>NC_136057.1:1835654010-1840454010 GCF_964261635.1 Lissotriton helveticus | reverse complement strand
ACACGAGGGTGGGCCTTCAGAGAGCACTAAACACACTGAACCAATTCAACAATGACAACAATCTCACAGTCAACCAGGGGAAAACAAAGGTCGCCATTTTTGGGAGCTACCGCCTGAAAAAAAGCACAGTGGCTAATGGGAGATTTGCAAATCAGCACAGTGGCATCCTACAACTATCCAGGGGTTAGGGTCACGGAACAGGCCAAGGTAAATGTCCACTTGAAACAGCAGTCTATGGTCAATAAGGTTACATTCCTTATAAAGCAACTGAGCTTACATCTGATCAGCCCTACTTCCAGACCAATACTGACCGCCTTAAAGGCAAAATTGTTGCCAGCCATTAGTTATGGTCACCAGGCTTTCCCAGGGTCACAGGATGCCCTTCTTATGGCAGCCCAAGCCAAAGCATTTAAATCAGTCTTCTCCATCCCAAGGTCGGCAAGGAAGTCAAGGCTAAGACTGGAGCTAGGCCTGGCAAGGCCAGACCTGATGAGCCAAGGGGAGATTATAAAACTATATTTAAGGGTTCATTAAGACAACAACTGAGGGTCAACTTTGAGGGGCCAATCACAGTATGGCACACCAGTCTCGGCAAAGCGATCAGCACATTAAAGATTGAGGAAAAGAGCATACCATTGCAAGAAATTCCACTAAATGCCTGGAAAAAAGCCATAAATAGACACGTATGCGAGACTTCATTTGATCTGGATCTCAAATCTCTTCGTTCTAGCACCCACCTAGTCGTGCTGAACAGCTCCTACACGGTAGGGAAGGCACAACCCTACCTAAACGAGGCCCTGACACCACAAGCCCAAACCAAAATCCTCTCTAGGACACAATGTATACTAGGAATCACCGACTTTAACCCTGCATGGGCTCGCTAGGGGGAATTCACAGACTGTGCTCCTACATGAGAGAATCCTGGTTAAATCTCCTATACTGTTGCCCCGCCCTTAGGAACAAATGCCAACAAATTTAATCGCCCAGTTTGTATCGCCAAGGGAACCAAGATATGTAGCAAAGCGTCAGCCTTGTGCTTTTCTAAAACAACTACGATGACCTTGGCGAGACTGGGGAAATTTACCCATTTGATTAGGATTGCTCTAAAGGCTGCAAACGAACTCAACCAAACCAGGGTGCCCAGCACGGTACAATAAGGAGATAAAGCAGCTTGCCCTCAAACAAGTACAGAGCCCGCACCCACCCGTCCTACTGAGACCGCACCATTTCTATGGTTCTTAATGGAAGGGCCGAGGAGATTGGCCTACAGATTGCGGAAGTAGAAAACTACCAAGGTTTTTGCAGGTGCCTCAGAAACTTTGTGCAAGGACACAAGACAATGACCACCTGCGTCGACTGATCGAGTGGGCGCCATGGGGAGGGGGGATGGTACATCAACCAAATTCCATCTGATGCTTTCATACTTTTACTGTGACCATTCTTTTACCTGCTCATTTTTATGTTTTTTACTGTAATGATTTTAATTAATTGCACAGTTAATAAATAAATTCAAATGGACTACGGTAGAAAAATATTTTTATGCAGCAATCTTCAGATACAAACAAATAATTTCTGGTCCTCCAACATGCTCTAAAAACCGCTCATGTGCATCTGGAGAATTTAGACATCTTCTGAGCTATACTGAATGAGGATCGATCAGTGCAACATTATCATCACAAGTGATGCAAAAAGTGCTCTATGTTATACACCCCCTCTCCCCGCCTGAGACGGTTGGACAAACCCTCATGCGCAGTAAAGGGAGTGCACTACCACTCCCCCACCAGCAGTGTCATCCTCTGGATGATCCGCCTCCAGGACTCGTCAGAGTCCTGGGGCCGGGTGGGACCAGGGGAGTAAAAATAAAACGATAATAAAAAGGGTTTAAAACCCATTTTATTATTGTTTGATATGAGGGTGGTGGCTGCGCTCCTCCGCCCTAACGGAAGGGCCGCCTCTGTATATGTGTGTGTGTGTTGTGTACATTTATATGCTAACGGTAGACTACATCCAGATCTCGATGTAGTATATACAGTTCACTTTACTCTCTTATGTTAATAGCAGAATACATCTCTAGAACCGGTTCTGCGACCAGCCGACCCAATAAAAAAGTAACAATGTAAACTGAACTTGAAAGGTTTGGGGAATAATCAAACTAGCATGTGACTTCATTTCATTCTTTGAAGATGTATTTATTTATGTATATAAGTTGTCTTATATGGCACCGGCAAACCCAAAGGTGTCAAAGCTCTTCATATAGGAGACCTAGCATAGATTAACTTGGGAAGTGGTAACACTTACATGTGGGGAATATCAGTGATGTTATTACCCATCTGTATTTGAGCTGAAAGGTTTTTTCTAATGTTACTTCATCAAACAGAATATACTTGAAAATTGGCTAACCCATTACTGTCTGACAATATCGCAATAATTGTATCCCCTCCCCAACCCCACAACCCCTGGTCTCTGTCTCTCAACTCACAGCACTCTGACAGCAGAGAAGGTGCTAGCATTCTCAACCAAGTCAGTGGCTACCTCAACTACTTATCAAATTAGGGTGGCCAAAAGCAAGGCTTCACTAGGGACCATTATCTAGTACAGGGCTTTTAATGGGGTTCTAGTCTTGGTTCATCTCAACACTGCCAATTTTACCTAGGTGCCAAATTACAATGATTTGGCAAAAAGTAGTACCCAGATGACATGGGCAACTAGATGGACCATACTAGTGATTACAATTTGCTGTTGCTGGTACTAGGGAACACTTTAAGCGGCTTACAAGCAGAGACAGATCCTTCGTTTCCAGTTGAATGGCGACAACACTGATGTAGTTACCCCTACTGGGCAAAGGCCCCAAACAGTAAGGCAACACTGCCTGGACAGCAGAGAAAGTGGTCAACCAAGAGATTTGTTAATCTTCACCCAGAACTGTCAGAGTCCTGCAGTAGTAGATAATTTCTCTATGGTCACTACGAACATTGGCGGATATGGACAGCAGAAATGGATGCGAGGAGACATGGACATATGAACACGCAAATAGAGACATATGGACATCGAGTGATATGGATACAGGAAGACACAGAGAACATGGAAACCAGATGAGAAACAGGCAGTGAGAGTGACAGAGACACTTGAAGAGACATGCATGCTGGGAGAAACACAGACACTTGGACTAGACAAGGATATCCAGGACCCACAAACAACAGAGCTCTCAGAGTGACATGTCACCTCACGCCTTTATAACCCAGGCTACTCTCAGTGCAGAAAGTCAAGGCGTTGTCAAATGCTGAGATTTACAAATCACAACATAACAAACCTTTGCGTAATGGGGAAGCACCTGACTCGGTCCACCTGTTCCTCATCTCTGTGAAGAAGATCATTGGTAGCTTACAGCACACTGTAAATCCATACTAAAACAACATTATGTACAATGATAACAAAGACACGTGTCACAGTTCACCTTGGTGTTGTAGTGCATCATACATAGCAATCCCATATTACTTTGTTTACTACAACCTCTTACTTTCAGAATCATGTCTAAAAGCAGTGCAGGTATCACCCATACTAAAAAAAAACAACTGCAGATAAATCTGATCTCAATAATTTCCACCCCATATCTAACATCCCCACTCTATCCAAACTACTAGAAAAATGCGTACAATCCCAACTTTGTGCTCACATTGAGAATTTCCAACTCCTTAACCAGCATCAATCAGGCTTTCGGAAGGGGCACAGCACAGAGTCGACACTCACGCACGTTTTGAACGACATCTTAAAAATGCTTGACCAAAATGACTCCTGCCTCCTGATCCTCCTTGACCTTTCCTCCGCATTCGACACGGTTAATCATGACAACCTCCTTTCCACTCTGAAGAACAGGATGGGATTCTCGGGACTGGTGTAACAATGGTTCGCCTCCTTCCTCCACCACAGAACACAAAGAGTTAAGGCAAACCATTCCCTCTCCCAGTCCTCTCCAGTACTCATGGGTGTCCCCCACGGGTCCGCCCTCTCACCTATCCTCTTCAACCCGTTTTTGGAACCTCTTGCTAATTCTCTAAATGACATGAACATTCCCTTTCATATGTACGCGGACGACACACAACTTAACCTGAAAATATCATCCCTGGATAACATCATCTCACTCAACTCTACCCTAACGTATACTCAAAATTGGTTAACTGAGAACCACCTCCTGCTCAACACCTCCAAAACTGAATTCCTCCTCATCTCTCCTCCGAACCACCCCCTCAATCTTGACCTTTAGTTGACTCACCTCACAGCTTTCAATTGCACCCCTCTCATCATAGACTCGGCCAAATCTATCGGAATCACCTTGGACAAGCACCTGAATATGAAAAGTCATATCAGCAACGTATTTAAGGGAGCTAATCATTTGCTGAGGACTCTTAGAAATATCAAGCCCTTCCTTCCTCAAAATGACTTTAAACAGGCGGTCCAAGCACTGATCTTGCCAAGGCTAGATTATTGCAGCGCTACGCTCTGTGGCCTTCCCAAATACAGCCTGGCTCCACTAAGGTCAGCACTGAAAGTTACGGCCAGACTAGTTACTGGTACCAAACGTAACGAGCACATTTCCCCAGTCCTAAAATCTCTTAAATGGTTGCCCTACAAAGCTCAAATTCTGTTAAAGATTGTCGTCCTAGTGCACAAAGCCCTGAACACCAACACCCCTAGGTACCTAGCGCAAAAGCTTGAATTATCCTGTGGAGAGAGAGCCTCAAGAAGCGCTAACAATTTTCTCCCGAAACAACGTATCATGAACAAAAAGAGAACTAGTCATCAAGCCTTCTCAGGGGCTGCCCCCAAGATCTGGAACTCTCTTCCTCCTGATTTGCGCAGAATCTCATCAATAGCTGCTTTCAAACTTGAAGCCAAAAGTTTCCTAATGAACAAATTCTTACCTATATTTGGGCTAGGTGCATTAGCTCGTAACCACTGATCCTTCAACTAGTGCACCAACCTGAGTTGCATTGACCCTACCACTTTTTTTTTTTCTTTCAACTTGTGTCTCTACTCTTTGCTCATTTTGGTTGTATGTTTTGCCCCCGTAGCATCTGGTTATTTATCTGGTAATTTTATTATTTGTTGTGTATCATTTGTTTGTGATTATTGTGCCTACAACTGTCTAGGACTGTCACTTGATATCGTTACTGGAGTCTTATCCCCCCTTTCATCCTTGTGTAAAGCGCTCGGATATCCCTCGGAATCTTGTTCCCGCTATAAAACTTTATAATAAAAAAAAAAATTTAAACGATCAAGGGTCCCATTTTCACACACACATACAAACATAAAGCTAGTCATTTCCCTGTCTATATTTTCTGTTTAAGGCGAAAAAGCAGAAATGATGTATTCATTTGAGTATTGCTCAATACTGTGATATATAGACAATGAGGGGAATGAGAGAAGAATGAATAATTCTGCCATTTGGCAGAGCTAATCAATATATATATTAGCACAGAAAGAGTTTAAAAGAGGATGACGCTCCATAAGAAGTTTAAATCGCTTCAGATTGTACACGTGTCTGTGCTACAATGCGAATGGCTTCTGCCGATTGATTTTACTATAGTGTTAATTTTTTTATGTGACTGTACTGTTTATTGCATACTTAGTGCAGACAATCCTACAGACTTCAAAGAGTGAGTGTACATTTATCAGTTAATTAATTATGTAAATATTCCAAGTTGCAACTTAATTTTTTTTAACCTCTAAAAATAAATGTAGATAACACCAATAAGACAGAATAAAACGGAAATCTAAAATATAAAAACCATAAAACCCTCATAATCATCCATTTATTATACTCTAGTGTCTATCCTTTTATGCTATGTGCGACTACAGCTTTGAATGGAAGAGTTTTATATGAAAATGTAATCACAAATATGCACGCCATAGTTCTAATACACATCTCCTATGGTATCTGACCCTCAACCAACAGGCACTAAAATCAAACAAAAAAAAAAACACTTGAACTGTCCTTAAAACGTAAACAAATGCAAAAGAAAAAAACAGTTTCTGCGTCATCTGTTTGGAAATATTAACATACTTTTAGCTAATAAATATCTATCCTTAGTTCTTAAAAATGGAAATCTACTTACTAGGCCAGCCCAAAACAGAAAAAATACTATTAACCAAGGAACGTCGGTACATTTCCTGTAGATCTGAGGTCTCCATTGTCTTGGTCTGGAAATGTCATCCTCAGAAACCTGGGGAGAGAGAGAGAGGGCATTGTATGGATAAATTTAATCTCAGTTTCATTTCCTTGTCTGTTATTTAGGCAAGTACAGGCAATTCAGAAATCGTACTTTTCCGTCTGTCATGTGTGAGTTTGGAATTTCCTTGAAGTAATGTGAGATCAACTTAGCAAAACTGAGTTCCTAGCGGCTCCCCTCCAGCGTCTGACATTTTAAATTTGAAAAGCCAAAAGCTCTTACGGTTCACTTAAAGCTCGAGTTGGGCAATATGACTCCATGTCATCACCTACTCGGTGCTCCAGTTCTCAGTTTACTTTTGCCAAATTAATGCCTTTTCTATGAATTCAAGACCTCATTCACTTCAATTGCTCCAAATGATTAAACATCTGAAAACAATTTATTGGAGCCTTGTGCCCAAGTTGACATAGAGTCATCTGGTAAACTGATTAAAACACAGTGTAGTCATTGATCATAGTATTAAATGGTTTGCTGTTTTTTCCTATATGGGTTCACTATTATAGGGATCATCCATTGAATATGTTCCAACATAGGTTCAAGAGAGCTGGGTACAGGATAAACGCAGATTCTATCAATTATTTCCACTAAGGATCAATGGACTCCTTTGACTAGAGTAGATTAAGGAAAGAGCACATTTGGTGCATTATCAAATTCAAAAAGGGAATTTGGGTGTACACAAAATGTGATGCCTGTGCCCAAACTGATTTACGTGCATGTATCTTGCTCCTGCAAATACATTGTACTCTTGCAGTCTGTCAAAGGTGTGGCAGGACTTCCGATTCACAAATAGATGTACTGGAATGTGTGCCTGCTGCATTTTTCAAATCTCCTCATTCAGTGCTGGCCTAGTACAAGGTTTCTACAGGAGATGGCACAATTAAGATGGGCAGAAATGTCACTTGTCTGCATATGCTTACGTGCTTCATGTCTGAGGATTACGGACAGATTTCCATCTCCATCTTTGGGGTGGGGGTGAATGTAAATTAAGCAATTACAGGAATGGCCCCCTTTAAGGCGATAAGCTCCCAAAGGAAACGAGCGTCTAAGGGCAGTCATCTCGACTGACGTCAACAAGCTGCTCCCAACATGGCTTATGTCCTGATTAAGAGTTTGGTGGATGGGATACTCCATCACAAACGTTGACAGATATCCAGCTCACCTTATAACGAGTGCATTATATCGTATGGCACTTGTAATACAGTGGATAGTTATTTTGATCTTGTTTGTGAGGGAGCATCCTGTAGGACTTGGCCTTTTTTGGCAAAAGTCCCTAAACTTTTTGCCTTAACCCTAGACCTTTTTTCTGACATAGTGTTGCCAACTTAGATGCTTTGAAAGCTTTGCCACTGCTGTTCAGTGTCAAAGTGCAAGTGCTCCCTGTATAAAGTGTAATGGTAATTGGTTGTCAATGATTAGTATGTTTGCCATACCAGTAAAGTCCCTAGTAAAGTGCACTATGTGTGCCAGGGCTGGTAATACAAATGCTGCTAGTGGGCCAGCAGCTCTAATTGTTCTACCCACAAAAGTAGCCTTAAAAAGGGAACACGGGCCTGCCATGTTGTTCTGACAAGTGCACCCACTTCCCAGACCTTACCCTTCCCTTTCTATGCACATCAGAAACCCAGGTGGTAGGTCCAGGGTACCCCCTGGGCAGTGTGCCGTGCAAAGGTAGGACATGTACTAAGGTGTGTACCATGTCCGAACAGTGAAATAATATCAGTTTTGTTTTTCACTGTTGGAAGGCCATCTTGCCCATAGGATAGAATGGGAAGGCTTTGTAATATGTTTTCCAGCCTATCTTCCCAAAGGCTTAAGATGGAGAGGTGAAGTTTAGTATGCCTGAACTCACAATGTAATAACACATCTTTCTATGAATGTGGTTATTGCATTGTGGCTGGGGTTTTGTGCTCTAACATTTCTGTGTGTCTTTGCCTCGTTGTGGATTGACTGTCTGGATTTGAAAGCAATAGGATCTGGGGAATGTCTTGACCCAGGGGAGGAGGTGAGACAGCAACAGGCTGACCTGCATCTGGAGTGTAGGGGGAGGAGTAGCCCCTAGAGGTGAAGAGCCCTGGGTTACTGCTATAAAACAATTCTCCCATCTCCTACTGAGTGACTGAAAATCCAGACCCCAAAGGAAGAAGGTGTCACTGACAGGGAGGCACCCAGAACTGGTTTTAACAGGGGTCAGTTCCCCCTGAAACACAAAGACTTCAAAGCCATTGAGGGGTATAACTATGAGAGGTGAAGACCCTGAACTTTGGAGAATGGCTTGATCAAGATTAGACAAGACTCTAGCATCTTCGTGGTCAAGAGGAACCTTTGCCATGGAAGAAACAACTGAAGAGACTGAAGGAAAGGACTGACCCTTTCTGTGTGTTCTGGGGCTGGCCTGCAGTTTGCTGTTTTAACCAAGGAAAGGCTAAAGGGACTTTACTGTATGCTGTGTCCCCCTGCTTGAAAGGACTTTGCTCTGCTGTGTCCTGAAGTAACTTAATCCCAAGGGCCCGAGGTGAGCTGGCTCCCTGTTGGGGAAAAACAGGAACATAAAGGTTTCCAGGAGAGTCTCAGCGGCGCTGTGTGTGCGTGATTGTTGCAGCCTGCGACCCTCGTAAGGGCTGCCCTGTGACCGAGGGCACCTGGAGTCCAAGCAAGGATCAGCGACGCAGTGTGTGTGTGTGCGTGTGTGTGTGTGTGTGTGTGCTTTTTGCAGTGTGCATGTGCTTTTTGCAGCCTGAACCACTTTGTGAGGATTGTCAAGTTATCATGTGCACCGGAATCCAAGTAAGTCTCATCGGCGCTGTGTGCGTGTGCTTTGTGCAGCATGAGACCTTCATGAGGATTTGCCTTGTTAACGTGCACCCAGAGTTTAAGTGAGTCTCAGCGATGCTGTGCGCGTGATCTCCGTGCAGCCTGAGACCTTCGCGTGGAGTGCCCGGTAATTGAAGCTCAAGGAAGTCTCAGCAACGCTGTGTGCATGTGCCCTGTGGCAGCCTGAGATCTTCGTAATCGTAGCGGCCCGGACAAGCAGCCCTGGAGGAGCTGAGGCGCCGGTCTGAGTCCGCAGTTGCCAATTCACAAGGATTCATTGGAGGCCCAGCCGCTGGATGAGGAGAGGAGAGCGAGTTTGCGCCCCCCAGGTAACGTGTGTCAACTCCTGGGGCAAGGTGCAGGCTCGGTATTATTTCTGCATAACAAACTACCTGATTGTAGAACCTACACGAAATCGGCTTTACGCCGGAGAGATTGGATCGCGGGGAGCTTCATTCTTTGTTGTTGCCCAAGGCCCGGATTCCCCCAACATGTCCCCCCTGCTCAAAACAGCACTACATTGCTGGAGGAAAGCTCTTGCCTATACGTCGGCGGGGGCACCTTATGCGGCAAATATTCCTTTACTGGGCATCCCCACACCACAAGGTAGACTCACACGCCCTAGACTACGGGGATGGACGAATAGTGGGGTTGAGGAGGTGGGTTCCTTTTTCGGGGACGAGACTTTGTTGGACCACGAATCCTTTGTGCAGATTACTGGGCCTCCACGACGCCTATATCTGCTCCATGCCACAGTGTCACACTACATTAGAATCACATGGGCACCGCAACGAACCATACCCACACAGCATGAGTTGGTACACCTCTTATATTACATGGGACCGGGAGCCCATCTAGTACGCTGGCTCTACACTGGGATTAGGAAACACGCAGCAATTCCACTCCTGACCCTTAGAACACTCTGGGCAGAGGACTCTGGTACGGAAAGTACAGACAAGGCATGGCAGACCATGTTAGAACATCCCAAAAGAGTCTTGCGCAATGCCAGACTTAAATTTATTCAAACGATGGTGCTCTATCGATCCTATCTTACCCTCAAGGCAATACATTGTATGTTTCCGGGCTCCCCTCACAGTTGCCCTCGTTGTGGAGGTGAAGAGGCGGACTTTATCCATATGATGAGGTCTTGTCCTCGGTTACGGAGTTATTGGATGATGATTCGCCATGCTCTTACTATGGTGACCCAACTACCGGTCCCAGACGAGGTCTTACCCTGCCTTGCAGGACTACGCAGAGGTTCAAAGACGCAAAAAGCTAGGCTGAAATTCATAGACCTTGCACTTATTTTGGCCAGCAGGGCCATAATGCGGTGGAAGTCACCCAGATCCCCAGTGGTTACTGTATGGCAGACAGACTTAGTACAATGGGGTCGGGCGGAGGGAGCTGCTCTTAGGAAAGAGGAAGAGAAAGGGCTACGAAAGTACCCTATAGCTTTGGAATGGGAAACCATGCTGATCGAATTAGAAACACTTGATTTAGTCCCATCACATGTGGCAGGGTCTCAGTAAAGCGCCTACCTTCCCAGATACTTCCTGGGATATAGGCCCTTCCAACAGACACGTGTGACTATATCTGTTCCCTGTACCCTATAGTTTGAGACATATAGGACGTCCCTCACGGGTGGTGGCACTACCTGGCGCAACTAGACCAGAAGTGGGTGGGGGTGGGTGGGGATTGGTTTAGGTAGAAAGTTTCTATAATGTTCGTGTTTACCTATACAACTACAAGTTATTGTATTGACATTGGGGCTGTACTGAATATACTTTACAAATTATATGTTGGGTCTTGATGACAAAGCTTGGGTTACCTTTCCACAAGATATGCTGTTTTATACTTGTGTTATGATTATATCTATTATTCGTTTAGCATACAAGGGAGGGATAAAATCAGAAAAGACTGTACAGATGATTATGTCCCTGTCAATGCCATTATCATTCCTTGCAGTCGATTATAAAGTGTGTTAAAAAAAATACCTGATTGTTGTATGACGCATTGCATTGTTTCTGCATAGTGAACTACCTGATATGCATATTACGCATTACATTATTCCTGCATAACGAATTACCTGATTAGTGCATTACGCACTGCCGTATTTCAGCATATCTGCATTATTTGTACCTTGCAAAGTGCCTGATTGTTGCGTTACGCATTGCATTCTTTATACATTGCAGAGTGTCTGATTGCTGCGTTACGCCTTACATTATGTTTACATTGCAAAAGTACCTGATCCTAGTATTACGAACTGTATAACATGACATTAGGATTACAGGAGAATGTTTAGAAGTGCTCATTAATACCACCAGACCTTACAAGGGCTGGCTGGCCTAATAACCGGCCAGGAGAGATAGTACACATATTCATATGTTGGATTTATATTGTGTGGTCTTATCGTATATTTTTTATATAACCTTTATACACGTTTTTATAAACCTCGTGTGGAGTCTATTGGTGGTGTAATCATCGGGTTGCTGTGAGCGTGGTTGCAAATACTTTACACATTTGTCTTGAAGATAAGCCTGGCTGCTTGTGCCAAGCTACTGAGGGGGGTGAGCAAGGGCTCTCTCAGAAGGTGACCTTCCTTACCCCGACGTGAAGATATGTCAGTAATACTTCTCCGTTTACCATGAATTCACTCCCTGGCCTTACCCACTGGCTAGAGGTCCCATGTGTGAATTTGAAATTGTAGCAAAAGAAAATTAACCCCACGCTTGTTTGCAAATGTTTTCCCTCTTAAATGTGAGGTCCAATTCGTGTAAATTGATTTCAAGTGGATATCCTGAAAATCTGGCATGGTTCCATCACTCCTGGATTTACAACTCATTAATTATTTATTTCAATTTTTTCATTTTTTTACATAGCGTTGTGGCATCCTAGTGGCTGCTTAGACACACTTTTAAATACAACAGGGTTTATGGTCCTCAAAAAGGGCCACAGACACTTAGCATTCTCATGCTAATTGCACCCTTGCCTTTGTCCAATTCGACTGATACATCATGATGAAAGGTACCCCTCAATTGTTTTTCATGGAAGAAAGAGCTCCATCCTCCAATAGGCAAGTTTGGAGTGGTGTCAGACCAACTAAGTGTAAAATGGACTGCAAGTCCACTCCCCCTCTCGTCACAACTATGGATTTTTAAGCCATCTGAGCCTAGTGGCAGTGAGCCTCGAGTTCCCTGGTGGCAATGGTGAACTATGCATCGGTACTGTAGAGTGTGGAGAGTAACTACATCAGAGGACGCTGCAGGTAAACTGCAGCAGTAGCTGGTCTTAGATGGCTGGTGGTACAAGTGAAAGCGTAGATGTGCCACCGGGTGGCTTATTTTCCGAACAAAGTGTCAAGCCTATCCACCGGGGAAATCCACAGAAGTGCATGGACCATAAATGTACAATTTGGTCCTGCCATGTTTGGAGCAACAGTAAAATAATGGGTCAAGCACAGAGGGGGTTATTCTTGGTGCATAAGTATTTAGGTATGCACTTATGATATATTTTTATAGTGAAAACCCAGAAAAAGGAAGCAGAGCACTGTACAGGATCAAAGTCAATGATACAGTCAAGAAGTGATATGAGAGGTAGCGGTTTGTGGATGATTACTTCCTCATGATGTATTGTTCTTGAAAGAGGTGTGTCTTCAACTCTTTCCTTAATTGGACCAGGGTTGAGGTGGTTCTGATGGCTAGGGTGATGCTTGGGGCAATGGGTCCGTCCATTTAAGTCATACACTCTAGCCGCCGCTGGATCATCCAGACTTCGATATCCAATGCCTACCGGCACCTTAACCCAAACAAGGCAGAATTCCTGTTTTGCCAAGAACAACAAAGAAACAGTACAAATCTGAATCAATAATATGAACATTAATGGCTTTGCACACCAACTTTCAGTGAACGCCAAGTCTCATCCAGAAAAAATAAAAGAGGCCTGGTAGAAGCTCTCGCTTCAAATGAAAGTGAACCCATTCCTTCCAGACAGCGACTTCAGAACTGCTGTTCAAGTCCTAGTAATCTTGCATCTAGACAGTGGTAACACCTTGTTCTATGGCCACCAAAACTCCACATTTGGCAGCCCTGTAGAGTATCCTACATGCTATAGCATGTATGATCTAGGGCTTGAAGAAATATGATCACATCACCTCCATCAAGATGGATCTCTCTTGCTACCCTTGCCAGCCCGCTCGATCATGAAAACCAGCTGTATTGTTTACAAAGCCATCACAACCAGAACCCTACTTATCTTGCAGACATGTTCATCACCTTTGGTGGTTCTTGTCACAACCTCAGCCGGGGCATCCCCTGACTGCAGACTAAGAGGTGCACATAAGAAAAACCAAGACAGCAGGTCTTTTCCATCAATGCTCCTAGGATGTAAAGCACAACTCAAATATCCATCAGAACTGTCCCAAGGCTGCTCCAATATATGAGTTGGGGACCCACCTCTGTAAAGACCACTATATCACAGTGCATTACCCATTCACAACCCAGCCACCTTTCCTAACAATTTTTGAATTTAGGCTTGTCTGTAACATTGTACATCACTCGCCTTTAACTAGATTCAGGACATAGAAATGTCATGTACATAATCACATACTTTAGTGGCACACACACTTCTGACATTGGAGGTTTGAGGCTGTCTTGCTGGTATTCAAAATGTTGGTATATTGAACACCGCATTTGCCAATGGCAAACGTTCAGCTCACTGACATCTTTTTTTCAACTTGAACTTAACCTCTAGTAGCTATGTTTGCTTTGAACATAGTTTCTACTTGTGGGTATGTATGCTTAGTGTCTACAGTTTGTTTCAACGTCAAATGTATTGGGGGGTGCCAACTAAAAAAACTGCTACAACACAACATATTAGACTGAACACCGCTCAGACATACAACGCTAAACAGATAGACCACTTAGATGGATATCAGTGTGCCCATAAATGCATTCGTCCATACCACCTACACATAACACAAGGCTAAACAGAATTCTTAATACCCTCCCAATATAGCCCATATATGAACATTGGGGCCTAACACCACCACTTAATATACCGTTAGTTTTACAAACTTAATGGCAATGAGCAGTCAAATAAACTGGTTACAATGTAAGCACATTGGCCAAGAAGTTGTCCTCACTCAACTAACCCGTAAAACAAATCAAATAGTAAACATCAAATAAGATTCCACTGACTACTACCATCTCAAAGTCATAAACCAGAGAATCTAGTCTGCAATGGAAACCTCTAAAAGGGTGAGAAGGCAACAAAACTGATTAGTACTGGAAGAGAACAATAATAATTTATCATAATAATTTGGCTCATGTATAGTGCACTTATCTATAGCACTTACTATGAAAAAAGTATAATGATTTATTATTGTTGGACTCAAATTGTCATTTGTTTCATGTACTGCAGAAAGCCTGAGTTGATCCATTTTGGCGAGCATGCAATCGGCAAAAATATGCCAGCACCCAACTGTGTCATCTCAAGGGCTTCCACAAGGAGGATGGGAGACATAGTAAGAAGTATATTAGTAGCAAAGAAGGTTGTTCTTTACTTCATACATTAGCAGAGGTGGTCTGGTACATAAATACCAGTAAGCAGGTGGAGGGGGCGCAGGAGAGGGGGGGGAGAAGGAGCCAGTGGGAAGCACACAGGGAGGGAGGAGTGCACGGTGGGGGGCTAATGATAAAAAAAGAAACTACTTACCTGGTGTTGCCGGCCGCCTCTCGCCCCTCTGCTGCAGTTCCTGTCCCAGGAGTCCCTAGGACAGCATCACAACTCACATCCAACAATCCCTGCACTGGTCTCAAGCATGAGAGCAGTGTGGGGATTGGCCTGGGCGGGCTGCTTTGACACTTCACTCAGTGAAGGGAGTCTGTGCTGTTTTTCCACTTCGGCTGTCAATATGGATGTATTGACAGCCGAGCTGGAGAAACAGCACAGACTCCTGGGTTGGAGAAACCTAAGGGCGCATGTGTGTTTGGCCGGCCTGAGGCGGCTGGCCAAACACACATGCGCACTTAAAAGTGCACTAACTAGTCGTCATCCTCCCTTCCATGCCCTGGCTCCACACCTCCCTGCACACGCTGGCTCAGAGCTAGCCAGTGGCAGCTGACACAGAAAAATACCAGTTTAGGTGCAGGAAAAGGGGACCAGTGGGAAGCACATGGTTGGAGCGTGCAGGGGGGTGTTATTAATAAAAATAAAAACAAACTACTTACCTGGTGCTGCTGGCAGCCTCGCGCTACTCTGCTGCAGATACTGTATCAGGAGTCCCTGGGAAAGCATTACAACTCACATCTAATCCCCGTGCTGGTCTCAAGCATTACAGCAGCATGGAGATCGGCCTCAGTGGGCTGCTTTGACGCTCCACTCCGGACAGGGAGTCTGTGCGGTTTCTCCAGCCCAGCTGTTCAATAACAGGGTTGTGATAAGTGGCGTAACATAGGCTGACGCAGGCCCTGCGGTACATGGGGGCCCCGACCTCCAGGGGCGCCGTCAGCACAGTACCCTGGCCTGAGAGTTCCAGACTGAGTCCGGAGGTAGGGGGCCTCCATGTAATTTGCATGGGGCCCCCTCAAGTTTCATTACACTAGTAGTTATGATAGCTGTATTCAAATACAAAAGCACTAATCAATACTTTAGAAGAAGCAAGTATTTCTGTAGGGGAAGGATATCCCTACAACAATTGCAAAATCCAAGATGTGAGATTGAGAAGACCTATTTTGTCAACTAGTTACAGAAGCAATTTTCACCCTATAGGAATCAAAACACCTGCACATACGAGTACCAACACACAAAAACAATGCATCATGCAACTGCTGCGGAGCTGTGCGCTGTCTAACAAAAGGATGACGTCTGTGCTCAGGTGGTCAATTCAGATGATACACTACTCTTCATGTGATTGTGTCTCACAATGCTGTGCCACCCTGAACTGTGCCTAATGTTAGTGGGGCCTTTCTGAGCAAAGTACCTGTTAATGCAGTATCCTTCATACAACTTGTGAGTTGAGACTACCAGAATCCTGTTGTCCACAATGTATGTCCAGGATGGGTGTTCTACCACAAAATCAAGCTTTAATACAGACCTTCACTTCTGTGAAATCCACAATAATGACTACCTACATATCACTACAGCAAGTCAACACTTCCCTACACATGCGGGCCATGATCAGATGGCAGTAGTCAATACCGTGAACTCACTTTAAATCAGGTAAATACTATTTAACTCAATATTGTGACATACAGCCTCCAGATGCAGCAGCTCCTCGCAGACCACAAAATGAGGAACACAACATAATCGTGATGTTTATCGCTTACTCATGGCCATCTTCTATGGCACCCATATAGAAGCTAGGCAAATACAGGCTGGCTATTTAGATGTCACAACTGAGGTGGAAATAGCACCAAAGTGCTTGATGTACTCTGCTAGCAAAGAACTTCACAAACTACAAAAGACAGCTGAATGGAGAAGTCAGGCAAATTTGGATTATGAGCGTTATATTTCACACCAAATGAAACAAGCATTTGCAATGCATAAGGTCTCGCATTAGGAAAGTTTGAGCTATTGGTATTGTAAATGACACATTTGTTATATATGTGTTGGTTTTGAAAATAGCAAAAATAATAGCTTTGTCATTTACAATGCCAATAGTTATAACTTGTGACACCCTATAGCATTTGTAATGCAATATGTGTTGTATTCACGTGACTTAGATGTATTGATATTACAAATAACAATGGCTTTGAATTTTTTTAATAATTAACCACTTGGATGCTAGGCATCTTGCGCCGCTTCAATGTAATTTCCATTTAAATCAATGGAAACTCCATGACGAGTTACCCTTGTCATTAGCACTGAAGGGGTTAATACTTAAATAAAAGTTATTGTAATTTATAATGGCAATAGCTTAAACTTTTGTAAATAACTTTTCTGAAGAATATGTTCAGTGTATTTTATTGTGACGAAAATCCAAGAACAGAAGTGAAATACTAACCTCTTTTTGTGACATTTGTAATAAAGCTTGAAACATTGAGAGATCATATTTGACCCAGTTGTTGGTAAATGGTTGCACAGATTGATGCTGTGGTGGGGCTGAGAGATGTTGTGGTGGCGACTAGTGATGCTGTGGCATTCAATGATCCTGTGGTAGCGCATAGTGATGTTGTTGTGGTAGCGCATAGTGATGTTGTTGTGCCCCTTAGTGATGCTGTGGTGATGCGATAGATAGAGTGAGTGGGATAGATAGATAGAGTGAGTGGGATAGATAGATAGAGGGAGGGCGATAGAGAGATTGAGTGAGCGAGATAGATAGGTAGATAGATAGATAGGAGTGAGGGCGATAGATAGCTAGACAGATAGATAGAGTGATGGCGATCAGTATCTAAATAAGTAGATAGAATGAGGGCGATAGATCGATAGAAAGATAGATAGAGTGAGGGCGATAGATAGAGTGAGGGCGATAGATAGATAGCGTGAGGGCGATAGATAGATAGAGTGAGGGCGATAGATAGATTGATAGATCGAGTGAGGGCGATAGATAGATAGATAGAGTGAGGGCGATAGATAGAGTGAGGGCGACAGATAGAGTGAGGGCGATAGAGTGAGGGCGATAGATAGCGTGAGGGCGATAGATAGCGTGAGGGCGATAGATAGCGTGAGGGTGATAGAGTGAGGGGATAAGATAGAGTGAAGGCGATAGATAGAGTGAGGGCGATTAGATAGAGTGAGGGCGATTAGATAGATAGACTGAGGCCGATAGATAGAGTGAGGGCGATAGATCGACAGATAGAGTGAGGGCGATAGATAGAGTGAGGGCGACAGATAGAGTGAGGGCGATAGAGTGAGGGCGATAGATAGCGTGAGGGCGATAGATAGCGTGAGGGCGATAGATAGCGTGAGGGTGATAGAGTGAGGGGATAAGATAGAGTGAAGGCGATAGATAGAGTGAGGGCGATTAGATAGAGTGAGGGCGATTAGATAGATAGACTGAGGCCGATAGATAGAGTGAGGGCGATAGATCGACAGATAGAGTGAGGGCGATAGATCGATAGACAGATAGAGTGAGGGCGATAGATAGATAGATAGTTGTGTGTGTGGTTGTGGTTGTGTGTGTGGTTGTGGTTATGTGTGCGTGGTTGTGTGTGTGTGGTTGTGTGTGTGTGCTTGTGTGTGTTATGCTTTGTTTTTCTATGTTTTGTTATGCTATGTTTTGTTGTGTTTGGTATGCTATGTTTTGCTAGGCTATGATATGTTTTGTTTTGTAATGCTATGTTTTGTTATGTTATGTTTTGTTATGCTATGCAATGTTTTGTTTTGCTATTCTATGCTTTGTTATGCTATGCGATGTTTTTTTGCTATCCTATGCTTTGTTTTGTTATGCTATGCAATGCTTTGTTGTGTTTGTTATGCTATTCTTTGTTATGCTATGTTGTGTTGTGTTGTGTTTTGCTATGCTATGCTTTGTTTTGCTATGCTATGTTTTGTTATGCTATGTTTTGTTATGCTATGTTTTGTTATGCTATGCTTTGTTATGCTTTGTTATGCTATGCTCTGTTTTGCTATGCTATGCTTTGTTTTGCTATGCTATGTTTTGTTGTGTTTGATATGCTATGTTTTGCTATGCTATTATATGTTTTGCTATGCTATGTTTTGTTATGCCATGTTGTGTTATGCCATGTTTTGTTAGGCTATGTTTTGTTTTGCTATCCTATGCTTTGTTTTGTTATGCTATGCTCGGTTTAGTTTTGCTATCCTATGCTATGTTGTGTTATGCTATGCTATGTTGTGTTTTGTTATGCTATGCTATGTTATGCTATGTTTTGTTATGTTATGCTATGTTTTGTTATGCTATGCTATGCTTTGTTATGCTCTGTTATGCTATGCTATCTTTTGCTATGCTATGCTTTGTTTTGCTATGCTATGTTTTGTTGTGTTTGATATGCTATGTTTTGCTATGCTATTATATGTTTTGCTATGCTATGTTTTGTTATGCCATGTTTTGTTAGGCTATGTTTTGTTTTGCTATCCTATGCTTTGTTTTGTTATCCTATGCTATGTTGTGTTTTGTTATGCTATGCTATGTTGTGTTTTGTTATGCTATGCTATGTTGTGTTTTGTTATGCAATGTTTTGTTATGCTATGCTATGTTTTGTTGTGTTTGTTATGCTATGCTTTGTTATGCTATGCTATGTTGTGTTGTGTTTTGCTATGCTATGCTTTGTTTTGCTATGCTATGTTTTGTTGTGCTATTTTTTGTTATGCTATTTTTTGTTGTGCTTTATTACGCTATGCTTGGTTATGCTGTGCTTGGTTATGCTGTGCTTGGTTATGCTGTGCTTGGTTATGCTGTGCTTGGTTATGCTGTGCTTGGTTGTGCTGTGCTTGGTTGTGCTGTGCTTGGTTGTGCTTGGTTGTGCTGTGCTTGGTTGTGCTGTGCTTGGTTGTGCTGTGCTTGGTTGTGCTGTGCTTGGTTGGGCTGTGCTTGGTTGGGCTGTGCTTGGTTGTGCTGTGCTTGGTTGTGCTGTGCTGTGCTGTGTTTTGCTGTGCTGTGTTTTGCTGTGCTGTGCTGTGTTTTGCTGTGCTGTGTTTTGCTGTGCTTGCTGTGTTTTGCTGTGCTTGCTGTGTTTTGCTGTGCTGTGTTTTGCTGTGCTGTGTTTTGCTGTGCTGTGTTTTGCTGTGCTGTGCTTTGTTTTGCTGTGCTGTGTTTTGCTGTGCTTTGCTTTGCTGTGCTGTGTTTTGCTGTGCTGTGTTTTGCTGTGCTGTGTTTTGCTGTGCTGTGTTTTGCTGTGCTGTGTGTTGCTATGCTGTGCTGTGCTTTGCTGTGCTGTGTTTTGCTGTGTTTTGCTGTGCTGTGTTGTGCTGTGTTGTGCTGTGCTGTGTTGTGCTGTGTTTTGCTGTGCTGTCCTGTGCTTTGCTGTGTTGTGTTTTGCTGTGCTGTGTTTTGCTGTGCTGTGTTGTGCTGTGCTGTGTTTTGCTGTGCTGTGTTGTGTTTTGCTGTGCTGTGTTGTGCTGTGTTGTGTTTTGCTGTGCTGTGTTTTGCTGTGCTGTGTTGTGTTTTGCTGTGCTGTGTTTTGCTGTGCTGTGTTGTGTTTTGCTGTGCTGTGCTGTGTTGTGTTTTGCTGTGATGTGCTGTGTTGTGTTTTGCTGTACTGTGCTGTGTTGTGTTTTGCTGTGCTGTGTTGTGTTGTGTTTTGCTGTGCTGGTAAGGGTATGTGAGGGTGTGTGTGAGGGGGTGTGAAGGTGAGGAGGTGTGTGAGGGTGATGAGGTGTGTGAGGGGTGAGGGGGTGAGGGCTGTGTTGTGCTGTGCTGTGTTTTGCTGTGCTGTGCTTTGCTGTGCTGTGCTTTGCTGTGTTGTGTTTTGCTGTGCTGTGCTGTGTTGTGTTTTGCTGTGCTTTGCTGTGCTGTGCTGTGTTTTGCTGTGTTGTGCTGTGCTGTGTTGTGTTTTGCTGTGCTGTGTGTTGCTGTGCTGTGCTGTGCTCTGTTGTGCTGTGTTGTGTTTTGTTGTGCTGTGTTTTGCTGTGCTGTGTTGTGTTTTGCTGTGCTGTGTTGTGTTTTGCTGTGCTGTGCTGTGTTGTGTTTTGCTGTGCTGTGCTGTGTTGTGTTTTGCTGTGCTGTGCTGTGTTGTGTTGTGTTTTGCTGTGTTGTGTTGTGTTTTGCTGTGCTGTGTTTTGCTGTGCTGTGTTGTGTTTTGCTGTGCTGGTAAGGGTATGTGAGGGTGTGTGTGAGGGGGTGTGAAGGTGAGGGTGTGAGGGTGAGGAGGTGTGTGAGGGTGAGGAGGTGTGTGAGGGGTGAGGGGGTGAGGGCGTGAGGGTGAGTGTCTCAATGAATGTCACTGCTTCGCCTTCTTTGAAAATGTTCAGTGCTGCAAATAGAGCATGCCACCGTAATTATCACAGCATGAGGCCCCAAAGTGATAATTATCACAGCATGCAGAGAGCGCCCCACGCTGCTGGAGCACTCAACTGCACATTAATTATAGTTGAGTGCTCCAGCAGCCTGGGGCGCCTGTTGACATGCTGTGATAAGTGGGTCTCATGCTGTGATAATTGTTGCAGCGCCTGAGGAAGTTGAGACTCCTGCTGGGATAATTGGTCTTGTGGCGCCTCAGGAAGTAGAGTTTCATGCTGGGATAATTGGTCTGGCGGGCTTGCAGCGCCTGACGTCAAACAAACGTGCACAAGCTGCTCAACCTTGAAGCTCGTTCACAGACCTGGGTCGGCTCGTGCCCAGCTCTGTGTCGGGCTCGTTCACAGCTGCTACTCCCTTGACAGGGAGCAAGGCGGCTATAGAACTCGCTGGCGGGAGCGCTTCGCGCTCCAACGCCAGGCGAGCCCTAAAAAGTTCATGTCAAATTGTCTAGCTCCTTCCACGTATGAGCAGCGATGTGGTCGGACCTACAATATCTAAATACCAATGAAGAGGATACTTTTTAAGGAGACAAGGGAAACCCAAAGGTAAGGTACTAGGGACCTTGGGCGCTTAATTTGTACTAAAGACAGGGGTCCCTAGAACATGAATATTGAGAACTGAATCAACATAAGCTAAATAGCCAGTATGTTCTATGTCCAGCTTGACAGTTTTATTTTGGACCCCTGTCTTTAGTAACAATGAAGAGGATACAGCACAAATCATTAACGGATGGTCCTGGCTTGTATCCTGGGGAGAATGGACGAACTCTCATATTTCATAGATGAACACATGCAAGCTGCCTAGAAAGGAGAATCCATCAAGTAATAATCAAATGGCACACATTGCAATGCATTGTCTTCGATGTTGGGTTTTTGCTCAGCAACATGCAGAACACAAAATTCTCAAAGGGAATGGGACATACCGTTACCACGGTTATAAACTGTTTTTGTGATTGGCACAAATGCTCTTCATATCACAAAGTATACCACAATGCCAGTGTTGTTATATCCATTATGAGTTCACTTTGCATATTTGTTCTTTTTGGCCTTGGACAGAGGAAGAAAGCCTCTCATCCCTTCTTGTTTGGACAAAATATGTCTTGAGAATTTGGATTATTCCTTTTCCTTGCCCCAGTCGGGTAGTTAATTTACCATCGTCGCATTTACAGTTGATAATAATAATTCAGCATCTATGGTTACTCTGCCTGAACTTTTAGAATCTAGTTGCACGATTCAGTTCTTGTAACTTGACATTTCTTTATTTGAAATAATGAAGCAGAACTCGGGAGGATAAAGATGAATGCTCACAATTTGAGGTTGTTCGTGAGTTACTCAATAATTCCTTACAAGGTCTTTATGGTGTTTCCCACTGAAACAAATCAATATTGATATCTGAGAAGTTGATTCTTTTGAAGTCTACCAAAATACAGGGTCACAACACATTAGAGGAAAAGTGAACACTGGGCGGACAGTAATAAGCCCCTAAAATATGATATAATACCACTGTGAAGAAAATAAGGGATTTGTTATCATCGAAATTTACACATCAATTATGTACAAATATAGAATATTGTCTATTGATATGTCAAAAACTGAAATTTCTTAAATTGCAACTTGCTGTAAATTGGTATATTCCTTGACAATGGTGGGAGATTCAATTTCACTTGGGTGTGTTCTTCCTGTTAATTGCAAGACAGCATGTGCTCAGACCCAAATTTCTTCACGATAAAAGGTTTTGAGTGTTTTTTCAAATGCTTTTTTAGAACACAGTAGTGATTTATTCTACAGAGATGTTTCAGGAAACAGTCCCTCTGTTCTTCAAATCTGTGTAAAGATAATCCCCGGTAGGAACAGATTGAAAAGGGGGGGCCCTCGGCCCCCCCGCACGCATGGCGGCGCGGCGACCGTCGCCCCCACTGTCTCCTTTGTTGCCATTCGGCGGTGGGGGCGTGCCCTGGGGGGCGCGGCTCACCGCCGATTGGCTGGCGGCCTCCTTGACCCGGATCCTGGGAAGTGGGTCCGGGTCAGGGGGGGCGGGCTAGAGGAGGGGCCACCTGGCCCCTCAGGAATAAAGAGATAGGGAGCGCCCAGGAGACCCCCTTGTCCCTGGACGCTCCCTCGCCGAAACGGTGTGCCCCGCGCTCGGGGCTTCTTTGTTTTTAGTAACATTGTGTCTTTCTGTTTCAGATTTCAAAGTTCGCGCCGTTTTCCTGGTAGTGTTTCCAGAGCCGGGTGGATCCCCGTTTCGATTGTGGTTGCCGTCGTTTGTTTTGTAGGAGTTCACGGGACCAGCCTCGCGGGGAGGCTCCTTAACTCTGTTCTTGTTTTCCAGGTAGAAGAAACGAGCAGTGAGGACCGAGCGGCGGTGTTGTAGGCTCGTTATGGACAGAGGGAGCACGCCGGTGGTCGAGGACTTGAGATCGCAGAGGGAGCAGCCATGACCGGCGGGGCGAGCAAGGCGGCGAGTGAGAACCTTCCGAGTCAAGCAGAGCTCCGTATCACGGGACGGATCGTGTCTCACGAGGGCATCCCTGCACACAGCGGCACGGGGACAAAAGTTAAGTGGCGGAAGCAAATGAGATGTTTGGCGGGGGGAGCGTTTGTTGTAGCTCGCACTGTGTTAAAGTTGACGGCCCTGCTGTGTCCTCGCTTCAAAGAACTTGTAGTATCATGTTGCTGTATCACGTATCACTTTGGCTATGAATGCACTAGCTTGATGGCAGGCCTATTACTTTGTTGAGACGTGTTCACTGCAGCTCATGTCTGGCCTGGGAACGTGGAGCACGCGCTGCATTAGTTTCACCCAGGAACTCTAGTCTTGGGACCGGGGGCCAATGTAATTTTTTGGGGAGATATCAATTTCTCACAACTGCCTCAAAGGTGCTTTATTATGTCGGCAACCATAGGATCCCCCTTTAAAACGCTCTGACCCTCAACATAGGGGAATGATTCGGAACGGGAAAGTTTCGCGGAAGGCGTATTCTTTATGCCTTCATGGCACATCCGCTCTCGTCTGGGTCGGGGTAGTTCTAAGGGCGGGAGCCGGGTTTCAGGGGTCATAGCAGGGGGCTGGGATGTAACCTTTATATCTCATTTAGCCTTACCATGCGCTATGGGATCATGCCTTCACAGCAAAAGTCCTTGGGAGCTGTTTGTTACGTACAGGTTGCACGGCAAAGGGCACGTGTGGTAAATATGCGGTTGTTCTTTATAACCGTGTTGGTAAGGCATTTGAAGTAATCGCATGCATGGTTCCGTCTTCAGTTTCGATATTTTGTCTTTTATATTGTTTGCTAGCGCTATTCTAGTTTCAACATTATGGCTGCACACCACTGCTTCGCCATTCCTTTACTTTCATTAGGATGTGTGCCACAGTTTCACCGGTTTGCCTGCATTACGTTCCGGTAAACCTGTAGCTGCACGGTATTGTGTACACTAGCGTGCCCCAGTTTCACCAGCATATATCTAGTATCTCTCCTCGGATTCACCGGGCTATACGAACAAGGATGCCTTCGAAATCGTAGAAAAACTTCACCAGTACTACCAGAAATGGTCGACTGGTTACTCCATGGGGTTAAAACCAGGACTAATTGCCTTTCCAGATCTGTTGTTTCTCTTCTTTGCTAATGTCCTGTGGGTGGCTGTGAAAATAACCCATCTTGCTGGCTAACTGAAACGTATCTTCCATTAGTGCAGCAGGTGCAATGTCAACGTAGCCCACTGGTCACTGATTATTGTTGTTTTGTTATAATTCAGACTACAGCCGGGAGAAGCCCATTTCCTTACTTGCACGGGGGCCCACAGCCCACTGATCGGGTTACTGCTGGCAAACGGAGAGTGGCTCTTCACATTGCATAAGTGGAGGGCGTTCGGCTGGGTCAGCGCTTAATTTGAGAAGTGGTCTCTGGCGCTCGGCACCGCACTTAGTTGGGAACATGGGCACTATAACAGTCTGCCACATGGCGATGCTGTGTGGGTAATTTAGAGATGAGCAGAACCACAGCTGTTTATTAATTCAATACACATTAAACACTATTAATCCTGACACCCAAGCCATTCGTATAATTTTAGGTCCTGGAATAATCTGAATATTCAAATTTCTAGAAATGTTATGGTTGGTAGTTACATAGGTGTGGTCAAAACTGCAGTGGCTTCCTGGCAAGGGCTCTGGCAGATAGTTGTACAAATTAAGCACCGAATGCTGGAAATGTGTTTCTGTCCAGTCCCTTCCTATCATCCTTAAATGATGTTTTTTAGTTCATCTTCTGTTGTACCCTGCACGTTATTGCACACTTTTAGCCTGTGAAAGTATCATGTTGCTGTATATTGCCCTTCCTGGTTGGAAAAATGACTCTGCTTGTTGTCTATATCTATAAAGATATGCACCATACTTTAAACTTTTATCAATTTACAGGAATTGAAAGTACGAATAGTGCAGGTTTGCCTGGCGGTGTAGTGTAGATATGGTGCCCGTGTGAAGCGCTCCACACCTTCTGGTTGATTCTGCGCGATATAATGATGCCAAAAAATAAGTAATTAAATTAGAAAATAGAGTATCGTCTCTGAGGTGTGGGTGACCGAGTGGGACTTGTTCGAAAGGTGTCCTCATAGCTGCCAAAGTTTGTTGAACTTGCTACTTGACGGTTATTACAGTTTGTTAAATTGGAGACAACTGGTGTTAGCATTTACAATCTGTGGCTGTGGATTTCTCTCATGATAATTTAGGCATAACTAATAGTTTTCAAATTTGATACTGCGGAGGCTGAACTTATCCTGACTTAAGCTAATTAGCAGTATAGGAATGGATAAGGAGGGAGCTTGAGTTCAAAGTAGGGTCAGTGCCTTTCTTGAGTTGCTTCAGATATATAACAGTTTTATAACTCTATTTCCTACGTACATTCTTTATGTGGGTTCCCTTAGCTTCTCATTCCATGCACGATTGGGAGATGGAAACCAATGTTAGTGACAGTGGGAAGTGGGAAATGCCTAGAAGTAGGCGTTGTGAGCGACTTAGCATCAGGAAGGCATGAAAACATAAAAGGTGTTTTCACTCCGTATCACCAGGATCTGACTGTGTCCGGTATTTGGGGCGAAGCTTGACTAGCAACACGTAATGCTATTGGCGTTTGTTTTGAGGGGGGACTGGCTAAAGTAGAAATCTTCATGCCAATTTTTTCACAGTTTTAAGGGCAAATGCCCAGTAATCCAGGCAGGTGCAATTTTCTGAACCATAGCATATACCGGACATTTGACTCTTCTCAACTCTGCCCACCTTTCGACATGTGTCAGGGGTTAGGGCTTGTTATCCGACAGAGAGTGTAGAGCAGGCTGTCCCAGTTCCATGGTACTCAGTGGGGCACAGACACAGAGCCTGAAAGTAAATGTGAGTAGTAACATGGGATCAGGTCTCTCCAATAGATCACTGCACCGCGGGGGGGACTAAAACTATTTAGTTATAATACGACATCTCCACACCAGTGACACGTGAGATTGCAGCACTGCTTCACTTAGGAGCCAGATGGGGATGGGAGAGTCCAAGCAATATTCCAGAATTCACGTCCAGGGATCTCAACAGACCTCTACAGCAGTAGTGCACAGTAGAGGACGAGGTACTGACAAGAACGGTCAATGCCAATAAAGATGCAATGGGTCACGATGCAAAGGTTAATCTACATCTGAGGTGCTGTTCATTATCCATGGGGGGGACATTGCACCAGTCCAAACGACTCTCCATTGAGGACAGGTTAAAGCCAACTTTATTGGACAGCCATCCTAGGGGTAGCTGTATTGCGGGCAGCCTCCAGGCTAAGTCTTGAAGGAATGTAGAGCAGCTGGCTTTACCAGTCTATAGTGGCATGGATGAGTAAAGGGGAAGGGAACAGGTGGATAACAATATATGTATTTGTTTTATACACATTCCTTTAGTTCCTTTACGATGATATAGGCAAGAAATTACAGTCGGTAAACTTATTCTAACACACAAGTAAATGGGCACAATATACTCATGGTTCTGGGGATGCGTCTGGCCATGTCCGGTTGGCTAGGTTGATGTTTACCAGAAGCCAGAGTGGCGAGCGAACAGGGCCCTTGGGGCCAGCTTACAGGGAGAGCTATGGCTTTCATTGGAGCCACAGGCTTATTCTTAGCCAGGGTTAGGTTAATAAGCACCACACGGTAGCAAGAAGTTTGGACGCGCTACGGGTGTCACAAATTGAGGCTGCTGACCACCCGCAACGGAGAGTAAGGTGGGGAGTGCTCCTGGGGTTCATCTCAGCTAAAGCCTGGTATCGGAGGGCATTGAATACAGACGGGTGGGTCAGCTTTCGTTAAGAAGCCAGAAACATTACCTAAATATACAATAGTATGGCACGGCATTTCACAATGTGGATTGTCCTAAGGTAACAATAGACGGGCCATTACATTCACGGGGGACCACAGGTCGACGCTTTCAGGTAGGTCATATTACCAGACACCCTTAGGTAGCCCTAATGTAAATGTCAGCAAGTGGCATAAAGCCTAGCATCTGAGTACGTGGAATGCAGGCATGTGTGGATCAGCGTGGGGTGTGAAGTCAGGAACATTACCTAAATATACAGTACGATTCTATGGCATTCCACACCGTGTATGGTCCTGAAGTAACAATGGTTGGGCCATCGCATTCATTAAGGACCACAGGTCTAAGCTTACATGAAGGGCTTTCCGCCAGGCACCCGTAGGCAGCCATAACGTGGAGGTTCGCAAGTGGCACAAGCTGTCACTTTACTAAATACGAATGAGTAGTCATCTGGCGCTAAGGTTATCTAAAAACTTACTTAGCAAGTAAGTGATGCTAATGTAAGACTAGCGCGTGTACAGCAGTTATCGCCGGAAACACTAATGGGTTTGTGTTTATCTTTTCCACTTATGTATGGCCGGGTCCATGGGGACATCTGGAGTGCTCCACATCACAACAGCTGCAACAGGTGGACAGCTCAGGGGATGCTGGCGTCAGTCACGGCCGGGTCCACGGCGGATATTGGAGGGGTGCTCCACACCGCAACATGAGGAGCGGGTGGACGTCAAAAGGGAAGCATACATCGTGAAAGAGGACACCAAGGGCCCAAGTTTTGCTGGCAGGTGTAAGTGCTACCCATTCCCTAAGGTGGAAGTGGGAATTGTCACCCAGGTTTTCTTGATATTTTCCTGGTTCCGGCAGTTTCTCCAACCTGTGACGCAGGGGAGGAACTCATCACCTGAAGGGGAGGTGCTACAATGTGCCAGCGCAAGCAACAGGCTGGACGCGGGACAGGGAAGAGTTGGTTTGGGGGACTGTGCCTTGGTCAGTTCAGTAACTTCTTTCAGGGACTCTTAGCTCAGCGGCCCGACCCCCCCGTCAGTGGTGATACTTCACCTAGGGGGAACTGACTTGGCCAAACTGGGGAGGTTAATACTCATCTCCACTGTGGGTGGGTCTGCAGGACTGGCCCGGGGGGCACAGTAGTAGGGTCTCAACATATCCCGTGGGGGCAGGGGCGAGGGGCGGACTCGGTCAGGGCGTTGAATCACTCGATAGAGAGGATCAACACACAGTGAAAAAGTAAACATTAGTTCAAGCCCCCCCTCGGATGCAGACGATCCACTATGGGTGTATTGGAGGGGCAGAACTCTACCTGGTGAGGGGAGTCCATTTGTCGGAGGAAGGAAGGGTCCTGTGATCTGATAATATCAGGGCCTAGTTGAAAGGTTTTTGATAGAGTAAGAACTTTCTAGGATAGGTCTAGGCAGGGGGAGGCCAGATCGTCGGTTAACAATGCTGGCCTGTGGCGGTAAGGTCATTATCGGTGAGCACATATTTGAGGTCTGAGGGGGCGGGCATCATCCTATGGAGGTTCCCGCCCAGGGGGAGGGGCCTGCGGGCCACTCCCACAACTCCAGGGGCAAGGTAATGGATGCTGCAAAGCAAAGGAGCGCGGGTAGGAGTAGTTCACGCTTTCCTTAGGCTGGTAGCCACCCCGCGCGCGTGGACTCACGACGCCACCGGCGCAGAGTAAGGGCCCTCCTTTAGTGGGTAAATGGAGTTCAGGGCGTAGACCGGGCAATTCCCGGGGTAACACTGCGCATGCGCACATCCAGAGGGGAGGCGCAGCTAGTAGGACCTGACACCGGTAGTGACCCTGCCATATGGCCAGAAATGTACAAAAATTCTAGATGAGGATGTTTAGTATAAGTTAGGAAAACAACATGTATTAGAGTTTTGTTAAAGTCAGGCTCTCAAACGTGTTGCTAAGGATTATGTACCTAAATGTCCTGCTGAATTTTTGTATAAATTGTTGATTATGCAATTAAAAACCTTTTTTAATTTCATACTTTAATAAATACGGCCGGGCGACTAGCGCCCGCCTTCCAAAAAGTAAAGACGTCTCGTGTCCACGTTCCTGGGTATTGGGTGCCGGATTGGGGGGGAGGCGGCAGCTAGTCGCTGACCATGTGAAAAGGGGGGGCCCTCGGCCCCCCCGCACGCATGGCGGCGCGGCGACCGTTGCCCCCACTGTCTCCTTTGTTGCCATTCGGCGGTGGGGGCGTGCCCTGGGGGGAGCGGCTCACCGCCGATTGGCTGGCGGCCTCCTTGACCCGGATCCTGGGAAGTGGGTCCGGGTCAGGGGGGGCGGGCTAGAGGAGGGGCCACCTGGCCCCTCAGGAATAAAGAGATAGGGAGCGCCCAGGAGACCCCCTTGTCCCTGGACGCTCCCTCGCCGAAACGGTGTGCCCCGCGCTCGGGGCTTCTTTGTTTTCCCACCCACCATCCCTTGGAACAAAAAGTTTGGTAGCAGTTCTTATCTCTGGTTGAAGGGTAAGTTCTGGATGTACGGTCCACGGGTCTCACAGGGTAATAGAGATGAACGGTTGGTATATTTTGTTGATGCTTTTGTCTAGGAATTTTTTCCCCCTTTTAGCAAGTCATGTGTGAAGTGAACTGTATTTAATGCTATGTGTCTTTAGGCCTTTTTTCCCTTTGTAGCTATACGTTGATACTGTTTGAAGTGAACGGTATTTAATGCTATGTGTCTTTAGGCCTTTTTTCCCTTTGTAGCTATACGTTGATACTGTTTGAAGTGAACGGTATTTAATGCTATGTGTCTTTAGGCCTTTTTTCCCTTTGTAGCTATACGTTGATACTGTTTGAAGTGTACTGTATTTAATGCTATATGTCTTTAGGCCTTTTTTCCCTTTGTAGCTATACGTTGATACTGTTTTATTAGCCAGTGTAGCTGTCCTTTAGAATTTTTTCCCATAGGTCGTCGTATTTATTAGGTATGGGGCATGCGGTAAGGTCATTATCGGTGAGCACATATTTGAGGTCTGAGGGGGCGGGCATCATCCTATGGAGGTTCCCGCCCAGGGGGAGGGGCCTGCGGGCCACTCCCACAACTCCAGGGGCAAGGTAATGGATGCTGCAAAGCAAAGGAGCGCGGGTAGGAGTAGTTCACGCTTTCCTTAGGCTGGTAGCCACCCCGCGCGCGTGGACTCACGACGCCACCGGCGCAGAGTAAGGGCCCTCCTTTAGTGGGTAAATGGAGTTCAGGGCGTAGACCGGGCAATTCCCGGGGTAACACTGCGCATGCGCACATCCAGAGGGGAGGCGCAGCTAGTAGGACCTGACACCGGTAGTGACCCTGCCATATGGCCAGAAATGTACAAAAATTCTAGATGAGGATGTTTAGTATAAGTTAGGAAAACAACATGTATTAGAGTTTTGTTAAAGTCAGGCTCTCAAACGTGTTGCTAAGGATTATGTACCTAAATGTCCTGCTGAATTTTTGTATAAATTGTTGATTATGCAATTAAAAACCTTTTTTAATTTCATACTTTAATAAATACGGCCGGGCGACTAGCGCCCGCCTTCCAAAAAGTAAAGACGTCTCGTGTCCACGTTCCTGGGTATTGGGTGCCGGATTGGGGGGGAGGCGGCAGCTAGTCGCTGACCATGTTGTTTTTGTGCCTTCGGATTTTCAGAACCAGAAGCCTTCCAAAAGAGAAGCGATTTGCAATCGGAAAATGTTTTTCTGAACTGAAATGAAAATGAAGGTGGTAAAGGCACTAAGCAAAGCAGACCCAAAGGAAACAATACATAAATTGTAAGACACGGACTTCAAATTAACATTTTAGGTCTAACCAGGCCCGAATATAAGAGAATTGGGCATTTTCTCCTGCCCGATAAGTATTCCTGTTTTATTTCATGCTATTGGCGATTTGCTATATCATTCAGAGTAAGGAAGTGATTCAAATGGAATACACGATGAACAGTTTTTTTACACCTGAAAATTCCACTTACTTATCACACTGTTAGTCACATTCAAGTATTTATCTCTTTAATGCTTCTATAACAAACCCACTCATTTTGTGCTACTTATTCTCCCAGCATTTTCAAGACCAGTAGGGGAGGCTCTAATGTGACAAGCATTTTTCCTTGCAACACATGTAAACAGCGTTTGCGAATGTCTGTATTTTACAACTGTAGTTGCCATAAAGCTCTGACGTACTAGCTTCACAAGTGTTTGTTTATATATTATATTAGCTAGGAAAGGTAAAATAGCAAAGGTCACATCCAAAATGCAGGGTTATCAAACAAGATTTTCAAATAAAGTCTCCGATCAACATGGTGATGACATTCATTTCATGGTGGCTTAGAAGTTCCACAAGATTAGTCCCTGGCTTTCCTTAAGTAGCATATACAATAATGATATAACTACAGAAGAGCATCCCTGTAAGAGGCACAGTGGAGACAGAAAACCAGAAGAAAAGTACAAGGGTGACAGAAAGAATCTTCGGGGTGAAAGACGGCATGAGCTCCCGCATGAGATGTGGCACGCCTGAAAATGTTGCGATCATCGTATTTGCATGGAGCACTGGGGCTTGTTAAATCAGCTGCATCGTGACTGAGCTTCGGTCTCGGATCACAGGCATGGTCTTTCTGCACTACAACCTAAATAATTTGATTTGGAATGATCTTGTGTGACTGGAAATGTAAGCAGTCCACCACCTTGAGTATGCGCCACGGCTGTCATCAAAAGCTAACACATCTAGTGAAACAAGGGTATGCAGGGCCAAGACACTTGTAAACGAACATCAAAAAGGAATGCTGCAGCCCAGCCCTGATCTTGGTGAGGGTAAAGGGTCTAGAAGTTGGTAATGGATGCTGGGTACCAACATATCAGAGTAAGGTAATATACCGTGGAAGTTTCATTCAAAACCTGACCAACATCTAGGAGCCCCTTTGAATCCTTCCAATGAGACTAACAGAATGGAGCCAGGCTAAAAAAGACAAACATGTATCCCAAGCTAAGACTAATTATGCATATCAAACAACTAAGGATGCCCTACTCGCAGACAAGATGCCATACATTGTCCTGCAAAGATGTATGGAGTTAGTGCTCTACCCAAGTAGTCTTGTGGCTGCCCGCTGCAAAAGGGCATAGAAAGGCATTAACTGGATCAATTAATCAGATGAGCAATTATGTGCATGAATACCATTCCTTGCAAATTGATAAAGAACCATTGTTACAGTATAGGGATGACACTTTTCTCATATATATATATATATATATATATATATATATATATATATATATATAGGGATGACACTTTTCTCATATATATATATATATATATGTATGCAGCCTCAATGCAAGGTAATAATGGATTAGACACTACTTGCAGCCTCCATTCCATGGTTTTGCTCTTTGACTACCTCTGAAAGATACAAAATTTGCATACAACAGATGCAGTAATATTAGTTGACGGTGCAGTGTCACCCAGGGGCAGGTAATCTTTCAGACTAACGGTCTCATTACCAAGGTTCAATACCTCTAAGGTGAGAAAGGAGATGTGGAAATCAGAAGACCATCTGTGCTAGTCCAAGACATGAAAGCAGAGGAGAATGCAGAAGTCACTGCAGATGAGGAACAAATGTAATTGGTCATGTAGGCACATACAGGTGATGAATGGAGAAACACCCTTGGGGACACTCAAGAGTATTCCACCATACAACCCTCCTGATCACAATTAAAGTTTGGATTATACATCTCGGAAAAGGGATTCTTATTAAGAAGTATTAAAACATTCATGCCAGATTCTTTAGCAAAGTGAATAGTGCAGCTAATGCCTTTTGTGCCTTAACAGAAGGTGAAGACAAAGGAGAATCAGGGAGAAAGAGGGGTTCCTTCAGGAAATTCCATTGTGGAGGAGGAAATAGCGGTTTGCCTGATGTGTCAAGCAAAGTTTCAAGAAGAAAGGCTGGCCCAAATCATTTAATTAGCATGATGCCACAGAAAAAGATCAGTGCAAATCTTTGTAGCAACACGGATATGGCGACAAACAAAAGGGGGCTTAAATACTTCATGATCATACTGAGAAGTGCCATCAGAATTTCAGGAGAGTAGAATCAGGCACTTAATTTTCGTATGGTGAACCATAGTAAAGGGCACAGTTTAAGTGGATCCATTCCTGCAGCACTGCTTCTAGGAAGAACGAGAGCAGGTATTAGTAATAAAAGAACATTTATGGAGAGAAGGATGGTGGCATTTAGAATGCTACTTGCTGCCCATACACATCACTGTAAATCAGCAAAAGGTACAATGGTGAAAGGGGTCCAGGGAGACACAATGGACATCTTCAACACGTCAGTTCTGAAAAATGTTTAAAGGAACAGGTTTGCTGCATATGTGAACATCTGAGACCCAGCAGGACACATCCAACAACTAGCTTGGACAGGAAGAAACTAGCCCCAGAACACGCCTGTGAATGAAGGCTTTGCTCTACCTGAAGATCGATAACAATTACAACAAGAGTATGTGAGTGGGAAGCATCCCAAAAATTGCCAATGATCTTTCAAACAACAAACAGATCAAAAAACGACTTAAATGTTGGATTTCACGAACACCGAAGCTCAAATGTTTAGAAAGAGCTTTCTAAACATCCAACATCACCATGGCTGCTTGAGTGCACTGGGAAAATAAGAAGAAAAAAAACACTTCAAAGGTCTTACAGTCTTTTAAAAGAAAATTGTTAGACCACATGAGACGAAGATGATCACATTACCCTGGCTTGAATGCAGTAGTGTGCTGGTTTCTGATGGTCTGGATGTTTGCCCAAGTATGTTTTGTGTAAAATACATAATGCTTTGAACTTGAACCCGAACTCAACCATGATCCAGGGAAGAACACTCAGGGATGACTAAATAGGATCTGGTCTTTGTAACGGTAGGAATTCGCTGCTTGTCTGATTTCGCAGTCTGGCAATGAGTTTTCTAAAGGCCTGTGTAGACTCATTTGATGTAATCCAATCAAAGTGTGACAAAACCAGGAATATCTAGAAGGAGAAGAAGTGGAAATTCGGGCCCATGATCACTGTGTTGATTTGTAGGCTGAAGATGAGCTCAGCACTACAACCAAAATGTTCTCCGGGCTTCTGACCTGATGGGATAAAGTAGGTGCACATCTCAGGTTGGACACCAGTTGAAAGGAGGCGACACTATGCCTATCCCACACAGGAGTACAACTCCCATTCCTTTATGTATTCAAAGGTAACTAACCCTCCTGGTCTAGAAACTCCACAATGTTGACCTGTTTATCTCCCTGATTGTCCAAGTGGAGATGCACCTAGATATCATCCATGTGCATCTGCAATTTTTCCTGATGGTATTGTACATGGGCCAGTGGAAGCATGCAAATACTGAAGCAAAGAGGCAAGAAGTATAATCATGTTAAAACCTGCATTACACTACATGGGAGGAAGAATGAGAAGATCTTATAAATATTTACTGACTACAACTGAAAAGGAGAGATTAAATTCACTTGAGGGCCGCCACGCATACACTCTTCCATTTCATGAGTCTGCTTAGTAGGATTAAGTGATCAACCATTTTGTAGCTGTTGTGAGGTCAAGCAAGATTAGAGCCACTTGATGTTGCTTGTTAAGGGAGACAAGGAGTGTTCTGGTTTTTGCCAACACTGACTCAATGCCTTGAGGTGGTCCAAAACTCGATTGATAGTCTTTCAGGATGAAGTTCTGTTCCATGTACTCTTGTAGCTGTTTGTTGACTTCTCTTTGCTATATTTTTCTTGCTCTATGCATTGAGTACCATTTCTTGGCTTCAATGTCACTAGCGGAAACTGACTGTTGGAATCCAGCCCGCAGCTTCGCACCGCCCGCGATCCACTGCTGACTGTGAAGTGCGAGGAGCGCAGGACGGACGCTGAGACTCCAGAGATCGGTCTGAACTCTATGCCGCCACTTGGCTAACCCCCGGCTGAGTTCCACACAGTGGGGGGGGCTCCAATTCGGTATGGTTCTAGTGATCTACGGGCCGCAGGTCTCCAGGGGATCAAGCGCCGAGAGCAGCCAAGTAGGAGGCAGAGCACGCTGCTTGCCGCCTTTACTCCCAGCGGCTCGTGGCCGGCTGCAGTGTTGCCATTTGCGGAGCATCACGGACACAACAGGGATCAGGTGAGCCTACCAGCATTAATACAGCACTCCCAGCAGCAACTACAGTGGAAACCGGCAGCGCAAACGCAATTGCTATTAGCGGGCGCAGTGAGTGTGTGCCTTCGGCTCGATCAGATTGGGCGCAGCCTACGACCTGCCCTGCACCCCTGCTGGCTTCCCTTCCATCTGCTCCTTTACTCCCCGGTCACTTACACCCGACAGGAGACCGCCCCAGGGGGGAAGTGCAACCAAGCCTCTCTTTAACTCACCAATTTTTGCATAACTCTATCATAACTTTATTACACCGCATACACACTGTAAAACCTGAACCACCAAGCAAAGTAATTTCTTATTAGAAGGTAACAATTGGAATGAGGCGACGTGGTGTAATGGGGAGTAGCTGATAACGGCAGATAGCAGATACAGCACAAGTAGCAGATAACACTAATGCCAGACTATAGCCTCTGTGTTCTGTGACGGATCATGTTGCCTGTCTGCCTGCCCGCGTCGGAAATCTTGGAAACGCCCGCGCCGGAAACGACTGTCCCGCAGTACCGCCCTCTCCCCGCCTGACGTCACACACTGTGAGCAGAGCTGAGGGAGAGGGAGAGGGAAACAAGGAGACGAGGAACCCGCATCACGCGGTTGCCGTGAGTGCCGCCAAGTGCCGCTAGCGGTGCCGCGAGCAGATTCGCGCGTAGAGTAGAGTAGCAGGACCAACAGAAGATAGGGTAAGGATATAACAGCACTCATCAGGGGATATAAGGGAGACCAAGCCCCGGCGAGCTCTAACAGCGCTGGGAGAAAGTCAACCATGGCCACAAAAAAAGTGAAAAAACCGATGGAACACAACTTGAGACCAGCATCAAACTCAATAAAGGAGTTTATGGGGAAGCACTTTAAAAAGGTGTTTACACCTGCAAAAGACAAAGACATTACAACAAGCAAAGTGGCATCCCTGAATGGAAGTCAAGAGGGGGAGAAGAACGCAGGTGCATCCCTACCCCTGGAGATACACGTTTCCAACTCCCTCAATTTGGCCAAACAATCACTACAGCTCTTATTAGATCAGGGGAGCTTAATCTTGCCACGGCTGTCATCATCACCACGTCTATCCTTCTCCTAAGAGGTGGGTGGAGGATCCTTGGACAGCCCGATACCATTGGACAGCCCAATCCCTCGGGTAGGAACGGAGAAAGGAACAGAAACCTCCCCGAGTAAAAGGTCAAGTCAGAATAGGAGTGAAATAAATGACCATCGGAAGCCGGAAACACCAGTTCAAGACACTGTGCCGAACTGGATAAAACATCTGAATTAAACCTCAAACCTAATCGCGATCTTTCATCTCTGTCAGCTACATCAATGCTGGACCTAATGTTAATGTTACAAAGGACCTTGCAAGGCCTCTTAGAGGTCACCCTGTCTAATAACTCTATTCTAAAAACTCAGAATACATATCTTGCTAATATAGAGGGGGAGCTGCGGGGGATTAAATCACATATGCCAAACATGATAAGACAAATCCCTGACCCGGAGCCCCAAAATCAGGCACAGGGAGAAACCGTAAAATACCCAAAGGGAAATGAGCATATACCAAGTACGGCAGGCAAAATCCCTAAACCTGATCCTGACCCGCGGAGGGAGGTCCCGCCTCACACCGACAAACAATCCAATGAGGGCCACCAGATATATATTTCAAAGTGGCCAATGAGGATAATAAAAAGGGCAGAGCAGACAAGACGTGGGCCAATAAAAAGAGTAAGAGGTGCAGGAAGTAAACCAGTAAGGATGGTGAGCCCCTCTTTGGAGGAAGTAGTGATGACGGAAGAGGAAGATAGGGTTACAGGAAAGGAAGTAAAGGGTCCCTACCCGCAGATGAGCATCCCAAAATCGAAAAACACAAAACGCCAGGGAAAAGGTGTAGGACCAGATAATAACCCCAAACACCAGAAGAAGACAGTCGACAACAAACACATAGGCCAACCGAAGGGGGGGGAAGCAACTGGGAGGAAATTTAGAGGCTTGGGTAACACGGGAGGTGAGAGTAAACAGACCCTATATCCAGTCAGAAAAGGCCGATACGAATGAACCTCCAGTATCCATCAGGGCAAGGAAAGATGAAAACGACAATATGAGGCTATACCTTGAACAAATCCCACTAAGGTTAGGAGGAAAAAAGTTAGGTAAGAGGCGGCCCCTGAATAGGTCAAAACTCCTGCAAGGCTTTTCCAAATGCCAGAAGCTGAAAGCGATAGGAACTAGCGACATTAGGGTAGTGGGTTTTAGACAAAATAGATAAGGAAAAGAGATCACTAGAATCACGCTGTACTCCAACCTGGTAAAAGACACGATTGAGAAGGCAGCAAACGAGTTACAAAAGGAAGGTATCCGCCTACTAAATGAGAATGAAGTTTTAGTAGAAGTAGAAGGAAAGGGATGGCAGGGAAACAACTTTCTAAATGGCCACGCAGGGCTAGGAAAGAGACAGGTTAGGATATGTGATCAGGAGGATGAGGAGGAAATGCCGCTAGGAAACATAAAAATAGTTGCAAACAACTCAGAGGTGGCACAGGGGTGGGGAAACTGGAGTAAGGAGTCTGACCAGGCAGGACCCTCATCGAAACATACTAAAGACCGCGGGGAGGAAGGTTGGCTAGATGATATCGAATAGAGAAAAGGTATGCCACATAGCATAAGGATAATCTCCTGGAATATAAATGGCCTAGGAAATGAACTGAAACAAAATAATATAAGGGAACTGGGGGGAAATACAGAAATTATGTGTATCCAGGAGACTTGGCTATGTGGCAAGACCCCGATTTTTGATGGCTTCTACCAGCTAAATCGACCTGCAAAGAAATGTAGATTTGGGCGTTCTGCTGGTGGAATTATGACTTTGGTATCGACTAAGATCATGAAGAAAGTAACTGAAATAAATGTGAAATGTAAATGGTTGTTGGCATGTAGAATAATACTATCAGGGTGTATAAAAATGGATACAATTCTAATGATAAATGTGTACATGCAATGGGCCACCACAGAGCAATAGGCAGAGGAAATGGTTCTCTTCAAGGAGGATATAGATTACCTTTGTGAAAAATACTACAGGGATATGTTTATACTGGTGGGCGATTTAAATCACAAACTTCACCCCGAGAATGTAGATTGTTGGTTTCAAGACAAATTGGAGGCCTATGAAATACCACAATCAACTTTCCCTGAATGTATATTTAGTTCTAGAGATATGCAGTTGGTAAACCTCCTGGGAACTAAAAACCTGTTCTGTTTAAATGGAAGATGTGAGTTAGACTGCCCCGCCAAAAAATCATTTAAACCAGGCTCTCAAATCTGCCCCATAGATTATGCCTTTACCACACCTTGGAATTTTAGATTAATCTCGGGATTCAGAATTGTGAATAGAGATGGAAGTGACCATAACGTGGTAGCCTTGGAGATCCCGGATGTGCACTTGGAATCTGGCTCAAAGGTTATGGAACAAGAGGTGGACTATCCCAGACGCAGCACAACTAGGCTCACTGAAGAATATGTTGCCAGATTAATAAAATTACAACAGTACCTAGACCTGAAGACAGCAAGGGGTCGAAACCTCGAATGGTATGTAGGAAAAATTGAGAAGGTGGTCCAAACTCTTAGTATAGGACTAAAAAATATAAATAGAGGCAAAAATAAAAACAAAGCGAAAAGCCAGAAGATAGAGAAACCCACCGGCTGGTGTACAAGGGAATGCCAGGAGAAAAAAAAGGGAAGTTAGGAGAATGACCCGCCGCAATAACCAAAAGAGAGACCAAAAGAGAGACCAAGATAGTGTAGACACCCTAGTGGGCCTAAAAAGAGAATATAACATGCTTATCAGAAGGGCAAAAAGGGAATTTAAAGAGGGATGCTGGCAAAAATTACTCGAGGCAATTGAAACTAAGAACTTACGCCACTTCTGGAAGTTAGTCCACTCAGCAGCAGATCGCCAACCAGGGAAAATGAACTGCATAGTAGAAGAGGTAGCATGGGAGGAGTATTTACAGGATCTGTATAGCCCAGGGAAAGACCGGGAAGAAAATCTGTACACAGACTGGAGCGGTTTGGTAGCAGATATAAAACCCGGTTTTTCTGCCCAAGAGGTTAAAAAGACGATAAAGGGTCTGAATCACACAAGAGCGGCAGGCCCAGATAACCTCCCGGCTCAAATAATCAAAACTCATGTAGATTGGTGGGCGGAATTTTTCGCAAATATGTTTGAAGTCATTCTAGACACTGGGAAACTCCCCGATAACTGGAATGGGGCTATAATAAGGCCAATACATAAGAAAGGGGAGATGAACAACCCGAAAAACTATAGATTAATTAATCTACTGGACATCGGGGAGAAAATATTTGCCAAAATAGTGCTTGGTAAATTAAAGGACTGGGTAGAAGAGAACTCAATTATCCCGGTGGAACAGGGGGGTTTTAAAGAAGGGCACTCCACCGTGGATCACTGTTATGCCCTGTGGGCCCTTGCCCGGAAGTCGATAGAACAAAAGGGGAACCTGTTTTGCTGTTTCGTCGACTTCCAGGCAGCCTTTGATTCGGTGGACCGGGGGAAACTATGGGAGTGCCTGATTAAATATGAAATCCCGGTGTGCTTACTTGAAATCCTGAAAGAATTACATAGAGGGCTGCATCTTAGCTCCGCTCCTTTTTTTAATATTTCTAGCGGATCTGCCAGCAGCACTAAAGGTAGAAAGAAGCGCGAGCCTGAGAATGAATAGTACAAAGTTCTCATGCTTGCTATATGCAGATGACCTTGTGATTACTGACCTGACAGAGCTCGGGCTACAAAGAAAATTAAATGCATTCCATGATTACTGTAAGGATAAATTGCTGATAGTTAACATGGAAAAAACAAAGATCATGCGCTTCGGAAAAGGGACCAAGAGTTTTAACTGGTACCTAGATAAAATAAAATTAGAAACGGTAAAAGAATATAAATATCTTGGTCTTCGGTTTGAATCCTCTTTAAAATGGGATATACATCTGGAACACCAAAACGCAAAAGCATCTTCCTCCATTTGTGGCCTGAAAAAATTCAATAAAAACTATGGGGATATGTCACACAAACCGATACTAAAAGCATATGAGGCCATGATACCCCCCCAAGTACTGTATGGTGCGGAAGTGGAAAGGGAGGCTGGGATCGGGAGGAAGGTAAGGCCCTGAAAACATTACTGTCACTGCCAAAGTCATCAATGATACAGGTAATTAGACTGGAAACAGATATGATCGGATGGAATACTCAGGCCAAAATGGCGATGGTAAGATTCTGGAAACGCCAATCCCAGGGGGAAAGGGAAAAGGTCTCACATTGGTGTAGTGAGGAAATTCGCCACAGTAACCTAAGATGGGCATTAGAAGCAAAAAGAAAAATAAAGGAAATAATTGGGAACCTAAAAGTAAACCAAAATTCCCTAAATGTGGAGTCACGAAGAGTGCACTCAGAGCACAAGGAAGGGAGTACTCTAGAAGGCAGGATATAGGATATCTAAGAAACAAAAAATCAGTGGTAAATATGATAGAATCTTGGGAAAACGAGACAGGGTACCCATACTTAGCAACCTTGCCAAATTACGGACTTAGGTGGGAGATACTGAAAATCAGAATTGGCACCATCCCTTGGCTAATAGAGGGGAGAGTTAAGGCAGAAATGTTATATCCAGACGGTACATGTAAATGTGGCCTGGGGGTCAAGTGTGAAATGTTGCACATACTACTTGACATGTCTAGAAGTGAGAAAATGGTTCTTACAACCTGTATTTATAAAACAAGGCATAAGACAACGTGTACAAGCGACGAACTTACTGATAGGAATGGAAAATCTGGATATAGCAATTGCACTTGGGAACTATCTGAAAGGGGTGAATCGCTTAGTGCAGGAACAGCAAAAGAAATCAAATTGAGGAACCTACTCGTATCCCATTCTCAGATATAAATAAAAGCTAAGATAAGAGGGATTGTAAGCCCATAAGACATCAGATAGTACTGTAATGAGAAACATATGTAAACGGCCTCGTTTTAAATGTAATAACTTCCAGTTCTATTATGTATAGCATGTGTTTTAAAATTCTTTTTAACGATTTTATGTCTGTGCTACCCATAGAATGCCTTTTTAAAATTTGTATAACATATAGGAAGCGGCATGGAGAGTAACAGCCTGATTTTATACATTTTGTACGGTTTTTGATATTGATGTGCTGCATTTCTATTTCGATCTCATTCTTTAACCCCTTGCATGCTTGTGACAGAACCGTTCCGTCACAAGCCTCGGGTGTGCTGTGCTTGTGATGGAACCGTTCCGTCACAGCCCGCTCGCCGCGCCTGCACGGCGCGAATTCCGCGCCTGCGCTGACCGTTCTATTGGGCGGGCGGGGCCGTGACAGAACCGTTACGTCACAAGCACAGCTCACCCGAGGCTCGTGACGGAGCGGTTCCGTCACGAGCACGGGAGCACCGTGCGGCCGCCCCGCCCCCTTAGCACTGCGGCGGAATAGCCGCCGCAGTGAAGGGGTTAAAGACTCCGGTCTAAATAAAGTGAGTTTCTCTCTCTATATATTTTTCTTAGACATGGGAAGCTTGAGAATGGATGATATTTGGACAGCCCCTGTGGGTTTCATGTTGGTTTGATGAGAAGAGGTCAACAACCATGAGTTTCAAGTAGCAAATAACAAAACCACTTAAGAAATATAAGTTGATTAGGCTTGTAAAGTCAGATGCTAAAAAGGTGAGAGGGCATTCTTTATTAATGCACCAGAGCAAAGCTGCCTGGGATGTTGGAGTAATTTGTTTTATTTGGCAGATGTGTAACTTCCTTATCTGACATGGATTGATTTAAATGGATGAGAAGCATGAATGGGGAAGGGGTGCTTAAGCTGTTGTTGTGCCATGTTGCTGCAATGGACATTAGACATTTTAGGCTCAAAGAAGTTAACAATGCCTTCGCAGTGCTGTTGGAAGTTGCTAGGAACGTTAGCCAGTAGTTTGGGATTGCATTTCTTGAAAAATATTAAAGATCTGTATTATATACACATCAGAGCCGTGTTGATACATTTAGAATGTGCGCTTATTTGAGATGTCAGCCCATGTTTTATTTTCTTTGCTGATTGGGAAGAATGTCGCCTCCTCCCATTATGTCAACATTGTGGGCCATTGAAGGAGAACACACTCTGGCACATCATTCACCATACGCCCACTATAATGGGGGACATCGAGCTGGCTAATAAAGGAAAGTCGCTGTACTCAGGCGATCACTCCAAATGAAATACCTTTCTTTTTATCAGTGTGGCCTCCGGTGCTGGGCTATTCTGCACTGCCCCTTCTCATAAGTGTGTTTATTGAGTAAGCGTGTTTGCCACTAATGTTCTTCCCATATGGCAAGGTGCTCGAAAGTTAGGTCTGGGCGTGTCCAGGCATTGTGAATTACTGGAATGCCAGTGCTGTAGAACTGAAGGAGTTGCTGAGATGGACGGTGGAGCTATCGACAAAATCGTTCCTCCTGGGTATCTTTGAGGGAGTGGGAGGCACAAGGGCTGAACAAACGATTTTGGGAGTGACCACCACTAAAAAAAACATAGCCAGTAAGTGGAAGAAATGAGGAACAGAACGACCGACCAGGGTCTAGCACAACCAAAACACATGTACCATCGATGATTCTAACTTCGGTGCAACACACTTCCCGCACCCGTCGTCCCAAGGTGCAATTCAGGTCAAAATATTCATAAAGAAGAGGAAAGCGCATTTGTTGAAATCAAACGCAAGCTCAAGAGTAATTATTTTCTTTATTTCTGTAATCTTTACCAAGAATGACACACAGCCAACGCATTTCGTTCCCCGATATATATATATATGCCGATCGGCGTTGAGACTCGATCCAAGTCAATTTCAGACAAATGAGAAGAACACCGTTTAATGGTTTGATTCAATCTTATATTGTCCAATTCGTGATGAACCTCGCAGTGTCAGGAGGATTAACTGATATGGTGGCTGATTTGTTGTAATAAGAATGACGTGTAAAGCATATACTTGCAGGGATGTATATCCGTTCGCCACATTGTTTCCCAAGCTCTGTGGCTGGTCTACACTAATTCCATCTGGCTTGGTAATTACATTTGGAACCTTTTCACTGAGTACTTAAAATATCTTTCGTGGGGCACTCTTACGGCTTCTGGCTGGCCGCTGTTAAGGGATATGTTGTCACGGGAGAAAGTGAAGTTCAATGAAAAACAGGTCCAGTTAGGTCATCTCAACTTCGCTTGCAGAGTAGGAAGGGTAGGGAGGTCTTTTTATAAGAGATTGGGGCGGGCACTGTCAGGACAACAGTTACCTCAACTTCACGTTCAGCTCTCCGCCGGAGTGAAGGAGGATTTGAGGATGTGGAAGGTGTTTTTGTAGTCCTTCAAAGAGATTCCGCTTGCGAGAGAGGAAGAACTAACCTGGTAAGTGCAAATATTTTCAGATGCAGTGGGCAGCGTGGGTTTTGGCTTGTTCTGGCAAGGGAAGAGGTGCGCCGAACAATGGCTGGTACAATGGAGGGACGGTGGCAGGAGCATAGCGGTTCTAGAGTTCTTTCCATTAGTGGTCGTGGTGACTGTGTGGGATGAACAATTGGCACACAAGAAGGTTCTTTTCAGGGTAGATAATATGGCAGTAGTTGAAATAGTGGATCGCCAGTAGGCAAGTGATGAGCAGGTTTTGAAGTTGTTGAGAGGTCTTGTTCTGGGCTGTTTGCGACACGACATAGCTTTCAGGGCATTACAGGTCCCGAGTGTGGACAATGACATAGCAGATGCTTTGTGTCATTCACAGTGGGGGAGAATCCGCGGGCCAGCCAAGGACGACGACAGGACCGAGACATCAATACCACCTCATTTGTCGTACATAGGCAACGTAGAATGCTACAACTGGTGATAGGGTCGCTAGTGGAATCTACCAGGGTGGCGTACAGTTTAGCCTGGAAAGAGTTTTTGCTGTCGGGCACACAGAGGCACGGGGAGGGATGGCAGCATGCAGAAGATGTCATACAATTTATTTTGGACCTCATCAACAAAGGTTTGTCGAGGGTCACAATCGCCGGGACATTAGCAGGTATTGCCTTCATGGGCAAGCTGTTATGGGGCTAGCCGCCGACAGCAGGGGAATTCGGAACTAGAATTTTAGAGGGGTGGGCAAGGTAACAGGGACAAGGGAGACATAAGAGAAAGCCACTACCTTGGTTGATGAGGAGTCAGATGCTGGCGGTACTGCCAGAGATTTGCAAAGGTGAGTTTGAGACATGTTTGTTTTCAACGCTGATGACGTGGATGTTCTTTGAGGCTTTTAGGGTATTGGAGATGCTGGGTAATAAAAGGGGTGGGGAGTAACTTGGCAGGAAGAGGTCCCGCGCAGGTTGGGTGTGCAGATATGGTTGAGCTGGTCCAAAACGGATCAGAGGGGGCTGGGAAAATGGGTGATGCCACAGGCAGCCAACCCTACTTTAACTTGCCCGCTTAGATGGGAGTCACAGAGATTCAGTACATCAGGTTGGGCAGGGAAGCAATATTCAGACATGCCAACGGGACAGAGTAACAGCTTATCAGCTGCTGGCAGGATTGAGGAAAGCCTTAAAACACATGGGATTAGACTTAGCAGGTTTAGGGACCCACTCCTTCTGGGACCCACTCCTTCTGCATTGGGGCAGCATCAGAAGCAAGTAACGGAGGCTGGGGGCAAGAAGATATTATGCGAACGGTCGCAGGTCATCAGACTATTACAGGCGCCACGTGAGAAGGGAGGATGGGGCTGCGTGTGCGGTGGTTAACAATGTTTGAAACTTATGCTGATCTTTTTCAATTCAGGTTCTGTGTCCGGCCCTCAGGCAGAGGAGATGACTATTTGGGTCGTGGGGCACTCGTTCATAAAATTGGCCCAAGTACAGGCGTGCCAGAGTTATTTCGGGCAAAATTTGGGATTTAACAAACGCTTGCTTAAAGTTTTGTCGTAAGGCAAAGGGGGCATGTGCTGGAAAGAGTTGGTTCCTTGTTTAAAAGGTTTGATGGTGGGCGGCAGGTGCCCTGATATTCTGTTGTTACACCTGGATGAGAACAATGTGTGCAAAGAAAAGGGGGTTGTCTTGATGTAGAACATTAAAAGAGACTTGGCTTTGATTAGGGAACAGTGGGCAGGTTGTTTTGTCCTATGGACTGAGTTTGTACCTCGTAGAATGTGATGGGGAGCAGTTAACCCGGGTGCTGTGGACAGGGCCAAGCGGAAGTTAAGTACGGAGATGACTTTTTTTTAGGGTTTTGCAGTATTTCCCGTACGGAAATACACTTTGATGCAGTTTAATTTTTTAGAGTAGATGGTGTACACCTTTCCAGGATTGGCATTTATCTGTACCTGCTGGAGGTCAGGGAGTTTTGTCCAGAATTTTAAAAGTGCAGAGCCATATATATTGGCAGAAAGACCTTAGAGTAAGCCAGGAAATGGGGAGCAGAAAAAGGGGTTAGTGGATACTTACCCCCGTTTTTCGGGTTGCGGGGTTTTGGAAAGTTGACTCGGGTTGCAGAAGTTTTAGGTTAGCATTGGAAGTTGGGAACGGGGGCAGGGGAAGGGTAGGCAGGTAGTTTTAGGTTGAGGTATAGACATTTTTGTTATTTACAGTTTCAGAAAGGCAGGTATAGGATGTTGGTTTAATAGAAGTGCATATTTTTAACTGTAATACATTGTAATGTTGTTAATATGGTAATGGCAGGTTGAGGCGATCCTAGGGGCGGGGTCAGGGGTCAGTTATCGGATGTATAGCAGGGTTTTTGTTGTGTAAGGCAGTTGCCAGGCATGGTATTGTAATGTGCACCTGTTTCAATAAAGAAGCCTTTTTCACACTCAAAATAGCCTCAGTATGGTCTGCCCCCTCTCTCCCAATGGGGGTTTGAGGGGGCAGCCTAGCGAAGGGAGGTCTGCCCAAGGGCAGTTTGGGAGGGGCGGGGCAGGCCGGGCCGCCATTTTGTAAATGTTTGGGCTACACAGGTGTTGCTCAACAGTAGCCCAAGGTATAAGTGCCAGCCAGTGGGGCTCCCAGCCACCATTTTAGGTTTGGTGACCTGGTGGCTGGGAGCATAGAGTAGTGGGTAGAAAAACTCCCCCCCCCCCCACCCCAGCCATCCCAAATTTTCAATTGGATTTAAGGGGTTGGTTACTTTATGCAGGGTTTTTGCCTGGCTAGCTTTGATTGGGACAGGTGTGCAAGGGTTTTTTATGTGTATTGTTGCTTGGAACAGGTGCTTGGCAGGGTTTTGGAAAGCTGGCCAGGGTTGGCAGAAGTTTTTGGTTAGCGTTGTAAGTTGGGAACAGGGGCAGGGTAAGCAGATAGTTTAAGGTACAGTTATAGACGTTTTTGTTTTTTACTGTTTCAGAAAGTCAGGTATAGGATGTTGGTTTAATAGAAGTGCATATTTTTAACTGCAATACATTGTAATGTTGTTTATATGGTAATGGCAGGGTGGGGGCATGTTGAGGGGATCCTATGGGTGGTGGCGGAGTCAGTTATCGGATGTATAGCAAGGTTTTTAGTTTTGTAAGGCAGTTGCCAGGTATGGTATTGTAATGTGCTGCCTTTTTCACACTCAAAATTGTCTCAGTATGGTCTGCTCCCCTCTCACCCAAGTCCTTATCTTCCATGAAATCAGTTTCCACTTAGGTTCATAGATGCTTTTCTCCTCCCACCACCACATGGTACAGGTCAAGCTCGGTGGATTTGATGCAATATTCCTAGTCGCCTAGAAAGATGTTTCTGGAATGTTGTTCTAGTTTCTAGTTCCTTAGCCCAGTATTGGATGTATAAGGGTGCTACGCAAATAAAGCCTGCTGAACAGCAGGACAGAAACACGGGATTTGCATCTTAATCCACTGCCCTGAGCGAGAAAGCCACCCAGCTCAAGGACCATGATTTATAGCAATTCTTGCACGAAAGTATACGAAGTTCGCACACTGCGTTTGTTTTGGCCCTTCACCAGGAATGCAACTTAAAGTACCAGGAAACTAAGCAGTGGAGGACTGCACTGGCAGATGTGAACTAATGGCCACAGGGCGTTCCACTCCACATACCATTGCAGAGACCGGGGTCATTCACAGACAGGGAAGCACGTAAGCACGCTGCATACGTCACTCACGAATATAAACAAGTGTGCTCACCACTGTATGGGAGGAGGGCCTGTCTGAAGGTACTTTGTATAGTAAACAAACCACACTAACACAAACCACAGCCTACACACCGCAACCAAACAACAGCAAAAGATAAGACGTGGCCTAACGGCTAGAGGTGCTGACTTTGGAATTGGGGAAGCAGGTAAAATCCTGGCCTCTGCCTAACATCCTGCAATTCTGGGCAAATCACTTAATCGCCCTGCGTCTTAAAAAAATATGTGTAACGTAATCCAGCGAATTAATGCCCTAGAGTCAGCTTTGCGTTAAATAAAACTGCAAATAAGAAATAAAATGAAAAACACTGGCTGAAGGAGCCAATTGCCTGAATTAGAGTTTGTAAGCAGTGTACTCTGTTGCGAATGCAACGGAGTATCTTGTCCGCGATATACCATTGTATACCTGTCTTACATTGTCACTTGTCCGTGAAAGCAATTATACGTAGTTGTGCTTGAAACTTATTTCTTTGACAAGGCAGTTTTGGTTCTCTGATAACTTTGACAAGGTTTCAAAAATCTGCACAAAATTTGCAATTCATTAGCACAAGTTGCTACATTTCAGCATGTCATGGTTCGTGCATATGGGCTCAGGAGTAAAAAGTGTTTGTGTCCTTTCAAGCTCTGATAAGAATTTTGGCCCTCTGCTGCAGCATAACCTGATGACTACCAAAGCGGACAAGCAGCTAGAATTTCACACATAATAGAACCTTTTTTTATTCTTTGGTGTAAATCTAGTCAGTGTTTTTTTTTAGATGCTAGCATTACAAGAGAGTGTCAACAAGGCTACAAACGGCTAATCAAATCTATACCTTGAGCTTCAGTTCACAGATCCATACACGTTCTATGAATCCAGATGATCTGACTGGCTGGTAGAAAATGAAAATGCTGGTTTTAGTGGTCAATAAAAGGATGCCAGGTCCCAATTCTGTGTCCTGAAAAGATTCTTCAAGTGGCATAATGGGGAAACTGGAGAAACCACTGAACTAAGTATGTATGGAGAATCCTAGAGAGTGTGCTTGCAAAAATAAAATATTTCCCATTTTTGTAGAGGAGTTCACAAACCCAGATGGAGGTTTGCAAATGATTTTTATGAATACTGAAAAAAAAAAAATTTCTAAAAAAGAAAATTGCGGGGAGTCCTTAATCGATCTGGCCTGGCCGAAGGCCAGGGCCTGACCCCAATCCTTGCTGTCCACAGCCAATTACATCACAGGTGACGTTTGTTCATGCATAGATTTTCACACCACTCTTCCACATAACAGGGCCAACTACGGCCTTTCCCTTTCCTTATATGATTTCAGCCTCATAGAGTTACCCACTGTCTCCAGCTGAAGCATCAAGAAAGTATTCTCTCCATAACACACCCTCACAAGACTGAAGAGATGACAGAAACCTGCATCCCCAAAAGACATTAGCTCTCTGCGAATGTTACGTTTTCCTTTCTGCTGCTTTTCAAGTGCTTCTGAGCTGGAATCAGGGAACATCGACATCCTTATTGCCTCTGAAAATCCATTATTCGATTAAATCTTCCGACATCAGGACTGCCTTTCTTGCACACACTTCCTTCTCGGAGCAGGAACACTACATTCCCCACATTGTTTTTCCTACCAGGTGTAAGCATTCTTTTCGCTCTCGCTACATCTGGTTGGCCTTCCAACTGCAGGAAGGTCTCCTATGGTCTGCTCTAACTGTGAATTTACAGACTCCATTTTGAACATCTTAGTGTCAACCTTGGTCATCGCCTTACCAAAGTCAGTCACCTTCCTCTCTATTTGTCCCACAATTATTTCAAAAGCCACCATCCCTTCCCACTTTATTGAATGTATTGTCCATTTTTTAAACAATTTTTATTTGCAACAAACAAAAGCAGCAGTGCACAGCATGATGCAGTCGTAAAGGAGGGTCCAAAACAAAACCTCGACAGCATCACAGTTCGTAGAATAGAAAGATAGTAACTCGATAAGCTGCCACCGGCAGGCGTCCATTCCGTTATAACATACAATATAGACCAGGATAATAAATGCAATGGAAAAATGGAATGATACTGTAAAATGGACACAGTCATTTAGGTCGCCAATGGGGGAGGGGGGGAGACAAGTGCATCTGTAAGCTGGGCCATCAGGGTTTGTTTCTCACGTCGCAGTTCCACAGTAGGGGAGACGCAGATGTCACCCCTATATTTGTTCCACTTTCCCCATTCATGATCCCACTTCTTGGGGCATTCAAGACCCTTCAATACCGTTTTCTCAGCGATCATTGCACTATCCATGTCTTTCGCCCAGTCACTAACCAGCGGGCACGCTGCCACCCCCCACTTCTGAGCGATGTTGCGCTTAGCAATAATCCAACCCATCGAGACCCACGCTTGCTCTGCCTTGGATAAATCAGTAGCATCCCACACATTTAGGAGACAGAGTTTAGGGGATGGGCTCAGGGGTTTGTCACATGTCCTGGCAATTTGTCGGGTCACCTTTTCCCAATAATGGAATATATGGGTACATTCCCAAAGTATGTTTATGAATGTGCCAGTTTGGTTGCAGTGTCGGAAACAGAGTGGATCAGGTCGTCTACCCAGTCGGAACAATAATTTGGCATCAAAGTAGACCTGGTGAAGGATTTTGAGCTGGATGAGGCGAAGACGCATGGGAATTGCTACCTCTTTGGGAGAGACCTGTGCCTCTCTCCAGTCTTCGCTGTTTATACTACCTAGGTCAGCCTCCCATCTCATACGTAATTTCTGCATCGGATCAGCACGATTATTCACCAGTTTCTTATAGGTGAGGAAATGGCCTTGCGGTCCATCTGATCTAGCAACAGCCGGTCTTCTAAGGGGGAAGAGTCAGGGAGAGGGATTCTCCTCGGTAAGGCCGCAGAAATAGCGTGACTGGTTTGGAGATATCGAAAGGTCTCTGAGGGTGCGAGTAGGTATTTAGTCTTGAGGTCAGCAAACGTGGCTAATGTCCCTTGCACCCACATGTCCCCAACCTTGGAAATCTCGATAGTGTCCCATTTGTCAAAACCGGGGCAGTTCCGTAGGCGATCCAATAGGTCAAGTTCCCAGAGAGGAGTTGCTTTAGTTAGACGGTTGTGCCACTCCAGCTTTCTCGTGGTTCTATGCCACACCTTAATCGTGCGCGAGTTGGGGCCAGTCAAGTTAAGCTGATGAGGATTGGTGTATAGCGCCCTGTTCTAACCCCCTGCCCCATGAGCCAGTCATCAGTGAGAATATTAGGATCATCATATGGACCGAACACCCATCTATTGATCGGAGTCAGTTGAGAAGCTTGGTAATAGATTCATATGTCTGGCAACCCTATGCGCCCGCCGTACTAGCCCATGGTCAATTTGTTCATAGCAATGCGTGGCGGGCGGTCCTCCCACAGTAATCCCGGCACTACACCCCATTTTTTTATTGAGTCTAAGAGGGCTTTGACAACATGCCTCTGAAACCACTCATGTCCTCAGAACCTCCTCCTGCTGGTATCAGGAATCTCCTTCTAAAATGTCCCACAAGGTTGGGGTGCCCCGCTGCTGTATTTCGGCATGGCCCTGTTGTGCCTGCTGTAATGGTTAGCAGTCCTGTGTTCCGGCCAGTAAGCGTGGCCTGCGGGGTATAATAAAAGGGGAGAGAGCGCACGTGGGATATCTCCAGAGACTGTGATACTGTGTATGTCTCCTTTATTGCTTCTTCCCCTATCCCCTTAGTGCTTCCTGCTAGGCCTTATCTGTTTGGCCAGCGAGTGAGACGCCACACTGGCGATGAGGAGGGATGTTACCCTCGCTTCGGTCCACAGCCTCTGCCCGTGTTCCTCGACCAGTGCGCTCAACGGCTGCCGCGCTGTTTGGCACAAGCCTGCCGCGTTACCTGCAGTGCGCTCAACAGCTGCCATGCTGTTCGGCGGAGGCCCGCCGCATCTTCTGCAGTATTAGAAGAGCGGGGTCCACAACAGCTATTACAGGTGAGTGCTGCCCCACAGAAGCTCTCCCGGGGAACCTGGCTGCTACGCGGAAACGCTCGGCGACGCCCTGCGCTCTTCCCCATTGGCCGTGCCGCGCCACCTGCTGGACGATCCCTGCTACTGCATGGGTGATGCAACTCAGCACAATGGCGGTCCTCATCAGGAGTAGGGTAAACACAAGCCCAGGCCCAGTGAGAGCGCCTGAGGTGAAGTAGAGTGCCACTGAAGTGAGCACACTGCGCAAGTAGGCCCCCTGGGGTGCGAGAAGATACCTAGCATACCTACAGCCTGAAGAGTGAGGGGAAAAAGGGGGGAAAGACAACAAGAAGGAAAAAAACTACACAGGGGAGAGGGAAAGGAAGGAGACACCAAGTAGAATATTAAGCAAGGTAAAGAGAGCATCCGCCCAGACAAGTTGGAAAAGAAAAAAAAATAACAAAAAAAAAAAAGGAAAGATAACTACAGAAGGAATACACAAACCCCAACTGGGGAAGATAGACACAGTAAGCCACAGAGAGAAAGGCACAGAAAGAATAAGGACAGACACCATCCACGAGAAGTATGGAGGAGGAGAACCAGGCACAGGCCCAACAGAGAGCCCCAGTACAACATGCACTTGCCGGGGTGCTGCCACCCTTCAGTGAACTGGAAGGCCCAGCGACAGCATCCCTGAGATAGAAGATTTGGATAGAACGTCTGAATAACTTTTGTAGACACAAGGGAGACCGACGGGGCAGTGAAAAGGTTGGTACTTCTTCACTATGCCTGAGATGAAATATTCAAGTTATTCAAACACCTGCCAAATACAGGCATCACCATGGACTATGAAGCTGCGGTTTCAGTGTTAGATGTGCATTATGATCCCCAACTTAATCCCGATTTCGAATTATTCAAGCTGCACCAGGCACGTCAATGGAAAGGGGAGTCAATTGACACATTCTATGCTTGTTTGCGCGAACTGGCCAGCATGTGCATGGAGGATGGTCAGCCAAAGGAAATAAGGGCCCAGATCATCCAAGGGTGCTGAGACAAGACGCAAAGAGGCCTAATTTTAAGCCAGCCAAAAATTGCCCTGGAAGACATCCTCATATTAGCAAGGACCCATGCTCTATCTGCGGCAAGAGCAAACGAGATGGACTCGTACTGGAGAAAGTGTTTGCCACATTTGAGTTCCCCACAGATATCTGAAGTGACAATGGGCCACCGTTTCAAGGGGCTGACTTTGCCACCTTCCTCAATCAGCGAGGGATCCATCACGCCGCGTCATGCCCCAATGGCCTCAAGCCAACGGAGACATGGAGCGGTTTATGAGGACATTAAACAAAATGCTATGCATTTTCAACGTAGAACAAGCGGACCCCGAGCAATGCCTCCACGAGTTAGTCAAGGAATACAGGAGCACCCCACATTGCGGAGTCCATGAACCCTTATGTTCAGAGGTCCGCCAAGAGACCTGATCCCTATGCGTCCAGGGTGCACACCCCCACCCCATGATTTCCAGGAAACACAGGCAAGGCGAGAATGGCAAAATCACTGAGCAAGCATTTGACGCCACGCTACGCACCGGTCACTTCGGCCAGGTGCTACTTAAAGATCGCTGGCCTGGAGGCAAGTTCCGGACTGCCGTTGAACCAGGTACCTGGACAGTTGTTAACAGCAATGGCACAATGGTGACAGTCCAAAAAGGGAGTGAGGAAATATCTTGGTTCAAAGAGGTCCCATCTGGGTCCCTAGAATCGGACCTTCGGGACCCACCGAACCCAGACAGAGAGGCCCGTGCCGAGTGGAAGAGGAGATCAACATCCCAGCCTCTACTTTGTATGGGGCTCTGCCTCCTGATTCGCCACCAAACTTGCTGTGGCCAGGTAGACCATCCATCCGAAGTCTACAACATCGCTACAGCCTACGACCTAATCCCTGACCCAAGCAGCACATTCAGGACTTTGTTTTTTTAAAAAATTTTTTTATTTCAAGTCATTTTTATTGAAATAGTAAACAAAGAAAAGACATTACAATAATTCTTCCGTTACAGACATTATCAAATCAGTTATTGTTGGACAATCACAAAAAGGAGAATAAAATGACAGTAATATAAAATAAAGCAACTCGGCTTGCATCTTCATGGCACAGAAACATACATAACACTCAGTAGGTAGAGGTAGCGGTGTGGCTCTAGTGGATTACAGCAGATGTGCTCTTCAGTTCCATGGACAATTAACAGAATTACTTATGACTCATCAAGGCGGCTCGTAGTGAAATGAGGCTGCATCTAGCGATTTCCATAGCTTTCTATTAGACGGTTTCCATGTAGCTGCCTGTAGCGCCGGGTTATTGGCACCTCTCAGGAATGACAGCCACTCCTGCCAAATTTTGAAGTTTACCTCTTTCGCACTTTTCCACTTACATAGTACCACCTTACATGCCAATGTTAACATTAAGTCCAAAAGAAGGCGGTCTTGGTCATTTGGCAGCTGTGGATCCAATGCCCCCAGAATAATAACATAGGCAAAGTCCTGTACAGGTCTTATCTTGAATACGTGGTGAATGCATTCAAATATTTGCACCCAGTATATACTTAAAGATGGACAGTTGAACAGCATGTGTGCAAGATCCCCCGTCCCTGAGTGGCAGTTCCAGCATGTAGGCGAATCCCGTAACTTACATTTAAAGAGCCTATCCGGAGTCCAAAATGCCCTATTTATTAGCATGTACTTTGTTTGGAGTAGAATGGGTGAGACTTTGTGGGCAAGAGCCGTCTTGTGAATCAAATCCCAGTCAAAATCTATGCCTGTTAAATTCGGTTCAGCTTCCCACCTCAGTTCTACCTTTCTATGAGTTTTCCTAGGTAAGGGCAATAATAGTTTATACACCCTAGAAACGAAGTGGCCCGCATACATGAGACGCGGGATATGGACCATTAGCCATGGTGTATAGGGAGAGAAATTACGTGCAGTTAGTACCGCTTTAATTTTCAGGAAATCATAGAAGTCCATTGGAGTAAGATCATGCTTTTGCTGCAAGGTCGAGAACGGGAGTGGTGTCTTCCCATCGTATAGATCCCCCACCAAATTAATACCCTTTCTGGACCATGAGTCCCAAGAGAGTGTATTACCCTTATGTTTGAGATATGGATTCCTCCATAGGGACATGAAAGATGACTTAGCGAAGACCAACTTAGTTTTATGTGTCTGGAGAGAGATGGCGGCTCTGTAAGTCTCTCTGCCCGTGCGGAGGCCGTTAAATGAGCTGGGAGCAAGTATTAACATCCTAACACGGTCGCACACCGAAGAATCGGCAACCGGAACACGAGAGGAATAGATAGAGGGTACGCCCGACGATTTCTGTGAAAGGAAAGTGGTGTTTTGGCTGCTCTGAAGATTACGCTCCGGTGGCTGTAGCGAGCCAGGGCGGACGAAAGACCGCATTGTTACCCAGGGCGTCGGCGGCGTCATGTGAGGACCCTGCACGGAATCTGGACAGTCCGCTGAGGACTCCGGTGGAAGACCGAGTATATGACGGCTTCACAAAGGGAAGCGTGAGTACTGTACCCGCTCTCGGGGAAATAAGATCTGTACAGTAAAGTAAACGCTGCTCGCGCCTACACAAGATGGCGGCTTCATTTATTTATGCGGCGACTCACCATGCCCGATAGCAAGACAACGGCTCAGGCGCTATAGTTACCAGCGCGCATTAAGAAGGGAAGGAAAGGAAGACAATCTGCACTTCGGATCGGCAGCGACCGGAGCATGTGGGTTTTCGGCGAGTTTTGACGACCTTTAAGTATTTGACATACAGATAGGTTTGGAGGGAAAACAGAAATATGGTCCCAAAACAGGAATGACTCTGCTGGAAAAACTGTGACCGCTGTGGCTTGTATTCTTCAGGGTATATGTGCTGGATGTCTGACTATGGAGGAACTGTTTTGAATTTTACGGCCTACGAATGAGCACTGTACTATTTCATGTGGCTGCGAAGGGAATCTCAGTGAATATCAGTGAATGCCTATATCAGTGAATGCTTAAATCTAAGTACTGGGGCTAGCGCCTACCACACGGATGCAAAATGGACTAAGCAGTTAACCCTCTCAGATTTCTATTGAGGGTGTAAGCAGCATCTAGATTTACGATTATCCCTACCAGTGCAAAGCGTTACATACACGTGATGAATCCTAAAATGGCGATGCAGACTTCCAGCCCCATTTGAAATGCGCACACTTCCTCACGGTGCCTGAACAAGGGCAAGAAGCAAACGGATAGAACGACTGTTGTATCGACTCCTAGGTGGCCCTAGAAGGTTATTGTGCGGTCACTGGTGTCAGGCTGGAAAGAGGATTAGGAAGGCCGGCAACTAAGTGAGCTCCAAAAAGGACGTCTATAGCGCTTGAGAAGTCTGCGCCATAATCAGCCACGGCAGAGAATAAAGAACTAATGAAAAGCCTGAAGAGGCTCAAATATGACCAATGGAATCCGAATTCGCCCAACAAAGGGGGAAAAAGCAATCCTGATCCGATCGATCTGATACTTAGTAGATTGGATGAAGTAAGGGATCTGGCGAAGGCGACCAAAGAAGAAGTGGCTGCGATCAGGCAGGATAACCGCGATACCAATGCAAAACTGCTGGAAGCAGAGTCAAGGATCAGCAAACTCGAGGACATGGAGGTCAAGTCATGTGATGCCATCAAGCGCCTGTGTATAGCTGCGGATCAAACGACTCGTAAACTCGCGGAATTGGAGGACAGGAACAGAAGGGGGAATCTACGTATTTTTGGGGTTCCGGAAGGTTCGGAAGATCAACATGGGAACTGCGTGGCCTTCTTAGAATCCTGGTTCACCCAAGCTACTAACTTGACCTTCCATCATCCGTTAGAATTTGACAGGGCGCACAGAGTGCCGGGCAAGATCAATAAGAATCAAAAAGGCCCTAGAGCTATTGTATGCAAGCCGCTACGCTACCAACACGTTGAACAAATTCTAGACTTCATGCGGAAAAATAACCATATCCTGTGGAAATCTGCTAAAATCTACATCTCGCAGGATTTCAGCAAAGAGACGGTAGATGTAAGAAAAGCGTTCTTGGCACTCCGCCCACTGTTGAAGAAAAGGATATTTCAGTATGGTTTTATGGGCCCTGCAAAGTACCGCGTGGTTATCCAAGGCTCTCCACACGTCTTTTCAGATCCCCTGAAATTGAAACGCATGTTGGACGGCCCTGAAGACCTGGAAATGGAAACAAGCAAACCTGAAGTTTCAGGAGACCAGGCTTCGGCCTCAGGCTATAAGTGACCGATCTTTGCTGTCGCTTTCCTAGCAGCTTTCAAATGTGTTCCCTTCCCTTAGTTTGGAGGGGTATCGATAATACTGAACTCTGTCTAAAGTTCGCCTACATCTGAGTGATTTTTCTCCGATGTCTGCAATCACTTTTGTGTTATTAGACAATGAATATGTCTTTATTATCGCCTACTAGTGTAAAGAATGTTAGGTAATGAACACCTGATTACATGTTGAGATGCTTACCAATTGGTAATTAGAGGGGCTAAGACAGTTGATGTTGTTGTTGTTGCCTTTGTAAATTCGCTCTATGCCCAGCAGGTACTTCGATATTCTCACTGCGTGTTCACTTCTTGTTCAGGGAGCTTATAATTGTTGGTCCCGATAACGTGCTTTCCCATAGTCGCCCTAGTTAACAGTAAACAATTGACCTATTGTGATAATTCACTTGTTCCAAAATTATCTGAAAAGTTTACGCACGGGGAGGTTACATAGTTGTCTCTCTTTAGTCACCATGCCTATTACATACAGGTGGGGTGGGTCGGGTGGGGGGTTGAGGGGTTTAGGGGTTGGGATGTGTGTTCTGTGTTTTTTGCTTTTGCTTCTTTGTGCTTGCATTTTCCTTATTGTTTTAATGCTTGGTGGTGAGGAAGGTTGCAGGCTCTACTGTCATCTCACCGTACACACGGGCCTTTTAGACCTTGGAGAAATGTCGATACCATGTGAGATATATATTAGCGCTATGAGGGTAAGACCTATTGATGTCGCATAGTACAATTAATACTCCGTTGGGGGTATGCAATGTGGACAAATTGAAGATATTATCCCTTAATGTTAAAGGGCTGAATCAACCTATTAAGAGACAAAAGGTTTTAGATTATGTACGAAGATTGAGAGGTGACATTGTTTTACTTCAGGAGACGAAATTGGATACTAAACAATTCTACCACCTGAGAAATAAGTACTATAATGAGGTTGTGGGTGCAGAGGCTATGAACAAAAAGAATGGTGTCTTGATACTTGTGGCAAAGAAATCTAAGGTAGAACTCTTGTCCTTCGAAGCGAATAAGGATGGGAGATGGGTCACGGCCAAACTAAGTAGGGATAACACAGAGTTTTATGTCACGAACGTATATGCTCCGAATACTAACGACCTTAAATTTTGGGAGAATCTGAATAAACACATTGAAAATATTCAGGATAATTCTGTTCACGTATTGGCAGGGGACTTCAATCTTCCAATGGATGTAATATTGGACAGAGATTCCCATTGTCCCTTCAAAACAAACAAGTCACATAAAGCCTTTCTTAATTTATGTCGACGCTTCCACTTAGTAGATGCGTGGAGGCTTCAAAATCCCACAGGGAGAGATTACACTTTTTACTCCGCACCATATGACTCATACTCTAGAATAGATTACATCTTCATAACGCAGAACGGAGTCCCCAGAGTAGAGTCTACTACCATAGAACCCCGAGTAATGTCTGACCACTCTTGCATCTCCTTATCCATAGCTAACGCCAAACCCTCTTCTCGTCAAACGTCTTGGCGCCTAAATGATGAGGTTTTAAACAATGACCAACATAGGGCCACAATACAAGCTGCGATCTCCTCCTATCTGCAGGACAACAAGAGGGGGGACACGTCTGACCTCACTAGATGGGAGGCATTGAAAAGTACTATAAGGGGGGTGTGCATTAAAATCAGGTCAGCAATGAATAAAAATTATAATGCGAATCTGGAGTCCTTAGAGAGTGAAATTGCAAGCCTAGAGAGTAAACATCTGAAAGATAGAGATGATATGTCTTTGCATGCCTTGGCAAATAAAAAATACGAATACAATAAGCTAGTCAGTGAGAGGGCGGGAGTTTGGCTTGACAAAACAAGGAGATTTAAAATTTGTGAATCTAATAAAGCTGGCAAGAGTCTAGCCTCGTACTTGAAGTTTAAAGTCCAAAAGAATTCGATCAATGTCATTAAAGACGCCTTAGGATCCTCGCACTCGGATCCGGACAAAATAACGGAGGTGTTCAAAGACTTTTATGAAGATCTTTATGCAAAAAACAAGACTGTGGAGGAGGACAAGTTTAAAAGTTACTTAGACGAATGTGATCTTCCGCGACTCTCTGCTGAAGACCAAGTAAGTCTTAATGACCCGATTAGTGCTCTAGAAATAGGGACTGCAGTTAAAAATCTGAAATCAGGAAAAGCACCAGGCCCAGATGGCTTCACGGCTAAATTTTACAAAACCTTCCCCTCCCTGCTAGTAGATCCCCTCCTACATCTATTTCATGAAATAAATAACTCAGGCGAGGTCAGAGGCACATTGGCAGAAGCGATAATTGCAGTACTCCCCAAAGATGGGAAGGACCCGTCGCTCCCAAAAAACTATAGACCAATTTCATTGATTAATATAGACTGCAAGATCCTGGCTATGATACTGTCCGCCCGCCTCCAGAAGGTCCTTCCTCAATTAGTCCATCCCTCTCAAGCAGGCTTCCTTAAAAACAGGTTGTCCAGCGACAACACGAGGACTCTGGCACATGTTCTAGAAAAGGCAAAATTGCTAGGCACATCCACAGCGGCAATAACATTGGATGCTGAGAAAGCCTTTGACAAAGTTGATTGGTCCTTCCTTAAAGCAGTCCTTCACAAATTTAACTTAGGGGAAACTTTCACAAGACTAGTAATGTCCCTATACTGTTGCCCCTCAGCGAGAGTTAGAGCTGGTGGTTCTTTAGCAGGGGACAAGGCAGGGATGTCCTCTATCTCCCTCACTTTTCTTACTGGCAATCGAACCATTTTTATATCATATAAGAGAGGATCCCAAAATCGTAGGCATTCCATTTGGGGATTGCACGGTTAAATTAACTGCATATGCAGATGATGTACTGGTTCTGTCTGAGAGAGCTGAAGAGGCTATACCTGCGCTCATGGCCGACATTGAGGAGTTTTCCAAAGTATCTGGATACAAACTTAATAAGGACAAAACAGAGGTCAAACTCCTGAACAATATTGGCGATAAAGGAATCATTGGGGACTCCGGCCTTACATGGCAACCAAAGTGTTTTAAATACCTGGGTTTAGATTTTGCTAAAGATTTGATCACCACCCTGAAAATAAATGAGGACCTGATTCTTAAAAAGATATCTACACTACTCGAAGGGTGGTCTCCAAAATTCCTGTCCTGGTGGGGCAGAGCGGAGACGCTCAAAATGATGTCTACTCCGTTGGTTAACTATCTGGCCAGCATGCTCCCAATGACGTTCTCGAACAACTTTGTTACTAAGGTAGATCAACTGTTTGGTACTTTCCTGTGGCGAGGTAAAAAAGCCAGAATTTCGTTAAAAAAACTGCAATTAGCCAAAGACAGGGGAGGCTTGGGTCTGCCTTCATTCAGGAACTATCAGACAACCTTTCTTTGCAAACAAGGAGCTCAATGGCTGACGAAATCACCACTATACACACCAGTTTGGATTAATATTGAGGAATCTCTAGTGAATCATGCCCCTCTTGAAACCCTACTCACTATGGACCTATCGCACTTGCCACACTCCAAATACACATTCAGGACTTTGAGTGTTAAACATCCAAGAGTGAGGCCAGGGCAGTTCATGTGTTTGCCGGACTTTTCTGGAGCGGAGTATCAAGATCCAAGTTGGGAAGGGATGTAATGGTTAGCAGTCCAGTGTTCCGGCCAGTAAGCTGGATACTGTTTGCACGTCATCCGCAGGCCAGGCGTTGCCTGCGGGGTATAATAAAATGGGAGAGCCCACACATCGGTTATCTCCTGAGACTGTGATACTGTGTATGTCTCCTTTATTGCTTCTTCCCCTATCCCATTAGTGCTTCCTGCTAGGCCTTAGCTGTTCAGCCAGAAAGTGAGAAGCCACATCTGCAAGTGTTTTTTTTGTCTCTTACCAGTACCTCACAGAGGCACTCACTGGCACTTCTTCCTTCAATGCAGTATACCTCAGTGGCTTCTTTGCGAGGGCTCAGAATGGCAAGTGGCTCAAAATGCTAAATGCTAAATGCAAAATGCAAAGCACTACACTCACTGCCGTGACGGGAACGGCTTGACCAGCAGCCAGCTCCCTTCTCCGCTCCAGAACGCCGTGAGGGAAACGGCCAGCGAAGACCACAACTCCCAGGTGCCACAGTGGCAGAGGCGCACCTGGGACGTCAGACACAGCGCCCGGAGGCGCCAACAAAGAGCGGAGCGCCGAGCGCTCTGTGGGGGCAAAGCACTACACTCACCAACGTGACGGGAACGGCTTGACCAGCAGCCAGCTCCCTTCTCCGCTCCAGAACGCCGTGAGGGAAACGGCCAGCGAAGACCACAACTCCCAGGTGCCCCAGTGGCAGAGGCGCACCTGGGACGACAGACACAGCGCCTGGAGGCGCCAACAAAGAGCGGAACGCCTCCCGTCCCGCGGGACGCGCGCGGGCGGCGCCGGGCTGAGGACGGGATGGGCCACCCCCCCTTTCATTTTCCACTGAAGTTCACAAAGGTACTGTTTCCATTTGGACTAAAGCTTTTTGTTGTATATAGTGCCCTAGCAACGTAGCGGGAGACCCTGCGGTGGGGCGTTTGATCGTTATATATATTCTAGCAATTACCAACTTTGAAACGTCCCACTTCCAAAATGACCAATGGGTAAATAAGACTATAGCCCCCGAGACACGCTCACACACCAAGCTGTTGGCAGCTGAACCGCAACCTCTACCAACTCTAACGGCTATCGATAAAATGCTTCAACAGACCATTGGTGTTGTGGTTAATGCTATCGAGAACACAGAGAGGAGGCTATCGATAACCCCTACACTAGGCATGCAAAACCCGGGAAGAGACAGCTCAGCTACCACAATTGATGTCTTGGACACTGGCTCATTTTTGTGGCTTGCCCTGCAGTCAGATGCCCGCTGAGACTTCTATAGACGTGGAGGAGCATCCAATTACCCTGTCGCCCCCTTCCCCGGAGAAAAGGACAGCAGTACATAAACCATGCATGAGGAAAAAGAAAGGAAATATCTTAAACAAACTGGGTAATAATAAATTAGCAAACCATGACCTGGTGACACCGACTACCAGTAAAATTGGCCCTTCGCTAGGAATACCACGCTGGGTCACAAACATGGTTGCCGATTTACAAGCATCCTTGAAGCGGACTATTGTTGCCCAACTTAAGCCTCTGGTCTCAAAACTTGATAAACTCATTGCTGCCACAAATACAAAGGGGGGAGGGATAATCGAGCCAGCCAAACAAGTGAGAAACTCTGTACCTCATGTCATTGATACCCCATCTCAAAGTGTTCCAAGAACTAGAGTAGTGGAAAATAAACCCCCCCTAGTACAGACCATCAATGGTGTGGCTCCACCAATTCCCCAAAAGTCCACGCATGATCCACCACAACACCTGCCAAAGACTAACGCTCAGAAGCAGGTCTGCCAAGCAGCAGGAAACTCGGCAAATGCCATAGCGAAAGAGACGCCAAAGACAAGAGAGGGCGATAAGGGGATTAGTAGCACTACTTCACCACCGAAACAAAGGCAAACATCAAGAACCTTTTTTCGGCAGCCACCAACAATTAACTTACCCCCCGAAGCCCAGTCCTATGTAGTGGCACTTGTAGGAGTTCCTCCATTAACTGAGGGGAAAAGAGAAAGGGAGACTGAGTTGAAAAATAAGTGCATCCAGTGGCTTAGTGTAAATAGACCCCTCCCGGGGAATGTCTCAGGGGACATCTTGTCAGCCAGAAAAGTGGGCTGGATTGGGAGGAGCCCAAAGACAGTAGCAGGTGACGTGATAATTCTGAATTTTAGGGATGTCTCTGCTGTAGGGTATATTTGCAATGCCCCGCACTATAGTTCAGCAACGCAAATATGTCCTCTGCACCTCTCGTACTTTTACCCCACTCCTAGCCTGGAACCTTGTCGCCCAAGATCTACACACAATAACAGGGGGGGTTTTCCCTCATCACATAGAACTTTAAATGGGGGGGGGGGGTTTAGGGAGGGCATGTCTTCCTACAGTTCACTACTCCCGATACAGTCACACTGGAATAGGTTCAGTGCTTTGGAAGATGTAGACTGACTTAGTCAAGGAGGAATGTCACCCTTAGAAGCCACAAATATAATACACAGAGGTTCAGGGGCAACAGAGGAAAATATTCTCCCACAAATGCTGAGGGAGGCTCCAAAAGCTGTCAACACAGTAAGGGAAAGGATTAGCAATAGGGGGATTAGGGAAGTTGATGGATCAGATGGCTCAGAAGAAGGATGCCTAAAGTTGGTCTCCTGGAATATAGCCGGGCTGAAAAATAAGCTGCTTTCTCCCGAGTGGGCCACTTTTATGGCAGCATATGACATCTGCCTGATGCAAGAGACCTGGGCATTAGAAGATAGCTCGAGTACGACCTTTGCAACGTTGACATCTTGGCAGTATCTACAGGCAGACGTCGCCCGTCGGGCGGGCTATCAATTTGGATAGGAACTCACCTGGGAATCCAAGCAACTAAACTCCAAACAAACTCCCCGGATATCCAATGTATCTTAATAAAACCCCCAAGCCAACCCCTAGTAGCAATAATAAACACCTACTCGAGGCCATCTAGGAACGGCCAGGAATCAGCTACATTTACAGCACTGAAATCTTTCATCCAAGGGCTAGACCCCTCTATCTCAATAATCCTCGGAGGGGATTTTAACTGCCAATTTGAACCTCTGGGTAGTCTTGAACTGGGTGACCAAGACGAGGTAGATGCATTATGGCATATCCCGGACCCGAATATTGCCCCTGTCAGGGCATGGACACCACTTGTGCTCCAAATAAAATGTTTCTCCCTTGCAACATCCCTGCGGGCGTGCAATGGGAGATTGGACCCTGACCGCCCAGCAATGGCAACTTTTAATCGGGCAAACAAAACAACCATCATTGACTATTTAATGGTGGATGCTAAAAATTGGGACAAGCTAAAAGAATTTAGGGTTATTCAAAGACAGGACAGCGATCACAATGCCCTGGTAGTAACTTTTAAACCAGGGTCATTTGGATTGACCACCCCTGATCGCATACCGGCCACGATGACACTTTCTCTCACGCTGACCAACAACAGAAGGAGGGTTAAGTGGCCCCACCTTGTAGATTCAAGCTCGAAGCTTGCCAAAATCTACCAACTCGCTATTCCCTTTATAGAGCAGATGGGTGACTCGCCTGGTTGGCATCAGGCACTAGATACGCACAAACAGCTAGTTGAGGTACTAGGGGATGTGTTTTACCCCATTAGTAGAATTAAGAAGCATGTCCCAAAAACACACCACTGGTTTAATGATGCATGCAGGAACTCCAAAAAGGAGCTCCTTGCGGCAATTAAGGCAAAGGACAGAGCGAATATTAGGGCAGCCAGGCTGTTTTACAAAAAGGAGCTGATCAGGGGCAAAAGAGAGTGGGAAGAAGACAGGTTGGAAGAACTCAGAGGTGCCCTTGTGACTAAAGATGCCAAACTATTCTGGGCATTATTAAATTCCGATGCTAATGATGGTGGGGGGATCCCTCTACAAAATACCCCCCCCCCCCCTCAGTGTGGGAGGCGCATTTCTCTGCACTCTACACTAGCCCTGTGACCGGCTACAGTGACTATTTAGATAGGTCTGGGACATTAGAGTTAGATGGTCCCTCCTGGATTTCTCCTGCCCAAGACCCCCCCCACGAGTGTCGACTGGGGGGGGGGGGCTCGGGCATGGGACACCAGATAGACCATAGGGACACCGAGGCGAGGATGGCCCCGAGAAATGGTGAGAGTATCTCAGCTAAGGAGGTGGAGACTGCAATTATTAGACAACTCCCTAACAAAGCGCCAGGCCTCGATAGGGTACCGGGTGACCTTTTCCGTTCTCAGCCAAAGATCTGGGCCCCGTACCTAACTGTATTGTTTAATGCAGTCCTACTGGGGGCAAAAATACCTGACACCTGGGCGGGGGCCGAGATTGTCCCCATTTTTAAGAAGGGGAGCCCTTTGGATCCGGCAAATTATAGACCAATCAGTCTCCTGGATACTACCCAGAAACTGATGGGCCGGATACTCCTGGATAGAATATTGGGATGGGCGGAGGAGTATGAAGTAATGACTACCCTCCAGACCGGCTTTAGATCAGGGATCTCGACCACGGACCAACTCTTTAGGCTGCAGGTCCTTTTCTGGAAGACTGTAAGTGTCGAGGGTGGCAGCCTCTACCTGGTCTTCGTTGACCTGCGGGCCGCTTTCGACCTTGTGCCGAGGGAGAGTTTATGGAGGGTCCTAAAAGACCTTGGCCTTCCCCCCTACCTATTGGAGGTCTTGAAGCGGTATTATGAAGGGAACTATGCCCGGGTGAGGTGCGGGAAGAACGGGGAACTATCTGCACGTTTCCCTTAACCAGAGGTGTACGCCAGGGCTGCGCCCTGGCTCCTGCCCTCTTTAGTCTTTATATAAATGGCCTGGTGGGGGAACTAGATAGAGTCAGGGATAGCGATGCCCCTTGGTTGGCGTCAGGTCGGGTGCCTGCTCTGATGTTCGCAGACGACACCCTACTGTTGTCGCGAACATCAACAGGCATCCAGCGGGTTCTGAACGGTTTTGTTTCATTCTGCGCCTCGCGGAGACTCGAGATTAATTTAGAGAAAACAAAATTTATGATCTTTGGTCCCCCGAAACGCACTCGCCCTAGCCCTACATTAAACGGCACCCCGCTCGAAAGGGTGAGAACCTTTGTATACCTGAGGGTCACTTTGACTGAGGACTTTGGTTGGGGCCCCCAGGTAGCCAAATCCACCCTAAAGCTCTCACAGATACTAGGGGGCATAGGTAAGTTTCAGCGGACAACGCAATTTAAGCCAGTCTCCCCAGCGCTCGAAATCTATAGTGTTCAAGCTAGACCTGCTGTAACCTACGGTGCAGAACTTTGGGGACATTCGAGCATAGCAAGCCTTCTCAGGGTTGAACGGGCCTTTTTGAGGAATCTGATTGGTCTACCTCAAAGCACCCCGCTCATACCCTTGAGATTTGATCTAGGTGTGGAGCCCATCTCTGAATTATTAGCGGCCCGACCCCTCTTGTACTGGAGAAGGCTCTGGACAGTACCTGAGCTAGCGGACTACAGAGTGGAGTTCGCTGCTGTCTGGAGGTCGTTGAAGAGTAAGAAAATACCCTGGTTGCTCCACATCAAAACTATTGCCTATAGAATAGGAATGCCCCAAATCTGGGAGACCCCGGCGGAGAGTTGTCCAGTGGTGCGGAGAACTGAGCTGCTGGCCTCTTTGAGGCACCACAACCTAAGTTTGCTGCACCGCTTGCCAAGTATGGGCAGGTTGTCTTCGGAATTTTTGCAGGTAAAACTCGTGCCCAGAAGGGAGGAATTTTTGGATCTAATAGAACCTCCGCCTGCAAGAAAACTATATACACAACTAAGGCACGGTTGCCTGCCACTTGGGACACTAACCTGCAAATGGACAGGTCAAGGAGGGGGGAATCTGCCCTGTCTGCAATAATAGTAAAGAAGACATTGCCCATGTTTTGTTCTTTTGCCCTGCTTATAGCGCAATCCGGAGAGCTTGGCTGGTACCACTATGTAGAAATTTGGGACTAAAACATTGTGCTCAAGCCGTCAGAATTTTAAAATATGATACATCCCCCCTCATCGTGTTTTCGGTCTCCTGCTTTTTGTACGGTATGTGGCGTAGAAGGTCCACTTTGATTAATTGTGTCTAATTTTAATGTTGGCCATTCTTTGCTGATAACTGATTGTTTAATAACGTTTTAGCTGCTGGTTCTTAATTATTTATGTATTTTATTGTATGTACATATTTTATCTGTGCTTTTATGGTCGTTGACCGAAATAAAGTTATCAAGCAAGCAAAATGCTAAGTCAATCATCCCCAGGTTGGATCATAGGCAGAAGACCCACAGCTCACCCAATGAGCAGCAGGGCATGCAGGCGTGTCCAATTGGAAGAGAGGTGGTGCTCCTGAATATGTGCCTCGAGAGCTAAGCACCTCCTGCATCCGCGCAAACATCCTGCCGACTGGTTTTAGGAAATGGCGCCATCCAAGAACAGCCCCTAAATCTTGTAGATCCAACAAGGCCAGGTTCCTCTAAAAGATGTCGATATCAGCCTCTTTCAATGCTCGAAAATAGTGGCTTCTATCTTCGCTCTGCATGTCAGGGAAAGTGACTGTGAGACATCTCACTAGCTCAACTGCATCAATCGGGATTCCTCCAGGTCTTGCGTTACCCTCACAGTGTCCTCCACTTCCTTGGACAATGAGGAGTCAAAGCCACATCTAGAGATGTGAGAAGACTTGGCAAAAGTGGGCAGCTAGTGAAGTTCAGAGACTGAGACTGACCCATAGCCTGCATGGCCATGTCCCTCACAATTAATAATCTTAAAGCTAATATGTTTGTTTTTAAGCAACAAGTTCTTAATACCCCCTGCAGTTACTAATCATAACTGTGCACTATGGAAAACACGGGATTTTCACCCATATTAAAAAAAGAAAACCTGGAGATGCTTGCACTTTTAGGCTTTTATAGTGAGAATATGAAATTAATTGTAGTTATGAGTTAACCCCTTTTATGCAGAGAATGATGTTCACATTCTCCTCACTACCTTTTGAGTGCAGAGGGCATAAATATCCTGTTCTCCTACTAAAGGTAGGAAATCCTTCTGGTGCTTGATTAGAGGGATTTGGATGTGTTGCCCCATCTTGAGCTGAAAGGGAAAAGCTGTTTTAATAAGAACAGTGCTGGGGGCGAGGCTCATGTACCCACAAGGACCAAGCACAAAAGAAGAGATACTGCTTGAAAAGGGAAAATTACCCATTTCCAATGGCACCACCTCTCTGCTGTGGCCTGCCATAAGAGGGAAGTTCTCGAGTAGAGATCCGCCCTGTAGTCACCAGGGATAGCTTCAAGGTGGGGAGGGGAGTGGACCCTAGGCATGGCCTTTTGCTCCTCATCTCCACTCATGATATTCACACTTGTCTAGGCATCTGTGGAGGGTGATGGACGAGGGGGTGGGATCCCCAATCTGTCCATCCCATAAAAATAATAGGTTGAAGCCAGCACATCCTGACATTGGGCCGAATATCCCACCACGAGTACACATACACTTTGACAGTGCCACTGGGGACATATTGAGGTTTTACCTCCACTCTTCCCATCCTAAGGGGCAGAATGCCCACTAGACACCAGGCCCAAATACTGCAGCCACCCCCATGACAAAGTGAGAGGAAATTTAAATAAATCTAGATTTCTTTGGTCCAGTTTTGAGAGATGGACCAGTAGAGGTGGGTAACTCCCTCAATATGCCTCCCCGTGTGGAAGAATGACTATCTGGTGTACAGGGGTAGGACCCAAAGCCAAGGCAGGCCATTGCCCCATACTACTCTTTTTTATGACACCAACCTGTGTGTCTAGTGGACTATCTGCCCCTGGGCTGGAAGATAGGAGGTGAAACCGCCAATCTTCACCCTTAGGGGGCTGGAAGATATCTTGTGTGGGGCTGAAGGCTGCAATCCAGTTCTATGATAGATAAGTTTCACAACACATTTTATTTCACACTTTTTTCCCTTCATGCTCTGGTGGGTTGTTGGACTACCCCTAGGATGAGCCGATAGGAGGTAGGTGGCCCAATCTACCAACCCAGAGGTGCGTAAAGCTCATCAGTCTACCGGGCAAAAAATGGAGGGGCAACCTTGTTAGTGATGCTTGCCTGGATTTCCACAAGTTTACTTATCCAGAGTGTTGATCAGAAACACTATTGTCATCGTATTTATGTGAGAGAAAACTCAGACACTTCTAACAAATGGTCAGTCTACATTCCCACTTTTCTCCCAATTAATAAGGCTGCCCGACCTCATTGCAAGTTGACTTAATACACTGGAGCAGACCAAATGTGTAACCATGCTATGACCACATTGACACTACATTGTGTTCACATGGTCTAAGCTTTGATTGGATCCCCTTGCCAGTAATAGGCCCACCCACACAAATGGGATTTTTTTATCTGGAGAAATGTGGGAACGCTGAAATGTGCAAAACATCTAGGATTATAGCCAAATGTTGATGTTTGTAGGACATTCTGGGTAAGAAAACAGAGTTAAAATACATAAGCAAGACAACTCTGGTCTCCCCCATGTGTCTAGTCTAGTTTTCAGACTTCTAGTTTTCAGACTTAGCTGGGTTTTGTAGGATTTGGTGGGTACCAGCAGAACCTGTCCCAAATACTGCAGCTAGCCACAACTTCAGAATGAGCGAATTTGAAAGGAAAAATATCAATGTTTCCATGTTGAGTTTTGGGTCCTTTCTTGTCGCTGATGATACAAAGTGGGGTACTGTTTTAGGCAGAAAAGTGGAAATGCTGGTTAGGATGAATTTTAATCGATCCTCGCAGATTTTGGACCTTTTTCCTGAAAGAAATTGTGAGGAAAATCTGTGATTTTAGTCTAGTCAAAGTTTCACATATTCAGGGCATTCAAGGTAAGAAAACATAGTGGGATCCACACAAACCATAACACTTTATGCTTGCGTGGTTATCTAGTTCTCAGATATGTCTGGGGTTGGAAGATTTGCCTGGGAACTGGCAACTCTGGCCTAAATAACCCAGCTACCCACTTCTCTGGATAGATTAAAATTCAAAGGAAAAATCTTAAGTGTCCATATAATATTTTGCAGCCTTTACTCTGGTGGGTGATAAGCCCACCCATAAAAGTGGGTACTCTTTATCAAAAGAAGTATTGGAACCTCGAATCATATAATATTTATTACTTTCGATTACATTTCTGTAGATTTTTAGTATCCAATTGTAAATCTACGAGACAGAAAATAAGGAATTTTGAAAAATCCCCTCTGAATCACTCAATATTATGGATAACCCCAAATTCAGAGTGGTACAAACAGCAAGAATTCCTAAACTCAGACTCTTGGGCACATTTAAAAATGCATAGCTTTTATTCACACACATTTTTCATTTATTGTTTCCATATGTTTTTGATGCATGGTTAGTACATTATGAAAAATCACTCTTAGCTGCAACCCAGTTGATGGATCTAGGGACAGCATATTTTTGTTCTGCAGATGGTTTCATGGAACCAAAATGTACTTATTAACTCTCAATCTACCTAGGCAGTGACAAGCTAATCATTTTTGCTCCGACAGGCTTTATTTGATCAACAGACTTAACATCTTTTTGATGCGACTATGTAGGACAAAGTGAGCGCTCCTGGGTAGAGTATGGATAATCATCAGAGAAGTGCAAGAGACGATTATTTCTACAAAATGGAAATATTGGCCGCCAATGTCAACAAACCAACTTCAGTGTGCAAAATGATGTGCAAAAGTTTTCACTTCCTGCCACACTTATGACAATATGGCATTAACCTATACTCATAACTGAAACCCTAACTCTGAGTACAGTACCAGTATGCAGTGCATGCAGAACATTTTATTTCCCAATACCAGTGTGCTGATATCCACTGACACTACAGGAAAGCTGTTTTATACATCGGTAATAACTTTGACGCCATCTGACAAAGGGAGGGCCGGCAACATAGAGTGCCTTGCACAATTCGGGTCGGGCTGGCCTATAGGAAAATCATATTTATAATCAAGTGGGGGAAAGGATCACTCGTCCTGTGCAAACCAAGGTCTGCAGGTACGTAACGGGGTGTCTCCCAATAAAAAGACCCTCATACACGTGTTTTAAAGTTCTTAGGTTCTCGTAGCGGTATATGATGTGTCCCCACTCTTGTTTTACACGTGCGTGCGTAATCCTTGGGTCAATTCTTTGTGTGCACCCTCCGCCAGAAGGTTTTACCTTTGGTTTAAGGCAGTAGTGATCGTGGAAAAGTGGATGGTGGGGTAGTGGTGACAGTTTGTTTAAAAAACCCGGACAGCCAGATAAGGTACTTTAATCGGTCTGAATTCGGGTACAAATTATTCAAAATTGTGCTGCTGTGGAATCTGTTATGTATTCAAGCGCACTTTATAATTGTGGTTAAAAAGGTCGACATGTTTCAGCCTTAAGTGCCAAAAGGTCAGTAGGCTTTCTTCAGGACCAGGGAGTGGTGAAGTGACTAATAGTGAAAAGAATAGGTAAATTTAGAACCTGATTCTTCTGGCAGTAGAAGGTCGCATTGTACCTGCAAAGTGAAAACAAACATACACACAACAGATAGGGGAGATAGGGATAGGGAAAGACACAAATTATGTACAATAGTACAAGCTCAAAATCTGGTGATTTTGAAAAGTAACTAAAAAATGGCAATACTTAGCACAGAATCACGGTCATATCAGGCGGCAACTCTTCCATACTCATGCTTCAGTGGAGTAGATGATTTTGCAAATACTGTAGTGCTGTGCCCTTAGTTCTAATGCTTCCAGTGTCATTCCAAAATTCAGGTGAGTAGTTATCATTAAAATCCTTATAATCGTTTTTTTATCAAGTGGCATGCTTGTAGTGAGACACACATTGCTTGCTGTGTATATTATTATCTTGTAACATTCGATATTAATAGCTCTATTTAGTGAGCTCACACAGTGACCGTTAATATATGTATGCCAATATGCCCATTTGATGTTGTTTCAGAATGTGTTTGTTGTTATCGTGGTAACATTCTGCGTGAGGAATCGATTATCTATCTCCTTTTCAATTCGTGCTATTGTCCATGTGATAAGTAATTTATCTTATGTAAAAATTGAGTTTTTGTAATGCTGTTGTTATTATGGTGCCGCTTGTTGGGAAATGTGCTAAAATGACTAGCCCTTTAATATTGCAACTCGTTGTCTGTCTACGTTCGCGGCAAGAGCGGTACTGAAGCCGTTCTGCTCGATGTGTGTTGGTGACATTTAAGTCAAAGGTAGCAGTGATTGATGACAAATAATCCCCATGCGCGGCGTGAGCCATGTACATGGTGCCGGTCGCGTGGCGTTTCATTGCGGCGGTTATCGGTAAATTCATAAAGTGCGCTTGAATTCATAACAGATTCCACAGCAGCACAATTTTGAATAATTTGTACCCGAATCCAGACCGATTAAAGTACCTTATCTGGCTGTCCGGGTTTTTTAAACAAACTGTCACCACTACCCCACCATCCACTTTTCCACGATCACTACTGCCTTAAACCAAAGGTAAAACCTCCTGGCGGAGGGTGCACACAAAGAATTGACCCAAGGATTACGCACGCACGTGTAAAACAAGAGCGGGGACACATCATATACCGCTACGAGAACCTAAGAACTTTAAAACACGTGTATGAGGGTCTTTTTATTGGGAGACACCCCGTTACGTACCACGTACCTGCAGACCTTGGTTTGCGCAGGACGAGTGATCCTTTCCTCCACTTGATTATAAATATCCAAACAGAGACTGAAAGGATCCTGACTCTCTCTCCTCAAAATTGATCATACCTATAGGAAAATCAGGCAGTGCCCGGTGGGCTGGTCGGACAGATCAATGTGTGGACCGTTTTTTTTTTGAAGTTGTGGGCCTGTTCAATTAACCAGGTGGGCCGGGTTTTCCTGTTTTGTAACTAGTTGCCTCGTTAATGGAGCCACTTTTATTTTGGTGCCGGGGTCTATTTCTTGTCCCAGTCCAACACTGTGGAAAATTCAGCTTTAAACACACATTTACATTAGGGAAGGTAATGAGGGACTTGAATGCGTGCCACCAGCAGGTGACCAGCCCTCTTTACAGCAGCAACCCATCAATGCTAGCCAGGCTGAGTTACACACCAATTTACAAAGTCTTTACTCTGTGACCAGTTTCTGCTGAGCCTCGTCAAAGGTCTGGCATTGTGGCTGTATGGTACAGAGAAGCATGGGCGGTATGATTGAACTAATCTCACCCATTGGTAGTTATTCATGCTGCCTTTGAGTCCATTAGGAACATTCCAGACCGAAATGTCTGCCCAGGTCCCCTCTAGGTTGGGAAACACAATCAACTTCAGACAGGTTTAAGTCTTCTGCAAAACGAAGGGCAGTGTCCATCTGTGACGTAACGAAACTTGACGGGGCACCTGCACTCCCACCCCGTCAGGTGCTCTCAGGCCAGGGGCTCCTGTCTGTGCATAGTGCAGGAGGCCTGGCCCTGGAGCTCTGGGCCACGTAGTGTTAGTCTGAGGTAGCTATGGATCAAGAATATTTGTGTAAAACTGTAAACTTTCTTCTCCAGCCTCTATAACCTCAATCATAACTTCCCCTCAAGAGTCATGTCTTGTGGGTTGTAATCCCTACTTTTGTAATCCCTCCCATACACACCTGACTGGTTCAAAAGGAGGAGCACGACCCCCCCCCGCCCCCCCACCCTTTCCTTACATTCCCCTCTCCCCTATGTCTCTCTTCAGTAGGGCAAAAGCAAGGTGTTAAAACATACAATTACAATGATTTGGAGGAGAAGTGTGGCTCAATGGCGGCAGACCCTGATGCAGAGGTCTAGCCCGGGTCTAGGGTTCAATTCCCGCCTCGGCGGGTCTTGGGCTCAATTTCCTCGGTCCTGAAAATTCTCGCCTCGGTGCCTATTCTAATCATGGGTCCAACTCTGGGCAATAGCTTGCTTAATATCCACAACGGCCCCAACAACGCTAGGATGCCTGGCTTCACCTTGGGGGTGCCCAGGAGTGGGCAACTCACAGGGAAAAGCCAGGAAGGGTTCCACATCGGTATGCGTACAGGCGCCGAGAAACCCTCATGGGTCGATTCGTGCGCTATACAAGTACTACTACATTACTTTACATTTGTGCAAAATGTATCAACACATTACAATGACATCTCCTGCCAACTGGTTATTTATCGCTTTGAGGATTTTTTTTTCTTCAGCTGACAATCCTACGAATGCAGCAACCTGACCGCTGCTTATAAATAATTACGCTTGAGATAAATTTGCGCAATAGCCTTTGGCATAATCACGCAAAATTGGGGGCATTATTTGAAATTCCGCAATACACAAATCTTGCATTTTGCTCTATTTCCCGGCGCAAGATGTATCCTCGGGTCCAAGACTGTCGCGAGAATGCAATTTGCCATAAAAATAAAACATGCACAGAAACAGAGAACAAGAGCCGCTCGCATTCTCTCTCCCTTTGCATTGTTTTGGTGCTCCCGTTATATGATTTATTTATTTTTCAAAACAATCCTCAATACAGCACATTGCATAATTGTGTTCAAAAGCAGAACACAAACAACGTCAGCGTAAGTGTATGGCTGACTGCCCATGTCCAAGCTTGAAGTAAGGACGGAAATAGGGTCAGCAATATTGGAATTCGTGACCTGCAAATCACCACATTGCTCAGTGGAGAGCGTTTAACTAACCAACGGTTTGACAAGAAGATCATGTTTTCGAACATTTATGTATCCGGGTTAAAAAGGAGGTTCGACCAAAGCCTGAGATACAATCGGGAGACGTGAATATTCGAAGAGGTATCGTAAACAATAAATATAAAAAAATTGACGGTTCCCGGGTTTTATATGAGCCATCTGGTGAATGGTGTGGCAAAAGCTCAAAACCCAACGAACATCAAACAATCAGGAAACCTACAGGACTGGGAAAAGAACATACGTTTCTGCACACTGTATGGTCCCTTTAAAAGTGCGCATAGAAGCAGGTGTGTTTATACAGCAGGTGGTGATCAACACTGCAGGCTTCTCTTTCCTGGCTCGTAAACTCCACGCACACATGTCAAGATAAGTAAACACGCCCCCATCCTTGCAACAGAAAGCGCGAGGAGTAGTGCCCGCCACCCCCTTCCTACAGCCCCCACTCGAGTTGAAGCACATTAGGGAAGGATGAAAGTTTTAAGAAGTTACAGAATTGCATACTCTGAAGAAACAGGAGTTCCCTTCCAAAATCAGTGGAGGTGGCGAGTGTATACGGTTAAGGGGGCGGGGCGCCAGCTTGTGACCCAACTGTAGGCACCGTCTCCGCCCGGGGTGATTAGTAAAGGCCTGGAGAAGCAAGTAGAACTTATTTATAAGTCGTCACTACGCAGGAGCAGCTCCTACTAGTACTCCTGAGCAGGGGGACTAACTAGACGGGGAGTTGGTTCCATACCTGGTATTCGCCACAGCAGGCCATATCGGTGTCGGGTGGGGGCTCGGGTCACACCGGGGAGAGGTGGTAGGTGCCCGGGCGACCTCTGCTCCGGCCGCTCTGCAGTGTGCGGAGGCGGCCCCAGGACGCTCCCAGCCTAGATTTGCTGCGCGCCCCCGGGACTGGGAGGGAGGGGTCATGGGACTGGGAGAGGCTGGTCACGCGCGCAGTCCTGGAGCCCGCAGTGCCAGGGAGGGAGGCGCGCGAGGCCAGGACGCACCTGGCCACCCTCACAGGGGCTCAAGCACTTTTGGGGCTTCCGTGTTGGGGGCCACGCGCACCTCACACTATACACAAGTGCACGTCTCTGCTGTGCGCATACCTGTTGGGACTCAGTCATATGACCGTTTATAGCAGAAACACACCTTTCTGCGTGAGGCACACCTCACACAGGAGTGCGAGCGCACCTTACGCAGACAGGCACAGAGATCAAGCACACCTCAGAAGCATACTGTTTGAGGAACAGGCATTCCTCGTCCTGCTAGGTTCAGGAGGCTCAAGCGTACTCCCCGAGTAAAGCGCCTGCATATTACTCTCTAGCCGACACTTGAAGGTGTATATAGGTCAATGCAGCATGGTATAATGAAAGACACATAGAACACAGCGCTGCTGGCAACTGGACTCGAGTGAGGGTAAATCCTTCCAGCTACCTTGTATTAGCTGGGTCCCCTGACCTGCTGACGCAGGTGTAGAGGGGGCTGTGCGGTGGTGTGAGTGGCAGTTCTCTGTGATGGGGCTGCTCTAGAACGTATCCTTGGGACACTGTCTGCACCCTTCCCAAAACCAAAGGAATGGGCCTGTGTATTTTCCTCTATTTGGACGCTGCCTTGAAAGGCAGAGTCCAAGTTGAGGAAAATAAACAAGACACCACAACGAGTCGATCAATCTCAAAGGCAACTAGTGGACGGTTATACACATGCAAAGGGACATTGTAGCTCGAGTTCATTTTAACCTGCCCTGATAAAGGGTACGAGCGTTGATGCAGAGAAACTTTTGAAGGTGATAGAGCTCTTATAGCACTATAAATTGTATGGGTGCACTATACTCATGGTTTAAACGCACTCACATGTATTTTTATCGTTTGCAGTGTTTCATGATTATTAAGATGCATTTATTCGAGTTATATTAGCATTGAAATGTAGTGTGTACATTTAAGTAGGCCTCTGTATGTATTAAAGAAACTTATAATTCCTGTATGTGTTATGTGCAGGAGGAAATTATACTTGTGTAATGTAATTTGTATTTAGTTTCAGTTGACTAAATTGTAGGCCCAAACTGTAGGTTGTTTTGAGTTTCGTTTCTCCTTGGTTGCTCAAGAATTATAATTTAATGAAGCCTTGTTGGAGGCGTGGCTAAGCCGCGGACCGAGATGGCCGCGCGGCGTTGAAGCACCGCCAGCCTACCGGCAAAGAAAGCATTTCCCCCAGTTTCCAGCATGGTGGCAGGGGTGGTGAGTACACCGATGCGCCCCTGAGCCTGCGTGACATGTAGCGCGAGGCTTTACAGCGAAGTGGGGCACAAGAATCGGCTCCCTGGCGGCAGTGACTGGAGAGCCGGAGGAAGAAGAAAATGGCGGCCTGATGGTGGTTTGCGATGGAACTCGGCCACGGATATCCCCCCTGAGCGGGGTCCCTTTATGCCGGTGAGTGCCCAGTTGCCGGTCGGGTAGCCCTCAGCTTCCCCCCCCACACTCCCGTGCTGTTCTCAATTACCGGCGCTTGTGCTGAGGTGGGGCCTGCCTGGCTCCGCCGCGGCATTGCTGTTGCGATGTCCTCAGACACCCGTAGCTCCCTTTGATGTGCCGGTCATTGGTGCGGCCGTAAGGGGGGCAGCGTGTGAATTGCAAGGAGGGGGGTGGCTTCAGGCTGCCTGTTGCCCCCAGTGACTGGAGTGTCTCCCGCGTGAGCACCGGCCTAATAGGCTTAAATAGAGGCGGACACTGACGCTGGAGAAAGGAGTACCCCGGCCTCGGCTGCCACACTAATTAAGGCGAAGTACATACAAATAGAAGCCTGGCAGTCTCCTGGTTCGATCAGACTCACCCCAATAGCTGCACCCCCTGACCTGGTAGACGGCTGCCTCTGTGTAATGTGCTATTAAATGTGCAGAGTTGGTCCCCTCTCCTACGTTGCACTGTCTGGTCCACATGCACTGTCATAGCACCCCCCAATTCCCTGGACACTGTGTGGACATCTCTCTTTCATACCCCTGGGTCCTGATCTATGCGGTAGAGGGGTTCCAGACGTACGTGGTGCAGCTTTCACTTGTGCGGTACTTTAAGACCTTGGCATCTGCTGGATGGTCCATCAGACATCTCCCTGCCTTACCACCCCTTGCATGGTCGGTGCCACCCTTGCGAAAACAGCGGCAGATGAGTGGTTACTTAATATAGCAAGGGGTTATGGGTCGCAAGGACCCGAGACAAAGGACATTGCAGTTTGAAAAGGCAACGGAGAAGACGACGGAGGTAGGCCCGAACATGGTTGAGCAAGCTGAGAGTTCTGTTCCTCTGGCTTTGTCCCGCATCGTTCGACCTCCTTGAATTTGCAGACTTTGTTCGCAGTATTGCATGGGATTAATCCCGCAACTCTGGCCACGGCTATTCTGCTAGACACCGAAAAAATCCTTTGACACACTCGAATGGCCCTTTTTTATGTCCAAAATGCGTCGTATGGGTATGCCAGCGGGTTTTATCTCTATGGTAGGCTTATTTTATAGTCGATCTATGGCAAGGCTCCGCATTAACGGCACTATTTCTGGCCCTTTCCCATTAACTCGAGGTACACGTCAGGGATGTCCTCTGTCGCCCCTTTTGTTCATTCTTGCCATGGATCCACTGATACAACATATTCAAGAACGTCATCTCCACAGAGGACTGCAATTTCAAACGTGTCCTCCGCTAATTTCATTATACGTGGACGATACTATTCTTTATGTCAGAGAACCACAACTGAACCTAGCCCCCCTTATCCGGGAAATCCTTCGCTTTGGACAACACTCTGGGTTGGGTATCAATTGGCACAAGTTGATTATTTTTCCATTGACTAGCAGTAGGGTTCCCTGGGAATGTGAGTTCCCATTGGAATGGGGCTCCGATTCTGTCAAATGCCTGGGTATTCATGTACATTTCTATCAGGATCAGATTATGCGCCTTAATTACTGTGCAGCGGTTGTGAAACTAGAGACTCAGGTGGAAAAATGGTTACGACTCCCCTTGTCCATGGCAGGCAGAATAGCCATTATCAAAATGATGGTCCTACCCAAATGTTTGTATCTTTTTAATAATATCCCGATACCTCTCACGCACAGTTTCTTCAGCAAACTGCGAACTCACCTTATACGACTGGTGTGGGGAGGCGGGAGACCATGTGTACGATGGAAAATACTCACCTTACCGTATGATAGAGGAGGATTTGGAGTGCCGGACTTTTATTTATACTATCTAGTGGCGCAGTGCTGTTATGCCTTTGCCTGGTACCACCCAGATGTGAGGATCCCATTTCTGCGCCCAGAGGCCGACTTTGTCCTCCCAGAGAACTTGGCTACCGTTCTTCCCAGGGGTGAACCTAGGAGTAAAGTAGACATACAAACAGTGTCGACCACCAGTTGGGCTTGGAAGAGGCTTATCCAATACACTGACTCAGCAGTTTTATATTCCTCTGCCCTTCCACTATCAAATGCCAGATGGCTCCCCATAACGGGAGAAAGACTGGTGCAATGCACGCTCAATAAATTTGACAAAAGCTCGATAGGTGATTTGTATCCGGGTGGCCACGTTTTCTCAGACACTGAGGACGCTCGCTTCCAAAAGGCCACATTCATGGACAAATTCGTACTTAAGAGACTTAATTCGGCATTAAGGGCCACGCTCATTGACTTCTAACTGCTGTCACTCCTGATTGAGGATAAGAGTGGAACACATATAGTTTCCAAACTTTATAAGCTATGCATAGCACAGGTCCCTATTGCGGATGATAAACTTAGAGCTGAGTGGGAGGCCGACCTAGGACGTCCGATTTTAGATGACCAGTGGACTGCCTGCTGCAAAGTCACCAAAGACGTCTCATTAAATAGTCGCCATAAATTATTACACTTTAAATTTCTCCGGTAAATCTACATGACACCGGCCACATTACGTAAAATCAACCCCGATAGACCACACGCATGCCGGAAATGTGGCGCCCAGCACACAGATTTTGCTCACCTAACCTGGACATGTCCACACATCCACTCCTATTGGGTACAGGTGCACAAAACATTAGGAGACATTCTTGGACTCACACTTCTTCCTATACCGGAAGTAGCGCTGATGGGTTACACAATCAATTTTCCCAAACCAGTCAGGAAGCTTGCTGCTCTTGGCCTGCTCTTAGCAAAATGAGAGATAGTGTTACATTGGGGCAGCAAAGTCTCTCCCACGTTGCAAGGCTGGTTAAATAGTTTAGCACATTGGAGCACGCATAGCGAGATCTATTCTAGCCTAATGCCCAGCACTTCCCGTCCCAAGAATATTTGGAGCCCATACAAGTCATATCTCGATAAGTTGCTCAACTCTGCTGCCTCCCAACCTAATTCTGGAATTGTACCAGCGGGTATAGGATAGTTTATACGGAAGGCACATTGACAGGCACGACGGAGATTTAAATGACACTGCTGATTTTCGCACCATCGTCTTTTTATCCAAATAGCATTTCTGTGGTGTGCGGATTGGGTGGATTGAAGATGTCAGGCCAGTATCAGGAGGTATTGTCAACCATGGGAGGGACATTTAGTCAAGGGACATGTCTATTACTAAATTTGTGTCATATATTGTATGATATATTAAAACCAGCACGGATGCTTTGTGACGACTGTATTCATTGATATATGAACTATGTAAAATATCACAATTTCTATGATGTGCCTACCAAGATAACTGTACTGCATCTATTTTTGTTATATGATAACCGATGAAAACAAAGTAAAAAAAAACCAATAATTACAACACATCTCTACCTGCAAAATGAATAAATTCACAGTTCATAAGTAAAACAAAAATAAAAAGAAGCCTTTTTGTGCTCGAAGACAGTATGTACTCATCCTACTGCAGGTGCCGGTTATTCTTAGATTTAAGGAGATACTCGGAATGTCTTTGAAGAAGTCTGGAAGGCAAAAAGGGAGGACGCCTTTCGTGTCTGGCCTATCTGGGAACCAAGGCCCCTGGAAAAGAATCAATTTAATTTAAGGCTTCTGTGGAAACTTACTGAAGGATGGTGTCAATGAATATGACGTATTGTGGGTTGAACATTGTCTTTTTGTATGATGTGCAGGGACGGATTATGGGAGACTTCTTCTTATTTCGGAGGAGAAGGCGCATCTTAGATGAGCTCCATAGCTTTAAGCTATCAGACCCATTGATGTGAGTACTTCTTAGGAAGTCAACACGTGCTGTTACCTTTGGAGAAAGGATAATGGGGGAATAGGTAGGACTCTCATTTAGAGCAGAGTAGGAGAGTAGGGAAAGATAATTTTGTTTTTCTCTCAATTGAAAGGAGAATTGGACTCCGCTTCTATCCTTTGATACACTTTGATTTTGGAGTTCATCAAATTATGCCTCTTATGCCTAATGAATGATATATGTAGACTCAGATCTGTATTGATTTTTATGTATCTATATACTCTGAGAGAAGTACAAAATGGGGGGTATGTACATGTGCCATGGAGCAGGGGTGATTTGGCAACATTCACTAATGATTTTCCTCGGCTGAGGGACAAACCGGCTGAGTGGTATAAACAAATGGGCCGGTTTGTCAAGATTTCAAAGGTGTTATGGATTGATTTAAATACTTTGTTTGATATAGTGGTCCCAGCTGATTTGTGGGCAGCATGTAAAGTTGCAATTGATTGGCCCACTGCAGAACAAGCTAGGGATCCTGTGAATAATGGTCCTTCACCTGAGGTAATGCAAAAATAGGAGCAAGTGATTACATGGCTACGGTCCAAAGTTGCTCCTCAGACTGTTGATTGGCTTAAAATCAATCGTACTACTCACGAGTCTAAGGAGTCGGTACATGACTATTATGAGAGACTTTTATTGGCTTTTAAACAGCATAGTGGATGGGACACTATTGAGCAGAAAGATATGGGACAGTTTGTCTCGAAGTTTGTGTTGGGATTACAATCGGATATTAGTTTGATGATACAGCAACACTTGATATGTTGGCAGAATAAGTCGGTGGACGAAATTCTGCGTTATGCAAAATACTGCAGTGATCAGGTGGAGTTGGCACAAAAGAAAATAAAAGACAAGTTGATGTAGGTGCAGTTGATGAATGCCGAAAGGCCTGATCTGATGCAAGGGGTTGGAGGTGCGATGGGTCGGGGAAGAGGAAGTGGCAGGGGAATGGGTCAAAATATGGTAGCTCAACCTAGACAGGGAAGGGGAATGGATGTAGGTACAGGAGGTGAATGGGTGGTGAATCAAAAGAAGGTCACTGCTTGTCATTATTGTCACAAAATCTGGCATTGGAAGCACGAGTGTCGATTAAATCTGGCAAACCAAATGCCGAATGAGGGAGAGGGACAGATGTCCAAGGGTTTGAACATGATGACTAAACCTAGGTCCATGTATGGGGAGGTTATGAGCCGCAGATGCAGATACCTCATCCTCCGAGAATACCAATAAATAATCAGGTGTACCAACAGATGCCCTATTTTGAAATTAAAGACAGGTTTGACCAAACTCAAGATCCTCATGAGTGTCAGAGGGGGGTGCAGGAGGAATGCACTTTGGGTGCGGCCCTGGAAGTAGATCAGAATGGACCGTTTGTAAATGTAGAGGTTAATGGACATCCTGTTACCTTCTTGTTAGACACTGGAGTTGCACGCTCCACAGTAAGGACAGAAGTGGTTCCAAATGTATCCCTTTCAGGACAATCGATTCAAGTGGTGGGAGTTCCCAATCAGAGAATGACTAACCCATTGACAGACGAGTTACCTGTGAGAATAGGAATGTTCCGATACAGACATCAATTTGTTGTGTGCAATTCGAGCCCAGTCTGTCTGAATTTCCACATACTCCGCAGTATAAATTGACTCCAGAAACTGTGGCTGGAATAAGAGCTATAAACGAGTCTATGATTGCACAAGGCATTCTCAAGGAGATAAGAGGAAGTCCCTGTAACTCGCCTATTATGGGACTGCAGAAGCCTAGTGGCAAGTAAGGAATAGTGCAGGATTTGCGCAGGGTTAATGAAATTGTGATTCCATGTTGTCCTGTGGTATCGAATCCAGCTGTTATATTAATTCAGATACCTTGTGAGGCAGAATGGTTTACAGTCATTGATTTATGTGAGGCATTTTTTCCATACCGTTGCATGAAGACAGTCAATTTTTGTTTGCATTTAGAATGGAAGACTGTGTGTTAACATGGTGTCGTATCCCTCAAAGGTATACAGAAAGCCCCTCTATCGTTAATCAGATTTTGAAAAAGAATCTTGAAGGGCTGATGATGCCCCAGAGCTCAGTTCTGGTTCAGTACATAGACAATCTTTTGGTTGCTTCAGAGACTGAGGATGCTTGCAGGATCAATACTGTGGCTTTGCTGAAATATTTGGCAGAAAATGTACACAAATTGTCCCTAAACATACTTCAGTATTGTCAAACTGAAATTCAGTATCTAGGCCATCAGATTGAAAAGGGAAAACGTAGAGTGTCACCAGATCGCATAGAGGCGATTCTGCAAATGGGAACTCCGAAAACACAAAAAGAAGTCTGCCTGTTTGTCGGAATGGTTGGCCATTGTCGACAGTGGATCCCAAATTTTTCCTTGCAAGCAAAACTATGATTGAAGTTGACTCAAAAAGACATCAGTGATCCGGTACCATGGGATGAAGATTGATTGAGAGCCTTCCACGAGCTGAGAGAGAGCCTATGTCACGCTCCATCTCTGGGAATGCCAGACTATAACAAAGCATTTTCGCTTTTCTGCTGTGAAAAGGAGAGGTGTGCGTTAGCAGTCCTTGTGGAGACACTTGGGGGCGCCCGTAGACCAGTGACTTACTTTTCAGCTACATTAGATCCAGTAGCTTCTGCGTTGCCTGGATGTCTTAAATCCGTTGCTGCAACAGGTGTCAGTATTGAGAGATGTGAGAGCATAGTGATGTGTCATCCACTTACCGTTTATGTGCCCCATTCAGTAGAGCTGTTTATGACAAGAACCAAGATGCAGCATTTAACGAATGACAGACTTACAAAGTATGAGCAAGTTATACTGGCTTCTGAAAATGTCACTTTGAAATGCTGTACCACCTTGAATCCTGCCACTTTGTTGCCACTTCCGCAAGAGGAAGGAGAAGATTGTGAAGAGCATGACTGCCTAGATGTTACTGAGCTATCTACCAAACCCAGACCTGACATTGTTGATGAACCACTGCCTGTACCTGAGTCGGTCCTATTTGTTGATGGTTCATGCTTTAGAGACAATAAAGGATGTTTGAGAGCAGCGTTTGCTGTGTGCACCATTTTGGGGGTGGTGGAAGCTGCCTGTTTGAGAAGAGTATACTCTGCCCAGGTGGCCGAGGCAATTGCTCTGATACATGGCTGTACCATCTCAAATGGAGTCCGAGTGACTATCTTTACGGACTGCCAATATGGGTTTGGAGTGGTCCATGGTTTTGGGCAGTTATGGTCACAGAGGGGATTTTTGACGTCCTCAGGATTACCGATCAGAAATGTAGAATATATGCGCCAATTGTTGAAAGCTTTGTAGAAACCTAAGGAGGTCGCAGTAGTAAAATGAGCAGCCCATGGGAGGGGAGAGGACTTTGTTACAAAAGGAAATCGCTGCGCTGATGAAATAGTTCGTTTTTGTGCTATACATGTTTGTGTTTTCAATGGAGAATATGTAGGAGAGAGCACAGAAGAGACCGAGCTCAGCATGATGTTAGCTGTAGCCGATACTTGGGATGAGGTGAAGCAGCTGCAGGATGAGGTCTCAGAGGAGGAAGCTGCATCATGAGTTAGAGCAGACTATAAAAAGAGCGAAGATGGCATTTGGGTGTCAACAATGAAAGGGCAGTGTTACCTAACTGTTTACTGAGCACAATGGCAAGGCAGATTCACGGAGCAGTTCATCTTGGGAAGGATGCCATGGTGAGAGTGTTTAGGCAAACCTGATTTAACCCACGATTTTGTGTGTGTGCTGAAGCAGTGTGTCACAGGTGTGTTACGTGTCAGTAAATTAATGTTGGAAAGAGAACTGTAGTTGCGCTGAGTCTCATTGGAAGATCAGGAGGTCCTTTCAATAGGATACAGTTGGACATTATCGAGATCCTGAGGTGCCACAGTTCCACAATATGTATTGGTGGTAGTGTGTATCTTTTCACGTTGGGTTGAGGCATATCCAATCAGACGATGTGACAGTCTTACAGTGGCAAAACGGCTATTAAGGGAGCTGATTCCGAGATTCGGATTTCCAATCTCAGTGGAAACAGATAGAGGAACGCATTTCCATAGCGAAATCATGAAGTTGTTTTGTACAGCTTTGAAAATTGATCAGAGATTGCACTGTAGCTATAGGCCCGAGGCATCTGGTCTTGTGGAGCAGATAAATGGCACGATTAAGATGAGGGCATCAAAGGTTTGTTTGTCCACTTCTTTGAACTAGCCAGATGCGCTGCCATTGGTATTGATGAGTCTGCGTAGTACTCCTGACAGGAGGACAGGGTTCACTCCCCACAAGATATTAATGAGAAGAGCTATACGATTGCCTACAGTGCCAGCTACAACATTGATAAACATCACAGATGATTTGGTTTTGGATTATTGTAGGGGACTAGCTCACGTGGTTAATTCTTTGTCCCACCAGGTCCAGGCATTACATCAGGATCATGACCGGAGAGTATAGAGTTGGTCCACTTTGCTTATGCTCAGAACAGTTCGTGGTTACTCGCAGTGCTTAATTTGTAGAAAAAAATAGAAGTTCCAGGGCCCTGGTTAGGAGGCCCCCCGCAGCTTGCACCACACATTGCCGCTGTCAATGGCAGTACCAAGAAAAGCTATTTCTAATCATTCCACTCTTAAAAGTGTGACAATTCAGCCTACTCTAGGCTCCCAAAGCTACAAAAATGGCTTGGGCGGCAGTCAATCATCTTTAACAGCGCCACCATGTGGCAGACTGGTAAATCCCTGGTGTTGACAATTAAGTGCCGGTGCTGAGCACTGGAGACCACCGGCTCAAGTGCCAACAGTGCATCAGGGGTGTTGTAGAAGTCCATTAAAAGGCTTACTTTTATTGTTTTGCCTCACTCTCCAAACACAATCTTGGAGGGACTTCAAAAGTTGTTGACGAGCTTCAAAAGTCCTCCTTTGGGCCACCTCCAAACACGGAGGTAGTCTGGACATTATTGATTATAATTAGGGCTCCTGGTTTTATGGTATTTATGTTTTGAACATTTCCTCTGTATTTACTCATATTTATTTTCTGGCCAGCTCATTGGTATTTATCCATATTTATTCTGCATTTTGTGAACAGATGAGGTGATAACTAGTATATTTCCGCATTTATTTACCAGATAAATGTGCACACATACTTTGATGCTGTCAGGTTTTAGCACATTACACAGCCAAAAATAATATAATAAGGAATCCACGTGAAAAAATTAGCATAATAGCACAAATACATGTTGAGATGCAGTAATTTAAGCAAATCTCATTCAGTTTTGTAACTCCCCATGCTGCCAGTATGTAAAGCTCAGTAGCGGCTCCTGGAGGGAGTGCTGAGAGGCGATGGGATGGGGCAGGGGAGGGGCAGGATGGGGGTTAGTAAACTCCAGAATAGGGCCGAATGGAGGTAAGTAAAGAAATAAATAAATAAAATGAATTACATTGCGCACGCTGCAACGCCAAATGGCGAAGCAGCGCGCGCAATGCAATTCGTTTTATTTATTTATTTACTTACCTCCATTCGGCCCTATGCCGGAGTTTACTACACTTCACCCTTCCCCTCACCCACCCACCGCCCCGCAGCACTCCCTCCAGGAGCTGCTACTGGTAAAGCTATTGGCCTTAAAGTCTTTATTCTCAGGATGGAGGGTCACTCAAAAGAAGCCAAATTATCTGTACTTTTCTGCTTTTAAAAATAGATACAGACAGGAAACACAATGTTTTTTGTCTGTATTTATCTGTAAAAATCAGTAAAAACTAAAAACAGGGAGCCCTAGTTATAATGCAAGCAAGGATACCGGTTCCCCAAGATATAATTGGGGTGCAATGAGCCAATCAAATCACTGGACCTTAGAGTTGCTGCACCTGCTGCACTAATCATAACTGCACCTCTAATTGTGGACCTCCATGTTCCCCATGCAACCTTATCTTTCTTTATTGCAATCCTCCACTGATTTTCTCCTTCCTTTCTCACTCTCCCCCAACCCTTAGCCCTGTCTCACGCTTCCCCTTCGCCTGTCTCTCTCTCTTCCTCATTATCACTGTCCCCTTCTCTCTCAACAACCTTATTTCTGGTCAGTTTCTTATGCTCTTTTATTGTCCCTTTTACTCATACTTACCTCCTTGCTCTGTGATCCTTAACTCCTCCAATTCTATCAACCAATTTCCTCTCATACATTTCTTGCTTATCTTCTACTCCCTCCATACCCATCCTACACCCACGCTTTCCAAAGTGTGAACATAAAGGCAGGCACCCAAGCAGGGACTAAGTTTCAACATTCTGACAAGGGAGCCCCTAAAATAACTGCAGCTGATGCAAGGCACACTGGGCTCCCTCCAAGCTCTGGGTTCCAGTGCCGCTGCACCACTGGCAGCTACACCATTGCCTGCAACACTGGTGTCCTTCAATGGAGTGGTGTCAACACTAACTCTCAGGTGTGGAGGCCCCTAGGGTGTGTCCCCAACAGGACTGCATGTCGGCTGTGTTGGCTAAGCATGTGCGCTGCTTGTGGGGCTCTGCAAGTCCATGGATAAGCTTCTGCATAGCCACTTGTGGAAGTAGCTGGGTCATGGTGAAGGCATGGTGACGATTGGACTAGGTTATCACTAAGGTTAGCAGATTGTGGTTGTTCAGCTGCTGCTGGGGCATGTCAAGGATGCTTCTTGGACTTTGGTTTGATATCTGACGCAAGTCAGATTGTAAGATGCTCTATGGGTGGTAACGGGGATGCACGTTTGAAGGAACAAGTAGGATGCGTTGCCCGTTGGGTGAAACTTTGACTTTCATCAACAGTTGGTGTGGTGGTAACCAGAAAGTCTTCAGATCCCAGTGAATCTATGACTCACCGGTGGTGAATGCTTTTGGTCAGTACAAGTGTGGAAATCGCAGAAATTACCGTTAGCATAATCTGAAGCCATTTTGTTTGTGGTATCCATTTTAGTTAGCCATGTGTTAGCCATGTGCTTCTTCCGTCCTCACTGTTGCCTGCTTTTCTATTCTGCTTGAGTCATCAAATATAGTTAACTCTTTCAGTACTGAGCCAGAGCACTGTGCATGCTCAGAAAGGCCTGTAGCTGCTAGAATGCACTTGTCTTAGACTGTAACTGTCAGGCTGTTTTAACTGATGTAAGCAGAAATGTCTCCCCTCCCACTTTGCTGACCAAGACATATTTGTATGCCAATGTTAGTCAATAACTATTCCTGTATATGCCTGTAACTCCTCTTTGAGTCTCCATGCTTACTCAGCTGTAAACTGAGTATAAAAGGCCCCTGGTTTCTGTATTCTATGGACTACCTCCTACAGTGGCCTGAGGGTACTGTATTGACGTAGTCCCACTCATGAGAAGTTAATAAAATCTATTCTTTGATATTATAGCTTCTGTGCCAATCTTTTCTTTGTTGGTTCAAGAACCAGTGGACAGATAAGGGTGAACCCCTGCACCAGTGAGCCCCTAAAAATGTTCATTTCCACAAATTGACACCCAACCTGGGGCTCATCGGAGATGCGGCTATCCAAGGGAGTAGTCTTGATGGAAGACAGGAATCTGCTGAGGACGTACACAGCACGAGGAGACCCTTTGTATTTGCAGACCAAGGTATTTCCCAGTTTTCCCAATCTGACCCTCCAGGTGTTGGCCTGTCCCAACTGAGATCTCCCTTGTTGTAAATTTTTCCCAGTGACCATTAGGTCAACCCAGAGCTTGGCAGGTGAAGGTTGGAGACTTTGGTTTGCTATGGTCGCTTAAGCGACACTCTTGTTTTGGATTTGCTTGGCCAAGATTCTGGTTTGATCTTGTTTGTATATTGCAATATACAAAGTCAGGTAATGAGATGTTTGGAAAAAGTACTACTTTAGTTATAATACTTTTGGCATGCCTGCTCCTAGCACACTTCGTAGAAAGTGTTGCTGTCTTGGAGGTACAAATATGGATCTAGAAAATAGTCAGCCGGCTCCTCTAGAGAGGACACTTAATAGGTTTATGTATATTAAATACAGTATTTTTTTCACAATGTATAGTACACTGTGGAACAAATATATGAAAAAAAGGCCTTATGATATTTGTAACATGGAACAGTCTTTGGGCTGTTTACTTGTCTTGGTGCAGTTTCTGGACTGCTTTTCAGAGCTCTTTTGTTTATAAATATGATTTACAATTGGTTTGGTTTGAGTACAGTCTGTGGGCTGACTCTTGTTTTTGTCCTAGTGTTGATTTGTGGTTTGATTGTGTGTTTGAGTGTCTATGAGGATTGTGGACTGACACCAGTGGTGATGCTTGTGAAATCTTGCTTGAGTGAGTAGCTACTGTACTTTTTGTGTAAGGATTGCTTGTCTTTACAAACTGTGTTGTATGTTATGAGTGTGTAGCCCCTTCTCGAAAATGTCTGGAAGGAGCTCAATTTGGTTTGTTGTCATCATTGTGTTCTGCAGATGCCATTGGAAGAAATACACTTTAAATTTCAAAGAATTAATTATATAAAATATGTTAACATCTGCACGCTACTTTAGAGAGTAAAAACAGTAACAAAGTATAGATGTGTGAACGTTCACTTATTATATTGCCACTATGGTAAACAATTAGAATTAAAACTCAATAGGAAAAAGTAGGCCTCACAGAAGAAAAAAAACGAATGTGTGTTTACACAACTAGGACTCAATACAAAATGTTACAGCATTATTCTTAGATACATTATATTAAATATTAAAAGGCATTCACATTATTTGAGTAATTGGTTGCTTCTAAAATAAAAGCGTCCTTCTTTTACCACACTGCAGATACATTTTGACTGGCTTGGAATGCCGGGTTTTTAACCAAGCCTCATTCCCGGCACCGTAAAGAGAGCTTTTTAACAGCTGCTCAAGTTGTCTGTCCGACGGAAACTGTCTGTCAGAGCAGAGGTCATAAAACAAGCTATAAATAAACACAGTGGCAACTAGGTTTCAAGCTAGTACAAAATGGCCTAAAAGCACGTGCATTAAAGACTACTAATTTTGAAAGTTAAAAATACAGCTTCATTATTGTGGATAAAAGAGAAAGAATAAAAGTAAGGATTTTCTTTCTTGTTGCTTTTCTAAAAAGCACATCTGTGGTTCTGATGGTAAATAATTACTACTTTTTGAAAGACTAAGTGAAACACATTTTCTGTGTTTTAGTAAAGCTTCTGTGCTTAGTTTCAAAGGAAGTTTTATACGTTTTAATAATAAATGCATTTAAAGATAGAAGGAAATTAATAGGGCTTGCTTTTCATATGTAGAAAAAAATGAAAGGGTTAGTGATCATTATTAAAAAAAAATGACTACATGAAAAAAATGTATTAAAAGTTATAGCACTAAAATTGTTTTTGCATTATCATGATCTTTTCAAGGTCTAATAACATCACTGTGAACATTTATTAATATTTAGCACAGTAGAAAATGACCCTGTGCAAAGTATGTATTCAGATTTCAATGGGCACATTAAGATTTCTATATCCAACTGGTTAAAATATGTTGTTGCACCACATTAAAAGGTAGAATATTAGTTTATCTAACAACACCAATATTACTGTCTTTTAGTGACAAACTTAAAATGTAATAAGGCCTAATGGCTGCAGTGTCAAATACAAAGGCTATTAAAAGTCATGCAAAGAGTAGCTGTACAGACATGTGAATAACACTGCGCGCCTTAATGCACAATAGTTCTGTGCGCATTATGGCGTTCTGAAAACTGAAATTTTGAGGCAATTTTTTAGGTGCTAGAAAAGCACAGTGCACAAGGATAAAAAAAAAATATAAAGAGTAAAAGTTGCATCCTACCTTTAAAAATATCAGCACGCAGGCACGGAGCAGGGATGCCCTTCAGTCATGCTTCTCAACAGTTACTTTGAATTGTAAAGGCAGCATGGGAATAGCCATGCTCAGACAGGGGACAACAGGTTTAAGGGTCAGAGGCCAAGTTCTTTATTTAGAACTGACCACCACTACTGAAAGCAAAATGTCCACACAGGGAGTTTTGGAGCATTTCTTTTTTTTATCTGAGGTTAGCCACTGTGACAGTGTGTGATTTCTACATTACACTATGAAAGCATCACAGCGTTTCTTGATGTGTACATGTACATATATAATTGTGTAAATGAAAGTTGTACATTTAGTGTACAGCCCTCTAGTAATAATACAAATAACAAAAATAAACAGGGCTGTATTTGATTGAACGGGGAACATATTCCTTTTCAGCAGATTTGCTTCTATTTTGGTCTACAGAAATTACACGTGTTAAGCAAATGCACACTTCAGTGCCACTTGTTCTACATAGGAAAAACATATATATATAATACCTGCTTGTAATGTTGAAGAGTAGTTTAACAAATTAATTCCTTTGTATTAATTACATTTCCTGATTCTAGCATTGTAGGGTAAAACACTACAGGTAATGCTCCAATGATGTCTGAGGCTATAATGTGCCTAGGAAAATTAGGGTCAAATTAATTCTTAATTCATGTTAATGATATTTTGGATATCGTCATTAGTAATTTAACTACATTTAAGAAATGGAAGAATTTACTTAGTTGTTTCAATGAACTTATGGCCTTGATTAAGCCTTCCTGGAACAAGATTGGGCCACAGATCTGTTTTAGGTAACATTAGCTAAAGGAAATATTGCATATTCTGTTAGGAGCAGATGGGGATAACACTGATTTCATGAGAAATAATACAAGTGTAGGAGATATGCAGGGTGGGGTTTATCCTACTGAGTAACATTATCAAGGGGCAGGAGCGTCTGTGGGTCATGTGCAGAGAATAGCTCTGTCATGTATACAGAAATAATGGTTCCCACTTAAAATTGTTGTGCTAGGGCCAGATGAAAAAGCCAGGAAATACAGTTTGCATTAATGCGCTATTATGTTACACAGCTCAATAAGCTAAAGGAATTGGTAGTTGGTTATTGGATTAATGTTTTCTAGTTAGCCCAATGTGGTTGTACACCAAAATGTAGAAAGTGGTACTATCCAATAGTATTGGACATGGCCTCTTTGGTGTGGATTCCCCTAGCCATTTACCTCCTACAAGTCTGTTTTTGCCCAGCTGCCAAAGGGAGTAAATATTGACGACAGGAGGTCACCTGCTTAGGTTAACTACTGCCGAAGGGGGGTAGGAGACTATCTCCTGGGCAAATTAAGGGTAAGAAAAATTAGGTAACACACTGTCCTTTTTCTTGGTTTTTGTGCCTATTATGTGTATTATTGTGAGCTATTCTGTGTGGAAAGTACGCATGGCAGCTTGTTGTGTTCTCTCTTTCTCTCTCTCTCTTTTTCGAGCCTGTCTAAGCTGCCGAGGAATGGCTATGAGACAATTGGTTGGGCTGGCTTTCGTCATTCATTTCACAGGAGGCTGTGAATATGTTCTTAAATAAACAGAGACAAAGCACCTCACCAGTGCACGTCTAATTGGCTATTAAGTAATACTGTTTGAACAAATTGTCAGAATTAACAAAATGAATAAATAAATATGCCATGTTACTGCCCCTCCTGTCTGTAAACTGATGAAATTATGAAAGGATGGTAGAATAGACTGATGTTCCCTTATTTGACCTTTATGGGGAACTATATGTTAGTAATTTTTGTTCTAAAATTCCCAGGTGGTAACACCATTATTGTTGATGTTATCACAGCACTACATAAGTTGCAGAGGCATCACTAGTCCCTCATTAGTTAGTTCATATAATTGAGATGACAACCCTTGCTAGAGCTGGTGAATAGGTTTCTCCCCTGAATATGATATTACATGGCCCAGATCGTGAAAAATATATGATGCCTATGGTTCACAATGCTAGGAAAAATGCCTGTGTGATCCTTAGCAAATATCTTGAAGAAAAATATAGCCTTATAGGAGTTTGTTTGCCACAACAAGTTCTGCTGGAGAGATGCATGTACTTACTATGTTTGGATTAATTTGTCAGTTATTCATGTAATATGGATCTCTGTTACATTCATAATTCTAGAGTTTCCCGCTACACGTATAATATGAGAGCATGGTCATAAAGCGCAAAACATGGTTGTTCTTACGTAAGGAAAATAATTCTAGAAGTGTCCACAGTCCTGTACAATAGTGGAAAAAAAATCACAAGTAGAAGAAGTGTTGTGAACTATATGATTTATGGAACACAAGCTTGCTAACACAAGAAACACCAAAGAATAGTTGTTTTGAAATTCCTTTTCTTTGAGGTTCTTCAGAAAAATAATATAGGGGTGTTTCTGAAATAGAATATCCTCTTTTGATTGATTATTTGTATTTTGTGTCTAAAGATTTCTGTTCTGTTTACCAATAGATATCTGCTGCCTTACAACCATTGCCAGAGGGGCCCGGACATCAGATCCAGTCTGGGGAGTCAGCGCCAGTCCAGCTTGAAGCCAAGCTGAAGGGAACCAGCAAAGGCGTTGCTGGCAACTATAACAGCGGTGAAGGTGGAAGACCAGAAGAAGCGTGTACCTTTGCCACTGCCATACGACTCTTGGGCGAAGGATGGGGTCGCAAATCAGGATGGAGCACTGATCATTTGCTTTGTTCCAGTTTTTTTATGCCTAGCTGAGAGAGGCACAGACCGATAACAAGAGCAAGGAGGTTTTTGGCCGAAACAAGGGTTGCTTCAGATACTCCAGCATCAGGCCTCTGACTTCCGCTCCCCCAAGTAAAAGCAGGTCTGCACCTTTGTTTGTTGATAAGGAGGTGCCTGGGCACACTGGGAACAATCTGCGGCCTGTTTAAAGAGCAGTGCGCCAGCGGAACAACAAAGGAGTTAGGGAAGGACTTGAGTTCAGGGTACAGGTGCTGTGCCTTTGGTGCCTGTTAGATTAAAGTGAAGACTACTGGTGCACTGCCTGAGACACTGGACAGGATCATTGAGGGTATTTGCCCTGGAAAGTGATTGCCCTATCCTGAAAGTTTTCCCTCAGCCTGGCCCGTGATTGTCTTTCCTGGGTTGCCAGTTTTGCAGCTCCACTGTGGGAGAAGTGAACATTTGATGAACGATAGGAGCCTGCCTGTGAGGCTCAGATGGACACAGGGAGAAGACTGCCATCTGGCTGGTTGTACAGCGGCTTCTATTTTCCAAGTACTTTTTAGCAATGTACCCCTTTGGTTGTCCCATTTTTTAGGAGGAGCAGCGGAGGAGCAGCCCTTTGCGGCTCCTAGTCCTAATTCCCATTGCCCCGTTTGGTCCTCCTGGTCCCCCAACACAAAGATTGTTTTTGTGACAATATGTGTAGTTGCTTTAATATTTGCATTCAGAATATTGTTGTTTCTGCAAGAAAAATATTTTGTGCACACTTTGATAAATACTACTCCGCTCCCCCGAACATATCATTGGTACCCTATCCCTAATTAAGAAGAACACCGAAAGGTCTATCAATAAAATATTTGTATTTAGACATAGCATCAGACATATGCTGTTGGCTATTTCCAAACTGAATAAAATAGACGCTGAAATCCACTAGAATTCAGGGACAAGGACTTGAACTGGTTGGTTTTGGACACTGTTTTCCATTTGGGGCTGACATCTATTATCAGCCCTATCTATAATTGTTGCAATCCTTTTTTCCCGCTGCCTTTGTATTTAATGGACCCAATTCTCTGTTCCCTATGTATTTCTATTCGTATCTTACCAGTTAAACGAAATGTTCAAAATGTAAATGCCCACCTAGCAATGGATCAGGATATTAATGAATTTATGAGGATAGATGTGCAGAATAAGTTCCATGCTTCTATTAATTTATAGAGGATGTCTTCAGCTAATGCTAAAATGGCCATCTGTGGAAATCACAGAAATTACAGTTGGCATAAGCTGAAGCCATTTGGTTTGTGGCATCCATTTTTGTTAGCCATGTGCTTCTTCCGTCCTCACTGTAGCCTGCTTTTCTATTCTGCGTGAGTCATCAACTATAGTTAACTCTTTCAGTACTGAGCCAGAGCAGTGTGCATGCTCAGAAAGACCAGTAGCTGCTAGAATGCTCTTGTCTTAGATTGTAACTGTCAGGCTGTTTTAACTGATGTAAGCAGAAATGTCTCCCCTCCCACTTTGCTAACCAAGACGTATTTGTATGCCCATGTTAGTCAATAACTATTCCTGTATATGCCTGTACCTCCTCTTTGAGTCTCCATGCTTACTCAGCTGTAAACTGAGTATAAAAGGCCCCTGGTTTCTGTATTCTATGGACTACCTCCTACAGTGGCTTGAGGGTACTGTATTGACGTAGTCCCACTCATGAGAGGTTAATAAAATCTATTCTTTGATATTACAGCTTCCGTACCAATCTCTTCTTTGTTGGTTTAAGAACCAGTGAACAGATAAGGGTGAACCCCTGCACCAGTGAGCCCTTAAAAAGGCTCATTTCCACACAAGGCATCACTGATTCTTGGCATGGTTGCCATGACTTGCAAGCCATCCGTTGTCTGCATGGTTGCTCTGGAAAGCTAGGGATAGAGCACAGTTTGCATACATCATACTCTTTGTTCTCCAGCTATGACTTATTGCAGCACATTGGTGGCCTGCCTGTCGTGGGCTGCTGTGGCCACTCATAGTACAGTATGGATGGATTATGGTGGTCGTTATCTGGTGTGACCAAACCTCATCAGAGGCTGTATCAGGGTTCTTCACTTCGACACAGAAGTGGTCATCTGATTTGTCAGTGTGGATTGGTGGTTCATCTCCTTTTCTTCTTGGCAATCAGATATGCGCCTACTTGAATAGGCCATCTGGGCCTCTAGGTGGTTGAGTCTCTTTCTTCTAGGCACTTGGGTGTGCACCTTCTATTGGACCATGCCAGTAGGGCCTCTTGGTGGTTGAATGTCTTTTGGTCAGTCCAAACGGGGCCTCTGGGTATTTGTCTCATTCTTTGGAACAAGTAGTACAGACATTGATCCTCTTCCCTTCCAGGCAGAATATTCCGGTGTGGCAATAAGCCACGTGTTCCCTCAACAGACAACCATTGCAGCTTCTAATCTGTGGAAGGTTTTGCATTTACAGGGGGCTGCATACTGTAGTGGCAGGGGAGCTTCCTTTGCATAAGGAAGCAGGTGCAAAGCAGCAGCATTGGTAGACTCTGAATGTTGAGTGGACATGCAGCATTGAGATGATTCCCAATTTCGTGGTAGTTGTGCATATGCCATGTTGGCTAGTATGACTACTGGATTTGGGTGAGGAAGGGACCTCTCTTAGCAGTCTTTCCTCAAAATACCTTTCTGAATTTGTGTAGGCAGCGACTGAGGCTGTGAAGTTCCTTGGAGACAGGAGTCATGAGGTTTGGTTAGTAAGTAGGGCACAGTGGGCCTTGAAGGTACATCTGGTTAAGCCCTTGTGGCTGGACTGGAGTCTCAGGAGCCGCCCACCCTCCTCTCAGGCCGGCCATGCACAGGAGGAAGTGGCAGCAGGCAATGTTGCCAATCATGCCTTGTCCTTAGAGGCAGGTTACAGGGCATTTGCAGGAGTGGTCATCACCCATCTTCTGGGGGATGAGAGGTCGCAGAGGTGGTGAGGTGGCACACAAGGTTGGAGTGGGGTAAAAAATAGGCCAGGGTAACCAAAAGAAAAGTGGCCCATATTTGCACCCCTATGACCTCCTCCTTGGTTTCCCGCACTACCACCCAGCAACAGTGCCCCTCACCTCTCCGTAGCCCCTCTTTCACATTGATTTCAATTGTTTTAAAGCATTGGTAAAGGCTGTCTTTACTAGTAGGAATGTATATCTACAGAAACAAACATTTTTTATCAACATTAGAATAGATAATGGAAGACAGGGGAAAAAACAAACATAACATCCTAATCTATTTTATGCAGTTTGTATGCAGCTCTTTCATGACAGTCAATGTTATTTTTTGGGGTAGTATCTTATGAACTGTGTTAACAAAAGGATTTCTGTGACAAAAGCAGTAATTCACTCAGCTATCATCCACATAAAACACAGATGTGTTATTTTCAGCAGGCATATTAACCTTTGTGCTACTTTATGGCGAGTCAAACCTGCCACTAGACAAAAACTCAGATCTCGCTCTCCAGCAGGAACATTAATCACACAAGTTATCTTGCCATTTTCATTGCTGCCTGAAAGTTGGATGCACAAGGAACTCTGCAGGAAGTGTTTTTAAATTCCAAGCTATTGCTAAACACAGCGCCCTCCTGAGGTCAGTACCTCTCTCCCCAGGCAATCGCCCAGTGCTACCACACCAGACGCACCACCCTAAAGACAGCCCTGCTTGGACTCTCGAGTCCAAAACGAACAGAGCTTTATTGTGGTTTCTGCCTGCCACCCATGCTTCATCATCATTCACAAAGAATTAGAAACAAAGTATAAAGCAAGACATTTCTGCATCACCATCGTCCTTATCGATAACATCTCTCCATCAACACATATTAACGACTTCGCTGTATTTGTCGACAATCGGTCTACAACAGTCGCCAACTTTGTTATCTTCACATCATTTAAACTCACTCCCAAACTGGGTATTACCGCTCCGAAGATGTCTCCAATCACTGCTCCTGCACTTGCATCTCTCTTCGTTCTAGAATGCCTTTCACCTTCTAACAGTTCTAAATCATCTGCATGGTAGATTTTCCAAAAAATCATACGCAAATAGCACGTACCATACCAATTTGCAGGCAATCTCACATAAGCATTCCTTCCACACACATAATGTACTGTTGGCACCATTTGCACCAAACCCTGCTGAAAGTCCTTTGCAGACGCTTTCATAGTGAAGACATGATCACACAAACTTTGTCCTACATAGACCTTGTCATAATAGGTCTGCATACGTTTCAGACACAACGTTCCCTTCTGCACTAGGTCCAATGCTATAGGGCCATAGCTTCCCTTCGCTCTGTGAGCTCTCTCTTCATCTGTCCAATCTACTGGACTATCTCCGGTGTCACGTGTTTGCGTTAGCTGTCTAGATCTATCTTCTATTTGATCTACAAACTTCTTCTCTACATCTGTTAGTGAACAGGTCAAATTATGTCTATGGGCATAAGAGGTGTCCAGCGTTGTAGCTGGTATGAAGTACTTCCTAAGCCTATCTTCATGCTTATAATAATCGTACTTCTTCAGGTGCTTTTAAGCTGATACCTCCGAAAGCACTGCATCATAATTTGAAAAGAAGTACTCATAATGGCCTCTCCCATAGAATATACTAAGCAACAAACTACATGTAATTCCATAAGTCAGTGGAAGATGGTGATACGTAATACCCCATCCACTGAGACAGGCAACTGCATTCACACATAACAATCTTTTGCATCCATAGCCTCAACATACTCATATAGCAGCTTGGCATATGCATTATGCATTAAAATCACCTTTAGACAAATCTACATGCAACCTACGACTATTTTGATCTAGCAAAGCCTTTTCTGCTCATGTGATGCCCTCTCTCTTGGTTGAAGTGCTAGTTGTAGGCGTTCCCTTCACCTCTTCGACTTCTACCTCATGCGGAATAGCAACTGACACTATGATGACTATTAAAACTATCACTCCTACTATGAGTGTGCCATTCATACATTTGGACCTACGGTTTGGATTTCCAGTCTCCATTCTCATTGTCAGGTTTGCTTTTCAGCAAACGAACACTTCGAGTCTCTGTCTCCACCACAAGTTGTGACTTAACCAGTCCAACTGCCAGTCTTGATGTGCTGGAAATCCCCTTTACAGTACTTTTGTTCCTTATTTATACAGTTCACAGAAGACTTCCTTAACCCTCTTTCTTCTTCTACGTAAAGTCCCTAAGTTTATTCTACTTCCAATCGGGCCTAGGTTATCTTCTTTAAACCACCTATTTACAAACACAGTTTATTTACAATCTACAATGAATTCAGATCCAATTGCAGCTAGAACATGTTGCAAAATTTCAAGACAAACAGTTACCTGTTCATGAGTTGAAGGTACAAATCCAAACGTCGGAAAAACTAGTGTGTGTAAGATCAAGATTCGCACCTTGCTCAAGACTGGAGGTTTCGGAATCGGAATCGTCAGCACCCCTTCGATTTCAAGACCGGGCACCAGCAGTACCGCTTTGATCTTCAGTAGCGGATTCCTGCTGACCACACTCACGGACCTTACCCTCCCGGAACTCACTACTCCCGACATCAGTTACTGCATAAGTCCACTCCAGGGCAGCGAGTCTCTGACAAGGCACCCTTGTCCTCCTTGATCTCCTCAGGCCTTGATTCTGCTCTTCTTTGCTCTCTTCCGATTCAGAGACCTCAGACCCAGGAGCAAGATCTCACTCAGGAACCAGCTGAAGATTCAGCCTTCTCTGTCTCTCGGGTCACGCTACTTATGTGCTTCTAGCCCTTCTGCTTTCCTCTTGGTCACTCTGCGTACCACTTCCTTCTGCTGAGTCTGACTCTAGACCACTCCCAAAATGACTTTCTTCCTCAGAGTCAATGTCCGGGTTTTGGATAGCGTAACCTTCCTCAGCTTGGCCTGGTGAGCACCTAGCTTCGTCAGCAACCCTCACAGCTTGGCTTGTCCTCTCTCGTGGCCCTGCTGCCACAGCTGGATTTTCATTCGTGAGAGGGGCTGTTTCTTCCAAGGGTGCTGAAACTCTGCGGGTATGAGAAGCATGCATCCAGTTTGGCAATCCTCCACACTTCACTGCTGTGTTCGTTACTAGTATCACCTGATAAGGGCCTCACCACCGAGCGTCCAAGCAGCTCTTCCTCACGTGCTTGTGGACAAGCACCCAATCCCCTGGGGACAGGTCGTGGCAAAGGTCACTTGAAGTGGGGACAGTGGCAGCCTGTACCTGCTGAGACACAGAACTGACCACATCAGCTAGTCCTTTGCAATAATCAAGGATTAAGTCATCAGTGATGTTTATCAACGCTGTGGCTGGCACCGCTGGCAACCGTATCACCCTCCCCATTAAGATCTCATGCGGGGAAAGACCGGTCCTCCTATCTGTGACAGTGCGGACACTCATCAACACCAAAGGCAATGCATCAGGCCACTTCAGGCATGTAGACGAACAAGCTTTTGCCATCCGTGCTTTCAAAGTTCCATTAATCTGTTCCACTATCCCAGAAGCCTCTGGTCGATAGCTACAATGGAGTCTCTGATAAACGCTTAAAGCAGTGCAAGCAACTTTGTGATCCCGCGGTGGAAGTGTGTTCCTCTATCCGACTCCAAAGAGGTTGGAAAACCAAACCTAGGAATCAGCTCTCTCATTAACAATTTCGCCACATCTTCGTGTTGGATTAGCTTCCAACCACCGTGAAAACACACACACCACCACTAAAATGTACCTCAATCCATTACACTTGGGCATCTCAATAAAATCCAAATGCATCCTATTGAAGGGTCCTCCTGACCTCCCAATATGACTCAAGGTAACTAGAGTCTTCTTTCCAGCATTCATTTGTTGACAAGTAACACATCTCTGACACAGTTTTAGCAACCGCTCGAAATTGTGGATTGTACCACGTTTGTCTGAACACTCACACCATCGCACCTCTTCCAAGGTGTACCGAACCATGAATCTGTCTTGCCATCGGGCTCAAAAGGTCATCTGGTAACACTGCTTGACCATCATTTGAAACCCAAATATCAACATCCCCTTTCTCACATCCTGACTTGATCCATACATCCTTTTCCTGCTCTGGGACTTCTTCCTGCAGGCGCTGGAGTTCATCCCCAGTGTCTGTCATGGCTAACATCATGTTGAGTTCAGTTATTTCTTGGCTCTTTCCTGTGTAATCTCCAGTAAATACACACCCTTGTTCAGCACAAAAATTTGTAATTTCGTCTGCGTACTTATTGCCAAGAGTTACAAAGTCCGTTCCACTCCCATGTGCTGCACATTTCACAACAGCAATTTCTTTGGGACACTGCAAAGCCTCCAACAGTTGTCTCACATATCCTCCATTTCTGATGGGAGAACCAGATGATATCATATAACCGCGCGAGTCAAGGCATTGATTTCAGCTACTTGTGCAGAGTATACTCCTTCTAAACCCACAGCTTCAACCACCCCTGTAATGGAACATACATCAAATGCTGCTTTTAACTGGCCAACATTGTCTCTTAAGCATGAACCATTAACAAAGAATATTTCATCAGGGTCAGGCAGAGGTTCATCAACAATGCCAGGTCTCGGTTTGGTGCAAAGTTCAATCATATCGAGACAGTCATGGTCTTCACAATCTTTATCATCTGCACTTGGCAAAGGAATCAGTGTAGTGGGATTTAAAACAGAACACCTTCTCAGAGTCACATTCTCCGCAGCAAGTACAACCTGCTCGTAGCATGTGAGTCTGTTTTGGTCAGGTGCTGTGTTTTGGTCCTTGTCATGAACAGTTCAACAGAATGCGGAACATACACAATCAAAGGGTGACCCATAACAATGCTTTCACATCTCTCAATGCTGACACTGGTTGCGGCAACGGATTTAGGACATCCAGGCAATGCTGAAGCTACTGGATCTAAAGTAGCTGAGAAGTAGGCAACTGGTCTACGGACACCTCCATGACTCTGAGTCAGAACTGACAATGCGCAACCTTCCCGCTCGCAACAGAACACTGAAAAAGACTTGTTGTAGTCAGTCATTCCCAGAGCCGGAGCATGACACAGGCCCTCTCTCAACTCTAAGACCGGCATCAGACTGTCGTTGTCCCTAGGGGTGGGCGGAATTTGCGTAATCGCGTTACGCAAATATGCGCGAAATGGTAAAAAATCTTCGTGAACACGCAGAAATTCCGCGCACATGCGAAATTGCTTGTTCGCAATGCTTTTTTCCTGTTCACAATTGCTGTTTGCGTTCTCGGGGGAAAATATCTCACGAACACACATTTTGACAACGCAAACAAGCAAAAAATTTCGCGAAGTCGCTGAACGAAGAATTTTGGGCAATTTTGCGTTCTCCGCGGAACGCGAAATTACCCAAATTCCGCAAATTCTGCGAGCGAACAGAATTTGCCACCCAGGCCTAGTTGTCCCATGGTGCCGGATCACTCACATCTTTGTGCGTTAGCCTCTGCAAAGGCTTCGCCTTCAGGGAGAAATTTGGAATCCATTGGCAACAGTAGCCAACCATCCCTCGGAACATTCTTACTTCCCTCTGTGTGGTAGGTACAGCCATATTCATGTTTGCCTCAATTCGGTCTGGTGACACCTTTCTCTTGCCTTTCTTCATTCGATGACCCAAGTACTGTACCTCACTCAAACAGTACTGCAATTGATTTGGGGACACCTTGTGTCCATTCTCTGCCAAATGATTCAATAAGGCTATCATGTCAATCCTGCAAGCATCCTCCGTTTCTGACGCAACCAAGAGGTCATCAATGTATTGCACAAGAACAGAGTTTTGCGGCAACACAAGACTCTCAAGCTTCTTTTTCAAGGTCTGATTAAAGATCGATGGGCTCTCTGTATACCCTTGAGGGATCTGACCCCATGTTAACACACGGTCTTCCAGCCGGAAACCAAATAAAAATTGGCTTTCCTCGTGAAGGGGTATCGAAAAGAATGCCTGACACCAATCAATCACCGTAAACCACTCTGCTTTGCTTTACTTTACTTTTGCGTGGAATCTGGAACAGTATCACTGATGGATTCGGTACCACTGGACAACATGGAACCACAATCATGTTAACCTTTTGCAGGTCTTGCACAATTCAAAATTTCTCACTCGGTTTCTGTAATCCCATAATGGGTGAATTACATGGACTGCCCATTATCTCCTTCAGGATTCCCTACTTAATCATGGAATCGATTACAGGTTTGATCCCAGCAATCGTCTCTGGTGACAAATTGTACTGGGGTGTTCTTGGGAACTCAACGTTTGGCTTAATCTGGATCTTAACCGGTTCAACCCCCTTGATCAGTCCGATCTCTTCTCCCGTAAAATCCCACACATCCAATGAGACAGAGTCTCTCAAGTCAAGTGGAAGATCTTCCACTGTTAACACAGTGTACATCTCTATGCACAAATGCTGATTTACAACCTTTAAGGTAGCATCATTATCGTTGGTCTGCAATTCCACTCCCTTAGGGATGCAGTAGATAGTACAATTGAGCTTACACAGGAGGTCTCGTCCTAACAGACAGACTGGACTTGAGTCGCACACTACAAACTGGTGTCGATCTCGGAAGGTTCCTATTCTCACAGGAATCGGCTCGGTCAATGGGTTAGTCATTTTCTTATTTTCTACTCCTACGACTTGGATTGATTGTCCCAAGAGGGGTAGGTTGGGAACTACTGCAGATCTCACAGTAGAACGGGTAGCACCAGTATCAACTAAAAAGGTGGTAGGATGAGCATCAACATCCGCTTCCACAAACGGTCCCCTCTGGTCTACCTCTAAGACTGTCCCAAGAGTGCAGTCTTCCTCCCCCCTCAGGCACCATCATTTCAACAGGTCTGAGCTGTACTCATCGAAATTCTCAAAAAGGGGCATCTGCTGGTACGTTCTAACTCCCTGCGGAATTCTCAGAGGTTGCGGAACTTGCACCTGTGGTGCCAATGTCCCCCCTTGCATAGACCTGGGTCTCGTCACTGTATTCACGACCTCAGGTACCTGCACCGACTCCTCCTCCTGTTGGACCTGATTTGCTGGGTTTAACCTACACTCGCGTTTCCAATGCCCGATTTTGTGACAAAGGTGACACGCAGTAGTCTTTTTCAGTGTCGCCACATCCATTCCTATTTTGGGGTCTACAGGCTTTCCCTTTACTTGGCCCTGAGCATTCTGTGCTCCTCCCTGATTGTTGCCCTGCCTTCTTCCTAGCGTTCCTCCAGCGTTACAGTTCCCTGTCAGCGGTTTGCATTTGGACTAACATTAGCTTATCCTTAAGCTTTCTGTGCTTCTAGTCTACCTCATCACTGCAGTACCTGGCATATCGCAGTATTTCGTCCACTGACTTGTTCTGCCAGCAGATCAAATGCTGCTGAATCATGAAACTAATTTCTGGTCTTAAACCCAAGACGAACTTGGAAACAAACGGTCCCATGTCTTTAGGGCCTAGTGTATCTACCCCACTGTACTGCTTAAAGGCTTGTAGAAGCCTCTCGTAGAACTCATGCACAAATTCCTTCGGTTCCTGAATAGTTCGATCTATCTTTACCCAATCAATATCCTGTGGCGTTATCTTGGATTTCAGCCATGTAATTACCTGCTCAAACTTTTTCATGACAATAGGTGAAGGACCATTCGTAACAGGATCCCTATCTGGTTCAGAGGTAGGCCAATCAACTTCAACTTTACACGCTGCTCACAAGTCACTTGGTACTACAATGTCAAACAATGTATTCAAATCGACCCACAACACCTTCGAGATCTTAACAAAGCGATCAACCTGTTTGTACCATCCTACAGGCTTCTCCCTCAGCCGAGGAAATTCATTTGTAAATGCTGCCAAATCACCTCTACTCAAAGGCACATGCATGTACCCTCCATTAGATTTCTCTTGCAAAGGGTAATTTTCTACTCCTACCATTCCCCCTCCTGGAGGCGGTGTCTCTCCTACACTCTTTTTGGTGCTCTTCTTCTTGGACCATCTTTCCTCCCACTTATCAAGCATGCTCCATGCGCGTATCCCTATGATCAATTCTCGAATGTGAGCTTTCAGCCCTATAACCCTTTTCTCTACCAATTCCTGGTCACTGTACTGCAATCTGTGACTTCTCTGTAACATCTTAGTTTTGGACAGATCCAACTCATATCTCTTTGCCAAATCTGTTAGTTTCTCATGCGCTGACCTTGCCTTGCGAGTTACATCCTTCGCTACAAACAGCAACTTCTCAGGTTAGTCAAGATCCACACTTTCCAACGGCAGGTTCCCATTAATGATCTCATCTACCTCAGCTTTCAACCTCACCACGTCCAACATATTTGCTCTAATATCAACTTTCAGGGTCCCTCGACTGGATGCTCCACTCACTTCTTCATTCTCATTGCTCTGATCTCCACATCGGTTCACTTCTGCTATATCCCTAAGGGCTGGTCTATTCCCAGCATTCCCATGGTCCCAACCTCCTGCCGTCCTGTCATTTTGGTTCCTCACTGGTGGTTCCTACATCCTTAAGTCAGATCTCGAATCGGAAAGAGAGACCTTGGCCTCGCTGTCCATACATCTACTTGTCCTCTTGAGGAGTCTGCAGTGGCTGGACATGGTGCACTCATTTCTATGGGTCTCGGTAGGTGAGCTATCCCACTCACTGCGCCATTCCCTCCAGAGCCAGTCCTCGCTCCTGCTACTGACTGTGCTAAACTCCCATTTCTCCCTTGATATGGATCATATACCAACACTATGGGGCCGATGGTAGCTGGCACTGTAAGAGCATCCGGCAACCTCGTGACACCTGTAACTCCATGATTTTTGTTGGACAGGCCCCATGAAGGGCCGCTCTCCCCCGGCCCAACCAGGCCCGAACCAGCCACGCAAGTACCACACACCACCATTGCACGTCCACCGTCCCCGCAGGGACCCCTACACTCGAACCTGTTGACCGCGTAGGCCGACCCACTACCGGCCTGCGCGCCCATCCTGGGCGCCATCTTGGACACTCCACCACGAGGCCGCCTGGCCCCCGATCGACCTCAACCCTGGGCCTGGCCAGGCCTCAGACATTCCGGCACCAACATCCACCCAGGAGGTGAGCGGGCTACTTGGTCAGTCAATGGGAGCAAGAGGTGTCGATGGCTCTCCCCCGCCAAGTGCCACTCGCCCATCGCCTCTCCGGGCGCTGGCTCCACCCCCCTGCTGGGTGTCTGAACCCCCTCATCCCGGACCTCCCGACCTCCAAGTGCGAGGGTCCGGACATCAAAGCACACCAGCCCTATAACTGGGGCAGCTCCAGAGCAGGACGGGAGTTGTATCTTGGAGTCGAGAGACGCAAAGAAGAACTCATCCTTGACGGACTACTGGCGCTGCCGTAGCTCTGTCTTGTGCACCCTCGTCTTGCCTGCTGGCGCTGCCGCGGCTTTGGGAACCACCCTATCCTTCACAATCGTCGGGACCTGCTGGCGTGGCCGCGGACCGTTTGTAACCACCACCTCCATCGGGACCTGCTGGCTCCGCCGCGGACCGTCGTCTTCCTTCATCCATCTCGGGACCTGCTGGCTCCGCCGCGGCCCGTTCATCTACACCACCAAGCTCGAGGATTGAGAGCTATTTCCATCCTTTTGGTAACAAGACTGTCCCGCTACCCTTTTCCCAAACAGAGACCAGAATAGAGGGGACCCCTGAGTCCAGACCTCCTTGTACCATTCTACCGTACTTGAAGAATTGCCTATAAAATATCGTTGAACTTTATCATTGTGTGGTGTCCGTCTGTGGGGGGGAAGTTACTTGTCTGTACGATTCACTGGAGACGGCTCTCCCCGGAGACCTCTCCCCTTATCCTCGGCCGACCCTCCCGGTCCGTCTAACATTGGTGGCCAGCGACGGGATCCGAATCACCGCATAAACCGTACAGAGAGTAGCTCACCCCACGGCGAATCACGATGTCAACTAAAGACAGCGGATCAACGGAGAAATTCCAGATGGAGAAATTGGACGAGTACAGCCATCGTGAACTTAAACAGTTCTGTATCGAATTAGGTATCGCTACCACCGGACTAAATACCAAAGATGACTTTAAGCAGGCCCTGGAATCTTGGGCAGAAACCGGGGCTGCCGGAACCCCCGATCAAGACATCGCAGCAAAAACCCCCATGGCCCCTGAAGAACGAAGAACGGGTCTCTCGCCAGACGAGATCCAGGAACGAGAAAGAACCCGACTACACGAGCTGGAAATGGCCCGGCTCAAAATGGACGTTGAACTAAAGTTGGCCGAACAGAAAATCAACTTAGAGCACCTGCGTCTCCGAGAAGAAAGAGAGGAGAAACAGAGACAAAGGGAGCTCGAGGAAAAGAAACTGGCATATGAACATGAGCGGAAATTAGCTGAAATCGACCTACGCAAACAGAATAGAGAAACAGGGGTGCCCGAGCAACCCCACACTCCAGGGGCAACAGAGAAGAAGGTACACATCCCCAAGGATGTCGTTCGAGAATACTTCCGAGAGGACGACATCCAGCAATGGTTTAAGGCCTATGAAATCGCTATGACTGCACACCGGATCGATAGAAGCGATTGGGGGGCCGGTCTGTGGGGGAGATTCCTCAATGAGGGCCGCGACGCCCTGCTGCAACTCCCGGACCAGCAGATGACCTCCTATGACCATATGAAAGCTGCACTCCTCACCCGCTATGGCCTCACACCCGAGATGTACCGTCAGAGGTTCCGAGACTGCACCCGCATCCCAGGTACAACTTGGGTGGACTATGTCAATTACTTTAGCCGAGCCTTCGAGGGCTGGATCAAAGGAAGCAAGGTCACAACCTACGAACAACTGTTCAATCTTATGGTATGGGAGCATCTGTCGAACAATTGCTTCATTGAACTTCGCCAGCACCTCCTCGACAGCAAGTTAACGGATCCCCGGCAGCTCGCAGCCGAAGCAGACCGGTGGGAGATCACCAGAGTGAGTCGAAATGGGTCCTGCGAACAGAACCGGAACAACAATGGTCAGCACCGTCCCCGAGGAGGTGGAGGCCAAGGACGCGGAAGAAGCAACGCTCCGGTCACCCCCACTACCAGCACCACCCCCCCGGCCAACCGGGGCAGCACCCCAGCGCGACCGGGACATCGAGCCAATGTTACCTGCCATCGATGTCAACGAGTCGGACACTATGCAAACGACCCAAACTGCCCCCAGTACCAGAGCCCAAGACCCCGCCAAGTAGCCGCTGCTGCTCTGGGGGAGGAACAGATCTCAGAGGAACAAGAAGAATATGAACAGGAACACCAAGAATGGGAGCCAGCCGCCATGGCTCTCGCCTGCCTAGGGGGGAGAGACATGGTCCCGCGGGTCCCCCTACCCGCTAATACCCAGAAGTACAGCCAATGGGTGGGCATCAATGGACGCCGGGCTGAAGCCCTTCGTGACACTGGGGCCAGTGTAACAGCCGTCCGCTGTCACCTGGTGACCCCCGAACAATACTTACCAAACATTCTCTGCCCTGTACGTTCAGCCGATAACTCAGAAAGTCTGTGTCGGATGGCCTGCGTCCCCTTCGAATGGGGAGGGGTCTCCGGCATGTTGAAGGTGACGGTCCGAGATGATGCCCCCGTAGACTGCCTCCTGGGTAATGACCTGGAAAGCTCTCCATGGGCAGCAGTCGAACGGAAAGAGCACCTGGGGATGCTGGGCGTCCCGGACTGGGCGTGCGTCACCACCCGGTCCATGACCGCCCGTGCCAACACCCGCCCAGAGGAACTCGAATGGCCGGCGCCACCGCCTCCGGTCGCCCCCGCCGAAACCACCGACCGTGACGTCCCCCCCGAACCAGCTCAACCTCCAGACCTCGCTAACCTCGACCAGTGGCCTCAAGAGGGGGGGCCCACGCAAGAACAATTTCGCCAAGAACAAAAGACCTGTCCCTCCCTCGAGGGACTCCGCCAGCAAGCGCTAGCCCAAAGCGCAGGGGATACCTCCGGAACCCACTGGGTCTACTGGGACAATGATCTGCTGTACAGTGAGCAAAGAATCGCGGAGCTGGGGGCCAGCCGAGTCCTAGTGGTACCCCTCCGTTTTAGAGACTTTCTGCTAAACCTGGCCCACGATGTCCCCCTGGCAGGACACTTGGGTCAAGACAAAACCTATAGCCGCCTGGTGACCCACTTCTTCTGGCCCAAAATGAGGGACAATGTACACCAGCATTGCCGATCTTGCCCCACGTGCCAAGCCAGTGGGAAGAGCGGCCGCAAACTGAAAGCCCCCCTGCAACCTTTTCCCGTGGTCACCACCCCGTTCGAGAGGGTCGGAATCGATATCGTAGGGCCCCTGGACCCGCGCACAAAACAAGGCCATTGATTCATCCTGGTGCTAGTGGACCACGCCACCCGCTACCCGGAGGCTGTTCCCCTGCGGACTGTGACAGCCCCGGTAGTCGGCCGGGCTCTGATGGGGATCTTCTCCCGGGTGGGCTTCCCCCGGGAGGTCGTCAGTGACAGAGGCACGAACTTTATTTCGAAATATATGAAATCTCTCTGGCAACAGTGCGGGGTTACCTACCGGTTCACGACCCCCTATCACCCTCAAGGAAACGGACTCGTTGAGCGGTTCAACCGCACGCTCAAAGGGATGATCGGGGGGTTGGAGGAGCCCCTCCGTCGCCAGTGGGATGTGCTGCTGCCGTGCCTCCTCTTCGCATATCGAGAGGTTCCCCAGAAGTCCCTGGGCTTCAGCCCATTTGAACTACTATATGGACACCCCGTGCGCGGGCCGCTCAGCCTAGTTAAGGAAGGCTGGGAGATGCCCCCTCTAAAGAACCCACCAGATGTTTTCCGCTACCTCCTAACACTCCGCAACCAGACCCGGCGATTCCGAGAACTAGCAAAAGCCAACCTAGAGGCCAGTCAGGAGGACATGAAAAGGTGGTATGACCGGAATGCCTCCTCCATCGAATTTGAACCTGGGCAACAGGTATGGGTGATGTCCCCCACCGAACCCTGCGCCCTACAAGACAAGTGGACAGGGCCCTTCAAAGTGGTCGAGCGCAAGGGTCCGGCGACCTATCTCATCGACTTGGAATCTTCCCGGAACCCCCTCCGGGTCCTCCACGCTAACAGACTGAAACCGCACTTTGTACGGACAGAGCTCAGCCTCCTGATGGCCACAGACAATGGGGCTGAAGAGGACTCCGAGCCCCTCCCGGACCTCCTACGAACGCGGGAGAAAGACGGTTCCGTAGATGGGGTCCGACTCTCAGAGGCCCTCACCCGAGAGCAACACCAGGAGTGCCAAGTTCTCCTGTCACAATTCGCCAGCCTGTTCTCCCTCACCCCAGGTGTCACTTCCTGGTGTACGCACGATGTGGACACGGGGGACAGCCCCCCTATCCGCCACCGGGCCTACCGCGTGCCAGATCGGGTACGGGCCTGCATCCAGGAGGAAGTAGCCAAAATGCTCACGCTCGGGGTCATCGAGCCCTCAGACAGCCCCTGGGCCAGCCCTGTAGTACTGGTCCCCAAAGCAGCTGCCCCCGGCACCACACCAGAACTCCGGTTCTGCGTCGACTACCGGGGCTTGAATGCGGTCACCAGGACAGACGCACATCCCATCCCCCGGGCAGATGAACTAATCGACCGCATGGGAGCTGCCCGCTACCTCAGTATCTTCGACCTGACGGCGGGCTACTGGCAAATCGGCCTCACACCCCGGGCACAAGAACGTTCTGCCTTTTCCACTCCCGATGGCCATTACCATTTCACAGTCATGCCCTTCGGCATGAAGAATGCCCCAGCAACGTTCCAACGGCTCGTCAATCAGGTCCTGGCGGGGCTCGAAGGATTCAGCGCCGCCTACTTAGACGACATCGCTGTATACAGCAACCAGTGGTCCGAGCACCTCCACCACCTCCGAGCAGTGCTGCACGCCCTTCAGCAAGCTGGCCTCACGATCAAGGCCAGCAAATGTCAAATTGGGCAAGGGTCTGTAACCTACCTCGGGCACCAGGTGGGAAGCGGCCTGGTGGCCCCTCTGCAGCTAAAAATTGCCGCCATCCAGTCCTGGCAGCCCCCCACTACCCAGACCGAGGTACGAGCCTTCCTGGGCCTCACGGGCTATTACCGAAGGTTCGTGAAAGACTATGGTACTATCGTGAGGCCCCTCACAGAGCTCACGTCAAAAAATCAGCCCCAGAAAGTCAACTGGACCCCAGAGTGTCAAGCTGCATTTGAACAATTGAAAGCCGCCATGTGCTCCGCCCCTGTGCTCCAGGCCCCCGACTACAGCCGGGAGTTCATCGTCCAGACGGATGCCTCCGACCATGGCATTGGGGCAGTCCTGTCTCAAGTGAACACCGAAGGCCATGACCAGCCGGTGGCCTTCATCAGCCGGCGACTCCTACCACGGGAACAACGCTGGAGCACCATAGAGAGGGAGGCCTTCGCGGTGGTATGGGCCCTCAAGAAGCTCCGGCCCTACCTTTTTGGCACACCCTTTCGGGTACAGACCGACCACCGACCCCTGCAGTGGCTGATGCAGATGCGGGGGGAAAACCCGAAGTTACTACGCTGGTCCATCTCCCTACAAGGGATGGACTTCACAGTTGAACATCGGCCTGGGCCCGATCACGCCAACGCAGATGGCCTGTCCCGGTTCTTCCGCCTCGACGAGAAGAGTCCCCAAGAGAATGGGTAACTCTCCCCGCCTTCAGCTGGGGGGGACGCATGTTGGACAGGCCCCATGAAGGGCCGCTCTCCCCCGGCCCAACCAGGCCCGAACCAGCCACGCAAGTACCACACACCACCATTGCACGTCCACCGTCCCCGCAGGGACCCCTACACTCGAACCTGTTGACCGCGTAGGCCGACCCACTACCGGCCTGCGCGCCCATCCTGGGCGCCATCTTGGACACTCCACCACGAGGCCGCCTGGCCCCCGATCGACCTCAACCCTGGGCCTGGCCAGGCCTCAGACATTCCGGCACCAACATCCACCCAGGAGGTGAGCGGGCTACTTGGTCAGTCAATGGGAGCAAGAGGTGTCGATGGCTCTCCCCCGCCAAGTGCCACTCGCCCATCGCCTCTCCGGGCGCTGGCTCCACCCCCCTGCTGGGTGTCTGAACCCCCTCATCCCGGACCTCCCGACCTCCAAGTGCGAGGGTCCGGACATCAAAGCACACCAGCCCTATAACTGGGGCAGCTCCAGAGCAGGACGGGAGTTGTATCTTGGAGTCGAGAGACGCAAAGAAGAACTCATCCTTGACGGACTACTGGCGCTGCCGTAGCTCTGTCTTGTGCACCCTCGTCTTGCCTGCTGGCGCTGCCGCGGCTTTGGGAACCACCCTATCCTTCACAATCGTCGGGACCTGCTGGCGTGGCCGCGGACCGTTTGTAACCACCACCTCCATCGGGACCTGCTGGCTCCGCCGCGGACCGTCGTCTTCCTTCATCCATCTCGGGACCTGCTGGCTCCGCCGCGGCCCGTTCATCTACACCACCAAGCTCGAGGATTGAGAGCTATTTCCATCCTTTTGGTAACAAGACTGTCCCGCTACCCTTTTCCCAAACAGAGACCAGAATAGAGGGGACCCCTGAGTCCAGACCTCCTTGTACCATTCTACCGTACTTGAAGAATTGCCTATAAAATATCGTTGAACTTTATCATTGTGTGGTGTCCGTCTGTGGGGGGGAAGTTACTTGTCTGTACGATTCACTGGAGACGGCTCTCCCCGGAGACCTCTCCCCTTATCCTCGGCCGACCCTCCCGGTCCGTCTAACAAGTTTCTATACCTGCGGGGGTCTGTGTTCTCATCCCTTCTGTTCCTGGTGAGATTCTCCCAACTAGGTACTAGGTTGAGTCTGCGATCCCCCATTTCCCTCTGTGGTTCCTGCCTTTCCCTCTACTGAATCTGGATTGTATGGAGGTGGTCTCTTGACAACGGTTTCAGTTTTCTCAAAGTATTTATCTGAAAGTCTGCTCCTTTTGTTGCATTGCTGATGTGTTTCTGCATTTTGAGGTTTCTGTCCAGTGTTATTCCCAGCGATTTTGCTGAGTCAACGATGAGAGTTTGGCAGCTGAGTGCAGGAAGGTGTTTGATCCAGTCTTGCATTATGGGTACTTGGGCGGGAGGGATCGGTTTTGAGGGCATTCAGTTTTAGATGGTTTTCTGCCAGACAGGTCTGAGTTTTTCTGAGAGTTGTGTTGAGCGATTTGATGTCTTCTAGGGTATGGATCTTAAGGTATAGTTGTGTGTCGTCAGCGTACATGTGATATTGAACGTTAGACGAGTTGAGAATTTCAGTGAGTGGTTTCCATGAATAGATTGAACAGTGTCGGAGATAGAGAAGATCCTTGTGAGACTCCTAAAGTGACTGGGACAGGTTTGGACAGGGAGTGTTTGGTCTTGAATCGTTGCGATCTGTTTTGGAGGAACAAAGTAAGCCAGTTTAGAACTGATCCAGATAATCCCATTCTGTGTTTCAGAAGGTCTATCAGGTTATCGTGTTTGACAGTATCAAAGGCCGAGGAAAGATCTAGCAAGATGAGTAGGCAGGCTCCGTTCTGATCTAGGATTTGTAGAGTATTGTCAATTATATGGGTCATGGTTGATTCAGTGCCTGACCTGCACGGAAACCTGATTGGTATTTGTTGAGTAGGTTGAAATGGTCTATATGTCTTACCAGTTGGAGGTGTACACATTTTTCTAAGAGTTTGGCCAGGGTAGAGATGTTGGCTATAGGGCGGGAATTGTTTAAGTCCCCAGGGCCAGCCGTAGCTTTCTTTAGAATGGGGGATACCTGCCCGGCTTTGAGGGTGTCAAGGATGCATCTGTGGCGTAAAGAGTTATTTATGATCTTGGTCCAGAGAGGAAGCAGCAGTGGGGTGAAGTCTTTTATGAAGTTTGCTGGGAGAGGGTCAGTGAAGTGATTGGCAGGGTTCAGGGCAATAAGCATTTTGAGGATAGATTCTTCATTGTAGGTATTGAAGGATGACCAAGATGTATTCTTTTTTAGGTCGAACTTTGATGAGTTTCGATGTGGGGTATTTAGAAGGGATGGTGAGGGGTTCATATGTGAGACAGTGTGTGTGATTAGATCATTGTGAAGGTCCTTCTTTATGCTATAGGTCTTACGAGTGAAGACGGAAGCAAATTCTTCACAGTTGGGTCATGGGCCTAAGTTATCTTGGGGGTGGTGAGTTGCATCCTTAGATTGAGTTTTGATTAACTCGAAAAGTTTTTTGGGGACGATTTTTGGCCTGATCTAATTGGTGGCTGAAGAAATCTCCTTTAGTGCGTTTGAAATTTCTGTAGTATGTGTTTCTCTTTTTTCTTAGTATCTTGAGGTGATTGGCGGATGGAGCTGATCTCCATCTGCATTAATTTATTCTTAGGGATTGTCTGTCCTCATTGAGTCTTCCATCGTACCAAGGCTTAGAGTCTATTGTGGAGACTCTCTTTAGTTGAAGGGGGGCTACCTCATTTAGTATCATGTTCATGGAATTGAAGTAGTGGTTGGTGAGATCATGAACATCGGATATCCCTTCAGGGGGAAGATGTAAGTTGGAGCTGGAAGTTGTGATTATGTTAGGTTCAATGTTTATCAGATCCCTCTTCCATACTTTAGGTCTTATGGTTGAGCCAAATTAAGTTTCACTGTTTCATTGATGAAGAAGGTGATAATATGATGATCAGACCAATCACATGGATGGATCGTATCTAGCTGGATGGAATCAACTTTAGAGATTACTAAATCAAGGATTGATCCATTGGAGACGTTTCGATACCTAGGTATTCAGGTGGCTTCATCGGATGAACTCCTGTTGGCACACAATGCGGACCGGGTGCTTAACTCCCTGCGTCGGCGCGTGTCCTTCTGGAACACGCTTCCTCTTTCCCTTATCGGGCGGTTGGCAATCGCTAAAATGGTGATGTTGCCTAGGATGGTCTATACTCTGCAAAACGCCATGTGCCCGCTCCCCCAACGAATTTTCTCCGCGCTCAACTCGCTGCTAACATCGCTACTTTGGGCAGGTGGGCGAAGCAGAGTCGCCCTACGCACTGTGGTCCGCAGCTGGGAGGAAGGTGGTCTTGACGCCCCCAGGTTTGATCTTTATTATTACGCCGCCCACTCCTGCCTGCTGCCAGGTGGTTTGCGGACACGGACAGTTGGGAACTGCAGCTGCTGGCGGGCAGAGCAGACGAGCAAACGTTAAGGATAACCCTGATGCAGGGTAAGGGAGCGGCTGCGGACCTGCCTTATGTGGTACGTCATGTGGCGGGAGTCTGGCAGCGGTTTGTTGAGCGAGTCTTGAGACGAGCTCCATTCCATAGGGAGCTCCCTGTCTGGATCTTGGCCCCTGTATTGCAGATGGAGGCGAATGTGTCCTTCCGGGAGTGGCGAGATGGTGGGTGTGAGACCCTGGCAGTCCTTTACCCGGATGATTCTTTTGTCTCTTATGAACAGGCCACGGAGGCCTTTGGCCTGGGCAGGGGACAATACCTGCACTATAGAGGACTCCAGGAAATAGCACGCATGTCCTGGCCTCAGTTTCCAGAGGCGCCCCCATTGACCCACACCCTTAACGTCCTCCTCTCCTGTGGCAGGGGGAGCAGGTTGATCTCCCTATTATATTCGGCCATGAAACTGGATTCTACTCCTCCGATTGCGCCATCCTGGGCGGCCTGGTTATCGGACCTGGGGATGACTTTGGAACCCAGTCAGCGTAAACGTATCGGGATGTTGACCAAGAAGGTCTCATGCAACGCGCGATTTACGCTGATTCATTTTAATTATATGCATCGCACGTACATGACCCCGGTCTCCCTGCACCGCATTTCTCTAGATAGGAGGGATACCTGTCCCAGATGTGGGACGGAGGAAGCTGGATTCTTTCATCTGGCATGGGAATGTACACAGGTTCGTAGCTTCTGGAGCAAAGTGGTTAGCCATATTGCCCGGGTCACGAACCTCCGCATAGACATGGATCCGCTTGAATGCCTATTGGCCCTAATACCTAAACCCAAGGGGAGGAAGTTGTCCTACAGGTTCCTACAGCTACTACTTGTGCTCGCACGGAGGCGTGTGGCCATTACATGGATGGGGGGGAGAGCTCCTGAGATCTCCCTGTGCCTTAAAGACATCAAGGAGTGGACTTTGGCCGAGGAGACGCATATGCAGCGCACGCGCCGAGATGACAAACTCCAGGATGATTTGCAGGCATGGCGGTTGATGTGTGCAGAGGGGACACCGTCTGAAGATTCAGATGCCACTAGTGCAGATTTATTTACCCCTGAGGGGTCGGATTCTGAAGGGAAGACGGGAGGGGGAGGGTTAGAGGGGCCTGATCTCGAATGAGTGTCCTAGTAAGCGCGCACTGCTATTCCCTGTTATGTGATGATGTGATTTGCCAGGCTACCCAAGTGATTATTACTGCATATGGTGTCCACACCTTACTAGGCCTAGTATCGGATGACTTAAATTATTGTACGTACCCTATTGTTGATGCCATGTATGAGGGTGTGAGTTTTTTGGTTCATGTTCAATGTATAATTAGTACAAGTGTGTTTGTTTCCGCGGACGACGATCGAGGGCCTTGGAAGATACGACTGAGACCATACCTGGAAATTAACGGACGCTGGAGATATATACTGTGTACGAATAACTATGCTTGAGAGTATATTTTCCACTGTTATCGTGCCGCCATGAGGCTGTGTATGGTTTAATTGATGCATATGACTTCCTGGTACTTGCTGCGGCCTGTGGCTGGTTTGACGGCCCGGGTCTTTTCTGTGTCCACAATAAACATATTTTACAAAAAAAAAAAAAAAATGGATTGATCCATTATCGTGTATAAAGCTGTTGCCAATTTGGGTGAGGTCGAGGTCAGAGAGGAAGTTTTTGAGACTATTGATCACTGCATCATTGGGGTCATTCCAGTGGAAATTGAGGTCTCAGAGAAATATTTGGGTATTTTGATGTCCGGCATTAGTAGAGACTATGTCCATGAAATGTTCGGTAAAGGTGAGGTTATCACCTGGTGGATGATAGAGGGTGTGTCGAAAGCATACTGGTTTGCCATTGCTAGTGATGTCGAGGCATATGTACTCACAAGAACGGAATACAGGAGATTGGGACCTGTCAACTGAGATATTATTCCGGTGTATGCAAGCGAATCCACCCCCTGTTTTAACAATTCTATTCAGTCTGATGATGTCATAGTTTGGGGGTACGAGTATGTCAATGATGGGTGTAGAGGATTCCTTTAACTAAGTTTCGGTTAAAATGAGAAAATCCGGTTCTTGTGTGAGAATGAGGTCAGCTATGTCGGCTGCATGTCTTGAGGCCGATCTATAATGTAGTAGTATACACTTAAGATGGGGCGTGATGTGGGATATATTGGGTTCCTGAATGAGGGGAACTTGTCTGAGGTTGTTTTCGATGATACTTCTAGGGTTGTGTTTAGTGGGCCTGTGAGTGTTGGTGTGAATAGTTGGGATTAGAGCCATTTTGGGCTGGTTATATGGAGGTTTAGTGTTGTGATTCCGGTGTGAGGGCTCATAGGAATGGAGTAGAGAGAGTAAATCTTTCTCCGATAGCGGATTAGTCCTGCGGATTGGGCTGGTTGATTTATTGTGAAAAGGAACTGATTTCCACCTGGGGGTCGAATATTTCGAGGTGACTACTGAGTGGGTCAAGTGAAAGTTTGATTTGGTCTGTCGTGCCAATCTAGTGTTCCAGGCTTGGCTCAGAAGAACCTCAGATAAAGCTTGTAGTTCTTCTTTGATTTGCCGTAACAAGAGTATGATCTCGTCAAGTCTAGGGTCTGGTGAAGGTGGGAGCAGGATTGGTGGATGTATTATGGCTGTGGGAGGTGTGCTTACGTCCCGTGGGTGGTGAGAGGGAGGCATGTCTTCTAGGTTCTTGTGGGGCGTCCTATCTGGTTACCTCTCCAGATCCGGGAGGGGTGGACTGGAGTTAGGAGTGGATGTTGGAGGCGTTGGGGTGTGCAGTGGGGATGTGGTCATGGATGTGATGGTTTTGCAGGAGGTAAAGCCTGTTGAATGTATTAAGGTTGTTGTTGTGCTTACATCCCGTTAGTGGTAAGAGGGAAGCACGTATTCTAGGTTGTTGTACGGTGTCCTATCTGGCTCCCTTTCCAGATTGGGGGGTGGAGGACTGGAGTAGAGAGTCGATGTACGTGACGTAGAGGTGTGCGGTGGGGATGTGGTTGTGGTAGTTATGGTTTTGCAGGGGGTAGTGTTGACAATGGGGGGAGATATGTTTGTTCCAAGGGAGGATGTTGAGTCTGTGATGGGTGTAAATGCTGGTGCAGTAGTAAGGGGGAGTGTCTTATGGAGGAGTCGAGCGGGGAGAGGAGCTCAATTGTAGCTAATGGTTGTGATATCAGTGTGGTGGTGGGTGAGTCTGTGATGGATGTAAATGCTGGTGCGGTAGGAAGGGGGAGTGTCTTATGGGTGAGTCGAGCGAGGAGGGGGGTAGCATAGAGCTCGGGTATAAGTATTGGGAGGGATAATAGTGGAGTGTGGCTAGTGGTAGAATTTGGCGGTGTGATAGGCTGTGTGCTGGTGGTGGGAGTTGTCTGGGGGGAGGTTTGGGGTTTTATAACTTGTTCTCTGGTAATGGGGAAGATGTTATCCAACAAGTTTAAGCTGCAGTCTGTTGATTGTATGAGAATGGTTCCGTTATTATTAGAGCTGGTGATGGTTGCTGCCGCTTTGAAAATTTGGGAGGGGGAGATAGAGATTATGAGACCATGTGCGGTTTTCCTAGTGGAGGAGATCGAAAATATAGCTAGGAATGCTTTCCTCCATTGTGCTCTTCTTTTCGTGTAGAAGATGATGTCAGTGGTTATATGCCCTTTGTTTGTTGAGAAGTAGGGATCAGAGATGGGTGTTTCAGGGTGTAGTTTTATCATATGGTGTTTAAAGCATTTGAATGCTTTTTTGAGAGGGTGGGGGGTAGTTGATGGTGCAGGTATGTGCGCCTGTGAGCTCCATAGTGGGGCAGGCACTGTTAGTATGGGATAGGGCATTATGAGGCTATATGTTTGTATGTGGCCCGTAAAGGGGGTCAGTGCTGTGAGGGGGTGATGGGCTTGGGAAGGAGGGGGGATGTGCAAAGGAGGGTGATGGAGCAGCGGTGGTGGTGGTGTGGGTTTGGGCAGAGGGAAAGAAGGTGAAGGTAGGAGTAGGGGTTGGTTCAAGTAACGTGGTAAGTGCACCGTGGCAGGCGAAGGAAAGATTGGGGGTGAGGCAGGAGCAGTAAAAAATGAGACAGAGAAAAATTAAGATAAATTAATTAAAGTTGAAATAGAGATTCTGACCTGTATGAGTAGATAGGGAGATCAATGGCCATAAACTAGCAACGTTCAGGAGCTGGTCCACTGTGAGGGAGTCAGTCCAAGATGGCCACCTCATTAGGAGTGGACATCGTAGCCAGCGAGATAGTCCTGTGTCTCTTTCCATGAACTGGGCTGAGCCAGAAGTAGTCCTATTTCAATTTCTGTAGCTCCGTTGATGTTTAGTACTTTTTCAATTCTTATCACGTCTGATTCCTTAGAGGGTCAAAGTCTTTCTCTGCCTAGAACAACAACAAGCAGGAGGCGGACCCCAAAGTAATGGTATTTATGTGGGCCCCATTTTGCATATTTAGATCAAGAGGTTGCCCATAGTTAGCAAAGGTGGTGCCAAATGGTGCGCACTACGCTCCCATGTGCGGGAAAATAACTCCGATATGGAACAATGTAAAAATGCACTTGGAAAGGTGTTTGTGAAATGCCTCGATGCCGTCAGCCATGCCTGAGGGGGCGGAGTTGGGCTGTGGGCTTCATCCGCACTTCGCTCCCATGTGCGGGAAATGTCACACCGATACGGATACAATGCAAAATGCAAAAGATTATAAAAGTTGTATCTACACTGTTGTCGTGCCTGAGGGGGCGGAGTTGGGCTGCGGGCCTTATCCGCACCTCGCTCCTATGTGCGGGAAAAATCACACCGACATGGAAACAATGTAAAATGCAAAAGATTGTAAAAGTTGCACCGACATTGCTGTGAATCGTGCCTGAGGGGGCGGAGCTACGCTGCGGGCTTCGTCCGTGGGAGCCCTTATGAGGGGAGGCTTGCTCCGTGAGCTGTGCCCGACATCTGCTAAGGGCTCACCGTGCTCCCTCGATCCCTATGCTCGTCTGTTCCGTGACTGCCTCGCATAGGAACCACAATGCGCCGTACCACCACGTCGCCGATACAATCATGTGCTTCGCCAATCAACGGACTTTTGTAGCCATTGCGGGTCAATCTTACGCAAAGGGGGGCCTCTGTTGGAGATTCTTATTCGCAGCCATGGCTCCTAGTTGCAGTGGGTCCAACACCAGCTGAGCCCTTCCACTACTATCGCAGGGGGCAGCGATATTCAATCGGCGGTCCAATCCAGGCTCCACTCCGTTGCAGGTGATCCACGTCGGCTCAGCCCAGCCGGGGTAAGAGCGGGCAGAAGTGGGAGACGATGTGCCGTGGATGATCCGGAACCAGTCAGCCCCACCGAAGTTGGAGGCGGCTGAGGTGAGCGTCAGGGTTGGCACAGATCGCGATTCCAGTAGCTTTAATTGTTGTGCGTTATATTTCGTGTTCAGTTACGATGTTCAGTTCCACTGATCAACTGCCACTAACAGCGATATTCAATGCAAACAGATCCCAAGCGCTCGGAGTTCCTTTGGTGAGCTCCTACCAGTCAGCCATCTTGCAGTCCTTTACTCGGGTGGAGCTTCTTCTCCTCCTCGAGTAACCATCCTTCTATCTCTTCTACACGTATCTCATAAGACTTTAAAACATTTCATGATGAAATCAACTTTCCTCTTTCAGCAGCGTTTCGTTTACTTCCTGATGTCAATACACCAATACCAGCGTGGCTTCACACCAACCGACCTATCGCAGCGCTGCACTCTCTGATGTCACTCTTCTTCCGCTTGCAGCTGTTCCCTTCCTTTACAATTCATCTCTCTCACACTCACACGTCTCTTTAATACAAATTAAATAACTGTCCGCAAAATGACCGAACAGTCACTTCTCTGACTGTCTGTCCACCAACGACCGGACAGTCTCTCACAATTGTCGACCTCAACTCTGGCAACCTTCTGCCCGCGAACGACTGAACAGCTGCCTCAGACTATCTGCCCACGAACGGCCGGACAGTCATGTACTTAGTCAATAGTATCCAAACACTCAATATTCCACATTCAGCAACACACGACCTGCATCTGTTACCCCTGCACTCACACACACGTTTCCCTATCACCGGTGGGTCAGTAAACAACATCTCATGACTCCCACAATCACTGGTCAGACAATTTTCAACTCTGGGTGTCTTCTACATCACAATCTCTTATCTCAAATCTCATGGACCGCACACGTTCGGCCCGAAACCACAATCAATCAACTCTCGTTCCAACTCCGCAAGACATTACGCAATCAAGACAACACCGCAATCTAACAAACACACAACCCGGTTCAAACTCACTTTCCCACGAACTCCTGCTACTGCCGCACCGTCACTCTCCGTCGATTTCCATCAACTGCCGTCGTCCTCCACTCACGATCCGCCGGACAACCATCATTTGGGCTCTACGAATTTGGGGCTCAATGACTATCCTCCTCTATGTCTCCCCTTACTCCAGAGATAACCATCCTCTGCTACCAACTGAATGTGCTAGATTCCTATCTCATTTTATCTGATCTTACTACTCATAAGAATCCTCGGTCGACTGGATCTTTTTATCTGCTGAGAAGTGTAAAGGGGAGAAAAACAATATGTTCACCACCATTAGTACATACTAATCAAGTCAGACTCAGAAAGGACCACTGACTCTGACTTACAGTTCAGGGGTTTTATTACAAATACAAAAATAACTGAACATACAAACACCTCATGACGAGATTGAAAAAATACATGGGCACTAATACAAAGTTCCTCCTACAAATCAACCTAATTCGATGCAACGTGAAAAGAATAAGCAATTCTAAAAAGATTAAACAAGCAACAACTGCTCCAAATTAGTCCTCATCAGTTACAGAAAGAAAAAGGGAAAAAAATAATCGGTTAATTCTGTCCCTACACTAGCACTAAGGTGACATCCCTACATAGCATCTCCCAGGTAAGATTAAGAAAAGGTGTCATCTCGTGAAGACTTCCTCAGAAGTACACTCACGTTGAGAGGGTCAGTAGCCGAAGCTAAGTCTTCCTTCAAAGAATCAATCCTTTCTCTTACCCTCCTAACGGCTCTCTGCTCTTCTCCACCTCGGGGCACTATCCCTAATACAAAATGAGCTTTTAGTAGAACACGCGCCTGTAGCACCTCTTCTGTCTGGGCACCTCTTGCAGGTATCTTTCCACTGAAACTTGTACTTAGTCCAGCAATGGCTGGAGCGTCCTTGGATCCCAGGCTTCTTCAACGGGTGTTCTAATTATCAGCATTCCTCGATACTCTGTTTCAGGTCTCCTCCATAACTAACTCCTAAAACAAAGAGCATCAGTCTAACTAACGAGAACGATGTCCTTGCATCTGCAATGGAAAGCATGTGAACAAATTAACCTTGCACGCACAAAATCTGCTGAATGCCTTCAACTAAGAGCCTTCCCAAGGAAGCATATTTCGGCCTACACAATGCAGCTAACATAAGAAATCACAAACAGGCCTTTCATAGCAAAAACGTGAATATTCATTTTAGGCCTTTACACAGCAAGGATTACAAGTATTAAACATTGCATTTATAAGCATTGCATTTCTTCACCTTAAACTTATTTAGGCATCTCAACACGTACAGACTTTTATGGTGCACGTTTAAATCTAATGCACTACATTACACGTGAACTAATTCGTTAAGCATTTGCAATAAGCAGTTACATTTGAATGTCGTTTTACCCTTTTAACTAAAATGAAATCATTACCTAGCATTACACATACATTATACATTATTACGTCAATATTTTCTAATATTTAATACTTAGTTCAACACAGGAATATATGTGGGTGCGGACTAACAGGGATTATAATGAACCCCTACTATTTTCAGGATATCAAGACGCTCTATCAATGTGCTATGTTATGTTTAACTTGCGTGTGCTTTGTTTGTATTATTGTGTCATGCATCGTTTATATATGTCAACAAATGCAGCTATGTTTCCAGCAAAAAGCAACACATTCCCTGGAAGTGCCTGTGATACGCAACCATTTACCACTGTTTAAATATTTTCTTTCAGGATACCCAGACTGTAGGTCGACAAGATACTACAGACATACGCCCCATTTCTCATTTAACCCTTTATCAACCACAATGCCTAATGGGGTATTGGCTTTTGAGATGAGAAAGCTTACATGGACTCCTTAATGTTTAACATCATTAAAGATAAAAGTTAGCCATGAATAACCGGATGAACAAAGGTATTATGATCAAACCAGCGGATAAAGGGGGTGCCAAAGTTATTAAGGAAATGGTCAAGTGTAAACAAGAGAGTGTGCATCAGTTATCTAACTCTGCCTCCAACTGCATACTTATCAAAAACCCCAACCAGATCTTAAAAACTTTAATTTTGACTATCATGCAGGAAAGAAAGGTGAGAGTATTTTGAGCTAGTTCTGTACTCTTTGCCAAAGATTCACAATGATGCAGAGAACCAACGATGAAGGCCTGTGGTATCAGATTTTGGGTCTATTCTGGAAACAATGAGGAAATCAATTGACTTAAAAAAATATATATTTTATTAAACTGTGAAATGTTTTGAGGTATCACAGTTGTCAGCATAATAAAGGCCAGCAAATTAGTCACAGCAGAAATAAAAGAGGGCGGTGTAGATGAGAAAGGTTGTAAAGTAAGCTTGGTCCAGATTCTGGTGGTTAGGAAGGGAAGGAAACCCTTTCACCTTAGATGAGATAGAGTCAATTCTTCTAGTAAATGGGAACTCTAAAGTGGTCCCTTGAAGCAAGTGACTGAGGTGGGAAGGTAGTAATGAGATCAGGGATCGAGAAAATAGGCTTCAATAAATGGGCAGGCTAGTGAGTATGGCCATGGATGGGCTGAGGGACCAAGGACTTGGCGAGAGTTCAGCGAGCAAGAGTGCTAGGGTGTGGACCGTCCTTAAACCAAATACTAACACTGCCAAGAAGAAAAATGTTGGAGGCTTTTAAAACAAAGGTGGCTAAGATGTCACCACATGAACAGTTTTCAATATAAGACTCCAAGGGTCCATGGATGACAGTGCATGTACAAGAGATTTAGGCGGAGATATCTATACCAAAGAGAAGACTTTTCAACAAAAGCTACTGGGAGCACAAAGAGATTAGAGGTGGACATGATAGCACTGCCTCCACCCAGTTTGTGGGAGCAGTTACTATCTAATATTGTATATGGGGAGGGGATGATAGAGCAATATTAGGAGCAGAGCTATCACTGAGTCAGGTCTCTGAGATGAAAAGAACATCATGGTTGGTTTCCAAAATAAGCTCATGAATCTCAGTGGAATTTTTTGGCAGGGAGCAATTATGACCTAGATGGCGACATAGACTGGACGTAGTCATAGTTCTGGTGGCCGGTGCAGATGAGCAAAGGAGAGAAGAATTTGTCTGAGAGACAAAGTGCAGAGGAGCCAAATGACTTACTGCCAGATTCATCAAAGCAAAATCGGCTCGCAAAGGGCCAGATTCTGAGAATCTACAGCCAGATTCATGAAGCAAAATTGCAATCGCAATAGCTGCGAATTAGCTTTTGCGATCGCAATTTACAGAAAAGCAATTCATTATGTCAAAAACACAGAAATTGCGAATTCGCAAAAATAAAACTGCGAAATAGCAAAATAAATCGCAGAATTTTGGAGGAACCCCTATAGCAATTCGGAAATAGCGAGAATCCATGGATTCTGTGATTTGTTTTGCGATTTCGCTAAATAATCGCAAACGCAATTCATGACAACTCGCAATTTGCGAAAAAGCTCAAAATCGCTATTTGCGAGGCGCAATTTAAGGAGAACCAAAAGCAGGTGGTAACCATTAGGGGAAAAAAAAAAGAGCCACAGGTACAGTCCTGAACAAACACACTTAAGGAAACACAGTAGTAGCATGAGGACTCTCACAATGCCAGGACTCTACATGGTGGTCAGGCGGCGAAGGCTCCAGGCTGCAGCACGGAACAGACGCAGGATCCAAGAGAGAATATTCCGCCCGCGGGTCACCCTGCTGGGCCAAACTGCGGAGCAAATTTACTCTAAGTACCGCCTGAATGGGCCAATGATCATCAAGCTGATCCGGGACCTAGACCCCCTGATGCAGCACCCAACAAGGAGGACCAATGCCGTGCCCACCCATGTCCAGGTCTTGTGCTGCCTACACCTACTGGCTTCCGGAAGCTTCCAGGGGATAGTCGCTGTTGCAGGGGGGATGTCCCAGAGCACCATGTCCCGCTGCCTAAGGAGTTTCCTGGAGGCAATGCTGACCCGGCTACACCACTACATCTCATTCCCCACCACCCAACAGGACTTGAATGAGACCAAGCTACATTTCTACAACGTTGCACAATTCTCACATGTAATCGGATGCATTGACTGTACCCACATCCACATCTGCCCACCAGCGCAAACGGAATACATGTAACGCAACCGCAAGTCCTACCACTCCCTCAATATCCAGATGGTGCGCAACGCTAAGACTTACATCACGGACATAGTGGCACAATACCCAGGGAGCACACATGACTCCTTCATATTCCGGCACAGCGGCATTCACACACGACTGGCCAGGGGAGACTTTGGAGAAGGACACCTACTAGGTAAGTACACATGCCCCCATATAGTACACTGTGATCATGTAGCTGCGCAGAACATGCACTCACCCTCTGTTCCTTTCATTCAGGTGACAGCGCCTACGGTCTCCGTGAGTACCTCCTCACCCCTTACCTCAACCCTGCAACACCACAGCAACGGCGTTACAATGCAGCACACATCCGCACTAGGAATTGCATTGAGAGGACATTTGGGCTTTTGAAGAGCCGCTTCCGCATACTGCATAAGACTGGTGGGGCCCTCAAATACGAGCCTGAGGTCTGCTGCCGCATTGTTGCCGTGTGTGCAATACTCCACAACATTGCTACCAAACGCAGGATACCTGTTGAGATATCTGGCAGTGAGTCGGAAGGGGACAACCAGCCACCTGCACATGCGCGTCATGTACGCGGGGAAAATCCAGCTGAAGGACAAAGACGCCGCAACCAAATCACAAATAACTGTTTCTAGTCCACCCACTCCCCTCACCCAACACTTCACTCATGCATGACAATAGAAATAATGACATGAGTCAGATTTACTTGAACAAAATATTTGTTATTGTTTTTTGCACAATAAATTTGGAAAATCTCACACAGTAACATGAGAGCCATATTGAGTCATATGTCCCATGTGTTTGAGGAGGGCATGTTTGTCTCAGCAGCATGGCCCTTCCTGGTACTTTACAAATGTTCAATGGCGCCTCCGGGCGGACGCTCCCAATCTTCTTTCAAGATCTTCCTCCAGATTTGACCGTGAGGCAGCAGAGGGCCTGGTGCTGCGGCGGGGTGCTATCACCACTGGCACGGATTGGCTGATGTGGCTTGAATTAGCCTCACTAGTGTCATCCCCCCACTGGCCTGGCCATGGCCAGTTGCCTGCATACCCTGCACTGCAGTGGTCAATTGCTCCAGTGCCCTTGCAACATCCTGGCAGCACTGGACCATTTGCACTTGCATGGCCAAGGAGCGTCGTGAAAGCTGGGAGGTGGCATTCCCTATTATATAATTTGACGACGTGTACGCAGACAGGCGGGTCAGCAGCTGCCGGTGTCTGCGCCGGTTGACGTCCCGCTGGCTATACATGGCCTGGGTGTTGGCCTCCACTGCAGCGGTCATCCTCTTCATCCTGTTTGACATCTGTCCAACATTCCTAGCGGTCTTTTTGAGCTGGAGATGTATTGCAGCAAGATGACGGGCTTGTGTCTGGTGGATGTGGAGCATACGCCGCTCAATAGAGAACCCAGGTGCCCGCACATTCACCCCCCTGCCAGCGCGTAGTGTGGTATTGCGCGGATCCCTCACCAGTCCGCTGGACTGGCTCCTCACAGCGGCAGTGCGGCGGGTTTGTTTTCGCGCAGCAGCTGTTGTTGTCGGCCCCACTGGTGTGTGAGTCATACGCTCTGGTTGTGATGCGGCTGTTGGCGCTGAGGTGGCACTGGCCACAGGGGCAGGTGGTGGTACTACCGCTGGTGCGCCAGCTTGCCCTGATGGTCCTGGTTGTGTGGATGGATGGACGTCTCCCTCTGTGTCCTCAGTAATGTCTTCAATTTGTAGGGCATCGCTATCTGTACTGGGTACTTCAGGGCCACCTGTGATGTAAAGTGGACGTTGATTAATGACATGTATCTTACACATTGAAGGTTGCTACATGCATGCAGGCTACCATTCCCTGACTCGCTGCAGGATTGACTCTCACTGAACAGGTCTGGCTGTATGGGGCTAGATGGTAATTGTGGTCAGACTACATGTCCCACAATGCAATAGGGCTTTTGTGGTGTGCTTTGGCTGCATGACTGGGGTTTCTAATGGGATGATCTGGGTTCATGGTCATTGTTAGGGGACAGGGTCGCAGTCGCATGGCACTTACCTTGTGAATCTTGGGTGGGTCGGGAGGAGTCCAGCTGGGTTACCCCCACGCATGCCTGGGGATGTAGGGTATCCTCTACTCGGTCCTCAAGTGGGGTGTTGGGTGGGACTGTGGGCTCTCCTCCTCCTGTTGCGACACGCTCCCCCAGCCTCTCTGCGATCCTCTCCTTGGCCCGCCCTCTGAGGTCGTACCACCGTTTTTTCAACTCATCCACAGAGCGCTGGGTCACTCCCACAGAATTTACTTTCGCGCGGATGCACACCCAAATCCTCCTTTTGTCGGCCTCAGGCACCCTTCTGGAGTCCTTCCAGAAGAGGCGGTCGTGGTCCTTGCACACTCCCTCTATTAGATATTCAAGTTCTTGTTCTGAGAACTTTATTTTCCTTTTCCTTCCTGAGGAAGTTTCCCCTGCAGCCTCCTGAGACATGTTCTGCAGTGGGGTGTCTCCTGGTTTTCAGCTGGAGGTACTCTGGAGTGGAACTCTGAGCAATGCTGCTTCCACTTCAGGCTCACAATGCAGAATGAGGGTGGAACCTGCCTACTTCCTGGTTGTGATGTCATCACTGTGCTCAAAATGCGACTTCCCGTTTTTGCGATCTCGCAATTAGCGAGATCGCTATTTGCGATTTCGGTAATTGCGAGATCGCATTTTCAAAAAGGGTATCGGCCGATTCTGCGAATTTTATGCTATTTTCGGAAACTCGCAATCTGCGATTGCGGCCGATTGCGATTCGCTTTTTTTTCTCACAATTTTTCTTGAATTCCATTCTGCGATTTCTAAATTGCGATTCGCTATTTCTCGCAATTTAGAAATCGCAGATTATGAGTTTGATGAATCTGGGGGCTGGGCCTTTGCGAGCGCTATTTTTGCATTTGGGATGCATCATCCCAAATGCAAAAATCGCAATTCTAGAAATCGCTAAATTGCGATTATTTGCATTTAAGGAATCTCAATTTGAGATTCCTTAAATGCAATTCATGAACCATTTTAAAATTGCGAATTCGCAATCTGGGGCCTCTATTACCAAGTCTAACTACGTGGTAAGTAGCAAAAACTTAGAAAAATGCACTTTGGTGCATTTTTCTAAGTTGTATGTTACACACACACATGTCCTTGGGACATGTGTGTGCGCAACACTAGTGTACATTACCATTTCAGGGGTGCAACAGGGACACCCTGGCACCCTTGAAATTGCGTCCTTATTTGCAATTCGCTAATTGCTAATCGCAAATAAGGAATGACTCCCCATTCATTCCTATGGGCCTTTAGGAATGAATGGGAAAGCCATCCCTTATTTGCAAATAGAAATTAGCGAATCGCAAATAAGGAAGCAGTAGAAATCGCTAAAAATATTGCGATTTCTACATGCATCCCGTTTTGCGAGTCTTTAATAGCGAATCCTTAAAATTCGCTATTAAGGACTCGCAAAACATGACTATGATGAAACTGGGGGTTAGTTTCCTCTGGCAGGTCTGTTTGTTGGTTAAAGAGGAAAGCAATGGGTTGCAGGAGAGATGGAAATCTTGACTGTGGGAGAGGCAGGTTTTGGTTGATGCTGGAGTGTCAGAAGTTTACGCCCTGTGTCCAGCCAGTACACAAACAGGTGTAGATGGACTTGCCTTTGGTGCTAGCATGGTCGCATAGCCTGTGCTTTTAAATCAGTGCTTAATTTGAGCAAGTGATTTCCGGTGCTTGGCACCAGCACTTTATTGTGAACACCTGCTTGTATAACAGCCTGCCACATGGTGCTGCTGTTTGTATAATTTTGTGAGGAGCACAACAGCAGTTGTTTAATACATTAAAATCACTAATATCTGCTACCCAAAGCTATTAGAATAGCGTATATGGCATGCATTAGTCATTTTTAATGTATATTTAAAGTCTGAATTGTCACACTTTTATGAATGTGATGGTTAGTTGTAATGGTACTGTCATTGGTTCTTCACCACCCCCTTTTCTGAATCATTTTGTCCACCATAAGCGTGGAAGGGTATACTCAGATGTGAGTCCCTTGCTCATTGCACCATCAGGATTCAAGCAAGCCGGGCCGACGACGCCTGAATTGGCAGAAACCGGTCCCCGGAAGCTTGTTTCCTTCCCAGTACAAGAATTGGCTTGGTAGTTTGGTTTGCCCTGTTCCCATCATGCACTGGGACAGGAACAGACTAATTTGCAAATAGCCAAGTTCTGAGCTGGGATGGTGCAGTGAGCTAAAAAACGGTGATGGATCAAGCCCTGATCTTTTGACTGGGTAAGAGTGGTCTGCTTAATTCAGGCACTCTGTTCATCACCACCCCCTTTTCTGAATCATTTTGTCCACCATAAGCGTGGAAGGGTATACTCAGATGTGAGTCCCTTGCTCATTGCACCATCAGGATTCAAGCAAGCCGGGCCGACGACGCCTGAAATGGCAGAAACCGGTCCCCGGAAGCTTGTTTCCTTCCCAGTACAAGGATTGGCTTGGTAGTTTGGTTTGCCCTGTTCCCATCATGCACTGGGACAGGAACAGACTAATTTGCATATAGCCAAGTTCTGAGCTGGGATGGTGCAGTGAGCTAAAAAACGGTGATGGATCAAGCCCTGATCTTTGGACTGGGTAAGAGTGGTCTGCTTAATTCAGGCACTCTGTTCATCACCACCCCCTTTTCTGAATCAGCATGGTCGCATAGCCTGTGCTTTTAAATCAGTGCTTAATTTGAGCAAGTGGTTTCCGGTGCTTGGCACCAGCACTTTATTGTGAACACCTGCTCGTATAACAGCCTGCCACATGGTGCTGCTGTTTGTATAATTTTGTGAGGAGCACAACAGCAGTTGTTTAATACATTAAAATCACTAATATCTGCTACCCAAAGCTATTAGAATAGCGTATATGGCATGCATTAGTCATTTTTAATGTATATTTAAAGTCTGAATTGTCACACTTTTATGAATGTGATGGTTAGTTGTAATGGTACTGTCATTGGCAGCGCTGGCAGGGGCAATTGGTGGTGCAAGCTACAGTGGCCTCCTGACAAGTGCCCTGGCACTTATTGTTCTTTACAATGTAAGTACTGCTTTAAATAGCCTGCATGCGCGGGCCAACAATCACAATAAAAATAAAAGAAAGAACAAGAATGGATGAAAGAAAAACTGACCTCAGCTCAGTCGACTCATACAGATGAGGTACTCTGGCATGACCGTGCTGCATCTGATGGTCATTACATTGCTTCTATTTGCACTGGTGCACAGATCACGGGGGGGTACTGTTTTTTTAATGTTTTAATGTGTTCTTTAGTCTTAAAAACTGATGAAGTGAATCTGAGTTGTGGGAAATTTTGCTTGAATTTACCACTACAGGAAAGACATTTTTCGACCACCATTTTGGCTAGCGGTCCAATTTCCGAAGGGAGGGGACAATTAAATGAGGGCTGTGGCATGAACGGGAAGCAAGTCATCTGCATCTGTCCACAAATGTATGACGGTATGCCACATGCATTTAGCACGCATGCCTTCTGAACTTCGTCATTAGAACCAACACGTCTTTAGCAAGCATTCGTTCGGCACTCAAGTCGTTGTAACGACATGCGTTAGGGGGTGCTGGGTTTTGGAATAGTTTCATTTACTATTCCAACTCCATTCTGCACAACAGTAGGGAAGGTATGGGACTTTAAATCCAACACCATTCCACCAATGCGCCCCCCGTAAAGTACATTGTTGTAATGACTTGCTTGCTGAAAGAATGTGTGCTAAAGACGCGTTCGTTCTATTGCCGGTGCTGTGAAGGCACAGTGTGATTCCGGCTTCGTCCTAACGGACGTTTTCCCCTACCCATGCTGGACTGTGCCTTGCGCCAGGACTCCTGGCTATTTTGCCACGTAGTATATTCAAGGGAAATGCTCCTGGAGCTCGGCAAACAAGGTAGGGACAATCTTTGTGAGCACCTCTAAATCAGATTATAATGCCGACTGTTTTAGCTGTAAAAATTGCAACTTTACATTAATGCTAAACAGTGCTTCATGAACGTAGGCAGGCACTATGTTGCATTCCCCTTCCAGTAATCCCTAAAGCCATTTAACCGTCTGACTCCCTCATGTGCAACCTTCTTAATATGCGATTTCTCATCACAAATAAATATGAATTCTCTGAGTTTGTGGAGTAATATTTCCTGGATATTATTTTTGTTACAGAAACCTGGGCTGATTCTACATCAAACCCTGATTTAGGATTCGCTATCCCAGTTGGTTATGATATTTCCAGACTGGTCCGGGCAGCTAAACACGGTGACCGGCTTGCGACCATCTTAAAGCTTTGTTTCAGCATACCACACACTTCTTGGATTGCGAAGCCCTTATGTTGAGTTTTAAATTGAATACTACTGTCACCTTTAATGGCATTCTAATTTATCGTACCCCTGGCCCAAGTGCAAAATTCATTCAAATTTTAATTGAGTTCACTGAATCATGTATTTAATCTTCCTAATTTCACAATCCTTTGGGATTTTAACTTTCATTTAGAGGTCTTAAACAAAAAGACACAGAACATGTATTTGATAGCCTGCCTAGCTTTCACCTTACTCAGATACTAAGTTCAGCTACCCATCGGTCTAATGACACCCTTGATGTGGTTTTTTCAAGTTATTATGAGTTACGTTTTGAGAAAGCCTTACACCTGATCTGGACTGACCATAAAGCATTGTTTATTTTGCTCAAAGTCCTGACCAATAACACTCCTAGTCACATTATGTCTAGTCTGATTAAAGTTTGCCCATGGCAAAAAATCGACAAGACTAAACTAAATAATACTCTTTTGAAGTCTCAAATCTTACTTGGAAATTACATTCGCACAGCTACTGCTAATTTTACAGCTTGGATCGACTCAGCAGTCTCTCAGTTGGCCCATATAGAGACGATATACATCCCAGAAGGAAGCCTTCTGCCCCTTGGTACTTGCAAGATCCAAAAGTATTAAAACAAAAATGTAGACATCAGAAACAAAAATTGAGAAAACAATATTCACCTGATGAAGAAATTCAATACCAACAACTTATCTGCAATTAACAGTCCCTGAAGATAGCTGAAAAATCCAGATATTTTACAAAGAAAATCAATACTGCTAAAAACTCCTCCAAATATGTATTTAAAACAGTAGAAACCCTAGCCAATTGTGATGCTAACACCATAGACCCGATCAATCCCTCTACAATAAATTAACAGATTTCTTCCAGTCAAAGGTTAATGATCTCTTAATTGAAATCAAATCACTTCCAGTTTGAATGGCAAGTCCACTGACTCCACGAATGCTAGACCTTATATAACATCTAAAGTGTTGTCAGCTTTCACCCCCCTCACCAGTGAAAGGGTTGCCAAACTCATTGAGGTAACTAAATCACATGCCCCTACTGATCCATGCCCCCATTGTTCTTCATGGCATCTCTGGGAATGTAGCAGGTCATTTATCGGAACAGCTAAACAGGGGTATGATTTAATAGCATTTTCCTTCAGCCTGGAAGAAGGCATCGGTACTCCACCTGCTCAAAAAACCTTCCCTTGACCCCCTAGAAGTGAAAATTTATTGGTTGACCGCACTCATTCTCCTTTGCCGGCCAAGATTCTTGAAAAGGCCATGAATTCTGATCTCATGATTTTCCTTGATCAACAGTATCTCCTAGTCTGCTCTCAGTATGGCTTTAGGCCCAACCACTGTACTGAATCAGCCCTAGTGTCTGCTACAGAAGAGATCAGGTCCATAGTCGACAAGGGTGATAATGCGGCTTTGATTCTCCTGGACTTATTGTCCGTGTTTGATACCATCAACCACTCACTGTTAATTGACCGGCTGGAGTCCATTGGCATCAGAGACTCTGCCCTTTCACTTTTAAGTTCATTCTTGGCTGATGGAGAGCAAGTTGTATCTTTAGGCGACTTTATATCAGAGCCTTTCTCTCATCCCTGAGGGGGCCCCTATGGATCTTCATTAAGTCTCACTTTCTTCAATATTTATGTTACTTCACTGGCAAACCTGATCCACTCCTGTGGGTTTTCTGTGATTTCCTATGCCGACGACACACAGATTGAAGACTCAGTCTCGTGTGACGTCGAAGAGGTGGCCAAACAGTTCAACAACTGTATGGAGCAAATTGTTGTTTGGATGAAAACTATTGCCTCAAATTAAACTCAGATAAGACTGAGGTACTTCTATTCGGCAAAGACACAAACTTCTGCACTACCTCTTGGTGGGTCAAAAAATCTTGGCCTGCTTCCCTCTCCAGTAAAAAAAGCTAAGAACCAAGGTGTCCTCCTTGATGAAAAACTATTTTTCTCTGACCATATAAATCAGATCACTTCATCCTGCTTCTTCTTGAGAATTTTCAAGAAGATCTTTCCTTTTTATCCTTCCAGAGCTTTAAAAAAACGGTTGTTATTGCCCTAATCATCTTTGGGATTGACTACTGCAATGCTCTGGATGTGAGGATCCAACAGCGTCTGTTAAGTAAGCTTGAGACTCTCCATAACACCGTGGCCCGTCTGCTTATGAAAATCTTGAAAGTAGCTCTGCCTCTCAAGCCATTATTAATCTTCATTGGCCCCCAATTCGTGAGCGGGTCAGTTTCAAGGCTCTATGTATGGGCCACAAAGCCCTCCACAATGTTGGCCCCGAATACTTTGGAAAGATCCTTCAATGGAACACTCCCAAGTGCATGCCTCAATGTACTGAAACTAAAAAGGGGTCCACCCATAGGATTAATATGGCCGTTGGGGTGGCAGATTTTCTTTTTCCAGATGAAAACTGTGGAATGCTTTGCCCTTTCTTCTCAGAGCCAAATCCGACCTACGACAATTTAGGAAACAGCTGAAAACTTGGCTCTTCTCACGACATCTTTCTCACTAAGTTTTCCATTGGGATAATCGTCAGACGCTAGCGCTAAGACACCTACGGGCATTCGCACGCTCTATAAGTCTTCTACTTACTTTAAATGGTGTGAATCAATACAATTTTAGATGAATCTAAGCGCACCCTAAGTTAATATCACCTCTCTTCTCGCTCTTAACAAATACAGGGGCATATTATCAAGCACAGTGCTAAAATTATCACCGCTTTAGCGGCAGAAAGCTGCCGCTAAAGCAGTGATAATGGGCTTGATAATATGACGTACAGTGGCGTAACTGAACTTGAGGGGGGCCCCCCTGCAAAGTACATGGAGGGGGCCCCCCAGCGGCCCGGCCCACCACCTACCACTTTGCCTCACCGACAAAAATAAGCAGTCACCTAAAGCTGCATTTTCAGCACTTATCTGTGCATACTTCGAACAGCAAATATAAATAGAAAGCACTTTTCTAGGGCTGCCTGAATGATGAGATCCATGACTGATAATTAAAGAGAACAAAGACAGAAAAGTCACATTACAAATGAATATCTTCTTTGTTTTTATTTATAACCCTATTTAGTGCCAAGACAAGGTCTTTCCAGGCTCTTTAAACACAAGGCTGGCATGTTTCTTTTGGCGACCCTACTTTATATTTCTTTTCATGTAATGCAGTCTCACACTACAGCAGTAAATGTAAATTTCAAATGCAAGGAATAGGCAGAGTGGGGGCTCAAGGGGTACTGGAACCTGAAAAACCTAAGCCTTGGTAACCAGTTTACAATGGTATGTTGACTGTGCACCTCAGTTAGAGTGTACAGCTGACTGTGATGTGCACTGTAGCACCCAACACGTTTCGTTAATGTACATCACACGCAGACATGTAATAGCGCACACTGGGTAGAGCTTATATAGCACATAGCTCAGAAATACCATATAGCTGGATGGCACACAGCTCCCAAGAGCATTGCAAGTAGTTTAAAACACACACAAGCATCAAACAGAATGCACTGGACAGACCTTGCATACACCCCACACAGCGCAGATATACTATACAGCTGGAAGCAATGTGGCCCAGAAGAGCACTTTTCAATAGCATGGAACACACACAATTGTCCCACACAACACATTAAATAGAACATTTGCTTACATCTAACTAAGCACAGACATGGTATTTGGGCTGTGGGCCATATTTCCATAGAATTCAGTATATAAACATAAATAACGTAACATAACATGTAATTGCTGCGCCTATAGTAGTGGAGCTCTATCTATAACTTGGTCATCAGAGTGTGCTACAACAAAGGCGATGATGCTGGGCTGGTAAACATGAGGGCCAACCCATCTTCACTATTGAGAGGCTCAGAAGCGCACCATTTAATTTATGAGGCAGGCCGGCTACCCAAAGGACTGATATGAGACAACTGGTGCACCCATGCTGCAGCTGCGTGCTACAACTACTGCCCTGATAGCCCGAACTCTACGCCACTCTATTCTATGCCACTGCACTCTACTCTACTGCAGTCTACTCTGCACCACTCTAATCTGTGTCACTCTACTCTACACCACTGCACCAATGCACTCTGCGTCAATGAAGTCTATACGACTTTATTCAAAACCAATCCACTCTATGCCAATCTACGCTGTACCACTGTACTTAATACCACTTCAGTCTAGGCCACTTTACTCCACTCTGCAACACTCCACTCTTTGACGCTCTTCTCCACTCTATGTCACTCTATGACACTACCTGCGGAATTCCACTCTACGCCATTACACTCTATGCCATTACACTCTATGCACTGCAGTCTACTCTGCACCACTCCACTCTGTTCTGCACTTCTCTACACTGCACCACTCTACAGCACTCTACTCTACGCTACTTCACTGTATGCAAATGACTCAAAACCAATGCACTCACAGCACTGCACTCTATGCCCTCCCATGCTGTGTAGCAAATGGGGAAGGGTCAACTGTGAACTGTGAACATTAATCCTACCCAGATAATCTAATTAATCGAATCACCTGCTTAGTGATTTCACACCAGCCAGAGCGGTCACCCCATTTCCATTGGTGTACTGAAAGGGTAGGCTATGTGTTTCTAAATTATCCCTACTGAATAAATATAAGCAACTGATAATGAGCCCTTAAATGTCCATTCTCCTGTGAAAAACAAAATATCGAATCCAGTGCTTAATTTGAGCCTGTGGGTTCCGGTGCTCAGCACCAGAACACATTGTCAGCACCTGCACGTATTACCACCTGCCCCATGGCAGAGCAGATGGCTGAAATAGGGATGACCACAACATCAGCACTGCATGTGAAGCTTAACTATACAGGGCCTAGATGAGACGAAGCAGTACAGGAAGGCATATGCCTGAAAACACACACTGCGCTGTACCCACATTTTGGGGGAAAAGGCCACATTGCACATTATAACTTCTTCATGATACTAAATAGTACCTGTAAATAAGTTCGTATTGCTTTATTCGTAGAATGACTTCCTGCTCTACGTGTCTTCTAATTGCTAATCAGGGATAATTCACGCAGATGTAGAAGCCCTGTAAAAATGCTTTCCATTTGTACTTGCTGTGTGAAGTATGTGCCAATAATGTGGTGTTACTTCTCTAAGCGTTTAACTCTTTGTCGGGGGTGTAGTTGCATGGGCTCCCTCCAGGTAAGCTATCAGCCACTGAAAAATGCCTCAGCAGCCACAGGAAACGCCTCGCAATGTGTTTCCTTTTAACTTCCTTATTTCCTCACCAAAACCCTCTCTCGCAATGAAAAACATTTAAAACCTGGTGAAGATTATTCCTTCACCAAACTACGAGCACAGCCATGAGTTTCTAAGCTCTGGCCAATCTTCCATCGGTTTTAATACGAGATCAGAAGACAATCTAAAGGCAGCCAGCAGGTAATGATCATGCCCGAACACAAACAATAAAAACCAGATAACATTGCTTTATAGAGGAGGGGCGACGCTACGATCCAAGATGGCTGCTTAAGCTCCCGGCTCCGTTGACCTCCGCCGGCAGCTCGCATATCCTGTCATTTATCCTTTACCTACGCCGGCCTCCCGTGTGTATGAAGCTCGCCTGATACCGGTGGTGCAATCCCGGACTCCCTAACATACTGGGTGGCGGAGTTATGTCGTGTTCCATTTTCGGCCTACTCCAGGGCTGAAGCCGGGACCTCGATTTCTAGCCCATCCGGGCTGGAATTGATCAACAGCGGCTGTGGAACCAGTGTTTCGTCCGGTCTTCCATACTCGGATCTTTTTCTACATCTCCGATCTGCAATCCAGTTACCAGCTGGCACTGAGGACTCGGTCTCGTGACACAGGGTGTGCATCGTGCGCCGCGGTCGGGGTCCGCTCACCCGGAGACCCTGCTGGGGACGGCGGTGTTGAAGGGGGGGCCCCCGCGGTCGGCGAGGGTGTCGTGATCACCAGCTGAGGGAGCGCCTGCTGTTGCCATCGGCTTCGTGTGTGCCTGGAGCCTCGGAAGTGAGTCTGGGGCTCGAGTCCTGCTTCGTCTCTTTGGGGGGGGAGATGGAGAGGACAGATGACACACCATCGTTGAGGTCCGTGATGGCCGCCATTAGGGCGCTCCACTCCCAATTCACAGTCACGTATGACCGAATGTCAGAAACGCTGGGAAATATCTGCTTGCGACCGGACGATGATGCTGCGACACACGATCAGCATTCTGTGGTTCCAGTGGAAGATTTGGCCTACTGTTCTGAGGTTCCCGCGCGGCAGCCTGGCTCAGCTCACGTCGATGATTTTGGCCTCGTGAATGTTGCACCTAAGACCGTAGTTAGCTTTCCCGGTATGACTCCTGCTCGGCGAAACATCGTTGCCGAAGGTTTTGATAGCCAAGAACAGCTCTTTGGTGACCGTCGGAGAGGTCTCCTTATCTCCTTCATCTTTCCCCGTTGGTCCCGTGGATGCCGCCATCTTGTATCCTGTCCTCGGTCCGATTCAGCTGCTTCGAACTGCTATGGACGTTTCGATTACCACTAAGCATGGGCGTAAAATCCGCTCCGCTCGCGGATTTTTCGGATTTTCGGCAAATTCGCAATCCGCGAACGCTCGCGAATTTGTCGAAAATCCGTGAATCCGCTCGCGGCGGATTTTTTGCTTGGTTGCGGCGCGCGGCGTGGTGCACGGCGTTCACTTTCCGTCATTTTAGCGTTTGCCGAGTTGTTTTTCTTTGCGAGTGACGCGCCATTTTAGATCTTGCTGCGTGTTCCCGCGGGAGTTTGTCGCCCGCGAATACGTACTCGCGGCTTGCCACCTTGCACAGCACACCTCGCGAGAGTTCGCAATTGCGAACACGTAGTTGCGGCGGAAAGGAACAATCTCGCACTTGCGAAATAGAGATTTTGCAATTTCGCACAAGAAAATCACCAGCAAACAGGATAAACCTTCAGAAAATTATGATTTTTATCAGAATCACTCCTCAGGTTGACATTTGCATGGCCTTTTTTTTTGCAAGGAGTCCATTTTGGGGGGGGGGAGGAAGGAAGTGCCCCACAGTCTCCAACTTCCTGTTCCTGTCCAGCAGGCTCCTCCCAGTGCTTTGTCCATCTCCTGGTCACTTTCATTTGGATCTGGAGCTGGAAGGATTACTTTTTGTGGGTGCTGCTGGATATTTGGATTTGAGGCCTTTTTGACTGTCTTTGGATCACTTTTGGATTAGAAATCAACTTTCACAAGTAAGTTTGTTTGGGGCATTACAGTTGCTGCAAGTACAATTTTTGAACTTTTTCAGAAAATTAAATAAATTATATTGTGGGTAGCCACAGTATCCAGTAGGACCAGGGTTGGTTATGGGTGCATGATACAACTGTTTTGTTGAATTTAAACACCATTGAGGCCATGGATGGGCTGGGATTGTGCAGATTTTATTGTTTTTTGTCGTTTTTTTGGGCCTGCTGGTGTGGCCCTTTGCCCAGGGGTGGTGAGTGTTGCATGGGCCTAGTCTTTCTGTGGGGTGTCTTCTTGAATTTAAACATAATTGAGGCCATGGATGGGCTGGGATTGTGCTTATTTTATTGTTTTTTGTCGTTTTTGGGGGGCTGCTGGTGTGGCCTTTTGCTTGCCCAGGGGTGGTGGTGGTGCATGGACTGAGTGTGCCTGTGGTGTGGTCTCACTCTCTTTGATGTAAACATCATGGATGGCATTGGATTGTGGTGATTTCTGGCTGTTTTTCTGTTTTTTGGGGGTGTACTGTTGATGTGGACTGGCCATGTGGGTGGTGGTGGTGGCCATCTTGAGTGCTGGCTGGTACAGGCAACATGTGCTTGGGGTGTAAGGGGGCCATTTTGAGGAGAGGCAGTGTCTGAGGCCTGCACTTATTTTGCCTACTTTTCATCCCTTATGCCCAGGGGTAGTGAGTGTTGCATGGGCCTAGTGTTTCTGAGGGGTGTCTTCTTGAATTTAAACACCATTGAGGCCATGGATGGGCTGGGATTGTGCAGATTTTATTGTTTTTTGTCGTTTTTTTGGGCCTGCTGGTGTGGCCCTTTGCCCAGGGGTGGTGAGTGTTGCATGGGCCTAGTCTTTCTGTGGGGTGTCTTCTTAAATTTAAACATAATTGAGGCCATGGATGGGCTGGGATTGTGCTTATTTTATTGTTGTTTGTCGTTTTTGGGGGGCTGCTGGTGTGGCCTTTTGCTTGCCCAGGGGTGGTGGTGGTGCATGGACTGAGTGTGCCTGTGGTGTGGTCTCACTCTCTTTGATGTAAACATCATGGATGGCATTGGATTGTGGTGATTTCTGGCTGTTTTTCTGTTTTTTGGGGGTGTACTGTTGATGTGGACTGGCCATGTGGGTGGTGGTGGTGGCCATCTTGAGTGCTGGCTGGTACAGGCAACATGTGCTTGGGGTGTAAGGGGGCCATTTTGAGGAGAGGCAGTGTCTGAAGCCTGCACTTATTTTGCCTACTTTTCATCCCTTATGCCCAGGGGTAGTGAGTGTTGCATGGGCCTAGTGTTTCTGAGGGGTGTCTTCTTGAATTTAAACACCATTGAGGCCATGGATGGGCTGGGATTGTGCAGATTTTATTGTTTTTTGTCGTTTTTGGGGGGCTGCTGGTGTGGCCTTTTGCTTGCCCAGGGGTGGTGGTGGTGCATGGACTGAGTGTGCCTGTGGTGTGGTCTCACTCTCTTTGATGTAAACATCATGGATGGCATTGGATTGTGGTGATTTCTGGCTGTTTTTCTGTTTTTTGGGGGTGTTCTGTTGATGTGGACTGGCCATGTGGGTGGTGGTGGTGGCCATCTTGAGTGCTGGCTGGTACAGGCAACATGTGCTTGGGGTGTAAGGGGCCATTTTGAGGAGATGCAGTGTCTGAGGCCTGCACTTATTTTGCCTACTTTTCATCCATTATGCCCAGGGGTAGTGAGTGTTGCATGGGCCTAGTGTTTCTGAGGGGTGTCTTCTTGAATTTAAACACCATTGAGGCCATGGATGGGCTGGGATTGTGCAGATTTTATTGTTTTTTGTCGTTTTTTTGGGCCTGCTGGTGTGGCCCTTTGCCCAGGGGTGGTGAGTATTGCATGGGCCTAGTCTTTCTGTGGGGTGTCTTCTTGAATTTAAACATAATTGAGGCCATGGATGGGCTGGGATTGTGCTTATTTTATTGTTTTTTGTCGTTTTTGGGGGGCTGCTGGTGTGGCCTTTTGCTTGCCCAGGGGTGGTGGTGGTGCATGGACTGAGTGTGCCTGTGGTGTGGTCTCACTCTCTTTGATGTAAACATCATGGATGGCATTGGATTGTGGTGATTTCTGGCTGTTTTTCTGTTTTTTGGGGGTGTTCTGTTGATGTGGACTGGCCATGTGGGTGGTGGTGGTGGCCATCTTGAGTGCTGGCTGGTACAGGCAACATGTGCTTGGGGTGTAAGGGGCCATTTTGAGGAGATGCAGTGTCTGAGGCCTGCACTTATTTTGCCTACTTTTCATCCATTATGCCCAGGGGTAGTGAGTGTTGCATGGGCCTAGTGTTTCTGAGGGGTGTCTTCTTGAATTTAAACACCATTGAGGCCATGGATGGGCTGGGATTGTGCAGATTTTATTGTTTTTTGTCGTTTTTTTGGGCCTGCTGGTGTGGCCCTTTGCCCAGGGGTGGTGAGTATTGCATGGGCCTAGTCTTTCTGTGGGGTGTCTTCTTGAATTTAAACATAATTGAGGCCATGGATGGGCTGGGATTGTGCTTATTGTATTGTTTTTTGTCGTTTTTGGGGGGCTGCTGGTGTGGCCTTTTGCCCAGGGGTGGTGGTGCATGGACTGAGTGTGCCTGTGGTGTGGTCTCACTCTCTTTAATGTAAACATCATGGATGGCATTGGATTGTGGTGATTTCTGGCTGTTTTTCTGTTTTTTGGGGGTGTACTGTTGATGTGGACTGGCCATGTGGGTGGTGGTGGTGGCCATCTTGAGTGCTGGCTGGAACAGGCAACATGTGCTTGGGGTGTAAGGGGCCATTTTGAGGAGAGGCAGTGTCTGAGGCCTGCACTTATTTTGCCTACTTTTCATCCATTATGCCCAGGGGTAGTGAGTGTTGCATACTTGCATGTCCCTAGTCTTTCTGTGGGGTGTCTTCAATGTAAACATCATGGATGGCATGGGATTGTGCTCATTTTTCTGTGTTTTGTCGATTTTTTGGGGTGTATAACTGAACTGATGTTCCTCTGTCTTCCATTGCTTTTAGGTGCACAAGAAGACTCAAGAGAACCACCAGTGCCAGGAAGAAGTCCTGCAGCGGTGTGTGCAGCATAACGTCACGCGACGTCACGTCTGGACACAGAACCCTCTGCAACTCGTGCAACTGCTGACCTGCTCTGAAGAAGATGGCCCCAAAAAAAGTAACCCGTAGCTCCTCTAGCAAGAAAGGTGCCAGTAAGGAGCAGAAGAAGCAAGTTACCAAGGACACTGGTGTGCCGCCCGCCCCTTTTTTTGGGAGTAAAAAAAAAAGTATGCCTGCAGCAGCAGCAGCGGGATCTGCTGGGGACCAAGCTGGCAGCAGCACCCCCGCTCCATTGGGCTCAGTGCCACCACCACCACCACCACCATGCCAACTGAAGTCCAAGCCCTTGAGTGCTGCAGAGGCAGCCAGTATAGTTCTTCAATCACCATCGACCAGTGATGTTGGCTCATCGCAAGAAAGCAGCAGCAATGTCCCTCAATCAACACAGGTTGTTGTAGCTCATCTGACGAGTGTTGAACAACCACAGCCGCAACAACAATCACATGTGCAAGTACAAGCCCAAGTACATGTGGAAGGAGAGGCAGCGCAAGGAGATGCGCAAGCAGAGGTGCATGGAGGGTCACAAGTGCCCACAATAGTTGTTCCTCCCGAAGTAGGGGCACATCAGGAAATCGACAATCAAGGCGAGGTATCATTTGAGGAAGCCACTCCTCCTGATGATCCTTCATTGTCTTCCGCACCCCTAGCAAGGAAGAGATCAAGGGTGGTGTCTACATCCTCTTCAAGCACACCTCCTTCTGATGATACGGATCAAACTTGGGAACCAGCACCACAGCCGTCTGAGAGTGAGGCACACCATGATCCAACAAAGGTAGTTAAGCGTAAAAGGAAGCTCGTCCAAAGTCTCAGAGTTATGGAGTGTGATGAGGCTCAACAAGAAGTGGCGGATACTGCTGCTGATGAAGACTCTGCCAACGACGACCCAGTCATCATAAAGGTCACTGCAGCCCCAGCGGGCATGCAGCAAACAGACATTTTGACCCTAGCCCGAAGAGCTGCTCAGCGTGATGATGATGATGATGTTGTCGATGAGGAGGCAGTGGAAACACCACAATCATTGGAGTTAAGTAGTACACCAACTCGTCCCGCTTCCATATTTCTTTCTGGCAAGAAGAGACCTCCGTCAACCTCGACCTTAATTAGTGGCGGTGAAAGTGCAAAACGTACAAAAGTTGGGCAATCCAGATCCTCCACTTCATCTGGCATTAGCTTCATGACCACCACCACCAGTATCGCCGCCTCCTCCAGGTCCCACAGACACTTCAAGTCCCCAGTTTGGGACTTCTTTACTGTTTGTCCAAAAAATCCAAAGTTTGCCATTTGTACCCTTTGTAAGCTTGCAGTTAGTCGTGGTAAGTCAGGTACCAACTATGGTACCGGCGGCCAGAGAGGTCATCTTGAGAGAAAGCACACTGTCAGATGGTTTACGCACCTAGATGCGATCAAGAAAGGGCAAATTCAAGGAAACGTTGATGTTTCATCTGATGATGACGAGGAGGAAGAAGACGTGTCAAAGACTTCCCTTACACCCAGTACCCCTGTCAGCAGCACACCCAATGTGAGGCACACTAAGAGTGTTGGAGCGAGTGAGACACCAACGCACAAAAGTTCACCAGCGAGCAAAATTGGGTCAACGAAGTCATTATCAGCCCGTAAATGCTTGGTCCAGGGCAACATTAGAACAATGCTTACTTCAGACGTGCCATATGAACGCAACCACCCACTGACGCGTCTGTATAACACTAAGCTGGCTAAAATGCTAGCTGTGGACCTTCTACCTTTTTCTTTTGTAGAAGCGGTAGGTTTTCTTGAATTAGTGGCAACGCTCTGCCCTAAATGGAAGGTTCCGAGCCGGTTCTATTTTGCCAGAGTTGCGGTTCCAGCACTACATGAAGATGTGCTGCAGGCGATTGGGGCAGCTTTGCAGAAGAGTGCTGTTCACACAATACATCTGACAACAGACATGTGGACCAGTGGCCCAGGCGATGATTACATGTGCATCACTGCACACTGGGTCTCTTTTTCAGGTGTTAAAGCAAAGCTAAACGCAGGTGTTGACCCGGACCAAGTTTTCAAAGCTGCTCGGAAACATGCAACACTAGCCATGTTTGGCTTGGAGAAAAGTCACACAGCAGAAAACCTTTTGGAAGAGTTTAACAAAAAGGTCTTGACAATGCTATCCCCCCTAAAACGCAAGATTGGTTATGTTTCCACGGATAATGGCGCCAATGTAGTTAAGGCCATGTTCATGGGTGACCATGTTAGAGTGCCGTGTTTGGCGCACTGTATCAACCTGGTAGTTCAAAAATTCTTGAGTGATAAACAGAGTCCAGCGTTCGAGGTAATGGCCACCTGCCGCAAAATGTGCAACCATTTCAGCCATTCTTTTAAGGCCCGGAAGCATCTGCGGAGACTGCTACTTCAACGTAGAATGCCAGTGAAAGCACTCATCCAGGAGGTGGCAACACGTTGGAACTCAACCTTCTACATGCTTGAGCGTCTGTATGAGCAGTATACGGTACTCGTTCACTATTTCTTCACAGAGGCTACATCTCAGAAGGAGGACCTGCGGATGAGTGCGGCGCAATGGGACATAGTTAAAAGCCTGACAGACATGCTTCGTCCTTTTGAGTTCTTCACGCGTGCAGTCAGCCAGGAGGACTGTAATTTGGGAAAAGCTATCCCATTGTTGTGCATGCTGGAGCACCAACTGATGGCGGTGTCTTCTGAGTTTGAAAAAGATGAAAAAAAAAAAAACCATTTCATTTTGTCTGAGAAATTATTAGATCGCCTACGTGGTGATGAACGTCTTCAAAACATCAAGTCAGATCAGCATTACATTTGTGCTACTATTCTGGATCCACGCTACAAAAAGGCGCTGGCAGGCGAAGCATTCTTTCCTTTTGCTGATGCAGATGTTCAAAAGTACAAACATTGGTTAGCCTGGTCAGCCAAGAGGTTTGAAAAAGAACGGCAGGTTATTGAAGGAGAAGCCAGTACATCAGCATCAGCATCAGCAGGCCATCCGCAGTCACAAGAATCCACTTCTGCACCTGTGGCTGGGGCACAAGTGACCTCTCAGCCGTTAAAGACACCGGCAACTGGATCATCTGCACCACACACAATGACAACACTAACAGTGGCTGCGGAGGAGGATTGGCTAAGTTTGATGGGGTATGGTTCTCGAAAAAATGTCACAGGCACAGCAAAAAGTAAGCAAAGTGGAGGAACAGTTGATGACCTTGAGTCGATGGTGCAGGACTATCTGAATGACTCAACAGAGGTCTTCCTTAATGATGAGCCATTGCAGTATTGGCATGGCAAAAAACAATTGTGGCCACAGCTCTTCAACCTGGCTATAAACTATTTGTCTTGCCCACTCGCAAGTGTGTCTTCTGAACGTGTTTTCAGTGCTGCTGGTGGCATTGTAACTCCCAAACGGAGCCGCCTCTCGCCCAAAAATGTGGAGCGGCTGACAATGATCAAGATGAATCAGCACCTCATACCACCAGATTACAAAGTACGAGAAAGCACGCCGCATGAAGACGAGGAGGACAGCAACGTAGATGAGGGGATTTTTTCTCTGTTCGGTGCCACTGACCTCATCCAGCCTGAATTCGCAGAGTATGATGACGAAATCTTGTTCTTATTCCCTGACACCGAGCCCTGAAAATGAGACAATCAATCAAGAACTTTCTTTTTCGTCCTTATTCACTTTTATTCCTGTGTGCTTTGTGTCTCTCTTTCTTTGTTTTGCACAGTTAATTTAATTCAAACTTTAATCACCTAATCCCAAAAACAAGACCATCATCAGAACTGTCTTCACTTGTTTGCTTATTGATTTGAAGGTGCCGCAGTCTACATTCCTCAGGTTCACAAGTTCTGAAGAACATGCTCCTCTATCCTCCTCCTCCAGACTGCGATTTCCCTCCAAGCAGAGTGCTGGATTACGCCCAATGAAGAAAGACTCAGCACTTGTGGGGGTGTTGTACTTCTTTGCGGGTGAGTTGACGGATTTGGGCCCATTGCTGTGAAGCTCTAATAATGGACAAAAGTGTTTTGGACCAAATATGAGGTGGAAATTTCTTGCCGTTTTTGCTGACTTGCTTGCCTTTGAGGTGCTCTTTGGCGGGGTTCCGGGGGTTTGTGGGTAATTTTTGGTGTCTGTCGAAGCACTGCTGCGACAGTCTAATCTTGATTGCATTTGCTTTTCAGGAAATCCGTGGTGGAAAACAGGAGTTATGATGATTGATGATGATGACCTAGCTGAACAGCGCCGCATTTGGAACGAAGGCCGAGAGATATTGTAAGTATGAGATTGAGCTTTTTCGCTGTTTGGGGGTGTTGTCGGGTGTTTTTTTGCGGGTGGGTTGGCGGGTCTTGCCTGGGGCATTCCTGGGAAGGTCTAATACCGGATAGAAGTGTTTTGGACAAAATCCATAAGGAACAGCCTTTTTTTTGCTATTTCTTCTGACATCTTGCTCAATGTAGCGTTTTGGGGGGCTTCCTGCTGTTCGTGGGTGGGTTGCGGCCGGGGTCTCTGTCGAAGCACTGCTGCGACAGTGTAATCTTGATTGCATTTGCTTTTCAGGAAATCCGTGGTGGAAAACAGGAGTTATGATGATTGATGATGATGATGACCTAGCTGCACAGCGCCGCGTTTGGACCGAAGGCCGAGAGACATTGTAAGTATGAGATTTAGCTTTTTCGCTGTTTGGGGGTGTTGTCGGGTGTTTTTTTGCGGGTGGGTTGGCGAGTCTTGCCTGGGGCATTCCTGGGAAGGTCTAATACCGGATAGAAGTGTTTTGGACAAAATCCATAAGGAACAGCCTTTTTTTTGCTATTTCTTCTGACATCTTGCTCAATGTAGCGTTTTGGGGGGCTTCCTGCTGTTCGTGGGTGGGTTGCGGCCGGGGTCTCTGTCGAAGCACTGCTGCGACAGTGTAATCTTGATTGCATTTGCTTTTCAGGAAATCCGTGGTGGAAAACAGGAGTTATGATGATTGATGATGATGATGACCTAGCTGCACAGCGCCGCGTTTGGACCGAAGGCCGAGAGACATTGTAAGTATGAGATTTAGCTTTTTCGCTGTTTGGGGGTGTTGTCGGGTGTTTTTTTGCGGGTGGGTTGGCGGGTCTTGCCTGGGGCATTCCTGGGAAGGTCTAATACCGGATAGAAGTGTTTTGGACAAAATCCATAAGGAACAGCCTTTTTTTTGCTATTTCTTCTGACATCTTGCTCAATGTAGCGTTTTGGGGGGCTTCCTGCTGTTCGTGGGTGGGTTGCGGCCGGGGTCTCTGTCGAAGCACTGCTGCGACAGTCTAATCTTGATTGCATTTGCTTTTCAGGAAATCCGTGGTGGAAAACAGGAGTTATGATGATTGATGATGATGATGACCTAGCTGCACAGCGCCGCGTTTGGACCGAAGGCCGAGAGACATTGTAAGTATGAGATTTAGCTTTTTCGCTGTTTGGGGGTGTTGTGTCGGGTGTTTTTTTGCGGGTGGGTTGGCGGGTCTTGCCTGGGGCATTCCTGGGAAGGTCTAATACCGTCTAGAAGTTTGTTGGACAAAATCCATAAGGAAACACCAGTTTTGGCACTTTTTGTAAGTTAGGGTTCGTTAGGGTTAGCCCTAGCAGCAGGATTGCATGTGTTTCGGGGGGTTCTATTGCAACGCGGTTCTGTTGTTGTAGAGCACTGTTGGAGCGATGCTGGCTATGGATACTTTTGCTTGCTTGCAAGTGGTTTGAATACAATCCACGGTCTGTATTTGGGCCTACTGTTACTTTCAAAGTACGTTTTGTAAACATTTTTCTGCTAGGCATCGTTTTTGGAGATATGATTGGGGTTCTTCTACATTTTTGCGACTGGCTTTAGTAAGGGTCTTGGTGGGAGCATTGCTGGGAAGGTCAAATTTTGTTCTAAAACACAGTAGTACACCTACCTTGAGGGGAAAGATTGGCTATAATATTTTGGCCATACTTATTGATCCTTAAAAAGGTGACTCAGACAGAGCACGCAATTTCAAAAATATTGTACTGTCTATTAGGGAAATCAAAGTGTGACTTTTTGCACCACACAGCGTACATACCTTTTATTTATTTATCAGTGGTATTGTAATAGCACTTCCTGTTTTCCGTTCAATAATTACAGGCCGGGTTTCAGTCAACATCCGCCAGGCAGGCAGTGGACAGGGTGTCTTCTGTCAGTGGTCACCACATTGATGGACGAAGCGTCAGCTGGAATGGAGGAGTGCCGCCAATAAGAGGAATTGTTTGCTGCATGCAACTTACTTACCAAATTCAACAGGACAACTCCAACAACATACGCAATACAGATACAGTATCCATTGTTGTTGTCTTTTATTCTATGAGTGTGACTGCATGTGCTTACCTTTAGTTTGTAACCAAAGATTGTCTGTATCTTCAATTATTGTTTGTCCATGCTCTGCTTTTTTTTTCTTCTCTCAACAAAACCTACCCAAAAAGAAACCCCTATTCCCATCCATTTTACAAACCCTAACCCTCTTCCCCCGGGCTGTGTTGTTTTGCTTGATGTCTGACTAAAATGACATCAATAATTCCACACACTTGCTGGGGAGGATAAGGTCATAGCAGCAACAGGCTGGTGAAGGAATACGAGGATATCTTCTAGACTTACTCAGCTTCAGTACTATATCTTCTAGTAGTAGTAGCCAATGTCAAATAAATTCAACGCAAGTACTAGTTATACTTGCAAGCAAATACTTTACCATTTGTTAGGCTACATTATGGCACTGTTCTAGTGTACTGTCACCTGCTATTTTCTCGATCGTACCGTAACCGTTGTAATGCTACAGTAAGGAGGACAAACAAGGTTTCGTTTTCATTTTTTCCATAGGCATGCAACTGCCACTGTGTCACACCACTAGTACCACCGCAAGGAGGAAATGTCACCCGCCCAGGATTGACAACGTTAATCCCCATTTCACCTGGAGCCAGCCCTGGGCCTAGCCCTAATTTCTAACACAAATTACAGGTAAGATAAGCGTTTGGTGGGAGGTAGTATAATGGAGTATTATTTCGGAGTAGACAAGAGATTGACGGTTGTACTACTAAAGTCCTACGACTGTTCAGGAAAACAAAGTTACTGTTACACCCCCGCCCCCCACCCACCAGACTGAAAAGCAGTAAAAAACAGGTATGGTCAGATAAAGTTTAAAAATATATTTATTTAGCCCTAACAAAATAATCTCCCTCACCCACCCTAACCCCAACGATTGTCTTTGAAACGTCCCAAAACGATCCCAACTCCCAAATCCCACCCCCCAAAAGTCTATAAAAAAAGGGCAAGGGACACTCCACTACTGGAGGGTGCTGGTGCTGGTGCATGATGCGGCATGGGCATCATACTCCTTGCGGAGGGTGGCAAGCTCGGAGCGGAGGCCCTTAACCAAGTTCTTATACTTTAGGACCTCCTGCTCCAGGTTGGACATGCGGACTCGTAGGCGGCGTTGGCGGTCCTAGCAGCTCCTGTGGGGGGCAGCTGGTATTTCGGTTGCTTGGCGGTGGCGGTCGTCTTTCTTAGCCCGGCTCGGTCCCGCTGGCTTAGTCACGGAGGAGGATGCAGTGGTCACAGTCGAGGATGTCGTTGTTGCCCCGCTCGACTGCGTGTCCTCCTCCTCCTCCAGGGCCACCAGCCGCCGATATTCGGCGACTGTGGCCTCCAGCCTCCGTTGCCGGGCCAATCTAGCCTGCTCCCTCCTTGTTGTTGATTTGGAAGGAGCAACTATATGAAGAAAGAAAGACATAGTCTGTAACCAATGCTCCTTATTAATAACACAAAGTGATTGAGCCGAAAGTTGGGTCACAGAGTACAAGTAGCAAATTGAAAGCACAGTACATAACTATTGAGGACAGTATCTATGTAACCTCCCACTTCTGCATCCTTGCTCTAACATTAGTGGTAGTTTAATGAACAAATTCTACGACCACTATGGACTTCCATTACAGTCGACTATGACAGTACACCAGTCTTATTCTTCTTCTTCTCTCTTGTTTAGGGAAATTGGTACGTTATCTTATGCAAGCCGGCAGAATGACATGGACAGCACAGTGAACTTGCACCCGAGAAAAAAAGTTGCACACCATGATGAGTGAGACAGACTTGCGTTACTGTACCGGTCCAGTACATGCAGGTGGTGAAGCTATTACTTTTCTATTACGGGTGGCACTGAGAATACTCTGTTACAAGGGCTACTGCTTAATTAATTTACCTTTCACCCTACAGTGCAAATGAGTACTAGAAAAGGAAAATGAAGAAGCTAACTAATTTGATTATCTATCACTTCACATGGGACGTATTTAATGACAGATGAGATGACTTTAGGTGCTTTGCTTAATATTGAGTGAACAGTGATACACCCACACATGAATGACGTACTACAAGTAAACTAAAGTTATTAAGAGAGGTACGAAGTGTCCACCGTAATAACCAGATATATGCTGTGAATGCAAACGCAATACAAAGTACTGCTACTATTCATGGTAGTATTGGACACATTTACAATTTCTTTTCCTTGCCTTCCCTGCACTGGAACGGACGTGCGGGTGCGGTGGTACATGCTCTTCAAGGTAACACTTACTTCACCTGGCGACCATCTACTCTCTCTAGATACACATGTGCTATCTAAGAGTCAGAGAATACCATGCTCCAGGCATCCATTCAGTCAAAGTATACGCACACATACAGTTTCTGTTTCACCCACCCAGGCTGCTGTCCTTCCACCCATCCTTGCTTCATCATTGACCCAGCCATGCACCATACCATATTCTTTCCTTCCCAGCCACCTCGGGGGCCAAGCAAACACATATCGTTCTTCTTTGCCAGCCATCATACAAGTTCGCGTCCCACTTACTTACACCCTTCTTTCGCTTTTCGTTCATCCCATCCATCACGTTCGTCTAAGAACTTATTGGGATTCTTCTCACCAAAAACTTCACAGCTAAGTCGAAGTACATTTCGAGGAGGCTACTACCTGGTTGATTTGTAATTGTAATACACCCGTGCAGAAAGCACACTATGCAGTCTTCAATCTCAATAAGTAAGGAATATATAGCTTACCTGTTTCCGCCACCACCGTTTGATCCCCCACAGGACCGTCCGCCGGCTCTTGCACCGCCTCCTCCCCAGAGGCCTCCGAGTCCTGGTCCAACACAGCCACCTCCGCGCTGGCCCCGTCACCAGATGTTACACCTATAAAGTACATTTAAGAATGTTAGAATACACCACTCACTACTATATAATATTTGGTCTAGGAGAAATGTTAAAAAAACAGAATACAATGTAATAATTTGTGACTGTCTACTCCATAGTAAAAATGTCCCATTTTCCAGGGAAGGCTGTTGTCTTGCTGCACTTTTATGCACAACTGATGAATGCTTGCTTTTGATTTTTAACACGCACCACTTTTTCTCCTAACAGACAGAAGCTTGACTCCTAAGAACACGACCAGGATCAAGTTCAAACCAGGTGAGAGCTCGGCTCGACCACAAGAAATGTGTCCAATTAATCGTCAGCACTAACCACTTTTCCGTTTTCAGTTAAATAGTTTTATGACAAAGTAGATTTTAATAAATGTGTTTACTTTTAATAAAGCTTTTAAACTTAAATAGACTCTGTGGTTTTTGTTCCTCTAGACTAGAGTGGATGAGCTAAAGGTTTTGGAATTTTTGCAAGCATGAGTGCCTCTGACACTTCTTGACTGTGCTGTGACTCCGTACTACTCTCTTGTCCTGCGTACGATAATCTAGAGATCATTGGGGATCTATAATCGGTGACTTCGGGAGCTGAATGACTCTGCCACACTATCTAGTCAGTAAGGAGACAGTGCATAGAGGTATTGCTGAATATAATGGGAGTCCAATGGAATTGCCAAATGTCCAATCTTAGTTAGCTACACAGACAGACTAATAAGAATAGTCTAGTAATACCACAGGGAGTCATATTCGAGGCAGGATAAGAATTTATATCCAGTCTACAAGAAGATCAAAGACGATTTAGAAAAAATCGAATGAGGAACGCTAGGACAAAATAGGTACTGTTTATTAAAATGTAAACTTACTGGGGCCAGCAAAGGAGCCCTCGCCTGCCCGATCCTGGCCTGCATCCTCAGCACCCTCCTCCTGTGTCCTCTTGCCCTTGGGGGGAGCTGATGTACAACATGAAAGAAAGAAAAACCAGAAAACATGGATGAGATTTTTCAACCAAATCAAACATTTCAAAAGAACAATAACAAAATATTTTGGAAAAATAGCAAATAGATAGACAACTATTCCACGGGATCTATCTCATGTGGTATACTACGTTATTCGTATTGCCTGATTTGCGGAACGTTGACTTAGAAAGTTCCTATGTAACTCAATAAACAGACTACTAAAGAGGTTTGCCTAGGCCTGGCACTGCAGGCAGCAGTGCGCAACACGCGCAGTGACAGACAAAGTCCATCCTGCTTGCAGATCAGTGAATACTCAAACTATCAATCCACCCGCCACCACCGCCACTATTTCTTCTTATAGCCATGTGTCTAAAGGAAGGACTGGACTTCAGTCTGTTGGGGCTGATTTAGAAGTCCCTTGCGGAAGTTGCGGCTCATTTTCCTCCATTGTTGCGTGCCTTTTGTGACGCAGCGGCAGAACAAAAGACTCGCCATGGTGTTGGTGCGGCGTATATATTAAAAAAAAACACATATGGGCATATGGGCGATGCATCACGTTGTAAAGCCCTGCGCCATCAGGGGGCGTTCCGGCGCAAGGGAGGGCGTACCTGCGCAGGAACGAATCCTAAAAGTGGCTGAGGGAAATCTACAAGATGTCAATCAGTCACTTTTAGGACAATGATGCATGACTCAAACCCTGCGCGCTTGAAGCCGACGTACGGCTTGATGCAGCATTGGGGAGATAGGGTACCCCAGAGCATTGCTGGAGCTGCGCCATCGTTGGCACGCAACTCCAGCAATGCGCTGCCTTTACGGCACAGATGCGTAAGGCTTCTGTGACGTTTTGGGCCAATGGGTGGTGGTGGCATGGCACACAATTACTGCCGCATCCCTGCTACTTTGCAGGGATGCGCCGGTAATTGAAAATATGACCCTTACTGTCTAGCATTACGCAGTTCTTTTCTTTACACTACACTCATACATAATTTCCCAGGCCAATGAAATGCTTCTGAACACAACATACAAAACAAAGAAGCATAGTAGCAAGCAAGGCTACTGAGAAGGAGAGCAGTGCACCTGAAATGCATAGAAGATTTTGAAATATAATTTACCTCAATGTAATCGGCAGCATTATTGCTCTTGGTAAAGAACAAAGATTTGCAAATAACAGAGCAGGATAAAACAGAGTAGTAAATGTACTACTACTACTACTCACCAAGCCCGGGGACCTCTACGCCGAGCGCGTCCAGCAAGTCCCGCTCCCGGTCCATGACATCGGTCCAGCGGTGGGTGGCCTGGTTATATGTGCGCCGGACCCCAGAGATCTTGTACATGGCCCGGCACACCTTCTCCCACCGCTTGCGACGCTCCCGGATGCCATAGCCAGTCGCGATCTTGCCGCCTCCCAGGATCGTCTTGGGGAGGCGGCGCTGGACGTGGAAGATCAGTGCCGCCACTTCCTCCGCGCTGAAGATCTCCCTCGGGACCACTTGCTCCCCCCTTAAACGCCCGCACGGGAGCCGGGCACGGGGTGCGGGACCCTTCCCCTTCTCAGGGTGCTTCCCGGCTCCCTTTACCATGGTCTGGGCAGAAATAGAGTTAAATGATAAACAAGAAATAGAATAGTGAAGAAGAAAAGAAAAGAGTTTAAAAAAGTAGTTTAAAAGTAACTAAAAGCTGCAGAAAACACAAAAATATAGAGCTAGAAAAATAGAGGGATAGATAATAAGTAAAATTAGATCAAAAAAACTTCAAACAAGCAAAGGATGGCAGAGATTGAGAGAGGATAGAGAAAGCATGCCCAGAACCATAGCAATGAATGAGAAACAAGATGGCCGCGCCCGTTCACGACCGCGTGGGTAAGTTCGCGCGAGATTTTCCTAGCGAGTACGCGCGAAATTGTACTAGCGAGCAGCACACTTTGCGAGATTACACATAGCGGGCGGAAACGGAATTACGTCACGCCAACAAGATGGCCGCGCCCGTGTACGACCGATAGGGTAACTTGGCAAACGTATAGCTAGAAGCGCCTCGCGAACACGCGCAAGATCACGCGAACATACACGTCGCAAAAAAAACAATTTTGTATTCGCACGTATTCGCGGCTTCCGAAATCGATCTCGCACGGATTCGCGCCCCAAAAAACGCGCGAAATTGCAGAAAAAAACGATTTTAGCTAAACTGAAAGCAATGAGCAGGTGCAAAAGTTCAAACTTAACATTAGTAACATTCAAGGTAGTGCTTCCTGATGGGCCCCTCCAGAGTTTGCAACTATTCTATGACCCTGCTATGACCCAAACAGCAGGCTCATAGAATAGCTACAAGTAGACCATAAAGGTCCTGTGAAAAAAAAATTTCACTGCAACAAAAAGCAAATTACAGATAAGGAAGGAAGCTGGTGCCAGCCAGACTGGAACTTTCAAAATTACTGACACATTAATGAAACACAAATTAATTGATGGCAGTTGAAGAAGGGCAGGTGTGCTTGCTTTTTTCAACCACCATAATCTACAGTGATAAATAAACCTAATGGGTGGCAGTGAGGATGTACCAGAGGGTGGCATGGGTGTCCCAGAGGGTGGCAGTGGTGAAACAGAGGGTGCTGTGAACCTGTGATGATAAACCAGACGTAGAAACAACATAGTCGCGGCCGTTGCGAGCCGAAAAGTACGTTCGCAGTTGCGAACTTGTCCCAAAATCGGCGCGAACGCGCGCCAACACAAAAAACGGGAAAATCCGCAAATCCGCTAGAGTTCGCGGATCTTCGCGGATTGCGAATCCGTAAATCCGCAAGTTCGCGTACGCGAGATCCGCTAGATCCGCCCATGCTTAATTACCACATGAATACTGTGGCTTGGGTGGCATGGGTTTTCATAAAGAATCGCACTGGTCAGGGCTGACTTCATCTTGTATCCTGCCCTAGATCCGATGCCACTGCTTTGTACTATCTGGGACGCTTCGCTTTCTGCGAGATTGCTGGCTTTGGCGACGTAGATTATCGTGAAGAACCGAACTGTCATGGTTGTCTTTGACTTTTGGGGTTAGCTACGCTTTGTGCTCTTTGCCGGGATTGTACTGTGTATCTCACTGGGAGTCGGGTGGTTTTGGTTGAGGTCATCCCCATATTGGTGCTTAATACTTGCTTTTAATAATGGACAATATGTTTTGGGGAGGTCGCTAATGGTGGGGGGTATAGGTGGCCGGGAGTATGTTTGTTCTTCTCCTCCTCCGCTTTCTTTATTTCCCTTCTTTGGGGTGTTCCGGGGCGACAGGCACGCTGTTAGTGGGGTAGGCCGTAGCCATTACAGGGGTGCAGGGTGGCGGGTGTTGGGGGGGTCTGTTATTTTAGTTTGTTTTGTTCTATGGTCCCCTTTCTTTCTTTCCTCTTTCTTTGGGTAGGGTTTTTCCTTCCTTACAGTAGGGTTGGCTGTTTCTCCTTATCTTTTTTTCTTTCTCTGTTTGGCGTCTATACTTGCCTATACCTTAGTGTCTCCGGAGGGTGGGTTTTCGGGAGGGTGTGCTCGCTAATCGCTTGCTATTACATTGTCTTTTATTCCTCGTCAGCATCGGCGGGCATAGTGTGCCCAAGGTTCATATTGCTCATCACCTGGACTTGTTTGCACTGCGGGGTACCTTCCCCCCATCTCTTCTTAACTTCATGTTATGGTGTGACGCCACCGATAGTACAGCCACTTCTGCTTCTTTAAAACTTTAAAATTAAACCTTTGATATCCTGCTGCGTTGAGGCATATACAATCACATGCTGTATCTGTATTGTCGATATTATTTGGTCGTATATACGTGCATGACTCCTGATCTGATTCCTGTGTTTGCGGCCGGCCTCTGTGGTTGTAGGCCTGCGCTTGTCATACTTTGATTAACTCAATAAAGGTTTTTAAAAAAAAACCAAAAAAAAAAAACCATTGCTTTATAGATAAAACGGAAAACCTTTTAAACCAATGAAATTATGGGTTGGACAATTACCCATGACCGGCAAGGATAGCATTGGCAATAATTAAATTAAGGCCGCACCAGTCTGTCCTGTGCCGCACGGTCCCTCTCAGCCACCTCACACCTCAAGCGCATTTTAAATTGCACAAACTGGCATGCGCATGGAAATGACCAGCCCCACCATAGTATGGTCCACCCTAAGGGTAAAGACTGCGGAGACGCGTCACGCATCAGCCACCCCCAGTGGAAATCGCACATCTAATTATCACTGTTTCCTGACTTATGCGCCGTCATTTTTTACAAAGTGCCCTGCTAAACTACAGTATAATCATAGCTGCCAAGTTTTCAGATTGCTTAAGTGTAATTTTTTCATAATTTTAGTGAAATTATGAGTGACATTCAACCACTATAAGTGACACTCTCACGCGAGCAAAATCAGGCAATGAAGACGAGGGAAACATATAAGTATCAACAATTACTCCCATTTGAGCAGCGAGAAACTAAAATCCTAACATTGATGCAAAGCACTAGTGCACAACATAGTTTTCTTGAATTTCATGGTTCTTATTTATACAAAAGCACACATTCCTTTCTGAGGCACTGCATAATGTTCAGCCTCTTCATTTCTAATGCGCACAGTCTGTCATAGCTGCCAAGTTTTGCGATTGCTTAGGTGTAACATTTCAATGGTTTCAATATACTTAGGAGTAACATTCAGCTGCCAAATGTATGACACTTAGAGTGACACTTTCTCTCTATTAAAACAATGGAAAGAAATGCATTGAAAGAGCTAAATATCAGAAATTACAATATTTTGAAGAATGAGAAGCTCTTAAGATATCTTGAAACTAATAGAAAACTACTGAAATGAAATCTCACTAACCTACAACCTCTTTATAATATGACCATACTGTAAAACAATTGCGGCAAAGCCTTTAATGGCAATGAAGACACATTAGAAGGAAGTTTGCAGGGGGCTGTGAGCCACTAGCTTAGCCTGACAAGACATCAAATCAAATCAAATCAAAATCTCTTTATTCGGATTTGCAAGAAAATCCATAAAAGTACAGTCTTAAAAAGCAATTCAACATATTCAAAATTACAGTTATCCAAGTGTAAAGGTGTTTCTACAGTGCATATGAGTACAGATAACAAATCATATATTTCCATTCTCTGAGGTACAAAGGGAGATCAATAATCATAAAAGAGTACAAATAAATCAGGGGTATTCTGTACTTCTACAAACATTAAATATCACTTTTAAAGAATGCTTGAACGGAGTATAAGTTCATCAGTTTCTAGTTTTAGAGGCATGAGATAGGACTGATTCAAAAAGAGTGTTCTGAGCAATTTAGTAGTTACAAGACATTAAACTATTGTACGATAGTTTGGGAAAATTAAAGGCCACTGGAGCACTACTACCTTTACTTAAATGGGATCCTCTACCCACTTGGTTGTTGACAATGCCCCGGGAACTAGAGGAATGCATGTAGGACATATTAGGGTAAAAATCATGTAGATTCCAGGTAGAGATAGGTCCATCACCATTATGAGGTAGCCATGTCTGTATATATGGCACAATGTGTCTGCTCCTGAATCGAATCAGGATCAAATCGCCCAAAGTGTCTTTTTTTGGGGGTCCAAGCCATCCAACTCTCCGAACACTTATTATATGGCCATCAAGGTGTTTGGGCAGGGGTCTGTTTTTAGTTAACCAAAACTTGACCTTGTTCATAAGTTCGTATTGTCTCTCAGCTTTGCCTTTTGTTAGCTCAGGGACACCCGAGAGAACAATTACAAAAGGCGCTGCCTCTGGAGGTAAGTGTATATGGGTGGTGCGCACATGGTTAGACGGAATGTTACGTGCTGTTGTCATTTTCGAAGGGGCTTTGGGATTGGTGAGGAACAAGGAGGTGGAGGTTGGCAATCGAGTGGGCACCGCATCATAAGGAATAATCAGATTAGGTAGATTTGAGAGAGCAGGTGTCGGCGGGCATTGAGTTGTTACAGCATGGGTTGAGGATTTCAGGAGAGAGTCAATAGAGTGCTCCAACCCCGTCAGCTTCTCCTCCAACGTGTTGATTTTGACCATCAGGGGGTGTATTAGGGGATGTATTAAAGTTTTGATCAGATTCTCGATCCTATTCAGAAGGGCCTGATGAGAAGATGGTAATAAATCGTCCAAGATAGCAACAGGTGGTGAAAGGAAGGACGGATTAATTAGAGGTGGTGTAGAAGGTTTATCAAATTTTTGTCTTTTGAGAAGACTTCCGTTGTCTTTGTCTTTGTCACCATCGATCTTCCTTTGGACAGGTATGACCATGGGGGATATTTTATGGGTATCAGGGAGGGATTTCAGCTCCCTTGGGCATGGTAACGTGGGAGAAAGTGCTGTTGGTGCATACTTAACCCTACACAGGCTATTTAAGTCATTCAGCCACGCATAACTAGGTGAAGATTGTGCAAATATATCATCAGGGATTTTGTCGGAGATATCCCCTGTATTGGATTTAGGCATAGTTAGAGAAAGTACTGATCGGAACTTTACCTCTCAACGGACAAAGGGGGTGGCCCGTCCCCGTCCACCTCGGTCCGATGAGGGCCGTAGAGGGCCCGCCCTTTGCCCGGGCTTAGCCCGGCGCCGACCCGCGCACGATCCCGCGACGCGGGTGCTGGAGCCCTTTTGAAGCGCCTCCTGGCGCAGGAAATCCGTGTGGCGGCGTGTTCCGCCGCTAGGGCTGCTGGGTAGTGTAGTTCTGGGCCGGTTGCGCCCCCCTCGCACTGCGGCCGCTGGTCTGGGATAGCGGCGGCAGGAGGGAGCGTCGGCGCTGTGCTGCAGTTAGCCAGAGGTATGCCCCCCAAAAGGATTTTGTCTTTCAATCAATAGTGGATCAACACTATGTAGCAGGCACCAAGTAAATTATGGAAGCCACTCCGTCTGAAAATGTACTGAGATTAAGAATAGCATGCCTCTGGCTCTCAGTACAATAAGGCTAAAAAATGGAATGGTGGCGTAGTAGCGTAATGCAGGATGAAGAGCTGCAGACAGTCCAGTCCTGAGCTGTCAGAGAGCTTACTTTTGTCTGCCAGCCAGACTCCAGGGCGTCACTGCGACAGAAAATAAACCTGGGCAGCAGACTAAAAGTGCCCACTCTTTAACAAACTAGAAAATTTAAATTGGCCCACATTTGCAAATCAAAGCAGTTTTGAACATGCTCTATAGTTTTTGCAATGTATAGAAAAGACTGCATGCAGCTAGGCAAGTAATCTTTGTTACATTATGAGGGAAATCAACAGTATTACATGTTGCACTAGCCACAAACAGCCAAATGAAATTAACCCACACACTGACTGGTCATATGATCTATACTTCGGGGCATGGGAGATGTTGGTGCCTCAAGGAAAAAGAAAGGTGCTGCCCGCTAACTCCACTGATTTCCAAGATAGAGAGTCCCTCATTTAAGCTGCGGGCAAGGTTTGGTAATTATATGAGGGAGATAAACAGTAAAACCTGATGCTGCACAGCAGACCTAATAGGCACTGAAACAGTCAAAGGAAGTTAGCGCATATGAGGACCTGTGACAGTAACGTGCATACTTTGGGAAAGCTCTGCACTTGCAACAGGCACACAAAAAACAAGCACTGGCGTTGCCAATAGGTCTCGCAGTAGGAAAGTTTGAGCTATTGGTTTTGTAAATGACATTTTATATTTATGTTTTGTGATTTACAATGCCAATACTTTTAACTTTAGCAAATGTGACACTTTTAGCATTTGTAATGCCACATGTTTTGTATTGACGTGACTTAGATGTATTGATATTACAAATAACAATGGCTTTTAATTTTTTTAAATAATTAATACTTAAATAAAAGTGATTGTAATTTATAATGGCAGGAGGCAACATATTTTTGCGACTCAACTCCGCCTACACAGTTAGTCCAATTCGGCTCTTAACGCCACCCTTGGTACCTGGACTTACATAATCATCATCATGTACTCACTATAAAGCACTCCAGAGAAATCCTCAAAAACGACCTATGACATGGGGAGCGACTGAAGAGAGGGTCGCAAGTAGAGAGAAAGGGAAGAAACAGTGACAGGACGGGGACACATAGCCTGCATGTGTGAGAGGGCACAGGAATAGTAGAAGAGAGAAGGGAACACAACGGAAAAGGGGCTCATGAGAGTGTAAAAAGCAGTAACGAGTTGCTGGAGGAGAAAGGGTGCACCATTGTCCGATGGAGAAGGCTGACATCACAAGCCATAAGTCGAACTAGCCTTGAACAAGACCGACCTACATCTTCACCCTCCCCAGGTCATGAAACGAGTACCAACGGCTTACTCGATGCGTATGCACAAAGAGAGTAATTGCTGAATGTATTTGATATTTATTTCAAGTGGTTAGTTTTAACTCCATGGGCGTTTAAAATAACAAACAAAAAAAGACAATAGTGTACGTAGCTTTCCGTGCCACTTTGCTGTGCTGAATTAACGAGTTGCCCTTTTCAGGAGGCAGCGCTATAAACTATTTTAGTGCACATGAGTTATGCGTGTGTGACAGAGAGTTTCCTCGGTTTGCGCCGGCTGTCAGTCTGCGGTTCCTACCGCTTCCTAGTCACTTGAAAAAAAAAACACAAGCAAGCAAAAAAAAAATACGTATTTCCCTGTACTCGTGTCACTACTGTAAGCTTGGGCGTGAAATACCACAGATATTGATCACGGTGGCGATAGCGTGATATTCTGCTGCAATTGCTGTGTAGATGTGCAACACCCATGAAACAAAGATGGACGAAGGAAATAGCGGGACAATGCATGGAGACACACCCTGCAGGCATCATAGAGGCACCACTGAGTCAAATGTCAGCCCAAACACAGAGGACAGGCGAAGCGAGCACGAGAAAGGTTTCCTACCGCAAACACAGCACAGATGTTATTCCCGGTCAAACAAAAGCGCGGAGATGCCGGTCTTATGGCCAATTGAGCGCTATGCCAGTTTCACGCAAAAAAAAAAAACCCGAGACCTATTGCGTGGCAAATGCTTGTTTTTATTGCAGTGTGTTGTGCTGAAAAGTGGGGCATGGGAATGTCTGGTTGTTTTCTACGCGAGTAGCCGCTAGAAGACAGATGTCATGAGGGAACTAACCTCTCAGATCTTCTGCTCAGTTTCCTTGATTCAAAAAGATTGTATCTGATCCAACCACCCTGAGAGTATATGCTACTGATCAAAACAGATCTTCACTAGAGATGTCACAATTTCCTCTTCGTCATTCTGGAGGGGGGAGGGGTGGAAGGTACAACTAGATTTACACATTTTTAATAAACTTTACATTTTTATATGAAACAGTGTCCAGTGTCAAGACTGTGGGGTGCATGGAAGGGAAGGTTGAGATTTTCTTTACTCTAACATGAGTTATACAGTGTCGGATGGTTTTTGACAGAGAGTGAGTGATACAAAAGGGATCCGATCCGTTCTTGTTTCAAAATATAAATACCATCTATCTACCTCACCACACCTGACTGTCTATATATGGTTCAGCGACCATTCATCCTCTAATTCATCTAGGGAGCCTCGAGGACAGGGAACGTGGGAACAAGTTCCATCAGTCACGTGGGTTAGTTTGGAGGGCCGCAAGATCTGCAGATAGGGAGCATTGCCTTCAGAGAGTACCATTGCCCTAGAATACACATCACCCACACCTTCTCCTGCCAGGTGCCACAGAAACCCCTCTTTGGATTACCTGACAGAGACCTCTCTCTGCCCCCAAGATCTGAATGCACCAAGGCCTGTGGATTGATGGTGCACGGCAACAGCACACAGGGAAGCGTGTTTGTTGAGGCAGATTGTGGCTTCCGGCCAGTTCCCCGAGTACTTCAGAGAAGGGAATGTTTGTTCAGGTTTCACCCTCCTCTGGCCTGGGCGTTCCTGTGAAGTCTTGAGAGAAGAAGGGGACGGAAGTTGGGCGGGAGTTGGCGTTTTGAGAAGGAAATTAACAGGCTGAAGCTGGCGAAAATATACAGCGGGGTGTAGTTGCCATTTGTAAAGTATGGAAATGCCTGCTGGGCAGTGGCGGGCGGGTGCAGCAAAGGCCAGCAACAAACGACAGGGGAAAAAGCTGATGACCCAAAATAGTGGTCAAGGTATTGAAAACGCAGCCCCCCTGCTACCACCCGGGAACAATGGGCCTAACCGAGAGCACGGCTTGCAGTCATTTAGCGTATACGGCCATCCTTTCCACCACCCAAAATTTTAATTTTATAAATTATTCCGACTCTCACCTTTGTCACACAACTTTCACGTAGATCCTGCCTGTTTAGGGCTCATTTTACTTTCGCAGACCTTGTCGAAACGACAAGGGGAAACATTACTTTACCCACTGGTATTTATATTGCGTTGCTATAGGTACCCGACAAATCACTTTTCATTACAAGAGCGCCAGGAGAAGTTAAAAAAAAAAACGTACAAGTGGGGATTTACATTACACAATCATTACATTTTACTTAAGTACAATGGCATTTTACTTATTAAGGCACAGGGAGGGATATATACCTAGAATCACGCGAATTTTCACACAAGTGCCAACAAGGCTGGGATTGGATCCTAAATCCTCGTGTTCCAAATTAAGCAGTTTAGCTGCGATAGCAGCAGGAGTTTCACAATTGTGCTTTGTGTGATGTCTGCCTGTGACCTTGTCCACTTTATCACTGCTTTAAGAAAAGAGTTATTTTCCACTCTTTTGACGACAAAGTGAGCCTGTGAGTGCATTTTATTGAGTAGTTTTACAAAGTGTTAAAACTTCACCTCGGAGTGATGGAAGAGAAACAAAAAAAAAATAAGTCATGAAAGTTGGAAACACAATGAGAGTTCAGCCTGGTGGTTAGGATGGGCCCAGATCCGAAATGCTTCTGTCGCTTCCTCAATAGTTTTAGTAAGTGTTAGACTTAATTAAAAGCTTGTGTTAAAAGCTGAAAAGAAAGGGGGAGATGTGGCCAGAGCTGCCTTCTTGCGACTTGGGGAGCGAGGTTCGAGTCCTAGCGTCATATCAACATTATGTGATCCTGGGCACATCCCGATGCCTAACAAAACAAGACGGAGGGAAAGCAGAGAAGGGGAGGGGGAGGAGAAATGCGACACGGCGGGTGTGAAGCAGCAGGGGCCTATGAAGTGAAGCTAAGCTTCACTTCAAAGGTGTGGGAGGAGTGCTGCTACGGCCTGGATTAAAAGCTTGTGTTAAAAGCTGAAAAGAAAGGGGGAGATGTGGCCAGAGCTGCCTTCTTGCGACTTGGGGAGCGAGGTTCGAGTCCTAGCGTCATATCAACATTATGTGATCCTGGGCACATCCCGATGCCTAACAAAACAAGACGGAGGGAAGGCAGAGAAGGGGAGGGGGGAGGAGAAATGCGACACGGCGGGTGTGAAGCAGCTTTCACTTATTAAAAATATCAAGCCTATTTGCTTTGTCAGTTTCGTGCTTAATCTATAAAAGAACGAGGGCCGGTGCCCATGTGCTCAGAAGCCCGCAGCAAGCGCTATTAAAGGTCTGCGCACCAAACACCAAAGCTGCGTAGTCTGGAACCCATCTCATGGCTCTTTAACCAACTGCACTCCCTGCCCCCTTATCTCACACGTGCAGGTTCATGCTTTCTCCCGTTGTGACAGTTTCCCGTCTTTCTTTTCCTCAGTCTTTCCTTTTGTTGTTTTTCCTTCTCTTGTTCGTGGGAAATGACTCGTGAGGAAAATAAGTGCTGGACCTAACAATGAGTAACGATGGGCCCTACTGGCACCCTCCAGCTCAAATTAAGCACGTTTCTATCAGAGGACACAACTACATGTAAACCTTCACCATGCATATCGATAGCTACTTCATGATATTTCACCAACTCAATACAAACGGCTAAGCTGTGGTACGAAAAACAAGTGTTGGCAAAGTTGTAGGGCTGTAGGATGCCCGTTGTTTTAATTTTTAACTTCTTTAAAAAAAAAAATTAATAGGACATCACGCTAAAATAAATAAAAACTAAAAACAAATATTGTAAGTAAAGATTAGCTTACCAGCACTGGAAGTGAAGTGAACACTTTTTAGGACAATGTACACATTTTCAAGAGCAAAATGACGTCACATTAAAGTGAGCCAATGGTTGAAGTGAGCTGACCGATTGCCCCACGCTCTAGGTTGTGGCAGGTGGATGCAACATGTGAATGACACTTGTGGATGAAGAGGCCTGACAAAAAGTCCCTCGATATGCAAATATACGTATGTATTTATTTAAAGACATTGGACTGACGAAGCAGCTTATTTAGGCAAGACCTAACAATACAATGCTGTGATCCGAATTTATTCGAAAACGCAGCAAAAATCGTTTAACTATGCACAGCCTCCGAAGATGGTTTTTTGGGGGGCCTTGGTCTTAATAGCTTGAAGAAAGAACTAAAAGAACAGAACGTGTACTAATTGTTGAGGCTTCAATGCAGTGAAGCTGGAGTGCAGACACTCTGTGTGGGAGGAGTGCTGCTACGGCCTGGATTAAAAGCTTGTGTTAAAAGCTGAAAAGAAAGGGGGAGATGTGGCCAGAGCTGCCTTCTTGCGACTTGGGGAGCGAGGTTTGAGTCCTAGCGTCATATCAACATTATGTGATCCTGGGCACATCCCGATGCCTAACAAAACAAGACGGAGGGAAGGCAGAGAAGGGGAGGGGGAGGAGAAATGCGACACGGCGGGTGTGAAGCAGCAGGGGCCTATGAAGTGGAGCTAAGCTTCACTTCAAAGGTGTGGGAGGAGTGCTGCTACGGCCTGGGGGAAGCTGGCTGGGGAGGGGGAGTTTATGGCCCAAAAGCGCGTGCCTGTGGCCACGTGAACTCGATGAAAACCGCACGAAAAAACCCGTGGTTTCACGAGTATTTCGAGCACTTCGGAATGGAAAAGGCGAGACCTAAAAACACAAATGGAGCAGCCAAAAGCCAACACTATAAAATCTTCCTTCCAAGAAAACCTCCTCCCCTCTTTTAATTGTGTGCGGCCTCTTGAGCGCATGTGAATCAGCGCACTGAATGTAGACTGAGTTCCATTTCAACATCGGTTTTGTAAAGCACAGACTTATTTCCTAGCCAAGTGGATTCTCTGCACACAACGTGGTTATTCATATCCCAACACTTGGCAATGTATGTAATTGTGCCTAACTAACATGACGTTTAACTAAAAATGACATTGCCATGAAGTAAGTGGTAAATGAGACATAATAGCTGCAGCCCTCTGGCACTACGATACAAGCCAGCAAACAGGAGGTGTGCACTGCTTGGCTAATGCATTCACACTATAGATAAAATACCATTAAATCTAAGATGACTGAAGCTTACCTGACCTTTATGGGCCGAGTCTTCCGGAGACAGACTTTGATTGTGTGCCTGCTATTCCACATGAATGTGGCTGGCATCCTTTTCTGAACACACCCCTTTGAAGGGTGGCTGACTGTCTGGCAGTGTGGTTGCTGGCCTTTGTATTTCACTAGTGCTGTGGCTGTGTATGAGTGTCCTAGAAACCGTCCGTTTAATTTACCTTTGCAGCATAATAGGTTCCCTGCTGCCTCAACATGTGATCAATTTTGTCCCCTATGTCAGACAGTGCTTGTTCCTCTGCTCCGATTATTTGTTTTTTTTCCTTGTGCCCATGGCACGGCATTTTGTGCTTACAGATTACCATGTAAACATAAGTTTACCCGCAGCCCCTACCAGAGGCACTATTCCACTGAATGTTTTCCTTGTCGTCCCGGACCACTGCTTGTTTTTCCTGTCCGCTGTTTTTCCCCTGCCTGTGTCAGGGCTTGCCTACCAGTCCTGTTGCCTACCTGCCCCCTTGCTTGTATTTCTGCTCCCTGCGCTTGTTTGTCGCTGAGAGAAATTGGTGGAAAGGTGGTTTGAAACTCGCAAATCACGCCAGCGCAGAGAGAGCATTGGATTGTCTGCCAACAGGTCACACAATAGAGGCCAGGGAAAGGGAGGGGGCGTACAACCAGGATCAGACTCAGAATCGGCACAAAGTGGGGCTGGGGTGATTGTCGGGTCAGCGGACCATCAAAGAGGGAATGATTACACCATCTTAGAAAATAGCACAGCCCAGGCCATAAGCACAGAAGTGTGAAACAGTCCGTTTAATTTGCCTTTGCAGCATAGCAGCGGCTTCACGGACAGGTGGACATCGGTATCAGAGTGACTGTAGACCAACGGCCTCGATGGGGAGCCTCCAAGTAGCCTGGTCCGGTCAGTCACAGCAGGGCACCAAAATGAGAGGCACAGGCGGCGGTGCGAGTATTGGCGGCTTCAAAATCGAAACTTTCAAACATAACTTCCGCCCGCTCGCACCGCCCAGGCTATGACTTTATTTTCTGGCTCGGGCGGAAAATGAACATTGTTACAAATGCCCCAGTGAGAGCACAACAGAGGCAGCCTGGCTGGTTGGAGCGACGGCGACCGGAACCACCTGCTGGCAGATGATGTATATTAAACTGTTCTAACACCAGAGCAGGGCAGTAAGTGGTTGCTCACTGTGTTACTGCGAAGGGGGCCCCTGGAGCACGGGGCCCCCCCGCACCGCGTGGTCTGCGGGGGCCTGTGTTACGCCCCTGATGACGTAGAGAATTCTAACAGAAGCCCATGTTCACACCAGAACATAGGCTTCTATTGGAATTCTCAAGGGCATATTATCAAGTCCATTGTAGCCGCTTTAGCGGCAGTTTTCTGCCACTAAAGCGGCGATAATTTTAACGCCGTTTCTTGATAATATGCCCCACAGTATTTAGCAAACGAGACATAAACTGCAGTAAAGCCAAGACCGTTCCGTCCTCGTGGGTAACTGGAAATTGGTCCTCAGTTGCAAGTTCTTGGTTGGAAAGATATGTTTAATTCAACCCGGCTTCACTTTCACATTTACACGTTTTTATTATACTTTTTAAAAAACTTTATAGGTGGAAGCAAACAAAGGAAGCTTTTCCAATACTATATTATAACGGATCTGTTAATAGTGCATAACTTTTTCTTCCAAGCAACTGAGTCAGAGAACGGAGCAGTTGCTCGACTCACTGAACTAGAGCTTGGATTTTACCCCGAGTTTGCACTCCTCTCCAGCTAGGCCCGGCTCGCTGGACCATAATTGTCTTGATCTGCTACATGATGCATTTCACATAACAGAACGAAGTACATGTTACTTATCGGCGGGAAAACAAGTTTAGTACATAATATTACAAAACACGTGTATTCTAAACTACCACTAGATGGTGCTATAGGACAGTTTATGTCAATTTACTTTTAATTCAGATTGCTATTTTTGATCGCTACTGTAGACCTGTTGGCGTAAATTACTCTGGCCCTCTTCAAGGACCGGAAAGATCGACGGCAGCTGAACATTTGTTTGTGTGCACATTTTAATAGAACATTTAAACCGTGAAGGGTCATTTTAGAGGTTGAAATATAACTTCTCTCGAGGTCTGTAGTCAACTCCAAGGCAAAGCGCCTCAGGTCCTAATCAGTGTTACATTTTTACATAAAAATAAATACAAATCATAATAACAACAACACTAATAATAATGATAATAATAATAATAATAATATAAATAACATAATAATATTGACGAGGACCATGATGATAATATTATTATTGAGAGGCACATTTTTTGACAGGCCTGCTGCTGAATACCATGAGTGTAAAAATGCCGACATGGAACTGCTGTCGGAAAGTGCCATCATAAATTCCCGACGTCGGACATGCCACCCTTTAAGGATAATGAGGTCTTTCCGACTGGCTTGTCGGGTCCTGGTGTTGCGCGTGCGCATTATAATTAGCTCTGCGGCATTAAGGGGACCCGGACACCAGTTCACTGCTCCGCGTGGTCCAGACTAACTCCGGGGCCACGCCTCCTTTATTTTATAGCACACGGCGTCACGTACGCCACCGTGTGTGCGCACGTCTACGTGCACAAACCACTAGACTGCTAACATCGCAGTCTCACGACATTACATTCCTTTCAACCTTTAATTGAACAAAAACACTAACAGATAATTCAAAAGTCACTACGTATAGAAATCAGCAACAAAGAATGATGGGGGCCATCCGGCCGGTTACCAGTCTCGTGGCTCGGAAGTCTGCGTTCAGCCCACAGCAAAGTCCGCCAGGTGTGAAGGCGGGGCCGGGTTTCTTCTTAGCCCATACCCCGCTGCCTCTCCTCGGAACAATACCCTCCTGGGGGTGTCTCGATGGGTGACTCCGGTGGATCGGGCTCCCATGGTGGATTGAGGGCTGGTCGCTCTCGGCGTCTCAGCGGCAAACAGCCTCGCTGCTGAGCCTTCACCCTGGGGGTTGCTTTCATTTCCGAGTGGACTCTGGTTCTCTTCTGGCCGGTTGGGCGATTCTTGGCTGGATTCCTGTCAGGGGTGATCTTCTGTTGGCACGGGTGCTTTCTTGAAGAATGAGACGTTGCACGTGACGGTCTCTCCTCCTCGCTGGGCCGTCACCATGGTGCCATTGCGGTGCGTGACTGTCCAGGACCGGGGTTCAAATGGGAGTCTGAACTTGCGCCCCGGATATCTGTCCTTCACATAGACTTGATCTCTTTCATTGATGGACGGTGCTTTGGCCCTCCTTCGGAAGCTGGCGTAGTCATTTGACCGCCTCCGGTTGAACAGTGTTTTCCGCGGGTTTGCGCTGCTTGGAGTCCAGGTATGATGGTTGGGGATTGTGTCTCTGACTATCCTTCCTATTGCCGATGGGCCTGGGGCGGCTTCTGTAGTGCGATGTGGCGTGAGCCGGTATTCCCTGAGAAATGAGTAAATCGCCTTCTCCAATGGGGCTTCTTCAGCATGGGCGATCCGGATAACTTTGTTTAGAGTGCGCATAAACCTCTCGACCTCTCCATTGGCTTGAGGCCATCGGGGCGTCACTTTCCGGTGTTGGATTCCCCACTCAGCGAGGTAGTCTGCAAACTCTTGTCCCTGGAAGGGAGGTCCGTTGTCGGTTTTGACCCACTCGAAGATGCCATGGGTGGCGATGGCTTTCTCAAATTTTGCTATGACTTCTTTGGCTGCGAGCGTTGTCACGATTTCCACTTCTGGATATTTCGTGAAGTCATCTATGATGGCAAGCATGTGTCTCCCATCCGGCAGGTGTCCGAAGTCTGCGCTAACGCGCTCCCAGGGTCTCCGCGGGTTGTCTTCCGTGATGACCGGGAGCGGGCATTCCGGTTGTCCTGCCGCCTGGCACCATTGGCATTCTTTGACAGTCTGTTCTATTCTGGCGTCCATGTCCGGAAACCATACTTTCGCACGGAGTCTGCTCTTTGTCTTCACCATGCCTTGGTGCCCGCGGTGAGCGAGTTCGATGGCTTGCTGGGTTAGGCTCGCTGGCATCACGATTCGGGGTCCTCTCAAAAGGCATCCTTGGCTGTCGACGGACAGCTCCTCCCGTACTCTCAGCAGTGCCTCCAAGACGTTCCTCGCCTGTGGTGTCCTCTTGCTGAGCGAGACTTGGAGAGATCTCCAGTCGTTGGCCTGTAGGGCGTTCACCACTAGTTGAAGGACCTCATCGTTGCAGGTTGCTACGGTGATCATATCTATGCTCATGGGTAAAGGCCTTGATCTCTCTATTACTGCCTTTACATATTCCTCCGCCTCCTCTGCGTCTTTCTTCTCTCCGCAAGTTGCTGCTCGGGGGTGTCTGGAGAGGTAATCTGCGGGGTTTGTCGCCCCCGGTTTGAACTCCAGTTGGTAATCATACTCTTGTAGTTGCAGGATCCACTTCTCTATTCTGGGAGGTGGTTTGAAGACCGACCCTCGAAACAGCGGGATTAGAGGCTTGTGATCTGTGGAGACGGTAAACGGGTGTCCGTATACGTACACGTGGAAGTGTCTGCAGGCCCAATGAATTGCAGTTGCCTCCCTCTCAATTTGGGAGTACCGTTGCTCTGTTTCGGTCAGTGATCTGCTGGCGTAGGCAATGGGCGCCCAGTCTTCCTCCCCTTGGCGCTGTGTCAGTACAGCTCCCAGGCCGTAGGGGCTGGCATCAACTGCGATGTTGGTCAGCTTTGCCGGGTCGAAGTACGACAGGGTCTTCTCCGCTGACAATGCGGCCTTGGTGTTGTGGAACACCTCGCTTTGTTCTTCGCCCCACTGCCAGGGGGTGGTTGACTTGGTGAGTTCCCGAAGAGGTCTGGTGAGGTTGGATAGATCTGGGATGAACCTCCCACAGAAATTTACCATACCCAGGAAGCTTCGTACCTCGGATATGTTTGTCGGGGCTGGGGCCACTTGCACATCTTTGACTTTGTCTGGGTCAGGTGCGATGCCTTGGTCGGAGAACGTGTATCCGAAGAAACTGATCTTATTCTTGAGGAATTGGCATTTCTCCCGGGGCAGCGTTAGGCCTGAGTCTTTTATTCTCTGCAGTACACCCTTCAGTCTTTGGTGGTGTTCTTCAATGGTGTTTGCGTATATGAGCAGGTCGTCACTTACACTCAGGACTCCTGGGAGTCCGCTTAACACTTCTATGATTGTGTTTTGGAAAACTTCAGCTGCGCTGGAGATACCGGAATTGAGTCGTCGATATCGTCGGAGGCCCACGTGGGTGGAGAAGGTGGTGATATACCGGGAGTCTGGGTGCAAAGGCAGCTGATGATATCCGGAGCGCAGATCCATCGTGGAAATCCATTTTGCGCCGTTTAATTCCCCCAGGATATCGTCAATGGTGGGTGTCAAATGTCGTTCCCTCTTGACTGCCGCGTTGGGTAGGCGCATGTCTACACATATGCGGACCTGTCCCGGCTGTTTGGGTTTCCACGCCACAACGATTGGTGATACCCACGGGGTGGGCCCGCTGACCTTCTCGATGATGCCCTGCTTCTCGAGGGCCTCTAGTTCTTCCTCCACCTTCTTCCTGAGGTGGAATGCTATCCTACGGTGCCTGAGAGCAACCGGTTGGATGGACGAGTCTATATGGAGGGACACCTCCTTTCCTTTTAGACACCCAATGCCTTGAAATGTGTCCTCAAATTCCTCGAGAATCGAGTCCAACTCCTCCTCCAGTACTGCCATTGCGTAAAAGATCAGTTGGAGTTCTTCCGCCGCCCGTCCGCTGAGGAGCATGCCGCTGCCTTCTTGGGTTACGTAGACGGTCGATTGGACTTTCCGGCCTTGATGCTGTAGCTCCGTTTGGAAGCATCCGATCAGCGGGATTGGGGACTTTTGTCCGTAGGCAAAAACACGGATTTTTGCTGTCTTCAAAGTTGGCTTGTCCCGCAGTTGGTTGTACACGTTTGCCGCCATAAGTTCGATCGAGGCTCCTGTATCGATGGTGGCCCTCACTTCTTGTTGATTTAGTCTTATGCAGCATTTTGGGAGACGCCTCTTCTTCTTCTGTGGCTGGTTAATGGCAAACACAAAGTGGACTGGATAGTCGCTAGAGTCGTCATCCATGTCTTCACTGTCTGGGCTTCCTCTGATGGCATGGGCCGCCTCAGGTTTTTGCTTGGAGGACCTGCAGACTGTGGCGAAATGGTTCACCCGTCCACATGCGCCGCATTTCCTCCCTCGCGCTGGACAGTCTTGAGCGCGGTGGGGTATGCCTCCGCAGTAACCGCATTCTTTTCGACGTTCTTGCGGCTTCTTTCCTCCAAATTGCTGCGGCTTAGGCCGTACAACGTTCACTTGTTCGGCCACGTTGACTTGCTCAGCCTTGACCGGTCTGTGGAGTGCTGCCTCCATGTGTGATGCTCTCGCTTGTGATAACTCTTTGGAGCGGCCAAGCTTTAGGATATCCGCTAGCGGTTTTCCATCCTCTTGGAGGATTTTCACTCGCAAGTTGGAAGAGTAGCATCCTTGAATTATTTGGCCACGTATCTCCTCTTGTTCGTCCCGAAAACCACATGTGCTGGCGAGTTCTTTTAGCCTGCCGTGGAATGCGTCTAGGGACTCTTCCGCTTCCTGCCGCGCTTGCCGGAATATGAAACGTTCATAATCTTTGCTGGCCATGGGTTCAAAATGTGCGTTGAGCGCATTGAGGAGTGTGACGTAGGTGTGAGGCGTAGCTTCCACTAGGGTCTTGTAGATTCTGTGGATATCCTTCCCACCTAGATGAAGAAGAAGCGCCCTACGTCGTTCCCTCGCAGTTCCAGCACCTTCGAAATAGAATTGCAACCGCTCTGTCCAGTCTTTCCAACGGGGCGCCAGGGAAGCAGGTGCGCCGTCGACCACGAATGGCTCTATGGGGGGATGGCCGCCATTTTGGCACGTGGGGACTCTCTGTGCGCTGCCAGCCGGACACAGGTGACGTGGTCGTAGAGACAAGATACCCCCTTGAGGCGGTGTGCCGGAGGAACGCCCAGCGGGCCGCCGATGATTGGGGCCACCTGCGGTGATGGGGCGCCACTCTGTGGGAGTGGGCGATTGAGCTCTGCCCCCCTGTGGACGTAGGCTGCCAGCGCCCCTACCCTCGTGCAGCTGGTCAGCGATGAGGCTTTCTGCATCAGGGCGCAAGCACCGAGTGACGCCCCCTGCAGCCTGGGCACGTTCGCGGGGACGATGGCGCTGCGGGCCGTCACCGGCCGAACTCCCTGGTTGATGCGGGTCTGCTCGGCCGGGGTCTCCACGATTAGGACTCCAGATGCAGGCTGTACATGGGCACACGTGCGGGGCTAGGCAGGAGCGGTCAGCGAGGTACAGCGTGAGTTCTTTTTATGACCTCGTCGCCATTGTCGGGTCCTGGTGTTGCGCGTGCGCATTATACTTAGCGCTGCAGCATTAAGGGGACCCGGACACCAGTTCACTGCTCCGCGTGGTCCGGACTAACTCCGGGGCCACGCCTCCTTTATTTTATAGCACACGGCATCACGTACGCCACCGCGTGTGCGCACGTCTACGTGCACAAACCACTAGACTGCTAACATCGCAGTCTCACGACATTACATGGCTGGCGTCGGACCTGAGTCAAATTCCCCGTTTGGTTTAAACTCTGACTGCCTTCATTGTAATACGGCGATCGGATTTTAAACCTTCAATGTCGGTAGGAACGCCTCCCACCAGCAGTCAGAGGCTTCCCCACCGACATTGTAATTAGGCCCTTCATTGAATGAAAGCCAAAAAATGTTTTTTAAAAACAAATAAAGATAGCTAAAATGAGATTTTACTCTTAATATTTAATTAAGGCTCATAATTTGGCTAAAGCAGTCTTCAGGGTGGCAGAGGGGCTGAATATACTAACTGGAATTCAGAACACATTATTTCCATCCTCCAACCCCTCGAGGATGGAGCTCCTTCCAAATGAAACTTTAAAAATTAGAAATTACTAGAAAAATGTCAAACATAAGAAAATATATTCAGGCCATGATACTGACTTGCACAATATACTTTTTACCATTACTGTCCAGTAAAATCCCCCCAGTACCGTGCAATTATAAGTATGACCTAATGGAATTGGAGTATATCGTGTGGGGCCGATTTTCCAGTCGTAAATCCACATGGAATCTTTATGACATGCAGTTTTTCTGTATACATTTACCACCTGCTCTGTGCATGTAGCCTGTTATGTATAGGCCTGTGGATGCGAAGTAGGGGGTTGAAACAGGGGCTGTGAGGGGAGTAGGGGAGGGAAAGAGGGAAGGATGGATTTCTTTTTCTAGCAGGTCAGGATTATTTTCCAGAAAAATTGGGTTTGGTTCACCCACATCCAATAACACCAGGTGAGGAAAAATCAAACATCACGTAATTATGCGAAATTAAATTAACACATAAAAGCATGCATTAATTGTGCTCTGAACAACTTGTATACTGGGCATAATTCAGAGGCCATTTCCACTTCAACCTTGAGCAATACCCTCACTCATAGTACAACTTCCTTAGCTACTGTTTCCAAATTGTTTCGTATTAAAGGCATTCTTTTATTAGACACCATTCTCAAAAAACGACCCACGCGTGCACTTCTAGAATTATGCCCAGGCAAACTGCTGCAAATATTAGCTCTAGCTTTAAGCAATTACCCACTGCATATTTGTAAAAGTTATTTTGAAGCAGTTATACTACCGAACAGTGGGAGAAAGGTGTTGGTAGGACACTTCTCAAGAGATGTTCTGCAAATCCTTCTGATTTGAACAATTTCCGATTTAACTCTCTCATCCCTTGTATGTCGAAGCTCCTGGAAATATTGATCTTAATCCATCCTCCATATATTCTGGAAGAAAACAACTTACCGGGTGTCTTCAAAGCCAGCTTTCGACCAGATAGAAGTATAGAACTAGATGTAGTTTCCATATTGGATGATTTATGTATGAAGGTGGATGCCGGGGACGTCTAGTTCCCTGTGCTCCTGGACCTGTCTGCAGCCTTCAACATCATCAATCACATGATCTTCATATTCAGACTCTTGAATACAATTTTCTAAGCACCCGTTCTAAAATGGCTCATATCATGTCTATCCAAGCATCAACAATTGGTCAGAAGCCCTTCTATTCATTATAATTACAATTCAAATCTCTCAATTCTGCTGTCCCGTATGAATCAATTATTTCTCCCTGTTAAATAAATATATCCGAACCCTTGCCCAATTTGAGGTAACATTCTACATTTGTGCCGATGACACTCAACTGATTTTGCAAAAGAAAATCAACTGCGGACCTCTCTACTGCACCTCACATATAGTTCAAATAGTATAGCACGGGGCACTTCTGTCCCAATACCAGCCGTTGTATAGTATTATTGCAAAGCAGAATAAACCTGAACAAAAACAAAAGTGGAATGTTGCACCCTTACACAAATAGAACAGTGAGTTTTTAAGTCCATTAGAAAAGTTCTTGCTTTATTCCACTCCAATTTTCAAAAGTGTGAGATCCAAAGATTTTAAACGCGTTTCGTTCAAGCTCTCTTGAACTTCCTCAGGACCTTTTAGCTGATGTCATATCAACTTATCTTGGATTATATTTGGTCCTTCAGCATTCAATATCCTTCCACTTTTGGCACACTTTCGTGGTGATTTATAATCGATGTAGGGATATTTGTTATCCTTGGCCAATACCGGGATCGGTATAGTGAAACATAACCCCACGTCTGGTCGTTCGACTCAATGTTTTTAATCTTTGGATCTTACAGTCTTGAAAATTAGAATGAATAAAGCAAGAACTTTTCTAATGGACTTAAAGACTCACTTTTCTATTTGTTTTACGGTTGCACTATTCCACTTTTGTTTTTGTTAAAACTCAACTGATTTTGGCTTGTCACACAAATCAAAGCAAGGCTAGGACTTTGTTCTTAACACACATCACATCCTTAACCTGTTTGTGGACATTAACAAACTATATACAGTTGAAAACAACTAAAAGCCGCTCCTAGCTTCCCACACCTTGACTGTGGAAAACCTTAATTGGCCCGCAATGATAGGCCTTCCACCCACTCCCACTTCTTCAGGGTCAGAATGGGACAAAAAGTACGCCTGGGCACTAAAGTAAAACTGGCCCCCATTAGTGAATCTAATAGCTAAAAAATGGTAATAACAGGGAAAAACTACCCTTCATTCTGCTGCACAGAATCTCCTTAGATGCTCTGTGCACGCTCCTCTTTCACTGCTGTCAGTCTTTATTCCAGCCCTTTCTCTTCATCCACCGTAGCACATATGTTCTGTACCATTGCTCTCCACAGATGCCTTCTCCTCAGCCACGTTCTTCTTAGAGATAGTTTCTCTCACCTTTTCTGTACCATCTCTCTCCACAGACGCCCTCTCCTCAGCCCAGTTCCTTGCAATCACAGTTTGGAAATGGGTCGGGTTGCAGCACCCTCCCCCTACCCCATCTGGTTACGAGACCGGTTTCTCTTAATTTTTTAAAAAATAAAGCAAACTGCGTCTGCTCTTTAGTTCACTGTGAGCAGCAATTAAAACAAGCATTTGCAATGCAATAGGTCTCGCACTTACACAAGTTTAAGCTATTGGCATTGTAAATGACAATGCCTTTTATTTAACTTAATTAAAAAAAACAAAAATAAAAGGCATTGTTATTTTCAACGCCAATAGCTCAAACTCGCGTAAATGCGAGACCTATTGCATTGCAAATGCTTGTTGTGATTTGGTGTAAATTCGTCCAGTAGTTTCAAAGATATTTAAGTATAAAAAAATAGACATCTGGGAGCCTAACAACATATTGAGACCCTACTGAAATTTAATTGGTTGCCAACAGTTCAACTAGGAATTGTTGGCAGCCATCTTGAGACTCGGCTTGAAGCAGAGTCCCACAAAAAAATTTTTAAAAGAAAAAGGGTGCAAGATGGGAATACCCTGACCATCCACATATGGTGGGTGGGCGGCGGGGTCTTATAGGGACCCTGTCGGGCAATAATAGCTTTTTTTCTTTTTTCTTTTGCCACGATCGCTGGTGGGTGACATATTAGCTGCAAAATTAAACAAAAATGCTACTACCTCTCCTGTTACATTCAGTAAGTCCCACACTGCAGGATTGTTGAGAGGTCTTCTTTACCCCACCCCTTTTCTCTACCACTCTGCAAGCACGTTTCCTGGCACACTTCTAGTTGGAGATAAAGTCCCCTTGGCTGCTGAGGGTCTATGGGGGTGAAAAACCCCTCCTGTTTCCGCCAGTAAGTACCACACAGTGGGATTGCTAAGAGTCATCAGAGGCCACACCCTCTTTCTCCACCACTCTGCAAACATGTCTCCTGGTGCACTACTGGTTGGGGAATGAAGTCCTCTTTGGTACTGGGTGCCCTTGGGGGCTAAGAAGCCCTCCTGGTACTTACTGTAAGTCCTACACAGCGGGATTCCTGAGAGCTGATCAGAGGCCCCGCTCCCTTTCTCCACCACTCTTTCAAACTCTATTACTACTTAAAAAAAATAGAAATTCACTGAAAACAACAACGGTTACAGGGTTGTTATAGTTAGGAAATGGAATTTAAAAAAACTTAGAAATTCACTGAAAACAACAAAGGTTACAGTTAGGCTCAGGTTTCACTCATAAAAATCATGAACAAAAGAGAAAAAAGACTAAAAATACAATGACTCTGAAAACCAGAGCGTACGATACAAACGCATCATTAAAAATTCATAAAGAGAATGACAATGATGAACATAATTCCTAATATCCTAAATTTGGTATTGTTAGGTATTTTATCGTACCATAGAATACCTAACAATACCAAATTTAGGATCTAAAACCATAGAGGGGGATCTGAGAAACCTATGAGTTGAAATAAGACAAGAACTACTTTTTAAAGTTTTTACATTTCATTTATATATTTTCTCCCTTGTTTGTGTAGATAATAATCTTCTGCATGGAGGAGTAAGTCTCATATATGTGTTGAGTCCTGAAGAAGGTGGCCTTTTTACTTAATTCTAAAAACCACCGAAACTCCTCAACGCCAGTTTTTTTAAGAACCCAACTCACAGGAATTTCTTGGATAGGCTTAGTAACCCCACCAGTTCTTCTTTCTGAACATGTTGTGTTGGATCAATTTGGGCAACAGTATATAGAACTGTGCAGATTGGGTTCCCGTCTGCAGTTTGATGTATATGTTTTTTTATTGTGTTGTCGTATTTTATTCACTGTGTACGAATTAAATTATGTTCATCATTGTCATGATTTTTATGAATTTTTAATTATGCGTTTTTATCGTACACTCTGGTTTTCAGAGTCATTGTATTTTTAGTCTTTTTTCTCTTTTGTTTAAAATAAAATATATGTAAGCGCTGCATCCTAATTTGTTTTTTTTATACTGTTATGATTACAATTCTATGTTGATTTAAGTGAAGGCATATGCTCGGTAAGAATGATTTGAGAGTAAGTGTAAGTGTGGGTGTTTATTTATAAATCCAGGGGAAATCTGTTTTTCCTCACTGTTATTGAGAGCTCTGTTCCCTTGGAAATCGGAGCCACCTCTCGAGTTTTTAACATTCTCTCATAAAAAAACAGTGAAATTCAGCAGTTATACTTAGCTGAGCTAACTATAACTCGAACCCCCCCCGCAATGCACTGCTTATGACCTCACATGTTACATCACTCATGACATACTCAGTGACATCACTCATGAAGTCACTCATGGCATCTCAAATGAATATAACATAATTATATTGATCTAGTGTATGGCTCCGTGTATTGTCATAATATTAATTAAAGAAAAAGAGGCCCTTACAATCTAGTGCAAAACATGTCTTCCTTTCTGAATGCAGGAGAGTACATTAATTCGTGGGTAGGGTAGTTGTCTTCTCACCAACATGCTGGGGAGAGCATATGCCAAGGCGCTTGCGTGGGGGAGATTAAGGGATGGAATGGGGGGTGGAAGGGAACCAGAGGAGGGAGAAGGAGTGTGGGGAGAGTGCTGTAGAAAAGGAAACATAGTGGTTCAGGTATGTAAAGCTGTTGATGTGCTAACTTAGTCCTTTTACCCCACTGAAGTAAAACGAGAGATAGAAGAGCATAAGAATATGAATAGGATTCTGGGTATAAATCAAATTAGGAGAACTTAAGACACAAGTTTTGCACAGAGATCAAAAATGTAGACAATGTGAAAGCAATAGAAATATGTAAATATTTAGGTGTCTAGTTTATCGGAACACATGAATATATATTTCAAGTTAATTATGATGAGCCATTGTTGAGGGAATGTGTCAGGCTTCTGCAAAAATTGGAGGATTTTGGCTTGAGTATATTTGGGAGCATTGCCCTGAATAACTATCCTACCAAAGTTTCTCTAATTTTTAAGAGCCCTCCCTATATATTTTATGGATTCATATATTAGGAGGCTACACATGGTGTCAATGGGTTTTATTTGGAGGCTTAAAAGGCCCAGTTGAGCACATTCAGTTTGTTTTGCTAGCAATACCAATAACCTATGTGGCAATATACAGATACCCTGTGTAAGATCTCGTTTTAGACAATAGACCTTTTGAAAATTCTAAAATATTGTGGTGGCTAGCTAAATTGGATTAGCCTCCCACCTATCTTTCTTCTGAGTAAAGGTAATGAAGCAGGAGCTATATCTGCATTGGGATCTTTGTGTATCGGGTGTTTAATGAGCATGGAGTAAAACGCACTAAAAGATCTACAAGAACAATATGAGTTTCTAAACAGCAACTTTTAAAACATCTAGAAATACGGGAATATTTTATTAGAACATAGATGTATATAGTTGGTCACAAAACATTGTAGAAGGTATAGTTGGTACCAAAACATTGTAGAAGATGTACATTGGTCAAGAACAAGCAAAGATCAAAGATGTGTGTGCATTTTTGATGTGGTTTGTCAAATGGGTAGATAAATGGCCAAGATGGGAGGGATCCTCAATTAATTAACCCGTTTCGTGCTCGTGACGGAACCACTCCGTCACGAGCCTCGGGCGTGCTGTGCTAATGACGGAGTGGTTCCGTCACGGCGCTGCCGCTCCGCCCACGCTGCATCAATTCTGCGCCTGCGCGGCTGAATTGATGAGAGGGCGAGGCTCTGACGGAACCACTCCGTCATGAGCACAGCGCGCCCGTGGCTCGTGATGGAGTGGTTCCCTCCCCCCCAGCGCCGTGGCGGTATTACCGCCGCGGCCAAGGGGTTAAGTAATTTTTAAGGAATCTACCACAATGATGCACACCATGAGCTCTTTTGCTAAATATCAATAACAGCACAATAAAATATTGTTTGCATTTTATATCAAGATATATAAAGAGTAGCCACACTAGTAATTCCTCTCTTCTTGGTTCTCCTAGCAGCAGAAAGGTATAAGACCTCTCTGGCTCGATATCATAAGAACCTAAAGAATGCATGTAGAGACCACATTGCATCACTTCTTAACCAGGCAGGGAGTGCCCCTAAAGAATTATGCCAAATCCTTAAATCCTTTACCAACCTGAAGGCCTGCAACAATATAGTTGCTCCATCTCAAGAACTCTGCAATAAAATTGCTAATCATTTTGTACAGAAAATGGCACTCATTTATGACAAAATCACTAAAGAAAGCAACCCTCTGAATGACATTGCATTCCGCTGTCCTCCATCTTTGACCAATGTGTATTCACTGGAAAGCTTTTCTCCTCTTACAGTAGACACTGTGGAGACACTGGCGAACACAGTTAAATCGGGTTCTCCTTTGGATATGAAGCCAGCCAAAACATCCTCTCTACTCTATAAACAGTTGTCCCCGTCTAGCTGCACAATCCTTAATCTTTCTATTGGAGAGGGCCAACTACCACTTGAATGGGAGGCTGCACAAATAATCCCATCCAAAAGAAAGCTAATACCCCATTGGAGGATCTGTCCAACTATCGTTTGAGTTCTCTTCTACCTCCTCTGAGTAAGTTATTGGAAAAGCATATTAATAAACATCTCTCTGATTATGTTGAATCTACTACCTTGACTCCTCTCAGTCTGGGTTTAGGTCAATGTACAGCACGGAATCAGCATTGATTGCCTTTACTGATAATATAAGACACTCCCCTGACAACCGACAAGCTGTACTACTGGAATTGTCAGTGACTTTCAACACGGTTTCTCATTCCATTCTACTCAGGAGACTCAGAGATATTGGAATCCAAAAACAAGCCTTTCAGTGGGTCTCGTGCTTTCTCACTCGCTGAACTCAGACCATCAATCTTGGCTCTTTCTGATCACAGACCATGGAACTCACCAAAGGAGTACCTCAGGGACCCTGTCTTAGTCCTACTCTGTTCAACATTTATGTTGCCCTGTTAGCTGGATTACTTAGAAAGCTGGCCTTCATGCTGCTCTAGTATTCTGATGAGACCCAGCTTTTACTGTCATTTGACAAAAATTCCTATAATACTCAGACTGTTTCCTCGTAAGGCTTGACTGTTATCGCTACCTGGAAGAGGAATAATTACTTACAGTTAAATGCTGCAAAAACCAAGATCATGCTATTCGGAGAAGCTCCTTTGCTCTGGTCCCTAAAGTGGTGATCACCTGAATTAGGTGCCACCCCGGTCCCCAAGACTGTGGTCAAGAAACTAGGCATACGTCTGGACCAGAAACTCACAATGAAGGAGCAAGTTACAACCACAGTGGGCTCCTGCTTCCATATGTTAATCCTCCTATGCAGGGTATTTCCCTTTCTCCCCCTGACCATACCAAAAACACTAATCCAAGCACATGTGATAAGCTGCCTGGACGACTGTAATGCTCTCTTGATTTCAGCTAGTGAGTCCTCATTAAGTAGACTTTAGGTAGTTCAAAACACAGAGGCTCACCTTGTCTCGAACTCTCCTGCCAGAACAGCCTCTCTCCATCTATTACAATGTTTACACTGGCTTCCAATACGCGAGCGGGTTAAATTTAAGATATTTTGCATTGTTCACCAAGCACTAAACAGTAAAGTCTATGGCTATCTAGCAGAAAGACTTATTCAATACCAGCCACTCAGACTTCTACACTCAGGAGCCAAATCCTTGCTTCTTGTACCGCGTTTTAAGAAATCCCGCTTGGGTGGGAAAGCATTCTTACACCTAGCTCCCTATTCATGGAACCAGCTTTTATTTGCAAAGCTCCTTAAAACCGAGCTTTTCTAAAATACCTGCTTCTAATCTGCCTTGACTGCTGCACCTCCGTAGCGCGGAAATACCCCTTTGGGGGTGATTCGGGCGGTTTAAATGGTAATAAAATAAATAAATGTAAAAAAAATGTAAGTCCTCTTTTTAGTCTCTGCTTTTACATCCTTTGCGTCCATTTGTTCCTTCTTCACATTCCTTACTCTGTTTGAACTAACTTACTTTCAGGTTTATCTCCCCTTTTCTTTCTCTTTTCAGCGCATTCATTGTTTCAATATTTTCTCTTTCACGTTCTCTTGCACATCTGCAACCCATTGCCTTGTGCACTTGCATCATTTATTTGTTTTGACCTGGTTGTTTCCAACTCCTGACGCGCTCCAGTGCTGTTGTTTCAGTACCAACTGTGTACTTTTATATTTTTTCTTGCTCTCTACAGTGGTTTCAGTTTTCTCCCAATGGTGTAACCATGAGTTCCACCTCATTCACAGGGCTCGACTGGCCGTAGCGGGCACTGGGCATTTCCCAGGTGAGCCAGAGGGGTGGGGGCCGGTTTTGTCACTGGGGGGCGGTTTTGCGGCAGTGCTGCAATATCGGCCCCCTGTAACAAAAGCAGGAGCGGTGCTTCCTCTCCAATGCTTTTCCCTCCTAAACACATCTTTGCACCCTTTTCACCTTCCTGCTTGACCACCCTTCATCACATCCTCCATGAAGCTTGACACAGCAGCCATCTTGAATGTTTCATTAGTAGTCAGCCCTGGCAATGATTTTGTAGTAGTAGTAGATTTTCTAATCCTTCAGCGTAATTACATAACTGTCAGCCTTTCTAGACAAGTATAACAGGACTTTAGATACATCTCTTTTATAATTGCAAGAGGGGCTTCATTGCACAATAAACGAGAGAGGAAAAGGCGAAACTGCTGCATTAATATTCCAGGGAACTATATAATAAGATAATAAATTAAAGGAGAAAGAGCCTGCAGCACTACTATAATGTGCTTTAGCCTCCGCCTTACAGGGCACCCACCTCCAACTTTGGAATGATATATGCCTCTGATGAGGGCTGTAACACGGACTCTCCTACTTCTCCTTCCCTTATCTCCTAAGGCCAGCAATAGAAGGTAAACAATAAGTCTGATACCTCTCTGGCCCTAGATAAATTAGTATTTGATTACCCTTCTTCCTTTTCCAGTACCCAGTCAAGTTATACCCCACAACAGTCACCCCTTTCCAAAATCACTATGGCAAGGACAGAAAAGATCCCTATAAGTGCTAAATCACTTACACAAAGCCTTCCTCAAAGTAAAGGAGTTGCACACCCCGGTAGAAGAAACCAAGGAACCGGATCATGCCCAAGGCCCCACCAAGAACCAAACTGGGGAGGACAATGAATATATTTCTCTTGATGAGTGTAACACTTCTTCCTGCTATTCACTGACTTGTGATGATAATGATGAAATTGGTGAGGACCCCAAAGATGCTGTTGATCAACCTACATCTGTTCCTTTAGCCCTCTGTCATTAGTCTTGATCTACTGGGAGTATGTTTGACCTTTCTGAGCTAAGACACCCTAGCTCTAAAGACTGCCTTCCTCCCAGATTTCAGACTTTGTTAGAAATTGCCGACTATTAGAGAAATCAGTGTGTTTTACACTTTTATATCGCAATTTATTGACAAATCTGCCTTTGCTAAGAAAAATCACGCATGGGCAGTGATTCAATCATATCAGTTTCTGAAACCCCAACCATACTTGTCTGAACACTTCTCGCATCATAAAAACACTATTTGACGCTGTTGCGGCTGGGTTCATTCCCCACAAAGGATCTAACCCCGAAATGGAAGTCTACATGGCCCACTAAAGAATGTCGCCTGTGTGAACAAGCAGAAGAGTCGTTATTACACCTTTTATGCATTTGCCCCTTGCTATTAGAACCTCGAAAAATAGTCCTGCGTGAGATTTTTAGGAAATATCAATCAAGGTTGTGCAGAGCTGTAGTGATACAATGCCTTGGTGGACTGTCAATTCAGTTGTCATGTCGAGCCATCACCTTTTGGAAAATAGCAGCCAAAGAATTGGATAAAAAAACATAATAGTCCACATGGCAAAGATATATGAATGTCTGTTCTCTCCCTTTCTGCACTGACATTAAATATCACTCTTTTCATATTGAACTGCGATTAACTTCTTACAATTTGTATAGATTACAATATTTTTGTTTTAATTGTCGTTTGCGACCAAAGCTTATGATAGGATGATGTTTTTAATTGTTTGCATTTTATAGACTTTTATCTTTGATAATTATTATGTAATATGTGTTTTTGCAATGCTTTTATGATTTTTAACGAAATCAAATAAAAGTAATACTTTACTCTTTTATATTAATCCTCCTGTACCTCCATCATTGCAAAATATGTGCCACCCATAAAATGGACCCTTACCTCCTGTCGCTCCATAACCACTCTGGACAAGACATTGATGAGATGTCAAACGTGCTCTCAAGCTCAGTCAAGATTGTGTCCTCAATATTTCTGGTCCTCTCACCTGCATCCAGGCTGCTCTTGAGCGGTATGATGCTTTACCTTCTGAAGCCAAATTGGATGGTTAACATGGCTGGGCTCAGTACACCCTCGTTTTCCTTGGAGAGGCTCATGCTTCTATCTAGTACAGAGAGATGCTGACCCATCTTGCTCCTCCTTGATCACCAGACTCTCAGCAGAGAGTCTGGCCGATTAAACGATTAAAGAACTTTATGTCTGTCTCCTCTTCAGCAAGACATTTATTAAATTATTATATAAGTGTATCTCCTCCTTACTTTCATAGGGTGCAGTTCAACATGAGAAGGATCTTTCGTTAACCTCACCTTTTTTCCCAGTCATCGATCTTTGTGGGTGCCCGTCCGGCCATAGAAGAGGTCATTTCTTCACCTGTCTGGCCTCCCATGGATGCTACAACTCTCCATCAGCCCCTGAAAGCCAAATGTCTTCCATTAATAGAAAAATAGGTCTTAGAAAAGTTTCAATATAGTGCCATTGATCACACACACTTAGAAGGCGGCTTTATGAGTTGCATTTTACTTGTGTGAAATAAGAAAAAAAAAGCTCAGATCACTTATCATCCTCCATTCACCACAGGGTAATCTAACAATATCTTATGGTGGAAGGAATCCATATTCTGGAAGACACTCTTCTTCTCAAAGATTGGCTGGCTCGACTCTGCCGGAGGGGTGCCTTTTTTCCCATCTCTATCTGCAAAGAACATTTCAAACATTCAAATGGAAACCTCAAATGTTGAAGTTTTGGCCCATTTCTCCCCTTATGGTGTTTTACCATCGTATTCAGTGTTGTGGTAGAACTTTGAGAAATCCTCCTAAATTTCTTACCCAACTTCCTGGAGTAAACCATGGATCTTGAAGCTCCCTACATATTTGCGTGGCGGCCCCAGGCATGGATGTGGCGGCATCCAGCTCTGTTCCACTTCCAAACACCCTGCCCCCCCCCCTCTCTTCACTGGCCTCCGCCCCTTCGTTCCTCCGGGGGCCCCCTACCTACGCTCCTTGCCCAGGGCCGCCATGAGCCTAGAGCCGCCCCTGATCACCAAACTAATACTTCACAAGTACAAATATAAGGATACATATAACAGTGACTTACCTGAACTCTCCTTTCTGTTGAGGGTAACAGCATACAGGAACTCCCCCAGGTCCTAAAGAAGGGAAGAAAGAAAAGAACTGTTAAACTCGGACTCCAGAATATTTTTTTCAATGAGATTTTGAAATAAAAGATATTGAATCAAACTCCTTAAGTTACTGACTTTGGCCTTAAATTCACTAACAAGACGACAGTGTTATTTAGACGTGGGCCTTTTTGGGTTTTACCAGAGTCACCAGTTACCTTTCTTTGTGAGTTGCCTCAAGACCCAGACGCTTGGTCAATAGAGGCCTTCTTACACGACTGGTATTTATATGCAACTGTAGCTATCCCCATTTGCCATTTTCCCAGAAAGCTCCTTTTTGCTAGACACTTTCTTTACAATACAGTCATCATAAGTCCACATTTGGCCTCTCCAACCTGATTCCCTCATATCTTGGAACTGGCTACAGACTTTTCTTACCTACTTTTTCTGTATGATTGTCTCTTGGACCTGGAGGGCCACCCACAAAACCTATTTTCCCAAAGGCCATCTTCCGGCATTGTAATTCTCTTTTGGACCTCAAGATGGCCAGATCTTTTGGGAGTTGCCACAGAACTGGTCAATGAATCCAGGGCTCCAGGAACCCAACATGCCTATTGATCTGTCTGATCAGCGTGGCTTCTTTGCTTCCTTAGACAGGGTCTTGATCCTTTTACGTCCTATCATTCCATGTTAGCCAGTTTCCTACAAGCCCTTTTCTCTAAAGACCGTTCTTACAAGATTATTAATATTTACAGCTCAGCGATTGCTTGTAAATGACCTCTTTTAAACTCCATTTATTTGGGAAGTGGCCCTCTTGTCTCATGAAAGGCACGTGCCTCAAGAGGACCCCCTCGCTTGCTATTCTTATACCAGAGGTACCTTCCTAATTCCCTTTCTTCTGTCTGGTAAATTACCAGAATCCTCAATCTCACTTAAAGATCGCATCTTTAAACTTGCATCCCTGCTGTGCCTCATTTCATGTAGATGGCCATCAGCAATTACTGTTCTTTCATTCTCTGGACCACACCATAGCTTTATAGCCCCCCATTGTGGGCTATACCGGCAATTAAAGGCCTGCTCCAGTGTTAAAGCCCAGAGCCGAAGGCTATTAGAAACATTAGAACATTAAGCCCCATGAGGGCAGTATGTTCTAATTATAAAAACAAAGGTCTCTCGGAGCCCGAGGGGGTTGAAATCTCCCTTGACTCTGAAACGTTTGTGCATAGCTATTGCTGTGAATGTTCTACAGTTAACAGAGCGCAGGGCCTCTGCTGTTAGCTGTTGAACATTCACAGCAAGGCCTGTGAAAGGAGGATTTGAGGAGACACCCAAGACCCCCATACAAAACACTGATTTACCACCCGACTCACCGCTGTGTCTGCACTCCTTCCGGGTCCCTATGATGTCAATAGGGGTTGGAAAATAGAAAAACAATAGAAATTTAATATTGTTCGTTTCTGCAGGAAGGAAGCGAAGACTTGCAGCATAATGAACCAATCAGCAACCCCAGGAGGAGGAGAAAAGGAGCCGGAGAGTAAGAGGACGAGAGAGGCTTCAAACGTGGGAGACGCCGAGGAGAAGGAAACATCCTCAGAGTGAGGAGAGACACTCTGGAGAGATGAAGGACTCAACCTGTCCGGACCACAGGAAAGTGACGCTGAGACCGAGGGGACCTCCTGTCAGGCGGCGTGAGGTGTGGTGGTCACCCGGAGTGGACGCGCAGGAGCCACCGCAAATCAGGAGAGTTGTGGCAGAGGCAGTATGTGGTCCAAAGGAGGGTGAAATTAGGGAGGTCGGGAGGAAGGGAGGGAAATAGCTGGAGTTCAACCTTCTCTGTTGCGTTTGGGGTTTTCTTGGTTTCGCTTTTGTTGTTTTTTTTTTTTTCTTTCTTTCTTTCTCTCCTGCTTCCCATAAGCCTGGACAGAGAGAGAAAGGAGGAGAGAAAAAAATAGTAGGTTGCATGTAAAAGCCGCCCTCCCCACCTAGCCACAGAGTACCAACCTCCCATGATATTGCCACATCTCGCAGGCAATGTATACAAAAGGAAAGAATGACCTAATGATAAAAATTAGGTACTGACAGAGAAACAGGAACTATGCACGAAACAAAGAGAGCTTATTATTTATTTCTCCCTCCCCCCCGTTTTCTCGCTATTTTCCCACCCGGGTGTGGTGAAGGTGTTTTCACCAACCATCCTCGATATAACCCTTACCATTCCTTTTGTTGTTCTACTCCTCTCCTCAAGCCTTCCCGTGGGCCTCTCCAGAGAGCCGGGATACCTAGGAGAGAGAAGAAGAAAAAGAGCAAAGTGACCAAGATTCCATAACTGTTCAATTTCATTTATTAACTGGAATAAACACACCTCAATATTACACCTATACAGCCTCCTCGCTTCTGTTTCTGCCCATCCCTCCCACAGGGGCTGAAGTCAGCCCCTGGTACTCCCCGACTTGTAGTTCAGCCAAGCCAGGGAGACCCAGGAGCTGAGCAGCTTTCACCCCTCCCTCCTTCTGAAGCCCTAGTAACACTGAGCCACAGAAGGAGGGAAGGGTGATGGCTGTGTGTGTCCTCCTGCACGGCCTCTGCCTTCTGTTTACTCTACCTAATTAATATATTTTGGAGAGGCACGAGAAAGAGAAAAACAGAGGCTGTGAATTAGGGTATTAAAATGTTGAGAACTGTGGGCCTATACAGGTTCATATAGGCCGCTGCTGCTCCATTGTCTTCAATAGAGCTTTCAACATTCCAATGTTCTAATATAGCTTGATAGCCTACAGCTGAGGGTTATACCATTGTTAAAGGCCCTGAACCCGAGTTTATAGGCCTGAGCCACAGTCAATGGCCTATAACAAAGGTGAGGGCCTGTAATAGCATGTATAACCCGAGGCAGAAGGCCTATAAGAATATTAGAACATTCAACCCACTAAGGGTAGAATCTTCATAATTAAAAAGGGAGAAACATGAAGACACACATTGAAATGTTGGAGGTCTGGGTTTATTCCAGCCATTACAAGCCCAGCGCCACTCCATTGTCTTCAGTGGAGCTCTCAACATTCCAATGTTTTAATATAGCCTTATTGCCCTCCGTAGAAGGCTTTACCGGCTTTGGCTCGGGCCTTTAATAAGGGAGCGGGACTTTAATAGCCAGTATAGCCCAGCGACGAAGGGCTTTAAGACTATATATATTCTGCCACTAGAAAATAAATAACAAATAAAACAAAGGCGTCTCAGAGGCCGAGGGGGTTTAAATCCCCTCGAGCTCTGTAAGGTCTTTGTTCACAGCAAAAGCTGTGAACAAAAGCAACATTGGAATGTTGCTCTGCGGGCCTTAACTGGCCCATAGAAGCACGGAACACTCCATAATATTCAGTGGAGTTCTCCACATTCCAATATTCTAATACTCCTCAGTTGATGTGCCTTATTGTACAATTTGGCTCACAGCAATTTGACTTCCAGATCCGTCCTTTGTTCTTCCTCGCCATCTCTCTGCATTTCACCTATGTCCAAGAGTATATCTCTTGAACTTCATCCATCCATTCTCCTTTTCCAGACCAATCTTTCTATCTCAATTACGTTGCTTACTGACTCAGATCAACAAGCCGCCCCTGCTGGTATTGACACTGCATCTTTTGGTGCTCTTTCACTCATGAAGCCATGGCTTCTAAGGCCTTCTTTGCTTGGTCAAGGATGGAGGACAATCTTAGAGCTGCAGATTTGTCCTGGGCAGCAACATTCAGAAACCTCTCTCTGGAATCAGCTGAACATGTATTGAATTGCTAGAGTTCATGAAATGTTGTGGCTATTCATGTTTTGTACAATATTTTGCACGTTACAAACAGTTTGGAGAATGCCAATTTGTTAAAAATGAACAGATGTCCAATCCACTCTATTTAGAGTGCATGTTCTGAATACGTCGGAGAGGAGATCTGCAGATGTCCTGCATCCACCAAACTCTAAATAACCCTCCTAGGTCCTGATTAAGAATTGTGTGGGGTAGAATTGTTACGTGGAGTTCCACTCTGCCCAATCATGGCTACCCGATGTTCCTGCAGCTTGTTTTCCTCAGAACAACAAACCAAATTTTACTGGCTGGAAATTAGTTAAGCATTCAGCTGCAACAGCAGGCAGGCCAATGATCCAGTCCGCGCCTGCCCTCTTTCTGTGGTAAGGGGGAAGCATGCAATGTTCCCTCCATGCCAGGGGCACTTTATTCCCTTCCCTTCCCTACATTCCCAGCCTACCTCCCTCCACTACTACCCCACAGAGAAGCACCACCTGATGGGAACAGGTGGTACATGGGAGTGGTAAAGCCCTCTGAAGGTCTATTCTCATACAATTATTCCCATTCCTGGGGTGTCTAATTTATAATTGCATGGTACAGGGTGGGAGTGTGCACCCTACTAATACTAGGGGCCATTGTTTGCCGGAGAAGTGTTGGTCAAAAAAGGAAACATTTTCTGCTAGGGTAATTTTCCTGAAAATGATGTGTGTTGTGTGAAATACATTTCACCGGTCATCAGTTTAAAATTGGACGTGGCCATATATTGTAAGATAGAGGGCTTGTGTTTTGCGAGTCTCGCTTTGGTCAGGGCTGTTTTGATTTTAAGGAAGTTTTATAGCTCTATGTCCGGTAGCTTTTGCTTTTCTCTTAGCATGTTGAAAGAGGCGGGGCTTCCACCTTCCTCCAGTAGAGCCGGGTATGTGATGCCCCTCCTTTTCCATGTTTCTATGGAGAGAGGTTTCCCCCTGTTCTTTATCTTGGTGTTAGCCCACAGTGATTCCCACATTGAGTTTTTAACGCTGTGCTCCATTTTCTGGTCTATTTTAAGCAGGGCATTCCTTGTGTTTATGAATATTGGATTTGCCTGTGTATGTTTGTTGGCTGTAAGGAGAGCTATTGGGTTTAGGTTGCCCAGTATGGCTCCCTCAATGGTGAGCCAGACTGGCGTGTACTCCTGGGCGGGCAGGACCCAGTGTGCCCCCTGTTTTGCCAAGCAGACAGTTTGGAAAGTTTTAAAATCCGCCAGATTTAATCCCCCCAGTTTCTTGTTTAGTCTTAGCTTTTTAAGGCTAATCCTCGCTTTTTTGTCTCTCCATAGGAAATTATTTACCATCTTGTCAATGTTGCGGTTGAACTCATCAGTTAATATAAGAGGGAGCATGCTCGACAGGTAATTAACCATTGGGGTAATCATCATCTTGATTGGCTCAATCCTTTCCCACCATGTCATGATTTTTGGTGACCAGGCCTCCAACAATTTCCTGATCTTTTCTAGCAGTAACCTTTCATTGTGATCGAGTGTGCTTTTGAGGTTTTTGTCAAAGTGTATTCCTAGATACTTGATGTACCCTGTTTGCCATGCAGTCCCGTGTTTCCCAGTATATCCCTAGTAGTGTGGATGTTAAGTGGTTTGCACTCCGATCTGTCCTTGTTAAGTTTGTAGCCTGAGTGGTTTGAGTACTTCTCTATGGTGTCCATGAGGGCCATAATGGCCCTCATGGACACCATAGAGAAAACAATCACATACTGGGAGAAGCAACTTGGGTCAACAATAAGCGAGGAACATCTACACCTGCTCTGGGCCTCTCCCACGCAAAACAAAATTTCCCCGGTCCTAGCCCAAACAAAATTCTGGTTACTGCATAAAATATGCTGGACCCCGGCTCGACTAGCGACTCTGGGCCTGAGGGAAAACGACAAATGCTGGAACTGCGACAAAGAAAAGGGGGACCTAGCGCATCTTATTTACAACTGCCCCAAGTTCCAAAAATTCTGGGGGGAAATATTCACCTTTATAAATAAAACATTAGGGTGCACACTAAAATCCGACTTTGCCACACTCACCACGGCATTTATGTTAACGGAGTTAGACTCACAACAGGATAAAGACCTACTAGATCTCCTACTAACAGCGGCAGTCAAAATAGTTCTAACCAAATGGAAGGACACCTCCAAGCAACCTTCAAGGTATGGCTCAACTGGGTGACATACTTAAGAGGTGCGGGCAACACCGCCCTGCGTAACTCACCATGGAGACAACCTAATAGGGACCTATGGACGCCCTTGACGAACTTCTAGACCCTTTTGAGCCGCCGTGAATATAATAAGCAAAAATAAGTTTCTGACTCGTGGGCTCTCCCTCACCGGTTTCAAGTCAACAATGAGAATGAAGCTAGCCTCTGTATGCTAACTCTACTCTTCTCCACCTTAACTCCTTTCCTTTTTCCCCATTTTTCTTCACACCCCTCTCCGCCTACGGAGACAATGGATAGGGGGGCAGCCTAGCTCGTACATGGGGACATTGTTCGGCCGGCAACACAGCCTCTCTGGGAGGCCACCCTGCAACTACGAGCGATGTTTACTATATATTATATGTTGTATGTTGTAAAAACAATACAACTATTTTGAAATAAAAAAATTGGACGTGGCCATTCCTCACATAGAAAAGTAATGCGAGATAACAGCATGAGACTAGTTTGAGCAGAAAATGTCTCTTGGCCACGGTACACATCAGTTTCACAGCTGCCACAAGGCATGTTCTACTGGAACCAATCTCATGTGGGTTAAAATTGGCCCTGGGTGAAAGTTTAATTACGCTCGAGTAATCAGAGTTATTTGTGTAAGTTTGCGTTCCGCTAGTGATGTGAAATTACTGAAACTACACCTGACTGAGTAATTTTGCGTAATTCCGGGAAAAAATGCTTACCCAGAAACACAAGAACAGAGTGTGAGCATCTGCTGGCTGCTGCTGTTCCTGTTCTATTTGTATTTAGCGCTATTTTCTTAGTTCAAAATGCATCCTCTGGTCCATTTTCGATGTGAGGGTGCAATTTTTGCTAATAAAATAGGGTTACATGCAGGACTACGCACCTCACATTATTTTGCATAATCTTGCATAATGTTGCTGTAATTTCGGGTAACTATGCTACAGCAAACTACATGAGTTAGGCCCACCCATAGTTAAAATTAGATGAAAAAGCATAACTGGGAGAGAGTAAAATATTCTGCTAAATACCAATAAGAATATGGTTAGACTTCACTCACATACACATTTCACAAAGGGCTAATTCTGTGCAATTAAAGTTTGATGCAAGCATGGCCCCTGATGACAGCAGGGGTAGGTGGAGATAAATGCGGACGAGTGTTCCCTTAATATTCTTCTCCACCCAGCACCATACCTATCCCTAATGCCCCCAGGAACATGATGACAGTACTCAGAATAAAAGGGTCTTCCCTGCTTTGCATACAGGGGCCTCTATAGTGCTGTTCTCCAGGAATTTGGAAAGTTGGCTATTTGTCCCCAGGATCTTTGCCACTTACAGCAAAAGTTAAAGGGAGGTCGGAAAGGGAATGGATGTGGCAGGTATTTTTCTTTTTTTAAACTAGTGAATGCAGAATCCTGGCTTATGACCAAACCAGGTGACACAACCCGCCTCTTCACACCTGTTCACAAAAGGGCGGGACAACCTCTCCTCTTAGTAGTTATGACGTCCTAACAACATCTTCATTGTTTTCATTTCGAAGGAATGTAGCTGGTTGGGCACACATTCCTCTGTGGATTTTCAAACAGTAGTTTCATTGTGCAGTTACCCAGAAACCTGGAGGTCTGATGAAGAGTTTTTCTGACAGGTGTTTCAACATGGGTGGGTCAAATTTAGGCCCAGTGACAAAGGAAGCCTTTCGCTCTAGAATTTCCACAGTTTTACTTTCTTGAGCTGAGCTGGCCCATATCACATGTCTCTTTTCTTCGGTTCGACTGTGATGATCTTTCCGCTGGTCTCTGATGGATAACAGGGTCGAACTGCACGGCCAAGCCAAGGTCCACGGCACAGCAGTGGATCACAAGATATCAAACATGTCTGAATGTAACATATTTAGGGGCATAATTAGAAGCTCCTGTCGCTACCGCAGGGCCCTTTTTTGATGCTCCGGTGGTGTTGTGCCATTTGCAATATTTACAAGGTGGCACTAAGCCACTTAGCGTGGCTTAACGCCACCTTGTAATTATGTCCGTTCCACTGCAGTGCTCTGTGTCAAAGGGGAGTGCTATAGGTGTTGCTGTAGGTATTCCACTGCAACATCCATTGCTTTTTGACAATGCCCCAGGAGGTATAAATCGGTGGTAGCGCCAAAAACTAACACCATGCAAGAGCAGGTGTTAGAATGGCGCACAAAGATAAATACGTTTATTCCTCCCCGTTTCTGCTTTAATGCATTAATGCAGAAAGCCATTAATGATAGTTTATGTGCAGGAAGGTGTTCCTTCCAGCACATAAACAATTATTAAATACTGACGAGTTGCTACTTTTATGTGTGCTGCAAAATGCAGCACACATAGAAGTAACAAATAGCCATTAAGGTTTGTTATATTAAAATAATTATTGCCTGGTGCAAGGGTGTTTGTGTTGGCGCTAGGCAGTTAATTTACTGCCAGCGCTAGGGAGAAAGTCTGAAATACTTTATTGTTTGAATAATAAAAATCATTACAATTGGGAACATGCATCCATAATAAAAAAATGTATATCAAGGATGGTTATTAAGATATTTACATTTGTACCATCACAACAAGAAAAAAGATAAAGTTAATCAGAAATAATTTAAAATCCTGAAAACCTATTTTTTGTAATAATAAAAAGTATTAACTCGTCTAGACAGAACAACCCTCCTTTTTTTTTACAAAATAATAAATAGGCAGTTAAAAACCATAATTATCCATTCTGATTTTATAATCTGCTAGGGCCACAGGCAGACATTAGATATTAAAAGGCTATAATTAATAACGCTGGTAATGTAATTCCGTATTTGTGGTGAAGTTCCTGATAATGCAAGGCCATTTATATAATAAAATCCCTGCATACAATAATTTGAAAGTTCCAGGGGTACACAGGAAAGCGAGATAGTCCGTACACCAGGGGCCGTACTCTGCTACTCTTGAGTGGTGCAGAGAAGTGTGCAAATCAGTAGGACAACGTAGAGCTTAATATGTCCTTTAATAATTAACTGTTGATGACTTGCTGGCTCTCACTGTTTATACATTTTCTTGCTGTTCTTGTGACGAACTTGGTGAACCGGATATTAAGCTGTGGATTGTCCGGGTTCATTGATGCAAGGATAGCTTGACGGCATGTTCGAGTGCCGAGTTTGTTCCATTCGCTCTTTAACAAGATCTTTCGATCGTCATGGACTGCAGGACAAAGACATACCACATGCTCGATTGTTTCTGTGCTACTCCCGCGGCCCCTGCACATTACGTTGGAATTTTCAAGGCGCCATCTTGGCAGATGATACAGGAATGGCCATTCACCCATTCTGAGGGCCAAAAAGTTTTTTTTCCACAGCACTGAGTAGGTACATGACAGATGGGGTGCCATAATCCCTGGCTTAAATCCTGATACAATTGTCCAGGCGTGCTTACGTTGGACCAGTTGGGCTCTATCTGAATGAAAGGGCAAGAGGCGGACGTGTCTTTTGATATGAATTTTAAGGGCCTGCTGCGATGGATTAGAGGTCCAGATTTCTTGTATATCAAGAAGTTTTAAAGAATCCTGCAGATAGTGCCAGTATGAACTGCCAAGTTGACCAGCTGATATTTCCATCCACAAAAGGGCCCCCAGGCTTCCTTCTCTGGAGGTACGCAACTTATTGCACAGCCTGACGTAAGCTCCACGCCCTACTGCTTGATGGTCTTGAAGATCAAACTCGAGGCGTATTTGAGCGGGGAAGAAGATTTTGGTAACCCCAGCTCCTGTTTGAATGTTCTTGTTATGATTTTGTTCACGTGGCTATTGTCTTTCCCTTGCATAATCTCCTGGCTGTAGGTGTCAGGAATCCCCGGCCGCTGGTAAATCACTGCCTGCAACTTGAACCTGTCTTGAACATGGAAAAACTACATGTCCCATGTTTCCTAACGCGGCGCGTCAGAATGATGATGCGCGACCAGGAAACGGGATATCCTGGCGTCAGCGGAAGACACCTTGCCGATTATTCCTTCCTGGCGAGCGGTCTTGAGGCTCGTGTGACCAGTTCTTTGTTTTGTGCTTGTTCGGGTGGGCTGAAGAAAGCTCACGCCGGATTGATTTTGGGATCCGCTGGAATACCAGGTGGGGCTTAGGAAGCGCCTGTACAGGTTGCTGATCTTTCGGTTTTGGAACCCTGTTATGCACCGCCTTTGTGGATTACTTGGAGGGGCTTAGGAAGCGCCCACTTCGCGTCTGGCGAGGTCTCGCTACAGGTTTTCCCCGAGCAAGGGGGGTGGCGTTATTTCTGTACTGTTCTTTGTGCTACTGTTTCCCATTTGTTTCCAACTCGGCTGAGTTCGGAGGTCTGGTCAGATACTGACGTCAAGTATCTGTGTACTCGAAAGGAAAAGTGGGTCCTGCTATTTCCTGCAGAGACGTATCTGCAGGGGAGTGGAATCCTTTTCAGCAACTTTGATTTACTGGGCAAATATTCACGTTTCTGTCATTATTCCTGGATAAATACCCTAATTGACTCCCGTTTGTTGTGGTTGAGAAACTTTTAGGGTGTTTTGAGTACCTGCCGGTACTATCGCTAACTGTACTATCGGAGGGGAATGTTATTTTCTTTACACAGTGACAGGTGATATGCATCCTCATTGGCATTCAGGTTCTCTTCCAGTTCTCAGTGGGTAGGTGGTGAATGGTCTTCCTTACATATTGTGCTTTTGAAACCCTATATCTAGTGGTGGGAAAGAGGGGGCATATTTATGGTCTTCTTTATATCTTTAAGCAGGAAAAGCCTGGGAATTGAGAAGACGCCTGATCTGTCACTCTTTGTTCCATCTCACCTGTAGTGTTCTTCAGGTGGGTGTCAGACATAACGCTTTTGTAGAGAGTAGTTAGGTATAGAGTGACTCTCCCATTGATTCCCTGCTTTATATTTACAGGTTTCCAGTCCCCGTTGCCCAGCTGTTCCCCTCCGGGCTACCTTCATTTTTCCCCCGCTTGATCACCTTAATAGTCTGAGGTACAAAGAGCCAGACTTGGGATGATCTAGAGGTGGGCCCCTTTTTTGCATCAAACCAATCCTGAGGAGCAACGACGAAAGGCTTGACAGAATAATCGGCCCACGTGTTCTTCTCCTTCTGGTTGGGTTGAATCAAGGGATGGCCACCTTAGATGATGTCCTGGCAGCACTAGCCTTAGTGCAAACAGAACTAGCCACCTCTCATCAAGAGATTGCCGCACTGCAGGCACGGTTTGACGCCTCGCAGCGTAACCCTTTTGATGCAGGGGCTCCTGCCCCTCAACCTGCCTCAGTAGTAGTGGAAATGCCTTCCCCTGTTCCCTTAGCCCCCCCTGAGCGGTTTTTGGGTGATAGAAAAAAGGTACAAGTATTCATGACCCAGGTATTGTTACACTTCACTTGTAAACCTAAGTGTTTCACAACTAACCAAGCCCGGGTTTCTTTTCTGATTTCTTACCTGGGTGGAGAGGCAGCTCAGTGGGCGGTTCCCATAGTGAAGAATAATGACGCTATTCTTTATGACTGGGATCTATTTAGAACTGAGTTCGAAAAGACCTTTGACCGGAGAGCTGAAACCTTTTCAGCGGATAAAGAATTACTTGTTCTCAAACAGGGCTCTTCAGATTTAGTCACCTACCTGAACCACTTTAGGAGGTTAATAGCGGAAACCGATTGGCCTGAAGCAAAACAAATGGTTCTGTTCTACCAAGGACTCACAGAAAACCTTAAGGTTGTCATTGCTCAAGTCGAACCCCAACCTACGACATGTGCTGCCTTTATTGATTTAGCTCTACGCTTAGACCACCGACTACGGGAACGTAAAGGAGAACAAAGCAGAAAAGACCGCCCATTATTCTTGGGTGAAAAGACCGTCACTGGGGAAAAGTCTGAAGGAAAAACAGAACCAATGGAGATCGGAGTGGTACGGGCATCTCTAACCCCGAGTGAAAGAGAACATCGCCGTAAGTTTGGGCTCTGCCTATATTGTGGAAAGAAAGGTCACTTCTTAAGGGAGTGCCCTGTGAAACCTAAAGGCAGTCGTTATCGTTCAGGACAGGTTGCAGTGTCCACAGTGGAAAAGGGGTCGGAAAACTCCAATGCTTGAGTTTATCAGAAGGGAGAAACTCGAGCACTCACTTCATCCCTTCAGTAACAGAAGAAGACTATGTAGAAAACCGCTTGTTCTTCCTGACCCTGGAGTTGTGGATAGACAACAATCCCAAGAACATCAGAGCTATGATAGACTCCGGAGCCACTGGCTGTTTTATGGATCTAGCGGAAGCCCGGCGGTTGGGGGTAGTTCCTGTTAACAAATCTGTTCCTGGGGCAGTTTTTGCGGTGGACGGACATGAACTGGAATCTGGCCCAATCAATCAACATACGCCAGAATATGAGATGTAGTATGGGAACTATCATACTGAAAACATATCATTCAATCTTATTCATGCCCCTACATATGGGGTTATTTTGGGACTTCCGTGGCTGAAAAAACATGAGCCCACCATCAGTTGGACGGATCAGTCATTGCAATTTCATTCCGCTTATTGTCAAGACCATTGCCTTAGAGAGACTTCGCGACCTTCCCTGTCTTTAGCCGCTACTCAGTACATTTCCACGGCCGCTGAGAAAGAAGTAACACTACCAAGTTGTTATCAAAGTATGAAGAAGTATTCAGTAAAGCAAAGGCAGAAGTCCTCCCTCCGCATCGTGAATACGATTGCCGTATTGATTTGACGCCAGGATCTGTGGTTCCCTGTGGTAGGATCTACGCTTTATCACAACCCGAAACTGCACACCTTCGGGAATATTTGGATGACCTTCTTAAGGTGGGTTTCATTCGACCCTCTAGATCACCAGCAGCTTCCCCGCTTTTTTTTATTCCGAAAGCAAACGGGGAGCTCCGTTGCTGCATCGATTACAGGGCTTTAAATGCCATCACGATCAAAAATCAGTACCCGCTCCCCTTGATACCGGTGTTATTGGAGCAAGTAAGATCCGCCAATATTTACACTAAATTGGACCTAAGGGGAGCCTATCATTTAGTGAGAGTAAGAAGCGGCGACGAGTGGAAGACCGCTTTTAAAACACGGTACGGGCTTTTTGAATACATGGTGATGCCCTTCGGGCTCTGTAATGCCCCAGCCTCTTTTCAGTTTTTTTTTAATGAGGTGTTGAGAGACTTTTTAGACATCTTCGTAGTCGTCTACATCGATGACATCCTGATTTACTCCAATGGGGAGATGGAACACCAAGATCATGTATGTCAAGTCCTTCACGCCTTACACCGGAATCATCTATATTGTAAGTTAACGAAGTGTGAGTTCCATGTCACCACTGTAGAATTCCTAGGAGTTATGCTCACTCCTTCAGGGCAAATCATGGCTGAACGAAAAGTGCGGGCAATCGTGGAGTGGCCGAGACCTCACAACGTCAAAGACATTCAAAAACTCCTTGGTTTTGCGAACTTCTATAGGAGGTTCATTGCACACTTCTCGGACATGGTAACTCCGCTTACTAAGCTTACTAGGAAGAACACTCCTTTTGTGTGGGGTCTGGCAGAACAGACAGCTTTTGAACAATTGAAAACTGCTTTCACAACTGCTCCTGTGTTAACTCATGCCGATCCGAAACTCCCGTTTGTGGTGGAAGCAGACGCTTCCGAACTAGCTGTCGGTGCAGTGCTCTCCCAAAGGAATGAGAGTACCGGTCATCTCCATCCCATTGCCTTCATGTCTCGAAAATTGAACAACGCGGAGCGTAATTACACCATAGCGGAAAAAGAACTGCTTGCTATCAAGGAAGCCTTCGCGGAATGGAGGCATTGGTTGATGGGAGCCTCACAGCAAATCACGGTGTACACCGACCACCGTAACTTACAGTTTATGCGAGCTGCTCGTCACCTTACTCCTAGACAACTACGCTGGATGCTGTTTTTTGCCGAATTCCACTTCATGGTTACGTTTCGTCCGGGTTGTGATAACCGGAAGGCTGATGCACTCTCACGTCAAGAAAACAGCCCAGCCAAGGAGGTCTTACAAGAGAAAAGCATCATTGATCCCAAGAAGGTGGTAGGAGTGATACACACCGATGAGTTTCTTCACAAAGTCAAAAAAGGTATGCAAACCTTTATCTGGAAGACATGGATCCGCCTACATCCGGAGTGGAAAATCCGTCACGGTTTGCCAAGAAAGGGCTCGCAGCTGCTCCTGCCCACGTTAGCATTAAGACAACAGGCTTTTCAATGGTGTCACGAGCTGCCATGTGCCGGACACACAGGAGGAAAGAAAACCTTGGAGAAAATGCTACGCACGTATTGGTGGCCTACCATCCGTCCTGATGTCTTTTCATGGGTGCAGCGATGTGACACTTGCTCCCAGGCCAAGAGCGACCATCGTCCAACACAAGGACTTCTGCAGAGCATGCCTACTCCTGTGAGTCCTTGGGAGAGCTTTTCTGTGGACTTTGTGGTTGGTCTCCCTAAAGATCGAGGGATGACTGCCATATTGGTAGTCGTGGACTACTTAACAAAACTGGGTCATTTCATCGCGTGCAAAGGGGTCCCAACTGCCAGCCAACTTGCTCATCTATTGCTCCTTCATGTAGTCCGGTTACATGGACTACCAAAAGTAATAGTTTCAGACAGGGGAGCCCAGTTCACCGCTAAGTTTTGGAAAGTATGGTGTAACAGGTTAGGCATAGCGTCTTCCTTGTCCACAAGCTTTCATCCCCAGACAGACGGGCAAACCGAAAGGTTAAATCAAACACTCAAGCAATACTTGAGATGTTTTGTTGATACTACTACTGAGGCATGGGTTGACTGGTTATGGACTGCTGAGGTTTCATATAATGATGCTGCACATTCTTCTACTTCCTACACCCTGTTTTTTTGCACATATGGGTTTCACCCTAGGTTTGCCCCTTTGAGTGTCCCATCTTCCGAAGTTCCAATCCCACAGTTACAGGCTAGGTTAGTTCAGTTACGGGAAACTGTACTACAGGCAAGGAAGAATCTTGAAAAGGCTAAACTGAAATACAAAGCACAGGCTGATAAACACCGTAGGTCTTGTCCTCTTTACAACAAGGGAGATTGGGTATGGTTGTCCACTAGAAATATTCGCTTCCGCAAATATAGTGTCTTCAACCCTAGGTTTATTGGCCCTTACCAGGTGATTCGTCACATCAACCCAGTGGCTGTGAAACTGAGCCTTCCAGGACATTTCAGGATTCATCCTGTTTTCCATGTGTCCCTGCTCAAACCCGCGAAGGGTCCTCGGACTAAAGCCCCTGAGCCTGTGCGGGTGCAACAGGATGTTGAGTACGAGGTGAGGGGTATCATGGACGCACGTAGGGTGAGGGGTCAGCTCCAGTATCTGGTGGCATGGAAGGGCTATGGGCCTGAGGAGGACTCTTGGGAACCTGCTGGTGCTGTTCATGCCCCTAGGCTGGTTAAGAAGTTCCATCTGTCTCATCCTGGTAAACCTGGAGGCAGTCAGTGAATCTTGTAAAGGGGGGGTGTTCTGTCAGGAATCCCCGGCCGCTGGTAAATCACTGCCTGCAACTTGAACCTGTCTTGAACATGGAAAAACTACATGTCCCATGTTTCCTAACGCGGCGCGTCAGAATGATGATGCGCGACCAGGAAACGGGATATCCTGGCGTCAGCGGAAGACACCTTGCCGATTATTCCTTCCTGGCGAGCGGTCTTGAGGCTCGTGTGACCAGTTCTTTGTTTTGTGCTTGTTCGGGTGGGCTGAAGAAAGCTCATGCCGGATTGATTTTGGGATCCGCTGGAATACCAGGTGGGGCTTAGGAAGCGCCCGTACAGGTTGCTGATCTTTCGGTTTTGGAACCCTGTTATGCACCGCCTTTGTGGATTACTTGGAGGGGCTTAGGAAGCGCCCACTTCGCGTCTGGCGAGGTCTCGCTACAGGTTTTCCCCGAGCAAGGGGGGTGGCGTTATTTCTGTACTGTTCTTTGTGCTACTGTTTCCCATTTGTTTCCAACTCGGCTGAGTTCGGAGGTCTGGTCAGATACTGACGTCAAGTATCTGTGTACTCGAAAGGAAAAGTGGGTCCTGCTATTTCCTGCAGAGACGTATCTGCAGGGGAGTGGAATCCTTTTCAGCAACTTTGATTTACTGGGCAAATATTCACGTTTCTGTCATTATTCCTGGATAAATACCCTAATTGACTCCCGTTTGTTGTGGTTGAGAAACTTTTAGGGTGTTTTGAGTACCTGCCGGTACTATCGCTAACTGTACTATCGGAGGGGAATGTTATTTTCTTTACACAGTGACAGGTGATATGCATCCTCATTGGCATTCAGGTTCTCTTCCAGTTCTCAGTGGGTAGGTGGTGAATGGTCTTCCTTACATATTGTGCTTTTGAAACCCTATATCTAGTGGTGGGAAAGAGGGGGCATATTTATGGTCTTCTTTATATCTTTAAGCAGGAAAAGCCTGGGAATTGAGAAGACGCCTGATCTGTCACTCTTTGTTCCATCTCACCTGTAGTGTTCTTCAGGTGGGTGTCAGACATAACGCTTTTGTAGAGAGTAGTTAGGTATAGAGTGACTCTCCCATTGATTCCCTGCTTTATATTTACAGGTTTCCAGTCCCCGTTGCCCAGCTGTTCCCCTCCGGACTACCTTCATTTTTCCCCCGCTTGATCTCCTTAATAGTCTGAGGTACAAAGAGCCAGACTTGGGATGATCTAGAGGTGGGCCCCTTTTTTGCATCAAACCAATCCTGAGGAGCAACGACGAAAGGCCTGACAGTAGGTGAGGAAACTGATGATTTTTGCCTTCATGACAGTTATGAGTGGGGTTAGACTGGGGCCGGACAGTTGCCTTGCAAGAGTCTTAAAAGCCACGTGGATTGTCAGGGCTTTGGCTTCTACCTCATCTCTATGTTTAGAGACTGTTCCCCTTCTGTCCAAGTGAACCCCCAGGTACTTGTACTTGTCATGTTTTTACCATTGTATTGCCAACCGCCACCTTGATATTTCCTTTGTCTGAAGGTGATTGCCCTTGTCTTTGTTAAATTCAATTTCAGGTCCTTTTCGGTGGTATATAGAGACAATCGATCAAGTAGTCTCTGCAAGCCAACCCCGGTGTGACTTAGCAGGACCAGATTGTCCGCATATAGTAGATTACTAACTCTTGTCCCAGAGAGTTTTGGAGGATGAGAATTAACTTCGTCAAGCGACTCTGACAAATCGGAGATGAAAAGATTGAAGAGAAGGGGCGCCAGCACGCACCCTTGTTTCACTCCGCGAGTTGTTTGTATTTTCCTTGAGATGTATGATCCATCCCCAAGTTTTATACGGATCCATGTGTTAGTGTATAGCGCGATTATGGCTTGTAGTAGCGCTGGTGAGATCCCCCATTTTTGCAATTAGAGCCTGTTGGACTTGGCCCTTTTTGCAGGGTCATCCCTGAGCTTTTTGCCTCCCTCCTATATCTTTTCTGACCTGTTGTTGGCTATTTTATGACTCTGGGCACTTTACCACTGCTGATCAGTGCTAAAGTTCATATGCTCTCCCTACTGTAAATTAATGTATTTATTGATTAGTAGGTCCATGATTCGATATTTGGTTTACTTGTCAGACCCTAGTACAGTGCACTGAGTGTGCCCAGGGCGTGTAAGTCCAAATGCTGCTAGTGGGCTTGCTGTACAAAAGGGGGTGGTGATGGACGGAGCATTTGAACCAATCAAATACTCACACCCAGTCAACAGATCTGGGTTTAATCCATCACCGTTCTTTAGCCCACTCTGCCACCCCACTTCAGACATGGCCATATGCAAATCAGTCTGACCCTGTGCCTCATGGGAACAGTCCAGCCCGAACTGCCAAGCCATGCCTTCCCTGGACCGGAAACAAGCTTCCGAGGACCGGTTTCTGGCATTTTAGCCGTCTTCAGCCCGGCTTGCTTGAATCCAGTGGCAAACTGCGCAAGGGACTCACGTCTGAGCATACCCTGCCAACTTATGGCGAACAAAGCGGTACAAAAGGGGGTGGTGATGGACGGAGCATCTGAACCAATCAAATACTCACACCCAGTCAACAGATCTGGGTTCAATCCATCACCGTTCTTTAGCCCACTCTGCCACCCCAGTTCAGACATGGCCATATGCAAATCAGTCTGACCCTGTGCCTCATGGGAACAGTCCAGCCCGAACTGCCAAGCCATGCCTTCCCTGGACCGGAAACAAGCTTCCGAGGACCGGTTTCTGGCATTTTAGCCGTCTTCAGCCCGGCTTGCTTGAATCCAGTGGCAAAGTGCGCAAGGGACTCACGTCTGAGCATACCCTGCCAACTTATGGCGAACAAAGCGGTACAAAAGGGGGTGGTGATGGACGGAGCATCTGAACCAATCAAATACTCACACCCAGTCAACAGATCTGGGTTCAATCCATCACCGTTCTTTAGCCCACTCTGCCACCCCAGTTCAGACATGGCCATATGCAAATCAGTCTGACCCTGTGCCTCATGGGAACAGTCCAGCCCGAACTGCCAAGCCATGCCTTCCCTGGACCGGAAACAAGCTTCCGAGGACCGGTTTCTGGCATTTCAGACGTCTTCAGCCAGGCTTGCTTGAATCCAGTGGCAAAGTGAGCAAGGGACTCACGTCTGAGCATACCCTGCCAACTTATGGTGAACAAAGCGGTACAAGATAGCCTGGCTGATGAGGATTATGAATCCGAAACTGGTCCCAGGATGCTTGTTTCCGTTCCAAGGAGGACATGGCTTGGCAGTTCGGGCTGGACTGTTCCCATGAGGGACAGGGTCAGACTGATTTGCATATGGCCATGTCTGAACTGGGGTGGCAGAGTGAGCTAAGGAATGGTGATGGATTAAACCCAGATCAGTTGACTGGGGGTGAGTGTTTGATTTGCTCAAACGCTCCGTCCATCATCCCCTTTTGTATCGCTTTGTTCGCCCTAAGTTGGTGGGGTATGCTCAGACGTGAGTCCCTTGCTCACTTTGCCACTGGATTCAAGATAACCTGGCTGATGAGGATTATGAATCCGAAACCGGTCCCAGGATGCTTGTTTCCGTTCCAAGGAGGACATGGCTTGGCAGTTCGGGCTGGACTGTTCCCATGAGGCAAAGGGTCAGACTGATTTGCATATGGCCATGTCTGAACTGGGGTGGCAGAGTGAGCTAAAGAATGGTGATGGATTAAACCCAGATCAGTTGACTGGGGGTGAGTGTTTCATTTGCTCAAACGCTCCGTCCATCATCCCCTTTTGTATCGCTTTGTTCGCCCTAAGTTGGTGGGGTATGCTCAGACGTGAGTCCCTTGCTCACTTTGCCACTGGATTCAAGATAGCCTGGCTGATGAGGATTATGAATCCGAAACTGGTCCCAGGATGCTTGTTTCCGTTCCAAGGAGGACATGGCTTGGCAGTTCGGGCTGGACTGTTCCCAAGAGGCACAGGGTCAGACTGATTTGCATATGGCCATGTCTGAACTGGGGTGGCTGAGTGAGCTAAAGAATGGTGATGGATTAAACCCAGATCAGTTGACTGGGGGTGAGTGCTTGATTTGCTCAAACGCTCCAACCATCATCCCCTTTTGTATCGCTAGTGGGCTTGCAGCACTGATTGTGCCACCCACAGAAGCGACCCTGTAAAATGTGTCTAAGGTCTGCCATTGCAGAGCCCGCATGCAGTCTAGTACTGTAATGCTGACTGGGCAAGTGCACTCACTTGCCTGTCCCTAAAACTTCCCTGTTCTTCATATTAGTCACCCCTATGGTAGGCCCAAGGGCAGGGGGCATTGTAAGAATAAGGTAGGACAGGCCCTGATGTGTGTGGCATGTCCTAATAGTGAATTACAGCCATTTTCGTTTTTCCCTATTGCAAGGCTACCTGTTCTCCATAGGCCAGAATGGGCTGTTAGAATTATTACACTTTATAAACCTAGCAGACTCTGAGAACATGGTAGAAATTAGAGTTTAGTATGCCTGGACTCAGAATAATAAAAGACATCTTTTAGTGAAGTTTATTTTGATATTCTGTGTTTGCAAATACTACTTTTAGAAAGTAAGTATTTGCTTGCCTAACCATTTGAACCCGCCTCTGCAAGGTTGTGTATTCCTTGTCTGGGTTTGTGTGTGACAGGGCTGGGGAATTCCAGGAGAGAGGCTGGGGCTGCCCGGTGGTGAATAGGGAGATCTGCATCTAGATGGGAGGGAGGAGTTGCACCTGGGACCTGAATAGGGCTGGGACTTCCCTCTACAATGCTGGCTCCACCCCCTGTGGTGTGTCTGATGTCTCTGCCCTGCGCACTGAAAGAAGAGGAGGAAGACTGTCAACAAAGTGCTCCAGGACTGCACTTGCCTTCCACAATGCTGGCTCCACCTCCTGTGGGGCGTCTGATGTGCCTGCCCTGAACTGTGAAAGGAAAGGGGAAGTCTGGTAAACAGAGTGCTTCAGAACTGGCTTGAATTGCGCACAGGCCCCTCTCCCCTCAGAGAACAAAGGATTTTGTGGTATAAGTATTGGGACCCTGATCCTATGAAATTAGATCACTTCTGGACTTACAAGACAAAACCTCTGCTGAGGCGAAGGAACCTGAAGAAACTGAGGAGAGACTATTCCCAAGCTGAAGTGCTGCATGGGGTTTTGGCCTGCAGTGGTTGCCTTGCTGCTAAAGGGAGGAGAAAGAACTTTGTGGACTTTTCTTTCAACTTGTGCAAAGATCTCCAAGGGCTTGGAAGAGAGCTTGCCCCCTGACCGAAGTCCCAGGACCAGTGGACTTCACCAGCCTTTGTGAATTGCTGCTGGAAACAAGTGGCTACAGAGGCAGGGAGCTCTGACCGACTCTCATGACCGGCCCGGTGTCCTGTAGGCACCGCACCAAGCAATGTCCACCTTGAACAACGCAAGCTCTGCGCTCACCGACTCCGTCCTGACGCCGTTAACGACCTGTAGCCTGCTCCGCGACTGGAAGGACATCGCGACGTTCAACGCCTCGCTACACTGAATCGAACTGGTCTGACCAACACGGTCACTGCTGCTGACTTCGAGTCCTGTGACCGCACCGGATTTGGGCACCGCCTCACACGCTTCGCAACGCACTGTCCGACTCGCACTGCTGTCCGGATTGATTGACGCCATCTCCCAGACTCTGGCTTGTTTGCCGCACCGCAAGCTGAAAGCACCTCATCGAAGCACCGTCTCGCCCTGCAATGCAAGCCTTGGATCCACCGACTCTGTCAATGGGCTGCTGCCTGCACCGCATCGAGCGACAACGCGCCCTGCAACGCTTCCTTTCTGCACCGTGGCGATCACCGGAACTGGTTCGCACATCCGTGCCGGCCGCCCCAAGTAAACGGTACTGTGACTGAGTCTGTCGACATTTGAGTGGGCCCGTACCGATGCCGTCTGCTGGATTTGCTAGACTCTGTTATTTTTAACAACGCTGTAGCCAGTCCGGGCTAGCGACTCGCACAAAACCTTGATTTAAGCCTTTTCAACCAGAACTCTTGAAAGCTAATAGTACTGTGGATTCTTTTTGTCGTTTATTGCTCTTGTAGTAACTCTATATAAAGTATAACTTATTTTTTATATAAAACCTGTGTGGTGTCCATTTGTAGTGTTGTCACTGGGTTACTGTATGTGGTCACAAATGCTTAACTTAGAACACCTCTGAAATAAGTCTTGACTGCTCGCGCCACACCGCCTAGAGGGTGAGCAGGGGTTATTTTAGGAGTATAATCCCCCTTACTCTGACTAAAGGAGAGGGTCCCTATTTGTCACAAGTACCTACCTGTGCCAACTAGAGCCCCCCAATTCTAACAGAGCCATAATCGGCTTCGAAAGCAGCCTTAAAGTCAACGAAACAGCTATGCATTTATGTTCCTGAGGCTGCCACTTTATCCAACAGGATAGCAATTGCGAACAAGTTTGTTATGGTGCCTGATGTTTGCACAAGTCCTGTCTGGTTGAAGGGTATTAGAAGTTTTTTGCGGCCCAGGACACCAGATCTTGAAGGAGCAGCTTAGCATAGTATTTCGATTCCACGTCCAGTAGGGTGATCATTCTGTAGTTTTTCGGGTCTGATCTCTTACCACCTTTATAAATTGGGTGTATAATGGCACCTTGCCACGATTCCGGTAATACCGAGTTGATCCGGCAATAGGAGAAAAGAGGTGCCAATTGATTGGCTCAAAATTTTGTATCCTGTTTAAACAGAGACTGGGGTAGACCATTTGGCCCTGGGGCTCCATCTGAGCGGCCCTCAGTTATAATTTGAGCCATTTTTTCCGTGATGATTCCCAGAGTTGTTAATACACTTTGTGACAATTCTATGGGCTGAGGCAGAAGTTTCGTATCAGTTGTCGATGGAGTCCTTGTGTTTAATTCAGCGTGGTTTCCTAGTGTCTTTGCATCAATTATGCCTAATAATTGGCATGAGTTGTATTGTAGAGACGTGGCCAATGGGACATCTTTTACTGGATCCTCAAAATGAGTTGTTAGATAGGATACCCATTCAGCTTCGGAGATGTTAGCGCTACTTTGTCCTCCTTGTTTGTGTGTTTTGGAATTAACAAGTGACCAGAAGGATTTTGGGTTATGATTTTTACTTGCGTGTATCAATTTTAGCCAGAACTGTTCAGACCGTTTCTTTTCTCGATGAATATTGCATGTCGAAATGCTTTTTGGGCTTGCTTATGTTTATTAAGTTTATGGTCTTCCCCTGGGAACCTGCGTGCTTGTCTTAGGGCACTATTATGTGCTGATTTTAGTTTCCTGATTTCAGCTGTTATTATTGCCTGGTTTCCTTTTTTGGATTTTCGTGTAGTGCGTGGAATTTTTTTTTGCAGTTCCCGGGTGAAGAGTTCCCATGAAGTAGTGGGCAGGGATGTAGCAATGCTCATTGAATCTCGCTGGGCTCTACATTGGCTCATTATTGCTGGTACAATCGGATCAGACCATGTCAGCCTTTTGAGATTTTCAGTATGATTACCTTCTGAAATCAGGCTTGTCATGGCATGATGTGCCAGGTGAAATGACAAGGTGGTCACTTGGGTACGATGGTCATTGTCTCCTTGAAGAGCTATGGTGTAATTCTCGTTAAAAGGAAGGATTTCCTTGTTACAGATGGTATAGTCTGGAAGAGAATGGGTGTGACCATTTGATCTTGTCAAGTTGGAAGGATTATCCTTGGGGAAGCGACCATTTAAGATTGTATAACCTAGAGCACAGCTTTCCAAACTTTTCATGTTGGTGACACACCTTTTTGTGAAATTGTTTTCAGGGACACGGTAACGCGAGCGAGCACAGCGAGCTAGCCCGAACCACCCACAACCCCACACACAACCCACACACAACCCCACATACACAACCCCACGCACACACACACGCCCACACACAGACACCCACACACACACACACCCACACAACCCCCCCACACACACACCCACACAACCCCACCCCCACACACACACAACCCCCCACACACACAACCCCCCCCCACACACACACACACACAACCCCCCACACACACAACCCCACACCCCCACACACACAGCCCCACACACACACACACCAGAGCTGGAATTAAAACCAAAAGTTCCAGATCACCAGGTCACCAGTAGTTTTGCCCCTAGACCAAATCTCTGTGGTCTAGAATCCCAGAATGTTGCATGTTCTTGGAGGAATTCTGTCTCGTAAAACTCTGCTCTTCATGACCACACTTTTGATCTAGTATCCTGGCTTCAGCTGGGTTTGCTTTTCCTTGCAGTGGGCACTGCCCTCACTGCAGTGAGAGCCACCACTTCTGCCCATTCTTATGCTTTCTCTCGTGGTTTTCTCTCACTTTAATCACCCGGCTCTCTTCCTCTTGTTGTATTTCTCCTCCTGTGTTTCACCCCTCCCCTCTCCTATTACACCTCTGCACCCAGAGCTCACCCTTCAGTGCAGGGCCTCTTCCCAGAAGCTGCTCTTAGAATGTGTGCCTTTCCATTCCTGGTGCACTACAGCTCTCACTCAGGCAGACCTCTCTCCAGGGCCACCTCCTGTCTCTGCCGAAGACTAGAGGGCACATGTCCTGCACCCCCTCCTTTCCCCCATGCCACATCTCTACTGCCTGGTAACGTTTGCTTTTGTAATTTGCTCTCTTGTAATGTTCTCATGTATCAGTTCTGTTCCTATTGTGAAGTGCTCTGACACCTTCGGGTAAAGTCTGCGCTATATAAAAACGCATAAATAAATAAATAAAGGTCTCAGAGCGTTTACACGCGCACCAGTTGCATTACACACAGACACATCCATTTTTAGACACGGGGAGTTTATGCTATTTGTGATAATTAAAGGAGAGAGTAAGGGTTTTTCCACAAACATCCAGTTGTGGACCAGGATTACTCCTATTCCCCTTGGGCAAGTATTTTTTGAAACAAATAAAGGAGTATCTCCTGCAGATTATAAGGTCAATAGTCTGGAGGATAGATATAATGGCATAAAAGGAAAGAAATTTCCTTTTCTTTAAAACCCCTCACTCACCAGCCTGGCGGTGACATGCTTCATCATCGGGGTCCACCCTGGTGGCCTAGCGTCACCAGGGTGTGCTTCGACACCTGAACTACAGTGGAGCGGGTTGTGACTGTAGGTGCAAAAAAGAATAAATGTTAAAAATTGTCCTGGTTTAACTCAAAAATAACTTTATTATAGAGTAACTGAACAATGTTAAAAATAATGGTGAGATGGGAGTAGGCAAGTTACGACCCACTCATCTCTATATGTGTTGGTGTGCATTGGTCGACATGTTTCTACCATAGGGACAGTGCCCGGTTTCTTCAGGACCAAAAACAGGTAGACGGGAGGTGTGGGCCCCCTAAAAGGCTCACCCTGCCCTGATCCCCTGTTGAACCCTCCGGCAAATTGCTCGGGGTGTGTGTGCTCAGCTAAATAAGTGAGCAAGCAAAAGAAAAAAGAGACCTGTGGAGAAAAAGGAATAAAAGCAAGTGTCAATTGTGGACATATTTACTCTCCTGTTACGTCGTGGAGTGTCTCTATTTAGTGAATTATCATGCCATATAGATATCGTTTTAGCCCTCCGGGTGAGAAATGGTGGCATCCGAGGATGCTGAGCATAATCGATTGATCAATATATACGTGCATCGCTGCATGCGTTATGCTTGGCGTAGTTTTTATGCCACCTTGGCGGCGTGCTTATCCGCTAGTGGTTAGCACATCAATCAGGGTGATGGGGCTGTGCTTATTGTCAGGCTGAACACCTTGGTGCGCTTAATTAATGGTGGCTATGAGTAAACAGTGCTATGGTAGCGTGCGCTTAGTACGTATTTAGTCGTTTCGTGAAAGTAACCGTAACAATCAACAAACAAGACTAACATACATATAACATTTAAAGTACACATGGGCATGGTGGCGTGAGTTCAGGCTTACTTAATTCAGAGCTCTTATGCGCTTCATCGGGCAGGGCGTAGGCTCTTCGCAACAGATGAACACATTCTGCAATTGCGGAATATATGGGAAAAGGGTTTGAGCGTGTGGCCGGGTTGCGGGAAGCGAGGCGCAAAAGAGAAAAAGAGAAACCAATCCGAGTGAGTGTCTCGGGTGTTTCAGCGCGTCCGCTGCAAAGGGTGTGGGTGTACTTACAGTTATCCCAAATGCACCCGTTCCAACAACCACCCCAGTTCCCCATGTATGGATGGCAACCACCCTTCCAACAATTCCCCTTTCCACAAAACCAATTCCGCCCTCCTTTTCAAAACAGAGGCAGGCGCGGAAGAGGACGCAACAGACGAGGGAACAATGTACACTGGGAGGAGGAAGACACAACGGGCAGCATCACCAGGAGCAAGTCGGCAGCGAACAGCGCAGGCCCCAGCAATGCGAGGAGTTAGTGACTAACTTATCCTCACGCACACTAACCATCACAGAAACTGAGGTCCTTAATAAAGGACTAGGATTTGTGCCGACGGCAGCTCTTGACAAGTTCAAGTTACATTGTGAACTAGCAGGCTTCTTCCGCAAACTCAAACTCAAAGCTTTCTTTGAGAAGAACACCCCGGTTGAGCCTAATGAAACAACCAACGAGACTGGTCTAAGACCGAGATCTAACTTCACACCACCACCACACTGTATCCCGGTGGAAATCAGCACCTTTGAGCAGGCTGTGTTCAATGACATTGAAACTATGACACAAAAGGCTCAATTTAAGAACACCAGCAAGGCTGAGAACCAAGCACTATCAAATTTGACGAACGATAACAACATAGTTATCAAACCGGCTGATAAAGGCGGAGGCCTGGTGGTTATGAATGCAAAGGACTATGACACAGAGTGTAAACGCCTACTAAGTGACACCAACAACTACCAAATCCTGCCAGTAGACCCGAGTGAGGATCTACGCATTGAGATTACCAATATGGTAGAAACAGCAGAGACCGCTGGAGACATCTCGAAACAGGAAGCCGACTACCTGAGCACGACTGAGGGCAAGATCCCTTATTTCTATGTGGTGCCTAAGATGCACAAAGGCAAACTTCCACCACCAGGAAGGCCGATCGTATCTGGAATAGGATCATTACTAGAACCACTATCCAGATATTGTGACTTCTTCTTGAAAACAATTGTACAAGGAACCAGCACATACTTAAGAGACACCAAAAGCCTACTGACCTTGTTAAACAACATCAAAGTAGAAGAGGATTACATTTTGGTTAGCCTAGACATAGAAAGCCTCTATACTAACATTCCACAAGATGCAACAATAGAGGTACTGAGACAAACACTTGACAATCATGAGTGGAACTATCGCACGCCCAAGGAATTCATTGTCAACTGCGCAACCTTAGCCCTAAAAAGGAACTTTTTTGAATATCAGGGCACCCTGTACCTCCAAACAGGGAAGACTTCCATGGGCAGTGTTTTTGCCCCCAGTGTAGCGGGGCTCTACGTCTACGATTTCGAGAAGAAATTCGTCCTGTCAGTGAACAATCCCTTTGGTTGTCACATAAAATTCTGGCGGCGTTACATAGACGATGTCTTCACCATATGGCAAGGACCACGAGAGACACTTATGTCATTCATCACTTGGCTTAACACCTGTGATCCAAATCTACGATTCACACACAGTATAGACCCAAACGAGATGGTGTTCTTGGACATAGTAATCCAAAAAGAGAATGAGAGCTTGACAACCAAAACACACTTTAAGCCCACTGCGAAAAATAACCTCTTGAAATTTGACAGTTTCCATCCTCGCCCACTCAGGGAAAACTTACCCTATGGACAGTACTTGCGATTAAGAAGGAACTGCAGCAAAATATCTGATTACAAGAAACAGGCACAAGATCTCACTATCAAACTCGCAAATCGAGGCTACCCACAGACAATTATCAACAAATGTCAGAAACGAGCAAGGAACCAACCGAGAGAAGCTCTTCTCAAGGACACACCCAGAATTATGGAAAACATGCCACTCACATGCGTTACAACATACAATGCAGCATCAAATCTAGTGAGTAAAAGCATACGAAAACACTGGTCCATACTCTGCACTGGGAAATTCAACTGGGAAAAACCCTTGTTTTCGTACAAAAAGGCACGCAGCCTGAAGGACAGCTTGGTCAACACCCGGCCGAGAACTACAGCCAATGACACCAACCCCACCATCACTGCAATATGGGGCCTCCCACCAGTTACTGGACATTCCAGATGTGGGGACTGTAGCGTCTGCCACCTTACTGCCAACACAAAAACCCTGGATCTAGAACCAGGAAAAACATGGGTACAGAGATCGCACACTAACTGTAACAGTACCAATGTTATTTACCTGATCAGATGCACCTGTGGGATTCCTTATATAGGAATGACAACCCGAAAAGTGAAACTACGCATATCAGAACACCGAAGCACAGGGAGATGCAAGAAGAATAACACCAGACTAACGGACCTTTTTCTGACGACATGCCATACCCCGAATGACATGCGATGGACTGTCATTGAGCAAATCCAACCAGGTCCCAATGTGCAAGCACGACTGTTTGAGAAGGAACAGCGTTGGATTTACAGACTTTCCAGCCATAAGACGGGCCTTAACGATAATATTCCTTGGGCCACCGTCCTTAAATAAACTATTCACTAGTCACGAGCTCCCCGGGCTCCTAAGTATGGGCTATCTTACCACCTGCCAAGCAACCACAACCCTGAAACAGGCTCCATTTCACAAGACTTAGAGTCTGCCCATCTGAGCTCCCAGTACCCTTTAGTTTCTATGTCCAGTAATGGCCCCATTCCCATAGTGGCACTACACCCTAAGTGGCACTACTCTTTCCCCTGATAGAGCAGGGCAATGATCTCCCTCCAACATCGCCAGTGCTACTTGCACCGATTTCAAACCTTTATTTTACATCCACAGTGCCAGCGGAACTGACTAGGCAAATTTTTTTAGCCCCTTCGCCCCCTACGGGCACTGCCTGTCAGCCAGCTCCACTCGCCTCCCCTGTATCTAGAGGGCAGCTACTCCTTTATTCCCAAAGCCCATGTGCACATTCTCCGCCGCTCACACGAGCGTTGTTTACCTCTTGTAGGGGTGTGACTGCCAACAGCAGCGTCATCACGCTAAGTCACTTGGCCACGCCCCCAGACGTGCTTCCGGCCACGCCCACCCCGGAAGCGGCCAACGCCTACAATTACAATCTGCAGTGAACGGCTCTACTAGCCGAGCAGGGAACCATGGCAGTAGGTCTCTAGCTAATCGCTATGCCGGATAACTGTAAGTACACCCACACTCTTTGCAGCGGACGCGCTGAAACACCCGAGACACTCACTCGGATTGGTTTCTCTTTTGCGCCTCGCTTCCCGCAACCCGGCCACACGCTCAAACCCTTTTCCCATATATTCCGCAATTGCAGAATGTGTTCATCTGTTGCGAAGAGCCTACGCCCTGCCCGATGAAGCGCATAAGAGCTCTGAATTAAGTAAGCCTGAACTCACGCCACCATGCCCATGTGTACTTTAAATGTTATATGTATGTTAGTCTTGTTTGTTGATTGTTACGGTTACTTTCACGAAACGACTAAATACGTACTAAGCGCACGCTACCATAGCACTGTTTACTCATAGCCACCATTAATTAAGCGCACCAAGGTGTTCAGCCTGACAATAAGCACAGCCCCATCACCCTGATTGATGTGCTAACCACTAGCGGATAAGCACGCCGCCAAGGTGGCATAAAAACTACGCCAAGCATAACGCATGCAGCGATGCACGTATATATTGATCAATCGATTATGCTCAGCATCCTCGGATGCCACCATTTCTCACCCGGAGGGCTAAAACGATATCTATATGGCATGATAATTCACTAAATAGAGACACTCCACGACGTAACAGGAGAGTAAATATGTCCACAATTGACACTTGCTTTTATTCCTTTTTCTCCACAGGTCTCTTTTTTCTTTTGCTTGCTCACTTATTTAGCTGAGCACACACACCCCGAGCAATTTGCCGGAGGGTTCAACAGGGGATCAGGGCAGGGTGAGCCTTTTAGGGGGCCCACACCTCCCGTCTACCTGTTTTTGGTCCTGAAGAAACCGGGCACTGTCCCTATGGTAGAAACATGTCGACCAATGCACACCAACACATATAGAGATGAGTGGGTCGTAACTTGCCTACTACCATCTCACCATTATTTTTAACATTGTTCAGTTACTCTATAATAAAGTTATTTTTGAGTTAAACCAGGACAATTTTTAACATTTATTCTTTTTTGCACCTACAGTCACAACCCGCTCCACTGTAGTTCAGGTGTCGAAGCACACCCTGGTGACGCTAGGCCACCAGGGTGGACCCCGATGATGAAGCATGTCACCGCCAGGCTGGTGAGTGAGGGGTTTTAAAGAAAAGGAAATTTCTTTCCTTTTATGCCATTATATCTATCCTCCAGACTATTGACCTTATAATCTGCAGGAGATACTCCTTTATTTGTTTCAAAAAAGTTTATGCTATTTACCAACGTTAGACCTGGCCCCCCTTGGCGTCGGTCCCCTTACATTACTCTCGCTGACCCCCCCCCGCCCCACCCCAGCAGCCCCCTTTATGTAACCTGGGCCTCTGCCCGCACCAACCCCGGGGAAGTAGGAAAGACACCAGTATCGCAACCCGATCCCCCGGACTCCTGAAGCCCAGCCCTAGAACGAAACAGTCCCCAGCCTAACTAGACTGCACCCGTCCTAAGACCCCCTGGCTCCGAAAAACCCTCACGCAGGGCCTCGAACCAAGAAGAACAGGAGCTCCAAACGCTCATGCCAGGCCTCGGAGCAGCGAGCCTTTCCCAAAGGAGGGGGGTGGAGGAGTTTCGATCCCACCTCCTACCGCCCCCAGAGATGGCCCCACTCCCCGCTGGTCGCCTGGGCATCGGGTGGCAAAACTTCAAAGAAGCCAGACACCAGCTGGCAGGAAGCCCTCGATCAACACCGGAGTGTGTGCGAGTTTCTGTAGCACAAACTCCACTGGAAAGTCTCAGAGCGCTTTCTCCTATATCGGCCGGCCGCCCCTGATGTCATCACATCACATCCCGCGACACACCTACGCATGGGGCGCGACACAGTAACGTGTCGCGCCACACAGTTTGGAAAGCTGTGACCTAGAGCACTGAGTTGTAGCACCATATATTCGCCTAGTTTGCTGTATTTATTGCCAGTGGGTTTTGTTTGTTCCAGTATGTCTGGCCACGGTGCGTCATACTCTTCCGGACGTTCTTGAAAAAGGTTTGTGTTGTAGTCGCCGGATACTAGGCAGGCTGGACTCTTATAGTTACTTTGCATATTACACAAAACCTGGATTAGATGGTTAAACTTCGTTTTTTTCTCCCTGTTGCTTGGTGAGATGTAGATATTAATCAGAATCAATTGTTCGGTCCGTTTGGAATTGTTGATCATTACACCAGAAATCCAATCTTCTTCAAATGTCAGTTGCGTTATATTAACATTTAACTTGGCTGAAATGTAAATTGAGAGACCGCCGCTGGGTCGGCCAGACTTATGCAGCCTCTGAGCAGATGTTCTGTACTCCAAGTATCCTTCTATTGGGAGGCTGACCAAGGGCCATGTTTCCTGCAATAGTATAACCTCGTGGGTTTTTAAAAACGTTATCACATCTGGGGATTGAAGTTTTGGGGGAAGGCTGTTGATGTTCCATGAGCACACTGAAAGCCGGGTTGAGTTCAATTGTCCAAGGCCACTGGCAACCAAGCCCAGTCGATTGCCATGATTTTGGCCTCCTCTATTTTTGGGTGGATCGCCCTTACTGGAGATCGGCCTTGAGCTGATCTTAATATTGAGAAGGATAGTGGTCCCTGTTTATCTAGTATGACAGGAGGTTTCGCAAGGACCGAAGGATACCGTGGTTCAGTTTGGGGAACTATTCTGATGCCCCATTTGTTGAATAAGTCGGACCTTTATATTACCTGCTCCTTGATTGCTGCAGTTGAAAAAGTGATCAACGTTGATTCTGTGAATTGATTACTTCAGCTGGATTTAAACTCAATTGAGATTATATCATTGGATTCAATATGGCACAGTTCAGGGGTACATTTAAAAAGTTTCAACATTTTCCCTCTATTCAAGATGTCATGCAGTCCTTGAGTGTGATATTCAGGAATAAATAACAGTTTGGTTTTTAAATTAATTGTTCGGGGGTCCTGGCCTGAGATCTGATTGTCTTCTTCCGTAATTTGAAATAAGTTGATTCTCCTTTGAATATGGGGCGATTGTTGCTTATGTCCCACATGTTCTCCTCGGGATTCATTGTCTACTTTATTGGGTAAAAGTTTACCCGTTTGGGATATGTCCAGATTCTTGGATAGTGTTATCTGAAGGTTTTCCTTGCCTCTTGACCTATACTCATCGTCGTGCTGTTCTATGGTTTCCTTGTTTTGGTTTTCCTTTGGTGCTTTTACCATATATGTTAAGGCTAACAGGTCATCTAGTCCGGTCTTGAAGGTGTAAGATAATATTTCTGACTTCGTGACCTTTCCTGGCTCGTCTAATGTCGAAGGCTGTGGAGGCTTTGCTGGAACCTCTCCCCTGGCCCCAGGTAGTTCCTTGTATTTTTTGCTATTGGTGGGTGCTGTTCGCACCTTGCCGGGTAAATCTGTAAATAATTGTGTGGGTGTTTTTTGTGGTGATGTAAGAGTGCTATCTGAACTTATGTTACTAATTGAGCTGAGTCGTGTGTTACCCATTTCAATGTGTAGTGGTTCACTGGTCGTATTTTGAATCACTGTATAATGTTTATTGCGTTTTTTCCGTAGTCTCTTCTTTTCCCTTTTGCTCAGATGTTGTTTTGACGGGATTTATTCGTTGATCCCGTTCCTGGGCCAGCATCTCTTGTGTCAGTGATTTGCACTGTCTCAGATGTAAGCGGTTTATCTATTTTCAACGTGGGTTATTTTTATTATTTGATTTGGTTGGTTGGAAGATACCGTACTCCTTGGGTGCCTCTTGATTGTGTGGGGACGGAACTACTACTAAGGCATCAGTTGGTCGAGTGTCGATTTTTGCTGAAGAAGCTTTATGATTTTTGCCGAGTTTATTGTGATTTATGCTTTGATCTTTGACTTTTGGAGTGGTTGTGTTAATTGAATGTAAGCCTGGGGGATGTGGTTGAACCTGCAAACCTGATGGTAGTTTCTTTATTTCTGTCAGGACCAAAGCAAGAAACTGAGGAAGCGTGGACAGGCTGTCGATTACTGGTGAGCAGCAACATATCGCTTGCGTCAGGTTGACTTTGGATTGTGCTTTTGTTATTAAGGTATTCAAGCCTTCTAGTTTGTTGTCGATCCCTGCCGTGTATACTGCTAGTGTATTTAGAAGGTCGACTTGTAAATCAAGTTTGTCTGAATGATAATTTAATGCAGACACTGTGGATTGTAAAGTTTGTAGGAGCTGGGGCCAGATGATGGTAGATTTGAACGCTGCTGGGTCATGACCTTCAGTTGCGTCTTTTGTTTTATTATGTTCTGTCTTAAAAAAAGATAAATCCAAGAGGGAGTGGTTGTTGGGCTCACCTGACTTTGTTTCGGGAGATTCGTGATGGGCAAAGGCAGGTGGCGTTGTTGGAGTTAACAGCTTGATGTTTCATGGAGTGGTTCCAGTCCATTGTGCGTCTTGGGGGTTGATTTTATTTTGCTTTCAGGGGAGCCCGGGTTATCTATATCAAGGTTGGTTTCCAGCTGTATGGGTGATCTGAGGTAGAAGGAAGAATCGACGCTTGAGATGGTTATTGGTGATGAACTCTGTTCCTTATTAAATTGTTGAACGTGTTGTAAGGAGGGAGATATATTTCCTAGCTGGGTAACTGGTCTTAACCTATTTTTTTCAGGTGTAGAGGGTACATCCCTTGTTAAATGACCGGCTGGGGATATGGTGATGTCCTGATTTTGAAGCTGTTTGTGGATCAAGGCCTGCACTTTAATCTGAAATGAATCAATGTTGGTGAGAGTTTGGGGCAGCTGGTCGGGTTGGGGCGATGTTTCGATGGGGTCAATTGAAGCTTGAACTTTAGTTCCTTGTTTCTTAAAGTAGTCTCCCAGAGTCCTCTTTTTTACGTTGTCGATTGTTTCGTCCTGTGTATTATGCTGTTGAATTGAGGGCGTTTGGGTTGTTTCAGACTTAATGCTACAGCCTATGAGGTCGAGTCCATGTTCATGATTCTGCAGGTGAGTTGGTGATAGTAAGGGCGCCAGAGGTGGGGTTGTGCTGTCTCCTGTTGCTCGAGTAGTTCTATAGATTCCTTATTTAACTTCTTGCGTTTTTTTGCAGTTTCTTTTTTAAGCCTTCCAGACCGCATTATGATTTAACCAAGATGAAGAGGGGGAGTGGAAGTGGCTACTCTTGGCTTTCAACTCTCTCTTTTTCCTTTCCTTTTTTTCCCCTTCCTTCCCTTCACTTGAGTTCGCCTTGGCTCTTTTTCTTATTTTTTTGTAGATTTTAGCGTATATTGACTGCAGCCAGACACCACTCTATTGATGTAGGTAAAAATGTGGAGCCAAGGGAGGGGAAATGAGGGGGGCTGCCCTAAACCCTGCTCGACCCCTCTGTTCTTTCAGTACTGCCCCCAATCACCCCTGTCTACTTGATCAGCGCTTGCAGCTGGTACCTGGCTCACGATGTCCACCGGCAGTTTCACGGAGGCAGTGCTGTAGCAGGATGGTTGGTTGATTGTGGGCTGGTTGTGGGCTCTTGCTTTCCCAGGCAGCTCCCTCACTGTGGCTGTGATGGCGGTATGGCTGTAAGGCAGCAGACAGCCAGGCTGCTGTGTGCCCGGACGCCAGGCTCACCAGGCTCGCCATGAGCTGCTCACTCGCTGCTCTCCAATGCGTCCCACCTCAGCTGTGGCTGTGGGTCTCAAGCCTCGCTGTACACCCACCATGGCTCTCAGCGGCTCTCCCCTGTGTCCTCAGTCGGGGGTCTCAAACCGCGAGTCTCCGCCTGCAGCTCTTGCTGCAGCTCTCAGTGGCATCCCGCTTCAGCTGTGTTTCCCGCCGTGGCTCTCTGCCTCAGCTGGGGGTCTCAAGCCGTGAGTCACCACCTGCTTCTCCCGCCACGGCTCTCTCCGTGACCAGCTTCAGCTGCGGGTCTCACGCCGTGAGTTTCTGCTGCTCTACTCACCCGCCACAGCTCACTGCTCTCCGCTCGGCAGCGCGGCATGTGGCGGGCAGCGACGGCTCTGCTGCTCTCGGTTCTGTGTCCCGGTCGGCAGCTCGGGTCAGCTCCTGTCGGTGGCTATCAGACGTTCAGGCGTTGGAGGTCTAAGTGAACACCGTAACACTTGCCAAATGGTATTGGAAGATGGAGAGTCTTCTCAGTATCAAACCCGACCACAATCGCTAGGGAATACACAAGGGTGCACCATGTTGTAATAAACACGGCTCATCCCTGTGCTTTGAAAATGTCACAGCGCCACGCTGCCAGATTTGGTGCAGCTCCGTGCTCTGACATTTTCTAGTAAATATGCCCCTCAGTGAGGGAACTCATGTGCAACTCCTGCACTAAGGCCTATGGCGCCGTCGCTACAGAGACAACCCATAAAGTCGAAACGTAGGATCTTCAGCAACAGCAATGATTAAGAGGGGGCCAGCCATCTTGCAAGTTTGGGAAATGTAGACTAGCCTTCTAGGTCAAAGTTCAATCCAAGGGTCAGTGCATAGAAGTCATGAATATCAGCACCGGCTCTTCCCTTCATCTTGATGCGGAAACCAAGCTTCATGCTTGGGTGGTGTGGCCCCTCAGGGGTCTTGAGCTGCTCCCCAGGATACAGCACTTAGAGACACTACCAGGAGAGCACACAAATGAGTCAGCCCCTAGCAGTTGATGGTCACAAGGATTTCCCACTGCCTGCACTAGAAAGGCAAGTGATGTTTTGACATGGTTCTAGCGGTAGGGTCTACAGAGGAGTTCTAGAGGAGACTTGCTGCAGCTGCTCAGTTCTGGACATGTACTCCCAACAAAATGTGTTAAAGGATTAGAACAGATGCCCTAAGGGGTTTCCTGCCCCTACTGTTATTCCCGTTCATTCTGGGCACATACGGCTGCTGGAACATGCACCAGCCCTGCTTACACTCCTGGATCCTGCACTGCTCCTACTCCAGATGCTTACATAGCTTAGGGTCATGAGCCCTACAGCAAGCCTCTGCATCTCGGCGCTATGGCTGTGGGAAAGTGCACACCAGACTGCATATCAGAGAAGGTCTCTCCAGGGAGCAGGAACAGAGCATCAAGCAGCGGGGTGGGAGGGATCCATAGAAGAGTGTGATTTCTGAAAAATCAATAGAATGTATACATAAAGAGTAATCACTAGTCAGAAGACTTGTCTAATTAAGAGATCCAAATCAGGGTGAGGAAGACACATTCCTGGACATGACCACTGCTCCAAACACTAGGGGGCATATTTACTAGGAATCTGTTGGAGCGTGGCGTTAAGCCAAGAAGGCTAACGCCGCACTCCAACAGTTTCCAAATGCAGGAATGAGCTGTATTCACAAGAATACAGTGCATCCCTGCCTTTCCCTTATCACGGGCAGTAAATGTAGGTGCCTAGCGCCAATGCAGGCACTCTTGCACCAATGTGCAAGGGTGCCTGCATTGCAGTGAAAAATTGTTTATGTGCAGGAAGATGTCCCTTCCTGCACATAAAAATTCAGCAATGGCCTTTTGTAACTTCTATGTGTGCTGCAGAATGCAGCACACATAGAAGTTGCAACTCGTCATGATTGTTTACCTGCAGGAACAGACACCATTCTGCACATATACAATCAATGGCACAATGCAGCACACATAGAAACAACAAAAACGAGTAGAAATAAAGCCTTTCTCCTTGTTTCGCTATGTTAAGACCAGGTTTTCCTTGCTGCCCCATATTTACGCCACCCGTATAAATATGGGGCAGCATCAAAATCAATGGGTGTTGCGACAGAACGCCCACAACAATGCCGATTGCATGCCCCTTTCATGCTAACTATAGAGTGAAAGGGGCCTTATTCACAAGGCAGCGTTAGGGCACGGTAAGTGTCTCAACGCCAATTGTGAATAAGGCAAAGCCCTATCGCCACAGGAACGTCAGGAAACGTGATGTTTCTGTGGCGATAGAGGCTTGTAAAAATGCCCTTAGTTTTGGAAAGAATGACGGTCCTCACAGTGTCCTCCTAGCTCACTCCAGTCACTAGAGGAAGTGTCATGCAAAGGAGGAGTCAGGAAGGTGCTCAATGTGGGATAAAAGAGAAGAGCAGGGTCTAACGCTCAAGTCTTCGAGAGATAAAATGAGGATGTCTTGACAGCCCTGATGAAGGTCAGAGAATGACGCAATGAGAAAGGAAGAGTGTTGGACCTAGAGATGCCAAGTCACATAGGGTAGCCTGGCCTAGGGTAAGACAGTCAATTTCTAGAGGCAAAAGTGTTAAGTTTGCGTTCCACCCTGAAGTACCTCAGCATCCTTCCATACCAAAAATGACACTACACCAAAATTTGTAGGAAAATACGTTCTGGTTTATAAAAATAACTCTGTTCTCTCTTAGCTATCTCTTCTAACAGTTTAGTTGTTGTATAAGTATTTATAACAAATTCATTGCATCAACATCACTGATCCCTTTTGCTGAGCGACGTACTTATTTTCCCAATTTGAACGTTCTAAGCATCCACTTTACAGTTTAAACTAAACAGCAGCAAATGGGGTGTCTCCCTAGGGAGTATTCAGGGAGATTGTTAAACTTAAATGCTCTTTGACTTTTCAGCTAGAATGTGATAAAGGTTTGTCACCGTGGATAACTTTAATAAAATGACTTTGACACCATGCAATAAGGTAGCTGTCCTTACAAAGGTACTAGGTTTCCCTGTGTTATTTCAGTTGGAAGGAAAAGTAGTTACACAACTTGCCTTGCTAAAGGACAACAGAGATTTACCACATCTAATTGGTAGACAACTTTCTCTCCCACCTCTGAAATGAAAGTGTTAAGCAAACTCATAGACAGTAATGGACTGTAAATAACCGTCAAGGCCCTACTCCCCGCTTAATAAAAAGAACACTGGCTTCTTGAAGATCAATCCTCCCTTTCCCGCCACCTCGGCTCTTCTTAGTCAGGGAAGAGAGAAGGTGTCTGGGTCTAAGCTCTATGGGGAGGTCCCGGTTCTTGTGTTTTCCCCCGTTCGCTCCTTACTTCGAACGCCGGGCGTCTGTCACCAAAGTCTTGTGAAGCCAGATAAGCTAGCATTACTACCAGGCTTCAGTTCGCTCCCCGCTGTGTCTCTCCCGCAAGCTGTCCCGCTCGTTCACGAGGTCGGCATTTGGGAACAGCTACGTGGCCTGAGAGGAAGTGGCGGCCGCTCCTCCCCCTTCTCCTCACCGTGCACCGCCTTTGCTGTCCTCCGGGGAAGCGGCACCACCGCCCAAATGCCAGTGACTAGTGAACTCTCCACTGAGCCGACTCGGTCGTGACGATCCTCCTGACGCCGCTCCGCCCCTTCCTGGGACTAGCGTTTTCCTCACGGGCCTGTGCGATTCTGCGAAGGCCCCGCTCTCTCCGATGCACCCCTCCTTCACAGGGACTACCGCTCTCCTCGCTGAGCCTGCGCAGTTTCACCGCGACCCTCTCCTTTCAGCCACGCTACCGGAGGACACTGCCCTGTCTCCTCTACCCGGCACTCTCGCTCCTCACTTATCTCACTCGTGGGGATTTCTACTCCCGTTGTGCCAGTTTCTAGACCAGGTGAGAGGGGGTGAGTAGGGGAGTGCGTGAAGCGCATATGGCCATTCCAAACGGAGTTCAAGGAGAGGAGGGAGGGTTCAATTTCCCAGCATCAGTTCTCTTCTTCCTGGGTAATGTCCCCAGGGTTTCTATCAGGCTTTCCCACTGGACCACAGGGCAGAACGATCACACAGTTCAGTTCCCAAGTTCCTTCCCAAGGCTGGGGGGGTCAATCTTCAAGGTCTTTGGGAGGACTTGTGTCCAGGGTCCACAGGAAACCGACGTGGCAGGGTTAGGTCAGTAGTTACAAGGGGGAAGGGGTGGTGAAGCAGTAAGGAAGCAACCCTACACTGGGAAGTCAACCCTCTAGGTATCCTACCCCCGCCTTATACTACAGCCTGTACTCCAGCTGACTCTCTCTGTAAGACAAAATGGCTGCTCCGCAGCTGACCTTTTATAGGCTGGCCTCAGAAGGTCCAGAAGGAACCAGAAGGTTCTGGAAGGTCCCTATTCTAACCTATGGGTCCTGTCTTGAGGCGACCGTTTTGACAGTTACTGTCCACCATTTTGAGAATTGGAGGGATTCTAGTCAGAAAACGCACCTAGGCCTCAGGTAGAAGGACTATGAGGGTAAAAGAACACCTAACCCCCAGGTCAACATCTCCAAATCCAGTGGACATGAAAAGATAAAAAGGTTTGAGGGGCAAAAAGGGGACAAAATAAATAATTAAATAGGAGGGACTACCCAAAGGCAGACAGGTCTGACACGCGTCCCCCCCAGCTGAAAGTGGGGAGAGCTACCCAACCCCTTGGGAGTCCTCATCACTAAGGCGGAAATACCTAGAGAGACCGTCTGCATTGGCGTGATCCACTCCAGGCCGATGTTGCACCCGGAAGTCCATTCCCTGTAGGGAGATGGACCACCTCAACAACTTGGGATTTTCCCCCTTCATTTGCATCAGCCAACGGAGGGGTCGGTGGTCGGTCTGAACCAGGAAGTGCGAGCCAAACAGGTATGGCAGCAACTTCTTCAGAGCCCACACCACCGCAAAAGCTTCCCGCTCAATTGCACTCCACTTCTGTTCCCGGGGAAGCAGTCTCCTGGACAAGAAGACTACAGGCTGATCCAGACCCTCTTCATTGAGTTGCGATAACACTGCCCCAATGCCATGCTCGGATGCGTCTATCTGGACGTTGAACTCCTTGGAGAAGTCTGGGGCCCTCAGGACCGGTGCTGCACACATTGCCTGTTTCAATTTCTCAAAGGCTTACTGACAAGCCTCTGTCCAGACTACCCGTCGAGGTTGTTTCTTGGATGTGAGCTCTGTGAGGGGCGCTACAATAGTGCCATACCCCTTCACAAAGCGACGGTAGTAACCTGTGAGGCCCAGGAAAGCTTGGACCTCAGTCTGGGTCTTGGGGGGTTCCCAGGCCATAATTGCCTCAATCTTTGCCTGGAGGGGCTGCACTGTTCCCCTACCCACCAAGTGGCCTAGGTACACAACCGACCCCTGCCCGATCTGACATTTACTGGCCTTGATTGTCAAGCCAGCCTGTTTCAGGGCCTGGAGAACAGCTTGCAAGTGACGCAAATGGTCCTCCCAACTGCTGCTGAAGACGGCAATGTCATCCAGGTAAGCAGCGGAGAAAGCCTCCATTCCAGAAAGGACCTGGTTCACCAGCCGCTGAAAAGTGGCAGGGGCGTTCTTGAGCCCAAAGGGCATCACACAGAACTGGTATTGTCCCTCAAGTGTGGAGAAAGCTGACCTTTCCTTTGCTCCATCTGTAAGGGAAATCTGCCAGTACCCTGAAGTAAGGTCAAAGGTACTCAGGTATTGGGCAGCTCCCAGCCGGTCAATCAATTCATCCGCCCTAGGGATCGGATGAGCATCAGTCTTGGTTACTGAGTTCAGTCCCCGGTAATCCACACAGAACCTCAGTTCTGGAGTGGTGCCTGGTGGGGCAGCTTTTGGTACTAACACCACCGGGCTGGACCAGGGGCTACTGGAAGGTTCAATGACTCCTAGCTCCAGCATCTTGGTAACCTCACCGTAGATGCTGGCCTTCACCTTGTCTGACAGCCGGTAGGTCTTTGACTTCACTGGTGGGCTGTCTCCTGTGTCCACATCATGGGTACACAGGTGGGTTCTTCCCGGGACAAGGGAGAACAACGAGGAGTACTGCTCCAATACCTGGCGGCAGTCCTCTCGCTGCTCAGGAGTTAGAGATGGGGAGAGAATCACTCCCTCCACCGACCCATCCTTTTCTTGAGACGAGAAGAGATCAGGGAGAGGCTCGCTTTCTGCTTCCTCGGCACCATCAGTCACCATCATCCAGATGACCTCGGGCCTCTCATGGTGGGGTTTGAGGCGATTGGCATGCAGCACCCGTAGGGGCTGTCGAGGGGTCTTAAGATCCACCAGGTAGGTGGCCTTACCCTTCTTTTCCAACACCTCAAAGGGGCCTGCCCAACGATCTTGAAGAGCACTTAGCTCTCTAGGTTCCATCACCCACACTTTCTGGCCAGGCTCCAACTCCACCGGGTGAGCGTTGTGGTCGTACCATTCTTTCATTACTGCCTGACTGGCTTCCAAGTTGTCAGAAGCTTGCTTCCACAACTTTGCCATTTGGCTCCGGAAGGCCAGCATGTAGCTCACCACATCCTGAGGAGGCTTTCTGGGAGACTTTTCCCATCCATCCTTCACCAGGCTGAGAGGTCCACGCACAGGGTGCCCGTACAACAGCTCAAAGGGGCTGAAGCCCACTCCCTTCTGCGGCACTTCTCTGTAGGAGAATAGCAAACAGGGCAGGAGGACGTCCCATTTCCTCCGCAGGCTCTCAGGTAGACTTCTTATCATGCCTTTCAAGGTCTTGTTGAACCTCTCTACCAGTCCATTGGACTGGGGGTGGTATGGAGTGGTGAACCGGTAGGTCACTCCACACCCCTTCCACATTGCCCGCATATATGCTGACATAAAGTTGGTCCCCCTGTCGGACACAACTTCCTTGGGGAAACCCACCTGGGTAAAGATCCCCATCAGGGCCCTAGCCACAACAGGTGCAGTGACAGTCCTCAGAGGAATTGCCTCTGGGTACCGTGTGGCGTGATCCACCAGAACCAGGATCAACCTGTGACCAGCTGTAGTTGGTGGATCCAATGGCCCCACAATGTCGATGCCCACCCTTTCAAAGGGGGTGCTAACGACAGGAAGTGGTTCCAGGGGAGCTTTCAGCTTCACCCCTGTTTTCCCACTGGCTTGACAGGATACACACGTCCGACAGTAAGTGTCAGATGCCACTTTCATCTGAGGCCAGTAAAAGTGGGGGACAAGCTGGGCAAAGGTCTTGTCCTGACCTAAGTGTCCTGCCAAGGGAATCTCATGAGCCAATTCTAGAAGAAAGGCTCGGTATCGTTGAGGGACTACCAAGGCCCGTGATGAACCGGGCAAAGGTACCTTGGGCTCACTGTAGAGGAGTCCGTCCTCCCAGTAAATGTGGTAGTGCCCTGCAACGTTCCCTGCTACCTGGGCTTCGGCCTGTCGCCTCAGTCCCTCAAGGGTAGGGCACTCCTTCTGACCCTTACAAAACTCCTCCCTGGTAGGCCCTCCCTCCACATGCCACTCGGCAGGGATAGGTAAGTCCTCCAGGGAGACTACTTCCCCCTCCACGGACTCCTGGCCTACCACCGCAGGTGGCCGATCTGTCTCATGGGGCGTGGAAGCCGAACCAGGCTTCTCCTGTCTTCGGGTCTTTCCCTTTTTGGCAGTGGGCTGGGCCATTGTTCCAGGCTCCAACCCAGGTGAACTCCCTCTCCGGGTAGTCGCAGACCTTGTGCTTGCACAGGCCCAGTCAGGTGTACCCAGCATCTCCGAATGAGTCCGGTATTCCACCTCCTTCCAGACATTGTGCTCCATGTAATTTCCCAGCAGACAATCGACTGGCACGGCAGGGCTTACGGCAACTCGAAGTGAACCTGCAACCCCTTCCCACTCAAATGGAACCTCGGCCACAGGGTAGTAGCCCAATCTGCCGTCAGCCATCGCGGCGGGGTGGAGTACATGTGGAATCACCTGCTCTGGAGACACCAGTTGACTCCTTACCATAGTCATACTGGCTCCTGTGTATCTCAGAGCCTCCCCTCTTTGGCCATTGATGGTGACCCATTGCCCATACTTTACAGTATTTGGGGGCACCTGGATCTTAGGAACCATCTCCCGATCTCCCAGGGACACTAAGGTGACACCCGCCCACTCACCCCCCTTATTTAAGGGCAACTCCTCCCCGAGCACTACACTAGCTACTCCTGGGGCTCTTCTTCCAGTGGGAGGGGGTGGTCTCTTTGGGCACCTGACATCTCCCTTATAATGTCCAACACCACCACACTCAAAGCAGTGGACAACCCTTGGCTGCTGACTTTGGCCAGGATGAGGGTTTCTGGGCGGGTTAGCCTTAGGGGTGAATCCTGTTCCCTTACTCTGGAAACTATTTTGGGGACCTTTAGAGAACTCCCGCTTTTTATCTCCCCCCTCCTTCTTCTGGGGGGGGCGCCCTGTCCGGCCCTTTGGGAATCCCCTCCAGTCCCCTTTAAGGACACCCGGGTACTTGCCCAGATGTCCGCCTCCTCTGCAAGCTTTCTGGGGTTGGTCAGCTTGCTGTCCACCAGGTGTTGACGCAGCTCGGGAAAACATTTCTCGAGTAGATGCTCTTTGAGAAAAAGGTCGTATATCCCTCATAGTCCCTCACCTCGCTGCCTTGTATCCAACCCTCTAGTGCCTTCCTTGCATAGTCCAGGAAATCCACCCAATTTTGTGTGCCTAATTTGTGACTTCCCCTGAACTTTTGCCTGTACTTCTCTGGGGTCAGTCCAAACTTTTTGATCAGCGCCACTTTCATGGTGGGGTAGTGGGTCTGCTCATCCTGCTCTAGGGCCAATAGTGTATCCCGTCCAGTAGGAGGCATATATTTGTATAAACCACCCCCCCAGTGTTTTTCCTGGATCCCATGGGCTCTTAAGGAGACCTCATAGGCAGCCAGCCACTTGGCGATGTCATCCCCAGAGCTGTAACTGGCAACTATATCTTTAGGTAGGTAGGGTCTGGATTCCCTGGTCAGTTCTTTGGTTTCGCTGCCACCATTTGGAGAATTAGAGGGTCCTATCGGTAGGGCCTTGAGTTCTAGCTCCCTCAGTTTAAACTCGTGAGCCATCCTCTGTTCCTCTTTCTCCTTTTCCATCTTGGCTAACTCCCACTTCAACTGTCTCTCCTCCCTCCTATCTGCTAGTTCGGCTTCAGTCAAGCTTCTCGCGGAGACACTGCTGCCCTCTCTTGAGAGTGTTCTGGGACCTGTCAACAAATTTCCCCTCTCAGATTGATACAACTCATGTATACCGATGACCGCGTCCCGCTCTCCCTCTTCCTCCTCCTTCCCCTCTGGGTGCGCTGCCACCCATGCCCTCAAACTGGTCTGGAGTTCCCCCTTCTTGGCACCACGCTTAAAAAAACCTCCCATCTTCTGACAAAAGTCTCTAAGCTGGGCTGTAGTATAGGTCTCCAGTTCCTCCAGAGCAAATTCCATTTTGCTTATGAGGTATGTAGGGACAACCACTCGGGAAGAATTGGTTCAAAAGGGGCAAATTGAAGCTACCTCCACCCACCACCAGGAGTAAATTTAGAAAAAGCAAAAGAAGTAATTGGGAAGTCCGCCAGGAGAAAACTCCAGGTGTAGGCCTGTGGAGTACACTTAGTTACTGCAGAGTAGACGCAAACACAGTTTTCATCCCACCGCTAGACACCAATCATGTTGGACCTAGAGATGCCAAGTCACATAGGGTAGCCTGGCCTAGGGTAAGACAGTCAATTTCTAGAGGCAAAAGTGTTAAGTTTGCGTTCCACCCTGAAGTACCTCAGCATCCTTCCATACCAAAAATGACACTACACCAAAATTTGTAGGAAAATACGTTCTGGTTTATAAAAATAACTCTGTTCTCTCTTAGCTATCTCTTCTAACAGTTTAGTTGTTGTATAAGTATTTATAACAAATTCATTGCATAAACATCACAGATCCCTTTTGCTGAGCGACGTACTTATTTTCCCAATTTGAACGTTCTAAGCATCCACTTTACAGTTTAAACTAAACAGCAGCAAATGGGGTGTCTCCCTAGGGAGTATTAAGGGAGATTGTTAAACTTAAATGCTCTTTGACTTTTCAGCTAGAATGTGATAAAGGTTTGTCACCGTGGATAACTTTAATAAAATGACTTTGACACCATGCAATAAGGAAGCTGTCCTTACAAAGGTACTAGGTTTCCCTGTGTTATTTCAGTTGGAAGGAAAAGTAGTTACACAACTTGCCTTGCTAAAGGACAACAGAGATTTACCACATCTAATTGGTAGACAACTTTCTCTCCCACCTCTGAAATGAAAGTGTTAAGCAACCTCATAGACAGTAATGGCCTGTAAATAACCTTCAAGGCCCTACTCCCCGCTTAATAAAAAGAACACTGGCTTCTTGAAGATCAATCCTCCCTTTCCCGCCACCTCGGCTCTTCTTAGTCAGGGAAGAGAGAAGGTGTCTGGGTCTAAGCTCTATGGGGAGGTCCCGGTTCTTGTGTTTTCCCCCAGTTCGCTCCTTACTTCCAACGCCGGGCGTCTGTCACCAAAGTCCTGTGAAGCCAGATAAGCTAGCATTACTACCAGGCTTCAGTTCGCTCCCCGCTGTGTCTCTCCCGCAAGCTGTCCCGCTCGTTCAAGAGGTCGGCACTCGGGAACAGCTACGCGGCCTGAGAGGAAGTGGCGGCTGCTCCTCCCCCTTCTCCTCACCGTGCACCGCCTTTGCTGTCCTCCGGGGAAGCGGCGCCACCGCCCAAATGCCAGTGACTAGTGAACTCTCCACTGAGCCGACTCGGTCGTGACGATCCTCCTGACGCCGCTCCGCCCCTTCCAGGGGACTAGCGTTTTCCTCACGGGCCTGCGCGATTCTGCGAAGGCCCCACTCTCTCCGATGCGCCCCTCCTTCACAGGGACTACCGCTCTCCTCGCTGAGCCTGCGCAGTTTCACCGCGACCCTCTCCTTTCAGCCACGCTACCGGAGAACACTGCCCTGTCTCCTCTACCCGGCACTCTCGTTCCTCACTTAACTCACTCGTGGGGATTTCTACTCCCGTTCTGGCAGTTTCTAGACCAGGTGAGAGGGGGTGAGTAGGGGAGTGCGTGAAGCGCATATGACCATTCCAAACGGAGTTCAAGGAGAGGAGGGAGGGTTCAATTTCCCAGCATCAGTTCTCTTCTTCCTGGGTAATGTCCCCAGGGTTTCTATCAGGCTTTCCCACTGGACCACAGGGCGGAACGATCACACAGTTGAGTTCCCAAGTTCCTTCCCAAGGCTGGGGGGGGTCAATCTTCAAGGTCTTTGGGAGGACTTGTGTCCAGGGTCCACAGGAAACCGACGTGGCAGGGTTAGGTCAGTAGTTACAAGGGGGAAGGGGTGGTGAAGCAGTAAGGAAGTAACCCTACACTGGGAAGTCAACCCTCTAGGTATCCTACCCCCGCCTTATACTACAGCCTGTACTCCAGCTGACTCTCTCTGTAAGACAAAATGGCTGCTCCGCAGCTGACCTTTTATAGGCTGGCCTCAGAAGGTCCAGAAGGAACCAGAAGGTTCTGGAAGGTCCCTATTCTAACCTATGGGTCCTGTCTTGAGGCGACCGTTTTTACAGTTACTGTCCACCATTTTGAGAATTGGAGGGATTCTAGTCAGAAAAGGCACCTAGGCCTCAGGTAGAAGGACTATGAGGGTAAAAGAACACCTAACCCCCAGGTCAACATCTCAAAAATCCAGTGGACATGAAAAGATAAAAAGGTTTGAGGGGCAAAAAGGGGACAAAATAAATAATTAAATAGGAGGGACTACCCAAAGGCAGACAGGTCTAACAAAGAGGCACTGCCCAGGAGAATAACATAACATGAGTGTTTGTAATGCACATTTTCACAACTGGGCATCTTGGCACTGAATAACCGATATTTATTGTTACCCAAATCAATGGTACTAGTTTTCTCGACCTCGGAAGAATGAAGGGCTGAGTGGACCCGCTGGAAATTGAACCAGTGACCATGAGATCAAACACAGGCCCCTACAGTGGACGCAATAGTCCACTGAGCCACCAGACCTGGCATCGCAATAGAGCAGCTAATGATAAAAGGGGCTCATCTTACCTTTCAGCATCCTGTACTTATCACAGTCATTCCAAACCCTGGGATGCAGAAAGTCGTGGTCTTCCTGGCGCCACCTTATCTCTTTACTGCACTCATTTTAAAGGGAAGGGGAAGTGTTGGTACCAGAAGAGCACCACTAGTAACCTTTCGGGAAGACGCCAGTCCCGGGTGTGACCATATATGGGAATACGGAATTCCATGAATGGAGGACATGCTGAGACCTGGGAAGAGAAACCGAGGGGACCTTCTTAGGCAATGCCTGTAGAAGCTCTCTCACCAATACCACTCACTCCCTTTGCTCAGATTTGCCTGTAAAACTCCAAGCAGCTGTGTGTAGCACCTAGAAGGCAGAAACTCTAGGCCGTATTTGCAAGAGATATATGTAGGAAAAGGGCCCACAAGTGCAGCTGCGATGTCGATCATTGTTTCCCTATTGTAGGCACTTCCTCCTCATTAACACCTTTAGTGTACTGAGGTGTAAGATTTTGTAAAGCTGTTGCCTTTGTGGCTGCTGATGTGTCCACTCAGGTAGAGAATGTTATTAGACCTGCCTGAGCTGAGCCAGTAGTGACATCATGCATGGAATGTTGGGGGATATTTAAGTAGGACTGAAAGAGTTGTGAGTTGGAGGTAGACACACAGCAAACAGGGATTGACTTTGAACACTGGGAGGAGAAGCTAGCAGTTTCTCCCAAGAAGAATCTTCATGGAAGTAGTCCAAGAGTAGAGTTTTATTTAAATAAGCCTATCCGGTAAATGTTATGCTAAAAAACCCTAAATGTCTGGAATGTTGGGCTAGGTCTATATCACCATCCCTTATAACAATATGGCGGTGAGAGGTGAACTCTTATCATAGGAAGATCATGAACCACTGAGAACCTTGATTCCAGCATTATTTGAATGCATAGCCACGTTCCACTTTAAGGACTGACTGCTGAATCAGCAGGTAGGACACAGCAATTGAATACATGAGTATCGTTGGGGGATAACTTTGCATTTCAACTGTTTAGTTCCCTGACCTCTAATATATGTGAACCTTGGGGCAGTTTGATGCCATTTTGTTGAGTGAGGTAAACAAATTATGGGCCTTATTTATAAGAACTGGTGCATTTTGCTACGTCATTCTAAAATGACATAGGTGCGCTGTATTTACGGTATGGCACATGGAATAAGGTCCAGGCTGCATCACATAAAATTGATGCTTCCGTGGGCATGATGTCACAGCAGAAACTGCCGAATTGGGAGCAAAAGTGAATTAAGGCTGGTTTGCTAGACAAATGGTTAGGGGTTCTGCCCAGATAACCCTCCCGTACCTGAGCAAGGGACATCCAAGGATGAAAAGGTAGAACAAGGTGGTACTCAAGGGATTAATCAAACATTTAATTGCAAACAAGAAATAATTAATTATCTTGTTGACTACAAATTATTAATGACATTCGTATACAAAAGTTCATATAGACATATACGGGAACAGCGAGAGTGGCTCAAAAAATAATAATAAACATCTATGACACAATATATATAAAACAATACAGCATATACAATATATACAAATCACATACACAAACTGTACATTACAAATACTACAACCTATTTATACAAAAAAGTGTACCCTAAGACAGTAAAAAACAACTTATGACCGTATCCACTCCTAGCTTCGAGTGAAATACATTTCAAATGGGTAGTCCCACAATATGCGCCTGAGAACTCACTTCTCTACAAAACAATTACTTATCAAGGCGCTAAAGAAAAACTCAGACTTGGTTATAAGTCTATAGGGACTCCTTAAGGACAGGGTGTCGACGCAGTCGCGGTCGCGTTTCAGCCAGATTTCTTTGGCTTCATCAGGACATGGGTACTAAAAAGTACAGCCCGGCTGGCGGAAGGCTTCAGACGAACCACACCCACCAGGGGCAGGGTCTACACTTTGTCCACTAGAGCAAATACATGTCTCTACAAGTAATCAAAACGCCCAAAAATCACATCCAGTCTCAGAGTCTCGGTCAGCGTTCCAAAGCGATAAATCACACGTATCTCCAGCCTCTCAGTCACAAGGTCCGGAAACGGCAGGCTCAATCACTGCGTACTCCTCACAGGCAACGTCAGCTGTCCTTGTGGTTAAGGCTGGTTTGCGGAACATAAAGTGACTCAACCTACCTTAGTGTCACTTTTCAGTGCATAAAGCATAAAAAAAAATATACAAAGTGACGCTTTTGTGAGAAAAAAAATTGCCACACTTCACAGAACTTCTAAAGGCAGCCATGGAGCAGATAACAGCAGCCAAGACAACTACCCTAACAACCCCACCACCAGCCAGGATGTCCAGAAAGACTCCATGGGGAAGAGGAAGTGAAATTTCAGTGAGAAGGAGAATGACATCTTGATCACTGAGATAAGAGAGCGCCAACATCAGCTCTTTGCCACCTCAGGTTTGCCATTAGGGAGAAAAGAGGCCATTTGGCAGTGCCTATGGGCCGAGATCAACAGCGTGGGACATGCTAAGAGGACAGTGACCGACTAAAAAATGCTGGCATAACTATTTGCGCAGGACGAAGGAGAAACTGGCTAACAACCTTAAGGCAGCCATGCAGGCCCTGCGCCTCAAGAGGAGTTGGTTGCCTTGGAGGAGAAGATGGCAGCGGTCATCCCAGAGGAGTTGTTGGCAGGAGTTCTGGAACATGACAGTGCTGGCCAAGAGGAGTAGCAAGGCCTACAGGGTAAGTCGTAACAAGGGCCAATGGGGCAAAAAGGTCATATTGTGCAGCACAGCTACCTATGTGCCTGTGCTCCCGTGCGCTGTGTGCAGGGCAAAGGGCAGGAATCTGTTTAATGTACAGTTAAACATCACATACATTTATGTTACACTGCCCAGTTACCTGTTGCCAGATCAGTCCAGCTCTGTCACATTTATCCCTTCCATGTGTGAAGCGCAGCACCACCAATCCAGGTTCACCTTTGTATACTGACACCTGCAGTGGAATGCACAACATGAGTCACCAGAACTACAAGTCCCATAATACAAAGCAAAAGCATGGACTGGAACCACACGTCATGCATGGCCACATGGGCACTGTACAACCTGATTGTGACAATGAAGGCCACCTTGCATCATAAGGGCCACTGTGTATTACTTGGGCCCATGCACACAAATCTGGACTGTAAAGCAATGGAATGGAATGGGTCTGTTAGAGGAGAAACTGCTCACCTAAGAGGGGGGTCAGGTGTGCGGCATGTGATGTATCAACACATAGAAGAATGCCAAGAGCCATGTGTAAAGTAAGCTGCATGAAACTACATTGCACGCTGCTGTCCTGATGTGTGGGGTGAGGGCACACAGGTGTCAATCAATCGATCAAGGACATTTGTAGAGCGTGCTACTCACCCGAGAGGGTCTCAAGGTGCTGAGGGAGGGGCGGGGGGTACGGCTACTGCACGAAAAGCCAGGTCTTGAGGTGCTTCCTGAAGGAGAGGTGGTCCTGGGTTAGACGCAGGTGGGTGGGGAGGGAGTTCCATGTCTTGGCCGCCAGGTAGGTGAAGGATCTTCCTCCGGTGGTGGTTCTGCGGATCCGTGGCACGGCGGAAAGGGCGAGGCTGGCGGAGTGGAGCTTGCGGGCAGGTGTGTAGAACGTGAGGCGGTTGTTGAGGTATTCGGGGCCCATGTCGTGGAGAGCCTTGTGTGCATGGGTGAGAAGTCTGAAGGTGATCCTCTTGCTGACGGGGAGCCAGTGCAGGTCTCTCAGGTGGGCGGAGATGTGGCTGTGTCGGGGGATGTCAAGGACGAGGCGTGCAGATGCGTTCTGTATGCTCTGAAGTCTTTTCTGAAGTTTGGTGGTGGTCCCAGTGTAGATCGCGTTCCCATAGTCCAACCGACTGGTGACGAGGGCCTGTGTGACCGTCTTCCTGGTTCCAGTGGGGATCCAACGGAAGATCTTTCGGAGCATACGGAGGGTGTTGAAGCAGGAAGAGGTCACGGCGTTGACTTGCCAGGTCATCGTGAGGGAGGAGTCGAGGATGAAACCCAGGTTGCGTGTGTGGTCCGTGGGCTTGAGTGGGGTGCCCAGAGCCGGGGGCCACCAGGAGTCGTTCCAGATGGAGGTGGATGGGCCGAGGATGAGGACTTCCGTCTTGTCTGAGTTCAGTTTCAGACGGCTGAGCTTCATCCATTCTGCGACGTCTTTCATACCTTCCTGGAAGCTGGCTTTGGCGGTGGCGGGGTCATTGGTGAGTGAGAGGATCAGTTGGGTGTCGTTGGCGTAGGAGATGATGTTGAGGTTGTGCTTGCGTGCGATGGCTGCGAGGGGGCTCATGTAGACATTGAAGAGGGTAGGACTGAGCGAGGAGCCTTGGGGAACGCCGCAGATGATCTTGGTGGCAGCTGCGTGGAAGGGCGGGAGTCGGACTCTTTGGGTTGTGTCGGAGAGGAAGGAGGTGATCCATTCCAGGGCCTTTCCTTGGATTCCGGCGTGGTGAAGTCGGGTTGTCAGGGTGCGGTGGCAGACCGTGTCAAAAGCAGCCGATAGGTCGAGGAGGATGAGGGCGACAGTATCTCCATTGTCCATCATGGTCCTGATGTCGTCGGTGGCTGCGATGAGGGCGGTCTCGGTGCTGTGGTTCGCTCGGAATCCAGACTGCGATGGGTCGAGGGAGCCGTTCACCTCGAGGAAGGTGGTCAGCTGCTTGTTGACGGTTTTCTCAATGACTTTTGCGGGGAAGGGGAGGAGCGAGATGGGGCGGAAGTTCTTGGGGTCTGTGGGGTCTGCGGTGGGTTTCTTCAGGAGGGCGTTGATCTCCGTGTGTTTCCAGCTCTCCAGGAAGGTGGCAGATGAGAAGGAGTTGTTGATGATGTCCCGAAGCTGGGGTGCGATGATGGAGTCTGCTTTGTTGAAGATGTGGTGTGGGCAGGGGTCGGCCGGGGAGCCTGAGTGGATGGTGTTCATTGTGATGGTGGTGTCTTCCATGTTGACGGGGGTGCAGGTGCAGAGGGTGGTGGTTGGGGGTGCTGGTTCGGCAGTGTGGTCTGTGGTCTGAGCGCCGAAGCTGTCGTGTATGTCGGCGATCTTGCGGTGGAAGAAAGTGGCGAGGGAGTTGCAGAGGTCTTGTGACGGCGTGATGTCGTTGTTGCTGGCGTTGGGGCTGGAGAGCTCTTTCACGATGCTGAAGAGTTCCTTGCTGTTGTGGACGTTATTGTCCAGTCGTTCTTTGAAAGATGACCTTTTGGTGGTGCGGATCAGCTGGTGGTGTTTGCGGATGGCGTTCTTGAGGGATGTCATGTTTTTCGCTGATTGGTCGTGGCACCAGGCTTTCTCGAGGACACGGCAGGATTTCTTGGAGTCTTTGAGATCGTTGGTGAACCATGAGGCTTTTTTGCTGTTGGGGTTGCTTGGGGGGTTCTTCAGTGGTGCGAGGGCATCGGCGCAGTCAGCGATCCACTGTGTGAGGTTGCAGGCTGCTACATTGGGGTCTGCGGTGTTCGTAGGTGGGTTTTGGCTCAGGGAGGTAGTGAGCTGGTCGGTGGTGATCTTGCTCCAGCATCTTCGGGGTGCTTGTTGCGGGCGGTGGTGGGTCGTTGTTTTCCTGAAGTTGAAGTGTACGCAGCTGTGGTCGGTCCAGTGAAGTTCGGTGGTTTGGCTGAAGGAGATGTGGTTGCTGGAGGAGAAGACGGGGTCGAGCATGTGGCCGGCTTGGTGGGTGTGGGTGTTGGCCAGCTGCTTGAGTCCGAGGTTGGCGAGGTTGTCTAGCAGGGAGGTGGTGTTGTTGTCCTTGTTGTTCTCCAGGTGGAAGTTGAGGTCCCCTAGGAGGATGTAGTCTGATGAGGCGAGAGCGGGCGGGCTGACGAAGTCTGCGATGGTTTCGCTGAAGCATGTGCGTGGTCCCGGCGGTCTGTATGAGGGTGCCTCTGAGGGTGGTCTTGGGGTCGGTGTGTATCTGGAAGTGGAGGTGCTTGGCGGCGGTGAGGGTGTCGTTGTTGTCGGTTGTGATGCGGATGGTGTTTCTGTGGACAATGGCGATGCCCCCTCCGGTTTGGTTGACACGGTCCCTCCGGATGATCTTGCAGCCGTCCGGGATGGATGTGGCGATGTCGAGGGCTGAGGATGCATTCATCCAGGTTTCCGTGAGGAAGGCGACGTCCGGCGCTGTAGTGTCGAGGAGGTCCCAGAGTTTGACGGTGTGTTTGTGGACGGAGCGGGTGTTGAGCAGGATGCATTCAAGGTGGTTGTTGTTGGCGCCGGTTCTTGCGGGCGCGGAGCAGGACCGCGGGCAGGTGAATTTGCAGGCGCAGCAGGTGAATGCTCCGTGGGTGCGTTTCGGGGTGGCTTGGTAACAGGCTGGCTGTCGGCCGGTGTTGAGTGTGTGGAGGGTGGTGGCGTCGTATCTCCGTCGGGTGAGCTGGCTCCGGCGGGGTCCAGGGGTTCTGGCAATGTGCGCGGTACAGGCGTGGACGGGTGTAGATGGGCTTGCCTTTGGCGCGCCATTGGCGCGCCCGCTGCGCGTGACCCTGCGCGTACGCGCGGTCCCCGCCATATATGGCGAAGTGGGAGGGAGGAGCACCTGGGAGGCGGGAGCGGGGCAGCGAATGGGGATCGGGAGAAGGCAAGGGGGCGGGGCCGCAGGGGAGCAGCGGCGGGGGGGAGGCAAGAGCAGGAACAATCACGGGGGTAGCGAGAGCGGGAAACCAGACACGGGGGTAGCGGCAAGAGAGGGCAAGCCTCTAGGGCAGAGGCAAAAGGAAGCAGAAATCAGCAGAAGGAGTGGCCCAAGCAGAGAGGGCGCTGAGCAGGGAGAGACACAGGGAGGCAGGCGGCAGGAGTGGTGGCGAGAGAAGAGTCAGCAGCGGTGACCAGGGCACACGGGGGCCGTGCTGTGAGTGGAGCGACTGGCCCTGCGAGCAGGGTCAAGGGTCGCAGCTCAACACCGCGCGGTCCCTGCCATATATGGCCAAGTGGGAGGGAGGAGCAGCTGGGAGGCGGGAGCGGAGCGGGGAATGAGGATCAGGAGAAGGCAAGGGGCGGGGACGCAGGGGAGCAGCGGCGGGGGGGGGAGACAAGAGCGGGAACAATCACGGGGGTAGCGAGAGCGGGAAACCGGACACGGGGGTAGCGGCAAGAGGGGGCAAGCCTCAAGGGCAGAGGCAAAAGGAAGCAGCAATCAGCAGAAGGAGTGGCCCAAGCAGAGAGGGCACTCAGCAGGGAGAGACACAGGGAGGCAGGCGGCAGGAGTGGTGGCGAGAGAAGAGTCAGCAGCGGTGACCAGAGCACACGGGGCCGTGCGGTGAGTGGAGCGACTTGCCCTACGAGCAGGGTCAAGGGTCGCCTGGTAGGGACCTGCCAAACTCTTGTCATTTATTAAATCAGACTGGGTGTAGGGGGTGAATGCAAGTGAGGACCATGTGTGTTGAAACAAAAGACTGTGTGTGGCTCTCGTAGGCCCCTGGTAGTGCAGTGCATTGTATGTGCTGACTGAGCATGTTGAATAGCCACTATGTCTAGATGGGGAGACTTTGCATAGAGAGGAGGTGAGGAGGGATATGTGTACAGCATGGTAGCCTGGCCAATACACATGCACTGCTATGTCTAACAGTGTCACACTTGTGTCATAGTTGGGAAGGGATGATAGAGAGGAGCCTATTGGGGTCCTACATCCTACATATGACATGGCTCTGGGTGAAGATGTAGCACATGGCACGAGGGAGTCTGAAGGCAAATTGTCTCACCATGCCACATGTGTCAAAGTTGGAGGATGTGAGACAGGAATCTGTCATGGTATAGGATGAGTTAGTTTGCCACCACAAAGCCAGGAGTCAGTGCAGGTTGGAGGCTGAGGTGGATGTGCCCAGTTGTGTGGCATACTTGGGTAGAGATATGTCACCAATTCCAGTTCTACTACCATATGGGGTGTAGCTTGACCCATAGCCCTCAAAAACACAGCCAGCCATGTCAGTCCACTGGATATGTCATGCATATTGTTAGTGTTGTAGGCACATGAGAGTCAATGTATGATCTGGGTTTCATCAGTGTGTGGCAGTAAGTTGAGTCCTTGGCCCAAAATGAGGATTGCCAGAGGAGGCATGTACAAGTACAAGTGAGGGGGTCTGAGTCTAATGATGTGTGATACTCTGCAGCTAACCAACTCTGGCAATGGTGAAATGGGGTGAGCGTCCTAGCTTGACTGGGCCCATACCCTCAGAGTTGGTACCCTGTGCCCAATGTCCACAAATATGGAGCCTACCATGTGTGCAATGAAATCACGTGAGTATACACGAATAGGAAACCAATTGTAAGTACGTGCCCTCATACATTTCTGCAGTGTAGCATGGTTAGAAGCTGTCTAGAGGTGTGCAGGATATGTGTGAAAAACTGAACCCATGACCACAATAATGCACAATGTGCATGCAGGACAGCACGACAAGGCAGAGTGATGTGGTATACTGTGTAAAAGGCAGATTGCAGGTTCATAACAAAGTCATTATCAAGCCCACATTACCTTCATAGGAGCGGAGGGCTGACTAATGGTCACAGGGAATGCAGGCACCATGAAAAACACCCTCTCCTGTCATGGGAAGGGCGGACAGCATCACAGGGTCTCCAGAGGATCCGCCTATCACCCATCAAACACAGCCTGCCAGCCTTAGCCCCGGACTCTGAGGACCCTCAAGTTGAATTCCAGCGTTGTGCTGTAGGAGTCCAGCAGGAGCTGGAAGATGAGGTGCGGGCAGGGATGGAGACCATGGCGGGCACCCTAGAGGGAATCTGTAGGTGGCTTTGTTCCAATAGGGACAATAGGGACATTTTTGTATGATCGGTGTACGAGTCGTACCCCATGTACGATGGGTGTACGAGCCATACCCCATGTACGATGAGGGTAAGGCTCGTACACCCATCGTACATGGGGTACAGCTCGTACACCCATCGTACATGGGGTACGGCTCATACACCCATCGTACAATGGGGGTACGGCTCGTACACCGATCGTTCAATGGGGGTACGGCTCGTACACCCATCGTACATGGGGTACGGCTCGTACACCGATCGTACAATGAGGGTACGGCTCGTACACCGATCGTACAATGGGGGTACGGCTCGTACACCGATCGTACAATGGGGGTACGGCTTGTACACCGATCGTACAATGGGGGTACGGCTCATACACCCCATGATCGCAGGGGTACGGTGCGTACCCCTACGATCATGGGGGGTACGCACCGTACCCGGGGGGGCCGTTCCGTACCTGTTTCGGTGCGAATTCTGCTTTTACGGCTGTTTTCAGCTCCCGTAGAAAAAGGGTCGTACGGTGTGTACCCAACACGTATCGTACTTGCTGGGTCGTAAAAACCAGCCGTGAACCGTACAGATGTCGCGTACTGCGGGTTCCGAGGGAGAATCGTACGGAGATTAGAGTCGTACGGTGTCTTGTACGACTCGTACAGAGTACGGCTCCTGGTACGAATCGTACTTCGTCGTACGTACGGGGGACGTTACAGGGTACGATTCGTACGGGAAAAACGCTCCAAACGGCTATTCGGAGCGGTTTTTCCCGAATCGGAATCGACCCCTAAGTGTGCCAAATCCTGCATAGGCTAAGGTTCTACTCTAGGATTAGATCAGTTCAGTTCATGGTCTTTGAAATACAGAAAGGTTTAAGTCACGCCAAGAATTATTCTCCATAGTGCACCTCTTTCTCAAGGCATTATTTGTTTCAGAGTAAGACAGAGCTACACAGTCACATTCATTCCTGCATGTAACAGTTGCATCCTTGCCTAGTGGTTCATGTTTGGCTGCATTGTGGCTAGATAGATGGCCAATCCTGCACCAGCCCAGGTTCGGATTCCCCATTTATATGTGTTAGGTGAGATGCCACACTGATTATGGTAGGTGCTTCAAAACGTTTGTGTAGCATATAAAGATTAACTGGTTTGCACTGCGTGCACTGTGTGCCCATGCATCATATGGGCCTCTGCTGACAGTCATCGAACAATAAGGTCCCTATACTGGCCATTATAAGTGGAAAGCAGTGGAAAAGTAATGACTTACAACACATAAACTTAGTCATTGCACACTGTTTACATTTACACTCCCTGTGGCAGAATGTCGGACAGTCAGTAAGCAGTTGCACACTCCTGACTTGCGCACACTGTTCTACATTGCTACATTTGTTTGGTATAAGTCTTCCAGACACACATGCGTTTGGCACAAGTTGTTGATATGCACACATGTTTTGGACCACATGATGGTATCCTGGGATGAGAATGACTCCTAGCTACAGATCTTTGTGTTGGGTCAAATACAATTAAGTGAGATGTGAGGGTAATGATGTTTATAGTGACTGTTTTTTTTAAAAATATCTTTTTATTGATTTTAATAACAGAAAAAAACATCGACATAGCACACATGAAGGAAAGCAAAATTAGCAGTTCATATGGCAAATAATCTGGAGATTAAGGGATTAAAAAGACTTCAACACCGAGGTTAGAATGCGCATCAAGGGGTTAATGGTTCATCTTCAATGGGGGCTGTTGGTGCAACACATATGTCTCCCCTGTAAGTGTTCCATTTGGCCCACACACAAGACCATTTTTTAGGGCAGCCTCTTGCTACATACACTGTTTTCTCCCTGGACATGCACCAATCAAGGTTTCGTTTGCATGTGGCAAGCGTCGGGGTGATGTCCATCCCCCATTGCTGACCTATATCTCTCTTGGAAACCATAGCTCCCAGGGTGGCCCAAAGTTTCTCTGCCCCTGTCAAGTCAGTAGGTCCCAAACATTGAGCAAGCACCTCTTGGCTTCTGAGTAGATATCCTTATGCAGGACATCCCTCATGACTGCGTGTATCCCCCTCCAGTACCTCTGAATCAGTTCACACTCCCAAAGGATATGCATTAAGGTGCCCACCGGGGCACACTGTCGTCTGCAAGCGTCCCCCTCCCCTCTACCCATGTGGACCAGTTGGGGCCCGGTGACATAGGTTCTGTGCAGAAGTTTCAATTGAATCAGGCGCAGACGCGCTGAGATTGCCACCTCACGGGGTAGGCCAACACCCCACCCCATTCTTCCACATCAAGCACTAATCCGTCCCTCTCCAAAGACTCATGCAGCTTATCAAGGAGGAACTGGCGGGTTATTGATCAACTTTTTGTAAGTTAGTGATATGGCCCTCTGAGGGAGCAACCCACCCAGTAACCTGCCTTCTAGTGGGGTGGACTCAGGGAGGGAGGAACCCTTCTTTATGGTTGCGATCAGTGCGTGACGGACCTGCAGGTATTGGAAAAACTCTGTGTTTGTGAGCTCAAACTGCTGTTGTAGCTTATCGAAGCTAATCATGTCACCCTTCACCCAGAGATCCTCTATCTGAGAGATACCGATGAGGTCCCACTTGTCAAAACCCTTAGTGGAATGCAAGCTGCCGAGCTGGTCCGAGTCTCACAAGGGGGTCACCCGCATCAGTCTACGGTCCCAACCCAGACTTCTGTGTACCGTATGCCTAACCTGGACAGAGTGACTGGTGGGAGAAGTTAAGTGGAGTTTCTTGGCATTGGCATACAGGGCTCTGTTGTATCTCCCAACAGGTAGCAGCCACCTGTCCATGGCAAAGCCTGGGTCATCCGGTGTACGGTATGTGCCCTGATTGATGGCGGCAAGCTGGGCAGCCTAATAATATTTCTTAATGTCAGGGAGGCTTATACCTCCATCGTACCAACTGAGAACTAACTTGTTAAGTGCTATTCTAGGTCTCCATCCCATAACAGCTCCCTTTGTAGGCCTTCAATTTCTTTAAAATACCTCGCAGGGACTGGGACGGGATAGGTTTGTAGGCAGGGCACGAGTCGGGGTACCACGCGGGTGGACGGCATCCCCCCACTTATTTTCGAGGGTTTTCCAGGGTGGACGCCGTCCACCCTGCTCAATCAAAACGCCGTCCACCCTTTTCCATCAAAACCGCGTCCATCCTTGCCTGCTGCCTTACCTGCCTCCGCCTCCCACTCCAGACTTCCCTGCTCGAGACTCCACTGCCGGCCTCAGCTGCTGCCTGCCCTGCTCGAGACTCCTCTCCCGGCCTCAGCTGCTGCCTGCCCTGCTCGAGACTCCTCTCCCGGCCTCGCCTGCTGCCTGCTCGTAGATCGAGTGTGAAACTAAGTTATGCTAATAACATGTACGAAGCGATTAACATTATGGCCTTTAACTCGTCCCAATCAGGAACTACTCTGTTGCTCTGAAAATAAACAGTTTGAATGTTGAACTTGGCGGGGGTGGAGGAGGGAGGGGGGAGGAGGGGAGGGGTGCGATCACAAGGTAGAAAGAGCTAAACATTATTAAGACTGTGAGGAGAACAGGGCGACGTGGGAAAATAGGTCACCGCTGTCAAGCAATAGGGTAACTGTCTCAGATCTTGGAGATACAAATAGATGGGTGCATTGATCTTATGTGGTGCATAGCGCGTTCTTCTTGGGAGAGATCTCTCGGATAGAGTTGTTTTTAGGTCTTTCTGAAGTGAGTGCCAATTCTCTGCTAAGGGGTGCTTGCAGAATCCCCTGGCCTATTCTCTATGCAGCACATGGCTCTTGGTGCCAGCCCACCTCAGAACGTCCTAGTTCCATGAAGCCAGGGAAGGTGGAACTTTGGACTTCAAGTGGGGATGCACTTTGCTATGAGTAGGGCCAGGTTAGCCAGTCTCTTGTTACATCCTTAATGTGACAACCTTAAAGGCCTGGGTGGTCCTGTCGTACCATCTCTTAGTTGTGTACACCATGCACAGATAATGTTTGCATTAATCACAAAGACCAGGTGAAGTATTATTTCGTGAAAAAAGGAAAGTGAAGTGTCATGGTTCGAGACACAAAGAAACATGTTTTCCCTTTTGTTTTGTGGCACTAAAGACGTGCTGTATAAGTGAACTGGTCGCCGGAAACCCACAGCTTAAGAAACATACTTCATGCACCCTCTAAGGGATCATGCTAAAAGTTTGTCTTTCTCGTGCAAGTAGTCTTATTTCATCATGTGATGGGAAAATATACAAACTTTACTTGATCCCAGTTCAAATTCGCATTCCAGTCCGAAGTGCAAAAGCCTGCGGGTGTACCGAAAACAAACTCTTGGGACGCTCACATTGTAATCGGACATAGTCTAGTCTCCACTAGACCAATAAAATACTAAGCACGAATGTTCTCATGAAACTATGTTACTCCAGATATGGGGGTAGAGCCAGCGCTAGGCTTGGGCAGCGTGGGCGGCTGCACAGGGCCTCGCACTCAGCCCACCAGCATGGGGCCACGCACTGGTGATGTCTCCTGTTGTTTCCCTGGCTATCGATTACAAAGAAAGGTGTCGCCTGCAATTAAGGTCCATTGGAGGGGGCCCCCTCCCTGGGCCTCTCATGGATGGTGTCAGGAGGCATAGGGGAGGGAGACAGAGACGCTCCCTCAATTGCAAGGAGACCAATCACAGACACTGTGGGGGGCCCATTGTCCAGCATTTTGGCGCCCCCACAGTTTTAACTTTTAGACCACAATCAATTTTCACACCTATGAAGGTGTGAGAAATGCTTGTGGAGTAAAAGTTAAAACTGTGGGGGCGCCAAAATGCTGGACAATGGGGCCCCCACAGTGTCTGTGAAGGGTCTCCTTGCAAGGGGCCACTTATGTAAATTAGAGGGGGCCTTGCATGTGCGCTTTCAGCCCAGGGCCTCGCAAATCCTAGAACCGGCCCTGGGTAGAGCTTTGAAACCTTTAGCAGAACGCAAAGCTAGTGGGACACCTCAATGCTTAAATCAAGTGCAGCACAGGTATGTTCATAGAAAGACAGACCTAAAAAGGAAACGCTGAGATTTCCCTGAAAATCTGGGTTGCATCTATGCGCCACAACTGGCTTGTTTTGGTATGATCATACTACAGGCTACACCCATGACATCTCCTAGGCCAGAGGAAGTCACCTGGAGGGGCTGAGACAACTAGGCTCTTATTGGACTTGTGCACAATAGAGGGCAGTGTTAAAAACGGTGCAGTTCTATTCCCGAGGCTCATTATGCAATCTGCCTATTCGGGAGATGACCAAATAAATGTAGACAGTAGACAGTAAACACATTGTTTTCTGTCTGTATTTATCTGTAAACTGCTAATTCCTTCATACAGGGACCTTAAGTCACAGGCTTAAGTACCAAGCAGCTTCAATTGTTAAATCTTGCAATATATGCAAATGATAGATCTGCCTTACATGTGATGTCACTTCCTGTCGTGATGTCACTTCCTGTCGTGATGTCACTTCCTGTTGTGATGTCACTTCCTGTGACCATGCCTACCTTGGAGAGTCCCCCCACTTCTTTTTTTAGGACTTATGCCCTGTTTGTAGGGTATAAAGGAAGCGGGGCAGGGACATCATTTTGAAAAGAGCATCTCGGCTGAGTAGCGAGAGAGGGAGAGCCCTCCAGGTGGCCACATCACACCACAGGCGTTGCAAAGGCGGGAGCAGATTCTTCTCATAGCGAAGTTTGGGGTCGGTGGTGACAAAGATCCCTAGGTAGCGAAACCCATCCTTCACCACTTGTAATGGGCAATCTCTGGGGATACCCGGAGCATCACCACCCAGAGTATAGAGGAGAGATATGTCCAATTGATAGAGTAGCCAGATTAGCTCCAAAAGGATGCGAAAATGTCTAAGACACAGCTGAGGGACTTCTTGGGGGAGGCCAAGTAGCGGGAAATATCATCCGCATAAAGCGAAATGTGATCCTCCCACTCCACTGACCACAGCAGACCGCGTATGGCTGGGGCATGCTGGATCCAGGCTGTGAGAGGCTCTATTGAGAGGGCAAAGTGCAAGGGCGACATTGGACACCCCTGTCTGGTACCCCGACATAGACCAAAGGAGTCAGACCGTTTGTTGCTTACTATTACCTGAGCCAAAGGTGCCAAATAGAGGAGTCTGACCCATGATACACATTCAAGCCCAAACCCCAGCTTGGAAAGGGCAGCAAAAAGAAAAGGCCATTCAATTGTATCAAATGCCATAGATGCGTCCAGTGACAAGATCACAGCAGCATCCTGGATGGTATCTGCCCTTCCCAGTACTCCATGCACATGTCGCAAATTCAGGGCCGTGTTGCGCTGGGGCATAAAGCTCAACTGGTCCAGGGCACTGATTACTCACGACAGGTGAGTGGCCAAAAGTTTGGCAAGGATTTTTGGCTCTACGTTGAGCAGGGAGAAGGGTCGGTAGGAGACGCATCTCTGGGTTTATTCTCCTTGGGAATGACCACTAATGAAGCCAGACGTTGGTCGGTTTGCAGTGCTCTCAATCTCCAACTCTCCTCAAACATAGTCCTCAGATGCGGGGCAAGTTTATTGGGACGTAGCTTGTAGAGCTCAGTAGGCAGCCCATTAGGGCCCAGGGCCTTTCCCGGGGTAAGATTTCTGATCGCCTGCGCGATCTCGTCGTTGGTGATGTCACTGTCCAAAAAGCTCCTATCACACTCCGAGAGGAATGGAAGTTGGATATCTCGCAGGAGATCAGCAGAGTCAGTTTCAAGGAGGGACGACTGTGTACGATATACCGTACTGTAATGCTCAGTAAACTTGCTGGCAATCTGAGTAGGGTCAGTGATCTTAGCACCTGTGTCAACCGTCAGTTCAGGAACAAGTCTGTTAGCCCTTTCCTTCCTGTCCAACCAGGCGAGCAGCTTCCCGGCTTTGTCACCCCACTCGTACACCCTGCCATCTCTCTCTCTCTCCCCCAGGATTTGGTCCAGTCCATAGCAATGCCCTTATATTCATCTTTTTTTAGTTGCAAGAGATGCAGTGTTTCTGGTGCGTCCCCCTTACCAAGGTCTGATTCAAGTTGTAGGATCTCACCCTCTACCGCCTCAAGCTCTTTAAATTTGTCTTTCCTGACCCCCACTATTAGCGAAAAGGCTGTCCCTCTAATAACTGATCTGAACACTTCCCAGAGTATTTAGGAGGAGTCAACCGAGCCAAGGTTCTCTTGAAAATAATGGCCAATAGCTTTCAAAAGGTCTTTGAGAACAGTTGGGCTTTGTAAGTACCAGGGATTGATGGGCGCCACCTAGTCAACCCGCCGGTCCCCCAGGACCAGCTTAGACCCACACAGGGGAGTGGTCAGAGATGCCACGCGTGAGGTGATGGACCTCGTGTATATGCATGAGTTGGGAGTCAGGCAGAAGTAGATAATCAATACGCGAGGAGCTACGGTGTACAACTGAGAAACAGATGTATTGCATGTCCCCGGGGTGGAATGCCCTCCAAGCATCCAATAGGCCGAATGTCTACAGGAAGTCAGGGAGCCAGCGACTCGATGTGCTCACCTCACGAGGGGGATTGCGGTCTAGTCTACCGGATGCCACAGCATTAAAACTAAAGTCGCCTCCCACCAGTAGTAGGCCCTCTGGGAGGGAGAGCAGTAGAGTGCCTAGGTCTGTGAATGTTTGGCCTTTCAGCCCAGGTGGGACATATACTGATACTAGGGTTAACGTATTTCCCTCTCACTGACCCGTAATTGCAACACGCCTCCTTCGCCCATCAGAGTGCGAAGATAGTAGTGAGAAGGGGAAGGAGTTTTTAACTATGATTCCCACGCCCCTAGACCCTATAGTGAAGCTGGAATGAGCGATGAGCCTATACCACCGCCAGTTTAGGGCTTTACATGTGCTACCTACAAGATATGATTCCTGAAGGAAGACCACATCCGGGGAGTGGCGCTTCAGGTGCTGCAGGATGAGGGTATGTTTCACCTTATCCCTGAGCCCATTCACATTCCAACTTAATAGGGTAAAACTTTTATCCCAGTGTGTTGCCATAACTCTGAAATTTGTAGGAGTCCTACTCCCAGAGCTATATTAATCAGTGATGCCGATTGAACAACAACAAACAAACAATTCCCCCCAACCCCAGGTCCCCCTCCCTGCCCCCCTGCACTCTGGGCATAAACCAGCCCATGGAACTAACTGTGCAGTTGCCTGTCGCCCCAAAAAAGATACCAACAGTAGTTAAATGTGGGTAAAGAAGCTTCGACCACCCACCCCCTAAAAAGGAAGAAAAAATAAAGTATTCCCATAGTGGGATAATCATTAATACTGTAACAAGCAGGAGAATAAGTCTCTGAACCCAATGTGCACAGTTCCGCACGAAAGCAATGTCAGGAGGTTTTCGACTTCAACAGTTAATGTGGACAAAAACCAAGGTTAGGGTCAGTCAAAGCAAGAACAGACGTCATCTATGAGACCAGGCAAGATGAGAGTCTGCGCGTGTTGTGCTCCCCAGCATCTCTCCAACCCCCTAGCCAGTCCGCCACCACCTCCGGATGATCAAAGAGCCAGGTCTTCCCATTTGCCTCGACCTTCAGGTAGGTGGGGAAGAGCATAGCGTACATCATCCCTTTGTCTCTCAGGAATCTTTTTGACGAATATGAAGGACCATCTCTGCCGCTGCACAGCCTGTGTGAAGTCTGGGAAGAAAGAGACAGTGGAGTTTTCATATTTGAGCGGCGGTGAGTTTCTGGCATTCTGCAGTATCACATCCTGGTCTCTGAAGTTTAGGAGTCTGGACAAAATAGGATAAGGAGGGGCCACGTGCTTGCCTGCCCTTCCGATTTCTCCGGTACACCAACGATGAGGACGTTGTTTTGCTGGGAGCGTCCTTCGTAGTCATCCAGCTTATCTTCACAAATTTCCTGAAGGTTTGGAGGACTTGAACTCATTCTGAAGCTGTGAGATATTGTTCATAAGGCTTTTGGCGGTTGCTTCAAGTTGCTTTACCTTTTCGTGTGTTTTGGTGAGGTCGGCCCTACTCAATGTCAATTCTACCGTAATGGCATTGGTGCGTTGCTCCATTGATGTCCGCACCCCTGCGATGGCCTCTATCATGTCTTTTAGGGTCAGTTCGGGGTTCTCACCCTCTGACCCTCCCCCACCCCCGGAAGGGGCGATCCAGGACAGAAGCCTTGGGTCAGGTGTATTTATCCAGCTTGCTCTGCTGCGTAGTTCTAGGGCCTTTGCTGCCAGACATCACGGCTCTCGTGAGCAGGATTGGGCCTCTCTATACCCCTGTCAGTGCCAGGTGCCCCGCCAACTAATGCACATAAATTCCAGCCAAGTCGAAATGGGGCGAGGGCCACACAGGCAGCGGAGCATTTCACCACCTCTGTTACAGGCGGTACGGCAGACTGGGGTTGAGACCCCCCCTCTGTATCCACAATGTCTGGTCACACCACCACCGAACAGAGTGCACCCGGGGGGGGGGGGGGCGATGAGTCATAGGAACCTGCCCCATCAAGACCCACCTTCTCCTGGCTTCAACACAGTCTCTTCGGAGGGGGGAGGCTGACCACACAGCCGCAGGGAGGCACGAGTAGCACCAGCACCCCCCCCCAGGGTAGACAGACGAACTTACTGCTGCAGGATGTCAGCACCTCGGGGGATGAGGGGGTACTTCCGTTGTCGATTCTGGCCGGCACACACGCCGCGGACCAGGCTGCAAGCCACGGTGTAGATTTGCAGCTCACTCTCACGCGAGTGCGGCCTCCGCTGTTGAAGGATTCACTCGAGGTCCCGGCCAACAAACTGATTCTTGCTTCAATGAAAAAGTTTTGAATAATGGTGTTCCCACACCGAGCCCCAAGAATTTTGCCTACATTTTCCCGTCTGTCATCATCTTCATCGTCATCGCCATCCTCATCATCACCCGCTGCTTCCTGTTTTTCATAGCACTGGTCCCATGGGACATTTGTCCACACACAGATGTTGTACAACAAACAACAAACTAGGATAATCTAGCAAACTGTAAGGGGGGAGTATAGAAATCGGCCGCCGGACATGTCTAAACAGCAGAAGCAAGACTTTAGCGCACCAAAAGTCCACTCCACGATACCCCTGGTCTTGTCCAGTGCATTGTTGTAGGTGTGATCTGCTTTTGTCTGGGGATGTGCAAACTGAGTCATGACCCATGACTGCAGACCAAATCCTTGGTCAGCTGAAAAGACAAAGGGAGATAATTCACTCAATGCTCATGGTGATTGATCAACCCACATTGAAGTACATGTCTGTTTTGTGTACTGAACGACTCTTACATATTTCGACCACTATTGTACGCAATTGGTTACATGAAGATTAGCAAAATTAACTGTTGTTGTTGTGAACATGTGCATAGCCTACTACTTTTGACAGTGACACAATGGGTCAAACACATTTGGGCTGTAGTTTAGTGTGATAGGTGTTTTGCAGGTCCACTGCCACAGTAAGTGAGAGTATGTTGATCACAAATTGAGATTTGTTGCCATCCATAGGTAGGCTGTACCAGTATGAACTCGTTTCACATGCTCAGATACATGTGTTCCTGTGCAACCACTGATGTTGTTGCTTCACTACCTAGCGATGAAGGAGCCTTCGATTTGTTAACTTCCTTTCAGAAGTGTAACGTGATGTGATGAGTACATGTGATGCATGTTACATTTGGACAACTGATAACAACCATGGCACCCCTTCCTTGCTCAGGTTCTTCCCATTAATGATAGACACACACAGTGGCTTAGCTTGTCTTGACACATTTGACGTGCAGGCTTACACTGCACATGTGCCCTGATGATTGGTGCAAGTATGAGATCCACCCCTCCTACATATGCACTGTCTAGGGTAGCACACACAGATCTGTCCATTAGGTCATTAATTATTTACTGTAATGAGATCAGACATGTACTTCAGATGTACTTACCAACCAGTAGGTCATTCCCATATGTGCCATTCTGGAAGCAATCACTGATGAAAGAGTGCCTGAAGATGTATGCGTTATGCACACTCCCGGGGTATTTGTCCAAGACATTGGCGAACATGCCCGATGGTCCTCGAAGGCCTAGGCATCAAGTATGTGTGCTTCTGGTTCCTGTAGAGATAGGATGTAGCTGCAGAGGGAGCCATGACACCCAGCACATATGGGAAACCAGTGATGGCATAGAAGCCTTGCTGCATCTCCAGCTGCAGTTGTTCTGTGTTGGGGAGGAGGGGGCGGATGATGGCATTCAGGACAGAGGGTAGGAAAGCTGAGAAAGGTGGATGCGAGATTCCTGCCACTCTGGCTGTTGTAACCTGGAACGACCCAGATGCCAACATGTAGAGGGCATGATCATGAAAGAGGTGGTATGCACACCTTATCTTCAAAGGGTTAATTTTAAAGTCAACATTATTATTCGGCATATCGCGTGCGTCCCAGGGATATGCAAGCCCTAGCAATGTAATAAATACAAATGTGGGGAGCGCAGATACTACGCTCCACTCCCTGGTGCACTGCAAAAACTGGATAAACTATCCAACATTCTTTATAACGTTCCACATTTCTCCAAGTTAATCCAATGATAGAGAGTCTTTTCAAAATTTTCATTTTCGCCACATCCATAGCATAATGTATTTTGGAGGCTTTTCATATTTGCGTGTGCCCATCCGGACTTCTTCATAAATATGATCCAAAACGACAACAGATAGTTCTAAGCAGCATCTTTTTATTTCAAACCCAATGCATTTCATGAGAATCTGATGGTTGCAGGAAGCACTTGCTGAGCGACCTTATGAAAATGAGTTAGCAGTGACCCCTGACGAAGGGCTGATGCTACAGCCCGAAATGCATTCGGTTTGCAATAAAAAGATGCTGCTTAGAACTATCTGTTGTCGTTTTGGATCATATTTATGAAGAAGTCCGGATGGGCACACGCAAATATGAAAAGCCTCCAAAATACATTATGCTATGGATGTGGCGAAAATGAAAATTTTGAAAAGACTGTCTATCATTGGATTAACTTGGAGAAATGTGGAACGTTATAAAGAATGTTGGATAGTTTATCCAGTTTTTGCAGTGCACCAGGGAGTGGAGCGTAGTATCTGCGCTCCCCACATTTGTATTTATAACATGTAGAGGGCAGCCATGAGCTTGATCTGCGGAGGGATGTTGGTGGACATGACATGAGAGTTGGTGCCAGGAACCTGAGCTATTTGGTGTAGGAGTTGGAAGATGGACTCCCTCCTGAGCCGTTAGTAGGTAATGAGCTCACCGTCCCTGAGATCTAAGGGAAGTCTTCTGCTGATAAAGGCACTCCCTTTTCGTGCGCAGCTTTTGTGATGGTGAAGGGGGAGGAGGGGGGATGGTTGGGGTGGAGGTCGGCTCCTTGAGACAACCAACTGCAGAATCAGCACCTCCATTGCTTAGTTGTACTTGACACACTGCTCTGTCTGGCTTCTCTTTATATGCCAAAGCCATGGTGTCATTTCTTCCCCGTGGGTTACTGAGGCACAGGAATTTGATGCTTTTGGGCCACTGCGTGACACTTGGTGGAGATGCGTCAATTGTCAAATAATTCGTAAATATCAATGCATCGGTTTTATGGTGGAAATTTTGATTGAACGCCTACCTTGCATACATTAATACTTATGTGACTCAACTGGTTCAGATGCAGGTACATTTCAACGCAGGACTCCAAAAAGTGACACATCAGCCTAGATGCGTCACCTTGTAAATGTGGAGTACTGGCAGCGCCGCCAATGCATCAAAAATTATGATGCATTGGCGGTGCAAGTTCCTTGAAAATAGGACCCTATGTTACCTAAATCGAGAAAAGACATTGTATAACGAGCATTTCAGGTTTCTTGGCCTCGTTAAACAAGTTGAACACTGCATATACACTGGACAATAAACACATTTAATAAAACAGAAAGCACATAAATCAGAAATGGAAATCACTAAGGGCCATATGTAGGTAATCTCTATTTACCGATTCTTAAATACCGAATTTTACCGATTTGGTATTTAAGAATCAGTAAATAGTATGCAGGTCATAATTCAGTAAATTTTACCGAATCGGTAATATTCGGAATTACCGATTCGGTAATTCCCATTCATTTTTATGGGCCTGGAGGCCCATAGGAATGAATGGGAAGCCATTCACTATTACCGATTCGGTAAATACCAAATCGGTAATAGGGGGAACATATTCAAGGGTGGCAAGGTGTCAAATTGACACCCTGTTGTACCCCTGAATAGTGCTTGTGTGCACATGTGGCACACATACATGCCCTAAGGGCATGTATGTCTGCCACATGGCACTTTTAAAAAAGCACAAAATTGCTTTTTTAAAGGTTTTCGATATTTACCACCAACTTGTAGTTGATGGAAAATAACGAATCCTTAAATAAAAAATGCACTCACTTGAGTGCTCCCTACATAGGATTTTAGGAATCGGTAATTTACCGAATCCTAAAATAACCGAATCGGTAAATTACCGAATCCTAAAATCAATCCGCCTACATTAGAAAAAGCTTAATACCGGTCTGTAACGGCAAATTTACAGATTTTCGTCCGTTACCGACCGGTATTAAGCTAGCTACATATGGCCCTAAGAGAGATAATAAAGATGTGCTTCAATGTAATATTTTTACGTAACATTGCTGGATAAAGCATGAATAAAAATTAAAAAGATTCATAGGTAACAACTGAATCCAGTAGAAACTTTTTTTAACTGCCCAAATGGAATATCTACCAGGACACCAGCTTTGCTTAGTATTAACTAGAACAGTGATACTCAAAGTATGACCTGGGGTCCTCATGCGGCCCTTCTGACCTATACATGTGGCCTCTCGGGCAACAGTAACACTGGGCTGCTGATCACGCCACTCAGCCATAACATTAAAAAAATGTTCAATAAACAGCAAGCATTTATCTAAAGGTTAAATGCTGCTAAAGAAAGGAAGTAACTATGCACCAGCACCCCTTAAATGTAGGAACACCTTAATTTTTACAGGCAGCAAACATGTAAAAATATGTATTTCATTAACCTACAAATCAGATTATAGCAGTGTATTCAGTAGTAAAAAAAAATTAAAGTGATCGTCTTCAAACATGAACTTAGAAACGTTCATGTTTCCCCACCAAGACAATAATGCCATTAGTGATTAAATCGAGACATAGAAGAAGTTTTTGTACAGCATGCATCCTGAAGTCTTGTATTTCCTGGTCCTTACATGTGATAATGAAGAAAAAAGAGGGATATTGAAGTAAAATAATTTCCCAGGATCACATAATTTGATCCAGTGGGGAAGTCGGGACTCATCCCAGGTTCTCTAGTTCCACGTTATGCATTCATTTCAGAAACTAGATGTACATGCTTCCCGTACACCCACTTTATGCCCCCGACCACCACTCTGCTGGCATCAGTTCGGCCCTCCGTCACAGTAATATCAAACTTTCGAACCCGGGAGAATGTTTGCGAGTACCCATGAACTAGAATATCAATAAAAATGTGCAGGTTGACACGATTGCAATCATAAAACATTTGGGTCCAGTTCTCACATTCTCCAGCAGGTGTCACTACGCTACCGGTTCATGACTGATTCACTGCTCGATGACAGCATATGTCACATCACAACACACATATGCAACAGTTCTGGCACAGCGCCATTCCGGTAGTTGTTAAGAACAGGAAGCTATAAAAAAAAAGTACAGGATTACAAGAGGCAGAACGAAAACAGAAAATACATATATGAACCATTCATTAGATCCAGGTGCATGTCCCAGTCAGGAGCACGAGACGAATGTACGTGCGTTTCCATGGTGGTCACCAAAAAGTCTTACGGCCAGATTTATCATTGTAAAATCGGCTCGCAAAGGGCCAGATTCTGAGAATCCGGCCCTTTGCTAGCGCTATTTTTTGCATTTGAGATTCATCATCCCAAATGCAAAAATCGCAATTACAGAAAGCGCAAAATTGCGAAGAATCGCATTTAAGGAATCTCAATTAGAGATTCCTTAAATGCTATTCATGAACCTTTTTTAAATTGCGAAATCGCAATATGGGGCCGCTATTTACCGCGAAGTGTAACTTCGTGGTAAATAGCGAAAACTTGGAAAAATGAAGTTGCATGTTACACACACACATGTCCTTTGGACATGTGTGCGCGCAACACCTGTGTACATTTGCATTTCAGGGGTGCTACAGGGTGTCCTTTGGACACCCTGGCACCCTTGAAATAGCTTCCTTATTTGCGATTAGCTAATTACTAATCGCAAATAAGGAATGACTCCCCATTCATTCCTATTTGGCCCATAGGAATGAATGGGGAGTCATTCCTTATTTGCGATTAGCAATTAGCTAATCGCAAATAAGGAAGCTGTAGAAATCGCATTTAATTGTGCGATTTCTACATGGATCCCGATTTGCGAGTCCTTAATAGCGATTCCTTAATAATCGCTATTAAGGACTCGCAAATCGGGACATTGATGAATCTGGGGGTTATTAACTATTTTATTTCACTTTTCTAAAAGGGGGCATCGATTCATGGGCAGGAGAAGGAGTGTATCAAATTCAAAATAAAATGAAAATGGTATTGGAAGAGAAGGCAACAAACAGCATACAATAACTCCTATGACACAGTGAAGAAATCGGCTGTGAAATTAGAAACGTGCCCCAGAAGGTCATTCGAGAGGAAAAGCATGGCACTTCCGAGTCGCTAATATCCCTCACTAATATGATGAACGATGCCTGGGTGTCAAAAAAGGCCCATCTCAAAAAGAAACCCGATACATGACTAATGATAAGCTAGAGCCATGAACATGTGTTGCAAGCACAGAATGCTCTTGTGCTCCTCTGTTGAATGTGAATATTAGGGATGGGCAGAACTCACTGAGCTCTCCTCCGCGGAGTTATAGGGAGTTGCATAAAATCTCAGTAAGATTCCACAGAGTTTCGCGGGCGGCCGTATTTCAGCACGCTGCGCTGGTCACGCGGAGAAAGTTCTGTATTGTAAAATTAGAGGGGCAGATTTATGATAACTGGCGCATCCCCAGGGATGCGCCAGTTATTTTGCGCCGCTGCTCCGCCACTCATGGTGCGCCCCATTTACAATGCGGCGCACCATGGGGCAAAAACGGCACAGATGCGTGACGCATCTGTGCCGTAAAGGTGGCGCATTGCTGGAGTTGCGTCGCAAGCTCGACGCAGCTCCAGCAAGGCTCGGGGGTGCCCCATCTATACAATGCTGAGTCAAGACCTACGCCTGCTTCAAGCAGGCGCAGGGTTTTGACGCAGCATTGGCCTGAAAGTGACTGAGTGAAATCTTATAGATTTCACTTAACCCTGGGCGTAGTAGGCGTAGTGGGGCTACGCGAAGCTACGCGAAGTGGACCAGAAACTACGTCCACCTACGCACTTCGCGTAGCCCCACTACGCGCCACCCGCCTCCCTCCCGCCCTCGCTAAATACCACCCGCCTCCCTCCCGCCCTCCCTAAATACTGAAATAATTATTTTAAAAACAATAAAACACCACGATGGCGGCGCGGTTACCAGAGGGAGCCCCGGAGACGCAGCCGACAAGGTAAGTGGTGTTTTATTGGTTTTAAAATAATTATTTCAGTATTTAGGGAGGGCGGGAGGGAGGCGGGTGGCGGGCAACTTCGCTACGCCCACGGAGTGGGCGTAGTGTTGCCTGCTACGCCTACTTCGCAAATGGCGAAGTAGGCAACACTACGCTCACTCCGTGGGCGTAGAGAAGTGCTACGCCCAGGCTTAATTTCACTCAGCCACTTTTGCAAAGCGCACCTGCCCCGGAGCGCCCACCCTGCGCCGGAACGCCCACAAGTGGTGCAGGGCTTTACAACGTGACGCATCTGCCTAGATGCGTCACGTTGTAAATGGGTCATAGGGATGCACCACGTTTACGCCGCAGTTGTGTGACGCAAACGTGGCGCATTCCCATCATAAATCTGCTCCAGAGTGTACGGCACCAAGCGCCGCGCTCTAGGGCGCTGATTCTTTCTGCTGATGGAGTACAATTTCCACTCTAGCGGCAGCTTTCTCAACGTGAACCGCAGCGACCTACCGTCCGCGTAGAGAATTCACACGTGACACATTCTAGCTCGCAATTTTTTTTGCTTGCACCCGCCAACTCAACGTTGGCGAGCCGCGTGCAAGATAAACTCCACCATGCGGAAGTTCACAGAGTTTTTCTGAAACTCTGCGCTCAAGGCTGAGCGCACAGTGGGCTACTCTCCGCAAACTCTGCGAATAGAGTAGAGTTTACCTCCCAACCCTAGTAAATATGCTGCTTTGGGAGGGTAGGTATTCTGTTGTGGTTAATCTACGAGTTAGTGCATGAACTGTACAGCTTGAAAAACTGAAGCAATGCTTGCCTGGATGCAAAGGTCATTGGTCCAAAGAGGGACCACTAGCGCCAGCTCCATGCTTTCTTGTCTCGCCAACACCTTAATGCCCTTTAAAATGTTGTCAAGTAGGTGGTCCTAGTCCATAAATCAACGGTATATTGCTCACAGGCAAACTCAGCTGGCTGTATCCAGCATATAACGATTGTTTACGTCATACTAGAGAAACTGGCATTTTTATGGATACAGACTTGTGGCATGACGCAGGTCTGGTAGGTAAGGAAACTGAGGCGGGGAGAGATAAACTGAAGTACACCTGATCCTATTCCTTGGCCAAGTGCAAAACTTTGGATTAAATGCCAGGACTTTTTAGTCCTACCGGCAGCTGCTGACCGCCCATTCATGTCTTTACCATAGGTACCATTGTTCAAGTGAGGGGAAGAGGTGCAGAACAGTTTGAAGCCCCTGTCTCGTCTCAACATCTTGTGATTCTGAGAAAATCGCTTAATCTTCCTGTGCCTAAAAATAAATGTGCCATGTAATGTGGTGCCTGTGTAAAGCGCTCTAATTTGCAGTTTTATATAATGCTAGCTGAGTTTGCACTATATAAAACTGCAATAAATGAATAAATACAAAAACCTCTGTGCCAGGCAACTGGGCCATCACTGAGGCGTACTTCACACAGGCAGTTACCTACTCATACAGGTCAAAATCACATGTAGGTGTATTATTGATTCGGATCAAATGTAAACACTTTATTCGATTTTCAGCCGGAGCATAAAATAAGAAGATGCAATTCTTTAATACTACTTCTTTGTGTACGCACTGTAGTCATTTTAATAGCAGGTAAGGCTGATGCTGATGTAATGCTCATGATACGCAGCTTCTCCTCACTATGGATAACAAAACACCGAAAAAACGTAGGATGTTTAAATAAAAAAAAAATGTAAATGTAGTGCTTATATAGCGCACGAATCACCCCCGAAGGGGTCTCAAGGCGCTGTACACATACCGCTGTGGAACCCTTCCTAGCCTTTCCCTGTGAAGTGCCCACTCCTGGGCACCCCCAAGGTGAAGCCAGGCATCCTAGTGCTGTTGGGGCTGTTGTGGAGATTAAGCATGGGCGTAAAATCCGTTCCGCTCGCGGATTTTGCGGATTTTCGGCAAATTCGCAATCCGCGAACTCTCGCGAACTTCCCGAAAATTCGTAAATCCGTGCGAAGCGGATTTTTTGCTTGATCGCACTTGCCAACTAGAATACTATATTAACAACAAGGAGGGACAAATTAAGGACAATCTTTACCGGGGTCCAATGTACGTGTCCTACTAAGCTGAAATCAACAAAAATGTACAAGGTTCCCCAAGGGAGGGTGAAGGGTTAGAAGAGTGACTCTCTCACTGGAAGTGGTGTAAAACCATGACAGGGAATAAGGTGATCCCTTATCGGAACTGAGGATGCCTCACACAACTAAAAAGCTGGACGACTGTTGTCATCCTACCTGATGGTTGTATTGTGTCATCATTGGCCTCCTGCTCCAACGACAGGCTGGCGGTGCAATGCCTGACGGGTAGCACAGAGTGCTACTCTTTGGTGGAGTTCTTTTGTTCCTGGCCAATGGATGCGTGTGTGTGAGGGGCCTGGGAGATGAAGAAGTGAGCGTGAAGGAAAAAGTTAAAAAAGGTCAGAAAAGTCCACTTCAGATTACTTTATTCATGTGGCTTACTGCCTTATTAAAATAGTGAAGGGAGGGGTACCGAAGCTCAAAAATTAGGTGGTTCGGCTTCGTTCAACCCTCACCTGTAGTGTGGTCAACATGTTTCATGCCTCAACGGCAATTCATCAGGACCTAAGCGTGCTCATCAACTTGTAAGGGAAATCTATCAAGTTTGGAAGAAGTTTCACATACAACCTGCGTGGTGGATGTACCAGTGCAGGAGGGTGTCCTGCGTGGGTTCCCGCCCTGTGTGGGAAAAGAGGAGAAAGCAAAGACTCAATAATTCCCTGCAACCTTGAATGGATTCTATATAGTACAGGACTACACATAGAGGGATATTTATCCAATATTTCGTGTGGCTAGGAAGCTCACATTTATGCACAGTGAGAGAGAAGAACAGAGGAGGGGCGCCGTGGAAGTCACGGAGGGGCATACATTTAAATAAAAACAATTTATGAATACATAAAATGAATGTACACACTGTGTTACATTCATGCTTGTCACTCAATTGTGTGTCGAAGCCACAGGGTAGGTGAGCCATCAGCACTTCAAAAGGGGGAAAAAAAGAGATTGAAAAGACACGGAGTGTCAGATTAATCATACAGTATTGATTTCTTACCCCTAATCCTTGGTGGATGGTCCCCACAGACTGTCCTTGTGGGGCCTGAGCTGTTGGGTGATTACCTGTATGGGAGAAGGGGGTAGGGAGGGAAACGGGCCGAATAGCAAAGTTAAATAGTCCTCTTAGATGTAGGACCTCAAAGAGTGTGGACGGGGTAGATCGGATTGTCCAACGAGCCTCATGGGGTCCAGCCAAGGGCCCCTGAAGCCCCAAGGGACGTGGTCCGGGCCAAGCCAGCCACGGAGGTAACAGCCCCACGTGCACCTGCCGAACATCGGACAGCCCCGCCGCCCGGAGCCGATCGCGGTCAATTTACCCAAGGGGAGGTGCTCCCCGAAGGCGATCGCCGCAAGCGCCCCAATATAGGAGGCGAGTCTACCCCGAGCCCGGAGGAACCCAGCGGGCAGAGCACCCCAGCGGAGGCTGGGACAAGACCCGTCCGTGTGAGTGCTCACCAAGGCGCCGGGACCGAACGGCACAGAGCTGCGCCGGGAATCAGACCATCAGGGGATAACGTGGGCATGCCCTGAAATACTCGTCCCCACACCTTACCTTATTAGCTCGAGGCAAATGCCGGAATGCACCTACCCCTACCACGACAGCGATGCAGGATCGCAGGACAGCCGCTAACCTGGTTGGGGTCTCGGTAATGCTTAAATGCGAGACTCCGCGGGCGCCATGAGGGGGCGTGGTCAGGAGAGCGTTGCTAGGTGACACAGCCCAGCGCGGTGTGGTAGGAGGGAAGGGCGAGATAGGACTAAACACAGCGTCCAATGGGAGCGCCATTTTGGAATGGGAAAACTCCCAATGGGGCAAATGTCATGGTCTGATCGAGTCAGTTGAAACGGGGATGCCAATTAACAAAAAGCATTATCAAACTAATGGCCAGTTATCAATGTCTGATCGAGTCAGTTGAAACGGGGATGCCAATTAATAGAAAGCCTCATAAAACTAATGGCCAATTATAGTACAATCTCAAGTTATGTTTCCAGGGTCCGTGTAGAGTGGGTTACACAAGGATAGTTGGGAAAGGATAAAGGATAAGGGATAAAAACCATTCCTACAGGCCAATAAAGAGGAAACGGTATGTACTATCGCCCCGAGTGACTGAGGGGAAAATTACAGCCAGTTGATACGGAGCAAACTCCATAGTGGTAGTTACGGAGTGACTGTGTATGAATTATTTCAGTTGTCCGAGAGACTAGAGATGGGGTACCTGGAGCATGGAGGTGGGATGCCCAGAGTATAATCCATCAAAGGATGTAACCAATGTGACATGAAGGGGCATCAGGGGGTCGAGGGGAGCATAGAGTAAGGGGCTATATGTCCCATATGTCGACCGTGAAGGGGTACTCTGGTTCATCTGTAGCTGCTATGGCAATCTAAGCATGATTTATCTGGCCAGCATATTCCATGGTACAGAGTCATTGAGTCCTTGTGTGTCTATCTGTAGACGATGCACCCATCGCTGTTCCATTCTGTACAATGCTCGTTGAGTGATGGATGGATGACATTCAAGGACAGTCCATTGTATGCTCTCGGCGGAGTGGCAATGTTCTCTGCAATGTTCATATAACCGGGTGTGTGACTTCTTACAGCGAATATTACTATTATGTTCCATGATGCATAATTTTACAACGCGCATCGTCATGCCGATGTAGTTTAGCTTGCATGGACAAGTCAGCATGTAGATGCATTTGGAACTATTGCAGTTCGTGTGTTTGTTTAGATGCCAGGTGAAATCTTTGGACAGCATTATGGATTTCCCTTGGGTTGTCTGAGGGCATATCACACATGATCCGCATCGGTAGTGGCCCGTGACCGGGGGCAAATCCCAGAGGGTGTTCTGGGGACGGATGTTAGTCTTCTTCGGGCGAGTGTGGATCAGAGTATCCTTGAGATTAGATGTTCTTTTAAAGGCAAAGCGGGGCCGAGGAATATCCAAGCCTGCCGAATTCAGAATCCCCCAGTGGGAGTTCACAGTTTTTTTAATGAACGCAGAGTTTTTAGTGTAGGAGGTAACGCAGGTAATGGTGTCTTCTTTTTCTTTAGTGTGGATTTCCAGGAGAGAGTCTCTGTTGTTATTGAGCGCCCTCTTTGCTGATTTTGTGAGGAGTCTTGTAGGGTATCCCCTGTCCTGGAGTTTATGTTGTAGGGTGGTGGCTTCTTGTTTATAGTCTGTTACCGAGGTACAGTTTCTGCGGAGCCTCAAAAATTGTCCAAAAGGCAGATTATCCCTCAAGGCCCTGGTGTGGTGACTCTTATACAGAAGAAGGCTGTTTCTATCAGTTTCTTTTTTGTAGAGGGTAGTTGTGATCTCTGTCGGATTTAATTGAATCGTTAGATCCAAGAAGGGTACAGACTGTTCAGAGATGGTACCCGTGAATTTCAAAAAAGCATCCTGAAGGTTGAGCCATGTACAGAACGCCTCACAGCTGGTTCGGTCACCTTTCCAGAAAACCAGAATGTCGTCAATATAGCGACGCCAGAGGGTGAGGTTTTCGAGGAACGGGTTGTGATCAGATGGGTAGATGTAGTGCTTCTCGAAGGTCGCCATGTAGATACATGCCAAGCTCGGAGCGAAGGTAGAACCCATCGAGGTTCCGCGGATCTGATGGTAGAGTTGTGACTCGTATTTGAAAAAGTTTTCTGTTAGGGCTATGTTGGCCAGTTCCATGATGAAGGAGATCGGGGTGGGAGATAACCATTCTTCCAGCCTCAATGTTGACTCGACGGCCTCCAGAGTTGCTTGTTGCGGGATGTTAGTATATAACGCCTCCACGTCTAAGGTTAGGAGGAGGTCAACGTCTTCTCTTCCATCCACTTCATTGATCAAGCGGAGGACGTCTCTGGTATCTTGGAGGTATGATGGAATTTGTTTCACCAGGGGTTGTAGAAAAGAATCGGTGAATTGGGACAATGGCTCCAGGAGTGACCCTATACCAGAGACGATAGGTCTCCCAGGGACAGGGGTGATACCCTTATGAATTTTAGGAAGGGTATAAAAGTAGGGTGTGATGGGTTCCATAGTGATGAGGAAGTCTGCCTCCTTTTTCGTAATCCATTCATTCGTCTCTCCCTCAATTACTAGGCTCATGATGGTAGTGGTCAGCCGTTTGGTTGGATCCTCAGTGAGGGGTCTGTAATGGGTGTTGTTAGACAGTTGACGCCTGCATTCGCGGTCATAGTCCTCAAAATCTTGGATGACTGTGGCTCCGCGCTTATCAGCTTGTTTGATGACAATGGATTCATCATTCCCTAAAGTGATGGATGCTTGTCTCTCTGCATTCGTCAGGTTTTGAAATTGTTTGACGGGTGGTTTTTGCTTCAAGCTAGCAAGGACCGCTCGTTCGAATGTCAAGACTTCAGGGGGGACCATCCCATCAGTGGGGGTGAAAGTGGAAGGTTTTCTTAATCCAGTGTCCTGACTGGTCGACTCTGGTTTGTCATCAAAAAAGGCACGTAGGCGTACTTTTCTAAAGAGTTGTTTTATTTCTATCATCTCTTGAAAGCTGTCTGGGATGGGCGTCGGAACGAATCCAAGGCCCTTCTCCAGGACGTTTTTCTCCGTTGGAGTCAAAGCCCTCTTGGAAAGGTTAACAATCAGACTCTTCTCCCCCTGGAGGTGGTACTCCTGGTTTCCATCGCAGTCTGAGTTGTCGGTTGGTCTTGCCACTGGACCCCTTTCTGTCCGCCTCGCCTTCGCCCTCTTCCTCTGCCCCAACCTCTGCCTTGAAAAGGTGGCGGGTTCAGAGGGTAAAACTGCGGCGGGCCTTGTGGAAAAAAGGGGTACTGCCAGGGAGGTATCATGTGAGGCGGTCCATGAAAAGGTGGACCTTGTTGGTAGCCTTGTTGCCAGTTGGGGCGTTGTGGGGCCTGGTTGTTTTTTGCCGGGTAGCCTCCACTGGAGTCACTACTCGTAGAGCCTCGTCTGCTGTTGTTGTCCGAATTGTCATCGGAAGAGTAGCTGTTCTTTTTTCCTTTGAAGCCGTCCTTTAAATAAGGGTAGACTTTCTCCTTTTCAAATTTTGTAATGTCTTTTTGGAGTTTAGTGGTTTTTTGTTTTAGGAGAAATTCGTGGTGATCTGCCATTTCCTGATTAATCTCAGATAGTTTGGTGGTGAAAGCAGCTTTGTTATTCTTGTTAATGGCACTCTTCATTGTGGCTTCCAAGGCTGAGATTTTGTCTAATAAGACATCAGAGAGGCGTTTCGCCGTTTGTGAGATTAGGAAAAGTAGATCTTTGGTACATTTCCACGATACCTGACACCAATCGACCTTAAATTGTTTGTCGTTTAGGAACAATCTAGGAATGATGTTCACGATTAGTCCCTGTGGCGCTATGTTGCTCCTCAGGTATTCCATCATCATAATACCGTGTATGGTGATTCTTATTAGTTCTTTTTTCATCTCGGTTAGTGTTAACCATTCGTCATTGGACGTGCCAGAGGTAGAGGCAGTAGAGTTGGTCATCAGGGGAGGCGCTGTTCTCAAAGCTTCGGCTATGGCATCCTCATCAAAACTAAGGCCCGGTACATCCTCCATATTAATGGAGGGTGATTGGAGTGAAGGGAATATGCTAACCAGAGAAGTGCAGGCTCTGATTCTGGTCTAATCAGAAATTCCGATTAGAAAATGGGCCAAACCAGTGAGAATATTTTCACTGTTGGTAACCTGAAAGTCCCGTGGGGGAGAGACCCACGCTAAGGAATATTAACAACAAGGAGGGACAAATTAAGGACAATCTTTACCGGGGTCCAATGTACGTGTCCTACTAAGCTGAAATCAACAAAAATGTACAAGGTTCCCCAAGGGAGGGTGAAGGGTTAGAAGAGTGACTCTCTCACTGGAAGTGGTGTAAAACCATGACAGGGAATAAGGTGATCCCTTATCGGAACTGAGGATGCCTCACACAACTAAAAAGCTGGACGACTGTTGTCATCCTACCTGATGGTTGTATTGTGTCATCATTGGCCTCCTGCTCCAACGACAGGCTGGCGGTGCAATGCCTGACGGGTAGCACAGAGTGCTACTCTTTGGTGGAGTTCTTTTGTTCCTGGCCAATGGATGCGTGTGTGTGAGGGGCCTGGGAGATGAAGAAGTGAGCGTGAAGGAAAAAGTTAAAAAAGGTCAGAAAAGTCCACTTCAGATTACTTTATTCATGTGGCTTACTGCCTTATTAAAATAGTGAAGGGAGGGGTACCGAAGCTCAAAAATTAGGTGGTTCGGCTTCGTTCAACCCTCACCTGTAGTGTGGTCAACATGTTTCATGCCTCAACGGCAATTCATCAGGACCTAAGCGTGCTCATCAACTTGTAAGGGAAATCAATCAAGTTTGGAAGAAGTTTCACATACAACCTGCGTGGTGGATGTACCAGTGCAGGAGGGTGTCCTGCGTGGGTTCCCGCCCTGTGTGGGAAAAGAGGAGAAAGCAAAGACTCAATAATTCCCTGCAACCTTGAATGGATTCTATATAGTACAGGACTACTCATAGAGGGATATTTATCCAATATTTCGTGTGGCTAGGAAGCTCACATTTATGCACAGTGAGAGAGAAGAACAGAGGAGGGGCGCCGTGGAAGTCACGGAGGGGCATACATTTAAATAAAAACAATTTATGAATACATAAAATGAATGTACACACTGTGTTACATTCATGCTTGTCACTCAATTGTGTGTCGAAGCCACAGGGTAGGTGAGCCATCAGCACTTCAAAAGGGGGAAAAAAAGAGATTGAAAAGACACGGAGTGTCAGATTAATCATACAGTATTGATTTCTTACCCCTAATCCTTGGTGGATGGTCCCCACAGACTGTCCTTGTGGGGCCTGAGCTGTTGGGTGATTACCTGTATGGGAGAAGGGGGTAGGGAGGGAAACGGGCCGAATAGCAAAGTTAAATAGTCCTCTTAGATGTAGGACCTCAAAGAGTGTGGACGGGGTAGATCGGATTGTCCAACGAGCCTCATGGGGTCCAGCCAAGGGCCCCTGAAGCCCCAAGGGACGTGGTCCGGGCCAAGCCAGCCACGGAGGTAACAGCGCCACGTGCACCTGCCGAACATCGGACAGCCCCGCCGCCCGGAGCCGATCGCGGTCAATTTACCCAAGGGGAGGTGCTCCCCGAAGGCGATCGCCGCAAGCGCCCCAATATAGGAGGCGAGTCTACCCCGAGCCCGGAGGAACCCAGCGGGCAGAGCACCCCAGCGGCGGCTGGGACAAGACCCGTCCGTGTGAGTGCTCACCAAGGCGCCGGGACCGAACGGCACAGAGCTGCGCCGGGAATCAGACCATCAGGGGATAACGTGGGCATGCCCTGAAATACTCGTCCCCACACCTTACATTATTAGCTCGAGGCAAATGCCGGAATGCACCTACCCCTACCACGACAGCGATGCAGGATCGCAGGACAGCCGCTAACCTGGTTGGGGTCTCGGTAATGCTTAAATGCGAGACTCCGCGGGCGCCATGAGGGGGCGTGGTCAGGAGAGCGTTGCTAGGAGGCTTGGATATTCCTCGGCCCCGCTTTGCCTTTAAAAGAACATCTAATCTCAAGGATACTCTGATCCACACTCGCCCGAAGAAGACTAACATCCGTCCCCAGAACACCCTCTGGGATTTGCCCCCGGTCACGGGCCACTACCGATGCGGATCATGTGTGATATGCCCTCAGACAACCCAAGGGAAATCCATAATGCTGTCCAAAGATTTCACCTGGCATCTAAACAAACACACGAACTGCAATAGTTCCAAATGCATCTACATGCTGACTTGTCCATGCAAGCTAAACTACATCGGCATGACGATGCGCGTTGTAAAATTACGCATCATGGAACATAATAGTAATATTCGCTGTAAGAAGTCACACACCCGGTTATATGAACATTGCAGAGAACATTGCCACTCCGCCGAGAGCATACAATGGACTGTCCTTGAATGTCATCCATCCATCACTCAACGAGCATTGTACAGAATGGAACAGCGATGGGTGCATCGTCTACAGATAGACACACAAGGACTCAATGACTCTGTACCATGGAATATGCTGGCCAGATAAATCATGCTTAGATTGCCATAGCAGCTACAGATGAACCAGAGTACCCCTTCACGGTCGACATATGGGACATATAGCCCCTTACTCTATGCTCCCCTCGACCCCCTGATGCCCCTTCATGTCACATTGGTTACATCCTTTGATGGATTATACTCTGGGCATCCCACCTCCATGCTCCAGGTACCCCATCTCTAGTCTCTCGGACAACTGAAATAATTCATACACAGTCACTCCGTAACTACCACTATGGAGTTTGCTCCGTATCAACTGGCTGTAATTTTCCCCTCAGTCACTCGGGGCGATAGTACATACCGTTTCCTCTTTATTGGCCTGTAGGAATGGTTTTTATCCCTTATCCTTTATCCTTTCCCAACTATCCTTGTGTAACCCACTCTACACGGACCCTGGAAACATAACTTGAGATTGTACTATAATTGGCCATTAGTTTTATGAGGCTTTCTATTAATTGGCATCCCCGTTTCAACTGACTCGATCAGACATCGATAACTGGCCATTAGTTTGATAAGGCTTTTTGTTAATTGGCATCCCCGTTTCAACTGACTCGATCAGACCATGACATTTGCCCCATTGGGAGTTTTCCCATTCCAAAATGGCGCTCCCATTGGACGCTGTGTTTAGTCCTATCTCGCCCTTCCCTCCTACCACACCGCGCTGGGCTGTGTCACCTAGCAACGCTCTCCTGACCACGCCCCCTCATGGCGCCCGCGGAGTCTCGCATTTAAGCATTACCGAGACCCCAACCAGGTTAGCGGCTGTCCTGCGATCCTGCATCGCTGTCGTGGTAGGGGTAGGTGCATTCCGGCATTTGCCTCGAGCTAATAAGGTAAGGTGTGGGGACGAGTATTTCAGGGCATGCCCACGTTATCCCCTGATGGTCTGATTCCCGGCGCAGCTCTGTGCCGTTCGGTCCCGGCGCCTTGGTGAGCACTCACACGGACGGGTCTTGTCCCAGCCGCCGCTGGGGTGCTCTGCCCGCTGGGTTCCTCCGGCTCGGGGTAGACTCGCCTCCTATATTGGGGCGCTTGCGGCGATCGCCTTCGGGGAGCACCTCCCCTTGGGTAAATTGACCGCGATCGGCTCCGGGCGGCGGGGCTGTCCGATGTTCGGCAGGTGCACGTGGGGCTGTTACCTCCGTGGCTGGCTTGGCCCGGACCACGTCCCTTGGGGCTTCAGGGGCCCTTGGCTGGACCCCATGAGGCTCGTTGGACAATCCGATCTACCCCGTCCACACTCTTTGAGGTCCTACATCTAAGAGGACTATTTAACTTTGGCTATTCGGCCCGTTTCCCTCCCTACCCCCTTCTCCCATACAGGTAATCACCCAACAGCTCAGGCCCCACAAGGACAGTCTGTGGGGACCATCCACCAAGGATTAGGGGTAAGAAATCAATACTGTATGATTAATCTGACACTCCGTGTCTTTTCAATCTCTTTTTTTCCCCCTTTTGAAGTGCTGATGGCTCACCTACCCTGTGGCTTCGACACACAATTGAGTGACAAGCATGAATGTAACACAGTGTGTACATTCATTTTATGTATTCATAAATTGTTTTTATTTAAATGTATGCCCCTCCGTGACTTCCACGGCGCCCCTCCTCTGTTCTTCTCTCTCACTGTGCATAAATGTGAGCTTCCTAGCCACACGAAATATTGGATAAATATCCCTCTATGTGTAGTCCTGTACTATATAGAATCCATTCAAGGTTGCAGGGAATTATTGAGTCTTTGCTTTCTCCTCTTTTCCCACACAGGGCGGGAACCCACGCAGGACACCCTCCTGCACTGGTACATCCACCACGCAGGTTGTATGTGAAACTTCTTCCAAACTTGATAGATTTCCCTTACAAGTTGATGAGCACGCTTAGGTCCTGATGAATTGCCGTTGAGGCATGAAACATGTTGACCACACTACAGGTGAGGGTTGAACGAAACCGAACCACCTAATTTTTGAGCTTCGGTACCCCTCCCTTCACTATTTTAATAAGGCAGTAAGCCACATGAATAAAGTAATCTGAAGTGGACTTTTCTGACCTTTTTTAACTTTTTCCTTCACGCTCACTTCTTCATCTCCCAGGCCCCTCACACACACGCATCCATTGGCCAGGAACAAAAGAACTCCACCAAAGAGTAGCACTCTGTGCTACCCGTCAGGCATTGCACCGCCAGCCTGTCGTTGGAGCAGGAGGCCAATGATGACACAATACAACCATCAGGTAGGATGACAACAGTCGTCCAGCTTTTTAGTTGTGTGAGGCATCCTCAGTTCCGATAAGGGATCACCTTATTCCCTGTCATGGTTTTACACCACTTCCAGTGAGAGAGTCACTCTTCTAACCCTTCACCCTCCCTTGGGGAACCTTGTACATTTTTGTTGATTTCAACTAGAATACTATACAATTTCGCGGGAGTAAACACTTGCGAACACGTAGATGCGGCGGGCAGCGACAATCTCGCATTTGCGAGATTGCAAAATTAGCAATTTTGCACAAGAAATCCACCAGCAGGCAGCATAAACCTTGAAAATTATGATTTTTATCAGAATAACTCCTCAGGTTGACATTTGCCTGCACTTTTTTTTTGCAAGGAGTCCATTTTGGGGGGGGGGTGGGAGGAAGGAAGTGCCCCACAGTCTCCAACTTGCTGTTCCTGTCCAGCAGGCTCCTCCCAGTGCTTTCTTCATGTGCTGGTCACTTTGATTTGGATCTTGACCTGGAAGGATTACTTTTTGTGGATGCTGCTGGAAATTTGGATTTTTGCAAAACTGAAAGCACTCAGCAGGTGCAAAAGTTCAATCTTATCATTAGTAACCATTCCCTGTAGTGCTTCCTGAGGGGCCCCTTCAGAGTTCAGTTGCCTACTTGCAACTATTCTATGACCCTGCTGTGACCCTCACAGCAGGCTCAGAGAATAGCTACAAGTATACAACAAAGGTCCTGTTAAAAAAATTACACTGCAACAGAAAGCAATTACAGATAAGGAAGCAGGTGCCAGTCTGGAAGTTCAAATTCAGTGACACATTAATCAGCCCCTAATTCATTCATGTCAGTTGAGGCAGGGCAGGTGTGCTTTTCTCCCCATAAATCTACAGTGATGAACAAGAGGGTGGCATGGGTGAGTCAGAGGGTGGCATGGGTGAGCCAGAGGGTGGCAGTGGTGAAACAGAGGGTGGCAGTGGTGAAACAGAGGGTGCTGTGATGAACCAGATGTAGAAACAACATGGTCGCGACCGTTGCTACCCGACAAGTAAGTTCGCGTTTGCGAACTGGTAAAAAACCCTCGCGAAATGGCAGAAACACTTGCGAACACAAAAAAAAAGGAATCCGCAAAATTTGCGCGAGTTCGTGGATTTTGCGGATTGCGAATCCGTAAATACGCAATTTCGCGGATTGCCAATTCGCAAAATCCAGCCATGCTTAGTGGAGATTATGCAAGCTATTGCCCAGAGGGACCCATGATTAGAATAGGCACCGAGGCGAGAATTATCCGGTCCGGGGAAATTGAGCCCAAGACTTGCCGAGGCAGGAATTGAACCCTGGTCCCGGGCCAGATCTCTGCATCAGGGTCTGGCGCTTTAACCATTGAGCCACACTTCTCCACAATGTTTAAGGACTAACTAATGACCATGTTTCAGTGGATGCGGGCTGGCAACTTACAGTGTAATACCAGCAAAACTGAGATTCTGTTATTTGACTTTCCTCCACCCACTTGGCATAGAGAGGGGTATCTGCTCCCTCTTGGATCCGAAAAACAGTGATACCTGTCCTCATCACATCACGCATAGAGTATACTAATGTACTGTATCTGGGCCTCCCAGCCTATCTGTTGAGGAGGTGCCAGATGGTTCAAAAGGTTGCTACGAGGATGCTACTACTAAAAATATCTAGGCAGACTGCTTTTCATCCTTATTTAAAGGACCTACATTAGCTCCCTATCAAGGTGAGAATCCAGTTCAACATCTTAACCTTAGCCCATAGAGCTTTTTATCAGACGGGCCCTAGCTATCTCTCTGCAAGGATGATCCATCACCACCCAGCTAGAATCCTCCGCTTTTACGATGCGGGGTTGGCCCAGGAACTCAAAATTAAGAGTTAGCAAACATTTTCAATGCAATAGGTCTCGGATTTACGAGAGTTTGAGCTATTGGCATTGTAATTGACAATTCCTTTTATTTATGTGTTGTGTTTAAAACAGATAAATAAAAGGCATTGTCATTTACAATGCCAAGAGCTTAAACTCTCACAAATGCGAGACCTGTTGAATTGCAAATCGTGCTATACATTTTTTTTAAAAGCGTTAGGAGACAGCGTGTCAGGCAGGACAAAGCTATTTGAGAAAATAGGGCTCGGAGGCTTCAATTTAAGCAGACCGAGCAAGAACACACATAACAGGGGGTGTCGCCATGGGAGGTTACAAAATGAGACAAGGCCTTACTAAGGAGGGACTACTAAGCCTTTTGACCAATCAACTGCCACATTTTACAGTGAACAATGACACAAGTCAATGAAACATGTGGGCGGAGAGTGGGTGGAGCTTCAAGACCCTACCTCAATAGAGCATGCCTCACAGAGCAGCGCATGCGCTACCCAGGCTTGACCTAACAATGGGGGGGTGCGTCCTTCTTCTACCTTGCTTGCTTGGAATGCCCTCCCTTTGGACTTGCACACGTTGAGGCAGGAAAACCGCTTCAGATGTGCTCTTAAAACTTGACTATTTAAAACAGTTGTTTCAGCAGCCACGGCCGGTAGTCGGTGTAACTGCATTGCGGTGACGTAGGGAGATGGAGGGGCAGGGTGGGGGGTTGTAATATATGGATTACGGACTTTAACAGGTAAGTAAACATATAAATAAATAAAACGAATTTCGTTGCGCGCACTGCATCGCATTTGGTGATGCAGTGCACACAACGAAATTCGTTTTATTTATTTATATGTTTACTTACCTCTCAAAGTCCGTAATCCATACATTACTACCCCCCACCCTGCCCCTCCCCCTCCCCACATCACCGCCCTGCAGTTACACCTACTACCGGCCGTGGCTGTGTTTCAGTGACTATTTATTGTTTGAGAATGAGTATAAATAAAGTCCTCAGCACCAGGACAATCTTGAGTAGCCGTGTGCTTTATAAATCTTTGATTGATTGATTGAAGGCAGGAAAATGTAACTTCAGTCTGCACTGATTCGAAGGTGACCCATCTATATGGGCTTCAGAGAGGCACTGCCGTCCTGGCTCTGCACCAGAGTTTATTTACTTCTAATTGCCTTATTTGAGCTCTGAGTGAATGTGCTTTGAAGCTAGGTTATCAGTAGAAGGCGCTGCCCACATCTCCCCAGTCATTCGCCTACCCTCCCATTCTTGTAAACGGATAGGCTGTAACCCCAGCTGGGAACTGCTTGGCTGGCTGCCAGGGCATGTGGGAATGTAGTCTTCTGGGACCAGGCTTCTACAGAAGAAAATAAAAGGCAGTCTGGGTAATATATCAGTGGAGAGGAAGGACTCCAGTCGCGTAAAGCCACTGGCAGACACAGTAAACAACATTCCATACATTGCAGCCTAAAGATAATGTAGCTAAACATGGCTGAGAATATTGTTCTCAGTGCCCCACACTTAACCCCTGCAATGACCCTCTTTAGTGCAATCAAAAATGTTCCATCCTCAAGTCCCTGCTCTTGTCTGCTTTAGGGATGCCATATGAATATTCACCAGAGAAATCTACTTGAAATCATTGTTCTTTAGAGCCATTCCACTTGCACTATCAGAAAGCTGTGCTTGTTGCTTATGTAGCTCTTTAGACTATCCCGAGGTCATATCAAAGCGCCAAGGGGACACAGGAGAGTTTAAAGATGGAAGCCGTGAGGGGGCAATGAAACGAGCCTGTAAGATAGAGTGAAGAAGAAATTTCGTAGATTTGGTGATCTTCGCTGAAAAACTGGAGTTCATTTACAGACCTCTCAAGCACAACAAATTCACATATTAAATATCAGGGCCAGGTTGGAAAAGGTCTTGCCCAGGGCTGTGGTCCAGCATTGGTGCAGTGACACCGGGGCCAACTGAACCCTAATTATTGCTGTATTTCACAGTTCAGCGGGGGGAAGGGGGCACTTCCTTCTTGCACTAGGGCCCATGACACACTGGCTACATCACTGGTATTGACACTAATGTAAATCCTGTTTTGACAATATTGCACAATATTTTAATCTTCTTCTCTGACGAGACGCTTGTCGGATTACGGCTTCCCTTTCAGGACTGAACACATGTAGCTGAATAATTAATCACTGGGCATGATCATATTCACTGTAGCAAATTTAGAATTGAAAGAGTCAAAACACCAAAGCATTAAGAAAGGAGAAAACATTCAAATGTTAAACAACGAAGAAGGGTAAAGAAGATGGTCATGCCATCTGTCGAGCCTGATATTGGAATATTCCAGTCAATTTTACTCAATAGAAGCAGGGCTTTAAGTAGGCTGGGTCTCACCGGTGCTGAGCACCAGCAGTTTTTTAAAGGAGGCTTCGAAACGGGTCTCTATCGGGCTCTGTTTTGTTTTGTGCGATGTGCGCGCGCTCACACTGCTCACTTCTCACTAGTGGAGAAGTTAGGCATGATATTATGCCAGGTGAGCGTTGATGGGGAAGGGAAATCCTTTAAAGAGAGTAATTTTCTCTCTGGATTTGGCTTCTCTTTTTGAAATTCAGGAGCAGCAACATTGTTGTGGTGTCACTAGGGCTTTAAGTGGAAGCTTTTTCAATATTACATACAAGCCATAGTTGCTGCCTATTTATCTTATGCAACTAACAACCATTGACAAATCCAATAGTCCTGACTTGTTGTAGGTATGATGTTACTTGTTGTATCATCTATCTGAATTCAATGACAGAAACAGCAAAATACAAATCCAGCTGCACACTATGCTAAGCACAGATTTTTATCTTGTATGTTATTAAACCACGCCCTTAATTACATTGGCCACGCCCTTCTGAGAGACCCCCCAGTTTTTTCATCCCACTTAAAGCCCTGATTGAGGTAAACGTATGCACACCTGAAGGGTCTGCACCACGTCACTGACATTTGTCTTACAAATTGCATGTTTTTATTTTGCCATTTTATATAGCGCTAACCTGGCCAGACGGCGTTACAGCACTTTATATTCCCAGAATATGTTAGGTTTTTATTTTTAGACACAGGGAAATAAAATAATTTACCCAGAATCAGATGATATTGAACCAAAGACAGGATTCGAAACAGGGTGCCTAGTTCACAGGCTACAGACACACCGAAAATACGTGTATTTGGTTCCCTATAGTTACTTGCACTCTCAGCAGCAAAGCAGCGGAACATCCAAACTCTGGCACCCAATAGGAAATTGGGGGTATACACCAAGAGAAGACGACTGAGAACATCAATTACAAACATTGGCAAAGCCAGTAGATCTGGCCTTGGCAAACCTGTAACGATGTATTTATTTTTTTGCAAACAAATATAAAAGGCATTTGAATTGTAAATGTAATTTAAAAAAATATATCGTCATTTCAAGGTGGCTGCACTTTTGCAAAAAAAAAAGCAAAAAGTGACCCATCACAAAAATGTATTTAAAAAATGTCTTGCAGATTTATTAAACAGAATCACAAGTTTTGTTATCAAATTAAATTTTCTCACTCCCTTTTGAAGTTTGCTCCACTGACAGATCTACTAAAATATATGCAGTTTTATCAAGTAGCACCAAAATTATTAGGAAATGAGCCTCAGTTTTACCCTGTTCTTACTGTGTTCCCCAAATGTGCATGGAACTCAGCATACCGAGAGAAGCTAAACATCCTAATCGTCTGCCAAATGTTGTGCTGAGCTTTCTCATACACCATCAATTTTAGTTAATACAAGTTTTAGACCGTTCACTTTAACTTTGCCCCCTTTGACCTACATAAAAAACGTTTGATAACAGCCATATTTCATGCAGATTCATTAAACAGCGTCAACGCTATTAGTGATTGGAGATTTTATTGACCCCCAATAATCTTTGCTCCTATTGATGGATCCTGATAAACCAACATAAAACCAGCATAAAACTATAAGCCTTTACCATCCACCAAATCGCGTGCTGGATCATCAAACTGGATCATATAGCCTTGTAGCCCGCCGTAGCGGGCTTTACCGGCTATTAAAGGCCCGCTGCAGCATTAAAGGCCTGAGCCGAAAGCGAGAGCCTTTAACAAGGAAGCAGGACTTTAATAGCCGGTATAGCCCAGCTAGGAAGGGCTATAAGGCTATTAGAACGTTCTGCACCTAGAGGGCAGAATGTTTTAACAAATAAAACAAAGGCCTCTCGAAGCCCAAGCGGATATAAATCCCCTCGAGCTCAGAGAGGCCGTTGTAAAACATTGGAATGTGGCTTTGCGGGCCTTTAACGGCCTGTAGAAACACGGAGGACTCCATTGTCTTCAATGGAGTGCTCCACATTCCAGTGTTCTTATATATATTAACAAATGAAAATCCATAAAACAGCACCAAAGTAATTAGCATATCAAAAATGTTTTGCCCCCTACCTGTTTAACTTTGCTCTCCTTACCTATTCCATCTGCACAACACCATGAAAAACCTGCATTGGAATAACTTGTTAGGATGCAAATTTCATGCAGATTCCTAAAACAATGTCAACGTTTTGAGTAAATAAAAATGTTATTGCTCTCCTCTTTAACATTGTCATCCCTTGACGGACTGGCACAAAACTTGACATATTATTAGTAATCGTGCCAAAGTCATTACCCTTATCACTGGATCCACCATTGATGGAGCTGAAAAAAATTGAAATGGAAGAAGAAAGCTAAACATTTGGGGGGTCATTAAGATGGCGGGATACTTAGTCCGCCCGCCATCCTCCCATGGATTGGGACTGCCCGCCATAGGTGCGGGGTCCTGTTCCAGAGATTAGGATGCGCTCGCCACATTGGCGGGCGCATCCTGCATTCCTGACATTGCAGCGGGTAGTGCACTCAGCACCGCCCGCCACAATGCCAGGTAGGCATGTCCTGCACTTCCATGCACAACACGGCAGGCACCGTGCGGTGCCTGCCATGTTGTGCATGTAACTGCACGGGGGTACCATAGGTACCCCCCATGTGCACCACCCCCGAGTCCCTGAGGGCCCGCAACAGGCCCCCACAGGCAGTCTCCGCATGCCTTTCCGTGGCGACAATGCCGCCATGGAAAGGCATGTCCCAGCACACATTCTAATATGGTTGGTGGCGTCTAACAGACACCGCCACCATATTGGACTTTGGACATTGTAATATGGCGGGGGGTCTTTGCTGAGAGAATGGCCGGCGGATCGCCACCGCCAGGCCTGCGGTGACTATGGTCGGCCTGGCGGGGGGCGATCCGCCCGCCATCCTAATGGGGTCCTAAGAGTCTGCCACATATTTTGCACATTCATCAAATAGTGCTAGAGTTGTAAGCAAATCAAAGCTGCAACTTTTAAGATATATAAAAAAACTTACCTTTCAAAGCCCACTCAACGTCTTTTTCAAATGCTAATACCTCAAAAACTACTACGGGATTTATGATAACCATGGACAGCATGCCTTCTAAATGAAGTAGGAGTGGTGTGGCTCACTGGTTAGAGGCAGCAGACCCGTAAGCAGAGGACGGCCCGGGACCAGGGTTCGATTCCCGACGCGGCAGGGTCGTGGACCAGGGTCAGCGGGCTTGATAATTCTCGCCTCGGTGCCTACTCTAGTCAGGGACCACACTCGGCAACTCTGGGCATTAGCTTGCCTCATCTTCACAACGGCCCCCCAGACCGCCGGGGATGCTTGGTCGCACCTTAGAGATACCCATTAGGGACCATCTCTCAGGGTGAGCCAGGACGGGTTCCCCAGCGGTCGAAGCGCGGAGATACTCCTCCGGGAGTTGATTCTAGCGCGATATAAACCCACAATTAAATTAAATTAAGTAGTGCTTTCACGCCAATGTGATACAGGTCTTTTTAAAAAAATATATATTTTTTTTCAACTTTTGCTCTGTGTACTTGGGCAATTTCATAATCACCTATCATGACAGACATAGGATTTTCCCACAATTACAGTATTCGGTAAACTTCAATACATGATCAAATCTACATTTTGTACAGGCTGTGGGTGGTAGGAAACAACTTTCCCACACAGAAAATTGAGAAAAGTTGAATTTTTTTCAGCTAAATTTGAGGGTTGGAGGGGATTCTGGATAGGAAAACTTTGGGGGGTCCATGCAAGTCACACCTCCCTGGACTTCCCAGGTGTCTAGTTTTCAGAAATGTCTGAGTTTGGTAGGTTTTCCTAGATCGCTGCCGACCTTGGTGCCAAAAACGCAGATGCCCCCTATCTATAACAAAGCTGCCTGGTTTTGCAAAGGGGGGGCACCTATGTTTTTGGTCCCGCCCATTGACGTTCCACTTTATGACCTTCAAGGTAGCACCTAGTCGAGGTTTCATTGAGTGTGTTCTGTGCAGGGCCGGATTGGCTACCGAGCTTTCCTTAATAAACAATGCAAAACAAATGTTTAAAAAAGCAGCCTTTAAAGCAATTTGTTTTGCATTGTTTATTTAGAAGCTTAGTTTCAGTTTCAGTTTCAGTGTTTCGGCCCCCTGATCACCGAAATACATGGGAGAGGTATCGTTGGAAAGGGGAGGATCTCCCCTTTTCAATGGTACCCTTCCCTAGTGGATCCCTGTTTGGGGATTGCCGCAGGAGGACAATCGCCAAGCAGGATCCACCCCTTAGGCATCAGGGAGGGAGGCTTGGCTCCTTGAGCAAGGGCCTTTGCTCCCACCACTGAAAAAAAGGCATAACAAGTCTTTCTGCCCCCCCCGGGGGGGGGCAGATGGGGGCAGTAGCCCCCAATTCCCCCTCCGGGGGCATAACGCACTCTAGACAGCAGGGATTATTTGTTTATTTGTTTTTTTATTTATTTAAGGAGTTTTAAATAGCGCTGGCCATACCCATGGGTATCGGAGCGCTTTACAACAGTTATAATGCAGGAATCCCAAAATAAGGCATAGGTATACATGTTTGTTCGGAAGTCCCAGCATGTGGTGCAACATTGAGGCATGGCAGTCCTGAGAGCCTCGCAGACTGCACGTTGTCTTGGGTGAAACCATTTTCAGGGAGGTAGGGAGTGGGGAGGGGTGTAGGGGCACTTGGAGGAGGTAGATTTTGGTGACAAAGTGTCATGGTGCTGTGGAATGTCGTCATGTGCCCTTCAGCGAAGGTTAACTGTTTGGGAGGGCGCGGTTGAGGAAGAGGTCTTTTAGGAGCTTTTTGAATTTTACAAAGGGCGGGATAGTCCTAATGTCTGCTGGGGTGGAGTTCCTGATTTTGGGTGCGTTATCAGCAAAGGATCGTGCAGAGATTTTTTGTTCATATGTGTTTTCATAGGGATGAACAGTAGGGAGTTGGAGCTACTGACGTTTCTTGTCTGGACGGCCTTTTTGAGTTTGGAGGCCAGGTATTCAGGTTTCCATGTGTGGAGGGCTTTGTGCGTGAGGCAGGCAGTTCTGAAGCTGGCACGCAGCTCTACTGGGCGGCATTTTAGTTCTTTGAGTGCGGGTGCAATGTGCTAAAATTTTCTGACTCCGGTGACCATTCTGGCTGCTGCATTTAGAGTTGTTTTGAGGCGGGCTAGGTGAGATTTTGCTGTACCGGTGAGGATAGCATTTCCATAGTCTAGTCTAGATATCACCAGAGATTGGGTGGCTTGTTTGAGGTCTTAGGGCGGGATGAAGGGTTTCATTTTGTTGAGAAGCCTTAGATTGAGGAAGGCACTCTTCGCGGAGTTCTTGATGTGCCTGGCCATGTCAAGTTTGGGGTCTAGGGTGATTCCTAATGATTTTATGGAGTTGGCCGGAGTGAGATTACCGTTGAGAGCATCGATTGCTTTGAGCCATTCCATGATTTGGAGGTTTTCTTCTTTGTTGGAAATGAGGAGGATTTCGGTTTTGTCTTGGTTGAGTTTAAGGTGGTTTATGGATAGCCAATGTTGGACTTCTTTGAGAGTGTTATTTAGTGTCTAAATATCTTCAAAGGAGGAGGTTTCCGGATAGATCTGGGTGTCGTCTGCAGAGAGGTGGAAGGTGATGTTGGCTTTTTTCAGTAGGGAGGTGAGGAGTTCCATATAAATGTTGAACAGTTGAGGGGAGGGCACTCACTGATCCGGACATGAAGGTTTTGATTTTTATCCTTTGGGTGCAGATGTGTAAAACTATCCATTGTATGACCACCTCGTCTGCACCTACCCTGTCTTGAAGAGCCTTGATGAGTAGATTGTGATCCACCATGTCAAAGGCTGCCGATAAGGCCAGGGGTAAGAGGCTGCCCAGGATGGGCATGCAAATGCCCCATCCTTTCCCCCAATAATGTCAAAAGTCTTTCTGTCCCCCTGAAGGAAGATGGTGCAATAGTCCCTGATCTGCCCCCCCTGGGGGGGGAGGGGCAGAAAGCCCACTAGGCACCAGGGATTTTTTTTGTACAGAGGGGTGGGGGCTGCCCAGAATGGGAATGCCAGTGCCCCCACCCCAAGAAAATTTGCTACAGTCTTTCTGCCCCCCCCCCCCGGGAGGCAGATGGGGCAATAGTCCCATAGCTGCCCCCAGGGGGGGCTGAAATCCCACTAAGCACCAGGGAATATCTTTTTTTCAAAGTTCAGGGGTGGGGGCTGCCCAGAATGGGCATGCGAATGCCCCCACCCCCCCCCCCAAACAATGCTACAGTCTTTCTGCCCCCCCAAGATGCAGATGGGGGCAGTAGCCCCTGATCTGCCCCCGGGGGGGCGGGCAGAAATCCCACCATTTTTTTTTTTTTGTAAGTAGGGGTGGGAGCTGCCCAAAATGGGCTTGCCAACGCCCCCAGCCCAAGAACATTTGCTACAGTCTTTCTGCCTCCCCCCCCCCCAGGAGGCAGATGGGGCAATAGTCGCTTCTCAGCCCCCTGGGGTGGGGGGGGGGCTAAAAGCCCACTAAGCACCAGGGAATATTTCTTTTTCAAAGTTCACAGATGGGGCCTGCCCAGAATGGGCATGCTTATGACCACATATGCCCCCAAAAATGCCACAGTCTTTCTGCCCCATGAGGGGATAGGAAACCTTTGGGGTGTTCCGTGCAAGTCACACCTCCCTGGACTCCCCCAGGTGTTTTTTCAGAAATCTGTGGGTTTGGTAGTTTTCCCTAGATTGCCACCGACCTTGGTGCCAAAAACGTAGATGGCCCCTATCTATAATAAAATGACATGGTTTTGCAAGGGCGTCACCTATGTTTTTGTTCCCGGGATCAGCGGTTATCTGGGGAAACGTACTAAACCTTCTAATTACTGAAAACTACACACATTGGGAAGTCCAGGGAGTTGCGGCTTGCATGGATCTCCCAATGTTTTCGTACCCAGAATCCTCTGCAAACCTCAAATTTAGCTGTGTGGGAAAGTTGTGGGATCACAGGTCTGATGCAGCTTTCCTACCACCCAGCATTCCTCCAGGTTTCCTGATAAAAATTGTACCTCACTTGTGTGGGTGAGCCAAGTACCCGCGGCAGGGAAGGGCCCAAAACCTATTGTTGAGACATCAAAATTATCTTTCACAAAACTACCTGTTTTTGCCAAGGGCCCACCTGCCTTTTGGTCCCTGCTCGACGGCCATCTAGGAAATCCTACCAAACCCAGACATTTCTGAAAACTAGACACCTGAGGGAGTCCATGGAGGTATGGCTTGCCCGGATCCCTCAACATTTTCCTACCCAGAATCCCCTGCAAAACTCAAATTTAGCTGAAAAAATACTTATTCCACGCATTTTAGTGTGGGATCACAAATGTCCTACCACCCACCGTTCCGCTTGGTCTCCCGAGTAAAATGATACCTCACTTCTGTGGCTGTCCAATGCAGATTAGGCTAAAAATGTATATTTTTTAATGTAGCACTTAGAATTTGCTGTGCTATACCCTTAATCCCTATGTTTTTGGCCCTTCCCAGTTACAGGCCCTTGGCCCACCCACACAAGTGAGGTATCATTTTTCTTGGGAGAACAAGGGGAACGCTGGTTGGTAGGACATTAGTGCCAGAACGGTGATTCCGTGCAAAAATGTGTGGAAAAGGTGATTTTTTTCTGTTAAATTTGAGGTTTGCAAGGGAGTTGGGGTAGGGAAACGTTGGGCGATCCACGCAACTCATACCTCCCTGGACTCCCCAGGGTGTCTGGTTTTCAGAAATGTGTGGGTTTGGTAGGTTTCCCTAGATGGCTGCTGAGCTCGCAACCAAAACTCCAGTATCCTGGGTAGGTACTCTATGCATTCCAATTGTACCAAGGTCCCTTTGTCCGTCTGGTCTGTCTTTGTCCCTCTCAGCAGCAGATCTACTCTCGCTATTCAAGGCTTGACGTCGGCTACTCACAGGCATCTTTTGGCCGTGCCTTTTCTTCCTGGGGCCATGAGCTCACTGAATCTGAATGCCCCAAAGATTGCTGTTGCAAAGGCTGCCTTGGACATTGCTACTTCAAATGTGTCTCTCACCACCTCTAACAGCGAATCTATTTGCTGGGTCAGCTTCCTAAACTCTATGGGTCACCATGTGTCTGTTTTTTCCCCTCTAGACGCTTCCACCCTTTCATGGCTGCTCTAATGTAGTGGGAGGCTGTGCGGTCTTGCCCCGTGTATATCTTTGAAAAGTGTGCCACTGCTGTCAAGTCTGCCTGAGCCCATGATTTGGACTTTTTCTCTGAGTAAGCCCACTGGATGAAGTATTCCACTACCCTGAATGTGTCTCCTGGGTCCCCCAGTGTTATAAGCCCACTCACCTGCATTACTGTGTCTCCATATTTCCTTTAACGGTTTACCGCGCCAGAAGAGAGTGTGTGCATTTTGAACTATTGCTGACAAATCCGTTCTGCCAGCCCCCATAGATCCTCTGGGAAAGGAGTCATCCTTAGCTCTGCCTCTGGTGCCAATCTTCTGATTTGTCCATCTGTGCTCGTGAGAGTGCATCCGAAACAGAGCTCTCCACCCCTGGTACATGCCATGCCTTCAGCTCTAGGTTTCCCTCCAGCTGTAATTTAACCATGCAAAGCATTAATCTCAATATGTCGGGGCACCGTGCGATGCCCTTGTTGATAGCCTGGACTACCCCTTGGTTGTCTACCCAGAGAGTCAGCTTCATGTCCCTCAGGTTCTTTTTCTAGCCTGATAGAGCGACTACTATGGGGAAGAGCTCAAGGAACGTGATATTGTTGGTGGTACCAAACTCCTGCCATCTCTAGGGCCATAGCCTGTAAACCACTATGTTCCTAGTATTGCCCCAAAATGCATGCTGCCTGATGCATTCATGAATAGGGCTATCTGTTTGGCTGTTACCCACCCTTCTCTCCATATTAGCAGCTTATTGAAGTCTGCGAGGAATGAATCCCACATGACCAGTCCCCTTCTACTCCTGTACCTAGTCTGGTCTGGTGGTGCTTTTCCTTGAGACCTGCCGTTAGTTGAGTTAGGCGCCTGGCAAAGACCCGTCCTGCCGGGATGACTCTTTCAGCACAGTTGAACTTGCCGATCAGCCTTTGCAGCTCATGGAGCGTCGATTTCTCCCTGCGACACTGTGCGCCACCCCTCAGCTTCCAACAGTAACCTGTGCTGGTGTGCAGTGCGCTTATAGCCTTCCCATTGCCCTCTTCTGGCATGCGGCTGTGTCCCCCCATTGGGGGTTTCAAAACATTACCTGGCCACCTATTGGCCAGGTTTTTTCATGCCACCTTTGGCGAGTGTTCTTGCCCGGGGAAGGGAGAGTGGGGGAGAATCCTCCCTTTGTTGTTGGGTGCGCTGGAGCTGCCCAAACCGTTTTTTGGGTCCCCTGGCAGCCGTTATTGCACTGGCCATTGAAGCTCCCTCCCTTCAGAGGCGACACGAGGGTGGTGTACTCTTTTTTTTATGTTCAGTGTTTCTTTTGTGTTTCACAATGACATCACTTGTCACAGGTTAATTGTGCAAAAATGATGAATGGCTCAAGACAGATTAATTTGTTATCTTGTCTGTTTTGGGGCCAGGAGCTGTGGTTCTATTTCTTTAAGAGGTTATTTTTAGGGTCGGGCAGGCCCTTTTGCCACCCTGTCATTACCGCAGAAGGCTGCAGGCTAGGGGGCTGCTTTCAGAGCATGGTGGGCTGCAACAACCCGAAAAAACCCCAGCGGTCCCAGTCGTGCAGTGTGGGGATTTTTTGATCATTTTTGCCAATTTAACACCTGCCACGGACATTTTTCTTTTTTCATTAATCCCTTAAACGTTCTATTAAATACATCTGCCAAGAAGAGTTAGGTAGTTTGATAGTTTTTTAATGGCTAATTGTTATTGAATATGTATAATTTAGATTTATCATGAGGATCTGTAGGCAGTGTTCCAACACCTTCAAGTGTTGTTTTGTATTGCTGGGTACTAAATGAGCTAAATCCAGGTGCGTTGCAGGGTGCTTATACGTGTCAGACAATATTTAGCCCAGTATGAGACCGATTGTGTTAAACAGCGCCAAACACAGCGACCCTTCACCCACTGTGGCACTGCACATGGCCCGTCCGGTCCTCTTTAATTCATAAATTCATGTGGCTGCAGAATGAGGCCAAACTAACGTTATTTAGCGACAGACCTCAGAATCTTCCGCTCGCCATAACAATGCGGTGTCGTTTCACAATGGGCTTTGCGGGGGTGGCCGACGGGAGGGAGGCTCGCCCCCCCCGGGGAATTTGGGGCCCCGGAAGGAAGGGTGGGGGGAAGAATAGGGACTGGGACAGGAAGAGCGTCAGGACTGTTGGGCTAGTTAGTGGGATTTGGGTACCTTTGGGCTGGTGCCTTTAAGAGCGGCCATTTTGGGTCACTGTGCACCATTTCGTGGGACAGTGACCCAGCAGCCGGGGGGCTTGTTATCATTGTGGTCTGTAATACCGTCGTGTGTGCGGTTGCGGGAGTCTGTGCGGGCGGCATCGGGTTTCTGGGGCAATTGTTGCGGGCGGCGTGAGACTTTAGGATCGGGGTGCCCAGGGTCGGTTGGTGGAGCGGAGAACTTAGAAGCGGTGAGGCGGACGGCGAGGGAACGGTACCTGTGGTCATGGCGGCGGAGGCAATGGCTGATCCCCGTGTGCGCGAGGGGGAAGCTGGGAGGACCGATCTGCTGCGAAGCGACGTGAGGGTAAGGCCACCGCGGCGCGCTGCTGATGGCGCCGCGGCGGCGGTGGCAGCTTGTGAGCCGCCGCGTTCGCGGGTGAGAAGGGAGGAGGGGGCGGGGGCGAGGGGAGGAGCGGTGCGCAGAGGCGCGGAGCGCGGGGGCGGCCAGCGGGCGGCTGGGGCGCCGAAGAGAGGAGGAGATGCTAGAAAGAAGCGCGGCGGACGGAGGAAGGGGCCGCTTCAATTTGTCGATGGAGCGGGGGGAGCGGGGGGTGGGGGGGGCGGCCGGGGAGGCGAGCGGGAGGCCGGTGGGAGACGCGGTGAGGGAAAAGGGTTGGGGGGGGCCAGAAGTCGAGGAGGAGTGTCAGGCTGGGGGGGGGGGGGCGGGGGAGACGGGGGTCAATTACCAAGTGAGCAGGAAGGGGGGGTGCACAGGGGGGGAGGGGTTGCCGTGGAAATGCCTGCAGGCCAGGTGGGGGAGGGGGGAGGGTGTGGGCGGCCCGGGGCACGGAGGGGGAGGGGGAGGCAGGGGTGTTGGGGGGTGGGGCGGGGTGTTCCCCACTGCTGATTGAGGAATCGGGGGAGGAAGTGGGGGGGGAGGGTGAGAGTGGGCTGGACTGGGGTTCATCCTCGGGGGAGGACATGGTGGGGCGGAGTAGGCCGGTGTCGCCGAGGGGAGGGAGGGGGGGTGCAGGGAGGGGCAGGGAGGGGCAGGGGAGTGGAGGTACCAGGGGGTGTGGGGCGGAAGGGGGTTGGGGGAGGGGAGGGGAGAGGGGGCATTTCGGGGGGAGGGGGCATGCAGGGGAGTGGGGGCACGGGGAGGGGGGGGCCTGGGGGGTAAGGGGGCGTGGTGGTGCGTGGCTTGCGAGAGTGGGGGGGTAGGGGGGTGGGGAGGCTCGGGGGGACGTTGGGGGTTGGGGGTGGGGTGGGCGACCGGCGCGGCGGGGAGGGCATTCGGCGGCATGGGGGAGAGGTGAGCTGGGAGTTTGGGGGAGTGTAGGGGGTGATTTTGCCTCGGCATGCTGGACTTCCCCGCTTTTTTCTTGGCAGGAGCAGTTGATGAGGGGCTCGGGTGAGCAGCATGCGGCTCCAACCCGCCGAGTGGATGGGCCGGCTCTGCCTAGTACGGGCGGTCGCGCTCCAACGAGGGACCACGTGCGTGCTGACAGCGGATGGCGGGGTCATAGGTCTCCAACGCCCCCCTCCCGATGGGTCGATCCGGCCGCCGGGGGACGGGGATGGAGCGGAAGTTCGGCTGGCTACTCTGACTACCAAGCGGAAGATAGGGGAAGGGTGTGTGTGGATCTAGGGCCACTGATGATGGAGTGCAGGGACAAGGCAGGTTTGAGTAGGGTGCAGTTAGGAGGGGTCTTGGTGGAGGGAGATGGAGAGCTAGAGTCGGAAGAGGAGGGGGAGCTTCGGGAGGGGGAGGTGGATGCGAGTAATGTTGTTGGCAGTGTTTTACAGGTACGCCCACGGCAGACGGTGCCGCGAGTGACGGCACCCCCAGCGGACCAGGTTAGGCGGCGGGATCCGGTGAGGACGCCAGCCTTGACGCCAGGTAAGACCGGTGCACGAATGGGGAGTGGCTTGGGTGGGCCTCATGGAGGCCAGGCGGCTGGGGGCGTGGATGGCGGCTGCCAGGTGTCAGTGGGGACGGATGCCAGGGGGGGGATGAGGTGAGATTGGCGAAGGGCAGATACGTGATGGATGCCGGGGTGTGTACGGAGGCGGGGGGTGACACGGCGTCGGTGAGCGCGGGGACGGGAGAAGCGGCGAAGTCTGGCGGGTCGGCGGCGTCCAGGGCAGGGGCGAAAGAGAGCTGTGAGGTGCCGGTCAGGAAGCTGCCGTACATGGGGGTGGCGAAACCTGGGGGCGCATTTATCGATGGCGACTCGGAAAAAAGATCTGGAAAGGGGAGTATGTGGAGATTTTGAGGTTGCTCCACAGGGAGTTGATGGCCAAGGAAGGGTCGAAGGAGGAGGAGCAGGAGTTAGCGAGGCGACCTAAGGTGCCGTTAACCATTGAAAACTGGTCGGCGGCTTTCCTGATATATGCCGGTGTGTACTGTGAAAAGTACCCCGACAGGGCGGTCGCACTGTTCAAGTATATGGACGTGGTGCGGCGGGCGCAAGTGACATACGGAGGTAACGCTTGGTCACATTATGACGAGGAGTTTAGGGCGCGCATGGCGTCAGATCCGGAGGCAAAGTGGGGGGAGTTTGATGCAGACTTGTACCAACAGACGATGAGTGGGGCGAAATTTGGCCGCACCATCTATACGGCCAGTGGGTTGCCGCTGGCGCCGCCCCCCTTTTCGGCCCGCCCCACCCGTGGGGGGGTGGGGGCGGGGGGATCCGGGAGCATTCACAGCGTCGGGGCCTGCTGGGACTTCAACAAAGGTTCCTGCCTCCGGCAGGTGTGCCGTTTTCGGCATGAATGCTCCGCGTGCGGGAGACGCCACCCGGAGGCCTTGCTGCTGGGGGACTGGGGGGGTCCCCGCTCAGGGCCAGAACCCGGCTCCCGGGACTAGTAGGGGGAGGGTGGGTGGCAGGGGGGGGGAGTACCCTGGGAAAAGGCTCATACACCGGTTAGGCTGGACCGACTGGAACCTCTTTTGGAGGCTTATCCGCGGGCGGATGATGCGGCCGTGCTGCGTCGGGGTTTCAGGGAGGGTTTTCGGTTGGGCTACGAGGGTCCGCGGACCGCTCGATGGGCAGAGAACCTGAAGTCCGTGAACGCGCACAGGGGTATCGTCCGGGAGAAGCTTTTCAAGGAGGTGAGGGAAGGGAGGATGGTGGGGCCTTTTGAGGAGGCGCCATTGCCGGATTAGATCATTTCACCAATCGGGGTGGTTCCTAAAAAGGAGCCGGGTCAATTCCGGCTGATTCAGCATCTCTCATGGCGACTTTATCTCAGCGGAGTTGGCGTCGGTGTCATACTCGTCTGTGGACGTCGCGAGGAGGTTGGTGACGACGGCGGGCCGAGGGGCGCTCATGGCAAAATGTGATGCAAAATCGGCTTTTCGGTTGTTGCCAGTGCATCCGGCAGATCATCAGTTGCTGGGGATTCAGTTTGACTGGCTCATTTTCGTCGATAGAGCGCTTCCCATGGGGTGCTCCGTGTCGTGTGCCTTGTTTGAGAGATTCAGCTCATTCTTGCAGTGGGTTTTTTCCTGGCGCACAGGCTCTGAGGCGATAACGCATTACCTGGACGACTTCTTCCTGGTGGGTCGGCCCAGTTCGACGGACTGCCAGCAGCGACTGGACAGTTTTACGGACCTGATGGATTACCTGGGGGTTCCGTTGGCGCCAGAGAAGACGCAAGGTCCCAGCACGGTGCTGTCGTTCCTCGGGATAGAGCTCGACTCAGCGGCCATGGAAGCACGCCTACCGGAGGAGAAGCGGGCGGTGATGAGGGACCTGGTGAAGGGCATGTTGGCCAAGCGGAAGGTGACGGCGCGAGAGGTGCAGGTGTTGCTGGGGCATTTGAACTTCGCGTGCCGCGTGGTACGGGCGGGGCGGACTTTTTGCCGACGGCTGGGGTTGGCCTTGTCCGGGTTGACGCTGCCCCATCATCATGTGCGCCTGTCGGCGGGCTCAAGGGAGGATCTGAGCATGTGGCTGGCTTTTCTGGAGCATTTTAATGGAGTGCCCATGGCGCCCCCGGAAGACTGGGAGTGGGACGTGACGATGTCATCGGACGCGGCGGGAGTCGGAGGTTTTGGACTCTACTGGGCAGGCAGATGGTGCGCGGAGCAATGGCCGGAGCGGTGGCAGGCGCGGGGTAGGAGCATTGCGTTCTTGGAGCTGTTCCCGTTGGTGGTGGCTGTGACAGTGTGGGCGCAGGAGTTGGCGCACAAGCGTGTTCTGTTCAGGGTGGACAATATGTCGGTGGTGCAGGTGGTTAACCGGCAGTCCGCGATGGAGCCCCAGGTGTTGAAGCTGATGCGTGTTTTCATCTTGAGGTGTTTGGAACACGATATTCTGTTCCAGGCTCGACATGTGCCGGGAGTGGACAATGACATTGCGGATGCTTTGTCTCGTTCACAGTGACGGAGGTTCCATGGGCTAGCCACGGAGGCAGCGGCGGACAAGACACAGGTGCCGGAGGAGCTGTGTTGGTGGGAGAGCGCGGGTCGTTCAGTTGGTGAGGTCATCCCTGGCAGCGTCCACGTGGAAGAGTTATGAACAGGCCTGGCTGGAGTTTCTGCGTTTTGGAGCGGTAAGGCAGCGGGGCAAGTGGCGTCGGGAGGAGCAGGTGGTGCGGTTCATGCTGGGGTTAATGGACAAAGGACTGGCGAGAGTGACGATCGCGGGTAAACTGGCAGGGGTGGCTTTCATGGGCAAGCTCTGGTGGGGTTATGCTCCGTCGGCGGGTGAATTGGGGGGGCTTCTTCTGGAAGGTTGGGAGAGGGAGAAAGGGGCTCGGGTGCGGAGGAGACGGCCGATTCCGGAGGCGATGTTGGTAGGTTTGGTGGGCCGTTTACCGGTAGTGTGCAGGGACCAGGCGGAGACGGTGTTGTTTTCCACACTGATGTCATGGATGTTTTTCGGAGCCTTTCGGGTGTCGGAGTTGGTCGGTTTGACAGGACGTCCGGGGTTGACCTGGGGGGAGGTGGAGTTGCACGGCCGGGAGGTTGCGGTGCGGCTTCGACGGTTCAAGACTGACCAGCGTGGGAAGGGTACTTGGGTTTTGTTGGGTGGGGGGATCGGAGGCGGTGTGTCCGGCGGAATGGGGAAGAAGGCTGGCGGACGGAGGGGTGCAGGATGGCGCGGAGGTCTTTGGCAGGAGAGGGGCGAGTCGGGTGACAGCTGCGCAGTTGCTGTGGGTCCTGCGGCACGCCCTACGGGCTATGGGTGAGGACCCGAAAGAGTTCGGGACGCATTCCTTTCGCATCGGGGCGGCGACGGAGGCGGCGCGGAAGGGTTGGGGGAAGGAGGAGATTAAGAAGCTGGGACGCTGGAAATCAGACTGCTATAAGACATATGTCAGGATGCGGGGGGTAGCAGTGGAGTAGACTTGGATTTTGAGTTCGCTGCTTACACATGTCTCTTTACAGGTGCGGTGGCGGGGCCTACGGCGGCATCAATGAGCATATACGTGGTGGGACATTCTTTTGTAAAGAGAGCGGAGAGGGCCGAATGGGAGAAACACAGGAACCTGAATCTGGAATTGGATGAGCAGTTGTTTAGGTGTCATTGGAGGGGAAAAGGGGGCATGCGTTGGCACGAGTTGGTGCCGCTTTTGAACAATGTTGTGCGGGGGGGAGTCTGTCCGGATGTGGTAGTCATCCATTTGGGGGAGAACGATTTAGTGCAGTGTAAGGGACTGGCACTGGTAATGTAATGTAATGTAATGTAATGTAAATACCAATTTATAACGCGCGACAATCGCTCCAAGGAGCATCTAGGCGCCCGGAAAGGACCACCAGATGTTAGGTAGTTCCTATGCTTACTTGGCCGAGACCCGAATTACACTAGGCTTTGGACAGTCGTGTCTTGTAGATTAAAGATCCAGGTTTTTAGGTGTTTACGGAAATCTATTTCTTTATCCAGTGATCTCAACTGGGGGGGAAGAGTATTCCAGGCTTTTGCTCCCAGAACCGCCAGGGATTTACCCCCTCGAGTTTTAAGTCTGAAACTTGGGACAGTAAGCAGGTTGGCCGTTGAAGAACGCAGTGCTCTGGTTGGGCAGTATCTGCTGAATTTTTTCCTCAGGTAGGATGGGCCTGAGTTGTAGACAGCTCTAAAAGTAATTAAGAGTACTTTAAACAAGACCCTTTTTTTAATAGGCAGCCAGTGTAATGCTTTAAGGGCTTTGGTTGCAGATGATCTTTTCGGCCACTTTAAAACCAGCCTCGCAGCTGCATGTTGCACCATCTGAAGTTTGTGTGTGACAGCTTTATTTGTGCCAGCGTAGAGGCTATTACAGTAATCGATGCGTGATGTTACTAGTGCAACCGTAACTGTTTTCCTTGCTTCAAAGGGCAAAAGATCAAAGAACTTTCTCAGTCCCTTTATTACCCCAAAGCACATGCCTGCCACTCTAGCCGCTTGTTGTCTAAAAGACAGGTCAGAGTCAAAATGCACCCCCAGATTGCGGGCCACGTTGGTTATATGAGGTGGTATTTCAGCTTTTTCTGGCCACCATAATCGAGGGATGAACTCATTATTTGGGCCTATAGGCATGATCTCTGTTTTGCCTGTGTTGCATTTCAGATGGTTTAGACGCATCCATTCGAAGGTGGCCGTTAGGCAACCTTTGAGATTTTCCTCCCAGGCTTGGTTATCCTTATCCATTACCAGGATAAGTTGTGTGTCATCGGCATAGGCTATGGCATCTATGCCAAATGACGAAATCAATTTTATCAGGGGTGCGGTGTAAACATTAAACAGGGTCGGGCTCAGGCTCGAACCCTGCGGGACTCCCGTCAACAGCGCTTTTTCACTGGAACAGAATTCCCCCAGGGTCACCACTTGCCTCCTGTCACTTAAAAAGTTTCTTATCCACTCAAGCACTGTCCCTGAGACGCCAGATGTTATTAGCCGGTCTAATAAGATGGCATGTGAGACCGTGTCGAAGGCCGCCGATAGGTCTAATAAAATCAAGACGGCCTTCTTACCTTGGTCTAGGGCTGAGCGGATAGTTTCTGTGGTGAACAGGAGGGCCGATTCGGTGGAATGTTGGACCCTGAAACCTGCCTGGTTAGGGTGCCATGCCTCACTCTCTTCCAAGAAACGAGTAAGTTGTTTATTTACAATTGACTCTGTAACTTTACACAGGGCCGGAAGTAGTGAGATGGGTCGTAGGTTCGACAATGTAGTGGGGTCGGGGAGTTGTTTTTTTTGCAGTGGTTTCACCGCCGCCAGTTTCCATTCAAGGGGGACTTTGGCTGTGGACAGTGAGGTGTTGACAATGGCATTTATTATTGGATTGGCGATGTCCACAATGAGGTGTAAGAGTCTAACTGGACAGGGGTCAAAGGGGGATCCAGATTTTGTTGCCAGAATTCCTCTTTTGGTCTCCTCCAGGCTAACTGGAAGGAAAGTTTTCAGCTGCATGGCTCCTTGCCTCACTATATCCTCCTCTATTCTGGGCTCTAATATAGGAACATCAAAGTCCTTCGTCAGCCCCTGTACTTTTCCCTCAAAGAAATCTGCGATGTTATCACAGAGTGCCTGCGAGGGCGGGATATCCTGCGCTAAACATTTAGGTTTGTTAAAGCCGTTAACAATTTTGAATATTTCCTTTTGTTTGCTGCTGGCTGTTTCTATTGCCAGCGAGAAGTACCTTTTTTTTGCTTGTTTGATCAGCGCATGATAGGCATTTTTTATCCTTTTGTATTTGCTGCGTTCTAGGCTAGAATAATTTTTCCGCCAGCTTCTTTCAGCTCTTCTGAGCTCTCCTTGTTTGTCTTTGAGAGCTCGATCGAACCAGGGTGCAGATGTTTTCTTTCTACCCTGCCTCATTCTATTTTTTTCCTGCCCAACTGTGCCTTTCAGATCATTCATCCATGTTCTGAAGCTGATGGGATTAGCAGGTACTACCAGCTGGGGTCTACAGTTCCTGGCTATGGTTATCAGTTCTGGGTGGGACAATATCGTTTTCCATTCATCCCTTGTGACCATGCTGTGTTCCTTTTTAAAATCGTTTTCTCGGTAAAACATAAGAGGGAACGTAAAAGGAATCAGCATATGGTCGGTCCATATTTGGGGTCTAAGGGGGTAAGTTGTCAAAGCATCTAGGTTGGTGGCAATGCAATCTATTGTATGCCCTGCCTCATGGGTGGCTAGGGTGTCTAGGATAGTCAGACCCATGACCTCCATGGTTTCCCGATAGGAGGCGGCAGAAGTATCGGTAGTGGACTCAAGGTGGATGTTTATGTCACCCATCAGAGTGAAATTAGAATACCTAAGTATCAATGGGCTGAGCACCTCTCCTATGTTACTCAGGAAACCCACACAGGGTCCTGGTGGGCGATAGATCAAAGCCCCCGAAAAGGAGAAGTTGTCATTGATTTTAATTATAAAACCCATCCCTTCTGCATCTGTCAACTCTTGCAGTGGTACCGTCGAGCAGCTGAGGGAGTCCCTATATATGATGGCCACTCCTCCACCACGTTGTTCATTCTCTCTATCTACTCTTTGTATACCATATCCAGGGGGCAGGGCATGAACCACATCAGGGGTGCACCAGGGTTTAAGCCATGTCTCCGTAATGAAGAGACAATCTAAGTTGTGAAACAAATGAGGAGGGATTTGCTGGAAATTAGGAGGCAGTGGGCGGGGTGTTATGTCATCTGGTCGGAATTCATACCCCGGAGGTGTTGGAGGGGGGCGGAGAGACCAGGGGCTATTGACAGGACTAGGAGGAAGATTAACAGGGAGATGCGGGCCTTTTGTGAGAAGGAAGGGGTGGGTAGAATGGAGCACCCAGAGCTGAGGTATGGGGCGGTTTACTTTTTTCTGGAGGATGGAGTACATTTGTCGAGATACGGGATGGAGCTCTATATTGTGCAGCTGAAGGAGGCGGTAGACCGGGCGGTAGGGGTGCATAGGTATCCAAAGGTGCAGGGGTCCTAGGTAGGGGGGGGCGAAAGCCGTATGGGGGGCTTTCGAGTGGCGCTTTTTCCTAGTTAAACGGGGGGGGTAGGATAGGAGGAATGAGTTTTACTGGCAGAGGGGGAGGGACTGTACATATGGCAGGTGTTTAAACAGTTGAGGCAGGCGTTTGGGTAATTGGTACTGATGTTTATGTTGTTGGCGGGGAACTGTTTAGGGGTGGGGGTGGGGGGTTTTGGTCAGGTATATGTATATTTAGTTAGGCCTAGTTTTGTACGGCAAAGGCCAAGGAGGTGGTATATTTTAAGGATGCACCTGTTTCCAATAAAAGCGGCCTTTATCACACTTTACATCTGTCTCCGGTCGGTTCTTCCCCTCCCCGTCTCCCGATGGGCCCCAAAAACCACGTGGGCAGCGGAAGTGACATCACACACGTTGTAACCCTCCTCCTAGCGATATCACATGCAGAGGGGAAGAGGTAAAATGACCGTACAAAAGGTGTGATACTAATCAATAAATGAAAGCTTTCACAGCTGCACTTAAAGGGCAATGTTCAATGTCACTACAAGGGCACATTGGCCCCAGTCATTATCATGATGGCCCCCATTATGATGTCCCAGTAATCAGTTACTGTGATTCCATGCTGGTTCCTGCTGAGACTCAGAAGATGCTTCTTTAGAAAACTGAGAGTGCAAGACTGGGGGGATTGCAACATCTTGCCATTTTTTTCCCATCATTAAACAGAGTGACAGCATGGTGAGGAAAGAATTGGTGGGTGCTGCTGGCACTAAGCATCTCCCTACATATGGAGGTCCACATCACCTAGTAGCAATGCTCTAGATACGGAAGTGACCCTCATGCACCCCAGAATGGCAAGCGACCTTATCAGGGATAGACTTTGCTAACTTAATGTGCAGCTACTTAGAACATAAACAGGGGCGCTGGAATTATGTGACTTTGTGGTTGCAGGGTCTCGTTTTCTGCATAATTACGGATCTGCTTCATTTGCCACGTAATCTATCATCTGCTGCATACCTACAGATTTTAACTAAAACTTGTTTCTAGCTCAAAAGAATAAAAAGTTTCCAAAAATGCGGGGACACTTTGCAAACGTTTACTGGTCTCGTTTCAGTTTCTTACAGCTTACTTCGAAGTTAAACTGATACTAAAGAGGCAAAAGCTTTGCCCAGCCAGTATTAGTATGTGTATTATGCTGCATAATTAGCCCTTTCTTGACACACAATTTAGTCAGCCCTGCTGCGTGATTTGGCCCTCCCCTACCACATAATTCCAGTGACCCTAGAGCCGGACTAGGAACCGAAACCGGCCCTGGCTAAGAGCTCGGCTGGCTAGCGTACGAAAGCTTTGTGGCGCTTTTGTTGCTGGGGCCGATATTGCGGCGACGCTGCAAAACCGTCCCCTGGTAACAAAAACCGCCCCCCAGGGGTGTACAACCGCCCTAGTCTTGGCGGCCCACCGGGGTAACGCCTGGTGCCCTATACGCCCAATCCGACCCTAGCACTAAGCATAAATTCATCCTAGATGCCGGACAGGAGGAGCCGAGCGTGGTCTGCAGCACAGCAGTGAAGATCTGTCCTAGCAAATAGCACAAGGACTAAGGCATGACATGAAATCATGCAGTTTCAGACAGAAACAGAGATATTTACAGAAATTATGCACAACTTTATTCAATGCATCAGATAGTAGACCAAGGGTGCCCAACATATGTCCAAGAAGGCCAGATTCATGCCAGGTTTTTAAAATAACCACTTCCTATAGAAGTGAATGCAATTTAAATCAGAAGGTTGGGTCAGTCATGGGACTGGAATTTTGGGTTTCCAGTTTCCACACATAACTCTGTAGTAGGTTCTCAAATCGCTGATCTCCTTTGCACGCAACACAGACTGCATTTGTCACATATGCATTGTATAGGCTCACAAGAATTAGAAGCAACTTTTACAAATAATGAAGTAACCTTAACTCGAACTCAGGTATTTCAAGACTACTTTCAATTTATGTACCACAAAAGCGTACAACCAGAGCTTTCAGTGGGTTGTGTCCTGCCAGTGCTCAACAAGTGGGTGCTGAGACGGGTCCCAATCGGGTTCTCCATTTTTGCCATCACCCTCATGGTGAAATTTATTTTTACTCTGCAGCAGTACCACCCTTCACTGCGTTTGAGGTAACAACAAAGAGACTCGTTACCAGTGGCGTAACATAGGCCCTCCGCAGCACTCGCAGGGCGGGGTGTCCCCGAGCTACAAGTTGCCCCGGCAGCACAGTACCCCTGCCTTAGAGCTCCTGGCTGTGTCCTGAGGGAGGGGCTCTCCATCTAGTTTGCAGGGGGTCACTTCAAGTTTTGTTATGCTAGTGATCATTATAGATCTTTCACAGTCCCATAATTTCAGAACTGAAGCAATTTCAATATGTTGTAATACTTTATTCGATAAATATATCATAAAAGTACACACATAAAAATACATAAGACAATTTACCAGGTATTGCTACAATTTCATTAAAAATCGTCACTACAAACAATTTGAGAAGTAGAGAGGGGTCTACACAGAGTTAAAAAATACATTCTTGAAGTGGATCTGATCAGACATTAGATAGCAGCCTTGACCGAATAAACCAAGCACTGGCCAGATACTTAGCGACCCCGCAAACAATGTACATAGAGGTAGTATTGGATTAAAATAATACGCAGAGCTGATCTATGATCCCTAACTCCCAACTCCCTACACACTGGTTTCAACCATTTTGCTCTAACCTGCTTATAGGCATTACATGCAAACAAAAAGTGGCCAAGGGATTCTTTCAGACATGGACAACCTGGGCAATTTAAGTCATTCACCCTCCTGACCTTCCACCCTTCCATAAATTTTTTGAGGGGGAGGGTACCGTATCTTAGTTTCAGGAACAAAGTTCTATCTTGAGGAGTCTGGATGAAGTCCAGGAATGATTCTAGCTTTCTGGAAGGTTTATGTTCAAGAAAGTTATTCGTCAAAGGTCCCCAGCTTGTATTGTTGAGGTCCTTGGCCTCTACCCAATCCCAGTATAATTTTTTAACAATTTGTTTAGTGGGAGGGGACTGTGAGGCCCAAGACTCAGTCAGACCTATAGACTCCACCAGCTTCTTTAGATTATTAAGCCACTTTATTTTGCTGGATACATTCAAAATAATTAGCTTGTCCAACACTAGAGCATATTTTGCTAATTCAGGGGTCCTTCTAAGGCGCACCCAGAATAGCAAAGGGCGGAGTTGAACTATTTCTGAGATTGATCTTTTACCCATATCAAGGAATAGTGGTTTCAAAGGGGTCGAGGGAGGAAGGGAAACTATGTCTCTCATGAACTTATTCTCTGCAGTTACCAACGCCTTACTATTCTCGGCACCCCACAGTTCAGAGCCATAAACTGCCGAGGCTAAAGCTTTCCCCTCGTAAACTGCCAGGGCAGGGGCTATTGGTCTACTGATAGAGAGGCGCTGATTCTTTAAGATGGCTCCAGAGACCCTTTTAAGATTTAGGACCATTTTTGATATATGGGAGTCCCATCTCATGTTATTACAAAGCCTGACCCCAAGGTAGTCGAATTCATCCACCACCTCTAGAGAGGTCCCATTCAAGGAAAGATAAACTTTCCTTAGATTTCTTTTAGCAGATAATACCATCATCTTCGTTTTCGTGGTGTTAACCGTTAACCCACAATCTTTACAAAAAACGCTGAAGCGTCGTTGAGCAATTTTTGGAGACCCTTGGGGGTCTTGGACATCAGGAGGGTATCATCCGCAAAGAGGAGTGTGGGGGTTTTCTCCCCGGCAAGGACAGGGGCATCCGCAGGGTCCTCTCGCAAATGGTCCACCACCCCATTTATAAAGAGGGAGAACAGTGTCGGGGCCATCACACATCCCTGCCGCACCCCTCTATTGACTGGTACCCTCCCTGTTAATTGGCCCTGACTCCCCCACCGAATCCTTGCATAATTATCTTCGTGGAGCTTGATGATAAATTGCAACAAATAACTAGGGAAACCCATGTCCAATAGGACCCCCCAGAGTTTGGCACGTGGATTGACATCGAATGCTGTTTTCAGGTCTATGAAAGCCAGGTACAGGCTACCCTTGGTGATGGACACTGACTTCCAATAGACTGCACAAAACCGGAATACCTGATCCGTCGCACCAACATTACGCATAAACCCCGCCTGAAAGTGGGTCAAAATGCTATCATCTATTAGCCACATCTCTATTCGGTTTATGATGACCCTGCCAACTACCTTTTGAATGGTATCGATTAAACTTATCGGTCTGTAGTTGGCAGGGTCCTCTCTATCACCTTTCTTGTATATAGTGATAACCTCCGCGCCCTTCCAGGATTCAGGGACAGGGTGGCCGTGCTGGATTAAGTTCATCAAACAGGCTATAAGGTCTGCCCATATTTTGGGGTCATGCAGTAGTAAATCTCCCGGCAGGCCATCTGGGCCGGCTGCCTTCCCTGGTAATATTTTTAAAATAGCATCTTGAACTTCCCGCGGGGAGAATGACTCTTCCTTGCTTCCTATCTCCATACTAGGTTCGCTCTGAATTTCCATAGCTGGAGATATTAAATGGCCTTGAACACTATCCTCGCAGTACAATTTTTAAAAAATGGGAATACCATTGGTGTTCATTTATATGATTTAAAATCGGCTCTGCCCCCCTTCTATCAAGGGCATTGATCAGTTTCCAAAACTCAATGGAGTTTTTCCCACAGGCTGCAGCCTTAAGCTGCTGCCAATGCTGCTCCTCCTAATCCTTCTTGGCTGAGGTTATGCTTCTGTGATACTCCTTTCTGGCTAATCTCACTGCTATGGGATCCTTGCTTTTTATAGCTAGCTTAATGGCCTTCCTCTTTCCTCTTCAATTTGCCGTGTACCAGGGGTTACCCTTAGGGGTTTTTTGATTTGACGTGGATATCCCCTGTGGCCTCTTAAGGAAGAACTCTCCTATTTTATCTGTTAGGTTCTTATACAAGACTGGCAAGTTTGATCCGGGAGGATGAGGCGCTGCTAAAGCAACGCTGCAAGGCTACAAGTTTCAGCTAAAACTAACTCTTTAATGCTATTAAGTTTCCCCTCTTCACACCTAACCACAATCCATTTTAACTTCCGATTACAATTGGAGGGAAAAACCTCTTTAGTAATCATCTCAGAGCCTCCACTCTTGCCGATCCCATTTACCCAGTGGATTTCCATGCATAATGGGTTGTGATCACTGTCTGATGATTGCCTAACCTCCATATCGACTAGACTTGCCCAAGATTGGATGTCCAGGAAGATATAATCAATTCGAGAAGGGCAACCTATCCTGTTGTAAGTCATTGCCCCATCGCGATCTAAAACAGTCCGCCCATTAAGAGCCCGAAGATTATGTTCTAGAGCCAGAGCATTCAGCTGGATAGCTCTGGCTGTCCATTTCTTAATGGGAGCAAGGACTAAAGGAGGTATAGTCTGCCTCTAGTCCTCTGAACTAAAACCTAATACCTCTTCATCATCCAGGGGTTCAAATGTGCAATTAAAATCCCCCCCACTAGTATTTTAGACCTAGTAGGAAGATCTGATAACCTCACATCTAACAGCTCTATTGTGGGCGAGATTAAACCACCCTGTAAGCCTCTTGCATAGACACAAAAGAGTTCGAAAAGGTTACCCCCAGATGGGCTTTTTAAGGAGATGTGCAAAATGTCGTTGGAAAGGACTTTATGGGTGGTAACAACACAGTTCAAATTCACCTTAACCCAAATATGTAGGCCACCTGAAGGGCGACCTTTCCCCACCGTAACTGCTGGAGTAAAGTAAGTGGAGTACCCATTTTTATATTGCGGGGTCAGGCACCAGGTTTCTTGGAACATACATATGTGGAATGTGTTAATAAAATCGTTCCAATCAGGGTTAGCAAGATTTTTTTTTAGCCCTGCTATATTCCAGGACAGAATATTAATGGCGATAGGAGCTACAGATAATTCCTTGATTGTAACTGGATTACTAGGTTTCTTTTCTCCTAAACTAGGACTAATAATTTCCAAACTAGCTAGGCCATCCCTGCCGATTTTGGTTCCATCCCGTGGGGCAACTACCACTTCCCTCTTTCCGATTTGTCTCGGAGACTGAGTTGGAAGTCAGTCGACTGCTTCCAATCCACTGTAACGATTGTAACAGGAGATTAGGGGATAATTGAGCTGTGGGCCATGCCATTCCCCATTGAACTGGTTACCACCTGGAGTAGACCTTCCTGCTCTTCTTCCTACTATGTTCCAACCTCCATCATCCCCCCTCCCCAGTTGATTGTGTTCTGATCCCTCAAAGGCTCACCCCTCATCCCCTCCTCACATGATTAGAAGCCCTCAACCAGCTCCACCTATTTTCATGATGTTCCGTCGGCATGTAGAAATATGACAGGGGTTTGACCATAATCGTGGAGTTGCTGTTACATGGGGGCCCAGAGCAAATATGCTCCACCAATCGCGGGTCCTCAAATGTAACCACAACACAGTCCCCCTGTAGACTTTTCTTATTCTCACCCACCCACGGTGCTCTCTCCACCTTAAGCATTTTGCTGTTGATATTAGGAGGAGGAGGAATATTTCTGTCTAACCAATGACATACTTTGTTTTTGAGTGCCCAGAAGGATTCAAGTGTTGCAGGGGCAAGCTCAGGGACACCTGTTAAGACTATCACATAAGGGCAGGCGTCAGGTGGTAGGCTAATGTTCCGACGCATCTTAGATTTCTCGGGATGGGATAAAGAGGGTTTGGGGACTGAAGTAATAGGGCCAGCTACATTCTGGGGTTTAATGTGCGCGTTAGTGGCTGGCTGATTAGCGCAAACTTTATTACCCTTAGGAATAGGAGTTTTAGGGGGGCAGGTCTTGGGGGTAGGGTTTTTCCCTACAGATTGATTCTTGGTCATGGGCGGGAGACTACGAGCGGGAGCCGATACATTAGGTGCCCTTTGGACGTGGTTACTATTTCGGGATTTTAATTCCTGATGAAGAGCCTGGAGCTGGTGTTCTATGCCCTGGAGTCTAATCTCCAAGGGCGAAAGTAGAGACTTGATAAGATCAGATAGAGTACTTATGAGTGGGCCATTCTTATCCTCTAGATCCTCTGGAGTTTCATCAAGGCTACTATCATCAAGAATACTAACCAAACTGCTATTCGAGGCTATGTCATCTGAGATACCTATTGGTAAAGGGTGGGATACACGCTGTGCCTCTTCTCTCCCTGTGTTGTGACCCAAGTTATCCCTCCCCTCCTCAGTGCTACCACTAGCGCTAGCCACATCACTAAAGCATCCTACCGTATCTTGTTTGGCTGTGTTGTCACCATTGACCTTGGTGGTTATTCGTTTGGATTTGGGGATTGCTCCTTCCAATATACCCCTTTGGGTATAGGTATTCTCATGGTGAACAACAGCTGGTAGGGATACTAAATTATTATCCGAAGAGGTCGATATTAAAGAGGTCGAGGGAGGTGGGTCCAAAAGAACTGAATTGGTACTGGTAGTGGTGTGGATCACAGCATCGACCTGCATAGGATAGGATTCAGAAATGCTTAAAGCTTTGACAGGGGTGCGCGCAGAGGCTATATTACCTAATGACGACCTTTTAGCTTGCGCGAGGTCCCGAGATACCCTTCTTTCCATGAATACTATACCCTGGTCAATTAGGGAATTAGTACGGAGGATGAAATTATCCAATGTACCTGTCAATTTTATAGCACCCGCCGCAGACTTGCTTCGGGTCTCACGGGTAGACATAGCCTTTAACAGAAAGTAACAGGCTAACAATAAGAAGCAAAATCAGATTACTAGCAAAATAGAATACAGATAAACAAGGTACTCGACGTTACTAGGACCCTCAATAAGTAACAATTAACGTAAAATAAAACAAAAGAAAGAGGTACCAGTAAAATGATCAATAATAAGGCACTGCAATAGAGATATACTTGCTATACAGAAGTCTTTGGAAGGAAGGTGAATCAAAGGACCTGGCCCAGTCCAGTCCCTACAGGCCTCGGTGGGCCACAGAGGGCCCGCCCTTTGCCTGGGCTTAGCCCCGGGCTATGTCCCGCGTGCGCGCAATCTGATTTAGCTTTTAATCAGGCAGGAGGCGGGGCGGGAAGAGGACCAGCTGCGGTAAATGACCAGCCTCACTGCAAGCTGGTCCTCGCAGTCCCGCCGATAGCCTCAATGTGCGTGGAACCCTCGAGTCTCTCCACGAGCGGCTCCCGCCAAGCGGGTGCCGCGAGGGGTGGGCTCAGGAACAGCAAAGGAAATCCGTAGGAGAAACAGCAGTCCGCCCGACCAAGTGCCCAGCAGGAAAACAAAGGGGCTCCGTATGGCGCTTACTCCACCAAACTTTTATCAGGCATGAGGCGGGTGCGGGAAGAGGACCAGCTGCGGCAGATGACCAGCCGCACTGCAAGCTAGTCCTCGCAGTCCCGCCAATAGCCTCAATGTGCGTGGGACCCTCGAGTCTCTCCACGAGCGGCGCCCGCGAAGCGGGGGCCGCGAGGGGTGGGCTCAGGAACAGCAAAGGAAATCCGTAGGAGAAACAGCAGTCCGCCCGACCAAATGCCCAGCAGGAAAACAAAGGGGCTTCAATATAATATACAATGAAGCCATAGTTGTTGCTTATTTATCGCATGCAACTAACAATCATTGACAAAACCAATAGTTCTGACTTGCTGTAGGTGTAATGTTACTTGCTGTATTATATATCTGGATGCAATGATAGAAGCAGAAAAATACCAGTCGGGCGGTACACTATGCTAAGCACAGAATTTTAGCTTAAGTGTTTTAAGCCACGCCCTTAATTACATCTACCACACCCCTTTGATGGATCCCCCCTGCCCCCCGTTTTTTTTTCATCCCAGTTAAAGCCCTGCGTACAACCAATACCACTAATCGTATTGCTTTCATTTTGTCGGAGCACCAAAAGTATGTAGGCCCCAAAACATGTAACGGGACTTCTTTAGATTTCGTAAATCCAGGCGCACTTTGACGTCACGTGGTTAGTTTTAGCTGCTAAATCATACTTTTATTGACAATAGTTATGAGAAATTGATGCCTGACTGACTTCCCTTCCTGCTTGCGGCAGCTCGTGGCAGGAAGCTGGGCAGTGCACAGGGGGCGAGGGAAGCGCGAGCTCCCAGGACGTTGCTCTGGCTTTGTGTTTTGAAGCGCGCTTGTGACTCAAAGTACGTCACAGCTCAGGAGGCTTGTCGGAATGAACTCGCTTGCCCTTCATAGCTGCAGACCGGTGATCTACGTCACGTTATTTCCTTTATAAACATTTTAATGATAGCACACATGTAACATCAATATCCACAGCAGCGTTTTAGAGTGAATGATGAATAAAGAACTGGTGGTACGTAATTAGTTAATGAAATGCCTTTATGTTTTTATTTGTTTCACCCTGACAGTGGACCATGGCAATTTTTACACCTAAGTGTGCCTCACAAGACAGATGAAATGGATAAGCAAGGGCATGTTGGTTTCGCCATAGTTCTGTTAAAATACTTGGAACCACTGCAGGTATTTACGGCTTATGCGCTGCCGAGAGCAGGGCATACGCATTAGGGAACAAGCATTGGTAAATGCAATGGTTTTCGCCTATGTGATTATTTATATATTTTTTTGTTGTTGCAAGTTCAGGATGAGTGATAATAGGTGGGGTTAGGAGAAGAGAATGCGTTGAAAGGAACCTAGCAGAAAAGTGGCCATGAAGTAGAGGGAGTAACAGAAAGCAAAATTGCAAGACGAAATAAACCCAATAAAAGAAATAAATGAGAATATGATGAGAGGAGTGACAAGTAATACAGTACATGGATGGCAGTGAAAGAGCTCTGAGGGGTTAGGGAATAGTGGAGTGGAAAGGCAGAGATACAGGGCAGTGGCTTTGCATAAAGTGAAAGTGCAGGGAAATAACAATGAAAGAGTGGATTGGTGTCACTACAACGCGGTTTTTTACAACGCATTCCGTTACATCGGAATTTTTACAACGCAGGATCCATTACATCGGATGCCATTACAACGCATGGCATTACATAGCAGCTGCTATTACAACGCATGGCATTACATCGTAAGTATAGGTAAGTATACCTTTTAAAAAAAAATGTAATTAAGTTAATTTAATTAATTTAATTTAATTAATTTAATTAAAATACATTTTAAAATAGTAATTAATTTAATTTAATAGATTTAAATCTATTTATTTAATTTAATTTTAATAAATTATTTAATTAATTTTAATTAATTAATATAATGAAATTAATTTAATTTAAATATTTTTAAAATTGTAATTAAATTAAATTAATTAAAATAATGTATTTAATTTAATTAATTTAATTAAAAAATGTAATTAATATAATATAATTAATTTAATTTTATAAATATATTTTAATTAATTTATAAATGGTAAATATAATTTAATTAGCCCTAAGCACAAACCCAACCCTGAACCCTAAAACACCCCTGTACCCCAAAACCCAAACCCTGCCCTGAAACCTAAAAACACCCCTGTACCCCAAAACCCAAACCCTGCCCTGAAACCTAAAAACACCCCTGTACCCCAAAACCCAAACCCTGCCCTAAAACCTAAAAACACCCCTGTACCCCAAAACCCAAACCCTGCCCTGAAACCTAAAAACACCCCTGTACCCCAAAACCCAAACCCTGCCCTGAAACCTAAAAATACCCCTGTACCCCAAAACCCAAACCCTGCCCTGAAACCTAAAAACACCCCTGTACCCCAAAACCCAAACCCTGCCCTGAAACCTAAAAACACCCCTGTACCCCAAAACCCAAACCCTGCCCTGAAACCTAAAAACACCCCTGTACCCCAAAACCCAAACCCTGCCCTAAAACCTAAAAACACCCCTTTACCCCAAAACCCAAACCCTACCCTAAAACCTAAAAACACCCCTGTACCCCAAAACCCAAACCCTGCCCTGAAACCTAAAAACACCCCTGTAGCCCAAAACCCAAACCCTTTAATTATAATTAATATTAATTAAATTTATTAAATAAAAATTAAATACTTACCTATATTTACGATGTAATGCCATGCGTTGTAATAGCATCTGCTATGTAATGCCATGCGTTGTAATGGCATCCGATGTAATGGATCCTGCGTTGTAAAAGTTCCGTTGTAATAGACTCCCGTTGTAAAAGTTGCGATGTAACGGTGCATCACCGAAAGAGTAAGTAGAAGAGAATGAGAGAGAATAGAGGTGTGCAATAGGGGGTGAAACTACTCAAGTATCAGTAAAACACCAGTGGCGTGACAATGACATCAGTCAGAAAGTCAAATGATTTGGGACAGAGAGAAAGAGCAGCCTGGACCGTTAAAAAAATATAAACGCAACGGCAGGCTATAGAAAGAGAATAGAGAGTGCTTGAAACACCCTAGAAATGACACTGAGATTAAAAGGGACATACAACATCCAAGAGATGACTGAGCCAGAAACACCCAGGGCTCTATTACTAAAACTACTTGTAGTCAACGTCTCAGTTCTTCATCATTTCAACCACAGATCTCAGCAGTGTCTGCCTCCATTTACCACATACCTTGAGTTCAGGGTTGGATTGGGAATACAAATCGGCCCGGGCACGCTAAAAAAAAAGTGGCCCATATTTACATAATGGATTTCTGCAAAACACTGCTTTGGCGAAATTTTATTTAAAAAGTGTGGGGGGGATTTTAAAAAATGCACGCATTAGTTTACAATGGTGAAACACACCTGAAAACAAGTGAGGCCACTTCTGCTCAGGCTGCCTGCCCCCCACTCAGTATGCACACATTAATTGGCCGGCACCGGCGAGAGAAAGGGAGTGACACCTTTGCCTGTTGATAAAAGGGAGGTAATCTACCTCAAGAAAGGTTGAGACCAGTGAGCAGCTGGCGGCATCGATCAACGCATAAACCGCCCAAATTGGCCCCCCAGGCTACTCAAAAAAGCAGTCCAGGCTGCAACTCAGACACCGGCCCCTCGGGCATTGCCGGAGTGCCCACGTTACCAATCTGACGCTGCTGAGTTCAATGCCAGCTTCTCAATTTGGGCTCTACCTCCTTCATAATCTGCCACCAAGATCTCCACCTGTGGGCTCACCGTGGACTCACCTGCAGGGAACTGATAATGATAGCTACCTATAGAGGGGAATGGGGAGCAACAACAGTGGAGTGAGATGATGGGTTGGTGGGGATGTGCGTGATTGAAGTAGGGTACACACAAGACCAGCAATAAGTTACAGAGAAAGGAAAAGAAACAACAAGTATGAACCGAGGGTCTGGTAGGAGTTGGGAACAAACACAATTGGGAGAGGGGAAGTGATGGAGTAAATGGGAGAGGTTTGAAGTTGTGTTTAATTTGATCCAGTGGTTTGCGGTGCCCAGCACCATCACTTAATCATCAACACAAGCACTTTTCAGGAGCAGCAGTTATAGACACATTCATGTATGCTAGGCACAGGGAGCATACGTTATTTTGCCCAGGTGCTGAACCGACGCCAAAGTCAGCATCTCTGGTCATTATGCCACATGCTCTCCCCACTTTCAAGGTGAGTAGTTGGTTCTATTTTAGGCAACACTAACAGGAGTAATGGGTTAGTGCAAGCTGCCTCCTGACGAGAGCCCCGGGACTTTTTTTATTTGTACAAATTAACAGCTTCTTTGGAGCTTCCAAATACTGGGACAAAACACCTGAACACAGGACTATCCTTCAGTGTTCATTCTGTGAAATGAACGTAGAAATATAGAAATATGACAGTGAGGAGAAGGCTGAAGTTAATTGATCTACTTTGTTCCGTGCACTGACAGTTCTTCCGAACAGCTTCTCATTGGTCATGGTTGTCAATTAGTACGCAAGAGGCGTCTCACAGCTGCATTTCCCACTCCTTTACCTTCTCATAATATTGCAGCAGAAAATAAGAGACCTTTGAAGGGTTGGACAGTACAAAAGTGCAACTCAATATATTGCTACTGGGGGCGTGGGCCTTTGAAAGAGTTTGTTATGTTAAATCTGCTTCCTTTGCTATTTTTGTATATCCCAGGGGAGTGGGTGTTGCCCCAGGGGCACTGGTAAGTGCCATTGCGATGGGAGCAAAGCAAAGCAGGAAGAACTGCGATCACAAGTTCTCCACTGAGACCAGCACATTGCGCTGAGCCCATGGAACTCGGGCAGCGCTGTTGCTTCAAAGCAAGGATGAAAATCTTGTAGTGACAGCAGGAAGGGGGTGATAGCTCAAAAGAAGTTCCACCACAGCACATGGAGACAGTACTTGGCCCTTGAGACACTGATAAGAGCAAAAACACCAGGAATACCTGGCCATATTATGCTACAGCCAATAAAAACATTTGAAAACTAAGTAACTAAGTGGCAAGTACAGGAACCAATACAAAGCAAAAAAGCAAGGGGGAGGGATGTAAGCCCCTTTTAAGATTTATATTGAGTATGAGAGATTTCACAAGCACAGCGTAAGCACTGTGCAGGCGAAACCTAAAAATGGGCCAGCTCTTTTAAGCTACTAGCCTACCTTTAAATCCAGATGCCAATATACCCTGCATTTACAAGCGGCGCAGAGGACTGACCCTCTGCAGGCGGTCAGAGTGATTGACTGCACCCTGCTGCAGGGAGATGCTTGGGGCATCCCTGAGACACTCGTGCCCACCTCCCAAGGGGCACAGTTAGCAGTGCTTCATTTTTTTTTTTTTTTTAAACGAGTGGTAGGGCTTTCGCCAGCAGGCCACTGCAGTGTGCACCGACATCGCCCCTGACATGCTGCCAATGATAGTAACAACACAACTACTAACCATCACACTCCTATAAGTGTGACTATTCGGACAATTTCGGCCCCCAAAGCTATAAGAATGGCTTGGACGGCAGGTAATGGTAGTTTTTAATGTATATTGAATTAATAATTAACTCTTGTTGTGGCCATCTCTAAATTAGCCAGACCACTCAATCTTGTGGCAGATTGTCACAACCACCGGTGTTGACAATAAAGTGCCGGTGGCCAGCAGCAGAATCCACAGTCTCAAATTAAGCACTGGTTAGGGGTGCAGTAAATGTGTGCCTCCTCTTTGCAGTGCAGTCATTGTGATACCAGATAGTCTCTTTGCCTATGCGCCTGCGTCTGTAATACGGGACAAGCGTAAAAACAATGGATTCAATCAATCAATCAGTGACACTTATAAAGCGCGCTACATACCCGTAGGGTCTCAAGGCGCTGGGGGGGGGGGGGTGCCGCTACTGCTCGAACAGCCAGGTCTTCAGCTTCTTCCTGAAGGAGAGGTGGTCTTGGATCAGGCGCAGGTCGGTCGGGAGGGAGTTCCAGGTCTTGGCGGCCAGGTAGGAGAAGGACCTTCCTCCTGTAGTCGCTCTTCGGATGCGGGGGACGGCGGCGAGGGCGTGGTTGGCTGATCGGAGGTGGCGTTTGGGAGCGTAGAAGTTGACTCGGCTGTTGAGGTAGCTCGGGCCTTGGTCGTGTAGGGCTTTGTGTGCGTGGGTGAGGAGGCGGAAGGTGATTCTTTTGTTGACGGGGAGCCAGTGAAGGTCTCTCAGATGTCCGGAGATGTGGCTGGTTCGTGGGATGTCGAGGATGAGTCTGGCCGAGGCGTTCTGGATCCGCTGGAGTCTCTTCTGGAGCTTGGCGGTGGTACCGGCGTATAGGGCGTTGCCGTAGTCCAGACGGCTGGTGACGAGGGCCTGGGTGACGGTCTTCCTGGTCTCGGTGGGGATCCACCAGAAGATCTTTCGTAGCATGCGCAGGACGTTGAAGCACGACGAGGAGACGGCGTTGACTTGTCTGGTCATGGAGAGGGAGGAGTCCAGGATGAAGCCCAGGTTGCGTGCGTGGTCTGTCGGTTTGGGTGCGGTGCCCAGGGCGGGTGGCCACCAGGAGTCGTCCCAGGCGGAGGGTGAAGAGCCCAGGATGAGGACCTCCGTCTTGTCTGAGTTCAGTTTCAGGCGGCTGGTCGTCATCCAATCGGCTACCTCTTTCATCCCTTCGTGCAGGTTGGCTCTGGCGGCTGCGGGGTCGTTGGTCAGGGAGAGGATCAGCTGGGTGTCGTCGGCGTAGGAGATTATTCTGAGGTTGTGTTTGCGTACGATGGCCGCGAGGGGGCTCATGTAGACGTTGAAGAGGGTGGGGCTCAGAGATGATCCTTGGGGGACGCCGCAGATGACTTCGGAGGCCTCTGACTTGTACGGTGGCAGGCGGACTCTCTGTGTTCTTCCGTCGAGGAAGGAGATGATCCATTCCAGTGCCTTCTCCTGAATTCCGACGTCGCTGAGGCGCTGCACTAGGGTGCGGTGGCAGACAGTGTCGAATGCCGCGGAGAGGTCTAGGAGGATGAGGGCCACTGTTTCTCCATTGTCCATCAGGGCTCGGATGTCATCGGTGGCGGCGATGAGGGCGGTCTCGGTGCTGTGGTTGGCTCGGAAGCCGGACTGTGAGGGGTCGAGGGATCCGTTCGTCTCGAGGAAGGCGGCCATCTGCTTGTTGACGGTCTTCTCGATGACTTTGGCTGGAAACGGGAGAAGCGAGATGGGGCGGTAGTTCTTGAGGTCGGTGGGGTCCGCTGTTGGTTTCTTGAGTAGGGCGCTGAGTTCGGCGTGTTTCCAGCTCTCAGGGAAGATGGTGGTGTCGAGGGATGTGTTGATGATGTCTCGTAGGTGGGGTGCGATGACAGCGTCGGCCTTGTTGAAGACGTGGTGAGGGCAGGGGTCGGTCGGTGATCCGGATTGCCTCATTTGCATGGAGCTGGGCCGCTGTGCAATTGAAAGCATGTGCCCTTAGCTTTGCAGCACACAATCTGTATTACAGAAAGGGCAGTACTACTATCTGCATCCACTTATTTAATACCAAAATGATCAGTGGGTGCAAAAAGATGGCACACATGCCCATTACACCCCCAGTATTCTTTCTATAACACGGGCCCAAGTATAATGAAATTTAAGATAAAGAATTCAAAATAGCAGATTTGGAACTACTCACAATGGCAAGTGTTTTGTTAGTAAGACCATCTTCATTATTGTCACGGGGCATGCTACACATCATGTTCCAGCCGCAAAAAATATTTTCAGCGAAATTCCTGGGTGGGGATAACTTATGATATATTTTGGGCATCACATTTTTGTAGCAACAACACTGTTTTGCGAGGGTGGATTGCTGTATTTTTGGCTTGAAAGGAAACATGATGTTGCATTTCTGCTCTTTGCTCGATTCTTGCCAAGCGCGATGAGTAATTCTGGTTTTACAAGGGGGAAATTGTGGCCTACTTCCGGTCAGACGCAACAGTGACAGACTTTGCACAACATCCGCGCGCCACCAGTATGTGCCTCTTGGAATAGACCGTGATATCGCGCTCATTGGACGAGGCTAGAAAGGTGGAATTCCCATTGTTACTCACGGTGGTTAGAGGAAGAAACTGGACGAAACCAGGCACGCGTTGCCCGTTACCTGACAGAATTTATTGACTCGGTTTTTCCTTTTAATCCGATTTTTTGGTTCATCTAAAATTGTTTAGGGCGTGTTATTGTTATTCCACGGAAAAGAATGGATGTTATAAGGAACATTTTAACAATGCTCTTTTTTGAAAGGTTAAACGATTGCTCGCGTTGGAAACGAAAAGCATATAAAACAGTATATTAAAACAAGATTCTAGAATATGCAGCTCGTTTATTAAATGCTTTGGAATGGCACAAATCCAAGAAAGCAACAGCTGACTTCTGTTAAGGACACTTGTTAAGTGCAGTGTGTGGGCTGCTACAGCATTGAACGTGCATTTTGCTAATAGACGGCCTGAGCAGGGTCAGAATGGGACAGAAAATAGGCCTGGACACCAAAATAAAAAAAATAAAAAACCTGTAGCCACTCACATTTGCAAACTGGGGCAGTTTTGAACTTGTAAAGATGCGCTGTATAAATTAACGGAGATCACCCAAAAAGCCAGGTGTAACGTAAGTGTCCACGCAATTTGTTTCTGATCTCAATGACAACATAGGAAGTGACATCATATGGCTTGTGCCACCTATGAGGTCAGGGGTCTCTAAAGCAGTGCGTGCTAGGAGTGGCAAGGAACAAGGCAGGGGTCGCGACCCCAAGTGATCTCTAAATTAAGTTCATGGCTGTTTAGGTTTTTTGCTAGGTATGGGAGACTGTATGCATTTGTTCTTGCTGTAGGCAATGTGTGTGGTAATATCGAGAAAATCAGCAGTAGAAGCTGGACCACCAGACTATGGAACAGTTCCACAAATAGCCCAAAGAAAAGTCCAAACACTGACCTGTCAGACCAGCCCTTCTGGCTTTGCCCGATTACCTTGTAGGCCAGCTCAATCGTGACCCTGAGCATGATCTGACCATGTCCCGATAGGACGATAGGCTGCCCAGTGTCCTTCGTTTATACAGTGCACCACATACACACATGCACTAACACAGTGATACCCCTAATACATGTACATTATTGATAAAAAATTAGAGGTCTCTCTTTTTTTGCACACAACTGTGATGTTGGTTGGCTTGCAGCTAGGTTGGGATCCTTCACCATTTTTAAGGTTTTCCGGTGTCCTTTTGCTGCACTTATTCACTCTTTTCATTTTGTGTTTTTCAACCACACTGCCACCACTCAAATCCTGCTACTAGTACAACTTTTCTGAACCCACTTTTTAAAAAGACTTGTGCGACAGAGATCAACTAGAGGCTGTGCCGTGCCAGAAACTCCTCGGATTAAACCCGTTCAAAAAAGAGATTCTAGTTGCGCGTGATTACCCTTCTGGGTATATACAAAATCTTTAGCCTCAATATCTCATCATTCAGGATGGAATTATTCCTGTTCAAGCCAGACCCCCTCAGTCCCTATTTTGCTGTCATTTGGTCAGTATGGTGACCAAGACAGTCCAAGGCCTCTGACACATGCAGTCGGCCTTCGTCTACCAACTGTCCTGTCGGATTTAAGACCAAGATCAGGAACAATTCCTGCTTGAAAGAGATGCAATAACTCATTAAATTCTCACCTTCATAATGCTGCTCTTCTCCCTTTCCCGCCTAATTGACCCTTTTCAGGCCTTTCCCCTACTTTCCCCTTCCCTGTCCTAGTTGTCCTCATCTACACACTCTACTTTTCCTGACCAGTTTCACCACTTCAATTCTCTCTCTCTATACTCCAACACAACTCTTGATCTATTTCATCCTGATCTATTCAAATGAGCTGAAGAAATATGTACACTGTTTAATGTTTTTTTTAAAAAAGACCAAAAAATGATTGGTGTAATGCTTGAATTAATCACAGCCGCTGGAATTTACTAAAGGCTTCATTCATGTCCATCAGGTTTATTGATTGTCACTTCTTCTGTGTAAGTGATGCCTTACATTTCACTTTGTTGCTGTATGTACAAAGCGCCGATACCCTTTGGCAAAGAGCTCTTTATAAAAATGCAAATAAATAAATAAGTAGTCTTGCTGATAGTTTAATACTGACTGATCATTTCGTGAGTTAATGGAATATTTAAATTTGGGATCGGTTGGAATAGCAACACATGTTCTCAGATTTTTTAATACTACACACAGGTAAACAACCTTTACAACGCAACTTTTACCACGCAGTGCCTTTACAACGCAACTTTTACAACGCAAACCATTACAACGCATTGCGCTGGGGGGCGGTCTAGGATAGGGAATGTGTTTAATGTACTATCCAACATCTTCCCTACTATCCACGGGGACTGGAGTTGGAATAGTAAATTAAACAATTCACTATCCAGTGCCTAAAAGCATTATGCGTTGTAAAGGTATTCATTGTAAATACCGCGTTGTAAAGGCATGCGATGTAAAAGCATGCCTTGTAATGTCATACATCCCTACACACATCATAAGTTAGGCATTTATCAGACCAGTTACACTATCAGCCATCCTTAGGCCGAGTGGCATAGCAAGGGGGGCATGGCCCTATTGCAAGCAAGGAAAATGGTCCGTGCTCTCATGATAAGCACTAAACGCAGGCATAATTGGGGTGCAGGCGGTCCTTCACACCCCTGGATTTTCTGCACTACTGCACCAGCTCCATTAATGTTAGCTAGGATCATGCTCGGCTTGTAAGTGCTGATTTAGTTCTTTCACTCATACTCACGGATGATTTTCACCGCAAACTAGACAAGATGATTAATAAATTCCTATGGAGAGAGAAAAGAGCTAGGAGAAGCCTAAAAAAGCTAAGGCTAAGCAAGTAATTGGGGGGGGGGGCTAAACCTAGCAGACTACAGAGCTTATCCAACTGCATTCATAGCAATGCAAGGCGCTTACTGGCTATCACCCCCTAAGGAATACACGCCGGTATGGCTACAAATAGAGCGAGCAATCCTAGACAACCTTGATCCAATGGTACTATTAACAGCCAATACACACACACACACCTCCAACACAATATTCAAGAACACAAAAGTGGCTCTGCTCAAAATAGATAAAAAAATGGAACACAGTATAAAAGACTCGAAGTAGGAGTCCTTGTGGGCGAACACCAAGATCAAATACAAAGGGAAGCACCTAGCCATAGAGACTTGAAAGAAGTTGGGAATCTCATTTCCAGCCCAACTAGAAGAGGGGGGTAACCCTGCCACGTTCGGCATGCTAAAAGAGAAACACAACTTGGCAGACATCGAGCTCTATAGCTTTCTAAAAATAAGAACAGCATTAACAAAGGCAAACTTAGCCAAACATAGCCCGTCAACTATATCATGCATGACAAGGATCAATAGAGTAGGACACCAGGTGTCTCACCTATACAAACTGCTACGCCCTAGAGCCACCAAAATCAATGACAAACCAGCAGAATATTGGACAAAGCAGCATGGCACCACACTGAACGAGCACAAACTACAAACCCTCTGGGCCCTCCCCCTCAAAGACCAAGATAACCCCAGTTCTGGCCCAGACGAAATTCTGTCTTTTACATAAAACATACTGGACCCCTGCACGACTAGCGGCGCTAGGCTTCAGGGAAAACAACTTGTGTTGGAACTGCGAGAACGAAAAAGGGGACCTAGCACACCTCATCTTCCACTGCCCTAAAGTTAAAAAGTTCTGGAAGTAGATATTCACGTTTATAAATAAAATGCTGGGATGCACATTAAAGCCAGAATTCTCCACCCTCATGACGGCATTCATAACCACTAACCTAGAGTCTAAACAGGACAGGGACCTGCTAGACCTCCTGCTGACCTCGGCAGTTAAAATGGTGGTCTCCAAATGGAAGGAGACACACAAGGCGGCATTCAAAGGGTGGCTCAACTGGATAACACACCTTGGAGGCGCAGACAGTATCGCACTACGTAAACTTGTCCTGGAGACCGGCAACCAGAGGTATGTGGACAACACTGAATGAATACTTGGGTCACTTCAAGCCCCCGTGAACAGAACCTGCAGGCCAAGGTAAAACCACAAGCAAGAGCTCTCCATGTCCACTTTTCTCTTCTTTCTTTCTCTTGCTCTTTTTCTCCCCTCCCACTTTCTATCATTCCTATAGTAGGACAGTGGAAAGGGGGACATCTGATCATGTAGACAACTTACCTGTATAGTGTCATGTAAAGCCAGATTGTGATGTTACCCCGCGAAGGGAAAGCAATGCTAATTGTATGTGTAACATTTCTTAATAAAATACATTGAAATTTAAAAAAAAGTAAGTGCTGATTTGGTCATCTGTGGATTTGAAGCATTTACTGCACTAGAGTCAAAGGTTTGCCTGCATCTAATGGGTAAATGTAATTCAATATAAGATGCTCACAGCTATAATCACCACTAAATAACCACCTTTTATGTTGCATCTGTTTACAAACTTCTTGCTTTCTTCTCAGGCACCATAGATGCTGTGGAAACTGGCACTCCCTCTGGGACATTAATACATTTCTACACCTGCAAAATGGTGGTGAAGTGATCTGTGGTGGGGCAATGCCCTTCTTTCACTGTAAACTCTTGAATAACTCCTGCACCAATGTAGCTTTGCAGCACTTCTGGAATTACCATCTACAACGGCCAGTGCTGGCAACCTCCTCTCGCCTGTTATTGCCTCCTGATCCACAGCTTCAGCACCACAACTCCACATCTTCAGGGACTGTAGACTTATTTACCAACATGTAAGGTTTTTCCAGAATCCCTCTCCATCTCATAACAAGATGTAAGAGACTCCAACCGCCTCATTATTTCTGAAGACTTTTTTGGAAATAACCAACATGCACACTAGAGCCATTGTAAGTTGAGAAACTGACCTTTCACCAACCATCAAGAAGACTACACTCAGCCTCCCTTTTACTTGCCCATACTCCCCACATCTACCAAAGCATAAGGGGAGGATGCTCCTTCTCCCACATCGCACCAAAGATCTGGAACAGCCTCCACACCCACCTCTGGACCATCACCTCACTTCCAGAATTCCGAATAGCCCTCAAGACTTGGCTGTTCGAATAAGCCTCCAGGGCCAGCAAGCGCCTGAATGCCCTACCGGGTGATTAGCTGCACTTTATCAATCCTGATTGATTGATTGAGAAATGATGGAGGCACCCAAAAGAAAAGTAAACCAAAAGGTAAAGAGTAAGGGCCAAACAACGTAAACAAAAGAATGGTAGCTAAATTAACAAGCAGACATCGAAACAAAGCTCAAAATCAAGTAAGAAAACCTATAAAGCTAATTTAAGGAGCAAATGGAAATTATCAAATCTAAACTTTCACTAAAATCTAAAGTCAGAAAAAATACAACTATCCCCTAAATACCTAAAAATTAAATGAAGCACCCTATATTGCGCTATGAATTTACCCTTCCTCCAAGTGTTGTCAACTCTCCTGCAATTTAGCCAAACCCACAATCAATCAGAAAGTCACAGACGTTTTTGATTATGTTCTGAACATACTTGACTATCTGCATATCAATAGCGAGATCAAGGGATTCTGATCAGCTCTCAAATCTCCATAGTAGACTTAGGCATTGAGACTAGTTACAGAGTGGATTAGGCCACTTGTGATCCCTTTCACCTGCGGTGGAACATGCTAAAGAGATTCTAATTAACGTATTACTTTGCCAGGGCTGCTAAAATCTTTGCATGTGAAATCAATTGTCCAGATAGACTACTGAGTCCTGTTTATCATATGAATGTCCTTTTTAGGGCTCGGCCTCCGCCCACTGAAAGTGGGAGGAGTTTCGAGATCCTAATGTTAAAGAAAAAAAAAAAGTATCTCCTAGGGCTTTGGCGAGACACATTCCACACATTCCTTAGTCTGGTATCTCATCTGGCCAGTGATTCGTCTTCGTTGTGGTGTCGTTTTAATAGGCTTGAAGTGATAGGGTAAATGTAGTTATCCTCCGCCATGTTGGGCATTTTTCGTTCGTGTGCGCGCAAAGAAGTACATTAATTATAATTAGGAGCTGTCAGGGTGCCTCCGTAAGTGAATCCAGATGGCCGGGCGCGTTCACCATTCAGCAGCGCTCAGCGCGCAGCTGCTCCATGCCAGGCCGGGAAAGGGCTTCATTAGTTCAAGAACAAGAGTCTGACGTTCTGTCATGGGCTGTTCTTTTAATCTCAGTTTCATTTTTTTTCTGGAATGGTCCGTGGCCGGTGTGAATGGAATTGTTCTCTCGAGTTTATTATGTGTTTCTTTGCAGCAGCTTTTGTTTTCGGAGCTGAGGTAATGAATAGCAAGCTGGCAGGCAGCGCCTTTTAGAACTGTTTGCTTTCTGTTTGAGACTCCTGACAATGTTTTACAAAATCTTTTTTCTAAAAGCAAGCATCTATCGGAAGTGGGAGATAGGAACCTTTTGACTGGTTTCATATAGTTCAGAGATTCACTTTCATTCCTCTTTAAATATCACTCTTTAGGTGTTCAAGGTTTGTGTATTTTTTTTTACATATCTTAAGACAATCTAAAAGTATTTTTTCAAGATGAAATGCCAAAGCAGCACTATGCAGAGCAATGACATACTACAAGTGGCATACTATAATACTTTTTTAATAAGGGGCAAGACGTTGAAAGCCTAATAGCATTCTCAAAGTTTATGTGTAGTGTTCATAAAAGCAGCAAATCTGGGATAAGCTGGGGGGAACTGTCTTTCGCTCTAAAGGCTGTCTGTCAACAGGTTTCCGCTTTCAGAAGTCTAACTGGAATTCTTCAGGACTGTTTATATGGAGTAGTTGCACTATTCTAGCAGACAGTAAAGCATCTGATTACAGTGGTCTTGGGGGCAGAAAACATGACCGCCTTGCTCCTGTCACACTCACATACGTGTATATGACAATTGTGAGAGTGCAGTTTGAGAGTTGAGAGTGCAGATTGAGAGTTGAGAGTGCAGATTGAGAGTGCAGATTGAGAGTGCAGTTTGAGAGTGTAGTTTGAGAGTGCAGTTTGAGAGTGCAGTTTGAGAGTGCAGTTTGAGAGTGCAGTTTGAGAGTGCAGTATGAGAGTGCAGTATGAGAGTGCAGTATGAGAGTGCAGATTGAGAGTGGTGTTTGAGAGTGCAGAGTGGAGATTGAGAGTTGAGAGTGCAGTTTGAGAGTGCAGTTTGAGAGTGCAGAGTGGCGGTGCAGAGTGCAGAGTGGCGGTGCAGAGTGGCGGTGCAGAGTGCGGAGTGGCAGTGCAGAGTGCAGAGTGGCGGTGCAGAGTGGCGGTGCAAAGTGGCGGTACAGAGTGGCGGTGCAGAGTGGGGGTGCAGAGTGGGGGTGCAGAGTGGGGGTGCAGAGTGGCGGTGCAGAGTGCAGAGTGGCGGTGCAGAGTGGCGGTGCAGAGTGGCGGTGCAGAGTGGCGGTGCAGAGTGGCGGTGCAGAGTGGCGGCGCAGAGTGGCGGTGCAGAGTGGCGGTGCAGAGTGGCGGTGCAGAGTGGCGGTGCGGCGGTGCAGAGTGGCGGTGCAGAGTGGCGGTGCAGAGTGCAGAGTGGCGGTGCAGAGTGGCGGTGCAGAGTGGCGGTGCAGAGTGGCGGTGCAGAGTGGCGGTGCAGCGGTGCCGAGTTGCGGTGCAGAGTGGCGGTGCAGAGTGGCGGTGCAGAGTGGCGGTGCAGAGTGGCGGTGCAGAGTGGTGGTGCAGAGTGGCATTGCGGCGGTGCAGAGTGGCGGTGCAGAGTGGCGTTGTGGCGGTGCAGAGTGGCGTTGCAGAGTGGCGGTGCAGAGTGGCGGTGCAGAGTGGCGGTGCAGAGTGCAGAGTGGCGGTGCAGAGTGGCGGTGCAGAGTGCAGAGTGGCGGTGCAGAGTGGCGGTGCAGAGTGCAGAGTGGCGGTGCAGAGTGGCGGTGCAGAGTGCAGAGTGGCGGTGCAGAGTGGCGGTGCAAAGTGGCGGTGCAGAGTGGCGGTGCAGAGTGGCGGTGCAGAGTGGCGGTGCAGAGTGGTGGTGCAGAGTGGCGGTGCAGAGTGGCGGTGCAGAGTGGCGGTGCAGAGTGCAGAGTGGCGGTGCAGAGTGCAGAGTGGCGGTGCAGAGTGGCGGTGCAGAGTGCAGAGTGGCGGTGCAGAGTGCAGAGTGGCGGTGCAGATTGCAGAGTGGGGGTGCAGAGTGGCGGTGCAGAGTGCAGAGTGGCGGTGCAGAGTGGCGGTGCAGAGTGGCGGTGCAGAGTGGCGGTGCAGAGTGGCGGTGCGGCGGTGCAGAGTGCAGAGTGGCGGTGCAGAGTGGCGGTGCAGAGTGCAGAGTGGCGGTGCAGAGTGGCGGTGCAGAGTGCAGAGTGGCGGTGCAGAGTGGCGGTGCAGAGTGCAGAGTGGCGGTGCAGAGTGGTGGTGCAGAGTGGGGGTGCAGATTGGCGGTGCAGAGTGGCGGTGCAGAGTGGCGGTGCAGAGTGGCGGTGCAGAGTGGCGGTGCAGAGTGGCGGTGCAGAGTGGCGGTGCGGCGGTGCAGAGTGGCGGTGCAGAGTGGCGGTGCAGAGTGCAGAGTGGCGGTGCAGAGTGGCGGTGCAGAGTGGCGGTGCAGAGTGGCGGTGCAGAGTGGCGGTGCAGAGTGCAGAGTGGCGGTGCAGAGTGCAGGGTGGCGGTGCAGAGTGGCGGTGCAGAGTGCAGAGTGGGGGTGCAGAGTGGGGGTGCAGAGTGGGGGTGCAGAGTGGCGGTGCAGAGTGGCGGTGCAGAGTGGCGGTGCAGAGTGGCGGTGCAGAGTGGCGGTGCGGCGGTGCAGAGTGGCGGTGCAGAGTGCAGAGTGGTGGTGCAGAGTGGCGGTGCAGAGTGCAGAGTGGCGGTGCAGAGTGGTGGTGCAGAGTGCAGAGTGGCGGTGCAGAGTGGTGGTGCAGAGTGGGGGTGCAGAGTGGCGGTGCAGAGTGGCGGCGCAGAGTGGCGGTGCAGAGTGGCGGCGCAGAGTGGGGGTGCAGAGGGGCGGTGCAGAGTGGCGGTGCAGAGTGGCGGTGCAGAGTGGCGGTGCGGCGGTGCAGAGTGGCGGTGCAGAGTGGCGGTGCAGAGTGGCGGTGCAGAGTGGCGGTGCTGAGTGGCGGTGCAGAGTGGCGGTGCAGAGTGGCGGTGCAGAGTGGCGGTGCAGCGGTGCAGAATGGCGGTGCAGAGTGGCGGTGCAGAGTGGCGGTGCGGCGGTGCAGAGTGGCGGTGCAGAGTGGCGGTGCAGAGTGCAGAGTGGCGGTGCAGAGTGCAGAGTGGTGGTGCAGAGTGGCGGTGCAGAGTGCAGAGTGGCGGTGCAGAGTGGCGGTGCAAAGTGGCGGTGCAGAGTGGCGGTGCAGAGTGGCGGTGCAGAGTGGCGGTGCAGAGTGGCGGTGCAGAGTGGCGGTGCAGAGTGGCGGTGCGGCGGTGCAGAGTGGCGGTGCAGAGTGGCGGTGCAGAGTGGCGGTGCTGAGTGGCGGTGCAGAGTGGCGGTGCAGAGTGGCGGTGCAGAGTGGCGGTGCAGCGGTGCAGAATGGCGGTGCAGAGTGGCGGTGCAGAGTGGCGGTGCAGAGTGGCGGTGCGGCGGTGCAGAGTGGCGGTGCAGAGTGGCGGTGCAGAGTGCAGAGTGGCGGTGCAGAGTGCAGAGTGGTGGTGCAGAGTGGCGGTGCAGAGTGCAGAGTGGCGGTGCAGAGTGGCGGTGCAAAGTGGCGGTGCAGAGTGGCGGTGCAGAGTGCAGAGTGGCGGTGCAGAGTGGCGGTGCAGAGTGGCGGTGCAGAGTGGCGGTGCAGAGTGGCGGTGCAGAGTGGCGGTGCGGCGGTGCAGAGTGGCGGTGCAGAGTGGCGGTGCAGAGTGGCGGTGCAGAGTGCAGAGTGGCGGTGCAGAGTGCAGAGTGGCGGTGCAGAGTGGCGGTGCAGAGTGCAGAGTGGGGGTGCAGAGTGGGGGTGCAGAGTGGCGGTGCAGAGTGCAGAGTGGCGGTGCGGCGGTGCAGAGTGGCGGTGCGGCGGTGCAGAGTGGCGGTGCAGAGTGGCGGTGCAGAGTGCAGAGTGGCGGTGCAGAGTGGCGGTGCAGAGTGGCGGTGCAGAGTGGCGGTGCAGAGTGCAGAGTGGCGGTGCAGAGTGGCGGTGCAGAGTGCAGAGTGGCGGTGCAGAGTGGCGGTGCAGAGTGCAGAGTGGCGGTGCAGAGTGGCGGTGCAAAGTGGCGGTGCAGAGTGCAGAGTGGCGGTGCAGAGTGGCGGTGCAGAGTGGCGGTGCAGAGTGGCGGTGCAGAGTGGCGGTGCAGAGTGGCGGTGCAGAGTGGCGGTGCAGAGTGCAGAGTGGCGGTGCAGAGTGGCGGTGCAGAGTGGCGGTGCAGAGTGCAGAGTGGCGGTGCAGAGTGCAGAGTGGCGGTGCAGAGTGGCGGTGCAGAGTGGCGGTGCAGAGTGGTGGTGCAGAGTGGCGGTGCAGAGTGGCGGTGAGTGCAGAGTGACAGTGAGTGCAGAGTGACAGTGAGTGCAGAGTGACAGTGAGTGCAGAGTGACAGTGAGTGCAGAGTGACAGTGAGTGCAGAGTGACAGTGAGTGCAGAGTGACAGCAGAGTGACAGCGAGTGCAGAGTGACAGCAGAGTGACAGTGAGTGCAGAGTGACAGCAGAGTGACAGTGAGTGCAGAGTGACAGCAGAGTGACAGTGAGTGCAGAGTGACAGTGAGTGCAGAGTGACTGTAGAGTGCAGAGTGACTGTAGAGTGCAGAGTGACTGCAGAATGCAGAGTGACAGCAGAGTGCAGAGTGACAGCAGAGTGCAGAGTGACAGTGAGTGCAGAGTGACAGTGAGTGCAGAGTGACAGTGAGTGCAGAGTGACAGTGAGTGCAGAGTGACAGTGAGTGCAGAGTGACTGCAGAGACAGTGTGTCAGGGTGCACATTGTGTGAGTGTGCAGAATGAGTGTGCAGGGTAAACAGTGTGTGACTATGCAGGGTGACATTAGGAGTGTGCGGGTGAGCAGTGTGTGAATGTTACGGGGCAGTGTGTGAGTGTGCAGAAAACACCACACACACATACACCACACACACATAACGCACACACAAACCACACACCTCAGTCTCTCAACACCACACACTTGTCACCACTCAACACAACACACTCACCACCACACTCACTCCCCAGGCTCACCCCCACAGACTCACCACCACACACTCACCAGCACACAGAAAACAACACACACAACAACACACCCCCAGCCGTCAGTGAATGCTTTCACCATGCACAAACACCAACAACCATCATCCATCTGTGCACGCTTTTACCAAGCACACACCCACCAGCCGTCAGTGCACCCTTCCACCAGGCACACACACCTCCAGCCGGCAGTGCACTTTTCCACCAAGCAATCGCAGTATGGTACACTTTACTTTTAAACATATTCATATAAAGCACAGCATGCCACCATTGGTAAAATTACAATTCAACAAACATACTTCCACTACACACCACATGCACACACTCCATAACACATGGCAAAAAGACATTGGCATTTACAATGCCATTAGCTCAAACTCAAATAAATCCGAGCCCGATTGCATTTCTAATGCTTGTTAGGTTTGCACCAGAGATCGTATCAAGTATACCTTTAAGTAGGTGTGCCAGACACAAACAGGGAAAGTGCACCCTATAAAAAGAAATGTGCTGCTCTCATGCTGCCATGGGGGCATTGCATTCAGTGAAATATTTAATTAATAAAACAAATTTGTTTTATTAATTAAATTGTTTACTTTCCTCCAATTATCCATATTCCAGTTTTTAGCACCCCCTCACCCTGCCCCTCCCCCGCCCCACCTTTCTGCCACACTGGAACTCCCTCCACGGGCCGCGGCTGCCTGGAAAGGCGTTTCAGGGGTGCTGCGTGATGTTCCCACACACCTCCCATGGTTTTTGTCGCATTCCATGATTTACTAGAACGGGTAAACCTGGGAATGCGCCAAAAAGATACACTTTTCCAGGAGAGGTTTAACAAGGGGAAATATCTGAATTTCTCACTGTTACTTTCACTTTCTATGTGTGCTGCATTGTCCAACACATATAGATAGAGGAATGTGCCTCTCAGGATTGTCTTTGTGCAGGAAGGTGCCCCATTCCTGTCACTCAGTGCAGCGCAACAATGTGACTTGCTGCACTGCATGAATATTTTATGAATCGGCCCCCCCAGTTTCTCTAAAAAAAATATTTTTAACATTCATTTATTTTATCTTTTTTCCTTTTCCCTCTTTGTGCAATGTTCTTTTTGATAAATATTAATACACTCTAAAACACATTTGTTTTGAAAAGCATGGATGAAATCAGAAACATTTGCCTTTTCAGCACATGCCATTTGGAAAAAATTTACACCTGGAACATTGGAACGTTACCTATATAAGGAAAGCTAATTCGGGATACATGATAATGCACATAATTCTTTAATCATGTTACGCTGCGCAGACTCTGTTGAACTGTCTTTATAAGTGTTTCAATACCAGTTTATTTGCATACTTTAGCACTGTTTTGCTGATTAACGAAGTGGATTTTTTATAACCTTCAAATCTTATCTTTTAAAATTCCTTTGAAATGAATTACGTTGGCTAATGTTTCCAGAGCAAATCTTACTTTAACAGCAGAGTTAGCAAAATATCACAAATCCAAGAAGTAACTCACTAGATATAAAGTCTGTGGCCGTGCTTGAAATAAGGCGATGGGAACGAATGTGATAAGCAAACTGCCCTTTCAGTGGCGGTTCCTCTGCTAAGGCGGAGGAGTGTCACCCCACTGCCAGGAGCAGCAAAGAAAAGAAAAAGTAAAATGATAATAATGGAATGTTATTATCATTTTATTTTTCCCTCCTGCTGAGGCAGTGAGTGAGGGGTGGGGCGGAGCTGCAGGGGAGGAGTGGTAGAACACTCCTGTGTGCAATGACTGTTTGGTCGGCCCTCTTGGGCCGCCCAAAACAGTCATGCGCACTTACCTGTTCTCCATACAGGCTGCATTACAGCCTGCATGGAGAACATGTCCACCCCTCCAGCCCCTGGCTGAGCGCCATGTTACAGCGCTCAGACTAATCATGACGCTGCATTGCAGCGTTGTGAATGGCTTAGGGGTGGGAGCCTGGCTGCCTGCTTCCTGTTTCGACCTGGAGTCGGACACAGGCGAGCAGGAGAAAAGACGCGGGACCCGACGGCAGCAAGGTAAGTTTTATTTATTTATTTTAAAAAGTAGCTTACGCCGCCCCCACCCCGCAAGCCGTGCCGGCCGCCCCTGCCCTTTTCAACGGTGACATTCCATTAAATATTTTTTTATGCCGTAGTGCAACTTTAGTATATTCTTACAACATAAGTTAACTAGTTGCTTACTTCGTGTCATCACATTTGAAAAGAACCGCCTCATGGATTAACTACTGAGTAGGTTTATGGAGTTATCCATGACAAAACGATGAGCATGCTCCAAGGAGCCCAACAGTTTGCTACCTATCTCATCCTTTGCTTAAGAAATGTGCACATCACATCTGCATTATTGTTGCTTCACTGGCTGCTGGTTAAGCATAAGGCTGAACTGGGGGAATGATGTGCCCAACTGAATTGAGCTGCTGATGTTCAACATGGGGGACCCGGTTCGAAACTTGCCCACTGATCACTGAATATCTCCTTGCCTAGATTATGTAAGGTCTGTTTAGCTTGTAAAGAGAGCTCTAATGCCCTCGGGCCTAGTTTGTGCTGTATAAAAACTGAAACAAAAAAATCTAAACCTTCTGTCGTGCCTGTAAGACCCAGGCAACAGCAGCGCACAGGAGTATCTGATCAAACTACTGCTACTTCACCATCCATCCAGAGGTCTATGGTCACTTTCTCACAATCTCCTCACTGTTTTTGAGGATCTGCAAATGCTTTAAAGGACGTTGTTACAGTAGCAGGGCTCATCCCTTGGTACTTCTTACCTTTGCCTCCTTGCCTCATGGTACATTTCCAAAAGTACTGGAAACATTTGAAGACCAGTGTCTTTCACCAAACACACAATCTTGGCTCTAAGCTCTCTTTGATCTTCCATTTCCTGCTCTGTGAGTGCCTTGGAGCAATTTTCTGGCTGTGCCAGCTCTATACAAACACAAAACAAATTAAATATACATGAAAATAAAGTATATATAGACTCAATCAATGACCTATTTGCTTTTTGTAAAACTCAACGCACTCTTTCATTTTGATAGGAGTATTCTCTTACTTTGTAGGTGCTTCAGGTTGTTTCCAGATGACATATTACAACAGAGCCATAAGACTTGCATACTCATCCTTCCAAGTCTGCTGAACCACACACAGCCTATGTAAGTCAGGCAAACTTGTGAATGGGGACGCACATGCCAGACAGAGAGAGAACATACTGGTCTCTGTGTCTCAGCCACTCCAGAGAAGGGAAAGGAATACAATATGAGACAAACCAGAAAAAATATTTTTCACTTCAACAGTTTTTCTCTTTACACATTCCGTGTGAAAACAATGAATATGTGTGCACTTTTGACACTTCCTGTGCCACTTACACCTGCATCATTGTGTGAAAAGTTTATGACTGTGGGTTTTCACATTATTTGCACTGCATTTCCTCGTCTCCTTCCTGGGGTATATGCAAAACTAAAACGTGAGTCTACTAGAGAAATAGTATCATGTTGAGCCAGGGACACTGTTTATAGGTGATTTAAAGGATGTTCTGGAATCCTATACCCACAGTCAGGTTTTTGAAAAAGTTATTTCCATAAATTCATAGTTTCCTAATACCAAATCTCTATCATTTCTGCACATATTGTACCAATCTAAAATATTTTTTCCTGATCTAAAATCTAAATAGAACTATGCATAGTACAATGGTTGATGTTATGTCACAAATTTTTAGAATTGTTATATACAAATATGCGGATAGACATGAAGGGAAGGACAGTGCATCACTCCAAAACTGGTGCAGTGGTCCTAAAGGCCAACTTTTCCAGCTGAAACATAAACTTAGTAATATTTAGTTCATAATGTTAACAGAATCCATGGACATTAGTTAGGTGCGGTCATAGGAAGTAGCTGATACCCCAGGCTTGTCGTTTGTTGCCCCAGGCAGCGCCCTTGCTACACCTGGTCTCATGGGTCATGAAGGCAGTGCCAGGGACAGAGAGTAAACAGGGTAGTAAGAGCATTGTTTACTTTCTGCAGTTTCCACTCATTGCCCAGTCTCTGGTGTAGTATCAGCTAACAGGATACTGTTGAAGGACTAAGGCTGGGACACAGGGTCAAATGTATTTGGGGCTCAAACGATACAGAAAGGCGCTGTTGATATATGTTTGATTTTGGTGCATAGACATATATTAACTTTATCAGTTAAGGATGAAAATCAACCAGACTAAAGTAACCAAGACATTGCCTCCCTTTCTATGACCTAACAAGTCAATGCCATCGCCTTCAGCTGCTTCAATACCCTCAGAATCCTCTGAAAGACCTTCAAGTGGATCCACCACGAAACAAGGAAAGCCGTCACCCACGCGTTCATCACCAGTAGACTGGACTGCGGCAACTCCCTCTACGCCGGGATCAACAAGTCTCTTATCCACAAGCTCCAGACCATCAAAAACACCACAGCCAGACTCATCCTCGACATTCCTCGACACAAGCACACCACCAAACACCTACGGAACCTCAACTGGCTCGCCGTTGAGAAGAGAGTCACTTTCAAGATACTCACCCATGCCTACAAATGTATCCACAACACCGGACCTCAATACCACTATGAGAGAATCTCCCTCCATGTACCCAAGAGAAACCTCCAATCCGCTGACCTCACAGAAATCCACAGAGCAAGAATAGTTAGAAGAACCTTCTCCTAAAACTCAGCCAAGACCTGGAACGAGCTCCTGCTCAACATCAGACGCGCCCCCTCCATGAACATCTTCAGGAAGACGCTCAAGACCTGTCTCTTCGACTGAACTGAGCTGTTAACCACCCCCACCCCCACCCTCACGGTGAGTAGTGCGCTTAAATTCCCCTGATTGATTGATTGAGACAGAGAGATAAGTATGCACCAGTTTCTGCTTGTAAATAAGAAAAAACAACATAGCTCACTAGAAAAAAAATATTTCCTTTTTAATAATGAGGATTCTGATGGGCTGAAGTGGGCAGAATGCATTGGATCTGGAGTCACAATCAATGCTCAGTGTTTATAGTATTATTCAGAATATGTGATCTCATGAAGGGTATTTGAATATCAAAACCGAAAGACACTTCCTGAAAATATTCTTGATTTTGCCAACATGCTGTGGCATTCCTAGAAAGGGCGAGTTTGTGACGCGATTCAACTAAACATGGGTAAATGTCTTCATTTTCTTTGAACTAGTTTCCCAAGTCCACTGTGTTGAAATATAAGTAGATGACATGATAGTTTGGGGGCAGGCAATGACTTCCTGAGTTTGAGAGAAACGTTTTTGATGTTCACACAATTGAAGGAAGTTGACAGAATTACAACTTTCATTCTGATCTGAAACAGCAAATCTTCTTTCACTTACAGTTTTCGCAGATGTTGATCGCTTCCCAGATTCGTTTTTTTGGAAATGTTTGCGTTGTCACCTGCAATATATGTTAGCTGTTTGCGACAGAAAGGTGTTTTCATGAATTACTCATTGGAACGCTTGGGAATTTAATTACATTCATATTTCCATCCCACGGTAGAACAGGAACTGTCGTCACTCACAATGACTTTAATCATTCTTAGAGGACCTTGTGGTGGGAGCTTCACTTCTCTAGCGTGCATCGGATGAGGAAGGATGCTTTGTGCGGTTTTGCCCACAGTGGGAATGTCCAGCAGAAACTGAAACTTGACAAAGTGCTTATGGTATATGATGAGAATCTCATTCCGTATGGTCAATGTCATTAGTGGTAGGACCTTAGCCATCTGCCCCGGCTTCACAAGCTTGCATCTCAATTTCCTTTGTTCAATAGTGAACCATATCAACTCCCTGCGGCCATGCTTATTCCGTCCCGCAATGTGGGGAGCCCAAATAAATGTGGCATCTGCACCTTTAGTTTCAAAGATCAGTGAGATATCTCCCTACCTATCTTCTGAAACAAAGTTAGGTGGCAGAATCTGTTCCACTGATTTATCCAATCTTCTTTTCATTTGAGTAATGCATTGCAATTAAAAGGTGCTTCGAAAGCATACCTGCAAATTAAGTATATATAACCACCAAACTGACTTTCAGTGGCTCTGAATTTCTTAGCTCGCATGATGTGCGCCAACAGTCTAAAGGTACTCTCTGGAAAAAAACTCGTATCTGAAACATGAGTTTTACCAAGACTGATGCTGTCTGTGTTGGAACTCAGAAATGCCTCCTGGAGCCCTATGACTGCATCAAACTTGCTCATATACGCCATACACATGCACGTATACACGAACGCATGCGCGCATGCACGCTCACACAAACACATGAGCATGAACATGCACACACATGCACACACACACTCTCTCACACACACACATACCAAGTAAACCCTAATCTCACACACAGACTTGCATGCTATTATCTCAAGCTTAGGACCTCGCACATGCCCTATGACAACATCATGCCATACAGAATACCTGTCATAACCAAACTATAAAACAAGCATTTGCAATGCAATTGGTCTTGAATTTACGAGAGTTTGAGCTATTGGCAATGCTATAGCTTAAACACGAAACCTATTGCATTGGAAATATTTTTTGTTTACCAGTGCCAATGCGGCGCTTTCACAGTTATGGAGGCCGTGCTCCTTTCTTTAGGCAACCCCCGTCTAAAGAAAGGAGCGTGGTTGACATTAAAGTGACAGAGCGTCATGGGGCGCTTTGCTAAAAAAAAGTATCTGCTTGTCAAGTTGGCAAACTCATGCTTTTTCTGTAAAAGCGCCCATGCCATGCATTCACTTTAATAGCGGCTATGTCTAAAGAAAGGGGCGCGGCCTCCATGAATGTGAAAGCGACGCATGGGCCCTAGTAAAAAAAAAAAAGTACGCGCGTCCGATTTTCTTAAAGTGGACCGTGCTGCTAAAATAAATAAGTAAAGAAACGCAGCTGCTATAGTTAAAGTGGAATGCCATTAGTAAATAAACTAAAAAGCTGGCACTGTGCTGTGACCTAGAGGCTGGATTAGAGACAAATCCTCAGACAAAATAGTACTCAAGCCAAGATAAAGCAGACAGTGTAACAAGACAAGTAAAAGGTCCAGTCGTTTTGGGAGGTAACAAATGCAGAAAAGGGGGTACAAAGGAGGGACTAACAAGCCTAATAACGACTCTGAAGTCAGTGTTTACGAAGGACAATGACACAAGCCAATTAAAAATATGTGCGGAGCGTGGGCAGGCTTTAAAGCCATACTCCAACTCTGCTTGCCTCACAGCAGAGCACTGCCCAGGCTCGACCTATACATAGAAGCACAACCGATGAAGAATGTCTTTGCTTCTTTCTGCTATGCCCTTATCATATCTATCTGATCTTATCTTTCTCTTTCCTTTCCACGCTTCATCTGTGCCCCAAATATGTGGCTCTCAAACTCATGGCATTGGAAATAGGTCTCCTCTTCTCTCATTTCAAGTGAGAGAATGTTTCCTACCACACTTGTTTTGTTGCATCTTCACCACAGCACTTTCCTTTCCACTACCTGAATGCTCAATGTTTCTAATAAGCCTCTTTCGCCTTTTCTCTTTCTGATGCCAAACGCCACCTTCGCATTCCATTACCGACTACCCTTTTATGGTTGCCTTCTGGTCTTTGTTTGTTCATCTGTGGGTATGCTGTGTTTGTAAATGCATTTATGTTGTGGGCCACCCTGCCCTGCTAAGTTAATTCAACAATGTAGACCTCCCTGCCCCTTTTGACCAGTGTTTTAATGCTGCTGTTTGCCCATTCACATTCATGTATTCATTTTTTCCTATTTATTCATGCAAACCATCACTGATGGCGCTTTTGGGTCTAGGAAATAGTTATAGCCATCATTCTTTAATTACTATTCGACTTACATCATTAGTTGCGTACCATAGAGACATATCTTTGACTGTTTTCAAAACTTTGAGAAATATCTTTTATCTTGCAATTTTTGGGGTATACTGTTCACAGTTTAGCTGCAGCCACCGAAAAGGCTACACCACCCAAGATTGCTTTCTAAAACCTGGGCCCGTTTAGAGGCTTAGCCTGTTCTATACTGCCATAGACAGAAATATGTCATCATTAAATTCCCCAGAATTAAAAACTAGGTGGCAATTGTATCATATTCAAACATCCATCACAGGGCACAATGATTGTGACCTACACATGGTCACAGTGAGGAAAAAGCAGCGTATGCTCAGGCACACGGAGCCAGTTACGGATTACAAGGCCACATGTTCCACTTCCATGCAAGACATTACATTATGCTTCAGGGAATGAGCCCTTTAGGGATTACTACACATGGACAACCACCACATTTCTTGCACAAGCATGCACTGCATGGATCGCCGAATCTACTTTATCATTTAATTTATTACATTACTCTACTATTACCTACGATGTTTTGATCACAATATTTTTGTATATCCAAATTCATCTAATTAATATTTTGTCATGCAACCCATTCTGCATGACATTGACTGCTTTGGCTTTCAGCTCATCTTTAATGTTCTTTTTCTGTTCTATTCTTGCCTTTTCTTATTTTTTTATATGGCAGAATAATTATACTTTCTTTTCTTTTGTGAGCTACCTTTCTAAAGATAGAAATAAACAAGCATTTGCAATGCAATAGGTCTTGCATTTGAAAGAGTTTAAGCTATTGACATTGTAAATGACAATGCCTTTTATTTGTTTGTTTTGATAATTCATAAACAAAAGGCGTTGTCATGTACAATGGCATGAGCCCAAACTCTTATAAATGCGATACCAATTGTTATGTTATGTTAGCTGGTATTTATAAAGTGCGCAGCTGCTCCCAAGAGTGTCCCGGCGCTAGAAGAAAAAATACCACATAACAGCAAACAGAACATCACCCCATAGCATCAATCAGTCAGATCCTAGTGTTGGAAAAGCCATGTTTTAAGTTTCCTCCTGAAAGTAAGGAGGTCCGGTACTTGTCTAAGAGAGAGAGGTAGGCTATTCCATAGCTGAGAGCCCACCACTTGAAAGGATCTTCCCCCTACCAGGGAGAGCAGGACCTTCGGAGTAGAGGTCAGGAGCTGGGCAGAGGACCTCAAGGTGCGTTGAGGTATATAGGGTTGAAATCTTTCCCTAAGGTTGGGGGCTCCAATCTTATGAAAAGCTTTGAAGGTCAAGACTAGCACTTTGAAATGTATTCTTTTTCACACCGGAAGCCAATGAAGGGAAGACAGAAGAGGGGTCGTGTGTGTCCTGACAGAAGGATGGCCTTGGCTGCCACATTCTGGATCACCTGCAATCGACCAGGTAAGTAATCAGGAAGGCCCAGATACAGGGAGTTTACATAGTCCAGTCTCGAAACCACTTGGGCCTGGACCACTGTTTTCCTGTAAGAGACTGGGAGCAGGGGGAGGTTCATCAGCATTCTCATCAGCCCAAAACAGGCCCCTGCCACCGATTGGACTTGAGCATTCATAGAGAGCACGGCATCCAATTTGACCCCCAGATTTTTCACGGTGGTAACTGAAGACGAGGGGAGACATGTCCTGCGGCCACCAAGTGTGCCATGCTTCACACAGACGTGGGCTGAAGAAAATAATCTCTGACTTTTCAGAGTTAGACTTCAGTTCATTCAAAGAAGCATCCACCATTGTCCCGGGCTGCTTAGAAAGTAAAAGCGTGCATGGCGCTGAATAATGTAGGAAAGCATGTTGTGCCTGCAGTAGGAGAAACTATTTCAAGAAAATAGTGCTTACAGACTAAAAAAGACTCACCGTGTAACAACCGGAGTAAAAGGGCCAGTCCTCAAGGGAGGTTACCAATGAAGACAAGGCTGTACTAAGGAGGGACTGACAAGCCTATAATGATTCAGAAGCCAGAATTTAAGAAAATCAATGACACAAGCCAATGACAAATATAGGCGGAGAGTATGGGGGGCTTCTAGTCCATACTCCAATAGAGTATGGCTCCCAGAGCAGAGCATGCGCTGCTGAGGCTCGGCCTAAAACAGCCTACAGCATATTGATGTCACTACAATAATCCAGAGGTGTAGGCATTTCCAAAACATGCATTAGTTTTTCACCCCAAACAAACCTCCTTCCTAACCCCAGCAGATCCCATAAAACAGTCATGAAATCAAAATATTACCTCCTATCTCCTCACAGCACACACCAAGAACACTCCCATGCTCACAGTCTTACACCTCTACGGTGATCAGAATCTCTCCTAACACGAACACACCCAAAAAACATTCATTATGATCACACACAATGCTAGTCCTCTCTAACCACAGCAAACTCCAAGAACAATCACTGTGATGGCAACAATACCGTTTTCGCAGCCACAACACACCCAAGGACAGTTCCCAAGGTCTCAAGCTACACCATACCTAACCCAGCAAACCCAGCAGCAATCCTTGTGACTCTTTCAAAGATACTGTCTGATCTAGTGCTTCTGAAGTTTGTGACATCAAACAAGCTTCGAAGAGTCAGTCATCAAGGTATGGGAAGACCCTCATCCCTTGACATTGCAAGTGAGCAGCCACTGGCGTTAGACATTTTGTAAATACTCTGGGCGCTGACTTGAGGCTGAAAGAGAGTGCTTTGAATTGGTAGTGATGATCATCCACCATAAAGCATAGGTCTTTTTGGTGCCGTTGATTCTACAATCTCAGAGATCAGCAAAAGTCTGACACTCCAACGCTTAACTTAGAATCCCACAGCACCCATATTCCAAGTAAGCACTAGGGTCAAACACAACCATTTAAGAGCAGAAGGAAAGGGGAGAAAAGGACAAGAGGTTATAAAACCTTTCCTATTTCAGATTTTTCATATGCAACCTTTTGGCATGAATGTAAGAACTCCCTTGTTGGAGGCACAATTTGTGGTTTTTTATATATTTTCAATAGTGTGCATCCATTCTCTACCATAATCAACATCCAGCGATCCATTGTAAATTTTCACTTGGCCAAAAGAAGTGCCTGTTCCTTTTGCCCCACAGGAAGGAAAAGTGGGGGTGGTCTGGCCAGGAAGTCAGGTACATCTTGGCCCTTGGTGTTTGATAGGCCCCTCTGTGTGCACTTTTGTCTTCCTCAAGACTGTTGTCTCCAATATTGAGCGGCATGTTGGAATGTACTTCACTGGTCGTACTTCTGCATCCTATAATAAAAGTAATCTTGTCTGCTTTTCAGCACCCCTAAATCTCTTGGTGTGTCCGTATGTGTGTTTACAGCCTGTAAGATGCCATCCATGTGCTTGTCAATCAACTGTTGTTCCCTGAATAGTTTACCCAATACTCATCTGGACCTCTGTATGCAGCCAAACGCATCTTCTGAAGACGGCTCATGCTGCCATTTGTCGAAAGCTGGTGTAAGACGTATCCTGTCATGCATCAAACTGGATGGATGATGTTCATGCCCTTTCCTTTAAAATGTTCTTTGCCTTTCTTGACAGTAGTCTGGGAACTCGTCAGTGTGAGAGGCATTGTTATTCTACACCTGCCTGTCATAACAAGATGGCACTAGCATTTGCTATTTTGACTCCAGTTGATGCAATTCGCTTCCTCGTGGTATCTGACCTCTTACCTTTGCGGTCTGTGCACACAAAACATATAGTTGCTTTTGCACTGCACCTGAAATTACAGAATGAGTTTTAACTTGATTTAGTTGACATGCTTTTGTTGCAGTAAGTGCTTAGTTTTTCTTTTCCAGTCTTGAAATCAGAGTGCATCCTGGAGCTGTGTTGTGCATGCAAGAAATGCCTAATTCCCAGACCTAGTCAAGCACTGGCAAAACTCCTATGGAATTCCTACTTTTGTGCTGCAAAAAAGAAATTCATTTTATGCCACAAAAGTCATATGCAAGCTAAATTTTGTGTTGCTCTGTCAACCACCATGTGGAAACAGTAGACTCCACCTAAATGTTAATCTCTAGCGACCGGTTCTTGACTGGGTTTCACAGCTGAAACACTATTACCCAAATCATGGTCTTGTTGATCAACATACCATGCATCACTGTCTCGTTGGTCCACATCGTCACCATCATTATCCTTGGCAGTGTCATCAGCTTCTCAAGGGTTGACTTGACTCAAATCCCTTCTCGATAAGACAGGAGATTGCATTGTACGCTCCTTTGAAGGAGGCAGTCAAGGAGTAGAAAGGGTGAATGCATCACTTGAGTCTCTGTCATTCGTACTGGACAAGGTCTGAAATCTGCTAAAGGAGCCTGAGGAAGTGAATCCAGATGTATTGGAGATAACCATTAGTAGAAAATAATGTTTTCAGGAGTTAAAAAAATCCATGGGTGATGGAACCATCTGTGTTTGTGAATCAGATACCACTTTCAACTCCAAGGAACGACCATAATATTATATTTCTAAGTAGCCAGGTATCTCTTCTTCTGACTCATCAACCACATGGTAGCAATCTAGGCCATGAGGTCCCTTTGCCTGTGAAGTAGTCTCAGATAGAATTTCAATGTTTGAATATATGTGATGTTAACTTTACTATCCTGTTCACTGTAATCTTCATAGAAGAAGGTGAAGAAACATCCAAGAAGTGCTCGTCGAGAATAAGGGCTTCAGGTGGACACTGGGCCTGGCTTCGTTGATTGGATAGTAGTCATTGATTGTGTCTTCGATAATGATTTTACCATCAACGGTACTGAAAGTAACACTCATTGGTATAATCTTCCACAATGGGGTTTTTCCAGCAGATTCTTTTGCCCTTAATTGCGGACAATGATGTTGCAGATGATTTTATTGAAGGATAAGAAGAGGGATTCTGCCTTTGACCCTTCACCGTGAGCAGATTTCTGCGTCTTCACATCAGGGGCAGAAGGTCTCTTGGTGGGAGTATCCCAAGGGTCAGTGGAAGCACCCACAACAAAATCTTTGGTGCAGTCTCCAATTTCTGCTATCTTGTTTTTATAGTTGTCCACTCAGGCTATGTGGTCCACTCAGGCTATATTCCTGGTGATTCAGCATTTAAAATACACAGCAGCTGACCTAGATAGAGTCTTTGTGCTAAATATCCCACAGATGTAACAATTGCTGGGTATGTGCCGGGTCACAGGAGTTATGCAGAAGGGAGGACCAAATTATGTGGCAGAGTTGACTAAATTACGCAGCAATGAAAGGAAAATTATGCAGCATAATTCGGAACATTTTGTGATACTATTTTACGATTTTGCACATTGTAACACTGTCTGGGCAAATATTTCACCTCATTAGTACTGGTGTAACAACCAAATACAGCAAAAATCAACTGAAAGATAACTAGTCAGCCTTTATGAAGGGACATCCAATGTACAGGCACATGTATTGCCACGTTTTTAGTAGCTTTTGAACCGATTGAGCTAGAAACAACTGCTTTTGGTAAAAGTTGCAGATTATGCAGCAAAAGATGGATTAGTGGCAAATGCGGAAAATCCATAACTGTGCAGAAAATGCTGCGGCTGCAGAACCACATAATCCCAGTGGCACTGGGAATATGCCCAGTGTTGTGGAGACAAAATCTACATTTTTTGTGTCTGTTTTCAGTGAAGGTCTTCCTTTGCTCCATAAAAATCACATGGCTTGAAAAGTGATCTTGAATCTGAAACTTCATCTCTGCTCTCTACTTCAGAAAAACATTATCTCAGTTTTCCAGTATATAGAGAGGTATATACATTGACTACCTTCGGTGTATGAAGTAAGATTGAGGCTTTTCTGAAGAAAGAAGTTCAAAATTCATAAAAAATGAGCAGAGCTCAGAGGATTCCCTGTTGCCTGATTAACATGCAGTAGAAAATCTGACAGTTGGTGCCGCTGTGGAGGTTAGGAACTTTGGCCTCCTCTATCATATTGGTTTTATTTAGAGTCATAAAAGGACGGGGATTGGCTACTTTTAGTCTATGGGGGCTTTCAATTTGCTTTCAATATCAATTGCTTATTTTAAATACCGCTTGTTAGACCTGTCAGCCCTTTGGGTGGTCCCTCCTATTTATTTATTTATTTTTGTCCCCTTTTTTGCCCCTTAATCTTTTTATTTTTTATGTCCATTGGAATTTTTAGATGTTGACTTAGGGGTTAGGTGCTCTTTGCCCTCATAGTCTTTTTCCTGAGGCCTAGGTGCCTTTTTGACTAAATTTACAAGACCCACAAAATGGTGGCCAGCAACTGCCATAACGGTCACTCAAGAAAAGGGGGCCCATAGGTTAACATGGGGCTGCCCTAGAACCTTCTAGCTGGTTCTGGAAGTCTGAGGCCAGCATATAAAAAGGCCAGGTCAGGACGGCCATTTTAGAACGATCTGGGGGAGCTGGCTGGAGTACAGGCTAGGACACCAGAGTGGTGGAACACTGAGAGGATCGACTTCACCCACGGGGAAGCGCTCTCTTTTCTCTGTTATCGTCTTGGCCTTAGCTCTGACCCTGCTTAGGCCCCCTGAATTGGATTTTGGCTCAATTATCCTCAGAGTAGAGGAACTGACCCCTATCTGGTGACTGCCGGGGTCGGTGTAGAGCTAACGGCCCTGCCTCATTCAGCCATCCGTGAGAAGTGCCGATTAGCTTCTCTGTGGGGTTCCTAGAAGAACGGAACAGCAAGTCTCTGGGCCCTTCTCTCTTACCACCCCCATCGTCATTTCAGGACCGGCATCTGCTGAAGGCAACCACCTCACCTGCGACAGTGCACACAGTTCAGCAGCTGCTTGCCCTCCTTTCAGGGACGCGGAATCCCGAGTGTTGGTGTGGTGGCGCCATTGGAGCTGTAGCTGAGCGGGAGGAGGAGGGCGGCGTCTATCTTCCGCGCAGGCCCAGTGGCGCGGTGCTTGAGGAAGGTGTGTCAGAGAGGAAGCGGCCTGAAGTGTCTTGCCGGTTGCGAGAGGTGGCAGTGTCTGTCTTTTGCGCAGGCCCGGAAGCGCGAGCCTACAAGGAAGCATTCCAGCGAGTGAGCAGCCTGGGAGGAGTCGCCTGACAGAGACGCGGTGGCGTCTATCTACCGCGCAAGTCCTGTGAGTGAGTCAGCCCGGCTGGATGAGGTAGAACCAGCCGGGGTAGGCGGAGATTTCCCCCCTCCTCCGTGAGCCAGCCGCTGAGGGCCCTTCTTTGCCGAGAAAGGCAGTGCAAGGTGGGGTTCCATATCCCTCATCCATCAAAGGCCCCGGACCCTCTGAGCCCCCACCGAGTGTCAAGTAAGTGGGGAAGTGGGAGGCCGGGCAGTCATCGAAGGCCCTGTAAGAACCTGAAGTAATCGGGCCATTTAGCAGAATAAGGAAGCGTGTAAGCAGAGTCCCGGGAGGTAAATCAACTGCACTAAGTTACCGGACCAAGTGACTGGGGGTTGATTCAATAGCTCAGGTGCCACACAAGCTGGACTTGGGGGCTAATCTGAGGCTAGAATTGGAAGGATAAACAAAGGGAAAAGAAGAGTGTACTGTTTTAAATGAGAGGCTAGAAATCTTGGATGTACAGGCCCCCCCCCTTTTGAGGGATTGTGTAAACTCAAGGAACTGCCTTCATAAAGTGGGTAAACCATATCAATTGACCCAAGTCTGTTTTACAGGGGGAACCGGAACTATATTGTTAACGACCAATGTGAACTGAATGTAATGTAAGAATTGGATGTTTCATGTTGATTTGCAGCTAGCCTTCTAGGCCGTTAGCTGCTTGAATTTTCCATCCAGATACCAGGGTGCAAAAGAAACCCCCGGGCTACTGACCAATAGGAAATGTAATGAATTTATAAGAAATATCCGTGATGTCAAACTAAAAAGGAAAAGGAGGAATTGTTCTTAAACTGTGTACCTATGCCTTCACAAATGATTACAAGTACAGGTATTATAGGAAAACAGTCCAGATATTGATTTGAACAATTGCGTGCAACTACAAAACTAACTTAAGGAAAGATAAAGCTTTTCTACTTTTATTAAAATTATGGTGTAATGTAATTTTTGGATGGATGGACACTGAGTTACTGAGTGGGTGAGACGCAAGCTCAACACATGTACCTTTGGGATAAGCCTACCTACTTTGTGCCAAGCTACCCTATGTGACTTGGAGACCCCAGGTCCAACATAATCGGTGTCCTGCGGTGGGATGGGAACTGTGCTTGTGTCCACCCTATAGTAACCTAGTGTATTCCATAGGCCTACACCTGGAGTTTTCTCCTTGCGGACTCTCTAATTATATTTTTGTTTTTCCAAATGTACTCCTGGTGGTGGGTGGAGGAAGCTTCTAGTTACCCTCTGAAATTATTCTTTCTAATTGGCTGTCCCGCACTCTTCGTGGCACGATGGAATTCGCACTGGAGGAGTTAGAAACCTATAATGTGGCTCAACTCCGTGAATTCTGTCAAAATATGGGAGTGTTCTTCAAGCGTGGTGCTAAGAAGGGGGAACTTCAAACCAGCTTGAGGGCGTGGGTGGCAGCCCACCCAGATGGGAAGGAGGAGGAGGCTGGCTGCAGAGCTCACTCGTTTGCAGGCAGCAGTGCCACCGGAATCATGGTGCTCAGCTGGCTGGCACTGTGGCAGCACTACAGATCGGATTGCACCTTCTACCGGGCCGCCTGTTGCAGTGAGGCTAAAATATCTATGGCTGCCCCCTGCCAGCCAGTAAATAATTATTTCCGAGATGGAGGGCCGGTCGAGGGAGAGTGCTGGAGACTGTGACGAGAGCGGGACGAGGTACAGGCAGAGTGAGGCTGCTTCTCATCGCAGCTGTACAGGTCTCCGCAGTCATAATGGGCCCTAATTTCTGTCATGTATACAGATGAGCATTAAAAAAATTGAGTAAAGTCGAGACAACAGTGACCCTCAGAGAAGCAAAGAGCAGGACCACTAATGTCAGTCATGCACATTTGCAGCGCAACAATTAAAAGTGCGCAATAAGTCCAGTAAAAAAAAAGACTGGAGCAGGTGCCTTGCTCTGTGGAAGGAAGGTAGGCCCAAGAGAAGCGGCTAGTACAGAGTGTTGCTGGGATTTTTGGAGCAGCAACTTAGACTGCACAAGGCTTCATTCAGGAGTGGCTTCCACCTATTAGCTGTGACCATGATAAGGGTACACAGGTTCTACTCCACCCTGATTGAGATAAGAGGGCTTCATTCAGGAGTGGCTTCCACCTATTAGCTGTGACCATGATAAGGGTACACAGGTTCTACTCCACCCTGATTGAGATAAGAGGGCTTCATTCAGGAGTGGCTTCCACCTATTAGCTGTGACCATGATAAGGGTACACAGGTTCTACTCCACCCTGATTGAGATAAGAGGGCTTCATTCAGGAGTGGCTTCCACCTATTAGCTGTGACCATGATAAGGGTACACAGGTTCTACTCCACCCTGATTGAGATAAGAGGCCTGGTTACTTGCGGGCGCCCATAATTCTGACCACGTAGGATTACTACACGCAGTGCTTGGCTTCATTCAGGAGTGGCTTCCACCTATTAGCTGTGACCATGATAAGGGTACACAGGTTCTACTCCACCCTGATTGAGATAAGAGGGTAATTTTTATACTCACTAAATCACGTGCACTTTACATATTCTTTATGGTCCTGACGAAGCGCTAACGACCTATGGGCAACGGAAGCGCGAAACATGTTGACCTTGACAATTGACACCTAGGCATAATAGGCCTCTTGGGTCAATAACTTTTAGCAGTATTGACTGCCAAGGGAATACTTTTAAACATATCGCTGCATGTTTACCCTTGTTTTAATTTCAATCTATCACACTGGCACGATTTTTCTTTACCCTCCTCTTGACTCATTACCCGCACACCCGCATGCATCATCCGGCAATCCTCTAAAAGATCTCCGATAAAGTGACCCTTCGGGGGACCCGTAGGGAATTGCAGCGCCGGCCCTACGAGGAGCAAACGCCCGATGATGAAGCATGACACTCTTCGGGGTGTGTGAGGGCAACAGAGGAAACACAATGTCTTTCCCTCTCATAGCTTTGGGTCTTTTACACCTAGGAATCCCCCTTTCTCTTTTTCCTTTCTTTTTCTTCCAATTTTTTAAGTATGGGTGACTTTTTGCACCACGATGCATGGGTGACTTTTTGCTCCCTGGCATAGGAACTTTGTCCTCCTTGTTGTTTAAACATTGATTTTCGGAGCACGGACACTGGACCTTATAAGCTCCTTGGTCCCCCCTCTCCTTTTGATACACAAGGAGGAGGAGGAGACAGACAGGGACACTGTCATCGGGGTCGATGGATTGTTCCAACCTGAGATGGGGAACCTACTACCGGGTCCTAGGACATCTTCAAGGGAGGGCAGCAGTGTCTCAGCAAGAAGCTTAACTGAAGCCGAACTAGCTGATAGGAGGGAAAAAAGACAGCTAAAGTGGGAGTTAGCCAAGTTGGAAAAGGAGAAAGAGGAGCAGAGGATGGCTCACGAGTTGAAACTCAGAGAGTTGGAACTCAAGGCCATACAGGCAGGGACTTCCAGTTCTCCAAATGGTGGCAGCGAATCAAAGGAATTGACCAGGGAACCCAGACCTTATCTACCTAAGGATGTAGTCGCCAGCTACGGTACAGGGGATGACATCACCAAGTGGCTGGCTGCCTATGAGGTCTCCTTAATAGCCCATGGGATCCTGGAAAAACACTGGGGGGGGGGGTTGTACAAATACATGCCTCCTGCAGGAAAGGATACACTCTTGGCCCTAGAGCAGGGAGAGCAGACCCACTACCCCACCATGAAAGTGGCGCTAATAAGAAAGTTTGGACTGACCCCAGAGAAGTATCGGCAGAAGTTCAGGGGTAGTCACCAATTAGGCACACAGAATTGGGTGGATTTCTTGGACTACGCAAAGAAGGCATTAGAGGGCTGGGTGCAGGGCAGCGAGGTGGAAGACTATGAGGGGTTGTAGGACCCTATACTCAAGGAGCACCTACTCGAGAAATGTTTTCCCGAGCTGCGTCAACACCTGGTGGACAGCAAGCTGCCCAACCCCTGGAAGCTTGCAGAGGAGGCGGACATCTGGGCAAATACCCGGGTGTCCTCAAAGGGGACTGGAGGGTATTCCCAAAGGGCCAGACAGGGCACCCCCCAGAAGAAGGAGGGGGGAGATAAAAAGCAGGAGTTCTCAAAAGGCCCCCAAAACAGTTTCCAGGGAAAGGGAACAGGATTAATCCCTAAGGCTAACCCGCCCCGAAACCCTCATCCTGGCCAAAGCCAGCAGCCAAGGGTTGTCCACTGCTTTGAGTGTGGTGCTGTTGGACATTATAAGGGAGATGTCAAGTGCCCAAAAAGACCACCCCCTCCCACCGGAGGAAAAGCCCCGGGAGTCGCTAGTGTAGTGCTCGGGGAGGAGTTGCCCTTAGATGAGGGGGGTGAGTGGGCGGGTGTCACCTTAGTGTCCCTGGGAGATCGGGAGATGGTTCCTAAGATCCAGGTGCCCTCAAATACTGTAAAGTATGGGCAATGGGTCACCATCAATGGCCAAAAAGGGGAGGCTCTGAGAGACACAGGAGCCAGTATGACTATGGTAAGGAGTCAACTGGTGTCTCCAGAGCAGGTGATTCCACATGTACTCCACCCCGCCGCGATGGCTAACGGCAGATTGGGCCACTACCCTGTGGCCGAGGTTCCCTTTGAGTGGGAAGGTGTTGCAGGTTCACTTCGAGTTGCCGTAAGCCCTGCCGTGCCAGTCGATTGTCTGTTGGGAAATGACATGGAGCACAATGCTTGGAAGGAGGTGGAATACCGGACTCATTCGGAGATGCTGGGTACACCTGACTGGACCTGTGCAAGCACAAGGTCTGCGACTACCCGGAGAGGGAGTTCGCCTGGGCTGGAGCCTGGAACAATGGCCCAGCCCGCTGCCAAAAAGGGAAAGACCCGAAGACAGGAGAAGCCTGCTTCGGCTTCCACGCCCCATTAGACAGATCGGCCACCTGCGGTGGTGGGCCAGGAGTCCGTGGAGGGGGAAGTAGTCTCCCTGGAGGACTTACCTATCCCTGCTGAGTGGCATGTGGAAGGAGGGCCTACCAGGGAGGAGTTTTGTAAGGGCCAGAAGGAGTGCCCTACCCTTGAGGGATTGAGGCGACAGGCCGAAGCCCAGGCAGCAGGGAATGTTGTTGGGAACTACCATATTTACTGGGAGGATGGACTCCTCTACAGTGAACCAAAGGTACCTTTGCCCGGGTCATCACGGGCCTTGGTAGTTCCTCAACGCCACCGAGCCTTTCTTTTGGAATTGGCTCATGAAATTCCCTTGGCAGGACACTTAGGACAGGACAAGACCTTTGCCCGGCTTGTCCCCCACTTTTACTGGCTTCAGATGAAAGTGGCATCCGACACATACTGCCGGACATGTGTATCCTGCCAAGCCAGTGGGAAGACAGGGGTGAAGCTGAAAGCTCCCCTGGAACCACTTCCTGTTGTTAGCACCCCCTTTGAAAGGGTGGGCATCGACATTGTGGGGCCATTGGATCCACCAACTACAGCTGGTCACAGGTTTATCCTGGTTCTGGTGGACCACGCCACACGGTACCCAGAGGCCATTCCTCTGAGGACTGTCACTGCACCTGTAGTGGCTAGGGCCCTGATGGGGATCTTTACCCGAGTGGGTTTCCCCAAGGAGGTTGTGTCTGACAGGGGGACCAACTTCATGTCAGCGTACATGCGGGCTATGTGGAAGGAGTGTGGAGTTACCTACCGGTTTACCACTCCTTATCACCCACAGAGCAATGGTCTAGTGGAAAGGTTCAACAAGACCTTAAAAGGCATGATAAGAAGTCTGCCTGAGAGCCTGCGGAGGAAATGGGACGTCCTCCTACCCAGTTTGCTGTTTTCCTACCGGGAAGTGCCACCGAAAGGAGTGGGCTTCAGCCCCTTCGAACTTCTGTATGGGCATCCTGTGCGTGGACCTCTCAGCCTGGTGAAGGACGGATGGGAAAAGTCTCCCAGAAAGCTTCCCCAGGATGTGGTGAGCTACATGCTGGCCTTCCGGAGCCAGATGGCAAAGTTGTGGAAGCAAGCTTCTGACAACTTGGAAGCCAGTCAAGCAGTAATGAAAGAGTGGTATGACCACAACGCTCACCCTGTGGAGTTGGAGCCTGGCCAGAAAGTGTGGGTAATGGAGCCTGGAGAGCTAAGTGCCCTCCAGGATCGCTGGACAGGCCCCTTTGAAGTGTTGGAGAAGAAGGGTAAGGCCACCTACCTGGTGGATCTTAAGACCCCCCGACAGCCCCTACGGGTGCTGCATGCCAATCGCCTCAAACCCCACCACGAGAGGCCCGAGGTCATCTTGATGATGGTGACTGACAGTGCAGAGGAAGTGGAAAGCGAGCCTCTCCCTGATCTTTTTTCGTCTCAGGAAAAGGATAGGTCGGTGGAGGGAGTGATTCTCTCCCCACCCCTAACTCCTGAGCAACGAGAGGACTGCCGCCAGGTCTTGGAGCAGTACTCCTCGTTGTTCTCCCTTGTCCCGGGAAGGACCCACCTGTGAACCCATGATGTGGACACAGGAGACAGCCCACCAGTGAAGTCTAAGACCTACCGGCTGTCAGACAAGGTGAAGGCTAGCATCTACGGTGAGGTTACCAAGATGCTGGAACTAGGAGTCATTGAACCTTCCAGTAGCCCCTGGTCCAGTCTGGTGGTTCTAGTACCAAAAGCTGCCCCACCGGTCACCACTCCAGAACTGAGGTTCTGTGTGGATTACCGGGGACTGAACTCAGTAACCAAGACTGATGCACATCCGATCCCTAGGGCGGATGAACTTATTGACCGGCTGGGAGCTGCCCAATATCTGAGTACCTTTGACCTTACTTCAGGGTACTGGCAGATCTCCCTTACAGATGGAGCAAAGGAAAGGTCAGCCTTCTCCACGCCTGAGGACCACTACCAGTTCTGTGTGATGCCCTTTGGGCTCAAGAACGCCCCTGCCACTTTTCAGCGGCTGGTGAACCAGGTCCTCTCTGGAATGGAGGCTTTCTCCGCTGCTTATCTGGATGACATTGCCGTCTTCAGCAGCAGTTGGGAGGACCATTTGGGTCACTTGCAAGCTGTTCTCCAGGCCCTGAAACAGGCTGGCTTGACAATCAAGGCCAGTAAATGTCAGATCGGGCAGGGGTCGGTTGTGTACCTAGGCCACTTGGTGGGAAGGGGAGCAGTGCAGCCCCTCCAGGCAAAGATTGAGGCAATCATGGCCTGGGAGCCCCCCAAGACCCAAACTGAGGTTCGAGCCTTCCTGTGCCTCACGGGTTATTACCGTCGCTTTGTGAAGGGGTATGGCACTATTGTTGCGCCCCTCACTGAGCTCACCTCCAAGAAACAACCTCGACGGGTAGTCTGGACGGAGGCTTGTCAGAAAGCCTTTGGAAAATTGAAACAGGCAATGTGTGCAGCACCGGTCCTGAGGGCCCCAGACTTCTCCAAGGAGTTCATTGTCCAGACAGACGCATCAGAGCATGGCATTGGGGCAGTGTTATGGCAACTCAATGAAGAGGGTCTGGATCAGCCTGTAGTCTTCCTGTCCAGGAGACAGCTTCCCCGGGAACAAATGTGGAGTGCAATTGAGCGAGAAGCCTTTGCGGTGGTATGGCCTCTGAAGAAGTTGCGGCCATACTTGTTTGGCTCGCACTTCCTGGTTCAGACTGACCATCGACCTCTTCGTTGGCTGATGCAAATGAAGGGGGAGAATCCCAAGCTGTTGAGATGGTCCATTTCCCTACAGGGGATGGACTTCCGGGTGGAACATCGGCCTGGAGTGGACCACAACAATGCAGACGGTCTCTCTAGGTATTTTCGCCTTAGTGATGAGGACTCCCAAGGGGTTGGGTAGCTCTCCCCACTTTCAGCTGGGGGGGACGCGTGTTAGACCTGTCAGCCCTTTGGGTGGTCCCTCCTATTTATTTATTTATTTTTGTCCCCTTTTTGCCCCTCAATCTTTTTATTTTTTATGTCCACTGGAATTTTTAGATGTTGACTTAGGGGTTAGGTGCTCTTTGCCCTCATAGTCTTTTTCCTGAGGCCTAGGTGCCTTTTTGACTAAATTTACAAGACCCACAAAATGGTGGCCAGCAACTGCCAAAACAGTAACTCAAGAAAAGGGGGCCCATAGGTTAACATGGGGCTGCCCTAGAACCTTCTAGCTGGTTCTGGAAGTCTGAGGCCAGCATATAAAAAGGCCAGGTCAGGACGGCCATTTTAGAACGATCTGGGGGAGCTGGCTGGAGTACAGGCTAGGACACCAGAGTGGTGGAACACTGAAAGGATCGACTTCACCCACGGGGAAGCGCTCTCTTTTCTCTTTTATCGCCTTGGCCTTAGATCTGACCCTGCTTAGGCCCCCTGAATTGAATTTTGGCTCAATTATCCTCAGAGTAGAGGAACTGACCCCTATCTGGTGACTGCCGGGGTCGGTGTAGAGCTAACGGCCCTGCCTCATTCAGCCATCCGTGAGAAGTGCCGATTAGCATCTCTGTGGGGTTCCTAGAAGAACGGAACAGCAAGTCTCTGGGGCCTTCTCTCTTACCACCCCCATAGTCATTTCAAGACCGGCATCTGCTGAAGGCAACCACCTCACCTGCGACAGTGCACACAGTTCAGCAGCTGCTTGCCCTCCTTTCAGGGATGCGGAATCCCGAGTGTTGGTGTGGTGGCGCCGTTGGAGCTGTAGCTGAGCGGCAGGAGGAGGGCGGCGTCTATCTTCCGCGCAGGCCCAGTGGCGCGGTGCTTGAGGAAGGTGTGTCAGAGGGGAAGCGGCCTGAAGTGTCTTGCCGGTTGCAAGAGGCGGCAGTGTCTGTCTTTTGCGCAGGCCCGGAAGCGCGAGCCTACAAGGAAGCATTCCAGCGAGTGAGCCGCCTGGGAGGAGTCGCCTGACAGAGGCGCGGTGGCATCTATCTACCACGCAAGTCCCGTGAGTGAGTCAGCCCGGCTGAATGAGGTAGAACCAGCCGGGGTAGGCGGAGATTTCCCCCCTCCTCCGTGAGCCAGCCGCTGAGGGCCCTTCTTTGCTGAGAAAGGCAGTGCAAGGTGGGGTTCCATATCCCTCATCCATCAAAGGCCCTGGACCCTCTGAGCCCCCACCGAGTGTCAAGTAAGTGGGGAAGTGGGAGGCCGGGCAGTCATCGAAGGCCCTGTAAGAACCTGAAGAAATCGGGCCATTTAGCAGAATAAGGAAGTGTGTAAGCAGAGTCCCGGGAGGTAAATCAACTGCCCTAAGTTACCGGACCAAGTGACTCGGGGTTGATTCAATAGCTCAGGTGCCACACAAGCTGGACTTGGGGGCTAATCTGAGGCTAGAATTGGAAGGATAAACAAAGGGAAAAGAAGAGTGTACTGTTTTAAATGAGAGGATAGAAATCTTGGATGTACCGTTCCCCCCCCTTTTGAGGGATTGTGTAAACTCAAGGAACTGCCTTCATAAAGTGGGTAAACCATATCAATTGACCCAAGTCTGTTTTACAGGGGGAACCGGAACTATATTGTTAACGACCAATGTGAACTGAATGTAATGTAAGAATTGGATGTTTCATGTTGATTTGCAGCTAGCCTTCTAGGCCGTTAGCTGCTTGATTTTTCCATCCAGATACCAGGGTGCAAAAGAAATCCCCGGGCTACTGACTAATAGGAAATGTAATGAATTTATAAGAAATATCCGTGATGTCAAACTAAAAAGGAAAAGGAGGAATTGTTCTTAAACTGTGTACCTATGCCTTCACAAATGATTACAAGTACAGGTATTATAGGAAAACAGTCCAGATATTGATTTGAACAATTGCGTGCAACTACAAAACTAACTTAAGGAAAGATAAAGCTTTTCTACTTTTATAAAAATTATGGTGTAATGTCATTTTTGGATGGATGGACTCTGAGTTACTGAGTGGGTGAGACGCAAGCTCAACACATGTACCTTTGGGATAAGCCTACCTACTTTGTGCCAAGCTACCATATGTGACTTGGAGACCCCAGGTCCAACACCGCTTTATAAGCATTGACTGCTAAGGCTTCTTCGCCTGATATCAGGCAATAATGTAAGCATGTGAATCTATAAAAGATCCATCAGTGGAGAAACCTGCCTACCCCAGACAAGTTAAGCGCGGATGGGACTTTCTCTGCCCTTGGGTTGATGGCAGGCTGTAGTGAGGAGCTATCTCCTATTGTCAGGTTCTAGCACTGTTGTTTGGTAACAGTACTACACACCCATCATCTGAGACCACACAGAAAAAGGTTGACATTGTTTGTACATATAGCTTGCAGCAGCGGCCCATCCTAAAAGGCTTATAGGTCACACCCCTGCAACTTTTGGGCATAAAAAGTGTCTGTCAGGCTGAGCAAAAGTTAGCGTGACAGACACTCTTTATTTTCAGGTCAGGTAGTCAGAAGCTAGACATGCAGTAAATGTGCAGGCTCCCGGCTTCCTAAGCCGAGCTTTGCTGAGCTGAGGATATCACAGCTTCTATGGGCATGACTTCCTAAGCTCAGAAAAAGTCTTTGGGGCCCACTCCCTCATGACGAGCGAGAGTGTAAGCGATAGCCTTGTACCTGGGCGCTTTAGTTTTAAGCCCCGGATGCCCAGGGTCAAGTGTCTACCACTGACACTTCGTCACAAAGTGGGTGGGGTCGGTAGCCTCTCTGACTCCATCCTACTCTGTGACGAGGTAGGGACTGCTGCCTTCCCTCATTGGCTGACCTAAGGCAGCAGTCCCAACCCTCCTGGCACCTCTGAGGCTTCTCTCCCCGAGAGCTGCAGCAGGTAATTGTTTTTTATTGGCTGTTTGGTGCATTTATGTATGTATGTATGAATGTATGTGTATTTGTGAGTGAGTGCTGTCGTTGGCACGTGTCTGCATGTTAATGCATGGGTGTAAGCGAGTGCACATGTATGTGTGTATATGTGTGTGTGTGTGCGCATGCGCTCCCCCTCCCCCCCTCAGTTGTACTTACCAGCCCACACTAATAGCTTGTCCTTGGTCCTGCAGATGGTTTTGGCGATTGGCTACCAGCGAGGTGTGGCTCTTTCGTAGCCATCTTAGAGTAGTGGCTCTACTCTGTCCTCCAGTGCCACTCCCAGCAAATGCAGCATTTGAAAAGGGGGGGCCCTCGGCCCCCCCCGCACGCATGGCGGCGCGGCGACCGTCGCCCCCACAGTTTCCTTTGTTGCCATTCGGCGGTGGGGGCGTGCCCTGGGGGGCGCGGCCCACCGCCGGTTGGCTGGCGGCCACCTTGACCCGGATCCTGGGAAGTGGGTCCGGGTCAAGGGGGGGCGGGCTAGAGGAGGGGCCACCTGGCCCCTCGGGAATAAAGAGATAGGGAGCGCCCAGGAGACCCCCTTGTCCCTGGACGCTCCCTCGCCGAAACGGTGTGCCCCGCGCTCGGGGCTTCTTTGTTTTTTGTAATTTTCTCCTTTTATTTTCCAGGTCGATCACCTGCCTGCCTGCCCGAGCGGAGCCCAGCAGTGGAGAAGGGGAGGCGCGCCGGCGGAGTGCTTTCGAGGCCGCACTGAGGCGAGCGGGCACCCTCTGCAGGTCGTCGCGGTGGTGATAGGCGACGCGGCAGGAACAGGACCACGATGTCAGGGGGAGAGCCCTGAGGAGGCCAGGAGCGGTTTGGCGTTTTCGAGGCGAAGCTACACCGGCACAGATCTCGAGTGGGGACAGGTCGTGGGCTCAGGCAAGCAAGGTGAGCCATTGGCCGTTCTGCCCCGAGGGGCCGCTCCAGAAGGGTTTGCTGTGCGCTAGATCTGGGCTGCAGCCATGACATGGGGTGTGTTCTGGCCACCGGTGCTGGGATGCTCAGGGTAGCAGCGGTTTTAAAAAAAAGCTGCCTTTGTAATTGGTGTCTTAGTCGAGCGACTCCCTAAGAACGCCTGGAGTTTGGGCTACATAGATGGGGCTCAGCTGGTGCGTACCTGCATGCACAAAGGATAGTAGTAAGCACTTAATCTCCCTGTACCTACCAAAAATGAACTGTGCCCTTATGTAATGTAACTAATGCTCATGTGAAAGCGCTTTCATATCTTCGGGTTGAGTTTGCATTTTATAAAAAGAAATTAGAAAGAGAGCGTTTTCTGGATGCGAGAGAAAGCAGAAGATGTACTATATTTAACCCACCTCATCCACTTTAAAGTGTGATGCTTAAGGAACGGAGTCAAGGTAAAGATACAGCGACTCCATGTGAAGCTGTCGTCCCACAGTAGGGCTGTTTGGGTTTGTCGTTGTTAATGTTTTTATTAACAGCTAGAGGTGAACTCGCCATAGATGTTGCAAGAGGCCTGGGTCAGACTTAGTGACATTTCATCATTTCCAGTGCCTACCGTATATGTACCTATGGATATGTTCGTGTTTTAGCCACATGGGTACTTAACAGTGTGAGCTAGGCAGATAGCGCAGGGGGAAAACGAACTGGCAATGCAGCTGCATTGCACACGTAGGTTCGGTTCCTAGCTGGGCAGTAATCTAAGAAAATATGTTACGATGCAAACAATATTTAGCATAGCACGAATAGTTGAGTAATGGGGCAACACAGACTCTTAGGGCGAGCAGGTCACTGGTAGCGCATTGTGGATGTGTCAGTCAATTACAACAGTGTTCTGAAAGATGCGGAGCAATACTCTACCTCTAATGAATTTAAATTCGACTGAATTCTTTTCTAAGCTAATTTTGCCCACAAGAGGGCAGTATTTGTTGATATTTTCGAGCAGCATTTAAGGACTGTTTTGTACAATATTGTACCGACCAGACCGCGCTGTATAAGTGAAGGAATATTACGTCCTCGTCTCAAGTAATAGATGAATAGCATTCCTAAGCAGGATTCAGGGTGAAGTGATGAGTATTAATTAATTACACCTACCCAGATTATTTACAGTTGGCTTACACAGGACTCGTGCTCTGCCCGCATTTTGGTTTAAGTGGTTTTGTATTGGAGTTTATTTGCTCCAGCACTTGTCGTACAGCAAAAAGGATGGCACTTGCTATGTGCTAGGAGCTCTGAGCCTGGTAGTCAAATCGGGCAATACTTATCTGAATGTTGGCACTGCCACTTGTGTTTATTTTGATAGCAGCGCGAGAACCCCGCCTTGCATCCCGCCTCTGACCCACGTGCGTCCGTCCTCTGACCCACGTGGTTGGAACCTCCAGAACAGGCCTAGTGAATGAGTGTATGACACGATTGCCAGCTTGGCGTGACACACTGCCAAAGGATATACAAAAGTGACGCTTCCTAATTTTTAAAATATCCATACCTGACCTCGGTGAATTTTTACTTCTTCAGTCTGCTTGCTTCCAGAGAAATTAGCATGTCAATTTCACTTAAATTCTGTATTGTTTCACAATTTTCGGTAGAGACAACGCAGCCAATAGCCGACGCTGTAAGCGTTTTACAGCGTAAGCAATCCCGATAAACTGAGGAGCGAGGAATTCATTACGGTTTTCCGCCAGACAGTAGGATATAAGGTTTATTAATAAAGAGTAAAGTTTACACGCAAATTTATTATTATTGAGCATAAAATGCTCTCTACTACAATCCGAGGTGAAATTACCAGCTAATGTGCCTAGGAAGATCAGGTTTAATGGAGTATAAATCTCCATTCTCCAGAAGCCTTAAGTATTGGACTTGTGACTCAATTACATCTGCTCCAGTTTTGGAGCATTGATAGGAGACTCCAGGAAACTCACTTGTCCATCTCCACCCTAGAGCTCGTATACATTGTATTATACCCAGTGCTTTCTATGGGGAGGTACTCTCTGGTACTCTGTACCTGCACTTCAGAGAAATAGGTGGTTTAAGTCTCTCCTTTGTGATTTTCCCTTCAGCATTACAATGAGCCTAGGTGGGGCGTGAGGGACGTGTTATGGGATTGCGCGCTAAAAGTGGGTTAAACACCAGTAGATAACAGAATGCTGCTCCTGCTGTGCATATTTCTCTCGACACCGCGTGGTTTTTTCTGGCATTCCACAGGCTTCCGAGGCGGATGGTTTACATCTCGTTAAATGGATGTTTTTTCTGAGATATAATTAACGTTCAGGCAACAACACTGACAGTGTTACCCTACATGTTCTGATCAGCTAACACATTCTCTACAGAACAATTCACGCCCTTCTTATATATGCTTCATCTGTGTTTACCATTTCGATTCACATTTACACTGACATATGAATTACCGCTTTCTCTTTCTTAAATAACGTGTACAGTCAATATTATGACAGTTACTTTCTCTGCTTGTGTTTCCTAAAGGTGAGAGGCACAAACAAGTTTGGTTCGCTTGTAATTGCCAATTGTAAATGTGGGCGAGCTGGTTAGAGGGATTTGCACTGCTTAATTGATGCAACTACAGTAGGAGCTTCCCTATCATTAACATGTATGGTTACAGGAAGCACTTTGTCAACAATGGCAGCTTTGTGTTCAGAGACGTGTGCAGTGTGGCTATACTGATATTCAATCTTGTACGCCATTAATTTAAAACAATCACTACACTGTACTGCTATAAGTATTCTCCTACTGCTGTTCCAGGGAGTATTACAAAATCAAGGGGGTCCGCACTCCGCAGAGGCTTCACCTGGAAAGGACTCCCAAAGCGTTTAATTTTGAGACAATGTAGTGCAATTACAGGAGATGATTTGGTCTAGCGGCTAGGGCACTGAGACCGGGGTCAACCTGGGGGGTTAACGACATCTAAGGGTAGGGCTTAGCGAGACTGAGGGTCAGTTTCCCAGGTCCCACTTTCCTTCGCAAGCCAAGGCAGAAAGCCAAACAATGGACTTATTTCATTGTGGAGCTAATCACCATATGAGGTGCTGTTCACTAATATAGGGGGGGATATACGCTAGTCCTAACATTGCACCTGTCCAAACGCCCCCTTCATGGATGATGGGTTTTAAACCAACATTATTAGTAAACTATCCTAGGGTTAGCTATATTGCGTGCAGCCTTCAGGCTAAGTCTTGAGGGAATATAGAGCTACTTGTTTTACCACTCTTTAATGTCATGAATGAGTAAAGGGAAAAGGGCAGGTGTATAACAACAAATATAGGTATTTGGTACTAAACACACCCCCTTTTGTTCAGTCAGTAAACTTAATTTTTCACACAGGTAAATGGGCCAATATACGTTTAGCCTAGGATGAGATTGGAGGCAAATGATTCGGTGGGAAGACCTCTATAGCACACAGTGATTTACCACCATATACGTTGAGCTCTAGGGGTACATCAAAGCCATATATTAATAATATGGTGGGGGAACCACGAATGGCATAGAGACAGGGCCTAGAGCCTCTAGAACGAATAATGGGGGTCCTGATAAAGATACACACCCTGATGTCACACCTAAAAGGTGCCCAAGAGCCTAGTTGCGGCATCACATAGTTCTGGGGATGCATGTGACCATGTCCGGGTGGCTGGGATGATATTTCCCAGAAGCAAAAGTGGCGTACTTAAAAGGTCCTTGGGGCCAGCTTAGGGCCTGGCAGAGTTTGGACTGTGCTAAATCTTTAGCCGACAACTGTGATACTGCACTGCTAAGTAAGCCGTCTTGTTTTAACACATAGATCCTATGCATGAGGACGGGGGTAGGAAGCAGACAAACTGAGGCTATGCTTAACATTTGCTGTCGGCGTGTTGAGGTGTACGGATCTGGCATTAAGATTAGCTAAGTTTAGCGATTGATGGTAAAGTAAGTCTGACACGTGTACAGCAGTTATTGCCGGAAAGACTAATGGTGTGTGTCTATCTTTCCAATTTATGTATGACCGGGTCCATGGCTGATACCTGGAGTGCTCCATATCACAACAGCTGCAACAGGTGGACAGCCCAAGGGATGCTTACGTCAGTCACGGCTGGGTCCATGGCGGATATCTGAGGAGTACTCCACACCGCAACATCATCAGTGGGTGGACGTCAAAAGGAAAGCATACGTCGAGAAAGAAGACACCAAGGGCCCAGGTATTGCTGGCAGGTGCAAGTGTTACCCATTCCCTAAGGTGGAAGTGGGAATGGTTACCCAGGTTTTCTTGGTCTCTTTTCTGGTTCTTGCAGTTTCTCAAACCTGCCACGCAGGGGAGGAACTCCTCACCAGAAGTTGAGGAGCTAAAAATGGTTGCCCAGGTTTTCTTGGTCTTTTTCTGGTTCTTGCAGTTTCTCAAACCTGCCACGCAGGGGAGGAACTCCTCGTCAGAAGTTGAGGAGCTAAAAAGGTGCCAGCACAAACAACGTGCCGGACGCAGGACAGGGAAGAGTGGGTTTGAGGGTCTGTGCCATGGTCAGTTCAGGAACTGCTTTCAGGGACTTTGAGCTCAGCAGCCCGACCCCCTGTCAGTGGTGATACCTCACCTAGGGGGGACTGAATGGGCCAAACTGGGGAGGCGAATACTCATCGATGGGTTCATCTCCACTGTGGGTGGGTCTTCAGGACAAGCCCGGGTGGCACAGTGGGTGGGTCTCAACTGATCCCAGGGTGGCAAGGACCCGGTCAGGGCGTTGAATCACTCGATAAAGAGGATCAACACACAGCGGGACAAATTATTTCAAGCCCCGGTTCCAGATGATCCAACATGGGTGTATTTGTCCTACCTGGTAAGGGGAGTCCATTTGACGGAGGAAGGAGTGGGGCCTGGGGTCTGGGTCTGGTTGAAGGGTTTGCTAGAGTGAGAACTTTCTAGGGTAGGTCTAGGCAGGGGGAGGCCAGATCGTCGGTTAACAATGCTGGCCTGTGGCGGTAAGGTCATTATCGGTGAGCACATATTTGAGGTCTGAGGGGGCGGGCATCATCCTATGGAGGTTCCCGCCCAGGGGGAGGGGCCTGCGGGCCACTCCCACAACTCCAGGGGCAAGGTAATGGATGCTACAAAGCAAAGGAGCGCGGGTAGGAGTAGTTCACGCTTTCCTTAGGCTGGTAGCCACCCCGCGCGCGTGGACTCACGACGCCACCGGCGCAGAGTAAGGGCCCTCCTTGAATGGGTAAATGGAGTTCAGGGCGTAGACCGGGCAATTCCCGGGGTAACACTGCGCATGCGCACATCCAGAGGGGAGGCGCAGCTTGTAGGACCTGACACCGGTAGTGACCCTGCCATATGGCCAGAAATGTACAAAAATTCTAGATGAGGATGTTTAGTATAAGTTAGGAAAATAACATGTATTAGAGTTTTGTTAAAGTCAGGCTCACAAACTTATTGCTAAACCTAAATGTCCTGCTGAATTTTTGTATAAATTGTTGATTATGCAATTAAAACCTTAATTTTAATTTCATACTTTAATAAATACGGCCGGGCGACTAGCGCCCGCCTTCCAAAAAGTAAAGACGTCTCGTGTCCACGTTCCTGGGTATTGGGTGCCGGATTGGGGGGGAGGCGGCAGCTAGTCGCTGACCATGTGAAAAGGGGGGGCCCTCGGCCCCCCCCGCACGCATGGCGGCGCGGCGACCGTCGCCCCCACAGTTTCCTTTGTTGCCATTCGGCGGTGGGGGCGTGCCCTGGGGGGCGCGGCCCACCGCCGGTTGGCTGGCGGCCACCTTGACCCGGATCCTGGGAAGTGGGTCCGGGTCAAGGGGGGGCGGGCTAGAGGAGGGGCCACCTGGCCCCTCGGGAATAAAGAGATAGGGAGCGCCCAGGAGACCCCCTTGTCCCTGGACGCTCCCTCGCCGAAACGGTGTGCCCCGCGCTCGGGGCTTCTTTGTTTTCCCACCCACCATCCCTTGGAACAAAATGTTTGGTAGCAGTTCTTATGTCTGGTTGAATGGTAAGTTCTGGATGTACGGTCCACGGGTCTCACAGGGTAATAGAGAGGAACTGTTGGTAGATTTTGTGGATGCTTTTGTCTAGGAGTTTTTTCCCCTTTTATCAAGTCATGGGTGAAGTGAACTGTATTTAATGCTATGTGTCTTTAGGCCTTCTTTCCCTTTGTGGCTATACGTTGATACTGTTTGAAGTGAACTGTGTTTAATGCTATGTATCTTTAGGCCTTTTTTCCCTTTGTAGCTATACGTTGATACTGTTTGAAGTGAACTGTATTTAATGCTATGTGTCTTTAGGCCTTTTTTCCCTTTGTAGCTATACGTTGATACTGTTTGATGTGAACTGTGTTTAATGCTATGTATCTTTAGGCCTTTTTTCCCTTTGTAGCTATACGTTGATACTGTTTGAAGCGAACTGTATTTAATGCTATGTGTCTTTAGGCCTTTTTTCCCTTTGTAGTTATACGTTGATACTGTTTTATTAGCCAGTGTAGCTATCCTTTAGAATTTTTTCCCATAGGTCGTCGTATTTATTAGGTATGGGGCATGCGGTAAGGTCATTATCGGTGAGCACATATTTGAGGTCTGAGGGGGCGGGCATCATCCTATGGAGGTTCCCGCCCAGGGGGAGGGGCCTGCGGGCCACTCCCACAACTCCAGGGGCAAGGTAATGGATGCTACAAAGCAAAGGAGCGCGGGTAGGAGTAGTTCACGCTTTCCTTAGGCTGGTAGCCACCCCGCGCGCGTGGACTCACGACGCCACCGGCGCAGAGTAAGGGCCCTCCTTGAATGGGTAAATGGAGTTCAGGGCGTAGACCGGGCAATTCCCGGGGTAACACTGCGCATGCGCACATCCAGAGGGGAGGCGCAGCTTGTAGGACCTGACACCGGTAGTGACCCTGCCATATGGCCAGAAATGTACAAAAATTCTAGATGAGGATGTTTAGTATAAGTTAGGAAAATAACATGTATTAGAGTTTTGTTAAAGTCAGGCTCACAAACTTATTGCTAAACCTAAATGTCCTGCTGAATTTTTGTATAAATTGTTGATTATGCAATTAAAACCTTAATTTTAATTTCATACTTTAATAAATACGGCCGGGCGACTAGCGCCCGCCTTCCAAAAAGTAAAGACGTCTCGTGTCCACGTTCCTGGGTATTGGGTGCCGGATTGGGGGGGAGGCGGCAGCTAGTCGCTGACCATGTGTGTCTACGCAGCGCTGTGACTTAGAGGTAGGCTCTCCCTATTCTTGCGGCACCAGGAGGACTCGCCCAGCTGCCTTCAACGACTTTTAGCAAGCTGTCTGAAACAGCTTTCTTTAACTGGGGAGCACCTTTGCAACACGCGTGGAAAATGCTTGCTCTTAGGCTTACTAAAGCACATCCCGAGTGATCCAAGTATGGAACTGTAATGTTGATACATTTCAGAACTCATATTTCCTGCAAAGTTATTCAGAGGCACTGCTTCAATATATGAGAAAAACGTAATGATAGCAAATATGAAAAAATCACACCGTATTATTATTATTTTTTTTAAGTGGCAGTATGTACTCGTGCTAAAATGGTAAAAGCATCACTTACAGAAAACCTAAAATTACCCAGAGGGCATGCATTGAGGGACATCTAAATAATAAATACATATTTACATGGCAACGCTTGCATGGCTTGGGTGGTGCTGTTTCAACACACTCATAGTGGGGTGGGAAGAGAAAGACATCCCCAAATACTTTTACTTTCTTGAGTTTCCTCTTAGAAAAAAAATCATTATTTTAAAATTCACCGAAAGCCAAATAAACAATGGATGGGGAGCTTCAATTAATCTGAATTATCTTTAATGACTTTTTTTTAATGATTGTTAAAAACAAGGTCGTAGAGTATGAATAAGGACTAATTGATAAAAGCCACAAACAACAGTTACTAAAACTAGAATAAACGCTGGGCGTATACACTATAAAAAAAAATCAGAATTGCGTTAAGAGGTCGAAACGGCAGGCAGAGAGAAATATAGAAAGAAAGATCTCTCGGCTCTTTGGCCCGTCATATCACCAGTCAGAAAGAGCTTTGCAAATTTACCAAAATAAATGTAGGGGGCTTATTTACTTTTCTAAATCCAGTCTTAAAGTAGTGAGGGGAAATGTAAAGTTGCCCAGTATGTTTTAAAAAAAAAGGTTTAAATGTTAATTAGCTGTGCAGGCGTGTACTCCATGAGGGCGCCACAAAATCTAAAACCGAAATGTGTTTAGTTCTTGCACATGGCTTAGATACTTCAGGGCGACAGGGACCCCCCCACCCCACACTTAGCATGCATCCCGCAAATAACACACTAGACACCAGTGTTACATTGGGATAAACTGCTGCAGGTTTATTTATTACATACAACGTTATGTAATCATAGTGGGTTATCTTACGGGCAATCCAAGGGCAGGCCGCATTCTCGCCACCTGCCCGCCTGATGAGCCAGGCAGCACCGTGGCGAACCACCATGTGCTGCCCCTTATGGTAAACATTATACTCACGCCCCTTGCGGGGCGTACTAGGCAAACCCCCGGTTGCACAGGCCCACAACCGCCCGAAGGACGAATGGGGTGCCGACACGTGTACCCGGAACCTCCCATGAGGCCCCAGGTCTTAGGCTCTGGCACCCCTATGTGCCCGCTGAGGTCCAGTGCTGAACTTCTCTGCTTCCGGATTGCCCTGTAACTCCGCCTGCAACGAAAATTAAAACATTAAAACGTTCAAACTGTCCTCCACAAGCTGACACACAGGGTGAGAGGTCGGGAGGGAAAATGTGTGTCCCCACACGAGGACACTACGGCGCGTCCGGTGCGGCAAAGAGGCAGAGAAAATGGCGAGGGGGTTTAAGTACCCCTCGCCCCGCCTGCCGCACCGGACATGCCCACCCAGCTCCTCCTAACTCCCCTCGGGACTCCGCCTGCCCGAGGGAGGCTAAAGAGGGGCGGGGGGAAGCCCTCTGTATCTAAGGGGCCGCCCTCCTGATGGCCACTGCGTGGCCTCGGGCAGCCGCATAGATACTTCAGGGCGACAGGGACCCCACACTTAGCATGCATCCCGCAAATAACACACTAGACACCAGTGTTACATTGGGATAAACTGCTGCAGGTTTATTTATTACATACAACGTTATGTAATCATAGTGGGTTATCTTACGGGCAATCCAAGGGCAGGCCGCATTCTCGCCACCTGCCCGCCTGATGAGCCAGGCAGCACCGTGGCGAACCACCATGTGCTGCCCCTTATGGTAAACATTATACTCACGCCCCTTGCGGGGCGTACTAGGCAAACCCCCGGTTGCACAGGCCCACAACCGCCCGAAGGACGAATGGGGTGCCGACACGTGTACCCGGAACCTCCCATGAGGCCCCAGGTCTTAGGCTCTGGCACCCCTATGTGCCCGCTGAGGTCCAGTGCTGAACTTCTCTGCTTCCGGATTGCCCTGTAACTCCGCCACAGCCCGGCCGGCGGCAACCGACGCCGCCCGGGCCCCCCACTACTTAGCTTCCTTCCTACCTGCAACGTATATATGTATGTCTATCCACTAACCTTTCTCAGTAGCAGTAAATCACATAACCGGACTGCTCTTGCTGGACGGAGGAAAGGTTTTTCGCAGCGAACCTATCCCTGCGAAATTAGGCCGAAGCTGTTACCCAAAACCTTCTTGCCGGCCAAGGCCCCTCAAGCTGACCTAGGACTGTGTAGCTCCTAAGCTGTGCCACTTTATTTACATAAGACTGGAGGGGTTAAGGCTACCCCTCTGTGCCAGGAAGTTGTGTGGCTGAGTTCCATGGGGATCATACTCTGACCCCCGTGAGAAGCTTGTAGCACACCCTGTCATCACGGACATGACTGTGAGATATGCGGCATAACCTACATCTTAAACGTTAATGCCTGCACAGGCATCCCACTTACTCCAAGGAAAACGGCCAGATAAGCCCTAGATAACTGACCGCCACTAGAGCCGGGGGTGTCCTGTCCTCCTGCTGCCTTCACAGCTCGACACCTGAACAGCCAACAACGCTTGCATGATTCCTGTAATAGACATTATCGCAGGCCAAGGCCCAGGCACCACTGCTTCAGGGTGAGGCTGGCGTTCACTGTGCTTTAGTTTAAACGCTTGTGCTTCTAAGCTCAAAGAAAACAGGCGATTATTGTAGGGAAAATACGAGAGTATTGTGAAGATTAACTAGTGAGGTGTACCTTCCTTGGGTATAGCAGGATCTAAAAAAGGGGGGGGAACACAGCAGGCTGCGCATGCTCTCTTGAATTTCGCCTGGAGACGGCTTGGTCCCTGCTACCTCTCAGATCGCTTGTCTGAGTCGACCTGAAACCACCCACATGAGGGATTGCTTAGACTGGAACTAGGTGCCTCCAGGAATTGGAGACAACAAACCTCAGGCCAACAGCTCGCGTTGGGAGGAGTACTAACGTCCAGTACCTGTCAAAAGGACATGCCCCAAGACTGCCGGGCGGTCAACTCTTACCCTGCCCTAGTTAGAGGCTCCCAGGACCTGCTGCCCAAAGTGACCTTAGGAGAGAAACCAACCATGCCCCTGATTGTTTGCAGCTGCCAATAGCTAGCCCTCCCCCACCGGGTGTGGGAAGGGCATGCCTGAAACAGGGGAGACTGGCAGGCAATGAAGTTGCAGTGCCTATGCTATACCATGCCCTACATAACATGCCTGAGATAGTATAGCAAGGAGCCTGCAAAACATGGGAACCAGCTACTGTCTCTTACATAGCAACTCCCGGACTTGCACAGGTGCGACCACTGTTAGCGCTGTGAAAGACAGTCTGCCGCTTGTGATAATTTGATAATTCGCACGAGCCTGTCACTATGATCCCCGTACTTAGCGTATGCTTTACAAAGGTGTTCCCAGATAACGGTTAACGTTTAGTTCCATAGAACACCCCTGACACCTGTGGTTAACCGCTGCGGCAATAACTAAATTACAGAAAATGCAGCGACACTAATGACAAAACTGGGGGCTAGCCTAGCGTGCCGCATACTTGTGGAATCTCTGTCATTGCCCCCAGCTAAATTGACAAACTCAACCACTGGTCATGACTAAGGCTTGGTCAGAGCTGGTCGCAGCCAGCGATAAATAATCAGCCTCCATGGCCCTGCTAGTCAGGTACGAAAGCTAGATTGTACAAAGTACCTTCACCAAAGGGTTGGGTGAGGCAATCAAGCTTACCTCCAGCGCCATGGTCAATAGAGTGGAACGTGTCATGCAACTACGACGATTTTTTCTGCTATCCTGAAACACGCATCGTGCTTGCGTCAACCACAGTTTCCGAATTTCAGTTCTAGTGGTAAATGTACTGACCTGTACGCATTTAAAACATCTACATGTACATTGAAGCATATGTAACTCGCCCCGAAGTCACATATCCTCTAGTAATGGCAAGATAGCTATACCCTGAAACATTTGCCCACGTTTGTCACTTAGCTGACTGAAACTAGTGTTAGCTCTGTACGGTGTACGCAGTCCACAATAGCGGAGCATAGCTTGTGTAAATTAGAACGCTTCCACTCGCATCCTGTTCCTAAGCAAAATTCGCTGTTCCTATCCATTAACGAAATATGTGGTCCAAAGTCAACGTAATGCAACAGGTTCTACGTAATGCGTTCTGACACCACAGGCAAAGTTCGCGCTAATAAAACGCATTTAAATAAACTGAGCCACAGCTCCTGCCCAGCAAAAGTAGCATCCTCCTCTATGAATCGGCATGAGCAAACAAACCAAAACCCTTTTCCTGCACACCCAGCACCGGTGTAAAGAACTTCATAGGGTGACAACGGTTAAGTGGGCAGCGAGACCAGGACATGCAGGAGCATGTGCCACCAGCACCACGCTGGCGAACAATCAGCTTCCTGCTGTGATAAAGAATCAACGCCGCTCCTGACCTGCATCCTCTCAGTATCCTGCAATGGAAATTGCAGCAGGGATGCACTAATCACTTGCCGAACGCCAAGGCCACGGGCCCTCGTTACCGTGGTCACTTGGGACCCAGGGGAACCCACCCCGCCCCCCCAACTGTGAGGGCACCGCCCTATAAACTGCTTACCCCCTGCGTGGGTACTGCCCCGGGAGAAAGGCCCAACTGACCCCCTCCAACTGCCCTGAAGTGAGGGTGGAAATGTAATGGCCATGACCTACCATCTCTCTCGCCTGCTACACTGTGCAACAAAAGACCCGGGGTCGCAACCTCCATTCGAACAAGAACAAGCTCCCCAAACTAGGAGCTGCCACCATAAAGAGATCTACTAAGTTGAATCACATGCCAAGGAGCCGCACAGTGCATATGCTTCAAGGCACCCTCCATGCTCCATGGTGAAACAATTAACGAATGAAGCAGTCCTGTAAACCAACTTGCCTGAAACAACTGCTCTCCCAATAATCCCTATTGGTGTGTTCTTTCTGACCCAGAGACATATTACGGCATGGGCAAGTGGGCTCTGGCCCTGGTCCCCTGCCTTTCAGTGGGGCCCCATGGTATCGCCCCTTCTGTTCTGCAGAGTCTTGCCCTGATGTCCTCGAATCATTTAAATAGAATATTTTAAAACGCTTTCCCTTTCGTTTACTCGAATGTGAGTTGTGTGAGAGTATCCTATAGACAGTTTGTTGTGAAATGTGCTCTTGTTCGATGCAACATCCATCAACAAGTTACTTTTAGACGAAACAGGAGTGCATAAATGCGAAATGGGAGTGTGTAGCCAAGAATATTTGCCATAATATTAGTGAGCTGCTGCTGTGATGCCAAATTGCAAACATCTGTATCTCTGAATACTGGATGTAAACACATTTAGAAATTTGGACCAGTGTGCCTGTTCACTGTCAGAAGAGCGAGTAAAAGGCTGACCTGGATCACAAATTCAAAGCTGTTTCGTACCGGGGCCCCCAAAATATGTTTGGCCCATGGCCCCCAAAACTCTTAAGATGTCCCTGTTCTGACTTTAACCTAAAAGTTGTGATATGACTGCCTTGCAACCACATCATTTGTGGTCCTCAACCCTGGAAAACGGCGCGCAATTAATCAATAAAGGAAATATTTCCACGCCGGAACAGTGTAGCAGCGCCATCCAGTGGCGTACAAATCCACTGCGGAATGTTACATGGACCGAGATTACATCAGACCCGGCCAACGGTATGTCCTGACCTTGCCCCATCAAACCCTTCCATCGTCGAATACCTTGCATAGTAAGTAGCCTGCAACACGCCGCCACCTCCGCAAAGCCTGAGTGCACCCAGAAAAGGGGGGCAAAAACCGTTTAACCCAGCAGCGCCGGAACGGCCTCTATGGCTGATGGTAGCAATCCGCCGTGGGGTGGGGGAGGCCCGATGTCCTCGCCCCCGTCCCGTAAATTTTGTTACGCACGTTATGGAGTAAATACTAACCCGCGCTGGACCGAGCTGAGACCGCCCTATAAGACATAAACTGTAGCTATCTGGAATCAGTAGGCAAGTTCGCATGCTAACCAAGTACGATCTGGCACACATGGCAACGTATACACGCAGCAAGATGGAGAAATTTGACCTAAATGCAACCCGCCAGAAATGTATGGGGGATTAAATGTAGGACGAACTTGACCCGAAAGCGTTGGGGCGCTTGACAAGAGCTCCATAACATTACACAAGGACACATTCATTGTGGTATGATGATTTGCCCAGAATCGCCGAATGTCGAGTGAGCCTGCCGAGACTCGAACCCGTTGCCCCAGCTCCGCGGTCGGCCCCCCTAGACGATAGGCCACATTCTCTCCCCCAATCGGATGGAAGTATTCTCATATTACCATACCCGATGTATCGGCCGCTACCCTGAGCGCCTAGTCCAAACCCGTTTCTGGCACGGGAGGGTATTATGCATGCCATGAAGGCAGCGGTGAAGTCCCATCCTGAAGTGATCAAATGTAGAGCTACAGCTTACATTATATGAACCGAAGTGAAAGAAATATTTACCACAATTGAGGAAATTATCCATCGTAATGTCTTTTATAAAAGCATTTAACCATGAGCGCATGGTGCGTTCCCATTAGTTAAGGCGAGGCTGCAGTTCAAAAACCCCTTTCTCAACTTACAAGTGGTGGGAGTACTAAACTCGACCTACCCAGGAGTTTAGCGAACGTTTACAAAGACACATGTGCACATCCGAATGATCCCCCCCACCCCTGGTCGAGACGTATGTCTTAAATAAGACAACCTCTAGCCCATTCTTGAAGGCCAAAGATAAAGGGGGTGGGTTAGTTGACCATGAGATGCGAGGGACGAAAGCCGCTCACGTGCACAGCGGGAGAGCAAGCTGGAAAATTGGCGCAAGGGCGGAGTCGCAGATAGCGGCACGAAAACCAGCAACACAGAAAGCATGGCCGGCAACAGATTCGAGAGTGCACGCATCTGACCCCGCTCCCGGTGAGTCTGTGATGCACGGCACACCAGATCAGAGTGTACAGTCCATGAGGGCGGCCCCCCATAAAACGGCCCGCATCATCATACGATTAGCGGCAAGAGGCGCAAGGCTGCCTCGTAGCAGGTATGGCGACCATATGGAACCAATGGAACCTGTTGCCCAAGGAGATGGTAAAAACAAGCTGCCCCAAGCAGATGGCCATACGCGGCCGCCAATACCCACATGCGCCGGTAAATGACCCACACTGCCCACGTAAAACCTTAACGAGCGGGGCAGAATAAGGCGTCCCTCATTATATTACGCGGACCTTACCCGCAGCCGTCGGAGCGCTTCACCAAAGGAGCAGAACCGATACCGAGGATTCTACCCAATCTGACTCCATGTGACATACAGCGCTCGGCCGGGGGGGGGGGGGCACAAACTCAAGAGTTGTTCCTCCGGGCCATGGTGGGATTACTGTTCCTATTCAGGATGACCCATGGTGCTAGAATTATGGTAGGACTACGCCTGTAGTTAATGACCCGTAACCCCTAGCAGGGTGGCACATGGGTCCTAAGGTCGAATCGCAGCACATTCATCGAGTTCCCTAGACGATGACCTGATGGGAAGGGAGGGTACTTCGCAGCCAACATTAGGAGTAGGACTCTGAGCCTCTACTCTATGTTAACCACCATTATCAGATGCCAAAAAAGGCTTCTATCTAAATAACATGGTGGCCAGTACGGGGATCAAACCCCCGACCTTGGCGTTATTAACACCACGCTCCAACCAACTGAGCTAACCAGGCTCTGCTGAACACATGACTGCGTAAGCCCTCACATCAGTCCCAGGTCCCTGACGTGAGCCTAGCCTCCGTGTGCTATCCTATGACGGTCGCGTGTCCTGAGCGCACCGTAGCCCAAGGCCCGTTGCGTTTTTTTTATTTTTTTATTTTTTAAATTCATTATCGTCATTCTACCTCGCGCAGGCTAGGCCAGGGGCATCGGGAATCAGCTCACCTTCCCTAAGCACCAGTTGCGTTACATGCCCCCTTGTGGGGAACGCGGGCAGCGGCAGTCCCGATACCGGTACCAGCGCCACTCTTGCATGGATGCCTAACTTTCATATTCCATGCCAACGCCGCCCCCCCCGATCCGTGGCACTTTACCAGAGAAGAGCTCAGGGCTGTTACTCAGCCGTGCCTTGAGGGCAGGCCATTGGGCCCAAACAAAGACGTGGATTCCTGCCACCGCTGCCGGGGAAGGGGTGGAAAATCGAGACCGGGGCAGGGTGGCTTGCAAGAGCCGGGTATTACTTTGCGTGGAGGGCTCTGCACACAGGGGGGACTGCATCCTCTAAACCCCCTGCTCACTCCTTCCCAGAAATGCCTAAACTTTCTCTCCCGCTTCAAAACAGCTGATTCAACCCGTTTCTGTCAATTCCGCTAACGTACGGTTGAGAATGCGAGCTACCTTTTGACATATTATTTAACAATAAACTATGGCAAATACATTCTCCTTGCGGCACGCTGCCCCTCCCCTGTGGTACGAGGCCACCACTTCCCAGTTGTTGGAGATGGGCGCATTACCGTGGAAGGTACACATGGCTATGGCATAACAAAACCCCTACAACCCGTAACTGGGAACGTCCCGCTCTCAGCACTCTCCGAGCGAGGCATGGGGCGACAACAACCGTGTTCATAAAAAGCATTACAGCGGAGGGAAGCCATCTAGATTGCATCTAGGACGCCCCATCGCCTGTGTTAACAGGAGGGGGCGGCTGCAAACTGTGCTGTGTGAAAACATGTGGGACACATGTAGTACGGGGTTATTCGGTCCTCTAGGTGAAGCCATGTCCCGGCAACGTCACCCGACCAACGGGTAGAAGAGGGGAAAAGGAGGGCCTGGGGAGATGACACTTTGCTGGCCATCTAATATTACAGCATTGCCGTACTGAATGCCAGGTTGGCTGCCCCTCCCTGCACTGTGCATCCTTGTTCTATAATGCGCTGCTCACTGCTATTCACCCCACATAAACCGGCCCCTGTGTGCAACGTGCAGTGCCGCAAATGTTACAACAGGATCGTGGGGGCGGTGATGTTGCACGTAAGCTGTGGGGCTGACCAGCGCATTCATACTGGGTCAAGCGAGTGGAGCCCGTGCCGGCCCCACCCTCAGATGGCCCCCCAACCCAGATGACCCCTCACAGGCCGGGTGTAACAATGGCCCCTCAGGCTTGTCCCGTTGCCGGCGGAAAAAGCGGGAACCAGGACTGCAAGACCACCCGCGACCCCCACTGGGTCAGCTCTGAATTTTGGGCCAGGTCGGGATACAAGCCATCTTACTTCCTCAAAACATCCTCGATGGAAACCCCGTATAAAGGGGGTGGGGGCGCCGCGATGCTGCCTGTCCCCACCTCCACAACTCATTGGTCGGCTGCTCTCGCTCATTGAGAAACCCCGCCGCGGGATCCCACTCGCCTGCTAGCCAGGCCTCTTCCAACAGATGCCACGTGGGGCCTCTATCGGTTGGGCCCACCACCTCACTGCCCCTCAATGACCACAGAGTGGGGTCGTCGTGCTAGGGAAGGAGATTACTCCCGCGGTAGTGGCCGCGACCCTGGCAATTGCCGGGCCGGCCAGCATGGCTGCTGCCCTCGGGACAAACTCCCCTCGAGCCCTGACTCCCGTCCCACTCCCTAGCCCCAAGCCACACCGGTACTGACAGGGGTGGACCACACGGGGGCTGGGCAGGGCACAAGTGCGTGAGACGGGGTCCCTACCGGGCATAGCCCGTGTGGTGGGACCCCAACGGGGGCGGGAAAATAGACTAACCTCGTAGGTCACTCCTCTCCACCTGGGCAGCAGTCCCCAGCATGACCGAGACGTCGTCAGGCAGCGAGGCAGGCCGGCGCAGGACGACCAATACGGAGGCAAAATGTGTGTCCCCACACGAGGACACTACGGCACGTCCGGTGCGGCAAAGAGGCAGAGAAAATGGCGAGGGGGTTTAAGTACCCCTCGCCCCGCCTGCCGCACCGGACATGCCCACCCAGCTCCTCCTAACTCCCCTCGGGACTCCGCCTGCCCGAGGGAGGCTAAAGAGGGGCGGGGGGAAGCCCTCTGTATCTAAGGGGCCGCCCTCCTGATGGCCACTGCGTGGCCTCGGGCAGCCGCATTTTGTTGCTACCTCTCGGGTGTAGTTCTACCAAGACCCTCTAGAGTGGTTTATGAAATTCTAACGGCCGCCTCACTACAGACCCTCCCGTTTTAGGAAGGTTCTGTTGCCGCCAGAAAACCCCAGATTAAGACCAGGGTCACACAATGAACAATGTGCGCCTGCACATAAACTTGGTTGTGCACCTCCAATTGCAGAGGAAATTTCTACTTCTGACAAGGGATGACAAACCGTCCAGAGAGCCTGTAATCTACGACATGGTGGTAGGTAGCACTTTCTGCTAAAACTAGTTTACATAAAATATCGTTTTCAAATGCCTTCACGCCATTTCTGATTATTTCATATATCATTTCATCTGCACGACCTTTCCCTTAAAGTACTGACCGTGCTGGAAGCTCCCAATATCGACATAAGTAAAAGACAATTTAAATGTCATGGGGCACTTTTTTTGTATCTTTCACTCATCACCCAAAGTCAGTCCCCATTTAGACTTCAGTTTCAGAACGAGGCTCCATCTAGGCTGTAGTTTTATGAATGACTCTACTGTGTATGAAATTGACCTGCATTACAAGAGCATGTGTCTGTGATCTGACCTGTAATTATCAGTGGGAGGAGCCAGAAATCATAGGACTGCAGTTGAATTTTGAGGCCTCTATTGCTTTCTTTGTGCTTTGTGAGCAGTAACACAGTCTATCGGCAGCACTTCTGTGAAAGGTAACAAAGGCGCCAGTCTTTGTAATGTGTCTTGCAGTGGTATGTGACAATTTGGGCAATTTTTTTCATAACAAGCATTGGCATAGCCAATAGGTTTCGCTTATGCGCGATCTTTTGGTTTTGTCAATGTTTGTTTAGACCTATTGCACAGCAGCGTTAGCTGCTCTGCAACTCAGCTTAAAGTAAAAAGACAAGCGATATGACGCAGCCAGTGTTGACCGTGTCAGAGTGGATTTTCTTTATTTAGGACATGTTGCCCAGCTCATGCTCCTGTGCAACATGTGTACACATAGTACCGGGGAGTTTAAGCAATATGGGGGAGGCGAGCAGGCGGAAACAAAATGGACAACAAGGGTGGGGGGCAAAACGGACAGCAGTTGGGGTTGGGGTAAAATGAATGGGAGTGTGTGAAAACAGGCAGGGGTGCGTGGGGGTAACACGGATGGCATTGAGGTAAAGGACAGTGGGGGGTGTATACACTACAGATAAAACAGTGGTAATGATTTTATGGCTGTCTCTGGGGCTAGCACACTAACACACTGAGCTACTTTGTTGACTCCCATCATGCTGGAAGTAGGCAGTATTCTCTACTACTTAAAAAGGCATCACTTGTGACCGGACAGTCATTTTAGCTGTGGATAAAAAGCAAATTCCAGGAATTCAACTATGCCCTGCAGCTAAAACTGGTTATATTTTGCTACATAAACAGCCATTGCGAAAGTCATCTAAGCTGACTCTGCAGTAGCCAAGGCAACCACTCCCACAGGGTCACTGTGCGGTACATGGGTCTCTTCATCATTGTGCGTGGGACACTTCACTGAACCTCACTGGTGACACTAGATGATCTCAACCTCTGTGAGGAGCACATGGATGCAGAGCGTCACCCAACTACTGGGCCTCTAGCAGAAGGATTCCTGTTGTGGTACTGACGTTATCATTGAAAACCCTGCAATAAAAGTCAATTTTTACTCTGTTTCGTTGTTGGACCTGGCTCTTTCTGAGTGTCACCACTAAACTTTTTGCCTTTTACCCTCCACTTTTTGCTGAATTTATTTTTGCTGGCCTTAGGACTGTACACTTTACCACTGCTAACCAGTGCTAAAGTGCCTGTGCTCACTCTCCTAAAGATGTTTTAATTGGCATACACGTAAATGTCATATTTAATTTACATATAAGTCCCTTGTAGACTGGTATTCTTTATACTCAGGACCTTTAAATTAAATGCTACTAGTAGTCCTCAGGCACTTATGGTGCCACCCACTCAAGTAGCACCTTAAAACAAGTTTCAGGCTTGCCATTGCAGTCCAAATGCAGTTTTAAACTGCCATGTCGACTGGGCTTTGAACCCCCCCTGCCAAGTCTTCAACTCCTCTTTTATTACATATAAGTCACCCCTAAGGTAGATTCTAGGTTGCCCATAGGGCAGGGCCCTGTGTAAATAAAAGGATGGACATTAAGTTTTACATGTCCTGGTAGTGAAAAACTCTTACATTAATTTTTTCATTACTGTGAGGCCTAACCTTCCCATGGGATAACATTAGATATTTCTTATTTCATTTAATAAGCTGTAATTTCCAATTGGGAGCAGGTGGCTATATCATGTTTGGTATCTATGAAATTGTAACAAACAATTCTCTCTAATGGTAAAGTCAGGTTTTTATGACAATTTTGAAAATGCCACTTTTAGAAAGTCGACATATTCCTGCCCTAAGCCCTTTGTGCCTGCAGCCTGTCTTGGGCCACATGACTGGGTGTAGCTGACAGTAAGAATTTGTGAAATCCTCAAAGACAGTCACACAATAGAGGGATAAGGTGTGCCTCAATGGCAGGATGGAGGGGCGGAGCTGAGAACAGCCCAACTTGCAACTGAATAGGTTGTCTCTGCCTTCACGCAAGTAATCGAACACCTCCCTTTTGTCACTGCTGCCAGCATGGAGTCAGGGCAGGGGAGGCAGGGAATTCCATGCACTTCAACTAACCTTTCTAGAAGCTTCTTCTACCTTCCTGAGAAAAGACATCAGTTTATAAAATTAGGACCTTTAGACCCACTCTTCAGTTCACCACTAGACCTTTGGAAGGCCTCTCAGATGACTGCCTGCTACTGTAACCTGCTGTGCATTCTGCAAGACCACTTTGTTATCTGGAGCCTACCTTGAACCCTCAGAGGCCAGCCCTGTTGTTGAGCCCTGCATCTACACCTGAAGAACCCTGGACCACCGGAGTGACTCCAAGGGCCAGTTTGTCGGCCCCCTGTTCAGAGCCACAGGGACATCAAAGGCTCCAGGACCCTTGTTTATGGTGCTAAATTTGTCAGATAGACAAATCCAAAATATGAGGATGTTAGACCTGGCATCCTTGGCGTGGTTTCCCCTGACTTCTTTGCCTCTACCGCATACATTTTTGACACTGTGATGTATTTCGTTTTGGTGGTTTAGATGCTTTGGGTACTTTGCCACTGCTGATCAGTGCCAGAGTGCAAGTGCTCCTTGGTTAAAATTATTATTGTGATTAGTTATCCATGATTGGCATATTTGTTTTACCAATAGGTCCCTAGTAAAGTGCACTGAGTATGCCAGGGTGGGCGATTCAAATGCTACTCGTGGGCCTGCAGCACTGATTGTGCCACCCACATGATTAGCCCTAAAATGGTGTCTCAGGCCTGCCACTGCAGTGCCTGTAAGCAGTCTGTGAACTGCCATGTTGTCCGGGCCATTGTACACACTTGCTAGGCCTGACCCTTCCCATTTCTTACACATTGGACACCCATATGGTAGGTACTCCCCTGGGCAGGGTGCAGTGTATGTGAAAGGTAGGACATGTACTACTGTGGGTAACATGTCCTGATAGTGAAATACTGCCAATTTCGTTTTTCTCTATTGAAAGGCTATCTTGCCCATAGGTTAGAATGGGGAATGCTGTGTATCATATTTACCTGCATATCTTCCCATAGCGGCAAGATAGACATATGGAATCTGGCATCCCTGAACTCAGAATTTAATAACACATCTTTTAGTGAAGATGATTTTTAAATTCTAGGTTTGGAAATAGCACTTTTAGAAAGTGGCTATTTTCTTGTTCAGCCTTTCTGTGTTCCTCTGCCTGTTTATGGATTGACTGTCTGGTTTGTGAGTGACAGGGGCTGGGAGTGGCTCCAGGAGACTGGGTGAGTCAGCACTAGGCTGAATAGATCCATCTGCATGTAGAGTGGTGGAGAGGAGTAGCACCTGGGTATGAATAGGGCTGTGCCTGCCTCCCACAATGCTGGCTCCACCTCCTGCAGTGCGTCTGATGGCCCTGGCCCACACTCACAAAGGAAGAAAATGTGCCCTGGTAGAATGCACCCAGAATTGGTTTTGACTGGGTCCAGGACCCCTCACACAGGAAGAACAAAGACTTTTGGGGTATAAAAGTAGAGCTGAGACCCCTGTAAAATTAGATTAGGAAAGACTTTGTGAACAAGAAGGAATCCCTGCCAAAGAAGAACAGCCAGGAAGACTGAGGAAAAGTGCTGCCATTGCTGAGTGTCTAGGAGCTGACCTGCAGTTGCTGTGATTTCTGAGGAAGAGGATCAAGGGACTGTCTGCTGTGTGCTGTGACCTCCTTGCTTGAAGAGGAGCGGTGTTGTGTGCTTTGCCCCCTCTGAAGTCCCCCTGTCTCCAAGGTCCTGGGCAGAGCTGGCCTCCTGTTGCAACTCACTGACATAAAAGTTGCCAAGGACCTTTTTCACACCTCGCCCTACATCGTGCCCCGCTGTCCCTGCTGTTTCTGGGGCGGTCGTTGTGTGCCCCACACGTCATTTGTGCAGCCCGGCTTACTGTCACTCTTGGTTGCTCTCCACCTGCATTGAGAGCACCGCGTACTTCACCGCTGCCAGCCCAAGAGCAAAGCGGTGCACTGAGGGCCGGTATCTTTTCCCCATCAGCTCCCGATGGTCAAGGTTGCTGCCCGTTAATGAAGTAAACCCAGCTGCTACTCGAGCAGCCTGCCCGAGGCTGGGTCCGTGAGTCAAGAGGGGCCGCATTGCCGGGAAATCAACGCCGGAGGGTTGCCTAGCAAGCTGGACTCCCACCACCACGTCATAGAGACCCAGAGGAAAGGAAGTCTCATCAACGTTGGAGCCGCGCTGCGCCGGAGGACAGGAGATATCTACGTGGAGAGAGCTTCCCATACAAGTCGCCAACACCGGACTACCATGCCTGCCTCGTGACCCCAGGTAACGGTTTCGATCAAGCGATCAGAACCGGCGCCCAAGACCATTGCTGAATTGGGAGCTGTGCCGGCCGGCTCGCGTGTGCGCCAGAATAGGTGTCTGGTACCGGGGCCGGCTTACAGGGAGTATTTCGCAACTCCTGCTTCTTCACCTCAGTCAGAGCTGAGGTGCTAAAGAGGACCGGGTAGCGCCATTTGTTGTGTCACCCTCTCACGCGGAATACAAAGACTACCGCATTCTTCCCCACAAGCACAGCAGGAGCAGAATTCAAGGACAGCGTCCTGTTTCTTTTCTTTTTTGAAGCTAACGCGCGTCAGCACTTCGGGAAAAAGGGGGATTTTTCAAAAGAGAAAGTGACCAGACAAGAGTAGCACAACCCGTGCTACAGTGGTGGCTTTAAGGGCACCATTTTCTACAATAGAATTCCACTTCACTAGGAGTAGGAGTCCTATAGTTGTAAGGACTCAACCACTCCCATAATTCTTACAAGCACTCTTTCTATAAAAGAACGTTGATAAAGTGAAAATGTTTCAGGAGAACATTTCTAAGGAAAGGATTAATTGTGTATGTGATTTTTTGTGTCGTTTTTGATCTGCCTAATCTTTATAAAGTGATTTATATTTTTATAAATAACTTGTGTTTTTATAAATAACTTGTGTAGTGTACTTTTGTGGTGTTACATTATATTACTGTGAGTGTTGGTACAAATACTTTACACATTGCCTTGGGAATAAGCCTGTCTGCTCATGGCCAAGCTACCAAGGGGGTGAGCAGGTGTTATCAACAGTGTGTATCCCCCTTACCCTGTCTAGAAGTAAGGGTCCCTATTTGAATGAAATGAAATAAAAGAGTATTTGTATAGCGCCTGACTACCCGGAGGCCTCATAGCGCTTTGGACAAAGCTATTTGGACAAGGGTACTTACCTCTGCCAACTAGAGACCCTCAGATCTTACAGAGGACTTAGAACATTTTTGGCCAAAACTTCTCTGAGAACCAGAAGGAAACCAGGACCAACCTGCTTGACTATATACCGACTGGATTGACTTTGCTGCTTCACTCGATGTTTTTCTCCACTGCAGCAGATCCTTTTCCGCGGTACTTCGCCAAAAGGGTGTGCGGCCTCGTGGGCTGTCTTTGGCTACAGCGCTCTGCATCATGCCACTGGAGATTTTTGAATTCCATTTCAGAGACTAAGGTCCTGATTACAACTTTGGCAGTCTCCCAGGAGTCTGCCATGCCAGCACCCCGCTGCAAGGCCTACGAAGCCCTGTACCATTCGGATACCAGATTACGAGTATTCTCCTGGTCTGTTGGTCCTGCGGCGGCAGTCCCGCAGTAGTGCCTTTAAAAGGCGCGTACGTGAGCTTTAGAAAGGCAGCTTCATGGGACCTCCACAGTGCATTCAGTGTATTACACCACGGCATGGACTTTGAAGTCCATGCCGTGCTGGAACTGAGGATGCATGCCTACATGGGGGTACACCATGTGTCCCCCTGCATGCATCCCTTGTAGAGCCCCCTTTGTTTCCTCACCGCCACACTTCCCATTGCTGGCCCACCACCATGAAAACTGTGATGGTGAGGAAAATCTTAATATGCTTGGTGGTGCCTCAGCAGCACCGCTAAGCATTTTGCGGCCCTCAGACCACTGAACCAGTTGCTCTAGTCCTTTGGTGGTCCGATCATTAAACTCGTAATAGGGTGGTCGGACCACCCGTGCGGCGGTGCCCTCACCGCCACTGTGGATATAGCGGGCCATAGGACCGCTATAGTTGTAATTAGCCCCTAAGTTCGAACGCAGAAATCTTCACTGCAGCTTTGACCTATGGCTATCCGATGGTTAACGCCCCATCCTCAGACACTTTCTGCAGCCTTTCCCTGCTGAACATTACCTTCTCAGAAAATGTTTCTCAGTAATCCTTTTAAATCCAAAGATGAGTGCTAACTGGGCCCATTCAACTTCTTGTATCCAAACCACGCTCCATCGTGGTCGGCCATATTTTTCGACTTTGACAAAGGTCTCACGTGACTAGATGTCCGCGGTTGGAGCTTTGACCTTTTCAGCACTAGTTTTTACTTTAAGCTTTAAAAATTCATAACTCCCGTTCTGCTGTTTGAATTTTTGTCATTTTGAGGTCAAATACTTTATTAAAATTTTCTATATGTTTCTATATTGGTGTGAGATTTTTTTTGTGTTGTGTTTTCACTTTATTACTGTTTGTGTGCTCTACTTTGCTCATCCTCTCTAAGTTATGCCTGACTGCTTGCTTTGTGCCAAGCTGCCCACGGTTAAGCAAAGGTTAATTTAGTGACTCTTTGTAGATCACCTCACAAGATATTGTGGCTGTTTCTTGACCGTAACTCACACCCCAGTCAGCCAACAACCCAATTTTTCACACTTGCTTAACTTTGATAATTCTTCAGAGCTTTCTGATGTGCTCACATACCGAGCACCTGGGAAAAATGAACAAGGGGTGGCTAAATGGATGGGATGGGGGTAAATAAGGAAAGGAGATGGGCAAAATGGACAGGGTGGGGAAAACGGGTGAGTGAAAATGGATTGGCTGGGGGAAAAGGACATAGGGTAGTGGAAAACAGACGATGGATCAGTGAGGGGAAACGGATAGGTGGGTGGTGGTGGATAAACAGTCATCAGAGTAGTAGGGGTAAAAAGGACAGTGTGGGGGGGGACCATTAAGATTAAATGCCATGCAATCTGTAAGAGTGCATGGCCAAAAGGTTTTAAAAAAATTACCTGGAGCACCACGCAGTCAGTAGGAGGACACTGGCTGCAAACAAGAAGCTGTGCTGAGTCCATGCTCCACGGCATGGACAGAAGACCGGACTAGACTGCAGGAGATGAACAGCTGGCAGGAAGCTAGAGGTGGACCAGTAAGAAGCAAGGACACCAGAGTTACATGGAAGTCACCCAATGGTAATTATTGGCAAATAATGAGAGGGCTCCAAGCCCTTTATTGAAAGCTTTTTTTAAATTACAATAGCTTCCGGAGACATTGCATGCACACTGTAGGCAAAACCTAAAAATGGAATTCAAGTGATGCAGTCTTTTGATTTCAGTTGGCGTTCTTTTATAACCAGTATAATGTCCCTCATTTTTTACAACGATCAAATACAGCCCAATTACTAAAATGTTATGCACCACTATTGGTTCCAGTAGAAACCATGCCTAACCGGATACATTAAATTTCCACCAAGGTAAAGAGCCAACATAATGCTGCCATTTTAATTTTAGAGATAAGCAGTTATGAGTAATTTGGTCTTTACCACACATTGTTACCGTTACTGTGGTTAACTCTCTAATTAGAGCTCCGTGGAAGTACTGCATTGCACCAACTACAAGTACATGCAGAATAACCTGTGCTAGCATTTGTTTTCTACATGTTACTCCTTATTTATTTACAATAAACTAAATATGGAGTTTAGCACCAATATGGGCTGTCACTTCGATATTTCATATTGGAAATTAAAAGAGCCCAACGCTTAATGAAGCAAAATATAACTTCTTTTAAGTGCTTTTGTCGGGGGGGGGGGGGGCGAAGTTGAGGGGTGAGAGTTGAAAAGATACTGTACAATCGGACGAATGCTGATATCACTTTTAAACAATTATATATTTTATTGGCTTTAGTGCAATGACCATTTTCCATGCCAGCAAGTACAAAACAAAAAAATATGGAGAACATGTCTGAAAGAAATTAGCTTTTAAAGTACATACAACAGAAAGAGTCGGCAATACAAATGTCATAAACACAATTAGAAAGAACAGATTTGCAGAAAGTGTTGTACCGAAGAGTAAAACATGTTTTGAGGGTCCTGGTCAAACAGTCAAATGTTGGTGCAGAAATGCACTAGTACAATCTCTGTAGTCTGGCCCCTGCGCAACTGGAAAGCTTGTTTGGCGAATAAAACCATAGCCATTAAATTGTCGTGTCAGGTTTGTTTGTGTAACACTAGCCATTTCATTCTCGCCTTGGAACTATTCACAGGCATTACATCTCAGGTGTGAGAATCAGAGTTGTTCAGAAGTTGGTTTTGCAGAAAATCTATTGTGATGAATGCCAAACCAAACAAACAACAGGACGCCAGCGCTGCCGCCACAGTTATCCAGGTGACAGTGTCTGGCTCCACTGTTGTGTACCTAGCAAGCCTTTGTCACACAGAAAGAGATTAACAGCCAAACAGGCTGTTGTTTGCTCCTGCACAGTGGAAGGTTTCATTTGTATCCAAATATTTACCTTAATAGTAGGCTTGCACGATGAACATGAAGTGGTGGACATGTGCCAACCCACTGCCCTTCTTCAGGTTGAAGCCCTGGCTACACATCGACAATTAAGTAAGTAAATTAAGTACATTTCCCACATTAATGCAGGTATTGTGAATTTCTTTCCTCTGTAGTTTTAGCCTAGTGATACTTGCCAAAATCATGAGCACTAAAAAATGTTTAATCATATATAAGTCAAAGCAGCAAACAGAGATCAGGGCAGGGTAGAGTAGCTGTTTTGAAAGACCCTCAGACAGGTCCAGCAGTAGGTAGTCATTTGCTTATTTCTGTAATTAATTTGCTCATAGAGCGGACCATGCAGAGGAGGTGGGACATGGGCTATGATGCTCAGGTCTGGACTGGGAGCTAAGAGTATCCATGAAGAATGTCTTACAAACAGCAAGATATTGGATTCAGCCAGCACAATGTCTATCCTGCTGCTCAATTTTTGGGTGGAGGCGAGGGAGTTCATTGCTAACGTTTTTCCAAAAATGGGTCCAGACGATCTTTTTGCAGCTGCTTTCCAAATATATATTTTTTTTATTTTTTTTTTATTTTTATAAGACCTTTATTGCACACTTAATTCAAGACATAGTGGAATGCCTACAACCTCTGGGGCCGGTCTCAATCAATTCAGCAACCAAGTTGGAATGTGGAAGTTTACACAGCCGTTTAGCCGGCATCCCTGAGGCCCGGCGGCAATCATATCTAGCGTGCATCATTACTTCGCCAATTTTGTCGGTAGACATAAAGGTCTGCTTTTTAACCTTAGAACCAAACAGCACCAAACAACAAGAGCACAGTCGTCGATTAAAACCACAGATCGTTCCCAGCGGGCAAACAGACTTGTATCCATCATCAGATCATCATATCAGTAGTGACGTAGTTCATGGCCCCTCCCGGCTCCACCCTCCCCTGCTCTAGTCAGGCATCCACCAAGGCTGCAGATCTCAGCAGCACACATTCCCCAGCCACATGCTAAATCTTAATCTGACAACCCCTCATCCAACTCCTCTCTCGGTGGTTCACAGATGTTTCCTCTGTATACGTTCCATGCCCCCCAGATCTGACCCCATTTCTTGGGGCAACCCCTCCGGACAAACACCGCCTTCTCCGCCACCATTGCGTCATCCATATCATTGCACCAATCTCTCAGTCGGGGCACTACAGGTGACCCCCACAGTTTAGCCACATTGCGCTTCGCAACCATCAGGCCCAACACCACCCAGTCCCGCTGTCGATGGGTCAAGTCCGTGGCCTCCCATACGTTTAGCAGGCAGCAGCGTGGGTCTGGCCGCAGGGAAACATTCATAGTCTGGGAGATAGTGCGGAGCACCGCTGTCCAATACCCCGCCAGCCTCCCGCAGTCCCAGATGGTGTGGTAGAACGTCCCCCTTTCTCCGCAGCCGCGGAGGCAGTACTCCCGATCAGCCTTTCCTATTTTATACAGAACCGTCCTGGTATAGTATGTACGGTGCAGGACTTTCAGTTGCACCAGCTTAAGCCTGGAGGGAATCGCCGACTCGCACGGGGACGAGAGAGCTTCCTGCCACTCCGAGTCGTCAAGGTCACCTATGTCCGCCACCCAACTGGAGCGCAACTTGGACAACATGTCAGGGAGATTGTTAACCAGCTTCCGGTATGTGTATGAGGTGGCTTTTTGGGGCATGTGTTCAGTCAGCAGACGGTCCTCAAGGGGGGTAGACTCCTGCAAAGTCGCACCTGCTGGAATGGCTGCCCCTAGTGCGTGTCGTATCTGCATGAATCTGTACCGTTCGGACTCTCCCATACCATATTTGGACTGTAAAAACCCAAAATCAACGATTCTGTGATTTTTCCAGAGGTCCCCCACCACTGAAATTCCAATGTCGTCCCATGCCTTAAACCCTTTGGTATTGCCCATGTAACCCAACCTATGTGAGTCCCATAGGGGAGTCATCAGTGTAACAGTGTGTGCGCAGTGCAGGTGTCTGTGTGCCTTATACCAGAGTTGGATCGTATGACGTGTCGGGCCCTGTAGCTCAGACGGGACGGTGCGACCATATAGGTTTCTCAGCAGACCTCTGGGTTCGACATTCTGCCTGTCCGCCATGTAGGCGGGGTCCGTGTGTGGGGCATGCAACCAGAAGTTGATCTGTTTAAGGTGGGCAGCCCAGTAATACAGTTCAATACTAGGGAGTGCTATCCCCCCATCGTACCAGTCCCGCACCAGCTTGTTCTGCTCAATGCGGGCCGGTTTCCCGTCCCAGAGCAGATTAGAAATCGCCGCCGAGATGGCCTTAAAGTAGGCAGGGGGCACCGGAAACGGCGTATTCTCCAGGAGGTACAAAAAACGAGGCAGAGCCATCATTTTAAACAGGGCAGCTTTGCCCAGAAGAGTGAGTGGAAGGGAGCGCCATACCTTGACATCACGAACAAACCGCTCCAGTGGGGGTCTCAGGTTCAAAGCATGGAATACGTCCGGACTAGGAGTAACGTAAATCCCCAGATATTTAAAGGGGGCAGCAGTGTATGCCAACGGACAGCCCCTCGGAAGGGGGGGGGGGGGTGGCCAACAAGAACGAAAAGAACTGACTTCGACCAGTTAATTCTATAGCCAGATACCCTCCCGAACGTCTCGCAGACATTGAGCAGCTCCGGGACCGACTTCCGTGGGGCCGTGAGGTAGAGCAGGACATCATCGGCGTACAGTGATATCCGATCTTCCCACGTTGGTGACCACCGGATACCCTTAATTGATGGTTCCCATCTAACCCAAATTGCCAACGGCTCGAGGATTAATGTGAACAGTAGAGGAGACAATGGGCAACCCTGTCTCGTTCCACGGCCAAGCGGGAAGGTCCTAGAGATATGGCCATTTGCCACCACCTGCGCCAGGGGGCCAGTGTACAACAGTCGGACCCACGCAGAAAAGCGGGGCCCAAAGCCCATGCGTCGGAGCACTGCGAAGAGAAGGCCACTCCACCGTGTCGAACGCCATAGTGGCGTCCAGTGAGAGCAGGACCGCAGGTTCCCGTATACTTTCCCTGCGAGCCAAAACCGCCTGTAAACGCCGCAAATTATGTGAGGTATTGCGAGTCTGCATGAAGCCGGATTGGTCTGGGTGTATTAGAGTGACAAGATGGGGGGTCAACCGCAACGCCAGTAACTTGGCTAGGATCTTTGGCTCTGCGTTGAGCAGGGAGATGGGGCAGTAGGAAGTGCATTCCTCTGCCGTTTTACCAGGTTTGTGGATCGGGATGATGGCGGCCAGGCGCTGGTCACTCGGCAGCATGCCCATTTCTAGGCTGTCCGTGAGCATGTTAAGAAGATGGGGGGCTGTCGTCTGGGACGTTTGTTTGTACAATTCCACCGGGATGCCGTTGGGTCCCAGGGCCTTCACAGACGCCAATGCCTCGGTCGCGTCCCGTACTTCCTGCACGGTAACCTCGGCCTCTAACAAGAGTGCCGCCTCTGGCGAGAGACAGGGGATCGACAGATCCGCGATGTAGTCATATGCCTCCTCCGTCGAGAACCCTGCCTGAGGGGCGTAGATAGCTTCGTAATGGTCCGCCAGCAGGACAACAATGACCTCGGGGTCAGAGGTCGCCCGTCCGTCAGGCAGCGTCAGTTGAGCAATAACCCTGCCCGCCCTTTCCTTTTTATCGAGCCAGGCCAGCATCTTTCCTGCTTTATCGCCCAGTTCATACACTCTATGGCGGGTGGCCTGGAGTGATGTCCTAACCGATTCCCTCTGGTATGCCATCCATTCTATGCGGCACAGCCGAACCGCCTGGGCGGCCCCCAGCGACGGATTGGATTCCTGTCTAGAGATGGCCTCTGTAAGGGCCTCCTCCAGTGCGAGTTCTTGCTGTTGCGTCCTCCTGTGGGTTGCTACCGATGTGATCGCCTGCCCCCGCAGCACCGTTTTAAACGCCTCCCATAGAGTACTCTGGGAGGCCACTGAACCCACATTCTCCTGAAAATAGCGCTCGGCAGTCGCGGTGAGCGATTTTTTCAAAGGGGCATGGTGCAGATAGCTCGCATGGATCAGAAAACGTACGGCACCTGTGCGCGCGGCGATTCGTGTACGTGAGCAGGAGAGGGGAGTGGTCGGAGATACCTCTGGGGCAGATGGCCACCTCTTCGACTCCGCAAAGCCCTTCACCGGACATGAACACATGGTCAATTCGCGAGAGGCAGTTATGGGTAGCTGAGTAGTATGTGTAGTGTCTGTCGTGGGGGTGTTTGTATCGCCAGCAGTCCGTCAGTCCTAAGGCGTCTACCAGACCGGAGAGTCGCCCGCCTCCCCGTACCGTCGCAGCCTGTGGGTGTCTATCAAGGGCATGGTCCACCACGTCATTGAAATCTCCCCCTAAAACCAGCGTCGCCGTCGGTAATGCCAGGAGAAAGGAGGCCAGTGCAGTGTGAGCCTCAGTGTGTAGGTTAGGCGGGATGTACACAGACACGAAATTAAAGAGCTGGCCTTCCCACTGTACTGTTACCGCTGCGAAGCGGCCCTGAGTGTCCACCTTAGTTTGTGTGCATATCAATGGGAAATTTTTCCTTATAAGGATTCCAGTCCCCCTAGAACCGGACGTAAAGTCCGCATGAGCGACGAATTTGTACCCCCACCTGTCCATCGCTCTAGAGGCCGTGCCCACTAAATGGGTCTCCTGCAACATAACTATCGCCGGTTTACAGCGTTTCAAATATTGTAGCACTAGGCCTCGTTTTACTCTGTCACCCAATCCTCGGACATTCCATGTGAGTGCCGTCAGTGTTAGAGAGCGGGAGGGGCGTGTCATGGGGAACTCAGGTGTAGCCTGTGAGAGCGTCGCCATCGATCAAGGTGTGATACGAGTCCAGGAGGAATGAATCTAAGGAAGCAACGTCACCTATGAACAAGTCGCCCTCATTCGGTGCCGTGTAGCTTGTGCTGTGCCAAACAATACAACAGGTAAACAAACAACCTAGAGCTAAAACAACCATCCAAACCCCCCCACCCCCCTCCCTGCCTCCCTGCTGTACGGGTCTGAAACCGCCCGCCTCCCCCAACTTAGCAGAGCGCTTTGTCCCATCACAACCCATAGTACTTGCTTGTCGGGGGTGTGAAGCTCTCCAACCCGACGGCAGCTCCAAGCTACCTCAGCCTCCCGGCCCTGCACAGGGCCCAAGTGTCCACAGGCAATGCGTGACAAACGATCGTCGGTCCTCACTCCTCGGAATACTCTCTCTCCTCCAGACCCGGCTCTGCAAACAGGTCTTGGCTATGGCCCTGAGATGGTTCCTGGCCTGATTGTTGCAGGGGGCCTCTGTCGCGTTGAGATCTACCATCTCGCCTGGGTGCCTCCACTCGCCTCCATCCGTCCAGCCATTCCCTCGCCGCTTCTGGTGTGTCGAAGAACCATGCCCTGTGATTGTCCACGACCCTCAGTCGTGCCGGAAATAACATAGAGTATGGTATGTCCTTGTCCCGCAGGCTTTTCTTGACGTCGATAAAAGTCTTACGTCTTCGGGCCACCTCAGCCGTGTAATCAGGGAAGAACGCTATAGTGGAGTTCAGCACTTTGATTGGGGCGGAATTCCTGGCCGACTGGAGTATGGCATCCCGATCCCTGAAGTTAAAGAGTCTAGCCAGCACCGGCCGCGGCGCCGCCCCAGGCTTCGGCGTCCCCCCCGGGACTCTATGCGCCCTTTCGACTGAGAAGAATCGGGAGAGACCCTTCGGCTGCAGCTTTGTCGTGATGAGCTCCTCCACATATAAATCCATCGAGCGTTTGCCTTCGGATTCCGGAATGCCCAGGATGCGGACGTTGTTCCGTCGTGACCTCCCTTCTTGATCGTCCAGGCGGTCTTGTAGCTTTTTGGCAATCGCCTCCAACCGTTCAGTGGCCAACTGTAGTTCAGAGGTGTCCTCCACCAGCGATTTAGTGACCACCTCCACCTGGGCCACCCGCTCCGTCATTTTGTGGAGATCCGCCCTCAGCAGTCCAACATCAGTCGAGATTGCTCCCACTGTCGCCTGCACGCTCGTAAGCATCCTCATCAGGTCCTCTAAAGTCACTTTCTTGGTCCCCTCACCTACCGGACTCTTGCCCCCCGAGGGACGACTCTCGGAGAGAGGTGCGGCACTTTTTTCAAAGGCATATTTTTCCAGCTTCGCCTGTGCAGCTGCGCTCCTGTGACCCCTGTTAGCCATGACTACAGGTCGTGAGCACGAGGGGGGCCGTTGCAGAGGATCCTCGTGACTGAAAATGGCGCTGAACGTGAAAGCGCTCCCACTCCTCCGGGTATGCTGCACGATAGTGCTGTTGGGCAGGGGGCAGCGGTCAGAGTGGATTCCTCCGGCGCGCGAGGGCCCTTGAAGGACCTCGAAACTCAGGCTCCTGTGTCGCTCCAGGCGGCTGACGTCCCCACAGCCTCCTTCCTTTCATGGCCAGAATCAGAGCCAGGCAACTGCAGGCGCGGAGGCCTCAAAGATTCACCAAGTCTTGCGTCGCGGGCCAGGGGGGTGCAGCTTTCGCGCCCAAAAGTCCGAGACTCCGGCTCAGTGCCAGGAATTACCGCCACTCTCAGCCCTGGGGTCAGGGGCACCTCACTCTCCCCCGCACTGCCAGGTTATCGCACCCTCCGTCACAGGACGCACTGTCCGCCGCCCGGCAGTCTGTTATGTATGGGCGGTCAAGCGCTCAATTATCGCCGATTATCAGCCCCACCGCTCACACAGGCAATGGCGCACTTCGCTCCCGCTCTCCCGTCCTGGCCTCGTACCTGCCGCCGAGCCGGTCACAGCGCACATGTGGAGCCTCCACGCCCCAGGGCAGTCCGGACGTGCAGGAGGGCTACTCCGTCGTGGAACCCTCGTTTGCAATGGCACAGCACTGATGTGGGAGCTGCAGACACTTCTGTAAAAGATCGGCACTTCCAGCACCTCCTTCCGGTATAGCCTCCCGTCTCGCGGCTACTTCCGGGCGGGGGGCAGCGCTACGGCAGGCCGGTGCTCTCTCACCCGGCAGGGCCGTCACCGAAGCACTCTCGTCCCACCGGTAATCTAAGTCCAATTTTAACCGGGGAAGCGCCGGCCGGCGTCGCTAAAGTGCCTCACGCCGAATCTTTCGCCTGTGGCACACTGGAGGCGGATTTTGTGTCGGATCAATGGCAAAGGAGCTGCCTCGGTGTGAGAGCTCTCTCGCTACGCAGCCATCGCTGTCGGCTCGTAGCCACGCCCCCCCAAATATATTTATAGTCTGACTTGACAAAGCAGCTGTCCCCGGACATTTGACCATTGTTAGGGAGGGACTATATCGCCTCTACCTATTGGGAGCCAGGAGTACATCTTTTGATTGGGCAGAAGTTGTGTGCTTCTATAAAAATGTGCTTGCCTTCCACACAGTTGTGGTCAATTTCTTTATTTATTTGGCTACATGAGCTTGAACTTTCAGGGCTCATACATGACCTTGTAATGTCATTAAGGTGCCTTAGAAAACTAGATTTGGTGTTTTTTCCTCCCATCTGCAGCACATAAAAGGAGGGCCATCACTAACCTACATGGAAGTTTAGGTTTAGCTTGATAGTGTAACTGCCACCTGACCTTTTAGCCTACACCAATATTATTCTACAGTTCTTTGCTTCCTTTGAACCCAGACCTATTGGCATTGCCAGAGCTTGTTATTTAGAATCCATATGCTTTAAAGGCCCTTCTGGTGAGAAACTAATTGACTAACTCAGTGTGTCAATGTCTGACATATTAGACAATAATATTATTTTGCAGCAGCAGCAAAATATATTTGTGCCCCTAAAAAACATATTGTAACCCTCCTTCAGTGATGCTTTTGGTTCAGGGAGGGCTGAGGATCCCTTGGCAGTCCTGCCCTTAAAGCTGTACCTTGACTGACTCCTGTATTGTTCCCTGTGGGCCATATTTATAGTTCAACGCTTAGGAGTGAGACCTATTGCCAGTGATGAGTTGGACAACAGACAAGAGAGAGGGCGAGGAACAAGGGAACAAATGGAGGCTGGTAATTGAGCAGTAATGTGGGTTTCTGGATAGAAGGCTCTTCTGAGGCTCTCATGGTTTCAAAAGTTAGCGTTATGGAGAAAAACATCTAAGTACAGCTTAAACTTGACACTAAGGGCCAAATTTAAAATAAGGCATTAATGGGGTTTTAGCCAAAAAGCAGAAGTCACATGCCACCACCTCTGCTTTACGTTGCCTTATCATGAGGAACGGGGAAGGTGGCCTTCCCAGTGGCAGACCTTTTTAATGTGTATTAGTGACATTTTATCCAGCTTATCTGATCCTGCGGTTACTATGATGTGACTAATACAGATTATGCACAACTGACTGTGTCTGGAATAAAATGGACCTTGTTCTACATCCAATTTGAGTGACAGCCTGATAAGCATTGAATTGTGGATGAGCTTAACCTTTTGAAATTAAACGCTAAAATAAAACTTCTTTTACGTTTTAATCAGAAACATAGTTGGCAAGACACACTATGGCTCTCCACTCTATGCAATCTTCTGGGCTTGTGATATAAGGTTAAATCTAAAGGCACCTTTTTAGGGAGGATGTTTCCTTTAATACCCAGATTCAGGCATATATATACAGGGCTAAGAGCACTAACTTTGAATGATTCATAGCAATGAATGCATTGCAGTGCATATGTCAGCACCACTACAAAGACTACAGTCTCAGGCAGCCGGAAAGTGCCTAAAGCGTGCAAGTGGAATCATATCAAAACCATCGTTCAAGTTCTCCATAAGCTCCTAATTGATGCTTGAATCACATTTAAAGTTGTTTTTCAAGTTAAGCAGTATTTTCCCCCAAAAAACAAGAAAAACAACTCACCCTCCACCATGTACTTTTCTAGCAAGTCGTAGGTTAATGGTACATTGCTTGTCTGGAAGCAAATGCCTCCCTTACAGCACAATCACAACTAAATCTCCCTTGCCCTGATTATGGTCCTCTCATGCGTCAGCTCCTGTGACATACTCTATAGAGGTCTCATGTGAACAACAGGAATGCACTTTTTCAAACAAAAAACATTATTTCCTGCCCAACTTATTCCCAGTTGTAGAAGAGCCGGTTTGGAATATTTTGGGCTGTGCAGCAGCACTTAGCTGAGCTGTCTACAGGCTTCTCCTTCTTTATTTAAGTGCATAGAAATGATGCAACTAGGCCCCCTTTTGTGTATATATTGCTTTCAATGTTTGAGAACATTAATGTGCAGCTATCACTACCATGATTCTTTGCAAAAATATTAGGGCATATTAATTATTATACTGGACTGTCAGTATTCTCTGTATGTCTAAATAAGAATTACCCTTAAATGTCTGCAAACATATTTCATAATATAGGAATGGAATTCACAGAATGGAGGATGAGTGCTGCCATACAGGACAACTCCACACCCCCTTTCCTCTTCCTGCCCTTCCCATTGTGTTATGTTGTCTGGAGGCAATACATATAGGTTCCCACCTGCCCAGAGTGATTAATGTAAACACTGAATGTAGGCAGATGCTCCTGAATTCCCAAATTCTGCTCTGAGGATTGAAAACTGACAAGTGCCTTACTGGCCGGCACCTTTGTAGCTGTTTGGGCAAAATATTGGAGAAAATATATTTTGTGGACAAAATATTGTGTCAAGAATATCGAGGACAGCAATACAGTTAAGCTAAGTTTCTATGGGAAAGCAAACTATACTTAGCTCCACATATATGTACCTTGACGATATATATATCTTTAACCACTTGCAAAGCGCCCCGCGCTCGTGACGAGCTCAGCTTGTCATGAGCCATGGTGGCCGTGTGCTCATGACGAGCTCAGCTCGTCACGGCCACACCCGTTTCTATGGAACATTCAGCACAGCGGGGGAATTAGCCCAGCGTGCGAGCATTGTGGCCGTTATGACGAGCTCAGCTCATCATGAGCACACGGCCACCGTGGCTCATGACGAGCTCAGCTCGCCATGAGCATGGAAGGGGCTAACTTACATAGATGTAGAGTTAAGAATAGTAAATCTATACTTGCCTTTTTGCACTTACCTTCTCGATGCTTTGGTCATCAATATTTATGGCATGATATGCTGTCCACACAATTTTTTTGTCATTGAATTTCGATCAGACATCCGCCTTTGTATTGTAGCGATGCCTTGGTACTGAATGGGTACTGGTCTGCTTCCTCCTGCCAATGTTTGTGTATGCAAACTGGAGCTACCTTGCAGCTCACTGATTTATTTCTGAACTAGGACCTACTCAGACCATGCTGCTGAACTTTCTTCAGCATTTGAATTTTGATTTCTCCCCACGTCCTCCACGCTAAGACTAGTCAATTCCTTGGTTATTTTTGCATGCCTGATCATTGCTGCCATCCTTGCCTACTGCAGACGCCCCCAACCACCTCCAAGGAGTCATGTATCTACAGAGAGCCAGATAAAGACCTGAGCCTGTTGAGGTCCTCATCACAAGACGAACACGAGCCACCGTGCATTTGATCTCAGTGACAACAGATGTCCAAAGCCAACTGCTGAGCCCCTTGTACCCCACACCAGTGATCGAAAGGGGCTGCCCATCAGATCTCTCCCGCAAGTGTACTTGAGGCAGTGGAGTCTTGTGAGCCCATCCCTCTTTTCACCCACTTTTATTATTTTGATCATCATTGCTTTCTTTACCTTGCTGAGCAAAAAATGGTCTATCCCCCAACTGGCTAACCAGATAGCCAGTTCTAGAGACATTTGGGGTCTACTCTGAGCCTCGTTACCTCCTCGATAGTTGCCCCTTGGTGCTCATTGGTACCCTTGAGGTTGCCCCCATTTATCAGTATAAACTTTGAGATTCTGTTATCTTGTTGTGCAGGTACCTGTGATACTACTACTCTTGATTTTGCTGCTAGTTTCCTTAAATCTATGTTTGGAAACTCCTAATATGGCAAACACCTAAAGTGAGTTGAGATGTGCATACTATTAGGAGGAAATGTATTTTCTATCCTCAATTTAGTCAACTGTATTTATATCCACAGGTGCTCACACACACTTTGGTTTGCAAACTCTGGATGCTGCATTCCTACTGCATTGCAATACTGTGTTGTCTTTCTGCGTGCAGATTGTTCTGAGCACATAAGAAGTTTCAAGAACTTTACGCATTATGACATTAGACGTGTAGAACTGTTAATGAACATTTTATAATCGTTAGCCAGTGACCTTTAATTTAGTATCCTGTTGTGTTTACAGCTACGCTGCTTGTGTTTAGTGCTCCTGGCTGACCCAGAGTATCATATTGCTTGAAAATGGTATAGTGCTTAACAGTGTGTGGTGTATTTCCATTTTATCACACCCTACTTACACAATAAATATATTTAATGTATAAGTAGTTATTAAAAAGTGTTGTATACACACAACTCTTGGCAGGTGATTGGTAATTTGTTGTCTCTTGGAATACTGCATTTAGAGCACTCGCCCCACACACCGTCTCTTGAGTTTATACTTCAGACCGCTTGCCAACATCTATCCAGAGAGCTTAGGATGGTTAAGAACCCCCCACTTTCTTTTACAGAGTGTACCATTTCTTCTGATTACTGGAGGCGTTTAACTTTTTCTCACTTTAAAGAGCCCTATAGCACCTTTAACTACCCACTGTAGAAGAATGACCTTACAGTCACCCTACCGTTGCTTTCTCACACTGCCCCTATGGAGATGCAAATGATTTGAGGGATTGATTTTCCATTTTGTAACTCATTTCCATTGCATGTTAGCCTCAAATTGGAGCTCCGAAAATTGCATAACATTTGAAGACCCATCTATTCCCATAAGTGTGGGAGAAGTGTGGCGCAGTGGCCAGAGCAGCTGACTCGGGAGCGCGTGGATCACGGTTCGATCCCCTGTGGCAGCTCAGCTCAGCATTGAGTGACTCTGGGCAATAGCTCACTTAATCTCTCCGATTGCCCTAAACTCCTTAAAACCCTTAAGGGAGTGATATGTTCACCCTGTACAAATCGGAAGTATTATTTATTTATAAGTGTTTAGACTGGGAGGATTATTACTGAACTAGCTGTTGTGCTCTTAGTCGCCTCCCAGTCCCTTGCTTGACTACTGTTGTAAAGCATTCACAACATGCACTCAGGTTTTACAAAAAAGGCAAAAAGAAACAGATTAATGTTGTAATTTATAGATTGAGTCCCCCCCCCCCCGGTTATCAATTCAACACTAAGGGGGTCATTAAGAATTGGTCATACATTGCACCAGTCCACCAGAGTGGAGGAGGCCGCTTTGCACCCTGACATATGTCTGCCCCCTCTATTTAAAGCTCCCCAACTGTCTGGTGCGGATTTCTGTGCTGTGAAGCGAGCCACAATCGCAGCAGCTCCACTTACAGAATAGGCAGGTTTGTTGAGTGGTCTCTATGTTTAAAGTGCCCACTCGGCAAACTTTTCTGTTTAGAGAAAACTAAATCCTAAAGCAGGATTTTGTTTTCTCTGAACAAAAAACATGCCTACACCACAAGGGAGTTTTTCCTTACTTCCATGCTTCGCATGGCAGACATGGTCAGGTAAAATCAGCTTCATGCTTCATATGTGTTAGACGTGGCATCCTTGGTGTGGTTTTAACCTTAACTTTTGGCCTTCAGCCTTCCTGTTTTTGCTGGCTTCGTTTTTGCTGGCCTTATGACTCTGCACAGTTTACCACTGCTAACAAGTGCTAAAGTGCTTGTGCTCTCTCCTTAGCACATGTTAGATTGTCTTATACCCAATTGGCATATTTGATGTACTTGTAAGACCCTAGTAGAGTGGCAGTACCTGTGCCCAGGGCCTGTAAAATAAATGCTACTAATGGGTCGACAGCACTGATTGTGCCACCCACTTAAGTAGCCCTTTTAACTTGTCTCAGGTTATAGGATAACATACGAGTTGCCTTATTACATTTTATACGTGCAATTTAGAAATGGGAGCAAGTGCCCAGTTCATGTTTATTTCTCTGGAATTTGAAATGAAAAATCCTAACTTATGGTGAAGTCAAATTTTAAAGGTACAATTCTGAAAATGCCACTTTTAGAAAGTTACAAAAAACTGAAGGGGATAGGCGCCAAGGGCCGGGGCCAGGTAGGGCGTACTAAATTGAAGACGCAAATTAACATACACAACATGAAAAAGACTTTTAACGTTGCACAATAGACAACATGTGCAAACATTACATACAAAAACATTTATATACAACCACATTTAACATTTGCATATTAACATGAAAACAACTAAAGCAATATTTTTGCTGTCTTGCTTTTTGGGCCAAACATATGCCACTCATGGGGAAATGCTTGGGGTGTGAATGTGGGGCATACTATTCAATACAATTCTCACACATACTACAACAAACTCATTCTGATTCCTCCATGTTGAGAAGTGCCGAAGCGTTTCAAGGCCCAGTCCGTTGGTACTGGGACTCTCATCAGGGCTTCATGTTAATGGTCAGCGTTTTCTAAAAAACAATTAAATGAATGATGCAAACTCCGCATCAAAAAGATGTACCCTCTCTCATTAAGTACGCTCACTGTATGTTGTATTCCTGATGACCTGATTTCCAAACAGAGCTGCTGCTCTAACTTGTATTATCCGAAGTAAATAAAATGGCCCTCAAGGGTAATTGCTGCTGGACGCCTCGTGTTTGTTGCCGGTGAAGGTTTCTACAAAGCATTAAAACGGAACAACCAATTCATGGTTGTGTCATTTTAAATTTGCTTAAATGCCAAAACATTGGGCAAGTCATCAGGAAAGGTAAAAAGTGTACCTTCCAAGCCATCTCGAATCACTGGGATGCGGGCATCTATCTCCGCAGTATTGTCTCCCTGCAACCGAATGAGGGACACGTTACATAAGCCGCAAACTTGCTGACATTATTGTAAGTATGCTGGAGCAGAGGCACGGGGTGCACTCACTTCCTTTGAATCTCCACATATCCGTAATCTGTAACCGATGTGGACCGCAACTGCACTGTCATGAGGGGCATTCTCAGTGAGAACACTTCGTGTATTTTTACCGTGGTGATCATGGGAAATTGATTTTAGCCAATCACATAGTCACTCAGGCCCCCTTGTTGTCGGGACTGAAACGGTGCATTGTGGGACATATAGTTCAAGGCTATGCTCTTGAAAGTTCTGTCATCCCATTTAATCCAGACACTGCGCGATTACATTTTAAAATGAGGTAAGCTTCTTTTTGTAACAACGCTGTCTCAATGTCTATCAAGCATTTAGTTGTGTCTAGGCCTGACAATACTGTCCACCTAAAGTCTCTTTCACTATGTGAGTTATCCATGAAGTGTTGCACCATTGGCGCAGTGACAACCTTCTTTTTGATCCTGGAGCGATGTTGAGTAATGCGTTGATTGATCTGTTGGTTTGTCTTGCCAATGTATAATTTCGCAAAGGGGCAAAGTACTGCATAAACAACATTTTTGGATTTACAGTTGGTAAATTCTGAATGACGCCATTTGATGTCCTTATGTGAGAACTCAATCCCCTCTATCGTGGAGTCACAAGCTGCGCACGTGCCGCATTTATGATGGCCCTCAACTGGTTTTAATTGTCATTGTGTCCTCAAATTGTGTTTAGTTTGAGATGAAAAGATGTCGGCTCTTACAATCTGAGACAGCAAGACAGCATTTCCCAGTGTGTGGCACATGTTTGGCCCAAAAAGCAAGATAGCGAAAAGATTGCTTTAGTTGTTTTCATGTTAATATGCAAATGTTAAATGCGGTTGTATATAAATGTTTTTGTATGTAATGTTTGCATATGTTGTCTATTGTTATGTTATAAGCTGTTTTGTAACGCGCTCAATTACTACCGGAGTATCCTGGCGCGGAATACCGCTGGGGAACCCGTCCTGGCTTTCCCTGTGGGATGGTCCCTACTGGGAGTCCCCAAGGTGAAGCCAGGCATCCCTGGCGTTGATGAGGCTGTTGTGGAGATTAGGCAAGCTAATGCCCAGAGTTGCCGAGTGGGACCCCTGGTTAGAGTAGGCACAGAGGCGAGAATTATCGAGCCCGCTGACCCTGGTCCACAACCCTGCCGCATCGGGAATTGAACCCTGGTCCCGGGCCGACTCCTGCTTCCGAGTCTGCCGCCTCTAACCAGTGAGCCACACCACTCCACTAATGCACTAGTGCAATGTTAAAAGTCTTTTTCATATTGTGTATGTTAATTTGAAAAATGTGTGTCTTTTCTCTTCTCATGCAACAAAATGTTGTTTGTTAAATATAACAAGAAAATAAAAAAAAAGGAATGGTCAAATAAAAATTCCATTCATACAGATAAGGCAGCGGTCTGTTTGTTGCTCTAAAGTAATAGGAGCTTAAGGCATAACGGAGCCAGGACCCCCCCTCTTTTTGCGTCTTCACTTTTAGAAAGTTGACATTTTCTTGCCTTAGCCATTTGGTGCCCACAGCCTTTCTCTGAGTCACATGACTGGGTGTAGCTGACATTTGGGGGGCATTTCTCCTAGACAGACATACACAATGGGGAGATTTGGTGCGACTGGAAGGGCCTTCACTGGCTGGATGGTAGGGAAATCCAGCCCTACTTACAGTTGATTGGATATGTCCTGCCTCCACACAAAGGGCTGCATGTCCCATGTAGTCAGTCTGGAGCCAGGGCCAGGAGAAAGGACTGCTGCACTGCTGAAAGCACTGTGACTCTGCTTGACTGCTGCTTTGAAGGACTGCTACCCTGCTGTGCTGACCTGCTGCCCTTTTGCCTTGGTGAGAAGGACTGGACCTGCATCTCTTGAACCCAGAACCCAGAGTGACTCTAAGGGCTAGTTGACTGGCCTCCTGATCTGAAGTCTCAGGGTTACAACAACCTTGCACCTGCACCGAGACTCTGCCATCTATGAGTCTACCCTACCAAGTGGTGCCACCTCAGTCCTGGACCCTTGGAAGTGGGCTTAAGATGCTTTGCCAGTTTCTGTGGATTCAGTGGAACTGATGCATCTCCGCTGCTGCACGGCACAAACCTGAGCAGGACCGACGCATTGCAGCTGTAGCATGGATTGGGCCAGTCGCAAAGACCCGCACCAATTTCACAGACCCATAGCATCCACTGCTGCACGACACATCCTCGGTGCAGACCCTAGCATCCCTCATTGAAAGCAGCCTCACAGCTCCTCAGAACCGACGTGCCACCCTGACTGCGTGCCGCATACCTGATACGGAACGTCGCATCGGAAGTGGTAAATGGACTTCTGCGGGACCAAAGAGGACTTCGAGTGACATCGACTCTGGTGGCCAATGTCACCCCACCTGGACCATGTACCAAGAACTTACCCCAGGAAGACCCCGTCGACCGCACAACATCCTGTGCATGTTACAGCATCTTCAGCATACTGTACACCTTGCATGAGGATCACTTCATTAAAAGTCTACAGTGGTTTACCCATAGTGCCTGGAACTGGACTTGATATTGCTTTGGTGCCAAGATAACTGTCCTACCACTCCTCATTGGCCCCCCCTGACCTTCCCCCTGCTGGCTTTGATCACCCAAAGTGGGCCTGAGTGCCGAGCACAACTCGTTTAAAGTTTCACAAAGTTTTAAAACATTGCAGTTACCAATGCTTGTTTGCATTTTTCAGTTAAAGCTGTGATTTACAATTTACTTACAAATTCATATCTGAGGAACCCTTCAGCAGAACTTATTCATTTTGGTGTCTACAAATTCATAAAAATAAGATCTATTTTTATAAGTTTAAAGTGAAAGTTTATTAAAAGAATTTGCAATAGTAACACTTAAATAAACATTAAAATCATTGAGCAAATAATCATAAATCTTGAAAAAAGAAATACAACATAACACCAGTAGAAAAACGGGAATGAAAACTTTAACATAACAATTTGTGAGAAAAATGATAAAAATTCAAAGGAATGAAATAAGATAAAGTAGGACAAACTTTCATTATCCAGGATACATCATGGAGGTTTAGGTACTTCTTCAATTCTAGGGGTATGAGAGCATGCATTATGGGCAGATTTATCCAAAAAAGAAGTGATGGGAAACCATAAAAGGTCTCTCTCAATGGATAATGAAACAGGTTGTGTTTATGCCCTAACAAGCCTATGGTGATAACATACACCATACCACCATGCATGAAAGGATACTTGAGAAGAATCTTTCCAAGATTTGGTAATTTGTTGGAAATCTACTGCCAGAAGTGAATCAATTATGTAAAAATCCCTAAATTGAGATGACCAATAATCTGAAGTGCTGCCCAGAAAAAGATTAATAAAATTGAAAGGAGAATTTGAATTATATATTGAATTAATCTGTTTCCAAACTTTTAACCAAAAGTCATATATGAGAGGGTTTTCAAACAACATATGCTTAAGGTCTGCAAATGGGTGAGCACAGGACCAACACTTAGAAGATATTGTAGAAGTTGAATTCGTGGAGTCCAAACGGTGTGATTAATAGTATATTATAAATAAAAAATAATGTTTGAGTTGTGTTAGCCACGCTAGAAGACTTTCGTATTTTGGACCAAATCTCATTCCAGAAAGAAGTGGGAAAGGTAGATTGTAGATTTATTTCCCAACAGAGTTGGACTTCAGTTTTATCTCTATCGGTGGAATTAGTGTAATATGTTTATAAACGTTCCAGAATATGACTCTATTATTGATCTTAATCGAAATATTATACCAAATAGGGGAAGCTGAAAATTAATTCTCTCTAGGTGATTTGAATGAAAGAAAAATGGGGGAAAGTATTCAGCATGTATTCTTAAAAATTGGAGGAGACAAAAATGAAGGCCTAGATGAGAAAGATAAACATTCTAACAGAGAAAAGGAACTGAAACAAGATTTCTCCAGGTCAGCCCTTAAAGGTATAGACTCAACATCATTATCTTTTAATAAGAAGGCCGAATGCTTAAGGCAGAATGTTTGGTGATATTTGACGAAGTCTGGAAAGTTAACACCACCCAAATGTTTTGGTCTTTTAAGTTTACACAGAGACATCCAAGATGTTTTTCCCATTCAATAAAACATTGGACAACATTTAGTATATTTTCCTATAATAACGTTGGGGAATGTTAATAGGCATATTAGAAATATAAAATAATATAATGGGAAAAAACATCATCTTGATGGTATCAAGACGACCCCATCAAGATACAAATAAGGGATTCCATCGAGAAGTGAGTTCTAGTAAAATGGATTATAAGGAATTCAAATTAAAAGTGATAGAATTCATAACAGAATCAGAAAATAATAGACTAAGATATTTAATTTTAGTTTTATTCCAATGAAATGAAGATGTAATGAAATCAGCATGGAAACAAATTATTTAAGGGAAGAATTTCACATTTATCTGCATTTAATTTGTACCCTGAGACCATTGCAAAGCTATTTACTTCTAATAAAAATGCAGGTAAAGACGTTTGTGGATGAGAAATAAATAACAGGATATCATCAGCATATCTTGAAAGTTTAAGTTGAGAATTTACATAAGAGAAACCAGTAATTTGCGGATCAGAACTAACCTTTATCAAAAAGGGTTCTAAGGCAAGGACAAATAATAAAGGGTAAAGAGGACAACCCTGTTGTATGCCTATGCCTAGGCCCGTCCGCGCCAGCTCCGGGCCTAGGGCCAACCATGCTGCCAGTCCCTTACCAACCCAGAGAATCACTTGGACTAGCGCACAGCTACTAGACCTAGGTAAGACATCCTGCCTGTCTCCCACCACCTGCAGCTTCCCCCTACCCTGCCCCTTCCGGCACAAATGCCCAAATTGTCCTTTCTCCCTATGTCCCATCTGGACTCCTACCAGGAACAGTACACCAATAACTAAGCAACCCCCCTACCAACACCTACTCCATGGGTTTGGTGAATTGTCGCTCTCTACCCAGCCACGCCACTGACATCTGGCTTTTACTGTCTACCTCAGCCTGGGACGCACTGTTCCTAACAGAGACTTGGATTAAAGACTCCTCCAATCCTGACATCGCCCTAGCTCTACCCGCTGACTACAATTTCACGGGACTCAGCCGTGAAGGCTCCAAAACAGGAGGAGGAATCGCGGTGATTCTAAAGAAACATCTGAAAATCACCTCAAGAAAAATCTCAAACATTAACCCCATTGAAGCGCTGTACTTCTCGATTTCTGACTCCACCACAGCCGTCTGCTCAGGGATCCTGGTCTATATCCCTCCGAACACCCCACAACCTGCTGTCCTAAAGCTATCGGCTGTAACAGCAGATCTCTCCCTCAAACACCCCCACTTCATGGTTCTGGGAGACTTCAACCACCATGTGGATGTAAGTAGCTGTAACCGCGCCTCCCAACTCCTTGAATCTATGCAAAACATCAATCTTACGCAAAAAGTAAAAGGCCCTACTCATAAAGCAGGTCATACTCTCGACCTTGTTTTTTCGAATAGCGAGAAACTCAACATCCTCCCTTCCCTACCCCTACCATGGTCCGACCACTTTCTTATACCCTTCGAGTTACCCCTGACTCTAGTCACAAAACAAGAGTCCTCCATCAGAGCTCAGGGCAGAAAATGGCATAAACTCACGCTTGCTGCCCTAGAACCAAACTACCACAACAGTCTGGTCCCTCTCCCGGATGACCTCGACAAAGCAGTGAGTACACTGAACAGCGACCTCACGTCCGCCATCGAGAAAGCCGCACCTCTTCAAAACCTTTCCTCCCGTAGAAAACAACCATCAGCCCCATGGTTCACGGAAGCACTACGGGCTCATAGAAGTATGTGCAAAAAACTAGAACGACAATGGAGACAGAACTACGATGCAGGAGCTAAAGCCCTCTATCGACAAAGCCTTAAAAAGTTTCACAAACTCAAACGCCAATCCATGAGCACATACTTTTCCGAAACAATTGCCAAAGCAAAAAACTCGACCAAGGCCATATTCAATATAGTGAAAGAATTCACTCACCCCAGCGCACTCTGCACTCCTGTACCCTGGTCACAGTCACTATGCGAAAACCTTTCTAACTTCTTCGAGGAAAAAATTGCCAACATAGCGGCAGCAATCCTTCAGAAAGATCACGCTACCACCAAAGAGCCTATCCCCTACAGCACTCATACATTTACCTCATTCCAGCCTCTTAGCAAAGAACTTGCTCTAAAGCTACTTCTGGAATGCAAATCTGGCTCACCTCTGGACCCAGCTCCAGCTCGTATCATGAACGAAATTGCCCCCATCATCATTAACCCCCTTTTAGACATCTGTAACGCCTCATTACTCTGTGGGGTTGTTCCCACGGCCTGGAAACACGCCATGCTAATCCCTCTGCAAAAAAAAACCGGCATCGACCCTTCCTGTCTAAATAACTACAGACCAATTTCACTTCTTCCCAAGCCCGCAAAAGTTCTGGAAAAAGCCGTCCAAAAACAACTGTCCCACTACCTGGAATCCAAATCATTATTCCACGACACCCAGTCAGGCTTTAGACCAGACTACAGTACTGAGTCGGCGCTACTCGAGGTATCCAAATCGATCCGCGAATGCACGGACAAGGGAGAGGAGGCCATGTTGGTCCTCCTCGACCTATCCGCTGCATTCGATACCATCTCACACGACAAACTTCTGACTCGCCTACAAGAAGTTGGTATTGGCGGACCCCCCCTTGTATGGATAAAATCTTTTCTCACAGGCAGAATACAGCAAGTGATGCTGGGACCTTTTCTCTCCTCTAAAAAACAGCTGATCTGGGGCGTCCCACAGGGCTCTGCCCTCAGCCCGCTCCTTTTTAATGTGTACCTCAAACCTCTGGCTAAAGTTGTTGAATTCTGGGGCGTCAAAGTAACCTTCTACGCTGACGACACCCAACTGGTGTTCGCCTTCAAAGAACACACTGAAAAATCTTTTAACAACTTTCACCTCTGTATGCTCAACATCGCAGCCTGGATGTCCGCTAACAACCTGAAACTCAATACAGACAAAACGAGGTCCTATTTTTCAATCGAAAAACGCCTATATCCGCCAATCTTTGGTGGCCGTCTGAACTCAACCCCCCCCCAGTACCAGTTCAAAACGCACGCAACCTTGGCTTTCAATTCAACACCTCCCTCTCCTGCAAAACTCAAATAAACAAAGTCACCTCAGCCTGCTTCGGGAAACTTCGAATGATAAAAAAATCATCCCATACCTCCCACTTGAGTCCCGCAAAACGGTGGTTCATGCCCTCATTACTGCTCATCTGGACTATGCCAACAGCCTATACATAGGCGCCCCCACCTACCTCATCCACCAACTTCAAAAAGTCCAGAATGCTGCGGCCAGGCTAGTCTGCAATATCCCCTACCGCCATTCCATCACACCCCACCTAATCAAACTTCACTGGCTCCCAATAAAACTCCGTATTCAATTCAAGGCCTTAACACTGGCCTTTAGAGCACTCAATGACCGAGGCCCATCCTACCTACGTCAAAGAATGAGGTTCTCACAAGCTCCAAGAAACCTGAGATCCAATCATCTTCGCCTCATGATCTGCCCCCGCTTTCGCCTCACACGTACAGGGGGAAGGGCCGTGGCAGTAGTCACCTCCAAACTGTGGAACCAGCTACCCACTGAGCTAAGATTCCTGACGTCCAAACCCCAATTCAGAAAAAAACTAAAGACCTGGCTATTCTCACAGATCTAAAGACCCCTCCCTACTCCTCTTCGACCCTCCTGAGACTATGTCTTCAGCGCCGGGACACCTCCGTCGGAGGTAGCTGTGCGCTCTACAAAATTCTAAATAAATAAATAAATGCACAGAGGAAAATAAGGAGACATGGGACCATTAACTAAAATAGAAGAACTAGGAGAGGAATAGAGTAATGAAACATACTGAATAAAGTTGGAATCAAACTCGAACCAGGAGAGGGTAGCAAAAATAAACGATCAATTAACCCTATCAAATGCCTTTTCTGTGTCTAAAGAGATCCCTGCTAGGGAGGATTTATAAGATTTGGATTTACTAATAACATTAAAAAATAAACCCAATTAAATGCGGTAAAAAAAATTACAACCGTAGAGCTAATATTTTTGCCAAGATCTTATAGCCTAAATTAATGAGGGAAAGTGGGCAGTAATTCTTACATAATTTATGGTCTTTTCTGTCTTTAGGACAAAGGCATTACAGCGCTTCTTGAAAAGAACCGCTGGATGATTTAGCTGAAATAAAACAAAGAAAGAGTTGATGTAATTTAGGAATAAGGAAAGAAGAGAAAAATGAGTAGAATTCAATAGTGAAACCGTCAGGTACGGGGGCTTTGCCCTGTTTAATAGAACGAATAGCAGTAGAAATATCCTGTAACTGAATATCTTGATCTAATAAAGAAAAATCTAGATCAGGATGAGCAGGGGCTGGAATAGAGGATAAATAAATAGAAGCTTCATGAGTGTCTGATTGAACTTCTGGGGAATAAAGGGTTTGATAAAATTTTGTAAATTCTGAGAGAATATCTTCATTTTTATAAAGAGTTTGATTAGAAGGAGTAAGAATAGAGTCAATAATAGTACGCTTTTTCTTAATTTAAGATAATTCGCAAGACGTTTCCCTAATTTATTTTAACCACCATAATATTTCGCACTGGCCTTGAGTAGAAAAGAATTATCATTGTTTGTAGAAATTTAATTAAATTCAAATTTGGCTTTTGAAAGATCTTTTAAGGCATTCGTAGATTGGGATTTATAGTAAGAACATTCTAATTTCTTAATCTATGAGGTGAGAGTTTTTAACTTATTAACAGCTGATTTCCTTTTTTGAGAAACATTAATCATAAAATCTCTAGAGGCGGCTTTAAAAGTATCCCAAACAATTTGGGGTGTAATCTCAGAAGATTAATTTTCCATAAAGAAAGTTTGAGCAAAATGTTCAAAGGCAATTGTGAATTGTGAGTCCGATAGAAGAGAGTTATTGAACCTCCACTGTTGGGTTCCCTAAAGGGGAAAAAGGAATTCTAGATCTAAAGTTACTGGTGCATAGTCAGAGATCAATATAGATCCTATATCAGATTTAATAACTCTTTGAACAAGGTTATTGGAAATAAAAATATAATCCAACCTAGATTGAGAGTAATGGGCAGGGGAAAAGAAAGTATACTCTTGGAGAGTGGGATTACATAGTCTCCCTGCATCAACAAGAGATCTTTGGGAAAGAGTTGATGTAAATTGAGAGTGCATGTGTGAAGATATGAATCTGGACTTAGGCTATCTGTCCAGGATAGGGTCAAAAACCATGTTGCAACCACCACCCACAATCAAATAATCATCAGTATAGGTCATCAACTTAGATAATACTCCTGGCCCAAAAAATGTATCTGGTGTAGTAGGTGCATAAAGACTAACAATAGTTACTGGGATTTTATCAATAAGTAAAGAAATAGAAACCAATCACAATCTACATCTTGAGTGAGTAATTGTATATTGAGACTCTTGTGACAAAGAATAGCCATCCCATTACGCTTCCCTGAACCTGGAGAGGCAAAGACCTGACCAACCCATTGACGCTTTAGCTTAGCAATTTCTTTAACAACAATATGTATTTCTTGCAACAAAACAATACCTCCCTTTAAAGAAAAAAGATGTGCTAGAACTCTCTGACGCTTCATAGGGGAACGTAAACCTTTAACATTCCATGAAATGATTCTTAAAGTACTTTATCACGTAACATTAATCTATAAACATTACAACATATGATAGTAACTGTAACTTGTGTGTAAACAAAACAATAGGAAAATAGGATAAGAGGTACTTTGAAACAATGAGAGAATGATAGAGAAAATTGCAAATAGAAAATAGATTAGAAATAAAAGATAGAGAAGAAAAAAAAGAGGAGACATAGGAAGATGTATAGAATTAGCAGTGAAAAACATTAGACAAAGAACAAGATATAAGAAAGGTATAAGGATAATTGATAAAAAACATTGTAAGAAAAGAAAAAACAGAGGAGAAAGAGAAGGAAAAAACACATGAAAAAGGACCATATAAAAAGAAAAATACCAAAACCATGTATGAGATACAAAAAATGACATACCAAAAAACACACAAAAAGGTTGAGGGTAGTGGCACCACAAGGGGGGCTGGTACATCAACCGGGACTCCATTGACAGGAATGGGAGGAGGACAAAAAATCATCAGACGAACGGGTATTCACATGAATGAATATATGAAAGTTGAACTTAAGGAGAAAGAAATAGAACATATCATGAACCAAGCAATAAAAACACTATATGAACAAACAACTAGAACAGATTAGCAAGGAAAAAGACATATCAACATTATTCTGCGGATCTTGCGTCCATGACTTCCTGTCTGCAATTTTCGAAAAATCGTTGAAGTAGGCAGGGATCGTCACATGCTATAGTCTTATTTTTATAAGTAACTTTAAAAAGACAAGGATGGATAAGGCCGAATCTGGCATTGATATTTGGTAGTGCTGGTCTCATGTCCAAAAATTGTTTCCTTCTATCCACCATTGCTTTGGCATAATCTTGCAAGAAGAAGAGGGTGGAGCCTTGCCAAGAGAGTCTACCTTTGGCTTTAGCAGCTTGTAAAACCTTCAGCAAGTCTGTATATTCCAAAAACTACAGTATTACTCCTCTCTGTTTATTTGAAGAACTCGTCGAATGTGGAATATGACCCAAACGGTGAGCAAGTTGGATGTTCAAAGGTGGAGAGTTAGGAATATCCAAAAGTTTCGGAAGAAAAGATTGAAAAAAGGCGAGCGGATTAGTACCTTCAAGTCCCTCTATCAATCCTTACATGTAAAGATTATTGTGTCTGTTACGATTTTCAAGGTTTTCAACCTGCTTCTGAAGACTTGAAATCTGAGATTGCAATGAAGGAACTTGCACTACTGTAGAATGAAGAGTCACTTTATTCTCCAATTGAACCACCCTACTCTCCATATGAGACCATTCATCGTCTTGTGGAAAAGTAAATTTTGCCATGTTCTGTGTCCCTACGTGTCATCCATCATATGTTATGTGTGCATGATTAAATATGCATATGTACTCCCCATGTCCGATTAATGACGCAATTACAGTTGTGTCCACCTCTAGTATGCCAGTTTCCAGTTCTCGTGAATACTACGAATATCAGGCCTATGTAAAGCTACGTTGCCACGTTTCTCAGTGTGCACGTTATTCTATTATAAAGTCCCCGTTTCTAGGCCTCAAAAGGGCCCGGACACTAGATTCAGCTCCTGTCTGTCTCCTGAAGCCTCGCTGAGGAGCGATACAGCCCCCACCTGTATCCTCGACCCTTCACTTACTTCCTGCCTCGCAGTGCCCGGTCCAGCCTGGCTCAGTCTCTGAGTCTGCCAAGAATATGTTATGATTCCAGTTATCAGTTCAGTCCTCCTTCTCTGCATTCCTAAAGCTACTGAATCGCATCAATAGTTTCCGTCATTGTCTAGCCTTCACGTCTCCACGTTAGAGAAATACTGCATTTAATGGTCATTTAATATTCTTCATCACGCACTACATGTAGAATAATGCATGGTCCAGTCTTAGAAACAAGTTAGCCTTTCCCCTCCTAACTTCTAGTTTATATCAACATGTTCTCTAAACATCAGATACTAGATACTGTTTAGGTACATGTCGCTCCGACCCTCCAGACTTCAGTCTCTGCTCCTAGCACAGAGTTCATAGCCCCCAGCTTCTCCTAGTAATACGTCATTGCCAGTTTGCGCGCACCATCAGGTTAGAGGTCCCGGCTCCTTAGGTAGCCCCCTCCATGGTTTCCGCCCCATTCATGACATATTCTGTTACGTTTGCATCACATGTCTATGTATACGCCCCGTTACACCTCTTTTCCCCCTTATCTTTCGCGACTGCTACGCGTCACGCCTTCTGCTCCACCCACTGCTACGCCTACTGCAATGTAATGCTATGTGTTCACGTTATGTATATATGCTCATGTATTGTTATTAAAAGCCAGCGCGCTCATCCCAGATCGAGCCCCAGCAGCTGCTGGGCCCTGCCATCCTATTCCTATGCAGGTTGTCCTGTTCCTGTCCTTATGCTGAATTAAAACCTGCAAAAACTCCCACTACCTCGAATCTTGACTCTTATTTATTGAGCTATCTGTTATGATATATGTCTAGTCAAAAATAGGGTATTATTTATTTATTTACCACATAATGGCGCCCGAACAGGGACTTGCCCTTTCCCCACGCGTCGGTGAAGCCACGCCGACCCCCTGACCCTCTGCAGTCGTGACGGAACTCTTCTGCGCAGTGGCAGATATTTCTGCTCAAGTATCCCTCAGGCCCACGGAGGAGACGGAGGAGGCGGTCCAGCATCCAGACGAGACGGTGGAGGAACGCGGCGAGTCCCGACCAGAGCCCAAGCCAAGAGTCCAAGGTCCGAGGTATCCGGAGGTCCACCCGTAACTGAAGTCCGAAGTCCGAAGTTCGTCGTCCGTCGTCGTAGCAGTCCAGTCCAGTCCGAGGCTTTCCGTTCTTGCTGCCCGGTGAGTACCGTTACTGGGGTAGTATCTAGACAGGGTCAATTTAATTGACTCTGGTCTGTGGGTTGGTGGTACACAGTCCCACAAACGAAGTGTCCACGTCGGTGGATGCGGGTCCTGACGTGTCTCTTTATGAGACCGGTAAGTTTCGTACTGTTTCAGCAGTGCATCTAGTTTCTGTTCTAGTCAGTTTCTGTTCTCGAGAAAATTTATGTGTTCTGTTCTCAGTATTTCCAGGTAGTATTCTGTTCGAACTGTTATTTTAAATGTTTTTTATGTATTTTAATGTCGTGGTAGGAATGGGGTATAAGTATCGTGTTCATTGTGTATTGTATTGTGTCTAGATTACAGTTCAGTCATGCCCATATTTTCCAAGTTACGTCAGTTAAAAACTAGAAAGGGTCTGCTGGAAGCAGCAGTTCCCGTCTCGCCCAGGGACAGTCCAGGTCACTTTATGTATCAGAAACATGGCATAAGTGCCATATTGTATCTAGATTTATGGGTAGAGTATACCAAACAGTTAGAAGAAAAGTATAGATGGCCCGTATCGGGTACATGGGATGCCGAATGCATCATGCGAGTAGAAGAGGCGTTATGGAAAAAGAAAGCCAGACAGTCACAGAAAGATGCCATCGAGTTATGGCGCAAAGAAGCTCATAAAAGAACCGAAAAAGAAATCAGAAAGTCAGAATTAAGTAGAGAATCCTTAGAACGAGCCCAAGAAAAAGAATTAATCGAGATAGGTGAACAAGTCAAAGCCGAACAATCAGACAGACAGAGGCATGCCCTTATTAAGGGTATGTACCCTCTTCTTGCCGAGGGCTTGCCAAAAGCGACCCCGGAGGCATCCAGTAATTTCCCGCCACCATTAGTTCCGACCAAGCTACGTCACAAACCGACCGCAGCTGATATTTTTATTTCGTCCTATCTGGACGACACAGTCCCTGAATATGCAAATCCTGTTCGCGCTCCGCCAGTCCCAGTAAATCAGGCACATCCTGCTTCTCCAGACACCGGGGCACCCCATGCAGTACCTGCTACGGTACCCCCGGTCCAGCCAGCATTTCAATTTCCCGCTCCGCCACGAAGAATATCAGTCGACGATTCTAGTCTAGGGGCTGCAGGAGGAGGTCCTCCTCAAACCCCGCCGCCACGCAAGCGTTTATCAGCACTCGAATTACATGCTCAAGCATCACAGCGTACTCCCAAGAGTAATAAGTCTGTCGCAGAAATCAGGCAAGCCCTTGGTGAATGTGCCTATGACCCAGTCCCAGGCGAGAATAATATGGTTTTATATTCAGTACGCGTAAGGAGGGTGACCGAGTATCTAGTCACCCTACCCAATATGAAAGAAGATCTAGACAGAATATATCGTTTCATCCGTACAGGGGATGATCCAGGAAGTATTAGTGATGCCATGTCTCAAAGGAAAGCTGAGATCCAGCGTATGATATTAAAGTTTTTAATTAACTGTCTAATAAGAGAACAAGATTACCCGTCTAAAGATCCGGCCGAAATGAAAATCCTGACGAAGTGGAGTGATAATATAGCCGAGGGTAAGCACAATACCATTAGTGCCATGGAGAGTATGTACAAGAAAATCCGTAGAGAAATAATAAAGATACACGAACAACGTAAAGCAGCACAAGTAAGCGAGAAAGAAAGTAACTCTGATCCTGAAGAGGAAGAGGACGAGAATCCCGCCAGAATAGCGTATGTAGGAAAATCTAGATTTCCAGATCGCCATTTACGCCTAGAACACAAGTCAATTTTCCATCATTCAGCACCAGAACAAGGTTCCCTGGAACAAGTATTCCAAGCTACCGATCACATTCTGAAATCACGAATCGGTTACAGTGAATTAAGTACCATGCATGAACAAGAACTAGCCCGATCAGCAGTCCGATGGATTACTGATTCTACCACTTTTCCAGACGAAATAGTGGCACAAATGTTTCTGAAATTGCCCCCAGCCGAGCAGCGACTGGTGGGTATGTATATGATCCAGCACCTCATCACTCTGTATGAGGGTCAGCACTCTGATCCAGGTCCGTTACACGATATCCTGAACGAGTTACTCCAGTATAGATGGAAAGGTCTAGGTACCGATTTAATTAGTGTCATTCTAGAACAGCGCCACAAATATAGAACGTTTCTGAACCCGCATTTTGTTCATGTCTCACCCCCAGAAAGTAAACCCTTTTACATAGAAAGACAGAACCCGTTACGAGAAGTGCATCCAGTTAAGACAGAGGACGGTGAAATGCAACGAGTGTTTGTTTACACCCCGATTACAAAGATGGAACTCCTCGAAATGAAGAAATTAATTCCCTGTCATGACAAAGATCCAGCAGGGTTCCATAGAGAATTAAAAGACATGCTCCGTATGGGAGAATACACATACCCAGATATAATTAAAATGTTAAAGGTCCTGTTGCCCGCAGGGGTGTATGAAAAGCTCAAGGAAAAAGAATGGGAGGTGGGAGAGAAAAAAATCGATTGGGCAGTTCTAGAAGCTGAAGACAAGGCACGAGTACCAGGTACTGGTCTAGGAGAGAAATGTAAAGAATTACCAGAATTATTGATTCAAGTTTTACCCAGATTATTGACAACTAGAAAAGAAGACTGGGACGCAATCTCAGCCTGTAAACAGAAACAAGAAGAAGATATTAGTGATTTTTATTCTAGGTTTGAAAAATGTTTTAGCATCAATAGTGGCCTCAAGACAAGTAGTGAGTCATACCCTCACCTTTTTGTTACTAAATTAGTCGAGAATTCAAGCCCACAAGTTAAAAATCGAGTTTTGAAAGTCGAAAGTACCTGGCAAGCTAATACCCCGTCCCAGATGCTCCAGATGCTCCAGTACCACCAGAATAGAATCAGGGAAGAGCAAGAACACGAAAGAAAACGTATGAAAGACACGAAAATGAAAGTACTAGTTGCACAATCTGTTCCTCAAGACAGTCAGAAGAGGGGTCCGAATCAAGCCAGTCATCCTGCAGCTCCCGTTAAAGGGAACTGCAATTATTGTAAACAGCCAGGTCATTTTATAAATGAGTGTGCAGTTCTGAAACACAACATAGCTACTGGTAAGACTAAAGAAAGACCACGTCCGCCTAGACAAGAACAAGTTTCACAGACTCCTCAGCCACAGAATGCACAACAGACAGTTACAGTACCGCAGCCTATCGCTGCAACACAGCACGTTACACAGCAGATGTACCAGTATGCACAGTCTGAGTATCCAGAGTACCAGCAGTATTCATGAAACAGCCTAGAGAGGGAGGTAGGCTTGCCTCTCATCGAGATACCTGTAGATCAAGAAGGTCCCTATGTTCACAGTCAAGTATTAGGGAAAGACAGAAAGTTCTTAATTGATACAGGGGCAAGTAGGACCACAATTAGTCACGCCGAAGTTCCAGGGGCTCCGCTCTCAGGCTCAAGAAATGTTTCCCTTGGATTTTCAGGAAAACCTATCGTAAATGAGATTTCAAAGCCAGTTACTCTAGAAGTAGGTCCATTGTCCCGCACTACTGATCTGTTACTTACTAAGTCATGTCCAGAAAATCTATTAGGCATTAAGACACTGAAAGAGTTAGGTGCAGTTATATGTTGTTCCCCAGAGGGAATACGATTGTTCCTACGTGACTTTAAGGGTCACTATGTATTGCGAGATTTTGATTCGAGACTGTCTAATGTTCCGCAGCACTTATGGGCGCAAGGTCCAACTGATGTAGGTTATATGCAAATCACACCCTATCGTGTGACTCTCAAGCCAAATGTAGTGTTACCACGAATCAGACAGTACAGATTGCCACCCGAGGCTGTAGCAGCCTTATCCAAAATTATTGACGAGCTCATGGCTCAAGGAGTAGTTGTAGAAACTGACTCCAACGTATGTAATTCTCCGATCATTCCAGTCATGAAACGTACTGATCCAAATGCACCCCCAGTATATCGATTAGTGATCGACCTACGAGAGCTTAATAAATGTATTATTCCTCAGTACCCAGTTGTCCCAGACATCTCTTCCCTATTGACAGCCATTGATTCCGAAGCCACGTTCTTTACAGTAATCGACCTCAAGAATGCATTTTTTAGTGTTCCAATTCATCCAGACAGCCAGTTTCTTTTCGGATTCTGTTTAAATGGAAGGAGCTATATGTTCACACGCGCTCCTCAAGGTTTCACAGAAAGTCCTAGTATTTACAGTCAAGCACTTAAGAGACAACTAGACAACATTCACATGCCAACTGACACTGCCCTGCTCCAGTATGTCGATGATCTACTGATCACAGCCCGTTCTGAACGTGACTGCGAGCGAGCGTCACTGACGGTTCTGTATTTCCTAGCCGAGATGGGGCACAAGGTGTCCCCTTCGAAGCTTCAATTCTGTGTCCAGCAAGTGGTCTACTTAGGACACTTACTGTCCAAGAGGGGTAGGCAGTTGACACCTGACCGTATTCAGTTAATAGCGAGTCTTCCTCAGCCCAAGACCCAGAAAGAGGTACGTGCTTTTATCGGCCTTACTTCTTATTGCAGACAATGGATTCCTCAGTATGCATTTCTAGCCAAACCACTGATACAGTTAACGACACAGGAGGCAGCCGTATCGACTGTTCTCCCTTGGACATCTGAACATACACTTAGTTTTAATGAATTAAAGAAAGCTTTATGCCAAGCTCCAGTTCTAGCTACACCGAACTACAGTAAGCCTTTTACACTTTTCGTCACTGAACGTGAAGGTACAGCATTATCTGTTCTCACACAAGATCAAGCAGGACAATACAAGCCCTGTGCTTATTTTTCGAGCACACTAGATCCAGTCGCCCAGGCTTTGCCTGCGTGCCTCAAGTCAGTTGCAGCCACAGCACTAGCTATCAGACAAGGTGATTCCATAGTTTTAGGACACTCTCTGACAGTACAAGTTCCACACTCCGTGGAAGTTCTTCTGAACCGAACACAAACTCAGCACTTGACAATTGCACGTTTAACAGGTTATGAATTGACACTGTTCCAGCCACACATAGAAATCAGACGCTGCAACATTTTAAATCCTGCTACATTGTTACCATCAGTTAATCCAAATCCTGACCCACATGACTGTGTGGAAGTAGTTAACATTACGACAAAGCCAAGACAAGATCTGACAGATATTCCGTTATCAGACCCCGACCTGACACTTTATGTGGACGGTTCATGTATGAGAACAAGTACAGGAGAACTAGTCGCCGCGTATGCAGTGACTACTGACACTGAAGTTATTGAAACACACCGTATTGATACCCTGTCCGCTCAAGCAGCAGAGCTAGTTGCTCTGACACAAGCCTGCATACACGCCAAGAACCTGAAAGTTAATGTTTACACAGATTCACGCTACGCATTTGGAGTTGTACACGACTTCGGAGTGCTCTGGCAAGAGAGAGGTTTCATGACTTCTCATGGAACCAAGATTCAGCATGGTCTCCTTATTCAAGCTCTGTTAGATGCCATACACTTACCGACATCTATTGCTATCATGAAGTGCAAGGCACACACGAAAATCACTGACATTATTTCTAAGGGTAACGATCTAGCAGATCGCACAGCCAAGCTTACAGCACAGACTCCAGACATTCCAGTTAACATGACACACACTCCAGATCCGATTACATGTATGACAGTTAAGGACCCTACTCAAGATGTCATAGATATCCAGTTACATGCTACTCCCGATGAAATCAAGAAATGGTCCGAACAAGGAGGGGTCCAGACAGATCAAGGATGGTTAACAAAGGGTAGAGCCACATGGTTTCTCCCCGACTCTATGGTTCAAGTCATTATTAATACCGCACATAGTCCAGCACATTTAGGAGAAAAAGCTATGTTAGACAGTATCCAGAACATTTGGTTCAACAAGCATTTACGAGCTGCAGCCAAGCAGAAAGTCCGTACCTGTATGATATGTTGTCAGTTTAATCCAGGTAAGAGTGTCCCGGTGGAACAAGGTGGTTTCCAGCCCCCTGACCACCCTTTTGAAGTCCTCCAGATGGATTATATTCAGATGGAGCGATGTCGAGGTTTCAAGTATGTCCTTGTAGTCGTATGCGCTTTGTCCAGGTGGACAGAAGCATATCCAGTCCCAGATTACACAGCCGCGACCACTGCCAAGCAGTTGGTTCGTGAGTTCTTCCCTCGTTATGGACTCCCTAGAGTCGTATATTCTGACAACGGCCAGCCATTCTCATCTGAGTTGATGAAGCACGTTTCCCTTTTGCTAGGGTACCAGTGGAAGTTCCATTGTGTACGCCATCCTGAAGCAGCCGGTCTCGTTGAGAGACATAATCAGACTCTGAAAATCCGTATCGCCAAAGTATGCAAAGAAAAAGGTGTGGACTGGCTAGTAGCTCTGCCAGTCGCTTTATTTTATATGCGCATGGTCGCACATTCCAGATCAGGTCTGTCCCCGTATGAGGTCGTATTCGGCCGCCCCCCTAACATGTGGGGTACTCCTAGACCCCGAAGTATTACCGATGTTTCAAGTAATATGCTGACAGATTACCTAGCTTCCTTGATGTCTGCCCTCAACTCATGTCGTTCACAGGTTGCCGCCGCATTTCCAGACAATACCGAGGTGGCACCGCATGAAATCGTTCCAGGATCCATGGTGATGGTCCGCAACTTTGACAGATCAAGTCCGCTGGAGCCTCGTTGGAAAGAGCCCCGACAGGTCCTCCTCACCACCCGTACAGCCGTGAAGTTGGAAGGACGCAAGGGCTGGGTGCACCTTTCTCATGTTAAACTTTTTAAAGGACTAAAACCCGTCTTTAAGAACATTTCCCAGGATTTGAAGGATTGCCAGAATATTGTTCTCAAGGACTGTCCCGCAAAAGACATTGCTACAACCCCTCCCCTGTTAGAGAAAACTCCGCAGCAGGAGTATAAACAGAAACTACGGTCTAGTAAATTAAGTCAGCCAGTTTGATTGTCTAAGTCCTCCCCTAGGTGAAACGGTTAGACTGTTTCTGACATGTATAAAATAGACCCCCATAGTGAGAGAGTCAGTCAAAACTCAATCCGATGTATCGTTTTTCTATGTTTCATATTGTTTCTCAGCATTATGATTTCCTGCACCAGTTATGCATTTTACCTATGTTTCCCAGTTTCACATGTAAATAAGTCTGCTAATGCTACGATAGAGCACACGTTTAGTGATCTGCCCCCTCATGAACTGTCCTACCGCCTCGCTATGCGTAATAACTCATTTATCCGTATGTTACATTACTCACACCAGACCAGCAATGCCACTAATTGTTGGGTGTGTGGTCGACTCCCCCCTTTCCAGACCCCGAAGGGAGTTCTGCCACTTTTTCCTTATCCATTTTCACATAATGGTTCGTGTGGGGCATGGTCCACGTTAACGTCATCCTCAACAGATATGTCTTTTCTTAACAGTACATGTTTCCCAGACAAGCAAGGTCTCCCTCACCGAACAGGTTTAGATCTAGAAAATGAAGTGTATAATTTAGGTAATTATTCGTCGAATTTTATGGTCCTGAATGTTCAGTCTGATACTACTCCAGACTTACCCGCTATTTCAGTACTACCAGTCAAAGGCGAATTATGTGTCCGAAATAATGGCTCCGTACATGTAGGACATAGTGATTGTACTACTATTGTCAAGTATAGTGACAGTGGGAAATCTATTTTCAAAGCTTCACGTCATTCATATTTTGTTTGTGGTCAGACCGCATATGTTCGTCTGCCCCTCGATTGGGAGGGAACCTGTTACATTGCCTTCCTACTGCCACCTGTTTTCCTAGCCCCACCTGATTATCATAGAAACACACATCTAGTACACATTAGACATAGAAGGGAGTCCCCGATTGTCGATTATACTGAAACTACTCTAGAACAATATACAGATTTCAATAAAGGTTTCTTCTTCTTTATAGGACCTGTCCAGAATAGTAAGTTAATCCGTAGGTTAACCAGAACCCTTGAAGCTGTAGTAAATGAGACTGCCTCTGCTCTAGGTAACCTAACCGAAGAGCAATCTGCTATGAGATTTGTCGTTTTACAGAATCGTCTCGTCCTTGACGTCATACTGGCCGATAGGGGCGGGGCCTGTAGAGTCATCGGATCTAGTTGCTGTATTTTCATTCCAAATAACGCGCCGTCTGTTTATTCAGCTATAACCAGACTCCATAAAATTGCCCATCTGATACACCAAGATCCAGGCACCTGGACATGGTCCGGTTGGTTCTGGAATATAATTTCCGCATGAGGATGGAAAATATTGTCCTTCCTAGGTATTGCAGTAGCGATCATATTCAGCTGCTGCCTCTGTATACAATGTGGCCCTGCGATTTGCGGCATTTGTGCTACCTCTTGTATTCCTAGTTCCAAGCCCCGTTCTAAATCCCGTTCCAGGATAATTCGAGACGAGCAAATGATACTGTATGAAATGATAGATGGTATCATGAATATTGATGTTTCCTGATGGAAACGTAGTGACAAGGAGGGTATGTGGAAAAGTAAATTTTGCCATGTTCTGTGTCCCTACGTGTCATCCATCATATGTTATGTGTGCATGATTAAATATGCATATGTACTCCCCATGTCCGATTAATGACGCAATTACAGTTGTGTCCACCTCTAGTATGCCAGTTTCCAGTTCTCGTGAATACTACGAATATCAGGCCTATGTAAAGCTACGTTGCCACGTTTCTCAGTGTGCACGTTATTCTATTATAAAGTCCCCGTTTCTAGGCCTCAAAAGGGCCCGGACACTAGATTCAGCTCCTGTCTCCTGAAGCCTCGCTGAGGAGCGATACAGCCCCCACCTGTATCCTCGACCCTTCACTTACTTCCTGCCTCGCAGTGCCCGGTCCAGCCTGGCTCAGTCTCTGAGTCTGCCAAGAATATGTTATGATTCCAGTTATCAGTTCAGTCCTCCTTCTCTGCATTCCTAAAGCTACTGAATCGCATCAATAGTTTCCGTCATTGTCTAGCCTTCACGTCTACACGTTAGAGAAATACTGCATTTAATGGTCATTTAATATTCTTCATCACGCACTACATGTAGAATAATGCATGGTCCAGTCTTAGAATCAAGTTAGCCTTTCCCCTCCTAACTTCTAGTTTATATCAACATGTTCTCTAAACATCAGATACTAGATACTGTTTAGGTACATGTCGCTCCGACCCTCCAGACTTCAGTCTCTGCTCCTAGCACAGAGTTCATAGCCCCCAGCTTCTCCTAGTAATACGTCATTGCCAGTTTGCGCGCACCATCAGGTTAGAGGTCCCGGCTCCTTAGGTAGCCCCCTCCATGGTTTCCGCCCCATTCATGACATATTCTGTTACGTTTGCATCACATGTCTATGTATACGCCCCGTTACACCTCTTTTCCCCCTTATCTTTCGCGACTGCTACGCGTCACGCCTTCTGCTCCACCCACTGCTACGCCTACTGCAATGTAATGCTATGTGTTCACGTTATGTATATATGCTCATGTATTGTTATTAAAAGCCAGCGCGCTCATCCCAGATCGAGCCCCAGCAGCTGCTGGGCCCTGCCATCCTATTCCTATGCAGGTTGTCCTGTTCCTGTCCTTATGCTGAATTAAAACCTGCAAAAACTCCCACTACCTCGAATCTTGACTCTTATTTATTGAGCTATCTGTTATGATATATGTCTAGTCAAAAATAGGGTATTATTTATTTATTTACCACAGTCTAGTTGTTGAAGACGTATGTTAGTCCCCTCCATATAAGGCTTAAGAGCCAGAATTTCTTCCAAAATTAACTCAATTGAGATAGGGAGAGGAGCTACTGTTGTTGAAGGTGGATCTTCTTTTCCTCTTCACAGGTGATTACGTTGATGTGCCAGGCAGCTGTGATAAAACTTTGGGAGTAGGCAGTGAAACATTAGCGACAGGTGAGCTTAAAGAGACCTGATCTGAATCCGCCATATTGTCCTGAAGAACACTGAAAGGGTTATAGTCCACCACCGGCGTAAAAGACATTGCCTTGGAACGCTGAGCAGATTTTGTTCTCCCTATACATAAAGGTAACAAAGTAGCAGACCAAAAAATGTGAGGAGAAGTGCTGCAATATAATACGTATCCCTACAAACAATTTCCGAGGGAGATCAAAATGTCAAAGGAAACTAAACATGTTTCAAAAGTCACTCAGGAAGAATACCGTGAAAGTACTAGGGAAGCCCAACATTAAAAGTTATGAAGATATAGAAATAAACATGTTTTCTTTATTGCTGGGTCATGTTGCCTCATTTTGTGAGGAGAAACGGTGCTCGCGGCAGAAACAAAATGGTGGACGTGAGTTTCAGGACACTTGCGTCAGCCCACAAAAGTCAAAAGTAATGTGCCACTTACCGTGGGAACCCCTCAAGGCAATTCAAAACGTGGCCAGCATATTCACACAGGTGGTAGCTTCCTGTCAATCCATTCGTCACGGCGCAGACCGCCGAAACTGGAAAAAGATTCCCGCTCCGTCACGGAGCTCACGGGAGAGCGGCCATCCCTGACGGCGTCTAATAAATTGGTATCGGGTTTCTTTTGTGTTGCATGCTTGGTCCTTCTAAATCGTTTGTTTAAACTTGACTGCTCAAAGCCACAGCTACCCAGAGTTGAGCTAAGGTTTAGCAAACAAACCTGACTGGACCCAAGATAGTAATTTGAAGGTATTTCAAAGTGAGGAAGCACTACCATACCATATAATATACACTTTCCTCACAATGGTCATGACCACAGGAAACGTTTAACTTAATGAAAACCCCACAGAACAAGGCTATGGATACATTTTCCAATTCCTCCAATAGCCAAGAGAAGAGAAATATGCTAAAAGTAATAGAAATATAAAATTATGTTGCCACACAGCTCCGTTTGAATCCTTCATTTTCGTTCTGCAAATGGGTCCTGAAAGTACATTGACAGAACTTTAAAACTGTCCAGCTGAGCCCCTGTGTAATACTTCAGATTTTGAATATTTGCACATTAACTGTAATGTATGTATTGCCTCGTGTCTTGCCTTTCATTCTCATTAAACTTGCACACTAATTTGCTATAACTTTTAAGCCATCATATTTTCCGTTGTTTGATAGATGTACAGCACTTCTAGTAGAAAGGCAAAAAAATTACAAATTCAAATATCATCCACGAAGGCAAGTTCCCAGAGAAAGACTATCCCTAGCTGAAGGACTTGCATGTTTGGTCGAAGAAGAGGAGTGGCACTGACCTCAATCATAGCCATTGGTTGTAAGAGGAAAAACAACAAAAAACAACAGGGAACATCTTGAGATGTCACCACCTAACTCTGGGTCTCTGAACCACAAGCAAGACATAAAAAAACATGCATGGAACTGAATAGGTGCCAGTGCAAACATCTATGAATGTTGAGGCAAAAAGGGAACTAATGGCTGACTGAATGTACTAGCAACCAGAATGTCACAATATGGTACCAGAGCAGTCATACGCCATGATAAACAGAATGATGAATGGAAACCTGGAGATCCACTACAATGAAAGCCCAGAAGGAGAGATTATGCATTAAAGGCACACATTTCATAATGTATGCCTTCCACCAGGGCAATGCAATCCTCTGTTCCAGACAATATTCTAGTGACAGGAGTTGCCTAGAAAATTAGTCTGTATAGGTGGGGGTAGGGGATTACCTGTGACACCAACAACAAAATGGTACCACCTGCAACATCAGGGAAATGAATCCACAAAATGCCATGGGACAAAAACTGAAAACCCACCACATAGGCACTAAACAACAATGAAAAAGGATTCCTGAAGAGGACTTGAAGCCAACAAAGGAACAAAGTCTCTCAATTCATAGATAGAGGACTTAAAGTAAAGCCAGAGAGTCCATCAAGTGTCCTAGAATCCAACATAATCCAGCCCAAACCAATTCTCCTAGATCAACTTGAGATGCAGATTCAAAGCCGTAAGGATGGTAATGACCTGACTTAGATGGTCCACATATACACTGTCATGCCCAATGGCAGCAAGCCAAGGATGTGATTCCACTTTGCCTGAACCCCTACCCCCCCCCCCCCGTTCTGCGGCTGCCTGAAATATCAAGCACCAAAAACACCTCTGGGAAGTACTGTAACCAAGTGTATTTTGCACTTGACTCCGAATCTGAAATCTGGCGCAAACAACTTGCACCAGGGATTTTACAACAGGCCTCTGAATAAGGCTGCTAACAGGAAAGCACCAAATGATAATCCCTGGGACCTACCATGGGTGTCATATGTGAAGAATAGCAGAGATCTCATTACCAACCTGCTCAAGATGGAGGATCAGTTTTTTAATTGTTTTTTTATCTTCAGTTTTCATCAAAAAGGTGTATAGGGGTTCTGTTAAAAACGAAAACAGCAAGGCAACCAAGTAACTCTCTCACTAGTAGATAGGGGCGAGAGCATCCAAACCGGCTCCAGGACCTCTATTAGCAAATTATCTGAGGTGAGTATTTTGGGATCAGTTCTTTTTTGTCAGTCCTTCCTTATCCATTCCTGGTTGCACTGCATTGAAAACTATATCAACTAAATACACTGGTAGAAACCATTGCTTGAAAAACTTCTAGCCTTAGGTTGTATACCCTCATGTTCTAAATGTCTTCTTACAATATACTCTGAAAGCTGTTTATCTTACCTAGTACTGTTTACTTTCAAGGCAAGATGAAATATAGCAGTTTCAAAACCTTCTGTTTGTCACTAATTTGCTATTTATTTACTATATTCTGCTATGGTATAGTGCAACTGTTAGTCTGGGTGGGCTCCTCTTTTAGAATGAAGTAATGAAGTTCCTTAGTCGTCCTTCAAAGGTTACCATCTTTCTAAAACGTTTAGTCTGTAAATCAATAAACTCTGACCAAACATGAATCAACTTTTTTTCTTTCGGCAATGTTTAGAAGAAATTGTTTTCCTACATTGTGCTGGCGATAAACACTAAAAGTATTTTCTGATGCTTTTATGCAAACATCTTCCACTTTTGTAAATATAACAGCAGTTTCCAAATAACTTTAACCCCTGCGCTAAGTTGCAAAAACGTTTAGTCCTAAATAGAAACCTATCCCAAAAAGCCTCCGAGCTTTAAAGTAGCACTCCACAGGAAAATGTTCATCTGAACTTTATTCAAACAGGAAGCGATTCAAAAGACCTGCAATTGAAGTCCCTGACGCGTTTCAGTGCTCACCTGCACCTTAATCATAGGGTGGGCAAGTTGTAACAACAGGACTGGACGCCACTTAATATTTCCCCTTTCTTTGCATGTGTTCTCCAGTAAACAGCATGCTGGGAGCGGTAGTCACGATTCTTCCCCTTTGGTGGGGTCCGCTGTTAAACATCAATGTTATTTGCCAATGTTCAAATTTAATATCTTCACTAAATAGAAACCCTACATGAACTAGAAACAATGCATGCCTCGTTGAGCTTGAGGGTCACGTAAAAGTTGCAACCCTCCTGTACAATTTCGAGGTTGTGGGTCACACTTCTAAATATTCTGGCTGCCATGCCGACACAAAAGATTTTGGACCAAGCAGGGCCCTCCTAAGGAGGCTAGTGGCTAGTTGAAGGCAGTGGTAGCTGGCATCTATGGGGCGGGTGTGTGCGCACAAAATGTAATAAAAACTTAAAAGACTTACCAAACATGACGTTCTCCGCTCCGGATCTCTTCTTTCGCTGATGCACACAAGAACAGGATGCTGCAACTCCCTTCACCAATCCTGGCGCAAGCTCACCAGCATAAGACCAGTGCTAGGATTCGTGGGAGCGGGCTCACTCAGCACTCCACAGTGCTTTGGAAGCTTTGGCGTTCTCCAACCCAGCTGTCTTAAGACAGCTGGGTTAGAGATGTTTAACGTGCGCATGTGTGGCTGGCCGCCTCAAGACGGCTAGCCAAAAAGACATGCGCACTTCAAATAGTGCATTGACAGTGCTCCCTGCTGCTGTCACTCAGAGCGGGCCGCCCCCACCCTGATGCTCTGATCGGGACGGGGAGGATGAAAAATACAATGGTAATAAATTATCATATTATTTCTTTACCTCTGGAGCTTTGATGGGGAATTTAGGTGGGGTGACGCTCCTCCGTTCAAGTGGAGGAGCCGCCCCTGGTTAAAGGTCTTTAACTTAAAATTGGCTACTGCCTGAATAGTCCATATCGCATGTTTGAAGGGGACTGGCGTGGCAAGTAACTACCCAAGAGGCTTGGAGAACATTCTTCAGTTCCATAGGAGAGTGTGACCAAGACCAACATAAGCCAGAGTTTCTTGTATTTGGTTCATGAGTCCTCCCCCGTTACTGTCAGATATAGCCATCTAGAATCAAGTGTGACAGCAGTTGATATTACTGTGGCCATGACCTCAGTAACGGCTCTCCAATATTCCTGATTCATGGGGCATTCCCAAAGAATATGAAAGTATCTACCTTCCAGGCCACACCCTTGCAGACAACTGAAAGTGTGTGCCCTCCCAAATTTTGCCAGCCAGCTCGGTGAATAGTAAGAGTAATGTAGGATTCAAAGTTGCACAGGGTGGAACCTTGTTCGAATGGCTATCTCGTGCAGGCTTGGGATCACCTCCACCCAGTCCTCATCTTCTAGGTCCCTAAGGTTTACTCTGCAAGGCTCCCTTAGCTTCACCAGTAGATCAGGGGACTTGTTAACCAGCTTACGATATACGACTGAAATCATCTGTTCGGGGTCCCTTCAATGAGGAGACAATACTCCAGAGGGGAGGCCTCCGGTAGCTGTTCTCCCTCTAGTATGTTTTTACACAGGACGTGACCCAACTGTAGATGTTTATATCCCTCAGTTTCTCTCAGTTGAAAGTCTCTACTTAGGGTGTCAAAGATTATATATGCTGTGCTTCGCCAAACATCTCCCAGGTGCTCAATTCCTATGAGCTCCAGCTTCAAGAATCCCCTAAAGTTTCCCACCTCACATAGCAGATCACAGTCCGAGGGCGGCGTCATGTTTGTTAGTCTGTCTTTCCATCCCAGAAACCTTGTTGCCTCCCTCCATGTTTGAACCATAGTTTTGGTATGTGGCGTTAATGTTTGTTCTCTTTTCCTTTAATATAGGATAGCCTTGTGCCTCCTATGTCGCACTGCCACCTAATCTACTCTATACGCTGGGTCATGTTGATCTACAAAAACCCAGTCATTGATTACAAACAGCTGTGAGCCAGTAGCATTTTGTAACATCTGGTACTGCTATTCCCTCATCATAAACTCCTCTTTGCAATTTGAAAACTGCTATACGCGGCATACCTCCTTGCCATTGTGTAGTCTGCACTTCACATTCTATTTTTTGGAAGAAGTCCTGTGGAACCCAATATGGCGTGTTTTGAAATACGTATGCCAAACGTGGGAGAGTCATTATTTTATATAATACCACTCTCCCCAACAAGGTCAGCTGCAGTGCACCCCGGTGCAGGGCATCCCCTCTCAGTCTTTCCAGCTATGGGCTGAGATTGTTAAGAAGATCTTCTTGGGGGTCACGGGCAATGTGCATTCACAAACATAGAAAGCCGTCCTTGACTATAGGAGCCTCACAGGTCCTAGGGAATCTTGGCTCATTGCTTATTAGTGGTCCAATTAACATGATAACCAGAGTAGCTACCAAATAAATCGAATATGTGAAGAATACTGGCAATGGAGAGGGAGGGGTTACACAGGTACAGTAGGATATTTTCCGCATAGAGGTAGATATGTTCCTCCCAATCCTCGGTACCTCACTCCCCACAACAGTGGGTCTTGCCTCACCTACACCCAGTTGCTGAAGGGCAGATCGAAAAGCATGAGAGATAGGGGGCAGCCATGCCTTGTGCCCTTATGTAGGGCAAAGACTCTGGAAACCGCACCATTGACCCTCACTCTGACCAATGGTTCCTAATATAGGTGCCTGACCCAGTCACAGAACCCTTGACCAATCCCATTCTCTACAGTACTGCCAACATATAGATGTACTCTATGTTGTCAAATGACATATTTGCGTATAGGTACATTATGATGCCTGGTTCTGTCTGCAGCGTCTCCATCTCATAGAGCACTCCAAATAGGTGCCAAAGAATTAGGCGAGTGCTTGTTGAGGCATAAAATTGGACTGGTCCGGGTAGATTAGGGATGTAATGACTAACTGCAGTCTAGTCACCAAGACTCTGGCGAGTACCTTCGTCTCTACATTTAAAAGAGATATGAGCCTGTAGGAGCTGCATTCTGTTGGAGGCTTGCCTTCCATGTGGATTACAACTGCAGTAGCTATGCGTTGGTCTCTTGGTAGTAGCCCTTTATCTTGCACCTCTTGAAAGATGACAAGCATGTGCTGGGCCACCTTAGCCATTGTTCCCTTATATAGTTCCATAGGCAAACCATTTGGGCCCACAGCTTTCCTTGATTGTAGATTTCGCAGTCATGGACCAAGGTCGGCATCCAGTGCCTCTCTATTAACAGTGCAGAGAGCCCTCAGAGGCAGGTCCCTCAAGAAGTCAGTGCTGTGTGCTGCCATTCTAGTTGTTGTGGAACCATACGGCCACTCATAATAAATTGCCGAATGTGTCTATGATTGAGTGACTCATTGTCTGTGCTGTCCCCCCTCCATCTTGTACCTCTAGAACCCAGAACCTCTCTCTGTCTCTTTCGTCAAGCCAGGCCAAGAGTTTGTTGGCTGTATCTCCCACATAGTATAACCGTGCCTTATGCTCCTCCAAGTCTCTGAGGTCTTGTTGACTGAGACACAGGCAGTGTCTAAGCTCCTCCGTCAAAACCTTGAGTTCAAATGCCCTTGAGTTGATGTTCCCTCCTGATCAATTTCCTGCATCTTACGCCTGATTACTGTCTTGAGCACCTCCCACAGGACACAGAACGAATCAAAGGTCACAACGTTTTCTGTGAAATATAGCTCTGCTCTCTCCCTAATCTTCTCTTTGAGGTTTCTGTCCATCAAGAACCATGAGGCAACCCGAATTCCCTTGTGGGCCTTTCTAGTGTTACTCCCACCAGGGAGTGATCTGAGATACATCTTGCACAGCGCTCAGCATTTCTGAATCTGTTTTCGTGTAGATGGTGTTTATAGATGTGGTTGAGGCAGGAATAGCTTCTATGTGGTGCAGAGTAGTACGTAAATTGTATAGTCTGTGGGTGACCTTACCTCAAGAGGTCCACCATCCCTAGGGCCTCCACAAAGGGTCCCAGGGGCCAATTGTCAGTGTGTGAATGAGCACCGGGATCTCTGTCAAGCCCCTGTTCTATCACTCCATTCATGTTTCCACCCATCACCAGGATCTGCATGGTGGTTACGTAGAGGAACGTATATTGAACAAACATTAACCGTCTCCCCTACCCATGTACTGGACAGTGAAACGTACCTACCCTGGGGGTCTTGCCACGTGCTCCGTACTATAAGTGGTATTGCCAGTTTAAGTAGGATTCCAACTACTCGTGAATCTGCAGCATACCCCGCATGTGCCATCAATTTATAACCAAATCTATCAAGGGCTTTGTAGTGGTTACCCCGCAATTGAGTTCCCTGAAGCAGCACCAGGCCAGGAGCATACCGGTGTATGTATATTGGAGAACCAGTGTCCTCTTAATCTTATTATCCAGCCCGTTGATGTTCCAAGTCCATATATTCAGTTCCTTCCTATTTGGGTATCCCATTAAAATAAGGTTGTTTCCGCATCTGGATCCAGTCCTTACCTCTCGCCCCCCTCCCCTAGTCCCAAGGGGTGTGTCCATAAGATGTCTTAAATGTCGTGAGCATTGGACCAACGAGCAATGTCATAAACCAGACAGTAAAACAGAAAACAATTTGAAAAAAACGAATCCCCCAAATCACCCAAATGGTCTAGCCTGTGTAATTCCCCCCTTCTTGCAGCCCTGCATTGTGAGCTCAAACTGCCCAGTAACAACATTTGAGAATGTGGGAAGGCTAGACCTGCCGCCTGGTTACATGTACCGATTAGTGGTATTATTCCTAACTGTTTATCCCTTTGTATGTATCAACAGGTCCTGTACTTGCTGTTTTTCATTTTATTGCCAATGCCAAACCCAGGACGTCCAGTTATAGTTTGTACCCCGTTGGGCCGAAGCCCCTCCCTCCCTAAGTGTAGTATTGATTGATCTCTCAACCTCACTCCCCTCATCACTATGTAGGTCTCACAGCCCCAGGCTGTTTGCAGCCACATTCTCATATGTGGCCAGACACTTCATCATATCCCAGAAATGTATGCTTCTTTGCATCATGGTACATGCAGTCCACAACTTGCGCTCCCCTCAGTGTTGACCACAGTCAACACTGAGGGGAGTGCAAATTGTGCCATGATGCAAAGAAGCAAACTTTTCTGGAATATGATGTATTGTCCGGCCACACCCTTTTCCCTGCCAAAACTGATTTCCATGACCTACTCTATCATTTATCACATGCTCCTAATGTTCCATTTTAAAAATTGCGTTCTGGCCCATTGATTACACTTCATCAGGTCCAAGCTGGTGGGTACTGTCCAAGCCAGAGATTCTGGCCCGACTGCAGAAGTAAAGATACGAATCGTAAATGACCTCTGTCAATTCCAAAAGTCCTAAAGTTAGACTTTTGTCTAATATTGCCTTTGTGAATCGGGCCCATAAACAGTAAATATGTTTTTCATGTTTCTTGATACCACTAAGAGTCTCATAAAGATGTCTCAGATATCACTCAGTAACTCCTTCCCAGACTTACCGACTGATAACTGGAAAGAGGGAAGTGGCAATAAAAATAAAAGGGGTCACAAAGCAGACCCTCAGGATGCCTTACAAATGAGGAATTACCAGGGTAATCAGTAATTTGATTCTTGATTTTACCCAATATTACACCCTTAGACTACCCCTTCAGCAGGCAGAGACCCTGAATGAGTGTTAAGGGGTAATAAAGAGTTTGTAGGGTTCAGAGAAGGGTAGGGTAAATGGGTAGTAAGGGTTTTTAGGATTCAGGAATAGCTAGCCTTAAGTGGTAGTAAGGGGCCTTTAGAGTTCTAGGAAGGGTAGGGCTAAAGGATTATAAATTCTTTTTAGGGTTCAGGCATGGGTAGAGCTCGGTGGCAGTAAGGGTATTTTAACATTCAGGAATGGTTAGCAATTAGATATAGTTAGGGTTGTCAGGATTCAGGGAAGAAGAAAAAATAAAAAATAAAAACGTACATACTTGCAGCTTCCTCCCCTCCATATTCCTCCCTCTCTCTGCCTTACCGGAAGCACACCCAGGCGACCAGTCAGCCAATCACAACGCTGCCTTAGCAGCATTGTAATTGGTCTGAGCGACATGTTTCAGTGCTCAGACACTGACTGGGGGCCTGGGCATGTTCTTCATGTAGGCTGTAATGATGTCTGCATGGAGAACATGTGAAGTGTGCAGCACTGTTTTGGGTGGCCCGAGAGGTCCAGCTAAACAGTTACTGTGCACTTTAGGAGAGTGCTACCACTCCTTCCCTGCCACCTAACGCAAAGTGGGCGGAAGTAGGAGAAAATAAAATGATAACAACATGAGTTATTATCATTTTATTTTTCCTTTGTGTCACTGCAAAAAATCAGTGGGTCCAAGCTCATCGGCCTTAGAGGAGGAGCTGCCACTGATAGTAAGGGGGGTGTTTAGGTTTCAGGGAAGGGTAGTGTTATTGAGTAGTAAGGAGTCTTTAGGATTTGGGGAAGGATAGCATTAAGGGGAGTAAGGGATTTTTAGGAGTCAGGGAGGATAGCATTACGGTGTAGTGATGGGTGTTTAGGGTTCAAGCAATATATCAATACAAAAAGTGACGCTATGGAACTAATTCATACAAATCATAATTCAAAATAGGCTTATCAATTACCTATCTGACCTGACAAAATTCTTCTAGAGCAAATCAATTCAGTTTTCTATATATATCATTTAAATCCTGAAACCTTAACAAATCAATAACATCCACAGGATATGTAGTCCTCTTTTTAGAGTGTGTTTTATTCACTCAAATATCTTGTGTATTTATTTTTTTACTTTACACACTTCTTTTATATAGATACTATTCTTTTGTGTTATACAAATCTAAAATTACAATATTTACACATCCCTCACACAATTTACATAAACCTCTACAAAACATTTTGGGGGGGAAAATGAAAAAGTGAATACAACATTCACATATTGTTTTAAAATAGCCCCTATTCTTTAAATGGATGCTCTGTATCTTATTATCTAAAGAGCATTCCTCAGTCTTACAGGTACACCTTACTCATGCAGTATCTAAGAGATTGATTATTTGTCCCTTGTATTCTGAACTGCTGTTTATTAGGGTAAATGGTCAAAATATTGATTCCTAAATATAGACAAACCAAAATATCGAGTCCAAAATATAGAATGGACAAAATATCGAATGGACAGAATATAGACATCAAAAATATCGTTTTGAAGGTAAGTAATGTAATATCGATTTTAAAAATATACACAGTCAAAATATCAAAGTACATAATATAGTTTATTAAAAATATCGAATTTTTAATAATATCGATTTTTTAAAGTGTTTTTTATGTTAGTATATGTGTGAAAAGTGTATATATTTTTGTAATTTATTTTAAGTAATTCATTTTATGTTATTTAATTATTGCGTAGTTTAATTCTGTAGCGGGTTGTGGGTTTATAGGGGAATAGGGTGGGAAGTAATTTAATTGTAATTAATTAAATATGTTAATTAATTAATTGGTATTTATTTAGAATAATTTGTTAATTAATTTTTATTTGGTAATTAATTAATTCTTAATTGATAATTATTTTTTATTAATTGATTAATTGATAATTATGTGAATTAAATTAATTTATTTTCTGTAGCGGGTTGTGGGTTTATAGGAGAATAGGGTGGGAAGTAATTTAATTATAATTAATTACATATGTTAATTAATTAATTGGTATTTATTTTGATTACATTGTTAATTAATTTTTAATTGGTAATTAATTAATTCTTAAATGATTTTTTTTATTAATTGATTAATTGATAATTATGTGAATAATATTAATTTATTTTCTGTAGCGGGTTGTAGGTTTATAGGGGAATAGGGTGGGAAGGAATTTAATTATAAATAATTTATGTTAATTAATTTATTGGTATTTATTTTGAACAAATTGTTAATTAATTTTGTATTGATTAATAATTAATTCTTAATTGATAATTAATTTTTATTAATTGATTAATTGATAATTATGTGAATTATATTAATTTATTTTCACTAGAGTAGGAATAGTAAAATTTACCCCTATGCTATCCAACGCTTTCCCTACTGTTGCACTCTCTGGAGTAGGAATAGTAATTTTTACCCCTACGCTATCCAACGCTTTCCCTACTGTTGCAATCTCTGGAGTGGGAATAGTAATTTTTACCCCTATGCTATCCAACGCTTTCCCTACTGTCGCACTCTCTGTTGTGGGAATAGTAATTTTTACCTCTATGCTATCCAACGCTTTCCCTACTGTTGCACTCTCTGGAGTGGGAATAGTAAATTGTACCCCTACGCTATCCAACGCTTTCCCTACTGTTGCACTCTCTGAAGTGGGAATAGTAATTTTTACCCCTACACTATCAAACGTTTTCCCTACTGTTGCACTCTCTGGAGTGGGAATAGTAATTTTTACCCCTACACTATCCAACGCTTTCCCCACTGTTGCACTCTGTGGAGTAGGAATAGTAATTTTTACCCCTACGCTATCCAACGTTTTCCCTACTGTTGCACTCTCTGGAGTGGGAATAGTAATTTTTACCCCTGCGCTATCCAATGCTTTCCCTACTGTTGCACTCTCTGGAGTGGGAATAGTAATTTTTACCCCTACGCTTGAAGAACCGGGTCAGAACCCAGCGGTGCCAGGGACACACCTGAAATCTTCGAGTTCCACCTGTCTTGGTATACAGAGACACGGAATACTTCTGGGTGGCGTTAGAGACCAAGTTTATTAGCTGCAGCTAGTAACAGAAATCCCAACAATACATCACAATGTATATTCCTAGGAGACTGTTCAAATTACTAAGGCAAGACATCTCCTTTTACACACCATATTCTCATTATGAATGTACACCCACTGCGCAAAATTCTAACCAATAGGGCACATTTTCTAACGGAGTATCACATTAATAGAAACCCAATTTACAGTAACCCAACCCAAAAGTTAATTATTAGGAATGTCCCAAATTCAATCTTTGCAAGCCGAACAAATTTATAATTGAAAAGCACAACCCATGTAATGTCAGAACATAAAGGAAACAGTAATAGATGCTGAACAAGATAAAACATGTGCAAGGAAACTAAAGGTTAACGAGATCCTGAACATTAAGTGGCAATCTTAGACAAGGATCAAACCAAGGGAAATTGGCTTTGCGAGGTCAGTTTCAGGTGAAGAGGTCAGTTTCTCTGTAGTTCATTCAGAGTCGAAAGAAACCTAGTTAATGTATACATGACCTCAGAAGGCCAGGCCACTTCTTCGCCGGGCCTCTTTCACAGGCCTACGTGAGGGCAACAATAAGAAAAGAATTACCTCGTGGTCTTGTTTATTTTCCTCTAGACATTTAGTTCCTACTTTCAAACAAAAAAGCCCTTCAAAGCATAGCCAGTACAAGAATGTATTGCATTTGTATTTTTATTTTATATTCATTATTTACTTTTTCTTTTCATTTCAAATTCATATTTCAAAAAGTGTTTTTTTGGAATCCATATATCAAAAAACATTTACATAACATATACAAACATTTAAAATGAGAGATTCAAATTTATCTACATTATACCACACAAAGAGCACACCTAACATTCAAACAACTTACACACATCCTAATAAATTCACTCAAAATAAATTCTGTATCCTGTATCTGAGGAGTCACAGATATTAGTGTGAACTGTCACGCTAGGTCTACGCGTTTCGGTGGGATGGAACCACCTTCCTCAGGACCCTTGACAGAACAGAGTTCTTCCCAACAGTTTGTGCTCTCTGTATGAGTATCCTAGCACGAGTTTTAGGCGATGACTTCTAACGAACAACACTTCTTTTCAAATGGGTACTTAGACCTTATTAAAATTCTCATACGTCTTGAGTTTCATAACATGTATATCCTTATTAGATGTTCCATCAATTGGTATTAGTGCCCTTGTGATCTCATATGGAGTGTTGGTCCAATATTATTAAATAAGGTTGACCTTCAATTTTTTCAGCATTCTAAGTTTTCATTGGCACCGTCTTGATCGGGGACTGTACCTCACCTCACCTGGACCTAGCTCAGGATAAAGAGGCCCCGCTCTGTTCGTCGGTACCTCAGATGTGTACTGAGGTAAGGGGGAGGCCACACAAAATGAGTCAGGCTCGAGAATTACAGAACCTCAGACCCTCCTTTTGCCATTACGTAGGCAATAACCTAAACTCATGTTAATCTGAATCTAGGTCCATATCAATCTTCATTAGGTCATCTAAGTGTTGCTGTAGCATCATCCTATTATTCTCTACTTCTCTCGGGACAGGTCTCCCAACGCACATAGTAGCACAAAGACTACAAATGGCGGGACCACACTGGATGCAAAGACAACAAGAGAAAAGGAGGGCCAAAACCATATCAAGGAATGTCAAAATCTTCCATCCCCATTTAGACAGCAATTCCCAAAACCATCCCGTCAATGACCAGTCTCCTTTGTCTACATGGATAGACTCAGAGATCTTATGTAACCTAGAGATGGCTTGGTACACTGTAGGAGCATTATCTGGTACGTAAATGCAACAACTAGATCCGATCAATTTGCATACTCCACCTCGATCTGCAAGTATGACGTCTAAAACCATACGATTCTGCAACGTCATAAGGCGGTCCGCTTGAAGCTCAGCTGTAACATTACTAAGAGCACCTACTGTCTCGTTAATAGTAGCTTCAACAATGCGGACAAGCTGTCGAATATGCCCACTATTGATCATAGGACCCCAAAAGGGCAGGAAACCCTTGAAGAAATCTCCTGCTTCTTGTCCTGCAGTATCTTCCTTATCGAAGACCCCTCTACCATATCTCGTTCTATGATAGTCCGGAGCCGTAGTATATGTAGGGGGAAGCAAAAACGCCACATAACATGTACCTGAATAATCAGGTGGCAACCATGTATAGGCTCTGTCGTGACAAACAAAATATGTGCCTTTAGCTGGTACGAACGGTGGAGAAGTCTGGGACAAATAGACATAGGTGTGAACACACACACTCTTACCTAGCTGAGCTTTCGGATTTTGACCAGTGCCTTGCAGACAAATATTACCTTGATGGGGCACAATCCAAATCGGGGGAGACCTTTTTCGTCTCTCCTTCTCAGTCAAGCTGGTACTATAGCCGGTCAAATTCCCACCAACATAAGCCTGCATCTCATCCTTAGGGATAGCATTATATGCATCGATATCTCGGATCATATCTACTATTCCCCTTATCAAGGTACTATTGCTGGAGTTAGCCTTAAGGGATGTGAAGGGCGTATCTCATTTGCATAGATAAACATAGTCTGTAAAGCCCACACAGATCGATTAAAAGAAAAAGGCAAAACCAAATATGGCATACCTTTATCTGTCGTATGAGGCATAAGACCACAAACCCAACAGTTAGTGGTATTCACTACTAACTGATGCTGATGCAACAACTGTATGAACGAGTTGTTGACAAATTCTGACCTCTTTGTCTGTTCATGTTCAGGCAACGTATAGAACTGATGCAAAGAAAGAGTAGTGTAAGAAAGCATAGGTTGGGAAGTGAGTGCAAACGTCTGTTGTGCAGCATACACAATCCATCCCACATAAGCTATCGTAATACTTAAAAACATTAAAAATCATTATATTATAAAACATTTGCTACGTATCAATGTACAGAATTTCATTTTAAGGTCTATTTTCTCAACATCTCTCTCAGGTACAAAAGACTCCATCCTCTAACGTACTGCTCGCGGCAATTTTCCTTCTTCACTCAAGTGTGCGTCCAGGCGTCCTAGACAATCTAGAACCACAGATCTTTCGTCAATTCGCGGTTCACCCCTTAAGTCTTATACCACGACCCTGCAGCTGAACACGGTTGGTGGTTCGAAAAAGCAAAAAGAAAAATAGTCTCTTGTCTGAGAGATCACAATACACAAAAAAAATATTACTTTATTTGTCCTTTTTTAAACCTCGGCCTTAAACTATAATGTTCTTTATTCGGCACAGTTTGATCCTGAAAAAGAATCTCCGGATGCGTAGTGTCCAGTCTCAAATGCGGCGGCACAGCTTCTTGCAAAATTTCATCATCCGCACGTTCCGACTGAGTCCATTTCAAACGAGCATCACTAAAAGGCACAAATCTCGGGACATTTTCAGTCTCAGAATCGGCAACACCTTCCCGGACCCACTGATCATACGGTAAGGGCAGAGGTATCCTTTTCGTGTGGGTGGCATGCACCCAACTCTTTTTCCCCGAAGACTTTCACAGCGGTCCTCGTTGCTAGCAGCACTTGATAAGGACCAGTCCACCTCGGCTGTAGGTTCTTGGACCTCTGGAAGTTCCTGATCAGAATCTAGTCGCCGGGTTGGATCGCATGTCCCGCGTCAACAGAAGCTGAAGGTAAGGTATCATGAACCTGTTGGTGAAGAACACGCAATTTAGCAGTCAAATCATGTAAATAGTCAACCAACATAGGGTACTCAATATTGCTGTATTCTCTTGGCCTCGGCACACCCCAAACATTCGCCGGGCATCCAAAAACAATCTCATATGGGCTAAGTCCCATGCGAGAATGTATTGTCGTTCTTGTGGACAAAAGTGCCAATGGTAGAGCATCGGGCCATGTGAGACCAGAGCTCGCTTGCACCCTGGCCAACTTCAGCTTTAACGTGCCATTATAGCACTCGACCAGGCCTCCTGACTGGGGGTGATTCGCTGCGTGGAACTTGTGTCTAATTCCCAAACCCGCACACACTTTCTGCATAATCTGACCCACAAATTCACTTCCGTTATCACTCCAGACCATCCTCGGCAATCCATACCTCGGGAAAAACTCTTTGAGCAAAACCTTGGCTGTAGACAAGGCAGTATTATCCTTCAGGGGTAGGCCTCTATCCATCTGGAAAAGGCACAAACAACCACAAGGACATACTTTAGATTGTTGCATCTTTCCATATGAATATAGTAGAATGGGTACGTTGTAGGAGCAAAATGACCCGCTGGAGTCGGGGTTCCCTTTCCAGGATTATGCATCAAGCAAATCATGCAGTGTTTAACCAAATTCTCAGCACATTTGGGAATTCCACTATTCTACCATACCGGAGCCAACAACTTGCATATACCTTTTGAGCTGATGTGAGCCATCCCATGAGCCATAGTAACCACTGGAAGCACATACGCATCTGGCAACAACCATCACCGATGCTCTGACAACTCAACCCAACAGCCTGTCGAATCCAACATTCCCGTACTCTCTCTCCACGTACTCAATACTTTCTCAGTAGATTCTGCATGAATCATCTTCACACTTTCTATTGTATCTTCACACATTCCTCTTTCCACAACCCATCTTGCAGGACCTGCAACATACATTCGACTCGTCAAATCTCTTGCTTTTTCTCTCGCTACTTCATCCGCAAACGCATTCCCTCGACCCACATCATCTGTAACCTTTTTATGCGCACTACACTTTACAATGGCGATTTGTGTTGGCAAAGTAAGCGATTCAAGAAGCTCACTCAATAATTGGCCATGCTGGATTTCCGTACCATGAGAAGTAAGAAATCCTCTTTCTCTCCACAATCGTCCAAAGCTATGAGCAACGCCAAACGCATACTGGCTATCAGTAAAAACATTCACTCTCTTTCCTTTTGACAACACACACGCTCTAGTCAAGGCTATCAATTCAGCTGCCTGAGCTGAATTCTGTGCAATACGCGCTGTTTCAACAATCGTATGCAAAGTTGTGACAGCATATGCTGCAGTCGTCTCTCCATTCGGAAGCTTAAAGCATGAACCATCTACCCATAGGGTACCATCAGGGTTTGAAAGAGGATTATCTTTCAAATCAATTCTACCCTTTGTTTCCTCCTCTGTCCTAAGAACACAATCATGCTGTTCTTGATCATCTGTCTCTACACAAATTGGCAACAATGTAGCTGGATTCAATGTGTTGCACCTCTTAATGTGCACATGACTAGCCAAAAGCGTCAACTCGTAACCTGGCAGACGTGCACTAGTAAGGTGCTGAGTCTTCGTCCTGTTTAATAAGGTATCCACTGCATGTGGGACCATCACAATCAATGTATTATCCAATACCAAACCAGCAGACTGTCGGATAGAAACAGCTGCTGCTGCCATAGCTCTTAGGCAACCAGGCAACGCCCTAGCTACCGGATCTAAAGTAGCCGAAAAATATGCACATGGGCGCTGCTTGTCTCCAAATTGTTGTGTCAACACTGACAACGCACAACCTTCTCTCTCGTGCACATAAAGTGTAAAAGGTTTACTATAGTCAGGGGTACCCAACACCGGAGCAGAACACAATGCATCACGCAATTCAGAAAAACTCTTCTGACATTCATCAGACCAAGGAAGAGGGTGTGGTGTATCTTTGAGAGTAAGTGCCAACAAAGGTTTCGCTAGCAAAGAAAAGTTTGGGATCCACTGCCGACAATACGAGGTGATACCCAAGAAAGCACGCACTTCTCTCTGTGTGGATGGTACAGTCATTTGGGCAATCGCTTGAATACGCTCTGGGGTCAATCGTCTTCCCTCCTTCGATAAGAGATGACCTAAGTAGGTCACTTCTTGTGGACAATACTGCAACTTAGAAGGGGAAACTTTATGATGAAGGTCGGACAAATGTCGTAGCAAAGTAAGAGTAACCTCTTTACAAATCTCCTCATTATCAGCAGCCACTAGCAGATCATTAACGTACTGGATAAGAGTAGCACCAGAAGGCAACACAAGAGTATCGAGTTGAGTTTTCAAAGCCTGACTATAAATGGAGGGACTCTCACAATAACCTTGAGGAGCTCGCTTAAACCGAAAGCTGCGGCCTCCTAAAGAGAAGCCGAAAATATCCCTACTTTCCTCAGCGATCGGAATACTGAAGAAAGCATTCTTTAGATCTATCACAGATAACCAAGCAGCTGAGGCAGGGACCATAGTCAATAAAGCAGTAATGTCCGGAACAACAGGAAACTGTGGCACAACAATCTTATTGACCTCTCGAAGGTCGATCACAAATCGATACACAGGTGGCTGAGAAGAGTCAGTACGCTTAAGAATAGGCAGAACAGGACTGTTACACACATTAGCTCTTGTTTCTTCAACCACACCTTTCTCAACCAAATCGTAAATAATTGCTAAAAGAGCTCTTTCACCATCACTGGAAATTTTGTACTGAGGAATGCGTGGAAATTTACCATTTGATTTAAGCGTAACAACGTAGGGTGGAATCTGCAAAAGACCAACATCATTAGGACCCGTAGCCCAAAGTGTATCAGGGAGAGAACGCAATTCCAGCGGCAGGCAATCCTTAGATAAATACATCGGGAAGATCACTTTCTTACCCAAGGTAAGATGTACTCCCAACGGAGAACAATATAATGTTGCATGCAATCTTTTCAACAAGTCCAAACCCAACAAATTCTCACCACAACCAGTCGTTAGAATAAGGGGAGCCTCCAATTCACAAGGACCAATAGAAAGGGGCAAAGGACTAGAAACCAGGTTGCTAACTGGAGCACCAGAAAATCCTACCGAAACATTCATTAAGCCAGACAAAGGTGCGCCAGGGAGTTTACAGTGCATGATAGAACTCTTTGTTGCACCAGTATCCAAATGAAAAGGTTCTGCCACACCTGATGTAATCACTTCAACATAAGGCCCACTCTGGTCTACTGGAACGGACACTACTCCCTCTCTTTGTCAATGGCTGTCCTAGCTATCATTAAAACCAGCACTCTCGCTTCCAACATAATAATCATCAACGTAGTACTGAGCAGACTGGACGTTCGGAATATCCTGTCGGTCAAAATAATTTGCAGAATTCTGGGGGGGAAAGGAACGTTCATTCTGAGGAAACGTACCACGTCCCCTACCCCTAGGTACTTGTTGGTAACCACCACGACCTCTCAGACCAGACATACCATTCACACGTTGTAGCAAGACCGGACAACTACTCTTGAAATGACCTTCCTCTTTACAATAAGCGCACTGATTAGGGACTAGCGGAAATCACGGAACAAAAGACTCAGGCGTCTGCAATGGTTTCTGAAACTGTGGGGGTTGCTGAAACTGACGCTGATTAGGGCGAGGCGGAAAAGCCTGTTGCAAAAGAACTTTCATTTTTAATTCTTTAGTCTTCTTCTCTACTTTATCCTTCTCATCTTTGTCTCTATTCTCATAGTATTGTGCAGTAGCCAATATCTGGTCCGAAGAAGAAACTGCCCATGAACTCTCAGAGTCCTTTACCTTATTACAAAGTTCGGGGAGTAAATTAAAAACAAATTTATCTACGAACAACCTCTGACCACCTTCTGTATTCATGTCCTGACCACTATGATCAATGAATGTTTCTTCAAACCTAGTGAAGAAATCGGACACACTCTCATCTTTCTTTTGTTTGCATGCTGCTAACTTGTCCCAATTAACTCGCAAAGGAGGCAACAAAGTTTTCATTAAATTAACAATCCTACCAGGTAGTTCTGCAACTAAAGGCTCGGGGTTAGCACCTCCTACCTGTCTACCATCTGCAGCAGTAATATTAACCCATGTTTCTCCTAACTCTTGCACATGATCCTCGTGACGGATCTTCGCCCACAAAGGTTGAGGAACTACATTACCCATCAACATATCGATGTCAGCTAAATTCATAACACACGCATCAACTGTCTGAGACAACTCCTTGTAATAACCAGCAGGATTTTTACAGGGGTCAGGCAATGTCTGCTTAAGTGCCAAAACCTCTGCTCTCTTCCAAGGGACATGTACCCACACTCGCTGAAAATGTGCTGGTGCAGCCAAAACACCATTAGGAATGTCAGCCTCAACTGCCTCTCTCCATACTGGAGGAACCTCTCGCATAGGATACTGCTTCACTTTTCTCCTAACAGAAGGATCAGGTTCGAACAATGACTGAGGTGGAAGTCTAGACCTGAAAGTAAGTATTGTCTCTACCACTACCTCAACATCTGAACCCACTATCGTTCCCTTAGCAAATTTGGACTGAACATTAATCAAGTCCAACGGAATTGGACCCAACTCATTATCTTCCCACTCCTGAAGAAGAAAGGTACACATGACATCAAAAACATACCTTTGCTTTGGTGCTTCCCACTGTAAAAAAACATCCATAACCGCTTGTAAACCGTACCTGGAAGCTTTCGAAACCCATCTACGAGCAAGGAGATCTAACACTGCCCGCTCTTCGGGACCAATAAGCTGACTACGTCTCTGCTTACGTTCAGAAACAGGGGTCCTATTCAATGACCCAAAGAGAGGAGACAAAAGACTAGTGACAGTTTCAGTCATTCTTTGTCGAGCAGAAGGAGAAGAAGCTGACATAAGGACAGGAGACAAAGTAGTCTGAGGAATAGGAGTCATAGGGACAGAAGTAAGAGAAGACAAAGAAAAGGCAGTGTAAGTCAAAGGAGCTTGAGGCAAGGCTGGTAACAAAGCTAGCGGCCCTAGAGGGGGCTGCACCGCAGGAGGAAGAATCACTTGAGGAGCAACAAATGGCTGAACAACAGCAGGGGGTTGAATAACAACAGGGGGTGCAACAACTGGAGTTAACGGAGGTGCTGTAGCACTCTGCGCATAAGGGGGTGGTAATCTCAGTAGATGCGACATCAAAGGATCCTTTTCAGGGTCTTCAGTCACAGTTGAAAGGGAAGGTGGCAAAGCCGGATAACATTTGTCAATGGCCATGCAATGCTGTCTATCTGACACTTCAATTGCACGATCTTCTTCATCGTCCTTAAACTGTGTAGCGGCTTGCATTACTGACATATTCCTTTCTTTCCTATCTCTTTTCACTTGCTTAATTTCTCGCTGTTTGGCTTTCTTACGCCAAAGGCGGAAAGAGTTAAACATCGCCGGCCGGGCTTTCTTCCTAAATAGCGCAACTTCTAAGTTATCTAAAATCTCTGTTTCAAAACTACCATGTGGGGGCCATCGTAAAACACCGTCCTTCCTAGTGTAGCGGACCCAAACCTCATTAAAGGTAATGGGACCCACGCCATGTTTCGAATAAAGCTCATAAGTTGGAGTTCCAACCGGAGGTATCGGACACGAATCCTCCAATCGGGAATCCCTATTAAGACCTCAAACAAACCATTTACCAAGTTTACCAAGACCAGGCATCTTGCTCACTAGTCTGGTTTCAAACTTCAAAGGGTATCAAAAAATAATACACTCGTAAATATACGAACCCCTCGGCTTTGACTATTGCAATTGCCGAATCAAAACCAAGAATCAAAACAAAGTCGTGGGAGCGACCCACTTATACTTAACCAAAATGTCTGTCACGCCACCAGAAGACCATCTAACGTCTCGCCTTACAAATCGTCACACGAGGGTCCAAGACAGGGCGACAGTCAGGGCAGCAGTCCTTCGTAGCCGTCGGAAATGGGAAGCCTCGCAGAAAAGACCTTAGGTCCACTTTTCGACATGCAGGGGTCGATGGAGTGGGGGCCCTCCTCCAGAGTTTCCTCACGGGGCTCCTCACAATCTTCAGGCTTGGACCGGTACCGCTGAAGTTGCCCCACGTTGGGCGCCAGTTGAAGAACAGGGTCAGAACCCAGCGGTGCCAGGGACACACCTGAAATCTTCGAGTTCCACCTGTCTTGCTATACAGAGACACGGAATACTTCTGGGTGGCGTCAGAGACCAAGTTTATTAGCTGCAGCTAGTAACAGAAATCCCAACAATACATCACAATGTATATTCCTAGGAGACTGTTCAAATTACTAAGGCAAGACATCTCCTTTTATACACCATATTCTCATTATAAATGTACACCCACTGCGCAAAATTCTAACCAATAGGGCACATTTTCTAACTGAGTATCACATTAACAAAAACCCAATATACAGTAACCCAACCCAAAAGTTAATTATTAGGAATGTCCCAAATTCAATCTTTGCAAGCCGGACAAATTTATAATTGAAAAGCACAACCCATGTAATGTCAGAACATAAAGGAAACAGTAATAGATGCTGAACAAGATAAAACATGTGCAAGGAAACTAAAGGTTAACGAGGTCCTGAACATTAAGTGGCAATCTTAGACAAGGATCAAACCAAGGGAAATTGGCTTTGCGAGGTCAGTTTCAGGTGAAGAGGTCAGTTTCTCTGTAGTTCATTCAGAGTCGAAAGAAACCTAGTTAATGTATACATGAACTCAGAAGGCCAGGCCACTTGTTCGCCTCTTTCACAGGTCTACGTGAGGGCAACACAAAATGGAGTCAGGCTCGAGAATTACAGAACCTTACGCTATCCAATGCTTTGCCTACTGTTGCACTCTCTGGAGTGGGATTAGTAATTTTTACCCCTACGCTATCCAACGTTTTCCCTACTGTTGCACTCTCTGGAGTGGGAATAGTAATTTTTACCCCTGCGCTATCCAACATATTCCCTACTGTTGCACTCTCTGGAGTGGGAATAGTAATTCTTACCCCTACGCTATCCAACGCTTTCCCTAATGTTGCACTCTCTGGAGTGGGAATAGTAATTTTTACTCCTACGCTATCCAACGCTTTCCCTACTGTTGCACTCTCTGGAGTGGGAATAGTAATTTTTACCCCTACACTATCCAACGCTTTCCCTACTGTTGCACTCTCTGGAGTGGGCATAGTAATTTTTACCCCTACGCTATCCAACGCTTTCCCTACTGTTGCACTCTTTGGAGTGGGAATAGTAATTTTCACCCCTACGCTATCCAACGCTTTCCCTACTGTTGCACTTCCAGGAGTGGGAATAGTAATTTTTACACCTCCGCTATCCAACGGTAATAATATTGTGTATTTTTATTAATATTATGTTAATATATATATATATGTTTTAACAGATATGATTGTATTTTTTTATATAAATTAAATTAGTTATTTAATAATTTTAAGGTCATTTAAGTATTTTTAAGTATATTTAAGCTATTTATTTTTAATTTTTCTTAAATTATACATTAATTTTAAGAAATTCGATATTTTTATAATGTATATATATATAAACGATATTTTGGGGTCGATATTTTGGTACTTACCTGTTTGTAGGTAGGAATTCGATATTTTGTCTGTCGATATTTTGGAATCTATATTTTGGGTAGTCTATATTTTGTCCCTCGATATTTAGTCAGTGATCCGTTTATTAGTTGTCACCGAATTGTAATTCAAAGGGTGTCCGTTTCCAAGGTTGTCGACGCGTTTCAGCCCCCCTAAATTCTGGGCCTCATCGGGACTAGGGCTTTTGCATACAGATTAAAAATATGCTGCACCGATATGTAGGCTAATGTTCCCAATTGGAAGTCGGGAGTCGCGACTAAATATATATATTTTAAGGGTAGTGGCCTTTCCACTGTCCTTCTATAGGGTGAAATGGCAACCGTTGTTCACTTTTGTATTCTTAGCGTAATCCTCGCCATCTCGGTCACAGGAACTATGTTCCACACTTTTATGGAGGACCGGTACTAATCTGAGTTCTAGAATGCAAATTTCCAGCGCCGCCGTACTCTCGTGCTCTCGCTCTTGCCCGACTACCAACTAGGGTTCAAGCAATGGCAGTGTTAAGGAGCAGTGCTGTTTTTTTTGGTTCAGGGACAGGAAGCTTTAAGGGGTAGTAAAGGATTTTTGGGTTCAGAGAAGGGTAACGATAAGTGGTAGTAAGAGGTTTTAGGGTGCATTGAAGGGTAATGTTAAGAGGTGGTAACACTCTCTTAGTCAGGGAAGGGTACTAAAAAGTACTAAAGTTTTTGGGTTCAGGGAACAGTAGCATTAATGGGTAGTAGCGGTTTTTAGAGTTCAGGCTGTAAGGTGTAGTGAGAGGTTCCTAGGGTACAGGTATTAGTAGATATAAGAGATATCAGGGATACATAGTATTAAAAGTATCTTACTTGGTGCCTGCTGCTTTACTGCCTCACTTTTGCCGCCACCACCAGGAGAGTCACACAGGCATTTTACAGTCCCGGTTCTGGCCGCCAGCCGGGGATGCCAGCCGGGACCACAAGCCCCAGCATTCTCAGTGGTGCACATGCCACCCACGCATGCCCTCAGCGCCAGGAGGCTCTTAAGAAGACCTGGGGCTCCACCAGCATAGGGGCCTATCTTACTTGGTGCCTGCTGCATTACTGCCTCACTTTTGCCTACACCGCCAGGAGAGTCACTCTGGCATTTTACCGTCCCAGTTCCGGCTGCGTGTGGGGGACGCCGGCCGGGACCACAAGCCCCAGCATTCTCAGCAGCGCGCACACCACCCACGCATGCCCTAAGCACCGGGAGGCGCTTAAGAAGACCGCAGGGCTCCCGGAGCGCGGGAGCGTATCTTACTTGGTGCCTGCTGCTTCACTGCCTCACTTTTGCTGCCACCGCCAGGAGAGTCACTCGGGTATTTTACAGTCCCGGTTCCGGCCGCGAGTGGGGGACACCGGCTGGGACCACAAGCCCTAGCATTCCCAGCAGCGCGCACGCTGCCCATGCATAGGGCTTTACCATTTAACCCAAGGTGCACTGCAGACGTGAAAATAGCTAGGCGTAGGTATAATACAGCGATTACTAATAGGAAAGGATCTCTTTTAAATGACCGCTGGGCTCCCGCAGTGTGGGACGCACGCGGGCACGCCCGGGCCAAGGGCGGGCCCATCCACGTCCGTCGGAGCCCAGAGGAGGCTGGGCTGGGCCATCCCTCTGTCATCTACCACCTGGCATTTACCTCTTATATTTCCCTACAAGTTTCCAGGTAACGTAAAACCTATTGATATTCTTGGCCTGCTATTTGTGTCGCATTACACCCAGATATCTAGGTATTTGTCCCACTAGAGTTGCTATCTCAACATGAACAAACGAAAGGGAGTAGCTGGGACTCCTGCCCCACCAAATCAGGATGTACTTAATATAACTGCTCCAACTGTGTCTTGTATTAACACTCGAGCACAGGTTGCCAAGTCTCAAAGAAATGCTAAGACGAAAGCACCACCGAACAAACAGAAGAGGACCGCAGGCACTTCGAAAACAACAAATGCTAAATGCTCTTGTTCTGCCAATTCCACATCTAATCCCGTAGCTACCCCAAACAAATTTTAATACTAATTCTATGGGTACCCAGACTGATACCTTTCCCAATTGATTAGGAGATGTCATTGGTGTATCTAACTCTGGGGAAACTGTGCTTGTAAACTCAGTCGAGAAGATTTTGGAAACCGCATTGTCCCAAATTAAGGAGGTGATTGACAGGAATTTTGACCTCCTATGGGGAAGGTTACAAAGGATGGACTCTATAATGGACAATCTTAGTGGTATTAAAGAGAAATGCGTTCCAGATGATGCTGGGGGGGGGGCCTTGTCAATGCCGACTCTTAAAAATCATGGGTCCAATTTACAATTGTTAAGTTCTACCCTGCATAAAGATACTCTAACAGCTAATCCATGCCTAACATGTGGTAATCCGAATAACCTCCCTGTTTTACATCCTAACTATGAGCAGAGGAATACACAAGACATGCCTCTAGTGCCTAATATAAATATCCCAGAGCTAGGTAGCAGCCGTCTTAAGCATCTAAACCCTGGCACTAATTTCGGTTCTAATTTAAGCAATCCAAGTGTGGGCACATTGGCAACGGACGGCCCTAGGAGCAGTCACCTGAGATCCAATGCTGATGTCTTGAGTTTACCCCCAGCCTCCTGTCCCTATGTGCTGCTTTTGGCTGGTGTCCCAAATCTCACCGGCGATCAGAGGGAGTCCTGGGTAGACTTACGCAATAAGTCAGTGGACTGGTTTGTCAACCACAAAAGATTCTAACCCTCTGACATGAACGAAATTCTTATGGTCAGGCGAGTCGGGTGGGTTGGTCACCCCCCCCAAGGATATTAGTGGTGACTGCATTGTTATTAATTTCTGCAGACCCCAAATGGTCCGTCGCCTACTAAGTATCCAAGAGCAACCATTTACACTAAATTCTAGCAACAGTGCGCTCCCTTTAGGTTATTTTTATAAACCACAGCATACAACAGTTAGGATTGCTCATGCTTTGCCTTTGGTAACCAATAGGTTTCAGGCCATTTCTAATCTGGATGCCCAGGATTGACAACCACCCTTATTGGTAGACCAACCTTATTCTGTAGAAAATCCCTTAGGCCCCACACCAGTCACCCACATCAATATGCCTGCTGATCTGCAATCTATAAATATTCAATCATCTCTATTGGCTGATCAACCACATTAGGCAGGAAATCTTTTAGGCACCATACCTGCAGCTCCCATTGATATGCTCGTAGCCTTGCAACCCATAAAAAAGGCCAAAGCCGACACCGATTTGAGTGTCTTAAGTTGGAACGTAGCAGGTCTACAGTCAGGACTTGGTGATCAGGATTGGCTGCGTGTAATAGCGGACCAAGATGTAATTATGTTCCAAGAGACCTGGGCCACTCACAAATTATATATTGAGGGGTTTCACTGTTTTAGAATAGTAGCCCCCAGCCCAAAATCTGGCCGACCGTCGGGGGGTTTATTAATTGAGATTAGTATTTATTGTGGAGGGAGCTTTAAGGTGTTTCCAACCAATAGCTGCAATCTCCAAATATTGATATATAAAAGGAGAGTTTCTTTCTATCTGGTACATTTTTATAATAATGATTTTATTCCATTCCCAATAGGAATTTTATTGAGCTCTTTGATTTCATTTCTAATTTAGACTGCCAGCAAGGTTCAGATGGGGTTACTGGGATTCTCTTGGGTGGCGATTTTAATGAAAAACTGATAGATATGTCACATGGTGTAGGTACATCCAAGCCAGGTCCCGCTTCCCGCAGGGGCGCAGAGCTGGCTACGTTCCTGAGCTTCTATAATCTTGTTAACGTTATGTATGCTGTGGGTGTCTCAAATGCTATTAACCACCAAGCACCTACTTTCAGGGGAAGGGGCTGTTCCTCAACTATAGATTTTATGTGGATCGCCTAATGGCCGTGGAGGTCATCGCCACGAGCCACTGGGATCACAATCCACTTAAAATTATTATTATTATTATTATTATTATGCGTTCTTATATAGCGCTCGATTACCCGTAGGCATCTCGGCGCTTGCCTTGGGAACCCGTCCTGGCTTCCCCAAGGTGAAAGCCAGGCATCCCGCCGCGGGGGGGCCGTAGTGGAGATTAAGCAGGCTAATGCCCAGAGCTGCAGAGTGTGAACCCGTGATTTGAGTAGGCACCGAAGCGAGAATTATCGAGTCCGCGGATATTTGGGCTCAAGACCCTGCCGCGTCGGGAATTGAACCCTGGTCCCGGGTCTGACCTCTGCTTCAGGGTCTTGAGACTGGAGCCTCACCCCCGTGTTCTTTAATGAATGTGGGGCCAGGAATATAATACCTTCGACTGATAATTTAAAATTAACATGGAGGGGTGTTGACAGTGGCAAATTGTTTCAGTCCCTAGCGAAGGAGAATATACACCTTATTAACTCATGTTTATCGATTCACGAACCACATCCAGGGGCAGTCCAAGATTTTACTAAACTTTGTCTAGCAATTAAAACTCTCTTGTCAAAACCTATTCCCCGGGCAAAAAATGACCCAAGATGGTTTGACCATCAGTGCTCTGAGGCCAATAGGAACCTGCGTAGGGCTTTATCATTTAACCCAAGGTGCACTGCAGACGTGAAAATAGCTAGGCGTAGGTATAATACAGAGATTACTAATAGGAAAGGATCTCTTTTAAATGACCGCTGGGAAGCCTTATCTAAGGCTGCCTCCATAAAAAAGGGCACCATATTTTGGTCTGCCGTGAAGGATATGCGATCTATGGGCCAGTTATTAAACCCTGTCAGCTGTACCATCTCGAGTGAGTCATGGGAAAGCCACTTGAAGAAGCTATTCACCAGAGCCTTGGGAATAAGGCCCCGGGTCCAGATGGGTTGCCTATAGATCTGATTACATGGAAACCAGAGTTCTGGGCACCGCTTCTTCTGAATGCTTTTAATAGTTTACCATACGCCCTGATGCCAAGTACCTGGGCCATGAGTATCATCGTCCCAATTTTTTAAAAGGGGGACCAGTTAGAACCTATTAACTATAGGCCCATCTCCCTGATCGATAATACCCTAAAGATATTGGGCAGAATTTTATATGATAAGATTCTAGAGTGGTCAGAGGAAAGTGGAATTTTAGAGCCTTGTCAGCTGGGTATCCGTAGCAAGGTTGGCACCATGAACAGTGCTTGAATCTTAACCTGGTCATTGGAAAATATACCATTTCTTGATCCTCCCCAGTCTATTTGGCCTTTATGGATTTATCTTCAGTTTTTGACCTTGTTAATAGGTCAGAGCTCTGGTCCATCCTTTTGGCCTTTGGACTGGATAAGCCCTTGGTACATTTTGTGGCACATCTCCATAAAGATCTTCAGGCCCAGGTAAGGATTGGCAGCGGTGGCGAGGTCTCTGGAGCCATCAGGGTAGGCAGGGGTGTCAGACAGGAATGTGTTCTGGCACCCCTCCTTTTTATTATTTATATCAATGGATTGAACAATGCGTTGAAATCTATGACCCCACACGTCCCCAGAATAAATGGGAAAAAACTTCTGGTACAATTATAAGTAGATGATGCGGTCTGTATAGGCCGCACTCCGAACTCTCTGCGTATCTTAGTACAGACCTTTGTTAACTACATGGGAAGTCTAGACTTATGCGTCAATTATAAAAAATCTTTTATAAGGTCTTGCGGCCCCGGAAAGAGCCAGCTCAGCTCTATCACTGCGGGCAGTCAAAAATTGATAAGCACTAGTTCCTTTCCTTATCTTGGGGTGGTTTGGTCGTTTCTACCATTAGGCAAGACTAGGCCGCCGCCTAGGGCGGCAAAAGGTGAAGGGCGGCAAAAAACAGGAGCTTGGGAATCCCCTTGATTCATCTAATCAAGGGGCCTTCGACCTCAAAAGCGCATTAGTTAGCCCTTTCTACAATTCATTCGACCTGACGTACGGTGGCAGGGCCGTGTGCGCCGCTAATATTCAGCTGCAATTTGCAAAATTCTCACCCGCGGCTGAGTCACTTGCTGACGTCTACAGCCACACCTGATGTCATCCGGCCGAGGTACTGTTGTGAACACTGCAGAAGCTGGTCCCTCCTTACCTGTTTTCTGCTCCGCGTGGTGGACAGAGTCTGTTTTGAATATTCATAACTCCCCAGCAGGGAGGTGTCTGGCGTAGGTACCCTGTCCACTGCCTGTGAATGCCACATCACGATGGGTCTCTGCCCACCAAGTGAGTCCTGTGAGCTCCAGGCCATGGAGAGGGACCCATGCAAGCCCATCAGTATATGCAAGCCGGACGATGGGGGGCAGACACTCCCAGCAGCCGCATGTGGCACAGCGGCGCTACCTGCGAGCTGCCTGTGTGCATGTATTCACTGTGGGTCATGTGGCAGGGGCGTCTCTGTGCCGGCTTAACCACGTGCACTCCGCTGGAGACATTTTGGCTGGTAGGAGGACTTCGCTGATTGTTGGCGCTGCTCAGGAGCTGGAGGCAGGTGGCAGCATGGTCAGGTAGGCTTAGCCCAGGGCGGAGCACTGGTGATGCATTAGCATTGTAATGCAGGTGGCAGAGGTGGCACCTCAGAGCAGCCTTGTAGGTAGGCATAGTTATGGGGACACGAAGAAGGAATACATTGCCAGACATAACACTCACAGGTGAAGAGAGGCTGCAGTTGGGAGGTGTGGTAGAATACCACTGACATGCTGGCACGGCTCACTTGATTTCCTTCAGGTTTCACTCAAAGTGCTACCGAGGGGTTGGCAGTGCTGGCTGTACCCCCATATAGCAATGCCCCCAGTGCCAACGTTGGTGTCACTATTGGTAGATGGGCATTTTCGGGAATAGTAGCACTGCAGAGCCGGCGGGCATCGTTCAGTGAAGAGTGGTGGGAGGACGTGGCTGCTTCTGGGAGGTAGTGCCAGCCTTGCAGCTCCATGGGCTTTCCATTAAATGCTGCAATACCTGAATTAGAGGCATTGCTTAAAGTTCCTATATTGTTTTTGGCTAAGCTGAGCTGGGCAGTAGCACTGAGTTCCTGCTTTCAGGCACTGACTGAACACCTCGTGCAACTGTAAAATGCATACAGATGGAAATGGATATCAGAATACAATTGACGCACCTGTTTGCTATTTATTTTGGAATGATATTCCACCCTGCCATCAGTATTTATCAACCTGGGCATTTACCTCTCGGCGCTTCAATAACCAGTATGTTCCCGTTATTCAAGCCAATTGTGCTACTTTTGGGGTACACTAATAAGAGAAGTGATGGACTGTCCTGTCCAAATTCTAATTTGTGATCTACATATGACACAAGGGCTCCTGAGCCCAACCGACCCAGAGTTCGTATTCTGTCCCCATTTCAGTGCTTAATTTGAACAGGTGGTTTCCGGTGCAGGACATTTAATTGTCAACACCGGCATTTATTGCAGGCAATCATATTAGTGGCGCTATTAGTGTGCTTTAGAGATTAGCACAACAACAGTTGTTTACTAATTACATATACATTACAAATGACTAATATCTTTCGCCCGCGCTATTCTTATAGCTTTGGGTGCCTGCAATAGACTGGATTGTCGCACTTATAGCGGAGTATTACTTAGTGGTTGTGTTGGTACTACCATTTGGAGTGCTTGCAGGGGCAATGGGTGGTGCAAGCTGCAGTGGAGTAGAGAGTGATGGTAGTATGGGGGGGCGGCATTTTTCAATTCTGGCCTAGGGTGGCAAAACACCTAGAAACGGCCCTGGTGATGATGATGGAAAGTAAAGAGAGGAGGGAGCTGAGACTGCACTACACAACACATTCCTCTTGACTGCCATCCTCCTCCCACCTGTTCTGCGTCCAAATAAGACCCACAGTGGCATGTGAGTGACTTAAAGGGCTTTAGGCCAATCTCCTGTTATAACACAGTAGCTTGACTTGATAAAGAGCCCTGGCTCACACAGCTTTGTAACGAAAGAAGCTGTTTGGAAGTTAATCACTCTTTCTGTGGAGGCACACAGAAGTGGCCAAATCACATTCTGTACTCACATGAATTAAAATCTGGGTAGAGCCACAGTCCCTCTTTGTAGTACTCCATGGACCATATTACAAACAGTTCTCCAGGGTGCAGCTGGCATGTGCACCTGTTTTCTGCGCCCCCGGTGCACTGTAGTATTATGCAAGAAGGCACAGATGCTTGTGCACCCTCTTTTATAATACAGATGGGGCTGGTGCACACAGGGAGCCCACGCCGTCTTCCTGGGTCACTCCCTCATGAGCATGGGATGATGACCCCATGATGATGAGGGAAACACTTTGCCCCTGTACTCGATTATGCATGTAAGTGCAGAAGCAAAGAGGCCATCAGGAGGTGCAATGATTGTGTGTCACAAAACGGCGACCCCCATGGACCATCGAGATATTTACCTGCAGGCAGGGAATCAATGTCCCTTCTTTAAAGTGCAGAGGGTGCTACCTGCACAGGGAAAGACAGAGTGGCTGATTCAAACATCCGCTGAGTATCTCACAGGGGCAGTACAAGTTTGTAGCTGACCTTGGGGCATCAGATTACTAGTTATACGGCAAACAGTCCCTGGTTGCACCCAGCACACCTGTTTAAAGGTGTGTCATCAGGCAAACGGTGACAGTGTGCCTGATATGTTTTACGGGCCCTGAAAGCTCTTTTTTTGTAATCACATCACATCTAGCGACATCTAAAAAACCCAAGCCAGCACTAAAAGGCCACTTTGGTTAATTTGTAGTAATTTGATACCTCCACTAAGTGGCGCCCTAGGGATACTGTTTCACCATATCTTCTAGAAGCACCGGCCCTTCAGAAAGAAGGCCACAGACAAGGGTATCAGGCAGGTCAGAAACAAGATTTAGCTGGTACAGCGCATAATACGCATCACACTGTGACACTGTAGTGCCACTTTCCGATTTACCTTTTTTTTTGGAAGTGATTGGTACCTACATTCAATTTACTCATTGGATGTTACCTACAAGAAAAACATTGTCGAGTTTCTTTTCAAGAGGAACGACTCCTTTCTTTTGCATGGAGTTCTGTTTTCTCTAATGTGATGAAATGACTCCGCGAAATAGCTGCGGCCAGACAACCGGAAATACATACTCCAATAACAGAAGTTGTTAACCACTAAATTGAAACAGATGTTGCTTTAATTCCTGAAATGAATTTTAAGTGATTGGTTGACTAAGTGTAAGTTATGGTTATATAGTGACATCACTAGTAGGTTGACTACAAAATGGTAAACTGGCATTCACTTTAAAAAGTTAAAAAACCGGTAAAAGCAGCTATACTAGGGCTGTTGATAAAACTGCGCATAAAAGTGTTGTAACCACTTAAATGAACTTATTCTTAATTATTCCAGATGTTTTAGGCCCCTTAAGGGCACATATTTTCCCACAGCCCACAAGACATTACCCGCCACATGTGTGCAGTGCTTGCTGTTTACTCACCACTAACTAGACACATGAGGCTGAGATAGGATATAAGCATGGGAAAACTCCTAAAATAGGCATAGCATAGGTCCTAAACATGTTAAAATGATAATACCTAAAAGTGATTTAATTATTGAATATGTGTTTTAAATTAAAAATTGCATTAGTTCTGGGCACATTTTGACCAGTGTCGGGCAAAAGAATGTTCATTGTTGACCAGAACAACCAGAACATTTCCACTGACAGTACAAGGAAAAAAAAAACATTTTGTCTTGTCCAATGCACAGTGCAGTTTCAAGGTCGTAGGGTTATTATCGCGCCCCTTGTAATGGCTTTTGCAACCACTATGATTTAACCATTCTGAGTGCTGACTTAAAAAAAAAAAGCAAATCAGCATCATGGGCGTCCGCATACACTTTTCCATGGGGGGCAAAATGTTAACGTCATCACCATCCTCCGACATGATGTGTGCCAGGTGGGGCACAAGAAACACTGGGACGCAGGAGGAGCCATGGAGGGACAGGAAGCAGGTTGCATATGATCTCATACACCATAGGGTTGTTGTGCCACAGCCATTTAATAAAGTAAGATTTATCTGGTGGTTAATGCAAAGATCTGTGTTTTGTCTACACCCAGTGAAGAACCATGAAGTTTAACATGCAAATTTAAAATTTGTTTTTTATGTACCAAGGTAAGTAGGTTACTGCTTTTGACATCCTCTTGTTACTTGCTGTTCATAACTTGCAATAATTCGAATATATCACAGAGAGCTATGGATTGGCATCAAGGAGCTACATGCAAGTGTCAAGACATGGGTTTAGCACCTTATTGTTATTTTCAAAATCTGTCTGTTGGCATGATTGCTAAAAGAGGTCATTCAGAAGTAAGAAAGTCTAACAGGGTTTTAAATCATGACTCTGTGTTCTCCCGACCAGGCACTCTTGACAATTTGTAATCCTTATTGTCTTATGTAACATACTATAGATTGATTTGAACACTTATGATTTATTGTCTTTTTTTATCATGTGCGTGTGATGTAACATACTCTGACACCCTACACTGGGATGAGAAATGCTATGAAACAACTAAATAAAAAAATGAGAACATTTTTAAAATCAAATTTTGTGTAATTACCCAGATCTGACATAATTACACTGTGTGCTCATCTGGTTATACACAGAGGTTGAACAACATCAAAAACCTGCCCCCAAATCATATTTTCTTTGTACACAAGCTTTGGGTCTTACAGCCTGATTCATCAAGCCGAAATCGGCTCGCAAAGGGCCAGATTCTGAGAATCTGGCCCCTTGCGAGCGCTATTTTTACATTTGGGATTCATCATCCCAAATGCAAAAATCGGTAATAGCGATTTCGCTATTTTGCGAGGAATTACATTTAAGGAATCTCTATTTGAGATTCCTTAAATGCAATTCATCATCCATTTAAAAATTGCGAATTCGCAATTTCGGCCCGCTATTTACCGCGAGGTCAAACCTCGTGGTAAATAGCGAAAACTTAGAAAAATGCTTTTAAAAGCATTTTTCTAAGTTGCATGTTGCACACACACATGTCCTTTGGACATGTGTGTGCGCAACACCTGTTTCAATTTGCATTTAAGGGGTGCTACAGGGTGTCCTTTGGACACCCCTGGCACCCTTTAAATCGCTATCATATTTGCGATTAGCTAATTGCTAATCGCAAATAAGGAATACTCTCCATTCCTATGGGCCTTTTGGCCCATAGGAATGAATGGGGAGTTATTCCTTATTTGCGATTAGCAATTTGCTAATCGCAAATAAGGAATGTGTAGGAATCGCAATCCTTTATGCAATTTCTACATGAATCCCGTTTTGCAAGTCCTTAATAGCGATTCCTTATGAATCGCTATTAGGGGCTCGCAAAACGGGAGAATGATGAATCAGGCTGTTAGTTTCCCTCGAATGCATTAGCATTTAGGTGTTAAGCACCAGGTTGTTCCCTCCATGGTGATACTCAAACAAAAGGAGTGCTGATGGCCCTTTAAATTAGGCCCTTGTTTTGGGGTTCCTCCAGGTGATACTCGAACAAAAGGAGGGCTGATGGCCATTTAAAGTAGTTCATTATTTTGGGTCCACCTGGAAGTGAAAATAAAAAAGGCCCTTCACCGCCTGCAGGTTGATGGTCAGAATAAAGAGCTGTCAGCGGCGGGTGCTGCTGAATGTGTCATGGTGTTGGCAAATTACGCCAGGTCAAAATCAGCATTACCTTAAGGAGGGCATCCTGGATCCTGGACCCTGCTTAATACCAGGCCCGGGATCTGGCAGGAGCACCCTCATGTTCTGCACTGTGCTGAGCACATGTATTACCCCACATGAGGTCATTCTCAATATATTGTAAAGGTGTATGGTATATCCCCCATTTTAAAGTGCACCAATCTCTGAAGGGCGTGGATTTACCTTAAATAAATAATAACGCTCACAAGCAAGTGGTAAATGCTTTCTACCCTCTATTAACAATGAGTGCCAGGACACGCTGCCCAACAAATACGCAATTACACAAACAGTTACATTAGTTTGGTCTGGTTCTTACGCCGGAGGTTTAAGAGGAAACAGTCCCTTACAGTCCTAATTCTGAGGTGGGTGGAGCGAACAAAGGCAAAAGGTTATATTTTTTGTTCTTACTCCTGTTATGAGCTGATCATACATGCCGTTTGCTCTTGTGTTTGCTCATGCAATTGTCAAAGGGTCCTACCTGGAGGATATTTGATGTACAAATCTGACCACTAGGAGTAATAACATTCAAAACTTGCCACAGGAAACGTTTACTCATGTTATTCCTTATTTCAGGGCACATGTAATTGGGTGCAAATACATACCGCATTACCGGTATCGAAATAATGATGCTGTATCCGGTGTAAATGGGAGTTTGTGCCTGAATTGTTATCACCAGCAAAGCAGGAATCGGAGACTAAAGTAGCAACAAACAAATTCACAGATTTTAGCATCAAGAGTGTTTAAAGTCAGGTGCGCAGCGCCCATTGCAGCCCCCCTGTGTGTCGTCCCGGCTGAGACAGCTTCCTGGGCACACACACAGCCGCACCCGAGTACTTCACACAGGTATTTAAAAGACCATTTACTTGCTAACGAGGCGTTGTTGTGTTTTCACCCCTTCTTAGAGCCCCTGCATCTCCACTCTGCATATGGCTGGTAAATTAGCCCCCCCCCCCGAAATGTGACTCTAGTTGTGCCTCTGTTTAAAGTTGAGGTAGGAGGGAGATGAGTTGGCGTGAAGTTTAAACAAGCATTGGCATATCCAATAGGTATCACCTTTGGGATCTTATAAGTATTTAGTTATGCAGCAGGTCCCAAAGGCGAGACCTATTGGCTATGATAATGCTTGTTATTATTTGTTAGTTCTTTTGGGTTTGTTTTCATGGCATTGGATTATATGTTCCAACCCAATTGGTTATGTGCAAAATCGTTTGGGGCACTGTCCGATCTTGGTAAGGAGTCAGAGTTGCCCACCGAGACAGAGAGTGGAAGTGGGGATAGGTGGGGTGCAAGTTAGACTATACAGGAGGGATGTCACAATGGCGCACAATTATAAGCAGACGCTAGGCTCACATAGGAATTTCATGTTGCTGTGTCCTTACCCAGGATTGTAATTAAAATGTATTATCATCCTGCCTAGTATGTTAATTGAGAACTGCACTGAAACACTGATATTGTACACATTTTTTTGTGGAATCGCGGAAACAAAAAACATATATCTTATTAAAAATATGTGTAAAAAATAAATAAATAAATAGGAAAATGTAGACAAGTCTTAATAATGAGGCTTTACGCAAATGTTCAAAGCACTGTGGGCAAGCATGTTAAGTTAACAAAAAGAGGCTCTAGATTAAGATGGGTCAGAGAAGTCGATGAATTAGATTAAGAAACCTCTTTCCCGGAAGTGCCGCAATGCTGCCTATCAAGGACCCCACGTTCCAGTTACATGGCAATATTCCATGAAGTTCACTAAAAACATTTGACAAAGTCAAATTAAAAGCAAAGTTATCAATAAACTCTCATAATACTAGAGACCAAGAAAGTTCTCGAATTAAGTATTTTAAGTGGAAAGAGCATAAAGAATTGTAGATTGACACCTCGGAGTAAAAGTGATGTTTTTCAGCGAGGGGTTCTGAGTGACATCAAAAAGACATTAAGAGCAAGTTGACTATGATGTCACTCAGAACCCAGATGTGAAAATGTTCCCTTTATTCAGTTACTCGTATACAAGTTTGTGTTTTATATGGGTCCTATTGCCATTCAATAGAAATAAATAATTACAACAGTTAGAATAAACAGTGATCATTTTTACCAAGCATATAGATGTCAATATTTTACAGATAGCTGGCCTATTTGGAAAAATGAGCAACTCCACTTCACAATCTAATTTTAAGATAAGTGTGCTGATGTCAAGTTCTCGTGGTTGCAGGTTTGTCAAAGCACTGTACCTCTGGGATTTCGATCACACAGCTTATGTGACAACCATGTTCGATTTGGCTATGTCTTTGCTACCAAGGTGGAACCCACCAGTGTAGAACCATGTTTAATTGTGAGAACTTGCAATTTCAGACGGAAGAATGTAACGTGGCTCTGAGTACCATGAAGTAGACAATATTTTTTGCTCTACACATTTGAATAAAGTTATACAATTGTAAACAAAATCTGAAATAGTGACTTGCCACAATAATTCTTTTGCAAATTCTAACCTATCCATCGAAGCTTTATACAACATATGAGCTGATAAGTCAGTCACTCCATATATTCGTGTGTACACTGAGCCAGGGACCGCCTTTCGAAGTTGTAGTACAGCCTGCTAAACCTCATTTGGAAGTTCCCTGACAAATGGCGCACCGGTGACTTCTACACAAAGTTTCAGTTCAAACTGAGCCAGTTATGTAATAGATTAGTAACCTTAAAAGGGTCCCATTCACAACAGAGGCACCAGACCCCAGGAGCATGCTTGGACCCTGCACCTATGACCCAGGAAGAATGTATTGTCCTCGGAAGAAAGGTGTCAAAGTGTTACCACTACCGCCTGCCAAACTTAGGCTATAGGTAAACCCTATCTCTTGCTCACTGACCCCCAACTCACCTCTTGGTGTCGCGAACGTCAAAGAAAACGAAGTCGCCGATCTGCACTCACTTGGCGCAGGTCAGCCTCCGACGGGTGCTGTTGCAGAGCGGGCATCTCTCCACAGCTACGTACAGCCCCTCGGCGTCATCCACCTCCTCCAGTAGCCAGGCGCTGAACCGCGTCTCCCCTAATGACACCCGGGGAACTCTGCCAGTGTAGGAAGCCATGATGACCTGCCATCCGCACCTGTCACGTGGGACTTTTGTTTTCAAAGCAGGGCATCACGGTTCCAGCTGATGCCTAGAGAGAGCTCCCAAGAACAAACTCCACCCTCTTTAGAAATGCGGGTGAACGTGGGCGGTGTTTCGTTATGAGCCATTTTAAGATCAGGATAAATATATATCTTAAGCCCTGCTTCCTTACATTGAGTCTTCGTTATTCCTCACCCTGGATACAACAGGCTAAGTGATTCTTGAAAACAAGTTGTTAAAGATTAAGGTTAGGGCAGCCTAACCGTAGGGAGTTTATAAACGTAGCATCTGCATATACATGCCAACATTTTTGGCAAGTGTGCTGCTGCAGGATCGCAGCATCCATACATGCCAACATTTTAGAAAAGGGCAGTAGCGAGTGACTCGCGCGGCTCCAGGGGAAGGAGGCCTGCGTGATTCCCTTGCGGGAACGAGCAGAAAGGCGCGAGGATTGCGACCATATGGTGCCGCTCGCTCCCGCAAAGGAATCGCCAGACGTGCACGTGTTGCCATTGGAAGCAATGCAATGCATGCACGTTTTTGCCCCCAAAGCTGTGCTGATGGCTAAAGGTCTCTTTCCTATGCAGCACATGCGCTCTGCATAGGCGAGACCTAAAAAGGGGTGAACGAGGGATTGAAGACGCCGCCTTGTGATGGTCATGGGTGTCTGCAGGGAGGGCAAGGAGGGGCGCTGCGGAGGGGTCAAGTGCCCCTCCTTGCCCCCCCCTGCGGTCACCCATGATCAGCATTTAGCTTTGGAAAGTTTCAGTAACTCGGTCTTTGCGGCAGATGTCAAAAATTGTTTATTGACGAGATGTACTCTTCAGTTATCGGTAACAATTGCTTAAAACAACAGGTGCGCGTGCCTGTCAAAAGGGTCAAAGGTAGTTTATTGTCACTTCCTGTAATGTCATCTAAGGATCGAGATTGTGTGATGTCTGTTTTGGTACTACTGCAATTTTAACTCACTGGCGCCACTGTTAGGGCTTCTTTGACATGTGCTCAAGCAAGCACCTGGAAACAAAAGTTCGACTACTGCCTACATTGTGCTTTTTGAGGATATTATAGATGAGAACTTTAAATCTTTGAAAGCTGTGGACCTTAAACTTAGTGGTCACAAACCACTATTGACTGATGCTGAGTTGATTGACAATCTGACGAAGTTGAACAACCACAAAGCTCTTATTTGTGTTTTAAACACATTAAATGGTACAGTAGTATGTGAGTAAAATTAACGAATCGGCTAGCAGGAGTTCATAGTACGATTTAAATAAATAATCTAGGGGTGAGGGGTGCATGCTCGTAGCCTAAATAGCTTCAACCCTTATATTAGGTCCTAAAGGTCACTGACGTATTATGCAAGTACAAATCTCCCTAGATCACGGATGCTCGCAAACATGTTCCCAGGGGCCATAATGTATGGTCAGTGATGTGACTGAGGACCGCACTGATGCCAGCATGCTGGCGGTTGGTGATTGGGGGGAGTTGGTGGTAAGGTAGGTGTAGGGGAAGAGAAGCATATACATCTGCTGGCTGAACTGCACAATGTGAAACCAGGAAACCTGGGATTAATCGCAGCTTCTCTACGTAACCAAATTGTGTGATCCTAGGCAATTGTTTTATTTAAGATTCCCTTCTCTTTGTTCATAATTACATATAAGAGAACCTTGAAATACATAACTTCGGGATGGTTGCTGTACAAAACTTTGTTGTGTTTTGGATTTAATAAACTATGATGTAGTTCATGTATAATAGGAACACAGGCCACCCAAAGAGTGCACATTACAACTGTTTTACCTCTTAGTTCACTTTTGGCAGTGTTGTTAAGGTGGGGGGAGTGGAAGAATGAATGTTACTGAATTCATGTTTGAAAACGATCCTTTTTACAAGTACTCTGCAACTCACTGATGTCATCTGATGTACTAAGGTAAAACAGTTCTGCATGTTAATGAAATACACTTTTAGAATTTTGAAGAAACTATATCATACTTTTGCACTTATGCTGCAAGATGTCTTAAAAAATGAAGGTGTTTTCAAAGTTAAGTAGGGCAGGACACCCTCAGCCTGATTCATGAAGCAAAATTGCACTCGCAAAGGGCAAGATTCTCAGAATCTTGCCTTTTGCGAGTGCAATTTTGGCATTTGGGATTCACAATCCCAAATGCAAAAATCGCTAATGAGGAATTAGCAAATATGCGAGGATTAGCATTTAAGGAATCTCTATTAGAGATTCCTTAAATGCTATTCATGACACTTGCAAAAATTGCGATTTAGCAAAATTGGGCCGATATTTACCGAGAGGTCAGACCTCTCGGTAAATAGCAAAAACATAGAAAAATGCTTTTAAAAGCATTTTTCTAAGTTGCATGTTGCACACACACATGTCCTTTGGACATGTGTGTGCGCAACACTTGTTCAAATGTGCATTTTAGGGGTGCTACAGGGTGTCCTTTGGACACCCCTGGCACCCTTAAAATCGCTATCTGATTTGCGAGTAGCAAATTGCTACTCGCAAATAAGGGATACTCCCCATTCATTCCTATGGGCCTTTTGGCCCATAGGAATGAATGGGGAGTTATTCCTTTTTTTGCGAGTAGCAAATTGCTACTCGCAAATAGAGAACATGTAGGAATCGCTATTGATTTAGCAATTCCTACATGAATGCCGTTTTGCGTGTCCTCAATAGCGAGTCGCTATGATTCGCTATTAGGGCCACGCAAAACGGCCCGTACATGAATCAGGCTGCCTGTGTACTTCCTTTTTTTTATCTTTAATTAACCTTCATATATATGTTTGCCTCTTTATTTAACATCTTTTTAATGTTAGTGCCATGTTGACTTAACAGCAGCCCAGTGCTGCTGTTCACCAGGGGTCGAATGTAAAGGTCAGAAGGGCCGCATGTGCTGTACGTTGAGTATTACTGAGCTAGATAAATGCTTCTCAAGAGAGCAATTCAAAGTTACAAAAGATATAGCAATAGTTTGCATGTGGTCTGATATACATGATGCATTATCGAAGGGGAATGTAAGAGCTTTTTGGCAGCTGGTTGCCAGATCTACTAGAAATAAGATTCTAAAAAAGCTACACTAATAGAAAGTGGAGGCATGGAGCTTTAATTCGCTAGGCTACATAAAGTCTTGGGTCCTGATTTACTCAACTTCATGCAAGGGAGTACTCAGTGAAAAATTGCTTCATTGTGGTGAGGATATGGGTGTATTATATATGATATGATTGTGAGGCCTTATTGTGTAATACACTCACAAAAACGGTCTTCGGTCCAGTCAGGCTCGTATGTATCACATTTGCTCAAACCTGGGTAGCTGTGGCGTTGAGCAGCAAGGCTTGACAAAGGAACTAAGTGTAAAGCACCACACAATTAAATAAGAAGTTCAAGCAATATGAAAGAGACATGACAACAATTTATAAAAATAGAGAGTATTTTATGGATTTTTATTGACCTCGATGATCAAAATCCAACAGAGGGTTCCAGAGATACAGGTTTTGGAAGACATACATACTTTTAAATGCAACTACAAACAAGCATTGGTCAACAAAATGTTTGCAAACAGACCAAATCAGACAGGATAGAGGTCTAGAGGGCCAGAGAGGATACGTCAGACAGTTACCTGGCTACAAGTGCGTTTTTAAGGCAAGTTCCACACGTTTAAGGATGACCGCTTTAGACTATTACAGAGGAGTCCTGATGCTGAGGATACAGACTAAAGATGCTCAAAGGATGCTTCGGTTGAGGTGCGGTTGATAGGAGTGTCTTTAGGGTGATCCCTCAGTCTAGGGGTGATGAGGGGTGACTTTGGCCACACAGATTGGGGTCCCTCAAAGTCCTCTAAGTTGCAGTAGCGAGCCACCAATGCTGGGCTACTGGTCTCCTTGCACTGCGGTTGGGGTGAAATCCTTAGGTGGGGGGTAGTATCCCTTGAGTATGACGAATCTGAACTCTGATTGCACTCCCGGGTATGGCAGACGTGGATGCAACTTTGTTTAAAAAAATGTTTTTATTAGTTTTCACATTAATAAAGGTCACATGCATTTTCCGATCAACAGTTTGGCAAATTACACAGTATACTAAAGGCACTAGGGAAGATAAATCAGTTACATTCATGGTAAGGCTGTTTGTCGCTCTCCAGTGCGCTGCAATTCCATTTCCACTGATGGGGAAACACATAGGTTACCTAAGTCCCATTTCTTAGGACGCCCTCTTGTTTTAAACACCTCCTTTTCTGTTATCATGCATTTATCAAACTCTCTTACCCACAATTAGTGTGAAGGTCTGTCTGCTACCCCCATCTCCTCGCAATCTCACGTTTGACTAAGGTGTATCCCAATGTGGTCAGTTGCTGTTCTACTTCTGGTAGGTCAGTCTGTTCCCACATGTTGAGAAGACCCAATTTCGGCAGAAGGGTGAGCTCCTTCCCCTGGGCATCCTGAATGTAACTCTTGGCCCCCTCCCATAGCTGTCTCACCACTGGGCAGTCCCACATCATATGATAAAAAGTTGCATCTTGTTGGCAGCCCCGAAGGCAAAGTGCACTCGTCCTTGAGCATATCTTCGCTAGGGTGAGCCCGGTAAGATAAGATCTATGCAAAATTTCAAGTTAGATTAGTCAAAATCGAAGAGTGATGGCGGCTTCCCGAGGGGACATTAGTGCCGCTTGCCAGTCATCGTCGTCAATGGGTACAAGGTCCACCTGCCACTTCCCTCTAAGTTTGTGGAATGTGTTGGGTAGGTTGTTACATAGTTTTTTATTAAGTCAATGATATGGCTTTGGTGAGCAACGGTCCGTCAAGTAGCCTATCCTCCAAGGGGGATGATTCTGGAATGTCAGTCATGTCAGGGAGAGCTGTGGTGAGGGCATGTCGAATTTGTAGGTATCTAAATACCTCTCTGTGGGCCATATCATATTTCTCTCTCAATTCCTCAAACTTAAGGAGTGTGCCCTTCTTCACCAGGTCTCATATAGTGGAAATCCCAATATTATCCCACTTGCCAAACCCAGGTTGGTGACACAGGAGTCCCAGTCTTTGAGTAGACCACAGTGGTGTGGCTTTGGTGAGGACATTCAACCAACCTAGACGGGAGTTTGTCTGGTGCCATATTGCAACTGTATGAGCTGTGGGGCTGAAATACTGTCCTTTCCGAGCCTTCGAGTACAGCGCTCCCAAGTATCCTGCGCTTCCTATTTGGCACTTGTCCAAAAAGTAGGCTGGATCAGCAGGAGAGCGATACATCCAATGATTCACTACCATTAGTTGCGATGCCCAATAGTAGAGCCTAATGTCCTGGAGGGCAATGCCCCCGTCATACCACCCCTTGGTTAACTTGCTCAAAGCTATATGAGGGGATCCACCATCCCATAAAAGCATCCAGACTTCACTCTCGACCCCTAAGAAGTATGTGTCTGGGACCTTGAGGACAGTTCTGAAGGATATAGAGAAAACGTGGAAGGGCCAGAATCTTAAAGAGAGCCGCTCGACCCACTAAAGAGACGGGCAGGGACCTCCAGTGCTTAACATCCGTGAGCAGCCAAGCCAGGGGAGCGGCGAGATTACGATCGTAAAAGAGTTGGGAGTCTGGGGTTATGAAGATTCCCAAGTATCGAAAACCCTCTGTGTTTACCTCTACTCTGCATCCCGGGGGGAGCCGGGGAACCTGGCCCTGAAGGACAAACAGTACTGACTTGCTCCAATTTATAGCATAACCTGAGTATTTCCCAAAGTTTGTGAAGATATTTAATACCCTGTGTATTGACCTATAAGGGTAGGCGAGATACAGCAATATATCATCGGCATATAACTATATTCGGTCATCATGCCCTTCCGCCCATTTCAACCCTCTCACCATAACATAATATCGGACCCAGGAGGCTAGCGGTTCCAACATTAAGGAGAAAATTAGGGGGCAATAGAGGACAGCCCTGTCTAGTGCCCCTTTTTAATGAGAATATTCGAGACATGTAATTATTTACTTGAACATACCCCCGAATATCCGTATATAGCAGCCTCACCCAGCCCATGATTTTCTTACCAAAGCCCATACGTCTCAGGACTTCGAATAAGTATGGCCAATCAATAGAGTCAAACGCCATTAAGGCATCAAGGGATAGCACCACTGCGTCTTCCTCTATAAACTCTCGGCGCGCGAGCACGTTGTGAGGACAACGGATATTTAGCGCCGCATTTCTCCCTGGCATAAAGCCAGATTGGTTCGGGTGGACTAGTGATGATATAACTATGACCAAGCGTGGGGCTAGTAATTTCGCTAGGATTTTAGCTTCCGCCTTGATTAAAGAGATCGGCCGGTAGGAGCCGCAATCGTCGGTGGGTTTCCCCAACTTTCGAATCACGACGATAGATGCTAGTCGCTGAGCCTCCGGCAGGGTCCCCATCTTGTAGTTCTCGTCATACATGGCCTGCAAATGAGGTGCTGCCTGGGTGGGAACCATTTTCAGGAATTCTATGGGGATCTCATTATGCCCCATCGCCTTCCCCGACTAGATTGTACTTATGGCCTTTTGTATTTCATCATCTGTCAAGTCCTTGTCTAAAGCGTCTCTATCACTATCAGAGAGTGTCGGCAGGTCACTATCTGAGAGGAATTGGTGGGAGTCTTCCGCCGTGTATGTGGTGGAGGGGGTGTAAAATTGTTCCAGGTGGTTCGTGAATGCATCCGCTATTTCTTTTGGGTGTTTGATCTGCGACCCATCTCTAAGAGTCAGCCTGGGCATCCATCTCTCACCTTGTTCCCTCTTCTCCAACCATGCTGGTATTTTACCTGCCCTATCTCCCAGTTCATACAACCTATGTTGAGTGCAGAGGAGTCTGGCCTTCATCTGTTCCCTAACCAGGATCTTATATTCCTCTTGTTTAAGCATCAGGCGATGCATGACCTCTTCTGAGGGCGTATTAATACTTTTGTCCTCTAAGTGCCAGAGTTCACCTTCTAGTTGGACTAGTTGTTGCTGTCTTTTTTATTAGTATACCCTACCTTGAGGGCTAGGGCCTGACCCTTCTTTACCACCTAAGGCTTCCCATACCGTCTGTGCCGAGTCTACTGACCCAACATTTTCTTTGAAGTAGTTGACAGTCTGTGTGAGTAGTTCCTCTTTGATATCAGGGATTGTTAGCAACCAGGGGCTAAGGGTTATTGTGGCCTGCAGCTGGCAGCCAAAAATTTTACATTCAACCCTCACTGGGGAGTGATCTGAAATACCTCTCAGTAAGGGGTGGGGATTGCAGAAGTGGCCTATGGATGCAGAATGTGTTAGGAAACAGTTGATGTGGGATAAACTCTTGTGTGCATTAGAGTAGTAGGTATGTTGGATTCCAGCCATCTGTAGCATACGCCACACATCAGTGAGACCCATGGCTGTAGTGAACTCTTCCATATATGTATGGGGTTGTGACAGTGGCCGTTGTGAATATCTATCTCTCTGATCATCCATAGTCATATTAAAGTCCCCTCCCAAGATTAGGGTGCTCATGGGAAGGTCAGCTAATATCTTCCCTAGGTTTACCAGCGCCTCCTTACCCAGTGCCGGTGGGAGGTACACCGAAACCACATTAAGTGCCCTTCCCTCCCATTGCGCCTCTAATACTGCAAATCTTCCTCGTGAGTCTGCCCATGTGCATGCTAGGTTCTTTTTAACTAGGATACCTGTCCCACGGGACCCAGAAGTGTATTCAGAGTGTATCAGTAGTTTATATCCCCACCGTGTAAGGGCTTTACATTTATTACCCACCATGTGCGTCTCTTGTATTAACACCAAATCAGGGGTATGCCGTTGAAAATATTGCTTTTATGGAAACAACAGTGGTCCCATGCATATATAATAAAACACAACCAATAAATATAGACGAAATCGCTTCTATATTTTCAGAAGGACATGTCCAGCCGGACAGAGGTCATTCAGGTTTACTTAATAAACAAGATTTCTCAGAAATAGAAAATAGGAATACCTTCCACAGTGCCCCTATGTGGTACACAAGCCTGTGCCCAACACTTACGGGGTGATTACAGTTGGAGAAAACAGGAAAGGTTCAAGGCAAAACAAACGTTTTTCTGTTTACATACACATTACACAGAAAATATCAAGCTGCACCATTACAGACAATCAATCAATCAGATTTGTATCGGGTGCATGAGCAAGTCGACGGCGTTTCGGTTCCATTAAGGAATCATAGGAACCATCATCAGGACAATTAAATACTTTTGCCTTTACACTAAACCTCAATTTTGCCTATAAGAAGAGATAAAAAATGTACTTTAGGTACAGAATACATAAAAGAATACGTAAAGTGACTCTTTGTGCACCGTGCACATGCTCATTCGTCAGGAAGTGAGGTCCTACTCATAACAAGAATGTAGCGGCAGTGACCTTAATCTCAACTATAAGGCATGCGTCCAGAGTTGCTATAATGTGTCTAAGGGGCCTTAGTGGTTGCGCAAGAATTTTGAGCGGAGTGTACGTGAACTAGAAACGTGGTAATTGTGTACTTAGCACTCGCCGACAAGTGGGACTATTTTGGAAATAGTAAGAGGACCGCACTGCTTACCGAGGCAGTGCGCGTTAGGGCACAGATAGATCAATACTTCGTGTTGCCCAGACCAACCGCCCTGTAAAAGGATAGCGCATGTTAAAACAAAAGGGCTTGAAACATACCGGGGGTCGGTAGGGGAAGACATGCAAGCAATCTTACCGAAGTAGGGCGTCAGGTTAACCAGTTTACACGATCGTAACTGGATGACGCCAGGGCAAGCCTAAGTGAATTAAGGTCCATTTTAGAAAAGGAACAATAGGCTAAAATACAGAATTACTTCTCAGTCAAGTTGATACACTTACCGATTGCTTCGGTCATGGAGTGTTTCCCTGGCGTGCTCGTGTGCTGAGAGCAGGAAGTGAAAAGGGGGTTGGTGCGCTGTGATTGGGCAGTGCACGGGAAACGGGGGCATAAGAATAAAAGAAGGACTAAGGTCCAGGGGCCATCTTAAGGTGATGCCTTGCGTGAGTAACATGCAGAGTGACTTAAAAATTCCAGGTTCATTTCAAAGACACATTGTTGGTGGATCGCTCGTTTTGAACAGAGTCAGAAAATTATTAAGGCAATTCAGATTAATGATGTCCACTCCTCTTGCAGGTTCAAGCCGGAATTCAAGCTATCCGTCTTCAGTATCCACTTTAACTCCTCTTTGTTGAGCATCCGACTCAGGTCACCACCTCTAGGTGGTATAATGATCTGTGTGATGACAGTCCAACGGATCTCATTTTCAGTATGTCCCTTGTCCAAAAAATGTTCAACCAAGGGAGCGTTGGGGGTTTTGCACCTAATGCGACTGCGGTGCTGGGATATCCGTAGTTTAATTTTCTGTTTTGTCTGTCCAACATAAATGCAATTGCAAGGGCATAAGATCGCATAAACAAGATTACAACTGTTACAGTTAGTAAAGGTGCATAAATCATTTTTCACATCTCTGTACACAAATTCTTTTCCCTCTATTGTAAAGTCACAAACTACACATGAGCCACATTTAAAATGACCCCGTACGGGTGGTAATGACCAATGGTCATGCAGTGTAACATTCTTCCCCGGTGTAGCTGGTAATGCTGCCCTCACTAATTGATCTTTCAGACTTTTGTTTTTCTTGAAAGCAAAGAGAGGAACCTCCCAATTAAGGGGGCCTGAATTCCGAATATGCCAGTTTTTCCTTATGCATTGCGTTACCCGATGAGAAATGGCAGAGAAAGTGGTCACACATACTGTTTTTACATCAGTAACTTTTGGTTTAGGCTCTAGCAAAGTGTCACGAGGACAGTACCAGGCTCTTTTCATAGAGTTCTTGACCAGGCGTTTAGGGTAACCTCTGAACCTGAGTTTCTCTGACAGGGTATTCGCCTCTAGGAAATAGTCCTCTTTCTTATAGCAGTTCCTTCTAAGCCTTAGGAACTGTGAGTAGGGAAGGCTATCCCTTAGAGCTCTTGGGTGACAGCTCCTATAACTAAGCAGAGTATTCCTCTCTGTGGGCTTACGAAATAGGGATGTGTATAAAGTCCCTTCCTGATGTTGAATGTTCAAATCCAGGAAAGGGATACAATTTTTATCATAGGTCAAAGTAAATGTCAGCCCATTGCAATTGTTATTCAGCCAGTGCGTCAGTCCTGAAAGATCTTCAGTAGAGCCACCCCAAATTAAAAAGATGTCGTCTATATAACGTTTCCAGAGTAGTAACCCTTGATGGAATGGGTTACTGCTTGAAAGAATAATGTGAGTTTCCAACCAATCCATATAAAGAATTGCCAGGGTCGGTGCAAAAATGGCTCCCATGGAGCAGCCCCGTACCTGCTGGTAAAATTCTGAGTCATAGAGAAAGAAATTTTGAGTCAAACAAATTTCCAGAAGCTGTATAATGAATAGGGTGGGAACCCTATGAGGACGTACCCTGGTATCTAGAATGCTTTTCATTACAAATAATGAGTCTTTTTGGGGGATATTCGTATACAGAGACTCTACGTCTAATGTACATAGAGTCTCGTGTATAGGATCAAAGGGATAGTTCTCAATTAAGCTGATCACATGCATGCTGTCCCTAATATAGCCAGCAGTAGTCGGCACAAAATCCCTCAGAAAGTAGTTTACATAGTGGCCTAATGGTTCCAGAACCGAACCGCATCCAGAAAGTATTGGTCTCCCTGGAGGGTTATCAACCCTTTTGTGGATTTTAGGTAGTGTGTACAGGACAGGGGTTCTGGGATTAGAGATGTTGAGGAAACTATACTCATGCTTGCTTATAATACCATTTTCCAACCCCTCCATGGTAATGGTTTTGATAAGCTTTTGAATATCCTTAGTGGGGTTGCAAGGCAGTCTAGTGTAATGATCAGTGTTAGATATCTGCCTGTGAAGTTCATTCCTATAGTTACCAATGTCCTGGAGAACTATTCCACCCCCTTTATCTGCCGATTTAATAATCAGGTTGTCATTATTCCTGAGGGAATTGATCGCACATTTCTCCTCTAGGGAAATATTGTATGGTATAAAGACACGGGACTTCTCTATATTAGATATTTCTTTCAAAATGACCTTTTCAAAAGTTACAATCTCTTTCGGGATCATGTTTGAAGTAGGGGAGAAGGTAGAAGGAGGTCGAAATGGTGTTGTGACACTCTTGGTTTCAGATGGGTTAAGCTCAAAATATGAGCGTAGTCTCAACTTCCTGAAAAAACCAAATAATTCAGACTGAAGGTTCAAGAAGTTTGGGTAGGTAGTTGGAACAAAGGAAAGCCCCTTACTAAGAATGGATAGTTCATGGGTGGTTAGAGTGTGGTTAGAAATGTTGAAGATAGGAACAGTTTTAAAATTGGCACTGTCTGTTACCACTGGTAAAACTTTTGTCTGGTCTGGCGCTCTCCTGGTGGATTGTGCCATCGTTTCTGTTGTTTGACTCTCCCTCTCTTCTGGGGTTCTGGGTTGCCCCGGGATAAAAAAGGAGTCTGATTGCGTGTTGGTCCACTGCCCCCCTCACCCGGATCCGAACTATCGAATGAGTCAGCTGAGGAGTCAGTAAAGCCAACTACAGTGTTTCTATTATTGAAACGTCCCCAGGGTCTGGGTGTTGGTTGATGGTGCTGAAAATTACGGTTTGTATAAAAATCTTTATGTAAATACGGATATGCTCGTTCAAGGGTGAAGAGTTTAATGTCTTTTTTAACTTTATTAGTTTTTTTATTTTGCTCTATACGATGGAATTCAGAGACTGTCTTCTCAATTTTCTCTAGCAAGGCCTTAGTATCCTTGATTTCTTTATCATCAACTATTTGTTTCTCCAAATCTTTGATGATAACCTCAAGCTTCTTGAGTTCTTCGCCTGCAGTTTCTATACCCAAGACCAACCAATGCTTAGAGCAGGTGGTTCCTATACTGCTAAAGCCTGATATATACTTAGGGTTGTCAGTGAAAACTCCTGGGATATTTCTGACTTGGAGGCCGAGCGGGATAGTATTAGATTTGAGATATTGAGTTAACATCAAAGTCATCAACTCTAACCTGACATATTTCTTCCTTTGCTTCTCTAGTTCAGCAGAAACGTTAGTACTATTTGTAGTGGTGTTTTCTTCCTGATCGGAAAACAAAGAGGGACCTGCACAGATTTTGTTAATGTATTCCAGTGAATATAGAGGAGCTGTGTCAGACATCACAACGAAAATTGGGAAGGGAAGTGTAGAACAGTCTAGTCCGTTCGTGCACAGGTAGGGAAGCTAATGACCACCTAGGAGAAGTGGGAGAAAGGGAGAAAACCCTTGCAATCAGTCGATTGCGCACGATTCACTTTTTAACAACAAGGGACCCCAATTCAGTCAAGCAGGGACCTCGGGGAACAATTTTATGGAAACAACAGTGGTCCCATGCATATATAATAAAACACAACCAATAAATATAGACGAAATCGCTTCTATATTTTCAGAAGGACATGTCCAGCCGGACAGAGGTCATTCAGGTTTACTTAATAAACAAGATTTCTCAGAAATAGAAAATAGGAATACCTTCCACAGTGCCCCTATGTGGTACACAAGCCTGTGCCCAACACTTACGGGGTGATTACAGTTGGAGAAAACAGGAAAGGTTCAAGGCAAAACAAACGTTTTTCTGTTTACATACACATTACACAGAAAATATCAAGCTGCACCATTACAGACAATCAATCAATCAGATTTGTATCGGGTGCATGAGCAAGTCGACGGCGTTTCGGTTCCATTAAGGAATCATAGGAACCATCATCAGGACAATTAAATACTTTTGCCTTTACACTAAACCTCAATTTTGCCTATAAGAAGAGATAAAAAATGTACTTTAGGTAGTATCAGTAGTTTATATCCCCACCGTGTAAGGGCTTTACATTTATTACCCACCATGTGATTAACACCAAATCAGGGGCATGCCGTTGAAAATATTGCTGCACTATGTCCCGTTTAATTTTGTCCCCCATCCCATTTATATTCCAAGTGAGCATGGAGAGTGAGGTTTCCATATTCATCTCTGTCATCTGGAGTCAGTGTAGATGGACCTGAGCAACCAGTGGCTCTCCAAGGCGTGGTGCCTCTAACTCAGAGGTGTGGCCTAGCATACTTATACTTGTCAGAACAAATGTACGCATACACAACAACACGATTTGTGCCTATCTTCCATTTAAGGTTACTGTTGATGATGTAAATTAGACACAACAATATATGACCTGTGACTTGTATACTAAAACAATCTTGAATCCCCCAACCCACCTCCCCAAACTCCCATCCCTCCCTCCTCCCTGCCCCCCTGCCAGTGGATTTAGGCCAGTGGATTTAGAACTACCCACACCCCAACTAGGCAGAGTGCCTCTTCACCCCCCTCCCAGAATACTAGTAGGTGATGGCTGGCAGCCGTCCCTCCCTCGCCTTAGGCAAATTCTACAGTGTTAATCAAAACAATTTCAGAGGCCTGGTCTCCGGCATCACCCAGATCCCCGCTCATCTCCGCGGTGCCCTGCTATCCACATGCAGATAGTTCAAGTTCCTCTCATAGCCTGCATTTACCCCTCGGTCAAGAGAGACTTTCAGATTTCACCCCTATCTCCCCACCACCTACAGGTCACTTATCCGCGATCAGTACATGACAGTCCCAATCCAAAGATCAGTCCGCTCAAATGCGTGTTGTCTCTCCCATCCCCTCCCGGGATGGGCCTTCTTCCAGCTCATTTCCCTGATTGGAGTTGTTCGACCGGATTCCTCCATTTCGTCCCCTGCGCGGGCCTCCAACTCTGACCGATCCTGCCAACCAGTCCCAGGCGTCTTCCGGTGAGGAGAAGAACCAAGCCTTACCCTCCGATTCTACCCGCAGCTTCCCCGGAAACAGCATGGCATATTTCAATTCACAATCTTTGGAGCTCCTTTTTCACTGCCAGACAGCTACGTTGTTGGGCCTGGACCTTGGCCGTAAAGTCAGGGAAGAATGTGACCATACTATTGTCCAGTTTGAGCAGAGGATTAGCTTGGGCCGTTTGCAATATTGTGTCTCGGTCTCTATAGCTGAAGACACGGGCAATGAGCGGTCGTGGGGGAGCCCCTGGCTTTATGCGCCCCCCTGGGACCCGGTGGGCCCTCTCACTAGAAAAGTAGCTCGAAAGCCTTTTTGGCTGTAGATGTTTCAGGATCAGATCTTCCACAAAGAGGTCAGCCGCTGGACCGTCTGCGCGTTCCGGCACACTTAGAATGCGTATGTTATTCTTACGTGCCCTTCCTTCATACTCATCCAGCTGTTTTGCCATCACAGCTTGTTGGCCTTGAAGTTCGCTTACATGTTACTGGAGTTGCAATGCATCTTTCTGTAGTGCAGCCATTGTGTCCCCCAGGTCCTTTACTTTGGTGTCCATGTTACGAAAGTCTGCGCGGAGTAAGGACACCTCCACATTTACAGAGTCAATGTGGGCTTCCAGGGAAGTACGTACCTCCGTGATGGCTTCCATTATGTCATGGAGCGTGAGATCTTGCTGTGATTGGGGGTTGCTTCTTTTATCCGGAGCCTCTATTTGCACTTTGTCCTGCTCTTACCCCGCTTTATTCCATGCAAATTTGGCAAGCTTATTTTGAGCTGACACTTTGGGCCCCTTGCCGCTCACCATGAGCATGCTGCGGTACCGCGAATTCAGTCTACTTGTCAAGACCTGTCCCGTAATCTCCGCCTCCTGCCCAGTGGAAAGGACAGTCCCACTGGTGGCCTGTTGTGTTTCCCAGGGACTGGTCTCTAAAGTTTTTTGGGTGTTTTGTTTTTTATTTCCACCTCTATCCTCCCGCCTTCTGTTTGCGTAGTGGGCTTGCAGGGTATAGGGTCACGCCAATGTCTAGCTAGGTCCAAGTCGACCCCTCAGTGATTAGTACGGCCCTTGTGCTGTAGGTGGGGGCTGATGCTCGCAGTCTCCCCTCTTACCTCCTTAATACGATTCTATCCCCAGCAATAAGGTTACCAGTAAGTATTCTCTTCTTCTAGGAGCACCCGGCCTTCACGCGCCCCCCCCGACTTTATCCTGTGGGATAATAGTTCCGCTATGGTCACTGGTGCGCCACCCAACACACGTTCGCAGAGGCAATCTCGACGCTTGCTGAAGGCGGTCGCTCCCTTCGCCCCCAGCTCCTGTGTGGTATAGTGCACTGCGATCTTTCACCATTTGTAACCGCATCACTGCCGCCTCGTTCACAGCATAGCGCTGTAGTGCGAGTGCCTTGAAGACTTTTGTAGCGCTTTTAGGGTGATTTGTTACGGCGCTTTAAGTCGCGCTTTCGCAGCTGCTGCGCGATCTGTGCCGCTGGGTTGAGTGTGCATTGCCTGCTTTGGAGTGGAGTGGAGCCATTGCTGTTTGTCTGTGCCTGCCTCCGGTTTCGTTGTTGTTTCTCTGCCGCCATCTTATTGATTGTTGTGGTGCCTCAGAGCCCGTCCCCCACAGCCCGCCCCGCCTCCCAGCTGACCCTCCCTCGCCCCCGCCCACTCCAACATCCATATATGACTGATGCTCCCGCGCGCAGCGTTTACGCGCAGCGATCGCGCCCCAGTCGCGCCGAAGGTGCGCCAAAGGTAAGCCCGTCTACGCCCGTCCGCGCCTGGACCACGCCCAGCGCCTGCCCCCCTGGTCCTCGCCGCTCCCAACCCACCAGAGTCACATATGATGCCGCTACTCTCCTCGCCCTCAACCCAGGACGCACAGCACAATGCTGCAAAGTCACCCCAGGACGTACCCACGGCCCTTTCGCCTGCCTCTCCTGCAAGTTCAACTGCTTCAGGACCCTCACCAAATCCAATTCCTCCATACTCAGCTCCGACTCTAATCGCCTGAAGTGCATCCTGCAGAACACCCGCTCGGTCCACAGACACGCAACTGAACTCTGGGACCTACTCGACACTGCGTCACCGGACATCGCCTTCCTCACAGAAACATGGATGAACACATCATCAGCTCCCGATATCGCCATAGCCATACCGGACGCCTACAAGATTATCTGAAAAGACCGCACCAATCAAACAGGAGGAGGCATCGCCATCATCCATAGGAACACCATCAAAATCACGACCAGCTCCGACGATAATCTTGCAACCGCCGAACATCTCCACTTTCAGATCCACCCCAACCCTGGGACTACACTTAGGGGCACCCTCATCTACAGGCCTCCAGGTACCCGCAATCAATTCAGCGATGACATCACTGACTTCGTCAGCCCACATGCTCTCGCCTCCGAGAACTACATTCTTTTAGGAGACCTCAACTACCACCTTGAAAACAAACACGACAGCAACACCTCCACCCTCCTGGACAACCTGGCCAATCTCGGACTCAAACAACTTGTTGACCCCCCCACCCATATAGCCGGACACACGCTCGACCCTATCTTCACCTCCAGCAAGCACATCTCCTTCGATCGCACCACAGACCTACACTGGACGGACCACAGCTGTGTTCACTTCAGCTACAAAACCACCCTGACCCACAACCGCCCACAACCTATTCCTCGGAGAAACTGGAACAAAATCACCTCCGACCAACTCCTCACATCACTCAACCAAAACCCTCCCTCCCTCTCATTGGACCCAAACCAAGCGGCCACCATTCTCAAACAATGGATCACCCACAGTGCTGACGAATTAGCACCCCTGAAAAAGCACCAGATCAAATCAGCCAGCAAAAAGGCCCCCTGGTTCAATGATGACCTTAAAATATCCAAGAAACTATGCCGCACCCTGGAGAAAACATGGAGAAATTGCCCAACCACCGACAACATGGCCACCCTCAAGGCAGCCACCCGCAAACACCACCAACTGATTCGATCCGCCAAGAAATCAGCATTCAAGGATCGTCTCGACAACAACACTCACAACAGCAAAGAACTTTTCAACATCGTCAAAGAATTCACCAACCCCACCGCAGCATCTAACGACATCACTCCCTCCCAAGACCTCTGCGATGCGTTATCCTCCTTCTTCTACAATAAAATTGCTGACATCCACAACAGCTTCGAGAATACTCCCAGCGATCAACCCTCCCCACCCCCGCAGATCCCACGCCGCCAACTAACAACCTTAGCGCCTGGAACCCAATCACCACTGAAGACACCATCCGCCTAATGAACTCAATCCACTCTGGCTAGCCAACCGACCCCTGCCCCCACCACATCTTCAACAAAGCTGACTCCATCATCGCACCCCATCTCCGTGATGTCATCAACTGCTCGTTCAACTCTGCCACCTTCCCAGAAAGCTGGAAACACGCCGAACTCAGCGCCCTTTTGAAGAAACCCACAGCAGACCCCTCTGAACTTAAAAACTACAGACCCATATCCCTACTCCCATTCCCGGCCAAAGTCATTGAGAAAGCCGTCAACAGCCAGCTTGCTGCCTTCCTTGAATCCAACAACTCCCTCGATCCATCTCAATCCGGATTTCAAACACAGCACCGAAACCGCCCTCATTGCAGCAACAGACGACATCCGAACACTACTGGATAACAGAGAAACAGCGGCCCTCATTCTACTCGACCTCTCCGCCGCTTTCGACACAGTCTGCCACAGCACCCTTATACAACGCCTCAGGAACATCGGCATACAAGGAAAAGCCTTGGACTGGATCACCTCGTTCCTAGCTGGGAGAACCCAGAGAGTCCGACTTCCCCCATTCAACTCAGAGGCCACTGAAGTCATCTGTGGAGTACCACAAGGATCATCACTCAGCCCCACCCTCTTCAACGTTTACATGAGCCCACTCGCATCCATCGCGCGCCAACACAACCTCAACATCATCTCTTACGCCGACGACACCCAATTAATCCTTTCCCTCACCAAAGACCCTAACACCGCCAAAACCAATCTTCACGAAGGCATGAAAGAAGTAGCCGAATGGATGAAACAAAGCCGCCTAAAACTCAACTCAGACAAAATGGAGGTGCTCATCCTAGGATCTTCCCCATCTGCCTGGGACGACTCTTGGTGGCCTTCCACGCTGGGCACAGCACCCACACCCACAGACCATGCACGCAACCTTGGCTTCATCCTAGACTCCTCTCTCTCGATGTCCAGACAAGTCAACGCAGTTTCATCCTCCTGCTTCAACGTACTTCGCATTCTCAAAAAGATCTTCCGCTGGATCCCCCTCGGGACAAGAAAGACTGTCACCCACGCACTGGTCACGAGTCGACTGGATTATGGTAACACACTATACTCCGGAATCACAGCAAAATTACAGAAAAAACTCCAACGCATCCAAAACGCTTCAGCGAGACTCATATTGGACATCCCTCGCCAAGATCACATCACCGGGCACCTAAAAGACCTCCACTGGCTTCCCGTCAACAAAAGAATTACATTCCGTCTTCTTACCCACGCACACAAGGCCCTCTACAATCTAGGACCCGAATGCATCAACACTCGACTGTCCTTCTACAAACCCACCCGCCAACTTAGATCGTCCAATCAAGCCCTCGCCGCAGTCCCGCGCATCCGAAAATCCACCATGGGTGGCAGATCCTTCTCCTTCCTGGCTGCAAAGACCTGGAACTCACTCCCCACTCACCTCCGCCTTACTCAAAACCACATCTCCTTCAGAAAAGAACTTAAAACATGGCTATTCGACAAATAATGAACCCCTTCCCCTAGCGCCTTGAGACCCTCTGGGTGAGTAGTGCGCTATATAAATGCCCGAACTTGAACTTGAACTTGAACTCCCAAAGGGAAGGGGGCGTCTATTGGGATTCCACATCAACTGCCCATCCAGTGTCTCTCGCTTTCAGGCGTGCAGCGGAAGTGCTACTAGGCACTCCGGGTCTGCTCTAGGATCAAGGGGGGCCTGCACGAGGCCAGCGCTACCGCTCAATGGGTCCACAGGCAAAAGTTGCCTCAGCAGGGCCTGCAGGGCGCTTCAGCCAGGACCTCGATTTCTGCCCGCTGCTGCGTCTCATCTTCTGCTTCGCTTCTGCCCACTCACGGCAATGCCTGCAAAGAGCCCTCGCTCCGCTGTCGGGTCAGTGGCCACTCCGCTTGCGCCTTCGTTTCTGCTCAGGAGTTTCAGAGGAAACAGCGCTCGGGCTCCAAAGCTCCCTCCATGGTTCACGAGGGCACCGCCATCTTCACTGCCAGTGTGCCGCGGCTGCTCATCTTTTCCACTTTCCTGCACACCACAGAGCTTTGCTGCACAGCTTTCGTGCCCAATTGGTGCAGGGACGTGTATTTCCCATCAACGCAGGGTCAGTATGCAATATTTATTCAGATATGTGTGGGATTAGTGGCAAGGACTCGGGAGCCTCGCTAGTGAGCCACCATTCTCCTCGGCTGCTAGCCACACCCCCCATGGATGCAACTTTTGGCTATCTTGGATTTATCCATTTGTGCACCTGGGCTATTGGTAGCGGCAAACCTCTGCGCAGGCTACCAACTTGTCGGTTTGAGCCTCTTCAAGGTCCTGTGTCCCTGAAGCTTTGTCCAGGAGATCACTCACCTGATACTTGGAGTCACTACTTTGATCTGGAGCTGGATATCAACTTTTCCCTAGATCAGGAGCCACAGGCACAGTCCAAACTTTACTAGCCTACAGTGCAGCAGGCGAAGTTCTTCCTATGGTGCAGCTTCTCTTCATGAAGTGTCAAGAGCAGCAGGGCAGTCCCTCTTTAGTCCTTTCTTCAAATTCAACGTGATCTGATGAGTAGGGGGTCAGGGGTGCCATATTTATCCCCGGAAAGTGCCCTGAGGGGACCACACTAGCCAATGGGCTATTGCGTCCCCTCCCTTCTGGTGAAGTGTTTCCTGAAATGTTAGGCATCTGGCTATCCCAGAGTACACTATTTTAGCCACTCTCAAAATCTTGGGACCCTTCCTCAGTCGTCAGGAGCTTTTTAGCTCACCCTCGAGGTTTAGCTACCTGTGGTGCCAAAGGAAAAATGGTTTGGGGACATGTTTTTCCTCTCTGTCCCTGTCTCCAATTTGTCTACAGGAACAAAAGGACATCCTGCTCGAGAGTGTTGTCACAGGTGGCCCTTCAACAGTGGCTTCCCCTTTGAAGCTCACCTTTTGGGCTAATACCCAGAGTACCCCTTGAATGGGTTTAACCAAGCAACGTTTAGAGGTGCGATGAGGCATCGTTTTGATAATCTATTCCCTGCTATCCAACATCAAGCACTGACCTCTGGAAATCCCATCTGTCTTCGAAACTGTTTACTCAGTCCCTGGCCATCCTTGCTCACTTTGTGTTCATAACTTGACCCCATTTTCCATATAGCCTGTTTTTTTCATTCTATGTGGGTTTGATCCTGGATACATATACTAGGAAACCCACACATTCTCCTCTATATGAGGTACTTTCCTTTCCTTTTCACCATTAAAAAAATTAAACTGAGTTAGATTGCCTTACAATCGCTTATCATATTAAATTTTGAGTTCTGTATATAGTTTACACATCTTACACAGTTTATCAAAGTATTTGTCCTGAGGTTTTCAGGGTGCTAAAACTCAGACAGCAATACTATTCCTGTCGGATCTGAACCTTTACATTCTCAAATTACAGTTCTCCAAGAAAGGGAAAGGATTGCTGCCTGTCGAGTGTTCAACGTTGTGGAACAGTAATCCGGCATCTCTTCTAGCCATACCAACATTTTCACATGTTCAAATATGACCCGTAAGATTTTTTATTAAAGACCTGTAAGAACCACTCAACATTATTAGACAACGTTTTTTGGACTCTGATTGACATTACTGTTTTATGGGTGGAAGGTAATTTGTTTTGGACTTTGATATGTGTTTTTACATAATTCTATGGGCATTTGTCTGGTGTCTAGAAACTAAGGGGCACATTTACAAGCCCCTTGCTCCTCTTTCACGCCGCCCTTGCATCACTTTTGTGACGCAGCAGTGGCGCAAAAGATGCGCCATGGTGCGGGTTATTTACAACGTGACGCATATGGGATATGCGTCACGTTGTAAAGCCCTGCGCCAGAAGTAGGGGTTCCTGCTCAGGGGGCGGGGGGCGTTCCGGCGCAGGAACGTCTCCCAAAAGTGTCTGAGTGAAATCTAAAAGATTTCACTCAGTCACTTTTGAGCCCATGCTGCATCAAAACCCTGTGCCTGCTTGAAGCAGGCGTAAGGATTGATGCAGCATTATACAGATAGGGCGCCCCAGAGCATTGCTGGAGCTGCGTCGCGCTTGCGACACAACTCCAGTAATGAGCCGCCAGATGCGTCACGCATCTGTGCCGTTTTTGCCCCATTGTGCGCCGCATTGTAAATGCGGTACAAAAGGGGGTGGTGATGGACGGAGCATCTGAACCAATCAAACACTCACACCCAGTCAACAGATCTGGGTTTAATCCATCACCGTTCTTTAGCTCACTCTGCCACCCCAGTTCAGACATGGCCATGTGCAAATCAGTCTGACCCTGTGCCTAATGGGAACAGTCCAGCCCGAACTGCCAAGCCATGCCTTCCCTGGACCGGAATCAAGCTTCCTAGGACCGGTTTCTGGCATTACACCCTTCTTCAGCCAGGCTTGCTAGATTCCAGTGGCAAAGTGAGCAAGGGACTCAACAGCTGAGCTTACCCTGCCAACTTATGGCGACCAAAGCGGTACAAAAGGGGGGTGGTGATGGACGGAGCCTTTAAACCAATCATCACTCACACCCAGTCAACAGATCTGGGTTTAATCCATCACCGTTCTTTAGCCCACTCTGTCACCCCAGTTCAGACATGGCCATATGTAAATCAGTCTGACCCTGTGCTTCATGGGAACAGTCCAGCCCGAACTGCCACGCCATGCCTTCCCTGGACCGGAATCAAGCTTCCTAGGACCGGTTTTGGCATTAAAGCCGTCTTCAGCCAGGCTTGCTTGACTCCAGTGGCAAAGTGAGCAAGGGACTCAACGTCTGAGCATACCCTGTCAAGTTATGGCGAACAAAGTGTTACAAAAGGGCGTGGTGATGGACGGAGCATCTGAACCAATCAAACACTCACACCCAGTCAACAGTTCTGGGTTTAATCCATCACCGTTCTTTAGCCCACTCTGCCACCCCAGTTCAGACATTGCCATATGAAAATCAGTCTGACCCTGTGCCTCATGGGAACAGTCCAGCCCGAACTGCCAAGCCATGCCTTCCCTGGACCGGAATCAAGCTTCCTAGGACCGGTTTCTGGCATTACAGCCGTCTTCAGCCAGGCTTGCTTGAATCCAGTGGCAAAGTGAGCAAGGGACTCAACGTCTAAGCATACCCTGCCAACTTATGGCGAACAAAGCGGTGCAAAAAGGGGTGGTGGTGCACGGAGCATCTGAACCAATCAAACACTCACACCCAGTCAACAGATCTGGGTTTAATCCATCACCGTTGTTTAACCCACTCTCCCACCCCAGTTCAGACATGGCCATATGCAAATCAGTCTGTCCCTGTGCCTCATGGGAACAGTCTCGCCCGAACTGCCGAGCCATGCCTTCCCTGGACCGGAATCAAGCTTCCTAGAACCGGTTTCTGGCATTACAGCCGTCTTCAGCCAGGCTTGCTTGAATCCAGTGGCAAAGTGAGCAAGGGACTTAACATCTGAGAATACCCTGCCAACTTATGGCGAACAAAGCGGTACAAAAGGGGGTGGTGATGGACGGAGCATCTGAACCAATCAAACACTCACACCCAGTCAACAGATCTGGGTTTAGTCCATCGCCATTCTTTAGCCCACTCTGCCACCCCAGTTCAGACATGGCCATATGCAAATCAGTCTGACCCTGCGCCTCATGGGAACAGTCCAGCCCGAACTGCCAAGCCATGCCTTCCCTGGACCGGATTCAAGCTTCCTAGGACCGGTTTCTGGCATTACAGCCGTCTTCAGCCAGGCTTGCTTGAATCCAGTGGTAAAGTGAGCAAGGGACTCAACGTCTGAGCATACCCTGCCAACTTATGTCGAACAAAGCGGTACAAAACGGGGTGGAGATGGACGGAGCATCTGAACCAATCAAACACTCACACCCAGTCAACAGATTAGGGTTTAATCCATCACTGTTCTTTAGCCCACTCTGTCACCCCAGTTCAGACATGGCCATATGCAAATCAGTCTGACCCTGTGCCTCATGGGAACAGTCCACAGCAGGTGCAGGTAAGAGCAGTGGGTGGAGTGGGGGGGGAGTCGACAGACGAAGACGTAACATATCATTTTTAAAAAGAAACCCACCTACCTTGCACGCGCCACATCGCCAACCCGGTGATACCGCGAGCGCAAGTTAAGTGTTTTTCTTTTTTTAAATGTTATTTTACCTCGTCGTTGTCTGTCGCTTCCCCCCTGTCCCTCCCGCCACCCCACCACTCTTACCTGCACCGGCCGCAGCTGGTATTCTGGAGCTCAGTTTGTAACAATGAGTCATTTTACAGATGACTTCTCTGGACTTTTTCTCACAAGTGAGCTAAAACTGAGCACCAAGTACATCGGCCCTGCACTTGATTCTCAGGGTAATGAAGTCAAACTATCCAAGGTTTATTCATGTGGTAGTGAGAAACTGAGAACTCAATGAAACATACTATATCAGTCAAGTCAAGTCAAGTCTAACTTTATTCGGTTAAATTAAAACCATCAAAGTGCATACAATCAATTCATAAATACATTCGTTATAATTCTTATTTCATAGTACACAATTTTTAAAATCTATCAGGTACGACGTAGTCCTGTCCAACACACTAAGTCCTAAGTTAATAAATACAAATAATAATACTAGAATTCTAACAGAAGGTCATAAATAAATTCATTTAAAACATAATCCCATATATGCAATCGTCAGCCTGTTCCTGCACCTTATGGCGGCTATTAAATAGTTGCAAAAACAACAATTGATAGACAGAATGCAGAACAATGTCATACATTCACCCCAGTACAGAGATCTGGGCCTAAATCCATTGTTTTTTTGCACTCCGCACCACCTCAGGTCAGACATGGCTATATGCAAATCAGTCTTGACCCTGTGCCTCATGGGAACAGTCCAGCCCGAACTGCCAAGCCATGTCTTTCCTGGACCGGAATCAAGCATCAAAGGACTGGTTTCTGGCTATCAGCCTTCATCAGCCTGGATAGCATGACTCCAGTGGTGTGGAGAGCATGGGATTCACGTCTGAGCAGACCCATCCCACTCGGGGTGACAAACGCAAAAACAACAATTGATGGACAGAATGCAGAACAATGTCATACATTCACCCCAGTACAGAGATCTGGGCCTAAATCCATTGTTGTTTTGCACTCCACACCACCCCAGGTCAGACATGGCTATATGTAAATCAGTCGTGACCCTGTGCCTAATGGGAACAGTCCAGCCCGAACTGCCAAGCCATGTCTTTCCTGGACCGGAATCAAGCATCCAAGGACCGGTTTCTGGCTATCAGCCTTCATCAGCCTGGATAGCTTGACTCCAGTTGTGTAGAGAGCATGGGACTCACGTCTGAGCATACCCATACCACTCGGGGTGACAAATGCAAAAACAACAATTGATAGACAGAATGCAGAACAATGTCATACAATCACCCCAGTACAGAGATCTGGGCCTAAATCCATCGTTTTTTTGCACTCCACACCACCCCTGGTCAGACATGGCTATATGCAAATCAGTCTTGACCCTGTGCCTCATGGGAACAGTCCAGCCCGAACTGCCAAGCCATGTCTTTCCTGGACCGGAATCAGGCATCCAAGGACCGGTTTCTGGCTATCAGCCTTCATCCGCCTGGATAGCTTGACTCCAGTGGTGTGGAGTGTTATAAACAACGAGGGAACCCGTCTAGGTAGTTTGAGGACCCCGGGTAGCTAATGATTATTCAAGAAGACAAAGGTCCTAAACTCATACGAATATAGTTGAGAGTAATAAGCATAGACTTAGATAAGAACTATGTTTTCTATCCAATGTCCAGCCGGACAGAGGAATTTTTATTTTGAAGATAAATTAAGGAATCAAAGTAATGAAAAGGGAACACAAATCACAAACTGGGCACAAGCCTGTACCAAGTATGGAAGGGGTGAAGACAATACATGGGGAAAATGACAGGCAAACAGAGTGGAGCGAAAGGATGCTTACAAAACAATGCAACTCTTGTGTAAGCTAAACCTAACAGTAACTGCAATAATTAATATAAGAGAGAAATGCAGTACTGTTAAAACAGTCGACGTGACGTTTCGATCCCTATCTCCAATTAATTACTGGGATCATCTTCAGGACTATATACATTACTATTGCCTGAGTTTTTTGGCCTGCGGGAATAAACAGGAGAATTGGAAGGAAGGGGGGGGGGGGGGAAAGACAATTATATCTCACGAACATTTCACATTTTTCATGAAGCATGTCACGCATTTCAGAGCATTTTAAAACATTTTAAATTAGGTGACTTGGTGCTCTGGAACCGCCGTTAACAGTGACATATTATCAAACAATCAAAATTGCAAGGTGCCGTCAAGTGACTGGTCGCTGGACAGTGAACATGGGCCGTGAGCCGAGTGACTCCTGGAATGAATGTTGACGTGACTGTGCTCTTTTTTATAAAATGTGAAGTGCCTATGTGGACAATTGGGGTGTATATCAGCGTATAACCGAACTGGCGGGTGACTATGGTGTTGTGTAGGGAATTAATCGTGACAAGGGAGGACGCCGGACTATAGGGGAGGGGTGCTAACCTTCTTTCTGAGGAAGGTGCGGTCCATCGGCATCAGTTACTAAGCCTCATGGAAGAAAGGACCTGAGGGTGGAAGGCATTAGGTTAAGGCAGGTCCACGGAAGGGTAGCGAAGGGGTGAGGTAAACCAAGGCGTTAAGTTTACCTGAAGGGGTACATCAAAAGCCTACAAGGCTTCTTTTGAAGGTCAAAATTGGGCGGCAGGCCGTTAGTAGAGCGTTTCTGTCGTCTTTAGATAGACCTGCAGGAAGGGACAAGCTTTTAGTGGGGAGTGACCGTTATACTTAAATAATGGAAGGGCCAACTCAAAAAATGTACCTGTAGAATTTACAGAGTGCCCTGTGAGCGTGGAAATTGGTTGACAGGCTGGCAGACTGCACGGCTCGGCTGCCGATTATAGCAGTCCGGGTGGTTGTAGGTCCTGTGTGGGAATGGGAACAGGGGTCAGAGCCATAAAACCAAGCTTCCTAGGACCGGTTTCTGGCATTAAAGCCGTCTTCAGCCAGGCTTGCTTGAATCCAGAGGCAAAGTGAGCAAGGGACTCAACGTCTGAGCATACCCTGCCAAGTTATGGCGAACAAAGTGTTACAAAAGGGCGTGGTGATGGACGGAGCATCTGAACCAATCAAACGCTCACACCCAGTCAGCAGTTCTGGGTTTAATCCATCACCGTTCTTTAGCCCACTCTGCCACCCCAGTTCAGTCTGACCCTGTGCCTCATGGGAACAGTCCAGCCCGAACTGCCAAGCCATGTCTTTCCTGGACCGGAATCAAGCATCCAAGGACCGGTTTCTGGCTATCAGCCTTCATCAGCCTGGATAGCTTGACTCCAGTGGAGTGGAGAGCATGGGACTCACGTCTGAGCATACCCATCCCACTCGGGGTGACAAATGCAAAAACAACAATTGATGGACAGAATGCAGAACAATGTCATACATTCACCCCAGTACAGAGATCTGGGCCTAAATCCATCGTTTTTTTGCACTCCACACCACCGCAGGTGAGACATGGCTATATGCAAATCAGTCTTGACCCTGTGTCTCATGGGAACAGTCCAGCCCGAACTGCCCAGCCATGTCTTTCCTGGACCGGAATCAAGCATCCAAGGACCTGTTTCTGGCTATCAGCCTTCATCAGCCTGGATAGCTTGACTCCAGTGGTGTGGAGAGCATGGGACTCACGTCTGAGCATACCCATCCCACTCGGGGTGACAAATGCAAAAACAACAATTGATGGACAGAATGCAGAACAATGTCATACATTCACCCCAGTACAGAGATCTGGGCCTAAATCCATCGTTTTTTTGCACTCCACACCACCCCAGGTCAGACATGGCTATATGCAAATCAGTCTTGACCCTGTGCCTCATGGGAACAGTCCAGCCCGAACTGCCAAGCCATGTCTTTCCTGGACCGGAATCAAGCATCCAAGGACCGGTTTCTGGCTATCAGCCTTCATCAGCCTGGATAGCTTGACTCCCGTGGAGTGGAGAGCATGGGACTCACGTCTGAGCATATCCATCCCACTCGGGGTGACAAATGCAAAAACAACAATTGATGGACAGAATGCAGAACAATGTCATACATTCACCCCAGTACAGAGATCTGGGCCGAAATCCATTGTTTTTTGCACTCCACACCACCCCAGGTCAGACATGGCTATATGCAAATCAGTCTTGACCCTGTGCCTCATGGGAACAGTCCAGCCTGAACTGCCAAGCCTTGTCTTTCCTGGACTGGAATCAAGCATCCAAGGACCGGTTTCAGGCTATAAGCCTTCATCAGCCTGAATAGCTTGACTCCAGTGGTGTGGAGAGCATGGGACTCACGTCTGAGCATACCCATCCCACTCGGGGGGACAAATGCAAAAACAACAATTGATGGACATGAATGTATGACATTGTTCTGCATTCTGTCCATCAACTGTTGTTTTGCATTTGGCTAATAAATAGTTGGCAACCCCGAAACACACCAAAGGCGGTGCCAACATTTGTAAATAGACTAACGCTGGTCTAACTTTTTCAAAGTTTTGGCCTTTTAGAAGGGGGATGATAAATTCCCTGCGCAACGAGTCATAAAACTCACAGAAAAATACCATGTGAAGAAGATTTTGATCTGAGAAGTTGTCACAGGGACAGGGTCTTAACAAACCTTCTTTAGAAAACCCTTTCGGAAAGGCCAACAGCCAGGGAACCATGTTATGCTTAAATCTGACTAAGACAAACAGGTGATAAGGCCTGTTTATATATGTGAGATATGGTTGCAACTGACAATTTATGCTCAGTATGACAAAGCTCCTCACTTTAGGTTTCACTAATTCCGTTTCCTCCCTACACAGCATAGATCTGTTCAAAAACTGACGCTTCAAGTCTTTAATCGCCAGTTTAGCCATAGCTCTTGAAAATAATTCAGGACAGCCAAGGATGGCCATGAAAGACTTGATATAGCGAATCCAGGGTATATCTAAGCCCTTGTCTAGCGTGATGCAGTCTTGTATAATCAGCTGATTTAGGTTAGGTGGTGGTTGGGCCCAAATTCTTAACCAGCACATTATGGGAGCAACCGCAATCTGGTCTGAGATATACCCAGCTCCAAGATCCTCATGAATATTAAAAACAGGGGTAGAGACAGGGAGTGACAGTAGTTTACGAAAAAAGCCGTTTTCTACCGCCTGGATATCGCCCGTCTCTAAATAACCCCATGGGTCACACCCATAAGTCTCCATTGGGACACACTTTGCGTTATACATTTTTAGTAGAGCGGGGAGGGGTTTCGAGCCAATTCTTTTTACGAATTCCATGATGGCTCCCGAGGCTCGGGCTAATATGTTCCTTTTATGTGTACGTTGAGTAACCCAGGAGCGTCGGTCATCAAAGAGAACCCCCAAATAAGGGAACGCAGGCACCTTTGTTAGTTATGATTTTTTGCAATAGAACTTGGCCTTCCTTGCTCTAACAGAGCCGTTAGACCAAATCTAGAGAGTCCATAAAATCAATAAAACAATTTAAAAGGATTTGAAGCCCTCTTGAGGTCCTTGCCAGCAGGACCGCATCGTCTGCATAAAGCAGAGCAGGGATACATTTTTGAATCAGCCCTTGGGATGTCTTTACAACTGGAAATTAAAGCCGCCCCTATGTTGTTGATGTAGAGGGTGAACAACAGGGGTACCAAAATGCACCCCTGTCTCACCCCTCTTTTGACGGGCGAAGGATCTGTGAGGCTACCATCCTTATTATAGCGCACAGAAGCTATTGTGTTCTCATGTATGGCCGCCAAGAAGGAGATCAAAACTGCATCTAAACCCATTCCATGGAGCATCACCCATAGCTTTGATCGATTTACAAGATCAAAGGCAGAGGATAAAACCAGAAATGCCAGATGCAGGTCCCCCCGCTTAGCGACCCTGTACTTTACAATTATAAGATGGAGATTAAGACATTGACCCACGGTGCCTTTGCCCTGCCTGAACCCATATTGGAGATCTGAGATGATATTATTTTGATCCAATCAATCCGTTAGTCGGGCAAGGACGACTTTCCCCATAATTTTGGCTGCGGAGTCCAAAAGAGATATTGGCCTATAACAGGCCGGGTCATCTCTGGCTCCTTTATTAGAAATCCGGATAATGACTGCTTTAGCCCAAGACAGGGGGAAGCCAACCTGGACAGCTGTAATTGACTATATCAGTCAATTACTCATGGTGCAGCCAGGGCTTTTGCTTAAAAGAAAAAAGTATTTTACTGTCAAAAGACAACAAAAATACAGTACATAAATATCAGAGGGCAACTAAGTGTACACAGTTATCAACAAATCCTAGCAATTTAGTAAAAACCTGTTATTCCCACCTGTTATTCCCTGGAAATACCAACGGAGGACCACAGGTAGTGGCTTTTCTATTAAAAAGGATGAAAGCCCACTCTCACTGAGGTGACCTGCTTCATCATCGGGCCCCTCCTTCACCATGGATAGGGCATTTTTATCAATGGTGGGCTCTCCTTAGAGCTTTTTAGTTGGTGGAGTAAACAAAGTATGCCTAGCTGCAGTTTAAAAAAAAAATCCAATCGTCCTTGGGGACCAGAGATTAGAAGAGTAAAAATATGTAGACAGGGGAGTTTGTTTAATTTGTATTGCATATTCCCTATCACAAGTTTACAAACCTGAAACCCTTAAGAAGTGTATAAGGCATTCCAATAGTATTATGTCAAGCTGTTTCTACCGCCAACTAGGATCTGAGTGGGTCTGGGGCATTCATCAGGACAAAGCTCCTCCCATTCCCCCGCCTGAGTCCCTCCAGTGAACCCTTGCTATCATATATAAAGTCACACGTCAACGCACCAAATGGGAGGGAAAAAGTACTAGAACTGGTACGACATCTGTAGCCCGACTCAGTCCTCTTGACTGAGTGTGGCTTTAAATATAGTCACCTTGCTGAGACCCGAAGAGTTGTGTGAATGAGTGGTATAGTCAGTGCTGTCAGTTCCCTAGGAAATCAAATGCATTCTTTGCCCTGATGAATGCCCCAGACCCACTTGAACCCTAGACAGCTACTCAGGAAAGAGGAAGAGGGTGGAATAATGCGAGTAAGGTAATGCAAAAAAGTATGCAAAACCGCCTCAGATGGCCAAAGTCCCCAAGCCGGAGCAGGAAAAAACAGGGTCACAAAATGTTGGCATGCAAGTATGCAGCAAGACGGGAGAGCGGTTGTAAATGCGGTGGCTTTGCTGGAAGCAGTCTACTCACCGACTGTCCATTTTAAATAAAATATATTTTTATTATTTCCAAACAATCGCATCCGAACATATTTAGGATATAAAGGCTAACAGGAGCCCATTAGTCAATAACAGTCTCTGATCAAAACCAAATGCTAGTTACATATTCACAGTTAACATGATTGCGCGCCAATCCCAAGCTAATAGCGCCCGGTGGCAACCAAATGAATGAGGAAGGATCATCACAGCAACATGCAATGAGCAATGAGCGACATAAGAGCAATGCCGTAGCCACAAGGCAGAAAAATAAAAAACAAAACAATCCTAACCCCCCCACCCTCTTATGCCTCTCCCTCCATGGCGTGTCACACTAAGCAATCATTGCAATATCATCAAAATAGGGCCTGAATGTTCTCAAATTAGGTAACATGGGATACATAGTAAGGTACACTGCAACTACAAAGGTAAGTACACGTGGAGATATGAGAGCTACAGACAGCCAGGCATGGAATTTACATTGGTCAGGGCGAAATAGCAGGGTCACTAGCCACAGAATCCACATCTAGATCAGCATCCAAGGCTTTTAGTAAGATCCCCAGTGTTTCACAGGCTCTTGCGGCTTCTAAAGCTTCATCGCTTTTCGTTCGACTAGCTAGTTGCAATCTAACTGTGCCCTTGCACTCCGCCCATTTAAGAAGGTCAGCTCTCCACCTCTGGACGCTGGGGTCCTGCCTAGACTTCCAGTGTGCTGTGATATTTTTTTTGGCCAGGAGAAGACCCAGATCCAAAAATGTACTAGTGATCTTGGTCTTGGATGTGTGGGCAAACCAGTGCAGCAAGCAAGGGCCTTATTGGGGGTTCTATCTCTCTTTCAGTTATATCACACAATAGCGAAACCACTCCCTCCCAATACATTCCAAGCTGGGGGCAGTCCCACACCATATGACGGAAATCCGTACCCTCTATGTTGCACCGTGGGCACAGCCCTGTGTCCATGTTGAAGTATGTATAATTTTGTCCGGGGTGAGGTATGCCCTATGCAGTATGAAAAGTGCACTAGTTGGAAACAAGCATTTTTAGTACTTTTCCACGCCCTCTCAACCAATTCTGCCCACACCTTCTCAGGGATTTCTTTGCCTAGATCCTCCTCTCATTTCTGCTGGAGTGACCGCAGTGGAGTTAGCGCTTCACGCGTCATATGCCTATATAGGCTAGTAACGGCTTTAATGGTCCCAGCCGCCATTACAACATACTGACAAGTCATGGAGGTCGGTGGTTCAGACAGCCCTTCCCTCCAGTGCTTTTGGATGGCCGAGACCAGAGCAGAGTGAAGCAGAAAATCCTCCTGAGGAAGGTCATACCTGCCCTGCAATGCATCGAAGGGAAGGAGGGTACCATCTTCATACAAATCCCCTACCGTATACAGACCCCTCTCCCCCCAATTAGTCAGCGCGGCCCAGTTGCCCCTATGTGGGAGTGCAGTTCACAAGACTAACAGGATCTCCGGCGCACAGGGACGCACCATCTGCACCCTTTGATGGCTCCTATTCCGGCAAAGCCAAAACATTCGTAACTCATTAGTTAGTGCCTGGAGCCGGAGTGGCAGCTGTAATAGAATACAAGACATCATCTGACCTGGAACCCGGCTTCCATCCCGCTCAGCCGTTCCTCGAAATGCCAGCGCTACTGCTTCCGTAAGCCACTGCAAATGGGCTGCCAGATAGTATGTCTCAAAGTCAGGCACTGCCAGGCCACCGTCAGCCTTTGGCCTTATTAGTTTTCAGTGGCACCCGTCGCCTGCCAGTCGCCCAGAGAAAACCCGTAATCATTGTTTAGAGTTGTTTACAAAATGATGCGGGTATCCAATCTGGTAGGGTTCGGAAATAATACAGTAATCAGGGAAGAGGCACTATTTTAATAAGTGCCACCCAGCCCGCTACCGAGAGAGGTAAGGTCCCCCAAAAGTCCAGGTTGCATTTAAGACTTCAGAGGGCCCCTCCCACATTGCCGTCCAGTAGGTCGGCCTGCGTATGATAAATACGGGTCCCAAACAACGATACTCATATTGCACACCGTTAGTAAATAAGGGGCCCCCTTCCGAAGGAGCAGTGGGGAACAGGCATAATTTCGCCCAATTCACCTTGAGCCCACCACAGTCTCAAGATCTTGGAGTAAACTCTTGGCTCCGACGAGGGCATCAGTTGTATTTGCTAAAAACATGAGCAAGTCATCGGCGTAAAGAGCAATGTAATGAGTACAGCCACGTACTTTGAGCCCCGGGTAATGCTGCCCAATCCGGGCCTGGGCCGCAAGCGGCTCTATGGCCAGGGCAAACAGCAGGGGGGAGAGCGGACATCCTTGCCGCGTCCCACAGCTCACAGCACAAGCATCCGAGATCAGGCCATCTGTCTTAACCCAAGCAGTGGAATATTCGTAGAACAATACCTTCCAAGCCGCAAAAGAATTGTCCAAGCCAAAACTGCGCATGACCTGAAATAAGTAGGGCCATTCTAGGCTGTAAGAAGCTTTTTTCATGTCTACAGATAAAATGCCAGCAGTAGCAGTCGAGTAGGAATCAGCTTCCTATACATGTAATCGGCGCCTCACATTAATGTCTGTGTTCCGCCTCGGGATGAAACCCGCCTGATCTCTGTACACCAGTTGAACCATGTGCGGGAGCAAGCGAGCCGCTAGGATCCAAATCAGAATTTTGTAATCAGAAGCGAGCATAGATAGCGGTTGGTAAGTAGTCCTATCTGAAGGGGCCTTCCCTGGCTGCAGTAGTGGGATAATAATGACTTCTCGGGTAGTGACAGGCAGTGCACCCGCCCCCTTCACCTCATTATAAAGAGACACTAGTTTGGGAGCTAACAGATCGATAGAGGTAAAACTCGATCGGCAGACCATCAGCCCCAGGGGTCTTTTTCCGCGCCATATGTTTTATTGCCCCCCTAACTTCACCTAATGTTATATCCTGGCCTAGGAGTTCGGCTTGCTCCCTATCCAGGCGTGGAAGGTCAACCGTGACTAAAAACTCCCCAAGGACCTCATCCAACAGCATAACCTTACTCTGATAAAGATCTGTATAGTAGGCCAGGAACTGCTAATTAATCCCCCGTCGGGCTACTCAATTCAAGATGACCATCCCTCGTCGGACGGGGTTGGCCGATCATGCCAACAATGCACTGGATTTATCACATTCTGCGCGCTATATACCTTTTATAATCAAAACAACGCAGCCACTCAACCTGCACCTCGACCACCTCCCTCACCATCAGTAGATCCTACTGTCCGCTAGGTCGATCGGGCTGGGCACATTCCGTTGAGCGCAAGTGCTGAACTGCAGCCTCTATTTCTTGCAATAATGTCTTACGCACCCACGCCATGTTAGCAATACAGTGACCCCTTTACACGGGCTTAAAGGCTTCCCAATCCACAATAGTCAAAGACGCCGTGCCCGCGTTCTCATGGAAATTTTGGGTAATACTATACCCCACCACTTCCCGATAGACCTGATCTTCTAGAAGATCCGGGTTTAAGCGCCAAGTTGGGATTGCAGACGGGCCTGGAACCACTGAAACTGGAGTGTTAGAACCGGCTATTTTTGGTAGGCTAAGGCTGACGCCAAAGCCAGGCAGAAACCACCATTCTAGTCAGGGCGAGGGAGTCACACGCCAAGATAACCCCTGCTCACCCCCCTTGGTAGCTTGGCACGAGCAGTAAGGCTAAACTCAGAGGCAATGTGTAAAGCATTTGCGCCAGCGCACAACAGCAACAACATCCTAGGCACACCTCAAAAGGAACTCCACACAAGGTTATATGAAAATAACTTTTGTATTGTCAAAACACATCAGATAAAAATCACACATGTACATTGTGCCAACTGGCACGGGCAATATTCATAAGGGATTATTTACAAGACAGGGCCACATGGGTCACTGTCAGAATCAACACATTTAGAAATAGTACTTTGTAGATCATAGAAAATAAGATATAAAACAAAATAACAGTTATAAATCACATCCAGTAACTAATGGGAACAGGTAAGTACCACCTACGCAACCCTAACCACCTTAGGAGAATGTCACGCAGGGGACCAGGACCTCACTAGGACCACCTGTATTAGAAAGAACAACCACCTAAGAATAAAATACATTTAGGGGTATAAACAAGAACACATTACCCATGATGCATATATATACATTCAGAGGAGTAGTAAAGGGAAACACATGATGCATAAACCTACACCTTCAGCGGTGTTAAGAACAAAGCACATGATGCATCGCAAACACATTCAGAGGTGCAGCGCTAGGAAACACATGACGCCTAAAACATTCAGAGGTGCAGCGCAGGGAAAGAAAGACACAATTCAAATAGAGCAAAGACACATGATGCCTAAAACATTCAGAGGTGCAAGGAAAAACCACACAATTGCGCAAAACCTACATAAGCCACCACCTGTGGCAGTCCCTAGGCCAACTGGCCTTGTTGGGGCTAGGACGCCCTGAGTCTCAATGTCAGGGGCCTAAACGGTGCAGGTGCCCACTACTTGCTGGGCACCTGGGAACATCCCAAGACCTAAACGGTGCAGCTGCCCACTAATTGCTGGGCAGCTGGGAATCAAAACATCAACAGGGTCCTCATTGACCCTTAGGCGCGAACTGCGCCCACTGCTGGAGTCACACAGGCTCTTGAGACATCATGGGGCGAGGGAGCCATCTAGCTCCTTAAAGCGAACATGCTCCTGAGCCACTCAGGCTCTTTAAAACAAATATGGCCCCTCTTTAGAGCTTCATGGGCTCCACAAACTGAAATGTGGCCCTGAGCCCCTCGGGGCTCGAAAAACAACTTGCCCCCTCGTTGGAGCCATCAGGGCTCAGGAAGAACGGTGGGGCGGCCCACTGCCATTCGGGGCCGCCCTAACTATCAGGAGCATCCTGGCCCGTCAACGGCAGCACCACTTGGCCACCCGGAGCCCCCCCCCCCTCAGCCCTCTAACACTCACCGGGCTGTTGCGGGGGCAGGGGCTCCTCTTCCTCTGATGCGGCAGCGCTTCTCTCGGCAGTGGCAGTGGGCGGGGCTCTCTCACTCCTGAGAGCCTCGCAGAGATCCGCTGCACCGTGATCCACCGGGCCGGCGCGCCGGTCTTCTCTCTCTCCCCGGGGCTCCCTCAGCACACGGGAGCCCCAGCAGCAGGCGACGCTTCCTCCTCTCTTCCCGGGGCTCCCTCCAGATCGCGGGGGCCCCGGGCGGCCATCACCACTCTCCGCCTCTTCTCTGGGTGCGGGGCTCTCCCAGCCTCACGGGAGCCCCGTGCCATCTCTGCCGCACTTCTCCTTCTCTCCTCGCCTCGCGGCTGCCATTCCTCGGCACCCGGGCTGCGGGGGCGGGACTTCCGGCCGGTCGCGCTAGGATTGGCCGGCCGGCCAACCACTTCCGGGTCGCTGCGGCCCCGCTTAGGCAGGCAGGCGGGATATCACTTCACCGAGGGGTGGGCTCCCTCGATAATAAATATAAAAATAAAAGCGCTATTAAGCGCGTGGGGCGTGGGGCTTACAGCGCTCCTAGCGCTGTAAGCACAAATAAAGCGCTCTCAAGCGCTTGGGGGCAATAAAGCGCTCCAAAGTGCTAGAAAATAGGCAGAGCGCTCCCAGGCGCTCAGGGGGAAGCACAGCGCTTCCAGGTGCTAGAAATACAAATCCAGCGCTCTCTGCAGGAAAATGCAGCTTCTCCATGCTGCAAAGGTCCCAGAGATTCCCAGGGGGCAAAGCAATGTCCCCCCATCAGCCCAGGCAAGGCAGAGGGGTCCCCCAGGGGTCCTCCAGGCATCCAGGGGCTTGGCAGGACCCAGGGATTCCCCTGGGCCCAAGCAGCAGCACGCCCCTGGCAGATTCAAGTCCAAAAACAAGAACATTTTGGAAGGGGACACAGCCCCTTCTTATACACAGAAAAGTCTTTGAAGTCTTTGTGCAGGCAGTGTGAGAACCAGCTAGAACTGGTTATAGGGACTTCCTTTCAGTATCAGGGACAGAGGTGACAGTCGCCCAGCGGGGAGGTGGAGCCAGCATTGTGGCAGGCAGGCACAGCCTCATTCACTCTCAGGTGCTATCTCCACCCACTTCCTTGGCAGCAGATGCTGCCTTTCATCCACGGGCTGACTCAGACATCCTCCTGGGGCTCTGCAGCCCCTGTCACCCTCAAACCAGACAGTCAATCCACAAACAGGCCCAGGCACTCTGGGCCAGGCTCACCAGCCAATCACACGCCAGGCACAAATTACACAAATATACCAACTTCTCAAAGTGGCACTTCTAGACTAGACACAATCATGCCGCCTACACCATTACGCAGCATTCAATCTCACGAGTTCGCACATATCAAACTCGACCCTGTACTCCCCACACCTCAGGAACTACCATGGGCATACATATTCCCCATTCATTCCTATGGGAGGGCAGGTCACTCACCACACATACACAGAGAGCTCACGCACTTTACACTGTACCACAGTGAAAAAGTGCGCAGAGGCCTAAAATCACCAACACCAGGTCACAGAAACAGGCTAGGAAAAAGCTAAAAGTTTCGGGGTGAACCTGCCACAAGGGCCAGGTCCAACATGGAGGATTAGCAGATTATGATCTGACAACTTTCTAGTGAGGTATTCACTATCTTTAACCACTGCATGTATGTTAGGGGAGCACATTATCGCATCTAATCTAACATGGAGCTCGTGTAGCGCTGAAAAGAAAGAATAGTCACGCTCCCCCGGGTGGAGTGCTCACCAGGTGTCAACCAATCCCCACCGGAGATGCCAATCCCTTCTGGCCCTAGAGACCTTATGAATAGGGGCGTCTGGGAGAGGTGGATGAGACCTGTCTAAGGAAATGTCAGGGATAGAGTTGAAATCCCCACCCATAATCACTGAACCAGTCAGGTAAGACACCAGTTTCCCAGACAGGTTTGTGAAAACGCTGGTTATTCTGCCTTGGGCGCATGAATACTGCTCAGCACCACATCCCTGCCATTAAGGCGACCCGCAACCGCTACATATCTCCCCTCTGGGTCCACTATCTGTTGCACCGGCTGGATCGGCACCCCCGTCCTAACCCAAATCAACACTTCCCGCGCGAAAGCAGAGTATGTTGTACAAAAAGATCTGACCTCTCCATCTACGTTGCAGGGTGAGGCCCTCATGGCGTGAAATATGGTCTTCTGGAGGAATTTGATTTGAACCCCTCTACGCATTAAGTAGGCATGTACCTTATGCTGCAGCACCATTGTATGTATACCCCTGACATTCCATGATAAACATTTCAGTTCAAGTAATGACCCCATGATTCATTGTATAGCACCCATGTGGGAACCCAAATGTGACACGCCGAGACCCTCAAACACCCCAAAACAAAGAAAAAGAGAACCTCCAACACACCCACCCCAGAACAGGCACTAAAACACTAGCCCCCATCCAAACTAGCTAATCACACTATGCCCTTTAGTAACTACAGAGGATTAAGGGGCGAGGCAGCTGGGAACCGGCAACACCACACTATGAAATCACTAACAGTGCAGCGCCATGCCCCAGTCCCGCATCCGAGGGTGAACCAACTCTACCATAAGGCACCCCAACACCCTCAACAGCCCATCAGTGCAAAAACAATGACATTGCAGTATCAGCATATCAACAATGTGGTCAAGCCGCTGCTAAGGAGGAAGAGAAGGAGCAAGGCAAAATTACAACAAAAGTTTAGATCTGTCAAATAATTCCATCAGCTGCCCAGGGGTAGCATGCAGCAATTCAACATTGTCAACATTGGACTCATCACATCCCGAACCGTCTGTCATCTTCTCCGACCAAGTGTCCACTCCAGACAACAGTTGGCGACCTTGCATGAGCTCTGACACCGCCCGCAATGCGGTTGACCTTTCTTTCTCCGTCTGGGAAACGCTAGGCCCCTGCAGGACAGTGAGTCAACGCCGTGTTCTCCACGATCTTCACAGACGCTGATCTCCCTTGTCAGCTCGTCCTTTCATTCCACCAGCCCATTGCCTGTTTTGTAGGTTTCAATTCATTGCCACGCTTCCTCTGGATCATCACAAAAGTGAGTTTTGCCATCTAAAACTATCCGTAATCGTGCCGGAAACATCAGGGAGTACTGCAGCCCTTTGTCACGCAAGGCCCTCTTGACTGCCAAGAAAGACGTGCAGGGTGTATAATCAGAGAAGATTGATACTTTACAAATATCAACTGTATAGGGCCCTGAAGAGCGTGCTTTCTACAATAGGAAATCCCTGTCCTTATAGTGAAGCAAAGAGGTGACCACCGCCCGAGGAGGTCTCCCCGGCACCAGAGGACGGGCAGGCACCCTGTGGGCCCTCTCCAAAGTGTAGAACTGAGTCAAACCGGTAGGTGCCACTGTGTCACGGAGCTAACCCTCCAGGTAGTCAATCATGATAGTACCTTCCACTCCCTCCGGCAGTCCCAGCACTCGTATATTATTCCTTTGATTTCGCCCTTCAGCATCCTCAGCTCTTTTCTCCAGCGTCTGAAGCCTACGGGTGACATCCTCCATCTGAGCATTGAGGGATTGCTGCACATGCGCCATGCCCTCCAGTGAAGCCTCCGCTTGTTTGACCCGGTCGCCAGTTTGGTATGTTCCGCCCTGAGGAGCCCCAGCCCCACCGCCACATTAGCAATGTCCTGGTGTAGGGTTTCTTTAGTGTCCGCTATTGCCGGTAGAATCTGGGCCAACTGTTGCTGGACTAGCGTGTCCTTCGAGGGCTCAGGGGATTCCTGCCGCCTGGGGTCAGATGCTGTGGCTGGATAATGGCGGCGATTCCAATGTCGGCCGATCTAACTGGTAGTTAGTTCCCCCCGGGCCGTAAGTCCATGTGAGGGCCCCCTCCAATTTCTTGCAACGCTGCAAGGCTCTGACGCCGGTGCGGTAGCCGCCCCAATCCAGACTCCAGGGGCACTAGAATGCGCCGGCAGGCCTCGCCGCAGCACTCGAATCCCCACACCGTGATCCGCACATCGGGCAGCTCCCCTCCTGGTCACTCTCCGCAGGCAACGTCCAGCCAGCGGAGCCTCTCTCAGCGCTTTCGAGGTCAGGCCAACAGGTACCACATGCGGCTGGGCTCACTCACTCTGCGGTCGGCGCGGTATTCACTGCAGGGTAGTGGAGAAGTGTGGCTCACTGGTTAGAGGAGGCATACCCGGACGCTGAGATCAGGCCCGGGACCAGGGTTCAATTCCCGACGCGGCAGGGTCTTGAGCCCAAAATGTCCACGGACTCGGTAATTCTCGCTTCGGTGCCTACTCGAATCACAGGTTCACACTCTGCAACTCTGGGCAATAGCTTGCTTAATCTCCACAACGGCCCCCTGCGGCGGGATGCCTGGCTTTCACCTTGGGGATACCCAGTAGGGGCTATCTCACAGGGAAAAACCAGAACGGGTTCCCAATGCAAAGCGCTTTGAGACCTGGCGGTGATATTGCGCTATATAAAAACCCATCCATCCATCCATCCAGGGTAGCGATCAGCGCTATTTTGAGGGTATTAGGCCAGCGCCGTCTCAGCCACCTCACACGGTCATGCGGCTCTCCAGGCGCTCGGGTCGGTCTAAAAACTGGACCAGGCTCCCCCTATCTTGTTGGGGTCACGTACATGCCCCAGGATCCGAGGCAGCAGCGTTCAAAACAGGATACTTGAGCTGGGCCGGAGCGGAACTCCGAGCTCACGCGTCCGTCATCATTTGCTCGGTAGCCACGCCCCTCAGCCACAGACCGTCCATATGGATGAAGAGGTCACGCCCCCTCATCTTTTTCCAGAGAGAAAGAGTGTCTGTAAAGGCTGAGCACAGGTCAGCCTGACAGACACTCTTCTTGTTCAGGTCAGGAAGCTGAAAGCGCGGGTTCCTGGCAGCCTGAATGGAACTTTGCTAGGCTGAGGATTTCACAGCACTGTGGGTGTGTCCTCCTCAGCTTGGCAAAAGTCCCTTTAGGCCTTCCCCCTTGTAACAAGGGGGATCATCACTGATAGCCTCAGACCTGTGCGCTTCAGGTTAATGCCATGAAGTACCCAGTGCTGAGTGTAAATCAGTGACACATCGTCCTCTCACTGAACCCATCCCAAACTGTGATAAGTGTGGGACTGCTGCCTTCCCTCATTGACTGACCTGAAGTCATTCAATGAGGGAAGGCAGCACTCCCAACCCTCCTGAGACTTCCAAGGTTTTCCTCTCCTGGAGCTACAGGACAAGTAATTGTTCTGTTTTTGAATGTTTGGTGCATGCGTGCATGTATGTATACATGTATGAATTAGTTGAGAGTGAGTGTTGTGAATGGTTGTGTGTGTCCATGTTTGTGAATTCATGGATGTGAGTGATGGTAAATGTGTGGCCTGCCTGCCCTCCTCGCTGTCAAAATTACCAGCCGCCACTGGGTCGAATAAGGGTCCGAAGGCACAGCATTAGTGGCGAGTGGGTGGTATAATTGCCAAAGCATTGGCACAGCTGCCTAGTGAGGGAAAAGTAAATAGAAGAGGAGCTAGTTTAATGAAAACGAACAAACATTGGCAAAGCCAGTAGGCCTGAGCATTGCCAGAGCTATTGGCTTTGTCAATGTCAAAGTCTTTTAGCCATGTTGTATAGCAGCCTCATACCGCATTTTTCCCTGACTTAAACAGCCGTCATGCTGCTATGCAACATGGCCAAAAGTCATCAACAAAGCCGATAGCCCTTCATTGCCAATACCGATTGGCTTTGCCCCTGCTTATTTGTTTGACTTTCACCCATGGTGCACATCAGCCTCGCTGCTGTACAACATAGCAAAAAAATGCACTGACAAAGCCAACAGAACTTGCATAGACAACACCTATTAGTTTCGCTAATGCTTGTTTTCTAAATCAGGTGCATAAAAAGAACCAGGGTCGTCGGAAGTGTGAATGTAAGGCACAATGAGCCCGGGTGAATGGTGACTTTGGAAGTTGGAACATGTAATCAGTAACATTAATTTGAAGTTTATGTTTTCATTACGCAAATTAAAAAAAATTGTGAACTTTAATCCACTTGAAATAGAACTCTCAGAATGAAATATGATGCTAAATTTATTAGGTGTCATTGAGTCACCTGGTAACCTTAGATGAGAAAAGTCTATATCTATATATGTATAGCTTGTACACTCCCCACATAATACCCTGGGCATCGTCTGATAGTGGAGGACCGAGGCCTTCCTTGCCACAGCTACTAACAATGCAGCAGGCACACCTGGCAAGCAAGTGAATCGGCAGGACACAGCAACCTCCTTCTTCAGCACAAACTGCCATTCAGTATGATGAGAGAGTAGCATCCTTTTACATGCCAAAGGATTTTGGTCGGATTCGACTGGGAGCATATTGGGAGGCCCATCAGCCATATCCCAAAGATGTCTGAAACAAATAAGAGGCTGAGACCAGGAATAGACTTGCTTGTAAAGAAAATGAGATGATTCTTGACAGGCAGCTGGGCTGGCTAAAAGAGGAGTATGTCGCAGAGGTCACCATCGGCGTGTGGACGAAGTAGTCACATGTCAAGCCTTCGTGAACAATTCTGCCAGCCACCTACAGAAACCCGTAGGCTTTCTCCCCGTTTCTCTGTCTGCCATTGCCCTTGCGGCTAAGGGATGTATGAGGTTACAACACATGCTATTACAACGCATGCCTTTACGAAGCAAGTTTTACAACGCAAGTCGTTACAACGACTTGCGTTGGGGGGCGCTGGATAGTGAATAGTTTAATTTACTATTCCAACTCCAGTCCCCGTGGATAGTAGGGAAGGTGTTGGAAACTATTCCGTATCCTAGAGCGCCCCCCAGCGCAAGACGTTGTTAAAGTTGCATTGTAATGGTTGCGTCGTAAAGGTACTTCGTTGTAAAAGTTGCGTTGTAAAGGATGTTCCCGTGGCTAAGACTTTGAACCAAAAAGAGGCTACAAATATAACCAAATTATTTCATTATATGAATAGCTTGATTTGTATAGCCCCTGTTACTGAACTATTACTTTTTCCAAGCACTGTAATTATTTGGTGGACAGGACTGTTGTTCAAAATAGTCCAAAGGTTCTCATTTTATAGACTTTTGAGAGACAAAAAAGGTGGAATTCCCCAGTAAAGATCTTAACACTTGATTTGCAGATCTCATCAGATGTCATTAGCGAGTGGAGAACCAACTAAGGCAATGTACGTTTGGGATTGTATAATGTTTCAATAAATTGGTGTGTGAAACTCTCTTTTGTCAGATTCTATTGATGAATAGATTGCAGGTAAACTTGTTTGTTTATCTGTCAAATGCGGACGTGCACGAGAAAACATCCCATTTAGCACAATAGTTTTCTGAAATCTATACACCTACATTGGATGCAAACAAATTAAAAAAAATGTTACAAAAAGAATGATGGATTTTTATTTGATAATTAATATTGTATAGATGTTTTCTATGTCTAAATTCGTTTGAGGATACATCCTGTTTACAGTGAACTTAAAAATAAGTAAGCTGGGCAGTTTTATAAACGGAGAGGTCTGGCAATGACACAGTGCCATACTTAATCTTAAATGCTGCGGGGTGACATCTGGTGAGGTAACTAACACTTGGTCACCCATAAGCTGGAGGTGAAATGCCGGAAGGCCATGGGCCCAGTCTTTCTCTGGACAAAGAATCTGTGGAAGTCCTGCCTTCCCCTCGGCATAGCCTCTCTCCATATCTAGGTCATATTTTACTGTTTGTTTTTCTGCTGCTTTCCTCATTACCCAGTGATTATGTGCTTGTACATATCGCGCATCATACTCGCAAACAATAAACACAGGTTTATGCTTACACAAATAACAGAGACATCCATTGTTAGTAAATGGATTTCTGATTGGCAGAGATATGCACCCTGCCCAAACAAGAATCACAATCCTAGTCAGGGTAAATCACAAACACACCCTAAATCAACCCTTGCTCACCTCCTTGTAGCTTGGCACAGAGCAGTATTTGTGCAAAACTTCAAACAGTAAAACTGTGAAACCACATAAAAAGTTAGAACAATATAGCTTAATTTAATGAACAAAACAAGACTAAAACTACAAAAATCCAATAAGTAGAACAGGAGTTATGAATTTTTGAAGAATAAACTGCAATCTAGTGCTTAAAAGCGGCAACTGGGGATATCTGGTCGCACTAGACTGGGTCAAATACAAAAGTTCAAGCTGAACCTGATGGAGTACAGGTCAGACACAGTCCCAACCAAGTCACACTGAAACTTTACCTTCTCAAGAATTGTGCCAAGGGTCCTGTTTGCAGGTAAGAATTGACCGGAGTGAGAAGAGCGTCACTGGCAGTGGTCCGAGGGGCACGTAGAGCCGCTGGGTGTTATGAATGAATGGGCGGGAGCATCATTGTCATGGGTGGCGATACCTGCTGTGTGAATAGACAAACTTGCGCCCACTAGGGCTGATCCTTGGTGTGAGCGGAGCGGTTCCTCAGTGAACTGGTCCGTTTGCAGAGAGCCCAAAAGCTTGATGTCAGGAGCCAAAAACACTTCCAAGGGCACAGGACATGAGAGGCACCCCTTGGGGGTCAGGAGCTCGTTGCAATCTGGTCCAGGAGCTGTGGGGAGCCTGTTATATCCCTGAGGCTCAGACCAGGAGGCCAGCAGACTATCACTTTGAGTCACTCTGGCGTCCTGGATTCAAGATGGGTTCCAGAACCAGTTCTTCTTCCCCAGGCAAGAAAGCAGCAGGCAGCAGGTCAGCACAGCAAAGCAGCAGCTCCTTCAGAGTGCAGTCGAGCAGAGTGGCAGTCCTTTCTGCAGCACAACAGCCCTTCTTCCTGGCAGAATATCCACAGGGCCTAAGGTGTAATAAAGTGGTGGTGTCAGAGGTCCAGTACTTATTACCAGTTGTATCAAAGAGAGGCCTTTTAAGTGCATAGAGTCCCTGCCTTTCCAGTCCTAGCTCCAGGCTCTCTACAGGAGGGTATGAAGCTCTTTGTGTGGGGACAAGACACAAACTAGGTGTAAATGTGAGGCTGTGTCCAGCTCCTCCCTCCCATCCTGTCCAGGAAGGCCCATCAGGATATGGATGGCCCATCAAGTCACACCTAATCTTCCTTTGCATGTGGTTGTCTAGAGGTAATACACAAAACCCAACTATCACCCAACCCAGAAATGCATTCAGAGACAGACAGCAGGCATCAAATGGCTAAAGTAAGAAAATGCCAACTTTCTAAAAGTTATGCAAGACGGAATATGAAAGAATGCACTCCTTCCCTTGTTTTGTTTTTAACATGAAAAATTGACTGACCATGTTGATGTGTGCGATCAGAAACTGTGATCTGTCCCAACAGTCACAAAACCTTAAAGAGTGTCCAATGAGGTGCGTGACTACGCACCATCTGTCGCACTGCGTGAATTCAGGAATATATCCACACTGTAATATTCTCCATTTGTGATAATCCACTTACTCGTAGTACACCACAGGTAACACAAACTTTACTCCAAAATTAATCCAAACTTCCTTAATCACTCGAAGACTGCGTAATTCCAGCATGATTCTTTTACTAAACATTTTCAAATGTCTCCTGTTGGCACATCCGGGCTTTAAACAGCGACACGTGAGAATAAATCATACGCGTCAAGTGGGCTCAATTCATTCCACCCAATGCATTTCGGGCCTGAAAGGCCCTTCGTCAGGGGTCACTGAAATAGATAAATAAAAGAGGCATTTCAACCATCGGAGCAATATACACTATCAGTCTATCAGACACTCCGTTGTCTTCGAGTGATTAAGGAAGTTTGGATTTATTTTGGAGTAAAGTTTGTATTACCTATGGTGTACTACGAGTAAGTGGATTATCACAATTGGAGAATATTACAGTGTGGATATATTCCTGAATTCATGCAGTGCAACAGATGGTGCGTAGTTACGCACCTCATTGGACACTTTCTAATAGTGGCATTTTCAGAATTGCTATTTAAAATCCAACTTCACCATAAGTTATGATTTAAAATTGTGATTCCAGAGACACCAAACTTGGGGTTCCAATCTCTTCCTAACTGAAAATTACACTTATAAAATGTAATAACAATGTTATCTTGTGAGAGAGATAAGTCTTGCAATAGTGCAACATGAATGCAAGAGTTTTTCAATACCATGACATATAAAATTTAAAAGTACATGACCTACTTTTTAAATACACTGCACCCTGCCCTTGGAATGTCCAGGGCCTACCTTTTGAGTGACTGATATATTAAAAAAGAAGATTTGAGCCTAGTAAGAGTTTTATCTTGCCAGGACGACATGGCAGTTTAAAACTGCACACACAGGCTCTGCAATGGCAGGCCTGAGGCAGGTTTAAGGGGCTACTTAAGTGGGTGGCACGATCAGTGCTGCAGGCCCACTAGTAACATTTAGTTTACAGGCCCTGGGCACATTTAGTACACTTTACTAGGTACTTCTAAGTAAATTAAGATGCCAATTGTGGATAAGCCAATTTTACCATGTTTTAAGCAGAGAGCTCACGTACTTCAGCACTGGCTAGCAGTAGTAAAGTGCCCAGAGTCCTAAGGGCAACAAAACAAATTCAGCAAAAGGGGGAGGAGTAAGACAAAAGGTTTGGGGATGGCCCAGGAGAAAGGGCCATTTCTAGCACCCATTAGTGGACATCATAGGCCACAACAGTGGGGCCATTCCAGAGGCATTATGTATACAATCATCAGATTGTTGTCTGCAGTGGGAAAGCATTCGCCCATTCGTGTCATACACACAAAGAATGGAATATCTCGAGGACATCTAGCTCCTGAGGCGGAAGCCGGGAGATAAGCTTGCAATATTTTTAAAACTTAATGTGATATCGTGTTTTTACTTACCAGTCCCTACCCCCTGGGCACTTATTCTTTTGTATTTCACTTACGAGGGCTTTCCCGCGCAGCGGATCTCAGCGCTGCCGCGGGCCACAAATCTTTTTGCCGCCATTTCCCCAGGGCACACAGGCCACGCCCCCTATCATTAGGCCTCGCCCCTCCCGCACTGAAAGTACTTAGGCGCGTTGACTACGAACGCGAGACAGAGGACATCTAGCTCCTAAGGCGGAAGCCGAGAGATAAGCTTGCAATATTTTTAAAACTTAATGTGATATTGTGTTTTTACTTCCCAGTCCCTACCCCCTGGGCACTTATTCTTTTGTATTTCACTTACGAGGGCTTCCCCGCGCAGCGGATCTCAGCGCTGCCGCGGGCCACAAATCTTTTTGCCGCCATTTCCCCAGGGCACACAGGCCATGCCCCCTATCGTTAGGCCACGCCCCTCCCGCACTGAAAGTACTTAGGCGCGTTGACTACGCACGCGAGACAGAGGACATCTAGCTCCTAAGGCGGAAGCCGAGAGATAAGCTTGCAATATTTTTAAAACTTAATGTGATATCGTGTTTTTACTTACCAGTCCCTACCCCCTGGGCACTTATTCTTTTGTATTTCACTTACGAGGGCTTCCCCGCGCAGCGGATCTCAGCGCTGCCGCGGGCCACAAATCTTTTTGCTGCCATTTCCCCAGGGCACACAGGCCATGCCCCCTATCGTTAGGCCACGCCCCTTCCTCCTCCTATAACTATGTGCATTTCCAGGACGCGCAGCGGACGAGCGCAAGCCCGTCTGCGCCCGTCCGCGCCAGTACGGGCCTAGGGACCAGGCAGATTGATGAAAATTACAGCTATACTCCCATGGAACTTCGCTCCCTACAATACTCTTACCCCCTTAGCCTGGATCCCACCACACGATCCTGCCTAGCGGCCAATAACATCTCCCTCCCCCAGTCAGGCCAGGCCTCCTCTGACAAAACTCCTTCTCACTATACCAGCAAAACCTTGAGATCGAATGACCTCACGCTTCGTTGCCTATACTTGAATACACGGTCTATGGTAAAACACCAGTTGGATATTTTTCTACTCCTTAACTCTGATAGGCCGGATATGCTACTCATCACTGAGACCTGGCTCACCCAAGACTCTCTACCAGATGTTTTAGCAGCTCTTCCGGCAGACTACTATATATTGTCAGTGAACAGAGAATCAGGAAAGCAAGGGGGTGATTTTGCGGCCATTATCCATAAAGATCACAAGGTTCTCCATGTTACCCTCCCTGGACCTACCAGATACTGAAAACCTTTTAATCAAAGTGGACACGGACAAGGGAACCATGGTATGGGCACTGATCTATCGACCCCCCAAGGCCATGCCCACCTTCCCGGTTTCCCTGAGCGAACAAATGGCTGGCTTAGTTGTAAATTATGACAAGGTAATGCTGATTGGGGATTTAAACTACTGGTTTAATGACCCAGCGGCAGGGCGGCAGGGCCCCAGGCCACTGAACTCTCTAAGTTCCTCCTCCAGTTGAATTTCTCTCAATCTCAATCAGTCTTGATCCCTACCCACGAAAAAGGACACATTCTGGACCAGATCTGGTCTCATAATGTCCTGGTGTCTACTCCGACGGCAACCCCCTGCATTTGGTCAGATCACCATCTACTCCAATTTTCCTGCACCGTACACGGCCAGAGGAAGGCCGCCATTCCCGCAGGCGGGGTAGTAAGAAAATGGAGATCTCTAAACAATCACGACTTCTTGGCGTCCCTGTCTAATTCAATCCCTGCACCCACACAGGATATTAATCTCATGGAAAAAAATCTCTCTGATTGGCTCCTGGCAGCTTGCAACGAGCATGTCCCGCTCTCTAAATTCTCTCTCGGCCGTCGCATGGATGCCCATAGATGGTTCACGGCTGATTTAAAAAAACAAAAACTAGAATTGCGCCAATTCGAAAGGAAATGGAGACATGGGTACACCGATGAGGCCAGAGTGGCATATACGACCGCACGTAGGAATTATAAGAACTCTATCCTTACTGCTAAGGCAGCATTTTTGTCCGAAAAAAATATTGAACGCACCAAACAAATCTAGAGAGATCTTCAAGGTTGTGAACGATCTCTGCAATGATGCAAGAACCCCCCCCCCCCCAAGCTCCCACGCAAGAGCTTTGCAATCAGCCAATAATTTCTTCATAGAAAAGATAGCCACCATAAAAGATAGTATCCCGGAAAGCTCTAGTAGGGCGGCCATCGATGACTCTTGTAATAACCCATCGGAATTCGAGATTTTCCCCCCGATGGATCAACCCAGGTTAATCGAACTGATGAATCGTGTGAAGTCCGGTTCACCCAACGATTGTTGCCCCCCGAACGTCCTGAGGGATATCTACTCAGCACTCCCACTAGGGATACTCCCCCTCTTGAATGAGTCCCTAGCTCAGGGAACAGTCCCCACCTCGTTAAAAAACGCAACGCTGGTCCCGTTAGTAAAAAAACCGGGTGCCGATTCGACTGATCTCTCGAACTATCGACCCATTTCCCTCCTCCCGTTTGGAGCAAAGATATTGGAAGCTCACGTGGCCAGTTGCATCTCTAATTTCATTGAAACATCGGATTACCTGGAACCTAACCAAGCCGGTTTTCGCCAGGCGCACTCAACCGAGGCAGTGACCCTCGCGGTTCTGGACACACTGAGGTCCAATGCCGACAGGGGTATACATCAGGCCTTGGTGCTTCTGGACCTGTCGGCAGCGTTCGACACGGTGGATCATACCATCTTATTACACCGTGTCGAACAAGCCGGCCTGCGTGGCTCGGTCCTCGATTGGGTGAAATCATTCCTGAGCAACCGTACCCAGGCAGTCAAACTTGGGAACTTCTCAGCGCCCAAATTATCTATCACATGCGGTGTCCCGCAAGGCTCGTCATTGTCTCCCCTCCTGTTTAATCTATATCTCAAACCCCTTTTACATTGCTTAAAAAACAGAAGGGTTACGATTTTTAACTATGCAGATGACCTGCAGTTAATTTTCCCACTGGATTCAATTGACGCCGCCATGGAATTCCAGGCAACTATGTTGCACATTCAACAGTGGATGGAGTTGAATCATTTAAAACTCAACCCCGGGAAGACCGAGCTAGTACTTCGGGGAAAAAGCTCTATCAGCTGGGGCCCTCACTTCTGGCCATCAACTATGGGATCCCCCCCTCCCCCTCTTCCTCGGTGAAAAGCCTCGGGATCACCATTAACTCTGATCTCTCTCTGAAAAGCCAGGTGGGAGCTGTGATCTCGTCCAGCTTCCATCAACTGCGCAAAATTAGAAAAATCGCCCATTTACTCACCCACTCTGCCCTCATTCATGTGGTACTCGCCTTTGTCTTGTCCCGATTAGACTTTTCAAATTCCATTTATTTAGGTCTTCCCCTGTTCTTGACTAAACGCTTGCAAATTGTGCAAAATCAAGCGGCCAGATTGATCTTCAAAAGCCACGGCAGGAGTTCGGCGAAACCATTGCTGGCTACTCTTCACTGGCTTCCCATAGCCCAACGGGTATTATTTAAAGTCGGATGTTTGGCCTTTAAGGCTCTGCATGGGAAAAGCCCCATGTTCATAAACAGCTTAATAATTAAACATGAGCCTTCCCGCAATCTTCGCTCTGCCCATCAGTCTCTGCTCACTCTACCCTCCTTCAAACTTAAGCGTCAAGGTGGGTGTCGATTCGCTTATCTGGCCCCAAAGGTGTGGAACTCTTTCCCCCTGTCGCTCAGGAAGTGTACTAATCTTATGGAGTTCCGGAGAGCATTGAAGACCTGGCTATTCAAGCAAGCTTCAGGATAGGCTAACCATCTTTCATTTTTTTTCCTCACTACAGCGCCATGAAACCTCTGGGTACCCGCGCGCTTAACAAATTCCGAGTAAGATAAGATAAGATAAGATATCTGTATGAGGGCGCTGTACACAGTTGTTTTTACTACATGCATAGAGAAAAACAAGAATGTTGTATTGATCATAGCCCACATTAACTGCACAAACCCTTCAGACAAATCTTGGTGCTGTCACGTAACAGGCTGCAACAGGATAATGTGTTATGTTTCTGGATATTTATCCTTAGTTTTAATGCACACTTCCAAACCAACTTTCACATAATGGCTGGAGTTGCGAAGAACGCAGCTCTGCACTCTCGTGGGTTGAGATTCACATCTCGCAACAACAAAGAATCCCGTCGGGATCATCAAATACCTATCAGTCGACTAATGCTGTGTATATTTAAGAGGGGTTAAACAACAGTTCCCCAGCTCCGGTGTCTGTAGCTATGGCTGTTACTCCACATCCTCTTTGCATGAATGCTATTGGCTCAAGAGGGGAAATAGGCAACAGGGAAGGGGGCGAGTGGGAGGGGTACATAAGCAAAAGGAATGGGGTGGGTGGGAAGGGAAAATAAGCAACATGGATGGGGTGGGAGGGATGAGGAACGAGACAACAAGGTTGGAGCAGCTGGGAGAGGGAAGGAAGCAACAGAGATGAGGGAATAAAGCAACAGGATGGGGGTAGGTGTGAGGGGGAACAAAGCAACACAAATGGTGGACAGGTGTGCGGGGACAGAGTGAGTCAAAACAAGAGTACTCATATGGATTGCCTAAACACAACTAAAAAAGTAGCTCCAAAAACTGGGGGCAGAGGATGGACAAAAGTACTTGGTCCATGAACTGGGGAGGAACACAGGAAGAGGGATGATATATGAATGCCATGAACAAATGGAAACGAGGGTTACAGAGTGACGTTGAAGCAAACCAATGGTAAGCCTGTGGGTGGACTTCAGCCCGCTGAATTGAAAGCAACATGTCTCTTTGAGACTGCTCATGCGTTGTCTAGCAGAGTCCAAAACATGGAGCCCAGGACCTCCTGCAGAAAAGAGGATCTCACAGCTACCCTGGAAAGTAAAATAGGTTTAAACAATCTGAGAAGTAAACCAAAATTAAATAAAATAACCACAGACCCTTGTGCACAAATCTAAGCAATACGTGGCTGAGGCGCAAGGTCCCCAAACACTGCAAAGAAAAGAAAGGAGTCTTACATAACATTTAAAAGTGCACGTTGTGCAGGTGTGCAACAAGGCAGAAAGCAGTTATCTTTGACACACAGGGGCCGATTCACAGAACTAATCTCTTAGATAAAATCCTAAATGTACTACTTTTGGTATTCACAGAAGGCATGTAGTAGCAATAAAGTTAGGACTCCTAACTTTACTACTACTAAATAAATGCCTTTTGTGAATACCGAAAGGTGTAAAGTTAGGATTTTGTCTCAGTTTAGTAGTAGTAAAGTTAGGAGTCCTAACTTTGCTACTACAAAATGCCTTTTGTGAATACCAAAAGTAGTAAGTTTAGGATTTTATTTCAGATTAGTACTGTGAATCGACCGCTATGTGAATGCAGTGGCCTAATAAAGATCAGCAAGTGCCGCATCAGTGGCACATGCTCGAAGTGCTGCCAAAGGGACCGCCTTGCCAACCAGGTAGGAAAAAGAAAGAAGAAAAGTGGAGTGTAAATTAAAGATGAAAATGGAGCACAGGAACCTCTGTAGAGGAGAAGATCCCATGGCTAGAAAGTAAAGAAGGCTAAAATATTGGGAGATGTTAAACAAAGAATTAAAATAGCCATGCGTTCTTGAACATAAATCAAAACAGTAAATTAAAGAACCAAATTGTGCCCGAGAGGCCTGGCAGAACAAGGATAGGAAAGGAGTCAACATTTAAAAGAGCACAATGTGCAGCAGTGCAACAAGCAAGGAGAGCAGGTTGTGTAGCTTGGTCAGTAAGACTGGGGGGGGTATCATGTTAATTATTATATGAGAAGCTGGGCATGAGGGGGCTAAGTGTCATCATTGGAAAGGGAAAGGAGTGCGAATATGTGAGGGATACTTAAAACGCAGTACTTTGTAAAATACCCATGTTTTAAGACTTTCAAAACAGAAGATTGTGTGTTTTTGTCTGATTGTGTATTTAAAAATTCCTGTTGAAATCTTGCATACCCCTTACCATACCCGACTCGAAGCTCCTGTACCCAACTATTTACTAAATAATACGTTTATTGGGGGGGTGTAACACCCCAAGCACCACCCTGCCCCACCCCCACCCCTCCAAAGCTACACCCCTGAGCAGTAGTGTAATTTAGCCAGAACTCAATCAGAAAGTAGATGGACAGATCCAATAGGAAGGTATTGCTCTGGAACCCCAGGCTAAACCTGCAGAATATGATGCCGAAGGGACTTTATTAAAGAGAAAGCATATGTAAACGGTCCATCCCAAGTGGATATAGGCAACAAGAATGAAGGTATTAAAACATTTGATAGCCTATTGTTCTACGGACCAGGAGCAGCCACCAATTAATATGGCAGCAGGAGAAGTACAGAGCAGGTAACAAACATATTACAAAAATTTTCAGGCTGAAACTCAGTAACGATAGGAAATAAACAAGTTAATCTCAGCAGAAAGTGAACACAGATTCTTCATTGTGAAGACTTAACTTGTGTCATATGTGGGCTGCAGCCGTGGCCAGTAGTGGGAGTACCGGCCGGGCGATTTCATTGCATACACTGCATCACCAAATGCGATGCAGTGTGTGCAACGAAATTCGTTTTATTTATTTTTATGTTAAACTTACCTTTTAAAGTCCGTAATCCATACATTACTACCCCCCGTCGCGCCCCTCCTCCACCCCACGTCACCGCCCGGCCGGTACTCCCACTACCGGCCGCGGCTGGTGGGCTGCCATAGACCTCACCAGAGCCAGGTGAAAGCCTCACATTCAGTGCTTAATTTGCGACTGTGGTTTCCAGTGCTTGGCACCAGCACCTAAATGCCAGCACCAGGGCTTATGACAGTCTGCCACATGGTGGCGCCGTTTGGTTAATTTAGGTAGGAGTACAACAGCAGCTATTTATTAGTTCAATTTATATTTGTAATGACTAATACCTGCCTCCCAAGCCATGCCTATAGCTTTGGGACCTGGAATAGTATAAATCGTCACACTTGTAAGAGTGTGATGGTCAGTAGCTGTGTTTGTACTTTCATTGGCAGCTAACAGGGGCATTGTGTGGTGCAAGCTGCAGTGGTCTCCCAATGAGAGCCCCAGCACGTATTCTTTTACAAATTGAGCAAAGCTCACAATGACAGACATTTTGGTTGTTCATTAGTGTTGGACAATATACTGCAAAAGAAATGCTGGATTTATGGTCAGGCAGGATTAAATCAGCTCCAATAGGTCTGTGAATGCCAAGGAGTAGCTATCAAAAGTGCGGAAGGCACAGTGGCACCAGAACCCATGGTGAGTAATGGGCCCACTGCACCTCAGTACACTGACTTTTTTCTACCCCATTGAGGATATGGGGGCATTTTTCTTATTGGCATTAGGGCCCGTGGAACACATGCTCCCCCAGCACTCCCTCATGCACGTGTGGTGCTCCCTTTCGCATGGCACTGCTGGCAGCAGCTGGGGCCTACAGCATCACAGTGCATTCACTCCTCGCCTTTCCTAAGTCCTGCAGAAGTGTCTTGAGCCCCAGAGTAATTTTTCAAAGTCAGTGGTCTCCAACGCTATGCTTTAGGACTGAATTTGCAGACCACTGGATATTATAGGGAGACCTGACACTGAGAAAAGACTGAATAATCCTATTATTGCGTTTGCTTATGCTTTTTCCATTTTTTTACACTGTTCTGCACCATTCCGTTTTCATCGCACTTATCCCTTTAAGTTTTACTTCACATACACTCAATTTAAATAAACAACGATGTACACAAATTTTACTCATGACTAACTCTATCGAATAGTACGGGCTAGATCACAGTTGGCCAATAGGATCCCGTAACATTACCACTTCATAAGTAAAAGGTTAAAGAAACAAACTGCTTTCACAGATTCGTTTACAAGCATTAGTATTCCTCTAACTATATTTTAGTTATTATAATGCATTGAACCTACATTTGTGAAACGCCTTGAACGTTTAGTATAGCACCATAGCTCTTTAAAAATAGGTAAGGGTTGACAAAATTGAGCGCCATTGCCTGTGCAAAACTCCCCAAGTTTTTTTGTTTGTTAAATAAGGTTAGCAGATTTCAAGGAGTTCATGAAGTTTCAAGATTAACAGATAAAAATAATATTGACATATTTCCTTTTTACTGAACGAAATCCGGAGGGGGCGGAGCTTTAGGCTTTTGAAGGAAGAGAAACCTACTTCATTGAGGGAATTTTCCTGCAAAAAAAGGAGTATTTGGAAAACTCTACCCCATTACTTTTTTTAAACCTTGCCCCCAGGTGAAGTCGGCATACTGCTTTCATTTTTTTAAACTTCGGGAATCGCAGAATTTATAGTCATTGTCAGTTGCACCAGCGAAATTAAGACTTCACCCAACCCCAAACATAAATAAACAGCCGTGGGAGCAACTCACACAGTGGGTTCTGTGTTTGGACTTCAGTTACACTGCAGCAGCAGAAACATAAGTATACCCCTCTCTGTGAGTGATTTCCTTTCTAGCGTGGGAATCAATTTTCTTTAATGTTGTGCCATCAAATTAGAACATGATGGGGTCAGGCAATTATTTTTTTTTGCTGTGTTTTTCTGGTTTTGTGAGCTCTTGTTTTTGAAAACTTGACTATTTCAACAACTGCTTGGTACTATATCAATGCAAGAAAATGAACATACTTATAAAAATGTCGCTGGTAATATACAAAATGCTTTCAAAAAGACAAACGCTTTGATTATTTAACTTCAAAGATTGTCACTTATAATGGAACAGTGAGGAAATGGGCCATTAGTTGTGAGGCCTGCACAAGTAATGGGTCCACATTCACCCCCTCACTGGGAACTAAACACCCGATTGTGGCGCTTGACTCTCTCAGGGTAGCGGAGCAGAGCAGTGCAAGACCTACTCAAGAGAAGTGGTGTGGGCTAGTAATCACCATTCACTGGCACGCAATAATAACAATAAATAATTGTCCAGTCTGTGCTTTGTCTTTAGAAAAGTAAAAGTACATTCATTACACACACTACTCGATTTTAAGCTGCATTTTACAAATATACATAACGTTGGCAGAAATACCCTTTGAACTGTTACATTTGACCCCTAAAGAGTCATTACCCCAATTTTCACATGAGAGCGCATAATAATGTATGGGGCGTCAGTTTACATTAGGTCATTGTTGTCTCATTTCAAGATTGGAATCACGTGTTTTGGTAATACTTCCTTCCATCATTGACGTCAGTAACCATGATCCCTCTGCACTTAAATGATTATTCAGGCATTGCAATTCAATGATAACATCATCATTAATAAAAAAAACAGCTTTTTGTAAGGAGCATGAATTACTATCAGCATTACCAACCTTTTTTAGGTAAAGCATTGTGCACATCTTTAAATATAGCATTGCTTAGACTCATGATGAATATTACTGGGAAAGAAAGCAGTCATGAAGAACACTTTTCAATAAAGTAGTTTTAAATCATTATGATAACCATCTTTAAATAAAACATGTTTATGCCCCAGAACCTGTAGTAATACAGGTATCTCCTAGAGAACACTGCACTCCCAGTTGTGAAGCCCATGGTCCAGCCTGAGGAGTTCTTAACAAAACAAAGGACATCCTGGGTTGGCCATTCTTGGATACACCCTCCAAACGTATGGTCAGTACTTTATCTATAAATTCTTTTCGGTGGTGCTCCTGTAATCCTGCATCCTCCCACACTTTATTTGGTGTGTTGGTGGTGCTCCTGCTATCCGGGGGCAGTCACATGGACAGGACTTTGGGCTAAGAACAGGCCCCTCAGGGCATTATGGGGCACTTCCTACAGGGAGATTGTGAATAGTGATGAGCAGCCCTGGTCTCTTCTTTGTGTTGCCCTACACTGCCTCACACGTTGGGTCCTTTTTCCTTTTTTGATTTGGGGATTCCTGGTCCCCCCAAACACCCCGGTGCCTCCAAATGTTGGGGACACATGAGGGAGCCCAACTCTGGCTGCCCCACTGGCTCCCCACACAGGCTGCACTTCCTCTGATGCTCACGGGCGATGGCAGCTAATCTCCCCTGCCCACTCCTGAGGGCAGGGCACTGGTCTCTATGGTGGCCACCACTCCCCCCAGACACAGGCCTGGGGAGTGGGTTAGGCCTACCATGGATGGACAGAGTGTGGTGACACTATCCCATTCTCTTCCTCGCTGCTGTGGTCAAAAGTTCGGGATTATTACGGGCCCCTCTACCTCTATTCAGGAGAGCGCGAAGGTGCTCCCCATGCAGCAGGACATGTTGGGGCCCGGAGCTGGGGATACAGGTCTCCTGGTTGGCCTCTCAGGGGTGCAGCATAGCTCTATGCAATCCTGCAGTGGAGGGGGGCCTGGAGATGAGACTCACGGTTCTCTGTAATGAAAATCCGACCTGGGGTTTGGGGACCCCTGGGGAAACTGCCAGTAGCGGTTCGGCGAGGGAGTGCTGCGGGGCAGTGGGGCAAGGAGGGGCAGGGTGGGGTGGTAGTCAGGGCCGGACTGGCCATAGCAGGCACCAGGCAATCCCCGGTGCGCCGCATGGGTGGGAGCCGTTTTTGTTACAATGCCGTTTTTGCAGCATAGCTGCAAAATCGGCCCTGTACCAAAATCGGCCGAAAACCGGCCCTGCAAAGAGCTCGGCGGCATCTCCAACCCCCCCAAGTGGGAAGGGGGGGGCGGCGGCTGAGCACTTTGCCAGGGCCGGCTGTGGTTCCCAGTCCGGCCCTGTAGTAGTAGAGTCTGACATACGATGGACAGGAGTAAGGTAAGTACATAAATAAATAAAACAATTTACCTTGCGTGCCCTGCATCACCAACTCGGCGCTGCAGCACGCGCAAGGTAAATTGTTTTTTTAATTTAATTGCTTACCTTACTCCTGTCCATCGTATGTCAGATTCTACTAGCCCCCACCCTGCCCCTTCCCCGCCCCACCACCCCGCAGCACTTCCTCAGCGAGACGCCACTGGAAACAGCCTTATATATATCTCCTCCCAGAGCTAATCTTTGCAAACTCTCTTCGCAGTGACCTGTGGACCCTGGCCCATCCGGGGGGCATGAAGTACTCTGTCAGGAGAGCTCGATATGCACCGGGCCTCTCTGGGGTGGGGGGGTCATAGGTCGAATCTTTCTCCTACATATATCTTGGGCCCCTTTGGCCCTTTTTGCATGTGTTAGGGCCCGTTTTGCTCCTAGGGGCGCACCCTTGCAAATGTAGCATTCTCCTTAGGCCTCCTACCTCTAAGGTGGCAAACTTTACGGGGAGCTATTCCACTGGCTCCCTGCACCAGCCTTTCTCCTTTTCCTCCTTTGGGGCTTCTCTCCTCCTTGTGGCAGATGTCCAGTTCTTCCCAAGCTAGTCCCCAGGGGGAATAAGGGGACTGGGGAGAGTCCCACTGGTCCCGGGGGCAACTGCGGTCATAGTCCTTAGTCCAGGTGGATATCAGGTGGTTCCTCCTTCCAGTTGTCAATGGCTGCCGCCTCATGTCGCAGTGTCCAGCAGAAAAACCTTTGACACTCGTCTTCAATAGAACTCCATAGATTTTTATGTTACAATAACATTTAACAAGGATATATATGTGGAACCATGATGGACTGATGTGCTAAGGTGGAGGAGCCCATTTATATAGCTTGGGGTTCTCCCCGCAAACACAATTAAATCTGAGGGAGATGGTTGTCACATTACAAACTAGTTACTGAATGGAATGGCGTTATCTTTTTGTCACATATCTGCTATTGCATTATTATTATGCTCTGTACTGTGTACTGTTAGTTACCCTTATTGTATAAAATCAACAAAACTCTTTTGATTACAAAAAAAAAAGGATTTACGTGGCGTAACTTGTCACAAAAACCATAATCTGTATATCGGTTTTCAAGATAATAAAAAATAAAATGTTCAAATCAAGATTAAAAAAAAAAAAAATCAAAAGTATGCGAAGAAGCTTTCCTTCGGCCTCAATGAAGATTGCAATAAAAAAAATACCTAGTATTTTCACATTGACTTTGCTCTCTTGTTTTTGCACCATTGCTGCTACCTCTTTTCACTCTTTTGCGTTTCAATTCCTCAATATAAGAGTTTAGAGAAAAAGGAATACTCCTAAAAAACATTCCCAAATCTAATTCTACTTCTCAAAGTCTGGGAATTGCTTTCCCCTTTGATTATTTTGAATACTTAATGTAAACAGGATCATTGTAAACGAAATACCAGCTTTGTCAAAGGGTTTGAAAGACTCAAAGGCTTTACCATGAAGGTGAGCGTTAGTGCATGGCATAGCTGCGTGCCTGTTTTTATATGGTTGCTCTTTCTAAAATGCACACTTTATTTCAAAACTTATTGGAGTTAGTGCATGTGCTGCAGATAGCACAGAACAAACAATAGCAAAACCTATAGGTTTTGCCTATGTGGGAGCAATTGGCTGTGCCAATGTCTTTTAGACATGTTGTACTGCAACGTGGATGTAAACAGATTAGAGTGGAGTGGGGTAGCTTAAAGTGGTGTGGAGAGACTTATCGTGAAGCAGCATAGAGTGGAGTGGATTAGAGTGGCTTGGAGTGGCATAGAGTGGCGTAGAGTGAATTAGCATAGAGTAGAGTGGTGTAGAGTGAAGTGTTGTAGAGTGGCGTACAGTGGAGTGGAGTGGCATAGAGTGCAGTGGGATAGAGAAGTGTGGAGTGGCATAGAGTAAAGTGAGGTTAACTGGAGTAGAGTGGCGTAGAGTGATGTTGAGTGCAGTGACGTAGGGTAGATTGGCATAGAGTAGAGTAGAGTGGCATAGATTGGAGTAGGGTAGACTAAAATCGCTTAGAGTATGAATGGCATGGTGTAAAGTGGTGTCAATGTCGTAGAGTGGAGTGGAGTAGAGTACAGTGGAACAGAGTGGCTTAGAAAAAAGTGACGTGGAGTTGAGTGGAGAAGAGTGGCTTGGAGTGGCATAGAGTAGAGTGGTGTAGAGCAGAGTGGGGTAGAGTAAAGTGGGGTAGAGTGAAGTGGCATAGAGCAGATTAGAGTAGGGTGGCATACCTTGGTGTAGAGTAGAGTGGCATTGTGTGGAGTGAGGGAGAGTGGCATAGAGTCCCACTGTGTGGAGTGGAGTGGTATGGCATAGAGTAAAGTGGAGTGGCATAGAGTGGAGTGGTGTAGAGTGGCGTGGAGTAGCATGAAGTGGCATAGAGTACAGTGGAGAGGCACAGGGTAAAGAAAGGTGGACTTGGGTAGAGTGCAGGGGCATAGATTGCAGTGGTGTAGAGTAGAGTTGTGCAAATTATAGTGCAGTGGCCTTGAGTACAGTGATGTAGAGTAGAGTGGCATAGAGTTCAGTGGCATAGAGTACAGTGGTGGACTGTGCAGTGATGTACAGTACGGTGGCATAGAGTGGAGTGGCGTGGAGTGAAGTGGTGCAGAGTACGGTTGAGTCGTGTTGAATGCAGTAGCATTCAGTACAGTGGTGCAGAGTTGAGTAGAGTGGCATAGAATGCAGTGCCATAGACTTCAGTGGCATAGAGTGCAGAGATGAGGAGTAGAGGAGTAAAATAGAGAGGCATAGCATGCAATGGAGTAGAGTGCAGTGGTACAGAGTAGAGTGCAATGGCATAGAGTGAAGTGGCATAGAGTAGAGCTGTGCAGAGTTGAGTACAGTGGCATAGAGGGCAGTGGTGTAGAGTGCAGTGGCACAGAGCAGAGTACAGGGGTGTAGAGTGCAGTGGTGCAGAGTAGAGTGGTGGAGAATAGAGTAAAGTGGCATAGAGTGGTACAGAGTAGAGTGCAGCGGCTTAGAGTACAGTTGCATAGAATGCAGTGGCATAGAGTGCAGTGACTTGGAGTAGAGTTCTTCCCTCTGTATGACATTCCATGTACCAGGAATTTCTTCCAGAAAAGAACTGTGGGTTTTTAATTTAAAGATTTTTATGCTATGTTGATAATGTGCATGTTGTTGCATTTATAATGTACTGTGTTTAACTTTATGAAATGTTTTTAACAAAGAAATAAAGAAGAATTATATAATTCATTATTTAGTTTCGAAATTCCATTTCTAACATATAGGCTAAATTTATGTGATACGGTAGTTTGTGTCCCCATGGGATTATATTTTTTCACTTGGAGTAGAGTGGTACAGAGCAGAGTAAAGTGGCGTAGAGTGCAATGATATGGAGTGCAATAGCACAGAATGCAGTCACATAGAGTGTTGCAAAATAGATTAGAGTGGTGTAGAGTGCAGTGGAGTAGAGTGCAGTGGTGTAGTGTAGAGTGGCATGGAGTGCAGTAGTGTAGTGTGCTGTAGAGTAGAGTGGTCTAGAATGAAATGGCGGAGAGTGCAGTGTCATTGAGTGCTGTGGCATAGAGTGCAGTGGTATAGAGTAGAGTAGAATGCTGTAGAGCGCAGTCGCATAAAGTGCAGTTGTGTAAAATGCAGTGGCATGGAGTGGTGCAGAGTAGAGTGGTATAGAGTGCAGTGACCAAGGGTAGAGTGATGCAGAGTAGAGCGTAGTGGCGTAGAGTGCAGTGGCATAGAGTGCAGGGATGTAGAGTAGAGTAGTGCAGAGAAGCGCGTCAGAGTGCAGAGGGATATATTTGTGCAGGGTAGAGTATAGTGGTGTGGAGTGCACTGGCAGAGAGTGCAGTGGCATAAAGTGCAGTGACATAGAGTGGTGCAGAGACATAGGGGGTCATTAGGAAGGCGGGCGGACTTTGCCCTCCCGCCATCCTCCCGGGGATTGGGACAGCCCGCCATAAGGGCGGGGGTCCAGTGGGGGGAATAAAGATGCGCACGCCACAGTGGTGAGCGCATCCCGCATTTTTAACATCGCCGCATTGTTAAAAATGCATGGCATGGCATGCATTTGCATACACAAAGCGGCAGGCACCGTGTGGTGCCTGCCAAATTGTGTATGCAAATGCAGGGGGTACCACAAGTACCCCCATTGGCACCCCCCACCTCACCTTCACCATGGGGACCCGCAAGGGGCCCCCAAAGTAAAGACCACCTGCAATGCAGCCACGGAATGCAGCCCATCGTAATATGGCTGGCGGTGTCTGATAGACACCGCCACCATATGAACCCTTTTCTGCCCCGGCCGCAAGGTGACCGGGGCGGAAAAGCGGCAGACGGTGTTTCCGTCTGCCGCGGTCCACCCCGCCATAGTAATATGGTGGGGGAAATGGGTGGCGGGCGGGCAAGGATGTTGGTCGGATCCGCCCAACATCCTAATGGGCCCCTTAGAGTGGTGCAGATCATAGTGGCTTAGAGTGCAGTGGCAACGAGTAGTGCAGAGAAAAGCAGAGTGACGCATAAAGCAGTGGCATAGAGTGCTTTGGCATAGAGTAGAGTGGCAAGAAGTGCAGTGGCTTAGAGTAGAGAGGTGCAGGATAGTGTGCAGTGGTGTAGAGTGCAGTGGCGTAGAGTGCAGTGGTGTAGAGTAGAGTGGTGTCAAGTACAGTGCAGTGGCATAGAGTGCAGTGGCTTAGCGTCCTACTGGCCAGAGGCATAGATTACAGGATAGGGAAGGGAGGAAAAAGAAGCAACATAGAAGGGGGCAGGTGGAAGGGAATAGAAGCTACATAGATGGAAATTTGGGAGACATACTGAAAATACAAGCAATCATATAGAGTGCTTGAACACAAAGGAATAATTAGCTCCAAATACGCGAGCAGTGGATTGACACAAGTACTTGGTCCATGCTCCAGGGGAGGGCAAACAAAAGAAGAGGATATGACGCACGCATGCCATGACAAATGGGGGTGATTCAAATGCGAGCACTGCTGAGGCTAACAAACGATAAGCTCTGGGGAGGTGAAAGCCCACTGTATGTAAACAAGTCTTACAGAGACAGCGCATATGGTGTCCAGGCAAAACCTAAAAAGGCAATAAATGGTCACTGCATCCAAGCTGTACTGTCTGCAGTGCATGCTCTAGTCAGAGAAATATCAAGCGAAGTATAGCCACTTTAGAAAATGTAATTGCATAAAAATCGGTGCACAGCTGGTCCAGTAAGAACACACACCTTAATGACATGGCCCCAAATTTTACCTGTAATGTTCTTCAGTTTTTGGAAGTATACTGCTCAGTTGAAACATCAGTTTTTTGACCTAGAATGTAAAGCTTCTTTTGATAAATTTCAGTTGTTTGGGATGATGCTGTCAGAGTGTCTATACTAGAACAACCTGCATGAAGTCCTATCCAATTTAAAACAACAATTACATTTTATTTAGCGTGAAGTACTTAGGTTCTGACCAGTGAGTCGTTTTTTTTAATGTATGGTACCAGAGCACTGAAGCCTCGATTCTGGGGAGGAGGATGTCTCAACACAAAAAACAGCTATCCCAAAATTTGGAATCAGAATGGGTATGAATACATCCATCCGGAAATATAGGATCCTTTACCATGCATTTTTCCCCATTCCGACGAAGAAACCGCTTATATTTAGGTCGAGCCTATAGCAGAGCGCATGTGCTGCAATAGGAAAACGACCTCTTGCAGCTGACCAGGACTTTTCACAAGCTCCTGCTTGTGGCATTTTTTCCACCACTATTTCTATTGGTGTTTGATTGTGTCTTCCTTAAAAGACAGCACGGAATTGGATAAACGCGGTTGCATGTCCCGCCTTTCCCAGTACAGGTAACCGCCCACGGCCTAGGGCTTGCGGTTACGCGCAGAGCGGCATCTGTTTCCAATTATCGTAGTTGGAAACAGATGGCCTGCTGATCGCTCTCGCTTGCACCACTTGTTCTGTTTCTATTTTTCCTCTGCCCAGTGGCCATGGCACGTGCTGCTGCTCTCTCTGAGTGCAGTGGTTGTGAGCTTCCTGCTTGGGCTGTTTTCCCATATGCGGGGGCTTTGGCACCAGGGCAGTCTTTTAAAGCTCCTGCAAGTGCTCCCTGGAGCAGGCTGGGGTCTGACCTAGGCCCAGAGGCATTGATGGTGCAGGAGAGATGGGGGAGGGATAGCTGGCCTCCCTGGAGTTTCTTTGCGTGACTTTAATGTTTGCATATTCGGCTGGTGTAAAATTCCTCCCAGGACACGTGTGATCACAGAGTCTTCTTTGTGGTGTGCTCAGCTGGTCGGTGCATGGAGCATGGCCGGTGTCTTCAGTCCGCAATGGAGTTTAGGGGTCCCTTAACCTACCCACGTCTGTCTCCCCTATGTCGGTGCACGGCTCCCCCGGCTGACAGCAGAGGAGGCGCTCTCACCCCTCCAGCCTTTCATGGGTTAATCCTGTCTGGGAGGGGGAGGGTGTGTTTGGCACTGCCCCATGCTCCTCTTGCAGTGCACAGTGTGGCCCAGTGCGCTCGGGGCTGCTGAGTGAGAGGTCCCAGCAGTGCCCAGCAAGCAGCCCCGGACTTCAGCAGCCCACACAGGCATGGTAGAGAAAAGATGGTGTGCGCATGCAACGTGACCCCCTGCCCCCTCCTCAAGACACCCCGGGAGCTCCTGACCTAGGAAGCCGCTGGCCCGGAGACGGCAGAAGGTAGGCATCAGCTACTTAGGAACCGACGTGTTTGACTTTGTGTGTGGATAGCGCTCTGTGTTTAGGAAGATGCTTCAAGGTGCTTATTTGGGTAAAAACACCGGCAAAGCCAATAGCTCTGGCTAAACACTTTATAAGGTCCCAGAGGTGAGACCTATTGGCTATGCCAATGCTTGCTTTCACCTGCTCTGGTCAGGCAGGAGCTGTCTGTAGAAGGGCAGTGGCAGTGGCATAGCAAGGGAGCGTGGGGATAAGTCTGCCCTGGGCTGCACGATTTGTGGGGGCGGCAGCCTCCCTCTCCTCTTCTCTTACATGCATTTGTCACAGGGCGGCAAACGCAGGAATCACCAGCACATTCCCCACCCCTGCTCTTCCATGGGGCCACTGCAGGGGAAGCAAAGGCAGGGACCGCCACAAGTGGTAAAGTGTCTAGCTATGCCACTTGGCTGGGGTGGTTGCTGGAGAAGGGCTCAAGGGTTTTAGAAAGATGGGATTCTGTCTGTCTGGAGGGGGTTGGGGGAGGGATGCAGCAGTGGTCAGTTGGGGGCCTAGCTGAGCCTCTGCCCACACCCCCTGCAGCAGCTGTGAGGTCCGGGGTGTATGGGCTCAGAAGTATCAGTTTGGGAGTTAGCAGACCAGATATCTCTGGGCCCAGAGACACTTGTAATTGCATGTGCCGCAATTCCATTAGGAGTTATCGTTCTGGTTGAAACTGCGCAATTCATACCCAGGGCTTTAGAAAGCACAATAAATACTTTACATTAGAAACTAAAATGTCATTACTTTACTGAACTCATAAGAATGGAATCCTGAGCTGGGACTGGTAGGATTCAAACCTAAAATCTATAGGTATGTCACTTCCATGTCAGCAGCTAGCATTTTAACTAACTAAGCCGTCTTGCCAGGTAATGTCAAATTTCTAGCCCCCCAAAAAATGTTCCTTGCTGCTAAGTCAGTTCGGAAATTATCCAGTTTCAAGGTTGTCTCCATTGTTCAGAGCCCAACATCTTCGAATGGTTTTCTGCTAAACCCCCTCACATAACATGGTTTAGTCGCCCCGCCTCAGAACTACACCATATTTTCTCAGTTACAGCAGAAAATGTTTACTATTGCAAGGACACTAAGCATTGTGGGGCTTGATGATATTTCCTCTAGAAAATATATACAAAGACTGACATGGATTGATTCTTGTTTATTTGCTTAGGCAACACACACAAACTCTCAACTGGATAATTTAGTTGAATATCTAACCCACAATCTCAGTGGGACTGAATATCAAGGACCCTACAGAGAAAATAAATATAGGACGGTAAGTAATTCCAGATTTTCTATACCTACCTCCACATGTATGTACCTATGCAGTACATATACCTTCAAGTTAAGTAGATATGGAGTTAGGAATAGTAAATCTATATTTCCTTATATGCACGTACTTTTCATATTTTATTTCTTAATATTCTGTTGATATTCTGTCCTTGATAGTCTGGTGTTGAAGTTCAGTAGTATAATCTTTCGATGCACACACATTCTCACAGCACAGAGATATCCTACTGAAATTAGGCGCTGTTGGAGGACCATATTATGTGACAGGGTTGGCTACATTTATGCAGCTTATTCTTTTTTTTAATATATTTTTTTATTTTAATATTAACACTGTCTGGTAAAATGTTGCACCTCATTAGTACCAGTTCAATACCTGGAATCAGCAATTGAAATGTGACTAGTTAACCATTGTCTGACATCTGCCACTGGAATACACAAAAGGGGAAATTTACTAACACTTTGTTTCTGCTTTCCATCACAAAAGTGAGACAAACCCAGAATAAAGTGTTGTGTGGGGATTTACTTAACAACACATGCATGAGTTGCTATGTAAATTTGCACTATGCGCTACTTCCATCAAGTGGGCATCCCATGGGGTAGACATAGTCGTTCCTAAGCAACCACGAATGGATTTTGGTGCAAATCCCTATCTACTATCATTTGCAGAGAGTAAGCACAAAAAAGTATGGTTGCTTGAGGCAGGTGTAACATTGGAGCAATATTTAAAAGTCTACATAATTTTACAACTTTGCATGTGCTGTACAGTACAGCACACCTGCAAGAAAAGTAGGAAACCTATTATACTATTTCAAAGCAAAGCCTTTGTACTAAAAGGTACCTTTCTAGTACAAAAATTATACTTGACAGAAAACCTATACCCTTGCACTGCGGTGCAAGGGTGTGTGTGTTAGCACATAGCAGTCTAAAGTGGGGGAGAGAAAAATGGCACCATACCTTAGTGGACATGGCGTTTTTCACTCTTCCTTTGATGCACTACAGCTTTGGTTGCAGCACTGCTTTGTGTAAAAAGCTTGGATATCTTGCCCTTCGCGTAGTTTTAAAACAATTAGAGTGGTTTTTTTAACCATTTGCGCTACTAACAGGCATTTTTGTTGAAATCTGAAAATTAGCAAATAATGTATTACCTGACATGTGAAGTGAATCCTTAATTACTCAGAAATTCCAGGGGCCACAGAATCATATTTTTCCACTTGCCCTGCATAAATATGGCTATTTCTGTGCTCCCAAAAACACTCATCTCTAACCGCCCTTCACAAACAAAACATCCAATAGTGCGCCAGAGGCAGAGGATAGTACGCACATCCACCGCAGCAGAGATATACTCTATAATAATAATAATCCACATCTGTAAAGCGCCAACAATCACCCGTAAGGGTCTCTAGGCTCTGGGGGCCATCGGGAAGACAAAGCAAGCTATTGCCCAGAGTCACATGGTGCTGGTCTAATGTGCCACCGGAGCCGGGAATTGAACAGTGATCCCCAGATTCCAGCGTCTGTCGCCCTGGCTGCAGTGCCACACCTCTCCCTTCTACCGCATTTATTCTGCTTTGGTAATTATTCTGAATCTTCCAGTAACAAAACGCAAGAGGGTTAACGTCCAAATTAGAATTACAACTCCTGTAGGAAAACAGCAATCCTAATATTACCCTCTCTGGACATTGCAGCTGTCAAAATGTCCAGTTGGGAAACCAGCCAAAAATAGCAAAATGTCATGGGAATCATGATCAGTAACTTTGCTGTCTGTGGTAATTTCCCACAGTATTGATAATTCTGGGTGTGGGAATACAGATGACGTACCACTGTGTTCACAACATCTCTCTCTCTCTTAGGATACACTATTACCCCCTCATCAAAGTCCTCCTCGTCCAGTCCTTACTAGTGGAGGTGACCCAGCCTCAAACAGAGCCGTTGCATGCTCTAGGATCTATGGCCCACATGCATCAACAATGCCATTTGCGATTCCTTATTAGCGAAAAATAAGGATTCGCTAATAAGGAATAGCAAAAGGCTATGCATGTAGAAATCGCTAAAAAAATAGAGATTTCTAAACATTCCTTAATTGCGACTCACAAATTGCGTGCCGCAATTAAGAAATACCACCCACTCATTCCTATGGGCCTAGAGGCCCATAGGAATGGATGGGAAGACATTCTCAATTTGCGATTCTCAATTAGAGAATCGCCAATAGAGAATGAAATTTCAAGGGCGCCAGGGTGTCAAAATGACACCCTGTTGCACCCCTAAAATCTGCATATGAGTGCATCTTGCACACACACATGCCCCAAGAGCATGTGTGTGTGTAAAATGGAACTTTGAAAAATGCACTTTAGTGCATTTTTCAAAGTTTTTGCAAATTACCATGAAGTTCAACTTCATGGTAATTTGCTCCCCCTATTAGCGAAATCGCTAATTTTTTTACTTTAATGCATTGCATTTAAGGAATCTCAGTTTGAGATTCCTTAAATGGAATTGCAATTTAAGTAATCACAATTTTGCGATTTCTTAAATTGCGATTTTTGCATTTGGGATGATGCATCCCAAATGCAAAAATACAGGTCGCAAAGGGGCAGATTCTGAGAATCTGCTCGTTTGCGACCGGATTTTCTTTTGATGCATGTGGGCCTATTATCCTAGATGTCTAAGTATATCTTCAATTTTCAAGCAGTAACCTAGACAGGCGTCTCTCCCCATATCTCCTGCATCTCTCTGTCTTTGCCTTTCTCTGTCTACAGCTCTTATCACCCTCCCAGCTTCTTCACTACTTCACCTCTAACTCACTTCCTACTTCACCTCTTTTCTCTGTACACCTCATCTCTCTTTTCACGCGTCACTCCTCTTTCGCTACTTTTCATCATTCTCTTTGCCTGACCTATTTTTCAGCACCTCATTTCAATTTGCACCTTTATCTACCCCATACCTTTTCCTCTTTGCATCTATTTTCTTTTTTGACAACCTCACCTCTCTATACCTTTCCACCTTTAACTCTCTCTATCTCACCTGTCAGTCTACCTTCTCTCTCTCCCTGTCTTACATCTCGCTTTACCCCACACCTCTCCCTATTTTTTCCTATTTTCTCTAGCTCTCTCAAAGTCCATTGTAAAAGCTTCCCAATCTACCTATCTTTGTCTAATAACCTCTTTCTCTTTGTCCCTGTCAGTACCTTTTTTCTGACTACCTAATTTTTCTCTCTTTTTCATATGTCGCAACCCGAACTTTCTATCTACCTCATCATTATCTCTACCACCCTCCTCTTCACATCTCTTACTGTGCATTGTCTGTATTCCTCCTGGCTCCTTCTATTCTTCCTTCTCATTTGAGTATGACATAACTGTGTTGTCAATGAATTGTACACATAGAAAGAGATGAGTATCAGAGGAATAGAAATAAGGACATACTACCAGATTTCATCCAATAAAATAGTGAAATCCTTGAAGCCATACTTTTAATTATCACTTTTGCAGAAGAATGCATTTGCAAATGGGGATTTATTTGTGTTTAAGAACATTTGACACTGAAAGCTACAGTTTCAAGCACTATGGGTATATTCTTATTTTAATGTTGTGCACAAGGCCACTAAACATCCACCAACTAGCCCTCACCATAGTTTCACTATAATGGAATGAACATCCCAATTAGTGAGTAAAGCCCTCACTTTGGCTTTTAGAGCACTTGCAGGTAAGGGCCCCTCTATCTAAGAAAAAGATTGGGTCTGTACAAACAACAGAGATCGCTGAGGATCGACAAGGAGGTTGCTCTTCTACAGTACTTACAGACAAGCTATGGAATGCCCTGCCACTTAATCTGCACAGGGCACAGTTAGTTGCCATCTTTAAAAGAGACTTAAAGACATCCGCGAGCCGTGCATGTAAGAGCAGTGGGGCAGGTTGGGGGGGATTCAACAGACGACCATGAGGGAAATTTAAATAAATAATTAATTTTCCCTTATCATCTGTTGAAACCCCTGCCATCCGGCCCCACCATTCTTCCCTGTACGGGCGCGGCTGCAAAAAAACCTGGTCGTTTCACTCAGATTTATTCACCAGGTGGCTGGGGGTGGCATCAGACTTTTCGCTTTGAGCGCCAGGACAGTTCGGTCAAAGCTGCTGTCCGCTTTACAAATGATTTCTGATTGATCGATTGAAGCAAAATATTTTTATTGCAAAACCCCAAAATAGATTCAAATTATAAAACAAACAGCTGTCAAAGAGTTTTCAACTTGAGATTTTTAGAAATTGTAGGGGGCCTTCATTTCTGAAAGCTTAACTTAAATGTCAACATTGCTTGGCAATGCCAAGACGTGCATTAGCAGAAAATGCTTAATGGGTAATAAATTCAAAAATGTTCCAAACAGGGGACCCCAAAATATGTCTTGTCAGGGACAGGAAAACCCTCAGGATACACTGTACTCCATGCTTAGAAGACAATTGCTTTCGTTCATTTGAAACTAAAACAGTCAGGATGGAGTCCTATGCTTTAGGAATAGGCTAAAAAATTGCAGTGAGAGCAATACATCTAAGACAATCTTCTCAAATAGTTCTCCGTTTCCTGACGTCATAACTCATGACATCACGCTAAATCACCTGCCTTTTCCTAACCACGGTTTAAATGTACAATAATGAATAGTTTCACAATATTGTAATGAAATTACATGGGCCAGGACACCTCTAGCAAGAGATGAGTGCCCATACCTCTGATGAATCATTCTGAGACCGCAGCAAAATGAGTTGAGTAATTTTGAGTTGGCGAATGGTAAATGCCCTGCCTCTGCAGAGACTTCCTTCCGGATTGTGGAGACAATTGAATCTTCAGTTGTGGATATGCTTACATTTGTCTTTTTGGAGGAATGTAGCCTAATTTTCAGGACAATTCCATCTGGATTTTGGGCACAATCATATTCATGTCTTGATATAGAAGTATCAGGGTGTATTTCCGCCGGTGTGGAAGAAGGCTATAGTGAAGCCTCTCCTTAAAAAACCGTCCCTGGACCCGGGCCTCCTTAAAAATTTTAGGCCGATTTCTTTACTCCCAGCCCCGGCAAAGATGTTAGAAGCGCACCTCAATACACATCTTTCCACCTTCCTTGAGTCTAGTGAGTATCTTGATAGCTCGCAGCACGGATTCAGAAAACATCACAGCACCGAATCCGCTCTCAATGTTGTGGTGGATAATATTCGCCGCAAAGTTGACCTTGGCCAAACCACAGTGTTGGTCCTATTGGACCTCACGGCTGCGTTCGATACCCTGTCTCCCGCCATTTCAAAATCTCGGCTTAGGGAGGCAGGGGTCACTGGACCGGCCCTGAGTCTTCTTAACTCCTTTCTCCATGACAGAGAACAGAGAGTCATGCCAAGTCATTGCAATGTGGGGTGCCACAGGGGTCAGCCCTGAGCCCGACCCTATTTAACATCTACGTGGCCCCCCCTTGCTAGACTAGTAAGATCGCAGGGGATGGAGGTGGTGTCTTACGCCGACGACACCCAGATCATGGTGTCGCTGGCCCACTCTGTCAGTACATCCGCATTCAGCTTTAGGTCATGCATGCAGTGTGTGGCGGAGTGGATGATCCTTAACTCCCTAAAGCTGAATGGCGACAAGACAGAGGTCTTGGTCTTCGGTAAAGACCAACACGTGTGGTCGAGCGAGTGGTGGCCTTCATCTCTCGGCACCTGCCCCACTCCCTCCCATTCGGCCAGAAATCTCGGCGTCATCTTTGACACTTCACTCTCCATGACGCTCCAAGTGAATAGGACAGTGGCCACTTGCTGGGGTGTCATTAAGATCTTAAAAATAATTCTCCACTATCTCTCCTTCCAGGCGCGCAAACAGTCTGCGATTGCCCTTGTTGGCTCCAGGCTTGATTATTGTAACTCTCTCTATGTGGAGTCCAACAAGGGCCTTATCCATCAACTGCAAACTGTACAGAACGCCGCAGCGCGCTTCGTCCTGGCCCTTCCCATAGCATCATCTGCCACCACTGCTAGGAGAAATCTTCACTGGCTCCCCGTCCAGTTTAGAATCTCCTTTAAGCTCCTATGTCTTACATATAGAGCACTTGTGGCTGGCCCTGCGGACGCACTTGGTACCCTGCTTACCCGCTATGTACCCACGAGATGCCTACGATCGGCCGGGCTAATTGGTAGTGCCCCGCGCTAGGCTGACCAGATGGGGAGTGAGAGCTTTTTCTGTTGCCGCTCCCCAGCTTTGGAACTCCCTTCCGGTGGAGATCAAAACCCTTCCCTCCATCGACCTGTTTAAAAAGGCCCTTAAAACTTGGTACTTCATCAGAGCCTACCAATGAGGTACTGCTGTCTGACCTGGTTTTTTCTTTTATTTGATGTAGGCGCCTTGACGCCCATTGGGCTAAGTTAGCGCGGTATAAGACACAATTCATTCATTCATTCATAGGGCCCAGTTCACAAAGTGACTTGCGACTCGTAAAGTTATGACTGGGATTCTCTGAACTAGTGACGGAATCTCTGCACTTGTGGCAGAATCTACACACTCAGGGAGGAATTTCCGCACTGCAGGGGTCAGTGCAGCGACTTCACCCCAAGTGCGGATACTCCGCACTTGGAACTTTACGTGTCGTAAGTCCCCTTACGAATTGGGCACTTAGTTAATAATTTTAGGCATTGGCATCTTTATTTTGAGCCAGATCCATGTTGACTTGGTATAAGCTAAATTCAGATTTTGGAGATGCTTACAGCCTGATTCATGAAGCGAAATAGCGCCCGCAATGGCTGCGAAAACGCAATTGCGGGTGCAAAACACGGAATCGGCATTCAAGTACGAAATAGCGAAATCGCTAAAAAATAATAGCGATCGGAATAGCGATTACGCTGTAATAGTCGCAGACTCCGGGAAGTCGAGCAATAGCGATACGGAAATAGCGACCAACCACGGAATCTGCGAAATCAATAGCGAAACGCAATATTGTCTCAATCGGCATTCATGAAAGAAATACATTAGAGAAAAAGCGCTAAATCGCACGTTTGCGCGGCGCAATTTAAGGACAACTCAAAGCAGGTGGTAACCATAAAAGCCATGATTAACCAAAATTTGAAAAACTGTTAGCCAATCACCAACAGGTCCAGGCCTGACCAATCACACATAAGGACATTCAGCAGCAGCATTAGGCGTTCCACAATGCCTGGGATGTACATGGTGGTGAGGCGGCGAAGGCTACAGCGAGCAGCACGGAGGAGACGCATGAGGCAGGCAAGGATTTACCGGCAGCGGGTCACCTTGCTGGGCCAAACCAGAGAACAGATTTATGCAAAATACAGGCTGAATGGGGAAATGATCACCTGGCTGATACAAGAACTCGACCCCATCATGCAGCACACAACAAGGCGAAACAATTCTGTGCCCACACATGTGCAGGTATTGTGCAGCCTGCACCTCCTGGCCTCCGGCAGTTTCCAGGGCATAGTAGCCGCTGCTGGGGGGATATCCCAGCCCACCATGTCACGCTGCCTCCACACTTTTGTTGACGCCATGCTCAGCCAGCTCCACCGGCACATCACATTTCCCACGAGCCAACAGGAATTGGACCTGACAAAACTACAATTTTATAATGTTGCCCATTTTCCCCATGTCCTCGGCTGCATAGACTGTACCCACGTCGCCATCTGCCCACCAGCTGGCACGGAGTATATGTACCGCAACAGGAAGTCCTACCACTCCCTCAACATACAGATGGTCTGCAATGCCAAGACCATCTTCACTGACATTGTGGCCCAGTACCCAGGGAGTACCCATGACTCCTTTATCTTCAGGCACAGCGGACTCCACACACGACTGATCAGGGGAGAGTTTGGGGAAGGACACCTACTTGGTAAGTACACTTTGTCGACAATGTCACATTGCTATGAAGTAACTGCGCTGCACAGGCAATCAACATCTGCTCCTCTCATTCAGGTGACAGTGGCTACGCCCTACGGGAATACCTCCTGACCCCTTACCTCAACCCTGCCACACCTCAGCAACGGCGCTACAATGTTGCGCACATCCGGACAAGGAACTGTATTGAAAGGACATTTGGCCTGCTCAAGAGCAGGTTCCGTATACTGCACAAGACAGGTGGGGCCATGTATTACAGTCCTGCAGCGTGCTGCAGCATTGTGGCTGTCTGTGCAATGCTTCATAACATTGAATCTGAGGGGGACGACCGGCCACCAGCACATGCGCACCATGCACGCGGGGAGAACCCAGCTGAAGGCCACAGACGTCGCAACCACATCACAGCTAACAATTTCTAGCCCACCCCCTTCCCCCACCCCACATATCACAATTGCATGCAAAATGTAATGATTACACAAGGCGAATGTGTGCAGCAAAATAAATGTATTTGTTTGATTCACAAGAAAAAAGGGTCATGGTAACAACTATTTACAAAAAGCAGTATTCCTGCATACTGCATGAGACGGTTCATGGCAGGCTTAGCTTCAGCCTGCGCCTGTGTCCCTGACACAATGTCATTGGCGCCTCCGGCGCACAATTCCCAGGCGCCTGTGAGGCTCTTCCTCATCCTGGGCAGCTGTACCAGGCGTAGCCCTGGTGCTGCGCCTAGGTGGGGGGGCCTGCGTGGCAGAGTGGCTGCTGACACTCGAGGCACCCTCACTCGCATCGTCTCCCCCCACAATGGCCGGTAGCACAGGTGCATGCAGTGCGGTGACGGCGGTGGTCAAGTGCTCCAGCACCCGGGTAATGTCCTCGCAGCACTGGACCAGTTGGTGCTGCTGGGTCAACGAGCGCCGCGCCAGCTGGGTGGTGGCATTTGCTGACACATAATTGGAGCGACTATAGGTGGACAGCCGGCTCAGCAGCTGGTGGTGGCGCCTGCTTGCAACACTGCGGTGCTTCACCAGCGCTGCAGTATTGTCCTCCATAGCCGCCGTCATGCGGTCCATGGCCGCCGTCATGCGGTCCATCCGCTCGCCGACTCCCGCCACATTGCGGCCAATCTTATGCAGCTGGAGCTGGATGGCTCCTTGCTGCTGCGACTGGCGCTGTTGTATTCGGAGCATGCGCCGCTCCACGCTCATGCAGGCATGGAGATGCCCATTGCCCCTCCTGCTGTTGTGCCGCTGTGTAGCGGATGTGGCTGGCCCAGATCTTGTTGGACGTGCTGCAGGTGTTGTAGCAGCTGGTGTTGCAGGTGCGGCAGGCACTGGAGGCACATTGGTGGGGTGCCTGGCTCTGGCAGCCGGTGGGCCTGCAGATGTTGCAGCAGGTAAGGCGGGGGGCCTGGCCTTGGCAGCCGGTGGGCCTGCAGATGTTGCAGCAGGTAAGGTGGGGGCTCTGGTCTTGGCAGCCGGTGGGCCTGCAGATGTTGCAGCAGGTAAGGTGGGGGCTCTGGTCTTGGCAGCCGGTGGGCCTGCAGATGTTGCAGCAGGTACGGTGGGGGGCCTGGCTGCTGGTGTTTGCGCAGCGGCAGGGGCTGGTGGCTGGGTATCGGGTAGGGATTCCTCCTCCTGGGCCTCCTCATCGATCAGCAGCCTCTCGCTGTCACTGCTATCATCCGCACCTGTGAGGGTAAGTGGATACTCATTAGGTGCATGTGACTGTCAGACGTGCAGATGTTACATGCATGCTGGGTGTCATTCCCTGGATGGCTGTGGATTTGCGCACTTTGGAACCTTTCTGGCCGCATTGTGGTACTACTACATTGTGGACATACTACGTCTCCCACAATGCTTCAGGGCATTTCCTGATGCACAACATAGGCATGACTAAGGGCCAATGAGTGAGCCTATTTGGTCAGGGGCGGTCATAGGGGACAGGGTCGCAGTCGCATGCCACTTACCTTGGGTGTCTTGGGTGGGGCGGGAGGAGTCCAGAGGGGTCACGCCAACACACGCCTCCCTCTCCAAGGTGTCCTCTACCTGGTCCTCCAGGGGGGTGTTGGGTGGGACAGTCGGTCCACCACTTCCGGTGCCTGATGCCTCACCAAGGCGCTCCGCCACCCTCTCCTTGGCACGCCCCCGGAGGTCGTACCACCGCTTTTTCAGCTCCTCCAACGACCTGTCCGCAACGCCCACAGAGTTGACGCTGGAGGCAATCCCCACCCAGATCCTCCGCTTCTCCTGCTCTGGGACCCTCCTTGAGTTGGCACCAAACAGCTGGTCGTGGTTGGCCACCACCCCTTCTATAAGGTTCTCCAGCTCCTGCTCGGAGAACTTTAGTTTGCGCTTGCGGCCAGCGCTGGTGCTGGGGCCAGGGAGAGGTTCGTCGGACATGGCGGTCGCAATTTCGGCAGAGTCGGGAGTCGCTAACGGAGGTTTAGCGGCAGCTTCCCGTCGTCAACACTCGAATGATAGCGTCACTGTGGTGTTTGGGGGTGGGATTTGGCTGCTTCCTGGTTGTGATGTCATCACGGTGCTCGGAATGCGTCTTCCCGTTTTCCAGATCCCGCGAGAATGCGACTCGCAATCCCGATCGCACGGGATTGCGAGTCGCAATCACGTGCGATCGGGATTGCGAGTCGCTATCACGTGCGATCGGGATTGCGAGTCGCAATCCCGATCGCAGGTGGCCGGAAATAGCGATTTTTCTGCGTTTTTTGTAGGTCGCTAACGGCTTTAGCGCCCGCGTGCGAGTCGCTATTTTTTCCCCGAAAAGTACATGAATGCCGTTTTGCGTTTCCTCAATAGCGAGTCGCTATTAATCGCTATTAGGGACACGCAAAACGGCCCGTACATGAATCAGGCTGTTAATGTTTAGTTTAACCATGTATGTTTCAGAAACATTTTAGGCATGATTACCTGTCATTGGGGGGGGGGGGCGCAGGGGGGGGAGACACATAATACTGCTTTTTAGGATAATCATGATTTTCTGAATAGCCACATCTCGGTTTTGGGTAGGATCAGTGCTTAAATTGAGCTGGTGGGTGCCAGTGGGGGTCACCAGACTCATGTTTGGGGACTGGCACTTATTTTTCTACATCAGACATTTACAGAGAGCAAAGAGAGGGAAAAACGCAAAAGCAGAAAGACAGAGACAGAGAAAACCCGAAAAACCATCACAAAGGGAGAAAGCAGGATCCTGCAAGAGAAAGATAAAGGGGCTGAGAGTTTCTGGTAGTGGGCTAAAGAGGCATGAGGTGGATTTAAGACTACGCAGCCTTGGTATTGGTGCCAATATTTAATTGCATCAGCCACACTCTTCTGAGCAAAGCTTTGGGCATCAGCACCCATTCTTGCAAAAATTAGGCACTGCAGTATCCTACTGAGACAAACCATTGAGTTAGCAGCATTTACTTTATAGAACCTGAGACAAATGCATCTTTAATTTAAATCATTTCCATTTTGATTTTGGGGGAAATCAAATCTTGAATTTGTTTAACGTAACCTCATATGTTTCCGGCTTCTAAATATGCATAACTTGACATTGGATGAAATGGCAGAGTGAATCTCGATATATTTAGTTTGCGTGAAATCCTAATATGTAATGTGGTAACTTCTTTTCTCAAAAATCACAATATTTGAATTATATTTCTTTGGAAAGGATTGATCCAGGAGAGCTACTAAGAGTGTTTTCATATTTGAATTGCTAGTTTTGTATTTCCCGCATTTATAGCTCATGCTTAATAATTTTGTAGTCAATTCCGTTTCTTTTATTGGAAAATTAAGTGATCTAAACCAGAAGATCTATTATCACTACCCAATTATTTTATGCCCAAAATATTTTTATAAGTTGTTTAAATGGAAATGGAGCAGGTCATATATAGAGATAACCAATGATACATTTGGGAGCAAAATGACAAAGCAATGACCGAGAACACACACCAAATAACACTCACATATGGAATAGGTTTATGGAAACATTGCATAGATAAAAACGAACTTTCCATATTCCTTTGTAAAGCTTTTATTCTTTATTCCAGGCAACAAATGGTATTTTAATATTTGGAAAGTAGAGCTAGGTTCACCACCCAGTAAATAATATTGTTTCAGACTTAGATGAGCAATTCAGTTTTGATATTAGGAACAAATATATTCTTATTTACTATGGATTACATCTTTGCTTTGGGGCAAGTACATCACAGGCTTGACCCTTTGGCCTACCCTTATTCCCTATTTCCTATTTGGTAGTAACAGGGCTAGCGGGGTGGAAAAGAAAGGGAGCTACAGCCAGTAAGTAGGTCTTTCAGAATCCTCTTTACTTTCTGATTGTGCAGCTGCCTTTGTTAACCCTGACACCACGGGTAGTAATGGCAGTACCAGAGAACAGAAGGGAATGTATTGGATAGCAATTGCTGCACCAAATCAATGTCTCTAATATGGTTATTTAAGTTATTAGGAGACAATACCATGGAGCTTTTAGGGCAGTCATGCCCTGTTTTTGAAAAGCTACGTTTTTGTTTTTTGGGTGAACTCTATCTTGAATTGTGCATTTGATTTGAGGAAATTGGATGTATGACACTACAACGCATGCTTTTACCACGCATGCTGTTACAACGCAGTTTTTACAACGCATGCTGTTACAACGCATAGCGCTTTGGGGTGCTGGATAGTGAATAGTTTAATTTACTATTCCAACTCCAGTCCCAGTGGATAGTAGGGAAGGTGTTGGATAGTAAATTAAATCTATTCCCTATCCTAGAGCGCCCCCCAGCGCAATGCGTTGTAATGGTTTTCGTTGTAAAACCTGCGTTGTAATAGCACTGCGTTGTAAAAGTTTCGTTGTAAAGGATGTTTCCCGGGGAAATTACATCCAGGCTATTTCTGTGAGTAGACTGATTTGTTCATATAGTACATTCTCTCCTAGGCAGATTTCAGTCACTCCCATCTAGCAGCACAGCCAATCACACGCCTGATAACTAGACCTGGCAGAACGTTCAGCCTCCTGCTGCTAGTGGATTTCTCTGTAGTTTATGCACCTCCAGAGGTTGTACCAACTGCGCTATCACCTACAGGCATTTTATAATAATGTAAGCTAGATTACAATACCCAGAATGCAAAGGAAAACATGAACTGGAGCAAAATATGCCTAAGAAGCTTGGCAGGGCTGTTGTTTTTAGACGACCTTTCAAATGACAGAAACATCCAAAAAGCTCCCAAAGGAACCTGGAAATCCCACATAGTCTATGGGGCCGATTACGATGCCGTGTGGAAAGGCTCCACACAGGATTCGGGTTCAGCAAATCCAATGTGGATCATATGTTTCTGACCTAATCAGACACATTTCCGAAAGACCGATTACAATGCAAGGAAACCGTTCGGGGTGTCCGAATTGGTTCCGAACAGCATTCGGACAGCCTGAGTAGGTCGGAGCTGAATTGTACAGCTCTATGGACATGTTTTCTGAACGAGCAATTAAGATGACCGATTCAGTCAGCCTTTCAAATTCAGTCTACTCGACATTAAATGGCTGTCAGAATCTGATGTTGAGGGCCCGTAGCCGCCCCCCTTCACTCAGAGGCCTCTGGTTGGGGCCCTTGTGGGTACCCATGGGACAACTCTTCACCACCACGCACAGTGTGGCAGGCACGATGGGGTGCCCGTCACAAGTGCATGGTTTTCCCCAACAACCTCTTTTTCAATGGGAGCCTGTGTTCTCGTTCGGAACACAGGCTCCCATTGAAGTCTATGGGAGTTGGACTGAACAATGTAAGGATGCATTGTAATTGGTCGGTCGGACTTGCAGAACCTGATTTGGTAGGAAATTATTCTGAAACCGATTTGGTCGAAAGAGTTTCCTAACAAGATCGCAATCGTCCCCTGAGATAGAAGATATCAAATGGAGATCTGGTGCAGATTTTTTGCTCCCATAATATATTTTTTCATCATAATTAACATTAGGGTCATAGAGGCTGTTTGGTATTAATGTTGATAAGGGGTAGCCAGGAGTAGCAACAGTTACCCCTGACCTACCGATACACAGACCTGTCATTGACCTCACTATCCCTGGTTTTAGGATCATGAAGTCATGGGCAGGAACAGAGAGCAAACAAGACTCTAAAACCTTGCTTATGTTCTTCATTTTACTCTCCTAGATATTCCCCAGACCTTTAACGGCAAATAGGAGGTAAGAGTGGGCCAAACATTCAATGCAGTGATGTCACTGGGGTTCAAATAATGCACAATGTCTCTTCATCTACCCCTGATATTTAGTAAAAGCACAACTATAACTATTATATAGCTCACACTAGAAAGTGAGTTGTGTCTTTCTGCTCGAACAATGGGCACTGTATTACCAAACTCAGTGGTGCCCATTTGATCAATATTGGAAGGTTGAAAGGCAGAGTCAGACTTTCTGAGAATCCAAATTGGTACTTTCAGGTTAAACAGAATTCTGCAGATGTATGAGTTCTCTCAGTTATTTCACCCTGTATATGAGATTTATAAATATATTTTGTGATACTTTGATAGAAAACTTTCTTTCATGCCTAATTAGTTATAGATTATCTTCCATCTCCACATGATTCTCGCGGACACCAGCGTTCTTGACAAACGGGTGACGGGACATAAACACTGAGGGCTGGGTGCAGTAGGCTGACCCGCTGTCTCCTCCTCCCTCTGTTCTTTTGACTCTCCCTCCCCTTCTCCCTTCCACCCACTCCCTCTCCCTCCAATTCTCACTATCTTCCTTTCATTCCGACTACCTTTCTCTTCCTCTTCCACATGGCACACATACTTATGTTTCATTTTTGTCATTCAGGCTTTGTACGCAGCTTCTGGAGGAGTCCCACCCACGTATTTCATGTTATACTGTTGTTTGTTCTAATAAGCTTGGTTTCCATTTATTTGTGTTGTTTTAATAAAGATCATTTTTTCCCCAATAAATAAGTGAGTGTATAGGTATTCTTTTTCTGACAACACTTGTCTGTAGTTTATTGTGAAAATCATCTGTTTATAGGAGGTTATGAGAGAAAACATTTGTAATTTTGCGGTGCAGCTACCAAATATACAGACTATTACATAAATAAAGCCTGCGTAATTCTACAACTGCAAGGGTTCTTTGTGTCTATCACTTTATAACACCATGAGTACTGCCCGTGTGATTACAGAACCAATAAGGCACTGCCTACGACCACCACGGCTTTAGAAACTGCCGAGGCCCACACCCTGCATATTTAAGTAAAGCCCCGGAGGATGGCAATCCCCAGACTTCAGTTGGCCTCGAAGTCCCCCGAAAAATTGGTAAATAATAATTCCCTAGGCTGCAAAACGTCTCTTTGCCCTTCCTCGCCTAATTTACATGTGACATTAAGATCCCCAGTCCTACAGAGACCCCGCAATATAATAATAGGATTAGCCACGGAACATTACCCACCAGGAGTCTCATTTAAATCAATGAGTGAGACCCCGCTTTTTTTTCTTTTCCATGTTTACCATCCGGATCAGCTCTATTAAAACGATATGAGGTTTTCCTCCTCTCGCTTCAACTAGTCAAAGGATTTGCTATCACAGGGTGGAAGTCATGCACCCGCCCTCTAATAGCAAACATAAACGTCCTGCGGATGCACACCCCGGGACATTGTACGAGCTGCGTCTGGGAGGTTCCGCTCCCTAGGACCATGATGCATTGGTTAGTATAAACGCATACTAAACTAACACTACTTACACACGTGTAGTACAGCAACCAGAGTGTAGTGAAGAGGCAAAGGAAGCGCAAAATCTAAAAATATAAATCTTACCAGAGGTCAGATGACATAGTTCAATGAGCCGACGACCCTTGGATCTGTAGAACCAGTTACACAAAGAAAACGGGTCTTCAGCACAATGCAAGCAACTTTCAAATATTGGTGAGTGCTGCCTTCTTTTTATCTTCTCCCGCTCGTCGCCAAATTTATGTAGTGAAGAGGCAGACAGCAGCGGATACGATAAGTAGATTTATTGCAGGAAAACAAGACACCTTAAACGCCCACCAACAGGAGCAGACAACAAGGCAACCGTCTTCTCCAGCACCCTGTACAAACTCCCCAAGGTTCCTCTCATGACAGCCCTACATTCAAACATTACATACTTACATTCTAGTAGAATTACATACTAACATTCTACTATGTCTTACATTGGAATACTACACAGAGCACCTGACTTTACAGCAATGAGCTCATAGTTTCATCCAGGAGTCTTGAGACCGGTAGGGGTCAGAAGTTCGCTTCCCACTCCCTCTATTATATAAACGCAAACTAACACTACTTCCACAGGTATACTACAGTGCCCAGAGCACATCACTTTACAGCAATGAGCTCCCGATTTAGGCTCACAGTTTAATCCCTGAGTCTTCAGACCAGTAGGAGAAAGTAGTTCGCTACCCACTCCCTATATACTATAAACTATAAACGCATACTAACACTACTTAGACAGTTATACTACAGCGGCTGGTATCCTACAGCGCCCAGAGCCCATCACTTTACAGCAATCAGCTTGGTTTGATCCCTAAGTCTTCACACCGGTAGGCGTGAGTACTTCGCTTCCGGTATAGTATAAACACACGGTAGCGGTCAGTAGGTTGCTTCCCACTCCCTGTATGGTATAAACGGCTACTAACAGTACTTGCACACATATACTATAGCACCCAGAGCCCATCCCTGTACAGCAATCACCTCGGTTTGATCCCCAAGTCTTCACACCGGTAGGCATGAGTACTTCGCTTCCGGTATAGTATAAACCCACGATAGCGGTCAGTAGTTCGCTTTCCACTCCCTGTATGGTATAAACGCCTACTAACACTACTTTCACATGTATGCTACAAAGACCAGAGCACATCACTTTACAGCAATGAGCTCACGGTTTAGGGTCTTGGTTTCATACCCGAGTGTAGCAGCATATAATCTCAGCACCATGTCACTCTGAGCAACACCGCACTTTCAGACCGGTAGGAGTGACTACTCTGCTTCGCACTCCCCCACAGACCTTACAGTGCTCCTACCCTCCTTTCCATTTTTGTTTGCCTTTTTTCCCCTTACTCACCTCAACGGAATCACAAAATGGCGGCCAACACTTCCTAGTTGCCACCACTCGCAATCAATAAGCAGCAAGCTTGTGCTTGTAACGCCTCAGCCAATCAGAAGGCAGAATTCCCAAATATCGATATCTGTAAATTTCGATATTTCTCAAAAACAAACTACTGAATGGATTTACACCAAATAAACAAAAGTGTGCTTTCTAGACCAAGACCCTTCTCTCTGCCAAATGTGGGGTAATTCCGTTCACCTGTTCGACCTGTAGCCTTGTCTAAAGTTTCCTATGGAAATTAACATGGAGAAAACACGTTTTGGGACCCCCCTTTTTTCTCGGCCCCCCCTTGATGAATCACCCCCAAACTTTTAACGTAGGAGCTGATATGAATAAAGAATGAATTTGGAAAATGTCATGACGATTCATCAAACGACGCCAAAGTTATAAGCAAAACAAAAAATGCTCTTCCTATGGAAACTAGGTCCTCACTATAACTACCTACTGGCAACCGCCAGTAGGTAATATATATATATATATATATATCACACACAAAGGTTGCCCCATTGGAAGGCCACACTCGAGGGGGTTGTCACACTCGTTTGCCGCCGGTAGTGACAATGCAGCTCACCATGCTATCCTCCATCTCATGCCAAACGCGTTTCGGGCGCATCACTCGCCCTTGATCACTGGCTGGAACAACAGGAAACGTAGGCAGATTAATTGCACATGTTTTATTGTGAAGTTAAAGTCCCGCCCCCATAGGCGTCATCAGGGAGCATTCTGGTATTTGCAGTTCCTGATATAGACCAAGTGCAAATCCCAAGTGGTTGCCAATGTTCGTTGTTGTTAAAAATGTCAAGCCCCAGTGGGCGGAGTACAGCAATGTAGGAGTCGTTATGCCACCAATATATACCAGCGGCTCAGGCCCCCCTCAATCCATTCACTGCTTGCAGTTCCAAGCAATGTAGATCCGCTCAAGACAAAGCGGCGGGGCCTTCCGCGACCGGACTAGCCGCTTATTTCATCACACACAAAGGTTGCCCCATTGGAAGGCCACACTCGAGGGGGTTGTCACACTCGTTTGCCGCCGGTAGTGACAATGCAGCTCACCATGCTATCCTCCATCTCATGCCAAACGCGTTTCGGGCGCATCACTCGCCCTTGATCACTGGCTGGAACAACAGGAAACGTAGGCAGATTAATTGCACATGTTTTATTGTGAAGTTAAAGTCCCGCCCCCATAGGCGTCATCAGGGAGCATTCTGGTATTTGCAGTTCCTGATATAGACCAAGTGCAAATCCCAAGTGGTTGCCAATGTTCGTTGTTGTTAAAAATGTCAAGCCCCAGTGGGCGGAGTACAGCAATGTAGGAGCCGTTATGCCACCAATATATACCAGCGGCTCAGGCCCCCCTCAATCCATTCACTGCTTGCAGTTCCAAGCAATGTAGATCCGCTCAAGACAAAGCGGCGGGGCCTTCCGCGACCGGACTAGCCGCTTATTTCATCACACACAAAGGTTGCCCCATGGGAAGGCCACACTCGAGGGGGTTGTCACACTCGTTTGCCGCCGGTAGTGACAATGCAGCTCACCATGCTATCCTCCATCTCATGCCAAACGCGTTTCGGGCGCATCACTCGCCCTTGATCACTGGCTGGAACAACAGGAAACGTAGGCAGATTAATTGCACATGTTTTATTGTGAAGTTAAAGTCCCGCCCCCATAGGCGTCATCAGGGAGCATTCTGGTATTTGCAGTTCCTGATATAGACCAAGTGCAAATCCCAAGTGGTTGCCAATGTTCGTTGTTGTTAAAAATGTCAAGCCCCAGTGGGCGGAGTACAGCAATGTAGGAGCCGTTATGCCACCAATATATACCAGCGGCTCAGGCCCCCCTCAATCCATTCACTGCTTGCAGTTCCAAGCAATGTAGATCCGCTCAAGACAAAGCGGCGGGGCCTTCCGCGACCGGACTAGCCGCTTATTTCATCACACACAAAGGTTGCCCCATGGGAAGGCCACACTCGAGGGGGTTGTCACACTCGTTTGCCGCCGGTAGTGACAATGCAGCTCACCATGCTATCCTCCATCTCATGCCAAACGCGTTTCGGGCGCATCACTCGCCCTTGATCACTGGCTGGAACAACAGGAAACGTAGGCAGATTAATTGCACATGTTTTATTGTGAAGTTAAAGTCCCGCCCCCATAGGCGTCATCAGGGAGCATTCTGGTATTTGCAGTTCCTGATATAGACCAAGTGCAAATCCCAAGTGGTTGCCAATGTTCGTTGTTGTTAAAAATGTCAAGCCCCAGTGGGCGGAGTACAGCAATGTAGGAGCCGTTATGCCACCAATATATACCAGCGGCTCAGGCCCCCCTCAATCCATTCACTGCTTGCAGTTCCAAGCAATGTAGATCCGCTCAAGACAAAGCGGCGGGGCCTTCCGCGACCGGACTAGCCGCTTATTTCATCACACACAAAGGTTGCCCCATTGGAAGGCCACACTCGAGGGGGTTGTCACACTCGTTTGCCGCCGGTAGTGACAATGCAGCTCACCATGCTATCCTCCATCTCATGCCAAACGCGTTTCGGGCGCATCACTCGCCCTTGATCACTGGCTGGAACAACAGGAAACGTAGGCAGATTAATTGCACATGTTTTATTGTGAAGTTAAAGTCCCGCCCCCATAGGCGTCATCAGGGAGCATTCTGGTATTTGCAGTTCCTGATATAGACCAAGTGCAAATCCCAAGTGGTTGCCAATGTTCGTTGTTGTTAAAAATGTCAAGCCCCAGTGGGCGGAGTACAGCAATGTAGGAGCCGTTATGCCACCAATATATACCAGCGGCTCAGGCCCCCCTCAATCCATTCACTGCTTGCAGTTCCAAGCAATGTAGATCCGCTCAAGACAAAGCGGCGGGGCCTTCCGCGACCGGACTAGCCGCTTATTTCATCACACACAAAGGTTGCCCCATTGGAAGGCCACACTCGAGGGGGTTGTCACACTCGTTTGCCGCCGGTAGTGACAATGCAGCTCACCATGCTATCCTCCATTTCATGCCAAACGCGTTTCGGGCGCATCACTCGCCCTTGATCACTGGCTGGAACAACAGGAAACGTAGGCAGATTAATTGCACATGTTTTATTGTGAAGTTAAAGTCCCGCCCCCATAGGCGTCATCAGGGAGCATTCTGGTATTTGCAGTTCCTGATATAGACCAAGTGCAAATCCCAAGTGGTTGCCAATGTTCGTTGTTGTTAAAAATGTCAAGCCCCAGTGGGCGGAGTACAGCAATGTAGGAGCCGTTATGCCACCAATATATACCAGCGGCTCAGGCCCCCCTCAATCCATTCACTGCTTGCAGTTCCAAGCAATGTAGATCCGCTCAAGACAAAGCGGCGGGGCCTTCCGCGACCGGACTAGCCGCTTATTTCATCACACACAAAGGTTGCCCCATTGGAAGGCCACACTCGAGGGGGTTGTCACACTCGTTTGCCGCCGGTAGTGACAATGCAGCTCACCATGCTATCCTCCATCTCATGCCAAACGCGTTTCGGGCGCATCACTCGCCCTTGATCACTGGCTGGAACAACAGGAAACGTAGGCAGATTAATTGCACATGTTTTATTGTGAAGTTAAAGTCCCGCCCCCATAGGCGTCATCAGGGAGCATTCTGGTATTTGCAGTTCCTGATATAGACCAAGTGCAAATCCCAAGTGGTTGCCAATGTTCGTTGTTGTTAAAAATGTCAAGCCCCAGTGGGCGGAGTACAGCAATGTAGGAGCCGTTATGCCACCAATATATACCAGCGGCTCAGGCCCCCCTCAATCCATTCACTGCTTGCAGTTCCAAGCAATGTAGATCCGCTCAAGACAAAGCGGCGGGCCCTTCCGCGACCGGACTAGCCGCTTATTTCATCACACACAAAGGTTGCCCCATTGGAAGGCCACACTCGAGGGGGTTGTCACACTCGTTTGCCGCCGGTAGTGACAATGCAGCTCACCATGCTATCCTCCATCTCATGCCAAACGCGTTTCGGGCGCATCACTCGCCCTTGATCACTGGCTGGAACAACAGGAAACGTAGGCAGATTAATTGCACATGTTTTATTGTGAAGTTAAAGTCCCGCCCCCATAGGCGTCATCAGGGAGCATTCTGGTATTTGCAGTTCCTGATATAGACCAAGTGCAAATCCCAAGTGGTTGCCAATGTTCGTTGTTGTTAAAAATGTCAAGCCCCAGTGGGCGGAGTACAGCAATGTAGGAGCCGTTATGCCACCAATATATACCAGCGGCTCAGGCCCCCCTCAATCCATTCACTGCTTGCAGTTCCAAGCAATGTAGATCCGCTCAAGACAAAGCGGCGGGGCCTTCCGCGACCGGACTAGCCGCTTATTTCATCACACACAAAGGTTGCCCCATTGGAAGGCCACACTCGAGGGGGTTGTCACACTCGTTTGCCGCCGGTAGTGACAATGCAGCTCACCATGCTATCCTCCATCTCATGCCAAACGCGTTTCGGGCGCATCACTCGCCCTTGATCACTGGCTGGAACAACAGGAAACGTAGGCAGATTAATTGCACATGTTTTATTGTGAAGTTAAAGTCCCGCCCCCATAGGCGTCATCAGGGAGCATTCTGGTATTTGCAGTTCCTGATATAGACCAAGTGCAAATCCCAAGTGGTTGCCAATGTTCGTTGTTGTTAAAAATGTCAAGCCCCAGTGGGCGGAGTACAGCAATGTAGGAGCCGTTATGCCACCAATATATACCAGCGGCTCAGGCCCCCCTCAATCCATTCACTGCTTGCAGTTCCAAGCAATGTAGATCCGCTCAAGACAAAGCGGCGGGGCCTTCCGCGACCGGACTAGCCGCTTATTTCATCACACACAAAGGTTGCCCCATTGGAAGGCCACACTCGAGGGGGTTGTCACACTCGTTTGCCGCCGGTAGTGACAATGCAGCTCACCATGCTATCCTCCATTTCATGCCAAACGCGTTTCGGGCGCATCACTCGCCCTTGATCACTGGCTGGAACAACAGGAAACGTAGGCAGATTAATTGCACATGTTTTATTGTGAAGTTAAAGTCCCGCCCCCATAGGCGTCATCAGGGAGCATTCTGGTATTTGCAGTTCCTGATATAGACCAAGTGCAAATCCCAAGTGGTTGCCAATGTTCGTTGTTGTTAAAAATGTCAAGCCCCAGTGGGCGGAGTACAGCAATGTAGGAGCCGTTATGCCACCAATATATACCAGCGGCTCAGGCCCCCCTCAATCCATTCACTGCTTGCAGTTCCAAGCAATGTAGATCCGCTCAAGACAAAGCGGCGGGGCCTTCCGCGACCGGACTAGCCGCTTATTTCATCACACACAAAGGTTGCCCCATTGGAAGGCCACACTCGAGGGGGTTGTCACACTCGTTTGCCGCCGGTAGTGACAATGCAGCTCACCATGCTATCCTCCATCTCATGCCAAACGCGTTTCGGGCGCATCACTCGCCCTTGATCACTGGCTGGAACAACAGGAAACGTAGGCAGATTAATTGCACATGTTTTATTGTGAAGTTAAAGTCCCGCCCCCATAGGCGTCATCAGGGAGCATTCTGGTATTTGCAGTTCCTGATATAGACCAAGTGCAAATCCCAAGTGGTTGCCAATGTTCGTTGTTGTTAAAAATGTCAAGCCCCAGTGGGCGGAGTACAGCAATGTAGGAGCCGTTATGCCACCAATATATACCAGCGGCTCAGGCCCCCCTCAATCCATTCACTGCTTGCAGTTCCAAGCAATGTAGATCCGCTCAAGACAAAGCGGCGGGCCCTTCCGCGACCGGACTAGCCGCTTATTTCATCACACACAAAGGTTGCCCCATTGGAAGGCCACACTCGAGGGGGTTGTCACACTCGTTTGCCGCCGGTAGTGACAATGCAGCTCACCATGCTATCCTCCATCTCATGCCAAACGCGTTTCGGGCGCATCACTCGCCCTTGATCACTGGCTGGAACAACAGGAAACGTAGGCAGATTAATTGCACATGTTTTATTGTGAAGTTAAAGTCCCGCCCCCATAGGCGTCATCAGGGAGCATTCTGGTATTTGCAGTTCCTGATATAGACCAAGTGCAAATCCCAAGTGGTTGCCAATGTTCGTTGTTGTTAAAAATGTCAAGCCCCAGTGGGCGGAGTACAGCAATGTAGGAGCCGTTATGCCACCAATATATACCAGCGGCTCAGGCCCCCCTCAATCCATTCACTGCTTGCAGTTCCAAGCAATGTAGATCCGCTCAAGACAAAGCGGCGGGGCCTTCCGCGACCGGACTAGCCGCTTATTTCATCACACACAAAGGTTGCCCCATTGGAAGGCCACACTCGAGGGGGTTGTCACACTCGTTTGCCGCCGGTAGTGACAATGCAGCTCACCATGCTATCCTCCATCTCATGCCAAACGCGTTTCGGGCGCATCACTCGCCCTTGATCACTGGCTGGAACAACAGGAAACGTAGGCAGATTAATTGCACATGTTTTATTGTGAAGTTAAAGTCCCGCCCCCATAGGCGTCATCAGGGAGCATTCTGGTATTTGCAGTTCCTGATATAGACCAAGTGCAAATCCCAAGTGGTTGCCAATGTTCGTTGTTGTTAAAAATGTCAAGCCCCAGTGGGCGGAGTACAGCAATGTAGGAGCCGTTATGCCACCAATATATACCAGCGGCTCAGTGTGCAATTAATCTGCCTACGTTTCCTGTTGTTCCAGCCAGTGATCAAGGGCGAGTGATGCGCCCGAAACGCGTTTGGCATGAGATGGAGGATAGCATGGTGAGCTGCATTGTCACTACCGGCGGCAAACGAGTGTGACAACCCCCTCGAGTGTGGCCTTCCAATGGGGCAACCTTTGTGTGTGATGAAATAAGCGGCTAGTCCGGTCGCGGAAGGCCCCGCCGCTTTGTCTTGAGCGGATCTACATTGCTTGGAACTGCAAGCAGTGAATGGATTGAGGGGGGCCTGAGCCGCTGGTATTTATTGGTGGCATAACGGCTCCTACATTGCTGTACTCCGCCCACTGGGGCTTGACATTTTTAACAACAACGAACATTGGCAACCACTTGGGATTTGCACTTGGTCTATATCAGGAACTGCAAATACCAGAATGCTCCCTGATGACGCCTATGGGGGCGGGACTTTAACTTCACAATAAAACATGTGCAATTAATCTGCCTACGTTTCCTGTTGTTCCAGCCAGTGATCAAGGGCGAGTGATGCGCCCGAAACGCGTTTGGCATGAGATGGAGGATAGCATGGTGAGCTGCATTGTCACTACCGGCGGCAAACGAGTGTGACAACCCCCTCGAGTGTGGCCTTCCAATGGGGCAACCTTTGTGTGTGATGAAATAAGCGTCTAGTCCGGTCGCGGAAGGCCCCGCCGCTTTGTCTTGAGCGGATCTACATTGCTTGGAACTGCAAGCAGTGAATGGATTGAGGGGGGCCTGAGCCGCTGGTATATATTGGTGGCATAACGGCTCCTACATTGCTGTACTCCGCCCACTGGGGCTTGACATTTTTAACAACAACGAACATTGGCAACCACTTGGGATTTGCACTTGGTCTATATCAGGAACTGCAAATACCAGAATGCTCCCTGATGACGCCTATGGGGGCGGGACTTTAACTTCACAATTAACATGTGCAATTAATCTGCCTACGTTTCCTGTTGTTCCAGCCAGTGATCAAGGGCGAGTGATGCGCCCGAAACGCGTTTGGCATGAGATGGAGGATAGCATGGTGAGCTGCATTGTCACTACCGGCGGCAAACGAGTGTGACAACCCCCTCGAGTGTGGCCTTCCAATGGGGCAACCTTTGTGTGTGATGAAATAAGCGGCTAGTCCGGTCGCGGAAGGCCCCGCCGCTTTGTCTTGAGCGGATCTACATTGCTTGGAACTGCAAGCAGTGAATGGATTGAGGGGGGCCTGAGCCGCTGGTATATATTGGTGGCATAACGGCTCCTACATTGCTGTACTCCGCCCACTGGGGCTTGACATTTTTAACAACAACGAACATTGGCAACCACTTGGGATTTGCACTTGGTCTATATCAGGAACTGCAAATACCAGAATGCTCCCTGATGACGCCTATGGGGGCGGGACTTTAACTTCACAATAAAACATGTGCAATTAATCTGCCTACGTTTCCTGTTGTTCCAGCCAGTGATCAAGGGCGAGTGATGCGCCCGAAACGCGTTTGGCATGAGATGGAGGATAGCATGGTGAGCTGCATTGTCACTACCGGCGGCAAACGAGTGTGACAACCCCCTCGAGTGTGGCCTTCCAATGGGGCAACCTTTGTGTGTGATGAAATAAGCGGCTAGTCCGGTCGCGGAAGGCCCCGCCGCTTTGTCTTGAGCGGATCTACATTGCTTGGAACTGCAAGCAGTGAATGGATTGAGGGGGGCCTGAGCCGCTGGTATATATTGGTGGCATAACGGCTCCTACATTGCTGTACTCCGCCCACTGGGGCTTGACATTTTTAACAACAACGAACATTGGCAACCACTTGGGATTTGCACTTGGTCTATATCAGGAACTGCAAATACCAGAATGCTCCCTGATGACGCCTATGGGGGCGGGACTTTAACTTCACAATAAAACATGTGCAATTAATCTGCCTACGTTTCCTGTTGTTCCAGCCAGTGATCAAGGGCGAGTGATGCGCCCGAAACGCGTTTGGCATGAGATGGAGGATAGCATGGTGAGCTGCATTGTCACTACCGGCGGCAAACGAGTGTGACAACCCCCTCGAGTGTGGCCTTCCAATGGGGCAACCTTTGTGTGTGATGAAATAAGCGGTCAGTCCGGTCACGGAAGGCCCCGCCGCTTTGTCTTGAGCGGATCTACATTGCTTGGAACTGCAAGCAGTGAATGGATTGAGGGGGGCCTGAGCCGCTGGTATATATTGGTGGCATAACGGCTCCTACATTGCTGTACTCCGCCCACTGGGGCTTGACATTTTTAACAACAACGAACATTGGCAACCACTTGGGATTTGCACTTGGTCTATATCAGGAACTGCAAATACCAGAATGCTCCCTGATGACGCCTATGGGGGCGGGACTTTAACTTCACAATAAAACATGTGCAATTAATCTGCCTACGTTTCCTGTTGTTCCAGCCAGTGATCAAGGGCGAGTGATGCGCCCGAAACGCGTTTGGCATGAGATGGAGGATAGCATGGTGAGCTGCATTGTCACTACCGGCGGCAAACGAGTGTGACAACCCCCTCGAGTGTGGCCTTCCAATGGGGCAACCTTTGTGTGTGATGAAATAAGCGGCTAGTCCGGTCGCGGAAGGCCCCGCCGCTTTGTCTTGAGCGGATCTACATTGCTTGGAACTGCAAGCAGTGAATGGATTGAGGGGGGCCTGAGCCGCTGGTATATATTGGTGGCATAACGGCTCCTACATTGCTGTACTCCGCCCACTGGGGCTTGACATTTTTAACAACAACGAACATTGGCAACCACTTGGGATTTGCACTTGGTCTATATCAGGAACTGCAAATACCAGAATGCTCCCTGATGACGCCTATGGGGGCGGGACTTTAACTTCACAATAAAACATGTGCAATTAATCTGCCTACGTTTCCTGTTGTTCCAGCCAGTGATCAAGGGCGAGTGATGCGCCCGAAACGCGTTTGGCATGAGATGGAGGATAGCATGGTGAGCTGCATTGTCACTACCGGCGGCAAACGAGTGTGACAACCCCCTCGAGTGTGGCCTTCCAATGGGGCAACCTTTGTGTGTGATGAAATAAGCGGCTAGTCCGGTCGCGGAAGGCCCCGCCGCTTTGTCTTGAGCGGATCTACATTGCTTGGAACTGCAAGCAGTGAATGGATTGAGGGGGGCCTGAGCCGCTGGTATATATTGGTGGCATAACGGCTCCTACATTGCTGTACTCCGCCCACTGGGGCTTGACATTTTTAACAACAACGAACATTGGCAACCACTTGGGATTTGCACTTGGTCTATATCAGGAACTGCAAATACCAGAATGCTCCCTGATGACGCCTATGGGGGCGGGACTTTAACTTCACAATAAAACATGTGCAATTAATCTGCCTACGTTTCCTGTTGTTCCAGCCAGTGATCAAGGGCGAGTGATGCGCCCGAAACGCGTTTGGCATGAGATGGAGGATAGCATGGTGAGCTGCATTGTCACTACCGGCGGCAAACGAGTGTGACAACCCCCTCGAGTGTGGCCTTCCAATGGGGCAACCTTTGTGTGTGATGAAATAAGCGGCTAGTCCGGTCGCGGAAGGCCCCGCCGCTTTGTCTTGAGCGGATCTACATTGCTTGGAACTGCAAGCAGTGAATGGATTGAGGGGGGCCTGAGCCGCTGGTATATATTGGTGGCATAACGGCTCCTACATTGCTGTACTCCGCCCACTGGGGCTTGACATTTTTAACAACAACGAACATTGGCAACCACTTGGGATTTGCACTTGGTCTATATCAGGAACTGCAAATACCAGAATGCTCCCTGATGACGCCTATGGGGGCGGGACTTTAACTTCACAATAAAACATGTGCAATTAATCTGCCTACGTTTCCTGTTGTTCCAGCCAGTGATCAAGGGCGAGTGATGCGCCCGAAACGCGTTTGGCATGAGATGGAGGATAGCATGGTGAGCTGCATTGTCACTACCGGCGGCAAACGAGTGTGACAACCCCCTCGAGTGTGGCCTTCCAATGGGGCAACCTTTGTGTGTGATGATATATATATATATATATATATATATATATATATATATATATATATATATATATATATATATATATATATGAGAAACCACAATCCTGAAGCGCCGAACAGCAAACGGACACAGCCAGGTACAGACCACAAACCAAGGATTTAGAAGAAAGTAATGTGCTTTATTCCATCAATGGGGATGGCAGCATGACGCGTTTCGTCCGGGAAACCCGGACTTGATCACATGACAAGACCCAGAGACTTGAGTGGTTAAGTACTGGTGGACAAACAAATCTCCTCCCACAAAATAATAGACATAAAGGTAATATCATTCAGTATATAGAGCAAATAATCCAAATGCAATGTACAGTGCAATTAAGTGCATAAATGCAACAATATTAAATTCACTATACAATTATAACAGTCTTAAAAAAGAATTAAATCTGTTAAAAGCATAAAGGGCAAGTGCCCAATGGATGACCATAGTATTAATTTGTATATTGTACCTGAACAATAAGAACCAATGTCAGTGGGGCATGTTATAAAACCAGTAAATTTGATGTCAGAACCACAAATAGATTTAAAGTACAACGAAGAAAAGTGCAGGGTGCATAATCCCAAAAATTGGGAGCAAACATTGTATATCCAGGTAAAAACCTGGAGCAGAATAAAAATTAGTGATAAAGTGCAAAGTGCCAATTAAGTGCACAAGTCGGCAGTGCATATATCTAAATAAGGGGGAGAAAAAAGGCAATCACACCTTATAGGATTCATATATAGCAGCAAGAAATCGGACATACCATAAATTCCATTGAAGTACAGCTGGTTTGTAAAGTATAGACATCAATATTATCAGAATTTTTTTTTGATTATCAGAGTAAACAATGTAAATCTTCATAGACCATCCATAACATAGATAAATAGATTAAAACCTTATAAATAGGTATAAAATCCATTATAAAAAAGTCATGCATATGATGGAATAAAATATTTACAAAAAATTGTTAAGATCTTCTCCCATGTTCAGGCCATTAGGGATCTTACTGTTTAACCTCAAAATGTATTGACTTTCCAATTGTCTAAGTCTCTTCTCTCTATCTCCACCCCTTTTGTTCAGGGGGACTGCATCAATAACAAAATATTGCAGGTCATTAAGATTGTTATTATGCACCAGCTTAAAATGACGTGCCACTGGATAATTAGGGTCAGAATTAACAATGGCACGGAGATGCTGTAAGATTCGATTATATACCTGCAACTTAGTGCTGCCAACATATTGTAACTCGCACGTACATTTAAGAACATAGACCGCATGGTCTGTTTTGCAAGTATACACATTCTTGATAGGAATCACAGCCTCCGTTAGACCCTCAACAAACTCGCTGGTGTTCACACCAAATCTGCATGCCCGACATGAACTACACTTCCGGAAACCTGTTTTGTTGGAGAACCAATTAGATTTAATAGTGGTTTCAGGGCTGGTTTTGACCAGAGCATCCCTCATGGAGGGTGCTCGTCGGAAAGTAATATTGGGAATGTCTCCCAACAAAGGGCCCACCACAATGTCTGTTTTTAAGATGGGCCAGTTAGATTTAATGATTTGCCTCATCTTTTTGTGTTGATTGTTAAAAGTGGTGATTAAGCGAATGGAAGATTTTTCAGTTGTAGCATCACTCTCTTCTGGAGTAACTGAAGCAGTTTGTTCTAACATTGCAACTGTTTGAGTTGATAAAGCCCTTTTGAGAGAGTTAGTGAGGTTAGTAACTTCATAGCCTCTTCGTAAAAATCTCTGGTAAGATCCATTCAAACAATTCATGAGGTCAATCTCGTTGTTGCATATGCGTCTAATTCTTAAAAACTCCCCATAAGGGATGCTTTTAATAAGATGATGTGGATGGTTACTCTGGGCATGTAAAATTGAATTTCCAGCTGTGGACTTTCTTTACATCCTAGTCATGATCTCGTTATTCTTAATGTAGACCTCCACATCTAAGAAGTTGACACTAACATCGCTAATGTTGGCACAAAATTCTAGGTTTAGAGAATTGTTGTTGATATTACTAACAAATTCTTTTGCTGATGATCTACACCCTTGCCAAATTATAAAAACATCATCGATGAAGCGCCACATCTTTACAATGCCAGTTTCATCCTCCTCCAAACAACTGCGGATCCCACCCAGGACGTGCCTCTCCCACCAGCCCACGTGTAAACACGCATAGCTGGGGGAGAAGCACGCACCCATGGCGACACCACGCAGTTGCTGGAAGACTTCATTATTGAAAAGAAAAAAATTATTTTTAAGGCATAAATCAATCATGCTGATGAGCATTTTACTATGTTCATAAAACTTGATGTCTCTAGTAGACAAGAAGTATTCAATCGCATTCAAACCATCAACATGATTAATAGAGGTGTACAGTGATGTAATATCCATGACTAGAAAAAGATAGTTAGGTTTCCACACAACTTCTTTCAATTTCATCAAAAAGTCACCAGTGTCTTTTAGGTAACTAGGCAAGGCCTCCATATATTCATGTAAGTAGAAATCAACATATTTGGAGAGGGGTTCCAACAGGCTATTTTGGGCGGAAATAATTGGTCACCCTGGTATCGGTGTTATGCCTTTATGGATCTTTGGTAAAAGATATAACGTCGGAGTGATGGGAAAATCCTTTTTCAAAAAATCAAATTCCTTCTTGCTAATCAATCCTTCCCTCTTCCAAGATGCCAGATTAGAATGTACAAGAGTTTTTACTTTGTTGAGTTCATTATAAGAGGCCTTCCTGTAACAAAGTGGGTCATTTAATTGTCTTTCCGCTTCCTCTAGATACAAAGTACGTGGCCACAAAACAATATTTCCACCTTTGTCCGCTTTATTGACAATAATGTCGCCTTTTGATTTGATTTTACGCATAAGCAGAGAATATTGTTTATCTCTAAAACTTCTTCTTTTCTTGTTCTTAGCCACAGTTTTATTTAGTTCTTTTAAATCTTCCACAACCCTGTCATTAAAGATGTCGATGGCATCCCGAGGCATCACCGGGACAAATGTAGATTTAGGACAAAAAGGACTATTACCAGCACTGCCACTACTGATTCCCATAGCACCTAATACATCCTGGGTGTTATTCGAAACATCGTCATCATTGGCAAGAGAATGAGCAGTCTTAAGAGCCAGTGTGTCAGCAATAGTAAAGTTCTTGTGGATTTGTGATTCATTGACAATTGCTCTTGCTTTTTCAATTTTCTTATTGGTGGTGTGGAATTTCAGAAGCTTTAGTTTCCTTATAAATTTAAAGGTGTCTATTCTGGCTTGTACATACTTGAATCCATTATTAGGGCAGTAAGAAAGACCTAATGAAAGAAGCTGAGTTTCTGCTGCATTAAGATCAAGTTCCGTCAGATTGATCACCGTATTTTCTACATCGGAGTTGCCGGAATGGCAAATAGTGCTCGTAGGATTTTTATCTTTTTCTTGTGAGTTTTTTTCTCTAGTGTTTTTTCCTTTTTCTTCTTTTTCTTTTTCTTTATCATTTATAATGTTGTCATGTGCTGCGATTATTGCATTTTTATCATAATTGTTATCGGATTCCATAGATAGCATTGAATCAACACACAATGATATGGTGGGTAATTTCAACAAATTATTTATCATTTCTTTTGGGCATTCCCCCTTCCTCTTTTTTTCTTCTTTCCTTCCCCCTTCCCTTTTCCCTTTTCCCCTTTATATATATATGTCATCCAATCCTTTGTTTCTTGATACGAAAAAAGGCGCTGACACCGTGGGATTCTTAACAAAGAGGAATCATTTTATTCTCTCAACGGAAAAGAAGGAGAAGGAGCAGTGAGAACAAGGATCGTGTTATATATATATATATATATATATATATATATATATATATATATATATATATATATATATATATATATATATATATAACACGATCCTTGTTCCCACTACTCCTTCTCCAGAACAAAACAAGCATAGACCCAGGTATGGTGCAGTTCTATTTTATTTTAACACACCATCAGCCGCCATGACGCGTTTCGGCAGATCCCTGCCTTGATCACATGACAACGTTGATGTGTGCTGCCTCCATTTAAATTGACAGTGCGCTGATTTAATCATGAACATGGAAAACATACTATGAAATGTATTGCCTTAATGCTTATACTTACATCATGTTTAAATACATTCTCCTTCAACAGTAATTTTTCTAAATAAAGAGGTGGTTAAGATGTTATTGACTATAGTAACCTTCACATCTAAAAATGGAACACTGTGGTTGCTTATGCAAGAAGTAAAATTAAGATTGACATTATTTGCATTGATTTTATCAATAAAATCTTGTGCTTCCATCACTGTTCCTTTCCATACTATAATCAAATCATCAATATATCTCATCCAAGACACCACCTTTTCCTTATAGATTTGATCGTATTTCTTTTTGAAGACCAGCTCCTCCCACCAGCCCATAAAAATGCAGGCATAACTGGGGGAAAAGCTGGCCCTCAAGGCAACACCTTGCACCTGTTGAAACATTTGCTTTTTAAACAAAAAGAAATTATTCTCTAAACAAAACACCAGCATGTCCATTAACATTCTATTGTGTTGTGTATATTCAATAGGTCTCCTGGATAAAAAATGTTCCACTGCCTTCAAACCGTCACAATTTCTAATACATGTGTACAATGAGGACACATCCAGAGCAATTAGTTGGTATCCTTCTTGCCACTCCACTATCCTTATTTTTCTTATGAAGTCACTAGTATCTTGGATAAAGGACTTCAAGCTGTGGACGTGTTCCTGCAAGAAGAAGTCTATGTATTTAGACAGATTCTCTAGAGGTCCATCACAGGCCGAAATAATCGGCCTGCCTGGTGGCTTCTCTATGCTCTTGTGTACCTTAGGTATGAAATAGATGACGGGAGTTTTGGGATGTTTTTTTCTTAAAAATGTAAATTAATCCAAACTTTGGAGACCCAAGTTTTTCCATGCCAAAAGTTTAGTATATAGTTGATCCTGCATGGTTTTATATTTCAAGGGGGTACTTTAATGATAGCATTCGATGTTATTCAACTGACTATAGGCTTCCGTCATATAGTCAGTCAAAGGCCATAATACAATGTTCCCCCCTTTATCAGAATTTCTAATCACAATGTTACCTTCTTTTTTAAGTTTGACCATTAGCTGTCCATATCTTCTTTCTTTATTGGTAATTCTCTTTTTCTCTTGATTAATTCTCACATGAAGTTTCTTTATTTGTGCCACTACCAATTCATTGAAAGCCTCAATGGAGTCTCTTACTTTAACCGGTATAAATTTAGATTTATTCTTGAAGGGGGTATCAGGTTTTTTTACAACTGATTGTTCTTAAATCTTGCAGGGATTGTCTGACACCTTCTTCCATGTGGGTCCCCTGCTGATCTGACTGGCGTGGGCATTGTGTTAACTGCGTTGGATTAGCCAGTGATTGCAGGTCAGATAGTAGCTCATAATCTCCAGCTGCCAAATTCAAAGTGTCAGTCCTGGCAGGTCGCACATCACCACGCGGTTGTGATTGTAATTTGTGGAACTTCTGGAGTTTCAACTTTATAATAAACTGGAATACATCAGCCCTTGTTTGAGTGTAATCAAAATTAGATTCAGGGCAGTATGTTAGTCCCAAAGGGATAGAGAGAGATATATATATATATATATGTATATTACCTACTGGCGATAGCCAGTAGGTATATATAGTTAGGATTGTTTTCGATAGGGAAATCGCAACATTCTATTGGGAATAACTTTGGCGCCGGTTGAGGAATCTTCCTGAAATTTTCCTTAACTTTGCCTCGCGGCGCTCCGCTCCTTCCCTGAAAGTTTGGGGGGGATTCGTCAAGCTGGGGCCGAGGTAAAAGGGGGGTCCCAAAACGTGTTTTCCCCATGTTAATTTCCATAGGGCGGTTGGACTCACTTTTAGCCCGAAAGGCTGAATGGTTTTCCACCAAACTAGGCAAAATTGTTGGGCTATATATATGTTAGAGCCCAAATGTAGCCCAATGTAGCCCAAAGATGGCCACCAGAGACAACAAAAAACAAATGTAGCCCAAATATTAGCCAGATGTAGTCCAACTATAGCCCAATGACAGAATGTCCCAGAGTGTTCTAAAGAACAACTAGAGCGCTAACAGTCTTACTTATGACAAAAGTATGGCACACCTGAAGTCATCTTGATTGGAATAAAGTGTTAACACTTAAAGCATTTAATTTGCAAAGGAACAAAATGAGGGGGTTCATTTTGCCATAGAAATTATGATTAGTGCTGAAGAAAGAAAAATTAGGGCACATTTTGAGTGACTTCTCAAATCCTCTTATATTTCATTAAAACAATTCTGATATGCAGTCTCCCAAGATGGCCACCAGAGACAAAAGAGCCCAAATGTAGCCCAAATATCAGCCAGATGTAGCCCAACTATAGCCCAATGACAGAATGTCCCAGAGTGTTCTAAAGTACAACTAGAACGCTAACAGTCTTACTTATGACAAAAGTATGGCACACCTGAAGTCATCTTGATTGGAATAAAGTGGTAACACTTAATACATTTAATTTGAAAAGGAACAAAATGAGGGGTTTCATTTTGCCATAGAAATGTTATATATATATATATATATATATACTCACTGAAAAAACCATAGGTTACACACCAGTTATAGTTAGGAATTAGCATTTAAAAAACCTTTGAAATTCACTGAAAAAAAACATAGGTTTCACACCAGTTATAGTTAGCTGGAAATTTTACTTGCATAAAACCATTGAAATTCCCACGTTATAGTTAGTTGGACTCACTATAACTTGCATGTCTGCAATGCACTGCTGATGACGTCACATATTACATCACTCATGCATATATTTAAATATTTAAACATTACTCGCTAATATATGTATTCACTAAGATACACTTAATAAGCCAGTTAACCAATCAATTTTTTTTTTAAAAACACTGAAAAAACCATAGGTTTTGAGGCCTTATATAGTTAGGAATTCGCATTTAAAAAACCTTTGAAATTCACTGAAAAAACCATAGGTTTCAGGCCTTATATAGTTAGGAATTAGCATGTAAAAAACCTTTGAAATTCACTGAAAAAACCATAGGTTTCAGGCCTTATATAGTTAGGAATCAGCATTTAAAAAGCCTTTGAAATTCACTGAAAAAACCATAGGTTTCAGGAGTTATATAGTTAGGAATTAGATTTTAAAAAACCTTTGAAATTCACTCAAAAAACTATAAGTTTTAGTGGTGTTATAGTTAGCTGGACATTTTACTAATACAAAACCAATGAAATTGCTCCTATATAGTTAGTTGTACTAACTATATTTCGCGCACCCGCAATCCACTGCTGATGATGTCACATATTAGATCATTCATGACATGGTCAGTGACATCACTGATGACATCTCAAATGACATCACTGATGACATCACTGATGACATCATCCACGTGACAATCACATACACCTTTTCATACACTATTACAATTTTTCATCACTGTTTGTAAAATACAGAGTATCATATTTAAATCCATTGTCACAGCAATACAAGTACCTAAAAATCCACTCAGTGATTCATAGATGTACGTGCCTGAGCGTCTTAATATTGGGACTTCAACCCCCCCCATCCTGTACACCTAAGGTTGAGCAGGACAAGTGATCCTTTCTCCTGTGATTAGATTATATCTTTTTGGAAAGTGAATGGATCAATATTCCATCTCCCCTACTTCTGATTAGAAGGGTACCAATGCAGAGTCAAAAAATTAATATACACCGTCTCCTTTGTAGATATCTTGCATGTTGTTTCAGAAGTAATTGTGGAATATGGAATTCATACCATAGTGTGTCAGGAAAGCAGAAACAATATGGAGGCAGGAGATGATAAAGAGATGTTAAATACACATTGGAGATAATATAAAGTTGCACAGTATACTATAAGTCTGACTTTACATTATAATCAATTTGGTACTAGTTTATGAATTAGATATAAAAATGATTAAAAACTCGAACAATTTGTGATTATTAAATATACATTTATTTTTCTGATTCTTTTTCAAAATTTAATAGAACGTCTAACATTTGACTGTCTGATATGACTTCTTTTTGACTGAACATAACTTCCCACATTTGACCGTCCTCATATTGAAGTAAGAAATCCACAGATTCTACACATTGTAGAAGTTCATGGTCCCGTGATTCATCCATGAATTCCAAGTCAATGGGTTCAATGATTTCCTCATTGTTCATCTCTAGGACAATTTCAAAGGAAACGTTCTGTTCTCCTTCCATTTTTGTGCTGAAATTTGCATAAAAAATAAATATATCAGTAGAGATAGGGCACTGTTGGGTTTAAGTTCAGACAGGTACTTGTGAGTTTATAACAGAGAAGTTATCTATGGGCACTGTATGGTTTCAGGCGTGAAGTAGTACTATTAAAAAGTGCCTGTGAAAAAGCCTAAGTAAATTCATAATTATACCCCAGAAACCTAAATCAATCCATAATTATAATAAACAAGCCTTTCTCAATGTCTAACTCTTACAGAGGGATAGTATAAAACTATCTGAAAATGTTTTCCCAAATTAATTTAAAGTGCATAACATAGTTCTCCTGTCAAATTTATAAAATAACATCTTACCTTTTAAAAACAAGTTTAAGTTGTTAGTGAAAATGCTCTTGCAATGTACTTCAGGAAGTAGTAGTCAAAATGGCTGTGTTTCTCTCTCTTTCTTTATAAATATTCAGGTACATAACCAATCAAATGTCAGGTAAAAAAAGAAGAAAATGAAAGTAACATTTTAATTGGTTGTCAATTCCAACACTTCAGATGTGTTTTGTGAAGTAATTTACCTCAGGGTATTTAGAAAGGTCTACAGGCTAAATGGCTACATGGAATTCCAATCAAATTTGTGAAAATGCTAGGGATTGGTATGTAGTATGAGCTAATCTATATTTGGTGAAACTGTCTCCAGTCGTGGACCAAGGAGGCTCAGTGGCAGTGATCCTCCTTGATCTAAGTGCCGCCTTCGATACGGTCAGCTATTCCACCTTGCTGGACCGTCTCCATAACATCGGAGTTTCAGGTGACGCTCTACGGTGGTTTGACTCTTTTCTGTCTGGGAGGTCGTTTCAGATCTTCGACGGTGTGACAGTATCCACTAGCAAACCCCTGGGCTGCGGAGTACCACAGGGCTCATCCCTGAGCCCGGTACTGTTCAACGTATACATGAGGCCGCTGGCGAGTGTTGTCGAACCGTATGGCATTAAAATCGTGTCATACGCCGACGACACCCAGCTTGTGGTCTCGCTGGCTACCGAGAACAGCAGGCATCCCCCAGCAGATCTGTTAAAATGTCTAGAGGACGTCAAGGGATGGATGACCAACTCCTCCCTTAAACTAAACGGAGAAAAGACGGAGCTCATGCTCCTAGGCCCATCCTCCCCGGTGCCGTTCACCTCCTTGTGGCCCAATGCACTGGGCCCCCCCCCCATCCCTAAGGAAAGCGTGAAGAGCCTGGGAGTGTGGCTGGATAACAAACTCTCCTTCTCCACCCAGGCCACAAAATTATCTGCCACATGCTTTGGCCTACTTAGAATCTTGAGGAAGGTTCTCCCGCTGCTTCCGCTAGAGGCTAAAAAGGTGGCGGTTCAAGGTCTTATCCAGTCCCGCCTGGATTCAAACAATGCCCTATACGTGGGGGCACCTGAGTTTACCCTCCGGAAACTACAGGTTGTTCAAAACTGTGCAGCGCGTTCTTTGCTGGAAATCCCGCGCACTCAGTCTGCCAGACCTGCTCTAAAAAGTCTCCACTGGTTGCCAGTGAGGCAGAGAGTGGCCTTTAAAGCATTGTGCTTGGCGCATCGCACCTTCTGGAAAACAGGCCCAGCAATCAACAGTAATCTTGTCACCCCCTACCATCCTAATAGGAACCTGCGATCAACGGAGGCCTTCCTTGCCGTTGTTCCCAGAGTAAAGCGAACCAGGGCCGGGGGAAGACTGTTCTCGCTGAACACCGCCAGGCTCTGGAATGATCTCTTCCCTCTCACTCCGGTCCAACTCAGATCTCCTCTCATTCCGTAAAAACCTAAAAACACTGCTGTTTGTCAAATCCTATGTACCGTAGCTCCCCTTCCGTCACTTACTGGTCAACTCAGCGCTTGGACGCCTACGGGCAGCAATCGCGCTCAATAAATACCGTTACAATTACAATTACAATTTTGTGTGAATTACTTTCCCACCTTTTTTAATTGAGCGCTTCCCGGTGCGCGCCCCGGTACGCGAACCGGCAGCGTTACGGGAGTCCTCCATTTTGTGTTTCGGTAGAATTGAGATACAAGATGGAGGGCAAATAATGTTCAGAATGGGTAGAAGGGGGCACGGTAGACGTATCCTGACCCCCTAGGTTTTCTGAGGGTGGCTGAGGAGGTCCATATGTGCGAAAAAAACCATTTTTTTAAAAAATTTCGCGTGGTTAGCGTCCGTTGCGCGTACCGGGTAGCGCTCCGTAAAGCGTAAATTGTGAAAATTAGTAAAAAAAGAGTTACATTTAAAATTTGTTTATGGTGATCATAGTTAGGGTAGCTCTGAGAAGAGCTTTTGGGTCTGTGGTAGATTTATGTACTTATAAGTAGGTACCAATACATAGTCTTAAATTCAGAATGAAAACTCTGTTCCCCTCATCTGAGAAGTGAACTCCATCTCCTCTGTAGATATCTTGCATGTAGTAACGCAAGTTATTGTTGTACATGGAGCCCATTCCATGGTCTCTCATGTAAGCTGAAACAGACTTATTTACATGCTTCCTTGATTTCTCAATTTGTGGACAAAATTGGTTCGACCACCTCCATTTCTGTCTTTGGCATATATTTGAATATACCAAGGCAGTTTGAGGATAAAGTGCCATCAATTGGTCAAAGGTGTCCTTTAAAAGCATTTCCAGACCTACCCCAGTCAAAGTGCCCAAGTAATTTCCTCCACAGTGCACAATTAACAGGTCAGGTTTTGGCAAATGCAAAAAGGTTTTCACCAATGGTATCAATTGGTGACATTTTAATCCTCTGTGGCCAATCCACTTGATTTCCACATTTTGTAAATTGAGGTTAGGTAAATTTCTTTTATCAGCATACCTTTGAGCCCAGTGGATGTAACTATGTCCAACAATCCAGACAGAAAACATGGTGAGAGGAGGTTCTGCTGCAGTCAGATGAAGTGTGGTAATTAAATGGCAGTTGGAACAGTAGGACTATGTAATGAAAAAAAATGTGGAGTTTCTGTGGTAATTAATCAGTAGCAGTGATTGGTGGATTTTGATTGCTGAAAACAGAAAGTTAGGGTGCATGGATGAGTTCTTTGAAAGATGTAATTTGAATGGTCAAGAAAAAAACGTTTTATGAAAGATTGCACTGGATACGCAGGTGTATTGAGAGTTCAGAGTTCAATTGAAACATTGTTGTGTGAACTTGCAAACATGAGAGGTCTTTCAGGAGGTGGTTGCTATGGAAAAAAGGCAGAAAGGGCAGAAGGGGGAAGGGTGTTGATTTGAAAAAAGTGAGGGAAGAGTTTTGATTGGGTGACATGAGAGATATGTGTGATGAATTACAGCATTTCTGTGCCATTGTTGGTTGCAGCCTCTGGAGTGCATACCTTTTGCTCTGCTGAAGACAAATTGGTGTGTGTCTGAGACTGTTTTGAAACTCAAAAAATATTTGCTAAGGTGAGAAAAGATTAATTTAATTTAGATAGAGAATAGTATGCTTTAGGGAGAAAATTATGAAGAAAGTTGTGTATTTAAAATGTTGCTTTGTTTCATAGGTTGCTTGGGGCATATTTACAAGGCCTTTGAGTCCCTTTGATATTATTTTTCCCATTTTAATTTAAGACATTTCCCCGTGGTGCAAGGTCCTTGTAAATACGCCCCCATGTGTGCTTGACAAATTTAGATTTTGTTTCTTTGAGTTACATAGCCATGTTAAAAGTGATGCAAAAATGGTTTAAGGGCCTTCAAAATACGCTTTCATGTGTGTTAGGGCATTTTAAGTCACTTCCCCATGAATGTAGTTGAATAACTGCTTTACTTGATGTGTTTAAAAACGTTTATTGAAGTCATTTAAGTTTCTTGATATGTACTGCTAGAGTTTCATAGGTTGTTTGGGGCATATTTACAAGGCCTTTGAGTCCCTTTGATATTATTTTTCCCATTTTAATTTAAGACATTTCCCCATGGTGCAAGGTCCTTGTAAATACGCCCCCATGTGTGCTTGGCAAATTTAGATTTTGTTTCTTTGAGTTACATAGCCATGTTAAAAGTGATGCAAAAATGGTTTAAGTGCCTTCAAAATACGCTTTCATGTGTGTTAGGGCATTTTAAGTCACTTCCCCATGAATGTAGTTGAATAACTGCTTTACTTGATGTGTTTAAAAACGTTTATTGAAGTCATTTAAGTTTCTTGATATGTACTGCTAGAGTTTCATAGGCTGCTTGGGGCATATTTAAAAGGCCTTTGAGTCCCTTTGATGTTATTTTCCCCATTTTAATTTAAGTTATTTCCCTGTGGTGTAAGGTCCTTGTAAATACGCCCCCATGTGTGCTTGGCTAATTTAAGTACTGATAGGATGTGCTTCTACATAGGACCTGTGTTGTGTTTTCAAATTATGACCAGAAAATCGTTCTTTTTTTTAAAAAAAAACGCTTTTCACATTTATGAGAAGGTCATATTTTGTGTGCTTCTTTAAATAAATATTGAACTGAGAAATATTAAACTGAGGCTTCTGTAAGTGTCAAAGGAGGTGAGTAATGTACATTGCTCTGTTGGATACAGTCCTCATCCTCTGCGTACTCTTGGATATGCTAGACTAAATCTGCTCAATGAGATAACTAAGCTGAGGAAACACAGGTTATGTGATTCTGAAATGAGGAAAATAAATTCCATATTTTTCAATTACATCACCTGTGTTTCCTAACATTATGAATCACATTGTGCAGTTGAGGTTTAGGCCTGTCCACGGACACAGAAGAGGTCTGGCCTTTGTTCAAGAGTGAAGTGGACATGACTCACTTCATTGGTAGGCCTGCACATGTATTATCTCCTCTGTACTCTTCAACAAGCCTAAATTTCATCTGCAACCCTGAGTAGGCCTCACCTCAAACAAACCTCTGGATAGGCCACACCTTATCATCATCCTGAATAAATCATTTAAAATGTTAGGGGCAGATTTATGATAGCCGTGTGCCTCTTTTGCGCCACTGTGCGTCACTTTTGTGACGCAGCGGCGGTGCAAAAGATTTGCTATGTTGCGACATATTTACAACTTGATGCATCTATGCAGATGTGTCATGCTGTAAAGTCCTGTGCCACATGAAACCGATGCAGCAGTGATGCAAAAGATGCACCATGTTGCAAGACAGGCCTCACTTCATCTCCAACAAGATACCGTCAGTTTAAACTGTAAACATTTAGGACTGTGTAGGGGGCATGGAGAAGCTGAATCTTCTGTAAATGTCAAAATTGTTGTATACAGTGCTCAACTTCTGTGTACTCTTTGATATGCTAGACTCCATCTGCACAATGAGATACCTAAGCAAAGGAAACACAGGTGATGTGATTGTGAAATGAGGAAAAGAAATTCCACATTTTTCAATTACATCACCTGTGTTTCCTAACTTTACGAATCACATTGTGCAGATGAGGTTTAGGCCTGTCCACGGACACAGAAGAGGTCTGGCCTTTGTTCAAGAGTGAAGTGGACATGACTCACTTCATTGGTAGGCCTGCACATGTATTATCTCCTCTGTACTCTTCAACAAGCCTAAATTTCATCTGCAACCCTGAGTAGGCCTCACCTCAAACAAACCTCTGGATAGGCCACACCTTATCGCCATCCTGAATCAATCATTTAAAATGTTAGGGACAGATTTATGATAGCCGTGTGCCTCTTTTGCGCCACTGTGCGTCACTTTTGTGACGCAGCGGCGGTGCAAAAGATTTGCTATGTTGCGACATATTTACAACTTGATGCATCTAGGCAGATGTGTCATGCTGTAAAGTCCTGTGCCACATGAAACCGGACAGACTAATTTGCATATAGCCAGGTTCTGAGCTGGGATGGGGCAGTGAGATAAATAACGGTGATGGATCAAGCCCTGATCTTTGGACTGGGTAAGAGTGGTCTGCTTAATTCAGACACTCTGTTCATCACCACCCCCTTTTCTGTATCGTTTTTGGCCACTATAGGTGTGGCAGGGTATACTCAGACATGAGTCCCTTTCTCACTGCTCCATCAGGATTCAAGCAAGCCGGGCCGAAGAGGCTGAAATGCCAGAAACCGGTCCCCGGTAGCTTGTCTCCTTTCTGGTGAAGAATTGGCTTGGTAGTTTGGTCTGCCCTGTTCCCATGATGCACTGGGCCAGGGACAGACTAATTTGCATATAGCCAGGTTCTGAGCTGGGATGGGGCAGTGAGATAAATAACGGTGATGGATCAAGCCCTGATCTTTGGACTGGGTAAGAGTGGTCTGCTTAATTCAGACACTCTGTTCATCACCACCCCCTTTTCTGTATCATGAAACCGATGCAGCAGTGATGCAAAAGATGCACCATGTTGCAAGACAGGCCTCACTTCATCTCCAACAAGATACCGTCAGTTTAAACTGTAAACATTTAGGACTGTGTAGGGGGCATGGAGAAGCTGAATCTTCTGTAAATGTCAAAATTATTGTATACAGTGCTCAACTTCTGTGTACTCTTTGATATGCTAGACTCCATCTGCACAATGAGATACCTAAGCAAAGGAAACACAGGTGATGTGATTGTGAAATGAGGAAAAGAAATTCCACATTTTTCAATTACATCACCTGTGTTTCCTAACTTTACGAATCACATTGTGCAGATGAGGTTTAGGCCTGTCCACGGACACAGAAGAGGTCTGGCCTTTGTTCAAGAGTGAAGTGGACTTGACTCACTTCATTGGTAGGCCTGAACATGTATTATCTCCTCTGTACTCTTCAACAAGCCTAAATTTCATCTGCAACCCTGAGTAGGCCTCACCTCAAACAAACCTCTGGATAGGCCACACCTTATCGTCATCCTGAATCAATCATTTAAAATGTTAGGGACAGATTTATGATAGCCGTGTGCCTCTTTTGCGCAACTGTGCGTCACTTTTGTGACGTAACGGCGGTGCAAAAGATTTGCTATGTTGCGACATATTTACAACTTGATGCATCTAGGCAGATGTGTCATGCTGTAAAGTCCTGTGCCACATGAAACCGATGCAGCAGTGATGCAAAAGATGCACCATGTTGCAAGACAGGCCTCACTTCATCTCCAACAAGATACCGTCAGTTTAAACTGTAAACATTTAGGACTGTGTAGGGGGCATGGAGAAGCTGAACCTTCTGTAAATGTCAAAATTGTTGTATACAGTGCTCAACTTCTGTGTACTCTTTGATATGCTAGACTCCATCTGCACAATGAGATACCTAAGCAAAGGAAACACAGGTGATGTGATTGTGAAATGAGAAAAAGAAATTCCACATTTTTCAATTACATCACCTGTGTTTCCTAACTTTATGAATCACATTGTGCAGATGAGGTTTAGGCCTGTCCACGGACACAGAAGAGGTCTGGCCTTTGTTCAAGAGTGAAGTGGACATGACTCACTTCATTGGTAGGCCTGCACATGTATTATCTCCTCTGTACTCTTCAACAAGCCTAAATTTCATCTGCAACCCTGAGTAGGCCTCACCTCAAACAAACCTCTGGATAGGCCACACCTTATCGTCATCCTGAATCAATCATTTAAAATGTTAGGGACAGATTTATGATAGCCGTGTGCCTCTTTTGCGCCGCTGTGCGTCACTTTTGTGATGCAGCGGCGGTGCAAAAGATTTGCTATGTTGCGACATATTTACAACTTGATGCATCTAGGCAGATGTGTCACGCTGTAAAGTCCTGCGCCACATAAAACCTGCGTCAGGTTTCATGTGGGCGTTTTGTTGCAGGGTGGGCGTTCACTTGCATGGAAGCCCTGTAAAACTAACACAGTGAAATTTACAAGATTTCACTGAGTCAGCTTTATGGCATTGCTGAATCAAATCCATACGCCTGTTTGAAACAGGCATAAGGAGTGATGCACCATGCAATGTGTGCCTTGCCCCTGTGCATTGCAGTAGTCCTGTCGCGCTTGCGTGACGCATCTGTGCTGTTTTTACCACATGGTGCTCCGCATTGTAAATGCGGCTCACCATGGGTGGCAGAGCAGCGGCGCACGTTAACTGGTGCATCCCTGGGGAAGCGCCAGTTAACATAAATCTGCCCCCTTACATTTAAGTATGAGCAGGGGACACAGAGTCGGTGAGGCTTATCCAAGGTTAAGAAGAGATGAGTCCTGTTCACTGAAAATTGGACATAGGCCTCACCTCCTCAGCATCGCTGGACATGGCTAAATAATATCTGCAAAATGTTACTCTTGTTAAACAATTTTACTATTATAGTCTCTGAGATTTGTCTCTTACTCTGCAACATCTCATTGTTGTTCTCTTTCTTTAAAGATAACGACAACATCAACCATGAGTGATAATGAGCAATCTGTTGATCTCGGTATTATCATTGAAATTGTGATTGAAACATCAGTGGAAGTAGATCCCTTGGATGATTTAAATCCTGAGGATGATGAAGATGATGATGAGGATGCCGATTTGTCAGAATTGTATGACATAGGGTGGGAAGCTGACCTGCTCGAGCCTATGGAACTATAAACATTTATTTTTAAAAGTTACTGGAAATGAAAAGTAAACATGTTAACCTTTTCATTTAAAATTAAACAAATCTTCAAAAACAGCTTGTGTGAAGTGTCTTTAATAAAATAGGGAAATATGCTGATAAAAATTAGTTCAGATTCACATATAAAAGAGCAAAGGTCAAATGTAGAAGCATTCTATTTCTTTGCTACTATTTGTGACTACTAAATTTGCCAATGCACTAAAAATTATTGTATGTACAATTGACAACTAGTATGTTAATTTTTTGATGACTGTTATTGATTTACTGTTTGGTAATAGTGGTTAATAACATTTTTATTATATTTTACCACAGATTCAACTGCAGATCATTTCAAAATTACAACATGCCATCTAAACAACGAAACCGAAAGGCTACAAAACGTCAAAGACAGCAGATTACTAAATGCTTGCAGCAGTCCTCTACAATAAAAACTCGTCAAGTCACCAAGAAAGCTCCGGGTAAGAGAACGAAATCATTCCTAAGAAACATTTGTAAAAAAAAAAAGTATTACTACAGAACATGTTTTAGTCCAGAAAAAGAGAGCCAATTTAAACGGAAAGGAAAGGCCAATCAAAAATGTTACTGCTAGAGCAGGAGATAACTCTGTGCATGGTAGTAGAAGGAAAAATCAGTTTAGGGACATTCGTAGACGAATGTTCTGCAACAGGATAATTGGCAATTTGTTAAAAAATATTAAGAAAGGTGAACAGAAAGTGGTTTTTTATAAGAGAAAAAAAAGTTGAGAAAATTATTGATCAGGCATTCGAAATTAAGCGAAAGTTATTTATTTTGATAATCAATAGAATTAGGAAACTAAACAAGGCAATTTATGATTTCAAAACAAATAGTAGATGGAAGAGAACAGTTAATCGTAGTAATTTTTGTGAAGTTTTTTCAGGAGATTGGATGCATAGTTCAAGTTGTGAGGCATTTTTTAATGAGGAGAGTTATTTCCAGGATAATGATTTGGTGCATGCAGTTGACACCAATGGTCGAGCTTAGGAGGTGAAAGATGGTTGTCCAATTGAAAAAGAAAAACTTGTGACAACAGAGGCAGAAGAGGTGTTAGGTAATGAGGTTTTAGGAAGACGTCCTAAGGGACCAGTGTATACCTGGAAGTGTAGTAGTATTTGCAGTGTGCGACAGGATTCCATCAATTTGCTTTGTGATTTTGTACGGACATTTAATAAGAAAACTTTAAAACAGAAAATGAAGTTGTTGCAAGAATTAGATCCTTGCAGAGTGAGAGAAGTGACAGGTTTGCATGGTCATTCACTGGCTTGTCTTTCCAGGAGAGTATGCCAGAGTGTTTTTCATCATTTCAGGATGCTAGCAGTGCATCATAATAAAGTGAGGAAATTAGTTAGAATGTTGTATTATGATAAGAGTCCAGCAATTATGCTTAAACAATTATGCACTGCTCTTTTGCATGGTTCTGAAGTAGATGTGAAGAATATTTGTGAAGAAATTGAGTTTTGTTACTTTGCAAGTAAAGAGGAGAATGTTGAAATTGACCCAGAAGAAGAAGGTAATGTGGAAGATAGTGTACAGGTTTCCAGTACAGATAATTTTCAGAAAGAAATTGCCACGTTTCAGGTGAAATCAAGTGAGAGACCTAATTTCACTTGTGTGTGTTGTCGACGCACTTATTATAAGAATCAGACTAAGTTAGTGGATTTATATGCGAAAAGTGAAAGTGAAAATAATAGTGAATGGAAGGATTTTGCAACATACTTGATGGTAGAAAATTGTTTTGATTTGGGATCGGATCAACGTGTGTGTACTTATTGTTGTAACAAATTAAATCAAAACCGGATGCCTGCTAGAGCGGTTCATAATAATCTGGAATTGGTTGAGATTCCTTCTGAATTGAAGGATTTAAATACTTATGAATCTATTTTGATTCAAAGTATCCATCCCTTTCAGGCTATTGTACGAATGGAGCCAAAGACAGGGAAATTGCCTCCATCAGATTTACAGAGAGGATTAAAGGGAAGAGTTGTTTATTTGCCTCTAGATTTGAAGAAAAACATTAATACAATTGGAGTAGAGAAAGTGGAAGAGGAACCTCTGGTTATCTTAGTTAATGGGGTTCCGACAAAGAGTAAGAAAATCTGGCAAGATTTAGTGGATGTTAGGAAAGTCAAAAAGGCAGCATTGTATTTGAAGAAAAACAATAAGTACTACAAGAATGTATATGTTGCAGAAGAGGAAGTAAGTGAAGAAGAGGATAGCGATTTGTGTGCTGGTCAAATTGAGAAAGTAGAAGCCTCTAAAAATGAAGAAATATATGAACATTATAGTGTTCATCCTTTGCATTCCAAGGAAGTCATGGGGAATGCTATTGAGTTGTTTCAAATGAAACAAGCCAAAGGAAGTCCCATTAGTGTTTGGGAGGAAAGTTTGGAAGCTCGGTGTTTCCCACATCTATTTCCAACAGGTCAAGGAGGAAGATATGATGAGCGACCTGATCAAATTCCTGCTTCTGAATACCGGACTTTACGATTGTATGCAGAAGATCCTAGGTTTCGTCAATGCATTCCCTATTTGTTTCATCTACTGTTTGAAAGCGATCTGTCTGGACTGTCATATGCAGTGAACCACATCTTGAAAAGTGGTGTACAGATGCAAAATATCTCGGCAAGTGATTTTATGGATAAAGTCAATGTGCAAGACAGTATTTTGGATTCTCACCTGATTAATCTCATGGCGTGTCAGCGTGGTACTAATGAGTACTGGTACCGTCGTCATGGTGATTTAAAATGTATGCTGAGGAACTTAGGAACTCCCACTTGGTTCCTCACTCTCAGCTGTGCCGAGTATGGCTGGGAAGACTTACTTGAATTTCTACGAGAGGCAAATGGAAACATTGAAAATATCGAATTCAAGACACCCGGAGAACTGTGCTCCTTGGATCCAGTGAATGTATGCAGGTACTTCAATCATAGATTTGAAGCTATGATGTCTTTCATCATGAACAAGAAAAATCCACCTCTTGGAGAGGTGTTGGATTTCTTCTGGAGAAAGGAGTACCAAGCAAGAGGTGCTCCTCATATACATATGCTGCTGTGGATCAAAGATGCACCCAATTTTGGAACAGATCCGGATGACTTAGTGATGAGTTTCATAGAACAGTATTCTACATGTGCTGTTCCAAAGGCAAAGAAAGACAAAAGCCTAAGAGAACAAGTTTTACGCTTCCAAAGCCATCGTTGTGGAAAGTACTGTCGTCGTAAATTCAGAAACAAGGACAAGTTCTACACAAAATGTCGTTTCGCCTTTCCACGACCGGTGATTTCTAAAGGAAGAGTGAACAGTTTGATGTCTTCACTGTGACATAATGTGATGAAGAAATCACCCAAAAATACGTAAAATTTGAAAAGGAACGAAGAGTCCAAGTACATCAACGACTACAACCCAGTGATTTTGTCCATGTGGAATGCTAACATGGATATACAGTTTGTGGCTGATAACTGTATGGCTGTGGCTCGGTATGTGACATCTTACATCACCAAAAAAGAAAAGACAGAATTGAAGGATATGTGGGAGGACATTTCCCATGAAAAGAGCCTCAGTAAGAAGTTGTACAGTTTCAGTCTGAAGATGTTGTCGCATCGAGAAATCGGAGCTTACGAATGTTCTGACCGGTTGTCTTCAGCAAGTCTCTATGCCAAATCCAGGAGTATCATTTGGGCGAGTCTTGGTCTTGCTGCAACGCGTAATCGAGTTCTGAAACCTGTACGGGAAATTGAGTATTTGGCGGAGAAGGAGTCAAACAGTACAGATATTTTGAAGACCAACATGTTGGATACATATTATCCAAATAGAAGCAGTCACCTCGAGAATGTTTGTCTGTATGAGGTTCTACAAAATTACATATTCAAGAGGAACATCAAAGAAGATATTGATAAAGGAGTGTATGCTGTAATTGGAAGTGAGGGATGTCTGGTCAAGCAAAGAAAATGCCACTTGGTAAACCATCGAAAATTGAGTGGCGAATCTCCTGAAAGAAAAGAGTTTTTCTATTTAGCACTTTTGCAACTTTTCAAGCCTTGGCGTGCAGAAGAGGAACTGCTTGGAGATTTCCTCTGTTACAAAGACTCTTTCAATGCCGCCAAGGAGACCATAGAATGTCCTGTTTTTCCCAAATATCTAGAAATGTTGAATGCGGAAATCGAGCAAGAAGCAACGATTGCAGCCGAGATTGCTAGAGACAGTTCTCAGGACAGTCAGAGTTCTGTTTCATTGAGTCAGGATCCACTAGGAGGACCAGTTATCGAAAATGAAGCTGCCAATGCCATGATTGAAGTGGAAAGAGCCATGGCACATGCTCAGGAGGATGCGGTTAACTTAGAAGACTTGGAAAGACAACTCAACGTTGAGCAGAGGAAAATATATGACGAAGTTACCAACCAAATAGATCATGGATTAAGTCATGAGAAGAAAGAGTGCTCATGTACGTCGTTGAAGCCTGTCCGACTGTACGTGAGTGGAGAAGCGGGAACTGGAAAAAGTTTCCTCATTAAAGCAATTTCATGTTATTTGCAGAAAAGGACTGAGTCATCGCTGTCTTGTGTTGTCACCGCTCCAACTGGACTGGCAGCACATAACATTAAAGGTATTACTTTGCATCGTCTACTGATGCTGCCAGTGCAGCATGATAACAAATTCCAATACCACAAGTTATCTGGAGATGCTTGTTGTGAAGTTTCAAGAGTCTTGAGGAAAATGAAACTTCTTATAATTGACGAAGGAAGCATGGTTTCCAATGTCATGCTTGCCTTTGTGCATTTGAGAATGCAAGAAGTTCTCAAAACAGAGTATGATGTGTTATTTGGTGGCAAACACATCATTGTTTTCGGTGATCTTCTGCAGCTGACACCTGTGAAAGGACAACCTGTGTTCAAAATGCTCACGCATGAAGATACCAGGAAGTGCCTAGGGAGCATTGGCAACGTCAATATATGGTTAAACTTCAATTATGCTGAACTGCGTGAAAATATGCGTCAAGCGAAGGATGAAGATTATAAGAATATTCTACAAGATGTTAGAATCGGAAAAGTGACCGAGCATGGGAAAGAAGCTTTACATGCACGATTACTATCAAATTTGTATCCAGAAGAAGACGTTGTGCCTGAGAATATTTTTCAGAAAATTACTGAGAAGAAATCTGGAATATGTTTGATGCCAACTCTTGCAGAATGTGCCATCTTCAACAACAAAATGTTGCATTTAGAAAACCAAGAGATTGTGAAACTGGAAGCTATTGACAGAGTAGAGCATATGGGAGCAACAAATATTTTGTCTGAGAATTTGAAATCAAAATTGGATTCATTAGAGAAGACTATATCTAAAACTGCAGGTTTTGAAAAGACTCTGAATGTGTGCCTAAATTGCCGTATCATTTTAAGAAGGAATTTACATGTTGAAAGAGGTCTGGTAAATGGATCAATGGGTAATGTTGTTGATTTTGAGAAATACAGAAATAGAGATGGAATTGAATTTTAAAAAATTAAATTTGATGGCATTGAGGAAATACAGCTAATTGGTCGTTGCTCTGCTAGGTTTTTACTTGTAAAAGACTTATATGTTCGCCGTAAGCAGTTTCCTGTTTACTTGGCATATGCGGTGACAATCCATAAATCGCAAGGTTTAAGTGTAGACAGTGCATTGGTGAATATTGGCAGTTCTGTGTTCAAGGAGGGTATGGCATATGTGGCATTGTCACGAGTCAGAACTTTATCGGGATTGTACTTGATTGAGTGTGATGTCACAAACATTTGTGCGGATCTAGATTGTGTTAAGGAATACAATAGGTTAAGAAGAGAGTATGCGCCACATTTGCCTCAATATCCTTTGTTTGAGAAACGTGTGGTAGGCCGGAAACGAAGAAATGTGACCAATAGTAGAGAGGTTGTAGCAAAAAGACGAAAAGTCGATGAACCAGAAATTATAAGCAGAAAGAAAAAGGATTTTGTTGAAGATGTTGTTGGTTTTCAATTTGAAAACAGTTCTGGTGTCAACTGCTATGCTAATGTAGTGGTTAATGTTTTGTTTTCTCTAGAAAATTTAAAAGAAGAGATTGTGGTCAATTCGGATCAAAGATTTTGCAGTTTGTTGAATTCTGTGTTAGAGAAATGTAGCACTGATAGAACAAAAATAGAAAGTGTGTCTGAAATTCGAAATCTGTTAGACAAATGTTCAGGTCAAACGCAATTCTCTCAAAATATTCAGCAAGATTGTCAGGAGTTTTTAATGTATATGCTTGATGTATTGCAAGATGAAGGTGTAGATGTAGATCACCTGTTTGGCCTTTCTTATCAATGGCAGCATGACTGCGAGAACTGTAGGGTATCAAGTACTACTAGTGTAGACTCAGAAAAATGTATATATTTAACTTTGCCAGACAGTAAATCAGTGTCCTTTAATAAGCTAGTAAAAGCAGCCGATCACAACATGGAGTGTAGCCAATGTAAGTCTGAAATGTTGTCCACATTATTTATACGAACATATGGCCAGTATGTCATTTTAATGTTCCAACGATGTAGGCCTGATGGAACAAAATTGACAACTTTAATTAAAAATGTTGTGGCTTCGCAGTTGTCAATATCAGGAAGGACTTTTGTAACTGCAGCAATTATATATCATGACGGTCCTTCAACAACATCAGGACATTACACAGCTTATTTGAAGTCTAGAAACGGCTGGTCATTCTGCAATGATTTTGTTTTAACTTTAAAAAAAAATTGCCTTTTGACCTTAAAAATTCTTACCTGGTGTTTTTACAACCAAAATTTTAGGGAAAGAATCTCGGGATTTGCTCTGAGGAATTTCAAGAGGTTCTAATGGCTCCTACACTATTTGGCCTTGAGGATAAGTGTAGTACAGAGTCAAAAGTTATTTTTCAGTTTTAAGTAGTTCCTGAAAAAAAAGAAGGTTTTCTTACAGAAAGTGGTGGGCATGGATTAGTTAAAGGACAACAGAGTATTTCCCAAAGCAAACGGTGTTCTTACCATAACACTTGACGTCATGGAAAAATAACTGCACTTTGAATGAGTTCAGAAAAACTGTTTCTTTTAATAAGCTAATTCAAGCAGCCAATCAAAACATGGAGTAGAGGTAATGTAAGTCTGCAATGCTGTCGACATATTTTGAACAAACTTTTGGTTATAATGTCATTTGAAAATTTCAACTATATAAATCTGATGAAAATAAGTTTTCAACTTTAATTTCAAATGTTGTGGCTACACAGTCGTTGATTTTAGAAAAAAAATTCTAACTGCAGCTATTATATGATATGATGGTCCTTTGACAACATCCACTTATTACACATCTTATTAAAAATATTCTTACTTTCTGTTTTCAGAAGAAAGAATTTAGGGTAGGTAACTGGCCTATAATGATTCTAGGGGTTGATATAATTTTATGTACTGTTTTAAATTGCTTTGTGATTAAAAGTGATGTAGAGAATTAAATAATTGTAGTAGTCATAGAGGTAGTGTAAGTCTGCTTCATAGTAAGCGGTATCAGTGTCATAGGAAATGTGGAACATGAGTGAGCAAGAAGGGTGAGATATTACTAGTACAGGATTGTGAAAGTGATCTTGAACGTTTTCTTTCTGAAAGTTGCGGAAAAAGAAAATGACTGGATTTGCTTAGAAGAATTCCAAGAGTTATAAATGGCTCTTACACGATTTGGCCTTGTGGAAAAGTGTGGTAGAGAGCTAGAAGTCATTTATTGTATGTAACATATTTGTCAAAACGATGGAGCTTTTCTTTCAGAAAGTGGCGGGCTGAAAATAATAACAGCACAACAGAGTGTAAGCTGTTCATAGGATATCCTTCGACGTCATGGAAAGTAAGTTAATTTTAAGGAGTTCTGATTTTTGATTGGTTATGTTATATGGGTTTTTTAAACACAATCATTTTGATTGTGTTTTTTTTCCCCGCTGTTATATGATGAATACCTTCAAGTCACTGTTTTTAGTGAAATTTGATATATTCTGAGAACAGCAAAAATAAACCATTTAACATGTATAATTAATTCTGTACTTTTTGTATTTATGATATACATTTAGAACTGTGTAGGAGGCATGGAGAAGCTGAGGCTTCTGTAAGTGTCAAAGTTGTTGCATGCAGTGCTCACCTTCTGCGTAGTCTTTCATATGATAGACTACATCTGCACAATGAGATACCTAAGCAAAGGAAACACAGGTGATGTGGAATGAGCAAATAAATTTGCACGTTTTTCAATTACATTACCTGTGTTTCCTAACATTACGCATCACATTGTGTAGATGAGGTTTAGGCCTGTTCCAGGAGACAGAGGAGGTCTGACGTTTGTTCAAGAGTGCAGTGGACATGACTCACTTCGTTGGTAGGCCTGCACATGTATTATCTCCTCTGTACTCTTCAACAAGCCTAAATTTCATCTGCAACCCTGAGTAGGACTCACCTGAAACAAATCTGTGGATAGGCCACACCTTATCAGCATCTAGAAACAATCATTTAAAATGTTAAGGGCAGATTTATGGTGGCCGTGCGCCTCTTTTGCGCCGCTGTTCCGTCACTTTTGTGACGCAGCAGCAGTGTAAAAGATGCACCATGTTGCAAGATAGGCCTCACTTCATCTCCAACAAGATACCGTCAGTTTAAAATGTATATAATTAGGACTGTGTAGGGGGCATGGAGAAGCTGAGGCTTCAGTAAGTGTCAAAGTTGTTGCATGCAGTGCTGAACTTCTGCGTACGCTTTCATATGCTGGACTACATCTGCACAATGAGATACCTAAGCAAAGGAAACACAAGTGATGTGATTGTGAAATGAGCAAAAGAAATTGCACGTTTTTCAATTACATCACCTGTGTTTCCTAACATTACGAATCACAATGTGCAGATCAGGTTTAGGCCTGTCCAGGGAGACAGAGGAGGTCTGGCCTTTGTTAAAGAGTGCAGTGGACATGACTCACTTCATTGGTAGGCATGCACATGTATTATCTCCTCTGTACTCTTCAACAAGTCTAAATTTCATCTGTAACCTTGAGTAGGCCTCACCTCAAACAAACCGCCTGGATAGGCCACACCTTATCGGCATCCTGAATCAATCATTTAAAATGTTAGGGGCAGATTTATGATGGCCGTGCGCCTCTTTTGTGCCGCTGTTGCATCACTTATGTGATGCAGCAGTGATGCAAAAGATGCACCATGTTGCAAGATAGGCCTCACTTCATCTGCAACAAGATACTGTTAGTTTAAAATGTATATATTTAGGACTGTGTAGGGGGCATGGAGAAGCAGAGGCTTCTGTAAGTGTCAAAGTTGTTGAAAAACTGTTTGTCCTTCAATCTTTTCCCTTGTCTTTTCTAATTTTTAAATACATGTTTTAATATTTTTCAAATTTTTGTTCTTTCTTTCACAGATTGAAAGTATAAAAATAACAAGTGACTAAGTTAACGACAATTATAAGGTAAGTGTTTTGTACTCTTTTCATTACATTTGTCTCACATTTAACTTCTATTAGTTCCACTGCTTCATTTCTTTAACCCTCAGTTTCCTGCCTTTGCTACTTCCCTCATTCCTTTCTCTATTACTTACTTACTCTACTCCTTCCACTCCTTTTCTCAGTCCCTCTGTTCTCATAGTTCCTCACTCCTGTTCACTCACTCCGTCTCTATTACTCTCACTGTCTCTGACTGATCACTCTTTCACTACTAGTTCATTATGCTTTCTTCCTGTAGTTCAAGCACACTAAGGGGCATATTATCAACACAGGCAATAAAATTATCGCTGCTTTTATCGGCAGAAAACTACCGCAAAAGCGGCTTTAGCGGCAGTTTTCTGCCGCAAAAGCGGCTTTAGCGGCAGATTTCTGCCGATAAAAGCAGCGATTATCGGCAGAAAACTGCCGCAAAAGCGGCTTTAGCGGCAGATTTCTGCCGATAAAAGCAGCGATAATTTTATCACCTATGTTGATAATATGCCCCTATGTTATTTACATTTCTTTGCTGTTTCAATCACTCCTTTTCTGTTACTTCTTCTTTTCTGCTTTCTGGTTTTTCTCTCTGTTATTCCACATGTTTTAATCTTATTTTGAACATTCACTCACATTCTCTAAGAAACTTGTTTATTATTCTTCTACTCTCCTTTTTTTCTTTCACTTCCTTATCTATTTTGTTTTTCACAATTATACCCTCTTCCATCTTTTCTTTGGTAAATAGATCTATTAAACAGTATCTCTGTGTTACTCCCTATAGCTGTCTTTCTTTTAACATTACTCTCTGTTTCCTTCCCTTATACTTACTCTTCTTTTTTTTGTAAAAATTTTTTTGTTTCGCTTCCGGTTCGCGTACCGGCGAGCGAACCGGGAAGCGAACCAAAAGAAATAGAGGTTGCCAGAGTGCTAAACATTCTAGCAATTTTTTTATAAAGGGGAGGTAGTTCTGAAAAGAACTTTTTTTTAAATTATTTTTGTTGTTTTATTTTTTTTATTATTTTTCTGAACATTTTTTTACTTTTTTTGTATTTTTTGAACGGTTTTATATTTTTTTTGTTTTTTTTTGGGGGGGAAACGAAAACGATTCATTGTAAAGGGCTCAACAGGAGCAACAACAAAAAAAAGAATTTATTCTCTGGGGCGTTTCGGACAATCATGATTATCAATTGCTAAGTTGATTAAATTGATGCTACTTTCTCTGTAGCAAATCAACTGACCGCAACGCACGCACACTTGTTTGATTGTCCCGAACCTCATCTGTATATTTGGGACCATGTCCCTCGCCTCTGGTCCCGTCACTTCCTCTACATTTGATCTTTGGGCCACAGGAGGGGGGTTGTCCTGCAGGTCACGTAGCTGCGCAGCACTGTAGTTGATAGGGTGGCACCTCTCCATATGGCGATGCATCGTATAATTGCCATAACTGTATTTTTTATTTGTCCCTCTGGACAGATCTTTCTTGCATATAAGGCAAGTTACATACCGGGCATTCACTTTTTTTTGGCCCCGGGGATATTTAAAAAATTCCCAAATGAAACTCTCTTTGACACGGGACGTCCTAGGCTCTTCTTGCAAAAACTGCCTCCTCTCTTGCTCCTCTTCCTCTTCTTCCTCTTCTTCCTCCTCTTGATTGAGGATTACCTGAGGAGGTGGTCCTCTCTTCCTAGGAGGTGGTGGTGGTGGTGGTGGGGGTGCACCAGCTGAAGCTACAACACTTGCCATTGCTAAGTGATGAAAAAAGGTCTTCCTCTCACAAAGATGAAAGTCAGAGTGAGGAAACAAGGAGGGGTTTTCATCATTTGGGAAAAAAAATAGTTCTGAACCAATGAAAAGTGTTATTTTTAGGTCACATGACCTAGCCTTACATCATTAGGAAACCAAAAGTGAAATGAACCAATGAAAAGTGTTATTAACAAGTCACATGACCTGTTATGCTTACGTTACGCGCTCCGCGCCGCGTCCCGGATCGCTTCCGGGAAGCTGCGCTTCGCGCCTCGCTTCGCGTACCGGAGCACTTCCGGGTGCGCTAACGCGACGCGTCATATGACGCATTACGGGACAACGCGATACGTCGCGGTTACGGGACGCGTCACCATGTTGTTTTCTAACGCGGCAGTTGCGCAAACGGAACGTTTACCGGTTCGCGGACCGGGTCGCGGCAGCAAATTGAGCTAACGGGAAGCTACCCGGTTCGCGGACCGGGAGCGAAACAAAAAAAAATATTTTAAAAAAATACATAACAAAATTGTATTAAAAACATATAAAATATATTTTTCGATTTAAAGAAGAATACATTTTAAAGCTTTTGATATTTACTATTAAAAAACCATTGAAATTCACTGAAAAAACCATAGGTTATAGACCATATATAGTTAGGAATTAGCATTTACAAAACCTTGAAAATTCACTGAAAAAACCATGGGTTATAGACCATATATAGTTAGGAATTAGCATTTACAAAACCTTATTTTTCTCACACAAAACCATTGAAATTCCATATATAGTTAGTTGCACTAACTATATATCGCGCACCCGCAATCCACTGCTGATCATGTCACATATTACATCATTCATGACATGGTCAGTGACATCACTGATGACATCACTGATGACATCTCAAATGACATCACTGATGACATCACTGATGACATCTCAAATGACATCACTGATGACATCACTGATGACAACATCCAGTGACTGTATGTTTCTGTAAAGTTAAAATATGTCTTACATATTGAAGAATGAGTGGATTTATAAGTGTCTGGATGAAGAATTTAGTAGGTGCATGACTGACTGTATGAGTGAGTGATTAAATGTGTCTCACTGAGTGCATGGGTTAGTGACTAAACTGTCTTAATTTGTGCATCATTATATCTGTTGTTCTGTAAACTGCTGCATGTGTTGATCAGTAGCTATATGAGTAACTATATGGGTTATTGATTGGTTGCCCATGTATTTGTATGGGAGACTGAGTGTGTGTGTGGGTGTCTGGGAGGTGTGTGACTCTGTGCATAGATGTGTGAGTAGTTGATTCACTAGATGTATGGGTTCAAAAGTGCATGTGGAACAGCTGTATGGGCAGTTGACTGTGTGCATGAGTGTATTGGTGAGTGAATGGATATCTCAGTGCTACATGTCAAAGTAAGTACATATGTAAAACACAGTACATGTGAGAGTTGACATTTATAAATAACTGTGCATAAGAGCCAGTGAATGTGTGAGTGGCTGTATGGATCATTGTGAACTTGTATCCGGGATTGTATAAGAGAGTAAATATGTGTTAGTATGTGTTTGAATAAGTAAGGTGTGTATAACTGTATAGTTGAGAAAATGGAGGTGTGATTGATTCTTTGCATGACTGACTAGGTGTGTGTGTAACTTCATGGATGAGTGACAGTCTGTGAGTGTCTGTTTACACTGAGTGTATATAAGGTTATATTAGAGTCTGAAGAGGTTCATCGTATTATCACATGAATGATGTCATCAGTGATGTGATCAGTAATGTCAAATGAGATGTCATCAGTGATGTCATCAGTGATGTCATTTGAGATGTCATCCGTGATGTCATTTGAGATGTCATCAGTGATGTCATCAGTGATGTCACTGACCATGTCATGAATGATGTAATATGTGACATGATCAGCAGTGGATTGCGGGTGCGCGATATATAGTTAGTGCAACTAACTATATATGGAATTTCAATGGTTTTGTGTGAGTAAAATAAGGTTTTATAAATGCTAATTCCTAACTATATATGGTCTATAACCTATGGTTTTTTCAGTGAATATATATATATATATATATATATATATATATATATATATATATATATATATATATATATATATATATATATATATATATATATTTCATACCAGAAAAGAATCGCGGCACACTTCTTGGTATTTCACGCAGTTACTTTATTTTTCGTGAGGTAACAACTCCTACGCGTTTCGAACCGTAGTTCCTGTTCACGGTAGTATTGGTGGTTTGTCCCTCTACTATTTCTATATTTATACGAATTCCCGCCCCTCATTAACTGGGGCATGATGGAACTTGTGGTTTTAAGGTCTTTAGGTAGCAGCTATGCCTCAAAATATGGCAATACACATTATAGGTTCTGCATATACAGCGAGGATTTGTTTGGGTCACAACACGGAAAGCGTTCCCAGTTATAAAAGGAAAATAACGCTTACAGAAAACGCTCGTGTTATACACGTGCGTATGTAATCAACCCTCCCTGTGCCAGAGAATAGATAGTCGTGTGTGAAGAGCAGACTATAATGTCTGTATACAATTAAGGGCTGAGTGCCCTGGGTCCCCGCTGTATGCATTGACCCTTAATGTGTGTTTTTACTCAATAGCTGCTATTTTCACAATACTTGACTTGGATACGTCCCATGAAACAGCATTTGGTAAGTACATTTCTTTTAACATTGGAGAAAGAATTATTAATTAAGGCATTTGCAATGTCATAAATGAACATAAAGTTCTTCATCGCCGTTTGGAAACCAAGCAACTACACGGAGAACAGCGGAAAACACTGAAAGACGATTCGTGCAAACACCTGGTCGAGCGCCGACGCGCTGAGTTGGAGGACCCAGCGCGTATTCGGGAGTCTCCCAGGTAAGAGACACGCCGTCGCTGTGTGTCTGTGTGAAAAAGCCGCAGGGAAGTAATCGTACGAATGACACTTACCTTACAGATTGGTAAAAAATAGAATACTCTAATTCTACTCGCACGAACTACTTCTCTTGGTAGCAGTACATTTAACGTGACTAGGGGCAAATTAGAAGTTGCCCCTCTCTGAACTAAAGAACCATTAGTAGCGGTGCAATATCCCTCTCTAACATCGGAAAACAAATTGAGAAACATTACGTACTGGGCGTAAAGGGGAACAGCAATTGCAAGTGACAAAATGGAGGAAAGAAGAGCTAAAAGAGCAACCAAAGCAGAAAGTATTTTTCAAAGTGGCACAACATCGGAGAACAAGGATCAAACGGAAAACATATCGCAATCGACTGTCACTACAAGCAAAATGTTATTTATACAATTGGAAAGATTGATGCGAAAAGAAATATCCAGAGAATGGGAAATAATAACACTGGAAAAATACGTGGAGCTAAAAATGGTACCAAGAGGACTCCGTATTTTCACTTTGCCTAATCACCCTGATACAAAGCCTGAAATGCTCGAGGAATGGGGCAGAAATAATATGGCATGTTCAAACAACATGATGTTAATCATCATCAAATATGCAAGAACAGAAGTGGAGGATCTTCATGAGAAAATAAGGGAAATCGAAACGAAAATAACAGATACAAACGAGGAAGCAGGCACTCTTAAAAAACTAAGAAGTGAAATGGAAAAAAACTTAGATAAACATGAGGAAGAGGTACAGAATCGCAAACAACGCAAATTTTGCAGAGATCAAGACGATTACAAATATGGTACCATCCTAACTTTCGCTAAAAAATACCACCAATACTACCGTGAACAGGAACTACGGTTCGAAACGCGTAGGAGTTGTTACCTCACGAAAAATAAAGTAACTGCGTGAAATACCAAGAAGTGTGCCGCGATTCTTTTCTGGTATGAAATACAACTGAGACACTGTCCTGGTCTCATCGCGGGCACCAACTGGACCGAGCTCCCGTTGCGACAGGACAATTTGTTTGTCAATATATATATATATATTCACTGAAAAAACCATAGGTTATAGACCATATATAGTTAGGAATTAGCATTTACAAAACCTTGAAAATTCACTGAAAAAACCATAGGTTATAGACCATATATAATTAGGAATTAGCATTTAAAAAACCTTATTTTACTCACACAAAACCATTGAAATTCCATATATAGTTAGTTGCACTAACTATATATCGCGCACCCGCAATCCACTGCTGATGATGTCACATATTACATCATTCATGACATGGTCAGTGACATCACTGATGACATCACTGATGACATCTCAAATGACATCACTGATGACATCACTGATGACATCTCAAATGACATCACTGATGACATCATGACACACCAATACCAGTTACTACATACGCACTCACTGATTCCTATGTCTACACACACATTCACTCATTCACCCATACAATCACTCATACATACAGTCACTCATTATTACAACACTATCACATGCACTCATACACCTATGCAGACAGTCACACACTGCCACTCATCCATGGAGTTACTCACACACCAAGTCAGTCCTGTAAAGAATCAATCACACTTCCATTTCCTCATCTATACAGTTAAACACAGAACACCATACTTCAGTGACATCACTGATGACATCACTAATGACATCTCAAATGACATCACTGATGACATCTCAAATGACATCACTGATGACATCATGACACACCAATACCAGTTACTACATACGCACTCACTGATTCCTACGTCTACACACACATTCACTCATTCACCCATACAATCACTCATACATACAGTCACTCATTATTACAACACTATCATATGCACTCATACACCTAGTCAGTCCTGTGAAGAATCAATCACACTTCGATTTCCTCATCTATAGTTAAACACAGAACACCATACTTTTCACACATATACTAACACATACTTACTCTCTTATACAATCACTGATACAAGTACACATTGATATGCACAGAGTCACACACCTCCAAGCCAGCCACACACACACTCAGTCTTCCATACATCCACTCATTCTTCAATATGTAAAACGTATTTAAACTTTACAAAAACACACAGACACTAGATGATGTCATCAGTGATGTCATTTGAGATGTCATCAGTGATGTCATTTGAGATGTTATCAGTGATGTCATTTGAGATGTCATCAGTGATGTCATCAGTGATGTCACTGACCATGTCATGAATGATGTAATATGTGACATCATCAGCAGTGGATTGCGGGTGCGCGATATATAGTTAGTGCAACTAACTATATATGGAATTTCAATGGTTTTGTGTGAGTAAAATAAGGTTTTTTAAATGCTAATTCCTAACTATATATGGTCTATAACCTATGGTTTTTTCAGTGAATTTTCAAGGTTTTGTAAATGCTAATTCCTAACTATATATGGTCTATAACCTATGGTTTTTTCAGTGAATTTCATTGGTTTTTTAACAGCTAATATCTGTAGCTGTAAAATGTATTCTTCTTTAAATCCAAAAATATATTTTATATGTTTATTAATAATTTTTTTTTTATATTTTTTTTTCTTCGTTCCCGCTTCGCGAATCGGGAAGCTTCCCGTTAGCTGACCTTGATGCCGCGAAATAGACCGCGAGCCGGTAAACGTTCCTTTACCGCAACTGCCGCGTTAGAAAACAACATCGTGACGCCTCCCGTCCGCATGACGTTTCGCGTTGTCGCGTGATACGTCATATGACGTGCTACGTTAGCGAACTGGTACACTTACCGAGGCGCAAAGCGCAGGTTTCTGGAAGCAAACCGGGAGGCCCTGCAAAGCGCGTAACGTAAACACAGCAGGTCATGTGACTTGGTAATAACACTTTTCATTGGTTCATTTCACTTTTGGTTTCCTAATGATGTAAGACTAGGTCATATAATCTAAAATGAACACTTTTCATTGGTTGAGAACTATTGTTTTTCCCAAATGATGAAAATCCCTCCTTCTTTCCTCACTCTGACTTTCATCATTGTGAGAGAAAGACCCTTTGTTACCAGTGAGCAATGGCTTCTTTAGTAGCTTCAGCTGGTGCTTCCCCACCACCTCCACCACATCCAAGGAAGAGTGGACCACCTGCTGAAGTTATAATTCAGCAAGAAGAGGAAGAAGAGGAACAGGAGGAAGAGCACGAAGAGAGGCACTTTTTGCCTGAGGAGCCCAGGACGTCTCACCGGAAAGAAAACTTCATTTGGCAATTTTTTAAAATTCCCAAAGGTCAGAAAAAAGTAAATGCAAGATACGTAACTTGCCTTATATGTCAAGATAGACTGTCCAGAGGGACCGACAAAAAATACAGTTTCGGAAACTACACAATGCATCGCCATATGACTAGGTGGCATCCTAACAACTACAGTGCTGCACAGTTTCGTAACGACCTAGATAATCTCCCTATTATGGCCAGAAGATCTGTTGTACCGGAAGTAACGGGACCAGAGGGGAGGGAGATGGTGCCAAATATACAAACGAGATTTCGTGAAGTAAAACAAGTCTGCGTACATTGCAGTGGATTCATTTGCTACGGAGAAAGTAGCATCACTCTGATCAACAGAGCTATTGACTATCATATGCAAGTTTGTATGAAACGCCCCAAATAATAAATTCTTTTGTTTTGTTTTGTTGCTCCTGTTGAGCCCTTTACAATGAATCGTTTTCGTTGCCCCCTCCGAAAAAAACCCCCCCAAAAATATAAAACTGTTCAGAAAAATTCAAAAAAAGTAAAAAAATGTTCAGAAAAATAATAAAAAAATATAAAACAACAAAAACAATAAAAAAAAGTACCTCCCCGTTATTAAAAAATTGGTACAATATTTGGAACTGTGCCAACCTCTATTTCTCTTAGTACGCTTCCCAGTTCGCTCCCCGGTACGCGAACCGGAAGCGAACCCAAATTTTTTTTTTAAAAAAAAGAACAGTAAGTATAAGGGAAGGAAACAGACAGTTATGTTAAAAGAAAGACAGCTATAGGGGAGTAAACTAGAGATACTATTACCCGTAATCCACTGCTGATGATGTCACATATTACATCATTCATGACATGCTCAGTGACATCATCAGCAGAGGATTGCGGGTAACAGTATCCCTAGTTTATTCCCTATAGCTGTCTTTCTTTTAACATAACTGTCTGTTTCCTTCCCTTATACTTACTGTTCTTTTTAAAAAAAATTTTTTAGATCAGTCAGAAACAGTGAAAGTAATGAAATATAAAAGACTACGTAGAATATGAGCACTGTATGCAACAACTTTGACACTTACAGAAGCCTCACCTTCTCCATGCCTCCTACACAGTTCTACATGTACATCATAAATGCAAACAGAACAGAATTAATTATACATGTTAAATGGTTTATTTTTGCTGTTCTCAGAATGTATCAAATTTCACTAAAACAGTGACTTGAAGGTATTCATCATATAACAGCGGGGAAAAAAAAACACAATCAAAATGATTGTGTTTAAAAAACCCATACAACATAACAAATCAGAATTCAGAACTCCTTAAAGTTAACTTACTTTCCATGACGGCCAAGGATGTCCTATGAACAGCTTACACTCTGTTGTGCTGTTATTACTTTCAACCCGCCACTTTCTGAAAGAAAACCTCCATCGTTTTCAAAAACATGTTACATACAATAAATGACTTCTCGCTCTCTACCACACGTTTCCACAAGGCCAAATCGTGTCTGAGCCATTTATAACTCTTAGAATTCTTTTAAGCCAATCCCGTCATGTTGTATTTCCGCAACTTTCACAATTAAAATGTTGAAGATCATTTTCACAATCCTGGACTACTAATATCTTCCCCTTCTTGCTCAATCATGTTCTACATTTCCTATCACACTGATACTGCTTACTATGAAGCAGACTTACACTACCTTTATGACTAGTACAATTATTTAATTCTCTACATCACTTTTAATCACAAAGCAATGTAAAACAGTAGACAGCATTGCAGACTTACATTCCCTCTACTCCATGTTTTGATTGGCTGCTTCAATTAGCTTATAAAAAGAAACAGTTTTTCTGAACTCATTCAAAGTGCACGTATTTCTCCATGACGTCCAGTGTTATGGTAAGAAGTTATGTCTCTGTACTACACTTATCCTCAAGGCCAAATCGTGTAGGAGCCATTAGAACTTCTTGAAATTCCTCAGAGCACATCCCGAGATTCTTTCCCTAAAATTTTGGTTTTAAAAACACCAGGTAAGAGTTTTTAAGGTCATACGGCAATTTTTTTTTGAAAATTAAAACAGAATCATTGCAGAATGACCAGCCATTTCTACACTTTAAATAAGCTGTATAATGTCCTGATGTTATTGAAGGACCATCATGATATATAATTGCTACAGTTACAAAAGTCCTTCCTGATATTGACAACTGTGAAGCCACAAAATTTTTAATTAAAGTTGTCAATTTTGTTCCATCAGGCCTACATCGTTGGAACATTAAAATGACATACTGGCCATATGTTCGTATAAATAATGTGGACATCATTTCAGATTTACATTGGCTACACTCCATGTTGTGATCAGCTGCTTTTACTAGCTTATTAAAAGAGACTGATTTACTGTCTGGCAAAGTTAAATATATAAATCTTTCTGAGTCTACACTAGTACTACTTGATACCCTACAGTTCTCGCAGTCATGCTGCCATTGATAAGAAAGCCCAAACAGGTGATCTACATCTACACCTTCATCATGCAATACATCAAGCATATACATTAAAAACTCCTGACAATCTTGCTGACTATTTTGAGAGAATTGTGTTTGGCCTGAACATCTGTCTAACAGATTTCGAATTTCAGACACACTTTCTATGTTTCTTCTATCAGTGCTACATTTCTCTAACACAGAATTTAACAAACTGCAAAATCTTTGATCAGAATTGACCACAATCTCTTCTTTTACATTTTCTAGAGAAAACAAAACATTAACCACTACATTAGCATAGCAGTTGACACCAGAACTGTTTTCAAATTGAAAACCAACAACATCTTCAACAGAATCCTTTTAGTTTCTGCTTATAATTTCAGGTTCATCGACTTTTCGTCTTTTTGCTACAACCTCCCCAGTATTGGTCACATTTCTTCGTTTCCGGCCTACCACACGTTTCTCAAACAAAGGATACTGAGGCAAATGTGGCGCATACTCTCTTCTTAACCTATTGTATTCCTTAACACAATCTAGATCCGCACAAATGTTTGTGACATCACACTCAATCAAGTACAATCCCGATAAAGTTCTAACTCGTGACAATGCCACATATGCCATACCCTCCTTGAACACAGAACTACCAATATTCACCAATGCACAGTCTACACTTAAACCTTGCGATTTATGGATTGTCACCGCATATGCCAAGCAAACAGGAAACTGCTTACGACGAACATATAAGTCTTTTACAAGCAAAAATCTAGCAGAACAACGACCAATTAGCTGTACTTCCTCAATGCCATCAAATTTAATTTTTAAAAATTCAATTCCATCTCTATTTCTGTATTTCACAAAATCAACAACATTACCCATTGATCCATTTACCAGACCTCTTTCAACATGTAAATTCCTTCTTAAAATTATACGGCAGGTCAAGCACACATTCAGAGTCTTTTCAAAACCCGCAGTTTTAGATATACTCTTCTCTAATGAATCCAATTTTGTTTTCAGATTCTCAGACAAGATAATTGTTGATCCCATATGCTCTACTCTGTCAATAGCTTCCAGTTTCACAATCTCTTGCTTTTCTAAATGCAACATTTTGTTGTTGAATTTGGCACATTCTGCAAGAGTTGGCATCAAACATATTCCAGATTTTTTCTCAGTAACTTTCTGAAAAATATTCTCCGGCACAACATCTTCGTCTGGATATAAATTTGTCAGTAATCGTGCATGTAAAGCTTCTTTCCCATGCTCGGTCACTTTTCCAATTCTAACATCTTGTAGAATAGTCTTGTAAACTTCATCCTTTGCCTGACGCATATTTTCATGCAGTTCAGCATAATTGAAGTTTAACCATATATTGACGTTGCCAATGCTCCCTAAGCACTTCCTGGTATCTTCATGCGTGAGCATTTTGAACACAGGTTGCCCTTTCACTGGTGTCAGCTGCAGAAGATCTCCGAAAACAATGATGTGTTTGCCACCAAATAACACATCATACTCTGTTTTGAGAACTTCTTGCATTCTCAAATGCACAAAGGCAAGCATGACATTGGAAACCATGCTTACTTCGTCAATGATAAGAAGTTTCATTTTCCTCAAGACTCTTGAAACTTCAAAACAAGCATCTCCAGATAGCTTGTGATATTCTAATTTGTTGTCATGCTCCACTGGCAGCATCAGTAAACAATGTAAAGTAATCCCTTTAATGTTATGTGCTGCCAGTCCAGTTGGAGCGGTGACAACACAAGACAGCGATGACTCTGTCCTTTCCTGCAAATAACATGAAATTGCTTTAATAAGGAAACTTTTTCCAGTTCCCGCTTCTCCACTCACGTACAGTCGGACAGGCTTCAACGACGTACATGAGCACTCTTTCTTGTCATGACTTAATCCATGATCAATTTGCATGGTAAGTTCGTCATATATTTTCCTCTGCTCAACGTTGAGTTGTCTTTCCAACTCTTCTAAGTTAACCGCATCCTCCTGAGCATGTGCCATGGCTCTTTCCACTTCATTCATAGCAGTGGCAGCTTCATTTTCGATAAGAGGTCCTCCTAGTGGATCCTGACTCAATGAAGCAGAACTCTGACTGTCCTGAGAACTGTCTCTGGCAATCTCGGCTGCAATCGTTGCTTCCTGCTCGATTTCCACATTCAACATTTCTACATATTTGGGAAAAGCAGGACATTCTATGGTCTCCTTGGCAGCATTGAATGAGTCTTCGTAACAAAGGAAATCTCCAAGCAGTTCCTCTTCTGCACCCCAAGGCTTAAAAAGTTGCAAAAGTGCTAAATAGAAAAACTCCTTTTTTTCAGGAGATTCGCCACTCAATTTTCGATGGTTTATCAAGTGGCATTTTCTTTGCTTGACCAGACATCCCTCACTTCCTATTACAGCATACACTCCTTTCTCAGTATCTTCTTTCATGTTCCTCTTGAATATGTAATTTTGCAGAACCTCATACAGACAAACATTCTCGAGGTGACTGCTTCGATTTGGATAATATGTATCCAACATGTTGCTCTTCAAAATGTCGGTACTGTTTGGCTCCTTTTCCGCCAAATACTCAATTTCCCGCACAGGTTTGAGAACTCGATTACGCGTTGCAGCAAGACCAACACTCGCCCAAACGATACTCCTGGACTTGGCATAGAGACTTGCTGAAGACAACCGGTCAGAACATTCGTAAGCTCCAATTTCTCGATGCGACAACATCTTCAGACTGAAACTGTACAACTTCTTGCTGAGGCTCTTTTCATGGGAAATGTCCTCCCACATATCCTTCAATTCTGTCTTCTCTTTTTTGGTGATGTAAGATGTCACATACCGAGCCACAGCCATACAGTTATCAGCCAAAAACTGTATATCCATGTTAGCATTCCACATGGACAAAATCACCGGGTTGTAGTCGTTGATGTACTTAGACTCTTCGTTCCTCTTCAAATTGTATGTGTTTTTAGGTGATTTCTTCATCACATTATGTCGCAGCGAAGACATCAAACTGTTCACTCTTCCTTTAGAAATCACCGGTCGTGGAAAGCCGAAACGACATTTGGTGTAGAACTTGTCTTTGTTCCGGAATTTACGACGACAGTACTTTCCACATCGATGGCTTTGGAAACGTAGAACTTTTTCTCTTAGGCTTTTTTTCTCCTTTGCGTTTGGAACAGCACACGTAGAATACTGTTCTATGAAACTCATCACTGAGTCTTCTGCATCCGTTCCAAATTTAGGTGCATCCTTGATCCACAGCAACATATGTATATGAGGAGCACCTCTTGCTTGGTACTCCTTCCTCCAGAAAAAATCCAACACCTCTCCAAGAGGTGGATTCTTCTTATTCATGATGAAAGACATCATACCTTCAAATCTATGATTGAAGTACCTACATACATTGACTGGATCCAAAGAGCACAGTTCTCCGGGTGTCTTGAATTCGATGTTTTCTACGTTAGCATTTGCCTCTCGTAGAAATTCAAGTAAGTCTTCCCAGCCATACTCAGCACAGCTCAAAGTGAGGAACCATGTGGGAGTTCCTAAGTTCCTCAGCATACATTTTAAATCACCATGACGACGGTACCAGTACTCATTAGTACCACGCTGACACGCCATGCGATTAATCAGGTGAGAATCCAAAATACTGTCTTGGACATTGACTTTATCCATAAAGTCACTTGCCGAGATGTTTTGCATGTGTATACCACTTTTCAAGATGTGGTTCACTGCATATGACAGTCCAGACAGATCGCTTTCAAACAGGAGATGAAACAAATAAGGAATGCATTGTCGAAACCTAGGATCTCCTGCATACAATCGCAAAGTCCGGTATTCAGAAGCAGGAATTTGATGAGGTCGCTCATCATATCTTCCTCCCTGACCTGTTGGAAAAAGCTGTGGGAAACACCGAGCTTCCAAACTTTCCTCCCAAACACTAATGGGACTCCCTTTCGCTTCTTTCATTTGAAACAACTCAATAGCATTCCCCATGACTTCCTTGGTATGCAAAGGATGAACACTATTATGTTCATATATTTCTTCACTAGTACAGGGTTCTACTTTCTCAATTTGACCAGCACACAAATCGCTATCCTCTTCCTCACTTACTTCCTCTTCTGCAACATATAAATTTTTATAGTATTTATTATATTTTTTCAAATACAATGTTGCCCTTTTGACTTTCCTAACATCTACTAAATCTTGCCATATTTTCTTATTCTTTGTCGGAACCCCATTAACTAAGATAACAAGAGGTTCCTCTTCCACTTTTTCTACTCCAATTGTGTTAATGTTTTTCTTCAAATCTAGAGGCAAATAAACAACTCTTCCCTTTAATCCTCTCTGTAAATCTGATGGAGGCAATTTCCCTGTCTTTGGCTCCATTCTTACAATAGCCTGAAAGGGATGGATACTTTGAATCAAAATAGATTCATAAGTATTTAAATCCTTCAATTCAGAAGGAATCTCAACCAATTCCAGATTATTATGAACTGCTCTAGCAGGCATCTGGTTTTGATTTAATTTGTTACAACAATAAGTACACACACGTTGATCCAATCCCAAATCAAAACAGTTTTCTACCATCAAGTATGTTGTAAAATCCTTCCATTCACTATTATTTTCCCTTTCACTTTTTCCATATAAATCCACTAACTTAGTCTGATTCTTATAATAAGTGCGTCGACAAGACACACAAGTGAAATTTGGCCTCTCACTTGATTTCACCTCAAACGTCGCAATTTCCCTCTGGAAATTATCTGTACTGGAAACCTGTACACTATCTTCCACATTACTCTCTTCTTCTTGGTCAATTTCAACATTCTCCTCTTTACTTCCAAAGTAACAAAACTCAATTTCTTCACATATATTCTTCACATCTATTTCAGAACCATGCAAAAGAGCAGCGCATAATTGTTTAAGCATAATTGCTGGACTCTTAGCATAATACAACATTCTAACTAATTTCCTCACTTTATTATGATGCACTGCTAGCATCCTGAAATGATGAAAAACACTCTGGCATACTCTCCTGGAAAGACAAGCCAGTGAATGACCATGCAAACCTATCACTTCTCTCACTCTGCAAGGATCTAATTCTTGCAACAACTTCATTTTCTGCTTCAAACTTTTCTTATTAAATGACCGTATAAAATCACAAAGCAAATTGATGGAATCCTGTCGTACACTGCAAATACTACTACACTTCCAGGTGTACACAGGACCCTTAGGACGTCTCCTTAAAACCTCATTACCTAACACCTCTTCTATCTCTGTTGTCACAAGTTTTTCTTTTTCAACTGGACAACCATCTTTCACTTCATAAGCTCGACCACTGGTGTCAACTGCATGCACCAAATCATTATCCTGGAAATAACTCTCCTCATTAAAAAATGCCTCAGAGCTTGAACTATGCATCCATTCTCCAGAAAAAACTTCACAAAAATTACTACGATTAACTATTCTCTTCCATCTACTATTTCTTTTGAAATCATAAATTGCCTTGTTTAGCTTCCTAATTCTATTGATTGTCAAAATAAATAACTTACGTTTAATTTCAAATGCCTGATCAATAACTTTCTCAACTATTTTTTTTCTCTTATAAAAAACCACTTTCTGTTGACCTTTCTTAATATTTTTTAACAAATTGCCAATTATCCTGTTACGGAACATTCGTTTACGAATGTCCCTAAACTGTTGTTTCCTTCTACTTTCATGCATAGAGTTATCTCTTACTCTAGCAGTAACATTTTTCATTGGCCTTTCCTTACCGTTTGAATTGCTTCTCCTTTTCTGGACTGAAACATTTTCTGTAATAATATTTTTTTTACTACAGATATTTCTTATGAATGTTTTTGTACTCTTACCCGGTGCTTTCTTGGTGACTTGACAAATCTTTTTGTTAGAGGACTGCTGCTTTTTTTCATTCACCTGCTGTCTTTGACGTTTTGCAGCCTTTCTCACTCTTTCTTTGCTTGGCATCCTAAAATCTTGAAATAATCTGCAGTTGAATCTGTGGTAAAATATAATAAAAAATGTTATTAACCACTATTACCCAACAGTAAATTAATAACAGTCATCAAAAACTTAACACATTACTTAACATTTTTACATAGAACATTTTTTTGTACATGGCAAATTTAGAATACAGAAATAGCAGAAAAGAAATGGAATTTATATTCATTTTACCTGTGATGTTTTATATATGAATCTGATCTCATTTTATGACCATATTTTAATATTTTATTGAAGACACTACACATAACCTGTTTTTGAAGGTGTCTTTATTTTTAAATTAAACGGTTTAAATATTTACTTTTTATTTATTATAAATTTATAAAATAAATGTTTATAGTTCCATAGGCTCAAGCACGTCAGCTTCCCATCCTATGTCATACAATTCTGACAAATCTGCCTCCTCATCACGTTCTTCTTCATCCTCAGGATTGAAATCATCCAAGGGATCAACATCCACTGATGTTTCAATTACGAGTTCAATGATGAGGTCGAAATCAACTGATTGCTGATTGTCGCTCATGTTGATGTTGTCTTTATCTTTAAAGAAAGATAACAACAATGAGATGTTGCACAGTAAGAGACAAATCTCAGAGATTATAATAGTAAAATTGTTTAACAAGAGTAACATTTTGCAGCTATTATTTAACCATGTCCAACGATGCTGAGGAGGCAGCCGCGGGCCGTGGAGGGAGTTACGGTGGGGCAGGGAGGCGGGGAGGGGGAGGGGCAGGGTGGAGGGACCTAAAAACTGGCATATGAATAGTTGCAGGTAAGTACACAATTTAATTATTCAAATGAATTTCGTAGCGCGCACAGCATCGCAAAATGCGATGCTGTGCGCGCTACGAATTTCGTTTAAATAATTAAATTGTGTACTTACCTGCAATTATCCATATGCCAGTTTTTAGGTCCCTCCACCCTGTCCCTCCCCCTCCCCGCCTCCCTGCCCCACCGTAACTCCCTCCACGGCCCGCGGCTGTGAGGAGGTGAAGCCTATCTCCAATTTTTCACTGAACAGGACTCATCTCTTCTTAACCTTGGATAAACCTCACCGACTCTGTGTCCCCTGAACATAATTAAATGTAAAGGGGCAGATTTATATTAACTAGCACATCCCCAGGGATGCATCAGTTAACGTGCACCGCTGCTCTGCCACCCACGGTGTGCCGCATTTACAATCAGATAGGACAAAGCTGCATCAAAACCCTGCGCCTGCTTGAAGCAGGCATAGATCTTGACGCAGGTAGGCTGAAAGCTAAAGCAACAACTAAGTGTCGTGTGCAGAAGTTGCAAAAAAGGAAAAATGGCGTTTAAACCAGTAATGAGCCCATGCTAACTTAACACAGTGTAAAGATATCCAGGATCTACATCAGTTTGGGGTTCACGAACCTGGCAGGTACAAGGCACTGAGGCTTTGCACCGTGCATGTCTCATCCCAAATCATATGTTGTTTGTGAATGAAACAATTTCCCAGACCAAATGCTTTGGATTGGCTACTTCTAAAAAATTAAACACCCCTACTATCCCGGAGTTAGAGGAATATGATGGTTGGAGTAATTTTACTCGGTTGTCCATTAAAGATTTACAGGCCCTACTCCGTAATTCTTCCTTTAACATTTCCAGTATAAATCCAAAAGGTTGGCTGCTTTGGCAACGTGCCTTATCCACGGTTTAATAACGCTGCCTTTTGCTTTATATAAGTTTTCAAATTGTATGAAATATATACCAATAGGTCGTTATGAACCTTTAGGTAGTGGTTTTCTTCATGAGGTCTGGTCGCTTCCATACACATACAGATTTTCAAAGATGATCAAGAAGTTTATCTGAATGGAGAGGAATGCACTGAGACGCCAGATCATTCACTAATGTGTAGGCACATACAGTTACACGGTTCATGCAACAAACACCGACCAAATATGGCTTGCGTGTTGCAAGGCACGCCAGTTCCTGCTATCATCCCCACGTTCAAGTTGTTGGAAAATGGTAGTTATTTGATGCTCAATAATGAAGATTGTTCTGGGTTAATTAAAAGTATTCCTTTTATCGTAACAGTAAGTGAACGGGTTATTTGCTGCAGAAATGTTCTATTTCCTCCCACACATGAACATAGGGAGTTTTCAATCTGGCCACAAATACCAACCTTGGGAGCACATTTCAACGGCATGGCAAGAATAAGAGCTCTTTTGTCTCAGAGAGAGGTGGCCTTGAGTTCGGCCCGTGAAACTTTCGTGCTTCACATAGCGAACACCCGTACAGAGGTGCAGACCCTTTTAAATACTGATTCGCCTTTGCATTTCAGCGACATGGTTCGGACTATCTTTAACGCGTCCTCCACAAAGGGCCTGGCGCACTTTTTTAAAGTTGTTACCAGTGGTCTCGTGACTTCATTTGAGAAAATCTTTGGAGTCATCCCTGCTTTCTTTCATTCTATTTTTTCCACTGTGCTTGGTGGATTCCCATTTTTTCTTGCATTACCAACGGACGCTCTTGTGCTTTTTTACATTTTTAAATATGGATGTCCCTCCTGTGCAAGCTCCCGCCCTGCAGCTGCTGACGCTGTTCCGCAATCGCATGCTTGAATATTATGGCACAATGCCGTTGGCGATATTAAGCACGGCATATGGATTATCTTTTCGATTCTCCTACTTCACCTGTGTCCAGCCTGTATTTCACTGCCTGACCTGTGATTTCGATTGGGCCATTGATTTGTGTCTCTGCGGACCGGTTTCTCCTGACGTCGACTTTAATCAGCTGATGACTCCTATCATTACTCACGAGTTGGTTTGTCCTGGCGAAAGGATTATGGCTGTGGCATTGATGCATGGACTAATTGGTCCCTGGAATTTACTGGCGGCAACACAGTCTTTCTTGGAACAGAGCTTTCTTGAAAACCCACCGAGCTGTCCTCTGATGGTGATAGAGGATCCGGTGCTGGGAGAGCACGTATGTTCTTTTCCGCTTTTAAATTGGATGGCTGAACTCTTTTCGGATGAAGACGGTGACTTCCTATTAGAGGCTGTTGCAGCTTATTTTGCATACACAGTTATGTCATAGACCTTTTTCATGTTTGATATGCTGAGTACTAGCATTTCATTGACAATTCATTGACTTATTTGTCAAGTTTTTATTATTTAGCTTGCCTATTGGCTTAAGCCTCGATAAAGTAGTTGGCTGTTTTATTTTTCTTTAGCATTAAATTTTCCTAGTTTTTAATGTTTTACCTTGCGGACCGTCCACATATAAAGTTGCAATCTGCTCTCATGAGATGGCACTTCTATTATCTTATTCAGTTCGTTTCCGGATCATGGGGAGGTGTCATCTAGATCCTGGATATCTTTACACCGTGTTAAGTTAGCATGTGCTCATTACCGGTTTAAACGCCATTTTTCCTTTTTTGCAACTTCTGCACACGACACTTAGTTGTTGCTTTAGCTTTCAACCTAATAGTTCATCGTGATTTACATGAGAATAATATGTTATTGCTCTACTATCTGCTTTACTTGTTCAACTATATCTGTACAGCGAGTGCTGAAGTTTCAAGAACAACACGATACAGAATTGTTATAAGGTCTGATCTCCACGACTTCATACTCATAACATAAGTGCAGCTTCTGCCAATTCTGGGCATGAGGCGGGTTTTATATTGCTTTGCCGAACACACATACACAACACTTGATGCGGTTCACATGAAGAGAGAGCTGGTGTATGCTGATGTGATTCCTTCAAATCTAAGACACTAAAGTATGGGCACGCCCTAAACCAACACAAAGAGACCTTCTTAGCAAATAATATAATATGTGTATTAGGGAGGGTGAGATATAAGCAGCCGCGGGCCGTGGAGGGAGTTACGGTGGGGCAGGGAGGCGGGGAGGGGGAGGGGCAGGGTGGAGCCCTCTCCACCCTGCCCCTCCCCCTCCCCGCCTCCCTGCCCCACCGTAACTCCCTCCACGGCCCGCGGCTGCTTATAAGTGTTGCTAACTCTTATTCATTTACAGCATGTTAACATACTGTCACCATTCGCTTTTTATGTACTAGTAACTATGCTGGTAATTTTGCTACTGATAATATGTGTACTTGTATTATCTAAGATACTACGCCTGAGAAGACGGCATTAGTAAATAAACATTTCAAATACACATGTGTTCTTCTTAACTCCATGTTCTGGTTTCTAAGAAATATATAACGACCGACTGTTCATGAGTTCCACGTATCCTGAGGTACTATAAGTTCATATTCTGGATTGTCTAAACATGGAGAGTTTGTTATATCCAATGTGACACTGTACCTAGCTTGCTAAGGGGTTTTTGATTACTAAGGTGAGTTTTGGGGCACCCTAATTCGCCGAGGTTCCAATCCTCTGTCCACAGTTCTGTGTGAGAACAGAAACCCTGCGACAGGGGCACCCCTGAGCCTTGCTGGAGCTTCATCACACTTGCGATACAACTCCAGCAATGCGCCACCTTTACGGCACAGATACGTCACGCATCTGTGCTGTTTTTGCCCCATGATGCGCCGTATTGTAAATGCAGCACACCATAGGTGACGGAACAGCGGCACAGAATGACTAACACATCCCTGGTGATGCGCCAGTCATCATAAATCTATCCCTATGCTTCTTATCTTGTTAGAGATGAACCGCCATATGTATCATCAAAGTTTTTTGCATTTCCTAAATAGCGAACTTTAAGGAATAAATAGCGATTCTTTACCATTCCTAGTTTGCGATGAGCTATTTGCTAATTACAAATTACCCATTCATTTCCATGCAGCAGGAGGCCCATAGGAATGAAGGTGCAATTTGCGATTAGCAATTACCTCATCGCAAATTATGAATTTTTCCGAGGGTGCAGGGGTGCCTCAAGAACACCCTGCTGCACCCCTGAAAAAGAAATTTGGGGGCATATGACGCACATAAATTTTGAAAACATTCCTTTACCTCAAAAACGATTTTCAACTCATAATTTGAAAACACTGCACATGGGGAAATGACTTAAAATGTCCTTAAGACACATAAAAGCGTTTTTTGATTGCCTTTGCAGCATGTTTCAGTCACCTTTAACATGCCTATGTAACGCAAACATTCAAAATCTAAATTTGCCATGCACAGGTGGGAGCATATTTACAAGCAATTTGCTCCACAGACAAACTTCTTACATTGAAATGGGAAAAATAACATCAGAGACTCTCAATTACCTTATAAAGAAGCAGACACCATTATGTCCTTGTCATCAATATTAAAACCATTGCTTTTTCTCAAAAACGATTTACAAGTCATAATTTGAAAACACTCCACAGCTCCTATGCACATAAAAACCCTGTCAGTACTAATACTTCACATTTTCTCCAATTACAATTTCTCAAAGAAACAAAATCTATTTGTAAAACACTTGAGACAAAGCAACATTTGAAAAACACAACTTTCTTCATAATTTTCTCCTTAAAGCACACTATTTTCTATCTAAATTAAAGAAATCTTTTCTCACCTAAGCAAATACTTTGAGTTTCAAAACAGTCTCAGAAACACACCAATTTGTCTTCAGCAGAGCAAAAGGTATGCACTCCAGAGTCTGCAGCTATCAAAAGCACAGAAATGCTGTAATTCTTCACACATATCTCTCATGTCACCCAATCAAAACTCTTCCCTCACTTTTTTTCAAATCAAAACCCTTCCCCCCTCTGCCCCCTCTCTGCTTTTTCTGCATAGCAACCACCTCTTGCAAGACCTCTGGTGTTTCCAAGTTCACACAACAATGTTGCAATTGAACTCTGAACTCTCAGTGCACCTGCATATCCAGTGCAATCTTTCATTTAATGATTTTTTCTTCGCCACTCAAAATACATCTTTCAACGAACTCATCCATGCACCCTAACTTTCTGTTTTCAGCAATCAAAATCCACCAATCACTCTTACTGCTTCATTAACACAGAAACTCCTCAGTTTTTTTCATTTTACACTCTCATTTTTTCAACTGCCATTTCATTGCCACACTTCATCTGACTGCAGGAGAACCTTCTCTCGCCATGTTTTCTGTCTGGATTGTTGGACATAGTTACATCTATTGGGCTCAGAGGTACGCTGAAAACAGGAATTTACCTAACCTCAATCTACAAGATGTGGAAATTAAGTGGTTTGGCCACAGAGGATTAAAATGTCACCAATTGATACCATTGGTGAAAACCTTTATGCATTTGCCAAAACCTGACCTGTTAATTGTGCACTGTGGAGGTAATGATTTGGGCACTTTGACTGGGGTAGGTCTGGAAATGCTTTTAAAGGACACCTTTGAGCAATTGATGGCACTTTTTCCTCAGACTGCCTTGGTATATTCAAATATATGCCAAAGACAGAAATGGAGGTGGTCGAACCAATTTTGTCCACAAATTGAGAAATCGAGGAAGCATGTAAACAAATCTGTTTCAGCTTACATGAGAGACCATGGAATGGGCTCCCTGTACAACAATAACTTGCGTTACTACATGCAAGATATCTACAGAGGAGATGGAGTTCACTTCTCAGATGAGGGCAACAGAATTTTCACTCTGAATTTAAGACTGTGCATTGGTACCTACTTATAAGTACCTAAATGTACCATAAACCCAAAAGCACTTCTCAGAGCTACCCTACATCTGATCACTCACAATTATTATTTTACTCTAACTTTTTTCACTAATTTTCAAGAAAGTACGCTCCCCAGAACGCTTCCCGGTTCGCGAACCGGGCGCACTCCACGCAAAAAAACTAAAAAAACGATATTTTTTTATTTTGCCCTGCGAGACCCTTTTAAAGCCTCCACATCAAACCTAGGGGGTCAGGGAGGATCTACTATGCCCCCTTATGGTCATTTGCCCCTTCGCTTTGGCCTCCTCTTGTCTCTCGATCCTACCGAGAGACAAGATGGCGGCTGCTACGGACTGTTTGGAATGTTTACAGACGCTGAAGAACCAATCAGCTTCGCTTCACAAAGCTCCGTTGCGCGAAAAGTACGCGAACCGGAGCGCTGCCCGGTCCGCTGTTACAGATATATATCTTTTTTTAAACGTTAATTTCTCAAAATCCACTGGAGCACATATATAGAGACCTACAAAAGGCACATCGGGCTACCAGTCCCTACAATTTTGCCAAGTTTCGTGCAAATCCATTCAGCCGTTCGGGCTAAAAGTGAGGCCAACCGCCCTATGGAAAACTCAATGTTAAAAACACGTTTTGGGACCCCCCTTTTTTCTCGACCCCCCCTGGACTAACCCCCCCCCAATTTTCAGGGGCTGCTCAGAAACAAAATGTGCCATTTTCCTGAAAATTTCAGCCAATTCCGTCCACAAACGCCAAAGTTATTAGACATAGAATTTTCAAAAATCCCATAGAGAAAAAATCCTAACTATATATACCTACTGGCGACCGCCAGTAGGTAATATATATATATATATATATATATAAAAATTGTCACTAATATGTCATAAATTCTTCATCCTACATCACTTACCGGATCTCCTGTCTCGCAGCCTGTGCTGCCGATGAAGGAAGGAAGCTGCACCGTGAAACATTTTATATCGAAATATATATATATATTAAAAACATACCATGCAAACATAATTTGAGCAGTATGTATCACCATAGAAATTTTTCTTTCTTCACTATTCTATTTGATGGCAGTGCTTGTTTGCATTTAGCCACTTTGGGTGTAATTCCAATAGCCCCTGCAACAATAGGCCATGTTACAACGCATGCAATACATTGCATGCCATTACCACGTGGTCATTAAAATGGCCATGTTGTTACATCGCATGGCTTTACAACGCAAGTCGTTACAACGACTTGCTGTAGGGCTGGGAGCTGGATTTTGGTATAGTATAATTTACAATTCTAACTCCAGTCTGTGCAACACTAGGGAAGGTGTTGGATTTTAAATCCAACCCCTTCTGCCCCCTATTGCAAGTCGTTGGAACAACTTGCGTTGTAATGGTATGCAATGTAACAACGCGGTCATTGTAATGACCGCGTTATAATGGCATGCGATGTAGTGCATGCATTGTAAACAATGTTTCCCACCTGCAATCCCGATGGGGGTGGTAACCAGAGCTGTTGACCAGATAAGGATTAAGAGATGGTGTATTTCACCCAAAGGCTAGCTACTGAAAGCAACTGAAATCTTGGTGTGAAATACTGTACAAAATGTGTCAAAATCGGTGCACATACACTGTTCCCCCATGTTATCCCCCAAAATCCAGGACTCAGGATGATTTAGGTCCCCCTCCCCATGAGTTACTGACCCCTCTGACATCTGTAACTCTGGGACATAGACTGAGGTGTCCAGTCCTACTTTCACCTCTCAAATCCTTATGCTCACATCATTGGTCAGTATCACGTCTAACACGTGTCCAACCTTGTGAGCAGGATCAGCAGACAGTTGTGAGTACCAGAGTGCAGATAGGAGTGAGTGGGTCTGGACATTGCCCTCCTTCACCATACATGTAGTACACCCATTTAAAGGCTTCTACTGCCCAGATCACCTTGTATTTTTAACAATTTCTTCATATCTTAATAATAAATATTCCTTGTTAATTTCAGATGTTTTTAAAACATAGATAGGCATGCACAGGCAGTGTCTGACTTGTCCATTGCAAAATAACCTTGTAGCTAATAGAAAGATGCAATGGTGGATCCATTTCAAATTTAAATTCTGACTATAGACATTTCTTTCTTATGTACTATGCTATATATTGTTATAAGTTGTATTTTAAATTATGTATTCATATTTATTTCATACAATACCAGAAGGAACTCAAGTTTCAAGGTGTCGCAACAAGAACAATGTAAAAATATCCTAAAATAAATTAACCCCTCTACCAATGTATGGTCATACTCATACGTGTTAATGGATGAAATGGTATATTATGTATGAGGTATGCTAGGTTATCCTATACATTTGTAGAGCACACAATTTCCTATTAGTATGTCCTCTAAACACTAGCAGTCTGATCCATATACCTCTGCTCTACTGCTGCATAGTGTAGAGAGGTTGATAGGACCAAAATACCAAGGGCGCCGGTTTTGATTGGTAAGGACAGCGGACATCTGGATTGTGTAAGTGAACTTCCTCCATTAAACCATGGAGGAAATCATTGAGGAAATGCCAGCATCAAGTTTTTTTTAGACATGTTGGGTCATCATAGCTCACACAGATTGTGGCTGTAAGATGTTCTGAAATGCAGTCATTTCAATTGTTGTTTTTGTAAAATGTATTTAATTTTTATTACTCTTATATTTGGAAAGTGTATTTCACACATTGTCAGGCCAATAGAAAGGCAGCACAATAACCTACTGATAATGCTTGGGGAGTTAGGTATAAAACTTTATTCACTTGTTTATCAACAATCGTAAAAGCGATGCAATATGCAATCATTACATAGAAACAAATTAAAGCTTTCAGCATAACAGGTAACCCAGTAATTCATACAAAATGTGAATTAATGATAAGAAGTTAAAACAACAATTTATTCCTATTAAAAAAGAGCACACACTAGGGCAAACTGAGACGAGCTAAGATGCTAGAGAAATTGTAGTGCAGGCTTGCAGGTAACAAAACCAGAAATTCTTGGTAATGGAATTGAAAATCTTTTTGTATATACAACACAAAATGTACAAAAAAGATAAAGTGCAATAAGGTTTGGAGAGATTGATCAACGCATGAGCAGCTCATGATATCTGACCTGTCAAACAGCCCTAAGGTGAAGCATAGCTTTGAATGATAGCAAATCAGAACTTGGTTTGGAGGATACAATCCCAGGTGTTATCCGCCATGTCCAGACACGGTTCTGTACCCATAGTTGTTTAAATAATAAGGTGCTCAAAATTCGAAATTTTAGCTAGTTCCACAGCTTTCCTGGCTTCCTTCCTTAGCGCTATATGGATTTCTATTTTTCACCCTTTGTCAGTTTTGTTTAGGTCCCAAGGTTGTGAAAAAAATTGGGGGCCTGCCCAGCTTATTAGCTGTAAGCCGAATATAGTAAAGCCATGGATCCGGGTCCCCGGCGAAGTGTGGCTCACTGGTTAGAAGTGGCAGACCCTGAAGCAGAGGTCAGGCCCAGGACAGGGTTCAAATTCCGACGCGGCAGGGTCTTGGGCTCAATGTCCGCGGACTCGATAATTCTCGCCTCGGTGCCTACTCTAATCATGGGTCCCACTCTGCAACTCTGGGCAATAGCGTGCTTAATCTCCACAATAGCGCCAACTGCGCTGGGATGCCTGGCTTCACCTTGGGGGTGCCCTGGAGGGGGCATCTCACAGGGAAAGCCAGGATGGGTTCCACAGCGGTATACAGCGCCAGGATGCCCTGAGATGGGGCGGCAGTGCGCTTTACAAGTATACACACATTTACATTTAATTTATAAGACAGCCAATCCTCAATAACTTTCCTGTTGAAGGTGGCCTGGGGGTTACACCACATTGGACACCATAGCAGCAATGGAGCAAGGTTAATAGAATCTTCCACATGAAGCGCAAAAGTAGGGCAGCTACCTGGTGGGCCTAGAACACGTCTACAGGCCCTAATCTCCTCTGTCTGCAACCATCTCACAGTCTTATAGCCCCATGCCCCTGAGCCGTAGGATAAAATGGGTAAACACTTCCTTTTGTAAACCTCCAGAAGTGGATTATCAGTTTTCTTCCAATAGAGGAAGCTATATTGAATAAGAACCCAGTGGCATTAGAGAATTTTGGTATTCATTTGGATAGGTAGGTAGCCCATTATCCTTGTGAGTCAAAGGTTACACCTAAGTATGGAAATTTGTGAATTACAGATATGGGTTTTCCTAGTATAGTCAAACTATGTGACTTGAGATTATTGGGTCCACATGCCATAACAAAGGATTTGGTTAAATGGGTTACAAGGTTTAAATTAGCCATAAAATCAACAAACTTATCCAGTAAAAGTTTAATCCCATTAGAGGTTTTAGCCATCGAAATAACATCATCTCCATATTAATACGGAAACAGCTTTACTCTAAACCCTGGGTATGTCCGCATCCACTGTGATTAAGACTTCTTCAAGTCTGTTGATATACACCAGAAAAAAAACAGGAGGAAGCCCACACCCTTTTCTCACCCCTGAAATAGGCAGATAGGGGCAGTAAATTCACCATTCAGGCCATCTCTGAAGAGATGCTTCAAAATCGGTGTGGAGAGCACACAAAAAAGTAACATTATCCTTATCAACCCCTAAGCTCTGCAGGATTTACTCCAGCTAAGATCTCACAACACTATTGAAGGCACAGGAAAGGTCCATGAATGCCAAGTAGATAGAACTGCGCTTAGCATGAGTGTATTTTCTAATCAAAAGATGAAGATTGAGACACTGTTCCATGGTACCTAGGCACTCATGGAACCCATTATACACAGTAGATAAGATGTGATTATCAGTCATCAAGGTAGTCAGATGGTTAAGCACCACCGTGCCCATGACCTTTACAACAGAATCCAGCAATGAAATAGGACGGTAACAGCTAGGGCTAGTGCGATTACCCTTCTTAAAAACAGGTACAATAATTGCACAGTGCCAGGAAAGAGGAAATCTAGAGGGACAGGCAGTATTGATAAAATTAGTGAGTATGGGTGACCATAGTTCTAAAATGGCGTTATAAAGGTCCATAGTGACCCCATCCGTTCCAGGGGCCTTATTAACAGGGCTGCTGCATATAGCCTCACTGACCTCACCCAGGGAAAAAAACTATGTTTTTAAAAAAAAATAATTTTTAAGGGTTTTATTGAAGAAAACATGAGAAATTTACATATATCGGGTGTCATACATAAAATACAATATTGCGATGGGTGAGCGAATAAATCAATGTAGAAAATTCAATTCAAGGAGTGTGCAATGTCAACTTATTTCGGTACATCAATAAGGAGAAGTACGATCAACAATCCAGCGAAGTAGCAGCCAGCAGGGCTCACCCACCCATAGTTCAGGATAATGAAGATAAATCAGACACCCCGATACATAAGAAAATCAACACAGGATAAACAACCCCTCTCTCGTAAAAGAAAAAAGGAAAGAAAAAAAGGCCATAGAACTAAACTAAGGCAAAATAACAAACCCCTCCCCTATCCCCCCACCCTGCACCCCTGCAATGGCTACGGCCCATCCCGACTAGCAGTGTGCCTGTCGCCCCGGAACTAGACCTAAAAGAAGGAAAAAGAAAGAGTGGAGGAGGAAATATCAAACAGGCCCCCGGTCTCCCTTACCCCCCGCCAGTAGCAATTAGCCCCTACACGTATCCAGAATAATAAAATGCAACGATTAAAATCAGCCGGGGGGAGCTTGTAAGAACCACCCAACTCCCGCGCTAGTATAGGTTACAAATCCCGTATCAAATGAAGTCATTGTTCAAACCCATCCAGTCAAAGTCAACCCTGGCCACTGCGATTTTTCATGCAAGCCCTGTCCGCTCGATCCGCCATCCCAATGAGAGTATCAAAATGTTGAGAAAGTTCAAAGTCAGTACGGAAGGATTGAGGCCAGGATAATAGTACACAAAGTCTAAGAGTCAAACGATGTCCGCTGTCCACCAAATATAAATCGCTAGAGCGTATTTGAACCATCCAGGAGAAAAAGGGTGAGGTAACAATCCTACAGTCACTGGAGAACTCGCTCTGAAATATAAGATCCTCCATGTCCATCTGGGGCGGTATCGACACAGGGCATGATGTAGATTCGATAGTCCGGGGCTTGCTAGCAGTCGTTCGGGGGTCGACAAAAGATACCAAGTCTGGCTTCAGCGCGGGGCCCTCCGTCTCAGATGCTTCTTGCTCCTCGGATAAAACAGCTTGTTCCAGAACCAACAAAGGGTCGGAGTCCGGTCTCTACGGCAGATGATATCGACCGTTACGACCATCCTCTGGATGATGGCGGTGACCTGCGAATGGAGCTCCCCAATGGCGGCCATTACAGTATGCAGCGACGGTATACATTCCACCCGCTCCACCGCCCCTCACGAAGCGACCAAGCAGGCCTCTGAACCCCGGAGGTCGACTACTCCGGGGCACCAGGCACAGGCAAATCCAATGACAACTGTGGGCACTCTCAAAAGCGCGATCTCAACACCGTCGCCGCCAGCGAGGTACCAAGCCCATCGACCCCGGGAGCCCAACGGGGCCTCCGGGCAGCGGCTCCCCGAACACAGCAACCGATGCGTCACGCCGCCGTAGCTGCGAGAGAAAACTGCCACCGATCCACCATCCAAATCGGACAAGAAACACTCCACTTCGGGAGACCGGACGCTACCCACGTCCCGCGGTCGATGTTGTTCAACTCCAACCCGGCTGGGTTAGAAATCAAGGCCCCAGCTTCAACTCTGGGTTAGGCCGAGAATGGAACACGGCGTATTTTCGTTATGCAAGCAGCTAGAAATTCCGGGATTGCACCTTTAGAGTCAGGAACACATCAGCTGCACGGGAGGCCAGTGAGAAATCAGGATAATCGTCAGGAATTGTGAGCAACTGGCGGAGGTCGGCGGAGCCGGGAGCTTATGCGGCCATCTTGGTTGCTAGCGTAGCTCCTCCGAAAAAACTATGTTGATGGGCTAGAGGGTGGTAAGAATATCAACCACTGTTGTTGCACCGCTAGTTGGATTGTATATTTTATGGAAATGTTCCACCTACTGATCCGATTTATGGTGGCGCAAATACTGTGTTTACTGCAAGTGTGCACAATATTATCATTAACTTTTCCCAAAACAGATTAGTATTTTGAGTTTTACATGCAGAAACCAATTTGCATCATATGTCGATCTTCACTTCCTGTTTCCTCAACCGCAAGGCCTGCTAATAAGTCCTGCGACAATCAACCCCCTGCCTTTGAGATTGGTGTGCAGGGATTCCCTGAGGCATTTATTAGCTAGCCTGCAGGTACTTTCGAACCAAGAGGAATGTGTGTCACCCCTGGATTTCCATGGTTTTATCAGCGCCTCCCTAATTGCTGATCCCAATCTGACATAAGCCTGGGTACCACTTGAGCGCTCTTGGGGACAGGTAACACAGTAAAGCATCAGGGCCAGAAGGCTAACACTGAGTTTCTTTTAGAGCTCATCCATATTAACTGAGCGCTAAACTGGTCGTCTCCCCTGATCCTTGATGGAATAAGTACCAGGGAACCGCTTGGATATTTCTGCAGGTCCCTAATAAAGTAATGGATAGGGGGATTATGGTTGCGGAATAAGGAATTATCTACTGACCCATCAATGACCAAGTTTAACAGAGACCTTGAAATAAAAATATAATCAATAGTAGTAGCATGACCGTCCCCATATATACAAATTGCAGCCATGGAGTGTGCAGGGCTCATCACTCCGATAGTATTACAAAGATCTAAATCAATCAGATGCTGATGTAGTCGAGGAAACGAATCTATAGGCATCATCTCGCCTCTTTGGAAAGGACCAAATTACACAAAATATGCTTAACTGCAGCACTTCAGTATAGAAATAGTGATGAAGGCGGGGACTGAGGTGCACTGGTAAAGGTGTGTGCTTTCCTACTTCTGTAAGTAAATGGTGTGTGAGAGAGAGAGAGATGCCCCCACTTCCCCTTCCTACCTCAATGCCTAACAATGTCAAAGCAAGAAAGTTGTGGGAGGGTAAGAGGGTAAGAGAATGTCTTGTCCAGATGGGCGTGAGAAGGAGAAGTTACCTTGGAGCTTCCTATCATGTGGCTGTATAAAAGAAAAAGGATATATGTATCAGCTCAGTGACAGAGTTAGTGTTACTACAGGGTCAACACACTTTAACACAATCATGTGCAAATAAACAAGTAAAGCTACTTGCAACTTTCCCCTATTCCACTATCTATGTAATTTCCACTATCTATGTAATTAGTGCAGGATGTAGATCAACGTGTTACCTAAACTAACAAAGAAAGTCATTAAGTGACAGGAATGAGCATCATGCTCTGACATATGAGAAGGAAATTGGAACGTACACTAACGTTTTTTGTCTTTTAAGCGAAGAATAAAAAAAACCATTATGGACTGAAAAAATCTGAACTAGCACAAGGAGAATTTGCTCAGAAAAGGGCACAAAAATAGATGTCGGCTAATTGGGTATATAGGTTCTTTAACTTCAGGAATCTACTAATGCTTTACCTATGTTTCATTTCTCACAGGCAAATGTATAAGAAAAATCCAATCTCCAAGGAAGTGGGAACAAGCTAATCAGATAAGTAAAGTTCCCATTATTACTTCAATACACAATTACTGTTATCACCAGATCGTGTGTTCTTTGTAGTCAAATGTCTTTCTCTCTTGTCTCCTTTTAGGTTACTGTAACAAAGAAACCGAGTGCCCGTGTACTGGACTGCCATGGTCTGAGAAGCAACCAGGAGTGAGATTCTGCAGGAACGAGAATGTTGGAGTTAAAGGAAATACAGGATAAGGGAGCATGTGTTGTGAAAACCCAACGCGGAAGCTGCTGGTGACTTAGAAGCAGTTGAGTGCTTATATGAGGGCCAGAAGACACACGTATCCTGCAACGGTCCACGAGGTCCGGTTGCAGGATACGCTAGGTGCCAAACGGGTGTTGGGCGTTGCGGGCGGTGTGCCATTGTCGCCTCCACCCCCCTCCCGAGACCTATGGGGTGTGGATCTTTTAATTTACAAACTATACAGGTTCCTCAAATACTGAGGTAAATCCCACTACTTTTTGGTTTGTTTTTTGCACTTATTTTTCACCCATTTTTAACTTTCACGTCCTCTGGTAAGGGTGGGCCTTAGCGCGCCCACACTGCCGAGGTACATATCTAATGGTCCTGAAGAAAGCCCAGTAAAACTACACATATACGGGCAGAAACATGTCGACCTCACTTTAAGTGGAAATATCCAAAATAATATTTGGTAGATTTCCAAACACATACAATTTTAACCATGTCAGGCTGACCACTGAATACAATTTTTCTTCTGGTACAGCTTTTTGACATTTTTAAACTACCACTTTTTCACATCATTGTCACAAAAACCAGCTCCGCAGTATTCTGGCGTTGTAGCACACCAGGGAGGCACTTGGTTTCTCCTGGTGGGCCCGATGATGAAGCATGTCACCACCCAGGGTGGTGAGTGAGGGCTTCTAAAAAATCCCTAATGATTTCCAGTGCGAATTATTCAGGTTGATTTCGTCTCTGTTCCTGTGCTTACACATACATTTCGCTTGACACTCTTTTGTTGTTTGATGTATAAAATGCAGACCACAGGTTCAAATTGTGGTAATATAGTTCACTGAGTTGTGTGCCCTCTTCAAAAAAGCTGCATAACCTTAAGAGTTTTAAGATTTTTTTTGCTGGTTTCTTTTTTACTTATTGTGTCGGTTGCAAGACTGACAAAATTGGTACAGTTGAGTTGCTTGGTAAATACCCCCAAAAAGGATATGCAAAAAACACAATTTCATTGGTATTATTTGTTATATAAATAGTCATTATTAGTGCAACTACACTTCTAGCCCTTCACATGTAATGTACACAGATCAAGTAAATAAAATGCTTCATATCTTGGTTCACCTTATAGATGACATCTGAAGTGGCAGGCACAGCATGTCTTTGTTTTCCCTGAAGGACTGAGGATGCTGGAATTAAGAGCGGCCATCTCAAGATGAGCTGCCTTTGGCTTCCCAGGCATGCTCCCATTCATGACCCAACGTGTATTGTGTAATGCTTCAAATGAGACATTAGGTTTACCCTCCCTGTCTTCGCATTGGATGTGCATGACTGCACCTGCATGTGTCCTGGTATTGACATGTTATAAGGGAAAAACCTTTGAGGTTTCAAAGAACCAGCCAGACCTGATACCCTGCATGAGAATGGCTACCAGTACCAGAACCCACCTGATCCCAACTGTATTCCATCTCAGCACGCAGGATGAATCTAAGAGTGACTGGAAGAAATGTTTGATACAGGCTTCTATTGTGTGCCTGTTGGACCTGGCCCTTTTGGCAGGTTCACCCCGAGACTTTTTGCTTTTCCCTAGCCTGTTTCTGGAACCTGGGTTGGTGATTTTAGGCCTCTGCGCACTTTTTCACTGTGGTACAGTGTAAAGTGTGTGTGCTCTCTGTGTATGTATGGTGAGTGACCTGCCCTCCCATAGGAATGAATGGGGAATATGTATGCCCATGGTAGTTCCTGATGTGTGGGGAGTGCAGGGTCGAGTTTGATATGTGCGAACTCGTGAGATTGAATGCTGCGTAATGGTGTATGCGGCATGGTTGTGTCTAGTCTAGAAGTGCCACTTTTAGAAGTTGGCATATTTGTGTAGTGAGTCTGCTGGCACGTGATTGGCTGGTGAGCCTGGCCCAGGAGTGCCTGGGCCTGCTTGTGGATTGACTGTCTGGTTTGAGTGTGACAGGGGCTGCAGAGCCCCAGGAGGTTGTCTGAGTCAGCCCGTGGATGAAAGGCAGCATCTGCTGCCAGGGAAGTGGGAGGAGATTAGCACCTGATAGTGAAGGGCTGTGCCTGCCTGCCACAATGCTGGCTCCACCCCCCCCGCTGGGCGACTGTCACCTCTGTCCCTGATACTGAAGGGACTTCCCTATAACCAGTTCTAGCTGGTTCTCACACTGCCTACACAAAGACTTCAAAGACTTTTCTGTGTATAAGAAGGGGCTGTGTCCCCTTCCAAAATGTTCTTGTTTCTAACTTGAATCTGCCAGGGGCGTGATGCTGCTGGGGCTCAGGGGAATCCCTGAGCCCTGCCCAGCCCCTGGACACCTGATGGACTTTTCCTGCTGGGGGCTATGCTGCTCCCTCCCCTACTCCTGGACTGCTGAGGTCCTGGACTGCTGAAGGACTTCTTATTGGCTTTATTGTTGCCTTTAGCGCTGGGAGCGCTTTATCCCTGCACTAAGTGCCTGGGATCGCTTTCATTTCCACTGGGACCTTGTTGGACCTCTAGCGCTGGGTAGCGCTGGGTAGCGCTGTTATTTTTGTCTATTTGATCAATTTACAGGTGCCACCCCGTTTCTATTTAATTATTTGGAGCCGGAGCCCACCCGGCATTTGATTCCCCTTCACCGCCGCTGCCCGGGGCTGGAGATCGCCGAGAACCAAAGGAGCGGAGCCCTGATTGGTCGAAACGGACAAGCCCCCTCAGCAAATGCCGCGCTGTGATTGGCGGGCCGCGGGAGGCTCGCCCTGAAGGCCGCGCTGTGGTTGGTACAGCGCTGCAGGCTACACCGACTAGCCGCGCTGGGATTGGCCAGCGCCCGATGATGCAGGAAGAAGATGGCGGCCGTTGCGGGGCTCCCGGGACCGAGAGGGAGCCCCGAGAGGAGAAGCGTGGCCTGCTGCTGGGGCTCCCGTGTGCTGAGGGAGCCCCGAGTGAGGAGAGCGCGAGCCAGTGATGGCCCGGTCCCGAGATGGGGGACCGGGTGTAGAGCGGAGCTGGGCGTTCGTAAAGGCGGGGCTCCCAGGAGGAGAGAGAGCCCCGCCGAAGAGAGATGTCTGCCGGACCGCCCGCCTGCACCGAGGAGCCACTGGTGAGTGATGCAGAAGAGAAGGGAGGGGCGCCGGGACACATTGTCGGTGTCCGCCCCCCCCCCCCAGTAGCGCGATCTCGCGCTTGTTGTCAGTAGGAAGCCACAAGGGCTTCAAGGGCGGCCCCGGTTGGCAGTGGGTCGCCCCAACGTGGAAGGAGAGCCTGAGAGAGGCTCTGGGGGCATGCTTTGTTCGCCGTAGCCCCGAGAGGCTCCCGCCCTTACATTTGATTTACGAGCCCAGCGAGGCTCAAGGGCCATTTTGTGTTTAGAGCCACGGAGGCTCTAGGGGGCACATTTGATTTATGAGCCCAGCGAGGCTCGAGGGGCCATTGTTTGCAGAGCCTGAGGGCTCCAACGGCCATATCTAGTTTCAGAGCCTGTGTGGCTCCAACGTTTGGGACATGTGCGATGTCCCAAGCCTGTGTGGCTCCAACGTTCTGCGCAGTGTTTAGTGACCGAGCCTGTGTGGCTCCAGCAGTGGGTGCAGTTTGCGCCTAAGGGTCAGTGAGGACCCTGTCGCAGTTTTTGTTAACTCCCAGCTGCCCAGCAATTAGTGGGCAGCTGCACCGTTTAGGCGCTTGGGATTGTCTACAGGTGCCCAGCAAGTAGTGGGCACCTGCACCGTTTAGGCCCCTGACATTGAGACTCAGGGCGTCCTAGCCCCAACAAGGCCAGTTGGCCTAGGGACTGCCACAGGTGGTGGCTTATGTAGGTTTTGCGCAATTGTGTGGTTTTTCCTTGCACCTCTGAATGTTTTAGGCATCATGTGTCTTTGCGCTATTTGAGTTGTGTCTTTCTTTCCCTGCGCTGCACCTCTGAATGTTTTAGGCGTCATGTGTCTCCTAGCGCTGCTCCTCTGAATGTGTTTGTGATGCAGCATGTGCTTTGTTCTTAACACCGCTGAATGTGTAGGTTTATGCATCATGTGTTTCCCTTTACTACTCCTCTGAATGTATATTTATGCGTCATGGGTAATGTGTTCTTTTCTAGACCCCTAAACGCTGTGTGATACTTAGGTGGTTGTCCGTACACCTCTGAATGTTTTTAAGCATCATGTGTTTTTCTTTATTACTCCTCTGAATGTGTTTCATGCATCATGGGTAATGTGTTCTTGTTTATACCCCTAAATGTATTTTATTCGTAGGTGGTTGTTCTTTCTAATACAGGTGGTCCTAGTGAGGTCCTGGTCTCCTGCGTGACATTCGCCTAAGGTGTTTAGGGTTGCGTAGGTGGTACTTACCTGTTCCCAGTAGTTACTGGATGTGATTTATAACTGTTATTTTGTGATATCCTTTTATTCTAAATTCTGACAGTATTTCTATTTCTAAAAGTGTTGATTATGACAGTGGCCCATGTGGCCCTGTCTTGTACATAATCCCTTGTGAATATTGCCCGTGCCAGTTGGCACAATGTACATGTGTGATTTCTATCTGATGTGGTTTTGACAATACAAAAGTTATTTTAATATAACCTTGTGTGGAATTCCTTTTGTGGTGTGCCTAGGATGTTGTTGCTGTTGTGCGCTGGCGCAAATGCTTTACACATTGCCTCCGAGTTTAGCCTCACTGCTCGTGCCAAGCTAACAAGGGGGTGAGCAGGGGTTACCTTGGCGTGTGACTCCCTCGCCCTGACTGAAATGGTGGTTTCTGCCTGGCTTTGGCGTCAGCCTTAGCCTACCAGAAATATCCAGTTCTAACAGTGCCCATCCAGCTCTACCAATTAATATTAACAAAGTTAAAAATGAAGGGCAGTGGGATTCCATTAGTCTAGGAGCCAACTTGTTACTAGTGTAACTAGTAGAGAATGCGTCCATTATTTATTGATAATGGCATTATTCCTAGTCCTACTATCTCACCTTCCATCTTTAACAATGAGGCTTCCTTGCCTCCAATAGACCCTCTGTCTAAAAAATAAAAACACCCCACACCCACCACTCCCTGTATGTAAACAAACCAACCTGACACTCAGCTGTTTCATACTGGGAGGGACACTGAAGTAATGTGAGGGAGTATGACTAGGAATAATGCCATTATCAATAAGTAATGCACACATTACCTACCGTCCCTCCCTTGCGTTCTTTCTTAACCAATGAGACATAGTAAGTAAACAGAGATGAACCACAGAGTCATGAATTTCACATATTAATACAGTTCCCAGATCATATACAGAAACACCTCTATTCCATCACTCAGGATAAAACTCTGTGACCCAACACATTATCTAGACGTTCCAACTCCTATAGTGGCAAGCACAAGTGGAAGGAATAGACCAGGTCGCAGCCCTCAGATCTCCACCACTGAAGTACCCTGCAGTTCAGCCAGCCACAGTAGCCGCCATACTGTGTGTACAGTGCCTCCTAACACCTAGTGGAGGAACCTACAGCTTTCACCTCATAAGCCAACAAGACCATGGAATGAATCCATTTACTCAAGGTGTCTGTAGACTGTTTCTTTATTTTTTTGGCAGGTCCAAAATTAACAAACAACGCATCCCCTTTCTGGATCGACTTCATCACCTCCAAGTACCACAGAAAAGTACTTCTCACCTCCAATCAATGCGATTTGCTCCCATCCTCCGAAGAAGGCTCAGGACAAAATTCAAGCAAAAGCACTTCCTCACTGACATGAAAAGCCAAATTCACGTTAGGCATGAACGAAGGGACTGGGACCAGAACAATCCTATCCGAAAATACCTTACAAAAAGGATACCTACAAGATAAAGCCCCCAACTCCCCCAAGCCCCTAGCAGAAGTGATGGCTACCAGAAAACAAGCCTTAAATGTCAGGAGCTTCAAATCAATCCCCTCAAGGGGCTCAGATGGAGGACCAGTGAATGCCTCCAAAGACCAAGTATATATTCCAACTAGGAAAAGACCTCACCGCCCTAGGAAACAAGTTTAAAATCCTCAGAAAAAACCTAGGCATCAGCCCAAACAAATCTTTCAAATTTTGACAAGAACCACAATATGCCTGAATTGCCACCCACTGAACCCTCAATGTAGTGACTGACAGACCCATGTTAGCTCCATCCTGTAAGAACTGCATAGTCAAAAAAAGATCAGCCAGAGTCACATCCACCTGCTTCCCCAAACACCAGGCAGAAAACGCCTTCCAATGTCTGGCATAAGAATGCAGCATAGAAGACCTTCTAGATTCCTGCAAAGTCACAGCTAATTGCTCAAGGACCCCCAGACGAGCTAAGCCTCTCTGCTCAACCTACATGTCGTCAAGTGCAACTTCCTTAATGAGCCCAGGGGAAGAGCTGGGAAGGACAATGTAGATGGGATAACTGGAAGTAGCCATTCCTGTGCTTAAAGGAATATGTCCTGTGCAATCAAGTTCAAGGACTTGGACCAGGTACCTCCCTGTCTATTGATGCAGGAGTTCACCATCAGTTTGTCTTACTGAGTCAGTACCATTCTCCCCTTCAGAGTGGCCTGAATATGAGCCAGGGCGAGGTGAACAGTTTTCAACTTGCTCCAGTTGGAAGACCTCCGAGAGTCCTGAAGAGACCAAAACCCTTAAACCTGCTCTGCTTCCAGCCAAGCCCCCAACTCGGAGAGTCTGGCATCCATCTTTACCACCATCAGAGCTAAGGGAGACAAAGAAAACCCTCCGACAAGATGTTCCCCTTCCAGACAGCACAACAGATCCCTGTGGACCTGCACCAACATCTGGAGAGGGGCCAGAATATCCTTTGTGCCTGGTGATCAAAGGGAAAGAATCCAGTTGACCAGCTTGTGCAGATGAAATCTGGCCCAAGGAACCAGAAACACCATTGACACCAAGTGACCTTGCACCCTCAACCATTCAACAGCTGGAGAAGCCTCCTGAGACACCAAGGCCCGCAACTGATCCTGTAAGCAGACCCATCTCCTCTCTGACATAGTCACTCGACCCCTGTGAGTCAGAAAGCGTGCTCCGATGAAGACCATGTCCTGAGATGGAACCAAAGATGATTTCCCCAAATTGATCAAATATCTGAGTCCCTGTAGGGCGTTCAAAACTCTGTCAACATGAGCCACCAAATGTGACTCCTTTGGAGATTGTACCAACGAATCAGCTAAATAGGGATGCACAAACACACCTTCTGAGTGAAGGATAGCCACCAGAGGGGCCAGCACATTTTTTAACACCCTGGGAGAGGAATTGTGGTCAAAAGGGAGACCACAGAATAGGAGATGTCTGTCCCCTGTTGCAAACTGGAGGAATAGTTGAGAGGGAACTGCAACGGGGACATGAAGATAGGCATCCTCAAGGTCAAATGATGCCAAAAAATCTCCGGACCCTATCAGAGGAATGATGCCCTGAATAGTCAACAATCGAAAATGAACAGATTGTATCCACAAATTGAACCACTTCAGATCCAGGATGGACTGAAATGCCCCTGAAACCTTTCGGACCAAGAACAGGATGTAATAGGCCCCTGTGCCCAACTCTGCACTCAGAATTCTGCAAATGGCCCCTTTCACCAGTAATTCCCAGATTCACCCTAGCAGAGCCAGCCTCTTCTCTTTGGATGCCAGTATCTGGGGGAACGTGCTTGAAGGTGATTACTTAGCCATTGACCACAGTTTCTAGGACCCATCAATCTGAAACATCCTGCTGCCATACAAAAAGAAAATGCCGGTGTTAGAAATGGGGGTCTCTAGTTGGCAGTGGATTGCACCGTGTCTAAGTAGGGACCCTTCCTTCTAGTCCCGATGAGTAAAGTGCACACCTAGGTTTGCATGTTCTCGCCTTCTGGTAGCTTGGCACAGAGCAGTCAGGTTAAACTGCAGAGGCAATGTGTAAAAGATTTGTAACCCACAGTAACACAGTGAAAACACTAAAAATAGGCACCACATCAGTTTAGAACGATAGAGTATCGTTATCTAAACCAAACAATCCAACATACACAGCTCAAAATATCATTTGTATAACGTTTCTTGTAACAAATAGCTCTTAGGAAACAATAGCTCCAACTTGGGCTATCTAGAAGTAGTGACAGGTACTAATCCAAAGTACTGTGCCGACAGCGTAGTGCCCGGGCCAGCCACGGAGTCACATGGACCCCTAGAGAAACCGTAACTTTTGTGGTGATACACACAACAGCGTCGCACGGTGTCGGTAGGTGATGCGGTGCCTGTGTCGGGCACCGCCGGTTCCTTACTGACACAGGTGAGGTGAGGCGTCGGTTTTACTGTCACATGGGGAGTTGAGGCGTCAGTTCCTTACTGCTATGCAGGGGAAGTGAGGCGTCCGTTCCTTATTCTTGCAGGGCAGGAAAGGCGTTGGTTACTTACTGTGCAGAGGAAGTGATGCTGCATCAGTGGTGGTGCATCGGTTCCTTATGATGGTTCTGTGTCGGGCAGTCACCCACTTAGGTCATCGACTACACAATGGTTTGCAGGAGGCACTGGTGTAGTTTGGTGTTGGGAGGTGCTTTGTGCTTTCCACGAGTGGTGCTCTTAGCCCAGTGCAGGCAGCAGCCTCAATGATGGCGTACGAGTCGATTCGGAGATGGTGTCAGCTGGCGTCAGGCTGCAGTGTTGTCGCAGTCGGTGCTGCGCTCACCCCGCGAATGGTGATCATGGTGCTGGGGCAGGCAGACGGCATCGGGAATCCTTTTCTTGAGGTTTGCATCCCCAGCAAACTCCTCCAGTGGCCCTAAACTGGGGTTGACACCACATGGCAGGTCAAAAATCCCAGCAGTGCTGTTGATGGAGGCTGCAAGTCAAGTCTTTGTGTCACTTAGACTTCTTAACAGGAGGCAAGTTCTACTTCAACCCTTGGAGATCTTCTCAAGCAGGATTCACAACAAAGTTCAGACTTTGTCCTCTTTCAGGTGGAAGCAGGCAACTGCAGGCCATCCCAGCAGACATCCAGCACTGCAGCAACAGTGCAGCCCACCATGCAGACGACTACTAGTTCAACTACTGGTTCTTTTTTGTCACAGGTCCCGACAACAGGCCAACCACCACCCCAGTTACCTGTAACAACACCAGGATCCACAAGCGGCGCACCAGGAGAGGACATGGGAAGAATGCTTCGCAGCGGCAAGAACCTACCCTTATCATAAATATCTCATCTATTGAGTTGACCAAACAACAAACCATGACTCTCAATAAGGGTATGTCGTTTGTTTCCACCAATGATACGACACTTCTGGAAACGAATGTGGTATTCTATAAATTTATGCGCAAATTGAGATTATGCCACTATTTCTCTAACGTTATGGATAGCCAAGTAGATAATGAGACATCATTGGAAGAGTTCAAATTTAAACCGCCAAGTAAATACTTATCTCCAGTTTCTCACAAGATTTTAGACTTTTTTGAGGAATCAGTTAAAAGAGATTTGGCCAAGATGCTTACAAATCAGCAAAGAAGAAAAATTTCACCATTCATGATTACAATACCATGCGGTCTATCACACAGAACAAAGAACTCACCTTAAAACCAGCCGACAAGGGAGGTTCACTTGTGATTATGGACACCGAGTATTACAACCGCAAAGTGAATGAACATGTTCATGACACCAATACGTATCTACTCTTAGAGAATGATCCCACACTTCATCTACAAAAGCTACTTGAGACTCTTTTACAGGAGGCCGTCACTACAGGTATCATTTCTGAGTCACAAAAAACCTTTCTGACTACACAGAACCCAAGAAGACCCTCCCTGTATATGACACCCAAAATCCATAAACATCCTACAGACCCACCCTTTCGCCCCATAGTGTCAGGGTGTAGTTACATCTTTGACCCTATTCGTAAATACCTGGATTATTTCCTCCAAAAATTTGTGCAATCATGGTGTACTTATATTAAGGACACGACTCATTTCTTGAACAAACTAGAAGCTATCCAAGAATATTTTCATCAAGACTGGGTATTATGTACAATTGACGTCACTACGCTATACACTTCCATAAACCATAACCAAGGCCTGGAAGCAGTAGAATGGGCATTACTACACATGGATTTTACACAAGAAAGAAGTTTATTCATCCTTAAGCTGCTACATTTCTGTTTGCACAACAGTTACTTCCAGTGGAAAGGAGAGTTCTTTGGACAAATGACTGGCACGTGCATGGGATTTTCTGGGGCTCCAGCCTATGCGAATATATTTATGCCTAAATATGAACAAGAATACATTTTGACAAAAGACATATGGAATCAAGGCCTCGTGTTATATGGTCGTTACATAGACAACATTTTTTTGATTTGGTCTAAGGAATGTGGAGAACTAGAGCGCCTTATCCAGCAATTGAATACCAACAATCCGAGGATTCAGTTTACATATACAGTTAGTCCTCACACTGTTAATTACCTCGATGTGGCTATCTCGAAAGATCTAAGAAACAATTGTCTTACCACAGACATCTTCATTAAACCAACAGATCGCAACAGTACGCTCATGTACACCAGTTTTCATCCCAAAAGTCTCATCACTAATCTTCCGTACTCGCATTTTCTTCGGATCAAGAGGATATGTGCCAATGAAGACATTTTTGAAAAACAACTGGATTTGCATCGAAGTAAATTTGAGCAAAGAGGTTATCCACGAGAAATCGTTGATCAGAGTATTGACAGACTCACTATAAAAGACCGACAATCATTACTGTCTACCACCACCAAGTCACCTAGCAAAGCATTCACTTTTGTGTCCAAATACTCTACTTCATCAAATCAGATTAAAAAGATTATCCTTAAAAGATGGGAGTTGCTTTAAAATGAAAATGATTTCAAAGACATTTTTACAGAGAAACCTATATTTGCATATACAAGAGGCAGAAATCTGATGGATATTGTTCGATCACCTAAAAGGCATGAGAACATCTTGACTTACAAAGGCACAACAAAATGCCATAATTGCATTCATTGCAATAATATCATCACGGGTAATACCCTAGTACACCCCACATCTGGCAAAAGAATCCAACTCAAACATTCAGCAGACTGTAACAGCACCAACATAGTCTATTGCCTTAAATGCCCATGTGGGAAACTGTACATTGGCAAGACAGAACGGAAATTTAAGATTAGACTTACAGAACACAAAAATAACATCCTATCCCACAACAAAAGTACACCGATTGCAAATCACTGGGAAGAACACAAACATAACATTGCACAACTGAGAGCGCAAATTATCGAAGTAGTGCAGAAAAAAGAGGGACAAGACAACTCCTCGAAACTTCTCCAACGAGAAACATTCTGGATAGAATATCTATCAACAGCCATACCAAAAGGCCTTAATGATAGAGTAGATTACAGTTGTTTTCTATGAATTAGCAATTTACAATCCAAATGCCCTTAACATATGGTTCCGCAACCATGAGCATTTAAATTATTCACACACCCTAGAGACTAACTTTTCTATAGTTTCTTCTCTTTTTTTGTCTAACGATAAAGTTTAATTTACACCAAAACCACTAATACTCACTTATGTGATATGAGATATATCTCACTAGTAGGATGAACAGTTAACTTGCTATAATATAGAAGTTACATCACATATATACTGTGTGTGCAATACAAGTTTCTTATAATAAAGAATTCATTATATCTCCATGTATGTACCTTAAGCAAATCATTGATATTGTATATATACCGCAGCATTGGTTTATGCAGGATCACTTTAATATAGGCATTTTTCTGTAATGTTACTATGCTTTATAACATGTAAATTCAAGTATATCATTTACACTGTGCATAGACAGCTCTATAATGATTAATGTATGATGTTCGTGGTATAAGTCAATGATGTGTAATATCAATAGTGTGATCAACACCTCATTTTCCACAGTGGTTATGCCCAAAAATACTGCATGTTTTTAGCTGCAACATATTCATGTGAAGAATTGTGTAATATACCCTACGTTTGTATGTAGCTACTCTGGTCTAGATTAGGTCATCTGGGAGAATATGAATTAAAAAAAATATATATATATACTTTGTTGCCCCTAATATGTTATACGTGTAAACCATTTCAATCTAGTTTTTGGTATTATCATTACCGTTGTTATTCTACTGCATTCTTCAGACTATATTAGGTATTAGTACACAATTACACTATGTTTCCCAACAGGCATAGCTATAACGTATCCTACGTTGGCTTGCACACTTTTTTGGCATATTTGTATGGTATGCCTCTGCGGGTACCGCGTTAGTATTCCGATGTAAGGCTTCAGCAGGACAACTTGTTTACACAGATAACCTCTATCAGGTACGCTCTGTGAGAATGTAGGTGGAACTTTTCTGTTTTAGCGGCCCCTAAAATAGCCATTTAGTTGACGTTCATTTTTTTCACAGAGTGAGTTGAGAATCAGATCATCGTTCGGGTTGTGCTAATTCTACGTTGTTCAACTTCGACTTTATAGCCATAGCCACTGTTTTGTGATGCAGGTTTCACTTCACAACTTCCCACTGCAGTAAAGGTACGAGAGGTGTTGACATCATTAATATGAGTGTTTAGCTTCAAATAGATGATCCTTACCATTACGTGTTTATTTACAGATATCGTCTAATCCCGCAGTCACAGTGAGAATTAACAGATATCCAGTCATGAAAGATTATAACTATTCGTAAACATTTCGATACGTTACGGTATGCAGATTTAACTTCACGACTTCCCATTGCAGAAAAGGTATGAGAGGGGCTGACATCATTCACATGAGTGTGTATTTTAAAATAGATGATTCTTACCACCACGTGTTTATTTACAGATATCGCCTAATGCTGCAGCCATAGTGTTAATTAACAGATATCTAGTCGTGAAAGATTGTAATTACTCCCAAACACTTCGATACGTTACGGTATGTGCGCCTTTTCAATACAGGATCGCGTCATTACATGATGTAGCAAGATTATAATTTACGCATTTATCACTGTTTCTACAGCATCTAAACAGAGTGAAGATTGTATATCCATATTCCTAGAAGTTTGGCAATTACAGAAGCCATTCTGTTGCTATCTGGAACATCGTGCATTTAGGTAGGCTACTGATTCTGTAACGATATCCATCAGACCTTAGCCCACCTATATGTGAGACCCACCAGTGTACTGGGAGGAACTTTAACTCCCTCAGCTATAACTCGATATAGTGAAATCAATCACGATATGCCTTTTTACATGTAGTAACAAGTTGCTCCCTCGCATTTTCTAGTGGTTGGTTCTGGATTGCTATCCAGTGCCACCATAATATAACTTTATTTAGATTAGACATTGTTGACCTTTCCTCTGCTATTTAGAGCCACCTTTGATATTTAAAGGCGGATCAGTCATTTATGTAGCATGATAGATCCAGAGGTTTATTGTATAGTATCTAGGGCAATCAAGATAGAGTGTAGTGTGAATTATAAATGTTCATTATTCAAGGTCACCACACGTTTAGTACTTCGACAGACCAGCATGTTACACATGCTGTTAGAATCCCCCTATGAGTGTCTATCACTCATTTAGTTATCTGCTGTATATCAGTATCATCAATTATGTATATGTATAGATGTACTAGTGATTCATATTTTTCTTTTCAGGATTTCGCCCCTGAAGAAGGGTACCTATGGGTCCCAAAATGCATTGGGCGCTGCCACAGTGAAAGAATACTTTTTGAAGATATATTCACTTAATGATGGTGTTTGTAATTTAATTTTCCAAAATAAGATGTACAATGACAGTGTTCAGGTCATAATGTATTATGTATTAGTATGATTGTTTGTTTAATTGTTTTCTTTATTATGTTTTTATTAAGAATTGCAGAGTAAGAAAGCAACAAGTACAACACGAGAAATCTTAGTGACATCAGTTGACAAAATCAGTACAGCGTTGCTGCTTAATATTACAAAAGGATGCAATTTTCTGTTTTAACATGACAAACCAGAACATAGGCATTCGTCAGTTTAGTTGTATATCGGATTAAACAGTGCAGCATTGAAGTAAGAAAAGTCAGATACATAAATATGCTCTTCGGGGTCAACAAACAATATCCGGGCAAATGTCTAGCTTAATGTCCGCAGACAAAGGGAGGACCACACTTTTACTGATGTAGTAACCGCCGGGCGGTATGGGAGACTTCCAGGAGCCCCACACAACACAGCATCAGCCCAGGCTTTAACACGGCACATTTGTACAAGTAGAGGAGGGACAGCTGCATAACAACAGATCAGGGCTGCCCAGTTGGGCTCACAGGCGCAGTCTCAGGGGGGGTCGATCTGTCACGTGACCACTGCAGGAAAGGTTCCTAAATGTCTCTGGGACGCGCAGTAGTCGGCATCAGATCCCAGTAGGCTTCCAATTGCACGTGGCCATATGTAACATCTGTCAGCCAGTCATTAAATTTTGGCTTGGTTTTCCGCCCCCAATTAATGGCCACACGCCTCTTGGCATATAACAGCAGCAGTGCATGTAGCTTTCTACTCTTATGCGTAGTGTTCTCAACCCACCCCAGAATGCCTAGGAGCGGAGATGGGGCATCCGCCCTGCCTAGGATTTGATTAATGGCATCAAAAACTGCAGACCAGTAACCAAACGGCGCCGGGCAATGCCAAGCCACATGCAAAAAGGAAGCACCCTCTTCACCACATCTCCAACATCTGTCATCATCCCTGAGACCCATGCGGTGGAGAGACATCGGGGTACGGTAGAATCTGTGGAGGAACTTGAAATGTACAAGTCTGAGTTTGTAGTTAGGGGAGAGTACCAATAGCTGCCTGCAGCAGAAAGACCACTGCTCATCAGTCAGGGGCGTCTCCAGCTCAGTGCTCCACATCTGCCGTGACTTGGGCACCACTAGTGGGGATTGTTCCTACATGGAGTTGTACAGACGCGACACCAGCTTCTTGCGGGAGGCTCTAGCTAAAATGTTTTGCAGCACTTGCAAGTGAGGTGGCTCTTCAGGGAACCAGTCCCACAATGCCTTGCATGAAGATTTGAGCTTATGATGTGTGAATTTGTCACTAAAGGACACCGGGTTTTCTGCAGTTGCAGTAGGCAAATCTAGAAATGTACCTGCAGGGTAAATGTCTGCAAATGTGCGCAAGGTGGTGCCAGCAACTGTGATCTCGCCGCCGCTGACTTCCAGGCAGGGGAGCATGGGATTGTGTCTGAGGGGTATAGCAGGCGCATAACAGGGGCATAGAAGATCGTTTTAGCAGTTCCCTCCAAGTCCAGCGGAGCATATCGGCTGTGTTAATGTTCTGTGACGGCCTGGGAGCCCCACGGTACAGGGCCACACTTAGCAGGAGCGGAGAAACCATGTCAATCTCAACTGCCACATGTGGCTGGTAAGGCGTGGTGTAAGCCCAAAAGTGTAGGTATTGGGCCTGTGCGCAGAGTGTGTATAAGTGCATGTCCGGAGCTCCCAGCCCTCCCTGTCTAAGTGGAAGTGTCAGCAATGCCCATGACAATCTAGCCTGACTCCCAGCCCAAACCAGTGCCAATAGGTGGGAGCGCAGTCAGGTGAAGAAATGTTGTGTCAGTGGAAGTGGGACATTCGTGAATAGATAAAGGAACTTAGGCAACACAATAATTTTTATCAATGCAATTCTACCAGCTAAAGAGAGGGGAAGCTTTGACCAAATCGCTACTTTGCCTTCTAGCCAGGACACCGCCCTACCAAAATTAAGGTTCCAGATCTCCTGGACCTTACGGCTAATCCAGATGCCCAGGTACTTGACCTCATCTGCTTCCCATCTGAAAGGGTAATCTGAGTGTACCTCTGTGGTGCTGTCAGTGAGAGGGAATATGACCGACTTGGACCAGTTTATGGAAACGCCAGATAGCCCCCCAAATCTCACAAACTCACGCAAAAGCGGATTAAGGTTCTCATTGGGGTTATTGACGTATAGTGTTACATCGTCTGCGTATAGGGAGATGAGTAGGCTGCGAGTGCTTAGTGCAACAGTATGATGTTGTCTAATCCTGGCATCTAGTGGTTCCATAGCAATGGCGAACAAGAGTGGGGACAGTGGACACCCCTGTCTAGTGCCCCTGGAGATTGAAAATGAATCAGAAACCATGCCGTTTATTCTTATTCTGGCTCGGGGGGCTGTATAGTGTAGGCGAATCAGATTGACAAATAATGGGCTGAACCCCATACGCTCCAGGATAGTAAACAGGAATGACCACTCAAGGGAATCAAAAGCTTTTGTGGCATCAAGAAACACCACCGCCGCTTGTGTGTCAGGATGTAGGTAATGCAGTGCTGAAAAAAACGTTCTTAGGTTGTGTGAGGTAGCGCGGCCTGGTATGAATCCCGATTGGTCCGGGAGGGCCACGATCGGGAGCAGGAGTTGGAGGCGATCCGCTATTATCTTTGCATATATTTTGACATCAACATTAATTAATGATAGGGGTCTGTAAGAGTCCATGCATTTGTCATCTTTGCCAGGCTTCAGCAGCGTGATAATAAGGGCCTCTCTCATCGAATCTGGCAGCACTCCCACCTCTTGCGCCTCCACAAACACAGCATGTAAGCACGGAGCAAGCTCTTCTGCATACGTTTTGTAGAATGCCGCCGTGAGCCCATCCGGACCCGGCACCTTATTAAGCGGTAGAGCTTTGATGGTAGTGGCAATCTCCTGCACCGTCACGGGGCGGTCCATATAACGCCTGTGTGCATTATTAAACCACACAAGTGCTATAGACTCCAAGAAGGACTCTAGAGCTTCATTGGATACATTGTGTGTGGACTAGTGTAATTTGGCATAGTAAGTGGTAAAGGACTGTAATATTTCCTGCTGACCCGTTATCATTTCCCCTGTGTTGTTAAGTATAGTGTGCACCTGTGTGGGTGGAGGGGTGGAGTTGATCATTCTGGCTAGTGTGCGGCTGGGTCTGTCACCCTCACCATATCTACGGGCCTCAGCTTGTTTCCCAAGGAATTTCAGCTTGCGCTGCGCCTCCTCAGCAAAATCCAGCAGTTTGGCTTTGATCTGGGCTGCCAACTCAGGCGTCGGATCCTCACAGAATGATTGTTCGAGAACCCTAAGTTCTCTCTCCGCCGCCGCCAACGTGTTTCTGATAGACTTTAAAACCCCTGCCCTACGCGCAATACATTGCCCACGTATCACAACTTTTAAAGGCGTCCTAGAGGACTGCCTCAGTTTTGACCGAGCCTGTGTTGGTGGCGAAATAGTCAACAATATCTTGCCGGATATCTTCGGTAAAGGCAGCGTCTTGAAACGCATCTGGCGGGAGACGCCATGTAAAGGCTCTACTAGGGACTCCTGGAATGTCTAGCTCTAATAGGCAGGGAGCATGGTCGGACAAGGAACGGGCCAGTATATCGACTTTCACAGTCCAAGTGGCCACCTCTGTTGACACCAACCAGTAATCCAGTCTAGACCAGGCAACGTGATGTGCGGATATACATGTGCCCACTCTCGCATCAACATTGCGGGACCTCCATATATCTATAAGTGAGCCCTCATGGATGACATCTTTCAGAGCTTGACTCGCTTGTGGGTGCAATTGTCTAGATGTGCCCTTTCTATCAAGGGTGTCTTCTAAGACCACGTTAAAGTCTCCGCCCCATACAATCGTGGAACAGCCAAAAATGTTAACCCTCGCCCATACCTCTCTGAAGAATTCCGGATTATCAGTGTTTGGACCATACACAGCCACTAGTATAACCTCTTTGCCTAGTAGGACCCCATGTAGTATGACATATCTGCCAGCATTATCAATAAGTGTGGAGTGCTCCCTCCAGTCTATACCTCTGCGCAAGAGGATAGTTACTCCCCTGGCATAGTTGGAATAAATAGCTGAGTACACGGATCCCCACCTAGAGTGCTTGAGTTAATGTGCGTTTCTTGCAGGAAACAAATATCTATGCTATGTCTAAGTAGGTAACTATGCATAAGTCTCGATTTCCTGTGATCTTTTAGGCCCCTTATATTCCACGTTAGGACTTTGGTCACCTCCATTGTTCGTATTGACACGGTTTGTGCCCGTACATCGCCTGACCCACACCGAGCACATGAAAGACACAAAAAGTATGCTGATTGTTATACATCCGAGGATACACCAAACAACCCTTAAACCATCGCCACCCCCCACCCACACCAACCCCCCAATCAGGTTGTGTCAGTACCCCCCTAACACGCCAAGGGCGCACAAACAATAGAACAGTGTAATTGTGGGAGACACCCCTTGGAGGCGTGGCATCTCGAGCGTGCACCCCTGCTCACACAGGGTGGCTGCAAGCAGGAAGTTATTTCGCAAACGGGCAAAGTATGATAATAGCGCAGAATAACCTGTCAACCAGACATTGTGGCAACTTACGAAATCCTACTATGAGCAAAAATCCTACAATGAGCAAAAAAGGGGCAGTTCACAAACCCCAGGATGATAACATCAGCATCCAACAACAGGTAGCAATACTCCCCAGCGGTGCCCGGAGCTCTGGGGCTCACTCAACATCACTCATATGGTTCTCTGCTTCTGCACCAGAGTCTGTCTCTTGGCTTTGGGATGACAAATGTGCTTCGCGAATTTCAAAGCTGATCCTGCATCTAGAAAGTGGTGCGTCGTGCCGTCATGCACGATCCGTAGTTTGGCTGGGTACATGAGAGAGTATGGGATTTGCGCCTGGAGCAACAGCTTCTTGGCAGGCAGGAATTCCTTGTGCGCAGCTTGCACTAATGGTGTGAAGTCCGCAAAGAAAGATATATTGTTCCCCATGTGCGTTATCTTTCCTTTCTCCCTCGCCAGTCGAATTCATTAAATCCCTGTCTTGGTAGTTGAGCAGTTTGGCAAGGATTGGTCTCGGCGGAGCGCCTGTCGGCGGCTTTTTCCCCAGGCACCTTCTGCGCACGCTCCACAGTAAAGACCGGGGAGAGTTTGGGATCGAATAATTCGTGCAGGAGATCAGTCACAAATACCTCCATTTTCCCCATCGCTGTGGTCTCTGGAATGCCCGTGATGCAGACATTACATCTGCGAGAGCGCGCTTCAAGGTCATCGGCTTTGGCACAGAGCGTCTCGATAGTTTTTTCCAAGTTGGAGATGTGGGCCTTCGTGCTTTGCTGAAACTCACAGCATTCCGTGTGCCTGTTTTCAAGACTATCCAGGCGGGTTTCGTGAGTGGCCACCTGTGATCTCACCCCCTCCAGTTGGGCCGCCATGCCATCAAGCTTTGCATCTATGCTTTTCAGGCTGGAGGGCACCTCAAGCATTAGTGCAGTCACGTCAATGTCAGGTGGTGGTGTCTGCGGTGTGGCTCCAGCCGCCTCGGTGTCCTGCTCAGTCTGTTTGGACGATTTCTTTTGTTCAAACGTGAGCCTCGGTTGGCGGGTGTCACCTTTCCCCATGGTTAGGCGCCTGCTGCCCGATTCGCCCGGGGCGCCCAAGCCGCAGTCTGTCCCGCCGGAAGCGAGCTACTCTCCCATGGAAGCACCCGCAGGACGCGGGACAGGGAACCCACTAGATGCTGCGGCCTTACTTTCAATGGCAAGCACCAGGGGCCTAAGGATGTGCGGTCTGGGGGTCCCGCCCGGCCGTCGACACAGCTGCGGGGCAGGAACTATACCTCCAGTGGCCCGGAGCCCACAAAGTATCACGCCGAGATCAGTAATCAGGCCTTTCGAGTACCGGGGCACATCACACCCCGCGGGGTCAACCGGCCACCAGCAACTGCCAATGGGCTCAGAGAAGTTCACCATTCGGCAGCCCCACCAGACCCCACAGCTAACCAGCGCTCTCCCGCAGTCAGTCTGCACAGCAGGCCCGTGCGCAGTCCATATAACTAGGGCTCATCAATGTGCAGGGTCCGAGCGCCAGGCCCCCGGCACCTCCACGTGGCAACGAGCGGCAAGTGTATCAGGCCCCCGGCTCAGATCAACAGGGCCGCGAGATTTATTGCAGCGTGTCCATAAGGCAGCGCAAACCCAGCCCAATCCAAAATGGCGGCCGCGCCCGCTGCCGATCTATAAGCCGACAGTTTGTGGTCGCCCAATGGGTCCGTCAGCATACATATGCCCCATATAATCTCCTATTCAGTGCACAACGCAGCGTCGTCTTACCCCACCTTCAGGTGCGAGCGCCCAGGAGTGTCTCGCTGTATGCCGTTAACACGTGGTCGGGCCCGTGGGGCCGCGCTCTCACGTAGCGCACGCCACCCGCTCAGTCCTCCAGCGCCTCCGGGGCTTGTCACGGGCGGCTGCCGGTCATTCTATCGAGCCCGATGTTAGGATGTTCCGAGCGTTCACGGGCGCCAGGGTTTCAGACGATTGCGCCCCAGGATGTCCTCTGCCACTGTGAACTGGTTGCGTTGGTGTCCGTTCGGGAAATGCAAGGATTTCGGTTGCAGCCGGCGGAGCTCGCTTGTTAGGCGGCCATCTCGCTGCTCGTCCGACCACGCCCCCCATTGTTTGTTTAATTCATTTTGTTACTATACACTTTAGTTAGGTGTATCAACATATCACAAAGAATTAATTGATTTTTGACATTTATAAGATATGTCCGTATTATGCAAAACTTAATTCACTTATAAATTGATAAAGAGTTGAGTTTACTTTTGCGTCATTATTATTATTGCTTGGAAAACAGGTGTGTTTCCGTTAGGAACAGTGCTCATTACCAGTAGTTTCCCAACTACTGTTCTATAGTTTTTCATCCCAGCCAAGCAACACACAGCAATGGGATAATACTCCTCCTCACAGCTCTTCAGCCCTTTTCTTTGGCAGAGAGCCCTCTTGATCTAGAAGTTATCTAAAATTCTGTGGTTTTAGGTCTAATACTTAGACCCCTTTTCCCATTGAAGTCTTTGTTAAAAAAAAGTCTCTCTTGCTTAGTAAAACTAGTTCTGCCCTACCTAGTCCAGTTTCACTACTGGAGGTGGACAGCAGTCACAGCCTATTCAGGTGTCAGTGACAACTCCTCCCACCACTCTACCCCCGGATGGCCCATCAGCATATGCTGGGCACACCTCAGCTCCCTTTGTGTGAGTGTCTGGAGTGAATGCACGAACAGCCTGTCAGTCTAAACCCAGGCAGTGCATCCACAAGCAGACAGAGGCACAGGATGGTTAAACAAGAAAATGCCAACTTTCTAAAAGTTGCATTTTCAAACACCCAATTTAAAAAACACCTTTACTATAAGGTGTGTTATTAAATGCTGAATTCAGAAAGCCTAAACTCCAAATCTCTAACTGTTCCCAATTGAAAGTTACACTTGTAAAATGTTACAAGGCAGCTTCAATGATGGGAGAGCTAGTCCTTGCAATAATGAACAACAAAATGGGCAGTATTTCACTCCCAGGACATGTAAAACACACCAGTACATGTCCTAACTGCCCATGGAAATACCTTGGGTCTATCTTAGGCTGACTTACATGTAAGAAAAAGGAAGGTTAGGGCCTAGCAAGTGGGTCCACTTGAAAGGTTGACATGGCAGTTAAAAACTGTGTGTGCAGACACTGCAGTGTCAGGTCTGAAACCCATTTGAAAGGTTACTGGTGTGAGTGACACAATCAGTGCTGCAGGTCCACTAGTAGCATTTGATTTCCAGGCCATGGGGACACACCATGCACTTTACTAGGGACTTACTTGTAAATCAAATATGCCAATCATGGATGACCAATCATATTCACAATTTACACAGGAAGCAGTTACACTTTGCCACTGATTAGCTGTGGCAAAGTGCCCAGAGTACCTAAACCAGCAAAAATGAAATCCAGCACACACTCAAAAATACAGGCGGAAGAGGCAAATATTCAGGGGAAACCAGACCAAGGATGCCAGGTCTAACAGCCAGATCCTGCCTCCCACCAGTAAAGTTACCACCTGGCTGTGATAGTCAGGGCTTTTCTTAGATGCCCCGTTCTGAGCCAGGACATTACCCAAGCATTCGTATAACTCAGAATTTTTCTTAGTTGATGAATGAACGTTAGGCAGAATAAAAAGAGAGGCAATGTTTGCTCACATTTCCGACTTGTTCTGTCTGAAGTTCATTCATTAACTCGTAACATTTCTAAGTTCTGTGTAGGAATTTTAAACACCTTAAATGCAAAGACACAAGCGTTCGACTGTTCCCTGAACCAGTGCATTTGGCCATGATCCATCCCAGGCCAGAGGGTGCAGTCTTGGCATTTTTACAGGTGTTTTATAATTGTCATCAGGGCACAAGTCGAGGGTACAAGTAGGTAGACGGCGTCTACTCACTCTTTTCACTGGGTGACGCCGTCTACCCTGCCAAGAGGTTGACAGTGACAGAAATATGCTAAACTTGTCCCGGTGTGATTTTCAGACACCGGGACGCATTCAGCAGCGCCTGCACGTTGTCTGCTTTCATTCCGAGAAGCAACGTGCAGGGGGAGGGGGCTTATCAGATTCCAGCTGGGCCCATAACAAAGCTCAAAGTTAAAGGCCCATCAGGCCTCCTTTTGTTGAAGTATCCTGACTGGGATCTATCAGGAGCCTCAAACCTAAATGCAATGGAATGGAGGCAAACACACACAGCTTGCTATTAATTCACAAGCACTTAAGAGAGGCGTGCTTTTGACTTTGTTCAATCCTTGTATTTAAGAGATATGCATGCACTGTAAGAATGTTAGATGTGTTGGTCTGTCCCAGTATTTACACAAATAACAATTTAAATACCACTATTTTGTTTTATTGCTTTTATAGCACTATAGCATTATTGGTCTCAATGCACGGTCGCAGATCTTTTTGCATCAAATATACACATTATACATTGACAATAAATTATATGTGTGTAAATCAATGTTCAGGATGTGTTACATAAGGCAGTGAGGGTTACAAGATGTAGGACACATGGCCTTCATTGCTCACTGTGCTACATTAAAAGGATTACAATTTACAAACTGCAAGTAACAAAAGAATCTTTGTGTTAAAATCAGTAATGTATTTACCCATCTACATAAAATGAAAATCTGTCATCTGGGTGTTACATGATGTGCTTTGCAGAAGACATATTATTAACCCGCTATGCTACTTTGATTCAAAACTGGGACTAGACAAAACACAGATCTCTCCAGCAAATAGGCTAAACTCCACTTTATCTCGCCATTATTATTATCCCAACCAATAAAGCAGAACAGACTTACTGCCATGTTTCTCCTTGTTTCCAACTCGTTTGTAGCACGGTTTAAAAACATTTATGTAATAGTTCAGGTCCAGATATTGCGTCACGGTTGCATCATATTTTTGGCACAACCCTGAGGCAAAATCTAATTTGTTAAATATTGTTATGTGCTCAAATGTACTCAAGTTAAACCTGCTAAACACGAGTGAGGTCTTAAGATCTGATGTCAAGTCTTGTGATGGCACTTCCTGTGAGGTTATGGGTTATGATGCCACTTTCTGTGATGCCACCTGCGATGTCATACGCCGTTATGTCTGCAATGTTATATCACGTCCCATGATGTTACTTGCATACTTGCATACTGCCCAAATTGATTAGTCCCCCCTCTTCCTTTTTTAGGAGCAGTGAGTGCACTGATTGTCACACACCACAGAACTGCTTTCGTTATGGTGCCAAGAGCAATATGGATAAGTGGATTTATGAAAAGCCTTGCAGATAAAATATAAAATGTGGAAACATTTAAATCAATTTTGTCAAATGTCTGTATATTATTAAGAAGTAATCACATAGGAATACCCTGCATGTTCTATTCAGAACGCTAGAGCACTCTAAATTAGATAGATTTTCAAATGTCATAGTTTTACAGTTAGGCTGTGAGCAACATACATGTGACTTTCTTACCAGGGCTCCCACCCATCAGCTTTTTTTAAGCTCTCCACGCAGGTGCTCTGGCACGACAGCTTCTCTACTGTACTCGGCCTCTGGACGCATAACCGCGACCCCCCTCCTCTTCTGCCAGTCTCACTCTGTCGATTTCTTCACTTTTTCCCTATGTTGTTTATGACTTCTCACAGATTCGGAGCTGCAATGACGGAGAGAACGTGAAACAAAATCAAAATGTACGGCTGAAAATGAGGCCGTTCATCCGTCCACTTAAATATCACGACACAGAAAACAGCAGTAGTGTAGTCCATAAAACTCACCTCAAAAAGAACACACCAGAGCCACGAAAGCCAGTCTGCTGCACACTGTCAAGCGGGCAAGGAAAGCCAACACTAACAGCCACTTCTGTGTTGCCAAGTAAAGCAGTGATTATGACTTCACATGTGACGCCAATACCTGTGACGCAGTCAATCTGTGCTCGAAGCTGGGGGACCTCAGAACAGACCGTGGCTTGAAGGTTTCGACATGGTGTCTTTGTGACGCAGCAGTGAGCGTGGTATTCAGGTGACACATTCCACAGCTTCTAAGATGGGCTTTATTCTGTCCTTAAAAGCAGACAGCTCCTCAAATCACTAAATATGTTCTATAAATGTTTTTTTTTAAATCATGATTTTCTTTTTAGATTATATTTTTTTAATCGGATTTCGCAAAAAAAAATATATTTTTTACAGTTTTCCAAAAAGAACGTTAACCTACGCACTGTCAACCCATACATTTTCTGAACTCAGCAATAATATGTTTGTAACCCATTTCCCGTTTGTTGCAGTTTTGATGAATGTTTTCTTCCCCAAGACGAAACATTATAAGGGCGATAGAACATCAATCACTTCTTTTTCCTTCGCAACATTGCATGTTTAGGACAATCCCAATAGAGGCGATCACTAGTTTATGATGCTGTTTGAACATGTACTGCAACAGTTACCTAGAGTACCATTGGGACAGTTGTCTTTCATTCTATTTAGGAGTTTAATGCAATAGAAGTAATGGATTTTTATGTCTGTGATAGTCGAAGCTTAATTCGTTGTATTAAGGATCAATCCCCGAGAGTGGCTTTGACGCAGCTAAGGCCTCAACTTGGAATATAGGCCCACATGCATCAAGCATTTTTGCAGTCGCAGACGGTGCGATTCCTTAAAATCGGCCGTTTGCGAATGCAAAAGTGCTTGTTGGGATGCATCATGCCATTTTAGAAGTCGCATCTTTTTTACGATTTCTAAAATTGCATTAGCATTTAAGAAATCGCAATTGTGCGATTTCTTAAATGCTATGCATCATTATAGAAAAATATGCGTTTTTTAAAATTGGAAGTGCAAATTACCACGAAGTTCAACTTCGTGGTAAATTGCGAAATTGATTAAATATGCACAAAAATGCATTTTTTAAACTGTAAAGTTACACACACACATGTCCTTAGGACATGTGTGTATGTAACTTATGCTGAAAAGTACATTTCAGGGGTGCATGGGGGGGTCCTTTGGACCCCCCCCTGCACCCATGAAATTTTCTAAGTGCCACTCGCAATTTCCATTGACTCCTATGGGCCTTTTGGCCCATAGGAATCAATGGGAATTGCGAAAATTAAGTTAAGAAATCGGTATTTCTTTGGGATTCGGTAAAAAATGCGATTTTTACCGAATCCCACAAGAATACCGAAAATATTGCTGCATATCATTTTGCATTTCTTAATTTGCGATTCCTTATTTTTCGCAAATTAAGAAATGCAAAAAGACACAATGATGCATGTGGGCCAAAGAGCCTAGGGCCACATATATTAAATATTGGTCGCAAAAAAACTGGTCACAGTTTGCTCCCAGCCTTTTTGGGGTTGCTATAGAATTTTATGAACGGACCTATGTACTAATAGGTTGGTTCGTAAAATTCTGACTTGGAGTGGATCGTAACAGACCTACCTCAGAATGTTTGGCCTACCTCATGAATGTTAATGAGGTAGGTCAAAAATTAAAACTCACTTCGATTTTTGGCCCTGACATCCATGGTGGCTTGGTAGCAGCAGTCACCGTGCCTGTAATCAACTTAAAATGAAAATGCAAAATAAAAATTGTATAAAAAAAAAATAAAAAATAAATAAATAAAGAAAACCTTTTTTGATATGCTGCCCATTTTCCTTCACTTTTTTAAATGTTTGTTTGAGAGATGAAAGTAGTGCCCTGGTCTACTGCCTACTTTCCAACAAACTTTCTTTTTCTTGACCTTTTCAGATATTGCCCTTATCAGGAGCTCTGACTATGTGGCACCTCTTTGTGGCGAACAGTTAGTACGTCTCCTGGCAGCCTCTGCACACATGTACACAACATGATGCAGGTGCAGAGGCAAAGTGCTTCCCTCATTTTCATGTGGCCACAGCCCTAAGCAAATGAGTGAACATCCATTTAAAGATAGATCCAACACTATATATGTGTGCTGGGACTATATGCATTGCAGAAGGGGCTGCATAAACGTCTGCAGACCCTTCTCTAATGCTACAGTGCCCCATGGGTTGCAGAAAATGCCCATTGTGTCCCCAGGGGCACTGTCGGCAATATAAACCATGGACAGTAAAGCGAGGGTTGGAGATGCCAGAGCAAGTGGAATGGGAAATGTATTAGAAAGAAGGCAAGGTGCATGTCACTAAAAATACAGGGAGAGCAGTAGGACTGGGTGTAATTTACCATTTGAAATAGAATGGTGACAAAAAAAGTGGGAAAAGTGATATATTAAAAAATAATAAGGAAGAAGTGTAGGAAGTAAGAAAATATATACTGCTAAATGTTCACACAAATTATTCTGGGTGTGCAGCAAGAGGTGGCTAGGGATAAAGGCAAGACCAGTGTATTCTTGGCCCGAGGGATCAGGAGTTCCGGTGTCCGCCCTGTGGACTGGCTGACCAATGCGGAGTGAGGTATTGTACCTCTGTTAGGACGTTGTGTGCTGCATGGCTGTCCCTGCACATTCGTCGTCCAGATCTACAAGGCTGCAGAAGTCCGAGGGGACAATTGGAGGCGCTTTTGCTTCGGGATGCAGGGGATGAGTTATTGCCACGATAGCCTGCATTTGGACACTTGAGCCGGCACCATTCAAGGTTTCTGTGCCCCCCACAACACCAATCCACATGCATGAGTATGATGCATGTTGGGAGTTGGAGTTCGAATACTCAGACACGATCTAAGACAGGTGAGAGAATTACTAGGGGAGGAGCTCAGTGACGCAACCATTATTTCAGGAGGAGCAGTGCGATTGGGTGAATTGCTGAACACTCGTGAGTGCAGGGCGCTGAAGAAAAAGAATTGGAATATTCTTTTGTCGGATAATGTCATCAAAGCTGACCTGCCGACCAATCCATTGGTCACTTATAGGAAGGCTAAATCCCTTAAGGATCATTTAGTCTCCAGTCATTACTCTCCCCCTGCTATCACCCCTAAAATGCCTGTTCTCAGCGGTTTTTACCCCTGTGGTCGGTGTAAGGCCTGTAAGTATAGTAAGCGGACGCTTACTTTTAAGATACCAGGTCTGGCTACACCGAAAAAGATTCTGAAATTTTTGACATGTTCTACCCCCTTCGCAATTTACTGCCTCACTTGCCCGTGTGGTTTAAAATATATTGGCAGTACCACCAATGCTGTAAAACTGAGAATATTAGAGCACATGCGTGCTATTGCCAAGAAGGATGAGTCTTACCCTGTGGCAAGGCATTTTGAGAAGATGCATAACAGCAACAGGGATCTGTTGTCGTACATCTGTCTCGATAGTGTACCAGTTAGCATTAGAGGAGGGGATCGCCTTCTAAAGCTCAGACGCCTGGAATCCAGGTACATAATCGACCTACAGACCAAGATTCCGAGGGGTTTGAATATACATGAAGAGCTATCAGTACATTTGGGATAGGTTTAGTATAATTACATCTGAGCAACGTGTCTGTTTGTATTCTTTTGTTAAAATGGTGACCTTCATGTTTTCATTATATGCTTGTGCCTTCCTTCCATATGATGATTTATTGGATTCTTTGAATCCGTAACTGTGACTGTTTTCTTTAATTTTGAATATTTGAATATGTAATTTGGCTAACAGATGTTGTTTGCGGAGATGGCATTGGACTTGTTATTTTTGTAGGCATTGCACCCATGAATAGCCCATCGGTGGGCAATATTTTTGTAAAATTGGAGAGTGTATATGCTTAATTTACCCTATAAGCATTTTTGCTCGTAATCGCTGTGATTTCACTTTGAGGGGTATAGCATGTTTCTTATAAGATCTATTCTCCTATTGGGGTGCTACTTTACATCAGCCTTTATTTTTATTCAGGATGTCAGTAGGATCGCTTTTGCCCATACAGGGCTATATTTCATGTGGACATTGGGATCCATGTGTCGTTAATGACACAGTTATACAATTGCTCTTGTGTAGTAATATATGCGTATTGCATTGAATGTATAGACGTTCTAAGATGGCTGCCGTTTTATCTAAAAATATGCAGTCCGTCTTTGCTTTTCATGACATTCTGACAAGTATTAAATGTTTGTTGTCCTTGCTTCTCTCATAACTTGACAAAGCCCTACGGCGAAACGCGTCGTTGCTGTTTGTTCCACCTCGAATAAATTGGTTGGAACAACCCCCTGCGAGTGCTGCTTTTCTTTATGGATTGTATTATCCTGGAATGCGTGTGACGAACATATATATATATATATATATATATATATATATATTTTTTTTTTTTAACCAAAGCCCCAGGGGTTTTGAAGGCGCACTCCACAGTGCTTGCCAAGCCTCGAGGCTTATTAACACAGAGAGCCAGCATTTTCAGGTGAGTGTAAAAGTTATTGTCCAACGCGTTTCAAGGCACCAGCCTCTTCCTCATGGACAGCTACAAGTCTGCACAGATGACTCCAATCACTTTTAAATGTGCATGCTAAAACCCGCAATGGATCGTATTTCGTGCTTTGTATAGTACAGTGCATGCTGGGATCAGAGGGAAGTGATTACCTTTAGTAGGCTCTGTGTATTCTTGAAAATAAAAGCATTTTAAAAGTGTGAAGTTTTGAACAGAACCTACCCAAGGGAATGACTGGTATTAAATTGGACTACCTATTCCAGCATGCTTTGAAATAAAAAGAACGCACTGAGCAAAGTAATTGATGAACATTACATGCAGCTGGGTATTTAATCCTTTCTGGAAAACATTCACAATCTGTAAGTCGCCTCTGAAGAAAGGCAGGAGCCTTGAAACGCGTCAGGCGCTATGAATCTTCACTGGAATGCTTATGCTGGTTCCTCTGTTTAAATAAACCTCTTGATTTTCATTTGCTGTCGTGTGCTTCCTCAAAAGCTTCTGGGCCTTTGCAAACATATATATATATATATAGTCAGCGCCCAAAGCCTCCACGAATGATGCAACACTCTGCTGGTAAGTCCCGCCCCTTTTAAACCTGTTGTTACAAGTCCGCACCGCCCCCTATATCTTAAAGTAGCACACCTTTGTAGTGCCCAGTCAGTAAGGGGAAACTACAAGTCCCAGAATCGCCAGTGGTAGGTCCTTGGAGGTGTTGCTGGGGGGATGAAGTGATGACTTTATCATTGTGCGTGCGTGCGGGAAGCAGGGTGTGCCCTCAAAAAAGAAAATCAAAATGTGATGATTTGTTTGTTCAGCTTTGCAGTCCACAAAAAAGCGCCTCCTAAGCTCCCCTGTACCGCTTCAGCCTCGGGGTCCAGGGATACATGCGGCAGGGGGCATAAGGATGCAAATGGGGACAGGAGCATTAAGAGATTTTAGGTCAGTATGGGGGTAAACATCCTACCCACATTTTTGTAAGGAATATACTGGGGGCAGCATGAATGTTAGATGGAACAAAGATTATGTAACCCCTTTATGAGAAGGGACACAAACAGAGAGAGGGAGTGAACAGATCATTTAAAAGAGTAAAGGGAAGTGATAGATACAAAGGATATTGTATTAAACTTATAACATAGTTTTCCAAAAAAGAAGTGCTTCGGGTTCAACAGACTCGGTCGAGATGGTTGGAAAAAAAGTAAAAAATAAAAAAAGCTTCAAAATTCACAACAAAAATATATTAAACAATAACCGTCCTACTAATAATAACTTTTGAATAATAATATACAAATTCAAACATTTTTATTTTTCGAATAAAAGTATTAATTTTTAAGTTGTTCATTCAAAATTGTATTTCAACTCTAATTACCTCCCTACTTTTCCATTCAAACATTTCACCAAGATTCGGGAAGCAAGATTGTGAACGCGAAGCACCTCTGCTAGCGGCTCTCCCTGCTCCTTGCGGTTTCTGGTCTCTGAGGCGATGAGGAAGGGCTTCATGTTGTGGAACAGCATGCAGTCCTGCTCTGGCCCCATTGTTGGTTCTGGCTTTGGGTCAACGCACTGGACTGACCTGGTGCTGGAATTCCGAGCAGTGTTGCTGATGACTTTGGAGATGCTTCAGGTGACGGGAGCAACCGGGGTGATAAGGCGAGGGGCATGCTTGAGGAGGATTGTTGGGCCGATGGCGGTATCGGCAATTGGGCCAAAGGGGAAGCGCAGCACAGACCACAAAAAGCTCTATGTATGTGAAAAAGGCACTTTGTTGAAGACAGCTGCACCTTACAAAACATTTCCCTTGGCCTGTGCCGTACAAAACTAAACTCCACTATACATTTTTTCCCCTACCTTGCCTCCTGCCCCCACCCTTAAGTTTTCCCCTTTTTCCTTATATTGCAACTATTTATAAACCCCCAACTCGGTCATTAACTTTTTTTTATTTTATATTTTTTTATGGAGACTTCAAGCAATTGCAGCAATAGAGAACAGTCAAGTAGAGTTCATGACATGAAATAATCCAAATGCTCGAGGTGTTTTACAAGTAGACATCATACAGAGAAAACATACAGCATTGCAAATCACAAGTGAATAAAGTGCAAGGTGCAGAGTGCAAAGTGCTAAATATACCCCAAGGATATTTCAAATAACCCTATTGCAGGAAAGAAATGGTGCAGTCACATAGTATAAGATCAGGGATGTATGTGTAGTGAGTCTGATCTCAGTGCATAATTTTTTCCAATTCTTTGATTTTATTTAATTTTGCTCTCCAGGCTTGGAAGAAGGGTATCCTATCAGTGCGCCAGCTCTGTAAAATTAGGGATCTTGCTACTAATGCTGCAATATATAGGCACTCTTCTTGTGTAGTGCTTAGTATTCTTTTGGGAGAGCAACCCAGGACTGAAATGGACAAATCAATGGAAAAGGAAAGGTCTTTGGTGGATCTGAGATAGATTTCAATTTCTTCCCACAGACATTTGATTTTCGGATATTCACAAACAATGTGTGACAAGGTGCCACCATTCTCTTTTGCGCAGCGGTCATTAATTGTTGACACTTTAACCCTGTAACCTCTTACTACTGCCTAAAACATCTACCTAACTAAGCATTTCCTATGCTAACTTCCCCTTATTGCCTACTCCCGGAGTAACTTCTTCCCAACCATGAACTTAACCTGTAAACATATAAAAAACGAGTTACTAAAACGCAACACCCAGCCTGCCCTCGACTTTTCTGCCCCCTCCCCCCCAACTAGGACTTCTTAGGATCAATTTTAATGTCTAATGCCCTATCTAGGACCTCCTTAATCCGAATGAGATATAGTTCCAGACCAAAGCAAGACAAATGCACTCCATCATCTCTTAAAAAATATATCACCTGGCACCTATGTTTGGGGTGTTTCACTCTCACAATGCCCTCCTTATCATAGAAATGTCTCTTGTCCCTGCTGGTTTTCCTCCTGGCCTCATCTATTGCTGCAGGTCTCTCAGCCCCCCTCCACTGCCTCCTGGGAATGAACTCTGACCATATAATATAACACCTGACCATTGATGCCTAATCTCCAATAGGTCCCTTTTCATTTGTTTTAACAGGGCCATGCCCTTACACACCACTAAGTCATTCTCTCCGAGGTGTATACTCAAAACACTCGGGCAAATGTTGCCCCTAATCCGCTTGTTTAGTACCGGAAACAATTTGTGCCATCTCATGCTGCCTTTACTTTGCCAGGAAACATTAAACACTGTTGTGTTCAGACCAAGACTCAAACCTTTCCCTTTTCTCAATTCATGACTCTCAGCCCATTTAACGAAAGAATGGCCAACTATCCAGATGGATTACTTTGCCGTTGCTGGACCGCCACAGCACCTGAAAAGACACATATGTCAGAACATGGAAAGCTAAGCCTCCCCAAGTCTGACTCCCACAACTTAATGTATGTTTTAAAATAATCAGAAATCCATCTCTCCAAATGCATTAACATGTCCTTCTCCCAGCCCTGTTTTGCTATATCTGTTGTTACCCTGATCCTAATAGAGAGTTTCAAACTCTCCTGGGGCTTCCCTTAAAAATAACAAAGCTCTCTGCATTACCCACAGAAGCTGCGCCGCGGACACCATGTTGCCTGAATCCCTGCAAAAACTGCCCCGCTGCCTGGGGCGTGCCACCTTTCCAATGTACCACCCCCCAATTTACTGGGCATACCCTTCTGTCACCTGTGGCTCCCATCACCACACACTCCCTGTTGGTCTGTTTTGGATTGTTTAATCTTCACCTCAACCTCCTATACCCTTAGGTCCACCTCGCTCCATTACACGCCCTGGACGCCTTTCCTACCCAGCAGTTCTGAAACCCGAAAAGCCTCGAAATACATCCCAGACATTAATGTGGAAAACAATATTTTCTCCTCCTTATTCATGCAGATCCTTGGAATGACTTGTAGCAGACCTAACAAAAAAACCTTAGACACCGGTCTTCTCACTAGCGGCCTAGGACCTTTCTCTCTAACCCAACCCTCTAGAATGCGTCTGCCCAGTTCTCCTGCTGAGGCGGCATACCCACACCACATCTTCCCCTTGAAAGCGGTGCCTGCCAGCTTACCTGCAATAGTGACCCTTGACAATCCTGTCAATTGTTGACAGAATAAACTATTCAGCATCCTCTTCCCTTGCCCACCAGTGTGCCCTTTTCTGAGCCCCCCCTTCTAGGAATTCCCTCCAGGCCTGTATATATGCCTTCCGAGTGGATACAGCTAAAGACCCTCCTTTGTCTCCTATGGACCAAATCCCTGCTGGAACTGGTGTCTAGCATTTGTCTGCCTCCATGACTAGACCATGGAACCTCTCCCACTGTGAACAAGACAAAGCGTCTGCAATTCCATTGTCCACACCTGGCACATGTCTGGCTTGAAACTAAATATTGTGTTTCATACAACTGAGTACAAACACCCATATCAGCTTGAGTACCTGGGCATCACTTGCAGATTGTCTATTAGCTCCTCGTCAGCCCTCCCCGTCCCAGTCCTAACCAAATGAGCATAGCTCCTCCCACCAGAAACTCCCAAGCAATTAAAAACCCATCCCTTCCCCTCAGGCCTCACCCACACCCTGAGGCATATAAGCAAGCGACCCGCCTATCCACAATCTGTTTGTTTTTTCTGTGGATTACTTCCGGGTAGACTTCTTCGTGGGGGATACTAGAATGGTGCCTCCTGTCGGGTAAGTGTGAAACGTTCTGCTCAGTGGCCGTTTCAATCCCCTAAAGTAGCTGTCATTTACAAGTACATTTGAGTCCCTGCTTTAGCGGGACCGTGGGGTTGGGGGGCCCGGACTGCCTGGTGTGGGGTGGTGGCTCCCTGCTGTGGCTTCCTCTCTTCCGGGTTCATTCCCTGCTCTAGCAGGAACACCCGGGGAGGGAGGGGAGGTGTATTGGGCGCGACTGGCTTTTCTGTGCGTGCTAGGGGCGTGGTGGATTGGCTCCTTCTCGGAGGTCTGTTACGGTGGCTCGGTGCTCGTCTCGGGCCGTGTTTCCCATTCTTTGGCTCTTGTCTCTGCTGGATTCGTTTGAATCTGCGGCAGGAGCAATGCTGGCCTTGTCGCTATGCCTCGGCTCATTGGTTGGGGGAGTTCGGCTCCTTGCTTTGTTCTGAGCCATTTTTGCATTTTTTTCCTGGTCGGGTTGTTCTGCGGCCTGTTCCTTCCTTTGTTCCCTGGATTCCTTCCTTGTTACACTGATCGCGGGATCTGTTTTTTGCATACTGCCCTACCACCCTGACTGCACTTGATCTCATCTGCACTCTGTCGTTAAGTAGGGTCGTGTCTGGTCACTATCTGGATGGGTGTCTGACTGGGAATGCTAGGTGCTGTAAGTTTTACCCAGTTTTTTTGTCCAGATCCTCTTCTGGGGTTCTGGTGAGGTTGCTGTGAGTGGCCGTTGGGCGGGCTCTGGAGGTGTGCTTCCTTCGTGCTGTGCCTTTTCGTGGGGTGGTTTCCTTTTTGTCTCCTTTGGGCTGGCTGGTCGAGGTCTAATGCCTTCTGGGGCTGCTCTTTGTTGGTGACTGCGTTGGCTGTGGGGCTTGCCTATGTCAAGTCAAGTCATGGATATTTATATGGCGCACAAATCACTTCCAGGAAGTCTCATGGCGCCTATGCGGCATGTGGTGTGTTGGTGCCTGAGTCGGTTCATGGGTGTTCGACTCGGAGGTGACTGCACCCTGGGCTTGCTTCGGGGGGCTTCCTTGGCAGTGCTCTCTGGGTTTGCTGCTTGGTGTTCTCCTCACCCTTTTGTGTCCCATACTCTTTCAGTGATGGGTAGGACTGTGTCTCCTGGGTTTGGTTTCGCGGTGTTGCGTTCTGCTCAGGTTGTGTGACTTTCTGCTTCTGCTACTGAAGTTTGTTTTTGTTACTGAGTTAAGCCGATTCTTGCTTTGTTATCTGCTTATTTGGTTAGGATTGGGACGGGAGGGCTGGCGAGGAGGAAATGTCCGGTTACTTACCGGTAATGTTCATTACTCCGAGTCATAGCCCTCCATGTCCCAGTCCAGGTTCCCATACCTCCCTCCCTGTTCGGCTTCTTGTTCTTGGTGGTACAGGTTGTGGATAGGCGGGTCGCTTGCTTATATGCCTCAGGGTGAGGGTGTGGCCTGGAGGGAAGGGATGGGTTTTTAGTTGCTTGGGAGTTTCTGGTAGGAGGAGCTATGCTCATTTGGTTAGGACTGGGACGGGGAGGGCTACGACTCGGAGTAATGAATATTACCGGTAAGTAACCGGAAATTCACCAATTGCACCATTGCCATGTTGTCCACCCTAAAAATAACCTTCCTGTGTACCAAGTCCTATGCCCACACTGTAACTGCAACCACTAGAGGAAAAGTTCCAAAAAGGCAATGGTCCTCCCCCCTTTCTTCCATTGTCATGGCCACTCTTTGGGACACAATCTACCTTGACAACACAGACCAAACCACCTAGCTTCTGCGGCATCAGAGTATATGTTGACATCCCACTCCTACTCGTCACTATTTGGATACCATTGAAGTCTTCCAGAAACAGAGCGACATGCGTTAATCTTCTCTGGTCCCTGCGGACAAATGCATGTGATGATGTGGCAATGTAAGGCCAGCCAATAACCTTCCCAACCTCCTGCAAAAAGTCCTTCCTATCCACACTACTCTACATGCGATTTTGAAATATCCTAGCAGCACCTGTACTTCCCTGACCGTCACTTTACATCTAGCCAGTATGTCATCTATCAGCATCGACATATGCAGCTTCTTTTCATTCGGTAAGCGTGCCTCCCTCACCCAAGTCCAATTCAATACCAAGAAATGGCAACACCATACTTGGACCTTGTGTTTTCTCTGGTGGTAGGGGAACTCCCAGTTGGCCCATGAGCTCTTGGAAACTTGTCAGCTGTTGCTGGCAGTCTATTGAACCAGGTTGGCCCACAAGGAAGAAGTCGTCAAGGTAGTGTGTCACCGTCTCTGTACCTGTCTGCCACAAGAAAACCCATTGCAAAAAGCTGAAACGTTTGAACAATGAGCAAGATATTGAACAGCCCATTGGTAGTGCTTTCTCCACAAATATTTGTCCATCAAACTGTATACCGAGCAGCTGGAAATCATCGGGGTGTACCAGCAATAAACAGAAAGCACACTTAATGTCACACTTTGCAATCAGGACTCCAGTTCCTACCCCTGCCACCAGGTCTCTGGCCACGTCTACTGTTGAATATAAAACTGATGTCAAATCCTCAGCTATGAAATTGTTAACTGAGACCCCTTCCGGCCATGAAAGGCCATGAAATCTAAATTGTCCGGAATCTTTCATGGGTGCTACCCATATTGGTGAAATGATCAGGTCTCTCATAGGGCAAACTGTGAATGGGCCTGCCATGCGTTCCTCTTCAACTTCCTTAAACAATTTTTCGCACACTATTGTCTTGTGTGAATTCGCTGATTTTAAATTGTCTGCCCATCTGGTGGACCGTGGTCCCTCAAACCTTCCTTGAACCCTACTCTCAATAAAGATGCGTCTTCCTTGTGTGGGTAGTATGACAACCACTGCTCTAAGCATGGTAATTTAATAGGTTTACAAGCCTTTTCCCATATTGCCTTGTGCTCCTCTGCCTCCCCTGCCCCGCATTTTGCTGTGCACCTTGGCTAATCTACTGCCTCTGTCCGTTGTTTCCTGCACCATAGCATTGCACCAATGGGTGTCTACCTGCACACTTCGAACACTCGTGTCTAAGTTTGCAATACTCCCATGAGCATGACCTTTTGCTGAAATTTCAGCAGGCATCTTGTACGACCCCTGTGTCTTTTGCTGCGTATCCCACCTTCCCTCGGGTGGGGCAGTTCTGAAAGGGGCTGTAAACCAGAGGAAGCCCACTGGCCGTATGCGTTGTCTTCCCAAACTTAACCGCTCCCATTACCTGTTGGTATAAATCTGCGTCTATCTTTCCCCACTTTGCCATGAATTCTTTATCGTAAATGAACCAAGCGTATCCCCATATGCTCTCTTGCTCATGTTCATGTATTGAAACAGTGAGACACATCTGTCTGGGTATTTCTCACAGTATACGCTTGCTAATATCAAGAATGCCCCGACCAATTCTCAGTGGTCATGGCTACTTTAGGTCTTTTGGCCAACTCTAGCTCTTCTTTCTTCAAGCCCTCCTTTGCCCGTAGCTCTCTATGCAACAACTTTAGCATGTCTATATACTCCCCTTTCCAAATCTTTGGTAGACAACATGCTTTGTCATTCCCTTGTATGGCAACCTCTTGAGCTTTATTTTGTGTCTCTCTTTTGTCTCATCTGTCTGTACCCCTTTCCCATCCTTGTCTCCTGTCATCTTGTCCTTGCTGACACTGTCTCCCGCCCTTTTCTCTGTCCTCTTGCTACTGCCCCACTCTCTTCTTATCCCCGCCCAAGACTTCTGTTTCCAGACACACCCCTGTATCCTTTACATATAAACCTCGCAGCAGGCATACCCCCCCTTCCGTGTCGCATCTCTGTGCATCCATTCCCACTGACACTTTACCTTTGAGGTGACCTAAAACAGCTTGCCCTTTCTTACCCTTACCTGGCGTCAAGGTTGGCGTCCTCACTGGATCCCGCCACCCAACCAATTGTGCTGGAGGTGGCACCACGCTGTCTTGGATTGTACGCTGTCTTTCCTTCTCGATCTGTAACACACTAGGCACATTGTTACTATGCTCCCCACCCCCAATCTTTCCGGGTCTCACTCATCGTCCTCAACAAGCTCCCCTTCTTCAATGCTATCCTCATCGGAATCTAATTGCAGATGATCCTCTCCTATTATATCCTGTGCTTGTGTCTGTAACTCGCACCACGGCACCCGAGGCTGCATCGACCCAACGGGGTTGCTGTACCACTGATCGCATCTCTGTCCGCCATTTTATTGTGTGCTGTTCGTCCCTCGCCGTGGTCCAGCTGACAGCCTTTGACAGTGCCATCCCTTCTTACCTCCTGGACCTGCTGACCCTGTAATTGAAAAGTAAGGTCTGGCAATCCGGGGTTATTGCCCTCACCTGCTCCTGCCGACCCCGGACACCACTGCCAATGACCCCCCCTTCTTGCCACCCTTCTGTGCTGTCCCCTACACCAGCGCCTTGTTCCGCCCGCCTCAACCGTTTCCTCCCAGGCCCCGCCGAGTGCCCCGCCACACTGGTGATACCCCAAGGCCATCCCACTGGCACGTATATATTTTGGCCAGTGTCTTAGGCCCTCCCCAGGGCCCCTCTCCTAACCCCCTTCCTGTTCCTCCCTGTCACTCCACTCTAGAATTGCTGCCATTATGGCAGACACATGATCCCATCCACCTCCTCCCTCCCTGTCTGGTGCCCCTCCCTTCATGTCCCCGTAAACCCCCAAGGGCAATGGCAGTGTACTCCTAGACCAACCCCCTCTGGAGAAAAACCTCAACTGCAAAGATGGCATTTGCCCCCACTGTGCCCCCACCCACCCTTCCTTGTTGCTGTGCCTTCTCGCCCCAACCCTTTACTCCATACCTGCCCCTTTCCCCATTTAAAATGCCTGCTCTTACTTTCTTACTGTCTGCCCCCCACACACCTACTCCCATGCCTCTTTTCAAGGTTGCTCTCTCCTTTGTGGTTTCCCTCCCCCCCTGCTTATAGGCATTTCCTGCTTCCTGTTGCCTGTCGACCCCGCTCTTTCCCTTCATTTTGAGCCCCTCATCTCCACAGACTGGTTCTATCTCCCTCTTCCTTTCCCTCATGTCGTGTGCCATCTTAGCGGCCGTCGCAACCTCATTGTGCCCTTTGCCAGCTCCGCCCGCTCCTGGCATAAAGGAAAGCGTGGTGCCCCGCACGGCTCCCCACGCCCTTACTCGCTGTGTCCTCCCGCATCCGGCCGCAGTCCCAAGGTGGCCGCCAGCACCTACAGGCTTTATGGTTTCGGCCTTCTGGTGTGGGCGCGTTCACCGCTGCGGCAATCTTATCTGTTGCCGGACACGCTGGCTGCGCTTCAGACTCCACCCGCACCAGACCCATGTGACCTGCTTCAGTGAGCAGGCGCATTGCTTCCACCACCCCGTGGTCCTTCGGTAATGGTAAGGACGCCATTTCTTACTCTCTAAAATCTTTTTTTTTTTTAAATAAATCAATTAACTGCCAACGCCCAGCTGACCCAGCTCCAACCGGCTGCCGTGTCACCTTACTGAAATGGTGACACAGAGCCGAAATGGCCGGATATATGGCCCCCAGGCCAAAGGAAGCCCAAGGAGCGCAATTGGGCTCTGGGCTGCACCATGGCCCAAAAAACGTGGGGAAGGCAAGCCTCCGGGTAGTCAGCCGCCCCCCCCCCCCGAAAGCCCTATTGGGCTGAAAAATGCTAGAACTGCTATGATCAGGTGGATATATCGGCTCCTGGATGTTGCTCTGCGGCGCAGCCCGATGTCAGACAGGACCACACCAGCAGTGGAGCTTCAGGTGAGAAAGGCGAGCCTAATCTCAGTAAAAGTGCATTGGATTTGTCCAGATTGGTGGGGAAGAAAGCTGCCGGGCAGGATACTTCAAAAATTACTACAGATGGTTCTGTCGCATAGCACAATTTCTTAGCAAGACTCAATTAATATGCACAAAGAAAGAAACACACCGAAAACAGTTATTGAATGATTCAAATAGTTGAACTCTCACTATTTTTGTATGTATGGCTGTCACATGAGCATTTCAACAAATTACAATCATAAGTGAGTGACTTTTTAGTGAGTAAGTAAATACAGTAAACACGTGATATTGTGCTTAAAAATATGTACAACAAGGGAACAATGCAACAAAGTAAAATGAGCGACAACTGTCCTAAATAAACTATTTTCCATGTATTTTCAAACGCCCTGGCACAAGTCTTATTTATATTTTAGGGTGACGAAACTGTAGGACATGGATTGGTGTGGAGCGTGAATGTTTTGACCCTGGAGAGTGTGTTATTGGACAAACGTCACAGCTGGTCTTCTTCAGGACAGCGAGGTGAGGAGAGACAGCCAGGTACTGTAGTATCCCAGTAATGTTATGTTATGTTATAACCCATTTGTAAAGCGCACGTAGACCAAGGTTTCATGGCGCTGTTCAGAGTAGGATGCGGGCAGGACTAATTTACTCATATGCCTGTGTGAACAGCCAGGTCTTAAGCTGCTTTCTGAATCGGAGTAACTCAGAGCAGGAGCGGATCTCTAATGGAAGTGTGTTCCAGAGTTGTGGTGCCAGGAACCCGAAGCGACGACCGCCATGTCGCTTCCATTTGAACCTGGCACTCACTAACAGATTTTGATATTTGGAACGGAGATCGCGAGTGGGAGTGTGCCTTAATATCAGGTTATTAATAAAGATGGGGCTATAGCAATTTAAGGACTTGAATGTTAGGCAAGCTGTTTTAAAAATGGACCGTTGGAGCAGTGGAAGCCAATGTAGCTTCTTTATTAGGGGTCTTACCGATTGCCATTTAGGCTGCTGATAGATCAGTCTCGCAGCCTGGTTCTGTACCAGCTGGAGCCTCTTGATCTGATACAAAGGGTGTCCTAGATAGATTGAATTTGCATAGTCTAGGTGAGACAGGACCAATCCTATCACAACTTGTATCAGTGCTGCCTGGGTGAGCAGGTGGTGTATCTTCTGGATCTTTCGCAATTGAAAGAAGCATTTAGATATTACTGTACCCACCTGAGTATTCAGAGAGAGATCTCTATCAATAGTTACCCCTAGAATTTTTACAGAAGAGGAGGGTTTGGGAAAAGGCCCTAATTCTGTAGGCCAATAGTGGGGGCCCCAGGAGATGCAGCATGTCTCCTATCAATAGCACCTCCGTCTTCCCGGGGTTGAGCTTCAAGTGATTACGATCCATCCAATGGCAGATAAACACCATAGTTTCCTGAAAATTAGTGATGGACTCAGTTGAATTATCTATGGTGAAAGAGCCGCAAATTGTCCGTATAATTAAATGTGGATACTTTCCTCTGTTTTAAAGCTTTAATCAGGGGGAGAAGGTAGAGATTGAACAAATGTGGGGACAAAGAAGATCCCTGTGGGACCCCACATGTGGTGTTCGACCTAGAAGCAGTGAAATTTGCTAAGTGAACTGCCTGCGTACGATCTTCCAAAAAGGAGGCTATCCATTTCAAGGCCTTGCCCTGAAAGCCTGCCCGTCCGACACGGTCCACCAAGATCTTGTGGTCCACCGTGTCGAATGCGGCAGACAGATCTAAAAGGACCAGTGCTTGGGGGATTCCAGCATCAGCCTTCCTTCGGAGCTCGTCCAGGACTGCCAAGATAACCACCTCTGTGGAGTGACCTGGCCGGAAGCCGGCTTGGTGGGAGTCCAGATATCCAGTATGTTCCATAAAGTCGGACATACATTTTGCCACGTGTGCCTCCAGCACCTTAGCCAGGTAAGGGAGCAAGGAGATGGGGCGATAATTGGAAGGTTCCGAAGGATCGGCACCAACCTTTTTTAACAGAGGAACCACTATGGCATCTTTAAACGATTTAGGGACACAGCCTTGAGTTAATGAGGAGTTGAGCAAGGACAAGGCAGGCTGAGGAGTGATGAAAAAAACCTCCCTCAGTATGTGCGGTGGACAACAATCCCGGGGGGAACCTGATTTTACTTTAGACAGTAGAGGAGAGAGTGATTCAGCATTAATTATAGGGAAGATGTCCATTGTAGAAGTATTCATGATAGTATCAGTCGGATGCTCAGTTAATGGAGAGCATACAATGCTAGCTTTAATAGCTACAATCTTTTCCAGAAAGAAAGTGTTCAGCTTGTCGCATAGCTCCAATGAAGGAGATGGTTTAAGTGACAGTCTATCCGGGTTAGATGGCTCATCCACAATCGAGAAGATCTCTCTCGACTTGTTGGAAGAGGTAAGGATCCTCGAGGAAAATTGTTCTACATTAGCTGCTTTAATGGCTTTATTATATTTTACCTGCTCTTGTTTATAAAGGATCCTGTCCCCTAAGTCATAACGAGCTCTCCTTTTTCTCTCCCTCTGGCGGAGTAACAGTTTCATTTCTTTTAATTCCTTGGTAAACCACTTATGAGCTTCTGCCTTTCGATTAATCCTGATCTTTTTTAGTGGTGCAGAGTGGTCGCTCGCTGTTGTTAGCCACAGCGAGATCTGAGAATCGTAAATGTCCACATTCTGCACAGGACTTGGCATAGAGCTAGTTAGAATGTTCATAAATTCTGGCTTGTCAATAGTATTCCAGCATCTCACTGAGCCACCCTCAACTAGGGGGGGCTTGACTCTTATGGGCAGAGTTAGTTGGAATGTGACCAAAAAATGGTCAGACCATATGCATGGGAAGAAATAATCGGGTTTGTCGTCCAGATCTGGTCCAGTATATGGCCTTTCTGATGCTTTGGCGTTAAGAGATGTGTAAGATTAAAATTTGTTAAGAGGTTAGTGAATTCGAGAGAATGAGGGCCGCCTAACGGATCGACGAACCAGTAGTTAAAATCACCAATGAGCAAAATATTTGAGTATTTAGTTGCTAAGTTTGCTATCTGCTCGCTCAGGGTGAGGGGGAAGAGGGGCATAGGCTGAGGGGGCCTGTAGACAATGATGCAGATCAGAGAGGTGTGATCAGAATCTAACTTGATCACTACATTGTCTGCAACAACCAAATTAAGGGGCGTAATAGTGGTAAAAGTATGTTTACGCTGAATAATAGCAGCCACTCCACCACCCGCTTTTCCTGGAAAGCGATCAGTGTGGAGTATATAGTAATCTGTAGGGAGAGCGGTCAGTATATCTGGAATGGAATCAGGAGTCAGCCATGTTTCGGTAAGAAACAGAATGTCCGGTGATTCATTCAAGAGTAATGTAAAAATCTCCAATTTATGTTTCACTAATGAGCGTGTGTTTAAGTAGGAGATCCGAAGAGTCACCTGTTTTGAGGGGATAGTTGTGGAGTTTTTCCCCTGGACACGCAATAACTCCGGAAATCTGCCACGTGATTGCAGTAATCCCAGATTTGCAAGGCGGTCCTGTATATCCGCGTCTAACTTTAGAGGTGTCTTGTGTAGACTGCAGAGGTCCTCAGAGGAGTATGTAAAAAACTGCACAGAGTGAGGTGCCCCTTGCCCCGTACTGGCACGGATGGGCGCAGACGGGCTTGCCTTTGACGTGCCTTCGGCGCGCCTTCGGCGTGCCCGCTTTGCGGGCGAATGGATGGTGTCATTTGTAGTGGAGGAGGTTGGGAGGGGCCAGGCTGCTAGAGCGCAACCCGCATTCTACCCCCAAGATGGCGGCCAGCTAGAGTATCGGTCTCAACAGCAGCTATTCGGCTGCGAGACCAAACGATGTGGGGGTGAGCAGGGTTCAAGTACCCGTGATGGTGCCACAGATTAAAAAGCAATTCAATATTTTAAAAACACAGTAAGCAATAAAATAACACTGTCACGAGTGCTAAGTGAAAATAAAGTAGCTCCTGGCTACAGCCTCCTCTCAACACCTAAAGCTCATGTGAGCTTTATCAGCGAGAATCGTCATGAAATGGGGAATCCACCGTCCAGGTTGGACTCTTAGAAGTAAGGGAACCTGTGTTGGAGGTGAGTCTCTAAGTGCATGGAGACTCGGCAAGGCAGTTTAATTGATTGGAAGATTCCCATTGTACGGATTGGAATCTCAGTTCTAAGGTGATTGTTTGTGTTGGGATTCAAGGCTGCTTTAATATTCGACAAAAATCTAAATAGGAACACAGCTGTTTGGTATACTTTTTACTTCGGGTATTCAAAACCATCCAATACCGATCTGGTGGTGTGCTCATCCGTGAATGACCAGCAGTGGAGCTTCAGGTGAGAAAGGCGAGCCTAATCTCTGTAAAATGTTTGGGGATTTTTCCAGATTGGTGGGGGTGAAGAAAGCTGCTGGACAGAATACTTCATCATACGGGTTGACATCCGCAATCCATCCTTACTGAGTTCATCCCCACAAGCTCTTTATCAGCTAAATCGGACTCCCTAATTGCAGCCAAGGTAGTGGGCAATATATCAAAGGGGAAGGAGGGGGAGTTTGAATTGTCTCCTATGGATAACACAGGGGCTCTTTTGCATGATTTGGCTGCTTCTGAAGGTATGGTAATTGGGCCGAGCAATTGACTACAGGCCTCCAGAATCCATGTCTGGTTGTAGGATTCAGCAGCTCGGAGGTGGAACCAACAATGCAGTTCAATGACAGGGAAGGGGCAACTGACGCGTGTGGGGGTGATCACAAGGACAGGAGAGAGTTGAGTCTGGTTGGGGCCTCCGTTAGCCTGGGGTCCCAAAGTTATCAGCCTAGCGGAGCTCAACTACAGAGGGCAGTAACTGCCACCAACGTCACCCCCAAGAATTATTACATAGAAGAGAGCTCAGGCGGGATTCAAGAGGACAACTCAGCCAGCTCTAGCTTTAAGGGCTTGGATAAATGTGAGTGCAGGTCTGTTAGTGTAGGATTAGATAAAAGCTTGGGCAACTCCCGGATTGAGAGGGATACGTTTTATTCCCTAACTGGTGGCTCAGAATCTACATGTCTTGGCCCCAACTCCAAAGAGGCTGACTCCACCCCTACCATCTCTGGGGCCAGCAAGAGCCGTCTCTCTGATGAACCAGGCTCTACAGTTAAGCGGCTGAAATGTCAAAGAAAGTCAAAAGAAAAGTCATGTTTCTCCCTAGCTGATGTGGAAAGGAAGCTCCAAGTGACTGCAGTCTTGAAATTGGGCTACTCGATCACGTAGCAAGTACAGCCAGAGTATGGTGGACTGGAGGCTGTGTCGTCCGCTGTTGAAAAGAATCAGCCAACCCCACTGAGGAAGCAGAAGAGTCTACACTAAGGCTCATCTACAGCTCTATAAAACAGCATCAGGCAGAGACTTGCGCTGATAGTTGACTGGCTTGACTTGCGATCGAGGAGCTGCTAGGAGCAATAAAGAAAGTTACCAAAACTTGTGCTGAGATTGGTGAAATGATCACCTTGGTTGAAAGGAGAATGGCTGTGGTGGAAACTGATCTTCGGGCCCTTAAGGGCTAGGTGCAATCCAGGTCTCAGACATAATGTGGAAAATTGAAGAATTCAAGAAGGGCCAATGGCAGAATAACATGAGGTTTCTTGGGTTGGCGGAAGGGGTAGAAGACAATAACATCAGGGCTTACATGGTGAATCTTCTCAAGGGTGCCTTCCCTGAGCTGTCTTCATGGAATTGGGAGTCGGATGTGCAAAAGGTACACAGATTTCCTTTGATGTTTAAGAAACAGGGCTGCCCCTCTGGAGAAAATGCTAACTGACGAAGAGCTGTCCTTGTGTATTTTTGGAAACTTTTTTATTAGGAAGGCTATTTTCGAGAAAGCCCACCTTGATTCCGGGCACTGCCACAATGGTCAATCTTTTTATTACGCCCTGACTTCTTCCATGTTACGGAGTGCAGAGGGAGGCTAAGACAGCTTATCAAACCATTTCAAGATATAAGGGCTGAAGCAATTCTACTCACCCAGTCAGTCTAAAAATTAACTTCAAGGGTAAAATTTGAACATTCACGTCCAACGTCCAGGCCAAAGAATATTTTGAATGAATTATTGAAGGGGCACTAAGGAGGCCTTTCTAATATTTATAAGTGAATAATATAGGGGATAGTCTTGTTTTTAGTGTTGCGGGGAGGGGGCTTTCATACCTCTCCACTAAGGCTGATTGTGCTATTACAGGAGGCACTACCATTCCGTTTTCTTTAGGTTTCTTTTGCACTTCTCTTTAGCACGGGTGAGGGGGGTTCTCTTTCATTGTTGTGATTTCCTGGGGTGCCTTCCCCTCCTCTCATCACAGTATTTCTTTGATATTGGCATACGAGTCGAGAGGGAGTCCGCAGAAGATGTGCACCGGAGTTATTGCTCAGGCCATGGGCAGTCTGATTGCTTCATTGGGTTGGGTGGTTTGAAGGGGGGGAGCGGCTGGGTGGTTTGGTTGGTTGGGGGAAGTGGGGGGACAGGTCCTGAGTGGGGGAGAGTTGTTCTAATGGTTTCTGGGGGGGAGAGGAGCACCCATATGGGGAGAATCAATTGTACACAAAAGCTTGGGCATGCACCTGCACTATAAGAGAAGGTTCATCAAGGTTGAGACGATGATTCAAAAGGTGTGGCTGATGGGTACAATGTGCGGGGTTTCCAAAAGGTCAGTTAATTATGACCCACTACATGTCTAAGTTATGCATAGCCCCAATAAACATCTGTGGTTTGAATGAAGGAGCTAAATGAAGAAGGGTAGCGGATGTTCTGAAAGTCCTGAGGGCAGATATTTACTGTCTCCAGGAGACGCACATTGATAGGGCAAAGTAAGAATTAGCTTGAGACACTTGGCTTATCATTAATAACATGCACTACACAAGATATAAAAAACAGAGGAGTTGCTATACTGTCGCGTAGTAAGGCTTGAATCTTTAAGCTTAGTTTTGCAGACAAAAATGTTAGATGGGGGATTATGCAATGCTGCTTTATGCAGGTTGTTTTACTCTATGTTATGTATATGGGCCAATCTTAGATGATCCTGCAATTCTAGATGTTTTGTCTGCTGAACTCGCTCTGTGTCCTTTTCCTTGTGTAGTATGCGAGGATCTGAATATCAATGGGGCTGGAGGTACTGTCTTTGGCAGTACTGGTGTCTACTCGGGTCGTAAACCAAAGGTGTATAGAGCCTTGCGTAACCTGGAGAGAGAGCAGGGTTTGTTGGATGCCTGTCTTAAGATTAATTCACCGGACCCTCGCTTTACTTATTATTCAGCTACCCATTGTTCTTTTTCCCAGCTGGATTATGTCTTTATAACACTGAGTGGGGGTGCCAATAGGAACTATTCCCTCTAGTCATGTCAGATCAGTGAACTCTTGCAAGCTGGGCCAATAGGGCCTCTGTGACGCTGGTCTTTTGAGAGAGGCCTGCTTGTTGATCCAGATTATATTATGCACATGAATGCTTGTGTCACTGAATTTTTTTATCCGAATAGAGGGAGTGCACAAATTGGGGTAGTATGGAATGCTTTTAAAGATGGGGCAAGAGGTGAAACCCCCAGATTTATCTTGAACCACCAGAAACATTCTTACTTGCTTATCAGTGAATTATATCAGAAACTAAGTGCAGCAGAGGCTCATCTTATCTCTGCGGTTGCATCTCGGATTGACCCCAAAACTACCCAGCATCAGCTAGCATTGGTCAAGGCCGAGCTTAATGAAGTCATGGCAAAAAAAATAGCGGAGAAATTCCTGCCCCGAAAACAGGAATGCTATGAGTATAATGAGAGGGTGGGACACCTCCTCACCGCCCACACTCGGCAAAAAGTGTCAACCGGTCATATCACGGAAATCAGGAATCATCATACTAATATGGGCACAGACTCTGAAGAGAAACCAGAGTTTTTTTGGGAATATTACGAAGGGATTTACCAGGTTCAGGTGCAGGTACACGAGGAAAGTACAAGGTAATACCTAGAATCTGTATCTCTTGATGGAATTAGCCTGCAAGACCAGGACTCTTTGGATGGATTAATCACTATTGATAACAAAAGATACAAAGATGACGGACAGAATGCAGACCAAATCAAACATTCTCCCCCAGTCAATAGATCCAGGTTAAATCTATTGTTCTTTTGCTCACCATGCCACCCCAGTTTAGACCCAGCCATATGCAAATCAGTCTTGACCCTGTGCCTCATGGGAGCAGTCCATCCCGAACAGCCAAGCCAGGTCCTCCCTGGACCGGAAACAAGCATCCTAGGACCGGTTTCAGGGCTTTACCCCTCATCAGCCAGGATAGCTTGAATCCAATGGCACAGTGAGTCCGGGACCCAAGCCTGGGCATACCAGGTGCATTTAGGACAAGAAAGCAAAAGACACACAATTGATGGACGGATTGCAGAACAAAACAAATCAAAACATTCACCCCCAATCAAGAGATCTTGGTTAAATCCATCATTCATTTGCTCACCATGGCACCACCCCAGTTTAGACCTGGCCATATCACTATTGATGAAATCCAGGCGGCGCTTAAGAATCTTCCACCTGGAAAGCCTATGGGGCCCAATAAGATTCTGTTGGAATTTTATACGGTGTTTCTTTTAGGATTGGGCTCAGAGCTAGGGGAGCTGAATTTACAAGTACAGAAGGGACAATTGGCCTCTGAATCATGGTCTGCTGCTAATATTGTTTTGGTTTTTTAAGAAGGAAAATCCCTGCACGAGCCTGGGTCATATTTGCCAATAACTCTAATAAACAGATACCAAGATATACTCCAAAATCCTGCCCACATGTTTAAGCCAGATTATTGAGCAAGCAACATGGCTTTATCCCTGGGATGGGTACCATAGATCATATCCGTAGGGTGATTATGCTTTCATTTCAAGTGAGCTCATGGCTGTTGCCCTGTTGGTTGCAGAAAAAGCATTCAACAGGGTATCCTCAGATTATTTTTGGGGAGCAATGGGCTCGTTTGAACTCAGCCTAGGTATATCAAAGCTGTCCAGGTAGCATATCGTAAATCTATAGCTTGGCTCCAGATGATGGGGGGACAATCGGCTCCAATCCAAATCGAGAGAGGCACTAGACAAGGACCATTTTATTTGGAAATTTGAAGCCAACTTAGCTAAAAAAAACCTGTGGTGCTTTGGATGGGAGACCAAAATCCCAGCCTATGCAGATGACATCACAGTCATAACTGCTAACCCTGAGTAAGCAGTAAAGACAGTAGAGGAAGAGGCTGTAAAGTTTGGGGAATTCTCTGATTACTCACTGGATGCAAGCGTTGGTGATCAAGCAGTATATCTGGGGGTCAACATCATTGCTGAAGTGGATCAGATAGTCGAGTCTAACATTACTCTGGTCATCAGGCAGGCTAAGCGTGATTTAGAGAGGATAAATAATCTACACCTGTCAATAGTTGGTCCATGTAATTTCATTAAAATGCTACTCTTGCCAAAAGTCTTTTATCTCTTTCGGGCTATTCCCTTTGAGTTTGAGATCTACTGCTTAAAATTGATGGATGGAATGGTGTCTAGACTTATTTCGTCATACACCAAAGGCAGAAGAGCACTTGAGTATTTGTCTCTGCCCAGGTATAGAGGGGGATGGGCTGTTCCAGGTCTTAAGCAATACCACTGCGCTGCTGCTTTACAATATTACAATATATGGGCCATTTTTTAGGAAGGAACTCAGATAGTCAAGGCTCTGCAGGGCTGCTAATTGGGGATTATGCTAGAGGTTGTTTTTTTATGATTTACTGATTCGAGCTATTACAAAATGGTTTTTGTAAGACCATGGGGGCAGCCTATAAGAACTTGGCTATCTGGCTGGAAAATATGGGTCTTGGCAGGTTTAACTCTTATACTCCTTTGCAGAAGAATTCACTACTTCCAGGTATCTTTCATGATGCCTGTGTGTTATGCTGGGGTCCCAAAACTAGAAGATCTTTTTCAAAGACACAATATGGTATCATTCGAGGAATTACCGTCTGGCTTTCATATTAATCAGAGAGACCCTTTTTAAATACTACAGGTTTGTGACTTCTTGTTTAGGAAAGGTAAGAGCCCAAGTGGGTTTTCCAAAGCTTCATTGATGTGATTTTTAGTGGGGATGGAGGAATGTACAATCAGTCAAATATATTAAAGCTTGTGCTTCACCATACAGGATCATCTTCAGAAGCATAGCAGCAAATGGCAGAAAAGACTTGAATCTCTGGATATTAGCTTTTATGAGTCTTTGGACCTCGGCCGTACTTTGGTCTGTTCTGCGGGTCTGCAGGCGCAGCACTATGAAAACGCTCTTTTACTTATGCCACACCCCAGCGAAAATTGCTAAATAGTGGGGTACGACGATGTCAGAGCCTTGAAGCAGACCTGATTCATATGTTTAGAACATGTCAAGCTCTAGACACACGTAGGCATGTGATCTCCAAATTTATTGGTGGTATTTTAAAAACTGATGTGTCTTTCTGGAATGTTGATTCTTCTCTAGTCACTAGGCCGGAGAGAGGTCCTCTACAAGGCCAGCAGCAGACAAAGTGAACCAAACTCTGTTGCTGGCATATGACTCTGACATGCACTATTGATGCTGGTAGGTTAGTGTGTCCTCCTCTGAATGGCTCAACAGCTTCTAAGTAAGGATATACCTTGCAGTGCAGAGGCCTACCCCACCCTGCCTCGTATTGCAGACTCCGCTAAAGCAAGGGAGTACTGCTTCATTTGAAGGAGTGCTTTGCTGTGGCAGCCACTAGGGCCATCCACAAACAGCACAATACTGCACCTTGGGCCTCTCTTAAGGTGTTTTTCACACCACTGTAGTATAGTAACATTTTAATTAATTAGTTAGTGCTCGGGGGTTTAGACTCTATGTATTTTGAAAAATAGATACATCCTGAACAGCCTATTTAATTGTTCTCGTTTTGGATGGCGTGCAACATAATGTAAACAAGTCTCACCAGAGCCCCGTTTTCCTTCTGCTCTTGACATTACTATCTCAGGGGTCACAATGGCAGTGCCATGCGTCACAATGGGCAACCAGGAGTAGTAGCGGCTATCTCTGGTGACCCTAACATGGCGCCCATTATAATGCAGAGAAAGAGAAGAGGGACTTAGTGGGAAGCACTAACCAGGAATTTTAAGTAGGGCGCTTAGTGATTAAGGGCCAGATGTAGGAAGGCCATTACCAGTCGGTAACGGCCGAAATCGGCCGTTACCAACCGGTAATAGACTTTTCCTATGTAGGAGGCACATTTACCGATTCGGTATTTACCGAATCATCATTTACCTATTCGGTATTTACTGAATCGGTAAATGAAATGTAGGAAGCACTTCAACGAGTGCTTCCGGGCTTTAAGGATTCGTTATTTACCACCAACTATTGGTTGGTGGTAAATAACGAATTCCTATGTAAATGCAAATCTGAGCATTTACACCTGTGCCATGTGACAGACATACATCCCTCGGTATTTTCGTATCCGTAAATTTAAATTACCTCCATCTAGCACTAAAAGATCAACAAGCAGGATGGAAGCTGTGAAAATAAAGGGAGACTTTATCTTTTTTGTAGATAGTTGAGAATGTATCATGTGGGAATGTAGAATACTAAGGATCAAGGCCGGACTAGCCATACAGGGAATCAGGTGTTTCCCAGGGCTGGTTTTGTTACTGGGAGGGCAGTTTTGTTACGGGAGGGGGGAAGCCGTTAAGCAGTGCTGCAATATCCGCTCTACATAAAAATAAATACAGCAGACCAGCTTAATGCACTCACCACTCACTTGCGTTTCCAGCCTCCATGTGTTTTAAAATATGTTATGGTTTTAAAAGCATCCGCTGCAGAGTACCTTGGATATCCAGCAGTGTTCCGCATTAACCCCTCCCATGCTCGTGACGAAACCGTTCCATCACGAGCTTCGGGTGGGCTGTGCTGGTGACGGAACGGTTCCGTCACGGCCCGCTCGCCGCGCCTGCGCGGGGCGAATTCTGCGCCTGCGCTGACGTTCTAATGGGCGGGTGGGTACGTGACGGAACCATTCCGTCACAAGCACAGCTCACCCGAGGGCCGTGACGGAGTGGTTCCGTCATGAGCACGGGACCGCCGCGCGGCCCTGCCTTCCCCTTAGCGCTGCGGCGGAATAGCCGCCGCAGCGAAGGGGTTAAATAAAGTGTCAAGATATCTCTGGTGTTTAATCTTCCGCAGGAGAGATCAAGGTTTTGTCCAGAGTCAGTTTTGACTCATCTAAGCTAGCGCTTAATTTGTAAAAACAAATATAAAGTACCAAGGCTCTAGTCAGGATGCCTCACAGTTTGCATCACCCATTGCCACTGCCAGCGTTGCCAATAAGAGTACCTACACAACTACTAACCAGCACACGGCTACAAGTGTAAGAATTCAGCCTGTTTCAAGCCTCCAAAGTTATAAAAAATAGTTTGGGCGGCAGATATTAGTTGTTTTTAATGTATACTGAAATAAAAAACAATTGCAGTTCTGCTCATTGAAATTATGCAAATAGCGCCATCATGTGGCAATTAAGTGCCAGTGCCAACAATTAAGTGCCACAAACCACTGGCTAAAATTAAGCACTGGATTGTGCAAGAGGTTTAACATGTCTAATGCAAAGAACATGTACAACGCACATCAAAGAACTGTAGATTATGTCCACAGCTAAGTGAGTAACTGCTTTTGTCACAGAGGTCCTTTCATTACTGTGCAGTTCATAAGTTACATCCTTCGTCTAGCACAGTGAGAAATGAATAGTTGCATGCAAACTGCATGGTATAGGTTAGAAAGTTATGTTTTTTCCCAGTCCTTTATAAACCTAATTTAGCTTAAAAGGATTTTTTTGGGTAGAAATAAATTCTTATTATTAAAGCCAACCCTAACTACTATGCTACACACTCGTAAAAGAATACCTGCCAGTATGGATGACTTGAATTCTACACCTCGCAGTCTCATGATGTAAAATTTTCTAAACTCTGATATAGACACATATTATTCATTGTCTATTTATGTGTGTGATCACACAAGCGTACCGCATGCAACAATATGATGGTTGAGAAGGTGGACAAAGCACTGTCTGAAATCACTGCATCATAAAACAGGAAAACATAATATAGCATGCAGTTACATAACAAAGCATACCATAGCAAACTGGATCATACCATTATGGTGCCATACTGTACTATAGCATAAGAGACTTTAGCAAAGCACTGCGTACAATAGCAAGCTGTTCCATACCATAACAGACCATACGTGCTACACCAAACTATACCATAACAGAATTTGGTAAAGCATTGCATATCATAGCATACCATACCATACCATACAACACTGTGTACTACTTTATAAGTAATTATTTCAATGAATCATCCCTATAATAAACATATTAATAGAACACGAATACAAAATGGTGGACGAATGTATTCATTCTAATAGTCATTGCTGTCTATCGACCCGTTGTGGGGCCTCTCCATGATTGGCTGCATTCCGACCCTGACTTCAGGGAGGGAGGAGAAAAAATCAACTCTGGATTTTATCAAATCTCCAGGATGCAAAACTTTTGGAATTTTTCCAAGAAACACAGGGGACAAATATATACACTAAGCCACATAAATAGCTCAACTCCACTATCGTATATTCAATATCTCATGTAAAATAAACCGTATTATGGGCTTATCCTTGAGCTAACATTGGCGGGATGTAAAGAGATGTAAAGCATCGCTGTACATTTACGTCAGCAATGTATTGCTTTCTCTCGCCCTCCTGGGAAAGTATTTAACTGATTAAGTAGCAGTTACACAACGTACCCAGAGGGTCTACGGCATCATTTTCAGTGATATCCTAGTTAGTTATTAATGGGAAGTCTTAAATTAAACAAAATAAGGGCTGTGGTATAGTGCTGTGCACAGTAAAACACCGGTCTGTACTGGTGGGAAAAGGGTTTCTGCGACAACAAAGAACCTTGTAATATATATTTTCATATAAAGAAATCACTATAATATCGTGTCATAAAGTACAGTTATGTGCAATTAATGAACACAGAAAACATCTAAAATACAAGACAGTCTGCAATCAAAGTGATCCAAAGTTAAAAGTGTCTTGGGGGTTATTAAGAAACTGGCAGAGTCTTCACTCTGTAAAACGGACAGTGTGCCCGCCCGCCCTATTTAGTGAGGACTGTCAACTTTATGTCAACGAACCAGTCATTGGTTCCATCAGTGTAAAACTTTCTCCAATGGCACAATCGCATAGCAGCAGTAAGAGGAAGGATATTACACCACTTGCCACAGCAGCCAGCCACGCTGTTGTAAAACACGGCTAAAACAAACATTGACAAAGCCAATGAATCTCACTTAGGTGAAGCCTATTGGCTTTGTCAATGTTTGTCATGCACTTGCAGTGTGTAAAGTGAATTTATTTAAGGTGATAATTCTCTGGCTTAGTGCTTTATTTTCAGACAGCGCGACTCAGAAACAGGAAGAGGCAATCCCTGCTCACATGTTCTGCTCTTTGCTGTCTGGAAATAAAGCACGAACTCTAGCCAGTGGTCCAAGTGTGTGCGGAGATCAGTGAGCAGGAATTACCCGAGGATTGGGTCAGGGGGCAAAGTCAGAGGTGTGGCTAGAAAGAGCAAATCATTCTAATTTTTAGAGTTTGTTTGGCATTTTGCTACCCAGTTACAGCTTAGTACGCAATTTAATTCAACCAATGGATTCACGTTTATTTAAGGTTTAATATGAGTTATTGACATTAAAATACATTTTCAAAGTGGGATTCACTTCCAATCACAGAATGTTCCAGATACACTTAAAAGTGGAATCACAAGCCATTTGTCCCCAAGCCAAGGAGATTCTGTTATCAGCACTTCTCCCTTTTTCCACTAGAGCAGTTCAGCCATGAATGGCAAAATATCCTAGTTTGCAAATGTTTTCTATACAATTATGGCTCTGCAATATTTGCCAGATAATGCATCACCTGCTGCACAATTTGACGATTTTAACTAATAAATTGTTTGTAGTTCAAACGGATCAAAAGTTACTAAAAAATGTGACGTGTTTCTGCGAAGTGGACACCCCTTTGCAAAGGTTGACTGATCACCTTTCTCACTGCCGCATTTGTATGTAACACTGCTACTAACATAGCAAAATCTTTGTAGACTGTTAGAATGTATAAAAATGTAAAAATATTAAAGTATCAGAAAATATACAGCATTGCACTGCAGCCTTTTTTTGCTGCATAATTTAGTCAACACTTCAGAATAATTTTGTCCTCCATTGCTACATAATTCAAGTGGCCCCAAAGCAGGCAGCCATGTTAAAAGTTATTGGGCATGAAGCAGAGAGACCGTGAAGTTTGTGAACTTAGGGGGTGACTATGATGCCAGTAAACCCACCACCAGCAGCCTGCCGGTGGCAGGTTCACCGCCATTGTGCGTTCAATTACCACGCCCCCAGATCAGGATGGCGGGCTGTATGCCTGGCAGGCGGAAAGCCTTTCCGCCACGGGTCCGAAAGAGACAATGGTTACGATTGCCTGTCGGACCCATCCCACATCCACAAAATGGTGGCGGTGCCTAGCAGGCACAGCACTCCAGATTTGGATGCTGCATCCTTGCCAGCCTGTCTATGGAGGTTCAACCGCCATTGAAAGGCTGGCGGGGATGTACTTTGGGGGCCCATTGCAGACCCTCCTTGTGCAGGTGCATCTGAATGTTGCACTTGGGGGGCAACAGTTCAGCCAGCAGCACCCGCCACAATGGTAAACATGCACAATGCGACTGCCATAGTGGCGGTCGCATTGTAAATTCATGTGCGGAACAGCCGCCATATATGTGGCCGGTCACATCCCTGGGATGATGGCGGTGTTGTGCATTTGACAACCACAAAGGAACCTCATCCTGTCCCAATACAAGCTATCTGCACAGCCACGTTCATGAATGAATCCAATTAATCAAATTCACATTTCTATCCTCTTTCTATCCATGTTTAATTGTTTAACACCTTTTCTTTCCACTTTTTTAAAGAATTCTTCAATTCTATTTACCCATTCAAATCTCCTTGAAGGGTTTTCACAAAAGCACAGAAGAAATAGGTGTCGCCACATGTCACGACTTTATTAAAATTACCCAATGCATTTCGGGATTATTCCCTTCGTCTGGGGTATCTAAAATACAAAAGTTCATACAAAAGACCATCAGCAAAATTGTGACACTCCTAACTGATTAAACAGAGTAGGTGCAACTCAGTTACTCTGTATGTGTTCAATTATAATTGTTGCTAGCAATGCGACAAATGTTAATGCCCAAACACTATTCAGTTCCATAGGTGATTCCACAACTCAAAGACCCAATCACTGTAAACCACCCACACGCCTTATTCTCCTATTCCATCGTGTGACTGAATTTAAACGCCGATGCTTCAATGCTACCTTTGACCCCATCATTACCAAAGATACTCCTTTCCTATCACCTTGGAAGCAGTATTCATAAGTGCGCTTACCGTGACAAATGTTTAACTGCACTTATCTCGTGAGCCGATCTCACTCAGTTCAAACGAATTTCAACAGTTTTAAAATACTTCGTTTCATGGCATCACGTTAATTTTTCATTGTGTGCCGAGGCACCCAGTTCAATTCTTGCCGGTAAGTGGAAACACTATTTTAAGCCTGCTTGGTTGTTTTATCACCCTTCCAACTTAACCACAGGAGATCTGCAATGTGTGTTTGTAAAACACAAACATCGGACTTCATATATTTAACGCAAACCCTCTTCCATACTGGCTGCCTATTGATACTACATTTCCCAGCATGCTTTGTTAATTCTCCCACTCGATGTTCTTGGCTCTCCAACCCCAAATGACAGTGGAGTAATCGAGCATCTTCAAAAATACAAGATAATAGACATACGGTACATATTGCAATAAGTAATACAAACTTGACATTTCCTCTCTTACTATCTCGGTTTAGTACAAAGTCTGTATTCAAATTTGGTGCTGCAAAATAACAATTAATTAAATGCTGATAGTTATCTTCCATGGCCAGAAACACATCGCCTGTGCTTTTGATTATAGCTCACCCTATAAATCGTCCCATTTTCGTTTTTACTATTACATTACTTCACTTTTATCATGGGTGCAATCTCCCTGGAGGACGGAAGAAATCAATAAATGTAAAACAGTGATGGCAGACTGCACTATCCCTGGGACGATGGCGGTGTTGTGCATTTCCCTACACTATGTGGCAGGCACCAAAAGGTGCCTGCCACCTGGTGCAGGGAACTGCCCGCAAGTGCAACATTCAGATGCCCCTAGACAAGAGGGGCCCACAACGGGCCCCCAATTACATCCTCACCAGCCTTTCAATTGCGGTTGATCGACCATAGACAGGCTGGCGGGGATGCAGCATCCAAATCTTGGGGGTGGTGTTTGCTAGTCACCACCACCATTTTGTGGATGCAGGGTGCGTCCAACAGGCAATCGTAATGATTGCCTCAGTCGGACCCATGGGGGACGGGCTTTCTGCCCGCCAGGCACACCGCCCGCCATCCTGATCTGGTGGGCAGTAATTGGCCGCACAATGGCAGTAAACCCGCCACTGGCAGGCTGCGGGCGGGCTCACTGCCATCATATTCACCCCCTTCGTTTGGTGTGCGTGCAAATCCTGCATTGCCAACCACCGGTGAGTTGCATCTACTACTGCTGAAACAAGGCCAATGGAGGTACCAAAGGGTGCAGCAGACTGGTCTCAAGGGAAAGGCTGGCTTTATCGCTGGTGGAGCCCTGTGCGACAATGTTTGTTGGTGCCCCCCAATGACTCCCTCCACCATGGATTCCCTCACTACCACCCTTTAACAGTGCTGCTGGAGTCTCCATAACTAATCTCTCGCTCAAATGCATTTGATTTACAGCGCCACTGATACAAGTGTAGGGAGTCAGAGCACTTTACATCACACACATTACAGAGAGACAATCATACATGTGCAAATCACTCTATAGGAAATGTTACATAAGACATGTAGATTAAAGATGCATTAAATAAGCTCCGGCTTTCAAGTGTTGTTGTACTTAAAATAAATTATATTTATATATATATGTATATATATATATATATATATATATATTGAATTCAATAGTTAAGCAATTGTAGATACATAGTTATGATAAAAGATTTACTTATTTATGCAGTCACATATATATTTTTAAAACATAGAATAATGTAACTATCAGTATTATATACATTTGTTAAGCAGAACTAATGAATATCTAGTTTTTTTAAAAACATTTATTCTACACATTTATACAGAGCAATACACATATATAAGGACATATCTATAGTACAAATAAATGCTTATGTACAGAGGGATATGCTGTATATTTCTATTTGCTTATGGTGGTTATGTGGAAAGAGCCAATTCTTGAGTAGTTTTCTGAATATAAGGTGGTTATTCATGAATCTTATGTTTGAGCATAAAGAGTTCCATAGTTTGGCTGTTTGAACAGAGAAGGATGTGCAGGTGTCATTGGAAGGATGGTTCCAGCCGAATCCCCTCCACGACTGAGTGCCACACTCGTCAGGAGTAGGAAGTGTTATATAAATGCAGCAACAATTACAATTCTGAAAAGGCCCTGACGGGCCCAATTCCTCAGCACTGTCTCCTGTGTAGCAGTCTAATTAATCCCCTAGATAGAGTGCATAATGAGAGAGGAGGCAGGGGCAGGGCCATGCCTGATGGTCATACAAGCCTTCCCTGGTGTCAGTATCTATGTCGCTAGGAACAACAGCGTGTATGTGTGGGTTCCAACTATAGCAGGACTGCGCTATGGAATGAAGCTTCTGTGGCCCTGGCATAGGCTGACCAGGCATCCCGGGTTTTCTGGGACAGTCTCGGTTTTTTCAACAGCTGTCCCTGTAGATTTCAACAAATTTAACTCAGGTCCAGGTTTTTAGAGAGGGTCAACTGAAAACAGTGAGAGTAATTTTTTAGGGGTTCCAAAGCAGGGTTAGTTCGCATCTGTTATAAGTAAGTAATTTAATTAACAGGCATGATGCTGGTTTTAAAAATTACATTTGATATATCTTGTCAGTGCCTCTTCTGTGCTGCTGAGGGTTGTCATTCTCTACTACTACTTTGATGTAAAATTGTGGGCTTTCCTCTATTTTTGAGAAATCTCCCAGTTGTGGGGTCCTAAGATATGGTAACCCTACTCTGACAACATCTTACACCCCCCAGAACACAATAGCCCCTCTCCGACTGGAAGTGCAAACAACGATGTGGGGAGGTGCAAGACTAAAAGGCAACAACAGCTTCTCTGCACAGTCCAGCATGTGTGTGCCTCTAAGATTTAGCATGCTTCCTAGCAGGATATGGTAGCCCTTTGAGGCCTGCAGCAGGACGGAGCAGGCTGAAGGTATGTTTATATGTGCAGCCTGTGTTTGTGCATGTCATGTCCTCTCAATGTGTACGCCTCTTCCCCATAACAAGGTGTTACTTAGAGATCCGTAGAGTTTTCCTTTGTTGTTTATAGCCAGGAACAGACCGTTCTTGACGCTCAGTACACTGACCACGCTCCTATCCACGGGAGAGATTTCTAGCAGACTATATCGTTATTTTATTATTGTTTCGGTTATTTAGTTATTTTCAACATTTTGAACCTTTAATTTCTCTCCTTCCCAAGGCTGCACTTTGGAATAGAAAAGTGTCCGAAAAGGACGACATTTCCAGAGTGATTTTTTTTGGGATCATTTTATGGAGGAACAAGTAAAGGAAAGGAGAGGAGAGAGGGAGTAATAACCATTTCTTGAAGTCACGGTTTTCAATAAGATAGGAGGAGCAGAAAGAAGGGGAGGCAGAATAAGAAAGTGGGTGAGGGCAGCTGCTGGCGGCAGTGGCAGCTTCCAGCGGCAGAGCAGGAGAAGTGGACACTGTCCATGACTTCTTTGGGCAGGAAGGAAGAAACAGAGTCATTTTTCTTCTCTGCCCGTCAGGCCTTCCCGACCGGCCACGAACGCCATGCCCTATCTATAGGCCTTGGCTATTTCTGGTGTTCTGGGACGCGTGTTTAAACTAAAAAAGTAAGGGAGCGGGATCTGTTCAATGAAAGAAGTAGGGGCAGGCCGTGCCCTGCCGATCCCGCCCACTTCGACCACTGCTACTAGCAGTGTTCATAGCCGCTAATCAGGGATTTTTTTTTCTTCCGGCCGCACAACTGCTTTTGCCCTCTTGCCATAGTCTCTGCAGCCTGTTGCAGGGCTCACTGCTTCTATAAAATCACTGCTTAGTGTGTTCCCGCACTATTAAGGGTTTAGTTCTCCTGCAGCACTGCAAAATTCCTTAAGGGGGGGCGTGACGCTTCAACATTAACTCAGGCCCAACTCCTTCTTTTTTGGGGGGCAGGGGGCGAGTTTAACATAACGCGAACTCAGCTCGAAGGTATCAGAGCACTTTACATGAACACCAGATGCGTGACAGATGGATACGTTTGTTTTGCTAAGCTCAGGGACATTAAGGGGCCGATTCCGATTCGGGAAAAACCACTCCGAATAGCCTTTCGGAGTGTTTTTCCCGTACAAATCGTACCCTGCAACGTCCCCCGTACGTACGACGAAGTACGATTCATACCAGGAGCCGTACTCCGTACGAATCGTACAGAGACCGTACGACTCTAATCTCCGTACGATTCTCCCTCGGAACCCGCTGTACGCAACATCTGTACGGTTCGCGGCTGGTTTTTACGACCCAGCAAGTACGATACGTGTCGGGTACGCACCGGACGACCCTTTTTCTACGGGAGCTGAAAACAGCCGTAAAAGCAGAGTTCACTCCGAAACAGGTACGGAACGGCCCCCCTGGGTACGGTGCATACCCCCTATGAACGCAGGGGTACGGTGCGTACCCCTGCGATCATGGGGTGTATGCACTGTATCCCATGTACGCTGGGTGTACGCACCATACCCCATGTACGATGGGTGTACGCACCGTACCCCATGTACGATGGGTGTACGCACCGTACCCCATGTACGATGGGTGTACGCACCGTACCCCATGTACGATGCGTACACCCAGCGTACATGGGGTACGGTGCGTACACTCATCGTACATGGGGTACGGTGCGAACACCCAGCGTACATGGGGTACGGTGCGTACACCCCATGATGTGTACGGACGGTACGGTGTGTATGTGTTTGTTTGCTTTTCCGTACGACTCGCCCTTACCTGACATGGACTGTACGAATTGCGTCCTCATACCCCGGTCCGGATTGTACTCGTCGGGTCGTACGGCATGTGTACGAGTCGTACGGCATGTGTACGAGTCATACGGTTCACGGTTTCAGCCTTGCAATACGTACAGATCGCAACGATTCGGATGGATTCACGGAATACGGATCGTACTATGCGACTCGGATGGACGGGTGCGATTCGTACGGAGAGGGCTCCGGATACAAATCGTACGGACATTTTTTTCCCCGAATCAGAATCGACCCCTAAGTGATTTGCCCCGAAACACAGGACATTGCGTGTCCCTGCCGAGACTTGAACCGGCATCTCCAGCTTCGAGCTAGACTGCTCTAGCCGTTGGGGCACATCCTCCATACGTCCTTCTGTATAGCGACTGAAAATGTTTGAGTTAATGAGATGTGAACTTTGAAAATTCCAATTTGCTGACTGTCGGGTGCTCCAAACTCACTTCTGCACAGTATTGGAGAAGAGTCATTCACCATGGTACAGAAAGCCTGAACTACTGCACACAGCCACGCTACTCAGTGCTGAGCATGCATTACAGACACACAACGAACAGGAAAAGAGCCAGGCAGTGTCCAGAACCTGTGAAGTTAACTGCATGTGTCACACAAGAGCTTACTTTGAAAATCAAATTCATGTACTCAATTCCACATGGTCTGTAGGCTGCTAGAATCTTGCACTATGTATTTCTTTATGCATATTAAGATGAGAGCTCTGGGAGTTGAGTGCTGACTACATACATGAAACTCACGGCCAGGTTTTGCAGGCTGTGGAAAGTTTTTGTCCAGCTTGGCAACGCTTCTGCACTAGTGCACCGCACCCGCCCTGGGCACCAGCCAGTGCATTGCCTCAGAAAGGGTGTTATTTTGTCCGTGGCCTTTTCATATTCAGCTGGGCCATCTGAACAGTGGCGGAGCTAGAGTTGATGCAGCAGGTGCAGTGCCACCGGGTCCCATCCGGAGCTCTGAGAGACCCAATGTACTTTGATATTGCTGTATTTACTACTCCAATAGCAGTTAAAGGGACCACTTTCCTTGCTACACTATTGCATCTAAAGAAAGTATTTGGTAGTGTTACTCTTCAGAAAAAAGGACCTTTTTGGTTAAAGACTATGCAGGCTACACCTTGTGTTGCAAAAGCAGCAGGGCATATGTGCTTTCTTATTTTAATCTCTATGTTTCTGTTCCTGCTGCAGTGTCTTCTTGCAGTGCCGAGATACCACGTTTGGGGGATTCGTGCCCTAGATCAAATTAAAATAACATAACATAACATAACATATCTGACTGACTGCTCAGGCTGGCTTGGACAAAAATGAAAAGGCTTCAGCCCTGCCAAGCCTTGGATCCCTATCCCCACTGACTGCTTCTGCTTCTTCATAAGGAAGGGGTTACAAGGGCATTGCCAGGGGTCGCCAGGAGGAAGCCATGACACCTTCTACTCCTAAATGATGCCTATAATACCCTGTTGCATTCGGAGTTAAACATCTGCGTATGGTTCATTCTTTTCAGACTTAAGTTTAAAGTATCTTGAGAAGCTTTTCTTGTCCATGTGCACATTATATTTACACTGTGCGGCAAGGCACATGTTCAAATATCAGTTACTTGGATTAATTGGCCATGGATAGATCTCCATTGTTAATAAGCATAAGTATTTGTAGAGGGCACACCTAGATTGCAAACAAGGGAACCATGTACTATTTGATAGGCAGTGGATCTGATTCATATCCAAGAAGATTACATAGGGGCGCTTAGATATTTAGGCCCCCATTAGGATGGCGGGCGGACTTTGCCCGGCCGCCATCCTCTGGGAAAACCGGGACCAGCTTGCGGCCTTGCATATTATGATGCGCCTGCCACAGTGGCGGGCGCATCATGCATTTATAACATTGCGGCGGGCTGTGTTTACATCAGCACCAGCTGCAATGCTATAAATGCATGGCATGCATTTGCATACACAAAGCGACAGGCACCGCGTGGTGCCTGCCGCATTGTGTATGCAAATGCAGGGGGGTACCACAGGTACCCCCCATGTGCACCTCCACCTCGCCTTCACCATGGGGGCCCCCTAAGTGAAGACCGCCTGCCTTTCCGTGGCGGGAAGGGCATCTCCCAAAGCCCATGCTAATATGGCTGGCGGTGTCTGCTAGACACCGCCACCATATACACCCTTTTCCGCCCCGGCCGCAAGGTGACCGGGGCGGAAAAGCGGCGGACGATGTTTCCGTCCGCCGTGGTCCCCGCCTTAGTAATATGGTGGGGGGAAACGGGTGTCGGGCGGACAAGGATGTCGGGCGGATCGCCACCGCCACCACCCGCATGGCGGTGGCGATCCGCCCGACATCCTAATGGGCCCCTAAGTTGGGTCTTCTTAAGTTTCAGCCTGGGGGCCTGTAAGGATGTTGTGCTGTCCTGTTGCGAATATATGACGTTACAACGTGCACAAATACAACGCATGCTTTTACAACGCAACTTTTACAACGCAGCTTACATTACATTGCAAGTTTTTACAATGCATACCATTACAACTCAAATATAGTATAATACATTAAATGATCCATTACAATGCATACTACAACACGCATACTTTTACAACACAATATATATTGTTTCTTTGTATAATAAACCCCTGGAGCCAAGTGTATTAAAACGTGGAGATAGGAAGTTCATACACAAGTATTACAATTGATACTCGAGTACTAAAATAAATACTCACATTCAAACGTAACTATTTTTTAAATAAAAAAATATATAAAACTATTTAATAAAATTACGCATATATAAAAATAATACTTGAGTATCAAAATGAATACTCGAGTATTTTTTTTGACAAATAATTTTTATTATTTATATAATTTCACTACATATCACCAAAATATATAAAGCACATATAAAATAAATATCAAACTAAAATAATAAAAAATACATAATAATATATTTTAACATAACAAAAATTTAAACAACATTTCAAAAAGTAACCATACTAAAAAAATAAACATTAGTACACTCAATTAAACCAATTAAAACAACGATTTATAAATCGTATATTTTCAATTAACAAAAACACTATAACACACAAATAATATCTACCAAAAAATATTCAGTTTTTAAATGCCAGCTAACAAAAGTCCTACAACTCTGTCAAATAAACTACTTTGACCCGGAAATAGCCAAAACGGATGTTATAATATACAAAAATATATTTGTACTAAAACAAATATAACAAAATAATTATTAAGAATTTCACACACCATTAAAAACAGAAAGAAAAATTATACACAAAACATATTTTACTTTCAAATTACGTCCAACTCAACCAAATGTATGAAAGAAGCCGACCACCATTAGAGAAATTGTAGTTACCTGATTACCAGAAACTGCACATGCGTTTATTTGCTGAGACCAACAAACTTCAGAGTGAGCCTTCTAAAACACGAAGTAAGTACAAACTACAGAAATGTTTAATGCTTAACAATTTCTAAATAAGCAAACATACTAAATTAAAATATATATACTTTTTTGTAGTTTGATCGAAAAGATTTCAAAATAAGAACAAACTTTAAAGATTGAGGGGCTTATTTATGAGCCCTTGCGTCACTTTCGCGCCGCCGGTAAGTCACTTTTTGTGGCGCAACAGCAGGATAAAAAATGTGCCATGCTGCATCATATTTACAAAGTGATTCATCTAGGTAGATGCATCACTTTGTAAACCCCTGCGCCACATTATACTTGCGCCAGGTATAATGGATGCAGGATGGGCGTTTTGACGCAAGTAAGTCTCGTAGAAGTGACATATAGATTTCATTGTGCCACTTCAAGGATGCAAATATGTCAATATCTCACGCCTGCCTCATGGCAGGTGTAAGACTGATGCAGGCACAATTCACATGGGACTTGCCCATGTAAAATGGCCCATTGCTGGAGTAGCGTCATTTTTGTGACACACTCCAGCAATGCGCCATTTTTGTGCCTACAGATATGTCAGAAATACTGATGTATCTGTAACTCCTTGCGACATGATGCGTCATACTGTAAATATGACGCATCATTGGTGCCGCAAGGAGGGTGCAAAGAAAAGTGACGCATTGCTGTTTTCTCGCAGTGATTCTTCACTTTTCATAAATGAGACCCACACTATTTTGGACAATAAGTGACTATAACTATATTTTTATTTTAACCGTTTTTGAATAAATATATCATAGTGGGTTTATAAAAATAATACCAAAAATAAACTCTATGAAAATATGCTTGCTTAAATAAAGGTACAGGATAGTGGTATATTAAAAAAACTATTCCCAATAAAAAAAATCTACTTGCCACAAACAAAACGCTAGATACTGAGGGGTTTAAATTACTATTCCAACTACAAAAGGTATTTCCTTTAGGAAAGATTCAGTATAGTGCTATATAAAACTAACTATACCCACTCCAAAAGCTTCATACCTCAGAGAAAAACGTGGATAGTGGTGAGCTTTAAATTACTATTCCCACTCCAAATAATGCTTGCTTCTGGAAAGCTGCAGTATAGTGGTATGTTAAACTGACTATTCCAACTCCACAGGGTGCTTGCCCCAGAGAAAAAGCTGGATAGTGATGGGGTTTAAATTACTATTCCAACACCAAAGTGTACTTGCTTCAGAAAAGGTGCAGGATAGTGGTATATAAAAATAACTATTCCCACTCCAAAGGGTGCTTGCCTCAGAGAAAAAGCTGGATAGTGGTGGGGTTTAAATTACTATTCCCACTTCAAAAGGTGCTAAATTGAAAGAAAAAGCTGGACAGTGGTGGGGTTTAAATTACCATTCCTACTCCAAAAGGTGCTAAATTGAAAGAAAAAGATTGACAGTGGTGGGGTTTAAATTACAATTCCCTCTCCAAAAGGTGCTAAATTGAAAGAAAAAGCTGGATAGTGCTGGGGTTTAAATTACTATTCCCACTCCAAAGAGTGCTTGCCTCAGAGAAAAAGCTGGCTAGTGATGGCGTTCAAATTACTATTCCAACACCAAAGAGTACTTGCTTCAGAAAAGGTGATGGATAGTGGTATATAAAATAACTATTCCCACTCCAAAGGGTGCTTGCCTCAGAGAAAAAGGTCGATAGTGGTGGGGTTTAAATGACTATTCCCACTCCAAAAGGTGCTACATTGAAATAAAAAGCTGGACAGTGGTGGGGTTTAAATTACTATTCCCACTCCAAAGGATGCTCAACTCAGAGAAAAAGCTGGATAGTGGTGGGGTTTAAATTACTATTCCAACTCCAAACAATGCAACATTAAAAAAAGTGCAGGCTAGTTGTATGTCAAAATGAATATTCCCACTCCAAAGACTGCTTGCCTCTGAAAAAAAGCTGGATAGTGGTCGCATTTAAATTACTATTCCTACTCCAAAGGATGCAAAATTGAAAGAAAGGTGCTGGATAGTGGTGAGGTTTAAAGTACTATTCCAACTCCAAAACATACTTGCTTCAGGAAAAGTGCTGGATAGTGGTATGTTAAAATGACTATTCCCATTCCAAAAGGTGCTTTCCTCAGAGAAAAAGGTGGATAGTGTTGGGGTTTAAATCATTATTCCAACTCCAAAGCATGCTTACTTAAGAGAAAAAGCTGGATAGTGGTGGGGTTTAAATTACGATTCTAACTCCAAATGGTGCTTGCTTCAGGAAAGGTGCAGGATAGTGGTGGAGGTTAAATAACTATTCCAACTCCAAACAATGCTAACTTGAAACAAAAAGCTGATACTGGTGAGGTTTAAATTACTATTCCAAATCCAAAGCATGCTAACTTAAGATAAACAGCTGGATAGTGATGGGGGTTATATTACTATTCTAACTCCAAATGGTGCTTGCTTCAGGAAAGGTGCAGGATAGTGGTATATCAAAATAACTATTCCCACTCCAAACAGTGCTTATCTCAGAGAAAAAGCTGGATAGTGGTGGGGTTTAAATAACTAGTCCAACTCCAAACAAGGTTAAATTAAAATAAAACGCTGAATAGGGGTTGGGATTGAAATAATATTCCAAGTGTATAACATACTTGCTTCAAGAAAAGTGCAGGCTAGTTGTATGTTAAAGTAAATATTCCCACTCCAAAGACTGCTTGCCCCTGAGAAAAAGCTGTATAGTGATGGGGTTTAAATTACTATTCACACTCCAAAAGGTGCTTACTTCAGGAAAAGTACAGGATAGTGGTATTTTAAAATGACTATTCCCACTGCAAAGTATGCTTGCCTCAAATTAAAAGCTGAATAGTGTTGTCTTTTAAATTAAAATCTTTTACATACCAACAGATTACTACTACATCCAACAGCCAAGGACTCGGAACATTTGGGAAAAAAAAACAACTCGAACTGTCCACAAAAAGTTACTAAAGCATATTGCAAGGTAATTTCATTAAATATAAACTTAAAAAAAGAATTATACAAACGAAATAGTATACAAATACTAATGAAAAAAATAAAACAACACCATCTTTCGAAAATATAAACAATATCTAAATACTTTTTTCTTTCAGCTTTCAAAAAACCCATCAACAATAAATAGGAAAACATAACAAGTTAATTTTTATATGATAACGTTATTACATTACAAATTGATTTTCCATAATGAAGAAATTAAATGGTTTTCTCCCACAGAAAAATATATATAACAGGGAAATATATATTTTAAACTTGACAAAAAAAATGTAGGCAAATAAACACAAATGTATTTCTTCTAATAAAAATGAAATCTTTTATCCAATTATAAAACATAAACTTGTTGTTCCCTTAACCAAAAACATATTTTCCTTTTTCAGACAATAATATAAATAATGTTTAATATACTAATAATAAATTACTATCTTCTTTTTCAGACCACAACACAACTCAAAATCAGAAACAAACTCAATAAACAACCTAAACAATATAATAAAGGTAAGATATGTAAATAAAAACTTTAACCAAAATAGTAACTGTATTATTCCCCCTAGGAACCTTTGCCATCAACTCTCTATATATATAATAAAACTCATTAAATGTTTTTCATTACAGAACCACCAAACCAATTAACACATTAAGGAAAACCGAAGAATAAAACAACAGCTTTTTCTAAGGTAAGCAAAAGCAATATATTTTCCTAAATAATGAATTAACTTTTTTCTCCCAATAAAGCACTATTCTTTATTTAAAAAAACAATAAAAATATCAAAGCAACAATCTAAAAACATGAAACAGAACCTGAATATGCATAAATTACATACTGTTAAATTGATTGTCTAAAATACACTGTCATTTTCTCTCTGAAGAGGTATACACAATGAATAATAAAATATAATAACATACATTTTTTTCTTTCTATTTGTTTCAGAAAAAATTATGTCTACACCATCAAAAGAAGCTAAGGGGTCTATTAGGATGGCGGGCGGATTGCCACCACCTGTATGGCGCTGGTGATACGCTCGTCATTTCCGTCCACGCGCCTAACATTTTCCCCCTGCCATATTACGATGGCGGTGGGGATCTAGGAGGACGGAAAGATCGTCCACCAGTTTTTCACCGGTAGGCAATCTGCCCAATCGCCTACCGGGCGGAAAAGACCTGCAATATGGTGGTGGTGCCTTCCAAGCACTGCCATCCATAGTATGATGATGGCGGTGTCATGCCTTTCCATAGCAGAGACTCTGCCATGGAAAGGCATGCGGAGAATGCCTTTGGGGGCCATTGCGGGCCCCTAGGAAGTTGAGGGGCTGGGTGGCTGCACTTGGGCGCTACCCATGGTACCCCCTGACATTTGCATGCACAAGGTGTCAGGCACCATGCGGTGCCTGTCACGTTGTGCATGCAAACACACAACATGCTTTGTTAACATTGTAGCGGGTGTTGAACACAGCACCGCCCGCCACAATGTTAAAAATGCAGGTGGCGGCGGCATCCTAATTGGCAGTGTAGGACCGCCGCTGCACTGGCTGCTGGTCCCAGCACCGCTAGGGTGGCGGGCGGACTCAAGTCCGCCCGCCATCCTAATAGACCCCTAAATACCTCACATCAAAAAGAGGGAACAAACTACTTAACCACAGTGGGTATGTTTATTGTAAGGAGAGACTATCTGAACCCAGGTGTCATTGGAGGTGCGTGCAATATTACTCAACCCATTGCACAGGCAGAGCGGTTACTCTTGGTGACACTGTTTTAAGAACCACAGACCATAACCACTCTGCCTCTGCAAAGGAGATTGAAGTTAGAGAAAGAATTAATGAAATTAAAGATATTGCATCCACCTTCAATGAAACCTGTGGTGCAGTTTTAAGGGAGGTATCCCAACATATTCCACCACATGTTGCAAGTAGTATGCCCACCATACCTAATTTGCGAAGAATTATTCAAGGTCAAAACAGACAAGTAACCCACAAAGAGTAACACCCCAAACTTACTCTGACATAAAAATTCCACCTGAACTCTCTATTCCTTTTTCTAATAAACCTTTCCTATTACATGCCAATGAAAACCCTGAAAAGAGAATATTAATCTTTAGCTCACCCCATAATTTAGTAAGATTAGAAAACAGTGATATTTGGATGATGGATGAAACGTTTAAAAGCACACCCCATCCATTCACCCAAATATACAGTATTCATGCATACATTAACAATACTGTAATTCCCTTAGTATACAGTTTACTACCTGATAAACAATCCTCAACATACACTGCTTTTTTGTCAGTGATAAAATCTAAAACATCCAACAAAAGTTCGAGAAAAGTAATAATTGACTTTAAATTAACTATGATTAATCAAATAACAAAAACATACCCTGATACCCAAATTCAAGGATGTTTCTTCCACTTTTCTCAGGCATATTGGCATAAACTACAGAAAACATCCTTAATTGAGGAATATATATCAGATAGCAAACTAGTTTGAACTTAAAAAACTAACTGCCCTTTGTTTTGTTCCTCCTGACAGTGTAGGCGAATACTACACTTCAATTACACAATCTGAATATTTTACAGCAAATGAAGAAAAATTGGCACCTATACTAAATTATTTTGAAGACACATGGATTGGCCATCTAAGCCGTTCGGGTCACAGGAGGAGACCATGTTTCCATGTGGAGTGGTGGAACTATTACTCGACCTTCTTAGAGGGAGGAGCAAAAACAAACAATGCCATAGAGGGATGGCACAACTCCTTCAATTGGCAAACCTCATCCAAATTTCTATAATTTCTTGGAAATTTTGAAGAAGGAGCAAAGTTTCCAAGAAATGAGAATGTTGCAATCATTATCAGGTAGTCTGAACTCACGTATATGTACCAGGAACTAAGTAAATGTCTGAAAGACTATTAGGTGTAATTCAACAGTTTATGTTGACAGTGGCTTCAGACTACCTTGATATTCTTGCACACATCCTACTTTCCTAACCCTAAAAATAAAGTTACTTGTCTGATTTGCCCTAAATAAAATCCCACTAATTCAATTGACTACATCCCCAAAATTTTAAATTAATAAAAAAATGTCGGGTCTCCTTACCTTAAGAAGTTTTCTTTATTCAATTCTTGGACTTACAGTCCAACCATAACTTCACCAAGAGTCCTTAACTTTTATTTTGAATCCACAATAAATAACACAGAATCCATTAAAAAAATCCACATAACCGATTATAAAGATATTACTATGCACACTAAAAACTGTGCATATCTAAAAAACGAACCCAATAAGAAAATCCCGAAAAATAAAAGTATTATTAAAAAAATACAACACAATTACAATTTAGAAATTTAATTCTGATCCAAATACAATATAATTTCTATATCTGTAGAAATCCAAATCGAAGCAACCCAAGGAAAAAATCCCAAAAAATAATTTTTTTCTCAAAAAACACAACAATTTCCAAAAATTCAATCCATTTTACCCCAAAATCCTGTAGAAAAAGGAATATTAACACATCCAAAATGTATTACTTTGACTAACATTGTAAATACATGTAACCGCGATGATGTTAATGTTTTTGATTTAAATACAAATAGTATCGCTAAACTAAAAAACTACCCCTTTCAAAACACTTTTGTTTCATGAAATGTTTAATATATATACCATTAACCACTTTATGAAACAAAACCTATTTTTTTTAAAAAGAGACCCGAAGTGAGCGTACTACTGTAACATGTAATGGCGGAAACTAATTGGTAAACAACAATCAAACATACGTAAGCCTCATTTATAACATCTGTCTACCTCCCTCATCTCTCCTTACAATAAACAGTACCACTACACTAAGTGGCCCATTAGGATGGCGGGCGGATTGCCCCCGCCAGGCTGGCGGTAGCCACCGCCGCCATCCTCAGCTAAATGACCCCCTGCCATATTAGTATGGCGGGGGGACCGCGGCGGATGGAAAGAACGTCCGCTGCTCTTCCGCCCCGGTCGCTTTGTGACCGGGGTGGAAAAGGTCCAATATGGTGGCGGTGTCTAAAAGACACCGACGCCATATTAGCATGGGCTGTTTGAGATGCCTTTCCATGGCGGCGATGCCGCCGCGGAAAGGCATGCGGTCTTCACTTTGGGGGCCCCCTGTGGGCCCCCAGAGTATAGGAGAGGTGGGGGTGCACACGGGGGTACCTGTGGTACCCCCTGCATTTACATAAACAAAGCGTTTATGCAAATGCGTCACATGCATTTTTAGCATTGTGGCGGGCGGTGCTGAGAGCACCGCCCGCCACAATGCTAAAAATGCAAGATGCACCCGCCACAGTGGCGCGCGCATCCTAATACCCCCCACGGGACCCCGGCCCTTATGGCAGGCGGTCCCAGTCACTGACTTAGTCCGCCCGCCATCCTAATGACCCCCTGTGTATTTTAAAAATGTAAATTTGCCTTACCTTAACGCAGCTCTCCCTTGCTTCTGTTCTGCGATGATCTTTGTAATGATGAAACTTACGTTAATGCGCCGACGTCATTCCTTTCTGTAAAGATAAAAAAAGGACAATTTCTCACGTTGAAATCAATTGAAAACCATTAGGAAGTTAAATAAATATATTATGAAATGTTAATGTACATATTAACAAACAAACAAATATTTCTAAATTATGTAAATGTGTACTGTATTGTTATTTGATTTTTTATAAATTTATTTGAATAATTATAAACATGTTAAATTAATATTAATTAATAGTTATGAATACATTACATGTCTTATATATGTTTGTTAATATGCCAAAAAATCTTAAAATGCTACTTTCTTTTTTTATGATTGCCACAATTTTTTTCATAAATATGTATAATTTGACATCTACTTTACATTAAAAAATGGTTGAAATTTCCCATTAAACACTTACCCATCATAATATTTAAACATCACTATACCTATTTTTTCATTACAAATTGTTTCTTGCTTAGAATATAAAAATGTATTTCAATAAAAAATTGTTCTATTCATTCTTACCTACCAAATAACTACTTACAATTAATATTAATATCTGATTATTAATTTTGCAAAAACGTATACCTAATAGATTGAAAAAGAAAAATAATCCGTGAGTATTAGTTTATTTTTCTAAAAAATAATTAAAAAATATTATTTACATCATTATTAACAAATTAGTATTAATATTAATACCTGACTATTAATAAATTTTACTAAAAAGAACATTAAAATAATATTTTTATTACATCGTAAGTAACTAATTAGTATTAATATTAATACCTGAGTACTAATTTGCCAAAACAATTACCTATTCCATAAAATCATTAACCCCTTCGCCGCGGGGCTAATTCCCCCTCAGCGCTGGGGGAAGGGGGGGTGCGCGCAGTGCCACTTTGCTTGTGACCAGCTCTGCTCGTCACGCTGCACGGTGGCGCTGTGCTCATGACGAGCGTAGCTCGTCATGACCATGCCCGTTTTTCAGAACGCTCAGCACAGTGGGGGAATTAGCCCCATGTGTGAGAGCCGCCCGTGTCATGACGAGCTCAGTTTGTCATGAGCACAGCGCAACCTTGCCTCATGACGAGCTGAGCTCGTCATGAGCACGGAAGGTGTTAATCTAATTATCAAAAATATTAACTATTTAATAACAATATTGATACCTACATACTAATAATCCTCATTAAAAATTAAATATACATTCAAATGTGTTATATTATAAAAAATGCGCTCTCAAACAGATAAACAAAAACTTACCATACAATACTTACCAATGTGTTGTAAAAGCATGTGTTGTACTTGTAAATGCGTTGTACTGGCATTCGTTGTAAAAACATGCTATGTAAGTGTATCTGTGTTGTAACTGATGCATTGTAAAGACATTGCGTTGTAATGCCTGCGTTGTAAAGGATGTCTCCCGACAGGAAGTCACCCTCTGCACCTTGGTATACTGTGGGATTGGCATCAGCCAAAAGGTGATGTAAAGCTCCAGGGAAGCTATGGAGACTAGAATATAATCTCACTTAAAAAGAAGCCTACTCAGCAGAATAAAGAATAGAGAAATAAAAAACTTTGTAGAATGGCTAAAGCAACCTACTTTAGTGATGCCATCTTAACAGTGGAAAATTCCTCTAGAGACATTTTTACAATTGTAAACAGTCTTTTTCACTCTCCTTCTGCTAACTTTCCAATTCTTCTTTTGAAGGAACTGCATGAGTCAATCTGAAGATATTTCGAGGAGAAAATCTCAAATATATTTCCAATATTTTGCCAATGAAGCTGATGCCCCCAGAATTGATAGTCAGCCATCCACCCAGTCCTCAACATTGTCAAGCCATATTATCACATTTTAGCCTTATAAAATTAGACACCATGCTTAGGTATCTTCTTGCTGTTAAATTTGGATCACCCAAAGACTCTTGTCTAACACATATATTACACATGGCCAGGCAATCCTAACTCAGCCATGGAAACAGCTGCACGAGTCATCCTTTTGCTGAAAAACACAACAGGGAATATTTTAATTATGGGCTGCTATCGCCCCATTTTGTTGATTCCTTTGCCTTCAAAGACCTTGAGAAGGAGATTAACTCTCAGCTTTCTGCTGTTATCGAAGCCAACGGCATCATAGATTATTCACCAGTGGGCGTTTGTCCTTCAGTAAACACTGAAACGGCCTTACTTACTGTCATTGACGATATCCGAATGCCGTTTGATAGATGTGGTAGTGGCACTAGTACTTCTTGACAGTGAACTGTTTTTCTTTAAGTGATAGGGCTCAATCTGTGTTTTTGTCTTTGTCCTTCTGTTTCCAGTCAAGCCCCCTACTACACACTTTACTCAATCCTATAGTACTGAATATTCATCTTACCCGTCTGGTTAACCTAAGTTGCAGTTTTGCTTTCTTGTTGATGTCTTATGCAGACAACACTCAAATTGTCATCTTCTTAGCAGTCATGTCTGCTATGGTTCCTAACTGTCCTTGTCTGCCGACAGTAGCTCCTTTACAGAGAAGAAGCTCTTTTAAACTAAACATTGATAACATGGAGCTGCTCCTTTTTAGTGGCGCTTCTAGCACTTAGCCCTCGTTTTGGTGGCCATCAGCATGTGGACAAGCTCCAATACTGTAGAGTCCACAAAAAACCTGGTGATCCTAGATGTTTTTCTTGCTTTTGGCAGTCTCGACTGCCAATGTCATAAGTGTTCATTTGAAATGTCAATATGTCTTCATATAACAGTGCGTGATTTCCATGTGGTGTGTTGCATGAGCATCTGCTTGCATACAAAGAATCAATGTCAAATGAGGTCTCATGCTGATAATTCATAAATGGTATGAAACCCAAGGTCATTTTGTTCTTCACAGGAATCCAAAGTGACAGACTCAACATTAGGGCTAGTAGCCCCTTTGTATCTTATAGGTTTTATTCCAGTTTGACTGAGTTAGCATCACTGACGGAAATCAATAGGCAATAGATCAAGTAATTCACAGGGCACATTTTGTTAGTCCTGGTGAAAGTCTGGGACCCTTATCGGCCTTACTCTAACAAGTGCTGAAATGTGTCGACTTAAATAATGGTGTAGGGACATAGTACCTCAACATCACCCTAGCAATCATTCACAACAACATGTCGGTGACAGAAATCGACACCTTTAACTATAACACCTTTGAATGCTTAACCGCCAACATTAACACAAGCGACAAAAAAACACTACACTGCCATCTCCTATGCCATCTCCCAGGCAACACGCCCGCATTCACCGCACACCTGTCCGACTTGATTGCTCATTGTTCATTCTAAGATACCAACAAGCCAATTCTGGGCGACCTCAACCTACACTGGAATGAAAAAAAAACAACTCTCTAATCCAAAACCTGAATGAGCTCCTACACAGCAACAACCTTACCCAACACCGCTCAGATGAAACCCATACAAAGGAGCAATCCTAGATGCCATTATCGCCCAATGTGACACATTCACGATCAACCATATCCTGCCTGTTGACTGGTCCGACCACCACTTAATCCTATTCCACATCACTCAACCGATCATATATCAACCTTTCACCCAAGACCCCCCCAAATGGACAAGAAATCTAACTCAGATCACCATGGCCGACCTAGAGGAAAGGGTAAGATTGCTCCTTCCTATCGCCACAGATGTCCTCTCCACAACAGAGCTCACCTCTCACTATAACACAACTCTAACATCCACCCTGGACCAATTAGCCCCCTGAAATAAATAAAAAACCCAGGAACATTCCATCCAGATCCTGGTTCAATATGGACATCAACGCAGAAAGAAGACAACTAAGAGCCACAGAATGACTATGGAGGAACAACCCCTCCAAAAGCCTCCACGAGCAACTCAAAGCAGTCTGAAGGAAATACAAAAAACACATCAACAATGAAAAAAACTCTTTCTTCTGCACCACTCTGGATAACGTGAAAAATAGGCCCAAAGAACTCTTTTACATCATCAAACAACAAACTTCCTAGCCCCCTGCAACCTCAATTCAGGTCTCCAAAGACCTATGCAACAGTTTTGCCAACTTCTTCAACAACAAAATCACCAGGATTGAGCTCTCATTAGACATCAACCTCAATCCCACCTGCAATAGCCCAGCCCCAGAGACCGAAGTCAGCACTCGCAGGCACCCCACGAAAGCCTGGAAATCCTTCAACCCCATCCCTCAAGCCGAGATTCTCAAACTGATCTCCACCTCCAAACCCGCATCTCACGTACTAGGTCCTATACCCACCCAATTGACCAAAAAACTGAAACTCTCCCTAGCCCTGTTCTGGTGCAAGATCATAAACAGCTCCTTGAGAACCTGCGTCATACCAGATTGCCTCAAAGTCAGCCAAGTCATGCCACTACTGAAAAAAACAGGCCTGCACACCAACGATCTGAACAACTTCAGGCCCATTTCCAATCTCCCCCTGCTTTCCAAAATCCCCAAAAAGTGCTTTCTCCGACATCTGACTCAGCACATGGACAGCATCAAACGTCTAGATCCGCCCCCAATCGGGCTTCAGAAAAGGTTGTAGCACCGAGACCGGGATCCTCAATGTCGTGGATGATATCCACATGTCTCTATCAAGTCTTGATCACAATCTACTCAGCAAGGCTCTCCAAGAAAGGGTAAGTGCTGATGAGGTGGTCCTACACTGATTCTCCTCCTTACACAAACGCTCCCAAAGGATAAAAAGCAAAACCTTTACATCTGACCTACACCCCATCAGCAGAGGTGTCACCCAAAGCTCAGTGCTTCCCCTCAACTGTTCAAAATATACATGGAATCCCTCACCACCCTACTAAAAAAAGCCAGCATTCCCTTCCACCTATATGCACATGACACCCAGATCTATCTGGAAACCTTCTCCAATTGATGACATTCAGAGATTCAACTGCACTCTAAGAGAAGTCCAACACTGGCTATCAATAAACCACCTAAAACTCAACCAAGACAAAACAGAAATCCTCCTCATCTCTAACAAAGCAGAAAACCCTCAAACCATAGAATTGCTAAAAGCAATCGATGCTCTCAACAGCAATCTAACTCTGGCTAACTCTGTAAAATCACTAGAAATCACCCTAGACCCAACACTTGACTTGGCCAAACACAATAAGAACTCCACAAAGAGTGCCTTCCTCAATTTGAAGCTACTCAACAAAATAAAACCCTTCATCCCGCCAAAGGACATTAAACAAGCCACTCAATCACTGGTGCTATCGAGACTCGACTATGGGAATGCTGTCCTCACTGGTACAGCAAAATCCCACTTAGCCCCCCTCAAAACAACTCTCAATGCAGCAGCCAGAATGGTCACCGGAGTTAAGAAATATGATCACATCTCACCCGCACTTAGAGAACTAAAATGGCTCCCTGTCGAAATCCGTGCCAGCTTCAGAACTGCCTGCCTCACGCACAAAGCCCTGCACACAGGGAAACCTGACTACCTGGCCTCCAAACTCAAGAAAGCCGGTCAGACAAGGAACCTCAGGAGCCCCAACACCCTTCTACTCATCCCTATGAAAACACGCAAACAAAAAAATGCTGCACGGTCCTTCGCTGGAAACACGCCCAAAATCTGGAACTCCATCCCAGCTGATATCAGGACTATCCCTTCCTTTATAGAATTAAAAAAACTCCTAAAAGACTTCTACCTCAACCGTTCCTTCCCGAATCGATAGCTGCCGCCGAAGCGCACAAGCTTGCACTCCGCAGCACCTGACAATGTGTCATTAAGACCTTCCTCTTCTCCGCTCTCCATCCCTTTCCTTGTTCCCTTCTCCCTGAAAGAGGTTCAGCCCAAGACAACGTGCACTTAATGGGGTTATCCAAGGACTTCCTTACCTCAAAGTTGCACAGCACGCTCGGACTTCCGAACCAATATGTATACCACTGCCTTATTGTGTGACTCTTGCATTAGAACTGTTGTAAAGCGCTCCGATACACTCGGGTCTGGCCAGTGCTATATAAAACTCCTCAATAAATAAATAAATAAATAGATATATGGTTTTAATCCATACTGAAAACACCCATTACTACACTGGAACCTTGAATGTTTTGATGCATTTTCATTCTTTAGGAGACCCCGGCAGACAATAATCTTAAAAGGGCTCCCTTGAACATGATTAAGCCGTCCTGGTTTTTACGGACCAGGATTTGATCGGCTGGTGAAGAATGTTACCACTAGAGTGGGTCAGGGTCCTAAAATTAAAAACAGAAGGTTTTGTGGGTCTCTTGGTGGGGATTACTAGATATTCTGCCATGATCTATAATTTGAGTTTGTGGGCAATAAGGTTGTGGAATACCTTTAAGTGTATTGTATTTAGGTAGGGAGGCAGTATCCTTTAGTCCTCAATTTCCCTTTTTCCTTGCCGACCAATAAGTGTTGTGATTGCATTCGGAGCTCATAAAAGCAGTTGTCAGGGATTACACCAGGCAGTGATAGTATACTTAAGAAGCTTCATCCATCTTTGATGTGATTGGACACAGAGTCATCCCATATATCGATCGTTCAGAAGCCTGCACAGCAGTACTGTGTAGCAAATTGCTACAATGTCTAGTGGTAAATTATTGGCTTGAGTTGCGAGCATAAGTCTTGGGCTTGGGAGGTGCAATTGTAATGAATGAGCCATAAATACCCACTTTAGCTAGTGGAGTTCATTTTTCTCTGTGGGTTCTTTTGAATTTGGCTGCTCTTAGCATAGAGTTCCAATTGTCCACTCAATGTGTAAATCACTTCACTGATAAACGTTTTCTCTGAACTTTTTATTATATTGTCACAAGCGTTCAATAATGCTTACTGTTAGAAGTCAACTTTGCAAGAGTTCCTCCTCATTGCTAGTTCTATGTTGTATTATTACTTGATGTGGCAGATATGGCACTCTGAAAAAATTTGAGAAGTATTTGTTTAAATGATTCATAAAAGTAATGGTTAGCTAAGGCTAACCATTGGGGTTCAATCCTAGATTGTAATTAGGGGAGTAGGGCATATCTTCCCACCATTTGAAAGCACGCGGGCTAAAACCCTATTCGTATACAACTGTAAGAGATGGTTTTATGAGCGCCTGAGACCTCACAAACACCCGATTGTTAAAATTAGATTAATAAAAGTAGTATTTGCTCATTAATTTCAGAACTCATCAATATGTATGGTGGATATATATATATTATTCCTAAGCAAAAAGAGCAGGGTAGAGCCACTGGTGTGTTTTTATTTTTTTACAATTTTTTCCTCATATGACCTCCATAGCTACTGCCACCTCTCGGCCTGTCCCGCCACTGGCGCAAATAGCTTTTGGTGGATACTTAATCTCAGCTGATTTATTCTAAACGGGGAATACCCGTTAATACTCAACTTGAGCTGACCCAGAGGTGTTAATCATTGGAAGTGTCCTAAATCCAGGTCTAACCAGTTTAAGCCATGATCTATGATCTAGTCTCTACTCAGGGGGTCGTCCAGCCAATTCCAGAATGGCCCCGACTCAGGCCTACGCCTTGAGATAGTGACCCTCTGGTCTATGGCTCGATAATATTTAACAGACTTCCACCAATCATTCCAACTAGGGGGTGTTTCTTGTCGCCACAACAGGCAGATCTCCCTCCTTGCTAACAGAATCAAATAGAACACCAATTTACATTGAGACCCAGACTGAAATCGTATCCCAGCCATCATGTCCACCACACCAAAAAAAATAAGAATTGGGCTTACCTCTGTTTCTACACCCATAACCCTGGAGATGGTCTTACCGACATCCAACCAAAATGTATGTATTCTGGGGCAGGAAATTAATATATGGACGTCATCCGCACTCTGAGAGCCACACCTCCAGCAACTTGCAGCACCTCCACCCTTCAGTTTAGACATCTTTAGCGGGGTCCAGTATATCCTATGTATTGTGAAAAAATGATTTCTTCTGAGAGCAGCAGATTTAATTACAGAATAAAGCATGTCAATAGATACTTGCCATAACTCCTTCCAGTCTTCGCCTGGCAAGTAACTCTGCCAGATCCGATACGGCTTATCAATTCTTTTTTCTGCAGCAGCCAGAAAATAAGAGTACCAAAGATCAACTTCTTTCTTCCTCGAAGATTGATTTTGCTGATCATTCTCCATATCATCTTCTAGACTGCTGGACCAACTTTGAGATTTACACCATGACGAAAGCTGATAATGCTTGAATTTGGACAGAGTTCCAATAGTGGTTTGGTTCCAGAATTCCCAAGGAAGACATTTACTGTCCTGTACCAGGTCCCCCATACTAAGACTCCTGCCGCTTTTAATGGGTAGGTTAGGGCATCTAGAAGGCAATCCAGCGTTTCAGGAGAGCCCCACACAGGGGCCCACTTGCTATAATAGAAAAGCCCCAGACAGAGACGACAGTACGACCACGGTTTGGCCACCATCCCCAGTGTTTTCAACCGCACTTTTTTATAGAATTTGGAGGACCCACATTTATACATAAAACCCGATTCCCCCACTCCCTCCAACATGGCTTTAAACATGCTACCAATCAGGGACTCATCCGGGGAGTGCAATAACATCCGAGCGTTTTTTAGTTGATAGGCCCAGCAATAAAATTGAAAGTCGGGTAAGCCCAAACCACCCTGTGAGAGTTTGTGTCTAAGTTTTTTCCACGATAGTCTAATCCCCCTTCCTGCCCAAATAAAGGAAGAAATCCTACCCTGGATTTTCAGAATCTCGGTTTTGGAAACTCCAAAGGTATATTATTAAAAAGATAGGTATATTTTGGGAGAACACACATCTTAATTAAATTAACACAACCATTTTGTGATAATGGTTTGTCTGCCCTCTCTTTAAAAGAGCCTCCACTTCCCTTGAGATCCTTGCTAAATTCACCGTTGGAATTTTCCTAATGTCTTGCGTTATTGTGATCCCAAGGTATCTTAATTCTGTCTCATAAACTTCTCTCTGATTAGCTATATTCCAAGCCATTACCTCGTTTTATCTTTATTTATCTCATAGCCTGGGAACTTCCAGAAGGTATCAGATTCATGTATAAGCTCATGCAGGGTAGTATCCACACACGAGGAAAACAGGACTAGATGATCTGCATAAATGGCGAGTTTCCTGACAAGCCACCCCACTTTAAATGGGGTAATCTTTTCATTTAACCTTAGCCACTGGTGTGTTGTTAAAAAATGCCTACTGCTAAATATTCAGTCACTGCATCTTCTTTGGCAAGTTGGGTCATTGTCATGTTGGTGTATAGAAGGATGGATTCCGTAGACAACCCCGATACCTATCAGTAACCAAAGACACTCTGCACTCAAAACAGAAGGTAGGCCTGATTACAGAGAAACAGGAGAACCGGATAAGGGAGAATGAGAAGCACAGACAGCAGGGAATGGAACACTAATGGAATGTGAGCAAAAAGCAGCCGGGGAAATTGTGTTCATAGCAGCCCCGCCTTTTAGTGAGCGAGTACAATCAGTCCGACCATCAGTGGCTGCTCCTCCACTAAGGCGAAGGAGCATCGCCTCACTGCTATGAAGCAGTGCAAGAAAGGAAAAATAAAATGATAATGTGATGTTATTATCAGTTTATTTTGTCCTTCTGAGAAGCCTGGCTTGACGTTGTTGGGCTGCTTTGCTCGCAGGGCAGGGGAGGAGTGGTAGCACCCTCTTAAGTGCGCAATGACTGTTTGGCCGGTCCTTTCGGGCCGACCAAATAGTCATTGTGCACATCGCATGTTCTCATGCAGGCTGCATTACAGCCTGCGTGGAGAACATAACCAGGCCCACAGTCCTGAACTAAACCATGGCGCTCAGACCAACCACAGCGGTGCATTGCAGCATTGTGATTGGTCAGGGGAGCTTGGGTGCTTACCAATCACAACACTGCATTGCAGCATTGTGATTGGTCAGGGGAACCTGGCTGCCTGCTTCCTGTTCTGAGGAGAGACGAGAGAGAGGTGAGTTAATTTTTTTTAAATAATCTCCTTACTCCCCCTCGCCTCACCACCCCCAATCCGAGCTGGCCTCTACTGCTGACCATCACCAGGGTTTTGGGGTGTGGGGGGAAATTATATATGTTTCTACAAGAAAATTGTGTGTGTTTGCTCATGGCTGTTTTTTCCAGGCCACATAGCAGATGATCCTTGTGTCCATTCATTCCTAAAAGCAGCCCTTTGTTCCTTAGATTACCGGGGATATTCCTTGTATGCCATATGGCCAGAACAGCACTGGAAAGGATATGTAGGATCTATACCTTAGGGGATGCGCGTGATAAGACCATGGTGGTTCCTTCTTATCATTACCAATAAGCATTATTTAAACCCACTCACCACCAACTCTGGAGCTGCTGAATCCGGAAGCTTTGAGTGAAGATGATGGAGGAAGGACTTATAAGAAATGCAGTGAAACACAAAGAGGATCTTCTGAAAGACAGAAAAAAAGTATTGTGGACAAAACCTGAACACAATAAAGGAGCAAATGGATCAAGCCCAGGACTTTCTACATGAAAGCCCAGAAAACACAATGTGGAATTATGCAGGCAGTAATGCCCCCCTTGCCATTGTACTGTTGCAAGACTCTCCTTTTGGCAACCATCATGGCTTGGGATTGTGTGCTCAGGAACTGTGAAAGTGCTGTATAATGGGTACCATCTTAGATTTGAGCCAACACAAAGATTGTAGTCCCCACCCTGTAAGCTTCCTGTGCAATTAATTATGTAGTTGCCAATCAAGACCTGGCCAACACAGTCTCCAACACCATGGTGACTGCCTAAGATAGCACAGAACGCTGCTCCATTTCTGCAGGTTGATTTTATATGAGGATCGCTGGAGGATACTCTGTGACCCCACATGCCACAGTAGGTTTTGACAATCAGATTGCCATTTTAGCACCAAAAAATATACACATAAGAAACTTTAAACAAACCTTCAAAAAGTTAGAGTAATATGTTATCACTACCTATATCTTATTTATCTATGTATTTATTTCTTGTATCATACCTAATGGTAATTTGCTATAGTTTTGAAGGTCCTACTGAGAAGGAGAGTAAGATAGCGTCAACAGGGTAGAAGAACGTGTAATAGTCATAGACAAGCTGCAAGGAATGTATTATGCATCTGATGAAAATCCAGCTTCATCAACATGTATTGATGTTGAATACAGGCCTAAATATAGACCTCGCCTAACATTCCATGAATTATATTCAGTGGTGAAGATGTAGTGAGTTTGACGGGTTGAGTGCTGACAATGGAGGGATCTTCTGCTTACAGTGGATGGATTGGATCATAAGCAGGTTCATGGAAGCAAGCCTGAGACGTCTGGTCAGTGGGACCTTCTGGAAAATCTTAGGTAGATTGTGGCTTTCCTAAGCAAGGTTCTGTGGCTGTGTATAGCCAAGCAGTTTAAAATAAAACTACCTTTAAGTTTGCTATTAAAAATGTGTTTTAAATGTTCTCATAAAAAATATCACATTATTCTATCTTTGTGTGTCTCGAAAAGGGAAGTTTTCCCCAAAAAATATTTTTCCAGGAAATTCTTTCCCATAGAAAGTTGAGATGGCGCATGCGGCCAGATAAGTGGTGCCTGTCTAAAAAGTCTGATGAGTTAATGCAAAAGTCCCACAGTGCTGAGTGTGTCAGAGGCATCAGAAAGGAATAAATCCTGTATTTAGTCAGGCTACATTCCATGAATGTCTGTTTCCTGGTCTTTGGAGGATTGATCAGCATTTTTGGCCTAACACAAAAGTATGCGATGAAAGAAGATGTCACAGACTTGGCGGGGATTGCCTGCCATTCTTTTCTAAAAATACTAACAGGATTACAGTCATTTCATAAAATGGTCTGTTGTCTGGCTCACGTTGCACCATTTATTTCTTCATCACAAATCACTCAGGGGTTAAAAACATCAGCTTAACGACTTAATGCACAGTTACGTAGGAGGCAAAAGATAATGCAACTTAAAAGCGGTACATTGGATATCAGTATTCGATGCAGCATGTGTAATGGTTGCTGTCTTTTTTAATTTGTGCGTTTATTTTTTTAAATAAAATCATATTTCCTTTAATTTTATATACAGCTTTGCTGAGCAAGTGGAACACTTTTGTAATTTAGACTGCACTTTCTATATTTAATAGTTCTATTCCCAAGCCTTCATGAAATGTTTGTATGTTGGGTATCAGCGCTGGTTAACCTTAGATCTGGATAGGTCATTTACTCTTCAAATTTCCTTTTCAAATGTTTTTTATTTTAACCGGTTTTATTGGCATTTCATATAGATAACAACAAGGAGGCAGTAGCCTCCACAAACAAGCATTAGAAATGCAATCGGGCTCGGATTTATTTGAGTTTGAGCTAATGCCATTGTAAATGGCAATGTCTTTTTGCCATGTGAATGGAGTGTGTGCATGTGGTGTGTAGTGGAAATATGTTGGTTGAATTGTAATTTTACCAATGGTGGCATGCTGTGCTTTATATGAATATGTTTAAAAGTAAAGTGTACCATACTGCGATTGCTTGGTGGAAAAGTGCACTGCCGGCTGGAGGTGTGTGTGTCTGGTGGAAGGGTGCACTGACGGCTGGTGGGTGTGTGTTTGGTAAAAGCGTGCACAGATGGCTGATGGTTGTTGGTGTTTGTGCATGGTGAAAGCATTCATTGACGGCTGGGGGTGTGTTGTTGTGTGTTTTCTTTTCTGTGTACTGGTGAGTGTGTGGTGGTGAGTCTGTGGGGGTGAGTCTGTGGGGGTGAGCCTGGGGAGTGAGTGTGGTGGTGAGTGTGTTGTGTTGAGTGGTGACGAGTGTGTGGTGTTGAGAGACTGAGGTGTGTGGTTTGTGTGTGCGTTATGTGTGTGTGGTGTGTGTGTGGGGTGTATGTGTGTATGGTGTGTGTGTGTGGTATGTGTGTGTGGTGTTTTCTGCACACTCACACACTGCCCCTACACATTCACACACTGCTCACCCGCACACTCCCAATGTCCACTGTTTATCCTGCACACTCATTCTGCACACTCACACAATGTGCACCCTTACACACTGTCTCTGCAGTCACTCTGCACTCACTGTCCCTCTGCACTCACTGTCACTCTGCACTCACTGTCACTCTGCACTCACTGTCACTCTGCACTCACTCTGCACTCACTGTCACTCTGCACTCACTGTCACTCTGCACTCACTGTCACTCTGCACTCACTCTGCACTCACTGTCCTTCTGCACTCACTGTCACTCTGCACTCACTCTGCACTCACTGTCACTCTGCACTCACTGTCACTCTGCACTCACTGTCACTCTGCACTCACTCTGCACTCACTGTCACTCTGCACGCACTGTCACTCAGCACGCACTGTCACTCTGCATGCACTGTCACTCTGCACTCACTGTCACTCTGCACTCACTGTCACTCTGCACTCACTCTGCACTCACTGTCACTTTGCACTCACTCTGCACTCACTGTCACTTGCTGTCACTCTGCACTCACTGTCACTCACTGTCACTCTGCACTCACTGTCACTCTGCACTCTGCACTCACTCTGCACTCACTGTCACTCTGCAATCTTTGTTTTGTGTGCGGTTTGTTCTGTACGAAGCCGATGTTTAGGACAGCATTCGTAAAATTCCTGTATTTGACATTTGTTCCTCTTAAAAGTGTAACAATCCTCACATGATCAGGCCCACAGACATACCCTCACCCCTCTCCCAATGTTTGCTGGTGATTCACTGACCACTTGCAGTCAAATGTTCGGTCGTAGGACATTTTATGAAATCACACTTTACTTTTTAGCGCAGTTTTAAACTGGAAATGTCAAGTGTTTGCAGCTTTAGGGAAAACTTTACTTTAACTTGAAGTTTCTGTCTGCGTTCAGCATTCATAACTTTCACGTGCTACAGCAAGCCCCAATAAAAACATAGGTGGGCCAATATTGGTTTGAGTCAATTGCTTGAGCCGTGTCATTCCTAGTTTCGGTGCAGTGGTGTCCTAGTGCCAAATTGTGGTTACTGATGCATTGATGGAAGGAAGTGGATGGGCCAGGCAACAGGAGTTACAGCAAGATTGCTGTTTTCTTGTTTCGTGAAAGAGTCCCTCACCTCTTTTGCATTCTGCTGCAGTGTGTGTTGTGTACCATGAATGGATCGAGCGGGATCTATTACAGAAGTCTTCAGGAGCCGAAGCATCTTGGGTTATGAAGTGATGCCGTGCAGCAGGCCTAGTGCCTGCAGTATGTTGTTTAATCAGCAGTCCAAAGGCTTGTTCTCCGGAGCCTGTTCTCGAGCACGGGGGTTGTTTGTGGTGGCTCTGCGTTTGTGTGTGCATGTTTGGAAAGCGTGTACTACTGCTTCCTGTGTTGCAGTGACAAAGAGGGAAGTGTGTGTTACACAGCTCCTGCCAGTGCTATGCGTGAGGGTGTCATGCACTGCGATGCCTGTGTTGCGGGGATGCGAGGCTTCTTGCTGCTGCATGTCCTGGCCCTGGGAGTGTAGCCTGCACAGACGGTGTCCCTACTGTACCAGTTTCCCGTATGTAGAAGAACGTGGGAAGAAGACTACACTGCATAGTCGTTGCTGTACCAGTTCTTTATGCGTGAACACAGCTGTCACCATCGCTGTCCATACAGACCATGCGATATGTGTGAGCGTGAGGGCAGCTAACACAGTAGCGCCTGTGCCTCGTGTTGTGTGTGTGCCTAACAAAGCTCACCTGCCGCAGGACTGTGCTGATTCTGCAAGCGTCATAGCGATACTGAAAGAAAAGACCTCATGTTATCTCCTACAACGCACTTCTGCCATTTTTTTTCACATACTGCCTAAAATCTCTGTCCAGCGAGGAATAGTGATCGAAGTTTGCAGATTCATCACCTCTCCCTCGGAGGAAGAGTAAAAACCATCCCGGTGATTCCATTTGAAATGCCACTGATTCGCTATGCCTGTGTGCACGTGAGGAGGATGCGCGCCCGACAAACGCACTGCTCTATGGTGAACGCGCGCACACCATCTGGAATGCATTACACGGCCACCCTGACAGCTCCTAATTAAAATTAATGCACTGCCGAGCACGTAACCGCAGAGAAAATGCCCAAAATGGCGCCCGACAATTACATCTGCCCAATCGCATCAAGACTACTAACAATACATCACCGCGAGGACCAATCACAATTCAGATAATAAAAAAAAACTCGCGCACTAAGGAATGTGTCATTCCCGAGCCCTAATGAAACTTTATTTTTTTTTTCTTTAATAATAGGATCTCGGAGCTCCGCCCCGAGCCCTAAAAATGTATGGAACGTAGAGCTGAACTTTGGTTGTTCCTGTTATTTCAGTAGGTGATTTGTACCACCCTCACGGAAAGCGCCATTTCTCATCCTAGGTGATGGTTGGCGCTTTGGAGAAGGACTAGAAGGAAAGGGCAGAGAATGACCTCAGCATGTGAAGGGCAGATGTGCGTTCTCATCTCCCCAAAAAACATAAGGAAAGCTGTAAAAAAAGTGGTGATTCAGGCACGAGCCGGCTGCGGTACCAGCGAGGCAGAACAACAGGTCACCACGGAGAATCATAAAACTGCAAGCAAACAAACACCACAAATGTCCAGCCATGAAGAATCGCCCACGCAGCCTTAAGTACAAGATTCTGTTAGCAGCGCAAATAATTGCAAGACGGAAATGTGTTCTTCTGGTCTGAAAAAATAGACATTTGAGGAGGATTGTGCCTGGGGAAGGATCGGTTATTTTACGCTACGGCTGTGGACGCCCTCAACAGCCTGAAGTCACAAGTGCAGCCCTTGCAGGGCTGACTCAGGCTTTTATCCTCCTAGAGCCGTACAATCTGTAAGACTGATTGTGTAAAGAGCCTCGTATGAAATTCCCCTGAGAGATCCCCAGCGCATACTAAAAGGTGCATACAGTTACTAAAAGTCATAAATGCTAAAGATGGAAAGGGCAGCCAGGCATGAGAGATATAAAAAAAATGCGCGGGGTCCGTGTTTATTAAAGAAAACAGGGCACGCACCCCCAGCTGTGGGCTGAGATGGCACAGTGTGCGGCGTCAGAAAGCATCAATTAAAACAAAAAACGAGCACTCCATGTCACATACCCTAATGCCAGTGAAATAGATCGCGGGGTTCAAGCTCCTGCTGCGCACATCTGTGCATACCCTGTAGAACACAGCATGAGTTACCAGGGGAGGCGACTCAGCCTTTCATCCATTCGAGGTTGATAATAGGAGTACCGTTCAGCTGAATAGTGCTACCTATATTCCTACATACATTACTTACAGCGCCTAGACGCAGGTCCGCATGGGTTTGTGCTGTACTGATGACGGACGTAAGCGTGCTCGTTTGATTTGAAAATGTGATGTTTCCAGCATGGGAGAAAGAGTTTGTCATTAAAAAAAAGTCTAAGGGCTCCTGCTCGGGCGGCTGTTCATGCGCGCACACAGAGCTGAAGGGAAAAAAAACACAGCAGTGCACATGCTCCCAGCACCATCTGCCTTCAATTACCGGCACCTCGGACAGCTGGTAATTGAGGATTTATGTATTCTTCTGGGCGTGTCCGAACACAATATGCAGGCCACTGATTCGCTATGCCTGTGTGCACGTGAGGAGGACGCGCGCCCGACAAACGCACTGCTCTATGGTGAACGCGCGCACACCATCTGGAATGCATTACACGGCCACCCTGACAGCTCCTAATTAAAATTAATGCACTTCCGAGCACGTAACCGCAGAGAAAATGCCCAAAATGGCGCCCGACAATTACATCTGCCCAATCGCATCAAGACTACTAACAATACATCACCGCGAGGACCAATCACAATTCAGATAATAAAAAAAAACTTGCGCACTAAGGAATGTGTCTTTCCCGAGCCCTAATGAAACTTTTTTTGTTTTCTTTAATAATAGGATCTCGGAGCTCGGCCCCGAGCCCTAAAAAGGGGGGAAGGGGAAACTGGGAAAGATCAGGCACAACAGTGAGCTAATTCCCATGCATAATACATCATGGTGTAGTCACCCCTCCATAGATATGTCTAACAAACAGCAGAAAATGTGTTACAGTACGTAATAAATCAATACATTATCACTCCGCCCAAGGATGGCCAGGGGAGATAAGCATGGCCCTACAAATAAATGTCGCACTGTTTCAGGTGAGGGGGTAGTCAGGGACAGGACTTCCTGGAACACTGCCAGCACCATCTGATAAGTGGGAATCTCTGCCTTAAGCAAGTCCACTTCTGCATTCAGTTGGGAGGGGGGGGGTCGGGGAGTGTCTCTCTTTCTGAGGTAGGCCAGCATTGGCTACCAAATGTCCTTTGGGTGGGATCTTGGTTGCATAAGTTCTCATATGTAGGAGCTGCTCCTGGCAATAAACCGCAGCGTGCGGGCAGGTCTCAGCCCTTGGTGCAGGCTACCCGTTGATTGGCTAAGACCAAGCGCATGGCAATGAGACATCTAATACCACGTAGGACAGCTTTAACATAACCTAAGAGGCCAACCAACTGGGTCTGCAGCAGTGCAGGGATCGTTATCTGCTGCAGGACCGAGTAGACTGCAGACCATGGGCACTCCCAGTAGAGATGGAGGATTGAGGCCTAAGGAGAATCGCACCGCAAAGAGTGCGCATCATAGACCAATCCCTATGTGCATTAATTGCACTGCGGTACGATCTAGCCTGTGTAGATCACGCGTTATTGAAATGCCTAATAGCCACCACCTTTGAAACAATATTGCTTGTTCCTCTCCCTGTTTTAAAAACCACGAGCACTTTACACATCACATAGAAGACATAGTCATCCACTAAGGAATGATAACACTGGGGATAGTGTTAAATCCTATTAGTAGAATTATTGCTCTGATTAGTATGTGTGCTATGATTACTTTTCAGTAATGGTCCTTGAGGAAGGGCGGGTCGCCCGAAATGCATTGGGGCCAAAAGGAAGCTTATATAGAAATGGTGTCAAATGAATGAAGTAATGAAGATAATTTCGAATTAAAAACATTGGAAACTAAAATAAATAAATTCAGCAATCACTGCGTGAGTTGGAGCCCATTTGTATAACAAAGCAACATAAATTAATGAATCCTCTCCTAGGATTCAAGTAGTGCCCAGGGGGACACAACCAATTGAGTTTGAAAGCGCTGAAAGGTATTCATCACATTAACGTTCTTGAACGGAGCACGCCACCCCAGGAGCACTCAACACATTTTTGAAATTTTTGAACCACGATAAAATTCTCATTGAAACTGGTTGTGCACGGGCAAATAATTAATAAGAGGCAAATGTGACACTGTAGTGGCGCAAGTAAGGACATCCCAAGTGAGCAGCCAATATTCTATCCGCAACCACATGTCATGTGCTACCGTAACACAGGTACCTTGTTCACCGTGCGCATGTGTCAGCCGCCAGATATCTGTAAGGCAATTCTCCCTCATAAGTGGGTGGAATTGTGCAGCTGCTTTGGGATTGGGTCATCATGAGGCACCACAGTGGTCCACTGCATGATCAAGGACCGCATCAAAATCGCCCCCACAATTCACAGCTCCTGGTCCTATGCCAACTATAAGTCGCCACACATCAGTAAAAATCTCTGAGCAGTCGTTGTTAGGGCCATAGATCGCAGTTAGGATGACTGGGAGTTACTGAAGTGTGCCTGCAAGAAGGACATAGTGCCCATTAACATCACATATGATGTGGGTCAAATGCCAGGGTTAGCCCTTATGCAGGTGTATGGCAGTCCCCCTAGCATTATTAGAATTGAGGCGAGTGAGATGGATTCTTGGAGAAATCAGATGTCTATGCGGTGCCTATTGGATATAAGTATGGATTAACCTAGCTTTCCACTGGTCATTTAGCTTGCAGACTTTCCAGATCAGAGACCAGGTCATGATCATCACACTGCATCGAGGGAGCAGCATGCCATAGTGGAAGTGGGCCAGCAGCCCAGCCAGGTGTGATATGTGGAGGAAGAAAACCAAAAAACAAACAATCAAACAGAGCCACCCCCACCCACTTCAAACCTAGAACTTGGTTGAGAGCCCCATCCATCCCTCCCACCCAGAACCCAGAACCACATACCAGAAACAAACGTGTGGTGGGAATCATGCCGGGAGCCATCAAAGAGCCAGGGGATCACCTCAGTCAAGAGGAGACTGGCTGGCCGATGGGGCGCGGTTGCACCTGAGTGGAAATGGGTGTGGGCATCAGAAACATATAGCCATGATCATTAAAAGAAAAAAAACAGAGCTGATTGGTGGTGTTTGCTCATCACGTGGGCCGGGGGCGAAGGCGGCAAGTCGGCCACAGTTGCAATGCAATTATCTGGTGCCAATGTGGGTTGGAGCAAAAGATGTTGACGACACATGGGAGTTAATTCTGCCCCCTGTGTGCTTCATAGCCCTTCAAAGGAGCATTTGTAACGAGTGCCTCTCCACCACATTCCTTTCTGTTCTCTTTAATAGGGGCAATCATGAAATGAGGCACTGTGCTTTATTCGTCACATTGGCATTGAGAGTCGGAGACCTCCCTGACACCAGCACGCCACCACACTTGCTCCAAGAGAGGGGAGCAATACATGTGTAAGAGACAGGCACTTGCCCAGCTGCTGCATATTCAATATTGGCATGTCTGAACAGACACTGACCTGGTATCCAGTGAATTTTAGTGCCAATTTTACTCTTGGGTGTAACAATATAGGAAGTACACATGCAAAGCTTTTTTATGTCCTTTTATGTGGATGTTATTTACAATTCTTTTTAACATTCTGTGCAGTTAGCATCATCTTAAAACTGTTGATTATTGTGTGAACATTTTGGCAAAATGAGAATTTGTGTACAAAGCAAAGAAACAGCGAGTTTATAGACCTATCACAATTCCCTCCCAATTTCCCAAAATAGATCCAAAACAAAATATTCGAAAACATCGTCACATGCACACCCACTGCTCCTGCTGTTTCCAAGGAACGATCCAAAAGATCTGAACAGTTCAACACATAAATGTGGGATGCACCACAAGTCCTAATATCAACAGGCAATGATCCATTTAATCCGAATTGCATCCAAGTTAATCTTTATTGTTCACAGGAATAGCATAAAAAACAGCAAACACGTTTCGTCCACGGTCTGTGGACTTCCTCAGGGCATGATCTTATATCCCCAGTAGTGTAAGTGCCTCAGGTGTAACAAAGAGTATGACCCCGTCTCTGGGCGGTTGAAATTCAAATATCTGTTATGTTCCTAATCCTAATTTTGTGTTAAAATGAGAATTTGTGTAGTTTCTTTTGAGCTCTTAAACTACTTAAGTGATAAAATGAACACAATACCTATTTGTACCCCTTCTAACACTACAGCATGGGTCTGCTTGAGTTCGCTATAATCATAAAGATTAAAACATGCACCTAGCTCAGCAATGCTTCCCAAGACATAGCAGAAAACAAAAACGATTCGATTTCAAACTTCAGGCTATAAATGTCCTGCCAAAAGATAAACCATGCCAACCAACACCAAACCATAACAGTGTGCACCTTCAGGTGATGTAGTTCTTCATATGTGTGACATTCCTCCTTGATTAAATAATTAGCGATCTCCGCAGGGGTTTCATTATCTAGCTTGCAACCATTGTTGTAAAAGTTACATTCTCTTTTTTTTCTTTTTCATAAACAAACATCCAATGGAGGAGTTTAAGAAAACCAAACATTCAGTGGTGTCTGGATTTCATCAAGGACGAGTCAGGAAATGAATATATGATAATACAACGCTTACCTGTACCACGCATGGCTTTACAACGCGTATTTTACTACGCATGTGTCTTTACCACGCAGCATTTGAGCACGCAAGACTATACTCCGCCATATTTACGTTACGATAACCAGCGCCAAAACATGTCTTTCAAAATTGAGATAGGACTTCTATGTGGACGTACACGCCACGTCGTTGTTGAGGCTCTTTCCTTTCTCTCCTTTGGCACTGAAAAGCGTTTTTTTTCTAAAGTTTATTTTTATTTTTTATTCCGCTTGTTTTTTAGGGGGGGAGACCCCCCAACCCCCCTTTTTATTGTCCCTTTCACCTAATGATATACACGCAGGACGAAGGAACGAAGACTGGAAGCAATGAAGCTTGCGTTGTAAAAACGTTTGTGGAATGCACCCGCGGTGAAAAGACGTTTGCGTGGTAAGTGACTCGTTGTAAAAGTAAAGCGTGGTAATGCGTTCGTGGTAAATGATGTTTCCCTCAGGAAATTAGACTATTTGAATCGATTTTAGAAAGATATGTACGGCTGGGAAGGATTGAAGATTGTGGAAGACTGGCTATTTGAGGCTGGCCCACAAAAAGATACCAAGGGTCAGGAATTGGCAGTTCTTGGTCACGCCTGGGTGAGATCTTACAGTACTTACTGATTTATATAAAAGGGCTACAAACTAGCGCGATGGCTCTGGCAACTTTCAGTTTCTTGTATATTTTATGCCTTCCCCGGTTCATGTATATTTAGTGCCTTTTTCATGATACTTCTTTGTCCCCGTTTGTTCCTGCCTTCTCATGCTGATTTATACTGATTTGTTCCATCATTGCACCTGCCCTATTGACGTACCATCAACCTTGTGGTGTTGGGTTCCACATCTTTTCCTGGTTCCTTCTGGACTCTTTACTAGTTCATTTGAAGTACCCTGTGATCCTGTTGTGAATTTGCTTGCTTCTCTACTCAGACTTAAATGTTTGTTGCTCATATGTGCTAATTATCTTTGTGCCATCTGTTGTTACAGGCTTTTGTCACTCTGCCCCTGAAACTACTATCTACAACACCATCAATCCGATATGTGCCAAAGAGATCTCCTGTGGCATTTCCCAGCAGACGCGGTGTATTCTTTCTTTTACATTTCCTGAACCTCTAACTTCTTTCCGCAGTGCAGATTAGTCAAGGAAGTTGTTCTAATTGTACCATCTCTCAAAATGTCCTTATGGAGAGACTGGTGGATTATCAACAGAGTCCAATACCCTGTTTTCTAGGTGGCATAGGGTTCATTTTCCTGACAAGTGGCCATGTTGCAGGTTGTTTTCTCCATATGCATAAGGATCATTGGTTGTTTTTCTTGTTTAGATATGCCATGCTTCGCAAGGCAAACCCAGACACAGAAAATCAGTGGAGGTATGCCACCATTACAGGGGCTGGGCTACTGTGGGCTGAGGCTCCAACGGGAGAAACCCAGCAGTACCGAAATCCCTGTAAATACAAAGGCAAAAATTCACTTAACATGCCATCAATTAAAATTGTCAATTACTTTCTTCATCCTTTATCCAGGGACGCCAATTCACCAAAGTACCAGGGGAAAGGGAACAGACATCATGAAGACTTTGACAGCCAATAACATTGCAGTGTTGGCCCCTTGTCCCTTAACCACTGTTTCTGCCTCAGCCATCTCCACTTTGCTCTTTAGGGATTAATGCAAGGGCTAGGAGTGAAAGTTACAGGATGAAAGTAGGTTTCCAACCTGTTAACCTGCTCTTCCTGAACATGGTTCCTGCTAACTGATGTTCTTCCCTTCTCTGTGGAGGCTGTGGCCAGGCACACTTACTGTCCTTTCACGCAAACTAGAAGAATGGCCTCAGACACCTTATTTGTCCATAGACGCCAAATGATGGATTAATGCATACTGCATTGGTATTTGTATAGAGCTTTCCTACCATTTACAAGGGCCAATGTTACCCTTGACTGGGTAACAAAAATGCGCAATTGGTTAGAGAAAATGACTCTGACATCTGTATGTTGCCTTGGTCGGAAAGGATCCTTTTCTATATCTGTGACAATGTCTTCTGACCCACCAGTTCTTCAGGAAGACTTTGTGATCAGGTGTTCCAAAGGTGTTCCCACCGATGTCCCGTGACCAGCTCCCCAAACCATTATCCGAAACTGCCATGAAAGCCTCTTTATTAGGGAAGGGGAAGTCATCAATATGTTTGTTAATTGACTGTTTAAGTATTTATCTTTAGGAGTTGCCATCCTTCTTAAATTTGGTAGTGATCCCTTTGAGAATTTGTTGCCCATTCAGAACAGTGTATGCTCTAAATAGGAATGGGCAAGCATCTAGCAGCTGAAAAGGAAAAGGGATGCTAATTATAGTGAAGGAGACAAAAAAGAACAAGAATTTGCAAACGTATAAGGTTTCGCCTATGAGAGCTATTGGTTTTGGCAATGTATTTTAGCCATGCTGTACAGCATAATGGATGCTTTACAGTGTGGGTAAAGCTAATTTAAGGAAGCATTATGACGCAGCCAAGGCTAGTGTGCTTTTTCCAAGTGCATTAGAACTGGATGGATCATTGTCTTTTTTTTTTAATTCCTTTTAGCCATACGGCACTGCAGCCACTCTTCTATACAGCAGGGCTACAAACCATTACCAAAGTCAGCAATGCCAATGCTATTCAGCATGAACAAAAGTTAATGTCAGAGCCAGTAGGCTCAAAGGTGAGACCTATTGGCTTTGCCAATGGTTGTTAGGTCTCGGCACAACACCCCTGTGATCCAAACATAACTAGTTAATCTCTAAATGTGTAAAAAAGGAAATAGAATATGACATTTGATAGAAATTCCTATAATATAAAGTAATTGCGCCCATGTCCTTGTCTTAGTGAAAATACATTTGGAAGCAGATAACATCTGTGGTAACAATGGGAGCAGATAACATCTGTTGTCACAATGAGCATCCATTTTGAAGGAGAAAAGGGCTTCTTTGAAGTGCATGTGACACAGTTAAACATAGTTACAATTGGTAAGAGTTTCAACAACGACGACTAGGAAGAAGAAAAAATAAAAGTAGTACATCTTTACAGCACATTCAGTGGACAGCAATCAAGCTGAAGAAATCAGTGCTTGGTCCGTGCATCAGCCGAAAGAAGAGGAAGTGAAGTCAGCACATGCTGGCCAATTAGAAGGCATGAAGGCATCAAAAGAGAGTGACAATGAAGTAAACAAATCTTAACCGCTTAACCGCGACGGCAATTCCGCCGCTGTGCGGCTGTTTCATTCGGTGGGCTAGGCCGTGTCGGCCAACGGACGTGCGCAGCACTACGAAGGTAGTGCTTGCGATGGCCATTGGCTGACGGGCACATGGAAAGGGTTAAGCAAGCCCCTTGGAATATATAATATTTTGGCAAGATCAAATGTGCTGTCACAACAAGACATAAAAAGTATGAAAATGGGTAGAGGCAGGGACAAGGGGGAATACAGCAAAAGGGACATCAGAAGGTAGCACATAAAACAAGCATAAGCTTTGGCAATTCCAGTGAGAGGAAGGGAAGGGCTTGTCTGTCCCTTAGGTCAGACAATGGCCACAAGCCAGACCCTTGTTGCACATGAATGTGCAGTGTGGACTGTTTGTATGTCGAAGAAACAAACCATCCAGGTGCCATATAATGATGCCGTTTTGTGCCCTGCACCAACGCAGAAAAGGTCTTCTTGGCACCTGCAGTTCATACGTTATGTTCAAATATCTCGCAATTACTTCCCTGTGTTTCAGAGCTCTGCTGTCAGCAAAAATGTATAAACTCTGAGATTTTTCAAGTTAATGTATGTGCTGAAGACGCTAAAAAGTAGTGCACAGACCCCTTCTGCTCTCACGCAGAGGTGGAACAGCATCATGATCTCCAAACATCTCAAGGGCCATGACCCCGCAAAGATGGATTTTTCGAATCTCTTATTTATAACAAGAATAAAAGAGGTCAACATGAGGCTAAAGAGCAATTTATGAAACTACTGTATGTTTTTGGAGAGTCCTGGCCAAGTCTGTGAACTTTTAACACGTTTTTATACTTGGCCAAAAACCTCTTTTAGTTTCTCTAGACCAGGAAACAGACATGCGGAAAATATGGTCTGACTGAACAGTAAGAATATCCCTTCCTCAGACCAGTCCCACATATATCACTGTCTGCTTTAATTAAATCACCCGCAACATGGACCTACCCCACTAACTTAGCCTTATGTGCCTGTGATAGGGTAAAACATAAGTGAGTGAAAAGCATTAACTGATTAAAATGCATAACAAAGACTTTCGTGCAAAATACAACATGTAAAAATAGAAGATTTCACAAGGCCTCAGTACCATGAAAACCAAAGAAGATTTGCGAAATAGAGGTATATAGTTGGATGGGCAGGTTCAAGGCCCTCACTATGAAGGGGGTTGGAGTTTTCCAAATCTTGCGCAAACTCCTTCGCACAGTGGTCTGGAGTTCATCACACTCTATAATTACCAGTAGTCATAAGGCCTTCCACCATCTTTAAATTTCGGCTTGCAGGCATTTCAAGGGAGAAAAGAGGATGGCATTTCCTGTGATAAATGGATGTTGTTGAGTCAGTCATAAAAACTTTCATTTTAGACCTTAGTCCATTAAATCAGCCCATGAGATATACAACGGTAAAACCAATACAAAATAAAATCAAACAATATTTCTAGCTTAAAACTTGATTCCTATTAATAAAATGCTATTCATTATTACAATACAAAGCGGGTTAAGATGCGGCAGCAGTTGATCTGCTTAATAGTAACAACCCCAATTAAGCCAGACTACTATATTTCCTGAACAGTTTACAGCCAACCCATTAAAAGTTCTCTTATATTTTCCTGCTAGCTAGAAAAAAATGACTTATTTCCAAAATCAGAAATAAAAATTGCATACAAAATAGGAATTTAGAGGCTTCTCAATGATTAGATATTCAATACTTTCTTAAACCCGGTTTTAACAGTTTCCTCAGCTCCCACCTAAAATATAAACAGTCTAATAACAGGTGTTCATAATTGGATTTCATCTGCTTCTTATATTTGCATAACCCCCCATTTAGTTTTAATCTCTTGATCATCTCAACCCCCAGATATATTGACTTTATCCCTGTTCAAAACCGTAGGAGTTTTTGGCTCATAGTGGGGTTTGCTAATGATGACAGATAATGAAATACCATGTTATTTTATCATGAGACCCAGGAATGTTGGATAGACGTCTTCGTAAAGAGGTACCTAAAATCTCTCTCTCCAGAGGTTTCTTCTATCACTACTCATAGATCCTTTATTTGGAGAGGGACATTTTACTTGGGCGATCCAGGTAAGTAGAGTTCTTTTACTGATGATATGCTCTGCCTGAGGCTCGCAGCCCAGTTCCTAACCCTCCTTAAAATCTCATCTTGACACAACTGAGATACCTTGAGCTCACCTGGTTCTAACACCTTGTTCCAGAATCTCAAGGTAGTTCTCTCCGAGAGGCAAGACCATGAGGTAATTTCTACCTCCAACCCTTAGCGCCTGGATCACTGACAATTTGGGCCTATTCAGAGCCCTTTTCAGACGCAGACCTTCAATTGCTTCCCAACTATGCGTACGGCTAAGATACAGAATTTCAGCCCTACAAAACCATTTTGCCTTAACCATTGCTTTAAAGGCAGTTAAAATTGGGCCCAGAACTGGGCCACCGTACTCCTTCCTAAATTTATTCATCCCCATTGTAGTAGGCAAAGCATTTGTTTTAAACACTTTGCGATGTACTTTTCATCTTAAATTAGATGTAAAAGGCATGCTCAAATATCGGTACATTCCACCTCTTCTATCTGTGTCCTCTATATGTACCATTTTAACTCATTCTTCTTCTGACCAAATATTGATATTTAGTTTTTTTCCATATTAATCATAAGTTTTTTGGTCTTACACTACTTTTGAAAGGCATCTAACTTCTAATGGAGCCCTATTGGGTCATATCCATAATGACTAAGTCATCCGCATGGAGAAAGAGGAAGATCTCATTAGGGTTTATGGGAGATCACTTAAATATATGCATACAATGTCAGGGCCAGCACAACACAATTGTGGTGAGGTAAGCAACAAAATGTGAATGTTATTCCCAAAAACTTGAGATTGGTGCTATTTATTGAACCAGATAAATTCTGAACTCCTGGTAGTCAGATTTTATCCAGTGTGCTAAAGAGCATCTTCCCCCGGGTGGACTCATAATCAGGGTGTGAATAAAGTAATATTATTAAAGGGGTCAACACTTCCAGGTAGGTATAAAATGGAGTGGGTTAAGAGGTTCCTGTTGCAAAGCCAAAGGCCCTACCCAGTGCCAGTCAATAACTACCTGGGAGTGCCCTCCCCATTGGATAATATTGCTATTGTAAATCAGAACCTTAAACATAGGGATGAAATTCACAAAATTGTTTGTTAGATTGTGTATTTTTCATGGGGCTTTTTAGGCAGAAGCTACAACAAACATACCAGTATGACATTTTTTGTGTGATAAAGTTCTTGTATTTTTGTCTAATTGAAATACATTGCATTAAATGTCTGATTTTGAAGATCAGAATTATAAAGGGTGAAAACAGATTTTGGTCAAAATATTAATCATTTGTTGGTGGAATCATGCTAACTTTAGTTGTTGTGTGGAGTTTCAAGGTGATTTTACTCATGAAAAATGCTGATCCTCTGCTGGAATTGGATAAACCATTTTTGAAATAAAACAGTTTTCTATAATGCCTTTTCAGTTAATCTATGGAACCTAATTCAGAAGCTAAAATGAGAACATGTTTTCTATTCATTCACGAATATCTTTCTCCACTGTGTGAGAAAAAAGTCTGACATGCTGGGTAAAACCTACTTCTATAGCAGTAGAGGTCTGTCAGTTGATGCAGCAGTGTTGAACTGCAGCTTCAACAGTGAGTTCTACTGAACAGCAAGACTTCTACCATTCAATTTTTCATGACAAATGTGAGGCACACCAGAACGCCGCATTGCTGTATTCAGAGAGGAAAACATTTCATATGGAGGAGACTGCAATAAATGAACGAAATGAGGGTTATAATTTGTCCCAACAAATTATGCTTAGTGCTCTAGAAAGCTAAAATGAGGATACATGTTCCATATATTTACAAATCTCTTTCTCAGTCCTGTGAGAAACAAGTCTAACATACTGAGTAAAACACGTAGTTCAAAAAGCAGCATACATCTGATAGTTTACTCCAAAGTGATCTACTACAGCTTCACCACAGAGTTCCAATGAACAACTAGAGTGGTAACATGCTATAATGATAATGACACAAATGAGACACACATGAAAACCATATTGCTGAAATCAAACCTGTAGAACTGAAAGCATTTCCTGAGCATCTGGTTGAAGTAAATTAGCATTGAGATGTTAATGCAGATATAAAACCAGCTGGCTAACAAATGTGAGGGGCGTAATGGATTTTTAGTAATTTGACGCATTATATATTTTGAAAGTGGCTAAAAATAGTTCTCTTAGTCCAACATCCACATTCCACATCTGTTTACACAGGCTAACATTTCTCTGTGTCTCAATACCTTCCCAATTTAAAAATAGTAACATTTTGGTAGACATTAGAGGTTTTTTAATCTTACATTTAAATGTAGGTTGGTACATTTTTTAGAGATGGACTAAGCTATTTAAGACAGATCTCATATTTGAAAGAAAATAGATTTGTACCACAATAGGTAGTATGGCCCTTCAAAGAGGTTTTTGCTTGTTTGTTTTATTTCTTTGGACTTTTTGCTGCTTTTTCATGCCTGTAGTTGCGTATCCCTGTGCTAAACACAAAGGGGCAGATTTACAAGCCCCTGGCATCATTTTTGCGTGGCTGTTGCATCACTTTTTGTGATGCAGCGGCGGCGTAAAAATGTGGTCCATTTACAATGGGACTCATCTAGGAAGATGCTTCACGTTGCAAAGCCCTGCATCACATTATACCTGCGCCAGGTATAATGTATGCAGGGTGGGCATTCCTACATAAAAAAGCCTTGTTGAAGTGACGCAGTGAAATCTACAAGATTTCACTGTGCCACTTCTAGGACGCCACTGCGTCAAAATCTTACGCCTGCCTGGAGCAGGCAAAAGGAGTGACACAGCACAATGAGGATAGGCCTACCCATGCATTGCTGGAGTTGCATTATGCTTGCGACATGACTCCAGCAATGCATGACTTTTGCCCCAACAGATGCGCCAGAATTTCTGATGCATCTGTCAATCCTTGCACCATGGTGTGCCGTAATGTAAATTAAGCTCATCCATGGTGGCGCAAGGGTTTCTCAAGGGGGCGCAGGGAAAGTGACGCATCTCTACAGATGCGTCACTTTCTTGTAAGTCTGCCCCAAATAAACTATATAACGTATTTTAAAATATGTATTTACGGTCGACTAAGATGTCTTCTATATTCTTTATAAACTGCTGCAATCAAAGATAATTAAACACATTTTAAAATAATAAACGTTCTAAATCAGGCAGAACAATGAGTATGCTATGTTGGGGAGAGGAGTTGGCCTAAAGGCTATGGCGGTCGACCTCGAATCTGGGGAACTAGGTTTGAATCTCTGCAACGACGCTGAACATCCTGTGATTCTGGTCAAATCACTTAATCTCCTTGTGCCTTACAAAAATGAATGTGTCCTCATGTAACGCAACTGGTGCTTTGTAAAGCACTCCGATACCTTTGGGTCAAGTTTGCGCTATATAAAACTATGTACAAAAAACAAAACTGTGAAAGTTGTCGTAGGCTACACACGTTTTACAGACTGGCAACCTGTAAATATATGATACAAGGTAAGGTATTCAGTCATTTATTTCAGGAATGAGAGATGTGATTCGTTTTCATGTACATATTTCGTGATCTATACAGGAAAGAGAACAATTCTAACACTGTCTTCTCCAGAAGCACATTTCCAAGTGCAGGCACATTCTGTGCAGTAGGTGAATACTTTAATTTATCAGAACTTTGTTATCTTCACAAACAGCTATTAGGACAAGACGATGTAGTCATATGTGAGCTGATACTGTAATGAGGTTTGTCTTTTGTATTAGCTATGAATTTCATGGGTAGATAGCGACAAGGATAGGAGATAATCAAAATGCTGCATTTTGGAATGGTATAGGCAGTGTGTTTTATAATGTTTTTTAGCTACCCAGAACTGCACATCTGGTGTTAGCTCAAAACCTTGAGTTCTAAATATGAGCTACAAATTATACTACATCAAAAAACACAAATGCCTGAAATAAATATTTTTGAAAAGTTGACATTATAAAAATGTCATTAATTTAAATATAGAGTTAAGAATAGTTAGATTTGTGAGAATTGTGTGTTCAATGGACAGTGTCCAGTTCTTAATTTGGGTGTGCCCCATGAATATCGAAACAAAAAAATCGATGGGATATATCAGGGACAGAATTTTGGAAATAAAATATCTTCACATATGTACCTAAAAAGTATATATATTGTCAAGTTATATAGATGTGGAATTAAGAATAGTAAATCTATACTACCTCATATACACTTACCTTTCTATATGTTGTCCTTTAATATTCCTGCACCACAATATTGTTGGTGTTGATATTTAGTAGTAGAAACCTTATTTTGTGCCAATAGTTACAGGTGGTGGACACCAGCACTCATTTATGGGGACCAGGATTTAGTTTTCATCACCACACTTTGATCCAAAGCAACAAAGACAAGAAGGCAGAAGGAAGAAACAAGCGTTGGCAATGCCAAAGTTTCTTGCCTATGCAAGATCTATTGGCCTGTTCAATTTTTTTTAACAATATTGCACGGCAGCACAGCCGCTGTGCAACATGACTTAAGGCAAAGAAAACAAAAGCGCTATAATGAGATCACTGTTGGCTATGTCATACCACTTTTTTTTATACTGTTAGCCATGTTGTACGGCAGCTACTGTGCAACATGTCTGGAAGTTATTTTTAAAAATGGTGCTATGACACAGCAACTTTAACTTTCAGGCATGTTGCACAGCAGCTGCTGCACAACATGGCTAAAAGTGAGAAAAAGTACTATTACATGGCCAGCGTTGACTGTGTCATAGCTCTTTATTTTCTTTACTTTCAGCCAAGTTGCACACTGGCTTTGCTGCTGTGCAAGATGGCTAAAATATATTGACAAAGCCAATAGATCATTTATAGGCAAGACCAATTGGGTTTGCCAATATTTGTTAATTTGTTTAGGAACTGCAGCGCCCCAGCTTCAGAGAGGACTTGAGTATGTAAGTGCGTTTAAAAAGGCGAAATGATTAATTTAATAGAGGTGTGCAAAAGGAGAGACATTCTATAAAAACTGTAACATTTTTTAGATGCAAAGCTATCTTTCAGACTGATTTTTTCTGGTGCCATTTTAAACATTGGCCACAAATAAAGACCCCCCCACCCCCCCAGCCCCCCAAAAAACATTCCTTGTTGTTCCCAGCAAGCAGTATTATCATTAAGAAAAATAAAAGTTACATTAATTGGGCCATGTGTTATAAGACCAAAATAAGCATCAAATCAGTTAGCAGCCCTGATTAAACGTTACGAGCATGTTGGAGATAGGAGTAACCACTCACACTATGGGCATGCAACAGGGAGGGGTGGACGGAGGGCAGCAACACAAAGAAACAAGCATTTACAATGCAATGGTTTCGCCTTTGGAAAAGTTAGAGCTATTGGCATTGTAAATGACAAACTTTGTATTTATGTGTTGGTTTTGAAAACAGATAAATAAATGGCATTGTCATTTACATTTCCATTAGCTTAAACTCTCGCAAATGTGAGACCTATTGCAATTGCACCCACACACACAGGCACACACACACAGCCAGCCGCACACACAGAGCCAGCCGCACACACACACACACACACTAACCCTAGTTTTTGTGCACCAGTCTCTCGATCCTGGTGTGATTGACCAGGACCCTATGCTTCACAGTAGGTGTTCTTAATACCCAATATCCAACATAATGAGTACCAAACAATAGGTACCTGCCCTCTGCTCCCCCATACTGCTCCCAGGAGATAGGACTGATTTCAGCAGCGCAGCAGGCGCCAGGAGGTGCTCCATTATTTTTATTACCTGATCTGGAAAACGGCCTCCAGGTAAAAATCTCATTCCATATACATAACTACATGAAATTACAATACAAAAAAGTTTTACTAAATATTTGCAGTGCATAATTCCAATTAAGTATGTGAACTACTTATTAACCCCAGCTTCAAATGCTGCAAGTAAAATACTGCTACTTAAATTTCCAAGAGGACTGAACTTGGCACTAGAGCCAAGGATGACTATTGTCATCTCAGGATGCTCATCCTGTACGAAAGAAGGTCCCTCTTTCTGCTCTGTATACACTCTTTTGCACCGGAGCCAAGGGCACTGTGAACTTAAACAGATCCGAAGAAAGAGAAAGCAGACGACCACCACCAGTTCCATCTACATGTCCGATTTCTCCATCAGTTGTAGGATTTAGCCCTGCATGATCTCTGGCTCGTGGTTACAGCACAATCTAGTGCATCTAAATCGCTGAGCTCTAGAAACTCATCTTGCTTAAAGTCCACCAACAGCACCTGCCTGGAGCAAACAGAGATGTGCCAGCTTGCAACTTACTCAAACAAAAAGGGTGTGCAAAATTGGTACAGCATGGTGTGTTATAACACATCTCTTCCGCAGATACAATGAAAAGTTTACAAGACTCCTAGCACAACCCCACAATTGTACACTGGCCTCACAGAGCCAGAAATTGATATTAGATGTCCTAAGTGTTATCAGGTGACAGGCCACCTATTATCACACTGTCCTCACCAGCACAGTGTGAGGTGTTATTACTTGTCCCTTCTGCAGTTACAATAAATGGTTACAGGATTCCTAACATCACTCCAAACATTGTACACTGGCCTCGCAGAACCTAAAATGATGTTATTAGATGTCCTTTTTAAAGTTTAATCAGGTAAAAGGCCACTTATGATCACACTGTCCTCAGAAGCTGTGTTATAACATATCCCTTCCGCAGATACAATGAAAAGTTTACAGGGCTCCTAGCATCACCCCAACCATTGTACAATGACCTCACAGAGCCTACGATGGTGATAGTATATATCCTTTTTAAAGTTTAATTAGATGATGGGCTATATATGATCACACTGTCCTCACAAGCAGTGTGATCTGCTATTAAATATACCGTCTATAGATACAACAAATGTTTACAGGTCTCCTAAAATCACCCCAACCATTATACACTGGCCTCAGAGCCTACGATAATGTCATCATGTGCACTCTACGATACACTCAGGTTACAGACCTCCTATGATCACCCAGTCTCAGTGCCCTGGGTGATGTGTTGTTGTCCCGGGTGCAGCAGGGAGGCAAGGTGGGTGCGGCCTTTCTACCTCTCCTCCCTCGCTGGGTTTTATGGAGCGTGCATTCATTCACACATTTTGTTCTGTGCATTGTCTGGCGGGCCTCGCCTAATGTAAGGTCAGCGGGTGAATATCGCACAAGCAGCCCTCTGGCACTTTGTTTGCAGGTCAGCCAGCTTGCCTAGCCTGGCTATGGGCAGCGTTTGAGCGACGAGAAGCAGGGCGCTGTTTCCACAGCGCGTGCAGGGTCCCGGGATTGCAAATACCTGAGGTGGAACAGTCAAACGCAAGGGAGCAACGCGACACCCTGCGTTTATTAGCTGCCTGCCACTTTAGTTTTTGAAACGTTTATGGCTGCAATTCATAATCCCGGAATACTTCACCACAAGCAACTCTCGGGGTCTGAGATCACACGGTGCGAAGGTCACAACTGTGGCAGCCCGAGGACTCAATGCACGGCGGCCACGCGTGTTAGCTTGCATCATCAGCCAAAGGACAACATCGCTGGCATTTCTTTCAGCAAACAACAGAAAATCCTACCTTAAACACGGACAGCGGGAGGGGGGGCAGGGGTGGGAACGGGCACACGGAGAGCGGGAGGGGGGTCCGGGAATGCACGGCGGCCACGCGTCATGTTATTCCGAATACAGATGGTTCTCCCAGGCATGTCTGGTCCTTGATACTGCTTACCAGATGACTCTCCCTCTTTAGGGATACAATATTACAGCCGGTTTACCACCTTTACACCTTTATAATCTACACCCAGTAGGATAGCCAGAGTGCGTGTGGGCTGTAATGTAAGAGATCAAAATGATGAAACTATATACATACATGCCCAATACCATGGTTTATCAGGGGAATGTGATGTTTTTGTCAGCTACTGCTGGTTAATACTAACAAGCGATACGATGTGCACCGGTGTGCTCGGCGCAGGAGCTCCCTTGATGCATCTGTGATTTACTATAAACAGAGGAATGTGAACAGTTACTCAACATCTGTCCACTACAGACGCAGACACCCAAAGTTGGGGGAAGTAGCTCGGCTGTGCGGTTACGCAAACAGGGCTGGCATTGGTACAAAACTGAAGACAGCCAGGTCAGCATTTGTTTACTGAGTGGCAAGTCCCTCGCTCCCCGGGCACGGCGCGCACCTACCGATCCCCTGGATGAAGATGAAGCCCGCTATCATCAGCACTGGGTGCCAGTTGAACTCAGCCAGGCCTCCGTCCCAGCCGTTCCCGCCAGTGGAAGACCCAGATCAGGGCGAAGAGGACGGCGAGGAAGCCCAGCACCAGGCTGCAGGCAAGGAAGCGGAGGAAGCTCCTGTAACACTCCATCTTCGCCCCAAACTCTGAGCGGCAGGGGGAGGGACGCCACACGCTGCTTCCCCCGCCCCGTGCGCCTCCCGCGGCGGCAAGCTGTGAAGGAAGGGGCGGGCCCGGAGGGAGGGGGCCAAGCGCGCCCACCTCCGGGCCAGCTCTGTTCGCTCAAGTGAGCCAGGCGTCCAGCCCGGCCTTAGAAGTACGAAGAATCCGAGTTTAGAGGAACAGTTGTGGCACCCAACCCCTACCCCATGTATGTTCAGACGCAGGAACTATCTTAAACAGGGAAAGCATGTGGAAGAAGCACGGGCACACGGACAGGGGGGGGGGTCGGGAAACGGACAGCGGGAGGGGGGCGGGAACGGGCACAGGGAGGGGGGGGCGGGAAGGCAAGAAAAACATAGCACTGACCTGTACTTCTTCCGGCGGCCGTGGTCGGCATGGAATGACGAAAACAAACGAATAAAAAAAACCCGAAACTCCGCCCACCGCCGCGATGACGACATCGCAGAGGCGGAGAGGGAAAGAATCGTCGGGAACGCCCACCATTCGCCTCGGGAAATGACGGACAGTTCTCTCTTCCAATGGCTAGCCTCCATTTATGGATATATGGTGATTTGTGTTCTTGCTGAGAGGATCCTAACATTTGATGATGCACATGAGCGATTAAGTGTGCTTCCCAAACAGTGTTTACTGTAGGTACAGTTGATAAGGTCCACAAGGAGGTCCTGGGATGGATTCACAGCAGACCACCTCAAAATGTCAAGTTTGTGAGGTTGTATGAATTGATTTGTTGAGGATCGACCAGTATTAAGCTCTACAAGGAACTTTGAGATGGCTGAGTATTACTGATGTTGAAGATAAGGCTCAAGTGAGACAGAGAGAGAGACCTGAGCAAATAGTGGATGGTGCATGGCAATGAATACTCTTCTATACTAAATTAGTGTTTAGTAATGTTAGGTTCTGCCACACACAACATAAATGTATGCACAGAGTGTTTATCACACTGAAGATCCTCAATATATTAAACTTGCCAAACACTAATGGTTGCCCAAGGTGCAAGAAACCCCTAACAGATTTGTATATACGATATGGCGATTGTCGGTGGCGAGTCATTACTGGAGCAGGGTAATATTTCATGTGGATGGGGCAGGGAGCAATGAGGTGGCCCAGACATTCAAACACTGTACACCAGGGCTTCATCCATGCCCCAAGAAGAGGAATATAGGTACAGGTTAATCCTGTTACCTCCTCCTAGCAGAAAGATGGACAGACATAAACTGGTGCAATGAAATGGGCCTGTCCTATGAGGGGTGGAGGAAAGACATTAATAGAAAATCTCTTCCATGAATAGATGTTGTGAACAGCAGAGTATGTACACCTGAGTGGCGCAGTGAAATCTCATAGATTTCACTGCACCACTTCTACGACACTTTTGTATGTGGGAACGCTCACCCTGCATACATTATACCTGACGCAGGTATATTGTAGCGGAGGCACTTACAAAGTGACACACCTGCCCTGGTACATCACTTTGGAAATAGGGCACGGTGGCCACCGCAGCTTCACTGAAAAATTACGCAACTGCGGCATAAACTCTTCATTAGGCCCACAGAATTTTGGAAGCTGCAAGGAGCAACATGATTCCAATGGTGTTGCAGATCAAGGTGGAGAAAAGTGAGACAGCCCAAAAAGGGAAAGTGGCTTAGATGGAAATGTTCGGCTCAGGCAACCCAGAAATTCGACTAGTCAGGTGGATGATAAATGAGCAAAGTGTGGAGGTTTGGGGGAAGGGAAATATTACTGACATGAAGATTGCATGGAAGAGAAAGGTAGATTGTGCTTGGGTATGCTTAGAAAATGCTTGAAAGCAGCAGGCCAGAAATCAGATTGTGCTGGAGCTGTGTCTATGTTTTGGGTTACAAATCTGCTACATCCACTTTCTACATTGCCCTACTCTGTCCAGGTGCACTGCTATGAGGAGAGGAGAGCCGCTGCGTTTTTTAACTACCACCGCTGCTAGGGACTTCCAATCCCACTATCCCCTGCTCCAACACACTGGTGACAGATTTGCATCGCTATAAGAGGTGTGCTGCAGTCCAGTAGCTCTGGGTTCATGCTCGGGCGAAGCCCGGGCCAAGGGCAGGCTCGTCTTCACCCCTCATCAGCCGGAAGAGGCTGGGCTGGCCCTGGTCTCTTGGCTCACCACGTCAGTTGTTACAGTTGTTATGATTCCCTTGTTGTCTGTAAATCTATGTGTTATTAATTTCTGTGGAGCCCATCACAGGGCATTTCACTGTGTGTGCCCCCACCTAGCCCTAATCCTCCGGGCCACCTAGTCCACCAACTTCTGTAGCAGCAGCGCAACCAAGGACTTCTAAACAGGTATCTCGAAAGCATAGCCACAATTAAATTATTACTGTCTAGGCCTTTTGGATCAATTTCCTCACAGACTGGTGATAGTCTGTGACCCCCCCCCTCTATACCTTTACCGAAAGGGAGTCCTCTCAGTGCCTGACCAGCGATAGCTTATCATTTCAACTTGGAACACTTTAAGACTTGTCTTAAGTCTGAACCCTCCCCTCTGCTGCTACGATTGGATGCCCTGGAATCTATATTAATCTCGACCTCGTTGTGCTCTGCCTTAGTAGTCCTGCGCATACTGATCCCGCTCATCACTCAGTAGTTCCAGGGTGTGGGGCACCTGTTTACCCAAAGGACAGGCTCTTGTTTTGGACCCCAACACAGAGGCATGCACGGACCGGATCCCAGCTAGGAACTCCTCATGTTAGGATTGTGCCACTCATAACTATCATAAAAACCAGAAGAGCAGGCCACATGGGGTTACCACACGCATTACCTGCGACAATCAGATGGTGTCAACTGGTCCGAGACATGCCAGTGTGCCTGTTTTGACTTCTGAGCCGACTAAGGACCCTGCAGGTCCAAATCCGGCGCCCAATAAAACTACTGTCATCTTGCCGTCTGCTGCCTGTCCATAAGTGGCTATACCTATTGGAGTCGCTCCTTTGAGCAAGGACTAATCAAAAGCCTATGAGGAACTATGCAACAAAACATTGAACTGGCTAGTGCGGCACAGAGGGTTCCCATTGACAAATGCTATTGATATATTAATGGTGCTTAGATGTAGTTGGATCAGCCCCGATTGTGGAGATCCTCCTAGCGATTGCATTATTATTAATTTGAGATTTCCGTTTTTAGTACATCATTTATTGTTTTGCTTTTCTCTGCCCACTGCTTTGAGTCTCATTCGGCTTCTTCTATAGACCCCCAGCTGCTCCTCATCTGAAAAGATTTGGCCCTATGACCCCCCCCTTTCACAACCCAGTATTGCCTGTATACCCCGGTATTTTCCCCTTTCTCGTCAAACTGCTCCTAGATCTGTTGGAATGCCAATCGAGGTTCCTCCTGATGGTCCAGTAGTCATAGCACCAAGGGCCTCTACGCTATTCACAATTCCCACAGAAAACAAATTTGATGCCTTTGCAGATATTGATTGACTCCCGCATGAGGCAAATCCAACTATTGACATTGGCGTTGAAGAGACAACCACCACCTCGGCAAGAGCTTTAGTTGGGTGGAATATTGTGTGTACTTATTGTTTTTTAAGCTGGAATGTTGCAGGGCTCAGAGGGAAAGTATACAATCCTGATTGGTGGACTTTTATTAACAAATATGACATTATTACCGTGCAGGAGACCTGGGCGCCAACCCCCATTGTATTTGATGGCTATGCGCGTAATTCTTACAAAGCAATACCTTCCCTCGGGGAGGGCCGTGGGAGGTCTTGCAATCTGGGTCCAGGTTAATTTATGTGTAGATGTGGCACCTGTTGACTCAGGGTTTTAGCCTTTCAAATCATTATGGTCCAGGACAGATCCTCTTGTTTTACTTTGTGTATAGTTAACTTTTAGAACAACGATTTTGTCAATTCCTCATGCACACATTCTGCACAGTTGTTAAGCTTTCTTTTCAACCTAAAAACTCCTAAAGATAATATTGCGGCGCAGCCCGCGTACATTTTGTTTGGAAATGTTAAAGTTAAAAAGCTGGGGGAGGGCCTTGTGATCCTTAGGGGAACTTAGTGAAGCAAGGGGAATTGAGTTGGTAAATGATCTGCTCTCTCATGATCTTATTGATCTAGTTAATCACCTAAATGTGGATAACTGTCTATTGGCCACTTTTCAGAGCATGCTCTCCATTCAACTATTGATTACATCTTTGTAACTAGGAACCTTGTGGACCATTTCTTTAAAGGGGATTGTGCAGACGGAGTGGGGCGATCATAATGCCTTGTCCATCTCAGGGTTGTTTCCCTTAAAGAGGCTTAAACCAACTAGTATTATCTTACCCACTCATTTTTCTGTAGATGGACTCAGACTAGTTTTATGCCTCAAAGGCCCCCTACTCACTCTTGGTACTATCCTGAACCAGTGCCGAGACTTATTCCTCAACTGTTTATCAGCAGCCTGTGGGTGTGATATGTAGGCCATTTTTATGTATTAGTTCAGGACATCCAATCTTCTTTCTCCAAACCAGTATGAAAAGACAAGGAGGATACCCAGAGGTTTGACAAGCACTGCTCAGTGGCTAATTAACGCTTAAGGATAGCTTTAACTGCCTCCCTGGGAGTGGCGTCTGAGGTGTGACTTGCCCACGATGCTTACAAGCGAGCCCTTAAAGACAGAAAGGAGCTCCTGCATAAGCAGGATTGGAATACCCTGGAGTCAGATGCGGGCGGTGGCAGCAGTAAAATCTTCTTTGTTACTGTTAACAGAATCAGATTAACAACTGTCCCCAATAACTCCCTGTTGCAATGTAACATCTTAAGTTCTGACTTTGTGGCTCCCTTCTCAGCCATTTACCAACTGGATGCAGTTTAGGAGGTAGTAGATCTTTTACACAGCAGACTAAGTAACCCTCCTCCGTTGACTGTATCCTTGTCTGAAGTCGAATTGGCTATACGGGAGAGCATTGGTGGAAAGACACCAGGCCCATTGAATAAAATGCAATATTGCTGCTGGGGGCCCCTTAATCACTAATGTTTTTAATGGTTCGCTAAATTTGCATATCCCGCAATCAAAATGATCGCGGTATGTTACATCACAGTTTTTTCAACGCAAGTCGTTACAACGGCTGTGTTGCAACTGCATCGCGGTGTACTCACCACGATGTAAAGGATGTTTCCCCCTGGACATAGGTGTAGAAGTTCCCTTGGTGAATGTTTTCTTCAACTTGCACTCTGAATTAGTGGCTAAAGTGCACCGTAGCCAAACAGAGAAATTACCCCGGTATTTAGCCTTAAGAGCAGTGTGCGCCAAGGCTGCATCTTGACCCCTATGTTTTTTATTTTATAAATTAATGATCTCTGCTTTCACCTGATCTCTGTCCAGGTAGGTATCTCTAAAGTGGCAGACACCCCGGTGCCGTGTTGTTTTTATGTGGACGATGCTGTCCTGTTGGCTCAGACCCCAAATGCATTGCGTGTGCTGGTGTACCACTTCATCCACTTTATTGATAGTCTAGATCTGGTTACAAATTATGGCATATCCCATATCATGACCTGTGGCCCTGGAAGAATCAAAACCCGCATTTTACTCATAAGGGGGCAGTCCTTGCATAGTGTAAAAGATATCACCCATTTTGGTGTTATTTTTAATTAATCGGAGAGCACAAAAAAAGGAACAGCACTTACCTGCAAGTTGCCGCCACCGCCAAGAGTCATCCAGAGGCAAACAGGCATCCTGTAGCACGCCGCCACCGCCAGGAGTCAAACCGCAGCTGACTACACGCGCCGCCGCTCCGGGACCACAACTCCCGGCAGCCTACGCGGCGGCGCGCTTTCTGACACCGAGAGAGCGCCAGGAGGCGCTCATAAGCGGCGCAACGACCGGCAGAGCGGGGGAGAGCACAAAAAAAGGAACAGCACTTACCTGCAAGTTGCCGCCACCGCCAAGAGTCATCCAGAGGCAAACAGGCATCCTGTAGCACGCCGCCACCGCCAGGAGTCAAACCGCAGCTGACTACACGCGCCGCCGCTCCGGGACCACAACTCCCGGCAGCCTACGCGGCGGCGCGCTTTCTGACACCGAGAGAGCGCCAGGAGGCGCTCATAAGCGGCGCAACGACCGGCAGAGCGGGGGAGAGCACAAAAAAAGGAACAGCACTTACCTGCAAGTTGCCGCCACCGCCAAGAGTCATCCAGAGGCAAACAGGCATCCTGTAGCACGCCGCCACCGCCAGGAGTCAAACCGCAGCTGACTACACGCGCCGCCGCTCCGGGACCACAACTCCCGGCAGCCTACGCGGCGGCGCGCTTTCTGACACCGAGAGAGCGCCAGGAGGCGCTCATAAGCGGCGCAACGACCCGCTTCGCGGGACGCCCGGGGCTAAGCCCGGGCAAAGGGCGGGCCCTCTACGGCCCTCATCGGCAGGAAGAGGCAGGGGCAGGGCCCTGAACGCTGCACAAATATTGAAAGTAAGTGTCATTCCTCCTTGCGTAATTGTAAGAGTATTAATTACCTCTATTGACTGACACGTCGCGTACCTGCCTATACACTAATTGGAAAAAGCTAATCAACAAAATGTCAAAATCTAAAGTGACTGCCCCCATCAATACCATAGACAATTACATGGTACAGAAAGTTGTCCAAATCAATCATGACAGGAGATCTTCTTTGGGGTTAAGCCTTTCACCTGACCTGCACTTTGATAATACGCTACCACCTACCCCTGCTCTTGATATCAGCAATGATGTGTTTCATACCCAGGAGGACATTCCATTGACCCAACTTCTGGTGGTCATAGACGAACCAGCTCTTGAGAGTATACAAGATAAAGAAATAATTTCCATAGAAGAGGAGGCCCCTGCACCAGTCCCAGCACCGAGAGCAACAAAGGGGGAGGAGAAGAATATATCCAAACGGGGTGGCCTCCGATCAAGTAAAAAACGCCCCAATGTGTCCCCCGAGAAAAATAGTGTAGATGACACAAGGGTTCCGATAGAAGGGAGGGTACACATGGATGATGAGCAATTTAAAAAGCTATTAAATGCCATAGATAATAAGATTAAAACAATAACCAAACCACTCTTAAATAAAATTGACCATCTGTCAGAAGAGGTGAATAGACTAGGGGTTCTCCTGCAAAAATCACGAGAGGAGAACATGAAAATTTCATTACCAAAAGTACTTAGAGTCGAATCTAAATTTACCCAAACTGCCCCCAGACAAGAACTATTAGTAGATACTCCCATGACCATTTTGGAGAGCTCTGATCACGGGAGGGGGGGGTTAAGAGACTTAGAACCAGATACCAACTTAGGGAACAATGCAGGGCCGAGCCACACATGTAGTAAAGAAGATGCCAAGCTAGATAAGGGGGCTGTAGAATTAGTTGTTGAGGCTTCTCCAGTAATTTTAGTCCTAGCAAATGTCCCTCAGCTGGAGCGAGGGCAAGTAGAGAACATTCCCTCTTTAATAAATAAATCTCTTCACTGGCTATTAGGGAACATGGCTTTTTCGCAAGGAGGCAGGGATCAGTTGGCACAAGAAATAATCAAAGCTAGGAGAGTTGAATGGATCGGGGGTGGTACCAAAAAATTTAAGGGGGATTGTGTGGTGCTGCATTTCACCGATTCAGAAGTTCTGCCAAATATACTAGCTAACATATACCCCCCCCAGCGCAGAACAACGGAAATTGTGCCATTAACGTTGGATTTTTTCTATACAAAGAAAAGTAACACCTTAAATCCAACTATGTTGAAAACTAAATGGATCCCTGTACTAAGAAAAGCCAAAACCATTGAAAAAATAAATAATTGGGGAATACCGATGGAAAACAGGTGCTCGGCCCTTTCTGGACTAAGCGAATGTTATTGACTGAAAGACTGGTCGAGCGTAGGAGTTGCTAAGGCTATTGAACCCTATAAAGGAAACTATGGTATTCTAAATAATATAGAATTAAATTGCAGTAAGAGTATGATATCCAACCCTAGGGAAGATACTCTTAGTATAGTTGAGCAAACCCCACCAAATACCTATACTATTGCAAACGACGAGGTAACTAGTCCTTCACCCCCTCTGTCCTTCCCTAACCAGTGTTCTCTTTTACTAAAGAGCACCGCTCAGACAAATGACAGCACAAAATTTATTTCTTGGAATATAGCAGGAATCCACAATAAATTGGAGACCCCTGAATGGTGCGAGTTTATCGACAGTTATGATGTTATCATGCTGCAGGAAACCTGGGCAGTGGCACCAGTTTTTCGCCAGGGCTTTTTAAACTACCATGTACCTGCGAAAAAGAACACCAAAGGGCGGCCCTCAGGAGGTTTAATTATTTGGGTACGACAATCCTTACAATGCACCATCAAAAAGAGACCCATTAACAATAGTGACCTACTCTCGCTAGTGCTCACCAGGACCGATGGTCAAAACCTGGCTTTATATAATATTTATGCCAGGGGAACACAAGGGGGCATAGCCTCTGATGTGATAGGTGCATTAGACAATGATTTAGAGATCCTACCCGCAAACTACACTATTTGTGTGGGGGGAGATCTGAACACAACAATTGAACCGTTAGGTTGTGAGGATAATGAATTGACCCAAGAGGAAGACTCCAAATGGGGTATCCCTCAACTGGATTTGCCGCTGGTAAAGAAGTGGACAGAAGTAGCAATACAGGTCGAGAGCTTATGCCTGTCTAGAGGTCTGAGGGCAGTAAATGGCCGTATCCTTTCTGACCTACAGGGTAAACACACCTTTGACAACTTGAGGTCAAGTAGTAGGATAGATTATATTCTTATAGACGTTAGAGTCTGGTGTAAAGTGGTAGACATGCAAGTGATACCGAGATTGGAGAGCGACCACAATCCCTTGTGCTTGCTCATTAATCTGGTACAAGGTGAAAACTTAACTAATCAGAAAAAGGGTGCTTCGACATTAGATGTTGTTTCATCCAATAACCTCCGTCATATTAAATGGGCAACATTGATGGATAATCCAGGGGACATGCAGGTCCTAGAGGAAATAGTTAGTGTAGAGGTCACTAGATTACAAACTCTTACTAATGAATTGAATTTTAATCAATTGATTGAAGAGTCACAGCAAAAGTTCTTTGCCAACATTCAGAAGTTATTCTTCAAAAAAAAACAGCAGAGGAAGGGTGTCAGATTACCAATAAAAAGAGCATGGTACGACCACTCTTGCAGAGAAGCGCAACAGAAACTCAGTATAGCGCTGAGGACAAAAACTGGAGTATTAAAAGCCAGGAATGACTATAGAAAAGCACAAAGTAGGGCAAAAAGACTATGGGATGAGAACACATGGTTAGATCTGAAGAAAGCATGTGCAGCTAAGCATCAGAAAGAGTTCTGGGCCATACTAAAGTGGGGAAATGGGGGAATAGCAGACTGCCCAAAAAATCATGTAGCGAAGGAGGATTGGGTGGCCTTTTTTAAACCACAATACGCAGACAATTTGCCTCCTCCAACTGAAACTCCCCCAGAAAGGGTATTTTATACCCAAGAACTATTTTCATTGAAAGATGCACAAGAGGCAATGGATGGAGTAACCAGAGGAAGGGCGCCAGGCATTGATGGAATACCAGCGGATGTGTTTCTAACAGACAGGACTAACTGGTGTAAATATTTTGTATGGCTTGGTAACGCTATTGCACAAGGAGCCATGATCCCAGCAACATGGAAGGGCGCGGACATAATACCAGTCTTTAAAAAAGGGGACAAGGCTTTACCAAGTAATTACAGGCCCATCAGCCTTATCGATGCTGCACAAAAACTGATGGGTAGGATGATACAAAATAAAATACAAGCCTGGATAGATGATAAGGATATCCTCTCCCCGTACCAAGCTGGTTTCCGCCCCCTAACTAGCTCTGTTGACCAGGTATTCCATTTTTTAACAATGTTCTGGAAAAACGTAACTCTGACAAACGGTCCATTATATGCTGTCTTCGTGGACTTAAAGTCAGCGTTTGACCTAGTACCCCGACAAAAACTTTGGATTGTCTTGCGGGATCTTGGAATAAGCCCAGAATTGTTGACTCTGCTTATGAGGCTGCATGAAAACAACTATGCCCGGATTAGGTGGGGTGCCCAGGGAGATGTCACTGAATCCTTCCCGGTGGAGCGGGGGTAAGGCAGGGCTGTGTCCTGGCCCCCACCTTATTTTCATTATATATCAATGGTATAGTTGATTTTCTGAAACAATTTACGACAGACGCCCCAATATTAGATGGGGAGCGAGTCCCAGTATTGATGTTTGCTGATGATACCTTGCTGGTCTCGCGGACCCCTAGCGGTTTACAAAAGACAATCAACGCTTTTGGTGACTTCTGTCGGATTCGGGGCTTGGAACTAAACACAACAAAGACTAAGTTCATGAATCTGAGCCCCGCCAAGAAATTCAAGGGGAAAATGTATTTTAATGGATCTGTATTGGAGGAAGTGAATGCTTTCACCTATCTAGGCATTTCCTTACAGTCTAACATGAACTGGAAATCCCATATGGACCCTGTGGTGCTAAAGTTCAATCAATTGGCAGGGGCATTAGCACTAAAACATAAATCTTCATTCACAAAACCCATTCAGCCAATAATGGAGATTTATAGTATGAAAGTGCTGGGAGCCTGTTTGTATGGATCAGAGCTATGGGGTTTTTCGAACTCGAGCTCGTTAGTCGTCGCAGAAAACAAATTTCTTCGACGAATGATTGGTGTACCCCAGAGTACTCCCTCGATCCCGCTACAATATGACCTCGGGAGGAAAAAGATAGAGGACATGGCTAGACTGCGTCCCCTCCTATATTGGAGGCGTGTAAAAACTACTCCTGAACTGAGTCATTATGCAGCTGCTCTTATGGATGTTGTTAACTCTGATCATTTTCATAAAATACCATGGCTCAAAGAAGTAAGAAACCTGCTCCAAAAACTGCAACTAGATCACTTGTGGACAGCAGTAGACCCACAGGTTTTTCCATCCAAGACATCTTTGAAAAAAATGTATTGGGACATGATATTTAACATGGTATTGATTTCCAACCAACCATCGATGTTGACATCCCAGTTCTTGGATTTTAAAACTATGCCTAAATATGAACAGTACTGGGACTTGATTTCTAAATCCCTAGATAGAAAGCTGTATTTCCAGTTTAGAATTGGTTCCTTACCCCTCAATGACTTTACCGTCAAATGGTCCCCTGGCAATGTGAAAACTTGCTCTTACTGTAAAGCACATGTAGAGGACATCCCACATTTTTTGTTTGTTTGCCCATTATATGCTGCCCCAAGAAGTAGGTGGATAAAACCGGCATGCAGGAATTTGGGGACAAGGAATTACTCAGAGGCACTGAGAATATTAAGATCCAATTGTGTCCCCTATCCCGCAATTGCTGTAGCCAAATTTATGGGGTGGGCCTGGTTAATACGCACGCGCACATTAAAACTGTAATTAATAATGAGTAATGTAACCTATGCTCGCAAGGCTTAGTGTAGTGACTTGGATTCTATATTGTATGATTTTTATGAAGTGAAGTATTCGCCAGCACTGTAATTTATGAATGGTTTAATTTGTATTTTATCTTGTTCTTAAAATTTTAGTATAGTATTTATTGTGATAAGTTTAGGGAAACATGCTTTTATGACAGTGTTGTCGAATAAAGTATTCAAACTTGACTTGACTTGAATCAATCGGGTTCCCTGGCAGCCCCAACTGGATATCTCTCCTCTTAAACTCAGCAGGTCAGCTTAAGCCATCCTTTATCTATCTAGTGTGAGGGGAAAGGGATGACGTTACCTTTTGTAAGAATGTACAAAGCCCATCGTGTCCCAGCTGCTTCATAAGGGCAGGGATATGGGGCTTCCATAAGTGTTTCCCTCTCCAGCTAGAGGAAGATCCTATATGTTTTTGCAGCTTCCCCCTGCTACTTCTTGTTTTATCCTACATACATAGCTCAAGGAACGTTTTATTGAGGATAGTGTCCAACTGGCACCTTTGCTTCTCTGGGTCAGTATAAGGACAAACTCCAAAGAGATGCTCTCCAGGGATGTCATTTCAAATGGTCTCATCTTGATAACTGGGGGTCTATTCTTTGGCTGAAATACATATATATACATCTTTCCAGGGGTTGGGGTTGTCTAAGCTGTTCTTGTCTTCTACAAATTTAAAGAAAGCAGACAAATCACGGGTAAAGAACCTCTTTTTGGAAATCTGTGCTGGGAAAAGGTTGCAAAAGGAGTGGCAAAGAGTATTGTTATGACTTATTATCAGACTCTCCCCAGCACAGAGCACGTTTTTCCCCTTTCTCTTAAACTAACGCCTAGGAAAGGTATCTCCTCTTTCGATTTAGATCTGGCTCAGTATGGCGGCTCAGAAGCATTAGAATGCCAACCGATGCCTTGGGAGGCAATCCCCGGGTTTGTCCCTGCAATGGGGTTTCCTTACAATCAATAACGCACTACATGTTTTTTTGCAATAATTTTAGCTATCCTCATAGACTTTTTCTTAAATCCCTTTTAAAATCTCTGGGGCATTGTAGGTGTGAACAGGATTTTCACAACCTGCAATTACTGTATATAGCACAATTATTTGCCTTTCCAAAAGCTGCTGTTCGTGCAAGGAAATCTATGGAAGAATAATAAGGCCTGCTTTTCGACAGATTATTATAGTCTGAGATATTTGTTGTCTTTGATCAGGATATACTTTATTCACACACTAGGCGCTTTATATCTGAGCTGTTTTTTAGCCTTATTTATATGCTGCAGTTCTTACCTTGCTGAGCGTTTTGCTATTGTGCTTTATGGCTATTGTGTTATTTGCTTTTTAATGTCAAGTAAATATGCATTGGACATTGATGTTATTTTAATTGTTCTTTTATGATAATTTTAATTGTTTTGTATTGCTCTTGTCTTTTATGGCCAGTAGTGGCCGAATAACGATTGAAATCAGATTGTTTACTGTGCAGCACTTTACATGTGTGTTCTTGTCACTGTTAACAATCTCTCTTATTAGTAGGAACAAGGAACTTTGATACACTTTTCACTTCATTAACAAACTGCGCATAGCATAGCAATAGGCAGTTCACCAAGGAACTACATCAACCTTTCTTTGTGGCTCAGGTAGCCCTTAAGGGTCAAGATGAGGAATGGGCAAGGAGGCCATCACAAGCCTGTGAGGATGGAGAGGACGTAGCATTACTGCCAGATTTGCCGACGTTGAAATTGAGAAACCAGGTTCGAGTCTTGGCCTCTGCTCAACATCCTGTGATGCTGGGCAAAGTACTTAATCTCCCCGGGCCCAGTTCGTGCTAAATAAAACTGCCAACAAATGGAGGTAATACAAATGTAATGACTGTGAGATCATAGGGGTTGCAAATGGGAAGGTTGAAGTTAGGTGGGGTGCTCCTTCAAATGGTCAAAGAACTTTACATGGGACATGGCAAAGTACCATGGGGGACCGGGTATTGTCCACCCTTATACAACTGGGTAGGATGAGGCTGGGCCGAAATGTATTGCAATAAGTCTGTGTAAACTACTTAGGGCCATAAAGCACCCTGATGTTTGAAGCAAACTGATGTTTGTGGCTGTTTTTTGTGACCCCTCGACACTTTGGTATTAGAGAAGGGTTTGCAGCTGCTTGTGCAGCACCTGCCGTAACATGGATTGCAAGGGCACACATTGTGTGGCTGCTTACCCCAAGGAGTTGAGCCTTCATTTACATGGGCCTTAGTCCCATGCAAATGTGAGAATGCCTTTGACATTGGGCAGTCATTGTGCCCTTGATGATGCCTTTTGGGGAGGGGGACATGGTGGTCCCAGGTAATCCCCAGTCATACCCATGCAGGTGCATGCTGTCAACCTTTACACCATCCTATGCGGAGGGGTGGGGGGGAATTGTGTGGGGAATAAGGAAATCCCTGTTCTTTCTTGAAAATGAGGCCAGTCCGCTGGCGGTGAAATACAGAGCTGCGGTTTCAAACCATGGCTCTGTTTTTCACAGATGCACTCTCCCCATTACATGCACACACTTCCAGAGTTCACATCTACACTGGGAAAGTGTACGTTTTTTTCTATTTCAGGGGCCAGTTTATGGGGTAGGAAAGATTCGATTACAAGTGCATTTAGTAATTTGGAGCTTTCTTGTATGTTGGGTGCCACATGGGCAGAGGGTAGGTTTAAAAACACATTTTCTGGTCACTGCAGACATTCCTTGGCCGTTATACAAAAAGCATTGATAATAACAATTACCAGACAGCCACTGAAAGTACAAATATCTGCAGACCCATTTGATTTAAAACAGTCACTAGAGGCCCCTTCTTGGCGGCCCCGAGCTTGAATGTGAAAATAATTTGGCTTACAGGGGTTTAGGTCACTCTGAAACAATGTTCACTTTATGTTCAGTTTCCTGCTGGGGACTGCTTGTTCATCATTATGTTAACATAGGTGGGTTAATTTACAAGTCCAAATATATCCAAAGAAGTACAAAGGAGCCACAGGGTCTGGGGAGAGGCGTGAGTCCGGATGTATTCTCAGACAGACTGTTAAACATTCTATCAGGGGCTCACTCACCATTGGACCAGTCTTTCCAGCTAAATACACGTCATCGTGGGAACTGGAGTGTCAGGCCCTTTCGTCTGTGTAGACAGCAGGCCAAAAATTAGCAATGGCGCAATATTGTTTTTGTTCTCCACCCTGGTAGGCTAACATCTGAACTAATATCAAAGATGAAACTTTAAAAAGAAGCTTCTCAGTAGCAGTTTGCCGTTCCCTGCAGCCCCCCGCTAAATACTGGAGCTGAAATGTCTGCCTCTTGACCCGCCACAACGCTGGACACTAATTCATCCAACGTGGGAACAAATAATCATCACAAACTGTTGCCTGGGGTCATCAGCACCTCGAAGCGGTGATTAGTCATATGACAACTCTTTACACAGCAATTAAATTAACAAGTACATAAACTGTGGATGAATGGTGCCCACAGATTGGAGTAAGTCTCATAATTCTGTTCAACAGTTGACAATAGTTTCTCCATACCCAAGTGTAGTGATGGAGTCTGTATGTGAGAGCAAGCTACTGCCTGGTCCACAAAGCACCAGTGTTTCCCAGAGAGGGGGTGGCTCCAAGCCACTAAAAAGCGAAGTTGGGAGGCTTGGAAGTATTGTGTTAACATGGGGAGTGATGGGCCACCTACTTGTGTTGGTTGATAGAGGAGGTGTTTCTGAAGGCGGGTCTGCTTCACGTCCCAAAGGAATTTATTTGTTTGGGTTGCAGGGAACTCCTTGGTGGTGGAGTCTGAGGGAGGGCCTGGAGAGATAGAGGATAGGCTGCAATATAGTCATTTTTATCGCCAACATTCTGCCTAGCCAAGAGAGGTGAAGGTGATGCCACATGATTAAATCCTTGATTGTTCGCAAAGCAAGAGCAGTATAATTGTGTGATAGTATCTTAGAAATCGAGGGGCATATTCTCAATCGGAGTCCCACAAGGATCAACATTATCCCCTGATCTATTTAATTTATATGTCGAACCTCTTACAACAATTCTCAGAAACTCACAGATGTCGTATCACATGTATGCGGACGACACGCAAATATATATAAAGATTGCCTCCCTTGAAGACATCGAGCGAATGAATGAAACTTTAAAAAGGGCATTGCATTGGTTAACCATCAATCATTTGAAGCTAAATGCTCAAAAAACAGAGTTCTTACTAATTTCACCACCAAGATGCGTTACGGAAATAAAGGAATGGACCAAGTTGGTGACCGCGCTTAACTGCTCCCCGACTCTAGTCAATTCAGCCAAGTCGCTAGGAATGACTCTAGACGAGAATCTTGACATGAAAGCTCACATTAATTCTATGGCAAAAAGCGCGCGCTTCCACCTGAACTACCTAAGGAAATTGAAACCATTCATCTCTGAAGCAGATCTGAAACTGGCAATCCAATCTTTAGTCATCTCTAGAATTGAATATGGTTGCACCACCTTAGCAGGTTTACCAAAAACGTCCACAGCACCACTAAAAGCTTGCCTCAACGCTGCGGCGAGACTCATCACCGGATCAAGGAAGTTTGACCACATATCCCCTCACCTGAAAGCATTAAACTGGCTACCCTATGAGGCCAGAATCCAACTAAAGATAGCATGTATCACCCACAGAGCACTCCACCACAAGACTCCTGGATACCTATCTAAGAAAATTGAACTATCAGGAGGCAGCAGACCGGCTAGAAATGCCAAAGAACTGGTGCTACGTCCAGCCATATTCAGAAAGAAAAAAACTTATGACAGAGCGTTCACAGGAGCTGCCCCCAGAATCTGGAACTCACTCCCTCCAAACATTAGGAAGATTCCTAATACCGCAACATTTAAACGTTTAAACGAGAAGTGAAGAGCTTCCTAATGAGTAAATACCTCATATAGACTAGCGAATTCTATCCTCAAACCAAATACTACCTCATAAGAAAGGGAAGGACTGACGGGAATTAGTTGAAAGATAAATGTTGACTCGAAACTGAAGACTCTCCTTTGTAACTAATATATATGCCAATTGCTACCTCTTGTCAAAAGGAACTCATATAGTTACCTCACATAGTAAACTATATAACCGCTACCTCCTATGTATGACGAAATGGACAAATGACATAACCTATGCTGTTTAGTGAATTCGTATTATAATCGACTAACCTGAGTTGAATGTATGTATATGGCAATCCATATTGTGCCAGTGTATAGTAACCTGAGTGGAATGTATAGTAGTTAAATAAGCATCAACTATAGCCATATATTTATCTACCTCATAGCTATTTGTTGTCTAATGGTTAACATCTTATCAATACTTATCCTACTTCTATGTGAAGCGCTCTGATACCCACGGGTCTTGTTCGCGCTATACAAAACTTTCAATAAATAAATAAAATAAATAAATAAATAAGGACGTATCGCAGAGTTAACGGTACTTTATCACAGCCAAAGTGGCAATAAATGTATCGCCCCATTCACAAGCTGGTGCTAACAGCCCATATCACCAGTTAACCTGCGATAGCAGCCGCAAAAAACACCGCCACAGATGACCCCCGCAACTATCGCTAATGAGATGCAGTGTAGGCGTTCCTGTGCCAAAAGCCGCGACAACACCACTCCGCAGCATTCTCAACGTCCAGCCAGATTGGCGATAAGATCCTAAAACAGGTGATCAGGCGCGTTAGCAGCAGGAAATTAACACCTGCTCCGACCTGGTGTAGAGTCGGACGGCAGCCTGCACCAGAAAAGGAAGCCCAGCCCAGAGCCAGAACAACAGGTGCCATGGAGCTACTGAGCATGCAGCTCGGAGCCCCAATAGGCCCACAACACCCACCGCCACCACCCCCCTGAACCTCCCCTGTCCCCCTCCCCCAGACCACCACAAAGGTAGCGCAGACACAGTCCGCGAATCATCAGAAAATGCACCAGCCTCACAGACATGACACCTGAGTATGTCATTGCCCACTACAGGCTCAAAATGACAACCATCCTCCGCATCCTGAACATCTTAGCCCACACGCTGATGGTACCAACACAGCGGACAATCAACATCCCTCCGCAGACGAAGCTGCTAGCTGTGCTGCATCTTTTGGCCTCTGGTACCTTCCAACCAACAACTGCCAGAGTCGGAGGAGTTCACAGCCAGCCCTATCAAAGTTCCTCAAACCTGTCCTGGATGCCATCATCAGCTTGGTACCCCAGTACCTATACTTCCCCCACACTGCACAGGAACAGCTGGAGACCAAGCAAGGCGTCTATGCCATAGCTGGCTTCCCACACGTGTTGTGGGCAATTGACTGCACACATGTCCTACTTGTGCACCCTGCCAACACCGCACGCAATTACCGCAACAGAAAGCACATGCATTCCTTCAATGTGCAGGCAATAGTGGACCACCGGGGACACTTCCCCAACGTCGTCACCAACTACCCGGGCAGTAAGCATGATTCATACATCTTCCGACAGTCCATCATCAACCAGCGCTTCAAGGATGGCACCTATGAGAATGCACTGCTCGTTGGTATGTACCAAATGCACACACCACACACCTCAACTCCACACACATTCAACTCACAACACAGTAAATGCACACGTCACAAGCTCACATACCACATGCACACCCACAAGACACGATGGCATAACTCACTGTGGGAACCAGGCCTAGCCATGTACATGAGCCATCAATGGCATGGCACCTCAGCTACACAATAGCAGAATGTGGGAAGAGGAGGGAACCAGGCATGTGTGAAGGAGGCGATGTGACAGATGAATGAGACTGCACACAATGCCAAGTCTGGCGTGGTTGAGCTGGACAGACTGCAGTATGCAGACCACACACAAATCCATGTCGACACACACCACTGGTGTTTGGAGTGTAGTGGACAGTGGACGCAACCATGTCACCCCAGCCGGTGGGGGAGATCTAGGAAATCAAGCATGTTACGTCCCCTCCTTTAAGGGTGTGCGGAGTGGGCTGCCCGGCGTACACCAGGTCAGCGTAGGGGTGTGAATAAAAAGCACGTAGCCCTGGGCGTGGTCCTCTTCTGGAATGCCCAACGTCCCTGCCAGGGCGGCGCCTCTCACCTCACAACGAGGCCGACGCGGTCGCCGTGAGCGGGGTTGCCTGCGAGCATGTGCGCCTGCTGCACCCAAGGACGCTGGTCCCCAAAGCCGTCATGTCCGCCCCTGCGCACCCAGGCCTCAATGCCCACCTGCTGACACAGGCGTGTGTCAAACAGCGCCCACCACATGCCAGTGCAATCTCCAAGCCAGAGGCACCTGACCTTGGCAGCCTCCTCGGACCATCATGGCCTCCGCGACACAGGCCAGCGGAACACATTTCTTGTTGACGTACTTCACCGGCAGACACAGCGTACAAGTAGGTCACACATTTGGAACTGAGTCTTGATTACACCATGGCAGAGAACATTATTTAAGGCTGTGTTAATGACACTATACTCCCTTCGATGTGGTGCCACCAAGTCTGTGCATGTGACTCCCACCAAACGCGTCTGTGGGCTCCTGCTGACTGCAGCCTTTTGGCTAAACTGCGGTCCTGCAGGCCTCACACCAATCCAATGCAGTCCGTCAGAGGAAGGACACGGCCTCCTTGCCGCCTGCACACCCACTTAGCTCTGGAGCCACTACCTCTGTCACCCACAAATCTAATACACATGCCACGTTGTGTCGGAGATCCAGGAGGAGATGGCTGTACATCGGTCAAACCCACGCTGAACACAGCCTCCGGCCGATACTGCGGCTAATTAGGTCGTGCTTTTGGAACTGAGTCTTGTCTTCAGGGCAGTGTTCATGCCACAGTACACAAGGAGAGGAGTAAGAGGAAGACGTGCTTCAGTCCGGAGGAGACAAGGCTCACCTTTACGGAGGTGATGGGACACTACAGACAACTGCACTGGTGCCACTGACTCTGTGCTGCTCAAGTCAGGGACCCATGATGTTTGCACCTTGTACTGCTGATTGTCTGCTCACTGTTGTGCTTTATGACAGCATCCAAACAACCCCTGAGTGGTGGCTTACACTACCCTACACCCATCCAGCACAAGCGTCACTGGAGATGTGATGCTGGCAATGAAAGGGGCCTGGTGCACGTGCCCGTAGCCAGTCCCACTAACTCACTCTGTGTGTCTGTGTGGTTATTATGTATGTATGAGGGACCGGGGTCATTACACATTACACTGTGCTGTGTACAGCGTTCGCAACCATGTCACTGAAGGCAGTGGTGTGGACCTGGGACATGAAACCGTGTTGTACCTTCCTGTGAGCTTAACTGGGGTGGACAGGTGTATGACAGTACTGCGTAGAATCTGGGTGTGGTTCAGTGTAGGCCTTGCCAAGGATGTGGCTGATGTGTGTGTCTCTGTAGTAGCGTCTGCGCCACCCGTCCCGCAATCGACAATATTGCCATGTGCTCGGCCGAAGGGGTACATGGGGGAGGGCATGCCCGCTCGGGGTCAGCTTTCACACTTGCCAACTGGTGTGTGTGTAGCTATTTGTGCAGCATGAGCCAAAGATGTACCCTCAACTGCATGTTGAGTTCCGCCAGGCAGGTGCTCCACATCTGTGTCAGCCCTGTCCTTTCAATGGGCCTACACACACGTGGCTGGCCACATTCTGCGCAGCATCATCACTGTGTCGTAGTCAGGCTTGAGGACATGCGCAGACAGGCATGACAATGGTGTGTCGTAGGGGTGCATGTGATGCTATCTCGCTGCGCTCAGAGGTGAATGTGCTCGGGGGTGCAGCTGTGAGGCTATGTGAAACACAGTGATGCTGCTCATTTGCAACACGCACTACATGCAATACAGGAATTACTGATTCACACATCACACACCAATGAACCAGTGAGACTGCCAATACATCATGCAGTGCATTATCTTGACTCATGTCTCTCTGCACTGTCACAGGTGACCAAGGATATGCACTCTGCGCTTGGATGATGACACCCCTCTGAACCCCGAACACACCGGCCCAGAGGCAGTACAATTTGGCCCACAAACGCACCAGGGGCATAGTGGAGCGCACATTTGGCGTGTTGAAGTCACATTTCAGGTGCCTGGATGTCACAGGTGGAAGGCTCCTGTACAGAACAGACCTTGTGTGCAAGATGATTGTTGCATGTTGTGTGTTGCACAATATATGTGTACGTAGCAAAGCCCCATGGATACGAGTGCCAGATGCACCAGAAGATGAAGATGAAGATGAGGCAGGTGGACCACACCCCACTGCAGCCACAGCAGGAATAGCCCATAGGGACTACATTATTAACAATTTCTTCTCTGGTTAATGTCACATTGTGGGGGTCCTTAGCAGTAATGGGACAGTACGATGACTGACCACAGGCACAGCATGTGCAAATGAATGCATTCCAGTACACATTCCCTGCCTGCATGTCACTCATCTGTACAGGCACTTCACTCAGACAAGTGTGGGTGCGACATGTTGTGCTGACAATTTTGGAATTTGTTGATGGGTGGTGGGTGTGTCACCTCAGTGCAGTGAGGCTATTTGGGGTATCACGCATTCTAACGGCCAGTTCTGTGTGTCACAGTTGTTACAGTGTCCCACTCTTCGGAGCTTCACATGTGTCCCAATTCATTCAATTTTGGCTGTCATTTGTGGCCTACTAGTGGCAACAGGGATTCTTTTGGGCTCTGATATGTGCCGCCATGATGCAGGGATGCACCCTGTGACTCAAGTTCCATGAAATGGGAATCATGTAGGTAGGGGGAATCACTGCCCCAACATTGGTCCATGCTTTCATTATTGTTTGTTCATGGACATGGCACGTCGGTGTGCATGGGGTGTTGTTCGTCCCTCTGCAATGTGAAGTGGAGATGCGGTTTCACAATGTGTTCAATGTTTGTTTCCGCATTGGCGCAGGTTACATACTGAATGCATGTCCATATACATTGTGGCTGTTTGTGGGGAAATGCGTATCTGATTTGGACAATGGTCATTTGTTCTGCGTCACAGCTGTGGGGTTGTGCTCGTACATTGTCATCTCACCATTTTTTCACTCTGCATTTATGGTGCATTTTCCTGCACGACGCATTTTGTGGTTCTAGAAAATCCACATACTCCTACTCAGGGGTCTTACCAATAGGTAGTCCATTCAAAAAGCAGCAAAGGAATTGACAGAGAATCTGAAATATGAAAAGACATCTTTATTACATACAACAGTGAGGCTACGTCGCCCAGCCACGCCTAAAAGCGACTGAATGAGATAGCCTGCCTTCATGGACTCCGCACAGTCCTTTTATACAGTTTTTTATGCCTTAGGCACATATTTGAAATACATTCCCAGAACGTGCACACAGATGCAAAACCCACTTTCAAGATAAGTCCAGGCCATAAACAATGTCCACATAATGAATACATTCTTTAGCTGACAAGGCCGGATAACCCCAAAACAGTAAGATCACAGCCCATGGCATAAATAGCTCGTGGAGGCAGGAACAGAGACAGATGGAAGTAAGATAGGCAGGGTGTGTATACGATGAAAAGGTTTATGGCATGTTGGGCCTTGATGTTATCTTGCTCGGCCACTGGGAGAGGAACTGACCAAACAGGCTCGGCCTGGGGCAATGGTTTCACCTGGTCCAGGTCAGGAAAAAGTCAATCAAGGTGTACGTGGCTTTTTGGGATCGAATTTAGCTGTGTGTTATAGCCTATGTAAAGGGCAACACACAACATGGCTGCTGTACACAAAATGGATGCCAAGGGTTCAAAACGAAAATGACAATTTCGAGGTGAAATTGTTACTGGAACATAACGAAAATGCTTGTACATAGTGTACTGGCTATTCTCGGTCTTTTGATATAAAAATCGTCATGCTATGACAAAGTTTATTACATGAGTCCAGAATTTAAAGTACCACAGACGCACCTTTTGCCCTTACATAGGCAATAACCTATACTCACGCTAGTCTGGGTCCAGATCTATATTTTATAAAAATCCTCAAGATGTTACTGAAGCGTAATCCTATTGCCTAGCGACTCTCTCGGGACAGGTCTCCCTACACACGCAGTAGCACAAAGGCCATATATGGCAGGACAAAAATAGGGAGTGCCTCTATCTGTAGTATGTGGTACAAGACCACACACCCAACAATAAGTGATGTTCAACTACTAACTGGTGTTGATGTAAACGGTACAAAAGGGATTTATCAGTAAACTTTGATCTCCTAACTATCCGTGTTCGGGTAACATCTGGAAAGATGAAAAGAAGTAGAAGTAGGAAAAGACATAGGTTTGGGAGGTGGGTGCAGATGTGAATTGGGCAGCAAAAACAATCCCACCCATAAAAGACAATGCCTGCTTAAAACACACTAGAAAACACGTCATTAGGAACATAAGAACAAAGTAGTGACCGCTATTACAAATGAATCATAATTTTCCACAACCCTAAGCAAACGTAAATCCTAAAATTATCTAGTACATTTTAGGTCTTCTTATGCATTTCTGTAATTCATTATATGTTCAAGTGAAACAGTGGTGACTCTCATTAATGCTCTGAGGTGAAAAGGGAATACTCTTTCACAGAAAATGGACGTTATTCTGCTTCTACTCAAGGGAATAGTACTTTAAAATAATGCTAGCAAAGCTGCAAAAATTAGTTTCCAAACTCCAATTCTATACAAGCTCACAGAAAATACCCAGAGTCCGTCAAAGCCTCTGCTGGTAGGCTTCTATTGTCCATCAAATCCGCTTCCAGTGTCTTCTTCGCGTTGGGCCTCTTCATTCAGGCTCTTCATGACTCAGTATCCGTTGGAGTGCCCTCCTGGCAAACACTCATAGCTCAATTACAAAGTCTCAATGTCTCAAGGCAGTGCACCAGTGTCTCTTCTTTGTGGCAGATACTACAGATGATGCGCCCTTCATTGATCAAGGGCACAAAGCATTTCATGCAGATCCAAGCACTACTGAGAAACAACCGAGCAAGATCAGCAGCACTTTCAGACTCCAACACTCATTATTTAGTGTCAGAGGACGCTCAAGCTGCTCTCTCACGGGCACCAGAATGTTGTGCCTTTTTCCAAACGTGGATCCTTGGGTGCACTGCCTTTCCATTGGAGCAAAGGGAAAAGAGGTGTGTGGGGGGCCAAAAACTCAGGCCAAGGGGATCAGGGGACCGCGCGCTGTCAGAGGTTCAAGCACATGACAGTTGAACAAACTGAACAAACTGGATGACAGCCCTGTCATCAACAACAGGGATCCTTCGCATCTTTGAAACCAGCTCCTCTTTTCTTTTTCTGTTTACAACGCCTTCTGATGAAACAAATGGCTTGCTTGGGAGGTACCATTGGGGGGGTACGCTGATGATCGCTGTCACGCTGATGATTGCTGTCACACTACTTGGTTGCAGGAATTGTAGGGCCAAGAAGTCTGTCTTTCATCTGTCACTGATGGAGAGTGTGCTTAGTCTCGATCACAGGTCTGCAGGGTATCACTCTTCCTTTGACTCTGGAAGATTCCCGCAGAACCTAGTGATATAGGAAATGTGACAACTGTTAGTTTCCTTCAAATCAAGCACAAAAACAGTTCATGGGTTTTGACAAGGGGACTGAAAGCAAGTGGCCTGCAATCTGCAAAGGAGTGGCCACGCGCCATGGGACAATGTTGGTCTAGAATGCCCTATCATTTTCAAAAAGCAATTTCAAACATAAAGGCAGTAGGCAAACGGTGTCTCTGGGTTTTTCAATTGGGTTTCCGTGTCAGAGCATATCCTTCATCATCTAAGGGTAAATAACTACATGAAAATTCTATCTAAATGGATGTTTTTACATATCGTGGCATTGTCTAATGGTGCAAATACATATTTTCCTCAATGATTAAGTGCTCCTAAATTCCTTATCTAGAACATCTCAAATAGAGAAATGACATAATACAGAATATCAAGGACATCACAGAAAAATCCCTTTAAAAATGTGCATTAAGTGCACTATGCAATACAAAGGCTAATGATCAAATGTGCAGACAACAAGACCAGAACTGGAGAGTCCCGCTATTTGCATGATTAAAACACATCTGATCCCACCACAAATTAAAGCAGCAGGAATAAAAGAGAACTGAGGAATTAAAATACGTCATGTTAAAAAGGTAAACTTAAGATATCTCCTATTGAGATGGAAAACGTGTCTTACTATAACATTGGGTCAGTTAACCAGCCTGTCACTACCCGACGATCAGTCTGAAAAAAACTTTTTACATAACATGGGGGATCCCTGATACATCACTCTAGTCTAAAAGTGTGCACATAAACAATACACCCATAATAATAAATGGGCTGACTGGTGAAAGGAATATGGAAAAGGGAAATGGAAATAGGACACAACTAAAATCCCCAATAACTAAGCATGATGCGGCATCGGTCAGGGGAGAAACAACAAAAGAAAAATCTATAGGAAGAACAAAAATTCTTGGGTGATAGTCAAGTTTGTGACATAATACCAAAAAACATGGACACAAAAGTCACAAATAGTGCAGAAATTTGGACTCTACCACGCCCTTACACCATATACGGTAATGTCAGTTAATGGTCCAGTTCCTTCTGCAGGGAAAAAAATGAAAAGTTTAGGTCACCTTTAACAAGAGCCACAAATCCATAATTTCATCCTTAGGTCCAATCAAGGATACATAAATTTAGAATTACCTGGTCCATAAGGGAGAGGGCAATATCATGACTCATGTATATCTCTTTTATTTTACTTCAATACTATTATGGCCAAATTTTGACTTACACTGGTGAGGTGTTGTCTATTCGTGTCAACAGCATGCAAACATCATGTCTGTGAAATTTAGTGTCAATACAAATTTTACCCAATTATTGTAAAAGTGACACATATCGTCATACATGCCTCCTTGCAATAAAGGCAAACTTGTAATAATTTCTTAAGTAGCAACATAAAACACAGCCAACATATACCAAGCCATCAAATATACATGCAGTATAGCAAGCACAAAAAGGCATGGACAAATCACAATAACATAAGCAGTGACGCATGTATTCATGCAGCCCAAAAACCCATCAATGCAGGCCTGCTTAATTTGTCAGGTTTAGAATCAAAAATCAAAATTGCACCAAAATTATACTTTCATTTAATCGCAAAATTTGCACTTTCACTTACTCCCACCCTTTTGACAGATCATCACCAGCACTGGAGATTGAACTGTCAAATAAAACTTACAGTGTCGACCAGCAGGAACGATTCATAAAGGGGAAAATGCTAAATCATGAAAAAACACGAACATTTCCTTGCAAAGAAGTCATAATAAAAACCCATCTCTTTTCAACATACTGCTGACTTGCCATAACATACAAAATACCAACTGTAATTAACCATCTTCCAAAAACATACTAATTCCAACTTCTCAAGAAGCAGAACTCATTCACAGACACTCTACATCCCCTGCGCCAAAATGCCCTGAGGTCCGAAAGGCCCTCAGCAGAACATCTCGTTTCACTTACTCCTAACCCCCACCTCACTGACCTTCAGGTCAAACTCTGCCTGACATACTTCGTGCGTTCCTTGACCATCCTCCTATTCGTCCCTGGAGCTGACAAATGCAAAAACTGTCCCACTCTTTTTAACCCTCCAATAATCAACCCTATTGAAAAACACATGTTATAAATGACTTCTTTAAAGCGTTAAAAGTCATTTATTCTTAGTGGGGGATGTGATAGCACGGGGAGACCTGAAAACATTCCAGGCTCTCAAAGACGAATTTGGCCTGCACAACACCCAATACTACAGATACGCTCAATTGAAGCACGCATGGAGGGCAATGAAACAAAAAAAAAAAATAAAAATGCCCCAAAAAATTCCGGAGGGTGTGGGCCAAGTGGAGGCTATACCACGGGTTGGAATAAGACATTGTGGACTGGTATTGTGCAGCCTGTGGAACCCTGGTCGGGATAGCCTAAACGGTGGGATTGTATGCTTGGTCACTATATACTGAACTGCCCAGTTCCTATGCTGGGGACGGCCAGGAACACCTGAGTGGGGGGAGTGGAGACCGGGAGGGAGACGTTGGGAGGGTGGGGGTGTAGACCTGCTGTGTTACGGGACGTTTCTAGTTTATTGTTTTCTTTTCTGTGACTGTTTCGAAAGCAAAGGTTCTAATAAGGAATACTATGTCTAACAACATCAGAAAAGTTGCGTGGCTGTCGGCTAGAGTGGAATGTTGACGCTCTACCGTGTGCTGATCCTTTGTATGTGTGATCCTTCTGATGCAACAATAAAAGAATTAAAAAAAAAAAAGTCATTTATTCTTAGAATTTTTAAAACATTCACTGTGAAGAATTTGCTGAGCACAACAACACAACATACCAGCTTAAAACAACTGCTTGTTACCACCCTATGCAAAGATACCCCTTTTCACCAACCCTAAACATGAATGTCCAAGTAGGCCCTGCCAAGGCTAGAACCTTCAATCCTGATACAAACAAAACCTGTGCATCATTCACATTGGCTCACTGAGGCAGCATAGCACCCCAAATAAGAATAACTGGCAAACTTATATGATACCTAAATGTATGTATTTACTAAAGCTTAAGACACTGTAAAAGTTACTCTAATGGCAAGAATGCCTCTTTAAATAGTCTAATTTACCCATTTTCGACTTTGGCATTCAGGGAACTTAAAAGTTAATATCCTATGATTGCTTTACATATTAATCATCCTCAGAATGTCCTTTACACATGACAGAGGTTGAACATTGGGCATCTCTCATGTAAATCCTAGAAAAAAGTCTTTTACGCCTGCGCCAAGCGAAAACCAACATGCAAATTACCTAATTATTCAGTAACACATAACTTAAATCAAATTTTAATGCTAGGGAGTCATAGCATGAGTACTAAGCTTTATAAATATCAAAAAACGATATTAAAAAGCACTTATTTTTTTTCAGATAATTTTTTCATAATTAATAATTTTCCTTTCAAAGAAACCAATTATCTTTTTATGAGAATTCCACATATAAAGGTAAGTTGCATCCCTTGCCTATAATTTTAGATGAGTTCATTTATGCGCCGAAGCACAAAAGCTTAACTTTAAACATGACATTTTTCTGCGTCACATTTCTGCGCCACTTTTTTAAAAGGCCATCAGTATTTAGCATAAGAACCAAAAATATACTTTTAAAATTTGCTTAAAGAGAATAAAACCACATTTGGATGTTTTCCAGTGATACACAGAACCGTATTTTGTAACCCTCTAAAACACTAATCTAAAATTAAAAAAAGATCCAACTGTGCTAAAAACGTTCCAATGCAATTTATGGCCCTCGAAAAACAACATCTGCTGCCTTAAGGCAGGAAAGGCTGAAAACCTGAAAGAAATGCTGAAACCTGAGCACGCTTTTAGTTTTACTGAAAACAGGCATTTTAAGTTTTAAAAATGCACGTGCAAAAAGATGCATTTAAATCTGGCAAGGAAAAAATGTACTTTAGCTGAGATGTTTTCCCGTGACCATCTGATACAGTGCATCTAAGGAGAAATGCAGTAAATGTATTTATTTTTGAAAAAAAAATAGACAATTTCGTTTTCTCCTTTTTGGGGCCTGATTTATATCCGTTGAATGTTTTTCCTAATTTTATCCTTTTTAAGCGTGTAACGGTAGTTTTGTATGCGTGCATATACTAATGCATGTAGGTACAAAAAATGTTATAAATTCGTTTCTCTATAAAACACAGAATTTATTTTTGAGGCCTTTCCTATTCCTAGTAAATACGAATTTTAACTTTATCTAATTTCAATCCTTTAACATTTTGCACATATGCGTTTTGCTTAATTTATAAATTAAATAGCAACATATAGCGATTTTAGCATGTCGCATGGTAAACTGCTTCATGTTCATGTAATTTTCGACCTCATATAAATTAATCCAACATTTCACTCAACAAACTGAAAAACATCAAAAACTCTTAATACACACATGAGCTCATTTCAAACAGAAACAGAACGTGTTCAAAACATTCAGGACACACAATACAGCGCTTTTAGGCATTTTGTTTCATAAATTCGCTCCAACGCTATTCACAACAGAAGTTACAGTAACGGCAAAAACCACATTTAAACACACATGGAACCCACAGGTCAATACATAGGACGGAAACAGGACAGCCCAGACTGTACTCAAAACCCAACCATTGTAGCTGTAACCATATTTACAAGAAACACTTCTCAATAGTGTTCAAAAAGACTGCATAAACAGCGCAACAGACCACTGTATGTGCAAGAAACCAAAAATACACTCAATACACTAGCTTTAGGTGGCAGAACACCAAAAATCGTTTTGCATGTAAAATTGCCCAGAGCAAAGGATCCTTGTTTTGCATTATGTCATATTTTAATTCCCTGGGGATACAAAAATCACCAAGGAAGAAATATGTTTGTATATCTAAACCTATTTAGATATTCCCTAATGGAAGCCGGCAAATTCAAACGTATACCAAAGTTGGCCAACACAAATCTCCAAAAATGCTAAGATCAGGCATCCTATATCCCACTAATCTAGCTTCTAAACTTCAAGGGGTTATCTCTATCGATACACTCGTAAATTTACAAGACCCTTGGTTATTGAAAATTGCAATGTTCAAATAATCTTAAGCGCAAAATGGGCGCGACCCACAAATACTTACCAAAATACCAAAGAACTAAGGAGTGGGCGCGACCCACAAAACTAAGGAATGGGCGCGACCCACAAATACTTCAACTGGAGCAGATGGAGAAAAGTCTCTTCATATCTGCCTACACAAATTGCAATTCGCATATCCAAACCTATACAAACCTATCAAAGCTATAGCAAACAAATAGTTGTCCAAATTCTAACTGCCAATTCCCAACTGCACTAACAGTCTCTTTTCTTAAAAAAACACTTACGCCAAAAAGAAAGGGTTTCTCAATCAAGAGTGGCATCTTTTGGAGATTCTGAGTCAGAAAAAAATCAAAAACATACTGAGCCGCAAAGACAGAGAATCCCCCAGAACCTCTGTGCACAGAGTACCTTTTTTGTAGATTTCTGTCTTGCCTTCCCCAGCAGTTTTCGATCCTCTGACACAGTTACTCCTCAGATAGCCACTGGACGATCGAGCCGCGAGTTGGGCGCCATTTGTGGTTCTAGAAAATCCACATGCTCCTACTCAGGGGTCTTACCAATAGGTAGTCCATTCAAAAAGCAGCAAAGGAATTGACAGAGAATCTGAAATATGAAAAGACATCTTTATTATATACAACAGTGAGGCTACGTCGCCCAGCCACGCCTAAAAGCGACTGAATGAGATAGCCTGCCTTCATGGACTCCGCACAGTCCTTTTATACAGTTTTTTATGCCTTAGGCACATATTTGAAATACATTCCCAGAACGTGCACACAGATGCAAAACCCACTTTCAAGATAAGTCCAGGCCATAAACAATGTCCACATAATGAATACATTCTTTAGCTGACAAGGCCGGATAACCCCAAAACAGTAAGATCACAGCCCATGGCATAAATAGCTCGTGGAGGCAGGAACAGAGACAGATGGAAGTAAGATAGGCAGGGTGTGTATGCGATGAAAAGGTTTATGGCATGTTGGGCCTTGATGTTATCTTGCTCGGCCACTGGGAGAGGAACTGACCAAACAGGCTCGGCCTGGGGCAATGGTTTCACCTGGTCCAGGTCAGGAAAAAGTCAATCAAGGTGTACGTGGCTTTTTGGGATCGAATTTAGCTGTGTGTTATAGCCTATGTAAAGGGCAACACACAACATGGCTGCTGTACACAAAATGGATGCCAAGGGTTCAAAACGAAAATGACAATTTCGAGGTGAAATTGTTACTGGAACATAACGAAAATGCTTGTACATAGTGTACTGGCTATTCTCGGTCTTTTGATATAAAAATCGTCATGCTATGACAAAGTTTATTACATGAGTCCAGAATTTAAAGTACCACAATGGGATTTGCAGGCCTGTCGCTGGTTTTCGCTGCTTTTTGTACCATGATTGGCCTCATCGCAAGATCTTTTGCATTCGTGTTTTGCATTTTTGCGGCATGGCGTTGATTTTGACCCAGTCATTTGATGCATTATCTGGAGTATATCGCATGGTACCGCCGTGTTGTGAATACTTGATTAACATGGATTCATTTTCCCGCGATAGACTGCGTGTTGAGAGTTGCGTTAAGTTACTTTGTTGCAATGGTTAGCACATGTTCTTTAGAATATGCCCCCAAGTGTGCTAACTTGATACCGAGATAGGTAATTTATGGCCAGATGTAGGAGAGCAAATACAGGTCAGTAACGGACGAATTTGCCCGTTACCGACCGGTATTTGGTGTTTGACATGTAGGGGCCATCATTTTACAGAATCGGTAAATTTACCGAATCGGTAAATTTACAGATTCTGTAAAATACCGAATCGGTAATTTTACCGATTCGGTAAATCCATATGTAGGTGACACTCCTAAGAGTGCCACAGGCCCTTAAGAGTCGGTATTTTACCACCCAATCCAATTGGGTGGTAAAATATTGAATTCAGGTGTGCATGCACATCTGTGCATGCACACCTGTGCCATGTGACACACAGACATGCACTTAGGGCATGCATGTGTGCCACATGTCACACAAGCCTGTACTTGGGGTGCTAGAGGGTGTCAAACTGACACCCCCTGCACCCTTGCAGGATTCAGTATTTACCGATTCAGTAAATACCGAATCGGTATTGCCCATTGATTCCTATGGGCTTCAAGGCCCATAGGAATCAATGGGCAATACCGATTCGGTATTTACCGAATCTGTAAATACCGAATGTTACCGATTCGGTAATTGAAAATGAAAATTTACCTACATCTCCCACCTTCTAATTTACTGATTCATAAATACCGAATCGGTAAAATTCGGTATTTATGATTCGGTAAATTAGAATTACCTACATCTGGCCCACAGTCTTTTGCCCACTCAAAGGGGAACAAGGAGTTCAGATGTGCCTCAATGGGGGGCAACCGAAAGATTCAGGATCTGGGATTTTTGCATGTTTTCCTTAAAACCAGATACATTAACAAAAGCCTTGCGTTCGGTTGGGGTGACCTCGGATTAGTAACAGAGAGGATGACATCATCTGCGTATAAGCTAATTAGATGTGGTTCATCGCCGAAGGGAATCCCGTAGTTAGAGGAATTAGCGCTCATCCTGCCGGCTAGGGGATCCATATAGAGGGCAAAAAGAAGAGGGGAGAGGCCTGCAGTCCTGTCGAGTTCCCCGTTGAATAAGGAAGGGCTGGGGGAGTATCCTGCTGACTCTAACGGCACTATGGACAGAGCAGATGTCAAAAAACAACTATAACGTTAATAAGCTTCCAGAACAAGATAGTAAAATAATATGTGTCATAAATTCCCTTCTTTCTTTTCCCATTAGGCCTCTGTCCTATGAATTTTGATCTACACAAAATGAAACAAGTTCTGCAATTGACTATTGAAGTTAAAAGATTTATTTACCATGGAGTGTTTAAATCCTATTAAAAAATGGACTGAGTAATAGAAATAAGGTGAGCAGAATCATGACACAGCTATAGATGGCTGTATTGAATTTAACTAGGAAGGGTTTTTAAGCTATAGATAATATAGTAATTAAATTGTTTTTTCAGTCACGTGAGATACTGGATACAGCAATCAAGCTTCCTAATACTACAGAATCAGGATTTAAAACCTAGGGGGTTAAATATTTGTAGTCTGCTCCTCGTAGAAAATTGGGTGAGTATATATCAATTTAGTTCTACATCAGAATTAGTTGATATACTCATGAGTATTTCTGGTATTAACTTTGACAATGAAATTGTATGTTACAGCTACATGGGACATACATTTGTGTCAAGTAGCTGTTGATAATATAATAACATCCTTAGAAATCAGATCTTGCAGATTAGATATCTTGGCCTTGTTTGGGTGAGTTCTTCTAGACAGGCTTTTTGATTAATTAGAACTCCAAAATGATAAGGAATGAAGTACCTTATTATTGATTTAATCTTTTGATAGTGCTGCAAGAATCACTATACACCTTGGATACCAACTGTTTTGAATAAATCGCTGGGTTGGCCCATCTGGATAATGGACCCATAAAAAGAAGGAATATATATAAAAAAAAGGAAAGGACGTATCGTTTTGTTCTGGTAAGAGAATTGTGTAGCTTGGTATATGTTTCTATTATTTTGTCAAAAGACAGATTGAGACGCTCGTTAATATAAACTGCCTAGAAAATAAATATAGTGATCTGGATAGTGACATCTTTATTGGCAGATCATGAATAGGTGTTGTTTGCCCTATAAACAAATAGAGGGGCGAGAATAAAAAACAACTCTTCCAATTCAAAGGAATGTTAAAACTAATCAAATAGGAGGAGATAGAAGAAACTTTTAAACTCTACCAGAGGTATAAGTTTTTGTGTGTAACTGGAGTATGTATGTATGGATGAGAATGCAACCAATGGTGGAACTGCAATCTTATAATCAAGTATCCTTGTATATATTGAGGGGGAGGGGTTTATTAGTAGTTATGAAACAAGTTTAATGCACTAGCAGCTGTGATATAGAAATGTATTGATATGAAATTTCTCTCTGTTCCTAGTTTACCACTGGTGAGAACACCCTGAGGAGGGCTAAAACCCGAAACGCGTTGGTGGCAAGAACTATGTGTAACCAGTGTTTGTTCTTTCTATGGATGTAGATTATATGTGTGTTATTTACAAAATGATGGTGATATTTAAAATGACTCATGTAGATCATGTACATCTGTGATTAGCCACTTGTCTGAACTCTTAGCCATTGGTGCCTTGTGTGCAGACCATATTTTATTTATATCCTTGTGGTAATTCATGTATAGGAGAAATTTGATATGTACTATTTTATAACAAATAACTCAAAGTTTGTATGTGTTATTTATATTTTGATATCAATCATGATAAAAAAATGAAATGAAAATAAAAAAATTATGTATTTTCTCAAAAATTGAAGTATAAGTCATATTTTTAGAGTAATCTATGTTACAGCTGCTGCATGATTAAGTATCCAGCACTATGCCCGGTGCAAAAACTTTTTCCAAGAAGCAGAGCAGATCCATCTACAGAATTTGTCGCCAAAACCTTAGTGCTTCAGAGTTTCAAACAGGTATGGCCAGTGGCTCTATTAAACGCTTTCTCAGCATCAATGGAGAGTCAGGAAGATTCCATCTGGGATGTGTACATTTTATCCAATAGACACAGGATATGTTTGGTGTTCTCACCACATTTGTGGGTGGGAAAAAAGCCTGCTTGGTCTGGGGCAATCACGCCTGGCATGAGGGGGTTGAGGCGGTGTGCAGGATACTGGGAAAAAGTATTGCATCTATATTCTGAAGAGAGATAGGCCTATAAGACCCACAAAAGGCAGGGTATTTGCCTGGCATCATGATAACAGAGATTGAATCCTTAAACATAGAATAAGTGAGGGTATCAGCATCAGCAAAGGTATTGTAAAGGCGTGTGAGCAGTGGAGTCAGTTCCTGGCTAAATACTATGTAGAAGAGGGAGGAGAAGCCATCAGGCCCCTGGGATGTCATAACTTTTAACCAAGCAATGGCTGAGATTGCCTGTTCAATCCAAATGGGTTTCTCTAGATCGTTGGATGCATGGGCTGGGAGGGTGCTGTGGGGAACAGTTTCAAGATAGGTGGAGGGATCATCACCAGGGGTTTGCATATAGGGCGTCATGAAAGGACTGGAATGCTAGCGCTTTTTGTGCATAGTTACGCGCTTCATTAGTTAGGGTGCGGTGGATTACCTGTACCGAACCAGTGTGTATTTTGGCCTGAAGTTGGTGCGCTAGTATCCAGCCACAGCAATTGCTTCCCAGGTAGAACTTTTGTTTCAAACGCACTATAGCGCCTTCTGCCCTGTGAAGATCTAGGCCCTAGAGAGAAAGTCATGACTTCTCCAACTTTCTCCAGACTATTGGTGCGTTTGTGTATATCCTCGAGTTCTGAGACCGTGAGTTCTAGGCCCTGTTGATTCTCTTTCTGGCGGCGAGTGTACGCCGCTGAAATGGCTATGAGTTCTCCCTATATAACTAGCTTCTCTGCCTACCAAAGAGAGGCTAGAGACATCTCTCCTGTAATGTTAGTTTGTAGATAGTCTGATATCACCTTGTGTTGTGAGGCCACTATCCATGGGGACTAGAGAAGGGACTTGTGAAGCCGCCAGGGTGACTGTCTGACCTGGTGGGAATCGAGGCACAGTACTAGGGAAAAAGTTGTGTGTTCAGGTAGGGACCAAGGGCGATGGAGGTGTTGGTCACCACGGCTTGCATGGTGGCTATCGCGAGAAAGTGGTTGATGCGCGAATAAGTGTTGTGATCTGCGGAATACAATTTATAGTCCAGTGTGGTGGGGTGTCGCGGGAAACAGTCAGAACACCACAGACTCAGCACTTGTGTTGAGACATCGCAAGCTTAACCACGCTTGCCTTAACCAAGCATATGCCTTAACCACGTGCGGTTAAGGAATATGCGCGATCTAGTTGCTGGCTGAAGCTCGGCGGAAGTATAGGAAGCAGGAAGAGGTGGTAGTTAGTAGGGGGTGGGGGTAGTTTTTTATGGCTTCGAGGGGGTTGGGGGTTTTAGGGCTCAGGCCCGGGATAGGGTGGGGGTTGTTTATTTGGGTTGGGGCTAGTTTTGGGGGCTCGGGTAGGTTTTAGGGCTGGGTTCGAGAGTTTTAGGGCTCAGAGTAGAGGACAGGTGTATGGGGGTAATTTGTTTGGGTTGGGGTAGTTTTGGGGGCTGGGGTGGTTGGGGTAGTTTTCATGGCTGGGGGTCGGGAATTATAGGGCTCAGGGCAGGGGACAGGAAAGGGGCAGTTGACAGGCTAAGGGGGCAGTTGGTCTGGGACAGGGGCTAGGTGGGGTAGATTTTAGGGGTGGGGCTGGTTTTAGGGCTCAGGGAGGGGCCTGGGTCAGAATATTTTTTAGGGAGCTGAGATTTAGGGCTCAGGGCAGGGAACAGGAATGGGGCAGTTTTCAGGTCGAGGGAGCAGTCGGGCTGGGGCAGGGAGGAAGTGCCGGTAGGTTTTAGGGGGTGGAGGCTTGTTTTAGTGCTCAGGGAGGGGGCTGTGGTCGGAGTCATTTTTAGGGGCTGAGGAGTTGAGTATTAAGGTTCAGGGGCCAGGGAAGTTGATAGGGTGGGTAGAATGGACCACAGTAGGGCTGTATTTTACAGTTCATGGCAGAGGGGCAGAAGTGTAAGCTTTATCACACATATCCCTTTACTAATCATGTCTTTACCACAAAATTGCGTGATAAAGGCATGCGTGGTAAAGACTCGAGCGTGGTTATGACAGCGCGGTTCAGGCATGTATTGTTGAGGCATGCATTGTTCCATCACACAACCGGTGTGTCGCTGGTGCCATACATCATGTAACAAACAATCTGCCAGCCACCGAAAGCCCTGAGCCATGAAGGCCCCTGTCTGGTCAGAGCGTTGGCCTGAACAGTTCAGGTCAGTGTCCATGATTAGATTGGTGTCACCTCCCACTAGAATGGCAGCATCGCAAGAGACTCTTGGTGTTTGTTGGGAGCGTAAACGTTGGTTAAGGTGAAATGAAAAGGACCCACCCAGGACCTATAGGCAAAAGCCGTCCTAAAGTCTCAGCAACTTTCGCCTATAAAGCTTCGGGATAACAGGATCGATAACACACCCTCGATTAGTAGAGCCTGAAGAAAAGATCTGCAGTGGAAGCTATCATGTTTGCATTCTACGGGTATCTTCGGGGAGCAGGTGGGTTTCTTGGAGGAAGCAGACATCACTGCCCGACTGTTCGAGAAGGGAAAGGACAGCCATCCTTTTGATGTGGTTATTAAAGCCTCGAACATTGAGGTCCGTCACCTTAAGTTCTAAGAATATGGATAGGAGTGTAAGTGCCTAACTGGCTATTAAGAGTCAGAATGGGGAGAAAGGGTAGAAGGAGAGCTGTCTGTGAGCTTTCCCACATACCCTGAGGCACCACGTGGCGACCTAGAGAAGTGAAGGACCAAAACCCAAGAAGAACGTTCCCCTAATAACAAAGGTAGCAAAACGAGAATGTGTAAAAGTCCATTGTCAGTGGAAAATAGCCTGTTGGGCATAGAGTGGTGGGGGTGTTGTGCCAGTCCAATAGTGTGTATTAACAAATTGCTCCCCGCTGCCACAGGCCATGTGTATAAGACGGTGGCCCAGCTAGAACAGACTAGCCGGTCACTGAGTGCCAAGAGGGCGATGAATATGAGTTAGCCCTGCCAGTCCCTGAAGCCAGGTCTGTCCAACACAGCTCTGTGCTCCTTGGCCCACTCCTCTGGGCCAAGATGGAGAGTTTTACCATGTCTTCGGACTCTCCACCAAGCTGCCGCCCAAGGTGGGGACCCGTCGGAGGAGCTGGGTTGGGACTAAGAAGTTGAGCCATCCTGGAGGTCGAGCACCCGAAGATCATCGTTGAACGTTTTCAGTTGGTGAAGCTGATCCTCCCAGCAGAAGACCAGCCTGAAGGGGTGCGGACTTCGTTTACTAATCTTGGGAAAGGTATAATAGGTCAAATAATCCTTCCATTAGCTGGTATAACAATAATAGTTTTAACAATAGTAATATGGTGTAAGCCTTGTACAAATAAACTGAGAAGAAGAAGATATGAAGTAAATGGAAAGGGAAAGAAAAGAAAAAAAAAAGAAAATATGAAGAAATTCAGTTAGAAGAAATGAAGGGAAAATTATATGATAGAATGAAAGACTTGAAGAATAAAGTTAAGAACAAGAACGAAAAAGGGAAAGAAAATGAGATGTGTTAAAGTTAGCATCTGATTAGGATGGGTTATTTTTTTGCGATGGCTCAAAAATGTCATCAGAGAGGGGATTGATGGAGCAAGGACTCATAGAAAAGAGACTTGCTCAGAAGCAGTCCTCTCATTTAACTTCTAATATTGTATTAACCACCTATTGTGTAAATTAATATGCACAACATGGAACATAAAAGTCAGAGAAGCTTGCCTACGTGTTTTACTAATAAATGAAATGAAAATGAAATGAAAGTGAAAATGCGATTTGTTAAGCGCTGCAGCTGCCCTCAGGCGTCCAGGCCTAAGTAACTCTAGTGAAACTCTAAAATGGCTGCTAACGGGAAATCTTTATTGCGCATGCGTCAACTGTACCTACGCAGTATGACGAGCTATCGCTTGGAGAGAATTTCTTGTGCCTGCGCAGATGCTATTAAAATGGCTGCTTAAAAACTCACATGCTTAGCATCTGCTTTGCTGAAAATAACACAAGCTATTTTACTAATGCTAATGCGGAGAAAGCATTAATAAATTAATGGGATTAGAGTGGAGATAGGTGGTATACAGTGAAACCATTTTATTTTGAAAATAATATTTGTCTTTCTGACTTTTCTGTTAGTATGCATTTGGGCCTCTCGTACGAATCCAGAGTCTATAACCCACCTGACCTCCGCATATGCGTGTTGTGATTGAGCCAGAAGAAGTGATGTGACTTTTGAACACAGTCCAAGGATACAAAAGATACATACCCTGGAAACCAGCTCCAGAGTCCTCTGAATGAATGGGAATACATGAAAATTATACGTTTGTGTCTAATAAGATGTGAATACGGGTGGGAATAAAGATTTATGAATAAAAATTGAGGGGTGGGATCTATGAACAATAGACTGATAGCATAGGATGAAAATAAGCATGTGTGATGATCATTCCCCCCTGGCTTCTCCAATCAAAGTTAGTAGTTTCACTTCCATAGGTGGAGTCAATCTTCCTGACTTTAAGAGATACCAAATTGCTTTCTTGGCTAAACAAGGCACCTACTGGCTGACCCCTCCCGCAGATTATTCACCTGTGTGGTTAGACATAGAAACTGCCCTACTGGGGAACATCCACCCCATCTCGATCATGTCAATGAGAACAAATCAAATCCCTTGCTCAAAATCCATATTCATTAACACTAAACTAGCCCTACTTAAAATTGACAAATTACTAGATGCATCGATAAGAAGATCTAGATGGGAATCGATCTGGAAGAACCCTAACATCACATATAAAGGCATAAAACTGTACAACCACACTTGGATTAAATTTGGCATCTTCTTCCCCCACCAACTCTACGAGGGCACCTACCCATTACCCTTTACAGCACTCCAAGCAAAATTTGGTATTGATGCTGCTGAATTTTATACATTCCTAAACATTAAAACAGCCATTACGAAAGCGGGATTATCCCCCACGCCTCCAGCCCTTCCACCGTTCTTATCCAATCTAAATAGGCTAGGACACCAGGTCTCCAGACTATACAAATTGTTACGCCCCCAGTCCTCCAGATTAAATGAAAAATCTACACAATTTTGGTCCTCTCTCGCCTCTTTCCCCATCTCTGAGTCGGAGTGGTCAGCGACGTGGAAATCCTGTATGAGCCATAAAATAAGCCCTACGTTGTCACAAACCAAGTTCTGGCTCATGCACAGGGTCTTCTGGACGCCCGCTCGCCTCTATGCCCACAAAATCAGCCCGACGCATTCTGCTGGAATTGCAAATGGGCTGAAGGAGATCTGGACCATCTTGTCCTTCAATGCGACTGCGTCTCATTCTATTGGGACAGAGTATTTAACTTCATCTACAACCTGTTCAACATCAAGCCCCTCAAAGAACTCCCCTACCTTGTTTTTGGCTTCGTTAAGAAACCCCAACTCCATGAACCAGACAGAGCCCTACTAGATCTCCTTCTCATGGTGGCTGTTAAGGTTGTCCTAAATAATTGGAAGGACACCAAAAAGACAAGTTATGCTTGCTGGTTAAACTGGGTGATTAACCTCAGAGGAGCAGACAGCATCACTCTCCAAACCACACCATGGCGACCCGCGCGAAGGAGAATGTGGGACGTACTAGATAGCTACTTTGAAACCCATAAACCCCCATGATCTGCCACCACTCCTGACTTCCAGATCGCCACGGAGTCCATAGCAATCGCACAGAACATACACGCCTCTGGATATACTGGAATGACCAGAACCGTGGTGCTCCATTGTGGCGCTCTTCTTCTTCTCTTTCTCTTGTTCCTTCCCTCTCATCATCTTCTACAACTCTATTCTTTCTCTCCTCTCTTCCTCTTTGATCTCCGACTCAATAAAGCTTCTTGAATATGCTGTGTTATCTGCAAGATCCATGGTCACATCTGAATATAACAGTAACTACCATGGTCAATCCTTCTAAGGTGTGTCTGCCATAATTGTCCTTCTGACCCTACCCCTGTTCAGATGTACTCTCATTCGCACATGCAATGTATTCAAGCTGCTGTACTGAAATATTCAATAAAACTTTTTTGAAATTAAAAAAAAAAAAGTTAGTAGTTTCACAATATTGAAACATTAATGGTAGGTACCTGAATATTGTAGGGTATAATTGAGGTAGTCTTAGTTAGTGAGAAAGCATGAGACCGGGATGCTGCCTGAGTGAACTAGAGATGGAGATTTGCTGTATGCTGCAGAGCTCGGTATGCTGTTGGAGTGACGAGAGATGCTGATGAAGAATCGAATGCAGAACCATTCATCTTAAATTAATTTACTTAAAAGAAGATCGCGCAAGAATCTCAAGGAGGAAGAGAGTGTCAGAGAGGGGTGCTACGCAAGCATTGGTGGTAGAGAGGCCATCCATCCTGTCCTAATTCCGGTCCTGAATTCTTTGTCGCCTGATCTCTCCCGGAGGACCTTTCCCAGCTCCTTGGCCAGGGGGTTGGTTTTCACACCATCCTAGGTAATTATGTTCTTTTCTCTCTATCCTCTCCTTCCTGAGCATAAGTCATTGAAAGATATAAAGTATGAGTTTGATGATTGATTAATTGAATCTTCCTTCCTATGAGTGACGGAAACTGTACTGTACTTTGTAAGTGGTTGACATGAAATTGATTAGGTAAAGATTTAAAATATTTTCCTGAGTCTGTGGTCATTTAAAAAGATTATTTTATGTCATTTCACCATCAACTAGTTCAACTAATGGTCCATTGACCAGAGGAAAGAACTTATTGATCAGTGAAAGATTAGTCGAGAATAAGAGGTGACTAATCTTGAAATGATAAAATCACAAAACCTTGACTCCAGCGGTTAGCACCAGGCTGTGTGTGAATTTTGTTTTATATGGACCCAGGTGAGTATATGGTATTGGAGTATCTGTTGTTAGTGAGCCGCTGGATCAATGGGTTTAAACTCCCTGCAGCATTGATGGACAAGAAGAGAGATATCTTGGAAAAGTTTAATAGTGTGACTTTCAAAACTGGATCGGTTGCTTTGTTCTTGCTTTTTTCAGGACTTTCTCTTTAATTTGAAAGTCCTGTGCACATGCAAGGATATCAGGTGGTCTGGTATTAGGTCCTCTGGGTACACCAACCCTGTGCACTCTATCCAGCAGTAATTTAGCGTTGACCTCCCAGCCCAGGATAGAGTGGATAAAAGCCTGGGTGTAACTTCGAATGTCCGAACCCTGTTAGCCTGAAGGGCAAGCCCTGAGGCTGATATCATTATGATGGGACCTGTTCTCCGTTTGGCCTCTAAGGTCGTCATGTTATTTGTGGAGGAAAATTATTTCTTGGTGTGGCATCTCCATTTCCTCCCTCCTCGCAGTGTCGTTATCTTCTAGAGATGACACTTGGTCCCCAGCCAACAACAAATCTTGGCGTAGTGCTTCGATATCCTGTGTTAGGTCTTTTTCTAGGTCCTGAATGTTAGTTTTAAAAGAATTCAATAGTGATGCCAGAAAGGTGTTGTCACCGGGGCCTGCTCTGAGTCCGGGCCCCCTTCCAGTTCTAGTTGCGACAGGGCTTGCGTGTGAGATGTTGAATTCTTCAAGGGGACTGGTGCTGAGCGAATGAACATTTCCCTGACTGACTGGTTACATTTGATTTTAAACAACACAAACCGTTAAGGAAGGGTCCTAGGGAATGTTTAGAGACCTAGCATGGACATAGCCCCCAATTCTAACTATACTACACAAGAAATGTCCACGGGTCTAAAGAAAAACTAATCTACCTCAAAGATACACTTATCCAAAAAAACAGAACAATTCTGTGTATGTGTAAATGTATAAAAGAAAATCTCCTCGAGAGTAAGGATACCCATCAGTCACCGCTCGATACCACCCTAGTCATAATCTGGGCCTCCTCTTGGCACTTCCATCGTGAAGCATAAATGATGAGCGTGAGGACCTGATGGTTATGTCCCACATCAAATTATGAGTCACTGGATGGACACAGAATTTTTCAGTTTTTTTTTTGGATTAGTGTATCTTTGAGGTAGATTCGTTTTTCTTTAGACCCGTGGAAATTTCTTGTGTAGTACATTTGATTTTAGCCACTGCCATAGCCATGTAGGTGGTGGTAATCCTCTTCAGGGCCCAGGAGATAATGCTGTATCCTGAGCCACAGTCAAGTAGCCCATCTCCAAGGCATGACCCCCTGAGGAAGAAGAGGGGTAGTGACTGTGTGTTGTTACTGTGGGAGCAGGGTGTCAACACCGCCACATGGGTCCCAGCGTGGAGGCACAAGGTCTGCCCCACGTATCAGAGTAGGCGACTTCGATAAATGGCCAGCCAAGATTGCAGTCCTGCTCCCCTCACTATTTCAAGCCCTGGGTAATGCCTGCCAGGGTACAGGGCCTTCTCTACATGGGGGGCACCGTGTCAAGCAGGATGAATCACCCAGGGCCCCCGTGCACCCCCAGGACAACTCCTCGCTGCTGTCTAGTCTCCAGTCCAAGGGGGTGGTGTGATGGTCCGGCACCATAGGTGATCCAGGAGGCCCTCCACTAGCCACACGGGAGCAGCAGATAAATTACAGCCTAAGTGGGGGGGTTAATAGGTCGCCCGGATGGAGCGACGTGGTAAAAACAAAATTTTGTGTACCACTCTCAAAGTCAATGTTCCATAACGTTAACATTTACTAATGGAATGCTTTGTGAACTAATCAACCATAGTATAAGATGCATACATTTATTACACACGGGAGTACTAATTTTGCCTGCATGTTGCAACAAAATTAACTAATATGTATTGTTATCGTGTTGTGAATTAATGCACAGCCAAGATATAAACAAACGCAGTTTAAATGTGCTTATTGTAAATAGAACAAAAGAATTCAACCCTGCCTTATGATCTGATGGCCCTAAACATAGGGTCCACAAAATATATACGGGGTGATTTATCTAAGAGCTAGCATTGCACAGAACAAGCTGAATTGTCAACTTAAATATACTCCAGTCATTTTTTATAGAAGATACATATATATTTTTATTTTTTTATGTTCTTTAAATTGATATAGTAAACAATGTACAAAAATAAATTATATGTCAAATCCACAAGACATTTTTCAGAACACCAACAATATACATAGATAAAGGGAAGATAAAAAAAGGAGAAGAGAAATTCCAGGAATACGGCATACTGTCCCATTTCATCTGGATTTTTGTATAAACCATCTGCCACCTGGAATAATACTCTGAATTATGCAACAAATTTTCTATCTTTATGTTGCATATACCAGGATCATATGAAGGAATGAAAGTTGAATGAAAGTATTTTGAGTTGAATGAATTAGACCTTGAAAGCATGTTAGTATGCTTGCAGTGTGGCGTGTGACTGGGTAGGTGAATATATAGGATGAATTTCTCTTCTCCTTTTTTTATCTTCCCTTTATCTATGTATATAGGCAGGGTTGAATTCTTTTGTTCTATTTACAGTTTCTTCCCCCTACAGCCTGCCTACATCATTAAAGCCCATTGGGGAACCCCCTTCTTTTACTAAATGTGCTTATTGTACACGTTTTGTGCTAAGAAGTGGTCGAATATGTAAGTATAAAATGCATTTGTGTGGCTTATTTGCTAGGTAACAACTAATGGGGAAATATTAGTATGGTGGGAGGTAAATAGAAGGGTTTTATTTCCATATTTAACATGAATTTGTGTTTGTTTCTATGATAGTTCCAAAAAGTGGCCTTTGAGGCCTGTATGAAAGATGGCTGCCCGGGTAAACTATGAGCAAATGCTGGACAGCGCAGGCGCGCCAAAAGCCTGCAAGTCAGAGTGAACTGCCTGTGCTCTAGGAGGTTCAAGGCTACCTTTCCCAGAACCTAGGATAGGTGGCAAACAAGGACGCTTGAATGTTGTGATCATGGGAAAAGGTCCTGATGTTGCCACTCAAGGAAATGACTAGGCCAAAGACTGTCTTAAAACAAAGCCCCTTTATTTTTCTGCTGAATCGTTGTGAAAATGATGTTGTAATGGTGAGGAGATGCTCATCCACTCCGAATTTGTCCAATTAGAATCCAAATAAGTAATAGTAGATACATTTTAGATAGATTAAGTTAGGAAATTAGTGTGTAAAAACCCCTGGTTTCATCTAGAGGGGGTCGCTCTTTCGATTTCCACACGTAGTGCTGCTAGACTGAAGATTGACTCCTGGATGTAAGAATTGTTCTTTGTGAACTTTATTTGTTTGCTTTGCAGAACTGAAGGATAAGAGGAGGGTGTTAGTTAGGGATGTTAGAAGAGAATGAATTTGGAACTATCTGTTCTTTGCTAAACTTTTAACTGATTTCTAAAATAAGCGATTTTTCCTGAGCTCATGATCATTATGAAATAAAGTTTAAGATTTTACTGAATAAAGAATTAATTAATGTATAAATGTCAAACATAATAAAGTTTTGCTTTTAATAAAATTGGGAAAATTGAATTTTAAAAGCTGGTCTTGTGATTTTCCTACGCCTAATTTTCTTTCTAGCAGATCCATTGCCACTATGGTGGTGCGTCTGAATTATTAAATGTTTAAATGAATCATGGTAAAATGTAATAAACTGTAGGTGTAAATAATAACTGACTAGATAGGTTTTAGACACTCCACCAAATGTTACAGCATTTCTCCATTGCGATTCACCAAAAGCCCTGAAGCCAAGTGTAAGTGAATAGAGTAAATGTGCAGTGTTATGGGCCCCACTGACAAATGATTGTGTGTTTAAAAGGTTTCAGGGAAATGGTGCGTATCGATTAGAAAGGATTTTTGTAGCCGCGCTGTAGCAGTTATATCTTGGTAGCAGAGTAGTGGTTGCTAAGGAAATTAGCTAGGATTATGTATAAAGAACTATATACAATTTGATATATAGATTTATGACTAACATCTGTTGAGTTCGTATTATGTTATATGTAGTTTTGAAAAGGCTTCCAAGTGATGCGTGAAGCTAGTGCCTCTGTCTGCAGGCAGAGGAAGTGTGGCAAGTAAAGTCGCATAGTGCATTTGGTCTGTTTCAAAAAAGGAGTATTGTCGAATACTGCAGTGGTATTGTCGCATATCACTGTTTAGAGACATTAGGTGTGAAAGGGTAAATGTATAGTGAGGACAGTCTATGAAATCTTAGCCTTCAAGCACAGGGATCATTGCGTATCCTGATTAAAACTTACTGCTGAGAGAGTAATAGAACTTAACCCGAGCGTGATTGAAGGGTAAAGGGAGTGGCGTCTCTCTTTTGCTAACGATAGAGGAATTCTGTGGTGGGTTAGATGGATGCGCTGCCGACTATTGATACAGAGTTCATGTGTATTTGAATAGGGTGTTCCGTATGAACGTGTGTAAATGAAATTGCAATACGCGTTCTGGTGAAACTCTGGGATTGTCTCTAAGGAGGTGGAAAGGATCTCTGTATGTGCTTTCCTGGAGAAACGAGTTCGTTATTGCCTGATAGAAGGGTAAAATAGGGTAGTGGTATTTTATTAACAAGTCTAAAAATTCTGAGGAGATAAGCGTCGTCTACTCCGGTTACAGAATACTTGTGTGATTGAGAAATCTATCACTTTATTAGCGAAACAGGAAAATGGTATTGTTTTGTGTAAGTTACTAACGGATTTTGTAAAATACCTTGTAAATACAGCTTAATGAAAAAACCCTGTAAAGGAGGGGTCAGTCGGCGCTGCAGAAGCCGGAGCGCTGGTGACATCAAAAGTGTCGCGCTGGGATTGGTCCACATGACCGAGACAGAGTACAAGCTGATTGGTTCATCACAAAAAGCAGCAAAAGCTATTGGTTAAGCACTATAGTGACGTATCGTGTTCTAATTGGTACATTAGTGCGAACCGCGCTGTGATAGGTTGGTGTTACAGAGCAGCAACAGAAGAGCGCGCAATCTTTTGAAAGCAGGAAATTTATTGAAAAAATGTCGTACTACTATTATTATGATGACAAGAAGAAACCTTCATGGTTTAAAAAACGGAAGAATATGTTTATAAAAGACAAAGAGGTAGTTACGAGAGAGGGAAAAATACTTCCTTCACCGAAGACACCTGCGTCTTATATGATAACGAAATATGGTTACCATACGTGTGTTTGGTTGGAGAATTGGGTACAGTGTACCAAGGATGATGGTGTGTTAGCTTTTCCAGAAGGAGGTTCATTTGATTTGGCAATTTTGCAAAATTTAAGAGACAAAAGGATGAAACTTGAACCGAGACCTAGACCAACTCAGTTTGAAGCATTGGTTAAGTGGGAAGATGAGATGCATGAAATGGAAAGTGAGAGGTTGAGCAGGCATATCAGACCAAGAGGTAGAGGACGAGATTTATGGGGAGAAACACATGTGGCTAGAATGCGGAGATGGAGGAATGGGAGTATGTGTGATGGCATGTATCCAGTTAGATTGGTAGAAGAATATGAGGGACGGAAATGCACAGAAAAGAAAAAGAATGTTGAATCAAGGAATCAAGGTTATGGTGAAAGTGAATCAGAGGATGCTGTATTAGAAGAAATATTAAATAGGAAACCGCCACCATATAAACCAAGTTCTTTATGGACTACCCCGAATGCCCCAATAGCAGAAGAAAGAGTTAATGAAACGCCAAGACAACCATCAAATTTCCGCGATTTCCCTGAGAGAGTAGAGGCAAGATATGTCCCAAGTACACTGATAGGAGAGGCTAGAATTTCAGGTACTCCTGTACAGAGTAATGACTCACATAAAATTGTGTTAAGCGCTGAAAGACGAAATGATGTGCAGCCAAATATGTCTGATTATGAACGTTCTGCACATGAACTGATTTAAAACCTTACTAAAAATATGGACGCTGTAACTGTCCCAGTAACGATAGGACCTGTAATACCAGTGTTTGAAAATCAAAGAATAAAAGAGCCGAGTTTAACAATTCCATTACAACAAGGTCTGCAGAAAGCAAAAGGGAGTATTTATCCTGATTTGTCAGAAATAAGGCGGAATATAAATGTAAATCCACCAGAATTGACCTTTAATCAAAGTTTGTCATGCAGATATCCGACAGGAGCAGAATCTGACTCTGCAACCCCAGAGAGAAGTGTAGACAAAATAGATCTAACACAAACACCTGTAGGACCATCAGATAAAGAATTGAGTGAATGGATTAAAACTTTAAAATTAAAAGAGCAGGAATCAAAAGCGCTGGATGTGGCAAAATTAAAAGTAGATATGGAAGAATTAATAATTGGAACAATTGGGACAGACAGATTAAAAACATACCTGGATGATGAGCTCATGTTTTTATGTAAAACCATAACATCGAGAGCTAATACAATGCATGATCAACTAGAAGAGGTGGCAAGTGAATGTGGAATAGAATTTTCAAAAATAAAATCATTGCAGAAGACTTATCGAGAAGATTTTGCAGAAAGAGACATTGAAAACATGAATACTGCTGGAAGACTAGTTCAGAAAAAAGATCTGATTGTGCTGTTGCGCAAATGGGGTGATGTAGGTAAATGGAGAGTCAAGTGGGCAAAGAAGAAAGAAGAAATTAGTGACAAATCCGCCTTAGCTTTTCCGATCAGAGAAAAAGAAACTGTGGCAACTGAATTCCCTATGAGAGAAATTCCTGGAGGAGGATATGTACATGTTCCTTGGAGTAGACAAGATATATTGTCATTTACAAATGAATTCCCCAGATTGAGAGAGAAACCAGTAGAGTGGTATCGACAAGTAGACAGATTTGTAAAAGTGTCAAAAGTATTATGGATCGATTTGGATGGGTTGTTTGACATAGTGGTGCCAACAGATTTATGGACAAAATGTAAAATATCTGTGGATTGGCCAAGGGAAGAGTATCCTAGAGATAAGATAACAGGAGCTCCATCACCAGATGTGATGAGAAAATATGAACAAGTGATAGTATGGTTGAAAAATAAAATACCTCCAAAAGAAACTGATAGGGTTCTGTATTATGTATAAAGAACTATATACAATTTGATGTATAGATTTATGACTAACATCTGTTGAGTTCGTATTATGTTATATGTAGTTTTGAAAAGGCTTCCAAGTGATGCGTGAAGCTAGTGCCTCTGTCTGCAGGCAGAGGAAGTGTGGCAAGTAAAGTCGCATAGTGCATTTGGTCTGTTTCAAAAAAGGAGTATTGTCGAATACTGCAGTGGTATTGTCGCATATCACTGTTTAGAGACATTAGGTGTGAAAGGTTAAATGTATAGTGAGGACAGTCTATGAAATCTTAGCCTTCAAGCACAGGGATCATTGCGTATCCTGATTAAAACTTACTGCTGAGAGAGTAATAGAACTTAACCCGAGCTTGATTTAAGGGTAAAGGGATTGGCGTCTCTCTTTTGCTAACGATAGAGGAATTCTGTGGTGGGTTAGATGGATGCGCTGCCGACTATTGATACAGAGTTCATGTGTTTATGAATAGGGTTTTCCGTATGAACGTGTGTAAATGAAATTGCAATACGCGTTCTGGTGAAACTCTGGGATTGTCTCTAAGGAGGTGGAAAGGATCTCTGTATGTGCTTTCCTGGAGAAACGAGTTCGTTATTGCCTGATAGAAGGGTAAAATAGGGTAGTGCTATTTTATTAACAAGTCTAAAAATTCTGAGGAGATAAGCGTCGTCTACTCCGGTTACAGAATACTTGTGTGATTGAGAAATCTATCACTTTATTAGCGAAACAGGCAAATGGTATAGTTTTGTGTAAGTTACTAACGGATTTTGTAAAATACCTTGTAAATACGGCTTCTTGAAAAAACCCTGTAAAGGAGGGGTCAGTCGGCGCTGCAGAAGCCGGAGCGCTGGTGACGTCAAAAGTGTCGCGCTGGGATTGGTCCACATGACCGAGACAGAGTACGAGCTGATTGGTTCATCACAAAAAGCAGCAAAAGCTATTGGTTAAGCACTATAGTGACGTATCGTGCTCTAATTGGTACATTAGTGCGAACCGCGCTGTGATAGGTTGGTGTTACAGAGCAGCAACAGAAGAGCGCGCAATCTTTTGAAAGCAGGACATTTATTGAAAAAATGTCGTACTACTATTATTATGATGACAAGAAGAAACCTTCATGGTTTAAAAAACAGAAGAATATGTTTATAAAAGACAAAGAGGTAGTTACGAGAGAGGGAAAAATACTTCCTTCACCGAAGACACCTGCGTCTTATATGATAACGAAATATGGTTACCATACGTATGTTTGGTTGGAGAATTGGGTACAGTATACCAAGGATGATGGTGTGTTAGCTTTTCCAGAAGGAGGTTCATTTGATTTGGCAATTTTGCAAAATTTAACAGACAAAAGGATGAAACTTGAACCGAGACCTAGACCAACTCAGTTTGAAGCATTGGTTGAGTGGGAAGATGAGATGCATGAAATGGAAAGTGAGAGGTTGAGCAGGCATATCAGACCAAGAGGTAGAGGTCGAGATTTATGGGGAGAAACACATGAGACTAGAATGCGGAGATGGAGGAATGGGAGTATGTGTGATGGCATGTATCCAGTTAGATTGGTAGAAGAATATGAGGGACGGAAATGCACAGAAAAGAAAAAGAATGTTGAATCAAGGAATCAAGGTTATGGTGAAAGTGAATCAGAGGATGCTGTATTAGAAGAAATATTAAATAGGAAACCGCCACCATATAAACCAAGTTCTTTATGGACTACCCCGAATGCCCCAATAGCAGAAGAAAGAGTTAATGAAACGCCAAGACAACCATCAAATTTCCGCGATTTCCCTGAGAGAGTAGAGGCAAGATATGTCCCAAGTACACTGATAGGAGAGGCTAGAATTTCAGGTACTCCTGTACAGAGTAATGACTCACATAAAATTGTGTTAAGCGCTGAAAGACGAAATGATGTGCAGCCAAATATGTCTGATTATGAACGTTCTGCACATGAATTGATTCAAAACCTTACTAAAAATATGGACGCTGTAACTGTCCCAGTAACGATAGGACCTGTAATACCAGTGTTTGAAAATCATAGAATAAAAGAGCCGAGTTTAACAATTCCATTACAACAAGGTCTGCAGAAAGCAAAAGGGAGTATTTATCCTGATTTGTCAGAAATAAGGCGGAATACAAATGTAAATCCACCAGAATTGACATTTAATCAAAATTTGTCATGCAGATATCCGACAGGAGCAGAATCTGACTCTGCAACCCCAGAGAGAAGTGTAGACAAAATAGATCTAACACAAACACCTGTAGGACCATCAGATAAAGAATTGAGTGAATGGATTAAAACTTTAAAATTAAAAGAGCAGGAATCAAAAGTGCTGGATGTGGCAAAATTAAAAGTAGATATGGAAGAATTAATAATTGGAACGATTGGGACAGACAGATTAAAAACATACCTGGATGATGAGCTCATGTTTGTATGTAAAACCATAACATGGAGAGCTAATACAATGCATGATCAACTAGAAGAGGTGGCAAGTGAATGTGGAATAGAATTTTCAAAAATAAAATCATTGCAGAAGACTTATCGAGTAGATTTTGCAGAAAGAGACATTGAAAACATGAATACTGCTGGAAGACTAGTTCAGAAAAAAGATCTGATTGTGCTGTTGCGCAAATGGGGTGATGTAGGTAAATGGAGAGTCAAGTGGGCAAAGAAGAAAGAAGAAATTAGTGACAAATCCGCCTTAGCTTTTCCGATCAGAGAAAAAGAAACTGTGGCAACTGAATTCCCTATGAGAGAAATTCCTGGAGGAGGATATGTACATGTTCCTTGGAGTAGACAAGATATATTGTCATTTACAAATGAATTCCCCAGATTGAGAGAGAAACCAGTAGAGTGGTATCGACAAGTAGACAGATTTGTAAAAGTGTCAAAAGTATTATGGATCGATTTGGATGGGTTGTTTGACATAGTGGTGCCAACAGATTTATGGACAGAATGTAAAATATCTGTGGATTGGCCAAGGGAAGAGTATCCTAGAGATAAGATAACAGGAGCTCCATCACCAGATGTGATGAGAAAATATGAACAAGTGATAGTATGGTTGAAAAATAAAATACCTCCAAAAGAAACTGATAGGGTAAAAATAGACAGGACTACACAAGAGCCGAAAGAAACTGTGCATTCATTTTATGAAAGATTGTTGCTAGTTTTCAAACAGTATAGTGGTTATGAGGAACTAAATGAAAAGGATATGAGCCATTTTGTGTATAGGTTTGTATATGGATTAAGACCGGAAATTTCAGATATGATTAGACACAGTATGATGGATTGGCAGTCAAGCTCAGTAGATAAGGTACTAAGACAGGCAAAATATTGCAGTGAAGAAATTGATGCAAAACAGAAAAAGTCGAAAGAAAAAGCCATGTGGACACAAGTAAAAGTAGCAGAACAACAGGGAGCACAAATGGATAGTGAAAATGTAGGGGATCAAAGTAGTTTTAAAGGCAAACCTAAATTAGTAGGGAATATTGACAAATTGAAAAAGAAATTGCCATGTTTCAATTGCGGCAAGGTAGAGCATTGGTTACGAGAGTGTAAATGTCCTCCTAGATTTAATGGGGAACATGCGTCATTGAATCGGCAGGTGCAGTTTGAGGTAAATCAGCAGCAACCGCAACAACAGCAGATAGCAAATCAGCAAAGTCAGGTGCCGCAACCGCCGCTGCCATACAGTGGGAATCAGCAGAGATACAGTGCAGAGACAGGATTCAGCGGAGGTGAGCAGGTAAAAAGGCCGCAAAGAGTAAATGCATGTCCTCAATATTGGTTGCAAGAGGAGAATAGCTGTGAGCCGGATGAAAGTTTCTGACGGTGCCTGAGGGATGAAGAAGAGTGTATGCTTGGAGCCACTCTTGAGGTAGATCAGTCAGGTCCATTTGTGAGCGGAAAAGTGAATGATGTGGAAATAACTTTCCTAGTGGACACTGGTGCTACCCGTTCTACTGTTAGATCAGTCGAAATTCAAAATCTTCCTCTCTCGGGTGAGACAATCCAGGTTGTAGGTGTAGCTAATAGACAAATAAATACTCCGTTGACAAAAACAGTTGAAATAGAAATTAGGACATACAAAGATATGCATCGATTTGTGGTGTGCGATAGCAGTCCTGTTAATTTGTTAGGCAGAGATATACTGTGTAAGATTGTCGTGTATTTCTATAGGTTCTGATTCGATCCCCCTATTCCTGACCCTATTCTGGTTAAACTTACTAGCTAGTTAACTAACAGTCAGCCCATGAGGCAAGAAATCCCCCATGATGCAGATACCGTTATCTGACGCAGTCACACTACGGCACAGGAACGTGTTATCTGATTAGGTCATAACGCTTGAGATCTAATTAGACAAGCGACATTCCTCCAGCCCCTGATAAGGCATACGACGTTCTCATAACAAATCAAACCTATGACAACCTGGATAATCCGTGCGGCCATTGTTTTGATTTCACAGAGAACTTTAGTAAAGAATGTGCTAACGAGCAAGTCGTATGACATCTTTATTGACGTACCTATGTCCATCCTTACGTCAATCTCGGCACCTTTAAGGTATAAATATTGCCGACCTTGCCCTATGCAAACACACGCGTGGTGACAAGACGGAGCAGCCATACTTGCCGAAGCCGAGAGCAGAAGCAGACCCCGCAGGCAGCAGCCCCGCCTTCCTGACGCGCTGAGAGACGCGCTGCTATCTCAAGCCGAGAGACCCAGCACCGGCGCTTCTGGGCAGCCCTCGCAGGCAGCCTGGAATATCGAGAGCAGAGAAAGAGATACCATTCCTCATTCATCCTAAATTCCAGGTACAGAACTGAATAACCCCTCCTAGAGAATTCTTTAGTTATTCACTTGGCAAAAACAAACTTAAACTAAACTGTAACTTTCTATTCCCGCCCACGCATTAGACTTAGGTCAGGTACACGGGGTAGGCGTATTTAGAAACACCAGTTGAGTACGTTTAGTCAAAATGTATATGTGTATGTAAATATATTTTAATCATTTTAAACATCATATGGCTCAGAAACCATATCAATGTTTTTACAGTATTATTTTATACTATTGCTTCTAATGTATGCACTTTACTTAACTATAAGTATTGCAATAATATCGATCCATTTCTCTTGTACGAGAAAAGAGACTGATCAATAAATAACATCTTTTATTGAACACGCCCGTCTCTTCCTTTTCTCTACATTCTGATGAGACTAAGAATGCACGTACTGACTGAGTAAAATAATTGCCTTGTGCTCACACGACTCTCGAGATTGACTCTTGATTAGGGGAGAGCAAAGTTGTCATGTTCTATGGTTGTCAGAAACTAAATCCCTTCTTGTCTAATCAGGGGAGTTAATCCTTCCTTGAACATTCGAGAAAGTTTCTAGCGAACTCTGAGCTTAGCTGGCAAACCCAAAAATTAAGTCTAGTATCGACAGTAGTAGACCTAGTTAACGTCTGGCCTAGGCCTTTACTGCTGTAGGCACTATTCCAATGCGCAGAGCCTATTGGGAAAATAGGAGCTACACTACATGGCGCCCAACGCGTTTGGAAAGGGCGATAAAACTAACGTAAGACATTTAGAGTAACTCAGTCGTGCTTTCTCACTCAGACCCCTTTTCCCAAATACTCCAAAGACGTCTGGAGTGGGTGAAAGGTTATAATATCCTCCAAAACCTCGCAGGAGGGAACTCCTATGTATGGTTCTTGGTCTAGTCAACGTTGAAGGATAAAACAGTTCCAAAATATTGTGCATCTAATCTCTGTTTCCATAAAGAAACCTGATCTGCAAATAGACATAATACCATCCTGTCAGTAAAATGGGAGACAGTGATGGAGAAAGAGAGGCAATTAGATTAGCTACTGAAATAGCAGCAGCTGATACTACAGCACTCGATGCAGACCCGGATATAATACTCATCCAGGTCGCCAAAAGGAGAGCTATAACTCTAAAACTTATAGAAAATGGACTGACACCTAGAGGTGGTACAGTCATATTCGTAATCGAGGCACACGAATATCGGCAGACAGAGGTATACTATACATGGATACATTTTCCAGCAGCAAATGCTGTAACAAAGTACTTCCACTATTACAAAGTAGAGGAACCTCCTAATGAGTACACTCCTTTCGAGGAGGTGGAAGTACCACTCAAATTCCAAGAGCATTTGCTCTTATTTGATGGCGCCCTAATACATAACAATCACATTACAAGGCTCGGTCCTTTAGGAAGACCAGGAGCAACGTGGCTGGTCCTAGCCGGATACACACCACATCCAGACATCGAAAGAATGCCTGCAGCAGAGCTGTTAATACAGCTAAAACAACTACTAAAAATTCACAGACAATTAGTTCAGTATGTAATGCGGACTTCAACAATTCAGCCAGCGATTAAAATTCCACAGCTGACCCCTCACCAGGGGAACACAAATAAAATCACACCACAGAACATCCAATCCTGCCTAGGTAAAGTTCCAGCTAAACGGGAACAAATACCATTCTGGTTGGCACAGAAAATTACCCAAATAGAGGCGGTGTTTCCTGACACCACCCCATTAGAAAAACACAGGATTCTGACTATATGTCTCCCAATGGGAATCGCACCACACATTGAGGACTGTGACACTTGGGGTACAGTCTTTGCTTCAATCTACACAAAAACGCACGGTGTTCCGTCCATTTCGGTGATACCAGATGTGCTAAAACAAATTCAAGATGAATACGGTCCAGAACCTGCTTTAACTCTTGGTATGAAATTACTGAAAGACTTCAAGCAGGTCTCGGCTATATTACTAGCCAACATAAAGGGTGAAGCAGCAAACGTGGCGATCCGCCAGAGGTTAAAAGAGACAGATATAGCAGACCAACCAGCTGAAATTGCCAGAATCATAGAAAAATCCTATGAAGAACTAGGCAGAGATAGTCTAGGTGGAATACCAGTAAAACCGCAACTGACTACAAGTCCAGAAAAAATATTTTTTAATAATAATTCACCAAAAAAGAACTGGGATGGAAATAAACAATCCAATCCTAAAGAAAAGAAATTCCAGTCCAGAGGAAGGTCTCCTAGGCGAAGAGAGAAATCTCCGAACCCGAGACAAAGGTCACCTCAGAGTGAACCCTCTGGGAATAGATATAACCTTAGAAATAGGGATAATATTAAAAAACCTGATAGATATCAAGACATTGATACACGTCCCTCTCAATCTTTTCAGAATTCCTCGCAGAAATCGGAAAGAAGAGGACGATCAGAAGAGCACGCCAAGTCCAAAGACAAGGAACCTGCTCAACTGAAAAAAAAATCACAATTTCCAAAAAAGAAGGTAGCCAGTATCAAGGTAGTTAACAATGCCGAGAATACTGAGGACACAACTGAAAAACGGAGAATGGGCTCAGACAATGCTAGACAGCGCAGCAGAGGTGAGCATAGCTCGCAAAGTCCTTATGAATCATCTGGAGACAGTGGACACGAATGAATACCTTCAAGTGGAAACTGCAGACACCAGAGTTAGCAAGCCCCACAAAATATACGAGATAACATTACGTATAGAGGGAGATAAGACTAGGAAAATAAGGGGACTATTTTGGGATAACCTATCCAAGGGCTATGACATCCTTCTAGCTGAAAAAGACTGGCCACCAGAGTTTGTCAGGGAGTGCCCTCATGGCGAAGAAGTAATTATGCCTGCCTTCTCGAATCAAATACCGATTCATAAAAAATATACACTTGCTAGAAAGTGGGAAGTGGCCTTAGCACCTGCTTTATATAAAAATCATGTAGGATGGGATGAGGATTCTCCTCCTCACAAAGTCCAGTTAAAATCACAACCTACTGCACAAAGGCAGTACCCAATTAAGCAAGAAGCTAAAAAACAAGTAAATGAAATACTAGATCAGCTAGAATACCAAGGGGTGATTGAAACTTGCACCTCACAAATGAACAATCCTTTGTTTCCGGTCTCCAAACCAGACAATTCGTACCGTCTAGTTTTGGATTACCGACACCTTAACTTATGTTGCAAAACTTTTGCAGTGCAAAACTCACACAGTGCTGCACTAATGAATAACATAGTGCGCAAAAAATACAAAACAACCTTGGACATCTCCAACGGATTCTTTTGTCAAAACATAGCACCAGAGAGCAGATATTTAACTGCATTTTCAGTAAATGGCACTCAAAAACAATTCTGTCGGTTAGCCCAGGGGTACAAGAATAGCCCGGGGGTATTCTCAGCGAGAGTAACAGAATTACTACAACAATATGATGATGAAGCATTATCTTATGTCGATGACATTTACTTAACAGATGATGACTTGGAGACTCACTTGAAAAGAGTGAACACCATAATACTTGGTTTCGCTGCAGAGGGTTACAAATTCAACTTCAAAAAGTCCAGAATTGCCCATCTGACGGTCCTATTCTTAGGATATGAGTTATCAAGTGAAGGCAAAAGCCTGGCAGACAATTTCCTAGAGAAATGTGCCGTAATCCAAGCTCCTAAAACACTAAAAAACCTACAGTCAATTCTAGGCTTCCTAAATTTCGGAAGAACATATATTGCAAATTACGCAGAAAGGGTCAAACCCCTTTACGATCTAATTAAACCAGACTTTAAAAGATCCAGTTGGACTCAAGCACACACAGAAATTTTGAGATCCTTACAAACAGACATGCTAATTAAAACAAAATTAGAAACCCGTGATAATACACGCAACCTTGTGATCCGAGTCATCCCAGGGAGATACGGATTCACATACCTAACCTCTAATGAGGGAGATAAGGTACCAATTGCATTCAAATCACATTTGTACACAAAAGCTGAACAGAGATTCAACAACAAAGGAAAAATTGTTCAAGCAGTTCAAACCGCAATAGCTAGAGAAAAAGACATAGCTGACGGTAGACATATCACAGTCAGAACAGCAGAATCAGCTTTTGAGGCATTAACAACACCGTGTAATTTACCAACAACAACATTGGATCCAGAATGGTTACAATGGGTAAATTCAATCACAACGGACAAAGTATATTACTTCTTTGATCCAGAACTAGAAGAATTAAAAAATCTAAAATATGAAAAAACGTATCCTCTGCCAATCGACATTCTGCCTCTACGACATTACGCCTGTGTAATCTATACAGACGGACATGCTCAACCCTCCGTTTGGGGAGAACATGCATACAATCCCACATGTGAGATTACAAAAGAAGTGTGGCACGGAGGTAAACTAAGACCTCTATTAACAAAATCACACTCAGTAGAAACTAATTCAGAACTACAAACTGAAATATTAGCTTTGAAAATGGCGCTAGACAATGCGGATCGCGAATTCCCGACACTTATAGTGTCAGATTCATATTTCTGCGTCAAAGCATATAACAAGGATTTGCAGACCTGGATTCAGAACGATTACAAAGATGACACGGATGCACCAATAAAGCAGAGACTGCTCTGGGAACAGGTAGCTCTTTTGAAAAAAGAACTACCAAAGACTCACGTGACACACTCACTGAGTCACCAGCGTGATGGCGTTCACGTTGTAGGGAATTCATTGGCTGAAACAGCCGCAGCGGCAGCCAGTAAACCGGCTCCCGTAGATCGAAAAAAGCGTACATTAAAATACATTGACGGCGAAACATTGCTGGCAGTAAAAACGTCATCAAAAGGCGACTGCTCGGCGTTACCGATCAACTATCCACTCAATTACACATACATCATAGATGCAAACTCCATTCCTTTTGCTCGAATCCCTGGAGTGGGGGATAGAGTGATTCCAAACATGGACAGGAGAAACTTGTTAATCGCAGACGCACACATGGGCGAGGGTCTCAGACACCTTAAATTAAAGGATTCTCTGGAAGAATTACAATCACGGTACTGGTGGCCAGGCATGAGCCTGCACTACACCATGTTTGTAAAAAACTGCCCAAACTGCAACAGAGATCGCAGTGGGGAGAGAAGCAGTTTAATACCTCGTCGTATCAAGGCAGATAACATCACCACTAAAAAGAATGGCTTGCGATTAACATATACAGGCTAGTTCCCACTTATAATGTAGATCCACAGCACTCGGCTGACGTCCGGACTGTTATACAAGATTTGCGAGTCTAATTGGCATATACGCTAAGAGCATGCTACGTTCGACCATTTTTTTTTTCCTTTTCTCAGGCAATCCAGCCTGGGGGGGGAAAGAATGGCCAAATGAGCACAGCCCAGCGGGAATCTTCTCACTTCCTTCCTGAGGGTATGGGATGTTGTAAAGAAAAAACCAAGACAGAAAGCAATCTATAATAGAAAGGATATTAGGTTCGGGAGCCGGGTGGGTCAAACATCTAATAAGTGTCCAACGTAGTCTTAATAACTTGCCAAGAAATTCTCTGAAGGGATTCAGTCCGTACGAATTATTATTCGGAACTAGGATGTTGATCTCTGACCTTGATAGTCAGACTTCAGTGGTAACAGAAAAAAGCTTTGATGTCAAAGACCGTTTGGCTATTTTGCAGGACTTAAACAAAACAAGAAAAGACCTGAGCAACATACAGTTGAAAGAACAGCCAACGACCACTGAAGAATCACCACCTGTCCCAGCAAGACCTGTCTGGATTCCAAAAGTCGGGGATCTAGTCAGGGAGAAGATCGCGGTAAAGAAGGAATTTGGGCCTTCTTACAGAAAAGCAGTTCCTGTATTGTCTGTCAACGGGACAAGATCAGTTGTACTACCGCCACTTGCTGGAAAAAAGGAGAACCGAGTTGTATCCATCGACCTGGTAAAACCACAACATGTGGCCGATAACCAACAGTAGGCCAAGTGGACTCCCAATAAGTAGCAGAACACCAAGGTTTGCTACCAGTACAGAGGTCCTATCAAAGAGGCTCATCACATTCGAAACGCCTACGGAAGAACAACAAGGACTATGCAACAATGCAATAGAACTTAGACCTCTGAAAACCCAAATAAAGACATTTAGCAGAGACACACCAATCTATACAGAAGTACCAAGTGAAAATGCGAGAAACAAAAATCCTGAACCAATTGGAACAATTGACAGAACTGCATCCGGTTACTTCATCAACTTCGATGATTCCTCTGAAGGCTTCAGCGAACAAAAGACACAGCCATCATCAAAATCCTTTAAAGACAAAGCTAAGGAACTTTTGAAACAACTGAAAGAAACATATCTAGTTTCTCCATGGATTGAATTTTGGGTGGGTTTTGGTGCATTTATCCTCATACTTTGGCTCATCATGGTATTTACCTTGGGACGCTTCATTGAGGGAAAATATGCTAAAATGGACACAGCAAGTCAGAACATCAACTTGGTCCTCAAACCACACACATCTTCACACGTCGAGAAAAGAGAACTTTCTTCAGAACTTTCTTCAGCCAACTTCACAGCAATTCCAATACCTGGTGGGGTAGCCTGGGACAACACTGACTATGAAATTTATGGTCCGGTCGAGATCCTGAAATATCCACACCAAATCAAGATCTCCTTGAGTGACTTTGCTAAACCAAACTCATTTGCTGATGATTGGGACTTTGAAAGTATAAACAATATGATGTCTGACTTAGTAATGTCTGCTAAATTTACAAAACATGATTATTTGCAGGGTTCTACAAATTATGACAGCATGTACTGCTATAACCATTATGGTAACCATTTCTTGCATAAATCTGCACAACCTAGAAATGTTTTAAATTTTAATCAATGGGAACATTGTGCTACACCTCCAAAAGGGAGCTCTAGAACCGTGTATGGCAAATATTCATATTTTTCAGGTTTTAACATAACTAATGCTGAAACATTTTATTACAAATTGTCAAACAAGACAGGGATGAAAACCATGATAACCAACACAAAATTGATATATTCAGATTCTTTCTTTGAAAAAATGAATACTTTTGGATTTGATTATTGGGACAAACATGTTGATTTGAAAAGTGTTTGGGGTACAAAAGAATGGCAAGTACAGGGTATAGAAGCTTTGTTTAGAGCCTGCATGATCCCAGAACAAATTATATTTTTAAATGACACTGTTCAACAAACCACCTGTCTTGGCTTAGCCAAAATCAAAGATTTAAATAACCTGTCTATTCCAAAGCCAATAATGTTTAGCAATAACTCTGAAACAGATGAAGAAATAGACATAAACCATATACTTAACCAAAACAGAACACATCCTGATTGGAAACAATGGTTGATCTGGCCCACAGATACAAATCACTGTCAAGATAGATTCCTGAATAAAACACAGGGTTTCAAAATGAACAGGCCAGACCCTAGATATCCCCAAAGACATCACCCAGGGATAATAACAACCTACAGTGTGGGCAAATTATGCCTTCAATGGCTACAAACTTCCACACTGCCTGAAATTAAGCAACACCTAACTTTACTTACTGATGGTGCTGACTTGCGTGATTTCATAATGGGACCACGCAAACAGCGTCAAAAGCGTTTCATAGCAGCCTCTGTATATGCAGCATACAATGAGGCCTGGAAGGTTACTCAAATTGAGACAGCAGAGAGAATACGGGAAATTGACCGTATTAATTTGGAAAAATCACTTTCTGTAGTGGACAATGGGTTAATGACTCTGTCCTCCAGAATTTTTTCATTGGACAGCATTGTGTCTTCAGCAATCGATATATTATCGCAAGACTTACTGTTATTACAACATGGTCAGTCACAATTGCGTTCTATTGTACAGCTTGGCTGGACGTTACAAAATCTGCGTTCAGGCTATGTGCCTTGGCGTTTAATCAACACAACGTCACTATTTCAAATCTTTAACCTTACTGATAGACAGATCGGTATGGCGCAGAAGGGTGCTGATTATACAATCTTGAGCATTGAAAAACTAGAAAGATTACCGTTGACAATGTCAGAACGACCTGTCAGTGAATGGATAATCCACGGAATCATAAATATTCCAATCTCAGCCTTCAGGTTTCAATACTGCCAAAAATATATACAGGCTGGCATGTACGAGAAATTGGGAAAGGGGTACCTTAAAACAACATGGAACCTGCCCTATTCACATGCATGTGTCAGTAACAAAGGACAGAAAGTGTTTCTTAGTGGCAACAATTGTGCTATGTCACTAAGCGGCACGCTTCTGTGTAACGGTATTAGTTTGCACGGAGCCTGTGAAGGGAATTCATACAACCTTTCATGTCACCAGCAAGGCTCACCTGCAACTGAGATAGAACCATTCTTTCAAAGACTCTATAATGGGAGTTACATTCTTATTGTAGACCGCAGATGCTGTAGTCTTATGCCCGGGACTCCTTATCTCGTCACTACGACGGCGAAGGTCAAGTGCTGTGGACGTTCTTTGTTTCCCAGCTCCTTTCCAGACAGGGAGGCAAGGGCATGGCCCGGTTTGAAAATTACTTCTATTCGAATAGACACTTTAAGCAGAATGAAAACAGTGCTTCTTCAGACGCCTACAAGGCTCACGTCATCTAAAGAAACGTATGATCTACAAGTCGCAAGGACGACTGCAGAGATACATACATTATTATCAACTAATTCCCCCGTACATTTCGCGGAAATCCTGAGCGAAATCTTAAATATTTCTGATACCACTGGGGTCTCAAAGGTATTTAAGACAGTATTTTCGATGGCATTAACACCATTCAAAGCCATACTGGGTATTTTTCCAGACTTCGTCCATTCGATTTTTGGCGGACTTCCCTTGATCCTGGGACTAATTGCAGGAATCCTATTCCTAGTCCTTATTTTTCGTTATGGCAACCCATGTCACAGATCAAACTCTCGCGACAATGGAAGATACGATCCTAGCCATTGGATACCGGGACCGGATATCAAAAATCCTGGGACTATCCCGGCTTAGAGACCTAAACATGACTTGGTTTCTATCATTTCGACCAATGTGGCAAAGGTGTGTTTTACCTGTACTAAGGTGTCTGCTATGCGGAGAAGAATGCGTGTTAGACACCTGTCTGACGCTACAATCGGATGCGCCGGTGGATGCAGATACACTGTTGGTTCCTACCAAGGTTCACGCACTGTGCTGCCCTCAAAGGCTGCCAATTCTGATGACGGCATTCCTGGAATCTTCACCACTGCGATTGAAGAGTAGTGAAGTTCAAGATGAAAGCAGCATCGAACAGGTACGACCTTCTGTCAGCAATGCAAATCAGAATGTCAATGGAGACAATCATGCGCATGAATGCATGGTTACCCCTATTTCCGACTTAGTGGAACTTTCCCATGAAGCTGTTGACAGTTTTTTCGAAAGCCTGAATGATATGATGTTCTCTCCGGAACAGAAATAGAGACTTTTGAGTAAACTCGCACACGGCGTTCCCTGAATTCGGCCTTCAACTTTAAAAATAAAGTCACATGAACAATTACAATCCAGTTCACGGACAGCAACTTTTTTCAGCAAGCCCCTAAAATATTTTTCTATATATTTTTTCCCGGGACACTGATTTTCTGCTTAAAGTAAGAGACTATTCCTAGAGAACTAAGATTTCTATTTTAGATACTTTATAGACTTTATAGACTTTAGCTGCCCGCTGGTATGTTCGCAATAGATTTTATGTGATGAAATGGTTTCGACTTTTTTTCTGTATAGCCATATTAAGAGCCATTTCATGTGTATTTCTCATATACCAACAAGCAATAATGCATAACAATGCGTGTTTACTTTTGCATTTAATTCATAGCTTAAGTGCATACAATATATATGACTGCAATTTTTCAGTATATTTGAAAATTTCGAAATGCATTTATGTATTTTGGGGTGGTAAGGTATACACTATACTCTATAGTATGTTGTACTATGTTATACTATGCATAGATTAGTAGATATGACCATAGTTAGCGTGGAGTGGGTGTCGTGTATTTCTATAGGTTCTGATTCGATCCCCCTATTCCTGACCCTATTCTGGTTAAACTTACTAGCTAGTTAACTAACAGTCAGCCCATGAGGCAAGAAATCCCCCATGATGCAGATACCGTTATCTGACGCAGTCACACTACGGCACAGGAACGTGTTATCTGATTAGGTCATAACGCTTGAGATCTAATTAGACAAGCGACATTCCTCCAGCCCCTGATAAGGCATACGACGTTCTCATAACAAATCAAACCTATGACAACCTGGATAATCCGTGCGGCCATTGTTTTGATTTCACAGAGAACTTTAGTAAAGAATGTGCTAACGAGCAAGTCGTATGACATCTTTATTGACGTACCTATGTCCATCCTTACGTCAATCTCGGCACCTTTAAGGTATAAATATTGCCGACCTTGCCCTATGCAAACACACGCGCGGTGACAAGACGGAGCAGCCATACTTGCCGAAGCCGAGAGCAGAAGCAGACCCCGCAGGCAGCAGCCCCGCCTTCCTGACGCGCTGAGAGACGCGCTACTATCTCAAGCCGAGAGACCCAGCACCGGCGCTTCTGGGCAGCCCTCGCAGGCAGCCTGGAATATCGAGAGCAGAGAAAGAGATACCATTCCTCATTCATCCTAAATTCCAGGTACAGAACTGAATAACCCCTCCTAGAGAATTCTTTAGTTATTCACTTGGCAAAAACAAACTTAAACTAAACTGTAACTTTCTATTCCCGCCCACGCATTAGACTTAGGTCAAGTACACGGGGTAGGCGTATTTAGAAACACCAGTTGAGTACGTTTAGTCAAAATGTATATGTGTATGTAAATATATTTTAATCATTTTAAACATCATATGGCTCAGAAACCATATCAATGTTTTTACAGTATTATTTTATACTATTGCTTCTAATGTATGCACTTTACTTAACTATAAGTATTGCAATAATATCGATCCATTTCTCTTGTACGAGAAAAGAGACTGATCAATAAATAACATCTTTTATTGAACACGCCCGTCTCTTCCTTTTCTCTACATTCTGATGAGACTAAGAATGCACGTACTGACTGAGTAAAATAATTGCCTTGTGCTCACACGACTCTCGAGATTGACTCTTGATTAGGGGAGAGCAAAGTTGTCATGTTCTATGGTTGTCAGAAACTAAATCCCTTCTTGTCTAATCAGGGGAGTTAATCCTTCCTTGAACATTCGAGAAAGTTTCTAGCGAACTCTGAGCTTAGCTGGCAAACCCAAAAATTAAGTCTAGTATCGACAGTAGTAGACCTAGTTAACGTCTGGCCTAGGCCTTTACTGCTGTAGGCACTATTCCAATGCGCAGAGCCTATTGGGAAAATAGGAGCTACACTACAAGATGAACTGTGCCATATATTTTTCACCAGATGGCATAGAATTGCAAACTCCAGATGAAGATAGTTTGTATAAACTGATAATGCTCATGATTGAAGCAGAGCAGGATAAACTGTTTCCTGTTTTTGACAAAGAGAAAATTCCTGCTGAATTGAAAGAGGTAGTGAAAGAAAAAGTGTGGAATTTCACTGGTAAAGATATAGGGTTGATGAAAGGGGTTGATCCTGTGAAAGTTACAGTAAAAGAAGGTGCAAGTTACCCAAATATACCTCAATATAAAATGACTGCAGAAGTAATTGAAGGAATAACTACAGTAATTGATAAAATGATTGAGCAGGGAATTTTAAGAGAAATTGAGAGCAGTCCTTGTAATTCACCAATTATGGGATTGAAAAAGCCAAACGGAACATTTAGAATTGTGCAGGACCTGAGAAAGGTTAATAAAATGGTTGTCCCATGTTGTCCAATTGTTTCAGAATCCAGCAGTGATTTTGTATCAAATACCAGATGATGCAGAATGGTACACTGTGATTGATCTGTGCAATGCGTCCTTTACTGTTCCGTTGCATCCAGAAAGCCAACCAATTTTTGTGTTCCGTTTCCAAAATCGTATCCTGGCATGGTGTAGAATTCCGCAAGGGTACACTGAAAGTCTATAGATTTTTAATCAGTTGCTAAAGAAATCATTAGAAAATTTTAGCATGCATGGAGAGTCTGTGCTAGTACAGTACATTGATGATCTGTTGGTTGCATCGAAAACAGAGGATGCATGTGTAAATGATACAGTGGCATTGTTAAATCATTTGGCTGAGGAGGGACATAAAGTGTCTCCATCAAAATTACAGGTTTGTCAAAAAGAAGTACAATACTTAGGCCACAAGATTGCTAAGGGAATCAGACAGGTCACAATTGAGAGAATTAAAATGACACAAGAAATGCAGCCACCTAATACTCAAAGACAGGTAAGAAAGTTTCTGGGAATGGTAGGTTATTGCAGACAGTGGATAAGTGGATTTTCATTGATTGCAAAACCATTGCAGAGATTGACAAAATCAGATATCAGAGACCCCATTGTTCTGACCAAAACAGAGATGGAAGCATTTGAGCAGCTAAAAACTAAATTGTGTGAAGCACCAGCTTTGGGAATGCCTGATTACGAGAAAGAATGTGAACTGTACTGTAGTGAGCGAGAAGGATGTGCTTTGTCAGTATTGATTCAAAGACATGGAAGAATGAGAAAACCAATTGCGTATTTCTCAGCTGTTTTGGACCCTGTTGCAAAAGCTTTGCCAGGTTGTCTGAAAGCAGTAGCAGCAACAAGTGTAAGTCTGGAGCAAAGTGAAGGAATTGTGATGGGATTTCCTGTGAGGGTGTATGTACCTCATTCTGTGGAGATTCTCCTTACTAGAGCAAAGACACAGTACATGACTAACAGCAGAATGACCCGTTATGAGAAAATATTTTTGGGAGCTGAAAATGTGACTGTTGCCAGATGTGTGAATGTCAACCCATCGACATTGCTACCTGATACCATTGAGACAGAAGTGAAAGGTGAGCTTGATCACAAGTGTTTGGATGTTTTGGAATATTGTACGAAGCCTCGTCCAGACATTAAAGATGAACCTTCCCCCATTGCCGAGCAGACTTCCTATACAGGTGGTCCAGTCTGGCTTCAAGTATTTAGGGATCTTCATTACGTTGGACTCCTCGCTCCGATTTGAGCGTAATCTCCTCCCCCCGTTGCTTAGATTGCGACTGGACGTGGCCCGTTGGCGTAAGCTCCCTTTGTCTCCTCTGGGCAGGGCGGCTCTGTTTAAAATGATGTCCTTGCCGCGGTTCCTCTATGCGCTCCAGAATTCCTATGACGACATTCCCAAGACCTACTTCCGAGAGATCGAGAGTCTTCAAAGGCAATTGATTTGGGACGGGCGTCCACGTATTGCCCTCGCGAAACTCACCATCCCTTGGTACGACGGGGGCATGGCGCTCCCCGACATCAAGAGATATTATTGGGCTTCCCAGTTGTCTGCTATTAATCACGTGATGTTTTCACCGGGTCGAAATCCTGCATTTGAGATGGATAAACTCCAGCTGCCGGGTGGGGACTTTAATAGAGCGCTTTATTCTCGATCAGCGGGGCGCCATCTTGTGGGTCCGTCCAGGATTGCAGTCACTGTGTGGCGAGCCGCGAATGTGAGTTTGGGATGGGAGGGTCGAATGACATTGGCGACGCCGCTTTATGCCTCTGAACGTTTGGGGTGCCTCTGGTCTACTAAGGGTTTCGACCGCTGGGATACGATTGGGATATGTAAGGTGGGTGATGTCTGTTCGAAAGGTAGTGTGAAGTCGTTCCAGGCCCTCCAGGCGGAATACGGTTTGAATGGTAGAGAATTTTTTCGTTATCTGCAGGTCCGACACGCCCTCGCCTCAGTCCTGACTCCTGATGAGACCCTGCCCGAGTCTTCCCCCCTCGAAGATCGTGTCCTTGATGGCCACCTGCCTGATAGCACTATTTCCCTGATCTATAAGAAACTGATCAATAATCGGGCAGACTTATTGGTCCGACTTCGGGAGGTTTGGGTCGGCGATGGGTTGGAACTGGACGACGAGGATTGGCAATCGGCACTCTCTTCTCCAAAAGAAGTAGCCATCCCTGCCCGTCTCCGTTTGGTTCAACTTAAAATCCTTCATCGAGTGTATGTCACTGGTCCGCGTCTGGTGACAATGGGCTTTTCCCCGGATGGGTTATGTAAGCGTGGTTGTGGGTCGAGCGCTACTTTTTTACATATTCTTTGGGAGTGCCCAGTGGTGGCGGCCTACTGGACTGCTGTGCTTGAGGTGATGACTGCTGTGACTGGTGTTGCCCTGCGGCCGGAGACACGACGGTGTCTGTTGAATGTGTGGGAACCCACTGACTACTCGGTAGCCCAGACCAGATGGGCTACCTTGGGTTACATGATTGCAAAACGGGATATTGCGCAACTCTGGGGTGCATCCAGACCCCCTGAGGTCTCGAAATGGGAGGACAACATGGACTGGTCCATGTTTCGTGAGAAAACTGTATATGTGGCCAGGGGCAGACCCAGGGCGTGGACGAAGATTTGGGGCCAGTGGAATGAATATCGTGGGGATATCTGTACCCCTCCCCTTGTTGGCACTACTGATGTTACTCTATCTCCCTAGGCGAGCGTTCCCGGAACCTTTTCATACTGTCTTGTGCATTTCCGGTTCTCCCCGCTGCTCCCCCCCCCCAACCTTATTAGAGTCTCAGGGCTCTTGTTATGTTCTCCTGATTGCTGACCATCCCCTCCGTTCTTTGGGCTGACCTTGATTATTATGCATTCGCCTTTTTTTAGTGTTGGTTGTGTTTATGTATAAAACAGAAAATCAATATGCTCTGTGATATGTTTGGAGTAATGCTTGGTACTTGATTTGTGCCTGCCCACGGGAGCACATTGCTATTTATTTCCTTGTGCCTTATTAATAGCGGCCAGCCCGTGAGGTTGTAGGCCCATTCTTGTATTTTTCTATGCTTGCTCAAATAAAGGTTTTTGAAAAAAAAAAAAAAAAAAAGATGAACCTTTACTTGAATCAGATTTTGTAATGTTTGTGGATGGATCATGCTTGAGAACGGAGAGTGGTGTTCTAAGTGCTGCATATGCTGTCTGTACAGTAGCAGAAGTGTTGGAAGCATCTTGTCTGAAAGGAATTCATTCTGCTCAAATAGCGGAATTGATTGCTTTGATACGAGCATGTGAATTGGGAAAAAAGGTGAAAGTAACCATAGTGACTGATAGTCAATATGGTTATGGAGTTGTTCATGATTATGGACAGCTTTGGTCCCAAAGAGGCTATTTGATTTCTGCAGGAACACATATTCAGAATGCTGCATTTGTGAAAACTCTAATAGATGTGATTCAATTACCTGAAAAATTGGCTGTGGTGAAATGTTCTGCACATAAAAAGGGTGAAGATTATATCACTCGTGGAAACGGTTATGCGGATGCAATTGCAAAACACTGTGCAAAGAATCAAATTTCAATCAATCGAGAAAAAATTGAAGAACATGTTCCAAGTCCTTTAATGCTAACCACTGTAGTTGAGACTTGGCAGGAAGTGAAATAGATGCAGGAAGAGGCAGAAGCAGAGGAAAAAGATATCTGGTTAAAATCAGGATGCAGACAAAGGGAGGAAGATGAAATTTGGGTTTACAAAGATGAAAGACCAGTAATGCCCGATAGCATGATCACAGATATGGCCCGAATGTACCATGGTCAGGCCCACATTGGTAGAGATTCTATGATTCATCTCTTTAGACAGACTTGGTATAATCCGAAATTCAGAATGATTGCTTAAAGTCTGTGTCAAAGATGCTTAGTCTGCCAACAATTTAATCCAAACAGAAGAACTATTGTAAGTTTGGGAACCATAGGACAGGAGGGTGGTCAATTCACAAGAGTTCAGATGGATTTCGTTGAGCTGCCTCCATGCAACAGACTCAGATATGTTCTTGTGATAATCTGTTTGTTCTCTCGATGGATGGAAGCTTTCCCCACGCGAAGAAACGATGGATTATCTGTTGCTAAATTGTTCTTGCGTGAAATAATACCACGGTTCGGGTTTCCGGTGACGATTGAGTCGGACCGAGGCCCCCATTTTCAAAATGAACATATGCAGATGATCTGTGAAGCTCTGGATATTCGCCAGAAGCTGCATTGTGCCTACAGACCTGAGGCTTCAGGAGTGGTAGAGCAGGTGAATGGAACAATTAAAAACAGAATTGCAAAAATGTGTTTAGCAACAGGACTAAAGTGGCCTGATGCCTTGCCACTTGTCTTAATGACACTGAGAAGCATACCTGACAGGAAAACTGGATTAAGTCCGCATGATATTTTGATGGGCAGGGTGATGAGACAGGCCTATGTACCAGTTAATAAGTTGTTAACAATTAATGATGACATCATACTGGATTACTGCAAAAATCTGTCTGAAGTGGTAACTTCTGTGCTCCACCAGGTGGGAACTGAATCAAATTCCAAAGAGAAAAATCCAGCTCATGATCTAGTCCCTCGGGACTGGGTACGAGTGAAAGTCCACCGCAGAAGGAATTGCTTGGTACCAAGGTGGCAAAGACCACGGCAAGTTATCTTGGTCAGTACTACTGCAGTTAAGTGTGCTGGACTGAAAAGGTGGGTTCATGCTAGTCATACCATCCGTGTGCCTGAACCTGAATATCCATACGACGGTGAAAGTACAACTGACTCTGATTCTGAAGCAGAACCAGAAAAGAATCCAGATACTGAAGTTCGACAGGAACGTCGACATCTGGAAGTATCAGAAGCCAGTTCTTCGTCTGAAGGTGAAGGTGAAAGGGAGATTGTGGAAATACCAGATTCAGAAGATCAACCTGAAGATCGAGAATCGGTAAAGACAGACACCAGTAAAGACGCAAAAGAAAGTGAAGAGAAAGCTGTTGAAAAAGAGAATACTGAAAAGCAAACTGAGAACTCTGAAAGCAGGAACAGAAATCCTGAGACTGGGGAAGAGGAAGTAACTCATGATAAGGATGAGATTCCAAGTACCAGTTATGAAGGTGTTCCTAACAGAGTAACAGAAAAGAAAGCTGAATCTGATGAAGACAAAGACATTGTGAAAATCATAATCAATGATACAGTTGAAGATACTGAAAGTGAAACTGATGACAGTGCAGACGAAACTCCATTAAGAAAAAGCCCAAGAAAAAGAGCTTGGAGAGTGGAGCATAACACAGTAGAGCCAAAGACTAAGAAAGTCTGCAAAGGAGACAATTGGCCTAAGGGAACTGGTGGATTGAGATTCAAAATAGTGAACAAAACAAAAGAACAAGAAGAGCAAGTAAACAAAATTACTAGCCAGAAAGAAACACTGGAAAAGAAGATAGAAACTGTTCAAAGGCCAGAAAGAGTAAGACGTCCAAATCAGAGGTACAAATCACCTGAGTGGACATATATTGTCCTACCACCAATTGTTGAGGTTAACAGCAGTCAAGAAAATCTGTACAACCCAAAACCAATGAGAAAAAGTGAGTAAAGAAGTCAACTAAGAAATAGAAGATAGGTGCTCAAAGTATATGATATTATAGTAAAAAGTCTGAAGTCCTGTGAGACGGATATTGTAAATATAGGAGAGGTCGGATTTGACAAAAGGTCGAAGAAAACCTGTTAGAAAAATCTAATTATAGTATAATTTAGAATAGAATTGACACAAGGTCAAATAGAACTTGTTACTATACTGAGTGGTGTGTAACTTGTAAGTGACATAAGGTCGAAGAAACGGTGTTAGGGAAAAATGACAATGAATAACCATAAAACGAAATGTTCTATTTTTAGAAAATGGTGTAGGTGTTTTACAATATGTATGGGATTATTGATAATGTTATGGGTAATTTTAGCTATTGTAATTCCTTTTCAAAGCAATTTAACAAAATTAAAACAGAATGTGAGTTCAAATAAGGCAAGTGAGAAAGAAAAAGTTCATGAGACTCACGTGTACAAACCAGAGTTGCATCAAGATAGGTCGATCACTGACTTTACTAAAAACACATTTTCAAAGTTATTACTTGAGTACATTAAAACTATGAATGATGATGACTGTTATGTTTGTGTAAAATTGCCTGCATCAGTGTCAGAAGGGATGATATATCACCACCTTCCTCTTACATATGGAGTAACTTGTAGTGTAATCACAAGTTTGTTTTATAAGACTGGGAAATTGGAATATCATTATTCCAATGTAGATGAAATATTTGCAAAATTAAAAATTGATGGTATGTTGAATAAAAGGAAACCTGCAAAAGAAATGGGAGAGTACTTCTTATAACTAGATGAATTGACACATTAATACGCTTTTAATAATAACTTGACATGTAAAATGAGAATTGAGGAGAAGGCTTTTCTAAACATGGTTGAGGAAAGAAGGATTGCTTACAAATGAAATGAGAAAATGAACATGCAAAATCTAAATATTTTACATTTGATGATGAGAATATTGAGGATAAGAATGTGAATGTAGCCATTAATATAGATGCTCCAATGTTAGGGAAATTTTGTATTAGAAGACACAATTCAATGTATGACAATTATTTTGTGGGTGCCAGTCAATGTCAAGACACCTATAGAATTATAGGGGTTTGGGGATTTAAAGGAGGAGATGATCCTGTTTTTCCTGGAATGTATTTTATTTGTGGGAATAGAGCTTATTATAGGTTACCAGACCATTGGTACGGGACATGTTCTGTGGGTTTGGTCTTTCCAAAAAATGTTCATGTAGATAGAAGCACTAATGGAAAGCATGAGATAGGTAAAGTTCTAAGTCGGAAAAGAAGAGAGAGTGTGTTAGAAATAATAGGTGATGTATTTGGAGCACTGATACCAGCAGTGGGAATTCTGTTTAATGCAAATAGAATCAGAAAATTGTCCACAATAGTTGATCGATTATCAACAGACACAGCAGGAGGATTCTTAATGGTAAATACTGAAATGGTTGCTATGAGAGCTATGGTTATGCAAAATCGACTTGCCCTTGATATAATTTTAGCAAAAGAGGGAGGAGTCTGTGGGATTTTGAAGGTGCAACATTGTTGTACTTATATCCCAGATAAAAGTCAGAATATGGAAAACTATATTATAAATATTACAGATTTGCATAAAGGAATTGAACCACTGGAGGTTGAAGGTGTCCTTGAAAGTTTGGGTAAAGGTTTCTCAGCAATTAAGCATTGGTTCCAAGAAATAGGTAGTTAAATTATTGGTAAGATACTAATTCCAATAACAATTATAGTGATAGTGATTTTCTTGATAAGATTGTGTTGTATATATAAAGGTAGGAGAAATTTTAGGCGCGCAATAAAGAAAAGAAATGAAGGAAAACTGGCTAGAATGAGAGAAAAGAATGAAATAGAAATGGAAGAAATAAGAGAAAAGATTTTCAAAGACTCAAAGGAGAAAGAAACAAAAGTCTAGATAACATTAAACAAGAGAATTTGAAACATGTTCTGCTAAATTTTCAAACTTTTGAGAGATAATTGGTGATAAAATCACCAGATGAGGGAATTGATGGAGCGAGGTGGTAAAAACAAAATTTTGTGTACCCCTCTCAAAGTCAATGTTCCATAACGTTAACATTTACTAATGGAATGTTTTGTGAACTAATCAACCATAGTATAAGATGCATACATTTATTACACACGGGAGTACTAATTTTGCCTGCATGTTGCAATAAAATTAACTAATATGTATTGTTATCGTGTTGTGAATTAATGCACAGCCAAGATATAAACAAATGCAGTTTAAATGTGCTTATTGTACAAGTTTTGTGCTAAGAAGTGGTCGAATATGTAAGTATAAAACGCATTTGTGTGGCTTATTTGCTAGGTAACAACTAATGGGGAATCATTAGTATGGTGGGAGGTAAATAGAAGGGTTTTATTTCCATATTTAACATGAATTTGTGTTTGTTTCTATAATAGTTCCAAAAAGTGGCCTTTGAGGCCTGTATGAAAGATGGCTGCCCGGGTAAACTGTGAGCAAAAGCTGGACAGCGCAGGCGCGCCAAAAGCCTGCAAGTCAGAGTGAACTGCCTGTGCTCGAGGAGGTTCAAGGTTACCTTGCCCGGAACCTAGGATGGGTGCCAAACATGGAAGCTTGAATGTTGTGATCATAGGAAAAGGTCCTGATGTTGCCACTCAAGGAAATGACTAGGCCAAAGACTGTCCTGAAACAAAGCCCCTTTATTTTTCTGCTGAATCGTTGTGAAAATGATGTTGTAATGGTGAGGAGATGCTCACCCACCCCGAATTTGTCCAATCAGAATCCAAATAAGTAATAGTAGATACATTTTAGATAGATTAAGTTAGGAAATTAGTGTATAAAAACCCCTGGTTTCATCTAGAGGGGGTCGCTCTATCAATTTCTACACGAAGTGCTGCCAGACTGAAGATTGACTCCTGGATGTAAGAATTTTCCTTTGTGAACTTTATTTGTTTGCTTTGCAGGACTGAAGGATAAGATGAGGGTGTTAGTTAGAGATGTTAGGAGAGAATGAATTTGGAACTATCTGTTCTTTGCTAAACCTTTAACTGATTTCTAAAATAAGCGATTTTTCCTGAGCTCTAAATAAAATGATCATTTTGAAATAAAGTTTAAGATTTTACTGAATAAAGAATTAATTAATGCATAAATGTCAGACATAATAAAGTTTTGCTTTTAATAAAATTGGGAAAATTGAATTTTAAAAGCTGGTCTTGTTATTTTCCTACGCCTAATTTTCTTTCTAGCAGATCCATTGCCACTATGGTGGTGCGTCTAAATAATTAAATGTTTGAATAAATCATGGTAAAATGTAATAAACTGTAGGTGTAAATAATAACTGACTAGATAGGTTTTAGACACTCCACCAAATGTTACAGCATTTCTCCATTACGATTCACCAAAAGCCCTGAAGCCAAGTGTCAGTGAATAGAGTAAATGTGCAGTGTTATAGGCCCCACTGACGAATGATTGTGTGTTTAAAAGGTTTCGGGGAAATGGTGAGTATCGATTAGAAATGATTTTTGGAGCCGCGCTCCCAGTTCAGCCCCCACCAGGAATCCCAGACCCCAAGGTGTAGACCTGTGGCCAAAGTGCTCTGTCCTTCATTTTATTGCAGGAAACCCTGTTGTTCTGGCTGCATCAAACTCGTGAAGGCTCCCTCTGACATCCGATGATTCAATCACTAATGCAAGTTGTGCCAGATGTATGGGCCTTCAGGACGAAGCCTGCAGTGCCCTTTGGGGGCCTAATGCAGGCCGCAGCGTAAGACATGTACTTTGAAGCAGGAGGCCCAGTGGCCGCTCGGTTGGGAAGAACTTGGGGGGCATCCCCACAGCAGCGGTCCCCACGTGGACTCACAAAACCCTCCAGGACAGGCCCCAACGTTGGGGATCCATCGTAGCCTGGTGAGGGCTTGGGACCTTGCAGTGTGGCAGCAGTCCCCAAGGCTAGGCTTCAGCGGTGAGGACCATCCCTCAGGAAACATTGTCCTTGCTGCCTCCGATAGCCGGGGGCCCCCAGCGGGGTCAACTGGCGGGAGAAAGGTCCCATAGAAGGACCATTGACCCCCAGGGGAAGGCAGCTGGAGCGGGCTCCTTGGCTCGGCAGCAACCTCGAGGGCAGGTGCCTGTAATCGCTGCCTTGGTGATGGTTTCAAGCGGCTGCCATGATTAGGTGCAGCCGGTGAACTGCTTCCGGAGCCACGAACAGTCAGCAGGTGCCCGGAGGGTTTCCTTGAGCCTCCTTCCTCTCTGCAGGACACAGTCAAAGTCTGGGTAGCTTAAATCAGTGACTATCAAAAACCCAATGCCGTGCAAAACATTGCTTTAATGGCCAGGGCAGTGGAGGAGTGGGAGATGCGATTTACTCCAGCGCCATCTTGCACACACCCCACCCCATTAGAATACAAACCAGTGAAATGTATGGTGCATGCAGATCTCAGCACTGGTGGACTTCAGATTATGATTAATCTCAGATTGTTGGCTTAGAACCGTTGAATTTCAAGGTGAGTCTTTATATAACCACAGGACCTAACTGCATTATAATTTTGGGTAAGGGTTTGTAAGTGGAGTGTGTGGACTGTGTGGATTTTCATAGTGAATATGTATTTGCTAAATCAGAATATAATCATCCTATTTTTATCCCTATGAATTTAAGCATCAATGTACTCATTGTGACACACAGCAAACTGTTTTTTTTTACCTTTTTGCACTTAAGTAGTAGGTGATGTTATTATCTCTCTCAATAACACACATTTTATCACTGGTGGAAGGACAAACGGCTGAGTCAGCGCTGCCATGAATACTTTTTGTCATATGCTGCCTATATTCATATCTCTTGAGCATGTACACTACAGTCTTCTAACAAACCAAAATGTATTTGACAGACGATATTTTTAAAAGCAGTGTTAATTAAAACAATGTCATTATGTGGTTTTCATGTATAATTACGGTGCTTGAATTGAATTCTGGAAATAGAGTGGTGGATTTACACTCCATAAGAAAGTGAGTAAAATGTTCTGATTGTCAGTGTGTCACGTCAATGTGTGCATGATATTGTGTGCCTGTTTGTATTTCGCCCTGAACAAGCCAAATGTCAAACCTATTGGCTTGGCAATGCATGTTTTAAAATGTGCTCCCTTCAGGACAGTGATGGCACATATCGCTTGTGTGTGCGATAGGACGCTACTGCAACCAACAAGCTTTCATTGTGTGCCAGACGCCCCCTGGACTTTGTGAGGGGCATAAAGGTACTCACAAGAAGGAGATAATGCCTCAGCTGGTGTTCCTCTCATATTGCCCCCAAAGACAATATGGTGCTCTGGAATACATATCCTATAGACCTCCCTTACTGTAATCCATGGTTGCAACTCCTGAGGAAGGTACCCTTCAGCGGCACCTGTTCCATACTGGGACATTCTTTGGGGAACTGGGATTGGTTCATTTGTATGGAAATTGAAAAATGCAATGAGAGAAATCCCTGTTTGGAATGTGCTTGTGAGGTTCTGCACTGATGTACTGATTTTTTTCAAAAGGGGGAGGGCACATCCCCCCTTTTATACTACCAAAGAATACTGGCTGACTTTAAACCAGCACAAATTTGCTTGCCTGTGTCCCACACAGGAGGACACAGTTGATGGCAAGAATCTTACTGCTGTATCCCTGTGCCTGCACTCCATCTCCTTTCTTTATGGAAGGAGTGCGCATGGAATCAGTGCTTAATTTGTAAAATGAGTGCCAGGGCTCTGACCAGGAGGTCACTGGAACTTGGACCACCCATTGCCCCTGTCATCGCTGCCAATGAGGTAGGGTGACCAGATCCTCAAAGCAAAAAACCAGGACAGGTCATGGACAGAGAAGTAGGACTACCGTTTGCAGTAACCGTCGACATAAAAGTAGGACTATTTGACAGCTGTCAAAGACATCGAAAAAGGACTAAAATGACAGCCACCTCCACAGACAGAGGTAAAGAATTACAGACAACAAATCAGATGTGTGACACAGACAGCAATTGATTTTTAAGGTAACAGCATATGTATTATAGGATGTGGGGTTTTCGCTTTGACAATGCCAAGAACGGCCTCAAAACTACTAACTTAAAAAAATGGCTAAAAAGCGTACTCCATGCCAGAAGCCGAGAAGAGGAAGAGAAAGAAGGAGGAGAAAGGGAGACAAAAGGCACTTTGATGCTGGAAAGGGCTGAGGATGTAGTAGGCATGTATGTGCCTCAGAGATGAGGGGAGAGCTGAGAGAAGGCCTGTCTGTACCTCTGAGGTGTGGGATGGGATGTGAATATAGGTCTGTGTGTGCCTCTGAAATGGGGGGAGGGGGCTGTTGCATTTCTCAGGTACAAGTCTAACTCCAATATAAATGTAGTGTGTTACTGGTGATGTCCCTTCTGTGCACACTGCTGTCGTACATAAGTGTCTCCTGTTGAGCAGCTTTAAAAACACCTCTAGGCACTGTGTATGTATCCTTTCTTTCCAAAACCCATTACATCATAGTGCTTAAAAACATTTCCCTGAGTGCATTTTGGGAAATGCCTTTCTTCAGGGGGCAGTTACTGTCCAATTACAAGCCAGCATTTCTGGTCATCTGGTAGAACAGTCCAGCGTCCAGCTTCCTCCCAGGGAAGCAGTCTGTGTAGTGTGGAGAAGGGTAGTGAATGAATGAATGAATGAATACATACTTATATAGTGCATGGCTACCCAAGGGCATCCCAGCACATCCTATGATACCCAATCATTCTTCACTGATCATGGAAAAAGAAAGGCTTTCAGCTGATTTCTGAAGAGGAGATAGTTAGGTTCAAGATGGATAAGGTTAGGGAGCTGGTTCCAAAATTAAGCCACATGGAGAGGGAAACATCGGCCACCCATCCGTGCCCGTTTAATCCTTGGGACTGCCAAAAGTTTTTTATTGTTAGATCTAAGTAACCGGGAGACATGATATAATTGCAGCATAGACTGAATCAGAGGGGGTCCGTTGCCAGTAATGGACTTATGAACAGTGCACTTGGCCTTAAACCAGATTCTTTGCTGCACTGGTAGCCAGTGCAACTGACGAAGTTCTGACTTAGCAGAATTACGCTTTGGAACATTCATTAAAAGGCGGGCCGCACAATTCTGGACAGTCTGTAAAATCTTAATAGTTCCTTGTGGTGCGCCCAGATACACAGCATTGGGGTAGTCAAGCCGCGATAAGATAAGGGCTCGAACCAACATACGCCAAGCTTCAAAAGGAACGAGAGGCAAAATCTTCCTTATCAATCTGAGCAGACCATAGCAGATAGCGGCGACTTTACGCGATTGCACGGAGAAGTTAAGATTAGGGTCCAACCACACGCCCAAGCTCTTAATTTGTTTCTTTGGTGGAGGAAGAGGGCCAAGACAGCTAGGCCACAAGGTGTCTAAATTCACGGGGGCCGCATGTCCTAGTATCATGATTTCTGTCTTGGAGCCATTAAGTCTGAGAAAAGACAAATCCATTCACTCAGATACTTTGACCAGACAAGAGGTCAGATTCATGTCACTATTATCATGGTGGCAGAGAGACACCACACAACTGGGTCTCATAAGCGTAGGTGACCAACTGGATCCCCCAGGGAAGCACCACGTCCGCAAGGGACCTCATGTAGATGTTAAACATGGTAGGACTCAATGAGGATCCCTGGGGGGCCCCATACTGCAGAGGGATCTGTTTCCAAAGAACATCCTCTTCAAAAACTGAGAATGATCTATCAGAGAGAAAGGACTGCAACCACTTAAGGGCAGTCCCCACTACTCCCACCTCCCTGAGTCTTTGAATCATGATTAGATGGTTAACCTTATCGAAGGCTGTGCTGAGATCTAGCAGAATAATGGCAGCGCAGCCTCCAGTATCCACGATTTTTCTGGCTTCTTCAATCACAGCAAGAAGGGTGGTCTCCGTACCCTGATTGCTTCTAAAGCCAGTCTGAGTAGGATGTAAGTCTTTGTTTTCCTCCACAAAAGCTGCTAATATGGAGTTAACATGTTTTTCTGCCAGTTTACTAATATCTGGTAATAAAGAGATGGGGCATTAGTTAGCCCAGTCCTCAGGATTTAAATTAGTTTTTTTAGCAGAGCTTTGATTCTTGCTTGTTTCCATAGAGGCGGGACCAATCCAGTTGCAAGGGAGGAATTTATTACATCCCGAATAACTGGAGAGACAATCTCTGAGACCAAATTAAGAATGGAAGGAGGCGCGGAGTCGGCCGGAGATCCCGATTTAAGTTCCCTCAAAAGTTTCTGCAGGTTGGGTAGTGTGAGCGGAGCAAATTCCTCCAACCTAGCACATTGAAAGGGTGGAGGTAATGATACATCTGGATCATTTTGTTGGAACAGTGAATAGATGTTAAAAACCTTTGTGGCGTAAAATTAGCTATTTCATCACATCATTTTTGGGCATTCACCAGTTCACTAAGAGGACCTGGAGGAGTGATCAGGGATTTAAAAATTTAAAAAATATCCCTAGGGCAGTTGGGTACAGAGGCAATTTCTTCATGATAGTAGCTGGTTTGAGCGGCTTTTATTTCCTTTTTATAGAGCCTAAGTGCTGCTCTATAATTGCACTTGCTGGCCTCAGAAAAGTCTTTCCTCCATTTCCTTTCAGACTGCTTGCATGATTGTTTAAGCAGTCTGAGTTCGTGGGAATACCACGCTTTTTTGTTAGAACCAACTCGATGGCAAAATTCTTTCTTCGGAGAGCGAAGTCCAAAGAAGACTCCAACCAACTGTTGAAATTATCTTTCACCATCGTAGGATTTGGGCAGAATACAGGGGTGGAGTTTTTGAGGTTAGTTGCCCATCTTTCAACTGGGAGTTTGGACCATGTACGACCAAGCTTTTTTGTCCTGATCGATGGTTGTGACAGATCTCGAGGGGTCCAGACAAAAGATTGTAAGAAATGGTCCGACCAGGGTACTATGATGGTCTCAGCCAAGATGATGTTGTCGAGATTAGTAAGAAAGGGTCAAGCAAATGGCCTAATTTGTGGGTAGGGCCAGTCACAATTTGTTTCAGTTCAAAAGCTTCAAGGCCTGCCATAAGGTCTTGTGAAGGGGAGATGTTGGGTTCATCAAAGTGAATATTAAAATCACACAAGATCGAAAAATTGGGAGCAAGGCTAGCCCCATTTATGGCAGTATCTGGGAGATCATTACAGAAATTGCCAAATGCTCCTGCTGGGCGATATAAAAGTATTCCTGAAAAAGTACAGGGGGAGAGAATCTAATACCAAAAGAGAAGCTCTCACAGTCCGATAAAAAACACCTAGTCGATCTACAACTATAGGTATTTTTATATATAATGGCAATCCCCCCACCCCGGCTACTATCACAATGTTGACTGAAAATGGTGTCGTTAGGTGGGAGAGCCTGGACCACGTCAGCATCAGAGGCCGTGCTGGTCCATGTTTCTGTAAGAAAGAGAGCATCAGGGCTCCTCTCTTCTAACAGTAAATAGATTGCGCTTGCATGCTTAGGAAGGGATCGACAGTTAAGAAGTAGCAGAGATAAGGATTTGCCTTTTCCAACTTCTGAGGGGAAAGGATCGGGAAGCTTAAAGTTAAAATTACACAAGGGCAATGATTATTTTCCTTTTCCATAGACATAATATACATGCACATATTCCTCCTCTCGCCTCTAAACCCCAAAAGCTGCTCCCTGTTGTAGCAGAAGTCACCGGGGGGGGGTTGAACAGGGGTTCTGGCCCCTGGCCCCGTCCTGGCACAGACGGGCGCAGACGGGCTTGCCTTTGGCGCACCCGATGCACGCGTCCGCTGCGCGGGGGTGGGACATGTTACTATAGCACAGACCTGTTGTAGGTCACAGCAAGCAGAGCTTGCCACTGACCCTGTGTACCTCACCCAACCATGTCCCATGAAACAACTGCACCCGCAGACATCTCACTGCTTCTACGTCTCACAGGGCCTTCAGATGTAGTAGAAATACTACATGAGTAAGCTTGGAAGCTGCAGTAACTTGACCACATCACCACTTGCGCACAACACCTGATGCTTTCACCCACACTCTCTTCAGCCACTCACGCACCTTTTGCCATCCCAGCGCTCCCAAACAAGGCAGTACGCTGAAGTCCCATACAGCGTTCTACAAAGACCAGGTGACAGGACAGAAGTACCCAGGGCTTTAAGTGGGATGAAAAAACTGGGGTGGGGGCACTCAACGGGGCTTGCCCAATGTAATTAAGGGCATGGCTTAAAGCACATAAGCTAAACAAATAGTGTCCCGCCCGAAAAATTTGCTGCTTTCGTCATTGCATCCAGATAAGTAATACAACAAGTAACAATACACCTACAACAAGCCAGGACTATCAGCTTTGCCAATGGTTTTTAGTTGCATAATCTAAATAAGCAACAACTTTGGCTTTGTTGTATATAACATTGAAAATGGTTCAGTTCTGGAATGATGAGACTGTGAAAGAGCTATAACGGGTCTCTTTGAAGGCAGTGACGGGTGGTAATGCGCGCCGGACACAAGGGAGTCTGGGACACAGAGACAGAGCCGGACACAAGGGAGTATGGGTCACAGAGACAGAGCCGGTCAGAAGGGAGCCTCAGACACTGGGAGAGAGAGCCCGACAGAAGGAAGTCTGAGACCCTGGGGGAGAGAGGCGGACAGAAGGAAGTCTGAGACACTGGGGGAGAGAGACGGACAGAAGGGAGTTTGGGACCCTAGGAGAGAGAGCTGGACACAATGGAGATTTGGACACTAGGAGATAGAGCTGGACACAAGGGAGTTTTGGACACTAGGAGATAGAGCTGGACACAAGGGAGTCTCAGACACTGGGACAGAGAGTCAGACAGAAGGGAGTCTAAGACACTGGGGGAAAGAGACGGACAGAAGGGAGTCTTGGACACTAGGGGTGAAGGCTGGACACAAAGGAGTCTTGGACACTGGGAGAGAGAGCCGGGTCCATGGGAGCCTGGGGCACTAGGAGAGAGCCGGATACAAGGGAGTCTCAGATACTGGGAAAGAGTGCTGGACACAAGGGAGTCTGAGACACTGGGAGACAGAGCCGGACACAGGGCAGGTTGAGACACTGGGAAAGGAGTCGTCACAGAAACTGGCGCGTCGCGGACACCCAGGAGTGCTGGTCCGTGGGTACCTCTGCTGACATGAACCCAGAGAGACAGTACAATGAAAAGACGTGCGAAGCCGAGGGCAAAGTGTCTAAGCTGAGTGAACACTGCTAAACAAACACCTCACATCGCATGTTCCGTTTTGATCACATATTAAGTAGAGACATGAAGGAATGGCAAAACTGGTTGCTAAACTATCTATCGACAGTTCCTGACCTATGACCAAGATTGTGACAGTGAACGAATGAACGAGCACAGCTGCTAACTCCACCTACTTCTAACAGCTGTACTTGGGTACGTGAGCTAGAGGGCCAGAACAAAGCCCAAAGTCACACAGTGTCAGTAATGAAGCTGTTAACAACTGATATGCAGGGCGAAGTGAGAGAAACCAAGAGGAAAATGGATTTTGAGCTCCTGCAACGTTAAAAAACAAAACTACAAATCCTATAATGTATCATGTTGTTGGCCGAAAAGCCCGACATGGAATCTCACATGCAATGAAGTGAGACAAATCCACACACCGACACTCCAGCGGATAAACACTGCAGCCAAACACAGCACACACCATGAGCAGGAAGGGGCTCACCTCACGGACTTGCTGCTCTTCTGGTTTATTGGCGCCGGTTTCTCCCACTCCTCAAGGGGAAGATCAAGACATTCCAAAAATATGAAAACGAGTGGTCCGCGCGCATCGGCAATGTAAATAGGACTCGCCTTTTTGTTGACACTGCACAACAAACAGGGCCACAGACGTTCTAAAGCACGTGAGTGGTGCATGCACGCGCGCCACAGCGAGTGATCTGTTTTCAATTATTGCTTCTGTATCTGGGCACGATAATTGAAAACAGATAGTGCCTGTGCGGGTAACCTTAAGCAATAGGCCGTGGGCGGAGCACAGGCGGGACATGCACCCGCCTTTGCCCAATTGCGTGCTGTCTTTCTTAGAAAGACGCACGCAAATGTCAATAGCCTCTGACCAAAAACAAACCACATGCACAAGCGTGTGGTCAGATTTTGAAGCCCCCTTACAAAAAGTCTTGCAGAGCGGCGCATGTGTGCTGGCTCAGGCGAGACCTAAAAAACTGGACATTCTGTTTTTAAGCCGGACACTGCACAAAAAACTGGATATTTCTTTAATTTGGAGCTAAGTGTCGGGACACTGGGACACTGCTCCAAACACCGGGACCATCCGTGGAAAACCGGGACATCTGGTCACCCTACAATGACGTTACCAAAGCAACTCTCCTGTCTGCAAGTGTGACCGTTCAGATTACTCGAGGTCCCTATAACTAAAGGAATGGGTGGGGGGGAAGGTATTAGTAATTTTTAGCATATATTGTATTCGTAAACAGCTGTTCTTCTGCTCATCTCTAAATTAGATGAGCAGCACCATTATGTGGCAGACTGTCATACGTGTGTGGAGCACCAGAAATCAATTAAGTGCCCGTGCTACTGCCGAGCACCAAAAACCACCAGCTCAAATTAAGCACCGCTTATGGGGCCCTGGGCAAGTCGGGAATCGCGATATAGGGCCCCTTACACTCCTCGTACAGGTTACTTCTGGGGTGGGGCTAGGAGGCTTAACCTCCATTGGAGTCCTCAGTCTGACCACTTTTTGTGTGATCTCAGCAAAACCAACCCTTCCGCTTACACTATAAGATGATTAATGTACATCCTCTTTATTAATAATGATACTCTTGAAGTAGGTGATGGTTAATACGCATGTTCTTTATTAACATTAACATTCTTGTGGTAGGTGATAATTAATGTGCATGTTCTTTATTATTTGTAAAGTTTATGTGGTAGAAGATGGTTAATGTGAATTCTTTTTATGATTCTGAATGCTCTTGTACGCACAGTTTACGTGTTGCAGGTGAAGTTATAGGACGATCAAATCAAGAAAATGCACCCAGAAAAGGGGGCCTCCTGAAAATACCACTACGTTAATATCAAATGGCCCCAAAGGAGTGGACCTCATGACAATACCTCTGCAATAATTCGATGGGGCCTTGGTGAAAGCGACGGCACCGCTGTATTTCCTGGGACAGTTGCAAGCCTGGTGGACTGGTCTGTGTTTGCTACACTTTCAGTAGAAGCTAGGTTCCACAGGACTAAGGTCTCTATAGGTGGGGACCCATACAAAGCCATTTGAGTTTTGCATCAGCTTCTTGTTGCTCTGATCCTTCTTGGTTAATCAGGCTGGTACAGTTTTTGTTGTAGAATCAGTGTCTACGTTTGGATGAGATGTAATTTAAACCATTATCAGGCTTATTAAACCTCCCACATAACTTTCCTCCATCAAAAGCAGAGGCCCGCCTCCTACTTCACTTGGTCTGCATACAGTAAATGCAACCGTACAATTGTATTCATGAGTTTGGATTGGTTACTTGTCTTTGGGATATCAGTGCTGTGGAGCTCTGTCATGGTGTGTGCTCCTAGTGCACTTTATTACAAAAATCACAGTTGATGGACAGAATGTAGAACAATGTCATACATTCACCCCAGTACAAGGATCTGGGCCTAAATCCATCGTTTTTTTCACTCCACACCACCCTGGGTTAGACACTGGCTATATGCAAATCAGCTCTGACCCTTTGCCTCATGGGAAAAGTCCAGTCCGAACTACCAAGCCATGTCTTTCCCAGACCGGAATCAAGCATCCAAGGACCGGTTTCTGGCTATCAGCCTTCATTCAGCCTGCATAGCTTGACTCCAGTGGTGTGGAGAGCCTGGGACTCACGTCTGAGCCTACCCAGCCCACTCGGGGTGAAAATTACAAAAAACACAGTTGAAGGACAGAATGTAGAACAATGTCATACATTCACCCCAGTACAAGGATCTGGGCCTAAATCCATCGTTTTTTTCACTCCACACCACCCTGGGTTAGACACTGGCTATATGCAAATCAGCTCTGACCCTTTGCCTCATGGGAAAAGTCCAGTCCGAACTACCAAGCCATGTCTTTCCCAGACCGGAATCAAGCATCCAAGGACCGGTTTCTGGCTATCAGCCTTCATTCAGCCTGGATAGCTTGACTCCAGTGGTGTGGAGAGCCTGGGACTCACGTCTGAGCATACCCAGCCCACTCGGGGTGAAAATTACAAAAAACACAGTTGATGGACAGAATGTAGAACAATGTCATACATTCACCCCAGTACAAGGATCTGGGCCTAAATCCATCGTTTTTTTCACTCCACACCACCCTGGGTTAGACACTGGCTATATGCAAATCAGCTCTGACCCTTTGCCTCATGGGAAAAGTCCAGTCCGAACTACCAAGCCATGTCTTTCCCAGACCGGAATCAAGCATCCAAGGACCGGTTTCTGGCTATCAGCTTTCATTCAGCCTGGATAGCTTGACTCCAGTGGTGTGGAGAGCCTGGGACTCACGTCTGAGCATACCCAGCCCACTCGGGGTGAAAATTACAAAAAACACAGTTGATGGACAGAATGTAGAACAATGTCATACATTCACCCCAGTACAAGGATCTGGGACTAAATCCTTCGTTTTTTTCACTCCACACCACCCTGGGTTAGACACTGGCTATATGCAAATCAGCTCTGACCCTTTGCCTCATGGGAAAAGTCCAGTCCGAACTACCAAGCCATGTCTTTCCCAGACCGGAATCAAGCATCCAAGGACCGGTTTCTGGCTATCAGCCTTCATTCAGCCTGGATAGCTTGACTCCAGTGGTGTGGAGAGCCAGGGACTCACGTCCGAGCATACCCAGCCCACTCGGGGTGAAAATTACAAAAAACACAGTTGATGGACAGAATGTAGAACAATGTCATACATTCACCCCAGTACAAGGATCTGGGCCTAAATCCATCGTTTTTTTCACTCCACACCACCCTGGGTTAGACACTGGCTATATGCAAATCAGCTCTGACCCTTTGCCTCATGGGAAAAGTCCAGTCTGAACTACCAAGCCATGTCTTTCCCAGACCGGAATCAAGCATCCAAGGACCGGTTTCTGGCTATCAGCCTGGATAGCTTGACTCCAGTGGTGTGGAGAGCCTGGGACTCACGTCTGAGCATACCCAGCCCACTCGGGGTGAAAATTACAAAAAACACAGTTGATGGACAGAATGTTGAACAATGTCATACATTCACCCCAGTACAAGGATCTGGGCCTAAATCCATCGTTTTTTTCACTCCACACCACCCTGGGTTAGACACTGGCTATATGCAAATCAGCTCTGACCCTTTACCACATGGGAAAAGTCCAGTCCGAACTACCAATCCATGTCTTTCCCAGACCTGAATCAAGCATCCAAGGACCGGTTTCTGGCTATCAGCCTTCATTCAGCCTGGATAGCTTGACTCCAGTGGTGTGGAGAGCCTGGGACTCACGTCTGAGCATACCCAGCCCACTCGGGGTGAAAATTACAAAAAACACAGTTGATGGACAGAATGTAGAACAATGTCATACATTCACCCCAGTACAAGGATCGGGGCCTAAATCCATCGTTTTTTTCACTCCACACCACCCTGGGTTAGACACTGGCTATATGCAAATCAGCTCTGACACTTTGCCTCATGGGAAAAGTCCAGTCCGAACTACAAAGCCATGTCTTTCCCAGACCGGAATTAAGCATCCAAGGACCGGTTTCTGGCTATCAGCCTTCATTCAGCCTGGATAGCTTGACTCCAGTGGTGTGGATGGCCTGGGACTCACGTCTGAGCATACCCAGCCCACTCGGGGTGAAAATTACAAAAAACACAGTTGATGGACAGAATGTAGAACAATGTCATACATTCACCCCAGTACAAGGATCTGGGTCTAAATCCATCGTTTTTTTCACTCCACACCACCCTGGGTTAGACACTGGCTATATGCAAATCAGCTCTGACCCTTTGCCTCATGGGAAAAGTCCAGTCCGAACTACCAAGCCATGTCTTTCCCAGACCAGAATCAAGCATCCAAGGACCGGTTTCTGGCTATCAGCCTTTATTCAGCCTGGATAGCTTGACTCCAGTGGTGTGGAGAGCCTGGGACTCACGTCTGAGCATACCCAGCCCACTCGGGGTGAAAATTACAAAAAACACGTTGATGGACAGAATGTAGAACAATGTCATACATTCACCCCAGTACAAGGATCTGGGCCTAAATCCATCGTTTTTTTACTCCACACCACCCTGGGTTAGACACTGGCTATATGCAAATCAGCTCTGACCCTTTGCCTCATGGGAAAAGTCCAGTCCGAACTACCAAGCCATGTCTTTCCCAGACCGGAATCAAGCATCCAAGGACCGGTTTCTTGCTATCAGCCTTCATTCAGCCTGGATAGCTTGACTCCAGTGGTGTGGAGAGCCTGGGACTCACGTCTGAGCATACCCAGCCCACTCGGGGTGAAAATTACAAAAAACACAGTTGATGGACAGAATGTAGAACAATGTCATACATTCACCCCAGTACAAGGATCTGGGCCTAAATCCATCGTTTTTTTCACTCCACACCACCCTGGGTTAGACACTGGCTATATGCAAATCAGCTCTGACCCTTTACCTCATGGGAAAAGTCCAGTCCGAACTACCAAGCCATGTCTTTCCCAGACCGGAATCAAGCATCCAAGGACCGGTTTCTGGCTATCAGCCTTCATTCAGCCTGGATAGCTTGACTCCAGTGGTGTGGAGAGCCTGGGACTCACGTCTGAGCATACCCAGCCCACTCGGGGTGAAAATTACAAAAAACACAGTTGATGGACAGAATGTAGAACAATGTCATACATTCACCCCAGTACAAGGATCTGGGCCTAAATCCATCGTTTTTTTCACTCCACACCACCCTGGGTTAGACACTGGCTATATGCAAATCAGCTCTGACCCTTTGCCTCATGGGAAAAGTCCAGTCCGAACTACCAAGCCATGTCTTTCCCAGACCGGAATCAAGCAGCCAAGGACCGGTTTCTGGCTATCAGCCTTCATTCAGCCTGGATAGCTTGACTCCAGTGGTGTGGAGAGCCTGGGACTCACGTCTGAGCATACCCAGCCCACTCGGGGTGAAAATTACAAAAAACACAGTTGATGGACAGAATGTAGAACAATGTCATACATTCACCCCAGTACAAGGATCTGGGCCTAAATCCATCGTTTTTTTCACTCCACACCACCCTGGGTTAGACACTGGCTATATGCAAATCAGCTCTGACCCTTTGCCTCATGGGAAAAGTCCAGTCCGAACTACCAAGCCATGTCTTTCCCAGACCGGAATCAAGCATCCAAGGACCGGTTTCTGGCTATCAGCCTTCATTCAGCCTGGATAGCTTGACTCCAGTGGTGTGGAGAGCCAGGGACTCACGTCCGAGCATACCCAGCCCACTCGGGGTGAAAATTACAAAAAACACAGTTGATGGACAGAATGTAGAACAATGTCATACATTCACCCCAGTACAAGGATCTATGCCTAAATCCATCGTTTTTTTCACTCCACACCACCCTGGGTTAGACACTGGCTATATGCAAATCAGCTCTGACCCTTTGCCTCATGGGAAAAGTCCAGTCTGAACTACCAAGCCATGTCTTTCCCAGACCGGAATCAAGCATCCAAGGACCGGTTTCTGGCTATCAGCCTGGATAGCTTGACTCCAGTGGTGTGGAGAGCCTGGGACTCACGTCTGAGCATACCCAGCCCACTCGGGGTGAAAATTACAAAAAACACAGTTGATGGACAGAATGTTGAACAATGTCATACATTCACCCCAGTACAAGGATCTGGGCCTAAATCCATCGTTTTTTTCACTCCACACCACCCTGGGTTAGACACTGGCTATATGCAAATCAGCTCTGACCCTTTACCACATGGGAAAAGTCCAGTCCGAACTACCAATCCATGTCTTTCCCAGACCGGAATCAAGCATCCAAGGACCGGTTTCTGGCTATCAGCCTTCATTCAGCCTGGATAGCTTGACTCCAGTGGTGTGGAGAGCCTGGGACTCACGTCTGAGCATACCCAGCCCACTCGGGGTGAAAATTACAAAAAACACAGTTTATGGACAGAATGTAGAACAATGTCATACATTCACCCCAGTACAAGGATCTGGGCCTAAATCCATCGTTTTTTTCACTCCACACCACCCTGGGTTAGACACTGGTTATATGCAAATCAGCTCTGACCCTTTGCCTCATGGGAAAAGTCCAGTCCGAACTACCAAGCCATGTCTTTCCCAGACCGGAATCAAGCATCCAAGGACCGGTTTCTGGCTATCAGCCTTCATTCAGCCTGGATAGCTTGACTCCAGTGGTGTGGAGAGCCTGGGACTCACGTCTGAGCATACCCAGCCCACTCGGGGTGAAAATTACAAAAAACACAGTTGATGGACAGAATGTAGAACAATGTCATACATTCACCCCAGTACAAGGATCGGGGCCTAAATCCATCGTTTTTTTCACTCCACACCACCCTGGGTTAGACACTGGCTATATGCAAATCAGCTCTGACCCTTTGCCTCATGGGAAAAGTCCAGTCCGAACTACCAAGCCATGTCTTTCCCAGACCGGAATCAAGCATCCAAGGACCGGTTTCTGGCTATCAGCCTTCATTCAGCCTGGATAGCTTGACTCCAGTGGTGTGGAGAGCCTGGGACTCACGTCTGAGCATACCCAGCCCACTCGGGGTGAAAATTACAAAAAACACAGTTGATGGACAGAATGTAGAACAATGTCATACATTCACCCCAGTACAAGGATCTGGGCCTAAATCCATCGTTTTTTTCACTCCACACCACCCTGGGTTAGACACTGGCTATATGCAAATCAGCTCTGACACTTTGCCTCATGGGAAAAGTCCAGTCCGAACTACAAAGCCATGTCTTTCCCAGACCGGAATTAAGCATCCAAGGACCGGTTTCTGGCTATCAGCCTTCATTCAGCCTGGATAGCTTGACTCCAGTGGTGTGGAGAGCCTGGGACTCACGTCTGAGCATACCCAGCCCACTCGGGGTGAAAATTACAAAAAACACAGTTGATGGACAGAATGTAGAACAATGTCATACATTCACCCCAGTACAAGGATCTGGGTCTAAATCCATCGTTTTTTTCACTCCACACCACCCTGGGTTAGACACTGGCTATATGCAAATCAGCTCTGACCCTTTGCCTCATGGGAAAAGTCCAGTCCGAACTACCAAGCCATGTCTTTCCCAGACCGGAATCAAGCATCCAAGGACCGGTTTCTGGCTATCAGCCTTTATTCAGCCTGGATATCTTGACTCCAGTGGTGTGGAGAGCCTGGGACTCACGTCTGAGCATACCCAGCCCACTCGGGGTGAAAATTACAAAAAACACAGTTGATGGACAGAATGTAGAACAATGTCATACATTCACCCCAGTACAAGGATCTGGGCCTAAATCCATCGTTTTTTTCACTCCACACCACCCTGGGTTAGACACTGGCTATATGCAAATCAGCTCTGACCCTTTGCCTCATGGGAAAAGTCCAGTCCGAACTACCAAGCCATGTCTTTCCCAGACCGGAATCAAGCATCCAAGGACCGGTTTCTTGCTATCAGCCTTCATTCAGCCTGGATAGCTTGACTCCAGTGGTGTGGAGAGCCTGGGACTCACGTCTGAGCATACCCAGCCCACTCGGGGAGAAAATTACAAAAAACACAGTTGATGGACAGAATGTAGAACAATGTCATACATTGACCCCAGTACAAGGATCTGGGCCTAAATCCATCGTTTTTTTCACTCCACACCACCCTGGGTTAGACACTGGCTATATGCAAATCAGCTCTGACCCTTTACCTCATGGGAAAAGTCCAGTCCGAACTACCAAGCCATGTCTTTCCCAGACCGGACTCAAGCATCCAAGGACCGGTTTCTGGCTATCAGCCTTCATTCAGCCTGGATAGCTTGACTCCAGTGGTGTGGAGAGCCTGGGACTCACGTCTGAGCATACCCAGCCCACTCGGGGTGAAAATTACAAAAAACACAGTTGATGGACAGAATGTAGAACAATGTCATACATTCACCCCAGTACAAGGATCTGGGCCTAAATACATCGTTTTTTTCACTCCACACCACCCTGGGTTAGACACTGGCTATATGCAAATCAGCTCGGACCCTTTGCCTCATGGGAAAAGTCCAGTCCGAACTACCAAGCCATGTCTTTCCCAGACCGGAATCAAGCATCCAAGGACCGGTTTCTGGCTATCAGCCTTCATTCAGCCTGGATAGCTTGACTCCAGTGGTGTGGAGAGCCTGGGACTCACGTCTGAGCATACCCAGCCCACTCGGGGTGAAAATTACAAAAAACACAGTTGATGGACAGAATGTAGAACAATGTCATACATTCACCCCAGTACAAGGATCTGGGCCTAAATCCATCGTTTTTTTCACTCCACACCACCCTGGGTTAGACACTGGCTATATGCAAATCAGCTCTGACCCTTTGCCTCATGGGAAAAGTCCAGTCCGAACTACCAAGCCATGTCTTTCCCAGACCGGAATCAAGCATCCAAGGACCGGTTTCTGGCTATCAGCCTTCATTCAGCCTGGATAGCTTGACTCCAGTGGTGTGGAGAGCCTGGGACTCACGTCTGAGCATACCCAGCCCACTCGGGGTGAAAATTACAAAAAACACAGTTGATGGACAGAATGTAGAACAATGTCATACATTCACCCCAGTACAAGGATCTGGGCCTAAATCCATCGTTTTTTTCACTCCACACCACCCTGGGTTAGACACTGGCTATATGCAAATCAGCTCTGACCCTTTGCCTCATGGGAAAAGTCCAGTCCGAACTACCAAGCCATGTCTTTCCCAGACCGGAATCAAGCATCCAAGGACCAGTTTCTGGCTATCAGCCTTCATTCAGCCTGGATAGCTTGACTCCAGTGGTGTGGAGAGCCAGGGACTCACGTCCGAGCATACCCAGCCCACTCGGGGTGAAAATTACAAAAAACACAGTTGATGGACAGAATGTAGAACAATGTCATACATTCTACCCAGTACAAGGATCTATGCCTAAATCCATCGTTTTTTTCACTCCACACCACCCTGGGTTAGACACTGGCTATATGCAAATCAGCTCTGACCCTTTGCCTCATGGGAAAAGTCCAGTCTGAACTACCAAGCCATGTCTTTCCCAGACCGGAATCAAGCATCCAAGGACCGGTTTCTGGCTATCAGCCTGGATAGCTTGACTCCAGTGGTGTGGAGAGCCTGGGACTCACGTCTGAGCATACCCAGCCCACTCGGGGTGAAAATTACAAAAAACACAGTTGATGGACAGAATGTTGAACAATGTCATACATTCACCCCAGTACAAGGATCTGGGCCTAAATCCATCGTTTTTTTCACTCCACACCACCCTGGGTTAGACACTGGCTATATGCAAATCAGCTCTGACCCTTTACCACATGGGAAAAGTCCAGTCCGAACTACCAATCCATGTCTTTCCCAGACCGGAATCAAGCATCCAAGGACCGGTTTCTGGCTATCAGCCTTCATTCAGCCTGGATAGCTTGACTCCAGTGGTGTGGAGAGCCTGGGACTCACGTCTGAGCATACCCAGCCCACTCGGGGTGAAAATTACAAAAAACACAGTTTATGGACAGAATGTAGAACAATGTCATACATTCACCCCAGTACAAGGATCTGGGCCTAAATCCATCGTTTTTTTCACTCCACACCACCCTGGGTTAGACACTGGTTATATGCAAATCAGCTCTGACCCTTTGCCTCATGGGAAAAGTCCAGTCCGAACTACCAAGCCATGTCTTTCCCAGACCGGAATCAAGCATCCAAGGACCGGTTTCTGGCTATCAGCCTTCATTCAGCCTGGATAGCTTGACTCCAGTGGTGTGGAGAGCCTGGGACTCACGTCTGAGCATACCCAGCCCACTCGGGGTGAAAATTACAAAAAACACAGTTGATGGACAGAATGTAGAACAATGTCATACATTCACCCCAGTACAAGGATCGGGGCCTAAATCCATCGTTTTTTTCACTCCACACCACCCTGGGTTAGACACTGGCTATATGCAAATCAGCTCTGACCCTTTGCCTCATGGGAAAAGTCCAGTCCGAACTACCAAGCCATGTCTTTCCCAGACCGGAATCAAGCATCCAAGGACCGGTTTCTGGCTATCAGCCTTCATTCAGCCTGGATAGCTTGACTCCAGTGGTGTGGAGAGCCTGGGACTCACGTCTGAGCATACCCAGCCCACTCGGGGTGAAAATTACAAAAAACACAGTTGATGGACAGAATGTAGAACAATGTCATACATTCACCCCAGTACAAGGATCTGGGCCTAAATCCATCGTTTTTTTCACTCCACACCACCCTGGGTTAGACACTGGCTATATGCAAATCAGCTCTGACACTTTGCCTCATGGGAAAAGTCCAGTCCGAACTACAAAGCCATGTCTTTCCCAGACCGGAATTAAGCATCCAAGGACCGGTTTCTGGCTATCAGCCTTCATTCAGCCTGGATAGCTTGACTCCAGTGGTGTGGAGAGCCTGGGACTCACGTCTGAGCATACCCAGCCCACTCGGGGTGAAAATTACAAAAAACACAGTTGATGGACAGAATGTAGAACAATGTCATACATTCACCCCAGTACAAGGATCTGGGTCTAAATCCATCGTTTTTTTCACTCCACACCACCCTGGGTTAGACACTGGCTATATGCAAATCAGCTCTGACCCTTTGCCTCATGGGAAAAGTCCAGTCCGAACTACCAAGCCATGTCTTTCCCAGACCGGAATCAAGCATCCAAGGACCGGTTTCTGGCTATCAGCCTTTATTCAGCCTGGATATCTTGACTCCAGTGGTGTGGAGAGCCTGGGACTCACGTCTGAGCATACCCAGCCCACTCGGGGTGAAAATTACAAAAAACACAGTTGATGGACAGAATGTAGAACAATGTCATACATTCACCCCAGTACAAGGATCTGGGCCTAAATCCATCGTTTTTTTCACTCCACACCACCCTGGGTTAGACACTGGCTATATGCAAATCAGCTCTGACCCTTTGCCTCATGGGAAAAGTCCAGTCCGAACTACCAAGCCATGTCTTTCCCAGACCGGAATCAAGCATCCAAGGACCGGTTTCTTGCTATCAGCCTTCATTCAGCCTGGATAGCTTGACTCCAGTGGTGTGGAGAGCCTGGGACTCACGTCTGAGCATACCCAGCCCACTCGGGGAGAAAATTACAAAAAACACAGTTGATGGACAGAATGTAGAACAATGTCATACATTGACCCCAGTACAAGGATCTGGGCCTAAATCCATCGTTTTTTTCACTCCACACCACCCTGGGTTAGACACTGGCTATATGCAAATCAGCTCTGACCCTTTACCTCATGGGAAAAGTCCAGTCCGAACTACCAAGCCATGTCTTTCCCAGACCGGACTCAAGCATCCAAGGACCGGTTTCTGGCTATCAGCCTTCATTCAGCCTGGATAGCTTGACTCCAGTGGTGTGGAGAGCCTGGGACTCACGTCTGAGCATACCCAGCCCACTCGGGGTGAAAATTACAAAAAACACAGTTGATGGACAGAATGTAGAACAATGTCATACATTCACCCCAGTACAAGGATCTGGGCCTAAATACATCGTTTTTTTCACTCCACACCACCCTGGGTTAGACACTGGCTATATGCAAATCAGCTCGGACCCTTTGCCTCATGGGAAAAGTCCAGTCCGAACTACCAAGCCATGTCTTTCCCAGACCGGAATCAAGCATCCAAGGACCGGTTTCTGGCTATCAGCCTTCATTCAGCCTGGATAGCTTGACTCCAGTGGTGTGGAGAGCCTGGGACTCACGTCTGAGCATACCCAGCCCACTCGGGGTGAAAATTACAAAAAACACAGTTGATGGACAGAATGTAGAACAATGTCATACATTCACCCCAGTACAAGGATCTGGGCCTAAATCCATCGTTTTTTTCACTCCACACCACCCTGGGTTAGACACTGGCTATATGCAAATCAGCTCTGACCCTTTGCCTCATGGGAAAAGTCCAGTCCGAACTACCAAGCCATGTCTTTCCCAGACCGGAATCAAGCATCCAAGGACCGGTTTCTGGCTATCAGCCTTCATTCAGCCTGGATAGCTTGACTCCAGTGGTGTGGAGAGCCTGGGACTCACGTCTGAGCATACCCAGCCCACTCGGGGTGAAAATTACAAAAAACACAGTTGATGGACAGAATGTAGAACAATGTCATACATTCACCCCAGTACAAGGATCTGGGCCTAAATCCATCGTTTTTTTCACTCCACACCACCCTGGGTTAGACACTGGCTATATGCAAATCAGCTCTGACCCTTTGCCTCATGGGAAAAGTCCAGTCCGAACTACCAAGCCATGTCTTTCCCAGACCGGAATCAAGCATCCAAGGACCAGTTTCTGGCTATCAGCCTTCATTCAGCCTGGATAGCTTGACTCCAGTGGTGTGGAGAGCCAGGGACTCACGTCCGAGCATACCCAGCCCACTCGGGGTGAAAATTACAAAAAACACAGTTGATGGACAGAATGTAGAACAATGTCATACATTCTACCCAGTACAAGGATCTATGCCTAAATCCATCGTTTTTTTCACTCCACACCACCCTGGGTTAGACACTGGCTATATGCAAATCAGCTCTGACCCTTTGCCTCATGGGAAAAGTCCAGTCTGAACTACCAAGCCATGTCTTTCCCAGACCGGAATCAAGCATCCAAGGACCGGTTTCTGGCTATCAGCCTGGATAGCTTGACTCCAGTGGTGTGGAGAGCCTGGGACTCACGTCTGAGCATACCCAGCCCACTCGGGGTGAAAATTACAAAAAACACAGTTGATGGACAGAATGTTGAACAATGTCATACATTCACCCCAGTACAAGGATCTGGGCCTAAATCCATCGTTTTTTTCACTCCACACCACCCTGGGTTAGACACTGGCTATATGCAAATCAGCTCTGACCCTTTACCACATGGGAAAAGTCCAGTCCGAACTACCAATCCATGTCTTTCCCAGACCGGAATCAAGCATCCAAGGACCGGTTTCTGGCTATCAGCCTTCATTCAGCCTGGATAGCTTGACTCCAGTGGTGTGGAGAGCCTGGGACTCACGTCTGAGCATACCCAGCCCACTCGGGGTGAAAATTACAAAAAACACAGTTTATGGACAGAATGTAGAACAATGTCATACATTCACCCCAGTACAAGGATCTGGGCCTAAATCCATCGTTTTTTTCACTCCACACCACCCTGGGTTAGACACTGGTTATATGCAAATCAGCTCTGACCCTTTGCCTCATGGGAAAAGTCCAGTCCGAACTACCAAGCCATGTCTTTCCCAGACCGGAATCAAGCATCCAAGGACCGGTTTCTGGCTATCAGCCTTCATTCAGCCTGGATAGCTTGACTCCAGTGGTGTGGAGAGCCTGGGACTCACGTCTGAGCATACCCAGCCCACTCGGGGTGAAAATTACAAAAAACACAGTTGATGGACAGAATGTAGAACAATGTCATACATTCACCCCAGTACAAGGATCGGGGCCTAAATCCATCGTTTTTTTCACTCCACACCACCCTGGGTTAGACACTGGCTATATGCAAATCAGCTCTGACCCTTTGCCTCATGGGAAAAGTCCAGTCCGAACTACCAAGCCATGTCTTTCCCAGACCGGAATCAAGCATCCAAGGACCGGTTTCTGGCTATCAGCCTTCATTCAGCCTGGATAGCTTGACTCCAGTGGTGTGGAGAGCCTGGGACTCACGTCTGAGCATACCCAGCCCACTCGGGGTGAAAATTACAAAAAACACAGTTGATGGACAGAATGTAGAACAATGTCATACATTCACCCCAGTACAAGGATCTGGGCCTAAATCCATCGTTTTTTTCACTCCACACCACCCTGGGTTAGACACTGGCTATATGCAAATCAGCTCTGACCCTTTGCCTCATGGGAAAAGTCCAGTCCGAACTACCAAGCCATGTCTTTCCCAGACCGGAATCAAGCATCCAAGGACCGGTTTCTGGCTATCAGCCTTCATTCAGCCTGGATAGCTTGACTCCAGTGGTGTGGAGAGCCTGGGACTCACGTCTGAGCATACCCAGCCCACTCGGGGTGAAAATTACAAAAAACACAGTTGATGGACAGAATGTAGAACAATGTCATACATTCACCCCAGTACAAGGATCTGGGCCTAAATCCATCGTTTTTTTCACTCCACACCACCCTGGGTTAGACACTGGCTATATGCAAATCAGCTCTGACACTTTGCCTCATGGGAAAAGTCCAGTCCGAACTACAAAGCCATGTCTTTCCCAGACCGGAATTAAGCATCCAAGGACCGGTTTCTGGCTATCAGCCTTCATTCAGCCTGGATAGCTTGACTCCAGTGGTGTGGCGAGCCTGGGACTCACGTCTGAGCATACCCAGCCCACTCGGGGTGAAAATTACAAAAAACACAGTTGATGGACAGAATGTAGAACAATGTCATACATTCACCCCAGTACAAGGATCTGGGTCTAAATCCATCGTTTTTTTCACTCCACACCACCCTGGGTTAGACACTGGCTATATGCAAATCAGCTCTGACCCTTTGCCTCATGGGAAAAGTCCAGTCCGAACTACCAAGCCATGTCTTTCCCAGACCGGAATCAAGCATCCAAGGACCGGTTTCTGGCTATCAGCCTTTATTCAGCCTGGATATCTTGACTCCAGTGGTGTGGAGAGCCTGGGACTCACGTCTGAGCATACCCAGCCCACTCGGGGTGAAAATTACAAAAAACACAGTTGATGGACAGAATGTAGAACAATGTCATACATTCACCCCAGTACAAGGATCTGGGCCTAAATCCATCGTTTTTTTCACTTCACACCACCCTGGGTTAGACACTGGCTATATGCAAATCAGCTCTGACCCTTTGCCTCATGGGAAAAGTCCAGTCCGAACTACCAAGCCATGTCTTTCCCAGACCGGAATCAAGCATCCAAGGACCGGTTTCTTGCTATCAGCCTTCATTCAGCCTGGATTGCTTGACTCCAGTGGTGTGGAGAGCCTGGGACTCACGTCTGAGCATACCCAGCCCACTCGGGGAGAAAATTACAAAAAACACAGTTGATGGACAGAATGTAGAACAATGTCATACATTCACCCCAGTACAAGGATCTGGGCCTAAATCCATCGTTTTTTTCACTCCACACCACCCTGGGTTAGACACTGGCTATATGCAAATCAGCTCTGACCCTTTACCTCATGGGAAAAGTCCAGTCCGAACTACCAAGCCATGTCTTTCCCAGACCGGAATCAAGCATCCAAGGACCGGTTTCTGGCTATCAGCCTTCATTCAGCCTGGATAGCTTGACTCCAGTGGCGTGGAGAGCCTGGGACTCACGTCTGAGCATACCCAGCCCACTCGGGGTGAAAATTACAAAAAACACAGTTGATGGACAGAATGTAGAACAATGTCATACATTCACCCCAGTACAAGGATCTGGGCCTAAATCCATCGTTTTTTTCACTCCACACCACCCTGGGTTAGACACTGGCTATATGCAAATCAGCTCTGACCCTTTGCCTCATGGGAAAAGTCCAGTCCGAACTACCAAGCCATGTCTTTCCCAGACCGGAATCAAGCATCCAAGGACCGGTTTCTGGCTATCAGCCTTCATTCAGCCTGGATAGCTTGACTCCAGTGGTGTGGAGAGCCAGGGACTCACGTCCGAGCATACCCAGCCCACTCGGGGTGAAAATTACAAAAAACACAGTTGATGGACAGAATGTAGAACAATGTCATACATTCTACCCAGTACAAGGATCTATGCCTAAATCCATCGTTTTTTTCACTCCACACCACCCTGGGATAGACACTGGCTATATGCAAATCAGCTCTGACCCTTTGCCTCATGGGAAAAGTCCAGTCTGAACTACCAAGCCATGTCTTTCCCAGACCGGAATCAAGCATCCAAGGACCGGTTTCTGGCTATCAGCCTGGATAGCTTGACTCCAGTGGTGTGGAGAGCCTGGGACTCACGTCTGAGCATACCCAGCCCACTCGGGGTGAAAATTACAAAAAACACAGTTGATGGACAGAATGTTGAACAATGTCATACATTCACCCCAGTACAAGGATCTGGGCCTAAATCCATCGTTTTTTTCACTCCACACCACCCTGGGTTAGACACTGGCTATATGCAAATCAGCTCTGACCCTTTACCACATGGGAAAAGTCCAGTCCGAACTACCAATCCATGTCTTTCCCAGACCGGAATCAAGCATCCAAGGACCGGTTTCTGGCTATCAGCCTTCATTCAGCCTGGATAGCTTGACTCCAGTGGTGTGGAGAGCCTGGGACTCACGTCTGAGCATACCCAGCCCACTCGGGGTGAAAATTACAAAAAACACAGTTTATGGACAGAATGTAGAACAATGTCATACATTCACCCCAGTACAAGGATCTGGGCCTAAATCCATCGTTTTTTTCACTCCACACCACCCTGGGTTAGACACTGGTTATATGCAAATCAGCTCTGACCCTTTGCCTCATGGGAAAAGTCCAGTCCGAACTACCAAGCCATGTCTTTCCCAGACCGGAATCAAGCATCCAAGGACCGGTTTCTGGCTATCAGCCTTCATTCAGCCTGGATAGCTTGACTCCAGTGGTGTGGAGAGCCTGGGACTCACGTCTGAGCATACCCAGCCCACTCGGGGTGAAAATTACAAAAAACACAGTTGATGGACAGAATGTAGAACAATGTCATACATTCACCCCAGTACAAGGATCGGGGCCTAAATCCATCGTTTTTTTCACTCCACACCACCCTGGGTTAGACACTGGCTATATGCAAATCAGCTCTGACCCTTTGCCTCATGGGAAAAGTCCAGTCCGAACTACCAAGCCATGTCTTTCCCAGACCGGAATCAAGCATCCAAGGACCGGTTTCTGGCTATCAGCCTTCATTCAGCCTGGATAGCTTGACTCCAGTGGTGTGGAGAGCCTGGGACTCACGTCTGAGCATACCCAGCCCACTCGGGGTGAAAATTACAAAAAACACAGTTGATGGACAGAATGTAGAACAATGTCATACATTCACCCCAGTACAAGGATCTGGGCCTAAATCCATCGTTTTTTTCACTCCACACCACCCTGGGTTAGACACTGGCTATATGCAAATCAGCTCTGACCCTTTGCCTCATGGGAAAAGTCCAGTCCGAACTACCAAGCCATGTCTTTCCCAGACCGGAATCAAGCATCCAAGGACCGGTTTCTGGCTATCAGCCTTTATTCAGCCTGGATATCTTGACTCCAGTGGTGTGGAGAGCCCTGGGACTCACGTCTGAGCATACCCAGCCCACTCGGGGTGAAAATTACAAAAAACACAGTTGATGGACAGAATGTAGAACAATGTCATACATTCACCCCAGTACAAGGATCTGGGCCTAAATCCATCGTTTTTTTCACTTCACACCACCCTGGGTTAGACACTGGCTATATGCAAATCAGCTCTGACCCTTTGCCTCATGGGAAAAGTCCAGTCCGAACTACCAAGCCATGTCTTTCCCAGACCGGAATCAAGCATCCAAGGACCGGTTTCTTGCTATCAGCCTTCATTCAGCCTGGATAGCTTGACTCCAGTGGTGTGGAGAGCCTGGGACTCACGTCTGAGCATACCCAGCCCACTCGGGGAGAAAATTACAAAAAACACAGTTGATGGACAGAATGTAGAACAATGTCATACATTCACCCCAGTACAAGGATCTGGGCCTAAATCCATCGTTTTTTTCACTCCACACCACCCTGGGTTAGACACTGGCTATATGCAAATCAGCTCTGACCCTTTACCTCATGGGAAAAGTCCAGTCCGAACTACCAAGCCATGTCTTTCCCAGACCGGAATCAAGCATCCAAGGACCGGTTTCTGGCTATCAGCCTTCATTCAGCCTGGATAGCTTGACTCCAGTGGCGTGGAGAGCCTGGGACTCACGTCTGAGCATACCCAGCCCACTCGGGGTGAAAATTACAAAAAACACAGTTGATGGACAGAATGTAGAACAATGTCATACATTCACCCCAGTACAAGGATCTGGGCCTAAATCCATCGTTTTTTTCACTCCACACCACCCTGGGTTAGACACTGGCTATATGCAAATCAGCTCTGACCCTTTGCCTCATGGGAAAAGTCCAGTCCGAACTACCAAGCCATGTCTTTCCCAGACCGGAATCAAGCATCCAAGGACCGGTTTCTGGCTATCAGCCTTCATTCAGCCTGGATAGCTTGACTCCAGTGGTGTGGGGAGCCTGGGACTCACGTCTGAGCATACCCAGCCCACTCGGGGTGAAAATTACAAAAAACACAGTTGATGGACAGAATGTAGAACAATGTCATACATTGACCCCAGTACAAGGATCTGGGCCTAAATCCATCGTTTTTTTCACTCCACACCACCCTGGGTTAGACACTGGCTATATGCAAATCAGCTCTGACCCTTTACCTCATGGGAAAAGTCCAGTCCGAACTACCAAGCCATGTCTTTCCCAGACCGGACTCAAGCATCCAAGGACCGGTTTCTGGCTATCAGCCTTCATTCAGCCTGGATAGCTTGACTCCAGTGGTGTGGAGAGCCTGGGACTCACGTCTGAGCATACCCAGCCCACTCGGGGTGAAAATTACAAAAAACACAGTTGATGGACAGAATGTAGAACAATGTCATACATTCACCCCAGTACAAGGATCTGGGCCTAAATCCATCGTTTTTTTCACTCCACACCACCCTGGGTTAGACACTGGCTATATGCAAATCAGCTCTGACCCTTTGCCTCATGGGAAAAGTCCAGTCCGAACTTCCAAGCCATGTCTTTCCCAGACCGGAATCAAGCATCCAAGGACCGGTTTCTGGCTATCAGCCTTCATTCAGCCTGGATAGCTTGACTCCAGTGGTGTGGAGAGCCAGGGACTCACGTCCGAGCATACCCAGCCCACTCGGGGTGAAAATTACAAAAAACACAGTTGATGGACAGAATGTAGAACAATGTCATACATTCACCCCAGTACAAGGATCTGGGCCTAAATCCATCGTTTTTTTCACTCCACACCACCCTGGGTTAGACACTGGCTATATGCAAATCAGCTCTGACACTTTGCCTCATGGGAAAAGTCCAGTCCGAACTACAAAGCCATGTCTTTCCCAGACCGGAATTAAGCATCCAAGGACCGGTTTCTGGCTATCAGCCTTCATTCAGCCTGGATAGCTTGACTCCAGTGGTGTGGAGAGCCTGGGACTCACGTCTGAGCATACCCAGCCCACTCGGGGTGAAAATTACAAAAAACACAGTTGATGGACAGAATGTAGAACAATGTCATACATTCACCCCAGTACAAGGATCTGGGTCTAAATCCATCGTTTTTTTCACTCCACACCACCCTGGGTTAGACACTGGCTATATGCAAATCAGCTCTGACCCTTTGCCTCATGGGAAAAGTCCAGTCCGAACTACCAAGCCATGTCTTTCCCAGACCAGAATCAAGCATCCAAGGACCGGTTTCTGGCTATCAGCCTTTATTCAGCCTGGATAGCTTGACTCCAGTGGTGTGGAGAGCCTGGGACTCACGTCTGAGCATACCCAGCCCACTCGGGGTGAAAATTACAAAAAACACAGTTGATGGACAGAATGTAGAACAATGTCATACATTCACCCCAGTACAAGGATCTGGGCCTAAATCCATCGTTTTTTTACTCCACACCACCCTGGGTTAGACACTGGCTATATGCAAATCAGCTCTGACCCTTTGCCTCATGGGAAAAGTCCAGTCCGAACTACCAAGCCATGTCTTTCCCAGACCGGAATCAAGCATCCAAGGACCGGTTTCTTGCTATCAGCCTTCATTCAGCCTGGATAGCTTGACTCCAGTGGTGTGGAGAGCCTGGGACTCACGTCTGAGCATACCCAGCCCACTCGGGGTGAAAATTACAAAAAACACAGTTGATGGACAGAATGTAGAACAATGTCATACATTCACCCCAGTACAAGGATCTGGGCCTAAATCCATCGTTTTTTTCACTCCACACCACCCTGGGTTAGACACTGGCTATATGCAAATCAGCTCTGACCCTTTACCTCATGGGAAAAGTCCAGTCCGAACTACCAAGCCATGTCTTTCCCAGACCGGAATCAAGCATCCAAGGACCGGTTTCTGGCTATCAGCCTTCATTCAGCCTGGATAGCTTGACTCCAGTGGTGTGGAGAGCCTGGGACTCACGTCTGAGCATACCCAGCCCACTCGGGGTGAAAATTACAAAAAACACAGTTGATGGACAGAATGTAGAACAATGTCATACATTCACCCCAGTACAAGGATCTGGGCCTAAATCCATCGTTTTTTTCACTCCACACCACCCTGGGTTAGACACTGGCTATATGCAAATCAGCTCTGACCCTTTGCCTCATGGGAAAAGTCCAGTCCGAACTACCAAGCCATGTCTTTCCCAGACCGGAATCAAGCAGTCAAGGACCGGTTTCTGGCTATCAGCCTTCATTCAGCCTGGATAGCTTGACTCCAGTGGTGTGGGGAGCCTGGGACTCACGTCTGAGCATACCCAGCCCACTCGGGGTGAAAATTACAAAAAACACAGTTGATGGACAGAATGTAGAACAATGTCATACATTGACCCCAGTACAAGGATCTGGGCCTAAATCCATCGTTTTTTTCACTCCACACCACCCTGGGTTAGACACTGGCTATATGCAAATCAGCTCTGACCCTTTACCTCATGGGAAAAGTCCAGTCCGAACTACCAAGCCATGTCTTTCCCAGACCGGACTCAAGCATCCAAGGACCGGTTTCTGGCTATCAGCCTTCATTCAGCCTGGATAGCTTGACTCCAGTGGTGTGGAGAGCCTGGGACTCACGTCTGAGCATACCCAGCCCACTCGGGGTGAAAATTACAAAAAACACAGTTGATGGACAGAATGTAGAACAATGTCATACATTCACCCCAGTACAAGGATCTGGGCCTAAATACATCGTTTTTTTCACTCCACACCACCCTGGGTTAGACACTGGCTATATGCAAATCAGCTCGGACCCTTTGCCTCATGGGAAAAGTCCAGTCCGAACTACCAAGCCATGTCTTTCCCAGACCGGAATCAAGCATCCAAGGACCGGTTTCTGGCTATCAGCCTTCATTCAGCCTGGATAGCTTGACTCCAGTGGTGTGGAGAGCCTGGGACTCACGTCTGAGCATACCCAGCCCACTCGGGGTGAAAATTACAAAAAACACAGTTGATGGACAGAATGTAGAACAATGTCATACATTCACCCCAGTACAAGGATCTGGGCCTAAATCCATCGTTTTTTTCACTCCACACCACCCTGGGTTAGACACTGGCTATATGCAAATCAGCTCTGACCCTTTGCCTCATGGGAAAAGTCCAGTCCGAACTACCAAGCCATATCTTTCCCAGACCGGAATCAAGCATCCAAGGACCGGTTTCTGGCTATCAGCCTTCATTCAGCCTGGATAGCTTGACTCCAGTGGTGTGGAGAGCCTGGGACTCACGTCTGAGCATACCCAGCCCACTCGGGGTGAAAATTACAAAAAACACAGTTGATGGACAGAATGTAGAACAATGTCATACATTCACCCCAGTACAAGGATCTGGGCCTAAATCCATCGTTTTTTTCACTCCACACCACCTTGGGTTAGACACTGGCTATATGCAAATCAGCTCTGACCCTTTGCCTCATGGGAAAAGTCCAGTCCGAACTACCAAGCCATGTCTTTCCCAGACCGGAATCAAGCATCCAAGGACCGGTTTCTGGCTATCAGCCTTCATTCAGCCTGGATAGCTTGACTCCAGTGGTGTGGAGAGCCAGGGACTCACGTCCGAGCATACCCAGCCCACTCGGGGTGAAAATTACAAAAAACACAGTTGATGGACAGAATGTAGAACAATGTCATACATTCACCCCAGTACAAGGATCTATGCCTAAATCCATCGTTTTTTTCACTCCACACCACCCTGGGTTAGACACTGGCTATATGCAAATCAGCTCTGACCCTTTGCCTCATGGGAAAAGTCCAGTCTGAACTACCAAGCCATGTCTTTCCCAGACCGGAATCAAGCATCCAAGGACCGGTTTCTGGCTATCAGCCTGGATAGCTTGACTCCAGTGGTGTGGAGAGCCTGGGACTCACGTCTGAGCATACCCAGCCCACTCGGGGTGAAAATGACAAAAAACACAGTTGATGGACAGAATGTTGAACAATGTCATACATTCACCCCAGTACAAGGATCTGGGCCTAAATCCATCGTTTTTTTCACTCCACACCACCCTGGGTTAGACACTGGCTATATGCAAATCAGCTCTGACCCTTTACCACATGGGAAAAGTCCAGTCCGAACTACCAATCCATGTCTTTCCCAGACCGGAATCAAGCATCCAAGGACCGGTTTCTGGCTATCAGCCTTCATTCAGCCTGGATAGCTTGACTCCAGTGGTGTGGAGAGCCTGGGACTCACGTCTGAGCATACCCAGCCCACTCGGGGTGAAAATTACAAAAAACACAGTTTATGGACAGAATGTAGAACAATGTCATACATTCACCCCAGTACAAGGATCTGGGCCTAAATCCATCGTTTTTTTCACTCCACACCACCCTGGGTTAGACACTGGTTATATGCAAATCAGCTCTGACCCTTTGCCTCATGGGAAAAGTCCAGTCCGAACTACCAAGCCATGTCTTTCCCAGACCGGAATCAAGCATCCAAGGACCGGTTTCTGGCTATCAGCCTTCATTCAGCCTGGATAGCTTGACTCCAGTGGTGTGGAGAGCCTGGGACTCACGTCTGAGCATACCCAGCCCACTCGGGGTGAAAATTACAAAAAACACAGTTGATGGACAGAATGTAGAACAATGTCATACATTCACCCCAGTACAAGGATCGGGGCCTAAATCCATCGTTTTTTTCACTCCACACCACCCTGGGTTAGACACTGGCTATATGCAAATCAGCTCTGACCCTTTGCCTCATGGGAAAAGTCCAGTCCGAACTACCAAGCCATGTCTTTCCCAGACCGGAATCAAGCATCCAAGGACCGGTTTCTGGCTATCAGCCTTCATTCAGCCTGGATAGCTTGACTCCAGTGGTGTGGAGAGCCTGGGACTCACGTCTGAGCATACCCAGCCCACTCGGGGTGAAAATTACAAAAAACACAGTTGATGGACAGAATGTAGAACAATGTCATACATTCACCCCAGTACAAGGATCTGGGCCTAAATCCATCGTTTTTTTCACTCCACACCACCCTGGGTTAGACACTGGCTATATGCAAATCAGCTCTGACACTTTGCCTCATGGGAAAAGTCCAGTCCGAACTACAAAGCCATGTCTTTCCCAGACATTAAGACATTAAGCATCCAAGGACCGGTTTCTGGCTATCAGCCTTCATCCAGCCTGGATAGCTTGACTCCAGTGGTGTGGAGAGCCTGGGAATCACGTCTGAGCATACCCAGCCCACTCGGGGTGAAAATTACAAAAAACACAGTTGATGGACAGAATGTAGAACAATGTCATACATTCACCCCAGTACAAGGATCTGGGTCTAAATCCATCGTTTTTTTCACTCCACACCACCCTGGGTTAGACACTGGCTATATGCAAATCAGCTCTGACCCTTTGCCTCATGGGAAAAGTCCAGTCCGAACTACCAAGCCATGTCTTTCCCAGACCGGAATCAAGCATCCAAGGACCGGTTTCTGGCTATCAGCCTTTATTCAGCCTGGATATCTTGACTCCAGTGGTGTGGAGAGCCTGGGACTCACGTCTGAGCATACCCAGCCCACTCGGGGTGAAAATTACAAAAAACACAGTTGATGGACAGAATGTAGAACAATGTCATACATTCACCCCAGTACAAGGATCTGGGCCTAAATCCATCGTTTTTTTCACTCCACACCACCCTGGGTTAGACACTGGCTATATGCAAATCAGCTCTGACCCTTTGCCTCATGGGAAAAGTCCAGTCCGAACTACCAAGCCATGTCTTTCCCAGACCGGAATCAAGCATCCAAGGACCGGTTTCTTGCTATCAGCCTTCATTCAGCCTGGATAGCTTGACTCCAGTGGTGTGGAGAGCCTGGGACTCACGTCTGAGCATACCCAGCCCACTCGGGGAGAAAATTACAAAAAACACAGTTGATGGACAGAATGTAGAACAATGTCATACATTCACCCCAGTACAAGGATCTGGGCCTAAATCCATCGTTTTTTTCACTCCACACCACCCTGGGTTAGACACTGGCTATATGCAAATCAGCTCTGACCCTTTACCTCATGGGAAAAGTCCAGTCCGAACTACCAAGCCATGTCTTTCCCAGACCGGAATCAAGCATCCAAGGACCGGTTTCTGGCTATCAGCCTTCATTCAGCCTGGATAGCTTGACTCCAGTGGTGTGGAGAGCCTGGGACTCACGTCTGAGCATACCCAGCCCACTCGGGGTGAAAATTACAAAAAACACAGTTGATGGACAGAATGTAGAACAATGTCATACATTCACCCCAGTACAAGGATCTGGGCCTAAATCCATCGTTTTTTTCACTCCACACCACCCTGGGTTAGACACTGGCTATATGCAAATCAGCTCTGACCCTTTGCCTCATGGGAAAAGTCCAGTCCGAACTACCAAGCCATGTCTTTCCCAGACCGGAATCAAGCATCCAAGGACCGGTTTCTGGCTATCAGCCTTCATTCAGCCTGGATAGCTTGACTCCAGTGGTGTGGGGAGCCTGGGACTCACGTCTGAGCATACCCAGCCCACTCGGGGTGAAAATTACAAAAAACACAGTTGATGGACAGAATGTAGAACAATGTCATACATTGACCCCAGTACAAGGATCTGGGCCTAAATCCATCATTTTTTTCACTCCACACCACCCTGGGTTAGACACTGGCTATATGCAAATCAGCTCTGACCCTTTACCTCATGGGAAAAGTCCAGTCCGAACTACCAAGCCATGTCTTTCCCAGACCGGACTCAAGCATCCAAGGACCGGTTTCTGGCTATCAGCCTTCATTCAGCCTGGATAGCTTGACTCCAGTGGTGTGGAGAGCCTGGGACTCACGTCTGAGCATACCCAGCCCACTCGGGGTGAAAATTACAAAAAACACAGTTGATGGACAGAATGTAGAACAATGTCATACATTCACCCCAGTACAAGGATCTGGGCCTAAATCCATCGTTTTTTTCACTCCACACCACCCTGGGTTAGACACTGGCTATATGCAAATCAGCTCTGACCCTTTGCCTCATGGGAAAAGTCCAGTCCGAACTTCCAAGCCATGTCTTTCCCAGACCGGATTCAAGCATCCAAGGACCGGTTTCTGGCTATCAGCCTTCATTCAGCCTGGATAGCTTGACTCCAGTGGTGTGGAGAGCCAGGGACTCACGTCCGAGCATACCCAGCCCACTCGGGGTGAAAATTACAAAAAACACAGTTGATGGACAGAATGTAGAACAATGTCATACATTCACCCCAGTACAAGGATCGGGGCCTAAATCCATCGTTTTTTTCACTCCACACCACCCTGGGTTAGACACTGGCTATATGCAAATCAGCTCTGACCCTTTGCCTCATGGGAAAAGTCCAGTCCGAACTACCAAGCCATGTCTTTCCCAGACCTGAATCAAGCATCCAAGGACCGGTTTCTGGCTATCAGCCTTCATTCAGCCTGGATAGCTTGACTTCAGTGGTGTGGAGAGCCTGGGACTCACGTCTGAGCATACCCAGCCCACTCGGGGTGAAAATTACAAAAAACACAGTTGATGGACAGAATGTAGAACAATGTCATACATTCACCCCAGTACAAGGATCTGGGTCTAAATCCATTGTTTTTTTCACTCCACACCACCCTGGGTTTGACACTGGCTATATGCAAATCAGCTCTGACCCTTTGCCTCATGGGAAAAGTCCAGTCCGAACTACCAAGCCATGTCTTTCCCAGACCGGACTAAAGCATCCAAGGACCGGTTTCTGGCTATCAGCCTTTATTCAGCCTGGATAGCTTGACTCCAGTGGTGTGGAGAGCCTGGGACTCACGTCTGAGCATACCCAGCCCACTCGGGGTGAAAATTACAAAAAACACAGTTGATGGACAGAATGTAGAACAATGTCATACATTCACCCCAGTACAAGGATCTGGGCCTAAATCCATCGTTTTTTTCACTCCACACCACCCTGGGTTAGACACTGGCTATATGCAAATCAGCTCTGACCCTTTGCCTCATGGGAAAAGTCCAGTCCGAACTACCAAGCCATGTCTTTCCCAGACCGGAATCAAGCATCCAAGGACCGGTTTCTTGCTATCAGCCTTCATTCAGCCTGGATAGCTTGACTCCAGTGGTGTGGAGAGCCTGGGACTCACGTCTGAGCATACCCAGCCCACTCGGGGTGAAAATTACAAAAAACACAGTTGATGGACAGAATGTAGAACAATGTCATACATTCACCCCAGTACAAGGATCTGGGCCTCAATCCATCGTTTTTTTCGCTCCACACCACCCTGGGTTAGACACTGGCTATATGCAAATCAGCTCTGACCCTTTGCCTCATGGGAAAAGTCCAGTCCGAACTACCAAGCCATGTCTTTCCCCGACCGGAATCAAGCATCCAAGGACCGGTTTCTGGCTATCAGCCTTCATTCAGCCTGGATAGCTTGACTCCAGTGGTGTGGAGAGCCTGGGACTCACGTCTGAGCATACCCAGCCCACTCGGGGTGAAAATTACAAAAAACACAGTTGATGGACAGAATGTAGAACAATGTCATACATTCACCCCAGTACAAGGATCTGGGCCTAAATCCATCGTTTTTTTCACTCCACACCACCCTGGGTTAGACACTGGCTATATGCAAATCAGCTCTGACCCTTTGCCTCATGGGAAAAGTCCAGTCCGAACTACCAAGCCATGTCTTTCCCAGACCGGAATCAAGCATCCAAGGACCGGTTTCTGGCTATCAGCCTTCATTCAGCCTGGATAGCTTGACTCCAGTGGTGTGGAGAGCCTGGGACTCACGTCTGAGCATACCCAGCCCACTCGGGGTGAAAATTACAAAAAACACAGTTGATGGACAGAATGTAGAACAATGTCATACATTCACCCCAGTACGAGGATCTGGGCCTAAATCCATCGTTTTTTTCACTCCACACCACCCTGGGTTAGACACTGGCTATATGCAAATCAGCTCTGACCCTTTGCCTCATGGGAAAAGTCCAGTCCGAACTACCAAGCCATGTCTTTCCCAGACCGGAATCAAGCATCCAAGGACCGGTTTCTGGCTATCAGCCTTCATTCAGCCTGGATAGCTTGACTCCAGTGGTGTGGAGAGCCTGGGACTCACGTCTGAGCATACCCAGCCCACTCGGGGTGAAAATTACAAAAAACACAGTTGATGGACAGAATGTAGAACAATGTCATACATTCACCCCAGTACAAGGATCTGGGCCTAAATCCATCGTTTTCATCACTCCACACCACCCTGGGTTAGACACTGGCTATATGCAAATCAGCTCTGACCCTTTGCCTCATGGGAAAAGTCCAGTCCGAACTACCAAGCCATGTCTTTCCCAGACCGGATCAAGCATCCAAGGACCGGTTTCTGGCTATCAGCCTTCATTCAGCCTGGATAGCTTGACTCCAGTGGTGTGGAGAGCCTGGGACTCACGTCTGAGCATACCCAGCCCACTCGGGGTGAAAATTACAAAAAACACAGTTGATGGACAGAATGTAGAATAATGTCATACATTCACCCCAGTACAAGGATCTGGGACTAAATCCATCGTTTTTTTCACTCCACACCACCCTGGGTTAGACACTGGCTATATGCAAATCAGCTCTGACCCTTTACCTCATGGGAAAAGTCCAGTCCGAACTACCAAGCCATGTCTTTCCCAGACCGGACTCAAGCATCCAAGGACCGGTTTCTGGCTATCAGCCTTTATTCAGCCTGGATATCTTGACTCCAGTGGTGTGGAGAGCCCTGGGACTCACGTCTGAGCATACCCAGCCCACTCGGGGTGAAAATTACAAAAAACACAGTTGATGGACAGAATGTAGAACAATGTCATACATTCACCCCAGTACAAGGATCTGGGCCTCAATCCATCGTTTTTTTCACTCCACACCACCCTGGGTTAGACACTGGCTATATGCAAATCAGCTCTGACCCTTTGCCTCATGGGAAAAGTCCAGTCCGAACTACCAAGCCATGTCTTTCCCAGACCGGATCAAGCATCCAAGGACCGGTTTCTGGCTATCAGCCTTCATTCAGCCTGGATAGCTTGACTCCAGTGGTGTGGAGAGCCTGGGACTCACGTCTGAGCATACCCAGCCCACTCGGGGTGAAAATTACAAAAAACACAGTTGATGGACAGAATGTAGAATAATGTCATACATTCACCCCAGTACAAGGATCTGGGACTAAATCCATCGTTTTTTTCACTCCACACCACCCTGGGTTAGACACTGGCTATATGCAAATCAGCTCTGACCCTTTACCTCATGGGAAAAGTCCAGTCCGAACTACCAAGCCATGTCTTTCCCAGACCGGACTCAAGCATCCAAGGACCGGTTTCTGGCTATCAGCCTTCATTCAGCCTGGATAGCTTGACTCCAGTGGTGTGGAGAGCCTGGGACTCACGTCTGAGCATACCCAGCCCACTCGGGGTGAAAATTACAAAAAACACAGTTGATGGACAGAATGTAGAACAATGTCATACATTCACCCCAGTACAAGGATCTGGGCCTAAATCCATCGTTTTTTTCACTCCACACCACCCTGGGTTAGACACTGGCTATATGCAAATCAGCTCTGACCCTTTGCCTCATGGGAAAAGTCCAGTCCGAACTACCAAGCCATGTCTTTCCCAGACCGGAATCAAGCATCCAAGGACTGGTTTCTGGCTATCAGCCTTCATTCAGCCTGGATAGCTTGACTCCAGTGGTGTGGAGAGCCAGGGACTCACGTCCGAGCATACCCAGCCCACTCGGGGTGAAAATTACAAAAAACACAGTTGATGGACAGAATGTAGAACAATGTCATACATTCACCCCAGTACAAGGATCTGGGTCTAAATCCATTGTTTTTTTCACTCCACACCACCCTGGGTTTGACACTGGCTATATGCAAATCAGCTCTGACCCTTTGCCTCATGGGAAAAGTCCAGTCCGAACTACCAAGCCATGTCTTTCCCAGACCGGAATCAAGCATCCAAGGACAGGTTTCTGGCTATCAGCCTTTATTCAGCCTGGATAGCTTGACTCCAGTGGTGTGGAGAGCCTGGGACTCACGTCTGAGCATACCCAGCCCACTCGGGGTGAAAATTACAAAAAACACAGTTGATGGACAGAATGTAGAACAATGTCATACATTCACCCCAGTACAAGGATCTGGGCCTAAATCCATCGTTTTTTTCACACCACACCACCCTGGGTTAGACACTGGCTATATGCAAATCAGCTCTGACCCTTTGCCTCATGGGAAAAGTCCAGTCCGAACTACCAAGCCATGTCTTTCCCAGACCGGAATCAAGCATCCAAGGACCGGTTTCTTGCTATCAGCCTTCATTCAGCCTGGATAGCTTGACTCCAGTGGTGTGGAGAGCCTGGGACTCACGTCTGAGCATACCCAGCCCACTCGGGGTGAAAATTACAAAAAACACAGTTGATGGACAGAATGTAGAACAATGTCATACATTCACCCCAGTACAAGGATCTGGGCCTCAATCCATCGTTCTTTTCACTCCACACCACCCTGGGTTAGACACTGGCTATATGCAAATCAGCTCTGACCCTTTGCCTCATGGGAAAAGTCCAGTCCGAACTACCAAGCCATGTCTTTCCCCGACCGGAATCAAGCATCCAAGGACCGGTTTCTGGCTATCAGCCTTCATTCAGCCTGGATAGCTTGACTCCAGTGGTGTGGAGAGCCTGGGACTCACGTCTGAGCATACCCAGCCCACTCGGGGTGAAAATTACAAAAAACACAGTTGATGGACAGAATGTAGAACAATGTCATACATTCACCCCAGTACAAGGATCTGGGCCTAAATCCATCGTTTTTTTCACTCCACACCACCCTGGGTTAGACACTGGCTATATGCAAATCAGCTCTGACCCTTTGCCTCATGGGAAAAGTCCAGTCCGAACTACCAAGCCATGTCTTTCCCAGACCGGAATCAAGCATCCAAGGACCGGTTTCTGGCTATCAGCCTTCATTCAGCCTGGATAGCTTGACTCCAGTGGTGTGGAGAGCCTGGGACTCACGTCTGAGCATACCCAGCCCACTCGGGGTGAAAATTACAAAAAACACAGTTGATGGACAGAATGTAGAACAATGTCATACATTCACCCCAGTACGAGGATCTGGGCCTAAATCCATCGTTTTTTTCACTCCACACCACCCTGGGTTAGACACTGGCTATATGCAAATCAGCTCTGACCCTTTGCCTCATGGGAAAAGTGCAGTCCGAACTACCAAGCCATGTCTTTCCCAGACCGGAATCAAGCATCCAAGGACCGGTTTCTGGCTATCAGCCTTCATTCAGCCTGGATAGCTTGACTCCAGTGGTGTGGAGAGCCTGGGACTCACGTCTGAGCATACCCAGCCCACTCGGGGTGAAAATTACAAAAAACACAGTTGATGGACAGAATGTAGAACAATGTCATACATTCACCCCAGTACAAGGATCTGGGCCTAAATCCATCGTTTTCATCACTCCACACCACCCTGGGTTAGACACTGGCTATATGCAAATCAGCTCTGACCCTTTGCCTCATGGGAAAAGTCCAGTCCGAACTACCAAGCCATGTCTTTCCCAGACCGGATCAAGCATCCAAGGACCGGTTTCTGGCTATCAGCCTTCATTCAGCCTGGATAGCTTGACTCCAGTGGTGTGGAGAGCCTGGGACTCACGTCTGAGCATACCCAGCCCACTCGGGGTGAAAATTACAAAAAACACAGTTGATGGACAGAATGTAGAATAATGTCATACATTCACCCCAGTACAAGGATCTGGGCCTAAATCCATCGTTTTTTTCACTCCACACCACCCTGGGTTAGACACTGGCTATATGCAAATCAGCTCTGACCCTTTGCCTCATGGGAAAAGTCCAGTCCGAACTACCAAGCCATGTCTTTCCCAGACCGGAATCAAGCATCCAAGGACCGGTTTCTGGCTATCAGCCTTCATTCAGCCTGGATAGCTTGACTCCAGTGGTGTGGAGAGCCTGGGACTCACGTCTGAGCATACCCAGCCCACTCAGGGTGAAAATTACAAAAAACACAGTTGATGGACAGAATGTAGAACAATGTCATACATTCACCCCAGTACAAGGATCTGGGCCTAAATCCATCGTTTTTTTCACTCCACACCACCCTGGGTTAGACACTGGCTATATGCAAATCAGCTCTGACCCTTTGCCTCATGGGAAAAGTCCAGTCCGAACTACCAAGCAATGTCTTTCCCAGACCGGAATCAAGCATCCAAGGACCGGTTTCTGGCTATCAGCCTTTATTCAGCCTGGATAGCTTGACTCCAGTGGTGTGGAGAGCCTGGGACTCACGTCTGAGCATACCCAGCCCACTCAGGGTGAAAATTACAAAAAACACAGTTGATGGACAGAATGTAGAACAATGTCATACATTCACCCCAGTACAAGGATCTGGGCCTAAATCCATCGTTTTTTTCACTCCACACCACCCTGGGTTAGACACTGGCTATATGCAAATCAGCTCTGACCCTTTACCTCATGGGAAAAGTCCAGTCCGAACTACCAAGCCATGTCTTTCCCAGACCGGAATCAAGCATCCAAGGACCGGTTTCTGGCTATCAGCCTTCATTCAGCCTGGATAGCTTGACTCCAGTGGTGTGGGGCGCCTGGGACTCACGTCTGAGCATACCCAGCCCACTCGGGGTGAAAAATACAAAAAACACAGTTGATGGACAGAATGTAGAACAATGTCATACATTCACCCCAGTACAAGGATCTGGGCCTAAATCCATCGTTTTTTTCACTCCACACCACCCTGGGTTAGACACTGGCTATATGCAAATCAGCTCTGACCCTTTGCCTCATGGGAAAAGTCCAGTCCGAACTACCAAGCCATGTCTTTCCCAGACCGGAATCAAGAATCCAAGGACCGGTTTCTGGCTATCAGCCTTCATTCAGCCTGGATAGCTTGACTCCAGTGGTGTGGAGAGCCTGGGACTCACGTCTGAGCATACCCAGCCCACTCGGGGTGAAAATTACAAAAAACACAGTTGATGGACAGAATGTAGAACAATATCATACATTCACCCCAGTACGAGGATCTGGGCCTAAATCCATCGTTTTTTTCACTCCACACCACCCTGGGTTAGACACTGGCTATATGCAAATCAGCTCTGACCCTTTGCCTCATGGGAAAAGTCCAGTCCGAACTACCAAGCCATGTCTTTCCCAGACCGGAATCAAGCATCCAAGGACCGGTTTCTGGCTATCAGCCTTCATTCAGCCTGGATAGCTTGACTCCAGTGGTGTGGAGAGCCTGGGACTCACGTCTGAGCATACCCAGCCCACTCGGGGTGAAAATTACAAAAAACACAGTTGATGGACAGAATGTAGAACAATGTCATACATTCACCCCAGTACAAGGATCTGGGCCTAAATCCATCGTTTTTATCACTCCACACCACCCTGGGTTAGACACTGGCTATATGCAAATCAGCTCTGACCCTTTGCCTCATGGGAAAAGTCCAGTCCGAACTACCAAGCCATGTCTTTCCCAGACCGGATCAAGCATCCAAGGACCGGTTTCTGGCTATCAGCCTTCATTCAGCCTGGATAGCTTGACTCCAGTGGTGTGGAGAGCCTGGGACTCACGTCTGAGCATACCCAGCCCACTCGGGGTGAAAATTACAAAAAACACAGTTGATGGACAGAATGTAGAATAATGTCATACATTCACCCCAGTACAAGGATCTGGGCCTAAATCCATCGTTTTTTTCACTCCACACCACCCTGGGTTAGACACTGGCTATATGCAAATCAGCTCTGACCCTTTGCCTCATGGGAAAAGTCCAGTCCGAACTACCAAGCCATGTCTTTCCCAGACCGGAATCAAGCATCCAAGGACCGGTTTCTGGCTATCAGCCTTCATTCAGCCTGGATAGCTTGACTCCAGTGGTGTGGAGAGCCTGGGACTCACGTCTGAGCATACCCAGCCCACTCGGGGTGAAAATTACAAAAAACACAGTTGATGGACAGAATGTAGAACAATGTCATACATTCACCCCAGTACAAGGATCTGGGCCTAAATCCATCGTTTTTTTCACTCCACACCACCCTGGGTTAGACACTGGCTATATGCAAATCAGCTCTGACCCTTTGCCTCATGGGAAAAGTCCAGTCCGAACTACCAAGCCATGTCTTTCCCAGACCGGAATCAAGCATCCAAGGACCGGTTTCTGGCTATCAGCCTTCATTCAGCCTGGATAGCTTGACTCCAGTGGTGTGGAGAGCCTGGGACTCACGTCTGAGCATACCCAGCCCACTCGGGGTGAAAATTACAAAAAACACAGTTGATGGACAGAATGTAGAACAATGTCATACATTCACCCCAGTACAAGGATCTGGGCCTAAATCCATCGTTTTTTTCACTCCACACCACCCTGGGTTAGACACTGGCTATATGCAAATCAGCTCTGACCCTTTACCTCATGGGAAAAGTCCAGTCCGAACTACCAAGCCATGTCTTTCCCAGACCGGAATCAAGCATCCAAGGACCGGTTTCTGGCTATCAGCCTTCATTCAGCCTGGATAGCTTGACTCCAGTGGTGTGGAGAGCCTTGGACTCACGTCTGAGCATACCCAGCCCACTCGGGGTGAAAATTACAAAAAACACAGTTGATGGACAGAATGTAGAACAATGTCATACATTCACCCCAGTACAAGGATCTGGGCCTAAATCCATCGTTTTTTTCACTCCACACCACCCTGGGTTAGACACTGGCTATATGCAAATCAGCTCTGACCCTTTGCCTCATGGGAAAAGTCCAGTCCGAACTACCAAGCCATGTCTTTCCCAGACCGGAATCAAGCATCCAAGGACCGGTTTCTGGCTATCAGCCTTCATTCAGCCTGGATAGCTTGATTCCAGTGGTGTGGGGCGCCTGGGACTCACGTCTGAGCATACCCAGCCCACTCGGGGTGAAAATTACAAAAAACACAGTTGATGGACAGAATGTAGAACAATGTCATACATTCACCCCAGTACAAGGATCTGGGCCTAAATCCACCGTTTTTTTCACTCCACACCACCCTGGGTTAGACACTGGCTATATGCAAATCAGCTCTGACCCTTTACCTCATGGGAAAAGTCCAGTCCGAACTACCAAGCCATGTCTTTCCCAGACCGGAATCAAGCATCCAAGGACCGGTTTCTGGCTATCAGCCTTCATTCAGCCTGGATAGCTTGACTCCAGTGGTGTGGAGAGCCTGGGACTCACGTCTGAGCATACCCAGCCCACTCGGGGTGAAAATTACAAAAAACACAGTTGATGGACAGAATGTAGAACAATGTCATACATTCACCCCAGTACAAGGATCTGGGCCTAAATCCATCGTTTTTTTCACTCCACACCACCCTGGGTTAGACACTGGCTATATGCAAATCAGCTCTGACCCTTTGCCTCATGGGAAAAGTCCAGTCCGAACTTCCAAGCCATGTCTTTCCCAGACCGGAATCAAGCATCCAAGGACCGGTTTCTGGCTATCAGCCTTCATTCAGCCTGGATAGCTTGACTCCAGTGGTGTGGAAAGCCTGGGACTCACGTCTGAGCATACCCAGCCCACTCGGGGTGAAAATGACAAAAAACACAGTTGATGGACAGAATGTAGAACAATGTCATACATTCACCCCAGTACAAGGATCTGGGCCTAAATCCATCGTTTTTTTCACTCCACACCACCCTGGGTTAGACACTGGCTATATGCAAATCAGCTCTGACCCTTTGCCTCATGGGAAAAGTCCAGTCCGAACTACCAAGCCATGTCTTTCCCAGACCGGAATCAAGCATCCAAGGACCGGTTTCTGGCTATCAGCCTTCATTCAGCCTGGATAGCTTGACTCCAGTGGTGTGGAGAGCCTGGGACTCACGTCTGAGCATACCCAGCCCACTCGGGGTGAAAATTACAAAAAACACAGTTGATGGACAGAATGTAGAACAATGTCATACATGCACCCCAGTACAAGGATCTGGGCCTAAATCCATCGTTTTTTTCACTCCACACCACCCTGGGTTAGACACTGGCTATATGCAAATCAGCTCTGACCCTTTGCCTCATCGGAAAAGTCCAGTCCGAACTACCAAGCCATGTCTTTCCCAGACCGGAATCAAGCATCCAAGGACCGGTTTCTGGCTATCAGCCTTCATTCAGCCTGGATAGCTTGACTCCAGTGGTGTGGAGAGCCTGGGACTCACGTCTGAGCATACCCAGCCCACTCGGGGTGAAAATTACAAAAAACACAGTTGATGGACAGAATGTAGAACAATGTCATACATTCACCCCAGTACAAGGATCTGGGCCTAAATCCATTGTTTTTTTCACTCCACACCACCCTGGGTTAGACACTGGCTATATGCAAATCAGCTCTGACCCTTTGCCTCATGGGAAAAGTCCAGTCCGAACTTCCAAGCCATGTCTTTCCCAGACCGGAATCAAGCATCCAAGGACCGGTTTCTGGCTATCAGCCTTCATTCAGCCTGGATAGCTTGACTCCAGTGGTGTGGAGAGCGTGGGACTCACGTCTGAGCATACCCAGCCCACTCGGGGTGAAAATGACAAAAAACACAGTTGATGGACAGAATGTAGAACAATGTCATACATTCACCCCAGTACAAGGATCTGGGCCTAAATCCATCGTTTTTTTCACTCCACACCACCCTGGGTTAGACACTGGCTATATGCAAATCAGCTCTGACCCTTTGCCTCATGGGAAAAGTCCAGTCCGAACTACCAAGCCATGTCTTTCCCAGACCAGAATCAAGCATCCAAGGACCGGTTTCTGGCTATCAGCCTTCATTCAGCCTGGATAGCTTGACTCCAGTGGTGTGGAGAGCCTGGGACTCACGTCTGAGCATACCCAGCCCACTCGGGGTGAAAATTACAAAAAACACAGTTGATGGACAGAATTTAGAACAATGTCATACATTCACCCCAGTACAAGGATCTGGGCCTAAATCCATCTTTTTTTCACTCCACACCACCCTGGGTTAGACACTGGCTATATGCAAATCAGCTCTGACCCTTTGCCTCAAGGGAAAAGTCCAGTCCGAACTACCAAGCCATGTCTTTCCCAGACCGGAATCAAGCATCCAAGGACCGGTTTCTGGCTATCAGCCTTCATTCAGCCTGGATAGCTTGACTCCAGTGGTGTGGAGAGCCTGGGACTCACGTCTGAGCATACCCAGCCCACTCGGGGTGAAAATTACAAAAAACACAGTTGATGGACAGAATGTAGAACAATGTCATACATTCACCCCAGTACAAGGATCTGGGCCTAAATCCATCGTTTTTTTCACTCCACACCACCCTGGGTTAGACACTGGCTATATGCAAATCAGCTCTGACCCTTTGCCTCATCGGAAAAGTCCAGTCTGAACTACCAAGCCATGTCTTTCCCAGACCGGAATCAAGCATCCAAGGACCGGTTTCTGGCTATCAGCCTTCATTCAGCCTGGATAGCTTGACTCCAGAGCTGTGGAGAGCCTGGGACTCACGTCTGAGCATACCCAGCCCACTCGGGGTGAAAATTACAAAAAACACAGTTGATGGACAGAAGGTAGAACAATGTCATACATTCACCTCAGTACAAGGATCTGGGCCTAAATCCATCGTTTTTTTCACTCCACACCACCCTGGGTTAGACACTGGCTATATGCAAATCAGCTCTGACCCTTTGCCTCATGGGAAAAGTCCAGTCCGAACTACCAAGCCATGTCTTTCCCAGACCGGAATCAAGCATCCAAGGACCGGTTTCTGGCTATCAGCCTTCATTCAGCCTGGATAGCTTGACTCCAGTGGTGTGGAGAGCCTTGGACTCACGTCTGAGCATACACAGCCCACTCGGGGTGAAAATTACAAAAAGCACAGTTGATGGACAGATTGTAGAACAATGTCATACATTCACCCCAGTACAAGGATCTGGGCCTAAATCCATCGTTTTTTTCACTCCAGGCTCTCCACACCACTGGAGTCAAGCTATCCAGGCTGAAGAAGGCTGATAGCCAGAAACCGGTCCTTGGATGCTTGATTCCGGTCTAGGAAAGACATGGCTTGGTAGTTCGGGCTGGACTGTTCCCATGAGGCACAGGGTCAAGGCTGATTTGCATATAGCCATTGTCTGACCTAGGGTGGTGTGGAGTGCAAAAAAACGATGGATTTAGGCCCAGATCTTTGTACTGGGGTGAATGTAAGACATTGTTCTACATTCTGTCCATCAACTGTGTTTTTTGCAATTTTCACCCCGAGTGGGCTGGGTATGCTCAGACGTGAGTCCCAGGCTCTCCACACCACTGGAGTCAAGATATCCAGGCTGAAGAAGGCTGATAGCCAGAAACCGGTCCTTGGATGCTTGATTCCGGTCTAGGAAAGACATGGCTTGGTAGTTCGGGCTGGACTGTTCCCATGAGGCACAGGGTCAAGGCTGATTTGCATATAGCCATTGTCTGACCTAGGGTGGTGTGGAGTGCAAAAAAACGATGGATTTAGGCCCAGATCTTTGTACTGGGGTGAATGTAAGACATTGTTCTACATTCTGTCCATCAACTGTGTTTTTTGCAATTTTCACCCCGAGTGGGCTGGGTATGCTCAGACGTGAGTCCCAGGCTCTCCACACCACTGGAGTCAAGCTATCCAGGCTGAAAAAGGTTGATAGCCAGAAACCGGTCCTTGGATGCTTGATTCCGGTCTAGGAAAGACATGGCTTGGTAGTTCGGGCTGGACTGTTCCCATGAGGCACAGGGTCAAGGCTGATTTGCATATAGCCATTGTCTGACCTAGGGTGGTGTGGAGTGCAAAAAAACGATGGATTTAGGCCCAGATCTTTGTACTGGGGTGAATGTAAGACATTGTTCTACATTCTGTCCATCAACTGTGTTTTTTGCCTAGTGCACTTTATGACATGCAATCCTGCATGTTTCAGTGAGGCCTATGAGTGAGAGAACCACTGGGGAATGGGTGTGGTTGAGAGTTTTGGACAACTTTTTAATTGGCTAGCAGTCAGAGGAAAAATAACACAAATACACATTGTTTCCAAATACTGAGCACTCGTACTAGAACAAGTAATTCAACTCACAATGATTAACTACCCCCAAAATCTCACTGAGGGGCATAGGTACAAGGGGATTCAATCACCCGAACGCCACTATTTTTGATGTTCTGGTGGCACAATGACCTGCACCATATTTACAAAGTGGTGTTAAGCCACTTTTACAACCTTGTAAATTTGGTACCCTTTCATGCAGGTATCTGCGTGAAAGGGACGAGCAATGAGTGTTGCTGTGGGCGACCCACTGCAACACCCATTGCTTTTGACACTGCTCCAGATTTACAAGGAGGTGTAAATCTGAGGCAGCGCCAAAAACTAATGCCATGCAATAGCTGGCATTAGAATGGCGCAACGAGGAGAAATACTTTAATTTCTCCTCATTTTTGCTTATTCCATGTGTGCTGCATTCTGTAGCACACAGAGAAAGAGGAAAACACCATTAATGATTGTTTATGTGCAGGAAAGTGTCCCTTCCTGCACATCAGCAATCATTAAATTATGACGATTTGCTACTTCTATGTGTGTTGCAGAATGCAGGACACATAGAAGTAAGAAATTGCCCATTCCCTGCAATGCAGGCACCCTTGCCCAATGGCGCAAGGGTGTCTGTGTTAACGCTAGGCAGCTATTTTTAGCTCCAACGGGAAAACACATTCGCTGCAGCTCCGTGCTCTGTCATTTTCTTGTAAATATGCCCCTGAGCTTGATGTATTATGTTATTTTTCAGTACACCCTTAGAGAAGTCCATTGTTTTTATATTTTTGAATTTTTTTGTATGTATTGCATATGTTGGTATATTTATTTCCACCACAGTAGAAAAATATAATAGCATCAATAAACGTATATTGCTAGTACATTAACTCCTATACATGTCAGCGTTAATACATCATTCCCATGCTATTTTTCTTCTTCATAAAGCAATATAGCGCAATCCATTATGCCTCAAATAGTTTCTTGTTTATGAACACAGCCCTGGAACGTATACCTCTGTATGCTATGCATTTCTCTCCATCATCCCATAGGACTGTGGGATTCAGAACGCCAGTGTTTTATTAAAAGGGTGTTAGAACCTGACAGAGGGGGAACACTGTCTTCCCTGATTATAGACCCCAGCATGCCAGGCAGAAATGTCTGTGCTGTGAAGGAAGTGACCGCTGCACTAGCTCCCTCGGCAATACTGAAGGATTGCCGAACAGGTGCCATGTTTACAGCGCCCGCTTGGCAAACTTTTTTTAATGTAGGGAACAGAATGCGTGAGTTTATTTTTGCTAAACAAAGAACAAATTGCCCCAACGCACAGGAATTTTTCTTCCTGAGCTGAGACAATTCAAAATGTTCCCCGCTTATGCCAGTCTGACAACGCTTGGTAGCTGTAGTGTTGGGCCCTAGGCCCACATGGTGTAAGGAAACATGACACACGGACACCAGTTAGGGGATAGCAGATCTGGCCACGAGCACGTGCGCTCTGGCTCTTTTATTGACAGCGTCACCTGACCCAGTGACGTCTGTGGTGGGTGGGTGTTTAGTGTAGGATTACATAGGAAACAACTAGACTGTGTCCTAGCAGGACACTACATTCCTCCCAAACTTTAAGGAAAGGAAAAGCGAATGTCCAACCTGTAAGAAAAACAGAACAATAACAGTTGATAGCCCCAACAGATATTCTTCAGGCGATCAGCTGGGAGAATGTTGAAAGTTCCAGGACTACAAAGTCAGTCAGATGAGCTTCACCTCGGCGGTGTACTTCAGATCATCCTTGTCTTGCTGTGTTGACGCTTATATACAGTGTTCTCACTTCGGGAGCAGAAAGGGTGTGACCCTTGAGGGGTCTCGCAGGTGTTCCTAGTCCAGTGGATGACCACGCTTGTTGGTTGTAGGAGACGATTATGGCACGAGAGGTCTTTCTTTGGATTTGCTGATCTTGATGCCTTCACATCTCCGTCCGGCCAAGTAACTTCCGACTTGCCTTTCTTGCCGGACTCCTCTCTCACGGGAGCCTTGAAGACTGGCCTCTCCTGCTTGGACTCTTCTCTCACCAGAGACGCTGGGAGGACCCTCTTGCCGGACACGACGGGACCGGGTGGGCCGTGCGGGCTTCGCATGAGCCGCGCAAAGGCGTCGCTGCCGAACTGCCAACGGACTCACCGCCAAGTCTCTCATGATGTCCTCGGGGGTGTTGATGTCATCCGCCAGGATGGTCTTGCCGTTAGGACATGGGTTCAGTGTCTTCAACCGACCGTTACTCGGTGCCAGGTGATTACCTGGGGCCTTCATGCTTCCTGTTGCCTGTCGTGGAGCTGCCGCTGCTGCACCTCTCCCATCCGGATTCCTCTCTCACAGGATATGCGGCCGAGGCCCTTGTCCCCTGGACCGCCACTTGATCGCGTGGGCTGTACGGGTCGCTGCCGAACTTCGGACATGGCCACAGTCGAGTCTTGTGTAGTCCACAAGGGTGGATTGTCTAGTGCTCGGGTATGCTCTGCTTCGGTAAGCTTCAGGTTCACGGGGCACCCATGCAGTTCATCAGTGATTGGTCTCTTCGAATGCAGGTTGTAGGGATTACTGGGATCCACGCGGATGTTGCGATGTTCCTTGGACAGCACCGATGTTCCTTGGTGCTGATTGTTACGATGCTCCTTGGACAGCACCGATGTTCCTGTGTGCTGTAGTTCTCTCTCCTCCTCTGTGGAGTGATGTGATTCTCCATTCTTCCTCCTCGTTCACTTCCTCGACGCGGTCCGGTCTTCTTTCTTGCTTTCTCATGCTAACCAGGATTCTCCATGTAGCGGGCCCTCTACATGTCGTCCCCGTGGTCTTGTCCATGTGGTAGGACACTGTCTTCACTTGGCTTGGTGACTAGACCTGTCGTCATATCTTCCTTTTCTTCATGGCGTCGCGCCCTCCCTTTCCATGTTGGTCAGTTTTCATCTTGGGCATGAGTTGTCATGCTGTGCTATTTTCTTTGTGGTCGCTATTCACCGTCACGGTGTTTTGGCGTTGGCGCGCTTTGTCTGCGCGGAGGAGGGTTGCGTCACCGCTCCTGGTGCAACTCTGGTGCATGCTGCCATGCGTGCTGACGATGGCGCTCCGGTTGCTGCAAGACATTGCTGTCTCTGTTGGGGACCTTTGTGTGCGGTCCTGTGGCGTTGGTGTGTCGCTGTGCAGCGTCACTTTGGCGCTCATGATTCCTGGCACGTTCCGGCGCAGTGCTGCGCAGTCCTGTCGTGCGGGTGTAGAATTCTTGGACGCTTGTTGCGAGTCGTTGGGTACTTGCTGCTTTGGCTGTTGTCAGGGACTTGCTGCTTTGGACCGTTGGCGGGAGTGGTTGATGCTGCGGTGAACACCTGTGGCCACAAGGCGTCGCTGCTCTCTCCGTCGTTTGACCTCGGCAGTCGTTTCCCTGGACGTTCTCCCAGTGCTTGGCAGTCGTTTCCTCCAGACGTTCTGTCAGTGCTTGGATGCTTGGTGAGGCGTTCGTGCCTCTTTCCCACGTCGCGCTGGAAGTGGCATCTGCAGACCCTTTGCTGGTGTGTGCGGGTGTCTTCTGCGTGGTTGCGCACTTACTTGCTGCGTGGTAGTAGATCCTAGTTGTGGTTGCGTTGTGTTGCATTGCGCATTTACTTGCTGCTTGGTTCCTTGGGGCGTTACTCAGTCTGTTGCCCCTTGCTGCTGTCGACCCATTGTGGGTTCGTGCAATGCTTGTTTTTTTTTTTTCTTGAATGGCAGGTGCAATGCTTTGTCCCGGGACGTTCTTCCCTAGTTGCCTTTCCACTTTACTGTCCCTGCTACTCTCGGGCTGCACCGGGGGCTGGAGTCACTGACCTCACCTCTTCCTTCGGTGAGTGTTTGTTCGCTTCACTTGTGTTCCTGGCAGGCAGGAGGGCGTGTGTGAGGGTGAGGTACTGCTCCGTGTCTGTGCACCGGGGGGGGAGGGGGAAATGCTCGGTGTGTTGCTGGGTTCTTGCTTGGTGCTGTCTGGTGCGTGGAGTTCCTTCTGATTTCGGGGGTGGCGGCAGCACCACTGCCAGACGTGGATGTGGCTTTGCGCCACTTGTTGATATGGCACTTGCTGTGACCAATGCTTGTTTCTGTCTTGCCGGGAGTCCTTCGGCTTATGGAGCTGCACTCTGCGGGCACCGTGACACAGTCAGTATGTCGCTCCTTTGCTGATGCAGCTTGCAACCTTCTTGTATGCTGTTCCAGGTCGTATTGTAGATACCTTTATGTCTGCTGGTTCTAGCTGTCCTCTGCCTAACGTACCTTCAGTACTCACTTACTGAGTGTGTTGCCCTTCATGCCACTCTCGCATGACAGTGTCTTAGGGCCTGCTAGTGCGGTTTCGGGCAGTTGCACGGCACTCTAGGCAGTCTTGGGGGGTGTCCCAGTCTTATTGCCGTGTATTTTCGATAACTGATGTAGTGCCGCCAGCCGGCCACTAGATGGCAGTCGCAGCCCTTTGGAACAGGCTCCGGCAGTCTCTCCCTGATTGCAGGCTTTCCTGTTTGTTGCCGGTGCCGGGCCTCGGCGCTGCTGGACACCGAGTCGCAGAGCCTCTCCTCTCTGTGAGTGTCCTTTTCTCTTCTTTTAAACTTGGGGCCAGTAGGCACGACTTGGGGCTGTGCTGATTTAGGGTGGAGCCCTTTAGTGTCTGTGTCGTGGAGGGGACAGAGAGAGACGTCGGTCTCTTGCAGAATATGCACCCAGTTTTTTTTTTTTGTTTATGCCTTGCCGCTTGTACAGGCAGTTGAATACAGCCGTAGGCAACACGCTATCTCGTCTTCACTCTCCCGAGGTGCGCGTGGGGCGCGGGGAGTTTGTGCCGGCGCAGCTCACAGTGCCTATAGTCGGCACACTTCTTTTCACTAGCTCCTTCTCCCCACCGCAGCAGCTTTAACCAGTCAGCATGCTGCGCGGGTGGGGTGGGGGTCGGCCGTAGCGTAGAGGCAGGCAGGCAATGTTTTGGCTCCAGGGACGGGTTGCTCTGTTTGGCTGTGGGGCAATCGCGGGTGGGCTCCGCTTTACTTTTCCCTGGTGGCGCTAGTTGTCATTCTGCGGTGACGTTGCGGGTGGGCTCCGCTTTCAGCAGTCGGCGCCCGGCAGCTCTGCACACGCTGCGGGCGCTCTCCTGGGCAGCTTGTTCACCCCTCCCCCCCGCCGCCCTTCACACACGCGGTGGGGGACGCCGCTGGCAGGCCGCGGGTGGGCTCCGCTGGTCTCGCTTTTACAGGGACAATAGTCCGCACCACTCGCCCTGTTTGGGGCACAGTCAATGTTCACAGCGGGTGGGCTCCGCTTCATTGAAACCGGGCCCGGCAGCTCTCCACACGCTGCGGGCTCCTTTCCCTACCGGCGCAGCGGCTTCAATTAATCGCTGCGCGGCGGGGTCACTGAAGGCAGGCCGCGGGTGGGCTCCGTTTGGTTTGCCTAATCAATGGGCCACTAGTTAATGTTCACAGCGGGTGGGCTCCGCTTTATATGTGGTGTTGGCGGCGCTAGCTGGCAGCCGCCCTTGGTACCGCTGTGTGCGTTGCGGGTGGGCTCCGCTTACGATTACAGTCACGGGGGTCGCTTCAGGCTTGCGCGGCCCCCTCCGCTCACCTTCGGCTGGCTGGCGTCCGTCCTTCACGCGGGTGGGCTCCGCGGAGGTCGTAGTGCTTGGCTACCAGTCCTGGCTCGGTGGCGGTCGATGCAGGTGGGCTCTGCACGGCTCGCTTCTCCAGCGCTGGGGGTCATTTTCGGCCGGTGGGCCTGATGCTCTGTCGCGGTCGTGGCGGGTGGGCTCCGCCCGGCCGGTGCACCTCTCCGGCGGGGGTCTCTGCTTCGCGGCCGTCTCAGGTGGGCACTGGGCGGTCCGCTCCTCCTGGTGGCGCTGGATGGTGGCGGCCGACGCGGGTAGGCTCCGGTCGGCTCGGCTTTGAAGGCTGGTGCGGTGGGCCTCACGGTCGCTGCGGGGCTCCGACGTGCCCACCGGCTTCTCGGCGCTGCTGCGCCCTGCCACAGGGGGTGCCCTGCAGGCGGGCAGCTCTCTCTCCCTTACCTCAGGATGTTTTGGCAGTGGCACGCGTGGCTTCACTACCGGCCTCGTCGCCAATGTAGTGTTGGGCCCTAGGCCCACATGGTGTAAGGAAACATGACACACGGACACCAGTTAGGGGATAGCAGATCTGGCCACGAGCACGTGCGCTCTGCCTCTTTTATTGACAGCGTCACCTGACCCAGTGACGTCTGTGGTGGGTGGGTGTTTAGTGTAGGATTACATAGGAAACAACTAGACTGTGTCCTAGCAGGACACTACAGTAGCCACAGGCAGGGAAAATCGGTGATGGTCGTCTCACCCTAAGTTAGTGAGGGGAAATGCACTGTGACTCGGTGCTGCTTTGCTGAACGAATCACCGGCTCAGGAATTACAGTCAGCTGAGGGTCAAGCGACAGTAACTCAGCGGCTGTACAAGTAGGGCGGGGAACCACTGGCAACCCATAATGATGCCCAAAGTCTCTTGCAACTGAAGTAGCCAAGTAAATTACATTAGTTTGCTCAACCTAATCCCCCCCATCCTAGGTTATGCAATTATCAGTTTTGACTAATTTATGGCCAATAGGCGCTCTTAGATTGCTGATCAACCCATCCCAACGAGAAGCAAAAGCAGGGCACTTAACCAGCACAGAAATGAAATATGGTTTACATCATAGAAGTAGATTTAATATAACATTTAGTTTGCTTAAATTGTGGTCACCAGTACACTTTGCAGACATTTATGTATTCATGTACATTACATTTACGTGTGTGTATGTGTAAATATATATATATTTACTGAAAAACTGATGACATCACTGATGTCATTTGAGATGTCATCAGTGATGTCATGAGTGATGTCACTTACCATGTCATGAGTGATGTAATATGTGACGTCATCAGCAGTGCATTGCACGCGCAAGTTATAGTGAGTCCAACTAACTATAACGTGGGAATTTCAATGGTTTTATGTGAGTAAAATTTCCACCTAACTATAACTGGTGTGAAACCTTTGGTTTTTTCAGTGAATTTAATAGGTTTTTTAAATGCTAATTCCTAACTATAACTGGCGTGAACAATGTCATACATTCACCCCAGTACAAGGATCTGGGCCTAAATCCATCGTTTTTTTCACTCCACACCACCCTGGGTTAGACACTGGCTATATGCAAATCAGCTCTGACCCTTTGCCTCATGGGAAAAGTCCAGTCCGAACTACCAAGCCATGTCTTTCCCAGACCGGAATCAAGCATCCAAGGACCGGTTTCTGGCTATCAGCCTTCATTCAGCCTGGATAGCTTGACTCCAGTGGTGTGGAGAGCCTGGGACTCACGTCTGAGCATACCCAGCCCACTCGGGGTGAAAATTACAAAAAACACAGTTGATGGACAGAATGTAGAACAATGTCATACATTCACCCCAGTACGAGGATCTGGGCCTAAATCCATCGTTTTTTTCACTCCACACCACCCTGGGTTAGACACTGGCTATATGCAAATCAGCTCTGACCCTTTGCCTCATGGGAAAAGTCCAGTCCGAACTACCAAGCCATGTCTTTCCCAGACCGGAATCAAGCATCCAAGGGCCGGTTTCTGGCTATCAGCCTTCATTCAGCCTGAATAGCTTGACTCCAGTGGTGTGGAGAGCCTGGGACTCACGTCTGAGCATACCCAGCCCACTCGGGTGAAAATTACAAAAAACACAGTTGATGGACAGAATGTAGAACAATGTCATACATTCACCCCAGTACAAGGATCTGGGCCTAAATCCATCGTTTTTATCACTCCACACCACCCTGGGTTAGACACTGGCTATATGCAAATCAGCTCTGACCCTTTGCCTCATGGGAAAAGTCCAGTCCGAACTACCAAGCCATGTCTTTCCCAGACCGGATCAAGCATCCAAGGACCGGTTTCTGGCTATCAGCCTTCATTCAGCCTGGATAGCTTGACTCCAGTGGTGTGGAGAGCCTGGGACTCACGTCTGAGCATACCCAGCCCACTCGGGGTGAAAATTACAAAAAACACAGTTGATGGACAGAATGTAGAACAATGTCATACATTCACCCCAGTACAAGGATCTGGGCCTAAATCCATCGTTTTTTTCACTCCACACCACCCTGGGTTAGACACTGGCTATATGCAAATCAGCTCTGACCCTTTGCCTCATGGGAAAAGTCCAGTCCGAACTACCAAGCCATGTCTTTCCCAGACCGGAATCAAGCATCCAAGGACCGGTTTCTGGCTATCAGCCTTCATTCAGCCTGAATAGCTTGACTCCAGTGGTGTGGAGAGCCTGGGACTCACGTCTGAGCATACCCAGCCCACTCGGGTGAAAATTACAAAAAACACAGTTGATGGACAGAATGTAGAACAATGTCATACATTCACCCCAGTACAAGGATCTGGGCCTAAATCCATAGTTTTTTTCACTCCACACCACCCTGGGTTAGACACTGGCTATATGCAAATCAGCTCTGACCCTTTGCCTCATGGGAAAAGTCCAGTCCGAACTACCAAGCCATGTCTTTCCCAGACCGGAATCAAGCATCCAAGGACCGGTTTCTGGCTATCAGCCTTCATTCAGCCTGAATAGCTTGACTCCAGTGGTGTGGAGAGCCTGGGACTCACGTCTGAGCATACCCAGCCCACTCGGGTGAAAATTACAAAAAACACAGTTGATGGACAGAATGTAGAACAATGTCATACATTCACCCCAGTACAAGGATCTGGGCCTAAATCCATAGTTTTTTTCACTCCACACCACCCTGGGTTAGACACTGGCTATATGCAAATCAGCTCTGACCCTTTGCCTCATGGGAAAAGTCCAGTCCGAACTACCAAGCCATGTCTTTCCCAGACCGGATCAAGCATCCAAGGACCGGTTTCTGGCTATCAGCCTTCATTCAGCCTGGATAGCTTGACTCCAGTGGTGTGGAGAGCCTGGGACTCACGTCTGAGCATACCCAGCCCACTCGGGGTGAAAATTACAAAAAACACAGTTGATGGACAGAATGTAGAACAATGTCATACATTCACCCCAGTACAAGGATCTGGGCCTAAATCCATCGTTTTTTTCACTCCACACCACCCTGGGTTAGACACTGGCTATATGCAAATCAGCTCTGACCCTTTGCCTCATGGGAAAAGTCCAGTCCGAACTACCAAGCCATGTCTTTCCCAGACCGGAATCAAGCATCCAAGGACCGGTTTCTGGCTATCAGCCTTCATTCAGCCTGGATAGCTTGACTCCAGTGGTGTGGAGAGCCTGGGACTCACGTCTGAGCATACCCAGCCCACTCGGGGTGAAAATTACAAAAAACACAGTTGATGGACAGAATGTAGAACAATGTCATACATTCACCCCAGTACAAGGATCTGGGCCTAAATCCATCGTTTTTTTCACTCCACACCACCCTGGGTTAGACACTGGCTATATGCAAATCAGCTCTGACCCTTTGCCTCATGGGAAAAGTCCAGTCCGAACTACCAAGCCATGTCTTTCCCAGACCGGAATCAAGCATCCAAGGACCGGTTTCTGGCTATCAGCCTTCATTCAGCCTGGATAGCTTGACTCCAGTGGTGTGGAGAGCCTGGGACTCACGTCTGAGCATACCCAGCCCACTCGGGGTGAAAATTACAAAAAACACAGTTGATGGACAGAATGTAGAACAATGTCATACATTCACCCCAGTACAAGGATCTGGGCCTAAATCCATAGTTTTTTTCACTCCACACCACCCTGGGTTAGACACTGGCTATATGCAAATCAGCTCTGACCCTTTACCTCATGGGAAAAGTCCAGTCCGAACTACCAAGCCATGTCTTTCCCAGACCGGAATCAAGCATCCAAGGACCGGTTTCTGGCTATCAGCCTTCATTCAGCCTGGATAGCTTGACTCCAGTGGTGTGGAGAGCCTGGGACTCACGTCTGAGCATACCCAGCCCACTCGGGGTGAAAATTACAAAAAACACAGTTGATGGACAGAATGTAGAACAATGTCATACATTCACCCCAGTACAAGGATCTGGGCCTAAATCCATCGTTTTTTTCACTCCACACCACCCTGGGTTAGACACTGGCTATATGCAAATCAGCTCTGACCCTTTGCCTCATGGGAAAAGTCCAGTCCGAACTACCAAGCCATGTCTTTCCCAGACCGGAATCAAGCATCCAAGGACCGGTTTCTGGCTATCAGCCTTCATTCAGCCTGGATAGCTTGACTCCAGTGGTGTGGGGAGCCTGGGACTCACGTCTGAGCATACCCAGCCCACTCGGGGTGAAAATTACAAAAAACACAGTTGATGGACAGAATGTAGAACAATGTCATACATTCACCCCAGTACAAGGATCTGGGCCTAAATCCATCGTTTTTTTCACTCCACACCACCCTGGGTTAGACACTGGCTATATGCAAATCAGCTCTGACCCTTTACCTCATGGGAAAAGTCCAGTCCGAACTACCAAGCCACGTCTTTCCCAGACCGGAATCAAGCATCCAAGGACCGGTTTCTGGCTATCAGCCTTCATTCAGCCTGGATAGCTTGACTCCAGTGGTGTGGAGAGCCTGGGACTCACGTCTGAGCATACCCAGCCCACTCGGGTGAAAATGACAAAAAACACAGTTGATGGACAGAATGTAGAACAATGTCATACATTCACCCCAGTACAAGGATCTGGGCCTAAATCCATCGTTTTTTTCACTCCACACCACCCTGGGTTAGACACTGGCTAGATGCAAATCAGCTCTGACCCTTTGCCTCAAGGGAAAAGTCCAGTCCGAACTACCAAGCCATGTCTTTCCCAGACCGGAATCAAGCATCCAAGGACCGGTTTCTGGCTATCAGCCTTCATTCAGCCTGGATAGCTTGACTCCAGTGGTGTGGAGAGCCTGGGACTCACGTCTGAGCATACTCAGCCCACTCGGGGTGAAAATTACAAAAAACACAGTTGATGGACAGAATGTAGAACAATGTCATACATTCACCCCAGTACAAGGATCTGGGCCTAAATCCATCGTTTTTTTCACTCCGCACCACCCTGGGTTAGACACTGGCTATATGCAAATCAGCTCTGACCCTTTGCCTCATCGGAAAAGTCCAGTCCGAACTACCAAGCCATGTCTTTCCCAGACCGGAATCAAGCATCCAAGGACCGGTTTCTGGCTATCAGCCTTCATTCAGCCTGGATAGCTTGACTCCAGTGGTGTGGAGAGCCTGGGACTCACGTCTGAGCATACCCAGCCCACTCGGGTGAAAATTACAAAAAACACAGTTGATGGACAGAATGTAGAACAATGTCATACATTCACCTCAGTACAAGGATCTGGGCCTAAATCCATCGTTTTTTTCACTCCACACCACCCTGGGTTAGACACTGGCTATATGCAAATCAGCTCTGACCCTTTGCCTCATGGGAAAAGTCCAGTCCGAACTACCAAGCCATGTCTTTCCCAGACCGGAATCAAGCATCCAAGGACCGGTTTCTGGCTATCAGCCTTCATTCAGCCTGGATAGCTTGACTCCAGTGGTGTGGCGAGCCTGGGACTCACGTCTGAGCATACCCAGCCCACTCGGGGTGAAAATTACAAAAAACACAGTTGATGGACAGAATGTAGAACAATGTCATACATTCACCCCAGTACAAGGATCTGGGCCTAAATCCATCGTTTTTTTCACTCCACACCACCCTGGGTTAGACACTGGCTATATGCAAATCAGCTCTGACCCTTTGCCTCATGGGAAAAGTCCAGTCCGAACTACCAAGCCATGTCTTTCCCAGACCGGAATCAAGCATCCAAGGACCGGTTTCTGGCTATCAGCCTTCATTCAGCCTGGATAGCTTGACTCCAGTGGTGTGGAGAGCCTGGGACTCACGTCTGAGCATACCCAGCCCACTCGGGGTGAAAATTACAAAAAACACAGTTGATGGACAGAATGTAGAACAATGTCATACATTCACCCCAGTACAAGGATCTGGGCCTAAATCCATAGTTTTTTTCACTCCACACCACCCTGGGTTAGACACTGGCTATATGCAAATCAGCTCTGACCCTTTACCTCATGGGAAAAGTCCAGTCCGAACTACCAAGCCATGTCTTTCCCAGACCGGAATCAAGCATCCAAGGACCGGTTTCTGGCTATCAGCCTTCATTCAGCCTGGATAGCTTGACTCCAGTGGTGTGGAGAGCCTGGGACTCACGTCTGAGCATACCCAGCCCACTCGGGGTGAAAATTACAAAAAACACAGTTGATGGACAGAATGTAGAACAATGTCATACATTCACCCCAGTACAAGGATCTGGGCCTAAATCCATCGTTTTTTTCACTCCACACCACCCTGGGTTAGACACTGGCTATATGCAAATCAGCTCTGACCCTTTGCCTCATGGGAAAAGTCCAGTCCGAACTACCAAGCCATGTCTTTCCCAGACCGGAATCAAGCATCCAAGGACCGGTTTCTGGCTATCAGCCTTCATTCAGCCTGGATAGCTTGACTCCAGTGGTGTGGGGAGCCTGGGACTCACGTCTGAGCATACCCAGCCCACTCGGGGTGAAAATTACAAAAAACACAGTTGATGGACAGAATGTAGAACAATGTCATACATTCACCCCAGTACAAGGATCTGGGCCTAAATCCATCGTTTTTTTCACTCCACACCACCCTGGGTTAGACACTGGCTATATGCAAATCAGCTCTGACCCTTTACCTCATGGGAAAAGTCCAGTCCGAACTACCAAGCCATGTCTTTCCCAGACCGGAATCAAGCATCCAAGGACCGGTTTCTGGCTATCAGCCTTCATTCAGCCTGGATAGCTTGACTCCAGTGGTGTGGAGAGCCTGGGACTCACGTCTGAGCATACCCAGCCCACTCGGGTGAAAATGACAAAAAACACAGTTGATGGACAGAATGTAGAACAATGTCATACATTCACCCCAGTACAAGGATCTGGGCCTAAATCCATCGTTTTTTTCACTCCACACCACCCTGGGTTAGACACTGGCTATATGCAAATCAGCTCTGACCCTTTGCCTCATGGGAAAAGTCCAGTCCGAACTACCAAGCCATGTCTTTCCCAGACCGGAATCAAGCATCCATGGACCGGTTTCTGGCTATCAGCCTTCATTCAGCCTGGATAGCTTGACTCCAGTGGTGTGGAGAGCCTGGGACTCACGTCTGAGCATACCCAGCCCACTCAGGGTGAAAATTAAAAAAAACACAGTTGATGGACAGAATGTAGAACAATGTCATACATTCACCCCAGTACAAGGATCTGGGCCTAAATCCATAGTTTTTTTCACTCCACACCACCCTGGGTTAGACACTGGCTATATGCAAATCAGCTCTGACCCTTTACCTCATGGGAAAAGTCCAGTCCGAACTACCAAGCCATGTCTTTCCCAGACCGGAATCAAGCATCCAAGGACCGGTTTCTGGCTATCAGCCTTCATTCAGCCTGGATAGCTTGACTCCAGTGGTGTGGAGAGCCTGGGACTCACGTCTGAGCATACCCAGCCCACTCGGGGTGAAAATTACAAAAAACACAGTTGATGGACAGAATGTAGAACAATGTCATACATTCACCCCAGTACAAGGATCTGGGCCTAAATCCATCGTTTTTTTCACTCCACACCACCCTGGGTTAGACACTGGCTATATGCAAATCAGCTCTGACCCTTTGCCTCATGGGAAAAGTCCAGTCCGAACTACCAAGCCATGTCTTTCCCAGACCGGAATCAAGCATCCAAGGACCGGTTTCTGGCTATCAGCCTTCATTCAGCCTGGATAGCTTGACTCCAGTGGTGTGGGGAGCCTGGGACTCACGTCTGAGCATACCCAGCCCACTCGGGGTGAAAATTACAAAAAACACAGTTGATGGACAGAATGTAGAACAATGTCATACATTCACCCCAGTACAAGGATCTGGGCCTAAATCCATCGTTTTTTTCACTCCACACCACCCTGGGTTAGACACTGGCTATATGCAAATCAGCTCTGACCCTTTACCTCATGGGAAAAGTCCAGTCCGAACTACCAAGCCACGTCTTTCCCAGACCGGAATCAAGCATCCAAGGACCGGTTTCTGGCTATCAGCCTTCATTCAGCCTGGATAGCTTGACTCCAGTGGTGTGGAGAGCCTGGGACTCACGTCTGAGCATACCCAGCCCACTCGGGTGAAAATGACAAAAAACACAGTTGATGGACAGAATGTAGAACAATGTCATACATTCACCCCAGTACAAGGATCTGGGCCTAAATCCATCGTTTTTTTCACTCCACACCACCCTGGGTTAGACACTGGCTAGATGCAAATCAGCTCTGACCCTTTGCCTCAAGGGAAAAGTCCAGTCCGAACTACCAAGCCATGTCTTTCCCAGACCGGAATCAAGCATCCAATGACCGGTTTCTGGCTATCAGCCTTCATTCAGCCTGGATAGCTTGACTCCAGTGGTGTGGAGAGCCTGGGACTCACGTCTGAGCATACCCAGCCCACTCGGGGTGAAAATTACAAAAAACACAGTTGATGGACAGAATGTAGAACAATGTCATACATTCACCCCAGTACAAGGATCTGGGCCTAAATCCATCGTTTTTTTCACTCCGCACCACCCTGGGTTAGACACTGGCTATATGCAAATCAGCTCTGACCCTTTGCCTCATCGGAAAAGTCCAGTCCGAACTACCAAGCCATGTCTTTCCCAGACCGGAATCAAGCATCCAAGGACCGGTTTCTGGCTATCAGCCTTCATTCAGCCTGGATAGCTTGACTCCAGTGGTGTGGAGAGCCTGGGACTCACGTCTGAGCATACCCAGCCCACTCGGGTGAAAATTACAAAAAACACAGTTGATGGACAGAATGTAGAACAATGTCATACATTCACCTCAGTACAAGGATCTGGGCCTAAATCCATCGTTTTTTTCACTCCACACCACCCTGGGTTAGACACTGGCTATATGCAAATCAGCTCTGACCCTTTGCCTCATGGGAAAAGTCCAGTCCGAACTACCAAGCCATGTCTTTCCCAGACCGGAATCAAGCATCCAAGGACCGGTTTCTGGCTATCAGCCTTCATTCAGCCTGGATAGCTTGACTCCAGTGGTGTGGCGAGCCTGGGACTCACGTCTGAGCATACCCAGCCCACTCGGGGTGAAAATTACAAAAAACACAGTTGATGGACAGAATGTAGAACAATGTCATACATTCACCCCAGTACAAGGATCTGGGCCTAAATCCATCGTTTTTTTCACTCCACACCACCCTGGGTTAGACACTGGCTATATGCAAATCAGCTCTGACCCTTTGCCTCATGGGAAAAGTCCAGTCCGAACTACCAAGCCATGTCTTTCCCAGACCGGAATCAAGCATCCAAGGACCGGTTTCTGGCTATCAGCCTTCATTCAGCCTGGATAGCTTGACTCCAGTGGTGTGGAGAGCCTGGGACTCACGTCTGAGCATACCCAGCCCACTCGGGGTGAAAATTACAAAAAACACAGTTGATGGACAGAATGTAGAACAATGTCATACATTCACCCCAGTACAAGGATCTGGGCCTAAATCCATAGTTTTTTTCACTCCACACCACCCTGGGTTAGACACTGGCTATATGCAAATCAGCTCTGACCCTTTACCTCATGGGAAAAGTCCAGTCCGAACTACCAAGCCATGTCTTTCCCAGACCGGAATCAAGCATCCAAGGACCGGTTTCTGGCTATCAGCCTTCATTCAGCCTGGATAGCTTGACTCCAGTGGTGTGGAGAGCCTGGGACTCACGTCTGAGCATACCCAGCCCACTCGGGGTGAAAATTACAAAAAACACAGTTGATGGACAGAATGTAGAACAATGTCATACATTCACCCCAGTACAAGGATCTGGGCCTAAATCCATCGTTTTTTTCACTCCACACCACCCTGGGTTAGACACTGGCTATATGCAAATCAGCTCTGACCCTTTGCCTCATGGGAAAAGTCCAGTCCGAACTACCAAGCCATGTCTTTCCCAGACCGGAATCAAGCATCCAAGGACCGGTTTCTGGCTATCAGCCTTCATTCAGCCTGGATAGCTTGACTCCAGTGGTGTGGGGAGCCTGGGACTCACGTCTGAGCATACCCAGCCCACTCGGGGTGAAAATGACAAAAAACACAGTTGATGGACAGAATGTAGAACAATGTCATACATTCACCCCAGTACAAGGATCTGGGCCTAAATCCATCGTTTTTTTCACTCCACACCACCCTGGGTTAGACACTGGCTATATGCAAATCAGCTCTGACCCTTTACCTCATGGGAAAAGTCCAGTCCGAACTACCAAGCCATGTCTTTCCCAGACCGGAATCAAGCATCCAAGGACCGGTTTCTGGCTATCAGCCTTCATTCAGCCTGGATAGCTTGACTCCAGTGGTGTGGAGAGCCTGGGACTCACGTCTGAGCATACCCAGCCCACTCGGGTGAAAATGACAAAAAACACAGTTGATGGACAGAATGTAGAACAATGTCATACATTCACCCCAGTACAAGGATCTGGGCCTAAATCCATCGTTTTTTTCACTCCACACCACCCTGGGTTAGACACTGGCTATATGCAAATCAGCTCTGACCCTTTGCCTCATGGGAAAAGTCCAGTCCGAACTACCAAGCCATGTCTTTCCCAGACCGGAATCAAGCATCCATGGACCGGTTTCTGGCTATCAGCCTTCATTCAGCCTGGATAGCTTGACTCCAGTGGTGTGGAGAGCCTGGGACTCACGTCTGAGCATACCCAGCCCACTCAGGGTGAAAATTAAAAAAAACACAGTTGATGGACAGAATGTAGAACAATGTCATACATTCACCCCAGTACAAGGATCTGGGCCTAAATCCATCGTTTTTTTCACTCCACACCACCCTGGGTTAGACACTGGCTATATGCAAATCAGCTCTGACCCTTTGCCTCAAGGGAAAAGTCCAGTCCGAACTACCAAGCCATGTCTTTCCCAGACCGGAATCAAGCATCCAAGGACCGGTTTCTGGCTATCAGCCTTCATTCAGCCTGGATAGCTTGACTCCAGTGGTGTGGAGAGCCTGGGACTCACGTCTGAGCATACCCAGCCCACTCGGGGTGAAAATTACAAAAAACACAGTTGATGGACAGAATGTAGAACAATGTCATACATTCACCCCAGTACAAGGATCTGGGCCTAAATCCATCGTTTTTTTCACTCCACACCACCCTGGGTTAGACACTGGCTACATGCAAATCAGCTCTGACCCTTTGCCTCATCGGAAAAGTCCAGTCCGAACTACCAAGCCATGTCTTTCCCAGACCGGAATCAAGCATCCAAGGACCGGTTTCTGGCTATCAGCCTTCATTCAGCCTGGATAGCTTGACTCCAGTGGTGTGGAGAGCCTGGGACTCACATCTGAGCATACCCAGCCCACTCGGGTGAAAATTACAAAAAACACAGTTGATGGACAGAATGTAGAACAATGTCATACATTCACCCCAGTACAAAGATCTGGGCCTAAATCCATCGTTTTTTTCACTCCACACCACCCTAGGTCAGACAATGGCTATATGCAAATCAGCCTTGACCCTGTGCCTCATGGGAACAGTCCAGCCCGAACTACCAAGCCATGTCTTTCCTAGACCGGAATCAAGCATCCAAGGACCGGTTTCTGGCTATCAGCCTTCTTCAACCATTGACACACCATTACTAGTTACTACATACGCACTCACTGATTCCTACGTCTACACACACATTCACTCATTCACCCATACAATCATTCATACATACAATCACTCATCTTTACAACACTATCATATGCACTCATACACCTATACAGACACTCACACTCTGCCACTCATCCATGGAGTTACTCACACACCTAGTCAGTCCTGTAAAGAATCAATCACACTTCCATTTTCTCATCTATACAGTTAAACATAGAACACCTTACATTTTCAAACATATACTAACACATACTTACTCTCTTATACAATCACTGATACAAGTACACATTGATCTGCACAGAGTCACACACCTCCCAACCAGCCACACACACACTCAGTCTCCCATACAAATACTTGGGCAACTAATCAATAACCCATATAGCCACTCATATAGCTACTGATCAACACATGCAGCAGTTTACAGAACAACAGACATAATGATGCACAAATTAAGACAGTTTAGTCACTAACCCATGCACTCAGTGAGACACATTTAATCACTCACTCATACAGTCAGTCATGCACCTACTAAATTCTTCGTCCAGACACTTATACATCCACTCATTCTTCATTATGTAATACATATTTAAACTTTACAGAATCATAAAATCACTGGATGTTGTTATCAGTGATGTCATCAGTGATGTCATTTGAGATGTCATCAGTGATGTCACTGACCATGTCATGAATGATGTAATATGTGACATCATCAGCAGTGGATTGCGGGTGCGCGATATATAGTTAGTGCAACTAACTATATATGGAATTTCAATGGTTTTGTGTGAGTAAAATAAGGTTTTTTAAATGCTAATTCCTAACTATATATGGTCTATAACCTATGGTTTTTTCAGTGAATTTTCAAGATTTTGTAAATGCTAATTCCTAACTATATATGGTCTATAACCTATGGTTTTTTTCAGTGAATTTCATTGTTTTTTTAAAAGCTAATATCTATAGCTGTAAAATGTATTCTTCTTTAAATCAAAAAATATATTATATATGTTTATTAACAATTTTTTTTATTATTATTTTTTTTGTTCGCTCCCGGTTCGCGAACCGGGAAGCTTCCCGTTAGCTCAATTTGATGCCGCGACCCGGTCCGCGAACCGGTAAACGTTCCGTTTGCGCAACTGCGGCGCTAGAAATCAACATCGTGACGCGTCGCGGAAGCGCGACGTATCACGTTGTCGCGTAATGCGTCTTATGACGCGCCGCGTTAGCGCACGCGGAAGTGCTCCGGTACGCGAACTGAGATGCGAAGCGCAGCTCCCCGGAAGCGATCCGGGGCGCGGCGCGAAAGCGCGATGTATCGCGTTGCCGCGTAATGCGTCTTATGACGCGCTGCGTTAGCGCACCCGGATGTGCTCCGGAGCGCGAACCGAGGCGCGAAGCGCAGCTCCCCGGAAGCGATCCGGGGCGCGTTCCGCAGCGCGTAACATAAGCGTAACAGGTCATGTGACTTGTTAATAAAACTTTTCATTGGTTCATTTCACTTTTGGTTTCCTAATGATGTAAGGCTAGGTCAGGTGACCTAAAAATAACACTTTTCATTGGTTTAGAACTATTTTTTTTCCCAAATGATGAAAGCCCCCACCTTTTTTCTCACTCTGACTTTCAACTTTGTGAAAGGAAGACCTATTTTGCTCAGTGGAAAATGGCTTCACTAGTAGCTGCAGCTGGTGCACCCCCACCACCACCACCACCACCATCAAGGAAGAGAGGACCACCTCCACAGTTCCTTGCCAACACAGAGGAGGAAGAGGATCAAGAAGAGGAAGAGGAAATACAGGCACCACAGTTTTTACAAGAGGAGCCCCGGGTATCTCATCATAAAAATAGTTTCATTTGGCAGTTTTTTTCTTTTCCTGAAGGACAGAAAAAAGTTAATGCTCAGTATGTCACGTGCCTGATATGCAAAGAGGACTTATCTAGAGGCACAGATAAGAAGTATAGTTTCAGCAACTATACTATGCACCGTCACATGCAGAGGTGGCATCCACTAAATTACAGCCGGGCAGAGATGCGTGACCTTCAGGGCAACCCATCAACTCCTGTGGCCAGGACATCGGCACAGGTATATCTGTCGGGGCCAGAGGCACGGGAAACAGTGCCAAACATTCAGGAAAACTTTGTCCACATGAAGATTGTCTGTATATATTGCGGTACCTTACTCTCATGTGCCAATATGAGCATTAACTTAGTAAACAGAGCATTTGAAAACCACAAATGCTCTAAACGCCCCAAAAAAGATTTTTTTTTTGCTCCTGTTGAGCCCTTTCCAATGCCTGTTTTTTGTTGTTTCCCCTCCCAAAAAAAAAAAAAACATAAAATTGTTCAAAAAATACAAAAAAAGAAGAGTAAGTATAATGGAATTAAACAGAGAGTAATGTTAAAAGAAAGACAGCTATAGAGACTAAACCAGAGATACTGTTTAATAGATTTATTTACCGAAGAAAAGATGGAAGAGGATATAATTGTGAAAAACAAAATAGATAAGGAAGTGAAAGAAAAAAAGGAGAGTAGAAGAATAACAAAGAAGAGTTTCTTAGAGAATGTGAGTGATTGTTCAAAATAAGATTAAAACATGTGGAATAACAGAGAGAAAAAACAGAAAGCAGAAAAGAAGAAGTAACAGAAAAAGAATAATTGAAACAGCAAAGAAATGTAAATAACATAGGGCCATATTATCAACATAGGCAATAAAAGTTTTGCAGCTTTTATCGGCAGAAATGTGTCGCTAAAGCCGCTTTTGCGGCAGAAAACTGCCACTAAAACCGCTTTTGCAGCAGTTTTCTGCCGATAAAAACAGCAATAATTTTATTGGCTGTGTTCATAATATGCCCCTTAGTGTGCTTCAACTACACAGAGAAAGCATAATGAACAAGTAGTGAAAGAGTGATCAGTCAAAGACACTAAGAGTAATAGAGACGGAGTGAGTGAACAAGAGTGAGGAACTATGAGAAGAGAGGGACTGAGAAAAGGAGTGGAAGGAGTAGAGTAAGTAAGTAATAGACAAAGGAATGAGGGAAGTAGCAAAGGCAGGAAAGTGAGGGGTTAAAGAAATGAAGCAGTGGAACTAATAGTAGTTAAATGTGATAGAAATGTAATGAAAAGAGTACAAAACATTTACCTTATAATTGTCGTTAACTTAGTCACTTGTTATTTTTATACTTTCAATCTGTGAAAGAGAGAACAAACATTTGAAAAATATTAAAACATGTATTTAAAAATTAGAAAAGACAAGGGAAAAGATTGAAGGACAAACAGTTTTTCAACAACTTTGACACTTACAGAAGCTTCTGCAGGCCCCCTACACAGTCCTAAAGATATACATTTTAAACTAACAGTATCTTGATGCAGATGAAGTGAGGCCTATCTTGGAACATGGTGCATCTTTTGCACTGCTGTTGTCTCACAAAAGTGACGCAATGGCAGTGCAAAAGAGGTGCACAATCATCATAAAACTGTTCCTAACATTTTAAATGATTGTTTCAGGATGGCAATAAGGTGTGTCCTATCCAGACGTTTGTTTCAGGTGAGGCCTACTCAGGGTTGCAGATCAAATTTAGCCTTGTTGAAGAGTACAGAGGAGATAATACATGTGCAGGCCAACCAATAAAGTTCAGACTTCCTCTGTTTCCCTGGACAGGCCTAAACTTCATCTGCACAATTTGATTCGTAATGTTACGAAACACAGGTAATGTATTTGAAAAATGTGCAATTTCTTTTGCTCATTTCACAATCACATCACTTGTGTTTCCTTTGGTTAGGTATCTCATTGTGCAGATGTAGTCCAGCATATGAAAGAGTACGCACTGCATGCAACAACTTTGACACTTACTGAAGCCTCAGCTTCTCCATACCCCCTACACAGTCCTAATTATATACATTTTAAACTTACGGTATCTTGCTGGAAATGAACTGAGGCGTATCTTGCAACATGGTGCATCTTTTACACAAAAGTGACGGAACAGCGGCTTAAAAGAGGCACACAGCCTTCATAAAACTGCCCTTAACATTTTAAATGATTGTTTCTAGATGCTGATAAGGTGTAACCTATCCGCAGATTTGTTTCAGGTAAGTCCTACTCAGGGTTGCAGATGAAATTTAGGCTTGTTGAAGAGTATAGAGGAGATAATACATGTGCAGGCCTACTAACGAAGTGAGTCATGCCCACTGCACTCTTGAACAAATGTCAGACCTCCTCTGTCTCCTGGAACAGGCCTAAACCTCATCTACACAATGTGATGTGTAATGTTAGGAAACACAGGTAATATAATAGAAAAACGTGCAATTTGTTTTGCTCATTCCACAATCACATCACCTGTGTTTCCTTTGCTTAGGTATCTCATTGTGGAAATGTAGTCTATCATATGAAAGACTACATAGAATGTGAGCACTGTATGCAACAACTTTGACACTTACAGAAGCCTCACCTTTTCCATGCCTCCTACACAGTTCTAAATGTACATCATAAATACAAACAGTACAGAATTAATTATACATGTTAAATGGTTTATTTTTGCTGTTCTCAGAATGTATCAAATTTCACTAAAAACAGGGACTTGAAGGTATTCATCATATAACAGCGGGGAAAAAAAAACACAATCAAAATTATTGTGTTTAAAAAACCCATATAACATAACCAATCAGAAATCAGAACTCCTCAAAAGTAACTTACTTTCCATGACGTCGAACGATGTCCTATGAACAGCTTACACTCGGTTGTGCTGTTTATATTTTCAGCCCGCCACTTTCTGAAAGAAAACCTCCATCGTTTTGAGAAATATATTACATACAATAAATGACTTCTCGCTCTCTACCACACGTTTCCACAAGGCCAAATCATGTAAGAGCCATTTATAACTCTTGGAATTCTTGTAAGCAAATCCCGTCATTTTCTATTTCCGCAACTTTCAGAAAGAAAACGTTCAAGATCACTTTCACAATCCTAGACTAGTAATATCTTACCCTTCTTGCTCACTCATGTTCTACATTTCCTATGACACTAATACTGCTTACTATGAAGCAGACTTACACTACCTCTATGACTACTACAATTATTTAATTCTCTACATCACTTTTAATCACAAAGCAATATAAAACAGTAGATAAAATTATATCAACCCCTAGAATCATTATACGCCAGTTACCTACCCTAAATTCTCTTTTCTGAAAACAGAAAGTAAGAATATTTTTAAGTAAAAAGGCAACATTGTATCGTAGTCAAATGGCAATAATTTCCGAAACAGCAATTTTTTTTACATTTTCAATAAGCTGTGTAATAAGCGGATCTTGTCAAATGACCATCATGGCATATAATAGCTGCAGTTACAAATGTTCTTCCTAAAATCAACGACTGTGTAGCCACAACATTTGTAATTAAAGTTGAAGACTTACTTTCATCAGGTTTATATAGTTGGATTTTTAAAATGACATTATAATCAAAAGTTTGGACCAATAATCTAGACAGCATTGCAGACTTACATTCCCTCTACTCCATGTTTTGATTGGCTGCTTGAATTAGCTTATAAAAAGAAACAGTTTTTCTGAACTCATTCAAAGTGCAGTTATTTTTCCATGACGTCAAGTGTTATGGTAAGAAGACCGTTTGCTTTGGGAAATACTCTGTTGTCCTTCAACTAATCTGTGCCCACCACTTTCTGTAAGAAAATCTTCTTTTTTTCCAGGAACTATTTAATACTCAAAAATAACGTATGTCTCTGTACTACACTTATCCTCAAGGCCAAATCGTGTAGGAGCCATTAGAACCTCTTGAAATTCCTCAGAGCACATCCCGAGATTCTTTCCCTAAAATTTTGGTTTTAAAAACACCAGGTAAGAATTTTTAAGGTCATACTGCAATTTTTTTTTTAAAGTTAAAACAGAATCGTAGCAGAATGACCAGCCGTTTCTAGACTTTAAATAAGCTGTGTAATGTCCTGATGTTATTGAAGGACCGTCATGATATATAATTGCTGCAGTTACAAAAGTCCTTCCTGATATTGACAACTGCGAAGCTACAAAATTTTTAATTAAAGTTGTCAATTTTGTTCCATCAGGCCTACATCGTTGGAACATTAAAATGACATACTGGCCATATGTTCGTATAAATAATGTTGACATCATTTCAGATTTACATTATTATTATTATTATTAAAGAAAATGTATATGCAGAAAGCGCTACTAAACCCGGAGGCATCAAGGCGCTGAGAGTGGAATCAAGAGAGCTCATAAATCAACCAGGGGGGAATTAGAGATAGGCTTGTTGGAATAGCCAAGTCTTAAGTGCCTTACGGAAATGTATATGTGAAGGGATCCCCTTGAGATCATTTGGGAGCGTATTCCAGAGTCTGGGCGCAAGGAAGCGAAAGGACCTTCCACCCCATCTGGCTTTGGCGATGCGGGGGACAGTAAGTAGACATTTGCTGGATGAGCGCAGTGTCCTCCCAGGGACATAATGGGCCACAAGAGCACGTATTGCCTCCGGTCCAGATTGATTCAGGGCACGATGAGTAAGGCATAAGGCCTTAAAGTTGATCCTTGCCTGCATAGGGAGCCAGTGCAGGTCTTTTGGAAGTACCCGAAGAACGTTTAGGGGCGCCTACAACAAACCGGGCCGCCGCGTTCTGAACGGTCTGGAGGCGCTGGATAAGACCACTGCTAATGCCGAAATAAAGGGCATTGCAGTAGTCAAGTCTGGAGGCAATGACTGCTATGGCCACCTGTTTGCGTGCCCCAGGGGAAAGATAATGAGTGATCTTTCTAAGAATCCTCAGGGCATTGCAGCAGGTGGACACAGTCCTACTAACCTGCTTGTCCAGAGAAAGGGAGGTGTCCAAAATGATCCCAAGGTTGCGGGCAGAGAACGTCGGCACAGGGCAAGCCCCAAGAACAGACGGCCACCAATCCAGGGACCAGGTCTCACTTTTGCCCCCAAAGACAAGGACCTCCGTTTTCTCGCCATTCAATTTAAGGAAGTTCTTGACCATCCATCCGGCGACCGACTCCATGCAGTTTTTAAAATTATGCGCAGTGGAGCTCACAGATTGGGAGATGGAAGCCATAATCTGCGTGTCGTCGGCGTAGGAGAGCACTTCCAGCCCAAAGGATCTTATAAGCTTGGCGAGAGGAGCAACATAAATGTTAAAAAGCGTCGGGCTCAGTGAGGATCCCTGAGGGACCCCACACTTCACGGCTTTAACAGATGACATGTGCTCGCCTAGCTTGACCCTTTGCTTCCGTTGGTCGAGAAAGGAGGCAAGAAGATTAAGTGCAGAACCCTTTACTCCCAGCTCACTGAGTCGGCTAACAAGAATGGAGGGAGACAGGGTGTCGAAAGCCGCCGTAAGGTCAAGTAGCACCAGTAAGGTGGTTTGACCGGTGTCGACCTTAGAGCGAATACTATCGACCACCACTGTGAGTGCCGACTCAGTGCTGTGGGTCCTCCGGAAGCCATGCTGAGAGTGATCAAGAGAGTTGGTACTATCAAGGAACGCACTTAGATGGAGGTTGAGATGAGACTCCAGTAGTTTAGCAGGGGCAGGGAGAAGGGAGATGGGACGGAAGTTCTTTAATGTCCCTGGGTCCAGAGTAGGTTTTTTGAGTAAGGGCTTTACAATGGCCAACTTCCAGGGGAGGGGGTAAATCCCCTCTGAAATGGCCATGTTCATCACATCCATCAAAGGCGGAAGGATAGTGTGTCTGCAATCTTTAAGGACCTTAAGGGGACATGGGTCCAGTGGAGATCCGGACTTTAACTTGTCCAGCAGAGAGTTCAGATGGGTAAGAGTGATAACGGGGAACTGGGAAAAAGAGTGGGAGGGGGTAGGGACCGAGACAACCGGGGAGGTCAGGGAAGAGGAAGAAAGAGGACTGGAGTTACAAGATTCCAGATCTGTGTAAATATTCATGATCTTCTCATGAAAGAAAGTGGAAATCTTATCACATAGAGCCTGTGAGGGTGTTATAGGATCAGGCGTCTGAATGAGGGAGAGATTATCCACAATCTTGAATAGATCACCGGGTGATTTGAGGGAGGACGTAAGTTTGGAGTAATGAGCCTGTTTATCCCTAAGTACAGCCGCTTTATAGTCTCTAAGGAGAGCTCTGTGTTTTTCCCTCTCTATAGGGTCAAGGTGTGTCCTCCAGAGCCTTTCCTGCCTTCTACAGCCTTGTCTAAGATTCCTAAGGGATTCAGAGTACCAGGGGGCAGAGGGCCGTTTTCTAGCAGAATAGTGAAGGCTAGCCGGGGCGAGTGAGTTGACAGCCTCCGTCAGTGAATTGGAAAGGTCAAGAGCCATTGAGTGGACATCACCGGTGAGAAAACGCTTGTGCGTGACCAGGAAAGGGGCAAGGGAGTTATTAGTAATCTCCCCAAAGTTCCTTCTCAAGACCCACTTAGTATGATGGTGCTGGGGGCCATTGAGAAAGGGGGGGGAAAGACAGAAAGGAACTGCAAAATGGTCTGACCAGGACAGAGGGAAGGGGATACCAATAGAGAGTCGGGAGTCGTTACTAAAAATGCCATCTAGGGTGCGGCCAGCTAGATGAGTGGGCCCAGTCCCCAGCAGAGGTATGGCATAAGAGGATAGAGCATCCAACAATTGGGAAGTATCAGGGGAGGTATGTTTTTCCAAATGGAAATTAAAATCTCCCAAGATGGTAAGGGAGGGCCCGTCGATATAGGGCTCTAGAATATTAAGGAGTTGAGAGCAGAACGCCGACCTAGGGCCAGGGGGTCTATAGACCAAAATCCCGGTGAAGGAGATAGTGGGGGAAGGGGTGAGAGTGAAATGCATTGCCTGTAGGTGTTCGGATGGAGAGGACAGATGGACGGTCCTGCATTTTACAGAGCTGAGGTGGAGTATCCCCAGACCGCCTCCCACACGGCCTACTCTGTCCATCCTAGCCAGCGAGTAACCCTCAGGAATAGCATTAATCAGATCGGGCTGTGAGGATTCTGATGCCCAAGTTTCAGTAATGAAGGCCCAGGTGGGCTTTTCCTGTGAAATAAGGTCTCTGAAGGAGATGTTATTTTTGACCAAGGAGCGGGTATTCAGAAGAAGACCCGTGTAGACAGTGGGAGAGGGGGATGGCTTAGCCAGAGGAGGGCAATGGATAGCATCATCTGGCAAGGTAGACGTAGTTTGTTTGTGCATACAGCCACATATGGGGGTCTCGGCAAGAATTTCAGGAGTGAGGGAGTGATGACAGGGTAGCCTGGAAGGTTTTAGGGCTCGCAGGGCAGAGGAAAGATGGAATGAATCACCTGCAACATGGTAGCTGGCCCCTGGCGCCTCCTTGTCGCTGACGGGCGCAGACGGGCTGGACTCTGGCTCGACTCCGGCGCGAATGCGGCGCGACCACTGTTCGCGTCCACTGCGCGGAGTCATAACCAGTTGTTTAAATACAGGCGACTAGAGCGCCTCAAGCAGTAGTGCCCAACCAAAGATGGCCGCTGCCAAAATGCGGCGCCCGGGAGCCTCGGCCCGAAAATCGGCCGGTAGCCGCCCTGGGTGCTGGGCAAGAGTGTTACAGTAATGCCACAGAAATAAAGTGCATAAATATGCAGAGTCCCTCACCAAAACACCAAATAATTAAAATATTTAAAACGCCACGATAAACTCCGTGGACGCTAAGGGAGAATGAGGGAGCGGACACAAAGGGCAGGGATCCAAATGCAGTAGAGGGAGGGCAGGTAAAATAGTTAGAAGCGCTATTTCCCAAAGCCTCCTAGCATCCGCCTAGGAAGTTACACGAGCAGCAATCACACGGACGCTCTCGTAGGCTGCTTAAATACAGGCGACTAGAGCGCCTCAAGCAGTAGTGCCCAACCAAAGATGGCCGCTGCCAAAATGCGGCGCCCGGGAGCCTCGGCCCGAAAATCGGCCGGTAGCTACACTCCATGTTGTGATCAGCTGCTTTTACTAGCTTATTAAAGGACACTGATTTACTGTCTGGCAAAGTTAAATATATACATTTTTCTGAGTCTACACTAGTAGTACTTGATACCCTACAGTTCTCGCAGTCATGCTGCCATTGATAAGAAAGCCCAAACAAGTGATCTACATCTACACCTTCAGCATGCAATACATCAAGCATATACATTAAAAACTCCTGACAATCTTGCTGAATATTTTGAGAGAATTGTGTTTGACCTGAACATCTGTCTAACAGATTTCGAATTTCAGACACACTTTCTATTTTTGTTCTATCAGTGCTACATTTCTCTAACACAGAATTTAACAAACTGCAAAATCTGTGATCCGAATTGACCACAATCTCTTCTTTTACATTTTCTAGAGAAAACAAAACATTAACCACTACATTAGCATAATAGTTGACACCAGAACTGTTTTCAAATTGAAAACCAACAACATCTTCAACAGAATCCTTTTTCTTTCTGCTTATAATTTCCGGTTCATCGACTTTTCGTCTTTTTGCTACAACCTCCCTAGTATTGGTCACATTTCTTCGTTTCCGGCCTACCACACGTTTCTCAAACAAAGGATATTGAGGCAAATGTGGCGCATACTCTCTTCTTAACCTATTGTATTCCTTAACACAATCTAGATCCGCACAAATGTTTGCGACATCACACTCAATCAAGTACAATCCTGATAAAGTTCTAACTCGTGACAATGCCACATATGCCATACCCTCCTTGAACACAGAACTGCCAATATTCACCAATGCACTTGTGATTTATGGATTGTCACCGCATATGCCAAGCAAACAGGAAACTGCTTACGGCGAACATATAAGTCTTTTACAAGCAAAAATCTAGCAGAACAACGACCAATTAGCTGTACTTCCTCAATGCCATCAAATTTAATTTTTAAAAATTCAATTCCATCTCTATTTCTGTATTTCACAAAATCAACAACATTACCCATTGATCCATTTACCAGACCTCTTTCAACATGTAAATTCCTTCTTAAAATTATACGGCAGTTTAAGCACACATTCGAGTCTTTTCAAAACCTGCAGTTTTAGATATAGTCTTCTCTAATGAATCCAATTTTGTTTTCAAATTCTCAGACAAAATAATTGTTGATCCCATATGCTCTACTCTGTCAATAGCTTCCAGTTTCACAATCTCTTGGTTTTCTAAATGCAACATTTTGTTGTTGAAGATGGCACATTCTGCAAGAGTTGGCATCAAACATATTCCAGATTTCTTCTCAGTAATTTTCTGAAAAATATTCTCAGGCACAACGTCTTGTTCTGGATATAAATTTGACAGTAATCGTGCATGTAAAGCTTCTTTCCCATGCTCGGTCACTTTTCCAATTCTAACATCTTGTAGAATATTCTTGTAAACTTCATCCTTCGCCTGACGCATATTTTCATGCAGTTCAGCATAATTGAAGTTTAACCATATATTGACGTTGCCAATGCTCCATAGGCACTTCCTGGTATCTTCATGCGTGAGCATTTTGAACACAGGTTGTCCTTTCACTGGTGTCAGCTGCAGAAGATCTCCGAAAACAATGATGTGTTTGCCACCAAATAACACATCATACTCTGTTTTAAGAACTTCTTGCATTCTCAAATGCACAAAGGCAAGCATGACATTGGAAACCATGCTTACTTCGTCAATGATAAGAAGTTTCATTTTCCTCAAGACTCTTGAAACTACACAACAAGCATCTCCAGATAACTTGTGGTATTGTAATTTGTTATCATGCTCCACTGGCAGCATCAGTAGACGATGCAAAGTAATACCTTTAATGTTATGTGCTGCCAGTCCAGTTGGAGCGGTGACAACACAAGACAGCGATGACTCAGTCCTTTCCTTCAAATAACATGAAATTGCTTTAATGAGGAAACTTTTTCCAGTTCCCGCTTCTCCACTCACGTACAGTCGGACAGGCTTCAACGACGTACATGAGCACTCTTTCTTCTCATGACTTAATCCATGATCAATTTGCTTGGTAACTTCGTCATATATTTTCCTCTGCTCAACGTTGAGTTGTCTGTCCAAGTCTTCTAAGTTAACCGCATCCTCCTGAGCATGTGCCATGTCTCTTTCCACTTCATTCATGGCAGTGGCAGCTTCATTTTCGATAACAGGTCCTCCTAGTGGATCCTGACTCAATGAAACAGAACTCTGACTGTCCTGAGAACTGTCTCTGGCAATCTCGGCTGCAATCGTTGCTTCCTGCTCGATTTCCGCATTCAACATTTCTACATATTTGGGAAAAGCAGGACATTCTATGGTCTCCTTGGCGGCAGTGAAAGAGTCTTCGTAACAGAGGAAATCTCCAAGCAGTTCCTCTTCTGCACGCCAAGGCTTCAAAAGTTGCAAAAGTGCTAAATAGAAAAACTCCTTTTTTCAGGAGATTCGCCACTCAATTTTCGATGGTTTACCAAGTGGCATTTTCTTTGCTTGACCAGACATCCCTCACTTCCAATTACAGCATACACTCCTTTATCAATATCTTCTTTGATGTTCCTCTTGAATATATAATTTTGTAGAACCTCATACAGACAAACATTCTCGAGGTGACTGCTTCGATTTGGATAATATGTATCCAACATGTTGGTCTTCAAAATGTCGGTACTGTTTGGCTCCTTTTCCGCCAAATACTCAATTTCCCGCACAGGTTTCAGAACTCGATTACGCGTTGCAGCAAGACCAAGACTCGCCCAAACGATACTCCTAGATTTGGCATAGAGACTTGCTGAAGACAAGCGGTCAGAACATTCGTAAGCTCCGATTTCTCGATGCAACAACATCTTCAGACTGAAACTGTACAACTTCTTACTGAGGCTCTTTTCATGGGAAATGTCCTCCCACATATCCTTCAATTCTGTCTTTTCTTTTTTGGTGATGTAAGATGTCGCATACCGAGCCACAGCCATACAGTTATTAGCCACAAACTGTATATCCATGTTAGCATTCCACATGGACAAAATCACTGGGTTGTAGTCGTTGATGTACTTGGACTCTTCGTTCCTCTTCAAATTGTATGTGTTTTTAGGTGATTTCTTCATCACATTATGTCGCAGCGAAGACATCAAACTGTTTACTCTTCCTTTAGAAATCACCGGTCGTGGAAAACCGAAACGACATTTGGTGTAGAACTTGTCCGTGTTTCTGAATTTACGACGACAGTACTTTCCACAACGATGGCTTTGGAAACGTAGAACTTTTTCTCTTAGGCTTTTCTTCTCCTTTGCGTTTGGAACAGCACACGTAGAATACTGTTGTATGAAACTCATCACTAAGTCTTCTGGATCTGTTCCAAATTTAGGTGCATCCTTGATCCACAGCAGCATATGTATATGAGGAGCACCTCTTGCTTGGTACTCCTTTCTCCAGAAGAAATCCAACACCTCTCCAAGAGGTGGATTCTTCTTATTCATGATAAAAGACATCATAGCTTCAAATCTATGATTGAAGTACCTGCATACATTGACTGGATCCAAAGAGCACAGTTCTCCGGGTGTCTTGAATTCGATGTTTTCAATGTTTCCATTTGCCTCTCGTAGAAATTCAAGTAAGTCTTCCCATCCATACTCGGCACAGCTCAGAGTGAGGAACCATGTGGGAGTTCCTAAGTTCCTCAGCATACATTTTAAATCACCATGACGACGGTACCAGTACTCATTAGTACCACGCTGACACGCCATGAGATTAATCAGGTGACAATCCAAAATACTGTCTTGGACATTGACTTTATCCATAAAGTCACTTGCCGAGATGTTTTGCATCTGTATACCACTTTTCAAGATGTGGTTCACTGCATATGACAGTCCAGACAGATCGCTTTCAAACAGGAGATGAAACAAATAGGGAATGCATTGTCGAAACCTAGCATCTACTGCATACAATCGTAAAGTCCGGTATTCAGAAGCAGGAATTTGATGAGGTCACTCATCATATCTTCCTCCTTGACCTGTTGGAAATAGCTGTGGGAAACACCGAGCTTCCAAACTTTCCTCCCAGACACTAATGGGACTCCCTTTGGCTTGTTTCATTTGAAACAACTCAATAGCATTCCCCATGACTTCCTTGGAATGCAAAGGATGAACACTATAATGTTCATATATTTCTTCACTTTTAGAGGATTCTACTTTCTCAATTTGACCAGCACACAAATCGCTATCCTCTTCCTCACTTACTCCCTCTTCTGCAACATATACATTCTTATAGTACTTATTATTTTGTTTTCAAATACAATGTTGCCTTTTTGACTTTCCTAACATCCACTAAATCTTGCCATATTTTCTTATTCTTTGTCGGAACCCCATTAACTAAGATAACCAGAGGTTCCTCTTCCACTTTTTCTACTCCAATTGTGTTAATGTTTTTCTTCAAATCTAGAGGCAAATAAACAACTCTTCCCTTTAATCCTCTCTGTAAATCTGATGGAGGCAATTTCCCTGTCTTTGGCTCCATTCTTACAATAGCCTGAAAGGGATGGATACTTTGAATCAAAATAGATTCATAAGTATTTAAATCCTTCAATTCAGAAGGAATCTCAACCAATTCCAGATTATTACGAACCGCTCTAGCAGGCATCTGGTTTTGATTTAATTTGTTACAACAATAAGTACACACACGTAGATCCGATCCCAAATCAAAACAATTTTCTACCATCAAGTATGTTGCGAAATCCTTCCATTCACTATTATTTTCCCTTTCACTTTTCGCATATAAATCCACTAACTTAGTCTGATTCTTATAATAAGTGCGTCGACAACACACACAAGTGAAATTAGGCCTCTCACTTGATTTAACCTGAAACGTGGCAATTTCCTTCTGAAAATTATCTGTACTGGAAACCTGTGCACTGTCTTCCACATTACCCTCTTCTTCTGGGTCAATTTCAACATTCTCCTCTTTACTTCCAAAGTAACAAAACTCAATTTCTTCACAAATATTCTTCACATCTATTTCAGAACCATGCAAAAGAGCAGCGCATAATTGTTTAAGCATAATTGCTGGACTCTTAGCATAATACAACATTCTAACTAATTTCCTCACTTTATTATGATGCACTGCTAGCATCCTGAAATGATGAAAAACACTCTGGCATACTCTCCTGGAAAGACAAGCCAGTGAATGACCATGCAAACCTGTCACTTCTCTCACTCTGCAAGGATCTAATTCTTGCAACAACATCATTTTCTGCTTCAAACTTTTCTTATTAAATGTCCGTACAAAATCACAAAGCAAATTGATGGAATCCTGTCGTACACTGCAAATACTACTACACTTCCAGGTGTACACAGGACCCTTAGGACGTCTTCCTAAAACCTCATTACCTAACACCTCCTCTGTCTCTGTTGTCACAAGTTTTTCTTTTTCAACTGGACAACCATCTTTCACCTCATAAGCTCGACCGCTGGTGTCAACTGCATGCACCAAATCATTATCCTGGAAATAACTTTCCTCATTGAAAAATGCCTCACAACTTGAACTATGCATCCATTCTCCGGAAAAAACTTCACAAAAATTACTACGATTAACTATTCTCTTCCATCTACTATTTCTTTTGAAATCATAAATTGCCTTGTTTAGCTTCCTAATTCTATTGATTATCAAAATAAATAACTTTCGTTTAATTTCAAATGCCTGATCAATAACTTTTTCAACTTTTTTTTTCTCTTATAAAAAACCACTTTCTGTTGACCTTTCTTAATATTTTTTAACAAATTGCCAATTATCCTGTTGCGGAACATTCGTTTACGAATGTCCCTAAATTGTTGTTTCCTTCTACTATCATGCACAGAGGTATCTCTTGCTCTAGCAGTAACATTTTTGATTGGCCGTTCCTTTCCGTTTAAATTGCTTCTCTTTTTCTGGACTAAAACATTTTCTGTAGTACTACTTTTTTTTCTACAAATGTTTCTTATGAATGTTTTCGTGGTCTTACCCGGTGCTTTCTTGGTGACTTGACAAGTTTTTTTTGTAGAGGACTGCTGCAGTAAATGATGGACCTGCTGTCTTTGACGTTTTGTAGCCTTTCTAATTCTATCCTTAGTTGGCATTCTGAAATTTTGAAATGATCTGCAGTTGAATCTGTGGTAAAATATAATAAAAAATGTTATTAACCACTATTACCAAACAGTAAATCAATAACAGTCATCAAAAACTTAACACACTACTTGTTATTTTTACATAGAACAATTTTTAGTGCATTGGCAAATTTAGAAATCACAAATAGTAGCAAAGAAATTGAATGCTTCTACATTTTACCTGTGTTGTTTTATATGTGAATCTGAACTAATTTTATGAGCATATTTTAATATTTTATTGAAGACACTACACATAACCTTTTTTTGAAGGTGTGTTTAATTTTAAATGAAACGGTTTACATTTTTACTTTTCATTTCTTGTTATTTTTAAAAATAAATGTTTATAGTTCCATAGGCTCAAGCAGGTCAGCTTCCCACCCTATGTCATACAATTCTGACAAATCAGCATCCTCATCATGTTCTTCATCATCCTCAGGATTTAAATCATCCAAGGGATCTACTTCCACTGACGTTTCAATGACAAATTCAACGATAAGATCGACATCAACTGATTGCTCATTAACACTCATGCTTGATGTTGTCGTTATCTTTAAAAAAAGAGAACAACAATGAGATGTTGCAGAGTAAGGCACAAATCTCAGAGACTATAATAGTAAAATTGTTTAATAAGAGTATCATTTTGCAGCTATTATTTAGCCATGTCCAGCGATGTTGAAGAGGTGAGGCCTATGTCCAAGTTTTCAGTAAACAGGACTCATCTCTTCTTAACCTTGTATAAGCCTCACCGACTCTGTGTCCCCTGCACATACTTAAATGTAAAGGGGCAGATTTATGTTAACTGGCACATCCCCAGGGATGCACCAGTTAACGTGCACCGCTGCTCTGCCACCCATGGTGTGCCGCATTTACAATGTGGAGCACCATTGAGTAAAAACAGCACAGATGCGTCACGCATCTGTGCCGCAAAAGCAACACATTGCACGAGTCACGTCGTAAACACGACATGTCTACTGCAATGCACAGGAGGAAGCCACACATTGCATGGTCCTTCACTCCTTATGCCTGTTTCAAACAGCCATAAGGATTTGATTCAGCAATGCTATAAAGCTGACTCAGTGAAATCTTCTAAATTTCACTGTGTTAGTTTTACAGGGCTTTCATGCAAATGAATGCCCACCCTGCAACAAAACACCTATATGAAACCTGACGCAGGTTTCATGTGGCACAGGACTTTACAGCATAACACATCTGCCTAGATGCATCAAGTTGTAAATATATCACAACATAGCAAATCTTTTGCTCCGCCGCTGCATCACAAAAGTGACGCACAGCGGCGCAAAAGAGGCACACACCTATCATAAATCTGTCCCTAACATGTTAAATGATTGATTCAGGATGACATTAAGGTGTGGCCTATCCAGAGGTTTGTTTAAGGTGAGGTCAGGGTTGCAGATTAAATTTACGCTTGTTGAAGAGTACAGAGGAGATAATACATATGAAGGCCTACCAATGAAGTAAGTCATGTCCACTTCACTCTTGAACAAAGGCCAGACCTCTTCTGTGTCCGTGGACAGACCTAAACCTCATCTGCACAATGTCATTCGTAAACTTAGGAAACAGAGGTGATGTAATTGAAAAATGTGGAGTTTCTTTTCCTCATTTCACAATCACATCACCTGTGTTTCCTTTGCTTTGGTATCTCATAGTGCAGATGGACTCTAGCATATCAAAGAGTACACATAAGTTGAGCAGTGTATACAACAATTTTGACATTTACAGAAGATTCAGCTTCTTATCTTGTTGGAGATGAAATGAGGCCTGTCTTGCAACATGGTGCATGTTTTGCATCACTGCTGCATCGGTTTCATGTGGCACGGGACTTTACAGCATGACACATCTGCCTAGATGCATCAAGTTGTAAATATGTCGCCACATAGCAAATCTTTTGCACCGCCGCTGCGTCACAAAAGTGACGCACAGCGGCGCAAAAGAGGCACACACCTATCATAAATCTGTCCCTAACATTTTAAATGATTGATTCAGGATGACGATAAGGTGTGGCCTATCCAGAGGTTTGTTTGAGGTGAGGCCTACTCAGGGTTGCAGATGAGATTTACACTTGTTGAAGAGTACAGAGGAGATAATATATGTGAAGGCCTACCAATGAAGTAAGTCATGTCCACTTCACTCTTGAACAAAGGCCAGACCTCTTCTGTGTCCGTGGACAGACCTAAACCTCATCTGCACAATGTCATTCGTAAACTTAGGAAACACAGGTGATGTAATTGAAAAATGTGGACTTTCTTTTCCTCATTTCACAATCACATCACCTGTGTTTCCTTTGCTTAGGTATCTCATAGTGCAGATGGACTCTAGCATATCAAAGAGTACACATAAGTTGAGCAGTGTATACAACAATTTTGACATTTACAGAAGATTCAGCTTCTTATCTTGTTGGAGATGAAATGAGGCCTGTCTTGCAACATGGTGCATGTTTTACATCACTGCTGCATCGGTTTCATTTGGCACGGGACTTTACAGCATGACACATCTGCCTAGATGCATCAAGTTGTAAATATGTCGCCACATAGCAAATCTTTTGCACCGCCGCTGCGTCACAAATGTGACGCAAAGCGGCGCAAAAGAGGCACACACCTATCATAAATCTTTCCCTAACATTTTAAATGATTGATTCAGGATGACGATAAGGTGTGGCCTATCCAGAGGTTTGTTTAAGGTGAGGCCTACTCAGGGTTGCAGATTAAATTTACGCTTGTTGAAGAGTACAGAGGAGATAATACATGTGAAGACCTACCAATGAAGTAAGTCATGTCCACTTCACTCTTGAACAAAGGCCAGACCTCTTCTGTGTCCGTGGACAGACCTAAACCTCATCTGCACAATGTCATTCGTAAACTTAGGAAACACAGGTGATGATATTGAAAAATGTGGAGTTTCTTTTCCTCATTTCACAATCACATCACCTGTGTTTCCTTTGCTTAGGTATCTCATAGTGCAGATGGACTCTAGCATATCAAAGAGTACACATAAGTTGAGCAGTGTATACAACAATTTTGACATTTACAGAAGATACAGCTTCTTATCTTGTTGGAGATGAAATGAGGCCTGTCTTGCAACATGGTGCATGTTTTGCATCACTGCTGCATCGGTTTCATGTGGCACGGGACTTTACAGCATGACACATCTGCCTAGATGCATCAAGTTGTAAATATGTCGCCACATAGCAAATCTTTTGCACCGCCGCTGCGTCACAAAAGTGACGCACAGTGATGCAAAAGAGGCATACATGGCTATGTAAGTTAAATAATCAAAATCTAAATTTGCCAAGCACACATGGGTGTGTATTTACAAGAACCTTCCACCACGAGGAAATGTCTTTAATTTAAATGGGAGAAATAACATCAAAGGGACTCAAATGCCTTTTAAATGTACCCCAAGCAACCTATGAAAGTCTAGCAGTACATATCAAGAAACCTAATTGATTTCAGAAATCGTTTTTAAACACATCATCTAAATCAATGATATACCTACATTCAAGGGGAAATGACTTAAAATGGCCTAAGACACATGAAAGCGTTTTTTTAAGGTCCTTGCACCATTTCTGGGTCACTTTTAACATGGCTATGTTAGTCAAGGAATTAAAATTTAAATTTGCCAAGCACAGATGGGGGCGTATTTACAAGGACCTTGCACCACGGGGAAAGGTCTTTAATTAAAATGAGAAAAATAACATCAGAGAGACTCAAATGCCTTTTAAATATACCCCAAGCAACCTATGAAACTCTAGCACTACATATCAAGTAAACTAATTGATTTCAAAAATCGTTTTTAAACACATCATCTAAATCAATGATATACCTACATTCAAGGGGAAATGACTTAAAATGGCCTAAGATACATGAAAGCGTTTTTTTAAGGTCCTTGCACCATTTCTGGGTCACTTTTAACATGGCTACGTTAGTCAAAGAATTAAAATCTAAATTTGCCAAGCACAGATGGGGGCGTATGTACAAGGACCTTGCACCACGGGGAAAGGTCTTTAATTAAAATGAGAAAAATAACATCAGAGAGACTCAAATGCCTTTTAAATATACCCCAAGCAACCTATGAAACTCTAGCAGTACATATCAGGTAAACTAATTGATTTCAAAAATCGTTTTTAAACACATCATCTAAATCAATGATATACCTACATTCAAGGGGAAGTGACTTAAAATGGCCTAAGACACATGAAAGCGTTTTTTTAAGGCCCTTGCACCATTTCTGGGTCACTTTTAACATGGCTATGTTAGTCAAAGAATTAAAATCTAAATTTGCCAAGCACAGATGGGGGCATATTTACAAGGACCTTGCTCCACGGGGAAAGGTCTTAAATTAAAATGGGAAAAATAACATCAGAGAGACTCAAATGCCTTATAAATATGCCCCAAGCAACCTATGAAACTCTAGCACTACATATCAAGTAAACTAATTGATTTCAAAAATCGTTTTTAAACACATCATCTAAATCAATTATATACCTACATTCAAGGGGAAATGACTTAAAATGGCCTAAGACACATGAAAGCGTTTTTTTAAGGCCCTTGCACCATTTCTGGGTCACTTTTAACATGGCTATGTTAGTCAAAGAATTAAAATCTAAATTTGCCAAGCACAGATGGGGGCATATTTACAAGGACCTTGCTCCACGGGGAGAGGTCTTAAATTAAAATGGGAAAAATAACATCAGAGAGACTCAAATGCCTTATAAATATGCCCCAAGCAACCTATGAAGCTCTAGCAGTACATATCAAGAAACCTAATTGTTTTCAAAAAACGATTTTAAACACATCATATAAATCAATTATATACCTACATTCATCGGGAAATGACTTACAATGCCCTAAGACACATGAAAGCGTTTTTTTAAAACCTTTGCACCATTTTTGCATTACTTTTAACATGGCTATGTAACTCAAAGAATTAAAATCTAAATTTGCTAAACACACATGGGGGCGTATTTACAAGGACCTTGCACCACGGGGAAAGGTCTTAAATTAAAATGGGAAGAATAATATCAGAGAGACTCAAAGGCCTAAAAACGTTTTTAAACACATCATCTAAATCAATTATATACCTACATTCATCGGGAAATGACTTAAAATGCCCTAAGACACATGAAAGCGTTTTTTTAAGGGTCACTTTTAACATGGCTATGTAACTCAAAGAAACAAAATCTATTTGTAAAACACTTGACACAAAGCAACATTTTAAATACAGAACTTTCTTCATAATTTTCTCCCTAAAGCATACTATTGTCTATCTAAATTAAATGAATCTTTTCTTACCTTAGCAAATACTTTATGGGTTTCAAAACAGTCTCAGAAACACACCAATTTGTCTTTAGCAGAGCAAAAGGTATGCACTCCAGAGTCTGCAGCTATGAAAAGCACAGAAATGCTGTAACTCATCACACATATCTCTCATGTCACCCAATCAAAACTCTTCCCTCACTTTTTTCAAATCAACACCCTTCCCCCCTCTGCCCTCTCTGCCTTTTTTGCATAGCAACCACCTCCTGAAAGACCTCTGATGTTTGCAAGTTCACACAACAATGTTTCAATTGAACTCTGAACTCTCAGTGCACCTGCATATCCAGTGCAATCTTTCATTAAACGATTTTTTCTTGACCATTCAAATTACATCTTTCAAAGAACTCATCCATGCACCCTAACTTTCTGTTTTCAGCAATCAAAATCCACCAATCACTGCTACTGCTTCCTTAACACAGAAACTCCACAGTTTTTTTCATTTTAAACTCTTATTTTTCCAACTGCCATTTCATTGCCACACTTCATCTGACTGCAGCAGAACCTCCTCTCACCATGTTTTCTGTCTGGATTGTTGGACATAGTTACATCTACTGGGCTCAAAGGTATGCTGAGAACAGAAATTTACCTAACCTCAATTTACAAGATGTGGAAATTAAGTGGTTTGGCCACAGAGGATTAAAATGTCACCAATTGATACCATTGGTGAAAACCTTTATGCATTTGCCTAAACCTGACCTGTTAATTTTGCACTGTGGAGGTAATGACTTGGGCACTTTGACTGGTGTAGGTCTGGAAATGCTTTTAAAGGACACCTTTGAGCAATTGATGGCACGTTTTCCTCAAACTGCCTTGGTATATTCAAATATATGCCAAAGACAGAAATGGAGGTGGTCGAACCAATTTTGTCCACAAATTGAGAAATCGAGGAAGCATGTAAACAAATCTGTTTCAGCTTACATGAGAGACCATGGAATGGGCTCCATGTACAACAATAACTTGCGTTACTACATGCAAGATATCTACAGAGGAGATGGAGTTCACTTCTCAGATGAAGGGAACAGAGTTTTCATTCTGAATTTAAGACTGTGCATTGGTACCTACTTATAAGTGAAAATTAGTAATGGGAGAGGCACTCCTATTTTTTAAATTAACTGATTGCTTTGCTTCTCATAACATATTGTTCTAAGCCTGCTGCAGAGGAGGACGCAATGCCCATACCGCGCCAGGAAGTCAAAACATAGGAAAATCAAGCTAAACAGCTTGCCCTCTGGGCACTATAGCTGATCCCCTTTGGGTTTGCTGTATTGTTGCTCTAAATAATTTACATTTCAAGATTCAAAAGAAAACAACACAAACTGAAATTTGAGTTCCATTCGATTGTATTATTGATCCATAGTCACAAATTTTTATGTAACACATATATTGGCCGAACAAATAAATTCATTAAGTCTTGATGTTATAATCACATCTATGTGAATTTCATCTTACAAATAGTTATGGCCACAAGTTGTCATGCCCAATGCATTTCGGGCCCCGCGGCCCTTCGTCGGGGGCAATACCTGAAAAGAGACATAAATCTTATTGTTGCTTCATATACTGGTCTAACATCGTACAGTTGTGCAGTGTGCCACAATTACTTTTTAACATGTAATAATAAATATACATCGATACCAAATTCATCAAAAAATGGGAAATGCGTTCAAGAAAACTCTGATGAACCATGGTCATGAGTATGAATGTGAGAAATGAAAAATATACATAATGCCACATTGAGATAACACGTTGAAAATACATCCAAAAACATGTACTTGGTTAAGTAACCCTTTTATATAAAATGACTCACTTGTGCCACCTAAAGCCAATGACGGAAAAATAGGGGGTCTGTGAAGTGTCAAATTTGGGAGCGTGGTAAATCGGGTCTGTATTTGTCAGTTTACTGGAAATAATGAAAAGACAGGTGTGAATGCACCCTCTCAAGTACGGGTAAAATAAGCGTGCCAACTAAAACACTGAAAAGTCACACTCACATTAGGCTTTACTGTGATTTCAAAATATGGCAAACACGAATTTGGCGGCGGTCATATGAAAAAAACTGATACGCCAGACCTAAAGAAAACAAAATGAGACTCGATTTAAGAAAACCCGTTCTTTGTCGTTTCAATCAAGCACCGCTTTAAACAATGTGAAATGCACTATGTAACACACTCTTTACCCGGTTTAACCATTGCTTTATTACGGACGGACATAATCTAGAACTAACCTTCCTGTAGTCCAAATGTAACACGCGGACTCTAATCAGCCATCACACTGCCAGTTACAACTTAACCCGACTGTCTGAAAAAAATGAGACGGCAAAACTAAGAGAGCATTTTCATATGTATGCGCGAATAGTCCTTCTCCAAAATCAATACAAAAGTACCTGAAAACATCGGCGATGAACTTCAACCAAACCGGGGGTTACCAACATCCAATCTTTCGTGCCCTATTGTGTCCCTAACAGAGCGCGACGCCGTTAAATGACGTAGCTCCTAAGAAAATAGAAATGAATGACGGACCAAACGGTAAAACGGAAAAAACATGGGACCACGGACAAACCTGTGTGGGTCAATGGCAGCGAAACTCGGGAGACGCCATATTGTAATGGGGAAAAGTGTGTGTATGAACGAGGTCATGTTTTGGATATTGCAAATAATTTTCGAGAACAACATTTCCACATAATAAAAATCAAAATTACGAAAAATAAAAAATACACTTCTACAATACAATATCTACAATCCTTCTGCGTGCATCAATTGTGCAGTTCTCATAGAAAGCAAGTAAAATCCACTCGGTCATTAATCCCTTTGGGATCTTATGTCTGTAATCTCCGAATCCAAAATATCTCCCTCTGTAGAAGAGTCTTGGTGAGACATTTACCCGGTGATGGGGTAACCACTTCAAGGATCTGGAATTTCACCTGGGCTATGGTATGTCTATTGTTCTCCCAGTGTGTGGCCAAACTACTCTTGGTGTTCTTGTTTCTGATAGTGCTCTTATAAGTACTTATAAGTACCTAAATGTACCATAAACCCAAAAGCTCTTCTCAGAGCTACCCTACATCTGATCACTCTCAATCATTATTTTACTCTAACTTTTTTCACTAATTTTCAACAAAGTACGCTCCCCGGGGCGCTACCCGGTACGCGAACCGGAAGCTAACCGCGCGAATTTTTTAAAAAAAATGTTTTTTTTTCGCACATATGGGCCTCCTCAGCCATCCTCAGAAAACCTAGGGGGTCAAAATACGTCTACCGTGTCCCCTTCTACCCATTCTGAACATTATGTGCCCTCCATCTTGTATCTTAATTCGACCGAAACACAAAATGGTGGACTCCCGTAACGCTTAAGGTTCGCGTACCGGGGCGCTCCCCGGGAAGCGCTCCATTAAAAAAGGTGGGAAAGTAATTTACAGAAGAAACCCTGGAGACACTTTCCCCAAATATAGATTTGCTCATACTACATACCAATCCCTACCATTTTCACAAATTTGGTTGGAATTCCATTTAGCCATTTAGCCTGTAGACCTCTCTAAATACCCTGAGGTAAATTACTTCACAAAACACATCTGAAGTGTTGGAATTGACAACCAATTAAAATGTTACTTTCATTTTCTACGTTTTTTTACCTGACATTTGATTGGTTATGTACCTGAATATATATAAAGGAAGAGAATGAAACACAGCCATTTTGACTACTACTTCCTGGTGTACATTTCAATAGGATTTTCACTAATAACTTCAACTTCTTTTTAAAGGTAAGTTGTTATTTTAAAAAACTGAAGTATATTGTGCACTTTAAGTTAATATGGTAAACTTTTTCTGATAGTTATATACTATCCCTCTGTAGTAGTTATAGATTTAGATAGACTTCTCTGTTATAGTTATGGATGGAGTTAGGCTTCTCTTGTATAATTATGAATTTACTTACGTTAAATCACATACACTTTTTAGGTTTCGCTGGAGGGCGGAGCTCTTAGCTCCGCCTCCAGAGAAATCTCTTGATTTCAGTAAGGAAAATGGAATACGCCCCCCTGTCCCATTGGCTAGCTCCATAAATGGAGGCTAGCCATTGGAACAGAGATCTGTCCGTCAAGGCCGGACCAGATTCGGGGGCGTTCCTGAGATTTTTTCCCAGGGCAGAGTTACGTTTTTTCCCGTTCCCTCCCCTTTCACTGAAAGTCTGTCCATTCCCGCCCCCTCCGTGTGCCTTTCCGCCCCCCCCTCGCTGTCCTGTGCATGTTTCCCGCCGTCCGTGTCCTCTCCCACCCCCTCCCGCCGTCCGTGTCCTCTCCCGCCCCCTCCCGCCGTCCGTGTCCTCTCCCGCCCCCTCCCGCCGTCCGTGTCCTCTCCCGCCCCCTCCCGCCGTCCGTGTCCACTCCCGCCCCCTCCCGCCGTCCGTGTCCACTCCCGCCCCCTCCCGCCGTCCGTGTCCACTCCCGCCCCCTCCTGCCCCCTGGTCAGATGCCGGTCCTGCATACATAGTCTGCTTGTATTTTTTGCAAAGTACTGTCGCGCCACTGGTGTCCAGCCCGATGCCGCTTCTGGTGGATGGGGCGCACAGTGGAGTAAGTGCAGCTAGGGCAGGAGAGGCCGTCCGTGTCCTCTCCCGCCCCCTCCCGCCGTCCGTGTCCACTCCCGCCCCCTCCCGCCGTCCGTGTCCACTCCCGCCCCCTCCCGCCCCCTGGTCAGATGCCGGTCCTGCATACATAGTCTGCTTGCATTTTTTGCAAAGTACTGTCGCGCCACTGGTGTCCAGCCCGATGCCGCTTCTGGTGGATGGGGCGCACAGTGGAGTAAGTGCAGCTAGGGCAGGAGAGGCCGTCCGTGTCCTCTCCCGCCCCCTCCCGCCGTCCGTGTCCACTCCCGTCCCCTCCCGCCGTCCGTGTCCACTCCCGCCCCCTCCCGCCGTCCGTGTCCACTCCCGCCCCCTCCCGCCGTCCGTGTCCACTCCCGCCCCCTCCCGCCGTCCGTGTCCACTCCCGCCCCCTCCCGCCCCCTGGTCAGATGCCGGTCCTGCATACATAGTCTGCTTGTATTTTTTGCAAAGTACTGTCGCGCCACTGGTGTCCAGCCCGATGCCGCTTCTGGTGGATGGGGCGCACAGTGGAGTAAGTGCAGCTAGGGCAGGAGAGGCCGACAGGCCGCCACGTTCCCTGTCTCAAACTTACCTGGAGGTGGCTGGCTCACCATTCTTATTTTTGGGGGTGCCTTGCTGGGGAGGCAGCCATTAGGTCATCCTCATTTCCTGGTGAATTCCGGGTCCCACAATTCCCACCACAGAAAATATCCAGCCCAATGTAAGCTGGCCGCCCTGCTTTCTTCTCCTACCAGATTATCCCATCCTAAAATGGCCATGCCCGCTTTGATGCAATTTCCTGTTTTCAAGAGTATACATTGAAGCCTGTCCATCCTCATTCACGTTGCAACGCTGCCTAGTGTTCGGTGCGTTTCTTTGCTGCTGTTTCCTGTCCAGACCACTGCGTTTCTTCCTGGAGATTTTGCTTCCTGCTCTTTCAGTTTCTTCTCCTGCGAGCTTGCTTCCTGTTTATGGCGTTGCCCTGCTCCTCCACCGCCGGATGTGTTGCTGTCACCTGGAGATTTTTTGCCTTTGGGCTTTTTCCTACGTCTGGGGCTCCTTCCTGGAGGCACTACCTGCCAGGCGCTACCTAGAGTCTCCGGTATCCTGTCTGCTGAGAGGGGTGGCTCTTATCTCTGGCAGACAAAAACAGCCAATGTCGGAGCCCTTCAGTCTCTTCATCGTAAACACCCCCCAGACACGCGTTTAGAGCCTGACAAGTGCTGCTTTACAGTGAGAATGATTGATGCTGGCTGGTGCTACTGCAGGTTTAAATGTTTCTCGTGTGTGTGTGTTGGGTCATATCTCTGGGCTGAGCGTTGTATGTCAATTGTTAGTGAGTCACCTTTCCCGAGCTACTTCGGGTATTTCTGAGGGACATGGGAGTGAAAGGTGACCTTGTAAGTTTTCTGCAAGGGGCGAGAGATGACCTGATTTTCTTGCGAGTGCCAATGTGAGATGCAAGATGGTGTGTGAGCAGATATGCCCTCTAAATATGTTTGAATGCATGTCTGAGAGATGCCCTTCTTGTATTGTTGTATGAGCATCTGCCAGATTCCCTGTTGTGTGTGAGGATGAGATGACTGACTGATATTGTTACATGTGGGTTTGAGACACACCCTGCTGAAATGTATGCTTGTGGGTAAGAGTGGTGCCCTTTTGAAATTGTTGCATGCCCTCTTGAAAGATGCATTGATGATACTTTTGCATATTGGTACGAAAGATGCCATGTTCCTGTTTTTACTTGCGGGTACCAGTCGCGACCGGTGCAGGTGAGAGCTGTGGGGTGTGGTGGGGGAGGAAGTCAACAGATGACAGAATAGTAAAAAAGAAATTAAAAAAAGAAATAAAACTACTTACCACTCGGCCGCATCGCCGACTCCAAGTAAGTGGTTTTATTTATTTTTTACATTTTATTTTCCACATTCTGTTGTCTTTCGACTCCCCCCTTTGCCCTGCCTCACCACTCTTACCTGCACTGGCCGCGAATGTCAGGTACGCGACATACCCTTCCTTTATTGTTGTAGGCGGATATGACAGATGCCCTTTGAAGCTGTTGTGTGTGAGTATGAGATGCACTTTTGGTATTGCTACAAGTGTGTATTAGACACGCCCGATTGAAATTGCTACTTGGCCGTATGAGTGATGCCCTTTCATTTGTATGAAAGATGCTGGGGTATATTCTTGCATATGGGTATGAGAGATGCGATTTTGTTATTGTTACGTAACTGGTATGAGAGCCTCCCTCCTACTAACGTCGAATGCAGGTGCGACAGATGCCCTGTAGATATTGTTACGTGTGGGTATGAGAGATGTCTTGTTGATATTCTTACATGCCACTGTGAGAGATGTCGTAAACATGTTGTTGCATGCCACATGGCCTGTCGACATTGTTACATGCCAGTATGAGAAACTCCCTGTTGATATTCATATATGGTGATGTTATTGCAGACAGGTATGAGAGATACCCTATCCATATTGTTACATTCAGGAATGAGAGATGCCTTCTGACACATGTAGAAGTGATGCTGTGTCTATATTGTTACATGGGGATGTGAGAGGTACCCTATAGATATTGTTAGAGACAGAATCGGAGATGCACCTTGTGTGGTTGCATGGAGGTGTGAGGGCTGTCCTATGGATCTTTTCACCTGGCGGTATGAGATATCCCGTAGATATCATTACAGGTAGGTATGTTGGACACCTGATAATGTTATATTGTTGAATATAGTTTTATATATTGATGTATAGCGGCATGGTCCGGCCGCAATTCTGCACCACCAGCAAGTGCTCCATTACTACCTTTGAGGACCGCTTTTGGAGGAGAGTCGTGAAGCGACACATGGCAGAGGAGCCGCCGTGAGTCACCGCGGCTTGGATCTATATAGCCCGTATGTTACGGAGCTGTGAAATAGAACGATATTGGGGCCGCTACCTTTCAAAAGTATTTTATGTGGCCCACTGGGGCTAAAAAACTGTTTAACACTACAAAGACCATCATGCACTTCAACCCACGAGGATAACCACAAGGGGGCGCTCATTAAATATGGAATAGAACTTTGGTGTCATTTAAATAAGAGTGCCGTTACTTGTGAACAAGGTCAGATGAGACCGAAATGCATCGGGTAATTACAGCTGGTGACTTGATTTAAATAAAAGGATTTCCATGGCCATATCGTGAGTGCAGACTCCTTTCTTCTTTTGGAGGGAAATTTGCTTGAGATATATCTATATATATATATATATATATATTTACCAAAGTTGCTCCGTCTGGACTGCTTGTGGCCCCGTGGGAGGTGGCGCGCACTCCGGCAAAATTCCAAAACAACGACGTGATCAAGGCTTGTCAAAGCCGAAACATGTTGTAGGTGTAATAAACACCCTTGGACTTTGATCTAGTGCGTGACGTTTGGATTTCTGAGAGCGTTGCTATTGGAAAATTTGTTTTGGAATATATATATATATATATATATATATATATATATATATATATATATATATTCATATTCACAAATCCACATATATATAGTCCTGTAGGCGCGTCATGTGCTCAAGGCCTGCATAGGCCGAAACGCTTCATGGCGGCACAGCGCACAAAGCAAAAGAAACAATAAAAGGTTTGCACAAAATAAGAGGTGTCCGTTTCTGTTTCTGGTTCCGAAGGCATTGAAGCGATTAAGAACAAGCATTTACAATGCAACGGTTTCGCCTTTGGAAAAGTTTGAGCTATTGGCATTGTAAATGACAACATTTGTATTCATGTGTTGGTTTTGAAAACAGATAAATAAATGGCATTGTCATTTACATTGCAAATAGCTTTAACATTTCCAAAGGCGAAACCGTTGCATTGTAAATGCTTGTTTATATTCCTACTTCCACTCTGATACTATACACTGCCCAAAGATAAATTCACTGTTAAAAACTGCCTATCTAAAATTAATCCCAACAGTGCCCTATCTCTACTAATATATATTTTTTTAATGCAAATTTCAGGCAAAATGGAAGGCGAACAGAAAGTTTCATTTGAAATTGTCCTTGCAGAGACCAACCAAGAAATCATTGATCCAAATGACATTGAATTTATGGATGAAACTTGGGACCAAGAACTACTGCAATGTGTGCAATCAGTAGATGTCTTCCTTGAAAATGAGGACATTTTACACACTCAAACATTACAAGCTATGTTCAATGAAAATAACGACATTTCAGACAGTGAAATGTTAGACATTTTATTAAATTTTGAAACACAATCACAATAATAAATAATTGCTTAAAAAATAAAGAAATAAAAAAAAAATCAACAAAACAAACAATCAATTAACATCCAATATTTGAAAAGTCTATCATTCTTTTTTCCTTATAGTACGCTCCCCGGACCGCTTCCCGGTTCGCGAACCGGGCGCTCCCCACGCAAAAAAAACACAATTTTTTTTTTATTTGCCCCGCGGGGCCCTTTTAAAGCCTCCACATCAAACCTAGGGGGTCAGGGAGGATCTACTATGCCCCCTTATGGTCATTTCCCCCTTTGTTTTGGCCTCCTCTTGTCTCTCGATCCTACCGAGAGACAAGATGGCGGCCGCTCCGGACTGTTTAGAATGTTGACAGACACCGGAGAGCAAATCAGCTTCGCTACGCGAAGTTCCGTTACGCGTCAAGTACGCGAACCGGAGCGCTACCCGGAACGCGCTTACAGATATATATCTTTTTTTGAACGTTAATTTCTCAAAATCCACTGGAGCACATATCTTGAGACCTAGCAAAGGCACATTGGGCTAACAGTCCCTACAATTTTGCCAAGTTTCGTGCAAATCCATTCAGCCGTTCGGGCTAAAAGTGAGGCCAACCGCCCTATGGAAATTAACATGGGAAAAACACGTTTTGGGACCCCCCTTTTTTCTCAGCCCTCCCTTGACAAACCCCCCCCAAATTTTCAGTGGCTGCTCAGAAACAAAATGTTCAATTTTCCTGAAAATTTCATCCAATTCCGTCCACAAACGCCAAAGTTATTAGACATAGAATTTTCAAAAATCCCATAGAGAAAAAATCCTAACTATATATACCTACTGGCGACCGCCAGTAGGTAATATATATATATATATATATATATATATATATATATATATATATATATATAAAACTCGAAAACTGAGTACTATTGTGTTCCATAGGTAATTTTCACCTCCTCAGTCAACTAAACAATAGTTGTCTTGTTTTTTTGCTTTAATATTTCCTCTCAGCTGCTCTTGCTCATCTAGGTGCTGCAGGTTTTTTTTGCATCTGGCTCTTCATAGATCCAATGGGGAAAAGGGGAGTTTTATTTGTTAAAAACAAGGGGCATTCTATTGGTTAAAAACAAGGGACATTCTATTGGTTAGAAACAAGGGACATTCTATCGGTTGAATTAAAATCCCAAATGACCTCATTTGATGCAATTACCCTTATCCAAATTAGAACTTGTGTTAACTGGAATGTTCTCCCTCGCGGTACTTTAAATGCCCATCAACCCATGCCCCAGCAAATGGATCCAGCAAAAACCATCTGTAACTGGTCAACTGGAATTTTGAAAAGAGATAAAAAGAGCAGTTCCCAGAATTGGATATTTGCCAATTTACATATTCAGTTCTTTTCACATATTCTGGATTATACAAGAAAACATAGATCAATGATTGAGTGAATATTTCCGGATTCTCTGGAGCCTCCATGTAGTCGGTATTGAAGAGACATTCCTGACCAATAATCATTGTGATGAGGAAGCTGAGTGGGACAAGACAGCTGTAAAGTACTTTAAACAAAAGTTCTTATTCAGCCCGTCAGAACTGGTGACACATCATGGGAGCCATGGCGTGGGACGGCACAATATGTGCGCCGACTCATGCGGGCTAAAAATAGGCTGAAATCTTTCTGAGAGCTTTGACGGCACATTCATCCAGCTTCCCTCTGCTCCAGCTGGGAATCTTTGGCTCTCTGACGATGAGACATTCCTAACAGATGTTTGGGCAGTGCTCCATACTACATGATGACATTAAGTATATCTCCATTTGTAGATTGATCTACACGCTCTAATGCACCATGTAAAAACCATGGCCAGTATTCCCATTAAGAAGATCATTTTCTGGAATTTGTATACAGTAATGTACACTAGACTGTTCCAGAGTGGCCATCCGTGTCTACAAGCAGGTCTCTGTGGGTATTGCTTATGAGTGGCTGTGATGGCCACCGTAGGGGGAGGGGGGAGGTTGTAAAGTATCAAATGACATCCATTCATATTTGTTTAGTTAGTTCTGCCCTCAAGGGATTACAGTGCACTCTGTAACCTAAAATATACTGGCTGCGAGATCCCTTTCGACCTATCAGCATTGGCTCATAGGCAGAAGGGCTGCATGCTTTAAGGATGACCACTTTGAAGGAGGGGTGTAGCCTGGACAATGGCCCTTATGTGTCCAAGCATGTCTTTGTAGGCACAGAATCAATGGTTGAAGTGGGCGGGATCGGAGGGGCCCGGTGTGCCCATATTGTTTTAATTTAAGTAATACTGTTCCCCTACTGTTTTGTGAAATATGAACCGTCCATGGGGCCATTAATTCTGACAATTGAAATGTTTCAACTGAAGCATAAGGCAGGGAGTCTGCTGTGCTGTGAAACTGAGGGCTCGGCAGACAGCTAAATAAACCTTCTTGTCTATAACTGTAAACGGTGCTTGGAACCCGGTATTGGCTTTAATTGATGGAATCACTTGAAGCTTCCTGATGACACAGATTTATTCTTTTTTGGTGGTATTGCAAAGGAGGTACCAGCTGCGCTTAAGGGACAGTTTTTAGAAAAAGAGCACTATGTACAGTCTGGGTATTACTAAAATCTATATTTTGTAAGCACTTTTTTTATCTTTAACCATTTGCGCATTTTGTAGCAGCCTGTCATACTGTGTGCAATGCAATTTTAAAATAATGACTTACGTATTCACAGTGCTTTTTGTCATAGACTGGAACTTCATAGCACTAAAAATATACAAGTTATTATTCTCAGCTTCCCAACGAGGATTCAGTTCTGTGGCTCTCTGGTCATAGACCTCTGCAGTGCATTAATTAATTGTGGTTTGTAATGTATGATAGTGCACTTCTTGATGATTAGCATAATTTGCATTTCATTTAAATTGTGCATTATTTTATATCCAGTTACCTGAAGTAAAAACAAAAAAGTTACAGAATATTATTTTTAAAACCACACATTTCACCCCAAATCACAGTTCCCATACTTTTTTTTAATGCTCTTCGACCACTGCACAGAAAAGCCCTTGATACATCTTTCCCTATATCCTCTCATCAGGATTGACAGTGGATCCTAGGTACAAGGGACGGACTGTCCTATCTACCACCAGGCATTTCGGTGGGCTGCAAAGGTGGGGGCTGGTTTCACTGCCAGTGTGGGCCAGTTTTGCTGCTAGGTCCTGCTGGCCACGTCCCTACTAGCTGCACTTCTAAATAAACAATGTAAAAACAAATAGCTTTAACGTATGCTCTAAGCAACCTTCAAAACTATTTCTTTCCGCATTATTTAGAAAGCCTGCAAGTAGAAACATGGTTAGGAGGGCCTCAGCAACAAAACCGTACCCCACCCAACAAGCCCACGGAAACACCGGGTAGCCAGTCCTCTAAGAACTATCTGTGTTCTCCACAAAAAGGGCCCCCTGAGGCCGGGCACTGAATATCTGCCACCTTTTCGGTGTACACATCAGGGAGTTTTAATAACATTATAGGCCCCCGGGCAAATCAGTGCACTGGGCCCTGCCAGCATTTGTTTAATGGACAATTAGTGTTAAATTCTAGTCTGCATGGGGCCCCTGTACTCGTTGGGCCCCTGGGCAACTGCTCAGTGTGCCCATGCATTAAGATGGCACTGGTGTACACATTCAAGGACCTCTCTACTAGGGCCAGTTTTATGTGTACCATGATATTATCATGTGCAGATTCCATCATTTCCATTAGGGACAGCCCGCATACACATGACGGAATGCCTTTCGATCAGCCCTTTCTTTCTGCAAGAGTAAAGCACAATTGCAACACTAAGGTGTCATTTACCCAGTGAGCCCACTCTTTTGATAACGTGGTGATAAGTGTTTTATTCCAGCCATTTACGCTTTCATGTAATCCACAATACTCTCAATTCTAGTGTCAAGAAAGGGGTCACTGTGCAAAAATGCTGAAAAACCTCCACGTTTGAAAGCTCTATTGACTGAATTCACAAAAGACCTTCCCAAGAAGTAAGTTTGGTTTTCATTTAAAAAATTTAAAACGATATTTCTATAATTTATGCATAGCAACAACCATTGAAAAGTAAAAAAATATAATGAAAGATAGATTGTGTAGCATACTGATGGAGTAAGGTTTTGTACGTAAAGAAACTTGCTTGTATTCAACTCTCTCGAAATAACATGTAATAACGTAACCAGCATGTTTTGTGATTACTAATAGTTGCACCACACAACATTTTCTTCATCTAGGGGAAGCTTGTATATGTGCTTTACTAACCAGTAACCCGAGTGTCTTAATATGGCTGCTGAAAACGCAGGAACACTTCAGTGCATGCGTCTACTGCATCTACGTAGTACAACGTCCTTTGCTTTTGGTGGGAATTCTTTGCAGCTGCGCAGTACTACTTAATATGGCCGCTTTGAACCTCACATGCTAATGCATATGCTTTTGCTTAAACTAACCTTTGTATGTCTTGCTTGACTGCTAATGCAATAGATCAAATAAATTAATGGGATTAGAGTAGGAATAAGTGGTATACAGTGCATTCATTTATTTTCATATTCTAATATGTTCTTCTTTTACTTTATTATTAGTTCATATTTGGGCCTGGCGGGTGACTGAATTCTCCATCTTGTCTGAACCCTACACATGCGTACTAAAGACTTGAAACCCTGCGACAGTGACATTGAATGTCTGCCAAGAATTGTCTCACAAGCAATGTGCCTGGGAACTTTACCTCTTGACCCGGAGAGGGGAAGAATATGCAAACAAATAAAATACATTGTAATAAAGTAATATGATTGTTGCTGGGAGGAATAAAACTTGTGAAAATAAATTAAACTAACGAAGATGACTTCATATTAGTATGGTGTAATGACCTCTCCCCATCCCATTGACCAATCGAATGCTGGGAATACACGAATATTGAAACATTGGAGGGAGGACATACACTGAGAATAGTATAACTAAGGTAGGCCTAGTCAGTTAGTTTGTCCGATTTGTCACAGACCTGTCACTGACCCAACGTCGCTGAAGGAGAATCATGGATGTCACAGAGCGCAGAGGGCTGGTCGAGCACTGTGACAGAAGAATCGGGAGATTGCTGAAGGAGAAGAATCGATCTATCTAGAAGGGAACAAGAGTAGCACCAGAGAGGGGTGTAACGCTGGTGTTGCACTTAGAAGAGGTTACCTGTCCTAACCTGCACTTGTCCTGAACTACTGGCTCCTGATTAGTCTGGAGCCTTTTCTTTCCAGCCCTTGGCCAGGGGTTGGTCCTCGCACTATTCTAGGTAAATATAAATCTGTGTGGTATGTCCTTGTACCGTTTTCCTTTTTTCACCCTTCCCAGGTACCACTGTCTAGAAACTTTACTAAGTCTTTAAAGATTTTTGCTTTGATCGCTATTTTTATCCTGGACAGAGTGGTGATTGGCATGTATTGGTATTTGACTCCCAAAATATTGCATAGATAAAAGTTTAAAACTCTCCTGAGTCTGTGATCATTTTATGAAATAAGGCAAATTATTGTTTATGCCTATTATTATAACAACCTGATCCATAGACCTGAGTAAATTAAGAATCGAGGTGACAAGGAAATTGGTAAGATATGGTGTACAGGTATAAACCATTATAAGGTAAAATTATTTCTGATAGGCAGCAAATAGATTTCCGGCTTATCATGTGTATGTTTATGGGCCCATGTGAGTATGGTGTATTATGAGTAACCCAAGCTGGTAATCTCGTGCCATATGTATTTTGTGATAGCAGAATGATGGTTAGGTTTTAGTTAAGATAGGTAGTTAGTCGTGTTTTTGTATATTTTATTGATTTTATATTAACCAAAACACGCTTTTTTATTGTTATTTGTTGTCCAGAATTTCCTGGGGATATTGAATAGCGGGTGGTAAATGGAAGCCACACTGCAGTGAGGTTACTTGCCTTGATGAAGAAAGTGTGGAAAGTTAGGTAGAACTTGAAGCACTAAATAGGGATTATTTTTTCTTGTGAGAGTGATTGATAGCAAAGGAGTTCTTCGGTGAAACATTGGTCTTATATCATCTAGAAAGGGTTATACTGAAGGAGTAACAGGTTCTTTAATGCCTGAGTGAAGAGTAAGCAGAAGGGTTTTACTCGAAGTATGTGACGGGTAAACGGAAAAGTTTTACTCGCAGCAAAAGAAATTTTCTTTCCTTTGAATTTAGTCAACCAGGCACAGTAGCAAATGTTTCTATGTTGTTAATGAATGAAAAATTTAAGTAAACTTTGAAAGAAATTGAGTTTCGTATTACCTTGCAAAGGAGTGGTCAGCCGCGGGGTTGCACTGACATCACCTAGAGTCGCACTGGGATTGGTTGAGACAGCGGGTGTGTAGCTGAGGTAAAATTTATAAAGGAGGGGTGAGTACAGAAGAGCAAATCTGACATCACAGGAAAACCGCTCTAGCATTGGTTAAAATAATTCAGTAAACCAAACTCTGATTGGTAATAAGAATAAAAGACGCGCTGACATTGGAGAAGCATTAGTGTAGAAGTAAACAATTGATTAGTTGCCAAAATAGAATTCACAGTATTATTAGATAGCGGAAAATATATGTGGAGCCTTGAACCAACTATAATAGGGTCCCGTCCAGACAGAAGATTTATAGGTTTTGCCCGCGAGCAGATATTAGAGGGAAACCAAGCACAATGAACAGAGAGAAGAGGAAAATGTCATTTATGCAGAAGATTAAAAATTATTCAAAAAAATATAAGCCCATTAAAACTAGAGAAGGAATTATTATTCCTCCTCCGAATACACCTGCATAATATGATTATAGAAAGAGGCTACCACACTTGTGTATAGTTAGAAAATTAGATAGAGTAAACCAAGGATAATGGAATATCAGCATTTCCAGAAAATGGAACATTTAATGGGAGAATATTGCATAATTGCAAATTCGCATGAATGAATTAGATCCAAGGCCTAAATTAACTCAGTGTGAAGTTCTAGAAGAATGGGAGATTGAGGCTTTTGAGCTACACAGACCTTGATGTGACAGGAACTTAAATACATTTTATCCAAGATTTCCATGAGAGACTCGAGATAAGCAGATGAAACAATGGAGGCAGGCAATGGTAGTGGAAGGATTATACCCTGTATTAACTACAAAAGAACCAACAGGAAGTAAATGTGCAGAGAAAACAAAGCATTTAATGACTAATAATGGAATTTCTGAAGATGATTATTTTGAAGATTTATTAAAGAAAAATCCTCCTCCTTATCAAGAGGAATTAAATAGGATTACCCCTAGTGCCCCACTTTTGAAAACACCTTTACTTCCACAGATTATACATGATACCACAATAGAAAGGGTACAACAGGAAAAAGAAAAAGAAGCAATAAATAAAAATAGAAATGAGTTAATTCAGAAAATAACCCAGTTAAATACAAGTCCTGAAGCACTAACGATATCAGTAACTATAGGTCCTGTAGTTCCCTTACATGTGGACAAACAAACTGGTCCTAAAACTCCTGTTCAAACCACTCCTAAAACGTTACCTAGAAAGGAAAATGTAATAGTTGATGACCAGGCAAGTGAGTGTGAGTCAGTGATTTCTTTAATCGATTTACCAATAGGAGAACCAATAAGTGACTCATTTAGAAAAGTTACTCCTGGATGTTCCAAAGAAGTACAGATTGAAACTCCCACGAGAACAAGAAATGCCACTGTAGTAAAACACAGAAAAGATAGAAAGATGGACACGAGACATAGAGAAGCCAAAAACGCAACCAAAAATATTATATATATTTAAATTACAAATATAATTGGTAGAAATGATTGCTGGAAATGTAGGGATAGAAAGATTAAATACATTCAGTGAAGAAGAATTATTATTCATATGCGGAAGCATTACCCAAAAATAAAAATATTTCATGAAAAATTGAAGAATTTGGCCTCTGAAATGGGAATTGACATAGGTAAATCTAAAGTGTTGCAGAAACCATACAGAGCAGAATTTTCTGACCAAGATTTAGAAAACATGCATGTGTCAGGAAGAAAGTTACAAATAAAAAAATTATTGTCATTGTTGCAAAAATGGGGAGATTTTGGATAGGTGGAAAACTAGATGGACAAAGAAAAAGGAAGAAGCCCAGGCAGATCGAATAACATCTGAGTATTTGATGAAGGAAACAGAAAAAGTTGAGAGGTTGTGTCCAATGAGATAAGTTCCAGGAGGAGGTTATGTACATGTCCCATGGATTCGACAAGATATTTTATCATTTATAAATGATTTCCAAAAGCTTAGAGAAAAACCGGTAGAATGGTACAGGCAAGTAGAAATGTTTGTGAAGGTTTCAAAAGTTTGGTTAAGAGATTTAGATGGCTTGTTTGACATTGTTGTTCCTGCTGATTTATGGGCAGAGTGTAAAGTCACCGTTGATTGGCCTCATGATGGGTACCACAAAGATGGAAAAACAGGAGCCCCATCAGAAGCTGTAATGAAAAAATATCACCAAGTAATCACTTATTTGAAGGGAAAGATTTCCCCAAAAGAAACAGATTGGATAAAAATAGAACAACCCAAGAAAAAGATGAGTCAGTACATGCATATTGTGAGCGTCTTTTACAGGTATTCAAACAGTACAGTGGGTTTGAAAATATTGAAAAAAAAGATATGACACATTTTGTATATCGTTTTGTGTCTGTGTTAAGGTCAGATATATCCCAAATTATTAAAGAACATAAGTTGTGTTGACAGGGCAACCCTATTGATGAAATTCTCAAGTACGCGAAGTCCTGTGGGAATAAAATTGACAATAGACGAAAGAAATTAGAAGAAAAGGTAATGTGGGCTCAAGTTAAATTAGCAGAGCACCAAGAACTTCAGTTAAGTAATCAGGCAAATAATCAAAGAAAAGGAGAAGGTCAAGGAGAAGGAAGTGGGGGCAAACCAAGAGGGCGTATGAGCAGAGAAGAGGCAAATAAAAAGTTTCCCTGTCACGGGTGCGGAAAATTGGGGCATTGAAAAAATGAGTGTAAACTTATACAGAATAATAATGTCCAAACTAAAAATTTAAATCCACAGACGCTGAATGAGGTGTTAATGAGGCAACTGCAGCGGGTTGTCCAGAATCAATTGCCACCTGTCCCTATGCCAGATTTTGTGAGTCAAGCCAAGTACAGTGTGGATACCGGATTCCGGGAAGAAAGTGGTAAGAAAACTTCTATAACGCCACTTTTTCTTTTGCAGGATTCATTTTTTGACAAGGAAACCCAATGACGGTGCCTGAGAGGGGGGAAGGGGAATGCGTACTTGACGCATCCTTGCCGGTAGATCAGTCAGGTCCATATATAGAAGGTAAAGTGAAAGGAAACGACATCACCTTCTTGTTAGACACTGGTGCTAACTGTTCTACTCTGAGAACAGCAGATGTTCCAAACCTACCCCTCTCGGGAGAACCGATCCAAGTAGTGGGCGTTTCTAATATCAGATTAGGACCCCCAATTACTGAACCAATGGAGGTATGTTTTGGCAATTTTCAAGAAATGCACAAGTTTGTTGACGGCGACTCAAGTCCTGTAAACTTGCTAGGAAGGGATTTATTGTGCAAAATGATCTGCGCAATATTTTGCACACCAGATGGTATTGCAATTCAGACTCATGATGAAGACGGAGTGTACAGAATCATGTTAGCTAGACAGGGAACTGCAGTTTAAAAGATGACCCCTGATAAGTTACCAGAGGAGGTTCAAAATACTGTAAATCCTGATGTGTGGGATTTTACCGGAAAAGTAGTAGGATTAATGGGAAATGTAGATCCAGTAAAAGTGACTTAAAAGAAGGTGCAGTCTACCCAAATACCCGACAATACAAAATGAGCCCAGAAATAAAAGCTGGTGTTGCAGCAGAAATTGAACGATTAGTTGAGCATGGCATATTAAAAGAAATAATGAGTAGTCCTTGTAATTCACCTATAATTTGTATATAGAAACCCAACGGAAAATGTAGAGTGGTCCAAGATTTGCACAAAATAAATAAAATTGTTGTACCATGTTGTCCAATAGTACCGAATCCAGCAGTGATCCTATATCAGATACCATGGAGCCCAGGATGGTTCACTGTAATTGATTTGTGTCATGCCTTTTTCTCCATTCCTTTGCATCCTGAGAGTCAGTTTTTATTTTCGTTTAAATTTGACGAGCATGTTTATGTTTTGGAATCTTGTTCCTCAAGGGTACATAGAAAGTCCATTGATTTTGAATCAGATTTTGAAAATTTTGAAAACATTTTTTAATCATTTGTGTTGCCTCAGCAGTATGTTCAGTACATAGACGACTTATTAGTCACTGCAAAAACTCGTAATGATTGTGTCATCGTCTCCATTGCATTATTGAATCACTTAGCTGAAGGTGGACCTAAAGTGTCACATTAGAAATTACAACTCTGCACCACTTCGGTAAAATATTTAGGGCACCAAATAGAAAGAGGGGTCAGAAGAGTGACATCAAAAAGAATCAAAATGATAAGAAACATGAAATTACCTCAGACACAGGAAGAAGTAAGGACGTTTCTTGGAGTTGTAGGTTATTGCAGGCAGTGGATTGTGGGATTTTCAGTATTAGCCAAACCATTGATACAATTGACCACGAAAAGAGCAAGAGACCCAGTAGAATGGGATGATGAAAGCATGACAGCTTTTGTGAAATTATGCAACTGTTTGTGCGAAGCACCTGCGTAAGGTATGCCAGACTATTCAAAAGAATTTGCACTATTCTGTGATGCAAGAGACAATCTTGCACTTTCAATCTTAACACAGACACATGGCTTAATGTGACGTCCTGTGGCATATTTTTCTGCTTCTTTGGATCTAGTGGCATCTGCATTGCCAGGGTGCCTAAAAGCAGAAGCTGCAACATGCACAAGTCTGAAGCAGAGTGAATCCATTGTAATGGGACACCCTGTAACAGTGTATGTCCCACATTCAGTTGTAATTCTGCTAACACGGACACAAACTCAGTACCCCACTCCTAGTCGGCTGACTAAATACGAACGAGTCATCTTAGGTGCTGTAAATGTAACGATAGTCAGATGTACTGTCCTAAACCCTGCAACTCTGTTACCTGATTCACTTTTTGAAGATGTAAAAGATGAGGTTGAACATGAATGTCTTAATGTCACTGAACTAAGTACCAAACCTTGTGCAGACATACAGGAAGAACCCTTAAACAATCCAGAACATGAACTGTTTGTAGATAGCTCGTGTATGCATCATAAGGAAGGAGGATTGAGTGCTGCTTATGCTGTATGCACATTGGCTGGAATAGTCAAAGCATCCTATTTACCAGGAGTCAAGTCTGCACAAGTTGCTGAATTGGTCGCTTTAATTAAAGCTTGCAAAATTGGGAAAAAATGGAGAGTAACCATTTATACTGACAGTCAGTATGGTTACGGGGTTGTGCATGATTGTGGCCAGCTCTGGAAGCAAAGGGATCTCATGACTTCTACAGGAACCCCTATTAAAAATGGATATTTTTTAAAAGAATTCATTGAGGCAATTCAATTGCCAAAAGAAGTGGCCATGGTCAAGTGTGCTGCTCACCAATCAGGAAATGATAAAGTGACAGCTGGTAATCGTTAGCTGACCAAGTTGCCCAACATTGTGCTAAATACAAAATAGCAGTAAACAAGACAATTCATGCATGTGGAATCATCTGCCAACTTAAGCTACTAGGGGGCATAGGGACATGGGAGGGAGTGAGAGAGTTACAAAATGAAGCAGAAACAAAAGAAAAGGAGGAATGGGAGAAAATAGGTTGCCAGAGAAGAACTGATGATGGTGTGTGGGATTACTTAGATGGAAGACCTGTATTACCTGACTGTATGTTTGCACCAATGGCTAGAATGTATCATGGAGACACAGACATAGGCAATGTTACAATGATTAGACTTTTTCGACAAGATTGGTTCAACGGAAGGTTCAGGAATGTTGCAGAGAGTCTTTGCCAGAGATGTTTAATTTGTCAATAAATGAACCAAGGTAGGAGAACTGTAGTTTGTCCCAGAAAGATTGGAAAAGCTGAGGGTCCATTTATAAGACTTCATATTGATTTCATTCAGTTACCTCTTTTTCAAGTATTAAAATATGTACTTGTAATTGTTTGTTTATTTTCAAAGCAGGTGGAAGCATACCCCACCAGAAGTAATGACAGCTTGACAGTGGCCAAACTCCTATTGAGGGAACTCATTCCTAGGTTCAGTTTTCCAGTAACTATTGAGTCAGACTGAGGGTCTCATTTTAATAATTAAATAATTCGATGAACTTGTGAAGCATTCAAAATTGATCAAAAATTGCACTGTGCATACCACCCAGAGGCTTCTGGAGTGGTAAAACAACTAAATGGCACAATCAGGTCAAGACTGGGAAAGGTGTGTGCATCCACTCCACTGGAATGGCCTGATGCTTTATCTCTTGTCCTGATGGGACTCAGAAGCATTCCAGACAAGAATACAGGCTTGAATCCCCTTGAGATTCTCATGGGAAGGGCAATGAGGCAAGCATGTATACCAGGACACAAGCTGCAGAATATATATATGATGTGGTACTGGAATATTGCAAAGAGTTGGCTGACCAAGTGCGTTCTATCTCTCACCGGGTTGGGTAAGATGCTGTTGCCAGGCAGCCAAACCAAGTGCATGATCTGAATGCTGGTGACTGGGTAGTGATAACAGATCACACTTGAGAATCGTGCCTAGCACCAAGGTGGGGAAAGCAACATCATATTATATTAGTTATAACGACAGCTGTGAAATGTGCAGGCCTACCTAACTGGATACAGCCAGCCACACAACGAGGATACCAACTCCTGACAAGGCAGAATCACAAGAAATTCAAGTGGTTGTGGGGGATGATGGTTGTACAGCTGAGGAATCACAGGAAATCGATTCTGAAGTAGCTGATCAAGAACAACCTAGCACTAGTCAGGATGACTGGTTCCCAATAGTAGACATACCTGAAATAACTGTGAGAACAAGAAGCCAAACTTATCTAGACAGACAGAGTGATAGTGAGGACGAGAAAGGAAGAGAAGAACGCACTCAGATTACAGAAAACAAAGCTAACATTAAATCTGAGGAGGATCAGATAAGGAAAGAGTAATATACTAAGACAGAAGAAAATAAAAGTAAAATTCGCGAGTCTGTGTAGGGACAGATAGGCTCTAGAGAACACGTTCAGGTAGAAGACAGCCAAGAAATTATAAGCCCTGAGCAAGACCAGTTAAGTGAAGAAAAACAAGTTCAGGAAGAAGAAGGAGAACAAAGTCAAAGCAAACAAACTCCTGAACAGGGTCAGAATAGTGTAGAAGAACACATCCAGGCCGAAACGGCAAGGAAAATAAGCCCTGGACAAGGTCAGATAGAGGGGAATACAGAAGACGAAAATAACTGAATTGTGCCACAAATCAGAGACAATAAAAGAACAATTGAAGAAACTGAAAGCACAGTGCCAGCTAAAAGACTCAGAAAAGGTGATGCTTGGCCTAGTATTATCAAAAGACTGAAATATCACCTTAAGACAATAAATGAAGAACCTGACCAGGTAAATGAAGTAACAAGTCAATCTGGACCGTCCACTGAAAAGTCAAGAAAGAGCTTCGAGAATCTGGAAATAAGTGGAGAAAGTGATTAAGAATTAGAAGTTGATCCAATAGACGAAGAAGTGAGACCGACTTGAAAGGAAGAAATTCCCAAGGTTGTACCCAGTACAAAATTCAGAAAGAGGGGAGAAATCTTCCTAGTCCGAAATGGCTGATAGGAGAGTCGTTGGAAAACCGAAACGGAATTGTGTAGAAAGATGCTGTAAAATGTGTATATGTAGCATATTTTTAGTACTTACAATATGGTTAGGACTGACAATAGCCATTCCCTATGTAATGACTGAAAGTAAACAAATTAACACTAGTACACATGGAAAGGTAGCAAATAGTAAACAAGACAGAGTAGAATTAGGAGCACCAGATAAGACAGATGTACATCACAGTAGGCATAGAAATGATACAGATCTAAACGTTTTCGCAAATCTGTTAGTACACGATGTAGAAACCATGGAAGTTAGCGATTGTTGTGTGTGTATGACATTACCAACATCAGTAGCAGAAGGAGTGACATTACCATTAACCTATGGTATTTCATGTAGTATTTTAGCAAGTTTATTTTATAGAACTGGAAAGTTACAATATTAGTATTCTAATGTAGATGTGTTTTTCTCTGAAATTCTCTTACGTAAAATCATTAACCCCGTCCTTAGCAGTAGAGACTCACAATTCATGGGTGAATATTTACTAACTATGAAGGCAATGGACATAGCTGAAGCACATAAGCACAATCTAACCTGTAAATTACATGAAGAATAAAAGGTATTTTTGAACTTAGCAGAGAAAAGTATTTTTGAACTTAGTAGAGATAAGGAGACAGGATTTCCATAGAAGGGCTGCAGAACCGAAACCTCAGATACCTAAATGGGCAGAGAGACTTTATTGTAAATGTAAATGTATTTGAGCTTGTAAAGCGCACTGCTACCCGTCCGTAGGTTTCCTGGCGCTGTATAACTCTGGGGAACCCATCCTGGCTTTCCCTGTGGGACGGTCCCTGCTGGGAGTCCCCAAGGTGGAGCCAGGAATCCCCAGAGTTGATGGGGCCGTTGTGGAGATTAGGCAAGCTAATGCCCAGAGTTGCCAAGTGGAACCCCTGATTAGAGTAAGCACCGAAGCGAGAATTATCGAGTCCGCTGACCCAAGTCCACGACCCTGCCACGTTGGGAATTGAACCCTGGTCCCGGACTGACTTCTGCTCCAGAGTCTGCCGCCTCTAACCAGTGAGCCACACTACTCCACTCTGGCAAGACTCATGCTGCTATGTCCCTGGACCTTGAAAAGAAAGGGAAAATCTGTCTCCATAGGTTACAAACAGAGTATAACCATATATTTATTGGTTCCAGTGAATGTGAGCACAATTTCCTGATAATTTGGGGTTGGGGACTAAAAGGGGGAACTGATCCAGTATTTCCTGGATTCTATTATATTTGTGGAAATAAGGCTTATTTTAAGCTGTCTGACCACTGGTATGGAAGTTGCTATTTCGGAATAGTATTCCCAAAGGTGTACCATGTAAAAATAATCACTGGAAGCAATGAAGAAAATAACTGACTAACACGAAAGAAAAGGGCTAGTTTTTCAAAAATTGTAGGAGATATGTTTAGTGCCTTGATACCTTCAGTGGGAGTAATTCAAAATACTCAAAGAATTTGTAAATTATCCACAGTGGTTGATCGCTTATCGACTGACACTGCTGGAGGATTCTTAATGATCAATACTGAATTAGTTGCGGTAAGATCTATGATTTTGCAAAATCGACTTACTCTTGATATATTATTGGCAAAAGAGGGCGGAGTCTGTAAAAAGTAGAAGGCACAACATTGTTGCACCTACATACCTGACAAAAGTATTGAAAGTGGGAGGTATGTCAAAAATATTACAAATTTGGAAGAAGAATTGAAACCACTGGAAGTTGACAGTGCATGGAAGACACTAACTGAGAGTATTTCTACTCTGGGTAGTTGGTTTTCTAATATAGGGAAAAGTATTGTAGGCAAAATACTGATGCCAATAATGGGTATAACTTTATTAGGTTCAATAATAATGATTTAGTGCAAATGCATTAGGAAAAGAAAATGGTATGAAGTGAATGAGAAAGGAAAGAAAAGAAAATATGATGAAATTCAACTTGAAGAAATAAAAGGAGATATTTACAAAAAGATGAAAGGTTTTCAAAAGAAAAGAGGAAAAGGAAATTCCAAGTGATTGAAGAAATAGAATTGGGTAATTGCTAAAGTTGGCATCTGGTTCAGTAATTAGTGATGGCATAGAATGCCATCAAATAGGGGATTGATGGAGCAATGTTTTGTACGTAAAGAAACTTGCTTGTATTCAACCCTCTCGAAATAACATGTATTAACGTAACCAACATGTTTTGTGATTACTAATAATTGCACCACATGACATTTTCTTCATCTAGGGGAAGCTTGTATATGTGCTTTACTAACCAGTAACCCGAGTGTCTTAATATGGCTGCCGAAAACGAGGGAACTCTTCTGCGCACGAGTCTACTGCATCTACGTAGTATGATGTCCTTTGCTTTTGGTGGGAATTCTTTGCAGCTGCGCAGTAGTACTTAATATGGCCGCTGTGAGCCTCCAATCTTAATGCATATGCTTTTGCTTAAACTAAACTTCATATGTTTTGCTTAACTGCTAATGCAATAGATTAATGGGATTTGAGTAGGAATAAGTAGTATACAGTGCATTCATTTATTTTCGTATTCTAATATGTTCTTCTTTTACCTTTTTATTAGCTCATATTTGGGCCTGGAGGTTAACTGAATTCTCCATCTTGTCTGAACCCTACACATGTGTACTAAAGACTTGAAACTCCAGCGACAGTGACATTGAATGTCCGCCAAGAACTGTCTCACAAGCAATGTGCCTGTGAACTTTACCTCTTGACCCGGAGAGGGGAAGAAGATGCGAACAAATAAAATACATTGTATTAAAGTAATATGAATGTTACTGGGAGGAATAAAATTGTGAAAATAAATTAAGGGCAGGATCATAGAACAATTAAACTAAAGAAGATGACTTCATATTAGTATGGTGTGATGACCTCTCCCCATCCCATTGACCAATCCAATGCAGGGAATACACGAATATTGAAACATTGGAGGAAGGTACATACACTGAGAATAGTATAACTAAGGTAAGCTTAGTCAGTTAGTTTGTCTGACTTGTCACAGGCCTGTCACTGACCCAACGTTGCTGAATGAGAATCGTGGATGTCACAGAGCGCAGAAGGCTCGTCGAGCACTCTGACAGAAGAATCAGGAGATTGCTGAAGGAGAAGAATCGATCCATCTAGAAGGGAACGAGAGTAGCACCAGAGAGAGGTGTAATGCTGGTGTTGCACTTAGAAGAGGTTACCTTTCCTAACCTGCACCTGTCCTGAACTACTGGCTCCTGATTAGTCGGGAGCCCTTTCTTTCCAGCCCTTGGCCAGGGGTTGGTCTTCGCACCATTTTTGGTAAATATAAATCTGTGTGATATGTCCTTGAACTGTTTTCCTTTTTCCACCCTTCCCAGGTACCAATGTCTAGAGATTTTACTAAGTCTTTAAAGATTTTTGCTTTGATCGTTATTTTTATAATTGAGAAACTGGTGATTGACATGTATTGGTATTTGACACACAAAATATTGCATAGATAAAAGTTTAAAACGTTCCCGAGTCTCTGATCATTTTATGAAATAAGGTCAATTATTGTAAATTATTGAGGTGACAAGGAAATTGGTAAGATATGGTGTACAGGTATAAACCATTATAAGGTAAAATAATTTCTGATGAGCAGCAAATAGATTACCGGCATATCGTGTGTATGTTTATGGACCCAGGTGAGTATGGAGTATTATTATTAACCCAAGCTGGTAATCTCGCGCCATCAATACTCAATTCAGCATAAAATACACAGTCATAGTTTTGAATTTAGGCTACACCTGTACCTGCTGCATATTTCATCGGATCAATTTGTAGTTCATTCCTTGTGCGGCATCACCAATGGTCTGCCACATTCACAAATCACGCTGAGTCATGGTCAAGTCCAAAGAATGAGACACGTGCACGGTGTGGTGCCCTGATTAAAGTAGTTTCATGTGTTCGACGCAGCTCTGCGTGCTGCTGCGTCAAAAGTCACGGGTGCCAAAGATGGCGGAGGGTTGACCTCTGAGGCAGAGGTGGAAGGCAGGCTCCTGCAGCCCCTACGGTGCAGACCAACCCCCAACACTCCAGGGGCCCCTCACTCCTTCTAGGAGGGCCCATTTAGCACAAGATCAATGATCAACCGTGAGATATGGGGAACGAAGGGCCCCCTCTTCACATTCCGCAGGAGGGGCCCATCAGTTTGAGTTATGCCTCTGCTCGCGCTGAGGAGACCCCTGACAGGATATCTAGTGGTGATTAAGGGGTTGTAATTTAGAATATTACTACAAAGTTTAGGTGAGTTAGAGGCACATTCATCACGTCACGATTTGAGGTTCTTTATGTATCAAAGCATGCACCTAAGTTGTATCTAATGATTAATGTTCCTACTGGAGAGAGCTTTTTTTGTCTAATGGCAATTTCCACTCATGATAAACTAGTACAGAGGAATAATATGCCTCCTGCTAAAAACATATACCATGCCAATTACTGAACTGTATTTTATCTTGATCGCTCAGAGGGATATTGCTTTTGTCACAGAGACCCTTTTGTTTGTTGCATTTTATTAGTTACACCCCTAATATATCACAGTGAGCTATAAATTGTCATTAAAGAGGTGCATGCAAACTGCATGTTATCGGTTAAAATGTTATGTTTTTTCCCCCCGTCTTTTATTAATCTAATGTTGCTAAAAATGGTTCATATTTGTAGAAATACATTCTGATTAGTAAAGCCAACCACGGTGGTACCTGTTAAGTTCTGAGTTTGGGTTCCTCCTGACCAAACACTCTTAAAATATTCTGCCTACTAGTATCCGTGACATGACTCCTGCACATCATAATACTCATTGCTTTAACATTTCCTATAGACTGATTTACTGTTGATTCAATTGCTCTCTGTAATGTGCGTTTGATGTAAAGTGCTCTTAACCCCTACACTGGAATAGGTAGTGCTATAAAACAAATGAAATGCATGTGAGAGAGGGACTATGGATAGATGAGGGGCACTGGTGGAGCGCAATAGTGAAGGAGAATACGTTTTTTGGGGGGGCACCAAAAAAGAATATCCCGCCAGGCGCCACCACTGGTGAAGCTGGCCCTGCCCCTCACCCTGTTCCAGTCTGTAGCATATGGGCAGGAAAAGAAAAACAGTCTGAAATGTAGTGAATACTCAACGATTCTATTTTGGTGTAAAGTATAAATGCATATGTCCCATAGCTCAGCACATCTAACTTGCATTTAAAAGATCTAGGTGTAAGTGCTGCATAATATGTGGGAAATGTACCAATCTCTCTGGTTTGCCTATAGATAGTCCGATAAGGGTAGTCATAGTAAGAAAAAAACGAAATCTAGGATAATAATTTTTCAATTTTTCTATTCCTGTAGATGTAGAGCACAGGATACTTTAATGTATAGTTAGAAAAGCAGATGTAAATTCAATTTTGTGAATACTATTCATTACCTCCTTGTCAGCCCTCCCTGTCCCAGTCCTAAGCAAATGAGCATAGCTCCTCCCACCAGAAACTCCCAAGCAACTAAAAACCCATCCCTTCCCTCCAGGCCACACCCACACCCTGAGGCATATAAGAAAGCGACCCGCCTATCCACAACATGTTTGTTTTTTCTGCGGATTACTTCCGGGCAGACTTCTTCGTGGGGGGACCTGGAATGGTGCCTTCTGTCGGGTACAAGTGAAATGGTCTGCTCGGCGGCCGTTTAAATCCCATAACGTACCTGTCATTTGCGAGTACGTTTGAGTCCTTGCTTTAGCAGGACCATGGTGTTGGGGGGTCCGGACTGCCTTGTGTGTGGTGGTGTCTCCCTGCTGCGGCTTCCTCTCTTCCGGATTCATTCCCTGCTCTAGCGGGAACACCTGGGGAGGGAGGGGAGGTGTGTTGGGTACAGCTTTGCCTTCTGTAGCACGACAGGCCCGTGGCGTATTGGCTCTTCCTCGGAGGTCTTTTACGGTGGCTCGGTGCTCGTCTCGGTCTGTGATTCCCCTTCTTTGGCTCTTGTCTCTGCTTGATTTGTTTGAATCTGCGGCAGGGGCAATGCTGGTGCAATTCTTTGTGTCAATTTCAAACATACCGTACTATTGTGTAAGGGAGTTGATTTAATTGGGGCGGTTTGCGCCTCGTGGACACCCGCGGTTCTGTGACGGCGTTTGAGCCTGCTCATTGTACGAATACCTGCTGTTGGTGCCGCTGGAGGTTTCCTTTGCCCTGTGACGGTGAGGCTCTGTCTCTCTTGGGTAGGAATTTTGGAGTATAGATGGGCTCTGCATCTACAATCTGATGCCCTTGCCTTCAGCCTACTATGTACTCACAGCGTATTGCTTCGTTCAACTATAACAAAAATGCAAATACATTTTCTTGCTGTGCCTTGATTTGTGTCCCTTGGTTGTGCCTTCCCCTGTGGGTTAACAACTGGTGTTCCCTGGTGGGGGAGTCCCTTTCATTTTTGGCCGAGGTTCTCAGTTGTGTATAGGGGCACTTCCCTGGGTGTGAACTGGTTCCTATGACTGTGGGTCCGGTTGGCGGTACCTGGTTGGCCTTTTCTTCTGGCACTCTGTTCTTCTGTTCATCACAGGTTTGGATGTGTGCGGGCTCCACGGTGTGGTGGAGGTGTTGGTCGCTGGGTCTTCCACTGCTCCTTTCCTGGTGGATGTGCGGATATCCTCTGTGGACATATATCCGGACACGTTTCGGATAAAGTGGTGAAATGGTCGGTTTGTCCATGGAGGCTGACTTTCTCGGTGTTCTGCTTCATGTTCGGGACTGTTTGGGTTCCCTGGCCCCTTGGTGGGTGGAACGTCAGTAGACTTTTTCCGCTTAATTCTTGTTGTTGGGGCTGGAATACCTCCCTTTTCATTGCTCTGTGAGACATATGCTAGTGGGTGTGGGGTAGGGTGTTGCCAAACTTACCTTTCCCTGGTTTCTGTGGTATCCTTTCCACGGGTTCGCTGAGGTTTTCTCGACTATGGTGATGGTGGTTCCATGCTGACTGTTGTGGCGTCTCAGATCCTGGTGCTATATGTGGAGGCGGTGCTTCTTATCCTGGACTCATGCGGTTGAGGGGGCCTTGAGGCGTTCCTTTGCTGCCTCTGGTCTTGTGGTTTGGTCTGTGGCTTGCACCAGCTATCTGGTTCAGTCGCTTCTGAGTGTCTGTCAGGGTATTTCTGTACAGCTCTTGCAGAATGTGGATCCCTCGGACTGTTTTTCCTTGTTGGTACTGCAGTTGCATTTCCTGGCGGATTTGTCCTTCGATTCCCTTGGTGCAGCAGCGGCTGGGGCCTTGGTGGCTGCTCTGTGGCGGTTGTGGCTTATGCCTTGGTAGGGCTGACCGCTCAGCCCTCCACAGGGCTTGGTCGCCCCACTCACTGCTGCCGCTCCTGCCTGCCTTTGCCGCCTCCTGCCTGCAGATTCCTTCGCTCGCTGCCCGCCGCTCCTGGGAATTTCCCGCTGCTCCTGGGAATTTCCCGCTGTCCGCTGCTTCTTGGAATTTCCCGCCGCTGCCTCCCTGCGGCCCCGCCCTCCTGTGATTCCATTCGCCGCCCCGTTCCCGCCACCCAGCTGCTCCTCCCTCCCGGCTCCTTACTTATGACGCCCCCAGAGCGACCGCGCAGCGGACGCGCACAGCGGGAGCGCCGATTGAGCGCCGAAGGTGCGCCAAAGGTAAGCCCGTCTGCGCCCGTCCGCGTCTGGGCCGCGCCCAGCGCCAGGACCCCTGGCCCTCCCCGCCGAGGCAAGACGACTCGACTGACCTACGCGCCGCCACTCTCAACGCACTCAATGCCGGCCGGACCCACGCCTGCTGCCGAGCCACCCTGAGACGCACCCACGGACCCTTCACCTGCTTCATCTGCAAGTTCACCTGCCTCCAAACCTGCCCCGCACCCGCCAAGACAAACACCTGCAGCAACCACCTCAAGTGCATCCTGATCAACACCCGCTCCGTCCACAGACACGCCGTGGAACTCTGGAACCTCCTCGACGTTACATCACCGGACGTCGCCTTCCTCACGGAAACCTGGATGAACGCCTCCTCTGCACCCGACATCGCCATCGCCATCCCGGACGGGTACAAGATCATCAGGAGGGACCGCATCAACCAGACCGGAGGTGGCATCGCCATCGTCCACAGGAACACCATCCGCATCACGACCGACGCCAACGACTCCTTCGCCGCAGCCGAACATCTCCACATCCAGATTCACACCGACCCTAAGACGACCCTCAGAGGCACCCTCGTCTACAGACCCCCGGGACCACGCACACAATTCAGCGAAGACATCACAGACTTCATCAGCCCGCACGCCCTCCCCTCCACTGACTACATCCTCCTCGGGGACCTCAACTTCCACCTGGAGAACAACAAGGACCGCAACACCACCGCCCTGCTGGAAAACCTCGCCAACCTCGGACTCAAGCAACTGGTCAACACCCCCACCCACTACGCCGGCCACACGCTTGATCCCGTCTTCTCTTCCAGCAAGTACATCACCTTCAGCCACGCCACCGGACTCCACTGGACCGACCACAGCTGCGTCCACTTCAGCTTCAAAAGATCCACGACCCACCACCACCCGCAACAGGTACCTCACAGGAATTGGAGCAAGATCACCGCAGACCAGCTCACCACCTCCCTCAGCCAGAGCCCACCCGCCAACACAACGGACCCCAACGAAGCAGCCCGCAACTTCACGCAGTGGCTGACCGCCTGCGCCGACGACCTCGCGCCACTAAAGAACCCTCCCAGCAGACCCAGAAGCAAGAAGGCATCCTGGTCCACCGACAACCTCAAGGACTCCAAGAAGACCTGCCGCACCCTCGAGAAAGCCTGGCTCCTCGACCGGAGCACCGACAACATGACCGCCCTCAAACACGCTACCCGCAAGCACCACCAGCTCATCCGCACCACCAAGAAGAAATCCCTGAAGGAACGACTGGACAACAACGCCCACGACAGCAAAGAGCTCTTCACTATCGTCAAGGAGTCCTCCAACCCCAGCACTGGCACCAACGACATCACTCTGTCACAAGACCTCTGCGACTCCCTCGCCTCGTTCTTCCACCGCAAGATCGCCGACATCCACAACAGCTTCGGCGCCCCACCCACGCACCCAACCGTTGAACCAATGCCCCCCACCGCCACCCTTCACACCTGGACCACGGTGACCACCGAAGACACAGCCTGCACGATGAACACCATCCACTCCGGATCACCGACAAACCCCTGCCCACACCACGTCTTCAACAAGGCCGACTCCACCATCGCACCCCAACTCCAGAACATCATCAACGCCTCCTTCAACACCGCCACCTTCCCGGAGAGCTGGAAGCACGCCGAGATCAGCGCCCTCCTGAAGAAACCTACTGCGGACCCCACCGATCTCAAAAACTTCCGCCCCATCTCGCTCCTCCCTTTTCCTGCTAAAGTCATCGAGAAGATCGTCAACAGACAGCTGACAGCTTCCTCGAGACGAACGGATCCCTCGACCCCTCGCAGTCCGGCTTCAGAGCCAACCACAGCACCGAGACCGCCCTCATCGCAGCCACCGACGACATCCGGACCCTGCTCGACAAGGGGGAAACAGTGGCCCTCATCCTCCTGGACCTCTCCGCTGCATTCGACACGGTCTGCCACCGCACCCTAGTCCAGCGCCTCAGCAACATCGGTATCCAAGAGAAGGCACTGGAGTGGATCATGTCGTTCCTCGCCGGAAGAACACAAAGAGTCCGCCTCCCCCCGTTTCGCTCCGAGGCTACCGAAGTCATCTGCGGCGTCCCGCAAGGATCTTCACTCAGCCCCACCCTCTTCAACATCTACATGAAACCTCTCGCAGCCATCGCAAGCCAGCACAACCTCAACATCATCTCTTACGCCGACGACACCCAGCTGATCCTCTCCCTCACCAGAGACCCCGACACCGCCAGAACCTGCCTACACGAAGGGATGAAAGATGTCGCTGAGTGGATGAAGGACAGCCGCCTGAAACTGAACTCGGACAAGACGGAAGTCCTCATCCTGGGATCTTCGCCCTCCGCCTGGGACGACTCCTGGTGGCCCCCAGCCCTGGGCACCGCACCCAAGCCAAACAACCACGCACGCAACCCGGGCTTCATCCTGGACCCCTCCCTCTCGATGACCAGACAAGTCAACGCCGTCTCCTCATCGTGCTTCAACACCCTACGTATGCTTCGCAAGATCTTCCGCTGGATCCCGACCGAGACCAGGAAGACTGTCACCCAGGCACTAGTCACCAGCCGACTGGACTACGGAAACGCCCTCTATGCCGGAACCACAGCCAAGCTACAGAAAAGACTCCAGCGCATCCAGAACGCCTCCGCCCGACTCATCCTGGATGTCCCCCGACGCAGCCACATCTCCAGCCACCTGAGGAACCTGCACTGGCTCCCCGTCGACAAGAGGATCACGTTCCGGCTCCTCACCCACGCACACAAGTCTCTCCACGACCTGGGCCCCAAGTACCTCAACGACCGCCTGACCTTCTACACGCCCACCCGCCAGCTACGGTCCACCAGCCTCGCCCTCGCAGCCGTACCACGCATCCGAAGAGCCACCGCCGGAGGAAGATCCTTCTCTTACCTGGCTGCCAAGACTTGGAACTCCCTCCCCATCCACCTTCGGCTGACCCAGGACCACCTCGCCTTCAGGAAACAACTCAAGACCTGGCTGTTCGAGCAGTAGCATACCCCTCCCCCCAAGCGCCTTGACACCCTCCCGGGTGAGTAGTGCGCTATACAAATAGCATGATTGATTGATTGATTGATATAGGCGGTGCTGCTCAGATGGCTGCCGTGATGAGGCTTCCCTTCACGGGCTCTAGACTCTTTAGGGCGCCGTTGGGGCTCTAATTGGGAAATCGGCAGAGGACAGATGTTGTTGACTCCGGTCCGTTCTCCTCACAGGGTGTCGTTTAGCCAAGGAGCTATAGCTCAGTGGTTAGCCTTGTGCCTCTGGTGGCACAGGCTCCCACCGCACATGGGTTTGAACCCTGCCAATGCTTTCAAAGTATCCTAAATGGGGTATAAGGTTCATGCAATGCTTTAAAGGCGGTTTTAAGCGGCCTTTTGGGCAGGCATTTGCATTATTCTTAATTTCATAATTAGTTAAAAAGAAATGATTTGAATTTCGCACCACCTATTATTCGAAGTACTCCTGCCTAAGCATTGTTCTCTGTAAAGAGCTTTGCTGATCATTGAGGCTAGCTTTGTGTTATATGAAATAACAAGAGTGCAGGTGAGGTCCACTGCATTCCACAAACTTTAAACCCCTTTTTAGCCCCGTTGTGTCCTGTCAAATTTGTAACATTGATTTTTGCTTTTTCGCAGATTCTCCTAGTCCTCAAATCCATGCATCACTACTTTTTTCATATGAATATTCTTTGTAAGGTTGGGCCCATATTCCAGAAATGAATGTGGTACTTCTTCCTATCTGGGCAATGGAAACTCTATTTTCTTGGGCATTCCTGCATATGTTCTGAGGAGATGGTGGTTGGATGAAAATGGTTCTCACCACTTAAAAGTTCAGCAACGCTTCCTGCCAGGAATTTGCTCATGCATACGTCACTGCGCATTGCTCATAAAGCTTTCACCAGTGTGTGCCCAACTTTTCATCACCAAGTGTATATTGTATTCCCTAGCTTACTTCTCAGATACCAAAATCCTTTACTTTTGCTTCATATCATCAAATTGTCCTATTTAGTGCTAAAACTTTAGAATTTATTGCAACCTTTTCTTTACCTCTAAACAGCGCTTAATTTGTAAAAAAAAAAAAAAAGAGTGTCTAAGCTCTAGAAGCCTGCTAATAAATGTCAGTGCACCAAATACTAAGGCTGCATAGTCTTCAGTCCACCCTGTGCATCTTTAATCCACTACCAGACACCCTCTACCACTCTATCACACTCTTGAAGGTTCCTGCTTTCTTTTTATTATTCACTTTTTTTCTGTCTTTCTCTGCCTTCGTCTTTCAGCTTTCTTTGTTTTTCTCTCTCTGCAAATGTCCTATCATGAAAAATAAGTGCTGGTCCTCAAAAATGAGTGCTGGTGCCCCCCACCGGCAACCGCCAGCTCAAATTAAGCACAGCCTCTTACCAGTTTTATGTGTTGGAAATCAATGAAAACTTCATTTTGCCCTTTGTTTGCCCGTGCTTGTATGTTTAAGGAAAGTGTGCTAATGCCAAAAGAAAATATTCCGTTGTTTTAGGATCTACAAAAGATCTTATTTAAACAATCAAGCTTTTTCTCGTAAATCTGTTAACTTCCTACTACAGCATATTTTGGTAGCAGCTCTATTAAGATGCAGCTAATAAAATGTACAGGCCCTGGGCACACCAAGTGCACTTTACTAGGGACTCACTTACCCGTAAATATGCCAATCATAGATAACCAATCAGAATTACAGTTTACACAGAGAGCATATGCACTTTAGCACTGAACAGCAGTGGTAAAGAGCCCAGAGTCTTAAAGCCAACAAAAACAGGTCAGAAACATAGGAGGCAAAAGGCAACATTTTTGGGGATAAAAAGGGCCAAGCCTAACACAGGCACACTGGAATTATAAGATTCTGCGGTAATGCTATCTTCCGCATAATTATGGATTTTCCGAATTTGCCACATACATGCATAATTTATTTATGGGCTTTCCCTAAAAAAAAAACATTGTCTGTATATCTGCTGCAATTTTGTAACAACATTTCTATGAGGTTACTCTGATCGTCATTGCTCTGCGGATTCTCTCTAATCTAACCCGTTTAGTTACAATTTATACATTTCTCCCTCCTTTGATCAAAGTCAGAAATATTTTGTTCTGTAAATCAGTTGCAGCATCGGAGAGTTTGTTGCAGCTTAATTAATGTGCAAACATGTTACCGAAAACGAACAAGCATGAGTTGAATAGAATCTACTGAAATATAATTTATATTTGAAAAGTAAAAGTAGTCATCTATTTTTGCCATTATTTTGATATGGTGCAGGAGCGCGCTGCGATACAGCGGTGAAACATCACACATGGCAAACGTATTCGTGTCGAATTTCATAGAAATGTGTCCGATGTAAAAGACCAAAGTAGACACGATAAGAAGTGTTCAGCTCAGCAGGTGCTCTGAATTTTAAGAAGTTTGCAGTAAAATGGCGGCAGAATCCCACACTCCTTTCAAACCCCAAGGTAGCACATGACAAATTAATTTCTTTCATCCATTCGGTGCTTACAGTCTACACAAATCTGTTCACTCAAACTGATGACAACCAGAAGGCAATAATCTTCCAAAAACAGTAAAAAAAAATGGAATTTCACTTCTGTTTCCTTGTCACTGTCTGTGTTACATGTGTACAGTATGACTCACTATGAATGACCTCACTTATGTGTTTCACACATGACGCATTGCTAGACAAAGGGCTCACACAGTTCTGCATTTCATTTTAGCCATGGTTAAAACAGACCACACATATGTTATTTTAAGTTTGCGGGGGTCTGATTTCACGGAAAAACTAGAGCACTTTAGATGGAAAAGTAGCCTAGTTCTTCTGAAGAGTTATTTGAACCACACTGCTAGGTTTTTGTTTCTTTTTCACCCTGGAAACACCATCCCTGTACACGTTTCTGCAACGCACAGATTTTTACTCTGCAATTCGGTAGTCCTGAGCTAGGGGTCAGCCATAAAGTAAAACTTGTGCTGTGTTACCACGTTGAAGATGAACGCATTGAAGCTAAGAATTTGATCTGCTGACACCGCTTGTCACTGAATATATGAAATTCATGATATACGCTCTTTTTCATCACACTAAGCTTTGCAAATGGTGTCGTTTGCACCTGCCACGCTTAGCATGATGCAATCCCATAATGAACAAGCATGTCTGGAAGGCGCACAGTCAGGCTGGAGTTGGGAAAGTGCCAAGGGAGATAATATCTGATTTTGTTGTCATCGCAGCCGAAAGAGAACTCCTCACAGTGCTTAATTTGTAAAATAAAAAACATAAGTGCCATAGTCCTCATCAAGAGACGACTGTAGATTGTGCCACCCATTGACCCTGCCAGCAGTGCCAATGGCAGTACCAACACAACTACTAACCATCACACTGCTACCAGTGTGACAATCCAGACTATTCCAGGCCCCCAAAGCTATGAGACTAGGATGTATATTGAATTAATTAACAAGTGTTACTGTGCTCATCTCTAAATTAGACAAACAGCTCCACCACGTGGCATACTGTCATAAGTGCCGATGTAGACAATTGAGTGCCGGTTCAGCGCACCAGAAAACACTGCCTTGAATTAAGCATTGTCCTTACAACACCCAAAGATGTGCAGCAAGAAGCGGGAGACTTGCTATTGGCGGTAGAGCAGCACATATTAAGTAGACCAATAATAATGGGTGAGGGAATTGTGTTTCAATGCTAGCTGAGAATAGGAAACTCATCGGACCCAACATGGCGTCCGCCTGTTACCAGCCCGGGCTCAACAATGACGAGGAGCGGAGCCTACGGCGTCCTGCCGGGGGCGAGTCTGACAGGCGCTGGACACCCGAGCGGTACATAGGGCTCTAACCGCGTCCCCCGCTGCCACCCGCCGAGACTCTGCGGTCATTCCAGGGGCACACCAGAAAAGGGCGGGTGATTGACGGCGGCGCCCTCTGCTGACGACGGCGCCGCCTCGAGACCATCTTCACTCACCAGCTCCGGGGAACATACCTCCGCTCTCTGCAACAGACGGGCCTGGGCCCGAGGGCAGAGATGTGCCCCCCTCCTTGCTGACCGCACTGCTTCGCGCCAACGGTGCCTGACTCCAAGATGGCGCCCTTGGGGACACACTTCCTACGACCGGCAGCCACAGACTCCAGGGACGCGAACGCATGCCAGGGTCGATGAACCCACACACAACTCTCCGGGAACCAGCGCGACCGCATCCATAGCGTCAACACGGCCTTCCCCCCACACGCTCAACGCCGCCACCCACATTGTGCTTAACTGGGCTCTGGTGAGAGGCCCCTCCTTCCCTTCAAACCCTTGCTTCAAACTTTGCTGCCTCCCATCTCTGCCTGGGCGCCTGTGGTCTTTCTCCCCTGACCCTCTGGTCTCCGGATTGATCTCCTCTGCCCCAGCTCCTCTTGAATGATGAGGCTGCGACTTTGCTGCGGACTGCCCTTCTCCCCCTTGACCTGCTGGCTATGTCAGCCCTCTTCCTGGACTTTGAGACTTGGACCTTCGTGCTCCCCGCCATTTTCTCTGTATGACTTGCCTCTTCTTCTAACTTTCTCCTCCGCCATTTTAGCGATCTCTGACCTCCCCCTCTGTCCTTTCGACTTTCCTATTGTCTCTCCTGTTGCCTCTGACACACTCCTCACTGTCTTATTCACCACTATCTGCTTCCCTCTCTCGTTTATCTCACGTGCCTGCCCTTCTCTGTGACTCTTAGAGTATATCCAGTCCTTTCCTTTCCCTATGTATATTGAGATAACTCTAATCACTAGTATATGCTGTAGACCGTTGTGCTCTCCACCATTCCTATGTGACTCTTAGAGTATATCCAGTCATATCCCTTCCCTATGTATATAGAGATAACTCTAACGACTAGTCTCCTATGTGACTGTTAGAGTATATCCATGTGTATCCCTTCCCTATGTATATAGAGATAACTCTAACGACTAGTCTCCTATGTGACTTTTAGAGTATATCCATGTGTATCCCCTCCCTATGTTGATAGAGATATTACTAGTATAGGCCTAGAGTATATCCATTTGTATCTCCTCCTTGTGTGATTTTATCTCTTGTACATTTGCAATTTTTTCTGTTTGTACCTTTTTTGTAATGCATGTAATCATAAGTCTGTATGCTTTCAACTGGTTCTTATGTAATGCAAAAATTAGCAATCTTTTTACGCATGTAACCATCAGTCCTTATGTTTTCAACTGGATCCTATGTAAAGTGCTCTGACACCTTCGGGTAAAGTTCGCGCTATATAAAATTGCACAAATAAATAAATAAATAAATAAAAATTGTTTGAACCCTGATCCAGAGAATACTCATTACCCATTGTGCCACAAGCAACCAATCAGGAGCATGATTCAGAGTAAGCCTAGTGCCCTTCAGTTCACACGCTGGCCGATCAGTACTGTGATCAATTGAATGTCCAATGCCTTCCATGTTACTCATTGACCAATCAGGACTGCGATCCAGAATGTGCCCAATGCCCTCAACAATACGATGACAAAAGAAGACTGTGTTCAAGAATATGCACAATGGCCTTAGTGTCACAGGAAGACATTCAGGACTGTGATTCATGCTATGTCCAGCACGCTCAATGTCGCACAAGGACCAATCTGGCCCTGCGAATTGAAACATGGACAAAGGAGACGGCGCCGGTCAAAAAGGGATCACAAATGTATAGGAATGAGTCCATGTGAAAGCCTCTTTCTGAATCGCTTTTACAATTTATTATCTTTTAACTACTGATGCAATATCACCTCAAAATGCTGCATGTTCTTACTGTTTTGTCATTGAATTTTTTTCTACCTTTTTGTTTGGGTGGAGAGGTATTTCTCCTCTTACTTTTTGCGCTATTTACCTCCAACCTCTTCACACTCTCCGACTCGCCTCTCAATTCTTTTTTTTATTTGATTACTTGATTTACATTTTGATATTTTCACCTCTTTAGGTTTTTTGCAATATCAGTGCAGTTATTTCACACTCCTTTCAGGACATGAGAAATGCCAGCTAGTCCACTGAACCACTGAAGATTTGCCATCATTAATTAAATAAATATTAAATAAAACGTGTTTTTTACAGATTTTTTTAAATATCTTTTTTGCCTTATCACAATCTCAAAATCGCTAGCTTCTATCTAAAATACTTCAATAAGTTTTAGTTGGTGTTTAAAGTAATTATCTACTTTTGTAGGCAGTGTCTTCTACGTTAAATGTAATTTTAGGTATATGTATGCAAACCTATTTTATTAGTGGCCAGTGAAACTATATAACTTTAATGAATACGCATTTTTATAAAATCATCAACTCTATCAGTATATTGGCTGTTTGGCTGTGTTCTTATTGCCTAATTTCATTTTATTTGATCTTATTGCCTAATTATACTGGTTGTAGTGTATAGTCCTTTGTCTCTTCTGAAGCGTTCAGGAGCCTGGCATGTGGTGCAGTGATTCATGTACAATGTGGGTGTAACCCAGCGTTCATAAATATCTAGTTATTGGAACTGAAAGCCTACTGAAAGTCTTAAACCAAAGAGTGCAGGTGAGTGGCAGATGCAATATACCATGGCCACCTGGGCTCATACGCCTGTAGCTGTCACCATTTTGAAATCAAAATAATAATAGCTTTTTTTTTTTTTTTAAATATCACAGTGAACCATGAAATATGGGAAGGATTTTAAGGTTCCCTGTGAAACATGGATTTAATTATTATAATGACAGCCCTCCAAACTACTCTGCAGAGCTTTCATGCTGCATGGCCAACTATGATTGTGTGGCAAGGTTTTCATAATTATGCTGCAAAAATGCTAATTATTGGCACATTGTCTGATGGCATTATTTTTATTCATTTTAACAAGAAACACATTTTATTTTAGTGAAATCTTAAATGTTGCAAATTATTTGGCAAATGCAGTAAATTCATAATTATATGATAAATACTGCAGCCCCAGAATTGCTTAAATCCTACAGCCCTCATCACAGGCCATTGTTTTATCGACAATTTATTCATGAAAGGCAGATCTAAATATTATAATCCCAATCAGAGGTCATTGTTGTCTAGATATTGAAGAAAGCTTTTTCAAGAGAACTAACCCAAAACAAACGTGTAATCCAAAAACACAGAATGGGTAATGTGAATATTGTTCTATATTGCCGTCTCTGGGTTCTGGTAACAATTGCAATAAGAGCACATGCTGAACCTATATGCGCTCCTGGTCCACCCTTTTTTCTTGGGAGATAGACAATTGCAAACCACTTGTCCTTTGGCTTTGTGATTTATGATGTCACCAGAACCCCTCAATGGTAATATAGCCCCATATTACACGATTACCAGTTAGGTAAACTCTATTTATAAAAGACATAATCCTATATTTATGTCATGTTAAGCACTGTAAATAACAGTTGTTAGAATAATCAAACTCAACAGTACTTCGTGTATTGCGAAAAAAAAGGGTCAAAGACTAAGTAGGCCCTTGGAAGATTCAAACTTCTGAAATCCAAGCCACATTTGGGAAGCACTACCATACATCATAATTGGAGTTCAGTGGGTAGCTAAGGCCTACATGACACTTCGAGTGTTGCAATATTGATAGCAAAGGCCCTGATTCCTAGCAAAGGCCCTGATTCCGACCTCTCAGGGACATCTGCGTCCATGAAAAGGCCCAAAAGCGGCACAATTTTCTTATTCTTCCTTTCTTTGTGAGATTTAAAGTGACAAAGTACAGATTTGTAATATACTCTGGAATCTTCTCTAAAATTGTTATTTATAACTAGAGTGTTAAGACAGGTAACTATTTTAACATTCATGCCTTACCACATGTGGCATTCTAACACTATGGGGCCGATTACGATCTCAGTAAGAAAGTCTCCTACCTCAGGTCGGAGGCTTTTCGGCCAAGATCGTGGGATTCACTTTTGTCTGCCTAATTACAATTTATTTAACCACCACAGGGGCAGCCCTATACACCTGAACCAGGGGCAATCAGTATTTTATCCTAACAAAGGTTCAAGGAATGTGGAAAGTTACAATTTACACAAACAAATACTAACAACAGACAGTTATTAAAAACAACAAACCTCTAGTCATACACACAAAAGGAAAAAAACAGAGACACAATAAAGGCCCATATAAAGAATATCTGGAAGTACATACAAAATGTATTCAGTAACAACACTTATAAAGTAAAGCTCAGAAATATATACTGGTACATATAAAAGTTAATATACAATACAAAAACCAGACAAGTGGCGGACAGAAGGAATTACATAAAAAGAGGGAGGGGTTTCAAACAACCCTGAAATTGTCACAAACAAAACAATGTGTCCTTCATTAGTTGCGGCCACAGTTTCGTCGACGGCGTTTCGACCTTTATTATAAATTCCAGGTCATCATCAGGACATAAATTTTAACTGAGCATCCAACATAACAATTTCCAATAACGAGAGAAACAAATGTAGCAGTTACTGATAATTTGAATGTTTCTCTGATATAAATATACAGAATCTGAGTACAGCATGGGGAAGTGGAAATCAATTTATATACAAATATATTAACCTTGTGGCTTTTAGAGTCAATCCGGCGAAATTAGCCACGGAATGGGAGACAAGTACTCCTCAGCACATTGCTTTAGCGTGCGGGCCGGGTCTTCTCGTTACGGAGCAGGAAAGTTACGAAGCCTACAATTTAGACAGTCAGAAGTAAAACTGCCGGCCATTCCGGCTGGTTTCCGATGGGCTCAAGGAGTAATCCATATGGACGGCGTTTTATGCTGTCCAGATTACGATGCTCGGTTTCTGGCAGGCTTTCCATGCTAGGCTTTCTGACATGGAAAGCCTGTTGGAAAGCAAGTTTGGGGCCCCTAGCAGTACCCACTTCTGTTTGCAGCCTCCGGTTGGGGGCTGAGGTGGCACCTATGGGCCCCCTTTTGATCCCTGCACCGTGTGGCACCCTGTGGTGCCTGCTACGCAGTGCAGGGATGCGCACAAGCTCCCATTTTCCTATGAGAGCTTGTGCTATGGCTGGTTTACGGCTGTAGCACATGCTCACATAGGGAAATGTGAGTATGGTGCGGTCGCATTGTAATTAGGTGGTCCGGAATGCCAACGAGAGGTCGGGCGGACCTGTATCCGCGACTGTGTCCAACATCGTAATAAGCCCCTAAAAATGTGTCATCAGTGAAGGGTACACTGTATAGCATGGTTCTGTCCATTTAAAAGATTACTTGATATAGCGTAGGCATACACTCTGAAACTAGTTCTTGGCGTTGCAGATAGGTGAGTGCACCAAGACAAGCCAAAGATAATCTTACAGCTGCTGGTGAAGGAGCCACGTTTGTTAATGCTTTCTAAAGCAAAGTTGTTGATATTCCATTATTCGTAGGTGGGAGCCTTGAACTCTGATAGATCTTCTGCCCTATCTAGTCAGCTTAAATATTGGAACTTCAAACAGAATAGAAGAAACAGACCTTATATCACGAGTGGGCCCCTGCTTCTTAAAGAACATTGATGCAAAGGGGCTGGAGTTACTCAGTAACTCCTAAATGTTGTCCTTTAGCACAAACCTGTCGAACCCGCTAGAGAATTAACTCATGCATTGATTTGGGAAATGAATGGTTTTGTCTTAATTTGTACAATGTGTATTCTAGCAGCATTTTGATGTTTTTTTCTGGACAAAAGGGAAATATGCTTGAAGGCTTTGTAAGTTGTAGCCCACTGTGCATGATTATCAAGCATTACTTATTTATTCACTTGAGATGCCCCCAAACCTGAAAGGATTGATAATGTATATACAGACATGTCCTCAAAAGTAATATCATATGATGTCACTTCCTATATCGTCCTTGGTGATTGAAAGAGGCGTAATAACACTTCCTTTTCCTCTAATATTTTGATGATCTTACACCATACAATCATTCATATTTTCCCTATTTCCCAATGAGAGAGGTCATTTTTGGGGACATAAATGCCAGTAGACAAATCATGAAAATTCGTTTGATTAAATAAATACACCAACCGAAGTAAAAAGGCAACAGACATAAATAACCAGTCCCTCATTGCAACAGCATTGAACTGGAGTTTTCTCCATAGTAGTTATTTAGGTGCTCAAGAACTCATAAGGCCCAATGGGATCGGCTGGAAACCATTTGTGGCTGGCCAAATGGAAGTTTAAGCATGGGATATTTGCGAGTCGAAGTAGCATATCTTCAGTTTCAAATACATTATGCCTTTCTCTTAAATTAATTGAATTAATTGCGTTGTCCCTCCCACAATGTGATACCGCGTTGCGGTGTGCTCTGGACGTGGCAGACCTCCTGAACCAAGTGACGTCACTGCAGCCTGGACCGTTGGACTCAGCACCTGCAAGTGCTGGTCGCAAGTGGGGAACAGGTACAGCGGGAAACAAGGATCTGTGGTGAAAACAAGCCAATGCCCTTTTTTTAAAATCATAAGTAAGGCTTTTCTCCTCTGCCTCCACAAAAATGGAAACCAAGCAAATCACCCATCCCATCATATTGAAATATGTGTTAGCGGTGAGATTTTGTGGCTGCAAACATCGCTAATGTGTTTCTTGTGAATGCTTTCTCTTGTTTCTGAATCATAATCATCAGGCACAATGGAATGAAGTGACTGTGTGGCATTTTTCGCATAATAACGAGTTTGCCACATTGGCCACATGATCCATCATCTGCTGCATAATCTTCAAATTGTAATAATTTTTTTTCTAGCTCAAATGATTCAAATGTTAACTGGTCACTGTTCTATTGCTTTTTGCTAAATATAGCTGTTAAACTGGGAATAACGAGGGGCAACCTATGCCCAGACAGTGTTAGAAATGACAAAAATAATGAAGTAATGCTGTCACAAAATGTGCTGCGTTACCCTGCCTAATGTGCCTTTTCTTGCTGCATAATTTATTCCAACCTGCCACATACATTGGCCCTCCATTGCTGCATAATTCCAGTGGCTTTGACAATTATTTAAATGACAATAAAAATGGCTGAGACAGCATTTAAAAGTGTATTTGGTTAGTGCACATCTGTATATCAGAATACAAAATGAAGCCTGTGGCTACAACAGATGGCAGTGATATTGTTTGGGTTCATAATGGAATTGTGATTTCCTGCCATGACTCGGGTTTGGCCAAGGCTCCTCCCAGGGTTTTTCCTGTTGTCTGCCTTCTCCCTGACCATGACTAAGAAATGACCCTGTTCTGGGAATTGGATATATGATCTCGGTTCCTCTCATTCACATTTCAATGTGTCTGCAGAAAGATGAATGCCGCTGAACGAAAAGTTTCCATAACCACATTGTGCGCTAAATCTACCACTAAAAAAGATATATTCATTTTTTCCCTAAACCTGGACTACTGCATAGCCCTCAGAATTGTGCATTGCCCTTGAGTAAATGGATTATCTCACTGTTTGCAAACCTAGATTTTGACGATGAGATGCAGTGAATGTTGAATTAATATGAATTCTCACATAAGGAAGCAGCTGAGGCTCAAAGTGCAGCTTCTTAGAGATGAGGGTTGATTTTGTCAACTAGGTGTATAGTAGTGGGGCTAAGGATGTATGATAGGATATTGACATTCTATCAATAACTATGGAATTCATCAGTTCCAGCTTCTCAGCGAGCAATTCTGAATTGACTTTAGTGGAATAAAAAATAAAAATACAAAATTCGGTAAAATGTGTGGGGCCCCGTAGTGCATCTCAGTGCTAATTAAAGAAAACAGATGTTAAAGAAGCAAATCTAGCTACATGGCTTTATTATAGCCCATACCCAGCTACCCAGAAACGTTCCTAAGGTTCTTACAGAAGTGAAGGTTTTTGAACAAAAGTTAACCCATCATTTTGGATCTGATTTAAAAATAATCGCTGTTAGGTTATCTGGTCCTGCTGCTCTTGTCAGCTTTAGACAAGTTATTATTTACTTAGCGACTCCTCAGTTAGTAGCATTAACAACTCCTCCACGGGGTGGGGCTCCTACATACCTCTAGCTATCAGCTCGGAGGCTTTTTAAATATTACTTAAATCAGAAAAAATTCATCCTTTCGAACCGTACACCTTATTGGTTCTACTACCTTCTTGCAACCCACCTGCACTAATTTCCAGAATCGTTTCATGTCTTTTTCAAGTAAGAGTCTAGCCATTTTATACCAATGTGCTCTATAATGACCTAGACTTTATCAGAGAATAATACTTCCTTTTCACCCTATTAAACACTTCTGTCTCCCTCGTACCCAATTGGATCTGTTTTTGTTTCTCACTTTGATCAGCCTCCTTTTCAACACTTGACCACTTGACATTGTCTATCAAACCAAGGCTGTTTGTTTACCACTTGGGCTATTTTGGATATTTTATGGATCAATTCTATTTATTATGGTCACAGCAATTCGTAAACATACATAGCCGGTAGCCTACAAACCAGGGGGCCATCAGCATTAAATGAAGCAGTTGTATCCTGGTTAACACATCTGTCCGCCTACAACCCTGGGGCGGGCAGCACTGCTAGGCACTTTTCAGCTTAAAATACAAACAACCCAGACAGACAACCACCTCCACCCAAGCTCCTTCCTAAAACGGCTAAAAAAGTGGCTAAAAGGTCTATAGTGATATTATATTGAGGCAGTTGGTGAGCATACAAGTGTGTGTGATTGTCAGCAAAATCAGGCTGGAGCCGAGCTATCTGAGGGCGCGGCCTCTGGGTGAAGGCGAAGCAACGTCAGGTAAGTTTGGCATGTTTGTTTGTGAAATTCAGGAGAGAGAATGTGTAGGAATTACACTTCTGATCAACAGTTACAGACAATTTTCCATTCCCAGTATCACGGCTGGACTGGGAACTGTAAACTGCCCTGGCTAACTGAAAAACCGCCCGCTAACAAAAACGCACCCCAGGGGCCCAATACGGGCCCCCACCCTAGCGGCCCACTGGGGAAATGCCCGGTGCCAGCTATGGCCAGTCCAGTCCTGCCCAGTATCTACCACAACTTGGGAAGCCAAGCAATGTAGTCAGGGATCCTGTCAGTACCCCATAAGGAGAGACTCACCTGGTGGGCTGCTCCCAGTGCTAAGGCTAATTGCCTACCTCTTATAAAGTAAATAGGGGTGAGTCACAGGGTTAGAAAGCCCCAGTATAGTGTAGGCTGGGAAGCTCAGGATTGTTTCGGGCAGTGCCAGGGAAGATTAATTAAAGTGCTAGTTTCTGCACCCCCACCAGAATTCTTTTGACCATTCCTGGAGTTTCGCTGGGGTCAAGTACCACTATGACAGTATCTGCTACGCCATTTTGGTGCTTGCCATGTTGTGAGCTCTGTGTCAGACTCTGTAGTAGATGTCTTCTCAATCTTTACCAAAAAGATTTTTGTCAATTTCTGCCTTCCATCTAGTCCGCCCCGTAGTTTTGGTTGGTGGCCCCCCTTTACCCAGGAGATAAAGAGTTTTGTAATGATGTGCTCACTGTACCCATTTTTCAAAGGGGGTAAGTGGCCTCCCTACGCGTGGCTCAATGTTGAGCTGCTTCACCCAGTGTCGCATCTGGGAGTATTGGATACGATCAGCTTCTTCTTGGGCATAATCAGATTTCAAGTGCTCAAATGAGATAATTCCTTGGATATCAAACAGGCATCCTAAGCATTTGTACCCCCGCACTCCTGCCTGTGTTGGAACCTTTACTGTTGCAACCCTGGGGTAAATTCCGGATTAGACAGGAGTGAGAGGTGAAGGTGGTCAAGCCAGCCTTGATCACTACAGCGTCCCTGTGCACTCTATCCAGCTGTAAGCCAGCTTTGTCTTCCTAGTCCAGGATGGAGCAGAACAATGCATGAGTGTATCCTCGGACATCCAAGCCCTCTGAGCCCACGAGGTCCCCCCACTGACGCAAATGTTGCTGCGATGGGACCTGTTTTCGAGGTCCTCTGCTTGGGCTCTGAGGTCATCGTGTTGTTCATGAAGGCTGATGATCTCTTGGCTCAGCATCTCCACTTCCTCTCCTCTTGTGGTTTCATTATCTTCCAGGATGGAAACCTGTTCTCCCACTGAGGACAGGTCGTGTCGCAGTTCTCGCATGTCCTGGGAGAGGTCCTTTTTGAGGTCTTGGATGTCTGTTTTTACAGAGTCAAAAAAAGTGGCCCAGAAAGCCCGGGTCACCTCAGCCTCGTCTAAGTCGGAGACCCCCTCTGCTTCAGGTTACAAAAGGCGCCGCAGGTTAGAGGCTGAGTCTTTTACAGGGACCGGAGTGGAGCCGGTAAACATTTCCTGCACTGATTGGTTGCATTTGTTTTAAGCTGCTGCTATAATCGAGGTCCTCAATGTGTGTCAGGGTCCCAGGCATCCTAGTGACTGGCAGGTCCCTCCTCCAAAGAGTACCTCCTCTAGCTAGGATCCCAGGGAGAGCCGGAGGGGTGATGGCACTGTGATTCTGGGCAAAAGTGGTAGCTCATCAGAAGACATCTTGAGTCAGGAAAGTGAAGCAGAGCAGTCCTTGCCTGAACCGACAAATGGCAGTGATCCAGTTTGGCAGCCTCTGCAACCCCTCTGGCCCCCTTGCAGTGCTCTATGTATACTGGCCGCTCAGGGTGTTGATCCCCCTCTAAAAAGGCCTGCTGCGAAATGCGTTTCATGCCCATCTGGACCCCGTTCACCATTGGAATGGCTTGCCAACCTTAGCTGCCCGGGGACCCCGATCTCCACACAGGAATGCTGGGAGCAGCCCAGCTATGTGGAATCTTAGGGGGGCCTTCCATGGCCTCCTAGTAGGCGTGTGATGGACTCAACATGGGTTGTAAAGGTTCTCCTGGAACAGTGCCTCCAGCGGGAGGCCCAGGTCCTCAAGCGCGGCCAATAAAGTTCGGGGTCTGGGTCTATACTGTGGTGCTGTAGACCCCAGCAATCCGGGCTGGGCTTTAATGGATGGTGTCCCCGTAGTCGCCACCTATCTGCAGGAATACATCGGAGCCACTTGGCAGAGAGGGGCCCAAGGTATAGAGCTGGTGATGCGCTGGGTTGCAGCCGGCACCTTGAGTGCCTGCCCGGCCAAGATCACGCAAGGAATTGCCATGCAATGTGGCCGGAACCGCGAGTCTCAGGCAGCCGACATTTTGGTGTGGGCTCAGGCGCCGCTCCGGGAGTCGCAGTCACTCTAATATGATTCTGCGGCCCGCACAGGCCCCTCCGCTACTCACGGCTGGGGGATTTGCCAACAATCACTGGCCCGGCTCACCACTGAACGCTGCTATGAATGGCCTGGGAGAGGTAGGAGCATGAAGTGCAACCTATTGCGCCACCATCTTGGTCACGCCCCCCATTCTAGATCTTTTAGAGAAAAAAAACTTTTTAACTATCTACTATCTATTTAAAACCTCAGAATCCTCAACCTCCCTTATTAAAATATACTTCCTTACGTGGTATTGCCTTAACCTTGTCATATATCTATCATTTAATCTAGTAAGTAGTCGGGTGTTTGGGAAATATTATTTCTAGAAGGATCTCTGCTTCTCTTTGGTGGGGGCTGAGTTGAAGGTCACTTTCAAACTCCAATTATCGCTTCTCAAATTTTTATTGAAGATTGAACTTCTGACAGAGTTCAAAATACTCTCCTTGTATAAACATACAATCTATTGGGCATCTCTAATTTCCATGCACATGTTTAAGTGGCAGGAGTGTCGCCCTTAAAATGCCCATTGAAACAGACAAAACCTGACTCCGCTCTTTGCTGCAGGTGTTTCTTTGACTGTAAACGGTTTGGAAAATAGCCTTCTGAATTCTACAAGTCTTTAACATTTCACTACATAACTTTTCTGCCCAATCCGGAGAAATTCGCTGATTACAATCTCCCACCACCAAGATAGGGGAAACACCAACAACCCAAACAAGGATTCCAGATCACTGAAAAACAATTGCCATTGCAAAGCCTTGTTACCCGACTCCCCCAGATTTAAATAAACATTTCCCATTATTAGTGTATTGCTTTGTAGGTAACTACTATGCAAGTGTAAAAGGCATACCAATATCCAATCATAATTAGTCATTATAATGCTAGCCCCTTTCACACATTTTGTTGAAATCATTGCTAGCAGACCCCCTGATAAGCACCCTCCCCAACTTTAGTCGCGTATTTTGAAAACTGCATAAAACCACATTGGGTCACATTATCACTTGCCAAGCAAGTCTCCTAGAAACAAATAATTAGATTTTCCTCCCAAACCTTTGAGAGGGATCAACTGTTCTTTTCAGACGATCGATACCATGAACATTCCAGGAGAAGACCCAAGTTTGGCTAGTGATCCCTCTACCTAATCCATTTACACTATCCTGGGTAGGTCACTCCCCCTTGATGCATTTAAGCAGGAACATCTATTGCTTAATGAACGGGTTACTCCCTGCTCTTAATCTTGAGTTACAAGCGATTGTTATTTTTAAAATTCCTTGGTTAAATCCCACGGACTGGCTTTGCGGCAACAGACCTTCTTCTCCATACTTCAAACTTTATTGCTGTAAATTCAAGCTGGCATGATTCCTTAAGAGGGGTTTTTGATCAGTGAACTCACCATTTCCTCATCTGGAATTAGACACAAACCAATGTTTTGAGCTCTGATTCAGCATTCAAAATCAAATTAAAAGTCACAGGAAAGTACAAAGTATCTTTTGTAACTTCCCTACCGTTTTTCCAGTTTGCAAATTTCCAGAAAGCTATTTTCTCAATATCTCTGGAGATTATATCCCTCAATACATTACAATAACCAAGGGCCCTCAAGAGATTCAACTTATTCAAGGGCTTCTATTTATCACCTCCATTGACATCAAAATATAGATTTATAATTTCCCGGTCTCCTCTTGGAATACGTAACAAATTCTTGATCTGATCTTGACCTAAACGGTGTACAGTCATAATATCGAGTCAATTATTTCGACTGGACAGAATATCGAGTAAAAAATATAGAATGGACATAATATCAACTAGACATAATATAGACAACAAAAATATCGACTAGAGAAAATTAATATCGAATAGAATGGACATAATATCGAATCAAAAATATAGAATGGACATAATATCGACTAGACATAATATAGACAACAAAAATATCGAATTTAAGGTAAGTTAATAATAATTTTTATTTTTTGTGTAATATAAGTCTGTAGCGGGTTGTGGGTTTATAGGGGAATAGGGTGGGAAGGAATTTAATTCTAATTAATTAAATATGTTAATTTATTTATTGATATATATTTAGAATTAATTGTTAATTAATTATTAATTGGTAATTAATTAAAATATAATTGGTAATTAATTATAATTGATTAATTGATAAATATTTTAATTTTAGTAATTTATTTTCTGTAGCGGGTTGTGGGTTTATAGGGGAATAGGGTGGGAAGTAATTTAATTATAATTAATTAAATATGTTAATTTATTTATTGATAATAATTTAGAATTAATTGTTAATTAATTATTAATTGGTAATTAATTAAAATATAATTGGTAAATAATTATAATTGATTAATTGATAAATATTTTAATTTTAGTAATTTATTTTCTGTAGCGGGTTGTGGGTTTATAGGGGAATAGGGTGGGAAGTAATTTAATTATAATTAATTAAATATGTTAATTTATTTATTGATATTTTTTAAAAATTAATTGTTAATTAATTATTAATTGGTAATTAATTAAAATATAATTGGTAATTAATTATAATTGATTAATTGATAAATATTTTAATTTTAGGGTTCAGGGTCAGTTTTCAGTTTTTGGGTAAAGGGGTATTTTTAGGCTTCAGGGTCAGTTTTCAGTTTTTGGGTAAAGGGGTATTTTTAGGGTTTAGGGTCAGTTTTCAGTTTTTGGGGTAAAGGGGTATTTTTAGGGTTCAGGGTCAGTTTTCAGTTTGTAGGTAAAGGGGTATTTTTAGGGTTCAGGGTCAGTTTTCAGTTTTTGGGTAAAGGGGTATTTTTAGGGTTCAGGGTCAGTTTTCAGTTTTTGGGTAAAGGGGTATTTTTAGGGTTCAGGGTCAGTTTTCAGTTTTTGGGTAAAGGGGTATTTTTAGGGTTCAGGGTCAGTTTTCAGTTTTTGGGGTAAAGGGGTATTTTTAGGGTTCAGGGACAGTTTTCAGTTTTTGGGGTAAAGGGGTATTTTTAGGGTTCAGGGTCAGTTTTCAGTTTTTGGGTAAAGGGGTATTTTTAGGGTTCAGGGTCAGTTTTCAGTTTTTGGGTAAAGGGGTATTTTTAGGGTTCAGGGTCAGTTTTCAGTTTTTGGGGTAAAGGGGTATTTTTAGGGTTCAGGGTCAGTTTTCAGTTTGTAGGTAAAGGGGTATTTTTAGGGTTCAGGGTCAGTTTTCAGTTTTTGGGTAAAGGGGTATTTTTAGGGTTCAGGGTCAGTTTTCAGTTTTTGGGTAAAGGGGTATTTTTAGGGTTCAGGGTCAGTTTTCAGTTTTAGGGTAAAGGGGTATTTTTAGGGTTCAGGGTCAGTTTTCAGTTTTTGGGGTAAAGGGGTATTTTTAGGGTTCAGGGTCAGTTTTCAGTTTTTGGGTAAAGGGGTATTTTTAGGGTTCAGGGTCAGTTTTCAGTTTTTGGGGTAAAGGGGTATTTTTAGGGTTCAGGGTCAGTTTTCGGGTAAAGGGGTATTTTTAGGGTTCAGGGTCAGTTTTCAGTTTATGGGTAAAGGGGTATTTTTAGGGTTCAGGGTCAGTTTTGGGTTTTTGGGGTACAGGGGTACTTTGTAAAAATAAAGTAAAATTACATTTAAATTACATTTATTTAATAAAATTAAATTATATTAAATTATATTATAATATTTTTTATTAATTTATATTCAAAAAATTATTATATACTTACCAATACTTATGTTGTAATGGTATGCGTTGTAAAGGTATATGCGTTGTAAAATCTTGCGTTGTAAATGTATGCGTTGTAAAAGTTTTTGCGTTGTAAAAGTTTTGTTGTAATGGTAGGCGTTGTAAAAGTATGCGTTGTAACGTCATACATCCCTGGAGTGGGAATAGTAATTTTAACCTCTACGCTATCCAGCGCTTTCCCTACTGTTGCACCCACTGGAGTGGGAGTAGTAAATTTTACCTCTACGCTATCCAACACTTTTGCTAATGTTGAACTCACTATAGTTGTAACAATAAATTTTAAACATTTTCTAAAATGTTATATATGTTTATTTAATAATATGTTTATATATATATATATATATATATATATATATATATATATATATATATATATATATATATATATATATATATATATATATGTATATGTGTGTGTGTAATTTTTGGTGATATAATTTTTTTAATTATATAAATTATTTATTAAAATTACATTTTTTTAATAATTATTTCTAAGTTTATATTAAATATATTTATTACTATATTAGTTTTAACTTAATTTTAAGACATTTAAAAAAATCGATATTTTGACAGTCTATATTTTTGTAAGTCGATATTTTGGAGTCGATATTTTGGTACTTACCTGTTTGAAGATAGGGAGTCGATATTTTGTCAATCGATATTTTTGACTCGATATTTGTGTATCTCGATATTTGTGTCGTCGATATTATGTCAGTGATCCGACCTAAACAATTGGCAATAGGAGCATGATGAGGTGACCAATCCTGTGTTCTCCCTGTCTGTGGGGGACGGTTAGCTTTGTTTATTCTTTGGTTTATAGAACCATAATTCACAGCCTCATTATGTTACCATGTTTAGGTTGTTTACCTTTATATATTTTGGGTTCTACAACCTTTCCTAAGGGGCTGGGCTTTATAACTTCTAGAGACCATTCAGATTGTGATTTCTTCTCCCGATACGTTTCCTTACTTCCCTTAATTCTACTTGCTCTCGTACTGACCTTCTCGGATTTCACCCAATAATTCTTTACATTCCTAGATCCATATGCCTTTTTTTCTGGATAATTTCTTCAGTATATTATACTTCCTCCCACTATGATATAATAAATGTTGCTTCCCAACATGCCCATGGGGCATCTGTTTACCAACATTGGTCTATTTCTCTTTCTGTACTATTTCTCTTGTTTTATCTCTCCTTCTGTGGCCTTTTCCTTCTGCCCTGCAACACAACCTCCACCGATGAATCTCCAACTGCGCTGACACACTGGATCCCCGCAGGAAACCCTCAGGTAAGCAGCCCTCCGAGAAAGCCAACTGGTTCTCTCCCGCCCTCCAAGAATCCAGATGCACCTGCTGACGGCTCGAGAACAAATGGAGGAGCAGCAAGATCTTGGCAGACCATGCAACCTTCCTTCAAAACCGCTGTCACCGCATACCACCACATTCATCAGAGCAAAACGGAAAACAGCTATGCATGAATGCATCAACACAAACACACCAAACAGCAAAGAACTCTTCACTGTGGTTAAAGATTTTGCCAAACCCAGCATGGAGACAGCAGACAATCCCCCCTATCAAGACATCTGCGACAACCTAGCAACCTTCTTCCACCGCAAGATCAAGGAGCTCTACAACAGATTTGTATCTCAAAACCCACCCACCCCAGCCGCAACCACTGCACCCATTGGCTCCAGACCCCAACAGACCCTGCCCAACTGGACCACCTTCACCCCTGACAACACTCTCAGGATCATCAAGAGCATCCACTCTGAACCCCCCTTGGATACCTCCCCTCACCACATTTTCAACAGAGTCTCCACCTCTATCGCCCCTGAACACTGCCGCACCATCAACCGTTCCATCGAGTCCACCACCTTCCTCGAAGACTGGAACCACTTAGATATCAACCCCCTGCTGAAGAAACCCTCTGCCAACCCAATAGACTGCAAGTACAACAGATCCATATCTCTGCTCCCTTTCCGAGCCAAAGTCCTTGAGAAGGCCCAACTCTCTGAGTACACTGAAACAAACCAAATCCTGGACCTCTCACAGTCTGGCTTCAGAAGCAACCACAGCACAGAGACCACGCTCCTTGCCACTACAGACAATATTCGCACCCTCCTCAATCGAGGTGAACCTGCAGCCATCATCCTACTGGGCCTCTCGGAAACCTTCAACACCATTTCCCATCACACCCTCTGCGCAAGAATCCATGACTCCGGCATCTGCTACAAAGCCCTGGAATGGATCTACTCCTTCCTCACTGGCCAAAAACAGAGAGTCAGACTTCCACTATTCTACTAAGAACCTGCAGAGATGAGCTGCGGAGTGCACCAGGGATCTTCCCTGAGCTCCACCCTCTTCAACGTCTACATAGCCCCGCTTGCACTCATCATCAGAATCCATGGACTCAACACCGTCTCCTACTCCGACGATACACAGCTGATTCTCTCCCTCACAGGCAAACCCACAGTGACCAGGAGCAAACTCCACAACAGGATGAAGACAGTTTGCCCCTGGATGAAGGACAGCTGCCTCAAGCTCAACTCAGACAAGGCTGAAGTCCTCATCCTGGGCTCTACCCTCTCCACTTGGAACGACTCCTGGTGGCCCGTAGCGCTCTTAATCCCCCACACCCACAGACCACGCACATAACCTTGGTGTCATCCTGGACTCCTCGCTCTCTATGAACAGCCAAATCAAAACCGTCTCATCCGCCTGCTTCCATACACTCTGTCTGCTTCAGAAGATTTCAAGTGGATACCCACTGGGCTGATCCGGCATCACACCGCCAAACTCGTAATCAGGCCTTTATTGTCTCTATTCAGGCACAAAAATGTCCCTGCTTTTGGGTGCTACAGGTAAAATTCCTTAATTGTTTGAATGAAGCAGGCAGAACCACTTGCTCCAATACTAAGGGGCGGCTGACCAACCACACTTGGGTCTATCAGTCTGACCGCATACCAGTGGACCCAACAATGCATCAGCACAAGGCCCGGCCACTGGGGCAGTAGTCGGGCCACTGTTATACAGGGTCGGACTGGGCAGAAAATAGGCCCAGACACCAAATTAAAGAAGATCCCGCTAGCAAATCAGATAGCTAAAAAGTGGCCCACATTTGCAATTGGCAAAGTTTCAAACTTTTAAAGAGAAGTTGTGGGGGGGGTGGCTTGGACGCCGAGGGTAATTGCCGCTGGTCGCGGGAGCTCCGGGACGATCTAGGATGTCGGAATCCCTCCAGGCTCTCTTCTTCGTGCCCGGGACCTACAAACTACACCCATAGGGGTCGGAAGCTCCCCTGCATCGATGGTGATAATTGCGAATCAATGGGTGAGCACAGGTGATATTTTTTTGCCTTTTTTTGCCGCTCGCGGTTCGATTAGGTACTGAGGCCGCCATTTTGTTTTTGTCTTTTTCTCGCTCTCCCGGTTTCCTGCCCATTCACTCTGGAACTTACTCCTCACAGCAACATACATGGAAGACCTTCATTTCAACATGTTAATTTTTTAGGTACATATATTCTCTTTTGCTGCCTATGCCTACCATTTGGATGTTTTACACTCCTAAATTGCCTAAATAATTATACTAGCCTCTGCAGGTTAAATATTTTGCATCTCCCGATAACATTGGACTTCATTTTTGTCTTCATGCCTCCATTTTTCACAGTTTTCACCGTTCTTATGCTCATTTATGCAACTTATCTGCTGCCTATGTCTAGCATCTGACTGTTACTACTCTTAAACTGCCTGACTGATTGCACTGGTCCCTGTAGTTTCAATATTTTTACCTTTGTACTTTTCACATATTTGGGATACCAATGCCTCGTTCTAGCTGCAATAATATTCACCATACTGAACCTGCGTCATTAGAAGACCATAAAATCCTTTCAGCATTTTACAAGAAAACATGGAGGAGACAGGAAATGATTCTGCTGGTTCAAGAGGGTCAACACCTAGCATGCATCGCTCAGGTTCTAAACCCGGCTCTAAGATACCCTCCATATCCATTTCTTCAGGCAAACAAATAAAGACAAACCCACCTTCTCCTACCAATTCTTCCCCCTCAATTTCCATGGAACTGCTACTGGAAGAAATTCGTTCCCTCAAGCCATACATGGCAGAAACAAATTCTCGTCTCCAAAATGACAACTGACAAAAAAGACAACTGGTCATACACAGAGCAAAAAGTCGAGGAGCTTGAAAAACGAATGGATTTGGTCCAAGCAGTCATGGATCAAGTTCCTTACATGCATAGGGAGATTCAACACCTTAAACAGCAGATTGAAAATTTAGAATACCGCAACAGGCGTAATAACCTACGTATTTATGGCCTTGCTGATGGACTGGAAGGTTCGGACCCTTTGTCTTTTTTTCAATCTTTCCTGCAAACATTACTGGGTCTGAACAACCCCCATTGAACATTCAACGTGCTCATCGCCTGGGACAAAGCCCTCGCTTTTCCTCATCCTCATCCTCTCACACGAAACCTAGAGGAGTTATTCTATACTTTTTAGAATATACAAATTTGCTCAAAGTCTTTCATGCTGCCAAACAAAAAGGGAAAATCTCCTGGAATGTTTCTAATCTTTTCTTTGCCCAGGATTATGCAAAGGCAATTGCGGATCGTCAGAAAAAGTTCCTAGATATGAGACCTGCCCTTCGTACCCTGAATCCTAGATATGGCTTATTTCATCCCTGTTTGTTCAAGGTGACTTATAACAACAAGACAACAAACTATGAAGATCCAGCCCGCCGTCAACACTTTTCAAACACCTGCAGAGATGAGTCAATGGACACTCATCAACCTTAAATATATTTTGCGAATGTTTTATTAACTCAAAAATGTTGTTGTTAATTATTTCTTATTCTCATTTTTGATGTATTTTGTTAAGTTATAATGTCCTTTGTTAATTTTTCGTTCTTTCCCTCTCTTTTTACTAGATACAATAATGTGGTCCTACGTTATATGTCTTCTCCGTTGTTCCTGGAGGATATTCCCCGTACTGTTTCTCCTTCCGAAGCCATCCGCCTGGTGTGCTGACCTCCCTATGTGGCTCCACCTACCCCATTTTCATTGTCTACATGTTGTATGTCTTTCCGCAATTTTTGAGTCTTTTTGTCTACTTGTTCTTTTTGTCCTCTCTTTTTACTTACCTTCCCTCTTCTTCTTACTTTTCTTTTCTTTCTTACTCTATGACATCACTTCCGTCATTCCCTTTTCTCATATTTCAATCTTGATTACGACCTTATATCTCTACTCTTCTGTCTTTTCTCTCTTTTTCCAATGTTCTTGGGAATTTTACTATTTGCTTAGGAACTGTTCATGTAAAACTTAGTGGTTATTTTTAGAGTTACTACGTGAAATGTTAAAGGAGTAAACAATCCCATTAAAATACAACAAGTATTAACCCATTTAGCCACATTAAAAACAGACATTGCATTAATTCAAGAAACTCATCTGTCTGAAACTGAAGCATCCAAATTGAAACGGTGCTGGGTAGGCAATGTTTTTTTCTCCCCAGCTTTAGGTAATACAAATATAGTATCTATTCCCTGTCACAAGAAATTTCAGATATCCGTTATTCATCAAGGATCTGACTCAGATGGCCGTTGGGTAATTGTTAAACTTCTCATTATACAGATTCCTTTAGTGCTTTTTAATGTATATGCTCCTGTTAATGTTGACAATGTATTCTGGACTCTTATTTCTGAAAAACTTCTCCTATTTGACGATGATTATATTGTTTTCGGTGGAGATTGTAACCAAGTACTTGATCCTATATTAGACAGACAGTCCTCAGTTAGGTTTGTCAACACCAAGATACACTCACAATTTACCTCTGCCATTCATTCCAAAGCATTAGTTGACATATGGAGGCTTTGTAACCCTGACCTTCGGGAATACAGTTTCTATTCTCCTCAGCACCAATCACAATCCCGAATTGATTATCTCTTCCTTAGTAAACCACTATCCCAACAAGTACTCCACTCTGTAATTGGATCTATTTTAATATCAGATCATGCCCCAGTTCATGTTGATTTTGATTTGTTACCCTTTACGCCCCATTCAGGTAGGTGGCGTTTTAATAATACTTTACCAGCTGATCATAAGTTTTCAGGTCAATTCAGCGCTTTTGTATTTGAATTCTTTTCTTTTAACTTCTCTCCTAATACCTCTCTTTTAATGATTTGGGATTCTTATAAAAGCAGCAGCAAGAGGTTTTATAATACATTTTGGTTCTCAGAAAAAGAAATCTTTTGAAATCCAATCAGCCCAGATGCCTACTAATATCAAGCAACTTGAACCCACCTATTATCATTCAAATACTGAATCATCCGTGAAAAATCTTATAGATGCAAAACTTACTTCTAATAAATTATCCACAGAAGCGGCGTCATCTTATCTTTTACGAAGTAGTTCCCGTTATTATGGAGGCCAAAATAAAATGGGAAAGCTATTAGCAAATTACCTGAAAATAAGACGAGAACGGACGAAAATAGAATCTATACGGAACTCTACTGGTCTTTCATTATTTAAGGACAGTGATATTTTAAATGAGTTTATTTCTTTCTATAAAAATTTATATACCCCTGAAACGCAACCAAATTTGCAGGACCTTTCTTCCTATTTTCAATCTATTGATCCTCCTCCCTTCATCATATCGATTTCCCTTCTCTAAAAAAAGATATCACTTTATTAGAAACTACACACGTGGTCTCGTTATTAAAAAGAGGCAAAGCTCCTGGTCCAGATGGATTTACTATTGGATTTTATGCACATTTTGCCTCCTTGCTTCTTCCAAATCTTTTAAATCTTTTTAACTCTTTTGTCGCTGCTGGCGCTTCCTATGGAACTTTCCAAGAAGCAATGATATGTTTAATCCCTAAGGATAATAAAGATCCTTCTCTATGCAAAAAGTATCACCCAATTTCTCTAGTTGATCTTGACTAAAAGATATTTGCAAAAATTCTTGCTCTCAGTATTGACCCTGTATTACCCAATCTTATTGGTCCTGAACAATCGGGTTTCGTAAAAGGCCGATTATCATCCGACAACTCCAGAGTCTTTTTTAATATCCTTAGTAAAGCCTCCTCTCTTGATTTCCCGATTGCAGCTATAGCTTTAGATGCAGAAAAAGCTTTTGACAGGATTGAATGGGACTTTATGTTTCAATCTTTAAAGTGGATAGGATTTCCACCAAAACTAATATCCCTTATTTCCTTATTATATTTAGGCCCTAGAGCATCTATTTTCGTTAACGGCATGACCTTTGAATACTTTCCACTTTTCAGAGAAGTACCACAAGGTTGTCCGCTATCACCCCTTTTATTTATTATTGCATTAGATCCCTTTTTAACAAAGATCAGACAAGAGCCTCAGATCACTGGATTCCAACTTGATACTATCCAAGTTAAAATGTCTGTATATGCAGATGGTATTCTCTTATATTGTTCCAACCTTGCCACTTCTATTCCCTCCTTTCTTAACCAGGTTGATGTATTCTCTCAATTATCTAGATATCGACTTAATTCGGACAAATGCAAGGTCCTACCCCTTAACATGACCTGTATTAAAGATGACTTTATACTTACTGTTTTTTCTTGGCAACCGTCAAAAATAAAATATCTGGGCCTATGGTTCCCTTCTGACATTTCTGAAACTTTAAAACTAACGTTTGATTACATCATTAAAACCTCATCTAACACTATTGAACGTTGGCATCCGCTTTTTCTCTCTTGGTGGGGAAGATTCGATTCCATCAAAATGATGCTTTCTCCTTTGATTTTGTACTTTCTTTCAATGATACCTGTACATATTCCTGGTTTTTACTTTAAGAAAATGTACTCCCTATTAACAAAATTTCTCTGGAAAAATAAAGCTCCTCGCATTGCCCTATCTTCTTTTAAAGCAGACAAATCTTCAGGTGGCCTTAACTTTCCTGATTTCAAATCCTATCATTACGCTTACTCTTTAAAACAATCATCCCGCTGGATTTCCCCTGATCAATGTATTCACCCCTTCCATTTGGATTTCTATAGAGAAATATTTTATTTCTCCTTTTAATTTTAGAGAATCTCTCGCATTTACCAACAATATAGCCTCCTTTCGTCCTCCATTTATTTCTCATAGGCGTAAACTTCTCATCCCTCTTTTACCATCCTCATATCCCTCAGCTTCCTCATTGGACAATCAACCTATTTGGCATAATACTTTATTACGTATAAAAAAACACACTATTTAGTAGAAATCTTGGAGACTCAAAGGACTATTTTGGATTTCTCAATTATTATCTAATGATGTTCCCTTATACTTTTCTGCTCTTCAAGCTAAATTCTCATTACCGTCATCTTTCAAATCACAATATAACCTCTTGCTGCCTTCTCTTATTCAATATCTAAGTTCTTTATCAGCTGATCCCAAGTTACCTTCCAAATGCTCCAATCATTTTCCTTTATTAACATCTTCTCCTTCAGCCTTCTCTCAATATAGAACTGTATTTCTCACATCAGACAGAAGTAAAATGAAGGCTGGATTGACATGGGAGAAAGGCCTAACAGAGTGCTGGTCGACCAGCTTTTGGGATAAAATATGGTTAAAATTTCATAAAACTTGTCGAGCTGCCAATACTTCCCAAACCCTTTATTTTGTTTATCAGCGCCTCTTATTCACCCCAGCTAAATTAGCCTCCTTTTCTAATCTTCCGCCTACTTGCTGGTCTTATCCCTGCACACATGCTGATCTGAAACACATGCTTTTTGAGTGCCCTTCTATTTCTCGTTTCTGGTAATTGTTTTGGTCTCAAATTAACAATTTTCAAAACTACTATTTCTTTTTCAGTTTCTATGGTATTTCTAGGTTCCCTATCTCCTCAATGTCCTCAATCTCCTTCAAATCTTAAACTAGTAGATCTATTACTAGCTGTGGCCTTTCCTTTAATAACTTCCAACTGGAAAGAGGTGGAAAAAATCACTTTTAGAGCCTGGTGGAATGCCGTCTGCTACCACCATGGATTGGATACTAATTATATTACACCTCTATCTTTAGCTATTAAAAGAGAAAGTTTGTGGCTTCCTCTGACTACATACCTAACACTCCAGATGAAGTCCGAAAACCTCCATGATGAAATGTGTATATTTTTTTATCACAGTATGATTTTTTAGGCCTCAAATGTATTTTACATGTTTCGTAAATATACCGCTTTTTGGGTTTTGTTTTTAGAGATATAGGGGCATATTACCAACAACTAGCGATAATTATCGCTATGTTGGTTTAGCGGCGATATATTTATCGCCGAGCTGCGGCGATTTTTATCGCTTAGGAACCTTGCTATTATCAAGGTTTATCTCCTAAGAGATAAAAATCGGCCGAAATGCATGAATATCGCTGAAAAGTCAGCGATATTCATGCATTACCGAGCTAATGCTCTTAGCCATGTTATCAACCTACCATTGGATAACATGGCTGAGAACTGCTCAGGGGCAGGTGTTAGCTTTTGGAGATATTCGCGCTTAGCTCGAATATCTCCAAAAGTTGGTAATAGGAGTTAGTGATGTTAGCGACTGTTTCCAGTCGCTAACATCTTGGCACGCCCACTTTGCATGTCATTAGTGATAAATATCACTGACATGCAAAGCGGGGCCCAAGATGGTCGCTATCTCCTACTAGCTGTCGCTAACTGGTGTTAGCGACAGCTAGGTAATAGGGAGATAATTTTATCTCCGCTTTCTTGGCTTTTAAAGCCAAAAAAGCGGAGATAAACCCCCTTGATAATATGCCCCATAGAGTTTTAGCAACAATCTCCTTTCCCTTTTTTCTCCCCCTTTTTGTTCTACCTCCCCCTTCCTACCTTATTTTACACCTACTGCTTCTTACAGTGTGTTCCTGGATAATAACTATGTTTGAATTCAATTTTTTCTCTTTATAATCTTTTTTCACAATGCTGTTTGTTCTTCTAATACCTTTATTGCTTAATAGACTTTTAACTCAATAAAGAGAAGCTGTATATAGAGTTTTGCAGGGTATAGGAGACTATACTTTTATGCTTGCTGAAGGCAATGTTTGTATTATTATCAGAAAAGTCAATGATAAAAACTGACTCAACAAACCAGAAAACCGACCCACAACCAGTCAAAAAAACAGCTCAGTCACTGACCTATCAGATCAGTCCTTCGTACACTGCCTGGTTGCCTATAGGCCATTCCGACCTTGTGATCAAGCAAAAACCACAAGATGCCAAAACTCCTCACTCTGGTGCTTTTTAGAGTACGCTTTGTGGGTGGGCTTATTATGCGCCTTTTCAGTAATTGATATTTAGAGAAAGTATGACACTGCTCACCAGATCCGACCAATGTGTGGATATGTGCCTAACTCTTGCCTGACTAGGCAGATTGCTAGATGTTTTCTTAATTTAAATATCCTGCTGCAAGTATTTATCAATCACAGTGAAGTTAATGCTTTGCATAACCTACTTTTGACTATTTATGGTATAATTTAGAGAGCCACATCTTTTTTCTTTCTGTTAGACTCTATTCAATAGATCTGCTCATTGGTCATTAATCTGCTCTTTCAGTGTAGTCTACAGATACTTGTTTCCCCAATTCATGTCTCATAGTCATCTCTGGGCTTTCAAAAGCCCTGAGTGTGTTAAAAAAAGGTAAGTGCAGGGGCACACATTTTTTCTTAGTAGGCTGCTGCCAGTGTTGCCAAATATAGAGGTTTCTAAATACCATTATTATCTATTCTTGATCCTACCTCATTCCTCTTTCCTCCACCCCCCTACGTTCTTTGTCTCTTTTTTCTACACTTACCGGTTCTCTTTCATCCCTTCTTCCTCTTTTGGTTACGTTTTCCCTTTATTTCTTTTGTGCCTTGCTTCTCTCTTTTCTCACTTTATTTTGCCCAAAAATGAGTGCCGTGCCCAACTCCTGCAACCAAAGGCACGAATTAAGTGGAGGCTATCATCACCACGTATGTGGTACATGGAGGCCGTCTGTCTCTTATCAAGTTAGATACGAATGTCAACCAACCCTCCAGTTTAGTACAAACAAATATAAAATGACAAGTGTCTCACCCTTTTCAAATGTGTGGAAGGATGCCTCTTGCCAGATAGGGCTTTCTGAGGTAACTGCATATCATAGAGACAGTCTAGAAGAAAGAACAGACTGCTCTCTTAATGGGCGGTGTGTTCGATAGTACAATACTTTGTGCACAATGAAATGATAATCTAATCAAAGCTACTGTGCTAACAGAACGTCAAGGTGTTCGGGAACAGCTATGTTTTGTCAACAGTACAATTAGGAAAAGCTATTTAATTAGATCAAGCTTTAGCATTTCGCGTGCTTTGTTGTTACTTTAAGTACAGTTGTCGTTTCTGCAAACACTGTCAGTAGATGTAAAGATGTTCAAGTCACAGTTTTTCACAATTAATTTTTTTTCCCTTGCTGATGTGTGCAAACTTCAAATGTGCTCCTATTTTGTTATATAATCGAGTGCCTCTTATCCTTTTATTTGGAAAAAAAATTCTTTGCTATTCTCCAACAAGGCCACTACTTTCTCAAGACAAATGAGGGAGTTGGCCAGAGCGGAAATACTAGGAGGATTCTGACCATCTAATTCTAAGTGGCCCAGGATTCTGGTGCTTGGATTTAAAAGGTTCAGCAATTTCGGGACCGGTTTTACCAGGTGCACTTCAGCACCCTGAACAATCAGATGCTGGTCAGCTGACTTTTCCCGCCTGCTCAAAGCAAGTGAAACTGTCAGAAGAATGAGGCCCGGAATTAGGACTCCGCATGGGGTAGTGAACCCAGTGTCGATGGGTCCTCAGGGCCTCCTGCTCTTAATGCCCATTATATAGGGTGGGCATACTGCCTGGAATATCTATATTCATCTCCTTTATCTTAACCCCTGGATTCCAGGAAACTCGTAATGAAGCCCCTTGGTCTGCACATGGCTTTGACTACTGTACAGCAACCTAGTTGTAGTATCTTTCCCCTTTAGACCCATGGTCCATAATTTTTCATGAGAGCATTGAGGCCAAACGGATGATGATGGATCGGCAATCAACAAGCAGATAGTCTGAGAATAGAATTCATAAAAATAAATGGTGTTTACATTTTTTGCTGATATTTTTTTTAAACTGCAGCCAACAAATGTGTTTCTATGTCTGTAAAGTATCTGTGCTTCCTCAGGGCTCTAAAGGTGATACTGCAGTCCTGGATCCAGGCATAGAATTTAAACGGATGGAAATGGGGGCATTGGGACACCCCAAACCTTCAGAGTAAGTGCCACATTGATGTTTCAGTCACAAGGGACTTCTGTAATCATCATGACGTTCTGGTAAACAAATGTAAATTAGTCAATTATTCTGAAATTCTAGAAGGCACCGTCATCCATATTATCATTCCTGCTTGAAAAGGCCTTTCTATGGCGGTGATGCCGCCATGGAAAGGCTGGCAGGGAGGTGCTTTGGGGGCCCTTTGGGGTGCCCCAGGTGGGGTGGTGGGTACACTTGGGGGGTACCCATGGTACCTCTCTGCATTCCCATGCACAAGGTGGCAGGCACTGCGCCGTGCCTGCCAAGTTGTGCAGAGGAATGCACAACATGTCAATTTGGCATTGCTTCAGGTGCTGCTGTAAGCAGCACCCGCCACAATTTCAAATATGCAGACTGCAACCGCCAAGGTGGCCACCAGCCCCACCCCGACCTAACCCAGTCACCAGCAACCAAAAATAAAACGATAATAATCTTGTTATTACTGTTTAATGTTTCCCCCTTTTCACTGCTCTAAGAGCAGGGGGGCGACGCTCCTCCACCTAAGTGGAGAAGCCGCACCTATGAGGAAGCCAACAAGTGGCTGTGATTGGCTATTGCAGTGAGGGGTCGCTCATTCAAATCAGAGGGGTCAGGGTGTGGCTGACCAAAATGTAAAGGTGGTATTTACTGAATGAAGTGTAGGAATGAATTGTCTTGGAAAATGCTCTCCTTGTAACTTGTACCTGCTACGATCAGAAAAGAACCAGAAAAAGATGTGAGAGCACTAACTATCCCAAATAAAGTATAACACTACGCATTGGGTTTTTATGTATCAATGAAGGCATTTAAAGCTATGTGTAGACAGGGTCACTAGAATTATACGCCGTGGGATGACAAAATTATGCATTAGGGTGGACTAAATTATGCATCAAACAAAGACATGTGTCGCTGAGCTTTTAGTAACATTTGATACATTTTAGCTAGAAACAATTTTTTTGTGAAAATTTGCAGCAGATCAGCAGATGGATTGTGTAGCATATGTGTCAAATCCACAGTTATGTGGAAAATGCTGTGGCAGCAGAAAAATCCCATATTTCCATTAGCCCAGAGTACAGAGTATACACCTAGCTATAAACAGCAGAGAACGTCTTGCTACCGGTTACCAACAGGATCTGCTTTGAAGTTGCTTGTTTGGTGTGTAAATGCACATTTTCTACAATTTTGCCCCACCAATTTTTCGTCTGTAATATTTCTCCTAGTGGCCAGTCTGCAATACTCAGAGAGGGACTTCTTAAGGTACGCAAAGCTAAGTTTTCCATCAAAGGAGGCTGTTTTTTCTTGATACAGGTCCCTCAGATCTGTAACTCATTAGCATGGTATATAAGGCTCTGGCCCTCGCTGTCCACCTTTAAGCGCTATTTGAAGCCTAGTAAGTTCCATACCACAGTTCTGAGACCAGAGGTGAAGACCCAGTCATGTGGTGGCGCTGGATAAATGCTGTCAGTCAAGCAGTCAGTTAATGATGGCTACATGATAAGAAATAACGATAGGAGTCTCTTTTATGGTGGTACACCTTCAGATATAGGATGTGCCCATTTTAGAAGCTTCTATTGCAATATAACCCATATATCATTAACCTTTTCCACAGTCACACCAGTTACTCTACGTCAATGATCCTCTAAAGCCGCACAAAAACAGCAATACAGGAGCAACAGCACAACAACATAAAAATGCATTGCAAGCAGTAGGACCATAATTAAAAACTAAAGGAATGAGAGGTCTGCAAGCTCATGAGAAAATATTGAGAATTATCAAGTAATCTGATATTTATTCCAGAATGAACACATACAATTTACAAACAAAGAGAATTGAAACCTGAATATAAGAGTTGAATCATAACAAATCATAGGGTCAGACTGGGACAGAAATTAGGCCGGGCACCAAAATAAAAGTCGCCCCCTTTGGCGAATCACATAGATAAATAAGCATCGGCAAAACCAATAGGTCTCGCCTATGCAATAGCTATTAGCTTTGCCAATGGATTTTAGCCATGTTGTACACCAGCGTGGCATCTGTTCAGCATAGTTAAACGTTAGTGGAATAAATCAGAGTGGCGTTGAGTGTCATAAAGTGGAATGGCGAAGAATGGAGTAGAGTGTTGTAGAGTTGAGAGGCAGAGAGTGTTGTGTATTGGTGTGGCATAGTGTGTAAACGCGTAGAGCGGCATAGACTAGAGTTGACTGGTGTAGAGTGCAGTGGTGTAGAGTGTTGCAGAGTATAGTGGCATTGAATTCAGCAGCATAGAATGCAGTGTCATAGAATGCAGTGGCGTAGATTAGAGTGATGCATAGTAATGTGCAGTGGTGCAAAGTGGAGTAACAGAGTGGAGTGGAATAAAGTGCAGTGGCCTAGCGTGCAGAGTAGAGTTGAGTGGCATACAGTGCAGTGGTGTAGAGTGGTGCAGAGTAGAGTCAAGTGCCGTAGAGGGCAGTGGGATAGAGTGAAGTAGCATAGAGAAGAGTAGTGCTGAGAAGAGTGGCATAGAGAGCAGTGGCATAGAGTACAGAGATGCATAGTAGAGTGCAATGGCATAGAGTGCAGTGACATAGAGCGTAGTTTTGTAGAGCCCATTGGTGTAGAGTGCAGTGGTTAAGGGTGGAATGGGGTAAAGTGCAGTGGCATAGAGTGGAGTGGCACGTAGTGGATTAGAGTGACATAGAGTGCAGTTGTGTAGACTAGATTGTTTTAGAGTAGAGGGGAGTGGCATAAAGTGGAGTGGTGCAAGCTAAAGTGCAGTTCGGTAGAGTGGCATAGAGTTTAACAGCGTAGATTAAAGTGGTGTAGAGTGCAGTGGCATAGAGTGCAGCAGTGTAGAGTAGATTAGAGTGGCATACAGTGCATTGGCGTAGAGTGCATGGGCATAGAGTTGAGTGTTACAGAGTAAAGTGCATTGGCGTAAATTTGCACAGACATACAGTTTTACTAAAGCAACTATACAGTGCACAGACGAAAATGTGTGGAAATTGTATCACCTAGTGTAATGATTTATTTTGATCATATTAAAGTATTTGTTTACAATACCCTTCAGAAATAACAGAAAATATGCTTTATTTGTTTTCCTTATTCTGATATATTCTAAAATACTTGCAAAGTACATTTAAATGTTGTTATGTGGTGGAAAAAAATTCTTTCCTACTACTCGTATCCAGAAAGATTGTCAAATAAATCCTCGCACTTTGAAGTCAGAGAAAGAAAAGTATTCAATACATAACACGATGCTCAACCATGGTTTATTTGTAAACACTCTGATAGCCTAAGGCATCTGGTCTGAGCTGTATAAAATGTCAAATACATGAATAAATGAATAAATAAATAAATATTAAATTAATTTATGACGAAGTTAGTTTACAATATGGATAGAGATCGTCTACTTGAAACATATTGAAATTCAAGAAGTCAACAAGTAGACACTCTTTTGGAGATCACTTTTCCTGTTTTGCCTGGTAAAGGTCTCTTCTGAATAAAAGGCTAGCAAATTGACAGAAATACGATTTGTATATTGTCATTTTCTTTTGATAAGGGATAGGCTTTTGAAATGTGGGCCGATAGTTTCAAGACTTTCTCTCTTGAATCGCTTTATCACTAGTGTTTCCTCTGAATTGGAGAATGTGTATAAAGAAATAGGCATTGAAAAAAGCAGAATAATAGCTGTATTGGTTGGCAGTAATCACTCAGCCATTTGTTTATAAAGAGAAAATAATAAAAAAACAGATGGCACACTGACTCAAAGTTCCAAGACTGTCCACAGTATAATCTAGGGCAGTGCTCATAGAGGGAATCTCCTAAGAATGCCACTAGGTGAAACAGGATTCGTAGCAAGGAACTTCAAGATAACCAATTGCATTAGGCGTAAAAGAATCATGCAGGAAACAATTTGGGAACCCCAATGTTCCAAGATGCAAACAGGCTCGTAGTGGTGGACTTTGAAGGCAAACAGTTGTATTTGGTATTAGATTGTAGGTTTATATTAGGTTGTATTAGGTGCAAATATTCTAGGAGAGAAAACTTCAATGGTATTAGGTGCCGCAGAGCAAATAGAAAAAAATGTCTAAAAACAGCAAATGTATTCGATGTAACGGGCTCCTACATAAAAACTTCAAAGAATGTCTAGATATACTGCCTACAAATGTGAGCCCATATGAACTTTTAACAGGAATTCTATAACACAATGCAGATACTAAAGTGAGCTTTTGAAGTTAAAGTAGATGATCAGTGACACAAGCATTAACCCAAGAATTCTTATGCAGGAGTAAGGTACATTCTTGCTATTTCATAAATCTTAGCCAACTTGGAGACTTTGACCTTGGAAGACAATTTCAAGGATAAGGTTTTTTGGTTTAGGTACGAGTGATACGAATATACTTGCCTTTTTCAGTAGGGTCCATTCATATGAAGGACATTGGTGTTAGAGAGATATGAATGTGGTTTGTGTACAGGTATCTATGGTGATTTGAAGCATGCTTCTACCAATACATTGTTGCCCTTTATAGAGGGAAGAAGCAACAATTCCAGAATGGAAGACACAATGAGGTAGTTTATATATTGAGGGACAGAAAAGGACACTTTTTTATACTCCTAAAGCTAAAGCAATGACCAGGTTTGCCCAGCCTTCTTTCAGAAATCAATGGTACATTTGTCCTTTGGTCTAACTGGTACCCTCAGTAGTAGATCGCCGATCTCTTCCTTGTCACACTCAGTTCAGAAGTAAGCCAAGAATGTGGTGGGTAGCTCAGGTACTAAATAGAAGGGGGGACCCCCTGTAAATAACAGGCAGGTGGGCGGGGAAAAATCAGCAAAGCACACAGTCACGTAAATACCTGCCACTCAGATTCAATCATATGCCTAACTAAAAGGTCAATCAATAAATACAACAGTGCTCTCTCCAGAAACAAACAATTGAAATACAAATATATAAAGATTTTATTACACAAGATAAATACCATTCAATACATAGATATCAGATCATATGGTTGCCCAGGTAACAGATTAGAAAAAACACATTTCTGAAATTTAATTCTTACTGTGTGGTGGGAATAAACTTTTTTGGGCAAGAGAGAGAGTCTTGTAATTTAGTTGTTGGATGTTAAGTCAGGAAATGAGCTCTAGTTTCCACCAACTGCCAATAATGCATTCATGAAGGAACCTCCTATTGTGCCTAGCAAATTAGCAACTTTATTGGAAACAACACACTGCGTTCGCAGCCTAGTACCTGCTATATGCCGCAATGGCAGTACGGTACCACCTCATTATAGAGGGATTTGCTAGATTGTTCTCACAGAATATCTCAACTACTATCTAGAAAAATATTTATCTTCTATTTTGTCCCTGGCTGATCTATGAAGACAATCAGACCGCCTTCTCCAAATATGTATTTAGGGCTTAAATCACAAAGCGAAATATACACTTGTATATTTACTCAGCTGTATGTTTACTTCAGCAACTAAGTGGGACTCTCTACGTATTTGCAATTCACCAATTACAGAGTATGAATTTACACCTAGATGCAGTCTAACATGTCTCCACCCTCTCAAATGAGGGTGTGGAGCTGGCAACAACAGAATTTACAAATGTAATGTTACTACTGGTAGCGTTTCACCTGTTGGTGGAAATCTTTGCACAGAAAAGATAAGAGTGGAGGTGATCTACAGCCATAGGCTTTTGAATTGCATTTTGTAATGTGTGAGTTGAACTACTGTAGTACTACTTTACATAATATGCAATGCACTTTGTAAATAGGGCCATAGTCTTGAATTGGTCTTCTTCCGATTCCCACTAGGAATGGCAGACCACTGCTATGCAGCTATCTGTGTTACATAGACATTTAAAATGGGTTTGACTTTTTTGGCACCTTCATGGAGTAGTTGGAAATGTGAGGGTAAGGCCCTCTGGCATCCCCATTATGCACATGTGACACAATAATTGAATGAAACACACAGGGGATCATTTGGAGTCCTGGCCATAATCATGGGATACTTCACTGTAGTGGTAATTGCAGTACAGGAAGGATTACCTCCCCATTTATCTTTCACCAAAAAAGTAAGATAGAAGATGTGATATGCTGGTACGTTTTACTCAATTATTATTTATTTTGTAGCTGTCATGTTTTATGTTTTTGTTTTAGATACTAAGAATAAACATGCAATTTGAAAATAAAAATGATAACAAATGGCAAATATTCACCATTGGTTTCTTTACATTCTTTGGGCAGTTTGATATGTCAATGGTATAAGAGGGAGTCAGTTGCACACTAACAAACAGAAGGGATCATCAGAGCATATCAGACGGAGGAGACATATATTTCTAAAGAAAGATCTGTGAAAAATAAACAGCACTTTCTGGGTCAATTCATATGTTAGGCAAATTGTATCATTTTTATTTCTGAAAATGTAGATGCAAACCAAGCTCTCAAGATCTATGCACTCTTTATATATTTATTTTGGCATACATGAAGGAATGGCAGGCAATATATATTTAAGCGTGCTGTGCACTTGAGCTTTGTGTGGGAAAAAACTATATGCCATGGGAAGAACATCATTTAAAAGTAGAAGAAACCTATCACTTGGGATGTCGTACACAGCTTCCTATTTCTAAATGGCCCAACAAATAGCCAGAATACTGAAAAAATATACAAATGGAAAATGTTGAAAAAATAACATGAAACTTTACACGTTGCTATATTTGGTATGTGCAAAAATGATGAGGTTTTTCTGATAAGGATTTCAAAAATATGAAGCTCCTGCTGAAATGAGCATGAGAAAGAAGAGGAAGCAGAAATAGGGCCCTATTATGAGTTTGGCGGTCCATAGGACGTCCGGACCCGTGATGCTGGTCCGATCACCCCCACTATGCAGGTCTGCCCGCAGTATTAGGATTGTGGCATTCAGACCACCAGAAGACCGCAACGGGCTGTAATATGCTGGCGATGCCTCTGCCGGCACCGCCGAATATATTACATGTTGTATTTTCGTCGCCCCTTTCATGGCGGTGATTCTTGGTCACGGAAAAGCACGAAAGGGGCCCTAACAGGGTCCTCTACCAGATTTGGACCAACGGGGCACATGTAGACCTCCCCTCTATATTTCCACCCCACTTCATGCATGGTGTGGCATGTATGCCACACCATGCAGGAAGGAGCAGTCGGCGGTCTGACTTCTGCGGTCTGCATTATAGGCTCCTCCTCAAGTCTTTCAGACCACTGCAACACTGCCTGCCCAACAAGCATTTAACTCCTGTTGGGTGGTCACACCCCAGGTTTGGCGGTCCTAAAGTGGACAGTGGATGACTATCACCGCTGTAGGACTGCCAAACTCATAATCAGTTTTGAAAAAAGGGGGGGGTTTGGCCCTAGGAGTTAGAGGGTAGGTAGGGCTTTATTTATTGAAAAGAGAAAAAATTACCTAAGCCTCAAATCACTTCAAAAACATTACTGATATGAAGTAAGATAAATAAAAATTAATATGTTTATTGTGGCAATTAATTTTGCCTTTTATTTCATGTTTTTTAGGATTTATGATTTTAATCGCAAAAAAACACATCATCTACTACACAAAATGCCACAAAAGTACAAAAAACAGTGCAAAAACAAATACATTGTGTCTTATCGTACATATAACTACAACCACATATTCAATACATTTATACACAACAATGATATGTCAAAAAACAGTTGATATATACATGATTAATCTCATATAGTTGTCATAAAAATGAAAGAATTTCGACAACTGAACAACCCTATACTTAGAAGGTAAATAGTACTCTAAGTATTCATGCACTTGAATCAGTTTACTAGTTATTCAAGGACATTAATGTCATTGCCACTTAATGCCATTGCCGACGCGTTTCGAGTTCTGGTTTGTAGATTACCGGACTCTCATGTTCATGGCAAAAAACACAAAGAAATGTTTTTAGAAGGCTTCCTCAACGCCTTAGGTGCTCATTATATTATTTACATAATTCATGGCCACATACCTGCATGGTGCCAATGTAGGTTGTGAGCCTTAATAATGTGTTTCCACGCAGTGGATGCCACTCTGCAACAAAATGCCAAATTTATAGTACTACTGCATCAATAAGCCTTTTAAATTATATGATAGGGCTGTATAAGGGGAAGATGAGAATTACCTTATTGGCGGTGTGTGTATTTAAACACCCTTGTGTTTTCAGAAATTTTGGTCAGGACGCTCGCAGGTCTTTATTTCTGCAAGAACGAGTGGTCACGATTTAGCCATACAAACGTTTGTTGAAAGGAAACATTGAGTCCCAACAAACAAGAACAGCTACTTACTCGCTAGAGGGCGGGAGCTGCAAACCGCGGGGGAGGATTTTCCATTTTTCAATATCAGTCGTTTTTTATTCAAGATTGTTCGACTGCGGGAAACAAGGGCAGAATTAGTCCCCCACTTACTACATGGACAGCGCCAAGCTAAGCTACATCCAATACGATGTTCATAATCAGGCCATTAGTAAGGCAACTGTGCACAGAAAACAAGATGTGACTTGGACTTCCAAGGTCAACCAGGGTTTTGAAGAAGTGATTAAAAACATATACATTTTAATCTTTCGTGAATGTTTTCAGATATCTAGGCCCATGATAGATACTGTTTAAAGACAAGGGGACACACATTCAATTATGTGTTTTCATTGCAACATATGGTGGATGCAGAGATGCACATATCATTTTTAGATCTGGCTTGGCAGCGCAGCTGTTGGCAGACCAAAGGTAATCATCAGAAAAAAAACTTCAAGAAGCATTACTGAGAGAGCTTGGTTGAAGTCCACCTTCTGATTCATGAATACAGCATTGATTGGGCTAACGTGTGTCTGCGCTGACAAAGGATGCTTGTATTGCCATTGTGCTTTGTGTGAAAGGTAATGTTGAGCACAGCAGGACTGAGTTAAGGTGACAAGTAATGATCAAGGCTATAAGCACGACAAAAGCAGTCATCATGGGGATGTAGTATTGTAAAAACATATGTTAATAACAATAGGAGTTTCATGATGAATTGGTGTTACGTCATGTTAAACGTGTAGACAGGTATTTTGTTACATGGAATCTCATAGAATATTGTATTTGGCAAATAATGTGCCGTTGGTCACTCCCTCTGACAATCCCTGAGGGTACAAGATTTCACTTTAGTCATCCTTGTTAACCCATTTCAGGCGGGTTGTATATTGGTTTGCCAACTGTAATTTTGTACATGTTTTTAATTTTATGACAATATACCTGGTGGTTGCTTTGTGACAAGCACTATGCTTAAAACAATGTGCTGGAGTTCGTAATGGTGGCAAGACAGTGATAAACACTACAGCCTGATTGTTGTATTGGGGAAGGTCATGCCAAAAGCCCTAGTTCTAATCTGTATACTATGAAAAGTTACAGCAAAAGTAGTAGGGCTGACATTTATTGGGAAAATCCTAATCAACCTTTAATGGTGAATTGGTATGGCATCTTGTTGAAGCCTGTTGATAGATATGTTATTACATAGAATGTCACACATTACCTTAGTAGGCATTGGCCTTTGTGTTGGTTACCCCATTTGAGAAACCCATTAGCAAACTATTTACATTGTGATAATTCTAGCTCGACATACTTATGATGGCTTGACAGGTTTAGTTGTTTGCCATTCTCTTGTATTCAACTGCATAGAAAACACATACATGCATGCACCTACATACATATTTACTTATACAGGTTTAGATGGTCTTTGGATCAGCCATCTTCTGCAATTGATATTTTGTAGTGTAATTCACATTATGAGACAGCCCATAACATCATACTTCTACAGGTTTTGATGGTCATTGGAGCAGCCCTCTTCTGCAATTGATATGTTTTAGTGTAATTCACATTATGAGACAGCCCATGACATCATACTTCTGCAGGTTTTGATGGTCATTGGATCAGCCCTCTTCTGCAATTGATGTTTTAGTGTAACTCACATTATACGTCTGCCCACGACAGCATAGAGCAATTTGCTCTCAAAGTGAGGGCATTGTGCCTGATCAAATTGTACATATCTGCCTGAAAAGTAGTGCGCTTCAGTGCCAAGGTTGTGTTGGCAGTCCTTTAGGTATTCATTTTTTCCTAATATAGGTTCCCTTCTTTTCTTTCCTTCTCCTTTTGTTATTTTGCTTGGTTTGGAAAGCATCTTCAGCTTCCCAATTTGTGCTACTAGACAGCTCACTTCATCCTCAGTGCACTTCACCCTGCGTGATCTCTGCTTCAAAAGTCGGCAACCATCTCAGAATGGTTTTGTCAGAATGGTTTATGTCCATTGGTGTACTGTTAGCGGAGATGTGCTGCATCGTGTTCACTGCTAAGGCGGCGCTCATACACTGTGGCTAAATAGTGGTAAAAGCCATGATGCGGGGGTTGTGCTGCAATGTGGCGGACCGCGCATTAATAGCCCCACGGTACGCGGCTGATCGCTGACTGCGATGCCCCCGAGACGCATATGATGCATCTATTGCCTTGAATAAAACGTGTCACAGAAACCGGAATTGCCTTCAAGATATACACGCAGCAACGCTTATTTCAACAAGATGGCCAAGCGGACCTAATCCACTGAGGTTCCGCGGCGAACAGAGGGATGAAGTCATCATATAAATAACTGCGGCGGAGGTTCTCCTTGCTGAAAATGGAATTGGGAGAGCCCGGAGTACCGAGGCAAGGAGAGGAGACCGGGGAACAGCTGAAAGGCACTGAGTGCCGCCGGAGCAGCGGAACTGCACGGCGGCCGGGTGATGGCGTGAGACCCTCACCGGAAGCAACGAGAAGCCTCAGAATAGAATTGAGGACCTGAGGACCGGCCTGGATATGGAAGGGTCCCGGGTGCGTCTGCCGGGGGAAATTGAGGCAGGAGAAGAATCGGGAGTGGTGACGAAGGCCTTGTGAGTCCGGTAGGAGAAGCCGAGACAGATTGGCCTTGGCTGCTGTGAGCATATGCAGACGGGTGTGGGGACTCCCCGACACCTGGAGAATGATGCTGTGAGGCGAGAGGGCTGCCCCCCCTCCTTTTTGCCCTTTCTTGCTACCGCGACGATCTCTGGGAGGACATGTGGAGGCGGTAAGCTGCTGCCTGACTTTAAAATGGCGACTCGGTGAACTCCGGTGGGGCCAGAGGTATAAGAGACAAAGGGAGCAGTGTGAACACACGGAAGCAATGCCCCGGCCAGTAGCACGACGGAGTAGGCTGGTATGAGCAGGCAAGGAGTGTGGGCGGGTACAAGGAGCACTACAGCACAGGTCATTGAGTATGCTGGTGCTTGACCTCAGCATGGTGGACCCACAGGTATTTTAGAGCTGCACCGGCCATAATAGAGATCATGGTCCACAGGGAGCAGTCCTCTGCCCTACAGCAGCACGGCTTGTGGCACTACTCCAAAGCGGGACGTACAGGCTGAATGGTCGACAGTATAGCCAGGGAGCTTCAAGCTTTGAGGGCACACTGGCCCCTCGACTGGCAAATGGTGGCAGAGTCTAAACACAATATCAGCGGATGCGAGGATGAAGGGACCTTCACAGGAACACCTAAGTAGGTAGAGATGGTCATTGAGTCTGCAGCTACTCGTGTGGGTCAGAGACAGCAGAAATACTTGTCTCGCTGAGACAGACTCCAGGACCGACCTTTTTCCCGGGCTTCACTGTCACATTCTAATCTGCGCGGCAGGAGTTCAGTGCTGTTAAAAAATTCTTTCAGTCCGAAAACATTCTATACGTAGAGGGGGGGAATTTCAGAATCTTCACAACCCCAGAGGCGGTGTGTGATGGTGTGGACATGTACTCGGGTATTTTTGTACTAGAGCATGTGATTCTATGTGTGCTCGTGTTGGTGCGCGCAGATAATTCTGTATGTATGCTTATGTCTGTGCGTGTGATGGTGTGTGCATGTACTTGAGTGTTTTTGTACTAGTGCATGGAATTGTAGGTGTGCTTATGCGTGTGGATGCGTGCTTGTGTGCGCCCTCTGTTCGTGTATGAGTGTGCGCGCACATTTGTGTGTGCTTGTGCATGTCTGTGTGTGTGATGGTGGGTGTGTGCATGTACCTGTGTGTACGTTCTTCGGTATTTTTGTTCTGGAGCTTGTGATTGTATGTGTGCTCGTGTCTTTAGTAGTTTCTGTACATGTGCATGTGTGTGTGTCTGTGTGTGTATGAGAGTGTGAGCGCATTTGTATGTGCTTGTGCATGTCTGTGCATGTGATGGTGTTTGCGTGTGCATGTACCTGGGTGTTTTTGTACCAGAGCATGGGATTTTATGTGTACTTGTGTTTTTTGATGTCTCTGTCTGTGCTTGTGTGTGTGCGTATGTGAGCATATGAGAGTGTGTTCCCACCTGTGTATGTGCTTGTGCATGTCTGTGCGTGTGATGGTATGTGCACGCTGAATTTGTTTTTCTCTGGCAGCCACTGTCCTGGAAATTGACTCTAACTGCCAGATGCCTGACCATAGGACGGCCACCAGTGTACATTACAGCCTCCTGCCTGACTCCAAGATGGCTTCAATAGTGGTCCCCTCATGTTGTTTTACTTCCCTTGGAAAACAATTGGACATTGATCAGACCTTGAACCTATCCCCTAACCTGCTTACACATCAGGACTTAGAACCTGTGGAACTTACCCCAGACTGTAGAGACCAAGGGCCTGATGTAGGTAATCCCAGATTACCGATTCTTAAATACCGAATCATACCGATTCGTTATTTAAGAACAGGCAAATGGGATGTAGGTAATTTTACCGAAAAAATTACCGAATCGGTAAGTTTCGGTAATTACCGAATCGGTAAATACCGATTCGGTAAAAGGGGGAAACATTGAAGGGTGGCAGGGTGTCACTTTGACACCCTGTTGCACACCTCAATTGTGTATGGGCGCACATGTTGCAGACATACATGCCCGAAGGGCATGTATGTCTGCAACATGGCACTGTTGGAAAAGCAAAAAAAATGCTTTTTCCAAGGTTTTCATTATTTACCACCAACTTGTAGTTGGTGGTAAATAACGAATCCTAAAAGGGAAAAGCACTCATTTGAGTGCTTCCTACATAGCAAAATCGGTAATTTACCGATTCGGTACCGATTCGGTAAATTACAGAATCAGTAAAATGCCGACCTACATCTCATTTTCCAAATACCGGTCGGTAATGGCTGAAATTACTGAATTTCGGCCGTTACTGACCGGTATTTGCCTACCAACATCTGGCCCCAAGGGATTTGGCTGATTCCGGGTGGAGCTACCATATAGCTAAAGAGGAGATGGGTTATGGACTCCCACCCTGCCATCACCTACCCAGCCGGACTTTGGGCAGATTTTCCCCTCGTCTCTACGTCCTATTTTCCTCCTACCCCTTTATCCTATCCCTTACCCTTCCTTGCGCCATTCACCTTGTCCCCTATTATCTTTAATGCTTTTCTTGATACTTATGTAATTTTTAACTGATGTAAATTGCTACATTATTGTTCCTCATGTAAAGCGCTCTGTTTCCTTCGGGTCTAGCCAGCGCTATATAATAGCTCATTAATTTAAATTTGTTCCCATTTAGTACTCTTTCTCTCTTTGTCTACTTCCCTAGCTCCTATCCCCTCCCCCCTGAATCTCTCACTGTGCCTACTAGTCTGCCTAGCCCCCTGTCCTTTGTGCCCTTTGACTAAGCACTCCTTCTTCCCTTGTTGGGGAAAGATCCAATATTTATACTCTGGAGTCTCTGCAAACCCGCTGAGAGAGTCCACTGCGCCAAGGGAGCCACTCACAGCTAAGTTATGCTATGGCACCCCTTGCCAAAGCACTCCCTCTCCCCTTTTTGGGGAAGGATCCAGTATGTAAGCCTTGGAGTCTCAGAGACTCCTCTGAGAGAGTCCACTCCATAAAGGGAACCTCCCACAACAGAGATAGAGAACTGATACCACTCCCCCTGGGATCACAGCTTACTGGACTTTGGACGTTGCTTTGACTCATCTACCGGTTTGTGTCCCCGTCGCCCGTCCTCTCCTCTTTCCATGCTGTGTCCGCCACCCTCCTCTCCTCTTCCCCCCTCATTACCACTCCCCTAAATCTTTCCCCTTGCCTGCTTTTCCCCTTACGTATTTGTGCTTATTGTTTTATCTCGACCTTACAGGTAACTATGTTGCCATGCTCTAATAACTGTGTAACCTTTGTAACGATGTAACCTGTAACTATGATCTGATGCTCATGTAAAGCGCTCTGATACCTCCGGGTCTAGCCAGCGCTATATAAAACCTTTAAAATAAAAAAAAAATAAAAAAAAATATGACCTCCGTTTAGAAATATTACATCATTTTGGATCAGTACATTGATAGTACAATACGACAAATTCAATTTCAAGATGGTTTTTCAGTGCAAAAAATTTTGAGCAGACATCTTTGAATGGTAACGTGGATAATGTATCAATGTTTTAGCATTCAGAGATACTTATAAACATAGCAGCCATGTTTGAACTTTAAAACAAAAGTATATACTTTATACAATACCACTGTAGGACAGCTATACACTGCATAACTTACTTTTAATTTTTTAAGCCCATCACTTTTTGGTGACAGCATGCTTTCTTTTTTCTGCTTCCATTCTTTTAAATATTTTGTATATGCACGGTGAGTGTATTTGAGTGCCGTATTGTGGATGGTAACTTTTTAATAGCTAGAATGAGTCAGTGAGTAAATCAATGAATGCAATGATAAATTACAGTGTGTTTAGTTGAGGGTTCACCTATAAGCCAAAACTATTTGCATTGCCAATGGCTGTTGACTTTTTAACAAATAGGTGGTTTGGGTGGGGTAGCACACCACCTTGCTTTGTTGCTTCTGGGGAAAATGCACACGAGTGATGTCATGCTGTCTCATCCTAGCACTCATTTCCTTGCCAGGATTATAATGGCCCATGTCACATTGGAAATGTCCACATCCCCCTTACTTTTTTAATTGCAACAGGCTAACGGTAGCCCCACTGTAGAGGTTCATGGGGAATGCGGTAGAAGATCAGAGGACATAAGGTTACATTTCTCTACCCACATTGAAGCTTTGTGTTATAATGGAAGTACAATCCTTGTATGTAGATAATCCAGTAGGCGTTAGAGTAGGTTATGAGAAAGGTTTATTAAGACACAGTTACAGTTGGTTCCAAGTAACTGGTAAGATGGAAACTACGCCCCACCATGAGCAGCCTCCCTGCTGCTCAGCCCACTCTCACCACTGACACTCACTCAACCAGGCTCACATCAACATTCTGTGACATGACACTGACCCTGGCAGAGCAGCAAGGAACAGAGCACTAAGGAAGAATGCATTGCAGAAAGACAAGATACAACACTTTGTAATGTATCTCAAGAGAGGGTGCAATGGTAACACTGATGAAGCATTTTCTCGTGCATAACATGAAATCTGCTTCCTTTCACCTTAAAAATATATTAGCAGGTGGGACCTCGCAGTGGTGGTAGATTGCCACATTCTGGAGACCTCTGGATTTCCTTGAGCCAAAATCATTTCTTGCCTGGAGGGACCAACACTTAAGGATCCCAGACACTTAATGGAGGCAAAGGAAGGAAAGGCTCTTCTCTGCCAGTAGAGGGCCACAAAGAATGGATGGGGCAGATTGCTTTAGACTTTAAATTGCTCCTCTCTACGCCTGCACTCATTGATATATGCACCAATACACAAATGACATGAAATTATATTTACAAATACCCACTCTAAAGACATCCCAACCTGAGAAAGAGGCTTTGATTTGATATTCAGTGGGATGTCAGAGAATTCCTTGAAAAGCAACCCTCAGAAAGCTGAATTCATCCTAAAATCTCACAAATCAACCATAAGCATTATCCCAGTATAATTGCTATGCTTAAAGACTACGTAAATCCACGTTCTCCCACACCACAGGTCAAATCACTTGGCTTCATACGCTTCAACGCTGCTGTGCCTGAGCTCTTTCAGTAGTTAGATCAACGCAGCTCTACTAATGCACTTTTTCCGGTACCACCTCTGAGACTATCACAAACCTCTACAAAGGTGTCTCAATCCTGCAGAGCACCTGCTTTTCTAGGTTTACGGCCAGCACACAGCTCTGCTATGGCACTTCAGACTTGTGGTACCCCCTGAGGCCAGCACAGGACAGGTCTAGCAATGTTCTAGCACTAAACCCAGCGCACAGCTCTTCAGGAGCACCAAAATCTGACCCACCCTTTTCTTCCAGTTCTAGCATAACATGAAAACTGTCTATGCAACTCAACCCTGCAGCATCCAGACTCATGCAGTACTGGGACCAGCATACAGCTCTCTCAGTGCAGCTCAATCTAACACCATCCATTCCACTGCACTTCTGAGGCCAGCCTACAGCTCTACCTGTGGTCCTCAGTTGTGCCCCCCACACAAATTTCCAGTTGTTAGAACAGCACACAGCTCGGCCAAGGCTGATATTTACTACACTTTGGACCAGGTTTGCATCACAAATGTGACGCAAATCGGCACAAAGAATTGAGAAGTACTTTCCAGCGTGAAACTAAAGTAACACAAAGTAGCTCAATACTATGCATCAAGTGGGTGTTCCACGGGTGGTACGTGGGCATTCCCATGCAACTTCCCATGGGTTTTGTTCCAAATCCCTAGTTACTAACATTGGTGGATAGGGATTTGCATAAACAATTACCCTTTCTTCAATACAAGCGTAACAATGGAAAAAGATTTATTTTTCCAAACTTTTCCAACTTTGAATATGTGCAGTATCAACAGTCGTGGCCGGCAGTAGGAGTACCTGCAGGGCGGTGACATGGGGAGGGGAAGGGGCAGGGTGGGGGTTAGTAATGTATGGATTACGGAGCTTCCCAGGTAAGTAAACATTTAAATAAATAAAACCAATTTCAGTGAGTGCACTGCATCACCAAATGCAATGCAGTGTGCACAACGAAATTCGTTTTATTTATTTAAATGTTTTCTTACCTGTAAAACTCCGTAATCCATACATTACTACCCCCCACCCTGCCCCTCCCCCTCCCCACGTCACCGCCCTGCAGGTACTCCTACTGCCGGCCATGGCTGAGTATCAACTTTGCATGTGCTGCACTCTACAACTAATAAAGTAGCTTGGAAAAGTATGAAACTTTAAGCATTTTTTAGAGTTTGACTGGCAGGTCACTCCATCACAAACATGATAGATATCCCGCCCGCTGCATCACAAGTGCATTGTAATATGGTGGATGGGACATCTGGCAGTGGCATAACAAAACTTGAGGGGGACCCCCGGCAATGTACATGGAGGCCCTCCCCCTCCAGACTCAGTCAAGAGCACTTAGGCCAGGGTACTGTGCTGAGGGGGCCCCATGGAGCCTGGGGCTGCAGGGGCCTATGTTACGCCACCGATATCTGGCATGTTTGTGATAGAGTAACCTGTCCAACGAGCTCTAAATCAGGCCCTATGTCTAAGCATAATATTTTATGAAGGGCATCTTTCAATATGAAACCTAAACTAGACATCATAAACACACCCTGGCACTACGGTGAAAGGGTGTGTGCGTGGCACGAAGCAGCCAAACGTGCGAACGTGCAACAGTGCCATATTTTAATAATTGTGGCACTATTCTTCTCTCGTCCTTTGACACAAAGCTGCTCTATAACATTGGTGGGTGTACTACATTGTCAAATCTTAGTAAATCTGCTCCTCACTCCTCCAGTTAGAAACTGTAAACAGTTCTACCAATCTGCCTCAATCTTTCATTCCTTCTGCTTTTCCATTCCTGAGACCAGAACCCATCCCTCCCAAAATACCTCAGTCCTGCAGCACTACCTGGTCGTCCAGTTCTGAGACCCAAACACAGCTCTGTCGGTGCATCCCAATCCTGAGTCACCCAGCTCTTTCTGATCTTTAACCAGCATGCAGCTCTACCAATGCACCTCATCCCTGAATCACACCAGTTCATAAACAAGCATACAGTTCTGCCACAGCCTCAATTCGACAGCACCACTGCTCATTCAGTTCTGAGACGAGCAGATGGATGTATCGACTATCGAGGCATGCCAATCCTGAGGCAATCCTGCTCTTCCAGTTCTGAGACCAGCACACAGCTCTACCAGTGCACCTCGTCCCTGACCACCACAGATCTTTCAGTTCATAGACCAGCACACAGCTCTACCAATGCACCTCGTCCCTGACCATCACAGATCTTTCAGTTCATAGACCAGCACACAGCTCTACCAATGCACCTCGTCCCTGACCACCACAGATCTTTCAGTTCATAGACCAGCACACAGCTCTACCAATGCACCTCGTCCCTGACCACCACAGATCTTTCAGTTCATAGACCAGCACACAGCTCTACCAATGCACCTCGTCCCTGACCACCACAGATCTTTCAGTTCATAGACCAGCACACAGCTCTACCAATGCACCTCGTCCCTGACCACCACAGATCTTTCAGTTCATAGACCAGCACACAGCTCTACCAATGCACCTCGTCCCTGACCACCACAGATCTTTCAGTTCATAGACCAGCACACAGCTCTACCAATGCACCTCGTCCCTGACCACCACAGATCTTTTAGTTCATAGACCAGCACACAGCTCTACCAATGCACCTCATCCTTGCATCACCCCAGATCTTGCTAAGCACCGGCAGGACCCCGGGCCACTTAAAGCCCTGTCTTTTTGAGTGCTTCCAATCCTGTAGCACCCTGCCTCTTCTGGTTCTGAAACTAGCACACTCTAGCTGTTCAATGCAGCTCTGTCGGTCAGCGCCATTTTTCTGAAGCTTGAGATGCCAGTGAAACATTCCTTTATGTCTCCCACCCTGCAGAACAAAGAGGTCTGTTCACTAAGAAAGGAATGTCAGTAGTAAAACGCCTTACGATATATCTATATCCCAGTTCACTGATCATTTCATCACTTCGCTTTCCTTTTTATCTGCCAGTAGATGGCAGTCGATTGATGTGAAAATAGAGTTTTGCGCTACACAGAGCAAAGATTTTGGATTAACACGTTTTTTTCCACGGGTAACATATTGGAGGGCACTGAGTGATTGGCTGGTGGAAATATTTCCTTATTTAATCAAAAATTGTAAACTACTGTCTAAGTATGCTAGGGGCAACACACGCATACGACTGGTTGTTGAGTAAAAGGTTTCATAGTTGTATACATTTCTTCGAAAACACCTGGATGCACACTAAAATAGCACTGTTCAGTATTCTGTGGGGAATGAGTATTGATTTAAAGACACATCTCCCTATGGCAAAAGCAGGAAAACAAATTAAACTTTACTGTTTAAATAATTAAGGTAATATGGAACCTATGTAAACTTAAAATTAAAAAGGAGGATTAATTACAAAGACATTTTAAAACCAGAATCCCTAAAATTATTCAACTACATTTTGCTAAACAACAACATGCTAGCAGAAAAAAACAAGAGCCTCTACTCGCCTCTATATGTTAGTTCAAATCCATTTTTTGCGAATTGTAATATAACTTTCACATTTTTAGAAAGCGTTAGTTTAAATTGTTTTTTTTTATTTGCAATGAAATTAGTTTTAGTGAATTAGATCAAATGAGCGTTTTGCTGATTTCCTGATCACATCAAAACCTTTGCTACTCGGCACCCTCCCCCACCTTTATCCTACTCTATCACTCCACCAAGCACCAATGACTCCCGCTCCACTATGTGACTTATTTTTTTCAAAATGCTTTCATTATTGAAAAAGGTTTCTGAAAATCATGTCTCTTAAAGCCATTGGTTTTCCAGCTTACTTTATTTTAGAGCTAATCGATGCAAACTAATTTTATTGCTCACTATTTGATTCCGCATAACCATTTATTATCCACTGACTCTACCAATTATGCTTAGGGACATGACAACCGCATAACTTTTATAATGGGCTCATCTTAGAGAGTCTGTGTGCCTATAGAAGGAAGTGCACAGTCCCTCATGCCGCATAATGTTCACTCTGTGCAAAGATAGATTTCAATCCTTGGGTGTGTTGATTGCTCTTTCTTGGCATCTACATACAGCGGTTGAAGTGCATACAAAGTATTGTAACTGTGATCTTTAGGACAATGGGAATGAGGTCGGTGAGTGAAGGTACTGGACAAGACACATAACCTAAAAGAACAAAATATTATGTAACTACTTATGAGGCCTGCGTATGAAATACGATGTGTGTGTCCTAAGTGTAAAAACAAATACAAGTTGACGTCATGAAACTAAAAAACATTGTTCCCCATAGATTCTACCCATTTCGACCTCAGTCAAGACATTATTTAAATTGTTTCAGAGTCTTCAGACAAGGAAAAATATGATAAATATATTGATCAAAATACTCCAGATCATTTTTCACATAGGTTTAACATAAATATGATCAGCTTACTTTACGACCGGAATGTATATACCATGTTGACTTGTGGCATCTATTCTGATCAAGCTTCTCGAGTCCTGTGTATACTGCACCGTGTATGAGTCCACAACTACCTGGTCATCTGACTTGTTTTTATAAAGATATTTATGCACAAAATTGCCTATATCCTTAAGACGAGCAAATTGTGCATATACAATATCGGTGAGACTTAACATGGAAGGACAGCTGAGCTGTGCACATTTAAAATGCCCTCTGTGCATGCCCAATGTGTGTAAGAAACACAAAGGAAAAACAGTTGACTAACATTAACTATTTGGCCATTACTTGTCCTACGTGTAGTTAATATATGTATGCTCAAATTGTTAATTTGTGTAATAGAGTGGGCTCCTAACTGAAAAAAAATCACCTTCTCTAAATATATAAAATAGGAGAGGCAAGGGCTGGTGTTTTACACCCATAAGGCTGCGAACCCCCACAAATGTTATTGATTGTGCTCCTTGTTCAATGTTTTACTCCTATCTTCAATATCATTGGTTGCTGCTGATGCTAAATTAGTTATGTTTCTTCCTCTCTTCTTTGCACACTGAGATTGGCCACAAGCTTGTTGCACACTCTGAAACTGAGATTGAGCCTGTTGTGAGATGATCATTTTTGGGATAGAGTGCCTAGCTCTGAGCATGGAGAACCAGGTTTGGATCCCATGCTCCGCTCAATAGCCTGTGATTCCAGGCAAATCTCATAATCTCCATGTTCCTAAAAAGGAAAACAAAGCCTGTAACATAGTCTAGTTCTGTTGTAAAGTGCTCTAATAAGATTGGGCCTTGTTTGGATCTATAGAAAACCTACAAAAAACCTTGAATAAATTCTATGCACATTGTATGCCCATGGTTAGGCCAAATGGCATCGATAGAAATGTTTGTGAATTACACCATCATGCCAATTTTTAGGTGTGTCTTAACCACATATTTCCAAAAAGATTTATGCTAAAAAAATGCACACATATAAATATACACACAGGGGCTTTTGTTTAGAGTAGACCTTTTATTCATTGGTCTATTCAGGTGTCACCCATCACAGCATACAACATGAGTCAATGGGGAGCTCAGTTAAGCTGTTGGTTCACTTCACTGTGAGTGATTATATTTTGCTTTGCACACATGCTCATCTTGAAAAATAATTGTCAACTTTGGTGCCAAGCCTAGTGGGCCCTCTCTGATTTATTTAGCTTTCATGTTATGTGTTATTATTTTAAGTTTTGGGATGTTATTTTTACTTATTTATTCCGCAAATAAATACACACCATTTAGATTAGATAATTTTTATTTTTTACTACTTTCAGCCTTGTAATGCCTATTTCATACATTTGCAAAAAAAAAAGTGCTTCGAAGGCTTGCCAAACCAGAGGCAGATTAATTTCATTTTTCACGTAGGATGAAATTCTTCATGAATTTGGCAAGGGGTTGTAGGCTGATGGGCCATCTGAACATGAGACGTGCCTGTCTCAAGAATGTGGCTGTTGCTTCAGCCTTCACATGTAAGCCGACAGTGTGCTTGGCACAAATAATCCATATTGAATGGCCCATACCATTATGGTGATATAATTGCATTCATTCAGTCTTTTTGTAGCATTCACACTTAAGTTCTTTAAAACGTAAACAATAAAAAAGGTTCAGAATTCCAACACACTATACGTGTCGAGTGTATACAAAATTGAAATAAAGTACAGTAGGGGAATTGAGTATGGGGCATATGTCATGTCTTTGTGCATCAGTTAAGTAGTAGGAGGCCTGAGATATGTCAGCTCACCAGGTCTCATCAAACATATGGGAAGCACCGGATGGAAACCTAGACAATTGGCAATCATTTCTAAGAGCAATTGCTCGAACATCCATGATTATCTTGTGGAAAGAAATGGAAATTGGAAAAATTATGAGAATGTTCAAGGAAACGTTATTTGAGCAACTAACCTTTTCGTGGAGCACAATCAGATCTGCCTCTGCACATGAGGCGTAAAAGGCGAAAATGGCAGCACTGAAAAGCAGTAATGCCGGCCATCTGCAAGACTATAAGTAGAACCTACCAGGAAGGAAATGTGGTGAATCAACCATAGCATTTTGTTTATGGAGGAAGTGTACACTGCAGTGAAAGATACAGGTAGAGGTTGTGCTAGAATGTGCTTTTATGTATGGGTATGTTAAATATAAATGCTGTATATGACGTGCGATAAATGGTGCATACAAACTTTTACAGATTTTCTGAATAGAAACCATGATGTTGAGTATGTGGAAGGATGAGGTTTTTACAAAGTTCCTAAACAGAAAATCGATGCCTGTTTTTCAGACTATGTTGTGGGAATTGTTGTCTGTGCATTCGTACAGGTCTTGGGAGCTTCGAATCGCAATGTCGATGTTAAACAAGCACGGTACTCTCTGGAATGTGGTAAACAATGACCATATTTCCTGTGAACAAAGTGAGCTATTAATTCAATAGAATTAGCAAGAGTTTGCTTGCTGTCTGGCAGTTCTGGGTGGCGAGTTGTGTGTCTGTGCCTGACTAAAAATGACCAAGACAGGCTGTGTCCCAAGATGCAACAATATCACTGTGAGTACACAGCCACTCACCTCGCTTCTGTTTGCATTTGGGGATGAGGGGACCTGCTAACCAGCTCGCCCATCCCCTCTTTTACCTATGGAACATCTTTACTGTACCTTGGGTTTCAAAGTGTTCTTTTCAATGATCTTGGTTGATGACTTGGATGTGAGCTCCACCACCCCATTACTCTGGGGCAAAATGGATATCAGCCAAAAAGCGGGTGAGCATGTGCTTCCTATTCTGCTAAGTACACAGGAGATAAAGCTCTGGCCAGGCACCCACTCTGTGGTAAGACCCCTTATTGAGACTAAAGAAATTACAGAGTGGTAGTGCTAGGGTTAAAGATTTGAACCTGGTGGTGGAGCAGGACATAGTTGAGGTAAGGCAGAAATGGGTACCAGAGGGAAGGACTTCTAGGGATATAGAAAGACAAGATCTCAGTGAGGTATCACATCTTGGCTGGGGAGTAATTTCAACACTAGAGAGAAACAAATGTATAGTGGCCTACTGTGTTCTATGTGGATCACTGAAACAATATCTATGACACAAATATAGAACTACTTAAATATCGAGTAAAAAATATAGAATACAAAAATATCGACTTCCTATCTCCAAACAGGAAAGTACAAACAAAAATATCGAATCAAAAATATATTTGTAAGAAATATAGATAATCAAAATATCATTTTTTTAAAATGCTTTAAAGTAATTAAAAATTAATGAAATAATAAATATAATTAACTTAAACATACTTAAAATACTTGCACAACCTGAAAATGAATAAATAATTAATGTAAGTAAAAAACAACATAGAAATTGATTTATTAATAAATATATATATATATATATTTATTTATTTTGAAAGTTTTATATAGCGCGAACAAGATCTTTGCAGATATCAGAGCGCTTTACATAGAAAGGGGGAACATGAGGGAGCATAGTCAAACAGATACGTCAGTAATGCTAATAGTACAAATACGTGGGAACATAGAAAATCATGTAAGAAGGTAATGCAAGTAAAACAAATGAACAAAGGGGACGACAAGTAGTAAAGATCTGTGCAGAGACTTAAATGAGTCCAGAGTAATAGTTCAAGTGTATTTTGCCATGAGGATAGCTTTTACTTCTTTCTTAAACAGTGTAGTGGAGGAAAGGAGCCTCGTATCAGGAGCGAGTGAGTTCCAGATCCTGGGTGCCATTCCTGAGGAGCGCTTATAAGTTTTTTCCTTCTGGAATCTTCAAGGCTTCCGCAGAAGATTGTTCGTGCCTCTGGTGTTTCTAGAGCCTCCAGAAATTGTTAGCTTCTGTGTGAGATAGCTGGGTGAGCTCAGGTGGACAGCCTTGTGCGTCATGCAGGCGATTTTCTATATATATATATATATATATATATATATATATATATATATATATATATATATATATATATATATATATATATATATATATATATATATATGAACGTAATGTTAATAAAAAATATAAACTATTTTTACTGTAGGATAGCGGAAAGAGTAAAATTGACTATTACCACTCCAGTGAGTGCAAAAGTAGAGAAAGCGTTGGATAGCGTAGGGGTAAAAATTATTATTCCCACTCCAGAGAGGGCAACAGTAGGGAAAGCGTTGGATAGAGTTGGGGTCAAAATTACTATTCCCACTCCAGAGAGTGCAACAGTGGGGAAAGTGTTGGATAGCGGGAGGGTAAACATTACTATTCCCACTCCAAAGAGTGCAACAGTAGGGAAAGTGTTGGATACCGTAGGGGTAAAAATGACTATTCCCACTCCAGGGAGTGCAACAGTAGGGAAAGAGTTGAATAGCGTAGGGGTCAAAATGACTATTCCCACTGCAGAGAGTGCAACAGTAGGGAAAGCATTGGATAGCGGCAGGGTAAAAATTACTATTCCCACTCCAAAGAGTGCAACAGTAGGGAAAGCGTTGGATAGCGTAGGGGTAAAAATTACTATTCCCACTCCAGAGAGTGCAACAGTAGGGAAAGCGTTGGGTAGCGGGAGGGTAAAAAGTTACTATTCCCACTTCAGTGAGTGCAACAGTAGGGAAAGCGTTGGATAGCGTAGGGGTATAAATTACTATTCCCACTCCAGAGAGTGCAACAGTAGGGAAAGTGTTGGTTAGCGTAGGGGTAAAAATTAATATTCCCACTCCAGAGAGTGCAACAGTAGGGAAAACGTTGGGTAGCGTAGGGGTAAAAATTACTATTCCCACTCCAGTGAGTGCAACACTAGGGAGAGAGTTGGATAGCGTAGGGGTAAAAATGACTATTCTCACTCCAGAGAGTGCAACAGTAGGGAAAGCGTAGGGGTAAAAATTACTATTCCCACTCCAGAGAGTGCAACAGTAGGGAAAGCATTGGATAGCGTAGGGGTAAAAATTACTATTCCCACTCCAGTGAGTGCAACAGTAAGGAAAGCGTTGGATAGCGTAGGGGTAAAAATTACTATTCTCACTCCAGAGAGTGCAACAGTAGGGAAAGCGCTGGATAGGGTAGGGGTCAAAATGACAATTCCCACTCCAGAGAGTGCAACAGTAGGGAAAGCGTTGGTTAGCATAGGGGTGAAAATTACTATTCCCACTCCAGAGAGTGCAACAGTAGGGAAAGCGTTGGATAGCGTAGGGGTAAAAATTACTATTCCCACTCCATTGAGTGCAACAGTAGGGAAAGCGTTGGATAGCGTAGGGGTAAAAATGACTATTCCCACTCCAGAGAATGCAACACTAGGGAAAGCGTAGGGGTAAAAATGACTATTCCCACTCAAGAGAGTGCAACAGTAGGGCAAGCGTTGGATAGCGTAGGGGTAAAAATTATTATTCCCACTCCAGTGAGTGCAACAGTAGGGAAAGCTTTGGATAGCGTAGGGGTAAAAATGACTATTCCTACTCCAGAGAGTGCAACAGTAGGGAAAGCGTTAGATAGCCACAGGGTAAGAATTACTATTCCCACTCCAAAGAGTGCAACAGTAGGGAAAACGTTGGATAGCGTAGGGTCAAAATTACTATTCCCACTCCAGAAAGTGCAACAGTAGGGAAAGCATTGGATAGCAGGTGGGTAAAAATTACAATTCCCACTCCAGTGAGAGCAACAGTAGGGAAAACGTTGGATAGCGTAGGGGTAAAAATTACTATTTCCTCTCCAGAGAGTGCAACAGTAGGGAAAGCGTTGAATAGCGTAGGGGTAAAAATTACTATTCCCACTCCAGACAGGGCAACAGTAGGGAAAGCGTTGGATAGCGTAGAGGTCAAAATTACTATTCCCACTCAAGAGAGTGCAACAGTAGGGAAACCGTTGGATAGCGTAGGGGTAAAAATTACTATTCCCACTCCAGAGAGTGCAACAGTAGGGAAAGCGTTGGATAGCGTAGGGGAAAAAATTACTATTCCCACTCCAGAGAGTGCAACAGTAGAGAAAGCGTAGGATAGCGTAGGGGTAAAAATTACTATTCCCACTCCAGTGAGTGCAACAGTAGGGAAAGTAAATACTTCATATATTAATAAAAAAAAAAAAAAATTAATAGCAATTAAAAATTGGACACATTGCTGGAGTTGCGTCACTTTTGTGACACACTCCAGCAATGCGTCACTTTTGCGCCATACAGATACGGCAGAAATACTGACATATCTGTAACTGCTTGCGCCATGATGCGTCATACTGTAAATATGACGCATCATTGGTGTCGGAAGGAGGGCGCAGTGAAAAGTGACGCATCGCTGTTTTCACGCAGCGATGCGTCACTTTTCATAAATGAGGCCCTTTGGATTTTGTTGTAGAATTTCCACCACAAGACCTATTGCCTGCCCCTTTCACGCTAAGTATAACCTGAAAGGGTGCCTTTTCACAAGGCGGCGTTATAAGTGGCTCAAAGCCATTTAGTGAATAAGGCGAAGCCCCTATCGCCACCACAATGTTGAGAAAAGTGATGTTGTGGTGGCGATAGGGGCTTGTAAATATGCCCCTTAGTGTGATATCTCTTTTAGTTTGAACAACTGTGTGTTACCAAAATGGCCACTTAAAGTGGACGAGACTATGGTCCCTTTTACTTAATTACCCCTTAGGAATGTGGAGGCCCATGTAATGGTTTCCTTTCTCTCTTTGACTGCTTCATGAGAGCAAGATTACATTGAGAGATTATTGATGAACAAGTCAGTCTTTCTGTTTACATGTTTCTTCATATTCACCTTTGATTTCTTCAAATTTCTTGAAAGATTGGATGATCTTTTGGCAGAGATGGGACAGTTAGAAAGGGTGAATGTGGCAAGGTTTCCCAAAAATAACTCAGCGGGAGCTGTGATGTGTATGGCTCTTACTGACAACCCTTAGATTGAATGGTAGATTTTAAATCTGATAATTCACTGCTGTGAAGTACCATCTCATAACTTACTGTTGCTACATCAGAAAAGAATTCCAGGATGCTCTGGCTGAGCTCTATGAGATCCTATCAGAGTAGCAGTGGAATGCAGGGAGCACAGCTTCGGAAAGAGAGGGAAGCCACAGATAGTGATAGGGTTTGGTTACCGGAGGTCAGGTATTTTTTTATTTGGGCCAGGGAGGAGAGGTCATGTTATGATTGGCTACCCTATTACTCCTCTACCCCTCTGTAGCAGTTGAAAGCAGAGACAGAGGATTTATGGGCTCACGGGGGCATACATAACATAAAATTATTGATGGAAAAACATTTCTATATATTTTAGGACATATGATCTGTGATAGAGAAACATGAGGACAGCATCTCTATGAGTAGTCTTCCTCTGTGTAGCCATAGATCAGCAATGCTATTAGCTTTTGTCCATCATGATTATATGTTCTTGTTTCATATGTGAGTTCCAAAATACAGGCAGATCCTTGCAAAAATCCATGGGGCATATTAGCAAGAACCTCGTTAAAATAATCGCCATTTTAGCGGCAGGAAACTGCAGCTAAAATGGCGATAATGGGCTTGCTAATATGCGTTATAGAATTCCAATAGAAGCCCAGGTTAGATGTGCAAGGCTGTGATATTGATCAGTATACCTGCAGTGGTATTAATGACTCCCTCAACTACCCTGGCCAGATGCCGAATATTGGGGGCATTTAACATGGGACCCCAGAAGGGTATGAAACCCTTAAATATGTTAGTAAACTGCTGCAAGGAAGTATCTGTTGGGTCAATATCGTCTGGATCTATAAACTTTTTAACACGGAAAACTGGGGCATCCCTAGCGACAGAACCTTCTGAAGTAATCTGCCTCGTAACCCACCAAGGTAGACACATTACTTAAAACCTAATTTGGGGTCATGTCTGTAACATATACTATGTCTCATATATTATAGATAATATGCGGTGCGGTACCCTGGAACAACTGCTCCCACAATTCTTTCAGAGTGGCCGACATGTGCTTAAGGGTGTGCTGCTGTATAAAGGGCTCATAATCTTTCATCACACTCCACACATCCTCCACGCTATAGATTGGGTGCCTGGCCCATTGAGCTGCCTGATTTGCCACCGTCTGTTTCTCCTCTGTACCCACAGCAGAGTGTACCAAAACGTCCTCCTTGCGGTCTCGCGCTGCTGCCCAATTGGCTCCGGGAAGTCCGCGCTCATACGTTTAGGCATTCAACGGTGTCTGGGGTGTCACACTCAGGGCTGATGCAGAGACAGGCACCATCATGTAGGAAGACAGAGTTGAAGGTGTAAAAGGGAGTGTAGTGGTCGAGGTAGAACCAAGGGACGGGGCAGGTGAGGGAAGGGATAGAACTGGGGAAACGGTAGTGTTTGCCCCTGTGGCCAGTGGAATGCAAGGGAGGCAAGTGGGGCCGAGGTCGGATAAGCGAGTAGGGCCGGGACCGAGATAACAGTACCAAAAGCATCAGAGGAAACAGTCCCAGCGGTCAAAGACGGGGATAAGGGGACCGTAGGATATATCCGTTGTGGGGCATAAGGTGGCAGGGGATGAGAATCCAAGAGCTCTTCGACAAGCTCATCTTCCTCCTCCCCAGCAACATAACTTGTCAGTCTGTAAGCCAAACTTCCTAACTGCACACTCGGTGCCTTTCTCGGTCTTTTCCCTTTCGTAGGCTACTGCCTTCTGCGTAATAGTTTGTGTCTGCTTTCTTCTAACCTCTTTCTCCGCTCGCATGCGTCGCTGCTTAGCTTTTTTCTGCCATACCCTCAAAAAAGAAAGCACGCACTGCCTACTCCTTTTAGCAAACAATTTGTCCTGCAGGAAATTTATTTTCTGCTCATCAAACGAGCCAGTAAGTGGCCATTGCAGCTCAGCATTGTCCCTCGTATATTTATTCTACAATGTGCTAAACACAATAGGACCAATACCATGCTTGACGTATATGTCAAAATTTGGAGTACCCTACAGAGGGTATAGAGTCAAAATATCGAGTTTTTATTATCGACTAGGCACAATATCGAGTCAAAAATATAGAATGGACATAATATCGACTAGACATAATATAGACAACAAAAACTATCGACTAGAAAAAAATAATATCGATAAGAATGGACATAATATCGAATCAAAAATATAGAATGGACATAATATCGAATCAAAAATATAGAATGGACATAATATCGACTAGACATAATATAGACAACAAAAATATCGAATTTAAGGTAAGTTAATATTATTTTTTATTTTTAGTGTAATATAATTCTGTAGCGGGTTGTGGGTTTATAGGGGAATAGGGTGGGAAGTAATTTAATTATAATTAATTAAGTATGTTAATTTTTTTATTGATATTTATTTATAATTAATTGTTTATTAATGGGTAATTAATTAAAATATAATTGGTAATTAATTATAATTGAATACTTGATAAATAATATAATTTTAGTCATTTATTTTCTGTAGCGGGTTGTGGGTTTATAGGGGAATAGGGTGGGAAGTAATTTAATTATAATTAATTACATTTGTTAATTTATTTATTGATATTTATTTAGAATTATTTGTTAATTAATTATTAATTGGTAATTCATTAAAATATAATTGGTAAATAATTATAATTGATTAATTGCTAAATATGTTAATTTTATTAAATTGTTTTCTGTAGCGGGTTGTGGGTTTATAGGGGAATAGGGTGGGAAGTATTTTAATTCTAATTAATTAAATTTTTTAAATTATTTATTGATATTTATTTAGAATTAATTGTTAATTAATTATTAATTGATAATTAATTAAAATATAATTGGTAATCAATAATAATTTATTTATTGATAAATATGTTAATTTTATTAAATTATTTTCTGTAGTGGGTTGTGGGTTTATAGGGGAATAGGGTGGGAATTAATTTAATTATAATTAATTAAATATGTTAATTCATTTATTGTTAATTATTTTGAATTAATTGTTAATTAAATAATAATTGGTAATTAATTAAATTCAATTTGTGAATAATTGTAATTGATTAATTGATAAATATGTTAATGTCATTAATTTATTTGCTGTAACGGGTTGTGGGTTTATAGGGAAATAGGGAGGGAAGTAATTTAATTATAATTTATTAAATATGTCATTTAATTTATTGGTATTTATTTTGAATGAATTGTTAATTAATTATTAATAGGTAATTAATTAATATATAATTGGTAATTAAAAATAATTGATTAATTTTTAAATTGTAAATTAAATTATTGTTAATAGGTAATCAATTAGTATTAGTAGGTATTTTTTTATAATAAAATATTTGTAAAATGTATTTATCAATAAATATTTAATATATTTTATACAATTGTAAAATATTTTAATTATTTTGTAATTGGTATTACTATTTATGTAATTTATATTTATATATGAAGTATTTACTTTCCCTACTATTGCACTCATTGGAGTTGGAATAGTAATTTTAACCTCTATGCTATCCAACTCTTTCCCTACTGTTGCACTCTCTGAAGTTGGAATAGTAATTTTAACACCTACGCTATCCAACTCTTTCCCTACTGTTGCACTCTCTGGAGTTGGAATAGTAAATTTAAGCCCTACGCTATCCAACGCTATCCCTACTGTTGCACTCTCTGGAGTGGGAATAGTAATTTTACCCCTACGCTATCCAACGCTTTCCCTACTGTTGCACTCTCTGGATTTGGAATAGTAATTTTAACCCCTACGCTATCCAACGTTTTCCCTACTGTTGCACTCTCTGGAGTGGGAATAGTAATTTTTACCCTTACGCTATCCAACGCTTTCCCTACTGTTGCACTCTCTGGAGTGGGAATAGTAACTTTTACCGCTACGCTATCCAACTCTTTCCCTACTGTTGCACTCTCTGGAGTTGGAATAGTAATTTTAACCCCTACGCTATCCAACGCTTTCCCGACTGTTGCACTCGCTGGAGTGGGAATAGTAATTTTTACCCCTACGCTATCCAATGCTTTCCCTACTGTTGCACTCTCTGGAGTTGGAATAGTAATTTTTACCCCTACGCTATCCAATGCTTTCCCTACTTTTGCACTCTCTGGAGTGGGAATAGTAATTTTTACCCTTACGCTATCCAACGCTTTCCCTACTGTTGCACTCTCTGGAGTTGGAATAATAATTTTAACCCCTACGCTTTATTGTTAATAGGTAATCAATTAGTATTAGTAGGTAATTTTTATAATAAAATATTTGTAAAATGTATTTATCCATAAATATTTAATATATTTTATACAATTGTAAAATATTTTAATTATTTTGTAATTGGTATTACTATTTATGTAATTTATATTTATATATGAAGTATTTACTTTCCCTACTATTGCACTCACTGGAGTTGGAATAGTAATTTTAACCTCTATGCTATCCAACTCTTTCCCTACTGTTGCACTCTCTGAAGTTGGAATAGTAATTTTAACACCTACGCTATCCAACTCTTTCCCTACTGTTGCACTCTCTGGAGTTGGAATAGTAAATTTACCCCCTACGCTATCCAACGCTTTCCCTACTGTTGCACTCTCTGGAGTGGGAATAGTAATTTTTACTCCTACGCTATCCAACGCTTTCCCTACTGTTGCACTCTCTGGAGTTGTAATAGTAATTTTAACCCCTACACTATCCAACGTTTTCCCTACTGTTGCACTCTCTGGAGTGGGAATAGTCATTTTTACCCCTACGCTATCCAACGCTTTCCCTACTGTTGCACTCTCTGGAGTTGGAATAGTAATTTTAACCCCTACGCTATCCAACGCTTTCCCTACTGTTGCACTCTCTAGAGTGGGAATAGTAATTTTTACCCCTACGCTATCCAATGCTTTCCCTACTTTTGCACTCTCTGGAGTGGGAATAGTAATTTTTACCCTTACGCTATCCAACGCTTTCCCTACTGTTGCACTCTCTGGAGTTGGAATAGTAATTTTAACCCCTACGCTATCCAACGCTTCCCCTTCTGTTGCACTCTCTGGCGTGGGAATAGTAATTTTTACCCCTACGATATCCAACTCTTTCCCTACTGTTGCACTCTCTGGAGTTGGAATAGTAATTTTTACTCCTATGCTATCCAACGCTTTCCCTACTGTTGCACTCTCTGGAGTTGGAATAGTAATTTTAACCCCTACGCTATCCAACGCTTTCCCTACTGTTGCACTCGCTGGAGTGGGAATAGTAATTTTAACCCCTACGCTATCAAACGCTTTCCCTACTGTTGCACTCTCTGGAGTGGGAATAGTAATTTTTACCCCTGCGCTATCCAACGCTTTCCCTAATGGTGCACTCTCTGGAGTGGGAATAGTAATTTTTACCCCTACGCTATCCAACTCTTTCCCAACTGTTGCACTCTCGGGAGTTGGAATAGTAATTTTAACCCCTACGCTATCCAACACTTTCGCTACTGTTGCACTCTCTGGAGTGGGAATAGTAATTTTTACCCCTACACTATCCAATGCTTTCCCTACTGTTGCCCTCTCTGGAGTGGGAATAGTAATTTTTACCCTTACACTATCCAACGCTTTCCCTAATGTTGCACTCTCTGGAGTAGGAATAGTAATTTATACCCCTACGCTATCCAACGCTTTCCCTACTGTTGCACTCTCTGGAGTGGGAATAGTAATTTTTACCCCTACGCTATCCAACTCTTTCCCTACTGTTGCACTCTCTGGAGTGGGAATAGTAACTTTAACCCCTACGCTATCCAAAGCTTTCCCTACTGTTGCACTCTCTGGAGTGGGAATAGTAATTTTTACTCCCATGCTATCCAACGCTTACCCTACTGTTGCACTCTCTGGAGTGGGAATAGTAATTTATACCCCTACGCTATCCAACGCTTTCCCTACTGTTGCACTCTCTGGAGTGGGAATAGTAATTTTTACCCCTACGCTATCCAACTCTTTCCCTACTGTTGCACTCTCTGGAGTGGGAATAGTAACTTTAACCCCTACGCTATACAACGCTTTCCCTACTGTTGCACTCTCTGGAGTGGGAATAGTAATTTTTACTCCTACGCTATCCAACTCTTTCCCTACTGTTGCACTCTCTGGAGTTGGAATAGTAATTTTAACTCCTACGCTATCCAACGTTTTCCCTACTGTTGCACTCTCTGGAGTGGGAATATTAATTTTTACCCCTACGCTAACCTATGCTTTTCCTAAGGTTGCACGCTCTGGAGTGGGAATAGTAATTTTTACCCCTACGCTATCCTACGTTTTTCCTACTGTTGCACTCTCTGGAGTCGGAATAGTAATTTTTACCCCTACATTATCCAACGCTTTCCCTACTGTTGCACTCTCTGGAGTGGGAATAGTAATTTTTACCCTTTAGCTATCCAACGCTTTCCCTTCTGTTGTACTCAGTGGAGTTGTTACAGTAAATTTAAACCTATTGCTATCCTACGGTAAAAATATTGTATAGGTTTTGTTAATAATATGTATATATATATATATATATATATGTATTAAAATTTAAATTTTTTTTTTTAAGTTAAATTAATTATTTTTTATGTTACGTTTATTTAAGTATTTTAAATAAGTTAAAAATATTTTTATTTATTAATATATTACTTTTAAATTACTTTTAAGACATTTAAAAAATTCGATATTTTGACAGTCTATATTTTTTACACTCGATATTTTGGAGTCGATATTTTTGTACTTACCTGTTTGAAGATAGGAAGTCGATCTTTTGGCAGTCGATATTTTTACCTCGATATTTTGGCATCTCGATATTGTGACTGTCGATATTCTGTCAGTGATCCCCTCCAGAGGTTAGGGCTGGCTCTTTTCCAACCGAGCATCAGTAGAACAACATTGACATCCGAAACATCCTAACTTTCTTAAGCAAGGCATCTTAATATAAGATTCACGGGTCTACAGGGCCTAGGAAGCCCCCACTAAATGCAAATTAAATGTCAGTAGTAGTGAACTCATAGATCTATGTTTGTGAAGGAACTAGACCAGTGTCAAAGAATGGAAAAAAGGGAAACTCCTTAAAGGAGGACAGATTCCCATCACTCACCAAGGTGACATGCTTTATCATCTGGGATCTCCTCCTGGTTACTGATTAAGGTAACCAAGGGCTGCAACCTTCTATCTAATAGAAGGGAGCTCACGGATGTTTTATAGTTCATGCTTTACTAAAGAGAGCTATGCAGCACCTCTCCAGAATGAAGAGCTAGAGTAGCTGAGTGATAGGCGCAGTGCAAAATTTAAATATCAAAGGGTGATATGTGCAGATTAAAATTGAAAATCAAAAGAAAAATGTTTAATGAGTATCCTTTGATATCCAAACTCAAAACAGTGCAAAAGCAGTTTTAACAGAATAACTGCTGGAATTATTAGGTCCACATGTTTCGGCCAGCGGACTTTAGATAGTCCAAGGCCTTCTTCAGGACCACTGTATGTACTAATGCTACTGCATATGCGAACTCAAGTGTAGTGTGAACAAAACAAAGATGCAAATACAACCTAGGTTGGAATAAATACAACCAGGTAACCTGAATTTAAAGGTGTAGAGGTCCTCCAAACATCACTGGATGCTGTTGGCACCTGTAAAGAGAATATCTATGAGAAACAGTCCTACTATTGAGATATAACTGCTTGTATGGACCGTAATATGCATACTGTCATCGTTCCATTTGCATATAGCTGATTCCTGGATGAATATTTTAAACTGTAATTGCTCACCCGTGATTTGGGAGGACCGGACCTCATCTCACCTGGCAACAGATCAGGAAAAGAGGCCCCACTCTGTGGAACAAGAGAGAGAAAAGGTGAACAATCGAAGGCAGGCATCAAGCCTTTCTCCTTATGTTACTGTACAGCCTTCTTTTAACCACGCATCTGGGTAGGGGCAATGACTGCTACAGTCATGTGAAAAGGCCGAGAATATAGATGGATAAAAGCATAGTTAAAACTTCATACGGTTGGTAGTTCAGACATGCGACAAACATGGCAATACTGTCAGCGTTATTGTTACGTATTGGTAAACGTAACCGCATTGATGAAATTTGCTGTCAACAGGCAACATCTTCTGTGATCACGATCTACAAAGCATCCCCAATGCTCGTTAAAGAGCAAATTTATGTTTAATCCTTCATAAATGAAAGCACTACTTATTATCAAAAACAGTTGTTTTACACCTAAAATGAGGTAACAAAGTCGCACAAGAGCACAAACAACTGTTTAGAAAGCACAGTCGCTCCTCACTCAGACACACATTCTACCAACATTGTCACCAGCATTAATCTACAGACCACTCAACACCCAGACACATAAGCACATCACAAGTCAGCCCGAAGGCGGCATCACATTCAAGACAACAACCCAAGAAACCATACCAAGTTCAAGGGGACAGGCTTTTAACCCCAGACCTTTTTGAACATACGCCAATTACCAGTTAGCCTGGCAGATTGTTCGCACACAGTCCCAGACGAACACTCTGTGTCTTTTCCAAGGGTCCGCAAACCTGCCAAATTCAAACCAAGAATGTCCGAAGACTAAACCAAGACACAGCCCGTCGACTTGTGTCATCCAAGCAAGGCAGTCCGCAAATGCACCCAAGACCGTCCAGAGACTGTACCGATACAAGACGACAGACCTCAGCCCCAGACCTTTTCAAGACCAAATCCAATTACCAATTGGTCTGGCAGATTACCTATGAACAGTCCCAGACCTTTTCACAAAGAGGCCAATTACCAGTTGGCCCGTTAGACTGCTCACAAGCGCTCTGTGTCCCTCAAGGGTCCGCAGACCCACCAACTCCAAGACAAGACAATTCGCAGACTGTACCAGACACGGCACATAGGCTCATGTCGTTCAAGCAAAGCGCCATTTAACAAAAATCAATTCACTCACCTGTTGCACACAGGTCGAGTCAAATTATTCTCCACTGCCGACTCTTCAGACCAAACGTCAGTTGCAAGGCTTCGCCTTCTCAGAACCCCAGCCGGTGACCACTAGCCGAGGATCCGCCCGATTGGAAGGGCGGGGTAGCTGCAAGAACCAAGCTCAGTCGTATGGATGTGGGGCCCGATCCGACGACCGACCGGACACCACCACGGCCCCTGCAACCTAAATACAGGTGAGGGGGCCACACTTCATGGGGTACCTGTTCAGGCGCCAACTGTAGGATAGGCCCTCTGAGGCCATGCAGGTTCTTATGACCACCTGCTATGCCTTCCCAAAATGAAGAGTCTGTCAGACAGTAGAGAATGAAAACTTACATTTATTCAGGTATGTACTCCACAGAGGAGCCCAGTCAGACCTTCACCCTAAGATGTCTGTCGAGGGGACTGACTCCTCAGGATACGCAAATATATGATAAACCTTTCTGGAGACTTCGGCCATGCTACTGGTGGAAAATCACCGCTTTAGCTGGACGTGAACAAAAGAGGTACACAGAGATGAGCTAGCACCTGCCAGAGGGGTGCACTATCAGTATTTCAAGGCCACTGTGCCAAGTCTCAGCATCTCCTAAAGTGGGAGCAGAACTACATGAAGAGATTGGAATGTGCAAACAGAATAAAAAGTTCATTAGCAAGTTTAGTTAAAGCCTTGAACAGAAGAGAATAATAACGAAGTACAGTTTTCTGCTGAAGCAAGCGTGTTAGGGAAGTAAGGCCTAATGGGAGCACAGCCTAAGCAGTCTTCCAGTGGTTATGAAATACAAAATGGAGTCTCTCGGGCTAACTAAGGCCTACATGCAGCAACGATAATTCAGTGGGTTACATAACGTGAATACAAATGGCGTCTATTTTAGCCAGACATTGCTAACCTAACATAGCATGCCAGGTGCACTGTGGGAAAGGGAATTTCAAACCTAACACATCGGACCTTGCGGTGAGCTCTGGAGGAGCAGCGTTGGCAGGTGTTGGTTCTGTATGTCAGTGCAGGAGTTGTCGGGCCCTTGAAGTCACACGTTGCAGGTCGAACCTGTGAGCTTGAAGTCAGGAGTGCCGGCATCAGCAGGAGTCAGGGCTACAATCTGAAGTGGAGCGGGACCATGTGTGGTGCCTTCAGGTCGCTGTGCAGGCAGCGGCTAAGTGACGGTCATTCAGCCGTATCGGTGAGACCTGGGCTGTGATGCGAAGCACTGCGGTACTTGTTGGGGTGCTGACATGTCATGGTGCAAGCAGCGTTGTCATTGTAGCTGAAGCGCTCTTGTCGGTAGACCTAAGGCTGCGGTGAGGGATGGGGCAATACTTTGTGTGGGGCCCACAGTTCGCGGTGCAAGCAGTGGCGTTGGTTGACAAACTTGAGTCAATTGCACTGGCGTCAGTGCGTGTAGGATGGGGTGGTGTGTCATGTAACTTATGAGCAGTGGCCCCAAACTACAGTGCAAGCAGCGGCATCAATGTCAGCTTGGGGTGTTATCGTCGGTGAGACCAGGGTTGCGGTGCGAAGCAGGACGGTGCTCTGTGTTCTCCATAAGTGGTGTCCACAGGTCACTGTGCAGGCAGCAGCGTCTGTGATGGCATCGCAGAATCATCGGGGATACAAGGGCGGCAGTGTCAAGTGAGGCGGTGTGGAGTGAGGTGCCCACAGGTCACGTGCAAGCAGCAACTCGTGGTGCCATCAAGCAGCATCATTGGTGAGACCAGGGTTGTGGTGCGAAGTATGGCGGTGCCCTCTGAAGTCCCTTCAGGTCATGGAGCCTGCAGCAGCATCGTTGATGGTGTCAGGTTACATTTTTCTTCTGTGGCAGCTGAAACATACAGTTCAAGGAGCTGGTACCCAGAAGATGTTGAAGTCTTTGATTTCCTTGAGACTCCCAACAAGAGGCTAGCTCTACATCAAGCCCTTGGAGATACTAAAAAATTTGGACTGAACAGCCCAGTCCAGTCCTTTCCCTGCCCAAAGCAGAAGCAGCAACTGCAGGCCAACCCAGCAAAGCATGCAGTAAATGGTAGTCTCTCCTCATAGCTCTTCTTCCTGGCAGGCCCTAATATTTATACCACATTTCCTTTGAAATTCTGTGGTGTTGGCACAAACAAAGTTCTCCTTGCATAGATAAACCAGTTCAGCCTGGCTCAGTCCAGGTTCATCACAAAAGGTGGAGGCAGCTTGTGAGAGGCAGCCATAGTCCATTCAGGTGCAAGCAACAACTCCTCCTACTACTCTAAATGTAAGACAGACCCGTCAGCCTGGCTATGGGTCGCCAAGGAAAGGCAGGACACACCTCTACCCCCTTTGTGTTCCTGTCTAGTGTGAATGCACAAACCAGCCCCGGTCAGTCTAAAGCCCAGCCAGCTAATACATAAAACAAGCAGGGGCACATGAATGGTTAGACAAGGAAATAGCCACTTTCTAAAAGTGGCATTTCCAAACACACAAAAAGATGTATTTTTAAATCCCGAGTTCAGGCATACTAAAATCAGCTTCCCTTGGCCAGCTACATTTGTAAAAGTGTTACAAAGCAGCTCCAATGTTAACCTATGTTAGAGATAGCCTTTCAACATTAAAAAATAAAATGCACAATATTTCACTATCAGGACACGTACAACGCAGCAGTACATGTCCTACCTTTTACATACACTGCACCCTGCCCACAGGGGGACCTTGGGCCTACCTGAGGGGTATCTTATATGTAAGAAAAGGGAAGGTTAGGGCCTGGCAAGTTCTTGCCAGGTCGACATGACTGTAAAAACGACACGCAGACACTGTAGTGGCAGGTCTGAGATACCTTTGAAAGGCTACTTGTGTGGGTGGCACAACCAGTGCTACAGGCCCACTAGTAGCATTTGATTTACAGTCCCTGGACATGCACAGTGCACTTTACTAGGGACTTAGTAGTAAATCAAATAAGCCAATTGTGGAAACACAAATCCATACACACAATTTACATGGAGAGCATATGCACTTTACCACTGAATAGCAGTGGTAAAGTGCCCAGAGTCCTTAAAACCATTAAAAATAGGTAAAAAACTGGAGGTCAAAAAGCAAAAAGTCTGGGGGTGAACCCACTAAAAAAGCCAAGTCTAACACGTACTTAAAACAAACCAGAGATATCCACTGAAAAAAGAAAACGTTAAAGTAATGTTATAGTTAGGTGAATTTCTCAGTGACAACATTAATGTTTTGTACTGAAAAAAACCCACAGAATTCACTAGTCAGAGTTAGCAACACTAACTATAACTTGAGGCCCTGCCATGCACTGCTTATGATCTCACATATAACATCACTCATAACATGTTCTATGATATAATTTATGACATCATTGATGACATTTTGAATGACATAATTTCTGACATCACTGATGACGCCATCCGAGTGTGCTAGTTTGTTTTATAGTTTACATAGTGACGGGTAGCTGTCATATTACCTTTCCACCTAATTTAGCACAGCTTGCTTTCAGCTAATGCGTGTAAGTGTTCACAAAATACTTGTGCTCCTAAGCTCCATAGCTGTGTAGAGGTATTGAACATGTTTAACGTTTTTTTATTCAAGAGTATCTCTGTGTCCAGGTGACAGCTGACTTGTGTTCATTATGCTTTGGACATGTTTTTTGATTCTACAGAAACAAACCTACAGGAGAAAGAGTATACGTACCAGATACTAAGTTTTGAAAGCTGCCTTGAGTTATTAGAGAGAATCTTGTCAACATGATAATTTTACTTAACATAGAAGACTGTGTGCACCAGGGACTAAGATATACATGTGTGATAGTTTTGCTAGAATACATGCGCTATCTTAAGTTTTCACCACTGTGTTAAGGGTGCAGGTAGTTTGTTCTTTAGCAGCTTCAGATTGTGGTTATTTTTGGCAAATAGTGGTATTTTTTTACAGTTCTTGCACAGAGTGTACACTGTTCTTAGAAGAACTGTTTAATACTTTGTGGTGTATTTCTCATGAGGGTTTCACTGCCTGCAAACAGTGTGATACTTAGTAAATTCCCTAAATAGAGAAAAAAACTGTTTACAGTACCTACTTTCAACTCATATCAACTTCAATTCCCAATGTAGGCTCAGTGAGTTTCAAGGGTTTAGATAAAAGCTGTCCATAGTAGGGCATTCGTTTTTTGAACTGACTTTCACTATTTTGGGGTTCTGTCAACAATTGCATAGATATTGAACACTGCAGTCAATGAGCGTTTCCCGTGTATCTGTAATTGATTATTAATTTGATCTATGCTATCTGTAAAGTGTATGTTATAGGATCAATATTGCATATACTGCTTATTTTTAAGATCTGGGTGAGTTGTTTGTGTGGTGACAGTAGTAATGGGTGATTTTCTCCTAAGCTATTTTGTACTTACTGTCAGGTCTTTGATGGTGCGTAATTTTCTTAGTATGATTTTCTCAGTCAATTCCTGCTCATTGGATAGTGTGATACTAATACATTCCTAAGAAAAATGACTAACAGTGTGACTTGTAAAACACATGAGAGTTCAATCTGCTTGTAAAAGCATGCGGTATGGTCGCAAACAAGTTCAAGATGAAAACTATCAACGAGAGAGAGAGAACTTTTAAATGTCAATGAATTCAAGACCAATAATGTACTATGAACACCTGCAAGTGGCATGAAGTGTGACATAATGAAATCGCCTCTAACCAATATGATTAATAAAAATGCTAGAATAAAGTGTTAATTTAGTGGGAAAATGGATTAACCTAAGCTGAAGATGAATACAATTATTTCTGCTCACTCAGCAGTAGCATTATGAAAAGCTGCAATTTAGAAATACCAAGAGAATATGTGTTTGCTAATTTATAAATGACTTTGTAAATGAATTAATGTGTGATGGAAAACAAAATGGTGTTTGAAATATTGAGTCCTATGAACGGTATTAATCACCAATGAAGTAGCTTCAGCATTGTTTATTTAAATATTTGAATGGTTCAGCAAGTAATGATGTATTAGAAGGCTTTCTTGTATGACTTAAGAACACATTTATCCATTAATTTTCTTCGACAAAAACTAGAATATGCTGACGTGACTTCTTTTCTTACTGTAGGAGCTTTTGCAAAAGTTTCTTCTCTAGTTTTGAATAAAGGACACCCTCTCTGCTAGTACAAAACTTTGTCGACTTTGTTTAAAGCTCAGAAGAGAGCGTTTGGGAACGGACATGATAAGATACAAATGAATTTCCTAGTTCCGAGGAGGAATGAAATTGTACTCTGAGTAAAACGATGAACATTGGACAATGGTATTACGTATCATTTCTGGATCAATTTGGTAAGGTAACGATCACCCCATGGACAGACCATAGGCTTCGACCAATGGAAATCATGCAAACTGCTCAAAGGATACTTTTGTGGGAAGAAACTATGCATAATTAGAAATATAAATGATCTGTTGGAAAAGGACTGTGAGCTCGCTATGTTTGAATTTCCAATATGCCTGGCATGCTGTCGACTGAACTCTAATTTCCTTTGAACTGAACTCTCCTGATTTCCTGCGCTTTGCCAGTTGGTGAAGTTAAGCAGGCAAAACCTTTCAGCTGAAGGGTTGAATGACTCCGGCTATTGCATGCAGTGCACTGGCGTCCCTCTCGGGCTTATTTTGAGTCTTCAGACACCTGATAATCTGCAACCTATTCTTGGTTTGTATGTTCCATAAATGTATTTCTGAAATTGCATTATTGTTCTCTCTCTCTCCCTCTCACCAGGTATTTGTATTGAAATATATTTGACTCTGAGCTGTGATATGTTGCGATTTTACCTGTACTAAAACTATATTCGATATAAAATTATTCTAAATGTATTTTTATGCTTTAACCATTTGAAATTTGGAATTTAGATAAAGACTTGTTGATGATAACATTTATTAGTATGTCATTCTGAGTGTCATTTTATGTTTATTATGCTTGATAGGTAGGCACTTCTTTGTTCCAGGTCCTCATGAAGGAGTGGCCATTTGTCCCTTATTTCCCCAGTCCCAATTAGCTCAATTGAAGATCTATCGGAGGACCTTGATAATTTGTGATTTTATAGACATTGATGTTGTGGAGTTTATATGGGCCTAACTCTGTGATATTGTAGATAGTGGTAGCTGAGGTGAGTATGATGTGTTTCTGATAAGTAAAGATAGAGCAAAAAAAAAACCTTTATCATCTGCTGTATCGTCTTTAATGTCATACTAATTTCTAGAGCAATATGTGTGAAAGTGAAGTATAAATGATTTCATTAGTGAGATCATCAGTGATGTCATCAATAATGTCATGTAAGATGTCATCAGTGATGTCATAAATGATATCATAGAACATGTCATGAATGATGTCTTATGTGAGGTCATAAGCAGTGCATGGGGGACTCCAGTTATGGTTAGTGCTGCTAACTATAACTGGTGAATTTCTGTGGGGTTTTTTGTTCAAAACTTTGCTGTTGCCTCAGAAATTCCTTCAACCTTTGTTTTTTTACAGTGAAATTCAAAGGTTTTTAAATAAAAATAAAACAGAGCTTTTTTATCACGCCAAACTATAACTTTGCGTTGAGCTTTGTTTTTTAAGTGAATTGGCAGGATTCTTTTTTATTGTATATATGGTTGATTAATATATTCTTTGTGCGGACATTATTCTGAAAGGGAATTGTCTTCGTATTGTAACTTAACAAGAAAAGGTGCACACTATGCCAAATGTTTCTAAAAAATGATGCTTGAGTATAAAACAGAGTAGTAGACCAATATTTGTTTTAGGACGGTCTATCTCCTCAGCTCTTCTGACTTAAAAAATTGAGGCATTTTCCCAGCAAATTCATTAATAGTCTAATAGCATACTTTCATCGCCTTTGCATGTGTTTTTACATTATAGATATTCATTTAATAATCACAAACTTACCATATAACCCAAAATATTTTTTTAGCTGAAGTGACTTTTAAACATTGTCTTGTCTGTGGTTGATGTTGTTGAGGATAGCCAAGAAGGAACAACACTCAAACAAGAAAAGTGAATAGCATACTTGCTGCTTCCTCTTGGTGGATCCTTTTTCTCTGCACGTAAAGCCATGGGTCAAGCAAAGTTCAAGTTAAAAGGAACTGTTTCACCATATTTTTGTAAAAGAATGTTATTCGATTTATGTTGTATACAGGTAATAGACAACCTCATTGACTGTTAAAAGTACACACAAGAGTTTGTACATGCAAATTAGCATACTGACGTTCCAGCTGTACACATTATAACCATTTATTGCTATTTTGTTACACCTTAGGCTAAAATAAAAAAAAGTGAGTTAGAATAAAGGGAACTATGTTTCACCGTAACCGTATAGCCATGGGTCAAACAAAGTTCAAGTTATATGGAAATGTGTTTCACCATAACCTGATTCGTGCAGGGCACGTACTTCTTAAAAGTACGTTATTTTTAAGGTCATGCATGCAAGTTCTGCAATCATTGCAACAGTGATTCTCACTCAGTAGCCACACATCACACCGACGATCTTACTGTAAATGTTGAGATCTGTTACTGAGGCATAACAATAAAGGTCATGAGAGGAGCCATGGGACTTCGTACAGTAGCATGTTGCTAGATATACTGATGTGGAAATGTCCAGGCCCATTTAATGAATAGCGTTTATTTCTACATAAAACAAATGTGTTAAGGGGATTTGGAGTGTTCTAAACATGCAATAAATCAAAAGTTAAAATTGCAAGAAAGAACCCAGGCAAAGCTTCAAAGACAAAATGTTCAACGTACCATCATGTAATTTCAGGCAGATGAAATACTTAGTCGGCATGTTTAGAATTGTTTGTGTTTAAAAAGAAGACATAGTGCAGCGGTTCTTTACCTTTGGTCTGTGGACATATGGGGTCTGCAAAGCCCACTCAGGGGGTACATGACTGCTTAGAAAATTATATAATATTAACCAATTTAAAGAGTACATTAAGAAATAGGCATTATTGAAAATTGTTTTTTTTTAGTGGGGGTTTACTTATAATAATTTATTTCTTTTTGTTTTCAAAAATGTTATTAGTTTAAAAACAAAACAATAGCAAAATAATATACAGTACACAACTGTGAGAGAATATAGTACGCAGGGGTAATTTTGGGAACAGAAATTATTTGTAATGTAAAATAACCCAAGTATCTCTGGTTACACTGTGGTAAACTGTAATGGAGTCTGCGAAATAACAGGAGGGCAGTATAGGAGTGCACAAATCCCAGAATTGGATTAAGATAAAACTCTTAAAGCCAAATTATCTGATGACTCAAAACAGAAGTGTCCAATATCATCTGTACATGGAAGAAAGGAGAAAAAAGGAAGAGGAAATAAGAAAAGAAGAGCATGAGTATCAAAGAAAAATGAGAGCCAAGGAAAGAGAGAGAGGGATGTGATAGTACATTTTAAAAGGTGACAGAACTACCAGTTTCTAAGGCTGGACAGTAGCCGCCTTTGTCTTCCTTCCAAAATGTACTCTATGTATGCTAGAGCTCGCCATGTACACGAGAATACCTAAGGCAGTTTGCTCTTCTGTAAATATTTATCAAAAGGGTCCCATAGGTATCTAGAATAGTAAGAATTATTTAATGTCTCCTTCATTATATTTTCTGCACTTTTAGCAGAGCATAACATATTCGACCATTTGTTTAAAGGAACTCGCACAAGGTGATTTCCAATCCATTAGGATTACCTTGGTGCCCACCATTAGCAGTTGGTCCAATAACAAAAAGTACTCTTTATTGAGGCCCAGGGAGTAGGGATTAGCATGTAGGCGCAAGGCATTAGTAAGAAAATCAATCTCGAACTGCCTCCCCAATATAGCATAAATCAAGGGTTGTATTTTACTCCATAGCGGCTGAGTTCTTTTACAGATAAAGAACACATGTTCCAGGTTACCTGCCCCCACCCTACACCTCCAGCAAATGTCTGTCATGCTCAAGCCCACTCCATGTAATCTGGCAGGTGTCCAGTATATTTTATGTGAAGACAAGAATCTGGTTTGTGCTAGTGACGGAGTGATTTCCACAATGAAGGGAGATTGCCAGATTTTTCTCAATGTTGCTTTTGAAATTACAGAGATCTGTGAACATTGGTCGTATGTGTCCCATCTCTGTGAAAGGCCTCGCAGCAAGTGTTTTTTGTGAGATTCAAGGAATTTATAAAGATGTGGCCAATCTTTCTAAAGTTACCAAGTAGCCCAGGTAGATCAAGAGGGTGAGGGAGGGCAAATTTTCCAATTGTGCTTTTTAATTGTAGAAATGTGTTAAAGTCAATATCAGAGAGGTCGAATTTTATACGTAAAGTAGAAAATTTGATAATGTTAAGCCAAGTACCCAGGTCTCCTATGGTGCTGCTTATACACCTATTCGCCCCTGTCTCCCAGTATACTGTCTTCCATCTAATTTAATTTTATGATTATCCCACAAGGAAGCCATAAGCAACCAGTCATTGTTTTGCCCAGTTGCTTATCCAGCAATAGTAGGGCAGGTACTGTATTCAATATTAAGCATTTCGAATGTTTCAGTGGGAGTCTTACTATGTTGCATATAGAGAGGATAGAGCTAAGTGGTAAGGGATGAGTAAGTGAACCTTTATGGCTAACCAGGGAGGAAGGCAGGACTCCTGTGTTTTAAACCACCAGAAGCCCTGAAAGCCCAGGGTAGCCTGTTTATATATTGGAAAATCAGGAAGGTTAATAACCCCCCCTTGGTCTTATTTGTTTTTACCGTATTCATGGAGATACTGGCTCTCTTGCCCTTACATAGGAGTTCAGGCATGTGATTGTCCACAGTTTTAAAAAAGGAGAGGGAAAGGGCGACCGGAGCATACTGGATATAATGTTACCCAGTGGAGCTAACATAATTTTGACTGTATCAGCTCAACCCCACCATGTTTGGGAGACCAGGTGTTCAATAAGTCCTTTATGTTGACCAGTGTTTTATTTTCATTAATGGTGGTAGAGTTTTTCAAGTCTTTACCAAATCATGTATCTAAGTATTTAATAGCCGTTGGTTGCCATTTCAAACCTAGATTGCCCATCACTGTAGAGGTGCAGTGGACATTTAGGGGCCAATTACGATATCAGTCGGAAAGGCTCCAAAGCGGATTCGGGTCTGCCGAATCTGATTTGGAACCTGCCTTTCCGACCGATTCGGAAAACTTACAGAATGACTGATTACAATGTTCGGAAAGCATTTGGACTTTCTAACTCGTTCCAGATGGCATTCGGAGGAACCAAGTCATTCGGAGCCGAATCATACAAATACATGGACCGTGTTTCCGACCGAGGGATTACAAAGTTGTATTTAGACAGCCTTTCTGAATCAGTTGTTTTGACATGGATCAGTAGTCGGAATCTGAATTTGGGTGCCTTTAGCAGGCCCCCCTTCACCTAGAGCCTTCCGAATGGGGCCCATGGGGTAACCAAGGGACCCCCCTTTCAGACCATGCACAGTGTGGCAGGCACCAATGGGTGCCCGATACAGGGTGCACAATTTTCCCCATTCACCCCTTTCTTCACTAGGAGGCTGTGTATTCTGTCGGAACACAGGCTCCCATTGAAGTCAAACCATTCCGAGACCAATTCGGTGGGAATGCTTTCCGACTGCCATCATAATCGAGCCCTTAGTGGGATGACCTCGATTTTGTCCCTGTTCAGGAAGTAGCCTGACACTAATGAGTACCTCTCTATCTTTTGCACACTGAGAAGAATAGTCTGCTAAGACTCCTCGGTACAAAATAGAACATTGTCAGCATATGCCGCTAACAACTGCCTTGTTGAGTTGAAGTTAATACCCTTAATATTGAGATCATACCTAAATGTTGAGAGTAATGGTTCAATAACCAACAGAAAGAGAAGTGGAGAGAGCAGACATCCCTGACGAGTACCCTGCAATAATGAAAACGGTTGGGAGAGAGGGCCATTTACCCTAATCTTTGCTATTGGGTTTGAGTAGAGCACCATGGTCATACAAATAACATTATTCCCAAATGATAGTTGTGTAGTACGGCATGCAGAAATGACCAGGATACCTTATCAAAGGCTTTTTCCACATCGGGTGCCAGTGCAGCTGTTGATGTGTGAATAAGCTTTGTTTTCTCCAAAGCATAGCAGAATATTCTGATGTTGACGGCAGAAAGTCTACCTTTTAGGAAACCAGTTTATGAGGGAGAGATAAGTCTTAGTATGGCTAGTTCCAATATACATGCGACGATTTTGGCATATAGTTTGCATTTGAAATTGCTATGGGATGTAGGTCTACAGTTTTTCACATCCAAATAGTCCTTCCTCTCGTCTGGAATGACTACAATTGTGGCTTCAGTTGTGGACCCCTAGATAGATCCTGACATTGCATACTGATAGTAGACTGTCTGCAGCAGACTCACAACCAGCTCTGCAATTTTTTTAATAAAACCTACGGGAGTACCCAGCCGGGCCTGGTGCCTTCCCGGATTTAAGACTATAGATTGCCGACAGAATCTCCACTTCCTCATTTTTTGCATTAAGGATAAGTAGGTCTTCTTGTGATACAGATAGGAGAGCACATTAGTCCAGATATTCATTGCTTATTGTCATTGGAACTGTCTGGTTAGAATAATACAGATTGGTATAGAATGTTCTGAATGCATCCAGAATAACTTGAGTTGAACATACAACCTCCAACGCTGTGTTCCTGATTGCTGGTGTGAGGGATTATTTTTAGTGTATTTCAAGTAGTTTGCCAATATTTTCCCGGATGTGTTTCTATCTTACAATTTTCCAATAGCAGAGATATCTGCCCAATTTTGTGCTCTTTTACTTGTACTGTACTCGTACTGCAAACTACACAGTTTTATTAGAGTGCCCAAGCCCTTAGAGTTTCTGAGTTGATTGTCCAGCATCTGTATATCCAATTCTAGTTGTCTTAGCTGTTCGGATATTGATTTATTTTTAAAGGGCATCAGGTGAATCATGAGACCACTAAGAGTGGCCTTGAGTGTGTCCCATCTAGTAGTGGGAAGAGTGCAATTGGCACTTGACTAGGTGATTCAGGCCCTTGATGTTTAGTGAGAGTATTCTAAAGACATTATAGCTTTGTACGTTAATATAGGTATGAAGAGTAGATATCCACAGGACGGATAGAGGAGTATAATGTCCATCTCCGTAAATGAGCACATCCTAGAATATGAGTGAAGGCAAATGCCCAGGTGTGCACATAGTTAGTACATGTGTGTAAAAGATGGACATTGCCGTCGGTAAAGATAGGATTCAAACCATTGATGAAACGTGGTGTGGTAGTTCTATCAAATATTGTAGTGTAGAAGAAAGAGGTTGAGGATATGCAGAGAGAAAAAAACACAAAAAGACAACAGAGAAACAAAAAAAAATAATCAACACCAGCTCTCCTCCCCTCCTTAGAAATGCAACTAACTCTCATTTCCCAACAAGAGACTTATTTGGTCCAGGTAAAGAGGAACAAAACATTACACCAACTTTGTCTAAGGGGGGCAACTTTGAAAGCATTAGCCTATTAAAGTATGTGTAAACATAGCCTCTAACTGACTGGCTAACTATGAACAACGGCATCCAAGTGTTCTAATCCCACATATAGCAACCTATGAGACTACCTATTTTTGCACCAAATACAGAAACACATATGGACCTTTTTCTTCAGTATATAGTCAGGAGCAGTAAGAAAGAGAAAAGAAAGGAAAAAGACAAAAAAGGGAATGCACCTTCCATAAGACATTGTAACTCAATAAGCAAGAGGAGGAATCTAGAGAGCAATTTTGGAGTACTCAAACACTTTCTGTAAGCAACATGTGGAAAGTCTATGTGATCAGTAAGACAGGTAAAAGCAATACGAGCACATAAAATAAGACAGGCAAACTTAAGAGACCAGGACGGCCATGTTGGTCAACCGCTCAGGTTACCACGTCTGATGGGGTCGAAGAGTCTATGAATGATTGCAAGACAACTGGGACAGCGAAGATCATTGTTTTCCCCCTGAAAATAATGTGAAACTTGGCAGGACCAGCGAACGCGAAGGGAATGGAGAGATCCCTCAATGATTGGCAGTGTTAAAAATACTTTCCAAATGGTAAATGTTTCTTTGGAGTAGTCCTGAGTAATAGTTATTTTGGAGCCTTACATTGTACTTGCTGGATTTCCCTCATGTGAGAGAGGATCGTTTCTGTGTGACTATAACGCAAAGGCCTCAGTAACAATGTCTTCCGGTTAAAATACAGGCCTGGCAGGGTTCATTCCATGGTTTGCCCATTGGGACTATGTCTACCTTCTCTATTTCGAAGTTGCTTTAAAATGTAATCCCAAGGGTTCGTGGTAGTCAGGATTTCAGAAACTAATCTCCACTGACCTGAGCAGTGTGACTGCTCTCTCCCTGCGCATCTCCACCAGTAAAAGCTTTCCTCTAAGCCCCCTGGGCTCTCCATCTGCTGGGTGTTTGAGGCTCTCCTCTACCTGCAGGCTACTGCCTGCATCTTATCCGTGGTGGTCAGGTGGGAGAGTACTCTGCTCTTCTGCTGCTTTGCTCCTCTTTCCTCTTTTTGTGCTTCTCTACTCTCTTTTCTATCTTGCTCTCTTTTTCCCTTCTTTGCTCTTTTCTTTCTCCCTTTTTCTACCCGCCGCATCTGCCCCTGCGTCCCATATCTCCTCCGGTGTGTCCTTTCCCGTCTCCCAGCTGACCACCCTCCCCTATTCCCTACTGATGGTGGCCGATGAGCAGCCAGAAGAGCAAGACACACTGACCTGGTCAATGTGACTGCTCTCCCCCGTTCAGCTCCACCAGTAAGGGTTACCCTTTGCCCTACAAAGCCCCCTGAGCTCTCCGTCTGCTGGGTGTTTGAGGCCCTCCTCCACCCTCAGGCTCCTGCCTGTGCCTCATCCCTGAAATTCTAGTGGGAGAACGCTCTGCTCTTCTGCTATTCCAGCTCTCCTGGCTCTTTTCCGTGTCCTCTTTCCTCTTTTTATGCTTCTCTGCTTTCTTTTCTATTGTGCTCTCTTTTCCCTTTTCTTGCTCTTTTCTTGTCTCCCTCATGCTCCACGCCACTGCTTCCCCGTGGCCCCTCCCTTCTCCAGTGTGTCCTTTCCCGCTCACACCTCCCAGCTGACCGCCCTCCCCCGACCTCTACTTAATGGTGGCCGATGCCACACCGAAGATACACCAAAGACAAGCCTGTCTGCGCCCGTACGCGCCAGATACCCTGGTCACCGACCCGCCTCCACTGTGACTCCAGCACCCTCCATGCTTTCAACACTGGACAAAGCAAAAGCTGACAGATCCTAGACCCACTACAGAAATTATTTAATAAAATATTCATTCAGGGAGAACGAATACCGTCTTCTTGGTCAGATGCCACAATCTCTTTAATTGCGAAACCAAATAAAGACCCGGAAAGGATAGAGTCGTACCGTCCTATATCACTTTTAAACTCAGACTTAACAATATATTCTGGCATCCTGGCAACTAGGCTTGCGAAAGTTATAAAATCTATCATCCATCCAGATCAGAGGGGATTTATTCCTGGTCGGCAATTAAATGAACTTACATTTCAAGTATTGGGTGCTATAGACTTTGCAATAGAGAAGAAGAAGCTGCTTGCCATTGTTGCAATAGATGCGGCCAAAGCGTTCGACCAAGTGAACTGGCCTTTTCTATGGAAAGCTATGGTGAAATTCGGTTTCCCAGAGATTTTTGTTAAAGGAGTCGAGACTTTATATAGGGGTCTGAGAGCTAGGATCTTGGTAAATGGTGGTTTGTCTGATTGATTGGACATTTGCAGAGGGACGAGGCAGGGATGCCCCTTGTCTCCATTACTGTTCGACATATATATTGAGCCTTTTGTCTGTTCCCTAAGACAGGACCCAGTAATTAAACCATTTAAAATAGGAGATTTAACACTGAAGACGGCCCTATACGCAGACGATCTTCTTCTTTATACTTCCAATCCATTAGAAGCAATACCAAGATTATTCCAATTAGCTGAGGATTTTGGTATAGTATCCGGGTATAGTATCAATAGGGACAAAACTGACATTATGTGTTGGAATAATCCCGTCCCTATTCCAGAAGCTAAATCCAAGATTAGATATTTGGGTATTCAACTTACTCAAAAACTGGAAGATACTCCCAAGACCAGCTAGGAAGTAGTAATAAAAGAGGTTAAAAAACTCTTGCTCAGATGGAACACCCTGCCTCTAAATATCTATGGCAGAGTGAATTTGGTTAAAATGATAATTTTGCCATAGGTAACATTCCTCTTTAATTCTATCCCTTTAGTATTTAGTAAAAAAGATATCCTTAATTTGCAAGGTAGGATAGGTTCCTTTATCTGGGCAACAAAATCCCCCAGGATAGCTTGGAAAAAGTTGAGGAGAGGATTAAAACTTGGTGGTTTAGCTCTTCCAGATTTACTTCTCTATTGCTATGCCTTCCAATTCAAAAACTTTAGACTCTTGGCTAATAAGCAGGATTTCGCTTCCCATGGCATACTTTTTCAGGCTATGCTACTAGACCTACCACATAGTGCAGACTTCTTCTTGTTTACATTTGGAGATCAAAATTTTTTTTTAAAAGTTCGACTGAAACTACTAAAGGCAGCCTTAGACAATTGGCTACAGATCCAAAAGATTTTAGGTATTCACTACTATCATTCACAAGCTCCAATTTGGGATTCTCCCGGAACTCCGGACTGTTTGATGGACCAATTAGCTCTTCCATTAAAAAGAGCCGGTCTTTCAAAATGGGGGGACCTTTGTGATGCCTCGAAAGTATTGAGCTGGGAAGTCTTGGCAGGTTTAACCGGGGGCACCCTCACGAGATTTAAATTCTACCAACTGTCGGCCTGGTGGGGAAGCCAAACCTGGAATACAGAAGATGAGAACCCCTCGTTAATCTTAATAAGCGGCAACATAGGCAGGAAAGGAGAAACTGCTCAATGGTACAAAATCTTCCTGGAAAGTAAGGATCATTTGGAAACAGATATCAATAAACTATGGGATTCCTCCACGGTTCAGATTTCAGACAACTTAGTGGAACTTTGGGTAGACTCTTTTTCTATGTCTCAAAAAACCATTAAACCTTCAAACTTAAGAAGGAATCATTTATTTACAATGTATAGGGCTTACTGGACCCCGGCGAGGCTTTCTAGGATGTCAGCAGCTCAATACTTTTGCCCCAGATGTCAGGCCCAAGAAGCTAATGACATACATATGTTTGTTGAATGTCCTGAAATTAGTAACTACTGGAGACACGTGTGTGGTTTTTTAGAAGAAGTACTTTCATTTTCTCTCATATGCACCCCTAGATTGATTTTCTTTGGTCTCCCACCTGTTTATGACATTAATAGCAACATATCACAGTTAATTTTTTTATGTAATTGTCATCGCTAGAAGAGCGATCTGTAAAGAGTGGAAGTCGGAACTCCCTCCAAAATTTGCAGACTGCCTTAAAAACATCATGGCGGTGAGTAGATTGGATGCACTATGTGGGGGTAAGAGGTCTGTTAATTTGTGGTCGGCTTTGCGTGTATGGAGTGAGAAATAAACCAAAAGTCCAATGATTATGCCAGAGGTTTTGTGGTCCTGTCCTTCCTAAGTAGCAAGTAACATCACGAGAGGAAGTTGGACGGGTAACAACCCTACCTCTGGGCAATCTTCATCGGCTATCCATAAACACAAGGGTTGGAAAGGAAGATTTGTGTCAGTGGCCTGAAGAACGCCTATTTAGAGCAAACATCTACTGGTGGCATATATGAGGACACAAAAAAAAAAAAAAAGATTTGTTTGCGTAGCACTTTTTGCCCTATGTAGGATGGGTATGCTCAGACGTGGGTCCCTTGATCACTGTGCCACTGGACTCAAGCTAGCCTGGCTGATGAAGGGTGCCATACCCTGAAACCCGTCCCAGGATACTTGTTTCCTGTCCAGGGAGGATCTGGCTTGGCAGTTCGGTCTGGACTGTTCCCATGAGGCACAGGGTCAAGACTGATTTGCATATGGCTGGGTCTAAACTGGGGTGGCAGGGTGAGAAAAAGAACAATGGATTTAACCCAGATCTCTTGACTGGGGGTGGATGTATGATTCATCCAGCATTCCGTCCATCATTTGTTTGCGTAGCAGCTCTTGACGCCAAGCATCAGGTAAGGCCTGGTCTCCTATCGACACTGGAGCTGCACCTTCACCCACCTCCGGACCCCAGCTGCAGCCCCAGCCTACCGGACATCACTGCTCACAAACCACTGAACAGCATCCTCCTCAACGTCTGCTCCCTAGGCAGGCACACCACAGAAATCTAGGACCACCTCAATACCCATGGACCTGACGTCGCCCTCCTCACAGAAACCTGGACCAATGCCAAACTGGAGGAGGCAATGCCATCATCCATAAAAGCGTCTTCGGCATGACAACCACCGGCCTAAAGGACACTACAACCCTCATGGAGCATCTCCACTTTCACATCCAGACCAAGCCTAAAACAACTCTCTGCTGAATCCTCATCTACAGGCCGCCCAGACCCCGTTCTCCTTTCAGCACCCCATGCCCTCACCGCCACAGACTACATTCTACTTAGAGACTTAAACTTTCATCTGGACAGCTATGATGACCCCAACACCATCGCCCTCATAGAGAACTTCGCCAAAAGAGGACTGAAGAAACTTGTCAGCTCCCCCATACAGACAGTGGGACACACACTCGACCCAATCTTCGCAGAAGGAAACAGTGTCTCCTACAGCCACACCTTGGAACTCCTCTGGACAGACCACCACTGCATCCACTTCTCCTTCAGCAAACCTACTGTACATAAGCACGCCCACCGTCGTCCCTATAGAAGCTGGAACAAAGTCACCCAAGACCAGCTCACCTCGGCCCTCAACCGACAAAACCAGACACCAACACCTCGGCACACAACCTCCATCACTGGATCACGAACTGCGCCGACACCCTCACCCTCCTCAAGAAAGCCACAGGGCGACACACCAAGAAAGCAAGCTGGTTCACCTCTGCACTCTAAGAATCCAAACGCTCCTGCTAACGACTCAAAAAGAAATGGCGGAACAATAGATTCCCAGAAACACGCACTGCCTAAAGAGCAGCCCCCACAGCACATTACCACCTCATCAAATCCACAGAAAAGAACTTACTACGAGACAGAATCCTCAACAATGCCAACAACTCCAAGGAACTCTTCTCCATCATCAAGGAATTGGCCAACCCCAGCAGCGAAACAACAGACGTCCCACCCTCCGAAGACCTCTTCAACCAGCTCAGCACCATTATTCACCTTAAGATTAGGACGATTTACGACAACTTCGACAGCCAAGACCTCTGCACCACTCCAGCTCCAACCCCCAGCGATGCCACCCAACAGACCCTGCTCACCTGGACCCCGCTCGTGACAGAAGATACCTTAAGCTTAAGGACCATGAAAAGCATCTACTCTGGAGCATCCAGAGACCCCTGCCCACCCCACATCTTCCACAGAGCCACCACGGCCATCGCACCCAAACTATGCTGGACGATTAACTGCTCTGTCAGAACCAGCACATTCCCCAATGACTGGAAACACACCAAAGTGAACCCCGTCCTGATGAAGCCCTTTGCAGAACCGATGAATCTCAAAATCTTCAGGCCATCTCCCTGCTTCCATTCCCTGCCAAAGTCATCGCAAAGGCTGTCAACAACCAGCTAGCAAACTTCATCAAAGCCAACAATGTCCTAGACACCTCCCAATCTGCATTCCACAGCAACCACAGCACCAAGACCACCTTACTCACCGCCAGCGACGACCTCCACTCCCTCCTCAACTAGGGCCAAACATCCTCCTGGACCTCTCAGCGGCCTTCAACACCGTCTACCACCGCATACTAGCCACCAGATTACACGACGCCGGCATCCTTGGACAGGCCCTTGACTGGATATGCTCATTTCTCACAGGCAGAACTCAGCAAGTCAGACTCCCGCCCTTCCTCCCGGAACAACTGAGTCCAGATGTGGAGTCCCCCAGGGATCCACTCTCAGCCCCACCCTCTTCAACATCTACATGTCCCCCTCGCACCCATCATCAGAAACCACGGGCTCAACATCATCTCCTATGCCAACGACACCCAGCTCATCCTCTCCCTCACCAAAGAACCCAGCATCAAAAGGCACAATTTCCAATCATCCCATCATCAGAAACCACGGGCTCAACATCATCTCCTATGCCAACGACACCCAGCTCATCCTCTCCCTCACCAAAGAACCCAACATCAAAAGGCACAATTTCCAAGAAGTTATGAAAGCTGTCGCCACTTGAATGAAGAAGAGCTGCCTAAAACCCAAGTCCGAGAAAACATAAGTCCTCATCCTAGGCTCCACCCAATCCATCTGGACACCTGGTCGTCCTCCACCCTCGGAAACTCCCCCACTGATGGACTGCACACAAAACCTCGGCATATTACTAGACTCATCGCTCACGATGAACTGCCAGATCAATACTTTATCCTCATCCTGCTTCAACACCCTTCGCATACTCCGATAAAAGTTCAGATGGATCTCGCCTCAATCCAGAAAAACGGTCATGCATGCCCTCATCAACAGCAGACTAGACTACAGCAATGCTCTCTACACTGGAATCAACAAGAAACTACTTTGCAAGCTCCAGGCCATCCAGAACGCTGCCGGCAGACTGATCCTAAACATCCCGCCACCACCACATCACCTGACACCTCCGCGATCTCCACTGGCTCCCCATCGAAAGAAGAATAAGCTTCAAGCTCCCCACTCACGCCTACAAGGCCCTCCACAACATCGGACTAGCGTACCTAAATGACTGCCTCTACTTCCTTGCACTCAAGAGACACCTCAAATCACCTGACCTCTCTCTGGCCACCATCCCGCGTGTCTACAAGCCCAGAATGGAAGGAAAGTCCTTCTCTTACCTCGCAGCCAAGGCCTGGAATGCCCTCCCCCTCCACCTCTGGCAAACCCCCACACTGCCTCAGTTCAGCAAGGGCCTCAAGACCTAGCTCTTCCGATGATCCTAGCACTCAATGGAGCCATGCCCCCCGGCTTTGAGACCCTCACAGATGAGTTGTTGTGCTTTACAAACCCCTGATTGATTGATTGATTGATTTATTGATTGATTGAAGCATGGGAGTTCGTATCACCTTCCACATTCTCAGGAAAACCACAGATTTGCAGGTTGCCTCTACGATTGTGGTCCTCAAGCTTTGACAATCTCTCTTGCGATCACATTCACCTTGTTTGTGGTCACATCCACACACTTCTTCCTTGATGCAGATGAGTCTTTCAAGACACCAATTCTGAATTCCACCTCAGTTATTCTGCCAGCCAAGCTCTTAAGGGCACTGCACAATTTCTGTATGTCCTGGTGCATAGTGTCAGTGTTGGTCTTAGTGTCTTGGAATAAATCAAGTCTTTGTAGTATAATGTCCAAGCTCGCACTCAAGACAGTTTAGTGTTTGACCAGTGAGTATGGTAAAGTTGGTTCTACTTTGGCACATTTTAGTGTGGTTTTGGTATCCTTAGTAACTCTGCCCTCTTTAGATTCTTTTCCTCTGTGATCTGCCATTCTGGGTGCACGTGAGTTTAGGCACGATGTAAAATTTCCAGTAGAGAGGACTAAGAATGATTGTGCAATGTGTGGGCTACAATATAGCATCATGAACATTATTAACCAGGTAAGCTGGGGGAAGATTGTGCAGGCAAACCCGAGATAAGGAGACACCAATATACACCAGTGAGCGTGCTGTTGAGGAAAGATCAAAATCTTACTATATACTGTCAGATGTCATCATCAAAATAAGTATAATCCACAGTGTTGAGAGGCTTCAGGGGCCCAGCAGTTGGAGATGAGTAGGTCGCCGTGTCACAAAGCCCGATACAGTATAAAACAATGTCTCAGGAGGCAAGCACCGGTGTTCACAATGTTATTCCAAGCAGCACCAGGTTGGCTGCCTGCACCGTGGTAGCGGTATAGTTATTGAGGAAAATGAGGCTTGGCATTGGCACTGGTTGCCCGTACATCGGTAATGTTGTTAAGTAATCATAGGGTGAGGCAAGGTTCCCCCCCACAGATTAGGTGGTCAAAATGGGTATCCCACCAAGCCCCTACCAAGTCCTACTGCTCTCCATGTACCCGTAGCCCCAAGCCATTTTCATTATTATCAGTGCTGATGGTGGTTGCCACTTTGTTTCTGCTTGACGTGAGGAGAGAATAGGCAAAACCTAGTGAAATCCTCTGTTTTACAGGATACTGTGAGCTATGAACGCATGATCGGGAAGCACTTTCTGTGCCCTAGCATGGATATCAAGCAGGGCCCATGTTAGCAGGGATCGGGTACGGAGTAGTCAGATCAGACTGCCATTGCGTTAGTACACAGAACACACTCCCAAAATGTTTACCTTTTAAGATGTCCTGTAAATGTGAAGGAATTTGAAATTGGTGGCTAAACATTACATTAGTGTTAGAAATGGGATTTCCGGTTGGCTAAGGCTTGCGCCAAAGTCAGGCAGAAACCACCATTCCTACGTCAGGGCAAGGGAGTTACACGCCAAAGATAACCCCTGCTCACCCTCTAGGCAACGTGGCGCGAGCAGTAAGGCTTATCCCGGAGGCTATGTAGGTTAAGTGTTTGCGCGCGCACCCAGCAACAGCACCCAAGGCCCACCACAAAGAAAACTCCACACAAGGTTATGTATAAAAATAGCCTTTGTATTACAACCAACACATTAGATAAAAAACACTCACTTTACAATGTGCCAACAGGCACAGGCAGAATTTACAGGGGATAAGTACAGGACAGGGCCACATGGACCACTGTCAGGAATATGCACTTTTAGGTTTAGAAAACTTGTTGGAATTAGCACTTAGAACATAGAATATAAAATCACTGTAGCACAAAATAGGAAATAGAGCACACAGCCAGTAATCACTGGTAACAGGTAAGTACCACCTACTCAACCCTAACCACCTTAGGAGAATGTCCCGCAGGGACCCAGGACCTTACTAGCAACACCTGTACTAGAAAGAACAACCACCTAAGTATCACTATACATTTAGGGGTATAGGCATAGGAACATTACACATGATGCATCACAACATTCAGAGGTGTAGGGGAAGAAAACACATGATGCATAAACATAAATTCAGCGGTGTAGGGAAAAGCACATGACGCTTAAAAACACATTCAGAGGTGCAGCAAAGAACAATTGCGCAGAAATCACATAAGCCACAACCTGTGACTGTCCCCAGGCCAACTGACCTCTCTGGGGCTAGGACGCCCTGTGTCCCAAATGTCAAAGCAGGCTGCGCAGGCAGCCAAAAGAGATTGCCCAGAAGAACCAGGCCTAAACGTAGCAGCTGCCCACTAAGTGCTGGGCAGCTGAAATCACGAATGGGGCTAAACACACGTGGGAGCCTGGAGCCTCTTGTGGGCTCTGCAACAAATGTGGCCCCAACGTTGGAGTCCCTCGTGGGGGACTCGAAATAAACAATGTGCCCTAAGCCTCTCGTGGGCTCTTAAGAAATGCCTCAATGCCCCTGAGCCTCCTGAGCTCTTCAACAAATATGCCCCCGGAGCCCTTCTCGGAGGGCTCGCGATCACAAATAGGCCCCCCTGAGCCCCGTGGGCTCTTCTGCCGCCCAGAGCGGAGGAGCGACCCCGGGGTCGCCCGCACTCACCGCTGTCTGGGGAGGCGGCGGCTCCTCACGGCGTCGGCTCCTCTCCGCCGGGCTTCTCTCCTCGGGAGAGCCTCGCAGGGGGGACGGCTTTTCCTTCTCGCCGGGCAGGAGTGCGGGGTGGGCTCCCTTCGGCTCCCGGCTCCTCTTCGTGACGCGGCGGAGGCGGGACTTCCGGCCTCTACACGGAGGAAATGGCAGCGAGGGCCCTGGTTGCTGGGCAACCCTCCGGCCGGGCTGAAAGGCTGCAGGCTGGCTCCACTGAACCAATGGCAGCGCGGCTCGAGGTGTTGAGCCCCCCCCTGGCTCCGGGGCGCCTCGACCAATGGCAGCGCGGCCTCTGCAGCAAAGCACCCGGGCGGCGGCAGTGATTTCTTCTGGCCAAACGAAGGGTGGGCTCCCTCAAAATCAATAATAAAGTGAGGAGGGCACTCGCTTGGGGGGCACAAAACGGCACCAGGTCCCTGGCGGGGTGGGCACCCGCTAGGGATCTTAAAAATCGGCAAAATAAGCGGAGTGGGCTCCCGCGCCGAAAATAAGCAAAGGGGATCCCCATGCCGGGGAATCCCTCAGGAACCGGATCGCCGCACCAGCGGCGCAATACACTAGTACGAGGGGGAGTCCAGCACTCCCCAGGCGCTGGCAGGGCACAAAGTTCCAGAGAACAGCAAAAAGTCCTTCAGGAGGTGGGGGGGCGGCAGGGCTGGGCCCAGGTGCCAGCTCACAGGATCCTCCTAGGCAGGGAGGCAATCCCCAGTGGCGGTTCTCCTGGCGCCCAGCAGCAGCAGCAGGCCCCCCCTCAAAATAAGATCAGCAAGAGAACCTTTTCTAAGAGGTCACAGCCTCTTTTTATACAGTAAATCCCTTTGTCTCAGGGTGCAGGGTGGGGGAAAAACCAGTCGCAGCTGGTTTTGGAGCACTTTGTTTTCCTCAGCCACCCTTTCCATTCACTAGGCAGGCTAGGGTCATTAGACGCACCACAGGGGGCGGAGCCAGCATTGTGTGGGGAAAACCCAGCCCTATTCAGGTCCCAGGTGTACTCCTCCCTCCCATCACTCATTCTAATCTCAACACTCACCACCGGGGCAGACCCATCATAACTCATGGAGCCAGGCTCACCAGCCAGCTCCAGCCAATCACAAGCCAGACACAAATTACACAAACATGCCACCTTCTAGAAGTAGCACTTCCACACTAGACACATGCCGCATACATCATTGCGCAGCATTTAATCACACGAGTCCGCACATACCAAACTCGAGCCTGTACACCTCACGCTGTGATGTATTCCTATAGGTTCTGTATCGATCCCCCTATTCCTGACCCTATTCTGGTTAACAAGTTAACTAGCAGCCAGCCCATGATGCAGAAAACCCCCATGATGCAGGAACCGTTATCTGATTAAGCCACACTACGGCACAGGAACGTGTTATCTGATTAGGTCATAACGCTTGCCATCTAATTAGACATGCGATATTCCTCCAGCCCCTGATAAGGCATACGGAGTTCTCAAAACAAATCAAACCTATGATAACCTGGGAAAAACCCTGCGGCCATTGTTTTGATTTCATCGAGAACTTCAGCAAAAGAATGTGCTAACGACCAAGTCGAATGACATCCTTATTGACGTATCTATGTCCATCCTTACGTCAATCTCGGCACCTTAAAGGTATAAATATTACCGATATTGCCCTATGCAAACACACGCGGTGGTGACGAGATCGGAGCAGCCAGACTTGCCGAAGCCCAGAGCAGAGCAGACCCCGCTGGCGCAGCCCCGCCTTCCTGACGCGCTGAGAACGAGAAGCTGCCTTTTCTCCTGCCGAGAAATCCAGCACCGGCGCTTCCGGGTAGCCCTCGCAGGCAGCCTGGAATATCGAGACCAGAGACGAGAGATACCATCCCTCATTCATCCTAGATTCCAGGTACAGAACTGAATAACCCCTCGCAGAGAATTCTTTAGTCAGTCACTTGGCAAAACCAAACTTAACTTAACCCCTTCAGTGCTAATGACAAGGGTAACTCGTCATGGAGTTTCCATTGATTTCAATGGAAAGTCAATGGAAGAGCATCATGTGCCTTAGCAGCCAAGTGGTTAAACTGTAACTTTCTATTCCCGCCCACGTATTAGGCTTAGGTCAGGTACACGGGGTAGGCGTAGCTAGAAACACCAGTTGAGTACGTTTAGTCAAATGTATATGTGTATGTATCTATTTTATTAATTTTAAACCTTCATATGGCTTAGAAACCATATCAATGTTTTTACAGTATTATTTTATACTTCTGCTTTTAATGTATGCACTTTACTTAACTATAAGTATTGCAATAATATCGATCCATTTCTCTTGTATGAGAAAAGAGACTGATCAATAAATAACATCTTTTATTGAACACGCCCGTCTCTTCCTTTTCTCTACAATCTGGTGAGACTAAGAATGCACGTACTGACTGAGTAAAATAAATTGCCTTTTGTTTTCACACGACTCTGGAGATACACTCTTGATTAGGGGAGAGCAAAGTTGTCATGTTCTATGGTTGGCAGAAACTAAATCCCTTCTTGTCTATCCAGGGAGGTTCAACTCCTCCTTGCCTATTCGAGAAAGTTTCTAGTGAACTCTGAGCTAGCTGGCAAACCCAAAACTTTAAGTCTAATATTGACAGTAGTAGACCTAGTTAACGTCTGGTCTAGGCCTATACTATTGAAGGTATTATTCCAATGCGCAGAGCCTATTGGGATGATAGGAACTACACTACATGGCGCCCAACTCGTTTGGATAAGGCGATAAAACTAACGCAAGACATTTATAGTAACTCAGTCGTGCTTTCTCACTCAGACCCCTTTTTCCCATAATACTCCAAAGACGTCTGGAGTGGGTGAAAGGTCATATCCGCCAGACCTCGCAGAAGGAAACTCCTATGTATGGTTCTTGGTTTAGTCAACGTTGAAGGATACACTGTTCCAAAATATTGTGCATCTAATCTTTGTTTCCATAAGAAACCTGATCTGCAAACAAAAGAAATAACCGTCCTGTCGGTAAAATGGTAGACAGTGATGATGAAAGAGAAGCCGTTAGATTAGCAACTGAACTCGCAGCAGCTGATACTGCTATACAAGAAGCAGACCAGGATATAATACTCATCCCGGTCATCAAAAGGAAATCTATAACCTTAAAACTTATAGAAAATTGACTGATACCTAGTGGTGGCACAGTCATATTCGTAATTGAGGCACACGAATATCGGCAGACAGAGGTATATTATTGATGGATACATTTTCCAGCAGCAAATGCTGTAACAAAGTACTTCCACTATTACAAAACAGAGGAACCTCCTGATACGTACACTCCTTTCAAGGAGGTGGAAGTACCACTTAAATTTCAAGAGCATTTGCTCTTATTTAATGGCGCCCTAAAACATAATAATCACATCACCAGGCTCGGTCCCTTAGGTAGACCAGGAGCAACGTGGCCGGTCCTAGCCGGATACACACCACATCCAGACATCGAAGGGATGTCTGCAGCAGAGCTTTTAACACAGCTAAAACAATTAATAAAAATACATAGACAATTAGTCCAGTATGTGATGCGGACTTCAACAATTCAACCAGCAATTAAAATTCCACAGCTGACCCCGCACCAGGGGAACACAAATAAAATTACACCACAGAACATACAGTCCTGCCTAGGTAAAGTACCGGCTAAACGGGAACAAATACCATTCTGGCTAGCACAGAAAATCACCCAAATAGAGGCGGTGTTTCCAGACACCACCCCGTTAGAAAAACACAGGATTCTGACTATCTGTCTTCCAATGGGAATCGCACCACACGTGGAGGACTGTGACACTTGGGGTACAGTCTTTGCTTCCATTTATACAAAAACGCATGGTGTTCCATCCATTTCGGTAATACCAGATGTGCTAAAACAAATAGAAGACGAATATGGTCCAGAACCCGCTTTAACTCTTGGTATGAAATTACTGAAAGACTTCAAGCAGGTCTCGGCTATATTATTAGCCAACATAAAGGGAGAATCAGCAAACGTGGCGATCCGCCAGAGGTTAAAAGAGACAGATATAGCAGACCAACCAGCTGAAATTGCCAGAATCATAGAAAAATCCTATGAGGAACTAGGTAGAGATAGTTTAGGTGGAATACCAGTAAAACCACAACTGATTGAAAGTCCTGAAAAAATATTTTTTAATAATAATTCAACATCACCAAAAAAGAGCTGGGATGGAAACAAACAATCCAATCCTAAAGAAAAGAAATTCCAGTCCAGAGGAAGGTCACCTCGGCGGAGAGAAAAATCTCCGAACCAAAGACACAGGTCACCCCAAAGTGACCCCTCTGGGAAAAGATATAACCTTAGAAATAGGGATAATATAAAGAAGCCTGATAGATATCAAGACATTGATACACGTCCCTCTCAATCTTTTCAGACTTCCTCGCAGAAATCGGAAAGAAGAGGACGATCAGAACAAAGAGAAGAGCACGCCAAGTCCAAAGACAAGGAACCTGCTCATCTAAAAAAGAAATTACAATTTCCAAAAAAGAAGGTAGCCAGCATTAAAATAGTTAACAATGCCGAGAATTCTGAGGACACAACTGAAAAACGGAGAATGGGCTCAGACAATGCTAGACAGCGCAGCAGAAGTGAGCATAGCTCGCAAAGTCCTGATGAATCATCTGGAGACAGTGGACACGAATGAATATCTTCAAGTGGAAACTGCAGACACCAGAGTTAGCAAACCTCATAAAATATATGAAATAACATTACGTATAGAGGTGGATAGGACTAGAAAAATAAGCGGACTATTTTGGGATAATCTCTCCAAGGGGTATGACATCCTTCTAGCTGAAAAAGACTGGCCACCAGAGTTTGTCAGGGATTGCCCTCATGGCGAAGAAATAATTATGCCTGCCTTCTCAAATCATATCCCAATTCATAAAAAATACACACTTGCTAGAAAGTGGGCAGTAGCTCTAGCTCCTGCTTTATATAAAAATCATGTAGGATGGGATGAGGACTCTCCTCCTCACAAAATCCAGTTAAAATCACAACCTACTGCACAAAGGCAGTACCCAATTAAGCAAGAAGCTAAAAAACAGGTAAAAGAAATACTAGATCAGCTAGAATACCAGGGGGTGATTGAAACTTGCACCTCACAAATGAACAACCCTTTGTTTCCGGTCTCCAAACCAGACAATTCATATCGTCTAGTTTTGGATTACCGACACCTTAACTCATGTTGCAAAACTTTTGCAGTGCAAAACTCGCATAGTGCTGCAGTAATGAATAACATAGTGCGCAAGAAATACAAAACAACATTAGACATCTCTAATGGATTCTTTTGTCAAAACATAGCACCAGAAAGCAGATATTTGTCTGCGTTCTCAATAAATGGCACTCAAAAACAATTCTGTCTGTTAGCCCAGGGATACAAGAACAGCCCGGGAGTATTGTCAGCGAGAGTAACAGAATTACTGCAAACATATGATGACGAAGCATTATCTTATGTCGACGACATTTACTTAACAGATGATGACTTGGATACTCACTTGAAGAGAGTGAACACCATAATACTTGGGTTCGCAGCAGAGGGTTACAAATTCAACTTTAAAAAATCCAGAATTGCCCATCTGACAGTCCTGTTCTTAGGATATGAATTATTAAGTGAAGGCAAAAGCCTGGCTGACAATTTCCTAGAGAAATGTGCCGTACTCCAAGCACCTAGAACACTAAAAAACCTACAGTCAATTCTAGGCTTCTTAAATTTCGGAAGAACATACATTGCAAATTACGCAGAAAGGGTCAAACCCCTTTATGATCTAATAAAACCAGATTTTAAAAGAACCAATTGGACTCAAATACACACAGAAATTTTGAGATCCTTACAAACAGACATGTTAATTAAAACAAAATTAGAAACACGTGATAACACACGCAATCTTGTGATTCGAGTCATCCCAGGAAGATGCGGATTCACATACCTGACCTCTAATGAGGGAGAAAAGGTACCAATTGCATTCAAATCACACTTGTACACAGAGGCTGAAAAGAAGTTCAGTAATAAAGAAAACATTGTTCATGCAGTTCAAAGCGCAATAGCTAGAGAAAACGATAAAGCTGACGGTAGACATATCACAGTCAGAACAGCAGAATCAGCCTTTGAGACACTAACAACACCGTGTAATTTACCAACAACAACATTGAATCCGGAATGGATACAATGGGTGAATTCAATTACAACGGACAAAGTATACTACTACTTTGATCCAGAACTAGAAGAAATGAAAAATTTAGAATATGAAAAAACATTCCCTCTGCCAATCGACATTCTGCCCTTACGACACTACGCGTGTGTAATCTATACAGACGGACATGCTCAACCCTCCGTTTGGGGAGAACAAGCATACAACCCCACATGTGAGATTACAAAAGAAGTGTGGCGCGGAGGTAAACTAAGACCTCTATCAACAAAAACACACTCAGTAGAAACTAATTCAGAACAACAAACTGAAATATTAGCATTGAAAATGGCGCTAGATAATGCGGATCGCGAATTCCCGACACTTATAGTGTCAGATTCATATTACTGCGTCAAATCATATAACAGCGATTTGCAGACATGGATTCAAAACGGTTACAAAGATGACACAGGTGCAACAATAAAGCAAAAACTGCTTTGGGAACAAATAGTTCTGTTACAAAAAGAACTACCAAAGACTCACGTGACACACTCACTGAGTCATCAGCGTGATGGCGTTCGCGTTGCAGGGAATTCATTGGCTGAGACAGCCACAGCGGCAGCAACTAAATCGGCTTCCGTAGTCAGAAAAAAGCGTACATTAAAATACATTGACGGTGAAACAGTGCTGGCGGTGAAAACGTCATCAAAAGGCGACTGCTCAGCGTTACCGATCAACTATCCACTCAATTACACATACATAATCGATGCAAACTCCGTCCCTTTTGCTCGAATCCCTGGAGTGGGGGATAGAGTGATTCCAAACATGGACAGGAGAACCTTGTTAATTGCAGACGCACATATGGGCGAGGGTCTCGGACACCTCAAACTAAAAGATTCTCTGGAAGAATTACAATCAAGGTACTGGTGGCCAGGCATGAGCCTGCAGCATCACATTTTTGTAAAAAAATGCCAGGACTGCAACAGAGATCGCAGTGGTGAGAGAAACGGTATACTACCGTGGGGTCTCACTCCAGAAAGAATCAACAGTAAAAAGCAAAGCGTCCGATTAACATATACAGGCTAGTTTCCACTTATAATGTAGATCCTCAGCACTCGGCTGACGTCTGGACTGTTATACAAAGATTTGCGAGTCTAAATGGCATATACGCTAGGAACATGCTACGTTTGACCCATGTTTTCACATTAGCCCTCAAGCCTGTGGGGAAACATGGCCAAATGAGCATAGCACAGCGGGATTCTTCTCACTTCCTTCCTGAGGGTACGGGATGGTGTAAAGAAAAAACCAAGGCAGAAAGCAATCTATAACGGAAAGGATATTAGGTTCGGGAGCTGGGTGGGTCAAACATCTAATAAGTGTCCAACGTAGTCTAAATAACCTGCCAAGAAATTCTCTGAAGGGATTCAGTCCGTACGAATTATTATTTGGTACTAGGATGTTAATCTCTGACCTTGACAGTCAGACTTCAGTGGTGAAGGAAAAAAGCTTTGATATCAAAGACCGTTTGGCTATTTTACAGGACTTAAACGAAACAAGAAAAGACCTGAGCAACATAAAGTTGAAACAACAGCCAACAGCCACTGAAGAACCACCACCTGTCTCAGCAAGACCTGTCTGGATTCCAAAAGTCGGGGATCTAGTCAGAGAAAAGATCGCGGTAAAGAAGGAATTTGAGCCTTCTTACAGAAAAGCAGTTCCTGTCTTGTCTATCAACGGGACAAGATCAGTTGTACTACCGCTGCTTGCTGGTAAAAAGGAGAACCGAGTTGTATCCATCGACCTGGTAAAACCACAATCATGTGGCCGATAACAAATAGTAGGCCAAGTGGACTCCCAATGAGTAGCAGAACACCAAGGTTTTCTACCAGTACAGAGGTCCTAACAAAGAGGCTAATCACATTCGAAACGCCTACAGAAGAACAACAAGGACTATGTGTAGTGTAGTTCCTATCTTCCCAATAGGCTCTGCGCATTGGAATAATACCTACAGCAGTAAAGGCCTAGGCCAGACGTTAACTAGGTCTACTACTGTCGATACTAGACTTAAGTTTTGGGTTTGCCAGCGTAGCTCAGAGTTCGCTAGAAACTTTCTCGAATGTTCAGGAAAGAATTAACTCCCCTGATTAGACAAGAAGGGATTTAGTTTCTGACAACCATAGAACATGACAACTTTGCTCTCCCCTAATCAAGAGTGTATCTCCAGAGTCGTGTGAGCACAAGGCAATTATTTTACTCAGTCAGTACGTGCATTCTTAGTCTCATCAGATTGTAGAGAAAAGGAAGAGACGGGCGTGTTCAATAAAAAGGTGTTATTTATTGATCAGTCTCTTTTCTCGTACAAGAGAAATGGATCGATATGATTGCAATACTTATAGTTAAGTAAAGTGCATACATTAAAAGCAATAGTATAAAATAATACTGTAAAAACATTGATATGGTTTTTGAGTCATATGATGTTTAAAATGATTAAAATATATTACATACACATATACATTTGACTAAACGTACTCAACTGGTGTTTCTAAATACGCCTACCCCGTGTACCTGACCTAAGTCTAATGCGTGGGCGGGAATAGAAAGTTACAGTTTAAGTTAAGTTTGTTTTTGCCAAGTGAATAACTAAAAGAATTCTCTGTGAGGGGTTATTCAGTTCTGTACCTGGAATTTAGGATGAATGAGGAATGGTATCTCTTTCTCTGCTCTCGATATTCCAGGCCGCCTGCGAGGGCTGCCCGAAAGCGCCGGTGCTGGGTCTCTCGGCAGGAGATAGCAGCGCGTCTCTCAGCGCGTCAGGAAGGCGGGGCTGCTGCCAGCGGGGTCTGCTCTGCTCTTGGCTTCGGCAAGTATGGCTGCTCCGTCTCGTCACCACGCGTGTGTTTGCATAGGGCAAGATCGGCAATATTTATACCTTAAAGGTGCCGAGATTGACGTAAGGATGGACATAGATACGTCAATAAAGATGTCATACGACTTGCTCGTTAGCACATTCTTTTACTGAAGTTCTCTGTGAAATCAAAACAATGGCCGCACGGATTTTCCAGGTTGTCATAGGTTTGATTTGTTATGAGAACGTCGTATGCCTTATCAGGGGCTGGAGGAATGTCGCTTGTCTAATTAGATCTCAAGCGTTATGACCTAATCAGATAACACGTTCCTGTGCCGTAGTGTGACTGCGTCAGATAACGGTATCTGCATCATGGGGGCTTTTCTTGCCTCATGGGCTGACTGTTAGTTAACTTGATAGTTAGTTTAACCAGAATAGGGTCAGGAATAGGGGGATCGGTTCAGAACCTATAGGAATACATGACACCCACTCCACGCTAACTATGGTCATATTTACTAATCTATGCATAGTATAACATAGTACAACATACTATAGAGTATAGTGTATACCTTACCACCCCAAAATACATAAATGCATTTTGAAATTTTCAAAATATACTGAAAAATTGCAGTCATATGTATTGTATGCACTCAAGCTATGAATTAAACGCTAAAGTAAACACGCATTTGTATACATTATTGCTTATTTGGTATATGAGAAATACACATGAAATGGCTCTTAATATGGCTATACAGAAAGAAAGTTCGAGACCATTTCATCACATAATAAAATATTTGTGAACATACCAGCGGGCAACTAAAGTTTATAAAGTATCTAAAAATAGAAATCTTAGTTCTCTAGGAATAGTTTCTTACTTTAAGCAGAAGATAAGTGTCCCGAAATTTTTGTAAAAATTAATTTGGGGCTGCTAAAAAAATTGCTGTCCGTGAACTGGTGGGAAAAATTGTTCATGTGACTTTATTTTCAAAGTTGAAGGCCGAATTCAGGGAACGCCGTGTGCGAGCTTGCTCAAAAGTCTCTATTTCTGTTCTGGAGAGAACATCATATCATTAAGGCTTTCGAAAAAACTGTCAACAGCTTCATGGGAAAGTTCCACTAAGTCGGAAATAGGTGTAACCATGCATTCGTGCGCATGATTGTCTCCATTGACATTCTGATTCGCATTGCTGACAGAAGGTCGTACCTGATCGATGCTGCTTTCATCTTGAACTTCACTACTCTTCAATCGTAGTGGTGAAGATTCCACGAATGCCATCATCAGGATTGGCAGCCTTTGAGGGCAGCACAAAGCGTGAACCTTGGTAGGAACCAACAATGTATCTGCATCCACTGGCGCATCCGATTGTAGCGTCAGACAGGTGTCTAACACGCATTCTTCTCCGCATAGCAGACACCTCAACACAGGTAAAACACACCTTTGCCACATTGGTCGAAATGATAGAAACCAAGTCATGTTCAGGTCTCTAAGCCGGGAGAGTCCCTGGATTTTTGATATCCGGTCCCGGTATCCAATGGCTAGGATTGTATCTTCCATTGTCGCGAGAGTTTGATCTGTGACATGGGTTGCCATAACGAAAAATAAGGACTAAGAATAGGATTCCTGCAATTAGTCCCAGGATCAGGGGAAGTCCGCCAAAAATCGAATGGACGAAATCTGGAAAAATACCCAGTATGGCTTTGAATGGTGTTAATGCCATCGAAAATACTGTCTTAAATACCTTTGAGACCCCTGTGGTATCAGAAATATTTAAGATTTCGCTCAGGATTTCCGCGAAATGTACGGGGGAATTAGTTGATAATAATGTATGTATCTCTGCAGTCGTCCTTGCGACTTGTAGATCATACGTTTCTTTTGATGACGTGAGCCTTGTAGGCGTCTGAAGAAGCACTGTTTTCATTCTGCTTAAAGTATCTATTCGAATAGAAGTAATTTTCAAATTGGGCCATGCCCTTGCCTCCCTGTCTGGAAAGGAGCTGGGGAACAAGGAACGTCCACAGCACTTGACCTTCGCAGTCGTAGTTACTAGATAAGGAGTCCCGGGCGTAAGACTACAACATCTGCGGTCTACAACAAGAATGTAACTCCCATTATAGAGTCTTTGAAAGAATGGTTCTATTTCAGTTGCAGGTGCGCCTTGCTGGTGACATGAAAGGTTGTATGAATTCCCTTCACAGGCTCCATGCAAACTAATCAGATACACAGTTACACAGAAGCGTGCCGCTTAGTGACATAGCACAATTGTTGCCACTAAGAAACACTTTCTGTCCTTTATTACTGACACATGCATGTGAATAGGGCAGGTTCCAAGTTGTTTTAAGGTAACCCTTTCCCAATTTCTCGTACATGCCAGCCTGTATATATTTTTGGCAGTATTGAAACCTGAAGGTTGAGATTGGAATATTTATGATTCCGTGTATTATCCATTCACTGACAGGTCGTTCTGACATTGTCATTGGTAATCTTTCTAGTTTTTCAATGCTCAAGATTGTATAATCAGCACCCTTTTGCGCCATACCGATTTGTCTATCAGTAAGGTTAAAGATTTGGAATAGCGACGTTGTGTTGATTAAACGCCAAGGCACATAGCCTGAACGCAGATTTTGTAACGTCCAGCCAAGCTGTACAATAGAACGCAATTGTGACTGACCATGTTGTAATAACAGTAAGTCTTGCGATAATATATCGATTGCTGAAGACACAATGCTGTCCAATGAAAAAATTCTGGAGGACAGAGTCATTAACCCATTGTCCACTACAGAAAGTGATTTTTCCAAATTAATACGGTCAATTTCCCGTATTCTCTCTGCTGTTTCAATTTGATTAACCTTCCAGGCCTCATTGTATGCTGCATATACAGAGGCTGCTATGAAACGCTTTTGACGCTGTTTGCGTGGTCCCATTATGAAATCACGCAAGTCAGCACCATCAGTAAGTAAAGTTAGGTGTTGCTTAATTTCAGGCAGTGTGGAAGTTTGTAGCCATTGAAGGCATAATTTGCCCACACTGTAGGTTGTTATTATCCCTGGGTGATGTCTTTGGGGATATCTAGGGTCTGGCCTGGTCATTTTGAACCCCTGTGTTTTATTCAGGAATCTGTCTTGACAGTTATTTGTATCTGTGGGCCAGATCAACCATTGTTTCCAATCAGGATGTGTTCTGTTTTGGTTTAATATATGGTTTACGTCTATCTCTTCATCTGTATCAGAGCTATTGCTAAACATTGTTGGCTTTGGAATAGACGGTTTATTTAAATCTTTGATTTTGGCTAGGCCAAGACAGGTGGTTTGTTGAACAGTGTCATTTAAAAATATCATTTGTTCTGGGATCATGCAAGCTCTAAACAAAGCTTCTAAACCCTTTACTTGCCATTCTTTTGTACCCCAAACACTTTTCAAATCAACATTTTTGTCCCAATAATCAAATCCAAAAGTATTCATTTCTTCAAAAAATGAGTCTGAATATATCAATTTTGTGTTGGTTGTCATGGTCTTGGTCCCTGTTTTGTTTGACAATTTAAAATAAAATGTTTCAGCCAGAAAAATATGAATATTTGTCATAAACGGTTCTAGAGCTCCCTTTTGGAGGTGTTGCACAATGTTCCCATTGATTATAGTTTAAAACATTTCTAGGTTGTGCAGATCTATGTAGAAAATGGTTACCATAGTGGTTATAGCAATACATACTATCATAATTTGTAGAACCCTGCAAATAATCATGTTTGGTAAATTTAGCAGACATTACTAAATCAGACATCATATTATTAATGCTTTCGATGTCCCAATCATCAGCAAATGAGTTTGGTTTCACAAAGTCACTCAAGGAGATCTTAATTTGGTGTGGATATTTCAGGATCTCGACCGGACCATAAATTTCATAGTCAGTGTTGTCCCATGCTACCCCACCCGGTATAGGATTGGCGGTGAAGTTGGCTGAAGAAAGTTCTCTTTTCTTGACGTGTGAGGATGTTTGTGGTTTGAGGATCAAGTTGATGTTCTGACTTGCTGTGTCCATTTTAGCATATTTTCCCTCAATGAAGCGTCCCAAAGTTAATACCATGATGAGCCAAAGTATGAGGATAAATGCACCAAATCCCACCCAAAATTCAATCCATGGAGAAATCAGATATGTTTCTTTCAGTTGGTTCAAAAGTTCATTAGCTTTTTCTGTAAAGGTTTTTGATGATGGCTGTGTCTTTGATTCACTGAGGCTTTCAGAGGAATCATCGAAGTTTATGAAGTAGCAGTTCTGTCAATTGTTCCAATTGCTTCAGGATTTTTGTTTCTTGCATTTTCACTTGGTACTTCATTGTAGATTGGTGTGTCTCTGCTAAATGTTTTTATTTGGGTTTTCAGAGGTCTGAGTTCTATTGCATTGTTGCATAGTCCTTGTTGTTCTTCTGTAGGCGTTTCGAATGTGATGAGCCTCTTTGTTAGGACCTCTGTACTGGTAGCAAACCTTGGTGTTCTGCTACTTATTGGGAGTCCACTTGGCCTACTGTTTGTTATCGGCCACATGTTGTGGTTTTACCAGGTCGATGGATACAACTCGGTTCTCCTTTTTACCAGCAAGTGGCGGTAGTACAACTGATCTTGTCCCGTTGACAGACAAGACAGGAACTGCTTTTCTGTAAGAAGGCCCAAATTCCTTCTTTACCGCGATCTTCTCCCTGACTAGATCCCCGACTTTTGGAATCCAGACAGGTCTTGCTGGGACAGGTGGTGATTCTTCAGTGGTTGTTGGCTGTTGTTTCAACTGTATGTTGCTCAGGTCTTTTCTTGTTTTGTTTAAGTCCTGCAAAATAGCCAAACGGTCTTTGACATCAAAGCTTTTTTCTTTAACCACTGAAGTCTGACTGTCGAGGTCAGAGATAATCATTCTAGTTCCAAATAATAATTTGTACGGACTGAATCCCTTTAGAGAATTTCTTGGCAAGTTATTTAGACTACGTTGGACACTTATTAGATGTTTGACCCACCCAGCTCCCGAACCTAATATCCTTTCCATTATAGATTGCTTTCTGCCTTGGTTTTTTCTTTACACCATCCCGTACCCTCAGGAAGGAAGTGAGAAGATTCCCGCTGGGCTGTGCTCATTTGGCCATGTTTCCCCCCCGGCCGGAGGGCTAGAGTGAAGACAATGGTCAAACGTAACATGCTCTTAGCGTATATGCCATTTAGACTCGCAAATCTTTGTATAACAGTCCGGACGTCAGCCGAGTGCTGAGGATCTACATTATAAGTGGAAACTAGCCTGTATATGTTAATCGCAAGCCCTGCTTTTTACTGGTGATATTATCTGCCTTGATACGACGAGGTATAAAACTGTTTCTCTCCCCACTGCGATCTCTGATGCAGTTTGGGCAGTTTTTTACAAACATGGTGTGATGCAGGCTCATGCCTGGCCACCAGTACCGTGATTGTAATTCTTCCAGAGAATCTTTTAGTTTAAGGTGTCTGAGACCCTCGCCCATGTGTGCGTCTGCGATTAACAAGTTTCTCCTGTCCATGTTTGGAATCACTCTATCCCCCACTCCAGGGATTCGAGCAAAAGGGACGGAGTTTGCATCGATTATGTATGTATAATTGAGTGGATAGTTGATCGGTAACGCTGAGCAGTCGCCTTTTGATGACGTTTTCACCGCCAGCACTGTTTCACCGTCAATGTATTTTAATGTACGCTTTTTTCGAACTACGGGAGCCGATTTAGTGGCTGCCGCTGCGGCTGTTTCAGCCAATGAATTCCCTACAACGTGAACGCCATCACGCTGATGACTCAGTGAGTGAGTCACGTGAGTCTTTGGTAGTTCTTTTTGTAAAAGAGCTATTTGTTCCCAGAGCAGTTTCTGCTTTATTGGTGCATCTGTGTCATCTTTGTAACCGTTTTGAATCCATGTCTGCAAATTGCTGTTATATGATTTGACGCAGTAATATGAATCTGACACTATTAGTGTCGGGAATTCGCGATCCGCATTATCTAGCGCCATTTTCAATGCTATTATTTCAGTTTGTTTTTCTGAATTAGTTTCTACTGAGTGTGATTTTGTTAATAGAGGTCTTAGTTTACCTCCGCGCCACACTTCTTTTGTAATCTCACATGTGGGGTTGTATGCCTGTTCTCCCCAAACGGGGGGTTGAGCATGTCCGTCTGTATAGATTACACAAGCGTAATGTCGTAAGGGCAGAATGTCGATTGGCAGAGGATATGTTTCTTCATATTCTAGATTTTTTAATTCTTCTAGTTCTCAAAAAATTGTCAACCAGGCTATACTTGATAATTCATATCCTTCGTATAGGACTTTTAGATGGGCAATTCTGGATTTTTTAAAGTTGAATTTGTAACCCTCTGCTGCGAACCCAAGTATTATGGTGTTCACTCTTTTCAAGTGAGTATCCAAGTCATCGTCTGTTAAGTAAATGTCATCGACATAAGATAATGCTTCATCATCATATTTTTTTATTTATTTATATAGTTGCAGTAATTCTGTTACTCTCGCTGAGAATACCCCCGGGCTGTTCTTGTACCCCTGGGCTAACCGACAGAATTGTTTTTGAGTGCCATTTACTGAAAATGCAGTTAAATATCTGCTCTCTGGTGCTATATTTTGACAAAAGAATCCATTGGAGATGTCCAAGGTAGTTTTGTATTTTTTGCGCACTATGTTATTCATTAGCGCAGCACTGTGTGAGTTTTGCACTGCAAAGGTTTTGCAACATGTGTTAAGGTGTCGGTAATCCAAAACTAGACGATATGAATTGTCTGGTTTGGAGACCGGAAACAAAGGATTGTTCATTTGTGAGGTGCAAGTTTCAATCACCCCCTGGTATTCTAGCTGATCTAGTATTTCATTTACCTGTTTTTTAGCTTCTTGCTTAATTGGGTACTGCCTTTGTGCAGTAGGTTGTGATTTTAACTGGATTTTGTGAGGAGGAGAATCCTCATCCCATCCTACATGATTTTTATATAAAGCAGGTGCTAAGGCCACTGCCCACTTTCTAGCAAGTGTGTATTTTTTATGAATCGGGATTTGATTTGAGAAGGCAGGCGTAATTACTTCTTCGCCATGAGGGCACTCCCTGACAAACTCTGGTGGCCAGTCTTTTTCAGCTAGAAGGATATCATAGCCCTTGGAGAGATTATCCCAAAATAGTCCCCTTATTTTCCTAGTCTTATCTCCCTCTATACGTAATGTTATCTCGTATATCTTGTGGGGTTTGCTAACTCTGGTGTCTGCAGTTTCCACTTGAAGATATTCATTCGTGTCCACTGTCTCCAGATGATTCATAAGGACTTTGCGAGCTATGCTCACTTCTGCTGCGCTGTCTAGCATTGTCTGAGCCCACTCTCCGTTTTTCAGTTGTGTCCTCAGTATTCTCGGCATTGTTAACTACCTTGATACTGGCTACCTTCTTTTTTGGAAATTGTAATTTCTTTTTTTGCTGAGCAGGTTCCTTGTCTTTGGACTTGGCGTGCTCTTCTCTTTGTTCTGATCGTCCTCTTCTTTCCGATTTCTGCGAGGAAGTCTGAAAAGATTGAGAGGGACGTGTATCAATGTCTTGATATCTATCAGGTTTTTTAATATTATCCCTATTTCTAAGGTTATATCTTTTCCCAGAGGGGTCACTCTGGGGTGACCTGTGTCTCTGGTTCGGAGATTTCTCCCTTCGCCTAGGAGACCTTCCTCGGGACTGGAATTTCTTTTCTTTTGGATTGGATTGTTTGTTTCCATCCCAGTTCTTTTTTGGTGAATTATTATTAAAAAATATTTTTTCTGGACCTTCAGTCAGTTGTGGTTTTACTGGTATTCCACCTAAACTATCTCTACCTAGTTCTTCATAGGATTTTTCTATGATTCTGGCAATTTCAGCTGGTTGGTCTGCTATATCTGTCTCTTTTAACCTTTGGCGGATCGCCACGTTTGCTGCTTCACCTTTTATATTGGCTAATAATATAGCCGAGACCTGCTTGAAGTCTTTCAGTAATTTCATACCAAGAGTTAAAGCTGGTTCTGGACCGTATTCATCTTGAATTTGTTTTAGCACATCTGGTATTACCGAAATGGATGGAACACCGTGCGTTTTTGTGTAGATTGAAGCAAAGACTGTACCCCAAGTGTCACAGTCCTCTATGTGTGGTGCGATTCCCATTGGGAGACATATAGTCAGAATCCTGTGTTTTTCTAGCGGGGTGGTGTCAGGAAACACCGCCTCTATTTGGGTGATTTTCTGTGCCAACCAGAATGGTATTTGTTCCCGTTTAGCCGGTACTTTACCTAGGCAGGATTGGATGTTCTGTGGTGTGATTTTATTTGTGTTCCCCTGGTGAGGGGTCAGCTGTGGAAGTTTAATCGCTGGCTGAATTGTTGAAGTCCGCATTACATACTGTACTAATTGTCTATGAATTTTTATTAATTGTTTTAGCTGTATTAACAGCTCTCCTGTAGACATCCCTTCGATGTCTGGATGTGGTGTGTATCCGGCTAGGACCGGCCACGTTGCTCCTGGTCTACCTAAAGGACCGAGCCTGGTGATGTGATTATTGTGTTTTAGGGCGCCATCAAATAAGAGCAAATGCTCTTGGAATTTGAGTGGTACTTCCACCTCCTCGAAAGGAGTGTAAATGTCAGGTGGTACCTCTATTTTGTAATAGTGGAAGTACTTTGTTACAGCATTTGCTGCTGGAAAATGTATCCATGAATAGTATACCTCTGTCTGCCGATATTCGTGTGCCTCAATTACGAATATGACTGTGCCACCCCTAGGTGTCAGTCCATTTTCTATAAGTTTTAGGGTTATAGATTTCCTTTTGCTGACCGGAATGAGTATTATATCCGCGTCTTCATCCTATAGCGCAGTATCAGCTGCTGCTATTTCAGCTGCTAATCTAACTGCCTCTCTTTCGTCATCACTTTCTGACATTTTACTGTTCGAAAGGTTATTCTTTTTGTTTGCAGATCAGGTTTCTTATGGAAACAGAGATTAGATGCACAATATTTTGGAACAGTGTATCCTTCAACGTTGACTATACCAAGAACCATACATAGGAGTTCCCTCCTGCGAGGTTTTGGAGGATATTACCTTTCACCCACTCCAGACGTCTTTGGAGTATTTGGGAAAAGGGGTCTGAGTGAGAAAGCACGACTGAGTTACTCTAAATGTCTTACGTTAGTTTTATCGCCCTTTCCAAACGCGTTGGGCGCCATGTAGTGTAGTTCCTATCTTCCCAATAGGCTCTGCGCATTGGAATAATACCTACAGCAGTAAAGGCCTAGGCCAGACGTTAACTAGGTCTACTACTGTCGATACTAGACTTAAGTTTTGGGTTTGCCAGCGTAGCTCAGAGTTCGCTAGAAACTTTCTCGAATGTTCAGGAAAGAATTAACTCCCCTGATTAGACAAGAAGGGATTTAGTTTCTGACAACCATAGAACATGACAACTTTGCTCTCCCCTAATCAAGAGTGTATCTCCAGAGTCGTGTGAGCACAAGGCAATTATTTTACTCAGTCAGTACGTGCATTCTTAGTCTCATCAGATTGTAGAGAAAAGGAAGAGACGGGCGTGTTCAATAAAAAGGTGTTATTTATTGATCAGTCTCTTTTCTCGTACAAGAGAAATGGATCGATATTATTGCAATACTTATAGTTAAGTAAAGTGCATACATTAAAAGCAATAGTATAAAATAATACTGTAAAAACATTGATATGGTTTCTGAGCCATATGATGTTTAAAATGATTAAAATATATTACATACACATATACATTTGACTAAACGTACTCAACTGGTGTTTCTAAATACGCCTACCCCGTGTACCTGACCTAAGTCTAATGCGTGGGCGGGAATAGAAAGTTACAGTTTAAGTTAAGTTTGTTTTTGCCAAGTGAATAACTAAAAGAATTCTCTGTGAGGGGTTATTCAGTTCTGTACCTGGAATTTAGGATGAATGAGGAATGGTATCTCTTTCTCTGCTCTCGATATTCCAGGCCGCCTGCGAGGGCTGCCCGAAAGCGCCGGTGCTGGGTCTCTCGGCAGGAGATAGCAGCGCGTCTCTCAGCGCGTCAGGAAGGCGGGGCTGCTGCCAGCGGGGTCTGCTCTGCTCTTGGCTTCGGCAAGTATGGCTGCTCCGTCTCGTCACCACGCGTGTGTTTGCATAGGGCAAGATCGGCAATATTTATACCTTAAAGGTGCCGAGATTGACGTAAGGATGGACATAGATACGTCAATAAAGATGTCATACGACTTGCTCGTTAGCACATTCTTTTACTGAAGTTCTCTGTGAAATCAAAACAATGGCCGCACGGATTTTCCAGGTTGTCATAGGTTTGATTTGTTATGAGAACGTCGTATGCCTTATCAGGGGCTGGAGGAATGTCGCTTGTCTAATTAGATCTCAAGCGTTATGACCTAATCAGATAACACGTTCCTGTGCCGTAGTGTGACTGCGTCAGATAACGGTATCTGCATCATGGGGGCTTTTCTTGCCTCATGGGCTGACTGTTAGTTAACTTGATAGTTAGTTTAACCAGAATAGGGTCAGGAATAGGGGGATCGGTTCAGAACCTATAGGAATACATGACATATGCAACAATGCAATGGAACTTAGACCTCTGAAAACCCAAATAAAAACATTTAGCAGAGACACACCAATCTACAATGAAGTACCAAATGATAATGCAAGAAACAGTAATCCTGAAGCAATTGGAACAATTGACAGAACAGCATCCGGCTACTTCATAAACTTCGATGATTCCTCTGAAGGCTTCAGTGAATCAAAGACACAGCCATCATCAAAAACCTTTAAAGATAAAGCTAAAGAACTTTTGAAACAACTGAAAGAAACATATCTGATTTCTCCATGGATCGAATTTTGGGTGGGTTTTGGTGCATTTATCCTCATACTTTGGCTCATCATGGTACTAACTTTGGGACGCTTCATTGAGGGAAAATATGCTAAAATGGACACAGCAAGTCAGAAAATCAACTTGATCCTCAAACCACACACATCTTCACACGTCGAGAAAAGAGAACTTTCTTCAGTCAACTTCACAGCCAATCCTATACCGGGTGGGGTAGCATGGGACAACACTGACTACGAAATCTATGGTCCGGTTGAAATCCTGAAATATCCACACCAAATTAAGATCTCATTGAGTGACTTTGTAAAACCGAGCTCATTTGCTGATGATTGGGACTTCGAAAGTATAAATAATATGATGTCTGCCTTAGTAATGTCTGCTAAATTTACCAAACATGATTATTTGCAAGGTTCGACAAATTATGATAGTATGTACTGTTATAACCACTATGGTAACCATTTTCTACATAAATCTGCACAACCTAGAAATGTTTTAAATTATAATCAATGGGAACATTGTGCAACCCCTCCAAAAGGAAGCTCAAGAACCTTTTATGACAAATATTCATATTTTTCAGTTTTTAACACAAGTAATGCTGAAACATTTTATTTTAAATTGTCAAATAAGACAGGGACAAAGACCATGATAACAAACACAAAATTGATATATTCAGACTCATTCTTTGAACAAATGAATACCTTTGGTTTTGATTATTGGGACAAAAATGTTGAATTGAAAAGTGTTTGGGGTACGAAAGAATGGCAAGTACAAGGTATAGAATCTTTGTTTAGAGCCTGCATGATCCCAGAACAAATTATATTTTTAAATGACACTGTTCAACAAACTACCTGTCTTGGCCTAGCCAAAATCAAAGACTTAAATAAACCGTCTATTCCAAAGCCAACAATGTACAGCAATAGCTCTACAGATGAAGAGATAGACGTAAACTATGTATTAAACCAAAACAGAACACATCCTGATTGGAAACAGTGGTTGATCTGGCCCACAGATACTAATAACTGTCAAGACAGATTCCTGAACAAATCACAGGGGTTCAAAATGACCAGGCCAGACCCTAGATATCCCCAAAGACATCACCCAGGGATAATAACCACCCACAGTGTGGGCAAATTATGCCTTCAATGGCTACAAACTTCCACACTGGCAGAAATTAAGCAACACCTAACTTTACTTACTGATGGTGCTGACTTGCGTGATTTCATTATGGGACCACGCAAACAGCGTCAAAAACGTTTCATAGCAGCCTCCATACATGCAGCATACAACGAGGCCTGGAAGGTGACTCAAATTGAAACAGCAGAGAGTATACGGGAAATTGACCGTATTAATTTGGAAAAATCACTTTCTGTAGTGGACAATGGGTTAATGACTCTGTCCTCCAGAATTTTTTCTTTGGACAGCATTGTGTCTTCAGCAATCGACATATTATCGCAAGACTTACTGTTGTTACAACACGGTCAGTCTCAATTGCGTTCTATTGTACAGCTTGGCTGGACGTTACAAAATCTGCGTTCAGGCTATGTGCCTTGGCGTTTAATCAACACAACGTCACTATTCCATATTTTTAACCTTACTGATAGACAAATCAGTATGGCACAAAAGGGTGCTGATTATACAATCCTGAGCATTGAGAAACTCGAAAGATTACCAGTGACAATGTCAGAACGACCTGTCAGTGAATGGATAATACATGGGATAATTAATATTCCAATATCAACCTTCAGGTTTCAATACTGCCAAAAATATATACAGGCTGGCATGTACGAAAAATTGGGAAAAGGGTACATTAAAACAACATGGAACCTGCCCTATTCACATGCATGTGTCAGTAATAAAGGACAGAAAGTGTTTCTTAGTGGCAATAATTGTGCGATGTCACTAAGCGGTACACTTCTGTGTAATGGAATTAGTTTGCATGGAGCCCGTGAAGGGAACTCAAATAACCTTTCATGTCACCAGCAAGGCGCACCTGCAACAGAGATAGAACCATTCTTTCAAAGACTCTATAATGGGAGTTACATTCTAATTGTAGATCGCAGATGTTGTAGTCTTATGCCCGGGACTCCTTATCTCGTAACTACGACTGCGAAGGTCAAGTGCCGTGGACACTCATTGTTCCCCAGCTCCTTTCCAGACAGGGAGGCAAGGGCATGGCCCAACTTGAAAATTACTTCTATTCGAATAGATACTTTAAGCAGAATGAAAACAGTGCTTCTTCAGACGCCGACCAGGCTCACGTCATCAAAAGAAACGTATGATCTCCAAGTCGCAAGGACGACTGCAGAGATACACTCTTTATTATAACAATTTTCCCTCCAGTTCACGGACAGCAATTTTTTCAGCAGCCCCAAGAATATTTTTGCATATTTTTTCGGGACACTTATCTTCTGCTTAAAGTAAGAACTATTCTTAGAGAACTAAAATTCCAAATTTTAGATACTTATAGACATTAGCTGCCCGCTGGTATGTTCATTGTTATTATATTCTGTGATGAAATGGTCTCGAACCTTTTTTCTGTATTAAGAGCCATTTCATGTGTAAATTCTCATATACCAAATAGCAATAATGTATACAAATGCGTGATTACTTTAGCATTATTCTACAGCTTGAGTGCATACAATACATATGACTGCCTTTTTTCGTATATTTGATAATTTCAAAATGCATTTATGTATTTTGGGGTGGTAAGGTATACACAATACTCTATAGTATGTTGTACTATGTTTTACTATGCCTAGATTAGTAAATATGTCCATAGTTAGGGTGGAGTGGGTGTGATGTATTCCTATAGGTTCTGTATTGATCCCCCTATTCCTGACCCTATTCTGGTTAACAAGTTAACTAGCAGCCAGCCCATGATGCAGAAAACCCCCATGATGCAGGAACCGTTATCTGATTAAGCCACACTACGGCACAGGAACGTGTTATCTGATTAGGTCATAACGCTTGCCATCTAATTAGACAAGCGATATTCCTCCAGCCCCTGATAAGGCATACGGAGTTCTCAAAACAAATCAAACCTATGATAACCTGGGAAAAACCCTGCGGCCATTGTTTTGATTTCATCGAGAACTTCAGCAAAAGAATGTGCTAACGACCAAGTCGTATGACATCCTTATTGACGTATCTATGTCCATCCTTACGTCAATCTCGGCACCTTAAAGGTATAAATATTACCGATATTGCCCTATGCAAACACACGCGGTGGAGCAACCAGACTTGCCGAAGCCCAGAGCAGAGCAGACCCCGCTGGCGCAGCCCCGCCTTCCTGACGCGCTGAGAACGAGAAGCTGCCTTTTCTCCTGCCGAGAAATCCAGCACCGGCGCTTCCGGGTAGCCCTCGCAGGCAGCCTGGAATATCGAGACCAGAGACGAGAGATACCATCCCTCATTCATCCTAGATTCCAGGTACAGAACTGAATAACCCCTCGCAGAGAATTCTTTAGTCAGTCACTTGGCAAAAACAAACTTAACTTAAACTGTAACTTTCTATTCCCGACTAAGAATGCACGTACTGACTGAGTAAAATAAATTGCCTTTTGTTTTCACACGACTCTAGAGATACACTCTTGATTAGGGGAGAGCAAAGTTGTCATGTTCTATGGTTGTCAGAAACTAAAGAGAGGCAAGATGGCTGCCGCGAGGAAGGCTGTGTGAGCAGCTAGCTCCCTGGTCTGAGGCATCCGGGAGAGAGGGAGAGAAAAAGCCCAGTTTTCCTCATCGAAAATTACCACGATAGTTTTGCCGTGATAGCGGGTGTGCATTTCATGCTGTATGGGCATTCCCTTGCACCTTATTTTGGCTGAATAACGCCGTACGGCCATCCATGGGCGTTTACCTGTTTGTGCCTGCGCCTACCTCGCTGCTGGACGGAGCCGCTTGAGGCGTCGACCGTTTCCGGGCTGGACACCAGTGCGCGCGCGGCGCAGATCAAGCACCTTCAGCGGGGGGCAGTATCAGTGAAACGACATTTCGCCGCGGTGAATACTGACACAAACTATCCCCCTGACGGAGCGCACGAATGTTGCTGAACTTTCTTGAGTTCAGTCGGCGGTCCCCGCTGTGGCGCGCTACACTCTGTTTGTGCTGGACACAGAGCAGCGTCTTTCCTGGTAGAGGGGGAGGCGGCGGTGTTTCTCGGAAGGGAAAAAAGAAGATACCTCTACCGTCGTCTGTAAGTACCCGCAGCAATAGGAGAGACGGCGCAGCTCGAGACCTGAGCAGAGAGGAACCAGGCAGCGAGGATCCTGTGATGGCAGAGGCTGCACCCTTAACTCCTGTGAAAACCACTACAAAACAGGGTAAGAACAGTAACAAGCCTGTTTCGAAATCTAATGAAGCCCCGTGCACCAAGAACTCTGTTTCATATACATTGCCCGACCTGTTTGAGAAACAAGTCGCTAAAAAAAAAATGATGACTGATGGTAATTTACAAAGTGTTGATTTGACTATAGCACAACCGCCTAAACAATGTCCTATCATCGCTGAAACCCACATTAATCCTCTAAAGTCCTTGCTGATTAAACCTTCAAAGAAGGGCATTATGGGAGATGTAGTCTCTGGCAGTGCTGCTATCAGTCGAGCTTGTTCTATGCCCACGCTATCAATATTGTCTGAAATCGACCTACAGAATGAAAAAGAGACTGAAAAAGAAACTCCTTTACAGCAAACCAATCTGGAGGCTTCTGAAAAATTCTTTTCTTTGTCTGAACTCTCATCCGACGAAGCAACCGGCTTAAATAAAGATTGGGCAGAGTTTAGCTGTGAGAGTCTATCTTCAGATGGTGAAGTGAGCATGAGTCCTGATAATACTAATACGTCAACTATCATTAAAAAAAAGTTATGGAAAAAGAGGTCATTACGGGTGGAGAGTAAAGAGGACGCTCCTAATTCATCTAGAGGAGAAAATATTCTATCTCCCAATTTAGTACCTGCTGTCACCACTGATACCACCGATACCGTGGGATCTAATCACAATTCCATCTCAGACCCGACCTTTCCACAGGAGAATAATGAAAACAGCGAAGAGATCACTTTGAAAGTGATTTTTGATACAATGATGAGCCACAGGGCTGAAAGCAAAGCCGAAAATCAACGCACACAGATGACCTGTGCAAAAGTTAAAAACGCAGTCCGCCGTGCAATTAAGATGTGCTCTGAGACTACTGACAGAGTTGCTGAAGCGGAGGCTAGAATCTCTGTTTTAGAAGAAGAAAGTATGACACAGAGACAGGAGGTTGGTGACTTTAAAGCCCTGAAAGAGGATCTGTCTGACAAGATAGCTAATTTGGAGAATCTGGCCCGTAGAAGTAATCTCCGCTTTTTGGGAATTCCCGAGAATAAAGAAGGGTCCGATCCACGGCGGTTTATTATCAATTTACTAAAGGACGCCTTCCCCGAGATGACCGACTGGGATTGGGCACGGGAAATACAACGTGCTCATAGGTTTCCCTTCACCGTGAGGAATCTACGACAAGGCCAAGAAAACTATCCTAGGGCTATTCTGGTCTCATTTAATAACTTTCTTGCCCGTGAAGCTATCTACGTAACCGCGAGACCAGATAAGAAAGCGGATGGGCTGGGCTGTCAGTTTTTCGTACGACCGGACTATTGTCAAGCCACTGTGGCTCAACGGTGGCGATTGAGGCAATTGATCCCTGATTTTAAAAAAAAAGAGGTCGCAGTCTTTCTCCAAGGCCCAGCAAAGTTAAAGACTGTATTCAAGGGCGTAGTAAAATACTTTATTTCCGAATCTAAAGCCAAGGAATATTTGGATTCTATTTGAAACATAATAAGGTGTTAAGACTCTAAGAATATAAGACTTTCACTGTAGGATTATAAGGACTATTTGCTTAGCAATTTTTGTTGAAATTTCAATGTATCTCTCCTTTTTGTAAGCAGGTTTGCTAAGTTTTCTTTCTTCTCCTATTCTATTCCCTCTCCTTTTTTTCTCCCTTTTCATTTTCTCTCTTCTCCTTTTCTTTGTCAGGACGTTATGGGCCAGGGACGCGGCACCCATACGTTTAGGAACTGGTAGTTCCTATGCCTCCTATATTGGGGGGGGTGGGGTTCTGGGGCTCTGGGTGGGGGCGGGTAGGGGCAAGGGTTGGTGGTGGGGGTGTAAAGCAGAGGTATTCAATGCAAGGATGTTTATAAGGCATGTAAGTTGTAGTTGCGAAGAGTATGTGATACCTGTTAATATTTTTTTTCTCTTAATTACCATCTCAATATGGATAAAAAGGTGAAAATATGCACAATTAATATCAATGGTCTTAATGATTTCAAAAAGATTGGGATGTTTCGTTCAATGCTTCAGACTCTATCTATTGATTTATTATGCATCCAGGAAACTCATATTGCATGGGATAAGCGCTCACTTTTGGATAAGTTAGGATTGGATGTCTTGCTTACATCTAAGCAAATGGGTATAAAAAGAGGTATTGCAATTTGTATGCGAAAAGGAGTTGGGAAGTGTTTGAAAACCTTAGCCGATAAATGGGGCAGATGGGGGCTTGCTGAATTAATAATTGGGGGTTGTAAATTCACTATATGTTGTATGTATGGTCCAAATCTAGATGACGCGGAAGTTTTTAATATTATAAATACAGAATTAGCCACCTGGACACAACCAATCATTCTATGTGGGGACCTAAATATTCACTTGCCGGCTGATTGGAATATTAAATCAGGAAGGAGATACATGGGTCGTAAATCCAGAACTTATTGTGCCCTCAGAGAGCTGGTCTTGAATAACGGGCTGACGGATGTCTGGCACAAACTGTACTATAAAGATCCTGGATATACTTTCTATTCTATTCCCCATCGGAAATTTGCCCGATTAGACTATTTTTTTGTATCCTCTCTGTTTTTGGAGACAATTAGTATCGAATTACTACCTCAAGTTTTATCAGACCACAACCCCATAATTGCTGAGATCCAGGTTCCCATAGAACGTCCAAACTCAACTAGAACTTGGTCATTTCAGAGAAATCTGCTATTTGATGAAGATTATCTTCAATTTATGGCGACTATTATCAAAGACTATTTCCTAATAAATAATGATTCAGCCTCCCCACAAGTGGTTTGGGATGCGTTTAAATCAATCGTACGTGGAGAGACAATTAGTTTTGCAAACCACAAGAGGGAAAAAAATTCAAACAGATCTTAGGGAAAGGCTAAATAAGATCAGGCTAATTGAGATGGATTTATCAACTGCATGTAAAAATAACACGGGTATAGAAGATGCTCAACTACGTCTAGTAATCGAACGCTCTGGCCTACGGACTCATATTGCTGACGAAGTAGCATCAAAATTTAAGTTAAATAAAACTGAGCGTTACGAATATAGTGAGCGTACCGGTAAAATCCTAGCACAACGCCTCCGTCAAAAATCTTCTATAAACGAAATTCAAGGTGTCAAAGATATGAATGGTGTTTATCATGAATGTAGGGAAGGAATCTTAGAATCATTCTTTGACTTCTATAAGGCATTGTATAACGACTTTAATAATGAAGTTGATAAGTCTCTCAATCCTGTAAATTATCTCCATAGTTCTAATCAATCTTCATTGCGCTCTGAAGAGACCGATTCATTTACGTGTCCAATAAGTTGGGATGAGATCGAAAATGCTATTTTGAGTCTTGCGGCAGGTAAAGCCATGGGAGCTGACCAGATACCCCTCGAATTCTATCGGTCATTTAGACACATGCTGAAACCAGATTTGTTAAAGATGTTTAATTCGGCATTCCAAGGGAAACCACCTGACTCCTGGTCCACCGCTACTATTGTTGTTTTTTTAAAGAAGAACAAGGATTCAAAAGAATTAGGCGCATATCGACCCATTTCTCTTATCACCGCTGACAGTAAGATTTACTCCAAAATTCTTGCAAACAGACTAAACCATGTAATGTCTAGCCTAGTCTCGCATATCCAACATGGTTTTATTAGACATAGAGATACCACCGACCATGTTAAACGTGTCATTACACTATTAGACTGGGCCCAAGCAAAGGAATCCCCAGTCGGGGTGATCCTACTCGACGCGGAAAAGGCGTTTGATAGAGTAGACTGGGGATTCCTTTGGACCGTACTAGAATGGAAAGGGTTTCCATCACAATTTATTCAAGCTGTACGTTCACTCTATGTTAATTCTAGAGGTGTAATTAGATTAGGTACTGACATCTCGAGACCTTTTTTAATTACTAGGGGGACTAGACAAGGTTGCCCTTGTTCCCCGCTTCTATTTGCTTTATACTTAGAACCTTACCTGAACAGACTTATTTTGGAACCCAATATCCCATCAATTCGACTCTTTGAAGTTGACCACAAAGTCTTAGCGTACGCAGACGATGTGGCTATCGTAACCTCCGATGTTTCTTCTGCGTTACCTATAATTATTGATCTGGCTAGAGAGTTTGGGAATATTTCCGGGTATAAGCTTAATATCACAAAAACCCAGATCATACATTCTGAAACGGGTAAACCTACTGACATCCCAATAAATACTACTGGTACATATCTTGGTGTAACTTTATCTCCCAAGGTCGATGACATTGTCGCATTAAATATGGACCCTCTACTTACAGCCACTAATAGAACGTTAGAAAGATTTAATAACTTACACTTGTCTTTATATGGACGAACTAATGTCATTAAGATGATGATTTTTCCAAAATGTTTGTACTTTTTTCGCACTATTCCTTTATTTTTTTCAATGTCCCTTTTCAATAGAATAGATAGGATGCTGTCTAGGTTTTTGTGGGGGTACCGATGCTCTAGAAGATCTTTAAAGTGGTGTACTCTCCCGACAGACTGTGCTGGGCTAGGATTCCCGAACTTCAGGATGTATTACTGGGCTATTACTCTGAAAACAATCCGGGTTTTATTATTTTATGATCATATAACACAACCGGCTATGGCACCCTCTATCTTCGAAATGCTTTTAGGTGCTCAAGCTCGGCAGTGCCTATTGAAAGTCATAGAACCCAGCTATTATAAAAAAACAAAATTTAAGGTGGTCCTCGCTGCTTTTTTAGTCTGGAGACAAATGAATAAAACTTTACGGGTAATGCCAAAACTGAACTTTTATACACCTTTGTTTGATAACAAGTCATTATCTGAAATTTTCCAAGATACTGCAATTTACCGCTGGCACGCGAGACAGATCCATGTATTGGGGCAACTGTATCAAAGTGGGATCCTTATGTCCTTTTCTGAACTTCAAAACACATTTGGTCTATCTAGGAACGACTTTTTTAAATACTTACAGATTCGTAGTTTTCTAAAAAACGAAAATCTATTATCTACTGATACTATGGAGACTATTGATATTTTAGAGAGTTGCAGGAAGAATAATCGTATTGGTACAATCTATCAGTTAATGACCAACAGGCTGCAGAATGATCTCGCTCATCAAACTTTGAAATGGCAGAGAAAGCTTTCTATTGTAGAGATAGACTTGGTAAAAGCTTTTGAGATGAGCAATAAAATACTAATTAATAGTTCTCTTAAAAGCCAACACTACATGTCTATTCTAGATCTTTACTATACACCTGCCAAGCTGGCAAAATGGAAAGCTTTAAGAGGTATTAACTGTAGCCACTGTGGATTCTCAGCAGCTGACTCAATTCATATGTTTTATAGTTGTCCTAAATTGGGTGTATATATAGATCAGATCGAAAAGTTCCTGACTAATGTGTTGCATGTTCAGATAACGCTCCTTCCTGCTGTTATCATTTTTGGCGTCTATTTTCCCTCTCGAAATTTATCCATAGATCAAGAACATTTTATGTTTATTGGAATGTCTATTTACCAACTCTGTATCACTTCTAGATGGTTGGATATAGATCCACCAACTTTTGAGCTATGGTTGGGAAAGCTGCTAAATGTTTATAGAATGGATACTGCAGTCTACAAACTGAAGGGGTTCAAAAAGAAGACTCTGGGCCGGAAGTTATGGTCCCCTATTGACAATTGGATTTAAATTGTATAACGGCTATTATTTGAAATGATCCATGTCGGATTTTTTGAATTTGTTATGTCCTTGTATGCGTTTACCTCTGCAAAAAAAAACAATAAAAAAAAAAATAAAAAAAAAAAAAGAGAAAAGAGACTGATCAATAAATAACATCTTTTATTGAACACGCCCGTCTCTTCCTTTTCTCTACAATCTGGTGAGACTAAGAATGCACGTACTGACTGAGTAAAATAAATTGCCTTTTGTTTTCACACAACTCTAGAGATACACTCTTGATTAGGGGAGAGCAAAGTTGTCATGTTCTATGGTTGTCAGAAACTAAATCCCTTCTTGTGTATCCAGGGAGGTTCAACTCCTCCTTGCCTATTTGAGAAAGTTTCTAGTGAACTCTGAGCTAGCTGGCAAACCCAAAACTTTAAGTCTAATATCGACAGTAGTAGACCTAGTTAACGTCTGGTCTAGGCCTATACTATTGAAGGTATTATTCCAATGCGCAGAGCCTATTGGGATGATAGGAACTACACTACAACGCATCAGGAACTACCAGGGACACAGACATTCCCGATGCATTCCTATGGGAGGGCAGGCCAATCTCACCACACGCACGCAGAGTGCGCACGCACTTTCCACTGGGACACAGTGAAAGTACGCAGAAGCTAAAAATCACTATCACCAGGTCACATACCAAAAGCAAAAAGTTCAGGGGTGAACCTGCCAGAAGGGACAAGTCCAACAATTAGTAACCTCAGATATGGACGATAAGTGGCCTCTATTAAATTTAGAAAAGCTCCAACCTTCTTTTTAAAATTAAAATGTAGATCTTTTTAACTTGTTTGTAAATTAAATAAAATATTTCATCATTTGTGTACATGTTTGATGAATGCTTGGATCTGTATTTTTGTGTCATGTTTTACAGTTTAAATTGTTGAAAATGCTTAGTCTGGGGCCCCCTGAATTTCAGTAAGGACCCATTATGGGTCCCTGGAGTCCAGTTATGAGTCACTGGGAGTCCCAAAGTTCCAATAATGAACAAGTGGGGGTCCAGAGAAGTAAAAAGGCTGAGAAACACAGACATAGTGGATAAAAGGTGTAATAACAGATGAAAACCAAATGAACATAGTATAGCTTCAGCAAGGAAAGAAAATATTTTGATATGTAGGTGTAATGCTGGCACTAGAAACTTGCTGTACAATAGGTTCCTCTGTTCAATTCAGAATTAGCTTGACTGACTCAGCTTTGCTCATTTTTGGGAATGGAATTATGGGGTATTTTTAATCTCGGTTGTTTTGTATGTTGTGTGTGACTTCCCAGGGTACTGCTGCTGCATTGATATGTGGGCTGCATGCTGATTGTATAGTTAGTAACAGTCATGTACAATAAATAGTGCAAAATAGGTAATACATTATCAGACTTATTGAAAGTTGTTTTTTCTTGCGGTAATATACATCTTTTAAACGTCTTTTGTTTTATAAAAGATCTGTCATGATTACTATTAATCAGAAACAAATCTCGCAAAATCACCTTCTGTTTTAGAATGAATGCTTTGACAGTATAAGAGGATTCTCAGAGCATTATAGTGTGAAAGGAAATACATTAAATCAGGTCTGAACTATGACTTCTAAAGTTCACTTATCTGATCCTACAATATCTGATTTAGATGTTTCAATCCCAAAGATAACAGGAATCAAGACCATTTAAAGATCTTTGAAAGCTCCCGGGTCCAAGGTTCTGATTGGTTATCTGCCAATATATTAAAATTACTTACACATTTTTGGGCTCAAGGTCTTACTTTGGTGTTCTCCTCAGTAATAAGGACTCATAAAATCCCAGAAATTGGAAAATGAGTATAAGCGCCCCTATATATGAAAAGGACTCACAATCATAACCTAAGAATTATCAAAATACAACGCTGTTGGACATACCAAGAAACATTTATCCGAAACAATTTCTGAAAGCTTTAGAATAATGGGTAGAAAAAGAGGTTGTCCTATCCAGGACGCGACTTGGCTTCAGCAGGGGGATGGTTGTTTTGCTCTGAGATTACCAGTAGAAGATTATGCATAAAAAATTAACCAATCTCTTTATGTGGCATACGTGGATTTTTCCATGTTGTCTGATATTAATTATGCCCCCTCTGGACAAAAATGGCAATGTCGAAGATTCCATCAGGGCTAATAAAATTAATATTGCGACTCCATGAAGGGTCATAGTCCATAATTGGATTAGGGTCTAAAGGAGCATTCATTAGCAAAATCGAAACACCAAATGGGTCAAATTAGGACAATTTTCTATGCTGATGATACGGTTTTAATAGATCTCACACATATGGGTGTTCAGATAAAATTAAACATCTTTGCCTCTTGATAATAAAGTTCTCTAAGACAAAAGTAATGGTTTTGTCTAAAAGAGCCATCCAGAAAAGTTGTTTGTAGTGGTGGCTAAATGGCGTGTGACTGGAGAAAGTCAAGGAGTATAGGTATCTTGGCCTTATCTTTAAAATCTATCTTAACTTTAAGCCTATATTAAAGAAAAGTTTTTTGTTGGCTCTCTAGAAAGGTTAGAGTCAGTACTGGGGCGCAAGTCTGTTGAAGTCTTAAAGGAAATCTATAATCTGAAAATTTCTAATGAATATTTTTATAGTTGGGAAATATTCCCAGAGGAACATCTATTACAGCTTCAGAACATAGAAATGAAGATGTGGAAAAGAAGGCTGGGCCTCCCGATGGGCACAGTTAATAGTGCTCTGAGGCTTGAGCTGGGATTGACCAACCTCATATTTAAGTACCAGCACAGGACCTTGAATTACTGCTTTAGCCTTTCTAAAGCTGTAGAAGGATGGTTTAGGCACCAGATCAAATGCCATATTTAGTCCAATTTGCAAGTTTCATGATCTATGACTCTCCTTCAAATAATGAAAGGATTGGACATTTCACAATCTTCTAATATTGGCGATAACTCAGTATTTGACAGAAAACAAATAATAAAACAATTGTTTAAAGAAGCAGCAATTGTAAGGGATCTGGAGAACTGTGGTAGAAGAAGCCAATTAGTGCATATGATGCGCATGGGCCATTGAAGGCACCTACAGCCATATCTAAGAGACATAAATGCAAGGACAATAAGAAAATGGATGTTGAAGCCAAGACTTGGCTAAGTTCCTGCTTTCATAAATTGGAGGAAGAACAATAGGGATAAAGAAAATGAGGGTTTGGATGCTACAAACTGTCCCTTTTTTAAAGATTTCAAATTTGCCATTGTTCATCTACTTGTTTTTTGGACAGCTTTTGTCCTAGATAGAATGGGATTATTACTGCCAATTTTTAGAGAAACAAAGCTTTGTCGTATACAGGACTTGATGATATTATGAAAAGTAATAATGTTCATTCATCCTGTGTATTGGGTAAATATTAAAAACTGTTATGAATAACATGGAATAAAGACTAGAGGATACATGGTAAGTGGAGATAGTGGAGGATTCCTGCTTGTTAGGCACTTTGCTCTTTAATAGTATAATTCTTATTCCTATAGAATTAAGACAGAGCAAGAATAGAACCCTTATAGGGCATAGGATCTAGGGTAGTGGGACATGTGGTACTTTATTATTATTACATTACCAACCATAGAAAAACTGTTACGTGACACTTTATAATAATAATATTAATCTCCATAGAAAAAGAGACCAGGGGAGAATTGAAAGCCTTGTGTAGGATTTTAGTTCTTTTGGGGCATGTTGCATTCTACTGCAATATATAATGATTTTCTTGTGGTATTATAGTAGCGGTTAATCAAATTACCTTTAGCTGCCAGAATAATATATCTATATGACTGAAATAGATGGAGTACAGACATTATAACAACATAGTTAATAGTTGATTGGGTAGTTAATTGGGCATGTTGCACCTTTACTTCTGTTCACTACATCCCAATCTTGTACTGCAGCTTCGGCAATGTAATCTTTATAGTAATCTGATACTATATAATTAACTTCATAATTAACATTTCAGTAAGGGCTCTTTTCAGCAGTTTCAAATTTTGAATGTGTTTTTTAATAGTTTTGAATCAATATGCACTTTCATGAAAAATGGTAGCCCATTGAAAGTAGAGTATTATTATGATGGTTTAATGTCAAGTAATGCAATAGATTCTATGATGTAGCATTTTGTTAGTTTAAAATGTATTGTATTTGTTGTATGTCCAATATGCCTTGTTGGCAGAATATCAAGTAATAAATGATACCATACCATACCTTATGTTGTAAATAAAACTGAGAATGTATTTAAGAAACAAGGCAGAACCCCAACCAAACTGTCTGGAAAACTCCTCATAGGGTGGTTTGTAAGACAGAGTCCCAACTCGCCAAGTCTACTGGCAGAGATGACTGCAGTTAAAAAAACTCTTTCAATGTCAAAGACTGCACAAAACTTATTTCAAATGTTCAAAATGGTGTTTTATCAAAGCATTCAAAATTAAGCTTAGATCCCAATCTGGAACTAAACATTGTATGGGAGGTCTTGCAAAGAAATAATCTTTCAACATTCTAAAAATATAAACCTCTAATTTTGCTACACTTTGACTTTTGCAAGGTTCTCACACTGCCTTGATGGCTATCTATTGTAATCCTAGGGGGTTATTATGATGGCGGGCGGATCGCCACCGCCGGGCCCCACAGTGGCTCTGCCACTGACTAAAGCGGAGTTACTTGTGTATAAGACAATTCAGCGAAAAGCTAGAGAACTTCAGTTTCATGCAAAGACAGGCATAATGAGCCTAACAGGCTGGGAATACCTCAAGCTTCTTAAGGAAATTAAATATGTTGGTACTGACAATACACCTCCAATTTGGTGTACATTTCCAATGCATGTATTTGAGGCAGAAGTTCCACTATGTTATAGAAGCAGCAGTACATTTTCAACATGAGGATCTCCCAAAATGTTTCTGCTTAAAGCAGACACAGCCTCTTTGGTAGACAGACTACTCCTCAGTGGGGAGAACATACACTACAACAGCTTTATCTCCACAGTCCGGGTGGACGAGGCATGTCCACAACAATGATAGATAGAAATTCTGCAAGGGAAGCTCAGCATCAGACCCTAACCTACGTCTAAGGCATTTGTGCTAACAGGGATATGGGCAGGGATATGGGCAGATTAGAGGGGGATGTTTACCCTAATCTCCTGATTATGTACAATGCCAGATAGGCATTGCAAAGGGTGACTACCAGTGCTTAATTTGAGCCGGTGGTTTTTGCTGCTCAGCACCGACACTTAATCAACACTGGCGCTTTTCATGAGCGCCAGTTAAGGACACATTAATTTATGGTAGGCAGGGGGAGATTAAGTGATTCGCCCAGAGTCACAGGATGTTGAGCCATGCTGAGATTCAAAGCTGATTCCCTAGCTCCAAAGTCAGCAGCTCTGGCCATTACAAAACATCCTCTCTCCACTATCATGGTTAGTAATTGGTTATGTTTTAGGTGATGCTAACAGGAGAAATGGGCTGGTGCAAGCGGCCTCCTGACGAGAGCCCTGGCACTTATTTGTTTACAGATTAACCACTAGTGACTACCTGTGTTGCTACCAATATTTTCTAGCCCTAAGTTTTGTGTGTCAATCTAGTGCATTCTGGGTGTTGTGGTCTTAGTTTGATTCTTTTGAACTAATTAAACTGATATACCAATACCTGATGCAAAGATTCGTAGGGGAAAAGTTCATGACTGGAAGCAGTGTGTAAGGATATATAGTGACCTGAAGTGATTTGGTCAACCTAGTGCAATTTCTTTTTTTGCAAGCATTCCAGTTTATGCAGTGTTTCACAGGGTTGCAAAAGAAAACACTTTTACCCTACATAGCTGCTGACAGTGCAGCCTTTATCTACAACTTTCAAAAGCAGTAGTGCAAACTCTTTTTTCATCACTTTCCGCATAAAGCCGGGGCGCAAAGTGATTCACTTAACAGTTCAAAGTCACTTTCTGTGATATTAACAAATATCAAAAAGTGAAACATGTTGTATGGACAATTAATGAAAACCATATCAATAAACCATCGAAAAAGATGACTGCATAGCAGACAACAAAATCGACGTTTTCGAAAGCCGGCTTCTGGTTGTACTGCTGATTTCTCGTATGCCATTACCAATGAAAAATTGTGAAACTTTATTTTTGCCGATTCATATGTAATTTAGTGACAAATTTATGAGATGACTTAAATTTTTACAAAATTCATTTCATAGTGCTGCAGGTAAAAATGTTATGTTCGGGCATACCTCATGTTCAAAAGTCACATGGGATACAGGCAAGGGGACAGGTGAGATTAGAAAATGTTTCTCGAGGCAGCTTCGGACAAGAAAGACATTTTCTGCTTAAGCCAGTCCCCAACATTAAATTATGAAATGTATGACGTTTAGTACCCGCGAAATTTGCAAAATTTCAACTTTCCCAAAATTATAGAGGTGAAATAAAATGTTTGCAAGGCCCTATTTTCTACCTTTAAGAATACAGACTTATCAGTTCGAGACACAAATCACATGCGTAAATGTACAACTAAACATACAAAACGGAAGGCAGAAGTGGTGCAATTCAGATGGGAAAAAGCATGGAACACTGTCATTTTTTGGGGAGATTGCAGTGGAAGAGTATTCTCTACACGGAAACATGGTTTCCTTGCTTTAAAAAAAGAGAGCAAGTAAATAGCAGATTTTGCACATTGCAGAAAATCAGGAAGTATATTAAAGTCATACTGCCTGATTCAGAGTTTGAGGGACTGGTGCTCTGACACAAATATGACGGATAGCCATTCCGCTATGTTACACGTGCTATAAGATACAATGTACTTGTAATAAGGTGGAGGAGAATTCAGGGGCATATTACCAAGCAATAGCGATAATTATCGCTATGCATGGTTAGCGGCTAAAATTATATCGCCGCGCTCCGACGATTTTTACCGCTGAGATACCTTGATATTATCAAGGTTTATCTCAAAAGCGGTAAAAATCCTGCGAAATGCATGAATATCGCTGAAAAATCAGCGATATTCATGCATTATCGTGACAATGCTCTTAGCCATGTTATCCACCTCTCATTGAATAACATGGCTAAGAACTGCTCTGGGCAGGCGTTATCTTTTGGAGATATTCGCGCTTAGCGCGAGTATTTCCAAAAGTAAGGCTTTGGTGATAATTGGAGATAGCGATATTAGCGACTGTTTCCAGTCGCTAACATCTTGGCACGCCCACTTTGCATGTCACTAGCGACAAATATCTCTGACATGCAAAGTGTGCCCCAAGATGATCGCTATCTCCTACTAGCTGTTGCTAACTGGTGTTAGCGACAGCTAGGTAATAGGGCGATAAAATTATCGCCGCTTTAGCGGGAAAAAGTCCCGCTAAGACGGCGATAATGGCCCTTGGTAATATGCCCCTCAGTTCTGCCTCTGATGGACTAACCCATCCGCCAGACTCTAGATCAGGCACATCGGGGCATATTTACAAACTAAGGGGCCGATTATGATGGCGGACGGACCTGAGTCCGTCCGCCACCATAGAGTAGGAGGGACCGTCCGCAGGGGCAGTGGCGGTCCCTCCATGCAAATTAGGATGTGACCGCCACCCTGTCGGTCACATCCTGTATTTTTAACATTGCTGCGGGTGCTGCTTGAAGCAGCACCCGCCGCAATGTTAAAAATGAAAGTTGTGCATTTGCATGCACAAGGCGGCAGGCACCGCGCGGTGCCTACTGCTTTGTTCAGGCAAATGCAGGGGGGTACCATAGGTACCCCCCATGTGCATCCCCCACGCCCCCTTCACCCAGGGGGCCCGCAACGGGCCCCCGAAGTGAAGGTCCGTATGCTTTTCCACGGCGGAAAAGCCGCCGTGGAAAAGCATACATTCTACGCCATCCTAATATGGCTGGCGGTGTCTGATAGACACCGCCAGCCATGTTAAAGCTTTTCCGCCGCGGTCGGAAGGCGACCGCGGCGGAAAAGCTGCGGACAGATTGCAAGACCCACCAGCCATCCTAATTTGGCGGTGGGTCTTTCAAGGCTCCGCGGCGGTTTTCCCGCATCCACCTGGAGGATGCAGGAAAACCGCTATCGTAATAGGCCCCTAAGTCAGAGCACAGAGCTGTGCCAAATTTAGCACCGCCATGCTCTGACATTTTGAGAACTCAGGGATGCGCCTTATTCACAAAAATACAGTGCACCCCTGTGTTTCCCCTAGCACTGGTGCAAAAAAAGGTGCCTTGTGCCCGCGCAGGCACCCTGCCGCCATGTTGCAAGGGTACCTGCGCTGCAGAAATTATTGTTTATGGGCAGGAAGGGACCCCTTCCTGCATATAAACAATCAATAATGGTGACTTGCTCTTTCCATGTGTGCTGCAGAATACATCACACATGGAAAGAGCAAAACACTAGGAGAAATTAATTATTTCTTCTCCTATCGCCATTCTAACACCTGGTATTCCATGGTGTTAGTTTTCGGTGCTGGTTCAGCCTTGAAAATCTGGGACAACGTCAAAAAGCAATGGGTATTATTGAGGTGGAACACCTACAGCAACGCTCATTGCACGTCCCTTTGCTGAAGAGGACTGCAGCGAAAAGGGGCATATGTACAAGGTGGTGTCAAGCCATACTAAGGGGCTTAGCGCCACCTTGTAAATTTGGAAAATGGCCCAATGCCACCAGAGCATCAAAATAAATGACGCTTCGTTGGCGATAGGGGCTTGTAAATATGCCCCATCGTTTTCCTAATGATAGGCCTATCAGTTTGGTACATGCAAAAGCATAGTAAAGTCAGTCAGTCAAATACACTTTATTCGATTTGTTAAAATCATAAAAGACATAAAAATTTACAAACATCGCTACAAATACAACAGTTCATATATTTACAAAATCAGTGCAAAAACTCTTTTGGGACCTATACACTGCTAAAACATAGTAAAGATAATAGTGAGCAAATCATAGCTATGAATCTATGATTCTATGTTCTGGCTATTTTATGTGACTCAGACCCTGTTATTATTTTGATTAACAAAAGGCCTTCTATTGAACTTAAATTCCTCTTCAGCAAGACTTACAGCCTTATTCATCAACGGGCCGTTTTGCGAGCCCCTAATAGCGATTCATAGCGAATCGCTATTAAGGACTCGCAAAACGGTATTCATGTAGGAATTGCTAAATAAATAGCGATTCCTACACATTCCTTATTTGCGAGTAGCAAATTGCTAATCGCAGATATGTAATAACTCCCCATTCATTCCTATGGGCCAAAAGGCCCATAGGAATGAATGGGGAGTATTCCTTATTTGCGATTAGCAATTTGCTACTCGCAAATAAGATAGCGATTTAAAGGGTCCAAAGGACACCCTGTAGCACCCCTTAAATGCAAATTGAAATAGGTGTTGCGCACACACATGTCCAAAGGACATGTGTGTGTGCAACATGCAACTTAGAAAAATGCCTTTAAAAGCATTTTTCTAAGTTTTTGCTATTTACCGAGAGGTCTGACCTCTCGGTAAATAGCGGCCCAAAATTGCATTTTCGCAATTTTAAAATGCTTCATGATTTGCATTTAAGGAATCTCAAATAGAGATTCCTTAAATTCAATTCTTCGCAAATGTGCGAATTCTTAAATAGCGAATTTTGCATTTGGGATGATGAATCCCAAATGCAAAAATTGCACTCGCAAAAGGCAAGATTCTGAGAATCTTGCCCTTTGCGAGTGCAATTTAGCTTGATGAATCAGGCGGTAAGTTAGTTGCTTGGGTTACTGAAATTATCAGTAATTGCTGTAGAAAGCTGCCCGGAAGTTGCCTCTTCTTAATGCACAAAGTTAAAGAAGTCTAAATTGAAATTAATTTTTATTTCAACACACTTGTCTGCAAATCAGAAAGACACAGATGATGTAAGGAAAAAAGAGGGATCTGTAAGTAATTATTTGCTGCTGTTTTCGCATGCTTTAACCGTCGAAAGTGCTGTAAATTATAAGCAGAGGTCAAACATTAGCAAAAGAATTCCAATAACAGTTTTTTAGCTTGGCAGATTAAGAGAACCACAGTCGAGACTTAGGCCCCCATTAGGATGGCGGGCAGACTTTACCCATCCACCAACCTCACGGTACAAGGGACCGCCTGCCATAAGGCCGGGGGTCCTGTGGGGGCAATTAGGATGCGCCCGCCACAGTGGCGGGCGCATCTCGTATTTTTAAAATGTCAGCACCGCCCACTACAATGCTAAAAATACATCTTGTGCATTTCAAAGCACAACGTGACAGGCAACGCGCGGTGCCTGCCACGTTGTTCGTTGAAAGGCAGGGGGGTACCTACCCCCCATGTGCACCCCCACCCCGAGTCCATGGGGCCTGCAACGGGCCCCCAAAGCAGACTCTGCATGCCTTTCCGTGGCGGCAATGCCACCACGGAAAGGCATTGGAAAATGCCCATTCTAATATGGCTGGCTATGTCTGATAGACACCGCCACCATATAGAACCCTTTTTCGCCCGGTCGCAAGGCGACTGGGGCGGAAAAGCGGCAGACGGTCTTTCCTTCCGCCGCGGACCCACTAGCCATGATAATATGGCGGGGGGTCATTCCGACATGGATGACGGGCGGATCTCCCCTGCCAGGCCGGCGGTGGCTACCGCCAGCCTGACGGGGGCGATCCGCCCACCATCCTCATGGGGCCCTTACTCTTTTGGTGCGTGTAAAAGGAGCGTGGCCTTTTATGTAGTGGACACATGTCCAGAATTAATATTTTGCAACTTCTCAGGTGCAATGCGATTTGTGAAAAAGTTGGGAATTCCAAGTTTGGCCAGGACTAACATAGCAGCAGGAGAAGCTGCTGCTACCTGTGTAACTTACACATTTTATCTGAAAATCACAATTTGTGGAACAAGGGAAATGAAATTATATAGCCCAAAAGATTTCCTAGGAGCCACAGCCGATGCTGCTGACTGCTGGGTTATTCCTCCTCTTCCCTTTACCACCATACACTTCCTGTCTCTTTATCTCATTAATGTAACCTTTACAAGATTGCATATACTCGAGGCCCTCTTAATTTTTAGGTACCAACCAGGCAGTGTTCGGATTACAAATACACGTTATCTTATCAAATTCTCCAAATAAAGCAAATAAAGGAATCACCAATTATATATAAGTCATTCCGCCTGGACAACACGCTTTTCATCCTATAGGGTGAAACCAGTATTGTCTTCTCTAACGCCATCAGTATCTCCACTTGAGACAGGCAGTACTCCCGTACCCCAGTTTCAGTCAATGACCAGTTCTCTGGCTCTGACGCTCCTCTGACGCTTCTCCTAAAGGGTCCACTGATGACTTTGTGGCTAGGAATCCTGGAGAATCTGAAAATACCACTGCCTAGGGCTTTACATTTCCTCTCTGCTGCCAAGGTACTCGTCTTCAGATGCTACTTTTCTGGCTGGTCTAGCCACCTCTCAGCTACTAAGGGAATTCTTCATCTCTAGTACCTTCACCGCAAGGCTCCCATGTGAGCACCCTTGCTTCAACACTGTGTTATCTTAGGTCAGTCAAAGCTAAGAAGCCCTATTCACCATTTGCATTCTGTCTGGGGGACAGTCACTGGAAGTGAAGCTCTTTTTTGAAGGTCTGCTCATGACTCTGGGCGATTGAATTTTCAACCCTCTCGGTATTAACCTTCTCTCGAGATTCTTCTTTGTTGGCTTGTCTGGCCTCCTCCTAGGCTGCTAAATTAAGTGTCAGCGCAGGGGGAAACGCAGGGCTGTACCATATTCTTCTAAATATGGTGCAGCCCTGCGTTTCAGAAGTGGCGGTTGACAGCGTTACGCCAGGAAGGCTAATACCACACTCCATCACTTCTTAGGAAATATGCCCCCTTCTAGTTTCTTCACTTTACCACCAAGCAGAAGTATCCTTATCTTGTCAGAGTGACCCGGTAAAGCTCCACTGCATTGCAGGCTTACTACTTTCTTTCGGTGAAGGAATCCTTCATAAATGAGGTAGGAGTTTCCAGAGAGACAAAACTCTGAAAAAATAATGAGAACAATAATGAGATTCATCTACAATCATAAGCATTATGAAAGTTGAGAACTTGCATATACTTTTTCTCAGAATAATGTATGTAGATACTGCACTAGAAATTGATCTGCTGAGTGACATAGAAGACAGCTCATAATAATCATGTCTACTTTAGGATCAGTAGGTAACCTCCCATATGTCTGCTGCTACTAGTTGGTTTTTGTGGATTGAAGTAGAAAGATGGATAGATTATATGGATAGGTTTGTAAAGGTACATGTGAATTTTGTTTAAAGTAGGGTCCTTTCTCTACTCTACTGTACTTTTGTCAATAAAAACATTTATTACTAAAGTAGGGTGCCCAACCTGGGTCCAGGAGTGCTGGATCCATGCCAGATTTTGGTGATATGTACAAAAGATAATTTAACATACAATTAATAGATATTGACCTAATTTGCAAAGTCAGTGGTTATTCTGAAATGTCAATGGATATAGAATCCTGCAGTAACACTGGGCAACCCTTGTGTACATCGCAAGAAGGCTGACAAATATATCAAAAGAATTCCACCTGTATGTTGAAGTTTGAAATATTTATACTACAGGAGGATGGTGTTGCCCTAGGGTATTGTAGTTAGTGGTGACATGTAAATTATTAAGTTCAAATTTAGCTCAAATCAAATTAAATAAAAAACAGCTATCTAAAATTCAACTAAAAAAATACTCACGAATGCTTCAAAATATCCACCTCAAATCATAGCATTAGACCAAAAGAACAATAATGTGGTTTATAGAATTTATTAAAAGTAATTTAATTATATTTTCATAAAACCTATTGCTACATTAATTGTTAAATGCAATTAAATGCAAGAAAAAGGTTATTAAATTGCTTATAATTACATTCAAAGTATGTACTATTTTTTTATAAATTATATTTTACATGAATTTATATAAATGTATGCTTCACAACTGTCTAAATATTGTGATTTAGCATTATTTCCTTTAGGGTTTTATTTTAATTCCCTAACCCCTTTATTTTCTAGGCAAGGGGTTGGAATACCAGTGGTTAGCCATGTGTGGGGCTAGACTTACTCCAGTTTGGAGCTGGAGTATTTTACTACTGTTTGTGGTCCTTTTATGGCCATATTAACCTGCAGGAGTGCAGTTTGTGAACAGCTATAGCGTTACTTTTTTGTGGGTCGGTCCCTAAACTTTCACACTGGGGCTCCCTGACCCTATCCAAAGCCCTCCTTACTCCTCCCTAATCCCCTTTCCATGTATTCATAAGTATTCCCCATTTTCCAGCCTCTTACCTTTGATCCTCCCACATTTAAATCTAAAACTTATACCTACATGTGTGGAGACTTCACATTCGGAGATGAAATCTCCACACGTTCAAGTATAGGAAAGGCGGAGGCATAAACTCCATACGTAGGATTGCGAATAGCATTTTGCAGCATGTTTTGTGGTACTACAAGCGACTTCTACAAAAGACGTGAAGGACCCTAATTAATCTAAATGGAATTTACATATTTATATATTTCCTGCTATTCTTGAAATGAAGAATGAATCTGGCTTTTGTACAAAAGTCAATGCCTGAACTGCAGACATCACATTGGAATAAGTGAGCACGATAGCCCCTTTCTGTTTTCAAGCTTACTTTCTGCAGTTCATGCATTAACTCAGAGACATTCTGAGTTACAACCAGACACTTTAGATCAGGTTTCTCTAAGGAGTAGCTTGTGAGCTACTGTTAGCTCTCCAGCTACCTGTAAAGAGCTCTCCTGTGTGTAGCGCTGCCTACAAAATTAGAAGCTTTCGTTTGATTGAATTACTATATGTATACCAAAACTGACAATGCATATTCAAGATGGAAATGTGTGCAATTTCAGGAATCATAAACTGATGTTTGGAGTAAAATGGCTAAATTTCCAAAACATATTCAGATATCTGAGTGATATACCACGTGGCGTTAGTGAGACTTATTACTAACATTATTATATTGGTGTCAGGGGCATTGCAGCTATGACTGTGATGTAAGACCCTTAAAGGTATTCAGAATTTGCAACAATATTTTACAATACTGCTGCCAACCCTAACTGGTGCACTGCAGTAATCACAGCTGGCTATCATGCATATGGTGGGTCCTAATGTCCTCTTGTCAGATGTGGTCACTATTTTAACACCTATGTTATTTGCTCGGAATGATTTTTATTGAACATAAGTAGCTCTAATTACAAGAAAAGGTTGTAGACCACTGCATTAGACAGTGCAAACGCTTAAAAACAGGTGCTCATATCTACCCAGAGCACGTGTTAATGATATGCACACTGATGCGAAAAAAACATGGAGAAAACACAAAACGAGAACAAAGGAGAAAGCAACTCAGAGGTTCAAGGGGAAATGTAGAATCTAAGGGCCAGAAGTGCAAAGCATTTTGCTGGTCACAAATGTCCTGATTCAAAAGAACCAGCCCGTTTGTGACTGGAAAAAAGTATTTCCAAATGTACAAAATGCAATTCAGTAACTTGTTACCAAATTTCATTTTGCATTTGCGATTCGGCATTTGGAAATTATCCCCCAGATTCATCAAGGTCCCGATTTGCGAGTCCTTAATAGCGATTATTAAGGAATCGCTATTAAGGACTTGCAAATCGGGATTCATGTAGAAATGACAAAATAAATTGCGATTCCTACAGCCTCCTTATTTGCGATTAGCAAATTGCTCATCGCAAATAAGGAATAACTCCCCATTCATTCCTATTTGCCTAAGGACACCCTGTTGCACCCCTGAAATGACATTGGACGCAGGTGTTACGCACACAAATGTCCCAAGGACATGTGTGCGTGTAACATACAACTAGGAAAAATGCATTTAAGTGCATTTTTCTAAGTTTCCGCTATTTACCACGAGGTTTGACTTCGCGGTAAATAGAGGCCAAAAATTGCGAATTCGCTATTTTTAAATGTTTCATGAATTGCATTTAAGGAATCTCAAATAGAGATAACTTAAATGCAATTCATCGCAATTTTGCGATTTTGCTATTACCGATTTTTGCATTTGGGATGATGAATCCCAAATGCAAATATTGCGCTCCCAAAGGGCCAGATTCTCAGAATCTGGCCCTTTGCGAGCGCAATTTTCAATGATGAATCTGGCTGTATGTGTTTAGGATGTCCCTTCCAGATACCGAATCGGTATAGTATTTATCACTGTTTTGTGACAGAATTCTGGTCTCAAAACAGTTATACTTTGAAACCAGTTTAAAACTGGAGATAACCTATTCGCAAAGGGGAAGAGATGTAATGTGTGTGTGGGATTTGTAAAGCGCACTGCTGCCCATAAGCGTCCTGGCGCTGAAGACCGCTGGGGAACCCGTCCTGGCTTTCCCTGTGAGATGGTCCCTTCTGGGTATCTCCAAGGTGAAACCAGGCATCCCGGGCGTCTGTGGGGGGCCGTTTTAGAGATGAGGCAAGCTTAATGCCCAGAGTTGCCGAGTGTGATCCCTGGTTAGAGTAGGCACCGAGGTGGGAATTATCGAGTCCGCTGACCCTGGTCCACGACCCTGCCGCGTCGGGAATTGAACCTGGTCCCGGGCCGTTCTCTGCTTCCGGGTCTGCCGCCTCTAACCAGTGAGCCACACCACTCCACTATAGGAGTGTAAAAATTTTTTTTTTAGAGCAGGAAGTAATCCCACGGACCACTGACTACTTCAAGGTTTCATTTGTTTCTGTTTAAACGCATCCCATTTTCCTTTAAGATAAACGGGCTGCATTAAAAAAAAAAATATATAGTTTATTAAGAAGCAACCACAGATATGGTGGCCTGCTGACCTTAGCAGCCCATCATCCCTAATATGGTTGGATTCCTACTAGGCTGCAAATTGTAACTTACCTCATTAATATGCATAAGGTAGCTCGATTTGCAACCCACGAGGAATCCCTAACTGAAACTGAATGAAACTCAGTGAGTTTCATACATTAGGAATACTGATTTTCTAATTGCAATTCAGGGAGAATCGCAATCAAGAAATCGGTATTCCTAATGTTTGTACATCTGGCCCTAAATTATTTTGTTCTTTGAAAAGACTTCAAGCTGGTGGATTTGTTGTGTTATGTTAACAGACGAAAACATGTTATTACCCATGAAGAATACAATCTCGAAGAATGCTGGAGACAATCTAAAATGAGCCATGAGAGTAAATCCACTCTTTGATAAACGTGCAGGAGCATAAACATCAGGAAAGCAGGAAGGATAGATTTATAACTCGATCATTCCTAAAAGATTTAGTTAACTTTAAAACTTGTTTTGACTACAACTTAATAAAACGATCTAGACTTCCTTGTTGGCATAACTCAGCCTCCCTGAAAATAACTCCCAGGGCACCATTTTCCCATTATGAAATAAAAACACTTTTGTGACCCAAAGGAATGCGCATGATTGCAGGGGAGGGATTGTTCATGCTCGTCAGTGCATGGGGTATGTGTGCATCACCGTCCTCCAGCTCGGTTTTTCTCTCCTGTTTTCAAGGTTAAGTAAAACAACCAAGAAAAGTGCTCTTGATGGAATAAATAAAACAAATACCAGAAAGAGAAAACACGTTTTTTATCATGTCTTATCTTCCTTCCTTGATAGAGTAGTCATACTGTCTCATTACTGCTAACACATCCCTTCACATCTCTCTCGCCAGTTAGCACTACATTTTGGCAGTTCATATGGCAGTGCTGAAAGCAATCTCAATGTGGTGGTAAAACACATGTTTAGTAGCATATTAACACTTTACTGCTTATATTAAATTCATTACAAGAAAAGCCAGCATCAGAAAGTTATCTTGCTGGCTAGATAAAGAAGAAAGGGCTGCAGTGACTCGAATGAGGTGTACTAAAGTGCTCCACTTACTCAAGAGATACTGACGAATATAAAGGGAATAAAGAAACTGAATAACCCAGATTATTTCGAGTGTTTTATTGTTTGTATTGAATGTCCTGTTTTATTAGTACTGGTTCTTTATTTAGAAGAGTAAAAAAAGTTTATCTCAGTATTCAAGTGGAATACTTGACCAGCAGAGACTTACAAAATCTAGTTTGATTCCTCCGTAGATGAATGATGTCAAGTAACTACTAGCCCAAGGGTCGGACTGGCATATAAGGCAATTTGGCAGTGCTCATAGGACTGGCCTCACGGTGTATGGGCTATTTATTCCCTGTTTGTGGGCCTATTTTATGGTCTGGTGCGCAGGCAGGGCCGCACAGGTAACATCTGTTGGGCGGTGGGGAGGGTGGTTTGGGGTGTAGTGGACAGACAACAGGATAGGTAAAGTAAAATAAAAAACGAAATAAAACCACTTACCTTTTGCTTGCCGCATCGCTGACTCGAAAATGCGGCGTGTGCAAGGTAAGTGGTTCTATTTATTTTTTTGTTTTACTTTCCCTATCCCGTCGTCTGTTCACTTCCCCATCCACTGCTCTGCCCCAATCCCTGCCCCACCAATGTTACCTGTGCCACCCGCGCCTGCTGGTGGGCACGTTTTTACTGTTGAGTTCCCTGATAGTACCAGAAACATTGCCTTCCCATCCCCTGCAAAACACCTACACAACATGTCTTTACAAGTTCTAAGCTTCCCTGATTTGCAAATGTGGGCCACTTTTGTAGCTATCTGATTCAGTCACTGATGAGGCCATTTTTAATTTGGCACCAGGACCCCATCAAGATTAAGAAATTTGTGGTAATACCTCAGACCTGATAATATGGGCAGAGGGAAACTTACATCTGTAAGAAGTGACAATCTTTGTGGAAAAACACAAGAAATAATGTGGAGTTACTGGAGTCCAATCAGGAATGATAGATTCCTTGGTAATTCCACGTTTCTCAGGGTAATATCATGGCTCTGTATGTGATCATTGGTAAATCTGTACCCCAAAAGTTACCACACTCCCAGTATCAGTAATTGTATGAGCTCAGAATTATCACCACCAAATCCGAGGGCCTTGTAGGAATCTCTTCAATCTATAAAATAATGTACTCCCATATCACCATACCCAGGGCCACTGGGATTGTGAGGCAGGAGAGGGCCAAATTATGTGGCATGCTTGACTAAATTTTTATGGCAAGAAAAGACAAAATATGCTGTGTGTTGCGGCACATTTTATGATGGGATTACTTCATTAATTTGTTTGTCATTACTCTTGTTAACACTGTCTAGGTATAGGCTATACCTCATCAGTACCAGCTTAACACCCAAACATAGCAATAAGCAACAGAAAGGTGGCCAGTCATCCTTTTCAAAGGGCCTTTCACTGCATAGCAACATGTACAGCTGTGTTTTTAGTAACTTTTGAACCTTTTGAGGTAGAAAATGTTCTTGGCCTAAAATCTATAGAATATGCAGCTGATTATGGATTTGTGGCAAACGCACAGGTCCATAATTATGCAAAAAATTCTGTAGCCGCACAATCGCATAATTCGCGTGGCCCTGACCATACCTTGGTATTCCTGGTCTAAAAGCAACAATAGGATTTCAAAGTAAACATGGTCCTTTGAATGTTATTCATTTCCTACAGCTTCCATACCTTGCCATTTATGAAGCCACTCTGCACTAATTAGAAAGCTGTTTATGGATCAAGTGTGGGAGAGGATGTCCACTTTGTGATGCCATAGAGGGTCAAAGGCTGTGTGGTTTCACTTCTGGTTCATCCTTTGTTCTAGCTAATGAAGGTCATTGGCTATCTCACCACCATGTAATCTGAGTGCTCCCCTGTATAGCCTGCTGAACACTCATTGTAGAGATGGCCTTGAGCACAAGATAATACTTCTCTTTCCAGTGGTTGAAACCTAGTAGGTGGTATCAATGTTCAGTCATAGTAGTGATAAGGAATCTGAGTGCTCGTCCAGCCGTGGAGAGACGAGCAACAGCTGGACCCTGCACCTTCAGGCACCGCCAAGTCACGGACGCACCCGCCCGTTGGCATTCTTTGATTCTGATGGCCCTACCCGCGGCTTGTTATTGTACCGGTATACCGGGTTGGAATTATCACCGTTTTTTTTATATTTGCAAAATGCACTTCTCAGCCCTGAAGAGTCACAGGTAGCGACCTGTTGACGAAACACGTGTCAGCAGGCGCTGTTTTCTTTTACGAACATTTCTGCATAAAACAACTTTCATGGAACCACCGGTGTTGACTACATTATAATTTCGCTACTGTATTAACTATATATTATATAAGTGTGCACAGGACTTGTTTTGTGTTTGTTTGGCTATGGACTCTTAGCTCATAACTCATACAGGGGTTTTGGGTCTTCCCCTGACCTGGCAGCACCGTGAAGCACTTGTTCTTTGTTCCCCTAGAACCCTGAATTGTTACCTGCCTGAACGCCACTCACCTGCTACTTTAAAACCCTTTGCAGAAACTACATTAGAATAGTACTCGCATATTATACATGGTGCCACCTGGCACTAGGCCATATCTACCAGGGATTATATACACCTGGCAGGGCCCACTAAACCACTGTCAAAACCATCATAACTTAGTAAAAGTAAGACATATCATAAACGTACAACCAGTAATCACTGGTAACCAGTGTAATCAGCATCAGCCTGTAACATAAACTACATTATGCACCATATCACATTAGGCGCGAATTACATTCTGCTCCAACCCCACCAGCATAAACCCATTATGCCATCATCTCATAAGTCTAAATGCACTAGACCCTAACCTCCTAAGCATACTCACATTAGGAAGTAATCTCAGGGGAACATAATCTCACTAGCATAAACCATTATATGCAATACAACCTCCTAAACATAGAAACCACGTTTAGAGGTTTCAACTCAGGGTGCGTAAAACATACTACATGAATCACATTTCCTAGCACCACATAATTCACATATAGTCTCCTAAGAAAGACCATAGTAGAGGCATGAATCACATTAGGGCCTGGTGCCCTAGAAACCTCCCAGTCCCCCTGGCCAACTGGCCTTCGCAAAAGGGGCTCAAACGCCCTGTGTCCAGAATGTCAGGGCTACTGCTTATGCAGTGAAATCCAACGTGCGCCACTGCGCAAACCTAAATGTAGCAGCTGCCCACTACATGCTGGGCAGCTGTGAATCTCACTTCCACCTCTGTGCCTCTGGTCTCACTCAGGGACTTTCTCGCAATTGTGCCCAATTGGTTGCAGCTGCCCGCGCTGGTGCGGCGCAGCTGTGGCACTTTGCATAAAGGGGGTCCGGCACCTCTGAGCCCTCTGGACCGCATGTGGCACTAAAACATATGCCACCATTGTTGGGGTGGCCCGCTCTCTGGAGAGAACCCCCAGGTGCCGACAACGTACCTCGAACTGCCCCCAATGAACTGTGGACCCCTGGGTCTCTCTTAGCCATATAAAACTGGCCCCAAGCATTGGAGCGGCCCGCTGCCAGATGGGACTGCTCAGCATCTGTGCTTCCCATGACGCTCCTCTCTGGGGCTTCTAAAACAACAACTGCCCCTTGCATAGGACACTGGCACCACACTGGGCTTTTTGGATCAAACTAGCCCCCTTGTTGGAGTGGCCCCCCTATCAGGCGGGGGCTGCTCAGCAAAGTGGCACCAATACTATGCCTCGATGGGAACAAACCTCCTGGAGCACTCACTCGCCTACCCTCGGTGTAGCTCTGGGCTCTTCTCGCTGTGGAGGCTTCGTCCGGTGTCCTGCTGCACTCTCTCACGGCAGGGGCAGACTCTCACCTCGGCACCTCCTGACTTCCCTGCAGGCGGTGGGGAGAACCTCTGTCCTCATGCTGCTGGTGCCCGCAGTGCTTTCCCTCACTCATGGGAGCCCCGCACAGGCAGGCGACGTCTTCCCTATGCCTCTCCTCTTCACCCGGGCCCCCTCCTGGGTCCCGGGGCTCCTCTTTGGTGTCCGGGAGGCGGGGTGGGCTCTTCTTCTCCCTTCTGGCCGCACTTACGCCTGGTGGCCTGCCCACAGTCATGCGGGCGACGGGCTTCCTCTTCCAGCGATCGGGCCGCAGCAGTAGTTCCTCTGCAGGCAATACAGGGTAGGCTCCCGTTAATTAAATATGCAGAAGCGGGGTAGGCACCCGCATTTTACGATCAATAAGCGGGGTGGGCACCCGCATACTTCAAAATTCCATAAGCGGGGTGGGCTCCCACTCGGTCCTTCCAATTTGGGGGGAATCCCTACGCTGGCGATTTCCTCCATCTCCATATGCAGCGCAGTGCTGCAACTACCCAGGCTCTCCTTTTCCAAAGAAGAATAAAGCGCTCCCAGGCGCATGATGCGAAGGTCCTGCCGAAAGAAGCATCAGCTGAAAGTTCCTGTAGAGATTTTAAGGGCAATGCTGGGCCCAGGAAGGCAATCCCTCCTGGTAGCCCCCCCCGGGCCCCAGCAGCAGCACACCCCAGCAGGAACAGCACCAAATACAGTACACCTTCATGGGGTCACACACCCTATATTTATATCAGTAAATCACTTTGTGTCACAGCACAGGGCTGGGGATACCAGTCAGAACTGATTTAGGGGGGATTTGGAGCACTTTGTTTTGCCTAGCTCCTCTCCCCTTTGTCAGGTGGGGGCTCGGTGATCAGGCGCACCACAGGGGGCGGAGCCAGCATTGTGGAGGGAAGGCTCAGCCCTATTCAGGTCACAGGTGCAACTCCTCCCTCCCATCTGCATGCAGATCTCTCTATTCATCACTGGGCTGACTCACCCTATCTCCTGGAGCCACCCACATCTCTCAGATGGATCACTGACATAACCTCGACAGACCGAATATCGACTGGACAAAAATATCGGTGACAAATTATCGACTACAAAAATATCGATTCCCTATACTTAAACAAGAAAACACAAAAATATCGAAACCACAATATCGATTAAAAAAAACAACGACTACAACAATATCGACCAACATTATTATCGCATTTTAAAATATTGATCATCACATCTTAACATGAAACATAGTCAAAATATCGAATACAAAAATATAGAATACAAATATATCGTATTTTACAAAATATCGACTTTACTAAATAATTACATAATGCACTTTATAATTAAAAAATAATATTATACTCATCACAAATAATCACAAAGTGTTTCAAAGAATATATAAAACATACTATAAATATTGCAAACATTTAAAAAAAAAGATTTACATCAAACAAACATTTTAAAACACATAAACAACTTTGCTAACATGAAAACATTTATTACAGCAGATTATAAATATTCTTGCACTTAAAATACATAAAAATGACATTACCTATATTTAAAAAAGGCCTTACACATAAAATAAATCGTAATTGGCGTCACCCATATAAGGAAACCAATTAGCATAACATTTAAAAAAATTCAAATCCACAAATAAGAATAGGCTATCAATTTAAACAACCAATACAATTTCAGAAACTATTAAACTAATGCTATAAAAACAAGAATTAAATAAGCTAAAAATGCAGTCAAAATCTCCAAACTAAAGGAAGGGGAAACTCTGCAGGATTTCTGAAAGAAAACTGATTGACTTCAACAGAAAACAAGTTACACCTATCTAAAGTAAGTACTACTACCTTAATATCCATCTTAAATCTTAGGGGCACAACATCCTAATGACCCCCTAAGTCTCAAGCCTCACACCTGTATTTAAAAAACAAATACCTAAAACAATTCTTTTATTTCTACTCTATTTTCTACAGAGAAAAATAAACTACAGAAGACCTAGACAACATCTGTACTACAAACTAAAAAGTAAGTATATAATTTAAAACATAACTTCAAACTTTAATAGATAGGTAACAAAGTAGAAACTAGCTACCAGACAACAACCAAAAAAACATAAATACTTGTAAAAGAATGTAACACATGTTCTCAATTTCTACAGGTACAAAAAGAAATACACTGAAAATAACAGTTTGAATAAAAGCAACACCTGAAAACAACAGTTTGAAATCATCAAAAGATATACAGGTACATATTAAATGTGGTGGTAAACTATGTTATTAGAATACAACTTTTATTATTTAAATACTTTCCTAATATTTTCATTTAATTGTCTCTTAGCACCAAAAGACAAGCATGACTGAAGGAGCAAAATGTATTTATTCTCAAAAAGAGAAAATGCTGGGGGCGTGGCTTGACGGGCGATGATGGCGGTCGCAGCTTGGTAGAGCTCCCGCCGGCCCGAACTTACTTTAGACATTTATCCTGGCCCCCGAGCCCGCAGAAGATCCCTGGCGAGTCTTGCTGACTTCGGAGAGTGTCCTGTTCTCTCCGGTGACGGGATCCCGCGTTTCTGTCTCCGCCGGGACCCTGAGGCGCCGACGGCGGAGTGTGGCCTGGTGGCTGGCCGCGAGCCGGGGACCTCGAGTTAGGTGACGCCGTGTGGCGACTGTCGGAGCGCGGCTGAAGGTGCCATCTGTGGTGCGGATTCCGGACGTCCCTGCAGCGCTTGGCCCTGAGCCCGTGGTTGGTGCCGGGCGCGCGCCGTCGGTCCGTGAGTGGGCCCTGATTCCTCCGGTGCCGGGTTCTTGCGGCTCCGTTCCCTCTGGGACCCTGGGGCGCTGACGGCGGTCGGCGGCCTGGTGGCTGGCTGTGGGCCGAGGACCTCGATTTTTGGACAGCCGAGAGGTGGCAGTGGGCGCGCCGCTGCGAGTGGCGGCAACAACGCAGACTTTGGCCAAGTACTTCACCCGGTGGCCGCTGGTGAGTGGGGACACTGCTGCATTCCCGGGCCACCTTTGCGTGGGGACACTGCTGTATTCTTGGGCCGCTGTTGCATGAGGACACTGTTGCAGCCTGGGGGCACCACTACGTGAGGATACTGCTGAAGGTGCCCTGCCTCCTCTGGATCCTGGAGGTACCTGTGGGCATTGTGGGGACCTGCCTTGTGTGTTGTGCCACCGGAGTCGTATTGACCCGCTGCCCCTCCCGCGCGGGCACCGGTCCCCGACGTCCGAACGTGGTCCTGTGCTTATTGTTGTGGACTCACTGCCCCGGGCCTGCTGAACCTACCCGTCCAGTCCAGTGTGCTGATCCGCAGTGTCCGTGAGCGGCCATGACCAGGGGTGGCGGAGGGGGCCCGCCCAAGCAGGGCCCCATGGACAAGTTTGCCGGGCCCAATGGTGGCGCCGGGGCGTCTGGCGGAGGTGGCGGATCAGGGCCGGACAACGCTGCAATCCTGGCGGCCATTACCCAATCCCGGGACATGCTGGACGCCAAAATAGGGGCGGTGGGAGCGGACGTTACGCTGCTTCGCCAGGACCTCCGAAACGCAGTGGCGAGGATCACTGAGACTGAATCTCGAGTATCGGTGACCGAAACAGACATTGGCGCCCTAAAGAAACGAATGGCGGAGGTGGAGTGCGTCCAGAGGACGCTTGCGGCCCGCGTGGAGGATGCCGAAGGGCGCGCACGGAGAAATAACCTCCGCTTCCTTGGCTTTCCGGAGCGGTGCGAGAAAGACGGCATGGAGCGTTTCCTGACTCACTGGCTGGAGAGCTGGGTCCCCGAGGGGACCCTGTCGGCGTGTTTTGTGATTGAACGGGCGCACAGGGCCCTGACTCAGCGGCCGCCTGAGGGGGAACGTCCTCGGCCGGTCATCGCTCGGCTGCTGAACTATCATGACCGTGATGCCATACTGCGGGAGGCGAGGACCAAGGGCTCGCTTACTTATGAGAATCATGCCATAATGATCTTCCCGGACTACACGAAAATGGTTCAGCAGCAGCGCCAATCCTTTGTGGCCGCCAAGGCTAAGCTGCGGGGCCTGAAGCTTCAATACTCTCTCCTGTACCCGGCCCGCCTGCGGGTAGTACACCAGTCCCGGACACACTTCTTCGATACACCCGAGGAGGTTTTTCGCTGGACCGATGAGACGGTGCGACTTCGGCCCCACGCCCAGCCGGGGCTGGATCCTGGCGGGTCCCAGAGATCATCACCGGAGCGGACGGACCGCACCAACCGGAGAGGAAGGCATCGAAGGTCCAGATCTAAGAAACGGTCAGCTTCCGCCAGTGCGACGCAGACGACCGGCACAACTGACTCTGAACACTCTGATGCTGGCAGTTGAACCCTGGTGGTGCCTGGCCGTTGGTGTTGCCCGCAATGGATCGACTGGTGAGACTGTTCCATGAGACTTTGCCTGAGCTTCTCTGTATGCTTCTAAACCACTCTGGGGCTCTGGGTAGGGCCACTGCGGGGCTCGGGTGGCGGCTTCTATGGGCCTTAGACCCTCACGAGTAGTGGGTGTTGTTGGGGGGGTGGTGAGTGAGTGTTGATGGGGGTGTTGGGATCCATTGGTATGGTGGGCCTTGGGTTCTCTGTTCTGGACCCGGGTCTCTCCATGCCGCGACAGATACTTCACTGTTTTCTGAGGTATTGGGGTGGGGGGTGTGGGGTGCAGGGGGGGGTTGTCTTATTGTTGGGGGTTGGGGGGGTCGGGGCCGGAGGGGGCCGGGTGGGTTTTGGGGTACTGGGTGTTCGGGTTGGGAGGGTGGGACCACACGTGTCTTTGGCTTTTGATCTTGTTGCTTTGTGGGGTGCGCCAGGGTGGGGTGGGGGGCCGGATGCTGGACACTGTCTTGATCATGGCTGATACTACGACTGTACCTCCTCAAAAGACCCTGCGTGTTGTGACGTGGAATGTGAGGGGTATTCTGGACAAAATCAAGCGTGGGGCAGTGCTGCGTTGGGGGAAAAGAGAGATGGTAGATGTGCTGCTGCTTCAAGAGACTCACATGCTGGGCTCTAAGGCCCTTAGCCTCCAGAGGTTCGGGTTTCAGCAGGTGTACCATGCCGGTTTTACGAGGGGTTCGCGGGGGGTGGCTATCTTAGTACACCGCAGGTTGGCTTATGTGCATGACAAGCAGTGGATTGATCCTCAGGGCCGATATATCTTCATCAAAGGCCGGTTGGGTACTGAACAGGTGGTTTTTGGTAGCGTATATGCCCCCCCCCCTCTGCAGTGGGCTTTGTCTGAGCGGCTATTCGCGCTGTGGGATGAGATTCCGGAGGTCCTAACCATGGTGGGGGGCGACTGGAACGAGGTTATGGATGTAGGCCTGGATCGTCTGAGGCGGGTACCTGTGGTGTCGGATCCCCCCCCCACTATTGCTCCCACCAAATTGCATGCGACTGCGAGTGGTCTGGGCTGGGTTGATGTATGGCGGCACTTTCATCCTGCTGTGCGTGAATTCACATATGTGTCGGCGGTGCATGGGTCCTTCTCGAGACTGGACTATCTGTTTGTGCCGGGTGCCTGTCTGAGTCGGGTCAAGGATGCTATGATACTTCCCAGGGGCCTGTCTGATCACTCCCCCGTCCTAGCTACCATGACCCTCCCCTCCACGAGACAGCCGTTTCGATGGCGGATGTCCTCTTGGCAGTTGCAGCGGCCTGAATATGTGCATCACCTGCGTGTGGCGATTGATCATTTCTGGCGCGAGAACTTGGTTGGAGATGTGAGTGCGGTGGTGGTGTGGGAGGCGCTGAAGCCCACGCTTCGGGGCGTGGATATAGCTTGGTGCGTGGCTGCCCGACGAAAACATCGGGAGGCCATAGTGACCGCCGCGGCCCGCGTGGAGGAGCTGGAGCAGCGTGGTTGGCTTGGGAGCGACGAGGGCATTGTGAGGCAGCTCTTGCAGGCCCAGCAAGCATACGCCTCTGTTCTTTATGAGGAAGCCCGGCAGGCGTGGCTCGCCACGCGCAGCAGGGTGTATCAGTGGGGCGACAAGTCCTGTACTATGCTGCATAGATTGTGCCAGGCGACCTTCCAGCCCCTGGTATTGCCGGGCCTTACTGCAGATGACGGTTCGGTCATGACCGACCCGGACTTGCTGGCGGCTAGCTTTGCCCGTTATTACGAGGCGCAATACGCTCCCCGGGATCATTTAGAGGCGAGCGAGATTTCCGCGTATCTTGACGACCTGCTACCGCAGGCCGTCCCCGATGAGACCAGAACCGCACTGGACGCCCCGCTTACGGCTGAGGAGCTCGGAGAGGCCCTTGGTCAACTGAATACGGGTAAGGCGCCCGGCCCGAGTGGCTACCCGAGTGAATTCTACAAAAAGTTTCACGTCCAACTGGGGCCCCACTATCGCTGTGCTCTAGAGGAGGCACGGGCTCGGGGAGAGCTGCCGCCGGATTGGCGTCATGCGGAAATCGTGGTATTTTTGAAGCCGAACAGGGCACCGGACCGACATGACTCGTACAGGCCGATTTCCCTTCTCAACATTGAGGCCAAGGTTCTAGCTAAGGCCTTGGCAAACCGCCTCCTGCCCCACGTTGCTGACCTAGTCCACCCTGATCAGGCTGGATTTATGCCTCGCAGGGCCACTCGCCATAATATTCGGCGGGCGCAGGCAGCAGTGGATGCTATGGGTGCTAGAGATGAACAGGCGGCACTCCTCCTAGCGGACATGGACCGGGCCTTTGATTCGGTGAGCTGGGCATATCTGTTCACACTGTTGGCCCGCCTCAACCTGGGGCCGGTCTTCCTGTCGTACATTCGTCTCCTCTACACCAACGTTACGGCCTCGGTCCGCGTGGCCGGTGCTACCTCTGGGCGCTTCCATGTGGGTCGTGGTACTCGGCAGGGTTGCCCGCTGTCCCCGTACCTGTTTGCCCTCGCCATGGAACCTCTGGCATCGCGGATACGTGCGGATGACCGGTTGCGCGGTTTCGTTTGGAGTGAGGCTCTGGTGGATAGGATTGCACTGTATGCGGATGACGTCCTCCTCTTCCTTACGGATCTACGGCGATCAGGTCCCCGAGTTCTGGAAATCATGCGGGAGTTTGGCCGGGTCTCGGGCCTTCACCTCAACCTGAATAAATCGACCCTGTGGGTGCTGGGCGGTGGTGTGGTTGCTGACCCCTGGGCTGCTGAGTTGCGAGTGGCCTCAGACGGCCTAAAGTATCTGGGAGTTTTGCCGGTGTGGGAGCGGGTTCAGGCTGATGTCAAGACATGGGCTAGAATGCCGCTTACTATCTTTGGGAGATCGGCCATCTTCAAGATGGTGGCGCTTCCGCGGCTCCTGTACCAAATTCAGAACTTCCCATACCCCATTGGCCTGGAGTGGTTCCGTCAGGTTAACTCAGTGCTGGGCCGCTTCCTGTGGGGGGGTGGTGCGGCCAGAGTGGCGTTGAAGACGTGCTTTCTGTCCACATACAGTGGTGGCCTGGCCACCTCGGACCTCCTCTCTTACTACCAGGCTTCCCATCTGCTGGTCCTAAATGAATGGTGGTATGGTGATAGAGGAGATCCGGCTTATGCCCTGGAACGGTTGCTCATGGGTGACCGCACGCTCCACACGATTCTCTATTCCGCTCGCTTACGCCGTGCATTGCCATCGGTCACCGGAGTGGTCTTTGCGGTGTGGCGACAGTCATTGCGCCGCATGGGATGGTGGGGCAGGCTGACGGCTGAGACGCCGCTTTGGCACAATGGTTTGCTCCCGGAGCTGGCGGCCCTGACTGGGTTTGAGGGTTGGGAGGCCATTGGGATTACTCAGCTGGGCCAGCTTGTGTCGGGCACCACCCTCAGATCCTTTGAAGAGCTCCGTGCAGAGTTCCAAATGCCTCAGTCCCAGTTCTTCCGCTACCTCCAGCTGCGGCATGCCCTCGCCCCGAGCATTGCCGGTCTCGACTCCCTGCCGGAATTTAGTCCAGTAGAGGCCAAGGTATTTATGGGGGACTTGGGGGACAGGAAGGTCTCTAGGATCTACCAGACACTTGTAATTCATTGCTCCTCCACCCTACACTCCCTTCGGGAGGCGTGGGAAGTGGACGTGGGCCCCCTTGATGAAGACGACTGGAGGGAGGCACTGGAATCCCCACGTGGAACTGCCATTGCGATCCGGCTCCGGCTAATTCAATTCAAATATCTGCATCGTGCCTATTATACCCGTGAGCGGTTGTGGAAGGCTGGGTTGATTGCGTCCTCGGAATGCCTGCGTTGTGGAGTGGTGCCTGCCTCTCTGGTGCATACGGTGTGGTCGTGTGGCCGATTGACTGGGTTCTTGAGGGGCGTGTGGAGTTGTCTGGCTGAGGTCCTGGGCTGGGATCTTCCCCGTACCCACCGGCTGGGCCTCTTGCATATCATGGAAGGGATTGGTGGTAATGTATATAAGCGCCACTTGTTGCTATTGGGGCTGGTGGTGGCTAAGAGGGACCTGGCCCGAGCGTGGAAGTCAGTGAGGGCTCCCCCCTTGTCTGCGTGGAAGGCTGGGCTGGATTATTTCATGGGTCTGGAGAGGCCGATCTTTGAGGCGAGGGGGTGCCCGCGCAAACACTACAAAATTTGGAAGCGTTGGGCCGACTATCGTGGTCTGTCCTTGGACCCCCCGGCGGAGCAGGAGGAGGACATTTGATCGCAGTGACAATCTTGGCCCGCAGCGATAACGCCCTGGTGGAATTACACCCACATATTTCTCTTCCCTGTTGCTATATATACACGTGTGGTGGGGGGGGTTGGGGGGGGGGGGGGTTCTTAGAATGGGGGGGGGGGTGGCGTTGGGGGTTAGGGTAGGGTGTTGGGGAATTTCTATACTAAGCCTATTCTGAATCTGTTTTATTATTTGCTGCCTGTGTAATTGCTATATTGATTTTGTTGTGGTGTTCTTGATGTGTGGAGATGCCACATTTGTGATGATCATTTGCTTAATAAACTTGGTTGTGAAAAAAAAAAAGAGAAAATGCTTCTTTGTTATATGGGATATGTTTACACTCAAGAGAAACAGAAAGATCTGAAAGTTTTTTGGAAGTGTACCAAATACATATAGGGATCACGGGAAACCAGAAATCCTGGGATAAAAATTATGGCTCTTTTCAATTAGTAGCATTGCTGGGATAAAAATATTATCTCTGAATATTTGTGGTCTGAACGATCTTAAAAAAAGACAATCCGTTGCAATTGGCCTACAAAACTGGGGAGCAAATATCATTTGTATGCAGGAGACGCATATTGAAGGGTCCCATAGTCAGCTGTTAAACACATTAGGGTATAAATTGGTGTGTGCTACCTCACAAAGTGCGAAAATTCGGGGGGTTGCTATTTTGGCTAAAGGGAGTGGACTGGTGTTTAATAAATCCAAAACTGATAAGTTTGGCCGTTGGGCTATCACCGAATGTAGTTACCAAACATGGCAGAAACTGACAATTTTTGCTATTTACGGGAGCAATACAGATGACCCTGGGGTTTTCAACGAGGTCTCTAACGAACTGTCACACTGGCCTCTCCCAGTAATGATTGGTGGGAACTTCAATATAAACCTCCCGTCTAACTGGTCTTTGAATGATGACTTGGTGTATAAAGGACGTAAACCCAAAGTATTTCGTTCTCTCAAAGATCTGTGCCTCGTACATGGTCTGGTGGACAGCTGGCAGACTTCTAATACTAATATTGGTGACCCTGGCTACACCTATTATTAAAATCCACACCGCACAAATGCCAGAATTGATTATATATTACTCTCAAATTCACTAAGTAAGAAGTGCCATACAGTTAAATTGTCCAGGGTATTATCCGACCACAATCCCCTTCTCTGTACACTGACTAGTAGACCAACAAAATCAGAGCCTATTCACTGGACATTCGAAAAAGCATTACTGAATGACCCTCAATATCGTCTCCATATGAAAGATTGGATCCCCAAGTTCCTAGTTGAAAACATTGGTAGCATGTCAACAGAGATTGTTTGGGATACCCTGGAAGCTGGGATTCGGGGCAAGACGATATCATATTCGCTTAGGTTAAATAGACGGGAGAAAGAGGAGATACAGAGATTCCAGGACGAGCTAATGCTAGCAGAAGTTGGACTTGTAAATGCCACCGGTAATAGGGACACTATCGGGGATATCTCTAGCACTTTAGCTAAAGTAGCAATTGCCAAGGCAGCGATCACTAACTTATTTACAGATAAGGCAATCCGGAAAGCCACGGCACGAAAAGAATTAATTTATGAAGTTAATGAACAAGTGGGCCATCAACTGGCAGTACGTTTACGACAACAGGTTAATGCAAACTTGATCAGGGAGATTATGGATCCAGTGGCAGGGCAATTAAAAGACCCAGAACTGATTCGGCAAGCATTTTGGAGGTTTTATAAAGAATTATATACGGAGAATGGTGAAGGGGACATTATGGAAATTGAAAGGTACCTAGAGAATTGTGAAGGTGTAAGCCTTGAGGAAAATACGCAGCAGATATTAGAGGAAGCTCCTAATATGGAAGAGGTGTTGACCGCAGTCAAGAGCCTTCCAACAGGTCTGGATAGCATCCCCTCTGAGTTCTATGCTATATTAATAGATGAAATTAAATATATCTTAAGGGATTTAATTACCCATATTTTTTGAGGGGGGAACCGCCCAGCCCCTGGTCCAGGGCCAAAATTGTAATTTTTGCTAAAAAAGGGAAACCCCCCGAAACATCTAGGGTCATATCGCCCCATAACCCTTATAAATGCCGATTCCAAAATATATTCTAAAATCTTGGCAAACCGAATTGCACCTATAATACACAAGGTAATTACTAAAAGTCAGCACGGTTTCGTTCCCGGAAGGTCAACTATAAATCATATTCAGATGGTGATCACGCTATTTGATGGAACAGAAATTACAGGAGACCCTATGGCCCTAATTCTGTTGGATGCAGAGAAGGCCTTTGATAGGGTCTCCTGGCAATTTCTCTGGAAAGCAATGGCGATAATGGGATTCAGAATCAAGTTTATTCAGGCAATACAAAAAATGTACATTAATCCTAGAGCTGTCGTATCTGTGAACGGAAGTCTAACCAAGGAAATTATTATTTCCAGAGGAACTCGCCAGGGATGCCCATGCTGGCCATTGCTCTTCGCAATATATATAGATTCCTTTGTTCGCTATTTGGATAAAAACAATAACATAACACCCATTATGTCACAGGGGTTCGCTACCAAAACATTAGTATATGCTGATGATATTGCCATAGTCACCGCAGACCCAATAGCTGCAATGCTGACCATCGAGACCGAGGCCAGGAAATTTGGGCTAGTTTCTGGCTACGCGCTAAATCAAGGGAAGACACAAATCGTTTTAAACCCTAAAATTGCGATGGATGATCCAAGGGTGGTGAAGGAAGCGACATACCTGGGAGTCACAATTTCCTCAAAGCTGGAGGAAGTTGTGGATATAAACCTTAAGCCAATGTGGAATACAATACAAAAAGATCTACGACATTTAGATAATCTCCACTTATCCATTATTGGGAGGTCAAACGCAATTAAAATGGTTTATTTTCCCAAAATACTATACTTATTTAGGGCAATCTGTCTAGAATTCTCGAGCCAGTGGTTTACATCAATAGAACGTATCTTTTCTAGATTTATATGGTCATATGCACAACCCCGCCGGGCATATAAATATCTTACCCTTCCCAAGAATAGAGGTGGGCTTGCTCTTCCCAATTTAAGGAGATATTATTGGTCATGTGTACTACTATACAGTAAGGAATTACTGCAAGGGGGGGAAATCACAGAGGAACAGACCGCTTCAATCTTTCAGCTATTGGTGGGGAACTCCAGCTATGGCTATCTTTGGAGGCACATACACGATAGCTACCACAAAAAGGTCAAATTCTAGACTCTATATAGCTGTTTTAAGGTATGGAAGGTTGTCTAGAAAACATTAGGAATAGGACCAATTTCACTCTATACTCCGGTATTGAATAATCCGATTCTTCCTCAATTAATTTTTAAAGATAACTGCGTAAACAAATGGTATAATCTATGAATAACACAATTAGGGGATTTTTACACTACGCAGGGGATTAAATCTTTTAACGCTCTGAAAGAAGAATTTGACTTAGATTGGCGGGACTTCTTTAAGTACCTCCAAATAAGGGACTTCTTAACACATAAACTTGGGGCAAGGATACTTGGGGAAGAATGTACGGTAGTAGAGACAATAATACACTCTAAGAAACACTCAATAAGCGGAGTTTATGGTTTATTGCTGGACATGTTTCCGGACGATCTAGATAAAACTGCAATGAAGTGGCAAAGTAAACTCGAAATCTCAAAGGAAGGATTTTTATATTCCTATCAGCTAGCCCAAACCATTCTTATTTCCACCAAATTACAGGCACAATTTTACAAAACCTGCTTTTATCTCTATTATACACCTGATAAGATTGCAAAATGTGCAACCGGCAAGGGGACTTGCTGCCCGAGATGCAATCTATCTAAAGCAGATTCTGTTCATATCTTTGCCTCTTGTCCTGTGTTAAGACCTCTGACAGAAGATATAGAGAGGTTTTTAACCTCAGTTCTTTGCAGAAATGTCACCCTGTCACATAAAGTAATGGTACTAGGGGCAGAAGACCCAGACAACCTCGAGAGTGGCCATGAATTTATATTTGTAGCTATGGCGGTCTTGCGGCTGGCTATGCCTAGCCTCGGCTTGGCTTGACACGCTACCACCCTCCTTTCAACAGTGGATAGCCAGACTTTTCGCTGTGCATAATATTGAGATACTATATACAAGCAGAAAGGCAGATTGCGACTTAAAAGGGGTAAGAAAATCTGGAGCCCTCTTACACAATGGCGAGACGCACAAAACTAATCATCATTACCAACGCTGTTATCTATAATACCTAGATAGCTTTATATAAGTTGAAAGGCAGTTCGCGATCATAAAGGGGTACGAAAACCTGGATTCCTCTTATACAATGACGAGATGTATAAAACAAAACTAATCATTATCAATGTTGTTATCTATGTATGTTATAGCTTTTTTTGTTCCGTGATACTGGGAATATATTTTGAGAATTGTCTATAATGACTATGTATGTATGACAAGAACAATGTAAAACACATGATGCTAATGTGTAGAATGTTTACCTGTCCGGGGGAGGAGGGGGGTATATATATATATATATATATATATATATATATATATATATATATATATATATATATATATAATGTGTTAAAAAACAATAAAAAAATTTTTTTTTAAAAGGAAGTGTACCAAATACTATTTTAACAAATGTTATGGTAGAGCTATAACTCAGGAAACCACTGTTACTTATACTAAGGAACATAATCACCCACCCAATGTAACAGAAATAGAGATTAGAGAAATGCTTGATTCCCTCAAAGAAGCTAGTACTAGTACTGATCAACCAACAACTGCTATTTTAAAACATCATTTAAGTGTACTACCCCAACATGCTTCTAGCCAACTACCATCTATAGATTCCCTTAAAAGAACTGTAGCTAGACAAAAAAGAGCTACATCAACTACTCCTCCCACACCTACAACTTTTGAAGAAGTGCAAATTTCCCCTGAACTCTCTGTAACTCACAGTAAAGAACAATTTATACTATATGACAACAAATCAAAAGATAAAAGAGTTATACTGTTTGCCACAGCAAATAACATGACTAAACGTAGCCAATGCCAAACTTGGATGATGGACGGTACTTTTTCTGTATGTCCTAAACCTTTTTACCAATTGTACACTATCCACGGTCATTTCCAAAATGCTAATATTCCCTTCCTATATGCCCTCCTACCAAACAAACAGCAATCTACCTATCAGGAAATAATAACCGAAGTCAAACAACATACTAACGACTATTTTCCACACAGAATAATCATTGACTTTGAGAAAGCAATGATAAACAGCATCCTTGAAACATACCCACACACAGCAATACATGGTTGCTATTATCATTTCAATCAATGTATATGGCGACATCTACAAAAATCTACATTGAGTATCCAATACGCCACAGATAGCACCTTTGCTTATCAAATCAAAAAACGAATCGCCCTAGCCTATGTTCCTATGACAAATGTTGCTGAACACTATAACTTATTAATAGACAGCCCCTACTATAAAAGAAACGAAGAAAGACTAAGCCCTATGCTTGACTACTTCGAAGATACATGGGTAGGAAGGCTACACAGATCTGGCCATAGAAGACAACCTAAATATCAAATAGCCTGGTGGAATGTCTACCTTAGCACACTAAATAAGGAAGCAAAAACAAACAATGTAGTTGAAGGATGGCATAATGCCTTCCAATCAACTACAGGCAGAGGGACACCTACCCTTCACAAATTAATACAATCCTTACAAAAAGAGCAGAGTTACCAAGAGCTCCGAATGGAGCAATCAGTAACCCTGATTGGACCTAAACTAACCAAAGAAATGAAAAAAATGTATAACACACTCCAAAGCCAAGTTACCCTCTATCCAACTAGCAAAGGACTGGAATATCTATCAATGATAGCTAAAACTATACTATAAAATATAACATAACTATACATTCAACATTAGGAATTTCTAAATTTAACAATGCCTTTGTTAGTCATATGTTACAATTTGTAATTAAAATATCAAATACATAGTAAAAACATATATTAAATGTATTATGATAATGTATTTACAAAATGTTACATATAACCTAACTAAATAACAAATTAAAACAGTTTTCCCACCCAAAAACATTTTTTAAATACTTACATTTCCGTTGCACCTTCAAAAGTAATCCAATGTCAAACAAGCCATACCAAAGCGTTCAAAATATCCATACAATCCAAGTAAGCCCAAAAAAAAAAAGAAAAATACAAGCAAATCCATAGCGACTCCTCTCCAATGTAATCCGCAGGATGTACCCTTCAAAACCCGAAAATAGTAATTTAAAAAAAGAAACGCTCCTGGAAAGCCCGAAAACCAAAGTATGTGTGTAAAAATAAGAGTATATAATACTCGTCACACAACTTTAAAAAAAAACGGTCCTCCTCCAAAACATTAAAACTCGACGATAACATGAAAAATAGAAAAAATACATACCCACCCACACAAAAACACCCATACATATATAAAAACACATATTTATACTGTAAACATATCCATTTACAAACATTTAAACATATTAGCATACCTCACACACCTACAACTAAAACGCGGTAAAAAGCAAATATCGTACACTCTACCTAACACCTAAAACACAATCTTCTATCGATAATACTATCTAAATAAACCTAAACACGCCACACATACACTTAAAATAACTTCATTAACTTATAAAATACAATGAAAACAAACTTACCCTCTCCAACGCGAAGCAGCATCCAACCGCGAGCTGTCTTACATTATTTGTAATTAATGTTAATTTTTTTTTAAATATTTCTAAAATATCCTTGACTTTATAAAAAAAATTGCACTGTTATTTAACTAACTGTTAAAAAGAAAATATTATTTATATGTACACTTTGTTATTAATTTACATGTAAAAAACTTTTATATATATAACCTTGTGTTAAACATTCTGTTTATAAATATGTTAATATTTTTTTGAAACTTATGTATGTATTTAAATATTTATTTGCTTATTTACCTATGTAAAAATTAATATTATTAATATTTTCAATATTAATTTTATTAATTTCTAAATGAAACTATGACCATTTTGTAACCCACAAAAATGTTACTATTGTAAAAAATGTATACATATGTATCTATCAATGTTCTCTACTTTAAAATATGAAAAAGTGTATGTACAACAAATATAACAATTATTTTCAACATGTTCATTATTACAATATTTCCAATGTCTATGTGATTAAAATAATTGTTATTAAATAACATGTACAGTATGTAATTATTTTTGTTATTAAAATTTTCTGTTAAAATATATGTGAATTAACATAAACATTATTTAAATACAATGTATCATTTTTTTAATAAATATATATATTGACTTGCTATATTTGTGGTGATAATAAACACTATTTACTTATTAATTTATACTACAAATAAAAAAAAATCCTCTACTTCCCATTTTTTTACCATCTTAATAAACTGTTTTTCAATTGTTCCATTTAAAAATGTGTGTGTTTCCTTTTTTAATATTCAAAATAAATATTAATAAAATATACATTTTTCTAATTAGAGATACATTTTATAATGTCATAATTCTTACATTTTATATATCAATTTACTACTACACTAACAATAATTATAATTACTACTATAGTTTTTATATTTTGTTAAAAAATGTATTATAGTATCCTACCAATAAGAAATATTTGTTTTGCAAATCTTTTGCTATTCCCACTGCACCAATTATAAACTCAGAGAAGGTGCTGCACACTAAACCCATATACATTACTATTCCCACTCCACCAAGTATAAACTCAGGGAAGCTGCTGGACATTCAACCCATATAAATTACTATTCCCACTCCACCAAGTATAAAGTAAGGGAAGGTGCTGGACATTCAACCCATATAAATTACTATTCCCACTCCAACAAGTATAAAGTAGGGGAAGGTGCTGGACATTCAACCCATATAAATTACTATTCCCACTCCACCAAGCATAAACTCATGGAAGGTGCTGGACACTAAACCCATATAAATTACTATTCCCACTCCACCAAGTGTAAACTCAGGGAAGGTGCTGGACAATAAACCCATATAAATTACTATTCCCACTCCACCAAGTATAAACTCAGGGAAGGTGCTGGACACTAAAACCATATAAATTACTATTACCACTCCACCAAGTATAAACTCAGGGAAGGGGATGGACACTAAACCCATATAAATTACTATTCCTACTCCACCAAGTGTAAACTCAGGGAAGGTGCTGGACACTAAACCCATATAAATTACTATTCCCACTCCACCAAGTATAAACTCATGAAAAGTTGCTGGACATTCAACCCATATAAATTACTATTCCCCCTCAACCAAGTATAAATTAATGGAAGGTTCTGGACATTCAAACCATATAAATTACTATTCCCACTCCACCAAGTATAAAGTCAGGGAAGGTGCTGGACACTAAACCCATATAAATTACTATTCCCACTCCACCAAGTATAAACTCAGGGAAGGTGCTGGACACTAAACACATATAAATTACTATTCCCACTCCACCAAGTATAAAGTAAGTGAAGGTGCTGGACATTCAACCCATATAAATTACTATTCCCACTCCACCAAGTATAAACTCAGGGAAGGTGCTGGACACTAAACCCATATAAATTACTATTCCCACTCCACTAAGTGTAAACTCAGGGAAGGTGCTGGACACGAAACCCATATAAATTACTATTCCCACTCCACCAAGTATAAACTCAGGGAAGGTGCTGGACAATAAACCCATATAAATTACTATTCCCACTCCACCAAGTATAAACTCATGGAAGGTGCTGGACACGAAACCCATATAAACTACTATTCCCACTCCACCAAGTATAAACTCATGGAAGGTTCTGGGCATTCAACCCATATAAATTACTATTCCCACTCAACCAAGTATAAATTAAGGGAAGGTTCTGGACATTCAAACCATAAAAATTACTATTCCAACTCCACCAAGTTAAAATAAATTAGCAATTTTTTTTAAATGTTATTCTTATTTCAAATTTTTTATTTAATTTAGATTTATTTTAAATATTTAAATTTACAAATTCAAATTTATATTTTTATTTAATTTTTTAATATTTTTGAAATTATAAATTTAAATATTAAATGTTTTAAAATTGTACAAAAAATCCCAGCCTATTCCACTATAACACCAAAAATCAATATAAATAAAAAAATTCCAGACACAAAATTTAAATTTTTATTTTTTAATATACTTTTTAAAAATGTAAATTCAAATATTTTTTTACAATTTTAAACAATTATAATTGAAATAAATTTCGAAATGTATTTATAATTTTTTTTAAAGCAAATTTCAAATTTCCAAAAATATATATATATTTTTTTTATACACTTCCCACCTTAATCCCCTAAAAACACACAAACCATTCCTAAAAGATAAATATTTTTAAAATGTTCTAAATGTTTTAAATTTTGCAAAAAAAGATTATATATTTAAAAACACTACCCACCCTATTCCCCTAAAAACCCACAACCCGCTCCTAAAAATTATTATACATTTTTAACTAAACATTTGTTTTTTAATTACATTTTTTTAAAATATTTGCTGTTTTTTTAAATGTTCAAATTTAAATAAAATATTTAATATATATTTTAAAACACTTCCCACCCTATTCCCCTAAAAACCCACAACCCGCTTCTAAAAATAAGTATACATTTCAATAAAATTTTTTGTTTTTTTACTTAAATTATTTGGAAATATTTGCTATATTTTACAAAAATAGAAAAATTCTTTATTATACATTTTAAAACACTTCCCACCCTATTCCCCTAAAAACCCACTACCCGCTCCTAAAAATTATTATACTTTTCTAAATATATTTTTAAAATATTTAATAAAATATTTTATTATTTTATAATACAAAATAACTAAATAACTAATATATTTAAACAACAAATTAACTATTGAAACATTATAAACAGTGTACATTTAAATATTCGATATTATAAAAATCGATATTATGACAGTCGATATCATGACATTCGATATTCTGACATTCTATATTTTAACTTTCGATATTTTTCACTAACACAAAAAGACGATATTTTTTACTATCGATATAAATAACTCGATATTTTTAAAGTCGATATTTTTTAACAAACATAAAAATCGATAAAAAATACATCGATATTACTTACCTCGATATTACTGCTATCTCGATATTCTGGAGTCGATATTATGTCCATTCGAAAATAAAAACTCGATATTTAGACTGCACACCCTCTCAGCTCCTGTCAATCACAAGCCGGACATGCAATTCACATCAGACTGGTAGACACACAGCACACAGAAATGCCAACTTCTAAAAGTGTCATTTCCCCACCAGTCACCATAAATCTGTGCACACCATTGCGCAGCATTTTTTCTCACGTGTTCATACATACTAAACTCGCCCCTGCACTCCTCTCATACCAGGAATTACCATGGACACACATATCCGCCATGTATTCCTATGGGAGGGCAGGCTAATCTCACCACACGCACTCAGAGCACGCACGCACTTTACACTGAGCCACAGTGCTAAAGTGCCCAGAGGCCTAAAATCACTACCACCATGTCAGAGCTTAAGGCAAAAAGTTCAGGGGTGAACCTGCCAAATAGGGCCAAGTCCAACACTGGCCATCAAGGATCAGTCTCTTGGGGTGCACAACACCAGCCAGCAGCAAATCGTCTGCGGTAGCAATCAACTTCCCGGTGTGAACTTCTTCAGCTGTGCTTACCCAGGTGCAGATTCTAGAGGGTCAATTCCCTGTTACTTTGAGTCACTCCTTTGGTCAGGGGCTGGGGCATGACTTTTCTCTGAGCCAGGAACTAAAGGCACAGCCCTCTCATTGCTAGCTCAAGGTGCAGTAGGTGTAGTCCAGCAGACGATACAGACTTACTTTGTGCGTTCTAGGGGGCAGCAGGGCAATCCTTCTTTGTTACTTATTCCAGTTCCAATATGATCTTAGCTGGAGGGTGCCAGGGGTGCCATATTTATTCCCAGAGAGTGCCCTGGGGGGATGATGTGGTCACTAGCCAATCGGCTACTAGGTCACCTCCCCTTTGGTGATGACTTTCTGGCTATGTGTGACATCTAGCTATTCCAGAGTGCGCTATTCTGTCCCCTCTCAAAATATTGGGACCATTCCTTGGATAGCAGGAGGTTGGTAGTCCACCATAGAGATGTGGCTACCTGTGGGCTGCATGTCCCCAGAAAAACAGGTTTAGGCACTGGGGAGTATATTTACCAGGGCATTGTGCCACCAGAGCATCACTGTTTCCGATGCTTTGATGGTGCAATGCCCTCCTCCATATTTACAATGTGGTGGCTCAGGGCAGTACGTTTTTTTCACAAACAAGCTCCTGCTTTGGGCGTTTGGTTTAGAAAAAACAAGACGTTTGCTGAAAAGTACATGAAACATATTGGCAGATCAGCAAAGTTATGTAGGAGCTGGCATTGCAGCAGATTCTCTGAAGGTACAGCAATTGTGGCTCAGCAATGCAGAAGACACTCTATATGGCAGATGGTGATCCACCAGGATGGCAGAGGTTATGACCTCTGCCACCCAGGGGAGGCATGGCCTAGAATCAATGGAGTAACATGGTGGTTGATTTTGATGGCGGGCGGACTTTCGTCCGCCTGCTCGACCACCTTATCGGAAATGGGATCGCCCGACAGGCTGTCTAGGGTCCCGACATAGGTATTAGGATGTGACCGCAACCATGGCGGTCGCAATGACTATATTTTGTAATGTGGCGGGTGCTGCTGTCTACAGCACATACCACAAGACAAAAAGGGGACACTGGACAGATTCCTGCACTACGTGGCAGGCACCATGCGGTGCCTGCCACATGGTGCAGGATTGTGTAGGGGGCACAATAGGTGCACTCCAGCCAGGTCCCATGTCTTGGGGCCAGGGGGCAAGGGGGAATGGGGGAATGGGGGCCCACTACAGGCTCCCAACGTTGCTTTCTGCCTGCCTTTTCATGGCAGGTTACCCACCATGAAACGGCAGTGCCTGGCAGACACATCAGAAGTGTGGTGGTCGGTCTTTGGGACCGGCAATACACTGCCCGCCATCCTAATGTAGCAGGCAGGGATATTGCTTAGGGTGGGGGTAATCTGACTGGCTGTCGGTGGCGGCCTCACCCCCATCCTAATCAACCCCATTGTTTTTACCGGAGCTCCCAGACGGCCACTGGAATCAGAAACAATTCTGTAGCCAGGAGTGGCATCCATGCAGTCGAGTGAACCGGACACCTAGCAACTTCGTACTGTTTAGGACAGACTGGCCTATGATTCAGCAGTTCTGGAAGGCGGGAAATCACAAACCCCGCATTCACATAGACTCAGAGTGATTTTGCACAACTAATGGGAGAACTATGACTTTTGTCACTTCTGTATCAAGCGCTCATTGTCCAAGCAAAATGCTTCCTAGGCAGTGTGAAGAAAAAATGGGTGACAGACATTGAAAAACCCATTGATTTTGGGGATTGAGGACATATTTTGAGTACTGCTCCGAGTATTTTTTAGGAATTACCAATTTAAAATTACAGACTTCTTCCATATAATGCTGAAACTGTCTGAGCTTGATGGAATTCTGTGAAGGGGTTGTCTACCTAATCAATGAAGCCATTGACAGACACACAGATTGCACACCTGAATCTTGTTTATTGGGTCTCTTTCCATAGAACAAGAGTAAACATATCACCAGATGTTTTATTAATGGTGAACCAGCTGATAGGGATAAGCTGAAACGTGATGAATGTTATTTAATTCAAGGGCGAGTATGCAAATGACAGCCAATTTGATTACAGCAAGAAGGGATTTAGCAGGAGTTATGGGATAGAAGTCTTTCAATGGGGGACCTGAGGCGGGTGCACAAGAGAACTGTAGTTATCATGGGAGACGACTATCTGATCCCCAAGACATGTGGCAATGACATTGACAGAACTGATTACTATTGACCTTAGGCTGACCCCAGCACTGCATATTTGCTACATCTGTTTTCTAGAACAGATACTCTGTACTATTTGTAACTGGACACTGTAACGCTGCTAGCTACAAGTGATGACGCAACCCTCAGAAAAATGTTGGTATCCCATGCACTGCCTATTGTTCCTTATAAAAAATTCAAAAATGACCTCGGTCTCCCTGGTAGTACTGTGGGCCATCTGCCAAACAATAACTAATCCCCTTTGCTGCACAGATCTGTGCTTGTAAGCGTGTTTTTGTGAAACGCCATCAAACCATGTACATTTTCCATATCGAATTGTGTAAACTGCACCATATTGCTTCCAGCAACATAAAGCAAAGCTCTTCTTTTATTTGTTAGTTTTGAACCACGTAAAGGAATGACGTACGGGCATTAATTAGACTGGGTTTGTCGTATCTCAACATGTCTGAGCCTTGTTTGAGATCTTCATGCGCCGTTCCAAGTACTGCCGAGAAATAACTCCCGTTGACAAGACCCTTTGACAAAGCAGATTAGTAAAGATAAAATACAGCTTTCTGCGGAATACAATCAGCACGTCTGTGTGGGGGCGTTTCTTTTCTCTGAATTTTGAAAGAGGGTTAAAATACCACTTAGAAGTACCACCATTTGATAGATATGTGAGCTACATATAGGCAAGCAAATTAAAAGTGTACTCAATCAATAAGACAAGGAACGCCAAAGCTAAGTCACATCGGCTATATCCATGCATGGTGTGCGCTTATTTGCTCACATAGTTCCACTTGGCGGTGTTAACAGAGTGATTGGCTGCACTGGAAATTTTATGATCCAGGTAGTCACAATGAATTCAGCATGTTCAACTCGGGACCAGGGCTGCTGAAAGCAGATGAAATCCTCAGGTTACGATAAATTACCAGAGAAGTGTGTAGGTTTCAGGCCTCCCTTCAGGTCATTACAGGCACTGTTTCAAGTCGTGGGACTTTTGTGAGATAGCCTAATGTATTCTGGGTGTTGTAAACTTTTTTTGCCTTCTTACTAATTAGAATAACACACCTGAAAGCAATGAATTGTAGGTGACAAGCTTAGGACTGGAGGTGGTGTCTATAATGGCTTTGAGTGAGATGGTCATATTGGTAAGGTTTAGGTTAGCTTCCATTCTCCTGGAAATGTGCAATTGCTCAAAGGGCCTCCAGGGACCAAACTGCAATTTGTTGGACTTCCCCTCATTGGAGTTACTGAGAGAGACCTACAGCACTGGTCACTGAGAGGTCTTTAACCCTTTATATGTCCCTGGTCAGTGGTACAAGTGGTACCTAAGGAATGGGAGTTAAAAGGGTCACCAGGGCCTAAAGCACTGACCGTGCCGCCCTGAGAGACTCAAGTAAACAGATACCAGCAGGCCTGCTCTTCCAGATTGTAGGAGCAATGCCAGCTGCTCAAACTCGACTTTGCCCTCACCATGAGTGGCAAGGTCACAGCTCTATTTTCAATATATTTCAGTCACCCCTAAGGTAGGCCTCCTGAGCTCAGGAAGCAGGGTGCATTATATTAAAGGTACGGACATATAAGTGCAATATTAAGTGCAATATTATATGTCCCTATGGTCACCTCCTTCCATTAGGGTCTACTATAACTGTCCAGGAGGCCATAGGATAACATGGACTAGCACCCGGGCAACCCAGGCTGCCAGCTTCATTATAGTCCCACTGAATTATGCCATGTTTGGTATCAAACAGCTTGTCACATCATACCCGACCTTTCTCTAAAGTCGGATTCGATGTGACATGCACCCAGGTGACAACCTTAGAGGTTTCTCATACACCTTGGAGGGAGGTGATACCCCAGAGCACAGCCAAAGTATCATATAAACCACAAAGGAGCGGTGCACAACCCATTTACTTGAAGTGAACCTTAGAGGTTGCCCATCTGGTTGCCCCAGACTTTCCTGTGCCCTGGCTGACACCTTACCGCTGTTGCTGCTGCTGCCAAGACAGGACTATGACTCCCTGTCAGGAGTCGTGTACACTCCCAGGAATCAGAAATAAAGGCCTGACTGAGAAGGAGGTAACACCTCCCTCCCTGAAACTATGACTAGTGAAGTGGCACACAAAGGGGGTGAGTTTCAAAACTTACACCACCTATGAAATGCAACCAGTCTGCCTCCCAAAAGAGAAACAGCCAATCCCCTACCCCCAAGCACATTTGCTCCCAGGCAGGTGGGAAGAGAGGTAGTCGGGAGGTGTACACCCCCTGAAGGCTAGCCACACTCCTATGGTGGGCTACTGGGTCTGTACATCCAAGGAAGGGTTCTGCCATTTTTAAAAGTGGCAGAATAGAGGGTTCTGGGTAGAAAAGGTGACATACACCCCTGGATGTGGTCACCTCAGGAGCGGATTAGCCACTGAGGCTTGTAGCCCTTTGGCCACTTGCACCCACACCCCTGAGCCCCTAATTCCAGGATTTAAAAGGCACCCCCTGGCACCAGAACCTCAGATCTAATTTGACTGGCAATGAAGGACAAAGAAGAGGGCTGAGTCTGAGACTTTAGGACCTTCACAAAGCAAAGGTGCAATACTATGCTGCACCTGTGGCAACCACCCTGCAACTGCATGACTGTGACTCGTCCCAGACTAGAGACCAGTTCCCAAAGCATGAGTAACTTTCCTGAGAGCCAAAGGCAACTCCAGTACTCTCTTGGACTATAGGGATTAGTCCCCTGCAGCCCACAGTCCCAAACACTCCCAGAACCAAAGAATCACCGGCCAGTGATCACCCAAAAATAAGTGCATAATGTGGCAAAAAGAACCTTACCGTGGTAAGGTGGGGACTCTTGAGCATGCCAAATGAAGCAAAAGTAACAAGTTAGAACAATTTAATTGATGCGTCTAGGCAAGAAGATGGTGGTCAACAATTTTATTCAAAGTGTCCACGTATTAGGTCAATGATGCGTTATTTTAAACGTCAATCTTTGTCTCAAATCATCATAGATTCAAATGAAAATTCGATTTTCATCACAGTACATATTCACCCCGATGCATTTCGAGCCGAAGAGGCTCTTCTTCAGGGGGTTAAGTATCAGGGTAACCGGTGAGTCGAAAACGTGTCTGCCCGTCAAGGGAGTAGTTTTCGACATGAATCTATGATGATTTGAGACAAAGATTGACGTTTAAAATAACGCATCATTGACCTAATACGTGGACACTTTGAATAAAATTGTTGACCACCATCTTCTTGCCTAGACGCATCAATTAAATTGTTCTAACTTGTTACTTTTGCTTCGTTTGGCGTGCTCAAGAGTCCGCACCTTACCACAGTGAGGTTCTTTTTGCCAGTCTACGCCAGCACCTCCTAGACAGTAGGTGAACCTCCTGAGCACCCCGACCTCATGAACTTTGATGACACTCATCATTACCTATCCACTACAAGTGAGTGCAGCGATTTCTTTACTTCTAGTGCATAATGTGAAATGTAGTCCTGACCCCAGGCAAATTTTAGGTGGTTACCTTTTTACCCCAGACTCCAGGACGTTGAAGTAAATCAATACTGTGTTTGCCATTGCCAATGAATGTTGGTGGCCAGTTGAGCTACCACTATCTTTGTTCAACGCTGCACTTCGAGGTAACTCAACAGCATCTTCAACTCACTGTCTCATGGCCCCATTGTCGAGTTTTTGTATCTGTTTCCTCCCCAGCACCATCTAAGCAGTAAAACCAGCTCCTCCACAGATCCTGCTAAAGCACCAGGGACAGCCAGCACCACTTTGCACATGGGTCCTACGAGACAGGTAAAATTTGACTGGCTGCCGTGGCCTGGTCCTGGGACCCACATCACCTTAACCCCCAGTGGATTCCATTGGACTTGACTCGCAAGTGACCAATTGTCACTAGTGCTTTTCTCCATTGATCGCAACGTTAACATTTTGTTGTTGTAGTGAATTGCACTCATTTATTTTTCCTTCGAAAATCCATAACTCCAATTATAGTCATCTGATTGTGTTCGTTTTGGTGTCTACATTTATATAAACTTCTGCTTTATTTCATATTGGTGTCGGATTTCTTTTGAGTCATGTAAATTACTTATCGTAAATGTTGGTACTCTGAAATGCTCAACACATGTTCCTCTGACTGCTCTGTGCCACACTACTGGGACTGAGCTAGTGGGCAGCTTTAAATATGAAGGGTGGTTGCCTCCACAATATAGAAGCATTGGTCTCCACTGCCTGATCCGATGAGCTTGCAGCCCACCATATTCTTATGACCCCCTTGGTTTGAAATATAGCATATTGTTCCCCTAAAACACAAACATAATCCAACTATAATTTAAAGTCTCACTAGAGTGTGGCTCTCGAACTGCCAAGTTTAGAAGAATGGGAAAATGACCCAGAAATCCCATCGCGCATATCAAAGTTAATTCAACACACAAACCAGCAACCTTAACCAGATCGATGCTATGCATTTTCCCCTCCTGTGCTGGGATTTGATCATTCCCATGTTTCATGACGAGCTGGGCTCGTCATGAGCGTGCGAGGAGGCTACCTCATGACGAGCCCAGCTCGTCATGAGCGTGGAAGGGGTTAATGGGCAAGGCATTATCAAAGCTTTATGGATTCCTTATTACCCCTAGTCTCAAGAAATAGCCACAAAAAGAAACAAGCATTTGCAATGCAATAGGTCTCGCAGCATTAAAGTTTGAGTTATTGGCATTGTATATGACAATGTGTTGCATTAATTTTTTTGCAAAGTCTGTATTGGCGCAATCCAAAAACCAGACTAACATGTCCACTACTCAAATTAATTTCATATTTCACTATACTAATTCACCACTATACTTTATGGGTTCCGGAGTAGCGTGCTACTTGCCGAAAAGGCACTTCAACACCTTATCAGGGGTAGCAAGCGCTATATAAAGGCAAACCTTTTTACCTCTTCTACCCTTTCACTATTCTTCTCATTCCAAATAACTGACCTAACATATCCATCACTCAAATCACTTTCACATTTCTCTACAAATTCCCCACTAATCCTTTTTGGGTGGCGGAGTAGCGTGCTACGTGCCGAAAAAGCGCTTTGGCGCGCCATCAGGGGTAGTAAGCACTCTATAAATGCAAATACAATACAATTACAATACAATAACACCTGATAAACTGTACTTTTTTTTTTTAGGGGATAATGAGGTTGGTCCTGGAGGATCTTAGATGCTTCCTCCTACAGCTAAAGGTAGACTAGATAAACAAGGTCAATACAATGAGCACAATTATTTATCTATAACAAAAAACAGCTACTTTGCGTGAAGGTGCCCTTTAAAAATACATGTAATCATGTTACTTACTTGTGTGTAGACACACACACGTATTCAGAGTCGCACACGCGGGATCTGCAGTAGTTTCTTAAAAGCAGTACGGTTTTCAGTCGCAATAACTTCACGAGTGCGCCCTTATGCTTGCGTTTTTACCCTGGTCCGCGCTGTATTAAGTATAAAGACAAACACCCTCGAGTGCACACACATGGATACACACTGACACACGCACACACACTAACAGAGACACAAGCACACAATACGCATACACACTGCCAAAGGCACAAAGACAGGCACACACAGACACCTGCACACACTCACCAGTACCTGTTGGGGATCAGCTGGTGGTGTTTCCACGCGGGTTCTGCACGTTCCTCACTGGTGCACAGGAGGGTTTGCCCATATATACCGTGCATCGTGTGTTGACACAGCCCTTTCTCTGCACAGTGTAGTATACAAATGGCCATTGTGCTGGGAGTGTGCTTTCTTCCTTCCAACAATGCACCTGCCCCGTTCTCTCCGAGTAAACACCGCCTGAGTGCTCCTTTTGTTACCGCCTTGAGACCTCAGGCCTGCTCTCCATGGGCCAGTGTGCTGCAGACAAATTACACCCCTGCTGCTTGTGCGCTCCCAGACAAAGGGGGAGGCTCACCTTACTGTTCACTGAAGCCTCGAGACACTGCGCCTGCTAGCAGCACTAAAATGTTCATCCTTCCGAGGTCGATAAAAGTAGCACAATTCTTTAAAATAAAAAAAAGAACAGCTACTTTGCAAAAGGTGTGCTTTAAAACTACATGCAATTTATGTTGCTTACATGTGTGTAGACACACACACACGTATTCAGAGTCGCCCACATGAGATCTGCAGCACTTTCGTAAAACCAGTACGGTTTTCAGTCGCAATAACTTCACAAGTGCGCCCTTATGCTTGCGTTTTTACCCTGGTCCGCGCTGTATTAAGTATAAAGACAAACACCCTCGAGCGCACACACATGGATACACACACTGACACACGCACACACACTGACTGAGACACACGCACACAATACCATACACACTGACAAAGGCACACAGACAGGCACACACAGACAAAGACACACAGACACGTGCACACACTCACCAGTACCTGTTGGGGATCAGTTCCTGGTGTCCACACGCTGATCTGTGTAGCGCCTGCTAGCAGCGAGCAGAGGCGCTGCGTGCGGCACTACACAACGAGGGCACAGCACACGTCATCACCCCGGCAGCCTTTCTGCTGCGTGTGCGCTTCCTGAAAAGGAAGAGGCTCACCTTACTGTTCACTGAAGCTTCGAGGCACTGCGCCTGCTATCAGTGTGATTGATGCGCTCTGTCAATATGTATATACTGGCCACAGCTCGGTGTTCGCTGAATGGAGGCGCAAGCATGCAATATGGCATAAACGTACGCAGAGACTGATGCAACTTAAGAACCAGCAACAGGAAGGAGGGGACCACTCAGGGAAGCTTTTATCAGCGCCGCGCGCCTCTCCGAAGACTCCCCCTGCATTCCAGAGAGGCGCGCGACGCGATCCGGACTGCCATGCAATGCTGTACAGACAAGACCTGGCCATGCGCACAACGTTATCCTATGGGAAAACGCTGCGCGCGGCCAGGTCTTGAATCACTTCGGCGTTCTCAGACTGCTGAGACGCCGACTATAGTTCTCTGGCGAGAACGCGCTTTCAGCGCGTTACTAGCCGAGACCTAAAAACACCTAACTTGGGCAAGAAAGGATGGTTTGATTAAATCTGTGAACATAGAAAGGAGGAACTGAAAGACTTACATTAGATGCAGTACAGAGGAAATCAGAACAGTCAAAATGATTGCAGACTACTAATTAAATCAAAAAATGAAAAAGTTCTGCTGGCCCAATGGAGAGTACTGGAAAAAGCAGCCTTGTACACAAGCTCATTCTGGAAAAGCTTAGGCAATGGCCTCAGTGCAAGAAGGGATATCATGAAAGCAAATATCTCAGAAGATTCCTGGATCTGGCACTTGAGTGAAGTATCTTTTGCCAATATCTCAGTTAGAAGAAACACTACAGGCACAAATTATGCAACTGGTGTAGCCAACACAGAGTTGGTTGAAACAACTACAGAGGACGTTTTTCAAGACATATTTGCAGGGGTTAAAATCATAATGGCAACCAAGACAATAAAGGAAGACAAAGCACTCGGGGCAAATATTGTTTTTACAGGGGGCTTCAAACATATGCTGAATGGGGGTCAAGAATTCTATCCCCAATATTTGCCTCATCTAACAAATGCCACAATTGTTGAGAAATAGTATCATCATCCCTACATATAAAAAATAAAACAGCCTGAAGTCATATAGACAAATTAGTCTAATTATTATTGACTGCAAAATCTTTTCCAAACTATTACTCAGGAGTCAGTACTGTAGGAGGCTGGATCAAGGACACAAATATTCTGAACCTGAAACAGTGCAGCTTTACAGAAGGTCTTTCAGCTATATACATTTTTTATATTCATGCATCTCATTCAAAAGTGTACTGCAGCAAAAAAGATGGCATTCTACATCACCTTTTATGCTTTTTCATTTGCTTTCGATTTAGTACCTAGGCAAACACTGTGGCATACACTATCAGAGATGGGGTTGAATCCATTGTTACTAAACTTGATAAGAATGCTGTACACCAACAACTCATCAGAAGTGAGAATAAATATAAAATGAGCACTCAGTTGGCATTGCACTACAGTGAATGGGTTGAAACAAGGCTGTATGCTTGCTCCAATACTATTCACCATGTATACAAACTGTAGGATAGTGCTTTGGTGCCCCCACCTCTTTTTGCTCTGGATCCTGTGGTAATAGAACCGAAAGTGCACTGGAGCCTGCTAACCAATCCCCTGTGCCAGTGCTCTTTCCCTTGAAAGTAATGTTAAATGGTACACCCAATTGGCAAGATGCTTTAATCTCCCCTGTAAGTCCCCCGTATATGGTGCCAGTGGTACCCAGGGCAGGGGTAATAAAGGGGTCATCAGGGCTGAAGCACTATTTGTGCCACCCTGAGTATATTTAGCATAAAATATTTTTATTGAGCATTTCAACAAGATAGGAGTACAATAAGGCTGAAAGAGGCCGCAGTTCAGCCCGACGGAAGACAGGCAAAGCAATGTGGTGGGAGGGTACCAGCCAGAGGTGATAACATGCAGGATCATGGTTATACACTGCAAGCCGCCTACAACCCAGCATGGGCCGGCCGCGTCAGAAACACAGTAAGGCTAAGAAGCGACCCTCATTTGCCACCAGCTCCACCAGGTAAGTAGGCCCAGGTCCCCTAACAGTGCCATGTGACCCGGTACTAACCAACCTGCAGACCAGCCCTCTCCCATCGCCGAAGCGTTCCTCAGTCCGCTAAAGGTGCGACACACCTCCGTCATCTGACATACTCAGAAAAAAGAAACCCCACCCCCCCTCCAACAATCCCATCCCGACCCCATACTCAACAAGACAAACCCCCCCCCTCGGCCCTACCGCCCAACTCCCCGTGCCCCTCCCAGCTCCCTCCCTTCGTGGTCCATGGTCTCCCCCATCCCCCATTAGCCTCTTCGGACCTATCGGGCAGGCCCAGCCTTAGTCCTCTCGGTTTCAGTCTCTGTCAGTCTCAGCAGTCGAAGGTACCTCGGGCAAGTTACTTCCACAAACTCGGAAGACAAGAGGGCTAGAAATGGCCTCCATAGCTCAGCATAGCGGGCCCCTTCCCCTGCTCTGGACAAAGAGAGCCGTTCCATGCCCAGGACCATCCAAAGGCGGTGAAGCCAACCCTGGTGCGTAGGAATCTGCGCCGATCGCCAATGCGCCACAATGTTCTGTATCGCCGACCCCAGTGCGATGGCAATCAAGCGACCCCTCCGTGATCTTAGCGGGTAGGTCAGCGCGTTAGGTAGCCCCAAAAGGACATAGGAGGGAAAGCGCGGGATGTCTGTGTCAAAATGAGCGTCAACATCGTTTAAGATCCGACGCCAGTAGTCTTGTAGGAATGTGCACTCCCAGAGTATGTGTACTAATGTGCCAACTTGACCGCAACTCCGCCAGCATAGGGGGTCTTTGCCACTGTCCATCTCATACAGGCGCTCCGGGGTGTAGTACCAATAGGTCACTACTTTCGTGAGAGTGTCTGTGAGCCCCATATGGTATGCTGAGTGACACGCTCTATAGTACACTCCCTCCCACTCCTTATGTGTAAGGGATCTCCCCAGTTCCCGCTCCCAACGCACCCTGCTCGCGCTGTAGGTGTACCTGTGTTTGTGCATGAGCATTTTATAGAGGTCCGAGATTAACTGCTTGTCCGTTGTGCGGGTGATCAGCCAACATTCAAAAGCCGTCAGGCGCCTATCTGCTACAGCTCACACCGTGGTGTTCAGGGCCCAGTGCCTGACCTGGAAATATCGGAGCCGTTCGGATTCTGGCAGGCCGAACTCCTGACGGAATTGTAGGAAGGGGATTACTCCCTCCGGGCCATAGATATGGTGGAGCGCGCAGCAGCCAGCTGGTTTCCAGCGTTCAAAAGCCTTCCCGTCCAACCCCGGTTGAAAATCCGGGTTCTCAATGATGGGGGTGAGGGGTGACGGTAGGGTGGTAAGACCTTGGGAAACTCCCACCCGGTCCCAGATCTCTAGCAGAACCCGTGTGATAAAGGTTGCATAGAGGTTAGGAGGCCTGTGTTCTCGGCGCATAAAGGGAATTTCTTGTAGGGTCCTCCCTGCGACCGCTTGGTCCTGAAACAACCAGTGTTTCCCAGATTCCCATCGGACCCATTCTGCCAGGAAGTGTAGCTGCGTCGCCTGGAAGTACGTAGCCAGGTCCGGAATCCCAATCCCTCCGTGTTCCGGTGCTAGCATCGCTATCCGCAGCTTCAGACGGGGCTTTCTCCCATTCCATATGAACCGAGAGAGCTCCGACTGCATCAATTTAATCCAGCCTTTGGGCGGAGTAAGGGGTATAGTGCGAAAGAGGTAAAGTATTTGAGGGAGGATCGTCATCTTGACGGCTGCCACCCTGCCCAGCCATGACAGCGGGTAGTATTTCCACTGTCCAAACTCGTGTCTGATTTTCTGTCTCAATTGGGAGTAATTAATATCCACAGTGGTCTGTAGGGAAGGGGCGAGCTGTATCCCGAGATATGGGACTGCCTCTGTGGCCCATTGCAAGGGGAATGTGTCTTGTAAGCCGGAGCGCGTGGTTGGCTCCAGTGACAAATCGAGGGCCACAGACTTAGTCATATTAACTTTAAAGCCGGAGACTCGGCCGAACTGTGCGAGATCATCAAGGCAGACAGGAAGAGAGTTCCGGGGGTCGGCAAGAGACATCAGGACATCATCAGCATACAGGCTTATGGTGTGGACGTCGCCCCCAAACTTGATCCCCTGCACTTTCGGATCCAGCCGAATAAGCTGCGCCAGGGGCTCCATATGGAGGGCAAACAATAGGGGGGATAACGGGCATCCTTGTCTGGTGCCTCGTTCGATCGTAAACCGCGGAGACGTATAGCCATTGACCCGGACCGCCGCAGAAGGGAATTTATAGCAGTTCATTACTCTAGTTCGGTCCCATGCCGGCCTTCACTAGCACTTTCTCCAGATAGGGCCAATGCACGCTATCAAATGCCTTTTCGGCATCGATAGCCAGCATCATGTATTCACCCTTCGTGCGGGCAGCCTTCTCCAGGAGGTGGAGGGCCCTCTTGGTGTTATCAGAGGTCTGACGCCCCGGAATGAATCCAGACTGATCTGGATCAACCAGCCCTTCCATGCAGGGTCCCAGTCGGGAGGCGAGAATCCCTGTATAGAGCTTAAGATCCACGTTTAGGAGAGAGATAGGCCTATATGCTCCACAATCCGCGTGGTCTTTGCCCGGTTTAGGTATGACCGCGATAGAGGCCTCCAGCAAGTCCCTCGGGATCGCACCTTCCTCCGCAAAGGAGGTAAAGAGTTTAGCAAGCAGTGGGGCCACCTGGGCACAGAAGGTTTTAAAAAAGCTCGCTGGGAATCCATCCGGGCCAGGAGCTTTGCCCAGTTTGAGGCGGGAAATGGCCGAAATTACCTCCTCCGGACGAATGTCTTTCTCTAGACAGTCAATCTGCTCTTGCGTCAGGACCGGTAGTGGGATCGACGCCAAGAAATCCGCTTCCGCCTCTGGGTCAGGTGGGGCAGCTGCGTATAATTCAGCATAGAAGGCACTGAAGGCCCCCGCTATCGCCCGATCCCCAGTGACAGGTAAACTATCCCTCCCTCTCAATTCCTGAACTTCCCGCTTCTGGGTGACCGCGCGTAACTTGTGCGCCAGGAGGCGCCCGCATCTGTCCCCCCCTGTGTAGTACGCATGTCGCAGTCGTAAGGCTGCGTATTCTGCCCTATCTAGATCTAAGGCCGCAAGCTGCTGGCGGGCAGCTTTCAATTGCCGCCATATTCTCGGGGCCCCTGTCCTCCTGTGAATCTGCTCTAATTCCCTGGTCCTCTGGGTGAGCTCGTCCCTCTTGGCCAGACGTTCCGCGTTCTCCGCTGTCGAGACAGAGATAAATTCTCCTCTCAGGACCGCCTTTAGCGCTGCCCACTGTGTAGCCAATGTGGTGTCATCGTTGCCGTTGTGGGAAAGATAGTCCGCCATTGCCCCCTGGATTTTGGTGACCACCTCCTTCCTATGCAGCAATGATTCCCGGAGACGCCAGACCCTACCGGAGCGCGGCGCCGTCTAACCGGAGAGGGTGACTATGACCGGCGCATGGTCGGAAAGAGAGGCCGTACCAATATCAACGCTGGTGACAAGCGATTGGGTAACTGTGGAGACAAGCAGGTAATCTAGGCGCGCATACGTTTTATGGGCAGCTGAAAAGTATGTTTAGTCCTTTTCCCCGGGGTGAAGCTCGCGCCAAAGATCCACTAACCCCAAGTCCCGCAATCGGGCCAAGCCTGCAGCCGATAGCGCTCCTACCTGTGTTGCGCGCTGACAGGACCTATCTAGCAAATTATCAAAAACCAAATTCAAATCCCCTCCCAGCAAGAGATGGCGGTCCGTCGTATCAGTAGCGTCAGTGAGCGCCCTATGTAGGAATTTTTCTTGGCCTTCATTAGGCCCATACATCGAGCCAATCGTGTAGGTCAAATCCCCCATTGCAAACCTGTAGACCAGAAGTCTACCTTTAATTTCAGCTAGTTTGCCCAGCACCTTACCCTTAAATTTCCGGGCCACTGGAATCGCAACTCCCGCCCTTTTATCCGGACACGAGGAAAAGAATTGAAGGGGGAATTTACCAAACTTAAGGCGATGACAGTCCTTGGCTAATAGGTGTGTTTCTTGTAGGAGGCAGATGTCCGCCTGGGACTGTTCTAGTAAAAGCAGGACCGCTTTGCGCTTTACAGGATTGTTCAGACCTCTCACATTTAAAGAGAGAATAACCAAATCACTCAACACCATCTAGAGAAGTGTATCTACCAAGCCGCCATGGAATCGGCCCTCGTATTCCACTGGGGAACCCAGTGCCCTCCCTCTCCACCAAGGACCAAACACCTGAGGTACAGACCGCTCCACCCTTCTCCCAAACCATGGACCCACGACACTCCCCAGCCAATATCCCCCACCCTACCCTATCCCCAACAAGCCAACCAGAAAACTCCCCCTCCCCAAACTGTAGGAAACAGGAAATAGTTTTGTCCATTGTCCACACGTGTCGGTTCAATGTGAAGAATAGTATAGAGGGAATGTGGCCGGATCCATTGTCCCCCCCCCGCCGCTGACCCATCTCTACCCATCCCATCCGCTCTCAGGAATGCATCAGAGCGTCATGTCCAAAGTTCAACCGTTGTCGGTTGCCGCCAGTTCCATCACCGCCGTCTCCACTGCCGATCGCTGACCCTCTTTGATCTCCCCTGCAGGGGGCCGTCTCGGCCTGCGCTTCCTCCATTGCTGCCGCCACCTCCCGGCGGCACCCGCCCCGGATGCCATCTCGGACGGTGGGCCCTCCTCCTCCTTCGGTTCCTCGATGCCCAGGAGGTGGCACGCTTCCTGGAGGGACCTCAATTGGCACACCTTGTTGTCCCACTTAAACACCAGCCGGAAGGGATGGCCCCAACTGTACGAAATGTTGCGTCGTCTCAGTTCAGCGGTAACCGGCTTGAAGGACCTACGCTTTTCAAGTGTGATGGCCGCCAGGTGCTGGTACAAGGACGGAGAGTGGCCACCAAAGGAAATAGTTCCCATCTGTCGAGCCTTGTTTAGGATCTCCTCCTTGGTGCGGAAGTCCTGTATGCAGACCAAGATATCAGCCGGCAGCACCGAGGCGGCCCTGGGCGGACCCGTCCGATGAGCCCTATCAATGCGTAAGGCCGAGTCTGCTGGCCTACCCACGACGTGGTTGAATAGGCCCTGAGTAAAGTGGAAAAGGTCCTCTGTGTCGGGTGTCCGCCTCACCCCCCAGATCCTGACATTATGCCGCCGGGAGCGGTTTTCCAAGTCTTCAACGTGGGACTGAAGGTCCACCTGCTGATCGTGAATACGGATGATCTCTTGTTGCAGAACCTCTATTTCAATATCACGCCCATCGCTCTTAGTTTCCAAGTCTGCTACTCTTTCTCCTATAGCTTCTGTGTCGCGGCGGACCTCTCTAATCTCCTCCTGTAGTTCTGTCTTCAGGGCCCGGATGTCTTCCCGCAGGCCACTGAAGAAGGACTCCAGAAAAGTTTCAGTGATGGGCTCCTCGGTACTCGATGTTCCAGCGATGGGAGTGCTGTCCGCCATCTTGCCGGTTCCTACCTTCTGCCCCGACGTATTGGGTTGCGCTCGCTTCCCCGCCGTGGTAGGGGTAAACAGTTCTTTTATGGTCCTGTCTTTCCGCACTCTCGCTGTGGACATGTCCAGCGGGGCCCACAACCAGGCAGCGGCAGGTGCAACACGACGAGGCGGTACTGGTCCTCAAACACGTGCGAAAGCCCAATTCTTCCTCCGTGAGCGAAGCACATACCGACCGCTCAATGAGCTCCTCTGCGGAACCCACCGGTGTTTCTCCAGACCCCACACGAACGTCAGGGGGGCGCTGGCTCTACCTCCTCTCACTCTGCTGGGCCCCCTCTTCGCTATCTGGCCACTCACCACCGACACTCGGGTGCCACTTTGGCCGCCAGTCCCGAAGCAAGTCTCCCGATCCCTGTGGGTGCTTCACCGTAGGCCTGTAAGGCGTATCCGCTATGTCGGAGAGCAAGCCCGCACCCCCACGGTGCCGCGACGGGGCCGACCCCTCTCTCCGCCAGGCAGCCAACTCGCGATCAAAGATGGCGGCCGCCAGAGCACTCTGGCCGTCCTGACCCAGCCGACCGGTCCTCAATGCCCTCGACAGACCTGTCGCCGCCTCCCGGCGATTTCACCGTCCGGCCTGCGTTACTTCCCTCCCGTGGGGCGGAGCAGCGCTGTGCAGTAGTGTCTCACCGGCTCCTTAAGCAGTGCTGTATGAGGTGCTATGCTAGCGGCCGGCGGCGGGAGCTCGGAGAGGCACGTCCGCTCACACCGCCATCTTGGCCACGCCCCCCCTGAGTATATTTAAAGCCTGTAGGTCTGCCATTGCAGCCTGCATGAGCAGCTTCCCTGCTCAAGCTCGACTCTGCACAACACACATGTGTGACAGGATAACCATCTCTGCTTTAATATAAATAAGCCACCCCTAAAGTAGGCCTCCCGTAGCCTCAGAGGCTGTGTGCATTATATTAATGGTGTGGACATGTATGTGCAAGCATACATCTCCCTACAATGATCTTTCTATTAAAGATTACTGTAAGTGAACGGTGGTCCATCGTTTAACATGGACTGGCTACCGGGCATCCAAGAGTTAGCCAGCTCCACTATGGTACCACCGAATTCAGTTGTGTTTGGTATCAAACACCATGCTTTTTCACCCCTGACATGATTCTCATGTCGAGGATGAGCTTGCATGTACCAAGGTGGCATCCTTAGAGGTTGCCTCCAAGTTGCGGCAGTCTCCCTGTGCTTTGGCGGGCTTTCCAAGGTGGTTGCCACCAAGAAAGAAGTCTTCCTCCTGCTAGGAAGTGCTATAACTCCCAGAGGATGGCGACAAAGGCTTGGGCAGGAAGGCCACACCTCCGCTCTCCCAGGATGGCAAGTTAATGACCCATCTGGACGGTGCGCCTCAAAGGCCACACCTCCTCTGATAAGCAAGTGGCATCTCCCAGTGGAGACAATGTGCCACCCCAGTCCTGCACCCAGGCACTCATGCTTGCGAGCAGTTGGGAAATAAGGTATTCAGGCTAGCTAGCACTTCTAGGGTGTGCTAGGTGGTCTGAAGTCAAACTGTGCCATCAAATGGAAAATGGAGACAAAACAATTAAATCTGTACCTGACTCGAACATACAGCTGATGACCCAAAAAAGGATGAATGAAAATATAATAACAGAAATAACAAAAAGGGGAGAGAGAGACGGGGTGGATTCGTTCTCCCTTAATAGAATTAGATAAACACAGAGAATCCACAGATGGGTGTATGGGTGGTCCCTACAGTGGGGGGGAGCACACAGTGTTCTTTAAATGCCCCTCACACACCAAAAGGACCCTTGGTGTCATGCTTCATCATTGGGGTCTTCGCACCCCTCTACGGGATGCGGCGTGCTGCTAACCTACGACTACACGGGAGCACTTTTTAATTTGACTATGTGTGGATTCTCTGTGGAAATATAATGAACAATTAGCTGACTTACAAGTGTCCTAAAAGTAAAAAGCTCTTGAAAGTTTCCATTCTTCCTATCAATCTGACCTCTTTGAAATTTCCTCCCAGGCACATGCACACTTGATTCAATTATCATACCCCAGAAAAAGAAGATTATTTGCATTAGCCATAAGTTGAGTTCTTCCACTAAACACGTTACTGAATCACAAATATCAAATGCTTGTATTCTACCTCATCTTTTATGTTCTATACTGTATATTGAAAAGCGCTCTGATACCCTCGTGGGTCACGTTCGCGCTATATAAAACGTTATCAATAAATAAATAAATAGAAGGAAGTTAGCCAAGTCGGAAAAAATGCCATCATGGTCAAATTGAAGATCTTTATAATTTTAGGTTAAATACACGACTGGATCAGATCGAAATCAAACACAGGTTGGACAAACAGCATCTAGAGAAGGTTGAAGAATGTATGTTTTGCCTTCTATGTGACAAATTTGACAATGTAACTGCGCTTATTGGTCGTTTTCATCTCCAAAGCTAGAAACCGAAACAGAGAAATGAAAAATAACTGTGACAAGCACCTCACACAGAACCTTAGGTGCAGAGTCAAACATTGGGCAAAGAGAAATTACTTTGAAGCGCTGTAAACAAGTAATTAGCCGCCAAACGGTTGCTTTTATTAAATTTCATCTAGGTGTTGTTATGCCATATTTTGTAATGTGATTCTGTGTGCTTAAGGCAGATTTCCACGCCAAAGCATTCAAATACATTTCTAAATGTCTCATGCTCTGAGCTCTTTAATGTTTTCTTATTTTAGCCATGCTGCACCACAGGCATGCTACTGTATAGCATGGCTAGAAAACATTGACAAAATACATAGCTCTCAATAGGTAGACCTTTTAGCTTTGCTAATGCTTGTTTGGATTGAGCTCCAGTAACCAGTATACCCTCCTTTTATTTCTGCTTTTCTTCCCTAGCAGTTATCTCCATCTTCTTGTCATATCTCAGCAGTTACAACCAAACCTGTCGGGATTAATGCTGCCAGTTTTCCTCTGATGTTGTGGGAGGTGACATTCCAGGCCAGCTTTCTCGGTGCTCTGGGTCAGTCAGTTAATGAGCCAGCTGGGAGAAGAACTACAAACGGTGGTGAAAGACAAATGAGCTGCTGAGTTGGTTCAAAGCGAACTTTCTAGAGGCCTAGGCCGTTGCAGGCCCCAGTGAGAGTCACACTGACATACCGAGGCATGTAGAGCTCATTGGATAATTTACTAATGTTTTCTCCTCATCAGTAAAGATAAATTGTCTCCTTTCCAAGACTTTTACAAGGATTTTTCCCACCATGGATGAAGTAGAAATGTGCCAGCCCCAGAACGTGACTTGGCAATGCCCAGTAGTTAATTTGTAAAAAATAAGAATAGGAGGCAAATATTTTAGGAGGTTTCTGCCCATTACTGGGGCCACCCACTGCAGCCGCCGATGCTTTCCCTGTCGCTCTGTTCCTTTCCCAGTCTATGTTCTTGACAACTTTGTTGTTATGTACTGAGCACAATTGAACTCTACCTAACTAGATGTGTGCAGCACTGTAGAATTGTCAGTAACGATATGATACATTTTTGTTTTATTTGTTTCAAATAACAAAAGCTCCTATTTGTTTTCTCAATGGCTCTTAATCGAAATCTCAAAATGGCCGCGCCATTGCAAAGGCCCGTCAACTGGTCCAGTATCACTGAACGGGCCACCTTGGGCAACGGTGCATGAACCAGCGGCTTTCCTTATTTATGGGTATGCTGGGACTGAAGAGCGGTTCAAAAGGGGGTGGTGATGGACGGAGCATCTGAACCAATCAAACACTCACACCCAGTCAAAAGATCTGGGTTTGATCCATCACCGTTCTTTAGCCCACTCTGCCACCCCAGTTCAGACATGGCTATATGCAAATCAGTCTGACCCTGTGCCTCATGGGAACAGTCCAGCCCGAACTGCCAAGCCATGCCTTCCCTGGACCGGAAACAAGCTTCCGGGGACCGGTTTCTGGCATTCCAGCCGTCTTCAGCCCGGCTTGCTTGAATCCAGTGGCAAAGTGAGCAAGGGACTCACGTCTGAGCATACCCTGCCACACTTATGGCGGCCAAAGCGGTTCAAAAGGGGGTGGTGATGGACGGAGCATCTGAACCAATCAAACACTCACACCCAGTCAAAAGATCTGGGTTTGATCCATCACCGTTCTTTAGCCCACTCTGCCACCCCAGTTCAGACATGGCTATATGCAAATCAGTCTGACCCTGTGCCTCATGGGAACAGTCCAGCCCAAACTGCCAAGCCATGCCTTCCCTGGACCGGAAACAAGCTTCCGGGGACCGGTTTCTGGCATTCCAGCCGTCTTCAGCCCGGCTTGCTTGAATCCAGTGGCAAAGTGAGCAAGGGACTCACGTCTGAGCATACTCTGCCACACTTATGGCGGCCAAAGCGGTTCAAAAGGGGGTGGTGATGGACGGAGCATCCCCTTTTGTATCGCTTTGGGACTGAAGAGCAGCATTCTGTGCCATTGGTGTAACAGTCCCTTTTGCTGTCGAAGTACTGCCCTTAGTGAAATAAAAATCTATTTGTGTTTGTCACAGTTAGTGATGCTGCTCAGCAGCAGCCACTCTTTGACTATTCACAATCAGTGCAATTATCAGTGCAAGCACCTCAATTTAGCCCAGGTGCTGAAATATCAGATCCTTTATTGGACATTGACAAACACGTGTTCAAATAAAGCACAGTAAATGTTTCATGGCTGTGCCTCTCGTGGTTGAAGGGGTGTAGAGACAAATATGCTGTGGAGTTGGGGTATGTTAGAGGTTGATCTCCATAGATTTTCTTTATGATAAGGAGTCAAATGGAACCAGGCCATGGACCTTGGCTATTGAAACCACAAGTGGATAGGAAGTGCACCGGTCTGCATTAAGGTCAGGTAGAGATAGCATCAGGCCGCTGTAATGTTTACCTCCCCAATGGATGTCCCAGGTAGCCAAATCCCTTTGAATTTACCTCCACTCAGATCAAGCAACCCACAGGGAGGCGGTGGAGATCTTGGCCAATGTTCTTTCCATGGTTCTCACAGGCTCATGTTACAGAACGCTGAGTGAGAGAAAAGCCACTACCAGAAACCTGGACTACAGTATAGTGCTATGTACCTAATAGTTGCTTCAAACCCTCATTTGAAATAAGGCAACCACACCCCAAAACATAAAATCTTGACCAGGAAACACAATACTGCTAGATGGAGGATGACAAGCCGTCAAGGGAAGAACATACCTTATTACCAGCGGGAGTCCTCGATATCACAAATGGGTGCAATAAGCAGAAGGACGATGAGAAATTTCCAGATAAAAGGTGCAACTCAATCAAGGCAAAAACAGAATTGGCCTCGAAGCACTTCAGCCCCCAAATTGAATGAAGCAAGGCCTATGAGCTAATCCACACGGAGGAGTAGGTTCCAGCTTGTCAAATCCAGCAATAGAGCTTGGGTGTGCAAGGAAAAGATCCCCGATCCCTCCCATGCATGCACACACAGATATGCTTTTTTGGGACAAATTAGACCAAGAGTTTCCCAGAAGAAAGGAGTCACTGGAACCATTTGTGAATCTGAGACTTTTAGAACCTCAACAGATTGGTGAGACCTGCTGACCATCCACACATGAACAGTAAGGATGCCATACCTTACATCAAAGCTACTGTATCTCACAGAAGCAAGGTCCAGGACTAATCAACTGTACCTGATACTTTGGATTTTTCCAGGGGGGAAAGTGGGGGAGTGGGGTAAACAATTGCTGAACAACCTGATCCTTAAAACTGGATCAGTGGCTCTGCTTTTGGAGATTATTGAGATGTTTTCTTTATTCCAGGATGGACTAAGTCCCTTTATTCCAACACCATCTAATGCTCTGGAGCCTTTAATAAAATCATCAAACTTGAGGGCCAAGAGGATTGAGTCATAGAACATTGCTGCAGAAGTCATTTGGAAGGATCACATTACATCAAAGTGGTAATAGTTTCTGGAGATGGAAAGGCAAGCGAAGCATGCAATTTAATCCTGCTCAATTTCAATTAAAAGTGAAGCCTAGATGAGAAAGACTTAGTGGACAAGAATGTCAACAAGTCCCAAACTGGATAGCAAGTTCTATTCTTTGGAATTCCGCAACAACCCGAACCCGTCCAAAACCATCTTTAAAGTACTTAAAGACCTTCTGGCGAAAGGGACCTCTTCTTCGGCAGTTTGTACCACTTCCCATTGCGAGGCCCTGGCGTCTTTTTTTCTGGAGAAGGTCCAGGTTATTTACCAGGCCTTCCCCAGTATTGCATTCAAGGCCTTACCATCATGCGTTCTCTTCCCCCACTATCATCTGAGGGGTTTAACAAACTGGCCCAGCAAATTAAATCAGGCTCTCCTTCGGATCCCTTAAGACCTGCCCTTTTTAGAGACCAGTCTTTTCCTGGGACGCTCTACGGTGTGTTCCCTGGTCAACCTTTCGCTGGCCTCGGGCCTGGTCCCAACCAAATGGAAGCAGGCAGTGGTTTCTCCGATCCTGAAGAAGCCTTCGTTGGACCCATTAAAACCTGAGAACTACCGCCCTATTTCATTGCTTCCTTGGCCGGCGAAGGTTGCGGAGGCTCATGTTAATCTGGCCCTCTCAGAACATCTTACTCGGGCCAAGGTCCTGGACCCCACGCAGAATGGTTTCCGTGCTGGCCACAGCACGGAGACAGCCCTCCTCGCCATGGTGGAGCACTTGCGTGCGGTGTTGGATGACGGTCAGACGGCGGCGCTTGTACTTTTAGATCTCAGCGCCGCCTTTGACACCGTCTCGCACCGCATTTTGCTACACCGCCTAGAGGAGATTGGCATTGGTGGGCTCGCTCTGCAGTGGTTCCGCTCCTTTCTCGACAATCGTTCCTTTTGCGTGGCCATCCCCCCATATCAGTCCAAATCCCATCCTCTGGCCATGGGGGTTCCGCAGGGATCCTCGCTGAGTCCCACGTTATTCAATCTATACGTGAGACCGCTGGCTGAGGTCATCAAGCAGTGGGGCATGACTATGGTCTCATATGCCGACAATACTCAGCTAGCGGTTACTATCAGCGGGGATGCGGAACGGGATGCCCCTAGGTTTCAGAGTGGACTGAGGGCAGTGGCCAGTTGGATGACGGCCAACTGTCTCCAACTTAACGCAAAGAAAACTGAAGTCATGATTGTCGTAAGAGAGCGGAGCTTTGGGGGGACAGGTGGTGGCCTCCTGAATTGGGGCCACTTCCAACTCCGGTGGCGGAAGTGAGAAACCTGGGAGTTTGGCTGGACCCCTCCCTTAATATTGCTGGCCACACAAAGAGAACTGCGGCCTGCTGTTTTGGTGTCCTTCGGGGATTAAGACCTGTCCTCAAATTTTTTGATGCCCCGACCAGGCAGTTGGTGATTCAGGCGACGGTGTTGTCCCGGCTTGACTATGCCAGTTCTCTCCTGGTGGGGGCCAACCAGGCAGATATCACCCGCCTGCAGCGCGTCCAAAATGCTGCAGCCAGAGCGATAGTTGGCTTGCCCAGGTTTTGCCCCGTCTCTAACACTCTACGCTCCTTGCATTGGCTGCCGGTCAAGATGAGAATTCACTTTAAGGTGCTATGTTTGGCCTTTAAAATCTTGAAAGGCTCTGCCCCCCAGATTCTCACCAACCTTTTGTTTTCTTATGTTCCGACACGTTCTCTCAGATCCGCCGGCCAGGCTCTCGCCGTGGTTCCCCGGTTCAAACTTTGTCGGGCCGGGGGCCGTTCTTTTCGAGTGAGGGCTGCGGCCATCTGGAACTCCTTACCGGTTGAGGTCCGCCTGTTGGAGGACCTTATGCTGTTTCGTAAGGCCATTAAAACTCTTTTGTTTTAAATTCTCTCCCTCCAGTTGTCCCTCTTTCTGTCTTTGCTTTTAGCGTTGCTGTGCTCTACCTTGTTCTGCGCCGGGACGCTCCTTTGCTGGAGCAGCTGCGCGCATTATAAATACCCATAGCATAGCATAGCATAGCATATGAGGGGATGGAGTATTAAGGACATGACTACTGCACAGTGGCCAGGCCTGCAGCATTGCAGTGCACAATGTAGGAAACCCAAGAACATTGCAGGGCACAGGTGATTTGTAAATAGACGGACCTTTACCACAAACCTAAATTATACATGGCTCATCTTAGGTGAATTAAGAGGGATGGAAGAATAGCAGAACGCAACAATAAACCAGAGGAAGTCATCCACTCGGGATATCATAGGAACACATACAAAGCACCAGGTAAAGGCAGGAGCACATGTGCAGACATAAGTGATAGATCATGTTGCATATTGTGCATGGCTAAGAGAACAAAATGTCAGGTTCGATTGCAGTTAAGAACATCACTCAAGCAAGTGTACTTCCACAGGTGAAGGTGTGGGTAAGAAGCACAAATGTACACTACTGGCATGAGTAGTAAGACAGAAAGTCTCGCACCAAAGGACAAGAAGTACATTTTAATAGAAAAGGCACGCTGCTATCATGATTTGATAGATAATAACAAAAAATGTTACTCTCACCCGTATACAGGACAACCTGAAGTTGCTTGGAAACTAGGTATGCCATTGGCTCACTGGGTCCCTGAGCAATGCAATAATCAGAAGTGACCACACGTTCTTTCAATACATTTCTGAGAGGAATAACAATACTGTCTTGTGATTGCAAAAAAGGTATCCCTGTTCAAAAGTATTTAAACAGACAATCTTGGTCAGAGGCATGAAACAGCACTAATAATCTATCCATAGACCTCTATTTAAACTCCCTAAAGCAATACAAAAAATAAGAGGTAAAAAGGAATAGCCAAGAAGCTGCAATGAAGTTAGTGTGACAGTTGGTTAGTGGACCAATAACGGTAGATACAGAGATGAGCAGTGGCCCCAAAACATGTGGTCAATAGCCCAAACATGGAAGGATAGAGACAAAATGGGAGCTCTTCCTAGACACAAGCAAGACACAGATAGTAAGGAACCTAAGACATATTAGCAGCTCATCTAAATAAGTAAGTAGGCTTCTTGCAAGGGGATGGTGAATTTTCTAACAAAAGTAGAGTATGTACAATCAAATATTGTACCATGACTTCTCATTGTGTGCAAGAAAGGTAAGGCTCTATTGCATGTTCTGGAATATAATTCCCCTAGCTTACAGTACTGTCAGTTACCCTCTGAGAAACATTTCCAATTTTGAAAGGCGAGGAAGATACACTTATCAATTTCAACCTAATAAATCAATTGAGTTGCACAGATTTCCTAAATTTCAAAGCAGAGAAAAAAGAGAAAGCATCAACAATGCTCTTGATTAAAAGGATCCCAAACAAAGCCTTGATATAAACACAACCCCAATAATCTAAGGAAGGAGAAGACTACAGTGGCTACTAGACATTATTGAGGTCCTTGGCAAAATGCTAGAGTATGAGATCATAGAAGCATAAAATTAAATAAGCCAATAAGACCTTCCTCTAGGAATGAAGATTATGTAGTTCAGCGTTCTTAACCTGCCTACAAAATTATATAATATTAACCGATTAATAAAGTATACATAAAAAAGAAGCAAAATGGAAAACTGAAATGTTCATATTGTTCTGTAAATATGAAGAATTTGAACCTGGAGGCTAAAAATTAAGTTGGTATCCTCAGACTGATTTGTGGGAGCTGACAGTGAAGTTCATCAAACACAATACAGTATGGATGGTGGGTAGCCTCAATTAAATTTAGAAAACCTCCAACCTTCCCATTAAAATTTTGATTTTTTAAAATTTGAGAATTCAAAAAAATGTTTCATCTTTTGTGTATTTGTTTGATGAATGTGTTGTGTGCATAGTTTTGCGGTTCAAATCATTGAAAGTACTTACGCCAGAGTCCAAAGCTTTCAATAATGATTTAGTGGTTTTCATCGGATTCCAGTAATGAGTCAGTGGGGGTCCCCGGATTACAGTAATGATTAAATTGGAGCCCACAAAAGTCAAAAGGTTAAGAACCACTGATCTAGATAAAGAATCTTTTGAATCAATAATCAAATGGGTCTCTTGAAGTCTCAAATTTTGGTCAAATCCAACAGCCAAAATGCTGAATACACCCTCATCAAGTTACTTAAATTGGTTCAACATTTACCATTTCACTAAAATTGGTCATCATACAGATGTGGCACACACAAAGAGAATTGTACTTTAAGCTCAATGTCTCACTCCCTCCAAGTTTGAATCTAAATTTGAATGTGAATAAACTTTTGGTTTCCACCCCTGCCCCAGGTCTCGATGTAAAATCCCCTCCCCAGCATATCCAGTGTTCATCTTTTACTTCCAGTAGCTCTGCATAGCACTGTAACTGAAGGCAAAGATAAGTGGCATCATCTTTGGCTCTTACCTTTTCACTGATAAGAGTTATACTCCATCTTCGGAGAAGAAACTTTGCTGCTGCTCTAGAAGGACCCAGGAGGTATACTGCTTAACATGGAAAGAAGCTGCAGTGCTCAGTCATAGATTAAGTTCAGCTTGAGATCCTTAACCTCGAGGGCAGAGATGAAGAGCATACGAAGACCAAAAGTTGTGAACTTCTGCTCAGCCTGGCACAGGATCAACCTTGTGTGCATTCCTGTCAGTCGGCATGCTTTATCCTTGAATCTTGTTGTGTATGTGACTTTATTTTAACTTGTATTCTGTTTTTTACACTTTCACATGTATGTATTTTGTAGCTTTTATGATTCACCATGTGACCTCGAATAAAGCTTATTTTGATTGATTGATTGAATGTGACAATCATAAGTGTCCCATGTGCTTCCTCTATGTGCATCACCACATCTATCTAAGATTGTGTTAAAGCTTTGCCACCTCTTGCTCTATCTCCGCAGCTGATGATCATGAGAATCAATTTGCACATATCCTACATTGCTGCCCTTATTCTTGTGAGGGCTGACTGACAGATCATGTGCCGAGGCTCCCATCACTGCCTTTTTCTTCAGTGACGGTTGACCATGCAGGGTTTATGTATGTCACCTCATCTTCATCCAGTGGGAGATTGGCTCCAATGGACAGCCTTGTGTATTGGTTCTGCTGCAACCTATCCTTACACATGACCCAAACATCCCACTCCATTGACCAGTGGACCTCAGGACTAATTGCCAAATGCCTGACCACGTGGTTTCGACTGGTGGCCCCTCCAACCTTTTCAAATAAAAAACAAACCCTCTCAGATATGAAACTGGGCACAAACAAGGATATCAAGCTATCCTGGCTGATGACCTTGGCAGTTCGGGCTGGTCTGTTCCCATGAGGCACAGGGTAAAGGCTGATTTGCATATGGCCATGTCTGAACTGGGGTGGCGTGGTGAGCAAAATAACGATGGATTAAACCCAGATCTGTGACTGGGGGTGAATGTTTTGCCAATGTGCAATATTCCGTCCATCATCTTGTGTGTTTTGACAAACAAGAATAATCAGGCACTGCATTTGGCTTTAAGATGGAGATTATCCCATTAATGTTGTTACCAGAAACCTTCTGAGACTTTCAATGCTGGTAAATTGTGACCTGGAGCAGGGAATTCAAAGCCTTCATTGAGACCCAATCCTTCTCAGACACATAGCAAAAGCAAAGTATACAGTCAACAGGTGATAGGAGAAGTAGCTGGGTGGTCCACATCTATAAGAAGGCAGAGAAGAACAAGTCAGAGTTCTATGACCCAATAAGCCCACTCGATCTAGATCTAAAGGTGTTGGGGATGCTTTACAAACATGGATCGATGAGGAAACAAACCTGTCACCTGTGCAAGGGGACATTCAAAAGATATTGTCAACTGGACACAGTTGAAAGGAAGACACTTTTGTAAAAGTTGGGAATGGTGAATACATAGCCACTTCTGAAAGCCACACTTGTGAACGTGCACTCCCTTTAATGCATTTTGGAGTGGTGCTAAATAGGCACAGGAGCAGATAACTGCAAAAAGCAGGGTTGCTTATTAGGTCCTGCACTTTCAAATCTATATACCAATGCAATATATATATATATATGACACATTACCAATAGCCTCTGAAGATACCTCACCTATTGGGAGGAAAAGATGCCTATTCACTTTTATGCAGACAATTATGTGCTACCAACTAGGACTCCTGTGGCATTACAACAACTCTAGGCAGGCATGTAAGAGTACTGCAAGTCGGGGGGAGGAGCCAAGATGGCGATCGGAACAGTCGCATAACCGCCTCGCTCCGTGATCCCTTCCTCCCCGCCACCTATCCTGTATTTCATCCTGTTCGGGGTGTTCCGAATTCGGTCACCAAGGAAGAGCCTTCACTTACCATCCTTTTCCGGGGCTCTGGCGTGCAGTGGTTTCGGCGTTTTGCCCTGGTCCCCTTGCTGGCTTTCCAGGCCCTGACGCCGGGGCCTCGGGTGCTGTGCCTGCCCGGAGATGTTCGGAGTGCCGGCGGTCCGGAACCGGTGGAGAGACCCGATGGTGGGAGCCTGAGAGCCGCGGGCTGGAAGCCCCGGAGCGGACCCACCCCCGCTGGTGGGCCACTCCGTATGTCCGATTGCCTGCCGGCCCGAAGAAGAGAAGCCGCGCTGTCCGGCGCCCCTCACGTGCGAATCCCACTCCTGTTGCTTGTCCCGCCCGGGGTCCGGTGCTGGGCTCCCCCCGAGTGTTGTGGGGAGCACGCCCGTTCTTCTGGTGGCTCTCCTTTCTCCGCCGAGCGCCATCCGCCGCGGATCGGCTGTGTGCCCTGGGGCCGCCGGTGCTCCTGGTGGACTTTGAGGCGCCTGCGGCGAGGGCGGCGGGCGCTGTGCTTAAGATGGCGGATGGCCCCTCGGAGTGTCTTTCGCCTGGAGACAAGGAAGTTGATGCATTTGTTCTCTCCAACCCTCGTTTGCTTCGGGCGGCCCCTACTCGGAGTGCTGTCTTGTTTGCCCTGGCTGCTCTGCGGATCGATCTGTCCTTGAAATGCCGAGACTTGGAGTTGCGGATCGCCGCCATGGTTGCTCCGCCATTTTGTGACGCGGTGTCGTCTCTCCGAAGTGTAATGGTTGAAACTTCTCCGGCTGCTGTGCTGGGATCTCCGGCTGGGTGTTTGATTCTATGGGATCAAGTGGACCCGGTGCCGATGCTGCAGTGTTTCCCACATCCTGATTTCTTTGCTTCGTGCTGGACAGCCCAGATATTGTGCTTGGCAACGTGGATCTTTGAGGTACTTTTGCATTCTGACTGCTGCCGAGTTCTCCTGGTTGCTTCTTGTTGGCCGGGACGGTGTTTTGCGGAGATCCCACTGGCTTTCCTTGACTGGTATGGACCCACTGTATCATGCTGTCTTTTGGCCGTGGCGGGGTCTGGAAGCTCGACTCTTCATAAAAGTGGACAGGGGTGATCGTGCCTGGGTGCCTGTGGGACCTTTTTTTAAATGGCATCTCCAGACCTCGTTATTTTGGATAGTTCCTGTCTCCATCCTTGTGTAGGCTCTTCTTAATATCCTTTTCGACCTCGATTAGTGATCCGTTGTTGCGGATGGGGTAGTGTTTTATGTTTCGTTCGCTGGCTCCTCTCCTCTCCTTTCCTTCTTTTTCCTTTTCTTCTCTCTCTTTCTCCTTTCTCTTTCTTCGTTTTTATTCCCTCTCTTTTTCTTCTATATTTCGGGTGACTCGGGGCGACAGGCACGCTGTTTAGTGGGGTAGGCCGTAGCCATTACAGTGATGTAGGGTGGGGGGGTGTTTGTTATTTTAGTTTGTTTTATTCTATGGTCCCTTTTTGTCTTTTTCCAGGGGGTGGGCTATGTCCCTTTGTTTTCACTCCTTTGTTTCGTAAGTGTCTGCACTGTCTCCTTTTTCGGGGCGGGAGGGCTGTACATGTGGCGTCCATTTTATTTGTTTGCTGCAATTTGTCCTTTATTTTTGAACCTTTGATGGGCGTGGGATGTCTTTGGGCTTCGCCCTACGGTGGTTATCTGATTGCGTGGGGGGCTGTTTCCCTCCCGCCCCCCCCCCTCTTTTTCTGTATATGCTGCATGACGCCCTCGTAGATATGGTTGCTGCCTCCTCTATAAACCGTAAAATGAAACCTTTCTTGTCCTGGCGCTGACTGTATAATGACTTCATTTCACGTCTATCCTGTACTCATTCTATCGTGCACATTGATGTTGGCTTTTTGAATCTCCTGATTTTGCGGCCGGCCCCTGTGGTTGTAGGCCTGCGCTTGTAACTATACGTATCTTTCAATAAAGGTTTTTAAAAAAAAAAAAAAAAGAGTACTGCAAGTCCAATGAATGTAAGATTAATGAAAGCAAATACTACTAATAAAACAAGTAGCGTGACGTTACAGATTAATACCGAAGACTTGGATGTGGTTGCAATAAATCCATATTTAGATCTACTGATTTACTGATTTAAGAAAATGGCTCATGGGCACCCTACATAAGGTTTTGCAAAGGTCTTCGGCTGCTGAACACAGCAGCATGGAGTTTGCATTGTAAGAAATTTAGGCCATAAACTGTCCATCTTCATGTATGTATTTATGTATGTATGTATGTTTATATGTATGTATGCGGTATTTCTATAGGTCAAACCAAGCCAAAAGGCAGCAGAGCAGTGTACAAGGATAAAGCAAAGTATACAGTCAACAGGTGATAGGAAAAGTAGCTGGTTTATAGACTGGAATAGCATTATGATATTAGGTGGAAGCCTACCAGACAGCGCAGCTCTTTGTTCTGCTAATGACTTCTTGTGGACATTCTGAAAGGTTCCCTGGAAATGCATTGAACCCATTGCTTACCATTGGCTTTAAGGTTTGTAACTCACAGTTGCTTGCTTTCTATTTGCTAGCTTATTTGTTTTAGGCTACACAGCTTGAGTTCGCCACTCCCGTGGATCATCACAGGTTTACAGTATCCTTCTGAGTGCTCGCTGTCTGTAAACAGGCTTTTAAATCTTGTTCTTTTCTTGTCACATTTGCTGTGCATTCAAAGATAGAGGTCAAATGTAAGGTACTGTCTTCCGATGGAGCTTGGTGTTTACTTTTCTTTCTTTGACTTCAAAATTAGAGAATTTATGTGACAATATTGATGTGAAACGAAGGGATTTTTTCTAGCACATAACAAAAATGAACTGTGCTGATATTTAAAAATATATTAGACCTAGAAAAGTACAAATTAGCCTCTTTTTGTAATTCTGAAGTGTGGTGGAAACATATATTTGAATATGATCGGAACACTTCAATACACTGGGTGTTGACATTTTGTTTGTGCACAAGAAAACTGTATGTCTGTGCAAAGGTCCCCCAGGGTCCTACAGTTGGTCCCAGACCTTATGGTGGCATACCCCCAGGGCTGGAAAGAGGCAGTGGTCATTTCTCTGAAGAATAAACCTGATGGAGTCTCTAGTGATTTGAAAAACTTTAGCTGCCCGCTCCAGCTAAGATCCTGGAGAAGCATTTTAATCAGGAATTAGCTCAGTTTCTCCAGAAGCATGAACTCCTGGACCCTTCTCAAAATGTGTTCAAGAGGAATCCCCAAATCGGTGTTCTTTGCAACTGCTGATTCCATTCGCAGGCAAGTAGACCAGGGAGGTGCAGCTATACTTGTTTTACTAGACCTGTCTGGAACATTTGACATCATATCTCCATCTCTTTCGGTACAAAAGCTGTGGCAGGCAGGGCTGAAGGACGCAGCTCTTAAATTACGGGAGTTTTTCCAACAGGGTAGGCTGCTTGCAGTTAGTTGAGGGGACCTCAGAGCCGAACTCTTCCAGCTCCCCTGTGGGGTTCCTCAAGGGTCCTCCTGCAGCCCCACCTTATTTATTTTGTATGTTGCCCCTCTAGAAAAACTGGTAAGTTCTTTGGATTCCAGGTGTTATCCTATGCAGATGACACCCAGATCATTATTGCCATCTCAGATGACTGGGTCGAGGTAGCGCATAAGTTTAGGACTTGTATGTTGAAGATCAGCAGGTTGATGAGGGAGAACTGGCTCAAAATGAATGCTGAGATTGTAGTATTTGGAATAGATATCTCTCTTTGGACTAACTGCTGGTGGCCAGAAACCTGGGTGTGATTTTTAATAACACCTTGACCTTTAGCATCCAGGTTATTCGAACTGTGAGCTCCTGTTTCTAGATCAAGATCTTGAAAAAAATACTGTTCTCATTCCAAAAGAGCTCAGGGTGTCAGTGGAAAAAGCGCTTAACACCTCTCACTTAGACTACTGTAATGCCCTCTTTTTAAATACCAACCAGTATTTGTTAAACAAGCAGTACATCATTCAAAACGCGACTGATTGATTGGTCCTGGGACTACCTAAGCACTCCTCAGTCAGGGAAGGTTTGAAATCACTTCACTGGCTGCCACTGAAGAAGTAGGTGCACTTCAAAGCCCTATGTTTGGCTGACAAAGCCCTCCCTTCTCAGGGATCATTTGACCTCAGAATGGCCTTTAATTGACATGTTCCGTGGAGGCATCTGTGTTCAATTGGATGACACCAGGTTGTGGTTCCTAGTTGCAAGAAACCCAGGTGGTGGGAATGGGCTTTCACAGTGGCTGCCACCAGGTTATGGAACTCCCTCCCGGAGCAAATCAGGAGCTTAACTTCACACCTAATTTTTCGCAAGCAGGTGAAAACTTGGTTATTTGCAAACTAGTCCTTATCAAGAGATAGTTAAGGATTTCTCTGCTTGGGGTCTGCACAAGTCACACAGTTCCCTCTGGTTTCGGCAAGTTGATGCCTTCTGGTTTAACACGCTCTAGAAATCCCACACTTACAATTAAAATTACAAATATAATTTTATTTTGTATTTCATTTTGAAAGGTTTATATAGCGCTAGTCCACCTGGGGGTATCAGAGAGCTTTACAAATAAGTAAAACAAAACAGTTGTTTTAGATGCCGCATACAGCATGGAGGACAAAAGAGAACACATTGAGTAATATAACGTTAAGTAGAATAAAAATGGGAAGAAGTGGCAAATTAGAAACAAAATGAGAATGTTACAATTATACCTTATGATACCATATATGGAGGGTATGCTTAGTAGTTGTAATATAGTAGTTGGAAACTTGAAATAGAAACAACATGAAAACGTTGTAATTATACTTTATAAAACAGTGTAACGAGAGTAAGCTCAGGAGTCATAATATAGGCGAGTGAGGGGGGTGGGGAAAAGGTAGTATGGGAAGGGGTACGGAGGAGAAAGGTGGAGAGGGGTAAGGAGGGGATGTGTAGGTCGGTCAAAGAAGGGCTGGTGAGAGTGGGAAAGGGCGGGGTGAGAGTGGGAAAGGGGAGGGGGTTTCAAGAGGAGGGGAGAGAAAAGCAGGTACGGTAATAAAAGGGTTATGGACCCCAATGTTTGCTGAGAATTTTAAGGTCTTTTTTGAAACTGACATAAGAAGGGTTACATCGTAGATCTTTAGGAAGGGCATTCCAGATGCAGGGGGCTTTACCAGAGAAAGAGCGAGACTGGGAGGCTTTTTTTTTTTAACAGAGGAGGGATGAGGAGGAGAGAGTTGTTGCTTCTCAACGGTCGGGTGCAACCTGCTATTTTGAGTTTGTTTGAGAGCTAGAGCGGGGTCTTATGGTAGAGGGCTTTGTGCATAATGCACGCAATTTTAAAGGAGGATCTGCCTTCGATAGGAAGCCATTTGAGGTCCTTGAGGGCAGGTGAGATGTGGTCAAAACGTTTGCTGTCAGTTGTTAGTCTGGCCGCTAGGTTGAGACCAGATTTGATGGGGCAAGGTGAACTTTGGGCGTTCCGGAGAGTAAAGCGTTTCCGTAGTCAATTTTCGAGAGAACTAGAGATTGTACCACTGATTTGAAATCTTCCGCTGGAATGAAAGGTTTGATTTTTTTAGATGACGGAGCGTGAAAAGTGCTCCGTTGGCCGTGTTTGTTGTGTGGAAATTGAGCTTTAGCTTACTGTTGATGGTGATTCCAAGAGATTTAACAGATTTGGAGAAGGAGAGGGAACAGTTTAGGACATTAAGGTGAGCGATCCATATTTGGATGGGCAGTGGGTTGTTTTTAGGAGAGAAAATAATTATTTCAGTTTTGTTTGGATTGAGTTTGAGATGATTGGAGTAGAACCAGGATTGTGTCTTAGGGAGGTGTTAAGGTGTAGGACATCAGAGTGGGATCTAATTTTATTGTACAGTTGGGTGTCATCGGCATACAGGTGATAGTTAATTCCGGCTTCTTTAAGTATGATGGTAAGGGGTTCCATGAAGTGGTTGAAGAGAGCAGGAGAGAGGATAGATCCTTGGGGGACACCGAAGGAGACAGGTGTGGGGCTAGAGAGGCAGGTTTGAATTTTGATTTGCTGTGTTCTGTGTTGGAAGTAGGAGGCGAACCAGTTAAGGACCGTGCCATTAAGGCTGAAACGATCTTTGAGTGTGTTAAGTAAGGTAGAATGGTTGACTGTATCAAATGTAGCAGTGAGGTCTAGGAGAATGAGTAGACAGGACTTGCCCTTATCCAGGTTGTGGTGGATGTCATCAACTATATTTAGCAATGCAGTTTCAGTACTGCAGCCTTTGCAGAATCCAGATTGTGGAGAGTCGAGCAGGTTGAAATTGTCAATGTGTTGATCCAATTGAAGTAGGGAGAGAAGGGGAAGGTTGGAGCTAGGGCGGAGCTTGTTAGGGTCATTGGGATCGGCCTTAGGGTTTTTAGGAATGGGCGTAATTTGTCCGAGTTGGAGGGAGATAGGGACGCACCCCGTGGAGAGGGAGGAATTGATGATATTGGTCCAATAAGGGATGGTAGGGGGTCTTTTGTGTGAGAGGACGGTTTTAACTTGGATAAGATGTTAAAGACTTCAAGTTCAGAAAAGGAGTGGAAATTCTCCCAGAAGGCGTTATTTTTAGGCTGTGGGTTGGTGAGGTGGGTTTCAGGAGAGGGTGAGGAACGTAGGTGTGTGGAGGAACCCGGGGATAGAGTCAGGGGGAGGGTTGGATTAAGGTAGTATCAAAGGTACATTGGGGTTAGGAGGGTTCAAAGTTAACAGGAAGGATTGATTAATTTTGTCAGAAAAAAGTTAGCGATTTCTTCACATTTGTTTGTGGAGGCAGTCAAGTTGAGGGGGGCAGTGGAGGTTTGGTTTCTAACTATGTTGAACAGTTCTCTGGGTCTGTTTTTGGCATGGGTGAGTTGCAAGCGAAAGAAGGATGCCTTTTTGGAGAAAATTTGTTTTTTGTAGGTTGATCTAGCGGTTCTGAGGATGGCGAGATGGGAGCGGGAAGGGTGTTGTCTCCAAGCTCTTTCGGCTAGTCTAAGTGCACGTCTTTCATTGTTGAGGTCTGAGTTAAACCATGATTTGGAAAGGATATTTTTTAGAGTTTTGAGTTTGGGCGGAGCAAGTTGATCTAAAACTTCGGAGACAGTTTTATTAAAGTGCTCAGTGAGCTCATTTGCATTTACAGAGGGTAGGGTGAGAAGAAGTTGAGTTTTGAGTTTGGACGTCAGTACACCAGGGGGGATGAGATTAAGGTTTCTAGTCAAGATCGTGCCTTTATTGTTTTTGGCTAGGGCGTTCAGGGCTGGGGAAATCATGAACAAAATGAGGTGATGGTCAGACCAGTCTATTGGAATGGTGTTGGATAGGGATGCCAAATCAGTGTTAGCAATGATGGCGTCAAGAATAGACCCTTCAGAGTGGGTTGGGGAATGGCACAGTTTTGTGAGGTCACTAATCTCGAGAAGATTAGTGAGAAGGTTGACTGAAGGGTCCTCGGGTTTGTTCCAGTGGAGGTTGAAATCACCTAGGAAGAGATTTTTAGAGTTAGAAATTGATGATTGAGTGAGAAGGATAGATAGTTCCTCTGCGAAGAGAAGAGGATCGCCAGGAGGGTGGTAGATATTGTGTAGTCGTATGGGGGGAGCCTTGAATCTTTAGTTCGGCTCCAAGGTATTCAAAGGTTGTGTAGTCTGAGTTCTGGTCAGTTTAATTGAAAATGTTTTGTCTGTAATGGCAGTGCACTACCTCACCAATCAATTCATTTCATAAAGCTTTATTCGGAACAGGAGACAAGTCCATAAAAGCACAATACACAAAAATACAATAAAAAAAAGCGGTGGCCATACTAACACAAACTGTACAAATCGGTTAATAATGGTTAAAACTGCATGCTTTTCCTAGCATTAATTGATTTTAAAAGAAAAGTCGCTGTATAAAAACAGACATCAGGGTGTTGAAGATTAAAAAGCAGTCTCATGGAGTCTTTTACATTCCTAACTCCAAACTTCACGAACATTGGTTTCAGATAAGCAATCCGCAAGTATTTATACAGTTGACAGAATAAAAGAAAGTGCTTAGTGCTTTGTAAACAAATGTTGTCACATGGGCAGGGACCAATAGGAGGTAAGCGCTGTGGGGGGAAGGCCACTAGGTTGTGGACTATCCCAGATCTCAATCTAGTCAACACAAACCGATGGGTCTTCCAGGTCACCTGCGATAAATACGGTTGGAAGCCCGAAAATTCATTTAGCTCATAATATAAAGTGCAAGAGGAAAGAGCAACATTCTCTTGGTGCCGTCTGTTAGCTTGGTGATTTAAAAAAGAGTTCTTAATTTCCTGTTTGGCTAAATCAGAGGCACCACAATTGTTAGTCAAAACATCCAGGCCAAAGTACTCCTGAAAACAATCCACATTATACTTTAGCCAAGGAATCCTTCGATAGTTATCCAGGGACAAACAGTCTGATATAATGGATCTACAAAGACGTCTCTTCTTTCATCCATATCGAACGCCAGAGCATAAGTGGTCTCAGGAGAACCATATCGGAAAGATGGAAAATACCCAATTCTTTGTGCACTAAGACATTGGAGACTGAGCTGGGTAGACACAAGAGTCTCTTTACAAAAAAGTGTTCTCCTCTACCTGGAGCGGTCCCGCCGGGGCATAGCCCCAGACACCTGCTCCATACAGTGCCATGGAGAGGCATCGAGACTGGAAAATTTTGAGCATATCATGGACACGCCTGTCCCCCAACTTCGTAGCCAACGTAAATATGCCATTAGAACTCCTGGCCATCTTAGACCTTACATTGTTGTGTTCGCTAGACCATTTGTTATGTTTATTGTTTGAGAATGTAACCCCTAGATAAGAAAATTTATCGACAATTTGAACCTTATTCCCCTCAATGAAATATGAGAAGGGCTTCCTTCCGTTCCTCCTTCCACATTCCATTACAACAGTTTTAGATTTATTAATTACTAGCTTTCTTCCTTTAATAAATAAGGAAAAACCATCCATCAACCGTTGGAGGCCTATGGGAGTGCGTGAGATTAGAACCGCGTCGTCCGCGTATAATAAAACTGGGACGCGGTCACCGTGTATTGTGGGGGCATCCACTGCCATAGGTTTTAAAATTGAGTCTATCTCATTAATGAAAAGGGTAGAAAGCAGTGGAGCCAACACACATCCCTGTCTAATTCCACGCCCGATTTTAAACTTGGTGGTACATTCCCCTTGGATACCGTAACGTACACAAGCACGTAATTTGGTGTACAATCGTGCCAGAAAAAATACGATACCCTCAGGAGCCCCCATTTCAATAGGCTTGGCCCATAGGATGGCATGATCCACTAGATCGAAGGCACTACTTAAATCCGCAAAGCAGAGATAAATAGTGCCTGGTTTTGCTAGGGTATATTTATCGATAAGCAAGTCTAAGTTAAGACATTGCTCTATCGTCCCACAACCTTTCCTGAAACCAAATTGACTGTCGGCCAATATACCGTTCTCCTCCACCCATTCTTCTAATCTTACCATAAGAACTCGGCTCATGACTTTTACGGAAGAATCCAACAAGGAAATCGGGCGATAGTTCTTGGCATCCCCACGATTACCTTTTTTAAATATTGGGATGATAATCGATTCTTCCCATGTCGGAGGTACCTCATTACAAACTGCAGCATTAAAAATGTTGGTTAAAAGTGGGCCCCAAACCTCGGGTACTAATTTATAGACATCGATTGGGACCCCGTCTGGACCCTGTGCTTTCCCCCCTTTACTAGCCCTGATACTGTCTATAACCTCTGAGACGGAGATGTTAAGTGGCAGATAGGGCCATCTAACCGTCATATCCTCCATAACACTGTCAGAGTCAAAGATTTTAGAGAAATGAGAAATCCACTCTTCCCTAAGGACGGTGGTTGTTAGTTCAGGGATTTTTTCGTCTTTGAGAAAAGGGGAATTAATTGTTTTCCAAAACAGGGTACAATCGTTCAATTCAGCAGCACGAGCCAGGTTGTCCCACGCCTCCTGCTGGAGCTCCGTTTTCCTACATTTTAAAATTTCCTTGTAACTACCTCTGAGACTTAGGACCGAGCTCTTATCTCTGGGTTTGGTTGCTAGTGCCTTTTTTAGTTCTTTGAGGGCTTGTGTACATGCTTGATTAAACCATCCCCGCAAGCGTCCTTCCTTATGCTTAGCGGTAATGGTAAGTTTAGAATCAATGATTGAATTAATATAAATAAAACGTTTGATAGAATTGGCAGTGGCATCACCGTCGTCTAAAATCCCTACAATATCTGTCAGACAACTTTTAATAATGGAACCAGAGGTAATCTCAGCCTTGTCCCCATTCCATCTAATTCTCATACCATTGGGGCGGTGAGCTTCGATGTTATGAATACTCCCCGTGTTAGGAATCCTTTTGTTTTCCCACAACAGTGCCTCAACAGTCAGACAATTATGGTCACTAAGCTGCATATCGACCACTTTGGGTGCCATTACCCTGGTTTCTAGGCTCGAGGAGATACAGATGAAATCAATCACCGAGGAAGCTCCACGGCCTATGAAGGTTGGGGTAAATTCCTCACAATCATTTCTGTCATTATCCATGATATTCATATCATGTCCGTGGAGGAAGAGGTTTAGTGATTCCCCATAGTGATTGTGTTGGAAATGTAATGCACCCTCTCCTTGACAATTTTCCATCCCGCATAAGTTTAGGTCGGAAAGTGGGCAAATAGCAGCATTGAAATCCCCTGCCATAAACAGATCAAAAACGACATTAGAAGTAATGATAATATCGTCAAGGGCGCTAGATAATGCTTTAACCGCCTGATCCCTGGTGTTATCGAAGATGTTGTTATAGAAATTTATTCAAAGAATGTTCCTACCATCAGCATGATATAACCACAGGATCTGAGAATGCACCCCCACTTTTACATATTTTTTGACCAACAATGGAGTGTCAACAGATATCAAAACCAATAGACCCCCCTTCGCTCTCCCTGACAAAGATCCAATAGCGGGCAGCTGATATGAAACAAATCCGTCATAGCCCTTAAAATCCAGGCACCAAGTTTCCTGGAAGCATATAATTTCAAATAGGGCTAAAAATTCTGTCCAGCCCAGACAATCCGCTTTAGACCTGATACCTGCAACATTCCAACTTGCGATATGGCAGCTACTAAAACCTTCTCCATAGGGTGATCGCCCATTACCATGCTGCATGAAATCGAGCCTAGTAATACCCTCAGGGTTGGTAGTCATAAATGAACTCTCCACACCTTCTCCCGTTTCATCCATCATGGCCACAGACATACAATCCACAGGGGTACATACTTCATTGGTGACGATTGTGCACCCCAGTAGGTGGGAACTATGTCCACCACAGGTTAAACCCGGCTCCTCCTTGTTATCAATAATAATCGGGGCAGTCTCCAGTCAATCGGTGAGATCTAACCCACTCAAACACTGGAAACGATTAGAAGTATCCACCTGAAATCCACTTTGCTCACCATGTGGACCTGCACCCCTCCTCTTTGACTGACCATCGTCCCTGTGGGGCTGGCCTATAAACTGTCTATAGAAATAGCCTAATGGGCGAAGGGAAATACCATTCTCATTACAGGGGCGGGAGGTGGCTCTAATTAAGGTGGTGGTAGCAAGGTGGGGATTACTAAAGTTTATGATAATACAATCACCAGTAATGTTCTTAGGAGTAGTACCAATCCAGTTGGTTCTGGTGGTAACCAGAATCTGGTCTGCCAATGCAACTGGAAAGCCACATTCTCGATTGAGCCATGCCACGGTTTTGTGTTTAAGCGAATCTTGCGATTCGTTAGCACGGTAAAGCCCCTCATTCTTGACTGGCGGGACGTTGGTCAGTAAAGCCACGTATAGTGCACAGTCTGGTGGGAGATTCGGATGTCGATAGCCATCGTTTTTAGACTTCCCCCTATCTGTGTTGGCCGACCGTTTACCTAAGATCCCGGTGGGGCGCAGAGTAGGGGGGGCGGGATTGGGACATATGGATATCGCTACTGTTGCTTTAGCTGAACCATTGGTGGTCGGCTGTGGGGGCTTGTTGATTTGGCCTTGAACGCTGGCAGCTGAGTTAAAAGTGTTACTTTGTTGTAGAGATGGGCAAGGGTCAGGCCGAACCACAGCGTCACCTACTGAACTAGTATTAGGTTGCATAGGCATACTAGTTCCACCACTCGCCATAGGAGCCGGTGGGGAACTAATATTTGGGTTCAGACTAGATTGTACCAATCCCCCAAGCGTGACAATTCCTTAGAGACCAACTCAAGCTTTTCCAGTATGGGTAGTATAATTTTTTCAAGCTTGGCATCGATGATACAAATCAAGGAGTCTAACTGGTCAGGGGCTAGTGTAAAGTTAGTGGGGCTTAAATCATCCTGGGGTCTGTGAATATCATTATTTGTTCCCTTTGATATAGGGTCTGTGTTTCTTTTATACTTCCGGGTTGCTCCCCTTTTTGGTGGCATTGTTCTGCTTTAATGCCTCCCTGACCTCAGTACTACTCTTTGCAATTTAGGGGTTGGGATTGGCGAGCTGGGGACTTCACAGTCATTATTGGAAGTGTTAGTGTCTTGATTGTACTGTGAGATCGGCGGAGCAATGCTGCCCTGGATGGAGGGATTATCCAAAGGGCCTATCACTTCGCTTTCATCAATGACTGGGGTGGGATGAGGGGTAGACAAAATAATTGGTATCTCGGTGGGAGTAATCGGTGAATCAGAGACAGTCCCCCGTCCCAAGGATAGTCTACGTTCTTTGTTGATTTTGTCAACAACTTTCACCAGATAGTTATCGAGTGTTGCTACAGTGGATCGGACATTCCCTCCCAGATTTTTAGGCATTTTGCAAGGGGAAAGAACAACACAGATAGAATGGTAGGGAACCTTGAGTTAAAATAATAAAAGATTAGACAATTTAAAATTCCGACAAGCGTTGAAATGAAAAATATGCCGAAACCCAATAACAAAAATTTTCTGGTAAACCGGGTACCGCTGCTATAGTTAGTTCTAGCGACTAGAGCACTAATACAATTATACAAGTTACCATATGTACTCCATAGTCCTCTGGGTACAGTCAAGTAGAGTTAGTGGCCCAGCCCAGCCTCGGCCAGTCGCGGACTGTTGCAGACTGTCCCGCCCTTGTCCCGGGCTTCTCCCGGTCGCTCCCGCGCGCGACTCGCGTGGCGAGAGGCGTTCCGTTCTTTTCTGGCGCCTCCGGGCGCAGTGCAAGCGTCACAGACGCGACCTGGCCGCCGGGGCACCTGGGATTTGGAGTTTCCAGCCCGGTTTTGCGGTGGGTGGTGGGTCCGCGCTGCCGTTTCCCTCACGGTGCCTGCTGGACCCGCTGTCGATGTAACACACAGCCGTTCCCCGCACGGCAGGACAAGGTGTGTCTAGAGCCCCCAGTGAGCGCTCGGCGCTCCGTTCTTTTCTGGCGCCCTCAGGTTTGTTCCAGTGGAGGTTGAAATCACCTAGGAGGAGATTTTTAGAGTTAGAAAGTGATGATTGAGTGAGAAGGATAGATAGTTCCTCAGCGAAGAGAAGAGGATCACCAGGAGGGTGGTAGATATTGTGTAGTCGTATGGGGGGAGCCTTGAATCTTTAGTTTGGCTCCAAGGTATTCAAAGGTTGTGTAGTCTGAGTTCTGGTCAGTTTAATTGAAAATGTTTTGTATGTAATGGCAGTGCACTACCTCGCCAATCATATGCCACACTATGCTACTCTACTCTATGCCCCTCCACTCTACGACACACCACTCCATTCTATGACACTCCACTCTACGGCATGCCCCTCCATTCTACAACACTCCACGTTGCTCCACTCCAGAAAAAGCGATGCCGCTTTACTCTACAACATGGCACTCTACACCCCTCCATGCCACACCACTTACCCCACAGCACTCCAATCTACCCCAATCTACCCCACTCCAGTCTTCCCCAATCTACCAAACTCCATTCCAATCTATTCCACTTTAATCTACCCCAATCTAACCCACTCCACTCCAATCTACCTCAATTCACTCCACTCTTCTTCAATCTATCCCAATGTACCCTATTCCATTTCACTCCAATCTACTCCAATCCAGTCTGGCTCAATCTATCCCACTCTATTCCAATCTACCTCAATCTACCCCACTCCTCTCCAAGTTACCCCACTCCATTCCAATCTGCGCCACTCCACTCTATCCCAATCTACCCCAGTCCACTCCAATCTACACCACTCCACTCCAATCCACTCCAATCTACCCCATGTACTCCAATCTGCACCCCACTTCAATCTACACAACGCTAATCTACCCAAATCCACAGCACTCCACCCCAATCTAACCCACCACACCCCACCCAATCTACCTGACTCCACTTCAACAAACCCTACTCCACCCCAATCTACCCCACTCCAATCTACCCTATTCCAATCTAACCCACTCCACTCCAATCTTTCCCACTCCACTCCAATTTACCTCACTCCTCGTCAATCTGACTATGCTCCAATCTGTCCTACTTTTCTCCACTCCAGTCTACCCCACTCCACTCCAATCTGGCCCAATCTACACCAATTCAATCTACTAAAATCTACCTCACTCCAATGCACCACAATCTACCCCACTCAACTCCAATATACCGCACTCTAATCTGCCGCAGTCTACCCCACTGCAATCCACCCAATCGACTCCACTGCATCTACCCTTATCTACCTCACTCCCCTCCACTCTATCCCAATCTACTCCACTGACTCTGCCACTATATACCCCACTAAATTCCACTTTCATCTACCCCATTCCAATTTACCCAACTTCAATCTAACCCACTCTAGTCTAAGCCACTCCACCCCAATCTAATACCAATCCACCCCAATCCAATCAACCACACCCACTCTACCCCTCCACAATTTGCCCCTATTCCAATCTATCTCACACCACTCCAATCATCCCCACTCCAATATACCAAAAATATACCCCACTGCAAATAAATCTACCCCACTCTACCGTACTCCACTCTGCCCAAATCTACCCCATTGTACTCCACTCCAATCTACCCCACTCCACTCTAGTCTACCACACTCCTTTTCAATCTACCCCACTCCATGCCAACCTACCTTACTCCACTCTAACTCACTCAACTCCAATATACTGTACTCTAATCTACCCCACACCAATTTATCCCACTCCACTCTATCTCAATCTACCCCACTCCACTATACTTCAATCTACCCACTCCAATCCACCCCACAACATCCTACCCCCACTCCAATTTACCCCATGCAACTCAAATCTACACCACTCTACTCCACTCCAATCAATCCCACTAAAATCTTCCCCACTACAATCTACCCCACTCTGGCCCACTCTGCCCCATTCCAATCTATACCACTCTACTCCACTACAGTTTACCCTAACCTACCCAACTAAATCTTCCCCAATCTACCCCACTCCACTGTACTCCAATCTTCCCTACACCAATCTACCCCAATCTACTCCTCTCTACCAAACCTCACTCCATGCTGTGCCACAATGGGGTACAACAGGGAAAAAACACATTGCCAAAGCCAATAGCACTCGCAAAGAAGGGGCCTATTGGCTTTGCAAATGCTTGTTTAAATTGGCACTCCTTCAACTCTTTCCTAAATAGGTGCAGCACTGGGGTGGTTCTCTTGCATATGGGCCTGCTCTTACAAATCTTGAGGACAAATATAGGAAATGCCTGCTGCCTTGTCTTTTCTTTTTACACTTCATAATTTGCAATCTGATTGTTTTCTGGCGGATGGTTTGCCAGATCCACCACATATGGTGAGCTTGTCTGCAAGATAAGCGGGGTGCTTGTTGTCATGACTTTGTGAATAATGCAGCTGCTTTTGAAGATGGTGCTTGATGTCAAGTAGAAACAATTGAGTAGGAAATGGACATCAATTCTAACACAGCAACGCTAAGATATCAAGGTTCTTTGCAGACAGGACAGAAATGTGGACCTCAGAAAGCCTCAAAGAAAAGAGAGGCCATGAGAGAAAGTAGATGTTTCATACACCTCCAATGAAAAAAAAATATGACTTTTGTCCAACACATTTAAAAAAAAAAAAAGGGACATGCATGCCAAAATAACAACTTTATGGACAGAAGCTGAGTAGAGCACTCACATGGAGTCATCCCGTAGAAAAGAGCTAGATAAGGTGTAGGGAAACACATGATGAATAAGGAGTTTTGACAAAGCACTGGATAAATGTGGAAGGAAGAACATCCTCCAAGATGCTGAGGAGAACTTAGAGTCAATTTTGACGAAAAATGTTTTCTTCTTTATGAGATAGCCATCAACCTACACAAAATGTCTGTACTCCATTGAAGACAAATGGCTCTTTATGGTAGCAACACTAGTAACACGCTATTCAAGGCCATACAAAGAAAAACGAGTTAGGGAATTGCTCAATGACTTCATCTAGATCGTCTCAAGATACAAAAAGGTTGGCAAAGCCAATAGGTTTTACATGTGTAACCCATACTAATTGCTTCGCCAATGCTTTTTGTGCACCTGGTAGCAAGTGCATATACAATAATCGGAAAATATTGATGCTACGGAAGAAAAGGATTGTTTTTATTTCCTGCAGGATTCATATTTCAGATGGCTTTGTCAACACTGGCCACCGCAGTGTTCTTGGATCACTTGCACACAAATAGTCCCTCATACACTCCCGTGGAGGCGGAAGGACACCCCTAAACAGTCAATAGAAACCATGGTGAGATCAAATTTCTCCCATGCGCTGTTAAAGGTTATGACTGACAATGCCGCACACTGGTTGCTGTAGGTTAAAAGCAACGTTAGCCAGTAATTGAAACAGGCTGACACAGAGCCCCTAAATAAAGCATAGAATACAAAAGGTTTGCCATAAATGGCACAAACATCCTACGTCTAAACTTAAAAATAAGTGAAATCGTCAGAACAAAGAATGATACTCAACAGTGCCTACCAACCTCAACGAAGCAGGAACATTATGAAAATAAGTATCGGAGATATAAATTCCCAAAGAAGCAAGGAAGGGAAAAAACACACCAATTAAACACTTCCCACAGTGTTCATTAAACACTTCCCACAGTGTTCATTTAACTGCCAAAATAGACTACAATATTCAGACACATTTTGCTCCAGTGGTAGTTCATTTCCCACCTCTATGTTTTAAACTTCCCCATATGAGAGTTATCTTCGGCCTCTAGTCAAACAATGTTGTCACATTTTTCCCATGTATCTATGTGTTTCTTTTTGTTTTTTTAATGGTGATGCTTTGAAAATTAATTCGTTAAATGTTTTTAAAATGATATGGTTCTCTTTCCAACACTAGAGGTCCTTTGTTGAAGTGTTTTTGTTATACAATTGAATTAAGACGAACAGTGCTTTTATTTCTGTGGTACTCATTGGCATCCTGTTGTGATGCTACGAAAGTGTGTATCCCTTCAGCACAAACAAGATTTGTACAGTGCTGGTGCTGCATGAAAGCCACTGTAGGCAGCTGCCCTAACGCATCACCACGAGAAGCCACATTAGCTATCCAGATTATCACACACTGCCTCAAATGGACCTCATTCCTGGGGAAAGAGAGCGCCTTATTGCCAAACTGTCACTTTGCCTGGACCTCTAAAACTCTTTGCAATGGATATGGGTTTGTGGATCCGAGTATACTGTGCATGCTGTATGGGTATAAGGGTCCTGGCTGGCTAAGTAATGCAATGTACGATGCAAGAATGCTCAGATAGGGTTTTGGTTTCTCTAGAAGATAGTTGGAGAGCTCAGTAGGAAAATAAATTATTTAAGAACAGTAGTAGACTCCGTTGTTGTTGGTATGTTCATAGAATATTCTAGAACAATTAATTAATCAACCCGTTTTCAAGTAAGTTTCAGCATGCGGACAAATTCTCAAAATGGAACACATTTTAAAGAAATGCGTACAGCAATGATTTTGGTGGACGCCTTTTAAACAAATTGAAACTGTTCATTTTTTGCAGTTTCTTTAAGTTCCTTCTTCAAACCGAGCCAACAGAGCCATAACATACAGAGCCAGATGTATGTCAGAATATTGTGTACAAAAATATCATGGCACAAAAATATCCTAGCTAGATATCTATTACCACAATATTGCGAAGGTATACAAGTGTACATGTATTATTCTTAACTCCACATACTCCACATTCATTGACAATATGGCCAGATGTAGACCCTTTTTTGCACTTGCAAACGGGCAATTGGCCCGTTTACAACTGCAAACAAATGTCCTGGCATGTACAAACACTTTAGTGTTAGCTACTCTCACTATTTGGAAGGGGCGTCCCTTCCTAATGGCGTGGTCCAATGCCATTTACTATTGTTTTGCAACCGTATTTGGGGCCGCAAAACACTCACAGTTTACCACTTACTTCAAGTAGGTGGTAAACCGCTCGCCAACGGGACGGGGTTCCCAGAATACCCCTTTGTGAGTGTGTGCAAAAATATTTTTTAAGAGCAGGCAGTGGTCCCATGGACCAATGCCTGCCCTTAAAAAAGCAAACTGAAAAGTTTCATTTTTTTTTGTAAATGATTCCCGCTTTCCTTTAAGGAAAACGGGCTGCATTTAAAAAATAAAATGCTTTATTTAAAAAGCAGTCACAGACATAATGTATAATGTGCAGTGTCTTAATACAAATGGACAGAATCCAATATGAGAAAAATATAACACTAGTAAAATAATTAAAACAAAGTAAGGTTACAAAAATTAATACATTAGCAATAAAAGCAAAAAGTGAAAATGAAGAGGGTTTAGAAACCTCGTCTCTAATGGGCTGGCTTTCAATTGAGGATTTAGCATGACTATCTATAACATTTGTAATGTGACTCCATAAAATAGAACATTTAATAGCAGGTGAAATAGGTTGGATATATGCTGTGTCAATTCTGTGGTTGTAACAAGCTGCATACCACCAGGCATGGAAAGGCAGCTTGGAAAAATCTTTCCAATTTTTAGAAAGTTGGTGATACGTGACTGCTAATAGAAGGTCAATGTTTTTTTTTTTATATAAGAGATGAAGCATGTTTCCAATCAGTTGCTAAATACCTAGGAAAATGTTAATGATGACAAGGGTATAGAGGTGTTAAAAATGATGTTGATTCCAAACTTGTGTCCAGAAGGAATGTACAAGTAGACAAGTGAAAAGCATGTGTTGTAAATCCACTTACTGTGAGTGACATGAGCAACAACTATCGGAGTGATCTGGGTAGATGGGATGCAAAGAAACTGGACAAAAAAAGAAGCCTATTGTAAATACCGTTTGAGTAGTACAGGTGGCACAGTATTTGTGTCCAGAGTCGTCTCCAGATGGAAACATTCCAATACATTCCCAAGTCACTCTCCCACACTAACTCAATATCTGATTTAGATCTATCAGTGGAAGGATGACATAAGACACGATATATGATAAAAACTTTAGTATCATTGTGTAAAAGATTGCCCAGAATAGAAGAGGGTGTGGAATATTGTACCAAGATGGAGGTGAACTCATTGAGAACTTCTAATACAATGGATTGCAAAAGGTGAAATTTATGCTGAAAAGATTATGGAAAATTAAAAAGAGATCGAGCCTGAGAAAAAGTATGAAAATAGTTGTGAATTAAGAGTTGATTGACCCAGATTAGTGCATATTTTCTCCAGGTTTCCCAATAAATGGGGTGATTATTGTGTAATATGGAGGTGTTGTACAAAATGGGAGAAGTAAGGAAAGAGGGAACATCAATAGGATCATAAATCTTTAGAGGTTTTAATAGAGGAAATATGTTAAAAAATGAGTGAATATAACTTTTTAGTTATTTTTTTGAGAAGGCCAAATATTCCTGGAAAGAGAAAATATTTCTCTAACTATACCCATAAAGGAGAGTAATTGTTGAACTCTTAGATCCAGTGAACAGATTGTTTCGATATGAAGGATGCCACCTCTATCCAGTCGGAAGTGAGGAGCCCAACAATCTGCGCGATATTGCTGATTTGGCTTTGCTGAGAAACCCCTGAATCTACGGATCGGAGGGTTAGAAAACCTCGATCTGCAGGCTGCCCCTGGTTCCTGATTAAAGGCCCGTGTGCTGCCGGCTTTTAACAAAAATAGATACCTTATCCCAGGATCATGCCCCATATAGGAATCTTCTGGAATTTACTCGTTCTTCTAAACAGAGCATCCTTTCTTGGCATCTAGTGAGGTTATCTGCCCGGTGCCCCTTACGTTGCGTCCCACAGGCTGGTGGACCATAACTTCCCTGCCCCTTGGATTCCTGTTTTCCCACCCTCTCTTTATTCATTATTTTGCTTTTCGCCCTGAAAAAGGCATTTACGACCTGAAGAAGGCGTTTTTGCCCTGAAGAAGGCGTTTCGATGTGTGGCCCCAGCTGGGGCCACACACTGAAACGTGCGTTGGCATTTTCTGTGAAGGGGAAGCTGGATGATATCTACCCCTATCCCCTTTGCCATGACGAGCCGTATTCCTCGGTCTCAGGACCACCTTGTGGCGTTGATCCATCTTTTGTGCCTGTGTGAATGTGATTAATTGTGTGATTGAGATACGGAGTTTGTGTTGAGTGGTGGTAATTATGAAGGAATGAATGTGCAGTACGAGAGAGGAGTTTGGGATGATATATTTTGATATTCTCTGTTTTTGATGCTTTTATATGTATTATGCTAAACAAGATATCCTTTTGAAATATTTGTCGAAAACCAAATAAATGTTATTATTTTGTACTATGAGGTGTGACTGGTCTTCCCTGCACTTATATTGCTCTGGTGACAGAGTGTTTATATAAGGACCCCCATGTGGGGCCTTGTTTCATCTATTGGGGCAGGTAGTTTTTGTTGTAAGAATTCCAGTTTTTGTTGTAAGCATTCCTGAATTATATATCTGGAAGTCAGGAAAATTAACATCACAATCTGATTTATGACATTTTAATTTTGTTAGAGAGATACAAGATGAAACTATGGAATTGATTTGCGTACATTTTTTTTAGAGAAATAGAAAGGGGGATGTTGGAAATAGTGTAGAGAACGATAGGTACTGTCATCATTTTAATGGTGTATAAACAACCCTCCAGGAGGCATTTAAAGAATGCCAGTGATTAACCACAGTAGTTATCTTAAGTTTACACTCCTTCAAACTCAGAGACATGGAGGTTTGAAGCAAATGTGACAAACATAGCCCTAAGTATTTAAGTTTGGATGGGCAGCTGGAAAAAAAGTCAGTCGCTAAAACATTATTTCTGAAAGTGAATTTGTTTAAGGGTAAGATTTCACACTTGTTGCTATTTAGTTTATAGTCTGATAAAACAGAATAAGAGGAAACTTCTTTAAGAAAGGCAGGACGTAAAGTGTGAGGTTGGGCTGTAGATAAAATAATACTATCTTCACAAACTACTGTATTAATTTGTTGGGTGTTCCACGAGAAGCCAAGCATATTTGGACTGTGTCTAATTCTGGAGAGGAAAGGTTCTTGAGCTAGATTAAAGAGAAAGGGTGAAAGAGGACAACCTTGGTGAACACCTCTGCCCAATGGAAGATAAAAGGAAGCAGGCCCATTAGCAAAGATGGTCACTTGAGAGGAGGAATAAAGAAGAGAAATAAGGGAAATAGTTTTTGGCCCAAAGCCAGACCATTTTAAATAATGAAAAATAAAAGGCCAGTTCATGTGATCAAGGGCCTTCTCAGTGTCTAGGGTAATAGCTGCTAAAGGATGAAGTGACTGTTGGGATTTGTAGAGGACATAAAAAAATAAAGGAGTGTTGTCAGTTTTATAACGGCCTTTAACAAAGCCAGATTGTTCTTTTCCAAGTAAGTTAAGTAGAAGGGATTCCAGGTGAGGAGCTAAAGTTTTAGGACATATTTTATAATTGATATTGACAAGAGAAATTGGCCTATAGTTTTTTCATCGACTTAGATCTTTGCATTCTTTTGGAATGAGACAAATACGGGTGTCTCAAAAAGATCTAGATGATTTACATGATTGAAAGAAAGCTGTGATAAGGAGACATAATTGAGGAAGGAGTAATTTGGCGAAATGTAAGAAAAATTCAGCAGTGAAGCCATCAGCCCTTGGCGCTTTGTCCGACTTAAGAGAATATAAACCATTATGAAGTTCAGACAGGGTAATATCCTTTTCTAGTTTAGTAAAATCTACAGTTTTATCAAATCTTTGTGGGAGTTAGAGAGGTAATGATTAATATCAGCATCAGTGAGAGTGTAATCAGGGGTATATAGTTGTTTGTAGAATTGTACTAACTGCTCTTCTTCATCTTTAAGTAATACATTTGATATTTGGCACTAATTTGCCAGATTTGTTTTGGCCACCGTAATATTTGCGCTGGATTTAAGAAGAAAGGTGGACGCAGCATCGGTGGACAATTTATTTTATTGAGGATTGGCATTAATGAGATCTTGAAGGCAATCTTTGGATTCAGAAGTATAATATGAATGTTCTAATTAGTTGATATGATGAAGTAGTAAAGTAGTTTTGTAAGAGAGTTTTTTTATTTTTTTAAAACATATCTGATAATAAAATCAAGGGCAGCAGCTTTGAAAGTGTCCCAAATGCAGTGAAAATAAAGTTGGTCTGTGTGATTCAATTCAAAGAATTCATGAGAATAAGTGAAAAAAGAAGAAGTGCCTAGGAGTTGTGCATTATTAAACCTCTATCTGTTACATTTGGCAGTGATGGGTAAAAGGTTCAGCTGAATAGAAACAGGGGCATGGTCTGAAAATAAAATAGAACCTATGTTAGCAGAATGTAGGAGTGTGAAATAAATATATAATCGATTTGTGATTGAGATTGGTGTGTGGGGGAATAGTAAGTGTATTCACGCAAGGTAGGGTTTGAGAGTTTCCAAGCATCTATCAATGCTGACTGCTGACTGTGAAAACACTTGGGTGAATAGTTTCTGAGATTAGTTTGGTACTAAGGCAGAGGAGGCAGAGGAGGAGACCCTGCCAATAAAAGGATCAACAATCTGATTACAATCTTGCAAATATAAAAGTTTAATCAGGGCATTGTAATGGTTTTGATTGATAGCAGATGCAAATTTACTATCAGGACTAGAGGGGCCATATACATTAATAGAAACTGGGACATTAGTACTCAAAATCAAGTGAGTAACCATCTCCCCTCTGTTGGACCTAGGTTTTATATAAAAGAGGTATTATGGTTACATAAAAGAACAATTTCATTCATTAAAGCTCAACCCACTCCAATCTACTATTATGGGAGTTTCTAGGCCATAGGACCTTGGAATGTTATTTCATTAACCACTGTGTGACACCTTTCTCACTATATGTGAGTAACTCCAGGTTTTCAGTTGTCAGTTGCAAAGTTATAAACTGCTCCGTTAAAGACTTGTTCCTAGGTTAGCACAGGATGAAGTCATAGATTCTTCTTCCCCCCGCCTCTATAAAGAGAATTCCCCCTTATACCTCAACCCTCAGCTTTATTAGTTCACTCCTCCAGCACTGTGGTAACTCCCTGCTACCCTTATTCCTCCACTCTGTCAGGGCTAGTCAAAAGGGTAGTCAAGGTATCAGGGGCGTGAGTGAACTCTTTTCGGGCCTCTCGGCTGATTCAGCAGTCACTCGTCAATCTCCCCCCCTTCCTCCACCTTACTTGGGGTTGATCTGGGCAAGGCGCGGAAACAGTCCTCCAGGTCCCTTCTTCCGGGGGTTCCTCCCACGGACAATAGGTCTAGCGCACTCACGCCAGCACCGAGGGGAGTCCGATCGGAGGCTGCCGGTGATTCGGTCACCCGCGCTGTCTTCGTCGCCTCACTCGTCGTTCGTGTCACTACACAGGCGCAGGAGAGCAGCGTCTCTGCCAGGCGCCGCCTCACTCGTCGTTCGTGTCACTACCCAGGCGCAGGAGAGCAGCGTCTCTGCCAGGCGCCGCCTCACTCGTCGTTCGCAACCGCCCAGTGTTTCTGGGCCTGCGCGGAGCCCCAGCGCTTCCCCGGCTCACGCTTCTGATGGCCACATCACCTGAGTCTGCGCGATGAACAGCGCTTCCTTCCTCACACGCTTAGCCCGGCACCGCCTCCACAACACTCGCCTCTGCTCCAGAGGCTCACCGGGCAGCGCAGGGCACCACAGCTCGCTCTGGTCTTCTCCTCTGGGCAACCGGTAAGGTGATTTAGCATGGGGGGGTTTCCCAGACAGCAGCTAGGACAACCGGTGGTCAGGGGGACTCAGGGGGCCATCAGCAGTTGCCACGCCGATTTCCCTCAGATGACAAGTCTAACCAGAGGGTTTGGTCAGGGGCTAGAGGGGGAACGTCTTCACGAAGATGCTGTCTATCTTTCTAACAAACTAACTACTTCTTGTGTGTCCACCTCCCCTCACCACTGCCTCTCTCCTCAAGCCCACTGGACTGTAAAAAATGGCTTCCTGACCTCTGCCCTTATATAGCCTGTCCACCCAGGGCCCAGTAGGGTCCAGAAGGTTCTGGAAGGACCTATGTTATCCTATGGAGCTTTCTCAAAGGTTGGCAGTTAGGGCAGTTGGAAACCACCATTTTGTGTAACCCTCACTTCTAGTCAGGGAAGGCACCTAGGCCTCAGGTAAGAACTGTAGGGGCAAAAGAGCTTCTAACCCCTGTCAACATCACAAAAAAAGTCAGTGGACATAAAAATTAAGAGATTTGAGGGGCAAAAGGGGACAAAATAAATAATTAAATAGGAGGGACTACCCAAAGGCAGACAGGTCTAACACGCGTCCCCCCCAGCTGAAAGTGGGGAGAGCTACCCAACCCCTTGGGAGTCCTCATCACTAAGGCGGAAATACCTGGAGAGACCGTCTGCATTGGCGTGGTCCACTCCAGGCCGGTGTTCCACCCGGAAGTCCATTCCCTGTAGAGAGATGGACCATCTCAACAACTTGGGATTTTCCCCCTTCATCTGCATCAGCCAACGAAGGGGGCGGTGGTCAGTCTGAACCAGGAAGTGCGAGCCAAACAGGTATGGCCGCAACTTCTTCAGAGCCCACACCACCGCAAAAGCCTCACGCTCAATTGCACTCCACTTCTGTTCCCGGGGAAGTAGTCTCCTGGATAGGAAAACTACAGGCTGATCCAGACCCTCTTCATTAAGCTGCGATAACACTGCCCCAATGCCATGTTCTGATGCATCTGTCTGGACAATGAACTCCTTGGAGAAGTCTGGGGCCCTCAGGACCGGTGCTGCACACATTGCCTGCTTCAACTTTTCAAAGGCTTGCTGACAAGCCTCTGTCCAAACTACCCGTCGAGGTTGTTTCTTTGAGGTAAGCTCTGTGAGGGGTGCTACAATAGTGCCATATCCCTTCACAAAGCGACGGTAGTAACCGGTGAGGCCCAGGAAAGCTCGGACCTCAGTCTGGGTCTTGGGGGGTTCCCAGGCCATGATTGCCTCAATCTTTGCCTGAAGGGGCTGCACTGTTCCCCTACCCTCCAAGTGGCCTAGGTACACAACCGACCCCTGCCCAATCTGACATTTGCTGGCCTTGATTGTCAAACCAGCTTGTTTCAGGGCCTGGAGAACTGCTTGCAAATGTTGCAAATGGTCCTCCCAACTGCTGCTGAAGACAGCAATGTCATCCAGGTAGTCAGTGGAGAAACCCTCCATTCCGGAGAGGACCTGGTTCACCAGCCGCTGAAATGTAGCAGGGGCATTCTTGAGCCCAAAGGGCATCACACAAAATTGGAAGTGTCCCTCAGGCGTGGAGAAGGCTGACCTTTCCTTTGCTCCATCTGTCAAGGAGATCTGCCAGTACCCTGAAGTGAGGTCAAAGGTACTCAGATATTGGGCAGCTCCCAGCCGGTCAATCAATTCATCCGCCCTAGGGATCGGATGAGCATCAGTCTTGGTGACTGAGTTCAGTCCCCGGTAATCCACACAGAACCTCAGTTCTGGAGTGGTGCCTGGTGGAGCTGCCTTTGGCACTAGAACCACCGGACTGGACCAGGGGCTACTGGAAGGTTCAATAACTCCTAGCTCCAGCATCTTGGTAACCTCACCATGGATGCTAGCCTTCACCTTGTCGGACAGCCGGTAGGTCTTTGACTTCACTGGTGGACTGTCCCCTGTGTCCACATCATGGGTACACAGGTGAGTCCTTCCCGGGACAAGGGAGAACAGCGTAGAATATTGCTCCAGTATCTGGCGACAGTCCTCCCGCTGTTCAGGAGTTAGGGATGGGGAAAGAATCACTCCCTCCACTGACCCATCCTTTTCCTGAGACGAGAACACGTCTGGGAGAGGTTCGCTTTCCGCTTCCTCTCCTCCATCAGTCACCATCATTAAGATGACCTCGGGCCTCTCATGGTGGGGTTTGAGTCGGTTAGCATGTAGCACCCGTAGGGGCTGTCGAGGGGTCTTAAGGTCCACCAGGTATGTGGCCTTACCCTTCTTTTCTAACACCTCAAAGGGGCCTGACCAGCGATCCTGGAGGGCACTTAGCTCTCCAGGCTCCATCACCCACACTTTCTGGCCAGGCTCCAACTCCACCGGGTGAGCGTTGTGGTCATACCACTCCTTCATTACTGCCTGGCTGGCCTCCAAGTTGTCAGAAGCTTGCTTCCACAACTTCGCCATTTGGCTCCTGAAGGCCAGCATGTAGCTCACCACATCCTGGGGGGGTTTCCTGGGAGACTTTTCCCATCCATCCTTCACCAGGCTGAGAGGTCCGCATACAGGGTGCCCATACAGAAGCTCAAAGGGGCTAAAGCCCACTCCCTTCTGTGGCACTTCCCTGTAGGAGAATAGCAAACAGGGCAGGAGGACGTCCCATTTCCTCCGCAGGCTCTCAGGCAGACTTCTGATCATGCCCTTCAAGGTCTTGTTGAACCTTTCTACCAGTCCATTGGATTGGGGGTGATAGGGAGTAGTGAACCGGTAGGTCACTCCACACTCCTTCCACATTGCCCGCATGTACGCTGACATAAAGTTGGTCCCCCTGTCGGACACAACTTCCTTGGGAAAACCCACCCGGGTAAAGATCCCCATCAGGGCCCTAGCCACCACAGGTGCAGTGACAACCCTCAGAGGAATTGCCTCTGGGAAGTGGTTCCAGGGGAGCTTTCAGCTTCACCCCTGTTTTCCCACTGGCTTGGCAGGTTACACACGTCCTACAGTAGGTGTTAGACGCCACTTTCATCTGAGGCCAGTAAAAGTGGGGGACAAGCCGAGCAAACGTCTTGTCCTGACCTAAGTGTCCTGCCAAGGAAATTTCATGAGCCAATTCCAGCAGAAAGGCTCGGTACCGTTGCGGGACTACCAAGTCCCTTGATGAACCAGGTAAGGGTACCTTGGGTTCACTGTAGAGGAGTCCATCCTCCCAGTAAATGTGGTAGTGTCCCGCAACGTCCCCTGCTGCCTGGGCTTCAGCCTGTCGCCTCAGTCCCTCAAGGGTAGGGCACTCCTTCTGGCCCTTACAGAACTCTTCTCTGGTAGGCCCCCCCTCCACATGCCACTCAGCAGGGAGGGGCAGGTCCTCCAGAGAAACTACTCCCCCCTCCATGGACTCCTGGTCCACCACCGCAGGTGGCCGATCTGTCACATGGGGTGTGGAAGCCGAAGCAGGCTTCTCCTGTCTTCGGGTCTGTCCCTTTTTGGCAGCGGGTTGGGCCATTATTCCAGGCTCCAACCCAGGCGAACTCCCTCTCCGGGCAGTCGCAGACCTTGTGCTTACACAGGCCCAGTCAGGTGTACCTATCATCGCTGAATGCGTCCGGTATTCCACCTCTCTCCAAGCATTGTGCTCCATGTCATTCCCCAGCAGACAATCAACTGGCACGGCAGGGCTTACGGCAACTCGAAGTGAACCTGCAACCCCTTCCCACTCAAATGGAACCTCGGCCACGGGGTAGTGGCCCATTCTGCCGTCAGCCATCGCGGCGGGGTGGAGTACATTGGGAATCACCTGCTCTGGAGACACCAGATGACTTCTCACCATAGTCATACTGGCTCCTGTATCTCTCAGAGCCTCCCCTCTCTGGCTATTGATGGTGATCCACTGCCCATACTTGGTAGTATTTGGGGGCACCTGGATCTTAGGAACCATCTCCCGTTCTCCCAGGGACACTAAGGTGACACCCGCCCACTCACCCCCCTTATCTAAGGGCAACTCCTCCCCGAGCGCTACACTAGCTACTCCCGGGGCTTTTCCTCCGGTGGGAGGGGGTGGTCTCTTTGGGCATCTGACATCTCCCTTATAATGTCCAACACCACCACACTCGAAGCAGTGGACAACCCTTGGCTGCTGGCTTTGGCCAGGATGAGGGTTTCTGGGCGGGTTAGCCTTAGGGGTGAACCCTGTTCCCTTTCCCTGGAAACTGTTTTGGGGACCTTTAGAGAACTCCCGCTTTTTATCTCCCCCCTCCTTCTTCTGAGGGGCGCCCTGTCCGGCCTTTTGGGAATCCCCTCCAGTCCCCTTTGAGGACACTCGAGTACTTGCCCAGATGTCCGCCTCCTCTGCAAGCTTCCGGGGGTTGGTCAGCTTGCTGTCCACCAGGTGCTGGCGCAGCTCAGGAAAACATTTCTCTAGTAGATGCTCTTTAAGAAAAAGATCATACAACCCATCATAATCCCTCACCTCACTGCCCTGTACCCAGCCCTCCAATGCCTTCCTCGCATAATCCAGGAAATCCACCCAGTTCTGGGTGCTTAACTTGTGGCTCCCCCTGAACTTCTGGCGATACTTTTCTGGGGTTAATCCAAACTTCCTGATCAATGCTAGCTTCATGGTGGGGTAGTTGGTCTGCTCCTCCGGTTCTAAGGCTAGCAAAGTGTCCCAACCGGTAGGAGGCATGTACTTGTACAACCCACCCCCCCAGTGCTTCTCCTGGATCCCATGGGCTCTTAAGGAGACCTCATAGGCTGCCAGCCACTTGGCTATGTCATCCCCCTGACTATAGCTGGCAATTATATCCTTAGGCAGGTAGGGTCTGGACTCCCTGGTTGGTTCTCTGGTTTCGCTGCCACCATTTGGAGTTGGAAAGGGTCCCCATTGCAGGGCCTGGAGTTCTAACTCTTTTAGTTTGAATTCATGAGCCATTCTCCGCTCTTCCTTCTCCTGTTCTAACATCCTCCCCTCCCTCTTTTCTTCCAACTCCATTTTTGCTATTTCCCACCTTAACAGTCTATCCTCTCTCCTGTCAGCTAACTCGGTTTCTGACAACCCTCTCGATGACACACTGCTGCCCTCCCGTGAGGTTGCCTTGGGGCTGATTGACATCTCACCCACCCCCGGGGGACATTCCGCAGTCCTATCAATGACAGTACCTCTGTCCGATTCCTCCTCTTCCACCGTTCCCTCCTCATTGCGCGCTTCCACCCAAGCCCTCAAACTGGTCTGGAGTTCCCCCTTCTTGGCACCACGCTTAAAGAACACTCCCAATTGTTGACAGAAATCTTTTAGCTGGGCCAATGAATAAGTGTCCAGCTTTTCCAGTGCAAATTCCATTTTGCAACAGGCAACACAAGGTTAAGCACACAAAAAGAATAGAGTTGCAAGGGCAACCTGAAGCTGCCTCCACCCCACCACCAGGAATAAATTTGGAAAAAGCAAAAATAAAAATTAGGAGGGCCGCTAGGAGAAAACTCCAGGTGTAGGTTAGTGGATTATGTTTTGTTACTTCAGAGTAGACGCAAACACAGTTTTGATCCCACCGCTAGACACCAATTATGTTGGACCTAGGGAACCCCAAGTCACATAAGGTAGCTTGGCACTAAGTGGGAAGGCCTAACTCAAGGAACATGTGTTAAGTTTGCGTCAAACCCTTTAGTAACAAGACATCCACCACTCAAAAATAAGGACACTACACCAATTTAGGAAAATATGAGCTGTTTTATAAAAATACTTTGTTAGCTTTTCTCTCTCCTCCGTAGTTCAACAATTTAATACACTGTACATTTTTACCCGTTCTTTTCACACATATTCTGTGACATCAGTAGAACTCAGCTTAGTAGCTTAATAATCTTTTTACAGTGAATTGATCTAGGATGCACTTTCTTAACGTTCAGATTTAGTACCTCTTACAACAATAGATTGCCCACACAAGAAAAGAGGTATTATGGTTACATAAAAGAACAATTTCATTCATTAAAGCTCAACCCACTCCAATCTACTATTATGGGAGTTTCTAGGCCATAGGACCTTGGAATGTTATTTCATTAACCACTGTGTGACACCTTTCTCACTATATGTGAGTAACTCCAGGTTTTCAGTTGTCAGTTGCAAAGTTATAAACTGCTCCGTTAAAGACTTGTTCCTAGGTTAGCACAGGATGAAGTCATAGATTCTTCTTCCCCCCCGCCTCTATAAAGAGAATTCCCCCTTATACCTCAACCCTCAGCTTTATTAGTTCACTCCTCCAGCACTGTGGTAACTCCCTGCTACCCTTATTCCTCCACTCTGTCAGGGCTAGTCAAAAGGGTAGTCAAGGTATCAGGGGCATGAGTGAACTCTTTTCGGGCCTCTCGGCTGATTCAGCAGTCACTCGTCAATCTCCCCCCCTTCCTCCACCTTACTCGGGGTTGATCTGGGCAAGGCGCGGAAACAGTCCTCCAGCTCCCTTCTTCCGGGGGTTCCTCCCACGGACAATAGGTCTAGCGCACTCACGCCAGCACCGAGGGGAGTCCGATCGGAGGCTGCCGGTGATTCGGTCACCCGCGCTGTCTTCGTCGCCTCACTCGTCGTTCGTGTCACTACACAGGCGCGGGAGAGCAGCGTCTCTGCCAGGCGCCGCCTCACTCGTCGTTCGCAACCGCCCAGTGTTTCTGGGCCTGCGCGGAGCCCCAGCGCTTCCCCGGCTCACGCTTCTGATGGCCACATCACCTGAGTCTGCGCGATGAACAGCGCTTCCTTCCTCACACGCTTAGCCCGGCACCGCCTCCACAACACTCGCCTTTGCTCCAGAGGCTCACCGGGCAGCGCAGGGCGCCACAGCTCGCTCCGGTCTTCTCCTCTGGGCAACCGGTAAGGTGATTTAGCATGGGGGGTTTCCCAGACAGCAGCTAGGACAACCGGTGGTCAGGGGGACTCAGGGGGCCATCAGCAGTTGCCACGCCGATTTCCCTCAGATGACAAGTCTAACCAGAGGGTTTGGTCAGGGGCTAGAGGGGGAACGTCTTCACGAAGATGCTGTCTATCTTTCTAACAAATTAACTACTTCTTGTGCGTCCACCTCCCCTCACCACTGCCTCTCTCCTCAAGCTCACTGGACTGTACAAAATGGCTTCCTGACCTCTGCCCTTATATAGCCTGTCCACCCAGGGCCCTGTAGGGTCCAGAAGGTTCTGGAAGGACCTATGTTATCCTATGGAGCTTTCTCAAAGGTTGGCAGTTAGGGCAGTTGGAAACCACCATTTTGTGTAACCCTCACTTCTAGTCAGGGAAGGCACCTAGGCCTCAGGTAAGAACTGTAGGGGCAAAAGAGCATCTAACCCCTGTCAACATCACAAAAAAAGTCAGTGGACATAAAAATTAAGAGATTTGAGGGGCAAAAAGGGGACAAAATAAATAATTAAATAGGAGGGACTACCCAAAGGCAGACAGGTCTAACACCCTCTGAGTCAAATTCTTGTGAAATTGAATGAACATTAAGCGATTTATGACATAGCGTAGCAATACTATTTTTCTTACCATTACCTACTGAAAAGAAAACATTACCGACCCACTCTCTCTTCAATTTGATAGATTTAGTGGTAGATTTGGTGAGCTGCGTTTCTTGGAGAAGAGCAATATCAGCATTAAGATGTGACAAATGGAACAAAACCCTTTGATGTTTAATTGGTGAAATCAAGCCCTTGACATTCCAAGATATAATTTGTAATGCCATAAAATAAAACGTTGAAAAAGGTTATTTGAGCACGAAGGAAAAACATATGTGATGAACCAATTTGGAAGGAAAGGGAGGATGAGGGAAGGAAAAAATAACTCATAAAAGGGAAAGAATGTATACACAGAGAAAGTGAGGTGGAGGAGAAACTTAGGATCACATAACAGCAAAAGAAAGTGGGAATAGAGTGAAGGACATGGGTGAGAGAGAAAATGCATACAGATATTTTCAAAGAAGTTGGGTGGGGTGTTGAGGCCACACAGAAGGATGACACATCTAAGCTCAAGGGAAACGACAAGAGGGGAGAAGTTTGATGATGGAGGAGACACACTAGGGTATTCACAAGATAATGTTGGAGAACAAAAACCTGCAAAGAGAAAAACAAGGTAAGTATAATACAGCAGTATATATATGAATTTTAAAGTGAAATAAAAAAATTACGTCCCAAGTGCCTATAACAAGCATAAAACATGCCTCAAAAAGGGATAATAGGCTGCAACAGCGATGAAACAAGTCTTGGTAGATTTTGAAGTGTCCATGAACACCATTGTGTATTCCTGAAAGAAAGCTCTGAGACAAGTAGGGTCCTCATAGTTGTAAGTTTTGTTATTATAGGTGACATTGCACAAACCTGGGTAAAACAGACCTAAACGGGCTCCAAGGGAAAGGAGTGCAGGTCTCAAGGAAGGAAATTCTTTATTACTGTCCATCGTATTTTTAATGTAATCCTGTTAGAAGCACAAGTTATTGCCAGTCCACAAATTCTGTTTCCTAGATCTGACAGCTGACAAAACGTTAAACAGATCTGTGTATGCAAGAAAATCGAGTATAACACCATGAGGCAATTTTGAAGAGGATACTGTGTGAGGCAGATGACCAAGTCTGTAAGTACGTTGTATGGGCAAAAGAGGATGATTCCGGCATGTGTAGTAGTTTAGGAAGAAAGGTTAAAAAAAATGAAACAGGATCACAGCCCTCCGTACCTTCAGGCAAACCATAAATACGTAAATTATTCAGTCAGTTTCTGTTTTCTAAATCTTCAATCTGTTTTTGAAGTAAAGATATCAGGGACTGAAGATGGCGAACATTAGGAACTGTTCTGGTAAGGTCCGAAATGTGTTGCTCAGCTAACAGCATCCTCTCCTCTAATTTAGACCGCTTATAATCATGACTTTGAAGTTTTGCATTGTCCAAGCAAGGGTGTAATCCCCTAATCTCTTCTAAAATAAGACCCATAGAAACCGAAAAAGTAGATTTTGTAGAAGAAGGATGCTTCTTTTTACACCTTATAGTAAATGATTTGCCTGTTGCAAGTGAAGAAGTGGTGCAACTGGAGAATGTGGTTAAGGAGGAGCCTCACGTGGTCTATGCAGTTGTGTCCTCCATCTCAAGTTGCAATAAACAATAGGAGAATGAATTAGCAGAAGACCTAGCTAAACCAGTTACTGCTTTAGTGTGGCATTGTACAGCAATTGGTAATTGCTCAATGGCGCGCTGACTGAAGAATGAAACATTATGATAACATAAGCTGAGAAATGATGGGATAAAACCCTTGGTGGAGCCAAATAATAGCACAATCCATTTCCTGACAGCCTCTCAAAGTCTTAAATTGAGCCAATTTCTAAATGCAATGTTATTTTATGGAATGTAGTTACTGCATTGGTCTCAGAGGAGAAGCTAAAGAGAAGAATTTACTTAGAAGCACTGAAAAACATCAAGCTCAAACCTCAGTGATAATGATATTGTAGACAAGAGTCTTTTCCTCATGTGCATTGCATTGCAGCACTCAAATGTAGCTAAGCTGCAGGCATCATGTAATTGAAGTAATAAACACCAGAAATGGTGTGAGAAGAGGTGCTGAGAGTACAAACTTACTAGAAAATGTTGAAAAACATTGAGTTTTAACCTCAATTAAGATTAATTTAAAATCAGGAACTAACCTCTCATGAATGTTCCATTTCTGTCTTTCTGACTGAAGACATGCGCTGTGGCAGCAGAGATCGTGTAATGTTGATAAGTGTTGGAATGTGAATGAGAAAGGCCCTACAAATTAGCCCAGGAATGCTCCCAAGCTTCACATTGCCTTCGGAGCTGAAAAAGGCTGACAGTCTTAAAGAAAACCACCAGCGTGATAAAGATTTCTCCCACCACTCTGGGGAGAGCTAGCGGGACGCCACCATCTTGGTTAGGCACAACACATTTAACTTGGTTATTTTACTTGCTTATTTATTGTTCTTGCTTAAGCCATTTTCTTATCTTTTCACTTTTTTTGTTAAGAGGCTTGGCACCACACTCAATATGACATCTATGGCTATCTGTTGTAGGGGCAGCAATGTAGTCTCTGAAGAAGGTTGAAATTCACCTCCACATGAAGCAAGAGAATGAAATGACCAAGGAGCAAGAAGATTATTGGGGACGAACAGCACAAATGGTGGCATTTCTGCAAAAACATCTGCACGTTCTAGTGGATTTATAGCTTTTACAGCAATATGTGCGCTAAATATAGAGGTATATGTAAGAAGGAAGTACACTGTTAGTAAATCACTCCTCATTCAATGGACCTACTTTGTAGATTCTTCTGCTTGAGATTGACTGGCTTCCCAGAATGATGCAATTTCCACATTGTTTTCATGCTGCTGATGGTATTCTTACAGTAAGGAAGAAGGTTGTTTGCTTTCAATATTTTGTATTTAAAAATATCTTTTTAGCAAGGTTTTCCAGTGTAAATGGGAGTGCTCCAATGTATTTTCTATTGATAAGGATAAAAGTAAACTACAAGTCCCAGCATGCTTAGTGGTTGCGACTGAAAAAGGACTTGCCAAAGGTCACCTTCATGTCTTCTCAAACTTTCAATACATCACAAATATGCAAAAAGTTGGCTGCTACAGTTCTCCCAACAACAGCAACCAGCAACACTTCCCCTCCATTCTCACCCACAAAAACAGAAAGACATTCAGTAGAATATATGAGACAAAATATTTCAACTACACCAACACTGCTCAAAGATATACATTAACCCAAGCCTATATTATCTATACTCATCTGGCCAAGGGCGCAATACCTGCTGAAAGGATGACTAAGCAATTGATCGCAGCTACCGACAGACCTATCCAACACCAAAATCCCACATGGGCACTTCAGTGAACATAACACCTCCGCCAACTGCAGATGCACCATGAATGAAGTACTCCAAAGATATCATGAAAGGACCACTCACACTCCAGACTGTGATTGAAACATGCTGATAGCTTTGCAAAACGATACTAGTGTCAGACAATGCCGCATTCAAATGCGAGTAACTTTACATAGGAGACCGTAACACCACATAATGCAGGCCCAGTTGTTACCGGTTCTAAAGTAATATACCTGTTTGCAGTATTATTCACATGTGCTTTAATATTAACCATGTCTTTAGTTTCTTCTTGACAGATCCAGGATACGGTGACCAATGTGGTTGAAACCACAGTTTTTGTTTCTGGTGCTTTTGTTTCTGTCCCCACCCGGTGCTCCTCTAACATACACTACTTTCGGTATAGAAACCGAGGGTTAATCCTATTTCTCAAGTCATGTACAAGTCACATTGATACCTGCCCTACCCTGAACACTTCTGCCCACTCATGCCAGCTTACTTCCAGATTACGTTACACACCTGGAATGTCAGTGTAGGCCGTCACCTTTTCGCCTGATCAAGAACAGTGAGCACACATTAGCAGAACTGTTTAAACAACAGAATTCGTTCAGGGAGTGGTAAGTGGATGCCAAGCAGGACTTTGCATTTCCAGTGTAAATATTACCCAATAGCCGCACCTTGAATTGCTTCTTTGGAACATATCACCCAGGAAGCGTTACCTAAAATTAATGCAATCCGATAGCACACCTGCAGGGTTTATGCACGTCATCTCGCGGTGCTTTGGAATGCCTTGTCTGTGAAGGGTGTTATGTCCGTACTTGGTTGCCCCTGGCACATTTGTTATAGGGATGTTGCAAGTAGGGTTGCCATCTGGCCGTTTTTTTTACCAGCCTGTCCTTTATATTTAAGCCCAGTCCTGTAAAAATATGGAAAAAAGCAGCTACACCCGGGATATTTACCCTTCTTGAACATAAAGGTAAAACGGCAAACACATAACTAAATCATTTAGTAGAAAGAATTTGAAAGCTGTGAAACTTCTTTCAGAATGGCTATTAGAGCAAACAAATGGATCTTTATCATGATAGAATCTAACCTTGACAATGTTGCACTATTCCAAAATTGCAAAATGTAAACAAATGGGTAGTATTGTTTTCTGAGAAAGGTGGCAGCCCTTAAGCCACCCAGGAATACCGTCAACACAGGCTACTCAAAGGCTGAAGGTATTTTCTCCTTTTAACATATTATAGGCCAACCATCCCCACCCTCCTTGTTCAATTTCACGGAGGGAAAGCAGGTGACGTCTCCTGAATATTGATCCCTAAAAACATAACAGGAAGTATGCACTGTATGTCTGAGGCTCTACAAAAAGCAGGCGAGTTAGAAGCACCCCTGTCCATGAGTGACGACCTGCTACAGTCTTTGAGTTATTTGCTGTCTTGTTTATTCCATTACAAAACTAGTACTACCAGTCATATAATGCAAAGAAAAAACCTAGACTGGTGCAGCTCATCACGCATGGATCTGGGAAAACTGGCAGCTATGTACAGAAAGTGACCGCACATGCTTTGCCCCCAATTTCGTTCCATTTTACTTTATTTATATTTTATTTAACAGCTGTACAGCCTTCATCTCTGCCACACGGAGTAATTTGGCCCTTTGCATGCATTATAAGATGTTACAATGGACAGGATAACACTGAGGAAAAAAGTTCCTGGAACAGAAAAGGAGCAGTTCCTCCAGCACAGCAGCAAACCAACATAATCCATCAGTCTTCATTGAAAGTTAAAGGCTGCAGCATGTAAATCAGGGGCGTTCAAATTATGCGGTTAGGGAGGACCAAATCATGTGGCAGGGTTGGCTAAATAATGCAGAAAGAAAAGGCAAATTATAGAGCAATTACAGCACATTTTGAAGCAGTATTACGTCACAATTTGTATGGTCAAAAGTTTCAACAAAATAATATCTGTTTATTGCTTCATAGTGTAATCGGCAACGGAGAGGTGACCTTCCTTTGCGTGTCAAAAAGCTTCTTCTCAGCAATAGGTGTGGTAGACTTTTAGTAACTTTTGATTCGTTTGAGCTAGAAACTATTTAAAAACAAAATCTAGAAATTAAGCAGATGTTGGACTATATGGCTAGTGTGGCAAATCCATAATTATGTGGAAAATGCTACAGCTGCAGCATTGTATAATTCAAATGATCCTGTATATAATAAATGTAATTGACACAAACAAAAACCGACCAGGAGCTAATTGGTCCTAGGGGCATATTATCAAGAAAGGGCGTTACATTATCGCCGCTTTTATCGGCAGGAAACTGCCGATAATGCGGCGATAATGGGCTTGATAATATGCTCTATGAATTGGGGGGGGGATAGTTTTTCCTGGCGAGTTGGGGTTGCCAGTGTGGGACCGGGGGGAGGGGGGAAGAAATGTGGTAATTAGGCCGAAGTATCAATGTTTCTATTCGCAGTACATGCTCTGTGGCACTTTTCCTTCAACTGTTTATGCTTTTTGCCGTTTGCCATTACCCTGTTTATTATTTCACACTACCTACCCACATGTCCACTATGACCAGACCTGAAGCAAACCAGACCATTAGATTAGTTACCTGGAATGTCAGGGGCCTCAATGACCCTAGGAAACGCAGGCAGATCTTGGGATATCTAGACAGGCATGGCATAAATGTGGCTCTACTACAGGAAACACACCTGGCTCCTGGGCACGCTCCACACTTCGCATCCAGGTGGGCCTCCAGCCGCACCTTCTCGCCTTATTCTAATTATGCCAGAGGTGTTGCAATTTTGGTTAAAAAGGGAGTGGCCTTTACGCCTACGGGGTTTGAAACTGATAAGGAGGGCAGGTTTTGTCTGGTGTGGGGGCGCCTGTGCTCACATGACGTTCTATTTGCTAACTTCTACGGCCCCAATGTGGATAACCCCTCCAGTTTACTGACACTATGGAGTAAAATACAGACATTGAGAATTACACACGTTATACTGGGCGGCGATTTTAACACGGCGCTACAGCCAACACTGGACAGATCTCGTCCACTCCCTTCACACTATACCAACACACGTGCCACGCTCAACGATATAGTAATCGATAATCACTTGACGGATGCCTGGCGATACAGGCACCCTGCTTTGCGAGAAGGCACACACTACTCTACCCAATATTCCACCTGGGCGCACTTAGATTATGTTTCTGTCTCTGCGGGTCTAGCCCCCTGGCTGCGACACGCCACACACCTTACCCGCACTTTTTCTGACCATTTCCCTGTCCTTTTGGAGATGCAACTTCCCCTGGATAGTTCTCCCTTTCTGTCATGGCGTCTCAATCCGGCGCATCTTCGAGACCCTGCCGAATTGGAACAGGACATCCGGGACTTTTTCGAGCGCAATATTTCATCTGTTGATAGCATTGTCACCGTTTGGGAGGCTTTTAAGTTAACAGTCAGAGGCTGGTGCATAGCTAAGGGAGGTGGTGTCTTACGGTCATTGCGCACTGACTTGCATAAACTAGAGGTAGAGTTGAGGGACTTGGAGAGGTCCATCGATCGCACCCCTACGGACCTAGATGCTCATATGCAAATGCGTAGTAAACTATCCGAGTACACGCAACTGGCTGACAGGGAGAGCAAATTCTTAGGGCGTCCTCATTTGGCCCGTATATACGGGGAAGGGGATAGGCCGGGCAGGGCCTTGGCGAGCGCGGTTAAGCCCCCTAGATTCACTAACTATGTTACTGAAATACAAGATGACTGTGGCGGTACTTATAAGAATCTCCCTGACATACTCCGTACTTTCCGGGACCATTACCAGAAACTATATTCCTCGCACAGAACAGAACCCCTTGATCTCCCAACATACTTTGATGGTGTCGCGCTGGCATGGTTGGGTAATGCGCAGCAGAAATTTCTCCACGCTGAATTAGAACTGGATGAAATTACCAAAGCTATTATGAGCATGCGCTCAGGTAAAGCCCCTGGCTCAGATGGCCTCCCCATCGATTTTTATAAACTCTTCGCCCCCATTTTGGCCCCCATACTTAAACAAGTGTATTATGCCGCTCTGGAAGAAGGTAGTCTGCCCCAAACCATGCGCGAGGCCCTCATCACTTCCCTACTCAAACCAGGTAAGCCCCCCTCACACTGCGACTCCTATCGCCCATTATCACTTTTAAATTGCGACACCAAGATCCTTGCCAAAGTGTTAGCTACGCGGCTCAACTTACTCATGGAGCGCCTGGTTCTTCCTGACCAAGCTGGGTTTGTGCCTAATCGTGCTACATCCCACAACCTCCGCACTCTTCACGCTGTGCTTCAAGACCTTAACCCTAAATGCGACGCCGTGGCGGTGTTCCTTGACGCCACCAAGGCGGTTGATTCCCTGGAATGGGATTACCTGCTTGGCACGTTACATCATATAGGTCTGCCTTTCAGTTTTCTAGACTGGGTGAGGTTGCTATATCATCAACCTACAGCTACTGTGCTCCTCAATGGGGCCAGGTCCACACCGTTTACTGTCCAGAGAGGTACTCGCCAGGGCTGCCCACTGTCCCCCATCCTCTTTGCTATAGCGATTGAACCCCTAGCCGCAACGCTCCGGCAAAAGCATAATCATCGCTCCCTCACTTATAACTCCCGACCACTCCTTGTCTCGCTTTACGCGGACGACCTCACACTCTATATTGAAAAACCCTGTGAAAATCTAAATCCAATCCTGCGTGAAATAACAAAATTTGGGGGGATTGCCGGAGTACAGATCAACTGGGCCAAATCTGCAATTTTTCCGCTTACAGACAGCACTAACTCATTTTTTTTTTTTTAAATATATTTTTATTGCAGAATCAGGAATAAAAACATCCAACAAACCAACCCGTACACCAACGGTCCCCATCATACAGTGCAATAAGAATACACTACACAGCCGATTGGCCCACATCCCGGAGGCTGGGCGGCGCATCAATAAGTCAGTTCACTGGAGGTACCTCGGTGCATGCCCTACGCGGGACACAGGTCAAGTATAACACTTCGTATCCGCTTTTATCCCACAACAACCAACCCATTCACTCCATCTGATCCCAGGCCACACTAATGTCATGTCACTAAAGCATCACAAGCACCATCCCGGGCCAACCGGTTCCGGGAGGTTGCCGCTAGCCGGCAAACCTCTCCCTCCAACGACTCCCTCCCACCCAGTTCCCCCCCCCCTCAACTGCTGCTAATGCGGGTTCCACCATCCCCCTCCTGCCCTCGGGTGTCAACTATCAGGAAGCTTTGACAAGCAAGTACCTACACGGAATCCCTGGTTATAACTGATCAGTGTCCTCGCCTTCGGTTAGGTAGTCCCTCAGTGCCTGCACCACCAGCTCCCAGGACCGTGCCAGTTCCAAGCACTTCTCGTTGCCAGCCCTGGTCGCCTGGCGCATTCGTAACACACTCTCACAGCTCGACCACCTCATCAATTCATTCCTCCACCTCCGTACAGACGGCCCCTCTTTAGACTTCCAATGCCAAGTGATCTCACGCTGTGCTAGTATCAGTCCCAACCCAATGAATTTGCTCGTAACCTTGGTCTTTTTGGTATGCGGGAACCAAAGAAGCAGGCAGGCGGCCATGTCAACATCTACCTCCCGATCCGTGACAGCATTCAGGAGGTCCCCTATCTCAGACCAGTAGTTCCCCAATTTCGGGCAACCCCACAGCATGTGGTCAAGATCCACCTCAGGTTCTAGACATCGCGGGCACATGGCATCAAGCACCTGAAAGTGTCGCCGTAACCTCTCCGGGGTCAAATACGCCCTGTGGAGCACAAAATAATGCACCTGTTGAAATCTCGCATTCCGCGTCCCCTTCCAGGCCCTGTGTAGCACCTGACCCCATACGGAGTCCGGGATTTGTCTACCGATGCTGGTCTCCCAACGCGACCTCAGCTCAGCCAACGGGGCCAGACCGTCATTTAACATCCTATTGTGGAGGCAGGTCACCGCCTTAACGGTGCCCGCTGCCATCACTACATATTGGCACACCGTCGTCACCTCCGGTTCAGCCAATCCGCCCCCCCAATGCCTCTGCAGGGCCGCGACAACCGCCGCATGCAACAGGAAGGTACCACTCGGCAGGCCGAATTGCTCCTGCAAGGTTTGGAACGGGGCAGCGTCCCGTCCACGTAAAGGTCACCTACCATCTGCAAGCCCAGGTCCTCCCACTCTAACAATTGGGACCAATCACCCCCATGCGGTAAGGCAGTGAGCATTCCCAGCGGAATCTCCGGTGCGTATGGCCGGCGCTTCCCAGCCCTCTTCAGGTGCCTGTTCCAACATAATCTGAGCGTCCATTCCTCCATCGTGAGGTCCCTACTGGCCAGTCTCTGTTGCATCACGATAGACGACAAAACATACCTCCGAATGCCAACCCCCCGGCCATCTTCAGGCCCCTTGAACTCTCTGGCCACGTTCTGCGTCAGGACCTGGAGCTGCGCTGCCAGATAGTATAGCTCATAGTCGGGAACGGCCATCCCTCCCTCACACTTGGGTCTCATCAGGGTGGTCAATGCCACCCGCCTGCGGCCATGGCCCCAGAGAAAGCCGGTCACCAACATCTTCAGCTCTCGAAAGACACCCTGCGGGATCCACACCGGCAGTGTTCTAAAATAGTAGAGGAGCCTCGGGAGTGCCACCATTTTCAACAACGCCACACGGCCCAGTACAGACAGCGGGAGAGAGGCCCAGAAGTCCATACTGCCTCTCAGCGCCCTAACGCAGCGCCCCACATTCCCCTCAAGGAGGTCCGCCGTGTCATGGTAGATGCGCACTCCTAAGTAAACAAAACAAGAGGGTTCCCACACCACCGGCCTCGTGAGCTGCGGGCAGAGCGTGGTCTTCCGCAGCGGAAACACACAAGTCTTAGTCCAGTTCACCCTGAGGCCAGAGAGCCTCCCGAACCTGTCCAGCATGTCCACCGCGCCCTCAAGAGCCCTTCCAGAGTCTGCCAGGTACAGTAACAAGTCGTCGGCATACAACGAAATATAATGCGAGTCAAGTCCCAGCGCAATCCCGTCAAAAACAACTCCCTGTCTCGCCTGCGCCGCCAACGGTTCCATTGCTAGAGCAAAGAGCAGAGGAGACAGCGAGCAGCCCTGCCTCGTGCCCCTGCAGACCGGATAGACCGAGGAGACCAAGGTCCCCAACCGCACCCTCGCCTTAGCCGAAGAATAGAGCACTTTCGTCCAGCCCCGGAACCCCTCCCCCACTCCGAACTTCAACAGCACACCATCTAAAAAATCCCATTCCAAGCTATCAAACGCCTTCTCAATATCAACCGTCAGCACTACCGGGCCTGGATCCGCCAAGGCAGCACTATCAATGACCCCAATCAGCCGGCGGATATTCATCGAAGTGCTCCTCGAGGGGATGAATCCCGCCTGATCCCTATGCACCAAAGAGGTCATCAGTGGCAGGAGCCGGGTGGCTAGGATTCGACTCAAAATCTTATAATCTACAGTCAACATAGACAGCGGACGAAAAGAAGAAACATCTAATGCATCCCTGCCCGGCTTCAGCAGGGGCACAACCAGCGCCTCCGTCATAGAGTCAGGCAACCGCCCCAATTGTTTCGCCTCCGCATACACAACCTGCAGTCTGGGAGCCAACACTTCCATAAATTTGGCGTAGAACTCGATCGGCAGCCCATCCACCCCAGGGGTTTTGTTCCGCGCCATGTGACTAACCGCCCCTCTGATTTCCGCTAGGGTTACAGGGCCCCCCAGGTCCCGGGCGTCCTCCTCATCCAGTACCGGTAGAGGGATCTGAGCTAAATAATCGCCTATGTCCGCGGCTTCCACTTCGAGGTGGCTAGTGTACAGACTCGCATAGTAGGACTGAAAACGCCCCAGGACCGCCGATTGCGAATAAACCACCTCCCCATCCTCCTGTCGCACACTCATAACCGGACATCCTCTAGGGTTCGGATCAGCCAACTTCGCGAGGAGCGTGCCCACTTTATCTCGCTCGTCATGCACTTTCACCGCATACAACTTATAATCATAGCACCGCAGTCTCTCCGTCTCTGTCGCCACCGCCTCCTTAGCACGCAACAAGCTGTCTTGTAGCTCCAGTCGCTCGGGCCGCAGCCGTTCCACCCCTCTCAGCACTTCCTCCGCCTTCGCGAGGTCATTCAACACTGTACCTCTCACAGTCAGAAACCGTCCCATGCACACCCCCCTCACCACCACTTTCATCGCGTCCCATTCATTCGCTCTAGACTCTGTCGACCCAGCATTGACCGTGAAGTATTCGTCTATACCCTGTCGGACTGTGTCACAAAACGCCGGATCTTCCAGCGTCTCCGGGCGAAGTCTCCACGTAGGGACCGCCGATCTCGCCAGCTGCCAATGCACAGAAATCAGCAGTGGGTTATGGTCCGATATGGTTCTAGACAAATATTCAGAGTGAATCACCATCTGCGCTAGAGACTCGCAGCACAGCACCGAATCCAGACGAACATGCAGATCATGCAGTGCCGAGATGTAGGAATAATCTCGAGTCTCAGGGTGCTGCGCCCTCCACACATCCACTAAGCCCCACCGCTCCTGCCAGTCCCTCCTGTGGGTTGCAAGTCTGCGCACTGGGGAGTCTACCAAAGGCGGGTGTGACCTGTCCAACCTCACATCCGAAATGGAGTTAAAATCCCCCGCCAGCAATACAGGGCCCGCCAAATAATACGCTAACGAGCGCGATAAATCCTCAAAGAAATGCGCTTGATCAGCGTTGGGGGCATAGATGTTACATAGCACCACATCCCTACCACACAGTCGTCCTTCCACCACCACATAACGACCCTCCGGATCTATCCTTTGACTCGTGACCTGGAATGGCGTGCCCGCTCTGATCCATATTAATACCCCTCTGGCAAACGCTGAGTAAGTCGTGCCAAACACCTGACCCCTCTACCTCCTCTGTAAGGCCCCACATTCCTGCTGTGTCAAGTGAGTCTCCTGAAGCATCGCTATCTGAACACCCCGCCTCACCAAGTATGCATGTACCTTGTGGCGCTTAACCATAGTTCGAATACCCCGGACATTCCATGTGACACATTTCAAATTAGGTAACGTCCCCATAGAGCATCAATCCCAACAATGGCGCACGCCAGGAAATGTGACCCGCATCGCAGCAATTGCACAACCCCTCCAAAACAAACCCTGTAACTCCCAACCCCCCCCTCCCCAGGACAGGGCCTAATAACCCAGCTTCAGCCCCGTTCCAAACCTCAAACACCCAACACATCACACTAATCTGTGGTCGACACCACAGAAGACCTTAAGGGTCTGATGAGGACAATGGAGCACCGAACCAGGACGACAGAGCAACCACCCCGCGCCCACAGCCCCATACTGCCTGAACAGCCCCAAACCTGGCAGTCCAATAGAAGTCAGGAGCGTCCAGGCCTGAGAAGAAGTTCAGCGGCCATGCGCTTCAGCCATTAAAGATACCATCAGACGTTTGTGGGGTAACCTCCGGCCCCTGCGCTCCCCCCACCTCCGAGCCGTCATCACCGGACTTCTCACCTTCACCCTCCGAAGCTGAACCTCTGGAGGCGTCATCCCGCTGCGAGCCCGTGATGGTCGCCGCGGCCTCCAGCGCACTCTGTCTATCGGCCAGCATTTGCGCCTCTCGCTCGGCCCGTTGGCGCCTATTCCGGGAGCGGATGCGCTGCGCCTTCCTGACCCTGACCGGTTGCTCACGATCCCTGGCGGGCCTGTGCGCTCGATCCGTCCCCGCACGATACAGTTCCAGCCAGGACCATGCTTCATCGGGTGTCTGGAAAAAGTGAGCCCTGTCATCAACAATGATCCGCAGCTTGGATGGAAAAAGCAAGGAGTATTGGATCCCTTCCTCCCTCAACTCCTTCTTTACCGACAAAAAAGACGCCCTGCTCCGCTGTACCTCCTGCGTATAGTCCGGAAAGATCGTCACCTTGCTGTTGTCCACCTGGAAGGGCCCATGATCTCTCACCCTTTGGATCAGCAGATCCCGATCCTTGTAGTGCAACAGTCTGGCCACCATCGGTCGGGGCGGTCGGCCCTCCAGAGGGGGCTTCGCGGGCACCCTGTGCGCCCTTTCCAGGGAGAAGAAGGGGGAGAGGCCCTCCGGCGCCACCACCGTGCGGAACCAGTCCTCCAAGTAGGCCACCGCATCACCCTTCTCAATTTTCTCCGGAAGCCCCACCACCCTCACGTTGTTCCGGCGGTTGCGTCCTTCCGCGTCCTCTGCTCGACGCTCCAGAATCGCCAGTCGGTGGAGAACGTCATCAAGTTTATGCTCCGCCGTGACCACCGCCGGTTTCAGCTCCTGGAGCAGTTGTTCATTAGATTTCACACGGTCAGAGAGCTTGGCGTGATCCGCTCTCAGCAAGCCCAGCCCGGACGCCACCTGCGCAATGTCCTGGTGCAGCTCATCCTTGGTGGTAGTGATCGCGGCCAAAATGGCATCAAGACGGAGGGTCAGCCGCAGCTCCTGCGGCGAGGGTTCCGTCGGGGCATTGGCATCCGCGGCCCCAGACATCCCATCCCCCCGCTCATGAGGCGCAGCGAGGTCAGCCCCCTGCGCGGCCATCCTGACGACGGGAAACGTGCCACCCAAACCGCCTCCTTCAACGACGGTCTGCTGCTGCCGCTCCTCCGTCCTTCCCGGTCCCAGGGTCACCCGGCGCAGCCCAATGGCAGTTCACAAGATGCGCAGCTCCCCGGTCTCCAGGCAGCGCCAAATGTCCCCCCACGGCGCTCCGCCGCCAACCACCAGCCCAGGGATGGACGCCGTGCAGCCCCACCACTATCTTCAGTGCGACATCCAAGTGCAGGGGCTAGGGGTATGAGCCCCCACGGAGGACCGAGAGGCAGGGGTGCCCCACCAGGCATTTTGAGCCCCCCGCTCCCGGCGGCACCGGTCTGCGCTGTGGCAGTGCACTGCGGGGTCCACACACTGCTCTTGCTGCTTCACCCCTTCCTGCGGCCAGCCGAGTGTCCACTGGCTCTGGGCAGCCGCCCTCTCCGCACACGGCCAACTCGCTGTCCTCCTTCGTGTCCCGGTGGCCTCTGCCTCAGTATCCCCCGAAAGGGGACGGCCACAATCGCCAGCAGCTCCGCCACCGGTGCAGCGCGAGTGAGGGCTCCACTCTCCTGCCGTCCGGGCGAGCAGGTGAGGGAGGGGCGCCGCTCGCGCCCAGGCAGCGTCGCCGTCCCTGTCCGTCGCTCCGGTCCCGCTTCCTCGGGCCCCTCACCAGCGCACTGCCTCGCAAGGGCTCTCAGGCGCCTCAGGTCGCTCAGCACCCCGCAGTGCGCCGCTCTCCAAGCGCTCGCTCGCTTGACGCCGCCATCTTGGCTTTGTTCTTCAGCCGCCTCGAGCAGGACGTCAGGTCCGTCCGCCTGCAGCGCCCAGGGCTCCGACGGGGGTCAGACGCTCCCCGTTAGGTCAGGGACCCCACCGGAGCTCAGTTCCAGCTGCCAGGTCGCGCGGGGCCAGCTTTTTCAGGAGATAGACGGGACTCGGCGCGGAGCAACTCGCTCACGCAGCCATCCCGGTCAGCGCCTAAACCACGCCCCCAGACAGCACTAACTCATTCCAGCTAGACTACCCGTTGGTGTGGGAACAAGATGACCTGAAGTATCTCGGCGTCCACATACATAGGGATAAGGAGGCACTGATGCGTGCCAACTATGGCACCACACTAGACAAAATAACGGACAACGTAACTAAGTGGCTGCACCTCCCCCTCTCCATGGCAGGCCGCATTGCCTTAATTAAGATGAATATTCTGCCCAAACTGTTATATCTCTTTGTAAATATCCCGTATAATCCAGGCACTTTTTTCTTCCGCTCCCTCAGATCTCAGATCACAAGATTGATCTGGGGTGGGAAACAAGCGCGTCTCAGCCTCGACACCCTCATGCTTCCCTTTCACCTGGGCGGATTCGATGTGCCCAACTTTGAACGATATTATGACTGTGCACAGGCGCACTTCGCCGTCTACTGGTATCACCCACCCCCCTACATGGCAGACTTGGCAGTTGAGGATGGCTATATGGCCCCCTTAGTTCCCACTGGCTATATACACACCACGGTGAGCCAAAGAAGCCGGGACCCCTCCACTGTGGACTGTACAGTACAGGCCTGGAATCGACTAGTGCGGGCCTTTGATAGCCCATTTGTTTATTCACCAAATCTCCCTTTGTTGAATGACCCGAGACTGCAAGTCACCTGCGAAGTCATTTGTCACAACCTGCTCCGGAAACTTAAAATCCGTTGCTGGGGAGACCTGTTCGTGCAGGGTACCTTCCGCACGGCAGACCAATTTTTTGGGGACATGTCCCCGTCCTGCATGGATACCTTCTTGTTTACTAGATTAAGGCAATATGTCCGGGCCCTTACTCCCTCCTTCCCCAATGAACCAGACACGTTTGCTCCGCTTCACTCCATAGTTCAGCCGGACACCCCAAAACACATCATATCCATGCTATACAAACATGTGCAGGCTGCGCGCGGAACCACCCTCATCAGGGCTAGAGCGGAATGGGATAAAGATCTTGAGTCACCACTAACAGACCAACAATGGGAACGCAGCTGTATTCAAACGCAGGTGATTACAAGCAATAATAGATTACGACTTTTGCACTATAAATTTCTTCATAGATTATATCACACACCTGCCAGGCTGAAAAGATTTCACTTGCGCGAAACAGACTGCTGTCTACGCTGTGGTGCAGCGGGCGCTGATTTCAAACACCTGGCTTGGTCCTGTCCCCGGATTGCCAGTTTTTGGGAACAAGTCTTTGTTGGCCTCACACAAATGCTAGGCGTAGCTCTTACCCCGTGCCCACTTCAAGCATTGTTGGGATTGACGCACTCCGTGATTACCAAACACAAAAAATTCCTGGCCCTCAGTCTATTGCTTGCTAAGCGATTAATAGCGTGCCGCTGGGGTAGAGGGCGTGCCCCCAAATTTAAGTGTTGGATTCGCTCCCTGTCTACCTGGCAAGAACACTTACACGACTATGCGGAACTCCTACCCCCTAATTCCCAGCCAAAAGACATATGGGCTCCCTTCACGGCATATCTCCTCCAGCTGAGAGCAGAAGAAGACAATGACCAAGCTGTGAAGGTCACGAACACTGCCCTGTCACCTCAAGTACAGGATAGATAATGCCCTCCTTGACATGCATTCTGTACCCTCCCGACGACGTGTTATGATTTAACTGTATTGCCATTGCTGTGCCTGGGGGTGCGACTGGGATCGCCCACGGGGCTGCTATCTGGGAAGTCATTTGGACATGGTGCCCAATGTTATAGCTTGCATGATTGCTCTGTTTCGATGGTTGGGGTCCCTTTCTTTTTTTTTTTTCAACTGCAACATCAGGACTCATCTACGATGCTCCAAGACTACTTCGGACTTTCGATTGCTATATTAGATTGCTATGTTAGGGGGGAGGTGGGTGGGCGGGTGGAGTTACTCATGAGATGTTCCTTTGTTTATTTGCTTATTGCTCAGTACTGCTCTGCATGGGAAGATGCCACTATTCTGTAACATAATATAACGTATACCAACTTGACTTTATTACATTGATGTACCATGCCAATATGCTCAATAAAGCTTTTTGAAACTTAAAAAAAAAAATAATAATAATAATAATATGCTCTATGAATTCCAATCGAAGCCCATGTTAGAAGTGAAAAGACATCTAACATGGGCTTCGATTGGAATTCATAGAGCATATTATCAAGCCCATTATCGCCGCTTTATCGGCAGTTTCCTGCCGATAAAAGCGGCGATAATGTAACGCCCTTACTTGATAATATGCCCCCTAGTTCTTTTAAAATGTCATTAATCAAATCTATTAATTCACAAAGAGGTCCATAGGGTTTGCAAGCAGCACTGAAGGGATAGCATCTGCTACCACTTTAGTAATCCCAAAACATCACCAATCACTCAAATCCCTTAGTGACACCGTAGACCGGGTGCAGGGCCACTGTTTGTACTGGTATGGGTACTCAGGGTCTCATTTACAATATTTTGACGCACAGCAGCGCAGCAAGTCTTCCTATTGCCATGACGTGTTTCAAAAGCAAAAACAACAGTTGATGGACAGAATGCAGAACAATGTCATACATTCACCCCAGTACAGAGATCTGGGCCTAAATCCATCGTTTTTTTACTCACTATGCCATTCCAATTTGAACCCAGCCATATGCTAATCAGTCTTGACCCTGTGCCTCATGGGTACAGTCCAGCCCGAACTGCCAAGACAGGTCCTCCCTGGACTGGAAACAAGCATCCTAGGACCTGTTTCACCCCTCTTCATGCTTTCAAAAGGGCAGGAAGGCGCAGTATCAACAAGATACATTGAAGTCCTGTCTTTTCCCTGAGCTGGTACACAATGGGCTCCCATGCGCCAACCCAAGCACCCTTAAGGGTGTGCACAAAAACACACACACATAGAAAAATTAAAAAGAAGGCGAAATACCGGTATTTCTCCTTGTTGAGCCTCCCTTACACCTCCCCTGGGGAGGCGTTGAAATCTAACACATTCCCAATCAATCAATCAATCAATCAGAGAACTTGTAAAGCGCGCTACTTACCCGTGAGTGTCTCAAGGCGCTGAGGGGAGGGGAGTGCCGCTACTGCTCGAAGAGCCAGGTCTTGAGGTGTCTTCTGAAGGCGAGCAGGTCTTGGGTCTGCCGTAGGTGGGTAGGGAGGGTGTTCCAGGTCTTGGCGGCGAGGTAGAAGGATCTGCCGCCGGAGGTCGTTCGTTGGATACGGGGGACAGCGGCGAGGGCGAGGCTGGCGGAGCGGAGCTGGTGGGTGGGGGTGTAGAAGCTGAGTCTGCTGTTCAGGTAGGTGGTGGAGTGCTTTGTGTGCGTGGGTGAGGAGCTTGAAGGTGATCCTCTTGTCGACGGGGAGCCAGTGTAGGTCTCTCAGGTGGGGGGTGATGTGGCTGCGGCGGGGGATGTTGATGATCAGTCGGGCGGAGGCGTTTTGGATGCGTTGTAGTCATCATAGGTGTTTGGCTGGGATTCCTGCGTAGAGTGCATTGCCATAGTCCAGTCTGCTGCTGACGAGGGCCTGTGTCACCGTTCTTCTTGTTTCGGTCGGGATCCACTTGTAGATCCTGCGGAGCGTGCGGAGGGTGTTGTAGCAGGAGGAGGAGATGGCGTTGACCTGCTTAGACATGGAGAGGGAAGAGTCGAGGATGAATCCTAGGTTGCGTGCATGGTCGGTGGGTGTCGGTGCTGTTCCCAGTGTGGTCGGCCACCAGGAGTCGTCCCAGGCTGAAGGGGTGGGTCCGAGGATGAGGACCTCCGTCTTGTCCGAGTTCAGTTTCAGACGGCTGCTCCTCATCCAGTCGGCGATGGCCTTTATTCCCTCGTGGAGGTTTGTTTTGGCGGTGTGGGGGTTCTTGGTGAGGAAAAGGAGGAGCTGGGTGTCGTCGGCGTAGGAGATGATGTTGAGGTCGTGATGGCGGGCCACATGTGCGAGGGGGGCCATATAGACGTTGAACAGCGTCGGGCTGAGGGATGAGCCCTGGGGGACGCCGCAGATGATGTCGGTGGCTTCGGATCAGAAGGGTGGGAGGCTGACACTCTGGGTTCTGCCGGAGAGGAAGGATGTGGTCCAGTCAAGGGCCTTCTCTTGGATAATGGCTTCTTGGAGGCGTGTCTTTAGAGTGCGATGGCAGACCATGTCGAAGGCGGCTGACAGGTCCAGAAGGATGAGGGCTGATGTTTCGCTGTTGTCTAGTTGGCTCCTGATGTCATCTGTGGCGGCGATGAGGGCTGTCTCGGTGCTGTGGTTTCCTCTGAATCCGGACTGAGACGGGTCCAAGATGTTGTTGTCTTCGAGGTGGCGGGCCAATTGTATGTTGACGATTTTCTCGATGACCGTCGCCGGGAACGGGAACAGGGAGATGGGCCGGAAGATCTTGAGGTCCTTGGGGTCTGCCTTGGGCTTCTTGAGGAGGGCGTTGATTTTGGCGTGCTTTCAGCTTTCCGGGAATGCCGCTGTTTCGAAGGAGATGTTGATGACCTTCCGTAGTTGGGGTGCGATGGCTGCGTCTGCTTTGTTGAATACGTGGTGTGGGCACGGGCCTGACGGCAATCCTGAGTGGATGGAGTTCATGACCTTGCGTGTCTCGTCGTCATTGACGTTGGACCAGGAGGTCAGGCGGTTGCGGCTGGTGGGGTTCGCAGCGGAGGTGGAGTCTGGCGTAGTCGGGGCGGTCGTGGTGTTGAAGCTGTCGTGGATGTCAGCACTCTTGCGGTAAAAGAAGATGGCCAGTGAGTCGCACAGTTCTTGTGAGGGCGGGATGTTGTTGGCGTTGGCGCTGGGGTTGGAGAGTTCTTTTACGATGCTGAAGAGCTCTTTGCTGTCGTGTGCGTTGTTATCCAGGTGGTCTTTGAAAGAGGATCTCTTGGCTAATCTGATGAGGTGGTGATGTCTGCGGGTGGCGTCCTTGTGGGCTGCGTGGTTGTCCGATGTGCGTTCATGGAGCCATTTCTTCTCCAGTTTCCGGCATGCGCGTTTGGAGGTCTGGAGCTCGTCGGTGAACCAGGTGGCTCTCTTGCTGGCGTGGCTGTTGGAGGGTTTCTTGAGTGGGGCGAGGGTGTTGGCGCAGTCGTCGGCCCACTGTCTGAGGTTGCGAGATGCGGCGTCTGGGTTGGTGGGGTCGGTGGGTGGGTTCTGGGCGAGGGTGGTGATCAGCTGGTGACTTTGCTCTAGCAGCGGCGAGGCAGCTGTTGGGTGCGGTGGTGCTTGGTTGGTTTCTTGAAGGTGAAATGGATGCAGCGGTGGTCGGTCCAGTGGAGTTCAGTGGTGTGGTTGAAGGCGACGTGGGTGCTTGTGGAGAAGATGGGGTCCAGCGTGTGGTCGGCGACATGGGTGGGTGCAGTGATGAGTTGTCTGAGGCCGAGGTTGGTGAGGTTGTCAATCAGCGTGGCGGAGTTGGCGTTGTCGTTGTTCTCGAGGTGGAAGTTCAGGTCCCCGAGGAGGATGTAGTCCGTGGAGGCGAGTGCGTGGGTGCTGGCGAGGTCGGCGATGGAGTCTCTGAACTGAGCCCCGGGTCCGGGGGGTCTGTAGACGAGTGTTCCTCTGAGGGTGGTGTTGGGGTCGATGTGGATCCGCAGGTGCAGGTGTTCGGCGGTGTCGTCTGCATGGGTGGCGACCTTGAGGGTGGACTTGTGGACGATGGCTATTCCTCCTCCGATTCCGTTGGCGCAATCCCTGCGGGTAATCTTGTAGCCGTCCGGGATGGCTATGGCGATGTTGGGCACCGAGGAATCATTCCATCAGGTCTCGGTTAGGAAGGCCACGTCTGGGGCGGAGGTGTCGAGCAGATCCCAGAGCTCGACGGCATGTTTGCGTGCGGAGCGGGTGTTGAGGAGTATGCAGCGGAGGTGGTTGGGTCCAGTCCTTGGAGGTTTGGTGGCTCTGTCGCAGGTGAAGCTGCATGTGCGGCAGGAGAACGGTCCGTGGGTCCGTTTTGGGGCGGCCTGGAAGCAGGTGTGGTTTCGGCCGGCATTGAGTACGTGGAGGGTGCTGGCGTCGTAGCGGAGTCTGGTGTTGTGGCGTTCGTGGGATCCAGGGTTTCTGGCGCTGGGTGCGGTCCAGACGCAGATGGGCGCAGATGGGCTTGCCTTAGGCGCGCCTTCAGCGAGCCAGCGGCACGTCCGCTGCACGGCCACGCAGCGTCCGGCATATATGGTGAGGTGGGAGGGAGGAGCAGCTGGGAGGTGGGAGGCGGGAGCAGCGAGTGGGCAGGGGGGCGGGGAAACAGTGGGACAGAAGCAGAATGGGGCACAAAGAGGGTGGAAAACAGTGGCACAGAGGGCAAAAACGGGGCACAACGGAGGGGAAAAATGAGTGGCACAGAAGCAAAAAACGGGGCACACAGAGGGGGAAAAACAGTGGCACAGAAAGCAAAAACGGGGCACACAGAGGGGGAAAAACAGTGGCACAGAGGGCAAAAACATCAGATCTTTTTGATCTATTTTGATGTAGCTATTGAAATTGTCACTGTTCCACGGGCACGGTAAAAGTCTTTGACAACTAGCATTTTCCATTGTGTCATCCAGACTCACTGTACATGACATCGAAGTCAGTGACCCATTTACATTTAAAAATGTTGCTCCACCTTTGCGAATTTTGTCCCAACCTCCTCGATTTTTGTGTTATGTCTTTCTAACTAGAAAATCTATGTAACATTCCCACTGGTATCCACATTACGCCTATCCCTTATGCAAAATCATCCCTGTATATTAGCACCGAGTGGGGAACGTTAGTGGCAAGCCTGCCATTCAGAATACTGCCATTATTGACTATGTTTAATTATACAGGCCCAGAAAGGGAGCATTCTGTGCTGCCCATTCTCAATGTCCCTCAAGTTTGCTGTGGACCTCTAGAGCGATGCGGCATAATATCCTTCAGATGCAACTTCACAGTGTAAACAGAAATAACGTAATTCACAATCACTCATAGCTCAGTATCGGCACACGCTAAATGGTGTGGAGATAATGAATGCAAGCCAAACATGGGGGCCTGCAAAACAGTCATTGACATGCAATGGAGAGTCATGTGCTACTTGCATATTTATAGTCATGATAAAAAAAAAAACATATATGAATTCTTATACTGATGCTAGACCTTGAAATAAGGGCTAGATGTACAAAAAAATAGTTGCAAAAAGTGGTTACAAATAGTGCACCGACTTTGTGAGATCAGTCTTTCATTTTGGGATACGACCTGCATTCTAATAGCCTGAAACACTAGGGGGCAGATCTACAAGAAAGTGCTGCAGCGCGGCACTGCAAGCCCTTTGGCTGCGCCACGCTCCGGCACTTTCAGAGCACATTTACAATGATATGTCGCTTTTCTGTGCACTCCCCTGTGCTGGCGCACAAACAGCTGCAATGCGCCGGTGCAAGCACCCTTGCACCATGGTGCAAGGATGACTGCGTCATTTCTGAATTGCAAAATTGCGAGTTGAAAATGCTTTCCTGACTATAAAAATTGGTTTAGAACATCAGTCGCAATCCTTGTGTTTTTGCGTATCCTAGGTTTTGTGAATGCAACATTGCTTAGTACATCTGACTCTTAATCTGTAAGATATGTAGAAATTACTGCTCATCTGTCACAAAATAGTTGTAGGATATATGGATATATTAGAAGATGACGTATGGAGAGTCCATGCGGTAGGTCCACAAACATTGGCCATATTCTATGGCATGTTCTATTTATTGGAACCATGTATGTACCCTACAAAATGAGAATGGTGTCATTCATTTTTGTCCTAGAATTATGTGACTTACCACCTCTAAAAAATTATTACTCTTAGCCTGACACTGGCAATTCATGCCAACTCCACACCCAAATATCTGTTCCTAGCATAGGAAAGATATATTTTACCTACATTTTAAGTTTAAAATATGTTTTAATTTACATCTCACTGCCCAGTTCACCCCCCTTGTATGACATTCTTATCAAATTCAGCACTCTCCTAGAAATCACAGGTTATTGTTCTCCAAAGCATGCTGTGTAAAGTAGGTAATTCCTGTTCTATTCATGTCCAGCTAGAACGTGAAGGACAAATCAAAGTTTGAGATATGCAAATTGCGTTTGTTTTTATGTACGCAGCATATCAAACTGAGACACCGAGTCGGACCTAGAGTACTCTCTCCCCGCCCACTGACCTGAATTGATTTCCATTGCATGGAGGGGGAGTTGTGTTAGGTCATGTCTCACCTGTCAATACCGCAGAAATACTGAATGGAGACCAGAGCCCTCCCTAGCTGTGTAGCTGAATGTTTTCATGCAGAGCAGCAAGGATCAAAAGCATTGGCAATAGCAGTAGAACTGGCTTTAAAAATGTTTTATGGTATGTTGAGAAGAATCATTGCAAGTAGATAGCATGGGAAAGCATATGTATTTCTGTGGAAACAAAGAACTGTAGAATAATATTGGTGTAGGTTAAAGGGTCAGATGATGACTGCACTGGCAAGAAACACCAAACAATCTATGTAGGTTATTGACTACCCTCCTCTCATTGTGCTGGTGCCAGAGAAAAACATCTAAGACACTCTCTAATACACTTTAATAGCATGACAATGGCATTTGTGTACCCCTGAAAGTTTGAACTCAGGTAGCTGGATGAATAAACAAAAAGATCACAGCTGTGTGGAGATCAAGCACTTTTTTGTGGAAGCACACAACTTCTGCCCAATCAAAAATTGTACAGCGTTTTCTCTCCACATCTCGTCCATCCACATATCTTACACCTCATTTCTCTCCTGAATGCATTTCCTCACATCTCTTTCACTTCACAAACACACAAAAATACAACACACAGATTCACCTGTAAGCACTGCATTTTATCTTTCCTTGTCAACATATTGACATGTGTGTACCTCCATATATCAAAACAACAGAAGAGTACCAGTTATGAAAGACTAATTTAAGACTAAAATTAGGAGCTTAAAAGATAAGGAAATAATGACCACCACCGTCAGGTGAACGAAATGTGCTGCACAAATATAAACAAGATGAGAAAGACAAGACCTCGGTGAGGAAAAAGAACCTTCAGGCACCAACTAAATAGGTTGGTTGCCAATTGTCTTCATTGGGTCCTTATTGTGAATACGTGGAAAACTACGTAGTCAAGAAAAGAAAGTGCTCAATTAAAAAGAGTGTGGACTACACCCCAGACTAGAATTTTAATGTAGGGGTAGCTCTAACTCTATTAAAAGCAATCGTGCAAAGTCGGACATATATAAGGTTGAGTTAGTTTGAACCAAATGTCCTAGAGGGTCGACATGTTTCTTGGAAGAGCCTAAAGTCAGCTCAGCATTCATCAGGACCAAATGGACCCTAGCCTTACGTTACGCGCTCACTATGGCGCCAGAACCATAAGAGGCGGGGTGCCAAAATGTATTTAAAAATATTTTAAAATTACAAACTTATCTATGATCAATCTGAAACAATAAATCATTACATGTAAGTCTTTCAGCACTATCATTTAATAACTCCTTATGGGATAATGATACTAAGGAGTTATTAAATGATACTGCCGAAAGACTTACATGTAATGATTTATTGTTTCAGATTGATCATCCCTCCATTGAGACAGGGATACTGCACGGAAGTCTGTGTGTATGAATTTACAGATAAGTTTGTAATTTTTAAATATTTTTTAATAAACTCTAAATAAGACCTTTAGCTATATTAAATGCCATATTTAGAGTTAGACGGAAAGTTCCAAACATTTGTCTAAGTAGTCATAACCACACATGCAGATGAACGAACTTACCATGTGGCACTCTGAATGTGGCAGCCTTCAACGGAAGCCGTATAAGTGTGCTGAATCACACACTCTACAAACAAGCATTAGTAATGAGATCTGGTCGGCAATAGGGCCGAAGCTGGCTCATGTGACAGTTACTAATGTGGCAGAAGTTACATATGGGAAAACACTACTCATGACAATCGTGAGATGACGCATCTTAGCAACAGTTGGCAAAGACTTCTGCTAATACCACACTTTGAGCATCACTGTACCAAAACCTAATGCTGACTGACCATGGCTTGCCTACATTTTACAGCAAGTTCTTAAATACACACATAGCTGCGATCTCAGTGAGGAAAGACACATGACAGTGGCTTAACGCAAAAAGATGGGGCCCCCTTTTAGAATGTGATCATTGTTACCTGAATCCCCCACATCTCACAGTAGATATTTTCAGGGTTAGATTGTGATTAAAAATCGGCCCGGGCACTCTAAAAAAAATGGCCCACATTTGCATATTGCCTTTCCGCAAAACACTGCTTCGGCCAAATTTTATAAAAAAGGGAGGGGAGGGGGAAAAAAGCACAGATTCATTTATACTGTGAAACACACCTGAAAACAAATGAGGACACTTCTGCTCAGGCCCCATGCCCCTGCCTTAATGGGCCGGCCCAGGGAGAGAAAGGGAGTGACACCTCTGCTCGGTTCGTAAAAAGGAGGTAATGGACGTCCATCTACCTCCAGAAAGGCCACTCAGAGCCCCACTGGGCCGCTGGCAGTATCCAAAAAACGCAGAAACCACCCAAATCAGCCCCCAGGCTACTAAAAAAACCAGCCCACAGCTGGAACTGGACACCAGCGTTACCAATCCGACCCTGGTTATATTTCTCCTTAGGGTGTATTGGGCCCCACTGAATAATTGCATGCTCTCTGGAGGGTCGGGTCACCCTCTGCTGCAGGGCCTGTTAGAAATCCTACACTGGTTTCTTTGAGTGCGGCTACAAGTACTTTACTGAACCCATGGCCCAATGCACGCAGGGCAGAAGAGGTGGCAACAGGACTCAGGGTGTCACTGAACCTCAATTAATGAGTGCTTAATTTGCCCACTTGGAGAGGGCACAGAGAGCAGAAACAAGACAGAAAGAGGCCCGAAAGGGGGAACGTAAATAGTGAGAAATGGGAAAATGTGAGAGAGCAGAGATGAAAAAGAGCCTGAAAGAGTAAGGTAAAGAGACAGTAAAAATAGAGAGGTGGAAGAAAGATGTATGATGTGGAGTCGAGATTCGACAGCCATGGTATTCTGCATCTTGCACTAGACAGCGCTGGTGAAAGGCTCCAGAGAAAAACATTTGGCACTTTTTTTTATAAATGAAAACTGCAATTATGGATGTCATTTACTATCAAACTGAGGAGGAGTGGGGCCTAGTTTCCTCCTTGGCATTAGGGCCCTCCTACCACACCACTGGTTACTCTACTGCAAATCAATAAGTGTGGCATTGACAGTTTGGAATGTTCAAATGCATTCAATGACCATAAGAAACGGTAAACACTTTGTCAGGAGATTGCTCCATAGAAGATAACATTTTGAAATGGCAAAGTGTTGGAAATTCACTGACTACTTGAACCATAAAGCAAGGGAGGAATTCATAAAGGGCCACTGTTTCCAAGCCTCAATGGTAGTCCACAGCTGTCAATGTTGCAAACAGATCTGTGACAGCTGGATGCTAAAGCTGTCAATTTTAGAACACCAGACGTCATCATTGATATGTACAAGGCTATTTAGGTATTTATTAACCCTGGGCAGTGAACTACGCTCAGTTCGCCGAGTTTGCGAAGTAATGGCAACTTCACGCTTCGCAGTGAATGCGAAGTTGTCGAATACTTCGCAATTGGCAGCGTAGCGTAGTTGGTTTTCTTCTTCGTGCACTCAATAGCGTTCTCGCGTGCGCGGTAACGACTTACCGTGGTTCTGCATTCGCCTTCTCGATTTTCTCTCCACAACGTTTGTGATCCGGCCGCACAATCCCACGAGACTGTGTGAACGCGATCACGCCATTTGGACGCGCAAACACGTCATTAGGATGCGCGATCTTCGTTCCGGCACAATGTTGGAAAGATCACGTTTCCGAACACGGAGAAACTGCAATCTGGCACAGAATATCTCTCGAGCATGATAAAACCTTCTCGAAAATGATCATTTTGCTCAGGAACACCCCTCAGATTGTGATTTGGCTGTATTTTTGTGTGCAAGGATCCCTCTTTTTTTTCTACTGTTTTTTTCAAGAGTAGGGAAGTGCCCCTGAGTCTCCAACTTCCTGTTCCTGTCCACCAGGCTCCTCCCAGTGCTTTGTCCATGTGCTGTTCACTTTCATTTGGATTTGGAGCTGGAAGGATCACTTTTTGTGTATGTCTGCTGCATCATATCATTTGATTGGACTTATTGAGGACTTTTGGATTTGAAATTTTCTTTTACAAGTAAGTTGGAGAATTGGTGTACATGTTTGTTTGATTTGGGCTTTTTTTTAACTATAGTTTTCTGGGCTTTTCAATCCTTGTTAAAAATTATTGTTGAGGGAGGCCTGTACTTTCATGAGGGGCCAAGTTGTATTTCTTTGAAATTTCATCCAGTAGGCCTAGAGGTACCCATGGGTCCAACCATGTTTCTGTGGTGTCTGTTGAATTTCTAGTTTTTAAACATCGTGGATGGCATTGGATTCAATGACAAACAGTGTTTTTTGGAGTGGAATTTCAGTTTTTGGGTGTAATTAAATATTGGCTTTTCAGCCAATAGGTAACCCTAGTGGTTCATATACTTAGTGTAGGCCTGCTTGAGTTCATTGTATTTACTTTCTGTGGGTGGCCTGGCTATGCGGTGGCAGCCATTTTGTGTTATCAGCCACTGTGCTTTTGCCATAGGCCTCCAAGCGTGTGGCCTACTCTGCCAGTAGGCCCAGAGGTACTACTCGAGTCATCATGGGTGCATGAAAGTTAATCAACTGTTTTTGTGGTGTTTGTTTAATTTGTAACATCATGTATGGCAAGGATGGCTTTGGATTGATTTTCAAAATGTGGTTTTCGGTGTGGAATTTCAGGTTTTGGGTTTGTGTAAATAATATGGCTTTTTCTGCCAGTAGGTAACCCTAGGAATTCAGCTCACGTAGTTTTGATAACGTTGCACAGTGCGACAACACGACCTTACAGTTTTTGTCTTCTTCGCGCGCTCAATCTGCGTGCTCGGGCATGCGATAACGACGTTTTGTACAGTTCGCGCTGCCGAACACGCCGAATTTGCAATCTTGCAAGCAATATGTCTCGAGTTGCATAAAACCTTCTCGAAAATTATGATTTTGTTCATTTTGCTAAAAAAACTCCTCAGGTTGTCATTTGGTTGTAGTTTTTGGAGCATGGAGTCATTTTTCAGTTACATTTTTTTTTTTTAAAAGAGGAAGGAAGTTCCCCAGAGACCTCAACTTCCTGTTCCTGTCCTTTGTATGTACTTTGTTGTTTGAGGGTGGGCTGACCATGTGGTGGCGGCCATTTTGTGTGACCTTCCACTGTGCTTTTGCCATAGGCCTCCAAACTTGTGGCCTATTCTGCCAGTAGGCCTAGAGTCCCAGAGGTAGTCAACGAGGGTGCTTGATGTAGCTGTTTCTATGTTGTCTGTTGAATTTAACATCATTTAGGGCATGGATGGCATTGGATTGAATTCCTAAATGTGGTGTTTGGGGTGTAGTTAACTTTTTGGGTGTGTGTTAATAAATGCCTTTGTTGTATGTGTTGTTGTTGTGTAACTTTCCAACCTTTTAGCCATGGGGGTTTTCTTTTTTGCATTAAGCGGTGATGTGTAACAGGCATCCTCCTTTGTCTGGCCATATAGGGATATATAGGCCTGCTTGAGTTTATTGTTTTCTGGGCTTTACCCATGTGCCTGTGATGAGTGACCATGTGGCTGGGAGCCTTGGTGGTGGTAGTAGTAATGTGCTGTTTTGTTTTTGCCACATAGGCCTCTGTGACTTTCCATTGTTCCTGTTGGCTTACTGTTTACATCCCCATTGGTATCTGCTGCAGGTCACTGATGCTGCATCCGTCCGACATGATGCACAAATTAAGAAAAAACAAGTTTCACTTCCACTACATTTGTATTTTAGTTCTTTGCTATTCTTACTCTTACTGAGTGTACTAACACTACTAGTAATTAAAATTAAAGCTCAACAAATTCCACATTTGACTGATGTTCTTCTGCCTTCTTTGCTTGTAGGTGCACAAAAGACTGAGGAGGAGGTGTCTGTCATCATTCATCGCCCGTTGTACTGCCAGACGGACGTCCTTCTGTTGTATGTGATCTGTGGTGTGACCTGACCAGACATCTCTGCAACTTGTGCAACTGAGTGCTGCTGCTGACATCTGAAGAAGATGGGCCCAAAGAAAGCAGGTACCACTTCCTCCAAGACCAAGAAAGTTGCTGAGAAGAAGAAGGAAGAACAGAAGAAGGAAGTGACACTTGAGTCTGGTGTTGACCCCAAAACCTTTTTTGGGAAAACAAAAAGTACACCTGCAGCAGCGGTGTCCGGGGTGCAAGCTGGGGCCAGCACCTCCGCATCAGTGGGCCCAACCGACCAACCCAGGCCCAAGCAGATGAGTGTGGAAGAGGTAGCCAACCTAATGGTGGAAAGCAGTGATTCTGAGCCTGTCCTAAACTTATCGCTATCTCAAAGTAGTACACAATCAACGCATGAGGGAACACAGCAGATCAGTGGTGAATAACAACCACCGCCCGCAACAGTATTTGTTCAACAACAACAATGACAACCACCGCCCGCAATAGTAGTTGTTGTTCCTCCCGAAGTAGGGGCAGTTCAGGAAATTGAGCCTCATGCAGAGCAATAAGAAGAGGAAGGCACTCATGCAGGAGATCTATTGTCTTCCGAATCCCCTCCAAGGAAAAGGAGGGTTAGTCCATCAAGTTCTTCACCAAGCATCCCTTCTGATGATCTAGATCTTACTTGGGAGCCATAGCAATCTGAGCATGAGAGGGAGAGACATCCCAAGACCAGGTTAGGGAAAAGGAAGGTTTCAGAAAGCCTTACACATATGGAGGTTGATGTAGAACAGCAGGATAATAATGATGATAAGTCTGACCCAGTCATCACAAGCATCACTCCTGGCCCCGAGGACATGGAGACCAACATTTTCACCCTATCCCGAAAGGCTGCGACTAGTAGGGATGTAGCACGCATACCTCCAACACAGGCAACAGCAACACGACCTCCAGCTTCCATTTTTACATTAGCAAAGGGCCGGCAGCGTCCTACATCCAGCACATACACCACCTCAGCAGAAGTAGGTAGTGGTACTACTGCGCAGCCACATAGTCAAATTCAACACACACCCTCCAGTTCACCTGGCATTGGAAGTGGCACCTCTAGCAGGAGACAAAAGTTAAGCTCCCCAGTGTGGAACTTCTTTACGGTTAGCGCAAAGGAGGACAACATTGCTATATGCTCCATTTGTCATTGCTCTGTTAGTCGTGGTAAGCTTGGTACAAACTATGGAGGCCAAATGACCCATTTGAAAAACACCACGCAATCAAGTGGGAGGACCGTCTTCGTAACATAAAAACTGGAAACATTGATGTTGATGGGGATAAACTAGTACAAGGTCCACTCACAGTAGAACAGGAAGAAGAAGAGGGAGACATTCTATCTGGTAGTGGTACACAAAGTACCCCTGTCCCCAGCACAGCAGTGGTACAGCCCATATCCTCCGCATCAGCAATATTTCAGTGGCACAAAAGTAAGAGTCAGCCGGAGACACCAAGGACTATGGCTGCGAAGTCTGCGTTTCAAAGTGCTGCGTCGAGCATAACCGATAGAAATAAAAAAGCAGCGTACCATTATTAGCGTGTTTAGGCAGGAGGGAAAGTATGAATGCAACCACCCAATAGCACGTTTGTACAATGCTAAGCTTGCTAAAATGTTAGCACTGGACCTTCTCCCTTTTTCTTTTGTTGAAGGGGTGAGTTTTCTGGAATTTGTGACAACCATCTGCCCAAAATGGAACGTTCCCAGCCGCTACTATTTTGCCAGAGTTGCTGTTCCAGCACTACATCACGGCGTGCTGGAATTGCTTGAAAAAGCCTTACATCAGAGTGCTGTTCATAGTATCCATCTGACAACAGACATGTGGACCAGTTGCCAAGCCACTGATTACATGTGCATCACTGCACACTGGATCTTTTTTTCAGGTGTTAGAGACAAGCTATCTGCAGGCGTTGACACTGTTGAGATTTTTAATGAGACTCGCAGACATGCAACTGTAGCCATGTTTCCTATGGAGAAATCTCATACTGCTGCAAACATTTTGGCTGTGTTTAACAGCAAGGAATTTGAATGGCTGCGACCAAGAGGGCTTAACATTTGTTTTATTGCCACGGACAATGGCAGTAATGTAGTTAAGGCCATGAAAGATGGTGGCTATTTCAGGGTCCCATGTTTGGCACAATGCATTAACATTGTTGTTCAAGACTTTCTGAAAAATGAAAGCAAAGTCAGCAACTTACTGACCACCTGCAGAAGAATATGCACACATTTCAACCATTCTTTTAAAGCCCGGAAGCAGCTAAGGATCATTCAACGTGAGCATAAAATGCCAGTCAAAGCACTCATCCAGGAGGTCCCAACACATTGGAACTCAACCTATTACATGCTTGATCGTCTGTTTGAGCAGTACATACCACTTAATGCTTATGTCATGACAAGAAGATTAGGGGATCCTACTGTGAAAGCCATGACCATTGAGATGTGGCAATGGGACCTCATTAAATGCCTGACAGAGATGCTACTTCCTTTTGAGGTCTTCACACGTGCAGTCAGCAGGGAGGACTGTACTATGGGCCAAGCTATCCCATTGTTGTACATGCTAGAGCAAGACCTGAATGAGGTGTCTGAAACATACGAAGGTGTGGAAGAAAAAGTAGACGCATGTTATTTGGCGAACACCTTAGCCGCCTGCTTATCTGACAATACAAGGATTCAAAATAAGATTGTGTCACATCGACATTACATTACTGGCACAATTTTGGATCCACGGTACAAATTATTTCTGAACAGTAATGCAGAAATTCTTTTTTCCGAAGGGGATGTTGCCAAGTACAAAACTTTAATAGCTGGGGAAGCCACTGATTTGTAAAACAAACGGCTCTCAATTAGAGGTCTGCCAGTGCCAGCCCAGGACAGTGTAAGTACTACAGGGCAGATTCCAGAGTCAAGTTCTTCTTCAGAGCAAGAGAGCAGTGCGTTTGCTTCCAAGCAGTCACCGACACTACCAATTACATCAACAACAGCGCCAACAGGATCTGATTCATCAGACACAGCAAAAAAAATAGCTGCTTGCTTCCTACTACGAGGGATGGGTAAGTTGCTGGTGGAATGTCAAAAGAGATCAAGCAAAACGGCGCACCACTGAACATTGAGCGGATGGTCCAGGCCTATCTGGATGACACAACAGAGGTGTTCATGGAGCAAACCCCATTAGTGTATTGGTATGGGAAAAGAAGCCAATGGCCAGTGCTCAGCAGGCTGGCGATAAAGTATCTGGCTTGCCCTGTCACAAGTGTCTCTTCTGAGCGTGTTTTCAGTGCTGCTGGTGCCATTGTAACTGTGAAAAGGACCAGTCTCTCGCCCAAAAGCATGGAGAGGTTAACCATGATAAAAATGAATCAGCACTTCATACCACCGGAATACAAAATACCAGAAACACAGAAGGAAGAGGAGAGCGACTCCGAAGACATAAGTAGTGGGTTACATGACCTTCTTCTGTCCAAACCACACGGGTTTGAGGACGAGCTCCTCTTCCCTGACAACTAGGCTTTCAAATTATTACTTTCTCCCTTCCTTTATTTGTGTGTATATCTGTCTTTCTTGTTCAAATCAAACCACAACAAATCCATCACCACCGTCTCTTATTTTTATTTACCTATTGGAGTTGCACGTCTGTGCATTTAACTGTCCACTCCACTCCTCAGAGTTCTGCTCCATCTTCCTGACTCGCCCTAAATTTATTTCCATCTTGCCAGGCATTGGATGGAGATGGAGAATAGTACAATAATGTAGCCTCTAACAGTCCCTCCATAACAAGTGCAACATACGTGGTTATAGCCATCGTCTGTTTTGTTTCCAATCCGAAACTCAGCACTGTCTTAAGGCTACCACCTCTGTCTGCAGACATACACAACTCTTCACTGTCAGAACTTGAGCAGGCATCCAAAACTAAAGTAAACTCGTCTTCACTTTCAGAAGGCTCAGCATCTCTGATCTGACAGCCAAAGAGAAGAGCAAGACAGGTATATGAAATGAATGATGCCATGCATTGCATTGGATGCTTGCTGACTCTGAGCAAATGTGCATGAAGTAGAACTATACTAGTAGTTTAAATAATAACAACATTCTTGTGACTCAAGTGATAGTCAATGTTTTCATGTTGATTAATAATATTAGCCAATTGTACTTCTACTACTGCAGGCGCAGTCTGGACTTACTTAATCGGAGTCACTCACAGACTGAGTTGCTGTTGGTCTGTTGGACAATATGTACACGTACCACACCTGATGATCATGATGATGACCATACTATCTTTGCACGCAGTCAGTCAGTAGGATCTGAGATGATTGATGGAATACGTTTCAGGAAGTGGAATAAAATGTAAACACAACCAATCAACAAGAACCACAGCAGACCTAGGCTACATGTTTGTGCAGTGGTGGAGTCAAATAGTTGTATGATGACTGACAGTGGTGCATTGATTTAGTCACTTGATTTGGAAAATGCTAGGTTGCTGTATGTATATGTCTTTCGTCTGGCTCTGTCAAAAATTAAGGTAAATGGAGTTTGGGTCACGGACTCACTGGCGGCCCGGTGCCGTGGGCCTATTCTGTGCTGGCTCCAATCTTGTTGTTCTTCTAGATTAATGCTGTGTAACTAGTAGAGTAGAAACAATGTATCCAAGCCGCCTCAGTCTGAAAGTCTTCTCGCTCACGAGTCTTGTCTTTTTGCACTACACCGTAATTGATTTTAATTTTTTCGTTCATTTATTTTTTAATACCTCTTTTGTTTTTCCATCATAACTTACAGGCCGGCCTTAACCCAGTGCTATTATACTTGGCGCAACAGCTCACACTTACCTTACCCTCATCAGCCAGCCAGTGACACCGAAGAATGATGTTCAGTGTCCATGGAAGGGAGGACCAAGATATATGACGAGAAGATACAACCACACATTTGGACCTGGATAATACAGTAACTTTAGTATCATTTTCGTATTTTTAATAATTTGATTCCTTTTTTCTCTTCATTCATTTTACGACTGAGTGACTTTGTTTGGTAATTGCTCCTTAAAACTATTTTTTAATTTTCTTTGCTAGCTTTCAGGCCGGTACAGCATGTAATTAGGGTTTCTCTGAGGGCATACAGCCAAGGCAAATGTCATATATAATAAATACTTCCTTGTACTGTCGAATTGTGTAGTAGTAGTTAAGTATTAGTCATTATTAACCATCAAGTTACCTTCATCATGCATGCATTTCCTTTAGTTTATAGATTTATTGGGTAGTGGATCATCAATCATCGTCTTCATTGTTTTGCTTTTGTTGTCTCCATCCGTACTGTTTTTCTTTGTCAAACCTTTCCCCAAACTCCCCTTCCCATCCATTCATCAAACCCTAACCCTCTTCCCCTGGGCAGTGTGGTTTTATATTGAGAAGTGATGTGACTACATTAAATCTACACCAACAATTGATCACAAGCTTGCTGGAGCAGATGTGGTGAAAGCAGCACTAATTAAATGTCAACGAGGCAGGGGGAGGATCTTCTTCTGCTTGCCCACACATGCTCAGTGTATGTACAAGCCAATAAATTTTCCAAAGGGACCCACAAAATACATCTTATTAATTGCCGGCATTGTTTGGATGTAATTTTACAGCATTAAAGTTTACGAATTAGGATTGTGTTTAAGTGACTTCTTCAACACAACTACAGTTTAACTTCTTATCTTCTTGTACTAGGCTGTCCCCGACACCATTGTTTTCTTTTAGTTTAGCAGTTGCAATATTGTTTGTTTGTCAGTCTTCTTAAGTACTGTACTTTTCTACCAATCTCACAGTCTCTCTCAGGCAAATGACTGTCTCTTTGTTTTTGTTTGCAAATGCTAGTGCAAGTGTCTACTACTACCACCACAACCACAGCATCTTCTCTATTGTCTTGGGAAACCATGCAGCCATTGCTGTGCCGAACTTAATCATCAACAATCACAGGTAAGATAAGTTTGCTGGGAGGTATCATGGAGTAGGAGGAGCAACTGGTAGTACTAGTAGGACAAATATAACTCAGTGAGGGGTACTGCATCTATGTGTTTGCATGTTACAAAATTGGCCAATTATTTAAATCAAACACTGGCTGCTGCCCTGCATCTGCAAGTAAACCTTGTGTAACATACATTACTTCGTGAAACAGTAACCCCACCACAAAACATTAACATCATATGTGTAAGTTTAAATAAATAACATTTATTTCCATAAAAAATAGCCTATCCCACACCTCACCCATCCCTCTCCCTAACCCCAACCAATGTTCAAGCACAACGAATGTCCAAGAGAAACCCCAAAACTCAATTTCCACCCACCAACAAAAGTAATAAAAAAGGGGCAAATATAAACAGGGTCCATTTATAATCGGCGGGTGTTGGACTTGGCCCGTAGGGCAGGTTCACCCCTAAACTTTTTGCTGTTATTTGTGACCCTGTGTCAGTGATTTTGGGTCCCTGCGCACTTTTCCCTGGGTCCCAGAGTGAAAGTGCGTGCTTGTAGTATGGCTGGCCTGCCCTCCCATAGGAATGCATAGGGAATGTGTGTGTCCCTAGTAGTTCCTGATGCGTGGGGAGTGCAGGCTCGAGTTTAGTACGTGTAAACTCGTGAGAGTGAATGCTGCGAGATGGTGTCTGCGGCATGTATGTGTCTAGAAGGGAAGTGCTACTTCTGGACATTGAGATATGTGTGCAGTGAGGGTGCTGGAGCGTGATTGGCTGGAGCTGGCTGGCATGCCAGGCTCCAGGAAGTCTGGATGGGTCTGCCCGGTGGTGAGTGTGAGATTAGCATGGGTGATGTGTGGGAGGAGTGTACCTGTGTCCTGGATGGGCTGGGTTTTCCCCACACAATGCTGGCTCCGCCCCCCCTGTGGTGTGTCTAACGACCCTAGCCTCCCCAGTGAAAGAAATGGGTGGTTGGGCCATCAAGAGTGCTCCAGAGCCAGCTGTAACTGGTTTTCCCCCCACCCTGCACCCTGAAACAAAGGATTGGTTAGTATAAGAAGGGACTGTGTCCCTTTAGAAAATGTTCTACTTTTGGATTCTGCCAGAGGGGGCTGTTGCTGCTGCTGGGGCCAGGAGGACCGCCACTTGGGGTGTCTCCCTGCCTGGAGACCCAGTGTGCTGGCTCTGGCCCAGCCTTGCCCCCCCTGCCTGCCTCCAGCCCTTGCTGGAGCCTTGTCCTGTCCTCAAGCGCTGGGGAGCACTGAGGACTCCTTGCCTAGCGCTTGAGAGCGCTTCATTTGGCTTCTATCGCTGTGAGCGCTTTACTTTTGCCCCATGCGCTTAAAAGCGCCTTATTCTTGCTGGTAGCGCCTGGAAGCGCGCTATTTCACTGGTAGCGCTGGGGGAGCGCTTGGGTTACTGAGCCGGTGCCCACCCGGCGTTTCGCCCGACCCGAGACTGCCGAGCAGCTGCCCACGCCGCATTTCGAGTGAGGAAAGCAGGTGCCCACCCTGCGTGTTGCAGCTTGTTCGCGGCTGCCAACGTCGTACCTGTGGCCGTTTTTGATTGCCACCTCGATCTGTTCTTTATTTAAAGAACCAGCCGGTGCCCACCCGGCATTGCCCCGTGATCACCGCCGCAGCCCAGGAGTGTGTGCTGCCCCCGCCGGGCCGCCGCGCTGCCTACCGCGACCCGGAAGTGCTGGGTCGGCGGCCAATCGCTGCGCGGCCCGGGAGAGGCAAACCGGAAGTCCCGCCCCCGCAGCGGAGCCGAGAAGCAGCCTGCCGAGGCTCCCGGAGGAGAGAGGAGCCCCGCAGCCCGTGAGGAGAGCAGGAACAGCCGGTGAGTGAAAGCCGGCTAGGGGAGAGGTGCGAGGTCGCGCACCTTCCCCCCCCTGCCTCTACTCGAGCGGCCCCCACTTGACAGCGGGCCGCTCCACCAGGGCGCACCTTTGCTCTGAGTCCCCCGTGAGGGACTCCAACGAGTGCCAGTTGTCCTTCGAGCCCCTGAGAAGGGCTTCCGGCGCCACAGTGGTTTGGCGAGCCAGAGAGGCTCCAACGAGTGGGGGCATTCCCTTTGAGCCACGAGGTGCCCCGGGGGCATCAGTTGATTTAGAGCCCAGCGAGGCTCTTGGCAGGCATTGTCACTTTGAGTCCCCAGAGAGGGGACTCCAGTTGAAAGGCGCATCTTGCCTTCAGAGCCCAGGAGAGGCTCCTGCCCACAGCGTCTTTTAGAGTCCAGAATGGCTCTTGACTGCCTGGCATTTGTTTAGAGCCCAGCGAGGCTCACAGTCAACATTGTTCCAGAGCCCTGAGAGGCTCTCCCTTGTTGCCCACATTGTTCTGGCCAGAGCCTGCGAGGCTCCAGCAGTGGCCCAACAGTGTTTCCAGTTGCCCAGCACTTTGTGGGCAACTGCCACGTTTAGGCCCTGACACTGGGACACAGGGACAGTCACAGGTGGTGACTTGTGAGTTTGGCGCCATTGCAATTGTACTTTTCTTACACCTCTGAATGGGTAGTTTATTCATCATGTGTGGTGCTTTTACACCTCTGAATGTATTGTGATGCATCATGTGTTTCCTTCCTTAGACCCCTACAGGTATAGCGATACATAGGTGGTTTCCTTCTTGTTAGTACAGGTGGTACTAGCGAGGCCCAGGTTCCTTGTGTGACCTCCTAAGATAGTGAGGATTGCATAGGTGGTGCTCACCTGGTACCAGTAGTGACTGGTTGTGTGTTACAAGTTCTATTTTTGTGCTACAGTAATTTTATTCTATGATCTAAAAAGTGCTAAGTTCTAAAAGGGCTGATACCCCTGACAGTGGTCCAAGTGGCCCTGTCCTGTACAATATCCCTTGTAAAGTCCGCCCGTGCCTGTTGGCACAGTGTAACAATATGTGTGTCTTATCTAATGTATGTTTATTATAATACAAAGGCTATTTTTTATATAACCTTGTGTGGAGTTTCCTTTGTGGTGGGCCCTGGGTATTGTTGCTGGGGTGCGTGCGCAAATACTTAACTTACATCGCCTCCAAGTTTAGCCTTGCTGCTCGCTCCACGTTACCTAGAGGGTGAGCAGGGGTTATCTTGGCGTGTAACTCCCTTGCCCTGACTTGGGAGTGGTGGTCTCTGACTGACTTTGGCGAAAGCCCTGGCCAGCCAGGGATCCCATTTCCAACATTGGCGGCAAGCAGTGGGATAAGGATTTGTGTTTGCGTTGTACCACAGTAGCAGCTGGCCGCACTTCAAAGCTCTACATTTTTAGATAACCACATTTTGGGGATTATTGTTGTTGGTAAAATTCCATTGTTTCTTCTCCTGAAGAGTGTCATTTTATAATTGTGTCCAGTACATTTGTCCCCCGCCCTGCTTCCAGAGTTTGGTACCTGTGTCACTTTTGGTCAGGTTGAGAAGTCAGGGGTGGTAGAAACTGCCTTACCGATCCGAGGGGAGGGTGTGTGTGGATGAATGGTGTGTTTCCCTGGACGCACGAGTGAGTTCTTTTTTAATGAGAGTGTGGAAGGTTTGGAATTGTGTACTCCTACTTCAGATTGCAAGGTCCCTTGTGTTGCACGTGTCTGTGAGCATCCTGTCAAGATGGAATCTCCTTTTAACCTCTGTGGCCTGTTTAGGTACAGTGTGTCTGAGTTGGTACGGTTTTGTGAGGAGAGAGACATCCCAGTGAGTGAGTCAGACACCCAGTCCAAGCTTAGGGATAACAAGATCCTGTGGCAGAAGAGTGACTGGGAGCGTGAGCACAGTGAGAGAGAGAGGGCCCGGGCCGCACACCAGGAGGGTGGTGGGTCTGAGGGGAGCCCTGAAGAGTCTGATGTGGAGAGTGAGTTTGACAGTGGATGGGCGCCAGCAGAGAGCGAGTACCCCCTAGATAGGGAGTCCCTTGTTGGGTCCAGTGTCAGATGTAGCACCCCATCCCTTTCCCTGTCCCCAGAGGAGTGGGTGGATAGGAGAGAAGAGAGGGAGCACCAGCTGGCCATGTAGAAGCTCAGGTTAGAGCATGCCAGAGAGATGGCGCAGCTGGGTGTGAATGAGCGGATTGCAGAGGCTGAGAGGGCCTTGGCCAGGGAGAAGATAGCCCTAGAGTGTAGGTTATCCCCTGACCGCAGTCTTAATTTTCTGGATCCCCCAGGGAGGGTTGAGTCCAGTGGTGGCAGCTATTTAAATGTTGGTATAGACAGTCCCACTCCCAGTTCCCCGAGCATGGTACCTGTTTCCCCAGAGGAGGAGTATAGGTTGAGATTCAGGGGCAGTAGGAAACTGTCTCACCAGTCTTGGGGAGAGTTTGTGGATGAATGTCAAGATGCACTGTCTGATTGGTCATCGGTTCACACAGAATGTGATTTTGTCAAACTGTTTGATCTGGTTCTCAGAGAGCAGGTGCTCAGTAGTTGTTTGCCAGGGTTGCGACAACACCTGTTGGACTATGGGTTGACTGATCCAGACACGCTTGCTGAGGAAGCAGAGCGCTGGGAGAGTGCTAGGGGTTCTCTAGAGTCACTAGTGAGTGAGTCCAACAGTAGTGGTTCAGGTGTCTTCCAGCCCAGCGTGGTGGAAGAGGCTCAGTGGAGCCCAGCTAGGTCCCAGGATAGCGAGGAGGGTGTAGGGGCTTACTGCCTGGCTCAGTGGAGCAGGAGTAAGTGGGTGACCGAGGGTCCCCAGGTGCCCGATGCCCTGCCTCAGGACTTGGATGGTTTCTTTAGGGAACACCAGGTTGGGGACCTAGGCTGTCCTGTTAGTCCATTTGAGGAGGATCTCCTAGTGAGTAGAGGACCAGGAGCGTCTGTAAACAGAGCTCCTGTGGTTCTAGAGTCCGGCAGTGTCGCTCCAGTTGGGAGGGCACAGAAGTCCGAAGTGAGGAGTGATTGGGGGATGAGTTTCCCAGTGGATGCACCAGTGGACCAGGGACTAGCCAGTTGGGCTAGATCTTCTTGGGGGGACCCGGGTGGCGCCACTTCTGGTCTGGGGGATCGTCACGCACTGTCAGGTGGACAGAGGGCGGGAGATCTGCGCCAGACAGACAGTCACACAACAGATGTGTCATTTGTTAGCCTCAGGGGGATTGTGTGTTAGTCCCCAGAAGTCCTGGAGTGCCAGGCAATTGTTCCACCAAAGGTTTTAGACCGGAGGTTGGAAGGCCAGGTTCAGGATCTGCCTGACCTGAAGGGTAGGATGTCTGTAAGTAGCGTCCTGACCGGTTCTTCTTCCAGAGGAACTTCTCCAGTTGGGAGAGGGCAGACCTCTGGAAGGGGGTGCAGAGGGTGGGAGAGCCCACCTCTGACCCCGGTGCAACCTGAGGGGTTAAACCCTGGGTTGGAATGGCGTTCTAGGTGTCCCCCTCGCAGGAGGAGGAACCCTAAAAGAAGAGGTAAGGGGAGGAGAGCCTTCCCTGAGACTCCTGGTCTGCCTGAGGTTGTAGGCCCTAGGCTGGAGAACCAGTGGCCTTCTGGCCCTGTCTTGCAGACAGGAAGAGTGGAGAGTGGCTACTATGGGCCTGGGGTTACTACCCCCCACTTCGTGAGTAGGCAGGAACCAGTGGCACCTGGGTGGCCTAGGGCCTGGTCCTGGCCGCGGACAGCTGAGGAGTACCAGTGGGGTAGCCCAGCTGGTCCTTACAGTAGCTTTAGAAGGAACCCGAGGGGTTCACCATGGCATAGAACAGGAGGGTGTCCCGGCAGTGGCGGGCCTGCGTCCGTGTTCTATCGCCCCAAGCAGGGAAGTCCATCATGGTGGTGATTGTTCTCCCCTGCGTTTTGGCTGGAAGGGGGTTGTGTTGGACTTGGCCCGTAGGGCAGGTTCACCCCTAAACTTTTTGCTGTTATTTGTGACACTGTGTCAGTGATTTTGGGTCTCTGCGCACTTTTCCCTGGGTCCCAGAGTGAAAGTGCGTGCGTGTAGTATGGCTGGCCTGCCCTTCCATAGGAATGCATGGGGAATGTGTGTGTAACTAGTAGTTCCTGATGTGTGGGGAGTGCAGGCTCGAGTTTAGTATGTGTAAACTCGTGAGAGTGAATGCTGCGAGATGGTGTCTGCGGCATGTATGTGTCTAGAAGGGAAGTGCTACTTCTGGACATTGAGATATGTGTGCAGTGAGGGTGCTGGAGCGTGATTGGCTGGAGCGGGCTTGCATACCAGGCTCCAGGAAGTCTGGATGGGTCTGCCCGGTGGTGAGTGTGAGATTAGCATGGGTGATGTGTGGGAGGAGTGTACCTGTGTCCTGGATGGGCTGGGTTTTCCCCACACAATGCTGGCTCCGCCCCCCTGTGGTGTGTCTAACGACCCTAGCCTCCCCAGTGAAAGAAATGGGTGGTTGGGCCATCAAGAGTGCTCCAGAGCCAGCTGTAACTGGTTTTCCCCCCCACCCTGCACCCTGAAACAAAGGATTTGTTAGTATAAGAAGGGACTGTGTCCCCTTAGAAAATGTTCTACTTTTGGATCCTGCCAGAGGGGGCTGTTGCTGCTGCTGGGGCCAGGAGGACCGCCACTTGGGGTGTCTCCCTGCCTGGAGACCCAGTGTGCTGGCTCTGGCCCAGCCTTGCCCCCCCTGCCTGCCTCCAGCCCTTGCTGGAGCCTTGTCCTGTCCTCAAGCGCTGGGGAGCACTGAGGACTCCTTGCCTAGCGCTTGAGAGCGCTTCATTTGGCTTCTAGCGCTGTGAGCGCTTTACTTTTGCCCCTAGCGCTTAAAAGCGCCTTATTCTTGCTGGTAGCGCCTGGAAGCGCGCTATTTCACTGGTAGCGCTGAGGGAGCGCTTGGGTTACTGAGCCGGTGCCCACCCGGCGTTTGGCCCGACCCGAGACTGCCGAGCAGCTGCCCACGCCGCATTTTGAGTGAGGAAAGCAGGTGCCCACCCTGCGTGTTGCAGCTTGTCCGCGGCTGCCAACGTCGTACCTGAGGCCGTTTTTGATTGCCACCTCGATCTATTCTTTATTTGAAGAACCAACCGGTGCCCACCCGGCATTGCCCCGTGATCACCGCCGCAGCCCAGGAGTGTGTGCTGCCCCCGCCGGGCCGCCGCGCTGCCTACCGCGACCCGGAAGTGCTGGGTCGGCGGGCCAATCGCTGCGCGGCCCGGGAGAGGCAAACCGGAAGTCCCGCCCCCGCAGCGGAGCCGAGAAGCAGCCTGCCGAGGCTCCCGGAGGAGAGAGAAGCCCCGCAGCCCGTGAGGAGAGCAGGAACAGCCGGTGAGTGAAAGCCGGCTAGGGGAGAAGTGCGAGGTCGCGCACCTTCCCCCCCTGCCTCTACTCGAGCGGCCCCCACTTGACAGCGGGCCGCTCCACCAGGGCGCACCTTTGCTCTGAGTCCCCCGTGAGGGACTCCAACGAGTGCCAGTTGTCCTTCGAGCCCCTGAGAGGGGCTCCCGGCGCCACAGTGGTTTGGCGAGCCAGAGAGGCTCCAACGAGTGGGGGCATTCCCTTTGAGCCACGAGGTGCCCCGGGGGCATCAGTTGATTTAGAGCCCAGCGAGGCTCTTGGCAGGCATTGTCACTTTGAGTCCCCAGAGAGGGGACTCCCATAGAAAGGCGCATCTTGCCTTCAGAGCCCAGGAGAGGCTCCTGCCCACAGCGTCTTTTAGAGTCCAGAATGGCTCTTGACTGCCTGGCATTTGTTTAGAGCCCAGCGAGGCTCACAGCCAACATTGTTCCAGAGCCCTGAGAGGCTCTCCCTTGTTGCCCACATTGTTCTGGCCAGAGCCTGCGAGGCTCCAGCAGTGGCCCAACAGTGTTTCCAGTTGCCCAGCACTTTGTGGGCAACTGCCACGTTTAGGCCCTGACACTGGGACACAGGGACAGTCACAGGTGGTGACTTGTGAGTTTGGCGCCATTGCAATTGTACTTTTCTTACACCTCTGAATGGGTAGTTTATTCATCATGTGTGGTGCTTTTACACCTCTGAATGTATTGTGATGCATCATGTGTTTCCTTCCTTAGACCCCTACAGGTATAGCGATACATAGGTGGTTTCCTTCTTGTTAGTACAGGTGGTACTAGCGAGGCCCAGGTTCCTTGTGTGACCTCCTAAGATAGTGAGGATTGCATAGGTGGTGCTCACCTGGTACCAGTAGTGACTGGTTGTGTGTTACAAGTTCTATTTTTGTGCTACAGTAATTTTATTCTATGATCTAAGAAGTGCTAAGTTCTAAAAGTGCTGATACCCCTGACAGTGGTCCAAGTGGCCCTGTCCTGTACAATATCCCTTGTAAAGTCCGCCCGTGCCTGTTGGCACAGTGTAACAATATGTGTGTCTTATCTAATGTATGTTTATTATAATACAAAGGCTATTTTTTATATAACCTTGTGTGGAGTTTCCTTTGTGGTGGGCCCTGGGTGTTGTTGCTGGGGTGCGTGCGCAAATACTTAACTTACATCGCCTCCAAGTTTAGCCTTGCTGCACGCGCCACGTTACCTAGAGGGTGAGCAGGGGTTATCTTGGCGTGTAACTCCCTTGCCCTGACTTGGGAGTGGTGGTCTCTGACTGACTTTGGCGAAAGCCCTGGCCAGCCAGGGATCCCATTTCCAACAGCGGGCTTTAAGGTGTTTGTCCACCAGGATTTTCACATGCTCCTGTAATTGACCCGCCAGCTTTGCCATCCGGAGGAGAAGTTGTTGCCGAAATGCACGGCACCTACATGTGCATCCATAAGGGGGGTGGCAGATGTTGACAAATGGCGGCGGTGGGCGGCTGCCTGCCCGCGGCGCCGTACTCCTGCAGGCAGGACTGGCTGGGGCCCGGGGTATTGGAAGAGGCAGCAGCTGCTGCCACCGCCTCCTCCTCCTCCTCCTCGCCTGAGCCACCAGCTGGCGGTATTCCTCCACCATGGCCTGCAGTTTCCGTTGCTGGGCCCTGGCTGCCAACTCCTTCCGTGATGGTTTTTGGGAAGGAGTATCTATAAAGAAAGAAACAGAATTGTAAGCAAAACTTTTTTGCAAAACAGTAACACAACATTAATTCAACACATAGTGGCACAGTAGCACTAGCAAGCGCAGTACATAACATTTTTGGTAACTTTAAGTATCTATCCTCCTGCTTCCACGGCCTCTAACATTGGTTGGAGTTTTTTTCCGGCATTATACTTGCCCTAGTGGTACTATGGATGGACTCCAGTACACAGAAGAACACCAGTCTTTTTCGTAACTCTAGGTTACATAAATTAGATAACCTTGTTGTAGGCTGTAGCTGGCAAGTCAGCTAAGCTTGCATCAACAGCAACATACAGGATACGCAGACGCCTGTTACTTTTTTAACTAAGCTGCAGGTGGGGAAGCTCTTATATTTTTCGATTACTGGTGGTACTGGCCATACTCTCTCTGTTACATGAAGGGCAATTGCTCAATTTTACTTTCATTGGGCCCTGGCGTCTGGCGACTACAAAAAGGCAGAATTAATATACTTATGAATTGATCCAATGATCATTACTTATATGGAACGACATATCAGTCCAGTAGCGGTCAGAGGTGGGAATGCTGCCGGGTGGTGACATGGAGAGGGGCCGGGTGGGGGGGGGGAGCAAACTATGGATTGTGGACAATTACTGGTAAGTAAACAGATGAAAATCAAAAAATATATAATATAGGTAGGAAGTGGTCCTTGGATTCAGAGGAAGGCGCTTGATAATATATATGATGTGCTTGCAAACTACTGAGTCATCAACTGTATTCTCAAATGAAATCCTACTTTTATATATTATATGATGACCCTCTGCTTTGCTACTCTGGCGCAGTTTCTTCTATATTATCTTCAAAGTCTCCACCTATGATGAATACAATTTATCCAGGGGGCATCCATCCATTAAAAGTAAATGTCTATCATTCTTTATTAGGTATCGCTTAACAAACCTTAGCTGGTTTCACTTTCACCAACAACCACCAATGCGTCCACTTCTTCCTTCCTTGCCTTGGCTTTGTGTTTGACACAAACGCCGCTGATGATTCTTGCTATCCACTATCCACCCATATTGTGTCGCCCACCCAGGCAGGCATCTTCTGTCACCTTCCACCCATCCTTCAACAACCCATGCATCTGATTCCTATCAGCCACCTGCATGCTGCTTCCAAAGTATCCTTCTATGCTAGTCGTATTACATCTCTTTCGTCCTTCCTCCTTCCACCCAAGTTCACATCTTTCCCTTTTTGTTCAACACATCCATTAAGGTCATCTAATCTGACTTTTAGTCTTCTCCATAACTTTCAGAGCTGAGTTGGAGTCTGATAGAAGAGGCCTTTGTATACTCAACTCACGCTGGTAATGCTATTGCTAATGCATTGGTAATGCTAAGTAAAGGGTGTCTTCTTCATCCGTTGTATATTGTCCAGTACAACTTCAAGTTCATACTTACTTAATAAGTCTCACAGTACAGTGAGGCAAATGTTCCCCTTCCAGCTAGTAATGCCAATAAGTAATGAATATAACTTACCACCGCCAACCGCTGCCGTTTCCTCCCCCACTGGTGCTCCTGCATCTTCTGCTCCCTCCGGGATGGCAGCATTAGCATCGCTGCTGCCCCCGTCGGCACTGGTGGTTGGTACTGGTTGTGCACCTATAAAAACAAGTACACCTTTTTAGATGCCTGCACACCTACCCCTATTTTACTCATTTTTTCAGCAGGAAGGAAGATTGAAAAAACAGTTAAAGTACAACATAAATCATCACTAGTCCAAATTGCGTACTACAGTAGAGTCAGTAGACAGACATTAGTAGTATTCATTTATTATATGGTCCCTAGGGTCATCTCATCTCTACTCCTACTCTAGTCTTTGGAAAGTTAGCCTGAGCCATGTAACCATTTTAGGTTCATGTCTACTGTTTTGCACATGTTACCTCGCAGCTTGTTGCACAGTAAGAAGCCTTTGAGGCCACATGAGTGTTGCATACAAGTGAAGAGGTTGAAAAACAAGGCACGTTTTTTTATGGAGTTTGGTTAGTCCCTATTGCCTAGCCATAATGTTAAATTTTTTTGGAATGACTGCAAAAAGCTTGCATAATTGTATTTTATATTGTCTAACGTGCCCCATTTTTCTCATAATAGGCAGATGAGAAGATTGCCTTCTACGAACCAGCGATTTGCAGAACTTACGAAAGATGCATGTGTAAATGTTCAATGGTGAGGGGTCTCCCACAATTCGCACAGTTCTCTATCGTGCACTAGTTGTAAATGTTTAGTTTTAATCTTCTTTATTTGCATGGTGGAGCTGGATGTATTTCATGGAACAACTTACAAAGCTTTTTATTGTTTGAAAAAATAAAGCTTTTGAACTTGCACATAGACTCTGTGGTATATTTGGAGTGTCTGTGGTGTTGTGGACTTACACTAGTGAGTGAGCGAAAGGGTGTTATGTTCTGAGTTGTGTAAAAAAATCATTGGGTATCTTCGTGTGGGGGTCGGGACAATTGACTAATGACTGAGACACTATAGCTAGCCGGTCAGTGAATTGTGGGTTCTGAGTTCTGTGACTGAGGTGTAAATAAGGTCCAACCTCCCATCACCAACATCCTATTTTCTTGTGCATAGTTCTGTATGTGGCTGTGCAGAATACCCACAACAGTAGTAGTAGTATATACTACTACCCTAACCAAAAATACTAGACAAACATCTTGTTGCGCATTTATTTGGTGGGAATTGTCAAAGCCTAGAGATTAAAGAGGACAACGCAAAGGACAGGAGTGGACCCAGTGGCTACAGCTATTCTATCACAGCTTTATTCAAAAGAATACCTTAACTAAAGGTTAACAGGCCAACAGGGCAAGCTTAGCTACAGACAGCCTAATAGTTGTAGCACAGAGAATCAGAGCAGAGGCAGTTGGAAGGTTCTGAAAGGCAGGGATACCCAAAAGTTGGAAACCAGATAATCAAGATCAAAGAAACTTTTGTTAAAAATGGAATTAGGAGGAAGCTTAATTAATAGTTTGGAAAAAATAAGGTGTGTTAAAAATTATGGAAATATAATTGTTAATAATATAAGCACTGTAGGACTTACTGGGGCCTGCAGCAGGATCCTCGGTAGAGGAGCGCTTCTCTGGTGGTTGTTGTCCCGCCGACTTGGACCCCGTCTGCTTGCCCCTGGGTGCTGATCATGTAAGAAAAAATGAAGAAAGAGAGAAACCTTGAGTGCTGTGAAACAAAAAAACAAAAAAATAAAACGATCAAACATTTTAGGAAATAACAATTGCAAACAAATTGACCTATCTAAACGACTACTGGCTTGCAGGGTTCACGGACCGTCTACTTATGTGAACACTAATCAAATGTTCCATAATCATTCTGATTGCAGAATACTAACTAACGAAGCCACTACCACCTGACCTACACCACCTATTCCAGACGGGCCAATTGTTCAGTAAGTCGGCATTTCCATTTTATTTTTGCCATCAAAAATGCATAGATGAGATGGAGGACACATGCTTAAATTTGTGCATACACCAAATTGTTGGTTGGTTGCGTCATATGTTGTTCTGCTACTGACTGACAATGCTATTGCTATTGCTAATTCTATTGCTGCTAAGCCTACCACTCACTATACAAACTACAAAAAGGTTATATGGAGGACTGGGGTAAGAACTAAGCATTCAGTGACAGAGGAGGCGTCACGCAGACCGTAAATAAAAAATGAACTAATACTAAGTAAACCTATATCCATCCACCACTATTTCACTGAAGGACTCTAGACTAGACTCTAGCAATAGCATTAACTAACTTCAGTTCTCTAAAGTAAACTCTAACATCAATAATCAGCCCAAGCTAGCGTAGTTACAAACAAATAAGAGAAGTGCCGAGCAGCACTTGTGTCATGCAATCACAGAAGATTTTGAAACGGAATTGATCTGCAATGTAACTAAGCGCACCAGTAATCGTGTTACTTATTCCTCCAAGAATTATACACAATACTTATACTACTATATATATATATATATTACTAGCTACTCACCAAGCCCCACAATCTCAACACCTAGCAGGTCCAACAGGTCCTGCTCCTGGTCCAGAATGTCTGCCCACCTGTGGGCCAGCTGCACCTTCGCCCACCGGCGGTGACGCTCCTGTGTAAGGTAACCAGAGCCTGGCCTGCCGCCTGCTGCCAAGGTCAAAGGGAGGTGGCGCTGGATGAAGAAAACCAGGGCGGCCACCTCCTCCTCTCCAAAAAGTTGGCGGGCCTGCACCCCTGCAAGGCACATTCTGCCGCAAGGCAGGCGGCTCTTGGGCGCAGGCGCCTTGCCCTTCGAGCCGGTACTGCTGCCCTTGGCCATGGTTCTGGGGTGGAGGCAGAAAAGAAAAGAAGGAAAAAATAAAGTTAGGGGGAAGAAGTAGGAGCTTGTAGAAAGAAGTATAAAAAAACAGTAGAAAAGTAACAAAAACACAGTGAAAGTAGAAATAAATCACAAAATATCAACTTAGGGACAGAGAGACAGAGATGATAAATAAAAAAAAGTGAGAAAAACAGTGAAAATAAATAAGGATTGCAAAGATTAAAGGTAGATGGAAAACTAGGCCCAGAACCATAGCATAGAGTGAAAACCAAGATGGCCGCGCCCATCGCAACCACGTGGATAAGTTTGCACGAACACGCACTTGTCGTCGCGGACAAGTAGATAGCGTTCCCGAACATGACATGCACAACGTAAACACGTTATACGCGACCCGGAACTGGAAATAAGGCAACGCGAGCGGGCGGGACAATTGAATAAACAAGATGGCCGCACCCATAGCCCGTCGCATGGGTAAGTTCGCGAGCTTCGATCCCCCGAGCACGCAGACAGCGCCCCGAACACGCACAACGCGCTTCCGAGCAAGAAAAACGCCTCACGAATAGGTCCAACAAGCAACTACGCACGCTCGCGAAGCTCGCGTAGTGTGAGAAAGTCTTCGCGTAGCTTCGCGTAGCATGACTACGCGTACTACGCCCACCCTTAGTATTTATCACAAAAATAAAGATGCTGTATCATTATAATGTGAGTGGGGGAACAGAGACACATTTGGTAAGTGGCACATTTACTATTAAGTCACGCAATGCAGCTCAATAGGAAACAAGCGCTGCGATGAGTGAAAGGGAGAGAGTAATAATGCTCAAAATGTACAAAGATATGGAGCATTTCTGCTCTGTCCTTGCGCTGGCACGCTATGTGCTGCCTAGCGCCAATTGAGGCATCCTTGCACCATGGTGAGAGTGTGCCTGCATTAAGGGAAGGAATATTTTTTGTGTAAGAATGGACACCTTCCTACACAAAAACAATACAAAGAGGAATTTTCGAGGAGAAATAAATACATATCTCTTTGTTACGCCTCTGTCAGGTGGGCGCATCATTTTAGGGCAAACCCAAGTTTACAAGTCTTTGCGCCAAAATAAATGGGTGGATGTATGGGAATGCCCATACTCCAAGAATGTAATGCCTACCCGATGCACAGTAAAGCAAGGCAGCACTAGGCAGTGTGTTGCATTACTTCATATTTACTAAACCACACAAGACCGCACAAAGTAGCTTTGTGTGGCTCGGTAAATGCCAAACATGATTTTATATTAGGGTTGTGCCACAAAAGTGACACAACCCGGACAAAAATCATATTAAACCTGGGTCTGAATGTCTTATCATCTATACTGCTTAAAAAAAAACAGCTGCCGTTCAATAGAATCCTTTCGTTCCAGCTAGTGCATTAAAGTCATGCAAAGGGTATTTAGCTAACCTCTGACAATGCATCTAGGCTGTTACAGCTACTCATGACATTAAACATGTGATTAAGGCTAGCGAATAGAGAAAGTTAATCATAATACAAAGGTAACTGAAACTAAATGTGTGGGTACAACCAGCATTGTTGGTGGATCCTGGGTATTATGTCCAAATAGAAGAGAACCAAAAACCATATTTTTCACAACAAAAAAGTATTCAAAATATTATCTGGGTCAGCAAGAGTTAGCGTGTGAGTAGTACTCTGAGCTCGATAAATGTAATAGGATAGCACAATTTAATATGATACAAATGAGCAAATACCTGTCAGTGTAATTGATACAAGGAAATACAACATGAGAAGCTTAACTAACCTTCTGAAATTCCCCATTAATAAGACAGCAGGACAGGCTCCATTTTCCATGAAAAATTTAGCCATCTATACTTTTCATGTTACCTTATCTAGTTACAAAATTTTGAAGAATATATATACACATATATTCTGGACACCAGACACCCCTATGAATGAATGAGATCATTTATTTTGCACTTCTATTGCCCTATTACTCCCCTAAATTCCCCAGGTTTTAATTTAAGGGCATGGCACTAAAAACACTTGGGGGCCTATTATCATGGGGGCGGATCACCACCGCCCAAACGGCGGTGGCGATCCGCCTGCCAAAACCCACCGCCGGACGGCCATTGACCCCCACCACATTAGAATGGTCACTTTTTCGCCCACAGGCAATCATCACAATTGCCTGCCGGGCTGAAAAGCCCCATAATATGGTGGCGGTGCCTTGCAGGCCCGCCGTCCATATTATGATGGGTGCGGTAGAATGCCTTTCCATGGCGGTGACTCCGCCATGGAAAGGGCATGCTGTCTTTGGCTTGGGGGACCCAGGGGGTGCACATGGGGAGTACCCATGGTACACCCCTTCATTGGCCTGCACAAGGTGGCAGCCACCGTGCGGTGCCTGTCACGTTGTGCATGCCAATACACAACATGCCTTTTTAACATTGTAGCGGGTGTTGCTTACAGCACCACCCTCCAAAATGTTAAATATCGCATCCTAATAGGCACAGCGGGACTGCCGCACCTCTGGCAGTCGGAATAGTAATTGTTACCCCTACACTATTCAACACTTTCCCTACTATTGCACTCTCAGGAGTGGGAAAAGTAATTTGAACCCCTCCACTATCCAACACTTTCTCTACTGTTGCACTCTCTGGAGTGGTAATAGCAATTTTTACCCTTCGCTATCTAGCATTTTTCCTACCGTTGCACTCTCTGGAGTGGGAATAGTAATTTTTACCCTCGCTATTCAACACTTTCCCTACTGTTGCACTCACTGGAGTAGGAATAGTAATTTTTCCCTTTACGCTATCCAACACTTCCCCTATTGCTGCACTTTCTGGAGTGGGAATAGTAATTGTTACCCCAACGCTATCCAACAAATGTCCTACTGTTGCAGTCAATGGAGTGCAAAAGGTAAGTTTAAAACGGATACTATGCAGTGGACCCCCCATCTGCTGAAAATGTTGCTCAATCACAAAAGGGTCACAGGGGCACTCGCTAAAGAACAGCGATCTTCTTCAACTAAGCCCATCGCCCCTGTTATGGATATTTACAAGGCGAAGGGTGTTAGTTCCGCCTTGTATGGCGCAGAATTTTGGGGTACTTTTAACACCGATTTTCTAACTAGGTCTGAGAATACGTTCTTAAAAGGTATTATGTCCCTCCCACAGAGCACACCTACACTACCCCTCCTGCTGGACCTTGGATGTCAACAAATTAGCGATGTGGCAAGACTACGACCATTACTTCTATGGGCTAGGCTGTGGCGTGTCCCTGAACTTACCAAATACGCTAAAGGCCTAGCGGAGGTGATGTCACTGGCGGGCTGGCACAGGATAATATGGCTAACCGATGTTAAGGCTTTGCTTGGTAAATTGGGACTCAGCGAAGCCTGGGAAAGTCGGTCCTCCCCCCCGAAAGCTGTCCTAAAAACTTTGTATTGGAATTGGGTCAGTAACAGAACCTCTACGGACCCATCTCTTGGCAGGGTCACACAGGAATTTCTAATCCACAAGGATGCACCTTATCGGGAGCTCTATCTGGATATGGTCTGGACACCTTATGACAGGGCCCTGTATTTCAGATTCAGAGCGGGGTCTCTTCCTGTACGTGCCCTAACAGCCCATTGGGAGCCACCGTATCAGTCAATTGCATTCTGTCCCTTCTATGGCATGATTACGGAGTCAGTAGAACACTTTTTGTTTGTCTGCCCGGCTTATGTACGCCCAAGGCAAATGTGGCTCAAACCGATATGTAGGGCCATGGGTACTAGGCACTCTTCCGTGGCATTTCGAATTTTAATATCAGATACTCGGCCCATGTATGTCTTTGGCCTTGCAAAATTTTTGTCATGGGCATGGTCCATCAGGACAAAACGGCTATTAATTACTGTTTAATTGATCAACTTTTAATTCTACGACCGATTGATAAATGGTTATTTCTTTTAAAGATTGTTGGGATCTGTTTTATGATATGGAATCTGGCCATTTTAAATTCGTATTCGTTACAATGCTTTTAATTTTTTTTGGGATAAAAACTTTTAATGAATGTAAATCTCTTCTAAATGGATCCATGTTGTATTTTTCATGTGTTGCTTTTATGATGTAACAATCGAAATAAAGCCATTGAACTGAACTGAACTGTTTAAAAATGTAAAAATATATTAACAATTTATTTTATGATATAATGTTTTTATTATTAGATTTTGTGTAATAGGTGTACGTATATATATATATATATATATATATATATATATATATATATATATATTTAGTAGTTAATTTTTATATATTTATAATATTTGTTTTAAAAGTTATTAGTTTATTCATTGTTTTAAAGTAAATATGCATTTATAAATGGGTGTTTAAAGTTTTTAAATTAAACTTTTTTATTATTTTTTTTAATGTACATTACATCTAAGTAAACATGTTCAAGTTCATTTCATTATTTAATTTGTTTAACATTATCTTCTATCTATAAAAAATGATATTTTTTAAAGTATTATATCTGGTCTTTCTAGCAAGAGGTTATTTAAATATCTACTATTTTGTGTTTGCATCAAAGCTAAAAGTACGTTTTGCATGGCATTAGAGGCTAAACCAGCAGTTAAAGCCTTTTGTTAACACTACAGTATTAGCAAGTATTACAAGATAAACAAGGACAAAGTCCCTCTGACTTAGACCAGCTAGGTGCTAGATTAGCGATTCAGAAAGGCATTACCCTGTAAATAATACATTGTCAATGTAGCTTAGCCAGATAATAACCAGAGACATAAAACTCTTCAATTCAGGATCCATGGGCATCTCCTCCTCTCACCAGCCCATCAAAAGATTGGAATAGCTGGGGGTTAAGTAGGTGCTCATTGCTGTCCCTCTTGTTTTTTTTTGTACATATCCTAACCAAACAGAAAAACATTTTCATTCAAACATATATGAACATACTCAGTGGCATCCTGGTATGTACATATTGGTAAACTGGATGTGCCTTCAAATTATGTTTGGAAGCCTTTAGTCCACTCACATGTTGGATACTTGTATAAAATGACACAACATCAAGTGGTGATTGACCACAATATCGAAGACAAAATATTGTGTGGGCAAAATATCATGGTAAGAATGTCGAGGACAAAAATATTGTGAATGGGGGCGGAGCTTGCCAGCGTCGATGCAAGACGTGTGAGCGCTGAGCTCCGCGCCATCACCCGTTACAATCCTGCAAATTATCCTTCCTCGACGGAATCTAAGAGCCAACAGAGGGCGAATGTGCTCTCTGAACGTTGCCGGTACAAGCGGAAGTGTCGCCGGCGGAATTCGGCCGAACCGGAGGTGTGGTAGAGGGCGCAATCGACTGGACGCCCAGGCTCAAAAGCAGCGGTCTTTCCTGTGTGCCCGGCCGGCGTGCGTGATCCGACGTGCGGCTGGCGGGGAGGCGGAGACTCGGGGATCTTCGGAGCTCATCCGGCAAGAACAGAGCGGGCAGCGGGACGCAGTACAGCCGAGGACTTCGGATGTTAGATCCGGTGGTCTGTGACTCGGACGGCGGAGGCCATATATAGGACCTCGGGTCATGCCGGATTTGGATATTCTCCTGCACCCTGTACCCATTTTGGCGCCTCGGCGGCTGCCCTCCCGGCAGCCATTGGACATTGTTTGCGCTGCCTGGGCTCTACCCCGGAGCTGGTGCTTCCTCGACGCAGGTACAGAGGTGCAAGCTGTGAACAATACTGTCCGCCCCCCCCCATACCCCAGCACTCCCTACACTTGGACTGCAGTGTCCCAGAGGAGCCCAATTGTGGGACTGCTGCTGCCGGAGAACCATGGGGGTGATTGGACTAGCGAGGTGTGCGACTGCCTTCGGCCCCCTTTGGGGTTAATTCAGCTCTTGGTCCCCGTGCGGTGGAATCACGGGTCATTTGCGCTCCCACCCACCCAAGGCACCTCATGGTGGTGATTGCGCGCTGATAGCCCAGCGGAATAGCTGTCCCAAACGGGAGACTGCAGATGTTCGAGGATCTTTGCCGCCTGGGTGCGGACGTGTTGGAGATGTACCGTGCATGACGCAGGACCACGTTGCACCAGGAGATTCAGCGGGGTGCACCGCACTAAGAGACTCACAGCAACACTCCCCTAGTACATTTTGTCAGCTGTCCCGGTGACCGTTATACCTCAGCGCAACGAGGGGTGCGCGGTTGTCACCCCAACGGAAAGACGACTGGTAGTGCCTGCAATTTATGAATCCCGAGGGCACGGTCTCCCTACTGGCTGGGTGGTGTAAAAGACTTTGGCAGTGCTGTGCCGCTCGATAGGCGGTAACCAGCGATCGCGAGCAGGGGGTGGAGGCGGAAAGTCTGCAACATGTGGTGAAGGCGCCGCTGTGATACCAGCGTCACTGATTGTAGCGACCGTTAGCCCAGAGCTCGTGCAGTGAAACGGGGCGCCGACCCTACCCAACGGCGCAATATGGGCAAGAACGACAGGACCCAGACTAAGCTGGCGTTTGAACAGCGCAAGACAAAGGCACCGGAGGATACAGAGCCCAATACATCTCCAAGGAACAAAGGGTCAGAAGGCACAATGTACACGGACATAAAAGATATGCTTGTATCTATGGAGAAAGGGTTGCAGGACAGCATGGCGTCCATTGGTACGAAGATCGACGCGCTTACCTACCGTATGGATCGCATGTCGGAGCGGGTGGACAAGCACACGAAGAGAATTGACATGTCAGAGAGACGTATCACGGAGGTCGAAGAGGGGCAGATGGAGTGGGATAAATATCGTAAACAGTTCTCCAGACTATTACAGGATAAGTCGGAGGACTTGGAGGCCCGCTCGAGACGCTCGAACATACGCATCACGGGGATTGCGGAGACGACGCAAACGGGGAAGATAGAAATCTTTGTGGAGAAACTGCTGGTCACCCTGCTAGGAGACGATGTCTTCTCCCCGATGTTTATAGTTGAGAGGGCTCACCGCACGCTGGGACCGCGACCGCGCTCTGGCGTGCCTCCGAGGCCGATAATAGCTAAACTGCTGAATCGAGACCGCGACACTGCGCTGACAGTGGCCAGAGACAAAGGGAAGCTGCAATACGAGGGCAGGGAGGTGTCCCTGTACCCTGACTCCACAGCGAAGGTCCAGGAGGAGAGACGGCACTTTGCTCCGTATAAGAAACAACTGCGAGACCTTGGCCTAGACTATGCAATGCTGTATCCGGCAAAATTGAGGATCAAAAGGCGGGGTCACTCGCACTGCTTTACAGACCCTAGGGAACTACAGAAATCGTTAAAGGAGTGGTCCAAGGAACAGAGGAACAGCCCGCACAGACAAGCCGGAGAACAAGAAGACAGCAGCAATTTGGACGAACAAGAATAAATTCACTGGCGATCTGATGCGCTGCCCGCCCTCGAACACACTTGACTCGGAGCAATGGCGTGCCTTTGGGACTCCGCTTTGTCAAGACTCCCAGGTGTGGCGAAGTGCTGCAGAAGAGAGACTGTCGCGTCCTGAGATTGCACTGCGCATAGCAGATGGGTGAGATCTTTTCATTAAGTACGCTCCAAATGACACTTATATGACTTGCATGGTACAATTTGGGTCACGTTACAACATGACTCTTGCTTAACACTGCCATGGATCTTTGTTGTCGGGGGGGCGGCGGGGGTGGCAGGGGGCGTGATTGGGAGACGCCCTGTATATACACACGGAAGGCTGAGGCTCGGTCTCCCGTCGATGGACATTAACCGGGGTGGTGGCGATGAGGGTCTCTTTTCTGCACTGTACAATGCTGACGCACATTTGGGCGATTCTGATGGCGACCTCTGCCCTAGCGCTTTTGGCACTAGTTGCCCCTATGAGGGCTTCCCCTGGGACTACTCAGGGAAACATGTTGAGTTGGAAGTTGGTGGGTGGGATTGGGTCCTGTCAGGCCAGGTTGGGGGTGGTCTGCTGTGGGTGGGGGGAGTGTGTGTGATGGGATGTTGTTGTCTTGCACAGGGGGTACTGAAAGTTGAGCCAAGCAGCGAGCTGCCCGATTTTACATGTCGGAGAACCATTGATACCGACATAGCCTCGCAGAGCCTGTTTAGCAGTGCTGGGAGGGCGCCTTCTGATACTGCTTCCGCTGCACATCTGGAATGGCTGAAACAAATGTGATGGCTGCGGACAGCGGTCCTGACACACTGAAGACTTTGACCTGGAATGTGAGAAGGCTGAATGATTACCGCAAACTTAGGAAAGTACTAAACTATTTACCTAGGCATCACGTTGACCTGGCACTAATACAAGAGACTCACCTCCCCCCAACGAGTAGGATGCTTGCTGCTAAAGGATTTGGGGTAACAGTTTGTCCGCGGGCTTCACTACACACTCCAGGGGGGTGGTAAAGTGGGTCAATCCTCGATCCCAATTAAAGCTAACACTGATTGAGGCGGGCTTGGAGGTCGCTATCTGATTGCCAGATGCGTTGGTAAAGGACACGATCTTATAGTAGTTATCGTATATGGGCCCAATTACGACCACCCTGAGTTCTATGCGGCGCTGGCCGGGCACTGCAGATCACACGCTTCCTCTAAAATGCTTTGGGGGGGAGACTTCAACTTTGTGTTCAATCCGGACCTAGATAGATCCAGGGGCTCGCCTCGCCGGCCGTCTGCAGCAGCCATCCACATGCAGGCGGAATTGGTTAAATTAGACCTTGCTGATGTTTGGTGATCCAGGCACCCCACACAGGGAGGGTACACACACTATTCGGCCTTTCACAACATACATACAAGAATTGATTATTTCCTTGCCTCACAGTTGGTGCTTCCTTGTGTTTGGAGTTGTGTGGTGCTCCCGCGTATGCTTTCTGACCATTCCCCCCTACTTTTGACGCTGGTAGTGCCAATAAAGCGAATCCCGCCCTTTACTTGGCGATTTCCCCCTTATTCCCTATTGGATGAGGTGTTCAGAGGAGAAATGGCAAATGATATAGATACCTTCTTTGAGACTAATTTGGGGTCTGTGGACAGTTTCCAGACTATGTGGGACGCATTCAAAGTTTATATCAGGGGGATGGCTATGGCCAAGCACTCTAGTGTCCTTAAGTCCATTAGACAAAGGTTGAAACATCTTGAAACTCAATTGAAGGATCTTGAGACGAGGCAGCAGAACAACCCAAATGATGACGTCACGGCACAGATAAAAACATTACTTTCTGACTATAATGAGGAGGCGGATAGGGAAGTGCAACATATGGGCAAGTATGCCACAGCTCGGACATATGGGGAAGGGGAGAGGCCCAGCTCAGTGTTAGCCAGAATAATGCGTCAGGAAAGGCGACCTCTGGTGATTGATGAGTTACTGACAGACACGGGAGAGGTACTTACTGATGAGACGGAGATCCTTGATGAGTTTAGAGGTTACTACGCGGATCTCTATAAGTCGAAATCCTCCCTGATGGAGGAAGAAATTGATGACTATCTCAGCTACATTAAAATGCCATTCTTGTCTGATACGCAGAGGGAGTTTTTGATGACACCAATCCAGGAAGATGCGATACGGGAAGCGTTGGGTGGGATGCGTTCTGGTAGTGCCCCGGGGGCGGATGGCCTCACAGTTAGCTTTTACAAAGCGTTCATAGACAAATTAATGCCACACCTGATTTCACTATTTGATGATATCTGCGCAGAGGGTAGCATGTCGGCCTCCATGAGTGAGGCGCTGCTGATCACAATTTTGAAACCTGGGAAACCCCCCAACTCTTGCGGTTCCTATAGGCCACTTTCCCTAATTAACGTTGATGCCAAACTGTATGCTAAGGTGTTGGCCACGCGTCTTGCTCTGCTTACTCCGGATCTTGTGACGCCAGAGCAGGCCGGCTTTGTCCCAGATCGAAATCTCACGTATAATAACCGTACGGTACTGGGCACCATGCAACACGTACGACAAGAGAATAAAGCTCTAGCCATTTTCCTTGATATGGAGAAGGCATTCGACTCTGTGGAATGGCCATTCATGCTTAGAGTATTGCGGAAACTGGGGTTGGGTGAACCCTTCCTACAAATGCTGGGGGCCTTGTATTGCAAGCCCACAGCCAGGCTCCGAATAGGAGATACGGTCACTGAAGCTTTCGAAATAAGCAGGGGAACCAGGCAGGGATGCCCCCTCTCACCCCTATTATATGCGCTGGTTGCGGAACCTTTGGCATGTGCGATCAGGGAATATCATGGTCTGGAAGGCATCAACTTCCCGACGTACAAAATAGGTATCTCCACGTACGCAGACGACACACTGCTGTATGTCCGCGATCCGGAGACAAATCTCAAATCGGTACTTAGGGAGGTGGTGCGATTTGGGGCCCTTTCAGGGCTGAAAGTTAATTGGACCAAATCGGTCGCGTTCCCGCTGACACCAGTCACCGGGCCGTTTGAGATGGAATATCCACTGCAGTGGTCGGCAGACCCGGTTCGGTATTTGGGGATACATTTACATACGGACCCAGAAATACTGATACGGGAGAATTATGGGGTGGCTTTTTCCAAGCTGATAGACGACGTGGATAGATGGTGCAAATTTCTCGTGTCATTAATGGGCAGGATTGCCATCATGAAAATGGTGATCTTGCCAAGGTTCTTGTTTCTGTTCTCTAATATCCCGGTTGTCCTCTCCAAGGTATTTTTTAAACAACTGACACAAGTACTCATTAAACTTGCGTGGGGGGGTAAGCAACTAAGAATTCAGTGGAAAGTCTTGACTCTACCATACGAGATGGGGGGCCTAGGTGCTCCGGATCTGGAGAGATATTACAGGGTGGCGCAGGAGGCTCATCTGCAGACATGGATACATGGTAAGCAAAACATCCCACATGTGATACTGGAACGTCTGTTTGCGGAACCTTTTCCCTTGCCGGCCACTGTCTGCTTCCCGGCTGATCGTAGTGTAGGTAGATTGGATTCCATCAAGACCACGAACCATGCTTGGCATGAGTTGATGCGGGCACAGGGCTGCGAACTGCTATATTCCCCACAAATGCAAATTGAATGGGCAGTATGGCTCCCACTACTGAAAGAGAAAGGGGTCACAAGCGCACTGCACAAGTTGGGGATCACGAAGTTAGAGAACCTATTTGTTGATGGGGTGGTGAGGACCTGGGAGCAAATCCCCCCCCCCCCCCGCAGACGGCAGCTTCGCTTTTGACGCGCTTCCAGTATCACAGAGTCCGGAGCGTGCTGCAGGACTTCTTGGGCCTGGACCTTGCGGAACCACCTGAGGTCCCGGAACTTACCTATGTGATAAAGACGGTATCCTCTTGCAAGCTGGTTACGAACCTCAATAAAATGGGAGCTCGGCATAAGCAGCTTCAATATTCCAAGGCTAGAACGGAATGGGAACACGATCTCCAAATACAGATAGATGACGAGATGTGGAAGTATTGCTGTACTAGCACTAGGAGACTGTCTCTGAATGGGAGACACAGATTGGTGCATTTTAAATATCTGCATCGTGTCTACTATACCCCAGAGAGACTACACAGGAATGGGCTACGGCGGGCGGCGGAGTGTGAACGCTGCCACGCGCATGTGGCTGATTTTATCCACATGGCCTGGATCTGTCCTGGCATCAGCAAATTCTGGGGGGAAGTTTTCTCGGAACTTAGTCAGATATTAGAAGTAGAGATAAAAGTTAATCCGGCACTGGCACTCCTGGGATACTCGAAACCACTGCCGGTGGCGCTACGACGTCTGGCGGATATGGCTTTGCTAATGGCCAGGCGCGTCGTGGCTATTTGCTGGATGAGGGGTCCATTGCCTAGAAAGAAGAGATGGGCTAGGGATATGCTGTATTGCTGTACTCAATATGAAACATACAGTAAATTGCTTCCGCCTAAGAGTCGTCCCAAGAACTTCTGGAGTCTGTATAGGACATATGTCCACACAAGTGAGGTAGAGGAGTAGGGCAGGGGGGAAACACTGATGAGCTTGCTGCACCGGAGGAACACGCAGCGGGGACTGACCCTGGGAATGGGGAGGACACAGAGTAAGCCGAAGTTAGGCCGGGGGCGATATGAGCCAGCATGGAGCCCGGGGGTGGAGTATACAGCGCTCTCTACCAGAACCAAGAGATATCTATGAGGGAGGCTGTGTGAGGTTTAGTGGGAAAGGGTGGAGGGCGAGAGTCTTGAGGGGTGCTGATCATCCACTTTCCTCCTTAAGAAGGGTGACTTGAAATTACTTACCTGGGATGTGGAGTGGGTAAGCGAACTGCTGGCATGTTGTGGGTGGGGGGTTGTTGGGGTAGGACTTAGGGATTTCGTTCACATATGGAAGGAATGTTAGCCCGGCGCTCTGCTGGGCTAGGCGTGCTAATTGTTTGTATGCAAGTGGACATGCATTTGTAGGGGGGGTGCGGTGATTTTACTGCAATGGCACTATTGGCTTTCTTGGAGACTATTTTAAACACGATTGAACTGAACGCCGCCGAGCCTCCGAGATGTCGGCTGAATGGCTGTGTGAGTAGTTCCTGGTTTGATCGAATGTATTTCTTGAACACCAGCTGCCGGCCCCTGGGTTGTAGGCTACACGCCGTGTACAATATTTTTGTGCGACAATAGAGGTTTTTGAAATAAAAAAATAAAAATAAAAATAAAAAGAAATATTGTGAATGCAAGCTTCTTTGGGTAAGCAAAGTTTTACTATTCCTAACTCCACAAATATGTACCTTATGTATATATATATTCACAAAAAAAAACCATAGGTTTCAGGGACGTTATAGTTAGTTGAACATTTGACTCATATAAAACAGAGAAACTCGCCTGTTATAGTTAGTTGAGCTAACTATAACTCGTGTGCCCACAATCCACTGCTGATGATATCACATATTACATTACTCATGACATGGTCAGTGACATCACTGATGACATCACTGATGACATCTCAAATGACATCACTGATGGTAGATCGTACTTCAAAAACAAAGGATGCACTCAACTCCTATTTTCTATCAAGCTTGAAATAAACCTTCATTTACCTCCAGACGTTTCCACCATTCAATTATTTCTTCCTTTTCAGACATTACATTGATTGCCACTAGAAGGGCGGAGCGGGAGCTGACCCCGCAATGATGCCCTGGCATTCTGACACCTTCCATCGTGGTATCAGGACACCGTCCCTGACCGGAGACCTGGTCTACCGTACAAATGTACCGCGGACTAGGAGCTTGCACCAACACGTCGTGGGACACACCAGTGGTGGCAGGTGAGCAGTGAAGCCTCGGTGTGCAAGATCTACAATTGAGCACAGTGCGGAGGAAGGAGTCGGGGTGCAGTACCCTGGGTGCACAGGTGCATGCAAGTGATTTTTCCGTAGCTAATAATGTAGGACTGTATTATCAAAGAACGGCGATAACATTATCACAACTTTAGCAACAGGCAACTGCAGCTAAAGCGACGGTAAGGGGTTGATAATATGCCCTTGTGAATTCTCATAGAAGCCCAGGTTCACACCAGAACCTGGGCTTCTAGGAGAATTCATAAGGACATATTATCAACTCCTTATCGCCGCTTTAGCGGCAGTTTCCTCCGCTAAAGCGGAGCTAATGTTATCGCCCTTCCTTCAGAATATGGCCCATGATCTCTGGCCTCATGTATTTAATTTTACGGACCTGCTGAACCACACTCTTTCTCGTAGACCCCAGCGTCCTAGATAAACAGGTGACGGAGGGTAAACACTAAGGGCTAGGTGCAATAGGCTGACGCTCTGTCTTCTCCTCCCTCTCTTATTTTGACTCTCACTCCCCTTCTCCCTTCCGCCCACTCCCCCTCCCTTCCATTCTCACTATGGTCCTTTCATTCGGACTACCTTTCTTTACCTCTTCCACATAGCACACATACTTTTGTTTCATTTTTGTCTTGCAGGTTTCCTACACTGCTTCCAATGGAGTCCAACCCATGTTTTTTTATTATGCTGTTCTATTAAAGTTACGCTTCTATTTATTTCTGTTTTAATAAAGGTTACTTTTTTTTCAAATAAATAACTGAATGTATAGGTCTTCTTTTTCTGACAACATTTGTCTATTATTCATTGTGAAAATCATCTGTTTTTAGGAGATTTTAAGGACAACAATATTTAATATTAGAGTGCACCTACCAAACATGATCTAACTATCTATTAGACAAATGAAGCCTGGATAATTGTACAACTGCAAGAGTTCTATGAGTGTATCACTTTATAACACCATAAGTACTGCCTGTGTGATTACAGAACAAATAAGGCACTGCTTAGGGCCATCAAGGCTTCAGGGACTGCCGAGGCACACCCTTCATATTTAAATAAAGACCCGGAGTGTGGCGATCCCCAGACTTCAGTTGGCCTCGAACCCCCGAACAATTAGTAAACAATACCCGGAAAGGTGGCGCTCCCCTAGGCTGCAAAACGTCTCTGTGCCCTTCCGCGCCTAATTTACATGTGACATTAAGATCCACAGTCCTACAGAGAACCCGCAATACAATAATTGGATTGGCCACGAACATTACCCACCCACCAGGAGCCTCATTTAAAAGAATGGGTGAGACCATGTTTTTTCTTTCTTTTCTCTCCATTTTTACCATCCGCATCCCCTCTATTACAGCGATGCAAGGTTTTCCTCCTCTCGCTTCAAGTAGTCGAACAAGTATTTGCTATCACAGGGTGGAAGCCATGCACCGCCCTCTAATGGCAAACACAAATGTCCAGCGAATGCACACCCCAGGACATTGTATAAGCTGCGCCTGAGAGTTCGCCCTCCCTACTACCATGATGCATTTGTTAGTATAAAAGTATACCTACACTACTTACACAAGTGTAGTACAATGACCAGAATGCAGTGAAGCAGCAGAGGAAGCGCAAAATCTAAAAATATAAATCCTATCACAAGTCGGATGACATAGTTCAATGAGCCGCTGACTCTGGCATGAGTAGATAAAGCTACACAAAGAAAACAGGTCTTCAGCATAACGCAAGCAATTTTGAAATATTGGTGAGTGGTGCCTTCTTTTTGCCTTCTCCCGCTCGTTGCCAAATTTATGTGGTGAAGAGGCAGACAGCAGTGGATCCAATAAGTAGATTTATTACAAGAAAACAAGACACCTGAAACAACCACCAACAGGAGCAGACAGCAAAGCAACTGTCTAATCCAGCAACATGTACAAACTCCGCAAGGTTCCCCTCATGACAGCCCTACATTCTAACATTACATACTAAGGGCCATATTATCAAGGAACGGCGTTAAAATTATCACTGCTTTAGCGGTAGGAAACTGCAGCTAAATCGGCAATAATGGGCTTGATAATATGCTGTAGAGAATTCCAATAGAAGCCCATGTTCTGGTGTTAATCAAGAACAAATTACAATAGTTCCTTGATTCTTTTAGCTTTCACAAATTCTCTCTGTTACTGTCTTTCTACTTTTCCATATAAATAGTTTTTTTAATATTCAAGTACACATCGAAGTTAGAAATGCAACGTATTCTATCAAAACACTTTCTAGAACATTCTACAATACGTTGAGGTTAAAAGTTCATCAATTTTTTTTAAACCTAACGATATTTTTTTGCAACATTCTCTCGAACATTTAACGGCACGTGCAGGTTAAAAGTTCACGATTGTTTTAAGTTCAAACAGTGCCTTCCAAATGCAAGTAGCAGGTGTGGTTGAGTTGAGCAAATTTTATCCTATAATATGTGCTCCACGTGCAAATTGCTTTTTCTTATCCAATCCCAAAGATGCTTTTCCACAAAACGAATGTGCACCCTACTTTTAAAAAACAATGCTTTTTATCTCCCAATCAGGTACCGTTTTGTATGCGAAAAGAAACTATTTCCCCATTTTTAAACATATCTCTTATTCTACGAAGGAACTGCATGAGCTACAGACATCTTTCAATACCTTCCAGCCATATCTTCAAAATGCTAGTGTGGATCGTAGGACATAGCTATGTGTTCTGGTGCAAGAGGTATGCAGAACAGAGACGTACTGACTTAGACCTAGGTTACAAAATGTGGACATTAAATGGTTTGGACAGAGAGGACTGAAGAGGCACCAATTGTTGTCTTTGGTTAAAACCTGTTTGCATCTCCAACACCCTGACCTCATGATTGTGCACTGTGGTGGATCAACCTAGGCACATTGACTTGGGTAGGTTTGGAAATGCTTATGAAGGACACCTTTGGACAACTGATGTTACTTTTGCCCCAATCTGTCTTTGTATATTCCAATATATGCCAAAGACAGAAGTGGAAATGGTCCAAACAATTTTGTCCTCAAATTGAAAAAAGTCAACAAAGCTGTCTCTGCACACCTCAGAGAACACAAAATGGGGTCCATATACAACAACACCATACGTTTTGATATGACGGATATATACAGAAGTGATGGAGTACACTTCACAGATCACGGAAACCGAGTTTTCCTGAATAACTTGAAGCTGTGCATATGTCCTTATATGTAACTCCAACTAATGAACACAAGGGCTCTTTTTAGAGCCACCCTATAACTCACAACTTAGGCCCGCTATTTTAGGGCCATATAACGCCAACACCTGCACCCTCGACAAAATGTATTTTCCACACAGCTGTGGCGCAGCGGCCAGACCATCTCACTTTGCAGCACAGACCTCTCACTTTGATCCCCAGCTCTACTCGCCCATAAGGGTGAGTAGTTTGCGCTTTACAAATACCATATTGATTTACCTTCGCACTCCCTATACAACACCACCTAAGCACCATAAACAAGCTACAATGTTCTAAACGAAAGTTCTTTCAAGTAGCTATAACTCATGCTGACACTACTTGCACAGATGTGGCACAGCAGCCAGAGCACATGACTTCACAGTATATGACACACAGTTTAGGCTCAGGCTTTAATCCCGACTCCGGCAGCAGCTCAGCTTAGCAGCATGAGACTCTAGACAATACCTCACATATATTCTGTACCCCAGGACTTTCATACCAGTACGGGTCAGCAGTTTGTCCTAGTAGTTATAAACACATCTGGACACTGGTTCCACAACTATAGTTCAGCAGCCACGGCACGTGACTTCACAGCATAAGACACACAATTTGGGCTCACGCTTTAATCCCGAGTCCTGCACCAGCTAACCTTACCCGCATCAGACTCTATGCAATACCTCACTTAATTTCCATAGCCCACCACTTACACACTGGTAGGGGTAAATACTTTGCTTTGCACCCCCTCTATAGCACACCCTAAACACCACACAGAGGTTACAGTGCTCCTACCCTCCTATTTCCCACTTTTTTTACCCTTTTTTCACCTAACTCACTTCAACGAAATCACAAAAATGCAGCCAACACTATCTAGTTTCAACCACTCGCACCGCTCGCAGCCAATCAGCAACAAGCTTGTGCTCGTAACGCCTCAGCCAATCAGATTACAGAATTCCCAAATATCGATATCAGTAAATTTCGATATTTCTCAAAAACTACTGAATGAATTTACACCAAATAAACAAAAGCGTGCTTTCTAGACCAAGACCCTTCTCCCTGCCAAATTTGGGGTAATTCCATTCACCCGTTCAACTTGTAGCCTTGTCTAAACTTTCCTATCGAAATTAACATGGAGAAAACATGTTTTGGGACCCCCTTTTTTCTCGGCCCCCTCTTGACGAATCACTCCCAAACTTTCAACATAGGAGCTGATCTCAGCAAAGAAAATTTTGCGAAGATTCGTCAATCTGCGCCAATGTTATTGGGAATAAAATGTTGTCATTTTCCTATGGTAACTAGGTCCTCAATATAACTACCTACTGGCATCCGCCAGCAGGTAATATATATGTGTATATATATATATATATATATAATCTACTGGCGGTCGCCAGTATATAGTTATAGTTAGGACATATTTTCCATAGGAAATCTGCAACATTCTATTTAGAATAACTTTGGCGCCGGTTGACGAATGTTCGCGAAATTTTCAAAACTTATGGTCAGCTCCGTTCTGCTCCTATCCAGGAAGTGTTACGGTGATTCATCAAGCTGGGGCCAAGAAAAAAGGGGGGTCCCAAAACGTGTTTTCCCCATGCAATTTCTCATAGGACCTTCAGCCCCAGCTACAGCCCGAACTGCTGAACGGATTTACACCAAATTTGAGAGGTAGTCCTTAGTTCAGACTAGTGCCTTTTGCTTAAATGGTGTAAATCCGTTCAGTAGTTTCTGAGAAAATGACATTTAAAAGGACATATATATCTATGGCCTCGGAGGGTCCACGAACCCTAAGCGCAGCCTAAGCGCACCCTGCCGTGCACGTGCTGTATTCTAATTGGCTGTCAACACTCCAAATCAGGAAGTGTTGGAAGTGAGGCACAAGAAACCCCCCAAAAAACCTTGCAAAACGCGAAAAGGGGGCAGGGTAGAAACACCCTGACCCCTTAGGCCTGCTCAGGACCCACAAGGCCAAAAAAATAATAAAAAAAATAAAAAAAGAAACAGGAGGATGCACGCAGGATCCGCGCATCCTGCCAATAAAAATAAAATTAAGCGCGGGCTCCTTCGCTTAATTGGTATTTATCCCCGGGGGGATATCCCAGGGGCAATGGATTATATGTAAAGGGGGCGTGGGGACCGCCACCCACTGGGGCTTCAATAAATTATGTACGGGGGCTCTCAGGCCGCTAAAAACCCGGGGCTACAAAAAAATTGGGTGTGGGGGGCTCTGAGGCCCCTCCTGCCCCGGGGACCACCAAACAAATGTGTGAGGGGGGCCTCGTGGCCCCCTCCTGGAGCCTTGTACAGGCCCTGGAGACCGCCACCCCCCAGGGCCGGCTCCTGCAGTGTCCTGGGGTGCCCACCAGGACACTGCTGTTTGCAATGGCAGGGTGGGAGCCTCGTGGCTCCCACCCTACAATTGCAAACTGCTTTGCTTCATTGAAGCGAGAGCAGGGAAACCTGCTCTCGCTTCAATGAAGCAAAGGAGATTGCTTTTCCATATGGGGAGCAGCATGTTAGCTGTTCCCCATGTGGAAAAGCAATGCCGGCTCCAGCAGGAGGCGGGGAGCCGGCTGGGACCGTCGGGGGATTGGGGACCCCCCCATGGTCCACAACGAGAGGCCAGACCACGAGGGATGGGGTCCCCAGGGCCATAAGTGGCCCGGGAGGGGGACCACGCGGCCCCCTTCCCAAAAAAACATTTTTTTAAGTTTCATTTGGGGGTGAGGCCCTGGGGGATGGGGTCCCCAGGGCCCCAAAAGAGCAAAAGGAAGGGGAGCCACACAGCCCCACTTAAAAAAAAAAGACGCGATTGTCCCTAGGCCCTGCCCCCTCACAAACACACTCTGCAAACGCGCCCTGTGGTGCATTTTAAATTGGGGATATAATTCACCTTCAATACTGGGGGTCCCTGGGGGCCAACTAGCCCACCAGGTACCTCCAGTAAGCGCCACAGGGCTGCGTTGCAGAGAGGTGCTACAGGCCACGCCACTTTTTACACCTCTCTGCAGCGCAGCCTTGTTGCACTTACTGGAGGTACCTGGTGGGCTAGTTGGACCCCAGGGACCCTCAGGATTCAAAGGGACTTAATGCCCAAACTTAAAACAAGCCACGGGCGCGTTTGCACAGTGGTGAAGGTAGGGGGCGAGGCCTGAGGTGATATGTGTGCAAAAACACCCTGTGGCGCATTTTAAGTTGGGGGATTAACTCCCCTTGAATACTGAGGGTCCCTAGGGGCCAACTAGCCCACCAGGTACCTCCAGTAAGCGCCACAGAGCTGTGTTGCAGAGTGTTGTAAAAAGGGGTGTGGCCTCTGAACACTTCTCTGCAATGCAGCCTCCTGGTGCCCACTGGAGGTACCTGGCGGGCTAGTTGGCCCCCAGGGACCTACAGGATTGAGGAGGAATTAATTCTCTAACTTAAAACACGCCACAGGGCGTGTTTGCAGAAATATCACCTCTGGCCATGCCCCCTTCCTTCACCACTGTGCAAACGCGCCCCATGGCGTGTTTTAAGTTATGGAATTAAATATTTTTCAATACTGAGGGTTCCTGAGGGTCAAACAGCCCAACAGGTGTCTCCAGTATGCGCCAGGGAGCTGAGTTGCAGACAGGTGTTCAGAGGCTACGCCCCTTTTTACACCTCTATGCAACGCTGCTCTGTGGTGCTTATTGGAGGTTACCTAGTGGGCTAGTTTGACGCTACGAACCCTTAGGAATGAAGGGGACTTAATCTCTCAACTTATAACGGTGACAGGGCGCGTTTACACAGTTGTGAAGGGAGGGGACGGGGACTGACCTGATGTGTGCAAACACGCCCTGTGGCGCGTTTTAAGTTGGAGAAAAAATTCTACATCAAATCTGAGGGACCATGGGGGCCAAATAGCCCACCATGAGCTTCCAGGAAGCGCCACTGCGCTGCGTTGCAGAGAGGTGGTGCAGGGCGTGCCCCTTTTTACATCTCTCTGCTACGCAGCTCTGTGGCGATGACTGGATGTTCTACGAAGTCCGATTTACTCACCTGTTATCAGGAGAGAACCCAGTGCTGCATCTTTTAGCGCAGCCCTGAATCTGAAAAGTAATTCTAACCGTACTTACCAGTAACTTGTATTTCCTTCCATAGGAATCCATTGTCTGGTTTTCACCAGAAGAGTTTCTGTCTATTTTCACAAACTAAAAATATTCCTAAACAAGCATTTACAATGCAATAGGTCTCGCAGCATTAAAGTTTGAGTTATTGACATTGTGTATGACAATGCGTTGCATAAAATTTTTAGCAAACTTTGAATTGGTGAGCAGTGAGAGTGTGTGCAAGAGTATGCTGTTCTTGAAAGCAGTGTGGTAGAGTGCAGGAATTTTGGTGACCTGAGCAATGTGGATGGGGTGAGATTACAGGAGTGAGTGTAACTCGACAAAATGTGTTTAATTGGATACCAGTGAGATATGGAATGTGTGTGTGGTGTGTGCATCCGTGCGTGTGTCTGGTTGTGTGCTTGAGAGTGAGAGAAAGAAAGAGAACTCTCAACGTTTAGTAGAGGGTCTACAGGGGTGTTTCCGCTTGGAGACAGTGGGGGCAATATATTGGGGAATGGAACGTGTTTTTCCTCTTCAAGCATTGACTGAAAGGAAGAGATAGAACAAGCACTAAATATGCATTGACACTGATCTTTCTCCACCACATATTAAATGTTGTCAGCAACAGATCTAAATATTAAGAGGACATGAAACTAGACCATGCTGAATTTTTATTATATGATTGTAAGCTGGTATAGATACGATCTCCTGGGCTACTTGTAACTCACATAATTTCCTGTTTTCATCATGCTTATGCTACTGCATAGCTTTCGCTCATGATTGTTGGTTCTAGCCAAAAAGTCTCATGGACTTTCATGAGGGAAAGGTACACAAGATCATTTGTTCTGGCAAACAGATGTTGAAAATGGTTCTCACACATTGAAGAGCATGGTGAAAGTCGCTATTTGTCCTATGGGCAGCCTCCTCGTGTAGCATGCATTAAAATGTGCATTTCCAGTGATAATTACATACTCTGTGTGCAAAAAATACACCCACCCCTAGATGAAGCCTGTATTTATACATCCATGCATCCATCTTTTTGCCTGATCATCCTTCAGTTCATCTGTATGTGCCTTTTCGATTATTTTTAAATATACATTTGCTGGGGGGGCTATAGGTGAACTTATAGGTTTGCTGCCTGTGTTGGGTTTTATAAACTTGTGTTTAGTTTATGGTCTTGGGGACGTGACTCTCCCTGTCTCACCCTGGCATCTGTCTAGCAGCTTACCATGTATCCTCTCTGCGAAACTCCAATTCCTTATTACACTGTTTACCACCTCTCTTCATTTAGAGCTCTTAACATCGCCTGATTATAATTTCCATCTCACACAGTGTATTTAATTCTCCGGCTTCCTCCTTTCCAACCACAGGCTTAAAGTTATCTATCAATTACCACAACATTTTTGAGGAAGTTAATTCCATTCACAAGACTCATTTCTCATTTCATGTCTTTTATTCTTTCCTCTCTGCAAGTCTCTCACCTCTAGTGGTTTGAGGCAGCTTTAGGGCAGTATAAAGTGCTACACAAGTAACCAATGTATAATTTATACGTCTCAGTCTGTGTGTATGATTCACTATATGTAAGGTGTCTATGTGCATTAATGCGTGTGGGTATATGGGTACCTGTTTGTCTACCAGTTTCTGTCTGAGGGGTGCTGTATGAGTGTCAGTCAGTATATGTTCAGAAAATGTGTTCGGATATTTTGCGCTGTCTGCCAGCTTACAAGGGCGTGTCATGCCAGTAGGGTGACTGTTATTTAAAGGTTTGTTGCTGACATAGTAGGGTGACTGTTATTTAAAGGTTTGTTGCTGACATTGGCGTTAATCTACAGGTAAAGAGTTCAACTCAGCCTTTTATCCTTCTGAGTTTGATTAATCAAGAGTTGGTAAATTAGATAAGCGTGACACTTGTTAACTACAGCAATTACAAATTGCAGAAGAGTGGTATAAAGTGTCACATAAAAACGTCACTAGTTGTAGCTTTCACCAGTTCAGTGTGTGTGTGCATGTACTATATAAAAGTCAAACCCCTACTGGCGTTGTCAGTGCCTTTTTAAATAAATATGGGAAGGTTAGGAAGCAAATGTTCCTTGTTCCTACTCCGTGCTGATATCCAGGTGGCAAAACGTTTGTAATATTCAAGAAATGTTCTTACTCAGGGGCAGGCCTGGCCTGGTTCAAGGGCTGCAAGAGGGCAGGGGAGTTACAGACAGAGGCTGGGGAGATGCCAGCCAGGTAAGACAGCTTGAGGTTGACTGACAAGAGAGCTGACAAGGAGAAATGTGCAGTGTTTTAGAGGGAGGCCGATAAGGATTTCCGAGATTTTTAACTGGAGGTTTAATTTCCACTTAGCTCCTTTGCCTTGCCCCTTTTCCCGTCACTTGCTGCGCGCGGGGTTTGAGAAGATGGAAGTTGCCTTTTGTTTGCGTAAGGTCAGGCAGAGTTATTTTGTTGCATAAGGGCTTTAACGCTCCATGAGCACACAGAAAGGCCCAGCAGGTACCACTCACATTGCTCCAGATACCGTGTACCTTCTATTGACGATTATATACATAGCACACGCCGCATAGAGCAGTCTCTCGGCGCTTGACTAACAACGTGAAATGTAGATATTTTTCTAAGGAAACAACACTTGCCAACATATGATCTCACTATCTGGCGGCACACCATACGGTCATAACGCTTTCTTCCTTTTGGATATTATATATTTCAACTCAGATCATACCCCTTGCTCCATCCTTTTGTTCCAGCCATTCGACCATTCCCTTGTCTGAGATCGGTACGAAACAAATAATGTAATTTGCCCGACTCCTAGGGCCAGATGTAGGTAGCCCTTTACCGATCGGAATCGGCCGAAAATACCGATTTTCGGCCGTTTCCGATCGGTAAAGGGCTATGGAGATGTAGGGGCACATTTTCGGTAATTTTACCGATTCGTTATCATTACCGAATCGGTAAATTTACCGAGTCGGTAATATTTACCGATTCGGTAATGATAACGATTCGGTAAAATTACCGAAAATGCAATGTAGGTAGCCTATGTTCCATCAGCACATGGCTTACAGAATCGGTATTTTACCATGGAATACAAATCCATGGTAAAAAACCGATTCCTGTGTACATGCACATCTGTGCATGTACACATGTGCCATGTGACAGACAGACGTGCCCTTAGGGCATGTCTGTGTGCCACATTGCACACATGGCCCTTTTGGGGGTGCTAGAGGGTGTCAAAGTGACACCCCCTGCACCCTTGTGAATTCTATAATTACCGATTCGGTAAATACCGAATCGGTAATGCCTAATCATTCCTATGGGCTTCAAAGCCCATAGGAAAGAATGGGCATTACCGATTCGGTATTTACCGAATCGGTAATTATAGAATGGTTAAGGATTCGGTAACGAATCCAGATGTTGGGACCTACATCCCATTTACCGATTTTAAAATACCGAATCGTTAAGATTCGGTATTTCAAAATCGGTAAATGGGATTTACCTACATCGGGCCCCTAGTGCTTTAGAAGCACTGTGACGAATACCAGAATTATCCACGACTATATATACACATCGATGGTTGTGCAGCTTCCTGGCCTACCACAAGAGAAATGCAATCGTACAACTCTGACATTAACATATTTATGCTACAGAGTAAACATGAGGATAACCTGGTTTAAGCTAAACTAGTCGCTATAGCTGCATTCCCCATCTCCGGCGCCACCCTCCATGGTAACAAACAGATTGGGCAGTGACAAGGTCACCCCAGTCTCGTCCATTCATTACGAGTTTATACAGGCACTGGTTCTCACAGAGAGGAAGGTGCACATAAGACATTACGCTGTAGGGAAAGAACGCCACGACTCCAACACTAACCGACCACATGTGTTGCGCCCTATGTTCTGATGCCCTATGAAAAGTAGCAAATCTGTATCACCTACCAGGGCTCACGTGCGTACTCCTCCATCTTGAAACGATTAGGACAGCTGACGTAACTAAAGAAAAGTGAGTAGTCAGTGGGAGGGGGGTAGGGAGCATAGTTGATTCTACGTGAGGACTGACACCTTCTACAAGGTGTGGTGGGGCAGGCATCTTCATATTCTTTGTGATTGGCTAGTCTCTAAATCAAGGCGTGATTATTAGCAAGGCTGCTATTATCAGAGATTGCGCGAGACGAAGGATTGGCGATTGATGTTTCAATGGGATTGTGTGCAGTGGTTTTATGTATGTTGGGGTTAAGAAGCAGTTACATTTTGATACTTGGAATAGTGCAGTTAAAGTATGTGCGACCCACAAACGAGACACATAACCTTGCTATTAAGTTGCCCGGTAGAACGCCAGCTCTTTCTTTCACTAGGTCGTGCGTTGCACGCTAAGAATCTTTACTTAGACGTCACGCTAAACGTCAATCATTGCTAAGCAGTTTCAGTCTAACGAAGGTTAAGGAAAACACTTGTATCTTTTATGTCTCGTGTCCTCAGGCTAAAAACGATTTTCTTTCAATCAAATTGGCTGCAGCAGTAAAAAAACAAGAAAAATATATTCTGTTAAGTGTGATTTCCTGTTCTTCACACTGCAAGGTCAGCACGAAGTTCCCTCGTGTATCGTGCTAGAACTGGAACCCGGTACTAAAGTTAGGAAATGTTCTACAGAACAATGTCTTTGTGTAGGAATTTATTTGGAAAGCTGTCTGAATTGGGTAGTATGGAAGCTGCCGGTGGTGACCACGAGCGACAGGGTCGTCTAACCTCATGCTGTACACTCCGGCTCCGAGCTCCTGCCCGATGTCGGACAAGCTGGCATCGATATCCTGCGCCACAGACTCGATCACCTCGTCCATCATCTTCAGCACCCAGGCCATGGGTGTGTGCCTTGTGCCCCGGGCCCTACTTGTACGCCTCTTCTGGGGTAGTCCGCTCACTTATAGGGAGGGGGGAGGGGGCGCGGGGGCGTGGCTTGCGCACAAATGTTTTTGTGGAAAGTTTACGGGCAGCAGCCACAGTGCACTGCTGCCCGCGGCGCAGAGAGAGGTTCCCCTCATTTATCGGAGGTCAGAGGCTGCGGCAGCGGTGCACCGAGATCCCCTAATCAGCACAGCGGCGATTTCTGGCAAAGTATAACTAAAGGAGGGTAACACCCGTTCGAGAGGAAGCAATTTAGGCAGCATAAGGCAGAGCTCGCTGGGAGTGAAAATCAGCACCATTCCGGCTCCTCCTCCCAAACACCTGTTGCCCCTGTATCACCGCCCGGAAAGCTTGCCCCGCCCTTCAGCACCGAGCGACTTCCTCCCCGGCACTTCCGTATGCTCGCGTATCTTGCCGTGGGATTCTCGTAGGGTCTGCGTCATGCACCGTTTCCGTTCTACGGAGGTATCACCGCCCGGAAAGCTTGCCCCGCCCTTCAGCACCGAGCGACTTCCTCCCCGGCACTTCCGTATGCTCGATTGGCTCGGTAAGTTGAAGGGGGAGGGGGGGTCGGTGTACTTGTGTGTGGGCGGGGGGGTCGGTGTACTCGTGTGTGTGTGCGGGGTCGGTGTACTCGTGTGTGTGTGTGCTTGTGTGTGTACGCATGTGTGCGACGGGGGGGCTGGGTGCACTCGTGTGTGTGCGCGTGCGTGTATGTGTGCGGGGGTGTGTGTCTCTGTATGTATGTGCGTGCGTGCATGGGCGTTCGTGTGTGTGTCTGTGTGTGTATGCGCATGCGTGTATGGTGTTTTCGAGCTTCCCAAGAGACAGAGAATGGCCACAGCGCGCGTTCTTGTGCGTGTGGCCCGCGGAAATCGCCTCCTTCAACAGGCAATGCGCGCGGCCAGGTACTGTCTCCTGGGAAGCACACCCAGTGACAAAAGATCTCTAGCTAGACAGCGCTTACGAGCTGTTACGCCACAAGACCTAAAAATCACCTGAATGACTTAACCGCATTGTTTAAACTGTTTACAGGAGATGCAGCAGTGCTGGATCCAGGATCCACCACTGAGTAAGATAAAGTAACGATAACACTACTTACCGCGCCACCGGACTCCACTGGACGGACCACAGCTGCGTCCACTTCAGCTTCAAAAGGACCACGATCCACCACCAACAGCAACAGGTTGCACGCAGAAGCTGGAACAAGATCACAGCCGACCAGCTCGCGACTTCCCTGAACAAGAACCCACCCACCAGTGCAACGAACCCCAGCCAAGCGGCCACCAACCTCACGAAGTGGATCAGCAACTGCGCAGACAACCTCGCCCCCCTGAGGACCCCGCCTAGCAGACCCGGCAGCAAGAAAGCCCCATGGTTCATAGACGAACTCAAGAGCTCCAAGAAGAACTGCCAAGCCCTCGAGAGAACCTGGCGCAGAGACCCAACACATGACAACATGACTGCCCTCAAGCTCGCCACCCGAAAACACCACCAACTCATCCACGCAACCAAGAAAACTGCATTCAAGGAACGACTGGACAACAACGCACACAACAGCAAGGAACTCTTCAACATCGTCAAAGAGCTCTCCAACCCCAACGCCGGAAACAGCGACATCACCCCTTTGCAAGACCTCTGCAACTCCCTCGCCTCCTACTTCCACAACAAGATCGCGGACATACACAACAGCTTCAGCACTCAACCGACGCACGCCTCGACCGAACCACCGCCCCCCACCACCACCCTCCGCGCCTGGACCCCGATCAGCACCGAGGATACCGTCCTCATGATGAACTCCATCCACTCCGGATCTCCGACCGACCCCTGCCCTCACCACATCTTCAACAAGGCCGACGCTGTCATCGCACCCCACCTGCGGGACATCATCAACACCTCCTTCGACACCGCGACCTTCCCGGAGAGCTGGAAGCACGCCGAACTCAGCGCTCTACTAAAGAAGCCATCAGCCGACCCCACCGACCTCAAGAACTACCGCCCCATCTCGCTGCTCCCATTCCTTGCAAAAGTCATCGAGAAGACCGTCAACAAGAACCTGGCCGCCTTCCTCGAGACGAACGGATCCCTCGACCCCTCGCAGTCTGGCTTCCGAGCCAACCACAGCACCGAGACCGCCCTGATCGCAGCCACCGATGACATCCGAGCACTGCTTGACAACGGAGAAACAGCGGCCCTCATCCTCCTAGACCTCTCCGCGGCCTTCGACACTGTCTGCCACCGTACACTAGTGCAGCGACTCAGCAACGTCGGAATCCAGGAGAAGGCACTGGAATGGATCATCTCCTTCCTCCCCGGAAGGACACAGAGAGTCCGCCTCCCCCCGTTCAGATCTGAAGCCACCGAAGTCATCTGCGGCGTTCCTCAAGGGTCCTCGCTCAGTCCAACCCTCTTCAACGTCTACATGAGCCCCCTCGCAGACATCGCACGCCAGCACAACCTCAACATCATCTCCTACGCCGATGACACCCAGCTGATCCTCTCCCTCACCAACGACCCCGCCACCGCCAGAGCCAACCTTCACAAAGGGATGAAAGAGGTAGCCGAATGGATGAAGACCAGTCGCCTGAAACTGAACTCGGACAAGACGGAAGTCCTCATCCTGGGATCCTCACCCTCCGCCTGGGACGACTCCTGGTGGCCCCCCGCCCTAGGCAGCGCACCACAACCAACAGACCACGCACGCAACCTGGGCTTCATCCTGGACTCCTCCCTCTCCTTGACCAGACAAGTCAACGCTGTCTCCTCGTCGTGCTTCAACATCCTGCGCATGCTACGTAAGATCTTCCGGTGGATCCCCACCGAGACCAGGAAGACGGTCACCCAGGCCCTCGTCACCAGCCGTCTGGACTACGGCAACTCCCTCTACGCCGGAACCGCCGCCAAACTCCAGAAGAGACTCCAGCAGATCCAGAACGCCTCAGCACGACTCATCCTGGACATCGCCCGTTGCAGCCACATCTCCGGACACCTGAGAGACCTGCACTGGCTCCCGGTCAACAAGAGAATCACCTTCCGTCTCCTCACCCACGCACACAAAGCCCTACACAACCAAGGCCCAGGATACCTCAACAGCCGCCTCAACTTCTACGCTCCCAAATGCCAGCTTCGATCGACCGGCCACGCCCTCGCCACCGTCCCCCGCATCCGAAGAGCCACCACAGGGGGACGGTCCTTCTCCTACCTCGCCGCCAAGACATGGACCTCCCTCCCGACCCACCTCCGCCTGACCCAGGACCACCTCGCCTTCAGGAAACAACTCAAGACCTGGCTGTTTGAGCAGTAGCGGACCCCCCTCCCCTAGCGCCTTGAGACCCTCTGGGTGAGTAGTGCGCTATATAAATGCCCTGATTGATTGATTGACCGCTAAGTGAATTTCCTTCCATAGTGTAACATTGACTGGTTTCACTTGGAAATTCTTCTAAGTGTGGAGTTTTGGAACTTTAAAATATTCGTATAAAATCAGCAGAACTACGAATTCCGATTTACTCACCTGATATCAGAAGAGACCTCGGTGCTGCATCTTTTAGCCCAGCACTGACCCGGAAAAGTAATTATACCATACTTACCAAACCTTGCATTTCCTTCCATAGGAATCCATTATCTGGTTTTCAGCAGAAAAGTTTCTAAGTGTCTATTTTCACAAACTACAAATATTCCTAAAAAATTGCCTGCATGACTTAAACAAATTCTTTCAACTGTTTACATTAGATGCACCAGTGCTGGATCCAGGATTCACTACTGAGTAAGAAAAAGTGACGATAGCACTACTTACCTTACCCTTAAGTGAATATCCTCCCATAGGATAACATTGGTGATTCTATGTGAAAAAGTTTCTAAGTGTCAACTTTTAAAATAGAATAATATTCCTTAAAAATCAATACTGTAGGGGGGCGTGGCTTGGACGGCAGTGGTAATGGCTGCCTAACCGGGAGCTCCGTAGTCCAGTAGAGCGACTGCAGCCTTTATCCCAGTGATCCCCGCGGTAACACGATCGGAAACCATGGAACAGCATGAGGGGTCCTCCGGTAACCTGATCTGCGATCGTAGATACCTATCTACAGACATTCCTCCTGTTTTTGGCTGTCCACGATCCGGCATCGGGAGGTCTCCAAAATGGCATCGCCCGGTCACAGAGCCCTAGCCTGACATCGAGTGTTGGACCCAATACCCACAGCCAGCAAACACCTTCCACACGACCAGGTGAAGGAGAGGAATGCCTAATCAATACCACAGATCCCCTACGAGATGAGGAGAGCATATAAAGCTGCCGCTGCATCCCAAAATCGGCCCGAAGTGCCAGACCCCAAAATGGCGGAGGCCTCGCCGTTACGAGATACTTTAACACTCTGCCACTAACAAGGTGCCTAGCGCCTCACATCCACCACCCTACGGTGAAACCCTTTTACCACCATAAGACCCCCTCGATCTACCCAGCACGAGGAGAGATGCCCTGTGAGTGGCGCTGTTGGGCTTACATGCATCAAGGTATGCCCCACACCTCGCGCTTTCCACACATAAGCTGAGACGCTGACCGCCAAAAGCCCCTCGCTGCCTCCACACCGCGGGGAGAGATGCCTCATATCCCGCGCTTGCAGACATTTGAGAACTGAGGTCTGCCCTGTGCCTCGCGCTCACCGCCCTACAGTATGTGCCTCTGCCCACCACAAGACTATCTCATGTGGGAAGAAGCCCTCTGACCTGCTTCTTTGGAGAGCTGTGCGATGTTCTTGCCTCCAACCTGCCATTCAGTGATTTGCTCGCTACCAACCTGCGACCACCCTTAGCCATTCGACCCTGTCCAGTCGCTAGATGCTAACCACTAGCCTCTAGGCACAGCCCAATAAGCACCGACCTCCAGCTGTGTCCTCCTGCCAGATCTGTGCACTGCTGAAATTCACCCTCCTGCGAACAACCTCACTCCGACGCCAAGCAGTGATCCGATAGAGAATTGGGGTCTCACCTGCCAATTACAGCACTGCCCGACTCATATTCAAACACACTCTGGCTAAATACAAAGAGTGATCACCGCGACTAGAAGACACTCTTATAGGTTCTCCTACAATTTCTACCACTGTAACCTTCACCGCCACTCTTTTCTGCTACAATGACGATCAGAGAAGATAGAAATTTTACCAAGAAGGTGAAACCAGACCCGGTGATCTCAGATTCCCCCATTAAGAACAAAACAGACATGGCGGCCACGATGGAAATGATCCTTAAGAAACTGGCAGACCTCCAAGATCTCTCTAAATCTACCAAGGCTAACATTGACTCCATGCAGCTCGAGCTCACAGTGATTAGAGCCGACATGAGCGCACTGAATACAGGATTGGGGGTGGCCCAACAACGCATTAGCGATGTGGAAGACCTATCACGACAATTGGCGACAAAAATCCAACGCCTAGAGAATATCACTGGCGCTCTCAGACGTCACAACGCTGAGTTGGAGGATCGGAACAGAAGGGGGAACATTAGAATCTTTGGCGTACCGGAGAACTCTGAAAAGGACGCAGGACGCAGATTCATGCGTGGCCTTCCTGGAAGCATGGATCCCCATGATCACCAAAATAGACTTTCCACACGGCCTCGAGCTGGACAGGGCACCCAGGATCCCCACCGTCGCTAGTAAACACACTAAAGGCCCCAGGCCGTTGATATGCAAACCGCTCAGGTTCCAGAACGTCGAGATGATCCTCCAATATGCAAGGAAAAACCACTCCATTCTATGGGAAGGCCAAAGAATAATTTTCATGCAGGACTTTTCCAAAGACACGGTGGAAGTTCGTAAAGGTTTTCTTGATCTCCGTGACAAACTCAGGTCCAAAAACATCACCTTCTCCTTCGCAGGCCCCGCTAAATTCAAGATCATGATGAATGGCCGCCCCAGATTCTTCACGGACCCCAGAGACCTAGCATGTCACCTCGAAGACCACCCTGCACAAGAAATGGATCAATCAAACGGACTCTCCAATAAGAGGAAAACGACAACTCTAACCCATCATGATGCAGCCCATCCGATTCACTGACTTCCTGCTCTAGCCCGATTGTGATTTGCTATCTGCGGGCTCGAGATGTGCCTGACATCAAGAAACTCTATCCTGGTGTCAACCCTCCAACCACGAAGTCCAACATTCTGCCTGAGTGTTCTCCTGTACCGTGAGTTTCTATACTAGGACGGTTGGGCCACTTAAGTGACTTTACGAATCGAGTTTTGATTCGGAGTCATGCACATGTTCTGTTTATGCTATTTTGGTTTCAGCTACTGTATTCTTGCTATATATAGTGCGTCTACCGCAAACCAAACGGGGCTCTGACTACCTAGCCCTATAGTTCATATCAACACCATATCAATACCTAGGTCTGGGTAGCCTAATAGACTCATTATTTTGCTCAGATACTAATTAGAGCCAATGTGCTCACTCGATAGGATCCAATCTTAGCCCTACCAGCCGATTTGGTTATTGGTTCAGATGACTTAATATATGGTACTCCGGTTCTTGCAGCGGGACTTAAACCTACCCAATTGCTTCCAATATTGGGACTGTTACTATGTTATTGTTACTGTTACTCCTGTTCTACCTAGCAAGGTACTGCCGTCGTACTCCCTACGTACGTATTTCGGGGGAGGGGAGGGAGGGGGGGAAGGGAGACATTGGGTGAAATTGGGAGGGAGGGAGGAACAGGGGGTTAAGAAGATTCAGAGATCAAGAGATTTTACCTATATTTTATACTGCCTTTTGCCTATGTTTGTTTCTTACAGGTACAGCATTCACTTTTTTCTGCATCCCCACCTTTTGCTTACTTGCTGTATCCTCCACCCTTTACTTAAAGTTGCATCTCCTTACACTGAATTATGCAGGCTATCCACACTGAATACAACGAGTCAAGGTCTGCATCCACCGCCCAATCCGCGCGGGCAACTCATGACACCCCACACACCAAGCATTTTTTCACCAGCTCACTACTTAGCGATTAAGGCTCACACCGATGTCTAGAGCCAAATCATTAGCAGACGATCTTAATATAATCTCCTTGAATGTCAAGGGACTTAACCAACCGGTGAAAAGACAGAAAATATTTGAATACCTCGCTAAAACAAAAGGGGACATCATCTTACTTCAGGAAACCAAGCTGTCAGAGGAAGACTTGCGTTTTCTGAACATACACTGGTCATCACATGTACTGAGCTCCCCTGCGACACACAAAAAAGGCAGAGTAATTACTCTATTAGCGAAAAAATCCAACTTGACACTAGTCTCACACACTCATGAAACGGAGGGAAGACTTTCAGTGACCCACCTCCTAAGGGAAGATGACCCCATGCACGTGATAAACATCTACGGCCCCAATTCTGATGACCCTGAATTCTGGGACTCGGTCTCTCGCTCAATGGAACACATTCCACAAGACGACCTACTGATAGTGGGGGGTGACTTCAACCTACCCCTGGACCCAATATTGGACAGACAATCCAAATGCATATTCCACTCTTCCTGTTCACATGAAGCCCTCTTACGCCTTTGCGAGCGATACTGCCTAAAGGATTCCTGGCGCCTCCAAAACCCTGAGGGAGGGACTATACCTTCTATTCCGCCCCACACAAATCATACTCGCGCATTGATTTTATCCTAATTTCATGCTCCTTCACACACCTGATAGAGGAAACTGAAATAGCCCCTAAATTATTATCTGATCATGCCTGTATCCGCACCACACTTGCTGGATCCCGTTCGATCCTTCCCCCTAGGAGATGGCGATTTAATGAGGAAACCCTATCCGACCACACCAACAAATTGCTCATAGCAAACGCCATTGAAGAATATTTATTATTAAATGATGTTCAGGACACTCCACCCAACACCTTATGGGACGCACTTAAGGCCACGATCCGAGGGGTCATCATCAATATCAGAGCCAAAGCTAACAAAGCATTAAATAAGGACCTAAAACAACTGGAACAACAGATCGGTTTCCTAGAGTCCCGCCACAAATCCAATCCCCTCGATGCCGAGTCTCTAGATCTATTGACTAAAAAGAAATATGAATACAACACCATCACTAGTAAGAGAGCGGGTGTATGGATCAATCGCTTCACTGCCCTAAAATTATGTGAGGGAAACAAAGCAGGTAAACTCCTCGCTTCCTACCTCAAACATAAACAGAAGCTAACTACCATATCCTCAATAAAAGACTCCGCAAACAACACCCACTCCAGACAGTCTAAAATCCTAGACACATTTAAAGCCTTCTATGAAGATCTCTATAAAAAGATAAACCACTAGACAAGGCAGCCTGCACCGACTATCTTGAGTCCCTACAACTCCCCAAATTGTCAGAAGTCAATAAGTCTCAGCTAGGGTCCCCCATCACAAGCGCAGAGATTACAGCAGCCATCAAAACATTGAAGAGCAATAAGGCCCCCGGACCAGACGGCTTTTCTGCAGCCTTCTATAAAGCCTTTACTAACCAACTCAACCCCGCGCTCCAAACCCTTTTCAATTCCACAGCGACCAGTGGAAGCATTTCCCCTTCGATGAGTGAAGCCACGATCATAATTATCCCCAAAGAGGGGAAAGACCCTCTCCAAACCAAGAATGACCGCCCCATCTCTTTGATAAATCTTGATTGCAAGATTTATGCCAAAATCTTAGCGAACAGATTAAATTCCTTTCTCCCAAAACTGATTAGCCCGGCACAGGTTGGTTTCCTGAAACATCGGATGTCGAACCAGACTACTGTGTACCCTACTGGAGAAAGCTAAGAACTCTCCCTCCCCAATGGTAGCGATAACCTTAGACGCTGAAAAGGCCTTCGATAAGGTTTCATGGTCTTTTCTCCAACAATGAATGCATACTTTCAACCTCGGCCACTCCTTTATCAAAATGGTGATGGCCCTATACTCCTCCCCATCAGCTAGAATAGCAATCAACGGTACTCTCTCCAACCCGTTTCGACTCTATCAGGGCACCAGACAGGGCTGCCTGCTCTCCCCAGCACTTTTCCCCCTGACCCTGGAACCCCTCCTAACTGATATCAAGCGTAACGAAGACATAGCGGGCGTTTCTTTCGGAGACACTCAGGTAAAGTTAGCAGCTTACGCTGATGATATCTTAATCGCAACAGAAGACCCCGCAAAATCTATTGCTGGACTCATGTCCTCAATCAGTAAATACTCAACCCTATCAGGTTATAAATTAAATAAAGACAAATCCGAAGTCAAACCCCTAAACGTCCATACCACCAAGGAGGTCCTAGGTGACTCGGGACTAGCATGGCAAACGGATGTTATTAAATACTTGGGGATAGAATTTACTGACACCCTTCTGAGCACACTCAGACACAATGAGACCACTACCCTTGCCAAAATCAAATGACTCCTTGATGGTTGGTCCCCCCGTTTTATTACATGGTGGGGTCGGGTGGAAACCATAAAAATGATGGTATCCCCTTTAGTCAACTATCTCAGCACAATGCTACCCCTTACCCTCTCCAAAGACTTCCATAACAAGCTGGACAAAATGCTTTCCTCCTTCCTTTGGCAAGGTAAAAAAGCCAGAATTAGTCTGAAGAAACTACGTCTAGATAAAAGCCTGGGAGGTGTCAACCTGGCGGACTTTAAGCTATATCAAACCGCCTTTCTGGCCAGACAGAGCTCATATTGGATAACGCCACAGACGGACTACACCCCGGTGTGGCTGACCGTGGAAAGATCCCTTCTCCAAGGCCTCGACCCCTCCGCCCTTCTCACCATTAAACTTCACCCCACCCTAGGCTCAGGCCCCATCTTTAAGAATACCAAAACGGCCCTACTTCAAGTGAGCAAACACCTGCCACACCAATTCCGGAAGTCAAAATGGGAATCGCTCTGGCAGAACAACACCTTAACATATAAAGGGAAGGCACTGCATAACACCACATGGATAGCAAAAGGTATACACTTCCCTCACCAACTCTATGAGGGCTCGTCACCGCTCTCCTTTAGAACTACAAAATAGATATCAACTCCAACACATAGAATTCTATAACTTCTTACACGTCAAAGTAGCACTCACAAAGGCAGACTTGAGTGATCTCACCCCCTCCCTCCCTGGCTTCCTCACTACGCTCAATAGACTTGGCCATCAAGTTTCGAGAGTCTACAAATTAATCCGCCCACAAATGTCCACCTTAACTAACTCCCTAAGGCTATTTTGGGAATCCTATTCGTCCACACCAACTTCAGAAATAGAGTCGGCCAGGACTTGGGAATCCACCACATGACACAAAATCAGCCCTACTCTCTCCCAAACTAAGTTCTGGCTACTCCACAAAGCCTTTTGGACACCTAAGAGGCTCTTCCTACATAACATTAGGGACGACAATACCTGCTGGAAATGCAGAGAAGAAGGTGGGGACCTTGAACACTTAATACTTAAATGTCCATGTGTCACTACCTACTGGGACAGAATCTTTGATTTCATCACCAAAGTCTTACATATCTCGCTCCCGAGAGAATTCTCAACCCTCGTGTTGGGAATTACCAAAGCCGTCACACTCAATGATAATGACAAAGCCCTACTTGACCTTTTACTGACGGCGGCGGTTAAGATCATACTGAATAATTGGAAGGACACGAGTAAAGCCTCTTTCCCCCATTGGCTTAACTGGATCTCCAATCTCAGAGGAGCCGATAATATAGCCCTTGCCTCTACCCCTTGGCGCCCCCCACATAGGAAACTCTGGACCTCACTGGATGAATACTTTGACTTACACAAGCCGCCAAGATTGCCTGTTGAATTTACGCGCCACTTCTGTAGACAATCAGCCAGTATTATCTCAAGGTTAATCTTGGTGCGCTAATGCTAGATTCCATTCCCTACAGGATTTCATAAACCTCTGACTCCAGGACTGTTGTTAATATGTTAATATGATAATGTGTGCTTTCTTGCACACTTACCTTCATATCAGTGAATTGATGCAATGTACTTATGTATATTTTCTTATGTATTTTTTCTTATGTATAATTTCATATGTTTCTTTTATGTACACCACCATTGTGTACTCTTTTATATCCTTTATGTACCATTTTACTTTGTGTTTATGACTGTATTACATTGCTAATCACTTCTTAAACTCCCAATAAAAATATGTGAACTTAAAAAAAAAATCACTACTGTAACCAAAATGCTTTTACTCAACTGTTTACAGGAGATGTCACAGCACTGAATCTAGGATCCAGTCCTGTGGTTAGAAAAGTAATCCATAAAGTACTAATTGCATTTAAGTAGAAATCCCATTGAGCTCAATGTTGCATTGTGTTTGAAATTGTGTTGCCCATTGCAACAACTGTAACTACTGTACTTAAAAGTCTATTGCCTATTTGCAAAGTATTTAAACTAAAGTAATTCATTCTGAGAAAGTATATTTTGTTATGTAATGTATAATGTAATTATAATGTAATTTAAAAAATGAAATATCTAAAAATAAATAGTTAAAAAAATGTAGTAAATCAGTATAAAAAAAATATATAAGAATTAATACATTTCAAAATTGTGCACCACCTGCCACAATGTCAGGTGGTTAACATATATGCGGAGTTATATTTAATAAAACTTTACTTGCCTATAGAAACTCACCTTCACAATATTTTTGTCCTCAATATTCTTGACACAATATTTTGGCTAATGAGATGTTGGGTTCCGATATTCTGTCTTAACACCCAGACAAAATGAGATCTATTCAAATGCAGAACCCAGGCTGCCTGGAAAGTGCAAAAGGAATAGGTTTGGCTTAAGGGAAGTCATCTGTATATTAATGCCTACCAGAAAAGGAAACATTACATATTTTCACCTCAGAATTAAGACTTACTTATCTCTCATACCTAGTCCAGCCTGAGACTGGAAATAGGCTCAGTCACCAAATAAAAGTGCCCCCCCCCCATTACTAAATGTGATAGCTAAAAAAATCCCACATTTACAATTAGGGGTGGTTTTGTACTCTGAAAGACACACTGTATAAAATGTTTTGTAAAATATGGGAGACAGGAATATTCTTGTGCAGTCAATTATTGTGGCAATATCAGAGATATTAACAACAGAATCCGGCTCACCAGACTATAAAATAGACCTACATACTACATACAACAGCCAAAAAATGGCTCACTCACAAATCTGTCAGACCAGTCAGACAGAAACATGTTTTATATATATTTTTATACCAGATATAAGACCTGTAGGAACAGCAGGAAGGGGAAGGAATACAAAGTTCCGGGAGCTACAAAAATGAAGAAGATCGCCAAGCTGCTAAACTGCAATTCAAACTTTGTAGTATATTGCCTGTTGTGCCCATGTGAGAAAAAGTACATCGAAAGTACAATACATCCGACTAAAAAGGGGATACTGGAGCACACTAGAACAATAACAAACAAAGATGACTCTTATCCGGTGGCAGGGCATTTTGCCACAGAGCATAGAAGCAATAGCAGTCTCCTACGCTTCTTCTGTGTTGATCTGGAAATATGCAAAGAGAGAGGGGGAGACAGGGTGAGAAATTTGAGAAGACTGGAAACAAGATATAAAACTGAAATGCTCGACGGCACTTAACAGTGATAAAGAACTATGGACCGACATAGATTTAATTAATATTTCGAATAAAAAAGACTGCCCCCCTAGAATATATTATAAGGGATTAGATTTTGAGGTAATTAGCACTGAGTCACTTTAACTCAATAAAGGCACTTTTTAGAACAGTTGAGGATATGATTTACTGTTCAAGTAGGAGACATTCAGCACTTAGGCACTTTAATCAAGCAAAGGCACTTTGCATATAGGCTAATACGGTAAATACGGCCCATACGGGGATAATAGAATCCTCTGGAGATGAAGGTACAAATGGAATGAAAATGAGGGAGGGTAGAGTAAAATGACCATGATGAATATGTGATATATGGAAGGATATACATTGGAGGTCAGCTTTTTTAGAACTCAGTTCATGGAATAATGCTTTTATCAAAATGTTTAGATCTAGCTCTTGCAAACGTTTTGCTTATTTTGTGATTTTGTATGGTTCTCTGTCTATTTATTTATTTATTTATTTATTTATTTTAATGAATAAATTAATGTATTTATAGTATTTACATATGTGGTTAAAACCTGAATTAGGTTTAGAGGTAACAACATAAACATAGCATTAAATATATAAGTGTAGATCTAAAAACCCTTCCAAGTTGCCTGACATGTAAATAGGGATACAGATGATTCACAGCAGAAGTCCTTTATTTAATTTTACAGCATTGCGTAATTATATATTGCTAAATATACAAAGAGGTAACTGACATTGACAAAGGCCAGGAGGCCGAAACGTGTCTGTCAGTTGTTGGTGGTGGGCACGAAATTCAATATAATACACAACAAGATGCTTGGAGTGCGCTGCGTTCTTCCTTTGGATAAAGTACATATATGAATTGAGGAACCGTCTCCTCAAGCTTCTGCACCAGTCATGAGTGTGAGCGGAGGCATTGTTGGGGGAAACAGAGAAATTGATATATATATGTATAGATATATATATATACACTGTAGAAAGATCCCATGTGACACAATCATCCACAAGAAAGAGTCACACTCCAAGATAACTTTAAGGGTCAAAGTGTATTTCAAAGGCAACGCGTTTCAACTGCAATGGTCCAGATATGTATATATATCTATACCAGCGGTCTATATATATCTTAAAAGTATGAAGATGTGGAGATAAAAATAGAAATCTATACTTACCTATTTGCACTTGCCTTCTCTAAATTTTGGCACTTGATATTATTGACATGATTTTCTGTCCACATGACATTTTTGGTTCTGATACGGTATTCTGTCAGTGGCCCTTTGTTTGCTTTCGTCAACCTATTATCTAGAACAGAAAAAAGAATGGACAGTGATTAAGCCCTTGCTCATGCTCATGACTGAAAGAATTTCTAAGAAGCCACAAAAGATATCCTGCATGTGCTGGTTGATCCGCCTGCAGATTATTGAGGATGCCAAATGTACGTGAAGTGAAGGTATACCCGTAATCAGGACATCAAATTGTCTTGTTAGGTAGACCCTCATACGCCCTACTGGTGTCATGCTTCATAATCTGGACTCATCCTGGTCCATAAAAACCAGGATTGGCTTAACGATATTCCAGGAAGCCCTTTGGTTAATTTACCCTGCCAGGGTCCTAAATTAAAAATACCTTGGAACATCAACGGTATCTCTCTTATTCACGGTATTCCTGGGGTAACTACACAAAATATAGAATACAAAATATAGAATTACATTAATATCGAAGTACAAATATAGAATAGACAAAATATCGAATGGACAGAATATAGTCAACAAAAATATCGAATTTAAGGTAAGTAATTTAATATCGATTTTTATAAATATAGAAAGTCAAAATATCGAAGTACATAATATAGGTATTAATAATATCGAATTTTTAATAATATCAATTTTTTTATGTGTTTTGTATTTTAGTATATGTGTGAAAAGTATATATTTTTATTTAAATTTATTTTAAGTTATGAATTTTATGTTATTTATTTTTTGCGTGATTTAATTCTGTAGCAGGTTGTGCGTTTATAGGGGAATAGGGTGGGAAGTAATTTAATTGTAATTAATTAAATATTTTAATTTATTTATTGGTGTTTATTTTGAATTAATTGTTAATTAATTTTTAATTGGTAATTAATTAATTTGGATACCCTCCCGTGTGATTGACCTACACAAATTAACATAACATAACTAAAATCATTGGAAGATACCATTCATGTGTGCACGTGTGTGATTTTTGCCATGCACTAGCCCAAAGGTCGCAAGCACAGGTAAAGCCAGTATATCAGCACCCACATATAAAAGGCCATACTTACTGGCTTTGACAGTGCTTTTAGAGGTGTGTAATTGGTGTTTATTCTTTCCACTTTAGTAATGAAACCATATTACTGGCTCCTATAATTAGTTCGGTGTCATGTTTTTTAAGGAAAGGTTTCTTGGTCACGAGGGAGTGTAGCAATTTGATGACTGTACTGTTAAACTGAGCTCTCCATACATGGCCAACTCCCCCCCAACCCCCCCGTCGCCTTTACTAAGAAGATTTCATACTCCTTTTGCTTAATCTGCCACCTACCACAGCTTGCACATCTTCCTCACATTGCACAGAAGATGTTTGCAGATAGGTCCAACTCACAGAGGAAGTAGCATGTCTCCATCAGAGGGCAATGTTAATTCAGAGAGTACGTTATTGCTCCTATCATGCTCAAGTGTAATGCCTTTTTTTTAAAGTGTTTTGAAAGTCACACGTACCAGGCGCCCCACAGAACACAAAACATAAAGCAGCAAGAAATGCGGTAGATGAGTTTGTAAGCTTACAGTGTAAGGTACCCTATGGGTAATTTCAAACAGAAGGAACCACAAACACACAGCTGTGTTGTGTACTACTATACAGGAAGTGAAGGAGGACAACGCCTCAGAAGCAGGATATCTTACTGGGTGCCATCTTGGATTAGGATGCCTTTTTGCTTTTCTGATACAAAGGCAACCACATTGGCACGGGAGGAACCTTGAGACAGGATGTCTCCCTGTTGCATTCTTAAATTGGCACCATTTGTGTTCCCCTTTTCAGCTTGTGTTGGGCAGTATTGGTAAACACCTCTATGTCGGTCAGGTGACTTAGAAGAGTTTGAGATACCTTTGACTCTAGGGGTCCTATTTACAAACCCCGATCGCCACCGGAACGTCAGTTTTTACGACGTTCCTGTGGCGATAGGGGCTGCGCCTTATATACAAGGACGTGTTAAGCCACAAATAAGGCCCCCTTTCACACTATGCTTAGCGTGAAAGGGGAGGGCAATGGGTGTTGCTGTGGGCATTCCACCGCAACACCCATTGATTCTAATGCTGCCCCTTATTTGCAAGGGAGGTGTAAATAGGAGGCAGCACCAGAATTAAGACCAGGGAAAACCTGGTCTTACACTGGCGCAACGAGGAGAAATGTTTAATTTCTCCTTGTTTTGCTGTTTTTATGTGTGCTGCGTTGTGCACATAAACAATCATTTTTCAAAAATGCAGTTTTGCATCTTAATGCAGCACACTTAGAAGTAACAACACAGCATTTAAAGAATGTTTATGTGGACCACAACAGGAGCACCTTCCTGCACATAAACAATCTTCCCCTGCACGCAGACACCCTTGCACTATGGTGCAAGGCTGCCTGTGTTGTCGCCTGGCTGCTAAGTGTAGCGCCAATGCAAGGCTGCACCATATTCTTGTAAATATGGTGCAGCCCTGTGTTTCTGAAGTGGCGGACTGAGGCGTTAAACCAGGAAGGCTAACGCCTCACTCTGCCGCTTCCCTTGTAAATATGCCCCTCGGTGTTAATGATACTAGGTTGGACAGCTGAGCGTGATGCACAGGCGCTTTCATTAACTGAGCTGCCAATGTCAGAATTAACCAAGTAGCATCTGCAGGGTATGGAGCTGGCAAATGTTGTTTCCCTTCTATTTATATTCACACAGCATTACACTTTTGCCAAAGAATTGAAGGTTTGCCTCTGTTTTGCCGTACTTTTTTGCCAACTCCCTCGTGGACAACTCCTTCACATACCTGCTGCCTTTAGTCCTGCTCCTCACATCGTCCAACCCCTCCCCATATCCTCCTTTCGCACTACGCACTCCACCTTCCTACCACCCACTGGTCGTCCTGTTTTTATTCGTTTTGGGAGGCCCCACTATTTCACTCTGCTACTGAGCTGCCTATATCTCACGTTCTGTGAGGAAACCCCCACATACGTTTTGATTTGCCATTTGAAAAGGACCATTAGCCATCTTGGAATGCTGAGGTGAAGAATTATTGCAAGATGGCCCAGTGTGTGGATATGCAAAGGCACAAACCGGCAGCCATCTTGCAATGATTTTCCTATAGTTTGACTGTATTCCTAGGTCTTTGCCATGAAGAGAGCCCTCAATGCAGCACTCCCTGGCAGATAGAATTCCTTTCAAGATGGCTACCTGTGCGTTGCACAGTTACACATGCATGCAGATCCATGGTCCATCTTGGAACAGGCACCTGGATACCCTCCTGTGTGATTAGTGAGCTACTCAAATCAACATAACATAACTAGAATCATTGGAAGATACCATTCATGTGTGGACGTGTGTGATTTTGGCCACGCACTAGCCCAAAGGTCGCAAGCACAGGTAAAGCCAGTATATCAGCCCCCACATATAAATGGCCATACTTACTGGCTTTGACAGTGCTTTTAGAGGTCTGTAATTGGTGTTTATTCTCCACTTTAGTAATGAAACCATTTTACTGGCTACTATAATTAGTTCGGCATCATGTTTCTTTTTTTTTTTTTTTTTTAGTTCAAGTGTTTTTATTAAAATATAAAGTGTACAAATCAAACGTTATATATACAGTACATAATGAAACGCGGTGCCTTGTCTTCAGAGAAGAGAAAAGGCGAGAGGAAAGAAGAAATTAGGGGGGGGGGGGTCTATGCCTCGCCCCTTTGCCGCGTGTCCAGGGGTTGCGTCAGGTGTGCGTCGAGTAGTTCCCACATCTCCTCCTTTGGGTTGTGTTCCTTTGAGAACTTCCCAGTTATGTTGTCTGCTCCTCTGAGAAAGGTAACCCAGTTCATCCAGGTCTTAAAGTTTGCTTTGGCAGTGTTTTTCCAGTTTGTCAGGATTATTTTTATGGCAGCTGTAAGTAGTATGTCCAGTAGATCTCTTTCTGCTTTACTGTTTAGGTCTGCTGTCATGTATTCTGTGGCCAGGCTTACAAAGCTGATTGTTAGGTCTTTGTTGAAGATGTCATTTATGAAGCTGTTCACCCTCGACCAGAACTTCCTGACTTTGGGGCAGTTGAAGATCAGGTGTTCTAGGGTGCCTTCCTCTTTCCCGCAGTTCCAGCAGCTGTCTGTGTCTCTTATACCGGCACAAACCGGCAGCCATCTTGCAATGATTTTCCTATAGTTTGACTGTATTCCTAGGTCTTTGCCTTGAAGAGAGCCCTCAGTGCAGCACTCCCTGGCAGATAGAATTCCTTTCAAGATGGCTACCTGTGCGTTGCACAGTTACACATGCATGCAGATCCATGGTCCATCTTGGAACAGGCACCTGGATACCCTCCTGTGTGATTAGTGAGCTACTCAAATCAACATAACATAACTAGAATCATTGGAAGATACCATTCATGTGTGGACGTGTGTGATTTTGGCCACGCACTAGCCCAAAGGTCGCAAGCACAGGTAAAGCCAGTATATCAGCCCCCACATATAAATGGCCATACTTACTGGCTTTGACAGTGCTTTTAGAGGTCTGTAACTGGTGTTTATTCTCCACTTTAGTAATGAAACCATTTTACTGGCTACTATAATTAGTTCGGTGTCATGTTTCTAAGGAAAGGTTTCTTGGTCAGGAGGGAGTGTAGCAAATTTGATGACTGTACTATTAAGCTGAGCTCTCCATACATGGCCAACCCCCCCCCCCCGCATTTACTAAGAAGATTTCATACTCCTTTTGCTTAATCTGCCACCTACCACAGCTTGCACATCTTCCTCACACTGCACAGAAGATGTTTGCAGATAGGTCCAACTCACAAAGGAAGTAGCATGTCTCCATCAAAGGGCAAAGTTAATTCAGAGAGTACGTTACAGCTCCTATCATGCACAAGTGTAATGCTTTTTTTTTTAAAGTGTTTTAAAAGTCACACGTACCAAGCGCCCCACAGAACACAAAACATAAATCAATCGCTTTTTGAAGACGGAATTGGCTTTTTAAACAAACTTAATTTCATTACTGATTTTTAACCTTATTTCAATGATGAATTGATTAATGTGTAGCAGCGTAACCTTACAAGCAATGTTTTTTATTGATTTGTGAAATGATTTTATTGATTGCATATCTTTGATGATCTATAGATCGAAATAAAGATTAAATGATGATAAATCAGCAAGCAATGCGGTAGATGAGTTTACAAGCTTACAGTGTAATGTACCCTATGGGTCATTCCGAACAGAAGGAACCACAGACACACAGCTGTTTTGTGTACTACTATACAGGAAGTGAAGGAGGACAACGCCTCAGAAGCAGGATGTCTTACTGGGTGCCATCTTGGATTAGGATGCCTTTTTGCTTTTCTGATACAAAGGCAGCAACACTGGCACGGGAGGAACCTTGAGACAGGATGTCTCCCTGTTGCATTCTCAAATTGGCATCATTTGTGTTCCCCTATTCGGGTTTTATTGGCCAGTATTGGTAAACACCTCTATGTCGGTCAGGTGACTTAGAAGAGTTTTAGATACCTTTGACTCTAGGGGCTATATTTACAAGCCCCGATCACCACCAGAACGTCAGTTTTTCCAACGCTCCTGTGGCGATAGGGGCTGTGCCTTATATACAAGGCAGTGTTTAGCCACTTAAGGTGGCTTAAGGCCGCCTTGTAAATAAGGCCCCCTTTCACACTATGCTTAGCGTGAAAGGGGAGGGCAATGGGTGTTGCTGTGGGCATTCCACCGCAACACACATTGATTCTAATGCTGCCCCTATTTTACAAGGGAGGTGTAAATAGGAGGCAGCGCCAGAATTAAGACCAGGGAAAACCTGGTCTTACACTGGCACAACGAGGAGAGATGTTTCATTTCTTCTCGTTTTTCCTGTTTTTATGTGTGCTGCTTTGTGCACATAAACAATCATTTTTCAAAAATGCAGTTTTGCATCTTAATGCAGCACACATAGAAGTAACAACACAGCATTTAAAGATTGTTTATGTGAAGCACAAAAGGGGGACCTTCCTGCACATAAACAATCTTCCCCTGCACGCAGACACCCTTGCACTATGGTGCAAGGGTGCCTGTTTTGGCGCCTGGCTGCTAAGTGTAGCGCCAAGGCAGGGCTGCACCATATTCTTGTAAATATGGTGCAGCCCTGTGTTTCTGAAGTGGTGGAGTGAGGCATTAAACCAGGAAGGCTAACCCCTCACTCCGCAGCTTCCCTTGTAAATATGCCCCTAGGTGTTAATGCTACTAGGTTGGACTGGTGAGCATGATGCACAGGCACTTTCATTAACTGAGCTGCCAATTTCAGAATAACCAAGTAGCATCTGCAGGGTATGGAGCTGGTAAATGATGTTTCTCTTCTATTTATATTCACACAGCATTACACTTTTGCCAAAGAATTGAAGGATTGCTTCCGTTTTGCTGTACTCTTTTGCCAGCTCCTTGGCATGTCACATTGTAAGATTGGTCTCTGTGTGCCTTTGGCTGCTCTTAGGTGAAACAGAAGCAGCCTTTCCTTTCCCTTTAACTGACTTTAACTTTTTGTACACTGATCTAGCAATGCTCCTGGCAGTCTTGACTGATTTTCCAACTCAACATATGTTGCCTTTCAATTCCTTCCTTATGTGTAAGATTCATCTTAGTTCAAGAAGGAACTGATCAGTGGGCAGGTGTTTTTTTTTATTTTACCAAAAACTGGCCCAGGCTTGAGATGACTGAGACCACTATTACTTCATCTGCCATCCACCATTCCTTAACATATACTCATCAGAATAGTTCAATTTGTTTTGCAATGGTGACCTGTTCAAACAATTTCCCTTCAGACCCAACAATTCTTAGGCACGTACTGGAATCGAGCCCTCAACTTAGGCACATAAATAGCTAACATGGTTCTGTTGTCCTCAACTTTTGCTTTCTTTTGAGCTTTTGCAATTGGTGACTTTTATTCTATTCAGTCATTATTGATGCCTGCTGTTTTATCAGCTCCAGGGAACGATTATTCCATTGTCTGTCGTCAGTTGTTTCCATCAAAGTATTTCTTCTTTTCTCTTCCATTGACACTTCTCTTTTTTTATCCCACTCTGTCTCACCGCATTTAATACTAGTGTTGGGGTTTCCTCTCTTCTGTATACAATGGGAAAATTTGAATTTGTACTATCGGCTTAGGAAGGCCTCTACTCTAGATCCTGAAACATGTGGTTAATATTCATGTTGGGTACTGTCAATTACTTCTGGTGACAAAGAGCCTTTTTACTATTGCACTTCGTGTATACAACCAAGGGCCTCATTATGATGTCGGTCAGAGTTGCCTTCGACCGACATCCATACGGTTTCGGAACCGACTAACCTCCAGTCAACCATCCGACATCGCAATTATGAGGCGACTGCCCCATTTCCCTATGGGAGCTTGTGCAGCAGGCAAAAACCAGCTGCAGCACAAGCTTCCTTAGTGAAATTTAAGTTTCTGTAAATCCCTGCACTGTGTGGCAGGCACCTCATGGTGCTTGCCACACACTGCAGGGATTTAAAGGGGGCACCATTGGTGCCCCCCCAGTCCAGCAACCAGAGAGCCAGGGGAGAAGGGGGCCATGCTAGGAGCTCCCAAAGTCACTTCCTGACAGCCTTTCCATGTCGGAAAGGTTGACATGGAAAGGCTGTTGGAAACCGACATCATAATCCTAACGGCAGAAACGTAGTCCATAAGTGATTATGATAGGTTGTCGACTGGCTGACGGGCTCCTTGAGCCTGTCGAAAGCCAGACGGATTGACCCGCCAGTTTACACTCCTACCACTGACGTTGTTATTCGGCGGTCGGACTGTAAACCTACCATGTCGGTCAGTAAGTCTCTGATGAGCGGTCGGAGGCTTACTCGTAAAAGGCCCCTAAATAACATAATTTGTACACATTAGACCCAAAGAGGGATTTATAGTTTGAGTCCAACAATAATTTAAATGTGTTATTACTGCAAAATTAAAAGAGAGAAAAATAAAATAAGCATTTAGAATGAGAGGCACTGGCCTGAGTCATTGTGATGCTTTCCTTAGAAACCTCTGTCTCACTCCAGAAAAGGAATGGGGCAGATGCAAAAGCAGGCAAATTCATGGCCGTAACACAGGCCCCCAAGCTGCAGTGTGTCCCCTCAGCATAGTACCCAGGCCTGAGCGCTCCGGATTAAATCAGTAGCGGGGGGCCCTCTGTGTAGATTGCATGGGGGCCCCTTAAACTTTCATTATGCCACTGGGCAAATCCAGAGATTTTACTAAATTGGTTTAGGATGATATGTGTTCTCCACACTTGTACTCATGGAATGCTTCTCTACAGGTCTTCAACCTTCTGACCATATTGATGATTTAGATCGAAATGCAACTAGTTGCTTGGCCCTGATATCTCCTTTGTGATTCACCCCAATTGGACAAAATTCCCACAGGCATTAGTTACTTGAGCTTTGCCATTTGTCCTCTCAATAGGTGGTCTGCTCTTCTTCAAAAACGAGCCATCTTGGGTCCCTTTCCTTTAGGTACTGGTCGAAATAGCAGGGCGTGTCCCAAACCCTATGTGCCATATTTAAGTGATGCAGAGCAGCGCAGCCAGTCACATTGCTTCACAGTGTCACGGGGTAAGTGCGAGAATGTGCTGTATTTATTCCCATACAGTGCATTCCTGTCCTTTCCCCAGTGCTGGCACACAATGGGCTGCCTATGCCAACACAGGCACTCTTGCACCAAGGTGCAAGGGTGACTCTGTTGCGCGCAGGAATGACTTGATGTAGGAATGTGCCTCATCCGCACAAAAATAATCCCCTAAGGCATATTCCTCCTTTTATATGTGCTGCAGACTGCAGAATGCAGCCCCCACGGAAAGAGGACGTAACAAGGAGAAATAAATATATTTCTCTTAGTTATGCATTCCCTGAGAGTGGGCGTAGCATTTTGGCGCATTCCCAGGTTTACCAGTTCTGGTAAAGCTGGGAATGTGTGAAAATCCATTGGAGTTGTATGGGAACACCCACTCAACATCCGTGGAACTTTTTTACATGTGTGTAACTCTCCTCATGGTGTTATCCTCCCGCCCGCCCCTCCTCCCCAAGGTGTCTCTCAAACCCCTCGGCCCTCTGATGTCTTTCCCACCCTTGGGTTCCTACTACCCATCCCCCAAACCCCTGTGGTGTTTTTTTTACATGTTGCACAGCAACGCAGGCTGTTGTGCAGCATGGCTTTAAGTAAAAAAAGAAACAACGCTGTGATGCAGTAAACACAGCCTGCGTCATAGTATTTTGTTTTTACTTTAAGCCAAGCTCACACTGCTGTACAACATGTAAACAAAGGCGGGACTTCACATTCTGTATTGCAAGAAATATCATACGCCTGAATGATCTATCGGTAACTGATGCGGGGTAAACTATGAGAATTGACAACTCAGTGTTTAGCTCCCCCTTCTAATTTTTTTCAATTCAATTCAATTCAATAAGTCTTTATTTCGATTAAAAATCATAAAAGACATTTACATTTAAAACATAATGGTCAAATACATTTACATGAGTGTTTGCAGATTTATACGTTAAAATGGCGGTCAAAAGAAAGAAAGTAGATCCACAATGATAAGGTGCCTTAATGTGTAATAAATAGTTAAAACTAATAAAACTTCTGACGATTGTGCCGCAAAAATCAGTACCAGTAATCTCAGCATATATGTAAAAAATAACAAGGTGTGTACCCTAAAAACACGTTATCGTAGCCTCATCTTCTTAGCTCGTATGGCCCACGTCCAACTTAGAAATCTGGCAACAGCAATCACTATGGATTCATTGGTGTCTGTTTTTAAGATCCTGAATGCTTCATTGCCAGAACTAATGCCCAAAATTAAACAAATTGGTTTGAGCCATTTGTTCCTAAGGATTTTATAAACAGGGCTTACAAATAAAATGTGCATTAAGGATTTGTTCTGGGTTGGACAAAAGGGGCATTTACTATGGTTTAGGGTATGCCATTACTAACAAACGAGTTAATTAGGAGAGAACCCACTCTAAATTGATGGTAAAGTTTCCTATCATTAAAAACTGTAATAAAATCCCAATAGCCTTCGTACTCTAAATCCTGTTTATGCTTAAAGAATTCCCTTGTTAGTGATGGCCTTGTTGAAGAGGAGAACTTAATTTTGACCATGTTCCAGTACATTGCCTTAAATTCCTTCTTTGAAGGAAAGGGATTATCAACAGGATTTTCCCACAGTCTACTCATCCCCATCTCGCTCAAAATATCTTTTTCCCATCACAGCCAGGGGATTTTACACATACGATCTGCCCCCCTGACTTCAAGAAGAGCCTGGGCGTACAGGGACAATTATGGTGTAACCCATAGCCTTCTCCATTAAGCCACTGGTCTAAACCCCGCCGTGTCCTCGATAGAGTAACAACCCAAGTCTAAAAAGAGGGGCAATAATGGTGTTGATTGGGGACAACTAGTTATGGCCCTCAGGAATTTATTTTGGGCTGTAGCCAGAGGGACTAAGTGGTCAAAGTCCCATAATTCTGCCCAATATAAAACCGAGGCACTCATTTTAGAGTTATATATTTTTAGGACAGGTGCAACAGGTTTGGTGTGGGAAAGACGCTGTTAGTTCAACAGGGCACCAGACAATTGGGCGTGTTTGAGGACCAAATGATCGGTATGGGGCTTCCAATTAAGTTTTCTACCTAAGGTAATCCCCAAATATGTAAATACATGAGTCTGCTCCAACATCATTCATAGCAACTCTGCCTTTTATAACCTTGTGTTTGTGTAGAACCATAAATTTAGTTTTCTCCACATTAACTATCAGATCATGGTCCTGACAAAACTCCTCAAATCTAACAATAGCCGACTGGAGTCCTTTTTGTGTCTTGGAGATTATCAAAGTATCATCTGCAAACATGAGCAAAGGAATCTTCATGCCTGCTAGGATAGGAGCATCGGTGGGATAATTCTGAAAATACTGCACTACCCTATTGATGACCAAGGAAAAGAGGGTTGGTGCTAAAACGCACCCCTGCGCAACTGGAAACCTATCGGTAACACTTCCCTGCGAGCCCCAGCACACCTGCATAATTAAAATCATGTAATGTAACAAAAGTGGCCAATAATTCCAATGGCATGCCCTATTCCACAAATGCTCTCTACATTTTAGTGCGTGGGACAAGTTCGAAAGCCGACTTAAGATCGATAAAAGCCGCGTAAATGGTGCCCCCTCCTATAATTACTACTCTCCAATAAATTAAAATAAACCCAAAAACCTGGTCAATAGTGATGGTGTGTGAACGGAACCCCGCCTGCAATGGAGACAAAATATCAAATTTGTCTATCCAGACCTAGATTCAACTTTATACCAGCCTAGCTGTGACTTTTTGAATACAATCAATGAGGCTTATAGTCCTTTAGTTGCCTGGGTTGGAGCGGTCCCCTTTCTTAAAAATTGGGAGGATTTCAGCTCCTGACCATGTATCGGGCATGGGGAAACCACTGGCGATGGCGTTCGCGAGTATCTGGATATAAGTTACCCAGTTTGCTTTATCATGCAAAAACAGATCAGCTGGAATACAATCCAACCCAGGTGCCCTACCTCTCGGGACTGAGTTCAATGCTATTTCTACCTCTTTCTTTGTAAAATACAGAGCGGAATTAAAAGGGGGGCATTTTAAACTGTTTGGGTTTTGTTCTGCAGTGCCGAACTGGGCCTTGTAGTGTGATACCCACTACTCGAGGGCTACATGGTTGACTGGAGCTTGGCTTGGTTTGCCACTGCCTCATTTCACAAGATGCCAAAAAGTAACCATGCTTCACCCTTTGCTGGGCTTGAGCAACTCATCCCAATGTTCCTCATCCCAGTTCCTTTTAGCTTGCTGTTGGGGTACCTTGTACCCTGCCCTTGCCCTTTTGATTTCTCCCATATTCTTTGATCTAATTGCCCTGGCCAGGATTCTATAAGCTTCTCTTCAGGATTTCCTGTACCATGCGACCACCTTAGGGCCAGAATTTTTCTGAGAGTTTTTAACCTTGTAATAAAAAAGCCTTTAAGATTATTAAACAATTCGTTGTGGTCCTGTACGACCATTAAATGAACTTCCTCTTGTGAGGCACAGTTTAAAAGGGTAGCTGTTGAACTTGCCACCAGCTCCCTCATCTGCTCCAAGTGCTCTTCTTTGGTAATAACTTTAGTCCATTTGACTCTCCTTGTGTCGTTACTAAGCTGCACTTCTACAAAGGCGCTGTCCGGTGCTGGACAATCAACGACAGGAAAACCCTTAAGCTGCATGGATAGTACTAGGGGGTTATGATCACTTTCGGTCCACTCCTGAACTACCATATCTGTTAGGGAGGGGCAGAATTCCTTGTTGAGAAAGATGAAGTCTATACGACTGCTTCTAAATGCATTATAGTAAGTTTGTGAGCCCTGCCTATCAGAAACGGACCTCCCGTTGACAGCCCTAACCCCCCATTCCATATATAACACTTTTAGCTGCAGTGCTAAATTGGAGGAAGGTCCAGGGACGGAATGTTCCACTGAGAATCCTCCTCTAAGCTAAGGTTGACGTCGTTATTGTCTAGTGGTTCAAAAGAACAATTGAAATCTCCGGCAATTATCAAATTACATGCGCCTTTATGCTGATATAAAAAGGTTTCTAAGAGAGCAACAGTGCTGGAAGCTTTTCCACCTGGCAGCCCTCTTGCATATACATTGATAATCAACAGATCAGGAATATTGGGCATCTGTAGTTTAATTATTAAGCTATCCCTACTATCGATACACAGTTCCTCTGCCCTGTAACAATCTGACTGTCTTAACCCATGTACTGAGTCCCCCCTTGGGTCTTCCCCTTTTGCCACCCTGGGCTGTTTTAGAAAAATTTAGGAAACCCTGTCGATACACATGATCCATGGACCAGGTTTCCTGAAAGGCCATAATATCATTGCCTTCAATAAATGTGGACCATTCTACTAAGGGTATTTTTGACAGTAACCCTGCTATATTCCAGGATACTAGCAGTAGATTTGGTTTGAGGGGACTCATGTTTATGCTGTGGGGGATGGGTTGTTTGTTAGTTACATGGACATAACCCAAGTCCCCCTCAAAAAAAGGAGAATTGGTCTGAGCGAGCCTGCCGTCCCTAACTTCACCCCCAGTCTTGTCAACCACATTAATAGCACCCCTCTGTACAGTTGACTTTAGTAATTGTGATGCTCCTAATTTATTAATATCTACTTCAGGATCGGCCACACAAGACTCGCTTTGTACATGTGTCTCGAGACTAATGGAACTGGAGTTGAATCCAAGTCAATCAATTTCATCCTATGAGGCAAAAGCTTCAAATCTATTAAAAGTAGGAACCACATAGTTATAGGGGCCCAAATCAGGAGCAGGTTCCCTTAGTACTCCCCTTCCGTGGTTGACACATGTTTGATAGAAAAAGCCCAACGGAAGTACGTTGATATCTTCCTTACTTAGGAGACCGGACCCTGCCCTATCCAATATTAACTGGACCAGGCCGGTGACCTAAAACTTAAAACCACACAGTCTCCACTGAGAGCTTTGGGGGATTTACCAATACAAGATATTCTTAGTACCATCTTAAATTCTGAAAAAAGATGGTTCCTTACTCCAGTCCTAGTACTCAGCAGATGTAGTGTATGTTTTTGAAGGAAGACCAGTGTTCCTGGGCATTGGCTGGGAGCACTGGAACGTTTGCCAATACAATTGTGAATGGTGTTGCTTCAGGTGGGAAGTGGAGGGACTTTGTGGAAAAGTCAGCCCATAATGCACCGGATGCCCAGGCTGCTGACGCAAGGCGCCTCTTAGTTCCCATCGTAAATAATTACCAAATAAAGAGACGGGCACTGGAAGCAGGAAAACAAGAACAGAGTTTTATTTCTCATGAGGAGAGCCTGTCATTTCGGACACTCGCATAGTGTCTTCAGGAGGTGCTCTAACAAGTTTCTCTGAGGCTTCGTCTTTTATACACAGGTTTATGGCACACAGACATCCTTCATTACAATCAAGACATTGTGAAGTATGAAGATATTCCAACACGTGGCTACAGTAGGGGCCCTTATCCTCCATACAATAGGAGGGGGCTGTCACGCAGCTGAGTGTTCTGCTGATTCCTTTGGAATGTGTGCGCCTGATCGAATCTCAGGGGGTGGGGAGGTCATGATCAATAGTAGCCCCTTTCAAGAGAGGCGAGTGCATACAGTAGTGGGCAATAAACTGTATCCTCAGGCTAAGGGATGACCAGCGGTCCATGTAGACAATTAGGTTCAGAGGAAGAGGTCATCAAAGGAGAGATATTCGTGAAAGGAAGGATCAGTGTGGAAAATCAAGCGTAGAGAAAAGGGTTTATCAGAAGAGGGGTATTCATGGAAGGAAAGGAGGTGTTGGTCAGGCGCGGGGTGTGATTCTCAGAGACAGAGTCATGCGGGAGGGGAGGGCTCATGACTTGTGCATGTGAGAGCGGGGGGGGGGGCAGCCAGGGTGCGTGGGGGATGCTTGCAGGGTCAGGGAAGTGCGCCGACGATCGATCGTGAACAGGGAGACCATGATACCTAAAATGGCTGTCGTGTACGTGTGTGCATGGGTCTATGCTAGCGGGATAACACAGTCAGTGTTTTAGCGATATCCGTTCTGCTTACAACAAGGGGTACTGTGAACACAAATGAACGCCGCTTATGTACATACACATTGTCATTTTCAACAGTCGCCGCTTTTTTTCATAAGCTAGTTCAGTTGTATACGGTCGATACGATAAATAGAATGCGGTACATGTGAATTTATATTTGTTGTGTTCTTCATACAAGTCTAGAGATTGGTATAATACTTAGTCGGGGTTAATAAAGGAAATCATGTTCCGACTTTCTCTCCGGTGGCATCAACATACAGTAGAAAGTGCTCTGATACCTTCGGGTCTTGTCAGTACTATAAGAGACTTTTGAAAAACTAAATACATGAGTGACCGATGAAACATTTTAAAAGGCAATATAAAATGGTTGAGGGAGGGATTCAATTCGATACAAGCAATTAGTCAAGGGGTGAGTAGAAAGTTCTGGAAAGGGGGGGGGTCTTTGTCGCAATGTCTTTTAACAGAGTCCGTCTTCTTTTGTTGGCGCTGCTGAGCACCGGCGGTGGAGCTATAGGTCCAGCTCGGATTCATCCTTACACGTTGCAGGGTGCGATTAGTCCTCTGCTGTTAGATCACAGTCCTGTTTCCTAACTTATTTTCTTAGGGGTGCCTCAAGCTGGGCACCTGCGTGTCTTTCTTTTTCCGTGGCAAAACCTCATTCTATAGTCAAAAGTTTATGCGAAAAGGGTGATGTTGTTGAATAATCAAGGGAAGAGAGGGCGGAGTGGGATCAGATCTTTGAACACACCAAGGGACCAAAGGAGCAAAGGATGACGAGCAGGCAGGCCCATCAGTCGGGCTCAAAAAGGACGGGGACTTCAGGCACGAGTGGGTCAGCAAATCGAGGGCTTCAAGGCAGCCCTTCATTCCTTCATCTGCCGAGTTTGAGAGTGGTGCCTCGTCCCGCGTCTCGTTGCTCTGCGGCTCCATCTTTGGTCGAGGTCACACGTGCTTCATGATCTGTGGCCAGGCTGTGCGTCACGTCCAGCTCCTCTCCTCCAGTGATTGTATCTTTGAATGAGTACAAAACAAGTTTTAGAAAAACTGGCAGGAGAAGACATTTATACATCTCAATTCCGTCCCCAATCCTATGTAGGTGGGGGATAAGTTCATCGGTCACAGTCAGAAGTCGTCACTTATGGAGTCTGTAGGAGTGCATTGCTATTGAATTCATAAACCTGTGTGGCGTTCATTCGCGACGTATGGTGAGAGAAATTGGACTTTTATACATGGTGTATCATATCAAACTCAAAATCGAGTCCTTATGTAGAGACTCGCCCTTTTTCTTTTTTAACCCAAGTACTGACAATCTTACATTTCCCTTCGGAGTCGGCCAACTCTTGCAAGCAGGGGCGTTATCGTCATGAAGAAGGGGGAGGGGGGCAGATGTAAAACATGCGTTTCTTGGGGAATGACCGTTAATCAAGGTCATCAATTATGCTTCGAGGGTAGCTGACATGAAGCTGGGGTTAATCGGGGGAAGCGGGGACGCTTTGGACAGGGAGCTGGGGTCAATCGGGAGAAGCGGGGACACTTTGGACATCCGCACTTAAGTGCAGAGGGGTGGGACAATCTGGGCATTGGGGATCGCATTTCTAACGAACTGAAAAACAGAAGACCATTGACGTTATAGTCCCCCTGTAGAAGGCCATATTAGGGGACATCAGTCGTCTCACCTGTCCTTTCTTTTATTACCAACTCGGGTTCTATCGTTTTGCAGAAAGGAGAGGTAGTAATATGGCAAGTTACAATCGTTTTAGTTCCAGTCAATTTTGCCGAACACCTTTGTGTTCGAAGAGACCCAATTAGGTTTGTGCCGGTGGGGCACAACGTTACCACAAGGGAGGAGGGAACAGGGGGACCCTCAGAGAGAGAGAGAGTCGCCCGCACTCTAAACGAACCATTTGGTACACGTATGACGTGGAGAGAGAGAGAGAGAGAGAGAGAGAGAGAGAGAGAGAGAGAGAGAGAGAGAGAGAAGCGTGTACAATAATGGTCCATTCAGTGCGCACATAACACAGAACAGCGGGGGTTAAGCAATACAGAAACACAGGCAGAGGGATGACGTAGATCTATACATCACGTACACAAACTCAGACGGGGGAGACAGTACATGTATTATATACAAAAATCCAAGACAAAACATAGAACAGTTATTGGCCAAAATGATCTCTTCCTGTACGCTGCGCATTCTCAGCATCCTAAGCTCTCTTTACCTTTTTTTTTCTTTTTATTGTCGGCTGCCTTCACTGGATGTTGTGGTTGCACACACTTACACCTCTGCCAATTGCTCATGAACTAACCTGGTCGGGCTAATGCTCACGGTGGGATTTTCGAGTCATTTTAGCAAATGTGTTTCCAGGCTGAGACAACAGTTGGTGTCAATTGGAGAACAATGGGGCAGCTTTGAGTTACATGTCTATGAGGATGCGAAAAAGGAGGTAGTAGGTTTTTAAATATTGGCAATATTCCTAGTCCTCCCGGCGGAGGATACTTGTGTAAACCTTACCTCGGAATATTCCTTAAACTTTCCCTATTTAGTTAAACGTAGGAATGTATTCATTATTGTACGTCATTTTTGGTTGCATTATTCGGGGTTTGTCGCGGTTAGGTACCATAATCAAACCCTCTTACCCGTCTCTTCGTCCGCTAGATCACCATTTTCGTACATTAATCGACATTCCGATGTGACCTGCAGAGAGAGGGAAAAAGAAGGGGGCAGGGGCTACATTGATAGACACATTAGCGTGCATAAACCCAGAAAGGCTTTTACTTACTGCATACTCGGCCTATCTCCACGGGATGCAGTCCCTGCCAACTGGGCGTTCAAGCCCAGGTGGACCGATAGTGTGACTTTTCTTATACAGGTAGCATATAAAGTATAGGCTAAATACCAGGATCTTTAGCGGTTGCTTTTGGCTGTACAAAAATTGCAAAACACATACAACAAAAACCTGGGCCGTTCATATTTGCAATATTTCTGAGCACTATACTTTTTAACTCTTAACTAATCGAGCTGAGCCATTCCACCTGTAATTCAGTTATATCGGAAACAGGGGTCATTTATTCGAAACGTACCAATTTACACGTGACAACTACGTAGCTTTTCAAAAATCTTTAATAAAAAAGGTCAGTGCATAAATACGGGCCTACAACCCAGGGGGGCTGGCCAGAACCGTACATGTGGGAATACTTATTAGTGGAAAACCTAATGGAGTCGGTGGTTGTTGATTTCATACTAAAAGTGCGACAAGTACAATAAAATCATATCAAAACTTCAGTGTGAGCAAGTATCATAAGCGTTGAAATTCGAACTTTCAATAATCATGATGCGCCAAAACTTAACAACAATTCATTGTCCGAATGTTCAATCGGTACCCATCTCATGTCAATTCATTGTCCTTCATTGTCCGAACACATAATCAGTACCCATCCCATATCAATTCATTGTCCAAACTGAAAGTACACATTCTATATCAATCCATTGTCCGAACATATAATCAGTACACATCCTATATCAATCCATATGTTTAAAAACTACGTACATATCCCATGACACCAAGGCTGAGCAATCGGGGTACAATAAGGAGTTGAAAGTTTCATTTGTACCAGCGCCATTTTGGGTGCAACCAGGCAGATCCAGGCATAGTCTAAATCTCCACTAACTCGTGGTTGGCCCAGAGCCTCTTTCGGTAGTCCAAAAGTTCCGTTAAAGGGCAAAAGAAAGGATCGGTGGTCTGAACCATCAGTCAAAGGGGGGAGGGAGGCAACAATTTTCCTACCGGGTCATACTGGGTTTTCACCGGAACTGATCCGAACTGTAGTCTGCAGGATTTTAGTCATTCAAATCGAGGCTGGCGTCAGCATGGGAGCGTCGACGTCTTGCAGCTACATTTTCATCGTTCCGTGGGCAATCATGGCAGTCATTCCCCATCGGGGGTTTCTGCGGGGGTCGGAGGCCCCCGCGGCTCCCATAGAATCTTCAAGGTCGTGGATAACTTTTATGATGGTGGAGTCAACAAGTGACCGGGCCATTCCTTCATGCTGGGCGCGCTCTTGCAGGGTCGACCGCCATTTTGAGAGTTCGGCAGCCACCGGCAATCGCGGGGTCAAATGAGCAGACGGGCTCCAACCTGCCGGGCGTCGCAGCATCGCCACAGTGGACGAACCCTTTGCCGGGTGCGAGGAGTGTTGGGGGTGCAACTGGGGAGCCTTGACCTGGGGAGGTGGGAGAGGCTCGTTCGCGCCGCCTCTCCCTCGCGGTGCACCCCACGGCGTCTCGCTTGACATTTGTTATGGCCGGACCAGGTGATGAGGACGAGGGGGGGGGTCGGAGGCATGTGCAAGACATCCCCCCCAGTGTTGTCGCAGCCATTATAGAAGATGTGGCGCCTAGTACGTTTCGGGCCGGGCCTCCGGTTGATGGCGGCTGGACGCTCTTCGCCACGGCCCCAGGAACGGGTCCCTTGGTTCATCCGGGGGACAGACCTTGGCGCGTGGTGCCGTCTTCAGGCTATTCGCGTAGTGGCCTCTCCATTATTACGGGCTTATTTCTAACGTTTCTTGTTTCTAGGACAATCATATGTTTTATCATTAAGTATTGTTATCGTTTCCTTATTCGTTATTTAATAAAAATTTCATCAGTGGCCTACTGATTTCGTTTTCCTATTCCTTTCTTTCTAGTTTGTTTCGTGCTAAAGTTTCTGTTAACAGGATACAGTGATCACTTCGTTATTATTGCATATGTCCTTTTCACTAGGGGTGCTCTCTGGTCGGGCCAGATGACCTATCTCTAGTAAATGGTCCGGGTGGAACTGGTTTATCAATCAGTGGGGAGTAGATAGGCATGACAGATTACAACGGGGGACAAAGGTCCGCATTACCTACCCTTCACTACTTGCAAAGACTAGACAGAGTATTTCTTTTCTATGTTATTTGCAAACAGAGAATACCTCCAAAAAGAACAAATTCCAAACAGTCAATGTTCGGACAACCAATCAAATCAATGAGGAACGAAATAGGCACGACGGGTTACAATGGGGGCAAAAGCCTGCGTTACCTACCCTTCACTATCTGCAAAGGGAGAGAGAATATTCCTATTCTTCCCCGTTTGTAGGCAGAGAGGATCCTTAAGAGAGCCAACTTCGAACAATTCAATGCTCGATCAAACAATCAATCAATGGGGAGAAAAATAGGCATGACGGATTACAATGGGGGACAAAAGTCCGCATTACCTATCCTTCACTATTTGCTAAGAGAGAGAGACGTTCCTATCTGTCGCTGTTTGCAAACAGAGAATGTCTCTGTTAGAACCGGGAGTCTCTGGTTGGCAAAGGTAAGTACCTTGGCCCAAGTAGGGACCCCTCGTTCCGGTCAGGGCGACGGAATAACCCTCTGAGATAACCCCTGCTCACCCTCTAGGTAGCATGGCGCGAGCAGTCTAGGCTAAACTCGGAGACAATGTGGATAACATTTGCACTTAACACAACAGCAATTCCCAATCCACCACAAACTGAGACCACAAAGGTAAGTATATATAAAATATAACTTTATCTAGTTTCAGCCTGTAAACGAAGCAGTTGCATGATAATCACTTCTTTAGAACACATAGCATTCTAACTTAAAGGTTGCACTTAATATCTAGGATGGTACTTGTAAATAGGCAGGTCTGTTCATTCACAACAATAATCTCAGGTTCCAACAAAAATAGTCTCTAGTCTCTTAAATCAGGCCTAAAAATATGCCCCTGATTTCTATGCAATTCGCTCTCCAAACGAGCCAGGAAAACAATGTCAGCGCTTAAAAATAGCCAAGTCGATCTGCCCCTAATGCCAGGAATGCCAAGCGCGGCAGCGCGTCTCACCCGAAGGCTGGGGGGACTCCTTTTCCTTCCCCCGGCACTTCTTTCTGCCTCAGGCGAGCCTCCCTTGCCAGCGCTCACTCGCGCTTGGGCCCGGCCGGTCCCAGCAGGTTCTCCGCCCGCTCCCAGTCTCTCAGGGGCGGTGAGGAGCAGGGACGGCAGGCCGGGGGCTCGAGCACTCCTACAATTCCCTCGGCGAGGTCGGGTCAGTCTTCCCCGGTCCCGGCGGTGATTACGCAGGCAGACGAGGTCCTTGACGATGGGAACCAATCCTGTCGCGGCCCTTCAGCCGAGCCTCCCGTGACGACACCGTCACTCAGGGGGAGTCAGCCAATCCGGTCGCGGCGCTTCTGCCGAGCCTCCCGTGACGTCACCGCCTGCTCTGGGGAAATCGACCAATCCGGTCGCAGCGTTTCTCACGCAGCCCACGGCGGCAGCCAACCACTGCGCGGCCCCTTCGTGGCTGCGAGCAGACCCTCGGGGGTGATTTCAGGGCCCGGGCCCGCGGCGATGCTGAGGCGGGTCAAGCGTATTTAGCCCCCACCACGCTGGAGCGCTTCAGAACCCTCTGGCCCCCCACAAGCACGTGTCGATGAACACGTCGATCTTGAGATGCAGCAGTTAGTAATCAGCGCGGCGCTCTCAAGCAGAACAGAGAGCAGCCAGCGCGCTACACGGGGCAATCAGCAGGGCTTAGTCCAGCAGTCCCCGAGTTTCCCTGCACACAGCAGTTTCACGATCTCCTTGCCACACAGCAGCTTCAGGGGGGCACCGCAGAGTCTTGTTTCCTTGGGCAACCTTTATGTTCCTGGGTTGCAGACAGGGGGCCAGCTCTTCTCAGGCCCTTGGAGATTCAAGATTGTAGACACAGCACACAGCAGAGTCTTGGCAGTTTCAAGTAGGCAGGGTCACAGCACACAGCAAAGTCCCTTTCTTCTCCTTAGCTTCCAGTGGGACAGTAGAACAGGTCAGCCCTTAGAGCACACAGCAAGGCAGTCTCCCTTTAGTTCTCTAGCCGTCCTCCTTCCAGCAAAGGTTCCTTCTTGCTTGCAGAATTTCAGAATCTAACTCTCTGCAGACAGGGGTCCTTTCCTTATACCCCCCAATGTCTTTGAAGTTCTTTGTGCATGGAGGCCCTGGGTCCAGTCTAAACCAGTTCTGGGGGTTGCGGAGCACTGAGGTGTCTCTGGTTTTCTTCTTCCTGTCAGCTTCAGGGCCAGTGGGGTCAGTTGACCACCAGGAGAGAGCTAATGTGGGGGAGGTAGGCAGGCACAGCCCAGCACTTATCTGGCATTCCTTCCTCCCTCCTCCCAAGCAGGCAGATGTGCCCTTTCATCCCCGGGATGGCTCCGACCCTCTCCTCTGGGGCTCTGCAGCCCCTTCCTGTCACATCCAGACCAGGCAGACATTCCACAAACCCAGGCACACAGAAAGGTTTAGACAAGAGAACAGCCACTTTCTAAAAGGGCTATTCTCCAACACAGAATTTAAAAACACCCTTCACTAAAGGATGTGTCATTAAATTCTGAGTCCAGGGATATCTTCCACTTATGTCCCATCTTGTTCCTATGGGGAGATAGGCTGGTATCACAGGGGCCCAGCCCCCCTCCATGTTACTCTATGGAGCAAGATAGCCTTACAGCAGTGAGCACACAAAATGGCTGTAGCCCACTACCAGAGCATAGTACCTGCACTAGCACATGCTCTACCTTATCCATACACTGCACCCTGCCCAGGGGGGTACCTTGAGCCTTCCATAGGGGTGACTGATGTGCACAGACAGGGAAGGATTAGGCCTAGCCAGTGGGGACACTGGCCAGGCTGACATGGCAGTCACTGACTGCACACAGGCCCTGCGCTGGCAGGCCTGAGTCACCTTTTTAAAGCTACTCATGTGGGTGGCGCAATCTGCGCTGCAGGCCCACTAGTAGCATTTGTCATCACCAGCCCTGGCACACACAGTGCCCTCTACTAGGGACTTCGTGGTGATACAAATATGCCAATTAGGTATACTCAATCAATATCACAATTTACAGAAGGAGCACTTACACTCTGACACTGATCAGCAGTGGCAGAGTGTCCAAAACATCTAAATCAGCAAAAACGAAATCCAGCACAGCATCAAAACACATGAGTCAGAGGCAAAAAGATGGGGGAAGAACCACGCCAAAAGGTGTCAGGTCTAACACGTGTCCCCTCCAGCTGAAAGTGGGGAGAACTACCCAACCTCTTGGGAGTCCTCATCACTAAGGCGGAAGAATCTGGACAGACCGTCAGCGTTGGCGTGTTCTGTACCAGGGCGGTGCTCCACCGTAAAGTCCATCCCCTGTAGGGAAATGGACCACCTCAACAATTTTGGATTCTCACCCCTCATCTGCATTAACCATCTGAGGGGCCTGTGGTCGGTCTGAACACGGAAGTGAGTCCCAAACAGGTAGGGCCTCAGCTTCTTCAGAGCCCAGACCACAGCGAAAGCTTCTCTTTCAATGGCACTCCATTTTTGTTCCCTGGGGATTAGCCTCCGGCTAATGAAAGCCACAGGTTGGTCTCCCCCCTCATCATTGATCTGTGAGAGCACTGCTCCCACGCCTTGCTCTGAAGCGTCAGTTTGCACAATGAACTCACTTGAAAAGTCAGGTGCCTTAAGCACCGGTGCTGTGCACATGGTAGTTTTGAGGGTGTCGAAAGCAGTTTGACAGGCCTCAGTCCAATTCACATTCCTGGGCTGATTCCTAGATGTCAGCTCTGTCAAAGGGGCCACAATGGTGCCATAGCCTTTGACAAACCGTCTGTAATACCCGGTGAGACCTAGAAAGGCTCTCACCTCAGTCTGGGTCTTGGGGGGTTCCCAAGCCAGAATGGTATCAATTTTTGCCTGTAGGGGCGCCACCTTGCCGCTCCCCACCTGGTGTCCCAAGTACACCACAGATCCCTGCCCTATCTGGCATTTACTGGCCTTGATAGTGAGGCCTGCCTTCTGCAGAGCCTTCAACACTTCAGTGAGGTGTTGCAGGTGTTCCTCCCAAGTGGAGCTGAACACCGCAATGTCATCCAGGTAGGCTGCGCTGAATTGCTCCAGCCCTGCCAGTACCTGGTTGACTAATCTCTGAAATGTGGCGGGAGCATTTTTCAACCCAAAGGGCATGACATGAAACTGGAAGTGTCCTTCTGGCGTTGAAAATGCTGACCTCTCCTTTGCCCCGTCAGTTAAGGCAATCTGCCAGTACCCTGAAGTCAAATCAAAAGTACTCAGGTACTGGGCAGCTCCCAACCGATCCACCAGCTCATCAGCTCTGGGGATGGGGTGCGCGTCAGTCTTCGTGCCCGCATTGAGCCCACGGTAGTCCACGCAGAACCGAAGTTCTGGGGGGCCACCGGGGGTAGCAGCTTTCTTAGGCACTAAGACCACTGGGCTAGCCCAGGGGCTGCTGGAGGGCTCAATAACCCCAAGCGCCAACATCTTGGAAACTTCTTCCTTGATGCTAGCTCTGACCTTGTCAGCCACCCTGTAAAACTTCTGTTTCACAGGCATGCTGTCTCCAGTGTCCACGTCGTGGACGCACCATTTGGTGACACCTGGGGTCAGGGAGAACAGTGGGGCGAACTGACCCAACACTTGGCGACAGTCCTCCCGCTGTTTTGGGGTCAGGGTGGGGGAGAGGACCACACCATCCACTGACCCATCTTGCTCCTTGACTGCCAGGAGGTCAGGGAGAGGATCACTATCCTCCTCCCCTCCAACATCTGTAGCCATGAGCATAGTCACTTCAGTTCTCTCAAAGTGGGGTTTGAGGCGGTTCACATGTAGCACTCTCAGGGGCTGCCTGGGAGTCTTCAGGTTAACCAAATAGGTAACCTCGCTCTTGCGCTCCACCACCTCATATGGGCCAGACCACTTGTCACGGAGCGCACAAGGCTCCACTGGCGCCATCACCCACACCTTCTGACCAGGTTGGAACTCAACCAGAGAAGTGTTCTGGTCATACCACCTCTTCATTTCCTCCTGGCTAGCCTCCAGGTTCTCTTGAGCGAGCTTCCTGAAGCGCTTGGTCTGGTTGCGAATGGCCAGCACATAGCTGAACACATCCTGAGGGGTTTTCCCACGGGATTTCTCCCACCCCTCCTTCACCAGAGCCAGAGGTCCTCTGACAGGGTGGCCATACAGCAACTCAAAGGGACTGAACCCTAATGATTTCTGAGGCACCTCCCTGTAGGCAAACAACAGGCATGGCAACAAGACATCCCATTTCCGCCTCATGGGCTCTTCCAGGCCCATAATCATGCCCTTCAATGTGCGGTTGAATCTCTCAACCAAACCATTTCCTTGAGGGTGGTAAGGAGTGGTGAATTTGTATGTCACCCCACACTCACTCCACAGGGACTTCATATATTTAGAAATGAAGTTTTTCCCGCGGTCCGAAACGACCTCCTTCGGAAATCCCACCCGGGAAAAGATCCCCATCAGGGCACGGCCCACCACTGGGGCGGTGACGGTCCTGAGCGGAAGGGCTTCCGGGTACCGAGTGGCATGGTCCACCAAGACCAGGATAAACCTGTTGCCTAGGGCTGTCTTGGGATCCAGGGGCCCCACGATGTCAATGCCCACCCGCTCAAAAGGGGTGCTCACCACGGGGAAGGGTTGGAGGGGTGCCACGCGCTTCCCTCCACTCTTGCCACTGGCCTGACAAGTCTGACAAGACTTACAAAAGGCAGAGACGTGTGTCTTCATCTGGGGCCAGTAGAAATGGGTGACAAGCCTGTGATAGGTCTTGTCTTGCCCCAGATGTCCTGCGAGAGGCACGTCATGAGCCAGACCCAGTAGGAAGTTCCTGAAGCGCTCCGGTACCACCAGCACACGGGCTGCGCCGGGCTCAGCGAACTTATGCTCACTATAAAGTAAGTCATCCTCCCAATAGATCAAATGCTCCTTGGACCCCAGGCCTGTGGCCTGGTCAGCAGCCTGCTGCCGCACACCAATGAGAGAAGGGCACTCCTTCTGAGCCTGGCAGAATTCCTCCCTGGAGGGACCACCCTCTTGCTGCCACTGGGACAGCTCAGGCAATTCCCCTAGTTCGGCCACCTGCTCCCCTGTAGGTTCCAGGGCATCCCCTTCCGGGTCTGCCTCCTCCTGGACCGTGGGAACAGTGGGGGCCGGTTTCCCGCGCCCTCTACCCCTTCCTCTCTTGGCAGGTCCCTGGGCCATTGTTCCAGGCTCCAGCTCTGTGAGACCGCCCTCTCTGGCTGTCATTGCACGGGTGGACACACAGATCCACGCAGGCAAACCCAACATCTCCAAGTGAGTCCGGTGCTCCACCTCTTTCCATGGGGAGCTCTCCAGGTCATTACCTAATAGACAATCTACAGGCAAGGCATCACTTACAACAATTTCCAAAATACCGGAGACTCCTCCCCATTCAAATGGAACTTTTGCCAACTTGCAGTAGCGCACTGAACTGTCAGCTGCCACCACCGGCCGGAGTACCTGGGGAACAATTTGCTCTTCAGACACCCACTGACACCTAACAGATGTCACGCTGGCCCCGGTGTCTCTCAGGGCCTCCACCACCTGTCCATTGATGGTCACCTTCTGCCCGTATTTCTTAGTGTTTTGGGGCAGCAAGGTTTCCTGGGCCATCTCTTGGTCTCCTAGAGAGACAAGGGTCATCAATGCTAACCCCTCCTCCCCACTAGAAATCAAATCCCCTCCCAAAGCTACACTGGCTATCGCCGGAGCTGGAGCTGGAGCACCAGTGGGTGCAGATTTCTTCTTTGGACAGTTTGGAGCAATGTGCCCCACCTCCCTACATGCATAGCAAGTGAGGGTCTTCTTGTCCTGCGGGCCCTTATGGGGCCAGGACTTCTTAGACTTGGGGGGTTGAGACACCTTCTCTTGGGAACTACTTTGGGGCCCTTTAGAGGACTCCTTTTGATTACCCGTGTCCCCCCCACTCTTCTGCTGGGGACCCTGTCCACCTTTGGCTGGGGTACTTACCACCCCCTTGTGGACCCTGGTGCTAGTCCACCGGTCCGCCTCTTTAGCAAGCTCACTGGGATCAGTTAACTTACTGTCTAAAAGATGCTGGCGCAGCTCTGGGACACACAAACTACTTAAGTGCTCCCTACTAATCAAGTGACACAACCCCACATAATCAGTAACTTTGCTGCCCTTCATCCAACCTTCCAGTGCACGCGTGTACATACTCACACACTCCACCCAAGTACTTGAATCAAGCTTCTTGAAGTTCCTAAACTTCTGGCGGTACTGTTCAGCAGTGAGCCCATACCTGAGGCACAAAGCCTCCTTCATGGCGGAGTAGGACAAAGCATTCTTTGCTTCCAAGGGTGCCAAAACATCCCTCCCAGAGGCCTCAAAATGCTTCCACAATCCTGCTCCCCAATTCTTCTCAGGCACCTCATTCATCTTTAAGGCAAGTTCATACGCTCTGAACCACGCATAAATATCCTCACCCCTCTGATAATTCTGTACCAGATCCTTTGGTATGTATACCTTACCCGCCTGTACTGGTTGTGCGCTGCCACCATTAGAACTGGACCCCCTCTCTTTATATTTGAAATCCAGTTCCTTCATGCTCCTCTCATGAGCCAATTGGAGCTTCTTTTCCTCCAAAGCGAGAGCATGCCTCCTCTCCTGTGCCGCCCTCTCCTGCGCCTCTTTCTCAACTTCTAGGCGCAGTCTCTTCTCGTCGGCTTCCGCTTTGAGCTTCAAAAGCTCAATCTCATGGGCCCTAGCTCTCTGATTCTCCTCCAACTCCTCTGGAGAAATAATCCTACTGGAGTGGGTGCTGCCGGCCCTAGACGCTGGCTTCGCCACTGGCAATTCACTGGGCAAAAACCCAATCTCCTGTGCGCCACCCTCTTCAATAGTAGCTTCTGGGTCACCATGTTTGGCCTCCCACCAGGCCCTCAGAGCTGTCCGTAGCTCTTCCTTATTTGCGCCGCCCCTCACTGGGCATTCAAGCTGTCTGCAGAATTTTCTCAGTTGCTCCTTGTTATAGGCGAGCAACTCCTGGATTTCAAATTCCACTTCCCCTTCTGCATTCATGCTTTGCGCGTTCTGAGACATGGTACCTCCTACCCTTTTTCAACTAAAAAGGTTTCACCAAAAAGCAAAAAAATCCTGCGCAACCTGTTCCGCTAAACTAGACTAGTGATGTACAAGAAATCACTGCAGGTCAAGTGCAATTATTAGTTCAAAATCCGCACCGCGAGCCACCAATGTTAGAACCGGGAGTCTCTGGTTGGCAAAGGTAAGTACCTTGGCCCAAGTAGGGACCCCTCGTTCCGGTCAGGGCGACGGAATAACCCTCTGAGATAACCCCTGCTCACCCTCTAGGTAGCATGGCGCGAGCAGTCTAGGCTAAACTCGGAGACAATGTGGATAACATTTGCACTTAACACAACAGCAATTCCCAATCCACCACAAACTGAGACCACACAGGTAAGTATATATAAAATATAACTTTATCTAGTTTCAGCCTGTAAACGAAGCAGTTGCATGATAATCACTTCTTTAGAACACATAGCATTCTAACTTAAAGGTTGCACTTAATATCTAGGATGGTACTTGTAAATAGGCAGGTCTGTTCATTCACAACAATAATCTCAGGTTCCAACAAAAATAGTCTCTAGTCTCTTAAATCAGGCCTAAAAATATGCCCCTGATTTCTATGCAATTCGCTCTCCAAACGAGCCAGGAAAACAATGTCAGCGCTTAAAAATAGCCAAGTCGATCTGCCCCTAATGCCAGGAATGCCAAGCGCGGCAGCGCGTCTCACCCGAAGGCTGGGGGGACTCCTTTTCCTTCCCCCGGCACTTCTTTCTGCCTCAGGCAAGCCTCCCTTGCCAGCGCTCACTCGCGCTTGGGCCCGGCCGGTCCCAGCAGGTTCTCCGCCCGCTCCCAGTCTCTCAGGGGCGGTGAGGAGCAGGGACGGCAGGCCGGGGGCTCGAGCACTCCTACAATTCCCTCGGCGAGGTCGGGTCAGTCTTCCCCGGTCCCGGCGGTGATTACGCAGGCAGACGAGGTCCTTGACGATGGGAACCAATCCTGTCGCGGCCCTTCAGCCGAGCCTCCCGTGACGACACCGTCACTCAGGGGGAGTCAGCCAATCCGGTCGCGGCGCTTCTGCCGAGCCTCCCGTGACGTCACCGCCTGCTCTGGGGAAATCGACCAATCCGGTCGCGGCGTTTCTCACGCAGCCCACGGCGGCAGCCAACCACTGCGCGGCCCCTTCGTGGCTGCGAGCAGACCCTCGGGGGTGATTTCAGGGCCCGGGCCCGCGATGATGCTGAGGCGGGTCAAGCGTATTTAGCCCCCACCACGCTGGAGCGCTTCAGAACCCTCTGGCCCCCCACAAGCACGTGTCGATGAACACGTCGATCTTGAGATGCAGCAGTTAGTAGTCAGCGCGGCGCTCTCAAGCAGAACAGAGAGCAGCCAGCGCGCTACACGGGGCAATCAGCAGGGCTTAGTCCAGCAGTCCCCGAGTTTCCCTGCACACAGCAGTTTCACGATCTCCTTGCCACACAGCAGCTTCAGGGGGGCACCGCAGAGTCTTGTTTCCTTGGGCAACCTTTATGTTCCTGGGTTGCAGACAGGGGGCCAGCTCTTCTCAGGCCCTTGGAGATTCAAGATTGTAGACACAGCACACAGCAGAGTCTTGGCAGTTTCAAGTAGGCAGGGTCACAGCACACAGCAAAGTCCCTTTCTTCTCCTTAGCTTCCAGTGGGACAGTAGAACAGGTCAGCCCTTAGAGCACACAGCAAGGCAGTCTCCCTTTAGTTCTCTAGCCGTCCTCCTTCCAGCAAAGGTTCCTTCTTGCTTGCAGAATTTCAGAATCTAACTCTCTGCAGACAGGGGTCCTTTCCTTATACCCCCCAATGTCTTTGAAGTTCTTTGTGCATGGAGGCCCTGGGTCCAGTCTAAACCAGTTCTGGGGGTTGCGGAGCACTGAGGTGTCTCTGGTTTTCTTCTTCCTGTCAGCTTCAGGGCCAGTGGGGTCAGTTGACCACCAGGAGAGAGCTAATGTGGGGGAGGTAGGCAGGCACAGCCCAGCACTTATCTGGCATTCCTTCCTCCCTCCTCCCAAGCAGGCAGATGTGCCCTTTCATCCCCGGGATGGCTCCGACCCTCTCCTCTGGGGCTCTGCAGCCCCTTCCTGTCACATCCAGACCAGGCAGACATTCCACAAACCCAGGCACACAGAAAGGTTTAGACAAGAGAACAGCCACTTTCTAAAAGGGCTATTCTCCAACACAGGATTTAAAAACACCCTTCACTAAAGGATGTGTCATTAAATTCTGAGTCCAGGGATATCTTTCACTTATGTCCCATCTTGTTCCTATGGGGAGATAGGCTGGTATCACAGGGGCCCAGCCCCCCTCCATGTTACTCTATGGAGCAAGATAGCCTTACAGCAGTGAGCACACAAAATGGCTGTAGCCCACTACCAGAGCATAGTACCTGCACTAGCAGATGCTCTACCTTATCCATACACTGCACCCTGCCCAGGGGGGTACCTTGAGCCTTCCATAGGGGTGACTGATGTGCACAGACAGGGAAGGATTAGGCCTAGCCAGTGGGGACACTGGCCAGGCTGACATGGCAGTCACTGACTGCACACAGGCCCTGCGCTGGCAGGCCTGAGTCACCTTTTTAAAGCTACTCATGTGGGTGGCGCAATCTGCGCTGCAGGCCCACTAGTAGCATTTGTCATCACCAGCCCTGGCACACACAGTGCCCTCTACTAGGGACTTCGTGGTGATACAAATATGCCAATTAGGTATACTCAATCAATATCACAATTTACAGAAGGAGCACTTACACTCTGACACTGATCAGCAGTGGCAGAGTGTCCAAAACATCTAAATCAGCAAAAACGAAATCCAGCACAGCATCAAAACACATGAGTCAGAGGCAAAAAGATGGGGGAAGAACCACGCCAAAAGGTGTCAGGTCTAACAGTCTCCAAGAGAACCAATACTTCAAGTAGCACCCAAGGCTAAATGAACCAATCAATGAACAATACCAGTATCTAAATACCGTTTCCAATATCAATAATCAATCAATCAATCAGATGGATAAAGCCATCCTACCAATTAGACGTAAAGACGTCCTACTTAACCTTACCCGGACCGGACCGTGTGGACAGTTCTTCGCCTTCCTTTTTCCAGCGCCCGATCGTTCTCTTTCTCCATGTTTTTACCGCAGCATTCCTGTGGGATTCCAGTCAGGACATTAGGTCACTTGAGAAAGGTCCGTTCGGAATCGGTGAAGTTCATTCAATCGGCAGCCGGACGAGGGCCCTCTCAAGGCAGGTATACTCCAATCATTTAGATGTTCACCCCATCGTCTGGACCTCTCTTACCGGACCTTATGTCGCTGATGGACCCCGCGTTGGGACGCCAATTGTGGAAAAGTCAGCCCATAACGCACCGGATGCCCAGGCTGCTGACGCAAGGCGCCTCTTAGTTCCCATCGTAAATAATTACCAAATAAAGAGACGGGCACTGGAAGCAGGAAAACAAGAACAGAGTTTTATTTCTCATGAGGAGAGCCTGTCATTTCGGACACTCGCATAGTGTCTTCAGGAGGTGCTCTAACAAGTTTCTCTGAGGCTTCGTCTTTTATACACAGGTTTATGGCACACAGACTGTGATGTATTCCTATAGGTTCTGTATCGATCCCCCTATTCCTGACCCTATTCTGGTTAACAAGTTAACTAGCAGCCATCCCATGATGCAGAAACCGTTATCTGATTACGCCAGACCACGGCACAGGAGCGCGTTATCTGATTAGGTCATAACGCTTGCCATCTAATTAGGCAAAGCAATATTCCTCCAGCCCCTGATAAGGCATACGGAGTTCTCAAAACAAATCAAACCTATGACAACCTGGGAAAAACCCTGCGGCCATTGTTTTGATTTCACCGAGAACTTCAGCAAAAGAATGTGCTAACGACCAGTTCGTATGACATCCTTATTGACGTATCTATGTCCATCCTTACGTCAATCTCGGCACCTTACAGGTATAAATATTACCGATATTGCCTTAAGCAAACACGCGCGGTGGTGACGAGATCGGAGCAGCCAGACTTGCCGAAGCCCAGAGCAGAGCAGACCCCACTGGCGCAGCCCCGCCTTCCTGACGCGCTGAGAACGAGACGCTGCTTTCTCCTGCCGAGAAATCCAGCTCCGGCGCTTCCGGGCAGCCCTTGCAGGCAGCCTGGAATATCGAGACCAAAGACGAGAGATACCATCCCTCAACCATCCTAGATTCCAGGTACAGAACTGAATAACCCCTTGCAGAGAATTCTTGAGTCAGTCACTTGGCAAAACAAACTTAACTTAAACTGCTACTTTCTATTCCCGCCCACGTATTAGGCTTAGGTCAGGTACACCGGGGTAGGCGTAGTTAGAAACACCAGTTGAGTACGATTAGTCAAATGTATATGTGTATGTATCTATTTTATCCATTTTAAACCACCATATGGCTTAGAAACCATATAAATGTTTCTACAGTATTATTTTATACTTCTGCTTTTATTGTATGCACTTTACTTAACTATAAGTATTGCGATAATATCGATTCATTTCTCTTGTATGAGAAAAGAGACTGATCAATAAATACCATCTTTTATTGAACACGCCCGTCTCTTCCTTTTCTCTACAATCTGGTGAGACTAAGAATGCACGTACTGACTGAGTAAAATAAGTTGTCTTTTGTTTTCACACGACTCTAGAGATACACTCTTGATTAGGGGAGAGCAAAGTTGTCATGTTCTATGGTTGTCAGAAACTAAATGCCTTCTTGTCTATCCAGGGAGGTTCAACTCCTCCTTGCCTATTCGAGAAAGTTTCTAGTGAACTCTGAGCTAGCTGGCAAACCCAAAACTTTAAGTCTAATATCGACAATAGAAGACCTAGTTAACGTCTGGTCTAGGCCTATACTATTGAAGGTATTATTCCAATGCGCAGAGCCTATTGGGATAATAGGAACTACACTACATGGCGCCCAAACGTTTGGAAAGGCGATAAAACTAACGCAAGACATTAGAGTAACTCAGTCGTGCTTTTTCACACAGAACCCCTTTTTTCCCATAATACTCCAAAGACGTCTGGAGTGGGTGAAAGGTCATATCCGCCAAACCTCGCAGGAGGAAACTCCTATGTATGGTTCTTGGTTTAGTCAACGTTGAAGGATACACTGTTCCAAAATATTGTGCATCTAATCTTTGTTTCCATAAGAAACCTGATCTGCAAACAAACGGTAAAACCTTCCTGTCGGTAAAATGGTAGACAGTGATGAAGAAAGAGAGACAGCTAGATTAGCAGCTAAACTCGTAGCAGCTGATAATACTATGCAAGAAGCAGACCCGGATATAATACTCATCCCGGTCAACATAAGAAAATCTATAACTTTAAAACTTATAGAAAATGGACTGACACCTAGAGGTGGCACAAGTCATATTCGTAATAGAGGCACTCGAATATCGGCAGACAGAGGTATTCTATTCATGGATACATTTTCCAGCAGCAAACGCTGTAACAAAGCACTTCCACTATTACAAAACAGAGGAACCTCCTAATGAATACACTCCTTTCGAGGAGGTGGAAGTACCACTTAAATTTCAAGAGCACCTGCTCTTGTTTAATGGCGCCCTAAAACATAATAATCACATCACCAGGCTCGGTCCATTAGGTAGACCAGGAGCAACGTGGCCGGTCCTAGCCGGATACACACCACATCCAGACATCGAAAGAATGTCTGCAGCAGATCTTTTAATACAACTAAAACAATTAACAAAAGTACATAGACAATTAGTCCAATATGTAATGCGGACTTCAACAATCCAACCAGCAATTAAAATTCCACAGCTGACCCCTCATCAGGGGAACACAAATAAAATTACACCACAGAACATACAGTCCTGCCTAGGTAAAGTACCAGCTAAACGGGAACAAATACCATTCTGGTTAGCACAAAAAATCACCCAAATAGAGGCGGTGTTTCCAGACACCACCCCGTTAGAAAAACACAGGATTCTGACTATCTGTCTTCCAATGGGAATCGCACCACACGTGGAGGACTGTGACACTTGGGGTACAGTCTTTGCTTCCATTTACACAAAAACGCATGGTGTTCCATCCATCTCGGTAATACCAGATGTGCTAAAACAAATTCAAGATGAATACGGTCCAGAACCCGCTTTAACTCTTGGTATGAAATTACTAAAAGACTTCAAGCAGGTCTCGGCAATACTACTAGCCAACATAAAGGGAGAAGCAGCAAACGTGGCGATCCGCCAAAGGTTAAAAGAGACAGATTTAGCAGACCAACCAGCTGAAATTGCCAGAATTATAGAAAAATCCTATGAGGAACTAGGTAGAGATAGTTTAGGTGGAATACCAGTAAAACCCCGACTGATTGAAAGTCCTGAAAAAGTATTTTTTAATAATAATTTAACATCACAAAAAAAGAGCTGGGATGGAAACAAACAATCCAATCCTAAAGAAAAGAAATTCCAGTCCAGAGGAAGGTCTCCTCGGCGGAGAGAAAGATTTCCAAACCAAGGACACAGGTCTCCCCAAAGTGAGCCCTCTGGGAAAAGATACAACCTTAGAAATAGGGATAATATAAAGAAGCCTGATAGATATCAAGAAATTGATACACGCCCCTCTCAATCTTTTCAGACTTCCTCGCAGAAGTCGGAAAGAAGAGGACGATCAGAACAAAGAGAAGAGCACGTCAAGTCCGAAGACAAGGAACCTGCTCATCTAAAAAAGAAATTACAATTTCCAAAAAAGAAGGTAGCCAGTATTAAAGTAATTAACAATGCCGAGAATACTGAGGACACAACTGAAAAACGGAGAATGGGTTCAGACAATGCTAGACAGCGCAGCAGAAGTGAGCATAGCTCGCAAAGTCTTATGAATCATCTGGAGACAGTGGACACGAATGAATATCTTCAAGTGGAAACTGCAGACACCAGAGTTAGCAAACCTCACAAAATATATGAAATAACTTTACGTATAGAAGGGGATAAGACTAGAAAAATAAGGGGACTATTTTGGGATAATCTCTCCAAGGGCTATGACATCCTTCTAGCTGAAAAAGACTGGCCACCAGAGTTTGTCAGGGACTGCCCTCATGGCGAAGAAATAATTATGCCTGCCTTCTCAAATCATATCCCAATTCATAAAAAATACACACTTGCTAGAAAGTGGGCAGTAGCTCAAGCTCCTGCTTTATATAAAAATCATGTAGGATGGGATGAGGACTCTCCTCCTCACAAAATCCAGTTAAAATCACAACCTACTGCACAAAGACAGTACCCAATTAAGCAAGAAGCTAAAAAACAGGTAAAAGAAATCCTAGATCAATTAGAATACCAGGGGGTGATTGAAACTTGCACCTCACAAATGAACAACCCTTTGTTTCCTGTCTCCAAACCAGACAATTCATATTGTCTAGTTTTGGATTACAGACACCTTAACTCATGTTGCAAAACTTTTGCAGTGCAAAACTCGCATAGTGCTGCACTAATGAATAACATAGTGCGCAAAAAATACAAAACAACATTAGACATCTCTAATGGATTCTTTTGTCAAAATATAGCACCAGAGAGCAGATATTTGTCCGCGTTCTCAATAAATGGCGCTCAAAAACAATTCTGTCGGTTACCCCAGGGGTACAAGAACAGCCCAGGATTACTCTCAGCGAGAGTAACAGAGTTACTACAAACATATGATGACGAAGCATTATCTTATGTCGACGACATATACCTAACAGACGATGACTTGGATACTCACTTGAAGAGAGTGAACACCATAATACTTGGGTTCGCAGCAGAGGGTTACAAATTCAACTTTAAAAAATCTAGAATAGCCCATCTAACAGTCCTGTTCTTAGGATATGAATTATCAAGTGAAGGCAAAAGCCTGGCTGACAATTTCCTAGAGAAATGTGCCGTACTCCAAGCACCTAGAACACTAAAAAACTTACAGTCAATTCTAGGCTTCCTAAATTTCGGAAGAACATACATTGCAAATTACGCAGAAAGGGTGAAACCCCTTTATGATCTAATAAAACCAGATTTTAAAAGAACGAATTGGACTCAAATACACACAGAAATTCTGAGATCCTTACAAACAGACATGTTAATTAAAACAAAATTAGAAACACGTGATAGCACACGCAATCTTGTGATTCGAATCATCCCAGGAAGATGCGGATTCACATACCTGACCTCTAATGAGGGAGAAAAGGTACCAATTGCATTCAAATCACACTTGTACACTAAAGCTGAAATGAAATTTAGCCCAACGGAAAAAATTCTAACTGCAACACAGACAGCTATAGCAAAAGAACGAGCCCTGGCACAAGGTAAACGAATAATAATCGTGACACCGATACCAGCCCTAGAGGCTGTAACAAAAGCAACCATTCCGAATGCTATAGCGCTCCATCCAAGATGGATACAATGGGCTAATTCTCTTGCTGCAACAGACGTGGCATACGAATTTGATCCTAACTTAAAAACACAAGAATTTCTCCAATATGAATTCGAATGTCCTCCGCCGACCGAAATTCTGCCTCTAGAACATTACGGCTGTATAATATATACAGACGGATCAGCACAACCCGCAGTAGGGGTAAACAAGCTTACAGTGCTGCGTGCGCGATTGTTAAAGGTCGTTGGCAGGAAGGAAAATTTAGACCACTGGTCACTAAAACACAATCTCTAGGAGATTGTACAACTCAGCGAGCTGAACTACTGGCATTCAAGATGGCGCTTGAAAATACCGATCGAGAATTCCCCACACTCATAGTGTGCGATTCGTATTATTGCGTTCAGTCTTACAATGAATACTTGCAGATCTGGCTTCAGAATGGTTTTAAGGATGCAAAAGGAGGCACAATCAAGCATAAAATGCTTTGGGAACAAGTAGCTCTTTTACAAAAAGAACTACCAAAGACTCACGTGATACATACACTGAGTCATCAACGTGATGGCGTTCACGTTGCAGGGAATTCATTGGCTGATGAGGCCGCGAAGGCAGCTGTGCAAACGGCTTCCGTAGCTGCCATCACACGGTCAAAAACAAAAATAGACAGCGATATATTACAAGCTGTCAGCGCTACAGAAAAAGATTCGATAGAAACACTCCCGAAAGGCTTTCCAGTGAAGTACTCATACATAACTGATGCAAACAATGTTCCGTTTGCTCGAATCCCTGGAGTGGGGGATAGGGCAATTCCAAACATGGAACATAGGTGTCAGGCGAAGTCTTCCTCAGGGTCTGTCGTGAAGTAATAAGGACCCACCTCTCGATACCTCCAATTCCGAATGTAGTAAATACACAGAATCTTGGAGTGATCAAGCGGGGGGAAAAGGGAATTAGGAAGGGAACAGCAGGGAAGGAGATCTGAAAAGGAAAAGTTAGCAACACACTCTTCTTGTTGAAAGTCTGTTTCTTGATCTTTAACCCCAAACCGGGTTTTTACATAAATACAAGACAATAAACTTATTATCATTAGTTTTCAAAAGGTTTCTAGTAATTCAAAGCATTACACAATTTCCTATTCACAAATCCGTTTATTCCTTTGGTTGCGAATAGCGACAGATTCTTCCCTCAAAAGAATTAGAATTATGCTTTAGTAAATTGTCTCCTTTACCAAAGTTGTAGGGATTACATAACATATCACAAAGTTACATGTTTTCATATACTCAGAAATCCTTTACGCAAATTATCTCAATTCTGAATTGCGCCAAAAATCACAATATTACCCCTTGTGAATACGCGACACAATAAGCTATGCACTACACGTATATCATGTAACAACCATTGCCAGCAATGAGAAACATTACGAGTGCCAAGCAGAACATGAATGAAGAGCCAAAGATCTTGTGTAATCAAACACTTAATTAGTATTTAGATAATACCTTAAACATAAATCAGGAATTTTACCATTTAGTTTAATAAAGCGCAGTTTACTCTGATTTCTTCTGCCTACCTGCAGAGTACGACCTACTCTGCTTTCTGTGAGGGTCTCTATCTTCTCTGGACTCACAGGATGGTTAAACTCCCAAAGGATCAGCAAAACGAAAGGAAGCTGGAACTGACACACCCCCTGGATAGATCTCTGAAAGCCTCCGGTGATTTCTTCCTCCAAAACGCTGGATCTGCCAAAAACAAGATGAGGAGAAAGGAGAGCCCACAGCCTCTCCCCAGAATCGTCCAGAATAGTGAGCACAGAAGGCAGGGCGCGGTCGCGTAAGCTAGCGTGCTTACGGCGCTCACGCATGCGACCAGTCTACTAAACCTCACGCATTAGGCGGACATGCCAAACCTCACGCATTAGGCGGAAAAGCATAAAACAGCATTTTAAGGACAGGCAGCCTGCACAGACATGCTAACAGGGATGCAGGATAGACGCACAAACAGGCCTAGCACACACCAGCCACCAACGCCCTCCCAAGGACGACTGATGCATCTTGCCACACGGGCACCCCCGAACGCTGAGTGGGGCGGGCCCTAGACCGCAAGCCACCCTAGCCCTGACAGTACTCCCCCCTCCCAAGAGCGGTCTAGGGCCCGGCTTCAGAGGGTGAAGGAGGTGTAAACGGCGTAACAAGCGAGGGGCATGAACATTTACAGCCGGCTCCCAGGAATCATTCTCAGCACCGTACCCCTTCCAGGAAACAAGATACCACAACCTGGAGCCCCGACGCTTAGAATCCAAAATGTTCTGCACCTCATATTCCCAATTGCCATGAACTAAAATTGGTGCTGGACGGGGAGCCAGGTTCTGATTAGCAGGCTTAAGAAGGGAAGTATGAAAGACCGGATGAATGCGCAGGGACCTGGGCAACAACAGTTTGAATGTCACAGGGTTCACCTGACGCAGGACTGGATAAGGACCAATGAACTTAGGTTGAAACATACTCTTATGTTTAAAGTTCAAGTTCTTTGTGGACAGCCAAACTTTGTCTCCAGGGGCATACTCAGGACCTGAACGATGTCTTTTATCATACTGCTCTTTATACTTTCTTTTGCTTTGTAATAAGCGATCTTGGATCCGACGATGAATAGTCTGCATAAGTTGCACAGAGTCTCTAACTGCCGGCACACCACTCCCATCATTGGGTAGAGTCAATGGAATGGTGTTAGGTACATAGCCGTAAAGAGCCTCAAACGGAGAGGATCCGGTTGAGGAATGAGGCGAAGTATTGTATGCAAACTCAGCGATCCAAAGTAAATCTAACCAAGATTTCTTAGAGTCCGTAACATAACATCTCAAGTATTGCTTCAAATTTTGGTTCAGTCTTTCAGTCTGCCCATCAGTTTGAGGATGATAACTTGTGGACATATTGGAAGTAATCTGTAGATCTTTACACCATTGTTGCCAGAATTTGGAAGAAAACTGAGAACCACGATCTGAAAGCAAAACTGAAGGCAAGCCATGTAAGCGCACCACATGTTGCAAGAATAACTGCGCTAATTGACCAGCAGTAGGTAATTGTTTACAAGCAATGAAATGTGCATATTTGGTTAAACTGTCCACAACTACTAGAATCACAGTATGCTGATTGATAGGTGGCAAGTCAGTAATGAAATCCAATGAAATATATTTCCATGGTTCAGTTGGTGTTGGTAAAACCTGCAAAAAACCTTTTGGTTTCGTGTGATCGGATTTAAATCTTGCGCAGACTTCACAATCATTAGCCATCTTCATCACATCCTTCTGCAGCGTAGGCCACCAAAACATCTTTTGTATTTTCTCCACAGTCTTTCTGGGGCCTGGATGTCCTGCCATAGGATGTGAATGTAACCAGTTGAACACAGTTTCCTGTAATTTCAAAGAGGGCAGATATACTTGTTTTCCATGGAAAGGTATTCCTTCTTTGATAGTTTGATCTTTTTCGGGGTTCAACCATAGTTTCCACTGAGAAGGAGGAAAACTTTCATGAATATTTTCCAGAAACTGATCGGCTGAGAGCACACAGATTACCTTGCCAGGATCGATTATAGGTTGTGGAGTCCCTTCAAAGCGATGCAAAGAAGAGTCTTTTCTGGACAAGGCATCAGCTTTCTTATTGTCTTGTCCTGGGCGAAAAGTTACTATGAAATCATACTCGGCAAAGAACATCATCCAACGGAGTTGTCGCGGGGTTAACATTCTAGCTGAACTCATGAACTGTAGATTTCTGTGATCTGTATAAACTGTTACAGTAAATTTCGCTCCCATTATGTAGTGTCTCCATTCTTTGAAGGCCTCAAGTATAGCAAGCAATTCTTTTTCAGCTATAACATAGTTCTGCTCTGCGGGATTTAGTTTTCGAGACATGTAAGCAACTGGATGCATTTGACCAGTAGTGTGATGTCTTTGAGAGAGAATGGCTGCAATGGCTACATCAGAAGCGTCAGCTTCAACGATGAAAGGTTCTTCTACGTTGGGATGCATGAGAACGGGTGCTTCAGTAAAGGCCTTTTTTAGCTTCTGGAACGCATTTTCAGCTTCTGAGGTCCATTCAAATTTCACCTTCTTCCTCAACAAACGTGTAATAGGAGCCACCACAGCCGAAAAGTGATCAATGAAGCGCCGGTAAAAATTCGCAAAGCCCAAGAAGCATTGTATGTCTCGAACTGATGTCGGAGTAGGCCATTCAGCAACTGCTTTAATCTTCCTGTCAGTCATTTTCATTCCAGTTGGTGTGAGGAGAACTCCCAAAAATTCAACTTCTCGAACATGAAAATCACACTTAGATAGTTTACAATACAAGTTGTGAGACTGAAGAGTGCTCAAAACCTTTTTGACGTGGACTTCATGTTGAGCTTCAGAATCGGAATAAATCAAAATATCGTCTATATAGACGATAACAAAAAGATCCAAAAATTCTTTCAAAGCATCATTCAGAAAAAACTGGAAAGCCGCTGGTGCATTGCACAGCCCGAATGGCATTACCATGTATTCAAACAATCCATATCGAGTTTTGAAAGCAGTCTTCCATTCATCACCTTGCCTGATACGAACCAAATGGTAGGCCCCTCTAAGGTCCAATTTGGTGTAAATTTCGGCCTTTTTAACTTGGTCCAACAGTACGGGGATGAGTGGTAATGGATATTTATTTTTGATAGTGATTTTATTCAACGCCCTATAGTCGATACAGGTTCTTAATTCTCCATTTGCTTTTGGGATGAAGAACAACGGAGATGCTGCCGGGGACTTGGAGGGGCGGATGAAACCATTCTCTAAATATTGATCAAGATACTGTCTTAAATGTTGGTTCTCTTTTTCAGACAGAGCATAGATGCGGCAATTTGGGACACTAGAACCTGGTACGAGATCAATTTGACAGTCATAACTACGATGAGGAGGAAGGAGGGCTGCCTTAGCTTCACTGAAAACCTCTGCGTATTCCTTGTACATTTTAGGTAAAAGTGTTTCTTTTTCTTCTGCTGTGGCCAATTGACTTATAGTTGGTTTTGAGGTGTTTAGACAAGAAGAATGGCAAAAATCAGACAGGAAAACCAGTTCTCTCTTCCGCCAATCTATGGTTGGATTATGTAAACAAAGCCAAGGCATTCCAAGAATGAAACCATATTGAGGTGCTTGAATAACATCAAATTGAAGCTCTTCCTTATGTAATTGCTGCTTAGCATCTTCACAGAACATAATGACTTTAGAAGTTAGCATGGTTACTGGCCCTCCAGCTAATATTTTTCCATCCACAGCTTGGACAATTTCTGGAGTCTCTTTTTGTTCACAGATGATTCCCAGGCGTTGGGCAGTTTCTAAGTCCACAAAATTGCCTGTAGCCCCAGAATCAACTAACACTTCCATTTGGCATGTTTCCCGAATTAACCTGATTTGCACTGCTAATCTAAAATGTGCTTTGTAGTTAGAGACACATGAATTCACAGAAGGGAAGGCAATGGTTCCCAAGAGATCTCCCTTCAAACATCTTGGGCCAGCTAGTTTTCCGACTTTTGTTCTGTTTTTTCCAGAGCTGCTGATTTACTAGGATTAGAAAATCTTCCTTTAGGTTTAGTTGGGCAGTCCTTTACGAAATGACCTTTTCGTCCGCAATAAAGACATTGACCATTTTTACGTCGACTATCTTTTTCTTCTTTAGACAAAGGTTGTCTTAAAGTCCCAATTTCCATAGGTTCAGCCCCAGCTTCAGAGTTTGCGAATTGAGGTCTGGATTTAGTTTCTGATCTCCAAGTAGGTTTGTCTATTCTTTTTTTATCAGATCTTCGTTCAGAGAGTCTATGATCTAAACGCAGAGTCAGATTAATCAACTCAGAACACACTGTTGGTTGAGGGTCTATTTGCGCCAAAACATCTTTTAGATCATCTTTCAAACCCTGATAAAAAAGAGCTGCCCTTTTTTCCTCTGGCCAGGAAGTTTCGGCAATCAGTCTGTTGAAGTGTGATAAATAAGAGACAAGGTCCCTGTTTCCTTGTTTTAACTGAAGCAACTCTCGATCTGCTGATAAGGTCACAGTTCGTCGATCGAAAACCTTTTCAAATTCTTCCACAAAACGTTTCCAATTATATAACAAAGTGTCATCTTGTCTGACCAAAGGAACTGCCCAGTTTGCGGCATCTCCGGTCAAATAAGAAATCAAGAACGCAATCTTAGACTGAGGGGTTGGAAACGCAGCTGGTCTACAAGCAAAATGTAATTCAATTTGGGTCAAAAAGATTTGCACCTTGGAGGAATCCCCAGAAAATCGTTCAGGAGCTGCAAGAGGAATCTGGGGAGGAACAGTGACTGCTATGTTTGTAGTTCCCCTACCAGCACCAGTTTCCTGTACATCTTCGGGAAGAGGAGTACTCTGTAGTTGAATATTATCTACCTTAGCCGCTAACAAGGCGGTTGCATTCATTGTTTCTTTTAAATCTGCTTGCATACGCATGAGGGCCGACATTAAATCATTAATGGTAGTCATTATGACTTCCCGTACAGACCAGGAGGAATAAAATTCGTGGGCTCACTATTCTGTCAGGCGAAGTCTTCCTCAGGGTCTGTCGTGAAGTAATAAGGACCCACCTCTCGATACCTCCAATTCCGAATGTAGTAAATACACAGAATCTTGGAGTGATCAAGCGGGGGGGAAAAGGGAATTAGGAAGGGAACAGCAGGGAAGGAGATCTGAAAAGGAAAAGTTAGCAACACACTCTTCTTGTTGAAAGTCTGTTTCTTGATCTTTAACCCCAAACCGGGTTTTTACATAAATACAAGACAATAAACTTATTATCATTAGTTTTCAAAAGGTTTCTAGTAATTCAAAGCATTACACAATTTCCTATTCACAAATCCGTTTATTCCTTTGGTTGCGAATAGCGACAGATTCTTCCCTCAAAAGAATTAGAATTATGCTTTAGTAAATTGTCTCCTTTACCAAAGTTGTAGGGATTACATAACATATCACAAAGTTACATGTTTTCATATACTCAGAAATCCTTTACGCAAATTATCTCAATTCTGAATTGCGCCAAAAATCACAATATTACCCCTTGTGAATACGCGACACAATAAGCTATGCACTACACGTATATCATGTAACAACCATTGCCAGCAATGAGAAACATTACGAGTGCCAAGCAGAACATGAATGAAGAGCCAAAGATCTTGTGTAATCAAACACTTAATTAGTATTTAGATAATACCTTAAACATAAATCAGGAATTTTACCATTTAGTTTAATAAAGCGCAGTTTACTCTGATTTCTTCTGCCTACCTGCAGAGTACGACCTACTCTGCTTTCTGTGAGGGTCTCTATCTTCTCTGGACTCACAGGATGGTTAAACTCCCAAAGGATCAGCAAAACGGAAGGAAGCTGGAACTGACACACCCCCTGGATAGATCTCTGAAAGCCTCCGGTGATTTCTTCCTCCAAAACGCTGGATCTGCCAAAAACAAGATGAGGAGAAAGGAGAGCCCACAGCCTCTCCCCAGAATCGTCCAGAATAGTGAGCACAGAAGGCAGGGCGCGGTCGCGTAAGCTAGCGTGCTTACGGCGCTCACGCATGCGACCAGTCTACTAAACCTCACGCATTAGGCGGACATGCCAAACCTCACGCATTAGGCGGAAAAGCATAAAACAGCATTTTAAGGACAGGCAGCCTGCACAGACATGCTAACAGGGATGCAGGATAGACGCACAAACAGGCCTAGCACACACCAGCCACCAACGCCCTCCCAAGGACGACTGATGCATCTTGCCACACGGGCACCCCCGAACGCTGAGTGGGGCGGGCCCTAGACCGCAAGCCACCCTAGCCCTGACAATAGGTTAGGACTAATCATAGCGGCACACGAAGGGCTTGCTTCTGTACATGCTGGCGTCTCAGCCACAGTATCGTTATTAAAACAGAGATACTGGTGGCCACAAATGAGAAGACAAACAAGGAACTATGTTCTAGAATGTGAAATATGTCAAAGAATGAAAGTATCAACGGTGAGACGACCAGCACAGACGCCCCTTCTAATCTCAGATAAACCATTAGCCTGTGTTTATCTGGACCACTGTGGTCCCTTACAAAGGGATGGTAACTATAAATATATCCTTGTCGCAGTGGATTCATGCACGAGATTCATATGGATGTGGCCCCAGCGATCGGCTGACGCCAGAACTGTTATAAAAGATTTGCGAGTCTTTATCGGCACATACGCAATTGGCATGCTGCATTCTGACCAGGGTCCTGCTTTTAGCTCTCGAGCTTATAAGGAGGCCATGACCAGCATGGGCATTGCATTGCGGTACTCTTGTCCATTTCATCCCGAGGGAAACGGAATCGTAGAAAGAAAAAACCGTGACAAAAAGCAATCTATTACAGCAAAGGTATTAGGTTCGGGAGCTGGGTGGGTCAAACATCTAATAAGTGTCCAACGTAGTCTAAACAACCTGCCAAGAAATTCTCTGAGGGGATTCAGTCCGTACGAATTATTGTTTGGAACTAGGATGTTGGTCTTAGATCTTGACAGTCAGACTTCAGTGGTGAAGGAAAAAAGCTTTGATATCAAAGATCGTTTGGCTATTTTGCAGGACTTAAATGAAACAAGAAAAGACCTGAGCAACATAAAGTTGAAACAGCAGCCAACAACCACTGAAGAACCACCACCTGTCCCAGCAAGACCTGTCTGGATTCCAAAAGTCGGGGATCTAGTCAGAGAAAAGATCGCGGTAAAGAAGGAATTTGGGCCTTCTTACAGAAAAGCAGTTCCTGTCTTGTCTATCAACGGGACAAGATCAGTTGTACTACCGCCACTTGCTGGTAAAAAGGAGAACCGAGTTGCATCCATCGACCTGGTAAAACCACAATCATGTGGCCGATAACAAATAGTAGGCCAAGTGGACTCCCAATAAGTAGCAGAACACCAAGATTTGCTACCAATACCGAGGTGCCAACTAAAAGGCTAATCACATTCGAAACGCCTACAGAACAACAACAAGGACTATGCAACAATGCAATGGAACTCGCACCTCTGAAAACCCAAATAAAAACATTTAGTAGAGACACACCAACCTACAATGAAGTAACAAACGAATATGCAAGAAACAGTAATCCTGAAGCAATTGGAACAATTGACAGAACGGCATCCGGCTACTTCATAAACTTCGATGATTCCTCTGAAGACCTCAGTGAATCAAAAGACACAGCCATCAACAAAAACCTTTAAAGATAAAGCTAAGGCACTTTTGAAACAACTGAAAGAAACCTATCTGATTTCTCCATGGATTGAATTTTGGGTGGCCTTTGGTGCATTTATCCTCATACTTTGGCTCATCATGATACTATGCTTGGGACGCTTCATTGAGGGAAAATATGCTAAAATGGACACAGCAAGCCAGAAAATCAACTTGATCCTCAAACCACACACATCTTCACACGTCGAGAAAAGAGAACTTTCTTCAGTCAACTTCACAGCCAATCCTATACCGGGTGGGGTAGCATGGGACAACACTGACTATGAAATTTATGGTCCGGTCTAAATCCTCAAATATCCACACCAAATCAAGATCTCGTTGAGTGACTTTGTAAAACCAAGCTCATTTGCTGATGATTGGGATTTTGAAAGTATAAATAATATGATGTCTGACCTAGGGATGTCTGCTAAATTTACCAAACATGATTATTTGCAGGGTTCATCTAATTATGATAGTATGTACTGTTACAACCACTATGGTAACCATTTTTTGCATAAATCTGCACAACCTAGAAATGTTTTAAATTATAATCAATGGGAACATTGTGCAACCCCTCCAAAAGGGAGCTCAAGAACCTTTTTTGACAAATATTCATACTTTTCAGGGTTCAACACAAGTAATGCTGAAACATTTTATTTCAAATTGTCAAATAAGACAGGGACAAAGACCATGCTTACAAATACGAAATTGATATATTCAGACTCGTTTTTTGAACAAATGAATACTTTTGGTTTTGATTATTGGGACAAAAATGTTGAAGTAAAAAGTGTTTGGGGTACAAAAGAATGGCAAGTACAAGGTATAGAATCATTGTTTAGAGCCTGCATGATCCCAGAACAAATTATATTTTTGAATGACACTGTTCAACAAACTACCTGTCTTGGCCTAGCCAAAATCAAAGACTTAAATAAACCGTCTATTCCAAAGCCAACAATGAACAGCAATAGCTCTACAGATGAAGAGATAGACGTAAACTATGTATTAAACCAAAACAGAACACTGATTGGAAACAATGGTTAATCTGGCCCACAGATACTAATAACTGTCAAGACAGATTCCTGAACAAACTACAGGGGTTCACATTGACCAGGCCAGATCCTAGATATTCCCAAAGACAACACCCAGGGATAATAACAACCTACAGTGTGGGCAAACTCTGCCTTCAATAGCTACAAACTTCCACACTAACAGAAATTAAGCAACACCTAACTTTACTTACTGATGGTGCTGACTTGCGTGATTTCATTATGGGACCACGCAAACAGCGTCAAAAACGCTTCATAGCAGCCTCTGTATATGCAGCTTACAACGAGGCCTGGAAGGTAACTCAAATTGAGACAGCAGAAAGTATACGGGAAATTGACCGTATTAATTTGGAAAAATCGCTTTCTGTAGTGGACAATGGGTTAATGACTCTGTCCTCCAGAATTTTTTCTTTGGACAGCATTGTGTCTTCAGCAATCGACATAATATCGCAAGACTTACTGTTATTACAACACGGTCAGTCTCAATTGCGTTCTATTGTACAGCTTGGCTGGACGTTACAAAACCTGCGTTCAGGCTATGTGCCTTGGCGTTTAATCAACACAAAGTCACTATTCAATATCTTTAACCTTACTGATAAACAAATCAGTATGGCACAAAAGGGTGCTGATTATACAATCCTGAGCATTGAGAAACTCGAGAGATTACCAGTGACAATGTCAGAACGACCTGTCAGTGAATGGATAATACATGGGATAATTAATATTCCAATATCAACCTTCAGGTTTCAATACTGCCAAAAATATATACAGGCTGGCATGTACGAAAAATTGGGAAAAGGGTACATTAAGACAACATGGAACTTGCCCTATTCACATGCATGTGTCAGTAATAAAGGACAGAAAGTGTTTCTTAGTGGCAATAATTGTGCGATGTCACTAAGCGGTACACTTCTGTGTAATGGAATTAGTTTGCATGGAGCCTGTGAAGGGAACTCAAATAACCTTTCATGTCACCAGCTAGGCGCACCTGCAACAGAGATAGAACCATTCTTTTAAAGACTCTATAACGGGAGTTACATTCTAATTGTGGATCGCAGATGTTGTAGTTTACTGCACGGGGTTCCTTATCTCATAAGTACGACTGCGAAGGTCATGTGCTGTGGACGCTTATTGTTCCCCAGCTCCTTTCCAGACAGGGAGGCAAGGGCATGGCCTAATTTGAAAATTACTTCTATTCGAATAGATACTTTAAGCAGAATGAAAACAGTGCTTCTTCAGACGCCGACCAGGGTCACGTCATCAAAAGAAACGTATGATCTCCTAGTCGCAAGGACGACTGCAGAAATTCACTCATTGCTATCAACTAATTCCCCCATACATTTCGCAGAAATCCTGAATGAAATCTTAAATATTTCTGATACCAGTGGAGTCTCAAATGTATTTAAGACAGTATTTTCGATGGCATTAACACCATTCAAAGCCATACTGGGTATTTTTCCAGACTTCGTCCATTCGATTTTTGGCGGACTTCCCCTCATTTTGGGACTAATTGCAGGAATCCTATTCTTGGTCCTTATATTTCGTTATGGCAAACCATGTCACAGACAAAACACCTGCGACAAGGGAAGAAACAATCCGAGCCATTGGATACCGGGACCGGATATCAAAAATCCTGGGACTATCCCGGCTTAGAGACCTAAACATGACTTGGTTTCTTTCATTTCGACCAATGTGGCATCGATGTGTTTTACCTGTATTAAGGTGCTTGCTGTGCGGAGAAGAATGCGTGTTGGACACCTGTCTGACGCTACAATCGGATGCGCCAATGGATGCAGAAGCATTGTTGGGTCCGGTAACGGCCCATGCATTGTGCTGCCCTCAACGGCTGCCAATCCTGATGACGGCATTCGTGGAAACTTCACCACTACGATTAAGGGGTAGTGAAGTTCAAGATGAAAGCAGCATCGATCAGGTACGACCTTCTGTCAGCAATACTAATCAAAACGTCAATGGAGACAATCATGCACACGACTGCATGGTTACATCTTTTTCTGAGTTAGTGGAACTTTCACAGGAAGCTGTTGACAGCTTTTTCGACAGTCTCAATGATATGATGTTCTCACCAGAGCAGAAATAACGACTTTTGAGCAAGCTAGCACACGGTGTTCCCAACACCCTGAATTTGGCCTTCAACTTTAATAATAAAGTGACATGAACAATTTTCCCTCCAGTTCACGGACAGCAATTTTTCAGCAGCCCCAAAATATTTTTACGATTTTGCGGGACACTTATCTTCTGCTTAAAGTAAGAACTATTCTTAGTGAACTAAAATTTCTACTTTTAGAAACTTTATAGACATTAGCTGCCCGTGGATTCGACTGCGGGCGTAGGCGGAGGCGACTCGAGAAGGGGACGAGGAAAATCATTTTTAAGAGACACATTCCGACATTTCTAATGTGATCCAGGAATAATATGATGTGATGTACATTCCTTACGTACTAAGAAAAGATCATTTTTAAAATGTGGTGTCCCCTCCACATGTTTTTTGGAAAATCAGACCAAGCAAAGAGCTTCTAGATGAGTCGTTCACGTGTTCCCGCTTTACGTTCTGTATAAATTATGACAGGAGAAAAAATTCCACGTAGCACTTTGAAGAAGTATAGAGAAAAATAGTAGATGTATGCCATACTGAGTAGAAACCTTCAGTAGACAACGCTGAGGTCTCAACTTAGGGATACCATGAAGATTTTTATAAACAAAGATCACTAATAAGATTTGAACTCCAGGTGTAGAGATCCTCTATTGAATTGTCTCTGTGTGGTCCTGAGGAAGGTGGTCCCTACAACGGTTTCCCACCGAAACGCGTCGACCAATTTGTGATCAATACCCTTCATTGTTTAGAACTAATGAGTTTGGACAACAGTTACAGTACTATAGGATGTCTATGGTTGTTGTGAAAAGGAATGCATGTTGAGTGTGTACGTAAGTGGTTGTGTGTTTGGTTCTCTACCTGGTCTTTTGAATTTCTGTATATTGTGTGAATTGTACAATTAATGACAAACAAACTACGGATTGATTATATTGAAAGAAATCCTTTTGTGAATAATGATGAATTTTACAATCACTGTTTTTATACACAAAAAAAGAGATAAAAAAGTTTTGATATGAAAAAATGAAATAAAATAACTCAAAATTTACATACAATTGCACTTTGTATATGCCCTGTTTTTTTGAGGTATTAGCCATGTTAAAAGCATTTATATGTCATGAGGGAGCATTCTGGTTTCTTGTAGTGTTTCTTCCCCTTTACTCCCTGGCCTCAAATTATTTACAAGAAGGGGTCTCCCAGTTCTAATTAATACTGCCCGCTGGTATGTTCATAATTATTTTTTTCTGTGATGAAATGGTCTCGAAATTTTCTTCTGTATTAAGAGCCATTTCATGTGTAATTCTCATATTCAAATTAGTAATAATGTATACATATGCGTGATTAATTTAGCATTATTCTACAGCTTGAGTGCATATAGTACATGTGACTATTTTTTTTTCCGTATATTACATAATTTCGAAATGCATTATATGTATTTTGGGGTGGTAAGGTATACACGATACTCTACAGTATGTTTTACTATGCCTAGATTTGTAAATATGGCCATAGTTAGCGTGGAGTGGGTGTGATGTATTCCTATAGGTTCTGTATCGATCCCCCTATTCCTAACCCTATTCTGGTTAACAAGTTAACTAGCAGCCATCCCATGATGCAGAAACCGTTATCTGATTACGCCAGACCACGGCACAGGAGCGCGTTATCTGATTAGGTCATAACGCTTGCCATCTAATTAGGCAAAGCAATATTCCTCCAGCCCCTGATAAGGCATACGGAGTTCTCAAAACAAATCAAACCTATGACAACCTGGGAAAAACCCTGCGGCCATTGTTTTGATTTCACCGAGAACTTCAGCAAAAGAATGTGCTAACGACCAGTTCGTATGACATCCTTATTGACGTATCTATGTCCATCCTTACGTCAATCTCGGCACCTTACAGGTATAAATATTACCGATATTGCCTTAAGCAAACACGCGCGGTGGTGACGAGATCGGAGCAGCCAGACTTGCCGAAGCCCAGAGCAGAGCAGACCCCGCTGGCGCAGCCCCGCCTTCCTGACGCGCTGAGAACGAGACGCTGCTTTCTCCTGCCGAGAAATCCAGCTCCGGCGCTTCCGGGCAGCCCTTGCAGGCAGCGTGGAATATCGAGATCAAAGGCGAGAGATACCATCCCTCAACCATCCTAGATTCCAGGTACAGAACTGAATAACCCCTTGCAGAGAATTCTTGAGTCAGTCACTTGGCAAAACAAACTTAACTTAAACTGCTACTTTCTATTCCCGCCCACGTATTAGGCTTAGGTCAGGTACACCGGGGTAGGCGTAGTTAGAAACACCAGTTGAGTACGATTAGTCAAATGTATATGTGTATGTATCTATTTTATCCATTTTAAACCACCATATGGCTTAGAAACCATATAAATGTTTCTACAGTATTATTTTATACTTCTGCTTTTATTGTATGCACTTTACTTAACTATAAGTATTGCGATAATATCGATTCATTTCTCTTGTATGAGAAAAGAGACTGATCAATAAATACCATCTTTTATTGAACACGCCCGTCTCTTCCTTTTCTCTACAATCTGGTGAGACTAAGAATGCACGTACTGACTGAGTAAAATAAGTTGTCTTTTGTTTTCACACGACTCTAGAGATACACTCTTGATTAGGGGAGAGCAAAGTTGTCATGTTCTATGGTTGTCAGAAACTAAATCCCTTCTTGTCTATCCAGGGAGGTTCAACTCCTCCTTGCCTATTCGAGAAAGTTTCTAGTGAACTCTGAGCTAGCTGGCAAACCCAAAACTTTAAGTCTAATATCGACAATAGAAGACCTAGTTAACGTCTGGTCTAGGCCTATACTATTGAAGGTATTATTCCAATGCGCAGAGCCTATTGGGATAATAGGAACTACACTACAAGACATCCTTCATTACAATCAAGACATTGTGAAGTATGAAGATATTCCAACACGTGGCTACAGTAGGGGCCCTTATCCTCCATACAATAGGAGGGGGCTGTCACGCAGCTGAGTGTTCTGCTGATTCCTTTGGAATGTGTGCGCCTGATCGAATCTCAGGGGGTGGGGAGGTCATGATCAATAGTAGCCCCTTTCAAGAGAGGCGAGTGCATACAGTAGTGGGCAATAAACTGTATCCTCAGGCTAAGGGATGACCAGCGGTCCATGTAGACAATTAGGTTCAGAGGAAGAGGTCATCAAAGGAGAGATATTCATGAAAGGAAGGATCAGTGTGGAAAATCGAGCGTAGAGAAAAGGGTTTATTAGAAGAGGGGTATTCATGGAAGGAAAGGAGGTGTTGGTCAGGCGCGGGGTGTGATTCTCAGAGACAGAGTCATGCGGGAGGGGAGGGCTCATGACTTGTGCATGTGAGAGCGGGGGGGGCAGCCAGGGTGCGTGGGGGATGCTTGCAGGGTCAGGGAAGTGCGCCGACGGTCGATCGTGAACAGGGAGACCATGATACCTAAAATGGCTGTCGTGTACGTGTGTGCATGGGTCTATGCTAGCGGGATAACACAGTCAGTGTTTTAGCGATATCCGTTCTGCTTACAACAAGGGGTACTGTGAACACAAATGAACGCCGCTTATGTACATACACAATGTCATTTTCAACAACTTATGGGTATTCATAGCCCCACCCATACTTTGCAGTGGAGCCCGAGGTCCCATTGGCCCTACTGTGTGTGCCGATATACCACTTTGTGGGGGGTTTAGCAAAGGGATGGCTGTAGATGCGACTATCCCCAATGGGGAGGACATAATGTTAAGTTAGTATGTGGCCTTTTATCAGAACTACTCCCCTGTCGGGTATCAGCCATTCCTTCCTGCCGGACCCCACAAGTAGGTTGGGGGCATTAAAAATATGCTGCTCTATTTTGGCTTGTCTCATATCTATTGCTGACAATTTCAACATCAGGGGATCAATCAGAGCTTTAAGCTTCTCTTCAACCTGGTTTAAGAAATCAGCTTCATTATTACGAGATGGTTGTCCCTCTGTAATGATATTGTTAATGTGACCAGCACCCAAGTTTGTAGGTATGGATGCAGAATTAAAACCTTCCTCACTTCCTGTTATGGCGGGCTTGCGTTTCACCATTTTGGAAGCCTGATAGCTTGTTTTGGGTAACCCACATGCTTTCCTTTTTTTTGTAAGGGTTCACCACCAAGAACCTGTGTAGACCTTTTCCGCCTGATAAGTACCTTAGCTGGGGAGGTGGGCACTGTAGATGAGATGCTATCTGGACTGGATACTGTAGATGGCCCAGATTGCAAGTGCACCAGGGACATATGACTTAGTTGGGAAGTACAGTCAGCTGTTGCATTGTGCTCCGGTACAGGAGTTAGTGCCATTCCAGTGAGGGGTTGAGGGGTTCTAACGAGAGTCTGCGTTCTGTGAGTTGGATCTTGTGCATTAACGCAGATTCGGCCCGTGAAAGAAATGCGTCCAAAGTCCCCACTACTCCTGACCCCCCCACCGCCCTTATGCTTCTTATTACTCATTATCTCTTGATTTTGAACAAGAGAACAAATACGAATGTGAAGTTACACAAACAACTAATTGGCTTACACAGTGGAATGCAATGAAAGGGGGTAGCCCAGCCCGGTCTTCTTCGGTCTCCGATGGGCTCAGACAGGCCCGCCCTTTGCCCGGGCTTCACCCGGCACTTCCCGCGCACGTCACACGGGTAGAGGCTGCGCCTTATGCGTGGAGATGTTCTGGTGCCTTCCCCTCGTCAGCAACACCTGATGGTACTCATGTTGCACCCTGGATGTTGAAGTTCTCACCAGGGTGATAGTTCGGGAAGCAGCGGCTGAAGGCAAAAGGATACCCTGGGACAATGGTTCCACCAAAGTAAGGCGTCAGCAGCTGGGACAGGAAAAGAGCATCAGGACAGGAAGAGTGTCATCTGCAACAACGGGAACCCACGCTGCAGGGGGAGAGGCAGCGCTTTATGCACGGAGATGTTCCGGTGCCTCCCCCTCATCAGCAACACCTAATGGTACTCGCGTTGCACCCTGGTTGTTGAAGTTCTCACCAGGGTGATAATGCGGGAAGCAGTGGCGCTGAAGGCAAAAGGATACCCTTGGACAACGGTCCCACCAGAGTAAGGCGTCAGCAGCTGGGACCAAGAAAAGAGCGTCAGCTGCAACAACGGGAACCCACGCTGCAGGGGGAGAGTCTGCGCTTTATGCGCGGAGATGTTCCGCTGCCTCCCCCTCATCAGCAACACCTGATGGTACTCGCGTTGCACCCTGGATGTTGAAGTTCTCACCAGGGTGATAATGCGGGAAGCAGCGGCGCTGAAGGCAAAAGGATACCCTTGGACAACGGACCCACCACAGTAAGGCGTCAGCAGCTGGGACCAAGAAAAGAGCGTCAGGAAGAGTCAGCTGCAACAACGGGAATTTTTTTCACTAGTAGATGTTTACAATTGTCCCCCCCTCCTTCCGTCTAAACTGGGCATTGTGTGAAATCTAACATCATGTGCTTCACACCACATGCTCAATACAGCCAGATACTAACTGTGAACAAACCACACACAGACTGAAAGTAAATCTAAGCTATTTGCATCAAGTGCTTAACATAGGGGCAACATGCATACAAACATAAAAGCATAACTGAAGACCGACTTACGTCAAAAAATGCCTGCATAGTTTCCCTCCTTTCCTTGTGGTCTTCCTATAGGGAAACATCCATTACAACGCAGTCATTACATCACACTGCTTTTACAACGCAGCTGTTACAATACAACTGCCTTTACAACGCATGCCATTACAGCGCATGCCATTACAACGCATGTCACTACAACACATGCCAATACAACACATACCATTACAACGCATGCCATTACAACGCATGATAAGGTAAGTAATAGAGATTTTTTTAGTTTTAGTGTGGGTATGGGTTTTGGGGTAGATGGGAATAGTAATGTTTACCCCTACACTAGCCAACATTTTCCCTACTGTTGCACTCACTGGAGTGGAAATAGTAATTTTTACCCCTACACTATCCAACACTCACTCCTCTTTTACACTCACTGGAGTGGGAATAGTAATGTTTACCCCTACACTTATCCTACTGTTGTCCTAAAAGTATTATGCGCTGTAATGGTATGCGTTGTAATGGTATGCGCTGTAATGGAATGCGTTGTAATAGTATTTTTTAAAAATGCGTTGTAATGACATGCGTTGTAAAATCATACGATGTAATGGTAGTTGCGATGTAAAAACTGCATTGTAAAAGCATGCGTTGTAATTGTTTGCATTGTAACGTCATATATTCCTTCCTATCACTGCATCATTAGAGTATGTGAAAAAGCCAGCACCCCCTTAAGCCACTCATTATGCAATCACATCATTCTGTTTCATAAGAGTCAGCTTTTGAATCTGCATTAGCCAACTCTAGAAATCAAAGGTTAACCAGATGTAGAAGATGCATGAGTTGGAGTGTAGGCATTTCCCAAACCCCTGCCAGTGACGTAGCAAGGGGGGCCGGCGTGAGCAGTCCATCTCCGGTGGTGCGATTTTTGTGGGTGTCTGTCTCCTCCACTCATACGTGTGGCCATCGTAGAGTGGCAAATGCAAGAATCACCAGCACTATCCCGCTCTTACATGCAGGCGCCGGGGGCGGCAAACACAGGGACAACCTCGGTCGGCCTACGGTCTAGCAACGCCGCTGACTCCTGCAAGCAAATAATAACAAGGATTTCCAATGCAATAGGTCTCACATTTGTGAAAGTTATATCTATTAGCATAGTAACTTACTTTGTTTTTTATTTTTATTTTTTGCAGTGGAGTTATTATTTAAAAGAAAAAAAGTGCATATCATCCTGTAGCGTTCATGTAGTGAGATTGTACACTAAATATGGAACTACTGTATTTGCTATATTCTCACAAAAAGCTATTTATTTACCCTAATTTTTAACCAATCTGCACCACTCATATATATTAGGCCGCTAAAACACTAGGTCCAGGAAATGTATTTAGCTCATGTTTATCGGAGGAAACATAAATTAAGGGCACTGGGTGCTGCAGTAAGTGTGGCATTGTTGCACAGTTGTGAATAAACATTATTGATTTGCCTTACCTATGAAAATGGGTGGAGCTTAATGTCTATACCTGAGAGGTTGTGGCTCAAGTCCTTCAGGAGAAGATACTCCTTGGACGGCTGCTTGCTACTGCTTTTGGGAGCCATCACAATAGGAACAAGCCGAGGAGAGCTGTAGAGACAGAATGAGTGACCGGCTCGGGCTCCCATCAGATGCAGGCAAGTCAAATAAGCAATGTGAGCACTGGAGCAGGAAGCGGAAATGCAAGCCGAAGCCTCAAACAGCAGGGATGTTAATCAACCCAGCTCCAGTTGGAGGACACGTCCCCAGCTATAGACACTGAAATAGGAAACTTTTGTTTTTATTTTTGGGCATTCTTATCCGAGATGGGCGAGCCGCTAATAAGAAAAGAGGGTGTGGCGCCATTATTGAAGCTGAAGCAGAGAAAAAAAACAAGTGGCTGAAGGAGAGCGTGTCCTGTCTGCAACAGTTGGTAGGAAAACATAAGATAAAATGCAGCGTGCCGTGCTGCTTAAAAAAACAAGCGGTTGCGGGAGAGTGTGACCTGAAAGCGCAGTGTGCCGCTCTGATTAAAAAACAAGCAGTTGTGGTAGAGTGTGTTCTACCTGCAACAGCAGTTAGGAGAAAGTCATTTAAGAAAATAGTGCTCACAGACTGTAAATAAAACATACAGAGTAACAACACATGTAAAACGGGCAGTCCTCAAGGGAGGTTACAGCAGGAGAAAAGGAGGCACTGAGAGCGACTACTAAGCCTATCCACGAATCAAAAGCCATCATTTTCAAAGGATAGTAACAGGAGCAAATTAAAAAGATGTGCGAAGCTTAAAGTCCATACCTGAATACAGCAAGTCTCAAAGAGACAGCGCAAGCTCTGCTTAGGCGGGACCTAAAAACAATGCACTGGAAAAGGAAGCCTCCACAGAGTTTTCAAATGGAAACTAGAGTGCGGAGAACATCCTTCTCTGGGAGGGGATTTAAATAATCACATGCTTTTGTTTTGTATGAGTGGACAACAGGTCAGGGAGCGCAGACCCCCTGCTCTCTATTGCCTCACACCCCTTTGGTCATCCCACTGCTGCTGTCCGACATCCCATGCCCTCCTCCCTCATGTTGCTTGACCCCCTCAACCCTACTACGCTGTTTGTTTTTATTTTACATGTTGCAAAACTGCTCATGGTGCCGTGCAACATGTAAAAAACATTGACAAAGCCAATAGATCTCTCAAAGCGAAACCTATTGGCGTTGCCATTGCTTATTTTCTTTACAGAAACCTACTTCAGCTCTCTTTTGTGCAAATGTATCTCATTATTATTTATCAAGGGAAATAATGTAACAAAGCAGGTATGCAAATAAGTGTGTTTATTTTGGGATTTCTACCACTACTGAGCAACTCAGTTTTGTCTTTTAGTGTATATTTCAGTACTATAATAACATGGTGTCGGTCAATTAGGTCTTACTTAACCAAGGTTGGTGTGGTCCACTTAATATGTCTGTCTTTATAACAACAGAGAGCAGTTTTCAGTTGGTTTTTCTAGTAATTTTTTAACTTCAACGACTTAAGCTGCTGTAATCTTCCAGCATCTGTTTCAAGTCATAAACAGAACAGATGTATTGGCATGTGGAATAGAATCGGCTTGAATAAAACATAACATTTTTCAGCTGTATTAATGGGTTGGGTCTCTAGGGGTGTATATCCTGACACACCACAGACCAGATTCCAGTGGTATTGAAAATGAAAGTAAATGTGTTTAAAGGACACTGAGGTAATTATAACATCCAAATGTTAATCCTATGAGACATATTTTATTTGATGTAGTTTATGTTTGTTGGACCTGGGGTCCCCCAGTCCAACTAGGGTAGCTTAGCACAGAGTAGGTAAGACTAAACTCGGAGATAAATTGTGTTAAGCTTGCATCATACCTCACGTAGTAACTCAGCGCCCATCCACCAAAATAAATGACACTACACCAGTTTAGAAAAATACAAGCTGTTTTATAAAATCTCTTTGTAGTTTTCTCTTTTTTTCTTAGCAGTCTTTAGATTTCGTTCAGACAATAATTCTACATTTGATTGTTAGCATATGCACATTTACATTTAGCATTAATGACACACTTCTCCCCCAAATGAAAGGAGCTCAGTAATAATTCTTGGCCCTTATATAAGCAGTGAATACACAGCTTTAGTTGAAGTAAACAGCAAATGTAAATGTTCCTTGCAGTTATACACAACTGTATCTTACCCTTGAGGGTTCAATGTTATTATTGGCAATAGGATACAGATTTTCAGCAAACATTCCACAATTAGCCCACTAGTACCTGGGTTCACAGTGAGGTATCTGAATTAAGACAGGCAAGATATTTTATTATTCTAATTAAGCTACATAGATTGCTCTAAAATCACAGTATCATGTCAGGTTTCCACAAGAACATTCTCTGTCTCTAATTGATCTGCATAACAGGAGTGGCCCCTTACTTATCCCCTGAACCACTCTGTTACCTCGGCTTTCATGAACGATAACCTAAGCCACATTCAGAAGACACTTTCTTTCAGGCTACTTTCCTTAAATAGAGAAAATGCCTTATTCATAAAGCCACGCACTGGTGTCGTGCTGTTCCAGGCGTAGTTTAACAGAGGAGAGGTATCCCAAGGTCTTAGGGTTATTTCCAGGTCCCCTCCCGGTTATCAACAGTTATCCACTCTCAGGCTGATATCCCGGATAGGCCCAACTCTCCCCTCCTGGACAAAATTCATCTGCAGTAGCGAGGCCCTCTCAGCTCCTGGGGCCCCGCACTTCTCGTCATGTCCTTACCGGATGGTGAAAAGTTTAGTCCCGGCCTGCTCGCCTGGCCGCGTCACCACCTCCCATCTCGTATCAGCTGTTCTGTGGTGATTCTGGCCCCAGCGCTGCAGTCTTTAGGCAGCTGACTGGGCCAGAGTTATGGGGCGTCTCCTTCAGCGTTTCACTCCGTCAGCGTCCCGCCCTCGCCTCACTCGTCAGAGGGGGAGGGAACTTACGCTGCCCGGCCTTCTTCACTTTGCAGCCCCCTTCTTCCGGGATCTTATCCGACTGCACACGCACACGCTGATCTCTGCAGCACTGGCCTCACAACCACTACCTCGACGGAAAACTGACCTGCCCCGCCGATTCTCCACAACGGGAACCCGCAATGAAGGGACAGCAGTCTAATGGCAGGATCGTCACCCGCTAGCTACTACCAGGTAGGGTTATCTTCCTCTATAGTCGGCAGGGCAGGAGAACCTTCAGGGGAAGTGGAACTGAACTACTAAACTCCACACTTCCCAAGGTGACAGTTCGGCCCAGATCACGAAGGAGGGTCGGAGGGGGGAAAGAGAGAGAGAAGGCTGGCCAACTTCCTTATGATCGAATCCTATCTCTGAGGAATTCCCAGGCCAGTCAACCACAGCTCCTCACAGGAACTCCACCAGGATTAGGGGGCAAAAGGTCAATGAGCAATGTCAGGGCTTAGTCGGTAGAAAGGGGGTCATGTCAGCAGAGTAGAACAGCCGGCCCACAGGACGATCTAGCTCCTAACAATGCGCCTGCCTCCCCACACTAACGCTTCACTCCTCATTAGGCTCCCCACAAGCTCTCTGGTCACTCTAAAAGGGCCGCCCTGAATCTGGCCCTTTTATAGACTGGGCCCTGGCTACTGGAATCAGCTGGAAGGTACTAGAACTTCCCTATGTTGTCCTATGGCTCAGAACCGTGAGGTAAAAAAATGTGGCAGTTACAAGACACCATTTTGTGTGTCTGTATTCACCATGTTAAGAGAGCGCCTAGGCCTCAAAAAGTTATAGGGGTAAGGTAGCACCTAACCCCAAGGACAGCACCAAAAATTATAGTGGACATAAAAATGAAAGGAGTTAGGAGGCGAAAAGGGGCCAAAAATAAATAAATAAATAGGAGGGACCACCCAAAGAGCTGTCAGGTCTAACACGCGTCCCCCCCAGCTGAAAGTGGGGAGAGCTACCCAACCCCTTGGGAGTTCTCATCACTAAGGCAGAAATACCTAGAGAGACCGTCTGCATTGGCGTGGTCCACTCCAGGCCGATGTTCTACCCGGAAGTCCATTCCCTGTAGAGAGATGGACCATCTCAACAACTTGGGATTCTCTCCCTTCATTTGCATCAGCCAATGAAGGGGCCGGTGGTCAGTCTGCACCAGGAAGTGCGAGCCAAACAAGTATGGCCGCAGCTTCTTCAGAGCCCATACCACCGCAAAGGCTTCCCGCTCAATCGCACTCCACCTCTGTTCCCGGGGAAGCAGCCTCCTGGACAAGAAGACCACAGGTTGGTCCAGACCCTCTTTATTGAGTTGCGATAACACTGCCCCAATGCCATGCTCTGATGCGTCCGTTTGGACAATGAATTCCTTTGAAAAATCAGGGGCCCTTAAGACTGGAGCTGCACACATTGCTTGTTCCAAGGTGTCAAAGGCTCGTTGACAGGCCTCTGTCCAGACTACCTGTCGGGGTTACTTCTTGGAAGTGAGTTCAGTTAGAGGTGCCACAATTGTGCCATACCCCTTCACAAAGCGACAGTAGTATCCTGTGAGGCCCAAGAATGCTCGGACTTCAGTTTGGGTCTTGGGGGGCTCCCAGGCCATGATAGCCTCAATCTTAGCCTGGAGGGGCTGCACCGTTCCCCTGCCCACCAAGTGGCCTCGGTACACCACCGACCACTGCCCAATCTGGCATTTGCTGGCCTTAATTGTCAAGCCAGCCTGTTTCAGGGCTTGGAGAACAGCCTGTAAGTGACACAAGTGGTCCTCCCAGCTGCTGCTGAAGACGGCAATGTCATCTAGATAAGCAGCAGAGAAGGCCTCCATCCCGGAGAGGACCTTGTTCACCAGCCGCTGAAAAGTGGCAGGAGCGTTCTTGAGCCCAAAGGGCATCACACAGAACTGGTAGTGGCCTTCAGGCGTGGAGAAGGCTGACCTTTCCCTTGCTCCATCTGTAAGGGAGATCTGCCAGTACCCTGATGTGAGGTCAAAAGTACTCAGGTATTGGGCAGCTCCCAGCCGGTCAATGAGTTCATCCGCCCTAGGGATCGGATGAGCACCAGTTTTGGTCACTGAATTCAGTCCCCTGTAATCCACACACAACCTTAGTTCTGGAGTGGTGCCCGGTGGGGCAGCTTTTGGTACCAGAACCACCGGACTGGACCAGGGGCTACTTGAAGGTTCAATCACTCCTAGCTCCAGCATCTAAGTTACTTCACCGTGGATGCTGGCCTTCAGCTTATCTGACAGCCGGTAGGTCTTAGACTTCACAGGTGGGCTGTCTCCTGGGATGTATGACGTTACAACGCATACTTTTACAACGACTACCATTACAACGAATTTTTTACAACGCAAAAACTTTTACAACGCATACCATTACAACGCAAGATTTTACAACGCAAGTACCTTTACAACGCATACCATTACAACGTAAATATTGGTAAGTATATAATATTTTTTTTAATATAAATTATTTTAAATTATTAGAATATAATTAAATTTTATTTAATTTTATTTAATTAATTTAATTTAAATATAATTTTAATTTATTTTTACAAATTAACCCTGTACCCCAAAAACCCAAAACTGACCCTGAACCCTAAAAATATTTTTTTTAATTTAAATTAATTTAAATTATTAAAATATAATTAATTTTTATTTAATTACATTTAATTAATTTAATTTAAATATAATTGTATTTTATTTTTACAAATTAAGCCTGTACCCCAAAAACCCAAAACAGTCCCTGAACCCTAAAAATACCCCTTTACCCAAAAACCCAAAACTGACCCTGAACCCTAAAAATACCCCTTTACCCAAAAACTGAAAACTGACCCTGAACCCTAAAAATACTCCTTTACCCAAAAACTAAAAACTGACCCTTAACCCTAAAAATACCCCTTTACCCAAAAACTGAAAACTGACCCTGAACCCTAAAAATACCCCTTTACCCAAAAACTGAAAACTGACCCTGAACCCTAAAAATACCCCTTTACCCAAAAACTGAAAACTTACCCTGAACCCTAAAAATACCCCTTTACCCAAAAACTGAAAACTGACCCTGAACCCTAAAAATACCCCTTTACCCAAAAACTGAAAACTGACCCTGAACCCTAAAAATACCCCTTTACCCAAAAACTGAAAACTGACCCTGAACTCTAAAAATATCCCTTTACCCAAAAACTGAAAACTGACCCTGAACCCTAAAAATACCCCTTTACCCAAAAACTGAAAACTGACCCTGAACCCTAAAAATACCCCTTTACGCAAAAACTGAAAACTGACCCTGAACCCTAAAAATACCCCTTTACCCAAAAACTGAAAACTGACCCTGAACCCTAAAAATACCCCTTTACCCAAAAAGCCAAACATATAATATTTTAAAAATAATTATATACTTACCAATACTTACGTTGTAATGGTATGCGTTGTAAAGGTACTTGCGTTGTAAAATCCTGCGTTGTAATGGTATGCGTTGTAAAAGTTTTTGCGTTGTAAAAGTTTCGTTGTAATGGTAGTTCGTTGTAAAAGTTGCGTTGTAAAGGTTGTTTCCCGTCTCCTGTGTCCACATCATGGTAACACAGGTGGGACCTTCCTGGGATAAGGGAGAACAGCGAGGAAAACTGCTCCAGGACCTGTTGGCAGTCCCTACGCTGTTCAGGAGTTAGGGATGGGGAGAGAATCACTCCCTTCACCAACCCATCCTTTTCCTGAGACGAAAATAGATCAGGGAGAGGCTCACTTTCCTCTTCCTCTGCTCCATCAGTCACCATCATCAAGATGACCTCGGGCCTCTCATGGTGGGGTTTGAGGCGATTGGCATGGAGCACCCGATGGGGCTGCCTGGGGGTCTTAAGGTCCACTAAGTAGGTGGCCTTGCCCTTTTTCTCAATCACCTCAAAGGGGCCTGTCCAGCGATCCTGGAGGGCACTAAGCTCTCCAGGTTCCATCACCCACACTTTCTGGCCAGGCTCCAATTCCACAGGATGAGCATTGTGGTCATACCACTCCTTCATCACTGCCTGGCTGGCTTCCAAGTTGTCAGAAGCTTGCTTCCACAACTTAGCCATTTGGCTCCGGAAGGCCAGCATATAGCTCACCACATCCTGGGGAAGCTTCCTGGGAGTCTTTTCCCATCCGTCTTTCACCAGGCTGAGAGGTCCACGTACAGGGTGCCCATACAGAAGTTCGAAGGGGCTAAAGCCCACTCCCTTCTGTGGCACTTCCCTGTAGGAAAACAACAGACAGGGTAGGAGGACGTCCCATTTCCTCCGCAGGCTCTCAGGCAGACTTCTGATCATGCCTTTCAAGGTTTTGTTGAACCTTTCCACTAGACCATTGGTCTGTGGGTGGTAAGGGGTGGAAAACCGGTAGGTAACCCCACACTCCTTCCACATAGCCCGCATGTAAGCTGACATGAAGTTGGTCCCCCTGTCGGACACAACTTCCTTGGGGAAACCCACTCGGGTAAAGATCCCCATCAGGGCCCTAGCCACTGCAGGTGCAGTAACGGTCCTCAAAGGAATTGCCTCTGGGTACCGAGTGGCGTGATCCACCAGAACCAGGATAAACCTGTGACCAGCTGAAGTTGGTGGATCCAACGGCCCAACAATGTCAATGCCCACCCTTTTAAAGGGGGTGCTAACGACAGGTAGTGGTTCCAGGGGAGCTTTCAGCTTCACCCCTGTTTTCCCACTGGCTTGGCAAGACACACATGTCCGACAGTAAGTGTCAGATGCCACCCTCATCTGAGGCCAGTAGAAATGAGGGACAAGCCGGGCAAAGGTCTTGTCCTGACCCAAGTGTCCTACCAAGGGTATTTCGTGAGCCAGTTCTAAAAGAAGGCTCGCTATCATTGGGGGACAACAAAGGCCTGTGATGAACCATGCACTGGAGCCTTGGGTTCACTGTAGAGGAGTCCATCCTCCCAGTAAATATGGTAGTTCCCTACAGTGTTACCCACTGCCTGGGCTTCTGCCTGTCGCCTCAGACCCTCAAGGGTAGGGCACTCCTTTTGGCCCTGACAGAACTCTTCCCTGGTAGGCCCTCCTCCACATGCCACTCGGCAGGGATAGGTAGGTTCTCCAGGGAGACAACATCCCCCTCCGTGGACTCCGGGTCCACCACCACAGGTGGCCTATCCATCTCACGGGGTGTGGATGCCGAGGCAGGCTTCTCCTGTCCCCGGATCTTTCCTTTTTGACAGCCGGCTGTGCCTTTGTTCCAGGCTCCAGCCCTGGCGAACTCCCCCTCCGGGTAGTTGCGGACCTCGTGCTGCCACAGGCCCAGTCAGGTGTACCCAGCATCTCAGAATGAGTCCGGTATTCCACCTCCTTCCAAGCATTGTGCTCCATATCATTCCCCAACAGACAATCAACTGGCACGGCAGTTCTTACGGCAACTCGAAGAGAACCTGCAACCCCCTCCCACTCAAATGGAACTTCGGCCACCAGGTAGTGACCTATTCTGCCGTCAGCCATCGCGGCGGGGTGAAGCACGTGTGGAATCACTTGCTCTGGAGACACCAGATGACTCCTTACCATAGTCATACTGGCGCCTGTGTCTCTCAGAGCTTCCCCTCTTTGGCCATTGATGGTGACCCACTGCCCATACTTGGTAGTATTTGAGGGCACCTGGATCTTAGGAACCATCTCCCGATCTCCCAGGGACACTAAAGTGACTCCCGCCAACTCCCTCCCCTTATCTAAGGGCAACTCCTCCCCGAGCACTACACTAGCTACTCCCGGGGCTTTTCCTCCAGTGGGAGGGGGTGGTCTCTTTGGGCACTTGGCGTCTCCTTTATAGTGCCCAACCCCACCACATTCATAGCAGCGGACAACCCTTGGCTGCTGACTATGGTCAGGATGAGGGTTTTTCAGCGGGTTGGTCCTAGGAATAAATCCTGATCCCTTTCGTTGGAAACTGTTTTGGGGGCCTTTAGAGAACTCCCTTCTCTTATCTCCCCCCTCTTTCTTCTGGGGACCGCCCTGACCAGTCCTTTGGGAATCCCCTCCAGTCCCCTTTGAGGACACCCGGGTACTAGCCTTCTCAGCAAGCTTCCTGGGGCTGGTAAGCTTGCTATCCACCAGGTGTTGTCGCATCTCGGGAAAACATTTCTCGAGTAGGTGCTCCTTTAAGATTAGTTCATACAACCCCTCGTAGTCCTCCACCTCGCTGCCTTGCACCCAACCCTCTAAGGCCTTTTTGGCATAATCTAGGAAATCCACCCAATTCTGTGTAGCCAGTTTGTGGCTGTTCCTGAATTTTTGTCGGTACTTCTCAGGAGTCAGCCCAAACTTTCTTATCAGTGCCACTTTCATGGTGGGGTAGTTAGTCTGCTCCTCCGGTTCTAGGGCCGGAAGCGCATCCCTTCCTGTGGGAGGCATGTATTTATAAAGGCCACCCCCCAGTGTCTTTCCAATATCCCATGGGCTCTTAGCGAGACCTCATAGGCAGCCAACCATTTCCCAATGTTGTCTCCTACACTGTAGCTGGCGACTACGTCTTTTGGCAAATAGGGTCTGGGTTCCCTGGTTATCTGTTTGGGTTCGCTGCCACCAACAGGAGCACTAGGAGTCCCTATTTGCAGGGCCTTGAGGTCTAACTCCTTTAAACTCAATTCATGAGCCAGCCTCTGTTCCTCCCTCTCCTTCTCCATCTTAGCTAACTCCCACTTCAACTGCCTATCCTCTCTTCGGTCAGCTAATTCGGCTTCGGTTAAGCTCCTCACAGAGACACTGCTGCCCTCCCTCGAAAGTGTCCTAGGACCTTGCAATAGGTTCCCCCTTTCGGTTTGGTACAATTCATCCACTCTGATGACAGTGTCCCTATCCCCCTCTTCCTCCTCCTTCCCCTCCGGCTGAGCTGCCACCCATGCTCTCAAGCTGGTTTGGAGTTCCCCCTTTTTAGCAGCACGCTTGAAAAACACCCCCTTACTTTGACAGAATTCCCTGAGTTGGGCCGCAGTGTAGGTCTCCAACTCTTCCAAATCGAATTCCATTTTGCCAACAGGGTCTCTGACAGTCACTTGGAAGAAGTCAAGAACGGGCGAGAGTTAAAAGCTACCGCCACCCACCACCAGGAAAGAATTTGGAAAAACAAAACTTTTAACCCCTTCGACGCTCATGACGAGCTGGGCTCGTCATGAGGTAGCCTCCTCGCACGCTCATGACGAGCCCAGCTCGTCATGAATAATGGGTTTTTAAAAATCTCAGCACTCTAGCAGAAATCCGCTAGCGCGCATGCGGTTAATTAGGGAGTCCGCTAGGAGAAAACTCCAGGTGTAGGAATGTGGTACACACCGCGTTACTACTAAGAGGATGCAAGCACAAGCTCTAATCCCACCACTGAACACCAATTATGTTGGACCTGGGGTCACCCAGTCCAACTAGGGTAGCTTAGCACAGAGTAGGTAAGACTAAACTCAGAGATAAATTGTGTTAAGCTTGCATCACACCTCACGCAGTAACTCAGCGCCCATCCACCAAAATAAATGACACTACACCAGTTTAGAAAAATACGAGTTGTTTTATAAAATCTCTTTGTAGTTTTCTCTTTGTTTCTTAGCAGTGTTTAGATTTCGTTCAGAAAATAACTTTACATTTGATTGTTAGCATATGCACATTTACATTTAGCATTAATGACACACTTCTCCCCCAAATGAAAGGAGCTCAGTAATAATTCTTGGCCCTTATATAAGCAGTGAATACACAGCTTTAGTTGAAGTAAACAGCAAATGTAAATGTTCCTTGCAGTTATACACAACTGTATCTTACCCTTGAGGGTTCAATGTTATTATTGGCAATAGGATACAGATTTTCAGCAAACATTTCACAATTAGCCCACTAGTACTGGGGTTCACAGTGAGGTATCTGAATTAAGACAGGCAAGATATTTTATTATTCTAATTAAGCTACATAGATTGCTCTAAAATCACAGTATCATGTCAGGTTTCCACAAGAACATTCTCTGTCTCTAATTGATCTGCATAACAGGAGTGGCCCCTTACTTATCCCCTGAACCGCTGTTACCTCGGCTTTCATGAATGCCAACCTAAGCCTCATTCAGAAGACACTTTCTTTCAGGCTACTTTCCTTAAATAGAGAAAATGCCTTATTCATAAAGCCACGCACTGGCGTCGTGCTGTTCCAGGCGTAGTTTAACAGAGGAGAGGTATCCCAAGGTCTTAGGGTTATTTCCAGGTCCCCTCCCGGTGATCAACAGTTATCCACTCTCAGGCTGATATCCCGGATAGGCCCTACTCTCCCCTCCTGGACAAACTTCATCGGCAGTAGCGAGGCCCTCTCAGCCCCTGGGGCCCCGCACTTCCCGTCATGTCCTTACCGGATGGTGAAAAGTTTAGTCTCGGCCTACTCGCCTGGCCGCGTCACCACCTCCCATCTCGTATCAGCTGTTCTGTGGTGATTCTGGCCCCAGCGCTGCAGTCTTTAGGCAGCTGACTGGGCCGGAGTTATGCGGCGTCTCCTTCAGCGTTTCACTCCGTCAGCGTCCCGCCCTCGCCTCACTCGTCAGAGGGGGAGGGAACTTACGCTGCCCGGCCTTCTTCACTTTGCCGATCCCTTCTTCCGGGATCTTATCCGACTGCACACGCACATGCTGATCTTTGCAGCGCTGGCCTCACAACCACTACCTCGATGGAAAACTGACCTGCCCCGCCGATTCTCCACAACGGGAACCCGCAATGAAGGGACAGCAGTCTAATGGCAGGATCGTCACCCGCTAGCTACTACCAGGTAGGGTTATCTTCCTCTATAGTCGGCAGGGCAGGAGAACCTTCAGGGGAAGTGGAACTGAACTACTAAACTCCACACTTCCCAAGGTGACAGTTCGGCCCAGATCACGAAGGAGGGTCGGAGGGGGGAAAGAGAGAGAGAAGGCTGGCCAACTTCCTTATGATCGAATCCTATCTCTGAGGAATTCCCAGGCCAGTCAACCACAGCTCCTCACAGGAACTCCGCCAGGATTAGGGGGCAAAAGTCAATGAGCAATGTCAGGGCTTAGTCGGTAGAAAGGGGGTCATGTCAGCAGAGTAGAACAGCCGGCCCACAGGACGATCTAGCTCCTAACAATGCGCCTGCCTCCCCACACTAACGCTTCACTCCTCATTAGGCTCCCCACAAGCTCTCTGGTCACTCTAAAAGGGCCGCCCTGAATCTTGCCCTTTTATAGACTGGACCCTGGCTACTGGAATCAGCTGGAAGGTTCTAGAACTTCCCTATGTTGTCCCATGGCTCAGAACCCTGAGGTAAAAAACATTGGCAGTTACAAGCCACCATTTTGTGTGTCTGTATTCACCATGTTAAGAGAGCGCCTAGGCCTCAAAAAGATATGGGGGTAAGGTAGCACCTAACCCCAAGGACAGCACCAAAAATTATAGTGGACATAAAAATGAAAGGAGTTAGGAGGCGAAAAGGGGACAAAAATAAAGAAATAAATAGGAGGGACCACCCAAAGGGCTGTCAGGTCTAACAATGTTGTTGCTATAACTATAAATTCAAGGCCATTTTAGAACTTCTCTGTTTCAGAAAAGTAAAAATGTTTTTGACTAGACTAGGAGACTCTAACCAGCTTTCATAGAACTAGAATGAAGATGAATCAACAGCGTAGTCTCTACTTCATTTTAATTGCTCAGTTGCTACTGGTTGTGTGAAAGTAGTGGGTGAGTGTGGTCATCACTGATTAACCAATATGTTTCTTGTGACTGCAAGCATTACTACTTATCTTTTAAAGGTACAGTAAACCCATAACTTCAGCTAATCTTAGTAACTATTGATTGGGCCTATTTTAGGCAACGTTTAACACTGTGGTAACGAGTTTTCAATGCTTCTAGGCTTGCAAAGTCATACAATGTCACTTCCAGTGATGTCACCATGGCAGGTGAATTCAAAGTCCACAAGATGATAGATGTAATTGTTTTTATTATGATAGTGATTTTTACGAAATGGCTTGGCCTACTGGACTAGAGCATCCACTGCAGGGACCTGTAATTGACCACACGGTCAGAAGATCTCTTTCTTGTAAGCCTGGGCGGAGTTTGCGGAGTTCCGCTACACAGAACTGTGCAAAGTGCAAACGGAAGGTTTCTAAATGGGAGCGGTCGTGGCCATCCTAAGCATCCGCGCTGAGAAATCTCTCAGGGATGTGCAGCTCCATGAGTTTTTTAGAATTCCGATAGATGCGCGGAGTGCAAAAATCATAAAAGCTCATAGTTGATCGTGGTAACAGGTTTATATGGAGTTAGTGGTTGTTTTTAATTTAGTGCCAGGTTTCTGTGACATTGTCCGGGTATATGGATATCTCCTTATGTTCGGGGACACGATGATACAGTGTTTGATTTTCTTTTAAAACCCAAGGTAAAATTGCACTTTAGTTCAGCAGTTGTTAACCTATGGTCCAGGGAACCTTGCGGGTCTACAACGCTTACCCCGGTGGTTCGCAACTGCCTAGGAAATTAAAGCATATTAACAGAATAATAAGATATACATAAATAAGGGAGCAATATTTTAAATCTCAAAACGGTCTGTAAATGTGAAGGATTTTTCAAAACAGAGTCTAAAAATGAAGATGGTATCCTCAGATTGATTTGTGGGAGCAGTGCAAGTGCATGCAACAGACTGTAGTATGGACGAAGGTGACCTCAATTGAATTTAGGAAAGCTTCAGTCTTGCTATCAAAATGAAAATACATTTTTTTTATATTTCTGAATTAAATAAAATATCTCATCATTTGTTTTTGATGACTGATTTCCATATTTGTGTGTCATTTTTTGTGGTTCAACTCATCTAAATTGCTTTGACCAGGTTCCCCATATTCCAATAATGATTCAGTGCCCCGGGATCCCATTACATATTAAGTGGGGGTCAGTAGAAGTCAAAAGGTAAAGAACCATCACTTTTGACCATTTATATCAAGATAACAAAAACCTGAAAGCAGTAGCATAATAAAGGAAGACTCAGGCCTGAAGCGTGGTGTCCCATCTGATGTGGAGTTATCTGACCACCCTATCCCCAACCATTTAAGCAGTTCCATGTAATTCATCTTGGTATTAGAGAACACTCCTGCCTTCTCTGAGTCACCTTGATAGAGCTAAAGAACCTAAACATTTAGGTGATAATAAGATAAATTATCGAAACCACCTAAAAATGATCTTGGCATCTACATTGGTGTTGCTGTGCTGTTCTGTGCCTATTTTCCTTTCATGATGATTGCCCTTGATCCCAATAGATATATTAAAACCAATCATAACTGGAGATGGTCTCACATGATACCCGCTGATTGATGGGACCAGTGACAGGCAGACCCTAAAAAGCTTGAAAAGTGACAAGAAGATATATTCTAGCTGTGGGGCTGCCTCTGTATGGTGCTGAACTGTGTGTCTACCTTACTTCTATAAAAAAGTGGATAGAAACCTGAAACTTCCGTGTAACCTAATTCATGAAGATAGGTGATGTTGCAGTAAGGCTCTTACATTGATAGAGATAGGAGGCTTCCTTGTTTAAGGTTTGTATAGATCTGACACCCAAAATATTGGTTGTGCTACTGCCTTAGTATTGTTCTGCTGGATGCCCACCCTACTTATCTCTCACAAAGGATGTTGTTGGGGACGGAGGCACAAGAGCCCCTTGAAATTCTATTTGTGAATAGTGAAAATATTCTGCATTGCCACATGCTGACTGAAGGAAGCAAGATTTAGACTTTTAAAGGTTTTGCTGTCAAGGTTTAAAGGTTGTGCTGGTGTGGGCCTACTTTCCCTTTACAACAGGTAACTTGTGACTGCAAAGAAGGGTGAGACACCATTGTTGGTGGTAGGAGTTATGTCATCATGCCAGATGCTGACTGGTGGAAACAAGAAGCGGACCTCTGAGAAAATTCCACAGCACTGACAGCGTACCCAAATCTTTTCATTTTTCCGCCATCAGGCTTAAGGACAAGGGGAGTCATCTAGAGGTATGTTACTGTAAGTTTCTACAAGTGCACTACAATACATAGGCTTCTAGAGTTAAAAATTCAAATACGAGGGGGCGTGGCTAGCAGCCAACGATGGCGGCCGCAGCTTAGAGAGGCTCCCGTGGGAAGGCGGCATCCCGCATTAATCCGCTATCTTAATCCGAATATTATTGGTGTCTGAAGGGGCGGACCGTGTCTAGAGCCCTTGCGGCGCACACCGGAGCGTTCCAGGGACGGAAAGGACAGGCGATCGCCTTGAGCCGGCTCGCGGAGCGGAGGAGAGGAGGGGCCTGCTGTCCTCCAGAAAGCTGCGGTGTGGAGTGCGGCTGGAGCCCGGGCGGAAGTTGACCGTCGGCGGCTGGGACGGGGCGGAAGTGCCGGTCCCGCGGTCGTTCTGCCTGTCGACGACCGGACCTGCAGTACAATCCCCAGGACTTGGTGAGGCGACTTGCGGAGCCCGGCGGAGGTAACCTCGCCCACAGCCCCGGCGTGGCAGATCCAGAGCGACGGGGCGGACGCCCGGGGGACGGCGGCCACCATATTGAGGGTCGGGCCCCCTTGGTACTGCAGGCCCCACCATCCACACAACGGTCGGAGGCGCCGCACCGGCTAACGAAGGGAGAAGGGTGGCCTCATCCCAGTGAGCGGCGGCCGGCAGCGGAGCCGTCGGTGAGTCGTACGCAGCCCTCCCCCCTCCCCCATCGCTCCACAGCGCACAACTGACCACGGGCGCACCTGGGGAGTCGGGGGTACAGCGGAGAAGAGCGCCAGACAGCAGCCTTTACTACCGCACGTAGCGGTGGGAAGCGTGGCCCCTCATTCGACCTGGCATTGATGGCACTATAGCGGAGGGGACTCACTTTGCCTTCCCGGCAGCCATCTCATCGGGCGCAAACGTGGTAGACTGCACGACTGCCTGCACTCAGGTTGGCCTTCCATTAGTGAGCTACACTGCGTGCCCTCCGATTGCCACCTGGGACGGCCACTTTTGTAGAGACCGGAACGAGGGACACTGGGACCGGGGGTTAGTCGCGGACCCATCGCTGCAGGACTCATCTCTTTACCGGCCCTGCCTTACCATATCGGTGGGGGAACGCACCGCCCACGGAGGAAAGGCCATGTCCAACAGAGGGCCCAAACTCACGGTAGCACAAGCAAAATTGAACAGATTCGCATATGAACAACAGACACCTCCTCAGGAACAGCGCAAATCCACAGGGAAGACGATGGACACAGAGAGCGCCAAAAAAATCACACTTGAAGATGTAATGGCAGCGCTGGCCCAGGTTCAAGTCACGGTGGGGGCCACGGCCACGGATGTCACATTGATAAGGGCGGACCTTCAGAAAATCAACGAAAGGGTCAAGCAAGTGGAGGTAGTCACTAAATCCTTAGTGGAAGACGTGTCCGAACTGCAAACAGTGGTGGAAAGGCTACAAACAGACAACAAATTCCTTAGAGACAAACTGGATGATCAGGAAGGGCGCTCACGACGCAACAACGTCCGAATCCTAGGCGTGCCGGAATCGGAAGACACGGGCGCTCTTGACCTCTATGTGGAGGACCTGATTAACACCAGACTTCAACCGAAGGGTCTCTCCAACTTCTTTTCGGTGGAAAGGGCACATAGGGTCCCGGGAGGAAAGCCTAAACCTGGAGGACCGCCGAGACCGATCCTTGCTAGGCTGTTCAACTTCAGAGACCGCGACGCCATCCTGCAGGCGGCGAGAGTGGCACCTGCAATTCAGATCCAGAACTCACGGATTGCCTTCTTTCCAGACTATACGGCCGAAGTGTCCAGAAAGAGGAGAACGTTCCTTGAGGTTAAAAAGACGCTGAGAGACAAGGAGCTGCCCTACTCGATGCTCTTCCCGGCCCGACTGCGAGTAGTGGCAGACAAGAAAGTGTGGTTTTTTGATTCCCCGGAGGCGGCTCGCGACTGGCTTGAGGGTTGGCGCACGGACGACCGCTCGAAGAGACGACAACGGTCCAACAACAGCCAAGGAGACGACATTGGAACTGGTTCCCAAACATCGGGCCGGGGGGGTGCGGGAGGCTCCCCGCCTCGCGGCCGTACCGGCAAAGGCGGAATAGAATGACTTGCTCTCATGGTCCTGGAACTGCTTTACTTGCTGAACAATGGTTGATCTATGCGATAGCCGCGAGAAGACTCTGACGCGGGCGGACCCCGGAAGCACGCGGGGATGCCGCCTGATCGGGGAGACACTCTCCCCCCACACGCAAGTACACTGGTTAAGGGGAGGTTTAAGCACTCTGCTCAGTTGGGGGGGCGGGCAGTTGTAAGTCCGTTAGGCAGGGGTGCAGGGAGGGGGGAACAGGGGTGGGGGTGTTTTGTTACAGTTAGGAATTCACATGTATGGTCAACACAAAAGCGTTGCTTTCACCTTAATTTTCAGATGCTTGGTGTGATGTACGACGACTGGCCCCCTTGGCCGAACCCCTCCTACGTCCTACTGCAGGTCCACGTACCACACGCTCGGGACTCCCACTCCCTCTGTCACGCATTAGAACTCACACCCACAAATGGCTGGGAGCCAGATCCCTGAGGCAGAGGGCGTAGCCTCGGAGTCTCAGCACTCATCCCTGAGATTACTGTCTTGGAACGTGCGGGGGCTGGGGGACAAGGTGAAGCGGGGTCTGGTGTTAACCGCACTTAAACGACAGAGACCCACCATAGTGCTGCTGCAGGAAACACACCTGACGGGGGGGGCCACCAAAGCGATGGATAGGAAAGGATACAAAATGGTGGTGCATTCGAGTTTTACGTCTGGGTCGAGGGGTACTGGCATTTTGATACGGAGGGCCTCGCAATTCATCACTTTACAAACCAGGAAAGACGATCAGGGCTGCTTTGCCGCGCTACAGGGACAATGGGAAGGTAGGCTTCTTAATATAGTATCCGTCTATGTCCCACCGGCACTACACTCGGTGCAGCTTCCAAGGCTGGGTGATTTTCTGCTATCCCTGCCCGAGGGTGAGGTTATCCTAGGGGGGGACTTTAATGCCATAGTGGACGCACAACTTGACAGGTTCCCGGCAACATCTCACACGACAGGGACCCCCCGCCTACAGCGTTTCATTACGGCTATGGGCCTAACAGACGTGTGGAGATTCCTTCACCCTTCTCTACAACGGTACACGTTTCACTCCGCCGTTCACGGCAGTATGACGAGAATAGATCACTTTTTCGCCCTGGGTGATGCGCTCCGACTTGTGGACGCAATAGAGATCCACCCCCGGGGTATTTCAGACCACTCACCAATCTCTCTCACACTCTCCTCCCAGGAAAGGTCCCGTAAACGCATTTACCCCATACACGCCACCTACCTAAAGATTCCCCAGGTCCGCAAGGCCCTGAAGAGGGCGACTACACATTACTTTACTGAGAATGAGGGTTCAGTACGCTCACCGGGGGTGCTTTGGGAAGCCTACAAGGCGGTCTTGAGGGGTCAAGCCATAAGCTCCATCACGAGACATAAACGGGACCAGGCACAAGAGTTGGATAAATTGGAACTGACACTCCAAACCTTGCAGACAGCACACGAACGCCACCCGTCCCCAGCCTCCTCGCATGCACTTGACATACAGCAGCGGCTATACAGCGATCATTTGCGCATTCAGGTACGGAAACAGATTACTGACACTCAGGATCGGGTTTATGAGGTAGGGGACAAGGCTGGGAGAATGTTAGCTTGGCTAGACAAAAGGGAAGGGAATTCCAAGGGTATCCCACGCTTAAAGGATGGTCAGGGACAGGTGTACACGAACCCGCGACATATAGTGGATCAGCTCGCAAGTTACTTTGAAGGGGTCTACACGCCAGCAACTGTGATCGCCCCTGAGACGGCTAGGGAGGCATTGGCGCCAATTGAGATCCGAACTCTATCGCCGGAAATGTCCAACGAATTGGAGGCGGACATTACCGCTGACGAAATCCAACTGGCGATAGCGGCTCTGAAATCAGGCAAGGCTCTGGGGCCCAACGGCATACCTATAGAATGGTATCAGGCGGCACCGGAAACTCTTAGCGTGCATTTGCTAAGAATGTATAAGGACTGTCTAGAAAAGGGCACGCTTCCTCCGGATCAGAGGTTGGCGACGATAGTGGCCATCCCCAAGCCAGGGAAACCACCTGAGGACTGTTCATCCTATCGTCCCATATCACTGCTTAATGCAGAGGCTAAAATCCTCGCCAAACTCCTAGCGACTAGGCTCTTACCGCATCTTGCGTCCCTTGTCCACCCGGACCAGTCCGGATTCATGCCCCACAGAAACACGGCGCTGAACTTGCGTCGGCTGCATGGGGTACTGGCCAGGGCAGATTCCATTCCGTCCCCGGCAGTGGTGTTGGCTCTTGATGCCAGGATGGCATTTGACCTAGTGGAATGGAACTACTTGTTTGAGGTACTGTCGCGGTTGGGGTTTGGTCCCAGCTTCATAGCATGGGTTAGACTGCTGTACACGGAACCAGTTGCTCAGGTGGTGGCGAACGGGCACATTTCGAGAACATTTTCCTTGGGGAGAGGTACGAGACAGGGATGCCCCCTCTCGCCATTGCTGTTTGCGTTATCCTTGGAACCGCTTGCCACTCTCATTAGGACCTCGCCCTTACTGAAGGGAATAAGTTGGAAGGAGGGTCAGGAGGATCGTCTGTCGCTTTATGCCGACGATATGTTGGTATATCTCATGGATCCGGATGAGGGGGTGCCGGCCCTGCTACGCCTCTGCGATGATCATGGGAGGGTCTCCGGGTACACGATAAACTGGAACAAGTCGGAACTGTATGTCGTGAAGGGACAGCTCCCCGTGCTGGCGGCGGACTGCCCTTTGAAGGTGGCAGGCTCCTCCTTTAAATACCTGGGTATTCACGTGACTAGAGACCCCACTGAATTTCTGGACAAAAACTTGTATCCCCATTTGGAAAGATTCAAACAGGATGTCAAATTCTGGGCGGGACTCCCACTAACGCTTTTGGGCAGGGCCGCATTATATAAAATGATGTCCTTACCCAGATTTTTGTATGTTCTTGATAACACGCCCTACCAAGTACCTCCCAGATTCTTTCAAAGAGTGGCAGCGCTGGTCTCCAATCTCTTATGGGGTAATTTGCCGGCTCGTATTGCACAGCCCAAGTTACACAGGGGATGGTACGATGGGGGCATCGCATTGCCCAACCTGAAACTGTACTATTGGGCAGCGCACCTTAAACCCATCAACCACTGGCTCCACGCCCCCCAAACTGACCCAGCCTTTCAGGCCGACAGGGAACAACTGGGTACTGATTCCATGCTGGCCCCATTATATGACCAACGCCGAGTCCGTAAATTAGTGGGCCCCACCAAACTAACAGTGACGCTCTGGCATGCCTCGACAGCGGCTTTGGGCTGGAAGGGGAAAATAACGAAACTCACTCCGTTATGGGATTCCCGAGCTTTGGGCAATATGAGAAATAGCCGGGGCTTTTCCCAATGGGATGCTATAGGGATCTCCACGGTGGGGGACCTTTGGGAGAGAGGGGAGGTGATACCTTTTACAAGATTGAGAGAAATGTACACCCTGAATGAACGGGAGCTCTATAGGTACATGCAGATAAAACATGCACTGCTCACTGTCCTGCCCCCTCACGCGGACCTACCGGAATCTTCCCCGCTGGAAGACCGCTTGCTTACAGAATTCATGCCCGAACGGGCGACGTCCCTCACATATCGTAAATTACTCAACAACCTGCCAGACCCACTGATGTCTCTGAAGGAGAAGTGGGAGGGGGACACTTGTGAAATGGACGAACAGGAGTGGAATGCAGCCGTAGCGTCGCCTAAAGAGGTGGGAATCTCGGCCCGGATGCGACTTGTACAGCTGAAGATATTACACAGGGTCTACTACACCAGAACTATGCTACACCGCATACGCAGATCACAACACCCATATTGTCTTCGCGGTTGTGGGGAGGAGGGCACATTTTTTCATACCTTATGGGAATGCCCCCGGATCAGGGAATATTGGGCACGGATCCTACGCACCATATCACAAACACTGGAGATATCGTTGTTGCCCGAGCCACGGCGGTGTTTACTTAATGTATGGGAACCTAACGATCTATCCAGACACAGCCAAATCTGGGCAACGGTGGGTCTAATGGTAGCCAAGCGAGATATTGCACAGCGATGGGGGGCTGCTGAGGTACCGACTAAGAACCATTGGTGCTTAAATATGGACAGGGTGATGATAACGGAGAGGGCAGTTTACTCAAGTAGGGCCTGCCCGGGGAAGTGGAACAAAATCTGGACTAAGTGGAATGCCTACAGAGGGGATATTTGTGAGCCCTTAGCAGAGGAGGAACAGGAAGACTCTGAAGGGGAGGAGGACGATAGCTAGTACTCCCGCGAAACAGCATTAAGGGGTGCATACCAGTCGACAGGGACTCACTGGACAGCGTACTGCCACAGGGGAATGACAGGGGGGTGGTGTGAGGTCACGGGCCAGTTGAGAACACATTCTTAGGGACACTCGCACTGGATGGGACAGCGGGCGTGGGGGGAGGTACCAAGGGACTACATTACATGGGAAAGCTGTTAAAGCTTAACACTACTCACCATATGATCGAATTGTGATTCCGATGTTTTGGTTTTATCTGTTTCATTGTTGTCTTCGTGAGAGGAAAAAACCCAAAAACCTGTATATTCTTTGATTTAAATTGCATAACGCTGTACCTTTCATTGTGGCATAGCCATCTTTATCCTCCAATGCCAATTGTGACTACGCGACAAGTTGCATGCTACATACTGCCTACTGAACTGTTATAGCGGCCAGCCCGTTGGGTTGTAGGCATTCCGCTGTGTAACTTGGACGGTACAATAAAGGTTTTTGAAAAAAAAAAAAAAAAAAAAAAAAAAATAAAAAAATTCAAATACATTGTCATAGAGATTTTAAGGATTACATTTATCAAATACAAGTGTTCATAATTCTTTCCTGAAATGAATTTATGCTGGTATAGATCAGAGGATAGGGAATTTTAGAGAGTGGGTGGAAATACTAAGGGGTCCATTACGATGCTGTTCGCAAAGGCTCTGAATCGAATTTGGGTCTGCCGAAATCGGATTCGATGCCTTGTTTCCGACCGATTTGGAAACCTTTCCGAATGACCGATTACGATGTTCAGACTTTCCAAATCGGTTCCGAATCTGAACCCGATGGCATTTGGAAAGTCCAAGTAATTCGGAGCTGAATTGTGCGTGTCTACGGGCCACGTTTCCAATCAACTCGGAAGCTTTACGACCGATCAATTACGATTTCAGATTCGGACAGCCTTTCCGAACCGGTTGTTCTGACTCGGATTGGCTATCAGAATCTGACTTTAGGGGCCCGAAGCAGGTCCCCCTTTACCCGGGACCTTCCAAATCGGTCCTGTGTGGGTACCTAAAAGACCCCTTTCCAACAATGGGGTGCTCGCCACAGGTGCACGATTTCCCCCAGCCACCCCTTTCTTCAATGGGAGCCTGTGTATTAGGTCGGAACACAGGCTCCCATTGAGGTCGATGGGAGTCCGAACGAATCATGTCCGGAAGCATCCAGATGCATCGTAATCGGTCGGTCAGACTCCCTGGATCCGATTCGGTCAGAAACCATTCCAAGACTGATTCGGTCAGAATGCTTTCCGACCATCATCATAATCGACCCCTAAGAAAGAACCTCCACCCAGATGAGTTTTACAAACTCTTGGTGTGGACAACAGAAGTTCCTAACTGACACTTGCAACCGCAAAAATGCTTTTTTTAAAGTACAAACTGCAAATTGCTATTCAGTAACTTATTACCAAATCACAATTTGGGTTTGCAAACAAATACTGATTCAATATTTGGAAGGGGCATCCTTCCGAATTCAGGTTGCAAAACAGTAATATGTTACCACCAGTTTAAAAGTGGTGGTAATCCATTCGTAATTCAAAAGGGGTCCACTTGCTACCCCTTCCCCTTTAAGAATGTTAAAAAATATTTTTAAGAGCAGCTAGTGGTTCAAGGGACCACCGCCTGCTCATAAAAAATGTAACTTAAAAGTTTCATCTTCTTTTTTGAAACGCATAGTGTTTTCCTTTAATGAAAATGTGCTGCATTTAAAAAAAAGAAAAATGATTGGTTTATTCAGAAGCAAACCCAGACATGCTGTTCTGCTGATCCAAGCAGGCCACCAATCCCTGTGATAGCTCAAATTCTTAACGGGTTGCAAACTACGACCTCCCTTACTAATATTCGAGGTAGGTCAATTTGTGACCTACTAAGAATCACTATTTAGAAATAAAGTGGCAGATGCTTCAAGCTAATTTGCGTTCGCAAATGGCTTGATTTGCATGATCGAGTGGTTTGCAAACCCAAAATGCATGTTGGTATGCATTTATCTCAAATTTCGATTTGGGAGCATGTTACAGAATCGCTGTTTGGGATTGCAAATGCATACTGATTCGGTCTTTGGAACAGGCGTGTTTAGGGTGTCTCTTAGAATGGTATGTATTGATTTTTTGCAACCAAATTCTGGTTGCAAAACATTTATATTTTACAACCAATTGAAAGTTGGTGGTCCTTCCTCATCTCCCCCTCACATACTCACGCGCTCCTTGCTCATCTCCCCCTCACATACTCACAATAGTAAACATAATTACTGTCTTTTTTGTGCACAATAACACAAGTACAGCCCCGAGGAAGCCCCAGGCCAGATGGCCATGTAAGGGGGCGAAACACGTGTTGGCTGTTTTTTCCTTCACCCACTCTGATGAAGAGTGCAAATGAATCTACAAACACCTCATGTGAAACCAGTGCGTCATTGGAATTTTTTCCCGCATAAAATTACAGATGAGAGGAATCTTGCCCAGCAAACCAGTTGAAACTTGCTGACTTTAGGGAGTTAGGGGTTTTCCCCCTGTCAAAGGCAAGTACCAAAAAAGAAGATTCTACGCTCAGTTTCCGGCTAGTGAGGGTTTGGGACCTCTTACCCCTCATTTCTAGAAACCCATTTGCAAATGGGAAGGGGTCCCCATGGGACCCCTTCTCCTTTGAGAATGTTTAAAAAAATATTTTTGAGAGCAGGAAGTGGTCCCATGGACAACTGCCTACTCTTCAAAAACAAAAAGTAAAAGTATAATTTTCTTTTTTTAAATGCAACCTATGTATCCCTTAAAGGAAAACGGGCTGCATATAACAAAAAAGTTTGCTTTATTTAAAAGCAATCACAGACATGGTGATCTGTTGACCCAAGCAGGCCACCCTCTCTGTCCTGGCCGTGATTCCTAGTTGCAAATTGCTGAGCTACCTCATTAATATTTATGCGGTAAGTCAATTTGCGACCGAGTAGGAATCGCTATTTAGAAATTTTTAATTTCATACATTAGGAAATACCAATATCCTAATTGTGATTTGGAGATAATCACAATTAGGGAATTGGAATTCCCAAAGTTGATACATCTGACTCAAAAGATTTTTGCACATTAGGAATATTGATTTCCCAATTGCAATTTGGAGATAATCGCAATTATTAAATCAGTATTCCTAATGTTTTTCCATCTGGCCTCAGGAATCGACAGGACATGTATCTAACTAAGTGGTTAGCAATGAAACCAGTAGTTGTCTGCCCAGTGTGTAAACTGCCATAAAATTGAGGTTCACCCACCAAGCTAAACTTGTGGTTTCCCCACCACATTTAGAGATGGAGGAACTGCAGTGTTTCTGCCAGCAGAAACCCTGGGACTGGCGGCCATTCTGCCATTTGACTAAGAAGTAATAGAGGTGGTCACTCACACCTGTTAGGGGAAAGTAAACATCACTAGATTTCCACGCTTATGTCTCACACCTGAGACATACCAGTCTCAACGAAATCTAACTATGAGGTAGAGGGCACAGGCCACAGGACACCAAGCAGTAAGACTTAGTTGAAAGACAGGCAAGGCAGAAGCGATCTGACCAGCTCATGTCTGTTCCCTGAATACCAACCAGAGGAACAAATGAGTCTCTGCTTAAGAGCATTTTGTCTGAGCAACTGCTGCCAGAAACAGACATCTTGCATTCTCTTAGTGATTCACTTATATTTGCAACACCTGATTGTCTTTGTGGCCCAAGACCTACTGCCCCTGAAGAGCACAAAAATAATAGCTGGCCTTTGCTTCCAGTTGGTAGATTGATGGCCATTCCAAAGTGACCACTTTGCTGCATTTTTTATTAAATTTTTCAGATTTGCACTCCAGTTACAGTGAATGGCAACCTTCTTCTTCTCCTGCACTTTGACTTTTTCACATTCCCAACTTGTGCAAAGTTACGCATCAATAGAGAAAAAGAAATGGAATAAAACACACATGTGATTTTAAATCTAAATAGTTTCTTGACCATATCGCCATTGAACAATAAACATTTGCAATGATAATGAATGCTTATGACTAGAATTATTGATTTAAATGGATTTATAATGTCCAAACAGGATATGTGTCTGATTGTATTAATATGGCGTGACACCAACAGAGCTAATAAGCCTGCATTATATATACTGACACCCTTTTAATGTGTTACATTGAAAAGCATATCATGTTACATTGAAAAGCATATCATGTATTTATGAATATTAATGTGGAGACCCCTTGACAAAGCTAGTTGGCCTGTCTTATTTAAATTGACACTCCTGTGTGAATGCTGTGAAGTTACATCTGATATATGTGGGAGGGGGACTGTGATTATGGGGTCGGGTCCCACTAGGGGAGTAATGTGACATGAGGGTGTCTCAAAAGTTATTTCAATCTGCCTGATGTATATATTTGTAATTTAATGCATAGTTTTTAGATGTGTGTATTAAAAATGATTTTGTTTTTGTTGAAAAAACACTGACTGGACAATAATGTATCTTTGCTGCAGTCAGGGAATTGAGGGGTATATTACCAACCAATAGAGATAATTTTTGTCTCTAACTTGTTTAGAGACAAAAATTATCGCCGCACATCGGCGATTTTTATCGCAGATAAACCTTGCTATTAGCAAGGTTTATCGCAAATGCGATAAAAAACGGCCGCAATGCATGAATATCGCTGAAAAGTCAGCGATATTCATGCATTATCGAGCAAATGCTCTTAGCCATGTTATCCACCTCCCATTGGTTAACATGGCTAAGAACTGCTCAGGGCAGGTGTTAGCTTTTGGAGATATTCGCGCTTAGCCGAATATCTCCAAAAGTTGGTAATAGGAGATAGCGATGTTAGCGACTGTTTTCAGTCGCTAACATCTTGGCACGCCCACTTTGCATGTCATTAGTGATAAATATCACTGACATGCAAAGCGGGGCCCAAGATGGTCACTATCTCCTATTAGCTGTCGCTAACTGGTGTTAGCGACAGCTTGGTAATAGGGAGATAATTTTATCTCCGCTTTCTTGGCTTTTAAAGCCAAAAATGCGGAGATAAAGCCCCTTGATAATATACCCCTGAGATTGCTAGGCCACACCACTTCTCCTGACTAGGCTTTGGAGTTCTGTGCTTCCATGCTCTGAGAGTGTCACGTGCTATAAAGGGGTACTTTGGGGCATATTATCAAGGGGGTTTATCTCCGCTTTTTTGGCTTTAAAAGCCAAGAAAGCGGAGATAAAATTATCTCCCTATTACCAAGCTGTCGCTAACACCAGTTAGTGACAGCTAATAGGAGATAGCGACCATCTTGGGCCCCGCTTTGCATGTCAGTGATATTTATCACTAATGACATGCAAAGTGGGCGTGCCAAGATGTTAGCGACTGGAAACAGTCGCTAACATCGCTATCTCCTATTACCAACTTTTGGAGATATTCGCGCTAAGCGCGAATATCTCCAAAAGCTAACACCTGCCCTGAGCAGTTCTTCACCATGTTATCCAATGGGAGGTGGATAACATGGCTAAGAGCATTTGCTCGATAATGCATGAATATCGCTGACTTTTCAGCGATATTCATGCATTGCGGCCGTTTTTTATCGCATTTGCGATAAACCTTGATAATAGCAAGGTTTATCTGCGCTAAAAATCGCCGATGTGCGGCGATAATTTTTGTCTCTAAACAAGTTAGAGACAAAAATTATCGCTAGTTGTTGGTAATATGCCCCCTTGTTTCCCGTAAAAAGACCATTGTGGACCTCATTCTGGCTGCAAGAGAATGAGGCTACAAGCAAAGAGAAAACATCTTTTATGGATGGTTCAGTGTGATTGCTCACTACATGGTTACAGATATACACTCATCCACACTTGTGCAGGAGCTACATTGGGAAGGATGGAAGGGATAAAGGGATTTCCCCTGGTGAAGTCCCTTCCTAGGACAAAACGCATTGGCTGGGCTGGATGTTTTGTATTTGAAGAATAAAATAATTTGAAGACTCATTTTACGGCTCTCAAATGTCTATGAACTAATCTATCCATCTTGACAAACTGCTTTAATGTTTTTTATTTTTTCCTTTTAATATATTTGGACTTTATGAGTGCACTATTGTAATTTTGGTAGTGCTCCCTGCTCTGTTGAAAAGTGTTTGGGGAAAAATTGGGGCCTATGAGCAGTAGGGCCTATTGGAAGGTGCAGCGCTGTGTATTATGATACACATATGAACACTTGTGCGGTTGAGGCAAGCCCATTACTGCTCTCTTCGGACTTTACAGTTGTGGAACTATTGCTTGTGGAGGAGCAGAGAAGTACAATGAAAGAGGAGCTGTGGAAGGGAATTTCTGTGGGATTAAGGAAATTAAAGAGCGGGCTGAGGAATGAGGGAGGGGAGAATTGGGGCTCGAAGGGTTTGAGGTGAAAAGGAAACATCTCATTGTACGGAGAGTGGAATGTCAGGGTGGTTCAAGGGAAATTTTTCTAACCAGGCTTGATGAGCCGTATACATGAGAAAAGGGGATGGTGTTGGGATGGCAAAACAGGTAGGGCACTGAGGAGGAACAGTGGATGAGGAGTAGAAGGAGGATGACAGGGAAGGTGGTGAAAAAAATAAAAGAGTCATGGATGGGGTGTTGGGGTGGACATAGAAGTAAAAAGAGGGGAAGCGTAGGAGCTTACCTTGAACTGACCTTAAAAACTAGAGGAGGAGGCAAAGAGAGTAGTGTGGAAAAGAGTTAAAACAAAAGTGAGTGTATTACGTAAATGAAGATGGACTTCGCATTATACCAACCAGCCTGGAAGCACCCTATTCTATTGAAAGTCTGTCAGATTCTAAATATGTATTTTAAGCATATGGCCACCATGAGTAGGAGGCGGACATTTTTTTCCTTCTTTTGTGTTGTGCCACATGCTTGCCGAGACTAGACATAACATGACTAACCTTAGGACAAGGTGAAACTGAATGAATAAAAGAAGTGACAATCAAACACCTCAATAAATGACAGATGAAGCTTTCACAATAAATCAATATACTAAAGGGAAAATCTAAAATGATATAGTCATAATGAGTGCTAGAAAAGATATACCTAAGGACTCTTGGTTACAAGCATAAGTTACAGAATACTATGAAGTCTCCCCAAATGGCTACAATAAATGGCACAGCCTGGTGCCACAAGTACTTTTCTTTGGCTGGTTACTCTTCAGTACATCCTCAGAGAAGCTTGAAGGTGAGCTATGCATATGTGAGTACAGTGTGAGGGTTTCTCATAGGGCAGACTCCCCATAGGTGCAATACAAAAGTAAACATGGAAAGTGGCAAATGTAAAGGATAGAGCTGCCGACCTTAGAACTGGGGATCCTGGACCTGGTTGAAGACTCGGCCTAAACACAACTGTGATTCTGGCCAAGTCACTGGGAGGCATATTTATCAAAATTTCACTCAGCTTAATGCAGCAAGAAACCTTGCTGCGCTGCATTGTGTGACCGGGAGTGTGGCAGGAATGTGCCATAGTCAACATTATATGCTGCATTCCTGCACTCTCCTTGCTCTGGCACACTATGTTCTGCCTAGCACCAATGCAGAGACCCTTGCACCCTGGTGCAAGGGTGCTTGCATTGCAGGCAGGATTGATTTTGTGCAGGTATGGGTAAAACAATCCTATACGGTATTTTTCCTCTTTCTATGTGTGCAGTAGAAAAAGGATGAAACTAGGAGAAATAAAGATATTCCTCCTCGTTACGCCTCCCCTGGGTAGATGAAGCATTTTGATGCATTCCCAGATCTACCACTTATGGTAAATCTGGGAACGCATCAAAATCCATGTTTGGATACATGGGAACACTCACTGCTCCACCTAAGGAAAGCCTCCCTGGGGCAGAGTAACGCAAATCAGCGACTTGAGCTGACATGCGTTTTTCTAGATATACTAAGCAGTGCAGGGCCATGCAAGGTAGCCTTGCGTGGCTTGGCAAATGTCATCTAGGTTTTGCATCACCTTTGTGTTACCTTGTGTGGTGCACAGTGATGCAAACCTTTAATTAATTTGGCCCTTGATCTCCCTGTGCTAAAAAAAATATATAATGAAATCTGGTTTTCATGTACAGCTCTCTAATGCACTTGGGCCAGGTTCATGCAACATAGAACTGCGAACACATTATTCAAATAAGTAATCAAGAAGTTCAGTAGAAGATAATCTTTCAGCTCACAGAATAGGTATCATATATGGTGAACGTAGTCACTAAATATTATGCCAAGGCAAAGGCTTCACTACTAAGGACTCAACTTAAATAGAGTGATGATTTTTAGAGACTGATGCCCAGATTTGCAAACACTGCATTGGATTTGTATTACAATTGTTTTGGTAAGATTTACAATCTAACGCAAATCGTACTGTGTTATAACTCAAAGTAATACAAATCTGTGCAAAGCGCTACCGTGCATTACTTAGCATAAAAGGGGTGTTCCATTGGTGGGGAATGGACATTCTCATGCAACCATTCTTTGGTTTTGACACAAATCACTATCCACAAAGAATTGTAGACATGGATTTGCGCCTAAATAATGCACCTACTCCATGCAACCATTCATAGGTTTTGACACACTGTATCGACGAAGAATTGTAGACATTGATTTGCGCCTAAACCGCGCACTTCCTCAAAGCAGGCGTAATGAGGAGAAATGTTTTCATTTCTCCTCGTTTTTTTCCACTTTGCATATGTCTTGCATTGTACACCACATACACAAAGTGAGAAACGTCTTAAAGCATAGTTTTGTATGGGAAGGCATGCCTTCCAGCACGAAATATATGCTTCCCACAATGCAAACACTGTTGCCCTGTGGCACAAGGGTGCCTACCCTGGTGCATGGCTCAGCCAAAAGTGCGCCATCGCAGAGAGAGGGCAGAACCGCACCACATCTAAGTCGATGTGGCGCTCTACTGCTCTCTCCCTTTCACACAGTGCAGCAACTTTGTTGCAGGGATTCTGCTCTTACACAGAACTGTGCATAGAGACTTGGAACCTCAGTGAATTAGGGTGTACCAAAACTCACCTTAGTATCCAAAATCCCCTACCAGACTAGCAATCAGTGTCTCATTGGTTCTTCCATACCCCCAATGATTAGACAACCCAGATCATGGACTTAGAACACCTCAGGTAACGTGGAACACATGAACACTCTTTCGTTATACTATCATACTGTGAGAAGTTGGCCTGATATATGATGCTCAATAATTCTAGTGATCACCTTGTATCAGTCCAAACAACCCTTATGGTGATTGGTTGTAAGTCAACCTGATAGATCAGCTATCCTAGTAGCGTGGACAAAAGCAGTCTTTTAGGCTAATCTCTTTTGGCATGTGAAGCCAGCTGTTTTACCACAATATAACCCCTTGAATAGCAAATGAAAGGACACCACACAGGTTGTTATGAAAATAAACAATCTATTTATTAATAACAACACCTCTGAGCTCTTTATGAGATCAGAGGGCTAAGCACATGACAATACTAAAAAGGAAATACGAGTTCGCACAATATTTACACGGCGGTGTTGGCGGTGTTGGATCGTCGATCTGGACAACAGGCCTTGGCTAATGCAAGCCACGCGGTGGAACAAAGATGGCGTCTTGTGTGGACCAGGAGGGTCCGGGGTGCTTCTCTTTCACAAGGAAGCAAGGGCCAGTCTTGGGGACCAGACTAGCAGTGTTGAAATCTTCGGGTCGTCGTCTCAGAGGGCACAAGCCAGCCGGCAAGTGACCAGACAACAGGAAGGGCAGCAACCAGGCAAAAGGGCCCCACGCAGATCACGGGGATGCTGGGGGGCTGGTCTTTGGTGCAGGAGCTGCGTCGGTATGGGGCTTCTCAGTCCCCAATGCACTCACTTGAGGAACCCTCAGGGGTCGTGCAGGAAGCGCTGTGCAGGTTTCTTCAAGATGGCCGTCTCCACGTTGCTCGTCGCACCCACGGGTCCCAGCTGTGCTGTGGATGTGGGTAGAGGTCAGAGAGGTCTGGAGGTCTGGGTCTTGTTGAGCTGGGTCATCGGATTCCGGGATGGAAGGATTTTGCAGCAAACCGCACAGGAGCTTGATGGTGCCTGCGAAGCAGGATGGTCACTCCCTGACCATAGGGGAGATTCTTCAGTCTTCTGGTTTCCAGGAGGTCGAAGGTCAAGAGTTCTTCGTGGAAGTTGTCAAGATTAATCTAATCTGGAATGGGACCAGCTCCTACCTTTATTCAGCTAAAGGGGGCTGCACTACGACTAGGTCCCTCCGCTGGGTGGGACCAGGAAGGGGGGTGGCTACACCCCCTTTCCTTTGTCCAGTTTCCCGCCAGAGCTGGGGCTGGAGTGCCCCAGCAACTGGTTGGAACCGGTGTATGCACAGGGCACCTTGTGTGCCCCAGGCATGTCTCATTCCTTTCAGCCTTTGCCTACCTAATACACAAAATCCTGTCTGGGGTGGTGCTAGCACCTCCCCAGGCAGGAAACCCTTTGTCTGAGCCTCCCTTGCTGGAAGGACTCCCAGCAGCAGGAGGTAAGACTTGTGTCTGTGGTGGCAGCATCCATTTTGTGATGCTGAGGCTCGAGTTAACTTTAACCGGGGTTTACAGTTACATACATGTCGTGTCCCTCTAGAAGGGTGGAATGCTAACCCCGTCGCCAGAATTGGCGAGGGGTTAATATTCCAATTCGTATGACACCTTACTCGACATGTTTTGATAATGCTATGCCAGAGTTAGCATTTAACCGCGAGGATTATAATGCACTTAAGAGTATATGGTATAGCGTTATCATGGAACAGCTATAAGGACTTGGTTCCGCAAGCTGCAAACGGGCTCAGCTCATGCCAGAGCACCATCTCACATAATTCCAAGCACTCTGCCTTCAGGATTGACAAGGCCTGCCATAGGAGTGACTGATACGAATATATGTGTCCATTTTAGGGTTAGATATAGGAATACTATATTAATCAATCAATCAATCAATCATGCCATTTGTATAGCGCACTACTCACCCGGGAGGGTCTCAAGGTGCTTGGGGGGAGGTGTATGCTACTGCTCGAACTGCCAGGTCTTGAGTTGTTTCCTGAAGGCGAGATGGTCCTGGGTCAGCCGAAGGTGGATGGGGAGGGAGTTCCAAGTCTTGGCAGCCAGGTAAGAGAAGGATCTTCCTCCGGTGGTGGCTCTTCGGATGCGTGGTATGGCTGCGAGGGTGAGGCTGGTGGACCATAGCTGGCGCGTGGGCGTGTAGAAGGTCAGGCGGTCGTTGAGGTACTTGGGGCCCAGGTCGTGGAGAGACTTGTGTGCGTGGGTGAGGAGCCGGAACGTGATCCTCTTGTCGACGGGGAGCCAGTGCAGGTTCCTCAGGTGGCTGGAGATGTGGCTGCGTCGGGGTACATCCAGGATGAGTCGGGCGGAGGCGTTCTGGATGCGCTGGAGTCTTTTCTGTAGCTTGGCTGTGGTTCCGGCGTAGAGGGGTGTTTACACCACCTTGCCCCAGCTGTCGTGCAGCCAGTTGTGTCAGATTTGGGTGGCCAGCCAGGGGTGGCATAATACATGCTGCAGCCCCTGGTAGGCCCTGGGTACACCTATGCCCTAGATACCTAAGGTATACTGTACAGGGACTGATAAGGTGGCCCAGTACCAATTGGTAAATGCACCTAAGGTACATGCTTGTCAATATAGAGAGAGAACAGCTAGGCTGTGGGTCTGATTAGCAGGCCCACAGCCAGGGAAAGTCGTAAACCAGTGAAGCAAAAAGCAAAAATCTGGGGTGGCCATGGGATTGCAGACCCCACTCTCCTATATAACCCCCCCCAAACTTAGGGACATTAAACTAACCTTGACCAGGTGAGTCTTCTTGTTCTAAGTGGAAGTACCTGGAGAGACCATCTGCATTACCATGGTCAGTCCCTGGGCGGTGCTCCACTGTAAAGTCCATCCCCTGTAGGGAAATGGACCACCTAAGAAGTTTGGGGTTTTCACCCTTCATTTGATTTAGCCATAAGAGGGGCTTATGGTCAGTCTGAATCTTGAAGTGAGTACCAAACAAGTATGGCCTCAACTTCTTCAGGGCCCAAACCACAGCAAAGGCCTCCCTCTCAATAGCTGACCAACGTTTCTCTCTAGGGGTCAGCCTTCTACTTATAAAAGCAATGGGCTGGTCATGACCATCAATATTCAGCTGAGATAGAACAGCTCCCACACCCAACTCAGAAGCATCTGTTTGGACAATGAAAGGTTTGGAGTAGTCTGGACTCTTAAGAATAGGTGCAGTGCACATGGCCTGCTTTAGGTCATCGAATGCCTTCTGACAGCTAACTGTCCACTGAACTTTCTTTGGCATTTTCTTACTTGTCAGGTCATTAAGTGGAGTCACAATGGATCCATAATTTCTGACAAATTTCCTGTAATAACCAGACAGGCCCAAGAAAGCTCTGACCTGTGTCTGGGTGGTTGGAGGAGCCCAGTCCTTTATGGCCTGTATCTTGCTCTCCAGAGGTTAAACTTGGCCTCCACCTACAAGGTGGCCCAAGTATACAACTTGACTCTGCCCTATCTGGCACTTAGTAGCCTTGATAGTGAGGCCTGCCTTTTGCAGGGCCTCCAAAACTTTCCTTAGGTGGATCAGGTGATCCTCCCAGGTGGAGCTAAAGACAGCAATATCATCTAGATATGCTGCACAGAAGTCATCCAACCCAGTGAGAACTTGGTTCACCAACCTTTGAAAAGTGGCAGGTGCATTTTTCAAACCAAAGGGCATCACCACAAATTAGTAATGACCTCCTGGGGTAGAAAATGCTGTCTTGGCCTTGGCATCCTCAGCTAACCTGATTTGCCAATAGCCAGCTGTCAGGTCAAATGTACTCAAGAACTTGGCAGAAGCCAATCTGTCAATGAGTTCATCTGCTCTTGGTATTGGATGGGCATCTGTCTTAGTGACAGCATTGAGACCCCTGTAGTCTACACAAAACCTCATCTCTCTCTTACCATCCTGGGTGTGAGGTTTAGGCACTAGAACTACAGGACTAGCCCAAGGGCTCTCTGAGGGTTCAATGACTCCCAATTCCAACATCTTTTGTACTTCAGTTTTTATGCAGTGCCTGACGTGGTCAGGTTGCCTGTAGATTTTACTCTTTATAGGCAGACTGTCTCCAGTGTCCACCTCATGTGTGCACCAGTTTGTCTGACTGGGGGTCAGAGAAAACATTTGTCTGAAGGATTGAAGGACTTGCTTACAATCCTGTTGCTGATGCTCAGAGAGGCTGTCAGAAAAGACTACACCATCTACTGACCCATCATCAGGGTTCTGAGTGAGCAGGCCATGAGCAAGCCCATGTCCTCCCTGTCAACAAATGCTTTGAGCCTATTCACATGAAGTACTCTGTGAGGGCTCCTGGGAGTTCCCATGTCCACCAAGTAGGTGACTTCTCCCTTTTGTTCAATGATGATGTGGGGCCCAGACCATTTGTCTTGGAGAGCTGCTGGGGGCACTGGCTCCAACACCCATGCCTTCTGTCCTGCATGGTAAACAGTTAGGACAGCCTTTTGGTCATGCCAAGCTTTTTGAAGTTCTTGGCTGGCCTCCAGGTTTTTAGATGCCTTCTCCAAGTACTCTGCCATCCTGGAGCGGAGACCAAGTACATAGTCCACTATGTCAAGTTTAGGCTTTTTGAGAGGTAACTCCCATCCTTCCTTCACAAGACATAGGGGTCCTCTTACAGGGTGTCCAAACAAAAGCTCAAAAGGGCTGTAACCAACCCCCTTCTGTGGGACCTCTCTGTAAGCAAACAGAAGGCAGGGTAAAAGGATGTCCCATCTTCGCCTAAGCTTTTCTGGTAACCCTTTTATCAACCCTTTGAGGGTCCTGTTGAATCTTTCAACAAGCCCATTGCATTGTGGGTGATAGGGTGTGGTAAATTTGTAATTTACACCACACTCCTTCCACATAGCAGTCAAGTATCCTGACATGAAGTTTGCACCTCTGTCAGAGACAACCTCCTTAGGAAACCCCACTCTGGAGAAAACTCCAACCAGGGCCCTAGCCACAACAGGAGCTGTAGTGGTCCTAAGGGGAATAGCTTCTGGATACCTGGTGGCATGATCCACTACCACCAGTATAAATCTGTGCCCAGATGCTGTTGGGGGGGTCCATTGGTCCAACAATGTCAATCCCCACTCTTTCAAAGGGAACCCCCACCACAGGTAGTGGTATAAGGGGGGCCTTTGTGGTGCCACCTGATTTGCCACTGGCTTGGCAGGTGACACATGAGCGACAAAACTCCTTAGTGTCCTCAGACATGTGAGGCCAGTGAAAGTGTGGGGCAAGCCTATCCCAAGCCTTGTTCTGGCCTAAGTGACCTGCAAGGGGAATCTCATGGGCTAAGGTGAGAAGGAAACCTCTCAGAGACAAGGGGATGACCAGCCTCCTGGTAGCACCAGGCTTGGGGTCTCTTGCCTCAGAGTACAGGAGTCCATCGTCCCAATATACCTTATGGGCACCTGTAGCATTCCCTGCAGCCTCAGCAGCAGCCTGCTGTCTGAGGGGTTCAAGAGAGGAACAGTCTAACTGTGCCTGCCTCAAGTCTGCCCTGGAAGGTCCCCCTGTCCCAAGAAACTCAACCTGTTCAGGCTCAAGCCCTTCTAGGACAGTTCCTTCTGGGGTCTTGGGGTCCGTCTCCTGAGAGAGCTGATCCTCCACCTGAGGCAGGGGGGAAGGGTCAACCTTACCCCTACTGCTCTTTCTCTTGGGTAGTGTCTGGTCCCTTCTTCCAGGATCCAGCACTAGTTCAGCTGGGCATTTCTTGGCCTGTGACCTAGTCACAGCAAGGACATGTGCTGATAAACCTAACATTTCCACATGAGTCCTATACTCCACATCTGACCATAGGGAGGATTCCAAATCATTGCCCAAAAGACAGTCCACTGGGAGGTCTGAACTAACAACAACCCTTTTGAGGCCATTTACCCCTCCCCAGGAGAAATTAACAAGTTATGTTATGTTATGTTATAAAATATTTTGTAACGCGCTCTGCTACTGCAAAGTATCCTGGCGCGATGCCAGTACAAACAAGAACTGCCTGAGTAGGTATCCTGACTAAGTCAGAACCTGCCTCAGTTCCCAGGGTTAACCCCACTATAGCCTTGGGAGGATTACTACCACTACTAACTGTACTAGGGGGTGCAGGTGCCTTAGGGGCAGTAGTGGTAGGAGTTGGGCCTTTCTTGGTGCACTCACTAAACCAGTGAGTATTACTTTTGCAGTATTGGCACCATGGTTTCCACTGACCATTATTCTTCTTCTTCTGGGAATTCTGGGAATTCTGGGGCCCACCCTCTTTAGATTGTTGGGGCCCTGTTGAAGACTTCTGGTCATTTTGCTTATTCTCATTACCCTTGGGATCTGCTTTCTTTTGGCCACCACCCTGGTTCTGGTTCTGCTGCTTGACCCTTTTTCTGACCCATCTGTCTGCCTTCTTTCCCAATTCTTGGGGAGAGGTCAGATCTGAGTCAATAAGGTCCATTTTAGAGCTCTCCCTAGCGAGAGACACTAGGGCTGCGAGCGTTTTTAATTGGAACCTACTTGTTGGTATATCTACGAGTGAATCTGTGTTTTAAAGCTGCTAAAAGATCGTTTTAATGAATTTTCACTTGGGGGTTTCTAAATAGGATTTTAAACTGGGGAATTAATGTAGGTACACTAACATTTCTTCTACACGCTGGTTTTCCTTTCTCTGCCTCGCCCAGCCGTCTTGTGTAATTTGCTGTGGGCGACGGTGGGCGCCATTTTAGGTAGGGCTGGGGGTGCGCTCTAGTCGCGCCGTCCTCCCGCCCTCCCAGGCTATTTAGAGTTGGTTCCTTTCTCTGCCTCGCCCAGCCGTCTTGTGTAATTTGCTGTGGGCGACGGTGGGCGCCATTTTAGGTAGGGCTGGGGGTGCGCTCTAGTCGCGCCGTCCTCCCGCCCTCCCAGGCTATTTAGAGTTGGTCATTGAAGACCTCGCTGCCCATTTTAGAGCTCTCCCTAGCGAGAGACACTAGGGCTGCGAGCGTTTTTAATTGGAACCTACTTGTTGGTATATCTACGAGTGAATCTGTGTTTTAAAGCTGCTAAAAGATCGTTTTTATGAATTTTCACTTGGGGGTTTCTAAATAGGATTTTAAACTGGGGAATTAATGTAGGTACACTAACATTTCTTCTACACGCTGGTTTTCCTTTCTCTGCCTCGCCCAGCCGTCTTGTGTAATTTGCTGTGGGCGACGGTGGGCGCCATTTTAGGTAGGGCTGGGGGTGCGCTCTAGTCGCGCCGTCCTCCCGCCCTCCTCACACCCTACATAATGTGTGCACCAGCCAGACGGCGCAGCGGGCTGACCCAGCGGGCGCGCCGGATGCACGCCGAAGCCGCGCCTAAGCCAAGCCCGTCTGCGCCCGTCCGCGACCGGACGCGGCCCAGGGCCCCAACCCCTGGCCCGGAGTGCAGACTCACCTGGAGTAGGAGTGAACTAGTAAGTCTTTCCTCTAATGTGTGTTCCCCCGGTCACCATAACGTAAGGGTAGGGGAGAACGAAGGGTGTAGTCATTGCCAATTCCGCTTCAGTACAGCGCCAGCAGATACCAGGGCCAGCAAGTTTTCGCTGTCCTGTGGCCTCATTAATGTGAGGTTGCTTAGCTGTCATAAGCATGATATATATGACCTTCTCAGTGATAGACACCTTGATCTGCTGTTTATCACTGAAACGTGGCTTGATGCCAACTCTGACCCTGATATAATTCAGGCCTTACCAGATGACTATCAGATGGTGCGCCTGGATAGACCTGCAGGCAGAGGAGGCGGAATTGCGATCGCTTTTAAACAGCAATGGGCCTGCAAACTAGAACTAGTCAATCTGGCAGGATGTGAGGCGGGTGTTTTCACCATAATAATAGATGGAAGCATGACTATCAAGGGCCTGCTAGTTTATCGCTCACCGGGACCTATGTCCAGATTTAAAGGCAATCTCTTAGAGTGGGTCACAGAAACAGCGATAAGGAGGGATAAGTTCCTGTTGTTGGGAGACTTAAATATACACCTGCAAGACTCATCAGATAGAGGAGCGGTGGAGTTCCGGGAAGAACTCCACACCTTACAGCTAGAGCTAAAAGGGCAGCTTCCAACACATAATCGTGGGCATCTGCTAGACCCTATATTTGCCAACTGGGAGGATGTTTTAGCCGCTCCCCCGGTGCCCCTGCCCTGGACAGATCACTTTTTTGTACCATTCATTATTCACCTGCCCAAGTACAAAGCTAGCGCTCTCACCCCTCTTAACTACCCTCGTCGCAGGTGGGCAAGATTCTCCCTGATAGAGTTTAATAAGGCTCTTATCGCGGAAGGGCCCCCAGGAGGCAATGACGTGGCAACGGCAAATAAATTGCTCAATGACCGCATTACGGCTGCTCTGGATTGCACTGCCCCACTGGGTCAGCCAACTAAAGGTGCTCGCAGACAAAGAACTGCCCCCTGGTTTAGCGAGGTGCTGCGCTATGCCAAGAGGGATTGTAAACGAGCAGAAAGACAATGGAGAGTGGCATATGTTGACCGGTTGAAAGAGGCCTACCTTATTAAGAGGCGTACCTACCATAACAAAATCCGGATAGAGAAAGCCACATACTATGCAGACAGAATCCATGGGGCGGAAAATTCCGCCAGGGAACTGTTCAGCATATATAAGTCCCTATCCACCCCAAAAACCTTTACTCAAGACGAAGACCACTCAGTAATGGCATGCAACCGCATTGCTAATTACTTTGGAGACAAAGTGTCTAAGATTTACTCTGCTTTTCCCGATATACCTCCGGCAGCAGAAGAGCCGGCTGACTCAGCAGGAGAGGAAGCCGATCAAAACTCGCTACTCCAGTTTGTTATCCCCTTACCGGAGGATCTAGTTAAAATTTGTAGATCTGTTAAATCCGGCTCTCCTCGAGATCCTGCATCTCCAAAAAGGCTGAGTGACAGTCTGGAGACACTTGAACCCTACATCAGGCATTTGCTAGATGTCTCCTTCCGATCCAGTTCTATACCTGAGGATTGGAAACAGGCCGTGGTGCTTCCCCTCCACAAGAAGCCCAACATTAGCTTTGAGAAGCTGGACAATTTACGCCCAATTTCTCTGCTGCCTTATTTCTCTAAGGTAGCGGAGAAGGTGGTAAATAAACAGCTTATGAAACATGTGGAGGAAAGCAACCTTCTTCACCCTACCCAATTTGGGTTTCGGCCTCGTCATTCTACGGAGTCCGCCCTTCTCAGGGCTACCGAAACCCTGAGGCAAGGTGCTGACGAGGGACAAACCATGGCTTTAATCCTCTTAGACCTCAGCGCAGCGTTCGACACTGTAGCTCACTCCATCTTGCTACAGTGTCTGAACAAAGGTGGGGTGAAAGGGGCAGCGCTGAAATGGATTTATTCATTCCTTGTAGGCCGAGGCTTCCAAGTGAGGCAAGGTGACCATTACTCCGAGCGAATTGTTTTGGACCAGGGGGTGCCGCAGGGTTCATCCCTGAGTCCAACACTTTTTAATCTTTATGTCGCCCCTATCGCCACCTTAGTAGAGAATCACGGCCTCCGAATGGTGTCTTATGCCGACGACACGCAGTTGGTCATCTCCCTGTCGCGCGCACCCGGTCTTTCGGCGGACATCTTCAGAGCTTGCATGCAAGATCTAGCTGCCTGGATGTCCGCCAATTGCCTCAAGCTCAACGGAGGCAAGACCGAGGTGCTGGTCGTAGGGGGAGGCCAATCGGCGTGGACGTCGGCATGGTGGCCACCTTGCCTAGGTCCAACACCCATCCCGTGCCAGAAAGCAAAGAACCTGGGCATCTGGTTCGATCCTGATCTGACCTTCGGCCTCCAGATTAATCAGGTGGTAGGATCATGCTTCGGGACACTCAAAAGTCTCAGGAAGGCATTGAAGTTCTTACCTATAAGAGCCCGTCAAACCCTGGTGCATGCATTGGTCACATCAAAGATGGACTACGGCAATCTTCTCTATTTAGGGACTCTGGAGAAGAATTTGAGCCGCTTGCAGGTCCTGCAGAATGCCACTGCCCGGCTAGTGCTTAAACTTCCCCGAAGAGCCGCATCTTCAGCGGCTCTCCGGTCTTTGCATTGGCTTCCGATCAGAAGCAGGGTAGAATTCAAAGCACTATGCACGTGCCATCGGATCATCAATGGGAGGTCCCCTCTCCCTTTGAAAGAACTGTTGACGTCTTACGAGCCGTCCCGCTCTCTGAGATCTTCCGGCTCAGGACTCCTGGTTATTCCCAAGGTGTCCAGAGCACGGATGGGAGGAAGATCTTTTAGGTACCTTGCAGCTTCTAGATGGAACAAACTTCCCACAGCACTGCTACTAGAACCATCAGAACTTATATTTAGGGCCAAGCTTAAAACTGCACTTTTCGAACAGTAAGGTATTCCACTTTTGTAGGTTCCAGTAAGTATCTGCTCCTCAGCGCGCGGACACGCCTCTGGGCGTCACCAAGCGCTTTACAAAACCCCCTAAATAGAAATAGAAAGGTGCTGATGCAACAACTGATTCTGACAATTATTTAAGATTTGTTCTCTCATAATTAGATTATACAATCCTGTGTAATCAGTAACTTTACTTCACAGTAACCAGCCTTCAAAAGCCTTAGTGGCACAATCAACAAAGTCAGCCCAATCCTGAGACTGAATTTTCTGGGTGTCTCTGAACAGCAACCTGTACTGTTCAGTTGTTAAGCCAAACCCATCAATCAGTGTATTCTTCAGGACTTGGTAATTGTTAGCATCCTCAGCTCTAGTAGTGAGGAGCTTATCTCTACCTTTACCTTCAAAGGAGAGCTACAATATAGCTGCCCACTGACTCTGGGGGATGCACTGGACAGTGCAGGTCCTCTCCAAAGCAGTCATCCATTTGTGGATGTCATCCCCTTGTTTAAAGGGGGGCACTATCTTACTCAGGTGTCTAGTATCAAAACTCCTGTCTTTATCCTTAGGGATATTGCTGCCACCAGTGGGGACTGCCCCACTCAACTGTTGCTCTCTAGCAAAGGCAAGCTTCTCCTTGGCAAGGGCAAGTTCTTCCCTCTGAATCCTCAGATTAGCCTGTTTCATCCTTGCTTCATGTTCTCTTCTCTGAGGGGAAGTCATTCTCCTCTGAGCAGAGGTATGAGAGTGCACAGATCTATTGGAGTCCCTAGAATGAGACCTATCTCTTCTAACTCCAAAGTTAGGCCTGCTTAGGGTCAGTACTGGGGGTCCCCCAGATCCTTCCCTATGTAGGTCTAAGTTGCCCCTGATAAGTCTGATGACTAGCTCAGGACCATTGTCTGCCTCATCCTCAGAAAGAACCTCTTCATCCTCCTCCTACTCTACTTCTTCAGTTTCAGGGAGGTCAGGATCACCAAGGGTACCTTCTAAGGCTGGCATGCTCCCATCTGTATGAGTAGCTTTTCTAGCATGATATGTTTTTAGGAGACCTAACAGAAAGGGAGTGGTAGGGTTAGAACCCTGTTTCAATTTCCTGGAGGTACACAATTGTCTCATCTCCTGGAAACTGAGAGCTGCATATCTGGAAAGGACCTGTGGAGGGTCACTAGCCACTAGGGGAGTCTCTGCAGACTCTCCATGGGTAGACATGCTTCTAGTGTGGTGTAAGTGATGCACCTACCTACACTATGGGTTTACCTACTGATCCCTTGCTAGATTTGTAGTCAGGATGTGCTAAGCCCTGTTACACTACAACAGCTGGTTCAGTAGAACTCAGAGTATTTCTAAGCTTGTTATATGTAGCTAGGTACCTTATGTGATCTTTCAAATGATATTACAAGATTATATTTGGTAAAACAACAGCAAGCTCAAATCCCAACCGCTGCACACCAATGTGAGAAGTTGGCCTGATATATGATGCTCACTAATTCTAGTGATCACCTTGTATCAGTCCAAACAACCCTTATGGTGATTGGTTGTAAGTCAACCTGATAGACCAGCTATCCTAGTAGCGTGGACAAAAGCAGTCTTTTAGGCTAATCTCTTTTGGCATGTGAAGCCAGCTGTTTTACCACAATATAACCCCTTGAATACCAAATGAAAGGACACCACACAGGTTGTTATAAAAATAAACAATCTATTTATTAATAACAACACCTCTAAGCTCTTTATGAGATCAGAGGGCTAAGCACATGACAATACTAAAAAGGAAATACGAGTTCGCACAATATTTACACGAGTGCCTTAGGGGCACGACAAACCATATACTCAAAACAATGGAATGCGAGGGGAACGAAAGTACTGTAAGGAGATCCAGAGGCTGGAGGATCGGTGGGACTACGCTACAAACTAGGTAAGTAAGGAGCAGGAGGCCCACGGGACTCACGTGCAGAGTGGAAACTCTCACGCGGGATGCGTACCAACGTCTATGGATGCTACAGTTTACAATGTTACGGATTCCAGACGAACCCGGCTGGATGGAGGGAAAACAACAGTGAACCTGGACACTAGGACAGTGGACTCAGACTTCAGCACCTAGAAGCTTTAGTTACCTAACCCACAGGCTGCGGGTGCATAGGGCTGAAGTTGCGTCGGGTTTGCTGCGTTGATCCCGGTGATGCCTGAAACAAGAAGTTGCTGGCAGGCAGCCAGATGGAGGAGTCCGGTGGTTCCAAGGATGGAACTAGGAAGAAGGAAGTCCTGAAAAGGAAGGGGACAGAGTCTTGGTCACTAGCCAGTGACGGTGCTGGAACCAGGAGGGAACCACGGGGATGCTGGGGGGCTGGTCTTTGGTGCAGGAGCTGCGTCGGTGTTGGGCTTCTCAGTCCCCGATGCACTGACTGGAGGAACCCTCAGGGGTCGTGCAGGAAGCGCTGTGCAGGTTTCTTCAAGATGGCCGTCTCCACGTTGCTTGTCGCACCCACAGGTCCCAGCTGTGCTGTGGATGTGGGTAGAGGTCAGAGAAGTCTGGTGGTCCGTGTCTTGTCGAGCTGGGTCGTCGGATTCCGGGATGGAAGGACTTTGCAGCAAACCGCACAGGAGCTTGATGGTGCCTGCGAAGCAGGATGGTCACTCCCTGACCATAGGGGAGATTCTTCAGTCTTCTGGTTTCCAGGAGGTCGAAGGTCAAGAGTTCTTTGTGGAAGTTGTCAAGATTAATCAAATCTGGAATGGGACCAGCTCCTACCTTTATTCAGCTAAAGGGGGCTGCACTACGACTAGGTCCCTCCCCTGGGTGGGACCAGGAAGGGGGGTGGCTACACCCCCTTTCCTTTGTCCAGTTTCCCGCCAGAGCTGGGGCTGGAGTGCCCCAGCAACTGGTTGGAACCGGTGTATGCACAGGGCACCTTGTGTGCCCCAGGCATGTCTCATTCCCTTCAGCCTTGGCCTACCTAATACACAAAATCCTGTCTGGGGTGGTGCTAACACCTCCCCAGGCAGGAAACCCTTTGTCTGGCCTCCCTTGCTGGAAGGACTCCCAGCAGCAGGAGGTCAGACTTGTGTCTGTGGTTGCAGCATCCATTTTGTGATGCTGAGGCTCGAGTTAACTTTAACCGGGGTTTACAGTTACATACATGTCGTGTCCCTCTAGAAGGGTGGAATGCTAACCCCGTCGCCAGAATTGGTGAGGGGTTAGTATTCCAATTCGTATGACACCTTACTCGACATGTTTTGATAATGCTATGCCAGAGTTAGCATTTAACCGCGAGGATTATAATGCACTTAAGAGTATATGGTATAGCGTTATCATGGAACAGCTATAAGGACTTGGTTCCGCAAGCTGCAAACGGGCTCAGCTCATGCCAGAGCACCATCTCACATAATTCCAAGCACTCTGCCTTCAGGATTGACAAGGCCTGCCATAGGAGTGACTGATAGGAATATATGTGTCCATTTTAGGGTTAGATATAGGAATACTATATCTAAAGCAAAGGGTGTTTACACCACCTTGCCCCAGCTGTCGTGCAGCCAGTTGTGTCAGATTTGGATGGCCAGCCAGGGGTGGCATAATACATGCTGCAGCCCCTGGTAGGCCCTGGGTACACCTATGCCCTGGATACCTAAGGTATACTGTACAGGGACTGATAAGGTGGCCCAGTACCAATTGGTAAATGCACCTAAGGTACATGCTTGTCAATTTAGAGAGAGAACAGCTAGGCTGTGGGTCTAATTAGCAGGCCCTCAGCCAGGGAAAGTCGTAAACCAGTGAAGCAAAAAGCAAAAATCTGGGGTAGCCATGGGATTGCAGACCCCACTCTCCTACACATACCAGTCCAAAACGAGGAGTAAATGAAGACACGTACAAGTTTGAAGTATTTATTTCTAATGCTGTGTTCTCAAACGCAGTATCTTAGCTAATACAAGCAAACATATTATAAGCAACAAGGTTATCAGCATAACTACTATTCCATAAAATACAAAGGGAGAAAGCATGTTAAAATGCTAAAGGGAAGAAGGCTAAATGGCACCTCAGTCTTACCCTCCCTTGCTAGTATATTATATTATATCTACAGAAGGTCTCTTTGGGTTTACAAGGGCGGCCCCATACCTCTGGTCCTAGTAGAAAGGGATCACATCATTTTCTATGCCAGCTCTCTGCATGCAAATGTTCTTCAAACCGTGTGTTCGTGCTCTGCGCAGTACATTATTAAACGCGCCAAAAACAGAGGTGGCCACAGCTGTATATGTGTTATGTCTAGGACGTGCGCTGATCAGACCGAACAACAACCACTGTGTTGAAATAACCTTGAAGGCCTCGGCACTCACTGTTCAGACATAGCTTACCAAGCAGGGCTGATACTTTAGGAACACATATTATTCTCGTGTGAAGCAAAATATTCTGCTAGACTCTAAACATTTATAATATTGTGTGCCGTGTGCAGAAGCAGCAGAGAGGAACAAGCATTTACAATGCAACGGTTTCGCCTTTGCAAAAGTTAGAGCTATTGGCATTGTAAATGACAAAATGTTTATTTATGTGTTGGTTTTGAAAACAGATAAATAAATGGCATTGTCATTTACATTTCATGTACCAACAGATAAGTGCAACCGTAGTAGGAAAAGGATGTTATAAACAAATCTTACAACCCTATCAATGAACATTCACAAAGGACGTATGGTCGTTTCTCGCATTAAAAAGATTAGCCTGAGTCTTAATAATGAATTCGCCACGAAAGTGCAACAAATGCTTATTCAAAGAGGGCGTATTATTGGAAAGCCGCTTTGAATAAATATGAAGGCGCCTATGTAAGAAAATATATTATTTTCTGGGAGCCCGTGAGGAAGAAAAACAGGAATGGCACTGGTACTAGAAGATGGCAAACACCGCTTCCCCCCATCAAGAGGCTAGGCATACAAGTAAGTCAACCCTATCTGTGCTTTGAGACTCTTCTTAAGCAAACTGCTGGTAAGAAGTCTGAAACTGTTCTTATGTAAAGCAGATGTAAAGCACTGTTCTTGTGAAAAGCACTAGGCCTGGTTTGCACTATATAAAACTGCTACATAAAAAAATGAACAGCATGAAGCAGATTCATAAAGGTTATGAAGACATTAAAGAATAAGGGGTGTAAATGATAGGATCACGGTTAGAAACTCAACATCAGGATAATTTGAATTTTTAGAACAAAATGCGCTTACGGAGGTGGAATATCCACTAGCAAGGTGGGCTTTCCACCACCAGACGTTATGGGAGAGGGAGAGAAAGGGGAACTTCTGCACACTGAAGTACGCACAGCAACATTCAGTGAACAGTCACTAACTTGTAGCTTTTCACAAACTTTCTATGTGGCGGTCCCACCTAGTATATACACGTGAAACTACTACTGTTAAAGCTGTGTGCAGAGTGAGAAATGGAAGGGGTCACACCCATATTTCATCGGGATGTAGTGGAAGTGGTGTCTCCAAAGGGAATTGGGCAAATAAAGTTAAATGTTCAAACACATATATGCAAAAGATTGAATCAACCAGAGGAGAACATTTGGGGAAGGATTTTGATCTTACTTTGTACAGGAGGGTACCTATACCACTCATCCACACTCTTAGACTGACGAAATTCCATTTAGAGTCCCATTGAATGTGCTAATGTGGCCGGGGTACAGTGATGACTGAGGACCTGTTTCCGAGGTATCACTAACTTTCAGTTGCCATTGGGATGCTTGTTTCTTAGATCTTACTAGTCCTGGAGCAATTCTTTCTGCTTTTTGCTGGTTTGAGGTTCCGGACACAGCTTCTTGAAGCCGTCCGGGCCGATTCCATCTCACTTAGTGATACAGCATTTCAACACAGTCCAGGAGCCCCTTCTTAGGGAGCACCTTGTTGCCCCACTGGAGTTCGGTAGACAGAGCCTACTGTTTAAAGTAAAGCAGGCTGACTGTCCTTTCTACTGTCAAAGGCTTGTATCTCAGAAGCATGGCCATTAGGATATCATATATGTGCACTCCTGAAGCTGGCAATGTTGTAAAGTTGAGGGGAACAGCCATTACCTTGGGCACGGGACTGGACAAACTATTCTGCCCCTCTGGCCGTTCCCAGGAGACTGCTGGACAGGGTGTCTGCTTCTGAGCGGGGTGCCGTGGCATGATCCAATAATGAATTCCCCATTCTACAGTCATGGGCTGTTTTGAACAGTTTTTGAACAGTTTTTTGCAGGCAGCCAACAGAGCTGCCTTTCCACTTTAACAGCACCAGTGCTTAATTGTAGATCGACAGATTTTCCGAGGACACCGCCAGCACTGTCGAATGCCACAATACCAAATATCAAGGTTGCCTGATCGTGTTCCCGCCTCCTGCTGCCTCTTCCCCACTCTACACTTCCTCTCTTTGTATCTATCTCTTGTCAGCTTTGTCATCTCTGTTTTCTCCTTCTGTCACAGTTTCCTCTTATTCCTTCTTTCTACCTTTTCGTCATTTCTGTATCTTGTACCAAGTCACATTTCAATTAGAAAATGAAGTCCGGCCCCCGAAGAATGAGTGCCGATTCTCCGCACTGGCAGCACCCCGAGCGCGCGCTCACCTTGATTCTAGCAGATCACGGCGAGGCAAACTTCCTTGTTTTACCATCAGAAACCCTTCGTCTGAAAAGTCGAAAAGATGCTGCTAGAGAGCTTGTGCACTCCCTGAGTGGGGGAGGGGGAAGGGGGCGGGAGAAGGCGGATAGTGTGAAGAAGTTCCTTCCAGGGTTTGCATCTGCTAGTCAACGCGGCTAGTGGTGCTAGTAATGAGCGCTGCAGCTACAGTCAGACGTCAGGCTTTGGAGTGCCCGGTCCGGCGAGTGAGTGAAAATACTTGCATAGTACCACCCGCCAAACCAAAGCGCCTAGAGGAATGACGTGCACTTCTGAAAACAATGTTATGCACCGGGTCAGAAACAAACGCCCCATACCGGCGCTAGACCGCTAAATTCGGAACTTTGGTAATGCTCTCAGAGTTTGCCAATCACTGAACATTCCCTAATGAAAATGCACATGGCCTGCGTCGAGAAAGAAGTGATCGGAGGAATGCTTGAATGAACCTCAGAAATTGGTAATTCCTCTGGGCTGTACTCCGGTCCACAGTTTTTCAGTTCACTGTTTGATGGAGTTCTGCTTCTAGGTGCTTGGTGTTTGAAATTCATCGGCAAGGACTTTTCACCCCTTTTATAGAACCCACGCTGTGCCCAGCACGGCCGAGTGCTCAGTGTCTCCCTACTCCCAAGCGAACTTCAGTCTGCCCGCGCCTCCCTGGCATTGGTAGGCGCATGTCCCCCCACGTGTTGACTTTATCCCTGATGCCGAATCTTGAAACTGATGCACTTTCATCTAAATAGCTATGAAAAGCATCACAACTCTAAGCCCTTGGGCATCGCATGGGGGGGGTCTATGCAAATACCAATAAAATATATACAAAGAAATCCCTGTGACTCGCTGTCGTTTGAAGTACCAGTCGTCGTTGCTGAGTGTGAGTATGCACAGGAGCACAATCCGCGCGTGTCTTGAGTCTGGGGCGCACTCCCGACTTTAAAAAAAATGGGGATGTTATGCGCAATATTTCATTTCTGCTTCCCGTGTCTATTCCAGACTACGAACTCTAGTCACATAAACCTGTGAAAGAGAGGCGTTTTTGGGAGAGAAAAAAAATGAATGCATTCTGGTCTAACCGTGATAACAGCTGTCCTCTACCATTCTTGCAATCAATATAAACTTAAGGAAATACATTTTCAGTAGTTAGGTCTCAGGACTTGTTATTCCAACATTGTAGATTGTGGCACCTTGTAGAACAGTTTTAGGACACCTGATTGTCAAACTGCAGAAGTGACCCCCATCCGCCAGAAAAAGTTGCCACCAAAACTTAACAGGCGAAGCATGGCTTCAATTTGTCTCATCACCACTTGGCAGCATGGTTCATAGCTGCCAAATGACCCTTGACTTTTGTGGTGACCTGCAACCAGGTGACATTTAGCCAACAGCATTTTACATCCCCTGACTTGTAGTCTCATGACATAAGATGACGTGCAATTGTATGGCGCATGTTCTTCCCGGAAGAGTAACTTGCGGCTGTATACCTAATTCAGTGGTACTGATTTTATCAAACTAAAAAGAATGAAAGGCTAAGTTAACTTGGCCGGGGTGAGCAGGAGGGCTGGATCTGTGTCCAAGAGCACAGATGAGCCACGCATCTGTGGCATCGCTTCAGATGGACCAGAGAGGCACAGTGCCCACTACCAAGCGGAGAAGGCGAGAGAGGCTAAAACGTTATCTTACCTCGAGTCTCTGGGGGAGTCGTGCTGGGGCTGCTTGCAGGTGGTATTGAGCGCGATGCTGTCGGCTCCTGGGGACTCTGCTGTGACCCTCCTTATCTCGTAGAGTGAAAAACCCGCCGCGGGAGAGCTGCTGAGAACTTTAGCCTGACCTGAGCAGGACACCCTCGGCGCAGCACCTGCTCGTGCCCGCGAGGCTCCAACAGGCTGCCCTGGGCTCTGGACGATAGCGAACAGGTCCCCGTGCCCCCAATCTTGGCCCAGACGTGGGCACCCCGCCACCTCCTCTGCACCTCGGGGTCCCCGCTCTGAAGCCCCCTCCCCGTTGCATGAGCCTTCTGGCTCGCCTTTCACAATAACTCACTGGCCCGTGCACGGAGCAGCTTTGTCTGCCATCCCTCCGCCCCCAGGTTGCTCCGCAGTCCACAGCAGCAACTTTTTGTTGCCCTTCCTCTCTGGTGATGCCCTCTGAGGTGGTGAATGAGGGGCCACTGGCAGAGACCGCCGGCACCGGGATCTGCGTCCTCGCGCGCCTGCTCGTTTGAGGCAGGGTCGGAGCTCCACGCGTGCACCGAGACCCTCCTCCCCTCAATGGAGTCCACGGAGCCCCAGATGCGAGAGGAGCTCGCGCCCCGCAGCTGATGCCTCTAAATACGCACGCTTCTCGGAGCGCATGAATATTTCAGCGACTGCCCTCGGCTGATGTCATGGCACCGCCTGCTTTGGTGACTACCAATCCCCCGAAGAGGAGATGAGAAGGGCAGAGAAAAAAAACCAAGACAACAGCTGAGAAGCGCTTGCTATCATATGACCCTGAGAGCTCTGGCTAATAGTGGACGGTGGTGAGACCGCGGCGGGAGGGAGGAGGCACGAACAACGGGAGGGGGGGGCGGCAAAGACACGAACAGCGGGAGGGGGGCGGGAAAGCACACGGACAGCGGGAGGGGGGGGGGCGGCGGCAAAGACACGAACAGCGGGGGGGGGGCGGGAAAGCACACGGACAGCGGGAGGGGGGGGCGGCGGCAAAGACACGAACAGCGGGAGGGGGGGGAGAGGAACGCACTCACCTGGACTTCTTCCGGCGGCCGTGGTCGGCATTAAATGAGGAAAACACACCAAAAAAAAAAAAAAGCAAGACTCCGCCCACCACCCAATGACGATGCAGAAAGGGTGGAGAGGGAAAAAAATGCAGGAACGCCCACGAATCTGGTCCGGCCATGACGGACAGATCTCTGTTCCAATGGCTAGCCTCCATTTATGGAGCTAGCCAATGGAACAGAGGGAGAACAGAGGGCGGATTCAAGTGTCCCTTACTGAAGACTACAGATTTCTCTGGAGGCGGAGCTAAAGCTCCGCCCTCCAGCGAAACCTAAAAATGGCGTTTAAACTTCTAATAAGCTCATGCTAACTTAACACAGTGTAAAGGCAAAGTCCATCTCTATGACAACTTTACTTGCTGCAATGCGCTGCATGACTTCTACATACGTCTAGGCCTGAAACTCCTGAATTAATAAAACAGATGAGACAGCCCAGAGGTGGATTACCAAAGGCCCACATGACTTAAACCATAGGTCGTACCATAAGTGTAATGTATAGCTGTAGGAAACAGGACACCACAGGGGGTGTATGATAAAAACAAAGTACCTCTTTCACATGCCCCCAAATCTGTGGGATTTTTAAAAACTAGCATTATAAGCACCCCTACAAACGAGTCCATCGGCACCCATACCCAACACAATGTCCCTACCACCACAAACCCTAAGTGCAACCAAGCGACTAGCGCACACAGTGTTTTTAGATATGCAGGACACAAACATATAGTGAACCCAGTATAATAACTTCACTCTAGTGCACAAGAACACCTCTGCTGCTGCACACACCCATACACCCTACCACTGGGCCCCAGGATATTAACTTAAACATAACTGCTCCTGGTGGCGAATTCAGGTACATTACAATGGACTGCAATTATTTCCCTGACAACTGGTACAGGGACAAAAGAATCTACAGACTCCTAGGAGAATATGTTTATGCTCTAGTCGGCACTCACCACTAAGACGCTTGTCATGAAAACGCCATCCATCACACAGAACAGTTGTAAATATTCTGCAGTGATTTACAAAAGCCATCTTGTTTTTATTGTTCAACATTCAATGAGAAAACCTTTCAAGCTGCCACAACCAGGGCTTTTAACCTATTTTTATATTTTCTTTTGTATGTAGAACTTGAATGACCGCATTTTTCTGAGAATGTACCTTCAGTCCTGCCTCCATTCCTTACAATGTAATTGGCGACTCTCACTAAGCCTAGTCAGTGCAGTCCAAACTGTAAGTGCAGTTTTTTTTGCAAGCCTGCAAATAAGTCTCACCACTCTCACAGCTCTGTAACAAGCATTGACAATAGATTCCGCCTTTTCGAAATCTATTGGCTTTGTCAATGCTTTTTTTACGTGTTGCACAGCAGCTGAGCTATGATGCAGTCAAAGCTGGCCATGTCATAGCTTTTTCTTTTTTTTACTTTAAGCCATGCTGCATAGCCAGCCAACTGCTGTGTAGCATGTAAAAAAGCATTGACAAAGCCAAAGATTTTCCATAGGGTGGACAAAAAAGTGCAAAAAGGCACACAACTACAAAAGACTGAGAAGACTGGGGCTATGTCAGTAGGACTGGATTTCCCAAGCAGTCAGTAAGGCCAGTAGGGATGGGGAGAGCCAGTACAATAAGGAGAGCTGTCTACAAGGCGGTGTCCAGGAGGCACCAAAGGTCTTGGGTGATTAAAGTAATCCAATTTTTAACAAATAAATGCCATGAAAATCTCAGTAGCATTGAGTGACCCCAGTCTCACTTGCCTGTCAGTTGCACCAGCTTCTTGGGACATCTGCACTATAAGTCTGAGGAAACGGCTGTGGACGGGGTCAGACAGGGAGAGAAAATATGGCTGGGCCCCAAAATAAAAGTATCAAGTCAATAGTTAAAAAAAGGGCACACATTTGTAAATCAGGGCAGCTTTGAATTAGTAAAGACAAGCTATATATGTGCTTTGCAAAACATGAGAGACTGCAGTCATGTGTGCAAGCTGCAGGCAATGTTATTGGTAATATCACAGAAATCAACAGTACAAAAGACCTATCGGACTTAAAAACAGGCCAACAAACAACCAAAACATTATTGTGAATCTAAGGAAACATACAAGTGGGCAGGGTCAGACTGAGACCGGAAATATGGCATGGCACCAAAATATAAGTGGCCTCTGTTTTCAAATCAGATAGCTAAAAAAGGGATGCAAGTGTGTAAATCAATCAATCAATTCAGGTTTTTGTAGAGCGCTGCTTATCACCTGTGAGAGTTTCCCAGGTGCTGAGGTGGGCGGGAGCTGCTGCTTAGTGCTATCCATCAAACAATCAGGGCTATGCCTTCCTGAACTCCTGCTGGTTCGAAGTTGTTTGGAGCTGGAGTGGGAGGTTGTTCCTGGACTTTGCAGCAAGGTGGAAGAAAGCGTAACCACCGCTCCTGCTTCTGTGGATGCTTGGTGTGTGAGCCAGGGAGAGAGGTGCTGGGTGATGTGGTTTCACCATCGGAGGTCAAGGATGAGCCTTGCTGCTGCATTCTGAATGGTCTGGAGTCTGTTTAGAAGTTGTGCGGTGATCCACACATAGAAGGCGTTGCCATGGTCAAGTCAGACGGTAATGAGTGCCTGGACGATGGTGCATCTGGTGTTGGTGGGGAGCAATTTGTATATTTTCTTCAACGTGCATAGAATGAGGAAACATGATGACGAGACAGAGTTTATCTGCTCATGAGCTTGCTGTCGATTATAATGCCTAGGTTCCTTATGTGTTCTGTGGGTGGGGGGCTAAGTTGGATTGGACACCAGGAGTTACTCCAAAGGGTGGTATTGCTTCCGTAGATGAGTACCTATGTTTTGTCAGTGTTGAGTTGTTTTGCATCCAACGGGCGATGCTGGTAATGCATTTGTGAAAGTTTGATTTGGTAGTGGGGGGTCTGAGGACAGGGATAGGATGAGCTGCGGTAGAGGTCCTGGGAGGAGCTGATGGAATTCTCGGTGGCTGTGGGGTTGGAGAATTCTTTAATGATGCAGAAGAGTTCCTTTCTGTAGTTGGAGCTGGCTTCGAGGTGGGTGGTGAGGGCATTCTTCTTGGTTTATTTCAGTTGTTTGTGGTAATTGTTGTGAGCTAGTTTGAAATTGTATTTGTCAAAAGGTAGTCTGCTAGTGCTCCAGATCCTTTCCAGTCGTTTACAGTTGCATTTTGTAGATTTGAGTTCAGGGGTGAATCAGCTGGTATGATTGGAGTGCCTGTCCGGTTTGCGGAGCTTGAGGGGTGCAACTTTGTCAGCGCATTTGTTCATCCAGGTTTTAAAGTTTTTGATGGCTTCCGCGAGATTGGAGGAGGGGTCTGGTGAAGAGGAGTTGAGAGTTTGTGTCCAGAGGTGTGACAGTTTGGAAGGTCTTCTCATTGAATGTTACCTTGCTCCAGCTCCTGTGGGGGGTGCTGCAGGGTTTGGCGATGGTGTGGGTGGTGTTTGATATGTAGAAGTGGACAATTGAAGGATCTGACCAGGTTATTTTTGGTGGTATGGCTGTATCTGATTCTGTCGCTGGTTGAGAATGTGGGATTCTGCGTGTGCCTGGCAATGTGAGTGGGATCAGTGACCAGTTGCGAGAGGCAGAGGATGAAAGTCCATGGGTCGCACACTACTCCACCCACCAGCGGGTATACCCCAGGAGCATCACGGTAAATGCAGTTCTTCAAAGCGAGTGCGCTTGTTGTAGAATTCGAAGTGTATAAGCAAAGTTGCAGCACCAACTCTGGACACCGGTGTTTCAGGATTATTTTCCTTCATCAGCAGAGTATAGGTAGTGTTCAGGGGTTTGCTGTGCAGGCTGCCAAATATTATCAGGTACGGTACCTCTCACGGCGCGTAGGTGCGTTATCCGAGCTCGTCAGCCCAATGGCTCGAGGGAGCCATATTTAAATGAAAGTCCATGGGTCGCACACTACTCCACCCACCAGCGGGTATACCCCAGGAGCATCACGGTAAATGCAGTTCTTCAAAGCGAGTGCGCTTGTTGTAGAATTCGAAGTGTATAAGCAAAGTTGCAGCACCAACTCTGGACACCGGTGTTTCAGGATTATTTTCCTTCATCAGCAGAGTATAGGTAGTGTTCAGGGGTTTGCTGTGCAGGCTGCCAAATATTATCAGGTACGGTACCTCTCACGGCGCGTAGGTGCGTTATCCGAGCTCGTCAGCCCAATGGCTCGAGGGAGCCATATTTAAATGAAAGTCCATGGGTCGCACACTACTCCACCCACCAGCGGGTATACCCCAGGAGCATCACGGTAAATGCAGTTCTTCAAAGCGAGTGCGCTTGTTGTAGAATTCGAAGTGTATAAGCAAAGTTGCAGCACCAACTCTGGACACCGGTGTTTCAGGATTATTTTCCTTCATCAGCAGAGTATAGGTAGTGTTCAGGGGTTTGCTGTGCAGGCTGCCAAATATTATCAGGTACGGTACCTCTCACGGCGCGTAGGTGCGTTATCCGAGCTCGTCAGCCCAATGGCTCGAGGGAGCCATATTTAAATGAAAGTCCATGGGTCGCACACTACTCCACCCACCAGCGGGTATACCCCAGGAGCATCACGGTAAATGCAGTTCTTCAAAGCGAGTGCGCTTGTTGTAGAATTCGAAGTGTATAAGCAAAGTTGCAGCACCAACTCTGGACACCGGTGTTTCAGGATTATTTTCCTTCATCAGCAGAGTATAGGTAGTGTTCAGGGGTTTGCTGTGCAGGCTGCCAAATATTATCAGGTACGGTACCTCTCACGGCGCGTAGGTGCGTTATCCGAGCTCGTCAGCCCAATGGCTCGAGGGAGCCATATTTAAATGAAAGTCCATGGGTCGCACACTACTCCACCCACCAGCGGGTATACCCCAGGAGCATCACGGTAAATGCAGTTCTTCAAAGCGAGTGCGCTTGTTGTAGAATTCGAAGTGTATAAGCAAAGTTGCAGCACCAACTCTGGACACCGGTGTTTCAGGATTATTTTCCTTCATCAGCAGAGTATAGGTAGTGTTCAGGGGTTTGCTGTGCAGGCTGCCAAATATTATCAGGTACGGTACCTCTCACGGCGCGTAGGTGCGTTATCCGAGCTCGTCAGCCCAATGGCTCGAGGGAGCCATATTTAAATGAAAGTCCATGGGTCGCACACTACTCCACCCACCAGCGGGTATACCCCAGGAGCATCACGGTAAATGCAGTTCTTCAAAGCGAGTGCGCTTGTTGTAGAATTCGAAGTGTATAAGCAAAGTTGCAGCACCAACTCTGGACACCGGTGTTTCAGGATTATTTTCCTTCATCAGCAGAGTATAGGTAGTGTTCAGGGGTTTGCTGTGCAGGCTGCCAAATATTATCAGGTACGGTACCTCTCACGGCGCGTAGGTGCGTTATCCGAGCTCGTCAGCCCAATGGCTCGAGGGAGCCATATTTAAATGAAAGTCCATGGGTCGCACACTACTCCACCCACCAGCGGGTATACCCCAGGAGCATCACGGTAAATGCAGTTCTTCAAAGCGAGGGCGCTTGTTGTAGAATTCGAAGTGTATAAGCAATTGTTGTGAGCTAGTTTGAAATTGTATTTGTCAAAAGGTAGTCTGCTAGTGCTCCAGATCCTTTCCAGTCGTTTACAGTTGCATTTTGTAGATTTGAGTTCAGGGGTGAATCAGCTGGTATGATTGGAGTGCCTGTCCGGTTTGCGGAGCTTGAGGGGTGCAACTTTGTCAGCGCATTTGTTCATCCAGGTTTTAAAGTTTTTGATGGCTTCCGCGAGATTGGAGGAGGGGTCTGGTGAAGAGGAGTTGAGAGTTTGTGTCCAGAGGTGTGACAGTTTGGAAGGTCTTCTCATTGAATGTTACCTTGCTCCAGCTCCTGTGGGGGGTGCTGCAGGGTTTGGCGATGGTGTGGGTGGTGTTTGATATGTAGAAGTGGACAATTGAAGGATCTGACCAGGTTATTTTTGGTGGTATGGCTGTATCTGATTCTGTCGCTGGTTGAGAATGTGGGATTCTGCGTGTGCCTGGCAATGTGAGTGGGATCAGTGACCAGTTGCGAGAGGCAGAGGATGTCCATGCTCTCGAGAAGGGTAGATGTGTTGGAGTTGGTAGGGTCGTCCAGGTGGAAGTTTAGCTCCCCTAGGAAGAAGAAGTCTTTCGAGTTGATGGCCGGAGGGGGAGTAATAAAATCAGAGATGGCCCTGCAGAATGCGGGAGCCGGGGAGTCTGTAGGCGAGAGTCCCTCTGATTGGGGTTTTGCTGTTGGTGTTGATTTGGAAGTTTAGGTGCTCCAGATGGGTGTGGCACTGTCTGTGGTGGCTGTACAGTTGAGAGATTATCTGTGGATGATGGCTATTCCACCTGCTTGTTTGTTGGCATGGTCTCTGTGGATTATCTTGTATCCTTCTGGTGTGGATACAAAAGTTGCAATTAAAAAAGAATTAACACAAATTGGATTTGGGAAAATAGGAAGTTAGGAGAAGAAAAGAGGATTAACACAAAGCTATTTTGGGAAAAAGTAGGCAGTTAAGAGGAAAAAAGAGAATTAACACAAAGCGGTTTTGAGAAAAAAAAGGCAGTTAAGAGGAGAGAAAATGATTAACACAAGGTGGTTTTGGGAAGAAGAAGACAGTTAAGAGGGGAAAAGTGGATTAACCCAAAGCGCTTTTGGGAAAAAGAAGGCACTTAAAAGGAGAAAAAGGGAAAACACAAGGTGGTTTTGGGAAAAAGAGGTAGTTAGGAGGAGAAAAGAGTATTAACACAAAGTGGTTTTGAGTAAATGAAGGTAGTTAAGAGGAGAAAGGTGGATAAGCACAAAGCGGTTTTGGAAGAAAGAAGGCAGTTAAGAGGAGAAAAATGGATTAACGCAAGGTGGTTTAGGGAAAAAGATGCAGTTAAGAGGAGAAAGGAGAATTAATAGAGAGCAGTTTGGGGAAAAGGAAGCCAGTTGAGAGAAAAAAAAGGATTAACACAAGGTGGTTTTGGAAAAAAGAGGCAGTGAAGATGAGAAAAGAGGATTAACACAAAGTGGTTTAGGGAAGAAGAAGATGGCGGTAAAGTTTGATGCAAGAGGAGAGAGGCAACGTTAGAGGGAAAAAACAGGTTAACAGCAGATTGGTTTGAGGGTTAATGAGGACGATACGAGGGGTACTGTGAAACGAAGGTACCAAGCAGGAGGCTCATGTAGCTAGCAGATGGGAGAGCTGGCCCGGGGACCTGCTCAATGGGGTACCTCTGTGGACTCCATCAATTAGGTTACTGGGTGGTGGGAGTGGTGCTGGGCGGTCTCATCGGGAAGCAGGAGTGAGAGGGCACGAGGGAGGAAGATGTTTGGCTGAAGGAGGAAAAAATCAAAACATTTCAAGAATTAACGCATGAAAACACAATAGGTAAAGTGGGACTAAGGAGGAGACAAGAAATGTTATTGTGCGAAAGAAAGAGGCAGTTAAGCAAGGAGAAAGGGATACTTTATTGAAGAAAAAACGGTTGACAAAATAAGGCGGTTAGTGGAGGAAAATGGATTAACTCAAAGTGGTTTTGGGAAAAAGAAGGCTCTTAAGAGGAGAAAAAAAGATGAACACAAGGTGGTTTAGGGAAAAGAGGTGGTTAAGAGGAGGAAAGATGAGTAACACAGAGCAGTTTTGGGAAGAAGAAGGCAGTTAAGTGGGATGCAAGAAGAGAGAGGCAACATTATAGGCAAAAAATGGGTTTAACAGCATGGTTGATTTGAGTGTAAATGAGAACTATACAAGGGGTACCGTGGGAGGACGGTATCGATCAGGAGGCTCATGTAGCCAGAAGCTAGGAGAGCTGGGCCGTGGACCCACTCAATGGGGTTGCGCTCCGGCCTCCATTAAGTAGGTTCCCTGGTGGTGGGAGGGGAGCTGGGCGGGGTCAATGGGAGGTGGGAGCAGGAGGGAGAGGGCACGAGGGAGGAGGAGGTTTGGCTTTGAGCATGAAAAATCAACACATTTCAAGAATTAGGAGTCTGAAAACATAAGAGGTTAAGCGGGACGAAGGAGGAGGCAAAAAATGTTATTGGTGGCAGCATGCATGTGTGCTTTCTGCAGAGAATGTATTGGTAATAGCATAGAAATCAACAGTAAAAACAGCCCAGCAGATCAAAAAACAGAAATTAAAATGTCCCCCATCATCAAATCATATAGCCTAAAAAGTGCACATGCGTATAACATGGCAGCTTTGATGTAGTAAATACAAGCTATAAACATGCTTTTTTGCTTGATGCAGATAATGTCATTGGAAATATCACAGAAATCAACAGCAAAAACAGCCCAACAGACCAAAAACAGGCCAACAACCAACCAAGAAATGACATCAAACATCATTCCCCTCTGTGCTACTGTGTAAGTGGCACATGTGGAAAGGCAGGAAGCAAAGAATGGAGGCTGCCCTGGGAGGATGCTTCATCTCCTGCCCTGACAGAGTCAAGATGGCGCTTCATTAAAAAGCACATGACACAGTGCACTGCTACTCGCCCCTTCTTGCCCCTTCTCTTCTCCAGGAAACTGTACTTCGTCCAAGCTCCAAGTAAGACTGGAAGAACTGAAGTAGAAACCCTGAAGAATTGAAGAGAAAGAGGAAGAGGAAGAAGGAGGTGCTGTCCAATGAAATGAAGTGTAACAGAGTGACGTTTGAGTGAACGAATGGTAAGCAAAGGTAAGTAACGGGCGGGCTCTAAGCCCGTTTTTAGGTTGTTTTTAGGTCGAGCCTAGACGTGCAAGCAATGCGAAGCATTGATTGCTGTCTGCTCGACAACTATTGTCACCCGTTTCTGGGAATGTGGACACGAGATGGGCACGAGCGCAGATTTCACCTCGTGGGCGCGCACGGCGCCGTGCCCATCTCCTGCCTCGGAAGCTCCAACACCACACACGCATGCGCATACACAGAGACACACACATGAGCGCCCACGCATGCACCCATACATACAGAGAACCCACCCCCGCCGTCGCATACACACACGCGCACACACACACAGCACACACACAAGCGCACCAAGACCCCCCCGCCACCCCCCCCCACAACTAAGGATTGATAACGTTGAACGCGTGCGCTTCTGACTCAGACAGCATGGCATGGCAGCGCGCACACATCCCCCTCACACCCCACTCACCAGGTTCTTCTTGCGTGTCCCTCAGCAGCCAGCGGGTCATTCTGGGCAACAGGCGGGTGCCGCGTGGCTCTCCACGGGAGCCCCGCTAGCTGAGACCCAAATCTTCCGGCGGGCACAGGAGCGCGGGGTAGACTCCCGTCTGCTTCCTGTATTTGTCTGGCCCCGCCCCCGTCCCAACAAAGGTTGCCTGGCTTCCTGTTGAAGCCGGGCTGCGGCAGTGACTTTGCTTGTTTCTAATGGTTTAGATGTTGATTTACCGTTCATTAAATTATCCAATACTTTATAGTATTCCTCTACAGTTGCAAATGCACTTGGAATGCACTTTTATGCCTTGATCTGTGTGGACATGTGGAAATCCTGAACGCATAGCAGACAAACATTTGTGTCATAGGAAAAAACATGTCTTTCTGACATAATGTTCTAACGCGCATCACAGTCCCTGAGGAGACAAGGCTGCCAGACAGTTTGTTTTTCGGGGGGTTTACACAGCATGCATATCTGATAGCCATTTTAGAACGGTCATTAAAGGTACGGAGCTCTGTCACAGTCTTAATAACGGTGATGACGTAGATATAAAAAAAAGCAACGCTGAAGTAGGCGAAGGGTGGGTAATTAAAAAGTAGAATAAAGAAGCAGCTGTACCAATCGAGGGTTTGGGGTAGAAAAAAACAAGGTGATCTAGACAACATGAAGGCCTGGGCAAAAGTAAAATGGGGGAAGGAAAAAAAGAAGACTTGTTAACCTCGGGAACGGGAATTGTCACACACGGCCCCTTACAGACGCACCCGCACCCAGCCCTCCTCACACTTCATGAATAATCTTCACCTCGTTTGCGCACTTTACGTTTACCCTCCCACCGCACTAATGCATTTAAACCCTTGTTTTGCTACTGCAGATATAGGACACGGTATAAGGTTTATATCGGCGTGTCCTATCCGTTTTACAGGTTTAAGTTAAAGCTCCCACCAAAGCCATGTGTCTACTTCTTGCCATATCAGATATGATATATCTTTAGGGATGCTTTCAATAAAGCATAATGTGAATAGCCGGTGTTAAGTTTAAGCTCTCGGCAAAGCCGATGTTTCTGCGTCCGCCATGTCAGACACAGCATGTCTCTAACAATGCGCTCAATAGAGTTTCAAAAGTAAGCAGTTGGTGCTAAGTTAAAGTTCTCGCCAAGCCTGATGTTTTTCTGTCAAGTCTATCCGACACAGCGTGTATTTAACAATTCACTCGATAGAGTTTTAAAGTGAGGAGACCACGGTACATTAAGGCTGCCCACCTAAAACACTTTGAATATTCCAGTTGCCCTCTGTCTAACTTATCTCAAGTTTTACCTGATTTTGACTGTATACCCCGGCCTCTTTTGAATTCTATGATTGCAAGTAAATCCCTTTGTCTCTACAATTCTGATCACTCCTCCAGAGACTGTTGCAGGTAGAGACATGCAAGTCTCCGGTATTATGTGCTCTGTAAATAAGTGCTGTGACTAGATGAGTTTAGTTGGCATGCTTCTTTTTGTTTTACCAATGTTTTTTCATTTACCCTTGCTGTCGCCTAAGAGTTTTTTATTTTTTTTATTTTGGTGATGTTGAGTAACGCAAAATATCTGTGCCTCAGACGCATTGAACTTTTCAGGTACCTTCCACTTTTGCACATAGCTTTCTGTGTTCCTCCTAATTTAAAGACACGCCTAAAATAAAGCCTTGCATATTATGTAGGAGATGTGACAGGTGTATCCTGAGCGTGTCTCTGTCTGCCCTCAAAGCAAGTGCTTGTCCATTAGGGCCAGTAAAAATAAGTTTCTAAGATTCCATTGAGCAGTCAGCATTTCTGTATCCTCAGTTTCTGCCAGTGAAGCTTGATTCTGGGGTGAAATCCCTTGATGATAGGTTGCGTAGAGGAGCCGAAAAATTTCTCAACTCTCCATGCCGTTTTTTAAATACCTGGTAGAATATTACAAAATTAACCAGAGATGGCTGCACTTCACAATTTACTAACCATTTAAACTGTCTAGAAGCATAGCTTGTACTCTTTAATTGCATTACTTGATGTGATACCATTTGAATTAACCATTTCACCAGTTTGTAATAAATACCTCCAAATCGCTTCTTTTGTTGTCCATATTTAGGATACATATAAAAGGAAAGGAAAATTTAGAGTCCCTATTTTATGGCTGCATCTCCAGTATCTTGGCAGATAGTGATAATTTTTGGTCCTGCTGTATTGAAATTTAAATTGCATCCACCAATGAAAGATCCCGAATCATAAAGTTTTTTTAGGTCTCAGCGCCACCCCAGCATCACTCAGCGCCACCACAGCATCACTCAGCACTACCACAGCATCACTCAGCACCACCACAGCATCACTCAGCACCACCACAGCACCACTCAGCACCACCACAGCACCACTCAGCACCACCACAGCATCACTCAGCGCCACCCCAGCATCACTCAGCACCACAACAGCACCACTCAGCACCACCACAGCACCACTCAGCACCACTGCAGCATCACTCAGTGCCACCCCAGCATCACTCAGCACCACCACAGCATCACTCAGCACCACCACAGCACCACTCAGCACCACCACAGCATCACTCAGCGCAACACCAGGTTATAGGTGTCACATTTGGGAAAGTTATAACTATTGGCATTGTAAATGACAAAGCTGTTAATTTAGCTATTTTCAAAACCAACACATAAATAAAAAAATTGGCATTTACAGGAGCAATAGCTCAAACTTTCCTAATGCGAGACCTATTGCATTGCAAATGCTTGTTTTAATTTACAACAGATTTCGGAAGCACAGCGCAAGTGCTGTGCAGGTGAAACCTAAACACCACACACATATGAGGAGTACAGTCAGACCCACAAGACCATAGTAAATCACAATGTGTGGCTGGCCGACACCTTGGGAGCAGCAAGGCATGTACCAGCATGCTTTCAAAGAAGAACCTACTATTTACACTCTACATCGGAAGCTTCAAGTAGAATTATCATTACCTGAGGTATACTTAACAGTAAAGAAATCATGCGTTTTCTAATAAGTACCCCGGCCACGTGGGGAGGTGAATTTTGAATTATGTCGCTCTAGCATTACGAAAGCAAATGGTAAGCTGAGGTACCATGTGGATTGTGTTAGTCAGAGTGGATGAAATAATCATCGGGTTACATGGGCCAGGCAGTATTTACTTTCTCTAGCTTACCTACCGAATGACATCTCCAGCTCTAAAGATTTCAAGAATTCCCTAGCTAGAGACGTGAGCTCAAGGTCCTGGGCACTGGATAGAATGATATAAAGATAGGATACGCAATGCAAAAAACTCAAGGTAATGTTAAATTCTACCCTCAGCCCCTTGTTCAGAAATCTGTATGTGCGTCCCTAATTCACTCATCCTTTGTGTGGTGATCTGCACTTGTGCATGGATGTGACGTCCTCTGGACCTCCACGTTTTTTTCCCCTTAGTTTAATATAGCACAAACTTGACCCAACGGTATTGGGTATCAGCGCACTTTACATGAGCAGCAGTTGCTTACCCAAGGAGACATTCATTCTTGCTAGACACGGGGAGATTCAGTGATTTGCCCAGAATCACAGGATGTTGAACGTCATTGCCGAGACTGAAACCCGGTTAACAAGATTTGAGATCGGCCGTAGCCGTTAGGCTACAGCCTCCTTTAAGCTTTACTCAAATGTTAGCAGCCCTGCAGAGGTTTTTATACCAGCTTCATGGTGCATCAACCAAAGCAGCACAGCTAGCAAGTTAGGTTCTCTCCCATATGATTTACTGGTTCTACAGCTAAGAAGGGCTTTAAAAATGTGAATGAACGCTTATTTTTACAGCACACTTTACCAGAACAGCATTTATGTACACTCATTTTTTCAAGAGGTGCTTGTAGCAAAACTATATGCTGCTCTCTGGGGGCGGTTTTCCGGTCTGAATGCATGCCATTGCCAGTTTATCCTTGAAAGCAATCCCCATTCCACTCTCCCTGAATCCCAAGTGTCCATCCAAGCCCCAATTACAACATTACAAACATGAATAAATGAATCTAATGTATACATTAAAAAAATCAGTGAATCACACTCGGCTGGATGTGCACAACGTTTATAGAATTATATACTTACTGCTGTTGAATTGGTTTACATTATTAGACATCTGGGCACAGTAGTCTATAAAAGTTAGCCTTTGATACGCTGTTGTATACTCGCTACTTAAGATGTCTGCCAGTTTCACTCCTTGATTTAAACCACCTGGAGGACTGCGCAGTGGGTTGCTTTTATTTATTGAACATATGTGAAGTTCAGGAAATACTCTAATGCATAGCTGTAAAATGAGCTCACTGTATAGAAATGACCCATCACATCTGTCGGCTGCTGAGATGTGTGCACGGTAGCTATGGAGTTCTCAGTGTTTCCCTGTTAATCTTGTGTTTCCACTTTGGACTTTGGAGTCTTGTGGTCTGCCATTTACAACTTCATGACTCACTCAAGGAACAGCCAAGTATTTATTTATTGGAGGTTGAACTCTAGTGGTTCATAAATGATTATTCAAGTTCTGTTGAACATCACACCGAGTTTTTATGGTGTGCCTCAGCTAAATTATGTGATGAGGGAAACCGGAATTTTTATAGCTTAAATGTGAAAATTGCACCAAAAAGCATTCAGTGCCAACCACAGGCATCTGGTTGTACTTGACCGGTACATAAGCGCAAGTTAAGGCTGTTGGCGATGGAGCATGGGTTGGATACAGAAACGAGGTTCGACCCAGTTAGAAGTTTTACCTCTCTGAAATGGATGTTAAGAAATCCTCAGTGAGTTAATGCAGCAGGCTGCGTCATAAGAGGTCTCCACCTCACTGGATAGCCGCTAGACGAGGTCTTGGTGAACCCTTTGGCGGAAAAGCTTTTAGCAGGAAAACTTTGAATTTTGCATCCAAAGAAGGCCGCTTGCTGGCTGAATACTTTCGATGCCTTTCACTTTTGGACATACTCACTTTTTCGAAGCTCGAATTCTTTTAGTGGGGCAAGCAGGATGCAGCTGAAGAAGGCTCCACAAGGCCGGATTCTTTTTCCATGAGATCCTGCTTAATCAGATTTGGTGATTTGGAAAAAGCTCAGTGCGGGAACGACGTGAATCTTTGGTTTTCTTTGACTGGTAAATTGACAGAGTGCCTTAGATTTTCCAGTAAAATATACATTTAGGCCTGTAACCAGAAATGATTGACTATTTTACCATTAATGCTGGCCCTTGATGAGTGATCTACAACATGCAATAAAAATGAGATCCATCATCCTAAGAGGGTTGGGTCACCCAGGAAATACCTGTAGTTCTTAGATCGATTCTGTACCTTTAATCTGACTTGTGCAGACTGAACTAACAATTTGCATGCAGAAGCCTTTAAAACAATGGCCCTGATTAAATCAGATGTCTTAATACCATTCTATGAAGAAAAGTGTGAAAAGATTGACATTGCAAACTAAACACTAGAGGGCCCGATTCCGATCTTGCTCGGAAGTGCACCGAACGCGATCCGGCCGGAAAAAGTACGAGCCGTACGTGTGTTTTCCACCTGACTCGTACAGCTGTACGAGAGAACAAATACGATGCAAGCAACATGAAAATCACTAACCGAATCGTTTCCGGGTCCGAACTGCTCCGTATGTCTGGTCCGTAAGCAAACCGTGCCGTGCAATGGATGCGATTTACGATTGAGCCAGTACGATGCACACGTCGGACAGCCGGTTTGAGCCAAAGTTTCCGGCTCGCAAAACGTCCGGGACGTTGCCTTTGGGGGTCCGAATGGGACCCCCTGTCACCCGCAGCCTTATGACTCGGACACAGGGGAGACCCAAGGGTCTCCCCAACACAAGCATGTATGGTGCAGATGGCACCGACGCGTACCCACTGTAGGGGGAGCCTTTGTGAGAGCCATACCCATTCAGTCAATGGGAGACCATGTACGTGTTGTACGGCCGGCTCCCATTGACTTCTATGGGAGTACGACCGAAACGAGTCCGGCAGCTTGCGGCCGCATCGTACTCGCTCGGTCGGACTGCAGGAGTCCGGGTCGGCCAGAAAACACTCCAGATCCGACTCGGTCGGAGAGCTTTCCAACACAGATCGGAATCGGGCCCTAAATGTGCTTCTAGATGTAACATCAAACATTTTCCCAAAAATTACTATTAATTAGAATCCTATCATTGACAGAGAAGGGAAACACTTTTAATAGTGCCCAGGGTGGTTTCAAAATGTTATAAGATTGACTTGCCAGTGTGTTCACCTGCATCTGATTCGAAAAACATATTATATATTAACAACTTCCATTATACACAACTTTTATAGGGCTGAAAAATGCAATTGATCTGATAAACAGAACTTGTTTTTGCTTATCCAAAATTCCAAAATGGGCTTGGGCTGTGTTAGCCTATTCCAGGAACTGCAACTTGGTATTTCAGTGAAGATGTACTGTTAGGGGTGAGCTTTTGATATCCTGGAAGAAGTAAAATAGGGTTTTGTGCTGGGTCCTATTCTCTTTGGTGTCGTAATAAATTATTTTAAGGGTTTTGTAGGGCCAGAGGTTGCCTTTCCCAAGGATGAATCAGAAGCCAGTGCCTATATGGTGTTTTCATAAAATGTTGCACTTCTTTCCCTCACTAAAGTATCGATGCCAGGGGCGCTCCATCCTTCTCGATATTCTACTAACCTTAAAAGCCTTACCATTAATGTTCCAAAATCAGAATAATTGCATTAGGCTCCTCTGTCCCTCCTAAGCAATCATATACTATAAATGGCTATTAAGCAGAGAAGGGCGTGATGTTTGGTTATCAGAAACAATGTGGATTCAAGAATTCAGAGCCTTAGGATTCTGCGCCCTGACATTTAATAGCAGACTGAGAATGTGAAACACCTTCCACAAAAAAAAGTGGGACTGCCATAGCTAGATTTAAATCGAAGTTTGGTTTCTCATCCATCGATCTTCCACTAAAAGTGTATGACACCAAGTTTAGTTGTCAATGTTGTTTATAATGCAAAATTATTGTGATGTGGTAAGATAAAGAATATTGCAATTTGTGAGAATAGATTCTTCAAGGATATATTCAATGTAAAACTCATATCCCCGATCAGTCCCTTAATATTAAAGTTAGCAGAGCATTCTTTTGAAAACAGAATCATGTTGGGGCCTCCCACATATACTGGATACGATTATCGTGGAACACGTAAGGATTTATCTACAGAGATTTAGGTAAAGATGATGAGTTCAAGCCAGGCTATATTAGTATTCAATGGTTTTGGGACATTCATTGAATCTGGCTATAGTGCATTGTATGATCACCAGATGTGCATATAGTAAAATGGTAAAAAGAAAGAAAATGTTTCCTCTCTGTATTAAATCATGCTGACTGGTGTATGAGTCTCTACTTACGCATTAAGGTGTAGGTCAGTTGTGAACAATACCTCAGCTTGGCTTTACCATCAGAACTGACAACTGTATCTGTGGAGTTCTGGTTGGATGACCATTTGCTTCCTACCAAGCAATGGTCAGGGATAGAGAATATTTTAGAGTATATCTCCAAATATACTATTGCAAAATGCTTTTTTTCTGATTTTCATATAGTTGCCAGAGGATTAAGTGCTGTACAACTATTTTCTAGTAATTTAGCATTTTTTCTTGCTCAGCAGGATGGAATTTGTCCTTTCAATATTTCCCACATTGCCTGGAATTTACTGCTGCAAACTTTATCTGGGCCGCCTTAAAGGTGAGAAGGACAAGAAGAAGCTAAGGTAAGCTAATATACAACTGTAAGTCAAACATGTTCACTTGTTCTAGCCAATTTCAGTATAGTGAATACTAATAATAATAATTATTTAGTATGGCAAAAACCTACCTCTTAGGAAAAGTTACTTAGGAAAAGTTTACTTTTTCCTAAGTAACTCAATCAATGAAGAATAAATGTTCTACTTCATATTTGTATGTATGTGATATTTGTATAGTATGAACCCAGCTACTGTACAAGGGCAAAGTCACAAACCCAGGCAGATCCTTGGCAGAGTATGACTTACTACAGAGGAGCCCAGGCAACCAATGATTAAAGAGGTAGCATGGTACATCATGGTGAAGTTTTCTTTAGAAAGGAAGGTGCCTCTAGTGCTCTTTTCGGCTTTGGGGTATGACTGTGGAAGTCCTGATAGATGTAAGGGTGTTGGGACAGTCCCTGGGTGCGTAGATGGAGAAAGCCTGTAGTCTTGCTTTTTCCTTTGAGATTTCAAAACAAAATCTATGCTGTTAAGTAGTTTTGTATGATTAGTCTTTTGTATTTTGGTAAAACTAAAGTCAATGAAAAACTAAACCTGACTATCTTGCTATCTTGCTAAGTGCAGGAAAACCTCTCAAAGGAGAAAGCAGAGATAAGATTAATCAATTTGCAAAGTTTGCGAAGGGTTGAAGTTGGGAAATCTTTGCTTGTGAAAAAATCAAAAAATAAAGGTTTGCATGCCTGTAGAAACTGCATAGGTATTTTTTGTTACGAAATGGTCAAAATCATAAAACTGGAGCTGAGTTTTGGAAAACATTTGAAATTGTTAAATCATGTGCCATCTACATCTCTTTTGTTGCCTTGGATGCAACATTACAACAGGGCGGCATTTGTGCATGCAGTAGTAGCTGATTCTTCTAATGTGGATTCATGACAACTCAGGCCTTTAAGTGGGATGAGAAAAAAGTGTGAAGGGGTCTCTAAATAGAGTGTGGCCAATGTAATTAAGGGTGTGACTTAAAAATGTAAACTACATTTCTGTGATTCCCACAGTGTGCCACCTGACCAGTATTTTGGTTCCTCTCTAAGCTTTCTGTTATAACACCCAGATCTATAACACAATAACTGACAAGCATCTAAAACCAGCCAGGTCTATTGGCTTTGTCAGTGGTTGTTAACTAGCTAAGATAAATGAGAAACAACATTCATTTTGTTGAAAACAATTCATATTGAAAATGTTTCAATTCTGAAAACTGTGAGTTAAATGTAAAATGTAAATCCGTATTTGTAAAGCACAAACTACTCACCCTTACGGGTCTCAAGGCGCTGGGGGCCGTTGTGGAAATTATGTGAGCTATTGCCCAGAGTCACATGGTGCTGAGCTGAGCTGCTGCCGGAGCCGGGGATTGAACCGTGTACCCTGTGCTCCGAAGTCAGCTGCCCTGGCTGCTGCACCACACCTCCCCTAATTAAACATTACTGTGGCCGTGGGAAATCCCACACTCGATGTCAGACATATATGCAAAGTTCTTAATTTGAGTTGATGGGGCCCATCAGCGCTCATACTCGTACTTTTCTGTATAAGGCATTTTTTTCAAGTCCAAAAGATGGGAAAATGCATAAAGTGTAAAGACAAAGGAAGAAAAAGATGATAAACCTGTTCCAAAGAGAGAAAGCAGGAACCTGCAAGAGTAAGATAAAGGGGAGGGAGTGTCTGGTAGTGGATTAAAGAGGCATGAGGTGGATTCAAGATCTCAAAGCCTTGGTATTTAGTGCCTACATTTAAATAGACCGGCCCCAAGCTTCTCAGCAGAGCTTTGGTCACAACCACTCATTCACTTACAAATTAAGTGCTGTAGTACTCTCTTTTCTCTCCACAAGCTGCACATCTTACACCTCATCTCTTTCCTCTTCAGCACCCTCTTTGTGCTCTCTCCTGGATGTACTTCCTCGCATCTCTTTCACTTCATCACCTCTAGCACATAAAGCACCAACTCCACAGTAAGCACATCATTTTGGTTTTGCCTTGTCATTATTTCAACAACTGTGAACCCACTTCACACACGTTTGAAGAAAATCATGGTTACAACTGGTATACATGACCATTGCTCTGTGTGCTCAGCAGAAAGGCCAAGGCTTGCTTGACTGTGTATTCTGGCCACCTTATTTACCTATTGACACACTATGGGGTCGATTCCGATCTGTTAAAATCACCGTCCGAACGACTCGCATCCGGAGCCGTTTCCGTACGACTCGTACGGACGCCGTACGACCGGACGATTACGATTCCGACCTGGCTACCCGGACGCGATTCGTACGGTTCACGTCAGGTAAGGGCGATTCGTACGGAAAAGCGCACAATCACCTACACATCGTACGGCGCGTACACCCCATGATCGCAGGGGTACACGCTGTACCCCTGCGATCATGGGGGGTACATGCCGTACACCCAGCGTACATGGGGTATGGCACATACCCCATGTACGCTGGGTGTACGGCACATACCCCCCATGATCGCAGGGGTACGGCGCATACACCCCATGATCGCAGGGGTATGGCCCGTACCCCTGCGATCATGGGGTGTACGCGCCGTACCCGGGGGGGCCGTTCCGTACCTGTTTCGGGGCAAACTCTGACTGTACGACAGTTTCCAGCTCCCGTAGAAAAAGGGTCGTACGGAGCGTACCCAACACGGATCGTACTTGCCGGGTCGTAAAAAGCAGCCGCGAACCGTATAAACGTCGTGTACAGCGGCTTCCGAGTGCGATTCATACAGGAATTCTATTCGTACGGTCCCTGGTACGATTCGTACAGATAGCTGCATTGGGTGTGGATTGTACTACGTCGTTCGTACGGGGACGGTTACGGGTACGATTCGTATGGAAAAAAATGCTCCGTACGACGATTCGGAGCGCTTTTTACGGGATAGGAATCGAACCCTATGTAAGAAACTTGCACTGCTTTCAGCCTCAACTCCAGAGCTCTCAATTGTGGCCCGTCCGTATAAACACCAGCACGAGTAAGCACGATACAGGAGTAATATGCTACACAAAAGAAAAATACAGAAATGCAACATCCTGGAAAGACTTCACAATCTTAGGGAAGGCAACATTATCAACTAAAACGTGAAATATAAATAGAAACTAAAATGTTGACACTGATGATCTTGACAATTTATACATTCAGTGTTCAGAAACCAATCATTGATTTTGCCAGTTAAGTTAAGAACATAAATATTGGGCATGATAGGTCTGATGTTCATTTTTAAATACTAGTGGTTGTGAGACCTGGAGGGACCCAGCCCACTTAAAGCCCTGCCACAACTGGATGTTGTTCCTAGTTTCCCTTTAGGTTATCTTGTGTTACCCTAGGATAACCATTTTTGCACCTGTTGCATCGGTTTTTTTTATGCCTACAGCAGCCTTTATAGTAGAATGGGAAATAGCAAATACAACGACCGCCGACCAACGAGTTGCCTTTGCAACGAGGACGGAATAATGATTGCGTCTGAACCATGCATTGCATTTCAAACACAAGTAGTCACAACGACATGCGTTAGGTCAAGCGGAGTTGGACTTTAACGTCCAATGCTTTCCCTACTTTTACAGTGACTGGAGTTGGAATAGTATTTTCTACTATTCCAAAGTACAGCACCCCCCTAAGGCAAGTTGTTGTAACAACTTGCGTTGTAAATAGAATGCATGGTTCAGATGCAATCGTTGTTCCACCCACAATGTTAAGGAACGCGTAGAAAATGAATGAGTGGTTATGTCATACAACCCAGACGAATCACCCCTGTTCACAGCTGCATGAATCAGAAAAACTGAAGGTTGGTTTTCCAGGCAACCCTGCTTCCTTACCTCTGCTACACGTCCTGCTGTTAATGAATACAGAAACGACCTTTGCATATCAATAAATGAAAGGTCACTGATTGATCTCACTTTGCCAAACAGGATCTGCTCAGTTCCTGTTCAATGCAAACCAGAAGACTGTGGACAATCACATCTGCAGAGTATAGGTGGCAGCACAGTGTGGGTCATTTATTTGGAAACGTTTTAGGCGCAACATTTCTCGAAAACCCCATGGCTGAGTGCTGATTTGTCAATCTGAATGCAAAGATTGTGAAAAAAAATGCTGATGTTCATTTAAGTTCAGCAAAACTGTGCTAGTGGGAAATGAAGCTGATCCAAAACTGTTGGAAGGGCAGTTAATAACTCTTAACAACTTCAAAAAGGGGACAATAACGCTTATTTTGAAAATTAGAAGCTCAATTGAAGACGATGCCTGGAATATTTATTGGTTTCATATAATTAAATGCATTATTTATAGGACAGATCCAGCTGGAGGGAGATGTTGTGTGCTTTACAGAGAACAAGTGTACTGTAGTAGGAACACCTTTTGGATGGATTATAGTACAGTATGGCGCATGCAAAAACGTCATAGGATTCACCTAGGGTCGCAGCTGCGACCACTGGCTTGCCTCCTGCAGCCTCTGTCACTGCCTTTGCGACACCTGACATTAAAAGGAGGCGAAATCGGTATCAGGAACACAGGGGCAGCTCCTCCTTATGGATGTCTGTTGGGATCCACTTTCTTTATTTTCCTGTCAATTTCTTATTACCCTAATGGTGGATAATGTTATGTTATTCACTATTAGTGTAATTAAAAATGGAATACAATTAACTGGAATGTGACTCTCCCTGGCAGCTTAGATAAGTAAAACATGTATGTTGGGGGTGTGTTTGCGGGTGAGAGTGTGCTTATGTGAGAGAGAGTGTGCGCGTATGTGTGAATATGTGTGTCTGAGTGAAAGAAAAGGTCAAATGGCGTGTGTGGAAATTTCACTACTCAAGGCGAATTTGTTGAATGGACGATGCACACAAATTTATATAAAGAACCTTGCTTGTGCTGGCAATGAGAGGTACAATACAAAATGGCGCCCGCTGCAGGTGTGTTTCTTGTAACATATTTAAGTTGTTCATTTTGTGTTCATTATCCTACACATACGTACAAACTGAATTACCGGAGATAAAGATGTGTCGACCATCACACAATCGTACTCGGGCCTTGAAATCGGAAATAACCGTATTTGGTTCGCCCTTCAGCAATGTAGCTCGTTTACACTTGGCCTCAATTCCAATGTTCGCCTCTTGTCAGTTCCTCTTCTAATTAGACTATTTTATCCTGATGATTGGAGAGTTTTACTTGATAATAGCCAAGGGCTGGATCAGTTGTTCCATGCTTCCCGCCAAATTCAAGGAGCGGTCATATACTAGTCAATATAGCGTTTGGCCAGTTGAATATTGCTCTACTGTGAATGAACCTCAGGGTGAAACTAATGCTTGGCACTCCTTTCAAAATTTCATTTTGCTTCTGCGGTGCTCCCCGCCTGCTTAGAAATGGCCTGTCCTTGTAACTTGACAGCACCCAGTGGCAGTGGCCTACAGCTGCTGCCTCCCTTGCCCTGATCTCAGTATATATGTGCAGTTCCAGGCAGGCACAGAGAGAATCCCTTTCCCTGGAATGAATGAGTGTTGAGGTTTGCTCCCATGCCATACACCACACTGGTTCAAACCCACAAAACTACCAAGGTGAAAGGAATTTACAGACCTCAAGTGATCACATCATATAGAAAAAAAATGACTCATTCATTGAAATATAGTAACGGGTCTACTGAGATGGCTAGGCCACAGTGAAAATGCTCCTGTGTGGTTGGAACAGGAGCTCCCTGCGGTTAATGTGACACTGAAGTGATTCACTTACTGAAGCAGGAAAATAGATTTTCTGTACTTTGGGATCTGACTAGCTCCCGTATGATGAATATGTTTTTTTTTTTTAAATGTATCAGTTTTAAAAATAAGATTGATGTGAGCGGTACACCAGAGATGTAGACACATTTGCTGAAATGCGACATACTGGCGCTTAGCAAATATAATAAACACATATAAATAGCATAATCAAATCACTAGGCAAGCCGATTGAAATAAAGTTAAAAATATGTAAAGAAACTACGTTTCTGAGAGTTAGGAGGATATGAAAAAGTGGTCAGAAAGAATATTTTGTAAGTATACCACAAACAGCTTTGGCACAAGATATCAGAAGCGCAAGGATACAAAGTTGCGTGCATTTTGATTTAGGCACAATTTTTTCAAGAGGGGTTTATAGATTTTCACTGAAAGTTAATACTAACTACAATTCGTTAATGTCACTACTGGCGCATACTATGGGACTCACAGATACAGAGAGGAAATTAAATAGATGAAATACAATTGCAATACAAATCAGAGATTCTAGGAAAAAGTTCATAATAGTTTCACAGTTGGTAGGCAGTGTCACTTTAATTGTGCATTTGTCAACCAAGGAAAGGCGCCTCTAAAAGATGTGCAACAAGCAGATGCATTTTGAGCCCTGTTCTACAGATATAAAGTGCAAGGAACTGAAAACTTCATTACAAGATACGCTGCTAAATTGAGGGTTGAATTAAGAGGTAGAGAATTCTAATTAGCAGTGGTGTTGCTGGGTTGCCATGGGCCCCAGTGCATCCAAAGTAAATCGGCCCCATCTCTAGGCCAACATTTCAGTCTGTTAGTCTGTCAGCTGGCCCTGACACTCCTCAACATCCTTCAAGATAGTCTGCATCTGCCATATCGAAGCTCACTAAAATTCTCAAACACATACTATTGTATTTCTACTCTCTGCACTGCATTTCTGCAAGTAAAACCTATAACCTTAAAAGCATTATCAAAGCCAATAGGTTTGTCCTCTGTAAAGTGCGTGCACGCAAAGATATAATATGCAGGGACCCCGTACTCACACTGCAACCCTCACATAGGCAAACCCTCATACTGCACTACGCAGGCATGTTCCTCACTCTGCGCTCACATAGTCACAACTATCAACCCGTAGAACACTTACGTCACACTCCTCAAAGACAATGTTAATCTTGCATCCACACAGGCACACCACTCACAGTGCACCAGGGCCGGTTTTAGCGCTGGTGTCACCTAGTGCGAACAATGCTTGTTGGCGCCCCCAATGACCACCTCCGCCATGGATTCCTTTACCACCATCCTTTCGCAGTGTCCCCAAGTCTCCATAGCCACTCACTCTCAGATGCATTTAATTTGCTTTACAGCGCCACTCATACCAGTGTAGGGTGTCAGAACACTTTATATCACACAGACTACACAGAGACAATCAATCATACGTTTTTAAATCAGTGTGTAGGAAACGTTACATAAGACGGAGGACTACAAGATGTAGGAGTCACATGTCATCCATACTGGTAGGCAGTATATTTTAAGAGCGCTTGGTTTGGGAAAGCACAAACTTCAAATTTAAATTGTATTTTATAAAGAGCAAGGAACAAAAGGATCTCTCTGTCTCCCTCTCTCACCCCCTCTCTCTCTCTCTCTCTCTCTCTCTCTCTCTCTCTTTGCCTCTCTCTCTCTCTCTCTCTCTCTCTCTCTCTCTTTGCCTCTCTCTCTCTCTCTCTCTCTCTCTCTCTCTCTCTCCCCCCCCCCCTTCCAGGAAGAACATTAATCACCTGAGTTATTTTGACATTTTTATTGTTGGTTGCAAATTGCAGGAGGCAAAGAACACAGCAGCACGCGCTTTTTAAAATCTTATAATACAGCGCCCCCACGCAAAGTCAGCACCCGGTGGGGTGTCAGGGAAGAGTCTGGGCATAAAAAAACAAGTCCCACTTGCCTTCTAAAATTCAAGGTGGTGGTTTTCTTTGCAGTGCAAATGAATGCTAAAATAAATAGGAAAAGAAATACAGTGAAACAAAAGAAAAAAGTATGGCAACTAAATGTGGAGGGCATGTGCTTCAATGAAAAAATTAAAAACTGCAGCTTCACACTGGTCTACCATCATGAGACCGTAAACAATGATAGAATATGTAAAATACCATTTCAAGATGGTGCCATGATTTTGAAGCTTACAGGAGAGATGCCTGGTGCTCAGCATCAGAAAATTGTGGTCAGGTGGAATATATGATGTTACAACGCATTCAATTACAACACATGCTTTTACAATGCAGTCTTCACATAGCAACTACCATTGCATTGCATGATTTTTCGACGCAATTTTTAAAACTACAATTACAACGCATTCCATTACAACGCATACCATTACAATGCATAATAGTTTTAGGGCAAACAGTAGGGTAAGTGTTGGATAATGTAGGGGTAAAAATTACTATTTCCACTCCAGTGAGTGCAACAGTAGGGAAAGTGTTGGATTGTGAAGGGGTAAAAACTACTATTCCTACTCCAGTAAGTGCAACAGTAGGGAAAGTGTTGGATAGTGCAGAGGTAAAAATTACTATTCCCAAGTACCCCAAATCCCATACCCACCCCAATACTAAACAAATCTCCATTACTTACCTTATAATGCGTTGTAACGGCATGCTTTGTAATGATATGGGTTGTAATGGCATGCATTGTAGTGACATGCGTTGTAACGGCATGCATTGTAATGGCATGCGATGTAAAGGCAGTTGCGTTGTAACAGGCTGGAGTTGGAATAGTAAACTATACTATTCAAACATCCAGCGTCCCCCCTACAGCAAGTCATTGTAATGACTTGCGGTATAATACTATACGATGTTACAACGCAGGGGTTGTAATGACCTTGTTGAAATGGCATGCGTTCTAAACCCATGCATTATAACGTGGCCGATTCGGTGTGTACAAATAAAAACTCTGAGGCAGGATACCGACATAATGGCTAAGTGGCTGAATGCTATATATCTTTCAAGGAAACTTCCTTTAATTGCCATATATGAAGTAGATACAATCCAAGTGGATCAACCGTGAGCAGGACCTAGTAAATCAGCCTCTGCTTCCTGGTAACTGTCATAGAATGGTGCAGTATTGGTACTTCTCGATATGTCGGCCGCGTTCGACATGATAAGCCACCCAATCCTCTTAGAGAGACTAGAAAGGATGGGGGTCAGGGGTAAACCTTGCAATGGCTTGGTTCCTATCTGACAGAAAGAGAACAGACAGTTTCTATGGCACCTTTTGTAGTGTAGCTCCTATCATCCCAATAGGCTCTGCGCATTGGAATAATACCTACAGCAGTAAAGGCCTAGGCCAGACGTTAACTAGGTCTACTACTGTCGATACTAGACTTAAAGTTTTGGGTTTGCCAGCTTAGCTCAGAGTTCACTAGAAACTTTCTCGAATGTTCAAGGAGGACTTAACTTCCCTGATTAGACAAGAAGGGATTTAGTTTCTGACAACCATAGAACATGACAACTTTGCTCTCCCCTAATCAAGAGTAAATCTCGAGAGTCGTGTGAACAAAAGGCAAATTATTTTACTCAGTCAGTACGTGCGTTCTTAGTCTCATCAGATTGTAGAGAAAAGGAAGAGACGGGCGTGTTCAATAAAAGGGTGTTATTTATTGATCAGTCTCTTTTCTCATACAAGAGAAATGGATCGATATTATTGCAATACTTATAGTTAAGTAAAGTGCATACATTAAAAGCAATAGTATAAAGTAATACTGTAAAAACATTGATATGGTTTCTAAGCCATAAGATGTTTTAAAATGAATAAAATATATTACATACACATATACATTTGACTAAACGTACTCAACTGGTGTTTCTAGATACGCCTACCCCGTGTACCTGACCTAAGTCTAATACGTGGGCGGGAATAGAAAGTTACAGTTTAAGTTAAGTTTGTTTTTGCCAAGTGAATAACTAAAGAATTCTCTGTGAGGGGTTATTCAGTTCTGTACCTGGAAGTTAGGATGAATGATGAATGGTATCTCTCTCTCTCTGGTCTCGATATTCCAGGCTGCCTGCGAGGGCTACCCAGAAACGCCAGGGCTGGATTTCTCGGCAGGAGAAAGCAGCACGTCTCTCAGCGCGTCAGGAAGGCGGGGCTGCTGCCAGCGGGGTCTGCTCTGCTCTTGGCTTCGGCAAGTATGGCTGCTCCGTCTCGTCACCACGCGTGTGTTTGCATAGGGCAAGATCAGTAATATTTATACCTTTAAGGTGCCGAGATTGACGTAAGGATGGACATAGATACGTCAATAAAGATGTCATACGACTTGCTCGTTAGCACATTCTTTTACTGAAGTTCTCTGTGAAATCAAAACAATGGCCGCAGGGTTTTGCCCAGGTTGTCATAGGTTTGATTTGTTATGAGAACTCCGTATGCCTTATCAGGGGCTGGAGGAATATCGCTTGTCTAATTAGATCGCAAGCGTTATGACCTAATCAGATAACACGTTCCTGTGCCGTAGTGTGACTGCGTCAGATAACGGTATCTGCATCATGGGGGTTTTCTGCCTCATGGGCTGACTGCTAGTTAACTTGTTGGTTTGTTTAACTAGAATAGGGTCAGGAATAGGGGGATCGATTCAGAACCTATAGGAATACATGACACCCACTCCACGCTAACTATGGACATATTTACTAATCTAGGCATAGTATAACATAGTACAACATACTATAGAGTAGTGTGTATACCTTACCACCCAAAATACATAAATGCATTTTGAAATTTTCAAATATACTAAAAAATTGCAGACATATATATTGTATGCACTCAAGCTGTAGAATAATGCCAAAGTAATCGCATTTGTATACATTATTGCTTGTTTGGTATATGAGAATTACACATGAAATGGTTTCTTAAATACAGAAAAAAGTTTCGAGACCATTCCATCACAGAATAAAATATTTATGAACATACCAGCGGGCAGCTAATGTCTATAAGCTATCTAAAATTAGAAACCTTAGTTCTCTAAGAATAGTTCTTACTTTAAGCAGAAGATAGTGTCCCGAAAAATATGCAAAAATATTTGGGGCTGCTGGAAAAACTGCTGTCCGTGAACTGGAGCGAAAATTGTTCATGTGACTTTATTTTTAAAGTTGAAGGCCGAATTCAGGGAACGCCGTGTGCGAGCTTGCTCAAAAGTCTCTATTTCTGCTCTGGAGAGAACATCATATCATTTAGGCTTTCGAAAAAACTGTCAACAGCTTCCTGGGAAAGTTCCACTAACTCGGAAATAGGTGTAATCATGCATTCTTGTGCATGATTGTCTCCATTGACATTCTGATTTGCATTACTGACAGAAGGTCGTACCTGTTCGATGCTGCTTTCATCTTGAACTTCACTACCCATCAATCGTAGTGGTGAAGCTTCCACGAATGCCGTCATCAGGATTGGTAGCCTTTGAGGGCAGCACAAAGCATGAACCTTGATCGGGCTCAACAATGTTTCTGCATCCATCTGCGCATCCGATTGTAGCGTCAGACAGGTGTCTAACACGCATTCTTCTCCGCATAGCAGACACCTCAATACAGGTAAAACACATCGTTGCCACATTGGTCGAAATGATAGAAACCAAGTCATGTTCAGGTCTCTAAGCCGGGAGAGTCCCAGGATTTTTGATATCCGGTCCCGGTATCCAATGGCTAGGATTGTTTCTTCCCTTGTCGCAAGAGTTTTGTCTGTGACATGGGTTGCCATAACGAAAAATAAGGACTAAGAATAGGATTCCTGCAATTAGTCCCAAGATCAGGGGAAGTCCGCCAAAAATCGAATGGACGAAATCTGGAAAAATACCCAGTATGGCTTTGAATGGTGTTAATGCCATCGAAAATACTGTCTTAAATACCTTTGAGACCCCATTGGTATCAGAAATATTTAAGATTTCATTCAGGATTTCCGCGAAATGTACGGGGGAATTAGTTGATAATAATGTATGTATTTCTGCAGTCGTCCTTGCGACTTGTAGATCATACGTTTCTTTTGATGACGAGAGCCTGGTAGGCGTCTGAAGAAGGACTGTTTTCATTCTGCTTAAAGTATCTATTCGAATAGAAGTAATTTTCAAATCGGGCCATGCCCTTGCCTCCCTGTCTGGGAAGGAGCTGGGGAACAATGAGCGTCCACAGCACTTGACCTTCGCAGTCGTAGTTACTAGATAAGGAGTCCCGGGCATAAGACTACAACATCTGCGGTCTACAATAAGAATGTAACTCCCATTATAGAGTCTTTGAAAGAATGGTTCTATTTCTGTTGCAGGTGCGCCTTGCTGGTGACATGAAAGGTTGTATGAATTCCCTTCACAGGCTCCATGCAAACTAATTCCGTTACACAGAAGTGTGCCACTTAGTGACATCGCACAATTGTTGCCACTAAGAAACACTTTCTGTCCTTTATTACTGACACATGCATGTGAATAGGGCAGGTTCCATGTTGTTTTAAGGTACCCCTTTCCCAATTTCTCGTACATGCCAGCCTGTATATATTTTTGGCAGTATTGAAACCTGAAGGTTGAGATTGGAATATTTATTATCCCATGTATTATCCATTCACTGACAGGTCGTTCTGACATTGTCATTGGTAATCTTTCTAGTTTTTCAATGCTCAAGATTGTATAATCAGCACCCTTTTGTGCCATACCGATTTGTCTATCAGTAAGGTTAAAGATTTGGAATAGTGACGTTGTGTTGATTAAACGCCAAGGCACATAGCCTGAACGCAGATTTTGTAACGTCCAGCCAAGCTGTACAATAGAACGCAATTGTGACTGACCGTGTTGTAATAACAGTAAGTCTTGCGATAATATATCGATTGCTGAAGACACAATGCTGTCCAAAGAAAAAATTCTGGAGGACAGAGTCATTAACCCATTGTCCACTACAGAAAGTGATTTTTCCAAATTAATACGGTCAATTTCCCGTATTCTCTCTGCTGTTTCAATTTGAGTAACCTTCCAGGCCTCATTGTATGCTGCATATACAGAGGCTGCTATGAAACGCTTTTGACGCTGTTTGCGTGGTCCCATAGTGAAATCACGCAAGTCAGCACCATCAGTAAGTAAAGTTAGGTGTTGCTTAATTTCTGCCAGTGTGGAAGTTTGTAGCCACTGAAGGCATAATTTGCCCACACTGTAGGTTGTTATTATCCCTGGGTGATGTCTTTGAGGATATCTAGGGTCTGGCCTGGTCATTTTGAACCCCTGTGTTTTGTTCAGGAATCTGTCTTGACAGTTATTAGTATCTGTGGGCCAGATCAACCACTGTTTCCAATCAGGATGTGTTCTGTTTTGGTTTAATATATGGTTTACGTCTATCTCTTCATCTGTATCAGAGTTATTGCTAAACATTGTTGGCTTTGGAATAGACGGTTTATTTAAATCTTTGATTTTGGCTAAGCCAAGACAGGTGGTCTGTTGAACAGTGTCATTTAAAAATATCATTTGTTCTGGGATCATGCAGGCTCTAAACAAAGCTTCTATACCCTGTACTTGCCATTCTTTTGTACCCCAAACACTTTTCAATTCAACATTTTTGTCCCAATAATCAAATCCAAAAGTATTCATTTTTTCAAAGAATGAGTCTGAATATAACAATTTTGTGTTGGTTATCATGGTCTTGGTCCCTGTCTTATTTGATAATTTAAAATAAAATGCTTCAGCATTACTTGTGTTAAAACCTGAAAAATATGAATATTTGTCGTAAATGGTTCTTGAGCTCCCTTTTGGAGGTGTTGCACAATGTTCCCATTGATTATAATTTAAAACATTTCTAGGTTGTGCAGATCTATGTAAAAAATGGTTACCATAGTGGTTATAACAGTACATACTATCATAATTGGTAGAACCCTGCAAATAATCATGTTTGGTAAATTTAGCAGACATTACTAAATCAGACATCATATTATTAATGCTTTCGAAGTCCCAATCATCAGCAAATGAGTTTGGTTTTACAAAGTCACTCAAGGAGATCTTAATTTGGTGTGGATATTTCAGGATCTCGACCGGACCATAAATTTCATAGTCAGTGTTGTCCCAGGCTACCCCACCAGGTATCGGATTGGCTGTGAAGTTGGCTGAAGAAAGTTCTCTTTTCTCGACGTGTGAAGATGTGTGTGGTTTGAGGATCAAGTTGATTTTCTGACTTGCTGTGTCCATTTTAGCATATTTTCCCTCAATGAAGCGTCCCAAAGTTAGTATCATGATGAGCCAAAGTATGAGGATAAATGCACCAAAACCCACCCAAAATTCAATCCATGGAGAAATCAGATATGTTTCTTTCAGTTGTTTCAAAGGTTTTTTAGCTTTATCTTTAAAGGTTTTTGATGATGGCTGTGTCTTTGATTCACTGAAGCCTTCAGAGGAATCATCGAAGTTTATGAAGTAGCCGGATGCAGTTCTGTCAATTGTTCCAATTGCTTCAGGATTTTTGTTTCTTGCATTTTCACTTGGTACTTCATTATAGATTGGTGTGTCTCTGCTAAATGTTTTTATTTGGGTTTTCAGAGGTCTGAGTTCTATTGCATTGTTGCATAGTGCTTGTTGTTCTTCTGTAGGCGTTTCGAATGTGATGAGCCTCTTCGTTAGGACCTCTGTACTGGTAGCAAACCTTGGTGTTCTGCTACTTATTGGGAGTCCACTTGGCCTACTGTTTGTTATCGGCCACATGTTGTGGTTTTACCAGGTCGATGGATACAACTCGGTTCTCCTTTTTACCAGCAAGTGGCGGTAGTACAACTGATCTTGTCCCGTTGACAGACAAGACAGGAACTGCTTTTCTGTAAGAAGGCCCAAATTCCTTCTTTACCGCGATCTTCTCCCTGACTTGATCCCCGACTTTAGGAATCCAGACAGGTCTTGCTGGGACAGGTGGTGGTTCTTCAGTGGTTGTTGGCTGTTGTTTCAACTTTATGTTGCTCAGGTCTTTTCTTGTTTTGTTTAAGTCCTGCAAAATAGCCAAACGGTCTTTGATATCAAAGCTTTTTTCTTTCACCACTGAAGTCTGACTGTCAAGGTCAGAGATAATCATCCTAGTTCCGAATAATAATTCGTACGGACTGAATCCCTTCAGAGAATTTCTTGGCAAGTTATTGAGACTACGTTGGACACTTATTAGATGTTTGACCCACCCAGCTCCCGAACCTAATATCCTTTCCGTTATAGATTGCTTTATGCCTTGGTTTTTTCTTTACACCATCCCGTACCCTCAGGAAGGAAGTGAGAAGATTCCCGCTGGACTATGCTCATTTGGCCATGTTTCCCCCCAGGCTGGAGTGCTAGAGTGAAAACAATGGTCAAACCTAGCATGCTCTTAGCGTATATGCCATTTAGACTCGCAAATCTTTGTATAACAGTCCAGACGTCAGCCGAGTGCTGGTGATCTACATTATTAGTGGAACTAGCCTGTATATGTTAATCGCAACCCTTCCTTTTTACTCCTGATTTTTTCTGGAGTAGAACGACGAGGTAGTAAACTGTTTCTCTCCCCACTGCGATCTCTGTTGCAGTTTGGGCAGTTTTTTACAAACATGGTGTGACGCAGGCTCATGCCTGGCCACCAGTACCTTGATTGTAATTCTTCCAGAGAATCTTTTAGTTTGAGGTGTCTGAGACCCTCGCCCATATGTGCGTCTGCGATTAACAAGTTTCTCCTGTCCATGTTTGGAATCACTCTATCCCCCACTCCAGGGATTCGAGCAAAAGGGACGGAGTTTGCATCGATTATGTATGTATAATTGAGTGGATAGTTGATCGGTAACGCTGAGCAGTCGCCTTTTGATGACGTTTTCACCGCCAGCACTGTTTCACCGTCAATGTATTTTAATATACGCTTTTTTCGAACTACGGGAGCCGATTTAGTGGCTGCCGCTGCGGCTGTTTCAGCCAATGAATTCCCTGCAACGTGAACGCCATCACGCTGATGACTCAGTGAGTGTGTCACGTGAGTCTTTGGTAGTTCTTTTTGTAAAAGAGCTATTTGTTCCCAGAGCAGTTTCTGCTTTATTGGTGCATCTGTGTCATCCTTGTAACCGTTTTGAATCCATGTCTGCAAATCGCTGTTATATGATTTGACGCAGTAATATGAATCTGACACTATAAGTGTCGGGAATTCGCGATCCGCATTATCTAGCGCCATTTTCAAAGCTAATATTTCAGTTTGTTGTTCTGAATTAGTTTCAACTGAGTGTGATTTTGTTAATAGAAGTTTTAGTTTACCTCCGCGCCACACTTCTTTTGTAATCTCACATGTGGGGTTGTATGCCTGTTCTCCCCAAACGGAGGGTTGAGCATGTCCGTCTGTATAGATTACACAGGCGTAATGTCGTAAAGGCAGAATGTCGATTGGCAGATGATATATTTTTTCATATTCTAAATTTTCCATTTCTTCTAGTTCTGGATCAAAGTAGTAGTATACTTTGTCCGTTGTGATTGAATTCACCCATTGTATCCATTCCGGATTCAATGTTGTTGTTGGTAAATTACACGGTGTTGTTAATGCCTCAAAGGCTGATTCAGCTGTTCTGACTGTGATATGTCTACCGTCGGCTTGATCTTTTTCTCTAGCTATTGCGGTTTGAACTGCATGAACAATTTTTTCTTTGTTGCTGAATTTCTGTTCAGCTTCTGTGTACAAGTGTGATTTGAATGCAATTGGTACCTTTTCTCCCTCATTAGAGGTCAGGTATGTGAATCCGCATCTCCCTGGAATGACTCGAATCACAAGATTGCGTGTGTTATCACGTGTTTCTAATTTTGTTTTAATTAGCATGTCTGTTTGTAGGGATCTCAAAATTTCTGTGTGTATTTGAGTCCAATTGGATCTTTTAAAATCAGGTTTTATCAGATCATAAAGGGGTTTGACCCTTTCTGCGTAATTTGCAATGTATGTTCTTCCGAAATTTAGGAAGCCTAGAATCGACTGTAGGTTTTTTAGTGTTCTAGGTGCTTGTATTACGGCACATTTCTCTAGGAAATTGTCAGCCAGGCTTTTGCCTTCACTTGATAATTCATATCCTAAGAACAGGACTGTCAGATGGGCAATTCTGGATTTTTTAAAGTTGAATTTGTAACCCTCTGCTGCGAACCCAAGTATTATGGTGTTCACTCTTTTCAAGTGAGTCTCCAAGTCATCATCTGTTAAGTAAATGTCATCGACATAAGATAATGCTTCATCATCATATAGTTGTAGTAATTCTGTTACTCTCGCTGAGAATACTCCCGGGCTGTTCTTGTACCCCTGGGCTAACCGACAGAATTGTTTTTGAGTGCCATTTATTGAGAACGCAGTTAAATATCTGCTCTCTGGTGCTATGTTTTGACAAAAGAATCCATTAGAGATGTCTAATGTTGTTTTGTATTTTTTGCGCACTATGTTATTCATTAGTGCAGCACTATGTGAGTTTTGCACTGCAAAAGTTTTGCAACATGTGTTAAGGTGTCGGTAATCCAAAACTAGACGATATGAATTGTCTGGTTTGGAGACCGGAAACAAAGGGTTGTTTATTTGTGAGGTGCAAGTTTCAATCACCCCCAGGTATTCTAGCTGATCTAGTATTTCATTTACCTGTTTTTTAGCTTCTTGCTTAATTGGGTACTGCCTTTGTGCAGTTGGTTGTGATTTTAACTGGATTTTGTGAGGAGGAGAGTCCTCATCCCATCCCACGTGATTTTTATACAAAGCAGGAGCTAGAGCCACTGCCCACTTTCTAGCAAGTGTGTATTTTTTATGAATTGGAATTTGATTTGAGAAGGCAGGCATAATTATTTCTTCGCCATGAGGGCACTCCCTTACAAACTCTGGTGGCCAGTCTTTTTCAGCTAGAAGGATGTCATAGCCCTTGGAGAGATTATCCCAAAATAGTCCCCTTATTTTTCCAGTCTTATCCCCCTCTATACGCAATGTTATTTCGTATATTTTGTGAGGTTTGCTAACTCTGGTGTCCGCAGTTTCCACTTGAAGATATTCATTCGTGTCCACTGTCTCCAGATGATTCATAAGGACTTTGCGAGCTATGCTCACTTCTGCTGCACTGTCTAGCATTGTCTGAGCCCACTCTCCGTTTTTCAGTTGTGTCCTCAGTATTCTCGGCATTGTTAACGACCTTGATACTGGCTACCTTCTTTTTTGGAAATTGTAATTTCTTTTTTAGCTGAGCAGGTTCCTTGTCTTTGGACTTGGCGTGCTCTTCTCTTTGTTCTGATCGTCCTCTTCTTTCCGATTTCTGCGAGGAATTCTGAAAAGATTGAGAGGGACGTGTATCAATGTCTTGATATCTATCGGGTTTTTTAATATTATCCCTATTTCTAAGGTTATATCTTTTCCCAGAGGGGTCACTCTGGGGTGACCTGTGTCTTTGGTTCGGAGATTTTTCTCTTCGCCTAGGAGACCTTCCTCTGGACTGGAATTTCTTTTCTTTAGGATTGGATTGTTTGTTTCCATCCCAGTTCTTTTTTGGTGAATTATTATTAAAAAATATTTTTTCTGGACTTTCAGTCAGTTGTGGTTTTACTGGTATTCCACCTAAACTATCTCTACCTAGTTCCTCATAGGATTTTTCTATGATTCTGGCAATTTCAGCTGGTTGGTCTGCTATATCTGTCTCTTTTAACCTCTGGCGGATCGCCACGTTTGCTGCTTCTCCCTTTATGTTGGCTAATAATATAGCCGAGACCTGCTTGAAGTCTTTTAGTAATTTCATACCAAGAGTTAAAGCAGGTTCTGGACCGTATTCGTCTTGAATTTGTTTTAGCACATCTGGTATCACCGAAATGGATGGAACACCGTGCGTTTTTGTGTAGATAGAAGCAAAGACTGTACCCCAAGTGTCACAGTCCTCAATATGTGGTGCGATTCCCATTGGAAGACAGATAGTCAGAATCCTGTGCTTTTCTAGCGGGGTGGTGTCTGAAAACACCGCCTCTATTTGGGTAATTTTCTGTGCCAACCAGAATGGTATTTGTTCCCGTTTAGCCGGTACTTTACCTAGGCAAGACTGGATGTTCTGTGGTGTAATTTTATTTGTGTTCCCCTGGTGAGGGGTCAGCTGTGGAAGTTTAATCGCTGGCTGAATTGTTGAAGTCCGCATCACATACTGAACTAATTGTCTATGAATTTTTATTAATTGTTTTAGCTGTGTTAACAGCTCTGCTACAGACATCCCATTGATGTCTGGATGTGGTGTGTATCCGGCTAGGACCGGCCACGTTGCTCCTGGTCTACCTAAAGGACCGAGCCTGGTGATGTGATTGTTATGTTTTTAGGGCGCCATCAAATAAGAGCAAATGCTCTTGAAATTTGAGTGGTACTTCCACCTCCTCGAAAGGAGTGTACTCATTAGGTGGTTCCTCTATTTTGTAATAGTGGAAGTACTTTGTTACAGCATTTGCTGCTGGAAAATGTATCCATGAATAGTATACCTCTGTCTGCCGATATTCGTGTGCCTCAATTACGAATATGACCGTGCCACCTCTAGGTGTCAATCCATTTTCTATAAGTTTCAGGGTTATAGATCTCCTTTTGATGACCGGGATGAGTATTATATCCCTGTCCGCATCTAGTGCTGCAGCATCAGCCGCTGCGAGTTCAGCTGCTAATCTAACCGCCTCTCTTTCTTCTTCATTGTCTGACATTTTACTGTCCTGAAGGTTATTATGTTTGTTTGCAGATCAGGTTTCTTATGGAAACAAAGATTAGATGCACAATATTTTGGAACTGTTTATCCTTCAACGTTGACTATACCAAGAACCATACATAGGAGTTCCCTCCTGCGAGGTCTGGCGGATATAACCTTTCACCCACTCCAGACGTCTTTGGAGTATTTGGGAAAAGGGGTCTGAGTGAGAAAGCACGACTGAGTTACTCTAAATGTCTTACGTTAGTTTTATCGCCCTTTCCAAACGCGTTGGGCGCCATGTAGTGTAGCTCCTATCATCCCAATAGGCTCTGCGCATTGGAATAATACCTACAGCAGTAAAGGCCTAGGCCAGACGTTAACTAGGTCTACTACTGTCGATACTAGACTTAAAGTTTTGGGTTTGCCAGCTTAGCTCAGAGTTCACTAGAAACTTTCTCGAATGTTCAAGGAGGACTTAACTTCCCTGATTAGACAAGAAGGGATTTAGTTTCTGACAACCATAGAACATGACAACTTTGCTCTCCCCTAATCAAGAGTAAATCTCGAGAGTCGTGTGAACAAAAGGCAAATTATTTTACTCAGTCAGTACGTGCGTTCTTAGTCTCATCAGATTGTAGAGAAAAGGAAGAGACGGGCGTGTTCAATAAAAGGGTGTTATTTATTGATCAGTCTCTTTTCTCATACAAGAGAAATGGATCGATATTATTGCAATACTTATAGTTAAGTAAAGTGCATACATTAAAAGCAATAGTATAAAGTAATACTGTAAAAACATTGATATGGTTTCTAAGCCATAAGATGTTTTAAAATGAATAAAATATATTACATACACATATACATTTGACTAAACGTACTCAACTGGTGTTTCTAGATACGCCTACCCCGTGTACCTGACCTAAGTCTAATACGTGGGCGGGAATAGAAAGTTACAGTTTAAGTTAAGTTTGTTTTTGCCAAGTGAATAACTAAAGAATTCTCTGTGAGGGGTTATTCAGTTCTGTACCTGGAAGTTAGGATGAATGAGGAATGGTATCTCTCTCTCTCTGGTCTCGATATTCCAGGCTGCCTGCGAGGGCTACCCAGAAACGCCGGGGCTGGATTTCTCGGCAGGAGAAAGCAGCGCGTCTCTCAGCGCGTCAGGAAGGCGGGGCTGCTGCCAGCGGGGTCTGCTCTGCTCTTGGCTTCGGCAAGTATGGCTGCTCCGTCTCGTCACCACGCGTGTGTTTGCATAGGGCAAGATCGGTAATATTTATACCTTTAAGGTGCCGAGATTGACGTAAGGATGGACATAGATACGTCAATAAAGATGTCATACGACTTGCTCGTTAGCACATTCTTTTACTGAAGTTCTCTGTGAAATCAAAACAATGGCCGCAGGGTTTTGCCCAGGTTGTCATAGGTTTGATTTGTTATGAGAACTCCGTATGCCTTATCAGGGGCTGGAGGAATATCGCTTGTCTAATTAGATCGCAAGCGTTATGACCTAATCAGATAACACGTTCCTGTGCCGTAGTGTGACTGCGTCAGATAACGGTATCTGCATAATGGGGGTTTTCTGCCTCATGGGCTGACTGCTAGTTAACTTGTTGGTTTGTTTAACTAGAATAGGGTCAGGAATAGGGGGATCGATTCAGAACCTATAGGAATACATGACACTTTCACCTCCTGCAAGATGTCGATCACTCACGGGGTGCCTCAGGGCTCTGCTATTAGCCCTGTTCTCTTTAATACCTATTTATAGCCGCTGTTTTCCATCATCAAATCGTTCGGGGTTGACTTGGTCAACTATGCGGACAATACGCAGCTGGCATTTTCTTTGGAAGGAGAACAGGCAGTTTCCTTGGAGCACTTTCAAGAGTGTATGCGCCACACCGCGGAGTGGCTGCGGAGGAACTCTTTGCAGTTCAATGGTGGAAAAACTGAAGTGCTCTACTGTCCCCCTGCAAGGCCAACCATCTACTCCCCATTGGAGTTTAGACTCACTCCGGAGGAAGATCTATTGACCCCGGCCAATACGGTGTGGAACCTGGGGGTCCTAATAGACAAAAACCTCCAGATGGAGTCGCAGGCAACCAAGACAGCTAATGTTTGCTTTGGTCTGCTGTGCCTGCTTCGCCAAATACTCCCCATGTTACCAAGAGAACTGCGCGCTATGGTAGTAAGCAGCGCAGTGCTGAGCAGACTGGACTATTGTAACTCCCTATACTTAGGAGCCCCCCAGTTCATCTTTCAGGGGCTGCAAAGAGTCCAGTCTGCAGCGGCAAAATTGGTACTGGGGTTGCGACCTGACTCTTCTTTCACCTCCGCACTGAGGCAGCTCCACTGGCTACCAATCAGGGAAAGGGTTCTTTTTAAGTCACTCTGCCAGGTGTTTAGGGCTTCACATGAGATGGGCCCAGTCCCATTACAGGAAAGATTTTCCTGGTATCTCCCTCAGAGACAGCTCCGGTCCTCGAGTACCGGCTTGTTGGCAGTCAGGAAATTTAAACGCTCCCGGATGGGGGGGGGGGCTTTCAGTGTGGTAGGGGCACAGTTATGGAACAAGGTACCACAAATGATCAGACAGAGTGTCTCATTAATCGAATTTAGGAAAAGCCTGAAAACTTGGCTTTTCCCAAAACTCTGATCTATGTCCCATTCTCTCTCTCCACCAGCCAGCTGACCAAGTGTCTGCATACCTAAAGCGCCAGGATACCCGTAGGGTGGCAGTAGCGCTATAAAAGCATAGATACGAATCGATACGATAGATGGATAAAGAGGGGAAATTGGATGCGGATTGCCAAAGGCAGATGCCTCCCTTCCATGGAAGTCCAACAGTGATGAGCAGGTACTCAACAGAGCAATAAGGGGCAATATTTGACAAATAAATGGAGAGGGCCCTTTGGACATCCAAATTGCATAGCTTTTTTTCTTCCTCTGAGGAGGGATAACGAGGGCCTGAAAGTAATAGAAATCTGTTGATACTTTAGGTAGAAAACTAAGAGGTAGACAAAGAACAACCTTGTCTGGGATAAAAATAAAGAAAAAGCACTGAGCAGAACAAAGCCCATATTTCCACCATGACATTCGGAACAAATAGGCACCAAAAAATAGCTTTGGATGGTAGTAATTTCAAATTCACTAAATCCAGTGCATCAAAAGGATCCCTACAATGACTATAAGGACTACAGGAAGGTCCCAAGGTGGAACGAGCAGCACACTGTAAAAAAAAACTTCCAAAGAGGTGAGCACCAATCAGCCTCTGGCTAACAATCGAAACCCATAAAGTCATCAATAGTGACCCACTAGCTTTAGTGATTGAAAACATCATTCCCAGAAAGAAACCATCTCTAAGGAAATCAAAATATTTGCTGGATTGCAAGTGATCCCCTTCATTCTCCTTAGCAGAACACCGGATGTTAATGATGAGCAAAACTGGGGGCGTGGCCACGCAACATGGCCGACAGGACATGAGCTCCGCCAGCTCCCGGCCAACGGACCCAGAAATCCTTCGAATTCATCCTGTCTGGGCTCCTATATGGCTGAAATGTGGGTTGCGAGATCCCCTGCTGCCTAGGCCTCACTAATCTGGCGACATAAGGTTGGCACCCACAGGTACGGTCGTGTGATCTGCCTGAACTGCGCTGCCCTGGACCTCTGCCCACGCGAGGCTGGGGACTGTGGCCTGCACACGAAGAAAGGCGGAGCCCCGTGTTGGAGTGCCGCCGGTGGCCCAAAGTTGCTGCACCCTCGGTGACCCCGATAGGACAGCGGAGCCCGGCCGGCTGGGGACCTAGCTTGTGAGAGACTGTGGGGTGCCTGCGGGGGCCGACGAAGGCCTGCGTGGTGATCACCGCCCTTGTAGTTGGTGGAGCGGAGCGGGTGGGGCGGCTGGTCCCTTCAGCCTGGGCTGCCCCCGTGACTCGCGGAATTCGCCGCTGAAGATGCAGCCCACCTGGCGACTGCGGGGGCCCGCTGCTACGAGGGGGCTCCGGACTGCGGCCTGTGCCTCTGTGGGGAAACGCCCCGGACGCTGGTGGGGGTGGCCCGCAAGAACAACGGGGTGTGTCGGTGGCCCGGTGGGGGGCCCGCTGTCCCTGGGTGGCCTGCTGCGGCCTGGTCTCGCCCCTGTGGGCCCCCGGCTGGGGAGGCTCCCCGGGGGTTGCCTGCGCCGCAGTAGGCAGTATAATGGTCTAGGCCCCCCCCAGCCAAACTCCAGAGGACACGTCCAGCCCACTAGTAGGGCCACGAGCGTACTTGTCTGGCGGAACGCCCAGGGTCTCTCTCCTCAGTGCTCCTGGCCAGTGCCACAGCGTGATCCCAGGAGCAGTGCCAGTTTTTCAGCGCTGTCCAATCCTCAGCGTCGTCCAGGGGCTCTCGAGCGGTTCCGCCTGCCAGGGAGCGGGAATCCGGGCAACTGCCCCCAAGGCCGCACCTCAAGGGACGTGGGCCACCAAGTCCACCGACGATGCTCTGCCGGCCGCCGGGGCCCCGGCGCCACAGGACCTCGGATCACTAGGGTCTGGCCGTGTAGTCAGTTGGCGGGCCGCCTCTCACCTCCGGCACCGCCGGACACTAAGCCTCGTATGACAGCGCGGCTTAAGGAGGTCATGAAAAATGTGGGGGCGGTGGATGTTTGGCGCCTCAGACACCCGGCACAGAAGGTGTACACATGCTTCTCCCTCACACATAATACATACAGTCGCCTAGACAGGGTCTTGGTGGCGAATACTGACCTTACCATGACAGTGGATGTTACGCACCTAGCATGTTTCTTGTCAGACCACTCTCCCATAGCTTGCGTGGTTCAATGGGGGTCCCCGGTTGTTTGGCCCCGTAACTGGCGGCTCCAAGTGGATATCCTCCGAGACCAAGTGGGACGGGAACACTTGGGGACATCCATCGGGTTGACCTCAATTGGGGGGACAGGGGCGTGTCCGTGGCCACTAACTGGGAGGCCCTGAAGGCGGTAGTGAGAGGCGCTTGCATGGGGCTCACCTATGGTGTCAGGAGGCAGCTCCTTCAAGACCTCCAGAAAGCGGAGGATACCCTCCTGCAGGCCCAACAGGTGATGGACCCTAGCGAAACCCAGAGGCTAGAGGAACAGGTTGCCCGGGCACAGCTTCACCATACCCTAGATAGGCTTGACAAGTACACTCTAGGCCAATATAGGCAGCGTCTCCATAGGGAGGGCGATAAGTCGGGGAGGCTACTGGCTTGGATTCTGAGGCGGGAGCAGACCCCCGAGCGTATAGTGGCCCTTCGGGACCATCACGGAGAGTTGGTTTACTCAGAGCAGGCCCTCCTGGGGGTTCTTCACTCCCATTTACGGCAAGTATACATGGCAGACTCGGATATTTCCGAGGCCTCATACCTCCCCTATCTACAGGGCTTACCCGTGTTGACCCTATCAGATTCGGATCGGGAGGAGCTGGATACAGGCCTGACATTGCTTGAGGTTCACGGGGCACTGGCCCACTTGCTGCGGGCTAAATCGCCAGGAAGCGACGGGTTCCCTCCGGAGTTTTACCATGAATTGCGGGATAATTTAGCACCGCTCCTTTTGCAGGTCTACCTTGAGGGGTTCGAACGCGGTGAGCTCCCTTCGAGCATGGCTCAAGGGGAGATCTGCATGATCCTTAAACCTGGGGGGGACAAGCATGACCCCTCTTCCTATCGGCCGATTACCATGATCAACACGGATATCAAAATTCTCACTAAACTGTTGGCCATCCGACTGGCGACCCATATGGCGCACTTAGTACACCATGACCAATGCGGTTTTAGCCCCGGGCGCAACACAGCCATGAACCTGCGGCGGCTGAACCACATCCACCACGAGGTGCATGGCAAGGAAGAACAGATGGTCTTGGTCTCAATAGATCTCGCCAAGGCGTTTGATACCATCGACTGGGGCTACCTGCAGGAGGTACTTCGGTTATTGGGCTATGGGCCACACTTAGCCCGCTGGGTTCAGATCCTATACAGCTCCCCTAGTGCTCGGGTGCATCTGGGGGGTGCGAGATCGGAGGAGTGGAGGCTGGGTCACGGTATGAGGCAGGGTTGCCCCCTCTCGCCCCTACTCTTTGCCCTGGCTATAGAGCCATTTGCTGTTAAGGTACGTACGGAGCTGCAGCAATGGGGCATTCAGGTAGGGGACACGTGTAATGTCATCTCGTTATACGCGGATGACGAGTTGTTTTATTTGAGATCTCCCAGGGAGGCACTGCCGAGGTTGCTACACCTACTGGATCGATTTGGGGAGGTGTCGGGCCTGCGACTTAATCGTGGTAAGTCCCTAATCTTTCCGCTACCTGGCTTTGACGCGGTGCCTCTAGAGGACTTGCCGGAGCTAGGGCTACGATGGGAACGAACCAGTTTCCGGTATCTAGGCATTCATGTGACTTCAACGGAAGAACAGTCCCTCACCCGCAATGCGGATAGGGTGCTTACCTCTCTCCGGACGTCCATAACATTCCGGAACTCCCTACCACTGTCCCTAATGGGGCGATTGGCAATCGCCAAAATGGTGATGCTGTCGACGACGTTGTATGTCCTCCAAAACTCAATGTGTCCTCTTCCTCCTAGGGTTTTTCGGACCCTTAACACGCTGCTTACATCCCTGCTTTGGGCGGGGCGTCGCAGCAGAGTGGCCCTCAGTACCGTCGTGCGATCCTTTGAGGAGGGGGAGATTGGAGGCCCCGCGCTTCGCTCTATACTACTACGCTGCGCAGCTCCTCCCGGCGGCACGGTGGTTCGCTGACACGGAAGTGTGGGAGACACGATTGTTGGCGGGACAGGCCACGGTGCAGGAGCTCCAGATAGCTTTGATGCATGGGCCCGGAGCTAATGCCGAGCTCCCCTACGTGGCGAGGCATACAGCTGGTGTGTGGCAACGCTTTCTAGAAAGGGTCCTTCTTTCGACACCATTCCACAGGGAACTGCCGATTTGGATACTGGCACCCATGATTCAAATAGAGCACCATATGTTGTTCCGCGCATGGAGGGAGGGGGGATGTGAGGTCCTTGCAGACCTCTACCCCTCAGAGGCTTTCTTGACTTATGAGCAGGCGGAGGAGTCATTCGGCCTAATCGGCGGTCAATATCTGCATTATCAAGGTTTGCGCTCCATTGTGCGGCCGCAGTGTCCGGAGATTCCCCTGATGACCCATACTTTACACATATTGTTGTCCTGCGGCAGAGGCCGAAGATTGATAGCTTTGCTTTATGCAGCTATGAAACGTGATTCCGCCCCCCCGGTGCCACCATCGTGGGTGGCATGGGATGCGGACTTGGGTGAACCCCTAGACCAAAGGCAGCGCAAGCGCGTAGGGATCTTAACACGGCAAGTGTCCTGCAATGCTCGCTTTAAACTTATTCACTTTAACTTTCTTCACCGCACATACCTCACCCCGAAATCGGTGTGTCGCTATTCCGAAGACGGAAGGGACAATTGTCCCAGATGTGGCTTAGGGGGCGCGGGGTTTCTACATCTGGCCTGGGAATGCCCGTTGGGGGGAGTTTCTGGACAGGCGTGGTGACCCGTATAAAGGCTACCACTGGTCTCCAAATCGAATTATCCCCCTTGCACTGTCTGTTAGGATTGGTATCCTAGCCTAGGAAAAGGAAGCTTCCGTTTAAATTGTTACAACTAATGCTGGTGCTAGCTAGGCGCAGGGTCGCCATCCCATGGATGGGACAGAGGGCCCCTGAGGTGGATGCCTGGCTTAGGGATGTGCGGGAATGGACTCTCGCAGAGGAAACACACATGCACTCCACTAGGAAGGATGAAAAATTCCACAATGACCTGCTGGCATGGCGCAGCATGTGTATGATGGGGCCAGCTGCAGACGGGCAACCGTCCCACAGAGACTCAGAGGGGACTAGCCGCGAATTATTTTCGGCACCCGACCTGGAGTCCGAAGGGGAGAGGGGTGGGGACCACTGAGGGGTAAATTGCGGGGTGTATATGTGATGCGGGGTCTGGCCTGTTTTCCCTCACAATGTCTGTAATGTACTGGTATATGTTATGGTTCCATGTTTAAATATCGATTACAAAAATATAGTTAACAAAAATATAGATGTAAAAATATCGATTACAAAAATATCGACTCCGTATACTTAAACAGGTAAGTACAATAATATTGAGTCAAAAATATAGATGTAAAAAATAGAGATGTAAAAAATATCGACTTAGAAAAAATATTATAACTTAAATTAAATAATTAAATATTATTAATATTATTAACAAAATAAATAACATTACATTTATATTTTAACTATTTATAACAAATAAACTTAATTTATTCATTATAAACTTAATAAATGTGTACATATACATATATTTTCTTAAATACATTTTATTATTATCTTTATTTAATTAATAAACTTTAATAATGATATAAAAATGAAATAAAAACATATAAAACATTTTGAATTAAATAACATTTTCTATATTTAATTAACACATAAAAGTATTTAAAAATAATAATGCATACATTTAATAATAAAAATAAAACATTAGTAGTTAAAACATTTGATAGCGAAGGGGTAAAAATTACTATTCCCACTCCAAAGGGTGCAACAGTAGGGAAAGCGCTGGATAGCGTAGGGGCAAAAATTACTATTCCCACACCAGAGGGTGCAACAGTAGGGAAAGCGCTGGATAGCGTAGGGGTAAACATTACTATTCCCACTCCAGAGGGTGCAACAGTAGGGAAAGCGTTGGATAGCGTAGGGGTAAAAATTACTATTCCCACTCCAAAGGGTGCAACAGTAGGGAAAGCATTGGATAGCGTAGGGGTAAAAATTACTATTTCCACTCCAAAGGGTGCAACAGTAGGGAAAGCGTTGGATAGCGTAGGGGTAAAAATTACTATTACCACTCCAGAGGGTGCAACAGTAGGGAAAGCATTGGATAGCGTAGGGGTAAAAATTACTGTTTCCACTCCAAAGGGTGCAACAGTAGGGAAAGCGTTGGATAGCGTAGGGGTACAAATTTCTATCCCCACTCCAGAGGGTGCAACAGTAGGGAAAGCGTTGGATAGCGTAGGGGTAAAAATTACTATTCCAACTCCAGTGAGTGCAACAGTAGGGAAAGCGCAGGATAGCGTAGAGGTAAAAATTACTATTCCCACTCCAAAGGGTGCAACAGTAGGGAAAGCGCTGGATAGCGCAGGGTAAAAATTACTATTCCCACTCCAGAGGGTGCAACAGTAGGGAAAGCGTTGGATAGCGTAGGGGTAAAAATTACTATTCCCACTCCAGAGGGTGCAACAGTAGGGAAAGCGTTGGATAGCGTAGGGGTAAAAATTACTATTCCAACTCCAGTGAGTGCAACAGTAGGGAAAGCGCTGGATAGTGTAGGGGTAAAAATTACTATTTCCACTCCAGAGGGTGCAACAGTAGGGAAAGCGTTGGATAGCCTAGGGGTAAAAATTACTATTTCCACTCCAAAGGGTGCAACAGTAGGGAAAGCGTTGGATAGCGTAGGGGTAAAAATTACTATTACCACTCCAGAGGGTGCAACAGTAGGGAAAGCATTGGATAGCGTAGGGGTAAAAATTACTGTTTCCACTCCAAAGGGTGCAACAGTAGGGAAAGCGTTGGATAGCGTAGGGGTAAAAATTACTATCCCCACTCCAGAGGGTGCAACAGTAGGGAAAGCGTTGGATAGCGTAGGGGTAAAAATTACTATTCCAACTCCAGTGAGTGCAACAGTAGGGAAAGCGCAGGATAGCGTAGAGGTAAAAATTACTATTCCCACTCCAAAGGGTGCAACAGTAGGGAAAGCGCTGGATAGCGCGGGGTAAAAATTACTATTCCCACTCCAGAGGGTGCAACAGTAGGGAAAGCGTTGGATAGCGTAGGGGTAAACATTACTATTCCCACTCCAGAGGGTGCAACAGTAGGGAAAGCGTTGGATAGCGTAGGGGTAAAAATTACTATTCCAACTCCAATGAGTGCAACAGTAGGGAAAGCGCTGGATAGTGTAGAGGTAAAAATTACTATTCCCACTCCAAAGGGTGCAACAGTAGGGAAAGCGCTGGATAGCGTAGGGGTAAAAATTACTATTCCCACTCCAGAGGGTGCAACAGTAGGGAAAGCGTTGGATAGCGTAGGAGTAAAAATTACTATTCCCACTCCAAGGGTGCAACAGTAGGGAAAGCATTGGATAGCGTAGGGGTAAAAATTACTATTCCCACTCCAAAGGGTGCAACAGTAGGGAAAGCGTTGGATAGTGTAGGAGTAAAAATTACTATTCCCACTCCAGAGGGTGCAACAGTAGGGAAAGCATTGGATAGCGTGGGGGTACAAATTACTATCCCCACTCCAGAGGGTGCAACAGTAGGGAAAGCGTTGGATAGCGAAGGGGTAAAAATTACTATTCCAACTCCAGTGAGTGCAACAGTAGGGAAAGCGCAGGATAGCGTAGAGGTAAAAATTACTATTCCCACTCCAAAGGGTGCAACAGTAGGGAAAGCGCTGGATAGCGCAGGGTAAAAATTACTATTCCCACTCCAGAGGGTGCAACAGTAGGGAAAGCGTTGGATAGCGTAGGGGTAAAAATTACTATTCCCACTCCAGAGGGTGCAACAGTAGGGAAAGCGTTGGATAGCGTAGGGGTAAAAATTACTATTCCAACTCCAGTGAGTGCAACAGTAGGGAAAGCGCTGGATAGTGTAGGGGTAAAAATTACTATTCCCACTCCAGAGGGTGCAACAGTAGGGAAAGTGTTGGATAGCCTAGGGGTAAAAATTACTATTTCCACTCCAAAGGGTGCAACAGTAGGGAAAGCGTTGGATAGCGTAGGGGTAAAAATTACTATTACCACTCCAGAGGGTGCAACAGTAGGGAAAGCATTGGATAGCGTAGGGGTAAAAATTACTGTTTCCACTCCAAAGGGTGCAACAGTAGGGAAAGCGTTGGATAGCGTAGGGGTAAAAATTACTATCCCCACTCCAGAGGGTGCAACAGTAGGGAAAGCGTTGGATAGCGTAGGGGTAAAAATTACTATTCCAACTCCAGTGAGTGCAACAGTAGGGAAAGCACAGGATAGCGTAGAGGTAAAAATTACTATTCCCACTCCAAAGGGTGCAACAGTAGGGAAAGCGCTGGATAGCGCGGGGTAAAAATTACTATTCCCACTCCAGAGGGTGCAACAGTAGGGAAAGCGTTGGATAGCGTAGGGGTAAACATTACTATTCCCACTCCAGAGGGTGCAACAGTAGGGAAAGCGTTGGATAGCGTAGGGGTAAAAATTACTATTCCAACTCCAATGAGTGCAACAGTAGGGAAAGCGCTGGATAGTGTAGAGGTAAAAATTACTATTCCCACTCCAAAGGGTGCAACAGTAGGGAAAGCGCTGGATAGCGTAGGGGTAAAAATTACTATTCCCACTCCAGAGGGTGCAACAGTAGGGAAAGCGTTGGATAGCGTAGGAGTAAAAATTACTATTCCCACTCCAAGGGTGCAACAGTAGGGAAAGCATTGGATAGCGTAGGGGTAAAAATTACTATTCCCACTCCAAAGGGTGCAACAGTAGGGAAAGCGTTGGATAGTGTAGGAGTAAAAATTACTATTCCCACTCCAGAGGGTGCAACAGTAGGGAAAGCATTAGATAGCGTGGGGGTACAAATTACTATTCCCACTCCTGAGGGTGCAACAGTAGGAAAAGCGTTGGATAGCGTAGGGGTAAAAATTACTATTCCCACTCCAGAGAGTGCAACAGTAGGGAAAGCGTTGGATAGCGTAGGGGTGAAAATTACTATGCTCACTCCACAGGGTACAACAGTAAGGAAAGTGCTGGAACCCAAAACAATAAAAAAAAACTATCAATTTTTTTATTAAATTTAATTTCCAATATAAACATAATTAATATGTACATTTAAATATTTTATTATTAACAAAGATCATAAAAAATATATATTTACACATTATTTAACACTATAATATCCACCACAAACCTAAAAATAATTACACAATTACATTTAATATTTACTAATTAATTAATGATAATTAAATTATTTGTTTAAATAGTTAATTAATTATTTAATGGACAGATTTGACACTATATACACTTATAAACACCACAACACAAACCTAAATTTAATTACACATTTACAATTAATAATTACTAATTAATTAATGGTTATTAATTTATAAAGTATTTAGTAATCTATCAATAACAATTTAATTACTTCACACCATTTACACATATAAACTCCACTACACACACCTAAAATTAATTATACAATTAACCTAATTAATTAACATAATTAATTAATTAACATAATTAATTAATAATTGACTAATTGAAATTAATTAACAAATAATTATTAAATTAACACATTAATTAAACAATTAATTTTATATATTTAAATTACTTCCCACCCTATTCCCCTATAAACCCACAACCCGCTACGAAACTAATAACACAAAATTCAACATAATATACATTAATAACTATTAAAATTCAAAAACATATATTAAAATGACAAACAATTATCATTAAAAACACTAAAATACATGACATTATTAAAAAAATCGATATTTTTGTAAACCATATTTTTGTAAACGATATTTATTACAACTATATTATTGTTATCGATATTACTTACCTGTCTGTCGATATTCTGGTCAAACTATATTTTTGTTATCGATATTTCTTCATTTCGATATTTCTGCAGGGATATTTATGTCAGACGATATTTCTCCGACGATATTCCTGTTCTGCACCATATGTTATTGCACCACATGAACTTCCTTCCTTTCAGAGGTAGTCCTAATCCATGATGTGCCATAATGAGTATGTCGCTCTGTAAACAAATGTTTTTAATGATGCCTGGCGGGGAGGGGGGGGGGGTGGTTTCTACTTTTGTATTTTACAAAACTGAAAAATAAAGTTAAAAAAAATGATGAGCAAAACTATGAGGGTTAGATACAGAGAGCAACTTTGCTACAACACGCCATTGTCTGAAAAATGTTACCTCTCAAGCTCCACACCCCCAGATAAGACACGAGAGTCAATACTCTGGAAGAGGAGGAGCTTGTAATGGAAAGGGAAAGGTGGGAAACATCCAGTGCAGTCCTGTCCTGTTGATAGCTGAAGGAGCAGAGGAAAGCAATGCTGTCTGGACCAACAAGGAACTACTAGCAGAACATCTGCATGATTGTACCAAATGTTTAAAGGACCTGAGAATCCACTTAAATGGAAGAACTGTGTAAAGGAGACCTAGAAGGCTCTGAAGGAACAATGCAATGACTCCCCAGGCCCTAGGAGAATGATTCTATGTGCAAAGGATTGCAAGAAGCACATTTTCAACTGACGTGAACAGATCCAGTCAAGGGTGACTGACCACAAACTGAAACAGGCTGAGGCACAGCCAAAGGAAAACTGAGAAGAGTTGATTCAAATGATCCATGGGCCCATTTTGCCCATTTTGCCCATTTTGCCTCCGCTTTAAATAGCCTGCCATCAGAGAGTGGAAACTGCGTTCTGTTCATAAGTCAATCCCCTGAGCCAAATCCAGAATGAGAGTACCCCCAGCTTGTCACCCTCTCCGACTGAAACAGATTAATACTGAACGAGAGGGGAAAAATGTCACAGGGTGGTCAGTTTCTGCTAGCTCCCTTCAGTTGGAGGTATTCATTGTCTCCTATGGACCCTAAAGGTTCTGGACTGAATTCTCCTCTGGAGTTGCTCACCAACCCCAGATGCTGCTACTATAACCAGAATCAAAGGAGTCATGGGCACACTCCTGTCCTAGTTTTCGGCGAATAGACTCAGTTATAGGGTCTGGGAGAATCTGTGATGACCCAGAAACCGGCACCTAGTAGTTCTCCACTGCCCGACTCCTTTGAGATAGAAGATGTTAACTGAGGGGCTCAGGATGGGCTCACTGTACCACCAGGAGCCATTTCTCCCTGACGTCTTAACCAGTCTCGAGCAATTACTTTGGTCTGCTTCAAATGGGATGACAGGCAAGAACCAGTATTAGTGAGTAAGTAAGTGAGTTTATTCCATAGAAAAAACATGGCAATTACAAAAATACAAGCATTACAAATTAATAGTTTGAACACGTAATCAGTATATTGAAGAGAAAGTTGGCGATTGGGTAGAAGGTGGAATGAAAATTCCAGTGAGACAAGTACACAATGACATTTTCGGTACTAAACTATTGGAAACGTATTAGAGAAAGTTGTAAAATTGTTGTGAGCTTCCCAAAAAAAGAACCTTGCCCAAACGGCAGCACCCAGAATAGGTAATGATTTACCAGAACTATGAAAAAGAAGCTCTGGAAATCTGTATGAATTGAAACCTCAAGTTGTTGGATGTGAGGTATAATGATGCCAGAAATTCCCCTTGGAGAGATCAGGGCCAGGTTAGAGCCACCATTTTGAAGGCTAGATGAGGTATGAAATAATCATTCTCTTAAAATCCTGGATAAAGTGAAAGTATCTTGATGATTTCTGTACCAAAAACAGGACAGCGGAGCAGACAAGCCTTCCTTCTGACTGAAGCAGTGGATTCACTGTTGCCTTGTCTATTGTGTAAAAGGCCAAAACTGTGGTGCAGATATCAAGGACCCAGAGCAGTGAGAAAGACTTCTAGATGATGCTCCCGGAACTGGAACTAGATCCTGTAGCTCCTCTCTTTGTCCAGAAAATGCCACACATTGAAGAAGCCCCAGAGATGATCCCCAATTAACTTTTAAGTGTCTGACTGTGGAGTGACACTGCCATTCTTTTTAAGCGAGTTGGATTTGGAGGAGTGCTGGGTGCCACACATAGTATGTGTCGGAGAATGGGTCCTCCAGCACGACCCCTTCCCTAAAAATGGCTGTTCAGAGCCTTTCGATGTTGAGGAGGAACATTTAGACACCCAGCCACAGACCCAGACAGGTAGCTGTACTAAGCTCCTCAGTTTCTAATCTTCATCTGAGTTCTCCAGTCAGTCTCCTCCTTGGGTGCTGAAGAGTTTAGACCCTGTGAAAGGAAGAGGCATCAGTGAAGACATATCAGAGTTACCAGGGCCAAACTGGGAAAATAAACCAGCCCTGGCAATACAGCTGGACGGGTCCTGGTGGGGGTTGATACTGAGAAGCACTGCTGAAAGCTTTAGCACTACTGACGCTTTTGTTACAAGAGGCCGATATTACAGAAATGCTGCAAAACCAGCCCCAGTAATAAAACCGGCCCCCACCACTCGGAAACCAGCTCCCACCCTTCGGGCCCACCAGGAAAATGCCTGGTGCCCGCTATGGCCAGTCCAGCCCTGAGAGTTACCTTTTTATGAACACATCCCAATACGCCTACAAGGAGCCTCAACATAAGGATCAAGCAGATTATACTGCAAAGAAACAGTCAAAGAATTGTGAGCACCAAAGGCTCTTCTGGTCTGCAGAGCCTTTGCAACCGCTTTTATCAATAAGCCGGTCCTAAACTTTTTTATCAACTTTATACCATCCATTGCGAATATGACGAAACTAACATCTCTTTCATTCACGCCCTAATCCTCAACAAACAAAATATTACCTATATAGAACTTCTTACAATAATTAAACAACAAACAGAAAACTACTTCCCACAAAAAATAATAATAGATTTTGAAGAAGCAATGATCCAAGCAATTTTAAAAATATATACACACACAGCAATACAAGGTTGACATTAACATTTCAACCAAAATATTTGGAGACACCTCGAAAAATTAACCCTAAGTATAGAATATGCAACAAACAACAACTTTGCTTACCAAATACAAAACGTAATAGCCCTGTCCTATGTACCAACTACAGAAGTAGCAAACCAGTATAATATACTTTTCGAAAGTCCTTTCTACCAAGCCAAAAAAAGCAAAACTAACACCCTTTCTTGACTACTTTGAAGACATCTGGGTAAGAAGACTACCTAGATCAGGGCACCGAAGACAACCCAAATTCCACATCCCCTGGTGGAGCCTCTGAGAGAACCGTAGCACAAAAAGCTAAAACAAATAATGCAGTGGAAGGATGGCATAATGCCTTCCATGCCACAATAGGAAAAACACAACCAACTTTTCACAAACTAATAGAAGTCATAAAAAAAGAAGAAAGTTACCAAGAATTAAGGCTAGAACAATCCCTAACTAAAATAGGTCCTGAACTTAGTAAACATACAAAAACAATGTACGAACACCTACAATACAAAACAAGACTCTACCCAAATACCAAAGGACTAGATTATCTAGATATAATAGCCAAATCTACACTTAAAAAATAAGAGAATAGCAAACACCATGCAGCATTAAAAAAGTGCAAAACAATCAAAAACATATTTCTACTCTTTTTTAAATGAATATTTTATAACTATGCTATTTAATAAATAAAGCCGTATATAAAAATATATGACATAATATAATTATTAAAATAAAAAAGAAAGAAGCAAAGAAAATGTTAACCATAAACATTTCCCACCCAGAATATAAAAAAATAACTAACCATTTTGTAGCAGTAGATGGTCCTCAAAAATGAACAAATCCATAGTATTTAGAACAAAATACGAATCCATGTAAAAAAGGACGCCCGAAATAAAATAAAAAAATAAAACTGTAGACAAAAGGCTCCAGCGGCACAGTCCTCTCATTAAAGAAAACCTTAAAAACCTGAAAATCAGTTAAAAAAATATAATGCTCAAACAAACCCAAAAAATAAAAGGAAATGTAAAATAGTAATTAGTTTCAAAGAAGCTAAATACATTTTCCTTTTTTTTTTTTAAAAAGTGTCTTCACCACTATAGTGTATCGAAACCAAGAAGCCTGCAAAAATAAAAAATAAACACCGACCACATAAAGACAAACAAATCCACACACATAAATTACAACATTTAGGGGCACATTATGATGGCGGACGGACCTGAGTCCGTCCGCCACCAAAGAGTAGGAGGGAACCTCCGCATGGGCTGCGGAGTTCCCTCCTGTGCAATAAGGATGTGACCGCCACCCTGGCGGTCACATCCTCTATTTTTAACATTGCGGCGGGTGCGGCTTCAAGCTGCACCTGCAGCAATGTTAAAAATGCACGCATTGCATTTGTATGTAGAAAGTGGCAGGCACTGCGCGGTGCCTGCCGCTTTCTGCATAAAAATGCAGGGGGGTACCATAGGTACCCCCCATGTGCACCCCCCCCCCTTCACAATTAAAAACAAGAGGCCCCACGACGCACAGCGTTGGTACTCTGACAATTTGAAGGCAATGAAATTAGCCTTGCGACGATCTGAATGGAAGTGGAGACAAGACTATTGCCCTCATAAAAAGACCATCTTTATGGCAGCCTTTAAAGCATATAAAAGCGCCATTCTCAGGACCAAATCTGAATACTTTTCTTCTAAAATCCTGGAATCCACTAATAAGGCCAAGGACATTTTTACGATAGTTGATGAACTTGTCAAACCTGATCACGTTACTGCAAAGCCCACTCCTTCACAATCCCTATGTGACTCCCTCAATACTTACTTTATTGAAAAAAAATGCCAACATCAAATCCTGTGTTCGTCAGTCCTCGCAATTATCAGATCCCAGAGGCTCACACACTAACCTTCACCATCTCGACCAATTCCCTCTCATTACCCAAGTGGTTTTCGTTTCTTTACTTAAGAAGATTCGCTCTGGTTCCCCCACAGACAGCTGCCCTCCTCATATCCTTCGGGAAGTTTTCCTTCATTGTCCTGAGCCCCCTATGTCGCTTCCTAATAACTCCCTTACTAAGGACATTGTCCCCAACCTTTTGAAGAGTGCAGAAGTTGTACCTATTTTTTAAAAAACAGGCTCTGATCCTTCTATCCGCAGCAACTTTCACCCTGTCCGGTTCCTATCCAGATAGGTACGCCTCCAGACAGGTTTCGGAACAAGCAAATCCGATTCATAGCCTATGTTTCTACCCGAATCGCCCCCCATTCCAAACAACCAAGTACCATGCGAAGATCTCGTCCCCGCGGACCGAATCATTTCCGAACCCGATCCTGTCAGTCCAAGTCATTCGGAGCCGAATCGTGCCGTGCAATGGGCCGGCTTCTGAATGAGCGAGTATGATGCCCGACTCTGACAGCTGTACCGACTTGGTTTTGGCGAGATGAAAAGGCTTTGGTTATCCGACTTTGGGGGCCATAGCAAGCCTCCCTTCATCCAGGGCCCTGGAATCAGTCATGGGGGTGCCCATGGTCCCCCCGATCCAAGCATGCATAGTGCGTCGGTCACCATGGGGTGCCTGCCACAGGGTGCATGCTTTTTCCCACCCACCCATTTTTGCAATGGGAGCCTGTGTAGCTGTTCGGTAAACAGGCTCTCATAGAGTTCAATGGGAGTCCAAGTGCACCAAGCCCGTCACTATACTGATGCATTGGAATCTGACATTGGAATCCAGGAGTGTGATTCGCTTGAAAAGCTCTCCTTAACCGAGTCATTCGGAGGGCTTTCCTGACAGGATCGGAATCGGGCCCTCTATTGTGAATAAAAACATTAACAATATAAACTCACATACATCTCCTTTTTTATATATATTTTATGTATAAACTCAGAAAAACTGCTAGACAATAAAACTGAAAACATTACTATTCCAACTCCAAAACAACTAAACTCAGGGAAATTGCTGGATAATAAACCAATTAAATTTACTATTCCATCTCCAAACTAACTAAACTCAGGGAAAGTGCTGGATAATAAACCAGAAAAAATTACTATTCTAACTCCAAAACAAATAAAATCAGAGAAAGTGCTGGATAAAAAATCAATTAAAGATACTATTCCAACTCCGGACTAACTAAAATAAGTGAAAGTGCTGGATAATATACCATTTAAATGTACTATTCCAACTCCAAACTAACTTACTCAGTAAAAGTGCTAGGTAATTAAAATATAAATATATATATTCCAAATAACACATAACTACGTTCTGAGAAAATACCCCCAACATTTTTCATTTAAATTTGCAAAAATGTACAAATATTTTTTACATTTTGAAACTGAACACACAAAATGTACAATGTATTTTTATAAACATGTAAAAATTTCAATACATTTGCTAAAAATCTATCTATATAATATAAATAACATTATTTACAAAAATGTAACTTTTTAAAATATTTAATTATTTCTTATTTTTACAAGTTATTTAAACTACGTAAATAAATGTAAAAAAATCAACATTTGTTTTAATGTTTTTACATTAATTTATTTTTAAATAAAAATATCTACACCGCAAAAAAATATATAATGTAAAATACATTTTTGTTAAATAATATTTCGTTTTTGCAATTTTTTAAAACATTTTCATTAATAAATTGAAAAAAAAATTCAGATATTAGTTTAAAGAAAATATATTATAAATTACTCCCCATCCTTATTCCTTAAAAATCCAAAAATCACACTCCTAATATATAAATACAACTTTAAGAAAATATATTACTTTAAACAATATATTTTAAATTACTCCCCACCCTTATCCCCTATAAACCCAACATCGCACTGTTGAGACCAAGAAATTGCACCAAATAGGAGCTAGAACCCAATGAAAAGAGTATCATTCAGAGAAGTAGATTCCCATCAGTCACCAAGGTGATATTTCTCATCATGTGGGAAACTTTTCTGCGCCTCCTTGTTGTTAAATAGGAGGAGCTCACAGATATATCACTAAAACATAAAGGGACACTGCAACTTGGACGTCGGATGCAAATAGTCATCACAAAACGTGGGGGTGCTAAAAAGTCACCTACACAAACAATTTAAAGAGAAAAAAGAGAAGGAGAAAAAGGAGCCTAGGTATAATCACCCTTCGTAACAAAGGCAAATGTTGTCCTTCGTAGCCCTCACACACCCTTGGGATATCATGTGTCATCATACACCCATCAGATGTCATGCTTCATCATCGGGCCACAGCTCCACGTGGGGCCGGCGCTGCAATCCCCCACGGGCCCCAAGATGGGACACTTTGCTGGAGATCTTTTTTTGGACAGCCGGATGGTGCATGTAGGTGTGCGGGGTAAAGGTGATATGGGGTAAAGTGAGGGAAAAACCAGTGCCTAATGAAAAATTGGGGAGGGGGTTTGTACGCAACAATATGTCGTAGTGATAAACCTCAAGCTGTAGTAGCCATGAAAGACGTTCTTGTTCTAATAGGTATTTTCCCTGGTGAATCAAGGAATTAACGGTCAACATGTTTCATGCTCATAATCGCCCAGAGGTCGGTGGCATTTCGTCAGGACCAAAAGATTTGTAAGTGCACGTGATTTCTAAAATTAGAGGAAAATCTCTCAACTTAACTTAACAGGGCGGCCAGGGGGGGTTAAGTATCCAATCTCAGGATACATCTTCTTAGTGTGTCCCGCTCCTGTGTAGTACCTAGGACAAAGAGACAGACAGAAGAATATTTGTATATGCATCAGTAACAACTTGATGTCATAACGTGTGCCCACAGTGGTGCACATCTTACACAAAAGACAAACGTGAGTTGCACACAAGAGACACACCGCAGGCATGTACATATACGAGTGGGTGAATAGGCAAAATCACCCAAAAGAGGGGCTCAGCAATCACAAGGGTGATAGTGAACTCAATGCCTCGTAGTTTATTAAAAGAAGATCCAGATCTAAAGAAACTACCTTACAGGCGTAAAAAATAATAAAAAGTTCAATTAATTACACAAACCCATCTCACTAGTTAGGGAGAGTGCTTGACTAAACCAAAAAGGCGAACCACACATTGGTAACGAGTGGTAATAACAATCATGACAACAATAATAAGCAGGTTTACCTTGCTCATTAACGAGTGTCTGGTATGGCATAGGCATCCTGTATTAACTCGATAACAAATTTGTAATCACTAGTCAGTAAAAAAACACAACAAACAAAAGAGCAGCAGAAGCAAAAAACCATGAGCTAGCCTGTGAATAAGGCATAGTGTGATACTGTGACTGTGCAGTGTAGTGATAAGTGATTAAAATTGATTACCAAAAGGAAAAATATGTTTATTATGTATCCTTTGGTGTCAAGAGATAAAAAAGTGCATGAGCGCCCTCAATAGATGTGTGGGCGCACTAGTGATGCGGTCGACTTGTTTCAGCCAATTACAATGAGGCTTTCTTCAGGACCATTCTTAAACTACTGCACATAATATTGTGAAAAAGTGAAATTGGAAATAACACAATTGTATTAAAACGAAACAGCCATATACCTGTACACAGCAGTGTTGTAGCAAGGAGGTATAGGTGTCATACTCCTGTAAAAAATGTGAGGACAGTTTAGAGGTGCAAAAAGGACATACATCTCAACAGTGAAAGTACATTCATGTCACATTCTAATAAATGTGTACCCATACAAAGCCAAACAAGGTGATAGACTTTATATCAAAAACCTCCTTACCCGTTGCAAATCGGGAGGGTACTCACCGTTCCTGGCAACCGCTCAGGGTGTGAGGCAACGCTCTGTAGAAAGAAAGGGAAGTGATTAAACTAACCCAAGTCTATAAAAATCTGGTATTCATCATGGCAGGAAACTCCATCGTGAAATATCAGATAGAAATGAAAAGATTAAGATTAAGTGCGTAGATTGCATAAAACTTGATGCATGGCATAGCGAAAAAAGGAAGGATTTGACAAAATGTTTGTTAGGCGAAGGAGGTCTAGAAAATAGAAAATAACAATTGGAAAACATCTAGACCACATTAGTGGCTCAAAATAAGTTGAGCGGGTGAAAGAGAACATAAATTAAAACAGAACATAAATTAAGACAAGATGCGAGCAGAAAACGCGGCAAATGCCGCTTACTAAGTGACTCGGTAGTGGACTTAGTTAACAAAGAAAGTCCATCTATAACCAAGTCTCCAAAGTTACTGCAAAAGTGAAAATGATTGCTCTCACCTACTCCGTCGCTACCACGGACCGGAACCTGAGAGTCACCGGCGGTGACGTCCTGTCCGGGGTGGCGGTTTAAATATCACCACACAGCTGACCAGATTGTTTGCCGCTGTAGTGATGCAGTGTGGGAGGGACACGTGGGTTATACCACCAATCAGACGGGTGATGTGGAGGACTACCGTTGTACCATAGATTTATGGGAAATGTAGTTTTTCATGCGATATCGTTCTAGCACTCACAAAATGCTGCCAGGGGCGGGAATTGTATATTACAGATATAAGCTTGTGTTTTAAAATTATATTGGTGATTGCTAACCTGCATCTGGTAGCTAAATTGAGCATAATAATTATCAACTGGGTTACAAAATGAAAGAAGGAATCTTTCGCATTGGACTACAGATGCGCCTCAGATTCATGGGAGATGTAGTCTTTTGTCAATTCACACTATAGTCTTCACAGAGAAATTACCAGGAGCGGGAAAAGTAGAATGCAGATGTAAACTCGCATAAGATTATTATGGTATTGTTTATTAGCCCGCATCTGATAGATAATAATAGTGTATCGATGCAACTTTAGAAATAAGTCAAAAGAAGACTAAAAAAATAAGACTCAAAAAATAACAGCAGCCTCAAACACCTGAGACTAGAGGAGGACTTAACTAAGTCTAGAGCCTCTCTGTGGGCTGTGCTACACCTTCGATATCTTACAAAGATGGGAAATGAAAATAAGGCAAAGCTTGTAAAAAGATCTGTGGCCAACAGCATTAATTTGATATAGAGTAAGGTAAACACGCTGAAGCACGGTGCCAGACAGAGTATACCGGCACAAGTTGCAACAAAAGAAGTTATTTATCAACTGCAAGGTAAAAGTGGGGATTCAATTATTAAATAATCAAACTTGCTCTAGTGTGAATATTGGTAGTGATGTGTCATAAAATAAGAACTGGAATAGTAACTAGATCTCACTGTTCATGGGAATGTGGAATGGTGGAGACAGAAAGGGTTTAAGATTTATAGGAACTAGTTTCTATCCATACAGTTACATACACAAAACGAATCCAAAAGCAGGTATAACAGAAAGTTGGTAAAAAAGAAGGAAGGAGTCAAATGGAGGTCCACGCAATTTTATCATTGAGATCATCAATATTGCTCCTTAACTTAAATATCCAACGTTGTTCTTTCCTAAATAAGAAGGTAGCTACATCACTGATATGTGAGGGTATGTAGGGCTGTTCTAGGATGGTCCAACACATTTCTTCAGGTCTATGTCTTAATTCCAAAAAATGGTTGGTCAACAGGGTAGCTTGTTTTTTGCACCGGATGGTGCTTTTGTGTTCCATGATACGTTGTTTAATATTTCGTGTGGTCATACCGACATACGTTTTGGAACAGGGGCAGGTGATAAGGTAAATCACTCGCTCACTATTACAATTAATATGTTTCAGCTGCCTCCATGGTCGTGAAGTGCCAATGTCGACCTCAGTGGTGTGTTTAGTCTGTGGGCATACTGTGCATGTACCACAAGGGTAATGTCCCTGCACAGCTGGCATGTTCCAAAGGGTATTTGGTTCGGGAGTGGTAGTGCCTCGTGCTTGTTTGTGGACCAACCAGTCCCGCACGTTTTTGCCCCTTTCAAAGGAAAACAGAGGTTGTGGAATCTTGTTCTGCCCCACATTCAAAATACGCCAGTGTCTAAGCACAATTTTCTGAATCTGGTTAGAGTGCGTGTTGAAAGTATTGCCACAGGTGAGTCGTGTAAGTGGTGGTTTAGGCAATGTAGTCTCTATGAGGGCTTCCCGGTTGTTGTTGGAAGCTCTCTTATAGGATTGCCGTACCAATCTTTTGGGATATTTCCTGGCTCGAAGGTTAAGAGAAAGCATGATGACTGATTGTCATAACTTGTGTTTTTGTTGTGTTTATTTCTAGTATATTTACCATGGCGAAGTGCCCCAGTACATTTATCACTCTTTGAAGGCCTGCTCTTGTCCAGCTTAACAGTACTATATCGTTGGCATAAGATAGATGTGTAATAGGTAACGTGCCCAAGCTTGGAGGATGTGTATTAACATGATCTAGCATTGGCAACAGATCAGCCAGAAAAAAGTTGAACAAGTGAGGTGCTAACACACAGCCTTGTTTTAATCCAGCCTCAATACAAATTTTCCTTGTGAGACTCCTGCCATCAGCTATTTTGACTTGCATCCACGTGTTTGTGTACAGTTGCATTATGGCTCTGAGAATTGGTTCTGGGAGACCCCACTGCCTTAGTTTGTTTCATAGGAGGCTTCTATTAACTTGGTCAAATGATGCCTTAAAATCTATAAAATATAAATGCAGATTTGTTTTCGCTGCCGCAGGCTCTTGTCTGCCATTAGATCCAAGGTGAAAATATTTGTGGTGGAACCGAAGCCCCTAAGGGATCCAGACTGGCCTACCTGAGGGGTGCCTTACATGTAAGAAAAGGGATGGTTAGGTCCTGGCAAGTGGTGACACTTGCCAAGTTAACATTGGAGTAAACACTGCAATGCAAACACTGCAGAGGCAGGTCTGAGACACCTTTGAAAGGCTGCTTGTGTGGGTGGTACAATTAGTTCTGCAGGCCAACTATCAGCATTTGATTTACAGGCCCAGGGCACACACAGGCAAAGATGGAAAAACCAATCCATAAACACAATTTACAGTAGGAGGACTTGCACTTTAACCCTAAACAGCAGTGAGAAAGTGCGCAGATGCACTAAAAAGCAAAACAAAGTAAAACATACCATTAAAAACATGAGGCCAGAATACAAAAAGACAGGGGAAACATGCCAAAAGATGCCAGGTCTAACACCATCTATATGTCTTCAGAGTCTCCTCTGGAGGCACATCAAACAGAAAGGAACTTTTTCTGAGCCTATTTTTGCTGAGTTTATCTAGTGTTTCGATTGGTTATTCTTGAGCCCACTGCAATCCCAGTGTTAACAGAATTAGTCTTATTGAACTATGCTCGGAGTGGTATTCTATTTTGTCCATGGAAGATGTTTTCACCTAGAGTTCAAATGGCTGAGAGCATCCCTCACATCATCAAATGATGCAAATGTAAAGCACATCCTTTTGTTAAGAGGTTTCAAAATAAGCTGAATTATAAGTGGAATTTCATTTCAGTTTTAACTCTGACTTAGCAAGTAGAGAAATTATTTGGAGGGGGCTTGGTTATGGTGGATGAGGTAATCTTGGAGTCTAAAAACGAATGTAAAAAGTAATAGCAAAAATGGGCTAGGACGACAGATCTCAAATTCTTTGGGAATGTCCGCGATGGGAAATAATTGAAAGTTATACAATGATCCAATATCTCTGGAATGAAAAGCCTGCCACAGCAAAGCATATGTTTTTTTTCATATCAGTAAAGGAAAATCAGGCAATCCCTTCACAATGCACATTACAACCTTTCCCAAATTACATAACTGAAAACCACCTAATCAAGCGTCTTAAACCTTCCACAATCAGTGGCGTAGAGCCCCCAGCCCTAGCAGCTTAAACTGGGGCTGCCCCCGGGTCCCATATGCTGGTAAACTGAGTGTCTCTGGAACCTTCATTTGTTGTTCATGGGCATCTTTTGGCTGCAGGTTTGCAGACAATGAACAATAAATTTCACTGGTAGAGAACAGCATGACAGAGGGGAAAAGGTTTTGAGCTACATGCATAGAGAAGGGAAGAAAGAGTAATGATGAAAATAGGGGAAACAGAGAGAGAAAGACAAAAGGTAAAACAAGTAAGAAAATGTGTGGATGAGAGGGAAAAGATGGGTAGATAGAAAGGGGAATACAAGAACTGGAGAAGGAAGGAAAGGTGAAAAAAATGAAGGAAGAAAGATGATAGAAGGGTAAAATAAAGGAAAGTTTGAAAGAATGAAAGGATGGAAATATGAAATAAGCATTGTCAAAGTAAATAGGTTTTGCCCATGCAAAATCTATTGGCATTCTCAATGTGTTATTTACATGTTGCACAGCAGCACAAGCTGCTGTGCAGCATGGCTTGGAGTAAAATAGCAAGAATTTGCAATGCAATAGGTCTCGCATTTAAGTGAGTTTGAGCTATTGGCACTGTAAATGACAATGCCTTTTATTTATGTTTTGGTTTTTAAAACATAAGTATAAAGCATTGTCATTTACAATGCTAATAGCTTAAACTTGCATAAATGTGATATCCATTGCATTGCAAATGCTTGTTTACTTTATGGGATGGATCTTGTACACGTCTACTACTACGAGACCCCCCCCATCACTACACAGTTGAACCCCAAAACTAGACAAACAACAGCTGAGAGAAATAAAATGCCCCTTCCTGATTTAACTTAAGCAGCCTGTCTGAAGTTGATCAACCTCATCTATCAGAACAGATGAAAAGCGGGATGCCCATCGAGGACAACTGAAACAGAACTCTCCACGAAATTCTTCCTCCTTGCAAAACTCAAGCGCGTGCCCACGCGTATTATCAAGCATTAAGCCAACCGCACCGTATCGAACCAGGAAATAACACTCCACTCATGCCCTTCCTTGTAAGCCTGCTATCAAAGGCAACATGTTCGGAAGACCCTCAGGTGGGATTTCCATATACATTAAGCACTCGCTGAAAGTACACTTCACAGAAATGAAAACCTCTTCAAGTATGTTTCTGACTGGCACCCTGAAAGGGCTTTCTACGGTCCATGGCTCACTATCAATTCTTCTAATTAATGTCTATTACAACCCCCACGGGCCGGGCTCCAAGGACAAGCTTATCCAGCTGATAAATCAGATATAAACTTTACTTTTACAGTTTGCACCTATGGAATCTATCATCCTCGGAGATTTCAATACGCATAAAATAGGGGACATTGCATCACAAAACCACCGCACTGAGCCCACAGGGATTTTTAATGCCCTAATGCAGACATATAACTTGGCAACAGCGCAATCCCTAGCTAAAAGGAACAAGCCAGGGGCACTCTTTGCACCTACAATCAAACCACAATAGACTATATCTTAATAAGCGAAAGACTACAAAAACTCATTTCAAACTATACAGTGCACCCACGGAGTGAAAGCGACCACGCCGCCTTAATGGTTCAGTTAAACCTTACAGCAGATATTCACCACTTTCTACGCTGCATTGGGGCACCCAACGGAGAAGAACAGCACAAACTCCTCAGAAGAATTAAATGGGGGCCAATGTCAATTAACAAGTTCGGTAGGCTGGCAAATTGGCTCAAATAATAGGGGCATCATAGATGAATGGGACCGTTTTGCCAACAAATTAGCCTCATTGCTTTGGGGGAGCACTACACGCAGAACCCCCACAGATTCATCATATACTCTAGGACTTGTCCCAGCGATCAAGGAAAGTGACAAACAATGAAATGCCTAACGCAGGGTTCATCAGAAAACCGGGTCTGAATTTGCCAAAAGGAACTCAAAGAAATTGCAAAAAGCCATTCGAAGGAGGTTTTGGGCTGACGTGAATCCATGGAGGCAAAATGGCTGAAGATCTTCGAGCTGCTGGGACAATGTAAATCCCAAGAGTTCTGGCGATACCTAAATAATTTAACTCACGGAGCCCCTAGCGGAGAAGGCATCTGGGTAGCCCACGTGAAAACACTGTATAAGGATGATCTAAAAACAATTTCTCCATAGAAACTCTCAACACTAGGGGATGGCACAGGCAATACCACAGCAGCACCAAAAATGTTGGATGACACAGTTCCACCTTAGTCTGTATAACTTTAAAAAATATTCGACACAATGGGGCACTGGGTCCCAATGGCCTGCCTGGCTCCCTTTTTAGGGCAGACACAGACTTCTGGACGGAAAACCTGGCCCAGTTATATGCTGAATGTAGGCTCTTGAGGAATGTTCCAGGTTCCTAGAGGAGATCGTTATTGCATCCAATACATAAGAAAGGGCCAAAATCCGACCCTAAAAACTACTGTATGAGGAGGACGTGAGTTGAGTCTGCTCCGTCCACCACCCTGCAGATAAGCTATTTATACTGACTTCCCCAGTACCACGAAGCCCCTGCCTCAACGCAACGGCAGCGGGACACATAAAGACGGTGTGGGGCCGGAATAGCGGGCCGCTGAGCGCCGTACCAGACCCCAACGGGAGCACGTCCCTGAGAGGCCGCAATCAGGGTGAAGCCACGGCCCACAGTGAAGGCGGAGCCGGGAGGGTTGCCGAGGAGGAGGGCGGCAGCCAAGACTACTACACACCGGCTTAGGGCCGCGACCCGCGGCGCCTGCAACTACGGAGCAAGTGACCCCCCCCGGCCTTAAAACGAGCCGCAGAGGCATGACAGGCGGAGCGGAGAATCCTGCATAGAAGCCCGACGTCCTAAACCGAAACCGGGGAGTGAAGCTGATGCACCAGAAGCAGTGGAGCGGTTAGTGCCATGTACGTGAGAGCTGAGTGCCGTGCTAGACGGAGGAGATAAGAAACGGAGAAGTTTTACATAGGGAGGCTGCCCACTACATGACGGGAGGGCCCCCCTCCCCCCCTGCACCCCGAAGAAGCACTGTTTAAAATACATGGGCACTACTGAATAGCTCAAAATGGCGGCATGACGGAGAGGGGAGGCTGACACCGACTGCCAGGCAGAAGACCACACGAAGCACGGGACGGGGAGCCCCCGTCTGAATAAAGAAGCAGCGCAGGCATTACTTAGACAAGAGGGGGAGTGCTGTGAGTAATATAAACGGACAGACAGGTGAAGTGCCCGCGGGTGACGACGTAAAATTGGTGGCACCCTGGCGGTGCGCCCTGATCCCCTCCCCCGCAGCGCGGAACTCGAAACTGGCAAAACAGTTGAGGCAGACACCAGGACACCAAATGAGCAACGGTGAGGACGGAAAGGGGTACATACAGGAAGCAACGCGCTGAACTGCGTCTGGCGACTGCCGCAAATCCTCACTAGACCTGCTGTGGGCCGAATACAGTGTGTCCCAGCAACGTGCGAGCGGGTTTGCCACCCGAAACGAGAGGGGCTTGCATGTCCCGAGTGGGAACGGACCGGCTGAGGGCGCTGAGCAACACCATGGGACGTAATAGGGATAATCAGCTGGACCCCGCGGCGGGCGCCGCACTGCAATCTACCGGATCTGAGGACCCCTTAGCCTCATCCAACAATGACGTAATACCGTCTACAGGAGCTGACTCACAAGATGCCAAGTTGGACCTAATACTATCTGAGATCAGAGCATCTAGAGAGGCACTGGAAACACGCATGGACGCAATGTCCACAGGCCTATCCCTACTAAAGGCGGACAATAACAAGCTGGCTGAGAAAGTGGCTGCTCACAAATTGGCAATCGATGATCTGATACCGCAACAGACTGAACATTCCACGCGACTGGAGAACCTGGAGCGCCAGCTCAAGGGATTGTGGGACAGAGTGGACGATGCAGAAGGGCGTTCCCGCCGCAATAATGTCCGCATCCTGGGCATTCCGGAGCGCAGCGAGGGATCGAACCCTACCCAGTTCGTGGAAGACTGGCTCAGAAACGTGGTGGCACCAACGGGCCTTACACCTCTCTACAGCGTGGAACATGCACACAGGGTGCCTCCACGACCGCCCAGACCGGGAGCGCCCCCACGCCCTTTGATTGCACTATTACTTCACTATAAGGACAGGGACACGATTCTTAAAGCTGCCAGAGAGAGCGCCCCGGTGAAATACGAAAACAGAACAATATTGTTATACCCGGATTTCACCCCAGCAGTCCAGAAAGCTAGAACAACCTTCCTAGGAGTGAAACGTGCATTACGGGACCGTAACTTAAAATATGCTCTCCTTTTCGCAGCGCGCTTAAAAGTCATGCACGGCCACAAGACTTACTTTTTTGATAACCCGGAGGAAGCGTCAGAATGGATGGAGGTAACGCATATGCCGGACGCCTCTCAGGCCCCTCTGGCAGCGGCACAGAGAGACCGTCCCTCGCGTCGGATGGAACCGATCACGCACCAGTCGGGACACACCCAAGGCGCGGATATCACCGATTCGACCCTGACACCGGATCTGGAAGGGACAGCTGTAGAGAAAACGATCCTGACAACAACCCTGGCGGCCCACGATGCCCAGGAACAGACAGGTGCGGATCATCAGTCTGGCACACACACGGAGGCTTCGGAATCAGACACTAGCCTTCAACTTTTTCCGCGTATCACAGCGCAGATGCCGAATGACTTTTGAATCTCCCGGATGTCGACGCAAGGTGGTAATGTATGCAGTTATATAATATGAGCAGGATCAGGTGGGCATACGTAAACTGGGGTTATTTGCTATAACAGGGTGCACCCCAAGGAATATCAGTGGACGATTATCTGGTGTGCGCACACCGGACCCACCCCCCCCAGGCATAGGCACAGTTGCGCTTAATTGTTTTACCCACGTTGGGTAACAGATGTTTGGTCCCCCTCTGGTTAGGTGTGAGGACCTTAAGGTTGGGGAGTTTAACGTAGTTAGAGCGCTCAGTTCAAGACTAATAATGTCCTACAAGACTGCTGTACTGGGCAAAGCACACACTGTACAAACTCCTCACAATGACGACACCTAACACATATACGTTCTGCACCTGGAACGTGCAAGGAATGGGCTCAGTACACAAGAGGCACAGAATATTGGCACAATTGAATAGAAGAAAGATCAACATAGCATTTTTACAAGAAACCCACCTAAATGGAGCAGAAGGCTCCAAATTGCATAAGAAATGGAAGGGTCAATTATTTGCCACCGCCTACTCAGCCTTCTCTAGGGGGGCTGCTATATGGATAAGAAACTCCATCCCCTTTAAATTAATAGAGCAACGGGTAGACAGGGAGGGTCGATATGTATTCATGCATGGGATACTGGACGGATCCCCTGTAGTGCTGGGCTGCGTCTACGCCCCCAATACGGAGCAGGCGAAATTCCTTACCACCCTTTTGCGGAGTACTATCAGACTGGTCTGAACATGGATGGATAATAGGCGGGGACTACAATGCGGTCCTGGATATCTCCCTTGATAGGTCCCACCCCCCCATACACACCGCCGATAGCAGAAAACAGAGGCACTAGCACATTGGGCAGAATGCTGGGAAATGTCGGACGCAAGGAGAAGCAAACACGCAGGACATAGGAAGTATACCTTTTACTCACCACCACACAAGTTGCATACCAGAATAGATCGCTTTTTCTGTTCAGACACACTTCTGGGGTCTATCAGCTCGGCAATTCACATGGGGAAGACACTATCAGACCACAACCCAGTAGAACTGATAATGCAGTGGGGGAGGATCCCAACCCCGATACCAACCTGGCGTCTACCAACAGGGGTACTTGAGGACCCGGTTTTCAGAACAACACTTTCGGAAGCCATAACTACGTTCTTTGCCGAGAACGCAGGCACAGCTAGCACCAGACAAATAGAATGGGACGCCTTTAATGTGACTATAAGGGGAGCGGCCATAGGCATAAAAATGGGCATACGACAGACTGTGGTGGAAAAACTCATGGAGGTGGAGGGCAGGCTAGAGATGCCGGAAAGCGAGGCTGCGGGCACAAACGACCAACTGACACAACTCCAAGAGGCCCATATACAGCATGCAGAGCTGCTGGAGGAGCTACGGGTTATTGATTACAGGGAATACACGTCTAGACAACACACTCAGGCTGACAGATCGGGACCATTGCTGGCACGTATGGTGCGTAATACACCCATGTGTGCCCCTATAGTAGAGGTACATGATCAGTCGGGAGGAACGGCCAAGACACAACTAGGCATCAACACCGCCTTTAAGGACTATTACATACACCTATACGGCCCACACCCACCGATGTCGGACATGGCTTTTGAGTCCTTTCTAGAGGACCTACCCATCCCGCAACTCACAACCGCGCAGCGAGATGACCTAGCGCGCCCCATCACGTCCGCAGAAATCAGACAGGCAATTAAGGCCTTGCCACGCAATAAAACCCCTGGGACTGACAGCCTACTGGCCGAGTTTTATATCACATATATTGATTTATTAGCTCCACAGATGCATCTTATGTACCAAGAATCAATAGCGGCCAGCGCCCTACCACCTACGACCCTACAGGCACTGATAGTTTCCCTTTTAAAACCCGGTAGAGACGGTTTGCAAATGTCGAATTATAGACCATGGTCGTCACTAAATACGGACTATAAAATTCTTAGCAAGCTATTAGTGACAAGACTGAATCAATACATCCCAGCGCTTATACATGCGGACCACTGCGGCTTCGTACCTGGGCGGAGCACGGCGCTCATCCTCAGGAGACTGAGCCAAATAATGTTACACAAAGATGCACAAACTGGTGCAGAGGGTTGTGTCTCCTTGGACTTAAAGCATGCATTTGATTCCCTAAGATGGGACTATATGTTTGCAGCACTGACGCGATTTGGCATGCCACCTGCATATTTGGCATGGTGAACCTCTTGTACCTACATCCGACGGCACGAGTCCGAACCAATAAATGTATCTCGGGACAGTTCATGATAGCCAGAGGGACGCGGCAGGGTTGCCCATTGTCGCCCCTACTTTTTATACTGGCCCTGGAACCGTTGCTGCATAGACTCCGGACCCTAGCTGCACCACAGAGAGTACTGCGTAACCTAGTACCACATATAGTGTCGGCCGACGCAGACGACATTATATTATACGTCACGGGACATGAAGGGCAGCCTCGCCCCTATACCCGACATCTTTGAAACTTTTCGGGTAATTTCAGGACTAGCTATAAATGAATCCAAATCCTATGGCTACTCTTTTAGTGGCGTTATAAGAGACGCCCAGATAGAGTTCCCCCCACATAGGTTCCAGATGGCGCCTTCGCCATTTAAATATTTAGGGATACAAATATACCGCGACATGCGAGACCTCCTGGATGGTAATCTGGGTAGGGCGCTTACAACCCTTAAAACACAAATACAATTTTGGACTACTCTGCCACTGTCGATAACGGGGAGGATAGCGATCTCCAAAATGGTGGTATTGCCCGATTCGTATACTTCTTTACGAACCTCCCACTCCTAATACCGATGAGCACCTTTATATTTATGAACACAATGCTGACAGAGCTGATATGGGGGCCTGGGAGACGACGTGTAAGTCTCGCCAAATTACAACTACCAACCTCACAAGGAGGTATGGGGGTCCCAGGCCTGGCGGCATATGGCTATGGCTACGCCTGCCAGCTACAATGGCTGGCCTACTGGCTAGCAGGTCGTAACCTCCATGAGATAAATATGACCATGACCGACAGAGACCGCGGAACCATACATCGCCTGTTACTACCAAATGCCACACTGCCCCGATTCACGCCACACCTACTACGTCTTGCAATTAGATGCTGGAAAAGAGCTGTCAAGTACACAAGCACGAAGACCCCTTATGCACCCACAATACCTTTACTTGGCCTGCCCCCCGGGACAGGGACACTTACGGAGCACGCGCTCCAACCATGGTATGACTCCAGTGTTGCGCACATAGGCGACTTCTTTGCAGAGGGCAGACTCATGACGCACATGGACTTCACACGTGAGCACTGGGCTCCCGAAGCCTTGTTCTTACTGCATGCACGAGTGACGCACTACAATAACACGACCTGGGCGCGGGACGGAAAAGAGCCACCTACGAACCCGTTTGTCACCATGCAATATTTAATGGGGAATGGAAGCCATCTGACAAAATGGTTGACGTATGGCATACGCGCTGGTAGGGTGATCTCCTTACAACCCACTCGTGAAAGATGGGACCAGGACATGGGACGAGTGTTCAGAGATAAAGAATGGGATAAGATACTAAAATTCCCCAAAAAGGTGTCGCGGAACCCTAAATTTAAATTTATACAACTAATGATACTGCATAGAGCGTACCTTACGCCCCACCGTCTGCACATTATGTTCCCCGACGCGGCGGACACGTGCCCGCGGTGCATGGCCACGAATGCTGGCTTACTGCACATGCTGTGGGAATGCCCCAGATTGGGTCATTACTGGGGAACAATCCACAAGGCCCTGAATGCGATCGCCCCCGCGAGACATTACACCTCCCCGGAATACTGTATATTAGGCCTAGGCCCTAATGAAAAGAAGAAAAGTACCCCCACACGATTTGTGGACTTGGCCCTCCTATTAGCTAAAAGAACGATAACATCACGGTGGAAATCTGCCAGACCCCCTGACCCTGGTAAATGGCACGGGGAAGTGACACGATGGGGGAAAGCAGAAGGGGCCGAACTGCAGAGGGAAGAGCATAGAGGCCTCCATAAGACGCACATCTCAATGGACTGGCAGGCAATACTTATAGAATTCGAAGCATATGATGTCACTGCGTAGTTTTAGGCACGCATTGTTGGTACAGTGGCTATAATGATAGATAAACAGACACAGAAAGACATGTCCACCCCCCCCCCCCCCCAGCCTGACACAGCCGCACACTGACGGGTGCAGTAGTTGATGAAGTTGGAAGAAGAATATACGGAAAGCATAGGTGTTGGAAGTAGAGGAAGTAGAGGATGTTACTGTAACAATTGTCAATGGCCCAGTGAAATACGAAATATGTAGTCACATTGAACTGAGTGTGGGGAAAGTTGTGGGAGGGGGGTTTAGGTATTACTTGAAATTAGCTGTATGTAAAAAGAAAACTGCATTCTTACTCTTACTCATATCCTTTGTATACAGTATATTGTAAAGAATTCACTATATATGTGTTAAATGCTGTAATGCTGTGACAATTTATGCTGAACAATAAAAATATATATTTTTTAAAAACGACTGTATGATCGCCCTATTGGATATTGAGGGCAAGGTTTATGTAAGCACTCTTCTGGTGGAACTAGCAGACTGGGCCGGCACTGAAGGCCTTCTGCCCTTCTTTCAAACTGGCTTTAGACCTGGGGGCTCGATGGTGGACAACATAATCGCCCTGTCATACTTAGCACAACAAGCCGTGGCACACCAAAGCCTGTCGCTTTTTGCCTGCTTCATTGACTACTTGACAGCCTTCAACGGGGTAGATCGCACCATCCTCTGGCAGAAGTTGACACGCTGGACCATCAACCCATCTTTACTACAAGTCATTAGATTGCTGAACTCACGAACCTGGGTAAGAATCAAACTCGCGAGCAAGTTTTCCACAGAGAAAATTGCTACGGACCAGGGGCTAAAGCAAGGCTGTGTCCTGGCCCAATGCTTTTCAATTTATGCACAGCAGACATGGGCCAAGCCCTCAACGGAGCTACACTAGCCTCACCCAGGATTGGGTGCACCAAGATTCAACTGATGCAATATGCTGACGACCTAGTACTATTGGACCATACCAAAATTGGCTCACAAAATGCACTTACGGCCCCTGCAGTTTTCAACGCTAAAAACAAGTTGGTCGCCAACCCAACGAAGTCCAAAAAAGTGATTTTTGGACACTACCCACAAAGAAAAACTGGCAACATGGAGGCTGGACCAGCTGACTTTGGATTGCATACAACATTACAACTACCTGGGGGTTTGGTTTAGCAAAACGGGCCGCCCAGGTGTTCATCTCGAGAAACTGCGGATGAAAGGGAAAAACATTACCTATGCCCTCTGTAAGTTACACGCCACCTTATATAGTCCCACTACAGCGGCTATCCAAAGAGTACTGAGGGCGAAATTAATACCATCTCTCAATTATGCCCAACAGGCATTCCCAGGGAAACTTGCTAAAGATCTAGAAAAATCCACTGCACAGCCTATAAAAAGTTATTTCATTTACTAGCCTGCACCAGGAACAATTTGATTCGGCTGGAATTTAAACTCAGCCCACAAAAACTGGAAGAGATGGCGACCCTGAGCAAATACTTTTATCTCATAATGGCGGCACCGGAGAACACAATGAAAGCCGTTTTAAAAAGTGTTTTCCAAGAATCCAGCAATCCCTGGTCCGCCAGTTTCGCTTCCCCCGATGACCTTTTGCAACTTGCAACAGAGAACTGGGACCCCAGGATAGTCAAGTATGCCACTATCAAAAGTACAACAAAAAATCAAGTACGTCTACGCTCCCGCTCCTTGGACATGGAATCCCTGGTAGCAAGAGGATTTCACGAGTCCCAAAGCCTCCCGCACACAGCGCATAACCTCAAACCTCATTTTACACAGGCAGTGGGGAGACAAGCCCTATATAGGATCTTAGCAGCCAGACTACATCCCCTCCCCCGTAAAGAATTATACCCCACCATGACAGCAAGGCCAGTGATCACGGAGTGCCGGCTCTGCAAATACAAACGTGAGTCTTTGGCCCACATCTTATTCTGCTCTGCGTCTAGCCCGTAGAATCTACCTCAGGCCCATCTTACTTCAACTGGGCACTTGCACCGCAAAGGAAGCAGTCCATCGACTTTACACGCTGGACACAGTGAAGCACATGGCAAATTTGTCCAACATACCCGCACAAAATTGGACACCTCCCTTTAAGCAATCAGGCAGGCACTTGTGTGGCGGCTGCCCACCACCTTTTATCACCTGATTGTTTTTTATCTAAGCATGTAACAGAAAATCTTAACAATCGCTGTGTATATAGATTCATCTCTTTTTAGGTTTTGGATTTTAGACTTCTAGATTTTAATTCCATTGTTTTCTTTTAAATGCAGTGTTCTTCTTTTTCTATTGTAATGGTTTTGAGTAACCACACAAATAAAGCTTCACTCATTCATGCCCTTCCAGACCGGAATGACACTGTCAAGCCAATTGATACAACCTATGCTGAGAAGTGAATGGAGATCAGAGGCGGAGCTTGTATGTATTGCTTTGCACTTCAACCTTAGCTCAGGGTAGTACCATAAAGCCTGGCAGTGTTGTGAATCAGGCTTGTTTCCTTGTTATTAATATAGCTTGTTACAAGATGCCTCCACATGCTGCGATTTTTACCTTAGACAACTGAAAGCGCAAGTTCAACAGAACTTATTACAATGACATCCCCTCAACTGATACCTCGGTTATCGCATACAATTCAGTTTTAAAGAACTAAAATTGTCACGTGATCCGGTCTTAGTTAATTATTCGAAGTGTTTCTGGCACAAAATAGACAGTATAACAGTCAGAAAACACTATGCGGTAGGTTTCTCTCTTTAAAGAGGAATACGCATTGTTCCAAAATGGCTGACAAAAGGTCTGCGTTAAACAAAAACAGAAGGCGAGCTAAGAACTACATTCTTAAAGCCTGGTAAAAGAATTTGTTGGAAAGCCAGTCCCGAATTCTATGTCAAGAAATAGAAGGTCCATGGCTGCTTGGAAAGTGAAGCGTGCATGGCATGCTAAATGTTGCAGGAAAGAATGTTGTGTCTGCAGTAGGAAAAACTCATTAAAGAAAGTAGTGCTTACAGACTAAATAACATGTGCAGTGTAACAACATAAGTAAAAGGGCCACTAGCCATGGGAGGTTACAATTGAAGAGGGACTAACAAACTGATTACTGAATCAGAAGCCAGCATTTACAAAGTACAAAGACACAAGCCAATGAAAAATAGGGGCGGAGAGTGGGCAGGGCTTCTCTTCCATACTCCAGTACAGCAAGTCTCGCAGAGCAGTGCATGCACACTGACTCTAGGCTCGACCCATAAAACACTATGATGTAGCCAGCAATGACTGCGCCATAGTGCTTTTTTTCTTTCAAGCCATGATGTACAGCATCCCGCGCTGCTGTGCAACATGTAAAAAACAACAGTATGGGGTGTTGGGCTGGGTCAAGCAAAATGAGGAAGTAGTGTGGGAAACTCATCAGAGAGCAGGAGGAGGGTGGGTCAGTGGGGTTTGTGTGAAACGACAGACAGTAGGACTTGGGCCAGGGGAGGGTGACACTGGTCACTGGAAGGACACTGACAACAGGATTGGTCCACACTCCATGGCAGCAATGAAGACTCAAAGCCCAGGAGGAAGCCCACTAAGAAGCAATTAAACGAGAGTGATGTGGAAGCCTACTAATGGTATGTAAAGGTAAGTAAAGGGCAGGTTCTAAGACCCCCGTTTAGGATTTGTTTTTCTTAACAAGAGGTTAGGCAAGTGAAGTGCAAGCCCTGTGCAGGGAAAACCTAAAAATTGATGTATGAAAGGATGGAAGGGTGAATTCAAGAGTGGAAGAAAAGGGGAATGGATGGTTGAATGAGCGAAAGGATGGATAGATCAAATGTGAATGAAAGGAAGAATGGGCAGATGGGAGAAAGGGTGGAAGGATGAAGAGTGAAAGGATGCATGGATGAAAAGATGGATAAGTAGATTCATGAATATATTTTTCGGTTAAAGGGTGAAAGAGTGGATGGAAGAAAGAATGGTTGGATGTGTGGGTGGATGGAGAGGTGAAGGGATGGACAGTTGGGCAGATGGAAACGAATAGATGGAAGGGTGAAAGGATGAATGGATGTATAGATGGATGGATCGATGGGTAAAAGAAACTCTTCTAAGGATGATCACCTTTGCTCGCCGTGTGACTAGAGGTAATGTTAATAGTCTGGCTAGTCCCTTATTCACAATAATCGTATTTTTTCATTTTGCTTCTTGCAAAGTGTTGCAGGAAACCATATTAGGAGAACACTGATTATAGTTTTTGCCAAATATATTTAACCGTGCATAAATCAGTCATTTGTTTTAGTCAAATGACACTGAAAATAACAATTTTGAGTAACGAATTGGAACATTTGATTTTTGCAAAAGTGGAATTTCCGAATACCCGAGCCACTCTTGAGACTTTGGGAGGATTGTTTCAAACCTTTGGCAACACACTCGAGAAGCCACATCTGTCAAGAATCCTGAGCTAATCTTTGTTTCAGTTAAGTGATCTCTGCCTGTTGTGTGTATGTCGGAATATCGACTAAAGGAACATTGTGCTCCCATTATATCCGAGAACTAAATATCGAGAAGGCGAGTGCAAATCAAGTGAATCAGTGAATATAGGGTTTACTTTACACACCTCAAAATGTATGTTTCTTAACAATATATAGATATATATATATATATATATATATATATATATATATATATATATATATATATATATATATATATATATATATATATATATATAACTACGTAGATGTGGAGTTAAGAATTGTAAAATTGTGAATCTATACTTAGCTATATGACCTCACCTAGCGGAAATGTTGTTCCTGAATATTTGGTATATCTGTTTTTATATCTGGTAGCGCAATATCAAGGTGAAGTACTACGTGTGATTGAGGCCTGAAAAGGCAAGAAATCATCCCGAAATGGTGACCAGTACGTAATCATTAATATTACTTCCGGATGTGGAGCGTCAGAAGGATTCATAGATTGGCTCACATGAATGTCTCCACGCTGTCTCTCATCCAGCTCTTCCTCTGCTCAACTTGGGTCTCTTACGAATCCCATTGTCTGCTCAGATTTCTATTATTTTCTGACATTTAAAAAACAAAAAGCAGTCGTCTTCTGCCTGGCATGTCTCTAATCACTTGCAGATTTCTGTCTTGAACGTCATCCACTCTCAAAGTTGTAGAGGGAGTAGATTGATGCTGGATAGTGTGTGTAGCTCACTGAAGGGTACATTCCTGCCTGCCTGTAGGCATCTAGCTCCACCCTTCACTTCTTCAGGGGAGTTTACAGGCCATAGCCCCACTGTTTTTTTCAACAAATCTTTATTCAAACACACAGGTCTATAACTAGTGACTCAAGAGAGTGGGCTGATATTCCCCCTTCCAGGATATCGCAGTCACAGCATAACCCGGAACAGGACCCTTCGGTAGGAAATTATCAACATGAGATGTGGTAACATGCAAACAGGACAGGTGCATGTTGTCTCGGTTAACTGGGTGTAAAAAGTGCCAAATGTCAAGAACGTCATGGTTTGTCATCACATCAGACATAGCTCTGTTTGAACCATTATGTACGTGAGGCCCAATAGACCTATCCTCAATGGGATCTAATGCAGATTAAAGTCCCCTGCTACTATCAGTTTCTCAGGGCCAAACTCTGTGAAACATCTTGAGAGAGCGGTACTGAGCGATGTTATGCCTTTCATAAGATTCACAGCTGAAGAGCTGATGGTGAGATGCCAACTTTTTATGCTTCACTAGCAATCCTAAGCTACACACAACTGGATATGGGACAGCTGCTCCCCGCCCTCAATTGGCTACCTTGGTCCTAAGGAACAAAGGCAATTACTTTCTGAGACCTCTCTGTTCACTAAACTATGAATGGGCAGGCTACACCTCTGTCCCTTTCATGTTAATGAAGTTCCTAGAACCTTCCCAGCTGCTCTTCAAGGGTTGATATGTATCACACACTCTAGCCCCATCTGCCTGTCACCAAACCTAAACAATTGTCTTTACTCTGGGAGTAGTTTTTACACCTCATTAAGGTCAACCACTGGCAGGGCAGCAGCTGTCAGGCTAATGCAAATTAGACTCCAGAAGCTTCAGGCAAGGAAAATGTCACTTTCTAAAACGTACTTTTCCTAAATATGTATTACATATCTAACTTCATAGTTCAATTGGATTTTTATTATTATTAAAAATAATCAACAATTTCTGTAGCTTGCCCCAAAGCCGAGGCAGCAGAGTTAATATTTTAATCGGTACTCTAACTTTCCTCTTAGGACAACCAAAATCACAGTGAAAATAGCTTTTGGGCGCTTGTCGTTGCAGGAACCTGGCACCATTACATTCCTACATGTCCCATTGTGTAATACCACGCAACTGACTTTGTGTATAACAATGGCTACATATGGGAGACTTAATAATACTTACAAGGAAAAAATTTTCGACAAGTCAGGCTGCAGGTTAAATTGCAGCAATCCGTCTACAATGGTACGCATGAGGCTATGCTTTCATTCTCACACTAATGGATGGCACAATAAGCACTACCGCCCACAGGTGAAATTCTTTCCATGCAATAGGTGCAAATTCTACACTATACACTATGGCCATAAATGAGTTAAATGTGTCAATCAGAGACTAGTCAGTGACAGTTTTTACTAGTTTTAGGGACCAGAGCACGGACACTGGACAGCTGCGCCACAGCATGCCTAGTCTAAAACGAGCAATACAATTCAGCAGAAAAATGTGGGTGAATATGCTAAAGAGGTATTTTATTACAGTAAAGCCTGGGACGGTATTGGTGAAGGTGAGTTATATTCATTGACAAATTCAGTACTATATCTAACGTTGCAATGTTTCAATCCTGAAATACACTGCTTTTTTAGACACAGAAGAATGAGACATAGTGTCTACTTCTCTGTTACAAGCATGTCACATATTGAAGACAAAGCTGCTTTGTGCATCTGTGCCTTTTAAGCTTCCTCCCTGTACTTCAAGTAAGCCATGTCAAAGCAAAAAGAAGTATTGTTAAAGCAAGTAGGCCTCGCCTTTAGTACCAGGTGCCCACCTATGGACTTTGCCATTGTTTATTTATTTTTTTCTCCACCGATGGATGCTGAGTACTGAGAGTGCATGCACAGCGACAATTTCGTAGTGGTTTTCCTTATGGTTTGTAAAAAACATTAGAAAATAGCGACCAACAATTGGTGCGTGCACTCAGCAGCCATTTTGTAATACATTTTTCAAGGTTTATGAAAATCTGTTACAAGACTGCTGCGGCAAATGCTTGCTGGCCATCATGCAATTCTTTTTTTCCCAAAGTATATGCCCGGATGATTCTTTCACAGTGTTATGATCAACCCATCCAACCATTGGCAATGTTTAAAAGACTGCCAAAGTCAATGTATAAATAGTGATTGGCTAAAAGCGTATTCTCTCTGCAATGTATGTCTATATTTTATGTATGTAGAAGTGTATTGGTAACATGAGATGCCTGTAAGGCCAGCGAACTCCTCTGCAGGCTGAATACAAAAACTGTACGTCTGCCTGTTGGATTCCAGAGCTGCAAGCAGAGTCACTAAAAGTTTCTTTTATGAGAAGGGGAATATGCAGCATCATGGATTTACCATTTGTCTAATAGGGCATAAGATTCTATTTCAATCAAATTGAATGAATAAGTTATTGCCAATTATTTTTAAATGCATTCCATTGACTATTGTATTGCTTATGTCCAGGATAATGCTACTATATAAATCATTAAGGGCCATATGTAGGTGGCCAAATACCGGTCGGTAAACGCAAAAACGGGTTGATTTCGGCGTTACCGACCGGTATTTAGCCATGTGAGATGTACGTAATACCAAATTGAATCGATAATAACGAATCGGTAAATAATTCCTTATTTACCGATCGGAGAATACCGAAACAATGAATACCGAATCGGAAATAACGATTCGGTAAAACCCCAAAAATGCGATGTAGCAAACCTCGTTATTACCGAATATGACCAAATTCGGTAATAACGAATCGGTATTTACCAATTTTCCTGAGCTGGTGGTAATCAGGTGCTGTGCATAAAAACAGGCCCAAAATGCATCTGTGTGAACACAATGGCGGGCCTCTACCTCATAGCAAGGCGGCTACGCTTGAGAGCAGCAGGAGTGAGGATCTGGAGACGGGAAGAGCGGGTGTACAGACTACGCATCACATTGTTCCAATTGACTGAACCTGAAATCCATGAAAGGTACAGACTGGGACCTAAAACCTTATCTGGAGCATCAGACACCAAGGGCGCACGCAATCCCCACCCATGTTCAGGTACTCTGTTGCCTGCACCTCCTTGCATTAGGAAGTTTCCAGGGTGTGATAGCCGCAGTGGGTGATGTGTCACAGAGCTGTCTATCCCGTTTCTTCAACACCTTCCTGGATGCCATGATGGACAGAATGGAACATTACATTTCCTTCCCCAGTACACAGGCGGAGCTGCAGAGGACCAAGCTGGAGTACTACCAACTTGCGCAGTTCCCACACGTAATTGGCTGCGTCGATGTGACCCATATACCCACATGCCCACCTGCAGCAAGTGAATACATCTACAGAAACCGCAAATCCACCCACTCCATCAATGTGCAGGTGATATGTAATGCCAAGTACATTATAACTGACATCGTGGCCAAATTCTCCGGGAGTAGCCACGACTCGTACATCTTCCGGAACAGTGGCATCCATACACGTCTGCTTGCGGGTGAATTTGGAGACGGATACCTACTAGGTAAGTCAATGTGACACACCCTGATGTACACCCTGGCTCAAGCTGTTGGTCACACAAATTAATGGCACTTTATTCTGTACATAGGTGACAGCGCATATGCCTTCCGGCCTTATCTACTCACACCATATCCCAACCACCCCAAGGGAGAGGAGATACAATGTGGCACATAGGAGTACACGCAACGTGGTGGAACGCACATTTGGATTGCTTAAAAGCAGATTCCGTTGCCTCCACAAAACTGGAGGTGCATGTCTGTACAGCCCCATCAAATGTTGCAAGATAATTGCTACATGTGCAATGCTACACAATCTGGCCACAAAAAAAGGAACAGCAGTGGAAATAACTGACTCAGAGGACGAGGACGAGGACAACCCTCAGCCAGAGCCCTGCACAGCTGGTGTTGCAAATGAACATGATGGGAGACAGAGACGGGCAGAGATTACGTCAAACTATTACTGAGTGAGTAACGAGACTGAGCCAGTAACAGTTACATGTTAAGGTGTTTATTAAGCACACCTCCAGTATTGTGATCAGTGTCCAATCGGACATGGGTTACATCACCCATCTCATGTATGGCAATAGGCATAGGTCTCTACTTCCTGCGTCCACGCGCTGCACGTGCACGTTCCCTAGCAACACTGTCTGTTGTGTCGGACTGTTCCTGTGCAGCCCCGTGGCGTTCACTGCGCCTCCTGCACTCGGTGGGTGAGGGCGTAATGCTACCACGGCTGGTAGCCTCCTCACTGTCCCCCCCCTTCCATTGTGGCCGCCTTTGTATTCTGCAGAAGCTCTAAAGCTGAGGTCATAGACACCATCCCCCTGGCCACATCCCTGCTGCAATGCGCCATCTCCTCCTGCATGGCGATGGACCTGCAACACATCAGTGATGTTGCAGTGGCCAGCCGGTTCACGGACTTTGCATAGGCCTGGAGCCTCTGCCTCTCCCTGCGCCTGCCAAGACGGTCCTGCTCCAGCTGGCTGCAGAGGTTGTCAACAGAGGTTGCTACTCTCTCCATTCCCGCACACAAGTTGTCTCCCATTGCACTGATGCCCTTTTCCATCCTGTGCATGTGCTTGTTGATGTGTGCCACCTCCCTGTGCATTGATTTCATCTCCCTCCATTGCAGGCGCTGGACCTTCAGCATGTTGCCTTCAAGTCTAGCAAACACACTTTCACCCTGCTCGGATGCTTCAGGACTGTCCGGCCTTGCCCTGCGGCGTCGGGATGAACTGTGGGCGCCCTCGGATGGAGTACCAGCCCTCTCCCTGTTGGCTCCCTCATGGATTGGACTTTGTTTGCCCACTGTGCCCTCCTCTGACGACTCCTCCATCTGCTGGAGGGTGGCCGCGGCATGCCTCCTGCCTGACTGTGGTGGTGGTGGTGTTGGTGATCGGCGCAGTGGGGACTGGGTGAGAGGGGATGGCGGCCTTCCCTGGCGCTGTGGTGATGGCTGTGGTGGAGGATTCGATGGCTGTGATGGCGCCGAGCTTGTGGTCCCTGCAGGCATGCTGTCATCCTCATGTTGCCTCCCCTCTGGCCTGGCTGATTTTGCTCTGCTGCCCTCTGTAGCACTGCGAGATGACTCGCCTGTAATGACACAAATGTAGATATTAATGTAAGTGGCCTGTTTGCTTTTAGGAAATGACTGTATGCGTGTAATGCTATAGCAACACTTAGCGCCATGTAATTAGAAGTTCTATGATACCCGTTTTTATCTGTTTAGTTTCCTCCGTGGATCGGGCATATAATCAAGACATGCTTGACACTCTTAAATATACTTGCCTCGAGGAGATACCAGTGATTAACTAAACGGGTAACTATCCCTACCTTGATCGTTTAAGTTTTGATTGTGAGAATGTATATTTAGAGATTTTTGAGTTTAATTTTTAAACTCGAGCAGTTTATGAAAAGTGAGTTATGTTATTGCCATTGCTACATCCACATCGCTAAGACGTTACTATGGAAGTTAGCTTTAGAGCCTCCACGGATACGATTTATTTCCGTTTGGTCTCTCTTAATTAGAATATATTTGTGATTGTTAGATTGATTATTACACTTTTTAATTTTTATTTTTTATTCATACTCTGTTTATCTCCATTATATGTTTTGCACAGAAATCGTGTTTTTATCCACATCGTGGCCTACATTCATTCCACAGTGAGAGAATCAATTTTACATATACCGTGATGAATATTTAAAGTAAGTAGAGGTAGTCTGACAGATTGATACTTCTTGTCCCGACATTAGGTTAAAGAATGCACAGAGTTTATATTCGTTTGAATAGATTTTTTTTTTATTTAAAGGCCCTTTAACCATTAAGAACTTTGGTTTTCCATCTTCCCTTCGTATATGGGCTTTGAGGGTACTTTGACCCGTCCTTGTGATGTCTATCCTATACATCTTATCTTGCTTACTGTCCTCATTAACTCTTTTGTATCCCCTTTTTCCACTGAGAATGAATGCTTACACCTAGCTCTTTGGCCATTTATTTCCTTTGAATTTATGAGCACAGAAGTTCACTTGCAATCCATCCTTATTCTTGTGGATTTATAACTTGTCTTTCAAAGGATCTATAAATATATTACATGCGTATTTGCACAGTGTACAATTGTCATTAGCTTTTTGCTACTTTAATTGTTTATATATATACATTTGTTATATATAAATTGCTGACTGAGTTTTTTATTGTTATATTAGATTTGTTTTTAGTTTCTACCTTTTTTGAGAATTTATACATTGTTATTTTATATTTAGGTAATAGAGTTTGGTCTTGAAGAAGGCGCTGGTTCACCAAAACGTGCGTCGATATATAACTCTTTCCTCTGCTTATTAATTGTATTTTTTGTAATATTTGATTTGTCCCTGTTGATGCATGTTTTTTATGAATATGCAACTGTATGTTTCTAATTGATTCTGTAATAAAAAATACGTTTTTAACCTATTTTCGTTAATGTTTTGACATTTTGAATACTGTGCTTTCTCATTTACAATTGGTCCTTTACTCATCCATTATTGATTAGACAAGTATTCATTAACTGCCTAGGTTGTTATTTTCCCAATTACAAATGTACATATACTCACTGCTCTGTCTGCAATAGAATTACATTAAACATCATGCCTACAGAGCACAGTGATTGTCCTGACGTAGCCAATTACTTTACCATGCTATTGTGTTTGTTAGCCTGACTGTCCTATACATCAGTTCCCTCTGACTGCATCTCCCATAATGCATTGCAGGTAATCAGTAAGACATGGAGTGGAGTGGGAGCCCCTATGCCACTATGGGGCTTGGGGTTGGGGAGGGGGTAGCACAGCATGCTGGGCATGCTTCTTACCTTGTTTCTTTGCTGCTCTGGTGGAGCTGTCTGCGTCTCCCACGCCGCTCACACTCTCCGGCTGGATGGTGGACTCCACCATCTGTTCCAGTGGTGTTGGTGCTGGGGCTCGGTTCTTGCCTCCACCTGTTTTGGCAGCCTGCCTCTGTCTCTCTGCCATCCTTACTTTTGCTGTCTTCCTGAGGTTGTACCACCTCTTCCTGATGTCCTCTATGGTGCGCTGGGTCACACCTATGGCATTGATTTTGTCCCGAATGCCACTCCAGATTTGCCTCTTCTGTGACTCAGGCACTTGGTGGGACTGCGCTCCAAAAAGCCTGTGATGGTCTTGGCTGACATCCTGGATCAGTACCTCCAGCTCCTTGTCACTGAACTTCAGTTTTCTTTTCCTATCACTTCCCTCCTTCTCCATGTCCTGGCTTGCCATTTCAATTACTTGTTATCTTGTTTTTTTTTCTTGTATGTAGCTGTGAGGCTCTGTTGCTGCTGGCTCCTCTGCTCACCTGCCTGCCTGCCTGCCTCACAATGAGCTCCAGGTCCTGTGCAGCTGCCTGGGTGTGGCCACTTCCTGTTTGGGAGGTAATTGGGTGACACAGGATTGGCTGATTCAACGAATTACGAATTTTTGAATTACCGATTCGGTATTTACCGAATCGGTAATGTATTCTGTAACTCCGAATCAGTATTTGTATTTCGGTATTTTAATTTTTTACCGATTCGTTCACATTCGGTATTTATTACCGACTTTTAACGAATCGGTAATGTTTACCGATTTTTTATCTACATCGCGTTTACCGAATTCTTAATACCGATTCGGTAAAATTCGGTATTAAGGATTCGGTATTCTTGATTTACCTACATATGGCCCTAAATCAGTCAGTCAGTCCGTCAAAATTATTTTATTATGCTATCATGGCCATAAAAAGATATCACACAAAATACACACATTGCAGTTTAAACTACAGAAAAATATGTTCATAAAACAGGTGGAGGCATAAAAACTATTTGAAACTGGCAATTTGCCACAGTTTGAAATTGAAACCTAAAACCTAAAGCTGAATGAGCCGGAATCTCTATGTTTCCCCTAATTCTTATGGATTGGCACAGATATCTATAGTGTGACAAATTCGCTTTGAGTCCAGACACTGCAGAAATGTAAGGCTTTGTCTGGCCGATTTGAGGTTTTTCACACCTAAAATAGGGCGTATGATTTGAGCTCTATGGATAAAATAAAATGATCGCAAAGGCAGCAGGGCAGAGAGGAGAACCAGCTGCCGTGTTGCGGAAGAAACACCCAAAAAATGGACTGGTCACAGCCTAAAAAGGGTCAAATAAAATATATGCTCCATGTTGGAAATTGTGATTATATTCGACTCTATTTATTCAGTAAATGGAATCTCCATATGGTAATTTACAGTATCCATACCCTGGATTTTATTCATTGAGTTCGGACAAGGAACTGAACTACTGTTGATTTTGCTGGGTGAGTGGAATAGATGCGGGACAACAAGATCTAGAAATGAACTGATCTTTTAATATAAACCATCAGAAATTTGTATTGTTACCATAATCCAGTTTAATGCAATCTGCAAGAACTTGACAGGAAAATTTGGTATGGGGGAACTCCACATTTTCACCCATAGTAGAAGCAGTGCAATTTTAATCATATTCTCTAAGTAAGAGAGGCTGGCCTCAATGTGGATATTGATATTGCCAGTACTTTTGGCAAGAAAAGTATTTTCAATGGTTTGCAAACTAGCACAGGCCGCATTACCCCATATCCTGGCCCCATAGGTGCCCAATGAAAGGAGGGCAATTCTTTAATGGGCATTTTTAAAGGCTTTTAGCAGATTTAAAAATAGCATACACTGCATTTTCCATGTTATGCTCCATCTGAACCAAAAGCTTATCCCATTTAAAATTGGCATCCAACAAGATTCCAAGTTAATTAAAATGTGTGACCTTAGAGATAGGGGTCTCATGTATAGTGAACCTGCAAGAGGATGTGTTTCTAGGACCATATGTCATGATATATGACTTCATATGTGTTGGAAATGGCCCTTTTTGCAGGGTTATCCCCAAACTTTTTGCTTCTTCCTCCCTTGTTTTTCAGACCTGTGGTTGTTAGCTATAGGACTCTGGGCACTTTACCACTGCTGATCAGTGCTAAAGTGCATATGCTCTCCCTGTAAATTGTTATTGTGATTGGTTATCCATGATTGGCATATTTGTTTTACCAGCAGGTCCCGAGTAAAGTGCACTGAGTGTGCCAGGGCTGGTGATTCAAATGCTACTAGTGGGCTTGCAGCACTGATTGTGCCACCCACAGGAGTAGCCCTAAAATGGTGTCTCGGGCCTGCCCCCACAGTGCCTGTGGGCAGTTGCTAACTGCCATGTTGTCCTGGCCAGTGTACACACTGGCCAGGCCTGACCCTTCCCTTTTCTTACACATTGGATACCCCTATGGTAGGCCCCAGGTACCGCCCTGGGCAGGGTGCAGTGTATGTAAAAGGTAGGACATGTACTAGTGTGGGTAACATGTCCTGATAGTGAAATACTGCCAATTTCGTTTTTCACTATTGAAAGGCTATTTTGCCATAGGATAACATGTGGAATGCTCTGTAACATGTTTACCTGCACATCTTCCCATAACGGCAAGATAGACATATGGAATCTGGTATCCCTGAACTCAGAATTTAATAACACATCTTTTAGTGAAGATGGTTTTTAAATTCTAAGTTTGGAAATACCACTTTTTAAAAGTGGCTATTTTCTTGTTCGGCCTTTCTGTGTGCCTCTGCCTGTTTGTGGATTGACTGTCTGGTGGTGAGTGACAAGGGCTGGGGGTGGCTCCACGAGACTCGGTGAGTCAGCACTAGGCTGTATAGCCCCATTTTCATGGAGAGAGTTGGGGTAGAGTAGCACCTGGGTCTGAATAGGGCTGTGCCTGCCACAATGCTGGCTCCACCTCCTGCGGTGTGCCTGATGGCACTGGCCCACATTCACAAAAGAAGACGATGAGCCCTGGCAGAGTGCACCCAGAAATGGTTTGGAAGGGTCGAGGACCCCTCACACAGAAAGAACAAAGGCTTCTGGGGTATAAAAGTAGAACTGAGACCCCTGTAAAATTAGATTAGGAAACTTTGTGATCAAGAAGGAATCCCTGCCAAAGAAGAACAGCCAGGAAGACTGACGAACAGTGCTGCCATTGCTGAGTGTCTGGTAGCTGACCTGCAGTTGCTGTGATTGCTGAGGAAGAGGAGCAAGGGACTGTCTGCTGTGTGCTGTGTCCCCCTTACTTTAAGAGGAGCTGTGCAGTGTGCTTTGCCCTTCTGAAGTCCCCCCTATCACCTAGGGCCTGGGAAGAGCTGGCCTCCTGTTGTGAACTCAGGGACACAAAAGTTTACAAGAAGAAACCCTTTCTTTAATGCTGAGTGCATGTCTCTGTGCCCTGACTGTGGCCTCCTGAACATTGCCCTGCGTGCCCGTGTGCTCTGGACTCGGTGTGCTCATCGGCACACAGCTTGGGGCTGTTGAGAGGTCTGCTTCGCCTCAAGCAGGATCGTGCCCTAACGTCGTGCAGACTAGTGCGCAGCTGAAGATCTGCGGGGAGTCTGCTTTGCCCCAGATTGCTGTGCGTGTTTATTTCATCACCGCCGGCCCGGGCGAGTGAGTGCGCTTTGTGCACTACCTGAGACTGTGAACAAGAGGGGCCGAGATCACCGCCGCCGGCCCAGTCTAAGATGTCGCTGTATCCAGAAAAATCACCGCCGCGGCCTGCCCGAGGCTTGGTCTGTAATCGGGAAAGAGCCGCGCTGCAGCCCGAGCAAAGCCGGAGGGTTGCCTGGCAACGGGGACTCCCACCACCACGTCTTCACGATGCAGAGCGGAGGAAGGAAGTCCCGTTTCCACTGGCACTGCAATACAAGAGGCCCCGTCTCCACTAAGGCCATACCGGAGGAGAAGGGATCCGGTCGCGTCTGAAGCCTCCTGAGGAAGAAGCATCCCCGCGAGCAACTCCTCAGGTAAAAACGCTACCAGCCGCGCTTGGGTGGTGCGAGGCTGGAGCGTGAGATGAGCCGGGGGGGCTGTGAGAAAGCCAACGCGTAGCACTGGTTTAACGCGGCGACGAAGGGGGAATTGAAGGACAGCGCCCTTACGTCAATCCCAGGTGCAGCGGGGGCATTTAAAAGAACGGTGCCCAGGTGATATAAGGTGCAGCAAGGGCAGTTAAGAGAATGACGCCCTTTGGTATTTAAAGTGCAACAAGGGCATTTTGAAAAGGCAGTGTCCCGTTGGTGACTGGCACGCGCCTGTGCACTGACTAGGGGTGAGGTCCTGACTCTGAAATGGAACAGATAAGTGTAGCACATTCGGTGCTATGGCGGGGGCATTTTGTTGTCCAGGGCCCCACTTGCTTTCTGTTATTCCCTACGCCAAAGAGCGTCAATGTTAAGGAGCGCCTCATTTGCATTTGCTGAGGTAACTTTCCACACGCTAACTACAAGGGCTCACAGCCTTACTGAGCCTACCAGTATTTTTGTCTCCAAAAGAACATTGCTACAGTACCTTTTATTAACAAATCAATATTGGTAGAGAATCCATTTTTGTATGTAGGATTTATGTCGCTTTGACTAATCCAGATAAAGTGATTTATATTTTTATAAATAACTTGTGTAGTGTACTTTTGTGGTGTTGCATTATATTACTGTGAGTGTTGGTGCAAATACTTTACACATTGCCTTGGGGATAAGCCTGTCTGCTCGTGCCAAGCTACCAAGGGGGTGAGCAGGGGTTATCAACAGTGTGATTCCCCCTTGCCCTGACTAGAGTGGTAGTTTCTGCCTGGCTTTGGCACAAGCCTTAGCCAACCAGAAATCCCAGTATTATTGACTATTAGCTTCAAATCCCCCATAAACTCATTAAAAGAGTCGAACAGAAGCTGTAGCCTATTTGCAGTATGCTACATGAGCACAGCGGCATCTGCATATAAGAGGATGGGCACCGATCAGTCCCCTAACCTAGGCTAATCCTTACCTTTGGCCTGCAATACTTGGTCAAGGGAATTGATATAAAAGAGGAATAGAAAGGGAGCTAATATTCATCTCTGTCTAACGTGCTTTTAGACCTTAAAAGGTGACGTACATTCTCCATCGGTGCCATACCGAACTTAAGCTATGGTGTCCCAGTGCAGACGCTTAAAAAGTCAGAGAGGTGTTTATCCCAGCTTTACTCATTTAGTCCCACAACCTACCCCTCTCCACCAGGTCAAATGCACTGGAAAGGTCCATGAAGGTTAGGTGTAGTGAGTCTCCCTTGGCCTTAACACACTTTCCAATGTTCAGGAGCAGGTTGAGGGACTGCTCCACTGTGCCCACACCTGGTCAAAAGCCAAACTGTACTTTGGAGAGGAAACCTTAACTTCTGCCTAGTCTTCCAATTTCTGGAGAATCCCCCTCCTGGGATTTTAATGGAAGGGTCCAAGAGGGAAAACAGGCGATAGCATGTTGGGTTCCCTGTGGCACCTTTCTTAAAAATAGGAAATATGATGGATTTCCATCAGGAACTGACAATTTCAGCTGTAAGGGAGGCACAGAACACATTCGGCAACAAAGGAGCCCAATAAGTTGAGTTTTGTCTAAAGACATCAATGGGGACCCCGTCAGGGCCCGGGGCTTGGCCAGCAGCGCTTATAAAATAGCCAGAATTACATCACTGACGTCAATAAGGTGGACTAGAGAGTTACTGCTACTCATAGAATATACAAAATGGGGGAATGATGTGGTCTCAGCGCCAGGATACCCTTTGGGTGGCAGTTTGCGCTTAACAAGTAATAAATACAATACAATACAATACAATACAAAAGGATTAACAAGGGCTGGGGGAATTTAGCAGGCCAGGGGCTGGTTGGTTAGGCACCTTCTCTTCAAAAATATTATAGAAATGGGACATCCAGCTTTCTGGGGAAAGATGGCATTCGATTTTAGAATTTTTTATCTTCAACAAAATAAGTTCGATTTATCACCTCCCAGAAAGCCTTGGTTAGTACATGAGCTTAGCAGGTACTTGTAAATACTCCCAGGCCTTATCTCCTATTTCCCTTTTCCTTTTTTCAAGAGTTATCTTATAGGTCCTCCTGGCAAGCCTAATATCCTCAATATTTGTGGGTAGGGTCTTAATTGCCAATTTTAAGTTCTTAAAGGCACGTGAGCAAGCATGATTGAATCATCAGAGATGGATGATTCAGTAAAAGTTTTCTTGGTGACCATCAGCCTAGACATCCCTTTACAAAGATCACTAAAACTCCACAATGCTACTTGTCGCTTTACTAAATCAGATAGGCAACATATCACGTCCTCTCTTCTCTCATTAACTAAATCGACAAAAAATGTTTCCTGATCCACATTTGATTGGGTATCCTCTTGTTTTTGCTATATTGAAAATTTGAGGCACAAACAGGAGCAGGCTTATCAATATCTGAACAGGATAAGCAAATAACAACTAGGTTATGATCACTAATGCTGGGTGACAGGATTGTTGATTCTGTGAGTAGGAGAGTCAAAGATGGAGAAAACAGAATACAATCAATGGTAGACCATCTGTCTCTCCCTGTAAAGGTCGAGGGAGGCCCCACTCTGTTGTTAACAAAATCCAGGTTAACACCTTGAATGCTACAGCAATTCCCCCCTGGTGCTGAACTCTGCAGATCCCCATTGAGCATGACGAGCTCAGCTCGTCATGAGCACACGAGCAGTGTACTGCATGACGAGCTGAGCTCGTCATGAGCATGGAAGGGGTTAAACAATACATTGTACTTGTGGAATAATCTGCTTCAATGCTTTCCCATTAGGATTATGTAGAAAATGAAATAGTTCTTCCCTCTGCCAGTCTATTGGACCGCAAATGTGATCTGACGGTAGGGAGCCTTTTGTTATGTTAAAATCTATCATCCACGTAATAGTCACCCTATCGAGCGATCTCTAAGAAATCAGAGATAAAAATATCTAGGTCCCACATCAACTCGATCGGGTGATTTTAAAAACTTAAAATAAAAAATGACCAAAAAAAGAGTGAGGAAGCTTGGCAAACATATTAACAACATTTGATAACAAGAAGTGCGCTGCAACTCAATTGTTACGTTACTCAAATTGAGGGAAATAAGCACTTCCAAAACTCTCTTGGATGGACCCGATGGCGAAGGTATAGTTTGGAGACAAAAGGTTTGGAAGCCATTTACAGAAAAATTTGTTGAAGCCCATGTTTCTTGGCTGCACACCACATCAAACAATTTAACAATTTCAAACCAGTCTGCATTGTCTAATTTCTCACCAATACCTGCTACGTTCCAGATAAGCAAACGTAAGCCACCTGCCCTAGGTGTCTTAAATTGTAATTTAGTAACTGTGGGAGAAGCCCGGGCTAAGCAAACTGGTTCAATGATAGGCATAGGTAAAAGGGTGGAGTCTGCCAGAGGGACAAGTCGTTCAATATCTGAGGGACCAGAAAGGGCGGCATAATGGTTCTCATGAGCAAGGAGATCTGTAGAGTAACTGGACAATAAAGGTCCTTGTCTGTTCTTCCCGCAGTTTTTACCTCGTGGAAATGATGGATGATAGAAAAAGCCCAGGGAGAATGCACACATCTTGGCATGTCCAATGGCTAAATAGGTCAGGTGGTGAAGTAAAGAGCTTACCAACCAGGTACTTCTAAAGTTTGCAACCATACAGACTCTTTGAATGAAGTTGGAAGCATAACCACCCCCCCCCCCACCCTTCAGACCATGAGAATGTCATACACCAAATCATTATCCCAACCAAATTCAGTCACAAGCCAGTGGGCACCTCTATGTTTGAACATCTGCCAATCTTCAGAGGAGTCATCACTCAAAGGGGAAATACCTATGCGGACTATACCATATGGTGTGCAATGCAATCAGGAGGTAATTGCACACAGGCCAGATACCTGCAGTCGACAGCTTGGAGCCCCCTAGTTTCCAATCACTGCTGATGCGCTGTCACGCTCGCCCTTGCACAGAGCTGGCATGGTTAGGATGAAAAGATGGATGGACTGGGCACGGATTGGCTAACATCACTGGAAATCGGTGGGGTACCTGCGGCGTTAACAGTGGGTATAGATCAACGACTTGGTTGAGGAGGCAGGCATGACTGAGTCTGCTGGGAATTAAGCTGTAAATCCTACAAGTTTTGCACTTTCTCATTTAAAAGATTACGTTGTGAGAATACTGCTTGTTGAAAGTCCTTCAGTAAAGTTTCCAAGTTGTCAAACAAGGGTGTACAGATGCTCAAGAAAGCGGTACTAAGATCAATATCACTATCGCTGGTGGAAACTAAATTATTAGATGGAGCAGCAGTTTTGGATCTGGGCTTATTAATCTTTACCTCTTCCCTCTGTGTTTTACCTTTGTTTTGCTTTGCTTAAGGGGTGGCGGATTAGGACACTTGATGGGGAATTAGTTGAGCCCACAACAGAAATTTCTTCAACAAAATCGTATGCAATGCAAGAATAAAAAATGTGAACAGGAGGAGATCGTTGAAAGTCTTTTGGGAGTTACTCGGATGAGCAGTGTTTACCCTTCCCTGTGATTAAGTGAGGGGAAGGTTCCAAAGGGACTTTTATCCTTTTTTGGACTGCATCAATACACATTTTCAAAAGTCCAAGCTCTGTGGAAATAGCCCCATAGGAGAAGATAAGTATGAAGTAATTAAGGGCGACAAAGCAGCTCCTTTAGTACCCAATTTAGGTTACTGTGCAGACTTTTTCTTCCCTATTTTGTATACAAAGCCAAAAAGGTAGAAATCAAGGCTTGAAAGTAAGGGATGGATCTTACCTTACTTTTATGAGGTTCTAGCTGAAGACCAACAGGGGGTGCCCATTATTGGCCCCATCTTTGCCTGGCCACTTGCCAGGGTGCGTATCGCAATGCCATTGAGCACTTTTAAGAACTGTGATGAAAATAACCCCTCCTCGTTGGGCTCGTGGCAATATCCCCAGAGCTCCTGGGAGATGGAGTCCCTCTGCAGGGCGGATGATGACGGCTGCAGTTGAATGAAGATACAAAATGCTTGGATGCAATCTAGGTATGACCAGTTTAACAACGAAAAAGGAATAAAAAGGAGGCACACTACTTACAATAGTTTTTTTCTCCCCCCATAAAATTCCAAAGAACATAGCTTCAAAATAAGAAGAGTGGCGAGTCCAGTGATTGGGCCTTCTCCCAAAGTAAGTGCCTAAACAATAATAAAATGCTTTTCCCAACTCTTTTCAATTTCTATTATGTACTCTAATTACATCAGATTTTTGGTGTTGTTTCCCTTTTAGATTGGTACCATTGGTGGCAGTCTCCATTTGTCTATGGACAGTGGCTGTTGAAAGAAATTACATTTAAGTGTGAGTTAAGGACGGGGGTAAATACATTGGGTTGTGTCATGACGGAATGAGAGGAGAGAGTTTGAGTGACAACAAAGATTGGGTTTAACTTTAGCCTTTTTTTAATTTGCAGCTCTCTAAATGTTCTGTGTCCTGAGGAGAACCCTTCAAGAAACGTATTGGGGTTCGAAACACGCCGACAGTTTTTGTCATTGGCCAAATAAGTGTTCAAGATTATGTGCTACCACTTTTGCTCACAACCATTTTTTTTTCTTGTAAAATGACCGGAGTGACCGCAGTAGGGTCACTAGTTGGCCGCTACCTCTGAAAAGATTTAAAAACATTATCTAGCAAGATATTACTCACAGGTATTTTGATATTACTGAGGTTGAAAGATTGTACAGAACCTGAGCTATAAATGTTTTGTCTGTCATTCCAGTGTATGTCTAAATATCTCAAAAAACTTTCTATGTATCAAAACAAATATTTCTAAGTATTTGCATCTAATCAAAACAAAACATTGAAATTAAGAAATCAAATTACAATTTTGTGAATCATAACAATTAGTTTGTGTGGTCTTTGAAAGAAGGTATGAGTGAATGGTGTTCAGTATTTGCATTTCTTGTGGTGTTTATTGTTTAGCAGCAATGGCAGCGGCAGTAGGTGGGGGAAAACAGTGCCCAGCGCCACAGAGTCCTTGAGTGCTTTTAAGCGGTGTAATGAATATAGCCCCTCCTTGTTGGGCTGGTGGCATTCTACCTAGGGCCCCTGGGAGATGGAGTCCTTCTGCAGCTGGGATGACAGCAGCAACAGCGGCGGTAGTAGGCGGTTGAAAATAGCATCCCCATGTCTTATTGTCTTCTGATTTCAATGTTTTGCCCAGCACACTCTGTAATACAACAACTTCAAGAAAGAGAATTACATTTCACATACATAGGCCGGAAGCTCAGTTAAAATAGGCAATGCCTCCTGTAGAGATTTCTTAAATATGCTTCTTTGGCCACGCCCATTTAAGAACACACTAGTGCTCTTTATCCCACCTCAAGTACTATGTGTGATATTTGTTTGTTCTCATAAATAGAATGTTGTCATGCAAACTTCAGAGGGATCAATTACCAGAAATTATTTGAACATGGTAATTATATATGTGGTCCCTAAAATGTTTGTGGATATGTTATGTCATAATAAGACTATCAGATCTTTGTCACTGATTACAAATACATACAAATATTAATATATTTATAATAAGGTTTTGGTTTGTAAGCGCCTGCAGGTCAGAAACGATTCACTCTGCTGTGAGTTCCATCCATTGGCACAAGAGTTTGTGTTGGATGCAATAGTTGTTAATGTTCAACAATGCTGAATTTTCATAGTTTCAGGAGATAAGCATGGCCTCTCAAGTCTTTAGTCGTGTGCCCTTGTCGCTCTGGCAGGATTGAAGACCCGTCTGAAAACAATTTTTCCTCAATGCTTCGTATTTTGTTAAGGGTGTCTTGTTCCTACACAAAGCACATTTGCACTGTCAGAAAACACCCTACAGTTCGCCCCACAAAGCTGAAATTGGAAACCAAAAAAAAGCGCGTGGCATATTTGTCTAATCTTTTCTGTAGAAAAGGCACTTGCATCACAAGCATTTCTGCGAAAGATAATAAATTCACTCTGTGTGTGATCATTTCAAATTACTGTCATAACTCGCAGCGTTCTGAAGAGGGAGGGCCTCCGATTAGGAAATAAACATGCTGAAATCCAAGGGCCATAATGCAAAAGGAATGTAGATTGGAAAGAGCCTTAAGGCACTGTTTACCATAAGCAAGTCTTCCAGTAGGACTATAAATACATTGCAATTACCTTATGCGTGCAGACGTTACTCTGACGACAGATGCATTTAATTCTACCGAATATCACAGGGTATGATCAGGGCCACTGGAATTATGTGGCAGTGAAGGATCAAATTATGCAACAAGTTTGACAACATTTTGGGGTAAGAAAGCACAAATTACGTAGCATAATGCGATGCATTTTCTGAAAATGTTACTTCATTATACATTACATGAGCGATTTTTAACCTGTGACCCAGGTGACCTCTATTATTTTATGTAAATAATCATAAGCATTATGAGCTAAATAACTGTAGAAAGGTAGTTCCTCCTACAGGGATAATGGTTTCAACAAGTAACAATAATACTTACTTCATGTCGACTGTGTTTCCTTCCCAGTGCATTTGATATATGTATTATGACATCAATAAAGATATGTTTGTAAGAAGGTGATTGGTTGTTGAGGGCAGAGAAAATGTGTAACTGTTAGCATTCAAAAGAGCAATCAGCTTCAAACTAAAACTCCTTTGGACTGCTAATGTTTTTCTAGAAACTCATATGAATCTCCACACTTGGACAGCCAGAGTTCAAACGACTCAGTGATCTAGTGTGCAGGCACAGAAATGCAGACTGCCCAAAGACCCTTCCAGACTGCACGTTCTCCTATCCATTGCTTTACATGCAGAAGCACTTAGCAACACCAAGCACCTACACTTCTTGTATTGGAAAGGTGGCATGCCTGCACTTTTCAGCAGAGCTGAAAAACGCCACAGGCAGAGCACCTCTGCCCAGCACCTCTTTCTTGCAATGAACTGCGCCCTCAGGGAAGCAGTGGGGGCGGCGGACACTGGAAGCTCAACATTACTATTCTAACTCATGCCGGTGTTCTTCTAGCTTTTATGAAGTCAGTGTTTTTGTTACCTCTTGAAACAAAGACCCTGCCTTGTCTTCAGCTTTGTCCATACCAAGCTTATTTCTGTCTTGTGTCTGTCCAAGGCCAATGTCAATCCAGTTACTACTTCTGTCTCTTCACATCTGCTTGGGAGCTTTAATTTAACATGAGTATATATTGCTTGGTAAATATTTGGCCTGAGTTACATATAGGCCTCGGAGAAATGTTAATTATCATGGCAAAATTCATAATGACCTGGGGCCCGATGTAGGTAAATCCCATTTACCGATTTTGAAATACCGAATCTTACCAATTCAGTATTTTAAAATCGGTAAATGGGATGTAGGTCCCAACATCTGGATTCGTTACCGAATCCTTAACAATTCATTAATTACCAATTGGGTAAATACCGAATCGGTAATGCCCATTCTTTCCTATGGGCTTTGAAGCCCATAGGAATGATTAGGCATTACCGATTCGGTATTTACCCAATCGGTATTTAAGGAATTCACAAGGGTGCAGGGGGTGTCACTTTGACACCCTCTAGCACCCCCAAAACGGCCATGTGTGCAATGTGGCACACAGACATGCCCTAAGGGCACGTCTGTCTGTCACATGGCACAGATGTGCATGTTCACACTTCCTTGATAGCTAACGTTTGAAAACCGTCCTCCTTATCTCCTGGTTAGGTCCATACTTAGTGGTCATTAAGAATCAACTTACCTTTATCTAAACCTCCATGATATAGGATTGGTATATTTATAACCACCGCTATGTATGCATTAAGAAACAGTTTCCGCTACATCCACAATCCCTCATATATTTTTTTAATTCCCAAGCAAACCATTGTGTTTGTGGATTCAGACAGATCATGTAAGGAAATGACAAAGATAAGAAAGACCATGGGAAACAAATTATGTTTTCAAAAAACAGAAACTGGACTGACTGGCTGCTTTATTATAACAATTGATGTTAGGTTTGTTTTATAAAATTGTATAACTGTGTCGCTTTTTATTTTAATCTTATAAATATGTAACCTATGTATTTTTACTTTATAGAAATTGTGTGGCTACTCCATGAAGAAGGCGCTGGCCGCCGAAACGCGCGTAGAGACACATTCTCGCCACTTATCTATTTTAGATAACTATAACTTTTAATGTGTACCTTTATTGGTTTGTGAAATTGTCTTAATAAACTATGTGTTATGTATGATTAGTAACTTTTATGATGATGTCATGCGAATGATTTGCTATTTTATGTTTATTGTTTAATAAATAATCCAACTCCTTAAGTAAGCCATAGCCAGTTGTTTATTCTTATTATTATTATTGTTATCCAACTACTAATTGCCTAGGTCGTTGCCTTTCAAATATATACAGATGTGCATGTACACAGGAATCGGTTTTTTACCATGGATTTGTATTCCATGGTAAAATACCGATTCTGTAAGCCATGTGCTGCCGGAACATAGGCTACCTACATCACATTTTCGGTAATTTTACCGAATCGTTATCATTACCGAATCGGTAAATATTACCGACTCGGTAAATTTACCTATTCGGTAATGATAACGAATCGGTAAAATTACCGAAAATGTGCCCCTACATCTCCATGGCCCTTTACCGATCGGAAACGGCCGAAAATCGGTATTTTCGGCCGATTCCGATCGGTAAAGGGCTACCTACATCGGGCCCCAGATTTCGAGTTACACGAAATTTTCCATTACAGAACTGTGTGTATTTTTTGCACGAAATACACTCTTTGTGCAGAAAAGACCTGAGAAGAGGCGTATTTTGTTCAAACCAGTCTTCTGCCTGTATCGCGCAAGACTTACCTGACATGTGCGCACACGTGAAAAAGTCATGTGTACAATACTGTTAAACCACATTTCCCCTTTAAAGCGTAGTTCTGTGAAATTTTTATGGAATTTCCCAGATACTCACAGGACAAATTGCACAAATCTGCCCACCCTTAGACTTATACCGATGTGTAGTCGCTGTCATACTTAACACCCTGTGTGCTCATGACGGCTCCCGGCCGTCATGAGTCACGGTAGTCATTTGCTCATGATGGCCGGGAGCCCACGCGCAGTTAATTCCCCGCCTGTGCAGGAGAATTAATCAGCGGATGGAGTTCGAACGGCTCCTGGCCGTTATGAGCACACACCCACTTTGACTCATCACGAGCTGGAGCCGTCCTCAGTATGGCAGCGCCACGCCCAGCCCTGCCCCCTCTTGCACTGCGGGGGAATTTGCCCCGCAGCGAAGGGGTTAACCATGCAGTTGATGAGGAACGTAGATGTGCTGAGTACTTGTTTATGATTTTTTTGAGTATTACTGTTGAGGCACAAGTCGTAGAAATTGCTTGGGTTTCCCTGGCTTTGGGGCACACCAGTAGGTGAGGGGGGGGGAGGAAGCATTGACACAGACCCCAATTGTGTGTGAAAAAGGCCGCTTTTTATTGGAATCAGGTGCACTTAAAACATTTCCCGCCTGGCCTGTGCCGAACAAAACTACTGCTCACTAAATAACAACTTCCTAACAAACCCCGCACCCCCACCCCTAAAGTTTAATCCCAACATTGCACTGTCATACCACACGTCCGCTCACAACCTACCCCTCTACTGACTGCCACAGTGACCTCCATGACCTCACCCCCGTCTACCATACAGTCCCAGGCCTCCCGCAAAACCACCCTATCTCCTTAGGAAAGCGCCTCCAGCAACACACCTGTTCCAGCGACAACACAACTTGGACCCTAAACCAGTGCACCCTCACCCAACAAAGCACCTCATAACCGGGACCAACACCCCCCCCCCCCACCCCCACCCAGAAAGGACCGCAAAATAAAGGGAGGGAGGGACACAAAAAACTGACGACCCTGGCTGCTGTGTCACTGCACCCAAACCGCGTGCAGTGACACGAAATGGCCGGTTAAATACCTAACCAGCCCAAATGCAGCCCAAAACCCCCCAACCAGCCCAAACCAGCCCAAAAACGCCAGCTACGGCGAGACCCGAGTGACATCTTCCTACCCCCCCCCTCCCCTGGTGCCCCAAAATTCCCCTGGGGGGCGAGCCTCCCGCTGGTCGGCCACCCCCCCAAATCCCCATTCCGTTGTAATTCATTGGGGTCCACAGAAGTGAAAAGGTTAAGAATCAACAGTAGAAAAAGAAATAAGCAAACATCAGAAATCGGTTATCATTTGTTTTTGTTCACCATGTCATTTACCTGCACGCAGTAGTGGTTCCTCAAAAAAGTGATTAGTGGAATGCTTGAATTAATCTTAACTGCTGATACTTACTCAGGGCTCATGCATTTTTTCTAGCTCTGCCACTCAAAAGAGAGACGAGCCACATGCAAATCAGATTTTGTCTTTTTCATTACGAACAGTGTAACCTGAACTACAAAGCCTAGCCCCCTCTGCATGAGAACACAAGCAACCCAGATCTTTTCCACCCTACTATAGTCTAGGGGCAAGATGTACCAAGATTTTTTTCTGCTAGCAAAAAAACTGTTTGCGAGCAGAAAAAAAGCATTTTTAAATGTACAAAGCCCTATTTGTGATTCGGTAAGCTATCACTAATTCCCATATTAAGCTATTAAGAAGAGGCATGTCAAGGGCATCCCTTACTAATAAAGAGTCGCAGGGACATGTATGAATGTTTTATGACTGGAATGCAGTCGCAAAGCATTCATACTTTACCGACTCCGTGAAGGAGATGGCAACCCATTCGCAAATGGAAAGGGGTCCCCAAAACGACCCCTCCCCTTTTATGAATGTGGGTACCAACATTTTTTAAGAGCAGGTCATTTTTTAAGGGCAGTGGTCCCACGGACCACTGCCTACTTATAAAAAATGGATAGGTACCTGTGATAAAGTGGCTCCATATATATACTGGACCAAAGTAAGGTACAGTGTGTATAGAGGCCACCTACCCCAGAGGTATAACAAAGGTTAAAGTCAGGGCTGACCTTACTCTCAAAAGTGGTAGCTTGGTCGAGTAGTAAGGCAGTACCAGAGGACAGTGTAAAGCATTTGTTGTACACACTCAGTCAGCAAAAGGTTTCACACACTCAAGGACAGAACTCCAGGCCAATTGTTTTTATATCAAAAGATATAGTTGTTTTATTTTTAGAACCAACAGGTATCAAAAATATACTTTTCTCAATTATGAGTGGTCTCAAGTAATTACTTTCTAGAAAGGAAATAGCTTTGTAAACACAACAGGTACAGGGGTTGCAGTAGGCAACACAATTCTAAACACAATCTAACATTGAGCTCAATGGGGTTTTCTACAAAAAATGCAGTTGATTACTTTGTAAATTACTTTTGTAATTCCAGGACTAGATCCTAGATTCAGTCCTGGGTCCAAGCTAAAAACAGTTAAGTAAAAACGTTTTGGTTATTGCAATGATTTTTAAGGAATATAAAAGTATTTTAAAAGTTCACACTTTTAAACTTTTCAGTGAAAATCTGGCAATGTTATCCAATGGGAGAAAATTCAGGTTACAGGTAAAGTACGTTCTCGTTACTTTTGTAATCCAGTACTGGGCTCCTTGGTCCGGCACTGGGGTCTCTACGTAAGACAGGTAAGTAATTACATTTCAGTATTAGGTACGATTTTAAAGGAATATTTAAATTTTTCAGAAGTAGACAGAAGAAATTTCATAGAAAAGCAGACAATGGATTCCTATGGAGAAAATACTGGTTACTAGAAAACCCGGTTAGGATTACTTTTGCGGTTCAGTACTGGGCCACAAGGTACAGTTCTGGCTCCTCTCCTGATCACATGTGAGTACTTCGGAATTCGGTATTCGGCTGATTTTATAGGAATATTTTAAAGTTTCAAAACTTCACACAAAAGATTTTTCGAGTCAAACCAGTCAATGCTAGCCTATGGCAAGAAAGTGAGTTATCGGTTTCCAGGTGAGTACTCAACTGATGAAGTTAAGGTTCTGGGCATAGACTCAGGGATCCCCCAGGGTCAGGTAGGTATAGTTTCTACATCCTCAGCGGCACAGGGGCAGCCGGGTGCAGAGGTAGTTAGGCCCAATGTTATCCAATGGAGGGAGGGGGCCTTCGGTTGATGGCTGCAAGCAAGCAGGCCACGCAGCTGTGGGAGCTGAGCTCCTGGTCACTTACTCAGGGCAAGTTGGGAAGTAGAGTAGGGTAGTAGATGCACTTCTAGCGGCACTCGGGCAGCTGAGTGCAGGGTGCTTTTGAGCCGTCGGGCGCCTAATGTTATTCAGGAGAAAAGGTAAAAAGGGAACAAAGGCTGCAGACGCGGGGACGGTGATTCTTCAGGTGTGACCACCACTTCGAGAGGTAAGTTGGGATCTTGGAGAAGAGGTAGGTACCCCAAATGAAGGCACAGGGGGCTGCAGGGCGCCGGATGCAGGAGTGTCTTTTGATGTCGGAAATCTTACCTTCGGCTGGTCGCGGTTGGGGGGGTCTCTGGTTCTGAGGCTGCAGGCGTCGTCTGCTTCGTTGAGGAGGGTCTTTGTGCACTGGACTTCGGGTCCCAGTCGCTGGGGGGACATCCTCGTGGTCTTGGTTCACTCGGGCACGGGCTGGGCTCGGCGGGTGCAGAGTGGGCTGGATTTGCGGTTCCTGGCTGGCACCAGGGTTGTTGCTGTTGGAGCAGAGCCTCTGCTCATGGGAGTCCCAGTCTCTAAGAGGGTCAAGGCAGTCAGGTCCTCCGGGGTTCTCGAGGTTGCTGCCTGCCGCAGACGCCGGGGTTAAGCAGGAGCAGGTTCAAGGATCAACAGGCCGGTAGGGCTGGAGCCAAGTCAGTTGTCATTGTCCTTTTGTTAGCTGCACGGCAGTCGTCCTTCTTCTTGTTTTTCAAAACGGGATCTGATGAAGGAAGGGTCAAGAGCCCCTAAATACTGAATTTAGGGGCGTTACAGGTAGGGCAAGGGCACGGATCAATAGGTCCCTGTCCTGGGGTGGGTACACCCCCTAGCCTGCTCCTCTCCTGTGGGAGGGGTGCAGGAACCTAGCTGGAATTGAGCAGGGCTCCCCATCTTCAAGATGGCCGGAGCCCGGGGTCGTGCTTCACCTCGCCTCACCCACCTGAGGGGTGGGGTTGGCACAGGCTGGCACACCCCCCTTCCTGATGTAGGTTTTCCCGCTAGTTTTCCCGCCAGAGTGGGGGGGTCAGAATTGGTGGGGGGCAGTTGCTGGGTACAGCAAATGGTCTGGAGAAGCTCACAGAGGCGGCATGCCTTTGAAGCTTCCCCCTGCCCATCCTGGGGGAGGAGACCTAGCACCTCGCCCAGGATGTGCATTGTTGCAGTCCCAGGAGAGCGGGGGGCTCTCCACCCAGGGGTCCAGCAACATGTCTGCTGTTTGGCAGCCTAGGCAAGCTCTCAGTCCAGACGTGGATTGTAGGTTAGGTTTCAGGGGGCATCTCTAAGATGCTCTCTGTTGCATTTTACATTAAACCTCACACTGGCATCAGTGCGGGTTTAATGTGCTGAGCAGTTTGATACCAAACTGCTCAGTCTTCAGTGAAGCCATTTTGGTGCTGTGGAGTTCGTATGGACGACCTCCCAGCACCATATTCTCTTAAATGGCAGCACTGCACTTACAGTGCCCAGGGATGGCCCTGGGTACTGTAGGGGCACAGGGCTCATGCACCTGTGCCCACACCACTGGCATAGGGCACCCAGCTAGAGGGGTGACTGATGTATGCCAGGGCAGTGGGGTTGTGGGCATGGCACACAGGGATGTGTGCCATGTCGACTCTCTGTTTAGTTCGGTACATAGACACTCAGCCTGCAAAAGCAGTGTGTGGGTGTCAGGGTACAGGGCCCCTAGGGGTGGCACAATAAGTGCTGCAGCCCTTAGAGGTCTTCTCTGGTCCCCATGCCCTGGGTACCTAGGGTATCATTTACTAGGGGCTGATAGGTGGCCAGAGATGCCAATTGGGTTTTGTTTCAACACAGCTTTAGGGAAGGAACACAGGCCCTGGGCACCTGGTTGGCAGGAGCCCAGGCCACACTCAGTCAAAGCACATCAGCAGTTCAGCAAAAAGTGGGGGCATACCAATGCAAGAAAGATGGTACTTTCTCACAGTACCTTTTCATTTTTCTTTTTTAAATGCATCCCATTTTCCTTTAAGGAAAATGGGCTGCATTTCAAAATAAAACAATTATTTATTTAAAAGGCAGTCACAGCCATGGTGGTCTGCTGACCCCAACAGGCATCCATCCCTGTGAGTGCTAGCCATTCACAATTTGTCGAAAATTGCGACCTGCCTCATGAATATTAATGAGGCAGGTCCCTTGGGGCCCATTGGGAATCGGATTTACTAATAGGTAATCGCAAAAATTCGCTATTAGGAAATCGCAAAGGGAAGTCTATAAACTTCTGTCCCTAGATAAGGTGCAGATTTAGTCTTATGGCATAGACAGCACGACTCACATTTGAGTATACATATTGCACTTATGGTGTCTCACTTAGATAAACAAGAAGGCGATGAGTGGAATGTTTGAATTAATACCAGTCATTGGCAATTACTCTAGACTCTAGACTGCATTCAAGACCATTATTTTTTCTCACTGTGCCACTCCAGACAGAGACCAGCCACTTGAACATCTGACTTGGTCCTTCTTCTTAAGGAACAGTCAAGCTTTAACTGTCAAGCAAGGCTCCCTCGAAATGGGAACACTAGGAACCCAAATCAGTTTTCAGTATAAGTTGACCTCAGTGAGATGCTGCATGAGTCCTATGGCTCAGAGAGAGAATGACCCGAATCTGAGAGTACCTGTCACACCTAGGGCTTCTCAATTAGATAAAAAACATTGTTTGCCATGTTCCCCTTACAAGTTGCATGGTACTGAGGCAGATTTACTGCACAGTAAATTTGCATGAACATTTACCATCACTGTTTAGTAAATCCGGCCGGTATCATGCAATTTGGTAGTTAAATCTCATGGAATGAGCAATTATTGCGGGGTCCCCAAACCACAATGAATTCCCAGATGCATGGTTCTTTTTAGTGCATGAAGTTATCCCTGGCTCTCAGCTGGTGGTAAAAGTATGCTGCGCGCTCTGTGTAGAGTGGAGGAAGAGGGAGGAAGGGAGGGGGGCATTAGAAAAGGGAAGGCGAAGCATTTTTCAAGCAGGGGGAAGCATTGTGTGATTTCTTCTGTTAGGAAAAAATGGAAACGAGACTTGGCTGCATCCAAAGTCTCATTAGATTTTTCTGCCCGGTTTTGTTACATTCTTCCAGACCTGGAAAAACTGGTTGTGGAAAAACTAAAAATCAGGGGACACGGAATAAGGCAGGAAAGCATGCAACTAACATTGTTCCTCTCATCCAGTGACAGGGATCCAAGTGGAGAACATCAATTCTCCCCTCTTTTCAAGAGAGAGTGAAGGTACTATGTTTTGGACGTCAGTTTGTTGTCTTTTCGATTAAATGAGTAGAAAAATAGTTATTTGTCATATTTATGTTGATGAAGCACAGCTGTGTTTCCCTTGGCAGGAATTCATAACTTTAATTGAGGTCAATTCAATAAGTGAATTGATATTTTCTGTGTGTGACTGGGACATAGTTGACCTGCTCTAAGTGCAGCATAACAGAGCCCACTGTGTTTAGCTCTCACAGGTTGAGATGATGTGGCAAAGTGACCAGAGCTGCTGACTCCGGAGCTGGGTATCCGGGTTCAAGTCGCGGCGTTGGCGTAATTTCCTGTTATTCTGGGCAAATCACGTCATCTCTCCGTGCCCTTTAACAGCACCTGGATACCCTCAAGGGTGATAAGCCACACTATATAAATCTATAAACTTCAGTACAGATGAAAGCAACTAGCTCTAGTAACCAGATTTCTAAGCTGCGTTCATACTTCTTCCTTTCTCCAGATGAGGGAAGTGGACATTTCCACAACAAAAATTCAGAACGCTTGTTTTTTAGTATGGTACCCTGCTGGTGTTAGAATTGTAATCCAGTTATGCCACAAAAATTGCAAATATGGCAATAGACTGCTACGCAATATGTGTCCATACCTGGTTGCACATGTTAGATCAATCACCACCATATCAATCATTAGACAATAGATAAACTATTACCATATTGTGCCAGTTACTGGAGATACAAAATTATGCGGTTTGAGCTGTTGCAGGTATCTCTATGGTCAGCCGTGCTTCCATGACTCTCCCTTCCTTACATGGGTTGCTCGTTAGTGCCAGACACAATTCTAGTGCCTGACCTTTGGCACTAAAGTTCTGCATTGGTATGGGCCAGAGCATTAAGCCAAAGCCATTACCTGGGTGTACCAACCACAGATTAGAGCTCAGCAGATGCTAATTTGACAGCTAGAGGAAGTTTCACCAGTCGAAGACAAAACTTTGGCAGTAGCAGAGTGGTGAGACAAGAATTTCCCCTGCATCGTAAATGGGTGTGTGCCCTTGCCACTGGACTGCACTTAAACATGTATGTTGGCCCAGGTGTCACACTAACACAGCATGTGCCAGAGGCCTAGACCATTTCTTTTTACCGGGAGTGGTGCACCAAGTGTGCCCAAATAGTGGACAGTGGGCTACTGTCCATGCCTTGGGTAAAACTCAAAAAGCGGTAGTGGCAGCATACTATGTTTTGTGACAAGAGAGTGTGACAAGACCTTTTTCTCTGTATCAAAGAGAGGTGAACCGACTGATTCTTCTCATGAAATGTTTCTCTGTTAAGTGAAACTCAGAACCTTGCACTGACCTCATACATGCATGTCGGGTGTGTGTATGTGCCATGAGAATTTCACACTTGCATGGTTGCAGGACTCTGTGTTGAGTGAGTCTAAGTGCTGGCACCAGTGGTCTCCAATTTGGATGCCTCTGGTTTAGCATGACTAAAGTTGGAGGATGAGAACAGCTTTTCCTAGCAGTTGAAGTGTATTGTCTGATTTTGTTTGGCTGGAGGGTGGAGATCCAGACACTGAAGGTGGGAGGTGATCCAGCGCTCTCACCAAAATATTGCACAAATGACACTATCTACTACCACAAAACTTACACTACAACACTAGGCCCATAACAACAATAGAGCGCTTGAATCATGAGGCGATAAGATCTAAATATAGTTGTTTAAACCATCTGCAATAATCAAGACCAGCTTGTCATTTTAGAAAGTTTATTTTAACACATCTAGAAAAACTTAGGTTTTGGTATTTTATTAAACAAGCATTAGAAAATGTCATAAAGAAAGATTTATTCAGTATTAATAAAAAGAGCATAAATCAAGAATTATTATTCATTAGCAGGAATAAGTAAAATTAAGCATTTTCCAAAATCCTAACTATATCTCTGTCTCTACCCTCATCACCTAGTAATAAAGTAATTAATAAAAACTCCTGTCCTCACGTGTAAAGTCCATCAGCATAACATCGTCCTCCAGAATTTCTCGAGCGTAAGCCAACTATGTGTTCTCTGAACCTATTCTTATACCCTAATTTAGCTGAGCTAACTATTTTTCACATTCCAGCAGACGAATTCTAGTTCTCCATTGGCTGAGCCACCTCGTACCACAGTAAACTGTGACACCTCCTTCTTACATGCCCGGGCAAATTCACTAGTCCATTGTTCATTTAGAAGTCTTGGCAGTTCTTCCTTAGGCTGCTACATTTTGTAGCGACAGCTTCCTTTTTAACCTTGAGCTTAGTCAGCTCTGAACTCCCGTGGCACGTTAGCAAACGTTAGCAAATTTCTCCAAAAAGTCATCTTTTTAGCAGTTCATTCCAAAACCTTTCAAAATAAAAGCTCAGAGGCCTTTTCCATCCTTCTTGGAATTATTTTCACTTGAGCCATTTTCATCATTAGGCCTCTTTCAGAAAGCGTCAATTTTCTGCGCCACTGTCCCTGCGCCACTTTTAAAAGGGTACTAATTTTCTGCAGCCATCTCTAAGCTTCACTTGTAAAACTATTATATAAACAAACACAAAGAATAATTAATGCAAGAAATACAGTTTGTTCTGTTGCCTCCCATCATTGCTAATTATTAACCCATTAGTCTAAATTACCTAGCAGTAAAGCACAAATAAAGCAGCATTTTATATCTACCTGTCTTCATGAATCCATAAAACCTTATGTGCACCTAGAATAGTAGAAATAACATCACATAGACAAGGGAAGCAAAATAAGCACATGCCATTATTTTAAAAACAGCTGCTATTAGTTATGACATGACAATAGACAAGATTAATTTATTATTTTCCACATACATAAGAATGCAACATAATGCACATTTATGAGCACACATGTTAATTTCCCACGTGTTCGGTAATGTAATGTAACTTTAAACTAGGTTGAATTATTATACACAGCACAAATTGTTAGCATTATTAATTTATTTATGGAAGTGTGACTTCACGGGTTTAAACAGAATTCTGTTTTCTATCCCGCTCCATCAACTCCCTCATCTGGTGATTAACAAATCACCACACCACCACCCAATATTTTAGCAAAATTTTTATCTAAGATGAACATGATTCAATTTCACCTGTGTTAGTATTTCTAAAGACTTATCTCATCAGTTTATCTACAATTCTCATATTGAGTTTTAAGAAACCCCTCTAGTTCTATTTCTTTCTCTTGTGTAACATACGACTAAGCTTCAATAAAAGTGTTGCAAAAACTATAACTAATAAAATGTCAGTAATTTGCTTGTCATATTAACCTAAAACTTCTCCTTGTAAATTTCCAAAAAGAACAATAACCTAAATTAACCAAAGCAGAATTATGTTTTCATTAAGCTTGCAAAGAAAAATAAAACAAAAATTTAAAAAAATGTTACCTAAATTTTCTAAAAATTTCTAACACCCCCCTTTTACAATTATTTTTTTTTTTTTTTTTTTATACTCTTTAAACCTTCTAACAGTTTTTCTTCGACCTAATGTCACAAATTAATTTTTCAGCTAACAGAATTTCTTCGACCTTGTGTCATCTAACAAGATTTCTTCAGCCTTATGCCAAAAACAGAAAACCAAAAATTTTAACAGGTATGTACTTCAATCATTGTCACTATTCTCTTCAATCTTTTCCTGACTGCAACTATTTATCTTCATTACAGGTATCACTTCTATTTTCTTTCCTGCCTCACTTTTCTTTTCACAATCCTTTTGACTTGATTTTTCATCAATCTGTTTCTTTGATCTGTATCTCAATTTGAATTTTAGGCCTTCATTTTCTCCTGGCCATTCATCACTTTTTCTTGGTAATTTCTTCTTTTGCTTGGTCACATTACATTCTGTTCTCCAAGCTCCTTTTCTGAATTTTCTTATTTGAGAATCTTCATCATTCTCATCAGTTTCAGTGTCAGAAATTTTCATTCTGGACTCAGGTACTTCTTTACTCAGCAGCTTCACTCCATTAGGAACGTCATCTTTGTAGCTGGTACTTGGCAATTCATTTTCTTCTTCAATTACCTTCAACTTCCCAGTTTCAGAATTCCTGTTCCTGCTTTCAGAGCTACTCTTCTGCTTTTTAATACTCTCCTGGTCTTGAATCACAATCTGATCACATTCTTCTTCTGCTTCTTTTTCTGGCAGATTTCCATCATTTTCTGAGTCTTTTTCTGAGTCTTCAGTCACAACTTTCAAGTCTTCTTCAATCAAGGCTTGTTTTCTATTCATGTTCTCCAGATATCGACCAACTTGTCGACCTTCAAGATCTGGATTCTCTTCAGGCTCTTCTTCAGAATCTGAATCAGCAGTTGTGACACTATCCTCATCAGGATTTTCAGGTGTAGTTACACGAAAAGTATGGCCAGTGTCAATCCACCTCTTCAGTCTTTTGCACTTCTCTGCATTTGTTGTGACAAGACTGACTAGCCTCCTTTTCTGCCACCTTGGCACTAGAGAATTTCTTTTTAGACAAACCTTTTTCCTGATCCTTTTTCCTGGTAACAATTCAAGTGCTTGCTCTTTTTCTCTTGTTTGTACTTCAGTTTCATCTTCATCAAACACAGAAATCATTTCATCTGATAAATTCCTGCAGTTCTCCAAATTGATGCTATCATTGATAAGCATCATTCTTTTCTCTAGTATGAATGTCTGTCTCATGACCTTGTCCATCATAATATCACGTAGACTTAAATCAGTCTTTTTATCAGTAGTGTTTCTCAGAAACATCAAAACAAGTGGAAGAATATCTGTCCACTTTGTACCTGCAGCTAGGCACATTTTTGCATCTCTGTCTTTTATAATAACATTCTCATGCTCCTCAACATCTGAAATTTCTAGTCTATCTATACAATGGAGCAATCTGTTTTCAATATGTTTTCTGTTATCTGATAACTTTGCAACAATAATTTCATCATTACGTCGCGTCTGAAATGTTTCAATCCATTTTGTAATCAAACAGTAAATCACAAAAATGTAGCACAGTTTGTAATGCAGTGACATCTCACAGAAATTCATTTGTAATCTGGTCAATGAACCACTCTCCTGTAATTCCGTTCCCAATCTCACAACTGTTCTCTTAATTGTGTTCACTTGCTGATAAGTCAAACACCTCTGGTAAAGAAATACTACAAATCCATGATACATTCTGTTCATGTCAGTAATCATGCTATTTAGCAAAACTACTCTACCATCTTTGTGTGACAAAATCTCATCCTCATCTCGCTGTCTAAAATCTGTACTCAACCATGTGTTTCTCAACCATGTGTTATTCTCCTCATGAGTTGCATCATCTTGTAAGTCTTTGACTATCTGCCATGTTTCAACTACTGTTAGTATTAGTGAACTCAAAGCATGTTCATCATTCATTTTATATGCTGCACATATCATGACAACAAACCTTTCTGCCAATTGAATATCATTAATCAATCTTTTAATTAAATTTGCATTTCTGAAAAGTGAACCTGCAGAAGTCAATGTTTCAATCTGTTGATCAATTGCATCCTTTACTTTGATGTCTTCACTTAAAAGAACATTATTTTTATTCCAACATTCTGGAAGTACATTTAATCCTTTTGGACTGTTTTCCTGTTCTTTATTTAATCCTGTATCTGTTTTCTCTGTTTGTTCATTTACAAAAATTTGTAATGGCAATGAAGCCATGTCAATCTGTTGAACCATTACCTGTCGCTGTATTTGTAGCTGTTCATTCAGCTCATTTATCTCAATTTCTTTTTCATTTAAGCATAATTTTGACTCATCAGGCTGTATCAATTTAATCAGATCAGTATCTGACTTCTCACTTACCAGAACTGAAGTCATCTCTGTTTCTTGCTGAGTTGTAGTCCCTACTAATTCAATCTCAAGTACAATAGAATAAACCTTTTCAGTTAATGGGACCTTTAAAATTGCGGAATTAATTTCATCCTTTCCCAGCACAGGGACTATTTCTGTTTCCATAATTTTCATGGACTCCTTTATTTCATTTGATGAATTTACATAATCAGGAATATTAATTCCAGAAGTACTAAGTATCTCATCATGATTTTCTATCGCATCAATTTTAATAAAATTCTGAACTGGCACTTTATCAATCTGATCTGACACTTTTGGGGTTGCATTAATCTGCTCTAGGGGTCTTCGTGAATTTCTGTTCTGATCCATATTTACGATATCAATTGTACACTGATCAACATTTCCTACTCTGACATCTTTATTATTTATTTTCGCTAATTTTGGAATCTTTAATTTGTTCTCACATTTAGCTACAACCTTTTTCATTTTCTTATATAAGGAAGACATTTTATTTAATTAATTTGATAAATATATTCTTTAAATTTGCCTTGCAACGTCTGCTGATCAATTAATTAATTAATTTAACTCTATCAGATGTATAAAACTTTATAATTTGGTCAATTTAATATTTCTCCTAATTTACCTATATCACTAAATTTAATTAACCTGTAAAGAAATATCAATTTGCAAAAACAATAGCAACGCAAAATTTTTATTTATAACAATAATACTAACATATAATCACATGTGTTTTAAATGTACTTATTTTTTCACTTACACACCTTCTGCAACATATACCTGTGGAAAAAGAAAACCTGACTTGTTTTGCCTTAAATTTACATATAATGTCTTGCTTGTAAATAACCTTTTACCCCTTAAACATTAATTATATGTCATTATCACTTTTCGTTTTGTCACACAATGTTTTACTATTTCTGCTATAATCTGTATTTAATTTTAATAAACCAAAAAATATGTATTTGCAAAACAACAATACAAAATATTTATTCGACACTTAAATGTGACTAGGTATATCTTAACAATTATTTATTTGCACTTGCACACCTTCATATATCAACATTTGTGGGGAAAAGAAAGCTTGATGTTGTTTTTCTTTTTATTTATTTTAATCACACTGCTGTAAAGTCTTCAGACCTCCCCCTGCAATAACCAGCTCTAAATCTGCATCCTTCTTTGCAAACACACTCTCAAAAGAGTCTCCGAATCCTTTTATTCATTCACCGCCTCGTTTCTGCTGTACTTGGCTGCTTGCTAACGCTCGTTTTATTTATACTGCAGCCTTTCAGTACCTCCTCAGTGTGACATGTATTATTAATTACTAGCGCGATCACAGCGCATTTACTTTGAAAGCCGAGATGTTTACAAACTCGGCAGCGGTATTAAAACGTCAGGGAATCTCAGCGCAACACTCCGGGCAATCAATTACAGCGTGGCTCTTTCAAGTAACAGAGCCTCACCCAATAACAAACACAGCCTCACTTTGACGATGACGCGATGCCTCAACCAATCAGAGCGCGGCTCTTCTTATTACACGATGGGGTTTCACCCAATCATGTCGCGGCTCTGATTATGACGCTGCGGCGTCTTTAGTCAATCAGAGCGCGGCTGGTAAAATGCTGCAACCAATCACAGTGCCGCCCCCTCGTAAATGCAATGTGATCTCAATCGTAGCATTAAAAATGTTTATAAGGACATTCTTTTATTTATTAAATCATACACAATTGTAAAATTACATGGAGACCTCGCCTAAGCCTTGCCCAATGACAGCAGAGCTCAAGCAATGACGCTACGGCTTTTTAGTCAATGTCAGCGCAGCGGCTGACGTAGAGAACCGCTTGCAGAATCCTTCTAGCCAATTAAAGAGCTACTCTACGATGACGCGCCGGGTGCTTTAACTAATCAGAGCACTGCTTCTTTCTCACACACGGCCGCTGCCGTTTTAACTCGCTCTCACCCCGCGCCTCAAACAGTCTCTCTCCAAAACACCTTGAGACTGAAATATAATGCGCATATGGAGTGAGCTAGTTCATTTTTAGGTCTTTAATATTTACAAAACTTTGGGCACTTGTATTAATACAACAGTGCTATAGCCAATCACAGCACAGAGACACCTCAACCAATCAGGAGCGCAGCCTTGTCATGACGCTACGGCACTCTATCCAATGGGAGCGCGGCGGCTGTGACGTAGGCAGCCGCTGCGGTCTACAGCTCTCCCCTTCGCTGCTCACTCGACAAACGGCCCCTCCCTCTCTAAATGTATTTTAACAAATCGCGCTACTCTTATGACACGCTTTTCTTTAAAACAACAGCGTCTTTGTAACAAAGAAAATCAAAACGGTCATTCTTTTCTATTTTTACTATATTTTGGGCATTAGTTCATGTAGATAGTTTATCCACTAGGACATGCTCCTTACTTATGTTATTAACTTGGGGACATTTACTAAATATAAATTTCTCAACAACCAATGGTAACTCGCATTAGCCAAATTAGAACACAACACAGAAACACTCTACAGCCAATCATAAAGCTGCTTTTCACGACGTTTTAGCCAATCAGGGGGCAGCTTTTTAATGACAAACCAGACGCTCTATCCAATCCGAGCGCGGCTGTTTCTGACGTAAGCAGCTGCTTCAGCTGCAGGCTCTCTCCCCACACGTTCTCACTCCTAAAACCAGCCCCTCCCTTACAATTTTCGATCGGGGCACATTATTACTGTATTTAAACCACGGAGAACAGTTTATTATTATAATTAAAGTGTGGAATGTTTATAAAATGAATAATAATCGCTTTTTACTTATTTTAACGAGTTTAATAACGTGGAATACCTTAATTATTGCCTAATTAACACAAAACATTCTAAAATGCTCCTGAATGTTTTAAAATAGCATAGTTCACCTTTTTATACTTTTCAACTATGCTGAACACTTTTGATTTGAATTTTATTAGCGTGCAGAGCCTTTAAATGTATTTAAACACTGCACAATATCATAAAAGTCTTAGAATGGTACAGACTTTATCCTGAACTTTCCTAAGTACCTTAGAATTACTTTTGGTACATTTTAGTGAATACATAAAACGAAACACATCTGTCTGTTTCTCTAATTAGGATAGTTTACATACATTCAAGTATCCACACTTCGGAATAGACGTCGCTATTCACACTAAGGATAATTTTCATTTGCCAGTAGAGCAACTCTTACCCTACCCTTCTAACACGTAAGAATATGAACTCATTTTGCTCTGAACCCACCGCGAAGTGAAAGTTCTAAGAGTTCCACTTGAACATACCTTACAAAACAATCACGCACTTTCACACTGAAAATTCCCTAACTTCAGTCACACATGAAATCCGTACAGGACTCTCACCTGTTTATAGAAATCATGCACCGTTAGCAAAATAACACCGTTATCCGTACAGGGCTTTCACCTGTTTATAGATATAAAACATGTACCCGTACAGGACTCTCACCTGTTTATAGATAATCATGCACCGACATTACCCTGCCCTTCACTCAAGCTTGAATATAACTAATACTCTTATCACAGTGAGTTTTATGGAAGGCGCTTTGTCCCTATTCTCATGCTGCTCTAATTTCTTAGAAAACCCTCACTATTACAAGATTCACATCTAGCCCTAAAACTGTGTTGCACGGCGACAACACTGTATTGCACGGCGACAATACTTCTGGTACACGGCGATACCAACAGTGATACTCGGCGATATCACAGAAACAGTTCAGATATTCTGCATGACTACCTTTTCATCACACAGTTTTTGTACCGGTACACACTTAGCACAAAATAAACAAACTCAACATGTGTTAAAACTTAATCCTATGAATTTACCAACATATATGTATCATGCATGTAACATGTATGTCAAAAACAACATATATAAACCGTCCGATGGCTACCAGAAATTGATCCAGCGCTCTCACCAAAATATTGCACAAATGACACTATCTACTACCACAAAACTTACACTACAACACTAGGCCCATAACAACAATAGAGCGCTTGAATCATGAGGCGATAAGATCTAAATATAGTTGTTTAAACCATCTGCAATAATCAAGACCAGCTTGTCATTTTAGAAAGTTTATTTTAACACATCTAGAAAAACTTAGGTTTTGGTATTTTATTAAACAAGCATTAGAAAATGTCATAAAGAAAGATTTATTCAGTATTAATAAAAAGAGCATAAATCAAGAATTATTATTCATTAGCAGGAATAAGTAAAATTAAGCATTTTCCAAAATCCTAACTATATCTCTGTCTCTACCCTCATCACCTAGTAATAAAGTAATTAATAAAAACTCCTGTCCTCACGTGTAAAGTCCATCAGCATAACATCGTCCTCCAGAATTTCTCGAGCGTAAGCCAACTATGTGTTCTCTGAACCTATTCTTATACCCTAATTTAGCTGAGCTAACTATTTTTCACATTCCAGCAGACGAATTCTAGTTCTCCATTGGCTGAGCCACCTCGTACCACAGTAAACTGTGACACCTCCTTCTTACATGCCCGGGCAAATTCACTAGTCCATTGTTCATTTAGAAGTCTTGGCAGTTCTTCCTTAGGCTGCTACATTTTGTAGCGACAGCTTCCTTTTTAACCTTGAGCTTAGTCAGCTCTGAACTCCCGTGGCACGTTAGCAAACGTTAGCAAATTTCTCCAAAAAGTCATCTTTTTAGCAGTTCATTCCAAAACCTTTCAAAATAAAAGCTCAGAGGCCTTTTCCATCCTTCTTGGAATTATTTTCACTTGAGCCATTTTCATCATTAGGCCTCTTTCAGAAAGCGTCAATTTTCTGCGCCACTGTCCCTGCGCCACTTTTAAAAGGGTACTAATTTTCTGCAGCCATCTCTAAGCTTCACTTGTAAAACTATTATATAAACAAACACAAAGAATAATTAATGCAAGAAATACAGTTTGTTCTGTTGCCTCCCATCATTGCTAATTATTAACCCATTAGTCTAAATTACCTAGCAGTAAAGCACAAATAAAGCAGCATTTTATATCTACCTGTCTTCATGAATCCATAAAACCTTATGTGCACCTAGAATAGTAGAAATAACATCACATAGACAAGGGAAGCAAAATAAGCACATGCCATTATTTTAAAAACAGCTGCTATTAGTTATGACATGACAATAGACAAGATTAATTTATTATTTTCCACATACATAAGAATGCAACATAATGCACATTTATGAGCACACATGTTAATTTCCCACGTGTTCGGTAATGTAATGTAACTTTAAACTAGGTTGAATTATTATACACAGCACAAATTGTTAGCATTATTAATTTATTTATGGAAGTGTGACTTCACGGGTTTAAACAGAATTCTGTTTTCTATCCCGCTCCATCAGAGGATAAACACAGGACTACTTTTAGAAATTGAATGAGGACCTTGTCAGCAAAGGGCAGTTATATGATGGAACCCTGCAGGCATTTACCCTTCACGTCTTTACAACGCAGTCAGTACCCCGCATTTGACGTTACTGCATGTTACTTTAGCCCACAAGTCGTTACAATGACTTGCTTTCGGAGACGCTGGACTTTGAAATATTATAAATTACTATTCCAACTCCAGTCTATGCAACAGTAGGGAAGGGATTGAACTTAAAAATCCAACACCAGTCCATCAACGGGCCCCCTACAGCAAGTCGTTGTAATGACTTGCATGCTAAAGTAACGCGCGGTAATGCTGCAGACGGGGTACCAACCTCATTGTAAAGTCAGGTCGTTGTAAAGACAGCAGAGTAAATGATGTTTCCTTGTGTGTCGGATTACTACTTCACGAAGGCTGATGACAGGAAGGTGTAGAGATCACACACTTTATTGTACATTGTTTAAGATGCTCCTTTTTATAGACAGATCTGTTGGTACCTGCAGGGACGGCCGTCACCTAGCACAAAAACAGCGCCTGACTAGTGGCCTGGCAATTTTATTTGAAAGAGAAGCATCACAAACTGGTTCTGAATCTTTAGTCAGAGGATCTACTTCCACTGTCTGGAAAATGTGTATAAAATTGCGATCCCAAACACCCCACTTTGCTCTGTTTGCAGGTTCTTCTTGGCCAAGGAAGGGAGGGATCTGCAGAGAACTCAAAGAGTAGCTATTTAACAAGGCTGGTGTCTGCCTGAAGGGCCTAGAAGCTTAGAAGCCTGCCTGCCTGCTATCAGATCAATGGAATGCGTCTGCCCTGTAGGGGGAGAGACTCTCCAGGAGAAGCTCTGCATGAGTCCAACGTGAGGAGCACCCAGAAAAAGCTATCAGAGAGAGCGAAGCCAAAAATGACCAGTGCGGGGAGGTCCGCCTGTCTCTCAGAACAGTTCCCATGTGAGCTTCAATAAGACTTTTCAAGGCCAAGTACCTTCTTGTCACCCAGTATTCCACTTCAGGTTTGAGAGATTGGTGCTGCCATTGCCGATTTCGGGAAGTGAAGCCACATCGCTGCCGAAGTGGGAAACCCTGATGGGATGAACCTGAGCACCTGTCCTCAACTGTTGTGTAGACTTTTACTAAGTAAAACCAAGGGATAAAAGAGATTGAACTAAGTTGTGGAAATAGCCAGTGGGAGCAGTTGAGGCCATGTGCACATGTGCCTAATAAAAGTCTATACCTGTAGTGTCTTGTGGAATGCAATCCTGTGATTCCGACAAAATTTGGGAAAAGAATAACAAACAGACAGGAGGCTGCAGGGTTTACTCATAATATGTGTGATTTCGTTTACAACCCTGAATTGCATTCCTTTTTAACTGTGTAGTATTTAGTTTTGCTCGAAAATTATAGACCTTTCTTTTACATAAAAGATAAGGACTGGGCTAGACAACAAGTTATTGTGTCCAATGATTGACTGTTGAGTTCTGTGCTCTGTGTCACGAGCGGGATAAAGGACTGCACCGCTTATTCACCAGCCCTCCATTTTCTAATGCCCTCAATGCTATTTGTCCGGCAGATCTTTGGGGGTGTAGACTAAGGGGGGAAAGGGACCCAGGGCTAGAAAAGGCAGAGAAAACAAAGTTAGTCCAGCATTTCAGAAAATTAAATCAGAAGCACACCATTTGGAATAACTTATGGAATGTATTAATACGCACTTACCAATACACTTACCACCGCTAGTCCAGAGGGAACCCTACACCAAGTGGTAGCTGGAGGCTGCCTCCTACTGGTTAAGCTGCACGAATAACTGGAGATAGTAAGTGACAAGCAGTTAGACAAAAACCTGATGGAGGCCCTGAAAACACAAGAAGGGCACGCACTGAGGAAGGGGGCTGGGTGTGAAAAACCAATGGGCAGTTTAAGAACCCACCAACTGTGGATGATGCCAAGCAAGATGGCAGTGTCAGCTTCCATACTGTGAGAACACCTTTAACATGGAAGTGAGAGATCATGAACCCAGAAGTCAATGACGGCCATCTTAGATTTGGAAATCAGTTATTAATGAAACAGCGGTTATAAAAAGGTTGAATCAGGCAGAACTCTAACCAGGCACAATACAAAAAGCACGATGGAAAGGCCATCTCCATTGCTGTCCATCACTGCCATCCCCAAAACCAGGAAATAGGGGCCCCTAAGACCCTGAGAAGAGGATGGAGAAGCTGGGTCCATCTTTCTGCTAGCCCTAGAGTCCAGAGAAACTCCCTGTTAAGTTATAATACTCCTGTCCCCTTCCCTACCTCGTATTAGAACCCTATGCCAGCCTGCCCTCCCGTCCCTAAGAGTCGGTTGCAGAATGGGTTTACATGGCCCACTTTTCAGACATATACGAGGACAGACTCCAGGACTCTAGTGGTAAAAACCTCAACCACCACATTTGGTGCCCAGTGGCCCCCCTGCCTTGTCTCTGCCACTCTCCCTCGAACAGGGTCTGACACGGAGTCGAAACATTGGAGCAAGATTCCCTTTTAACTAAAGCTGACTTTTTATCCACACCTATTTAAGAAATGCTTTTAAATTTACTTTTCCCCAGTGTTTTAACAGATGCGCTCAGCACATTTATCCCTGCTTTATAATGCAATTTATAAGCAGTGTATGTGGTTTCACCATCTTTCTCCTTCGTATTCAAACTGGTGCAAAGATCGTTCTGTGATATGGACAGAAGCAACATTTGTTTGTCCCATTCTATTTTACACAAGCATCGAAACTGAAGCAAATGGATTTGCCATGTATTTAGTGAGAGAAGTTGGCCTGGCATATGCTGTCCACTAGTTCTAGTGGGCACCTTGCACCAGTCCAATCAACCCTTATTGATGATAGGTTTAAGACAATCTTTTTTGAAAGCTATTCTAGTGGTAGCTATGGAGAGCAGCCTTCAGGCTAAGTCTTGAAGGAGTGTAAAGCAGCTTGTTTAACCAATTATAACCTCTTGAATGTCTAAATGAAAGGAGAACCACACCAGTTATATATATCAAATATATGTATTTTTTTCTAAACACTCTCTAGTACTCTCTATGGGATTACAGAGCAAATTACACACGTTAAATGCAATAGAACTTCAGTAAATAGCACAATATACACTGGGCCCCGGGGGGGACCAAACCATATATTAAGAAAGTGGTATAAGAAATTGTCCGGCACCTGCTTTGGCATATTGAAAAGCCTGAGGAAGTTTCTCCCCTTTTTGCCAAGTTCTTCCAGAGAAACAGTGGTCCGTGCATTAATCCTGTCTCGTTTGGACTATGCCAATGCCCTCATCGTCCGTTGTCCGGGTTTTCTTGTGAAAAAGCTGCAAGTGGTGCAAAACTCGGCGGCCAGACTGCTTGTGGGTTTGTCATCCAGGCATAGTGTTCGGACACATCTGCATTCTCTGCACTGGCTCCCAGTTGAATCTCACCTGAAATTTAAAATGTTGACAATTGCTCAACAGGCCCTTTATGGCCTATGCACCATCTATTTGCAAAAGAGATTCGCCTTCTATACACCAGGGAGACAGCTTCGCTCCTCTGCCCAGTTGCTGATGCAGACCCCGAAGTTCAAGCGCCAGCATCTTGGTGGAAATTCCTTTGTGCGCAGGGCAGGTTTGGCCTGGAATCTGTTGCCCCTAGCCTTACGGGGCACTCAAGATTCATTGCTGTTTAAGAAGAAACTTAAAACGTTGCTTTTTTAATCAGATGAGTGTGCATTTCTTTCTTTTCTGAAGCAAGCGCCGGGACACTCTTGAGTAGCCGTGCGCTTTATAAATTAAATATAACATAACATAACTTGACTAGCCACAAGGCCGAGAGCCTGTAGAATCACTGGGACCACAAGGAACCACCCAAGGTAGTGACACAGGGGACCTACGGGGAACGCGTGCAGTGTAAGAACACAGGCAGTGAGGGCCGTTAGCTTTTATGGAGAAAGTCGCGGTTGGAATTTTAAAGATACAGGACACTTAGGAGAGGACTTTGAGCAGGCTCCTTTAGACTTAAGGGGTTCTAGGGCCAACACCCATGGGAGCACCGGAGTACTCGAGTTACCTCACCCAGGGAAGCCGGGTGTATAGGGGTCAAATGGTGTCGGGAATCTTCGTTGATTTCTGTGGCTTTCTGCTGCAAAGTGCTGCTGCTGTGGAGAAGAAAAGTGTCCAGTGTGATTCAAGCCTGTATCGAAGATGTGGAGAACCTGAAAGCAGAGGGGACAGGGTCTGGGTCACTTGCCAGTGACCATGGGCATGATAGACGAATGCCCAACGATGTAAGGTGTTTCAGTTGCGAAGAGGTGAAGCTTGACTCTGCAGCTACGAGAACCAGGAGGCGTCGACGATGACCAGGAACTGGATTCGAGCTGGCCCATGAAGGATGTAGAGTGCTGCGGTGTCGCTGCTCGATTGAACACAACAAGCCTTGGCAACAGAAACCCACGCAGAAAGGGAAAAGATGCTTCGGTGTGGACCAGCAAGGTCCAGGGGACTCTCCAAGCAATGGAGAGTGAGGGCACGTATGGAGCAACCAGGGAAGCCCAAGGAAAGTTAAAGTTGCCTTCTCAGGAACCCACCAGTCAACGGACCAGGGATTGCAAAGGTACCTCAAGAGAAAACACAAAGGGCCGCCTCATGGAATACTTGTGGAGTGTAGGCTGGCAATCTTCGGTGGAAATGCTGCTTGGGGTCTGGGCTACAAGTAACCAAATGCACAGACTCAAGGATCATCGAGAAGCTAATGTACTTGCAAATGTGCACGGGGTCCAGGGGTTCCGGTTACATGGTACCCACGAGGGCTACGGGTCTCAGCTTTGCTGGGGACTCGGCCTCTGGGAAGTCTGGAAACCCACCTCCTGTGTTGAAAATACTTCAGAGTCTGGCGGGAGTTTCGGAGAAGCAAACCGGTCAGATGCATATTTGGTGCCTGCCACGCAGGGTAGTAACTCCTTTACGCCAAGGGAGATCTTTCAGTCATCTAGATCCTTGTAGATCATCGAAGTTCCAGGATTCAGTATCAGAGTTTTGTCAAGGTGTAATCTTAAGTCCAGTTGCCAGGGGTTCCTATCTTATCCTCAAGGAAGGGGTGGGACAAACTCTGGGGGCCCACCTATTGGAGGGCCCGATTCACAGAACTAACTTAAGACAAAATCCTAAACTTACTACTTTTGGTATTCACAGAATGCACTTACTACTTTTGGTATTACCGAAGGCACTTACTACTTTTGGTATTCACAGAATGGATTTACGATTACTAACTTTACGTCTGCACTCGGGCCGGAAATTCCAGCCCGGAGGCTGAGCTTCCGGCCTTGAGGCGGAGCTAGCGGCTTGGAGCCGCTTCAGCTCTGATTTTAGTGTTTGCTAAGTTTTATTTGCAGGTTGCTTGTGCCTGTTACCTGTTATCATTTATGAACATGGTGCAGTCTTGGCTATTTAATGAAGGCTAATTTAAATCAAACTAAGTAGTCTGTCATTGTCATGTGATGTCACTTCCTATCATGTCATGGGGATGAAAGGGTATCTCATCTTAAATCTTCTGCATCTATGTGTTTGGTGACATTATGACAGTGACCAATGGGTGTGACCAATTCAATGTAAAAGAGACTAGCAAAATAGTCCCCTCAATCTAAGCAGGTCACAGCCTCAGTAGTATTTACGTCAATTAAACAAGAAGCAGCTGATCTTACACAAAGTACGTTATCTAGGATCCCATAGAAAATATCAGACCGGTAAAATTAAGAGAACTTATACTTATCAAATTGACAGTAGAAAGTGGAGCAAGTATAAACTAACAAAATATGGTGGCATCTGTTTTCGGACTGCCACCCCATAGGGTCGAAGAACGTCATTGTGAAGAATTTTTAATCTATGTAAGATCTGAATATGACAACTGAAAGACATAGACATAGGCTGAAGCGAAAGCAAAAACATAATTCCATCCTTGGATCCAAATCGCGTGAAAAAGCTGCCAATAATATATTTTGACAGACACTGTTCTCAAGACTACAGTTATGTCAACAGTGCACTCAGACTTTAGAATTGCAGATGTGTTACATATTTTTTTCCAGGTTTCATACCTTGAATATTACATTTCTACTGAGAAACATATATAATACATTTTAAAGGCACCATAGTGTCCTGCAAGCTTTTTAAATTGAAAGACGTGCTGCTTAATTGCATTTCCTTGCTGCAAAATGTAATTACCCATGCCACACAATGAGGCCCTTCACTGCCACATAATTCTAGTGGATGTGCCTAAAACAACCCTTACAAAAATAGCAAAGTGATTGGTGGCGGCATGCTTGGATTAACCTTGACCAGTTGTAGTTGTTTGGACTGTATTGCAGTCAATGTTTATTGCCTGGCAGTTAAGGAAGGACTGTTCTTCATAGAGGAGAACCAAGACTGATATCAATTTGGTTGCTCTGCATGTGGAGTCCCACACTGGACAAAGATACAAGGAACTAGCAGGCCGCGCAGAGTAATTCCCAGTTGTAGGCTGGGGAGGGGGTGGGATCTCAGATGACCAGGTACAGATGTTTTCTTATGAATCCAATAAGTTCCATTGGGACTTTTGGACTTCTACTGAATTCCGTTGAAGCATTTGAAGTAGATTTTTGTGTCAATGAACTGTATCACTGGTGTATGACGGTGTCTATTGACACCAGTTGGCATTTTATTAACTATTTAATTTATAAAGCTCAGCAGCCACCACTCTATATGCAGAACCTGGAGGCAGTAGAAACCATTTGTATTAGGTTAATTTATATCAAGGCTATCCCTCCAATCAACTATGGAGCAGTACTACAAAACAATCAAACTAAGTAAGATGTTTTTATAATTGTGGGAAATCCAGATTTTGTAGGCAGAAATTTGCAAACTTGCAATACACTGAGACCCAGAGTGAGAGCCAAAAGCATCCCTTGAAACTTTGTAATACTAGCCCTAAATTAGTTTGAGGGCAGCGAAAGAGACCAATAATTATGGTTCTACTCTGGAATATCGAGTACAAGAATATCGTGACACATCAATATCGTGGGCAAAATATCGTGGGCAAAATATCGAGGGGCAACATTTTGGAAAGGTAATTGCATACAGGGAAGTATAGATTTACTATTCTTAACTCCACATCTTTGTACCTTGAATAAAAAAATAATAATAATAAATATATATTATATATACATATCAAACCACAAAGTTTGCCAGTCCCAAAGCATTTAGTTTTGCACTTCATCAGGGGAAAATGGCAGCAAGGGCAACAGCAGAACATTGTTGGCGGCACCATTTTAAGTTCCAAATACCCCGCCTCTGTGGGCGCGCCCCTCACAAAGGCCTTCTGGTACTTGTAGTGCCTAACCGTTAAACTGTAGTGAGTAGCCTGTTGTTAACCTCACTAATGAGCTTCGTATCATCGCAGTGGATCGTGGCACCAAAGAATGTTCGCAGCCACCGCCCAAATTCACTTCAATAAATGGCACTAGACCGAGAGTAATACTGACAGAACCATTGAAATATGGAAATTTGTAAATATGTAAATACTTGTACGTTGAGAGTCATATGTGGGGGTGTTTTTCACTTTTACTAGAATCACGTTATTTAGTGATATACTGCATGATAGACTGCATTTATCAGTGTATGCGCCAGTCTTGTGTTTAAGTTTAACCACTCAACTATGGCCGCCAGTCTCACTTTGATTTGAGATATGAAACGGTATGAATTCTAATAGTGTAAGCACTTGCAAAATTTTTTAATTCATTGTTTATTCTTCTACTACGAGCATCTAATACTTTAATGTCATGTATAACTGCATTATTTAGCATTTATGTTAGCCGTGGATCAAATGTTCACCACTTAATAATGGCTGCCACGTTCAATGTCACGTGATACACAATAACAACGTTGCCTCATCACTGTTTATTATTTAAATATGCCGGTACCGTATGTTTGGTTATCGTGTGATCAAGCCAACTGTTTGGCGAAACGCGTAGTGTTACCTTGGAATAAATACTTCATGGCAAAGATGAACCCCTGAGTGCGCGTCTGCTTACAAAGCAACTTGTGGAATTTGGAATTGAATTTGACCGGCTTTTGGGTTCACCGGCTAACGCGCCACCTGACGAGGGAGCAGAACCCGGAAGGACCCTTCCTGTTGTTTGATATATATATATATATATATATATATATATATATATATATATATATATATATATACATATTACCTACTGGTTGCCAGTAGGTAGTTATAGTTAGGACCTATTTTCCCTAGGAAATTCGCAACATTCTATTCCCAATAACTCTCTCTTCACGAAATTGTCAAAACTTATGGCCCGCCCCGGTGCGCTCCTATTCTGAAAGTTTCGGGGTGATTCGTCAAGCGGGGACGAGAAAAAAGGGGGGTCTCAAAACTTGTTTTCCCGATGCAATTTTCCACAGGAAACTTTAGACACGGCTACAGTTCAAACTGCTGAACGGAATAACACCAAATTTGGCAAAGAGGTAGTTCTTGCTTCAGAAAGAACCCTTTTTGTTAAATGGTGTAAATCCGTTCAGTAGTTGCTGAGAAAATCAAAAGTAAAAACACATATATATCTATGGCCACGCAGGAGCCGCGCACCCTCCCCATCACGAGCTGTATGCTAATTGGCTGTCAACACTCCAAACCAGGAAGTGTTGGCAGCCATCTTCTGCCTTGGTAAAACCGAGGCACATGAAATCAGTCTAACAAGTGCGCAAAACCCAAAAAGGGGGCAGGGTAGAAACTCCCTGACCCCCTAGGCCCACAAGGACCCCAGGGCCTAAAAATGTTTGTTTGTTTTTTAAAAAATCATCAAAATCCCCGCAGGGTGCGCGGATCCGGCCACGGAAAAAGAAAACGAAGCAGGGGCTCCCGCGTTTCGTTGTTAATGAGCCCCAGGGTGGGCCAAATCCCGGGGGCAATGATTGATTTGTGATGGGGGGGCCCAAAAGGGCCCCCCAGCCCTGGGGACTGCCACCGCCGGGGCTTTTCAACAATATGTGCATGGGGGGCTCAAAGGCCCCCAAAGCCCCAGGGACCGCCACCCCCGGGGCTTTAAGAAAATATTTGCAGGGGGCTCACGGCCTCCCCGCACCCCGGGGACCTCCACCCCCCGGGGCTTTAATTTTTAACGTGGGGGCATCCAAGCCGCCCCCCAAAGCCCCAGGGACCGCCACCCCCGGGGCTTTAAGAAAATATTTGCAGGGGGCTCACGGCCTCCCCGCACCCCGGGGACCTCCACCCCCCGGGGCTTTCATTTTTAACGTGGGGGCATCCAAGCCGCCCCCCAAAGCCCTAGGGACCGCCACCTCCCCGGGGCTTCAAATATTAAAATGTGGGGGTCCGTGCAGACCCTCAAGCCCCGGAGACCACCACCAGAGGCTTTGTAAGTGGTGGGAGGGGGGCCGCGCGGCCCCCTTCTGGAGCCTGTGATGGCCCTGGGGACCGCGACCCCCCAGGGCCAGCTCCTGCAGTGTTCCGGAGTGCCCACCCATGGGACACTGTAGTTTGCAATGGCAGAGTGGCAGCCTCGCGGCTCCTGCCCTGCCATAGCAAACTGCTTTGGTTTTTGGAAGAGAGAGCATGAAACCTGCTCTCTCTTCCAAAAACCAAAGACGATTGCTTTTCCACACGGGGAGATGTATCTTAGCAGCTCCCCATGTGGAAAAGCAATGCCGGCCCCTGAAGAATGCGGGGAGCCGGCAGGACCGTGGGGGGATTGGGGACCCCCCCACGGTCCCCAACAGAGAGGGCCAGCCCCGGGGGCTGGGGTCCCCTGGGCCATAAGTGGCCTTGGGAGGGGGCCACACTGAACCCTCCACCATTAAAACAAAAAAATAATAATAATAATAATGAAAAAAAAGGAAAGGCCGGCCCCGGGGATGGGGTCCCTGGGTCCATACATGGCCTCAGGAGTGGGGCCACGCAGCCCCCCTCCAATTCATTTAAAAAATAAAATGGCCATGCCCCAGGGGATGGTGTCCCCGGGGCCGATTATGGCCTTGGGAGGGGGGCGACGCGGCCCCCTTCCAAAATATTTTCATAAAAATAGAATAAGGGGCAGGTCCAGGGGGATGGGGTCCCCAGGGCCAATAATATTCCCCTTGAATACTGGGGGTCCTTGGGGGCCAACTTGCCCACCAGGTGCCTCTAGTATGTGCCAGTGAGCTGCGGGGCAACTAGCCCAACAGGTACCTCCAGTAAGCGCCACGGATCTGCATTGCAGAGTGTTGTAAAAAGGGGCGTGGCCTCTGAACACCTCTCTGCAACGCAGCTTTCTGGCGCATACTGGAGGTACCTGGTGGGCTAGTTGGCCCCCAGGGACTGTCAGGATTGAAGAGGAATTAATTCCCCAACTTAAAACACGCCACAGAGCGTGTTTGCAGACATGGCATCTCAGGCATCGCCCCCTTCCTTCACCATTGTGCAAATGCGCCCCCTGGCGAGTTGTAAGTTGGGAAATTAATTCCCCTTCAATACTGAGGGTCCCTGAGGGCCAACTAGCCCACCAGGTACCTCCAGCATGCGCCAGGGAGCTGCATGGCAGAGAGGTGTTCAGAGGCCGAGCACCTTTTTACACCTCTCTGCAACGCAGCTCTGTGCGCTTACTGGAGGTACCTAGTGGGCTAGTTCGACCGTAGGGACCCTCAGGATTCAAGGGGACTTAATCGTCCAACTTAAAACGGCCACAAGGCGCGTTTACACAGTGGGGATGGGAGGGAACAGGGCCTAATGTGACGTGTGCAAACACGCCCTGTAGCAAGTTTTAAGTTGGGGATATAATTCCCCTGCAATCCTGAGGGCCCCTGGGGGCTAGCTAGCCCACCAGGGGCTTCCAGTAAGCGACACTGTGCTGCGTTGCAGAGAGGTGGTCTAGGCCATGCCTCTTTTTACACCTCTCTGCAAAGCAGCTCTGTGGCGCTTACTGGAGGTATCTAGTGGGCTAGTTGGACCCTAGGGACCCTCAGGATTCAAGGGGACTTAATCTCCCAACTTAAAACGGCCACAGGGCGTGTTTGCACAGCGGTGAAGGGAGGGGACGGGGCCTGGGGTGACGTATGCAAACACATCCTGTGGCGCTTCTTAAGTTAGGGAAATAATTCCCCTTCAATCTTGAGGGCCCCTGGGGGCCAACTAGCCCACCGGGTGCTTCCAGTAAGCACCACTGCGCTGCGTTGCAGAGAGGTGGTCTAGGCCGTGCCCCTTTTTACACCTCTCTGCAACACAGCTCCGTGGCGCTTACTGGAGGTACCTAGTGGGCTAGTTGGACCCTAGGGACCCTCAGGATTGGAGGGGACTTAATCTCCCAAATTAAAACGGCCACAGGGCGTGTTTAGACAGTGGTGAAGGGAAGAGACGGGCCTCATATGACGTGTGTAAACACGCCCTGTGGCGCATTTTAAGTTGGGAAATTAAGTCCTCTTTAATCCAGAGAGTCCCTGTGTCCAACTTGCCACCATGTACCTCCAGTAAGCACCACAGAGCTGCGTTGCACAGAGGTGGTCCTAGTCCATGCCCCATTTTACACCTCTCTGCAATGCAACTCTGTGGCACTTACTGGGCATACCTGGTGGGTTAGGTGGCCCCCAGGGACCATCAGGATTCAAGGGGACTTTATCCCCCAACCTAAAACGCCCACATGTCGTGTTTGCACACATGTCATCTCAGACCACCCCACCCTCCCTTCACCATTGTGCAAACGCACCCCATGGCTCATTTTAAGAGGTAGTTTTGATCCCCCTGCCCTATTTTATACTAGGGGTGTTGAAAGTTGGACTGAGACCGTCAACATTATCGGCGCCCTCTTGCTCTCCTTAACCTTTTTGTGCGCGTAAAACAGCTGCCATTTTGAACACCATGGCTTCCCTGCTCCCGCCGAGAGCCAGCGCTCCTCTCTCCCACTCCTAGCTTCGCCGACATCCCCCGCATACTGACAACCCCCCCCTGCCTGCACCTGCCGCGAATCATAAAACCCCTCTTCAGCGCTGCTCTGCGCCAGGCCCTCGTCCTGTTCCCAGCGCGACACCTCCCTTCTTCCCATTTATGATCCCCGGCCCTTTGATGCAAACCCCTTTTCCCCGTGTGCCCGTTTGTCTTCCTCGTTCCCAGGCCGACACCCAGCTCTGCCGATACTGTTCCTTGCCCCTCCCCGTGCAATAGAAAGTTTCCCCCCAGCAAGGGATCCCCGGGTTGATCAAAGCCCCCCGCCCTACGAGATCCGATCAAACCCCACACACTCCGTGAATCGGCGGAATATCCAGCTGCGCGATGATCATCACCTGTTGTGAACGGGGCGGGGACTCCCACTGTAACCTTGCGTGGGAACGGGCTGGGAAGGGGGGATTCGGAGGATGTCTTTCCGTACATCAAAGTATCGACGAGAATGTGTTACATGCAATAAAAAGATAAACTTGTGTATAAGAGGCCAGGCCTCAGGGATGCAGTTAGAGCACCTCAGAACGATACCTTCTGCCCGTTTTGTTGTGTTCTCCTCCGGAGAGAATAAAAAACCTTGTTTCCTGCCTTCCAGTCTCCAGCGCCTGCCTCTTCAATAGTTTAACTTCTTTGTGGGTTCAAGAGGCGACACCGCCGGGCAAATACTTAAGGATCTTATATTCTGGTTGGTAGTGCCCCCCAATTATTTTCTACAATTGGCGCCCAACGTGGGGCCCATCAGCGACCCATGGATCCAGTGGGAGAGGTCCTGACGACAAAGTGAACGACTGCAACGATCGGGAACGCGTCTGTCCGATAGACCCTCGTCTGACAGCCGATCATCCGAACTTCACTGGTTCCGAACAGACCTCTCTCGAGTGATCTACGGTCCTGACTGGGAACCATCAGGAGTGCCGCGAGGATAACGGAGAAGAGAGGACGATCGGGCGCTGGATTCGGAAGACAGGAAACTGTCCATGCGGTCCGGGTAAGGTCGTGTAAACACGACAAGTCGCGAAATAATTGCTTGATTGCTTGTTTGTTTAAAAATACTAGTATTGCTCTTTTTATTTATTTGGAGATTCACTGTCTGCAAACGGAGAAACAACGGGCTCTCTCTTTGCAAGCAGTGGAGGATAGGTAGGGCAGCAGCCGTGCTTATTTTTCTCCCCCACTCAATAATCACTTGAAACTGAACTGTTGTTCGCAAAACTTTTGTTTCCTGGAGATTCCCTGTCTGCAAACAGGGAAGAGACCACCCTTTTTGCAGATAGTGAAAAGGGTAGGTAACGCAGATCTTTGCGGACCTACTCATTCTCCCCATTGTTATTTATTGGTCTTTTGTTATTTTGATCCATGAGGTATTCACTGCCTGCAAACAACGTAGAATAGAAATATTCTGTCCAGTCTTTGCACCTAGTGATAAGATAGGCAGTGCTGACTTTTTAGTCCCTCGTTACGAGCCGTCATGTCTGTCTTCTCCCCACTGATTAGTAGCCTGTTTAGCCCGGACCGCCTATTAGAGATGGACCATCCAGCCCCACTGGAAGGCACCCCTAATAAGGACATGTTCATGAAGCATGGATTGACCGCTATAGCCTATAGTAAACTATGGCATAAATATACAAAAAAGGGTCAAGAAAGTCAATGGCCCCTGATAGGATCCTTCGATGATGATAAAATAAAAACGCTAGAAACTGCCCTGGGTAAAAACAAGACAACACCTACTATGCTTGACAGCTTCGGCATGTGGCGAAAAGAAACTGAACAACGTAAAAAGAAAACTGAGAGTAGGTTGGAAAAAGAGCTGCGAAAAGCAGCCCACCTAGCTGCTCAGAAACTAGAAAAAGAGATAAAGGAAAGAGAGAAAGCTAAACAGAAACTAGAAATGGAAACGCCAAGCCAGTGTCCGGTTAGAACCCCCTCCATGCTCTACCCTGATTTACCCTCGAAACGACAAGCCAATGAGGACCTGCTGTTAGGTCCTCCTATCATCTACATGCCCCCTCCATATGCCCCTTCTCAACCCGTGGCGCAGCACGCGCCACCCCCAGGTACAAACGAAGGTACCGCCACAGCGTCGGCCCCAATGGCCTCTGTGCCAGCCGAACCCCTTGTATTAAAACCCGCATCAACAACGACGTTAGACGAGCATGAGACTCGAGGGGCTGGCTCTGCAAGAACAAACAGACTAGACAAAGATGAGCGAGCGGGGATCGACAAAATAGCAAGGACACTGGTAGAAAGGAAGGATGATGAAGAGTACATCGCAGATATGTTCAGCTCGTATACAGGGAGTCACAGACGACATTTTACCGTACGACTGTGTTATCATGTCTTGAATGCATACGAGGACCGATATCGAGACAAAGGTCCCGAGAGCCTAAGGACTCTGTACCGGAAGGTCGATATCGGGGATGAGGGCGAGTGTGATGTGTCGGACCTCCTTACGCGTACGCTTGAGGTTTTCCGCCACCTCACTGAACGAAAGCCGGGAGCTAAATCCGCAGCCCCCGTAGTGACCGAACCACCAACCGAGCAATCTAACACCATGATGCCGATACGTGAGGCTGCCCCTTACTGGGTTCCTCCTCGGGGTACAGGGACTCACGATGATGCAAACAACCAAGATGCGAAGGGAAGGGTAGTGTACAACTGGGTCTACCAGCCATGGGACCGGCAAGAGATACTGACATTCCGGAAATCTCTACCCGACCTACGTAAAAACCCCACTGCCTTCTATACTGAATTGGGTACAGCCCTGGGTTCAACGATCATGACCCTGGCTGACATCGACTTGTTCTTCGGGTTATGTCTACCAGCTGATGTGTGGAAGCAAATCCGGAAAGTCGACCACCTTGAGCTGTTTGGACATACCTGGTCACAACTCGATGACCTGGACAAACAACGGGGACCAGGACAAAAGCCGTTGAAATCCATTCTAGACCTCCCAGATAAAATCGTAGAGAAATTAAAAACCCTAATCCCAGAAAAGAAAGTGGACTGGTCGATAGTAACAGCCTGTCGCCAAAAACCCCAGGAGGATGTATCGGAATACTTCTCCCGGTTTGAAACGGTGTTCTCCGATTACAGCGGCCAGGACATGACCACTGCAACCGGACACCATCTGTTTGTCCAGAATTATGTTAAGGGCCTATCATCGGAAATCTCCCAGAAACTACAGGCCAGCGAGAGTAGTTGGGCAGCCTCCAAACCTACAGCGATTCTCCAAATGGCCCAATATTATGAGCATCAGAAAAAGGAAAACGATAGGGCGACAGAGAAAAAGAAGAAGGACTTAAAAGAGAGGGTGATGATTGCCAAACTGCAAGGGGTGACTATAGGACGAGACCAATACCGGGGAAACTACCAGACAAACGTCCCTAAGACTACATTTCCCCAGGACCGCACTGTGACTTCCTACAGTGGACGCACAGACCTTAGAGAAGACCAGTGCGCTTTCTGCAAAGGGACTGGCCATTGGAAATCCCAGTGCCCAGTTCTTCTGGAAATGATCAGAAACAAAGACCCCAGGGATGTAGCAAACGGACCGAGACCTAAGGGACAACAACGAGGGCCCCCAAATGACGCGACTAATGACAGATCAAGCAGACCAAATACGTTCGATCGACCCCGACAGAACCAATATCAACAATCTGACTATGACGACGCTCACACCTTCGCATAGGACAGCCAAGGGCGAGGGAGGGATCCAGTCGAGCTCTATGTTGACCAGCAGGGCCCTTATGTCACTGCTAAGGTCCTGGGTACCAAGTCTCCATTTCTGGTGGACACTGGCGCAACACGTAGTGCGTTATCTAAACGACTGATTCCAAGGGCACCCTTGTCTGGCTCACTCATAACATCGACAGGTTTCGATGGAACGCCCTCCACCAACCCTTTGTCTGCCCCGATTCTCTTTGACGTAGAAAACAACACCACCGACACCACGTTCTTGCTTTCCTCCAATAGCCCTGACGCCATTATGGGACTTGACTTACTGAAACACTTCCGAGCGACGATTAGGTGTTCTCAAGATGGAGTTCGAGTGTTTCTTTACGACAACCCCGTTCTGCTTAGACATTGCTCTCCCCGACACATGTTTTCCATCACCGACGTTGACGCGTCCCTGCTTGACACTCTACCTCCGTATCTGTGGGCCAAAGCGGATTCGGACGTAGGGCGTATGTTAATTGACCCAGTGCACATTACTGTCCGACCAGACGCAACACTCCCAAAACTCCCACAATATCGGATATCGCCAGAGGGCGAGAAGGCATTGGTAATGATTATCCAGTCACTGATAGACGCAGGAGTGGTAGAGGAAGTGGTTAGCAACGTTTGCAACAGCCCTATCTTGCCCATTATCAAGAAGCAGGGAGAGGGAGATGAGAAAGCATACCGTTTCATCATCGACCTCCGAGAGATCAATAAAGTGGTGGTACCCCAGTACCCTGTGGTCTCAGACATCACCACCATCCTGACCTTGATTCCATCCACTGCCACCACCTTTTCCGTCATCGACCTCAAGAACGCATTCTTCTCCATCCCCATCCACCCAGACAGCCGATATCTCTTCGGCTTTACCCTAAAAGCCCGCTCATATAGGTTTTGCCGAGCGCCTCAAGGCTACACGGAAAGCCCTAGCATCTACAGCCAGGCCCTCAAAAGACAACTAGACCAAGTCCAGTTACCCGACGGGGTGGTGTTGGTACAATATGTCGATGACATCCTTTTGGCAGCCGACACCACCCCTCTAGCGGTTACCGCCACCATTCAACTCTTGCACTTCCTTGCGGAAAATGGCCACAAGGTCTCCAAGAAGAAGTTGCAATTCTGCCTACCCCAGGTCACTTACCTAGGCCACCTTTTGTCCAAAGATGGAAGAAAACTCACCCCTGATCGAATCCAAACCATTTTAGATACCCCTGTCCCTAAAACCCAGAAGCAGGTTCGCTCCCTATTAGGCCTCACCTCCTTCTGCCGACAATGGTTACCAAACTTCAGCCTCGTTGTAAAACCACTGCTTTCTCTGCTAAACAAAGATGTCCCTTTCCCACTCCCTTGGACTCCCGAGTGTCAAACTTCCTTCACAGAACTGCGAGATGCCCTTTGCTCAGCCCCTGTCCTGGGTACCCCTGATTACAAAAAGCCCTTCTCCCTTTACACTCACGAAAGGGAGGGGTGCGCTTTATCTGTCCTGACCCAGGCCATCGGCCCTAAGCAACGACCGTGCGCTTACTTCTCTGCCACTCTTGACCCTGTCGCCAGAGCCTTGCCTGCCTGCCTTCGAGCTGTAGCTGCTGCTGCAGTCTCTATCCGACAGAGTGAGGGGATTGTACTCTCGAATTCCCTCACGGTACTGGTACCCCATGCAGTCGACACCCTCCTGAACCAAACCAAGACGCAACATCTGACGAGTGCACGACTGACTGGATACGAACTGACCTTGCTTGCCCCCCATATCACCCTGAAAAGATGCACCACACTGAACCCAGCAACTCTGTTACCCTTGCCAGAGAACGATCCCAATGTGCACCCCGTACATGACTGCGTGACTCTTACGGACGAACAGACCAGGAGTAGGGTCGATCTCAGAGACACGGCTTTCCCTGACCCCGACGGGGAGCTGTGGGTGGACGGTTCTTGCATCAAACTCCCCGATGGTACCACTTCCGCTGCCTATGCAGTCACCACGGCTCGAACTGTAGTAGAAACAGCCCGCATCGCCCAGCGATCTGCCCAGGCAGCGGAACTGATTGCTTTGACGCGAGCCTGCATCCTGGCAACAGGAACCACGGCGAACATTTACACCGACAGCCAGTATGCCTTCGGGGTGGTTCACCATTTTGGGCTCCTCTGGAGGGAGAGAGGATTCTTGACCTCACACGGCACACCCATTTTGCACGGGGATCTAGTCTCCGCCTTAATTGAAGCTGTCCTCCTCCCCAACAAACTTGCCGTTATCAAATGCCAGGCACACAAGAAAGTGACAGACATTATTGGACAGGGAAATGCACTAGCCGACATCACCGCCCGAACGACAGCTGAAAATAGAACGACAACACATATGTACGTGACCAGGTCACAAGCAGAAAACTGGACTGACGCCAAGGACACAATTAGAGACATACAAACGACTAGCACACAACACGAATTGACTGAATGGACACGGGTGGGATTGAAAGACGATGAAGGCTGCTGGCGGACAAAAGACACGAACAGATGGTTGCTACCTGATTCGTACTTGATTCCCATATTAACCATGGCACACTCCCCTGCCCACATAGGATCAGCCCCCATGATCGAACTTGTCTCCAGGGTTTGGCACAATGACAAGATCCCAGATTCCGCCAAACGCCTGGTCCAACAATGCTTAATATGCCTACAACACAACCCCGGGAAAGGAACTGTAGTACCCCGGGGGGGATTTGGGGTCCCAAACCACCCATTTGAAGTCCTGCAGATGGACTACATCCAGCTAGACAGATGCCAAGGCCTGAAATATGTACTCGTCGTGGTGTGCGCATTTAGCAAGTGGGTGGAAGCATATCCAACCCGTGACAACACCGCTATGGCCACTGCAAAGGTTCTGTTAAAGGAGTTTTTCCCCCGTTATGGCCTCTGTCGTGTTTTATGGAGTGATAATGGCCCCCACTTTATAGCCAAAGTTATCCAGCTCATCCTAAATGGGCTGGGTATTAAACAGAAATTCCACGCAGTCTTCCACCCTCAATCTGCTGGGCTTGTCGAACGACACAATGCCACACTAAAGCTTAAACTGGCCAAAATAGTGGCTACGACGGGCCTGAAATGGCCAGACGCCCTCCCATTGGCATTGCTATCGATGCGCTCTACCCCCACCCGACATCACTTAACCCCTTACGAAGTTGTCTTCGGTCGACCCATGAGCGTCTGGTCTGCCCCGAAACCAACTTCCATTCATGACGTTCCGGATGTCCTAATGTCTGATTATCTGTACAAATTGACTGAAACTTTGTCTGTCCTTCATCAGCAGGTGCAGCAGGCCATCCCCGATGCTTCCAGGGGTCCGGGTCACGCCATCCAGCCGGGGGACTTCGTGCTGATCCGAAATTTTCAGCGATCAAAGAGTTTGGAACCCCGGTGGACGGGCCCCTGGCAAGTGCTGATCACCACTCGGACCGCACTTCGAGTGGAGGGGAAGAAACACTGGCTGCACGCTCATCACTGCAAAAAGGTCTCTCCAGCCCTGGCCACGACAGACACCGTCAACACCCAAGAAGAGCTCCTGAACCAGGACCGACCATCGTTGAACTGCTACCCTGACACTGAGACACTTGAACTGTCAAAACATCCTGACCCCACTGTGCCATCTCGAGAAGGGTATTTCCTGCGTCGAAAGGAGGGAGCTTCGGCTAAGTAGGCCACGGACTAGGTTAAAGGATCTCAGAACGGTGACCCAAACTACCAAGGGTTACCTGGAGAGAAGCTAAAACTAAGTCTGTGGTCCTGCCCACTACCGAGCACCTTGAAGACGAAGATGATGGAAGCGCCAGATAAGAAGATGATGGAAGCGCCAAATAAGAAGCCGACGGAGACAGCAGGAAATACCCACTACAGAAATCCGAGAATAGACAGACTCCATAGCTCAAAGACAATTGCACTCTTCATCGTAATCCTCCTCTGTTTTCTCCTCATGACTACGCTCTGGATTATGGAAGAACACGCACCTGCTCACGAAACATTCCTAACCACTGCTCAGCCTACCACCATGAAGGAACATTATCTAATTTCGCTCTCTCCTCAACTAAGAGAGAGGCGAAAGGAGTTTTGGAACAACTCTTTCGTGCAGCTACTTCACCAGCACAATCTTGCCACCAATACCACCAACTGCTGGATCTGTGGGTTGCTACCCCATGCCACTGGACATTCAATACCATTCATCCCTTCACCCTTCTCTGTCCACGGCTCCTGCCTTGCCTGGCTGATCCTCCTGCAAGAGAGCTATACGGGCAATGCCACCTCCAGCAGAACTGCAGCACATTCTTCTCATGGGACCGGGCGAAACAAGACAAAGACACACTTCTGCCCGCTGACCCCCAGCGACTCGAACCAAATGGACATCCCGGCTAAAGAACGAATCGAAATGCAGGTGTTCAACGATCCAACCAGACCCACCTTCTCCTATCTGCGGAAACGAACGGCTGCCACTCTGACTGTGGCCCTGACGGTCATCAACGTCACAGGCCACATGTGTGTAGAAGGACTTGGGACACAGCTGGTGGGTCGCAGCGCTTGCCGCTTTACCCGAACTCTGGATTCCACGGATCCACCTTCCTTTGTGTCATCCCCAAACATGTATTTCATCTGCGGCACGAAGGCCTACACCTGGCTCCCCAAAGGTTGGGGGGGCACTTGCTACATCTCCTTCGTCCTTCCTCCAACATATGTGGCCCCAGCGAATCACCACAGGCAAAAACGAGCCAAAGACGTTGAGCAAGCCGACTCAACAGGGGCGCAGTTCCTCGATGCTATGAAAGGACTCGTCCCCCTCTGGGGCCCGATGGCAAACAGCCGTGCCATCCGACATTTGACTCAGGCAGTCGAGACAACCATGAACATCACAGCGGGCATCTTTGCCAACAACACTGCCGAGCTCCAAGCAGTCCGTTTGGTGGCCCTTCAGAACCGCTTCGTTCTAGATGTGGTTCTGGCGGACCGTGGAGGAGCATGCCGCATTATTGGGTCCAGCTGTTGTACATACATACCGGACAACTCACCCTCAGTGTACAAAGCCATCGAACATCTTCACAGACTCTCTTCGGAAGTTCACCAAGAGCAAGAAGAATGGTCGCTTGGTGGTTGGTTCTGGGACACCGTCAAAAGCTGGGGCTGGAGACTGCTCACCATTATCATGATTCCCGTAGTTGTAATATGTAGCCTATGCTTAGGAATTCAATGTCTGCCACCTATGTGTTCTCTATGTGCGAGTTGCATTTTTCCCAAAACTGTGGACATTGGAAGCGAACATATGAGAGCATTGTATGATACCGAAGTTAGAAATTTGATGAAAATTGACATTGAGTAAAGCAAGGTGGCTAGATATGTTGAAAAGGGGGGACTGTTGAAAGTTGGACTGAGACCGTCAACATTATCGGCGCCCTCTTGCTCTCCTTAACCTTTTTGTGCGCGTAAAACAGCCGCCATTTTGAACACCATGGCTTCCCTGCTCCCGCCGAGAGCCAGCGCTCCTCTCTCCCACTCCTAGCTTCGCCGACATCCCCCGCATACTGACAACCCCCCCCTGCCTGCACCTGCCGCGAATCATAAAACCCCTCTTCAGCGCTGCTCTGCGCCAGGCCCTCGTCCTGTTCCCAGCGCGACACCTCCCTTCTTCCCATTTATGATCCCCGGCCCTTTGATGCAAACCCCTTTTCCCCGTGTGCCCGTTTGTCTTCCTCGTTCCCAGGCCGACACCCAGCTCTGCCGATACTGTTCCTTGCCCCTCCCCGTGCAATAGAAAGTTTCCCCCCAGCAAGGGATCCCCGGGTTGATCAAAGCCCCCCGCCCTACGAGATCCGATCAAACCCCACACACTCCGTGAATCGGCGGAATATCCAGCTGCGCGATGATCATCACCTGTTGTGAACGGGGCGGGGACTCCCACTGTAACCTTGCGTGGGAACGGGCTGGGAAGGGGGGATTCGGAGGATGTCTTTCCGTACATCAAAGTATCGACGAGAATGTGTTACATGCAATAAAAAGATAAACTTGTGTATAAGAGGCCAGGCCTCAGGGATGCAGTTAGAGCACCTCAGAACGATACCTTCTGCCCGTTTTGTTGTGTTCTCCTCCGGAGAGAATAAAAAACCTTGTTTCCTGCCTTCCAGTCTCCAGCGCCTGCCTCTTCAATAGTTTAACTTCTTTGTGGGTTCAAGAGGCGACACCGCCGGGCAAATACTTAAGGATCTTATATTCTGGTTGGTAGTGCCCCCCAATTATTTTCTACAGGGGCTTACAGAGGAGGTCTTGCTAATCACAGGGGGACCCCAACGCATAGTGCTCCCTAGTGTATGTAGGTGTTTTCACTGTATTCTAAGTGTCTTTTAACATAGCATTGTCTCTAGGACTGATTACTCTGACTCAGTTACCACCAGTACCCGTCTGAAAAAGTTGAAGGTACAGGATGATTTCGCAACAAGGCTTCTTTCTGCTCCCCTGTTTGTTCTTTCTGCACGTTTTCCATCTTCCTGCACTTTTCTTCGTCTTTGAGGACTTCTGTTGCTTCTTTCTGCATTTCTTTTTTTTCTTTCCGTGTGTTTTGTCTTCTTTCTTCACATGTCCTACCTCTGTAGGCATAGTTAGAAACTAGCATTTAAAAAACCTTTGAAATTCACTTAAAAAACCATAGGTTTCAGGCATGTTATAGTTAGGAATTAGCATTTAAAAAACGTTAGAAATTCACTGAAAAAACCATAGGTTTCAGGGGCATTATAGTTAGCTGGACATTTCACTCGTACAAAACCATTCAAATTCCCCCGTTATAGTTAGTTCAGCTAACTATAACTCACGCGCCCGCAATGCACTGCTGATGACGTCACATAATACAACACTCATGACATGGTCAGTGACATCACTCATGACATCACTGATGACATCTCAAATGACAATGGTTTTGTACGAGTGAAATGTCCAGCTAACTATAACGCCCCTGAAACCTATGTTTTTTTCAGGAAATATATATATATATATTTATATATCATCAACATGTATATGTGGAGATATTGAAAATCTATATATACTTACCTTTTGACAGTGGCGGCTCCTCGGCTAAGGCGACGCCCCACTGCTCTGCAGCAGTGAAATGAAGGATTTAAAAAAAAATAATTTTTAGGTTATTATCATTTTATTTTGTCCTGCTGCCACTGCTTTACAGTACAGAAAAGGGGGTGGTGATGAACAGAGTGTCTGAATTAAGCAGACCACTCTTACCCAGTCCAAAGATCAGGGCTTGATCCATCACCGTTATTTATCTCACTGCCCCATCCCAGCTCAGAACCTGGCTATATGCAAATTAGTCTGTCCCTGGCCCAGTGCATCATGGGAACAGGGCAGACCAAACTACCAAGCCAATTCTTCACCAGAAAGGAGACAAGCTACCGGGGACCGGTTTCTGGCATTTCAGCCTCTTCGGCCCGGCTTGCTTGAATCCTGATGGAGCAGTGAGAAAGGGACTCATGTCTGAGTATACCCTGCCACACCTATAGTGGCCAAAAACGATACAGAAAAGGGGGTGGTGATGAACAGAGTGTCTGAATTAAGCAGACCACTCTTACCCAGTCCAAAGATCAGGGCTTGATCCATCACCGTTATTTATCTCACTGCCCCATCCCAGCTCAGAACCTGGCTATATGCAAATTAGTCTGTCCCTGGCCCAGTGCATCATGGGAACAGGGCAGACCAAACTACCAAGCCGGGCCGAAGACGGCTGAAATGCCAGAAACCGGTCCCCGGAAGCTTGTTTCCTTCCCAGTGTAAGAATTGGCTTTTGTAGTCTGGTCTGCCCTGTTCCCATGATGCACTGGGCCAGGGACAGACTAATTTGCATACAGCCAGGTTCTGAAACTGGGATGGTGCAATGAGCTAAAAAACGGTGTTGGATCTAGCCCTGATCTCTTGACTGGGTGAGAGTATTCTGCTTAATTCAGAGACTCTGTCCATCACCACCCCTTGTTGTAAATTATTTTGTCCACCCTAAGCGTGGAAGGGTATACTCAGATGTGAGTCCCTTGCTCATTGCACCATCAGGATTCAAGCAAGCCGGGCCGAAGACGGCTGAAATGCCAGAAACCGGTCCCCGGAAGCTTGTTTCCTTCCCAGTGTAAGAATTGGCTTTTGTAGTCTGGTCTGCCCTGTTCCCATGATGCACTGGGCCAGGGACAGACTAATTTGCATACAGCCAGGTTCTGAAACTGGGATGGTGCAATGAGCTAAAAAATGGTGTTGGATCTAGCCCTGATCTCTTGACTGGGTGAGAGTATTCTGCTTAATTCAGAGACTCTGTCCATCACCACCCCTTGTTGTAAATTATTTTGTCCACCCTAAGCGTGGAAGGGTATACTCAGATGTGAGTCCCTTGCTCATTGCACCATCAGGATTCAAGCAAGCCGGGCCGAAGACGGCTGAAATGCCAGAAACCGGTCCCCGGAAGCTTGTTTCCTTCCCAGTGTAAGAATTGGCTTTTGTAGTCTGCTCTGCCCTGTTCCCATGATGCACTGGGCCAGGGACAGACTAATTTGCATACAGCCAGGTTCTGAAACTGGGATGGTGCAATGAGCTAAAAAACGGTGTTGGATCTAGCCCTGATCTCTTGACTGGGTGAGAGTATTCTGCTTAATTCAGAGACTCTGTCCATCACCACCCCTTGTTGTAAATTATTTTGTCCACCCTAAGCGTGGAAGGGTATACTCAGATGTGAGTCCCTTGCTCATTGCACCATCAGGATTCAAGCAAGCCGGGCCGAAGACGGCTGAAATGCCAGAAACCGGTCCCCGGAAGCTTGTTTCCTTCCCAGTGTAAGAATTGGCTTTTGTAGTCTGGTCTGCCCTGTTCCCATGATGCACTGGGCCAGGGACAGACTAATTTGCATACAGCCAGGTTCTGAAACTGGGATGGTGCAATGAGCTAAAAAACGGTGTTGGATCTAGCCCTGATCTCTTGACTGGGTGAGAGTATTCTGCTTAATTCAGAGACTCTGTCCATCACCACCCCTTGTTGTAAATTATTTTGTCCACCCTAAGCGTGGAAGGGTATACTCAGATGTGAGTCCCTTGCTCATTGCACCATCAGGATTCAAGCAAGCCGGGCCGAAGACGGCTGAAATGCCAGAAACCGGTCCCCGGAAGCTTGTTTCCTTCCCAGTGTAAGAATTGGCTTTTGTAGTCTGGTCTGCCCTGTTCCCATGATGCACTGGGCCAGGGACAGACTAATTTGCATACAGCCAGGTTCTGAAACTGGGATGGTGCAATGAGCTAAAAAACGGTGTTGGATCTAGCCCTGATCTCTTGACTGGGTGAGAGTATTCTGCTTAATTCAGAGACTCTGTCCATCACCACCCCTTGTTGTAAATTATTTTGTCCACCCTAAGCGTGGAAGGGTATACTCAGATGTGAGTCCCTTGCTCATTGCACCATCAGGATTCAAGCAAGCCGGGCCGAAGACGGCTGAAATGCCAGAAACCGGCCCCCGGAAGCTTGTTTCCTTCCCAGTGTAAAAATTGGCTTTTGTAGTCTGGTCTGCCCTGTTCCCATGATGCACTGGGCCAGGGACAGACTAATTTGCATACAGCCAGGTTCTGAAACTGGGATGGTGCAATGAGCTAAAAAACGGTGTTGGATCTAGCCCTGATCTCTTGACTGGGTGAGAGTATTCTGCTTAATTCAGAGACTCTGTCCATCACCACCCCTTGTTGTAAATTATTTTGTCCACCCTAAGCGTGGAAGGGTATACTCAGATGTGAGTCCCTTGCTCATTGCACCATCAGGATTCAAGCAAGCCGGGCCGAAGACGGCTGAAATGCCAGAAACCGGTCCCCGGAAGCTTGTTTCCTTCCCAGTGTAAGAATTGGCTTTTGTAGTCTGGTCTGCCCTGTTCCCATGATGCACTGGGCCAGGGACAGACTAATTTGCATACAGCCAGGTTCTGAAACTGGGATGGTGCAATGAGCTAAAAAACGGTGTTGGATCTAGCCCTGATCTCTTGACTGGGTGAGAGTATTCTGCTTAATTCAGAGACTCTGTCCATCACCACCCCTTGTTGTAAATTATTTTGTCCACCCTAAGCGTGGAAGGGTATACTCAGATGTGAGTCCCTTGCTCATTGCACCATCAGGATTCAAGCAAGCCGGGCCGAAGACGGCTGAAATGCCAGAAACCGGTCCCCGGAAGCTTGTTTCCTTCCCAGTGTAAGAATTGGCTTTTGTAGTCTGGTCTGCCCTGTTCCCATGATGCACTGGGCCAGGGACAGACTAATTTGCATACAGCCAGGTTCTGAAACTGGGATGGTGCAATGAGCTAAAAAACGGTGTTGGATCTAGCCCTGATCTCTTGACTGGGTGAGAGTATTCTGCTTAATTCAGAGACTCTGTCCATCACCACCCCTTTTTGTAAATTATTTTGTCCACCCTAAGCGTGGAAGGGTATACTCAGATGTGAGTCCCTTGCTCATTGCACCATCAGGATTCAAGCAAGCCGGGCCGAAGACGGCTGAAATGCCAGAAACCGGTCCCCGGAAGCTTGTTTCCTTCCCAATGTAAGAATTGGCTTTTGTAGTCTGGTCTGCCCTGTTCCCATGATGCACTGGGCCAGGGACAGACTAATTTGCATACAGCCAGGTTCTGAAACTGGGATGGTGCAATGAGCTAAAAAACGGTGTTGGATCTAGCCCTGATCTCTTGACTGGGTGAGAGTATTCTGCTTAATTCAGAGACTCTGTCCATCACCACCCATTGTTGTAAATTATTTTGTCCACCCTAAGCGTGGAAGGGTATACTCAGATGTGAGTCCCTTGCTCATTGCACCATCAGGATTCAAGCAAGCCGGGCCGAAGACGGCTGAAATGCCAGAAACCGGTCCCCGGAAGCTTGTTTCCTTCCCAGTGTACGAATTGGCTTTTGTAGTCTGGTCTGCCCTGTTCCCATGATGCACTGGGCCAGGGACAGACTAATTTGCATACAGCCAGGTTCTGAAACTGGGATGGTGCAATGAGCTAAAAAACGGTGTTGGATCTAGCCCTGATCTCTTGACTGGGTGAGAGTATTCTGCTTAATTCAGAGACTCTGTCCATCACCACCCCTTGTTGTAAATTATTTTGTCCACCCTAAGCGTGGAAGGGTATACTCAGATGTGAGTCCCTTGCTCATTGCACCATCAGGATTCAAGCAAGCCGGGCCGAAGACGGCTGAAATGCCAGAAACCGGTCCCCGGAAGCTTGTTTCCTTCCCAGTGTAAGAATTGGCTTTTGTAGTCTGGTCTGCCCTGTTCCCATGATGCACTGGGCCAGGGACAGACTAATTTGCATACAGCCAGGTTCTGAAACTGGGATGGTGCAATGAGCTAAAAAACGGTGTTGGATCTAGCCCTGATCTCTTGACTGGGTGAGAGTATTCTGCTTAATTCAGAGACTCTGTCCATCACCACCCCTTGTTGTAAATTATTTTGTCCACCCTAAGCGTGGAAGGGTATACTCAGATGTGAGTCCCTTGCTCATTGCACCATCAGGATTCAAGCAAGCCGGGCCGAAGACGGCTGAAATGCCAGAAACCGGTCCCCGGAAGCTTGTTTCCTTCCCAGTGTAAGAATTGGCTTTTGTAGTCTGGTCTGCCCTGTTCCCATGATGCACTGGGCCAGGGACAGACTAATTTGCATACAGCCAGGTTCTGAAACTGGGATGGTGCAATGAGCTAAAAAACGGTGTTGGATCTAGCCCTGATCTCTTGACTGGGTGAGAGTATTCTGCTTAATTCAGAGACTCTGTCCATCACCACCCCTTGTTGTAAATTAGCCACTGCTTTACAGGGCAGGGCAGGGCAGGGCTGCTCTGAAGACAGGAGCAGGGGGAGGAGTGGTGAGGACACTTTGAAAGGGCGCATGAATGTTCTCTACCCTGGCTTCATTATAGCCTGGGTGGAGAAACATGCCCAAGCTTCCATTCTCCGGCTGAGCGCCAAACCACAGCACTAAGACCAATCACAACACTCACTGCAGCGTTGTGATTGGCTTAGGGGAGCCTGGATGTGCTTCTTGTCTTGGCTGTGCAGAGGGATGAGAATGAGAGATGGATGCGAGACGTGGCGGTAAGGTAATGTTTTTTTCTTATTATTTCCGTTCCCCTTACACCCCCACCCCACCTTCCCCCCCCGCCTCGCCACCCCTGATCTGTGTCAGCCGCCACGGCCTTTTGATATTTTGTCCCTCTATATTCTATCTATGATATTAGTGTACCACGATTTTCTGTAGTCGATGTTCAGGATTTACACCACAGATATCATTGGCGTTGAAAGAGAAAAAAGAGATTAGAATTTTCACCCAACATTATATTTTTAAAATTAAATAGAACCAGAAAAATTGACTGTTCAGTTTTGCAAATATATTTGCTAAAACATCCAGGTGTTTTACAGGCCAGGCAATTGTGAAGCGAGAAAAAAGAAAACCATGATTCATCTACTAGAACCAAAGGTGGACATTCCACACTATCAAATTGCAATAAAATCCACAGCCGCAAATTATATAGGCGCTTAGAAGAAAATTAAGTGCTTCTCCTTTCGTGTTGCTTTGTGACGATCCAGTACTGAAAAGTAGCCCCTGCAGTATACCACGATTTTCTCGTGTGTGCAGTGTGAGCAAAACCAGGCCCTTTTAGATATTTTTTTCTCTACTCAAGACTATTCTGGAGCAATAGAATTAGCTTGCACTGTACCATACCTTTGTAAGTTTCTGTTTGCAGAAAATACAACCATACTTTGGCCCTCATAAGGAGTTTGATTAATATTGGTATGGCGATACTGGAAAACGATTCGCAATTAGGTTATGGCAAACCCCTATGTACACCTATGTACAACAGTGTCTCAGACACAGTTAGCGAATCCCAAAAGGTCAAATATGTAAATGCCTCATCAATATTCATGAGGAAGGTCGCCATTGGGACCCATTGTGAATGGCTACAATCACAGGGATGGTGGCCTGCTGGGGTCAGCAGACCACCATATCTGTGATTGCTTTTTAAATAAAGCATTTTTTTTTGTAATGCAGTCTGTTTTCCTTAAAGGAAAATGGGATGCATTTCGAAAATAAAAATGAAAAGCTAACTTTTCATTTTTTAGGAGTAGGCAGTGGTCCATGGGCACACTGCCTGCACTTAAAAAATGCTGGTGCCCACGTTCACAAAGGGGACGGGGTCCCTTGGGAATCTCTTTCTTTGGCAAATGGGTTACCACCAAATTGAAGTTGGTGGTAACCGCCGAATGTTTTGCGACCACATTCCCAGTCGGAAACTTAACACCCCCTTCCTAATAGCGACTAGCAAACCCTATTTTGCGAGTGAGTAATAGGTTACTGACTCGCATAATATGGTAGGTACATGCCAAAAAGCATTTTACCTGTCACAAATGGCCTTATGGTCCCCTTACAAGCATTAAACTGCTTCCTACATCTGGCCCTTTGTCCCCAGAAAGGAGGATAACAACCCTGATCTGGGAATATTGGTTCGAATTCCATGTGTTTTTCCCCCGATTCCAACGACCAACCAGGCAATTTATGCCTGTTCAGAGCGGATGGAAATGTAAGCGGAAGTACTTAATTTGTAACTAAATAAGTGCCAGGGCCCTCGTCAGGAGGCCACTGCAGCTAGCACCACCCATTTCCCCTGCCAGTGGTGCCAGTGACAGTATCAGCACAACTACTTACCATCACACTCATACAAGTGTGACAATGCAGACTATTCTAGGCCTCCCAAAGCTATAAGATGGCTTGGGCGGTAAGCATTAGTAATTTGTAATGTATATTAAATTAATAAACAACTGTTGTTGTGCACCACTATGTGGCAGACTGTTCTAAGTGCCGGTGTTGATAATGAAGTACCGGTGCCGAGCACCGGCTCAAATTAAGCACTGGTTAGTGGGATGATTGGTGGGGCCCGGAGGGTATTCAGAGTAGGCCACAACTGAGTAGTGTTAAGCCGGGGGAGTGTTTTCTGCTCACCATGGTTGTGAGGTGTCAGGCAGGGGCAGGTTGTGCTCTTGCCCGCAGCCGTATCCCCACAGCAGTTTCACGGGAGTGCACCTGTCCCCAATGAAACCAGGCCCAGTGTCCCCAGTCCCACAATTATCTGATCCAGAGACACCAGGCTGCTTGTTACAGCCCGCCGAGGTATCCCCCAGGAGTTAATGCACCAGGTAGTATACTTCCACTCGTGATAAGAGCTTATGTGCTCCAAGTTCCATCAGCTCTGAAAAATGCCCTTGCCACTGCCAATGGTAACACCCTTGCCCGGAAAGAAATGCCATCCTGGTAAAGTTTCACAACCTTAGTGAAATGAACTGGATAAATGCAACTTCGGAGATAGCAAACCTGGGAAACTGTTATCTCGACTGTCAAGAGACAGGAGATAAGGTAAGGAATGCTGAACAGCAACTCTTAATGACGTGCAAGACGAATAAGCTTTCATCGCCTGCTGTCTGGAGCAAGCCTGATTCAGAGGCGTCCATTCCAGCGAGCAATACAGATCTCTTACTCTAAATGCAGTCCTGCCCAAGTGAACACGATGTTGGATTATAGCTCTAAAAATTATGATTTTGGGAATTTATTTTGCTTCAGCATTTTTGGGAAGTGGTCTGTGACGTAGTTTTTGTGTTTCTTGACTCTGAACTTAATTTCTCTCTTTAAGCCTCTAGCCACCTCCTCCCATAATGTTGTTTTGTATATAAGAAATAGATCTGCTTTTGCAGATGTAATGTCCTGAAGTACATGGCTCTGCAGTAACCCTTTGCCCAACGGGGATTGCAAAGTGATGGGTTCTCTATCAATTGTTGTCTAGTTAGTATGGGATATGTGTCAGTGCTTAATTTGTGAAAGAAAGAGTGCAGGCGCCGGAAGCTCTGCTCAGAAGCCTTCAGCCGGTACAATTAAACATAGTTGCACCCAGTACCATGAGGTAGTCTGAACTCAGCCTCTTGCCTTTTTATCCACTGCCAGACGCTCCCTACCCCTTTATCTCACTCTTGCAGTTTCTGCTTTCTCACTTTGTGATGAGTTTTTCGTCTTTCTCTTCCTCCTTCCGATTCGTGTGTTTTCCCTCTCTTGGGAAATGTCTGAGGCAGTAAATAGTGCGAGTCCCCAAAAATAAGTGCTGGTGGGCCCCACGGCGACCATTGACTCACATTAATCACTGGATACACAGGAGTGGTGGGGGGATACATGGACACAATTAAATGGACATTTAAATGTAAAGCATGACCGCAGGCTTACTTTACTTTTCGTTGTTTTTAGTTTTGAGTCCCATCATTACTTAAAAATCTGACTTACTTATTAAATTGTTCCTAATAAGTTTTTGCAACAAAATACTGATTTTCTATGTGTTAAATTACACATTAGGCCAACTGAAAACGCTCCCTTGTGACCTATAAGTACTTTTATCTTCGGAAATGACTCTCAAACACAGGGCATACACCAACAATGTCTACACAGAAAGTGAATTATTTCTCATTTTATTTAATTTTTCAGTAAAAAAAGTCTTTTTTTTCATTTTTATCATAATTCTCAAATATATCACTTATAAAAATATGTACATTCTGCAAAGAGGCTTCGGAAAATATATTTTTCACCACAACGAAGCTATGCATATATATCTTTAGTTATACAAATTCATATAAACCAAGGTCAATTAAATGTGCACATAACAGGTAAAGAGCCACACACGCACAACACATACATACTTCCTAAACATCCATCCCATCACAAAAACAACAACAAAAATATCTCCTATAGCGTTGAATCTGGTGTCCAATACATGACCAAAGTCATGAGATTTAGAAAAAAAGTAGAAGGTCGACGCGTTTCGGTGGAAAAGACAGGAGTACGGACCACCTTCTTCAGGACCAATCAGATACAGTGCGCATAGGACCTCTAAACCTGGAATGCGAATCTGAAACAATATATACAAAAAATAATGATTTCCAAATACGTCCTGTGATACATAGTACAATCTTATTTACATTTGGGACAACAAAATGAACCAATACCAACACTCAAATTTCTCACAACTTAACACCACCTGGTGAACCTTATAGCCCAAAAAATAATAAATAAAGTGTGATCCCTTTAATCTAGAAACAGAAAGAAATGTCTTTTCAATGCCACAGATGGTACTACAGTCCAAGGCAAGATCAAAAAACCTATTGGATAAATACCTTCCCAAGAGACGAACGTATATGTAGAGATACTTCTACAGGATTGCAACGCCCTATCACACGATCTGATATAGGAAGGACGGAGATATTACTCAACCATTCTATACATTTTACTGGTAGTGCGATAAAATAGTCATCAGATAGTACCTGGAGGTTTGCCAAATTTAGTGGAACCAGATTTATGTTGCTTTTTCTCGATGTAATTGGGGCGACTGTCTGCTAAAAGGTATAACAACATAAAAAGAAAATAAATTTTGCTGTAAGGCCCTACTCAGACTCACCTTCTGTAAAAAAGTTTAGGCATACACCAAAATACCTATTACCTGTAAGGTATAGGTATACAAGATGGCAAAACAAGGCAGGGAGCGGCTATTTGCAGTCTCTAAATTAAACTTTTTTTCTTCATTAAAGATGTGGAGAGGACGCCACCTCTAAAGAGGAATGATTAGAGGTACATGTCAAACATCCTCTCAAATTCAGATCTGAGAAAGCATTATTTACAACATGTAAATGACTACTTACTTTTAAGTGTTTTTCAAGTGCAGAATGACTATCACAATCGTCACCAGAATAGGATGTATGCCAACACCTAAGAAAAGAGCATACACGCTTTAGAAAGGAGGGATCTCCTATAAAGCTGCACCCATAGTCAAAAAAGAGGATCTTAGTGTCCCGAATGCGTTTTTTTTTATGTTATGTTACATGATATGAATACATATGGTGAGCAGTTTGCCACTTGTTAGGCCTTCACAGTATCATTTGACTCAGTATATTTTCACCCAGGTTTGAAGACGTATTTATTTATTCATTCATAAAGTTTTATATAGCATGAACATGATCCCGAGGGATATCAGAGCGCTTTACAATTGGAGGCAGAGGAAGGTAAAAGTTGCAGTACATGTGTCAAACCGGGATACCAAACAGAGCACATATCAAAATAGAACTCACAGAACAATAACGGATACAAATGAAGGGGTCGACAAAGAGGAAGATAACAACTGGTACATAGCGAACTAGGAGGGGAGCAAATGATTTGAGAAAGAAAAAAACCCCAAGAATAAAATCCAGCGCAGGGCTTAAAGGTGTAAGTCCAATGCATTAGAGCAGACAATCCAGCACCCTATTAGGTAGGAACTTGGTTATACGGAATTCTTTTACTTCCACTTTAAAAGCAACCTTTGAGGTGATTCTCCGTATTTCTGGTGGGAGAGAGTTCCAGATCTTCTGTGCAGAGCCGGAGAAAGTTCGGTGACACGTTCTCCTTTTGCGAAAGATCTGAGGTTTCAGGAGGAGGGAGTTAGCACTCCTAGAGGGTCTACTCCCTTTGGATTGCTCCAGCTTTTGCGCTAGATAACTGGGGGTTTTGAAAAGGAGGGCTTTGCGTGATAGGCAGGCAATCTTTAGATGTATTCTTGTTTCATATGGTAGCCAGTTTAGTGGTTTTAAGACTGGGGAGATGTGCGCATTTCTTTTGGTACCCATGACCAATCTGGCCGCTACATTCAATGAGGCCCTTAGTGGGGCCAAGGTATATTTGGGGAGACCACAGAGCGTAGCACTGCCATAGTCTTGCCTCGGCAAAACCAGCGCTTGGACCACTTGCTTGAAGTCAGTTTGTGGGATGAAAGGTTTGAGATTCCTGAGTGTCCTCATCAGGTGGTTAGCTCCCTTGCAAACATTTCTAATATGAGTCTTCATGTTCAAGTTCTTGTCCAGGGTGATCCCGAGAGATTTAGCTGAGTCAATTATGAGGGAGGAGCAGTTAAAGGAGGTGAGGTGGTTCATCCAGAGGTCTAACTTAGGAGTGTGATTTGGAGGAAAAATTAGAAGGAATTCTGTTTTGGAAGTGTTGGGCAGGAGGTGGTTCTTAGTTAACCAGTTTTGAGTAGCCCATAGGGTAGTGTTGAGTGAAATGATGCTGTCTGGGGAGGAGACTTTCAGATAAAGTTGGGTGTCATCCGCATACATAGGGAAAAGAATGTCCATGGAATTTAGAGCATTAGCTAATGGTTCCTCGAACAGGTTGAAGAGTATGGGAGATAGGGCGAACCCTTGGGGGACCCTCATGGATACAGGTGAGGGCTGGGAGAGAGAGTGGTTTGCCTTCACTCTTTGTGATCTGTGATGGAGGAAGAACGATAACCATTGCAACACCGTACCAGATAGGCCCATCCTGTACTCCAGAATGAATAGGAAAGTTGTCATGATTAACAGTGTCAAACGCAGAGGAAAGGTCCAGGAGGATAAGGAGGCATGATTCATTTTGGTCAAGCATTTTTAAAATGTCATCCATAACGTGATTGAGAGCCAGTTCAGTGCTGTGCCCAGATTGATGTTGGTCCAGGAGATGGAAATTTTCGATGTGAGCACAGAGTTGCAATTGGACGCATTTTTTGGGGGAGTTTGGCTAGTCTGGGGATATTAGAGATAGGGCGGAAGTTGTTAAGGTTAGCTTTGTCTACGTTACTTTTTTTTAGAATAGGTGTTACCTGAGTTGCTTTTAGGCACTCAGGATCTTTCCTTGTGACAGAGATGCGTTGACAATCTTCGTCCAGATGGGAGAGATGACATCTTTGATTTCTTTGAAGATGGAAGGTGGCAGCGGGTCACTGAAGTGATTTGATGGGTTAATACTCCGAAGAAGGTTTTTAATGTCTCTTTCACTGAGGGGGGTAAAGATGTCCCAGAAGGCATTGTTCTTGATGCCCATACTCATCGGTTCGATCTTGTATAATAGGGCCTGGGGGCACAGTCCCATTGGATAGCATTAGAGCCCTCCTGGTCTCCAAATCAATATTGATGAGCTTAGATTTCTCAGTGAAGAAGGCAGCCAGATCCTCACATGAGGGAGGGCTGACTTCAGAGTCAGAGCCATTTGGTACTTCAACCGATTGTTGGTTAACCAATTCAAAAAGTTTGTTGGGGCGATTTGCGGCTTGATTGAATTGGGATCTAAAATAGTCCGCCTTAGTTCTCTTGATTTGTTTGTTATAGGAGCTCCTTACTGAATCACCAGCGGCTTTATGTGTAGTATAATTGACTTAGGCCTGTCCACAAAAAGTAGAGTTGCAGAGTGGAATAACTAGAAGCTGATATTTTGTGCCACCTTTTGTGGCCCAGTGAAACTCAGAAAGCAACATCTCAATGACTGTAGCCTTAGTTGTGGCAGGGTAACAGGGGTAACACAGGGTGCCTTCAAAACTCTTGACCAATGTTGCCTATTACCATGCAAGCCTTGATTTATGCTACTAATTATCTTTGCTGATTATGGTACAATAAGTATATTGGTCAAAACCCATGATATTTCTTATTTTAAAAAGTACAATAACTTTCTATGTTCATCTGATTTAGAATACAAAATTCCTAAAACCCTAGCTTCTACTCACTTCTTTATCTGATCTTGTTAATTTTGCTGGCCAATAAGATTCTTTAGCTTGATTGGCCCCCAACTTCTGCTTTAAGGAGACAGCCCATTGAATCTACAGCAGCTGCGGGTCCAGTGGGAAACAACCTTTACAACGCAACTTTTACAACGCACTACCATTACAACGAAACTTTTACAACGCAACATCCATTACAACGCATGACACTACAACGCACACCACTACAACGCATGTCTTTACAACACAGTCATTACAACGCATACCAGTACAACGCATAACATTACCATCCAACACTTACCCTACTGTTGCACCCCCTGTAGTTAGAATAGTAATTTTTACCCCCTAACTATCCAACACTTACCCTACTGTTGCACCCCCTGGAGTTAGAATAGAAATTTTTACCCCTACACTATCCAACACTTACCCTACTGTTGCACCCCCTGGAGTTAGAATAGTAAATTGTACCCCTACACTATTCAATACTTACCTAAACATGCAATGTAATGTTATGCGTTGTAATGGTATGCGTTGTAAAGGTATTATGTGTTGTAATGGATTGCGTTGTAAATGTAGTTTTTTAATTTTCGTTGTAATGGCATGCGTTGTAATGGAATGCGTTGTAATGGATGTTGCATTGTAAAAAATGCGTTGTAAAGGTATGCGTTGTAAAAGTGTGTGTTGTAGTGACATACATCCGGTCCAGTAGCAGTGCCTGCCCCAATCTGAGAAAGCTGACTCAAATTGGCAGCACGGGAGCTTCTGTGGTAGTGCTCTGGACTTTGATCACTGGCAGGTCCTCTCGACCAATAGGCTGGTGATGGAGCGGTTCATCAGCAGCTGCAAAAAAGTGGAAGTCTTGAAGGCGAGGAAACCCTGATAAGCTCCTGAGTGATCCCTGCCTCTCCCCTCCCTGTAACCCTTCCAGCAAATGCCTGCCTGGATAGGGAACTGCTAGAGAGAGAGGGCCGAGCCAGTCTCTCAACAAATTGCTGGAACCGGAACTTCTACTTAGGTGGTGTTAAGGTATCCCTGGGAAAGTACGGCAGTGCTGCGGTGGGGGTGTCTCATGTGGCCCCAGAATTTCATTGAGATGAATTGCCAGCTGCTTGTGCCTCTTTCCCAGATATTAAGCAGTGATTGGCCATGGGCAGGCTGGCAGAGACCGAAAATTGGAGCCCTGGGAGGAGATGGGGGTGACTTCCATAGGGAAACCTTTGCATTTGATGCCAATCTCATAAAGAGGTCTCCCTGTGACCAGTGGTGCAGGTGGCTCCTGTGTATTGCCTGTGGTCCATACAGTCCTCTAAGGGAGCTGAGGGCACTGGTGGGAGTGGGCAAAGGAGCTCTAACCTAGAGATGGGGGCTGCCCCCACATGCTGCGTCACTTTCCCTCGCTAATAGTATTGCACCTGAAAGAGCCACATCAACCAGATGTGCTGAAAGCTATTCTTTCCATGCCCAACCCAGGGTGACCCTCCACAGCCCAGGACTGCAGTGCCGGACTCATACCCCATATGATGTTAAAAGTTTCCAGGCAACCCCAGTTGGCACCTTCAGCCTTGATTGTCCAGTTTGTAAATGTGACCAGAACACACGTAACCACACACCTATGTAACTTTGCTTTCTCCTTGATTGTATCAGATATATGGCTGATACTCAACACAATGATGAAGTCTTCACCTTCTCAGATTCCCATGGCTCTTTATTCATGCTAGATTACTTTATTCCACTTTCAGATGCCCATCTAGGGCCAGATGTAGGTAGAAAAGATTTACCGATTCTTAATTACCGAATTTTACCGATTCGGTAATTAAGAATCGGTAAATCTGAGGGGTGGATATGTAGGTATTCCAGATGTGCTGGAATACCGAATTGGAACAATTCGGTATTTACCGATTCGGTAAATACCGAATCGGTAATGCCCATTCATTCCTATGGGCTTTGAAGCCCATAGGAATGAATGGGCATTACCGAATCGGTATTTACCGAATCGGTAAATACCGATTTTCACAAGGGTGCAGGGGGTGTCACTTTGACACCCTCTGGCCCCCCCAAAACAGGCTCGGGTGCCATGTGGAAGGCATACATTCCCTAAGGGCAGGTCTGCCTGTCATATGGCATAGGTGTGCATGCACACATGTGCATGCACACCGGATTCGGTATTTTACCATCAAATTGGATTTGATGGTAAAATACCGATTCGGTAAGGCTTTTGGGACTCTGAAGAGTCCCACCTACATATCAGATTTACCGAATCGGTAAAAATACAGATTCGGTATTTTACAGAATCGGTAAATTTACCGAATCGGTAAATTTACCGATTCTGTAAAATTAAGGGCCCTACATCTCAAAATCCAATTACCGGTCGGTAACGGCCGAATTCGGCCGTCACCGACCGGTAATTGGAACCTACATCTGGCCCCTAGTTCCCGAATCTAAGATCATGCCAGGGGACTTCTCGGACCGGAAAAAAGCCCCCATAGTACACATAGTTGAAGAAACTGAATCCTACTTTCAACTGAACCAGAACTCTGTCAATTCACATGATACATTATCAGAGGCACTTAAGGTAGTCGTATGGGGGCATCCACTGGATATATATCCTGACACAAAAAAATATGTTTTGTGCTATCACGGTGCTAGAGTAATGGCTATTATATATAGAACTATGATTGAGACAAACAAGAGGATATGCAATTCAGCCGGCGATGGAAAATGGCCCGAAGCTCTGACACAATCCATAACTGAAGAAGCCAAAAATATTTTGTGTGCATCCCTGTGTTGGGTATACAAACACAGGGACAAGGCAGGGAAACTACTAATCTGGCTTGGTAGACGAGAGGACCCTTCCAGACATGGTAGGGGCACAGTATTGATTTTGGGATGAGGGTAATAACTCAAAATAAAGAACTTGCAGATCCATTTGTTTCATTTATTGGACATCTCTATAGCATCATATAGCATCATCATGATTCCATCACAGAGAAGTCAAATGTTTCCTATTGAAACCCAGATGAAGCAGCTTACCCTATTAGAAATAGATACATTAAATCAGGATGTCCCAGTTGAGGACGAGGGAGACTTGCTACCTCCAACACTCCAGAACCCGAGGGGCTTCCCACTGATTTCTTTAAATGCCTCTCCTCTCGGTTCTTGCATTGTCTGAAGTATATATTTATGGGGCACTGGAGGTTTGGTAGCTCGCCCTAGACCTTTGAGAACCCATAATAACTGCTCTAATGAAATCTGGCCAGCCCCAGGATCAGTGAAAGTCATACATCCATTGTCCCTCATCAATGTTGAATCTTAAACAGTTGCAAGAGTGCACACTAACGCTTTTATAGCACAAATCAGATCTTTGATTCATGCTGACCAAAGTTGCTTTACGACAAACTTGTCCATCCAACATAACATCAGGTGCCTACAAAACACAGTAGTGCTTTCACTCAACGTGAAAGGGCCAATAGACTTCCTCCTACAACACTTGGAAAAAGCATTATAGTGGAGCTATTTATTTTAGTCACTCAAAAGGTGGGTTTGGGAACTACATTCATAACCTACACCTGCCTACGCAATATGCCCTATTGCAAGGGTTTGAGTGAATGGCGTCCGGTCTGAGGCCCTCTCATTCAGGAGGTGAACTTGACAGAGTTGTCCACTCTCCTCCCTATTATTTGCCCCAGCTCTCAAACTCTTGGACGTACTCCTGAGAACACACTGGATTATGCAGGATTTTCGCTGGTAAGAAGGGATTGAAGGCTGAGGGCCGGATTTAAAGTGTTGAGGACACAGTAAAGGCAGTCAGAGGGTGGAGGACTTTACATTTGCCACCCTACCAGCACTCCATCCGCTTAATTTAGATTTTATGGCTGGACCTGTGGTGGACTAAATTTTTTCTTTGAACCACCATCACAGCAGTTCATACAAAGCCATTTAAATATTTTGGGTGTGCGCACATCACTGGCGATGGGTGCTTCCACCAAACTTTTAAAAGGTTTTACTATTGTAAAAACAAACTTCCAAAGCAAGAGTTTGCTTTTGGAAACCCAACAACCTATTGATTTATCTTGGCAGTCTACTAAATCCTTGCCTACAGGTCCTTAAAACCCTTGAACACTTAAGGCTTATACCCGGCCTCATAATCAATGAAGTAAAGAGAATCCTACACCCGCTTCAGGGGCCAATAGCCATGGCAGTTTGGGGCCTAGAACTGGAGGAGGGGCCAAGCAGCTTGCTGCTTTGGAGTTTCGATGTTGTTGTCAGTACCTAACAGCTGGCTTACCATTGGCATAACTCAGCTATGAGAAGCATTTGGAGGGAGTCATTATACCACTGATGTATTAGGGCTTTGAGACCCTTCAATGTCCCCAAGGGAAGTGATTACTTCTTCACTGTATCATCTCATCTAGTTAATATACCTTCACAGCATCTATTACTCTCGTGGTAGTCTGATAGACCGGCACTTAGTTCTGGGGACTGGCACTTATTTTTCCACCTCAGACATTGTGCGAGAGAGGGAAAACTCACAAATTGGAAAGACGGAGAAAGAGAAAGATGGCAAACCTGTCACAAAGAGAGAAAGCAGAAACCTACAAGAGAGAGATAAAGGGCGAGGTCGAGGATTAAAGAGGCATGAGGCGGATTTCAGACCACCTCTGTGCTATTGGGCGCTCCTATGTTTAATTGCTCCGGCCGAGGGCCTTTGAGCAGAGTTTTAGGCACCAGCACTCTTCTTTTCATAAATTCAGCACAGATTGAAAGTCTTTAGCATTCACCCTTGTTGGTGCTGCCAGTGCTCTGTATCTCTAGACACGTTTCAGGATAATTATCCTTCTTCAGGACAAAGTAAGAACCTCAGTTTGAGGGTGTTTGCAAATCTGCCCACAGTCTCTCATGTTTCTGTACCACTCCCAGGGTGCAGGTTCATCCCAATAAGCTCGCCAGCCCAATAACTCGAAGGAGCCTTTTGTGTTAAAGGAGCAGAGGTTGGAAGGAACTCTGAGAGAGAGCTAGGTGAAGGCTGAAGGACAACTGAGAAGATGAAGTTATAGACATGATTAAGGCCAGGCCAGGGCAGGCACACTGGTAAAAATAAATGTCCCCTTTGTAGGAGAACTAGCTCTGTGTCTACGCCTTTGGAACAGCTAACATTAACTTACTGAAGAGATTGTTCCACCTTGTATGGAAGAGCAGGAGAGATTTATGGACAGCGAGACCAAAGTCAAGGTCAACTACAAGGTGATATACAATTGACAAGAGCTGAAGGCGGGTTTCCCAGTTATGAGAAAAAGAAAGCACATCAATATAATGGTTATTCGCAACTTTTAGGTTAAATCCATGCCTTTATATGCACACATCCTTAAAACACTAGACATTGATTTGGGAGTTATTCAAAAAGAAAGAGTCCATGTTCATTTGTTTCCTGAAAGAAACAGCGACACATTTTATTTTTGACACTTAATTCCAAGAACAGAATTCCATGTCCTATGTGCAGCATACATGAGACTTTGATTGAACAGTGCCACCTCTAAAATAATTCACCGAGCTACATTTTTTAAAACATACATTCAAAAGAGAGCATCAACTTTAATTTCATGTTTCAGATTAAGAAGCCCACGCAGAATATTTGATCTCCTCACATATTATGGGAGCTCTGAAAACTATATGGCCAGAAGAAAAAATGATTGAATTATTAATGTTTGGTTTATATATCTATTTATGCAAAAGAGTTACCGAGACATCAATCACGTTGGCATTCAGAGCATTTTCACGTGTATTTATTGTGCATAGTTCCACGATATATCCTAATTGAATGGTGTTTTAACATACTATGTTTATGAATGAATTATTCAGAATTGATCAGCAAAACATTTAATATTACTATTTGTGCATTGCAGATTTATTACATGTTTCACCAGTGTATTTATATATGCATTTGCACAAGACCATTTTGTAAGGAATGTCTCTGCTTACTACCCATGTTTAGAACTTTAAGTAGAACTGTCAATGTGTAGTCATGATAATAGAGATAGGGAGCTTATGAAATTTGATTATTAATATTTGCATTTTTATTCTGCATTCTAAACATACTCAAAAGCTCAGGTTATATTAGCCATGGTTGGACCCAGCGATTTAGGCTCGCCACCCTGCCATTTTACACAGATTGTGCTGTGCTAATGCTTAGGTCTACAGAAATAGGAAATTGTCACACTGCAGAGAAATAAATAGACTGATAATGCCGCGGATACACAGTGTGAAAGGGGGCGATCCACTATTTCTCTTTACTACACCCTTGCTCAATTGGCACAAGTGTATTGATAAGACTCTGAGATTCTTGAATAGACACCTGTTTTTTCCTCAATTTAAACTACACAATAATTTTCCAACATCATTTGAGTGACCCAAGAATCCAGTGCATCTCATGAGAATCCATCCTTTGTTGGTGGTGTTGGTGGCGTTGGTGGTCCTTCACCTTCTCTGGCAAAGAGATGCTGCAATCCAATCCCTCTCGTGTCCTCCTAAACATCAAGCCTGTACTATGCTCTCTGGTTGGGATGCACATGGATGTCTATCAATGGCTGAGGGCCGATGTCAGTCTTTGATTACCCCCTTGGGAATGTGAGCATGACCTGTGCCAAGTTAAGTACACCAGGTAAATTAGACCCTTGGGGCTAGATGTAGGTAATGAAAATTTACAGATTCTAAAATACAGAATCTTACCGATTCGGTGTTTTAGAATCAGTAAATGCTATGTAGATAAACATTCGGTAAGTATTACCGAAACGGTACGATTCGGTATTTACCGATTCGGTAATTCCCATTCATTCCTATGGGCCTGCAGGCCCATAGGAATGATTGTGAATTATCGAATCGGTAAATACTGATTCGGTAAAATAGGGAAACATTCAAGGGTGGCAGGGTGTCACATTGACACCCTGTTGCACCCCTGAATAGTGCTTGTGTGCACATGTGGAACACATACATGCCCTAAGGGCATGTATGTCTGCCACATGGCACTGTTGAAAATGCACAGATTTGCATTTTTAAAGGTATTCGGTATTTACCACCAGCTAATAGTTGGTGGTAAATAACGAATCCTTACAGCACATAAGCACTCTTAAAAGTGCTTCCTACATGCCATTTACCGATTCGGTAAATACCGAATCGATAAATACCGATTCAGTATTTACCGAATCATCCTCTACATCAGAAATGGCTCAATACCGGTCGTAAGCCTGAAATTGACCGAATTTCGGGTTTACCGACCGGTAATGGGCCACCTACATCGGGCCCTTTGTGAGGAATCACTCCACATGGCACACTTACTTTCTACCAAAGAATTGCAGACTTGGCAACTCTACTCCATTCTCAGAGGCTTCCTGCACCGTGTGAAGATGGGCTACTGGAAAAGCCTCACTCTGGTGAAATGAGGCCTACTGCCTGGCCATCCAGCCCTTGGGGTCAGGTTGCAGAATATTAGGGCTCCTTCCTTCACTGATAATATCAGGACTCTACCGATTACTCTGGTAAGAGGCCTACTGGATATGCCCACAAGAGCCACTCCACTACTTTCAGAGACCAGCTCTTGACTCTAACTAACGAAAATCTACAAGAACTAACTCAAGTCTATAAGAAAGTTAACTCATTCTCTCTCATGCCTCCACGAGCAGCCAATCAGATAACATTACCGCCCACAGTCATACTAGAACCAATCCGCTTATCAGCTCTTGCATCACCGCTGCTCCTTGGAAGAGATAGAATTGTAACTTCCTCCCACCCCTTCAAATGTGACATACCTGGTGCTAAGCTAACAGTACCCATGTTGCATTCCTCACGCTTCCATATACACCTCACATAACAGGTAGCAAAGAAAGCCCTCCACTTGGGAAAGTTTAACCCTAAGAAATGGGTGGCTAAGTACCTGAAAGTGAAGCAATCACGTTTACATACATTTCTTCCAACTCTTGATTGCAGAAGGAACTGTTCTCAAAAGGACCACCACATTTCCATATTTTGCAAAATTTGCAATTAAGATCCGTACAATGGTTGCCAGTGTTGGAAGACTTTAAAACAAGAAGTCTTATGATGAACTCTCAAGCAGGAAACATATCCAAATTCCTAGTTCTTCAGGAAGGAGTGTGCACATACAGCTACTCGCCATCTGTTTATTGGTTTGCAGAGAGACTTACGGTCTCAGATGTCACCGCACCACATTCATAATATGGACATAGTATTTACAACAAATGAGGTGCCTCCATCTTGTTTGTCTCTAGCGGGGTTGTCTAAATTATTTATATTAACGTTCCAAAGAATTATCATCTACATTGTGGTTAGGAAGTCTAGAGGAGGTCTTCGCCCTAAACACGCTGCTTGCTATAAATAACTCATTAGTGAGTGATAAATTAAGTATGTAACGACTAGGCAATCTTGGCAGATGTAATTACGCGTTCTGTCCTCCCCCAGAAGTTTACATGGACTCCCCCTATGGTGACGTCATTACGGAAGTGACACTGCAGACCTTTAGTACCATCTGTTAGATGCCCAGCCGGAAGTACCAGTTGTTTACCCACCCAATATAAGGAGTGTTATCAGTAATAATGACGGATCCGCCCTCCAAATATTGATGCATCAAGTTTTATTGCGGAAATGTTTCACATGCATGAGTTGTACTTTGGACACATATTTGCTTTGGCTTCAGCTGCGGTAGATAGATGTCAATTATAAATATGGATTTCTTTGATAAAGCAACAGAACATGACATCTTCGAGATGATGGTGCTCTAGCATGGGTGTCATCGGTGACGTACACTAATCAGAGATTGAAGTGCATACATAAACCATGGTCATAGAGAGCTGGGACAGGAGAGGGTCAAACAGACAAAACAGGTGAGGGTCACATTGACAAAACAGGCAAAGGTCAAACAGACAAAACAGGAGAGGGTCACAATGACAAAACGGGCGAGGGTCACAACGACAAGACAGGAGAGGGTCCCATTGACAAAACAGGCGAGGGTCACATTGACAAAACAGGCAAGGGTCAAACAGACAAAACAGGAGAGGGTCACAATGACAAAACAGGCGAGGGTCACAACGACAAGACAGGAGAGGGTCCCATTGACAAAACAGGCGAGGGTCACATTGACAAAACAGGCAAGGGTCAAACAGACAAAACAGGAGAGGGTCACCATGACAAAACAGACGAGGGTCACAATGACAAAACAGGAGAGGGTCCCATTGACAAAACAGGCGAGGGTCACATTGACAAAACAGGCAAGGGTCAAACAGACAAAACAGGAGAGGGTCACAATGACAAAACAGACGAGGGTCACAATGACAAAACAGGAGAAGGTCCCATTGACAAAACAGGCAAGGGTCAACCAGACAAAACAGGAGAGGGTCACAATGACAAAACGGGCGAGGGTCACAACCACAAGACAGGAGAGGGTCCCATTGACAAAACAGGCGAGGGTCACATTGACAAAACAGTCAAGGGTCAAACAGACAAAACAGGAGAGGGTCACAATGACAAAACAGACGAGGGTCACAATGACAAAACAGGAGAGGGTCCCATTGACAAAACAGGCAAGGGTCAAACAGACAAAACAGGAGAGGGTCACAATGACAAAACAGACGAGGGTCACAATGACAAAACAGGAGAGGGTCCCATTGACAAAACAGGCGAGGGTCACATTGACAAAACAGGCGAGGGTCACAATGACAAAACAGGAGAGGGTCCCATTGACAAAACAGGCGGACAAAACAGGCGAGGGTCACAATGACAAAACAGGAGAGGGTCCCATTGACAAAACAGGCGGACAAAACAGGCGAGGGTCACAATTACAAAACAAGCAAGGGTAACAGAGACGAAACAGGTAAGGGTCAAACAGGCATAGCAGGCGAGGGTCACAATACAAAACAGGTGAGGATCACATTGACAAAGCAGGTGAGTTTCAAATCGACAAAACAGATGAGGGTCACATTGACAAAACAGGCGAGGTTTCAATTAACAAGACAGGTGGGGGTCAAACTAGCAAAGCACCATCTCTGCAGAGGGCCCCTTGGAAGTGATTGTTCCATTACCAGTGACCCTACACTGGAAAGGAGGCCTAGGCTGAGCTACAAGAGCCCTGAAGCCTCCGGCTCGAAGAGCCGGTCTTTAAGGTGGATCTGAATACTTTGGACGGTACCTCCAGAGGAATGGTATCTTATTTTTTTTTTAAGTTTGATTTTATTGAAGAAATTAAAGAAGGGGAGGGGAGGAAGGGAAAGGGGGGAAATAGTAGCTACAATAAGTACATAAATGAAATAAGCAATACAGTAAAGATTCTCATGAAAGGCAAACATAACAAGCATGAGGATTCATGAACATATCATATGAATACGAATGAAAGGTACAATACAGTATATTGAAACTTAAAATTACAGCAATAAGGCAATAAGAAAATCATGGGGGTTTGCATACTTCAACTGTGCTAGAATCTGGAGGAATGGTATCTTATGCAGGATGAAATGAGCAGAGGGCAGTCTGTGTGCAAGCGAGTTAGGACAATTTCAAAAGGTTGAACAGCAGATTTCTGGGAGGTGTATCCATGAATAATACACCAGCAAAATCTACCGTCCTTCCAAGGCTTACCCTTCTGATGAATGCAGACTATGAAACGAGTTTCAAGGGTTATAAGCTCAGGGCTGAACTTAAACATGCAAGAAACCACTAGTTACAGTGAGTAAAGACTATGCCTTCATGGGCCTTTATGCATTTGGGGAGAACTGGAGCAGTCTTCCCAGAAAGTGTGCAATCCCATCCTTTTTGAGCATGTTGAGGGCATGTAGATAAAAATCTACCTATATTAGGAGCGGGGCAAAAGCCCTATATGGCCTTGAATTATAAATTGAAGATGAATTTTGCAACACTAATCTGTAGATGAGGGCTGATCCTTCAGCTAATACCTGGCTAATGTACTGATAATTAAGGAATATGTTCTCATATGTTAATCAATGAGCACATTGAGGTTTCTGTTTCTGGCAGGGGAAACATCCTTTACGACGCAACTTTTACCACGCAGTGCCTTTACAACGCAGGTTTTTCAACGCAAGTCATTACAACTAATTGCGCAGGGGGCGCTCTAGGATAGGTAATAGTTTAATTTACTATCCAACACCTTCCCTACTATCCACGGGGACTGGAGTTGGAATACTAAATTAAACTATTCACTATCCAGCACCCCCCAACGCAAGTCGTTGTAACAACTTGCGTTGAAAAACCTGTGTTGTAAAGACATGCTTAGTAAAAGCATGCGTTGTAACAACGTACATCCTTCTGGCAGCTTTGGAGGTGGAAATATTATGTGGAGGGAAGGGGATGAGCGTTGTTTTCACAGAAGTGTTTACGGCTGCAGAGATGGAGGGAAGTTCACTTTTGGGAAAATTGGCACATGATGATAGATGTAACGCCATCCAATGCTGATATTGTTGGCAGGGTTCCTCTTAACCATCTGATGGAGACAAAGTTCATGTATGTGGCATGATATTGATGGATACTGCCCATGTTTGTATTCCAAGAAACCACTACAATGGACCTTTTTTTCCTTATGTCTCTATATGTCCTGGAATTTAGCAATGCATAACCTAAAAATATATTTAAATGCTGTAATCAGAGGTCTTAAGATGTCCATGCCCTTCCCTACAGCACAGGTTTTAATATTAGAATTGTGGTAATTGTAGGCCTACATACCCCAAAATGCATTCAGTACTACAAGTAGCAGAATGCAATTTTAAAAAATTTCGCTGGATCTGCTACCCACACATGGACCTAGGAAACGTGAGGGCTGTGCTATTTGAATATATTTCTTCTTTTGTGGTTTGAACTCACTTGCTTAACCCCTGTCCTTGATCTATTCATCAGCCCTAAACCTAACTTTTAATAAAGCCATATTTTAGCCCTAAACCTATCCTGACAGTGATGCCTTCCTTTAAAAGTGCCGAAACCAGCCGAGCAGTGATGGAATCAGTGTGAGGAGGAGCCACGATCCAGTCGCCTCGCCACTGCTGCATGCTGGGAGATCTCCTGAAGCTCGGCTTTCGCCGCGCGGGCTGATTGATTGACAGCCTGTCATCCAGAGCGGCTGTGGTAACAAGGAGTCAGCGAGGCAGCGAGGTAGTGAGGGTGCAGCATCTCAGAAGCCGACTCATGCACGCATCAAAAGTGAACCGGACATCCCGTAGGAGAGCAGAGGGGTGCACAGTACTTTGTTTGGCCGTCACCTTCACACGCTGGCACCGGGGCTGTTTAATCACAGCGATTTCTACGGAGCTGAGCATACGATTACCGGCGGCAGTCAAGCGGCAGCGGCAGCTTTGGCATCCAGACAGGAGCGGTAGAGCCCAGGAAAAGAGGATGACGACGAGGTAACAGAAGACGAAATTGATCGCGATGCAGACCGAAGGAGAAAAGACGGATCAGTCCATGAAAGGTAAAAGGGACTTGGGGGCAGTTAAAAAGACTTTGGTAAAGCCTAATTCGGCTAAGGAGGCAGCCACGATCAATCCCGGGCGCCCTCCCTCAATTAGCCAGCACTTTTCCATCTTGGGAACCAAATCTACTACTGCCACGGCCACTGTGGCAAGTACTAGTGCAAATGAGGATAGTACTGGAAGGCAGAATCACCTGAGTAACAGCCCCCAAGATCTCTCATCGGAGGAGGTGATGCATTTGCCACAAGACGCTCCAAATGCGTGCCCAGAGACAGAGGTACTGATAAACGAAGACAGGGATAATGAACAACTGACACCCTTAGTTAGTGAGACATTAGTAGAGGACAAAAAGAAAGGAGAGGCCCAGAAAGCATTATCTAATCCTGGAGACCCACCCCCTCAGACCCCAGACCCTAGTACCGAGCATTTTTTTTCTGTATCTGGCGGGTCTGAAACAGAAAATGACAAAGAAAGCTCATCTTTGTCGGAAGATCCCCAGTCAGAAGGGGGCTTGAGTGAAGAAGAGGCCTCACAAAATAAATCGGCAGATACAGTTCTAAGAAAGAGACAGTCTAGAAGGAAACGAAATCAATTGAAATGGGATTATACTGACTCCCCTAGCTTAACTCCCAATGGGGGGGCTGCAACAGCACAGCAACCGGGCGCATCTCCAACCCCGGAGTCAGAAGTACCCTCGCTTGCCTCCATTCTAAACTCCATTAAGCAATTTCAAGAGGAGGTGCGTTCTGATAGCCTCACAGCTAGACACGCTGCCAAGAAGTTGCAAACTGGCATGAGGAAACTTAACAAAGCATGTACTGAAATTAGGGACAGGGTGGCAATAGTGGAGGCCAGGACGGAGGTACTGGAAGTGGAGGCTGCTAAAGCCAAAGAACAGGGAATCTCTCATGAAGCATGTCTGACTGACGTAATGACTAAACTCGAGGACCAGGAAAACAGGCAACGCCGCAATAACCTAAGGCTGCTGGGCATCCTGGAGGGGGTGGAAGGGGATGACCCAAGGGGGTATGTAGTCAAACTATTGCAAGCAGCATTTCCGACAGAGACTAAATGGAACTGGGAACTGGAGGTGCAAAGAGCACATAGATTCCCATTCAACATCAAAGCAAAAAGGGGGAAAACCTATACAAGCGTAAAGCCTGGAGTATTCTTAGTATTCTTTGGGAACTTCTTACTGAGACAGATGGTTTACGATGAGGCAAGACCAAATGCGCAGAAAGAAGCTAATGGGGTCAAATTTTTTGCAAAGCCAGATTTCTGTCATGCTATAGTCGAGCGGCGTTGGAGACTACGCCAATTAATCTCTCCTTTCCAACAACAAGGGGCACAAGATTTCCTCATGAACCCGGCCAGGCTAAAAGTATTGCACGAGGGAAAAACATGAGTCTTCCTTTCAGAAATTAAAGCAGGAGAATTCCTAAAGGAGGTCACCGAACGGAGGCGTCAGAGATGATACATGTATAAGACTTACATACCTTGGTTGAGACATTAAGGAACCCAGCTCTTTTGTTGTATTTTTTTCTTGCTTCTATCATTAGAGAGAGGCAGGGCGGTTGGAACTCACACATGATCCCCATCATACAAGACCATCTTGACTGCTCAATAAGGGAGGGGGGTGGGGGGGCACACCTAAAAAGGAGGGAACAAGGAGAGCACCGAGGGCAAAATTGGTACAATGGGTAAGGATTAAAAAAGGGGAAAAGAAAAAAAAAGACTACAGTACACAAGGTCTGCTTGTTGCAGACTGGGAAAGGTAGTAAACTTCAAGGCTGGAAAGATGAGGCCACTAGGAAAAGATGAGTGGAACAAATAAGCTGAAAATAGTGACTGTGAACATTTGCGGGCTCAATGAATTGAGGAAAAGACAGAGAGTTGCACTAGAATTGCGGACATTAGGTCCAGATATAATATGCTTACAAGAGACACACATTGAAGGGACCCAGAAACAACTTTTAAACTCAATGGGGTTTAAACTAATTGGGGCCACTACTCAGGGGGCCAGGGGGAAAGGGGTCGGGATCCCAGTAAATCACAGACTATCTCTACATATAGATAAGGTCAAATCAGATAGTCTTGGACGATGGGTAATCGCCAGCTGCTCTCTATCACCGCAACATACTTTCACAATCTGCTCTATTTATGGGAGCAACCTAGATGATCCTGGGGTAATTAACTGGATGACAGACGAACTGGCACATTGGCAAACACCTATTGTATTATGTGGGGATCTAAACATAAACCTACCAAATCACTGGCGGGCGAAAAGGAATTGGAAATACACGGGGAGAAAACCAAGGGTATATCAAGCTATGCTAAATTTGATTGAAACGCACGGACTCGTGGATGTCTGGGCGGACCTGAGATCAAAGCAAGACGGTTATACATTCTTTTCAGCACCTCATGGGTCACTTGCTAGACTGGACTATTTTTTTGTCTCTCCTGCTTTGATTAATTCCTCATGGGTTGAAATTTCCCCTCGGTTTTTGTCAGATCACAACCCGCTAATACTAACCCTGAAAGACCTAAGTCCAGAAGCCCCAAATGTAACTTGGACCTTTGAAAAAGCATTATTGTTTGATGACAAGTATAAAGCACATATGCAGAGTTGGATTATGGAATTCTTTAAGGTAAATGTGGGATCCGCCCCTCTTATGACAGTCTGGGACACATTCAAAGCTGGAGTCAGGGGCGAGACTCTTAGCTACTCAAAAATTAGGAATAAAATTGAAAGAGAACAGGTGCAGAAGCTCCAGGAAAAATTAATGGGAGAAGAAACTAAATTAACACAGTCTATTAAAACCGGTGGGGGAACTGAGACAGTCCAACAGTCGATAGCAAACCTAAAAGCAGAAATAGGCTCCGTTTTTGCAGAAAGAACCGCGGCAAAGTGGGCCACAACCCGCGGGAAGATGTACGAATGTGGGGAGCAAATAGGACACCATCTAGCGCTAGCTATTAGGCAGCAATCAACCTTAAACACAATAATGGCAATAAATATAGAGACTGAGGGGGTTACCAAAGATCCGGGGAAAATACATAAAGCTTTTGAAGGGTTTTATTCGAACCTATATGCTGAGACAGACGTTAGGCCCTTAGAGGACAGGAGCACTGACATTGCGGATTATTTAGATCCTACACCTATGATCAGACTTAGCCCTGAAAGGCAAGAGCTAATGGAACATCCCCCCTCCTGGGAAGAAATAGACAATGCAATAAAGAGCCTGCCGGACGGTAAAGCAACCGGTTTGGATTGCATTCCTGCCGAGTTCTACAAAATATTTGAAGGGCAAATTAAAGAAATTTTTACTGCAGTCGTCCTTTCCATATTTGGTGGCGCCCATCCTCCTTCCTATTGGTCCCTTGCGAAGATAGTGATCTTTCCAAAGAAAGACAAAAACCCGCTCAAAATGTCATCATACAGGCCAATAACCCTGATAAATACGGATTCAAAAATATTCTCTAAGATATTGGCCAGTAGAATTAACCAAAACATACAGGACTTAGTATCCAATTGGCAACATGGCTTTATCCCTAAAAAAGGAACTACAGAACATGTTCGAAGAACAATTATGCTGTTTGACGCCACCAAGATAGCAGGAGACTCGATTGCCTTAATATTGCTAGATGCCGAGAAGGCATTCGAGTGGGTCTCCTGGCACTTCCTATGGGAGGTTATGAAGAGGGCAGGTTTTTGCCCTAATATGCTGCAGGCAGTCCAGGCATTGTATAGGACTCCTAGGGCCAGAATTATGGTAAATGGCAAACTTACGGACACAATAGAAATTTCACGAGGGACCAGACAGGGATGCCCATGCTCCCCTCTGCTCTTTGCCCTGTTTATTAATCCGCTCATCTGCAAAATAGAGGCAAATGCAGAGATACCAGCAGACATCAGACATGGAATAAGTACGAAAATCATGGCTTATGCTAATGATTTAGCTATTGTGACCCCAGATCCCAAGAAATCCATAAAGGCCTTAGAAAAGGAAGCCCAGTCATTTGGGAAAATATCTGGATATGCCCTAAACAAAACTAAGACACAGATAATTTTGAATGAAAACATAGCCTGGGTAGACAGGCGGACTGTCCCCCAGGCTCAGTATTTAGGAGTAAACATTATGGCTAGCTAAGAGCAGATTGTAGAGAAAAATTTGATCCCACTGTCCGTGGACATGAAGAAAGCACTCAAAAAAACTGATAACCTGCATTTAACTATAATTGGTCGCTGTAACGTAATAAAAATGACCTACTTCCCGAAACTACTATATTAATTTTGAACGATCCCCCTGTAATTTAATAACTCAAACCTGCATCTTTTTTAACACATTTTTTGCCAATTCATATGGGCTTATTCAAATACAAGGAGGTCCTATAAACTGCTATCTTTACCCAAAGAGAGAGGAGGCTGGGCGCTGCCAAACCTGAAATTGTACTACTGGGCAACCGTATTGCAGTACAGCTCATGTTTGTTGCATGAGACTAGGGGAACGATCTATTCAGGATTACCCTCCCCATATACAGTCTTACTGGGGGAGGATAGCAAGGGATGTTTATGGAGACAACTCGAGTTTGGGTATTACAAACGTGTTCGGTTTAAGACTTAGGAATGCATACCGGGTCTTTACCAGCTTCCGAAAATTAATCGGCCTGTGCAGACTGAACTACTACGCCCCAATAAAAAATAACTCAATGCTCCCACTAATATTTGGCAACACATATCTCCAGAGATGGTATAGTTCAGGAGTCACGAGATTGGGGGATCTGATAACAACAGAGGGGGTATGGACTTTTGCGGAACTCAGTTCACAGTTCTCGAGTGAGGGGAATCAGATCTTCCACTATCATACTATCAGGGACTTCTTAACACGCAAGACAGGGGGCCTTGCCAGCTTTGTTAAAGTAGATATTATTGATAGAAAACTGGACGGGATGACACTTCGAATTGGAACGATATATACCGATATGAACACTAAATTGCCGGACGACCTGGGAAAGATTTATGCAAAGTGGCAGACCAAACTCAACACTAACCAGAACCTCTTTTACAAAGCCCTGAAGTTATCCCATACATATTTATTATCAACCAAACTGCAGGCCCAATTTTATAAAACAGGATTTTTTTTATATATAACACCCAACAAAATAGCAAAGTGGGGATCTGGTAGTGGAACTCTCTGCCCCAGAGGTCATGTATTCTCAGCTGACAGGTCCACATGTTCGCCGCCTGCCCGAATCTTAGACCACTTTTAGAACAAATACAGCATTTTATCCGGGTGGTTGTGGGACAGGGCATACAACTGACACCTACAATCATCACACTTGGGCTGGATGACACGAACCAGATCGGGGGTCCCTTGATCTTTGTAGCTATGACCATCTATAGGATCTGCATTGCGGCCAACTGGAAGAGTCAGGATCCCCCGTCATTTGCACAATGGCAAGCTAGGTTGCTAGCTACCTGCAAGCTTGAGACAGCTATTTATGCGAAAAAAGGCAAGCAAGCCAGAAAAACTGGGCTGTTGGTTTGGGAACAACTGTCTAACTGGATAGAGGGGGTACTGGACGAAACCACTAGCGGGTGCATAAGCAGAATTGACTGGTAGAAAATGGTACCTGTGCCAAAGACTCATTATTCTTTTCCTGAATTTAGCGGAATGCTAAACTGGGTTGTTTTTGTTCACTTTAGGATGTAAAATATATTTTGGTTCTTTCTTTGTTCCTTTTTTTCTGTCTCCTTTGCTGTATGCTCTCATTTTTGGTTTAAATACGATGTGGTTAAACGGTGTGTGGGTGGGGGGTGGGGGGAAATGCCGGAAAAAAAGTGTTGGTAACTTTGTAATGGCTGGCTTTTTTTGTGACGAAAAAAAATAAAAAATAAAATAAAAAATAAAAAAAAGTGCTGAAACCTACATTTGATAATTACAAAAATCTCCTATTGACTTCAACTGTGCAGACCTCTCTCTATTTTAACTGTTCCATGTGGCCAATTCTTTGTTGTGGTTTTCTCTGCCACGACTTTGACAGAGGCCTGAAAGTAAGAAAAAAACAGTTCATAATATATAAAGTATCATTAATGCCATCAACGATCTCCCTTAGGTGTATCAAGCATGTGTTATGTGCAACATTGACCCTGTACCATACACTTCACATGTAGCCTATTTCACATTTAAATTCAACCACAGATATATGGAAAACCCTGATTGCACACAGTCTTCATTAGGTATCCAACTGTTCAGAGAAAGACAAGTTTCTTAAGATACTCAACGTCTGTTCCAAACTTAATGCCCTACTACAGACAGCTTTTATCTGTATCTAAGTCCTCACAGTCATCGATCACACATTGAGAAATGAAGTTAATATGAGTAGAAAAGTGTGTACTGTAAACAGTGCTTACTCTATGGAGAGAGTTTACTCTGAACCATACTGTTTGCAGACAGTGAAACTCTCATGAGAAATACACCACAGAGTATTAAAAAAGTACAGTGTACATTCTATGCATCACTTGTCAAAGAAAACACTGTTCCCTTAAAATAACCAAGGTCTGAAGGTGCTAAAGATTATACTACCTGCATCCTTCATACTGTGGTGAAAACTTTCCAAATAGCCCATCTTCTGAAGCAAAAGAACCACATGTCTATAAGTTAGTACCTGATGCATACAGTCTTCTATGGTATGTATAAATTGTAATACTGAGATGATTCTGTCTAATGACTAAAGACTGTTTAAAAGTATTACTATCTTCTACATAGATGGCCTCATTTATGAGAATTGTCGCATTGCTGCATGATACAACACTTTTCAGTGCACCCTCCTCGAGACATGAATGATGCGCCATATTTACTGTATGCCGCATCATGTAGCAAGGAATGACAGATGCATTCGTATTACTGACGTATCTGTTGGCGCAAAAGTGGCGCATTGCTGGAGTCGTGTCAGAAGATCGACACAACTCCAGCAATGCTCCTTTCACATGGGGCAAGCCCCATGTGAAATGGCCTGCATCACCTTTATGCCTGCCATGAGGCAGGCGTAAGGTTTCGATGCATTGGCGTCGTAGAAGTGGGCAGCAAAATCTCATAGATTTCACTGTGCCACTCCTACGACCCATTCTTTTGGGGGAACACCCACCCTGCATACATTATACCTGACGCAGGTATAATGTAGCACAGGTGTTTACGAAGTGATGCATCTACCTAGACGCGTCACTGTGTAAATATGGCGCAGCATGGTGCATTATTAACGGCACCACTGCGTCACTAAAAGTGACGCAACGGCGGCACAAAAGTGATGCAGGCCTTCATAAATAAGGCCCAGTATCTTTGCCTTGTTGGAAACTTTTCCAGCAGAACCAAAAAATGTCTTGAATACAAAGCTTTATATAGGTCTACACACAAGCTTTATATAGGTCTACACACCTCGACGCCGCGCACGGAGGTGAGCCCATGAAACTTTTACTCAGCGCGATTTCAATGCGCGTCCGGTGCCGCTTGCCCTTATGTTACACCGGCATACCTACAGGCCCGCCTATTGGCACCTTAAATTGCGGAAGTGTGAGCGGAGAGCCCCCGTTGACTCCCGGATAAGCCCTACAAGTTTGGCACCACTTGCACATGTGCTCCAAAATGGCACCGCCCGACTCCGAGCACTGCACTGCTGTAACGGCCTGAAACTGTCTGCTTTAGCTCCATCTTACTGACCCAGCCTCAAACGGTCCCCATATTGGCTCAGTACGGCTGTTTCACGACCAGCTCATGCCGCCTGACCTGAAAATGGCGGAATTGGAGACCTCGACGCCGCGGGCAGCGCGCACCTGCACGCCTAATTACCGAGCTGTATTTAGTGTGTCCACAGCCTGTCTTCCAGATGTTTCATCTTCACGGCCAGTGCTTCCTGCAGCAATCGGACATCGTCTGCGAGTAATGCATTCCTCCATCAAAATAGCCATCCGCTTAACTCTTTAATTGTGTGGTATTTATTTTAAACACTTTTACAGCTGCGCAGCAAATAGTGCCAGCTGCACCGTTTAGGCCTTTTACAGCTGCGCAGCAAGTAGTGCCAGCTGCACCGTTTAGGCCTTTTACAGCTGCGCAGCAAGTAGTGCCAGCTGCATCGTTTAGGCCTTTCTACAGCCTGACGGCACATTAACCCGGATTATGCGCCCCCTTTTTGCCCTCTTATTTCTCCTCACTACCGCTCTCCCAGTAACACCCCTCTCATCTTTCTCCCACCCTCCTTCGCCTCATCTTCTCAACATGGCCACCTCTCGAGTTAAGTCTGGAGCCAATTGCTACAAAATCATTTATCCTCCCGACCAGTCTAAAGCTACAATAAAACGACTGAAGCATAACACTATTGAACGTTTCCCAGACTCCCTTTTTGTGGATCAATTTTACAATGGTCGTCTTGGGAGGCTCAAAAACGACTTAATCTCCTTCACTCGCGACACCCCCTCTTGGTCCAACAGTTTTTACAATTCCCTTAACGTCACCTCCTCCTCCTCTATTCCATATGGGAAACAACTAAAAATGTCCCCCTCTGGGTGCTTCAATGGCTACCTCACTATCTCACTCTATAACAACGGTACTGTCATGATCCAAGGCAAAGACTCCTGCCTCTCGCTCTTTGACCACCTCTTCCCCTCCTTACTCCCCCTCTCTGCAACCGGGCTTCCCTTTGACTCTCCTTCCAGCTCCACCCATTACTCCCTTTCTCCTCCGCCGACCCCACCTCACTCCAGTTGGCTGCACTCTCGAGAAGCGCAGGTCGGCCCTCTTCCTTCCCCCCCCAAATTCCCTCATCTCCTATTCCCCCCCCCCCACAGTATGTACCCTCCCACATTACTTCAGCCTTACCAATAGCTAACACGCTCCTCGTCCCATCTGCACTATCACGGTACTCCAATCTCTTCTCCTCCCCCATACTTCTTCCCATCACCCCCTTCTTCTCCTCCCCCATACTTCTTCCCATCACCCCCCTCTTTAGTCCACCTCTCCTCCAACACTCTCCCCCAATTAACTTTCCCTATGCTCCCCTTAGCCCTCCTTCCATCCCTCCTCTCCAACCCTTCATCCCCTCGTCATTCACCCCGTTTTTGCCACATTCCCACTGCGTCTCTCTCCTCCCTCCTACTCCTCCAGTACTGCCGCACTACCCCCTTTCCCCTCCTAGTAACCCCTTCGATCTCCCTCCCTCGGGCCCAGCAGAACCACTTCATCTCCTCAACTTCCCTCTCTCTCAACCCCCCTCACTTTGCCAGATGACCGTTCCCTCACTGCTACCTCTCCTAACGGACAGAACCTCCGCAACCACTGCTCCTCTTTTCCTCCCAAACGTCCTACATTCCCATGACGCCACACAGGCCTCCCCCCTCCTTCTTCCCTACCGACGTGTTTCGCACCTTTCTCCCTCTAAATTTATCCTTAATTCCTCTCCCTCTTGCAACACCAACAATGACAACTCTCCCTTAACCCCCAATTCACTTACTCCCGCTCCCAACCTCCACCTTTCCCCACCTGTGAACCCCACCCCCCGACTCACCTCCTGTCCCCCCACCTCTCCCTGCCTTCCACCACCAATTCCACCCCCCCTTATTTCAATCGAGCCACCCAACCTTCCATGTTCTGCCTCTTTCTCACTGGGAAATACGCTAGGCTCCCTGATCACCTCCATCTCCCAGCTTACAGCTGCCATTTCACTTTTATGCTCTAAGATCTCCACCCCTCCATGCACCTCTACTCCCTCCCAGCTTCCCCGGAGTTGCACCTCGCCCCCTCACCCCAACACAACCAAGCTCAACCTTTCGTCTGCAAACGTTGTTAACTCACACAAGCCCTTGAACGCCACCCTTCTTCAACAGGCATACCCTAGCAACCCCACTGTCTACACTATTCCGACCATCACCTCTGTCAGAACAAAGCGTCCACCTAAACCCTCCCGAGCACCCCCGCAAATGTACAATATCCCGATCACTCTTCAGAGCCCAAGTGCCCCCGTCATCAAAACAGTCTTGACAGAGCTGCGCTGTATGCTTCACAACTGCAGATCTGCAGTAAAACACAAACTTGAAATCTCCGACACCATCACCCTTCACAAACTTGACATGCTCTTCCTCACAGAGACCTAGTTCAAAGATACCTCTCACTCTATTTTTGATCTCCTATTACCCACAGGTTACTCCATATTTAGGAATGACAGAACTGAAAACACGGGGGGAGGTGTTGCAGTCATCTTCAGAAACGCCCTTCAGAAACGCTCCCCCCACACCTTTGAATGCCTTTCTCTTGAACTTCAATTGCAACACCGTTCACCGCTCAGATTCCATATCATTTACCACCCGCCTCGTAGTGGCTCTTTGTTTATAGAAGATCTCAAAGACTTCATCAGCGACCAATACTCTCAAAGTGACAATCAGACCATCGTGGGTGACTTCAATCTCCACTGGGGCGCACCGCAAGACTCCTCTGCGAACTCACTGGCCACCTTCCTCTCTGCAAATGATCTTATCCAACACTGCACTGAGTCAACCCACTCCAAAGGCGCAATCCTGGACCTTGTTATTTCTAAAGCAGCCACCTCATCCCATTCTCCCTTCAACTTTCACACTCTATAACTCTTGGCCAACCCAAGAGGGCCATCTCCTGGTTCCGTGATGCCAAAAACATTGATATCGGTCCCCTCTGTGAATCAGCCTTGCTATCTCTTCCAAGGCTAGACCCGAACATAGCTGTTGACGATCTCACCTCCCAATGCCTCACAGTTCTTGCAGCTGAAATTAATAACGTCGCTCCACTGAAAAGCAAAAGGATAAGGCCCACTCCCTCAGCACCTTGGTTCAACAAATCCCTTTATGATGAAAGGAAGCAGCTAAGATTCCTGGAGAAGCAATGGAGGCAATTGCCCTCCAATGACAATTTAGCCATGCTTCGCACAGCAAGATCCAAGTACCACAAACACATCTTCCTTGAGAAAGCGACGCACTTCAAAACCCTCCTTGACTCCGCCAAAAATAGACCCAAAAAACTATTCGATCTCATCAAGACTCCGAGCTGCTCTCCCCCAACCTCCAAGGTGGAGGATTCTTCAAAGAGAGCAGCGGATTTCGCTATTTTCTTCGATGGAAAAGTGAAATCACTTGTGGATCAGGTTGCTCATCCTACACCTCCAGAGGAGCGCAAATCCTTAGCCATTTGGCAGAGCTTTGACCCCATATCTGAAGATGCCCTTCTCAAGTGCATACACGAAACAAAGCCCTCCAACCATTCTCTTGACCCTATCCCCAGTGCCATTGCCTTTGACTTCTATACCCATTCCCTATCCTATTGGACTACCCTGATCAACCTCTCCCTCTGGCAAGGCTCCCTTCCTGTCTCCTTCAAAACTGGGCTGGTCACCCCTCTGCTTAAAAAGCCCACTGCTGATGCGAATGACCTCAAAAACTTCCGCCCCATCACTAACCTTCCCTTTCTTGCGAAGATCACAGAAAGATGTGTAGCAAAACAACTCTCTCGTCATATCAAGGACAATGATCTTCTTGACAATTGTCAGTCCGGCTTCATCCAAAACTGCAGCACTGAAACAGCCCTTCTGCAAGTGGTTGATGATGCGCTGAGGATACTCGACTCAGGGGGGCCCTGTCTGCTAATTCTCCTTGACCTTTCCGCAGCCTTCGACACTGTTAAACACAACACCCTCCTCAATATTCTTCAACAGAGAATGGGCATGGAGGGCACTGTGCTTAAATGGTTTGCATCCTTCCTCTCTGACAGATCTCAAATGATCAAAATAGCAAACAGTCTCTCTTCTTCTGTGGCGGTGGGTCAAGGTGTTCCCCAAGGCTCGATACTAGCACCAACATTGTTCAATCTCTACTTAGAACCACTGGGAAACCTCCTAAGCAAATCTGGGATTCACTATCATCTCTATGCAGACAACACTCAACTCTACCTCAAGGTTGCCTCCACTCATGATCTCTCCATCCTAAGATCTACTCTTGACTCCATTCAAAACTGGATGTCAACTCATCAATTGATTCTGAATCCCTCCAAAACTGAATTCCTCCTCTTCTCCTCCTCACTCTCTCCTCCCCCGGTTCAATCATGGATGGATCAGATGAATCTATTAAACAATAAACCCATTATTGTCGACAGTGCAAAATCCCTTGGTGTCATTCTAGACAAAAAACTCAATCTAACTCCCCACATCAATTCTATTGCAAAATCTGCTCGCTACCAACTGCGCCTTCTTTGGGGAATCCGTCGCTTCTTCCCAGAGCAGGACCTTATAACCCTGGTGCAATCGCTGGTCCTCTCTAGACTAGACTACTGCAATTCTCTTCTTACTGGCCTCCCCACTTAAGTCTGTCTTCCATTCAGCAGCTCGTTTTATTTATGGGGCCAAAAGAAGCGATCACATCACACCGATGTTATCCACCCTCCGCTGGCTTCCCTTCAAGGCTAGAGCTATCTACAAGACTGCCTGCATTACCCACAAAGCCTTGCACTCCTCATCTCCCCGCTACCTGGCGAATAAACTGAAACTCTCTGGAGGCTCTAGACTTTCACACAATGCGGAGAATCTACTGCTTGAACCTCCCACTTTCAAGAAGGAAAGAACAATGGCCCAATCCCTTATAGGCAACGCAGTGAGAATCTGGAACTCCTTTCCACCTCAGCTCCGGACCACCGCCTCCTCCCAGGCCTTCAAAAGGGACCTCAAAGTTCTCCTCCTCCAGAGACACCTCCAAAAGTAATTCACGTCCTCTTGCTATTTGTGAGGAAGACTTCCCACTACTGATAATTTCTACTTTCCATGGCCATGGAAGTGCCTTCCCAGTGTATGCCTGTGGTTGGAGGGTCTGCCTTTTTGCAGTATTTTCCATGTACTGGTGTTCGGTGCCCTTTTGTAACATGCACACACCACTCTGCCCTTGTAACACACGGTTGCTACCTCTCACATGTTTTTACCTTTGATACTTGCACAAGTGCCACCTTGCCCACGTAACGCTTGTTCTTGTGCCTGAGTGTCTAGCACTTATTGCAGTACTATACCTCAAATTATACTCTGTTTTCTCTTATAACTGCACACTTGTCACTTTCCTCTTGTGCACTTTTGACTACCTCATGTATTTTTGGTTGCTCACAATTTTTACTCAAGTATTTTGTTTGCTCACGATTGTCACTATTACCTTTACTACCTCATGTATTTTTGGTTGCTCACAGTTTTTACTACCTCATGTATTTTGTTTGCTCACAATTGTCACTATTACCTTATGTAAGTAACGCATGTTTTTGCAATCTGTTCTTTTGTAATGTTTCTCATTATGTTTCATTTCTGTTCCTAATGTGAAGCGCTCTGACGCCTTCGGGTAAAGTCCGCGCTATATAAAAATGCATAAATAAAAAAATAAAAAAATGCATAAATAAACCTATGATGCATTACAAGCACTTGTGTTGTGTAAAAACTTACACCCATTAGCTGGACTCAGGCTGAACAAAATTAGGTAGAAAAGTAATATGGTAGCTACCAACCCCTATGTAACCTATAGAACAAACTAACACACTCATTGGATGATGTCATCAGTGATGTCAATGATGTCAAATGAGATATCAATGATGCCATAAATGATACCATAGAACCGCGTCGTGCTGCTTGGAGGCAGTGCTGCAGCTGAGGGGCTGATTGAGTGAGGCGGCTTGTCACAGGGAAGGAACATCGCGCAGCAGGGACTCACTCTCCCACGGACCGCCATTTCTCCTATTTGTTGAGCCTATACAATGCTAAGCGGGACTCCAGCGGGACGCGCCGGGAGAAGCCCGGGACAAGGGCGGGCCGTCTACGGCCGTCCAAGGCCAGACAAGGCTGGGCTGGGCCCCCCCTTTTTAGCTGTATTTCGCTATTTTCCACTAATGCCCATTAAGGATTGATAACTGTCTAGGTGTTGTGTATTGTCTTGTATAAACCAGCTATGTTGAGTTATGGCGGATCAACCGCCTAAGGGGGGTAAGCTGTTGGCTAAACCCAGTGTAGGAAGTATTATGGGGACACTCGATAATTATATTACACGGGTTTCAGTGGCAGTGGACCAACAACTTCATGCTGTCGAGAAGAGATTGTCCACAGAGTTATTCTCTAAGCGGTCTTCTTTGGGCCCTATTCAGCTTTGCACCACTCCTGAGAATCACACTAGTCAACGACTTAGTGACTTAGGCCTTCCCGACACAAGTATTGAATTAGATTCCCTGGCCACTATATTAAATGGTAATATTTCTAGTAATTCTGCAGTCTTACATATAGAGAACCCCGATCTGTTAGATAACTATATAAACACCTCATCACCTACTCCTATACCAGGTTGTGTTATGATTGCTCCATCCCCAACACGTAGCAGGACAGTAGGGAAAATGAAAAGGAGTAGTGGTGGGCCTATATGCAAGAGACCTAAGACTCTAAACGCAACCAAAACAAAAGCAAAACCTATAGGTAAGGGGAACCACACAAAGACTGTAAAACCACCACATCTAGCACCAATGGCAAAACACACTCCCGCGGACTATGGGGATGGGGCTTTCTTTGGTCAGGTAGAGCATTTGATTAAATCTTTTATACTCCCTGTTATGGAAAGACTGAGAGTAGTCACAGTTAGTCTAGATAAATTAGAAGCAGAGGTCAAGGAGAATTCTAGATTAATACTCTCATTGACAGGTGAAATTGGGAAGGGGCCTGGAAAATAAATAAATACCCCCCCATGCCTAATTAGTAGTGGTGCACAAGGACCCGCTACACTTAAAGCTTTAGGGGATAACTTGATAGATTCAGTCCCAAACGTAATTAGTGAAATGAATAATTTAGCTACTGCTGAAACAAACAACCTAGCTAGCAGCGGTCCTCTCCCTGTGAGCAAAGGGAGTAATATGGGGCTCTTGAGTTCAAACCAGGGGTCTAGCACTGTGACATTTAGCCACCCTCCTGTGCAGCAGAATCTTGTCAAAACGGGTTTGGACACAGGTACCCAGACAAGACTTGACCTACCTCCCCAAAGTGCCCCCTTGGTGGTGATTATGGCTAATGTCCCCCCTCTTCGCGTTGGCCAACAAGAGGACTGCCAGCAACTTAAGTCTAAGGTAACACACTGGCTTGCAAAGAACTTGATAGATGGGGTGTGGGCAAGCCGGAACATACTAATGGCCCGAAGAGTGGCATGGGTGGGCCGCTCAGCTAAGAACAGAGAGGGTGACTGCATAGTCATAAACTTTGATAACCCAATCTCTGTTAGGAGGATCCTATGGGCATCGAAGCAAATCTCACTCGGAGGGGGGAAGGACATTGAAATTCTACCGCTTAGGTACTTCTATAGACCTGGTGCACTGGATGGATATCTTTCAAAAACCTTTCCGAGGAGGAACTGCAACCGAGTGCACCTTGGGATGGGGCAGAGGAGGTGTGGCCCAAACCAAATGTTACCAAGAAGTCCCTGGCCGGTGGTAGATGCAGAGGGCTGGGGTGTAAGCCAATGTAGAAACCCCTATAATTTTCAACCAGGGCCCAATCACTTCCATGACAACAGTTTTAATGTTCTGTCGGGGCGCAATGACTGTGATTGACTTGGATCGGAGCAGCTTGCCTGTAGCATCGACCATGATTCTACCATTCAACACGATAGTATTTGCAGGGGAGAGGCTAAGATGGTTGTGGAGCTTGGCTTTGCAAGCAGCCTGGGTCTAACTCCAGCCACTGGTGTGCCAGCAACCCTGCTAGCTCTCGACAGGGAAGCCTCTATTATAGGTGGGGAAGGAGCAGGTAGTCTAATGTCATGGAACATTGCGGGTTTGCGCCATAAACAGGAGTGACAGGATTTGGTTAACTTTGTCACTGGTTTCGATATATGTTTATTCCAGGAGACATGGATGTGTGAATCTTTGTTCCTCCAGGGCTATTTGAATTATTCTATACCTGCTACCAAGGACCTCAAGGGTAGACCAATGGGAGGCCTGACGATCTGGATCCGGCAAAGTCTGGGTTTCAATATAAGAGTTATAGAGACTGGGAGCAAGGATATTCAACTTTTAAACATGGATCTGGGTCCGATAGGGTGCATTGACTTATATAATGTATATGCAAGGGGTTGTAAGGGAGGAAAGTCTGAAGTTTTAGCTTCTTTGGCGGTTCTCCTAGAGGCACACTCCCTGGCTAACAACATCATAATTGCAGGTGACTTCAACCGTACTTTCGAACCGCTAGATATAGGTGAAGATCGTATGGGGTCTGAAGAGGATAGGCACTGGGGTGCTTCCACTCAATTTGGACCCAGTAAAACGCTGGTCTGACGATGTCATTTCCTTAAATGCCATTTGTCTAGAGAGGGGCCTCCGTGCGTTGAATGGGAGAACTAAGAGTGATAGGGAGGGGGTTTGTACTTTCGACAATGGTAGGAGCAAGAGTAGGATAGACTACGTTATGTGCAGTTTGGAAATGTGGAAGCAGGTTAATGATATGGAGGTCAGGCATAGGTTGGAAAGCGATCACAACCCATTGTGCATCTGTTATAGATGGTGGACCTTGCCCAATGGGAATGCTCGTATAGAGTGGAGTGGTCTCCCCCTACCGGCTCTTACTAATGATACACGCCGGTTAAAATGGCCTTGTGTACTGGCTAACCAGGATTCTATGGCTAGCATAAATATAGAGGTGGATAGAGCAATCGAGGGCTTGGAGCGGGTTGCTAATATTAACCAGGGGTTGCAGGAAGTGACAACGATCCATGACAATCTTTTTGCAACTATCAAGTCACACTTTCAGAGGGTAGTTAGGAATACCAGTAGGGCTCAAGTTAGAACTGTAAAGTGGTACAACGCAAAGTGCAGGGAGGCTAGGCTTGCTTTGGGCATTGCTAATAAGGCCAGGGAGCTGGCGGCAATTCGTGCTGCCAGAAGGAAATATAAAGATTGCATAGCATCAGCAAAAAAGGAGTGGGACGAGATGCACTGGAAAGAGCTACTGGAAGCATGTGGCTCTAAGGACTCCAGGCTCTTTTGGAGTATTGTTAAATGGGGAAGGGGTGGTGAGCCAGATTCCCCGGATAACAATGTCCGGGAAGAGGACTGGGTTAAATATTTTAAACCTCAATATGCGGAATCTAACCCTGGCAGGGAGATGGACGGGTTTAAGGCTGTCTACCCCATAGAAGAATTTTTTAACTTAAAAAAGGTGCTGCTGGCACTAAGTGTAGTATCCTCGGGCAGAGCTCCCGGTATGGATGGGGTCCCGGCAGACCTTTTTATTAATGATAGAGATAGATGGGGTAGATACATCCTTCTCCTCGCTAATGCAGTCGCTCAAGGCGCACCGGTACCACTTAGTTGGAGGGGTGCAATTATTATTCCCATATTTAAGAAGGGAGATAGGGGATCGCCTTGTAACTATAGGCCAATTAGCATGATAGCGACCATCCAAAAGGTCGTGGGGAGGATGGTGGTAAGTAGGCTTATGGAATGGGTTGATGAGCATAATGCTTTATCACCCTTTCAAGCAGGGTTCCGGAGGGCTACCAGCACGATGGACCAGGTGTTTCGATTCACTCTGGTACGGTAGAAGACTGTGGTACTGGGCGGTGGCAGCCTGTACGCTGCTTTTGTAGATTTGCGGGCTGCCTTCGACCTGGTGCCTAGGTCCAAGCTGTGGTCTGAACTTAGGAGCCTGGGTTTGCCCGATGACTTGTTGACCATGGCCATGAGGTTGCATGAGGCGAATTTCGCCAGAATCCAGTGGGGCAAGCAGGGTGAGGCTACTGATGATTTTCCAGTTGAACGGGGTGTGAGACAAGGGTGTGCGATGGCCCCTTTGCTCTTTTCATTGTTCATTAATGGGGTAGTAGCAGGAATGCTATCCGCTAATGTGGACGCACCCTCGTTGGCGGGCATCAAGATTCCGATCTTGATGTTTGCCGACGATACATTGATTTTGTCAAAGTCTCCTAGCGGTCTGCAAAGTGCCCTCTGCATTTTTGACAACTTCTGTAAGAATAATGGCTTGGAAGTAAATGTAGCAAAGACGAAACTTATGTTTTTTAACCCTTATCGTAGTGTTAGAGCCAAGCTGTATTTAAACCAAAGACCCTTAGACACAGTTAGAGCCTTTACCTATCTTGGCATATATATAACTGAAGACCTAAGATGGGCTCAGCACATTGATTTGGCTGTTCTCAAGCATAGGCAAGTAACTGGAGTCCTTGGACTTGAGCACAGAAAATCCCAGTCAAAACCTATAGCACCAGCTTTACAGGTGTATGAAGCAAAAGCGCTGGGGTCCGCGCTGTATGGTGCAGAATTGTGGGTATTCGGTAACCTTAACTCAATGCAGATGTCTGAGAATAAGTTTTTTAGGACATTAGCAGGCCTCCCCAAAAGTACACCCTTACTCCCCCTTAGATATGATTTGGGAAGGAAGGCAGTAAGGGATTTAGCTAGGTTGCGCCCGATTTTATACTGGAGGCGGCTTTGGACCACGCCAGAACTAAAGCACTATGTAGAGGGCTTTGTAGCAGTGATCAATGCTGATGTCTTTCACAAGATCCAATGGCTGAGTAAACTCAGAACATTGCTATACGTGCTTGGGCTGAAGTCGTTATGGGATACCCCTGCAGAAACATCCTTCCCAAGCAAACAAGCAATAAAGAAGTTGTATTGGACCTACGTGCTGGAGCAGGCATTGAGAAAATCGGATGCTGATTCTATGACGGGACGTTTCCTGGAAGTCAAGCCCCTCCCTATACTAGAACTGTTCTGGGATACTATAACTAAGCCAAGGGACAGGAAACTCTTCTTTCAATTGAGGATAGGTGTCCTCCCTTTACGGTCACTAACAGGGAGGTGGAGGGGCCTGTCCAACACTACCTGCCCAGCCTGTGGTGCTACAAAGGAATCTATTGGGCATTTCTTGTTTTCCTACAAAGCCTATGCGGCCACACGGCGCATTTGGCTAGCACATGCCTGCAAAAACTTAGGCACTCCCCGCAGCTCTGTAGCTATGAGAATTATTTGCACTAGCTCCTGTCTCCAATTAAGTGTAGCAACAGCCAAATTCTTGGGGTGGGCATGGTCCATTAGACAGAGCTCTATTTTTTAGGTTACATCTAACCACAAGAATTTTAGAATTGTTTTGCACCAATGTATTGGTTATTGTGTTTTTATTTATCTCTTCTGGTTTTCTAACTGTCTGTATATTTCGTGAGGTATGAATTTAATAATGTTTTAAACTATTTATGTATGTACATGCTTTTATGAGAATTCTCGAATAAAGCCTCTTGAACTGAACTGATACCATAGAACATGTCATGAGTGATTAAATATGTGAGGTCATAAGCAGTGCATGGTGGGGCGCAAGGCAGAGTTAGCTCTGCTAACTATGACTGATGAATTTCTATGTTTTTTTAGTTAAAAACGTTCCTGGCACTGACATATTCTCCTAACTATAATGTCACTTCACCCTTTGTTTTTGTCAGTGAATCTAAGGTTTCTTTAAACAAAATCAGATCTTTTTATCACACCTAACCACAATATTTTTTTAACCTTTGTTTGTTTTCAGTGATATTTTTTTTTACCGTAAAGGAATACTTTATTACTATACGTAAAACCAACGTCTGCTGCTGTCAGACCCTGCAGCCAACCCATCTCAGTCTAGCAACCGCACGCCACATACTGCCTTTGACCATGCACAGATGGGGTTGGCCACAGGGCCTGGCTTGGGCCGGACCCTGAGTCCAACCCCCTGCAAGCAGACAAACCCCTGCCTGGGAGAGGGTTGCACAGCCCCCTCCCCAAACCACTATTGGCCCCAGGGACCTAGGTTCCCTTTGTTGTTAAAAAGGGGAGGCAGTGTGACCGGGTATCAAAAATATCTTATTCGGGGGGGGGGGGGACATGTGGAGCCCTCTCTGAGCTGTAAAAGGACCTGGGGCCAAAAACTTTTACGTTAGGGGAGGAGGTGTGGGGCCCCCTTTCCAAGCTCAAATGGGCCAGAGGACCCTATTCCCAGTGCCATCTCTTAATTAAAGGGGAGGGAGCACATGGCACTCCTTCCTGAACCTTAAAAGGCCCCTGGAACCCCGGTCCCCCGGAGCCAAATACCTTATCAATAGGAGAGGGGAGTATATGGACCACCCAAAGCCCAAATGGGCCCTGGGAATCCAATATCCCAAGTCAAATTTGAATGAAATGGAGGAGGGCACGTGGCACCCCTCCCCGAGCCTTAAAAACCTCTTGGACCCCATCCCCAGGGACGACCTTTTACCATAATTAATAGGAGAGGGGGGTTTCCGGCTGCCCTTCCTGAGCCTATTGTGGCAGCAAGGACTCCATCCTCTGGGTACAAATTCTATAATTAAAGGGATGGGGCCATGTTGCGCCCTCACACTAGGCCTTAATAGGCAGTGGGGACACCATCCCCAAGGTCCAATTCTAATGGGAGGGGGGAGCATGGCCCCCCTCCCCAAACCTTATTAGACCCTGTGGATGCCATTCCCTTGGTCCAAATGCAATAAAAAAGTTAGGGGGAGCACAGCAACATTTTTCTCATGTTGCTGGCAGCCAGTCAGAGCTCTTACTCCTGCAGAACTCTGACTCCCACTGGAGTGAATTGGCCTAAGGGAAAAAAAAGCTTCCAGAGCCAATCAGAACACCCTATTTTTGAATTGGTGCTCCTGCAACACTCTTGAGAGACTTTTGTGGACCTAGCTGTCCAGATATACAAATATTTTAAATCTTAATTTCTCAAAAACGAATGAACTAATTTATACAAAATCACACAAAGCACAATCTGTGAACCAAGATCAAGGGAACGTCCAAATTTGGTGTAATTCCGTTCAACAGTTTTTGCGGTAGTGCTTCTTAAAGACGTTTATTGAAAATGCATGGGGATTTTGCATCTTTGGTCAAACGTTTTTTCACTGCTCCCGCTTGATGGATCACCCCAAAGCTTTCAATGTTCAAACTAGGCATAAAAGAGCACTTGTTTGGAAAGTTTTGCGGAGATTCATCAAATGGTGCTAAAGCTATTAGTAAAAAATTAAAGGCATTTCCAATTAAAACGATGACCTAACTATAACTAACCATGGGCTACTGCCACTGACTAACATATTTTCAACGAAAAAACAAAAGGTCAAAGTAACGCTATAATTCAGTGAAATATTCAGTAACCATGTAAAGTTTTAAACTGAAAAAAACCCACAGAAATTAATCAATTATAGTAATCTCAAGTAACAATAACTTGTGCCCTAAGGTAACTATAACTTGGGCAGCAGGATTGTGCTGCTGTTTGGGGATTCCATCCCCCACAAGCCCTCTCACTGTTAGGAGCACAGGAGGAGGGGCTCCGTCCTATAACAAGTGCTAAATAGTGTATGTGGATCAGCAGGCATGGGACGCACACCAGGACGCCGTTGCTGTTTGGGGAATCCTTCCCCCAAAAGTCTTCTCACTGTTAGGAGCCCAGGCGGAGTGTCTCCCACCTGTAAAAATCAATAAATAGCGCATGTGGACCAGTGGGTTTGGAACGTACACCAGGACACTGCTGCTGTTTGGAGACTCTCTCCCCAACAAGCCCTCTCACTGTTAGGCACCCAAGAGGAGAGGCTTCCACCTGTAACATGTGCCAAATAGTGCGTTTGGACTTGTGAGGCATGCACCAGGACACCGCCGCGGTCTGCGGACTCCATCCCCCACAAGCAATCTCACTGTTAGGAGCCCAAGAGGGGGGATTGCCAACTATAACAAGCACTAAATAGCACGTGTGGATCTGTGGGTGCCGGACGTGCACCAGGACTTTTCCGCTATCTGGGGACTCAATTCCCCACATTCCTTCTTACTGTGAGGAGCCTACCCATGGGTGCGGGATGCGCACCAGGACACTACTTCTGTCTGAGGACTCCATCACCCACAAGCCTTCTCACTGTTAGGAGTCCAGGAGGAGGGGCTTCCACCTGTGAGAGTGCTAAATGCACGTGTGGGCACGCGGATGTGGGACACACACAAGAATCTGCTTCTGTTTGGGGACTCCATCACCCACAAGCCCTCTCACTGTTAGGAGCCCAGGAGGAGGGGCTTCCACCTGCAACAAGCGCTAAATAGTGCTTGTGGACCGGTGCGTGCTAGACATGCAATAGGACACTGCTGCTGTCTGGGGACTCCATCCCCCACAAGCCCTCTCATTGCTAGGAGGCCAGGAGAAGAGTCTCTCACCTGTAACATGCTCTAAATAGCATTTGTGGATCAGTGGGCATGGGACGGCCACCAGGATACTGCTGCTGTCTGGGGACTCCATCCCCCACAAGCCCTTTTCCACTGTTAGAATCCCAGGAGATGTTCTCCCACATGTAACACGTGCCAGTGGAGTGGTGTGGCTCACTGGTTAGAGGCGGCAGACCCGGAAGCAGAGAACGGCCCGGGACCAGGGTTCAATTCCCGACGCGGCAGGGTCGTGGACCAGGGCCAGCGGACTCGACAATTCTCACCTCGGTGCCTACTCTAACCAGAGATCACACTCGGCAACTCTGGGCATTAAGCTTGCCTCATCTCTACAACGGCCCCCCACAGACGCCGGGGATGCCTGGTTTCACCTTGGAGATACCCAGAAGGGACCATCTCACAGGGAAAGCCAGGACGGGTTCCCCAGCGGTCTACAGCGCCGGGACGCTTACGGGCAGCCGTGCGCTTTACAAGTCCAACACATTTACAATTACATTTACAAGTAGCACGTGTGGTTCTGTGGGACACACACCAGGGCACTGCCGCTGTCGGGGTACTCCATCCCAGACAAGGCCTCTCACTGTTAGGAGTCCAGGAGGAGGGGGTGTGGCACCGCGGCCAGGGCGACTGACGCTGGAATCTGGGGACCACGGTTCGATCCCCGGCTCCGGCGGCAGGTTAGCCCAGCACCATGTGACTCTGGGCAATAGCTCGCTTAATCTTCCCGACCTCCCCCCAGCGCCTAGAGACCCTTACGGGTGATTGTGCGCTATACAAATGTGGACTTTACTTTACTTTACATACAACAAGTGCTAAAAAGTGCATATGGATCCACAGGATGCACACCAGGTCACTCTCCCTGTTAGGGGACTCCATCACTCCCAAGCCTCTCACTGTAAGAGCCCAGGAGGTAACGTTTCCAACCTGTAACAATCGCTAAATAGTGAATATGGACTCTTGGGTGAGGACGTACACCAGGATACTGCCGCTGTTCTGGGGACACCATCCCCCACAAGTCCACTCACTGTTAGGAGTCCAGGAGGAGGGTTCCCTCCTGTAACAAGTGCTAAGTAGAGTGTGTGGACCCACGGGTGCAAGGTGTGCATGGGACATGCTCGGGCACGTGCCTGGGCGAGGACCGGGCCAAGAGTGGATCCATCTGGGCCTGTCAGAGCCCAGAGGATGCTGGGCTGTGCAACCCCCTTAACATCCAGTCCTAAGTTTACCCATCCTACTGCAATAAGGGGTAGACTCCTTCTTATAATATTCTTGTGTTAACTCACCTGTCACTATAAATATATCTCTGTGTGAGTACTGGCACAATGGACAATTGTAAATCCATCAAGACTTTAGCAGGAAAGAGGAAAGAAAGTACTAAACTAAAGCCTAAAGTCTCTGATGATAACCCTCAAGCAAACACTGGAGGACATGAACACATAAATAGAAGAGATAGAAAATCTGCTGCGGGGTGACAAAGTCAAAGGGCAGAAACAAGGCAAATCCTCCACTAAGATCGCCCCAATATTTGGCAAACAATTGTAAAACATTTTTCAAATACCAACCAGAAACCAACCTACACGGATAACCCAACATCTAATGCGCCCTTAAGGCTATCATTGAAAATACTGCAGTTACCAAAACTGTTGAATGTCCTCTTGTACCCTTAGAGTCGGTAATTATATGTACCCACCAGACTGAGAGCTCGGCAAAAGCAAGAGATTTCAATATCTACCCCAACAATACATGCAAATAGTTCAGTAGAAGAACGGAACTGGTGAACATCTCCCAAAGACAAGACCTGCCATGATTTGGGATATATGCATCAGAACTGCGTGGGCAAAGCACGGACCCATCATTAATATTATGAAATATTATGGAAAGTGGCGGGTTTGAAATCCAAATCTGGCAACCTTGCATGGGGGGCATTCATCAACCTTTTCGACATCTGCCTATTTTAGTAAACATGGTGCTTGGGACCTGTGGATGGGGCTGCATACCTGAATTTCTGCATCCCAGCTCACCATACTGGTAAGGGCCGGCCTCCTCGTGGCTTAACAATATGGGTATGATCATTATAGATTACCTATATAGGCCTACTTGTTATGGCCTCTCCTGACATCCAGGGTATAACTATCACTAGTAAGGCTGGCCGCATGCTTCACATGTATTACATCTATAAGCGAGGGGTCAAAGGGGGTTTGGAAACACCCACACTGAAGCACTTTATGGCCCATAGGGGGAAATTTGAAATCCACTACTCTTTGATCTTAGCAGGAGATCTCAACACTACATTGAAATCTCTAGATACCAAAGGATGAGACCGAAAATAAAGAATGGGGCATTTCTGAACTAGAAACGATGCCTGTGAAGTGGCGTATGGATGCAGTTTACCAATTAATGTAATTAATGTTAACCTTTGGCCGAAGAGCATGTCATGGATGAACTAGTTCAGACATGCAGCCTGGCATTCTTATAATCACTCAGGCCACAACAGCTGAATTCTGGTCTCTTTGACTCTTTGGGGGTTTGTTCTTGACATGAAGGTAGTTGCGAGGAACGACGGTGACCATAAAAACTATTCACAGCCCAATGGTGGATATAATAGCCCATCTAGAGAATTTCCCGTTGTCACTGTCAAGAGATATAAGGACTGCTAACAATCAATCAATCAATCAATCAATCAATCAATCAGAGTACTTGTAAAGCGCGCTACTTACCCGTGAGGGTATCAAGGCGCTGAGGGGAGGGGGTGCCGCTACTGCTCGAAGAGCCAAGTCTTGAGGAGTCTTCTGAAGGCGAGTAGGTCTTGGGTCTGCCGTAGGTGGGTAGGGAGGGTGTTCCAGGTCTTGGCGGCAAGGTAGGAGAAGGATCTGCCACCAGCAGTTGTTCGTTGGATGCGGGGGACAGCGGCGAGGGCGAGGCTGGTGGAGCGGAGCTGGCGGGTGGGGGTGTAGAAGCTGAGTCTGCTGTTCAGGTAGGCTGGTCCGGCGTTTTGGAGAGCTTTGTGTACGTGGGTGAGGAGCTTGAAGGTGATCCTCTTGTCGACGGGGAGCCAGTGTAGGTCTCTCAGGTGGGGGGTGATGTGGCTGCGGCGGGGGACATTGACGATCAGTCGGGCGGAGGCGTTTTGGATATGTTATAGTCGTCGTAGGTGTTTGGCTGGGATTCCTGCGTAGAGTGCGTTGCCATAGTCCAGTCTGCTGCTGATGAGGGCCTGTGTCACCGTTCTTCTTGTTTCGGTTGGGATCCACTTGTAGATCCTGCGGAGCATGCAGAGGGTGTTGTAGCAGGAGGAAGAGACGGCGTTGACCTGTTTAGACATGGAGAGGGAGGAGTCAAGGATGAATCCTAGGTTGCGTGCATGGTCGGTGGGTGTCGGTGCTGTTCCCAGTGTGGTCGGCCACCAGGAGTCGTCCCAGGCTGAGGGGTTGGGTCTGAGGATGAGTACCTCCGTCTTGTCCGAATTCAGCTAACAAAAGATGCACATTAAAATTCAGCCCAGCCAGAAATGACAGAAGCAATAAATACTTTAGAGGGCCCCCCTAGTTACCAAACCTAACATATCATGTTACAACAAAGCCTGCAGGGGTGTAAAAAATGAGTTGCTCCGTGTGCTGAAAAGCGGTAATACTGATCTCATTAGGACAAAGAGAAGTCAACATACAATAGCGTAGGCCCAGGCATGCAGGCACTGGAACACTCAACTTCAGGAACATCTACATGATGCAGCAAAAGCAAAAATACAAAGAAATTGTGGCACTTTGTGACCAAAAGAGAACAGTGTTGAAAGTCTTTCTTGACCAACCACATTCAGCCCCAGGTCTGGTAGAAGCATTTTCCAGCTTTATATGACACGCCAGGAGAGGAGGCTTTGGTCTCTAATGAGCCATCAGAGCTAGGGAGAAATACCATTAAGTCCCAAATGGTCACAGATTGCAAGGACACCTTCTGCGCAGTTAAGAGCATTGTGCCGGGCAAAGCCCTGGGCCCTGATCGGATCCTAGGAGATCTTTTTATCCCTGACACCGAGAGCTGGACAATTTACATTAACAAACTCACAAACGCAATATTAGAGGGCGCAAAGATTCCCATCTCCTGGAAATGCGCTGAGATTGTCCCTATCTACAAAAAGGGCTCCAAGGATTTACCATTGAAATACAGAACAATTAGCTTTATAGATGCCACCCAGAAAGTATTTTACAGACAGATTTTGAGCACGCTCGACACAAGGATAGACGATCACAGTGACTTGTCTTATTTGCAGGCAGGTTTTAGCAAACAAGTTAACACCCTTGATCAGGTGTTTAGACTCCTAACTCTGTATTGGAAGACAGTAGTTATACAGAAAGCCCACCTATTTTTAGTTTTTATGGACTTAAAATACACATTTGGCCTGGTCTTTCATATCAAGCTCTGGGAGGCACTGACACAAAATGGGATGTCTCATGCCCTGCTGGATATTCTAATTCACTTGCATTCAGACACCTATGTGCAAGTACACTGGGGACCGCAGGGTGAGCTTACATAACGCATAGGGATCGAAAGAGGGGTGCGAAACGGATGTTTGCTAATCCCCATTTCTTATCGCTGAACATAAATGATGTGGTGGCCCAATTGGAGGACTGCAGGAGTGATGCACCAATGATTGCTGGTAGCAAGATTCCTTTACTCTTATTTGCGGATGAAACCTTGCTGGTTTCCAAAACTCTGGCCAGCCTACAGACCTTGGTGGACCACTTTGCAGCTTCCTGTGCATATTAGGGCCTGGAAATAAACCAGGGAAAAAACACATTTATATCCATCAACTAACATAACACATTTAAAGGATCTATCAAATTGGGTGGCCACAGTCTGAATAGGGTGTTTGATTTTGATTATTTGGGCATTAGACTAACATTGAATATATCCTCGTTCCTTCAAGTCAGGAAAATGAGCTTAAACCTGCCCTAACAAGCATCTGGGATACTGAGACTTTACAAATCCTCAAAAACAAGGCCGATGCCACCCGCCCTGAATATCTCCCGCATTAAGGCAGTAGGGTGTGCCCTATATGGGGGTGAGGTGTGGGGACACATTGGGCTGACAACCCTGGCAACTGCCGGAAACAATTTGATAAGATCCTTGTTGAGTCTACCCAAGAGCACACCATTGCTCCCCTTGTGGTGGGAGACAGGTACAAAACCCATCACAAGTAAGTCTAAATTAAAGCATGTCCTATACTGGCGGAGACTGAAGTCTACCCCGGCCCTTTAATGTGATCATAGTGCTTTCAAGGAAATATAAGACTTGGACATGGGTAGGACATTAAAGTGGGCCATCAAGTTAAAGGCATCTCTTTCGCAATTAGGCCTAGATGAGTATTGGGGTAGCGAGATTCAATAGAAATCTAGAGATTGTGTAAAGGAATCATTCTGGAAACATAACTGGAGACTGGAAGTAAGCAGCATGTGTCTAGGAGTCCTTACCTCAGATTTTATGATCCTTAAAAATTATTGTGTGTTCGAGGCTTTTGCACAAAACTGAAAGATATCTCTGATCTGAGTCGATTGTCTGTGTGTCGTAGCCCAATTTTTACATTGGAGTTGGTCCATAAGAGCCAAGTTGTTGAACAAATTCTAATGGGAGATCTTTTCTCACTCCCTTTGCGGCACCCAGTGGAGTGTCTTGCACTGTGCTGCTAGCAGATTAAAGAAGAGTTATTCTACATTTTAGATTAAATCTGTTGCACTTTATGACCACCCTTAGTTGCACACAGTTATATATGATGAAAGTTTTTTTGCATTTGCTTTTTTATTGTAATAATCCGAATATAATAAAAATGTTGCACTGATCTAGTAGCTATATCACTGTATTTTCAAATTTTAATGAGCTGCTAATGGTATAATGATTTTAAGTATACTTGTATGGTTTTGTGAATCGAAATAAAGTTTGTAACTAGCTAACTATAAATGATGCCCATCATGCATAGTTTTCTCATCAATAATTTCATTGTATGATGCAGTGATATTATCAATAAATTCTTAGAAGATGTCATGAGTGATGTAATATGTGAGGGCATGAGTTAAAGTCACCTTAGGGCACGAGGGCATATATTCACTGAATAATTCAAAGGCTAAAGTAACCTTGTAGTTAGGTGAATATGTCAGTGACAACATTAACGTTTTGAAATAAAAAAAACACAAACATTCACCAGTTATAATTAGCAGAGCTAACTATAATTTGCGCCACCGGCATGCACTGCTTATGACCTTGCATAGTACATTACTCATGACGTGTTCTATGACATCATTTATGACATCACTGAAGACATCTCAAATGACATCATTGATGACACCGCTCAATTAACGGTGCACAAGTCCACCACCCCCAATAACAACTCACATCTTCCCTTTACTAATCCACTTCAATCAATAAATCCATTTCAAATCAGTATGGTATATATACATGAGCTCTTAAGAGCACAAACTTAACACACTACCCAAAACTAATCCACAAGGAACCAAAACAGAGCACTTTTACTAATATACTATTTTGTTTCGTTGTCTTGTCCAGTTAGTCACTTCTCAGCTACCAGTAGTTATGTTTTGGGGCATATTCTTCCAATATCAGAATTTGATGCCATTCTTTGCGTATGGAGGGTGGGGTTATGTTAGCTACTTAGTAGATTTGGGAGACAAATTGTGTCAGGATAATGTGAATGGATGTGCCATAGAGGTGGTAAATAATTAGCGGACTATGAAGTTTGGAACCATGCTGTGTTTCTGATCGTGGCATGGTTATGTCTAGTGTCTACTTTTATTGTAGGCTAAGGAGTGAGTATAACAATCTAGTTGTGAATTGAGGTGGCAAATGCTTAGCCAACTAAATATATTGGAGCTGTGTTGTGTGAACTCTGGTTCCAGGAGTTGTATCTATTATGTACTATTGTTGCACGGTAAAGTATGAGTAAAGCTTGATCTGCCAATGTCCTAATGTCAGTGGCAACTACTAAAGTATGATCTATTTGCAGCCGAGGCAATTAAATTTCAAAAGGTTTTGTATTGTGCAGTTTTCTGATGTACCTTTTCATGTCTCGCCTGCAGGCAGCACACTTGAGCTGTTGCTTGATGGCGAACTGTTGTATCTAAAAAGAAAGGATCCGTCCCCAGTGCTCACGTACCTTGATATATGGGGTCAGTTTAAGGGCATGATGTCCGGGCTGTATAACCTTCTGATCTGCCATCTAAACTCACAGCCACAAGTAGAGAACCTCAAAGAGGTCTGGGAGACATATCTTCAGGTGGAATGCGAGGATGAGGACTGGGTGGACATACTGGAGTCCTTTGGAAGGGGGACCCCTGAGGCCTAAATAGAGTACAGTTTTTTTTAAAGATTATGCAGGGCTGGCATTGGATGCCAGCATGCCTCTGTGCTGCAGGCCTGTTACCTCACTCCTCCTTGTTGGCGGTGCAATCATGCATCCTATGACATGGTTAACCTTCTTGAGGAATGCCCTGCAGTCTGTTGTTTCTGGACTTCAGTAGAGTCCAAGTTGGGGGAGACCTTGGATATATTCGGTCCACTATCAAGTCGGCTGCTCCTCCTGTCCAAGCTGGCTGTCCTCCCTCCGCTAATACAGCATGCTCGCCTCCTCCTCACTATGGCTCCCACAGCGGCCAAAATCTGTATACTGCATCATTGGTGCTCTCCACAGGAGAATGGCTCACAGGGAATGGCTAGTGGCCATGTTCAGGACTGCCTCCTATGAGAAGGTGATCTATAACCTGAAGGATAAGGTTGATGAGTTCCTCCTATTTGGACCCCCCTTCCAAGCGGACAACTGACCTATTTGGATGCCCCATCCTCCCATTGTTTGTTCACACATTCCCTTTTCTCTCATACCCCCTCCCCCTGCTCTCTCCCCCGCTTCCCTCCCTCTCCGTCTTTTTTGCTTGCCTGTTATACTGGCTCCTTCCACCTCTCTATTTCTGGATTCATATGTATCGCACTTGACATTTGTATCAGTCTCCTAAGCTCTTGCTTCTTGTATTCAGCTTTGTTTTCATTGACATTAGTGAATTCAATAAAATAATTTCAACACAAGAAAAAAATCCTAAAAAGGGCTTTTAACCTGCCCATTACTTACCACCCATTGGTATCATCATCATTCTTTTTTGCTGTCTTCTAATTCAGCAACCTGTGTGAGGCGTCACTTCCTTGTCTTTGTGTGGTGCATGGACAAAGCCCAGATAGAGTTCACATAATTAGTGTCCGTCGCTGCTTGCGCTATGATTGAAGTACTGTTTCTTCTTATTTTCACATTTTTATATAGAGCAAACTTGACTCGACCGTAAGATATTAGGGCACTTTCCATGAGAACCATGTACATTACACAAGTTCACAACATGCCTGAAAGTTTTTTTTGTGTCATAATTTTTTTTATTGAAGATCAAAGATTGGCAATTTCATAGGATACAAAGCAATATAGTAAATATAAATCAGTATGTGACAAATAATATACATCTGTAATATATTACAGAAGAAGACAAAAGGAGGAAAAAGAAAAGGAAAAAGGAGAAGGGAAAAAGCTATATATAGGGAGGGAAAGAAAAGAGAATTAGAATCTCAGGAATCGCGAAGAAAGGGGGTCCACACCTGCTGGAATATTTGTTCTTGGTCTTGCATCCTTAAAAATTACCTGTTCATAGGATGCTGTCTATATCATCGCAACCATCATGCCTGAAAGTTTTTTTAAAGCATGATGACGTGAACAGTATTACCTGCATCATAGCCTTTGTTAGTATTGGCTTCCAGCTCAGCCTAAAGGAAATTATTAAACTGAGATATTGACATTAGTTCTCTACCACACTATTGGCATGCACTCACCACAATAGTACTGGTGTTCAATCTCTAGCACACCACACACAGTGCTTAGTTTGTGAAAGAAAGAGTACCAGTGCCCGAAGCTCTGCTCATAAACCCGAAGCCGGTGCATTTAAACATATCTGCTCTTAATACTACAGCAGAGGATGAATGAATTAGATACCCACTTACACATTTCTGAAAAGAGGGCTGGGAGCATGATACCACATTTCTGCATGTCTGCTTACCTTGGGTGTTCTTTGCATATCCGATCTTTATAATTTGACTGATCTAGTGCTAAGGACGTTGCTCTCACGTTCTTAACAGGAAACATCATTAACAATGAAGGCATTACTACGCGTAACGTTTACAACGGGGCACTTACCCACGTAAACGTCTTTTCAACGCGTATGCCTTCAACGATCGTCTTTACCACGCATAAAAAAAAGCGTAGGATTAAAAAGGGGATTTGGGGGGGTCTCCCCCCCATAAAAAAACGAACCCGCCGTGCCGAAGAAATCAGCGTCGTTAGAGAGGAAGCGGAATAAACTTCCGCTTCCTCTTTACGACGTAAGAGCAACGTGGTAAAGGTGATGCGGGGAAAACGAATTCTGTGGTAACGCATGCGTGGAAAAGGCATGCGTTGCAACAGAATTCGTAGTAACGACATATAACCGTTCTTAACAGGATTCTTCCATTCTTGGTGCTGCAGATGTCATTTAGTAGGTAAGCTGCAGAGATGAACTACTGCCTGGCCCATCCAGCCTGATGATTTCTCCTTACACTCCGACTCACATACTCCACATAGTGCCTCAACTTGCCTTTGCTTTCTTAGCACTGGAGCAACGCCTATTTACAAGCCTCTTGCGCCGCCGCCGCGTCACTTTTAATGTGGGAAAAAGTGACCTACCGGCGGCGCAAGGGGCTTGTGAATAACCCTCGTGTACCCATCATTATGTGGTAGCAGTGGTGCTATTTTCTTTGGGTCAGGATTTTACTTGCACTTATTTTCCAGTGTACTGTAAATCATTATCGAGTTGACGTGTTTCAGTGCCTTGTTCATTCATTCCCTCGCTGACCGGTGACTCATCAAGGTGCCAGGCAGCCCCGGTAGCCGAACTCAATGAGGCTTCATGGAGCCCAGGTGACAGCGTTGCTAGGGAGAGAATGTGTTTGTTTTCATGAAATTATTCTACCATGTGGTCGTAAATGTGATATAGTCTATCTTCTGGGCATCTTCCGCATGCGTTGCTCAGTCTGTCAGAGATTACGTCAGATCGACACAGTGACCATTTACTCAGGAATGTCTTAAACGCTCCGCACAGATTTCAGCGATTTGTCTGGCGCGTGGGGGCCTGTTTCTTTTATTAGGTCTCGGTGTGTGTGTGTGTGTGTTTCCACGTTTAAGAGACTGGCGGGACTATTCGATCGGAGACATTTTTTGCTTCCGCAGAAAGGATCGTATAACTTGAAATATTATTGGCTTCACCGCTTCTGAGTTGTCCACGCACTGATCAGAGAGGCGGGAACTGTCCTTGTGGTCGGAGAAGCCAGAGGAGTTGACTGGCCAGGCAGGAGGCGTGTTATACTTAAGGCACACTTTGACCAGGCTGTTTCACGGTGCTGGTGGGGAGAAAGATGAACCCAACGAAAAGCTGTTCATGTAACGCGCAAATTTCCACTGAGGAGAACGGTGGGACAGGGAGACTTTAAGAGAGGGTCAGTGTCTTGGCAAGTGATACATGGGTCTTTTTCCAAACTAGGAGCATGCCCTGCCCGCAACACGGTCTAGTAGGAAAAGACTGCCATAACTGGGGTGCATAGGGCACCTCACACGAGTAACACCCCTAGGCCTTGCACCTCCTGCACTATTGATAGCTAGGCCCCAGGGAATGGCCAGCATAAAAGAGCATCAGTAAGAAATGTCTCTTTTTAGGTTGAGGTCTGCCAGACAGCTCAGCTGTCTGGTTTGCTGAAGAGTCTTGGTGACATTCTGAAAGCTTCGTGCTTTGTGTTATGTAATTCGCAGTTGCTTGCTTTCTATTTGTTTGCTCTATTTGTTTTAGGCTGTCCAGCCTGAGTTAGTCCCTCCTGTGGAACATAGTCTGTTTACCATCGCTCCACTTTCCGTTAACAGGCCTTTAAATTTTGTCATGGTCTCATTTGCTGTGCATTCAAAGACAGAGGGCAAATTTTAGGCTCTGTCTTCTGAGGGAGCTAGGGGGCATATTATCAAGCCTGTGCGATAAAATTATCGCCGCTTTATCGGCCGAAAACGGCCGATAAAGCGGCGATAATGGGCTTGATAATATGCTCTATGGAATTCCAATCGAAGCCCATTTTAGATGTGAAGACATCTAACATGGGCTTCGATTGGAATCCCATAGAGCATATTATCAAGCCCAGTATCGCCGCTTTATCGGCCGTTTTCGGCCGATAAAGCGGCGATAATTTTATCGCACAGGCTTGATAATATGCCCCTAGGTGTTTACTTTTTCTTCTCTGACTTCAAAGTGAGAGGGTTTATGTGACAATCTTGATGGTTACCGGTTTTGTGAAGGAAATGTTTTTCTAGCACACAACACAATTTAAATATCTGTAAATGAACTAGGCAGATTTTTCAAAATATATCAGAATTAGAAAAGCACAAGTCTATGCCACTGTATGCCACTCTACTCCACCCTACGACATGCCACTCCACTCTACAACATTCTACGGCACTCCACTATACGAAATTCCACGCCACTACACTCTTCGATACTCCACTTTATGTCACTCCACGACACTTCACGCCACTACATAACATGCTACTCCACTCTACAACATGCCACTCCACTCCACTCTAGTCTACGACATGCCACTTCACTCTACGCCACTCCATGTGCCGCCACTCTAAGACACTCTGTGGCATGCCACTCTACGACATGCCACGACAACATGCCACTCCAATCTACTTTACGCCATTACACTCCACTCTACTCCACTTTACTAAATACCACTCTACCCTATGACACTATATAACATGTCTCTCCACTCTATGCCCCTCCACTCTACGCCCCTCCCCTCTATGACACTTTACTCTACTGTATGCCACTCTACATCCCTCCACTCTATGCCCCTTCACTCTAAGCCTCTTAACTCTGACACTTTACTTCATTCGACACAACTCCCTCTACACAACTCCAAGCATCTTTACTCTACAACACACTATGCCACTTTATGACACTTGACACGCCACTCCACTCTATGCCCCTCCACTTTATGCCCCTCAATTCTACACCCCTCTACTCTAGGCCTATTTTCTCTACACCACTCCACTCTCCAATACTCTATTCTACTCAACTCTTCTCTACTGTACTCTACTCCACTCTATGCCACTACACTCTTCGGCAATCCACTCGACTCTATGCACCTCCTTATATGCCAATCCATGCCACTTTACCCCACTATACACCACTATATTCTATTCTAAGACACTCTACTCCAGTCTATGACACTCTACAACACCCTGCTCAATGACACTGTACTCAATGCCCCTTCACTTTACCCACATTCACTCGATTCCACTCTATGACACTCCACAACATTCTACTCCACTGTGTACCACTCCACTCTATCCCACTCCACTATGAACAATCTACTCCACTCTACACCACTCTGCTCTACTCCACTCTACTCCACTGTATGCAACTCCCTCTATGCCACTCTACACCACTTCTGTCTATGCCACTCTACTCTACTCTACGACATTCTACTCTATGCCTTTCTACGCTACAACACTCTATGCCATCCACTCTATGACAGTTCACTCCATGACACCCTATTCCTTTCTACCCCCTTCCACTCTGCTCCACTCCATGACACTCTACAGAACTTCATGGCACTCCACAACACTTCACCCTAAGGCACTTTACTCCATGACACTCTATTCCACTCTAGGATCTCCACTCTGCTCCACTCCACAACACTCTACGAAACTTCATGGCACTCCACGACACTCCACTCACTCTAAGACACTCCACTCTGCTCCTCTCCACTCTACGATACCTTACTCCACTCCACTCTCTTCTACGCCACTAACCTTTAGCCATACTGAAAAGCAGCCACGCTGATGTATAGCATGGCTAAACACAATGGTAAAACCAATAGGTCTTCCATAGCAGAGACCTATTGACTTTACCAATGCTTCTCCTCTATAGCACCACAGAGTTAATGTGATTGTAAAGCTATTTCCACAGAGATAGCAGCATCTAGCATCATCCTGGATCTTTTGCATGTTCTGTGATTGAAGTTTGCCTATGCACAGTTTTAAATGGAGGTAAAAGGGACGTAATTTCTTTGATTTCACTTTGGGAGGTTGATTGGTAGTCATGTGTTTGAAGTTTGTATTGCAATGGTTAGGTAGAATTAACATTAGGGGACTGATCACAAACCATTTCTGATTTCCGCAACTATATGTCCTTGGTGGTCGGATTAACAGTCCTTGCTCTTAATAACTTTTATCATGGTATTATGAAAAGACGATTCTAGAGGTGGTAATGTGGGACAAGAAAGTTTGTGTACATTTGTTGTGTGGCATGTTCTTGTGGTGATGATGTTTTCAACTGTCTTTTACTGTGATTGTTGTGTTGTATTCAGTTTTGATGTGTTGTGCCCTGTTACGTTGTAACTGTGCTGTTATGTTGTTTTGTGTATGTTATTGTGTAATGTTCTGTTGTTTTCTTTAGATATGTCAACATATGCCGCTACATTTCCTGCCACACGCAGCACAAACAGTGGCATAATATAGGCCCCTGCAGCCCAGGTGGTGTGTGGGGGGGCAAACTGCAGGCTGCCCCCTCAGCACACTACTCTGGCCTGAGAGCTCCTTACTAAATCCAAAGAGGGCCCCTCCACATACCTTGCAGGGGAGGTCCTCAAGTTTCGTACGCCACTAACCACAAAGATCGGGGGCAGGCAACAATTTATTTACCAATGTTTAAGGTTTTTAAATAGCATGGGGGCATATTATCAAGAAACAGAGTTAAAATTAGGGCTTGATAATATGCCATTGAGAGTGCCAATAGAAGCCCATGTTTTGGTGTCAACATGGGCTTCTATTAGAATTCTCAAGGGCATATTATCAAGCACATTATTGACTCAGCAACCAGTACCTTTTCAAACAACCTTCATTGGGAGGGGAGCATCCACTACCATAGACTTTACCCTCTGCTCAAATGGTTATGGTCATAAGATAGGTAGCTTTAAAATTCTGGATGCACCTATGAGTGACCACCTACCGCAAATATTAGAGATTGAGAACCTTTTTTTGCTTCGTCGTAATGATCCTGTACAGGATGCCCCCGATGTTACATTAGGGAGGCAGAACGGGTACACGCTCAAGTGGAGCAAGGTGGTACCGGAAGATTTTCTTCAAAAACTGGTAAATAGTTGTGCCGATAACTTTAGAATCTGCTTAGATGAAGAATCTGATAGTGAAAGTATAATAGCTCACTTTAACATTATTGCTTCCACTATCAAAGAGAATCTGAAATTATCGGCAAAAAAAGGATTGAAGAAAGGTACAAGATGGTTTGATAGGATTTGTACCAAGGCCCTCACAGATCTCAAGCACGCAATACATAGGGATCCACGTGACGCTATACAAATAAGAAATTTAAGGAAAGGTTATAACCAGGCTTTAAAAGACAGAAGATATGCTATTAAAAAAGGAGTATGGGAAGAACTTTGTAAAGCCTCACAAACAAAAGATATATCTGCATTCTGGAGGGTGATAAACGCCCCACTTCCATATGAAAACACTAAAGCTCAGATGGAAATTGCTATTAATGAGGATGATTGGGTCGCGCATTTTTCCACCCTATACACACCTATAGATGAGCTGGAAAGAACAGATTTAAATATGGAAGGTGAATTAGTAGAGGAGGCAAATGAACTGAAGGTAACACTACCCGAGATCCTAGTAAGCTTGGGAGCCACAAACGGCAGCAAGGCGGCCGGCCCAGACGGAATCCTGGCAGATTTGTACAAGGCAAATAGTGAACTCTGGGGCCCGATACTTGTACAACTTTTTAATGCAGCTCTCCTGAAGGGATTGAGTCCCTCCTGGTTTACATCAATTATTGTACCCATTTATAAGAAGGGAAATAGACAAGACTGTGCCTGTTATAGGCCAATATCCCTACTAGACTCGTCAATAAAGATTCTTGGCAGAGTGATTTTATCTAAACTGCAAATTTGGGCAGAGGAGACTGGGGCCATTAGTGACTTACAATTCGGTTTCCAAAAAGGTATAGGAACGATAGAGCAGGGTCTAAATTTATTTTTGATCCAGGAGAAATACACCATGATAAAAAGGGAGCATTTTTATTTTACATTTGTAGATCTTACATCGGCTTTCGATTGCGTGTCACACTGTAAATTATGGGACTTGATGTCACGGTTGGGCGTGGAAAAATCGATAATTCAATTTTTAAGGCAGTTATATTCAGGAGCAACTGCTGTTGTGCATTATGGCAAAGGAGGGGAATGTAGTAGGTCTTTTGGAATAGGGCGCGGAGTGCGCCAGGGCTGTGTCCTGGCGCCCTTCTTATTCCTTATCTACATAAATGGCCTGGAGAGCCATCTGCTGCAAGAGTGTAGGGATATGCCTAAGATTGGAAACAGATTTATCCCTGCACTGTTGTATGCGGATGATGCCGTCTTAATGGCTCGTACCCCTATGGCCCTACAAAAAATGATAACATCTTTTAATCAGTTCATGCTCAACCTTGATCTAAAAATAAACTGTAGTAAAACTTTTTCCATGAATTGTGGCACACGCATTAAAAAACAAATGAAATCGATGTATATAAATAACGCCCCTTTAGAAAGAACATCCACCTTCCCTTACCTTGGAATACTGTTCCACGAAACTGGTTCCTGGACAAGTGCGGTGAAGGCAAGAACGCTTTTGTTTTCCAAGACAATTATGGCACTGAAGAGTTTTATACGAAAACTGGGAATGAAACCAATCGGGGAAATTTTAACTATTTATAATGCAATGTGTGTATCTGTGGCTTTGTACGGAGCTGGACTCTGGGGCTATTCTAATATAAAGGCAATCCAAACAGTTGAAAATAAATTTTTAAGGCACATTTTAACATTACCAGAAAGTACAGCGACTCTTATTTGTCATGACGAGTTGGGGTTGCCTTATATTACAGATACAATTAGAGTACAACCCATCCTCCTATGGCACAGAGTCTGGACTGTGAACGAATGCGTTCTAAACCGTGCCATATTACAGGACGTCTTAAAACTGGGGAGAGTAAACGGAGTCGAATGGCTAAACTATATCAAAACATTCCTGAAGGAAATAGACCGTTCACAATACTATGATGACCCGTCTTCTATGGTAGATATCCCCAGAAAAGCGCTGAAAAAACTCTGTATGGACTGCCTTAGAGATAAAAGACAGCTTGAAGAATTTAAGAAAAGCTCTGTCACTTCCCATCAGTTAATTTTAATAAGTGACAAACTACAGCCATACTTAAGCTTACATTTGTCCAACTATGACAGATTCTTTTTAACACGTTTTAGAGCTAATATTGTTGTTAGATTATTTACTTTCCCTGAAATGAATTCATGGTCCAAGGATCTGCCTGTATGCCCTTGCGATGAAAAATCGGTACAATCTAACATTCATGTCTTATTTTTCTGTAAATTCTATGCATTGCCCCGTAGAAAATTGATTGTCCCTATTTTAAAGGAGATGAATTTGCACAGATGTCGCCCAGCGTTTTTAGAATTGCAAAAAATGGACAATGTTCTTACTGTTGCCACGTTATCTGAATATTTTAAACAGGTTTTTAAATACAGGAAATCAATTCTAAATGATTTATAACAGTGTAAATACTATGTATTATATCTATATCGTCCTTCTGATTGCTGTAACATTGTAAATGAAATGTGACTTTCTGCTGCTTTTGAGGAAGAGGTGTGGGGCCACGGCCAGGGCGACTGACGCTGGAATCTGGGGACCACGGTTCGATCCCCGGTTCGATCTCCGGTGGCAGGTTAGCCCAGCACCATGTGACTCTGGGCAATAGCTCGCTTAAACTTCCCGACGGCCCCCCAGCGCCTAGAGACCCTTACGGGTGATTGTGCGCTTTACAAATGTGGACTTTACTTTACTTTATGGTTATTTTTTTTAACCGAATAAAGTACTTTTTGATCTTTGATCTACTCTGGCCTGAGAGCTCCTTACTAAATCCAGAGAGGGCCCCTCCACATACCTTGCAGGGGAGGTCCTCAAGTTTCATACGCCACTAACCACAAAGATCGGGGGCAGGCAACAATTTATTTACCAATGTTTAAGGTTTTTAAATAGCATGGGGGCATATTATCAAGAAACAGAGTTAAAATTAGGGCTTGATAATATGCCCTTGAGAGTGCCAATAGAAGCCCATGTTTTGGTGTCAACATGGGCTTCTATTAGAATTCTCAAGGGCATATTATCAAGCACATTATTGCCGCTTTAGCAGCAGTTTTCTGCCGCTTAAACTGCGATAATTTTAACTCTGTGCTTGATAATATGCCCTGTAGTTTCTGTTCTTCAACTACTTTAGACAGTGGGTGGCCAAAAACTGTGCCAGAAACTATGTATAAACGTAGCCCCCACAGTGCTTGTTTTATGTGATATGACCTAGCCCTTCAACTTTACTTTGGGTGGCTGCTTGACTATGGGGTAGCTGGTGTGTTTTCATCTGCAAAGATTAGGGGTGATGGAAAGGAAATGTTGTTGTTGATTTCATTTTGTCTGATTGCTTGACTGCCATGTTGAAGATTGCATATCCACAATGGCAAAGGAAGGTTTAACGGACATTGTATCTTGATTTCACTATGAATGGATACTTGTCTCTTCCCTTGCTAGGTTTTGTCAATAAAAGCTTGTGACAAGGCCAAGATCTCTTTGAGTACAATTTGTATTGTTGCTTAATTGTCCTGAAGTTGAACTTTGTTTAGTTGCTGTAGTGAAAGAGATCGAGAAATGACCACCATCACTTTAATTTCTCTTAGACGGGCAGCTAGAACAAACAAACTGTTATGGTCATTTCAACTCATCAAACTGTACTTCAGTCATATTTGGATGTGATCGTCGATGGTGTTGAGATCCTTGAACTCCTGGTAATAGACACAGTAATATGACAAACAGCATTGTTATGCTGACAAATGTAAAGACATGCACAGTCACTTCTGACGAGTTGGATCTGCTGAACCCAAAAAGATGTAAATTTGATAAACTCTCACAGGTCAGATAAATAGGGTCTATCTCTAAATTACACTGCATGGTGAAAATTCACTGAATTGGGTGCATCATTTGTGTTTTTGTTGTTTTGTTTTACCCTGCTAGTTCTACCCATGATGCTCTGTTCCTACTCATTCTCTCTTGCCTTTCACGGAGGTATCTACCAACCTTTATCTCTTAACTTGGCATTATCCCATCTGTCCCTTTCTGTCTTGTTTCTTGATTTAAATCTTCTGCTTTTTGGTTGGTCATCTTGTTCTTATTTCACTTTTGTTCCCCCAACAAACTAGCACCACTCCCCACCCATGCCCCGACTTTCAAATCCTCCTTACATGTATTCTCCACCCCCCCCCCTTTTTGTTCTTCCCTCTCGGCTCGTCCTATTGCAACTTCTAAGTGGCCTTGGTGTAGACAAGGAATTGACATACAAGCCGACCTTATTTCCCTGGAACAATGTAAGTGTGGAGAAGGGGAAATGAAAGAGAGACCTATATTCCATGACATGGTTTTCTACCATTACAAAATTGACTTTATGTCCAAGATAGAAGACGAGAAACTCGATCTGCATCTGCTTTTCTTTCCTGAGGAGTGAACAAATGCCTGACTTTGTGTGCCTGAGATATGTGTTGTCCTGCCTGGAATATAAAGGCACAGCAGGAGAAACATCTCAACAATGGATAGTTTGAATGGCAGTCAATTTTCTGATTATTTTCAGCAACACAACATCTACACTTCATCCAGCACACGTGAACTGGAAATCTAGACACACCGTGGTCAGACAGGAATGTCCCCTGCATGGTATATAGGAATTTTGCCCTGCTCTGAGAGTCCAACTGTGTATCTGGTATCCTGACTTTTTATTTGTCCCTAACATTACATAGAAGCATAGACCTGACACTGATTGTGAGGCCCTAGACATCTTCTGTGACCTGCAGAGGCGTATCCTCATGCTGGACAGAGGGCTACTGTTCCTGGTGTGTGTAAGTACAAAAGAGGTTGTGACAGCATATAGTATTTTTGTGATTCATTATGTGGCCAGACGTATATTATTTGTGTTACTGAGAGTGTTTCCTATAGGCCCCTCTTGTATAAAGTTCCACTCATATGTGTATGTCTAGATCCTTGCCCTGACAACCGATATGTATGTTGAGAACATGTGTAGTGTGTGTAGCACATGTATAGTAGGAATGCTCTGTGTGTGAGTGAGCATGAGTACTGAATCCCATGGTATCCATTTTGGATGTCCCTGCTGTGCCCCAGTACAAGTTAGAAGATAAGAACAACTTCCCAGGCAGTGGCGGTGCATTGCTTGCATTCCTGTGACTGAAAGGCTGAGATCCAGATTCTAAAAGAACAAGGATGGGGAGCAGGCTATGTTTAGAAATTACATGAGGGTGTTTATAAGCAATGACCTGCTGATTAGTACTTCCTGAGCACTGCCATTTGGTTGAGAATAAAGGTGAAAGGTGGCACAGGCCTGTCCTTTTGCCTGCCTCTGATTTGAACACACCTAAAAGGAGAGCCACCCCAAAGCAGTTCTGAGCTTTGAGACAGTGGACCCACATCCCTTACCTAGAAGTTGTATATAAAAGTGGGACCTAAACCACCCCACTTCATTCATGTTCCAATTGTCCAAGACCAAGAAAGCGAGAGCACTGCAATGTATTCGAAGGATGCTGTGTGACCAAGGCTGATGTCTGCCTGACAGACATTCTCCCAGAGGTGAGGGGACATCACCTGACGTCTGTCTTTTCTCCTGAAGTTGCAGATGGTCTACCCAAGTGCCTTGAAGCCTGCCTTCTGAGAGAAAAAAGGTGTCATCCTGGTTCTGCAGGATTAGAGATTGTCCAGGAGGAGAATTCCAGTGCCCCCCCAGGGCTACAGGACAACCAGAGAACGCTGACTACTGAGAGTGAGGTAGGAGTGACCTGTGCTGTAGGGTCCCCTAGTCTCCTTATCCCTGTTCCTGGCGGAAACCTCTTAACGTAAGTATCTATTTGACCCAATCAGGGCTGAATCAAGCGTGATTTGTTACATTAGGACCTTTGTGTTGGAGTTTACATGTATGTTACAGAGCAGGTTATGTTTATCAAAATGGTGATGTGTACATATGAGTACGCTGACAATCTTTAATATGATAATTGAACACTATAAGATAATTCTGAGTTCTAATCTAAATGCATGTAAACGTATGGATTTTATCTCAGTTTCACTTTTGCATGATATTTGTCATCACAAAACAGAAGAAGACATCTTAAATGTAAATAATCGCAAGAACATCAATAAATATTTCTTAACCAGAATTGGAATATCTAATACATTGTATGTGATTATGCTGGTAAGGTCTTGCATATATTGTTGAGGATCACAGTGAACTAATCCCTTCACGTCTAAATTTCCATTCATGGCATGTAATTACTGGACGTATTTTGGGGGTTGATTTAAAAAATTTCAAAGGTATTCTGTCAGAGACAGCCAAAAATAAATAATTCTTTACTGTTGTTGAATAGGGTGGGTGGGTGACTGTGGCAGAGTCATCCCGATCCGCTTGCTCGCCAGAGGTATTTTGAGCTGTGCCTTGTGCTGTGCCTAAATACGAACGCTGTGCTCAGGGAATTGCCTCTCACAGAATCTTTTTTATCTGCCGTTGATTTCAAAACGGATTTTTAATAATTGAATCGAAGTGTGCAAATGTACAATTTTTAAAATCTAAAGCATTTCTGTGCAACATAATTATCTTGCGCTACCTTTTCCTCAGTCCTGATTTAATAGGAGGAGGAGGGTACTGCCGATCAGCGGGGGAAGCCTGGGCTCTATTCCTACTCCTGCCCGCCCCGGTCCGACGCGGTAGCTAGTACCGTTGCGCGGAGGGCGGGTCAGGGAGAGCCAGGCACTTCCTGTTGGCTAATTGCTGGAGCGGTTAGCGCTCTAGTGCCCGATTCTTCTGTGCTATTTAGCCCTCGCCCCTCTTGAGCGCGCAGCGGTCGCGCGCAGAGGAGCCGAAGCTATGCCGAAGAGTAGCCAAAGAGTAGCCCGTCTGCGCCCGTCCGCGACAGGACGGGACTAGGGGCCACAAACTCTGTACAAAATTAACATGGATCGGACGGCGGACACCCGAACTAGGTACACATCCCAAGCCTTATTTGACCTACAACCTCAGGGGTGGTGGGCTGTGTTCGTAATCAATGGCCATGTCTTGAAGGCCCAGTCTCATGTATTCAGTGCAGATTCCAGGCATCCTACATCGCCAATTTTACTGGAGGCACTGTAAGGAGAACTTCTGCGCCCAAGGTCTGGAAAAGTTTTCTTCTCAATGTCCACTCACTACCTAAACACCGTCTTGAGGTATGGGACCTCATTAACACAGCCAATCCAGAAATCTGTTTTTTAACAGAAACCTGGCTAAAACCACACACGACCCCTGCCATTACATTAGGAATTCCTGCAGGATACAAAATTCTAAGGCTGGACCGCCCGATCAAAACTGGAGGCGGAATAGCCATTATATATAAAGAAGGTTTAAAAGTTTCTATAATTGAACAGATTAGTCGCCCCTCGATGGAAGTGATGATATTTAAGATTAACTCAGGTCCTAAAGAACACTGGAAAGGAGCCCTGATCTATCGCCCCCCTGGGCCAAGTACCGGATTTACTCTGTCTTTAACTGAGTTACTTGCACAACATCTTAGAGCTAAAGAACATTTTCTCCTGTTAGGGGACTTTAACTTTCATGCTGATATCCCTGATCATCCTGAAACCCTGTCCTTGCTCTCCGACCTTGCCCTTTTGGGATTTAAGATACAGAATAATGGCTCTACTCATACAGAAGGCCAGACTTTAGATTTAATTTTCTCCAACTGCCCCACGATATACTGCCATCCCCCGACCCGAATAAACTGGTCAGACCATTGTGTGGTTGAATTTTCCCTCCCTGGTCTAGTTAAACCCACCAAACAACCCCCCGCCCCTCCCATATGGCGCAGACAATGGCATAGGGTGACTTTATATGAGATCCAAAAGGTTTGGAGAGAGGCGCTCATTGAGCAACAGACAACGTAGAGTCAGCTCTTTCCAAATATAACACAGCTCTCATGGAAGCAGTTAATCTCCTAGCCCCGTTGAAATTAATGAAACAACATCCTACATCTAAGCAGGAGGTATGGTATACCGAACATCTTAGACTAGAAAAGCAGGGTTGCAGGAAGTTGGAAAAAATATGGAGGAAAACCCACACTGAAGAAAGCCAGAAAAACCATTCAGAAGCCATGTCTTCCTATTACAAAAACATCAGGCTAGCCAGAAAAAACTGCTAGACTTCGCAGCTAGCAGAAGCAGGCAATTCCTCCAGAGAGCTATACAGGATCTTGCAGACCTTTGTGAAATCCTCTGCCTGCGAGAGTCCTGATGAGTTCTCTCAAAACTTATGTAATGACATCTCCCTATTTTTTGAAAACAAAATAGAGGCTATTTATGAAAATATTACCAATGCTAACAATCGCAAAGACATTGCTACCTGTACTCTGGCACATTCTAGTATACATAAGGGTACTTTGACTGCCTTTCCTGAAGCTAGTCTAAATGACATTCTGTCTCTGATAAGCAACATAAAAACAGGCTCCCCTCTAGATCTCCTTCCAGCAAAAATAACTGCCTCACTAAGTAATCTGCTTTGCCCAATGATCCAAACCATCATGAATCTCTCTTTTAAAGAGGGACAAATACCCCAAGACTGGAAAAAATCGGTAGTAAATCCGATTCGTAAAAACTCGGCCATGCCATGGACAGATCTTTCCAACATCCGCCCCATCTCTCTACTGCCATTTTTGAGCAAACTGACCGAGAAACATGTGAACACTCATGTGTCCAATTTCATCGAGGCAACAGGGGGTCTGGACTATTCTCAATCTGGGTTCAGACCCAACTACAGCACCGAATCTGCGCTCCTCTCTGTGGCAGACAACATCAAGATGACACAAGATAGAGGAGGCTCTATGATTCTGGTGCTGTTAGACATGTCTGCAGCCTTCGACACTGTGATTCTTCTTGGTCGCTTGCAGAGAGTGGGGATTGGAGGTATGGCACTCTCCTGGCTGGAGAGCTTTCTCACTGGCCACTCACAAAGCGTCAGCCTGGGCTCCTTTCATTCCACCTCTAGGGAGCTCACTAAGGGGGTTCCCCAGGGCTCATGCCTAAGCCCCACATTATTTAATGTGTACGTGGCCCCCCTTGCTGACATTGTGAGAGCACACGGATTTATCCCAGTGTCGTACGCTGACGACACCCAGCTTTTGTTTCCCTTCCAGACTCTCACTCCTGCCATTAAGAATGCTTTTGCTGAGGGCATGAGAGCAGTGTCCAATTGGATGGCCTCCAATTGCCTTTAGTGCAACGTGGGCAAGACCGAGGTCATGCTTTTTGGGAAAGCTAAACTCCTATGGTCACCAGATTGGTGGCCTTTGGACTTAGGACCTGTCCCATGCCCTAAGCAATCAGTGAAGAATCTGGGAGTGCGACTAGATCAGGGGCTAGTTCTAAAAGAACATGTGAACGTGGTGACTGGATCATGCTTCCGGACAATTGGTCTTCTAAGACGAGTATTTCCTTTTCTATCAGACGTCTATAGAAAGACCCTTGTCGAGGCCCTTGTAATAAGTTGGTTAGACTATTGCAATGGTCTTCTCATTTCCGCTAATGAAGACGTGCTCAACCGACTGCAAGTGGCCCAAAATACAGTGGCCAGATTAGTCCTTAATGTTCCATCGAGAACTCCATCCAGGCCCCTTTTGGAAGAGCTTCACTGGTTGCCCATCCGCCAGCGTATAAAATTCAAGATCTGCTGCATAATACATAAAAGCCTATTCGGCACAGGTCCGCAATATCTAGCTCAAAAATTTCAAATTCATAAACCGGAACGCCTTCTGCGCTCGAGCAGCCAACTTCTATTAAAAACTCCTCCAATTAGGAAGGCTAGGCAGGGTGGTTGAGCCCTCTCATACATAGGGCCTACCATCTGGAATAAACTCCCTATTAGCATGAGGCAAAACTCCAACCTTCTTTCTTTCAGGAAAGCATTGAAGACGCGCCTGTTTTTAGAAGCATAGTTTTGTTGGCACCTCTTAAAGGCTCGGACCCTGGTATTTATGGCGAACAAAGCGCGGAGATACCCCTTCGGGGGTCGAGTCCGGCGCTATATAAGCGTATAAATAAAATAAATAAATAAATAAATATTGTATTACATATAACAAGTCATTTCCTGTCACAAACACGGCTTCCTCGTCATTTAACTGTTTAATAATTATGTCCAAATAGAACATTTTTACGTCTCGTAGAGGCGTGGGCGGAGCAGCGAAGCTGCTGCCACGGCCTGTGAGATATATTGTCCTAAAAAGGGTACTGTAAGCCCCGCTCCTCCTTTTCATTGGGTAGCGTCAGCGTTTAGGGTAAATGCTGGCTTCCCATTGAAAAGGAGGGTTTTCTGTTGCCGCCCTGTCCGCTTTTTAGACCGCCCCTACGGACATGCTCTCAATCCCCCTCTTGTGAATGTTGACTTTGCGTTGTCTGTGCTCTCTACTGTTCTCTGGTCCATGCTTTCTTTCGTGCCCTGGTTGCCCTCTCTGGTGTATGCCACCTTCCATCCCCTTAGATAATATGCTCTTTCCCTCTGGTCTGTGCTGTCCTCTCCCTCATGCTCAGCTGCCTGTCCGTTCTCGGACACACGGACATTCTGCTGTGGCATGCTCTACCCCTGCATCTCTTCGGCTATTTTGAAGCATTCCTGCATGATGGAGAGGGCATTATAGAAGGCGTGATCTCTTACAGAGTGGACAGCCTGAGCGCCAGAGGAAGAGTGGTGAGTGCAAAGGAGAAGGCAGCGAAGAAGGAGAGACTTTGTGAAAATTACAGAGAAGAGAGACGGAGGAAAGTACGAGGCACACAGACACGAGGGAGGGAGGGTCGGAGTCTACATTACAGAGCTAGAGTGAGAGTGGAAACCCGAGAGAGGAAGTGTCAGCCACCCAAGAGACAGTGAGAGGAGACAGAAAGAACTGAGGTGCAGAGGGAGTGAGCGAGAGAAATGGAGGACAGACAGCGTATGCTGAGTGGAAGAGAGAGGATGGGGCAGACACGAGACCAGGACACAGGGGCAGAGAGCGAGGCTTCACGAGTGACTGTCCAAGACAGTGGGAGCCCAACAGGTCAGGGCCTGCTTGGTCGCGAGGCCTCACAAACTGCCCCAGTCGCAGGTGCGCACAGGTTCATATGGCCACTATCCCGTGCCACAAGAGGGCCTTTGGGACAGCACACGGCCACTGAGGTGTCTGAGCAGTATTATCAGGTGTAGGTGCGTTCCCAGCTACTTCCACCCCTCCAATATCACCAGGGAAGAGCAGCTATCCGTCGAGTTACACAGTCTCTTCCTCCAGTCTTACAGGCTCCCACAGCAGAGCTACCCCTCAGGTTACGCAGCCTCTTTCCCCAATCTTACAGGCTCAAAGCAGAGCTATCTCTCGGATTACACCGCCTCTTTCTCCGGTCTTATGGTCTCACAGTAGAGCTATCACTCAGGTTACGCATCCTCTTCATCCAGTCTTACAGGCTCCCACAGCAGAGCTATCTCTCAGGTTACACAGCGTCTTCCTCCAGTCTTACAGGCTCTCATAGCAGAGCTATCCCTCGGGTTACACAGTCTCTTCCTCCAGTCTTACAGGCTCACAGCAGAGCTATCTCTCAGGTTACGCAGCCTCTTCCTCCAGTCTTACAAGCTCCCACAGCAGAGCTATCCCTCAGGTTACACAGCCTCTTCTTACAGGCTCCCACAGCAGAGCTATCTCTCAGGTTACACAGCCTCTTCCTCCAGTCTTGCAGGCTTCCACGACAGAGCTATCTCTCAGGTTACACTGCCTCTTCCTCCAGTCTTACAGGCTCCCACAGCAGAGCTATCTCTCGAGTTACACAGCCTCTTCCTCCAGTCTTACAGGCTCACAGCAGAGCGATCTCTCAGGTTACGCAGCCTCTTCCTCCAGTCATACAGACTCCCACAGCAGTGCTATCCCTCGGGTTACACAGCCTCTTCCTCCAGTCTTACAGGCTCACAGCAGAGCGATCTCTCAGGTTACGCAGTCTCTTCCTCCAGTCTTACAGGCTCCCACAGCAGTGCTATCTCTCGGGTTACACAGCCTCTTCCTCCAGTCTTACAGGCTCACAGCAGAGCGATCTCTCAGGTTCCGCAGCACACAGCAGTGCTATCTCTCGGGTTACACAGTCTCTTCCTTTAGTCTTACAGGCTCTCAGCAGAGCGACATCTCAGGTTACACAGCCTTTTCCTCCAGTGGAGCAGGCATGCACAGCGGAGCTATCTCTCAGGTTACACAGCCTCTTCTTACAGACTCCCACAGCAGAGCTAACCCTCGGGTTACACAGCCTTTTCCTCCAGTCTTACAAGCACCCACAGCATTGCTATCCTTCCAGTTACACAGGCTCTTCCTCCAGTCTTACAGGCTCCCATGGCAGAGCTATTCCTCGGGTTACACATCCTCTTCCTCCAGTCTTGACAGCTCTCACAGCAGAGATGTCTCTCAGGTTACAGAGCCTCTTCCTCCAGTGGAGCAGGCATGCACAGCATATCTACCTCTCAGGTTACACAGCTTCTTGTTACAGGCTCTCACAGCAGAGCTATCCCTCGGGTAACACAGGCTCTTCCTCCAGTCTTACAGGCTCTCACAGCGGATATATCCCTCGGGTTGCACAGCCTCTTCCTCCAGTCTTACAGGCTCACAGCAGAGCTATCTCTCAGGTTACACAGCCTCTTCCTCCATTCTTACAGGCTCCCACAGCAGAGCTATCCTTCAGGTTACTCAGCCTCTTCCTCCAATCTAACAGGCTCGCACAAGTGAGCTATCTCTCAGGTTACACAGACTCTTCCTCCAGTCTTACAGTAAAGCTATCTCTCAGGTTACACAGCCGTGTCCTCCAGGCTTACAGGCTCACAGCAGAGCTATCTCTCAGGTTACACAGTCTCTTGCTCCACTGGAACAGGCATGCTTCTGGCCCTGTCCCCTCTCCTGCCTTACAGTCTCACAGCAGAGCTATCCCTCAGGTTACATAGCCTCTGCTTCCAGTCTTACAGGCTCACAGCAGAGCTATCCCTCGGGTGACAAAGCCTCTTCCTCCAGTCTTACAGGCTCACAGCAGAGGTATCTCTCGGGTTACACAGCCTCTTTCTCCAGTCTTACAGGCTCACAGCAGAGCTATCCCTCGGGTTACACAGCCTCTTCCTCCAGTCTTACAGGCTCCCACAGCAGAGCTATTCCTCAGGTTACACAGCCTCTTCCTCCAGTCTTACAGGCTTCCACAGCAGAGCTATCTCTCAGGTTACACAGCCTCTTTCTCCAGTCTTACAGGCTCCCACAGCAGAGCTATCTCTCAGGTTACACAGCCTCATTCTACAGTCTTACAGGCTCACAGCAGAGCTATCTCTCAGGTTACACAGCCTCTTCCTCCAGTCTTACAGGCTCCCACAGCAGAGCTATCCCTCAGGATAGACACCCTCTTCCTCCAGTCTTACAGGCTCACAGCAGATCTATCCCTCGGGTTGCACAGCCTCTTCCTCCAGTCTTACAGGCTCACAGCAGAGCTATCCCTCGGGTTACACAGCCTCTTCCTCCAGTCCTACAGGCTCACAGCAGAGCTATCTCTCAGGTTACACAGCCTCTTCATCCAGTCTTACAGGCTCCCACAGCAGAGCTATCCCTCAGGTTAAACAGCCTCTTCCTCCAGTCTTACAGGCTCCCACAGCAGAGCTATCTCTCAGGTTACACAGCCTCTTCTTACAGGCTCCCACAGCAGAGCTAGCTTTCAGGTTACACAGCCTCTTCCTCTAGTCTTGCAGGCTCCCACGACAGAGCTATCTCTCAGGTTACACAGCCTCTTCCTCCAGTGGAGCAAGCATGCTCCTGGCCCTGTCCCCGCTCCTGCCTTACAGTCTCACAGCAGAGCTATCTCTCAGGTTACACAGCCTCTTCCTCCAGTCTTACAGGCTCACAGCAGAGCTATCTCTCAGGTTACACAGCCTCTTCCTCCAGTCTTACAGGCTCCGACAGCAGAGCTATCCCCCAGGTTAAACAGCCTCTTCCTCCAGTCTTACAGGCTCCCACAGCAGAGCTATCCCTCAGGTTAAACAGCCTCTTCCTCCAGTCTTACAGGCTCCCACGACAGAGCTATCTCTCAGGTTACACAGCCTCTTCCTCCAGTGGAGCAGGCATGCTCCTAGCCCTGTCCCCTCTCCTGCCTTACAGTCTCACAGCAGAGCTATCTCTCAGGTTACACAGCCTCTTCCTCCAGTCTTACAGGCTCACAGCAGAGCTATCTCTCAGGTTACACACCCTCTTCCTCCAGTCTTACAGGCTCCCCGAGCAGAGCTATCCCTCGGGTTACACAGGTTCTTCCTCCAGTCTTAGTCTCACAGCAGAGCTATCCTTCAGGTTACACAGACTCTTCCTCCAGTCTTAGTCTCACAGCAGAGCTATCCCTCGGGTTACACAGCCTCTTTCCTCCAGTCTTGCAGGCTCCCACAGCAGAGCTATCTCTCAGGTTACACAGCCTCTTCCTCCAGTCTTGCAGGCTCCCACAGCAGAGCGATCTCTCAGGTTACGCAGCCTCTTCCTCCAATCTTACAGACTCCCACAGCAGTGCTATCCCTCGGGTTACACAGCCTCTTCCTCCAGTCTTACAGGCTCACAGCAGAGCGATCTCTCAGGTTACGCAGCCTCTTCCTCCAATCTTACAGACTCCCACAGCAGTGCTATCCCTCGGGTTACACAGCCTCTTCCTCCAGTCTTACAGGCTCACAGCAGAGCGATCTCTCAGGTTACGCAGCACACAGCAGAGCTATCTCTCGGGTTACACAGTCTCTTCCTTTAGTCTTACAGGCTCTCAGCAGAGCGACCTCTCAGGTTACACAGCCTCTTCCTCCAGTGAAGCAGGCATGCACAGCAGAGCTATCTCTCAGGTTACACAGCCTCTTCTTACAGACTCCCACAGCAGAGCTAACCCTCGGGTTACACAGCCTTTTCCTCCAGTCTTACAAGCACCCACAGCATTGCTATCCCTCCAGTTACACAGGCTCTTCCTCCAGTCTTACAGGCTCCCATAGCAGAGCTATTCCTCGGGTTACACATCCTCTTCCTCCAGTCTTAACGGCTCTCACAGCAGAGATGTCTCTCAGGTTACAGAGCCTCTTCCTCCAGTGGAGCAGGCATGCACAGCATATCTACCTCTCAGGTTACACAGCTTCTTGTTACAGGCTCTCACAGCAGAGCTATCCCTCGGGTAACACAGGCTCTTCTTCCAGTCTTACAGGCTCTCACAGCGGAGCTATCCCTCGGGTTGCACAGCCTCTTCCTCCTGTCTTACAGGCTCACAGCAGAGCTATCTCTCAGGTTTTACAGCCTCTTCCTCCATTCTTACAGGCTCTCACAGCAGAGCTATCCTTCAGGTTACTCAGCCTCTTCCTCCATCTAACAGGCTCGCACAAGTGAGCTATCTCTCAGGTTACACAGACTCTTCCTCCAGTCTTACAGCAAAGCTATCTCTCAGGTTACACAGCCGTGTCCTCCAGGCTTACAGGCTCACAGCAGAGCTATCTCTCAGGTTACACAGCCGTGTCCTCCAGGCTTACAGGCTCACAGCAGAGCTATCTCTCAGGTTACACAGCTGTGTCCTCCAGGCTTACAGGCTCAGAGCAGAGCTATCTCTCAGGTTACACAGTCTCTTGCTCCACTGGAACAGGCATGCTTCTGGCCCTGTCCCCTCTCCTGCCTTACAGTCTCGCAGCAGAGCTATCTCTCAGGTTACACAGCCTCTGCTTCCAGTCTTACAGGCTCACAGCAGAGCTATCCCTTGGGTGACAAAGCCTCTTCCTCCAGTCTTACAGGCTCACAGCAGAGGTATCTCTCGGGTTACACAGCCTCTTTCTCCAGTCTTACAGGCTCACAGCAGAGCTATCCCTCGGGTTACACAGCCTCTTCCTCCAGTCTTACAGGCTCCCACAGCAGAGCTATTCCTCAGGTTACACAGCCTTTTTCTACAGTCTTCCAGGCTCCCACAGCAGAGCTATCTATCAGGTTACACAGCCTCATTCTACAGTCTTACAGGCTCACAGCAGAGCTATCTCTCAGGTTACGCAGCCTCTTCCTCCAGTCTTACAGGCTCCGACAGCAGAGCTATCCCTCAGGTTACACAGCCTCTTCCTCCAGTCTTACAGGCTCACAGCAGATCTATCCCTCGGGTTGCACAGCCTCTTCCTCCAGTCTTACAGGCTCACAGCAGAGCTATCCCTCGGGTTACACAGCCTCTTCCTCCAGTCTTATAGGCTCCCACAGCAGAGCTATCCCTCAGGTTACACAGCCTCTTCCTCCAGTCTTACAGGCTCACAGCAGAGCTATCTCTCAGGTTTTACAGCCTCTTCCTCCATTCTTACAGGCTCTCACAGCAGAGCTATCCTTCAGGTTACTCAGCCTCTTCCTCCATCTAACAGGCTCGCACAAGTGAGCTATCTCTCAGGTTACACAGACTCTTCCTCCAGTCTTACAGCAAAGCTATCTCTCAGGTTACACAGCCGTGTCCTCCAGGCTTACAGGCTCACAGCAGAGCTATCTCTCAGGTTACACAGCCGTGTCCTCCAGGCTTACAGGCTCACAGCAGAGCTATCTCTCAGGTTACACAGCTGTGTCCTCCAGGCTTACAGGCTCAGAGCAGAGCTATCTCTCAGGTTACACAGTCTCTTGCTCCACTGGAACAGGCATGCTTCTGGCCCTGTCCCCTCTCCTGCCTTACAGTCTCGCAGCAGAGCTATCTCTCAGGTTACACAGCCTCTGCTTCCAGTCTTACAGGCTCACAGCAGAGCTATCCCTTGGGTGACAAAGCCTCTTCCTCCAGTCTTACAGGCTCACAGCAGAGGTATCTCTCGGGTTACACAGCCTCTTTCTCCAGTCTTACAGGCTCACAGCAGAGCTATCCCTCGGGTTACACAGCCTCTTCCTCCAGTCTTACAGGCTCCCACAGCAGAGCTATTCCTCAGGTTACACAGCCTTTTTCTACAGTCTTCCAGGCTCCCACAGCAGAGCTATCTATCAGGTTACACAGCCTCATTCTACAGTCTTACAGGCTCACAGCAGAGCTATCTCTCAGGTTACGCAGCCTCTTCCTCCAGTCTTACAGGCTCCGACAGCAGAGCTATCCCTCAGGTTACACAGCCTCTTCCTCCAGTCTTACAGGCTCACAGCAGATCTATCCCTCGGGTTGCACAGCCTCTTCCTCCAGTCTTACAGGCTCACAGCAGAGCTATCCCTCGGGTTACACAGCCTCTTCCTCCAGTCTTATAGGCTCCCACAGCAGAGCTATCCCTCAGGTTACACAGCCTCTTCCTCCAGTCTTGCAGGCTCACAGCAGAGTTGTCCCTCAGGTTACACAGCCTCTTCCTCCAGTCTTACAGGCTCACAGCAGAGCTATCTCTCAGGTTACACAGCCTCTTCATCCAGTCTTACAGGCTCCCACAGCAGAGCTATCCCTCAGGTTAAACAGCCTCTTCCTCCAGTCTTACAGGCTCCCACAGCAGAGCTATCTCTCAGGTTACACTGCCTCTTCTTACAGGCTCCCACAGCAGAGCTAGCTTTCAGGTTACACAGCCTTTTCCTCTAGTCTTGCAGGCTCCCACGACAGAGCTATCTCTCAGGTTACACAGCCTCTTCCTCCAGTGGAGCAGGCATGCTCCTGGCCCTGTCCCCTCTCCTGCCTTACAGTCTCACAGCAGAGCTATCTCTCAGGTTACACAGCCTCTTCCTCCAGTCTTACAGGCTCACAGCAGAGCTATCTCTCAGGTTACACAGCCTCTTCCTCCAGTCTTACAGGCTCCCAGAGCAGAGCTATCCCTCGGGTTACACAGGTTCTTCCTCCAGTCTTAGTCTCACAGCAGAGCTATCCCTCGGGTTACACAGACTCGTCCTCCAGTCTTAGTCTCACAACAGAGCTATCCCTAGAGTTACACAGCCTCTTCCTCCAGTCCAGTCTTAGTCTCACAGCAGAGATATCCCTCAGGTTACACAGCCTCTTTCCTCCAGTCTTGCAGGCTCCCACAGCAGAGCTATCTCTCAGGTTACTCATCCTCATTTCATCTAGTGGAGCAGGCATGCTCCTGGCCCAGCTCCCGTCTGCTGCCTTACTCTCACAGCAGAGCTATCCCTCAGGTTACACAACACTTCTAATCTGGAAAATATATTTAGGTACTTCACATAGTTCAAAACGCATTCATTCATAAATCCATCCCAGGAATCTGAGTGATTGGTGCTCTGTGCTCTAGTTGATCGTTGGAATGCACCCCACTTGATCGATAATCTTAACCACATAGCCTTTATGCATTCGAAATACTGGTGCCCCCAAACCCCTCTAATTTTGCCTTGCACTCCTCTAAAAGAAGCATTTGCAATGCAATAGGTCTCGCAGTTACGCGAGTTTAAGCTATTGGCATTATAAATACCAACGCCCTTTACTTATGTTTTAAAAACAAAAATAAAAGGCATTGTCATTTGCAATGTTAATAGTCAATAGCAAATGCCTTTTATGTTTTACAGAAGAAAAACAAAATAAAAAGCAATGTAATTTACAATGTCAATAGCTCAAAAGAATGTAATTGCGAGATCTATTACATTGTAAATGCTTGTTCTCAATTGGAACATTGTTTTTCAATGTAATACAAGTTATAGGCAAAGTATTAATTTTTAGAACAATGTCCTGATGTGCATAGACGCTCCTCTGAAAAGGCCAGCCCTTCAACATAAAAACCTTCATACCTCAAGGACAGCTCTCCGCCAGCCACAACCCACCCCCCACCCCCCAGCATTACCTTTATCCAAACGTGTCATTTTCAAGCATGCACACCACACCAATTCTGCCATCCTAATAATTTGCTGCATCATGATTCACTGTTGAGGATCTGTGTAGAAATCCATAACTTGAGTCAGAAGATGTTGGGAGTAGGAGCATTTGGTTTGAGGTAAAGAAAATTATAACTGAGAATTCCTACAATTGCCCTACATTGTGTAATATTACGAGATGAACTCTACGTATGCAGAGTTCACAGAAGTGTTTCTTACTCCGATCTGATGTGTACTATGTTTATAATTTGGGACAAAGATTAAAGATGGGAAACAAGTTTATAGTTAAGAAGCAGCGCCATAAGACATGAACACATAATCAATACATTTATCAAGAAGTCGATTTGAAGTTGACAATAGAAGATTCTTGCAGAAGTTTACTGCTGAGATTCAGGTATCACAGCATCCGGAGCAATAGAACTTACTTCCTTGTGTAGAACAATTCATGGTGACTCTTGTGTTATAAAAGTGCATCAGTCATGTGGACTACCTTAATAAGAAAGGGTTTAGCTATGCTAATTATGGAAGATATGGAAGGTTTGGTGAGAATGGTCATAGGTAGAAGCTTTACATTCAGTAAAATAGCACCTTGCTTTATAACCAAGGACCTGATTTAGTATTTTGAGGCCAGTAAAAGTGATGGATGTCCCGTCTGCCTTATAACAGGTGCATTGAAATGCAGTCAGGCCCGAAGTTTCCCACTGTTACTGAAAACTTCTGTATGAATTAGGCTACATCACTACCTGGCTACATACAGACAAAAATGTGGAACAAAGCTGGTTGTGTAATAACATTGTATAACACCTTATCAACTGCAGTGTCTTTGTTGTGCACTGTCCTGTTTGGGTAACAGTTTTGTGTGAGTGTGCTGGAGAGAGAATTAATTTAAATGTTTAAGATTATCGCCTCATGCATAGAATTGAATCTAATTTCCTTTTCTTATTATTTCTCTCTTGAATGGAGGTTTTTCTTTCGTCTTTCTCCAAACAAAGAACATGAGCGGCAAATCTTGACCACCGTTTATGAGAATAAGGAGCTAGTCATCACTCAAATCATAACCTGAAAATCCCAAATACTGGATAAGAACCCCCCCCACCTCCCCCACCCCCCTCCTTCTTCTTGCTTTTTTTTCTCTCCTCTGACGACAACGACGCCGCAGTTCTATTAAGTTTACTATACTGTACTGTATATATAACCTCTGATATGCACATTTTATATTTTAATAAAAACATTTGAAATAAAAAAAATAATTATGAATGCTCAGTTTAGCCAATAATGAGAGTTTTAATTCGTTTTAGGGGCCTTATTATAACAATTTCTAGTATAATCTCGTTGTCTTTGTTGAATTAGTTCAATATCTCAATCAATTAACATAATTGATAATAAATCTATGATTAGATCAAATCATTTTCATAGACTAAAGCATCAAGCGAGTTCCATAAAGGAAAGAATCCTTAATTCTACGAATGAGGCAAAAATGCTGTTAGTCAGAACCCATAAAGAGTTCAATCAGAGTCAATCAATCACTATCAGCAAAACTTCCCATAAAGTGATGTTTATGAAACTCAATAGAGTCTCAAGCAAATAAGAACAAGCATTAGAAATGCAATCGGGCTCGGATTTATTTGAGTTTGAGCTAATGGCATTGTAAATGGTAATGTATTTTTGCTAAGTGTTATGGAGTATGTTAATGTGGTGGTGGTGGTAGTGGTAGTACTGGTGGTGGTGGTACTGGTAGTACTGGCGGTGGTGTTAGTACTGTTGGTGGTGGTAGTGGTAGTAGTGGTGGCTGTAGTAGTGGTAGTACTGGTGGCTGTAGTAGTGGTAGTACTGGTGGTGGTAGTACTGGTAGTACTGATGGTGGTAGTACTGGTGATGGTGGTGGTACTGGTAGTGGTAGTACTGGTGGTGGTGGTAGTGGTAGTACTGGTGGTGGTGGTACTGGTAGTACTGGTGGTGGTACTGGTAGTGGTAGTAGTGGTAGTACTGGAGGTGGTGGTACTGGTAATGGTAGTACTGTTGGTGGTAGTACTGGTGGTGGTAGTACTGGTAGTGGGGGTACTGGTGGTGGTGGTGGTACTGGTAGCTGGAGTACTGGTGGTGGTGATACTGGTAGCAGTAGCATTGGTGGTGGTGGTACTGCTGCCCGTAATACTGGAGTGTGTTAATGTGGTGGTGGTGGTAGTGGTAGTACTGGTGGTGGTGGTACTGGTAGTACTGGCGGTGGTGTTAGTACTGTTGGTGCTGGTAGTGGTAGTACTGGTGGCTGTAGTAGTGGTAGTACTGGTGGCTGTAGTAGTGGTAGTACTGGTGGTGGTAGTACTGGTAGTACTGATGGTGGTAGTACTGGTGATGGTGGTGGTAGTGGTAGTACCAGTGGTGGTGGTACTGGTAGTACTGGTGGTGGTGGTACTGGTAGTACTGGTGGTGGTACTGGTAGTGGTAGTAGTGGTAGTACTGGAGGTGGTGGTACTGGTAATGGTAGTACTGTTGGTGGTAGTACTGGTGGTGGTAGTACTGGTAGTGGTGGTACTGGTGGTGGTGGTACTGGTAGCGGGAGTACTGGTGGTGGTGGTACTGGTAGCAGTAGCATTGGTGGTGGTGGTACTGCTGCCCGTAATACTGGTAGTGGTAGTACTGGTGGTGGTGGTACTGGTGGTGGTGGTACTGGTGGTGGTAGTGGTACTGGTTGTGGTAGTACTGCTACTGGTAGTACTGGTGGTGGTGGTAGTACTGTTGGTGGTGGTAGTGGTAGTACTGGTGGCTGTTGTAGTGGTAGTACTGGCGGCTGTAGTAGTGGTAGTACTGGTGGTGGTAGTACTGGTAGTACTGGTGGTGTTGGTGGTACTGGTAGTGGTCGTACTGGTGGTGGTGGTACTGGTAGTACTGACGGTGGTGGTACTGGTAGTAGTGGTAGTACTGGAGGTGGTGGTACTGGTAGTGGTAGTACTGTTGGTGGTAGTACTGCTGGTGGTAGTAGTGGTGGTACTGGTGGTGGTGGTACTGGTAGCAGGTGTACTGGTGGTGGTGGTAGTACTGGTAGCAGTAGCATTGGTGGTGGTGGTGGTACTGCTGCCCATAATACTGCTAGTGGTAGTACTGCTGGTGGTGGTACTGGTGGTGGTAGTACTGGTGGTGGTAGTGGTACTGGTTGTAGCAGTACTGGTACTGGTAGTACTGGTGGTGGTGGTAGTACTGTTGGTGGTGGTAGTGGTAGTACTGGTGGCTGTAGTAGTAATAGTACTGGTGGTGGTAGTACTGGTAGTACTGATGGTGGTAGTACTGGTGGTGGTGGTACTGGTAGTGTTAGTACTGGTGGTGGTGGCTCAGATTTATTGAATTTTGAACTAATGGCATTGTAAATGGCAATGTGTTTTCGTCATGTGTGAAGGAGTGTCTGCACTACCACTCTGCACTACCACTCTGCACTACGCACTACCACTCTGCACTACCACTCTGCACTACGCACTACCACTCTGCACTACCACTCTGCACTACGCACTACCACTCTGCACTACCACTCTGCACTACGCACTACCACTCTGCACTACCACTCTGCACTACGCACTACCACTCTACACTACCACTCTGCACTACGCACTACCACTCTGCACTACGCACTACCACTCTGCACTATGCACTACCACTCTGCACTACGCACTACCACTCTGCACTACGCACTACCACTCTGCACTACACACTACCACTCTGCACTCTTCACTACCACTCTGCACTACCACTCTGCACTCTCAAACTGCACTACGCACTACCACTCTGCACTACCACTCTGCACTACGCACTACCACTCTGCACTACGCACTACCACTCTGCACTCTGCACTACCACTCTGCACTACCACTCTGCACTACCACTCTGCACTCTCAAACTGCACTCTGCACTACCACTCTGCACTCTGCACTACCACTCTGCACTACGCACTACCACTCTGCACTACGCACTACCACTCTGCACTACGCACTACCACTCTGCACTACGCACTACCACTCTGCACTACGCACTACTACTCTGCACTACGCACTACCACTCTGCACTACGCACTACCACTCTGCACTACGCACTACCACTCTGCACTCTGCACTACCACTCTGCACTACGCACTACCACTCTGCACTACGCACTACCACTCTGCACTACCACTCTGCACTCTGCACTACCACTCTGCACTACGCACTACCACTCTGCACTACGCACTACCACCCTGCACTACGCACTACCACTCTGCACTACGCAGGAGGTGCAAGCTAGCTGAAAACTGTAAACCTTTTATTCCAAACAAACATTTTAAACTTCGGTAAAAGCATTTCAGCTATTCAAACATTGAAATTAGCCGAGTAAACCTGAATGAACTGCCGTGCGCGAAAGGTAAATGTTAAACGCGCGCATGATACATGCAATGCAATGGTGAACGCGCTCGCACCATCTGGATTGCATTACACGGGCACTCTGTCAGCTCCTATTTAAGATTAATCACTCTGCCGTGCTCGTTCGCGCACAGAATATGCCAAATCGGGCACGCGTACATTACATACAGCCTATCACGTCAACGCTACTAAATACACAGCACAGCGAAGACGAATCACTACGCACATGCCAGAAAAAACTAAGGAATGTGCCAGCCGGAGCCCTTTCTGAATTCTTCTGTTTTTTTGAACGCATAAGTCCTCGCGAAGCTCCGTCCCCCACTTCGTGGAGGCGGAGGCCCGAGCCCTAAAAACTACAAACTGCAAAGAATTGTTTTCTTCTAAACCATACATGTATTACATAATTTAATTTCTTTTTTTATGTGTTTTTATTGTTACTTATATATACTAACAAAGGATTTGTACCTCACCAGAAATTTGGCAACAAGTAATGGTAAAACGATATGAGCTTATCCTGTTCAATAAGACAGACTGATAAAGAACTACCAAGAAAGTTCTCTACCAACCTCCCTGCACCGCCAAACGAATAATTTAATGTCTAATGAGTCATTGCCCTTTTGAGATGTAAAATAGTCCATTAGTGCACCTGCTCTGAAAGAGGTAAATGATAAACGAAACAGCCAATAGCACAGGGTGAGAATGAAATTCTGCTCAGGGCTGAGGCAAATCCGCTTTATGTATAATTTAAAGCATTGGTATTAATTGATCTTTCAGACGTCTGTGGTCAGGCCAGGCCTAAAAACACATGTAAGAAGCCTGATATCGTCGTATGGTTTTCCAATAATGAAAGTGGCAGAAATTCTCTTCAACATATCTTGTGATGGCAGTCACAATGGAACCTGCCTTTGCATGCTTTAGTATGCCACGTATAAATTGCGCAATTTGCTATACTGCTAGCAAATGTGCACATTTCTGTAGATTGAGTTTGCGACTATGGTTTTAAGCCAGCTACTTAATTGTTTATAGTTGCAACATCCAGGATAATGTGCTGCACGGCTAAATACTTATAAAGCCCCAAAGGCGAGACCTATTGGCTATGCCAATGCTTGTTTGGCCATATTGTACAGCAGCGCTAGCTTAAGTGCAGCAGGGCTGAAAGTAAAAAAAAAAAGAATTGAACGCTAAGACACGGTCAACGCTTGCTGTGTCATATAGCTTTTTCTTTACTTTCTGCAATGTTACAACATGGCTAAGGCATTAGATCTATAGAGAGAGAGAGTACTCCCAGTTGATTTTAGGTCCAGAGGGGGGAGAAACAAACCAAGCAAAAAATACAAAAACCTCAAATATGGACCTATATTCCTTTTAACATTGAATAAATCTACAAGGTACTTGGAAGCGGATGCCAAAGAGAGAAACTTCACCGTGTTATCAAAAACATATATATTTATTGATTTTTTATTTTATAAAGGTATTTCTTTAAAAGGAACATTAATACATCTGTGCATATCAAATCATTTTATCATCAGTAAGAGATTCATAATTTTCACAAACATAGTTGTTTCGCAAAAACTCAATGAAAATATAATGCTAAAATTGTGCCCCCTAATAATAACTATTCTCACCACTCATACATGCATACTAATATGTCAGTCATACCAATCCTATTTGTGTAAAAAGACAAACTATCAACATAAGCACAAAAACTAAATATAACAAAACATGGAACATAAATGACAGCTCTCAGGTGTACTAAGTGGAAAGCTCAAAGAGCCTGGATGGTAACGTTTCTGCTGGTGTTGATGGGATTAACCAGTTTATATCCACAACAGGTAGATGTTAGGCCGACGTACGTTTCGGTGAAAGTCACCTTCCTCAGGGCCAAGGACAACGTATACAAAAAATATTACATGCATATACTAATAAAAGAATTTGGAGGGCATAGTGCAATTTTCTGAAAAATAAACAAAAGGACGTATTGTAAATATCATTGTTACTTTTTCGTTTTTATCTTATTGGCATCAGCTATGTACAAAATTTCTTTAATAACATTATATCAGTGCTCATAGCTATAAGTGGGACCTTATACCAGTTTTAATCAAGGAAGGTCATAAAGTTCAAGTCGAGAAGGAGGAGAAGGAACAGTGCGAGTAGTATAGCTCCATGCAAATCATTCCCATAAAGATAAATCACCTAATGTGCTCTAGAGATTTATATACAAAGATAAAAATAAATATAAAAAGAGTTATTCTCAAGATCTAATATTTCATGCTTATACAAAGGGAGTGAGTTTACCTATGGTGTGAGTACTACAGGTATAAGTAGAGCTGAGGGCAGGAGTTAAACGTTCCTCTAGGTTGTAGACTGGAGAGAGACACAGGAGTTTATTTATGGTTGCATAATCATATAGCAACTAGAATAATATAATGGCAGTGCGAACCACCTATATTACCTCAGTTTCAAAGGTTAGACATGCTTTAGAGACTATTAGGTGTAGGTCGTATCTGGTGTGAGATTCAGGAAACTGCTGTATATCAGGAATATTTTCTATATAAGCAAAAAGAATCAATCATATGGTAAATGTCTATGTGATCCAAGACATAAAAGTTAAAAGAAAAATTAAACGTACATGGAGGATAATTACCTGATCTTTAATATTTTGGGGTATAGTACGCTATAGTACTGTTGTTCTACCAGCTTGTGTTATCTATAACAAGAAGACAGAGGGATTTTTTTGCAAACCCAAGTAATACTGCTGGGTGATAACACAAGGGACGTTTAAAAAAAGAGAGAGAAATCACGCATACACTGCTGAATTGGCTGCATTGACATTTACATGGGAGACGCCCACAGGCACGTTTATATGAAGGCAAGAGTTTTTGAGGATATATCACTAAGGGCTTAGGGATAGGTTGAGACTGTTAACTGCATGCGTGGATACCGCAAGAGTTTTTTGTGTTGTCTCACCTTTTTCAGATGTGCTGGCGCCGGGACTAGGGGTTCCGGAGGTTCGGCTCGACGTGAAGATTCATGAGAGCGATGCCGGGTATTTAAAAGGTTTCCTTAGGGATAAACATAAAAGCGTGATCAGTGTGCCTGACTTATAGTTGTAACACCTGGCTAGTGGCTCAAATAAGCGGCACTGGTAGGGAATAAAGGGTACACGGTATGTATTCTGTAGCTAAGGCGTGAGGCTGCATAGTTGTGAAGGATTCTTACAACGCCCTGCGAGTTGGGATACGGAGTTACGCGAGCAGAGCAACATTAATTAAATAAATACCGGACGGTATTTTGAAGGCAGATAAAGAAAAAGCAGAATAACTAAAGGGTTTTAACTAAGGCTAAGTTTTAATTAGGCGATAACTATCGTGCAGCTTAGATGAACGCTGCAATATGCTGACACATGTATACAACGAGTCATGTAAAGCGCGAGCAAGACAAACTTTCGTCATGGTCTTACCTGATTCTCACTACGCTGTTACCGCGACCGGGGGTTCTAGGGACGTGGCCCAAATGCAGGAGGTATTCAGATGATGGAACACAGTTTAAATACTACCCACAAACTCGAGGCAGGTGGAGAGTGGGTGAAATAGAGGTCGGACTCATACTAAAGTTCACTGGAAATGACGGACTAAGGTTGAAAGGCGCCTGACATGGCAGCCATATTGGAGTGTGTTAAATAAAAATAATGAGGCAGAATAATTGCGTACTATTCTCAGCAGTTGCTAAATATACTGCGAAAAAGATGTAAATAATGCGACCTAATTTTGTGGAAATTCGCAGTATAGTATTTCAGATGAAGAAAAAGTACACCAGCCAAACAGTGGAGGGTGAGTTTGTTTACATTGCCAAGATGAGGGAATGGAGTGCATTAACGTTCTCATAGCGTTACTATCCACGAAATTTCCTCGTTATGGCCAAATCGGACTGTTTCTAGAAGGTGAATCCAAAAGGTTTCACGCTTTTTTCGGAAAGTTGTGGGATCCTTTCCTGGCGGTGTGTGAACATGCTCCAGAATCTGCCATCGTAGGTCTTTTTCATTGTGGCCATACTGAACAAAATGGGATACCATAGGGGCGTTTGTTTTTTGCGTTCTAATAGCGGACTTGTGTTCAGAGAGTCTAATACGGACTTCTCTGGATGTCTCACCTACATATCCAATGTCACACGGGCACTTGATAAGGTATATGACATTTGTGGTTCTGCAGTTGGTCATTTCTTTCAAGTTTCCTTGTTTTTGGCCATAGGTCCATTTTTCTCCATGGATAATCTGGTCACAAGCATGGCAGCCACCACATTTGTGGTTGCCCTTTGGGAGGGGTTTACCATCGATGGTTTTCTGTTTATATTTTTCTGTGTTTTTCCACCTGCTATGCACCAACTTATCACGAAGATTTTGGTTCCGTCTGAAAGCTAAAATTGGTTTATCTAGTTTGCTTTCTTGGTCATTAGTATTTAAGATCTTCCAGTTATTATGGATCACTTTCCTTATCTTGTTATTTATAGTGGAGTGATTTAACACACATACAAGTTTCTGTTCCTGGGGTTTTGGTGTTGGGTTTAACAATGCCTCTCTGTCATAATATTTCGCTCTCTTCATAGAGTTGCGTATGAGACGTCTGGGGTATCCTCTAGCTAGCAGGCGTTCTGTTAGTAGATTGGCATGTATCATAAAGTCTTTCATGGATGTGCAGTTTCTTTTAATTCTTAAAAATTCTCCAAATGGGATCGAATCCTTTTGGCAGTTGGGATGGTAGCTGCCATGTGCCAGGATGGTGTTTTTGGCTGTGGGTTTGCGATATAGGTCGACTGTCAATTCTCCTTCAGTGTGTCGTATCCATATATCCAGGAATTCCACCTTGTTCGAGGAGAAATTATGCGTGAATTTCAAGTTTTTATCTGCCAGATTGAGCCATTCGATGAATTCTTGTAAAAGATCTTCCGTTCCCGTCCAGATAAAAAAGACATCGTCTATAAATCTGTGCCATCTGGAGATATTTTCATAAAAAGGTGCAATTTCGTTGAAGATGTTCTTACGTTCAAATTCTCCCATATATATGTTGGCTATGCTAGGGGCACAAGATGCCCCCATGCTTACACCTTTGACTTGATGGAAAATGTCATCTCTGAATTCAAAAAAGTTGTTCTGTAGGACTATTCTTAAACATTCCAAGATAAAAGTATCAGGTCTGGATCCAGGTGTTCTTGCTAAGAGCGTGGCTACAGATTCTATAGCTTTGTCTTGGGGGATATTCGTGTATAACGATTCTATATCGCAAGTGACAAGAAACTGAGTGGTATTATTGAATGGGGAGTGTTCAAGAACTTTGATCATATGTCCAGTGTCTTTGATGTAAGAGGCATACGTAGTAGTAAGGGGACACAGAAAAGAATCAAGATATTTTGAAAGGGGTTCCGTGCTGGACACAATAACCACAATTCCTCCTGCTTTGTCACATGGCTTTATTATGATATTGTGGTTATTTTGCAGTGTTTTCAGCGCTTCTCTTTCTTCCTTTTCCAAATTAGTATGGGGCAATGGGATGTATTTCAAAACTCTCTCCAGAGAGAGTTTTGAAATACATCCCATTGCCCCATACTATGAACACAAACCAATATGCAGACAAAATCACCCAGATGCTGGGAGTAGAAGAGCATTACAAAAAAGCAAGCAAACGTTCTCTCATCACCCTAGCAGAAGAGATAAAAGAAACAGTATCCAACGCCTTTATTGACGGGCACATTTGCCAAAAAGAAATGGACTATCTTATTAACATATTAACATGAATCCTGTGGTCCCTGCAATTTATGGTGTTCCAAAAACACATAAGAACACATTGGACCCACCTTTGAGACCAATAGTTGCTTCCATAAATTCCAGCACGGAACCCCTTTCAAAATATCTTTTGACAGTCGACCTATATCGCAAACCCACAGCCAAAAACACCATCCTGGCACATGGCAGCTACCATCCCAACTGCCAAAAGGATTCGATCCCATTTGGAGAATTTTTAAGAATTAAAAGAAACTGCACATCCATGAAAGACTTTATGATACATGCCAATCTACTAACAGAACGCCTGCTAGCTAGAGGATACCCCAGACGTCTCATACGCAACTCTATGAAGAGAGCGAAATATTATGACAGAGAGGCATTGTTAAACCCAACACCAAAACCCCAGGAACAGAAACTTGTATGTGTGTTAAATCACTCCACTATAAATAACAAGATAAGGAAAGTGATCCATAATAACTGGAAGATCCTAAATACTAATGACCAAGAAAGCAAACTAGATAAACCAATTTTAGCTTTCAGACGGAACCAAAATCTTCGTGATAAGTTGGTGCATAGCAGGTGGAAAAACACAGAAAAATATAAACAGAAAACCATCGATGGTAAACCCCTCCCAAAGGGCAACCACAAATGTGGTGGCTGCCATGCTTGTGACCAGATTATCCATGGAGAAAAATGGACCTATGGCCAAAAACAAGGAAACTTGAAAGAAATGACCAACTGCAGAACCACAAATGTCATATACCTTATCAAGTGCCCGTGTGACATTGGATATTTAGGTGAGACATCCAGAGAAGTCCGTATTAGACTCTCTGAACACAAGTCCGCTATTAGAACGCAAAAAACAAACGCCCCTATGGTATCCCATTTTGTTCAGTATGGCCACAATGAAAAAGACCTACGATGGCAGGTTCTGGAGCATGTTCACACACCGCCAGGAAAGGATCCCACAACTTTCCGAAAAAAGCGTGAAACCTTTTGGATTCACCTTCTAGAAACAGTCCGATTTGGCCATAACGAGGAAATTTCGTGGATAGTAACGCTATGAGAACGTTAATGCACTCCATTCCCTCATCTTGGCAATGTAAACAAACTCACCCTCCACTGTTTGGCTGGTGTACTTTTTCTTCATCTGAAATACTATACTGCGAATTTCCACAAAATTAGGTCGCATTATTTACATCTTTTTCGCAGTATATTTAGCAACTGCTGAGAATAGTACGCAATTATTCTGCCTCATTATTTTTATTTAACACACTCCAATATGGCTGCCATGTCAGGCGCCTTTCAACCTTAGTCCGTCATTTCCAGTGAACTTTAGTATGAGTCCGACCTCTATTTCACCCACTCTCCACCTGCCTCGAGTTTGTGGGTAGTATTTAAACTGTGTTCCATCATCTGAATACCTCCTGCATTTGGGCCACGTCCCTAGAACCCCCGGTCGCGGTAACAGCGTAGTGAGAATCAGGTAAGACCATGACGAAAGTTTGTCTTGCTCGCGCTTTACATGACTCGTTGTATACATGTGTCAGCATATTGCAGCGTTCATCTAAGCTGCACAATAGTTATCGCCTAATTAAAACTTAGCCTTAGTTAAAACCCTTTAGTTATTCTGCTTTTTCTTTATCTGCCTTCAAAATACCGTCCGGTATTTATTTAATTAATGTTGCTCTGCTCGCGTAACTCCGTATCCCAACTCGCAGGGCGTTGTAAGAATCCTTCACAACTATGCAGCCTCACGCCTTAGCTACAGAATACATACCGTGTACCCTTTATTCCCTACCAGTGCCGCTTATTTGAGCCACTAGCCAGGTGTTACAACTATAAGTCAGGCACACTGATCACGCTTTTATGTTTATCCCTAAGGAAACCTTTTAAATACCCGGCATCGCTCTCATGAATCTTCACGTCGAGCCGAACCTCCGGAACCCCTAGTCCCGGCGCCAGCACATCTGAAAAAGGTGAGACAACACAAAAAACTCTTGCGGTATCCACGCATGCAGTTAACAGTCTCAACCTATCCCTAAGCCCTTAGTGATATATCCTCAAAAACTCTTGCCTTCATATAAACGTGCCTGTGGGCGTCTCCCATGTAAATGTCAATGCAGCCAATTCAGCAGTGTATGCGTGATTTCTCTCTCTTTTTTTAAACGTCCCTTGTGTTATCACCCAGCAGTATTACTTGGGTTTGCAAAAAATCCCTCTGTCTTCTTGTTATAGATAACACAAGCTGGTAGAACAACAGTACTATAGCGTACTATACCCCAAAATATTAAAGATCAGGTAATTATCCTCCATGTACGTTTAATTTTTCTTTTAACTTTTATGTCTTGGATCACATAGACATTTACCATATGATTGATTCTTTTTGCTTATATAGAAAATATTCCTGATATACAGCAGTTTCCTGAATCTCACACCAGATACGACCTACACCTAATAGTCTCTAAAGCATGTCTAACCTTTGAAACTGAGGTAATATAGGTGGTTCGCACTGCCATTATATTATTCTAGTTGCTATATGATTATGCAACCATAAATAAACTCCTGTGTCTCTCTCCAGTCTACAACCTAGAGGAACGTTTAACTCCTGCCCTCAGCTCTACTTATACCTGTAGTACTCACACCATAGGTAAACTCACTCCCTTTGTATAAGCATGAAATATTAGATCTTGAGAATAACTCTTTTTATATTTATTTTTATCTTTGTATATAAATCTCTAGAGCACATTAGGTGATTTATCTTTATGGGAATGATTTGCATGGAGCTATACTACTCGCACTGTTCCTTCTCCTCCTTCTCGACTTGAACTTTATGACCTTCCTTGATTAAAACTGGTATAAGGTCCCACTTATAGCTATGAGCACTGATATAATGTTATTAAAGAAATTTTGTACATAGCTGATGCCAATAAGATAAAAACGAAAAAGTAACAATGATATTTACAATACGTCCTTTTGTTTATTTTTCAGAAAATTGCACTATGCCCTCCAAATTCTTTTATTAGTATATGCATGTAATATTTTTTGTATACGTTGTCCTTGGCCCTGAGGAAGGTGACTTTCACCGAAACGTACGTCGGCCTAACATCTACCTGTTGTGGATATAAACTGGTTAATCCCATCAACACCAGCAGAAACGTTACCATCCAGGCTCTTTGAGCTTTCCACTTAGTACACCTGAGAGCTGTCATTTATGTTCCATGTTTTGTTATATTTAGTTTTTGTGCTTATGTTGATAGTTTGTCTTTTTACACAAATAGGATTGGTATGACTGACATATTAGTATGCATGTATGAGTGGTGAGAATAGTTATTATTAGGGGGCACAATTTTAGCATTATATTTTCATTGAGTTTTTGCGAAACAACTATGTTTGTGAAAATTATGAATCTCTTACTGATGATAAAATGATTTGATATGCACAGATGTATTAATGTTCCTTTTAAAGAAATACCTTTATAAAATAAAAAATCAATAAATATATATGTTTTTGATAACACGGTGAAGTTTCTCTCTTTGGCATCCGCTTCCAAGTACCTTGTAGATTTATTCAATGTTAAAAGGAATATAGGTCCATATTTGAGGTTTTTGTATTTTTTGTAAGGCATTAGATCTTACATAGGCGTCGAGACCTATTGGCTTTGCCAAAGCTTGTTAGTTCGTCATTAAGCTCTGTGAATCAGCTATTTGAATTGCCTATACTCGTTCGCATTAAAACGTTGAGGTGGGCTACCCTTGCGCATAACTTAATACAGTTCCTTACTATTACTAATTCCGAACTCGAATGTCATAAGGAAGAACGGGGGGGGTAATCCTCTACTGAAATGTATATTTTGTGTTTACAATATAGGACGTAATCGCGTTTCTGATATAAAACTAACAAATTAATCGGTCATGATTTACATACCCTAAGAACAGTCAGTTCCCTAACTCGCGTTTATTTATTAATTGTGTGTAAATCGGGGGCGTCGCGCAACGGCTGGTGCAGGGGTTTCTTGCCCAGGACTATAATATATTGGAACTGGTGTGAGGTGCAGTACCTGGGGTCCGCCATTGTGAATCTGACAGTGTGCAAACCACTGCCAACCAGAGACCTTTATTTCTTACAGATTGTTAGGTGGGTTCTCTCCTGAGGATGCCGGTGTGGATCTGTGCCACACTATGCAATGCTTGTGACCCTTTTGCATGGAACATTGTCTGATGAAGGCATCTCATCTGGGAGACCTTATACAGCTTGGACAGACCTTAAATTCTCGGTTAGTAATACGTGCTGACAAAGTTCACTGGAAGAGGTTTTGGGGCTGATAGAGGGACGGCGGGAACAATGCAAACCCTCTTTTGAGATGCGGCACCTTTGTGAAGATCGCTGTAGTCTTGCTCAAGGCCAGGGTTTTATGGTGGGTGTAAAATGACCAGTGTTGGAGGGCGGAAGCCTTACTAGAGGTTGAATTGGGAAGAATTTCTACCAACAGAGGGCAGCACTTGTGCAGGGCTCCTATCTGGCCACAGCCTGTCCCGAGCCCTAAAGGTGCAATGAGTGGGTTAAGTACCATTAAGGAAGCTTCATAGAGGGTTCCATTGACCCGACCACCTATCTGAACTGGCAAACCCCTGCTCAAGCGGGACCTAGTTAAGACTAATATCCCTCAGGTGCAGGTACAACTTTAGATAATACAGGTCACTCGGGGTCCTTCTCCGTAGCCTTAACTCAGCCACACACGATGCTTAACCTCACAGACGTGTACAATGCTCTGGTACCTACGCCTTTATGATTCCGTCAATAAGTGCATGTAGCCTCCAGGGACCCACCTGGGAAAGGAAGCCACATTGCAGGTGTATTCGTACAGAACCTGTTCGCCCTCAATTGGCCTCTTGGCGCTAAGCACTGAAAACAGCCGTTTTGGTACTCCTCAATCTGACGGAGACGGGAATGCAGCTGAGTGGACACACTGGGGTTCACGCTTTTGACCACGAGATCAGAAATCTGACGCCTGCAGCGGGTACATTAGCCCACTCAGCCACCCGAGCCAGCTTTGCTTTCCGAGCGCCGGCCTCGCACATTCTTGCAGGGAGGCCAAGTTGTGCGTCTTCCTGGAGTTTCCTCCGCCGTTCCGTCCCAGAGGTGAGATCTCCGTGTCCTTGGCATGGTGTCCTCTCTCCTCTGCTTGTGAGGAGCTGCAGGGCCCTCCCTCTCTTTAGAGAAATCCTGTTTAGCATGCAGCCCTCGCCCTGCATAAATTATGTTCATGACGCAGTTGCTAAAAAAAAAAATGTGCAACTAAAAAAAACTGCATTCAAGTTTATAAGCGAGGGGACCGCGGATATCTATATATGATTTTTAGAAAACGTACCGCTTACGCGTCTGCCACAATTCCAATTTGGGGAAAAGTACCATGGCACAGTTTTGGAATAATATATATACAATATTTATATATTAATGAGACGAATACTGCTCCTCTTCGTACCTCTTTGTGCGGAAAGCGGAGACATCCAAATTAAATGCCGGACGTGTTTACACACCATTTCTCTTTCTATTTCATCTTTCCGAGATATATTTAAAAAAAATACAGTGGCGCTGAAAAAACTGAACCCTTCGCCTCACGGATCATCTAAAACGAGTTACAGACGCACGTGTGTGCAAAACCCAAACTAAACACAGATAGGTGAAGTAACTAATAAATGTGGAAGGAGCCGCACACGGCGTCTATGCCTGTGTGCACGTGAGGAGGACGCGCGCCCGACAAACACACTGCTAGATGGTGAACGCGCGCACACCATCTGGAATGCATTACACGGCCACCCTGACAGCTCCTAATTATAATTTATGTACTTCTTTGCGCGAGCACGAACGAAATATGCCCAAAATGGCGGAACAAAACGACATTTACCCTATCACTTCAAGCCTATTAAAACGACAACACAAGGAAGACGAATCACTGGCCAGATGACAGAACACTCTAAGGAATGTCTGGAATTTGTCTCGGCCAAAGCCCTAGGAGATACTTCTTTTTTTTTCTTCTTTAACATTAGTTCTCTAACTCCTCCCACTTTCAGTGGGGAGGAGTCCGAGCCCTAAAAATAATCATGCAGTGGCAGTAGCAAACCACAACCAGCAGAAAGTTCAAAACGGTTATAAATCAGCTTTCTGCATTCAGCATGAAGCCTTTCACCTTCAGCCTCGGGAGGAGGTATGGAAGGGGGGAAACAGTGTCTTGAAATGTATCTGGCAAAATGTATTACTCTACTCTAGGAACACGCACTAATATAAACAGTCGAAAAGAAATGTCACAGTCCATTTTGAGTCTTCTTCTTCTCTCATCCAATCAGATTTCAGGATTCTTCTGAGAACAAGCTCTCCTCCTCCTTTCCCACATATTTAATGATGAACTGCAGACAGTTATGAAGAAGTAGGAAACAAAATTTGCAATTGGGCCCACATGTGAGGCTTTTGATTCTTTCCCAAGAACATGACTTGTTTTTAACCTTCTTATAAAATAAATCGTATGCAAGCTTAACAACGAACTATGTAAAACAGAAACATCAGCTATACTGAGACATTATTTAGCACCACATCCTTTATGATAATATGAGGAAAAATATGTTATTAAGGTTAACATTTCTATTCCGGCATTACATTCTTGTGCGATTATTCTCTATTACTTCATTTATCTATGAAGTTTCTATTAGCAAACATTTCAAAACATAATTATTAATCGGAAACGTTTTGCACAGTTATGTGAAGCTCTTCACTAAAGAAAAGGCATAGTCATGGAAAAGTCAACTTTGAAACAGTTTCATGCAGATTTCAGCATTTCTCTGTCGTGTCATTTATGAAGCAAAGCTGCTTGTACCAATGCATATGGCTACTTACTATTTTTGTTCATTTTTAAACACACATTCAGTTCAATATAAGCTGCACATTAACATTGCACACATCATTTTTTATCTATTTTATTTTGCATTTTTAGTAATCTCTCTCAAGTGTCATAGTATTGTGTACAGTGGGCCTCCTGATGAGATTGAGTATGTGATTCATTGAGTGCTCGGAGGGCAAGTGCTATGTGGGGGTGACTTGGCTAAGTGTATAAACATCAGATGGCTGAACATGACAGTTATCTATGGCCTTACTATGGAGCTCCCTCTTTATACTATCTGGGGTTAGATTTATGCAGCAACAGAAGTAAAGACTCCCTCAAACTAGTTAGCTGCTGTGGTATCTAGCATTGCTTGCTACAAGGGCTCCTTGCAGTCACTTGGTAGCGCTGGGTGTAACAGTAAATTAGTGAAAAGTGGCCTGGAATAGTTTGAGGGTCCTTTTTGTATCTGGTTAGGTTTAGATTCTGTCAAATATTCTTCAGTTACTGCCGTTCTTTTTGGCAGGTTCTCAGTCAAAAGCAGCCTCTTGTTAAGTTTGCAGGAGTTATTTTTATTTACAGCTAAAGGTCAGACCAGGGTTTGGTGAGTTTTTTTAAGTAGTTCAGTGTAATATACTTAAGAGCCTGAGCTTAACTCGAGCCAACGAGCAGACAGTTGGTTGATTTCACAACTATTTTTTCGTGTTGTTGTGTCTGGAGATTGTAATTGTATATAGCTCTTACTATCTCTGAAGAGGCCTTAAAGTGCTTTTTGGTGAGTAGTGTGCTATTCTGCAACGCACAAGTGGATTAGTAGGGGGAAACATGAATTGCTATTGGGAGTGGTAGACATGTGAGGCTGTTGGTTGGATGAATAGGATAGAGAATGGATAGAGGAGGAAAGAGTTTGGAAAGGATTATTTGGGAGTTCATAATAGTGAAACAGGTTTAGGATGAGTCAGAGAGCCTGTTAGTGGATGAATAGGATAAAGATGTAACACAAAAGCCTGATTCTGCAGTCTATGCAATCTACATAGTGTCAATGATTTTGCAATAATCAAGTCGCACAATTAACAAACCTGCTCTTATTTCCTCTCTGTGTGAGGATTTTTCGAAGCATGGACCATTAGAAATGTACGCCCTTTTTTGAGAGTCAACATGAGATGTATTTCAAAGATGACCCACTGGTTTTATACTTTTTGAGATGCAGGCCACTGTGATCCTAGACTGTAAAGCTATTCACAAATTCCGCATATGATGGAGTCTCACTTCTTATAGGAATCTCTTGAGCTAATTGATAATGATGGATTTGACCACATGTACCTGGTACTTTGCAGCATCAATGGAAGCATGTAGATGATGTCTTAATTGAATGCTGTTTTTTTATTTCAAAGTTAATCCCAAACCTACATAAAGTGGGTGAAATATCCAGTTCTAATCTCTAATTAATATGACATAAACATCTCAAACGTTTTTTTTGGAAAATCCTTAATTTGTATGCCTATCACTTATGTATGGAAATAATTAATTTGAAAAATATGGCAAGAGACAAATATTATAGAGGAGTAACTAGTCAATCCAAATGACAGAATAATTACCAACAAACCCTCCTCAGTTATTCACCCACACATTAGAATCTGTGACTACCTTAGTCGATCTGCTACCACAAACGCCCTAAGATTGGGTGCTTGCCTCAAATCATGTTTAACACATTTAAAGACTTTCTGACATTGAGGACTCCACACGAACTCTACCCCTCTTTTGCAAATCCCATGCATTTCCTGGGTTTAACTAGAAAGATTTTTGTAAACTTGCTATAAAACTCAATTATGCCTAAAAAAATTATACTACTTCCTCCTTAATCCCAGGAGAGCTTAATTTACAAATGGTGTCAACCCAAATCTCCTTTGATTTAACATCCGAACATGTTAATGTGTGCCCTAGATCCAATATTTCATTTTTCCGGAATATAAATGTTTTCCAATTTAAGAGTGAGACCACCATTTTTTAATCTTTCAAGAACTCCAACAGCCCTTCTATTATGCTCTTCCCAGGTTTATCCATAATCCTGGGAAGAGCAAACACCCTCCATGATGCCCAGAATACAATTCATAACCTTTTGAAATACTGAGTCTACCGATGTTAGCCCAATCGGCATCCTAAGAAATTTATGAGCCCGTATGGGAGTTATAATTGAAGTTAAAGCTTTTGATGAGGGATGTAAATTATAGACAGATGCAAGATAGATCAAGAGTAGTAATAAATCGTGTACCTACCAAAGTAGAAATCATATAAGAGATATTCGAAGAGGATACATGTTCACTACAATTTCTCTGTTCAAACCTCTCAAATCAATAGACATATGAATGGCCCTAGTGGGTTTCCGTGCCACTACAGTAGATGCAACCCACTCTGTGGCCTCAATTAATTTCATAACACCAGTGGACTCTTGCCTGATCATCTCTTTGCAAAACTCTTTCTGTACTCTTAGTTGAATTTACCTTATTTTAGCTGTAACAGGAACAGTTCGAGGTTTAAGTTTCATACAGTGTACATATTTCATAACACATCCTAATTTATCAGCAAACAATTCTGAAAAAGGATTTGCAAAGTGAACTTGTCTCACTATAACTAGTGGTTTTGCAATAGGATCAAGAGAAACTGCTAATTCTTTTTGATGTGGCCAGCCTACATTATTATCTGCTTTAACCGCACATATGCTTTAACAGGAATTATGCAACCATTATATTCCAGGCTGCCCATGAAATGCCCTCTCGTCTTAATTTCCTTTCAACCATTACCACCCGGCCTGATGTCCATGTGTTGTAAAGGATTATTTTCCTGAAAGTATTTCTCATACACCAACTCAGAAATATTAGTGAGTTTAGAACAAGAATCAAATATTCGCGTTTCACATCATTCACTAATATTTGTCTTCGGGGTAGATCGTAATCTTCTGCTCCCCCTGTAAAACAACTTTTTCTTCTTCATTTCCCACAGACTCATTTACTTGTAATGCTACTGGGGAGTGCAGCTGGGGACGTTTAGGTCAACGGTTCTGGTTGGTCCAAGGGAGTTACCCCGGACTGAACAGAGTGCACTCCCTGGCAGAATCAATCTACCACCGCGGGCAGCAACTAGAGGATGGAGTTTCCTAGGGTAAAGAGACCTACCAGATTCACGAACATTGAAAGACAACTATGCACTGTACTGGCCAAAAGAAGGTTTTTGATAACATGTATTTTAATGTTGTGTAGCATAACGATGTTTTTGACTGGTTATACTCTATTCGTATTCCAAGTTACTTTTTCAAATGACACCCGGCCACCACCTCCTCCTACTATCTCTCCACACTACTTTTACCCTCTACCTGAACACGAGTCTGCCAGAAGACTCGAATTTGTAAACAACTCATTTATTCAACTCCTACACCAACACCAGTCCATAATGAACACATCGAACTGTTGGATATGTGGACTCATGCCACACACAACGGATAAGGGTATCCCATACTTCATCCTGCCATTCAGTTATTATGGTTCTCTGTGGGCTTTCCAGACCATGTTCCTGTTCGCCCTAGAACCATACCCAACCCGTTCCATTGAAAGCGATTCCAACAACAAGGCACTAGTGGCAGGGATAAGAAATATGAGTAGGGAGTTCGACACATATCAAACGATCCCCAAAGATGAACTCACTCCATACAGTCGTTGGAACATAACTAAGAATGGGATTTCCCTGAGTAAGGGACAGACAGCAAAGAAATCCCGCCCAGTTTGGATAGTACCCCACCGAGGTCACTTATGTTTACAAGGTATCGGTAGGGATCCCAAAGCACAATTAGGAAAGAGTATATGCACAGAAACATATGTGTTCGCTTCCCGAACTTCCCCTATATTCTTAGCAGCCAAAGGCACGTATTTCGTCTGCCACGACCAAGCCTATACATGGTTGCCCCCTGACTTCTCAGGCACGTGTTTTATCTAATTTCTGCTGCCTCCCACCTACACGGCCAGAGCAGATTACCATCGGACAAGGACAGCTAGAGGTGTCGTGAGTAAAGACGACACCGCGGGTCAGGAATTTGCAGACTTCGCAAAGGGTTTTCAGCCATTTTGGGGGCCTATGGTGAACAGCAGGAATATTCGCCAGTTATCGAGGATAGTTGAATCCGCCGTGATTACAACGGCCGGAGCCCTTGACAACTTGACAACCGAGCTTCAGTCGGATCGACTTATGACCCTTCAGAACCGAGTTGCCCTAGATATCATACTCGCCGATCGTGGTGGTGTATGCAGAGTGATCCAATCTAATTGCTGTATTTTCATCCCTGATAATGCACCGACAGTGTACCAGGCCATCTCCAAACTACACGAAATATCTGGTTCCCTTCACGTGGAAAAAGGAGATTGGTCCCTTCTAGGATGGTTCTGGGGCCTGATCACTGCCTGGGGATGGAAAACACTGATCTTCGTTGGGATGATCTTAGCGCTTCTGTTTATGTTCTGCCTGTGTGTACAGTGCGCTCCTGCACTATGTGGCCTCTGTGCTACCCCATGTGTAAGGAAGCCTGTGTCAAGGGACGAACTGAGCAACAGAATGATGCTACAGCAACATCTCCACGAATTCATTAATACAGATTTGGACTCAGATTAACATGAGTTATTGCCTTATATGAGGGCAAAAGGAGGGTCTGTGGTTCTGAAATTCTGGACCCTACTGTCATCCCAGTATCGAGATCCAATGCCCGTGCCACAAAATATCAACATCCCATGACGAATTTGGTGTCAACGGACCGGTAATGATTATGACATCATCCCTGTATATTTGCGTCATAATCGAGGAATGCCAACACCCCTAAATCGTAGTTTCCGTTCCGACCCATCAGACTCCATTTTGTAAACGGCATCCATCTTGTGTCTTGCCCTCATGATAAGTCAATTAAGTAAGGTCGAGCTTGATCTAAAAGGACACGTCCACCTCTCCCTGACTCCCCCCTGACCTGTCCCAACTGACTCCCTTGCCTCCAGCCAAACCTGTTTGGGCAGCTCCTCGCCCAGTGGCCGAATACGATAGCATCAATGCATAACATACCACAAACCATTCACCGCGTACAGATCATGTTTTCTACACACACCCACACCTGTCCGCGTTCCTTGTTTATGGCCAGGTTTATGACTAGGAGGTGCCCTTCTTTATTGGGGTTTCATCGATATCTGATGGGAGTTCCGGGACTGGATGGGTAATCTATCACGAACGGGACGTCCAAAATATGGGCTTGCCTACATGACTTCGCTCTTTGTATTATTGTAGAAATATGTGTACATGTAAACAAAGAGATTCTATCAATGTGTAGAGGTGCAGAATATTTTATAGATTTTTGTTTTTGTGAAATGATGGGCTCTCTCTTAAAGATGGAAAGATGAGAGCACAGTTTGCTTGTTAAAATACCCCTCACACACTAAAAAAATCCTTTAGTGTCATGCTTCATCATAGGGGTCTTCCCGTCCCTATAACGGGGCGGGGCGTGCTACGACCAGACGAACTACGCGGGAGCACTATAAATGTGACAGGGCTATGTGTGGGTGCAGTGGTGTCAGTGGAGTGTAGGGACCTAACTAGTGAATGCACAAAAAATACAAAAAATAAAAATTCCCTGGCTAGTAGAAAAAATGAATTTTATTGGTTTCTCTAGCTGGAAACATTAAAAAGGGGATGTAAGGTAGAGCAATTGCTAGCTACCGAGTCGACATGTTTCATAGGCAGTCCCCAACTGCCTACTCATCAGGACCATGTGGTGATCCCTACTGCTAATAGCTCGGTTCTACAGTAATAAGCCTACTGTCCTACAAATATAACAGCAAAAATAGGCTGAATATTTGGGCTTCAGGGCATGAGCTGGCCCAGGTGAAGCGTGGCACCAATGATAAGTACCAAAAAGAATGACCAGTGGTCTCTGTAAATGAAGAGAGGGAAAAAGAGGGAGAAAGCACAAACAGATTCGTATTTTTACTTCTGATTATTAGACGTTTATCATTAATCTGATGTAGCATCCACAAACATTGCTAATTCAGCGAAATTTCGCCGTATTCAAGGCTATTTTCTTTGCCACGCATACTGCGCACTGGTCAATATATACCTCTTTTGGCTGGTTGTAAATACCAGACATTTCATCCAGAACCATCCAATCTGAAGCGGTTCGCAATTAACTCATCACCCATACAGTTGTGACTCAACACATTCACACATCCGATCAAACAGGTAGGAAAAAAGACCCATATATCGTATTTGTCAAGATCGATATTCTAAGAAGATATTAGTGTTGGTGGTGGTCAACACTCTTGTATTATACATACTTTTCCGTTAATTTTCAGTGCCCCATGAGCTTGCAGGCGGAGGTGGTTTGGCTCGGTCGACTGAAAAAATAAATAAATAATGCCGCCCCATTGTTAGATATAGCTCGTTCATGTCATGACGACAAAATGCCCCTGTGACCCATTTATTAGAGACTCGAGGTCTGAGTCTATTACTTACATCACCAGCATGAGAGTTTGCCTCTTGTTCCTACCTCCGTGCAGCTCCGAGGACTGGCGGTCTCTCGTCTGCGGGGTAGATATAACTAACCGTTCTCTTCCGTGATGCTTGCCGCTTCAAGTGCACGCCCAGAACAAAAAAAGCTAGAGCGCTCCATCTAAAATGGCCGCCGCTATTTGGCACAAGGTGAGGACTATGGCCAGAAGTCTTTTCACGCTTTCTCATGCTTATGTGAAAAACGAAGGGTGCTTAAATGCGCACAAAATATGATGTGATAATATGTGTAGAAAAGGGTTACATTCTTAGTTGTGCTCATGAGACCTTAAGATTATACTATTAATCGCCAGGAGATTCCCACAGCAGAGTACAATGTCTTATTCTGATTGGTGAATTTGTACGACCCAAGGATTGTCAAATTATTACGCAAATTGTACCTAGGAGCAGGTGGTATCACTGTGCATCATCCAGTTATCTCCAGATGTTCATCCCTTGATGTTCAGAGGGGTAATCGGGATGGCAATCGCAACTGTCCTCATTGTGCATCGGGCCATATATTTTCCTTGTGCATCATCCAGTCATCTCGTGATGTTCACCTGTTGATGTTCAAAAAAAGGGGCGGTATCGGGGGGGGGGTGTTTGTTGTTACAGCTGTCCCCATGGTATATCATCATTCAATCCCCTTTTGTGGGATTGAATGCGAAACACCCATCTTTGTTCTTTCTCCAGAAGGAACCTTTCGTTACCCACTTGCTCTATCACAGTCCAAGATATTTCTTCGGGCTTGTGGTTCATTTCCAGGAAATGATTCGTGAGTTTCGTGCTTGTTTTTTTGCACTTTATGGTACTTTTGTGCTCACCTATCCGGATTTTCACTGCCCTGCTCGTCATTCCTACATATTCCAATCTGCAGGGACATGTGATTAGGTACACAACATTGGTACTGTTGCAATTGCTAAAGTTCCTTTGCTCCCAGATTGTCCCATTATTGAAGGTTAAGTTGTTGCTTTTACTCGTCAGACAACAGACTTTGCAGCCTCCACAAGGATAGTGGCCATGTACAAAGTTTGGATTTTTTTGCGCAGTGTTGTTGTTTGTTTTGGGTCTTGTGTGGACTAAAACATCCCTTATGCTTTGTGCCTTCTTATGAGAGAACATCGGTTTTGGTATTTGCAAACCACCACTATTCAGAATCTTCCAGTTCCTGTTATGATCTTTGTCACTTGGTTAGAACAGGTGTTGTAAGTAGTGACGCAAATTGGTCTCTTGTCATCCTCTTTCGGTGTCTTCTCTTCCAGAAGACTCTCTCGACAGTTGTTCTTGGCTCGTTTGTATGCCTGACCGATGATCTTGTCTGGGTACATTCTGGCTTCCAGCTTCTTTTTCAGATCCTTGGACTGGAGTTTGAAGTTGTTAATCTCTGTACAGTTTCTGCGGAGGCGCAAAAACTGGCCGTACGGGAGATTATCCCGCAGATGTCTCGGGTGGAAGCTGTTGTACAACAACAGACAATTCTTTGAAGTACTTTTAAAGTGGGTTGTAGTCATTAATCTACCCTCTTTGGGAAAAATATTCAAATCCAAAAAGACCAAGTTGCAGTTGGAGGTGGTGCTTGTGAATTTCAAATAGTCGTCTTGTAAATTCAACCAACTCAGGAATTGCTTGGAAGCCCTCTCATCTCCATCCCAGATGATCAGGATATCATCGATGTATCGTTTCCATATCTTGATGTTATCTCTGAAGGGATTATTTGGATGCAGTATTTTGGTCACTTCCAGGTGGTGCACATACAGGCCAGCTATACTGGGAGCAAATGTGCTTCCCATGCTACAGCCGTGTTTTTGTAGATAAAGGATGCCTTTATACTCGAAGAAGTTCTCTCTTAACGCTAGGGAACAGCACTCCATCACCACATTCCGCGGTGTCTGGTACTTCCAAAAGTCTTCAAAAAGGACATCCTCGACAATCTCCAACGTTGCATGGTGTGGCAAGCTGGTGTAGAGACTCTCCACGTCACAGCTAATCAATAGCTGAGTGTTGGGATCAAAGGTGATATTTTCTAGTAAATTCAGTACATCCTTCGTATCCCTGAGGTACGTTGAAGTTTTTTGGACTATTGGTCTAAGGAAGGCGTCTGCAAATCTTGACAGAGGTTCCAATATCGACCCGATGCCGGACACGATAGGTCGTCCCGGGGGGTTCTGTAAGTTCTTGTGTATCTTGGGGAGTGTATACAGGTAGGGGGTCCTTGGACTTCTTTGGCACAAGAATTCTCCCTCCTTTTTAGTAATCCAACCGTGTGTTACGGCTTCCTCTACCATCGTATTGATCTTGATTGCTATCCTATCCGTCGGATCCGTATGGAGAATTTCATAGTTCCTTTCGTCCTGGAGTAGTCTCATGCATTCGGTGTCATACTGGCTTGCATTTTGTATGACAGTCGCGCCGCCCTTGTCAGCTGGTTTTATCACTATGCATTTGTTATTGCTCAGCTCTCGTAGTGCTTTTCTTTCTTCATTGTCTATGTTCTGAAAGGTACTTCTTTCCCGTGGGTTTCTTTCTTCAAGTTCCCTCATCACTGACTTCTCGAAAGCAAGCAGTTCGATTGGAAGTGTATTGTTCATTGGCGTGAACGTCGACTTGGGTCTTAGTTTTGTATCTCCATGTTCGATTTCATCTTTTTTGTCTTTAAAGAAGACTTGCAACTTCAAGCGTCGCATGAATTCCTAGACTTCCTTGCATAGATGAAATTTGTCCATATTAGCAGTCGGCACATACCCCAGGCCTTTTTCCAGTACCCTGTTTTGTGCCTCTGTAAGCTCAAAGTCTGAGAGGTTCACCACCAGACTCACTTCTGGTTTTTCTTGGCACCTGTCATACTTCTCGTGGCTACCCGTGGGGGCTCTTCCTCTCCTGTGTTCCAGTGTACTGAGGTGCCCCTCCGGTTCCTTCCCCTGGTCTGTCCTTGGCGCGCCCCTAAAAAAGGCGCCGATTGGTCGAAATAGCCATAGTCTTGCTGTTGGTATCCCCATACGGGAAATGGGCCCTGTGGATGTTGGAAAGGGGGTTGTGGACCGTACTGTTGTTGTTGAGGATATATCATATGGGGTTGGAAATTGTTCCATCCTCTTAAACCCCGGTAGTTTGGTCTACGGAAGTTCCTCCTTCCACCTTGGGACCTTGGGCTCTTACTGCGACTCGAGTTGGACCCATTGGACCCAGTGTCCGATGACTCATCGTCCGTGGTGTTTTCATTCATTGATTTGTAGTCATCTTTTATGTAAGGGTAAACTCTCTCTTTTGACCATCGACTGTTGTCTTTTTTCAGTTTCTAATATTTATTATTCTTCAGTGTGGTTTCGAACTCATTTAGAGACTTGTTTATTTCGTCAAGGTATTTCTTCAGATCAGCTGGGGATTCATAGCTTTTTAAACGAACTTCTATAGTTTGTATCTCTACTTTGAGTTCGCTTGCTAGTCTGCTTGCAGTCTTAATAATCAGCACAATCCAGTCGCGGGTGCATCGCCATGAGATTTTGGACCAGTCAATTTTGAAGGTTTTGTCGTGTAAAAAGATGAAGGGTTCGTTGCGAACTACAAGACCTGCTGGGGCAGTATTGGCCTGGAGGTATTCAGTCATCAATAGGCCATGAATAGCAGTCTTTATTTGTGTTCTTCTGAGTTCTTCCAATTCATCCCAATCGTTGTTCCTTGTGGAGGGACCTGCAGTATTCAGACCCTCAAAAGTTCCCAAAGTAGCTATGAGGTTGGAGATTTCGTCCTCTGTGAAAGCCAGGCCTAAATCTGCCATAGTTAGTTGCAGTTCTCAAAATGAGAAGAAGAAAAGGGTCTCTAAGTCCACCCGGGGATCAGGTGCTGGATGTGGAATCACTATAGTTATGTGGTGAGAGCGACAATGTCAAGTTTCTTTCTTTCGAGCTTCCGCAGCTGTGCGCTGCCGATGACCACAAAAAACCAAAAGGGGAAGCGTGGAGGTTGAGATAGAATCACCCTCCTAAACGGTTCATGTAAACAAAGAGATTCTATCAATGTGTAGAGGTGCAGAATATTTTATAGATTTTAGTTTTTGTGAAATGATGGGCTCTCTCTTAAAGATGGAAAGATGAGAGCACAGTGTGCTTGTTAAAATACCCCTCACACACTAAAAAAATCCTTTAGTGTCATGCTTCATCATAGGGGTCTTCCCGTCCCTATAACGGGGCGGGGCGTGCTACGACCAGACGAACTACGCGGGAGCACTATAAATGTGACAGGGCTATGTGTGGGTGCAGTGGTGTCAGTGGAGTGTAGGGACCTAACTAGTGAATGCACAAAAAATACAAAAAATAAAAATTCCCTGGCTAGTAGAAAAAATGAATTTTATTGGTTTCTCTAGCTGGAAACATTAAAAAGGGGAATGTGGAAAAGTAAATTTTGCCATGTTCTGTGTCCCTACGTGTTCCCCATCTTATGTTGTATGTGCATGATTAATATGCATATGTATTCCCCATGTTCAATTAAAGACGCAATTACAGTTGTGTCCATCTCTAGTATGCCAGTTCCAGTTCTCGTGAAAGCTACGAGTATTAGGCCTATGTAAAGCTACGTTGCCACGTTTCTCAGTGTGCACGTTATTTCATTGAAAAGTCCCCGTTTCTAGGCCTCAAAAAGGGCCCGGACACCAGATTCAGCTCCTGTCTCCCGAGCCCTCGCTGAGGAGCGATACAGCCCCCACCTGTATCCCTGACCCTTCACTTACTTCCTGCCTCACAGTGCCCGGCTCGGCCTGGCCCTGCCTCCGAGTCTGCCAAGAGTATGTTATGATTCTAGTTATCAGTCCAGCCCTCCTTCTCTGCATTCCTAAGCTACTGAATCGCATCAATAGTTTCCGTCATGGTCTAGCCTTTACGTCTCCATGTAAGAGAAATACTGAATTAATGGTCATTTAATATTCCTCAACACGCACTACATGTAGAATAATTCATGCACCAGTCTTAGAGTCTGTTAGCCTTTACCCTGATAACTTTTGGATTCTATCAACATGTTCTCTAAACATCAGATACTAGATAGTGTTTAGGTACATGTCGCTCTGACTCTCCAGACTTCAGTCTCTGCTTCTAGCGCAGAAGTCATAGCCCCCAGCTTCTCCCTAGTAACACGTCATTGCCAGCTTGCGTGCACCACTAGGTTAGAGGTCCCGGCTCCTTAGGTAGCCCCCTCCATGTTTCCGCCCCATTTATGACATATTCTGTTACGTTTACATCACATGTCTATGTTCACGCCTCTTGTTACACCTACTTTCACCCTTATCTTTCGCGACTGCTATTAACCCCACCCACTGCTACGCCTACTGTATGTACTGTAATGCAATTGCTTTAGTATATATACTTGTGTACTGTTATTAAAAGTTAGCGCGCTCATCCCAGATCTTGCCCGTGCAGGTTGTCCTGGTCCTGTCCTTTATGCTGTATTAAACCTGCAAACTCCTACTACCTCGAATCTTGACTCTTATTTATTGAGCTATCTGTTATTGTTATATCCAGTCAAAAATAGAGGTATTATTCATTTATTTACCACATAATGGCGCCCGAATAGGGACTTGCCTTTTCCCCACGCGCCGGTGAAGCCACGCAAGCCCCCTGATCCTCTGCAGCCGTGACGGAACCATACCGTGCACGTGCAGATATTTCTGCTTCAAGTATCCCTCAGGCCCACGGAGGAGACGGAGGTTGCGGTCCAGCATCCAGACGAGGCGGTGGAGGAACGCGGCGAGTCCCGACCAGAGCCCAAGCCGAGAGTCCAAGGTCCGAGGTATCCGGAGGCCCACCCGTAACAGAAGTCCGAAGTTCGTGTTCGTCCGGCGTCGAAGCAGTCCAGTCCAGTCCGAGGCCTTCCGTTCTTGCTGCCCGGTGAGTACCGTTGCTGGGGTAGTATCTAGACAGGGTCAATCTAATTGACTCTGGTCCGTGGGTTTGGTGGTACACAGACCCAACACGAAGTGTCCACTCAGGTGGATGCGGGTCCTGACGTGTCTCTTTATGAGACCGGTAAGTTTCGTACTGTTTTAGCAGTGCATCTAGTTTCTGTTCTAGTCCGTTCTGTTCTCGAGAGATTCATGTATTCTGTTTTCAGTATTCCAGGTAGTATTTTGTCAAGACTGTTATTTTAAATGTCATTCATGTATTTCAATGTCGTGGTATGAAAGTGGTGTAATTATCGTGTTTTATTGTGTATTGTATTGTGTCTAGATTACAGTCCAGTCATGCCTTTGTTTTCCAAACTACGTCAGTTAAAAACTAGAAAAGGTCTGTTAGAAGAAGCAGTTCCTGTCCCGCCTAGGGACAGTCCAGGTCATTTTATGTATCAAAAGCATGGCATAAGTGCCATATTATATCTAGATTTATGGGTGGAGTACACCAAAGAGTTAGAAGAAAAGTATAGATGGCCCGTATCAGGTACGTGGGATGCCGAGTGCATCATGCGAGTAGAAGAAGCATTATGGAAAAAGAAAGCCAGACAGTCACAGAAAGATGCCATCGAGTTATGGCGCAAAGAATCTCATAAAAGAACCGAAAAAGAAATCAGAAAGTCAGAATTAAGTAGAGAATCCTTAGAAAGAGCCCAAGAAAGGGAATTAATCGAAATAGGTGAACGAGTTAAAACTGAACAGTCAGACAGACAGAGGAATGCCCTTATTAAGGGTATGTATCCTCTTCTTGCCGAGGGCTTGCCAAAAGCAACCCCGGAGGCATCCAGTAATTTTCCGCCACCCTTAGTTCCGACCAAGCTACGTCACAAACCGACCGCAGCTGATATTTTTATTTCGTCCTATTTGGACGACACAGTCCCAGAATATGCAAATCCCGTTCCGCCAGTTCCTGTAAATCACGTAATTCCTGCTCCTCCAGACACCGGGGCACCTTTTGCAGTACCTGCTACGGTACCCCCGGTCCAGCCCGTAGTACAACTCCCCGCCACATCAGTCACTCTGCCAGCACGAAGAGTATCAGTTGACGATTCCAGTATAGGGGCCGCAGGAGGAGGTCCTCCTGGTACCCCGCCGCCAAGTAGGCGTTTAGGAGCAGTAGAGTTACACGAACGTGCGTTACAGCGTACGCCCAAATTTAAGTCCGTTGCAGAAATCAGGCGAGCTCTTACTGAATGCTGTTACGATCCAGTCCCAGACGAGGATAGCATGGTTATATATTCCATACGTATAAGACAGGTGTCCGAGTATTTGGTCACCCTACCGAACATGAAAGAAGATCTAGACAGAATGTATCGTTTCATTCGTACAGGACAAGATCCAGAAAGTATTGCTGACGTCATGTCTCACAGGAAATCCGAAACCCAGTTTATGCTATTAAAGTTTCTGATCAATTGTTTAATACGGGAACAAGATACCCCGACTAAAGATCCGACAGAAATGAGAACCCTGACAAGGTGGAGTGATAATATAGCCGAGGGTAAGCACAAGACACTCAATAGTATAGAGCATATGTACAAGAAAATTCGTAAAGAAATAATAAGGATACACGAATAACGCAGTGAAGCTCTAGGGAGCGAGAAAGAAAATGACTCTTTTACTGAAGAGGTAGAGGACGAGAATACTGCCAGAATAGCGTATGTAGGTAAATCTAGATTTCCAGACCGACTTTTACGCCTAGAACACAAGAAAGTCTTTCATCTTCCAGCACCAGAACAAGGCTCTCTAGAACAAGTATTTCAAGCTACCGATCACATTCTGAAATCACGAATCGGTTATGGTGAGTTAAGTACCATGCATGAACAAGAACTAGCCCGATCAGCAGTCCGATGGGCTACTGATTCTACCACTTTTCCAGACGAAATAGTGGCACAAATGTTTCTGAAACTGCCCCCAGCCGAGCAGCGACTGGTGGGTATGTATATGATCCAGCACCTCATCACTCTGTATGAGGGTCAACATTCTGATCCAGGTCCGTTACATGATGTCCTGAACGAGTTACTCCAGTATAGGTGGAAAGGTTTAGGTACAGATTTAATTAGTGTCATTCTAGGACAGCGCCACAAATATAGTACGTTTTTGAACCCGCATTTTGTTCATGTCTCACCTCCAGAAAGTAAACAGTTTTACATAGATAGACAGCATCCGCTACGAGAAGTACACCCAGTTAGGACAACAGATGGTGAAATGCAACGAGTATTTGTTTACACCCCAGTTACCAAGATGGAACTCTTAGAGATGAAGAAATTAATTCCCTGTCACGACAAAGATCCAGCAGGGTTCCACCGAGAATTAAAAGACATGCTCCGTATGGGAGAATACACGTATCCAGATATTATTAAAATGTTAAAAGTCCTGTTGCCCGCAGGGGTATACGAAAAACTCAAGGAAAAAGATTGGGAGGTGGGAGAGAAAAAGATCGATTGGACGGCTCTAGAAGCTGAAGATAAGATACGAGTACCAGGTACCGGTCTTGGAGACAAATGCAAAGAATTACCAGAACTATTAATACAAGTGTTGCCTAGATTATTAGCTACTAAAAAGGAAGACTGGGATGCAATCTCAGCCTGTAAACAGAAACAAGACGAAGACACTAGTGATTTTTATTCCAGATTTGAGAAATGCTTCATAATAAACAGTGGTTTGAAGACGAGTAGCGAGTCATACCCTCATCTTTTTGTTACTAAACTAGTCGAGAATTCAAGTCCACAAGTTAAGAATCGAGTTTTGAAAGTCGAAAGTACATGGCAAGCTAGTACTCCGTCCCAGATGTTACAGATGCTCCAGTATCACCAGAATAGAATCAGGGAAGAGCAAGAACACGAGAGAAGACGTATGAAAGACACGAAAATGAAAGTACTAGTTGCACAATCTGTTCCTCAAGACAGTCAGAAGAGGGGTCCGAATCAAGCCAGTCATCCTGCCGCTCCCGTTAAAGGGACATGCAATTATTGTAAACAGTCAGGTCATTTTATAAACGAGTGTGCAGTTCTGAAACACAATATAGCCACTGGTAAAACTAAAGAAAGACCACGTCCGCCTAGACAAGAACAAGTTCCACAGACTTCTCAGCCACAGAATGCACAACAGACAGTTCCAGCACCGCAGCCTATCGCTGCAGCACAGCATGTTACACAGCAGATGTACCAGTATGCCCAGACAGAGTATCCAGAGTATCAAGCGTATTCATGAAACAGCCTAGAGAGGGAGGTAGGCTTGCCTCTCATCGAGATTCCTGTAGATCAAGAAGGTCCCTATGTTCACAGCCAAGTATTAGGGAAAGACAGAAAGTTTCTGATTGATACAGGGGCAAGTAGGACGACTATTAGTCACGACGAGGTTCCAGGGGCTCCGCTCTCAGGCTCTAGAAATGTTTCCCTTGGATTTTCAGGAAAGCCTATTGTAAACGAGATATCAAAGCCAGTTACTCTAGAAGTAGGTCCATTGTCCCGAACTACTGATCTATTGCTTACGAAGTCATGTCCAGAAAATTTGTTAGGCATTAAGACACTGAAAGAATTAGGTGCAGTTATTTGCTGTTCCCCAGAGGGAATACGTTTGTTTTTACGTGACTTCAAGGCTCACTATGTATTACGAGATTTTGATCCGAGATTGTCAAATGTTCCGCAGCATCTATGGGCGCAAGGTCCAACTGATGTTGGTTTCATGCAAATCACACCCCATCGTGTGACTCTCAAGCAAGGTGTAGTGTTACCACGAATCAGACAGTACAGATTGCCACCTGAGGCTGTAGCAGCCTTATCCAAAATTATTGACGAGCTCATGCCTCAAGGAGTAGTTGTAGAAACTGACTCCAATGTATGTAATTCTCCTATCATTCCAGTCATGAAACGTACTGATCCAAATGCACCCCCAGTATATCGATTAGTGATTGACCTTCGAGAACTCAATAAATGTATTATCCCCCAGTATCCAGTTGTTCCAGATATCTCATCCCTATTGACAGCTATTGATTCTGAGGCAATATTTTTTACAGTAATCGACCTCAAGAATGCATTTTTCAGTGTCCCCATTCATCCAGACAGCCAGTACCTTTTCGGTTTTTGTTTAAATGGAAGGAGCTATAAATTCACACGAGCTCCTCAAGGTTTCACAGAAAGTCCTAGTATTTACAGTCAAGCACTTAAGAGACAACTAGACAACATTCACATGCCAACTGACACTGCCCTGCTCCAATATGTCGATGATCTACTGATCACAGCCCGTTCTGAACGTGCTTGCGAGCGAGCATCACTTACAGTCCTGTATTTCCTAGCCGAGATGGGGCACAAGGTGTCCCCTTCAAAGCTTCAATTCTGTGTCCAGCAAGTGATCTACTTAGGCCACTTACTGTCCAAGTGGGGTAGGCAGTTGACACCTGATCGTATCCAGTTAATAGCGAGTCTTCCTCAGCCCAAGACACAGAAGGAGGTACGTGCTTTTATCGGCCTTACTTCTTATTGCAGACAATGGATTCCTCAGTATGCATTTCTAGCCAAGCCATTAATACAGTTAACGACACAGGAGGCAGCCGTATCGACTGTCCTCCCTTGGACATCTGAACATACACTTAGTTTCAATGAGTTAAAGAAGGCTTTATGCCAAGCTCCTGTTCTAGCTACACCGAACTACAGTAAGCCTTTTACACTTTTTGTCACAGAACGTGATGGTACAGCATTATCTGTTCTCACACAAGATCAAGCAGGACAGTACAAGCCCTGTGCTTATTTTTCGAGCACACTAGATCCAGTAGCCCAGGCTCTGCCTGCGTGCCTCAAGTCAGTTGCAGCCACAGCTCTAGCTATCAGACAAAGTGATTCCATAGTATTAGGACACTCCCTGACAGTACAAGTTCCACACTCCGTGGAAGTTCTTCTAAACCGAACACAGACTCAGCACTTGACAATTGCACGTTTAACAGGTTATGAACTGACACTGTTCCAGCCACACATAGAAATCAGACGCTGCAATGTTCTGAATCCTGCTACACTGTTACCGTCAGTTATTTCAAATCCTGCCACACATGACTGTGTGGAAGTTGTTAACATTATGACTAAGCCAAGACAAGATCTGACAGATATTCCATTACCAGATCCCGACCTGACACTTTATGTGGATGGTTCATGTATGAGAACGAGTACAGGAGAACTAGTAGCCGCGTATGCAGTGACTACTGACACTGAAGTTATTGAAACACACCGTATTGACACCCTGTCTGCTCAAGCAGCAGAGCTAGTCGCTCTGACTCAAGCCTGCATACGTGCCAAGAACCTGAAAGTTAATATTTACACAGATTCACGCTACGCATTTGGAGTTGTACACGACTTTGGAGTGCTCTGGCAGGAGAGAGGTTTCATGACTTCTCATGGAACCAAGATTCAGCATGGTCTCCTCATTCAAGCTCTGTTAGATGCAATACATTTACCGACAGCTATCGCTATCATGAAATGCAAAGCACATACTAAAGTTACTGACATTATTTCCCAAGGTAATGATCTAGCAGATCGAACAGCCAAGCTTACAGCACAGACTCCAGACATACCAATTAACAAGACACCGACATCCACTCTAGAACAGACTACTTGTATGACAGTTAAGGACCCTACTCAAGATGTCATAGATATCCAGTTACATGCTACTCCCGATGAAATCAAGAAATGGTCCGAACAAGGAGGGGTCCAGACAGATCAGGGATGGTTGACGAAGGGTAGAGCTACATGGTTTCTCCCCGACTCAATGGTTCAAGTCATTATTAATACCGCACATAGTCCAGCACACTTAGGAGAAAAAGCCATGTTAGACAGTATCCAGAACATTTGGTTCAACAAGCATTTACGAGCTGCAGCCAAGCAGAAAGTCCGTACCTGTATGATATGTTGCCAGTTTAATCCAGGTAAAAGTGTCCCGGTGGAACAAGGTGGATTCCAGCCCCCTGACCACCCTTTTGAGGTCCTCCAGATGGATTATATTCAGATGGAGCGATGTCGAGGTTTCAAGTATGTCCTTGTAGTTGTATGCGCTTTGTCCAGGTGGACAGAAGCATATCCAGTCCCAGATTACACAGCCGCGACCACTGCCAAGCAGTTGGTTCGTGAATTCTTCCCCCGTTATGGACTCCCTAGGGTCGTATATTCTGATAACGGCCAGCCATTCTCATCTGAACTGATGAAACACGTTTCCCTTTTGTTAGGGTCCAGTGGAAGTTCCATTGTGTACGCCATCCAGAAGCAGCCGGTCTCGTAGAAAGACATAATCAAACCTTGAAAATCCGCATTGCCAAAGTCTGTCAAGAAAAAGGTGTAGACTGGTTAGTTGCTCTGCCAGTCGCTTTATTTTATATGCGCATGGTCGCACATTCCAGATCAGGTCTGTCCCCTTACGAGGTCGTATTCGGCCGCCCCCCAAATATGTGGGGTACACCCAGACCCCGAAGTATTACAGATGTTTCCAGTAATATGCTGACAGATTACCTAGCTTCCTTGATGTCTGCCCTACACTCTTGTCGTTCACAGGTTGCCGCTGCATTTCCCGACACTACTGAAGTCAAGCCACACGAGATCCTTCCAGGCTCTTTCGTTCTCGTCAGGAATTTTGATCGTTCAAGTCCGCTGGAGCCTCGTTGGAAGGAGCCAAAGTTGGTCCTCTTAACCACCCGTACTGCCGTCAAGTTGGAAGGCAGGAAGGGGTGGGTCCACCTGTCGCATGTAAAGACATTTCACGGACTCCGACCACGAACTGTTTCCAAGAACTTTTCCAAGGATTGCAAAGACTGCCGAAATACTATTCTTAAGGACTGTCCCGCAAAAGACATTGATTCAAAGCCTCCCCTGTTAGAGGAAACTCCGCAGCAGGAGTATAAGAAAAAACTACGGTCTAGTAAATTAAGTCAGCCAGTTTAATTGTCTAAGTCCTCCCCTAGGTGAAACGGTTAAATAGGTATCTGACATGTATGAAATAGACCCCCATAGTGAGAGAGTTAGTCAAAACTCAATCTGATGTATCGTTTTTCTCAGTTTTCTATTGTTTCTCAGCCTGATGGTTAGCTGCACGAGTTATGCATTTCATTTATGTTTTCCGATTTCTCATGTAAATAAGTCTTCTAATACTACAGTAGAACACACGTTTAGTGATCTGCCTCCTCATGAACTATCTTATCGTCTTGCTATGCGAAACAATTCATTTATCCGCATGTTACATTATTCACACCAGACCAGCAATGCCACTAATTGTTGGGTGTGTGGTCGACTCCCCCCTTTCCAGACACCGAAGGGAGTTCTGCCACTGTTTCCTTATCCATTTTCACATAACGGTTCATGTGGAGCATGGTCCATGTTAACGTCATCCTCAACTGATATGTCCTTTCTGAACAGTACATGTTTTCCAGACAAGCAAGGTCTTCCCCACAGAACAGGGTTAGATCTAGAAAATGAAGTTTATAATTTGGGTAATTATTCTTCGAATTTCATGGTCCTGAATGTTCAGTCTGATTCTACTCCAGACTTACCTGCTATGTCAGTATTGCCAGTCAAAGGTGAATTATGTGTCAGAAATAATGGTTCCGTACATGTAGGACATAGTGATTGTACTACTATTGTCAAGTATAGTGACAGTGGGAAAACTATTTTCAAAGCTTCACGTCATTCTTATTTTGTTTGTGGTCAGACCGCATATGTTCGTTTGCCCCTCGATTGGGAGGGAACTTGTTACATTGCATTCCTACTGCCACCAGTTTTTCTAGCTCCACCTGACTATCATAGGAACTCCCACCTAGTACATACTAGACACAAGAGAGGACTCACGATTGTTGATTATACTGAAACTGCTCTAGAACAATATATAGATCTCAATAAAGGTTTCTTTCCCTACTTAGGTACTGTCGTGAATAGTAAACTGATACGTAGATTAACCAGAACCCTTGAAGCGGTAGTGACTGAAACTACTTCTGCTCTAGGTAACCTAACCGAAGAGCAATCTGCTATGAGAGTTGTCGTGCTCCAAAATCGTCTCGTTCTTGACGTCATACTGGCTGATAGAGGAGGAGCATGTAGAGTCATCGGATCTAGTTGCTGCATTTTCATTCCTAATAACGCGCCGTCTGTTTATTCAGCTATAACCAGACTTCATAACATTGCCCATCTGTTACACCAAAATCCAGGCACCTGGACATGGTCCGGTTGGTTCTGGAGTATAATTTCTGCCTGGGGATGGAAAGTATTGTCCTTTCTAGGTATTGCAGTAGCGATCATATTCAGTTGCTGCCTCTGTATACAATGTGGCCCTGCGATTTGCGGCATTTGTGCTACCTCTTGTATTCCTAGTCCCAAGTCCCGTCCTAAATCCCGTTCCAAGACAATTCGAGATGAACAACTGATACTGTATGAAATGATAGATGGTATCATGAATATTGATGTTTCCTGATGGAAACGTAGTGACAAGGAGGGAATGTGGAAAAGTAAATTTTGCGATGTTCTGTGTCCCTACGTGTTCCCCATCTTATGTTGTATGTGCATGATTAATATGCATATGTATTCCCCATGTTCAATTAAAGACGCAATTACAGTTGTGTCCATCTCTAGTATGCCAGTTCCAGTTCTCGTGAAAGCTACGAGTATTAGGCCTATGTAAAGCTACGTTGCCACGTTTCTCAGTGTGCACGTTATTTCATTGAAAAGTCCCCGTTTCTAGGCCTCAAAAAGGGCCCGGACACCAGATTCAGCTCCTGTCTCCCGAGCCCTCGCTGAGGAGCGATACAGCCTCCACCTGTATCCCTGACCCTTCACTTACTTCCTGCCTCACAGTGCCCGGCTCGGCCTGGCCCTGCCTCCGAGTCTGCCAAGAGTATGTTATGATTCTAGTTATCAGTCCAGCCCTCCTTCTCTGCATTCCTAAGCTACTGAATCGCATCAATAGTTTCCGTCATGGTCTAGCCTTTACGTCTCCATGTAAGAGAAATACTGAATTAATGGTCATTTAATATTCCTCAACACGCACTACATGTAGAATAATTCATGCACCAGTCTTAGAGTCTGTTAGCCTTTACCCTGATAACTTTTGGATTCTATCAACATGTTCTCTAAACATCAGATACTAGATAGTGTTTAGGTACATGTCGCTCTGACTCTCCAGACTTCAGTCTCTGCTTCTAGCACAGAAGTCATAGCCCCCAGCTTCTCCCTAGTAACACGTCATTGCCAGCTTGCGTGCACCACTAGGTTAGAGGTCCCGGCTCCTTAGGTAGCCCCCTCCATGTTTCCGCCCCATTTATGACATATTCTGTTACGTTTACATCACATGTCTATGTTCACGCCTCTTGTTACACCTACTTTCACCCTTATCTTTCGCGACTGCTATTAACCCCACCCACTGCTACGCCTACTGTATGTACTGTAATGCAATTGCTTTAGTATATATACTTGTGTACTGTTATTAAAAGTTAGCGCGCTCATCCCAGATCTTGCCCGTGCAGGTTGTCCTGGTCCTGTCCTTTATGCTGTATTAAACCTGCAAACTCCTACTACCTCGAATCTTGACTCTTATTTATTGAGCTATCTGTTATTGTTATATCCAGTCAAAAATAGAGGTATTATTTATTTATTTACCACAGGATGTAAGGTAGAGCAATTGCTAGCTACCGAGTCGACATGTTTCATAGACAGTCCCCAACTGCCTACTCATCAGGACCATGTGGTGATCCCTACTGCTAATAGCTCGGTTCTACAGTAATAAGCCTACTGTCCTACAAATATAACAGCAAAAATAGGCTGAATATTTGGGCTTCAGGGCATGAGCTGGCCCAGGTGAAGCGTGGCACCAATGATAAGTACCAAAAAGAATGACCAGTGGTCTCTGTAAATGAAGAGAGGGAAAAAGAGGGAGAAAGCACAAACAGATTCGTATTTTTACTTCCGATTATTAGACGTATATCATTAATCTGATGTAGCATCCACAAACATTGCTAATTCAGCGAAATTTCGGCGTATTCAAGGCTATTTTCTTTGCCACGCATACTGCGCACTGGTCAATATATACCTCTTTTGGCTGGTTGTAAATACCAGACATTTCATCCAGAACCATCCAATCTGAAGCGGTTCGCAATTAACTCATCACCCATACAGTTGTGACTCAACACATTCACACATCCGATCAAACAGGTAGGAAAAAAGACCCATATATCGTATTTGTCAAGATTGATATTCTAAGAAGATATTAGTGTTGGTGGTGGTCAACACTCTTGTATTATACATACTTTTCCGTTAATTTTCAGTGCCCCATGAGCTTGCAGGCGGAGGTGGTTTGGCTCGGTCGACTGAAAAAATAAATAAATAATGCCGCCCCCATTGTTAGATATAGCTCGTTCATGTCATGACGACAAAATGCCCCTGTGATCCATTTATTAGAGACTCGAGGTCTGAGTCTATTACTTACATCACCGGCATGAGAGTTTGCCTCTTGTTCCTACCTCCGTGCAGCTCCGAGGACTGGCGGTCTCTCGTCTGCGGGGTAGATATAACTAACCGTTCTCTTCCGTGATGCTTGCCGCTTCAAGTGCACGCCCAGAACAAAAAAAGCTAGAGCGCTCCATCTAAAATGGCCGCCGCTATTTGGCACAAGGTGAGGACTATGGCCAGAAGTCTTTTCACGCTTTCTCATGCTTATGTGAAAAACGAAGGGTGCTTAAATGCGCACAAAATATGATGTGATAATATGTGTAGAAAAGGGTTACATTCTTAGTTGTGCTCATGAGACCTTAAGATTATACTATTAATCGCCAGGAGATTCCCACAGCAGAGTACAATGTCTTATTCTGATTGGTGAATTTGTACGACCCAAGGATTGTCAAATTATTACGCAAATTGTACCTAGGAGCAGGTGGTATCACTGTGCATCATCCAGTTATCTCCAGATGTTCATCCCTTGATGTTCAGAGGGGTAATCGGGATGGCAATCGCAACTGTCCTCATTGTGCATCGGGCCATATATTTTCCTTGTGCATCATCCAGTCATCTCGTGATGTTCACCTGTTGATGTTCAAAAAAAGAGGCGGTATCGGGGGGGGGGGTGTTTGTTGTTACAGCTGTCCCCATGGTATATCATCATTCAATCCCCTTTTGTGGGATTGAATGCGAAACACCCATCTTTGTTCTTTCTCCAGAAGGAACCTTTCGTTACCCACTTGCTCTATCACAGTCCAAGATATTTCTTCGGGCTTGTGGTTCATTTCCAGGAAATGATTCGTGAGTTTCGTGCTTGTTTTTTTGCACTTTATGGTACTTTTGTGCTCACCTATCCGGATTTTCACTGCCCTGCTCGTCATTCCTACATATTCCAATCTGCAGGGACATGTGATTAGGTACACAACATTGGTACTGTTGCAATTGCTAAAGTTCCTTTGCTCCCAGATTGTCCCATTATTGAAGGTTAAGTTGTTGCTTTTACTCGTCAGACAACAGACTTTGCAGCCTCCACAAGGATAGTGGTCATGTACAAAGTTTGGATTTTTTTGCGCAGTGTTGTTGTTTGTTTTGGGTCTTGTGTGGACTAAAACATCCCTTATGCTTTGTGCCTTCTTATGAGAGAACATCGGTTTTGGTATTTGCAAACCACCACTATTCAGAATCTTCCAGTTCCTGTTGATGATCTTTGTCACTTGGTTAGAACAGGTGTTGTAAGTAGTGACGCAAATTGGTCTCTTGTCATCCTCTTTCGGTGTCTTCTCTTCCAGAAGACTCTCTCGACAGTTGTTCTTGGCTCGTTTGTATGCCTGATCGATGATCTTGTCTGGGTACATTCTGGCTTCCAGCTTCTTTTTCAGATCCTTGGACTGGAGTTTGAAGTTGTTAATCTCTGTACAGTTTCTGCGGAGGCGCAAAAACTGGCCGTACGGGAGATTATCCCGCAGATGTCTCGGGTGGAAGCTGTTGTACAACAACAGACAATTCTTTGAAGTACTTTTAAAGTGGGTTGTAGTCATTAATCTACCCTCTTTGGGAAAAATATTCAAATCCAAAAAGACCAAGTTGCAGTTCGAGGTGGTGCTTGTGAATTTCAAATAGTCGTCTTGTAAATTCAACCAACTCAGGAATTGCTTGGAAGCCCTCTCATCTCCATCCCAGATGATCAGGATATCATCGATGTATCGTTTCCATATCCTGATGTTATCTCTGAATGGATTATTTGGATGCAGTATTTTGGTCACTTCCAGGTGGTGCACATACAGGCCAGCTATACTGGGAGCAAATGTGCTTCCCATGCTACAGCCGTGTTTTTGTAGATAAAGGATGCCTTTATACTCGAAGAAGTTCTCTCTTAACGCTAGGGAACAGCACTCCATCACCACATTCCACGGTGTCTGGTACTCCCAAAAGTCTTCAAAAAGGACATCCTCGACAATCTCCAACGTTGCATGGTGTGGCAAGCTGGTGTAGAGACTCTCCACGTCACAGCTAATCAATAGCTGAGTGTTGGGATCAAAGGTGATATTTTCTAGTAAGTTCAGTACATCCTTCGTATCCCTGAGGTACGTTGAAGTTTTTTGGACAATTGGTCTAAGGAAGGCGTCTGCAAATCTTGACAGAGGTTCCAATATCGACCCAATGCCGGACACGATAGGTCGTCCCGGGGGGTTCTGTAAGTTCTTGTGTATCTTGGGGAGTGTATACAGGTAGGGGGTCCTTGGACTTCTTTGGCACAAGAATTCTCCCTCCTTTTTAGTAATCCAACCGTGTGTTATGGCTTCCTCTACCATCGTATTGATCTTGATTGCTATCCTATCCGTCGGATCCGTATGGAGAATTTCATAGTTCCTTTCGTCCTGGAGTAGTCACATACATTCGGTGTCATATTGGCTTGCATTTTGTATGACAGTCGCGCCGCCCTTGTTAGCTGGTTTTATCACTATGCATTTGTTATTGCTCAGCTCTCGTAGTGCTTGTCTTTCTTCATTGTCTATGTTCTGAAAGGTACTTCTTTCCCGTGGGTTTATTTCTTCAAGTTCCCTCATCACTGACTTCTCGAAAGCAAGCAGTTCGATTGGAAGTGTATTGTTCCTTGGTGTGAACGTCGACTTGGGTCTTAGTTTTGTATCTCCATGTTCGATTTCATCTTTTTTGTCTTTAAAGAAGACTTGCAACTTCAAGCGTCGCATGAATTCCTGGACTTCCTTGCATAGATGAAATTTGTCCATATTAGCAGTCGGCACATACCCCAGGCCTTTTTCCAGTACCCTGTTTTGTGCCTCTGTAAGCTCAAAGTCTGAGAGGTTCATCACCAGACTCACTGCGCACTGGTCAATATATACCTCTTTTGGCTGGTTGTAAATACCAGACATTTCATCCAGAACCATCCAATCTGAAGCGGTTCGCAATTAACTCATCACCCATACAGTTGTGACTCAACACATTCACACATCCGATCAAACAGGTAGGAAAAAAGACCCATATATCTTATTTGTCAAGAGGTATATATTGACCAGTGCGCAGTATGCGTGGCAAAGAAAATAGCCTTGAATACGGCGAAATTTCGCTTAATTAGCAATGTTTGTGGATGCTACATCAGATTAATGATATACGTCTAATAATCAGAAGTAAAAATACGAATCTGTTTGTGCTTTCTCCCTCTTTTTCCCTCTCTTCATTTACAGAGACCACTGGTCATTCTTTTTGGTACTTATCATTGGTGCCACGCTTCACCTGGGCCAGCTCATGCCCTGAAGCCCAAATATTCAGCCTATTTTTGCTGTTATATTTGTAGGACAGTAAGCTTATTACTGTAGAACCGAGCTATTAGCAGTAGGGATCACCACATGGTCCTGATGAGTAGGCAGTTGGGGACTGCCTATGAAACATGTCGACTCGGTAGCTAGCAATTGCTCTACCTTACATCCCCTACGACAAGCACTACGAGAGCTGAGCAATAACAAATGCATAGTGATAAAACCAGCTGACAAGGGCGGCGCGACTGTCATACAAAATGCAAGCCAGTATGACACCGAATGTATGAGACTACTCCAGGACGAAAGGAACTATGAAATTCTCCATACGGATCCGACGGATAGGATAGCAATCAAGATCAATACGATGGTAGAGGAAGCCGTAACACACGGTTGGATTACTAAAAAGGAGGGAGAATTCTTGTGCCAAAGAAGTCCAAGGACCCCCTACCTGTATACACTCCCCAAGATACACAAGAACTTACAGAACCCCCCGGGACGACCTATCGTGTCCGGCATCGGGTCGATATTGGAACCTCTGTCAAGATTTGCAGACGCCTTCCTTAGACCAATAGTCCAAAAAACTTCAACGTACCTCAGGGATACGAAGGATGTACTGAACTTACTAGAAAATATCACCTTTGATCCCAACACTCAGCTATTGATTAGCTGTGACGTGGAGAGTCTCTACACCAGCTTGCCACACCATGCAACGTTGGAGATTGTCGAGGATGTCCTTTTTGAAGACTTTTGGGAGTACCAGACACCGCGGAATGTGGTGATGGAGTGCTGTTCCCTAGCGTTAAGAGAGAACTTCTTCGAGTATAAAGGCATCCTTTATCTACAAAAACACGGCTGTAGCATGGGAAGCACATTTGCTCCCAGTATAGCTGGCCTGTATGTGCACCACCTGGAAGTGACCAAAATACTGCATCCAAATAATCCCTTCAGAGATAACATCAAGATATGGAAACGATACATCGATGATATCCTGATCATCTGGGATGGAGATGAGAGGGCTTCCAAGCAATTCCTGAGTTGGTTGAATTTACAAGACGACTATTTGAAATTCACAAGCACCACCTCCAACTGCAACTTGGTCTTTTTGGATTTGAATATTTTTCCCAAAGAGGGTAGATTAATGACTACAACCCACTTTAAAAGTACTTCAAAGAATTGTCTGTTGTTGTACAACAGCTTCCACCCGAGACATCTGCGGGATAATCTCCCGTACGGCCAGTTTTTGCGCCTCCGCAGAAACTGTACAGAGATTAACAACTTCAAACTCCAGTCCAAGGATCTGAAAAAGAAGCTGGAAGCCAGAATGTACCCAGACAAGATCATCGGTCAGGCATACAAACGAGCCAAGAACAACTGTCGAGAGAGTCTTCTGGAAGAGAAGACACCGAAAGAGGATGACAAGAGACCAATTTGCGTCACTACTTACAACACCTGTTCTAACCAAGTGACAAAGATCATCAACAGGAACTGGAAGATTCTGAATAGTGGTGGTTTGCAAATACCAAAACCGATGTTCTCTCATAAGAAGGCACAAAGCATAAGGGATGTTTTAGTCCACACAAGACCCAAAACAAACAACAACACTGCGCAAAAAAATCCAAACTTTGTACATGGCCACTATCCTTGTGGAGGCTGCAAAGTCTGTTGTCTGACGAGTAAAAGCAACAACTTAACCTTCAATAATGGGACAATCTGGGAGCAAAGGAACTTTAGCAATTGCAACAGTACCAATGTTGTGTACCTAATCACATGTCCCTGCAGATTGGAATATGTTGGAATGACGAGCAGGGCAGTGAAAATCCGGATAGGTGAGCACAAAAGTACCATAAAGTGCAAAAAAACAAGCACGAAACTCACGAATCATTTCCTGGAAATGAACCACAAGCCCGAAGAAATATCTTGGACTGTGATAGAGCAAGTGGGTAACGAAAGGTTCCTTCTGGAGAAAGAACAAAGATGGGTGTTTCGCATTCAATCCCACAAAAGGGGATTGAATGATGATATACCATGGGGACAGCTGTAACAACAAACACCCCCCCCGATACCGCCCCTTTTTTTTAACATCAACAGGTGAACATCACGAGATGACTGGATGATGCACAAGGAAAATATATGGCCCGATGCACAATGAGGACAGTTGCGATTGCCATCCTGATTACCCCTCTGAACATCAAGGGATGAACATCTGGAGATAACTGGATGATGCACAGTGATACCACCTGCTCCTAGGTACAATTTGCGTAATAATTTGACAATCCTTGGGTCGTACAAATTCACCAATCAGAATAAGACATTGTACTCTGCTGTGGGAATCTCCTGGCGATTAATAGTATAATCTTAAGGTCTCATGAGCACAACTAAGAATGTAACCCTTTTCTACACATATTATCACATCATATTTTGTGCGCATTTAAGCACCCTTCGTTTTTCACATAAGCATGAGAAAGCGTGAAAAGACTTCTGGCCATAGTCCTCACCTTGTGCCAAATAGCGGCGGCCATTTTAGATGGAGCGCTCTAGCTTTTTTAGGGCTCGGACTCCTCCCCACTGAAAGTGGGAGGAGTTAGAGAACTAATGTTAAAGAAGAAAAAAAAAGAAGTATCTCCTAGGGCTTTGGCCGAGACAAATTCCACACATTCCCTAGAGTGTTCTGTCATCTGGCCAGTGATTCGTCTTCCTTGTGTTGTCGTTTTAATAGGCTTGAAGTGATAGGGTAAATGTAGTTTTGTTCCGCCATTTTGGGCATATTTCGTTCGTGCTCGCGCAAAGAAGTACATAAATTATAATTAGGAGCTGTCAGGGTGGCCGTGTAATGGATTCCAGATGGTGTGCGCGCGTTCACCATCTAGCAGTGTGTTTGTCGGGCGCGCGTCCTCCTCACGTGCACACAGGCATAGACGCCGTGTGCGGCTCCTTCCACATTTATTAGTTACTTCACCTATCTGTGTTTAGTTTTGGTTTTGCACACACGTGCGTCTGTAACTCGTTTTAGATGATCCGTGAGGCGAAGGGTTCCGTTTTTTCAGCGCCACTGTATTTTTTTTAAATATATCTCGGAAAGATGAAATAGAAAGAGAAATGGTGTGTAAACACGTCCGGCATTTAATTTGGATGTCTCCGCTTTCCGCACAAAGAGGTACGAAGAGGAGCAGTATTCGTCTCATTAATATATAAATATTGTATATATATTATTCCAAAACTGTGCCATGGTACTTTTCCCCAAATTGGAATTGTGGCAGACGCGTAAGCGGTACGTTTTCTAAAAATCATATATAGATATCCGCGGTCCCCTCACTTATAAACTTGAATGCAGTTTTTTTTAGTTGCACATTTTTTTTTTTAGCAACTGCGTCATGAACATAATTTATGCAGGGCGAGGGCTGCATGCTAAACAGGATTTCTCTAAAGAGAGGGAGGGCCCTGCAGCTCCTCACAAGCAGAGGAGAGAGGACACCATGCCAAGGACACGGAGATCTCACCTCTGGGACGGAACGGCGGAGGAAACTCCAGGAAGACGCACAACTTGGCCTCCCTGCAAGAATGTGCGAGGCCGGCGCTCGGAAAGCAAAGCTGGCTCGGGTGGCTGAGTGGGCTAATGTACCCGCTGCAGGCGTCAGATTTCTGATCTCGTGGTCAAAAGCGTGAACCCCAGTGTGTCCACTCAGCTGCATTCCCGTCTCCGTCAGATTGAGGAGTACCAAAACGGCTGTTTTCAGTGCTTAGCGCCAAGAGGCCAATTGAGGGCGAACAGGTTCTGTACGAATACACCTGCAATGTGGCTTCCTTTCCCAGGTGGGTCCCTGGAGGCTACATGCACTTATTGACGGAATCATAAAGGCGTAGGTACCAGAGCATTGTACACGTCTGTGAGGTTAAGCATCGTGTGTGGCTGAGTTAAGGCTACGGAGAAGGACCCCGAGTGACCTGTATTATCTAAAGTTGTACCTGCACCTGAGGGATATTAGTCTTAACTAGGTCCCGCTTGAGCAGGGGTTTGCCAGTTCAGATAGGTGGTCGGGTCAATGGAACCCTCTATGAAGCTTCCTTAATGGTACTTAACCCACTCATTGCACCTTTAGGGCTCGGGACAGGCTGTGGCCAGATAGGAGCCCTGCACAAGTGCTGCCCTCTGTTGGTAGAAATTCTTCCCAATTCAACCTCTAGTAAGGCTTCCGCCCTCCAACACTGGTCATTTTACACCCACCATAAAACCCTGGCCTTGAGCAAGACTACAGCGATCTTCACAAAGGTGCCGCATCTCAAAAGAGGGTTTGCATTGTTCCCGCCGTCCCTCTATCAGCCCCAAAACCTCTTCCAGTGAACTTTGTCAGCACGTATTACTAACCGAGAATTTAAGGTCTGTCCAAGCTGTATAAGGTCTCCCAGATGAGATGCCTTCATCAGACAATGTTCCATGCAAAAGGGTCACAAGCATTGCATAGTGTGGCACAGATCCACACCGGCATCCTCAGGAGAGAACCCACCTAACAATCTGTAAGAAATAAAGGTCTCTGGTTGGCAGTGGTTTGCACACTGTCAGATTCACAATGGCGGACCCCAGGTACTGCACCTCACACCAGTTCCAATATATTATAGTCCTGGGCAAGAAACCCCTGCACCAGCCGTTGCGCGACGCCCCCGATTTACACACAATTAATAAATAAACGCGAGCTAGGGAACTGACTGTTCTTAGGGTATGTAAATCATGACCGATTAATTTGTTAGTTTTATATCAGAAACGCGATTACGTCCTATATTGTAAACACAAAATATACATTTCAGTAGAGGATTACCCCCCCCCCCGTTCTTCCTTATGACATTCGAGTTCGGAATTAGTAATAGTAAGGAACTGTATTAAGTTATGCGCAAGGGTAGCCCACCTCAACGTTTTTCAAATAGCTGATTCACAGAGCTTAATGACGAACTAACAAGCTTTGGCAAAGCCAATAGGTCTCGACGCCTATGTAAGATCTATTGCCTTAGCCATGTTGTAACATTGCAGAAAGTAAAGAAAAAGCTATATGACACAGCAAGCGTTGACCGTGTCTTAGCGTTCAATTCTTTTTTTTTTTTACTTTCAGCCCTGCTGCACTTAAGCTAGCGCTGCTGTACAATATGGCCAAACAAGCATTGGCATAGGCAATAGGTCTCGCCTTTGGGGCTTTATAAGTATTTAGCCGTGCAGCACATTATCCTGGATGTTGCAACTATAAACAATTAAGTAGCTGGCTTAAAACCATAGTCGCAAACTCAATCTACAGAAATGTGCACATTTGCTAGCAGTATAGCAAATTGCGCAATTTATACGTAGCATACTAAAGCATGCAAAGGCAGGTTCCATTGTGACTGCCATCACAAGATATGTTGAAGAGAATTTCTGCCACTTTCATTATTGGAAAACCATACGACGATATCAGGCTTCTTACATGTGTTTTTAGGCCTGGCCTGACCACAGACGTCTGAAAGATCAATTAATACCAATGCTTTAAATTATACATAAAGCGGATTTGCCTCAGCCCTGAGCAGAATTTCATTCTCACCCTGTGCTATTGGCTGTTTCGTTTATCATTTACCTCTTTCAGAGCAGGTGCACTAATGGACTATTTTACATCTCAAAAGGGCAATGACTCATTAGACATTAAATTATTCGTTTGGCGGTGCAGGGAGGTTGGTAGAGAACTTTCTTGGTAGTTCTTTATCAGTCTGTCTTATTGAACAGGATAAGCTCATATCGTTTTACCATTACTTGTTGCCAAATTTCTGGTGAGGTACAAATCCTTTGTTAGTATATATAAGTAACAATAAAAACACATAAAAAAAGAAATTAAATTATGTAATACATGTATGGTTTAGAAGAAAACAATTCTTTGCAGTTTGTAGTTTTTAGGGCTCGGGCCTCCGCCTCCACGAAGTGGGGGACGGAGCTTCGCGAGGACTTATGCGTTCAAAAAAACAGAAGAATTCAGAAAGGGCTCCGGCTGGCACATTCCTTAGTTTTTTCTGGCATGTGCGTAGTGATTCGTCTTCGCTGTGCTGTGTATTTAGTAGCGTTGACGTGATAGGCTGTATGTAATGTACGCGTGCCCGATTTGGCATATTCTGTGCGCGAACGAGCACGGCAGAGTGATTAATCTTAATTAGGAGCTGTCAGAGTGCCCGTGTAATGCAATCCAGATGGTGCGAGCGCGTTCACCATTGCATTGCATGTATCATGCGCGCGTTTAACATTTACCTTTCGCGCACGGCAGTTCATTCAGGTTTACTCGGCTAATTTCAATGTTTGAATAGCTGAAATGCTTTTACCGAAGTTTAAAATGTTTGTTTGGAATAAAAGGTTTACAGTTTTCAGCTAGCTTGCACCTCCTGCGTAGTGCAGAGTGGTAGTGCGTAGTGCAGGGTGGTAGTGCGTAGTGCAGAGTGGTAGTGCGTAGTGCAGAGTGGTAGTGCAGAGTGCAGAGTGGTAGTGCAGAGTGGTAGTGCGTAGTGCAGAGTGGTAGTGCGTAGTGCAGAGTGGTAGTGCAGAGTGCAGAGTGGTAGTGCGTCGTGCAGAGTGGTAGTGCGTAGTGCAGAGTGGTAGTGCGTAGTGCAGAGTAGTAGTGCGTAGTGCAGAGTGGTAGTGCGTAGTGCAGAGTGGTAGTGCGTAGTGCAGAGTGGTAGTGCGTAGTGCAGAGTGGTAGTGCGTAGTGCAGAGTGGTAGTGTAGAGTGGTAGTGCGTAGTGCAGAGTGGTAGTGCAGAGTGGTAGTGCGTAGTGCAGAGTGGTAGTGCAGAGTGGTAGTGCGTAGTGCAGAGTGGTAGTGCAGAGTGGTAGTGCGTAGTGCAGAGTGGTAGTGCAGAGTGGTAGTGCGTAGTGCAGAGTGGTAGTGCAGAGTGGTAGTGCAGACACTCCTTCACACATGACGAAAACACATTGCCATTTACAATGCCATTAGTTCAAAATTCAATAAATCTGAGCCACCACCACCAGTACTAACACTACCAGTACCACCACCACCAGTACTACCACCATCAGTACTACCAGTACTACCACCACCAGTACTATTACTACTACAGCCACCAGTACTACCACTACCACCACCAACAGTACTACCACCACCACCAGTACTACCAGTACCAGTACTGCTACAACCAGTACCACTACCACCACCAGTACTACCACCACCAGTACCACCACCAGCAGTACTACCACTAGCAGTATTATGGGCAGCAGTACCACCACCACCACCAATGCTACTGCTACCAGTACTACCACCACCACCAGTACTCCTGCTACCAGTACCACCACCACCAGTACCACCACTACTACCACCAGCAGTACTACCACCAACAGTACTACCACTACCAGTACCACCACCTCCAGTACTACCACTACTACCAGTACCACCACCGTCAGTACTACCAGTACCACCACCACCAGTACGACCACTACCAGTACCACCAACACCACCAGTACTACCAGTACTACCACCACCAGTACTACCACTACTACAGCCGCCAGTACTACCACTACAACAGCCACCAGTACTACCACTACCACCACCAACAGTACTACCACCACCACCAGTACTACCAGTAGCAGTACTACCACAACCAGTACCACTACCACCACCAGTACCACCACCACCAGTACCACCACCACCAGTACTACCACTACCAGTATTACGGGCAGCAGTACCACCACCACCAATGCTACTGCTACCAGTACCACCACCACCAGTACTCCCGCTACCAGTACCACCACCACCAGTACCACCACTACCAGTACTACCACCACCAGTACTACCACCAACAGTACTACCATTACCAGTACCACCACCTCCAGTACTACCACTACTACCACTACCAGTACCACCACCAGTACTACCAGTACCACCACCACCAGTACTACCAGTACCACCACCACTAGTACTACCACCACCATCACCAGTACTACCACCATCAGTACTACCAGTACTACCACCACCAGTACTACCACTACTACAGCCACCAGTACTACCACTACTACAGCCACCAGTACTACCACTACCAGCACCAACAGTACTAACACCACCGCCAGTACTACCAGTACCACCACCACCAGTACTACCACTACCACCACCACCACATTAACACACTCCAGTATTACGGGCAGCAGTACCACCACCACCAATGCTACTGCTACCAGTACCACCACCACCAGTACTCCAGCTACCAGTACCACCACCACCACCAGTACCCCCACTACCAGTACTACCACCACCAGTACTACCACCAACAGTACTACCATTACCAGTACCACCACCTCCAGTACTACCACTACTACCACTACCAGTACCACCACCAGTACTACCAGTACCACCACCACCAGTACTACCACTACCACCACCACCAGTACTACCACTACCAGTACCACCACCATCACCAGTACTACCACCATCAGTACTACCAGTACTACCACCACCAGTACTACCACTACTACAGCCACCAGTACTACCACTACTACAGCCACCACTACTACCACTACCACCACCAACAGTACTAACACCACCGCCAGTACTACCAGTACCACCACCACCAGTACTACCACTACCACCACCACCACATTAACATACTCCATAACACTTAGCAAAAATACATTACCATTTACAATGCCATTAGCTCAAACTCAAATAAATCCGAGCCCGATTGCATTTCTAATGCTTGTTTGTTCTGGGCGTGCACTTGAAGCGGCAAGCATCACGGAAGAGAACGGTTAGTTATATCTACCCCGCAGACGAGAGACCGCCAGTCCTCGGAGCTGCACGGAGGTAGGAACAAGAGGCAAACTCTCATGCCGGTGATGTAAGTAATAGACTCAGACCTCGAGTCTCTAATAAATGGGTCACAGGGGCATTTTGTCGTCATGACATGAACGAGCTATATCTAACAATGGGGGCGGCATTATTTATTTATTTTTTCAGTCGACCGAGCCAAACCACCTCCGCCTGCAAGCTCATGGGGCACTGAAAATTAACGGAAAAGTATGTATAATACAAGAGTGTTGACCACCACCAACACTAATATCTTCTTAGAATATCGATCTTGACAAATACGATATATGGGTCTTTTTTCCTACCTGTTTGATCGGATGTGTGAATGTGTTGAGTCACAACTGTATGGGTGATGAGTTAATTGCGAACCGCTTCAGATTGGATGGTTCTGGATGAAATGTCTGGTATTTACAACCAGCCAAAAGAGGTATATATTGACCAGTGCGCAGTATGCGTGGCAAAGAAAATAGCCTTGAATACGGCGAAATTTCGCTGAATTAGCAATGTTTGTGGATGCTACATCAGATTAATGATATACGTCTAATAATCAGAAGTAAAAATACGAATCTGTTTGTGCTTTCTCCCTCTTTTTCCCTCTCTTCATTTACAGAGACCACTGGTCATTCTTTTTGGTACTTATCATTGGTGCCACGCTTCACCTGGGCCAGCTCATGCCCTGAAGCCCAAATATTCAGCCTATTTTTGCTGTTATATTTGTAGGACAGTAGGCTTATTACTGTAGAACCGAGCTATTAGCAGTAGGGATCACCACATGGTCCTGATGAGTAGGCAGTTGGGGACTGCCTATGAAACATGTCGACTCGGTAGCTAGCAATTGCTCTACCTTACATCCCCTTTTTAATGTTTCCAGCTAGAGAAACCAATAAAATTAATTTTTTCTACTAGCCAGGGAATTTTTATTTTTTGTATTTTTTGTGCATTCACTAGTTAGGTCCCTACACTCCACTGACACCACTGCACCCACACATAGCCCTGTCACATTTATAGTGCTCCCGCGTAGTTCGTCTGGTCGTAGCACGCCCCGCCCCGTTATAGGGACGGGAAGACCCCTATGATGAAGCATGACACTAAAGGATTTTTTAGTGTGTGAGGGGTATTTTAACAAGCACACTGTGCTCTCATCTTTCCATCTTTAAGAGAGAGCCCATCATTTCACAAAAACAAAAATCTATAAAATATTCTGCACCTCTACACATTGATAGAATCTCTTTGTTTACATGAACCGTTTAGGAGGGTGATTCTATCTCAACCTCCACGCTTCCCCTTTTGGTTTTTTGTGAAATATGTGTACAGCCATATCATAAACTCAAGAATTCTTGCTTGCAGCTATTATTTCTGTATATAAGGAGAAGGCTTGTTCTGTAAAAACGAACAGTCTCCTGAGAACACACGATCCGCGTTGTCGTGCTTCTAGGACACATGTTACTTGGTAGCTGCCAATAAAACTTGATCTCTGACTGAGACTAGAAGACTCCGTGTTTCTGTGGTCCGGAACAAGGGAGAACTCAGAGGTCTTCGGGTGTTATTCCCTGGCACCACCGGGTTCTTAAAAACCCGGCACCTCATACATCTCCCACAACATCTATCACATTCTTCTTTTGCTAGACCTGCCATTAGATGTACCACTTTTTTCAGACGTGCAACAACAAGTGGGAAAATACCCCTTGTGTCCACATTGTTTGCAAATAGCTGGACAGGACAGCAGAACAAATACTGTTGTTAGTCATATGACCAAATTGTCCACACCAGAAACACTTTCTTTTGAATTTTTCCCAAATCCTTGTGAGGAGTTTTGACTTCTACTGCCTTTACCACTTCTTTCACAAGATCCACCTTGTTCAACTCCACAACACTATTTAGCATGAGCTCTATCCTTTTAGCAATAGCAAGGACATCCTACAGCTGTGGTTCATCCTTCACCAAAACACTTCTCTTATTCTGTCACTGTTACAGTGCAACAACATTGATCCCTGATGAGTTACTCAAGTAGCACTTCAAATTTACAGGACACTGCCAATTTTCTCTGTCTCTCACTCTTTAACAGATTCATAGTCCTTTTGTGTGCATATGTCAAAATGATAACATTCCAAGATAGTACTTGTACGAGGCAGGTAATGCAGATCGTGGTTTTTCATCAAAACTTAAAATTCATTTAGACCAAGGGCATGATCTTCCTAAGTTCACCACTAAGTCTTGACCCTGTGCCCTCAAACTATTTCATAAATAGTGCCAACTTACGATCAGCACTCAAACTAGTTCCACATACCCTTGCGTAGTTCAAAATACTGGTTTCCATTTTGTGAATTTCATTGATGGTTCTTCTGGACTGTTCAGAAAACAGTTTGGAGGCCTGAAATTTAGCATTTTAATATACATATAATGTTTTCTAACCCCCAAAAACTCTCTAAATAGAATCAAAAACAGATCTTCTCTACAACTGTGTCAGTAACATGAAGTAAACGGATGACAGAAAGCAATAAAGGTCACCTTTAACTAATGTGCAGCACAGTTCCAGCCACAAAAACAACTCTCTTGTAACCATCTGTAACTATCAGTGTTGCTATCAGCACGCAGCTTAGTAGTTCTAGGAGTTCAGCTCTCTTCTCTGTTAGCAAAAATGGAACATGGTTCAAAGCTTTTCTTGTGCACTCTTGCAGGATACCTAGAAAAGGACAAAAATGTCCTCAACAGACACAAGTCCTGCAGGTGACTCTCTTAATCTCCAAATCGACAATGATTCTGAAACCAAGAGAACATGCCTGTTGAGAGAAGCAGGCTCTGCAGAGGACAATGGACAAAGACCAGTCTCTAGTCCATATTTATCTTGTGAAAACCAGGATCAAACTTGCCCCATCCTTGAGAATCTTGGCCATTAAACTTGTATCAGAGGTCGGACATGTAGGAGTTGGCATTCGTAAAAATAGAAGAAGGTATTAACCTCCATACACCCCCCAAAACTAGATAGCATGTAGAGACGGGAGTATCACAACAAGGTCTTGATTGCGCATGATTCTTATCTCTTTTTTATCTTATCTTACCACTCTTTACAATCCTTTGCGGACTGGATCTTTTTATCTGCTGTAAAGTGTAAAGGGGAGAAAAACAATTCATTCACCACCATCAGTATGGACTAATCAAGTTAGGCTCTGAAAGGACCACTGACTCCGAATTACAATTTAGGGGTTTTATTACAAGGCCAAAAATAACTGGACATACAGGCACCTCATGATGAGGTTAAAGAAACACATGTTTACTAGTAGAAAGTTCATTCTACCCACCAATCAGATCCGGTGTACCGCCGCAGCCCATGGAGGGAGTTGGTGGGGCAGGGAGGCGGTGCATGGGGAGGGGCAGGGTGGGGGGTGGTAAACAACGGAATATGGATAATTGCAGGTAAGTAAACAATTTAATAAATAAACCAAATTTCGTAGCGCACCCTGCATCGCAAAATGCGATCCAGTGCGCGCTACGAAATTCATACAAGAAATCTGCTGACTGTCTTCAACTGAGAGCTCCTCCAGGGAAACACATTTCGGCCTGCACAATTCAGCTAACATAAAAATCACGAATAGGCCTTTCATAGCAAAACGTGAACATTCGTTTAGGCCTTTATACTTTCAGACTTTATGGTGCACGTTTAAATCTAATACATTACATTACACATGAACTGATTAGTTAGGCATTTGCAATAAGCAGTTACATTTAAATGTCGTTTTACTTTTTTAACTAACAAATTTCTACCATTACTCTTACACAGTTCATTATTACGTTTACATTTCTAATGATCAATCCTTAGAATATATGCAGGTGCGGACTATCCGCGATTATGATGCACCCCTAAAATTTTCAGAATGTCACGATGCTCTATCAGTTTCCCCCTTTGATGACTAGTGTCATCACCAAAATCACGATTCCCTGGAGAAAGAACTGACCTAAACAGAACTCGTAGCCATTCTTCCATGTCGGAATTTCTCTAGATTCTTGATATTCTGATAGTGACTGTCCTGCGCTTCTCCATTCTAAGCGCTACCACCTCGTTGCTCCGCTCAGGGGGACTACAAGCCCCAGAAGCCCCTGCTGCACAGCTGCTGCACAGCTGCTGCTGCTTGAGAGGGGAAGGCGCCACCATCGCTCTATTTAACGCTGCCTCTCCCCCCGCAGCGCGGGCTGCGTTCAGGCAAAGCCATCCTCATCTCTTGCTCTCTAAGGGATCTTTCAACTTGGTTCGCCCTACCACTGATAAGCTCTAGCAAATCCCCACAAGTAAACCACAATTATAATGATAGGTTTCAGAATATATCCAAGGATACCTTTCCCCAAAATTTTCAAACCTGCTTCCCACCTTTCCAAACCCTTTACCAACCTTTTCACAAACCCCCTCCTCAGTCAGTTCTTTAATCTCATGATGGATCACAGTGATGTTACTTATATATTTCTCCAGAGCTTTGCTGTTATCTGGTATATGAGTACAGCACTCTTGAACCTTCAACATTTTACAGACTCTGCCCTCTCTTGCTAGTAAGACATCTAAAGCAAGACGGTTCTGCATCACCATCGTCCTTATCGACAACATCTCTCCATCAACCAATATTAACGACTTAGCTGTGTTTGTCTACAATCGGTACACAAAGTCGCCAACTTCCTTATCGTCACATCATTTAAAATCACTTCCAAACTTGGTATTACTGCTCAAAAAATATTTCCAATCACTGCTCCGGCACTTGCATCTATCTTCATTCTAGAATGCTCTCCACCTTCTAACAGTTCTAAATCGCCTGCACAGTAGATTTTAGGAAAAATCGTACCCAAATAACATATACCATACCAGTCAGTCAAAGTACTTTATTCGATAATTCAATATCATAAAAAAGACAGTGTTGATCAATATATGAGCTACAGTTACATTCTTAAAAAGTTCACAAAATTTCATAAATATTAAAAATATTTAGAAAAATGTTAAAAGTATTAAAAAAAGGTCAATACATATACAAAGTAAGTACTATACAAAGTAGCATGAGCATAAAATATAAAAGTGCGATCAAGTGTGGAGTTTCATTATATACCATACCAATTTGTAGGCAATATCACATAAGCATTCCTTTCTCACACATAATATACTGTTGGCACCACTTGTACCAAACCTTGCAGAAAGTCCTTTGCAGATGCTTCCATAGTGAAGACATGATCACACGAACTATGTCCTACATAGACCTTATCATAATAGGTCTGCACACGTTTCAGACACAACTTCCCCTTCTGCACCAAATCCACCGCCATGGGGCCATAGCTTTGCTCTATGAGCTCTCTCCTCATCTATCCAATCTACTGGACTTTCTCTGGTGTGACTTTTTGTATGTTAACTGTTTATATCGATCGTCTATTTGATCTACAAACTTCTTTTCTACCTCTGTTAATGAACAGGCCAGATTATGTCAATGGGCATAAGAGGTATCTTGCGTTGTAGCTGGTATGAAATACTCCCCAATCCTATCTTCCTGCTTATAGTAATCATACTTGTTCAAATGTTTGTAAGCTGGTACTTCTGAAAGCACTGCATCATAATTCGAAAAGAAGTACTCATAATGGCCTCTCTCATAAAATATACTAAACAACAAACTACATGAAATCCCATAAGTCAGTGGAAGATGGTAATACTTAATACCCTCATCCACTGAGGCAGGCAACTGCATACACACATAACAATCTTTCGCATCCATCGCCTCCACATATTCATATAGCAGCTTGGCATACGCAATAAGCTTAAAATCACCTCTAGACAAATCTACATGCAATCTACGATTATTCTGATCCAGCATAGCCTTGTCAGCTCCTATGATGCCCTGTTTCTTCATTGAAGTACTAGGTGTAGGAGTTCCCTTCACCTATCCGACTTCTACCTCATGTGGAATAGCAACTGACACTATGGCAACTACGACTACTGAAACTATCACTCCAACTATGAGTGTGCCTATCATACATTTGAACATACGAATCGGATTCACAGCCTCCATTCTCGTTTTCAGGTTGGTTTTCAGCAAGCGAACACTTAGAGTCTTTTCTCCACCACACCTTCACGGACCTCAGCCTCCTGGAACTCACTACTCCCGGCATCAGTTACTGCATAAGTCCCCTCAGGGGGAGCGTATCTCTGGCAAGGCACCCTTGTCCTCCTTGATCTCCTCAGGCCTTTATTCTGCTCTTCCTTGCTCTGTTCTGATTCAGAGACCTCAGACACAGGAGCAAGATCTCTCTCAGGAGCCAGTCGCAGATTCAGCCTTCTCTGTCTCTCGGACCACGCTTCTTCTGTGCCTCTAGCCCTTCTGCTTTTCTCTCGATTACTCCGCGCACCACTTCCTTTTGCAGAGTCTGACTCTAGAACACTCCCAACATGACTTTCTTCCTCAGAGTCAATGTCTGGGTTATTGGCAGCGTAACCCTCCTCAGCTTGGTCTGGTGAGCAACCAGCTTCACCAGCTTGACTTGTCCCCTCTCATGGCCCTGCCGCCACAGCTGGATTTTCCTTCTTGAGGGGAGCTGTTTCTTCCACAGGTGCTGAAACTTTGCGGGTGTGAGAAGCGTGTACCCAGTTTGGCAATCCTCCGCACTTCACTGCATTGTTCGTTACCAGTATCACCTGATGAAGGCCTCAACGCCGGGCATCCAGGCAGCTCTTCCTCGCTTGCGGACAAGCACCCGATCCCCTGGGCACAGGTTGTGGCAAAGATCACTTGAAGCGGGAACAGCAGCAGCCTACAGCTGCTGAGATACAGAACGGACCACATCAGCTTAGCCTTAGCCTGTGGTGGTGCTATCCTGATCCAATTTGTTCTCTTCTGCTGGCACCTGTACCTTGGGATTCTATTTATTTGACTCAGCCTATGACCAGGGTTGGTCATCACACCGAAATAGGTAACTATTAAGTGTGGGTTCGTCATTGTACTGTTTTCCCTTTTTCTCTTACCCACCCTCTGTTCAAATACTTAACGACATTTTCTCTCCAAATCATTTTGTGATGTTTATGTTTTTAAATCTGCATTAGTCTAAACAGAATAAGAAATTAATTTGAGTTTCATGTTTTATATATCTTTCAAAAGTTTACTTAGATAAAGATTTTAAACTTTTTCCAGAGTTTGTGGTTATTTATGAAATTCTAAATATTATTATTTCTATCTATTTCTCTCTAACTCCCTTGATCTTTTAGGACTTTAGTTATCGGTGACTTGGATTGGTAAGATAAATGGTATAAAATCCAAATGATAAAAAAAACTATTGATTTTGAGTGTAGGTTTACCTGTTTAATTTATACATAGATATATGGGCCCAGGTGAGTATGTTGAGCAGGTGAGCCCGTGCTCTATCAGTTATTTTGGTAGCAGAGTAGTGGTTAGGGATTAGTGTAGATAGATAGATAGTATATGATTATTGATTGATTATTAGTTATTCATTTTATTTATTTTATGCATTAACCAAAACTGTTCGTACCTGTTTTTATGTTTTGTCTGGAAACCCCGGGGGCAGAATACCTGGTGGTAAATGGAAACCATTCTGTAGTGAGGTCACTTGTCCATGTAAGTTAGTGAATGGTTAGGTAAAACCGGAAGCACTGTTTTATGTATGATTCTGTATAAATGTGTGAATAATTGATAGCAAAGAAGTTCGCTAGTAAAACTTTGGTGTGATATCACCTAGAAAGGGTCACACTGGAGAAGTAGCAAGTTCTTCTGAGCTTAATTGACAGCAAAGGGGTTCGTTGGTGAAACTTTGACCTTGCATAACCTAGATAGGGTAAGCCCGAGGGAGTAACAGGTTCTCTGATGCTTGCGTGAAAGGTAGACAGAAGGGATCTACTTGTAGTGAATGAAGAGTAAACGGAAGGGAGTTACTCGCAGTGAATAAAGTCATTTCTTTCCTTTAAATTAGTTATGCAGACACAGTGGCGAATGTTTTTACGTTGTTAATTAATGAAAATGAGCATTTAAAATAAATCTCTCGTATTACCTTGCAAAGGAGGGAGTCAGTTGCGGAGCTGCGCTGACGTCACTTAGAGCCGCGCTGGTATTAGTTCATACAGCGGGTGTGTAGCTGAGTTAATTTTGTAAAGGAGGGGTGAGTACAGGAACGCGAGAACTCGTCTCACGGGAAAAGCCGTGCAACCATTGGTTGAATATATTTTGGATTCTAATTGTTGATTGACCATTAAAAATAAGAAACATTTTGGTATTGGAGTTTTTTTGTAAACCAACTGAGTGTCATTACGAAATAAAGCGGCATAAGATATATGTGGCATTTAGATCAAGGATTCATAGGAAATAGACCAGATAGAAAATATCTAGGTTTTGCTAAAGAACAGATGATAAGAGGAAGACCTTATATCATGTACAGAGATAAAAGAAACATGTCGTTTGCCAAGAAAGTTAAACATGTCTTTAAAAAAGATAAGTCAATAAAAAACAGGGGAGGGATTATTATTCCACCACCGAACACGCCTGAATCATACATGATGGTTGAAAGGGGATACCATACTTGTATATGGTTAGAAAATTGGATAGAATACACAAAAGATGATGGAATTTTGGCATTTCCAGAAAATGGTACCTTCAATGGTAGAGTTTTATATAATTTAAGAACACGCATGAATGAATTAGATCCAAGACCTAGATTAACCCAATATGAGGCATTGGAGGAATGGGAAATAGAGGCTTTTGAACGAGACAGATTCAGAAGTGATAAAATCATTAATACATTTTATCCTAAATTTCCTAAAGAAACAAGAGATAAGCAGATGAAGTAATGGAGACAGTCTATGCTGGTAGAAGGATTATATCCTGTCCTAGCATTAGAAGAACAAACAGGGAGTAAAAGTACTGAGAAAACTAAAAATTGAATGTCAAGTACTGATCCAGAAGATGATTACTTGGAGGAATTATTAATGAAAAATCCGCCACCTTATAATGAGGAGCAGAATCAGACAAATGCTAGTGCTCCATTTTTAAAGCCACCTTTATTTCCACAAGTATTACATGAGGAATCGTTAGAAAAAGTGCTGCAGGAAAAAGAACGAGAAGCAATAATTAAGCAAAGAAATGAGTTAATTAAGAAAATTACACAATTAAATGTCAGTCCTGAAGCCTTGTCAATTCCAGTAACTATAGGTCCAGTTGTTCCTTTATATGGCAAAAACAGACTAGTCATAGTCCCAAACCTCCTGTTTTAAATACACCTGTAGTGCAGCCAAGGAAAGAAACGTTAATAGTGGATGACCAAGCAAGTGAATTTGGGTCCGAAATTTCTTTGATGGATTTACCTAGAAGAGAACCAGTAAGTAGCTCAGCTAGAAAAACTACACCTGTAAATACTAGAGAAGTAATAATAGAAACCTCTTCGGGTACGAGAAGTGCAACTGTAGTTACTCCAGAAGAAATTGAAAGATGGTCCCGAGAAATAGAAAAACCAAAATCACAGTCAAAGACATAGGATATTTTTAAATTAAGAGTTGAATTAGAAGAAATGATTGCTGGGAATGTGGGATTAGATCGATTGAATGCATTAAATGAAGATGAATTGTTGTTTATATGTCGGAGTATCACCCGGAATACAAAAACATTTCATGAAAAATTAACAAGTTTAGCAAGTGAAATGGGAATTGACATTGGTAAATAAAAAGTGTTACAGAAACCATATCGAGCAGAATTCTGTGACAAAGATTTAGAAAATATGAATGTGTCAGGTCGTAAATTACAAATCAAAGAATTGCTAACATTGTTGCAAAAATGGGGTGACGTAGACAGATGGAAAGCTAGGTGGTTAAAGAAAAAGGAGGAAGCTCAAGGGAAAAGCACTGTATCAGAATATATGTTGAAAGAAACAGAAAAAGTGGAAAGGTTGTGTTTAATGAGAGATGAGAGAAGTACCAGGTGGAGGTTATGTGCATGTTCCTTGGTCCCGACAAGATATATTGTCATTTACAAATGACTTTCCAAAACTTAGAGAGAAACCTGTAGATTGGTACAGACAGGTCGAAAGATTTGTAAACATTTCAAAAGTGCTATTACAGGATCTAGATGGATTATTAGACATTGTTTTTCCTGTTGATTTATGGACAGAATGTAAATTTGCTGTAAACTGGCCAAATCATGAGTATCCTAGAGACCCAAAAACAGGAGCCCCATCAGATGAGGTGATGAGAAAGTATAATCAGGTTATACTTTATTTGAAAAGGAAAGTACCACCAAAAGAGACAGATTGGACTAGAATAGACAGAACTACCCAGAACAAAGCTAAATCTGTGCATGCATGTTTTGAACGTCTTTTACAGGTTTTTAAACAGTATAGTGGTTTAGAAAATATTGACACCAAAGATATGACGCATTTTATCTATCGGTTTGTGTCTGGATTAAGGCCAGAAATTTTGCAATGGATTAAAGATAATAAAATCTGTTGGCAGGCCAAACCTGTAGAGGAAATACTGAAATATGCAGAATATTGTGAAGATGAATTGGACAATAAACAAAAGAATTTGGATGAAAAAGTAATGTGGGCACAGGTAAAATTAGTAGAACAACAAGAACAACAATTGAAAAATATGCAGACTCAAGGAGATGGAAATGGTAATAAACCTAGAGTTAAATTTAATCGAGAAGAAGCTAAGAAAAAATGTCCTTGTCATGGGTGCGGCAAGTTGGGGCATTAGAAGAACGAGTGTAAGGCTGTGCTAAATAATAATAATAATTTGAATCCACAGACGCAGAATGAGGTATCGAAAACGCAGCAAAAACAGGTAATACAAAATCAGTTACCATTAGCTCCTATGCCAAACCCTGGGAGTCAACCAGCATACAGTATAGATAACACCAGTTGGGAAGGAAGTGGTAAAAAGGGCACAGCGACACCCCAATTTCTTTTGAGCGACTCATACTTTGATGAAGACAGTTTCTGACGGTGCCTGAGGGGGGAGGACGAGGAGTGCGTACTTGGCGCATCCTTGCAGGTAGCTCAGTCAGGTCCATACATTGAGGGGACAGTTGAAGGAAATTATGTTACCTTTTTGTTGGATACTGGTGCTACCCGTTCTACTGTAAGAACAGCAGACGTTCCAAACCTACCCCTCTCGGGAGAAACGATCCAAGTAGTGGGCGTTTCTAATAAACAAATTAGTACCCCAGTTACAGAACCAATGGAAGTAAAAATAGGCAATTTTAAAGAAATGCATACATTTGTTGTATGTGACTCTGGTCCTGTAAATCTGTTAGGTAGAGACTTGCTGTGCAAAATGAATTGCATTATCTTTTGTACACCAAATGGTACTGAAATTCAAACCCCAGATGAAAACGAAATTTATAAAATCATGTTTGCAAAACAAGAAACAACTGAAAAACCAAAGTTTACTATTGAAGACTTACCAAAAGAATTACAACAAAGAGAGGATCATAAAGTGTGGGATTTCACAGGAAAAGATGTAGGATTAATGGCAAATGTTGACCCAGTAAAAGTAACAGTAAAAGAAGGTTCAGTTTATCCAAATATTCGACAGTACAAAATGAGCCCAGAAATAAAAGCAGGAGTTGCACTAGAAATAAAATGTCTGATGGAAGCAGGAATTTTACAGGAAATAATGAGCAGTCCATGTAATTCACCCATAATTGTCATCAAGAAACCGAGCGGAAAATATAAGGTCGTACAGGACCTCCGCAAAATATATTAAATTGTTGTCCCATGTTGTCTAGTTGTACCAAACCCTGCTGTGATTCTGTATCAAATACCATGGGCAGCAGGGTGGTTCACTGTAATTGACCTTTGTCACACATTTTTCTCAATACCACTGCACCCAGATAGTAAATATATTTTCTCGTTCAAATTCGTTGATTATATCTACGTTTGGAATCGCGTCCCTCAGGGGTACACAGAAAGTCCATCGATCTTTAGTCAGATCTTGAAAAAATGTCTTGAATCTCTAATATTGCCTAGACAGTCAGTTTTGGTGTAGTATATAGATGACCTACTGGTGGCATCTAAGAATCGAAAAGACTGTGTTACTGATACAATTGCTTTGCTGAATCATTTAGGAAAAGGTGGACACAAAGTATCACCTGAAAAATTGCAGTATTGTACTACATCAGTGAAATATCTGGGGCACCAGATAAAGAGAGGCGTCAGAAGGGTTACTTCTGAAAGAATCAGAATAATTCAAAACATGAATCTACCTCAAACACAGAAAGAAATCAGAATGTTTCTTGGAGTTGTAGGTTACTTCAGGCAATGGATGTGGGATTTTCAGTCCTAGCAAAACCATTAATACAAATGACAAGGAAAAGAGCAAAGGACCCAGTAGAATGGGATGATGAAAGCATGTCATCTTTCCTAAAATTACGAGATTGTCTATGTTCAGCTCCAGCATTGGGAATACCTGACTATACAAAAGATTTTGGATTGTTTTGTGACACACGAGACAATTGTGGACTTTCAGTTCTGACTCAGACTCATGGTCTGATGAGACGACCTGTTGCATATTTTACCTCTACTCTGGATCCAGTGGCAGCAGCATTGCCAGGATGTCTGAAAGCAGTAGCAGCAACTTGTGCGAGTCTTGAGCAAAGTGAGTCTAATATCATGGGACATCCAGTAACGGTGTATGTTCCACATGCAGTTGTGATTTTATTGACAAGGACAAAAACTCAGTACCTAACACCTTGTTGGCTGACTAAATATGAACGGATTCTTGCAGGTGCAGAAAATGTGACAATTGCTAAGTGTAATATTCTGAACCCAGCAACATTATTACCTGAATCGCACTTTGCAGAGGTCAAGAATGAAATCGAACATAATTGTATTGATCTTACAGAATACTGTACTAAACCATGACCAGACATAAGAGAAGAGCCACTAATAAATTCAGAATATGAGCTATTTGTAGATGGTTCATGTATGCGACATGAGGAAGGAGGTTTGAGTGCTGCTTATGCAGTTTGCACTTTATGGGGTCCAGTTGAAGCATCATATTTACGAGGAGTAAAATCTGCACAGGTAGCAGAACTATTTGCATTGACAAAAGCTTGCAAATTTGGAAAAAATCTGAAAGTAACCATTTTTACTGATAGTCAATATTTCTATGGAGTTGTGCATGATTTTGGCCAACTCTGGATGCAAAGAGAGTTTCTGACTTCATCAGGTACTCCTATAAAGAATTGAAAATTTGTGAAAGATTTGCTAAAAGCAATCCAATTACCAGAAACTGTAGCTGTGGTCAAGTGTGCTGCTCACCAATCTGGCAATGACAAAGTGACAGCTGGTAATCGATATGCTGACCAACTAGCTCAATATTGTGCCAAAAATAAAATAGCAATAAACATGAAAATTTAACCAACTTATGTTGCTTGAGAGAGTGAAAACGTGGGAACAAGTGAGTGATTTGCAAAATGATGCAGAACAGGAAGAGAAGGAAGAGTGGGCAAAAATAGGATGTCAGAAAAGGGCTGGAGATGGTGTCATTGTTTACCTTGATGAGAGGCCTGTGTTGCCAAACTGTATGCTTGCTCCTATGGCTAGGATGTATCATGGTGATTCTCATCTAGGGCGAGATGCTACGGTAAGACTATTCAGACAAACCTGGTTCAATGCAAAGTTCAGGAACGTTGCAGAGAGTCTTTGCCATAGGTGTTTGGCATGTCAACAAATGAATCCTGGGAAAAGAACTGTGGTGGTTTTATCAGGAAAGATTGGAAAGGCAGAAGGTCCTTTTATTCGACTTCAGATGGATTTAATTCAATTACCCCCTTACAGAGGAATGAAATACATTCTTGTCATTGTCTGCCTATTTTCAAAATGGGTTGAGGTTTACCCTACGCATAGGAATGATAGCATCACAGTAGCAAAATTACTACTTAGAGAGCTCATACTACGTTTTGGTTTTCCAGTAACGATTGAATCAGACCGAGGAAGACATTTCAATAATGAAATAATTGGTTTAATCTGTGAAGCATTTAAGATTGAGCAAAAGCTGCACTGTGCATACTGCCCAAAGGCTTCTGGAGTGGTAGAACAACTGAATGGCACAATCAAATCAAGATTGGAAAAAATTTATGAATCAACTCGATTAGAATGGCCAGATGCTTTAATTCTTGTTCTGATGGGACTCAGAAGCATTCCAGACAGAAAAACAGTCTTGAGTCCTCATGAAATACTCATGGGAAGAGCAATGAGACAGTCATGGGTGCCAGGACATAAATTTATAAATATATCTGATGATTTAGTGCTAGAGTACTGCAAAGAATGGGCTGACCAAGTGCGTTCTATCTCTCACCAGGTTGCAGAAGACTCCGTCACCAGGCAAACAACTCCAGCACACAATCTGATTCCAGGAGACTGGGTTGTAATAAAAGAACATACACGAGAATCTTGCCTAGCTCCAAGGTGGGGAAAACCAACACAAGTGATATTAGTTACCACTACAGCAGTAAAGTGTAAAGGAGTTCCGAATTGGATCCACGCGAGCCATACAAAAAGAGTGGCTGAACCTGATGAAACAGAAGCTGGAGGTTGTGCAGCTGAGGGGTCTCAAGAAAGTGATTCCCAAGTAGTTGATAATGAACAACTGAGCACTAGTCAGGATGAATGGATTCCCTGAATTGACATTCCCGTAGATGATGTGAGAACCCGAAGCCAAACATACTTAGATAGACAGAGTGATAGTGAGGATGAGTCAGGAATAGAAGAAAGTAATCAGATTACAAAAATCAAAGCCAAAGGTAATTCTGAGGAGGAACAGATAAGGAAAGATCAATATACTCAGACATTCCAAATACCTGTCACAGTTCCAGAGTCTGAGAAGGGACAGATAAGTAAAAGGGCGAGAGCTCAGGAAGAAGAAGAACAAGAGATCGAGATACCTGAGCAGGATCAGATAGATGTAGACAAATGTGTTCAGGAAGAAGAAAACAAACCAAATAAAAGTCAATTGCAGCATATACCTGAACAAGGCCAGATTAGTATCCAGGCAGAAAAAACAGAAGAAAGACCTGGACCAAGTCAGATAGATAGGGATACAGATGTCGAAGATACACAAATTGTGCCACAACTGAATGAAAACAAAGGAACAATTGAAGAAAAACAAAGCATAGTGCCAGCTAAAAGACTCAGAAAAGGAGATAATTGGCCTGATTTTGTTAAGAAATTCAGATTTTGTCTCAAATCAATAAATGAAGAACCAGAAGAAGTAAACGAAATATCAAGTCAAACTGGGTTTTCCACAGAACAACTAAAAAGAAAAAGTCAGAGATTGAAAAGACTGAATAATAAGTTCAGAGGTCCAGAATGGACTTATGTCATACTTGAAGATCTTGAAAAATTAGAACTGAGCGATGAAGATGATGATGAATTAATTGATGAACCAAAAGACGAAGAAGTAAGACCAACTTGAAAATTTCACAAGTTGAAATTCTGTGAAAAAGTCTCATCGAAGGGCTAAGTCTCCCTAATCGAAAAATGGCTGATCATACTGTTAATGGTAAACCAAAAAGAAATTGCTCAAAAACATGCTGTAGAATATGCACATGTAGTACAGTAATAGTACTTATAGTATGGTTAGGACTGACCGTAGCTATTCCTTATCTAATGAGTAAAAGTGAAAAGAATGATACTAACATTCATGAGAAGATGGATCCACCTGAGAAATTAGACACACATGAAAATATAGACATTGTTAGGCAGCAAAGAATAGAAGTAGAAGCATCAGATGAGGAGGGATTGCATTACGATAAAGTTAGAAATAGAACACATTTAAATGTATTCGCAAATCTATTAGTACACTATGTAGAGTCAATGGAAATAATTGATTGCTACGTATGTATGGAGCTATCATTGTCTGCAGCGGAAGGCGTCACTTATCATCATTTGCCCCTGACTTATGGTATTTCATGTAGTATTTTAGCTAGCTTATTTTATAAGAGAGGACCCTATATTATTATTCTAATCTAGATGTGATTTTCTCTGAACTTCCTATTCATAATAACCTGAATTCTGTACATAGTAAAGGTAACATAGCTCGTTATATGGGGGAACATTTTTATTTTCTAACAATAGGTACAATAGATATAGCTGAAGCACACAAGAATAATTTAACATGCATTTTGCATGAAGAAGAAAATATATTTTTGAATGCAGTTGAGAAAAGGAAAGAGGATTTCCAAAGAAAAGCTACAAGAACAGAAACTAAAGATTCCTAAATGGGCAGAAAATAAAAAATACACTTTGAATGGCAAAACTCAGGCTGCTATATTACTGGACTTTGAAAAGAAAGGGAAACTCTGCCTCCACAGGGAGAAAACAAGTTATTATAACAATATATTCATTCGTTCCAGTGAATGTGAACATAATTATAAAGTAATTGGGGGTTGGGGTTTCAAAGATGGAACTGAACCGGTGTTTCCTGGAATTTATTATATCTGTGGGAGCAAAGCGTATTACAAATTGCCTGATCATTGGTATGGGAGTTGCTATTTTGGAATAGTATTCCCAAAAGTATACCATATAAATAGAATCACTTGAAGTAATGAAGACACTAATGGACTAATATGTAGTAAAAGAGCTAGTATAGCAGAAATTGTAGCTGACATATTTAGTGCATTGATACCTTCAGTGGGAGTGGTTTTAAATACTGAAAGAATTTGCAAATTGTCGACAGTAGTGGATCGTTCATCAACTGAATCTGCTGGAGGATTTCTGATGATCAATACTGAATTAGTTGCAGTAAGATCAATGGTTTTACAGAATCGACTTGCTCTTGATACATTGTTGGCAAAAGAGGGTGGAGTCTGCAGAATGCTGAAAGCGCAAAATTGTTGCACTTACATACCTGACAAAAGTGTACAACTGAAAGGGTATATAAGGAATATTACATATTTAGAAAAATAACTTAAACCACTGGAGGTTGATAGTGCATGGAAGAGATTATCACATGGTCTTTTCTCCATAAGTAGTTGGTTTTCTAATATAGGGAAAAGTTTTGTAGGTAAAATACTGATGCCAATGGTGGTAATAGCCCTAATGATTTTAGGAATTATAATTTGTTGTAAATGTCGTAAACATAAGAAGACATATGCAGTAAATAGAAAAGAAAAGAAATATCAATGAAATAGAATTAGAAGAATATAATGGACATTTATACAAAAAGGTGAAAGACTTTCATATGATGAATGAAAGAAAATAACAGAAAGTTTGAAGAAATTGAAATGGGTGAAGTGTAAAGTTGGCATCTGTTTCATTAAATTAGTGAATATAAATATATATATAAATATAATCAAAGAGGGGATTGATGGAGCAAGGTTTTACACGTAAAGTGACTTGTTTGTACTCAACCCTCTCGAAATAACATTAATATACTAATTAACATGTTTTTGTCTTATTAATATTGCATTACATGACATAATAGGTATCTAAGGGAAGCTTGTCAATGTGCTTTTACTAACAATAATCCGCTTACACTAAAATGGCTGCTGCTACGTGGGATTTTCTACTGCGCATGCGTCTGTCATGCCCACGTGATATGCCTGGAGGGAAACCTTCTGCTTCTGCGCAATAGAACTAAGATGGCTGTTATGTGTCCTAATGTGCAAGAAGCTTGCATCGCTGCTTTGCTAAGTTGTCTGTTTCGCATAATCTCTGCTTTGCTAAATTGTCTGTTTCGCATAATCTCTAACGCAATAGTATAAAATTAAATAATGGGAGTAGAATAGAAAGAAGTGGTATACAGTGTATTAATTTATTCTGTGTCTCTAAAACTGTTCTTTTCTATTTTTACATGATAAACTGAATGGGCCTTAACGCTTTGCTGAACTCCATCTTTGGAGAGACTGCGCCTGTGCGACAAATGTCCTGAAGCCACAGAAGCTGTAGCCTTGAATCATGGCCAAGACGGACATGGAAGGCGGAGAAGAATAAACTTCTTGCCTTGACAGAGGAAGCTGAATTAATAAAATTGTTTATTAAAATAGAACATTTGATACATTACCTTACTGGGAGGAATAAAAAGAACATGGCTTGATAAAATTATGGGGGGGGATGTCATGAATACATGATTGACAAGTTGCCTCTAGGAAAATACGATGTGATGGCTACTCCTTGTTCTTGTCCAATAAAATATTGGAATTTACATTTTTGCAACATTTGGGGGTGGTACACTGACCTGAAAATAGTACAACTAGGTTAGGCCTAGCTAGCTAGATTGTCCGACTTGTCCGAATAGCTGACCTGTCACTGACCCAAGGGACTTAATAGGTGGTTGAGAGCAGAGTTGCTAGCGGAGCACTCTGTCAGAAGATTCGATAATCCAATCGGGGTTATTGGGAAGGGGATCGATGACCCAATCGGGGTTTGACTGTTAGCTGCAGAGAGGGTTTACAACACTGGCGTTCTGAACTTTAACTGTGGTGCTAGTCTTAGCCTGTGGTGGTCCTATCCTGATCCAATTTGGTCCGTAACCTGTCCTGATTCTGGCTTGCACCTGTTCTCTTCTGCTGGCACCTGTACTTTGGGATTGTATTTCTTTGACTCAGCCTATGACCGGGGTTGGTCATCACACAGAAATAGGTAACTATTAAGTGTGAGTTTGTCATTGTACTGTTTTCCCTTTTTCTCTTACCCACCCTCTGTTCAAATGCTTAACGACATTTTCTCTCCAAATCATTTTGAGATGTTTATTTTTTTAAATCTGCATTAGTGTAAACAGAATAAGAAATTAATTTGAGTTTCATGTTATATAAATCTTTCAAAATTTTACTTAGATAAAGATTTTAAACTTTTTCCCGAGTTTGTGGTTATTTATGAAATTCTAAATATTATTATTTCTATCTATTTCTCTCTAACTCTCTTGATCCTTTAGGACTTTAGGTATTGGTGACTTGGATTGGTAAGATAAATGGTATAAAATCCAAATGATAAAAAAAAAACAATTGATTTTGAATGTAGGGTTACCTGTTTAATGTATACATAGATATATGGGCCCAGGTGAGTATGTTGAGCAGGTGAGCCCGTGCTCTATCAGCACCGTCTCTTCTTCCTGTTGTTCCTGGTTAGCTGGATTCAATCCTACACTTGTGCTTCCAATGCCTGATTTTGTGACAAAGATGACATGCAGTAGTCATTTTCAATGTTACCATATCCACCTCCGTCTTGGGGTCTACAGGCTTTCCTTTTCCTTAACCCTGAGCACTCTGAGTTCCTCCTTGATTGTTTCTCCCTAGCGCCCCTCCACTTGGCTGTACCTGAAGTTCCCTGTCAGCAGTTTGCATTTGGACTAGCATCAGCTTATCCTTAAGCTTCCTGTGTTTCGTGTCCACCTCATCCCTGCAGTACCTGGCATACCGCAGTATTTCGTTCACTGACTTGTTCTGCCAGCAAATCAGATACTGCTGAATCATAAAACTAATTTCTGGTATCAGACCCAAGATGAACTTGGAAACAAACTGTCCCATGTCTTTAGGGTCTAAGGTGTCTAGCCCACTGTACTGCTTAAAGGCTTGTAGGAGCCTCTCGTAGTACTCATGTACAGATTCCTTCGGTTCCTGAATGGTTCGATCTATCTTGACCCAATCAATATCCTGTGACGATATCTTGGACTTCAGCCATGTAATTACCTGTTCAAACTTTTTCATGACAATAGGTGAAGGGCCATTGGTAACAGGGTACCTGTCTGGTTCAGAGGTTGGCCAATCAACTGCAACTTTACAACCTGCCCACAAATCGCTTGGTAAAACAATGTCGAACAATGTATTCAAGTCAACCCGCAACACTTTTGAGATCTTAACAAAACAATCAACTTGCTTGTACCATTCAACAGGTTTCTCCCTCAACTGAGGAAATTCGTTTGTAAATGCTGCCAAATCACCTCCCCTCCAAGGCACATGCACATACCCTCCATTGGAGACGTCTCGCAAAGGGTAATTCTCCACTCCTACCATTCCCCCTTCTGGAGGCTTTGTCTCACCCATGCTCTTTTTGGTGCTTTTCTTTTCTGGACCATCTTTCCTCTCACTTATCAAGCATGCTCCATGCGCGTATCCCTATGATCAATTCTCAAATATGAGCTTTCAGCCCGATAACTCTTTTTACTTCCAATTCTTGGTCACTGTACTGCAATCTGTGACTTCCCTGCATCATCTTTGTTTTAGACAAATCCACCACATAACTCTTTGCTAATTCTGTCAGTTTCTCATGCGCTGACCTTGCCTTGCGAGTCACACCCTTTGCTACAAACAGTAACTCATCAGGTTCGTAAAGTTTCACTCTCTCCAAAGAAAGGTTCCCATTAGTTATCTCATCTACCTCAGCTTTCAACCTCACTATGTCCAACATTTTTGCTCTTACAGCAACTTTCAGGGTCCCTCAATCTTGTTGCACCCACTCGATTCTCCATTCTCACTCCTCTGGTTTCCACATCGGTTCTCTTCCACTACATGCCCTAAGACTGGTCGGCTTCCTGACTCCCCCCGATCCCAGTCTCCTGTCATCCTGTCATTCTGAATCCTCACTGATGGTTATCACATTCGTAGGTCGGATCTTGAATTGGCCGAAGACCTTGATCTCGCCGTCCTCACATCCACCTGTCCTCTAGAGGAGTCTGCAGTGACTGGCAATGGCGTACTCTATTCTATGGGCCTTGAAAGGTGAGCTATTGCACTCACTGTGCCATTCCCTCCAGAACCAGTCCACACTCCTACTGCTGACTGTGTCAAACTACCATTTCTCACCAGATCTGGGTCATATACTGACACTATGGGACCAATGGTAATCAGTACAGTGAGGGCATCCGGTAACCTTGTAACACCTGTAACTCCATTAGCTTCCGTACGCACTAGAGTCTGCATTGCCATACCTTCTGTTTCCGTTGAGATTCGCCCAACTACTCTCACACTAGGTTGAGTCTGCAACCCTCCAGTTCCCTCTTTTGGTCCTGCCTTTCCCTCAACAGAATCTGGATTATATGGAGGTGGTCTGTCTGATAACAGTCTATCTATCAGGCTGTCATCGGTGTCACTATCGTTCTCCTCATCACACTTCTTTTGGGCATCTCCTACTTTTACCATCAACAGAAACAGCCTATCCCCTTCAATAGTTTCCACTCTCCATCCCTTTTCCAATGCATCCGATCACGCATCTTGAAATGCCCTGATCGACTTTTTCACCCTTTCCTGGATTCGATCTCTCTTCCTATCAGGGCTGCTCTAATCCATGCATGTAACACCTCAAACTGTGTTGGTCTGGTAAAGGTCTCAATGAAGACATCACTGTTTTCAACTGATACAACACTTCCAACCTGAAAGTACCATAACACGGGAAAGTCAATTCTTCCTTTCCTTCAGTCATTTTATGCCAATTTCCGAGCCAGAGTATAGTATGCAATCCCACATTCATAGCCATGTAATGGGCTTCTTCTCCTCCTGGAGTAACCACTCTTCTATCTCCTCTGCACATATCTCGTAAAACTTTAAAACATTTGATGATGAAATCAACTTCCTTTTTGCACACAGCGTTTAATTTTTTTTCCTGATGTCAATCCACCAATCCCAGCGCGGCCTCACTCCAACCAACCTATTGCAAGGTGGCACTCTCTGATGTCACTCTTCCTCCTCATGCAGCAGTACCCCTCCTTTACAATTTGTCTCTCACACACTCACGCATCTCTTTCATACAATGAAATGACTGTCCATATAACGACCGAACAGTCACTTCTCTGACTGTCTGTCCACCAAACAACCGGACAGTTTCTCACAATTTTCAACCTCAACTCTGGCAATCGTTTGCCCATGAAATGGCCAGACAACTGCCTCAGATGATCTGCCTATGAACGGCCGGACAGTCATGTACTTATTCAATAGGATCCAATCACTCGATGATCCACATACAGTAGCCCACGACTTGCGTCGGTTACTCACACACTCACACACATATTTCCCTATCACCGGTGGGTCAGTCAATGACGTCTCATGACTCCCACAAACACTGGTCAGACAATTTCAACTCTGGGTGTCTTCTACACCACAATCTCTTATCCCGGGATATGAAAAATCAAATCTCATGGACCACACACGTTTGACCCGAAACCACAATCACTCAACTCTCATTCCAACTCCGTAAGACATCACACAATCAAAGCAACACTGCAATCTAACAGACACACAACCCTGTTCATATTCACTCTCCCACGAACTACTGCTTCCTCCGCACTGTCACTCTCCGTCGATTTCCATTCGTCGTCCTCCGCTCATGATCCGCCGGACATCCATCACCTCGGGATTTACAGCTATGGGGAACTCAATGACTACCCTTCTCTACGTCTCCCTTTACTCCAGAGATAACCATCCTTCTCTGCTACCAACTGATTGTGCTGGATTCTTATCTCTTTTTTCTTTTATCTTACCACTCTTTAGAATATCCCGCCAACTGTGTCTTTTTATCTGCTGTGAAGTGTAAAGGGGAGAAAACCAATTATTTCAACTGGACATACAGGAACCTCATGACGAGGTTAAAGAAATACATGGGCACTAGTACAAAGTTCATTCTACGCACCAATCGGATCCAGTGTAGCATGAAAAGAATAAGTAATTCTAAAAAGATTAAACATGCGACAACTGATCCAATATCCAAATCCGTCTTCATCAGTTGCTACGGAAAGGAAAAACAATCAGTTAACTCTATTCCTACGCTAACACTAAGGTGACATCCCTACTTAGCATTTTTCTCAGGCATGATCGAGAAAAGGTTTCAGCTCGTGAAGACTTCCTAAGAAGTGCATTCACGTTGCAAGGGTCAGTAGCCAAAGCTAAGTCTTCCTTCTAAGAATCGATCCCTTCTTCTACCCTCCTAACAGCTCTCTGCTCCCTCATCCCTCGGGGCACTGTCCCTAATACAAAATGAACATTTAGTAGAACACGTCCCTGAAACACCTCTGGCCAGGCACCTCTCGTAGGTAACTTTCCACTGAAACTTGTACTCCGGCCAGCAACGGTTGATATGTCCTTGGGTCCCAGGCTTCTTCAGTGAGCTCCCAATTATCGGCATTCCACGATACACTGTTTCAGGTCTCCTCCATACCTAACTACTAAAACAAACAGCATCAGTCTAACTAACAAGAAGGATGTCCTTGCACCTGCACTGGGAAGCATGTGAACGAAGCAACCTTGCATGCACAAAAAAATCTGCTGACTGTCTTCAACTGAGAGCTCTTCCAGGGAAACACATTTCGGCCTACACAATTCAGCTAACATAAAAATCACAAACAGGCCTTTCATAGCAAAACGTAAACATTTGTTAAGGCCTTTACACTTCGAGGACTACATGTATAAATAAACATTGCATCTATAAGCATTACATTTCTTAACCTTAAGGCACATTTAGTTATCCCTAAACGTTCAGATTTTATAGTGTACGTTTAAATCTAATACATTACATTGCACATTAACTGATTCATTAGGCATTTGCAATAAGCAGTTACATTTAAATGCCGTTTTACTTTTTCAACTAACAGGAACTACATTTCTACCATTACTCTTACACGGTTCATTATTACGTTAACATTTCTAATGATCCATTCTTAGTTCAACACAAAAAATGTATGCGGGTGCGGACAATCCGTGATTATGAAGCACCCCTAAAATTTTCAGAATATCATTAAGCTCTATCAGTCTGTTACCCGGATCTTGAACCTCTTGCTCACATCCATTAATATAACTGCATACATGCAAAAATCCTTTCTGAAGTAAAATATCCTGCTCAGATTGATTATAAATAGGGGCTCCCTGGTTCCCTTTTTTATGGATTTTTACAGCTAAATACAGACAGAAATCCATTTATTATTCTGTTTGCATTTATTTTTAAACATGGCTAATAAATTGAAGTTGGGCTGTTTTTGCCAATTGCTGTGCGGATTGACAAGCAAGAGGGTTTAAAGAAGATAGAATTTTAGTGAAGAGACTTGAACAGCAGAAGATATGCACAATGTTGATGCTAAAATGTGCTTGTTTTCATATAAGTGCATTGATTTTTCATATGCTATTGTTCATATCATTAACACCTGCCAGGCATTCAAGCATGAGTGCACATGTATGGCTAAATTAATATGAAAATAGACTAGTTTCAGCTTCATTTTTTCACAAAACCCAAAATAAAAATGGATAAATACAAATAAAACTAGCAAAAAATAAATGTGGATAAATACAGACAGAAATGTCTTGAAAATAAATACCAGAAAACCGAGAGCCCTTATTATAAATTGTTGCGAGAATACCCCAATGAAGTTTGACCCATAGTACTGCAGATTCGTGAGTTACCATGACCCCATTCAAGAATGTATGTAAGGGTGTGAATTGCCCAGTGTATATTCTTTCCTAAGGACCAACACTTGGAACTTAATGCTCTGTGCAAATAGTCTGTAGGCCTTCTGTCCCACACTTACAGTTTCTGCTAATTAGAGGAATGCTGAATATCAAGGAAGACCTGGTACCCGGGGCTAGGATTTCTTCCATGGTTGACCTCTATTCTACAATGCTGCTATCTGTTCTGAGAAAGAAGGGGACTAGGAGGGAGAGATGTGCCCATCTTGGGTGAGATTTGCGGGATGAACCTATGACGCACATATTCCCATATTTCTGCACAATGGAACCACTGTCTCAAAGTTGTGAATGAATGTGAGCTTTTGATGAGCCTGGGTACCCAAGTGCTGAAGGGACAGGCAAAACTAAGCTTGGCTGCTCGTACGTTCATCAGAAAGACCAACCCAACAGTGTCTTGATGTAAACACCAATAAATTCTAATCACCCTGACTGACAATGATTGCGAAGAGTAGATTCCCCATATCATTGAGCTCCAGTTGCCAAGTTTAGACATGCATATACATTTTTTGCTAGGCCTCTGCTGTCCGACCCACTGTACCATCAAACGAGAAATCTTTGGACGACCCTAGAGTCTACTGGATGAGTTTTGCTGCTCTATAATCAAGCCTGGAGACTATGTCATCTCCATTCATCGGTAATAAATATTGTTTTGCTGTGATCCTCGGTAGGTTTGCTCCTTTCGATGCTTTCATCCTCTGACCTCAGCACCTTTATCTGAAGAGTACTTTGAAGTAGAAGGATGCATGACTATGGAGCTGTAACAGAAAACATTGCAGCTTTTACTGGATTGATCACTCTCTATGGGTAGATTTAAATTACTAGCCACCTAATTGAGGATTGCAGAGACGTCTCACTGTGTGTGTGTCTACTTTGGTGTAGGGTCAGGTTCTTCACCTTTATGCTTTTAATGTCTAGAAGATGGCTGATGCCAAAAGATAAGACCCATAACAAAGGAATTCACAATGGGTACAAGAAAATAAATTCTTGGTTGTGCTTCTAACTTCATTAAGCACAGCATGGCATAGAACTCATATATCAAGGTTCCCTGGAACCCCTGAAGTGTTAGTCTAAACTTGTCCCTCCTTCACCCTTTTCCCTACATCCCCCTGGTGAGCTGAAGGTCTGGGGTTTTTGGGGGGCATGGTCCCTAGGTTCATGAACTGGGACCTCCACCCACTTCCTGTCTAGTGGTTTACATTTCACATAGACCAATGCCAGTGACAGCCTCAGTAGACCCCAGACAAGCCCTCATCTTGTTGTCTGGGGTTATTCACTGTAACCATGCTCCTTTCAAAAACCATCGTGCAGGAAGAAGAGCAATACACAGAAATACATTTTATTGGACAAACTGAAGCCCTTGCCTCATGGCCTCTTTCCACACTACTAATGCGGCTGAGCTGCTATTCAGAAGACAAGAAACCACACATCTAATAGACTCATATATCTTCTGTATAGCCTCGGCACAGCCCAAACTTACTTTCACTGTATGTACCAGTTTATATTATTACATGATGCATGCAGCTTTCTGCACCTGAATGAAAGAGCGCCTGGCAAAACGTCCATTTTATGCTATTTCTTTATTGACTTTTTCAACACAAAAACATAAAAGAAAATGCGGGGTGTTGCCCGCCAACACAAACATATACAGTGGAGACCGGCGAACAACCTTGAAGATAGTGCACCTCTAGACCAGCACATGATTCGGCAGCACAGCCTCTGAACTTCATCCTCCAGGGGATTTCATATTTGTGTGTTTAGCTGACTTTGTCTTCTATAGAGAGAAAGAGATCTCTTTGTGGCAGTGGCATGAACTGTGATCTCTTACTATGCACCCAAGCAATGCGGTGGCCCAGGAGGCTCCGCTTGTAGGCCCAACACAGGGACATAACGAAGCTTAAGGGGGGCCCCCTGCAAAGCACATTGAGACCCCCCCGGTAGCCCGGTCCACCACCTACCACTTTGCCCCACCACCCAAAAATCTGGTATATTCTGATTCGAAACCTCCAACATTTAATAGAAAGCTTCTATATTGTCTTGACTCAAAGTTCTAATGAGAAAGTGGGAAACCCTCTCAACATATAAGCTACGCCATTTGTAACAATACTGTCGAGAGCAGATTATTTAACAGAGAGAATAATCAGAACAATGCCAAGGAGAGGTCCTAATGTCTCAGGCACAGCAGCAATCAGAACAATGCCAAGGAGTGATCCTATTGTCTCAGGAACTGCCTCTGGCTGAAGATCAAAGAACAACTATGAAGGATCTGAATTAGAATTGACATTGATGGACAATAACTTGAAACTTTGAAAGACAAACCCAAACCTGCAATTCCATAGACTCGACTGACAATATACATGAGAAGAACACAAGATAAAGCTCAGTATCCTGCGAATTCCAAGAGAAATACACTAGTGAATTATCAAAATGCCACACCCTTGCGACGGTCTAGGTCTGTTCATGATAATAACGTGAACTGAGGAAGCAATTTCAATTTCTACCATCATATCTTTATTAGTAAGCAGGATAAAACAGGCAGGCAAACGAGGCTGAGGATGAAAACTGTTTGGATGCTTCAGAACATTGATGCAATGTTTCTCTGTTTGAATTTATAATTTCTGTAGTATAAACAATGTTACATACAAGATTTAAGGCACACATATTACAGACAAGTGCAAGCAACACCATAAATAACACAACAGGTAGAATAAAAACAAACCATATCAGCAAGTTCCTAATGACAAAATCTATACAAACTGTAGTTGGTAAAGCAAAACAAAAGTGCAAATACTTCCAAAAGTGCATAATAAAGCAATCAATAGTCCAGCAATATACAAAAATCAAGCATGTTTTGTAAAACAATCCAACTTTCTTGCATCAAGGTGAACATTCTTTCAAAGTGCATGAAAAAACACAAGTCCAGCAGTATGCAAAAATGAAGCCAGGTTAAGTCAAACAATTCTCCGTGTGTGCATAAAGGCACACATATTTCAAAGCAACTGGTAAACAGTAACAACTACAGCACCATACAATAATCAAACTGGCTTATACTAACAATTCCCTTTTTGAAGGCTTAAATATTTCAAAGTGACTGGCAAAACAGTAACAAGTACAGCAGCAAGCAGCATACACAAATCAAACCACTTTAGTCAACAAATGCCCTTTTGGCTTGTGCACAAAGGTGCAAATATTTCAAAGTGACTGGTAAATCAATAACAATTACAGCAAGCAGCAGCGTACCTAAGTCAAACCTATTTAGTAAAACTAACGCCCCTTTTGTTTGTGCATGAAGGCATAAATATTTCAAAGTACCTGATAAAGCAATACAATTTAGCAGCATAAACATCAAACCCGTCCAGTCAAACAATGCCCCTTTTATTTGTACATAAAGGTGCCGAAGCCCATTTTGCCCATGCCTTAAAACGTCTCTGGATGGCATCTGCCTTTAATGGTTGCAACAATCTCCCATCCAGTAATAACAGCTTAAGAGACAGCAATTGTGACCTGGGGAGAGTAAAGGAGGCCCTGGCAAGAGGTGGTCCCAAGGATATGGCTCGACTAACATGATAAGTGGCAGAGCACTTTGAATTAGGCCTGGGCTCTGGCATGGAACATGAGCTGAGAATTTACTGCCCGTGAAAGGAAGTGTGAGGGAAAATAGCAGCCCATCACGAAATGGTGGGCATGTACATGGAAGTAACAGGGTGACCAGAGACAGTCCTGCAGGCAAAGGGGCACCAAAATCCATGCACCTAAATAATTTGAAAAGATGTCTGTCAGCCCCTCGTGTTGGTCCGCGAAAAAGCAAAGGCATGTACATTTCAGTTAGGAACATCCAAATCTGCTCAAGCAGCAAATAATTCCAAACAAATAGTATCTAGTTGTAGGCTTGCTTTTAAAATATGAGCACACATCATTTTTCCAATACACTCCATTCCCATATAACAGCTCTCCGTCTCAGAAAGTCTATATTGAAGTGTTTTAGGAAGTTCAGAGTAAAGCTGGAGATGATAACGTGGTTAGTTGTTAGAGGGAAAAGTAAAATTCCGATCACCTTCCTTTCTCTTTTGCCGATGAAGGCAATAGAATTTTCGAAGGGAGTAAATCATACTATATGAAGAGGTTGGTTATGCAGAGTGATAGACACATCCTTTTTTCCACAGAGAGGTTATTGTGAAGATGAATTCCTGATCTTCAAAGATGGAGATGAATATTGCACATTCGGTGAACAATTAACATCAATACTGGGAGGAGTAAGAGACTTTTGTGCCCTCACATTATAAACACTGTGGTGTACGAAAAAATATACATTTTCAAACAACTCGTTATTTTCAACATGGTTGACAATTCTGTATTAGCATAGCAGTGTGCTAAAAAAAATAAAAGTCCATATTCAACTCTGTGAGCTTTCACTCATGATTCAAAACGCGAGAAGTACCACATCATGTCCATCCAGAGATAGACATATCTATACTATGGAGATCAAATGAGTGTGGCACTGGGGGTGGCACACCTGTACCCATTCACGGATTGGCTTTTCCCCTTGCTTCCCCAGTGGCCATAACCGACCTAAGCCTCAGATAACAAATTAGGAAAGCTAGAACTAAAGAGTTGTCTGGGGGATTGAAACCAGAGGCGCAACTGGACCTGAACTTCAGGGGGGCAACCACTCCCAGCCAGGGCAGGCCCTAGCACTGGACGCACATGGTGCAAGTCTTTTTTTGGTGCGCCCTCCCACATTTCCTCCTTCTCCATGAATTCCCTCACTACCACTCACTAACAATGCACCTAATCTCACTATAGCACCTTTCTGACAAACATTTCATTTTTTCATAGCACTACTCACACTCAGTTCTGTGATCTGCATGGTGCACGTTCTTTATAGCAGGCACATTACCCTCTGCGCTTTGTGGGTGGCAGGAGTGCCCATGTGAGTGCACGGTGAGCGATGCAACAGGGTGAGAGTAGGGTAAGAGGCGTGACTGCAGGGTGAGTGAGGTGACCATATGAATTTGGGTGTGGATGTAAGTGCAGAGTGGGACAAAAGAATGCATGGTTAGTGATGGGCTTGTTTGAGTGAGATTGCAGATTGAGCAGTGAGGGGGACAGGTGAGTGAAAGGTGTGTAGTGTGCTTGCGTGACTGCAGGGTGAGGAACAGGATGAACAGTGCAAGTGCATTGTGAGTGCAGAGTGATCTCTGTGAGTGCAGGGGGAGCGAGTGAATGGTGTGAATGCATGGTGGTCAGTGTGAGTGCATTGTGATCGCTGTGAGTGCAGGGTAAGCGGGTGAATGGTGTGAGTGCATGGTGGTCAGTGTGAGTGCATTGTGATCGTGGTGAGTGCAGGGTGAGCGTAAAAGTGAAGGGCAGAAATGAGGAGTGAGTTCTCTGAATGCAGGGTGCATTCCCAGACACTTGAAGTAACTCAGCATGTTATTGGCGGCGGACTGGGGTTTCAGATAAAAGTTAATCTTTTGCTATTATGGCATTAAAAGGGATCTAGGGAGTAGGAAATAAATAATGTGCTGATCCTGCAACAAACTTCCAGTCTTATCAATAGGGTTGCCAGCTCATTATTTTGATGTCCCAGACTGACTTATCTGTGCATATTTCGAACAGCAAATATAAATAGAAAGCACTTTTAATTGTGTTCTAGGGCTGCCTGAATGATCCATGACTGATAATTAAAGGGAACAAAGACAGAAAAGTCACATTACAAATTAATACATACTTTTTTTATTTATAACCGAGGCACAATGAAGTGGGGGGACTAACCTAGTTAATCAGTATGCAAGTGACATCATGCGTGTGACATCGCGGCACATGACATCACGGTGAGTGACATCACGGCACATGACATCACGGTGAGTGACATCATGGCGCGTGACAGCACAGGAAGTGGCATCATAAGAAGTGACATCAGATTTTAAGCCCTCACATATATGTTTAACATGTCTATAATGAGTACATTAAAGCACATTTCCAGTGTACTGGGAATCCCTCTTGATTTAGGCAGAAGATTTGCACTTTTGTAAGCTACATATAAAACGTTGTTGCCTTTTGTCAGCGTAGACTTATTCTACCCATAGTGCTTTACAAGAAAAAATAGTGATATTTTAATTATTACAACGCCTCCTCAGGGGTAGTAAGCACTATATAAATGCTATTTATTTTATGTAAATACTGGGAAAGATCAACATATCTGACATTCTCACAGTGAATGCATATCCCCTAAATAAAGTGAAAAGCTGCCTCTCTTAAGTATGTGTGAAGTGCTAACAAGGCGAGCCTTTGTTTCCCCTCTGCTGAATTTGCCTCTAGATGTGAGGCTCCTGAATGCTGCCAGCCAGGAGACTCCAACAAAAGGAGGCCTGATGACCCCTTAAATTGGACCTTTGTTATGGGCCCAGCAGGAGTCTGAACTAAGAAAGCCCTGGCACTGCATACTAAGAGGCCAGCATCTGTCTACAAGGTGAATGGGAGGCAGTAGCCTCAACACAAATGATGTTTTGCTAAACACAGCTTCAGAAAGGTGTTTTCACCTTTAAAGACGCAAAATAATGCAGTGTTCTTTGGGAAGGCCATCAAAAGCGAGCCAGGTGGTACTTTACTTTGACTGGCCTCTGCTGCAGAAGACAACGGCATACTTAAAGCCAAGCCCATAGAAATCACTGGAGTGATACTGACCGAAACCCCGGGTGACAACATTTGGTAAACAGTTACTACGCCACAACTCCTCACTGGCTTCTTCTTGCATTCACTGATAAAAACACACAGTCTTCGCCAGAACCTGCCCGCAATTGAGGGGTATCGGGTATCCCGCCTATAGGACGCCAATGATGCGCATAATTGAAAAACATAAAGATTGATGTGCCCCTGCCCCACCCCCTCTGGAAACAAGTCCGACCACATCACAGCCTTTAGATTCATTCAGAGGCCGCTTGTGTACTCCGGTGCACCCAGCCAGCAGCAGCGCGCATGGATCCGTGGGTGCTAGGCCCCAGCCTCTTTCCTTTTAAACCACCTGCTGGATGGATGTCATCTGTGTACTTTTAGACTCTCCATCCACATGTTAGGCCTTTTTTACTCCAGCCAAAGGAAGCAAATGTCTGTTTAAGGGGGTGGGGTTAGTGCAGACCCTGTGGAACGCTTGCATTCTTTTTGGGAGAAGTAAAGAACGAGGTGTGAGAGCCCAGCGGCAACTGAAACATTCAGAAATCTGCCACAGGGGCGAAGCGGCTTACTGGAACTCAGCGAGAAGCAACTGAGGCGGAGACGAAGGTCCAGCAACAGGATCACCGAGTCGGGGGTCCGAGGTGCGAAAGAGCGGAGGAACGACGTGGAGCGGGGCCAGCTTCGCATCACGGAGTGTGGCGGGAGAGCGCACTAACTTGGGACCGAGGTCCTGGGGACCCGAGGCGGCTGGAGAGGGTGCAAAGTAGGAGCCGGAACGGAATGAAGTCCGCAGCACAGCGCTGGGGACGCAGAGCGATAACGGACATAGAGGAGAGACTGCAGTGAGCAGAGGTGAGAGATCCCGGCGATACCAGGAGGTATTCATCTGAAGTGGCCAGAGCCAAGATCCACGATGTGCTCTCAAGACACATGATGCTTTGGATAACCATTGAGAAATTGTTTGCTTCGCTGTAGAAGAGGTGAAACCACGAAATGGCGTGCCTGACCTTAAGATGGCGGCCGCTACAGACACTCAATCGAAATACATAAGGATAGGGCAGTTCCTTCTGTCCAATACGACTAGGGACCAAAAATAATTGAAAATAGACCCCAAAATGGCGGAAATAACTCATAGATAGCGAAAGTGGGCCTATAAAGAAAATAATATCTCTACAACAGGAAAAAATAAAAGAGGACTTCTAACAGGGGCAAGGAGAAAGGAGCTAATCCCATGCTCCAAACAAATCTATGGAAAGTGAAAGAGGACCAAAACTACAAAAACAGAGAAAGGAGCTTATCCCTTGGTCTAAACCAAATCATGGAAAGAGAAAAAGGACCAAAACTACAAAAACAGAGAAAGGAGCTTATCCCTTAGTCTAAACCAAGCCATGGAAAGTGAAAGAGGACTATAACCACAGAAACAGAGGAAGGCATCAGCACAATAGTGATACAATCACGGCGGACATCTTGAAAAGTCCTCACAATTAAATATAAAGCACAACAAAAGAAGAAAAGGCATTTAATTAATTAATTAAGAGAGTACTCATACTAAGAGGGAAACAAATTCTTAATACTGTTTCACATACCACAAATATGGAGGAAAACTACCTGGAACTAACAAGTGGGAAGGCATACATCATAAAATACCCAATCTTCCTTTCTAAGAATACAGCCAAAAAATGTAAGCATAACATTATGAGGAAAAACCCTGACACATTGATCTCTGACACTTCTGTGTGCATGGCCAAAGGAGTCATCATGAAAGATATGATATTCTTCACCAGAAAAAGGGTGAAATGGCGCAATGCCTTTACAAGGTTGCTCTATATAAAATCCACAAGTAACATCCCTCGTGGTACAAAATATATGACAAAAGTATCACCCAACCTGAGAGCGGACCTCTGCATTACTATCTTCAAGACTGGGATAGTGATGATCCAAGCATCTAACAACGACCTGGAAAAATTTGACAACTTTTTCGCATCCTTAAAAAGAAACATAGAGACCACGAAGCCACTAATACACCAGAGAAACACAGAAGACAACCTTGTCACACCCAACCACACCAATATAATAAGCACCACATCTAGGGTCTGCCAGGAACCTGATCAAGTCACGCAATCATGAGTCAATAGGCCTTTACAACTCCAGAGTCCGTCAGAAGACAACACAACCTCATCCGACGCTATCTCCACAATTAGTACCCCAACCAGAGACCGACAGGTACCTGAACAAATCAGCACTCCATCTAGAGACCTCCGGGAACAGGACATTCAACCAGGAGCCTTATGCGGAACAGAAAGTACGTTGACCAGGAACGAAGATGAGAGAACACGAAATACAAACAACTTCAACAACAGTGGATCTCCAAGCCGAGACAGAACGGACAACCCAGCAATTAAGGTCCGAGGAGAAAACCGACCAAAGGAGAGAAATAAGAAGAAAATGAGACAGGGGTCTGAACGGAAAGGCAAGAACAGAAAATGGGAAGATCGAATCATACGAAGGAATAATCACATTACGTCAACTAAGGTCATGAGAAAAATTCTCGAGATTTAAACACAAATCAGTATCATGTCGCAGGAATTATCAAACACCTTGAAAGGTATAGAAAGACTACGTGATATTACAGAAAACACTCACACGGAAGTAGAACACATCCAACAGCTATTAAATACAACCAAAGACAAAAACAAAAAGAGAGCGATGCCATTGTCAGACAGACAAAACAGATCAAATAGGAATCAAAACTCTTTGTCGGAAGTAGAGATACTAGCACTACTCAGGGAGTACGAGCAATCGGACCCCACCAGAGTTCAGGAAATCAAAAGAGTATCGATAGACACAAACAGAACATCCACGAGAAATGGAAGGAAACCCAATCTCAACAACTTACAACAAATCCAACTAACCACCGACACGTCAAACAGGATCACAGATAGAACAGAAAAATCATTAAAATGCCTTTTGCTCAACTGCAGATCGGCAGCGAAACATGCTTCGGACATAGCTGATATCATTATCAATCAGGAAATAGATGTAACAATCCTTACCGAAACATGGCTGTCTGAATCCTCGTCCCCAGTCTTAGACTTGTTGGTGCCCCCACACTATAACATAATGAGACTTGACAGACTAAAAAAGACAGGAGGTGGTATTGCCTGTATCACAGATCAAACTTAGAAATTGGCCATTTTCAATCAGACCCTCTAGAATCATGCGAATACCTTGGGCTCCACATAAGATCAGCTAACAAACAGATTTGCAACCTACATGCCTTATATCACCCTCCGGGAAATAATATGAACTTCATTGACCAACTAATGGAGATCATCACTGCCAACTCCAGCAATGACAGTAATAATATATTTCTAGGTGATTTTAATCTACACTGGGATGACAACGACGACAAACAGGTCAACGCCTTTAAAGACTTTCTGACTGAGTTAAATTTATCACAAGCCTGTCTACAACCTACTCACAAGAAAGGAGCAACATTAGACTGGATCATCTCTAAGAACAATGTCATCTCAATCCTCTCAATAGAACCATGCGACTGGTCAGATCACCACGCCATAACCTTCCTAATATCATAACAGGAGAAGATCAAAACCACTCAATCTAGCAAAAGGAAGAGATGGATACGAGAAACCAGAGACTCGAATATAGATCTTCTATTGGAAAGCTGCAAAAGAGATCTAATCCCACCAGACAACACGCAGAATGTGACGGATCTAACGAACCATTACACGACCACAATATCGCAAATAGTCAACTCCACCTTACCACTCAAATTAAAAAGAGTCACGGAAAAGATTAAAAACCCTTGGTTTAATGGCATATTGAATGAAGATAGGCGAAAATTGAAACGTGCAGAAAGAAAATGGAGAGAACACCCGTCATCCCCTGAGCTGAAATCCCTCAGAAAGATCAGAAAGGAATATAACAAAAAGATCATCAACTCGAAAAAGGAATTTATCAGATCTGAACTGGACAACGCCAAAAACAGACCACGGAAACTGTTTGAGATTATAAAATCACAATCAAATAAGCTGGCAAAATCTGCCCAAGAAGTTACTATAACACAACCAAGTTGCGAAGAATTCTCAAACTTTTTCTATAACAAAGCCAACGATCTGGAAAAAGAACTCAGGATCGCTGCAGATAACCCCAGCGACAACACTCCTGCATCACAATCTGCAACGAGCTATGCGAACAATGCGACTAAAAACAAGGCACACTGGGACACTTTCAAACTTTTAGACCAGATTGAGATCACTAAAACGCTCGCGGCCACTAAACCTAACAATCACTTTAACGACCCTCTACCATCAAAATGCCTGGAAAAAATAAGCCATATTATGATTCCAATATGGACGGAAATTATAAATGCATCACTCTCCCAGGGGGTCGTCCCAGAATGCCTCAAGACAGGTCAAGTAGTCCCGATCCTCAAAAAACCCACAGCAGACCCGGCAGATCCAAATAACTATCGCCCAGTGACCAATATCCCTCTTCTTGCCAAATTAATAGAGAGATGTGTACAAAATCAGTTAAGCCGACACATCGACAACTTCTCTCTACTGGATGATTGCCAATCAGGATTCAGAGCTGGCCACAGCATGGAAACAGCAATCCTCCACATAGTCGATGATGCACTTCAAGCTTTAGATCACAACCAATCTTGTCTACTCATCCTCCTAGACTTGTCATCAGCGTTTGATACAGTTAACCACAAAAAACTTCTAAACAGACTGCACGGCAGGATGGGAATTTCCGGCACTGTATTGGATTGGCTCAAATCATTCTTACGGAATAGAACTCAGAAATTCCTAGTAAATCAATCTCTTTCTCCTTCTTGCCCTAACTCAATTGGAGTACCCCAAGGATCGACTCTATCTCCGTCACTGTTTAATTTATATATCGAACCCCTTACAGAAATCCTGCGAAATTCTAAAATATCTTACTGTGAGACTTGGCCCTTTCCCCAAAATTTTTCGCCTTTTATTTCCCTTTTAAATTAGAATGCCCTCATGGTAACAACACTGTATAGGCCTTGGGTGGTGGAGAATGCCCTGTGTAGTTTAAAACTAGTGTTAAAATACAGGTGCCTTATACCCCTAATATGGCTGCCACAGACCACTGCTGCAGCAGCGTGGTTTAGTGGGCGCATTCTAGTAGCCAGGGGCTGGCTGGAACCCTCAGGCAATGTATCCATCTTAGCCTGCCAGCCTGTCCACAGGTAGAATGGTGGAACCTCCTGGAAGCCTCTGGAACCTTCTGGGAGAGGTGAGGTGACACCAACTGCCACTACCAACTGTCAACTGGCAGTATATAAGGAAAGGGAGGGAAACTTTCCTGAGGAGAAGAGAGGAAGAGAAGACCTGGGGAAGTACCTACGCAGGAGGATAGGCAGTGGGGGTCAGGGCAGGGTCTTATGATGCTGGAATGACAGGGCCTAGTGTGCTGCTTTACAAGTGTTGAGGTATCCTGTTCCCCCCCCACCGACCTAGCCCCGCGGAAGGGAACCCCCAGGGACCACTTGAAGGGATTGGCTGAGAAGAGCTTGGAACACCAGCCACCAATTTATTCCCCCTTCAAGGAACAAGAAACCAAGCAACTAAATCAAGTAACAGGAAACCAAGAAACTAAATCAAGTAACAGGAAACCAAGCAACTAAACTAAGGGCGCAAGAAACATCGCGCCAAGAGAAGACTGAATCACCACAGGACATTTGAAGAACCACCCAGGTATTGGCGCTGTGTTGCTCCCTGTGCCCCTGACGCCATCTGGGATCCCTCTGTCTGGTTTGCCACGGACGTGTGGTCTGTCCTGTTGGTTCTACTGAACTACATGTTCTGCCTGAGCTGTGTTTAGCTCTTCCTGACTAAACTACCTGCACTGCCAGGCGCTGAACTGAGTTATTATTGGGACTGCTGTCCTGCTGCATTCCTAGCCAGAACCCTTATAAAGCACTGTGACCTGTGCCTGGACTGCTGTGATTAGCCTCCTTGCGAAGCGCTGTGGTGAATGCCCTAAGCGCTATTGCTGAAACTGCCTAGCGCTGTGAACTACCAGAATGGCTGAGCCCTGAGGAGCGCTACATCCCTCGGGTGCCAGGAATTGCTGTGGCCTTCATAGCGCCGTAATTGCCAAGCACTGACGCCTCTGCGCGTTGTGCCCCTGAGAAGCGCTGGAAGGTTGCCTGAAGCGCTCACCTGCTGGATCTTGGGAAGCGCTGGGGACGAGGAGTCTGTGTGGTGCGCTGTGCCCCCGTCGCTGTTCAGCGCTGTCACCCCTGTCGCCTGCTGAGGTGCTGCGTGGCCGGAGCGCTGCTGTGACTTCGTGGCGCTCTTTGAGGAGATCGCCGGCGTTGTGCTGAAGTTCCAACCTCGCCTGTCATCGTCCTCGGCAGCCCCCGGTGCCTGGAGAGGGCTGCCGCAGCATTGTTGAGTGTTGCGATCACCGCCGCAGCCCAGGCCAAGCAGAAGGAGTCTTCACGGCGGCCCCCGGTGTCAGGAAAGGGCCGCCGTAATTCCTGTCAGGTCGCGCTGGGCCTTACAGGCCGTGAAGCCTCGACCTCACCTCACGTGACGGAGGTGCGCCGCGTCATCGGCCGCACCCCCCCTTCCATTGCCGCGCAGCTATTGGCTGCAAGTGTCAAGCCCCCTTTTCCGGCCGCGCTGTGGTTGGCGGCCGGCACTTACTTGCCGAGAGGGGCCAGAGCCCTCAAACCCACCAGAAGCCTACGCAAGGGCCCGGGAAGGGCCGAAGAAGGCAGGTAAACCCCCGGGGAGGAGGGCGGAAGGTCGCATGAGACCTCGAGTTCGCCCCTCCCCTGGGGAAGAATGTTGTTGGGCCCCGTTGGCCCAGATTAACGGCGAAGAGACAGAAAACCCCTCCCTGGGGAAAACCGGTGACTGGTCCAAGTTGGCCCTAGTTAGCCCAGGAGAGTCCCCTGACCTGGGGCAGGACCCCTAAACACCGTAAGGGCATTATTGGGTGAGAATTAACCCCTGCCTGGGGTACTGTTAAATGCCAATTACTGTAGCCTTATGCATGGCTTGTTTGGGATTATTGAAATGTAGGCCCTTTCGCATAGTGTATTTATAGCTTAATGAAATGCTTTGTATTTAAAGGAAATGTGCATAATACACTTATGAAATGTTCACAACAGGAAATTGAATATTCTACCTTTAGTGAAATAGGGTGGCTCCTGTTCAATGTTACACCCCCTGAATGCCTATAGGTGGTTAGGTGTAGTTCTACATGAAACATGCCTAAATGAGTCTCATGAATTTCTTGCAGAGGTGGGCTCTATGGAATGTTGATTCTCACCTGTAAACAAGAGTATATCTAGTGAAATAGGGAAGTTGTTGAATGTCAACGAAAGCTCAATTTTTGTTCCAGAGGAAGGGTTACTCCTATTCCCTGAAATGTTTATTCCTGACTAAGGAAATGTTTACCTACGCTTAGGGGAGGGTTCTTCCTGCCTGAGTGTTAATGGCCTGCTTAGTCAGGGGGGTGGTGAGATGTTAGTTCGTACCTAGTAGGATGGTTATCCTACCCTAGTTAGGGGTTTGCTGATGCCCTCTTAGATGATAATTTAATCTGTAGAGAGGTTACTGCTAAGGAAATGATTGGCCTCTAATGAAATGTGCTGATGCATAATATGGTGAAATGCATATTAATTGAAAGGCTGATGCATAACTAATGAAAAGTTTTCCTTCAACTGTTAACATGCTCAATGCTTATTCCTACTAGGAGTGATTAAGGAAATGGTTTATCTACCCACGAGGTTGTTTATTCCTTATGAAACGGTTACTTCCACATAGGGCTATATATATTAAAAACTTATAGTGATCTATTTACATGTTGCTGTTCTGAAACGCTCAGCCTTGTTTGGGGAGTAAAAAGTAGAAACCTACTGTTATCTATTGAAATGCTTTCTGTTATAACTCCTTAAGGTATTTTGATGCAGGTGCTGACCAGGAGCAAGGCATAGGTCAGGCCTGTGTTTTACTAAAAATGTACTTATCCAATATTTATTATTTATGGAATATCTAATATTTATTCAACTGAAGTAATGCCAAGTGTTGACACACAGGTACCTAAAAAGAGAGCTATGAAGCTAATTTTATGATGAAGTCCTAAATACCCTGATCCTGCTCTATCTTAATAAAGTTGACTTGAGTTTTTACACAAGCTCACTGGAGTGGTGTCACTAATTGCGTGCCCATGTTTCTGACTCTGTGGTTGCGTGTGCTGCATGGTCGCTTAACACATATGCCTTCTGATGCCTACCCGCTCGTGCCATGCTACCCTAGGGGACTGGTGACCCCAGTTCCAACATATTGGTGTCGAGCGGTGGGATCCAGGACCTGTGACCATGCAGCACCCTCCATTGGGACAGGGTGCACAGCAATTGGGCTGCACAATTATTGTGTGTGCAAGCCTTAGGAATTGACCCCTCCACTGTCTAGGCTGTGAGTGTATCAGGGCCTGTTGGACCTCATTCTGTCGCCACATCCTAGAACCTTTTTCCTGAATTATCTGAGTCCTCACCTGGCACTGGAGTGTTGTCAGGGGATGGGGGTGCCTGTTGGGAGGAGGGAAGAAGGAACTCCGTACCACTTTGGGGGCACGGGTAGGAGCCCACCCAGAGGGGAGAGGGGATGGGGACAGGAGGGGCAGGTCACACCCAGGGAGGCGGTCACACCAGAGAACCTTGGAAGGGGGGGGTGTCGTCAAAGAGGTTAGAGCAGAAAAGGGAGAGTGTGAGCCTTGCAATGAAGGAAGGGAAGCTGGTGCACAGGCTTCAGCTAAACAGAGACAGAGCTGAAGACCTTGAAATCATGTGTGCCAGGTACTTCCATGGTGGCAGCGTACCCGAGGTTCGGGGTTTGGACCAGTCACGGGGTGTAGAACCTGGACTGGGGTTTCAGGTGCAGGGATTGCCTGACCTGGAGGGTGGGGTACCAGTAACTATGGACCCTACCAGTGTGACTTCCAGGGGTACCTATCCGGGGAGGAGGGTGCGGAACCCTGGAAGGGGGTGCAGAGGGAGGAAGGACTCTCCTCTGGCACTGGTCCAGCCACGGGGTTAAAGATCCTGGGTTGGGTGGCCAGGTTCAGGGGTTGCCTGACCTGGCGGGAGGAATCTCTGTATTCAGAGTTCCCCCGGTTGTGACTTCCAGGGGTACCTATCCGGGGAGGAGGGTGCGGAACCCTGGAAGGGGGTGCAGAGGGAGGCAGGACTCTCCTCTGGCACTGGTCCAGCCACGGGGTTAAAGATCCTGGGTTGGGTGGTCAGGTTCAGGGGTTGCCTGACCTGGCGGGAGGAATCTCTGTATTCAGAGTTCCCCCGGTTGTGACTCTCAGGGGTGTCCCGAGGTGCCCCAGCTGTGGTCACTGGGCCTGGAGTGTTCTTTAAGAGAACGCCAGGTTGGGAGACTAGGCTGTCCCGATGCGTCATCCAGGAGGGAGGGTGCGGAACCCTGGGAGGGGGTGCAGGGAGAGGTAGGTCTCGCCCCTGTCACCAATTCAACTTAGGGGTTTAGACCCTAGGTTGAGGAGGAGAGTGGAAAAAGGTACCACGGGCCTGGGGCGACTGCCCCCCACTCTGAGAGAGAGTAAGGGCCAGAGACATCTGGATTGGAGGTCTGTCCTGGCCGCATCCCACTAGGAACACCAGTGGGGTGGTTGGATTAGCGGGAATGTCATGGTGGTATTGGGCCTGCGTCCACCTTTTTCCGCCCCAAGCAGGGAAGCCCATCAAGGGAATGATCGGTCTACCCTGGCTTTTGGCTGGGGGGGAGATGTGTGAGACTTGGCCCTTTCCCCAAAATGTTTCGCCTTTTATTTCCCTTTTAAATTAGAATGCCCTCATGGTAACAACACTGTATAGGCCTTGGGTGGTGGAGAATGCCCTGTGTAGTTTAAAACTAGTGTTAAATTACAGTTGCCTTATACCCCTAATATGGCTGCCACAGACCACTGCTGCAGCAGCGTGGTTTAGTGGGCGCATTCTAGTAGCCAGGGGCTGGCTGGAACCCTCAGGCAATGTATCCATCTTAGCCTGCCAGCCTGTCCACAGGTAGAATGGTGGAACCTCCTGGAAGCCTCTGGAACCTTTTGGGAGAGGTGAGGTGACACCAACTGCCACTACCAACTGTCAACTGGCAGTATATAAGGAAAGGGAGGGAAACTTTCCTGAGGAGAAGAGAGGAAGAGAAGACCTGGGGAAGTACCTACGCAGGAGGATAGGCAGTGGGGGTCAGGGCAGGGTCTTATGATGCTGGAATGACAGGGCCTAGTGTGCTGCTTTACAAGTGTTGAGGTATCCTGTTCCCCCCCCACCGACCTAGCCCCGCGGAAGGGAACCCCCAGGGACCACTTGAAGGGATTGGCTGAGAAGAGCTTGGAACATCAGCCACCAATTTATTCCCCCTTCAAGGAACAAGAAACCAAGCAACTAAATCAAGTAACAGGAAACCAAGCAACTAAATCAAGTAACAGGAAACCAAGCAACTAAACTAAGGGCGCAAGAAACATCGCGCCAAGAGAAGACTGAATCACCACAGGACATTTGAAGAACCACCCAGGTATTGGCGCTGTGTTGCTCCCTGTGCCCCTGACGCCATCTGGGATCCCTCTGTCTGGTTTGCCACGGACGTGTGGCTGTCCTGTTGGTTCTACTGAACTACATGTTCTGCCTGAGCTGTGTTTAGCTCTTCCTGACTAAACTACCTGCACTGCCAGGAGCTGAACTGAGTTATTATTGGGACTGCTGTCCTGCTGCATTCCTAGCCAGAACCCTTATAAAGCACTGTGACCTGTGCCTGGACTGCTGTGATTAGCCTCCTTGCGAAGCGCTGTGGTGAATGCCCTAAGCGCTATTGCTGAAACTGCCTAGCGCTGTGAACTACCAGAATGGCTGAGCCCTGAGGAGCGCTACATCCCTCGGGTGCCAGGAATTGCTGTGGCCTTCATAGCGCCGTAATTGCCAAGCACTGAAGCCTCTGCGCGTTGTGCCCCTGAGAAGCGCTGGAAGGTTGCCTGAAGCGCTCACCTGCTGGATCTTGTGAAGCGCTGGGGACGAGGAGTCTGTGTGGTGCGCTGTGCCCCCGTCGCGGTTCAGCGCTGTCACCCCTGTCGCCTGCTGAGGTGCTGCGTGGCCGGAGCGCTGCTGTGACTTCGTGGCGCTCTTTGAGGAGATCGCCGGCATTGTGCTGAAGTTCCAACCTCGCCTGTCATCGTCCTCGGCAGCCCCCGGTGCCTGGAGAGGGCTGCCGCAGCATTGTTGAGTGTTGCGATCACCGCCGCAGCCCAGGCCAAGCAGAAGGAGTCTTCACGGCGGCCCCCGGTGTCAGGAAAGGGCCGCCGTAATTCCTGTCAGGTCGCGCTGGGCCTTACAGGCCGTGAAGCCTCGACCTCACCTCACGTGACGGAGGTGCGCCGCGTCATCGGCCGCACCCCCCCTTCCATTGCCGCGCAGCTATTGGCTGCAAGTGTCAAGCCCCCTTTTCCGGCCGCGCTGTGGTTGGCGGCCGGCACTTACTTGCCGAGAGGGGCCAGAGCCCTCAAACCCACCAGAAGCCTACGCAAGGGCCCGGGAAGGGCCGAAGAAGGCAGGTAAACCCCCGGGGAGGAGGGCGGAAGGTCGCATGAGACCTCGAGTTCGCCCCTCCCCTGGGGAAGAATGTTGTTGGGCCCCGTTGGCCCAGATTAACGGCGAAGAGACAGAAAACCCCTCCCTGGGGAAAACCGGTGACTGGTCCAAGTTGGCCCTAGTTAGCCCAGGAGAGTCCCCTGACCTGGGGCAGGACCCCTAAACACCGTAAGGGCATTATTGGGTGAGAATTAACCCCTGCCTGGGGTACTGTTAAATGCCAATTACTGTAGCCTTATGCATGGCTTGTTTGGGATTATTGAAATGTAGGCCCTTTCGCATAGTGTATTTATAGCTTAATGAAATGCTTTGTATTTAAAGGAAATGTGCATAATACACTTATGAAATGTTCACAACAGGAAATTGAATATTCTACCTTTAGTGAAATAGGGTGGCTCCTGTTCAATGTTACACCCCCTGAATGCCTATAGGTGGTTAGGTGTAGTTCTACATGAAACATGCCTAAATGAGTCTCATGAATTTCTTGCAGAGGTGGGCTCTATGGAATGTTGATTCTCACCTGTAAACAAGAGTATATCTAGTGAAATAGGGAAGTTGTTGAATGTCAACGAAAGCTCAATTTTTGTTCCAGAGGAAGGGTTACTCCTATTCCCTGAAATGTTTATTCCTGACTAAGGAAATGTTTACCTACGCTTAGGGGAGGGTTCTTCCTGCCTGAGTGTTAATGGCCTGCTTAGTCAGGGGGGTGGTGAGATGTTAGTTCGTACCTAGTAGGATGGTTATCCTACCCTAGTTAGGGGTTTGCTGATGCCCTCTTAGATGATAATTTAATCTGTAGAGAGGTTACTGCTAAGGAAATGATTGGCCTCTAATGAAATGTGCTGATGCATAATATGGTGAAATGCATATTAATTGAAAGGCTGATGCATAACTAATGAAAAGTTTTCCTTCAACTGTTAACATGCTCAATGCTTATTCCTACTAGGAGTGATTAAGGAAATGGTTTATCTACCCACGAGGTTGTTTATTCCTTATGAAACGGTTACTTCCACATAGGGCTATATTTATTAAAAACTTATAGTGATCTATTTACATGTTGCTGTTCTGAAACGCTCAGCCTTGTTTGGGGAGTAAAAAGTAGAAACCTACTGTTATCTATTGAAATGCTTTCTGTTATAACTCCTTAAGGTATTTTGATGCAGGTGCTGACCAGGAGCAAGGCATAGGTCAGGCCTGTGTTTTACTAAAAATGTACTTATCCAATATTTATTATTTATGGAATATCTAATATTTATTCAACTGAAGTAATGCCAAGTGTTGACACACAGGTACCTAAAAAGAGAGCTATGAAGCTAATTTTATGATGAAGTCCTAAATACCCTGATCCTGCTCTATCTTAATAAAGTTGACTTGAGTTTTTACACAAGCTCACTGGAGTGGTGTCACTAATTGCGTGCCCATGTTTCTGACTCTGTGGTTGCGTGTGCTGCATGGTCGCTTAACACATATGCCTTCTGATGCCTACCCGCTCGTGCCATGCTACCCTAGGGGACTGGTGACCCCAGTTCCAACACTTACCATATGTACGCAGACGACACGCAACTTTATATCAAGATTGCATCAATTGAAGACACAACCATCATGAATGAGGCCCTCAAAATGACGCTAAATTGGCTAACTAGCAATCATCTCAAGCTAAACGCAAATAAAACTGAATTCTTACTCATCGCACCACAAAAGAAACAAGCAGGAGCGAAGGAATGGTCCAAAATGATCACAGCACTAAACTGCACCCCGACTCTAGTTGAGTCAGCAAAGTCTCTTGGAATCACACTGGATGAACACCTTGATATGAAAACCCACATTAAAGTAATGGCAAAAAACGCACGCTTTCACCTGAACTACTTAAGAAAAATGAAGTCATTTCTATCGGAGAATGACCTAAAACTAGCTGTGCAATCACTGGTTATCTCAAGAATTGAATATGGGTGCACAACACTAGCAGGTCTCCCAAAAATTTCCATAGCTCCTCTAAAAGCATGCCTCAATGCAGCGGCAAGACTTATCACAGGGACGAGGAAATTTGACCACATATCCCCTCACTTGAAAGCTCTTAACTGGCTACCCTACGAAGCTAGAATAAAGTTAAAATTGGCATGTATCACCCATAAAGCGATTCATCACAACACACCCAGATATCTTGCCAAGAAAATAGAATTATCAGGAAGAAACAGACCTGCCCGGAGTGCCAATTTTCTGCTGCTGAGACCACCTATTTTCAGGAAGGAAAAAACCCATGAGAGAGAGTTCTCTGGTGCAGCCCCTAGAATCTGGAATTCTGTCCCTGCGTACATCAGAAACATTTCGAACACTGCATCATTTAAGAAAGAAACCAAGATCTTTCTCATGAGCAAATTCCTCCCATAGGTAGGCAAGTTGCCATTTGTAACCAGACAGTGGGGATCTATTAGATAACAAATCGGGATATTTATAGAAAATGACACACGATAAGTGGACACTGGGCGGAAGGCAAGAGACAATCCAGGAGAGGAGAGAAATAATTCAACTACTACCTCAAAACAGTATTATTCATGTCTTGGAATTTTGTAGCAGTCCTGTACCTTTTCTTCTGTTATCTAACTACATTGATGTTTTTTCCTATGCCATGTGATGTTAAGCGCTCTGATACCCAAGGGTCTAGTTCGCGCTATAGAAAACTGTTTATAAATAAATAAATAAATAAAGTACCACTTTAATCGGCTGGAAGCAGTGCTTTAAACGGGCAGATACTGTCGGGGCGGAAACCTATTTAATTCGAAATGGAGAGAACCTGCACTTCTTGGGCACTGTTAACATAAATTTAACAGAAATTACTGGCACTGGCACTAGAACAACGGCTGACAGGCATTCGATAGAAGCCTCGCACCCCAGGTGGGGATTACCTTAACAGAGACGCTGTGATTCACCAGGAGCACGAGACCGCGTACATCCAAGCGGCCACTCAGGGGCTAGCAATAGTTAAATTATGGCCGGCAGCCGCACATTCCCTCGGTCGTCTCAGGAATGCCTCACCTCCTTACGCGCACTTTTAATTACTCAATGCAAATGACAAAGTTTACCAGTCTCTGCACAGATGCGGAGATGTGTGCACTATTTAATTTATTATATAGAGGCCGCAGCGAGGTATCTAGTAAGTGCTGGCTGTGCGGAGGGGGCCCCTGGAGCACGGGGGCCCCCGCAAAGCGGGGGCTGCGGGGGCCTGTGTTACGCCTCTGGCCCAACACTGCTAACACGAAGCACTGGCATTCTTATGTGGTTTCTTACCAAACTGCCAAGAATACCCTTTAATTAACAGATCCTAGGATACCTCTCTCTCTCTGAGAATGAGAGAGACTTGTGGGCATATTTATAAAGAAATGGTGCAGCGTGAGGCTGCAAGCAATTTAACTGTATTGCCTCATTTAAAAAACGCAGGGATGCATCTTATGCACAAAAAGAATGCGCACCCCTGTGTTTTCCCTTGTGCTGGCCCTAAAAAAAGCTGCCTAGCACCACCATAGGCACCCTTGCACCAACACCCTTGCACCATGGTGCAAGGGTGGATGCGTTGCAGGGATGATTGTTTATGTGCAGGAAGTGACACCTTCCTGCGCATAAACGATCATTAACCCCTTCGACGCGGATGACAAAGCCAGCTCGTCATGGGCGTTACCTGCGCTACGCGCATGACGAGCTGGCTTTGTCACAAACCGCGCGTTTTTCAAAATTCAGCGCACAGCGGGAAAACCTGCTAGCGCGCATGCGGTTAAAGGTGATTTGCTCCTTCTATGTGAGCTATGCAGCACAAATAGAAAGAGCAAAAACATAAAAGTATTTCTCCTCATTGCGCCACTCTAACACCTGCTTTTCAGTGGCGTTAGTTTTTGGCACTGTCTCAGATTTACATATCCTTGTAAATCTGGGACAGTATGAAAAAGCAATTGGTGTTGTGGTAGAACACCCACAGCAACACCCCCAGTGTATGCTTCTTTCACGCAGAAAACGGTGTGAAAGGGTACCATATTTACAAAGCTGCGATAAGCCATGCAAAGTGACTTAACGCCGCTTTGTAAATATGGAGCAGGGCATTGTGCCACCGGAGCGTCGTAAAAGTGACACTCCAGTGGTGCAATACCCTTGTAAATATGCCCCTCATTTCCTGACACTTTTTGCCTCCCTGCCAGAGGGATGGTCCCTTAGAGAGAATGTGCTGCTCACTGTGGTAATTACAGGGCGAGGGCGGAACAGAGTAGGTAATGCTTCTTGTAAACACCAGCACACTGTTCCTACGTGATGCTTAACTCGTACAGACATTAAAGCTGCTGTGGGAAAGGTGGGAGAGAGTGAGTCAGTCCCCGTCGTATCATGCCTGTACACTTCAGAGAAGTATGGTTGTTATTTTAAAGTGGGAGTCTTTTAACATTCTTAAAGAGTCCAACAGAGCCGTCCTCCCTAAAAGGAGTGCATTCCAGACCCTTAGGTGAATATCTCCGACTGGTACCCAGATCCGCGGTCCCATTCTGAAGCCAAGACACACGAGGCGGAGTAAAAAACATTTTTGCCAAAGCTCTGTTTTCTGTCACAATGAGGAAATATCTTTAAAACGCCTGTCTTCCTGGAACGGCATCACAGGTTAAACGCTGTCAAAAATTGCTTCTGTGAAGCTTCCATTACGATAGCCAAGGTTGCTACTAACTAACTTCTATTTTGAAGTATTTTTCTTGCATTATTTCTGATTATCTGAGTCACCTATGCTAAAAAAATATTTCTCTGTGCAGCTCACCTTTGAATAAATAGTTGCCGGCTCACAAGTCTTAGTGTTGTGGCCCGGAAAAATCATAATTCCCGCTTTTGTAAGTGCTCAGATGGATTAACCAAAGTAGTAGTACACACTTTGTCCCAGAGTTATTAACCCATCGCAAAAATCACATAAACTCAGCACAAAGTGTTATGCGGAGATCTAAGCATGACAATGCTCTACTTTGAGTCAAGGGGGTGTACCATAGGTGTTACTTTCCATGCAACTACCCATGGGGCCTCATTTATGAGGCAGTGCGTCACTTTTATGCCGCCGTTGCGTCACTTTTTGTGACGCATCGGCTGCGTAAAACATGCCTCCTGTTGCGCTCTATTTACAAAGTGACGCATCTAAGCAGATGCGTCACTTTGTAAACCCCTGCGCTACATTATACCTGCGTCAGGTATAATGTATGCAGGGGGGACGTTTCCCCGCAAAAGCTTCGTAGAAGTGAGGCAGTGAAATCTATGAGATTTCACTGCGTCACTTCTAGGACACCGTTGCGTCAAAATCTTGCGCCTGCCTCACAGCAGGCGTAAGACTGACGCAAGCCCTTTCACATGGGGCTTGCCCCAGGTGAAAGGAAGCATTGCTAGAGTTACGTCACTTTTGTGACACACTCCAGCAATGCGTCCCTTTTGCGCTTACAGATACGTCAGAAATACTGACGTATCTGTAACTCCTTGCGACATGATGCGTCATACATTAAATATGACGCATCAGGTATGTCGCAAGGAGTGCGCACTGAGAAGTGACACATCGCTGTTTTCTCGCAGCGATGCGTCACTTTTCATAAATGAGACCCATGGTTTTTGATGCATGTATGCAGCACACTTACAAAGTAGGAATAATATTAAGGAACCGTTTATGTCCTTGAAGGCTCCCCTTCCAGCTCAAAACCTGTGCTTGACGGAAATCACACACCGGTGCACTATGACAAAGGGTGTGTGCGTTAGCGCATTGGCAACCTAAAGTGAGCCAGTGTTGGGGGAGAGAAAAACAGCACCAAATGTGGAACGGGGTTGTTTTTTGTCCCTCTTTGACACAAAAACAGAGCAGCAACTCTGGTTGCTGCATTATACCAAAACTTAGTAAATCAGCCCCATTTGAATAAATAGTTTGCATATATAAGTTTCTGTTCATGTAAATTACGAATATGCATACACAATTGAATGTAATCTGGCTTGAATCAGCCATGCTAAGAAAATTTGTTTTATGCCTACATATTAGTAACTCATTTTGTGTTTATGAGTGTTTAAAAGTGTATACGGGACTCATTCAAGTATTTTACTTGCACAAACAGGGTCTAGCGGAATTTCTACATCAAGTGCCACATAGTACACCAATATCTGCTGTATTTGGGTTATTCAGCTTTATCTGCCTCACTCGATCTAGCTATCGTGTAAAAACTCAAACATGACTCATCTCCAAAAATCAAAAACAGACACAATGGTCATCTCCAACTACAGACCCATCTCTGGTCTCCTTCGCAGAACAGCACCTATAGAGTATGTGGTCCCTTTTAAATTTTCACCACACCTTGAAATCATCTACTTTATGAGTGACTGTCAGTCGAGTTTTTGCACAAGTGTTGCACTGAAACAGTCATCCTAAACATCAGAGAAGAGTTGCTGGCTCTCTTTTCCTTGTGTGACGCAACAGGTGCTCATATAAAGCGCTCTGATACCTGATACCTTTGGGTCAAGTTCACGCTATATAATACTCCGAAGAAAAAAAGGTCAAGCATATGCTTGGACACTCCTTGGCCATTCCACAGCATTCACAGTCGTTCATCATAAGCTTTCTGTGACACCACAGAATGTTTGTATTTAGAGTGTTATTGTTCCACCTGCTGGGCAGAAGATTTTATCTGTGGAGGTGGGTGGGATGAGCTGGTGGATGAGGTCTTACCTATTAAACCTCCTACTTCAACCATACATCATGTGTGAAGTTTCTGTTATTTATCACTGATGATGAAAGAAAATAATATTAGAGGGCAGACCTTAACATGTGCTGAAGAGTAAACTTTACCAGATGGTGATAACGGATGCAGAATTCGGAGAAAAGTTGTCTAGGGGAACTAAGGGCTCTGCATGCTTGAGGACTTCTTCCAATGTGTTAAGAAGGTATGGATACTTAAGGAAACTAAGCTATAAAGGATGTTTGTCTGAGGGTGCAGGTGCAGGGCATGAAGAGCAAGGCCAACTAGCTTTTGGAATTGAAGGAAAACCTGTGTGGACTTCTTGGAAAATTGGGAATGTCCAAAAAGACAAGCCCAACTGCAAGTACAAAGAATATATGTTGTTTTGAAGGCCACATTGGTTTGGGTTAATTTTGAAAGAAAAGAAGACAGATTTTGTCGAGAAAGCATCTGATATCTGAGTGCCTGGCAGCCATTTTAGGTGTTTGGGAGGGATTGTATTTGAAAGTTTGGAGAATGCTGCATTTAGTGTTATGGTGCTTTGTCATCACTTCAACTCAGTGTGGAATTGCCTATCAGGTGTGGTATTCTTACCCAGGAATTTGATGGCCGTCGTCTACATGTCCGATGTAGGATCACAGAAGCATTGTGCTTTGATTTGTTATGTTTTACTGACTGCCTGTAAACGGTGACAGGCACACCAGTGGTGCTGTCAATAAGTGATTAGCCTGTTTACACGAGAGACATAGTTGTGGAGTAGGCAAGAAGTGCACAGGAATTTGGTTACTGGAATCTTATTGAAATTGTTCATCTAGATGGACTGGACGTGGAGATGTTTTTTGATTCCTGTTCTCGTTTGACCATAATTTCCAGGATATCTTCCAGTGCCTTGATGACATCTATGGAAGTATTGAAGAAATCGATGTGTGTCCTGGGGGAAAGGAGGGGGAGGCTAAATATTCCCGCAAGGTTATTTTAAATGGCAATGTGCGGTTTTAGAGCTAAGAAGGTAATGGGAAAAGTTTATGTGTCAGAAAAGGAATTAATACCCTTGGTCGGCCAATGGATCCGGGAGAGCACCTTGATCCTTATGCTAATTTTCAGGCCCAAGTCTTCAAAGTAGTAGTTGGTTGCCAGGATGCTTTAAAAAATCCTGACTTTTTAAGAACAAAATGGGGTGTTTGGAATCTTATGTCCATAAGATTCGCAGATGTAATACTAAAAAAGTACTTGTGGCCTGTGTCTCAAAGCTAAGGAGGTTACCCTCTAGGGTGCATGAGCATGTGAAAGCTGAGCTGTACAAACATATTGAGCCAGGTATAATCATGCCATTGAGTCAAGTGAATGGTTGGCACCTAATGTAGTGGGTAAGAAGGCTGGTGGCAAAATTCACCTTTGTGTTGATTTGAAGGCACTCAATATATCTGTTTGTGGATCATCATCCCATTACCAACATTTCTGAATTGCATGCTGTTTAGCTTGGTTTCAGCATCTTCTGTCCTTTTTATAGAATGATGGAACGTATTTTGGATGGTATCTCTGCTGTGGGATGTTGCCAAGATGATGTCTTAAAGTTTCGGAAAAACAAGGGACAAGTACAATGAGAGGTTATGACAAGTTCTTTAGAAGTTTAAAGAAAACAGCCTAACATTGAAGCTGATGAGAGTAAATATGAGAAGACTGTTAATGGCTAATGGTGTTTCACCAAAAGGAGAAATGGTAGTATCTATAAGCAGAATGTCTTTTCCCCAAAATGAAGATGGGTTGCATCATACTTGGATAGGTTGGAATGTTATGTCTGATTTGTGGAAGGACATGCAAAAAAGACTGAGGAGATAATGAAGTTGTCAAAAAGGGAGCACATTTTGTGTGGTCTAAGGAATATGAAATGGAAGTTAAGGAAATGAAGAGATGTTTGCAGTGATCTCCTAACCTTTGGGCTTTTGTTCCAGTAAGAAAAACATTTGTAGGTACTGGAGCCATTTTGTTGGTTTCAGGTGCAGTCCTTAAGCAAACAGATAGAGAAGATGAGATAACAATTGCTTTAGCTTGTTATACTTTGATGAAGCAGGAAAGGTGTTACTCTGTCATTGAAAAGGAGCTTCCTGCTCTGTATTGGGCTTAGTTTAAGCATTTGTAAGGGAACACATTTATTGTAAAGACCGACCACAAACCTCTTTATGAAACTTTCATGAAAAAAGGGTTGGATTCTGTGTTTTCTAGAGTTTGTCACTGGGTGATTGATTTGCAAGAATTTAGTTTTAATGTGAAATATATCTTAGGTGCATGCTACAGTGCAACTGATTGCTTGTTAAGGCTAGTACAAATTGATAATGAGAAGGCAGTAGGAACAAATCCAGATGGTTAATTAAGATTCATTTATGCTCAGTATCATATGGGGTAATATTGGAGGCTGAATGGGTAAAAAAATTGAATGCGGACCCTGAATTGACAAAAGTGGTCTCATGTTTGAGGAAAGACTGGTGCAAGGGGATGAAGGAAAGGGATGTTCATTTAAGACCTTTTTGAAACATGAGAAAGGAATTGGGTGAGAGAGGAGGACTTTTGTTAATAAAATTGTAAAGCTGGGTTACACAGGACACATTGGTATTGCTGAATCTAAAGAGTGGATTAGGTAGGATTTTTGTTGGCCTGCTTTAGATGTTATGGTGGAAAGAGCAGTACATGTTTGAGTTGAATGAGACAATAGTGATAACATTCTCAAAACACAAATGTGCCCATTAAAAGAGAAAATTACCTGAGGCTCGATGGAAAGAGATTGCAATTGATTTTCTTGGGCCCATCCAGGGAGAACTCGCTACACCATATCTGTTTGTTTTGGTGGACCTCTATTGTAAAAGGCCTGAGGTCAAGTGTGCACTAGGCATCAGTTCTAAGGGTGTTATAAGATTTTTGGAAGATTTGCTTCAAAATGAAGGATATGCTGTTATACGGTTCCTACAGATTTAGTAGGACTGTGTATTCGGTAAACAAAACATCCTAATACTGAGACGCAGTCTTCTTATATAACCAGTAAATGTTGGTTTGACTAACTCACAGTACCACATCTAAACCCCTAACTGCACCAGGTCATAGATGTTTGTTGGTACCCTCGAACATGACCACTCCCATTCCCAAGGAATTCTTGGAAACAGGTCTAACCTTTTTTTTGTCACTTTTGCATGTCCACGGTGTGGCAAAGAAAAGATACGAGAACACATTTTCAAATATTTATTGAAAAGATCTGATCCTTGTAAATAATCTATGAGCTATGATTATTAGACGAATCATTGTTATAAACGTTATTAGAATGGTGAAAAACACAAACAATTCAACCATGTTAATTGCTCCTAATGTTACTCAGACCGATCTATCACTAATACCTCTGCACTAAAGAAAGCCTATTGGGGGTACCTTCTGCCAGACCTGTTGCAATCATCTAACAAGATACCTGGTACAGTTTGTCATGCCTTAATGCATTAACAAATGCACCCTGTCTTGAGTGTGCAGGCTTGCACACTGCACAGCTATCTTCCTTCTCAGGATAAAGGTCAGGGAATGCAGAGCTGCATCAAAGTCACGGCAGCTTCCATGATTACTCTGATGTGAAGTGAACCTTTCATGGACTTTAGCATGGACCCTGTCTATATAAGCTTATCACACTGTGCCAGAGGTGCAGCTCAATGTCTTTAGTTAGTCTGGGAAGCGCAAGTCATCTCCTACAAGCACAAAAATAAAAACAAAGGCGTTGCGTTCTAACATGTATGACCCTGGAACTAACTGTGTAGATTAAAGGGAGACAATGTCTATCAGAAATAAATGTGTGCATGGCATAAACCACCATTAGAAAAACATGCTAAGTTAAAAAGGAAAGCTAAAATGGAGACTAAGTGGAATCTCTACAACACCCTCCCCTTGGTCAGATGAGATGACAATATAAAAATAAGCAATAGCAACTTATATATGTAAAAAGTCTTGCATTTCATTTAAAACGTTAACAGCATAAACAGATGCAGAAAGCCATAAAAAATGGCAAATTAAAAAAACATGCAAACTACTAAAATATGAATAATTGTTTTTTAAAAACAAATTAAAGAGTCTAGGAGGCATCCAAAGTGAAAGACAGAATCTCCAAAATGTCCATCACATCCATTTCCAGAGTGTTGTTGAGGGCCAGGAATTAACCCACATTCGCAGACAACACATCAACAGAGGCCTGAAAAGCAAGATACAAAACAACAAAGAGAATCATCTCAAGTCCATCTAGCAGAAGCCGGAGGCAAAAGTGGAAAGAGCACAGCCTCCCAAGAGGAACCAGATGCCAGACCTGAAATGGAAGAAGCATCCGGCATTAGTGAAAGCGGCTTATAATAGGCATCTTAAAGCAATGAAGCATCATCTCAGAACAACACAGCCGGTGCAACCACAAAACAAGCACAAATTGATCCATATACATAGACTGCAACAATTGCGTAGCAAGACAGAAATTGAGTGCATGCTCGAAAGAGCACCACAGGCAGTGAAACACAAGCTGCTCCCTCTAGAAACACACAGGCTGGAAGGACAGAGAACAGTTCTCATTCAGTTTCAATAACAGAGACTCTCCAAAGCACTGTATTATGTGTTCACGACACAGAGGTACATGTGGCAGTTCCATTACCATTAGGCATAGTTGATGGACATCCATTGTGGAGCACCAAAAAAAGAACCAAAATAGCAACCGAAAGAATAATACAATCAGAATGGCTCCAAAAATGCTTGAAAACAACAAATGCTTAAAGGAGGGGATAACTCCAAGCACAGTCTGAAATGTAGAAACAAATCCATACCCAATCACTTTAAAAAGTGTGCCACTCCAGTAGTGTTAGAAACATTGAAAATGTGGTGCACACGCTCACCAAAATGCTGTGGCAATTGAGTAGTCAAAAGTACTTGCACCACAGACGAGGAACATGCTACCTGGAGATCATAAGTTTCTCAGGCAGATGTTAAAGCCACATCTTTTTGAAACAATAAGGCTTTCAGTCGGCTTAATTTATCAAAGCTTATTTGTGAAAGAGGGACCTCCGGCCAGAAAGACACTTCTTGGTGGAATGTGTTGGAGGGTATGAGATAGTCATGCAACAGATTCAAAAGGAAGGAGGATCAAGGCTACAGATCCTGCACCAGTCAAAAGACCCTATTTAGGCAAAGTCTATCACTTCATTGATTGGTGCAAAGGGGCCTGGAGCATGACCTCCTTATGTCCCAGAAAAATGACACAGATGCCACTTAGACAGATTGCGCAAAGGTGGCCCAGCACTCAAGCACGTAAATTATGCATAAATGGAGCTTACTTATTATCCACAAATGCAATAATACAGACAAACAATATATCAAGATCTTCCCAAAAAGACACTGAAAGATTTTGATTATAGGTGAGTTAATTCTTTATTCTTTTTTCAAATTCCTAAAATTCAAGATCGCCGACGCGTTTTTTCCTCATGCAGACCTCTTCCAGGCTAAAATATATACAAGCAGACAAGAAGCTATTTACGGGGATTGTTGCCGGGGGGCGTGGCTAGGGGGAACATGGCGGCCAGCTAGAGAGACTGGTCGGGAGTGCCGGTCTTAGGCGGCGTGCTGAAGCGAGTAAAGAGAGGAATCACGGTGGAATAGCGAGGAGATAGCGATGGATTGTGGAGATTTTTAAGCTCGCTAACCCGTGTGAGTCAAGGTGTGCGAGGGTTTAATAATTCAAGGCGGCGGCAGCGGCATAGCGGAGCTCGATTGAGTGAGAGCGAGAATGAGAGGCCGGCAGGTTTCTGTCGGCAAGCGGAGAACAGAGGCGGCGGCTTATGGAGAACGCGGACGGGGGCATTACAAGCTGCACTGCACTAGCGGCAGTGAAAGCAGCTGAGAAGGAAGTAGCAGGAACTTTTACGGAGGTGTCTTCACCGAAGGGATTCGAGCGTTGGAGCCGTGCAGCTTTAGAAAGAGGTAGAGGTAGGCGGGCGGCGGCGAGGCTTCAGTTTTCTGCAGGTGGGGCTGTCGGGAGAGGGACAGCACAGGACCCAGCTGGGGAACTAAATAACTGTAAGGAGGTGGGTACCCGGCCAAAGGAGAAAGGAAAAAGCCCACAAAAATATAATTCAGGTTACGCGCTGAAGAGTACAGGGAAGCCAGCAGGAGGGGGGTGGAGCCCCCATAACGCACAGCAGAAGAGTAAAACTTCATACAAGCTGAATTTAAATAAAAAAAAAAAACAACAACGCAAACAAGCAGGTCAGGAATCCTTGGGAAGAAAATAACTACCAACCCGTCTTTAAATTCTTATTTTAAACCTGTTCCCAAAACATTGGTTCTTGCTAGAGGTTGTAAGCAAGGAGAGTTAACAACCGAGTTGAATAACAGCTGGGCGGAACATTTGAGCCCGAACCGCTATAACATTTTGGAGGTGGAGGAGGCTGCAGAGGCAGAAGCGGGAGAGATGGAGGCCGAGGTTGGCAGTCCGACAGCAACTCCAATAGAAGGTGGCCCATTTAAAAGCCCGATAGAATCAGAAAAACATATGGGAGGGGGAGTTGGTGAGCACGGGGGTAAGATTGACGGGATTGAAGAGGAGGGTGACACTTTAGGAGATGGAGTGATGCATTCAGACAGCATGGTTATAGCCCTTCTAAGAAAATTAGATCTAGATGTCCATAGGGGCTTTGAGGAATCTAAAGTCAAGCAGGATGGCATTAGGGAGGCAGTGGGTTTATTGGAGGCTAAGTTTGATGAGTTAAACACACGGACAGGAAAACTTGAACAGGAGGTTAAGGAGATGCAGGCGGCAGTGGAAGATAACTGTAAGGAGCTCGAAGAGGTCAAATTTAGAGAGAGAGCTTATGAGGACCGGTTAGAGAGGTTGGAAAACATGCAGCGAAGAAATAACCTGAAAGTCTTGAAGCTTCCAGAGGGAAAGGAGGGAGAAGATTTAAAAGGTTTTGTGGTGCATTTATTAAAATCTGAACTGCAGATAGAAGAGTCTGAGGGGGAGATAGCTGCTGATATACAGAGGATCCACCGCGATCCCTTCAGACTGAAGCCAAATCGGTCTAAACCTAGAAGGATTTTGATTAACTTCCTCACTTATGGTCTAAAAGAAAAGATCCTCGCCATGGCATTGAGGAAGGGCTCCCTTATGGTGGGGGAAGCAAAAATTTAGATCAGATCGGACCTGTCGGTAGTTACCGCAAATAGGCAGTGGGAGCTGGGGAAGCGAATTGAGCCCCTAAGGAAACTGGGGGCGACGGTGCAGTTAAAATTTCCAGCTTTCTTAAAAGTTATGTGGAATAATAAAATGTACTCCTTTAGATTTGTGGAAGACGTGGATAGTTTCTTGGAGCACTGTCGGGGTGGTGGTGCATAGTTAATTGATGTAGGTTGAACTCACGGGTTGCCTAATTAGTATAAAACAAAAAAATGGGTTATTTATAGAAGTTTGGGTAGCACGTCTGCTGGTGACTGGCACTCAAAGGGCCTAGGTTTGGGCCTGAGGAATCTGGAAGGGTTTTCCCTGGGAGGGGGGGTTATGGAGGGGAGGGGGTGGACAGTTAGGGCATAGGCGTGGGGGGGGGGGGAGATAGGTAGAAGAGGGGGTGAAAAACAAAAAATTTCTCATGTGCTATGGTCCACCTTGAGGTTAAAAAATTCGAAATCAATATACGATGGTGGAGGGTAAGAGCACGAGGGGAAAAACACAGATGGTGAGATGGGTGTCATGGAATGTTAATGGTTTAAGGGTAAAAGCGAGAAGAGACAGGATCCTGAAGTACTTAAGAGATACCTCAGCAAACATAATGATCCTTCAAGAGACTCATTTAACGGAGGAGGAGTGCAAGCAATTTTTGGGTCGACTTCGGTGGATAAGGTACTTTTATAGTTCACCACAAACAAGGGTTACTAGAGGAATACTTGTGATAATTAGAAATGGGCTAGATTGCCAGGTAGAGAGTAGTATAGGGGATGAGAAAGGTCGGTGGTTGATTGTGACCTTAAAGATAGAGGGATCATTATATAATATTATTGGATATTATGGCCCCAATCAGGACGATGTCACCCCGTTGGTAGAACTAACAAAAGAGATGACAGGGCTGTCAGGTTACGTAGTTCTTGTAGGGGACTTTAATACAGTACTGGGTGCCAAGCTTGACAGATCTGCGAATAGTAGAGCTTTGGGAAATTGCAAAATGGCGGCCAGTGTTAAAAATTTAATAGAGCAGTTTAGGTTATGCGACATCTGGAGGAGGCTGGCCGGGACTGGGCTTGGATATACATACTACAATAAAAAATACAGTCATAGATCCAGAATAGATTTCTTTTTATTAGATGCAAGAATAACGGATAAAGTGAAAGAGGTTGTACATGTAGGGGTTCATTTGTCCGATCACTCATCGGTCTCCTTAGAACTGGAAATTGGGAGATGCGATTTGGATTCAGTCTGGAGGTTAGATCGCACAGTTCTGTACGATCAGGAAGTAATGCAGTCCCTTCAACAGGAGCTTGAAGTCTTTATTGAACAAAATGTAGGATCAACTAGATTGGACATTGTATGGGAGGCTACCAAGGCTTTTCTCCTGGGGCGACTGGGAACCCTGGGGGCTAAGAGAAGGAGAGTATACTACCAGGAAGTATGGAGTTTGGAACAGGAAATCCGAAAGTATGAAACTATTATCATAAATTCGGGGGTAGCTCCTAAGGAGGAGACTCTTCAAGAGCTGGAAGGGTTAAAGGAACAACTTACTGCCGTGATTAATAAAAGGGTGAAGGAGAGATGGGACGCTTCTAGGCAGGATCATTTCGAATACGGGAAAAATCCAGGCAAACTGCTAGCATGGAAGGTTAGGAAAGATCGGGTTAGAAATATGATAAAAGAGATCAAGGTTGGTGTAGAAGGAAAATTAGCCTCAAACACAAACGAGATTGTGGAAGCATTTTTTAATTACTTTGAGGAAGTGTATAGTGAAGATCTGCATCCGGACAGACAGGAGATGGAGGAGTGGGTCAGAGTTCTAAAGTCCTCTACGGAAGAACACCGAAGAGTTTTGAATAGAGAGATCAGGCAGGAAGAGGTAGAGGAAGGTATTAGGCAGGCAAAAAAAGGCAAAGCACCTGGCCCCGATGGTCTTCCTGTAGAAGTCTATAAGAGTTTGATGCAGGGATTGGCACCATTACTAACAAAGGTGTTCAATGAGGTGTTTTCTGAAAAAAGGGAGATTCCTGCATCATGGGACCAGGCAAACATAATCGTCATACCTAAAGCTGGCAAGTCTCCGAAATATATGGATTCATATAGACCTATCTCACTTTTAAACTGTGATTATAAGTTGTTTGCTAAGATTCTGGCTGACAGGCTGGGCAAAGTGATTCCGTACTTTATTCACGAAGACCAAAAAGGATTTGTGAAAGGCAGATACCTAAACGAACTAACGTTTTCCCTGATAGGTAGTATAGATGTCGCTGTCGAGCAGAAGCTTCCTCTGGCGGTGGTGGCTTTAGACGCTGCTAAAGCTTTTGATCGTGTAAATTGGGAGTTTTTGAAAATTTTAATAGAGCATCTTCAGCTAGGGGAAAACGTTCTTCAAATTGTGTCCCGATTATATCACACGCCAAATTCCAAGGTATTGGTTAATGGAGTTCTTACAAAATCTATCAGGATCATGCGAGGAACTAGGCAGGGGTGCCCGCTTTCCCCGCTTTTATTTGACCTTTATATCGAACCGTTGGCCTGCAAAATTAGAGAGACAGAGAATATCCCCGCTTTTACGTTTCAGGGCTGGTCAAGGAAGATAGGGCTATATGCGGACGATATTGTAGTTTTAACATCGAATTTGACAAAGTCACTGGTCGAAATAGAAAGCATTACAAAGAAGTTTGGAGAAGTCTCAGGATATCGATTAAACTCCAACAAAACTGAAATTATGGCTTGGAATATGGCGGTGGAGCCTGGAATCTCAAAAAAACAGATCAGATATCTGGGGATACAAATCACTCAAGATATAAAACAATTAGCATTGGTAAATTTGGCCAAAACCCGGAAAGACATTACCGTACTATTGAGGAATTGGAGCTCAATACCACTAACTATGATTGGTTGGGTAAATTTAATTAAAATGATGGTGCTTCCTAAGTTGACCTTTTTATTTGATTCTATTCCTCTCATGTTTGAGAAAGAGGGGTTAGCTAAATTACAGAGTGAAATTGGTTCATTTATCTGGGGTTCCAAGGGGTCAAGGCTATCTTGGAAAAAAATTCTGAGAAAATATGCTAAGGGAGGTCTAACAGCTCCAGATTTTCAAATTTATTCTTGGGCCTTTTTGCTTAAAAACTGTAGAATGCTCTTCGGAATCCCCAATAATTCAGCAATAGGGGACCTCTTTGCTGCCATGTTGAAAGTAGAAAAGTGCCACTTGCGGGGTTTTCTGTATAAATTCGCAGATCCAAAGTACTTTAAAAAAGTTAGACTGAAGGTCTTAAGAGACTTAGCAACGATGTGGTACCGTATTAGGCGAGTGACAAAAATCCCATACTTCAGTGCGGCTGCACCAATCTGGGAGGCTCCAGGGGCTCCAAGTTGGACGGAGGATGTATTAGCAAGGGCATTAAAAACAGAAGGCCCACAAGTTAGGGGCGAGCTGTTCTGCGAAGGAGCTTTGTTACCGTGGGCGGTTTGCGAGCAACTTTGGGGTCGTAACTTTGCAAAATTTAAGTATCTTCAGATACAAAGCTGGGCGGTAGGTAAAGAAAAGTTAATTGGACGACACAACGAGTTCGAAGAGAAGCTGGTTTCAAACATTCGTATAAAAAAAGAAGTGTCAACATGGTATTGGGAAATAGTCGACATGGAGGATGGCCCTTTTCAACTACCAGAGGTCCTGTGGGGAGAGTGCTTGCCGAGGATCGCTACAGAAGAACAATGGCAAGTAGATATGTTGATTCTTTACAAAGTGGTAAAACCTGCAAATTTAAGGAGGAATCACTTGTTCACTCTCCACAGGGCATATTGGACCCCAAAGAGGCTCGCTAAATTTAAGGATGGGGGCATGGTGTTATGCCCTAAATGCAAAAGCCCAAATGAAGACGACATTCATATGTTTGCGACATGCCCAGAGATTCAAGATTTTTGGGCAGCTGTAAGTACAACACTATCAAAAATGATGGAACTAAATATTACGGTAAGCCCTGAACAGATCATCTCGGGCAGATTGGACACACAAGGTAAGGGCCTTGATGATAACTCTAAGTTGTTTTTCTATGCCATTTTGATTGCTCGAAAAGAAATATGTAAATTATGGGTATCGCCAGAGCCTCCGACAGACTTACAGTGGATCAGAGCTATGAGAGGTATAGCTAAGTTGGACATGGCCGGTCAAAATAACAGGAAGCACCAGTTTTGGAATTTATTTTTAAATCACTATGGGTGAGGGGAACGGGAGTTCAAAATCCTGTGACTTTATTGTTGTGAGAAGAAAAACGGTCCGATGATTAAGTCACTTTAGATACTCTTGGAGGTCAATGTAGTCTATATGCTTCGCTACACCAGGCATGGCTGTGGTACTTCCCATCTCCCTTAAGCCTATAAGCCTGTAGTATAAGCAGTAGGAAACAACCTCTCATAGTTGAGTTGAAAACCACCTAAGGGCGCTACAAGATAAGAAGGGGTGGGAAGTGGCGTATGAGGACAATAAAAGAAAAAAAAAAAAGCTATTTACAATGAATAAACATGTGCTAAACATAAATACATATGAACCAGACAAAACAGTGAACAAAAAATATACATCCAATAAAATAAGCAGTTAAGACATAACTATTCTATGACATAAATGGGAGGAGCACATCTAAAAAAATACATATGATGACAGCAGGGATAAACATGAATAAACATAAGCATAAACATAAATAACTCCAAGCCAGAGATGCTCACTCAGTCACTGTGAATGCAATTGATCTTATTTTCAAAGGCATGGTAGACAGGTTTTGCCCCATTAAGAGTGAAAGACAAAACAAATGGATTTTAGTGCAACCATCAATTGTCACAGATTCCCATACTGACTTTCTAGCACAACACGAAAAATATATGTATGGTAAATGGTCAGATAGCATTAATTCAAAACATCGTCAAATTATAGATGCTCTCAAATTCAGTAATGACACATTTAATGTTGTTATAAAAAACATAGTTAATACATTTAACCCCAGAGTGGGAGGAAGACATAACAGCTACATTAAAATGCACCCAATAGTTACCCTGGCTTCACATAATAACTTCTTTTTTATATTAATTATTAAAAAACACAGCATAAATATAAATCAAACAATGAAAAGAGAGAGAGAAAGAGACACAAAGACCCAAATTGACCACAAACCCCACAGCTACCATTAAGTTGTACTGGCATACCTTTACTGTACTCAAAAGCTTTGCTTGACATGAGATTTCTTATGTGCGATCAGATCAAATAGCATACCAAGCCAGTCTGAAAAAGAATAATAAAACACAAACTAGCCTTTAAATATGAACAAATGTTGCATATCCTTTATGCTGATGACCTGGTGCTGTTTAGCAACATTCGAATAGGCCTTCAAAGACTGCTTAACACTCTTGGAGCTTATACGGATAAGAATGGCTTGGAAATATTTTTGGAAAACAAGTGTGATGGTGTGCAACGTCCTTCTAAGATTAATCAAAAATGGCTCAAGATAAACAAAATTGGTGAGGTCAAACTCTATGTATTCCTAGGAGTGAAAATAGATGCAAATGGCTCCTTTGGTTCCCAGAAGAAGGTGATAAGGGCAAAAGCACAGGCAATCAATTTTGGATTCTCATCAAAGGGCAGATCCATTCGAGACCATGTTCTAAAGCCCATGGGATCAGTTATGAAAGCCAAACTGTTGTCAACCCCTGCATACAGATCGGAGATTATGCTGGGTGACAATGCTCTTTTGTTAAATAAATTGATTGTAAGAGCCTATAAACAGGCCTTTAGGCTCCCCAAGTCTCCTGCGCAGATCAAGCTGTTAGACAGGCGACGTTCGTAAAGCTTTGTCATAACCCTGGCTAATCTAGTCTGGATTGAAATTAACCTACAATCGGGCAATGGTGCTCACAAGAAATATTTCGAAAACAGCATTAGGATGCTTGAACTGGGTGAACTTAGGACCTCTAATATCTCTGGGCAAGCCTTTAAGAAACAAGTAACTAAATCTACTAAACTGAAAAGTTGGGTGGCAGACAAAGAAAGCCTGTTTAGACGTCGCCATGGGTGGCTGGTGTTGAAATCATATTCCATTCTAAGAGAATCAGCCCTGCTGGCACCACCTTTCCACTGGAAGATCAAAGTGACATTTCTGGCCTTAAGATTAAGAGAAATACCCACACTAGACCTCATGCCAAAATGAAGGATGACCGGTCTACGTTAAGATCGGTCCTGCCGTCTATGCCACCGGGGGAATGAAACATTGCTTCACATTGTATGGGTTTGTCCTGTATTGATGGTTCAACTAACATCTCTATTAAGACGAGAGTTCCTTGAATGGGGAATAAGGTCAGGCAGGCCTGCCCTGATGGAGTCCATGGACCCAAACAACACAATGCTGAACATTAGATTGACTCAGGTATTGAACACTTTTAAAAGGATGATCATCTAACAGGTTATGCATTGTGTATTCTGGAGGGGGCTCCCAAATGTAATTCTAAAACTTGATAAATCAGAAACCCCTTAGAGAAACGTAACATGCACAGATAATCGTTAAGGACGGGCTGTCGGGTTTGCAATAATCAGCTGCTCCCTATCCTGTTACGCTCAGAATCTACTTTGTCTATTTTTGTATTTTAATTATGTGAAGTCTTGCACAGTTGCACTTTTACAACGGGACTCATAGCCCATCCGGCACTGTATACATACCCTCTGCCATGCTTATATGCACCTTAATTATTTATATTAATCTGCTTAAGGGAACTTTTGCTGTCAATATGGCAATCCTGCATTTTAGACATTAGGGAAAACATCAGCCCCTGTTTAGCCACTTTTATCCAATGTAGCTTTGTGTTTGTCATCTCGACTAAAATACCTAGGAAGGAAAGTTGAAGAAAGCAAAGAGCTTGTAGTGTGATACCTAGTGGCTGTATTAGTTGTATGATACATCTCCTTTTTTTTTTTTTTGGGAAACAATTTTTATTGATAATAAAAGTAAACAATGGACATTTTCAAGGTATACATTGTACTTATCAGCCATGCATAGTTAATATGAAGACATGTGGTGGACACATTATATTATCACAAGGAAACAATAATATTATAATCAGTACATCGAATCAACATAAGCTTTCCAGTCCTGGATAATCCCATCTCCCCTCCCTAACAATCTGAATCAGTATCACTTTCCAACTGGGGTGGTTCACAAATATATCCTCTATACTCATTCCAGGCTCCCCAAAATTTTCCCCACTTTCATGACATTTCCGATTTAAATATACTGCCTTTTCGGCAACCATCCCAGAGTCCAAATCCGTACTCCAGTCTCTGAGCGCCGGTAACACAGGGGATCCCCAGGACTTGGCCACATTCCGTTTAGGGTACGTAATACCCAACGTTGCCCAATCGTGCAGGGGGTTGCTTAGGTCATTCGGCTCCCAAATGTTCAGCAGGCAACGATGCGGCTCAGGGAGCAGCGAAACATGAACCACTTGAGATATAGTTTGCATTACCTTGATATTTCCACACCCCTCATTCTTCCTTGCCCATGGTCTGACCATTTTTTAATTTCATTTTCCTTTGCTATTACCTCTCGCGCCAGTCGAACTCTCGAGGGAAACCTCTTAGCCAGGAACTGGAATAGGGCCGACCTTGCCGAATTTGTCACCCTTCTCAGGGCATCCCCTCCTGCTGATTGCGACTCTCTAGATGTCCAGGCATCGGGCTTAAGGCTTTGGCTCGAATCAGCTAGTGATACCGTAGCCCCTCTTAAACGCATCAAATTAAAGCGCCCCCACGACGCGCAAAGATGGTTTTCCGAGGAACTTAAAATTATGAAACTCAAGCTTAGACAGGCCAAGCGTTGCTGGCGGCGAGGTTATACCCCAGACAAGAAGCTGATATTTGCGGCTCGGCTTAAAGAGTATAAGCTTGGTATTCTACAGGCAAAAACCTCATATTTCTCCAAAAAAATCGTCGACTCGGCCTCCAAAGCTAAAGACATCTTTTCTATCATGGTAGAATTGTCGCATCCTGATAGGGTGACTATAAAACCTCTCCCCTCTCAGGCCCTTTGTAATTCCCTTAATTTTTTCTTTGTTGATAAAATAGCAAAAATTAAAAATAGTATTGCCAACCGAACTCCCTCAGCCTCATCCATCTTGTTCACTACCCCTGCTACCTCCAACCCCCATTTAGTTGATCATGTACCTCCGATTTCTGAGGAGGAATTCTCGGCCCTGCTAAAAAAGGTGGACTCTGGCTCTCCCACTGATTGTTGCCCCCCCTTATGTCTTGCAAGAGGCCTTCACTGCTTGTCCTATGCCTCCTCTGACACTTCTTAATGACTCACTTAGAATGGGCTCGGTTCCCAGCGCCTTTAAGATCGCGGAAGTTGTGCCCATTTTAAAGAAACCCAACCCTGATCTGTCCATTATGAGTAATTTTCGTCCCTTCGCCCTGCTCCCCTACCTGAGCAAAGTATTGGAAGCCCATGTCACCAACTTTCTGAGCTCCTTCATTGAACATACTCAATTTCTCGACCCCCAGCAGGCGGGTTTTAGAACCGCCCATTCCACTGAATCGGTCATACTTTCGGTGATGGAGGAGCTGCGAAGGGGGGCGGACCTAAAGACCAACCATATCCTGGTGCTCCTGGACTTATCGGCCGCATTTGACACCGTCGACAATGACATTCTGGTCTGCCGTGTCAGTGAGGCCGGCGTCCGGGGGCTGGCCCTCGAGTGGGTTCGCTCTTTTTTAAGCGATCGTTACCAGGCTGTCCGCCTCTCCCACTTTTCCGCCGATAAAGTCAGGTTGACATGTGGTGTCCCTCAGGGCTCTTCCCTCTCCCCTCTCCTTTTTAATTTGTACCTTACCCCTCTCATTCACTCTTTACGAGGCTGTAATGTCACTGCATTTAATTATGCAGACGATATCCAGCTGGTCTTTGATATTGACTCCTCGGCCCAATCCATCCACAATTTTTAATCTGTTCTGTACTTTATTAGCGACTGGATGGGGGAAACCATTTGAAGTTCAACCCCGACAAGACCGAGTTGGTTCTAATCGGGGGTGCTTCCAACCCTTGGAATTCTAACTTTTGGCCCCCATGTCTGGGCCCTCCTCCCCTCCCTGTCGACTCTGCAAAATGCCTTGGAGTCATCATTTGTAAAGATCTCTCGATGAAGCCCCAGATCAATGCTATGGTCTCATCCAGCTTCTTTCATTTGCGTACCGTCCGGAAGATATCTCGCTTCCTGACGACAGAGGCCCTCACCCTGGCATTACTGGCTCTTGTAATCTCCAGGTTAGACTATGCCAATTCCCTTTATGTCGGCATCCCTGCCTACCAGTTGAATCGCTTGCAGCTGGTAGAGAACTAGCCTGCAAGACTGATCTTTCATCAGCCCAGGCACCACCATGTCCGATCCTTGCTTAAAACTCTTCATTGGCTCCCAGTAGCCAAGCGCTGTGAGTTCAAACTAGGTTGTACCATCTTTAAAGCCCTGGCCGGCCTTGGTCCTGCCTTCATTTCCTCTCTTCTTCATCATTACTCCCCTTTGCGCAACCTTCGGTCTCCCATCTTGCTCTACTTACAACTCCCACTTTCAAACGAAAGAAGTATGGAGGCCTTAGATTTTCGTTCCTGGCTCCCTCTCTTTGGAACGTGCTTCCCCTAGAGTTTAGACTCACTACTTCGTACGCCCATTTCAGATCTCTCCTGAAAACCTACCTGTTCCGTATGGCTTACGACTAGGTATTCTTTTCCTTTTTCTTGTTTTTCTCATTTCCCTCCTGTTGCCAGCACTCTTTTTTGTCCGTCTCCATTTTGCCTCTAGCGCCATGAAACCGTTGGGTGTAAGTGCGCTCTATAAGAGTTTTTAACGTAACATAACATAACATACCTTGGACCAATAACTAGCAATCAAAGGACATTCCCAGATAGTATGATAGAACGTCCCCGCCTCCCCGCAGCCTCTCAAACAATACTGGTTTGTAGCTTCCTCTATCCTATGTAGTGTGACCCTAGTGTAATATACTCGGTGTAGGACTTTCAATTCTATCAGTCTGAGCCGTGATGATACAGCAACCTCCTGAGGTGAGGAGAGTGCGGTCTGCCAGTCTGATTCGTCGAAGTCGCCTAGTTCCGTAGTCCAGGCGGTTTTAAGTCTGTTCATGGGGTCAGGCATATTACTCATTAACTTACGGTAGACCAATGAGGTCGCCTTGTTAAGCATGTGTTCCGTTAGCAGTCTATCCTCTAAAGGAGTGGATTCTGGTAGTTTTCCCTCAGCCGGAAGCACCGACCGAAGGGCATTAGTGATTTGTAAGTGATACATCTCCTTTTAATTCATTTTGTATGTATTTTTTGCATTATGAACTGTGTGATTTTATTTGTGGTGTCAATAGACTAACAAACAAACTAATACTTACATATCCCCCTTCAACTTTTATCATTTTAAATTAGGTAGCGTCTATTGAAAGCAACAAAAATTCAGATTTGATTAACTGTACAGGAACACCCTTTAAACAACATGCCAAATTAGCCATGGGCGCCGTAAACGCTCAAAAGAGACTTATCTCTTTATAGACGGAGTGACCCAAAGAAGTTCCACACTCATGTGGGCTAACAAAACCCCGTTATTTTTGTGAATGCATCTGCACTGATAAAGGAGAACCAAAGCCTAATGTAAAAAAAATGCACTTATCTCCTCATATCTGCCTAATGAAAAATGTCTAAGTCATGATGTGAAATGAAACGCTGAAATGGGAAGAGAAATTAAACCGTAAATGAGCCAGGTGGCTGATGGGGTTTAGGCAACAGTAAAAGGCAACTTCTCTAAACGTTCTATATTAAGCGTTCTGTAGGTAATTTCATTTTTACCCATACTTTTTTGCACAAGTGTCACGTTATAAGGCAAAACAGTTCAGTCACATTCAAATATTTCCTTGGTACTCGATTTAGCTTCAAAACTTGCACTGTCCACCTTAACTAGAAAATAAATCTCAATGGACTTTGGCCATGTTGAAGCATAGATATGCAATTTTGTATGATATCAAGGGCAGAGGAAACAATATTATTCAATGAATAAATACGTGTTGACAATGTTGTCATCCCCTTATTGACAACTTCCCAAGTTTTTTCTAAATTTTCATTAGCAATTTGTCTTACACTTTCAGCAGCTTCGTGAGTGAAATTTTCGAAATTTCGTTATAAGTGGCATATAAAACATCAGGGGCATATTACCAAGCAATAGCGATAATTATCGCTATTGCTTGGTTAGAGAGAAAATGTTACCGCTAAGCTGCGGCGATTTTTACCGCAGATAAACCTTGGTATTACCAAGGTTTATCGCAAATGCGATAAAAAACGGCCGCAATGCATGAATATCGCTGAAAAGTCAGCGATATTCATACATTACCGAGCTAATGCTCTTAGCCATGTTATCCACCTCCCATTGGATAACATGGCTAAGAACTGCTATGGGGCAGGTGTTAGCTTTTGGAGATATTCGCGCTTAGCGCGAATATCTCCAAAAGTTGGTAATAGGAGATAGCGATGTTAGCGACTGTTTCCAGTCGCTAACATCTTGGCACGCCCACTTTGCATGTCATTAGTGATAAATATCACTGACATGCAAAGTGGGGCCCAAGATGGTCGCTATCTCCTACTAGCTGTCGCTAACTGGTGTTAGCGACAGCTAGGTAATAAGGAGATAATTTTATCTCTGCTTTCTTGGCTTTTAAAGCCAAAAAAGCGGAGATAACCCCCCTTGATAATATGCCCCCTAGAGAGAGGAGATCTGGGACCCAAGAAAAAAATCTTGCAAATTCATATTATCAGAAAGGAGGGATAAGTGGTCTTTAACTGTGGACAAGGTGGAATGTTCCAACCATTGCTGACATAACTTTCCTAATCTACAGGTAGTAACTACTCCTGAGTGTTGTAAAGGAATATACCAGGAGTCTGGCCTGCTTACTTTAAGCACATTCAAAGAGTTTTTTTAAAACTGCATTACAGTCATTGGTATCAACTGGCCATAATACCCACCCATCTGAACCAGAAAGAGAAGAATGATGCCTTCTATTGACACCCTTTCATTAAGTTTTTCTTCTGTGAAATTAACAAACTGTTGCCGTTTAGCAGATTTCACAACAGAGGGAATGTTCGGCAAATTTATATTTTTATCATTGGCTAACCCTGTACATGAAGTCTGTTGTACTGTTTTGTTTTAAAGATCATTTGGCGAGGGATCAGGCAAGCCGTACATAAAGCTTCTTTGCCTTGGATCTGTCAGTCCAGTGTACCCCATACAGTTTTTAACTCAATATTTTCCTTCTGATACTCAAAACCCTGTAGGGCAAGTTGTGAAATAAACAAATCAGAAAAAACCATTTAGTTTGTGTGAGCATATTTTTCTTCATTGGAGAAGGCATAAAAAACAGTTCATAGGGACATGACTAGAAAAATACGGGAACTTTTTAAATATGTTCTAAAACTTCCCATAGGTGATGCCAGGCAGGTTCCCACTCTATATAATTAAAAAAAAACACATGGAGTACTAGCTCTGTGTAATAAATGAAGCGCATAATGATGGTAGTAAAACGTCACCATAATTTGCAGAATTCAAATATAAATCTTAATTTTCAAATTATGTGAATGATTCTAATTTAGATAGCATATTAGAAACAGACATAGCATCCTGTTGATCTGTAATGGGACCTGGGGTAATAACGTCATCCCTAGCAACTTTAAACACATATGAAATTTGCAATGTGTGTGTTGGACGAAAAAAATGATATAGGGATCTTTATCCCAAATAATATCATAATGCACAGGAAATGTAGTAATGCTCACAAGGGACAAGCTGTTTTGGACTTTATGTGATGAAGAATGGGGCATAAGCACCTCAGCTACAAGTTCTGGTGAAGTACAATCTGGGAGATTGTGTCCATTCACATGACCCTGTGGCAAAGCATCTTTCAGTTCAGTCCCCTTCCCCCTCAAAAGCTTAAGCGTTAAAGACTTTCCTTTAGAATTAGCATTAGAGGTATGGATGCACTTATAGGAATCACACACTTTGAGTGTGGTGAATTCTGAATCTGTATTCCGCAAAGCCAGAACCAAAGCTTTCAATACAGCCAGCTGAGTAGTACAGTCACCTAAAGTTTCTATATATGTTCTTTGTGCCTGAAATACATCATCTTTCATGACACCCTTCAATGCAGCACATGCCACTGAGTATTTGTTCTTTGTACCAACCAAAGACTGGGTAGAACCATAAGTATTGGTCATGAAAGTTTATTCATCTAAAGGCAAAATTTCACTAGAAATGCGGTTATCATGTTGGTACTGGAGACATTCCTGTGTTTGCAAACATAATCTACATCAGTAGTTTTCCAAGGTCTTTATTGAATGTGAAGGAGCCCATTTCTTTAAGAAATGTGGTGCTAGGCTTTTGCCTTCATTCGATAATTTATGTCCCAAAAACAGGACAGTGAGAAAGGTAATTTTAAATTTTGGAAAATTAAATTTATAGCCATGGTCAGTGAATCCCAGAATAAGGCGATCCACTCTGTCCAAAATGTATGTTTAAATCATCACCTGTGATGTAAATGTTATCAACATAGGACAATGCTTCTGAGTAAATTTCTTGTCAAATTGATGTTACTCGGACAGCACACAGACCTGCACTGTTCTCATACCCTTGGGGAGCCTACAGAACCTTTCTTGTGCACCTAGCATGTAGAACGCCATTAAATTGTCGCTTTCAGGTGCAACATTTTGACAGAAAAAGCCATTGGAAATGTCCAATGTAGTTTTGTATTTTTGCAAACTATGTTATTTATAAAGCCAGTGCTGTGGCAATCCTGTACATTAAAAGTTTGCGTGTGACTGTTTAAATGCCAGTAGTCTAAGACCATACAATAAGAATGATCAGGTTAAGTACAGAAAATAGTGGATCATTCATAGGGGAGGCACACAGCTTAATGACACCCTGAGAGTCTAATTGTGATAGAATCTTCTTAACTGGGCATTTAGCTTCATATTTAATAAGGTATTGTGCTTGCACCTGTGGCCTGGACCTTAAAGGTATAACATAATAAGGATGAATTTTTATCCCAACCCGCATGATTGTGAGATACTACTGGGGCTTGTGCAAAAGCCCAGTCTATAGCATATGCTACTTTAACTTCCTCGGGAAAGAGATTGTAAAAGAAAGGTATGATTACTTCCTCCCTGTGTGGGTTGTTTCTAACAACCTCAGCCAAGAGAAGGTCTTATTCATTGTTTAAATTCTGCCAGAATATTACTTTAGTAGGACGCGGTATGTCACCCTCAAATTGTATGTCCAAATCATAAAGTCTATCACAAGGGTTTAGCCGCTAATCTGGAGTTCAACCTATACATAGTGATTAGTCGGTCTCACCACACAAATCTCTTGAAGAATCTGGTGAACTATTGTGACCTCTGCTGCACAATTGAGAAGAGTTCTCCCCACATCTTGGTCCAAAGAAGAGCTCTGAGTATTTTTGGCATATTTAGTGGAAATTCCAACCAATTTATCCTTTTTAAATTGAGTTTTTTGTCAAAGTTCCTCTTCCTTTTTTCTGCTGGCATCAGAAGAGCTCTGTGAGTCTATTTTCGGTTTGAGATACTGCTCCTGTCTGTGATCACTTTGTCCCCCTCTCTCTAATTGCTTGTCCTCACAAGTCCTGCAAGGAACGAGATGGACATGTATCAGAATACAGATACATAGCAGGCTGTTTAAGTATATCTCTGTTACATAAATTGTAAAAAACGTTCGGAAGACACCGGTTGCGGAGATACAGTCCGTGTTTTAGCTTTGTTTTTATCCCACTGCTTTTTAGAGGACTCAGGTGTCTGCTTGGTATTTTTGGCATCAGATTTGCCTTTAAGTTGTGGCTTATTAGCCCTGATTCCCAAACTATCTCGATGTATAGATTAATACGTTTCAGAAAATATGTTAGGCAGCTCGCGTTCCTAATCTGCAAGGGAAACTAAAGTGAGCCATTGGTGTGTCACTGCCTCCCCTTTGACATCACTTAAAATAATTTTGGACACAGTGGCAAAGTTGCCAATGATTTTTAGCCCCAAATCCAGGGCAGGGGCTTCCGCATGTCCAGCATGAATCAGTTTATGGACCTCAGGTAAAAAAGCAATTGAAGCAGTACCATGAGTAATGGTATAAATGGCAGCAAATACAGTACCCCATGTATTACACTCCTCAACAGGGAGTACCATAACAAGTGGCAGACATATGGTGAGAATTCTAAATTTGTAATTGGGTCCCGTCTGGGAAAAACACCACCTCAAGCTGATTTATGTTTTGCTCAATCCAAAGTGGAATTTCACTGCATTTGGAAGGGGCTCTACATATAATGGCATTAATGGTAATTGGAATAACTGCAGGTTAAGCTAGCTGAACCTGACCAGCTTGAGGAGCCTGTGAGAAGCTGGCCTGGTGTATGACGTCCACTAATGTAAGTGAGCACCTTGCATCAATCCAGACAACCCTTATGGTAATTTAAGCGGTCTTAGACAACCTTAGAAAGCTATCTAAGTGGTAGCTGTGGAGAGCAGCTTTCAGGCTTAGTCATTAAGGAGTGTAAAGTAGTTTGCTTTACCTGAATGCAATCTTGTAGTATAGATTAAATGAAAAAGAACCACACAAAGGGGTCGATTCCGATCCAGTAAAAAAACGTCCGTACGAGTCGTAGCCAGAGCCCTCGACGTACGACTCGTACACACGCCGTACGACCCGACAAGTACGATCCGGACTGGGGCATCAGGACGCGATCCGTATGGTCCACGTCAGGTAAGGCTGATTCGTACGGAAAAACGCACAATCACATACACACCATACGGTGCGTACCCCCCATGATCGCAGGGCTACGCACCATACACCCAGCGTACATGGGGTATGGTGCGTACCCCTGCGATCATGGGGGGTACGCACTGTACCCCATGTACGCTGGGTATAAGGGGCGTACATCTGCGATCATGGGGGGTACGCACCGTACCCGGGGGGGCGTTACTTACCTGTTTCGGTGCGAACTCTGCTTTTACGGCTGTTTTCGGCTCCCATACAAAAAGGGTTGTACGGTGCGTACTTGACACGTATCGTACTTGCTGGGTCGTATAAACCAGCCGCAAGCCATACAGATGTCGCGTACAACGGGTTACGACGGAGAACCGTACAGGGATTCGAGTCGTACGGTCTCTGTACGATTCGTACGGAGTCCGGCTCCTGGTACGAATCGTACTTCGACGTACGTACGCGGGACGTTGCAGGGTACGATTCCTACAGGAAAAACGATCCGAACGGCTTTTCGGAGCGGTTATTCCCGAATCGGAATCGACCCCAAAGTATGTATAAAAATATGTATTTATCATATACCACTATCTAGTACGTTACGGTATCTCCCACATGGACATAAAGCACACAATAATTTAGCAAAGAAGTTTTCAGGCAACAGTAAAAATGTCAAGATAGCCCTGGTGATTAATGCTTCTGCTGGAGGGATATCAAAGTTTTGTCTGGTGGTAGATTTGACTCATCATAAAGTAGCACAGAGGGTTAATAAGCCTGCTGCAAAGAATGTGTACCATGTAGATCACAGAACTGTATTGTATGGATAGCTCAGTGGGTTACTGCTTTTCTCACAGAGATCCTTTGGTTACTTGCAGTTCATAAGTTACAATCTTAATATAGCACAGTGACTTATGAACTGTCATCAAAGAGCTGTATGCAAACTGTACGGTAAAGGTCAAAACATTATACTTTTTTTCTGCAGTCTTTCATGATCCTAATGTTACAAAAAAATTGTTATTTGTGTAGAAATACAATCTTATTAGTAAAGCCAACCTCAGCAACGTTGGTACCTATTAAATCCTGAGTTTGTGCTTCTCCAGACCAAATATTGTTACATTATACAGCTGACTAGTATGGGTGGTGTGTGATTCCTACTCCTTTCAAACCTCATTGTCTTATGTGACATTTACTATAGACTGATTCACACATGTATGAATTGTCTCAGTATAATGTATGTATGTTTGAAGTAAAGTGCTCTGGTGCCCAGCACTGGTATGAGTATCACTATAAAACAAATTAAATGCCTGTGAGAGGGGCTATTGAGAGGTGAGGGCACGGTTAGAGGGTGACAATGAGGGATTGCCTGGAAAGGAGGAGCTTGGAGGTTTGTTAAAGTCAGTAGCTGAAGCATTGGACAATGGTGTCAAACATGACTGCTTTCGAAACAGAAGTGTGGAAATACGGAGGCCTATCATTTTCAAATAGATAATTGTTTGCTCATATGTAAGCCTAACTATTTGAAACAATATAGTTAATGCCATATAGTTTGCTCTTTTTGGCATTATCTTGAAATCTAATCGTACCTGAAAGAACAATTTTAGTACTCCTATTAGGAAATTTTTTGAAATTCTATTATAATTTGTTTTATTTTTATTTTGCTACTTTGTGTTCTATGGGAATTTTCTGTTGTGTTTTTGCCTCTAAAAAGAAAAAAAAAGAAAAGGGAAAGAAGTTTGATGTCATAAAATGTTTCACCTTCTGTGCAGAAGAGTCTATCTGTGGGAGTTGATGGAATCAGCTGGTGGATGAGTTCTTGCCTATTAAACCTCCTACTTAAACCATGTATTGTGATTGCAGCTTCTGCTATTTCTGACCGTCCTAAGATGATCAGCGTCATATGCAGCATTGGAAAGCACAGTGCTAACATGGTTTACGTCATTTCTGACAACTGGAACCCACCAAGTCAAGCCAGGTATTTTCCTCTCCACAGCGTCTGCCATCAATTGCATGATCCTGAAGGTTCTGCATTCTCACCTTGCCTTGTGAGGTTTCATCTGGCACCATAGGCACCAACACTGGTGGTACACAATGTAGGGTATCATATACACTGAGACAATAGCTCTTCACTATCAGGATGCAAACTGTTATAGGGATTGCAAAATTTGGATGGATCGTAACTGGCTTCATTCAGTTCCCATCCTGCCCATAAACTAGGCTGTAGCACATTTTTCTCTTTGTACATTTGCTGCATCTTCCAGCACACATGTGAAAAGGAAAAACTGTGAGAAATGATAGCATTTCTCCTTTTTACGCCTGCCTCAGGGTAGTCCAGGATTTTTGTGTATATCCCGGTCTACAACTCTTTCCCGATAGGCATTTGTGTTAAAAACCCATGAGTGGTTTCATCGAAACGCCATGCTCCCCAAATGGAACGCCCACTGGACGCAAAGTAATGCAAGGCTGCATTGCATTACTTTGGGTTACAAACCAACGCATGATTTTTATAGGTTTGTAGATCTGGGCCAGGATAAATATTTCAGCCCAAAACACAGAGGGCCTCATTTACGAGGTCCTAGCGGCACTTTTGCGCCACCAGAGCATTACTTTTTTGACACTCCAGTGGTGCAATGTGCTGCAACACATTTACAATGCCATGTAAAGCTACTTTAAGTATTTTTTATGGTCTTGTAAATATGTGCCCCTTTCACGCAGAACTCCAGGGATGGCGTTAGGGACTCGCAACGTGGAGAAATATCCTTTTTAGGGCTCGGGCCTACGCCACCACGAAGTGGGGGGCGGAGCGTCCGAGCTCTTATGTATTCGGAAAAAAAAAGAATTCTGAAAGGGGTCCTGCTGGCACATTCCTTAGTGCGCGCCGCGTTTTTTCTGGCATCTGCCTAGTGATTCGTCTTCGCTGTGCTGTCTATTTAGTAGCCTTGACGTGATAGGCTATATTTACTTTTCGGCCGTCATTTATTTCAGTTTCATGGCATAAAGTGTGCGGTTACGTGCCCGGCAGACTTATTAATCTTAATTAGGAGCTGTCAGAGTGCCCGTGTAATGCAATGCAGATGCTGGGAGCGCGTTCACCATTGCAGGACCTGTCAGAGTGCCGCGTTCACGGCGGAGATAATTGAAAGAAGTTTCCTGTAGCTTCAAGGGCAGTCACAGTACTTTTTAAGAAACACGCGTAGAAGAATACATAAATCCTCAATTACCAGCTGTCCGAGGTGCTGGTAATTGAAGGCAGATGGTGCTGGGAGCGTGTGCACTGCTGTGAGCCGGCCAGCAATGTAGAGAATCACATGCATCAGATCTAGTTTTCACACCATCACACACACACACGCACACACGTACACACACACGCACATACACACACACACACACCTTTGCACAATGGTGCCTGCTTGTGCATCATGGAGCAGTGCAGTGGGAGAATGCAGGAACAGGCCTTTTTTAGTAAATACAGCTCGCCAATATTTCTCTCTCAATTGAACCACGCACACAGAAACATTGATTGCTGGGATCAGTTGCGCTAACATTTAGTAAATTTGCCCTTTACTTTCCACTTTTTTTCAAGTTTCTTACCTAAAATATTCATCACCCCTGGTCCATTTTTTAGATCACCAGAACTCTCCATCTTTATCCTTTACCCCTTCTCCCCCACCCCCAGTGGTCATCCATATTGTTACTTCTTCTAAGCTTACATAGTATGTAATAAGCAGTTTATAAGGAGACAATCACATCACATGGGGCTCTAAGGCTGGTACACTGACATAGAAGGGAGGCTCACACTAACATCAGAAAACTGACACAGGAGTAGAGTAGTGAGTAAAGTAGTGAGTGCAGAGTAGTGAGTAGTGAGTAGAGTAGTGAGTAGAAAGTAGTGAGTGGAGAGTAGTGAGTAGAGTAGTGAGTAGTGAGTAGTGAGTAGTGAGTAGAGTAGTGAGTAGTGAGTAGTGAGTAGAGTAGTGAGTAGTGAGTAGAGTAGTGAGTAAAGAAGTGAGTGCAGAGTAGTGAGTAGTGAGTAGAGTAGTGAGTGGAGAGTAGTGAGTAGAGTAGTGAGTAAAGAAGTGAGTGCAGAGTAGTGAGTAGTGAGTAGAGTAGTGAGTGGAGAGTAGTGAGTAGAGTAGTGAGTAGTGAGCAGAGTAGTGAGTAGTGAGTGCAGAGTAGTGAGTAGTGAGCAGAGTAGTGAGTAGTGAGTGCAGAGTAGTGAGTAGTGAGTAGTGAGTAGAGTAGTGAGTAATGAGTAGAGTAGTGAGTAGAGTAGTGAGTAGAGTAGTGAATAGAGTAGTGAGTAGAGTAGTGAGTAGTGAGTAGTGAGTAGTGAGTAGTGAGTAGAGTAGTGAGTAGAGTAGTGAGTAGAGTAGTGAGTAGAGTAGTGAGTAGTGAGTAGAGTAGTGAGTAGAGTAGTGAGTAGTGAGTAGAGTAGTGAGTAGGTGAGTAGAGTAGTGAGTAGTGAGTAGAGTAGTGAGTAGAGTAGTGAGTAGAGTAGTGGGTAGAGTAGTGAGGTGAGTAGTGAGTGCAGAGTAGAGAGTAGAGTAGTGAGTAGTGAGTAGAGTAGTGAGTAGAGTAGTGAGGTGAGTAGAGTAGTGAGTAAAGTAGTGAGTGCAGAGTAGTGAGTAGAGTAGTGAGTAGAATGTAGTGAGTAGAGTAGTGAGTAGTGAGTAGAGTAGTGAGTGGAGAGTAGTGAGTAGAGTAGTGAGTAGTGAGCAGAGTAGTGAGTAGTGAGTGCAGAGTAGTGAGTAGTGAGTAGAGTAGTGAGTAGTGAGTAGAGTAGTGAGTAGAGTAGTGAGTAGTGAGTAGAGTAGTGAGTAGTGAGTAGAGTAGTGAGTAGTGAGTAGAGTAGTGAGTAGTGAGTGCAGAGTAGTGAGTAGTGAGTAGAGTAGTGAGTGCAGAGTAGTGAGTAGTGAGTAGTGAGTAGAGTAGTGAGTAGAGTAGTGAGTAGAGTAGTGAGTAAAGTAGTGAGTAAAGTAGTGAGTAGTGAGTGTAGAGTAGTGAGTAGTGAGTAGAGTACTGAGTAGAGTAGTGAGTAGTGAGTAGAGTAGTGAGTAGTGAGTAGTGAGTGCAGAGTAGTGAGTAGTGAGTAGAGTACTGAGTAGTGAGTAGAGTAGTGAGTAGTGAGTGCAGAGTAGTGAGTAGTGAGTAGTGAGTAGAGTAGTGAGTAGTGAGTAGTGAGTAGAGTAGTGAGTAGAGTCGTGAGTAGAGTAGTGAGTAGAGTAGTGAGTAGTGAGTGCAGAGTAGTGAGTAGAGTAGTGAGTAGTGAGTAGTGAGTAGAGTAGTGAGGTGAGTAGTGAGTAGTGAGTGCAGAGTAGTGAGTAGTGAGTAGAGTAGTGAGTAGTGAGTAGAGTAGTGAGTAGTGAGTAGAGTAGTGTGTAGAGTAGGTAGTGGTGAGTAGAGTAGGTAGTAGTGAGTAGAGTAGTGAGTAGAGTAGTGAGTAGAGTAGTGAGTAGTGAGTGCAGAGTAGTGAGTAGAGTAGTGAGTAGTGAGCAGAGTAGTGAGTAGAGAAGTGAGTAGAGTAGTGAGTAGTGAGTGCAGTGAGTAGAGTAGTGAGTAGTGAGTGCAGAGTAGTGAGTAGTGAGTAGAGTAGTGAGTAGATTAGTGAGTAGTGAGTGCAGAGTAGTGAGTAGTGAGTAGAGTAGTGAGTAGTGAGTAGAGTAGTGAGGTGAGTAGAGTAGTAAGTAAAGTAGTGAGTGCAGAGTAGTGAGTAGAGAAGTGAGTAGTGAGTAGAGTAGTGAGTAGTGAGTAGAGTAGTGAGTAGTGAGTGCAGAGTAGTGAGCAGTGAGTAGAGTAGTGAATAGAGTAGTGAGTAGTGAGTGCAGAGTAGTGAGTAGTGAGTAGAGTAGTGAGTAGAGTAGTGAGTGCAGAGTAGTGAGTAGTGAGTAGAGTAGTGTGTAGTGAGTAGAGTAGTGAGGTGAGTAGTGAGTAGTGAGTGCAGAGTAGTGAGTAGTGAGTAGAGTAGTTAGTAGTGAGTAGAGTAGTGAGTAGTGAGTAGAGTAGTGAGTAGAGTAGGTAGTAGTGAGTAGAGTAGGTAGTAGTGAGTAAAGTAGTGAGCAGAGTAGTGAGTAGAGTAGTGAGTAGAGTAGTGAGTAGTGAGTGCAGAGTAGTGAGTAGAGTAGTGAGTAGTGAGTAGAGTAGTGAGTAGAGTAGTGAGTAGAGTAGTGAGTAGTGAGTGCAGTGAGTAGAGTAGTGAGTAGAGTAGTGAGTAGTGAGTGCAGAGTAGTGAGTAGTGAGTAGAGTAGTGAGTAGAGTAGTGAGTAGTGAGTGCAGAGTAGTGAGTAGTGAGTAGAGTAGTGAGTAGAGTAGTGAGGTGAGTAGAGTAGTGAGTAAAGTAGTGAGTGCAGAGTAGTGAGTAGAGAAGTGGCTAGTGAGTAGAGTAGTGAGTAGAGTAGTGAGTAGTGAGTGCAGAGTAGTGAGGTGAGTAGTGAGTAGTGAGTAGTGAGTGGAGTAGTGAGTAGAGTAGTGAGTAGAGTAGTGAGTAATGAGTAGAGTAGTGAGTAGAGTAGAGTAGTGAATAGAGTAGTGAGTAGAGTAGTGCGTAGTGAGTAGTGAGTAGAGTAGTGAGTAGAGTAGTGAGTAGAGTAGTGAGTAGTGAGCAGAGTAGTGAGTAGTGAGTGCAGACTAGTGAGTACTGAGTAGTGAGTAGAGTAGTGAGTAATGAATAGAGTAGTGAGTAGAGTAGTGAGTAGAGTAGTGAATAGAGTAGTGAGTAGAGTAGTGAGTAGTGAGTAGTGAGTAGAGTAGTGAGTAGAGTAGTGAGTAGAGTAGTGAGTAGAGTAGTGAGTAGTGAGTAGAGTAGTGAGTAGAGTAGTGAGTAGTGAGTAGAGTAGTGAGTAGGTGAGTAGAGTAGTGAGTAGTGAGTAGAGTAGTGAGTAGAGTAGTGAGTAGAGTAGTGAGTAGAGTAGTGAGTAGAGTAGTGAGGTGAGTAGTGAGGGCAGAGTAGAGAGTAGAGTAGTGAGTAGTGAGTAGAGTAGTGAGTAGAGTAGTGAGGTGAGCAGAGTAGTGAGTAAAGTAGTGAGTGCAGAGTAGTGAGTAGTGAGTAGAGTAGTGAGTAGAAAGTAGTGAGTAGAGTAGTGAGTAGTGAGTAGAGTAGTGAGTGGAGAGTAGTGAGTAGAGTAGTGAGTAGTGAGCAGAGTAGTGAGTAGTGAGTGCAGAGTAGTGAGTAGTGAGTAGAGTAGTGAGTAGTGAGTAGAGTAGTGAGTAGAGTAGTGAGTAGTGAGTAGAGTAGTGAGTAGTGAGTAGAGTAGTGAGTAGTGAGTGCAGAGTAGTGAGTAGTGAGTAGAGTAGTGAGTGCAGAGTAGTGAGTAGTGAGTAGTGAGTAGAGTAGTGAGTAGAGTAGTGAGTAGAGTAGTGAGTAAAGTAGTGAGTAAAGTAGTGAGTAGTGAGTGTAGAGTAGTGAGTAGTGAGTAGAGTACTGAGTAGAGTAGTGAGTAGTGAGTAGTGAGTAGAGTAGTGAGTAGTGAGTGCAGAGTAGTGAGTAGTGAATAGAGTAGTGAGTAGAGTACTGAGTAGTGAGTAGAGTAGTGAGTAGTGAGTGCAGAGTAGTGAGTAGTGAGTAGAGTAGTGAGTAGTGAGTAGTGAGTAGAGTAGTGAGTAGAGTCGTGAGTAGAGTAGTGAGTAGAGTAGTGAGTAGTGAGTGCAGAGTAGTGAGTAGTGAGTAGAGTAGTGAGTAGTGAGTAGTGAGTAGAGTAGTGAGGTGAGTAGTGAGTAGTGAGTGCAGAGTAGTGAGTAGTGAGTAGAGTAGTGAGTAGTGAGTAGAGTAGTGAGTAGTGAGTAGAGTAGTGAGTAGTGAGTAGAGTAGTGTGTAGAGTAGGTAGTGGTGAGTAGAGTAGGTAGTAGTGAGTAGAGTAGTGAGTAGAGTAGTGAGTAGAGTAGTGAGTAGAGTAGTGAGTAGTGAGTGCAGAGTAGTGAGTAGAGTAGTGAGCAGAGTAGTGAGTAGAGAAGTGAGTAGAGTAGTGAGTAGTGAGTGCAGTGAGTAGAGTAGTGAGTAGTGAGTGCAGAGTAGTGAGTAGTGAGTAGAGTAGTGAGTAGATTAGTGAGTAGTGAGTGCAGAGTAGTGAGTAGTGAGTAGAGTAGTGAGTAGTGAGTAGAGTAGTGAGGTGAGTAGAGTAGTGAGTAAAGTAGTGAGTGCAGAGTAGTGAGTAGAGAAGTGAGTAGTGAGTAGAGTAGTGAGTAGTGAGTAGAGTAGTGAGTAGTGAGTGCAGAGTAGTGAGCAGTGAGTAGAGTAGTGAATAGAGTAGTGAGTAGTGAGTGCAGAGTAGTGAGTAGTGAGTAGTGAGTAGAGTAGTGAGTAGAGTAGTGGGTAGAGTAGTGAGTAGAGTAGTGAGTAAAGTAGTGAGTAGTGAGTGCAGAGTAGTGAATAGAGTAGTGAGTAGAGTAGTGAGTAGTGAGTAGAGTAGTGAGTAGTGAGTGCAGAGTAGTGAGTAGTGAGTAGAGTAGTGAGTAGTGAGTAGAGTAGGGGGCAAAAACTTTGTTTTGGGGCATACCTGGGACTCTGTCCACACGCTACACGCTGCCGCTGGGGCCCACACGCTGCCTGTTCCCCCTGCCGCCGGTGATTTCCTGCTTCACGGCCGCCGGGGAACTACAGCTCCCAGCAGGCCGAGCGGGTCACTTCCTGGCCCAGCGCGCCCGGAGGCGCAGAAAAGGAGGAGGCTCCCACTGAGGAGCGGGGGCAAAAACTTTGTTTTGGGGCATACCTGGGACTCTGTCCACACGCAACACGCTGCCGCTGGGGCCCACACGCTGCCTGTTCCCCCTGCCGCCGGTGATTTCCTGCTTCACGGCCGCCGGGGAACTACAGCTCCCAGCAGGCCGAGCGGGTCACTTCCTGGCCCAGCGCGCCCGGAGGCGCAGAAAAGGAGGAGGCTCCCACTGAGGAGCGGGGGCAAAAACTTTGTTTTGGGGCATACCTGGGACTCTGTCCACACGCTACACGCTGCCGCTGGGGCCCACACGCTGCCTGTTCCCCCTGCCGCCGGTGATTTCCTGCTTCACGGCCGCCGGGGAACTACAGCTCCCAGCAGGCCGAGCGGGTCACTTCCTGGCCCAGCGCGCCCGGAGGCGCAGAAAAGGAGGAGGCTCCCACTGAGGAGCGGGGGCAAAAACTTTGTTTTGGGGCATACCTGGGACTCTGTCCACACGCTACACGCTGCCGCTGGGGCCCACACGCTGCCTGTTCCCCCTGCCGCCGGTGATTTCCTGCTTCACGGCCGCCGGGGAACTACAGCTCCCAGCAGGCCGAGCGGGTCACTTCCTGGCCCAGCGCGCCCGGAGGTGCAGAAAAGGAGGAGGCTCCCACTGAGGAGCGGGGGCAAAAACTTTGTTTTGGGGCATACCTGGGACTCTGTCCACACGCTACACGCTGCCGCTGGGGCCCACACGCTGCCTGTTCCCCCTGCCGCCGGTGATTTCCTGCTTCACGGCCGCCGGGGAACTACAGCTCCCAGCAGGCCGAGCGGGTCACTTCCTGGCCCAGCGCGCCCGGAGGCGCAGAAAAGGAGGAGGCTCCCTCCGCGTCGCGGAACGCGCGCGGGACTGCGCCGGGCTAAGCCCGGGCAAAGGGCGGGCCCTCTGTGGCCATCAGAGGACCTGAGGAGGACGGGTCGGGGCCCCCCCCCTGATTTCGTGACTATATGCTTGGATGAGGTAAAGAACACCTACGTGGTGTTTTATCTACTGATCTTGACTCTGACCCAGGCCTTAAAATTACTATAATGCCATCTGAGACCTCACAATCAGTAGACGCTGACCAAGCATTCTCATGGTTAGATGAGCTAAATTTTCTATGTAAAACCTCACATGTTTTAGTGGATTCACCGCTTCCTGTTGTAAGCTTCTGCGCATTATCCGACACTCCCAGCTCTCTGCAACCCCTCCCACCATCTAAACAAGATGTTATCCAAAATACCCAAAGGCTCGCCAATCCTGTTCCCTCAATCGTTATAAGGAAATGTAACGAGGTTAACAACATAGGGAATCAACCTAAACCTCAAACACTGTGCCTAAGCCCTACACTTCCTGTCAGCAATCCCTCTTCGATATCTGAGTTTGCTGACAAACAAGTTGTCCTACCATCCTCTACACAGGTAGAGCTATTATCTTTTATCGAACAATTGGTCACCTCTATCATAACACCACTGCTAGATAAAATTACTTTACTAGGGGACAGGCTGAAGGGTTTAGAAGAAACCATTAAGTCCACCAAGCCCACCTTGCCAGCTAGTTCAAATACTGTAGCATCCAAATGTTCCGATCCATCTTCCGTTTCGAAGTACCCAAAGCCAACTATTCATGGTAAAAGGGTCTTAACCCAACCAATAGTCCCCAATGTACCAGTCCAAATACTTCGCAGAACCCCCCCTACACCTACCTTCTCGCACCTTGAAGTTCCTAGAGAACACTATAACAAAGTCACTCCCATCCAACTTCCCCCGGAGGCAGCTCCTTTCGTGTGTGTCCTCGCGGGAGTACCAGCACTTCCTTTAGGGAAAATTGAGAGACAACATGACTTGTTGAACAAGGTCAAATTTTGGTTGACCAACAATAGACCCCTGCCACCCAATCTTGTGGGTACAATAATGAGTGTAAGAAGGGTGAGTTGGCTGGGTTCCCTCCATAAAGATATCGCTGGCGATTTGGTGCTTGTAAGATTTAGGCAAAGATATATTGTCCCGTACCTGCGCACTTGCGCACCTCAAGTGGGAGACAGTCCAATCTCCGTTTGGGATTTGCATGACTTTTATCCTAGAATGTCTCGGTCCCCCACATCCAGTCTAAAGGCAGGGTGTAACATGTTGACGGACAGAAGTTTTCCTACTTATACCCGTCAAGACTTATTCCTCCACAGCTCTAAGTACTGGAACCCTTATTAAATTGATGGTTGATCAAATTCTGAACTGTGCATGGTACATTACAATTAAGACACTTACTCGCATGGGCTGACAAAAGTTTCTCTTTTTAATATGCAGATATTATGTATTATTGTATGTATGTTTTATTTAACAACTGCTTTTAATCTGTATGCTTTTATGATTTTTTGCACTAAAATCGAATAAAGCTAAATTGAATTGAATTGAATTGAGTAGAGTAGTGAGGTGAGTAGAGTAGTGAGTAAAGTAGTGAGTGCAGAGTAGTGAGTAGAGAAGTGGCTAGTGAGTAGAGTAGTGAGTAGAGTAGTGAGTAGTGAGTGCAGAGTAGTGAGTAGTGAGGTGAGTAGTGAGTAGTGAGTAGTGAGTGGAGTAGTGAGTAGAGTAGTGAGTAGAGTAGTGAGTAGTGAGTGCAGAGTAGTGAGTAGTGAGTAGAGTAGAGTAGAGTAGTGAGGTGAGTAGTGAGTGCAGAGTAGTGAGTAGAGTAGTCAGTAGTGAGTAGAGTAGTGAGTAGTGAGGTGAGTAGAGTAGAGTAGTGAGTAAAGTAGTGAGTGCAGAGTAGTGAGTAGAGAAGTGAGTAGTGAGTAGAGTAGTGAGTAGTGAGTAGTGAGTAGAGTAGTGAGTAGTGAGTAGAGTAGTGAGTAGTGAGTAGAGTAGTGAGTAGCAAGTAGAGTAGTGAGTGGAGAGTAGTGAGTAGTGAGTAGAGTAGTGAGTAGTGAGCAGAGTAGTGAGTGCAGAGTAGTGAGTAGAGTAGTGAGTAGTGAGTAGAGTAGTGAGTAGAGTAGTGAGTAGAGTAGTGAGTAGTGAGTAGAGTGGTGAGTAGTGAGTAGAGTAGTGAGTAGAGTAGTGAGTAGAGTAGTGAGTAGAGTAGTGAGTAGTGAGTAGAGTAGTGAGTAGTGAATGCAGAGTAGTGAGTAGTGAGTAGAGTAGTGAGTGGAGTAGTGAGTAGAGTAGTGAGTAGTGAGTGCAGAGTAGTGAGTAGTGAGTAGAGTAGTGAGTAGTGAGTAGAGTAGTGAGTAGAGTAGTGAGGTGAGTAGAGTAGAGTAGTGAGTAAAGTAGTGAGTGCAGAGTAGTGAGTAGAGAAGTGAGTAGTGAGTAGTGAGTAGAGTAGTGAGTAGTGAGTAGAGTATGAGTAGTGAGTAGTGAGTAGAGTAGTGAGTAGTGAGTAGAAAGTAGAGTAGTGAGTAGTGAGTAGAGTAGTGAGTGGAGAGTAGTGAGTAGAGTAGTGAGTGCAGAGTAGTGAGTAGTGAGTGCAGAGTAGTGAGTAGTGAGTAGAGTAGTGAGTAGAGTAGTGAGTAGAGTAGTGAGTAGTGAGTAGAGTAGTGAGTAGAGTAGTGTGTAGTGAGTGTAGAGTAGTGAGTAGAGTAGTGAGTAGAGTAGTGAGTAGAGTAGTGAGTAGTGAGTGCAGAGTAGTGAGTAGAGTAGTGAGTAGAGTAGAGTAGTGAGTAGGACATCACAGGCAGCAGCTATGCAAGCTTCTTACACTCACAAGGAGACCACAGGCAGCTGAGGTGCAATCTTCTGCCACTCACAAGAACGACATCACAGGCAGCAGCAGTGCAAGCTTCTTACACTCACAAGGAGACCACAGGCAGCAGAGGTGCAAGCTTCTCACACTCACAAGAAGGACATCACAGGCAGTAACGGTGCAATATTCTCACACTCACAAGGAGATCACTGGCAGTACACACCACATGAACACACTCCATAACACATAGCAACAATACATTGGCATTTACAATGCCATTAGCTCAAACTCAAATAAATCCGAGCCCAATTGCATTTCTAATGCTTGTTTCTATTTGTTTTTTCCTCTTTCAATGTGTGCTGTACTCTGTAGCACACATAGAAGGAGGAAATCGCCTCCATTGATTGATTTTGTGCAGAAAGGTGTCCTTACTCCTTTCCTGCACAAAATCAATCATCCCCGCAATGCAGGCACCCTAGTAACATGGTGCAAGGGAGCCTGCATTGGAGCTAGGCTGCATTTTTAGCGCCGGCACAGGGGTCAGTCCAAGAATGCACTGTATTCTTTTAAATACGGCATATTCCTGCACTTTTGGAATGACGCAGCACAATGTGGCACCCGCTGCACCATTCTCTTGCAAATCAGGCCCAGAGAGGGCTAGGGAAGCACAGAGAACTCAGACCTGTTTTAACTTAAAAAAATTATTAAAAGCTGCATTTTTAGTATTCTACGTTTACCATTACAAAGAAAATATATTTCTCATAATACATTCTTACCTAGCCTCCGTGGCTGGCAGTGCTCCAGCGACCCTCCACAGAGCCTTATAAAGCAGCAAAGGGAGTTTTAGTGAACCTCAGAGATAACTCCTCATAAATCAGCAGCAACAGAAGAGAGCTTTCAAAAATATAGGGCAGCAAACCAAAGGGGAGACCAGCACACGGAGGATATGTTGTCTCCAATCACTGATTATACAAGTCCAGTATTTCATTCCTTTCCGCTCTATAGAAATATTCCAGCAGGCAATTAAAAGGGATAAAATATCCTGACACAGGCCTGGAGGTTGCATAGAATGTGAGGATTGTGTGAGCCAGAGGCACTATGCGCTTGAGAGAGAGTTGGAAGCAAATGTTGACCCTTGACTACCATAGGGCCATTATAATCCAGAGGAGTTGGTCTGTGGTCCCCTCCCTGTTTCCTAGAAAGGCAAGTACCAGTCACTACACCTTATCAAAAGTGGGAGCTACCCTACATGAGGCTTCTCAGGGGTGAGATGCAGGCATTGGGATAACAGTACCCTTAGTCAGATGCGGGATTGTGAGTGCAGAGAGAGGACTGATTCAGGGCTTTGAAATGTAGAGCTGGGTGGTGGGGTGGCATAACTCAAATAGTGAGTGAATGATTCCTCTGTCCAGGTTCTGCTTTACCCTCAAGCGAAGGAATGTACTATCTAAAGAGTGGTATCTTAACATTAACTTAGATATGTACACAATGTAGGGCTAGATTTACAAAAGTATTTTGTAATCACAAACACTGCAAATGCAAAATCAGAGGGTTTGTGAGAGAAAAATTACATTTTAGTATTTACTGAAACCCCTTCGCAAATCAGAAAAGGCTTTCCAAATCACAAAAGAGTTTGTGTGTCTCTTTCCGAATCGCAATTAGGAAGGGGTGAGAAAGCGAAGTCCCCTTTAATTGCAAATTGCAATATGATGTACCAATGTTTTGTGAACGCAATTCCAGTCACAAATCACAGAAATGTTACAGACTCCTGTGATGGTGTGGTGCTAACTGATTCCCAAATAAAAGTTATACCCATTGGGAAGCCACTCATTTTGTAATTGCATTTGGTGGGCTACTGTCTACTTACCCAATGAGCACCCAGATAAGAAACTCTTCTTTAAAAATAATGAGACCTCTGGGGCCTTTAAGGAACACAGACTGCTTTAAAAACAAACAAATAAAAACGTTTCTCGTTTTGGAACATAAACACTGCTGGTGGTCTGCTGTTCCTTGCAGCCACCATCCCTGTTTTTGTAACCAATCACGGGGGTCACAAATAGTTACCTGCCTAACAAAATAGCTATTTGTTTATTTTAATGTTTATTAGTCAGGTCGTCTGCGATCCCCTGAGACTGACGATGTTATGACATGACCTGTTAGTAGGTAGGGTACACTGCAAAAGACAGATTGTAAATATTTGGTTGAAAATTTGTGTCAACTATTTGTGACCTGTGTGGCCCTTATTCTGATATGTTTGTAAAACATTGTTGTGGCAATACCAAAGTAAACCAGCATTGTTCATTTCTCAGGTCCGGATGTATGACATTACAAAGCGGTCTTTACACCGTGATACGTTTACAACACGGTCATTACAACACAAGTCGTTACAACGACTTGCGCTAGAGGCGCTGGACTTAGGAATAGTATGATTTACTATTCCAACTCCAGCCTACGTAACAGTAGGAAAGGTGTTGGAATAGTAAATCATACTATTCCTTAGTATATAGCGCCATCCAGCGCAAGTCGTTGTAACGACTTGCGTTGTAATGACCACGTTGTAAACGTATAGCGGAGTAAAGGCCGCGTTGTAATGGTTGTCTCCCCTGTGTCCACCAAATTAAGTTGAAGAAGTGGGGCCTCTTTTTTAAATTAATTTCTCAGTTGGTATCATGGTGCTTTTAGTTTCAGGTTTCAATATTCATTTTTTGCTATGAAATCTGACATTTGTTACACTTTTCTTTAAGCTCATCGGAGGAATATATCACATTTATGTTCATTTGTTTGCAGTTCAATCATTATAAATGGCCAGTGCGAGAGTACAACTACAACGAGTGGTCTTCCCTGCAGAAAGCTATCAATGTCTAGGTAGCTCCTCACTTACATTTGCAACAAGCACTGGCAAAACCAATAGATCTGGTCTTTTTATAACGGATAGTAAACACCTAGTGGGGCATGTTTACTAGAAACAGGTGGTGACCCAGTGTTACAGCAAAATTGATAACACTGTGCTCCATCAGTTTCAAAATGCAGAGATGCGCCGTGTTTACAAGAATGCGGCGCACCTCCTCGTTTCCCCTTGCGCAGGCGCTAAAGGAACTGCCTAGCACCGTGCCATGTTGCAAGGGTGCCTGTGCAGCAGGGGTGATTGTTTATTTGCAGGATGGACACCTTCCTGCACATGAACAATCTTTACAGGCGGTTTGCTGTTTCTATATGTGCTGCAGAATGGAGCACACATGGAAAAAGCAAAATAAGAGGAAAAGTTAAACATTTCTCCTCATATTACCTGCATAAGACCAAGTATTCCCTGGTGATATTTTTGGCACTGCCCCATACCTTGTAAATATAGGGCACCAAGAAAAAACAATCTGTGTTGCGGCAGAAATCACACTGCAACACCCACTGCATGCCCCTTTCATGCTAAGCCCTGCGAGAAATGGGGCATTCTTTACAAGGCGGTGTTAAGCCATGTTTAGTGGCTTAACACCACCTTGTAAATAAGGTGAAGAACTTAACGCCACCAGAACATTAAAAAAAAGTGATGTTATCGTGGCGTTAACTCCTTGTAAATATACCTCAGTGTCTCTCACACACATATGCCTCATCGACATTTTTCTAACAGTGACACAACACTGTCAAACACAAAATTGCTTACACCGACATACCCACAAGAATGTTGTGGTAGAGGTGGAAGTGCAGGTAAAAGTGGTGATGATGGAAGTTGTGGTGATAATGATGGTGATGACAGAGGTGAGGAAGGTGGAAGAAGTGGTGGTTGTGATGGGGCTATGATGGTTGATAGCAGTGTTCGCTGGTTGCAGTGTTGATAGTGGTAGTATGTTGATGATGCTGATATTGGTGATAGTGGAGGTTGTGTTAGTGGTTATTGTGTTTGTGCTGGTGGTGTGGTGGTATAAGTGGCAGTAGTGATGATTGTAGTGAAGGCGGGGTTATGAATGGAAGTGTTAGTGGTGATGTGTAGGTAGTAGTGGTCGTTGTGTTGATGATTATGGTGGTGGTGGTTATTGTTTTAATGGTTGTAGTGGCAGTTTAATGGTGTAAATGATTGCAAACGTCATGGTTCTCGTCGTGGTGGATTTGGTAATGGTGCTTAATGGGCAGTGATTACGGTGGTGGCAAGACCACAAGATCCCAATTTAAATCACTGCTGTGGCATGATGTTGAATCTGCTATAGCTAAATAGTAGATGCCCTATCTGCCATAGCACAACTGCCTTTACTCCCATGAAGTATTATCTTGTTCAGTGCTTGATTTTTCTGGCAAACCTCTGAGTAATCATAACCAATAAGAGTGATTTCTCCATTTGCATCAAAGCATCAAAGTTGTTTCCAAATGCTTTCACCATCACTTTTGTGATGTTCTTTCAGTGAACTATTCTATCACCTGCAGGATTTAATTTCAGTAGAGAATGTGTTTTATATTGTAGGAGAACAGAATCATGAACCAAACAGACAAGTGGTGATTATTGTGACAGAATGACCTTTCAAAAAAAGGCCATATTGACTCAATGTGTACAACCCTGTGTCCTTTGTTTCCTCTTCCCCATCCACTTTTGGGCCCAGATTCACAAACATTTCACGCAACGCCACAACTGAAGTTGTTATACTGCTTTGTGTGAAAGGGAGAGAGCATATGGCCATCATATTTTCAAAGAAATGGTCCTTTTCTGCTTTCTCCCTGAGCTGGCGTACTTTGGGCTGCCTAGCACCCATGATGGTACCCTTTTGCAATAGTTTGCAAGTGCCTGTATTATGGTCTGGATCGTTTTAAGGCAGGAAGGGGTACCTTCCTGCTCAAAAATATCTTTGTAAGCTTTTTCCTCTTCATATGTGTGTTGACGAATGCAGGTGACATGCAAAGGAGAAGTATTTAGAAGAAATAAAGATATTTCTCCTTGTTACACCAGCCTCAGGCCGGCGCCCCATTTTGGTGAAAAGCCATGTCACCAACTCTTTATAAATATGGGTTTGTGTCAAAATCTATGGGTTCATGCATGGGAACATCCATGCACCTGCCATAGACCGCCTTCCTGTTGCAAAGTAACGTAAGGTAGATCGACACAGCAAACAGCCTTTGAAAATCTGGGCCAATGTTTCCTCTACTTCTTAGGAGCTGGGACATTTATGTGGAATGTTCATACCAGAGGTGTGTGTTGGGTAATAAATCCATTAAGTTGGGCAATAAATCCTCCAACCCTCCTCAGAGCGACGCAAAGCAAACAGACCCCAGCTGCCACAAAACACATGAAATGTTCTTGCACCTTTGTCCATTTATTGGCATGCCAAGGCAGAATGCAGACCCAGTGTCACGTCTTGGAACAAGCTTCTTCTGTCCCTCATAGATAGTCAGAGGAGAATATATAGGGCAGAAAGTGCAGTCATCAGTAAAATCATAAGATGTGGCCAAGGCCAAATACGGTTGTACATATACAAATAGAAGTGTCATGCAGGCCCAGAGACAGAGAGCAATATAAGGGCACAAGGTACCAGAAAGCAAGTTTAAGCCAACCTGCAAGATTCAGAGGCTTTTCACAGCTGTTTTCCCATGACGTGTCAAAGAGGGCATTACAGGTCATGGGGTCAAGCTTTAATAGATTTCTAAAGGGAGAGGTGTTAAGGGGCACGGAGCAAGCAGTTTGGTCAGAGCAGGCCTAGTTAACTCCGAGGGTCTGAGATAGTGTGGAGGAGAATATGGGATTGATTCACTTATTTGGCAGATGCAAACATATATATATTTTTTTTCCCACAATATCCCTCCTTTTTGATAGCAATATCAAATACCATTGTAAGAAAAATATGAATATATACATATGGTAGAAATATCGAAAAAATACTTATCTTTGACTAGCATCACACAGTGTTTAAATAACAGGCATATATTGGCGTAGTCCCATCCAAGAGGTATTCAATTTTCAACATAGATAAAATTATATACTAATACTCAATGCATTTATATTATATATCTATAGCCATTAATTGAAATGTTTCTTTGTGTGCTTTCTCTACATTCTGTTGTATTTGGAGATATTTGTAGGCTACCTCCTGCTCTGTAGGAGGTAGAATTTTAACTGCGGAGATTGAATGGATGCTTTTACTACACCATTGCTGTACCATAGAGCAGCAACACTGAAGACAACACAAAAATATCACTATTGTTAAAAAGATACCCAGTAGCGCTAAAAGTAAGTGCTTTAACCATCCTGTTGGTAGCCATGACCATAGCCAGGACCAGTCATCAGAATCTGCACAAGGGACCAGAAAGCAAGTTTAAGCCAACCTGCAAGATTCAGAGGCTTTTCACAGCTGTTTTCCCATGACGTGTCAAAGAGGGCATTACAGGTCATGGGGTCAAGCTTTAATAGATTTCTAAAGGGAGAGGTGTTCAGGGGCACGGAGCAAGCAGTTTGGTCAGTGTGGTAAATAAATAATTAATTACCGGTACTATTTTTGAATACAGTGAACAAAACAGATAGCTCAATAAATAAGAGACAGGATTCGAGGTCAACAGTAACAAAAAGATGAGGGTATGACTCACTACTTGTTTTCAGACCACTATTAATAATAAAACATTTCTCAAATCTAGAATAAAAATCACTAGTATCTTCGTCTTGTTTCTGTTTACAGGCTGAGATGGCATCCCAATCTTCCTTTTTCGTGGCTAGTAATCTTGGCAAAACTTGTATCAATAACTCGGGCAATTCTTTAGCTTTATCCCCAAGACCGGTACCTGGTACTCGTGAATTATCTTCAGCTTCTAGAGCTGTCCAATCTATCTTTTTCTCTCCCACCTCCCATTCTTTTTCTTTGAGTTTCTCATATATGCCCGCAGGCAACAGGACCTTTAGCATTTTAATGATATCTGGATACGTGTATTCTCCCATACGGAGCATGTCTTTTAATTCACGGTGGAACCCTGCTGGGTCTTTATCGTGACAGGGAATTAACTTCTTCATTTCTAAGAGTTCCATCTTTGTGACGGGGGTGTAAACAAATACTCGTTCTAGACCACCACCCTCTTTCTTGACTGGATGTACTTCTCGTAATGGATTCTGTCTGTCTATGTAGAATGGCTTACTCTCTGGGGGTGAGACGTGAACAAAATGCGGATTCAGAAACGTTCGGTATTTGTGGCGCTGTTCTAGAATGACGCGAATTAAATCGGTACCTAGATCTTTCCATCTGTACTGGAGTAACTTGTTCAAGACATCATGTAGTGGACCTGGATCAGAATGCTGTTCCTCATACAGTGTAATGAGGTGCTGGATCATATACATACCCACCAGTCGCTGCTCGGCTGGGGGCAGTTTCAGAAACATTTGAGCCACTATTTCGTCTGGAAAAGTGGTAGAATCAGTAGTCCACCGGACTGCTGATCGGGCTAGTTCTTGTTCATGCATTGTACTGAGTTCACTATAACCTATTCGTGATTTCAGAATGTGATCGGTAGCTTGGAATACTTGCTCAAGAGAGCACGGTTCTGGTGCTGGAGGAGGAAAAACTTTCTTGTAATCTGGGCGTGAATGTCGGTCGGAAAGTCTAGTTCTACCTACATACGCTATTCTGGAGGGATTCTCGTCGTCTACCTCTTCAGTAGAAGAGTCATTCTCTTTCTCGGTTGCTTGTTTTGCTTCTCGTTTCTCGTGTAACTTTATTATTTCCCTACGAATTTTCTTGTACATACTCTCTATACAATTTTGTGTCTTGTGTTTTCCCTCAGCTATATTGTCACTCCACCTGGTCAGGACTTTCATTTCTTCTTGATCTTTTTCCGGACAATCTTGCTCTCTAATGAAACAGTTAATTAAAAACTTTAAAAGCATGAGCTGAGTCTCGACTTTTCTTTGAACCATGGCTTCGTGAACACTTTCTGGATTCACTCCTGTACGGATAAAACGATATATTCTGTCTAGATGTTCTCTCATATCGGGCAGGGTGTCCAAATAGTCGGTCACCCGTCTTAAACGTAATGAATATATGACCATGTTACCATCGCCTGGAACTGGATCATAACGACATTCGGTAAGTGCTCGCTTGATATCTACGTATGTATTCACTTTTGGCGTACGCTGTAACGCTAGTTCATGTAGCGTCATACATCTGTGTTGAGGCGGGGTACCAGGAGAATCTCCCCCCGCGGCTCCTAAACTAGACTCGTCGGTGTGTACTGTACGTGCTGGTAGAGCGACTGGTAAAACGGGTACCTGTACTGTGGGCTGGGCCGGGGGTGCTGTAACAGGTGCTGTAACATTAACTGGACCCACGGGACCAGCGGCTGGAGGAACAGGAATTACATTATTAACGGGAACAGGCGGAATAGGATTTGCATATTCGGGGACTGTGTCGTCCAAATAGGACGAAAGAAAAATATCAGCTGCGGTCGGTTTGTGACGTAGCTTAATCGGGACCAATGGTGGTGGGAAATTACAGGGTGCTTCCGGGGTTGCTTTTGGCAAGCCCTCGGCAAGAAGAGGATACATACCCTTAATAAGGGCATTTCTCTGTCTGTCTGACTGTTCTGCTCCAACTCGTTCACCTACTTCGATTAATTCCCTTTCTTGGGCTCTTTCTGAGGATTCCCTACTTAATTCTGTTTTTCTGAATTCTTTTTCGGTTCTTTTATGAGATTCTTTGCGCCATAACTCGATGGCATCTTTCTGGGACTGTCTGGCTTTCTTTTTCCATAATGCTTCTTCTACTCGCATGATGCACTCGGCATCCCATGTACCTGATGCGGGCCATCTATATTTCTCTTCTAGTTCCTTGGTATAGTCCGCCCATAAGTCTAGATATATTATGGCATCTAAGCCATGCTTGTGATACATAAAATGTCCTGGACTGTCCCTAGGCGGGACAGGAACTGCTTCTTTGAGTAACCCTTTTCTGGTCTTTAACTGACGTAACTTCGAAAACAGAGGCATTCTAGACTTGAATCCGAACACAATACAATACACGATAAACACAGTAATGAATAGAAAAACAAATCACTCATACCACGACATTGAAAACACATTAAATAACATTAGAATAACAGTTCGGACAGAATATTACCTGATATACTGGGAACAGAACACATGAATTTCTCGAGAACGAAACTTACTAGAATTACTAGATGCACTGCTAAAACAGTACGGAACATACCGGTCCCATAAAGAGACACGTCAGGACCCGTATCCACCTAGGTGAACACTTCGGACTGGATCTGTGTACCCAAACCCACTGGACCAGAGACAAATTAATTGACCCTGTCTAGATACTACCCCAGCAACGGTACTCACCGGGCAGCAAGAACGGAAAGCCTCGGACTGGACTGGACTGCTACGACGTCGGACTACGAACTTTGGACTTCAGTTACAGGTGGGCCTCCGGATACCTCGGACCTTGTACTCTCGGCTTGGGCTCTGGTCGGGACTCGCCGCATTCCTCACCGCCTCGTCTGGATGCTGGACCGCAACCTCCGTCTCCTCCGTGGGCCTGAGGGATACTTGAAGCAGAAATATCTGCACGTGCACGGTATGGTTCCGTCACGGCTGCAGAGGGCCGGGGGGCCTGCGTGGCTTCGCCGGCGCGTGGGGAAAGGGCAAGTGCCTATTCGGGCGCCATTATGTGGTAAATAAATAATTAATTACCGGTACTATTTTTGAATACAGTGAACAAAACAGATAGCTCAATAAATAAGAGACAGGATTCGAGGTATCTGAGTCTAACAGGCTTTAATCAGGTATAAGGGAAGGGACAGAAACGGGATAGCCTGCACGGAAATAGAATGGATGGCAGCTGCAATGCCTCATCGACAGTGCAGCATATATATAGTATAATACATTACATTACATTGCATACAATAGGCGTAGCAGTAGGCGTAACTCATAGCAGTCGCGAAAGATAAGAACAAATGGGTGTAACAAGAAGGCGTGTACATGGACATGTGATGTAGACGTCACAGAAGTGTCATAAATGGGGTGGAAACATGGAGGGACTACCTGAGCAGCTGGGACCTTTAACCTAGTGGTGTGCGCAAACGGGCAATGACGTGTTGCCAGGGAGAACTGGGGCTATGACTTCTGCACTAGAAGAGGAGACTAAAGTCTGCGGTGTCAGGACGACATGTACCTATAGCATATCTGGTATCTGGTGTTTGGAGTACATGTTGATAGAATCCAAAAGTTATCAGGGCAAAGGCTACTTGACACTAAGACTGGTGCATGCATTATTCTACATGTATTGCGTGTGCTAGGAATATTCTATGAATATTAATACAGTAACTCCCTTACATGGAGACAGAAAGGCTAGACCATAGCTGGAACTGTTGATACGATTCAGTAGCTTAGGAATGCAGAGAAGGAGGGCTGGACTGATAACTAGAAGCATAACATACTCTTGGCAGACAGGCAGGCAGAGCCAGGCCGGGCCGGGCACTGTGCGGCAGGAAGTAAGTGAAGGGTCAGGGATGCAGGTGGGGGCTGTATCGCTCCTCAGAGCGGGTTCGGGAGACTGGAGCTTGAATCTGATGTCCGGGCCCTTTTTGAGGCCTAGGAACGGGGACAATTCAATGAATTAACGTGCACACTGTAAAACGTGGCAACATAGGCCTAGTACTCGTTGCTTTCACGAGAACTGGAAACTGGCATACTAGAATTGGACACAACTATGATTGCGTCTTTAATCGATCATAGGGGATACATGCATATCGATCATGCACATATAGCATTGGATGGGGAACACGTAGGCACATATAACATGGCAAAATTTACTTTTCCACATTCCCTCCTTGTGCCCTACGTTTCCATCAGGAAACATCAATATTCATGATACCATCTATCTGTTCATATAGCATCATTTGCTCGTCTCGAATTGTCTTGGAACGGGACTTAGGACTAGGAATACAAGAGGTAGCACACATGCCGCAAATCGCAGGGCCACATTGTAAACAGAGGCAGCAACTGAATATGATCATTACTGCTATGCCCAGAAATGACAATACTTTCCATCCCCAGGCAGATATGACCGGACCGGACCACGTCCAGGTGCCTGGATTCTGGTGTAACTGATGGGCAATTTTATGAAGTCTGGTTACAGCTGAATAAACAGACGGCGCGTTATTAGGAATGAAAATGCAGCAACTAGATCCGATGACTCTACAAGCTCCTCCTCTATCGGCCAGTATGACGTCAAGAACGAGACGATTTTGGGGCACAACAAAACGCATAGCAGATTGCTCTTCGGTTAAGTTACCTAGAGCGGAAGTAGTCTCATTCACTACTGCTTCAAGGGTTCTGGTTAACCTACGTATTAACTTACTATTCTGGACAGGACCTATAAAGAAAAAGAAACCTTTGTTGAAGTCTTGATATTGTTCTAGAGCAGTTTCAGTTTGATCGACAATTGGGGACTCAGTCTCCCTTCTATGTCTAATGTGTACTAGATGTGTGTTTCTGTGATAATCAGATGGGGCCAGAAAAACTGGTGGCAGTAGGAAGGCAATGTAACATGTTCCATCCCAATCTAGGGGCAGACGAACATATGCGGTCTGACCACAAATAAAATAAGAATGACGTGAGGCTTTGAAAATAGATTTCCCACTGTCACTATACTTGACCACAGTAGTAGAATCACTATGTCCTACATGTGCGGAACCATTCTTTCTGACACATAATTCGCCTTTGACTGGTAGTACTGAAATGGCAGGCAAATCTGGAGTAGTATCGGACTGAACATTCAAAACCATGAAATTCGAGGAATAATTACCTAAATCATATACTTCATTTTCTAGATCTAACCCTGTTCTATGGGAAAGACCTTCCTTGTCTGGGAAACATGTTCGATTCAGAAGGGACATATCAGTTGAAGATAACGTTAACGTGGACCATGCTCCACACGAACCATTATGTGAAAACGGATAAGGAAAGAGTGGCAGAACTCCCTTCGGTGTCTGGAAAGGGGGGAGTCGACCACACACCCAACAATTAGTGGCATTGCTGGTCTGGTGTGAATAATGCAACATTCGGATAAAAGTGTTGTTACGCATAGCAAGACGATAGGATAACTCGTGAGGAGGCAGATCACTAAACGTGTGCTCTACTGTAACATTAGAAAACATATGTACATGTGAAATAGAAAAACATAAATGTAAAGCATAACTTATGCATGTAACCATAAGACTCAAGAATAATAAAAAGAATAGAACGATAATACATCTTTTAGAGTTTTGACTAACTCTCTCACTGTGTGGGTCTGTCTCATACATGTCAGGAACCTGTCTAACCGTTTCACCCGAGAGGGACTTAGACAATTAAACTGGCTGACTTACTTTCCTAGACCGGAGTTTTGCTTTATACTCCTGCTGCGGAGTTTTCTCTAACAGGGGAAGTTCGGATTCAGAGTCTGTCTTTCGGCAGTCCTTAAGAATAGGGCAGTCTTTTATAAATGTCTTTTGTCGCAATTCATGGAATTTCTTGATGTGGCTGGTATGCACCCAGCCTTTACGTCCCTCGAGCTTGACGGCGGTCCTTGTTGTTAATAACACCAGCTGGGGCTCCTTCCAACGGGGCTCCAGCGGACTTGAACGATCAAAATTGCGCACCAGGACGAAATCCCCCGGAACGACTTCATGCGGTTTCACCTCAGTGTTGTCTGGGAATGCAGCGGCAACCTGTGAACGACAAGAGTGTAGGGCAGACATCAAGGAAGCTAGGTAATCTGTCAGCATATTACTGGAAACGTCTGTAATGCTACGGGGTCTAGGTGTACCCCACATATTTGGAGGGCGGCCGAATACGACCTCGTACGGGGACAGACCTGATCTGGAATGTGCAACCATTCTCATATAAAAAAGAGCAACTGGCAGGGCTACTAACCAATCTACACCTTTTTCTGTACACACTTTAGCAATGCGGATTTTCAAAGTCTGGTTATGTCTCTCTACGAGACCGGCTGCTTCAGGATGGCGTACACAATGGAACTTCCACTGGTACCCTAACAGAAGGGAAACTTGTTTCATGAGCTCGGAAGAGAATGGCTGGCCGTTATCTGAATACACGACCCTCGGTAATCCATAGCGGGGGAAATACTCACGAACCAACTGCCTGGCAGTGGTCGCGGCTGTGTAGTCTGGAACTGGATATGCTTCTGTCCACCTGGACAAAGCGCATACAACTACGAGGACATACTTGAAACCTCGACATCGCTCCATCTGAATATAATCCATCTGGAGGACTTCAAAAGGGTGGTCAGGAGGTTGGAATCCACCTTGTTCCACCGGGACACTTTTACCTGGATTGAACTGACAACATATCATACAGGTACGTACTTTCTGCTTGGCTGCTGCTCGTAAATGCTTGTTGAACCAAAGGTTCTGAATACTGTCTAACATAGCTTTTTCTCCTAGATGTGCTGGACTATGTGCGGTGTTAATAATGACTTGAACCATAGAGTCGGGGAGAAACCATGTGGCTTTTCCCTTCGTCAACCAACCTTGATCTGTCTGGACCCCTCCTTGTTCGGACCATTTCTTGATTTCATCTGGAGTAGCATGTGACTGTATGTCTATGACATCTTGTGTAGGGTCCTTAACTGTCATACAAGTAGTCTGTTCTGGAATATGTGTCAGTGTCATGTTAACTGGAATGTCTGGAGTCTGAGCTGTAAGCTTGGCTGTTCGATCTGCTAGATCGTTACCTTGGGAAATGATGTCAGTGACTTTCGTATGTGCCTTGCACTTCATGATAGCGATAGCTGTCGGTAAATGTATTGCATTTAACAGAGCTTGAATGAGGAGACCATGCTGGATCTTGGTTCCGTGAGAAGTCATAAAACCTCGTTCCTGCCAGAGCACTCCAAAGTCGTGTACGACTCCGAATGCATAACGTGAATCTGTGTATATATTTACTTTCAGGTTCTTGGCACGTATGCAGGCTTGGGTCAGAGCGACTAGCTCTGCTGCTTGAGCAGACAGGGTGTCAATACGATGTGTTTCTATAACTTCGGTGTCAGTAATCACTGCATACGCGGCTACTAGTTCTCCTGTACTTGTTCTCATACATGAACCATCCACATAAAGTGTCAGGTCAGGATCAGGTAATGCAATATCTGTCAGATCTTGTCTTGGCTTTGTCATGGTGTTAACAACTTCCACACAATCATGTGTGGCAGGATTTGAAGTAACTGACAGTAACAGTGTAGCAGGATTTAAAATGTTGCAGCGTCTGATTTCTATGTGTGGCTGAAACAGTGTCAGTTCATAACCTGTTAAACGTGCAATTGTCAAATGCTGAGTCTGTGTTCGGTTTAAAAGAACTTCCACGGAGTGTGGAACTTGTACTGTCAGAGAGTGTCCTAACACTATGGAATCACTTTGTCTGATAGCTAGCGCTGTGGCTGCAACTGACTTGAGGCACGCAGGCAGAGCCTGGGCCACTGGATCTAATGTGCTAGAAAAATAAGCACAGGGCTTGTATTGTCCTGCTTGATCTTGTGTGAGAACAGATAATGCAGTCCCATCACGTTCTGTGACAAAAAGTGTAAAAGGCTTACTGTAGTTCGGTGTTGCTAGAACAGGTGCATTACATAAAGCTTTCTTTAACTCATTAAAAACAAGTGTATGTTCCTGGGTCCAAGGGAGGACAGACGATACGGCTGCCTCCTGTGTCGTTAACTGTATCAGTGGCTTGGCTAGAAATGCATACTGAGGAATCCATTGTCTGCAGTAAGAAGTGAGGCCGATGAAAGCTCGTACCTCCTTCTGTGTCTTGGGCTGTGGAAGACGTGCTATTAACTGGATACGGTCAGGTGTCAACTGCCTACCCCTCTTGGACAGTAAGTGTCCTAAGTAGACCACTTGCTGGACACAGAATTGCAATTTGGAAGGGGACACCTTGTGCCCCATCTCGGCCAGAAAATACAGAACTGTAAGTGACGCACGCTCGCAGTCACGTTCCGAACGGGCTGTGATCAGTAGATCATCGACATACTGGAGCAGGGCAGTGTCAGTTGGCATGTGAATGTTGTCTAGTTGTCTCTTAAGTGCTTGACTGTAAATGCTAGGACTTTCTGTGAAACCTTGAGGTGCTCGTGTGAATTTATAGCTTCTTCCATTTAAACAGAATCCGAAAAGGAACTGGCTGTCTGGATGAATGGGGACACTGAAAAATGCGTTCTTGAGATCGATAACTGAGAAGAACGTAGCTTCAGAATCAATGGCTGTCAAGAGGGAAGAAATATCTGGGACTACTGGGTACTGGGGTATGATACATTTATTAAGTTCTCGAAGGTCAATCACTAATCGATATACTGGAGGTGCATTTGGATCGGTACGTTTCAGGACTGGAATGATAGGAGAATTACATACATTGGAGTCAGTTTCTACAACCACTCCTTGAACAATAAGCTCGTCAATAATTTTGGATAAGGCTGCTACAGCCTCAGGTGGCAATTTGTACTGTCTGATTCGTGGTAATACAACACCTTGCTTCAGAGTCACACGGTGGGGTGTGATATGCATACAACCTACATCAGTTGGACCTTGCGCCCATAAATGCTGTGGTACATTCAATAATCTTGGATCAAAATCACGTAATACATAATGACCTTTAAAATCTCGCAAGAACAGGCGGATCCCTTCTGGGGAGCAGCATATTACTGCTCCTAATTCCTTTAATGTCTTAATGCCTAACAAATTTTCTGGACAAGACTTCGTAAGTAACAGATCTGTAGTTCGGGACAATGGACCGACTTCTAGAGTAACTGGTTTCGATATATCATTAACAATAGGCTTTCCTGAAAATCCAAGGGAAACATTTCTAGAGCCTGAGAGCGGAGCCCCTGGAACCTCGTCATGACTGATGGTAGTCCTACTTGCCCCTGTATCAATCAGAAACTTTCTGTCTTTCCCCAATACTTGACTGTGTACATAGGGACCCTCTTGATCTACAGGTATCTCGATGAGAGGCAAACCTACCTCCCTCTCTAGGCTGTTTCATGAATATGGCTGATAATCTGGATACTCTGACTGTGCATTCTGGTACATCTGCTGTGTTGTCGTGTATTTCTATAGGTTCTGAATCAGTCCCCCTATTCCTGACCCTATTCTGGTTAAACTAACTATCAAGTTAACTAACAGTCAGCCCATGAGGCAAGAAATCCCCCATGATGCAGATACCGTTATCTGACGCAGTCACACTACGGCACAGGAACGTGTTATCTGATTAGGTCATAACGCTTGAGATCTAATTAGACAAGCGACATTCCTCCAGCCCCTGATAAGGCATACGACGTTCTCATAACAAATCAAACCTATGACAACCTGGATAATCCGTGCGGCCATTGTTTTGATTTCACAGAGAACTTTTGCAAAAGAATGTGCTAACGAGCAAGTCGTATGACATCTTTATTGACGTACCTATGTCCATCCTTACGTCAATCTCGGCACCTTTAAGGTATAAATATTGCCGACCTTGCCCTATGCAAACACACGCGTGGTGACAAGACGGAGCAGCCATACTTGCCGAAGCCGAGAGCAGGAGCAGACCCCGCTGGCGCAGCCCCGCCTTCCTGACGCGCTGAGAGACGCGCTGCTATCTCAAGCCGAGAGACCCAGCACCGGCGCTTCCGGGTAGCCCTCGCAGGCAGCCTGGAATATCGAGAGCAGAGAAAGAGATACCATTCCTCATTCATCCTAACTTCCAGGTACAGAACTGAATAACCCCTCACAGAGAATTCTTTAGTTATTCACTTGGCAAAAACAAACTTAACTTAAACTGTAACTTTCTATTCCCGCCCACGCATTAGACTTAGGTCAGGTACACGGGGTAGGCGTATTTAGAAACACCAGTTGAGTACGTTTAGTCAAATGTATATGTGTATGTAAATATATTTTAATCATTTTAAACATCATATGGCTCAGAAACCATATCAATGTTTTTACAGTATTATTTTATACTATTGCTTTTAATGTATGCACTTTACTTAACTATAAGTATTGCAATAATATCGATCCATTTCTCATGTATGAGAAAAGAGACTGATCAATAAATAACATCTTTTATTGAACACGCCCGTCTCTTCCTTTTCTCTACATTCTGATGAGACTAAGAATGCACGTACTGACTGAGTAAAATAATTGCCTTGTGCTCACACGACTCTCGAGATTGACTCTTGATTAGGGGAGAGCAAAGTTGTCATGTTCTATGGTTGTCAGAAACTAAATCCCTTCTTGTCTAATCAGGGGAGTTAATCCCTTCCTTGAACATTCGAGAAAGTTTCTAGCGAACTCTGAGCTTAGCTGGCAAACCCAAAAATTAAGTCTAGTATCGACAGTAGTAGACCTAGTTAACGTCTGGCCTAGGCCTTTACTGCAGTAGGTACTATTCCAATGCGCAGAGCCTATTGGGAAAATAGGAGTTACACTACAGTGTAACATGCTGCTTTGCAGCTATAGGCTGCGGTGCTGTAACTGACTGTTGTGTATTCTGTGGTGGTTGAGAGGTCTGTGAAACTTGTTCTTGTCTAGGCGGACGTGGTCTTTCTTTAGTTTTACCAGTAGCTATATTGTGTTTCAGAACTGCGCATTCGTTTATAAAATGACCTGGCTGTTTACAGTAATTGCATGTCCCTTTAACGGGAACTGCAGGATGACTGGCTTGATTCGGACCCCTCTTCTGACTGTCTTGTGGAACAGATTGTGCAACTAGTACTTTCATTTTCGTGTCTTTCATACGTCTCCTTTCGTGTTCCTGCTCTTCCCTGATTCTGTTCTGGTGATACTGGAGCATTTGAAGCATCTGTGACGGAGAATTAGCTTGCCAGGTACTTTCGACTTTCAGGACTCGATTTTTAACTTGTGGACTTGAATTCTCGACTAGTTTAGTAACAAAAAGATGAGGGTATGACTCACTACTTGTTTTCAGACCACTATTAATAATAAAACATTTCTCAAATCTAGAATAAAAATCACTAGTATCTTCGTCTTGTTTCTGTTTACAGGCTGAGATGGCATCCCAATCTTCCTTTTTCGTGGCTAGTAATCTTGGCAAAACTTGTATCAATAACTCGGGCAATTCTTTAGCTTTATCCCCAAGACCGGTACCTGGTACTCGTTAATTATCTTCAGCTTCTAGAGCTGTCCAATCTATCTTTTTCTCTCCCACCTCCCATTCTTTTTCTTTGAGTTTCTCATATATGCCCGCAGGCAACAGGACCTTTAGCATTTTAATGATATCTGGATACGTGTATTCTCCCATACGGAGCATGTCTTTTAATTCACGGTGGAACCCTGCTGGGTCTTTATCGTGACAGGGAATTAACTTCTTCATTTCTAAGAGTTCCATCTTTGTGACGGGGGTGTAAACAAATACTCGTTCTAGACCACCACCCTCTTTCTTGACTGGATGTACTTCTCGTAATGGATTCTGTCTGTCTATGTAGAATGGCTTACTCTCTGGGGGTGAGACGTGAACAAAATGCGGATTCAGAAACGTTCGGTATTTGTGGCGCTGTTCTAGAATGACGCGAATTAAATCGGTACCTAGATCTTTCCATCTGTACTGGAGTAACTCGTTCAAGACATCATGTAGTGGACCTGGATCAGAATGCTGTTCCTCATACAGTGTAATGAGGTGCTGGATCATATACATACCCACCAGTCGCTGCTCGGCTGGGGGCAGTTTCAGAAACATTTGAGCCACTATTTCATCTGGAAAAGTGGTAGAATCAGTAGTCCACCGGACTGCTGATCGGGCTAGTTCTTGTTCATGCATTGTACTGAGTTCACTATAACCTATTCGTGATTTCAGAATGTGATCGGTAGCTTGGAATACTTGCTCAAGAGAGCACGGTTCTGGTGCTGGAGGAGGAAAAACTTTCTTGTAATCTGGGCGTGAATGTCGGTCGGAAAGTCTAGTTCTACCTACATACGCTATTCTGGAGGGATTCTCGTCGTCTACCTCTTCCGTAGAAGAGTCATTCTCTTTCTCGGTTGCTTGTTTTGCTTCTCGTTTCTCGTGTAACTTTATTATTTCCCTACGAATTTTCTTGTACATACTCTCTATACAATTTTGTGTCTTGTGTTTTCCCTCAGCTATATTGTCACTCCACCTGGTCAGGACTTTCATTTCTTCTTGATCTTTTTCCGGACAATCTTGCTCTCTAATGAAACAGTTAATTAAAAACTTTAAAAGCATGAGCTGAGTCTCGACTTTTCTTTGAACCATGGCTTCGTGAACACTTTCTGGATTCACTCCTGTACGGATAAAACGATATATTCTGTCTAGATGTTCTCTCATATCGGGCAGGGTGTCCAAATAGTCGGTCACCCGTCTTAAACGTAATGAATATATGACCATGTTACCATCGCCTGGAACTGGATCATAACGACATTCGGTAAGTGCTCGCTTGATATCTACGTATGTATTCACTTTTGGCGTACGCTGTAACGCTAGTTCATGTAGCGTCATACGTCTGTGTTGAGGCGGGGTACCAGGAGAATCTCCCCCCGCGGCTCCTAAACTAGACTCGTCGGTGTGTACTGTACGTGCTGGTAGAGCGACTGGTAAAACGGGTACCTGTACTGTGGGCTGGGCCGGGGGTGCTGTAACAGGTGCTGTAACATTAACTGGACCCACGGGACCAGCGGCTGGAGGAACAGGAATTACATTATTAATGGGAACAGGCGGAATAGGATTTGCATATTCGGGGACTGTGTCGTCCAAATAGGACGAAAGAAAAATATCAGCTGCGGTCGGTTTGTGACGTAGCTTAATCGGGACCAATGGTGGTGGGAAATTACAGGGTGCTTCCGGGGTTGCTTTTGGCAAGCCCTCGGCAAGAAGAGGATACATACCCTTAATAAGGGCATTTCTCTGTCTGTCTGACTGTTCTGCTCCAACTCGTTCACCTACTTCGATTAATTCCCTTTCTTGGGCTCTTTCTGAGGATTCCCTACTTAATTCTGTTTTTCTGAATTCTTTTTCGGTTCTTTTATGAGATTCTTTGCGCCATAACTCGATGGCATCTTTCTGGGACTGTCTGGCTTTCTTTTTCCATAATGCTTCTTCTACTCGCATGATGCACTCGGCATCCCATGTACCTGATGCGGGCCATCTATATTTCTCTTCTAGTTCCTTGGTAAAGTCCGCCCATAAGTCTAGATATATTATGGCATCTAAGCCATGCTTGTGATACATAAAATGTCCTGGACTGTCCCTAGGCGGGACAGGAACTGCTTCTTCGAGTAACCGTTTTCTGGTCTTTAACTGACGTAACTTCGAAAACAGAGGCATTCTAGACTTGAATCCGAACACAATACAATACACGATAAACACAGTAATGAATAGAAAAACAAATCACTCATACCACGACATTGAAAACACATTAAATAACATTAGAATAACAGTTCGGACAGAATATTACCTGATATACTGGGAACAGAACACATGAATTTCTCGAGAACGAAACTTACTAGAATTACTAGATGCACTGCTAAAACAGTACGGAACATACCGGTCCCATAAAGAGACACGTCAGGACCCGTATCCACCTAGGTGAACACTTCGGACTGGATCTGTGTACCCAAACCCACTGGACCAGAGACAAATTAATTGACCCTGTCTAGATACTACCCCAGCAACGGTACTCACCGGGCAGCAAGAACGGAAAGCCTCGGACTGGACTGGACTGCTACGACGTCGGACTACGAACTTTGGACTTCAGTTACAGGTGGGCCTCCGGATACCTCGGACCTTGTACTCTCGGCTTGGGCTCTGGTCGGGACTCGCTGCGTTCCTCACCGCCTCGTCTGGATGCTGGACCGCAACCTCCGTCTCCTCCGTGGGCCTGAGGGATACTTGAAGCAGAAATATCTGCACGTGCACGGTATGGTTCCGTCACGGCTGCAGAGGGTCGGGGGGCCTGCGTGGCTTCGCCGGCGCGTGGGGAAAGGGCAAGTGCCTATTCGGGCGCCATTATGTGGTAAATAAATAATTAATTACCGGTACTATTTTTGAATACAGTGAACAAAACAGATAGCTCAATAAATAAGAGACAGGATTCGAGGTATCTGAGTCTAACAGGCTTTAATCAGGTATAAGGGAAGGGACAGGAACGGGATAGCCTGCACGGAAATAGAATGGTTGGCAGCTGCAATGCCTCATCGACAGTGCAGCATATATATAGTATAATACATTACATTACATTGCATACAATAGGCGTAGCAGTAGGCGTAACTCGTAGCAGTCGCGAAAGATAAGAACAAATGGGTGTAACAAGAAGGCGTGTACATGGACATGTGATGTAGACGTCACAGAAGTGTCATAAATGGGGTGGAAACATGGAGGGACTACCTGAGCAGCTGGGACCTTTAACCTAGTGGTGTGCGCAAACGGGCAATGACGTGTTGCCAGGGAGAACTGGGGCTATGACTTCTGCACTAGAAGAGGAGACTAAAGTCTGCGGTGTCAGGACGACATGTACCTATAGCATATCTGGTATCTGGTGTTTGGAGTACATGTTGATAGAATCCAAAAGTTATCAGGGCAAAGGCTACTTGACACTAAGACTGGTGCATGCATTATTCTACATGTATTGCGTGTGCTAGGAATATTCTATGAATATTAATACAGTAACTCTCTTACATGGAGACAGAAAGGCTAGACCATAGCTGGAACTGTTGATACGATTCAGTAGCTTAGGAATGCAGAGAAGGAGGGCTGGACTGATAACTAGAAGCATAACATACTCTTGGCAGACAGGCAGGCAGAGCCAGGCCGGGCCGGGCACTGTGCGGCAGGAAGTAAGTGAAGGGTCAGGGATGCAGGTGGGGGCTGTATCGCTCCTCAGAGCGGGTTCGGGAGACTGGAGCTTGAATCTGATGTCCGGGCCCTTTTTGAGGCCTAGGAACGGGGACAATTCAATGAATTAACGTGCACACTGTAAAACGTGGCAACATAGGCCTAGTACTCGTTGCTTTCACGAGAACTGGAAACTGGCATACTAGAATTGGACACAACTATGATTGCGTCTTTAATCGATCATAGGGGATACATGCATATCGATCATGCACATATAGCATTGGATGGGGAACACGTAGGCACATATAACATGGCAAAATTTACTTTTCCACACCATGACGTGTCAAAGAGGGCATTACAGGTCATGGGGTCAAGCTTTAATAGATTTCTAAAGGGAGAGGTGTTCAGGGGCACGGAGCAAGCAGTTTGGTCAGAGCAGGCCTAGTTAACTCCGAGGGTCTGAGATAGTGTGGAGGAGAATATGGGATTGATTCACTTATTTGGCAGATGCAAACATATATATATTTTTTTTCCCACAATATCCCTCCTTTTTGATAGCAATATCAAATACCATTGTAAGAAAAATATGAATATATACATATGGTAGAAATATCGAAAAAATACTTATCTTTGACTAGCATCACACAGTGTTTAAATAACAGGCATATATTGGCGTAGTCCCATCCAAGAGGTATTCAATTTTCAACATAGATAAAATTATATACTAATACTCAATGCATTTATATTATATATCTATAGCCATTAATTGAAATGTTTCTTTGTGTGCTTTCTCTACATTCTGTTGTATTTGGAAATATTTGTAGGCTACCTCCTGCTCTGTAGGAGGTAGAATTTTAACTGCGGAGATTGAATGGATGCTTTTACTACACCATTGCTGTACCATAGAGCAGCAACACTGAAGACAACACAAAAATATCACTATTGTTAAAAAGATACCCAGTAGCGCTAAAAGTAAGTGCTTTAACCATCCTGTTGGTAGCCATGACCATAGCCAGGACCAGTCATCAGAATCTGCAATTTTCCCTGCTCCACAGATTATTTGAACTGCATTCTTAGTTTGTGCCACATCCCTTGCTATGTTTCCACTTTTGTTTAAAAAATAACAGCAAGAGGAATTTAATAAAACGCACAGTCCTCCTTGTTGTAGTGTCAAGAGGTCAAGTGCAATTCGATGTTGAATAGTCATGGCAGCTACTGAGTTAATTTCCATCTGCAACTGTTGAAGTGCATCTCTTTTTGCATTGAATGCTACAGCCAGCTCAGCAGACATATTAACTAGAGCCAATTCTAAATCATATACCCCATATCCAGGAATAAATATACGCATTAGTTCAAAGAATAGACCTTGTCTAGTTTCCAGAATAGGTGCATGTATATCTGTTTTATATCTATGAGCAAAACTCCCCCAATTTAGTGACTCGTGGGCTGCAATGTGTGGCACGACTGAAATGTTTGGTGTAAGATAAGAAATAGCACACATGCCTTCCCAGTGCCGGGGAAGCACCTTGTATGCTTTAATGCCACCACAAAATACATTCCGCCCTGTAACTGTGTGTCTAATGTGTGATATTTACTGAGCGGAAGGCCTACCCCTTCAGGGAAAGTGTTTTGGAATTGATCACACCATTTGTGATCAATCCATGAAGAATTTATAAGTGTAACATTTGCCCATGGTGCCATGTATGAGCAGCGAGCTGACCATAAGGGGTATTCTAATAGTTCAGAAATCACATTTGGTGCCCTAGCATGCTTATTCTTTTGTTCAATAAATGGATCATATAGAAGACCATCAGGTGTTATTAATAGTGTCTCTCCATCTACAGTGATGTTCCAGTAATGCAAAGTATAATTTACTTGTTTTCCTCGTACCCTAGCTGTTCAGTTCCTACTTACTAACTGTCTGTCTTTCATGTTCCAATTCCCTGTGATATTATCAAATTCTAATATGTTAGGATAGTGGCTACTTTTTAAATGTCCAAAGTATTGTGAAGCTGGGTTATATCCTGAAACATGATGCTTTAACCACATGCGCGCTGCGGGTTTTCCCGCTGTGCGCTGAGAATCGCGGAATCCCGCGGTTCATGACGAGCTCAGCTCGTCATCAGCGTACGAGAGGTGTACCTGTCATCAGCGTGGAAGGGGTTAAACATACAGGAAATGCTTTTTCCTTGTCTTTGTATTCTACTGCAGTAGAGACTTGGTATTAGGCTTGAATATTTGGCAGTATGGTACAATGTGGGTACCATCCAATCCGTCCTTCTAAACAATCGCAGGTTACATTGGATATGAGGCATTCTATTTCTAGCGCATAATTTTGTATAGACACGGGTGTTTCATAAAGGCCAATAGGGTCGCTGGGGTGTCTGGATAATTCTCTACAAATCCAGCAATTTTGAAGACCTAAAGCATGGGCAACTTTCTCATGTACTGCAATGAGGGGATGGTCAGCAGGTTGTTGCAGTACAGGTAGCACACACATAATCAAGGTACTAAACAATATTGTTAGCATAATGCAATGCATTTTCTGGACAGTGGTAAATGTCACTTTCAGAATTTGAAATGTTGGTATGCAGTGCCTTTCTGTCTCGGTTCCAGGGTACTTTCTGTAAATGTCAATAATGAAAGTTCTTGTGGTGCGCTGTCATCTGCTTCTCCTCCTGGTCCATAGTTGTCTTGTTCAGGGGCGGTTTCACGGACCTGCCCTGCGTGCTTCACTCAACAGCATCAGTTGGTGTTACCATTCCTGGGACACTTGATGATGGACTCTCAGCATTGTTGTTAGGAAAGGTCTGGTCTGTCTCCCCCTTGTCCTGTGATTCGCGCTGCTCCACTTGTGGCCGTTGCTCATCCGTTAAAGGTGACTCTGCCTCAGGCGATGTTGGTGCAGCCCTGCAGCGTGTTCCGGGTAGCCACTCGGGACGTCCCTGCACCTTTAGTGATGTTCTGGTAACCAGGAGCACAACGTGGGGTCCAGTCCACCTAGAATGTAAATGTAAATGTCATGTAAATGTAAATGAAAAAATGTAAATTGATACTTGTATAGCGCACTACTCACCCGCAAGGGTCTCAAGGCGCTTGTACGAATACCGCTGTGGAACCCATCCTGACTTTCCCTGTGAGGTGTCCACTCCTGGGCACCCCCAAGGTGGAGGCCAGGCATCCTTAGTGTTGTGGGGGCCGTTGTGGAGATTAAGCAAGCTATTGCCCAGAATTGCAGAGTGGGACTCCATGATTGGAATAGGCACCGAGGCGAGAATTATCAGGTCCGTGGAATTTTGAGCCCGAGACCCCGCCGAGGCGGGAATCGAACCCTGGTCCCTGGCCAGAACTCTGCATCAGGGTCTGCCGCTCTAACCATTGAGCCACACTCCTCCACATAAGAAGTAAGATAAACATTTTTTATTTTTCTCACCATGACCATGTCGCCAGGTTTTAAAGGGTGTGTTTGTTCTAAGGAAGGATGGGGAAAAGCTTCCTTCACCTGGAGATGATGATGCCTCAATACCACTGACAATTGTACAGCATAGTCAAAATTCTGCTCATCTGTCCACAGCAGTGCTGCTTGGAATGCTGTGAGAGGCAACCTGAACCCTACCGACATAGGCCGCCCCATAAATATCTCATGGGGGTACAAGAGAGTCGTTCTAGATGGTGTTGCTCTTATGGCATGCAGCACTAAAGGCAGAGCGTCTGGCCATTTCAGGCCTGTTGCATCAGTTGTTTTGGCTAATTTATGTTTATTGTGGAGTTCATTCTCTCCACCTGGCCTGAACTTTGTGGGTGGTAAGGGGCATGCAGTTTCCACTCTATTCCCAAACAGTCACACATCACACATCTTTTCCACCCATTTTGAAAATTGATCCATACATACCAGCAAATATTTGAATCCATTCACTGGGGGCATGTAGGCGAAGTCTATTTGAAGGCTGGTAAAGGGACCCTCTGGTGCTGGCAAGTGATCATGGGTAGCGGGGGACCGACCGTTAGCATGTTGGGCACAGACAAGACATTGGGAGCAGAATTGTGCAGTGAAAGCTGTTATCTAAAACTACCCTCTCTGGGGCTAGTTGGTATGTCAGGTACCCTAGTTAAATCACCTTCCAGGGATATGTGGAAATAAGGTACACGTGCTAAGCTTGGTTGTGCAGCTAGTGCTTGCTCAGGTGTGTTATGTCTTTCACACTGTATGTAGGGGCCTGAAAGTGATGGGTAAATTGAAGTTGCTGGAGTAGGGGATAAGAATTTAGGTGCAGGAGAAACAGGCCCTGCAGACTGGATGTTTTGTCCCAATGTTTGGTGGCTGTTCTCATTGCTGGCTCTTTCTGAGACCCAGGAATTAAATTCACTATTTGCATCTACTCTCTGTCTTTTCCTTTCTTCCTCAGTAAGCAACACAATCTCCTCCTCAGTCAATGCGCTACTAGTTATTTGCTCATGTCTGTTCCTTCCCCCAGCTTGACAAAAAGGCCTTGAGGCTTGGAGGCGATAAACAGTTTTTTAAACTTATATATGTCTATATTTACTTGGCGGTGCGTCCAAATACATAGCAGAGCAGCAGCCCGTCTAGAAGTAGTGGCATTTGGTATTTCTTTAACCCGGTCTGCTTCAATTGTAGAAAACCCACACTTTTGCCATAGTGACAACAAATGCTGTTCTGTTTGCACATAGTTACTCAATTCCAATAAACACTGGCTATAAGACGTGGGCCAATCTTTAGCTAATTCTAGCTCTTTTTTAGTAGGCTTCTTGCACTCACTATTCACCATTGCTATTGCAGAACAGTTTTTATATTCAGTGGAGGCATTCCCCTGGCCTTTCTTTTTTGAAAGGAGAGCTTTATTTTTTGCAATAGAAGGCCACTGCTAGAAACAATCCTTTACGTAATGTGAATCCCATGATGGGTCACCCTTTAAGTGTATACTTTCTGTTAAGCGTTCAATATCATCTATCTCAACAGAACCCAATCTAGGCCACAGCCCTTCATTCCCTTTCCACGTCCATACTAGCGTGCAAAAAGTAGTTAGATATTCTAAACAATTTGTATCTTTTACAACCTGAGCTGCAGGGCTATCTGCTGGTAATTTAAAATCCTTCTCTAATGACAGTTGTTCAAACAATTTTCTTGTCTTTTTCACCATGCAAGTCCTTACCACCTCCATAGTTCCTTTAGAATTGCCAGAACCCATTGTGCCCTACACTCACAATTTTTAAACCCTGAAAGATAAATACATTTGTCTCCTGGTAGGAAAAAATTGTTACGATTTGAATAGAGAGACTTGAGAGAAAAAATATACAGTTGTGGAACACTCAGACACCACATAAAACAATTTGACTTCTCTGATGCAATTTGTTTTGATATCACTCAAAGAAGCATTTTAATTAAACATTGCAGGACAATACTTTTTAAAGATCAACACATAAACATAATTAAATACAGTCATTGATCAATGACAGAACAGTGCAAAATTGAAAAACATTTCCTTGTGTCCTGCAGCCAGCTAATAGTCAATGCTTCCCACGCTACACTCCGGGAGGGTTGTTTTTATTTCTTTGTCCCTCTACTCTTGGGTCATAAATTATTCTCGTACCTAGGCTCTCCTGTCGCGTATGGGGTCCCGTAGACCCCTGTCGCATATCAACTCCAAGGTATTGATACAGAGAAATATTTCAATGATGATAAAAATTTCAATTACTTGATGGAAAAGAATTCAATCAATAATGAAAAAAATCTAGCAAACAGACCCCAGCCGCCACAAAACACAGGAAATGTTCTTGCACCTTTGTCCATTTATTGGCAGGCCAAGGCAGAATGCAGACGCAGTGTCACGTCTTGGAACAAGCTTCTTCTGTCCCTCATAGATAGTCAGAGGAGAATATATAGGGCAGAAAGTGCAGTCATCAGTAAAATCATAAGATGTAGCCAAGGCCAAATACGGTTGTACATATACAAATAGAAGTGTCATGCAGGCCCAGAGACAGAGAGTAATATAAGGGCACAAGGGACCAGAAAGCAAGTTTAAGCCAACCTGAAAGATTCAGAGGCTTTTCACAGCTGTTGTCCCATGACGTGTCAAAGAGGGCACTACAGGTCATGGGGTCAAGCTTTAATAGATTTCTAAAGGGAGAGGTGTTCAGGGGCACGGAGCAAGCAGTTTGGTCAGAGCAGGCCTAGTTAACTCAGAGGGTGTGAGATAGTGTGGAGAAGAATATGGGATTGATTCACTTATTTAGCAGATGCGAACATATAGATATATATATTTCCCCACAGTGTGCACATGAGCAGTGTCCACAGCTGTAATGTAATGGCAATCTTGACGTCATTGAAAATCAGGCTAATTTTTGCCTTTACTCCTTTATACCATTTTGATGCTATTCAATGCAGGCCAGATTCAGCAGCATTTGCATAGGTATGGACTTTCATGCAGACCAGAGGATTTGACTTTTCTTGTCGAAGGAGAAGAGCAAGACACAATGAAGTAGTTAATTATAAAAAGAGGGACGAAGCACGAACCAGCGCGGTAACAACAACATGGAAAAAATACTTCGGATTGATGACTGTTCTTCAGTGGTCTGTTGGGGCAGCTTGGATGTTAGTGTTCTCAGCTGAAGTTTCTAGCGGAGTGTTCTTCCTTAAGCAGATGACAGATGCATTTCTATTTAAGGATAATTGTGTTATAGTAGACTATAAGATGTGCACTATGATTGCTAATTTTTCTTTCATTTAATTGTGTTTTTATTAATTGAAGGAAAGAATACCACATGCTTGTTACATAGATTTAATGTAGAAATCCAATCGGTACATTAATTACTTGTGTAAGTATTTATTGCACCAATATGTCTGCTTATTTGTTAGAAATTTTTTCTTGAGTTCTGAAAGAGGGCATGCATGCAACCCTTGCCAACTGTAAAGATGCATTGCTTCCACACTATTGTCTTCACCCATGCTCTTCAACTAAAAAGTTTGATACTTACCTCCCCCATCCACAAGTCTGATTTTCTCTAGTCCTCTTGTCTACGTATCCAATGTACACAATGTGCCCTCGTATAATGTGTACAATAAATGCTATAAGACCGGCAAAGTATCAAATAAATCCCAATTACCGGTGTACACGGAGTTCACTGAGTTTCCCACTTTTCGGCATCTACTCCCTGATGTACTTTGCTACGGAAATTTTTAATATTTACCCCTGGGTGCAAGCCGATGCTTCAAATCGGATGTATGATAGTACAACGCGATCATTTTGATCGCGGTACTTTACATCGCGGATTTTACAACGCAAGTTGTTACAACGACTTGCGTTGGAGGGCGCGGATTGAGGATTATTATAATTTTATATTCCAACACCAGCCCACGTAACAGTAGGGAAGGTGTTGGAATATAAAATTACAATATTCCTTAACCAACCAACTTGCGCTGTAATGGCAGCGTGATAAAGGTCGTGCGGTGTAAACACCGCATTGTAAACAACGTTTACCAGAAATCAAGTGCCATTTTCTTGCAAGTTAATTTTAAAACTTTTTCTAGCAACTTCAAAATCGGATGCATATTGGTGATAAGGTCCCAGTACTAGACTGATGTGGTGGTGAAAATCCCAAACTTCATGTGAAAACCTACATACAGATGATGACTTCACTGACTACGGATACAAATTGTATTCACAAAAGCTATGGGAAGATCCATGAGCCAAAAACTTGGCAACAATGCACACCCCCACCCCTTACCAACGTATCCAATTATTCCACCAACAAAACAAAGATTTCAAGGGTGTGGTAATGTGCCTGCATGGAATTCTCCTGATGAGCAGAACTGAGTAGGTGCCCCTTCCCTAAGGGCATATATTGTATTATAAAAAGTGCTGGTGCCGAAAGCTGTTGCCCTAGCTATGGCCTGTGGCTCCTAAAGTGCTTACATTTATAATTGTCTCCCTCCTTATACACCATGACTGAGTTCTCCTTTATGCTCGAACAGCTCCTGGCATACAAGCCCTCCTCCTTAGGTCCTGCTTCTAGAACAGGGAAACATCAAGTGGGAAAATGTGAGGAAGGAGTAGGGTTGTTTTAGTAAAACGTGGAGAGTTACAAGTACAAAAGGGTGGCCTAGTAGAAAAATTCACGTAAAAGAATATTCACCCGGTAAAGGCAGCACAGAATTCTATGAAAGAGGGCAATCTAGTGGCGGCTCCTCCTTTAAAGCGGAGGAGCGATGCCCCACTGCTTTGAAGCAGCGAAAGAACGGAAACATAAAATGATAATAACTCAAGGATATTGTCATTTTATGTTTTCCTGATGCAGCAGGTTTACAGGCAGGCGCGGCTGCTCCGATGACAGAGGAGCAGGAGGAGGAGTGGTTTGCCCACTCCAAGTGCACATGAATATTTGGCCGGCCCTCTCGGGCCAGCCAAACATTTATGCACACTTTACTTGTTCTCCACGCAGGCTGCATTGCAGAGTTGTGATATGCTCAGGGGAGCCTGGGTACTTCCTGTCCGGCCCAAAGCGAGAGACAGTAACAGAGAGACGGGGGAGAGACGCGGCATCAGGTAAGTGTTTTTCATTCTTTGAACCCCCTTACCTGCTCCCCTGCCCCTCGCCCCGATCCGGCTGCCACTGGGGCAATCACTGTCTAATGTTTTTAAAAGTAATTCTCAGAAGCATTTTAGACCTCTGCTGCTTTCGGTGAGTTGGTTCTACCTGCAATATTGGCCATTTTAAAGTGCGTTCTTATTGACAGAAGTGTTTTTCCCCTTAGTTGTTCAACTTGGGCGACAACATGGGTGCCATACAATTATCTGATAATATTGTCCGATAGAACTTCTGTATTACACAATTTCTCTGTAGTTCATTCTTCTTTATTAAATACCCACTCCTCAGAAGATAATTTACCATCCTACAAAACGTTGGGCCTGATTTAGAGTTTGGCAAACCAGTACTCCCCAGGGCTTAATTTCAGATGGTGGTTGTAAGTTTAGCTCACCAGCACTTATTTTGGGGGACCAGCACTTATGTTGCTCCAGAGCAAGAGTGACAGGGAAAAATAAACTGGGGAAAAGAGGGAGATAGAGAAAGACAAAAAAACTGTGACCATGGGAGACAGCAGGGATGAAAAAGAGCCTGCACTATTGAGATAAAGAGACAGGTAGTGTCTGGGGGTGGATTAAAGAGCCATGAAGTGCAATCAAGACTCCACTTCCTTGGTGTTCAACACCCTATCTTCAATAGTGTCAGCCACTGACCTCTAAGCAAATCTTTGCCACTTAGGGGCATATGTATCATCCGTTTTTTAGTCGCAAGCGCTATCATTCGCAAAAAAGCAGCGTTTGGGACAAAAAATTCAGAAAATGCGATGTATGATTGAAATCGCATTGCAAAATTAAGAAATCGCAAAATTTGCGATTCCTTAATTTTGCGACAGCATTTAGGGAATCGCAAATTGCAATTCCTTAAATGCTATGTATGAAGCACCCAAGTTGTGTGATTTCTCATTTAGAAATCACAAATTATCACCATCTTGAAGTTGGTGATAATTTGCGATTTCTTTCACAAATGCACTTTTTGCCATTTGTGAAGGTGCTATGTGGCGCACATACATGCCCTTAGGGCATGTATGTGCGCCATATGCGCACACATGTAAATTTCAGGGGTGCATCAGTGTGTCCTTATGACACCCTTGCACCCTTGAAATTATTCTCAATTTACGATTCTCAAATTGCAAAGCGCAAATTGAGAATAATTTCCCATTCATTCCAAGGGGCCTCCTGGCCCATAGAAATAAATGGGAAAGTATTCCTTAATTGCGAATTCGCAATTTGCTAATTGCAATTAAGGAATATTAAGAAATCTCTAAAAAATTGCGATTTTTTACATACATCCCTTTTTGCAATTCTCAAATAGCGATTTCTAAATAATCGCTATTTGAGAATCGCAAATGAGGGTGTTGATACATATGGCCCTTGTTCTTTTACAAACTAAGCATGTCCCGTCCCCCTATACAACACAATGCACTTGTAATAAGGCAGACAGGATAGTGGTCCGCCAAACTCTAAATCAGACAATTTGGTAATCAAAAAAACATCTACTGTCAAGAGAAAGTTATAATCCAGAAAATTGTGCCAGTGTAGAATCCTATCTACAGTTTTTCTGGGGCAAGTCACAACATTTCCTAGTGCACATTCTCCCAGGAATCAGCCTGGGTTTAGCTGCAGCTTCCCACACATGTAATTGCATACTTATAAATCAAAAACTCATGACACTCTAGACTTGCCCGATCAACCTCACGCCTTCCCATCTTGCTAAACAGGAGGTATTGATTTCAAAAGAAACAAAATACTCCTCGGGTGTGCATGTGCTCACCACATTTATCAACAGGGAGACCTGCCCTAGACAGCTTTCTTCTTGTAGTTATTATTTTCCCACTGTAATTAACTTCACATTAAAAAACACGTTGATTAGTTCAGCCAGGAAGAATAGGCATTTGGGCAAGAAAAGAGGCAGGTGAGATGTACACAGCATGGCGTTTGTAAATGACTGATTTGCATTAATTGTGCATTGTTTTGCTATTGATTTATGCTAATGCGTTTTGTTCATATATCAGTGTTTGTTTGCACTGTCGGGGCCTAATTGGCACTTGTGATATGATCCTTTGTTTCCTTCAATATCATTATTGAGGTAAGTATTGAGGTACTGGGTTTTTAAGAACCGGCACAGAACCGGCAACCCAGCCGTGTCAGGGTACACCCAGAGACCTCGAGTTCTTCCTGATTCAGACCTACAGAAACTCAGAGTCTTCTAGGTGAAGTCAAGGATCGATTTTATTGGCTGCAACCAAGGTAACAAGTGTCCTAGAAGTACAACACACGGGGAGTATATTCTCAGGAGACTGCTCGAATTTACAAAGTCAGGCTTCTCTCTTTATACAGAACATTCGGCTTCAGGCAAACATTCTTCGAATTTGCAATATATCATCCACAGGTTTTGGTTACAAAAGAAAAGCAGAGTCATGATGACATGTACATATTTCATGTCGTGCTGCCCATAACAAATCACCTGGCAAGGCCCAACATTTCATCAGATATCGCTGGACCCCCAATAAAAACGGGCACCTCCCCATCATAAAGCAAGTGAAGGAAAAGAGTGGAGACAGATGTGAGCGAGATACGGCAGGTGTGCGTGCTGAAATGGTTTTATGGCTTGTTGAGCCTTGATGCTATCTTGTTCGGCCACTGGGAGGGGAACTGACCTAACGAGTTTGGCCTGGGGCAATGGTTCCAACTTGCATAGGTCAAAGAAAAGTCGATTAAGGAGTATGTGTCCTTGTGGAATTGAATTCAGCTGGATTAAGGCCTATGTAAAGGGCAACACATAAATGGAAGCCAAGGGTTCAGAACGCAAATGACGATTTCGAGGTGAAATCGTCACTCGAATGTGCTGAAAATATATGTACATGGTGCGCTCGTCATTCTCGGTCTTTTGATACCAAATTCGTCATACTTCGACGAAGTTTTAATTCTCGAGTACAGAACGATTATACGAATCCAGAATTTTCAGAACCACAGAATCCAGAATTTTCAGAACCACAGTATACGCTTCTTTGGGGAGGCCTCCATGTACTGTATACGTGTGATTCCATGTGTGAAGCCATCTCTATATAAATGTTGGTGGTGTGAAATTGTGTGTTTTATAGACTTTGTGCACGGGCTTTCTGTGGCCGCTGATTGGGTATTGAGTAATAAGGGGCAGCACAGACCACATCTTCGCTTCTTGTGTGAAAAAGGCAGCTTTATTGAAGACAGGTGCACATCACATACAATTCATCATAGGCCTTAGCTTCACAAAACTAGACCTCACTACACAGTACTTCACCTAATACCCCCCACTCCTAAATTTCCCGCCCCCTTTAACATCCTTATTGTGAAACTGTAACTCCTACCCTGGCATTTTACTGTCAACCTTCATATTGATAAACACTTTAACCTACATCTATTATCATCTAACTATCTAAGTATCCTAACTCTCAACTTTTCCTTTGCTTTCTCCAGGTTTTACTTTATTACCAGTCCCACATTCTGCTTCCCCTATGTTCACAACTATCATCTTAATGTATACCCAAGGCAACTGAACTGCCCACCACCACTCAGAAAAGGCCTGTCCCCCAACTTCCCTTTTCTGACCCCTCTTTTAGGAACCTCCCCTCTCTCCGCTCCCTGTTAATGCTTTATCTAGCGCCTCTTTTATATGTATCTAATATAACTGGATTCTGTATCATGATAAATGCAACTCATCCCCAAAAGTCTAGTGCACCGGATATCAGCTCTGGATGTTCTACCCTGCCAAACCTTTCCTCTCTAAATAAACCCTCACATCTCTGTTAATCTTTCCCTGGGCCTTGTCAGTGGTGGGTGGTTTAGCTGCCCCTCTCAACTGTTGCAGCAGAATACATTCTGTTCAAATGACAAATGTCCCTGGCCACTGCTTCTTATCTCCAGTATGTCCCTCTTCATTTCTTTTAACAGGGCAAGGCCTTTGAAAACCACTAAAAAGATTTCCCCTAAATGTAACACAAGAATGTCAGGACATCTATGCCTCCTCAGTAAATGATTCAAGCATTGTAAAAGTTCTCGCCATCACATAAACCTTTTCCATGCCACTTCACTGTAAAAAGCTGTTCATCCAGCCCAAGGTTACAGCCTCAACCCTTATGGAGTTTATATTTTGATAAATGAATGCCCCAAAATCCATATCAAGAAGGCAATTGCTGCCGGCCCAGCTTTTGCACCTGATAAGAACACAAATGTAAGATAAAGAATTTACACCATTCAAAAACCCCCTTTTAGTTCCCTGCACACATATTGCAGAAAGTTGTCTGATTACCAGTGTCCCAATCCCATAATCCTTTCCCTGTCCCAGCCCCTCCAGGCTGCCTCTGTGGCTGCACCAATTCTAAAAAATGTGCCCCGAAGTCCCCTGTGTTTTCCCCAATGCTTTCCAATGTTCTTCGCATGCCCCACAGAAGCAGATGAGCAGTCACACAGGCAGCGTCAATGTGACAAAAGACTTGCCCTTTTGATGCCCCGCTAACCGCCCACCACTTTGCTTCTAACTGTCCTGGACTTACATCCTGGAAAAACTTGAAGCCTCACTTTCTTACCCAGTGCCTTCTGATTGGTCTTGGATTGCCAAATGCACAATTCCAGTTTACTTTCCTGGCCTTCCACATCTATCCATTCCAACCCTGGAACACCTTTTCTACCCAGCAGTTCCAAAACCCGAAAAGCCCCGAAAAACATCCAGTATATGAGGGTCGAAAAAAGAACCCCATTCTCTCCTTTCCTTGCATATCTCTGGGAGCACCACTATCATTTCACCTAGAAACTACCGGGATAAAGGACTCCCCAGACAAACCCAGCAAACCCTTTCCCCGGACCATCCCTCTAACATTCTCCTTCTCATAAAACCTTGCCCATGAAGCCAATTCCTGCCAGCTTGCCAGCAATCGTGACCCTCAAAGCCCTTTTCCAATCAGTGTGAGAATGTACTGTACTGCATCCGCTTACCCTGCCCCACTGCTCTCACCTCCACTTTGCCTGTAGCTTAAAACTCTTTCCAGGCCAGAGCATACGCTTTTCTAGTGAATACGGCCAGCGACCCTGCCACCAACTACAGCATCCTCTCTCTCCTAGGCTCTATATATTTGCTGGAATCAAAGTCCTGCCTTTGTCTGCCTCCATGGCCATCTCATGGAACCTCTTCCACTGTGAACGAGACAAAGTGTTGACAATATATTTGTCCATCCCTGGCACGTGCTTTGCTCTGAAGGCAACTGAAAAAAGAACAATTGATGGACAGAATGCAGAACAATGTCATAAATTCACCCCAGTACAAACATCTGAGCCTAAATCCATTGTTTATTTGCTCACCATGCCATTCCAGCCAGGAACCGGGTCAAGACTGATTTGCATATAGCTGGGTCTGAACTGGGGTGGCAAAGTGAGCTAAAGAACGACAATGGATTCAACCCAGATCTGTGATTGGGGGTGAGGGTCTGTAAAGTTTCAGTTCTCCATCCACCATCTCCATGTGTTTGCTTTGCTCTGCATGCAACATCATGGTTTAAACAACACATCACGAAAACTCACTGCAGCTTATGTGCCTGTTCATCTCTCGCCGACTGCATTTTCACTACATGTACGACTGACATATTATCTACTCTGCATAAAACCTTTCTGGGAGCAAGCTCCTGCCCCCATAGCTTTACTGACATGAATAATGGGAACAAATCCAAAAAAAAAACAATGCTCCTACCCATTGCTTACATGCTGCCGGCCATTCTTCTGCGCACCACTTGCCCTGCCAGTAAAGCCCAAACTCGATCCCCCAAGATGCATCTGAGTAAATCTGCACGTCCCACTCACATTCCTTTGGATTGATCATTGATATCTCACTGAAATCGTCCAGGTACCTGCGCCACATGTGCAGGTCCTCCCTTGTGCCCGCAGACAGACGTATGTGATGATGGGCAGTGACAGCCACGACAAGGACATCCCCAGGTGCCTACGGAAAGTCCTAACCCTCCTGTCTGCTCTACACGCATAGTTCAAATGTCCCAGCAAGACCTGCACCTCCTTGACCATCACCTTTGGTTTGTCCAGCATTGCGCCCAATAATAGTTATGTTTGCACCTTTTTGCCCACCAGGAGGTGCACTTCCATGGATTCAGAATCCAGTTAGATACCCAAGAATTAAAGCACCATTGCTGGCTTCATACTTTCTTCCGGAGCCAGCGCAACCACAATGTCGCCCACGAGTTCTTGAAAACTTGTCAACTGCCATTGGCAGTCCGCAGAACCAGGAAGCCCCACAAAAAAGAAAGTGTCCAGATAGTGCGCTACAGTCCTCTTTCTCACGTATTGACATGAAAACCCACTGTAGGAAGGAGCAGAACCGCTTAAACAATGCACAAGATATCCCACAAACCAGTATAACAGCTTATCAACGTACCATTGGCCTTCAAACTGTATGCTTACCAACTGAAAATCCTCCAGATGAACTGGAAACAGCCAGAAGGCTGACATAATGTCACTCTTCACCATGAGTGCACCCCTTTCGATCTGTTCCACCAATGCCATAGTCACATCCACTGAGGAATATAAAACCAACAGCACCTCACCTGGGATAAAGTAATTAACCGAGTTCTCCTCCGGCCATGACAAGTGCTGTATGGGCCGAAATTTCACTGTTCTTTTTTTGGCACCACCCCAATCGGCAACACAATAAACTGCCATTCTGCCCTCCTGCCAGCTTCTCCCTCATGACTTGTTTGTGTGTCATCACAGATTTCAAACTGTCAGATCACCACAGGAGAGGCGGCACTGAAAGGGCCGATACACCAATGGTAACCCACTTGCTGTGTATGTCGTCTTGCGGAACTCAACTGACTCCATTGTTTGCTGATATGTTAGTGTCAATTTCCTTCCCCATTTGCCTCCGTGTCCCATGCCATCCTTGCCCAAAACCCCTCATCAAAATGTGCCCATGCATATCCTCTATACGTGATGTGTGCGCTGCGAATGATGTCCATTTATTCAAAGAGTGATACACACCTCTCCGGATATCTTTCAAAATATACAGTTGCAAAAATGAGAAAAGCCTCCTTCCAGTCCTCTATTGTCATAGGCACCCTAGGCGGTCTAGACAAATCGACTTCCTCCTCTTTTAACCCCTCCTTGGCCTGCAATTCCCTGTGGAGGAGCTTCAGCATCTCCACGTACTCCTCCTTCCATATTCTTTCCTTGGTCGCTGCAATAAATGCGCTCCAAGCTCTTGGCCACCCCCACATACGGCAGTCTCTTGATCTTTATTTCTTTACTCTCATTCGGCCTTGTGTCCTCCACTCCTGTCTTCTCCTGGTTGTCTTTCACCTCCGCCTTCCCCTGCAGCATGTCCTGCACTCCCTTTGTGGGATGCCTTCAATTCCTGACCCTCCGTCATTACCTTGCCCGTCCCCGCTTTGGCGTTGTCAACTTGCACCTCTGTGCCTACCCCAACGTCTATTACGTACCGTCCTTTTCACAAACGAACATACACACTATCTTCGGTGCCCCCCCGCATTCACTCCCACGGACACCTTGCCTTTTTGTAATGTTTTGTACCCTCCCCCATCGGCACCATTACCTGGCTTCAAGGTTGGTCTCCTCATTGAACCCAGCCAGCCAATCAGCTGTGAAGGGGCTTCACCAGCTAATTCCATCTGACATGTCCCCATTCAGTTGTGATGCTCCTTCAATGAACTATGAACTAGTGCATTATGTGACCACCCCTGATCACCCCTCGCCCACCATCTGTCCTCTTACGCCTGTGCATTATCCACTACTACCCCTTCTTCTAGGCTTGTTTTGTCATAATCTAGTTGTTCCTGCTTCTCGTCTAGCTCCTCCTGCCCCATGGCCCGCCAGTATCAAAGCTGTTGCTCACTTTAGGTTCCACTCTAGTATTCCAATATAAACTAGGACAGGGTCCTGTTATATGTCCTCCTGTCTCGACCCCCAACTGATGCCATTTGCTGCCACAGCTCTCTGTCATAGGGGGCGCATTGACCCATCCTGTCTATTGTACTACCGAAGCCATTCAACTTTCATGTGGCAGTGCTGTCGCCGTGCCACGTCGCTATCCGACTAGCCGGCCTAGACCCTGCCATCTCTTCTCCTCGAGGTCTGTGAGCCGCATAAGACTCTCCTGAGTCTGCCTGTCCGCCATGACGCTGTCCCTGAAAAAGAAAAGGCAGGTACTGCGAGCCATCATTAAGGTCCCTCTCTTCCCACTTCTCACCCTAATCTGGCATCCACAACCAACTTCCTCCCCTGCAGACTATCTCAACTAGCCTCTCCACCCTGCCCACTGTCCTGATCTTACCACGCATTCCCAAACGCCACCTGTCCCCTCCTTCCTTCTCCCACTGAGTGGTCACCCTTCCTTACCAGTGCCCTCTCCTAGGTCAAACCGCACCAGCTATAGTCCTCACCAGGGGCTACACCCCACCCCTTGCTGTCCCTTCCCCTCCTCCTCCTCCCTCCCCAGACCCTCGTTATCACTTCCCTCCAACGCTGCTACGATTATGGCGATGCAGGTCTTTCAACATATTGCTGGTCCCACCCCCCTGGGCAGATCCGCCAGGCTCTCTCTATGCTCCTTACTGTTTCCCTTAGTTTTTCTCTGCCCCAACTCCTTTCTTCACTACAGAAATTCTGCAGCACTCTGGGAGCCCTCTCTAACCGCCCTACTGTAGATAATGACACTGGGGGCCATTTCACTGCTCCTCACCCCTGCCCCTCCTGCTCCTCTGACCCCCTGTGGCTGTTGGGTGCAGGATTGACCTCATCCACCTTCCCTCTCTAGTCTGCTGCCCTGTGGCAGACAGCTCATCCCCGTCAAGCTCCGCTCCCTCCTCCCTCTCACAGCAAAGGGTTTCTTTCCCTCCTCCCTCACATCACTACGCTCCACGGTGGAGCGAGCTGCCGCTTTTGGAAGTGATCTGTCACTTTCAGTGCACATGGCCTTCCCCTTCTCTACTGGCTGGGTCTTGGCCCACCCCCTTCCCCACCCATAAATAGCAGTGCGGGCCGACACACTGGGCCTTTCCAACACGCAAGTCATGCACTCCTGCTTACCGAGTGCCCCCTGCTGCTTACCTGCAAAACATTGCCCTGGCATGGGGTGAACAAGTGAGGACTACTGCCGCTACACCACCCGCTGCATGCCGGGGTGAGTAGATCTATGCCACCTGCTTTAGCAAGCAAGCACATGGCTTGCTGAACGAGAAAGTCCTCTATACTAACTTATAGTACCTACATTCAATAAAGGCAAAAATTGCTCATGACCAACAGCCAGATTCATGAAGCAAAATTGCGATCGCAATAGCTGCGAATTAGCTATTGCGATCGCAATTTACAGAAAAGCAATTCATCATGTGAAAAACACTGTTTTTGCGAGTTCGCAAAAATAATTTGCGAATTTGCAAAATAAATCGCAGAATTTAGGAGGACCCCCAATAGCGAATCGGAAATTGCGAGAATCCATGGATTCTGCGATTCAATTTGCGATTCCGCTAAATATCCCTAAACGCTATTCATGAAAACTCGCAAATAGCGAAAAACACGAAAATCGCTATTTGCGAGCCGCAATTTAAGGAGAACCAAAAGCAGGTGGTAACCATTAAGGAAAAAAAAAAATAATTAGCCACAGGTGCTGTCCTGAACAAACACACTTAAGGAAACACAGCAGTAGCATGAGGACGCTCACAATGCCAGGACTCTAAATGGTGGTCAGGCGGCGCAGGCTCCAGGCTGCAGCACGGAACAGACGCAGGATCCAGGAGAGAATATTCCGCTTGCGGGTCACCCTGCTGGGCCAAACAAGGGAGCAAATTTATGCTAAGTACCGCCTGAATGGGCCAATGATTCTTAAGCCGATCCGGGACCTTGACCCCCTGATGCAGCACCCAACAAGGAGGACCAATGCCGTGCCCACCCATGTCCAGGTCTTGTGCTGCCTGCACCTACTGGCCTCTGGAAGCTTCCAGGGGATAGTCGCTGTTGCAGGGGGGATATCCCAGAGCACCATGTCCCGCTGCCTAAAGAGTTTCCTGGAGGCAATGCTGAGCCGCCTTCACCACTACATCTCATTCCCCACCACCCAACAGGACTTGAATGAGACCAAGGTACAATTCTACAAAGTTGCCCAATTTCCACAAGTCATCGGATGCATTGACTGTACCCACATCCACATCTGCCCACCAGCACAAACGGAGTACATGTACAGAAACCGCAAAAACTACCACTCCCTCATCATCCAGATGGTGTGCAACGCAAAGACTTACATCACGGACATAGTGGCACAATACCCGGGGAGCACACAAGACTCCTTCATTTTCAGGCACAGCGGCATTCACACACGACTGGCCAGGGGAGAATTTGGCGAAGGACACCTACTAGGTAAGTACACATGCCCCCATATAATACACTGTGATCATGTAGCTCCGCAGAACATGCACTCACCCTCTGCTCCTTTCATGCAGGTGACAGCGCCTACGGTCTCCGTGAGTACCTACTCACCCCTTACCTCAACCCTGCAACACCACAGCAACGGCGTTATAATGCAGCACACATCCGCACTCGGAATTGCAGTGAGAGGACACTTGGGCTTTTGAAGAGCCGCTTCCGCATACTGCATAAGACTGGTGGTGCCCTCAAATACGAGCCTGAGGTCTGCTGCCCCATTGTTGCCGTCTGTGTAATACTGCACAACATTGCTACCAAGCGCAGGATACCTGTTGAGATATCTGGCAGTAAGTCGGAAGAGGACAACCGCCCACCTCCACATGCGTGTCATGCACCTGGGGAAAATTCTGCAGAAGGACACAGGCGCCGCAACCACATCACTAATAGCTCTTTCTAGTGCACCCATTCCCCTCACACAACACTGCACTCATGCATGACAAATGTAATAATGACATGAGTTGGAGTTAAAGTGAGAACATACATTTTTATTGTTAATTCACAATAATGTGGCCTTTGTTTTTCTTGGTGTCACATGAGGACAGTATTGCTTCATACCTCCCCATGCAGGGGTAGAGGGCTGGCTTAGGTGTCCAGCATGGCCCTACAGACAGTGTTCAGGGTGTCACTGGTGCCAACGTCCAGACGCACCGATTTGTCTCTCGGGTCCTGAGGGACGGTGTTGGGACGTGATCCTGCTGTGGGCCTGCTGCTGCGGCGGCGTTCAGGCACCGGCGGCAAGGACATGCTGCTGTTGGACGACGCCACCTCGCTGACATCGTCACCCCCCCTGGTTCACCATGGGCAGTGGGCTGCATGCGGAGCACTGCTGCTGTTAGCAGATCTAGTGACCTGGCCACATCCTGGCAACACTGTACCATTTGTCCCTGCATGGCAAGTGACCTGCGTGAGAGTTGTGATGTTGAATTGCCTACTATATGGTTTGACCTTGTGTAGGCCGACAGGCGGGCCAGTAGGTGGCGGCGGCGGGTCATGTCCTGATGGGCTACCAGCAGCTGACTATTTTCATGGACAGCTGCGGTCATCTGTCCGACATTGTTGGCAGTCTTCTGCAGCTGGAGATGTATCGTTGCCAGGTGGCTCGCCTGTGTTTGGTGTACCGCCAGCATGCGGCGTTCAATGGCCATGTGAGGATCAGGTAGATGGAGTGCCCTGCCCGTGCCTGTTGAGGCTTGACGCTGCTGGTGCATCATTCCGCTGGACTGGGATCTTGCTCTGGCTGTGCGCCTCGTCTGCCTCCTAGCCGCTGGTGGTGTGGCCCGTACAACTGCCGTGGGTGTCTGTTGGGGTGGTGGCTGGACACCTGTGGCTGAAGGGATGGCCCTGTCCACACAGGGTGGTTGTGGTGGAATCACTGCAGGTGGCTGGGATGGCCCTCGTTGTAGGTCAGATTGGCCCTCAACCTCGGTGTCCTCCGGGAACTCCTCGATATGTATGGCCTCACTGACATTGCTGGGTTGATTGGCAGCACCTGTGATGTGGAAGGGTGCATGATTAATGAAATGTATCTTGCACATGAAATGTTGCTACATGCATGCAGGCTTGCTTTCCCTGACTGGCTTTTGAAATTACTTTGATTTGACAGGTCTGGCTGTGTAGGGTTATCTGGGGAATTATGATTACACTACAACTACCACAATGCATTGGGGCATTTCAGGTGTGCATGGCCTGCATTACTGGGGATGTCATTTTGCTAGCTCAGGAGTCATGGGCATTGTTAGGGGACGGGGTCGCAGTCGCATGGCACTTACCTTGTGATTGTTGGCTGGGTCGGGACGAGTCCAGCTGTGTAACACCCACGCAGGCTTCTGGTGTGAGGGTGTCCTCAACAAGGTCCTCCAATGGAGTGTTGGGTGTGGCAATTGGATCCCCTCCACCGGTGGCGACTCGCTCCCCAAGCCTCTCCGCAACGCGCTCCTTTGCACGACCTCTCAGGTCGTAGCAACGCTTTTTCAAGTCGTTGATTGACCGCTGGGTCACCCCGACTGCATTAACTTTTGCGCGGATGCGCAGCCAGATCCGGCGCTTCTCTGCCTCTGGCACCCTCCGGGAGTCCTTGCCGAAGAGGCGTACATGGTCTTTCACTACCCCCTCTATGAGGTACTCAAGTTCTTGTTCAGAGAACTTTAATTTTCTCTTCCTTCCTTGGCCACTGCGCCCTGCTGCTTCCTGGGACATGTTGGTGGTATGTGTCCTGCTGGGGTGCTGCAAAATCACAGTTGTGGAGCTCTTCACAATGCTACTTCCACTGTCTGGCTCACTGATCTGTTTGTGGGAGGGAAAAGCCTACTTCCTGGTTGTGATGTCATCAATGGGCTCGAAATGCGACTTCCCGTTTTTGCGATCTCGCAGTTAGCGAGATCGCAAATTGCGATTTCGCTAATTGTGAGATCGCAATTTCAACACGGAAAACGGGCGATTCTGCGAAATTTAAGCGATTGTGGCAAAATCGCAAACGGAAATTGCAGCCGATTGAGATTCGCATTTTTCTATCGCATTTCTTCATGAATGCCATTCTGTGATTTTCAAATTACTATTCGCTATTTTTCGCTATTTGAAATTCGCAGAATGGCACTTTGATGAATCTAGGGGTATGTACTGGCGGCCACTGTGTCACCTACAAAATGATGATTGGCCCTATAAAATACCTAGTTATATAATGTGCTTAAAGCCCAACACAGCCCAACCTAAAAGTAGCCTGATGCAACCTGGGCTGCACAATGTCCCAAACTCCTCGGGTGCACACCTCTCTGTGGTCAGCTGCACCTCAAAGCCCATTCTTATTATTGGACATCAGAGAAAGCATTCATAGTATTTGATCGCTGTTCCTCACGCCGCCATATTGAATTATATGTTGGCAGTGGCTGTGGTCTAGTCTTTTGACGGGGAGATGTTGGGTGGCACCCATCTATTTAAAGGTGTCTGCTGCACAGCCACACCTCAGTTATATGCAGAGGGTGAGCAGGCTACGTGCCAAATGCCTGCACTTATGTGTATGTCACTGAGTGGCTGGGACTAGGGACAGTCAGCACGTATAATCTCAGAGTTACAAAAAAGGCCTACTGACATCATGTCTTAAATACTGTTCTACATTGCGTAGCTAAGTATCACACTGCGTCCGAGCTCTCACCTTCCACTTCACAATCGCACAATGCCACTTGGGTGAGCTTAAGATAAATTATAGTAATGCACATTCATATTCCAATCATTCCCATGAGATAAAAGATGTTATAACTACAGATAAGTTTGATGTATTAGTAATAACTTAAACATGGTTAACTGATACCACATCAGTAGAAATTAAGAAGGCAGACCTTTCTCTTATTACGCTAATTTAGATAAAGTAGCTCAAAAATTTAGTTTAATGCTGGAACTGGACAAATGGAATCATATGTACCTTTCATCACACCCTTCAACAACCCAATGTACCTATGGAAGAAACCATTACAGGGCAGTATGCTCCTTAATTGTAACTGGATGGTCTATTGACATACATGTACATCATAAAAGGGTGTCTCCAGGAAGGAAACAACCTTTACCACGCAACATTTACAACGCACTACCATTACATCAAAACTTTTACAACGCAACATCCATTACAACGCATGCAATTACAACGCAACCATTACAATGCATGACACTACAACGCACACCACTACAACGCATGTCATTACAACTCAGTCATTACAACGCATACCATTACAACGCATAACATTACCATCCAACACTTACCCTACTGTTGCACCCCCTGGAGTTAGAATAGTAATTTTACCCCTACACTATCCAACACTTTCCCTACTGTAGCACCCCCTGGAGTTAGAATAGTAATTTTTACCCCTACACTATCCAACACTTACCCTACTGTTGCACCCCCTGGAGTTAGAATAGTAATTTTTACCCCTACACTATCCAATACTTACCAAACATGCAATGTAATGTTATGCGTTGTAATGGTATGCGTTGTAAAGGTATTATGCGTTGTAATGGAATGCGTTGTAAATGTAGTTTTTTAAAAATTTCGTTGTAATCGTATGCGTTGTAATGGAATGTGTTGTAATGGATGTTGCGTTGTAAAAAATGCGTTGTAAAGGTATGCGTTGTAAAAGTGTGCGTTGTAACGTCATAAATCCCTCCAGGGTTGCCTTTTAATATATATATATATATTAATACCTCCAAAGACTCTGTGCCCCCTGGGCATTTTTATTAAATAAAACCTTGTCCCCTCCAGGGGGACAAACTCCTCCTGTTGCTGAGTGTCCTAGTAAGGAGTTTGCCAAAGCATGATCTCTTCTGTGCACCAATTAACTCCTGTGGGTAGCTATTCCTACACCCAGCTCCCCCCTGCTTTGCGCATTTGCTCAATCCATTTGTTTTTGGGGGTAGACAGGGAAGGAGGCGGGAGAGAGGCTGCCCCTCCCACCTTCCAACAGAACTTTAATTGTCCAGGAAGTGGTTTGTTCCTAGTTCCTTCCCTTTCATTCTACTCTGCCCGCTCTTTATACATAGCTACGTCGGCGCAGAATGCTTCTTCTCTTCTGTTCTCTTAACCTAAGTAAAAAACAAAGCAGCATCCGCTGGGATAGATAGATCTCTCCTCTTACAGTGTTTCTCTCGCCACTTTTAACACAAGCAGTAGAGCCATCTTCAAAGCTGCATAGTGGAGGAAGGCTAGGCTGAATCATGCATCTACAAACCATTCTGTAAATCACCAAAGACTGGATGTGAGCAAGAAAGGGAGCTGGGATTACTATGATTTGACCATCGTGAGAAAAGATAGCTGGAGCAAACAGGATCTCAGTAACTTTCGGATGCTAGCTCAAAAGTGAGATAAAAATTTGAAACCAAGAAATACTACTGTGGGAAAAGTAATGGGACATTCAAACTGTTGATGAAGATGACAGGCATTAATTAACAGAGAGGAAATCCCCAGAGGATTGAATGTTCATTTTCAAAAATGTTTGTTCATAACCAGTGCTTAATTTGTGCAGGTTTTTCCCTGTGCTAGGTTCACTTCACATTTAAGAGGCGCAGGAATTATATGATTAAGATTCAGACATAAAGCCTGTTCATGTAAACTTTTTTTATGGTCCTTTGATCGGATTTTTTTAAAAGAAATGCTCATATTTTTAAATAAATATACTCTATAATTTTATGTCTTGAAGCCGACGGGGTGAATCAACCTAAATACCGCTGCGTCGACAACTTGTGATGCATATTGTTTTTTATATATTATGGTATTTATAACAATCATTGTGTAGACCACATTTTTTCTAAACTTCTTTAAAATTAGACATAGCGATATTTCTGTGATGATAACTGTAGATGGTATGAATAATGGTTTCATAATTTCCGAATAAACATAATATTGTTTCAGATTAATGCAATATTATATACAGTATGTTTTAATCAAGACTACTTTTGGACACGTAAAGGTTTTATCATATTGAATAAAATTAGAAGATGTTTACATAAAACAGTGTTCAGTGATAAGATAGTGTTGTGTATAAGTGTGTGTGGTTGTTTCTTCTTAATGCATCAGTATCTAGGGGTCCATTATGATGTCGGGCGGATTTCCACCGCCAGGCTGGCGGTGGCTACCGCCAGCCTGGCGGAGGAAATCCGCCCGACATCAACAGCACAATTCCCCTCCGCCATATTAGGATGGCGGAGGGAACCGTGGCGGTGCGAAACACCGCCCTCCTGTTTTCCGCCCCGGTCGCCTAGCGGCCGGGGCGGAAAACCTGTAACATGGTGGCGGTGTCTTGTAGACACCGCCTGCCATATTACAATGTGCTTTTCACAATGCATTTCCGTGGCGGCAAGGCATGCGGAGACTCCCTGCGGGGGCCCCTTGCGGGCCCCCTGGCAGTCTGTGGCTTGGGGGGTGCACATGGCGGGTACCCATGGTACCCCCCCGTATTTCAGAGTGCAACATGGCAGGCACCGCGCGGTGCCTGTCATGTTGCGCGTTGAAAAGTGAAACGTGCACTTTTACCATTGCGGCGGGCGGAGAATCTAGCTCCGCCCGCCACAATGGTAAACATACAGGATGCGCCCGCCTCTGTGGCGGGCACATCCTAATGCCATTGTCGGGACCCCCGCACTGTTAGCGGGCAGTCCACTCCTCCGTTAGGATGGCGGGCGGGCAAAGCCCGCCCGCCATCCTAATGGACCCCATGGTGTCCATGGTTAGAGTGCGTGACACAAAAAGGATCCTTTCTTGATTTAATCTGCAATTGACCCTGTCCTTTTTGGTTATAAGGGTATCCCATAATTATGGACTACCATAGCCCACTACACTTACCCACTGTGCTTTTTGTGGATCTGCTTGGTCTAATTATGTGTTCTTTGTGCAGACCATGTGCCAGCACACCTATTCTTACTAACTTATTTGGATGGAAATCAGTGCATAAAGTCAGAGCTGCATACAGCTAATTAAAATGCTGTGTGAAGAGAATGGGTTCCCTCCCTACTTCAGAGCCAATACAGCATTCTAGATTCAGTGGAGCTGAGTGATCCTACCGAATTTTCACTGAGCCACTCTTTAATTGGCAGTGCAGTCAACTGAACACATAGGTTATTTCTGCGTGCTCCTCACCGAACTGTTGGATGAGGGGTTAGCTGTCTCCGCTTGATCCCTGGTCCTGTAGAAGGTTAAAAAGCATTGTTTTCTTTCTAATTTACTTAGAAAAACTTTGTTATATCCATTTTCGGAAAGTTGGGGAGATTCAAGTACAATAAGGATAGCATGAAGTGATCCAGTGGGTTACCAAACTCTATCACCATATATTCATCTGGGCCCATATACACACTCACTCATATAGGCTGGTTATCGCCGCTGGGGGTTAATTTTTATAAATGCTTTAATTATGATCAGTTACATATTTCATCTAATTCATCTTTTCACTGATCCAAAAAAAAAATACTTTTAGTCAACTGACCTATTTAATTGGAATTAGTTGATGATGATATGACATGGATTTGTTTTATCTTCTATTTTATTTAATAACCACAGACTCAGTAAAAGTTTAAATGTTTATCTATTTAAAATGATATGAGACAAACAAATTACAGTAAGTACTCCATCTCTCCAAGGAAGTAAGATCAGTTTACCCAATTTTAGTGTTCTATTTCAATGAGATTATGACAATAACAGTACCTCAGAAAAAGAGGATAGAGAAAGCAGCACATTGACACAATACACAGAAATATATTTACCTAGGATGGTGTGGATTTTAGACCCCTCTGGCGAAGAGATTAATGGGTCCCCTGAAAAAGAACAGGTGACAGGGACTTCAGGATAGGATAGATGACCTCTTCTGGATTCGACGCCTGCGTCGCACCCCTCTCTAACATTAACTTCCTCCTCATTTCTTACGCGATCTTCTTCGAATTTGATTACCTCCTCGATTCTTCTTCTAATTATTTGGCTTTAGAATTCTAAGTCTGCTTCTCCAAATATTTGATCAGCATTCCAAATGCATCCCGGTCTCTTAGCGTTCTTTCTTGCTGTGACTACGCTGTTCTAACTAAAGTACCTCAATTATATCTTTCTAATGGCATGTACCACTCCTAAATGTTTCAACTTTATGAAACTCCTACTTCTGATTAGACAAGCTAAGGGGATGATCATCACACCATACTAAGGGGCCGATTAGGATGGCGGTGTTTCCGCATCCTCCGGGCCGGCGGAAGTGTCCGCCGGCCTGGAGGATGCGGAAAAACCGCTGCGGAGCCTCCAAAGACCCACCGCCAAATTAGGATGGCTGGTGGGTCTGGAATTCCATCCGCCGCTTTTCCGCCGCGGTCGGCTTCCGACCGCGGCGGAAAAGCTATAACATGGCAGGCGGTGTCTATGAGACACCGTCCGCCATATTAGGATGTTCGTGAATACATGCTTTTCCACGGCGGCTTTTCCGCCATGGAAAAGCATACGGACATTCACTTTGGGGGCCCGTTGCGGGCCCCCTGGGTGAATGGGGGGTGGGGGGTGCACATGGGGGGTACCTATGGTACCCCCCTGCATTTGCGTGCACAAAGCAGCAGGCACCGTGCGGTGCCGGCCGCTTTGTGCATGTAAATGTAAAACATGCTTTTTTAACATTGCGGCGGGTGCAGCTTGAAGCTGCACCCGCCGCAATGTTAAATATAGAGGATGTGACCGCCACCCTGGCGGTCACATCCTAATCAGCACGGAGGGAACGCCGCAGCCCCTGCGGACGTTCCCTCCTCCTCAAGGGTGGCGGACGGACGCAAGTCCGTCCGCCATCCTAATCGGCCCCTAAGTTTGAATAATTTTCTTTAGTTCATTGTTTTATGTTCCCGCCCATTAATTTGTTTTCCCAAGGTCTATTTCCCACCCGTATTCACAGCTTTTATCAACATACATTTTACAGTTGTCCATTGAGTTTTCAGGATATCCAGCAGGTTTCCAGGACACGTACCAAGAACGGCCTTGAACGGGTTTCAAGATTTGACATCATTGCGTCTGGCTTGTCATCATTGCGCCTGCGTGAGGAGTCACTTGCAGTGTAGACTTTAGCGTCATTCAGAGGCCCAAATACGAACTAATAGAGAGGTCCAAAGAAAACGTATTCATTTAAAAATAAAATGATTTCACTGTATACCACCTATCTCTACTCTAATCCCATTTACTTATAAAGGCTCTCCCCGTATTAGCATTTAGTATATAGCTCATTTTAATTTTAGCAAAGCAGATGCTTAGCATGTGAGTTTCCAGATGAGTTAGATGCATTTGTGCAGAAGTAGAATTTTCCCTCTAAGCGTAAAGACATAATTCTGCGTAGATGCAGTTGACGCATGCACAGTACAGTTTCCTGCGTTAGCAGCCATTTTAAGTTCCACTCGGGTACAAATGACAGAAGCAGTATCCAAGGTGCCCTGCTCTCCTCTCACTTAAATACACTCAGTAAAGTGGTAGAACATTGCTAGTTGCAAGCGCACACTAATCTACGCTTTCTAATATTCTATAGGGTAACTGGGCATAACATCGAATTCAAAATATCGAATGGACAAAATATCAAGTCAAAAATATAGTTTGTATAGAAATATCGAAAGAAATAATATCGATGTAAAAAATATCGTTATAATTTTCAGTAACTAAATATCGAAGTAAAAAATATCGAATCAAAAATATCGTGTACTGTTAATATCGAATAGTTAGTGTAGTTTAAAATATCAAAATAATATATGTAGAATGTAAATAATATCGAAAAAAATATATAGTTAGGTAAAAATATCGAAAAATGTATATAATGTTAATAAAACATTTTTTGTTAAAAAGTGTCAATATTTTAGAATGTTTAAATTTTTTCTAATATTTTAAATGTAATTAATTTAGTTGTGTATTTTATGTTTATTTTTAGGAACGGGATGTTGGGTTAATAGGGGATAAGGGTGGGGAGTGTTTTAAAATAATAATTTTACATTTTTTAAAAAGTAAAAAATTTGAAAATTATAGAATTTAATTCAAATTTTTATAAAAATTTGAAAAAAAAGATTTTTTAAATTTTACGAGCAGGATGTTTGGTTAATAGGGGTTAATGGTGGGGAGTGTTTTAAAATAATAATAATAAAATATTTAAAAAAAATTGAAAATTTAGGATTTTAAATTACAATTTTTACAATAATTTATTAAAAGTTTTAAAAACTTTAGGAGCATGATGTTGGGTTATTAGGGGATAAGGGTGGGGAGTGTTTTTAATATTTTTTTTTAAAAAAATGTTAAAAAAAAATGCAAAAGTTTTTATGTTATTTTAGGAGCAAGATGTTGGTTTTTTAGGGGATAAGGGTAGGGATTTTTAAAAATGTTTATAATATTTTTTTTATCTTAAGTAAAAAAAAATTTTTAATTATATGCAAAATTAAAATGTAAAATTTACATTTATTCTAAAAAAAATGTATGGGGATAATTGTGTTTAATGGTGATTATTGACCTTCAGAATAATGTTTTTATAGTACTTTTTTAAAGATTTATTGAAATTTTGCTAAATTTTAAAATGTAAAAATATTTATTTGATTGTGCTAAAAAAAAGAACTAATTTTAAAATAATTTATTTACAAACTCTAAAAAAAAATAGAAATTTAAATCAAATATTAAGAAATATTAATTATTTAATTCAAATTTTAAAATAAATATACATTTTTATAATAATATTGAAAAAATCTTTGGAAATTCAAATAATTAAATAAAAATTATAAATAAAATAATACAATATATCAATGAGAGGTTTGTCGAATATGGGTTATTAGATATAGATTGAGATGTAAACACTTTTTTTAAACTACATTTATGGTATTAGGATTAGTAACGTTGATATGATTATGATTATGCACCTTCTCAGCATTTAATCTGACTGGAGTGGGAATAGTAATTTATAATGTGTTTGTGTTCAGCACATTACTTGAATTGTTTAATATTGGAGTGTGAATATTACATTAAATAGAGTTAGTGTACAGCAACTTCCCTGACATTTATCAGACTGGAGTTTGAATAGTAAATTAGATATGGTCAGTGTCCAGCACCTTCCCTGTTTTTCAGCTGACTGGAGTTGGAATAGTAAATTGTATATGGTTAGTGTCCAGCACCTTCCCTGTTTTTCACCTGACTGGAGTTGGAATAGTAAATTGTATTTGGTTAGTGTCCAGCACCTTCCCTGTTTTTCACCTGACTGGAGTTGGAATAGTAAATTGTATATGGTTAGTGTCCAGCACCTTCCCTGTTTTTCACCTGACTGAAGTTGGAATAGTAAATTATATAGGATCACTGTCTAGCACCTTCCCTGTTTTTCACCTGACTGGAGTTTGAATAGTAAATAATATATGGTCAGTGTCCAGCACCTTCTCTGTTTTTCACCTGATTGGAGTTTGAATAGTAAATTATATATGGTCAGTGTCCAGCACCTTCCCTGTTTTTCACCTGACAGGAGTTGGAATTGTAAATTATATTGGATTACTGTCCAGCACCTTCCCTGTTTTTCATTTGACTGGAGTTGGAATAGTAAATTATATTGGATCACTGTCCAGCACCTTCCCTGTTTTTCACATGAGTGGAGTTGGAATAGTAAATTATATATGGTCAGTGTCCAGCACCTTCCCTGTTTTTCACCTGACTGGAGTTGGAATAGTACATTATATATGGTCAGTGTCCAGCACCCCTGTTTTTCACCTGACTGGAGTTGGAATAGTAAATTATATTTGGTCAGTGTCCAGCACCTTCCCTGTTTTTAACTTTACTGGAGTTGGAATAGTAAATTGCACATGGTTAGTGTCCAGCACATTCCCTGTATTTCTCCAAACTGGAGTTGGAATAGTAAATTATATTGGGTCACTGTCCAGCACCTTCCCTGAGTTTCACCTGACTGGAGTTGGAATAGTAAATTATATATGGTGAGTGTCGAGCAACTTCCCTGTTTTTCACCTGACTGGAGTTGGAATAGTAAATTATATTTGGTCAGTGTCCAGCACCTTCCCTGTTTTTAACTTTACTGGAGTTGGAATAGTAAATTGTATATGGTTAGTGTCCAGCACCTTCCCTGTATTTCACCAAACTGGAGTTGGAATAGTAAATTATATTGGGTCACTGTCCAGCATCTTCACTGAGTTTCACCTGACTGGAGTTGGAATAGTAAATTATATTGGGTCACTGTCCAGCACCTTCCCTGAGTTTCACCTGACTGGAGTTGGAATAGTAAATTATATTGGGTCACTGTCCAGCACCTTCCCTGAGTTTCACCTGACTGGAGTTGAAATAGTAAATTGTATATGGTCAGTGTCCACCACCTTCCCTGTTTTTCACCTGACTGGAGTTTGAATATTAAATTATATTGGGTCAGTGTACAGCACCTTACATAACTGTTATTTGAATGGAGTGGGAATATTAAGTTATATATGTTTTAAACATTTTTCTAAAAAGTAATGTAAATAACATATGAGGTAGTATTATAATTGTAGAATAAATATTTGTGATGGGAAAAGGTAGATATAAATATAAAAATATTAATAGAATAATCACAATTGAAAAATTACATTTTATTCTTATTTTTAAAATAAGTAGATATTCAGTTTTTGAAATTTTTTATTGACAGATTGTATTTATAATATGTACAGTACAGTATACAAATGATGTAAGGTTTTTTATAAACAGTTAGATACATTGAATGTATTGCATTACATTTATTTTTAGTCATAAATGTTTTACATTTCAAAATAATATTCTTTGTAACAGTATTTTTCTAACAATATATACAGTCTTGTTTATGAATTTTTATAAGCTAAGTCAACATTTATTAACATTTTATTCTTTTTTGTAAACTTTTTAAATGAATGTCCATTAAATATTTAATTAATAATGTTAATATTTAATATATTAATTTTATTAATTAAATATTTAGAATATTTACATGAACAGAAAATAATAAACAGGTAAGTATATATTTGCTACATTTACATGCTAAATATATTTTGAATATTATTTATACATATTAAATATAATGTTCTTAATAATAATTAATATTTGTAATTAATTATTATTAAGTATATACTCAGCTTTTCAAAATAAAAATTATCTTAATACAATATAAAATAGTAAATTATTTATACAGTTGCATACAATGTTTGGTATGTATTTTTAAATTATTTACATACATACATTCTATGAATAATAATAATAATGAATATATTAGATTAATTATTATTATTAATTTACAAATGTAAATTAGTTATTACATAATTTAACAAATAACATAAACATATTTTGGAAATAATCACTTAAGTGTAAATTCGGATTAGTATTTATTTACAATATATATACATGAATAGGATTAATAATAAGAATAAATAATATTTATTAACTATTATTATTAATTTACAAATGTAACATATTTGTATAGTACATTTAAAAATAAAACATTAATGTCAATAATATATAAACTCAAGTATTATTTGTTATATGTATTTATCACAATGTTAATATATTAAATTAAGTATTAATAATAATTAATAATACGTTATTATTATTTATTATTAATTTGCAAAGGAGATTTAATGTAAGATTATTTTTATATGTGTTAGAAAAAATGTATAACATTTTAAGTCTAGTAGTATATTTTATTTTTACTTAGAACATTGTATTTAATATGTTTAAGTTTCTATTAGTGTTTAAATGGGACTACTTTTTTAACCGCGTAAGGTTATTTGGCTTCATTCAGGACTGGAGAAGCTCGCGGTTGGATGCCGCGTCGCGTTGCGAAAGGTAAGGTGCATTTTTATATTATATTTTATAGAGCAGTAGTGTTTGAGTGTATTTTGGAGCTGTGTAGTGTTAGTGTGTGTGTTTAGTTGTGGCTTCGGTATGTTTTAGGTGTTACTTGGCTTTTACGGAGGTGTCGTGAGTTTTTGAGGCCTAGTGTATTTTCAGAGTTTGATGTTAAAATATGTGTTTTTTAATGTTGTATAGTAATGTTTATGTATATTTGGAAATGTTTGGGGACTTTGTGTGGGTGGTTTTGTTTTCGATATTTTTTACAGGTTCCAGGATTTGGCCGCTTCTTTCCGGAGAAGGATGCGTTTTTTTTTTTTGGAGAAGAGATTGTATTACTTTATTAAAGTATTGTTTTTATACTCTCTCTCCTTTTCTCGTGGGTTCATGGAGCGATTTTTACTCTTTTTTACTATTTTTCGGGTTTTTAAGGGTATCGATTTGGATTGGGAGAAGACCATGCGTTTTTTTTTAAGAAAAGTGTGTATATGTTATTTTTATGAATAAACTTACCACACTTTGTTTTTTTGGGATTTACTGGAGCAATTTTTAAATTTTTAAACTAATTTTCTGGATTACATCGATTTGGATTTGGAGAAGATCATGCGTTTTATTTTTTATAAAAGTGTGTGTATGTAACTTAAATTAATAAAGTTACCATACTTTCTTTTTTCGGGATTTCCTGGAGCGTTTTTTCTATTTTAACTTGTTTTCCGGTTTTTGAGGGTTTCACAAATTGGATTTGTAATGGATTACCAGTGGAGTACACGAATTAAAAGTGGTTGGATTACGTATTCTTCTGCAACATGAATTGTAAGTTTTTACATTTTATGTTATTTGGGTGGGAAATGTGATTGTTATTATTATTGTTATATTTTATATTATATTCAATATTTCTTAATTGTCTACAATTCTTTTTTTGGTACATAAATATGTTTGACAATTATGGAATATTTATTATGATTTAAAATTTTATTCTACTTATCACAATTTTAGTATATAAATGAGAGTATTGTTATTTGTCTGTAGATAAATTATAGTAGGCTTTTAGCTATTAAGGATAGATAGTCTAGGCTTCTTGTAGAAGGATATAGGGTGACTTGGCTTTGGAGTAGTCTAAACATTTGTTTTGTTTGTTTAGTTAGTTTTGGTCCTATTTGGGTTACTGATTGGTGTATACGTAGCTCTTGGTAGCTCTGTTCTTTTTGTAACGCTTCTATTAGTTTTTGGACAGTGGGTTTTCCTCTGCTAGTGGTAGCTTGAAATGCATTGTGCCATCCTTCGACATTGTTGTTAGTTTTAGCTTCTTGATTCAGTGTACTTAAATATACATTCCACCAAGCTATGTGAAATTTAGGTTGGTGTCTGTGTCCCAATCTATGTAGCCTTCCCACCCATGTATCTTCGAAATAGTCTAGGAGTGGTGCTAGTTTTTCCTCATATTTTTTGTAATATTGGCTATCGATTAGATTATAATGTTCTGCTACGTCTGTAACAGGGACATATGATAGGGCAATCCATTTTTTGATTTGGTATGAAAAGGTGCTGTCTGTAGCATATTGTATGCTTAATGTAGATTTTTGGAGATGTCTCCAAATGCTTTGATTAAAATGATAATAGCAACCTTATATTGCTGTGTGGGGAAAAGTTTTTAATATACTATTGATCATAGCTAGTTCGAAATCAATAATTATTTTTTGTGGAAAATAATTATTTGTTTCCTGTTTTATTGTGTTTAGGACTTCTGTGTAAGTATTTTGTTGTTTGTTGGGCAACAAGCAGTAAATAAATGGGATGTTAGAATGATGGTACAATCCATGTATGCTGTAGAGTTGGTAAAATGGTTTAGAACATGTTTTAAAAGTCCCATCCATCATCCAATGTTGTCACTCTTGTAATTTTTTTAGATTGTTAGCAGTACCAAACATTATAATTCGGTTGGTAGGGCATTTGTTGTCAAATAGTAAGAATGGTTCCTTATTATGTGTTATACTCAGTTCTGTGGGAATAACAACTTCTTCTAACGTTTTGGGGTTAGGTTGAGTAGTTGTTGTGACTCTTTTTTGTCTTGCAATTGTGCGTTTTAGGGAGTCAATTTAAGGGAGTTGGCCAGAAGCATGTTGAGGAACTTTTAACCCCTTCGATGCTTGGGACGGAACCGTTCCGTCATCAGTCACGGCTGAGCTGTGCTGATGACGGAACGGTTCCATCACGACCGCACCCTGTCCTGGAATGTCCAGCACAGGGGCGGAATCGGCGCCGCACAGAAGCGGTTAAGAGTTCCTCTTTTAATATTTGGGTTGCTGGTTTGTCAGTCCCTGTACTTGCTTCTTTTATACTTTCAAGGGCATCCCTGACCTCAATTTCAGTTATATTAGGGGGGTGATTGTGTTCCTTGGTAGATAGTACATTAGCGTCTTCTGTTGTAGCCCTACCATAACATTTATTAGAGTAGAATTTACTACATTTCCAAAAAACTTTGCATCCTGACTGTTTTTCTTGGGTATAAACATACCCCATATAACATAGTAAAAGCTTGTTTTTCTGTGACATAACAAACTCTGCACCTTCAGTCATATTTCTATTTGTAGTGCTAGGAAAGGTTAGAAAGAAATATATATTAAGTTTAATTACTGCTACATGTTTTTAATGCATTCATTTTTTTATGATTATATTTACATTTGTTCTTTGTTGTAATTCGAAATGTTGAGAAGGTGATTTCAAGCTTTTTCTTGTATTTCCTTGTAATATTTCTGTTGGTAGAAAGATAAAATATTTAGATCATCTATCATTTAATTACTTTTTGAGCGGTTTCTAGGGGGAAGCTGTCTTGTAGTTAGCATTTTAGGGTTTTTAAATAATGCACAAAATATACTTACATTTTTAATTTGTGTAGTCTTCAGCTTTAATGGAGTAATTTTTTGGATGTCTTTGAAATTTCTGTTAAGAAGGTAGAATAAAGATAAAATGTGTATTAGAAAATTGGGTTTAATAAATGCAGTTGGTGTGCACAGTTACAAATACTTACAATAAGGATTTTGTAGTAAGTAATCAGTTCAAGTATAGCTGTGTTTTGGAGATGTCTGTAGAAGAAATGTAAAAGGTAAAAATAAAATGTTATTTAAACTGTTTAGAGAAATTGTAACACTTTTAGCCTAGTACTTTTGTTTTATTTCATAATTAGTTTAACTTACTTTAATCATTTCTGTAGGAGTCTTGTCTGGAAAAGTAGTCTGCTCAGGAAACAGTTGGCCAGAGTGTCACCTTCTTCTTTCTTTAGAGTTAGAAGCAGGAAATAGCAGTAGCAAAATAATCCATTTATAGTGTGTATTTGATTAGTTACTTCGTTTGATTGGTTTATTTAAGAATGGGGCCGTTTCATTGGTTGGTTTGAATTTTTTTTAATTTAATTGCTATGTTTGGTGTTGTGGTAATGCAATTTATGTAATACTTTTGCAGTAAACCAGGTTTGTTTTTTTCTATTTAAAATGTATGCAATAATATTTTGCACATTTATGTTAAAAGTATCCTATTTATTTATACATTCACTGAAATGTTTGTATGATATATGTTAAAAAAATTTATTTTTATTGTATGTGTTGTAAAAAATGTTTATTCTTTGTATTATATATATTGTAGAGTGTATTATAAATTTAAAATATATAGCTGTATTGTATTTAAAACGTTTTGGTATTTTTATTGAGTCGATATTCCTTTTTTTTCGATATTAGTGTCATCGATATATTTTGTTTCGATATTTTAGTTGTGTACTGTATAATTTTTTAATAGACTATATTTGTTTAATCGATATTTTGTCCTTCGATATTTGTGGTGTCGATAATTATTTTATTCGATAATTAGTAGTCGATATTTTTGTAGTTTCCTAAATAAGTATTGGATGTCGATATAATGGTAGTCGATATTATGTCGCCGATATTTTTGCAACTCGGTATTGTGGTCGTCGATATTATGTCAGTGATCCATTCTATACTGTTGCGGCTGGTACTGAATGAGGGTGGCAGGGCAGGGGGGTGTTTAAACATAAATACCACCTACCTTGTAAGGGCACTGACTCTCCTACATCATCGTCTCTTGTGTGCTTCGATCTGGATGGAACAGGAAGCACACAGGCTACCCTACGCCAATCACAATGCTTCTGTTAGCAGCGTTTTGACTGGTTTGAGAGCGAGTGTTCGGCACTCAGACAGGCAGTGGGGGGCCTGTGCATGTTCCCCACCAGGCTGTGCATTGCAGCCTGGTTGGGAACATGCTAAGTGTGCATGACTGTTTGGCCAGCCCTAGAGGGCCGGCCAAACAGTCATGCGCACTTATGTGCACACATTTCCTCCTTCGCCTGCTGGCTGTGGCACAGCCAAGCTTGCCAGAAAACCTGCCTCAGCACCGAAAAAGAAAACGATAACAACATCACGTTGTTATCATTTCATTTTCCTTCTTTGCACTGCCTTAGCGGAGGAGCCGCCACTGATTCTGTAGCCAAAAAGAGGTAAGCTTTTTCTAAGTTAAAGAAACGGTAATTGGCAACAGCAGAACTTCAGTTTATAGCTCTTTGCTGCAAACTGAAGCAAACATGTACGGTGTTGATTGGCCCCGTTTTACAAGCAAAGCAATGTTTTTAAAAGAAATATCAGGACGGTCACCTTCTGTGCCGTGTAACTTCGTGCCTGCTCAGCTCTGCCAGGGTAGGAGGTCCTGCAGTATGACGTCTGGTGCATGAGGAGCAGAATCTCATCCTCACTTCACAAGCTCCAGAGGGCACTGGGGCTAGAAAGCTTAGCCAATAGTTGACACTTAGACCCCCCTTATGGCCTCTGATTGGCTTCTAGGGTGGGTCAGTGATTTCAGCCCGAGGCAAATTCATGTAGGCTGTACTGAAATTTGCTGAATCCTGCTCAGGCTTATAACACATATGGAAGGGCAGGAGGGTAAAATGTATAGGCATTGAGAGTGTTGCAAAGGTGGAAGTCTAGTAGTATCTAAATCTGTAGGGTCCCATAGGAGCTGGAAGTAGGGGTGCAGGGGTGCTGCAGCACCCCCAAAATAACCATGGTGGAATGTATAAGGTGAATGAACAATTAAGATGCCTTTACATTTTAATTTTATGTTGTCTGATTTGCTGTGTGTTCAAAGACAGAGGTCAAATGCCAGGCTATGTTTTTGACAAATTGCTGCTTATTCTTTTGACATTGAGTTCCGTGTTTACTAACCTTCATCAGACTGCAATGTAAGAGGATTTTGTAAAATTATCTTTAGGCAATCTTGTTGAGGTACAAAGGGTGAGAAAGGAAAGACTGCAGGATGTTATTTTTTTTCTACTTCACATTTAAATACCTGAAAATCAACTGTACACATTTTTTAAATATTTCAGAAGTTAGGAAAGTACAAATTAAGCAAATTTTTCAGCAATTCTGAAGTGTGATGGAAACAAACATTTTAATAGGATCAAAACAAATTAAGGCTCTATACTGATGTGCACATGATACATATTTGTTGAAACCTGCTTTCTACACATTTTTGAGTGCTATGTATTTTTATCAGTAAAACTGCATTTCGTTGCAATTTATGTGGCCATTTCAATGAAAAATGCTCCGACTGTAAATGACAGTGCAGTACTACACCATGTTTTAGTAAGATGTTTGTGACAGGGTGCTCCAAAATTCACCTCTGACTAAATGTGATAACCTTGCCGCTTGCCTGCTGAATGGGTGTGGCTTATTTGCTATCTTATTCTTGTGTGACACTTGGATTTTTCACAGTCCCTATGACTTCAGTGATCTAACATTGATGGCAGCATCCCCACTCTGAAAATTGTTCCAGCACCACTTGTAAGCGTTTAAAGTATAAATTCCCACACTCTTCCATTGGACCCTACAAAGACACCTCATGGCTGCATGACTATGGAAGGATTCAACATTTCTGCCAGAATGCGTGGAAGACCTGGGCTCCCATGCTGCACGGATACATGGCTATAAACTGTTTCTTGGCGCACAGCCAGTCTCCGTCCATTTATTAGGATAGTTTGTAGGGCCGTTTGACATCTCAAAGTCATTGTTAGTTCGTATGGTTGACCAACCACAATCCTGTCAACAAGGGATAAGAGAGTTCCAGCCATCCGTCTTGGACATATAATATGTAATCGTCACTGCTTGGTCAGTGAGGACATGATGCTATCTTAAAGGTTGTTAGCACTAACAACAGCCTTCCAACACATTTATAACTTTAAAATGATTAAAAAGTCAAATTTTAAGAATGAAGCTAAAGCAGATGAAAACAATCTCTTTTGAAATGCCTTTATTGTTTTTGCCATTTTGTGAGCAAGATTCATGAAACGCGCCCCTCCCAAAGGCCACAGTCAATTAACTTTTCCTTCAAAGAGTGAGACAGTGTTGGTTAAATATGCTTACACATTTGTTCATTTAGTTAGTAACTTTTGAGCATTAAACATGCTCCCTGTGACAGTCATATTTCGTGGGTTATCCTAATCAAGCAGATGTGGTCACAGTTTACACACATCATTTTATTTTAGTGGCACTAACTCCAGTCGGATTAGGTTAGATGACTAGTCTTTGGATCCACTATTAGATTAATGAACTGGCACCCAGTTGAACAATAGGAAGGCCTGCTTGACCAGTTCAGACTGGACCTGTTGAATTTCATTAACTTGATGATTAAAAATGTGCCCTAACGAGTATGTCAGAACATTGTGCCACATGTACAGAAAATTGGAATTGCAATATCCCAATTGTGATTCTTACTGAATTACAATTAGGAAATTGCAATTCCTAATGTACAAAATAAAGATTTCCAAAATAGCGATTCCTACTGGGCTCTCAAATACATTTACCTCATGAAAATTAATTAGGTAGGTCGCAATCTGCGAGCCACTAGGATTCACGGGCATCACAGGGATGGTTGCCAGCTGAGGCCAGCAGACCACCATGTCTTTGATTACTTTTTAATAAAGCAGCCTTTTTTTTAATGCAGCCTGTGATCCTTAAAGAAAAATGGGATGTGTTTAATAAAAAGAAAAACAAACTTTTAAGTTTAAGTTTCTAAGAGTAGGCAGTGGTAGATGGGACCACTGTGTGCTCGTAAAAAATATTTGTTTCAACATCCACAAAGGTGAAGGGAAGCCTTGGGGACCCCTTCCCATTTGTGAATGGTTACCACTTCCTTTGAGGTGTAGGTAAAAAATGAATGTTTACAACCGTAATTCGGTCACAAAACATTCACACATACCACTGCAATTCTGTATTCGGAAGTGACACCCTTAACACACCCCTTCCACATATGGAATCACAAACACAAATTGTGCTTTGGTAACATTTTACCGAATTCCAATTTGTGAATTGTCTTAATCGTGCCGTTTCTGAACGCAAAAATGATTTGTACATATGGCCTCCGTGCCGTCCTCGCACCCTAGGCAGGAAATCCCTCTAGTACGGCACCAGAGGGATTTCCTTTTACTAAAATTAACCTCTAGAGCTGAGGAAGAGCTTCCCCAGCACCAAAGCTCTTTTAGTTTTTTCATTGAGATTATGATCAGCGAGCGTGGCGCGCTGATGTAATTAAAATAAAAATAAAAGTAAAATGAGCCGATCTGCCCCAGGGACATGAGGGGGAGAGGACCCTTAGGCAAAGGCTTGTGCTCCCCCCACCACAAGTAAAACCTTTAGTCTTTCGGCCCCCACTAGGTGCTGGATGGGGGCATTTACCCCCATCTTCCTCCTTGGCGGGGAGCAGGAAGACCACTAGACACCAGAGATTATTTTATATATATATGTTTGTAGGGGCAGCCCACAACCCCATAAAAATTTGGAAAGAGTCTTTTTGACCCCCTTGAAGGAGATGGGGGGATATTACCCCCATCTGCTCCCTACAGGGGCATAAAGTCCACTAAACACCAAAGATGCCTTATTGGGGCGGTGTAAATGTAGGGGTGGGGCAGTCCAGCATGGTCATAGTCATAGTTGTGAAGTAGTGTGGCTCACTGGTTAGAGGCGGCAGACCTGAGAGCAGAGGACGGCCCGGGACCAGGGTTCGATTCCCGGCGCGGCAGGTTTCTGGACCAGGGTCAGCGGACTCGATAATTCTCTCGCCTCGGTGCCCACTCTGATCAGCGTTCACACTCGGCAACTCTGGGCATTAGCTTGCCTCATCTTCACTAACGGCCCCACCAGACCGCCGGGGATGCCTGGTCTCACCCTGGAGATACCCATTAAGGGACCATCTCTCAGGGAAGCCAGGAAGGGTTTCGCAGCGGTCGAAGCGCCTTGGGACCCTACGGGTAAGTAGTGCGCTATATAAATGCCTATACATTTACATACATTTACATGCCCCCACATGCATAAAAATGACTAAACAGTCTTTATGGCCACCTGGGGGGGGGCAGATGGGGACAATTAACCCAATTTGCCCCCCTGGGGAGGCAAAAAACCTACTAGAAACCAGGAATTATTGTTTTAATATATATTTCTAGGTATGGGAGCTGCCTAGCATGAGCATGACAATGCCCCCACCTCATAACAATTTGGAAACAGTCTTTCTGCCCCCTCCCCTGTGGGGAAGCAGGGCCAATTACCCCATCTGGCCTCAAGGGGGGGCACCAGGGATTACTTTTGTTTTTGAGATTGTATGGGTGGGGCTGCACAGCATGGGCATGGCCATGCACTCACCCCTGTAAAAATGGGTAAACAGTCTGTCTGCCCCCGGGAGGCATACAGGGGCGAGTACCCCATCTGACCCCCTGGGGGCAGAAAGCCCACTAAACACTAGGGATTACTTTTTATATATATATATTTGTAGGGGTGGGGCTGCCCTGCATGGCCATGAATCCACACCTATAATATGGGGAACATAGTTTTTCTGCCCCCCTTGAGGAGCAGATGGGGGCAATTACTCCTGTGTGCCCCTCTCGGGTGGCAGAAAGCCCACTAGACACCAGGGATTATGTTTCCTTTTAATTCTAGGGGTGTGGGCTGCCCGGCATCGCCTTGATCATGCCCCCACCCTCATAAAATGGGTAAACAGTCTTTCTCACTGGGGGAGATGGGACATTTCCCCTAATCTACCACTCCTTGACGTGGCAGAAAGCCCACTAGAAATCAGGGATATTTCTTAACTATAGGGATGGGGGCTGCCCAATATGGGTATGGATATGCCCCCAACCCAAGCAAAGGGGGCAACAGCCTTTCTACCCCCACCAGGGTCGATGGGATAATTACCCATATTTTTCCCCCTGGAGGGCAGAAAGCCCACTGCATGTCAGCAACATATATTTGTAATAAAATAATGGGGTGGGTCTTTCCCAGCTTAACACCAGGCCCCACCCTCACCCCTAAAACCTCAACAGTTTTTCTGCTCCCCTTTGGACAAAAGCATCCCATCGCAATGGCAAGTAAGAGGACATTCTATTATTTTGGGTGTTGTATTTACAAATAGGCCAGGAGAGTTTGGCTAACTCCCAGTATCATCCCACTTGCAATGATGAGCGGCTGTACATTTTGGGCTTGGTCAGGCTACCACCTGCACAACCGTACCAGCCACAGACAGTTCTGAAAATGAGACATCTGGGATAGTTCAGAGTGATGGAATTCGCATGAATCCCACACCATTTCCTTACCCACAATGCTCTGCAAACCTCAAATATTGAATAAAAAAACACATTTTCCTCATATTTCTGTCAGGAAAACTTCTGGAATCTGGTTGAGCCACAAATTTTCGACCAAACAGAATTCCCCCAAGTCTCCTTATAAAAATGGTAACTCACTTGTGTGGGTGGGCCAAGAGACCTTCACACATAAATTCCGTAAAGTGCTACAAGGGGAGAGCTGCTTTATGGGTACCTGCGGAATTTGTGGCCTTGCTGGGGTGCCAGCAAGGGAAACTTATAAAGCACAGACAATTTTTGAAAATTAAACACCATGGGGAATCTAGGGCAGTGTGCCTTTTGTGAATCCCATGAGGATTCTTACCCACAGTTACCTGCAAATTTCAAACTGTGCGTGAAATTACGCATTTTTCCCACATTTCTGTGATGGAAACTTCTGGAATCTGCAACAATCCACAACATTCCTACCTCCAAGCAATGCCCCACTTTTGCCGATAAAAATGCTGTGCTACTTGTGTGGTTGGGCCAAGTGCCAGCGACAGGAACGGACCTCTTCAAGGGTTTCCAGAACTTTCCATCACACAAATATGAGGAAAATGTGTTTTTAGTCAACAAGGTTTGAGGTTTGCAAGGGATTCTGGGTAAAGCAACCTGGTAAGAGCTATGCAAGTCACCCCATCCTGGGCTCCCCTGGGTGCCTAGTTTACAAAAATGTACAAGTTTGCTACGTTTTCTGGGGTGCTGGCTGAGCTAGGGCCAAAAATCTACAGCTAACCACTATGCAAAAAACGGGCCAGTTTTGAGTGGAAAAATGTGAGGTATCCGTGTTTTGGGCTGTTTCCTGTTGCGAGCACTAGGCCCACCCACACAAGTGAGGTACCATTTTCATGCGAAGACTTAGGGGAATGATGGGTGGAAGAAAGTTTGTGGCTGCATTACAGAAATGTGAGGAAAATGTGCTTTTTAGTCAAAGTTTGAGATGTGCAAGGGATCCTAGATAAAACAGCCTGGTGTGAGCCATGAAAGCCACCCCATCCTGAATTCTCCTATGTGTCGAGTTTTAAAAAATTTACAGGTTTGCTAGGTTTCCTAGGTTTCAGCTGAGATAGCGTCCAAAATCCACAGCTACCCACTTTGCAAAAAATGGGCCAGTTTTAAGTAGAAAAATGTGAGGTATCCATGGTGCGTTTTAGGCTCTTTGCTGTCACGATCACTATGCCTACCCTCACAAGTGAGGTATCATTTTGTCAAAAGACTTAAGGGAATGCTGGGTGGAAGGAAGTGTGTAGCTTCCCACAGATTCCAAAACTTTCTATTACAGAAATGTGAGGGAAATTTGTTTTTTTAATCAGATTAAGAGTTTTTTAGTCAGATTGAGGTTTGCAAGGGATTCTGGAGCAAACAACCTGATTAGTGCCACACAAGTCACCCCATTCTGGATTCATCTGGATGTCTAGTTTTAAAAAGTGTACAGTTTTGCTAGCTAATTTTAAATGCCAGCTGAGTTAGGGCCCAAAATTCACAGCTAGGCACATTGCAAAAACAAATGGTCAGTTTTCAGTGGAAAATGTGATGTGACCATGTTGCATTTTGAGGTATTTTCTGTCGCGGGTACTAGCCTTACCCACACATTTGGTACCATTTGTACTGGGAGACTTAGGGGAACACATAATAGTACAAGTGTTATCATCAATTGTATTTTTCTGCATTTGTGCCTTCCACATGTAATTCAGTGGGTAAGAAAAAAGGCATTTTGACAAATAACCCCTAATTCACATGCTGGTATGGGTATCCACAAATTTGGAGATGTGCAAATAACCACTGCTACTATACTCCATATCTTGTGCCAAGTTCGGAAATACATAGGTTTCCTTGATACCTATTTTTCATACTGTATATTTTACCATGTGAATTAATCTATACAGGTACAAAATGAAAACCCATTGCAAGGTGCAGCTCAGCTATTGGCCCTGGGTACCTCGAGTTGGTTTCACACCTTTTTCCACCACAAACTGAAAGTAGGTTGAAAACACACAAAAAAAACTTAAAAAATTACTATCTTTCAGTAAAATGCTAAAACTTTTACTGAAAAAATTTGGTTTTCTAAATCAAGTCTGCCGATCCTGAAAGCTGGGAAAAAGGTGATTTTAGCCCTGCAAATCTTTTGTTGATGCTATTGCAGGGAAAGAAAACAGACATGCTCTTTGCAAGCAATTTTTTCCCATTTTCCCCCCTAAAAACAAACTTTATCTATATTTTGGCTAATGTGTCTGTCTCCTCTTGGGCAATCCACTAACCCTGGGTGCCTTAAGAATCCCCAGGATGTTGGAAACAAGGATGCAAATTTGGTGTGGATAGCCTATGTGGACAAAAAGGCATGGAGGCCTCAGTGTGAACTACCCCAAATAGCCAAAAAAGGGGGAGGCCTAGCAGTGAAAGGGTGAAAGTGCATGTGTCTGCTTACTGCTGGCTACTCCCTCAGATGTGATACCTGCTTTGGATTCATCAGAGGTTTATGATCAAAGTCAAGGCAGGCACACCTAAGGCGCGTCCCAAAACAAACTTGTGTGCACATGTTCATGATAAGTAGGAACCAAACTCAACTAATGCACCTGCTTCAGTTCTTTTGTGACCCTTAATAATAGGTTGTGTTCAAGAAGAAATATGCTCCCTCATCAAGATGCTGACAGTCCTTGGCGATGGAACTGTACTATAAAAGCAATATTTGTTGCTTATTTAGATGGTGTCACTTACCATTGATGCTATTAATATTATGAATCCAAGCTCATACGCAATGTGATGCTTCTCCTTAAATCAATGTCCATGGGTTGTGCAGTGCTGACTGCCACTACATCATGTTGAATTATCCCTTTAACGTATCCCCATATTGATCATTCAAGCTCAGACTGACTGCATTGCTTTCTAACTTGGGGGACATAATGAATTCTTATGGATTTTTTGATGAAGCGGATTGGTCCAGATATTGCGAATTGCAGCAGTAAGCTACTCTACCTGTCTTCTGATCATAACTATGTGTGAACTTCCAGGCAGAACTCAATCTTTAAAAAAAAGTTCTTTAATTTTCAAATAGGAACATGCGGCATTTAAAATTAAGATCAACACAAAATACAAGCGGTTCTCAGCACCTTTTGGGGTACAGACATGACAACAAAAAGACAAAATCGATAAAATACACACACATCTTTTTGCCAAAATCATACTAAAGCCAATGAGTTAGTGTCCTCTGCAGCTTTTCAGAGCTCTTGGGTTTATGTTTTGTAGACAACTGCTAGCTGATTGAACAGAGGTGTTAGAGAGCATGTTACAAATGTCCTCACGATGTCAGAAGAGTAGTTGCACCTTCATCGTCACCCGGGAGGACTCCAATGAGTACCACCCATGACTTAGATTTGTTACCCAGCAGTACGAAGACCCTATCAGACTCTAACACCTCAAATGCCTGTGCTGAGCAACCTCATTATAACTACCCTCTATCTTATATAGGTGTCTACTATGATCCTATCCTTAGGCAACAGAACAGAAATCAGGACATCTACTTTCCAGCTCTTAGCAGAAACTGCAGAGATAGTTTTTTTACTCTAGCATTGAAGAAAGCCCAATGGTACACAAGTTCATTGATGAGAGCGTAGTTCATCCCCAGTCAGCATAGTTGTGACATTTGAACACTACTGCTACATCCTGCCTTGTTTTCAAGCTTTTGTCCATGTGGCTATTGGTGTTGTCATTTTGATAGTCACAGGCAATCTGGACTACTTGTTGGTCACGGCTGGATGTGGTCCAGTCTGGACCTCTCTACTTGCCTTTGAAATGAGGCAGATGCATCTCTCCAAGCTCCAGCTCTTCAGACTCCAGACCAGTTGATCTCAGCTGCTTTATCTGCTTTCCTCTAGTGCTTCATCTAGCTCTCTAGTGTTAAGTCAAGTCAATTTGGATTTGTGGAGGGCGACTAATCACCTGTGAAGGTATCCAGGTGCTGGGTTCTTGTTGGAATCACTATGGTTCAAGGGGGCCTGTGTTGGTGCTAGTATCCTGAATTTAGCACCAGGGGAAACGCAGAGGTGCACCCTATTATTGTAAACAAGGCACATCCCTGCATTTTCTTTTTTTTTTGTTTTCAATTTTTTTTATTGACAACACAAGTCAACTAAACTAAGATAGAGACTTTTTTACATCAAAAAAGTACCTCATACATAGTATTTTTTTAAAGAACATAATATTGCATTTTTCTGCAGACTAAATCATTAGAAAACAATCAGACACAATATGTAAGCGAAAAAAGAAAAAAAGTACAGCAAGAGAAAGAGAAAGAGGGGGCAATAATATTAATTCAAGAAGAAAGTTCCCCAGATTTTATCCAGCTTCTTAAGCGACTGAGCCTCTCTAATTCTAGCTAGGGAGGATTCCATAACATAAATTTAATTCACTACTGACCACCATTCACATACATGAGGTGAGTGCGAGGATATCCATGCCCTAGCAATGGTAAGTCTCGCGCATGAAACAAGCACAGGTAATAATTCTTTATGTACGCCAGTAGAAGATTGCATGCCGAGTAATACCATCGTTACTGACAGCGAAGTACATATCACTTGTTTCTGTTTCAAAATACTTTCTATCCCTACCCAAAACTCATGTAGCGAAGGACAGGAGAAGAGCATATGTTCGAGATCTGCTGCAACCAAACTGCATTTAGGGCACTTAGTGCATTTTCAAGAATGTCAGAGCGCGGCGTTACCAATTGTGGCAGTCCACCATTCTGTTGTGAATATGCCCCCTATGTGTCAACTGCAGACTTTTACCCAGTCTTATAGGACTACGAACATGACCTTGTGGAGCATCATTCAAGGCTCACCTTGCCAGTTGTCTAGGAGCTGTAGATGCTTCTTTTGATTCTTAATATGTTTAGAACTCTGGCACTCTAATTTTTTCTCTATTTGCAGGACATAATAAACAAATCAGGCTTACTGAACTTGTCATAACTTTTCATACCAAACCAACCATTGGCTTGATACCATTTTCAACTCAGTTCTACAGTACTGAGCACAGGCTTTCCACAAGAAAAAATTGCAGTACAAGCACTCTTTTTCTGTCAAAGCACGCAATGTCTGCCCATTAAAATTCTGCCCAGGGAAATCAACATGTAGGTGAAGCAAAAGCCCTTCTCTCATTATTGGTTTTTAACCCTTTCCATGGGCTAGTTGGCCAACGGACATCACGAGCACTACCTTTGTAGTGCTGTGCACTTCTGTTGGCTGACGCGGCCCCGCCCACGTAATCAAACCACCGCACCGCGGCGGAATTGCTGCCGCGGTTAAGCGGTTGAAGCTCGTTTTTGTTGATCACAAAACATCTGCTGATAGCCGTGCTGCAAGAGAGACTTAAAAAAGACACTGAATTTCTAGCGTCATGGTTAGCCTTGTAATCTGTAACATGGCTACTAGCCATGCAAGTAACTTGCACACAACATGCAATGCGTATAATATATATTCATACCAATCAGAAGCAACGCCTGAAAGATCACTCAACAGTAACACATAATTAAACCATCCCATTCAGAGTATTGATGGTAATGCACTGTCTTAGAGGTGACAGCGAGCTAATATTTCCACAAAGTAGGCAAAATGCGTGATGACCTTATAGCAGCAAATTTAAATACTGTTTGTCAAGAACAGACCATGAGTCAGAGACGGACTAGTGATGAACAATTATGAGTTACTAGTCAGCTCTGGCTTCTTAACACCCGGGCTACCATTCATCTGAACAGCCGATGGTGTGGATTTTCTCATGCAATAAATCCTTATGTATCATATTAATATACAGCAATCTGGGGTAGCTCCTGTGCTCTCTGTACCCTTGACTATGGATATTTGGTGACAGGGTCGGACTGGGAACCAAAATCAGCCCTGGCAATTTTTTTTCAGACTGCTCCCCACCCTGGGGGGCAAAAGTGTGAAGCACTGCTGCTAACAAAACCGGCCCCCACACTGCTGATTTTGTGACTGGGGCTGATATGGCAGCATTGCTGCAAAATCGTCTCCCAGAAACAAAACCGGTGCTCACCGCTCCAAAACCGGCCCCACCGTACCAGCCTACTGGGAAAACGCCCAATGCCCGCTATGGCCCATCCGGCCTTGTTTGGTGAGGAAAAGCAGGAAAAGTTTTCCTTGATCAGTGTTCATAGAAACAAATGCAAAATGAGGACTTGTTTGAGGGGCAATGACCAAAAAGGGGTTTGTCCATCAAGGTCTCTATGGCCACGGCTTACAGGGCAACACAGTGAGCAAGGAGAGATCTCTTGATTGCACTAATGACCAATGAAGCCCTCTGCAATGTCGTTATCAAGGTCCCCCTTCCTTGTTGTGAGGAGGAGAGGAACTAAAAGCGAAGGGATGGCCAGCATGGGTGCAATGACTAACCTGCACTCTCACTCCTCTGTGCCCAGTAACCTGAGCTGTGTTGAGGTTCTCACCTTCTGTTTTACTGCCTGCACAAAGCTACCACAGACTGGTGTGTATCAGACCCCAGGGTGGAAGGTGGAAATGTTGCTATTTAGACAATGGGAAACAGCAACTAAAATAGGCCTTCCTAACCAGCAATTTTAACCTTGCGTAAGGGCAAAGCTGGTCTCTAATTTATCTGCTACCAGTGCCACTCAACATGGTGTAATTAATGCCTACAGTGGCCTAAATAATGTGATGCAATGACATCTCCTGATGCCCAGATGCATGCCCTCTCTTAGTTTATTAATCTCACAGTGGAGTTGCATTTGCCATTTTAAAGTGGCACAGTCTTTGGGTGGCAACATATGTGGCATAAGCATACACCGCAACTCCACCCAGAGACTGAAGACCTGTAAAGAGAAACCTGTGAGAAAAGGCAAACACCAGCATACATTTTAAGAGTTTGTAACTGGCCTCATGTAATCAGAAAAAAGCGTATCGTCTCTGCGTTTTAATGACAGGCACTTTGCTTGCTGGAGATGTTCTATTGAGCCATGGAGCAAGCAATATTAGAAGATCCAAAATGCAAAGTGCTGTTGGTAAAAGTGCCAGGACTCCATAAACCTGCTCCTTTTGACGTGGCCTGATTGCCAACACTGAACAGTCACCTTTAGGAAGAAATGCCTGGATCCTGTTGTATGAACAATGCAGAAGGGGTACAAAGTTAATTCATTCTTCTCACATTGGAGAGTTCTCACATTTGCTAGGTCCATGTCTGAGCAGTTCATCCAGCACTGGGTGTATCTTTATATTCTGTCAGTGCTTAATTTGAGGCAGTGCTTGCTGGAGTTCAGCACTGGAACTTATTGTTTGCTGGTGTTCAGCACTGAAAGTCATTTGTTCTTGGAAGATGTGGTCAGGGAGACTGCCAGGATACTGTCACCGAGCAAGCAAGATGCATCTCCGCAGCTTCGGTATGTAAGGAAACTCCTTGTGATATTTCCTGTTTATAGTCGGCATACACCCAATTTTACTCATTGGGATCCCACCTGCTACTAAAGACTCAGTGCCTCGTTTACAAACAAATGACGCAGGTCAGTGCTGCAAGCTGTTTTGCTCCACAAAGCTGTGTCATTTTAAAAGCACAGGGATGTGTCAAATTAACAACAAGACAACACATATGTGTGCTTTCCCCTGTGCTGGCACACAATTGGCTGCCATGGGCCAGCACAGGCACCCTTGCGTCATGTTACAAGGCTGCCTGTATAAAGGGGATGGCTGTTTTTGTGCAGGAAGGGACACCTTCCTCCACAAAAACAATCATTGATGGCATATTCCTCTTTCTATGAGTGCTGCAGAATGCAACACTCATAGAAAGAGAGATAAAAACTAGGAGAAATAAAAGTATTCCTCCTTGTTGTGCCACTCCTACCGCATCCCATGGGGAGGCGGTGGATTCTGACGTAGTTCTAGCTTTACAAAAGTTTGTAAATATGGGAATGTGTCAGGTTCCATGGATGTTGCATGGGAACAGAGTAATGCATAAAAGGGGCCCATGTTTACAACGCCATGAAAAGTCATGCAGGGTGACTTTGCGTGGCCTTGTAAATATGGGCAGGCGCACTGCGCCGCCAGTGTATCAAAAAACAGTGACGCACCAGCAGCGCAATGGCCCTAATTTCTGTTTTAATGAAAATAAAGTTTGATTTACTATCGCCATGTCAGCCACTCCTTGGACAATACAGATGCCTCTGAAGACTTGGGCCAATTGGCTAATTAGAGTGCACTCCGTTTTAAAAAAGAATGAGTTTAACCTGCTCCATGATTATTACAGGAGGTGCACAGAGTTAATTCATTCTCTACACTTTGAAGAATGTTGATGTTTTTCAGGTCCAGGTGTGAGTAGTTCTTCCAGGCGGGGTTTTGCTTTATGTACACTTCACACAGAGACATTTTCTACTCACACATGAAGCGCACTGAGCGCAGCTCTTCCCACGCACCACTTCCCCACACTTAACCCCTTCAGCGCTCATGACAAGGTCAGCTCGTCATGGGCGTAACCTGCGCTACGCGGATGACGAGCTGACCTTGTCACGTAACGCGCGATTTTTGAAATCGCAGCGCGCAGCGGGAAAACCGCTAGCGCGCATGCGGTTAAGGTGCTATGAAACTGGGTGAGGGGCCCAGGAGGAGGCCGAACGGATATTGAAAACAGACAACCCTCTGAAATTGATCCAAGCGTCGCTAGACCCCACGTGGAATAATCCGTAATCAAATGTAAGTGACCCTCTTCATGTTGTAGGGTAATTAACTGTGTAACCCGTCAGTTTAGGTTCCCTTTGAAGGTTTTGTGCTCTTATTCCCGGAATGGATTGTCAGAAGTGGGTGTTTTTCCTTCAGGAAGGGGTCAGTCACTCAAGATAGGTCCACACCACTCAGTTATACATCTGTATTAATGGAGGGCCCTAGTGTCATCACAAGGATTTGGGGGGTCCCAGGTAAGGCATATTTTGGGAGCCGCTGTTCAGTACAAATCTGGATTTCATTATCCACATTCTGCTCATTTAAGCCTGCACGATGCCAATGAATGCTAAATTATTTGTTAAACCACAACAGGCTCCATACAAAAACAGCTGAATATATGTCTTGCGGAGGACCAATGGTATTTAGTATGGAGGGATAGTGAGTACTATGATAGAGAAATAGAGTCGAAAATGATCAAATGGAGAGAATGTTCACTTTCCCAGGGGGCCCCTTAGAGGATGGGCATCCTGCGCAATTGCCCAGTTTGCCCTTCCCTTTAAAATGTCTCTGGAGGGCCATGTCCTCTTCTCTATGCCGTGAATCCATGGATGGAATAATCACCCCCTGTCTTTCTTGAATAGTAGAATTAGGACTTGATCATAGGTACAACAATTGCTGGTGGGCCCAGAAACAGAGCCTATAAAAAGAAATCACAGGGGCATATGTATCATTATGTCATTCAGCGCAGCAAGCCACTTTGCTGCGCTGCGTGACAGGGCAGGATTGAGCTGTATTTAACATAATATGGTGCATGCATGTCTCTTCTCAGCACTGGCAAACAACGCAGGCACCCTTGCACCATGGTGCAAAGGTTGGTGCAAGGCTGCCTGTGTTGTAGGCAGGATTGTTTCTGTCCAGGAAGAGACACCTTCCTGCACAAAAAAACAATCTCCTGAGGCTTTTCCTCTTACTATGTGTGCTGCAGAAAAGCACATAGAAAAAGGGAAATTTGAAGAGGAGAATAAAGATTTTTCTCCTCGGTACGCCTCTCCAGGGAAGGCGTAGCATTCTGAGGCATTCCCAGGTCTACCAGTATTGGTAAATCAGGAAATGCTTCAGAATCCATGGGTGAATAATTGGGAACACCCGCGCTCCACCCATGGAACGCCTTGCCAGGGCACAGTATAGCGACGCAGTGATTTGCGCTGCATTGATTTACTCTGGATTTATCAAGCCTTGCATGGCTTGATAAATCACACTTAAGATTTGTGTCGCTTTTGCACCCCGTGGCATGGCGAAAAAAGCGACCAAACCTATGATAAATATGCTGCATAGTGTATAAATAAAACATGCCGGGAGACCTAAAAGTCTAACATATGTTTAATGCGAAAATAGCAAGTGGCATCACAATTATTAAGATGGCACTTGTCATTTCTACTGACCAGAGCAGTCACTCAAAAGCTAAGTTGGAGCATGTACTGCTAAAACACATGCAATTTTGGATGGTTGATATACACTTTCCTCTCAAGTCGTAAATATTTAGGCAGTTAATGTTCATGGATTGTGTACTGACTAGAAGACTGTTTGCTGAGGTTTGGACTGGTGGGGCTGGTTAGTGGTTGGGAAAGGTGAGAATTTTTGAGTGAAGGGGGATGTAGGAGTTGAAGAGGTAAAAGCTGAAGGTACCGCTTCATCTGCAAGGAGGCTGAGGCATGTATTTACGAGGTTTAGAAAAGCAGGGGACGAAAAGGGTAGTTGGATATTATTGAAGACTAGAGTTGTTGATTGGACAGAGCAGTCACTGTGAGCAAGTGCAAGTGTATTGAAACAAGCATTTGCAATGCAATAGGTCTCGCATTTGTGAGAGTTTAAGCTATTGGCATTGTAAATGGCAATGCCTTTCATTTATGTTACCAATACGTAAATAAAAGGCATTGCTATTTACAATACCAATAGGTCAAACTCTCACAATTGCGAGACCTATTGCATTGCAAATCCTTGTTATCTTTTATGCCAGCCTTATGACGAAAAGTGTACTCTTTCTGCACGTCACTTTGAAAATAGTTTTAATACACTGAGAAAGTTCAGCGTATATATTACAATCTGTGTTGTTTAAATTAGTTTGAATTATATTTATATAGTGCATTTCTGTCACAACTGAATTGTAAAAAAAACAAGCACCTTTTACATTTTCAAACTGTGTTATCCCTGTGTCGGTATTCCATTTTATTGATGAGATTCAAATGACATAATGTTGCCGGCTCAAAACGTGGGGACAGCTTCGTAAAGTCATCTTTCTTGAATACCTAAAGCAAATGACTGGAGGATTGGGGGATAGGGGTGCTTGACTCTGGCTATACATATGTTAATTTGATCTTCTTCCCCTGGTGTGGCTGTACTGCTGCTGAGGAATGGCTTTCTAATGCAGCTGCAGCCAGATATAGAGACATGACAATAGCGGGATATTATGGGTCACTCCTTCCTTGTCAGGTTGAGGAATCTTAGGATGCAGAACATTCTGAATCCTGCAAACTCCGAAGAGGCATTTGTGAGTGACAGGTCGCACCTGCACAGAGTAAAATAAGTTCTTCTGAAAGAAACGATCCTTCAATTATTGTGGCACCTCAACAGAAACTTACGACTTGTCCGCACGTTGCTGTTTATTGTAAGCTCCATACAGATTCGACCCACTGACTCAACAATTCTTTCTATTATGTTTGTTTTCGTAATCTGCTTCAATATACTAGAAGGCTCTAATCTTTCTCCAAGCAACCGCCGTACCTGCTTATTTTGTGTACACTGGAAAAACAGGTAAACTATTATTTTTCTTTGCTGTTCTGGCCGTACATCTCCCCACCCTTAGAACATGTCTAGCACAAGTAAAACAAGTTGCCTCAGATTCACTGTGCACCTCACTGGCAGCGGCTGTGCACGTCTGCCTTGTGCAGAAGAAGGCGCTGCGAAGTCGGAGCAAGAGCTGCAGAGTTTACTTAACGCTCTAGGCGAATAAGAGTTGATTTGTATTTTTTTGTGTGTGTGTGTTTTTTTATGGCATTGATTAACGGAAACTCAATTTACAATTATAATGAAATCCCGCTACTTCCTTTGTACAGTAACAAGTTTCTATTCTTCTGGTGCCTGCCTTCTATTTATGTCACCCCTGAGGCTGGCTGATGGGTGTTTGTGCCCGCAGGTGGATGGAATCACCGCGCTGCCTTCTCGTTGCCACCTCTTTACGAGTGTGAGATTGTTGTGCCCGTATCAGACGGCGGCTGCTGTGAGGAACTGCACCCTTTGCGGAGCCGATGGCGTCGGGCTGTCCAGGCGAGCGCGGTGGGAGTGTGCGATGCCGTGAGCGTGCACATTTGCTGTCCGGGGAAAAAGTGCACATCTCCTGTCTCCCTTCCAAACCCAAGTCGACGGCAATAGGTCTTGCAGTGCACATGCGCTGCATCGCTAGGCGAGACCTAAAAATAGAGGGATGTGGGGTAGTGGAAGTCAGAGGAAGGGGACGGCGTGAATGAGAGAGATGTCTGCCTTTCTTTATGATGCCAGACAAAGAATATTGTGGAGGGGACTGTTATATCGAATAAGAGGTTAAAATAGTCCTAGGTGCCCAAAATGAGCCACTAGCTGTGGTGCACGAGGAAGGCTGAGGAAAAAGAGAGGGGAGAATAAATGAGTATTGTTAGCCCAGGTAAGAAGTAGAAGAGAGTGGCCAGTGCTTAATTTGTAGAATAATAAATGTCAGGGCCCTGACCAGGAGGCCACTGCGGCTTGCACCACCCATTGCCCCATTATCGCTACCAATGACGGTACCAAAACAACAACAAACCCTCTCTCTCACCTGCAAGTGCGACTGTTCAGATTATTCCCGAAAGCTAAAGGAATGTCTGGGCAGGCAGGTATTAGTATATTTCAATGTATTTTATATTCATAAACAACCGTTGTTCTGTTAATCTCTAAATTAGATGAGCAGCACCGCCATGTGGCAGAGTGTCCTAAGTGTGGTGATGACAATTACGCGCTAGTGCTGAGCACTGGAAACCACCGGCGCAAATTAAGCACTGAGAGTGGGTAAGAGTGGATGAATATGAAATGCACTTGAAAGGGGGTGAAGAAGGGGAGTAAGTTTAGGTAGTGGGAAGGAAGCAGGGTTGTTAGGTAAGGGAGGTGGAGGAGAAGAGAGGCGGGTAGCCAAGACTCAGTGATTGGGTTGGAGGCAAGGGAGGAGGAGGAGAAGAGAGGTGGGTAGCCAAGACTCAGTGATTGGGTGAGTGGCTGGGGTTAGGCAAAGGTAGCTGGAAAGAAAGAAGTAGAGGTAATGCTTGCACAGCATGGCGTTTGTGTTCCCAAAGGTCAACTTTATTTGCCCAAAACAGTATTATTTTAGGACATTATTGAAGCAACCACAAGAGCAAACATATAATTGCTACCTACCTGTACACCTGTACCTATAAACTGTTTATTTGACAGCTTTATTGTGAACAAAATATTTAGAACACACTTAATAAGAATACATTTTACAATATTCTATGTGAGACGTGGTCATGCACTACTTACAGTTTATATTGAAAGGATATACATACTCTCATTGTCTCCATAGATTGCAATACATTGGCCTTTTCAGCCTTATAGCCAGGGAACAATTTCGCAGTCTCATTTGCATAGTACCTTCCCATCAAACACAAGTTGTATATCAGAACAGGAACCTGGGAAGCTGTGTCCAGGCAATGTCATCATCTCATCAACATAATAACATGAGCAGAAAATACCATGATGCACCCTTAAAAATATACTGCCCTGAAGACAGCACAGGAAATGGCACCACACAATCTTTCACTCAGCTAACAGGACACTGTACTTCTGTCGTAAACGAAATACATTGAAAACGTGTTGTAAACAAAATGTATTGAAAACTTAAGATTTGCACCATTAATGCCTATATGTCTTAATTTCTAAAAGAATCGGTACCGGGCCTACATTTTGCTCAGAAGACCATTGCTGGTGCTATCGAAGACAATGGTACTAAACACCAATGCTAGGTATATTGATTGAAACTCAATGCTCTTTAACCCTTGCAGGTTATTTTTCATCCATTCTTCCTCCCTTTCTCACTGTTTTCCTATGCTTTTCTTCCTTCTTCATTGCCTTTTTTGTGTTTTTATTATATTGCTCTGGATCAAAGATTGTTGAGGAAGTATAAGAGCCCAGTCCCAAAAAATGGACACGTAACCACAAGCTTGAATTAGGCACTGAGGGCTACATGAACAAAATTTTGGTATTGCGAGTCTTATGAATCGCATTTAGGAAATCGCAATTCCTGATGTATAAAGATGTACAAGTTTGTGATAGCAATTCCCAATGGGTTGCAAATAGAACTTCTTCGGGAATATTAATGAGGTAGGTTGCAGTTTGCGACTAATTAGGAATTGTAGCTAAAACAGGGATGGTGGCCTGCTGGAATCAGCAGACCACCATGTCTGTGACTGCTTTTTAATAAAGCAATCTTTTTTTTAAATGCAGCCCATTTTCTTTAAAGGAAAATGGAATGCATTTAAAAAAATTTAAGAGTAAGCAGTAGTACTTTAAACGACTGCTTGCTTAAAAAAAATATTTGATTCAACATTCGCAAAGTGGAAGGGGTCCTGTCGGGACCCTTTTCCATTCGTGAATGATTGCCACCAACTTTTGAGTGTCAGTAAAAAGCAAATGTTTTGCAATCGTAATTTGTTCTCAAAACATCCATCCATAACACTGCAATTCGGTATTTGGAAGGGAGGCCCTTTCCAAATGTTGGACTGGAAAGTATTTTCATTCGACTCCTCTTATTAGCCTTTTGCCTGAGTTAGCATTTGGGGCACCATTTGAATTCAGCTGCCATTTTGTATGATGATCAAAACTAACTTCTTTCTCACTCTGTCTGCCTCAGCAGAAAGCAGCCCGATATGTTTTTGTATTCCTCCAAGGCTGAGTTTAGTTGTACTAATGAATACATTCTTGTACCATTGCATACCTTTCTTGCTAGATAGGTCTGTTCTCGTCCTTACAGTGGTGGGCACAGGCAGAATAACCTTGAAGCTGAGATAGCATGTACCCGTTCCCAGGAGTGTAGCTCATCCTTCTGTGCCTTCTTTGTTAACCTGGTCCAGCTGGAAAATTCCAGTCTTGGTGGATCCTGTTGGGTATTGGAAATGTATAATATCTGATGGTATGTTGGTGAATGTCAGTCCCTCGGCAGCTATCTAAGGAGGCTGGTCAGACCTGATTCCGCTCAAGTGCATACTAATAATAAAACTTTGGTTTGTATTCTCTATTGTCTGACCGACTCTTCATTTGTATGGAAGGTGTGAGAGGTGGTCGCAAGTGATCTGGGTGACCCTAATCGGGTCACTTCGTTCACAAATACTGAATTGCTAAACACAAATTGCTATTCACCAACATGTTACTGAATCACAAGTTATGCTCTGTGCATATGAAAAAAAAATTGCGGTTGGAAACGGCCTAATTTTGTAAATCATGCCTTTTCCAACTGCGAAATTGTTTTTGTACACATGGCCCAAAATGTCCCTAACCTGCCAGTAACCTTTTTGTTTCTTTCATGTTTTAAGTTTAGCTGAATGGAGTTTGCAACTTTCATACCAGAACTTGGGACTGTAAATGATAAAGACTTGGGTGTTTTATGTGTAACTGTAAGCTTTGTGACTAAAGCACTTTGAGACATATGCAAGCATTATGTATGAGTTGTGGAGTTTAGCAAATGCACTGTGCTATTGTCAGGGCCACTGGAATTAAGTAATTGTGCAGCCACAGTTTTTTTTTACCATAAATATAGATATACCTCATTTGCCACATAATACATCTTAAGCCGCATAGTCTGTAGATTTTAACCAAAAAAATGTTGATTCTAGCTCAAACAGTTCAAAAGTTACTAAAATGAACCACTCCTTACTTTTCTCTCAATTTTCCTACTTTTTCCTTACAATATTGTTTAACTTTTGTTGTGCTCTGAATATTGCTTCCAAATGGATGAGAGTTACTTTCTGGTTTGTAGTATCCACAGGTCATCATTGCAACCCTCCGAATGTACTCGGTCTACTATGTACCCTGTTCCGATATTGTACCATCGTCCTGTTTTGATCTGTTCTGGAAACTTAATATAAATCCTATGGAAAAAAATATCTTGTTACATGATACCTATTTTCCAAATAAATTTCAATCTTATGACCTGTCTCATGCGTACTAGAAAAACGAATTCTGAGTTATCTTGGAGCGTAACACTATCACGCTTAATACCAGTGCATAATTTGTAAACATTTCACTGCCAGGGCCCTTCTTGAAAGGCAACTGTAAGCCTGCGTCACACATTGCCACCAAGAGACTGTGTGTACCAATGAGGATTTAAAATCACTGTCAACAATCTTACCTGCCACATTTGCGCAGGCTGCGGAATAAGCAAGTTTATATCCAATGGCGGGCTGTGCAGATCCATCAGTGTAAATAATGCATTTGTGCTGATCAAGCGCAAGCAATGAAAGAGAAGGCGGGTGAACATATTGTAAAAACTCCTGTGTCTGCAAAGACGGGTCAAAGATAAAAGTTGACATCAGCCGACGTCAAAGAACGTGGATGCAAGGCTTTAGAATTTGGAACACTAGCCTTTGTAACTACTTCCACAGCAGGTACAGGCGACACCATGAAGATGCGTTTCCCCTGTGCCAGAGAGAATTCTCTCAAAATCGCCATCAGGACAGCGGTCCAAATTTTTTCAGTAGAAGTGAAACACATCTCTGTCGAAGTGTATATATACGTTTTATATGCAGCTGGGACCGTGTCCCCCTCAATTAACATCAAGTAAGTAAAATCCAGCGCGCGTATGACCAAATTAGTAGAATTATCTTGTGTCAACAAGACGTTGGTCGCAAGCAGGTCAGAGAGCAGAGACCGAAGAATTGCGGTATGTTTCGGAAGCCAACAGGAAGCCAAAAAAAAGGTTGTATCAAAGAATAAAGTGGTTTGATACGCTGAACATAATCAAGAATGTAAGACCTCCCAAATTTTTTTTAAAACAGCAAAGATTTAAATTTTTTAAGAGTAGGGGGAGGTTGCAATTGAGCCCATTTCTCCAGAAAGTGGGGGGCCAAACCCCTACCTTAATTGGTGAGTTCATAACCCAGAAAAAGAACTGCCAAATAGGCAATGTGCGACTTGGCAAAGTTGAATTTGCATCCCAAGTCTGCAAAAGACATTAAGATCCGGTCCACACGCACAAGATGCGGTATCAATTCATCATCCGCAAAATAAATGACATCGACGTATGAGAAAGCATCAGGGTCAATTTCATGTAAAAAACAAACTATGCATGCTGTAAAAGCGCCGGGACTATTTTATATCCCATAGCCAATCACATATACCTTTTATGATTGCAGAGGGCACTGAAGGCTATCAAGCCACAGCTATTAATAGTCAAATTGTGACTATAAAACCATTGGAGATATCAAGAGTCAAGTTTATATTTTTTACGAACAATAGTATCGACCAACGCAGAGCTGTGGGTGTTCTGTACCGCAAAGGTACGAACATAACTTTTCAAATGACGGTAGTCCAAAACAATAGAATATGAACCGTCTGGTTTCAATATCGGAAAAAGATGAATATTCAATGAAGAAACACAGGGTTCAATTAAACCCTGATATTCTAATTGGACCAAGATTTCACTTACGGACACTTTCACGTCACGATTAATTGGATATTGTAGTTGGGGTTGTGGCATTGATCGCAAAGGAATGTGATGTGCCGGCAAATCCTTTTCCAAACCTACTTGATTACAATACACAGCCGGGGTAAGCACCCACTCTGAAGTGTAAGCTAGTTTAGCCTCCTCCGAGACATGATGCAAAAAACAAGGGAGAATAACATCCTCTCCTTTAGAGGAAGTCAGAACAAATGGGGGAGGCCAATCAACCTCCACCAACAAAATATCATAGGAAGAAGTAAGGTTGACCAAAAGACCACCTTAATTGTGCGTTTAATATCACCTTCAATTTGGAGGCCTATCTTATAAAGCCTATCCAGGGGTGCAACTCGTGCATCAGCTGTTTCCACTGTAATGAATGTGTTAGTTGCTTTCGCCTCCAGATACCGGTGGAGTGTATCCCACACTATGGTAACTTCCGCTGCACTGTTGAGGAGTGTTACCGCCCATCTCCAATCTAGGAGCAGGGTTCTTACCGTCTGAGGCATACTTTGCAGCCACTGCGACAACTTTTGTCTTCTGAAACAGGGCACGATATTGAGGTGGTCCCTCCTGTTTGGCTTTTACATCAAACTGGCACTGGGGGTCATGTTGTGGTTGCACAGACTCGCCTTCTATATGATCCTGTCATCCTCCCCCGCCGAACTGTTAATCTGACGCTTCCTGAAAGGAACGAGAAGAAAGAGGATCTGGAACCTGAAACCTCTCGGTAGATTTAATGTTTGAGTTGTCATGCAAATCATAGCAATGGTCAGAAGCATTCGGTGGTGGTGAACCAGCACGAGAACCAGGCTTCTGCTGTTGAGGCTACTGATTTTTATTCCAAGTATTTTTAGGAAAGGTCGGACGGCCCTCCTTTTTCTGGAGGGGGCTTATTTTGCACCTGAGTATATGGTATTACTCCCAAAGTATTGTGACCCAATGACGTATACACATCCGCAATAATATTCGGTAACTGCTGCTGCCATTCAATGTCCATGTAATTTAGAGCTCCCGCAGGCTGGGAACTCCAACATGGCCCCCAGCGTTTGACTATCCGTGGAAGCGGTTGGTGGGCTAGAGAGAAGACTGCGCCCAGTGATGACGTCAGACGCCGAGGCAATGGAGCTGAAAAATGGAGAGCCCGAGAACAGATAGAAGGAAAGCAGAGGCAGAGAGCGGTAAGCAGTAAGCGGAGCGAACGACTGGCAAGGACGAAATGGTTACTCAAGGCAGAGCCGCAGAGAAGCCAGAGAAGGCCAGTGAGGAGACCCAACCCACCAAAAAGAAAACTTGGAAGTATCCAGACATCCGAGGGGATCTAAGGACATTGTGATACCACTTGCTGACATCTCTGGGGGACCGTGGCCCCAGGCAAGTGCCTTGGTTGCAGTACCTTAAGAGGTTGGCAGGGAGGGGGGTGAAGAGGGAACCAGTGTAAAGGGGGAAGAACATGGTCAGGAGGCGGAAGTCTGAAAGACTGACCCGGTTTTGTTCTTGTTCTGTTTTCTTTCTTCCCCGGGATGACTATAACACCCACTGAAACCTGAGAAAGCCAGGAAGATGGGGAACCTGAAGGGAAGGCCCTCCACTGAAACCGGGAAAACCAGAGACTGTCCTATGTTGCCCTGACCCCTCCGCAAATAGTGGAAAAAAAACAGGACTTTCCTTTAGTGCCTAAATCTTTTGACCTGCTCTTGTACACCCCAGGAAGGACTGACTTTATTCCGAGCCATTCACCATTAAAAACCAGTTAGGCCAAAGAAGCCTTCTAAATCTGCCTGGTGTCTTCATTGAGAACCCTGTACCTATTATGCCTCAAACCCTCTTTGGGCTAGAACTTACAACAGTCTGCCAATGCCGAAAGGTGTTGAGGCACTTGCAAGCTCACTGCCTCACATATGACATTGGCCAGAATCATATCGGAGTCAATAGGGAACATGTCAACTAATCTCATCTTCAACTCCAGGGATGGGCCAGCCCCGTGTTCATCCGGTACCTTATTTAGAATGCTCAAAAGAACGCTCGTGGAAGGGGTGCCAAAGTACAGTGTATACACCTCAGCAAACACGGTGACCGAGGTGGTGCAATAGGCTAAAGTGGTAAACTTGTGGAAAAGTAAATTTTGCCATGTTCTGTGTCCCTACGTATCCTCCATCTTATGTTATGTGTGCATGATTAAATATGCATATGTATCCCCATGTTAGATTAAAGACGCAATTACAGTTGTGTCCATCACTAGTATGCCAGTTCCCAGTCCTCGTGAATACTACGAATATCAGGCCTATGTAAAGTTACGTTGCCACGTTTCTCAGTGTGCACGTTATTTCATTGTAAAGTCCCCGTTTCTAGGCCTCAAAAGGGCCCGGACACCAGATTCAGCTCCTGTCTCCTGAACCCTCGCTGAGGAGCGATACAGCCCCCACCTGTGTCCTCGACCCTTCGCTTACTTCCTGTCTCGCAGTGCCCGGCTCGGCCTGGCTCTGCCTCTGAGTCTGCCAAGAGTATGTTGTGATTCTAGTTATCAGTCCGGCCCTCCTTCTCTGCATTCCTAAGCTGCTGAATCGCATCAATGGTTTCCGTCATTGTCTAGCCTTTACGTCTCCATGTAAGAGAAATACTGCATTTAATGGTCATTTAATATTCTTCATCACGCACTACATGTAGAATAATGCATGCTCCAGTCTTAGAGTCCGTTAGCCTTTACCCCGATAACTTTTGGATTCTATCAACATGTTCTCTAAACATCAGATACTAGATAGGGTTTAGGTACATGTCGCCCTGACTCTCCAGACTTCAGTCTCTGCTCCTAGCACAGAGTTCATAGCCCCCAGCTTCTCCTAGTAACACGTCATTGTCAGTTTGCGCGCACCATTAGGTTAGAGGTCCCGGCTCCTTAGGTAGCCCCCTCCATGTTTCCGCCCCATTTATGACATATTCTGTTACGTTTGCATCACATGTCTATGTATACGCCCCTGTTACACCCATTTTCACCCTTATCTTTCGCGACTGCTATTGACCACACCCACTGCTCCGCCTACTGTAATTCATTGTAATGTAACTGTTTTAGTATATATATTGGTGCACTGCTATTAAATGTTACCCCCATTCCCTTACGCCGATTCTGATCCTGCCCCCGGCAGCGCTGCCATCCTGTTCCCGTGCAGGTTGTCCTGTTCCTGTCCTTTATGCTGTATTAAACCTGCAAACTCCTACTACCTCGAATCTTGACTCTTATTTATTGAGCTATCTGTTATTGCTATGTCCAGTAAAACCTAGATCCGGTATTATTTATTTATATACCACATAATGGCGCCCGAACAGGGACTTGCCCTTTCCCCACGCGCCGGTGAAGCCACGCCGGCCCCCTGACCCTCTGCAGCCGTGACGGAACCATACCGTGCACGTGCAGATATTTCTGCTTCAAGTATCCCTCAGGCCCACAGAGGAGACGGAGGTGGCGGTCCAGCATCCAGACGAGGCGGTGGAGGAACGCGGCGAGTCCCGACCAGAGCCCAAGCCGAGAGTCCAAGGTCTGAGGTATCCGGAGGCCCACCCGTAACTGAAGTCCGAAGTTCGTCCGTCCGGCGTCGAAGCAGTCCAGTCCAGTCCGAGGCCTTCCGTTCTTGCTGTCCGGTGAGTACCATTGCTGGGGTAGTATCTAGACAGGGTCAATCTAATTGACTCTGGTCCGTGGGTTGGTGGTACACAGACCCACAAACGAAGTGTCCACTTCGGTGGATGCGGGTCCTGACGTGTCTCTTTAAGAGACCGGTAAGTTTCGTACTGTTTCAGCAGTGCATCTAGTTTCTGTTCTAGTCAGTTCTGTTCTCGAGAAAATTCATGTATTCTGTTTTCAGTATTCCAGGTAGTATTCTGTTCGAACTGTTATTTTAAATGTTCTTCATGTATTTTAATGTCGTGGTATGAATGTGGAGTAATTATCGTGTTCATTGTGTATTGTATTGTGTCCAGATTACAGTTCAGTCATGCCGTTATTTTCCAGACTACGTCAGTTAAGAACTAGAAAAGGTCTGTTAGAAGAAGCAGTTCCTGTCCCGCCTAGGGACAGTCCAGGTCATTTTATGTATCAGAAGCATGGCATAAGTGCCATATTATATCTAGATTTATGGGTAGAGTATACCAAACAGTTAGAAGAAAAGTATAGATGGCCTGTATCAGGCACATGGGATGCCGAGTGCATCATGAGAGTAGAAGAAGCATTATGGAAGAAGAAAGCCAGACAGTCACAGAAAGATGCCATCGAGTTATGGCGTAAAGAATCTCATAAAAGAACCGAAAAAGAAATCAGAAAGTCAGAACTAAGTAGAGAATCCTTGGAACGAGCCCAGGAAAGGGAACTAATCGAGATAGGTGAACGAGTTAAAACAGAACAGTCAGACAGACAGAGGCATGCCCTTATTAAGGGTATGTATCCTCTTCTTGCCGAGGGCTTGCCAAAAGCGACCCCGGAGGCATCCAGTAATTTTCCGCCACCACTAGTTCCGACTAAGCTACGTCACAAACCGACCGCAGCTGATATTTTCATCTCGTCCTATTTGGACGACACAGTCCCGGAATATGCAAATCCTGTTCCGCCAGCTCCTGTAAATAATGTAAATCCTGCTCCTCCAGTCACCGGAGTACCTGCTACGGTACCCCCGGTCCAGCCTACATTACAATTTCCCGCCGCGCTAGCACGAAGAGTATCAGTCGATGATTCCAGTTTAGGGGCCGCAGGAGGAGGTCCTCCTGGTACCCCGCCACCGCACCAACGTAGAACGTTGGCCGAGTTACATGAATGTGCGTTACAGCGTACGCCCAAATTTAAGTCCGTTGCAGAAATCCGACGAGCTCTCACTGAATGCCGCTATGATCCAGTTGCAGGTGATGATAGTACAGTAATATATTCCATCCGTGTAAGACGGGTGACCGGGTATTTGGACACCCTACCAGATATGAAAGGAGATCTAGACAGAATATATCGTTTCATCCGTACAGGGGATGATCCAGAAAGTATTGGCGAAGCCATGTCTCAAAGGAAAGCTGAGATCCAGCTTATGATATTAAAGTTTCTGATTAATTGTCTAATAAGAGAACAAGATTCCCCGACTAAAGATCAGGCCGAAATGAAAATCCTGACAAGGTGGAGTGATAATATAGCCGAGGGTAAACACAAGACTATCAGTAGTATAGAGAGTATGTACAAGAAAATCCGTAAAGAAATAATAAAGTTACACGAACAACGTAAAGCAGCACAAGTAAGCGAGAAAGAAAATGACTCTTCTACTGAAGAGGTAGAGGACGAGAATCCCGCCAGAATAGCGTATGTAGGTAAATCTAGATTTCCAGATCGCCATTTGCGCCTAGAACACAAGTCAGTTTTACATCATCCAGCACCAGAACAAGGTTCTCTGGAACAAGTATTTCAAGCTACCGATCACATTCTGAAATCACGAATCGGTTATAGTGAGTTAAGTACTATGCATGAACAAGAACTAGCCCGATCAGCGGTCCGATGGATTACTGATTCTACCACTTTTCCAGATGAAATAGTGGCACAAATGTTCCTGAAATTGCCCCCAGCCGAGCAGCGACTGGTGGGTATGTATATGATCCAACACCTCATTACTCTGTATGAGGGTCAACATTCTGATCCAGGTCCGTTACACGATGTCCTGAACGAGTTACTCCAGTATAGATGGAAAGGTTTAGGTACCGATTTAATTAGTGTTATTTTAGAACAGCGCCACAAATATAGTATGTTTTTGAACCCGCATTTTGTTCATGTCTCACCTCCAGAAAGTAAACCCTTTTACATAGACAGACAGAATCCGTTACGAGAAGTACACCCAGTCAGGACAACAGATGGTGAAATGCAACGAGTGTTTGTTTACACCCCGATTACAAAGATGGAACTCTTAGAGATGAAAAAGTTAATTCCCTGTCATGACAAAGATCCAGCAGGGTTCCACCGAGAATTAAAAGACATGCTCCGTATGGGAGAATACACGTATCCAGATATTATTAAAATGTTAAAAGTCCTGTTGCCCGCAGGGGTATACGAGAAACTCAAGGAAAAAGATTGGGAGGTGGGAGAGAAAAAGATCGATTGGGCAGTTCTAGAAGCTGAAGATAAGATACGAGTACCAGGTACCGGTCTAGGAGAAAAATGTAAAGAATTACCTGAACTGTTAATACAAGTTTTGCCAAGGTTATTAGCCACTAAAAAGGAAGACTGGGATGCAATCTCAGCCTGTAAACAGAAACAAGACGAAGACACTAGTGATTTTTATTCTAGATTCGAGAAATGTTTTAGTATAAACAGTGGCCTCAAGACGAGTAGCGAGTCATACCCTCATCTTTTTGTTACTAAATTAGTCGAGAATTCAAGTCCACAAGTTAAGAATCGAGTTTTGAAAGTCGAAAGTACCTGGCAAGCTAATACCCCGTCCCAGATGTTACAGATGCTTCAATACCACCAGAATAGAATCAGAGAAGAACAAGATCATGAAAGGAAACGTATGAAAGACACGAAAATGAAAGTACTGGTTGCACAATCTATTCCACAAGACAGTCAGAAGAGGGGTATGAATCAAGCCAGTCATCCTGCAGTTCCCGTTAAAGGGACCTGCAATTATTGTAAACAGCCAGGTCATTTCATAAACGAGTGTGCAGTTCTGAAACACAATATAGCTACTGGTAAGACTAAAGAAAGACCACGTCCGCCTAGACAAGAACAAGTTTCACAGACTTCTCAGTCACAGAATGCACAACAGACAGTTCCAGCACCGCAGCCTATTGCTGCAACACAGCATGTTACACAGCAGATGTACCAGTATGCGCAGTCCGAGTATCCAGAGTACCAGCCATATTCATGAAACAGCCTAGAGAGGGAGGTAGGCTTGCCTCTCATCGAGATACCTGTAGATCAAGAGGGTCCCTATGTTCATAGTCAAGTATTAGGGAAAGACAGAAAGTTTTTGATTGATACAGGGGCAAGTAGGACCACCATCAGTCACGCCGAAGTTCCAGGGGCTCCGCTCTCAGGCTCAAGAAATGTTTCCCTTGGATTTTCAGGAAAGCCTATTGTAAATGAGATATCTAAGCCAGTTACTCTAGAAGTAGGTCCATTGTCCCGCACTACTGATCTGTTACTTACGAAGTCATGTCCAGAAAATTTATTAGGCATTAAAACACTGAAAGAATTAGGTGCAGTTATTTGCTGTTCCCCAGAGGGAATACGACTGTTCCTACGTGACTTCAAGGGTCACTATGTATTACGAGATTTTGATCCGAGATTGTCTAATGTTCCGCAGCATCTATGGGCGCAAGGTCCAACTGATGTTGGTTATATGCAAATCACACCCCATCGTGTGACTCTCAAACCAGGTGTAGTGTTACCACGAATCAGACAGTACAGATTGCCACCTGAGGCTGTAGCAGCCTTATCCAAAATTATTGACGAGCTCATCGCTCAAGGAGTAGTTGTAGAAACTGACTCCAATGTATGTAATTCTCCGATCATTCCAGTCATGAAACGTACTGATCCAAATGCACCCCCAGTATATCGATTAGTGATTGACCTTCGGGAGCTTAACAAATGTATTATTCCCCAGTACCCAGTTGTCCCAGATATCTCTTCCCTATTGACAGCCATTGATTCCGAAGCCACATTTTTTTCAGTCATAGACCTCAAGAACGCATTTTTTAGTGTCCCCATTCATCCAGACAGCCAGTTTCTTTTCGGATTTTGTTTAAATGGAAGGAGCTATATGTTCACACGAGCTCCTCAAGGTTTCACAGAAAGTCCTAGTATTTACAGTCAAGCACTTAAGAGACAACTAGACAATATTCACATGCCAACTGACACTGCCCTGCTCCAGTATGTCGATGACCTACTGATCACAGCCCGTTCTGAACGTGCTTGCGAGCGAGCATCCCTTACAGTCTTGTATTTCCTTGCCGAGATGGGGCACAAGGTGTCCCCTTCGAAGCTTCAATTCTGTGTCCAGCAAGTGATCTACTTAGGCCACTTGCTGTCCAAGAGGGGTAGGCAGTTGACACCAGACCGTATCCAGTTAATAGCGAGTCTTCCTCAGCCCAAGACACAGAAGGAGGTACGTGCTTTTATTGGCCTCACTTCTTACTGCAGACAATGGATTCCTCAGTATGCATTTCTAGCTAAACCACTGATACAGTTAACGACACAGGAGGCAGCCGTATCGACTGTCCTCCCTTGGACATCTGAACATACGCTTAGTTTTAATGAATTAAAGAAAGCTCTATGCCAAGCTCCAGTTCTAGCAACACCGAACTACAGTAAGCCTTTTACACTTTTCGTCACTGAACGTGAAGGTACAGCATTATCTGTTCTCACACAAGATCAAGCAGGACAATACAAGCCCTGTGCTTATTTTTCGAGCACATTAGATCCTGTAGCCCAGGCTCTGCCTGCGTGCCTCAAGTCAGTTGCAGCCACAGCACTAGCTATCAGACAAAGTGATTCCATAGTATTAGGACATTCCTTGACAGTACAAGTTCCACACTCTGTGGAAGTTCTTTTAAACCGAACCCAGACTCAGCACTTGACAATTGCACGTTTAACAGGTTATGAACTGACACTGTTCCAGCCACACATAGAAATCAGACGCTGCAACGTTCTAAATCCTGCTACACTGTTACCGTCAGTTAATTCAAATCCTGCCACACACGACTGTGTGGAAGTAGTTAACATTATGACTAAGCCAAGACAAGATCTGACAGATATTCCATTACCAGATCCCGACCTGACACTTTATGTGGATGGTTCATGTATGAGAACAAGTACAGGAGAACTAGTAGCCGCGTATGCAGTGACTACTGACACTGAAGTTATAGAAACACACCGTATTGACACCCTGTCTGCTCAAGCAGCAGAGCTAGTTGCTCTGACACAAGCCTGCATACACGCTAAGAACCTGAAAGTTAATGTTTACACAGATTCACGCTACGCATTTGGAGTCGTACACGACTTTGGAGTGCTCTGGCAGGAGAGAGGTTTCATGACTTCTCATGGAACCAAGATTCAGCATGGTCTCCTTATTCAAGCTCTGTTAGATGCCATACACTTACCGACATCTATTGCTATCATGAAGTGCAAAGCACATACGAAAGTTACTGACACTATTTCCCAAGGTAATGATCTAGCAGATCGCACAGCCAAGCTTACAGCACAGACACCAGACATTCCAGTTAATAAGACACCGACATACACTCCAGATCCGACTACCTGTATGACAGTTAAGGACCCCACTCAAGATGTCATAGATATCCAGTTACATGCTACTCCCGAGGAAATCAAGAAATGGTCTGAACAAGGAGGGGTCCAGACAGATCAGGGATGGGTGACGAAGGGTAAAGCCACATGGTTTCTCCCCGATTCTATGGTTCAAGTCATTATCAATACCGCACATAGTCCAGCACATTTAGGAGAAAAAGCTATGTTAGATAGTATCCAGAACATTTGGTTCAACAAGCATTTACGAGCTGCAGCCAAGCAGAAAGTCCGTACCTGTATGATATGTTGTCAGTTTAATCCAGGTAAAAGTGTCCCGGTGGAACAAGGTGGATTCCAGCCCCCCGACCACACTTTTGAAGTCCTCCAGATGGATTATATTCAGATGGAGCGATGTCGAGGTTTCAAGTATGTCCTTGTAGTTGTATGCGCTTTGTCCAGGTGGACAGAAGCATATCCAGTCCCAGATTACACAGCCGCGACCACTGCCAAGCAGTTGGTTCGTGAGTTCTTCCCCCGTTATGGACTCCCTAGAGTCGTATATTCTGATAACGGCCAGCCATTCTCATCTGAGCTCATGAAACATATTTCCCTGTTGTTAGGGTACCAGTGGAAGTTCCATTGTGTACGCCATCCAGAAGCAGCCGGTCTCGTAGAGAGACATAATCAGACCCTGAAAATCCGAATTGCAAAAGTATGTAAAGAGAAAGGTGTGGACTGGCTAGTAGCTCTGCCAGTTGCCTTATTTTATATGCGCATGGTCGCACATTCCAGATCAGGTCTGTCCCCTTATGAGGTCGTATTCGGCCGCCCCCCTAACATGTGGGGTACACCTAGACCCCGAAGTATTACCGATGTTTCAAGTAATATGCTGACAGATTACCTAGCTTCCTTGATGTCTGCCCTACACTCTTGTCGTTCACAGGTTGCTGCCGCATTTCCAGACAATACCGAGGTGGCACCGCATGAAATCGTTCCCGGATCCATGGTTCTGGTCCGGAATTTTGATCGTTCAAGTCCGCTGGAGCCTCGCTGGAAGGAACCCCGACAGGTCCTCCTGGCCACCCGTACTGCCGTCAAGCTGGAAGGCAGGAAGGGCTGGGTCCATTTGTCACATGTGAAAAGATTTTTTGGATTGAAACCTGTTTCAAAGAACATTTCCGAGGATCCTAAAGACTGCCAAAGTACTATTCTTAAGGACTGTCCCGCAAAAGACATTGCTACGAACCCTTCCCTGTTAGAGAAAACTCCGCAACAGGAGTATAAGCTTAAACTAAGGTCTAGTAAAATAAGTCAGCCAGTTTGATTGTCTAAGTCCTCCCCTAGGTGAAACGGTAAGACCGGTTTCTGACATGTATATAATAGACCCCCACAGAGAGAGAGTTAGTGAGAACTCTAGAAGTTGCACTATTATTTTATGTTTTCTGCTATATTTCAGCATTATAATTTCCTGCACCAGTTATGCATTTTATTTGTATTTTTCAGTTTCTCATGTAAATAAGTCTGCCAATGTTACAGTAGAGCACACGTTTAGTGATCTGCCTCCCCATGAACTCTCATATCGTCTTGCTATGCGTAATAACTCCTTTATCCGCATGTTACATTATTCACACCAGACCAGCAATGCCACAAATTGTTGGGTGTGTGGTCGACTCCCCCCTTTCCAGACACCGAAGGGAGTTCTGCCACTCTTTCCTTATCCATTTTCACATAACGGTTCGTGTGGAGCATGGTCCACGTTAATGTCATCCTCAACAGATATGTCTTTTCTTAACAGTACATGTTTTCCAGACAAGCAAGGTCTTCCCCACAGAACAGGGTTAGATCTAGAAAATGAAGTTTATAATCTAGGTAATTATTCTTCGAATTTTATGGTCCTGAATGTTCAGTCTGATTCTACTCCAGACTTACCTGCTATTTCAGTACTACCAGTCAAAGGTGAATTATGTGTCCGAAATAATGGTTCCGTACATGTAGGCCATAGTGATTGTACTACTATTGTCAAGTATAGTGACAGTGGGAAATCTATTTTCAAAGCTTCACGTCATTCTTATTTTGTTTGTGGTCAGACCGCATATGTTCGTCTGCCCCTTGATTGGGATGGAACATGTTACATTGCCTTCCTACTGCCACCAGTTTTCCTAGCCCCACCTGACTATCATAGGAATTCCCACCTAGTACATACTAGACACAAGAGAAATTTCCCGATTGTCGATTATACTGAAACTGCTCTAGAACAATACATAGATATCAATAAAGGTGTCTTCCCCTACTTAGGTACTGTTGTAAATAGTAAACTGATACGTAGATTAACCAGAACACTCGAAGCAGTAGTGATTGAGACTACTTCTGCTCTAAGTAACTTAACCGAAGAGCAATCCTTTATGAGAATTGTCGTGCTCCAGAATCGTCTCGTCCTTGACGTCATACTGGCCGATAGGGGCGGGGCATGTAGAGTCATCGGATCTAGTTGCTGCATTTTCATTCCTAATAACGCACCGTCTGTTTATTCAGCTATTACCAGACTCCATAAAATTGCCCATATGTTACATCAAGATCCAGGCACCTGGACATGGTCCGGTTGGTTCTGGAATATAATTTCCGCCTGGGGATGGAAAGTATTGTCATTTCTGGGTATTGCAGTAGCGATCATATTCAGTTGCTGCCTCTGTTTACAATGTGGCCCTGCGATTTGCGGCATTTGTGCTACCTCTTGTATTCCTAGTCCCAAGTCCCGTCCTAAATCCCGTTCCAAGAAAATTCGAGACGAGGAAATGATACTGTATGAAATAATAGATGGTATCATGAATATTGATGTTTCCTGATGGAAACGTAGTGACAAGGAGGGAATGTGGAAAAGTAAATTTTGCCATGTTCTGTGTCCCTACGTGTCCTCCATCTTATGTTATGTGTGCATGATTAAATATGCATATGTATCCCCATGTTAGATTAAAGACGCAATTACAGTTGTGTCCATCACTAGTATGCCAGTTCCCAGTCCTCGTGAATACTACGAATATCAGGCCTATGTAAAGTTACGTTGCCACGTTTCTCAGTGTGCACGTTATTTCATTGTAAAGTCCCCGTTTCTAGGCCTCAAAAGGGCCCGGACACCAGATTCAGCTCCTGTCTCCTGAACCCTCGCTGAGGAGCGATACAGCCCCCACCTGTGTCCTCGACCCTTCGCTTACTTCCTGTCTCGCAGTGCCCGGCTCGGCCTGGCTCTGCCTCTGAGTCTGCCAAGAGTATGTTGTGATTCTAGTTATCAGTCCGGCCCTCCTTCTCTGCATTCCTAAGCTGCTGAATCGCATCAATGGTTTCCGTCATTGTCTAGCCTTTACGTCTCCATGTAAGAGAAATACTGCATTTAATGGTCATTTAATATTCTTCATCACGCACTACATGTAGAATAATGCATGCTCCAGTCTTAGAGTCCGTTAGCCTTTACCCCGATAACTTTTGGATTCTATCAACATGTTCTCTAAACATCAGATACTAGATAGGGTTTAGGTACATGTCGCCCTGACTCTCCAGACTTCAGTCTCTGCTCCTAGCACAGAGTTCATAGCCCCCAGCTTCTCCTAGTAACACGTCATTGTCAGTTTGCGCGCACCATTAGGTTAGAGGTCCCGGCTCCTTAGGTAGCCCCCTCCATGTTTCCGCCCCATTTATGACATATTCTGTTACGTTTGCATCACATGTCTATGTATACGCCCCTGTTACACCCATTTTCACCCTTATCTTTCGCGACTGCTATTGACCACACCCACTGCTCCGCCTACTGTAATTCATTGTAATGTAACTGTTTTAGTATATATATTGGTGCACTGCTATTAAATGTTACCCCCATTCCCTTACGCCGATTCTGATCCTGCCCCCGGCAGCGCTGCCATCCTGTTCCCGTGCAGGTTGTCCTGTTCCTGTCCTTTATGCTGTATTAAACCTGCAAACTCCTACTACCTCGAATCTTGACTCTTATTTATTGAGCTATCTGTTATTGCTATGTCCAGTAAAACCTAGATCCGGTATTATTTATTTATATACCACAAACTCATCGTAAGGATCCTGTGTTTTTCAACAGGAGTAGAAAGGGGAAAACAGCCTCGAGTTGCTCAAATTCCTCAGCCAGCCAATATGGGAAATCATCTCTATTCCGAGGACGCTTGCCCATCACTGAATTAATCACGATGTGACTAATCACAAGACCACCACCATGTCCAGGTGGTTGTGGAGCGGCACCAACCGGAGCCACTTGAAAACTATGTGACATCAATTGTATGACACTTCTGTGTATATGAATCAGTGTTGTATGCAACTGATGCAGCTCTGCGAGTGGAACATTAAGATAATTAGGATGTGGACTGACCAGTGGACTAAATGAGCCACAGAAATAGGGGGAGGAAGGGTGCCATTTCACCAAATGGTATGCTCCCAGGCTGTCAAAGGAACTTTAAGTAATCAATAACGACGATAATTCTGTAGAACTGCGGCCGCTGTATATTTATGATACAAATTATCAATCCCATCCACTGCTGGAAATGTAACCCAAGAATAGAAAACTTCGAAGCGGTAAGCTGCATCCCCCTCGACAACAATGATATCAGCCCCTGTATTAGGGACTCTATGTTGAGTCAAATGAGCTGGTACCGCAGTGCGAATATGAGCAGCAATAGCGACCACCATAACAACAACCAACAATGAAAAAACAGTAAAACAGTAGCGCAAAATTGGCTCAGAAAGAGAAAGAAAACCTTTTAATTTCCAAGCTTGAAAAACTTATACAACACCATTTTGAAGGGTTTGTGGACCAGCACAAGCACTACTGAGGGTCTTATGAATAAGAGAAGGTTAGATCAATGTCTTAAGGGTATCTCATTCTGTTATGTTGAAGGTTGGATATCCATGAAGGTGGGGGAATTCCTCCTTTTGGAAAAAGTGCCCTCACACACCCTTGCAGGTGTCATGCTTCATCATCGGGCGTTTGCTCGCGAGAGGGCTCTTTGGAGGAGATCTTTTAAGGAGGGATGCCGCAATTGTGCATGCGAGTATGTGGGCCTAAAAAGTGAGTGCGTGAAATAAAATTGCCTAACTGGTACCTGGCAATAGACTTTTCTTCGATGCTTGGGAGGCAAGGTTAAAAAATAACAACAAAGGAAAAGGAAAACCTCTTTTAGAATTATGTAGAGGGATGAGTATTGTCCTGCTTCTCTCTTTTCCGTGAGTGTGAGTGATAGTGAAATTAGGTCTACATATTCCATGCATACTTTGGTCCCTAATGCATACCAGTGCGCTTCTTCAAGACTGTGATGTGCATTAAAAAATCTTTAAAAATCGGATCTGACGGCGTCGGTGAGGATAGCCGGAGCGGTATCAGACCCCTTCCCTATCGACTGAGGCACCCGACAGGGCTGCCCCCTCTCACCCTATTTATTCGCCCTGGCCATGGAGCCGTTGGCGGCATGGGTGCGAATGGACGCGCAGATGCGGGGACTTGAGTGGGAGCGGGGACCGTCCGATCGGATTGCGCTGTAAGCGGATGACGTCCTTTTCTTCCTCACAGATATAAATAGATCAGGACCTAGAGCTCTTGAGATAATGCGGGTGTTCGGGGAGGTATCTGGCCTGCACTTGAATATACGTAAATCCACGCTTTGGGTGTTGGGAGGTACAAAAGGGGGTGGTGATGGACGGAGCATCTGAATCAATCAAACACTCACACCCAGTCAAAAGATCTGGGTTTAATCCATCACCGTTCTTTAGCCCACTCTGCCACCCCAGTTCAGACATGGCTATATGCAAATTAGTCTGACCCTGTGCCTCATGGGAACAGTCCAGCTCGAACTGCCAAGCCATGTCTTCCCTGGACCGGAAACAAGCTTCCGAGGACCGGTTTCTGGCATTCCAGCCGTCTTCAGCCCGGCTTGCTTGAATCCAGTGGCAAAGTGAGCAAGGGACTCACGTCTGAGCATACCCTGCCACACTTATGGCGGCCAAAAGCGGTACAAAAGGGGGTGGTGATGGACGGAGCATCTGAATCAATCAAACACTCACACCCAGTCAAAAGATCTGGGTTTAATCCATCACCGTTCTTTAGCCCACTCTGCCACCCCAGTTCAGACATGGCTATATGCAAATCAGTCTGACCCTGTGCCTCATGGGAACAGTCCAGCCCGAACTGCCAAGCCATGTCTTCCCTGGACCGGAAACAAGCTTCCGAGGACCGGTTTCTGGCATTCCAGCCGTCTTCAGCCCGGCTTGCTTGAATCCAGTGGCAAAGTGAGCAAGGGACTCACGTCTGAGCATACCCTGCCACACTTATGGCGGCCAAAAGCGGTACAAAAGGGGGTGGTGATGGACGGAGCATCTGAATCAATCAAACACTCACACCCAGTCAAAAGATCTGGGTTTAATCCATCACCGTTCTTTAGCCCACTCTGCCACCCCAGTTCAGACATGGCTATATGCAAATCAGTCTGACCCTATGCCTCATGGGAACAGTCCAGCCCGAACTGCCAAGCCATGTCTTCCCTGGACCGGAAACAAGCTTCCGAGGACCGGTTTCTGGCATTCCAGCCGTCTTCAGCCCGGCATGCTTGAATCCAGTGGCAAAGTGAGCAAGGGACTCACGTCTGAGCATACCCTGCCACACTTATGGCGGCCAAAAGCGGTACAAAAGGGGGTGGTGATGGACGGAGCATCTGAATCAATCAAACACTCACACCCAGTCAAAAGATCTGGGTTTAATCCATCACCGTTCTTTAGCCCACTCTGCCATCCCAGTTCAGACATGGCTATATGCAAATCAGTCTGACCCTGTGCCTCATGGGAACAGTCCAGCCCGAACTGCCAAGCCATGTCTTCCCTGGACCGGAAACAAGCTTCAGAGGACCGGTTTCTGGCATTCCAGCCGTCTTCACCCCGGCTTGCTTGAATCCAGTGGCAAAGTGAGCTTTGGACTCACGTCTGAGCATACCCTGCCACACTTATGGTGGCCAAAGCGGTACAAAAGGGGGTGGTGATGGACGGAGCATCTGAATCAATCAAACACTCACACCCAGTCAAAAGATCTGGGTTTAATCCATCACCGTTCTTTAGCCCACTCTGCCACCCCAGTTCAGACATGGCTCTATGCAAATCAGTCTGACCCTGTGCCTCATGGGAACAGTCCAGCCCGAACTGCCAAGCCATGTCTTCCCTGGCCCGGAAACAAGCTTCCGAGGACCGGTTTCTGGCATTCCAGCCGTCTTCAGCCCGGCTTGCTTGAATCCAGTGGCAAAGTGAGCAAGGGACTCACGTCTGAGCATACCCTGCCGCACTTATGGCGGCCAAAAGCGGTACAAAAGGGGGTGGTGATGGACGGAGCATCTGAATCAATCAAACACTCACACCCAGTCAAAAGATCTGGGTTTAATCCATCACCGTTCTTTAGCCCACTCTGCCACCCCAGTTCAGACATGGCTATATGCAAATCAGTCTGACCCTGTGCCCCACGTATTGTGGGGGCCTGGCGAATTCGGACATTCTGTCCTACTACCAGGCGTCCCACCTGCTGGTGCTGAATGACTGGTGGTATGGGGACCGAGGCGACCCGGCCTATGCCCTTGAAAGGTACCTGATGGACCCAGATACGCTGCATACCATTCTATACTCAGCAGGCAAAAGAAAAGAACTCCCAATGGTTACCCAGGTGGTTTTCCGAGTATGGCGTGGAACCTTACGCCGTATGGGGTGGTGGAATAAATTAACGAGAGAAACCCTGCTGTGGCAAAATGGACAACTGCCGGCACTGGCGGCCCTCCGGGGATTCCGAGGCTGGGATGCCATTGGCATTTCGGCGCTGGGCCACGTCATGAAAGGCACGACCCTCAAATCGTTCCAAGCCCTGAGAGAAGAATACGATATGCCTCAAACCCAATTCTTTAAATACCTACAATTCCGGAATGCCTTGCCCCCTCTTTGATAGGCTTGGACTCGTTGCCTGAATTTAGTCCCCTTGAAGCCAATGTGTTTATGGGAGAATTGGGAAATAAGAAAATATCCAATATATACCAAACTCTGGTCATGCACTGCTCGTCTCCACTAGATAAGTTACGCACTGTGTGGGAGGAGGACGTAGGTACCTTGGAGGAGGAAGACTGGAGGGAGGCCTTGGAGGCTCCGAGAGGGGGGGCAGTTGCGGTGCGCCTGCGGTTCATTCAGTTTAAATACCTGCATCGTGCCTACTATACTCGAGAACAACTGTGGAGAGCTGGTCTGATTGCCTCCCCCGAGTGCCTGCGGTGTGGGAGCGCGGTGGGCATGTTTATACATACAGCGTGGTCGTGTGTGAAGCTGGCACGGTTCTGGACTGGTGTATGGAATTGCATGTCTGAGGTGCTGGGTTGGGACCTCCCCCGCTCACCGAAGCTGGGCCTTCTTCACGTTATGGAACAGGTCGGAGGGAATGTTTATAAACACCTTCTGCTGCTTCTAGGCCTCACGGTGGCCAAGAGGGATGTAGCTCGGGCCTGGAAAGACCCCAGGGCTCCCCAGCTTGAGGTGTGGAAGAGGGGCTTAGTTTTTTGCATGGGGCTGGAACGCCCGGTCTTCGAAGCCAGGGGCTGCCCCCGGAAACATTTTAAAATATGGAAGCGATGGGCAGACTATAGAAGGCGGTGGCTGGAGCCGCCAGCGCCACGAGATACTGATGTAGAACATTTGCAGGTTGATCCTGGGTGAAGAGGGATGCACACTGATTGTGATTTCATGAGCTTTTTACATTTGGACCATGTGGACACTGTGCCGGGGGGGGGGGGGGGCGGGCGGGATCCGGGAGGGGAGGTTCGGGGCGGGTGTGGGGGGGAAGGGAGTTGGGGGGGATTGTTTCATCTCAAAATGTTGATTGAAATGCTACTATGTGATGATTACCTATTTGCTCACTAGTCCTCCGGTTCATGGGGGGCAGTGTTCTTTTTGTAATGCCTCATCAACATAATAAAATCTGTTCTGAAAAAAAAAATATTTAAAAAAATATGAAAAAATAGGAATTAAAAACAGAGACACTCTATCTTACTATGGCACCTAAAGTTAGGTGTGTGCATCTATGCGCCTAATGGAACATCCCAGTTGTGTTCCTTAGTCCAACCTGTAGGGAAGACTGAAGACACACACACATAGAGACATGAACATGTCAGGATAAAGTGATTACAATCATTCACTTTCAACGGAATGCTGCCAACAGATCTGAATTCACATCGACATATACTCATAACAGTGCATTAAGTAATTCTGCTCGTTGTGACCTATGTGATTAACCATGCACAGGTGGTGTGTAGCCAGTATCTGGCCAAATGGAGGCAGAGGTGACTTGTATCATGCCTGCAATTCGCCGTGCTGGTGGTACCCCAGGCATTTCAGGAGGATTATGTAAAACAAGCGCTTAAAATCAAAGCATCGCTGCCATCGTGATTATGGCAGTGCCCTAAAAGTGTGCAGCGTGGAAAACATATTGTCTCGCTTCGAGCACGCAGATGCATCCATAGCAAGTTTCCAGCCATCCGTGTATCACTTACACACCTACAGATTATTATGCCCCTCTGCTGGTATGAAGCAGGGGGTAAACACGTGATCATAAAGTCTAGGCATTGCTGCCATGGTGATAGTGGCAGTCCATTAACATTATCAGGTGAATATCACATATACTTGAGAAATACGCGCAGAGCATTTTTGTTGCGTGCACTCAAGTCTACTACCACGATGCACATACATCCGTCAAACACACACATAACCTCCTCTATTTAGATGGAGTGGCTTCCTCTGCATACCCTGCGGACATGAAGGAGTATACTTGCGTAAAAAATGCCGGAATCAGCTGACATGGTGCGGACGCGTGAGTGTGAATACCTGTATCTGTCAAGTGGCAGCAGGAAAATACTCACGGTCACTCACTTCCGGGACACCCCATTACCTGCCCTGCCACTCAGAGATGCACCGGTAGATGTAAGCCGGTGAAAATGCTGGAGATATACAGTGGCATTGGATGGAAGTAGAAGGGAGGGGGGCATGGTCAGTTGTGGAGCAAAAACGTGAGAGTGTTCACGTTAGTAGTAGAAAAACGGCGGCCATCTTTGAAAGGGGTAAATGGAATGAAAAAATGCTGAAGTGAAGGCATATTGTCACATGTGCCCCAGTATGTGTAGGTAGCTGCCAAAACTCCCTTGTGGCAGTTTCCTGCCATATGGGTATTTTACTAATGGTGGCATATTAGAAGGCAACTGCGCTCTGATATTACGACATGGGGGAAATGTATCCATAGTTTACTGATTGCCATCTGTAGGGGCGCCCCAGTCCCTACATCCTGGAAAGGGGCGGAGGTCGTCCCAAATTTTAAAAAAGGCGCCAGGGATGACCCATCCAATTACAGGTCTATTAGTCTGCTAGATATAAGCCAAAAGGTAGTTGGCAAGGTACTATTGACCAGAATATTGGAATGGATCAATGAAAATAATGTTCTTTCTGACTTCCAGGCAGGGTTTAGAACAGGCACTGGCACAATAGAACAAGCCTTCAGACTGATGCTAGTGTACTGGAAGGTGGTGGTCATAGGCAAAGGCAGTCTTTATCTCGCATTCATCGATTTAAAGACTGCCTTTGACCTTGTACCCAGGGAGACCCTTTGGAGAGTCCTTAGTGATATGGGGATACCAAATTACATTCTATCACTACTTGTAAGGCTCCACGATAATAGTTTTGCTCAGATCAGATGGGGCTCAGGGGGAGAAAAAACTACCAGTATTCCAGTAGAGAGAGGAGTTCGCCAGGGATGTGTTCTGGCTCCCACTCTTTTTTCTTTGTACATCAATGGAGTGGTTGAGCACCTGCTTAAAGACCCTTCAGATGAACCATCCCTGGCCGGGACGCGTATCCCTACTCTTCTCTTTGCTGATGATACGCTCCTCCTGTCTAAATCCCCAATGGGTCTCCAAAAACTCCTTAACAACTTCCAGACCTTTTGCATGGAGCGGGGCCTTGTAATCAATACCGACAAAACAAAATATCTTGTAATGAATCCGCCAAAAAAACCTGTACGCCCTCCTAAGTTGAACGGCGTACCTTTGGGGAGGGTAGACGTATTTGATTACTTGGGAATCCGCCTGTCACACAACATGCAGTGGACCCCTCACTTAGACAAAATGTTGTTAGCCCACAAGAGGGTAACGGGGGCCCTTCTGAAGGAACAACGCTCTTGCGCTATAAGACCCATAGCTCCAGTTATTGACATCTATGTAGCAAAGGGAGTTAGTTCTGCTTTGTATGGGGCAGAATTATGGGGTTCATGCAAAATCAACGAACTGGCAAGCTCTGAAAGAAAGTTTTGTAGGGCAATCATGTCACTCCCACAAGGTACTCCCACAACTCCATTAATGCTTGACCTTGGCTGTCGACCTATTGAAGATCTAGCAAGGTTCAGACCTTTACTTCTATGTTTCAAGGACTTACCAATTCGGGAACTTTATTTAGACATAATTGAGAAACCATTTGATAGGTCCTTATATTTTAAATTTAGAACTGGAACACTACCTCTGCATTCTTTTACCTGTCGGTGGAAAAAGCCAACTCTGACCACAGATCTCTGCCCTGCGTGCCCACACAGACAGGAGACAGTGGCACACTTTTTGTTTGAGTGTCAAGAATATACCAAACCAAGAAGTAAATGGCTTAAGAACTTGTGTCGTATGCTGGGGACTAGACACCATGTTGAGGCACTTCGTATTTTAAAGTCAGACTCACGTTCACTTTATGTTTGCACTTTGTCAAAATTCCTATCGTGGGCCTGGCGCATTAGGAGCAAAAGGCTAAAAGAAAAAGTTTAATCCTTTCTTTTTAACCTAAATCTTTTTATGTAATGCTTCTTTTAATGAAAAAACAAGGTTTTTAAATGTCAATGTAATTAATTTGTTGTACTTTTTCTAAATGAACTTGTGTATATTTTTTACTATGAAGCTTTTATGATCATTTTTATCGAAATAAAGCCTTTTGACCTGAAAGAAGGCAACTCATGACTAGCTCTAGATGGACAGGGACACAATGCTTATGCATTGCACATCCATATGTTTCCAACATATCAAGGCAAAAATCTAGAAACAACAGTGTGTTGCGCTGTAGTTGGAATGATATAATGTGGTTTCAGGCAGAATGTTATTCCCATTTCTGGGATTAGGGTACAGATGTGTCACTCATGGGTAACTGTTCCTATGAAAAAGAAGGAAGCGACCTAATCTAGTAGCTTAGATCAATATCTAATATATTTTAAAGACAGGGGTGTCTCATTCTGTTGTGATGAAGGTTGGAAATCCATGAAGGTGGGGGAATTCCTCATTTTGAAAAAAGTGCCCTCACACACCTTTGCGGGAGTCATGCTTCATCATCGGGCGTTTGCTCTCTTATGTTTGAGAGCCATCACTACAAAGCCTTAAAAAACAACCTTCCAGTGGGTCAGTTCCTATGCCTGCGCCGTAATTGTAACACCCTGACCAAATTCAACAAACAAGCTAAGATCTTGTCAGAGAATTTGACAGTCTACCACTACCTGGAGAAAATACCAGTATCGGCTCGTAGTGGGAGTGTTGCGGGGCAGTGGTGTGGGGCGGTGGAGGGGCAGGGTGGAGGGTAGTAAACTCCAGCATACGGCCGACAGGAGATAAGTACATAAATAAATAAATAAAACAAATTACATGGTGCACGCTGCAACACAAATGGCGTTCCAGCGCACGCAATGTAATTGTTTTTCATTTATTTATTTATGTACTTACCTCCTGTCGGCCGTATGCTTGAGTTTACTACCCCCCACCCTGCCCCTCCCCCACCACGCCCTACCACCCTGCAACACTCCCGCTATGAGCCGCTACTGGAAAATAATGCGGGAGGCACAGAAACAGACCAGAAACAATCATAGGGATGCCCTGCTGGAAAGTAAGGGGAGACCCATTACAGAGGCATTGACGTGCATTACCACCTTCACCCCCAACTCCAATAAAATTCAGAAGGTAATAAAAAAAACACCGGGATATTTTAAAGACAGGGGGTTTTACTCCAGGCCCGCAACCTCTTTTTGCGTTTAAACACACTCAAAATTTGAAGGACCTTCTTGTCCACACATCCTAAGATAGCCACCCCCAGCCAACCGACCCTCTGGGCCTTAACCCCTTTAGAGGGCCACTATCCCTGCGGATCATGTTCTGTATGTCCCCTTACAGGAATATCAAAGCAGATGGACCTGGGTCTGGCCAGACCTTGGCTTCAGAAGAAACACACAAATTGCAATAGGAAAAATTGCATATACCTCATCAGCTGTCCTTGTGACAGGTTATGCAGGCTTTATGTAGGTATGACAATGAGGTCTGTGAATATTTGAATAGGGGAGCACAGAAGCACCATATGTTGCAAAAAGACGAGTACTAAACTACTGAGTAATTTTCTGGAAGCGAACCATACCCCTGATAGCCTAAGAATGACCATTATCGAATCAAACCCCAGCTGGACTACTTGCACATTGTTGAGACAAAAACAACGCTGGGTGGTTTGTCTAAAAAGCAACACAGTGGGTCAGAATGATGACATACCTTGGGCTGCATTGATCACCTAGGTCTAACGGCCTAACATGCTGTATTGGGTCTTGAGTTACATCCTGAAAATGATTTATTGACCCCATTATACATTAGACGATATGATGTGCACACACCCATTTTTCTTTCCCCCTCCGCATACACATCTGGGACTGTCCCATTTCATGCACTGTACCCTAATCCCAGAAATGGGAAAAGCATTCTGCCTGAAGCCACATTATATCATTCCAACTACAGCGCACCAAACTGTTGTTTCTAAGTTTTTGCTGTGATATGTTAAAAACATATGGATTTGGATGTGTAATGCATAAGAATTCTATGGCAGGACGGAGGCTCCGATTATGCTTTCTCAATTCCTTTACTGAAAGCACAGCAGCCAATCAGTACGAAGTAAGAAAAACAACAAACTACATTACCCATAAACCCAGGGTAACCATAGAGTATGAGTAAGTATAAATAGAGTCATAGAGGTGAACACTTCCTCTTTCTTTGCTGCTTCACAGCCAGTTAAGTGCCTTTATTGCTTTATCATTACTGTTTTGCATGGTATTGTTCTATAGTTGCACCGCTTACTTGTTTTGCTTTTTCACGCTGTGTGCGGTCTCACAGGCCGCTTGTCGTGTTGGTTGGAGGTCGCTGACCTCGTTTTTGCCGGTTTGCTTTGAGGTCTTTGACCTCGTTTTGCCGTGTTGTATATTTTCTTAGGGAGCGTGGGTTCCACCTCCGGTGTGTCTTCAACGCGTTCGCGTTGTTTTTCAGCAGAGTGGAGCGGGAGTAGGAGCTGGTGGAGACGCGCTGCCTTGCGCGCGTCTCTTCCTATTCGGCAGACGCTTCTGCGCATGCGCGAAGCCTTTGTTTACACGCTCGTCGATGGCGTGTGTTTCCCTCAGTCGGCTGCTGCCTCTGACGGTGCTTAATTCTGGTGCTCGTTGATGCCTGCCATTTGCTGCCGTTTGAGCTCCCTGACGCCCTCATTTATTTAATTTTGGGGGTTGTATAAATTATTGAATAGGCTCTGCCTAGAGTGGCAGAATTATTTGTATCCAGTGCGAGTCCTCCCTCCGCACTTATTGAACTCTGCTTGTCAGGATTTCCTGTCTGTAAACGACTTGCACTAGGGGTACCACTTGCCCTAGTTGGCTGTGCCTTTCAATAAGTTCTTAAACTTATACCTTCCTTCCTACGGCATTATTTGGTGAAATTTATCATCATGGCAGAATATTATGATGAGGAAGGTGAAGGCTACTATGAGGAGGATGAGCCTTCTGCGTCCCTTGATGATTTTATGGGCCAGGCTTTATTTCAGGCGATTGCGCCATTGAAAAAACATTTATCTGATTATGCACCCAACAGGGTTGGGTCCCTCCTGCCTCTAAGCATAGCAAGAAATCGCCAAAGAACCCACACAAATCTAAATTTGCCAAATTGGCTAAAACCCTCTCTGCTCCTTCATCTAAAAAGCGTGCTGCGCCTGCCCGTTCGGACCCTCCGTCTGACACAGATGATGGGTCGTCTTCTTCTTCCTCCACGTCCTCTGAGTCTACCAAGCCTCCACCATCCAAGAAGTCTCGGAAGGAGCATTATGTAGATGCGCCATCTTCCCCTAAGGTTTTAACTTTCAATCCTGCGGATATCATTCATCCCAATTCATCCGCTTGGTTGCCATCTCTCGAGGTGGCTGAATATCTCCAAACCCATATCCGTTCCCCTTTTGAAAAGGATGTGGGAGCCCGTTTACGTTCAGAATGCCCTCGCCCTGACCTTTCAGACAAACTGGCTTCCACGCCTGATGTAGACCCTAATATGGTCACATATATGCGTAAGTACTCTAAAGATCCTACCAAGGGTTTGGATAGGTCTTGGCGTGCGTGCCAAGATAAACTTCTGGATTTGTTGGGCCCACTCGCTAAGATTTTGGACTTGGGTTTCAGGGCAAAGGAGTCTGGCGCTCTGATTGACCCTGAGGAATTGATTGGCTGGTCCCAGCGGGCAGTCTGTTTTCTGGGCAATGCTAATTGTGCCTTGTCAGCGGAGCGACGCCGCTCCATTTTAATGAAGCTTGATCCTCGTCTCACTGATTTGGCGACCTCTGAATCTGGCCCACAGGCTCAAGGGTTGCTCTTCGGAGCACCTTTTCTCAAAGAACTCACCAAGTTTGTTTCAACCTTCAGTGGGCTTGACAAAGCCCAAGCGAACCTGAGACGGGCCTTCCGTCCGGTTTTCGGCAGGGCCGGACGAAGGGGACGTTCGTCCGGCCGTGGGTCAGACCAACCCGCTCAGCGGGGAAATAAGTCCCACAGAGGAGGTCAAGGTAACTCCTCCACCAAATCTTCATTCTACCCTTCAAGGAAAGGGAGAGGCCAGTATGGCAAGGGCGGCTACAACGGTAGCCAAGGAGGACTTCCTGATTCTTCCGCCTCAGGTGAGCTTGATTCTCGCTTCCAATGTGATTTTGGGGGGAAGGATTCAGTATTTTCTGCACAATTGGCGTTTGATCTCAAACGATGCCTGGGTGCTGGAGACGGTGCAAGGGTACAAGATAGAATTTTATTCTCGCCCTCACCAGCATTTTCGGCCACGCCCTCTTGTTTTTTCCCAACCAGATCAGGAGGTTATCTCCACAGAAATCTCTTCCCTGTTGGCCAAAGGGGCCATCGTTCCAACGCTCCCTCATCCCCTAGGCTTCGTAAGCAACGTTTTTCTCGTGGAGAAAAAAGGGGGAGGGTCTCGTTTGGTTCTCAACTTGAAGGATTTCAACGGTGGCGTTGTCTATCGTCATTTCAAGATGGAAGGCATCCATCTTCTCAGAGACCTTCTTCAAGAGGGGGATTGGATGGTTCGACTGGATCTGAAGGATGCATATCTCTCAGTTCCAGTTTACGCTCCTCATCGTCGCTACCTTCAATTCCAATGGTCGGACAGTTGGTACGAGTACAAAGTCCTTCCTTTCGGCCTTTCCTCCACTCCGTGGTGCTTCACGAAGCTCCTTCGTCCTGTGATGGAATCTCTGCGATCCCGCGGAGTTCGGTTAATTGTCTACCTAGACGATATTCTCATCTTGGCTCAGTGCCCTCTTCTTCTTCAATCACACTTGCATTGGTCCGTGGATCTTCTACAATCTTTGGGTTTTCTAGTGAATCCCTTAAAGTCAAACTTTTCTCCATCTCAAACTATGGATTTTCTGGGCTTTCAAATCGATTCACTCTCTTGTCAGCTACTTCTGCCAGGTCAGAAGATCAGATCCATCAAGAGGGACTTGAGGTTACTTCTCGCTCAAGAGACAGAGACAGTCTCTTTGCGCTCAGTGGCTCGGATTGTGGGTCTTCTTTCTTCCTCCATCCAAGCGATTTTTCCAGGTCCGTTGCATTATCGGGCGCTTCAACGTCTAAAAATCCGTCATCTTCAGAAGGGTCTGCGGTACTCGGATCATGTTCCTCTGTCAGAGGAAGCCCGGACAGAGATGAGGTGGTGGCTAGACCACATGGAATCCTGGAACGGTCGGGCGCTCTTCGGGAGGACTCCCGATATTGTGATCGAGTCGGATGCCAGCCTCTGGGGTTGGGGAGCCCGCTGCGGGTCAGTGTCTACCGGGGGTCGTTGGTCTCCGGAGGAATTATCTCTCCACATCAATTGCCTGGAGCTTCTGGCGGGTTCCTTCGCGATTCGTTGTCTCTCTCCTCTCCAAACAAATTGTTGCATTCTTCTCAGAATGGACAATGTCTCGGCAGTTCGTTATGTGAACAAACTGGGGGGCACCAGACCCAGACTCCTCTCAGAAATTGCAAAGGATTTCTGGCACCTTTGCTTGGACCGCAAGATCACGCTTATTGCCGAATACCTGCCGGGCTCCCGCAATCTCATTGCGGACTGGAACTCTCGCCATCTGCGGGATTTCAGCGATTGGAGACTTCATCCTCGAATATTTCGCAAGGTGTCCCGAATTTGGGGGACTTGTCACCTGGACCTCTTTGCCTCTCGACTCAACACCCAGTTTCCCCGGTTCCTCAGTTGGAGGCCAGACCCGGAAGCTCTAGCCACGGATGCTTTTCTCCAGGTCTGGCCTCCTCTGCTATGTTATGCATTTCCACCTTTCCTCATGATTTCCCGAGTTCTAGCCCGGGCCCGTCTTTTCTTGTCAGAGCTCATTCTAATAACCCCTCTTTGGAGGGCTCAAGCGTGGTTTCCAGTTCTTCTGGAGATGAGTTGCTCGTCACCGCTTCTCCTTCCACATGTTTGGAACCTGTTGCTGGACCCTCTTCGGGAGCCACACCCTCTAGTGATGTCGGGCCAACTCCTGCTGGTAGCGTGGAGAATTTCGGGGAACGCTGGAAAATCCAAGGCTTATCGGGAGACGCTACCAGATTTATCAATGAGGCGTGGGCCCCCAACACACACAGGCGTTGGTGTGATTGGTGCTCACAGCGGTCGGTGGATCCCGTTTCAGCAGATCTCTCTTTGATTGTTAATTTTTTGGCTTCCATAGCATCCTCTGGGTTGGCTTACAGAACGGTTAATAACTTTCGTTCTGCGGTTTCTGCAGGTCACATTCCTGTCGATGGTAAACCAGCGGGAGAACATCCCTTAATATCAAAATTGTTGCGGGGAATTCGGATGGTAAAACCTCCTTGCCCCAAATATGTTGCCCTTTGGGATGTCTCTATTGTTTTGCGTTTTCTATCTGATTGGCCTTCCAATACTCTGTTATCCCGCAAACAACTTTCAGCTAAGCTTACTATGCTCCTGTGTTTGGTCTCTTGTAAAAGAGTGTCTGATGTGCGAGCTTTGGATCTCGCGGGTCGCACTTTTTCTCCTGAAGGCGTCTCTTTTGTCATTTCAAAGCGTACAAAATGTAATACTAATGCGGTTACTTATCCTTGTTTTCCTCACAACCCTCAGTTGTGTGTAGTCCAATGCCTAAAGGATTATGAGGTAAGCACTGCTCCTTTTCGTACTGATACTCAAGGTCAATTGCTTATCGCTTTACAAAAGCCTTTCAAGCCTGTTTCTCCAGCCACGTTAGCACGTTGGTTACGTTGGCTCATGCAGGAAGCGGGCATTGATATCTCCATCTTTGGGGCCCATTCTGCGAGAGGAGCTATGGCTTCCAAGGCTTTTTCCATGGGTGCTAGTCTTCATGATATCATGAGGGCTGCGGATTGGTCATCTGAGTCTGTTTTCAAAACATTTTATTTTAAACCAATTGTAGATGTTGCATCTGTTGTGGTGAAGAAGCTTTAAACAAGCATAATCGGAGCCTCCGTCCTGCCATAGAATTAAAAATGTGCTAACATTCGTGCCAAGAATTTTCAATTCTATTAAGGACAGGAGGTGAGGATTATCCCACCCTTATTGCATTATTGTCTTTATATTATGCTTACTGCATTTATGCTGTACCAGTCTGGTTTCTCTTATGAAATGTTCCCTCCCTGTCCTGATTACTGTATTTAACTCCTTTGGGGAACAGCATTTACGGCTTTTGTCTTTTTTCCTCAGGCTCCGACCTTAAATGAGGTGTGCCGTGATTTTCTCCTCCTACTTGGTCTGTTGCTGTTCCTGTGGCTCTGGGACGTTCCTTCCCCGCGTCAGCCAGACAATGACCTCTCCGGGGGACTCCTTTGATGGATTGTTTAAGTTACGTTGGATCCTTTACTAATTGACTATGGACAAAGAAGGAGGAAGTGTTCACCTCTATGACTCTATTTATACTTACTCATACTCTATGGTTACCCTGGGTTTATGGGTAATGTAGTTTGTTGTTTTTCTTACTTCGTACTGATTGGCTGCTGTGCTTTCAGTAAAGAAATTGAGAAAGCATAATCCTCGCCTCCTGTCCTTAATAGAATTGAAAATTCTTGGCACGAATGTTAGCAAATTTTTTATTGTGTCCCTGTCCATCTAGAGCTAATCATGAGTTTCCATCTAATATACCAACATTAGTAAAATAACCATATGGCCGGACACTGCCACAAGGGAGCTTCGGCAATTAACTACACATAATAGGACACATTTTGACAATATGCCTTCACTTCAGCATTTTTTCATTCCATTCACCCCTTTCAAATATGGCCGCTATTTTTCTATTACTAGCGTGAACACTCTCTTGTTTTTGCTCCCCAACCAACCCCGCCACCCTCCCTTCCGCTTCCGTCCAATGCCACAGTATATCTCCGGAATTTTCACCGGTTTATGTCTACCGGCGTATCTCGGAGAGGGAGGGCAGGTAATGGACTTTCAAGGAAGCTAGAGGACGTGAGTTTTTTCCTGCTGCCATCTCGACGGATACAGGTATTCACGCACCATGCCAGCACCATGTCAGCTGATTCCGGCATTTTTCCCGCAGGTATTCTCATTCATGTCCGCAGGGTATGCCAATGGAAGCCACTCCATCTAAATAGAGGAGTAGGAGGTTATGTGTGTGTTTGACGGATGTATGTGCATCGTGGTAGTAGACTTAATTGCACTCAACAAAATGCTCAGCATGTATTTCTCAAGTATATGTGATATTCACCTGATAATGTTAATGGACTGCCACTATCACCATGGCAGCGATGCCTAGACTTCATGATCACGTGTTTACACCCCGCTTCGTACTAACAGAGGGGCATAATAATCTGTAGGTGTGTAAGTGATACATGGGTGGCTGGAAACTTGCTTTGGACACATCTGCATGTTCGAAGCGAGTCTCTCAGGACAATATGTTATCCATGCTGCACACTTTTAGCGGAGTGCCATAATCATGATGGCAGTGATGCCTTGATTTTAAGAGCTTGTGTTCCATACTCCTCCTGAAATGCCTGGGGTACCACCAGCATGGCGAATTGCATGAATGATACAAGTCACCTCATGCTACATTTGGCCAGATACCGGTGGCACACCACCTGTGCATGGTTCATCGCACAGGTTACAATGAGCAGAATTACTTCACAATGCACTGTTATGATGGTAGAAGCACGTTACATTCAGGATGCCTCTATTAGTATATGTCTGTGAATGCAGATCAGCTGCTAGCATTCCGTGGAAAGTGAATGATTGTATTCACTTTATCCTGACATGTTCATGTCTCTATGTGGGTGTGTCTTTTGTTTTCCCACTAGGTTGGACCAAGGAACACGAATCGGATGTTCCATTAGGCGCATAGACGCCCACACCTAATTTTAGGTACTATAGGAATATAGAGTGTCGCAATCACTATTTGTAAATTTTTAAAAAATATTTTTAATACACATCACGGTCCTGAAGAAGCGCACTGGGATCCATTAGGTACCAAAGTAAACGCGAAACATGTCAACCTAATTTCACTATCACTCACAATCACGGAAAAGAGAGCAGCAGGACAATACTCATCCCTCTACATAATCTTAAAAGAGGTACTCCTTATTATTTATTGCTGTTTTTTAACCTTGCCTTCCGGACCCCCGCATAAAAGTCTATTGCCAGGTACTGGTTAGGCAATTTTATTTCACACACTCACGTTTTAGGCCCACATACTCGCATGCACAACTGCGGCGTCTCTCCTTAAAAGATCTCCGTCATAGAGCCCTCTTGTGGGGCCCGTGTGGGACAGCAGCGCCACCCCCATGAGGAGCAAACACCCGATGATGAAGCATGACACCAGAAAGGGTGTGTGAGGGCACTTTTTCCAAAAGCAGGAATTCCCCCATTTCATTGATATCCAACCTTCATCATAACAGAATGAGACACCCCTAACACATTGATCTAAGCTTCCAGGTTAGGTTGCTTCCTTCTTTTTTCATAGGAACAGTTACTCCGGAGTGATTACCACTTTGTTCTTTAGGAGCTTTGGTACTGGACCTTTTCTTTCTAATTGGCTCCTGGTCCCCCCTCTCTCTCTTGATTTCTCTCGTGAATAAGAACCAGACCAAACGTTGGTGGTGCCATATTGCAGGGATTCTGCACAAACACAGAACTATACACAGGATTATGGGGACTTAGTGTATAGGGACTGGGTCTTCCTACAACCTTTGTACCCACGAACCCAGAACCAACTAGCTAGAGTGTCTCACTTGCTCTCTTATTCACTTACGGAGAAACAAAGGATTAGACACCTCAGAACACAACACTCCCAGATCTCTCAGGAATCGCGGTCACAAGATACATCCTTTTGCTTGCACTCTTGTACTCATTCACAATAATATCTGACAGAGACACAGGATAGGTAAAAATATTTATTTTAACTAACGTGCCCTAACATGCAGTATAAGTGCCACAACAAGTACGAAAATGCATAGTACAAATATAGTCAGCATAGCAGCTCTTCCATAATTCATGACAGGAGATGTCATCATAAAAAACAATGGAGAAAAGACTATAGTGCCTAACCTCCCTCCCCTTGCTAAGAAGAAGTATTATTATTATATAATTGAAGATCTCTGGGCTTTGTCTGCAGACCCTATACATTAGTCTTTAGATGGTAGATCTACACCATAAGCGCAGCCTCGCTCTTCTCCCTGGAAAGGTCCCTCTCCAAGTGTGACTCACCTATTCGTGTACCCCACTAAAAACCCAAGTATGGTGTGCAGACAGAAGCTACATCGGTATGTTTTGTCTAAGGGCTAAGGTATGGCCAGAACAAAATAACAAGGGGCATCGTTGTTCGACCTTGCACCTAATGTTCAGTCAACATCACAGGAACATACAGAGAGTGAACACAGCGATGAGTTCTCATGTGAAAGCAATCTTTGAAAGTACTGCAAAAGTAAAGACGTGTAGTAACGTGCGCAAAAGCAGCAGGTACGCTGCAGCGTGCTCATGCTAAGTTAGTGAAAAATGACAATGCCCCTAAAAGCCATGTGACAATAGGTAATGGATCAAATTACTTTACCAGGCACCCACCGCAGTGGTGAGGGTGAATGGAGCACTCACATCAACCTTCCCGATTGGGAGGAGTATTAGGAAGGGTTGCCTGTTGTTACTGTTGCTGTATGCTCTCATTATTGAGCCCTTGACTGCCTGATTCGTTCCAGTCCAGCCATTAGAGGTGTTTGACTTTCTGATACAGACATGGCTGAGGGGAAAGTCTTGCTCTACGGGGACGACATACTGTTATATGTCACTGGACCAGGACTACGATTCTGGCTATCCTTTGGGTGTTTGAGACATATGGGGCATATTCTGGCTACTACATTAATTGGAGTAGGTCTGTGCTTTGTCAACACTTTGGTCCACAGGATCTGACCACTCTCCCCGAATGCTCCAGGTGGAAGCTGACATCTTTCAATACTTAGGTGGGTACTTGACTTCCCAAAGGGATGTCACAAATGTGGGACATGTAGTGCTAACATTTCAGGAAAGGGCAGAGCAATGGCGTGTATTGCCCCTTACCCTGCTGGGGAGGGGGGCTGTCTTTAAAATGATAATGCTCTGCAAACTGCTCTACGTCCTACAAAACACATACTACCTGATCCCTGAGGAGATATTCACCAAGCTTGTGGGCAACCTGAGGGTTTTATTGTGGGACAACTATCACCCCATGATAGCACTCAATACCCTTCAAAGCCACCCATATAGAGGTGGGATTGTCTCCCGGATATTTGGGCTTATTACTAGGTAACTCATATGGTGGCTATAAACGATTGGTTTTTCGCATGGCAGGACCATCCCACCTACAGTTCACCAATCAGTCACCAATACATTATTTGTATAGTGGGAAGGGTGCTCCGACGCTGCTACCGGAAATGCAGGTCACACTGGCACCCTGGAGGAGAGCCACTAGCTGCACAGGCTGGGCAGGGAAGATAACACAAGTGACACTGATCTGGAAGGGGACGTGCATGTGTGAAAGGGGAAGGCCTAAGGGATATGAGTCGTGGGATTTTCTTGGCATTTCCCGGATAGGGGATCTCCTGGAGGAGGGTGCTTTGATGTCTTTCACATCAATCCAGAAAGAATACCACTTGAATCAGAACCAGTACTTAAAATGCGCACAACTGCAACGCACTTGGCAGGCGGAGGGTTTGGGAGAGTGAGATATATCCATATATCCATATATGCCCCCCTTAAGGGCAGAATATTTCTAGGAGAGTTGGAATCAAAGGCTATCTCCCATTCTTATCAAACACAACAATAATGTGCTAGCCGTAATAGCTAAATGGAAAACAAAATGGGGGAAGACCTGGGGGGGGATTAGAGGACGTGGACTGGGAAGCTGCCCTGATGCACCCCAGTGAGGTTGCCATAAAGTCCAGGCTGCAAAGGATCCAGCTCAAAATAGTCCATTGTGTTTACTACAATAGAGATTGACTACATTGTATGGGGAGGGCAACTGTATCCAATGTGGAGCACCAAGGGTACATTTATTTACATGATTTGGAGCTGCCCAGCCATTCACGTATACTGATCATGGGTGGTGGGAGAGGTAGGCAATGTGCTGAGGGAAAATATCCTTCTTGAGCCCAAATATGTCCTCTTGGGAGTCCCAGGGGAGATGTGGATGTCCCTAGGATGAAACTGCTGTTTTGTAACTTAGGGCTTGTGGTGGTCAAGCATGATATGCCCAGCTCCCAATCCCAGCGCTGCTCACATGCTGGTTAATGGTTTTCCCAGCATGTGAGCAGCACTGGGATTTGCGTGTGTGTACCTCAGTTTGGCACTCATACATAGACTGGGATCCTGTGTTTGTTCCTCCACACAGCTCTACAACACAGCTAGATGGAGAAAGGCTAAGTGTGCATAATGGTTAGGCCAGCCCTGGAGGGCCGGGTAAACCTTCATGCCCTCTTGGCAGTGCCCACCACTTCCCCCTTCTCCCTTGTGCTGCAGCTGCATCAGTATGGGAGGCCATGCCCCTCCCTCGGCTCGCAGCATGCAGAGCTAAAAAATAAAATGTTGATAAAAATGTTTTATTATCATTTTATTTTTGTCCTTTGCTGGCTTTCAGCAGGGGTCCAACGCTCTTCTGCCATAACGGAAGAGCCGCCCCTGCTGAGCTACCCCATTATTAACTTCTTTTGGGCAGAGGAACTATACCACTCAGCACAGCAAGACTTTGTTGGGTGCACCTAATATTGGACCTTTAAAAGTCTACGGCAAAACCTGATATGGAGAATTGCTATTGACCATGCCTTGTGAATATTAGAACAAAAGGAGCTCATCCTATCACTTCACTCTCTTCACTGTTTTGTAATCGGAAAGAGCAGACATCAGGCTAAAGGTAGATGTGCGATCCTTGCTGCAACTATCTAAGATTCCTGTATTTTTTTTAAACTGCAGCTTCCTTCTGAAAATGTGTTCATGCACACTTAAGGCATGAATATTACATCCATTATTGTTTATAGGTAGGCTTAACTTTATTAAAGTTATGATTTTCCCTAAGATATTGCATTTCACTTGAAATCCTTCCTTTCTACGAACCCAATAGGTTCAAGGCGCTACCCTATCATCATTGAAACAGGTTGATTAAAAAAAGCTGAAGGACTATTCATTGTCTCCAACTTCCTTTTTCCAAAGGAGGTTGGCCTTCCTCTAAAATGCAGTTATATGATGCTATCTTCCACCTTTTCAAAAGCTTCATCATCTTTGATATCTTTTTGTCTCAATAAAGTAGACGATAGCCCATCATACCATCCATTACTGTATGATGTTTGGAGAGAAGTCCAAACATTTTACAAAATACTGATCTGCCAAGGTGCTTTGCAATCCAGGGTTTCATCACGTTTAAGGCTATGCTATAAGTGTAGATTGCAAGATGCAGGTAGAGTCCCATTTAAAATGTGTTTGTACATTTTATGAGGGATTATACATTTTATGAAGGTGACACTTGTAATTGCTTGAACTAATTATGACAACATATCACATCCCAGAAAGTATTGAAGGGGCCTGTCTTTGTAAGGTGAATGGCGTAATTTGGCCCTGATAATATCTAAAAAAATGGGATCCATGTGACAATCATCAGTTATTGTTTTCTCAGAAAGGGAAATATTGATTATGAACCCCGATCCAGACAAAGACTTTACAAGTATTCAAAGAGTGTTGAAATGCACCTGCTTCAGCAAACACATATGCTGCAGGACATATGGTTTATAGCTGTGCTGGAGTGGATGCGCTTATTTTGTTGGTGAAGAAGTATGATCACCGGGGCCAAATTCACTACTTTCTGTCCAGTGCACATATATGTGACTAAATATTTTTATATTTGATGGAAAAATAATCCATTAATAATCTATGTTTTTTTTTCACCTAAACAATTATTGATGGCAGCTTAGGGATTCACCTATATATTTGTGTCATTGTCATATTCATATACCTAGAGTATCCAAGGGTCTACAGCAATGTTCTGAACACTATAAATTCTAGAGAACGAACAAAATAATGTAAAGGTGCCGCAAAAAAGGAAATATTCAATACATTTCCAGATTCCCATCACTCACCAACCTGGTGACATGCGTCATCATCTGGGTCTCCTCTTGAAGTCACTCTGGTGACACTAAGGGCTTCAACCCCATCACAATGATTGGGGAGCCCTAGGATGTTTTCATTCAATTGGTAAGTAAGGATGACTACCTAGACTACCAGATGAGAGCAGTTGACTGTGTGGGAAATAGGTGCAGTGCATCAGTGATAAGTGAAGTTAAAATTGAATTATGACAGACCCTATATTTATTATTGTCTCCCGCAATTCAATCTAAAACAGTGCAAACAACAGTTTTACCAAATAGCTGTCTAAGATTACAACGTGGTTAACATGTTTCAGCACACTCAATCTGTCCAGTGCCTTCGTCAGGACCAACCAAATTATTGCTACTGCAAAAATGTGAAAAAAAATACATATTAGAAAATTAACTGCTAACAGTACACTAGAAGTGGTTGCAAAAATGTGGAAAAATACATATTAGAAAATTAACTACTAACAGTACACTAGAAGTGGTTGGAAACAATACAACCAAATCACCTGTTGTGTGGAGTGTACGATCCTTCCTCTGTAAAAACCATATACCTGGAGGTATCTGTAAAATCAGAAAGGAAGAGTGTGCGCCACATTGAGGTTTATTAACAGAAAATAAAGTGTTCTCAGAACTTATCAAATAGTGACATAAACATTGGCATCTATCATTCTCCAACAATGGATATAAGCCTTTTATTCTTTCCTAGAATTTAAAAGGAGGCTACCTCACCTCACCTGGCCACAGCTCAGGGAAAAAGGAGGCTCCGTACTAAAAAGGAAAGAGTAGAGTGGGTGATGGTCTTTCTGAATTCGGTGGGGATCCACTTGAAGATCTTGAGAAATTCCCAGTTCCTAAAATCTGTGTAAGCAGCAAGTTGGACTGGGAATCTGCAGTGCGGAATCTCACAGAGGTTTCAGTAACTCCACGGAATTCAGTGGAGTAAAACTCTGCAAGAACCTTCCCCCCACCGCCCAGTTGGTACATGATGCCTTTTTGTTCTACAGAAGCATGTTTTTTTTCCCTAACTTTTGCTGTTTTGGTTTTTGTCCCTTAGGTTTCACTATATTGAATAGAAAGCATCTCATCAGTTATCATTATATATTTAACTCTATTGATGATGCCTTAAACCAAAAAACTATAAATACTTATATGTTTAAGACTCTAGCATAGGAGGTTCTGAATCAAAAACTTGCTAGACCTCTCTTTCTCAATGCAGCAATTGTATTGTTAGGTGTACAGACCCAGAACAGCCCACAGGAAGATCTTATAACTATCCTACTTGCGTGTGCTAAATTTACTGTTGCTCGGGTGTGGATATCACGGAATCCACCACATATTATGGAATGGTGGTCCTTGGTGAAAGAAACATATGGTATGGAGTACTCATTAGCTAAAATAAGAGGAGTACGCCCACTAATGAAATTGGATAAAATCTGGGGTACTTTTATTTAAGATCTGGTTTCTGTATTATATGTACCTGCTACTTTTGCTTTGAAACTAGAGTGATTCTGCTTGGGAAAATCAATTACTTGCTTTGATGTTTAATCTGCTTTTCCCTCTTTCTGCTCTGCTCTCTTTTTTGTTAACCCTATTACATTTCTGATTCGATTGTATTTCTCATGCTGTTTCAAAAAAAAAAAATAATAAGACCCCAGCATAGGAAATAATTGTGTGTAGATTTATACAGCTCATTGCATAACTATGTTGTCCAAAAGCACCGAACTGCAAAATAACTGCCTAGTCCGACTTGAGTAAGGCTGAGATCATCTAGACGTTGATTATATTTAGCTACGGTGCCCATCTAGTTGTATTCCATTGACTACCTAATATAAATGCTTTAAAGAACAAGAGGATTGTCTTTAATATTTCCATAAACATTTCAATGGATTGTGCCCTACTGTAAAAGCAGGAAGATTACTTCACAGAGAAGCATAGACAGATCTCAATTTTCTGTGCCTTTTAGTTGAATCGTATGCCTGGTGCACATTTCCAAACCTTGGAATTATGATATCGAGCTTTAATGTGCAGATCAAGATTCTTATACAAATATAGAGAACCTCATTATTGAAGCACTTCAAAAATATGCATGGGACCAGTAAGTGAATTCTAAACTTCACTGACAGCAGTTGAAAACTGTATATGACGGGGGAATCATGGTAAAATGTCATTATGTTAACAAATCAACTAGACTCCCATGTTTTGTACATTATTTAATCAATCAATGGACTGATTTTGAACTACCAACCAAAGGGCATTTCCATAATCAGTCCTGAAGGTGACTATAGCTTCCACTACTTAACACATTAACCTTTGGTCAAAGTATATAACGTTTCTCACAAAGGAAAGGTGAACAGGCATGTTCCTACTATCATACCCACCTGATGCTCCATTGAGAGTTCTTCACCCTAAATGTCCCCCAAGGTCTTCACTTGTTAAATAAGGATATGGTCCTGACAAATTATGCTTATGCAATTGCCTAATGGTGCCTTAAAGACTTCTAAGTTATTCCTGGGTGTACTATCTTCGTCTCTAGTTTTTCTTCATTTGGCTTAAGTCAGATCTCTTGTATTCAGAGCTCCACATCTCTGAGGCATAACTAATTCCAGTTGCCTCCATCCATACTTATAATTACCTGGCTAACAGGAATTGTGATCACTGACAAAATATCGAGGACAAAAGGTATCATGTGTAGAGGGAATTTCTTGTCAAAAATATTGAGGATCAAAATATCGAGAAGGTAAGTGCAAATAGGTAAATATAGATTTACTATTTTTGACTCCACATAAATCTACTTTGAAGTATATATATATATATATATATATATATATATATATATATATATATATATATATATATATATTGTCAAGGTACATATATATTGAATTAAGTATAGTAAAACTTTGCATACCCGTAGAAACTTACCTTCACAACATTGTTGTCTTCGATATTCTTGACACTCTAAACTACTGGGAGCCTTAGGGGGAATATCAGGGTTTAAACAGGTCGTTCCCACTCTATACCTTCTCAACAACAAAAGACCTGCCCATAAATAATGTGGAGTCAACAGGTGATATATATATAAACCTTCCTGTTTCTATGTGCTCAATGGAGTCACCGCTTCAAAGCTAAAAACGTATGTGTGATACTTTTGTGGCAACCTACTACCCTCACTCTACCCTTCTAAAACAAAGTATCTTTGAAAAAAAGGGGGAGGGGAGTTGGCAGAACCTCACGGGAGTAACACCCGGGGAGGAATTAACAGACTGGTACTCGCCTGTGTCCTCACGTTCTCATCATCAGCATCTGCCAACTTACAACATAAAGGGGATAATAAACTGTGCAGACAAAAAACCAATATAAGTGCTCTGTGTAAGTGACCCAAAGTGGATTGCCAAACTCTATCATCGAGATCTGGTCCCGCCACAGTTTAAAAAGAGCTAGGCTAAACTAGCTAGTCCAATTTTATTCCATGCTGTGTGCCCACTCTACTAAAAACCAACATGTTTCATTACCTAGTTATATTTACCGGCAATTTCATCAGGGTTTTGGGTCTGCGCTATCTCTGTACGTTTTGATTCTCCATTTATTGTACCAGGTGGCTGCTGTACTCACGCCTACCACTGCCCCCGTAGAAGAATCTGGGTTGCCAGGAACCTATTGCTTCGTTACTGGTTCAGGGAACTGCCCTTGGTCAGTTCGTATATTCGTGCGAAAGAATGGCCTCCGCTCACCCCCCGTCGATATTCTTGACACAATATTATGTCCACACAATAATTTGGACTCACTATTTTGCCCAGACACCAAGAAATTGAAAAAGATCTGTTGACGTCCTGTTGGCCCTCGGGATGCCTAAGGAACTTGTTTCCTTAGTGGTTAGGCTCCATTCCTCTAATTATGCTCAGGTTCGCTGGGGAAGCCAGGGGAGGTTACAGACAAATTTGTAGTGGGGAAGGGCGTCCGGCAAGGGTGCGTCCTGGCCCCCACACTGTTTTCCCTCTTTATAAATGGGGTTGTGCGGTATTTTGTCAACTTCCCAATGGATGCGCCTATGTTAGCAGGTCAAAAAGTCCCCCTGCTAATGTTCGCAGACGATACTCTGATTTTATCCAGGACGAGACAGGGGCTCCAGATGGCGCTGTCCCCATTCGAGGAGTTTTGCTGCGACCATCAACTGGTGGTCAACGCTGAGAAGACTAAGTTCATGGTTCTTCATGGGGCGATGCCCGTAACATCAAGAGTTTTCATGAGTGGGAAACTCTTGGAGCAAAACAACGTTTTCACCTACCTGGGAGTCACCTTTAGTGATAGACTGAGCTGGTCACCACAACTGAATCTACTGGTGTTGAAACACTCCCAGCTAGCTGGTGTACTGCTCAAAGAACACAGGTAGTCAATCACCAAACCTATAGCCCCTGTAGTTAAAATGTATACCATGAAAATTATTCCCACAATCCTATACGGGGCTGAAATTTGGGGAGCAAGTAATTTGTGTCACCTAGCTGTGGCACAGAATAAATTTTTGAGATCAATCGCGGGCCTCCCCAAATCGACTTCCCGCATCCCTTTGCTGTTAGATCTTGGTTGTCAAGCAATAGAGGATATCGCACGGTTTAGGATTTTGGCCTTCTGGTGAAGGCTTTGGATCACACCCGAACTTCACTTATTTGCCAGGGGGTTGACCGAAGTTAGGGGGTTGGATAGTGCTAACATTTTGCTGTGGTTATGTATCATCAAATCCCTCCTCATTAATATGGGTATGAGAGAATTATGGGATTGTCCGGAGACTGCGGGATTTCCATCTAAAACTGTGTACAAAGCAGTATATTGGAATCTTATAAAAAGTAAGAGGTACTCGTCCCTGACCTGCTCACCCCTGACTAGAGATTTCTGTGAGCTTAAAGAGGACCCATTGATGGAAAGCTATTGGGATCTAATAACTAAGCCCAGAGATCGCAAGCTTTACCATCAGTTCCGGGTGGAGACACTCCCAACTAGGAAGTTCACATGCAAATGGTCACTAGGTACAGGGGACAAGTGCCCGTTCTGCACTGAGAACCCTGAAGATATTAACCACCTTTTTTATGTTTGCCCTGCCTACCAGCACCCTCAAAGTATGTGGATTAAACCCCTATGTAGATCTCTAGGGACCAACTCTCTATTGGTTGCCAATCGGCTATTAAAAGCGGGATGCAATGATATGGTTGTCATAGGGGTTGCCAAGTTTTTGAGCTGGGCTTGGGCTATTCAGGAAAAAAGAGGGGTCTTCTTAGCTAATCATTGTTCCCCTATCGTATGGCTTGGTTACGTTTTTTTAAGGCTTCTTTGCCTGTTTCCACGAAAAGTCTTGTGTATGCGTTACATTTAATCTAGTTTTATGAATTGTTTTATATTGTGACTTCTGTAATTTATATTTTTATGATGGAATTGGCAATTTTTAATTGTGAGATTTTATGATGTATAAAAGGGCTCTCCTCTTCTCCCAGCCAACTACAGGCCGATCAGCCTCATAGATTTCCCCCAAAAACTATTTTCCCGCCTTCTCTTGGACCACCTTCTGGATTGGATGGAGGAAAATGAAATTCTGAGTCCCCTTCAGGCTGGCTTCAGGAAAAACACGTCCACCGTGGATCAGATTTTCCGCCTCGTTCTCCTCTACTGGAAAACAGTGAGGATCGAGGGGGGGAGGCTGTACATGGTGTTCGTGGACCTGAGGTCAGTCTTTGACCTGGTCCCCAGCAAGAAATTGTGGGAGGTCCTAAAGGAGCTGGGTGTTCCTACCCATCTACTACACGCTATAGTTAGGCTCCACACCAGTAATTTTGCACAGGTTAGGTGTGGGAGGGATGGAGCGTCGTCATCCAGGTTCCAAGTCCTTAGAGGGGTAAGACAGGGTTGCGTTTTGGCACCAACCCTGTTTTGCCTCTATGTTAACAGTGTCATATCCCATCTCGACAATGTTAGGGACAACGACGCTCCTTTCCTGGCAGGCAGGAGGGTACCGGCTATTATGTTCGCCGATGATACCCTCCTGCTTTCCAAATCACCGATGGGGATCCAGCGGATCCTAGATGGGTTTGGTCTTTTCTGCAGACAACATGATCTTGAGATCAATACAGAGAAGACCAAGTTCATGATATTCAACCCCTCCCCTAAAACTAGACCTAACCCATCCTTGGGCTCAGCAAGACTGGAAAGGGTCAAAACCTTCCAGTATTTGGGTGTAACCCTACATGAGAATTTATCTTGGGACCCCCAAATAGTAAAATCCCGGCTAAAGCTTTCCCAATTGTCTGGTGCAATTTTGAAGGTTGCAAACACTTCCACTTTTAAACCTATTAGCCCGGCAATAGAAATGTATAAAACTCAAGCCAAAGCGGCCGCTTCTTATGGTAGTGAGCTATGGGGGCATAAAGCAGGGAAAGAACTTATTAGTGTAGAAAATAATTTCCTCAGACGTCTCCTAGCTCTCCCCCGAGGCACACCCCTGCTCCCCTTGAGATTAGATGTGGGTCTCCCCTCTATAGTTGAGGATCTGGAATTAAAGCCTTTAAGATTCTGGCACAGGCTTTGGACCACAAGCGAGCTTGCTCATTATAGGTAAGACCTCATCCATGTAATGAACTTGAACAAGCGTGATAAAATTTCTTGGTTGGTCTTCATTAAGAAAGAACTGTATCGCCTGAGACTCCAGGAGTTATGGGAGGTTCCCGAACAAGGTTGCCAAAGGGTCTCCCGCAAAAGACTGGTGGAAATACACAAGGAAAAAAGTTTATTTACTCAGGTGTCCGCACCCAATAACGGCATCTTAACAGACCGGTTTTTGGATTCCAAAAATTCTTATCAATTTGAAGGTTTCTTGGACATTATTCTCCCCATTTTAGCACGAAAACTGTCCATCCAATGGAGGTTGGGCACCCTGCCTATTAAAACTTTTACTTGCAAATGGACAAAGAGTGACGATAAAATCTGTCCGGGGTGCAGTAATCATGATGAGGAGGAAATTCATGTCCTGTTCTTCTGCCCAGCCTACAATAGACCAAGGAAATATTGGCTTTTGCCATTATGTAGGAACTTGGGCATAAGGAGCCATTTGAATTCTTATAGAATACTGAAAACTAGCACTCTGCCTTACATAGTCTTTGCAGTTGCCAAATACATAATGGCCATGTCGCAGATAAGGAATAAACTTCTAAAAGACTGAACATTGATATGAACTGTAATGTACTCCATCTCATGAATAGACTTCTAAGGAATTACATTTTTATGCAATGTTCTTCACATAAGGGAATGTTCTTTTTAATGTTTTTAATGTTGAATGTTTTTATTGTATCTTTTATCGTCTAATAGACCGAAATAAAGAATTTTTGGATTGGATTGGATTGGATGTATACTGGTGCTATGTATCGAACTTTTATAGTTTCCCTTTCTTTTGAGATGAATAATCATAATAAAGACTTTTTGAATGAATGAGGAAAAGATCTGGGTTCCCACATCTCAAATACGACTGGGGATAGAGAAGAGTACTGATGACTACTTGTAGTATGTAAGGTTGAAATCAAAAGGGATCCTCCAGCCTTGCTACAGCTCATATATGGTGGATCAACATTCCATGATCCATAAATATCCTACACAGCTGGGAGGTCTAGAAAGATCAGGTACCTTGGGCCCTGAAATTAGATATATAGTAGCTCATCCACTGTGACTAATTATGGTGTTGCAGTGTAGTAACAAAGCATATATTAAACTGTTATGGCCATCCTTAAAGGGGTCATACCATGTAGAGAAGAAATAGTTCTCTTTGCCCAGTCCTGCATCGCTTAATATTTCCAACTTTGGCTCTCTAGTATGTTGCTTTATTTGATGAAGCCTGATTCTGTTTTGAGATGTATTGTGGCATTATTCACCAGCTGGCCCTTTAAGATAACAAATAATGGAATTTGTATATAAAGCGCACACACTGCATTTTTAACTATGGGCACTCATTTCCCAGATGGTAAGGTGCGGATGGGGTTGAGAGTTAAATATTCCATCACACAGCAGAAGTATTTACTCTAAGTTTTGGATGGGCTTTGTATGTTTGTCTGTGTGTTATATATATATATATATATATATATATATATATATATATATATATATATATATATATTCAAGAACTGAAAAAACAAAGGTTACAGGAACGTTATAGTTAGGCTCAGGTTTCACTCATACAACACCAGTGAAATCTAGCAGTTAAAGTTAGCTGGGCTAACTATAACTCACGCCCCCGCAATGCACGGCTTATGACCTCAAATATTACATCAGTCATGACATGGTCAGTGACATCACTGATGACATCATTTACAAAATCACTATCGCACCACATAGATAATTTTATACACCCACTCCCACACAACGATTCACTGACCCAGACCAGTACTTGCACACCCACTCACTATGACCTGACATAGAAAACTGCAATGTCCTGCTGTGGGCACCCCGGAACATTGTTGGAGCCAGCCCTGGTGGGTGGTGGTCTCCATCTACATCTAAGGCTCCAGGAGGGGGGCCACGCTGCCCCCCTCAATTGGACTACACAGCCCCAGGGAGGTGGTGGTACCCGGGGCTGGGGCGGTATCGCAGCCCCGTATTTAATTTTAAAGTGTTGCCTGGTGGAGGTGGCAGTCTCTAGAGTGCCGGAGTTCAACCCCAGCACTATTATCTTAATGAAGCCTTAGGAAGGTGGTTGTTCCCGGGGCTGCACGGGCCACGTGGCCCGCGTATTTAATTTGAAAGTGTTGAACCAGGTAGGTGGTGGTCACCCACTCCGGCGGGACCCCACATTAAAATTCACATTTTACCCTAGGGATGTGGCGGTCCCCAGGGTGCCGGGGGTTGCTGGGATGGCAACCCCCCACAATATTATTTCAATGAAGCCCTGGGGAGGTGGTGGTCCCTGAGGCATAATAAACTCCAGCAGGGGGGGCTCATGTGCCCCCTCCTTTATTTGTACACTGCCCTAGGAATTGGCCCCACCCAGGGGCCAACTAATAGTGAAGTGCGGGAGACCTAGGGGAGTCAATGTGTTTCTACTCAACCCTTTTAAAAAAAATATTTTTGTGGGATTCGGTTCAACCAATGGCTGCCAACACTTCCTGGTTGAAGTGTTGGCAGCCATCTTGTGACTCTGAACCCTACTGAAATCAAATTTCAATAGGGGTTCAGTAGGCTGTTGGACTCCCAGATATCTATATTTTTTTACTTATATATCTCTGAAACTACTGAGCGGATTTACACCAAATAATAAAAAGCACACTTTCTGGACCAACACCTAGAGAGGGGACGGTGCTATACTGCTATACTGCTGCTGTGCTGCAATGGTGGGGTCCCTTACTGAGCTGGGAGGAATAACCCGAACTCGGGGGTCATGTCAGGCCCAGGCCAGATGTTGTGGGGAAGTGACCTGCCACTGTGTGTTGATGTGGACCTGGAGGCCTCATCTCCCCCCGCATCTGGCATCGGGAACCGGATCGGGCTTGGACCACAGAGGTAGTGCACATATGCTACCTGGGGAGTAAGGTGCAGTGAGAAGCAAGGGGGGACTATATGGACTGATTGAGACCCAAGCCACCAACGGAACTGCTGTGTGTGAAGCGGTGTTTGTCATCTGGTAATAAGCAGAGGCCCCTGGCAGAATATAGGTCACGGACAGCCGCGGCTCCGGTGAGGCCCAATGGCGCAAAGAGTGCACTGACTGTTTTGGCTGCGGACGAGTGCCCAAAACTGCAAGTCAGGTTCCTGGGAATGGTGGGATAACCCCCTCTGCAACGAACAGTACCCGTGTAGTCCCTGGGGGCCACCACATTAACATTTGGGTGTGCTTCAGTGTGTGGGAGATGGGGTATTACCTGGTTGGTGCTCTGGTGACCTTTAGCCTTAGACTGGAGGGATGGGGCCACTGTGCTGGGGCTTTGTTGGCATCCGTGGCATATGTTGGTTATCTGTACTCGGCTGCTGACTGCTATTGTTTTCTAATACAGTCCTATTGGTCATAAGAGTAGTGGGGTAACTGCATCAGGGAGTCACGCTGCTGCTTGGGGCCTGGGGTGCACACATGGGATATACAATATACGTTACAGGTAATTAGAATTCGCAATGGGGTGAGTTCAAATGTTTATCCTCAGTGGGTTCCCTGGGTGAGCTCGCTATAACAAAGGCGGTGTGGACAGGGGGGTTGGTTCACTGCGCCGCCCTACCAAAACCTGCTGCTGTCAAAAATAGCATTACGCACAAATTCATTGGGTGGCCCTTGCAGCTCAATAAATGCCCACAGCGCAGCAGTTGATCACAGGTCATCTCCGGTCAAATCTTCTGCCCACCCCGTTGGGATCCTCCCAGGCGCCAGGCAAATTATTGGCTGCTGTTGCCGGGTGGATGGACAGTAATTGCCTCCGGCTCAATGGAGACAAAACAGAGGTGTTAGTGATAGGGAACAAAACCTCCCTATGGTCTCAAGCGTGGTGGCCCACATCTCTTGGCGAATGCCCGCAACCTGTCGAGAAAGTCAAGAACCTTGGGATCATGATCGACTCGGATCTTTCAGGAAAATCCCAAGTTAACAAGATCATTGGTAAATGCATCGGCACTTTAAGAATTCTTAGAAAAATCATTGACCTGATACCTATCAAAGCCAGGAAAACCATCGTACATGCTCTTATTACACCTCACCTGGACTACGGGAATGCCCTCCTTCTAGGCATCAACCAAAAACATCTTCACCAGCTGCAATGTGTACAAAATGCAGCAGCCCGATTGGTATTAGGCCTTCCGAAAAGAACTTCTGCCAAGACAGCGCTGTCCAAACTGCACTGGCTCCCCGTTAGGGAAAGAATAAAATTCAAGAGCCTCTGCTATGCCCACAGGATAGCCCACAACAAGGGTCCTACCTATTTAAGAAGCCTCATGACCATTCACCGCCCTACTCGACACCTGAGGTCCTCAGGAATGTCCCTCTTCAAACTCCCCCGTATCCACAGAGCAAAAATCGGTGGCCGCTCCTTTCGTTATCTAGGAGTGAAACATTGGAATGCTCTCCCGATTCATTTAAGAATGGAACCCTCTGAAACTCTTTTCAGAGCTAACTTGAAAACCCACCTCTTTCCTCAATAATTTCTGCTTCCCACTTCCCTTTGACTTGATTCTCGGATGAGAGTTTTCAGCAATCAGCGCGGGGATACACAGTTGTGCAGCCATGCGCTTAATAAATGTTTTTATTATTATTATTATTATTATTAGTGGCCGAAAGTCTAGACTGGCGCAAACAGAAATAGCCTTGGGAGAGAAATAGGATAGTGTGCTGTCTGCGGTGGAGAAAATTGGGGAGTCCCTGGAAACCACGAGAAAGTCCCTCGAAAACAAAAATGACAAAATCACTATAGACTTTAACCAGTTGATGGCAGATCAGCGCAAGCTGGCTGACAAACAGTGGGCAGCTGAAACACAGCTGGAAAAACTACAACCAGCCACCGGGGAAAACACAGCTGCGTTACAGGCACTCTTTGGTCGCATAGCTACATTGGAGGACAGAATAGAGGATGCGGAGGGCAGATTGTGCCGCAATAACATACGAGTCGTAGGATAGTCTGAAGGGACAGAAGGCCAAGATGCTGTGAAGTATGTAGGGGGCTGGCTGCGTGAATGGATGCAACAGGCAGCCCTGTCACCCAGTTTTTGGTTGGGAGGGCACACTGTGTACTGGCGAGAAAACCATCGCTGGGTGCTGCCCCCAGACCCTTCCTGTTCTGTTTTCCCAACTACAAGGATAGTGACAGCATACTAAATGAAGATCGCAGTAGACAGGAAGTTAAGGTGAATGGTGCTGTACTGATGTTGTTTCCGGATGACATTGTAGCAGTCCAGAAGCGGAGGCATTCCTTCTTGGCAGTTAATAGAAGGCTCCGTGAGCTGAATATGCGGTATGCCCTGCTCTTCCCTTCCCGTTTGAGGGTGGTGATCAATGGCAGTACCAGATTCTTTGATGATCCAACGGATGCCTGGGATTGGATGGAGCAGGCGGGACATGTAGCAGTGGCGACGTACCCCGCAAGGCTTCGGAGAGGGCAGCTGGAGCAACGCGACATCATAACCGAGGCAAGCAGAGATGCACCAGTAAACCTGAACAACTTGTAGCAGTACCTAACCTGGAGCAAATGATCATACAAAGAAGAAACGCCATACAAACAGCGGCAGCGCTACACTCGGAACAACTGATCTCGGACCTTGACAAAGATGGAGAAATCCACCAGTGAATAGGATTCTACCATTGGACACACTTCAGAGTCTGGCCCGCTGACGCCCCTGGAGGTGACACCGCAAAAAAGCTGACCACATCATCTGAATTAGGGGCTTATGACTGTTGGTGAGGACCCTCTGGGCATCATCGACATAGATTGTCTTATGTTACAGCGGAGGTCTTCAAACTTTTGGATGCCGAGACCCCCATGTCAACATTCTGAGGCTTAAGAACCCCCTCCTGACAAAAATTTCTAATCCTGTAGGAAGGGCTACTAGAATTATGAGGCAGTGAGGACCAAATTACGCGACAGGTTTGGCTAAATTGTGCCACCCCCGCTTCCTCCTTCTCCATGAATTGCTTCACTGCCACTCACCAACAATTTTGAAAAATTAGTGGGCAAATGGTGCATTTTCAAGACTTTCAGAAGTCACTGTGCCAAACAGAAACAGGCCACTGCCTCCCCTCTAACTATCATCAGTTCCAAGGCCTCATGAATAAACCATTCCAAATTTCAATAAACCACTAATTAAATGTGCTAGGTGAGTATTCACTGTGCCATACGGTTCTTCACTGTGCTTTGGTACTACAGAGGGTGCAATAGCTGTTGCAAATAATGCTCTGATAACTGCACTCGAGTGTTGATCTAGCATGCTCAGATATCATACAGCAGAGTTACTGTTTAGACCACAGATAAAGCATGATGACAGTATTTCATTTTGAGACAGACATTGTCCCTTCAGATTACATATTTTCTTAGAGTATAACTGTTGACATGCTTACTGTTTTAAGGTATTTAACAACAAGGGGTGGTGATGGACAGAGTTTCTGAATTAAGCAGAATACTCTCACCCAGTCAAGAGATCAGGGCTAGATCCAACACCGGTTTTTAGCTCACTGCACCATCCCAGTTCAGAACCTGGCTATATGTAAATTAGTCTGTTCCTGTCCCAGTGCATGATGGGAACAGGGCAAACCAAACTACCAAGCCAATTCTTACACTGGGAAGGAAACAAGCTTCCGGGGACCGGTTTCTGGCATTTCAGCCGTCGTCGGCCGGCTTGCTTGAATCCTGATGGTGCAATGAGCAAGGGACTCGCATCTGAGTATACCCTTCCACGCTTAGGGTGGACAAAATATTTAACAACAAGGGGTGGTAATGGACAGAGTTTCTGAATTAAGCAGAATACTCTCACCCAGTCAAGAGATCAGGGCTAGATCCAACACCGTTTTTTAGCTCACTGCACCATCCCAGTTCAGAACCTGGCTATATGCAAATTAGTCTGTTCCTGTCCCAGTGCATGATGGGAACAGGGCAAACCAAACTACCAAGCCATATCTTACACTGGGAAGGAAACAAGCTTCCGGGGACCGGTTTCTGGCATTTCAGCCGTCGTCGGCCCGGCTTGCTTGAATCCTGATGGTGCAATGAGCAAGGGACTCACATCTGAGTATACCCTTCCACGCTTAGGGTGGACAAAATATTTAACAACAAGGGGTGGTGATGGACAGAGTTTCTGAATTAAGCAGAATACTCTCACCCAGTCAAGAGATCAGGGCTAGATCCAACACCGTTTTTTAGCTCACTGCACCATCCCAGTTCAGAACCTAGCTATATGCAAATTAGTCTGTTCCTGTCCCAGTGCATGATGGGAACAGGGCAAACCAAACTACCAAGCCAATTCTTACACTGGGAAGGAAACAAGCTTCCGGGGACCGGTTTCTGGCATTTCAGCCGTCGTCGGCCCGGGCCGAAGACGGCTGTAACTGGGATGGTGCAGTGAGCTAAAAAACGGTGATGGATCAAGCCCTGATCTGTTGACTGGGTAGGAGTGTTCTGATTAACTCAGATACTCTGTCCATCACCACCCCCTTTTTGTAATTACTGTTTTAAGGTGGCATGACTTGCTAATCTGATTTCAGTTTCTGAAATACTATTTACCAATGCTAGAATAAGCCTCATGTTCTTGATAGTGTCCTCATTTCACCTAATAAGTAAATGACACAATAACACGCACATTTCAATATTTCCCTGTGTATAAAACACCATTCCAATGCAATGCTCTGCCTTTCCCTGAGTGGTGTAAAGCACCATTGCTGCCATGCAAGTAAAATATATAACATTGATTTATTTAAATAAACATAGGAACATTTATTTTGGGAACATACAAAAATACATACCAAATAACAAAAATTGAAACTACTCCCCCTTGCTCTCAAGCAGATCTAGGATGGCTTTGATCGTTATTTACAGTGAAGTTTCACTCTTCCTTGAGAAACATGCGTAATCTTTTCCCATCAACGGGTGGGATGATCCAAGCTCTATTTTACTGTCACTGCACTATTCTATTTCTAGACGGCTGCAGTCATAAGATTATTGAAAGTACTGCCAGTGCGCTGTGAGCCAAGTGGTTTGGGTACAAAATTCTACTAAATTATTATAATTGTATGCATGCACCAAAGTTAAAACGCATGAGTGACAGCTGCACTATAAACAGGTAGCTTTCAACATGACATTCAAAATCCAAATCCAGAAAGACTACATATTTCTTCACCTTTGCTGAGACTGATTCTTAGAAAATCGGTTGTCTTCAGCCTGAGACTCCATCACCACATCAAAAGCCACAGAGGTCTTTGACGCTTGTTCCAGCACCAATACAGTATGCATCCTCCATGCCGCATCCTTTACCAAAGAATGCCTCTTAGCCTATGCCATAGCTGCATGCTCCGCTACTGTTGGCATCATATCTAAAGCATTTCATTTTTCCCACAAAACCATATCCAGCTGCATGCTTTAAACAATTCCTATGTGTGATTGTACCAGACATCACTAATATGGAATGCCTCTCTTACCATGGGAGTTGTCCATGCCCCCCGATCAAGTGACTACCACCCCGGTCGTTTAAAATCTAACAGCAGATGGGCCTGTCTCAGGAAACGGTCGGGTCAACCCTGTGCATGAAAAGAGAAGGTACAGTACACATCCAAAAACGTTTTGGTACAGAACCAACTCCACCATAATCGTCAGTTAATATTCTGAGTGACACAACTAGGGCACAGAATCCATATTAGCCAATATCACATAATCTCACTCTTAGCCTTCATTTTAAATGATTTGGTCTCCCTTACCCTGCTCTGCTTGTTCTTTGTCCCAATGCACTGTCTTTCCTAGCTTTCTCTTTCAACCCCCTTATGATTGCCTTGCACACATTCTCTTCTTTCTATTGCTTTCTATCTGTATCATCTCGTCACGTTCACCGGTTTTTGCCCCTCCCTCCAAGTCGCCCTTTTTACTGCCTTTTCCTCAACTTCCTCGTTTCTCTCCCCTCTCACAATCCTTTAATACCTCTCCTCGTCTTCCTTGCCCCGCTCCTCCATCGCTTTCCTATCTCCGATTCCTCTGTCCAAGCTCTCAAGATCTGCTGATTTACCATGGCATACCCAGGAGGAATGCGGAGATCCTATGCCTAAACTTCTGACACTACTATTTTCCTTGTATATTTTTTGTTGCAATTTTATACAGTCGTGGTTCGGGTTCTGGGGAATGAAATAATATGAAGTAAAAAAACTTACCTTATAGCTGGACCGGTCCGCGCCATCTCTGCTCACGGACCCCTTGGCGCCTCACGTCACGCACGTATGGGGACTGGCAGCCCCTCGCAGCCAATACTGGTGCTTGGGGCACAGGTTTCTCTTCACCCGGAGCACGCCCATTAGGAGCCCAGAGGGCTCCTAATGGGCATGCGCAAAAAAGTGAAAATGCAATTGCGCATGAGTGGGCACGGGTAAAAAATTCACCCTCGGTCCCCACTCGTGCGCACTTGCGTTGCTTGCCCTGGTGACCTGACATCATCATGTCAGTCAACATGATGCCACCCCGCCCACCCCCTTCAGACTCTGAAGGGGGTCGGCGATGTGATGTCATGCTGACTGACATGAGGATTGGAATGTCAGTTCTCCCGAGTCCCGCCTGCCTTGGGGTCTTTACTTCAAACTGTAAACTGAACTGATTCAGTTTACTTAACGCCGTCGCCGAGGGAGCTGCGGGCTGCTGCGGGCGGGCGGGGGGGCTACGCCCCCACACCCCAATGGACGCACAGCGCCTGTTTACAAGTATCACTGCAATCTTAAAATTCAATCAAGTGAGGCCGCCAGGATTGAAGCTGGCGACCAGGAAGGGCACTGCATGGCGTCTCTTTGTATCCAAATACCACGTTTTTTCACAGCAGGGAGAGTTTGTGGTGCAGCGGACAGAGCTGCTGACTCCGGAGCTGGGGATTTTCAGCGTTGGTGCAACATTCTGTGATTCTGGGCAAACCACTTAATGTACCGGTGCCCATAGACAGCGACTGGCTACCCTTGCGGGTAATAAGCCTCGCTGTATAAATCTACCAACTTTAATTAGCCTTTGGAGGGGTGCAAGGCCAACATGACACGAAAATGGTATCCAGATATTAACAAGTATTAAAGAAAAAAGACAGTGGTAACACTTTCTAGGATTTAAATCGGTGACATATCAAGAATGCATGATGCGTCAAAATATTTACAAAAGGCACAATATGTGATCCGGCTGTATGATTCATTTTTGCTCGAGCACCTTCTTTGAAAATAATAAATATGTAACTTGAAATAAGGTCATTTTTATCATGTATTTCCTCATGCGCAGCATTCAGTTAATGTCAGTTTTTCCTGTAAGCATCAACGCGGATCGGGCGTAGATCGGCGCAGGATTTTTTTTATCTGTTTAAATATTTGTTGACACGTTCTTAGCCTTACTGTGTGTTTTGCTTACAAACTGAATCCCCAAAACATTGCACATCTTGCAAACATTCTTTGACTGAATTTACTGTACCATAATCTTTCATATGTTGCCATGCATCAGAGACAGACTGGGGAAGAGTGAGGGGCTGGGAGATAAAGTCTGATGCACAGAGTGTCAGAGACAGAGGAACTGGGAGATCACGTCTGAGGCTCAGATTGTCAGAGACAGCTGTAACCAGTTTACAAAGGCATGTTAAATATGCAAATGGTCTTTAAAGACCTGTGAAAAACTTGGGCGTGCCGGAGATGACTCCAGACACTGCCCAGTCGAGCTCCCAGCAACTCGAGTTGCTCTGCAGCAGCAGCTGGGCTGAGACACACGACGAGGGAGGAGGGGGGCTAAATGGGCCTGGGCAGAAGTATAACTGTGAAAAGCTACGCACCTGATTGCCGCCACCGCCACGAGTCAGAAAGCAGCCAGCAGGCTCCAGGGAACGCCGCCATCTCCGCCGCCACTGCCAAGAGTCCCAGGATACCGGACTCCGCGCCGCCGCTCCGGGAGACCACAAATCCCGGCAGGCCTCGCGGCGGCGCGTACGCAGTGACGCGGGTCGCGCTGCTGAGAGCGCCAGAGCCCTTCAAAGGGAGGAGAGCCCCGGCAGAGCGGGGGGAAAAGCTACGCACCTGATTGCCGCCACCGCCACGAGTCAGAAAGCAGCCAGCAGGCTCCAGGTAACGCCGCCATCTCCGCCGCCACTGCCAAGAGTCCCAGGATACCGGACTCCGCGCCGCCGCTCCGGGAGACCACAAATCCCGGCAGGCCTCGCGGCGGCGCGTACGCAGTGACGCGGGTCGCGCTGCTGAGAGCGCCAGAGCCCTTCAAAGGGAGAAGAGCCCCCGCGTCGCGGGACGCAAGCAGGACGCCTGGGGCGAAGCCCGGGCAAAGGGTGGGCCCTCTGAGGCCCTCAGAGGACAACAGTGGTCGGGCGGGCCACCCCTCTAATATCTCACTACAAGGTTAGTCCCCTAACAGGTTTATACAATGGCTGAGTGCACCGCTACAAGTAACAATGTTGATATCCTCACTCAGGATGCAGAGTCTTCCGTATCACTGCTAACGTCGTTTGAGGCACTGATAGATACCGCATTTAATGAGATCGTCGAGACTGAAAGGAGATACTCTATGGGTCCCATGAGCATCAATCAATCACATGTCATGAGTAGTCTCAACGGCAACACCCATATAAATCCTGAAGTAACTGTGGTAAAACCCTCACATCCTGCTGTTGATGTACCAATTGTCTTAGATGACGATGACACTGTTATGTACATAGCACCAGATGCAGCTCTTGACCCTGCCTCGGTACCAACATCTACAGAGGCTACCAATAAGGTATCTGATAAAGTTGTAGCCAAGAGAAAGAGGGGCCCTGCTAAATTAACCCACAACAAAAGGAAGCAGCCACCAAGGATTATAAACCAACCAACTCCACAAAGTATGTGGAACAAGGGGAAGAGACAGAAGCTGGTTCAACATATAGTACCTACACAGGAACAACCGCATCTGGGTGACGTCGTCGTTATAAATAACGACGGGTTAAATTTTATATCTATTTCCACCCAGACTGAATCCCCCAATGAAATTAACAAATTCAGTCACTACTCCAAATCTGAGGGGAACCTTATTGAGACTATTGCAGATACTATTTTTAAAAACTTGGAAGGTCAAATGATCAAACAATTTAATAATATTTTTAAAAGACTTGACAAATTGGAAAACCTTATTAAAAACGAGGATGCCAAGAGAAAAGGCACAGCGAACCTGGACAAAATGAGAGTAGAACGTCTGCTAAAAGATCTTGAATCCACTACCCGTGTCCTCACTAGTAGTGACCACGATATCAACAGGGTTGTGGAACAACAAACTATTACTAATTTAACGCCGTCTGTTACACCCACGGCGATTAAAAGTAAAGGCACAAGAGGCAGTAACCCGCCTGACTCTGTAATTAACACCCCCTTATCATTATGCAATGTTACACGCGGACCTGTCACCTCGTCCAAACCCTCTGTTTCTGTCAACACTGTAAACGGACTATCAACTAATAATAATAATAAGAGTAATACAGCGATGCAGACCACCATAGCACAGAAGGCCTCTGTCAATTCCAGCCAGCGCGACAAGAAGACCTCACATGAAGACACTAGGCCTACAAAACATCAAGGCCCAGCCTTCCACCTTCCACCTGAGGCTTGTCCATATGTTTTAGTTCTGGCTGGTATTCCACCGCTTAGGGAAGGTCAAGGTGAATCGTGGGTTCAATTGCACAACAAGTGTTTAGACTGGTTAACAAAACACAAGGGGGTGGGTTATGATATTTCTAAAGAGATCATAACCACACGGCGAGTAACCTGGGTTGGTCCTCTTTTTAAAAATATCAACGGGGACTGTATTGTAATTAATTTCAGAAACCCAGGCACTGCAACATTTTTGTTGAACAACAACTCTGCTCTACACGGTCCATCTACTGTGGTGACCCCCCTACCGCTAAATTATTTTTATCGTCCTCCCCACAAGATGATGCAACCCCCACCAGTTTTTCCATTATATAACAGGTTTGGAATATTTCAGGACCTGGACACATTGGACTGACTGCCCTCCAAAAGCACCGAACTGCCTTCTGTGTGCTTTGACACATTCCAGCTAGTGGAAACACCTCTAGAGGCAGCCCCGTTAACATTGGAGATCTCTCCACCCAGTATACTATGTGAACAACAGGGGCACGTCACAGCTAAATTTGCCTCAGGAACTAACCAGGGTCCTTGTCTGAGGAATGATAATAACTTAAAAATTCTCAGTTGGAACATCGCGGGTCTGAAGACCAAGATGGAAATTCCTTCCTGGAGGGATTGTGTCAATTGTTATGACATATTAATGTTTCAAGAAACTTGGTATGTTGAGGACCTGTTGCTTGAGGGGTACAGCTGCCATAACAGGACTGTTTTAGCCCCCGTGTTTGGCCGTCCTAGTGGCGGACTGTCTATTTGGATAAAAATCTCTGCAGAAGTAAAAGTTGACAATCTACTAACCAATTGTCCTAGCTTCATGGCACTCTCATATACTCAGAGGACAAGACTTTGTCTAATCAACTTCTATAACAATGATTTTTCGTCCCAACCTAACCCAAATTTTATTCTTTTATTTGATTTTATCAATGAAATTATGGATGGACAGGTACATGGGAAATTTGATGGCATTTGTTTAGGAGGGGATTTTAATGCACATGTACATTCAAGAAATCCCCCGTGTAAAAGAGGTATAGAACTGTTAAATTTTCTCGCTACCAGTGAACTTGTCAACTGTATGGAATATGTAGGTATGGAGAACAGCGCCTCCCCATTTCCCACTTTTATTGGTCATGGGGGAGGCACCACAATTGATTATGTCTTCGTTTCACCTCTTGTTGCCAAGGCTTTAACAAAGGCTGAAGTAGTGTGTAAAATTTACAGTGATCATTATCCGATTGCCATTTACTTATCATTGCCGAGGGGTAAGCGTCCAAGATATGAAATAGGTGCAAGGGATTTGGAAGTCTCAACAGATAAATTGAGGGTAATCTGGAAGGGAGCAGACAATAAGGGAATCCTAGCAGGAATTTGTAAAAAACACCCAACCTTGATCGAAAATTGTCTCTCTACTGATGACTATGGGGTTAACGTGATTAAATCATTTTCTGAACTCTGTTCTGTAATTAAAGGTGAGATTTCCAGACCAGCTTCTAGTAAGGCTGAGGAAACGCCTAGATGGTTTGATGCCCCATGTTCCAAAGCAAACAGGATGCTTAGAGCTGCCCTAAAAGCTGAACCTAGGGATATACCACGAGTAAGGTTGCTTAGAGCAGAGTACAAGCGTGCCCTACGCACCAGATTAAATGAATTACTTAAAACCCACTGGGATTCCTTGGCACGATCTGCTGACCTGAAAGATACCACTGGGTTCTGGAAGGAGGCAAAGGTGATAAGATCTATTGGTTCCAACTTGACCGAAATTAATTGCAATATCACTGGTCCTATCTGGGTTGAACACTTTGGAAAAATCTATGCAACACCAGATAATTCTCCTTTGTCGTTACCCTCCCTATACCCACTGAATATCTCTGTATCCGAGGTAGCTGATGCTATATTAGAAAGCGCTGGGAATAAAGCGCCCGGCTCTGATGGGCTCTCTATTGACCAGCTAAAATGTGAGCCCGATTTTTGGGCCCCATTGCTTTGCAATGTTTTCAACAATCTAACAGACGGGCAAATCCCAGAAACATGGTCACGTAGCATCATTGTTCCCATTTTTAAGAAGGGCGATAGGCTGGATCCTGGGTGTTACCGCCCAATTTCATTAATTGATAACACCTTGAAAGTTTTGGGACGGATTATATTTAAAAGGATTAGAACTTGGACTGATGAGAATAACATCCTACACCCTAGCCAGCTTGGTTTCCGTAGTAGTGTCGGAACGGTGGAACAATGTCTGAACTTGAACCTGATCATGGCAAAATATAATATTGCTAAGAAATCCCCTTTATATTTTGGTTTTATGGACTTGAGCTCGGCTTTTGATTTCGTTAATCGTTCCCGCCTTTGGTCTACCCTCCTTGAATATGGTTTAGACGACCACCTGGTACATTTTTTAGCCTTTTTACACTGTGATCTAAAAGCATGTGTGCGTGTAAATCAAATGGGTGAAGTCTCTGACGATATTAGCATTGGCAGGGGGGTCAGACAAGGGTGCGTGCTGGCCCCCCTTCTGTTTATTTTGTACATCAACAAGTTAAGTGGCTCTTTGAGCACTCTAACTAGTGATGTGCCTCACGTAAATGGAGTCCCTATACCCACCCTTCTCTATGCGGATGATGCGGTCTTGATGGGCCGCACTCCAAAGGCACTCCGCATTTTAATTTCAGGTTTTGTCCTTTTTATGGCCGATTTAGGCCTGACAACTAATTTTAAAAAATCCCTGATCATGAGTTGTGGTCCTAAAAATCACAAAATCGCCCAGATCAAATCAGGGTCAAATGTTTTAAAAAGTACCAGCACCTTCCCCTACCTAGGGCTGCTATTCTCAAACAGCGGTACGTGGCATGCACATGTATCTTATGCCAGGAACAAGTTGGGTAAAGCCATCAACTGTGTAACCTCCTTGAGACAACCCAACCACGCTGATGTAATAACACCCCTGGTCAAGATCTATCAAACCCAATGTATGCCAACCGGCACTTATGGAGCCGAAGTTTGGGGTTATACCAACTGTTCTCATATCCAAAGAGAAGAAAATAGATTCTGCTGGAAGGTGTTGGGGGGGGGTTATTTGTTCTCCCAACTATGTATGTCATAACGAATTAAATATTCCATACATAGAGGATTTCGTGAGATCTAGACCAGCACTATTCTGGATAAAGATATGGAACAATACAGCTGCTACTTTGACCCGTGAAATCATTTTGGATTGTATAAAATGTGATAGGGGACACCATATACCGTGGTTGAAAGCGGTAAAAGAGTGCCTTGTAAGTGTGGGGTTGGGCTCTCTGTTTACATCACCTAACTTAATAAATCGCTCCCATAAGACCATCACTCTAAGGGCATTGTATGATTTGTACAGCGAAGAGCGTGAAAGAAAGAACTTGACTAAATGCACTGTTGTAAAATATTTGGCTTATTCTGAACCACATATCAAAAAACCTGGCCCACCATACAGATATTTACGTCTGCATCTCAGCAGATGGGTTAGGGGTTCACTGTTTCGTTTCCGAGATGGGAGTATAGTTAATCTACTGAACTTCCCTCTGGGATACAATAAATACCTTGTTACTTTAAACTGTCCATGCAATCCTAACATGAAGCAAAACCTTATGCATTTCTTGTTCTTCTGTGGTTTTTACAAAAAGCTCACTGGACATTATCTAATGCCTTATTGTAGAAAAAATGGTTTGACTAATTTTAAATCAGCCTTGAGGTCTTTCCTATTATTGGGATCAGATGAAGTTATTTTTAGGGTGAGCAATTTTCTCAAAGCTGCTGTTAGATTAAGAACCACTCTTAACACTGAGGTATAATCATTGCACACTGCACTTTTTATTATGCATTTTTAAAGAATTTTTATCTGCTCGTTTTACCTCTGTGTAACAGTTTTTTCATGTGTGTGTAGATATAATTATGATATCGTCCTAGCCATCCTTTTTAACTATGGTCGTTAAACTGTGATTTTAAATTGTGCTTTTTAAACTGTGCTCCCATTTTGGATTATGAAGGGACAAATTTTGTTTAGAAATGAAATTTGATTATGCTTGATTGTTCTCTTATTTATTTTTCAGATGTCATTATTGAACTGAATGTTTTAATTGTATTTTGTCTGTGCTTTTATGGATGTTTTTATTCCGAATAAAGATCTTTTGACTTGACTTGACTTGACTTGATAACTGTGAAGGCGCGCCCCCCTTTTGTCGCTCCATGCCCCCCTGGGGGTCGCGCCCCACAGTTTGAAGACCCCTGTGTTACATTGACTACAGTGACTACAAATCTGGACTTGTAATATGGGCCCCATCTTTGCTCTCCTGTTCCCCACCTGAGTGCACGCATGCGGGAAGTCAGCACCAGGCATGCATAATAGGGGAACCACAAGGGATCACTCTGGCAAAGAACCTATATATTTAAAATGGGCAAGGGGATACAGCGTTTTTCTCCCCTGACTTTCGCATGTCATACAAATCCACTCCAACACGAATGGGGCAATAAGTTTAATACCACAAGTTGGTATACTAGTTTGGGAGGATCGCTGTTGCACATCTGCCCCATCACGGTTACATCAGTTACATCTAATAAGTTTTTATGTTAGTTACTTAGTTAGGGAGCATCACTACTATATATGCTGTGCTACCCCTATACACGCAATCATTGTGGGAGGGTCGGTACCTCGGGCCGGGTTGATGCGAATCAAACACTGCCACAGCGATAATGTCTCATGCAAATATCATAACAAGGAATGTGAGGAGTATGCACACATCAGCGCGCCGCTACGCAGGTTATTCTTACCTCAAACGCAGAGCTACACATATCGCACACAGTTTGACTCCATACTTTCCTAGCTGACACTCCCAACACTGGATCAGGCATTGGAAGAGTCTATCACTCCCATGGAGATTGGAGCCGAAATACGAGCATTGGCCACGGGCAGAGCACCAGGCACAGACGGTCTTCCCTCTGACTATTATAAGGCCTATGCGCCAGTAATGACCCCAAACCTGCAACAATTGTATAACACCGCATTAGATGTGGGATTCCCACCCCCTCTATGTGGGAAGCACTGCTCGTGTCTCTTCTCAAACCGGATAAAGATCCTACTGAGCCAGGATCATATCGCCCGCTAGCTTTATTAAACACAGATTACGAAATATTGGCTAAGGTGCTCGCTGATTGTCTAGCCCTGCTGGTGGCACTTTTGGTGGGCGCAGACCAGAACAGTCTCATCCCGGCCAGCAAAATATCTCTTAAGCTTCGCCTGGTGAGATGTCATCAGTGATGTCACTGACCATGTCATGAATGATGTAATATGTGACATCATCAGCAGTAGATTGCGGGTGCGCGAAATATAGTTAGTACAACTAGCTATATAGGAGCAATTTCAATGGTTTTGTATGAGTGAAATGTCCAGCTAACTATAACACCCCTAAAACTTATAGTTTTTTGAGTGAATTTTAAAGGTTTTTTTAATGCTAATTCCTAACTATATAAGGCCTGAAACCTATGTTTTTTTCAGTGAATTTCAAAGGTTTTGTTAATGCTAATTCCTAACTATATAAGACCTGAAAGCCCACCAGGAATCTCCAGTATGGGCCAGGGGACTGCATTGCAGAGAGGTGTAATGAAGCCACGCCCCTTTTAACACCTCTCTGCAACGCAGCCCCCGTGCATGTTTGAAGAGGGGGAACTAATTCCCCTTGCATACTGGGGGCCCCTGGGGGCCAACTAGCCCACCTGGAACCTCCAATATGTGCCAGGGGGCTGCATTGCAGAGGTGTAATGAGGCTATGCCCCTTTTTACACCTCTCTGCAACGCAGCCCCCTGGCGCGTTTGCAGAGGGGGAAATAATTCCCCTTGCATACTGGGGGTCCCTGGGGGCCAACTAGCCCACCAGGAGCCTCCAGTATGTGCCAGGGGGCTGCATTGCAGAGCGGTGTAATGAGACCACCACTTTTTTACACCTCTCTGCAACGCAGCCCCGTGCATGTTTGAAGAGGGGGAACTAATTCCCCTTGCATACTAGGGGTCCCTGGGGGCCAACTAGCCCACCTGGAACCTCCAGTTTGCGCCAGGGGGCTGCATTGCACAGAGGTGTAATGAGGCTATGCCCCTTTTTACACCTCTCTGCAATGTAGGCCACTGGCGCGTTTGCAGAGGGGGGACTAATTCCCCTTGCATACTGGGGGTCCCTGGGTCATATCTGCCCAAACGCCGATATTCCGAACGATTGAAAATGACTTTTCTTGAGAAACATTTGGATTTGGATTATCATGTCCTATACTTTGGAATTTTTGAAAGACTGACTTTGAGGATGCTATAAATTACTCAAGTCTGCCCGAATTGTGTGGGTAAAATTGATACCTAGTCACTTTGAATAAGAATGTACTTACGTCTCGTCTAACATTTGGAAGAAATATCTAGTTATATGACAACAGGATACCGACATAACTTGAAGGAAATAAGAACGCCCTGAAGAAGTTCTGTTGTACAGAATGAAACACGTCGGCTGGCTGTGGTACATAAACTTAAGGAAAATAAAAGCATTTGAATATACACCAAGATTCAGCGCTTCAATAAGGACTCTAGGTGATATGATTTGATTGGACTTATTGTGCAAGTGGTGCTGTGCCAAACTTTAGAATATTCTCCACTACTCTCTACTACTTACTCTCTACTACTCCACTACTCTCTAATACTCACTCTCTACTACTCATTCTCTACTACTCTACTACTCTCTACTACTCTCTCTCTCTCTACTACTCACTCCCTCCTACTCACTATCTACTACTCTCTACTACTCACTTTCTACTACTCTCTACTACTCACTCTCTACTACTCTCTCTCTACTACTCTCTCTACTACTCACTCTTTACTACTCACTCTCTACTACTCACTCTCTACTTCTCACTCTCTATTACTCTCTACAACTCACTCTCTACTACTCTCTCTCTATTACTCTCTACTACTCACTCTCTACTACTCACTCTACTACTCACTCTCTACTACTCTCTACTACTCACTCTCTACTACTCTCTACTACTCTCTACTACTCACTCTACTACTCACTCTCTACTACTCTCTACTACTTACTCTTTACTACTCTCTACTACTCACTCTCTACTGCTCTCTACTACTCACTCTACTACTTACTCTCTACTACTCTCTACTACTCACTCTCTACTACTCACTCTCTACTGCTCTCTACTACCAGTGGCGGCTGGTGACATTTGAAAGTGGGGAGGCGTAAAATTTGAGATGGAGTGTACCGCGGTTAGCGAGCATAGCGAGCAAGCCCTAACAACCGAAGGAGGGTTCGGGGGGTTCTCCACTGAGAAATTTTTGAAAAAAAGAGTGGGCAAATGGTGCATTTTAAAGTACATTTTAGAAAGCACAGTTGTACTGTGCACCCTTTCTGCCAGTATGAATGTCTATGCATTCTGGGCAAGTGGGCAAACATTGAAGTGAGCACAAATCGAGTTCTCCTACTCCCATTTTTATTGTTAATTTACTGCTCTATCAGACCACTTTCACCACTCCTTATTACATGACATTTTTTCCATTAAGATGTGCCTCAATCTGCTTTGTTCCACCAGTGGAAATTAATCTATTTATTTTCACATGTTCTAATGCTGAGCTATCATCCAGCCACTGCTGCCTTCGTTCTTCAGCCCCTGCCGCCTAAACTCACAACCACAATTTGGTCTCATCCCCACTTCCTTCCCATCACACTAAGCCCACCGCATTCTTTATTTATTATATTTTGCCAAAAGAATCTGTCATAATGGCTCCCAAATTCATCTATGGACAAAGATCTTTAAACAAAATCTAGATAGTAGAATATGAGCTTTTTCTTCAGTCATATCACCTTAACAGCTTATATGTTTGTAAAACCAATGTTATAGCCTTATGTCAGGATTCCCAGTGGGTACCATTTTGTTTTCAAAAAATTATGCATAGTCTGGATGCTGTTCATTTGTGGTCCAATATGTATCAAAGAGATTCTGGCAACAATGCTGAAGGGAATCACACAGAAGCTAACGATTTAAGCTCAGCACAGCTTATTTATGATTGCTGAACTTTTACTTATTATTATTACTGTATTTATATAGCCAGGACTGGAGTAGCGGAGTGCCTCATATAAAACAAGATTACACAGAACTGGTTAGCAACACAGATAAATAACACTGTGTACAGGTCTAGAAGAAGCGAGATATAAACTACAGATGGTGTCCAAATAGTCATAATTGCTTTTAAGCATATTCCATAGGTGCCCTAAGGTGCAACTTGGCCAATGAAATGATTAGAGCTTTAGGTTTCCTGCTAGTGGTGTGGGATCTTAACACTGCTGGGGTTTAGTACTACTGCCTTGCGTACAGCTGCACTTACAGGCAGAGCTGAGAATGATGAACAGAAAATCTACTGTATTCTCCTGTTTTTAAACGCAGCATAGATGGTAGAGAGATTCTTTGTACATTTCACCATTTCTTGGCAAGGCGCATTCATTGTAACTATTTCACGCAGAGCCCTGAACTGTATGCCTACATAATATGCTGTGTTAAAGGAAAAGCAAGATCTTGTATGCAATAACACATACAAATGCAATACATAACTTTCAAAAGGCAACAAGAGAACAATTACATTTTAGATTTTCAAATATTTCCTACGCACAAGTGACCAACGATGTTTGGCTTGCTATCTGTCCCTTCACAAAGGATCGTAAATGTCTTCTCAATGCACTCCACAACAGTAAGTACATTTTAGATTGCATAACATCTCAGAGAAACATTGCATTGCTATAAAGGATTTTTCTTCCACCATCCAGGGTCCATTAGGTTCAAGTTCAAGTTCAAAAGACCTTTATTCGAATTTCATAAAATTCATAAAAGTACCGCAATTAAAAACAACAAATCGTTACAATATACATCCATACAAAAAGTTTTAAAATTTAAAAATTAACATGCTTTGGAATTCCTTACAGTTCAGCTCCAGTAAAACTAATTTGTAATTTCAGGGATTTTCCATCATTTTACGCACTCGTATGGTCAGTCTTAAAAAAGTGCTGGTGCGAAAAATTAGTTCATCAGAATCCAGGGAAACCAACATTCTATGCGACTCATTAAGTGTGAGTGGTCTATGTTTCTTAAAATAAGGAGTTAAAAACCATTTAATATACCTAAGGTAAAATTTACAAAAGAATAGGAAGTGCAAATCATCCTGTGAACTGACACCATCACAGGGGCATGGATTGAAATCCGTGCTATGTCGATACCCCAAAGGAAAAGACAACAAGAATTTCACTGTACCCGCCCTTAAGCGAAACAGAAGTGATCTCTCCCAGCTAGTCATAGGTAGGGAGAGATAGGGCGGGAGGGGTTGTCTACACAGTTCATTCCCTAAATATTTTGCGACAGTTGATTTCTGCGATTCTCTTCCTATCCGTTCAGTATTGTAAAGTGCGTACAGTGCATTTTTAACCTCGGCTTTATCCTTGGATTCAATTAACGTAGGGTCAGTGAATAAATTGCCTCTGTCCACTGCACTCAGTGTTTTGAAAACTTCTAAGAGCCAAGGAATCGCCATTCCATGGTCACAATTTAAACAGTCTTTCATGATGTTTTGGGTAAGTGCGGCAGCGCTATTCCTACAGACTTTAATCCAAAAAAGTGCCGGTCTGGCTCTAATAAAATTACTTATATATGGAAGGTTTAATTCATTGTGGCAGATATAATCAGAGGATGAGATCGGGGCGCCCAATATTTTCCTACAGAAGCAGCTTTCCTCCCGTTGGATACTATGGCTGCTTCCCGACCCCCAAACCTCCGCTCCATATGAGGCAACAGGTGAGCACTGCAATCTGAAAAATTTAAAATAGCTTTAGTGGCACCAATTTTCTTTGGGCGAGGAAGACTCAAAACAGAATTGGTGGCTTTCGAGAACTTGCTCGTGGCGTGGGCCAAATGCCCACTCCACGAGCCGTTCGCAGCGAAAACCAACCCTAAATAAGGAAATGTAGAAACAGATTCAAGTTTATCTTTACCTATCTGTATAGTGTTGAGCTTCCTTTTGCCGGGACCACAAGACATAATGAAAGATTTTTTAAAATTAACCCGCAAATCAAGACCCTCCATAAAATGAACAAAGCTATGTACAAGCAGACGAAGGGCATTTGGTGTGAGGGCCATAAGCACCGCATCGTCTGCATATAAAAGCACTGGTAAGGGTTTCCCTTGGATTGATGGAACGTCCGTGGTGACTTTTTTCAGGCAATTTGATAGACCATTAATATAAATGATGAACAACAGGGGTGCTAAAACGCACCCCTGTCTTACCCCCCTGCCTATGTCAATGGCTCCTGAGACTTCACCACCCATCCCAACTCTGACCCGTGCTTTCAGGTCAGTGTGGAGATAGGCGAGAAATCTAACAAGGGTGTCATCTAGGCCATTTTGTGATAGGATTGTCCAGAGTTTGGATCTATTCACTAGATCGAAAGCGGATGAAAGATCCATGAAAGCAAGGTAGGTAGGGGACGATCGAGCAATGCTATACTTATCAATTATTAATTTCAGATTCAAGCATTGCTCCACTGTTACTACCCCACTCCGGAATCCCATCTGACATGAATCCAGGAAGTCTGTGTCTTCAGTCCATTCAAGTACTCTATTGTAAATTATACGTCCCAAAATTTTTAGGGTGTTGTCCAAAAGGGAGATGGGGCGATAATTAGCTGGTTCTGTCCTATCTCCCTTTTTAAAAATTGGGACGATAATACTAGTTGCCCATGTGGGCGGCATAGCCGCCGTTGGCAGACTATTAAAAACGTTAAGGAGAATTGGCGCCCATAGATCCACATTATATTTAATAATGTCTATGGGCAGACCATCAGGGCCAGGCGCCTTATTTCCCAGGCTCTCTTTTATAGCTATCTCAACTTCGTGGGCTTCAATCTGTAGGCCGCCCAATTGTCCTAAATTTAAAATAGGCGGCTCCTCTATTGGAGCTGTATAAATTTTGGAGAAGTGTGTCTCCCATACACTGCTGATTATATTGCAGCTAATGGGAGTAAGCTTCTTGCCCATTTCTCTTGTTTTCCTAACAGCGGCCCAAAAAGCACCGCTGCCACCCAGATTTGCGCTGATCACCAGTGATTCCCACTGTTCAGAGAGTAGCATTGCCTTTCTATCTGCTATTTTGGCTTTGTAATATTTCCTGGCTAACTGAACGGTTACTTTGCACCTGGGTTTAGCATTAAGTGCCTTTCTTAATTCCCTATTCGCAGAAGAGCAGACTGAGTCGAACCACCTTGGATCTTTACCTTCCTTAGGTAATGGGACTGACAGAAGAGTTTTTATAGTAGAACACAGTACTTAAAAGTCAGCGATTTTGGTATCATAATTACCACTCGTAGACAGGCAAGATTTAATCAAATGCGGGTATAAAGTTTGAACACTATCTAAAATTGCCCCACAGTCAACTCCCCTCCATTTTAGCCGTAGGCCGTCAATTGAGGGTGTAATGTCCCTTGCACCATTCAAATTCATAAAAACAGGACTAGGTGCGAGATTCAAAGTTACTATCAATGGATTATGGTCACTGAAAGATGTCACCGTCACTGTGGTCTTTACTATACAATCTATTAGGTGGGGTGACATGAATATATAGTCAATAGTGGAGCTGCTATCCCCACTAATAAACGTGGGGGCGTGGGGGGAACTAGGACTATAACCTGTTCTCATGGCGTCATTAAGGGCAAATTCAGTTAATATATTAGCTAATTCAATGCCCCTGCGTTCCGCTTGGTCTCGAGGAGTCTCATCCTCAATCCCGTATCTCATTGTTAGTTTAGCATTAAAATCACCCCCTATTAGAATTCCTGACTCTGTATCTGATAATAAAGTGCATTCCAATTTACTTAGAGCCTTTGACAGTGCCAGAAAATTCTTATTCGGTACATGATAAAAATAATTGTTATAAAAATTAATTAAATAAATCCTGGTCTTTGACTTTAGCTTATATTCAAGGATTTGAATATTAGGATTATCACTCGATAAGTCTCTAATTGAACCACCGGACAAGATCTTAATCCCAGTGAACAAGCCTCCCACTGCTCTACCAAAACTAGGTTTGGGTGATGTTGTACTAAAGCAGTGGTAGCCTTCTATATATAAATTCCCAACAGCCCATGTCTCTTGGAACATAAGAATATCCATACCGTCAATTATCTCCGCCCATGCGGGGTCTGAAAGCCTAGATTCCAGGCCTGCCACATTCCAGCTGAGAATTGATAACCCAAGGGTACTACAATGCTTAGTGGGCTTACTCCCAACACTCCTCGGCATATCCTTAATAGTATTGACAACTACAGATGGGGCACTGTTAGTATTCATATCTGTCACTAGGCTATCCTGATTTAAACATTCTTCAGATATTACTAAGTGTCCCTCATGTCTGTTATTTGTAACTTGACTACTGGTATTGCTACTATCAGCAATTTTATCCAGTCAGTCCTGCTCATCTAAATTTGAAAAATATTCAACCGATTATGAGTGGGGATGTTAAATAGTGGCCTAGCTTCACTCATCGGTATAAATTGATTAGGAGTGAATGCTGGATATTGCCTTTCTCTATGGTCACAGTTGGGCATAGTTGGAAATTGCGGATAGTGCAGAGAATGGGCTGGCGTTTGGGCCTGATGACGCCAGGGCTGGGCATTCTGATAGTTAAAATCTAGGTTCTGGGAAAAAAGCGGGGATTTAATCCTTGCTCCAAAATTCAAATCCTGGTGTGAAATGGCGAAAATATTCGCCATAGTTTGTTTGGGGGGTATCAAATGTCTATAAAAATAGCCTAATGGAAGGAGGGTAGTGTTACATTCCCAAGGTGAGGGTAATGGTGCGCTGGCCAATGTTTTTTCCGCCCATTGTGGGTTTTTAAAATTTATTGTTACACAGTCCCCCTCAAACTTTTTCCTAAGTGGGCCTATCCAGCCCACTCTCTGAGTGTGGATGATCCCCCTTGCCCCTTCGATAGGAAAATTACAATTTGCAATTAACCAATGTAAGGTTTTGTTTTTAAGGGATATAGGGGTTTCTTCTTGGTCCTTCCTTAATTTTGAAACATTAACTAGGACCAACACGTATGCCCCACACTCAGGTGGTAGATTAATACGTAATGGAATCTGCCTAATGGTTTTTGGGGGAGGCTGAACCATAAGGGAATCATTTGAAGGTTTATGGGATTGACTCATAGAAATCCCCTTCAGTTGTTTGGTATTTTGGTCCTTCCTTGGCTCCAAAGCCGCATTAGTAATACTGGGGTTAGCTACTGGCTGATTAACGATGGTCCCTTTATCTAAAACCTGCAGGGGTTTGAGTTTTGTGTTTGTAATTATAGTTGGCGCTTGAGGGTTATTTGATTTAGTAACTGCAAGTGTTGTGGAACTTGATGTAGCTCCCACACCATTGGGAGCACCATCTCTGGATATATTCTTAATGGGAATACTTAATTCTGCTAATTGTTTTTCTATGCGAGTGAGCCTACTTTCTATAGGTGACAAATAGATACTAAGTAGTTCACCCATTCTTTCCAGCATGTGGTCATTTGCAGTGTTGGCAGTATTAGCATCAGAATTTCCATCCATGCCTATCATCCCCTCTTGATGTACCTCACTATCTACCTCAATGGTCTCCTTTGTCCTGTTCGTATTTAAATGGGGGCTAGAGTTAGCACCTTTCCTAGTCTTTCTTTTCGGCATACTATGTTTTCTAACCTTGGACGTGCGGGACTTTAATACATGTTGTGCTTGTTTTCTAATGGCATCCTCCCGTCTACCTCTTAGTTGCCTCGTGCTGACTACAGATATTTCATCTGGGGTAGGATTAATAGTTAAGTTGGGAGTTTTCTCCAAATCCGTGCTTATATCTGTGTCAGAATCTATCAATGGAATTGAAGCAGATAGATTTACCTCATTTGGTATAGTATGGATATCAGCACATGCATCAATTAAAGGTCTAATGTTACTAGGCCTGGCCTGGGTGGGTGTAGGTGTTGTTGCCAGTGCAATAAGACCAAGGGATGAACGTTGAGCTTGGGCTAGGTCTCGTGAAACCCTACGTTCCAAAAGTAAAATACCCTGGTCTATAGGATCATTGGCTCTAGTAATAAAATTATCTATAGGGCCAATCACTGAAGCACCCCCAGCTGCAGTTTTACTGCGACTGCCCCTTGGAGACATATTGAGACAATGAAAATATGCTAATCAGTTCACAGTATCAATCCTAATGACTATCCTATCCGGCAAATCGATAAATAAACAATTAATGCAAATGATGTAAGGGGCCGTACACCATATAGTTCTGTGATGTTTAAAAGGAGCGAGTCTGTTGAAAATATGTCAATATGTTGGCCCTCTCAGTGCATATATACGGGGAGAATGTAAGTATGCCATGTTTCATCCACAAAGCCAGACAGTCGGTGGTGGTTAAAGTACCTTAAATGAAGATGTAAGAGGGGTGCGCCCGACCCGACCTCCTCTGGCCTCTGACGGCCTAAGACGGCCCGCCCTCTGCCCGGGCTCAGCCCGGCGCCGCCCGCACGCGTCCCGCGAGCGGGTAGTCTCTCGCGCTTTTAGCGCCACCAGGCGTGCAGTGGGCGTGGTCCCGTTCGGCTTCCTGGTGCCGGGAATGCTGGGAAGCGAAGTTTTTCCCCTACTCGGCGGCCGCGCACAGGTCCAAAGTGCGGCGGCGGCGAGGGGAAGATACTGGCAACAGGCTCCCAGAACAACAACGAGGTAAGGACCCCCAAACACCAAGGGCTCGATGTGATACCTGCCCCGCTCCGCCGGTAGTCTCTCGCGCTTTTAGTGCCACCAGGCGTGCAGTGGGCGTGGTCCCGTCCGGCTTCCTGGTGCCGGGAATGCTGGGAAGCGTAGTTTTTCCCCTACTCGGCGGCCGCGCACAGGTCCAAAGTGCGGCGGCGGCGAGGGGAAGATGCTGGCAACAGGCTCCTAGAACAACAACGAGGTAAGGACCCCCAAACACCAAGGGCTCGATGTGATACCTGCCATTAGGTAACTTGTAACCGAAATTGACAATCTCATCAGCCTAACACAAGTGATTGCACATAAATTCCAATAAATACATATATAACAAATGGTCTTGCTACATCAAGCACATATATTAGAAACAACTTTGGGCCCATACAACTTCTCATACTTGCAGAGAAACATCCTGCATAAATGCACCATTGTTTGATTAGAGTCAGAGTGAAAGATTTCTTACAATGCACAGAAATAATACAGCGTTTGAATAAACGTTTCGTTCCATTTATAGAGGGCAAAGAAAAGATATGCAATTGTTGAACTCAGAACTGAACTAAACTATTTGGCAATGTACTGTCTGCCCCCCTCCCCTCCCCGACATCAATCCATGCGACAAGGCCCTAAGGCTAAACGGGCCTACTTAAGTTAAAAAATGCCCGCCTGGGCCTTACCTTGTGAACTGCCCAACTCCCGCCGAGTTCAAAGTAGTCATAGCCCCACTGTCGTAGTACTCCTCCGGAGAGCAACCTGCAGCAGTACAGTGCTTCTGTGCGCAGCGGCAAGCAACCAGAGCTAGCTCATCTCTATTGTAATATTGAATCCGATTCGGATCGACTCAGGTGAATCAGGGATTTTAAGAAGCCGTGTTTGCCCTTGAGACGTAGATAAATAGGCAGGACTCGGCTAGCAACTTGAAAGAACTGACACGCTCTCCCATACAATGCCTGATAAAAACATATTCCTTCATACTTGTTATTAATGACGGAACTAGACAGTTCAAATCGCTGATGCAAGATGAAAGCTGCATTTGTACAAACTGTCTGAAGAGGGAGCATCCATTCCAACAAAAATTAACCATTTGGCAACTCAGCCATAGATCTCCTGCTGGTTCGGTCTGCTTCACTACAGGATTTGACAATCTTTCTGATTAGCAGGTCTGGGAGATTATTCGTAATCATGAAACACGGTTCAATGCAACGCTACAGGCAGGGTCAGCTAGCAGGCCGCTCCGAGTAACTCTTGTGGTGAAGGCAGCAGTGACTGGAAGACACGCATCCTTCACCTGGTAACAGCTCTGTTTCTAGAGGAAGGGGGAGCGCGTGCCATCACTCTCCTCATGACTCTGGTGTTGTAGCAGTCCTGTCCACGCCAGGGCGTGGTGTCGTCCACACAGAGGACAACGCCGTTACGCCCGCCAATCACTGACTACAAGGAGCAGGGCTAATACTGCCCATAATGAGACCCGGCTCCCCTGGGTCTCTGCCTGTGTGAGTGCAAGGAGAGGAGGAGGAGGGAAGGGGCTACTGCGTGTGTGCGCATGCGTGGGCAAGTCATAAAAATGACTTGTCCTAAATGCGCACACACTGCTGCTGCCCCCTGCCCTCCCTGCAACGCTGCTGCTATCTGCCTGCCCAGCCTGCCACTCACTGCCGCTGGCCCGCTCCCCACACTCTTCCGCGATGACGTCACTATAGTTAGTGACTCCGACTGACCTCAAGGCTCAAAATAAATGCATTATGACCCGGTAATTGGTATGTATGCAGTGACGGTCGTCCATGGCTAGTGGGGCAACGCCCCAACGCCCCCAATGGACGAACCACCACTGTCTACTACTCACTCTACTACTCTCTACTACTCACTCTCTGCTACTCTCTCTATTGCTCTCTACTACTCTCTACTACTCACTCTCTACTCTCTATTACTCACTCTCTGCTCTCTACCTCTCTACCTCTCCCTACTTATCTCCCTACTAGTCTCTACCTCTCTACCTCTACCTCTCTACCTCTACCTCTCCCTCTCTACCTCTCTCTACACGCACACATATACACATATATATATGCATATGCATTTATATATATGTATGTGTATATATATATATTACCTACTGGCGGTCGCCAGTAGGTATATATAGTTAGGATTTTTTCTCTATGGGATTTTTGAAAATTCTATGTCTAATAACTTTGGCGTTTGTGGACGGAATTGGCTGAAATTTTCTGGAAAATGGAACATTTTGTTTCTGAGCAGCCCCTGAACATTTTGGGGGGGTTCGTCAAGGGGGGGCCGAGAAAAAAGGGGGGTCCCAAAACGCGTTTTTCCCATGTTAATTTCCATAGGGCGGTTGGCCTCACTTTTAGCCCGAACGGCTGAATGGATTTGCACGAAACTTGGCAAAATTGTAGGGACTGGTAGCCCGATGTGCCTTTTGTAGGTCTCAATATATGTGCTCCAGTGGATTTTGAGAAATTAACGTTTAAAAAAAGATATATATCTGTAACAGCGGACCGGGCAGCGTTCCAGGACGCGTACTTTTCGCGCAACGGAGCTTTGTGAAGCGAAGCTGATTGGTTCTCCGGCGTCTGTCAACATTCCAAACAGTCCGTAGCGGCCGCCATCTTGTCTCTCGGTAGGATCGAGAGACAAGAGGAGGCCAAAGCGAAGGGGCAAATGACCATAAGGGGGCATAGTACATTGTCGCTGACCCCCTAGGTTTGATGTGGAGGTTTTAAAAGGGCCCCGCGGGGCAAAAAAAAATAAAATAATAATAATCGAACGGCTGAATGGATTTGCACGAAACTTGGCAAAATTGTAGGGACTGGTAGCCCGATGTGCCTTTGCTAGGTCTCAATATATGTGCTCCAGTGGATTTTGAGAAATTAACGTTCAAAAAAAGATATATATCTGTAACAGCGCTCCGCTTCGCGTACTTTTCGCGTTACGGAGGTTTGCGAAGCTGATTGGTTTTTCGGCATCTGTAAACATTCCAAACAGTCCGTAGCGGCCGCCATCTTGTCTCTCGGTAGGATCGAGAGACAAGAGGAGGCCAAAGCGAAGGGGCAAATGACCATAAGGGGGCATAGTAGATCGTCCCTGACCCCCTAGGTTTGATGTGGAGGCTTTGAAAGGGTCTCGCAGGGCAAAAAAAAAATATACCGTTTTTTTAGTTTTGTTTGCGTGGAGTGCGCCCGGTTCGCGAACCGGGAAGCGTTCTGGGGAGCGTACTTTCTTGAAAATTAGTGAAAAAAGTTAGAGTAAAATAATAATTGTGAGTGATCAGATGTAGGGTAGCTCTGAGAAGAGCTTTTGGGTTTATGGTACATTTAGGTACTTATAAGTAGGTACCAATGCACATTCTTAAATTCAGAGTGAAAACTCTGTTGCCCTCATCTGAGAAGTGAACTCCATCTCCTCTGTAGATATCTTGCATGTAGTAACGCAAGTTATTGTTGTACAGGGAGCCCATTCCATGGTCTCTCATGTAAGCTGAAACAGATTTGTTTACATGCTTCCTCGATTTCTCAATTTGTGGACAAAATTGGTTCGACCACCTCCATTTCTGTCTTTGGCATATATTTGAATATACCAAGGCAGTCTGAGGAAAAAGTGCCATCAATTGCTCAAAGGTGTCCTTTAAAAGCATTTCCAGACCTACCCCAGTCAAAGTGCCCAAATCATTACCTCCACAGTGCACAATTAACAGGTCAGGTTTTGGCAAATGCATAAAGGTTTTCACCAATGGTATCAATTGGTGACATTTTAATCCTCTGTGGCCAAACCACTTAATTTCCACATCTTGTAAATTGAGGTTAGGTAAATTCCTGTTTTCAACGTACCTTTGAGCCCAATAGATGTAACTATGTCCAACAATCCAGACAGAAAACATGGTGAGAGAAGGTTCTCCTGCAGTCAGATGAAGTGTGGCAATGAAATGGCAGTTGAAAAAATGAGAGTGTAAAATGAAAAAAACTGAGGAGTTTCTGTGTTAATGAAGCAGAAAGAGTGATTGGTGGATTTTGATTGCTGAAAACAGAAAGTTAGTGTGCATGGATGAGTTCGTTGAAAGATGTATTTTGAGTGGCGAAGAAAAATGCCAGGTGCACTGAGAGTTCAGAGTTCAATTGCAACATTGTTGTGTGAGAGGTCTTGCAAGAGGTGGTTGCTATGCAGAAAAAGCAGAGAGGGGGCAGAGGGGGGAAGGGTTTTGCTTTGAAAAAAAGTGAGGGAAGAGTTTTGATTGGGTGACATGAGAGATATGTGTGAGGAATTACAGCATTTCTGTGCTTTTGATAGCTGCAGACTCTGGAGTGCATACCTTTTGCTCTGCTGAAGACAAATTGGTGTGTTTCTGAGACTGTTTTGAAACTCAAAGTATTCGCTAAGGTGAGAAAAGATTTCTTTAATTTAGATAGAAAATAGTGTGCTTTAAGGAGAAAATTATGAAGAAAGTTGTGTTTTTCAAATGTTGCTTTGTCTCAAGTGTTTCACAAATAGATTTTGTTTCTTTGAGAAATTGTAATTGGAGAAAATGTGAAGTATTAGTACTGACAGGGCTTTTATGTGCATAGGAGCTGTGGAGTGTTTTCAAATTATGACTTGTAAATCGTTTTTGAGAAAAAGTAATAGTTTTAATATTGATGAGAAGGATATAATGGTGTCTGCTTCTTTATAAGGTAATTGAGAGTCTCTGATGTTATTTTTCCCATTTCAATGTAAGAAGTTTGTCTGTGGAGCAAATTGCTTGTAAATATGCTTCCACCTGTGCATGGCAAATTTAGATTTTGAATGTTTCCGTTACATAGGCATGTTAAAGGTGACTGAAACATGCTGCAAAGGCAATCAAAAAATGCTTTTATGTGTCTTAAGGACATTTTAAGTTATTTCCCCATGTGCAGTGTTTTCAAATTATGAGTTGAAAATCGTTTTTGAGGTAAAGGAATGTTTTCAAAATTTATGTGCGCCATATGACCCCAAATTTCTTTTTCAGGGGTGCAGTAGGGTGTTCTTGAGACACCCCTGCACCGTCGGAAAAATTTGTAATTTGCGATGAGGTAATTGCTAATCGCAAATTGCACCTTCATTCTTATGGGCCTCCTGCTGCATGGAAATGAATGGGTAATTTGTAATTAGCAAATAGGTCATCGCAAACTAGGAATGGTAAAGAATCGCTATTTATTCCTTAAAGTTCGCTATTTAGGAAATGCAAAAAACTTTGATGATACATATGGCGGTTCATCTCTAACAAGATAAGAAGCATAGGGATAGATTTATGATGACTGGCGCATCACCAGGGATGTGTTAGTCATTCTGTGCCGCTGTTCCGTCACCTATGGTGTGCTGCATTTACAATGCGGCGCATCATGGGGCAAAAACAGCACAGATGCGTGACGTATTTGTGCCGTAAAGTTGGCGCATTGCTGGAGTTGTATCGTAAGTGTGATGAAGCTCCAGTAAGGCTGAGGGGTGCCCCTGTCGCAGGGTTTCTGTTCTCACACAGAACTGTGGACAGAGGATTGGAACCTCGGCGAATTAGGGTGTCCCAAAACTCACCTTAGTAATCAAAACCCCTTAGCAAGCTAGGTACAGTGTCACATTGGATATAACAAACTCTCAATGTTTAGACAATCCAGAATATGAACTTATAGTACCTCAGGATACGTGGAACTCATGAACAGTCGGTCGTTATATATTTCTTAGAAACCAGAACATGGAGTTAAGAAGAAGACATGTGTATTTGAAATGTTTATTTACTAATGCCGTCTTCTCAGGCGTAGTATCTTAGATTATACAAGTACACATATTATCAGTAGCAAAATTACCAGCATAGTCAGTAGTACATAAAAAGCGAATGGTGACAGTATGTTAACATGCTGTAAATGAATAAGAGTTAGTAACACTTATAAGCAGCCGCGGGCCGTGGAGGGAGTTACGGTGGGGCAGGGAGGCGGGGAGGGGGAGGGGCAGGGTGGAGAGGGCTCCACCCTGCCCCTCCCCCTCCCCGCCTCCCTGCCCCACCGTAAGTCCCTCCACGGCCCGCGGCTGCTTATATGTCACCCTCCCTAATACACATAATATATTATTTGCTAAGAAGGTCTCTTTGTGTTGGTTTAGGGCGTGCCGATACTTTAGTGTCTTAGATTTGAAGGAATCACATCAGCATACACCAGCTCTCTGTTCATGTGAACCGCATCAAGTGTTGTGTATGTGTGTTCGGCAAAGCAATATAAAACCCGCCTCATGCCCAGAATTGGGAGAAGCTGCACTTATGTTATGAGTATGAAGTCGTGGAGATCAGACCTCATAACAATTCTGTATCGTGTTGTTCTTGAAACTTCAGCACTCGCTGTACAGATATAGTTTAAGAAGCAAAGCAGATAGTAGAGCAATAACATATTATTCTCATGTAAATCACGATGAACTATTAGGTTGAAAGCTAAAGCAACAACTAAGTGTCGTGTGCAGAAGTTGCAAAAAAGGAAAAAATGGCGTTTAAACCGGTAATGAGTCCATGCTAACTTAACACGGTGTAAAGATATCCAGGACCTAGATGACACCTCCCCATGATCCGGAAACGAACTGAATAAGATAATAGAAGTGTCATCTCATGAGAGCAGATTGCAACTTTATATGTGGACGGTTCGCAAGGTAAAACATTAAAAACTAGGAAAATGTAATGCTAAAGAAAAATAAAACAGCCAAGTACTTTATCGAGTCTTAAGCCAATAGGCAAGCTAAATAATAAAAACTTGACAAATAAGTCAATGAATTGTCAATGAAATGCTAGTACTCAGCATATCAAACATGAAAAAGGTCTATGACATAACTGTGTATGCAAAATAAGCTGCAACAGCCTCCAATAGGAAGTCACCGTCTTCATCCGAAAAGAGTTCAGCCATCCAATTTAAAAGCGGAAAAGAACATAAGTGCTCTCCCAGCACCGGATCCTCTATCAACATCAGAGGACAGCTCGGTGGGTTTTCAAGAAAGCTCTGTTCCAAGAAAGACTGTGTTGCCGCCAGTAAATTCCAGGGACCAATTAGTCCATGCATCAATGCCACAGCCATAATCCTTTCGCCAGGACAAACCAACTCGTGAGTAATGATAGGAGTCATCAGCTGATTAAAGTCGACGTCAGGAGAAACCGGTCCGCAGAGACACAAATCAATGGCCCAATCGAAATCACAGGTCAGGCAGTGAAATACAGGATGGACACAGGTGAAGTAGGAGAATCGAAAAGATAATCCATATGCCGTGCTTAATATCGCCAACGGCATTGTGCCATAATATTCTAGCATGCGATTGCGGAACAGTGTCAGCAGCTGCAGGGCGGGAGCTTGCACAGGAGGGACATCCATATTTAAAAATGTAAAAAAGCACAAGAGCGTCCGCTAGTAATGCAAGTAAAAATGGGAATCCACGAAGCAGAGTGGAAAAAATAGAATGAAAGAAAGCAGGGATGACTCCAAAGATTTTCTCAAATGAAGTCACGAGACCACTGGTAACAACTTTAAAAAAGTGCGCCAGGCCCTTTGTGGAGGACGCGTTAGAGATAGTCCGAACCATCTTGCTGAAATGGAAAGGCGAATCTGTATTTAAAAGGGTCTGCACCTCTGTACGGGTGTTCGCTATGTGAAGCACGAAAGTTTCACGGGTCGAACTCAAGGCCACCTCTGTCTGAGATAAAAGAGCTCTTATTCTTGCCATGCCGTTGAAATGTGCTCCCAAGGTTGGTATTTGTGGCCAGATTGAAAACTCCCTATGTTCATGTGTGGGAGGAAATAGAACATTTCTGCAGCAAATAACCCGTTCATTTACTGTTACGATAAAATGAATACTTTTAATTAACCCAGAACAATCTTCATTATTGAGCATCAAATAACTACCATTTTCCAAGAACTTGAACGTGGGGATGATAGCAGGAACTGGTGTGCCTTGCAACACGCAAGCCATATTTGGTCGGTGTTTGTTGCATGAACCGTGTAACTGTATGTGCCTACACATTAGTGAATGATCTGGCGTCTCAGTGCATTCCTCTCCATTCAGATAAAGTTCTTGATCATCTTTGAAAATCTGTATGTGTATGGAAGCGACCAGACCTCATGAAGAAAACCACTACTTAAAGGTTAATAACGACCTATTGGTATATATTTCATACAATTTGAAAACTTATATAAAGGAAAAGGCAGCGTTATTAAACCGTGGATAAGGCACGTTGCCAAAGCAGTCAACCTTTTGGATTTATACTGGAAATGTTAAAGGAAGAATTACGGAGTAGGGCCTGTAAATCTTTAATGGACAACGAGTAAAATTACTCCAACCATCATATTCCTCTAACTCCGGGATAGTAGGGGTGTTTAATTTTTTAGAAGTAGCCAATCCAAAGCATTTGGTCTGGGAAATTGTTTCATTCACAAACAACATATGATTTGGGATGAGACATGCACGGTGGAAAGCCTCAGTGCCTTGTACCTGCCAGGTTCGTGAACCCCAAACTGATGTAGATCCTGGATATTTTTACTCTGTGTTACGTTAGCATGGTCTCATTACTGGTTTAAACGCCATTTTTCCTTTTTTGTAACTTCTGCACACGACACTTAGTTGTTGCTTTAGCTTTCAGCCTACCTGCGTCAAGATCTATGCCTGCTTCAAGCAGGCGCCGGGTTTTGATGTAGCTTTGTCCTATCTGATTGTAAATGCGGCACACCGTGGGTGGCAGAGCAGCGGTGCACGTTAACTGGTGCATCCCTGAGGATGTGCTAGTTAATATAAATCTGCCCCTTTACATTTAATTATGTGCAGGGGACACAGAGTAGGTGAGGTTTATCCAAGGTTAAGAAGAGATGAGTCCTGTTCAGTGAAAAATTGGAGATAGGCTTCAGTATATTATATACTTAAGTAGTGTGTTAAGTTTTTGATAACTGTTATTAATTTACTGTTGGGTAATAGTGGTTAATAACATTTTTTATTATATTTTACCACAGATTCAACTGCAGATTATTTCAAGATTTTAGGATGCCTAGCAAAGAAAGAGTGAGAAAGGCTGCAAAACGTCAAAGACAGCAGGACCATGGAATAATGCAGCAGTCCTCTAACAAAAAGATTTGTCAAGTCACGAAGAAAGCACCTGGTAAGAGTCCAAAAACAGTCATAAGAAATATGTGTAGTAAAAAAAATATTACTACAGAAAATGTTTCAGTCCAGAAAAGGATAAACAATTCAAATGGTAAGGAAAGGCCAATGAGAAATGTTACTGCTAGAGTAAGAGATAACTCTATGCATGAAAGTAGAAGGAAACAACAGTTTACGGATATTCGTAAACGAATGTTCCGCAACAGGATAATTGGGAATTTGTTAAAAAATATTAAGAAAGGTCAACAGAAAGTGGTTTTTTATAAGAGAAAAAAAATAGTTGAGAAAGTTATTGATCAGGCATTTGAAATTAAACGTAAGTTATTTATTTTGACAATCAATAGAATTAGGAAGCTAAACAAGGTAATTTATGATTTCAAAAGAAATAGTAGATGGAAGAGAATAGTTAATCGTAGTAATTTTTGTGAAGTTTTTTCTGGAGAATGGATGCATAGTTCAAGCTCTGAGGCATTTTTTAATGAGGAGAGTTATTTCCAGGATAATGATTTGGTGCATGCAGTTGACACCAGTGGTCGAGCTTATGAAGTGAAAGATGGTTGTCCAGTTGAAAAAGAAAAAGTTGTGAGAACAGAGATAGAAGAGGTGTTAGGTAATGAGGTTTTAGGGAGACGTCCTAAGGGTCCTGTGTACACCTGGAAGTGTAGTAGTATTTGCAGTGTACGACAGGATTCCATCAATTTGCTTTGTGATTTTATACGGTCATTTAATAAGAAAAGTTTGAAGCAGAAAATGAAGTTCTTGCAAGAATTAGATCCTTGCAGAGTGAGAGAAGTGATAGGTTTGCATGGTCATTCACTGGCTTGTCTTTCCAGGAGAGTATGCCAGAGTGTTTTTCATCATTTCAGGATGCTAGCAGTGCATCATAATAAAGTGTGGAAATTAGTTAGAATGTTGTATTATGCTAAGAGTCCAGCAATTATGCTTAAACAATTATGCGCTGCTCTTTTGCATGGTTCTGAAATAGATGTGAAGAATATATGTGAAGAAATTGAGTTTTGTTACTTTGGAAGTAAAGAGGAGAATGTTGAAATCGACCAAGAAGAAGAGAGTAATGTGGAAGATAGTGTACAGGTTTCCAGTACAGATAATTTCCAGAGGGAAATTGCGACGTTTGAGGTGAAATCAAGTGAGAGGCCAAATTTCACTTGTGTGTGTTGTCGACGCACTTATTATAAGAATCAGACTAAGTTAGTGGATTTATATGGAAAAAGTGAAAGGGAAAATAATAGTGAATGGAAGGATTTTACAACATACTTGATGGTAGAAAATTGTTTTGATTTGGGATTGGATCAACGTGTGTGTACTTATTGTTGTAACAAATTAAATCAAAACCAGATGCCTGCTAGAGCAGTTCATAATAATCTGGAATTGGTTGAGATTCCTTCTGAATTGAAGGATTTAAATACTTATGAATCTATTTTGATTCAAAGTATCCATCCCTTTCAGGCTATTGTAAGAATGGAGCCAAAGACAGGGAAATTGCCTCCATCAGATTTACAGAGAGGATTAAAGGGAAGAGTTGTTTATTTGCCTCTAGATTTGAAGAAAAACATTAACACAATTGGAGTAGAAAAAGTGGAAGAGGAACCTCTTGTTATCTTAGTTAATGGGGTTCCGACAAAGAATAAGAAAATATGGCAAGATTTAGTAGATGTTAGGAAAGTCAAAAGGGCAACATTGTATTTGAAAAAAAATAATAAATACTATAAAAATGTATATGTTGCAGAAGAGGAAGTAAGTGAGGAAGAGGATAGCGATTTGTGTGCTGGTCAAATTGAGAAAGTAGAACCCTGTACTAGTGAAGAAATATATGAACATTATAGTGTTCATCCTTTGCATTCCAAGGAAGTCATGGGGAATGCTATTGAGTTGTTTCAAATGAAACAAGCGAAAGGGAGTCCCATTAGTGTTTGGGAGGAAAGTTTGGAAGCTCGGTGTTTCCCACAGCTTTTTCCAACAGGTCAGGGAGGAAGATATGATGAGCGACCTCATCAAATTCCTGCTTCTGAATACCGGACTTTGCGATTGTATGCAGGAGATCCTAGGTTTCGACAATGCATTCCTTATTTGTTTCATCTCCTGTTTGAAAGCGATCTGTCTGGACTGTCATATGCAGTGAACCACATCTTGAAAAGTGGTATACACATGCAAAACATCTCGGCAAGTGACTTTATGGATAAAGTCAATGTCCAAGACAGTATTTTGGATTCTCACCTGATTAATCTCATGGCGTGTCAGCGTGGTACTAATGAGTACTGGTACCGTCGTCATGGTGATTTAAAATGTATGCTGAGGAACTTAGGAACTCCCACATGGTTCCTCACTTTGAGCTGTGCTGAGTATGGCTGGGAAGACTTACTTGAATTTCTACGAGAGGCAAATGCTAACGTAGAAAACATCGAATTCAAGACACCCGGAGAACTGTGCTCTTTGGATCCAGTCAATGTATGTAGGTACTTCAATCATAGATTTGAAGGTATGATGTCTTTTATCATGAATAAGAAGAATCCACCTCTTGGAGAGGTGTTGGATTTCTTCTGGAGGAAGGAGTACCAAGCAAGAGGTGCTCCTCATATACATATGTTGCTGTGGATCAAGGATGCACCTAAATTTGGAACGGATGCAGACGACTCAGTGATGAGTTTCATAGAACAGTATTCTACGTGTGCGCAAAGGAGAAAAAAAGCCTAAGAGAAAAAGTTCTACGTTTCCAAAGCCATCGATGTGGAAAGTACTGTCGTCGTAAATTCCGGAACAAAGACAAGTTCTACACCAAATGTCGTTTCGGCTTTCCACGATCGGTGATTTCTAAAGGAAGAGTGAACAGTTTGATGTCTTCGCTGCGACATAATGTGATGAAGAAATCACCTAAAAACACATACAATTTGAAGAGGAACGAAGAGTCTAAGTACATCAACGACTACAACCCGGTGATTTTGTCCATGTGGAATGCTAACATGGATATACAGTTTGTGGCTGATAACTGTATGGCTGTGGCTCGGTATGTGACATCTTACATCACCAAAAAAGAGAAGACAGAATTGAAGGATATGTGGGAGGACATTTCCCATGAAAAGAGCCTCAGCAAGAAGTTGTACAGTTTCAGTCTGAAGATGTTGTCGCATCGAGAAATCGGAGCTTACGAATGTTCTGACCGGTTGTCTTCAGCAAGTCTCTATGCCAAGTCCAGGAGTATCGTTTGGGTGAGTGTTGGTCTTGCTGCAACGCGTAATCGAGTTCTGAAACCTGTGCGGGAAATTGAGTATTTGGCGGAAAAGGAGCCAAACAGTACCGACATTTTGAAGAGCAACATGTTGGATACATATTATCCAAATCGAAGCAGTCACCTCGAGAATGTTTGTCTGTATGAGGTTCTGCAAAATTACATATTCAAGAGGAACATCAAAGAAGATACTGAGAAAGGAGTGTGTGCTGTAATAGGAAGTGAGGGATGTCTGGTCAAGCAAAGAAAATGCCACTTGATAAACCATCGAAAATTGAGTGGCGAATCTCCTGAAAAAAAGGAGTTTTTCTATTTAGCACTTTTGCAACTTTTTAAGCCTTGGCGTGCAGAAGAGGAACTGCTTGGAGATTTCCTTTGTTACGAAGACTCATTCAATGCTGCCAAGGAGACCATAGAATGTCCTGCTTTTCCCAAATATGTAGAAATGTTGAATGTGGAAATTGAGCAGGAAGCAACGATTGCAGCCGAGATTGCCAGAGACAGTTCTCAGGACAGTCAGAGTTCTGCTTCATTGAGTCAGGATCCACTAGGAGGACCTCTTATCGAAAATGAAGCTGCCACTGCTATGAATGAAGTGGAAAGAGCCATGGCACATGCTCAGGAGGATGAGGTTAACTTAGAAGAGTTGGAAAGACAACTCAACGTTGAGCAGAGGAAAATATATGACGAACTTACCATGCAAATTGATCATGGATTAAGTCATGACAAGAAAGAGTGCTCATGTACGTCGTTGAAGCCTGTCCGACTGTACGTGAGTGGAGAAGCGGGAACTGGAAAAAGTTTCCTTATTAAAGCAATTTCATGTTATTTGCAGGAAAGGACAGAGTCATCGCTGTCTTGTGTTGTCACCGCTCCAACTGGACTGGCAGCACATAACATTAAAGGGATTACTTTACATCGTTTACTGATGCTGCCAGTGGAGCATGACACCAAATTAGAATATCACAAGCTATCTGGAGATGCTTGTTTTGAAGTTTCAAGAGTCTTGAGGAAAATGAAACTTCTTATCATTGACGAAGTAAGCATGGTTTCCAATGTCATGCTTGCCTTTGTGCATTTGAGAATGCAAGAAGTTCTCAAAACAGAGTATGATGTGTTATTTGGTGGCAAACACATCATTGTTTTCGGAGATCTTCTGCAGCTGACACCAGTGAAAGGGCAACCTGTGTTCAAAATGCTCACGCATGAAGATACCAGGAAGTGCTTAGGGAGTATTGGCAACGTCAATATATGGTTAAACTTCAATTATGCTGAACTGCATGAAAATATGCGTCAGGCAAAGGATGAAGTTTACAAGACTATTCTACAAGATGTTAGAATTGGAAAAGTGACCGAGCATGGGAAAGAAGCTTTACATGCACGATTACTGACAAATTTATATCCAGACGAAGATGTTGTGCCTGAGAATATTTTTCAGAAAGTTACTGAGAAAAAATCTGGAATATGTTTGATGCCAACTCTTGCAGAATGTGCCAAATTCAACAACAAAATGTTGCATTTAGAAAAGCAAGAGATTGTGAAATTGGAATCTATTGACAGAGTAGAGCATATGGGATCAACAATTATTTTGTCTGAGAATCTGAAAACAAAATTGGATTCATTAGAGAAGAGTATATCTAAAACTGCGGGTTTTGAAAAGACTCTGAGTGTGTGCTTGAACTGCCGTATAATTTTAAGAAGGAATTTACATGTTGAAAGAGGTCTGGTAAATGGATCAATGGGTAATGTTGTTGATTTTGTGAAATACAGAAATAGAGATGGAATTGAATTTTTTTAAATTAAATTTGATGGCATTGAGGAAGTACAGCTAATTGCTCGTTGTTCTGCTAGATTTTTGCTTGTAAAAGACTTATATGTTCGTCGTAAGCAGTTTCCTGTTTGCTTGGCATATGCAATCGCAAGGTTTAAGTGTAGACTGTGCATTGGTGAATATTGGCAGTTCTGTGTTCAAGGAGGGTATGGCATATGTGGCATTGTCACGAGTTAGGACTTTATCGGGATTGTACTTGATTGAGTGTGATGTCACAAACATTTGGGCGGATCTAGATTGTGTTAAGGAATACAATAGGTTGAGAAGAGAGTATGCGCCACATTTGCCTCAGTATCCTTTGTTTGAGAAACGTGTGGTAGGCCGGAAACGAAGAAATGTGACCAATACTGGGGAGGTTGTAGCAAAAAGACGAAAAGTCGATGAACCTGAAATTATAAGCAGAAACAAAAAGGATTCTGTTGAAGATGTTGTTGGTTTTCAATTTGAAAACAGTTCTGGTGTCAACTGCTATGCTAATGTAGTGGTTAATGTTTTGTTTTCTCTACAAAATGTAAAAGAAGAGATTGTGGTCAATTCTGATCAAAGATTTTGCAGTTTGTTAAATTCTGTGTTAGAGAAATGTAGCACTGATAGAACAAACATAGAAAGTGTGTCTGAAATTCGAAATCTGTTAGACAGATGTTCAGGCCAAACACAATTCTCTCAAAATAGTCAGCAAGATTGTCAGGAGTTTTTAATGTATATGCTTGATGTATTGCATGCTGAAGGTGTAGATGTAGATCACCTGTTTGGGCTTTCTTATCAATGGCAGCATGACTGCGAGAACTGTAGGGTATCAAGTAGTACTAGTGTAGACTCAGAAAGATTTATATATTTAACTTTGCCAGACAGTAAATCAGTCTCTTTTAATAAGCTAGTAAAAGCAGCTGATCACAATATGGAGTGTAGGCAATGTAAATCTGAAATGATGTCCACATTATTTATACGAACATATGGCCAGTATGTCATTTTAATGTTCCAACGATGTAGGCCTGATGGAACAAAATTGACAACTTTAATTAAAAATTTTGTGGCTTCACAGTTGTCAATATCAGGAAGGACTTTTGTAACTGTAGCAATTATATATCATGATGGTCCTTCAATAACATCAGGACATTATACAGCTTATTTAAAGTGTAGAAATGGCTGGTCATTCTGCAATGATTCTGTTTTAATTTTCAAAAAAAAATTGCCATATGACCTTAAAAACTCTTACCTGGTGTTTTTAAAACCAAAATTTTAGGGAAAGAATCTCGGGATGTGCTCTGAGGAATTTCAAGAAGTTCTCATGGCTCCTACACTATTTGGCCTTGAGGATAAGTGTAGTACAGAGACATAACTTTTTACCATAACACTGGACGTTATTGAGAAATACGTGCACTTTGAATGAGTTCAGAAAAACTATTTCTTTTTATAAGCTAATTGAAGCAGCCAATCAAAACATGGAGTAGAGGGAATGTAAGTCTGCAATGCTGTCTACTGTTTTACATTGCTTTGTGATTAAAAGTGATGAAGAGAATTAAATAATTGTACTAGTCATAAAGGTAGTGTAAGTCTGCTTCATAGTAAGCAGTATCAGTGTGATAGGAAATGTAGAACATGATTGAGCAAGAAGGGGAAGATATTACTAGTCCAGGATTGTGTAAATGATCTTCAACATTTTAATTCTGAAAGTTGCGGAAATGCGAAAAGACGGGATTGGCTAACAAGAAATCCAAGAGTTATACATGGCTCTGACAAGATTTGGCCTTGTGGAAACTTGTGGTAAAGAGCAAGAAGTCATTTATTGTATGTAACATGTTTTTGAAAACAATGGAGGTTTTCTTTCAGAAAGTGGCGGGTTGAAAGTAATAACAGCACAACAGAGTGTAAGCTGTTCATAGGACATCCTTGGCCGTCATGGAAAGTAAGTTAACTTTAAGGAGTTCTGAATTCTGATTTGTAATGTTGTATGGGTTTTTTAAACACAATCATTTTGATTGTGGTTTTTTTTCCCCGCTGTTATATGATGAATACCTTCAAGTCACTGTTTTAGTGAAATTTGATACATTCTGAGAACAGCAAAAATAAACCATTTAACATGTATAATTAATTCTGTTCTGTTTGCATTTATAATGTACATGTAGAACTGTGTAGGAGGCATGGAGAAGGTGAGGCTTCTGTAAGTGTCAAAGTTGTTGCATACAGTGCTCATATTCTACGTAGTCTTTTATATTTCATTACTTTCACTGTTTCTGACTGATCTAAAAAATTTTTTTTAAAAAGAACAGTAAGTATAAGGGAAGGAAACAGACAGTTATGTTAAAAGAAACACAGCTATAGGGAATAAACTAGGGATACTGTTACCCGCAATCCTCTGCTGATGATGTCACTGAGCATGTCATGAATGATGTAATATGTGACATCATCAGCAGTGGATTACGGGTAATAGTATCTCTAGTTTACTCCCCTATAGCTGTCTTTCTTTTAACATAACTGTCTGTTTCCTTCCCTTATACTTACTGTTCTTTTTTTAAAAAAAAAATGTTTGGTTCGCTTCCGGTTCGCGTACCGGGGAGCGAACTGGGAAGCGAACTAAGAGAAATAGAGGTTGGCACAGTTGCAAATATTGTACCAATTTTTTAATAACGGGGAGGTAGTTCTGAAAAGAACTTTTTTTTTAATTGTTTTTGTTGTTTTATATTTTTTTTATTATTTTTCTGAACATTTTTTTACTTTTTTTGAATTTTTCTGAACAGTTTTATATTTTTTTTGGTTTTTTTTCGGAGGGGGCAACGAAAACGATTCATTGTAAAGGGCTCAACAGGAGCAAGAAAACAAAAAAAAAGAATTTATTGTTTGGGGAGTTTCGGACAAACATGAGCATGATTGTCAATAGCTCTGTTTATCAGAGTGATGCTACTTTCTCCGTAGCAAATGAATCCACTGCAATGTACGCAGACTTGTTTTACTTCACGAAATCTCGTTTGTATATTTGGCACCATCTCCCTGCCCTCTGGTCCCGTCACTTCCGGTACAACAGATCTTCTGGCCATAATAGGGAGATTATCTAGGTCGTCCTGTTCCTCTTCTTCCTCTTCTTGCTGAATTATAACTTTAGCAGGTGGTCCACTCTTCCTTGGATGTGGTGGAGGTGGTGGGGAAGCACCAGCTGAAGCTAGTAAAGAAGCCATTGCTCACTGGTAACAAAGGGTCTTTCTCTCACAATGATGAAAGTCAGAGTGAGGAAAGAAGGAGGGATTTTCACCATTTGGGAAAAAAAATAGTTCTCAACCAATGAAAAGTGTTCATTTTAGATCATATGACCTAGTCTTACATCATTAGGAAACCGAAAGTGAAATGAACCAATGAAAAGTGTTATTACCAAGTCACATGACCTGCTGTGTTTACGTTACGCGCTTTGCAGGGCCTCCCGGTTTGCTTCCAGAAACCTGTGCTTTGCGACTCGGTAAGCGTACGAGTTCGCTAACGTAGCACGTCATATGACGTATCACGCGACAACGCGAAACGTCATGCGGACGGGAGGCGTCACGATGTTGTTTTCTAACGCGGCAGTTGCGGTAAAGAAACGTTTACCGGCTCGCGGTCTATTTCGCGGCATCAAGGTCAGCTAACGGGAAGCTTCCCGATTCGCGAAGCGGGAACGAAGAAAAAAAAATATTTAAAAAAAAAGTTATTAATAAACATATAAAATATATTTTTGGATTTAAAGAAGAATACATTTTACAGCTACAGATATTAGCTGTTAAAAAACCAATGAAATTCACTGAAAAAACCATAGGTTATAGACCATATATAGTTAGGAATTAGCATTTACAAAACCTTGAAAATTCACTGAAAAAACCATAGGTTATAGACCATATATAGTTAGGAATTAGCATTTAGAAAACCTTATTTTACTCACACAAAACCATTGAAATTCCATATATAGTTAGTTGCACTAACTATATATCGCGCACCCGCAATCCACTGCTGATGATGTCACATATTACATCATTCATGACATGGTCAGTGACATCACTGATGACATCACTGATGACATCATCTAGTGTCTGTGTGTTTTTGTAAAGTTTAAATACGTTTTACATATTGAAGAATGACTGGATGGATGGAAGACTGAGTGTGTGTGTGGCTGGCTGGGAGGTGTGTGACGCTGTGCATATCAATGTGTACTTGTATCAGTGATTGTATAAGAGAGTAAGTATGTGTTAGTATATGTGTGAAAAGTATGGTGTTCTGTGTTTAACTATAGATGAGGAAATCGAAGTGTGATTGATTCTTCACAGGACTGACTAGGTGTATGAGTGCATATGATAGTGTTCTAATAATAACTGACTGTATGTATGAGTAATTGTATGGGTGAATGAGTGAATGTGTGTGTAGACGTACGAATCAGTGAGTGCGTATGTAGTAACTGGTATTGGTGTGTCATGATGTCATCAGTGATGTCATTTGAGATGTCATCAGTGATGTCATTTCAGATGTCATTAGTGATGTCATCAGTGATGTCACTGAAGTATGGTGTTCTGTGTTTAACTGTATAGATGAAGAAATGGAAGTGTGATTGATTCTTTACAGGACTGACTTGGTGTGTGAGTAACTCCATGGATGAGTGGCAGTGTGTGACTGTCTGCATAGGTGTATGAGTGCATATGATAGTGTTGTAATAATGAGTGACTGTATGTATGAGTGATTGTATGGGTGAATGAGTGAATGTGTGTGTAGACGTAGGAATCAGTGAGTGCGTATGTAGTAACTGGTATTGGTGTGTCATGATGTCATCAGTGATGTCATTTGAGATGTCATCAGTGATGTCATCAGTGATGTCATTTGAGATGTCATCAGTGATGTCATCAGTGATGTCACTGACCATGTCATGAATGATGTAATATGTGACATCATCAGCAGTGGATTGCGGGTGCGCGATATATAGTTAGTGCAACTAACTATATATGGAATTTCAATGGTTTTGTGTGAGTAAAATAAGGTTTTCTAAATGCTAATTCCTAACTATATATGGTCTATAACCTATGGTTTTTTCAGTGAATATATATATAGATACATACATATATAAACATATATAATCTGCATATCTATATAAATACAAATATAAATGCATGCATACATATACATATATGCATACATATGCATGTTATTTACATGAAAGTTTTAAAAACACTAATGCAAGCAAAGCTAAAAAGCCACCTCATTACAAACAGAGTGGCTTTAACTTAAATGAGGGCGAGATATATTGCATTTTCAATGCTTGTTTACTTTGGTTCCATCAAGAAGGCATTCAGATGTGTCACACATTTGCCATAAATTCTGAATGTTAGCACTCTAGTAGCTCATTGGATCATTATAGAAAAGCTACTGCTCACCAGGGAAGTCTGCTGCTGGTATTCAAAGTGCATGTTTCAGTCTGCATGTCAGAATTTTTTTAATGAAATAGAAGAGAATTTGAGAAGTCACTCAAAACGTGCCCTAATTTTTCTTTCTGAAGCACTAATCATACTTTCTATGGCAAAATGAACCCCCTCATTTTGTTCCTTTTTAAATGAAATGTTTTCAGACTTACCACTTGTAGTGGCCGGATACTTTGTTCTATTTTCTGAGTGATGGTGACTGTGGTCTACTACCATCTTAGTATAGTGGATAGATCCCTATTCATAGCCTATTCTTAGGGTTTCCCTATTGACTTTGACATAATTCAGAGCCCCTTTCATCGTTTTCGGGCCTGAAGGCTTATATTAGGAGGTAGATGCTTTATTCCTGACTGAATATTACATATTGGTAGGGCTTGCCTTTGTACTTTGACAGAGCTATGCGTCTCTTTCATCTTTTTCGGGCCTGCAAGGCCCAAACGAGAGAGACTCCATTTTCCTTTCTTCCTCGGTTGCCCGAGGCGCTTGTAGGTCAAAAGTAATATTTTAGTTATGAGCTGTTGTTCGCTGGAGAAAAACCGGTCAGAGCTGGCCCTTATCGGAAGAATGTAAACGGAGCTCGGGTTTAAGACGCAACAACAGGTGGCCACTGTGGGAGCGTCGAGAGCCCGGGGCCTGGTACAGACGTCTGGTGGGCGGCAGGTTACTGTCTGGAAATTTCCACGAACCAAGGGCTCTCTATATTATCGAAATGCAGCAAGGTAGAGCAGGCAGATGATTTTTGGAGAGGCAGATGATTTTTGGACAGACAGACGATCTTTGGAAGAGAAACGAAGCAGACAATTCTTAGCCACGCAGATGATCCTTTGGAGAGGCCGAAGTTATATCAATCGGTCTGTTAGAGCAGTTGGAGTTAGTTTGTAGCCAGCATTGGCATAATCCGAGTGAAGAAGTTAGTCGACGGATGGTTCTCAGAATAGTGAAAATTATACTAATAGAGTGAAGCTTGGAGGTGAAGACAGTTAGTGGGAGAGAGGAGAAGTCAGTGCAGATTGGACGGTGTAGAGCTGAGAGGCAGAGACGAAGACCAGAGAAGGGTTCCAGTGCTTTGGAGGGGTGACGGAGGTGAAGGTGCATAGCGGTGCAGACGTGTAACCGTGAGTGCAGAGCAGAGTCTGAGATGAGCCGAGGCACAGATGAGAGAGGGACCCAGACGACAGCCAGAACCGGACTACGCAATTATAAGGTGAAGTCTGTCCTGCTATTATAGTGCGCACATATATTAACTCTTTCCTTTACTTTTTAGGCTATGCTTAGATTGCTAGGTGCTACTATGAATGCAATGTTTATTTTTATTGTTTAATAAATGGACCTCAGTTCTTAATGAATGCATCTGAGTATTGTTTCTATGATAGAGTTAACCTTTCTTTTTAGCCAGGTGCTGATGAACAGAAGGATGGGACATCCCCTTCGGAGAAGGTAACTGATGACAGGGGAGAGTGTAAGTCATATCAGGGAATAATTCTTGAATGCAGCGACTTCACAGTTTTTGTGTGTGAGGATTGGATCTCCTATCCAGCATACGAAGAATAATAATAACTCATGTGAGATAGATACTTCCAGTAGATATTAGGTACTTAGGAAATTCCCCAATAGAGAACAGGAGGTATTAATAGGACAGTGGGAACACTTTAAAAGGAGATCGTTCAAGACAGGGCGAGGAGCGAGGGGGTACAGTAGCCCAGGCCGGATCGCCGTGGGATTACAAGTGGGAATACTATAAATAGCTGCTCTCCGACACGAGAGAGAGAGAGAGAGTAGATTAGCCCGAGCCAGATTGTTGTGGGGCTATAAGGTGAGATCATAGGATATAGGATGGAATTCTGTAGTTCCTATTGGATTTAGTGGTATATTAGCTGTGTAAGCTTGTATATATTGTAGGTTCCCCATTCCCAGGTAAGTACCCCAGGTACTGTTGTAAATAGGGTCTGGGAAGGGATGAAGTTACGTGATGCCTGGGTTTGTGGTGTTTGGGTGAGCTGATAACTTGGTCAGAAATTCGGTCATTACATTTGGCGTCTTGAACAGCTTTCGAAAGCCTTGTAGCGCGTTCTCTTGTTATCTTGTCTGTTTGCGCTCGGCGTGTGCGGAAGCTCTTTTTGTATGTTTTCTGTTTATATGTGTATATATTTTTACTGTTGATACCATGTTTTTGAGGAGGTCAAAATCTACTCTTCGATTGCCTATTGAGATTCCAGGGTGGGAATCGACGCCTTATGAGGCGCTAGCTCATGAATGGGCTGATTGTACAGGTTTGAGTGAAAATTGGATTTCTTGGTTTGGAATCGGCGGATCCTGCTCAGGTAGTTTCTTGCTTACGGAAAGCGCCGATTGTGAAGGGTGAAGAACTTCCTATATTAGGAAGGAGAGGTTGGATTTTATTATATGCGTACAGGCTTGTACATGAGAAACTTGAGAAATTGCAGCGTCAGTGCAAAGAATCTGAAAACTAGTTTGTTGAAGAGCAGAATGCTTATACACTTTTGAGATGTCAAAATAAATTGCTTGCCGACAAATTGGATACATATCAGACTATTGCGGAAAGAGCTGCAGTCCGAATTGCCAGATACAAATACAAACATCGACGTGGTCGAGTCAGTAAAAGAAAAGTGCGTTTGGTTGTGGCGAAAGCAGGGCTCGATTGGAACCCTGATGAGTGGGATGGTAATATCTGGGACTCGAATGATTCTGGCTCCTCGGCTGAGGAGAATGAAAATCGTGAATCTTCTCGTACTGGATGTGACTGTAAATCGACTGCTTCTTGTAAATCTGACGATCTGTTTAAGTCTGAGGATCGGTGTGAGAGTGCTGGTCGTGCGGAGGTTTCTGCACATCCTGTCTTTCGGAGGAAATTACAGAATGCTCCTGGCAATCCCAATGGGATTTCCTTGGATAGTTTGGAAGACTTTACGCAACAGGAAGTTAGTGACATTTTAGAACGATTTTGACAGCGGCCTGGTGAGGCCTTACTTACATGGATGGTGCGTCTTTTTGAATTGGGTGCTGCTGGCATTATGTTGGACATGGGAGATTCGCTGAAGTTTTGTTCTTTAAGTTCCGATTCTACTGTGCAAGATCATTTTCGGATTTATGCTAATCCTGGTCAGATTAATTTACTTCAGTTGGCAACGGAAGGTTGTAATCACAAGTATCCTACTGAATCTGATTGGCCCTTGAATGACAAGCCGTGGTATACTTTGAGAGATGCCTCGCAGAGACTGAAAGAGGAAGTGATGAAAACTGCGACTTTTCTTAATACATCTGACAGATTGATGGATGGTTTGTTAACCTCTTCTGTGCGGAATAGGATTATTCGTTCTGCCCCTGTTGCTTACAAGCAAGTTATGATGACATTGTTGATTAATCAAACTGGTTCTCCTTTGTCTGATGTGCTTGAAGCTGTGCGTCAACTTGGTGAATTGGGTGAATGGTTTAAACCGGAAAGGCAATCTAGACCTGAGGGTGCTACTGGTGGATAAATAATCGCTTTACTAGACGTGACATGTATCTTGCCTTATTGGCCGATGGTGTGAAAAAAGAGGACATTGATGGTGAGCCGAATAACAAATTGTGGGCTTTGTTCCGCAAACATGGTTTGGACAAAAAGGAAGGTGCTAGGCGAGTGAGTAAACAAGATCGTACTCATAATCATTCTAGTAGCAGTGAAAATGAGGATTACAGACACAATTCTGACAGGAATGACAGAAATCGGAATGAAAGGGATGTGTCTCCCTGTGGTGCACGAGAGAGAGTGAGAGAAGGGGAGAGAGAGAGAGGGAGAGATGAACTTTTTGAAAATAGACACAGAGAGGGGAGGGATGAATCTCCTGAATTCAGACTGAAAGAGAGACGACACAGGTTTTCTGAGCGGAATTCACAATACTTTGTGGATGACAAAAATCCATTTCGTGAGGGAAACAAATATGAGCAAGAGATGACATTACCAAAGAAATATGAGAGTCTTTACCCTGATTTGTCTTGGGCGTCAGAATGCCTTAAACATGACTAGGAAATAGGTCAAGCTTCAGTGCGCAAATGGGCTCATGGAGATAACAGACCCTATGTAGATATTGAAATTTTTGGGAGACATCATAACATACAAAGGGCCCGAGCATTAGTTGATACAGGAGCGGAGGCCACCTTAATTTATGGAAATCGGAAAAGATTTAAAGGACAATTTTTCACAATTACTGGCTTAGAAGGTAAAGAAACCCCCGCAGTACAAACTGATGTTGAGATGAAAATAGGTAGAATTCCCCGAAAGCAATATTCTGTATTGGTAGTCCCCCTTTGTGAATACATAATTGGAATTGACATTTTAAAAGGCATGACATTATATTTAGATGATGGATGTTATCGATTTAGAGACAGAAATTACATATCATCAAAGTCCGTAAGAGTTGGACGTTTGAGAATTCCCCCTGTGAAAATTCCTCAAGCTACAAAAGTAGTTACCCAGAAACAGTATCGCATTCCAGGTGGACATGAAGAGATTAGTGCCACAATGCAGGATTTAGTGGATGCAGGAGTTATAACCCCAGTTACTTCTGCCTGGAATAATCCCGTATGGCCGGTGCGCAAGAGTGATAATTCTTGGCGCATGACAGTTGATTACCGCAAATTGATTAAACATACACCCCCTTTAACTGTTGCAGTACCTGACATTATTACTTTGATTGAGAGAATTCAAAAGCATTCAGGGACCTGGTATGCTTCTATTGACATTGCTAATGCTTTCTTTTCCATTCCGATTGCCCCTGAGTGCCAGGAACAATTCAGTTTTACATGGAATGGACGTCAAATGACGTTCAGATGTCTTCCCCAGGGCTACGTGCATAGCCCTACGATCTGTCATCAGCTGGTGGCAGAACATTTAACTGAAGTTCCAGTGAATCCACAAATACAGGTGTGTCATTACATTGACGACATTTTAATTCAAGGTGAAACACAGGATATGGTTCAGACCCAATTGGATCAAATTGTAGCTCACTTACAAAGCAGAGGTTGGGAGATTATCCAGACAAATTGCAAGGTCCAGCACAAAGTGTAAACTTTTTAGGTATTAATTGGCATGAAGGAAATCGAGAAGTGATTCCAAAAGTGAAACAGAAAATTGCAGAATTTGCAGTCCAGAAAAATAGAAAGGAAGCACAGAGATTTTTTGGTTTATTTGGCTTTTGGCGTCAGCATATCCCACATTTAAGTCAGATCTTAGCCCCTTTGTACAAAGTTACCCGTAAAAAGAATGCGTTTGAATGGAATAAACCGCGGCAAGATGCGTTTGATTTGGCGAAAAAAGCAATTCAGCATGCTTTGGATTTGTGGCCTGTACGTGATGGTGATGTGGATTTGAATGTGTCTGTGCAAGGCCCGTATGCGAATTGGAGTTTGTGGCAAAAACAAGGTAGGACAAAAGTACCGTTAGGTTTCTGGACTAAAAAGTTGCCCGATGCTGGTGAGCGTTACACCCCATTTGAGAAACAGTTACTTGCATGCTATTGGGCTCTGGTGGATACCGAGCAATTGACTTTAGGACATGATGTGATTTTGAGACCTGAAATTCCTATTATGCAATGGGTTGTGAGTTCACCGAAAACTCACAGAATTGGACATGCTCAAGAAGTGATCATAATCAAGTGGAAATGGTATATACAAGACAGAGCGCGTGTAGGACCAAAGGGTGTTGCAGTGTTAAATGAGCAAGTGGCGCAGGCGCCGTCAGGAGATGCAGAAAGTGATTACTCCGTACCTATAGTACAGGAATCCCCTGTTAAGTGGGGTAAGCCGTTTGATGATTTGTCCCTGGAGGACAGAAAACATGTATGGTTTACAGATGGTTCAGCAAGGTACATAGGAGAGAAAAGGCATTGGAAGGCAGTATCCTAGAATCCGATCACACAAAAACTGCTGAGTACCACAGGTGAAGGGAAAAGTAGTCAGTTTGCTGAGTTATATGCTGTTTATCAAGTCTTGAAACAAGAATTGCCTGGTACATGTCATATTTTTACTGATTCTTGGTCCACTGCTAATGGTTTACCGGTTTGGTTACCGACATGGCACTCACATGATTGGAAACTTCATTCAAAAGAGCTTTGGGGTAAGCACCTATGGCAGGAGATTTGGGAATTACTTCCTCAGAGTAATGTCACAGTTTTTCATGTTGATGCTCATACACATGCAGATTCCCTTGACAAACTTTTTCACCAAATTGCAGATGAGAAATCTAAAATTTCTGAGGCAATGGTGGACAAACCAGATTTTGATTTGGCGGGATTGGCGAAATGGGCCCACCAGAAGTCAGGACATTTTGGAAAAAGAATTACTAGCAGGTGGGCTGCTGACAGAGGAATTTATATTCCTCTCGATTTGATTAAAGATTCCATACTTTACTGTCCTATATGTCAGCATTCTAGACAGCGAGAAGTGCCCCAAATTGTGAAAGGCCAACTACATCGAGGTAAATCTCCTTCACAGATTTGGCAAATAGATTATATAGGTCCTCTTCCCATGAGCAAAAATTATCAATATGTTTGCACAGTTGTAGACACTTTCAGTGGTCTTTTAGTTGCATTTCCCTGTAAGAGAGCTAGCTACCCAGTTAAACACTATTAAAACATTAGAGTTAATCATTTTATACTATGGTGTTCCACTTCAAATACAGTCTGACAACGCATCTCATTTCAAAGGCAAATTGGTACAAGAATTCTGTGTGGAAAACAACATTGAATGGGTGATCCATATACCTTATTACCCACAGGCCGCAGGCCTTGTGGAGAGAATGAATGGCTTGTTGAAAGATCAATTACGTAAGCTTTCAGATGTAACTTTTAAAAATTGGAGAGATCCTTTGTATGATGCATTGCTGATTTTGAACAATCACCCTTATCTGAATTCTAATTCCCCACTAATGCGTTTATTTCCTCCAGCTATTGATGCTAAACCAAACACTGTTGAGTACAGTGATGTATTGGGAGATTTCCCCTGGAGCTCTAGCCCCATGTAGAGCGACCCCAGGTTCTGCAGGCTTGGACCTGCATTCTGTAAACACCATTACTTTAAAGAAAGGATACATTACTATTGTGGAAACCGTAATTGGTGTTCAAATACCCGTTGGAAGTTTTGGATTAATTGCCCTGAGATCTGGCTTAGCCTTAAAAGGTATCCAGGTGCTCGGAGGTGTCATTGACAGTGATTATCAGGGAGAGATTAAAGTGATCCTGTTAAACAGTTGGAACTTAGATTTGCCGATGCACAAATCAGACCGAGTTGCTCAATTGCTAATTATGCCTATCTTCAGTGGCGAGATTCAAAAAGGCACTGCCCCGACTCTGTTAACTGTTCGTGGAAAAAAGGGTTTTGGCTCCACTGATAAACCTGGAGCGAGAGTGTGGGTTCAGTCGCCTACAAATCCCCCTGAACAGGCCGAAATTATTGCAACAGGTCAGGACAATACTGTCCTAGTGATGAGGCCAGGGCAAGATAGCTGGGATGTAGTTCCAGCTGACAAATGTTATTTGCGAGAATGAATAATACCTGTATTTGATTCCATTCTCCTAGACCATCACATGGATTGTTGTTGCCGGAGGTGTCGTCGCTGGACTGCTTTTGGTTTGCTGTGCCGGGAGACGAGAGGGTCCCCAGGACTGGACTAATTCCTTGGACCGAAGACGTCGTTCATATGCGTCGTCGGATTCCTCTTCGAACTTTTGGACTACTCTAGCAACTAGACTTACCAACTCAGACCATTTTTGTTTGACCCCTATGCATTCAGTGACTGATATTTTAGAGACCTGCTTGGTTGCTGTCCCAGCTTCTATGGAAACACTTTCCCATATTTTCAATTTAACTGATGCTCAACCTAATGTGATTTTCAGTGACTTTGCGGCCTATGATTACTGTGCTTTATGTACAGTTCTGACTGATTCACAACCCCCGTTTAATTCCCTGATCACAACTTATAATGTCACGGAAGGCGACCTCTGTTTCTTTATGACCTGTAATCCCAGAAAAATTGGCAAGTGTGTTCAATTGAGACTCAGAAATGCTACTTCATTTTCGACCCATGAAAGGACTTTATGCTTTACTAGAACACCACAATTATGTAGTTCTGTTAAAAATAATATGACTTGTAGACGTTCTGTAGTTACAGCTAGTCACTATCGCATTGTATTATTACCAACTGGATGGCTATTTTCCTGTGGCAATACATCTTGGCCCTATATTCCTGCAAATATTACTGGAGGTCCTTGTGCTATTACTAGATTGAGTTTATTGATGTTTTCTTCACATCCTGCTATGATTTCCCGAACCACACTTGATGCCCCATCTTTAAGAGCAGATTGTGATTTCTCATTACATTTATTCTCTAAGTCTGAATATCTTAGTCTAGCTATCTCTATTGTAGGTGTTCCTGCATTGTCAGTATATAATGCTAAATCAATAGGAAAAATTGCTTGCTGGATGGTTAAGTCTATTAACCATACTTCTGCTGTCTTATCTGACCTTTTATTAGATGCTCAAGGTGAGCGTAGAGCCATTTTACAAAATAGAGCCGCCATTGATTACTTTTTACTCAAACATGGTCATGGCTGTTCAGATTTTGAAGGCCTTTGCTGTTTTAATTTATCAGATCATTCCAGATCCATTCAATCCCATATTGATAAGCTCCATGAATTGACTGAAGAAGTTAGGCAACATATAGATCAAGGGTGGTTTGATTGACTTTTCAGTTGGTTACCTGATTTACACTCCCTACGACAAGTGTTGGGGGGTGTCTTGATTGCGATTTGCATCTTAATCACTATTTGTTGTTGTATTCAGTGTATCCCTTCATTTATCCAGATTTTTAGACCCCAAGCTATGTCTAGATCTGTTAGTTTTGTTTATTATTATTCTTCATTAGATGTTCGTTCTCTTTGAATTGTATTTTAACTTTAGTACAAGCTGTTAGTAGACGACAGTCAAGGGTGGAATGTAGTGGCCGGATAATTTGTTTTATTTTCTGAGTGATGGTGACTGTGGTCTACTACCATCTTAGTATAGTGGATAGATCCCTATTCTTAGCCTATTCTTAGGGTTTGCCTGTTGACTTTGACATAATTCAGTGCCCCTTTCATCGTATTCGGGCCTGAAGGCTTATATTAGGAGGTAGATGCTTTATTCCTGACTCAATATTACCTATTGGTAGGGCTTGCCTATGTACTTTGACAGAGCTATGCGTCTCTTTCATCTTTTTCGGGCCTGCAAGGCCCAAACGAGAGAGACTCCATTTTCCTTTCTGCCTCGGCTGCCCGAGGCGCTTGTAGGTCAAAAGTAATATTTTAGTTATGAGCTGTTGTTCGCTGGAGAAGAACCGGTCAGAGCTGGCCCTTATCGGAAGAATGTAAACGGAGCTCGGGTTTAAGACGCAACAACAGGTGGCCACTGTGAGAGCGTCGAGAGCCCGGGGCCTGGTACAGCAGTCTGGTGGGCGGCAGGTTACTGTCTGGAAATTTCCACGAACGAAGTGCTCTCTATATTATCGAAATGCAGCAAGGTAGAGCAGGCAGATGATTTTTGGAGAGGCAGATGATTTTTGGACAGACAGACGATCTTTGGAAGCGAAACGAAGCAGACGATTCTTAGCCACGCAGATGATCCTTTGGAGAGGCCGAAGTTATATCAATCGGTCTGTTAGAGCAGTTGAAGTTAGTTTGTAGCCAGCATTGGCATAATCAGAGTGAAGAAGTTAGTCTACGGATGGTTCTCAGAATAGTGAAAATTATACTAATAGAGTGAAGCTTGGAGGTGAAGACAGTTCGTGGGAGAGAGGAGAAGTCAGTGCAGATTGGACGGTGTAGAGCTGGAAGGCAGAGACGAAGACCAGAGAAGGGTTCCAGTGCTTTGGAGGGGTGACGGAGGTGAAGGTGCATAGCGGTGCAGACGTGTATCCGTGAGTGCAGAGCAGAGTCTGAGATGAGCCGAGGCACAGATGAGAGAGGGACCCAGACAACAGCCAGAACCGGACTACGCAATTATAAGGTGAAGTCTGTCCTGCTATTATAGTGCGCAAATATATTAACTCTTTCCTTTACTTTTTAGGCTATGCTTAGATAGCTAGGTGCTACTATGAATGCAATGTTTATTTTTATTGTTTAATAAATGGACCCCAGTTCTTAATGAATGCATCTGAGTATTGTTTCTATGATAGAGTTAACCTTTCTTTTTAGCCAGGTGCTGACGAACAGAAGGATGGGACATCCGCTTCTGAGAAGGTAACTGATGACAGGGGAGAGGGTAAGTCATATCAGGGAATAATTCTTGAATGCAGCGACTTGACAGTTTTTGTGTGTGAGGATTGGATCTCCTATCCAGCATACGAAGAATAATAATAACTCATGTGAGATAGATACTTCCAGTAGATATTAGGTACTTAGGAAATTCCCCAATAGAGAGCAGGAGGTATTAATAGGACAGTGGGAACACTTTAAAAGGAGATCGCTCAAGACAGGGCGTTACATATTAGAGCTGCTCCCCGAGGAGCGAGGGGGTAGAGTAGCCCAGGCCGGATCGTCGTGCGGCTGCAAGTGGGAATACATTGGAGCTGCTCCCCGAAGAGAGAGGGGGTAGAGTAGTCCAGGTCGGATCGCCGTGGGATTACAAGTGGGAACACTATAAATAGCTGCTCTCCGACACGAGAGAGAGAGAGTAGATTAGCCCGAGCCAGATTGTTGTGGGGCTATAAGGTGAGATCATAGGATATAGGATGGAATTCCATAGTTCCTATAGGATTTAGTGGTATATTAGCTGTGTAAGCTTGTATATATTGTGGGTTCCCCATTCCCAGGTAAGTAGCCCAGGTACTGTTGTAAATAGGGTCTGGGAAGGGATTTAGTTACGTGATGACTGGGTTTGTGGTGTTTGGGTGAGCTGATAACTTGGTCAGAAAATCCGGTCATTGCACCACTTTATTCCAATCAAGATGGCTTCAGGTGTGCCATACCTTTGTAATAAGTAGGACTGTGTTGAAAGGTAGGGCCGATGTCGACCAAGAACCTTCAGTGTTTGCCCGGCGTTAGCCGCCTCTCATACCATTCAATATTACCAAACAAAGAGGCAGGCGCTGGAGACAGGAAGGCAGGAAACAGGAGTTTATTCCGACGGAGCAGAACACGTCAAATCAGACAACAGGGTATCTTCTCGAGGTGCTCTAGCCGCATCTCTGAGGCCTGGCCTCTTATACACAGGTTTATGGCTTTATTACATACATTGCATCCGTAATGTTTCTTTGAAGGCCAGAAAAGACATCCTCGGAATCCCCGGTCCAGGCCCGTTCCCACACACATCTACAGTAGAGTTCCCACCCCAATCTCAGCATGTGGTGGTTGTCGCGCAGCAGGACATTCCGCTGGGGACGGGAAAGTGGGCGATCGGTCGGATCTGGAGGTGTGAGGGTATGGATTAACCACCGCTCCTTTGATGTGAGGCGAGGTCCTACTGTAGGGGGCAATAAACTGCATCTGTCGGGCTAGGTGATGGCCTGGGATCAGGCCGAACAATCGGGCAGGGAGGAAGAGGTTATCAAAAGGGCCTGTTCCATGAATGGGGTGAAAGAGCGAGGGGGTTCAGCACGGGATGTGGCTCGGAGACAGGGTCGCGTTAGAGGTGTGTTTATGGCCCAAGCAGGAGAGACCGGGGGCTGTCGGGCGCGGGGGAATGCTTGCGAGGCTGGGGAGTGAGGGGGAGAGACGCGCAGGCTATTGGCAGTGGGCAGAGAGGTTATGACACTCAAAATGGCTGCCACCTACGTTCGTGATGGGGCCTAAAAGGGACAAGGTGGCGTGGCCACTGTTTCGTGATTTTCGCTTTACTTTCAACAGTGGCTGTGGTGAACATAAATGAACGCCGCTTATGTATACCTAATTTTAGTCATTTTCCACAGTCCCCAGTTTTTATCATGAGTTAGTTCATTCCTGTTCATATCATAGGTGAGGATGTACAAGCTGACATTAGTTATACAATTTGCTTTGGTAGCCCATATGCATTACAGGCAGATGGAGACAATTCTGTTATCAATGTAGACAGACTCGTACATAACCATGTGTAGTCAATGTGATGGGCGGGGAGGCAGTGCATACAAGATTGCATTAGTTGTGTCATACATTAGACCTGGAGATGGGGACATTACTTAAATGATGCAGGGGATTTCGTTCGAATACAAACATGAGGCCATACAAAAAATGTCCTGGCAGAATAAGGGCTATTAAGTACATTTGAGGTCTGGACTCCGTGAGGATCAAAACTAGACAGCATGTTCATGTGCATAACTGGTGTTCTACAATCATCAAGGTACAGAGTTAACACCTTCTTAGATATCCATGTATAGTTGAAAAGTTGCTCAATTGGGTGTTAATCAATACAAAAGTGGTTGGGAGAGGAATCCAACTTAATACAAGGGACAGTCAAGGGGTGGCAATGTTCAAAAAGGGTTCGTCTTTCCAGTGTCTTATTTACAGCGAGCCATCACTGGTAGGCTTTCATCGTTCTTCCTCTTTCGTTGGCACTGTTGAGCACCGGCGGTGGAGCTATGCGTCCAGCTCTACTTCAGATCTCGCGTTGCAGGGTGTGGCCATTCTTTGCTCTCGGACCACAGTCCTGTGTTTGTCCTGTTCCCTAACTAATCTATCATAGGTACCTTAGGCGGGGTACCCGCATTCCGTTCTTCCTTCGTGACAAACCCTATTCTATCTTTTGTGCTGTGTTTCTTCTCAGAGTCAAGTTCAAAAATTCCATATGAAAAAAGGGGGAGGGTGATGGGGGCGTGCTTTGGGAGGCCGAGGGAAGAGAGGGTGGAGTGGGATCAGATCTGAGACGGACCAAGGAGGGCAGAAATTTCAAGCAAGTGGGCCCATCAATCGGGCACAATGGGCTGGGACTTTCGGCACGAGCTCATCAACGTGCAGGGGCTTCTGGGCGGCCCTTCTTTCCTTCACTTTCCACGCTGAGAATGGTGCCTTGTCCCGCAGCTCTTTGCTCCGTGGCTCCACCTTGGTCGAGGTCATAGATATTCCCCGATCTGCAGCCAGGCTGTGCGTCACGTCCGGCCCCTCTCCTCCGATGACTGCACGTTATCCTTAAATGAGTATAAAAAAACAATTCTTAGAGAACTGGCAGGGGAAGACGTTTACACACTTTAATTTCTCTCCCAACCCCAAGTAGTTGGGGAAACGTTCATTGGTCACGATAGGGTGGATGCTTAGTAATCCTTACATCGGTGTATGTTGTTAACTCATGCATCATTGCTGTAGTGCAGGTCGGCAAGCATTTTTCTATTTTCAAACATCATGTCTGTCTGGTGTTTTACTCCTGTTATATTTGCGAACGTGGCAAGAAGTCTGATATCTAAAAATTACATGGTTTATCGAATTCAAACCGGCTCCTTCAGTAGAGACTCGCGTTTGTCTAAAACAAATCCTGTTGAGCTATATGTTTCTTCAAGGTCTGTTAATTTATAAAAAAGTGTGAAATGCTATTATCATGGGCTTATAGCTACAGTCTTTAAGATTTTCTGGGACGGCTGGTACAGAACTGGGACCATTCTGGAAAAACGGGGACGTATCGGACATTCTATTTCTGTGCAATGGGCGGTGGTAATCCGAATGATGAGGGTGGTGTTACTAAAGCGCTTAAACAAAAGCCACTGACATATAGTTCCCTTTTAAGGGTCAGATTAGGGGACATCAGTCGTCTTACCTGTCCTTTCTTTCTCAGCCAATTAAGTTCCATCATTTTACAGAAAGGAGAGGTAGTAATATGGCAAAATACGATCGTTTTGTTTCTGTCAATTTGTTCAAACACTGTCATGTCTAAAGCCAATTATACCTGTACCGGCGAGGTACAGTGTCGTCATTTATTCAAAAGGGAGCAAGGGAGCCCTCAGAGGGAGAGAGCGTCATGCGTACCAAATAGGCTATTAGTACACTTACAACATAAAAAGAGAGAGAGAGAGAGAAACGTGTATAATAATAGACTATTCAGTGCACACACATATAGAACAGTACGGGTCGGTTTCACGTATAAAACACAAGCTGAGGGAAAACATAAATTCATAGTTTACGTACACACAAATACCAGATACGGTGCGACAGTACATACATCAAGTACGAAAACTTAAGACAAAACGCAGAGCTATTTTGGGCAAAAGGACTTTGCCATGCATGTGGCGTATTCTCACTATTCCCTTTAATTCATTTTGGGGGTCGAGCTCTTCGTTCTCCTTCCTTCCTAATAGTAGACCATTTTTGTTGGTAACCTCGCTTCAAAAATACTTACTCCTTTTTAATTGGTCGGACACTAGTCCAGTCGTGCTTATACTCACGGTGGGGTCTCCCAACATCTAACAAATGATGATCCAAGCTGAGGTAAAGGAGGGGTGTCAGTCGGACGTGCGATGGTGCAATTCTGACTTTTCTATGAGGGTGGAAGAAGAGGGGGTAAATCTAAAACATGACAATATCCCTAATTTCTGGGCTGAGGGGGGGGATTTTGGATGAACCCCAACCCGGGGTATTCTTAACTTTTCTCATCTAGTCCGCACATAAGTTGACTCACTGGTGCGCGACATTTAGGGCGTACATTTGGGATATCGGTTGGGGTTAGGTTCGTCGTACTGAAATAGGCCTTCAAGTTTCTGGCGTAGGCCACTCCCCCATTCGTTAGCTCCAGAGAGAGTCGTTCCTAAGTAAGGAAAGTGCTATATCTCTATTCGTTTTTCACATGCAGGTACCATGTTCGGGCTTAATTTTTCTATCCCAGTGACCGTTCGATCAACACCTTAGTCATACAAAAAGCATTCTTTCGTCAACCCAGACGTGCACCACACATAAGCATTCATACGACACAAATCGGGGCCCACGCGCACATTCATACCATACAATTCTTCTTCTTTCTGCGTGGAACACGGTGCATTCTGGGTCTTCTCCATACTTCAGCTGAAATTCCGATATTAACCTGCAGAGAAAGAGAAGAGGGGGGGTGGTGACAGCGTTCAAAGCACATCAGCGCGCAAAAACACGAAAATGTTTTTACCTACCACGTACCTGACTTATCTTCTTTGGGATGCAGTACCTTGAATCTCGGCATTGAAGCCCAGAGGAGCTGGTCTACTGTCCTATTCATAGATATATCTAAATATCAGGATCTTTTACCTTTTGCTTATGCTGCAGAAATGCAAAATACGACAGATCCTGACTATTCTTTTCGCATTATTCGTATGTACCATGCCTTTCTAATTTTTCATAACCAAAATTGCTTCATTTTACTTGCCCTTTATTTATTTTGAGAATAGTAGCCTTTATCCGAGAACCTACCAATCTAAGTGACTGTTATGAGGCTAGTTCCACATATTTAAAAAAACTTTATTTGTGAAGATGTCAGCATTCAAATACGGGCCTCCAACCATGTAGGCCGGCCACGGGGCAGACGGGAAACGCATGAGGTAAGGAGACATTACACTGTAGTATAGAAGTAAGTAAAGGATGAGCCATTTAATTGAAAAACTAAACGCGACTAACGGTTGCAGGACCAGTGAAGGTTTATTTTATAGTTGGAAATATAACAGGATCAGTTACAATAAAATCGTCCATACGTACACCATGGGCGAGTATCATCAGTAACATTATTTCGGAGCTTTAATAATACAAAAAAATGACAAAGAAAGCACATCGATAGGGTTGTCCGCATGTTCAGTCCGTACCCTTCCCCGCCCGCCGTGTGCACAAAGGTCGCATACATACCCCATAACATCAAGGTTTAAGCAACTAGAACGTCATAAGGAACTGCGAGTCCCGCCCATACTGGCGCCATTTTGGTCGAGGCCGGGCGGGTCCAGAGTATAGTCCAAATGCCTCCAATATCAAGTGGTCGGACCAGAATCCCTTTCGGCAGTTCAAAAGATTCCGTTAATGCCAGCAGAAAGGACAGGCGGCATGAACCGCGACTTAAAAACGAGGAAGGCAAAATCTTCCCTACCGGGTCACGCTGAGGTCCCACCGGAGCTGATCGAGTTGGCAGTCTACAGTGTCTCTTAGTAATTTGGACAAAAGCTGGCGTCAGCACGAGAGCACCACCATCTTGTGGTAACGTCGTGGCCACTCCAGAGAGCGGGACAGCAGGCGTGTCCCTCCACCGATGAGCCGAATCAGCCTCTCTCACGGCACCAGATGTCGACAAGGCGGCGGTCACCCGGTGCAGGGGCATATCCATGGGGGATTGTCGAGCAACAGTGGCGGTTGCCCCCACCGGAAGCCCGCGGGAGTCGAGGGCCCATGAGCCGGCCACCATCTTGTGAGTCCCGTGGCAGCCGCCCTTCACCACGGCCACCGGAGCGGGTCCCTCCCGGTCAGCCAGCCGTGGGGGGGTCCGCGAGTGGAACGCTAATGGCAGTCTTGGTGCAGGAGAGGAACCTCTACCTGGAGGGGGAGGGGGCCGCCCGCAGCATCTCTCCGCGGGCGCCCCACGCCATCTCCTGGCGATGGCGTACAAAATGGCCGGACCCACGACCCTGAGATTAAGAGTCTCATGCTCGATTGATTGAGCTAGCCGGGCCCGGCAACGGAAGAGGGTGCGGAGGTTGAGGAGAGCCACCAGCAAGGCAACTTGTTGGGCACCACCTCTGGAAGTCCTGGGGACGGGTCTCGGCGCGTGGTGTCGCCTTCGGGCTATTCGCACAACGGTCCTCCACCCCAGGCCGCCACCGATGCTACCTCGCCGGCTGATGGCTTTTGTAGACTTTCTAAAGCCCAAATCCTACTAAAAAGTAGCCCAAAGTAGCCCAAAGTAGCCCAACATTGCTACAGCGTCAAGCAGGCGGCAAATGCATTTGGGTTTGTTGTTGCAGCCGTTTGCCATGTAAATAGTTGTTTAATAAATAGTTGTATAATAAAACGTTTTAACATGTTACTTTGCTGGAGTGTTGTATTTATTTATAATATTTGCATAGGGTTTGTCGTTATTTGGGCGGGGTGGGCGGTGGAGCCGAGCTGTCTTGCAGCCATCATGGCGTCGAGTTCGGCTCTTCTCACTAGTTTCATATTTCTCATGAGGGGCTGTTCCTAATGTTTCTATTTTAGCGAGGTCAAAAAGAGATCCCATCAGTGGCCTACTGATTTTGCTCGATTCCTTTTTGTTTTTCCTAACGATTTTTATGTTATTGTTTGCTAGCATGATACAGCGGCTAATCCGCATTTTTTATATTTATGTCCTTTTTATTAGGGGCGTCCTCCGGTGGAGCCGGATGATCTACCTCTGATAAACGGTCCGGGCTGAACCAACTACCAACAAACAGGGCAAAGATAGGCATGACGGGTTACAAAGGGGACAAAAGTCTGCACTACCTATCCTTCACTATCCGCAAAGACTAAACAGAGTATTGCGACTCTGTGCTTATTTGTGAATAGAGAATAACCCAAAGAGAACCAGTTCCGAACGATCAATGTTCGGTCAAACAATCAATCAAATGAAGGATAAAAATAGGCACGACGGATTACAACGGGGGCAAAAGCCTGCGTTACCTATCCTTCATTATCTGCAAAGACTAAACAGAGTATTGCGACCCTGTGCTTGTTTGCAAATAGAGAATGATCCAAAGAGAACCAATTCCAAAACAATAAATGCTTGGATACCAATCAATCAAATGGAGAGGGAAGCAGGCACGACGGATTACAACGGGGGCAAAGGCCTGCGTTACCTACCCTTCACTATCTGCAAAGAGAGAATACTCCTATTCTTCCCTGTTTGCAGACAGAGAATCTCTCAGAAACAAAGAAACAATCAAATGAGTAATACTAGTATTTTCAAACAATCAAACAATCAGCAATTCGTCGTGTTTACACGACCTTACCCGGACCGCATGGACAGTTTCTCGTCTTCCGCTTCCAGCGCCTGATCGTCCTCTATTCTCCGTAATTGCTGTGGCACTCCTGATAGTTCCCAGTCAGGACCGTAGATCACTCGAGAGAGGTCTGCTCGGAACCAGTGAAGTTCGGATGATCGGCTGCCAGACAAGGGTCTATCGGGCAGGTGCACTTCCCGATCGTTGCAGTCGTTCACTCTGTCGTTGGGACCTCTCCCACTGGATCCACGTGTCACTGATGGGCCCCACGTTGGGCGCCAATTGTTGAAAGGTAGGGCCGATGTCGACCAAGAACCTTCAGTGTTTGCCCGGCGTTAGCCGCCTCTCATACCATTCAATATTACCAAACAAAGAGGCAGGCGCTGGAGACAGGAAGGCAGGAAACAGGAGTTTATTCTGACGGAGCAGAACACGTCAAATCAGACAACAGGGTATCTTCTCGAGGTGCTCTAGCCGCATCTCTGAGGCCTGGCCTCTTATACACAGGTTTATGGCTTTATTACATACATTGCATCCGTAATGTTTCTTTGAAGGCCAGAAAAGACATCCTCGGAATCCCCGGTCCAGGCCCGTTCCCACACACATCTACAGTAGAGTTCCCACCCCAATCTCAGCATGTGGTGGTTGTCGCGCAGCTGGACATTCCGCTGGGGACGGGAAAGTGGGCGATCGGTCGGATCTGGAGGTGTGAGGGTATGGATTAACCACCGCTCCTTTGATGTGAGGCGAGGTCCTACTGTAGGGGGCAATAAACTGCATCTGTCGGGCTAGGTGATGGCCTGGGATCAGGCCGGACAATCGGGCAGGGAGGAAGAGGTTATCAAAAGGGCCTGTTCCATGAATGGGGTGAAAGAGCGAGGGGGTTCAGCACGGGACTCCGTGGCTCGGAGACAGGGTCGCGTTAGAGGTGTGTTTATGGCCCAAGCAGGAGAGACCGGGGGCTGTCGGGGCGCGGGGGAATGCTTGCGAGGCTGGGGAGTGAGGGGGAGAGACGCGCAGGCTATTGGCAGTGGGCAGAGAGGTTATGACACTCAAAATGGCTGCCACCTACGTTCGTGATGGGGCCTAAAAGGGACGCTGGGGATGCCCAGACGTGGGTCCCAGGCACTCCACACCACTGGAATCAAGCTAGCCGGGCTGAAGAGAGGTGTTACCTCGAAACCGGTCCGGTCCTCGGATGCTTGATTCCGTTATGGGAAGGACATGGCTTTTGTAGTTCGGACTGGACTGTTCCCATGGGGTAACAGGGTCAGAGCTGATTTGCATATCGCCATTGTCTAACCCAGGGTGGTGTGGAGTGCAAAAAAACGATGGATTTGGGCCCAGATCTTTTGACTGGGGGAGTGTGTGACATTGATCCACATTCAGTCCATCACTTGTTGTTTTTGCAATTGCCGCCCTAAGTGCGCTGGGGATGCCCAGACGTGGGTCCCAGGCACTCCACACCACTGGAATCAAGCTAGCCGGGCTGAAGAGAGGTGTTACCTCGAAACCGGTCCGGTCCTCGGATGCTTGATTCCGTTCTGGGAAGGACATGGCTTTTGTAGTTCGGACTGGACTGTTCCCATGGGGTAACAGGGTCAGAGCTGATTTGCATATCGCCATTGTCTAACCCAGGGTGGTGTGGAGTGCAAAAAAACGATGGATTTGGGCCCAGATCTTTTGACTGGGGGAGTGTGTGACATTGATCCACATTCAGTCCATCACTTGTTGTTTTTGCAATTGCCGCCCTAAGTGCGCTGGGGATGCCCAGACGTGGGTCCCAGGCACTCCACACCACTGGAATCAAGCTAGCCGGGCTGAAGAGAGGTGTTACCTCGAAACCGGTCCGGTCCTCGGATGCTTGATTCCGTTCTGGGAAGGACATGGCTTTTGTAGTTCGGACTGGACTGTTCCCATGGGGTAACAGGGTCAGAGCTGATTTGCATATCGCCATTGTCTAACCCAGGGTGGTGTGGAGTGCAAAAAAACGATGGATTTGGGCCCAGAACTTTTGACTGGGGGAGTGTGTGACATTGATCCACATTCAGTCCATCACTTGTTGTTTTTGCAAAAGGGACAAGGTGGCATGGCCACTGTTTCGTGATTTTCGCTTTACTTTCAACAGTGGCTGTGGTGAACATAAATGAACGCCGCTTATGTATACCTAATTTTAGTCATTTTCCACAACTGTTAGCGCTCTAGTTGTTCTTTAGAACGCTCTGGGACATTCTGTCATTGGGCTATACTTGGGCTACATCTGGGTGATATTTGGGCTACATTTGGGCTCTTTTGTCTCTGGTGGCCATCTTGGGAGACTGCATGTCAGAATTTTTTAATGAAATAGAAGAGGCTTTGAGAAGTCACTCAAAATGTGCCCTAATTTTTCTTTCTGCAGCACTAATCATACTTTCTATGGCAAAATATACCCCTTCATTTTGTTCCTTTTTAAATTAAATGTTTTAAGAGTTACCACTTTATTCCAATCAAGACGGCTTCAGGTGTGCCATACCTTTGTAATAAGTAGGACTGTTAGCGCTTTAGTTGTTCTTTAGAACACTCTAGGAGGCTGCAGTAGAACACAAAGGAATCAACTGACAGTCTCTGTCCTTGTTGGATGTACATGTTTTACAGAGAATGTCAGACTTCATTCTCACATGACTGAGAAAGATAATGTGAATTTACAGAAAATATGCTTTACGTTTAGCTTATAGATCCCCTTCCAAACCACTGTGGGAAAAGCATGAGATAATAGTTTTCTTTCAAACATGATTCATGATATCCCAGCAGAAGGCTTTTTCACATGGTAAAATCACCTTAGAACACACCACAATTCCTAAAATGAGTATGGTACCATCAACAAATGATTTATAATGTAACTAAAGTCCTAATACCCTCTATTACCTACAATGCTTTTTAATGAGGTGCTATCGTGTATATTGGTCCCAAGATGGCTGCCAACACTTCTTGAATGAAGTGCTGACAGCCAATCAGATCTCACGCGTACCCCGTGATTTTTCAAATTTTTGGGGGCCTGGGGGGTCCTTGTGGGACCCCCTGAGCAGGCCTAGGGGGGCAGGGTGCTTCTACCCTGCCCCCTTTTTGAGTTCTACACGTTTGTTTTTCTGCTTTCCTGTGCCTGAGTCTACAAGCCAATCAGAATGCAGCTCGTACTCTGGAAGGTACAGAGTACAGTAAGCTGACAGTAAGCTTACAGTAAGCTTAGATAGATATATATGTGTTTTTGAAGTTAATTTTCATAAAAACCACTGGAGCAATTTTCACTAAATATAGAAAAGGCACCTCTGCGTACCAGTCCCTACAATTTTGCAAAGTTTGGTGTAATTCCATTCAGCGGTTCGGGCTGTAGCCTTGTCTATTCATCCTATGGAAATTAACATGGGGAAAACACGTTTTGGGACCCCCCTTTTTTCTCGGCCCCAGCATGACGAATCCCTCCGAAACTTCCAGGGAAGAAGCGGAGCGGAGCTGGCCTAAATTTTGGAAAATTACACGCAAATTCCTCAACCGGCGCCAAAGTTATTCCCAATAGAATGTTGTGGATTTCCTATGGTAGCTAGGTCCTAACTATATATACCTACTGGCTATCTCCAGTAGGTTATATATATATATGTAGATATGAGACAGTAAAACTTGATTTTTGTAACGGTATTCATACTGTAAGTATTTTCTCTATGTCCATTTCGACATGTGATGCACTAGCACTTTAAAATGGGCTGAGCATATTGCATTGTCATGTGACCAAGGCCGCAGGGACAGTCGAAACGTGTCATGACTAACTGTTTATTGGGCGAATAAACTGTATGCTGCAACAAGTTGGTCCATGCCTTGTATTTCACCTGAATGGTGGAGTGCTGCGAGGTATTGCAGATATATATATATTTATTTTTATTTATATCCAGCTCAGAACTTCATCTCCCACAAAGAAATTAATGAGCCGCACTCGTTTAAGGTTGATGCTCGGTTACTTTATTGACTCGATACAAAAAACACGGACACAGGACGCGTTTCCAGAGGCAGTGACGGGCGTGGCCTACCTGGACAGCTCTAAAGCCAGAGACACAACTGAAGGTAAGATGCATGCCAAAAACACACAATGCATTGCCATCCCACTCAATCCCCAAAACTTGCATGCACAAATAGGAATCCGGTCCATGATTTCAGTAATACCCAGTGAAGCATTTTGGGAAATGTAGTCAAATGTCATGTACATGGGGCAGATACTTAGACAAAGGTCATGTAGGCAACAGGTCCAAATACAAAATGTAAAGTACCCAAAAAAGACAAGCAGGCATGTAAATAGTGTCAGTTTAAATTGTATAAATAATTTAAAAAAACACACAACTCGTGTGATTATTTTTTTTTTTTACAGATGCACCAACTACCCAAGCCACTATTGCACCAGTGGAAGAGTCCGCTTCAGCAGAAGATCAGGCAGGGCAGGAGAATCAGAGTGCCACTACTGACACACCTACAATACCAACAAAAAGGCGCAAAACTGTCCCTGCATTAATCCAAATGCAATCAGGATCCACAGATGCTGAAGATGAGCCACAGGCTGATGGATCGCCTAGGGCTTCTCAGGGCACATCGCAAACCACCACATCAAACATGACTGGCAGTGGTGCCAGACAGAGGGCACGGAAGGACACCAGCAATGCCACCACAATTTCAGAGTCTGTTTTTGCTGGCCTGGAGGGACAAATGCTACAAGTGCAGCGCCTGCAAAGTAAAGGCATAGCGTCAATTAAACGACAACTGGCACGGCACAATAGGCACATGTCTGAGGTGAGAGTCGGCATCATACAAATTGCAACAACAACATAGGCACATTTGAATAAAGCTAGAGCTGCTAGCCAGGCCCAGCGCAGGGAGCAACAACGCCTAACAACACGGCTAGACCAATTTGCCCGGGCTGTGAGCTGACAATCCACATCAATAGCCATGCTTTGCAGAAGAACAGTGAGCATGCAAAATGCAATGACACACTGATGTTAGGATGTTGCCAGGAGCCTGGTGCAGGTGACACATTCTCTTGATCAGCTACGTGCAGCTGTAACTGGGGGCATTGTTACACCAGGTAGCATTGACACAGATGGGCAATCAAGCCGTAGTACACCTACTCCACCAATACAAGCTGAAAGGCGTAGGAGTGGGCATCAGGGAAGAGGTGTGGAGCACGACACTGAAAACACAGACCAGGGTGACGGTGCAGAATCAGGGCGTTCACGCCGTAAATGAGGCAACAAAATGCACAATGGAATGTTGTGAAGCAACACATCCCATGAGGACTTCAGTAAATGACATATTGGCACTGTCTGGAAAAGAACAGGTGCAAGTTTGTGAGTTACACTCACATTGTGTGACATTACTACTCCTGCATTTAAGGAAATACATTTTGTTTCTTAAAAACAACATTAAGCATTGTGGTGTATTCTCTTACCTAAAAGTAATTTCGTGTGCTGTCATCACGTCGCATGCGCCCAGCAGATGCCCCAGCTCCTCCTGCACGCCTCTGTTGGGGGGCTTGTCCCTCCTCATCTGATGTGTCAGAGTCAGTCAGTTCCACAGGGGTGCCCTTTTTGATAGCAATGTTGTGGAGCATAGCGCAGGCCACCACTATTTTGCAGCATGTTTCTGGACTGTACTGAAGAGTGCCTCCACTCTTGTGGATGCATCGAAAATGGCTCTTGAGTATCCCAAATGTCCTCTCAATAGTGGCTCTTGTGGATCTGTGGGAGCTGTTTTATCTACACTCTGCCGCATTGGTAGGATTGAGGTAGGGAGTGAGAATGAACTCACGCACAGCATAAGCACTGTCTCCTACATGGGAGTAAGAAAACGATGTTTAGTGAGATGCTGCAAGTTTAAAATATTCCTACTAATGTTTGAGTGTGCCATGAAATTACCTAGCAGGTATCCCTCTCCAAAATCTCCATTACTTAGTCTGCGGTGTAGGGCACAGTGTCTGAAGATAAAGGAATCATGGGTGCTTCCTGGGAATTTTGAAACAATATCAGTAATGAGATGTTTTGCGTTGCATACTACCTGGATGTTGATTGAATGGTATGATTTTCTGTTTCTGAATTCCTACTCATTGAGTGATGGGGGGTAGAGTGCAACATGTGTCCCGTCTACACAGCCAATCCCATGTGGGAATTGGGCAATTTGATAAAAATCAAGTTTTAGGAAATTTAATGTGGACATGCATCCTCTGCATCATGGCATTGAGGAAAGCATGGAAGAAACGCGAGAGTGCGCTCTGGGACACCCCTCCCACTGTGGCAATTACCCCCTGGAAACTCTCTGACGATAGGAGGTGCAGTGAGCACAACGCCTGAATATGTGGGGGAATGGTGTGGGCCCTGTGTGTGGGGTGCTGAAGCATGGGTGTGAGCTCCTCTATCAACTCCAGAATACTGTCTGTATGCAGCCTGTAGTGCACATGGATGTCCCCCACAGTGCGTTGGAAGAGGGTGATGCGTGCTCTGTAAATCCTCTCCTGGCGTCTCCCTCTCTCTTCATCCTCACGAATACGCAGCCTCCTGGCTATAACATAGAGCCCAGCCATTGTGAGAAACCACAGATGCATCATGGGCCACTTTATATAGGTTGCACCTGGTTACCACCGGGCCAGAGTTGGTGGTAATTGTGAAATGCAAAATGCAAAATTGCGATTTTTGCACATTTTTGCTACATATGATTTTGCGAATTCGCATTTTGCGTGACGGTATTTGCAATTTTTGCAATTACTGATACGCAGATTTGCGAATTCGCATATTTTTTCGCAAAACATTTTTTCGCAATTTTGCTAATCGCAAATTTTGCGATTAGCAATTTTGCATGGAACTTTTCTTACCTACATACCATTTCACAGATTTGCATTCGCAAACGCAGAAATTCACCGAATTTCAGCGTTTGCGATTCGCAAATGGCTACCTACATATGCCCCTACACTCCTAGAGCTTCCGGTGCACTTCTAATCAACATAAATAACTGACTCAACCGTAAAGCATAAGTTAAACAGAGGCGCCATATTGGAACAAGCAATTTAAACAAATAATAACATATATATATTACCTACTGGCGGTCGCCAGTAGGTAGTTATATTTAGGACCTCGTTTCTATTCAAATAGAGTTTTTTCTTTTGATAATATCTTTGGCGCCGGTTGACGAATCTTTGTGAAATTTTCAAAACTAGTGGGGCGCTCCGGTCAGCTCCGGTTTTGAAAGTTTCGGGGTCATTCGTAAAGTGGGGGCCGAGAAAAAAGGGGGGTCCCAAAGCGCATTTTCCCCATGTTAATTTCCATAGGAAAAATTGGAACAGGCTACAGATCGAGCTGGTGAACGGAATTACACCAAATTTGGAAAAGAAGGTAGCCCTTGGATCATAACAAGACCTTTTTTTTTAAATGGTGTAAATCCATTCGGTAGTTCCTGAGAAATTAAAAAAAGAAAAAATATCGATATCTGAGCACCGAGGAGGGTTTGCGAACCCTCCCGGGCACAAGCTTCACTCTGGTTGGCTGCCAACACTCTAATCCAGAATGTGTTGGCAGCCATCTTGTGGCTGAGTCACAAGAAAAGAGTTTTAAAAAAGGTGAAAAACAAGAAAAGGGGGCAGTGTAGAAACACCCTGACCCCCTAGGCCTGCTCAGGGGTCCCACAAGGACCCCCAGGGCCCAAAAAAGTTTTTTTCTTTTTAAACAGCAGAATTTGCGTTGGGATCGTGAATCCTGCTGTGAAAATAAATTTTTTTAAAAGTGCGGGCTTCACGCTTTGTTATTTGTAAGCCCCAGGGTGGGCCAGGTCCCGGGGGCAATGCCAAAATATATTTGTGGGGGCCCGCTGGGGCCCCTGCAGCCCCTGGGACCACCACCTCCCCGGGGCTTCATTCATTGTGTGCAGGGGGCACGCAGCCCCCCTAGCCCTGGGGACCGCCACCTCCTTGGGGCTTCCAATAAAATGCATGGGGGCTCCTGCCCCCCACCACACTGCCCCGGGGACTGCCACCTCCCCGGGGCATTCTTTAATTGGGCGTGGGAGGCCTCACGGGACACCCCAAGGCCCTGGGGACTACCACCTCCCCGCGGCTTAATTTAAAAAAGTGAGGGGGGTGCTCCTGCCCCTCCCCACACTGCCCCAGGGACCATCACCTCCCCAGGGCACTGTTTTTTAAAATTCGGGGGTCCATTATGGACCCCCAGCCCCGGGGACCACCACCTCCCCAGGGCTTTAAAAATGCTGGGATGGGGGCAACGTGCCCCCCCCCACCTGGAGCCCTTGATGGCCGTGGGGACCGCCAACCCCCATGGCCGGCACCTGCAGTGTCCCTGGGTGCCCACTCCCCGGGACATTGCTGTTTGCTATGCTGTTTGCTATGGCGATGGGGTCCTCAGGACACAAGAGGACTTCATCGCCCCACCAGCAATGCGCCAAGAGGCGCGTCTGCAGAGTGGTGTAAAAAGGCGCATGGCCTCGGACCACCTCTCTGCAACGCAGCTCTGTAGGGCTTATTGGAGGTACCTGGTGGGCTAGTTGGCCCCAGGGACCCTTCAGGACTGAAGGGGACTTAATCCCCCAATTTACAACACGCCAGGGTGCGTGTTTGCACAGTGGTGCAGGGAGAGGCGGGGCCTGACATAACAAGTGTTCAAACACTCCCCCGGGCACATTGTAAATTGGGGGATTAAGTCCTATTCAATCCTGAGTGTCCCTGGGTGCCAACTAGCCCACCAGGTACCTCCAGTAAGTGCCATAGAGCTGCATTGCAGAGAGGTCGTCCGAGGCCACGCCCCTTTTTATACCTCTCTGCAACCCAGCTCTGTGTGCTTACTGGAGGTATCTGGCAAGCAAGTTGGCCCCTAGCGACCCTCAGTATTTAAGAGGAATTAATCCTCCAACTGGAGGTAATAGGAGGGGTAGTTGGCCTCCAAGGTTGACGATGGGGGCTAACTACCCCTCCTGTTACCTCCAGTAAATCTCCCACAGTGGGATTACTAAGAAGTGTTTGGAGGCCATGCTCATCTTTCTCCACCACTCTGCAAACGCAACTGCTATGTTATAGTTAGAAATTAGCGTTTAAAAAACCTTTGAAATTCACCAAAACAACATAGGTTTCAGGGTTGTTATAGTTAGAAATTAACATTTAAAAAACCTTAGCAATTCATTTAAAAAACCCTAGGTTTCAGGGACGTTATAGTTAGTTGGACATTTCTCTCATACAAAACCAGAGAAATTCTGCCATTATAGTTAGTTCAGCTAACTATAACTTGCGCCCCCGCAATGCACTGCTGATGACGTCACATATTACATCATTCATGACATGGTCAGTGACATCACTGATGGCATCACTGATGACATCTCAAATGACATCACTGATGACATCACTGATGGCGTCATCTAGTGACTGTGTGTTTCTATAAAGTTTAAATATGTTTTATATATAAGGTGTATTGAAGAATGAGTGGGTGTATAAGTGTCTGGATGGAGAATTTAGTAGGTGCATGACTGACTGTATAAATTAGTGATTAAATATGTCTTACTGAATGCATGGCTTAGTGACTAAACTATGTGAATGTCTGTATCAGTCTGTCTGCTGCTGTGTATGTGCTGCATGGGTTGGCCAGTAGCTACATGAGTGTATATGGGTTATCGATTGGTTGCCTGAGTATTTGTATGGGTGCCTCAGTTTCTTTGTGAGTGGTTGGTTGGTGGATGACTCTGTGCATAGATGTGTGAGTTGTTGATTCACTGAGTGTATGGGTTTGAGTGCATGTGGAAACAGCTGTATGGGTGGGTGAGTGTGTGTATGGGTGTGTTGATGAGTGAATGGATGTCTCAGTGGTACATGTCCAAGTAACTACATATCTAAAAGGCAGTGTATGTGAGAGTTGGAGTATATAAATGACTATATGTGAGAGTCAGTGATTGCGAGAGTGGCTGTATGGATGAGTGTGTACTTGTATCAGTGATTGTATAAGAGAGTAAGTATGCATTAGTATCTGTATGAATAAGTGAGGTTGTGTGTGTAAAACTGTATAGTTGAATAAATGGAAGTGTGATTGATTCTTTGCATGACTGAGTAGGTGTGTGTGTAACTCTGGATTAGTAGTGGTGTGTGAGTGTCTGCGTAGGTATATGAGTGCATATGATAGTGTTGTATTGATGAGTGACTGCATGTATGAGTCATTGTATGGGTGAATGAGTGGAGGTGTGTGTGTAGACCTAGGAATCAGTGAGTGCGTATGTAGTGACTGATATTGATGTGTCTATGGTTTCGAAAATGGTAGTCTGCATTTTACAGTGGGTGTATCAAAGGTTATATTAGGATGTGAGGAGGTGCATCAGATTTTCAGGTGGAAGATGTCATCAGTGAGGTCATTTGAGATGTCATCAGTGTTGTCATCAGTGATGTCATTGATCATGTCAGTGCTGCAGTTGGTTGTTGCAAGAATAAACCGGATGGTGGTTTACTGTAGAGTGCGTCCTCAATGCTCTTGGGCATTTGGTGAAGAATATATATATATATATATATATATATATATATATATATATATATATATATATATATATATATATATATATATATATATATATGAGGTATGTTGGATTCCCAACACCGGCAGACGCAGCAAGGCAGCCACGCACACAAGCAGGAACCAGCGAGACCCAAGAAGTTGCAAAATTTTCTTTATTCAAATAAAGCCCAGCACCAGTCCTCCATGACGCGTTTCGGCTAAGGATAGCCTTGATCACATGTCAGCGTCAAGGGGGCTGACCACCCATTTAAAGTGCAAGAGTGCCATCACATGTCATAGAAATCAAAGAAATACTGTTGATTTCAAAGCCTCTTAAAACAGAATCACGGCATAAATGCCAGTGTTTGCACATTCAATATATACAGCAAAAACAATCATGATATAATATCAGTAAAGTACATAATGCAGACACAATAATATTTGTAAAACCTCAGTGGATAAAAAACAAGTTGAATAAGTATTCATGGCAACGGCTAGGGAAAACTTTAAAAAATGTATATAAAAGTTAAAAGCCGAATAAATATAAATATAAATAATCATATTAATGCCTAAAAATCCAAAAAACCACAGTATATGGGTATAGGTTAGGTCAAATATCTGCGGGAGTTTATACAAAAACATATCTCTAAATCCCTGTTGTCATGGATTCAATACCTTACGTGGATTTAATGCCCAAGTGAGCTATTATGTTAACACTGAGGTTAAAAAGTGCTGGCTGTACACTGCCGGGCCTCATTGGCGAGGACGGCGTGACGATTACGGAGCCGGCCGAACTTGCGGCGAGTTTCGCCGATTACTTTCGGTCACAGTATGCCCCACACGATAGTCTAAGCGCCGAAGATGTGGCTAAATTCATTGACGACTTGCCCCCTCGGGCGGTGTCTGATGAGGCCAGACGGGACCTAGATGCTCCGCTTACGGCGGAGGAGCTTGGGGAGGCGCTGGGCCAACTTAATGTTGGTAAAGCTCCAGGCCCGAACGGCTACCCATGTGAATTCTTTAAGAAATTCCAGCTTCTCCTTGGGACCCATTACCGGTCTACCCTGGAGGCGGCACGGGAGCGGGGCAGATTGCCACCTGACTGGTGCCATGCCGAAATCGTTGTTTTTCAAAAACCTGGCAAGCCCCCAGACAGACATGACTCGTATCGCCCCATTTCGTTATTGAATATAGAAGCCAAGATTCTAGCAAAGGCGTTGGCGAACCGCCTACTCCCCTATATGGTGGATTTGGTCCACCCGGACCAAGCAGGCTTTATGCCACATCGGGCGACGCGGCACAACATCCGGCGAGCGCAGGCGGCGGTGGACGCGATGGGGGTTCTGGGAGAGGAGGCGGCTTTGTTAATAGCAGACATCCATAAGGCGTTTGATTCCGTCAGCTGGACGTACCTTTTCGCGCTCCTGTCTCGTCTCAACCTGGGTCCGGTGCTCCTATCGTACATCTCGCTGCTGTATACAGACGTCACGGCGTCCGTTAGGGTCGCTGGGGCCACATCGGAGGTATTTTCCATCGGACGGGGGACCCGTCAGGGGTGCCCGTTGTCCCCGTACTTGTTTGCGCTGGCTATGGAGCCCCTAGCGTCTTGGGTTCGCATAGACGCACAGCTCCGGGGCTTTGTATGGTCTGAAACCCTTGTGGATAGGATTGCCTTGTATGCGGATGACGTCCTCTTCTTTATTACTGACTTGGACCGCTCTGGGCCCCGAGTGTTAGAAATAATGAGAATTTTTGGTGAGGTCTCGGGTCTTCGCTTGAGCATAGGCAAGTCTACCCTCTGGGTGTTGGGAGGCGAGGTGGAGGTGGGCCTCTGGGCGTCGGGCTTACGGCGGACGACCGACGGTCTGAAATATTTAGGGGTGTTCCTTTCAGAATCCGCCAGTGTTACGTGGGAGCGTAATATCGTGCCTGTGTGGGTTAAGGTTCAAGAGGATGTTAAAACTTGGTCTCGGATGCCCTTAACCATTTTTGGCAAATCTGCAATATTCAAGATGGTGGCTCTTCCCCGTCTATTGTACCAATTACAGAACTACCCCCACCCCATCCCTCCCCAGTGGTTTCGACAGGTTAATTCTGCCCTGGGTCGCTTCTTGTGGGCCGGGGGCGCAGCCAGAGTGGCCTTGAAGACGTGCTTCCTCTCCACGTATTGTGGAGGTTTGGCCACCCCGGATCTGTTGTCATATTATCAGGCCTCGCAGCTGCTAGTACTCAATGAGTGGTGGTATGGCGACAGAGGGGACCCGGCGTACGCCCTGGAGCGCTCCTTGATGGGTGACCATACATTGCACACGGTGCTATACTCGGCCCGGCTGCGGCGGGCACTGCCATGCGTCTCGAGGGTAGTCTTCGCTGTGTGGCGGCAGGCGTTACGCCGAATGGGTTGGTGGGGTAGTCTAACCGCTGAGACACCGCTGTGGCATAATGGACAACTCCCCAGTCTGATGACCCTTCCGGGATTCGATGGCTGGGACGCAGTTGGGATATCGACGTTGGGACAGGTCATGTCCGGGACTACTCTTAAGTCCTTCCAGGATCTTAGCGCTGAGTTCAGTATGCCCCAGACCCAGTTTTTTCGCTATTTGCAATTCCGGCACGCACTCACGCCCAGTGTCGCGAACCTCGACTCGCTCCCTGAGTTTATCCCCATTGAAGCTAAGGTATTCATGGGGGACCTTGGTGACAAGAAGATCTCTCGCATTTATCAGACGATGGTGACCCACTGCTCTTCTACCTTACTGCCTTTGAAGGCAGCTTGGGAGGCTGACATAGGCCCCCTGGATGAAGATGACTGGAGGGAGGCCCTGGAGTCCCCGTGCGGAACCGCGATAGCGATGCAGCTTCGCCTCATCCAATTCAAGTACCTTCATAGGGCTTATTATACACGAGAAAGGCTCTGGAAGGCTGGTCTGATTGGCTCGTCGGAATGTCTGCGGTGTGGCGCGGCTGTCGGTACATTGTTGCATACGGTGTGGTCATGCCCTAGATTGATTGGATTCTGGAGGGGCGTATGGAATTGCTTGTCTGAGGTCTTGGGGTGGGACCTCCCGCGCACCCACCGGTTGGGTTTACTCCATATACTCGAGGGCGTGGGTGGAAACATCTACAAGCGCCACTTATTACTGCTGGGCTTAATAGTGGCCAAAAGAGATCTAGCCAGAGCGTGGAAGAGTGTCCGGGCCCCCCCCCTGTGTGCATGGAAGGCTGGTTTGGATTTTTATATGGGATTGGAACGACCTGTGTTTGAGGCGAGGGGCTGCCCCAATAAGCATTTTAAGATCTGGAAGAGATGGGCGGAATACAGGGGACTGCTCCTTGATCCCCCGGAGGTACATGAGGAAGAGTTATAGGCGATGGTACTTGAGTGCCTCCTTGCTATGTCATGCACTATCTATAATTTCGGGTTTATAGCCTCTTTGAAGGAAACGAGCTCTACAGTGGGATTGGGCCAAACGACATTCCTCATCATTGCTGCAGATTCTCCTGATGCGGAGCATCTCCCCGTAGGGGATACTCCGTATCAAGTGTGCTGGATGGTGACTACCAGCATGCAGCAGTGTGTTACCCGCTGTAGGCTTCCGATATATATATTCACTGAAAAACCATAGGTTTCAGGGAGATTATAGTTAGTTGGACATTTCACTCATACAAAACCAGAGAAATTCCACATTATAGTTAGTTCAGCTAACTATAACTCGTGCCCCCGCAATACACTGTTGATGACGTCACATATTACATCAAATGGTAGCAATGTGCCAAATACCGATTCGGTAATTACCGAATGTTACCGATTCGGTAAGTATTTCGGTAAAAATACTTACATAGTATTTACCGATTTGTAAATACCGAATCGGTATTTACAAATCGGCATTTGTATAGTGTCAGACGTATGGAGTAGAATCTCTGTGATACCTTTCCATGTTGCTGCCTGCAGTTTGGGTGGTGCATATGCCGACACTAATGTGTATTCCTTTCTCCTCCATGTGCCTCTCACCCCCACATATGTTCCCTGTGGGTCCACCCATATCTGGCCCACCTGGAATGGTTATGTTTTCCTCAACAGTATTGCCACTCCCCTCGAGCCCTTGGTGAATCCTGCATGTGCTAAGACTGTGTATTGCCCTCTCGCTAGGAAACCGCATTTGCTCCCCATAAGGTGCGTCTCCTGCAGCAGCACGATATCCGGGCCCTGCCGCTTGATGTATGCGTTCACCAGGCCCCGTTTAATTCTACTGCCTAGCCTATTCACATTCCATGTCATTATCGAAAGACCCTCCAGATCCTGTCCCTCATCTATGTGTCTACCCGGCATCCCTCCATGTCCTGTGTGTCCTGGGCGCTCTCTAGTGGAGTGTCCTGCAGTGCGGCAAATACGACCTTCCTGACATGACCTGTTCCTTCTCCCTCTCCCCCACCCCCCTCCCCAATCATCCCCACAACTCCTTCAAACTGGAAACACCCATAACTCTCCCCTGCCCCCCCTCCCTACCACCCCCTCTTCAGTCTCAACTCCCACAGAACCAAGACTGCAGGCGGAGAGGGTCTGTCACCCTCACTCAGATCCCCCCTCTTTAACCTACAATTGCAATCTACGTAGCGGGTGCGTGGCCCGTCCCCGCCCGATCAACCTGCAATGCCCAAGAACATAACATAGAAATAAATAGCAAACGATAAGTAAAGGGGAATTTGTAACTTGCGTGCCCCCTCAGCGATGAGCTGTAATCTCAGGTACCAGTCCTGTCCCTTTTCAGGAATGCGAGTCCTGTGTCCCATTGCTCGGATCTTCTGCCAGTCCAGGTACATCCTGCTCCATTTCTCGAATTGCAGTCACCAGGAGATGCAAAGAGTGTCTCTCCTCTTCCTCCCCTTCCGATGATCGACCCCCTGTGTCGTCTTCTCCTTCGGAGCGAGCCTGCCTCGCCAGGCAACTGAATCGAGACCCCGTCGCTGCACTTCCTGCTGATGACGCAGAGTTTCGTCTCCTTTGTCCCGATGCATTGAGACCTGGATATGGTGTCGTCTGTATGCTTCTTCTGGTCCGCTGTATTTTAGATCTTTGGGTCTTTGGAGGACTTCGCCGAAGTCTGGCGGCTGCCATCTCTTCCCTTATCCTATTTCCTTCGGCCTCCGCCCCCTGGAATATAGGGCGCTTCTCCAGCCACTGCCAGGCCTCTTCCAGGCGGTTGAAGAAGTGTGTTCTACCTTCAAATAACACTTTCAGTTTTGCCGGAAAGAGCAACATGTATGTTATGTGCAGGTCCCTCAGCTTCGCTTTCACTGCATTATAGGTGCGTCGTTGTTTTTGTACCTCCTGGCTGTAGTCCGGGAAAATCATAATGTTCGTATTTTCTAGGCGGATCTCCCCCAACTTCCTGACCTCTCGGAGTATTAGATCTCGGTCCGCAAAGTTAAGGTAGCGTGCAATGTCCGGTCTCTGCCTTGCACTCTCCGACGGCTTCACCAACATCGCCCTGTGTGCCCGTTCAATAACAAAGCAATTCGAGAACTGTGCTTTCGGAAATGTTGTCCTCAGCCAGGAATGTAGATAGCTCGCCATGTCCGTCCCTTCGATGCCTTCTCTAAAGCCCACAAAGCGTAGGTTGTTGCACCTCGCCCTGTTTTCCGCATCGTCTACCTTCCATAGCAATTGTCGGTGTGATGCTTGAAGTTCATCCATGTTTTTCTGGAGGGTGGTGAGAGAATCTTCCGCCTCACTGATCCGTGTCTCCGCCGTCGTCACCCTCTCTGTCAGATTACGGATGTCTTGACGCAGTAGCATCACCTTCGAGCCTACGTCGCCAATCTTGACCTCCAGGGCAGCCCGTGATTCTTGGATATCCGTCCTTGACGCTTGTATTGCCCCCATCAGCAGTTCAGTGTCCGAGCGCGTGCCAGAGGCCGTAGGTGCCGCCTCTTTCTGTGGACGGGCCGTGGCGTAGTTATCCACGGTCTTCTGCCTTGAGGTTTTGGCAACTGGGTCTTTCTTCCCCATCTTGTACCCTTCTGGGCCTTCACCCCCTCAGACGGCTTCCTTACGCACTCCTCACCACCTTTTTGTCGTCCGCGAGTGGGGGGTCGCCTTCCGTAGACCACTGTTATGGTGGCTATCCTTGAATCCATCTGTTCTCTCTTCCTGATTTCTTCGTCCGTACTGCAACCTCCTCTCTCAATGGTATCCCTCCCTCCGGTGACACCTTGATTCTTCTCGAACTCCGTGGGCCTCTTGGCCGCCTGCGCCGTGTGGGGCCCAGAGGGATGGGGTCGGTCCTCCCCTGCGGCGCACCTGCACCTCACCTTCGTTGCTGATCTCTCCTTGCAGCCTTGGCACCGTTCGGCAGCCGCCTTCCCTATTGCCTTGTATGGCTCGCACCTCTCTGCTGCGCCCAGCCTCAGCCCCCTGCGTGTGTCTCCTCAGTGTTCCAGGCGTCTGTTTGCGCAGCGAGGGCCCGGCCCCGCTCCCTGGACCCTCTGCAGTCTGCCCGCCACTGCAGGCCTCTCCCGTCAGATGCAGGGGGCGGGGGGCAGCAGGCCTCATTCCAGGCCCGTTATTCCACTCCCCCTCCTAGCTGCAGTCCCCCCAGCCACTCTCTGCCGGGCTTGACGTCTCCTCTCTCGGTTGGCCGAGCTTCCTCCCGTAGATCCGGGGGCAGCCGGTGCTATGTAGCTGCACCCGGGGCAGCGAAGGGGGAGGGAAAGGCGTCCCGGAAACTCTCCTCGTTTGCCCTCTTTACCGGCGTGTTTCTTACGGGCCCCGGCACCCGGGTCGCCCCTCCTCCGTCTCCCGGTCTCCCGCACCCCCCCGGGAGGTTCCTGCCGGCGGCCTCTGCTCTTTGACTCGCACCCTGGCCGAACTCGCTCAATGCGTCCACTCTATGATGACCCCTGGGCCTGGGGTGCCCTCAGGTCTCGACCGTGGTCGGGACTCGGATGCTCTCTCTGGGGCCCCGCCCCCTCGTGCTGGTCCGCCGCCCCGCAAGCGGCCGCACCAGGACCAATACCCGTTTTGGCAGCGCTCCAACCCACCGCAGCTATCGAGCACGTCTCAGTTTGCTTCTTGGTGGTTCCTGCGCTATTCTCTCCGCAGCGCTCGGCCCATTTCAGCCTTGGCCCGCCGCCATCTTGGAGCACCCGTCCCGGAGCACTGTCGCTTCTCTGCTGGATTACTCTGTTTCCGAGTGCGGGTGGGCAATTTCTCGGTCTCCGGGCGGTGCTGGACCCCTCCGGACCCACATCCGTCGTTTTAGGGTTGCAGGACTGGTGTTAACGTCGGATCTTAGAGCAGCTCATCTGGCGCTACACCGGAGCAGGTCTTATCCGGCCATGCTGATGGCCACGCCCCCCTACTATTGTCATGCTTCATCATCAGGTTCACCTTGACTTCTAAAGGTCAGGGTGCTCTTGACCATGTTCCAGGGAGCTCTTATTAGAAAAGAAACTAGGGAGCGTAACTAAAGATTCAAAATCCCTCAACCACTCCAAGGTATCCCTTTATTTGAGGAGTGGGTGGGGACAGTAAAACTAAATAACATATGGGGGTATGTATGAATCAATAGTCCTATGACCCTTCCTCAACCAACATGCTTCAGCCCTCTACACTTGCAGGCCTGAAGAAGTCCCAGGCTTTCAACAGGGTGATTTCAAATATGTATCACCTCCCCCGTTATGCAGCTTTTGGCACCGTTCAATTGTGTATAGCATGCATTTCTCAAGCGCATGTAAAATAATTGCCACTTCTGGTCCGACTTGTAAAAAGAAAATTTTGTTTCACGTTGTGAAACATTTATTTTGTTCGCACAACAAATGCTATTGTTATATCACGTGCCATTGTGTGGCTGCTCAAATTGTAGCATGCCCTATTCCCATGCACATGACTACTACTGCGCACTGAACGTATAACGTACATTCCATGCAACTCGTGAAAAACACTCACATGCGGGCCTCCGAAACGTGTGCATGCATCAACTTGTCTTCCTGTGTTCAGGATGCAAGATCATACGTAATTGCATTATTATGCAAGTTCACTTTTTTGGGTTTAGTGCCCAAGTTGTCTATCGCTATAAACCTCATTCACACCATGTATCGGATTACATTAGCAGTCAGGCATCACAGAGCATATATTATCATGGTTATTATGCCGCAGCAACTCACCCACAATCTGGGAAATTGTAAACCCCATGGGGGCGGAAGTTCAAGAGGTTGGCCCTGTAGTCAAACCCTATGGCAGTTAAAATGATAGAAAGGTAAAACAAACCATTGGTCAGTATGGGAAACAACCTTTACAACGCAGTCATTACATCGCACTACACATACAACGCAGTCATTACATCGCAACATCCCTTACAACGCTTTTTCACTACAACGCAGACATTACAACGCATACCATTACAACACATGACACTACATCGCATGTCACTACAACGCAGGCATTACAATGCATACCAACACAACGCATACCATTACAACGCATAGTACCCAGTGATTCATTTGTGCCGGTGCTTTCCGGTGCTTAGCACTGGCACTTATTTCTCAGGGCCGGGACTATGACAGTTATGGATGTGTTCGTATTTTTCATTTAATTGCACAAATGTTAAAGAGCCCTCTCAAACCTGTTGTAACTCTACCGGGTTCTGTGGCATTGAATTTATATTCGAGGTGTAGTAATGTTGCTGAAAAACAGTCACTACGCATCAAGAGGCATGTTTCTGTTTGTTCCTGTTTTTATCTTTTCGGAGTCTGTTCACACTCACGGTAGATTAGCTATTTCTCACAAACTGGGTCTGTCTTTCATCTTCATCATATTCACGTTACGCCATCTGACGTTTGAAAAACCATGGACGGCACTTATGCCCAGTTTCCACTCTGGCACTAACACGGAAGCATTTGTCTTGTGTGCCGTTTCGAACAAGAACAGGTAACTTGATATTCTATTGGGGTCATTGCCTTGGTCAGCTATAAAACGAGATGTGTTCACATTGTAGATCTGACCAGCTTATTATTTTTATTTCACTAGGCAGTTTACGTGGTTCCCCTTGATTCCCTCGCTCGTGCCGATGTGCTTTGGGATTCTATGTCAGTCCACGGAGGCTCTGATTATGCTTCTTTTATCTTTACTGACCAAAACAGCAGCCAATAAACAACTTTAAACTGGCATGACCCCGGAAGGACAAGCCCCTCCATCAGTCTGCACCAATCACTGTCCAGTCCAATACAATAACAGTCCATGCAAAACCGGAACCTCCCTCTTTCTTTGCTGCTGCAGCAGCGAGTTAAGTGCCTTTTCCCTTATTTGCTTTGCGGATGGGGGTTTGTGGTGTGTGATTCATAGGTGTTACATGCGCTAATGCGCGACTGGTTATAGCGCTATTGCACTGTTTGTTATTCCGCCTTTGCGAACGTTTTTGGCGTTGGGTTTCGTCTCCCGGTCCGCCGTCCTGCGGTGTGCGCTGTGTGCCTGAGCGCGTTAGGGGGCGGTGGAGCAGGAGGAGGCAGACGCAGCTTCGCCGTGCGCAGGGAGCAGTCGAGTGTGTGCCCCCTATGCAACGCGCATGCGCGAGGAGCCGAGGTCCGTTTTGAGATTACCGGCTCCTCGCGATCTGCGTGTTAGTGACTGCATCAATCCCTAGTCTCAGTCTAACGCTGACCGGAGCGTGTCCGGAGTGAGAGCTTTGCTCTAGGGGAGTGTTGGTTGTGCTAGGGGCTCCTTCCACCGTGTAATAAACTGCCTCTGTGGTGTGTTGGCACGTGAGGTTGCGAAGTGTGTGTGTAGAGGCACCCCTGGGTTACTCCCCCCCTATTAACCTCCTCCTCACCTCCTTTCCCCGTGGATATGGCGTATTACACCGAGGAGGACGACCAGTGGGTCGAATTTAATGAATATGAACAATATGAGCCTGAGGAAGAACAGCTGGAGGAGAACTTAGGTGAAGCCCTGGCTACCCACGACCAGAGCTCTGTCAGTAAAGCCCTGATTAAGGCGTTAAAACCTTTTACTAAGTCCCATCACCCATCGGGCAAGAGGAAATTTAAATCCTCACGAAAGGGGGATACTTCGGATCAGTCCCAGACCCACAAGATAGCGCAGATGGCCAAATCAGTGATGAGGGACCATGGCTCTATGGCTTTTCAGACCTCGGGGGATTCCTCCTCGACGCCGCCTGGCACTTCAGACTCGGAGGTGGATTCGATAGCTTCTAGAAAGAAGACTAAGAAAACTAAGCACACGGCATTCAAGGCAGATGATAGTCAGGTCCCTAGGAACCTTCTGTTTGATCCCAATATTATAGTTCACCCTAGATCAACGGAGTGGGTGCCCTGTGCCGAAGTGGCGCATTATGTCACCAATAATTTGCGGCAAGGCTTTGAGAGTGGGGTACGAGCCACGTTGAGATCGGAATGCCCCAGACCTTCAGTGACAGGGAAGGTGGCGGATACTCCGGACCTTGACCCTACCATGACAGCGTTCATGAGGAAGTTTGCTAAGGATCCCAAAAAAGGACTGGATAGGGCATGGCGGGGGTGCCAGGACAAATTACTGGACGTCTCTGGACCCCTTAGTAAGATTCTGGAGGCCGCAGTCAAGGCCAAAGAACAAGGCGTGCCTATGGACACGTCTGATATCATGGAATGGGCCCAACGCGCCATGTGCTTTTTGGGGAACGCAAATGTGGCGCTGTCTACGGAGCGCAGACGCTCTTTTCTGATGCGTATTGATTCCCAATTAGCGGAGATGGCCACCAACGTACCTGGTTCTCTGGCTAACGGCATGCTCTTCGGAGACAAATTCGTCAAGGAAATGGGCAAGTACGTCGCCACCTTTTCCGCGCTTGACAAGGCGCAGACCACGATTAAGAGGGTGCTTCACACCGGTGTTTTTGACAGGGCCGGACGTCAGCGAGGTCGAGGGTCCGGCCGAGGTTTTAATCAGACCTCACGTGGAGGTGAGCAGAGAGGCAGAGGTTATCAACGCCCCAACTTCTACCCCTCCCGTAATCGAGGGGGTTGTGGCAGAGGACAGAAAGGAAATTACAGAGGACAGCAAAATAATTCAGGAGACAACTCCTATTCAGGTACGAATTCTTTGTGCAACAGAACACAAGGTGGGAGGCAGGTTGGCATTATTTGTTCACAGGTGGCGGGAGCTAACAACAGATCCCTGGGTGTTGCAATCCGTCCAAGGGTATCGCATAGAGTTTTATGCCTCCCCCGCGCAGCGTCAAGCGCCCTCGCCACTACATTTTTCCCTACAAGAACAGAGTTTCATAGACTCAGAGGTGTTGGCTTTGCTCCAAAAAGGAGCAATAGTGGAAACTTTGCCGCACGCTCAAGGCTTTGCGAGCACCGTATTCGTGGTCCCAAAGAAAGACCAGGGCTTTCGGTTGGTTTTCAACCTCAGGGATTTCAACGCATGGGTGGTGTATCGCCACTTCAAAATGGAGGGCATACACCTACTGCGAGACATTCTGTTAGAACAAGATTGGATGGTACGTCTGGACTTGAAGGACGCTTACCTGGCGGGGCCCATTTTTCCACCGCATCGACGGTTTCTTCAATTTCAGTGGCGCAACAAGTGGTTCGAGTTTGCCGCCATGCCCTTTGGCCTCTCGTCCGCTCCCTGGTGTTTCACCAAACTGATGAAACCAATAGTTCAGTGCTTAAGGGAGAGGGGCGTGAGAATGATCATCTACCTAGACGACATCCTGATTTTGGGATGCTCTCCGGAGATTGTTTCGCTCCATTTGTCATGGACGGTTCACCTCCTTCAGGAACTGGGCTTCCTTTTGAACTTGCAGAAGTCCATTCTGACACCTTCACAGGTTATGGAATTTTTGGGGTTCCAGGTCGACTCGGTGAAAGCTCAGTTGCTCTTACCGCTCAAGAAGAGGGTGGCAATCAAGAAGGAGTTGAGGAAAGCGCTTGCCTCTCCGACAATTTCCTTGAGGACCTTAGCTCGCCTGGTGGGGCTATTGGCCTATTCCATCCAGGCGATCTTTCCGGGTCCCTTGCACTACAGAGCGATGCAACGATTGAAGGCTTTGCATCTTCGCAAGGGCGTGACTTACGCCCAGCAGGTTTTGTTGTCGACGGACGCTCGCACGGAGATGAACTGGTGGTTGGAGCATTTGGAGGCCTGGAACGGCAGGGCCATATTTGCTGCCACTCCAGAAGTAGTGATAGAGTCAGATGCGAGCCGGTGGGGCTGGGGAGCCCGCTGCGGCTCGGTGGAGACCGGGGGCCGTTGGTCCCGCGAAGAGTTGAAACTCCACATCAATTGTCTGGAACTCCTGGCGGGTTCATTTGCGGTGCGGACTCTATCCCCTCAAACGATCTCTTGTAGCATTCTCCTACGCATGGACAATGTGTCCGCGGTACGGTACATAAATCGCCTCGGGGGCACCAGGTCTCGTCTCCTTGCGGAGATAGCCAAAGACTTTTGGCACTATTGCCTGGACCATCAAATATCGGTGACGGCAGAGTACATTCCGGGATCTGTCAACGTGACAGCGGATTGGAACTCTCGATATTTGAGGAATGCCAGCGATTGGAGGTTGCATCCCAGGATTTTCAGAGCTTTGGACCACTTGTGGGGTCCGTGTGTGATAGATCTGTTTGCCTCATGACTCAACAGACAGTTGCCCCATTTTTTCAGTTGGCGCCCGGATCCTTTGGCGATCAGCTCGGACGCCTTTCTTCAGTCATGGACGATGGGCATTCTTTATGCTTTCCCCCCGTTCATCATGATCCCGAGGGTTCTAGCTCAGATTCGGAGGCAGAAGGCAGAGGTGATTTTGATCTCCCCATGTTGGAAAACCCAAGCGTGGTTTCCGGTCGCGATGAGTCTTGCATGCGCACCTCCAGTGCGAATCTCATCGTTCCCAGAACTTCTGACGGATCCTGTGGGCCTTCAACATCCGCTGGTCCTTCTGGATCAGTTGTCTCTCATGGCGTGGAGACTTTCAGGAGACGCTGGCAAGTGCCGGGAGTTTCTCAGGACACTCTCTTTTTCTTGTCACAGGCATGGGCACCTTCCACCCACAAGCGTTATGAGTCAGCTTGGAGACGCTGGGTTGGTTGGTGTAACGAACGACAGGGAGATCCGGTGGGATCAGATGTCTCTATGATTGCGAATTTCTTGTCAGATTTGGCTCAATCAGGCTTGGCATACAGATCGCTGAACACTTTCCGATCAGCTATTTTGGCGGGACATCCACACGTGGATGGTAAACCTGTCGGAGAACACCCACTGGTGTGTAAGGTTGTCAGGGGGATCCGGCTGGTGAACCCTCCTCAGCCTAAGTATACGGAGCTTTGGGACGTTTCTGTTATCCTGCGTTTTTTATCGGCTTGGCCGGCGAATGAGGGTCTGTCTAGAAAACAGCTCTCAGCGAAACTTACGATTTTGCTATGCTTGATTTCCTGCAGAAGAGTCTCGGACATTCGAGCTCTGGATTTGGCAGGTAGAGTATTTACTCCCACGGGAGTTTCCTTTACTATTTCAAAACGTACTAAAACACATTCAAAATGTATTTCCTATCCTGCTTTTCCTCACCACAGTAAATTGTGTGTAGTAAAGTGTTTGAAGGTATATGAGGATTGTACTAGGGAGTTTAGGAACGATTTTGGTCAATTATTGATTTCTCTACAGAGACCTTTCCGCCCAGTCGCCAATGCTACTCTGGCCAGGTGGGTTTCCTGGTTGTTGAGTCTGGCGGGTATTGATTCCTCCAAATTTGGAGCTCATTCTGTAAGAGGGGCTATGGCCTCGAAATCCTTTGGTGCCGGCTCTCGGCTTCAGGACATCATGACTGCGGCTGACTGGTCATCTGAATCTACTTTTAAAACGTTTTATCATAAACCTATTGTGGATGTGGCCTCGGTGGTGGTGGAGAAACTATAAACTAGCATAATCAGAGCCTCCGTGGACTGACATAGAATGAAAAATTGTCTAGCATTCGCGACAAAGAATTTTCAATTCTATTAAGGACACGGAGGCGAGGATTATCCCACCCGAGTTGTCAGTGATGTACTTTGTATGTCGATTTGAAGATGTGATGTATTTTACCCACCCGAATAATGTTATGGCTTGTTGTATTCCTTGATGTTGGAATAGCCATTACGACATATCTTTTCGTTTCAGGTGATCAGCACAAGCAGACCTGAGTAAAGATTCCTGCGGACTGAGCTGGGACTCAGCTGAGGAGAAGTTTTCCCCTTCTGACAAGAGGATGCGATAGTTGCCACGTTGGGCTACAGTCTTGGTTGGACTGCGGAGGACATCGCAAAGAAAGAGGAAGGTTCCGGTTTTGCATGGACTGTTATTGTATTGGACTGGACAGTGATTGGTGCAGACTGATGGAGGGGCTTGTCCTTACGGGGTCATGCCAGTTTGAAGTTGTTTATTGGCTGCTGTTTTGGTCAGTAAAGATGAGAGAAGCATAATCCTCGCCTCCGTGTCCTTAATAGAATTGAAAATTCTTTGTCGCGAATGCTAGACAATTTTTCATTCCGTAGCAGTGTATTTCACACTTTGTCCAGGTTGTTCCAATTCGAGCGAAGGTACGTCCTAATTAAATCCTCCAGTTATTGTTTGAGGCATTGCCTTAATCTAAACACACTGTAAGGCAACTTTGCCCTAAAGGCTTTCATCACTCTTTTCTACTTTTGTGAAAAATAGTTGATACGTTGTTTTTTGCTCTCCAGGTCGAAAATTAATTTTGTATTCCAAATGTTTGAAAGAATAAGCTAATGCGTGTGAACTGTCAGAAGACTACTTATAAAATGAAAACAGTTAACATCGTTCTTTTTTCTTTTTTAATTTTGTTTATCAGCTGAACCATACAGACAAAGTAAATACTTTTTAGTACTTTACTAAATAGTCAAGCTACAGCTCTCCAAGAAGGAGTTCAAAATACGGTCACTTCTGTTTGAATTTCTCATTCGTCTTGCATTTTCTGCACACTTTGCCTTAAGTGTCAACATCTTTCGGATGTTGTGTGATAGTTTAATAGGCTAATTGCCATGCTGAGTTCAGTGTATAATCTGCTTGCCACATGTTCAGAGCTTATAAAGTGGTTTTATTGATTGGTGAGATAGTCTTTCATGTATGAATGTTAGAGCTGAGCAATTTCATATGGAATTCATGCAAACGTCATGAATTTCACTCAACTTTGGAGTTTTATTTATGTATTATTTTTAACTTTCTCTACTTGGTCAAAATGCAGAGTGGGCTAACAACATTGTGGCTTGCACGAGTTGTGTTGAAGGTGCATCTGCCTATGTGGGGATAAGCTTATCTTCGAGATATCCACCTGGTGGTTAGCGATCGCTAAATGTGGCAGACATCCTCTCTTGACCCGATAGGCTGGCAGTCCACCTGTCAGGCTCTAAACGAGCACATACGTTTCCATTGAACTTGTCAGGCAATTTGACTATTCTTAGGATGGTGCTTCTTGCTATGTATATATGACTCCAAAAAAGAAGACAAACTTAGTGCCTGTAATGTGAAGTGCACTTGTTAAAATAAAGCTACCCCGACAATGTAAACTGGTGTTGAACCTATGTTTCATGCAGCAAATGTCAGTTCTGCATCCTGGAGGTGGCAACACACAAAAGTGAGTGACAAACTGTACTGCAGCTGGGTACAGCAGTCTGTCAACTTTCTTGCAATTTTATCTGTTGGGTTGTTAGCATGCCCCCTGTGCTGATAATTACTAGTAACTTTGCCACATCTTTCAGTGCTGAAAGAGGATCTTGTATCCAGTGCTGAGATTTAATTGTGAAATGTATTGTTATATGCGGATTACTTAACTGAAAACAAGGAGTGATGCACCAACTTCATTTTCATTACTGCGCCATTACAGTCATTCTCTTGACAGGGTTCTGGACATAGATTAGCTGGGAATTAGGCTCACATCCCATACTAAATGGCATAAATAGTTTGAACAGTCCAAATGTCGTTAACTCAGTGGCCTAGAGCAACTCCCCTTTTTTAGAGCTTAATTTGTGCCAGTGGTTTCTGGTGCTTACCAACTGCACTTATTTCTCAGGGCTGGGTTGATTGACATACCTGCCTGCAAAGTGCCAACTCACATGGTGGCAATGTGTGTCACATGCGTTATTAGCTCACTTCACAGGTCTCCAGACTCCCGGTGAAGAGCTGATACCACACACATGGTAAAACTCCATGCCTGTGTTCAGTGTTGCCAGATTGTGTAGTTTCCCACAAATATGGGTGACATTTTTCTCATTTTTGTGGAGAAAAAAACCACTGGGTCAATGATTTGGTTGGTTTTGGTGCTGTGAGACGGAGAGTGTGTAAACATTTTTTATTTATTTGACACCACAGCTGCCCGCCTTATTATGATGAGGCACATAGCACTAGAAACTGCCAGGGGGGGTCCCTGCTTCAGCGACCATAACTGGTCAGTCCATCATCAATCATATAAGTGCTAGTGCATTAGCAATGACTGCTTGCAAATGATTAGTAGTCTGTCTCTCCTTGGAGTTCAACAGTCAAGTGTCCCGAGTTGATCAATGTGATCAGTGTCCACACTTTGTTTTCGCCCACCCCAGCATAGTGTGCAGCTGCAGCGTTAGGCAAATGAAGCAAACAGGGTGCCGTACGGCAAGCCTCAGAATAATTAAAAGTCAGTAAGTAAGTAATGATATTGTAATCATAACAATACATGAAGTAATGGAACTTCATAAGATTACACCTCATGATCTAAGGAATCATTTGTCACCGTCACGGATACTAGATGATGAGGCAGGGGGAAAGGCAAAGTATACTATTAAGCACTGCATAAATGAAATGGTGTGAACTAAACATCCTGTGATTCTGGGCAAACCACTTAATATCCCTGTGCCTACAAAAAAATAACCTCTCCTTGTGTAATGTATCTGGTGCTCATGTAGTGCTCCAATACCTTCAGGTCGAGTTTGCGTATATGTAAAATAAAATGCAAAACCAAGGTTGGTTGCATTCCAGCAAAGCAATGTAGCAGCTGAAGCGAGGGATCTCAGCTCTGCAACTTGAGTTCCGCATAGTTCATTTTAACTTTGCCTTTACGAGGCCTCAGCATAGTTTTGAGAGCAGTCATCCAATAATGTGTTATGTGATGTTTTATAGATATCGCCACCACAAGCAACTTGTGGCCGGCCTCAGAGTGCAAGAATCTGAATAAGACAACTATAAACTTATACAAGCAGATACCTAAACAGAAATAACACTAAACGTCACTATTAGACAAGTTAGCATATGCATTTTCCAAAATGTAATGCAGTTCCAAGTGTTATCTAACTACCCCTAGTATGTGTCACAGGGTTTGAACATGTACAGAGGGGCTGAACAACTGGATTGTAAGTGGTTAGTTGACTGGGAGGCTGCTTTCAGGAAGGGTCTGCCTTTCCAGACCTTAAAGCAACGCACTCAGCCCTCCTTCCCTCACAGCACACTGCGCCTCAGTCAAAGCAGGAGTTCCTCTATCCCCTTTTGTTCGAGGGTGCCTATCACAACCACTTAAGAGGAACCCTAATATTAAAGCAGTGGTGCACCCGCACCACTATCACACTTTCAGTTCTGTGGGAACCATCACCTACCAACATACACTACCTAGGGTTGCAAGATAGATTATTTCACACTATTACATCTGGCTTTCAGCAGTGCCAGTTTAGGATATGACTGAAACAGATGGAGTAAGTGGGTGGAGTCAGTGAAGGAAGTGGGTGGAGCCGGATTAAGTGGGTGTGGCCTCCTAATAAATATGAGCACCTGCACTTAATATTTTACAAATTAGGCACTGATAGTACCAATACACTATCCAACGCTTACCCTACTGTTGCACCCCCTGGAGTTAGAATAGTAATTTTAACCCCTACAGTATCCAACACTTACCCTTCTGGTCCACCCCCTGGAGTTAGAATAGTAATTTCCCCTCTACACTATTTAACACATACCCTACTGTTGCACCCCCCTGGAGTTAGAATAGTAAATGTTACCCTATACTATCCAATACTTACCTTAAATGCAATGTAATGGTATGCGTTGTAAAGGTAGTTTTTTAATATGCGATGTAGTGTCATGCGATGTATTGAAATGCATTGTAGTGGATGTTGGGATGTAAAAACTCAGTTTTAAGTGTATGTGTTGTAAATGTATGCGTTGTAACGTCATACATTCGTCAGTATCCAACTCTTAGTTTCAGCATCTTAGTAAATGCAACCTGAAAAGGAGATTCAATTCACTTCGTCAAGGGTCCCTCGCTACCAATGCACCAAATCGGCTCCGCTCTCCCTGGCTTTGTGGCAGTGTACTTGGGCAGAGACCACGTTTTTATCTTCTGTGCTCGGCTGTTTCTGTTTACTGCTAATTGCGGTGGGTCCAGCCTGAAGGTGTGTTAATCGTAAGCACCTGTCTTCTTGGCACGTGTGCTATGCGCAACACGGGGAGCCCAGACGACCCCTGTGCATCTGAAACTCCAGTGCCTTGCACACTGGGGCAGCTATTGGCTGCCGGTATAGTCCAAAAAAGACTATAAACCACATACGCCCTATAGGATCACAGGACTCCCTTGTTCAGGGAGTTTGTTTTAGAAGTGTGTGTTTGTTCTTTTTGAAAGTTTTATCAGAAAAGCTGTTATTGGGCCTGATGTACGATGCTTTTCAGCTTGCTCAAACAGATCTTAGACCCATTTGCGCATGCTAAAAAGCATGGGGCCATGTACAAACAGTATTTTACGACTCGCAAAGTACTGTTTTGCGACTCGCTATTAGGAAGGGGCGTTCCCTTACTAATAGCGACCGCAAAGCCATGTACCAATGTTTTGGGACCGCAATTGCAAAACACTCACAAATTACACCTACTTCAAGTAGGTGGTAATGCATTCGCAATTGGGAAGGGGTTCCCAGGGGACCCCGTTCCCTTTGCAAATGCATGCAATATTATTTTTTAAGGGAAGACAGGGGTCCCAGGGACCACTGCCTGCTCTTAATTTTTTTTAAAGAAAACGTTTCATTTTAAACAAAAATTTAAATGCGGGCTGCATTTAGAAAAGAAAAGCTGCTTTATTTTAAAGCAGTCCCAGACATGGTGGTATGCTGAGCCTAGCAGGCCACCATCCCGGGAGGGCCTGTCATTCCCAATGGGCTCGCAAATTGCGAGAGGCTCATTAATATTCATGAGCCTCACAATTTGCGACCCCATAGGGAATCACAAACACTTTTAAACACACTGTTGTACATGGCAAATAGAGTCTTGCACATTGTGAGTCGCAAATGCGACACAATTTGCGAGCCGCTATTTGGTAGATTGTACATCTGGTCAATTGTGTTCTGAGAGACAATGCTTTCCATATTGTTATCAGTAAACAGGGTGTTATTAAAAGGAATAGTGTTGTCATGCTTTGTTCCATTGGACTATACCATATGTCATAGGGACATGAGTATTTAAGGTAAGTTGTCGCACAGGCATTCCCTAACCCCATGCTCCCAACAAAGCTCTCAAACAAAGAAGTGCTCTCCATGGTTTTTAAATATTTCATAGATACATGAATGCTTACTACAATTTTTTAATCAGGGCATCATATATGGTTATTTGTGGTGCTACTTCCAAGAGCGACTCTTAAATTTGTGGAATAAAGGAGACTGAGCTGATCATATGGAATGCCACCACTGAGTCCTGCCTTGTCTGTTTTAAATTTATACACCCATCCTTGTTCTTTTTCTAGTAATCTGTTCGCTACCCCAGTGTCGGCATTTAGTTTTTCTATGATGCACCACTGTATATTGCAGTCAGTATGTGCCTTCTCCAGATAGTGTGCAGTCAGCTTAGTTGATGTTTTTTTGGACTTTATTGTGCTTCTATGTTCGCTTATTCAGATCTTAACTTTCCTTATAGTCATCCCAATGTATTGGAGAACAAGGACAGATGGTGACATATATCACATTGCTGCTGTTACAGTTTGTATGGCATCTCTTTTTCTACTTTTTTTAGGCCCAGGGCAATCTGTTGCTTTTATGTGGTAAGGGGGCATACTTAGCAGTTGCCACAGGGGAAGTACCTAGTAACCAAGGGTAGGTCCCAGAGGGTAATTTGTCTTACTGATGGACGTTTCCCAGTGTTGCTGTGTATTAGTCTATCCAGGGGCGTAACACAAGCCCCCGCAGCCCCCGCATTGCGGGGGGGCCTGCGGGCTCTGGGGGCCCCGGCCCTCAATACATCTGTGACGCGTCGCACAGCAGGCTCTAAAATGGTGCGCAGACAGTGCCAGTGCGGGCCCTGGCCGGGGCCCCTTCGAGTCTTTGAAATGGGTGCGGGGGCCCGGCCGGGGCCCCAGCCAGGCTTTGAAATGCTGCGGCCGTGCAGGCGGGGGCCCCGGCCTGGCCCGGGGCCCCTGGGAGTCTTCAAAATGGTCAGGTGCGGCCCCGGCCGGGGCCCGAGTCTTAGAAATACTGGGTGCGCCTGTGCGGGCCCCCGGCCGGGGCCCCGAGAGAGAGAGTCAAGTACAGTGAAGTCTGATATGGTGGGGGGCCCCGGCCGGGGCCCCGCCGGCCCGTCGTCACCACCCGTGTGTGTGTCGCTCGGAGACTGAGTGAGGCACTGCACTTTGTGTGTGAGAGGTACTGAGCAGCAGTCCTCGTGTGAGCAGTTATTAATTTATTATCAATCATCAGTACTGTGTAATTATCATGATGAGTGTGACAGTGAGTCGATCCTCTCGACTCGAATCGATGAAATGGCGGCGGGACACAAGGGTGGATGCGCGGAGCGCACACAATTATTTACTATACTCTTGAGTCCTCTCCTGAGTTTCACTTTCCACCGCCGCCGCGTATGCGCGTGGGGGGCGGGGGCAGGGTTGGCTGGTGAGTGTTGACCAATGCCAGGCAGCCCCGCATACGCAATGAAATCGGCGGCGGCTGCGGCGCAATGAGCTCACACGCAAATGCGCGTTAGGCGTGTGGCATCAGAGGCGCACATAGCCAGGCATACTCGACAAGAAGACAGAGAAGTGAACGAAGACAGAGCCTTATAGGCCCGCCCACGCTTAGGACTGTCCACAGACTCAGTCCGAACAGCCGAATTCTATGTCAGGACCGGAGGCTTCTGATTATGCTTCTCAATCTTTACTTGAAGCTCACAGCAGCCAATGAAAATGCTTGCTTTTCATTCAATATAAAACGTTAAACTACATATCCCATCATGTCTCATACATAGACACGCCCCCCTAGTCCATAAGAGGCCTCAGCCTGCCGCCATCTTCCTCTTTCTTTGCTGCTCACAGAGCTAAGTGCACCTTCGTTTACTCCCTCTGATGTTATTTTCGCTAATATGTGCAGGATTACTGTATAATTATTGCATTATTGAGCACTGTTTTCGGTTATGTTATGCCTTTAAGGGTTGTTCCTGCTTACAGGGAGTAGCGGTGTGTTTTTGCGGGCCGCCTCGGCGGCCGTTGTTCTGATTTGTAGAATTTCCTCATTGGTGGCAGAGAGCGCGCCTCCGTGGCGCGTGGGTAGCAAAGCGGTCGCTGACCGGAGGCAGACGGGCGCCTTTTATTACCTTTGAGCCTTTATGTTTTGGTCCCGGCTTCCCCTTGACGATCGCGCGTCTAGCGCATGCGCAGCTGGCTTCCCTAATCGCCGCTGACGCTAGTACAGGCCGGGTGGCTCTCGGCCGCGACGGGCGCCCCAAAAACGCGCTGAATTGGGCTGCCTTTTGGTAGAATTCGGTCGCGTTTGGGCTGCACGTCGCGGCGCGACCCGCGAAATTAGTTACATTCACGCTTGTGCATCGGAGAAGTTAGGAAGGGTCCCTCTGCCTCGGATATCGCCTGGTGAGGTTGTAAAGTACAGGAAAAGGCCTTTTTCGAGTGTGCACACGCTCAAGGAATTGTGGTGGCCTGGGTCCCTGGCCCATTTTGACTACAGCTTTGCTGAGGGGGTTGAAGGTGTATAATCAAGTGTGCTGTGTGGGCTGACCCCCCCCCCCTGACCCTCCTTGTACCCGACCCTGAGGGTCTACATATAGTGTGATTAACTCCAAGATTATCAGGATGTCAGAAGACCAGTATAATGAGGGGTACAATGACGAGGAGGACGTGGAGACTAGGCAGACGGCTGCCTTGGAGGACAACCTGGTTAGCGCCTTGGACGCATCGGTCCAGTCCTCAGTTAACAGGGCGATGGAGACGACGGTCCCACAGACGGTGCAGCAGGCACTTGCTTCGGCCCTTCGTCCCATAAGACGACAACTAGAAGGTTTCGCCAAAAGACATGGCTTCATTAAACCTCAAAAGAAGAAAGGCTAAGCTACTGCCTCGGGTCATCATTCAGGTGACACTGCCACTTGGCCTCACTCGCAGGCCTTAGCTACCCTACCGGATATGGCGGACTGCTCGTACACAGGGGGCAAAGCCACGGCTAAACGTAAGGTCCATGATACCGACACGGACACGGACACTGATACCCACACGGATACTGATACAGACACCTCGGAGGATCACAACCCTCCAAAGAAGGCTAAATCGGCGCAGCCCAAAAGCCTGGCGCCGGCTCATACACCCTTCACCTTTGTCCCAACGGAGATAGTACACCCCAGGTCACAGGACTGGGTGCCGCCTATGGCTGTGACTGCCTATATTCATGAGAACCTGCGTAAGGGTTTCCCCAGGGAAGTGCGAAATCGTTTGCGATCTGAGTGCCCTAGGCCCGACATCCCGAATCAGGTGGCGGAAACGCCGGAAATTGACCCCAACCTTCTCACCTTTCTCAAGAAGTTTACTAAGGATCCTAAAAGAGGCGACTTCGGAAGGGGCAGAAATGACTTTAACTCTACCCGTGGAGGAACCTTCTACCCCTCCCGTAAGAGGTTCGGCAAGAACAGATACCAGTCCGGTACTGGCAGGGGGAACTTCAAATACCAGCAAAGCTCAGGTGAGACTTTCAGATATTTCCCTTCTTCCTCTGGGGGGTCGGACTCAGCACTGCCTAGGGCGGTGGAAAGAACTTACGCAGGACGCCTGGGTCTTGCAGTCGGTGCAGGGTTTTCACTTGGAGTTTTACTCACGTCCTGTTCAGTCGGACGTACCCCCAACTCTCCATTTTTCCCAACTAGAGACCAGTTTTATAGACGAAGAAATTGCGATCTTGCTGCAGAAACACGCGATAGCTCCGAGTCCTCAAGGCCCTCGCGGTTTCTGCAGCAATATCTTTGTTATTCAGAAAAAAGGGGGCGGAAACAGACTGGTGTTGAATCTCAGGGACTTCAATCAGTTTCTGACGTACAATCACTTCAAGATGGAAGGCATCCATCTCTTAACAGATCTTCTGCAGGTGGGAGATTGGATGGTCCGGCTGGACCTGAAAGACGCTTATCTCTCTATTCCGATTTTTCCCCCGCATCGCAGGTTCCTGCAGTTCAGGTGGAGAAACCAATGGTTCGAATATTTGGTTCTGCCGTTCGGGCTCTCCTCGGCTCCTTGGTGCTTCACCAAGGTGATGAAGCCGGTAGTGGCGTATCTCCGGGAGAGGGGTATTCGCCTCATCATATACCTGGACGATATACTGATAGTGGACCAGTGCCAGCAGACTCTGTTGCGGCACCTCCAGCTGACCACGACTATTTTGCAAGATCTGGGTTTTGTAATAAACTCCAAGAAGTCAGTCCTAGGGTTCACAGTGGACTCTGTGATGGCTCAGTTGTGCCTTCCGAAGGACAAGCTGAAGGATCTAAAGAGGGAGATCAGGAAGCTGCTAATCAGCCAATCTGTCTCCCTCAGAGCTCTGGCAAGGATGGTGGGGATTCTGGCATCTTCGGTTCAGGCGATTTTTCCGGGCCCGCTGCATTACAACGCTCTGCAACAACTGAAGATCAGACATCTTCAGAAGGGTCTCTCGTATTCAGACTGCATTCCCCTCACACAGGAGGTGAGGACAGAATTGCAATGGTGGTTGGGACACGTCGACGCTTGGAACGGCCGAGCGATCTTCGGTTGTCTTCCGGAAATAACGATAGAATCCGACGCCAGCCGTTGGGGCTGGGGCGCGCGTTGTGGCGACATCTCCACAGGAGGGAGATGGTCCCCAGAAGAACTTTCCCTTCATATCAACTGTCTGGAGCTGCTTGCGGGGTCGTTCGCGGTGGGAACGTTGTCCCCGAAGCAGACATCATGTTGTATCCTCCTGCGTCTGGACAATATTTCGGCAGTGAGATACATCAACAAGTTGGGAGGCACGAGGTCGTCCATGCTTGTGCAGATAGCCAAAGACTTTTGGCATTACTGCCTTCGCAACCAGATATCGGTCATTGCGGAATATCTCCCGGGCCAGTCCAATCAGGTAGCGGATTGGAACTCGAGGTACCTCAGGGACTTCAGCGACTGGAAGTTGCTCCCGAGGATGTTCAGGTGGCTAGAGGAGATTTGGGGTCCGTTCGAGACGGATCTATTCGCGTCGAGGCTGACGTTCTAAATCCCTCGCTTCTTCAGTTGGAGGCCGGATCCGTTGGCTCAAGCGACGGACGCTTTTCTCCAGGACTGGTCACGGGGGGTGCAGTATGCTTTTCCCCCCTTCTTGCTGATCCCCAGAGCGATGTCGCAGGTGATGAAGCAGAATGCAGAGGTGGTCATGGTGACGCCTTGGTGGACGTCGCAATCTTGGTTCCCCAAGCTGATGCAGTGGAGCTGCGACCTACCCAGACTCCTCCCGGAGTCGATGACGTTGTTGCTGGGCCCTCATCAGGAGAGGCACCCTCTGGTAGCGGAGGGCAGACTTCGGCTGATGGCCTGGAGGCTTTCAGGCAACAGTGGCAAGTGCCAGGGATTTCAAGCAAGGCTGCAGATTTCATCAAGCAGGCCTGGGCACCTTCCACGAGGAAGCGTTACTCCTCGGCCTGGAAAGGTTGGGTGGATTGGTGCGTGGAACGACATCTGGATCCCGTGGGGGCCGGACTACCCCATGTGCTGAATTTCCTGACGGATAAAGCATCGCAGGGTTTGGCCTATAGGTCGGTCAACAACTTCAGATCTGCCATTTCAGCTGGCCATGCCCAGCTGGAAGGGCGTCCGATTGGTATGCACCCGGTAGTTTGCAAATTGTTGAAAGGCATTCGGGTGGAAAATCCTCCTAAACCGAAATATTCCGGTTTGTGGGACGTTACTCGGGTTTTGGACCTTTTTGACAGTTGGCCAGCGAACTCGCTTCTTTCCAGGAAGCAGTTGTCGGCCAAACTGGCCATGTTACTTTGCCTCTCGGCTTGCAGGAGGTCATCGGATGTACGCGCGCTGGACATAACAGGTAGAGTATTTACTCCAGAAGGAGTTTCTTTTCAGATTGTTAGGCGCACTAAGACACTATCTACAGATGTTTCTTATAATGCATTCCAGGAGAAGGAAAAGTTGTGTGTTGTGCAATGTCTAAAGACTTATGAGGAATGTACTGCGGCTCTTAGGCCTCAGGGCTGTTCGCAGCTCTTGATCGCCTTGCAAAAGCCTTTCAAAGCGGTGGCTGCGGCCACCATTGCCAGATGGCTTCGCTATGTGATGGAGGAAGCAGGCATTGACATCACCATTTTTGGTGCGCATTCTGTCAGGGGTGCCATGGCATCGAAGTCGTTCATGTTGGGTTCCAGCATTCATGATATCATGCATTGTGCAGATTGGTCGTCAGAATCGACCTTCAAAACATTTTATTATAAGCCGGTGGGGGATATTGCCTCGGTAGTATTTAATAAGCGTTAAACTAGCATAATCAGAAGCCTCCGGTCCTGACATAGAATCACAAATTTGCTAGCATTCGCGACAAGAATTTGCAATTCTATTAAGGACACGGAGGCGAGGATTATCCCACCCGGCATGTATATATGTATATAAATGCTTGCCCACCCAATGGTTATGGTGGTTACGGTCTCATATCCTTTCTTTCAGGTTCTGATAAAAAGAGCGACTGAGGCTCAAAGAATGCCAGGATATTTCGCCTGAAGATGTTGTTCTTCCCGTTGGAAGAGTTGAGAAGTTATTCCAAGTTTTCGTTGGAGCTGTTCGCCGAAAGAAAGAGGAAGATGGCGGCAGGCTGAGGCCTCTTATGGACTAGGGGGGCGTGTCTATGTATGAGACATGATGGGATATGTAGTTTAACGTTTTATATTGAATGAAAAGCAAGCATTTTCATTGGCTGCTGTGAGCTTCAAGTAAAGATTGAGAAGCATAATCCTCGCCTCCGTGTCCTTAATAGAATTGCAAATTCTTGTCGCGAATGCTAGCAAATTTGTGACTCCGAAGTAAGTTCGTCACCGGCGGGGCCTCCAGCCTCAGGGGTGACAGTGCAATAAAATCCATACCTCTATGCCATGCACCCGGATGTGGAAATATTAATGGGCAATCCATCATCCTCGTTAAATATGATCACGACAGCCAGACAACCATGTAATATATATTTATATGTGAATTATACTTTTTTATTATCGTACAAACAATGGTTTCAATTCCAACCCCTTAATCCGCATTAATAGTGTCCCCAATTAAAATTATTGGCATCATTTTCAGGGTTGCCTCATTTTAATGCATTTGCGATTTCAACCAATGGCAGGATTAGAATAAGCATATCGGCCGCATTTACTTATTTTTTTTATTTTTTGGTTCACTAGCGCCCATGCGGCGCTTTCAAATTTATGGATGCCGTGTCCCCTTCTTTAGACAAACCATGTCTAAAGAAGGGTGTGCAGCCGCTATTAAAGTGAAAGCACAGCATGGCCGCTTTTACCAAAAAAAAACATCTGTTTCTCAAGTTCACAAACAGATGCTTTTTTTTCTATCAAAGCACTGCATGCAGTGGTTTCACTTTAATAGTGCCTGCGCCCCTTTCCTTAGACTCCGTATGTCGAAAGAAGGGGATGTGGCATCCATAAATGAACAAAAAAATCATTAATGCAATATGCGAGACCTATTGCATTGCAAATGCTTTTTAAGGATCTAAGGAAGGCAATTGTTGGCTTCACACATGCGCGGTTCAGGCATTGCTTATAGTGTGTTTCGTCAGCGTTCAGTGTTTTGGTCGTTGTGAGCAGATGTTGCACGTGCCATGAGGGAGGTAAGTCAACGTGCAAAGACCACACAGGAGGTAAGGGATGTGTGGGAAATAGGCTTCAAGTGGTAGAACGTGTAAGTGTGATTTCGAGAGCAACACATTACCAGTGCATTTGTGCTGTGCTGATTGCAGGGAAACATAAATACACACATGGCGTCATCAAGGAAAGTTAGACTACTTCGATCGCTTCCTTAGCACACATGCTGTTCCTCATTTGTTTTGCTCACTGTAACAGTGAGGCTTTTTTCACAAAAGCTAAATACATATTAAACCAGGGCAGTTTGCTTTTCATTTTCTTGCCTTCAAACTTCTCAGTTTCGATTACCGGAATGATGATTTAAAATGTGCTTTTGATTTAACAAAACAATCTTCGATGGTGTTGCTGTAAATGGTGATATATAGAAGAAACACGCCTAGACATCAACTAGCACCCATGGTTATAAAGATTATATAGGCAAATTGTTTTTTTCAAATGTTGATGTTGCAAAAAGGGCAGATTTGTGTGGTTGCTTCACATGAGTATCTGTTGTATTGATATTTTAAAGCTATGCCAACCTTAAGCCTTGAGAAAGCCTTGGGTCTCCATTCCATGAAAGGGTAAATCACATGTTGGTTGGGAAAAAGGCACATCACGAACCTCTATGGAAAAACGTACGTTAACAAAGAAACTTGAAAAACAGAATGAAATGGGCAATAAATAAACACTTTTAACTGATTAACGCTATATGACATAGAAACATGAATGAAATGAAAATGAGCAGTTCTAATGAGTGAATAATGCTTCTTGCCTACAAACAGAGCTTTATGGCCCTCTTACAGGGAATGTTGAGTGTGGATTCCTTTCAGTTGCCCCTACACAGATTGTCATTCAGGACCGGGTTACAATCACATACTTCTTCCACTCCTTTGTTACTCTCATAACAAGCATTTGCAGTGCAATAGGTCGCACATTTTAAAAACTTTGACCTATTGGTATTGTAAATGACAATGCCTTTTATTATTGCAGGTTTTTTAAACACATAAATAAAAGGCATTGTCATTTACAATGCCAATAGCTCAAAATCTCCCAATTGCGATACCTATTGCATTGCAAATGCTTGTTTCCTATTCAACTAATATTTTTGCCTGTTCCATTTTTTAATTTGGGGGGGGGGCGGAACTGTTATTTCTAAACTTCAGGGGAGTATCCCAATATGGGCTGCCTTGCATTTGCTCTTTCTTGTGAACTGTTCCGTGCCCCGTTTTTTCATGTGGATTGTTCGAGATCTTAATTGCTTGAAGGCCTTGCATAGGAGGACCAGGATTCGCCTAGCATGACTGCAGATCGCTAAAGCTTATCAATTAAATGAGTGCTAGGCCCCACCTTCTGCCTCAAAATTGCTACGTTCTTCTGTAAGTAAATTTCGATCTTGCAGTTGCATATGGCTAGAGAGTGACACAGTGTGGTCCTATGGTGTTATAGTCGGAGATATCCTTTGTTTTCCCACAACAGCTGTACGATGGACTGTATAACAAGCCCTCTGACTATAACTTAGACTTGGTCTTCAACTGCGACAGAGCGGTGGTGGGTACAATATGATGAGTTCTATTTACCCAGCTCCGGTGGCAGTCAGAAAACCCTAGATGCGCCAGCCAACAAAGAAGTTATGAGCTGGGAGCTGGAGCTGGCCAGCAGACCCTATAGAGGCATTTCATTAAATGTTGGAGGTGTCAATTCAAAATGTACCAGATTTTTGGGTGGTCGGGCAAAGTGGTGGGCGGTGGGTCAGGGGGCCCCCTCCATGTACTTTGCAGGGGGGCCCCTCAGGTTTCGTTACACCACTGAGTCTATCCTTTATGCTTCTGTTTCATTTGAACAGTGAGTTTGTTAAATGTCAAACGATTGGACGTGAGGATGCGCCAATGTTTGCTTATTATCCTTTTCAGTTCAATGGAAAAGGAATTATAAGTGCTCAGGCAGATAATGGAATAAGTGTTTTTGTTGGTATTTGTTTCCAGAAGTGCCTCTCAAGGGGTGTTGCATGCCCTTATCTGCGCTTTTTCAATGATCCTAGTCAGATATTTATTTTCTATATGTTTTCTCATGAGTTTCGCTGATTCTTCTTTAAAATCACAATGGTCCAAGCAGTTTCTTCTGATTGGGAGAAATGGCCCCACCGGAAAGTTTCCTCTGAGTGCTCGAGGGCGAGCACTGCTGAAGTGGAGCAGATTGTTGCTTTCTGTGAGTTTTATATAAAGGGAGATCATTAGCTTCCCCTCTTTTTCTGTGATGTAGATGTCAAGGAAAGAAACATTGCACTTGTTTGTAGTCATGGTGAATAAAACAAGCATTTGCAATGCAATAGGTCTCGCATTTACCAGAGATTAAGCTGTTGGCATTGTAAATATGACAATGCCTTTTATTTATCTATTTTTGATAACACATAAATAAAAGGCATTGTTGTGTACAATGCCAATAGCGCAAACTCTTGTAAATGCGAGACCTACTGCTTGGAAAGTGAAAGCACGCATGGGTCTCTGAATGTTGCAGGAAAGCATGTGATGTTTACAGTAGGAAAAACTCATTAAAGAAAATAGTAGTTACAGATTAAATAAAAAGTACTGTGTAACAACCAAAGTAAAAGGGCCGGTCCTCATGGGAGGTTACAGATGAAGACAAGGTGGTACTAAAGAGGGACTAACCAGCCTATTAATGACTCAGAAGCCAGCATTTACGAAGTACACAAGCCAATGACAAATATGGGCGGAGAGTGGGCGGGGCTTCAAGTCCATACTCTAATACAGCATGCCTCACAGAGCAGTGCATGCACAGCCCAGGCTCGACCTAAAAATAGTGCCTAAATATGGAATAATATAGTACGTAGTTCAGACCCATTTGTTTAAAAGCCATAAATTCCGAAGTGGAATTCTTGAAACATTCCAACATTTTTATAGTGTGAGACATCATGCCAGACTAACCTTGCCTATACGTAAACAAATTGAGAAAATGGTGCATTTTTCTGCAAAATTTCCCTTAAAATATTCAAACGCCATGATTAATACAGGTACTTCAGAAAGCAAAATTCCGTGTGCTCAACCATTTTTGGAGCATCTCTCTTCATCTTACCAGCATCATTTTCCAACCTGCCCTTTCCAAGTAGATTCTTAATCACATGCTATAAAGGAGATTTTCCTGCCTTTATTACGTAGGACTCAGCATAGCTGAGGAGAGGACAACATCAATGGGTTTCACTGACTGGCAAAACTGCCACTGGTTGGTGCTGCAACATAGGAAGGTACACCCCCGCAAGAGCTGATCAAGGATAATGGATTACCACCAGCAGGCTCCATTGCTAGAAATTTTGAATTAGTCTGAGAGCAAGCCTTTTGAAATCGATTTAGAATAGTACAAATCTTGTGTGAAATTTGTATATTTTGCTTTTGTTAAATTCTGTCAAAATTATTCGAAATTAGGTGAATTAAAAAGTTTCCATTAAGAGTTCTATTTAGTACAAAATGCATCCTCCTATCTATTTGGATGCGAGGACACATTCAGTGCTAAACAATACAGTGCCGAAAACACAAGTGCTCTGAACAAGAGCCACTCACATTATGGGCATTTACATTGTTCCCATACTTCTGCACTCAAATGTATCCACCATGTGGCATAATGGTGTAATTTCACTTAACAAGGGTAGTGCAAAAATTGTGAGATTATGCCACTGTAGACCTGGCCCTATGTAGGCCCACTTATTTGCTTAATTTACCTTCATCAGTTATCAGTATTTTGTGAGTATCAATGGGTTTTTTCCCAGCCCGGGGTTGGGAGAGTATTTAAATCCCACACTGCTATAAGGAAAAAGCCAGTTATTATAACAACAGGATATATTTGTTTGCAAAATAGAGCACGCCTAACATCCATGGCTCAGACTGTGGAATTTTAAAGCCAACATTTAATTACTAATGTGACCTGCAAACGACATCCATCAAGCACATCCATTTCTGCAATTAAGTGCATGGCAGTCATCATTTCAGGGCAGCAGAGTTTTGGAAATCGAAGGAAACTTAGGTGTCTATTTTGAGTTTGGCAGGTAACAAGGCCCCTAATCTGTTGACATCACGAAAATGTATGTCACAAATGGACAGCAGCAATACTTGTGTGAATTTCAGTGCTTTGAGAAATTGTGTAATGTATTGTAAAATGTTGCGAAATTCCATGAAGTTTCTTAAAAGATATACAAAATTATGCCCTCAGTGGAATGCGGTTTGCAGGTATCTGATGTGCCTCCGTTTTGAGGAGTAGTGACTTGAAGGATTGTGCATCCTACCCTGCTTATGTGATGAATGCTTGTGATTGTTGGAATTATGGTAGGTAGTTCAAGGAACATCGAATGTTTGTGTAAATGAGGGTCTGATGTATTTTGGCAGTGAATCATCCCGCCTCCAACCCCTTCGCCATTCATATAACTAGGGAATCGCCTTATGAGAGTGGTTAGGTTCTGGGGGTTGTAGCTATCAGTTCAGGAGCACTGGTCTGTACGGAAATTAGGAGTATCCCCAGAGGTCCCCTCGGCAGAATCCCTCCTAGTCTATAGGTGGAATCGCCATACAGAGACGGCTCTTATTTAAGCCAGATAGGAAGACAACTCCTGCCCATTAGGCCTGCGAGAGTGGGTTGGCACAGGTGCAGGGTATTCACGGCTCCAGAGCTCTGCCCTGAAGCCCGCGGTAAAGGGAGGGTTTGCCTTTAAGAATAGTTAAATGCATTTCTTTGCAGGCCGTTTGTCCGAGGCGCTTTTTTACCCAGACAAGGAGTAGGGGCCAGCTTCATGTAAGTGATAATTGAGCATGGAAAAAGTTGCAAACTGCCTTGAAAGTTATCCTTGCTTCAGGGTGCTGGGGTCAGCATGGTTTTGCACATGTAGATACCTCCTAGATGAACAGAAAGTCCACAGAAAATGCAGATGTTTCTGCATGTGTAAGTGACACCCATAAGTGGATCACTGAGCCTTTTGGAAGGGCGAGATTTTGATCGATACCTTATCACTATTGATCTAAACCTCGATCTGGTCGACTGAACCTTTGTTGCCTGTCATTGAGGGAAGAAAGTGCATCTCTTACCAAGCTAGTTCACCCAATAAAGGACCCCGCTCCAAAAGATCACAAACAACTTCTAGCTTTCAAAAGTTTATTGTAAGGTTAGGATAAGCTGCAAATACAGGCATCTCAGAATGAGATTCACGAGATACACAGGTCCAACTACATACATGTGCTCTCTGAAAGCCCTCAGACGAGCAACGGAAATTACCAGCACAAGTTCTAAGAATAATAAAGCTATCAGCATTGACGCATATTGAGATCTCTCCTTCATTTAAGTTGGAGGGAAAACACACAGGTTAGGCTGTCCCTACCCTGCTCTAGATGGTATCCCTACTTAACCAAGTCTCAACCTAACAAAAGGTGTCAGCAGTGAATGACCCCCAAGGGAAGTCACTCACTCTTAGTCTCTTGGTGAAAACCTATAGTTCTCCAGTCATGACCCCTCTCTGCCTACCCATCCGCTCTCTAAAGGGTCCTCAGGCATCTGCTCTAACTCCACCCAGGGGTGCTGTCCCTAATACAAAACAGTCAACAACATTTGAGACGCCCCTCGTGAGACGCCCCTCACGTGGTGTAGCTTCTGGCTTTTTCCATGCTGCTTTGTATTGGGCCTCATACGTTGGAGTTGACCTTGCTTCTCAGACTCTTCTCCGGCCCGCTGATACCCCTTAAAACATTCCGGAACCCTCCTCCATGTCTGGGCCGTCTTCTGAACAGACCTCTATTCATATTATTTATAATTGGATCCCCCCTTTTCTCTTGCAGACAGACATCTGCAGCCAAGATCCCAACTCTCATAGACTTCTAAAAAGTTTCGCAACATTTCTCGGCCCAGACCAGTACGTGTAAATCAATGTTAAAACATTTCAGGCCTACAGCATTTCTCATAATAATTATAGCATTCAACTTCTTCATTAATTAAAGCATGTTAATACTCTTATTCTATTATTCAGTAAACACATCTATAAATCATGGCCCATTAATGCAATGACCAAAACATTAGTGCAATCTATGTCGTGAAAAGAAACACCTTCCCTTCTAGCTCTGGCCCTGAGGCCTACCACATTCTGCGTTTAACCACATGCCATCTTACATTTTAACAGCTACACGACATGGATTCAGGAATAATCACATCTAATAAAATCATATAGTATCACACATTTCTGTATTAGTTCCACTTCTACTTAAATCTCTACATTAGCTATACATTCAGAATATAATTGCAGATACTACTAGCACTCATGGCATTTCTCCTCATGATTTGTGCTTACTACGGGTAAGTGTGATGCACTCATACATTTAGGTCAGTTTGCGCTCTCTCAGTTCCCCCCTTTGATGACCTCTCGGGGTCATCACTAACATTTAAACTGCAGTTATTGCTAGCATAACTTGTCTCTGCGTTTCCAGAGCCCTCAGACTCCTGTACTGATTATCTTGTATGGCAGCCAATCTCTGCAGCTGCTCTCTTTGGGCCCTTTCTGACCTTTTTGCTCTGTACCCTTTGAATACCCTCACCAATCCCCACAATATGATCCCACAGATCAATATTATGATGATAGGTTTTAGTATATACCACACAAAGCTTTTGCCTAGGGTGGAGATCCACCCTCCAACTTCACTCATTCCGTGGCCCACCTTTTCCCAGACATTTTCTCTACTCAAGTCTTCGATCTCCTTGTGAATATCAGTTATGTTCCTAATAACTTTCTCAAGGGGCTTTGAATTGTCTGGAATGTAAGTACAACATTCCTGGACCTTCAAAGCCTTACAGACTCCGCCCTCTTTTGCTAGTAGGACGTCTAACGCAAGACGGTTCTGAAGAACCATAGCCCTTATCGATTGCATCTCTCCTTCTACCAGCATTAAGGACTGAGCAGTGCTGGCAGACAACCTGTCGACGACTGTTGCCAGTCGTCTAATTTTAACATCATTAAGGATTAGTCCCAAAAGAGGGAACACAGCTCCAAAGACATCTCCAACCATTTCTGCATCTCCTATATCTCTCCTTCCCCTCGATGATGTCTTGCCCTCGATGATCTCTAAGTCTTGTGCATGATATATTTTGGGGAAGACAATTGCTAGGTAACATGATCCATACCAGTTGTCAGGTAGTCTCACGTAGGCATTTCTTCCACATACAAAATACACATTTGGAATCACTTGCATTCCCTTCAGGAAATCTTTAGTATAGTACTCTATATTGAAAGCATGTTCACAGCTGACTTCTCCCACGTATACATTTTCGTAATACGTTTTGGCTCGGTGTAGACATAGCTTTCCTCTCTGCGTCTTATCTAAAGCTATTGGACCACTACTACCCTTTCTCTTGTGTGCCTTCTCTTCCTCGGTCCAATCTGTTTTCCATTGTCCTGATTTTTTCAAAATCTTTTGTCTCCTGTAACGATCATCCACCTGCCCTATGAACTTCTTCTCGACTTCTGACACTTTGCATGTCAGGTTATTTCTACGGGCATGTGAAGTATCTAAGGTAATCCAAGGAATGAAGAACTTGGCCAATCTGTCTTCACTCTTCCAGTAGTCCCATTTGTTCATCTGCTTATAATTTGGGACTTCTGGCAACACTGAATCATAGTTGGAGAAATAGTATTCAAAACTATCTCTCCCATAAAATATACTAAGCAATAAGCTACATGTAATGCCATATGTCAGCGGGAGGTGATGATATCTAATGCCTTCATCTACAGACGCCGGCAACTGCATGCAGACGTAACAGTCCTTAACCTCCATGGCATCCACGTATTCATATAAGAGTTTAGCATAAGCATTTGACCTAAAGTCTCCTTGGGACTCATCTACGTGTAACCTGCGGGCTTCTGTAGCTAATAACGCTTTCTCGTGAGTGTTTTCCCCTTTCTCACCAGCAACAGTGGGTGTAAGCGTTTCTACAGATTTCACATCAGTTACCTTCGCCTCTTCCTCATGTCCCTTTACATAAGAAATTGTTACCACTAAAGCTATTAATATTATCACTCCTACTATTAGTGTACCTATTATACATTTAGCTCTGCGGTTCTGGGTGCCGGCTTCCATTTCGTCAGACAATATGGCTCTCTCTTATCTTGGCACAAAGTTCTTTTCTTCTCGTTCCTTTACAGTCTCTTTTTACTCTTTTTGTCTTTAGAATCCACACAACTGGAAGCTGACAACCTTCTTCGCAAAGGTCCTTTAATAGTTCAATACAGACAACCCTAGCCCTTCTCCATCAACTCAAGGGAAGGTCCCTAATATTCTCTGCTTCCTGGGCGCTAGGTAATCTTCTTTTTCTGCTCGCTTTATTTACAAAGTCCTTTAAGCATCTACTATCAGGTTTGTGCCTGCAGCTTCGATAGCAAAGTTCAGTATTTCCAAACGAAGATTGTGCTCTTCATGGGCTGTTATCGTTGTACCAAAGTCGGGGAATTGCAATTCTGAGAGAAACATGTGTTTTAACTTGCTGAGGCGGGGAGGTCTGGGGAGCATGAATGTTAGTGACCCTTCTTGTTCGACTCCGGGTACCAACAGTCGTATTTCCACGGTGACGATGGGCTCAGAACTGGACACCACCACCGCTCGAATCCTCCCTGTCTCCTGTTTCAAAGACATTTGTCGCCAGATATGTCCACTCAGGGGTGGAGTATCTTCTGCTAGGCACACGCACTCTTCTTGACCTTCTTCGGTCCGGTGCTTCAGCGCCCTGAGCACCTTCTTCCGGGTCTGAGTCTTCTGATATCGGAGGAAGGGTTATCTCTGGAGTTGACCTCAGGCTAGAGCTCCTTCTTTGCGGCCAATTAGCTTCTCCACGTGCCCTTCTACTCCTTCTCCTTCTTGTCTGTTCTCGCTCTCTGTCAGACCTGTCAGTGTCTGACTCGTACTCCCAGCTACTCTCTCCTTCTGTAGCGTCGTCTGTTTCGCTGTTGTACTGACCGTCCTCAGCTTGGTCAGACTCGTTCCCTGCTTCCGCTGGCACCTCTACAGCTTGGCTAGCCCCCTCTATGGCTTCTCGGTCCTCTGCTGGACGTCTATCCGAGAGAGGAGCTGTTTCTTCCAGAGGTGCTGGAACCCTTCGCGTATGTGACGCGTGGATCCAATTGGGCAGGCCTCCCACCTTCACAGCCGTGTTCGCGATCAGGATGATCTGGAAGGGCCCACGCCAACGAACATCCAGGCAGCTTCTTCTCACATGTTTTTTCACCAGGACCCAGTCCCCAGGGTACAGGTCATGGCACGGGCCCTGGCACGATGGAACCTCGGCAGCCTGCACCTGAAGGGACACAGAATGAATGGCGTCAGACAGCCCCTTACAATAGTCCAGGATCATATCATCTGTGATATTTAACAGTGCAGTAGTTGGGACAGATGGCAGCCTCATTGCTCTCCCCATTAACACCTCATGTGGTGACAACCCCGTTCTTCTGTCTGGGGTACTACGAAGGCTCATGAGGACCAATGGCAGGGCGTCAGGCCAACTCAGGGTCGTTGAGGAACACACTTTTGCAATTCTGGCTTTGATCGTGCCATTGATCTGCTCCACAATTCCTGAGGCTTCTGGTCGGTAACTGCAATGCAATTTCTGATCTATGTTCAGAGCCGCACAAATCATCTTCACAAGCTCGCTGTTGAAATGCGTTCCCCTATCTGATTCCAAAGAGGCCGGCACCCCGAAGCGCGGAATGAGTTCCCTAAGCAGTAACTTGGCCACTGTGAGGGTGTCGCACCTACGTGTAGGGTATGCCTCAACCCATCTGGAGAATACACAAACAACCACCAGGACATAGCGGAGGCGGTTGCACCTCGGCATTTCAATGAAATCTATCTGCATTCGATTGAATGGACCTCCAGACCTTCCTATGTGGCTCAGTGCAACTGGTGTTCTTTTCCCTACGTTCAACTGCTGACAGGTCACACAACGCTGGCACACTGCTTCTGCTGCTATTCTAAACTTAGGATTGTACCAGGTCTGTCTAAACACTCTCAGCATAGCGTCTCTCCCTAGGTGTACGGGACCATGTATGTGTCTGGCCATTGGGCTCACCATCTCATTGGGCAACACTGCTCTGCCGTCTGCTGAGACCCAAAAATGGGACTCACCCACTACACATCCTGCCTTTTCCCATGTTTCTTTTTCAAAATCAGGAGCATTTTCTTGCATGTTTGTCAGTTCGTCCCAAGTATCAACAGTTTCCAATATCATGGCTAATTCAGTCCTTACATTTATTCCACCCACTTCCACCTCTGTGAAAGAGTACCCTTGTTCCGCGCAATACCGCGCGACTTCGTCGGCATATCTATTGCCTTTCGAGACGAAGTCCTCATTTCTGGTATGTGCGGTGCACTTTACAACTGCGATACCTGCTGGACATTGCAACGCCTCTAACAACAGGCGCACAAACTCTCCATTGCGAATGGGAGAGCCTGAAGAGGTCATGAACCCTCTTTGAGACCATAACTGCCCGTAATCATGAACCACCCCATAACCATATTGGCTGTCGGTGTATATGGTGACTCGAATTTGATTGCTTGCCAAGCAAGCACGTGTCAAGGCAATAATCTCGGCTACCTGAGCGGAGTGTACTCCTTCCAGGCACCCAGCTTCCACAACTCCAGTAATTGTACAAACAGCGTAAGCTGCTCTCAACTGCCCAACTTCGTCTCTTACACATGAGCCATCGACAAAGAAAATTTCGTCTGGGTCGGTCAGTGGCTCATCTACGATGTCGGGTCTGGGTTTGGTGCATAGTTCAGTCACATCGAGGCAGTCATGGTCTGTACATTCATCATCATCCTCGATATCATTTGGGAGTGGCATCAAGGTGGCAGGGTTCAAAACAGAGCATCTCCTGAGGGTCACATTCTCTGCAGCAAGAATAACTTGCTCATAGCGCGTGAGCCTGCTGTTGGTCAGACGCTGTGTTTTGGTCCTGGTCATCAACAGTTCAACAGAATGGGGCACGCACACCTCTAACGGGTGCCCCATGACGATATTTTCACATCTCTCAATGCTGACACCCGTTGCAGCAACGGATTTGAGACATCCGGGCAACGCTGCGGCTACTGGGTCTAAAGTAGCCGAGAAATAAGCAACTGGTCTACGGGCATTCCCATGGATTTGGACTAACACAGACAACGCGCAACCTTCTCTCTCACAACAGTAAAGCAAAAATGGTTTATTGTAATCAGGCATTCCCAATGCCGGAGCACGACACAGGTCCTCTCGCAGCTGTAAGAATGCCATCAAACAGTCTTTGTCCCATGGTACCGGATCGCTCACCTCCTTATGCGTCAGTTTTTGCAAGGGCTTTGCTTTCAGTGAAAAGTTCGCGATCCACTGTCGGCAATAACCCACCATCCCTAGGAACATCCTGACCTCTCTCTGTGTCCTAGGCGCATTCATTTTCATGATCGCCTCTATCCTGTCTGGTGACACCTTTCGTTTGCCTTTCTCTATTCTGTGTCCCAAGTACTGCACTTCTGTCAGGCAGTACTGCAATTTTCCCGGGGACACCTTGTGCCCATTGGCAGCTAGGTGATTTAACAAAGCAATGGAGTCCTCCCTGCAAGCTTCTTCTGTTTCTGACGCCACGAGGAGGTCGTCTATGTACTGGACCAGAACTGACTTCTGGGGCAGCACTAGACTTTCAAGATTTTTCTTCAAAAGCTGGTTGAAGATCGATGGGCTTTCTGTATACCCCTGAGGAATACGACACCATGTTAGGACGCGACCTTCCAGCTTAAATGCGAAAAGAAAATGGCTTTCTTCGTCCAGAGGGATCGAGAAGAAAGCCTGACAAAGATCAATCACAGTGAACCACTCAGCTTGGAATGGAATCTGAAACAGTATCACTGATGGATTCGGTACCACTGGACAACACGAAACGACTATGTTATTAATCTTTCGGAGGTCCTGCACTATCCGGAATTTCCCATTTGGTTTCTGCAGACCCATAATCGGGGAGTTGCATGGACTACCCACGATTTCTTTCAGTATTCCCTGTTTAATCATGGACTCGATCACGGGTTTTATGCCTGCAATCGTTTCTGGAGTCAATTTATATTGGGGTGTTCTTGGGAACTCAGCATGCGGTTTCACTACAATTTTCACTGGGTCCACCCCTTTGACCAATCCAATCTCTTCCCCAGTGAAATCCCATACTTCTGGTGCCACTGTCTCTCTCAAGTCCCAGGGGAGCTCATCTACTGTCAAAGTAGGGTACAGCTCCACGCATATTCTTGAGTTTGCAACTTTGAAGTCTGCGTCATCATCATTGGTCAATACCTCCACTCCCTGAGGTGTACAGTATATTGTACAATTCAATTTACACAACAGGTCTCTGCCTAGCAGACACACAGGACTTGAATCGCAAACCACAAACTGGTGCTCATCGCTGTACTTCCCTATTTTCACCTGTACCGGTTCTGTCAATTGGCTGGTTATTCTCCTGTTTGCGACCCCCACCACTTGTATGGTCTCTCCAGACATGGGCAGGTCTGGAACTGCAGCTGATCTGATCGTGGATCTAGTGGCTCCTGTGTCCACCAGAAATGTCGTGGGGCACCCTGCTACTTCTGCTTCGACATAGGGTCCCCTCTGGTCCACCTCCAAGGCTGCCCCGAGGGTGCAGTCTTCTCTTTCCACTCTCTGTCCGGTTAATGGGTCCACATAATAGCACTCTTCTCCTTCTACAAACAGGGGCATCTGTCTATAGGTCTTACCCATAGTCCCTACTCGGGGAGGTTGCGGGAACTGGGCTCGGGGAGGAGCCCCCCCCCCTTTGAGCACCTTTCCCTGGTATGGCGTCACCCCTCTTGTAGGCGCGCTCTGGACCTCTTCCTCCTCTATCCCTTGTTCTCCTATCTCTTCATTGTAGGGACACTCGCGTTTCCAATGTCCCACCTCGTTACACTGGTGGCACCTAGTCGTTTTCTTCAAGGCAGCTACGTCTATTCTGGGTCTAAAGGTGGAACTCTCCTCATTGCCCTTGTTCTGACTGTACTGCTTCTTTCCTCCTGTACCTGTTCCTTGCTGCTGTTGCTGCTGTCCCCCCTTCCCTGCTGCCTGCATCTGTACCACCATCAATTTTTCTTTTAGTTTCTTAGCCTTGGAGTCTATCTCATCACAGCAGTACCTGGCATATCTCAGTATTTCGTCTAGGGGTTTATTTTGCCAACAAATCAAGTGTTGCTGAATCATTAAACTAATATCCGGTCTCAGTCCCAGGACGAACTTGGACACAAATTGCCCTATGTCTTTTGGATCCATTACATCCAGGCCGCTATACTGTTTAAACGCCTTCAGCAATCTCTCGTAATATTCGTGGACTGTCTCTTTGGGTTCCTGTCTGGTTCGGTCTATTCTGACCCAATCTATGTCTTGCATTGGCACCTTCTCTTTCAGCCAAGTCATCACTCTCTCGAATTTTGCCATCACAATCTCGGACGGCCCATTAGTCTTAGCATCTCTCTCCGGCTCCGTTGTGGGCCACTCAGCGCTAACCTTGCATGCTGTCCACAGATCTCCTGGTACTACAATGTCAAACAGCGTGTTCAGATCTATCCATAGGACCTTTGAGATTTTTACAAATCTCTCAACTTGCTTGTACCACTCCACTGGGTTTTCCCGCAATTTGGGGAAGGAGGTGGTAAAAGCAGCTAAATCTCCCCTACTCCAAGGGACATGCACATAGTTCCCATTTGCGACTTCACGCAAAGGGTATGCTCCTATTCCCTGCAGCCTTCCTGGTGTCGTACCAAGCGTGCTTCTCCTGACGGTCCCTTTCTTGGACCACCTCTCTTCCCACTTATCTAGTGCCCTCCATGTCCTTATTCCAGTGATCAGTTCCCTTATGTGCGTTTTCAGCCCGATCGTTCTCCTCTCATCTAGGTCTCGATCTGTGTAATGTAGCCTGTGGTTACCCTGTAATGCTTTGGTTCTTGACAGGTCCACCATATATTTGCCTGCTAGTTCGACTAACTTCTCATGGATTGCTCTCGCCTTTCGAGTGATGTCCTTTGCCATATACAGTATTTCATCCTGCTCATACATTTCCATTCTTTCTAAAGGCAGGGTACCATCTACCATGTCATCCAGGTCTGACCTTAAGCTGGCGACATCGAGTCTCTTGGCTTTTATCTCAGCTCGCAATATGTCTTTCAAAGGGGGCTCACTGGTCTCCCTACCATCCCAACTCCGAGCTCTACGTTTGGGCTCGGGAGAGTTAATGAGTGCTCTCCCTTGCTCCCATCTCTCCAGGTCCCATGCTCGGCCATCCGATCTTGGAAGGTGATGGAACACGGGCCTGTTACCCCCACTCTTGCTCTGCCCACTCTCTCCTTCTTCTCTCCTTTCACCGTACGCCTCTCTGTTATTTTCCCTCTGGTCGCTACTCTCCCTTTGCCTAGTATCGCTCAGTATCCGATACGATCCTTCCTGGTTCCCCATATTCCCTGGGCTGCGCTCGTGTCCGTCATCACAGGGACTATGGTGCGACCTCTCACAACTCCCATTCAGTTCTCTGGTGCCGGGCACACAGTGGGTACACTTAAAGCTGTTTCTGTACTCTTGCGTTCTCCTCTCCCCTTCACTGAGTATTGGGCGCGCCACCCCTCCACTCCCGGGGCCCCCGTTTTCCAGGTCCGTTCTATCTCCACTCCGGGCCCAATGGGTGACTCCCCTACTATCTCTCTCTCTCCAGTCCCCCTCCGGGCTGCTCTCCCCAGCCCCGCAGTGAGTCCGAGCTCTGCTGTCCTGACTTTCCCTTTCAGCTTCCGCAGCTATGATGCTCTTGTGAGCCTCCACTGCCTCATCCCACTTCTTCATGTACTCATTTAGCTCTTGAAAGGATTTTCGTCCAGATCCCCTCATATCCACTGGCCATCTAGGGCCCCCAGAATCCCCTCCTGGATCCCCTGCTGTGTGCACCGGGGTGCTCCACTCTCTTGGTATCGGCATCTGACTTGGGAAATTGATCGTATCGTTCCTCCTTGCCGTCTCTGCTCTTTCTCCGTCCTTCCGTACCCGTTCTTCCCCTCTTGCTCTCTCTGGGTCATATATCGATATTATAGGACCTATGGTAACAGGTACCTGTAGTGCATCTGGTAATGCGTAGGATGTGGCGCGCTCCGTTTCCGGCGCTCTTTGTACCACAAACCTCCCGACTACCTGTTGCACCTGACTAGGCTGGGACAGCTCTTTCTTTGCCTCAGGATCCCACTCTGAACTGGGAAGCGGTCCATGCTCTCCTGCATTGCCCCCCTTTTCTCTTTCACTATGCTCGACCTCTCCCCCTGCTCTATTATACGGGGGTGGCCTGTCTGTCAATAATCTGTTTATCAGGCTGTCCTCTGTTTCGCTCTCATCATCTTCTTCTAGGGGGCTTTTATTTCCGGGCACCTCTAACACTGGGTACAGTTTATTGACTTCCATGTTATGCACTCTCCATCTTTTAGCATCCGCATCCCATCTGGCATCCTGTACTGCCCTTACCGATCGTTTCACCCTTTCTTGTCGTCTGTTCATATTCTTTACATGCGCTGCCCTAATCCATGCATCAAGGGCTTCAAACTGGGTCGGTCTAGGCAAGGGTCTCATTGAGGTCATGACTGATTTTAATCGATGTAACACCTCTAATCTGAACGTCCCGTACTTCGGGAACGTCAGTTCCTCATTTCCTTCCGTAATCTTACTCCACTCTGTTATCCAAAGGATCGTATGCAGCCCAACATTCACTGCCATGTAACGAGCCGGCGTACCCTCCGGCGGGGCTTCTTCCCCTTCTTCCGATCCCCGCTTCTCTTTTTTAAACGCCGCTCTCAGCCATTTAAAACACTTCATAATTATACGTACAATATCCAGCCTCGCTACTCTGTTTACTTCCTGATGACAATCCACCAATCCTAGCGCGGCTTTGCTAACTTGGCCTATCGCAGCGCGGTCTTTCTCCGGTCGGCCAATCCCAGCTCGACACTTTCTGACGTCTTTGCTAGCTGGCCTATCACAGCGCGGTCTTTCTCCGGTCGGCCAATCACAGCGCGACACTTCCTGACGTCACTTTTCTCCGCTTCGCAGCAGCACCCCTCCTTTCTCAACTCGTCTCCCGGTCATGCATGCGTCCCATTCATACACCGAAAAATGACTACTTCCGACCAAGCGGTCACTTCCCTCGACTGTACGTCCACAGTCTATATGTAATTGTCAACCCAACTGACGAAATGTCTATCGTCTCTCTGATAGGTTGCTTACACACACAGTAACCTCCGACCAGCGTCCGTTACTCACGCACTCACTCTTACGTTCCCCCTATCTCGGTCTTTCGGGTGATCAATGGTACCTCATGACCCCCTTCACACTAGTTGACAATTACTCTGGGTGTCCGATACACCCGAACCACTTAAGCTCTCCTTGAACTTAAGATTTCCACCGGTTGCGCGCGCTCACAACCTGTTCCACAGTCACTCTACAGACCTTCAACTCCGCCAGACATTACAACATAGATACAATACAAAAACACCGCAATCTAACACGCATGACCCTTTATACTCACTCTCGACCGATACTGCTGCTTTTTCTGTCTCACGTCATCCGGATCTTCTTCGGCGGGCGGTTCTTCCGATCATCGATCTCTAAGGGCCTTGGGGTAAGCTAACCTGGCCTAGGTCACCGTCCTCAAGAAGGCAACCATCCTCTATAGCTACCAACTGGAAGGGCGAGATTTTGATCGATACCTTATCACTATTGATCTAAACCTCGATCTGGTCGACTGAACCTTTGTTGCCTGTCATTGAGGGAAGAAAGTGCATCTCTTACCAAGCTAGTTCACCCAATAAAGGACCCCGCTCCAAAAGATCACAAACAACTTCTAGCTTTCAAAAGTTTATTGTAAGGTTAGGATAAGCTGCAAATACAGGCATCTCAGAATGAGATTCACGAGATACACAGGTCCAACTACATACATGTGCTCTCTGAAAGCCCTCAGACGAGCAACGGAAATTACCAGCACAAGTTCTAAGAATAATAAAGCTATCAGCATTGACGCATATTGAGATCTCTCCTTCATTTAAGTTGGAGGGAAAACACACAGGTTAGGCTGTCCCTACCCTGCTCTAGATGGTATCCCTACTTAACCAAGTCTCAACCTAACAAAAGGTGTCAGCAGTGAATGACCCCCAAGGGAAGTCACTCACTCTTAGTCTCTTGGTGAAAACCTATAGTTCTCCAGTCATGACCCCTCTCTGCCTACCCATCCGCTCTCTAAAGGGTCCTCAGGCATCTGCTCTAACTCCACCCAGGGGTGCTGTCCCTAATACAAAACAGTCAACAACATTTGAGACGCCCCTCGTGAGACGCCCCTCACGTGGTGTAGCTTCTGGCTTTTTCCATGCTGCTTTGTATTGGGCCTCATACGTTGGAGTTGACCTTGCTTCTCAGACTCTTCTCCGGCCCGCTGATACCCCTTAAAACATTCCGGAACCCTCCTCCATGTCTGGGCCGTCTTCTGAACAGACCTCTATTCATATTATTTATAATTGGATCCCCCCTTTTCTCTTGCAGACAGACATCTGCAGCCAAGATCCCAACTCTCATAGACTTCTAAAAAGTTTCGCAACATTTCTCGGCCCAGACCAGTACGTGTAAATCAATGTTAAAACATTTCAGGCCTACAGCATTTCTCATAATAATTATAGCATTCAACTTCTTCATTAATTAAAGCATGTTAATACTCTTATTCTATTATTCAGTAAACACATCTATAAATCATGGCCCATTAATGCAATGACCAAAACATTAGTGCAATCTATGTCGTGAAAAGAAACACCTTCCCTTCTAGCTCTGGCCCTGAGGCCTACCACATTCTGCGTTTAACCACATGCCATCTTACATTTTAACAGCTACACGACATGGATTCAGGAATAATCACATCTAATAAAATCATATAGTATCACACATTTCTGTATTAGTTCCACTTCTACTTAAATCTCTACATTAGCTATACATTCAGAATATAATTGCAGATACTACTAGCACTCATGGCATTTCTCCTCATGATTTGTGCTTACTACGGGTAAGTGTGATGCACTCATACATTTAGGTCAGTTTGCGCTCTCTCACTTTCTATGTACATGTCAGAGCGTATTCAGGGAAATGTCAGAGCGTATTCAGGGAAATGTCAACAGTGTGATGTGAATGCCCAGTGTTCAGTCACAATCATTTACAGTTCTGATACGTGGTACCAAATTTACACCTAAATAGCTCAGCCCTACAAGCAAAACAGAAATTGTGAGCAAATGCAGGGAATGTCCCAAATATTTCTAGTGTGTGCAAAGGAAGCACCAGGAAAGGTAATCCCTTTATTACTCCTTGAAGTGGTAAGTCTCTGCAGGCATCACAAGGAGTCACCCCTTCACCGCGTGACGTTTTTTCAAGTTTAGGTATGACCTTGTGTTCCTCATTAGTTCATAAACTTTATTCGGATAAACATTGTATTCATAAGAGTACAAAACAGTAAAAACAGTATAAATGACGAGAGAAGAGTGACAATACACATTAATAAGAATTTGGGATTACAAAACACAATATTACAAACTCAGGGTTGTAAGTAAGTAACAATTCTAGACATAACCATTCATGTTTAAAAAAAACAACAACAAAAACTCAAGGATTTAGCATTGTCTTATGTGCCCTAGTAGCAATTCTCAAAAATGTACTTAAACGAAAAACCAGCTCCTCATCAGTCAGGGCAAGCATACTTGAGTAGACAGAATCCAAGCTAATAGGCCTAATCCTGTTTAAAAAAAGGGTAAAGAAGCCCCTTACTGTATTTAATTTAATATTTACAAAAAAGCAGGAAATGAAGAGTAGATTGGCCACTCACCACGTTACATGGACAGGGTACTAGATCAAGATTCAGATGGTAGCCAAGAGGAAAACACAATGCGAATGTAACTGTCCCTACTTCAAACGGAATTAGATGCTCCTCTCCCAGTGACTCATAGGTAAAACAAGATCATTTGGAAGAGGGTGGTAGTTCCGCTCCAGTGACATATAACTAAAAACTAAAGATTTCTTCGATTCAAGCGCAGTTCTTTCGGTGCTATACAACAAGTAAAGAGCACTCCTGAGGTCTTTTTTATGCAGAGTTTCAGCTTTACCAGGATTTAAAAAGATAAGCCTTTATAAATGCTGCATAAACTCTGATAAACCCCAGATAGCCAGTGCGACTCACTGGCCACCTTCTTCCACCGCAAGATCACCGACATCCACGACAGCTTCAGAACCACAACTACCCCGATAACCACCGCCCCATGACCACCACCCGCACCAACCGCCTGCTCTCCTGCACCAGCGTCAACGACGAGGACACCAGCAAGATCATGAACACCATCCACTCCGGATCCCCATTAGACCCATGCCCTCACCACATCTTCAACAAAGCCAGCACAGCCATCGCACCCCATCTCCGGAGAATAATCAACATCACCTTCGAGAGAGCAACATTCCCGGAAAGCTGGAAGCCCGCTGAGATCAACGCCTTACTCAAGAAACCCAAGGCGGACCCCAAGGACCTCAAGAACTTCCGACCCATCTCCCTGCTCCCGTTCCCGGCGAAGGTCACAGAGAAAATCGTCAACAAGCAACTGACCCGCTACCTGGAGGAGAACAACATCCTGGACCTATCCCAGTCCGGTTTCCGCAGCACCGAAATCGCCCTTATCGCCGCCACCAATGACATCAGGATCCTGCTCGAAAATGGAGAAACAGCGGCCCTCATCCTCCTGGACCTGTCAGCCGCCTTCGACATGGTCTGCACCGCACACTATGAACACGCCTACACAACGCCGGAATCCAAGAGAAGGCCCTAAATTGGACCACATCCTTCCTCTCCGGCAGAACTCAGAGCGTCTGCCTCCCCCTTCTGCTCCAGGGCCACCGAGATCCTCTGAGGCATACCCCAGGGCTCCTCCCTCAGCCCGAACCTATTCAACATCTACATGGCATCCCTCGCCCACGTCGCCCGACAGCACGACCTCAACATCATCTCCTACGCCGACGACACCAAGCTGATCCTCTCCCTCACTAAAGACCCTCACACCGCCAAAACAAACCTCCACGAAGGACTGAAGGACGTCGCCGAATGGATGAAGAACAGACGACTGAAGCTGACCTCAGACAAAACGGAGGTCCTCATCCTCGGCCCCACCTCATCAGCCTGGGATGACTCCTGGTGGCAGACAACACTGGGAACAGCACCAACACCCACCGACAATGCAAGCAACCTAGGGGTCATCCTCGACTCCACCCTCTCCATGACTAAACAGGTCAACGCCGTCTCCTCATCCTGCTTCAACACCCTCCGAATGCTCTGCAGGATCTTCAAGTGGATCCCCACCGAAACAAGAAAAACAGTCACCCAGGCCATCGTCACCAGCAGGCTGGACTACGGAAATGCCCTCTATGCAGGAACGTCGGCCAAGCTCCTGAGACGGCTGCAACACATTCAGAATGCCTCTGCACACCTGATCCTCGATATCCCCCACTGCAGCCATATCACACCCCACCTGAGAGACCTGCACTGGCTCCCTGTCAACAAGAGGATAACCTTCAAGCACCTCCTCCACGCGCAGAAAGCTCTTCACAACACCGGCCCAGGATATCTCAACAAACAACTCAGCTTCTACACCTCCACCCGCCAGCTCCGCTCCACCGGCCTCGCCCTCGCCACAGTCCCACGCATCAGAAGAACGACCAACGGCGGCAGATCCTTCTCCCACCTCGCCGCCAAGACCTGGAACCCCCTCCCCACCAACCCACAGCAGACCCAAGAGACCTACTGGCCTTCAGAAGTATCCTCAAGACTTGGCTCTTCGATCAAAAGCAACCCCCCCCCCCAGTGCCTTGAGACCCTCACTGGTATGTAGTGCGCCTTATAAGTGTCTTTCAGATCCATAGCCAGTAAAGGGCTGGTCGGGCACGTATAAAATCAGTTATATAGGTTAAATTTAGTTCTTTGTGGTAAGCATATTGTGGGGTAAAGATTGGGACGCCCAACAGCTTCCTACAGAATCTGTTTTCTTCCAGCAGAACGCAGGTACTGTTCGCAAAGCCGCACATAGTAGCCCAGCACACTTTAAACACAATTTGTAACAACGAATGAGTCAAAAAGAATCTAGTTTCACGAGCAAGTCGATGTTTTCAGTTTCAGTTATTCTTTATTGTTCAATCTTTAAAAGCTTTGGACAGCATCACTTTGGAACCGCCAACGCGTTTCGTCCCAACCAGGGACTTCTTCAGGGCTACAAAAGTACATATAAAAAAGGGGACTATTTACAATTTTGTACATAACAATATCAAACAAGATAAAAACACATACATCGACTTTTACACAGTTTATCAAACAAGTCTCTTGATGCTACATAATGTCATTCTTTAAGCAGTGCGTTTTTCTCTGAAGGGACAGAAGAGAGAATGAGAGGGAGGAACAACTTTCTAGTGTTACATGACTAAATGCATCAACACAAACAATCTGAGAACATACCTTGAACAGTGAGTATAGTCTATTCTGTTCGCAAAGCCCCATATCTCAGCTCCGTAGGTGGCCACTGGAAGACATTGTAAATTAAAAAAATTTAAGATTGCTAAAATGGCGCCTGTGTTCTTTGGACGGGGGAAACTTAAAATTGAATTGATGGTCTTTGAGAAGTTGCTCCTGGAATGGGCAAGATGCTCAGTCCAGGAGCCGTTCGCAGCAAAGACCACCCCAAGATAGGGAAATTTACAGGTGCTTATCAATTTCTGACTACCAACAACAATAGAACCAAGCTGGCGTCTCCGAGGGCCACAGAACGTTAAAAATTATTTGCTCAAATTAACTCTTAGGTCCAGACCATCCATGTATTTAACAAAAGACTGTACTAAAGTGCGCAAAGAGTTAGGGGTGCGGCTTATAAGAACCACATTGTCAGTGTATAATAACACAGGGAGAGGTTTCCCATTAATCATAGGTACATCCTGGGACATGGATACTAATGATTTATTCAATCCATTGATATAAATAATAAAAAGAAGGGGGGCAAAGACCCAACCCTGCCTGACCCCCTTCCGACCTTGATTGACCCTGAGACCTCTCCACCTCTGCCAATCCTCACTTGGGCCTGAAGATCTTTATGGAGGTATGCCAGGAAATGAACCAGAGGCTCATCCAGACCATAGGCCAACAGGATCGCCCACAGCCTTGACCTATTTACAAAGTCAAAGGCTGAGGAAAGATCCATGAATGCCAAATAGACTGGAGAGTTCCGTGCAATGGTGTATTTCCCGATTACAAGGCTGAGGTTGATGCATTGTTCATTAGTGCCGACCTTGCTACGGAAGCCTAGCTGGCAGGGCTCTAGAATGCTACATTCCTCTGACCATTCCAGGATCCTATTATATAAAACTCTGCCCAATATTTTAAGGGTATTATCAATCAGAGAAATAAGCCTATAATTGTTCGTCTGTGACCGATCCCCCTTTTTGAATATAGGGACGATAATACTCTTCACCCAGGTGTCAGGTAGCGGGGCGTGCATTAGGTTATTAAAAACATTCACAAGAAGTGGTGCTCAAAAGTCCGAATTCCATTTAATAAAATCTATTGGTAGCCCATCAGGGCCAGGGGCCTTATTCCCGATACTCTGTTGAATAGCTTCTTCTACTTCAGAGAGAGATATCTGAATGCTAGTAAATAAACCATATTCATACAGGTCGGTCGCTGAAGGGGAAATAGCATAGATTTTAGAAAAGTGGGATTCCCAGGATTGGCTAGAGATGGTGCAACTAATGGGAGTTAATAACTGTCTCATGGATAGGAGATCCCTTACAGCAGACCAGAATAATTTTCCCCTTTTATCAGTAGCGGCCTGCGATAGGGTTTCCCAACGGTCACTAAGAAGTACTCCCTTACGGTTAGTAACTGCCAGATTATACTTCCGCTTGGCCAGTTTCACATCTGAGGCACACCTATGTTCAGCTGACAACACCCTACGCAAGTTCCTATTAGCCCGTGAACATTCATCATCAAACCATCTAGGGCTTTGCTTTCTCAGAGATGCAGGTTTCGACAAAAAAGATTTAATAACCAGACAAACTTTAGAAAAACCATAGACTACCTCTGAATGTGGGATTTGAAATGACAGACAAGAATCAATGAGGGGCAAGTTATCCTTAACTAATGACTTAAACAGATCCCTATTGACAATGCCCCTCCAAATTTACCTTAGATTGTCAGTCGATGGCATTAAATCTCTTGCCCCGCATTCAGATGGAAACATGAGTCATGAAGCCAATCTCAATGCTATTTTAATAGGGTTATGATCCCCGTGCATAGTAGCAACAACCTCTGCATTAATTAAGTAGTCCATGATCAGGGTAGAAATAAAAACAAAATCTATTGTATTCGAATAACCCCTTCCTCTGAATGTTGGCTGGTAATAATTAGTCACATATAGTGTACCCGTCTGATCCATAACATTGACCAGGTTATGGGAACTCAAAAACACTGCCAACTCAGCACCCCTACGGGAGGAAGGACCTAAGTTGTGTAACTCAGCACTGTCGTGTATTGGCACGAATAAAGACAGACACGATGTAGTTTAACACCGAGCTTTATTTCTTGCTTCTTACTCCGTTCCCGTCCCTACTCTATCTCCCTTCCTTCCCAGTCTCCTCCTCTTCCCTTGACCCACTAACTCCGCCCACCCAGCTACTAGACTGCTCACAATATCACATCTCCCCCTTTTTTTAACAAAACAAAACATGACTGACTTGGTCATAGTTCTTCAATTAGCCATCGTGGCCGTTGAATGTCTTGCTGAGGTCGGAGGGACACACCTCCAACTTCAGAATCATCTCCTACTTGATTGTCCTGTCTCTGGACTACGGCAGCCGGATCAGGCCTTTCACTCTTCTCACTCTCCGATTGTCCACTCATCCTCTGGAGAGACTCTCTCAGGGCAGGATTACACATTTGAAAGTGCGACGCATCTCTGGTGAGACATCTGCTTTCCGATGCCGCCGTCACCACGGTGCCTTTCTGATGAGCGATAGTCGAAACTTCCGCCCTGAAACGAGACACGTCTCCATTTCCTTGGTGTTGTTTCATCTTGCCTTGCTGAGAATCTCCTTGATTGCAGGAGTGCATCCTTTTGAAACTGCGAAACGTATCATGTGTTATCCTTTTTCCCGATTCGTGGTGGTTTCCGATAAGTTTCTGGGTCATCCACTCATCTTCAGTTTCCGAGGCGATCACGAGTGCCCCTGTTGAGGTGGCTGTGAAAGGCTCATCGTGATAGTGACAGTTTATTTTCCTTTGTGACTCTGATGCGATAGATGCTCTATGTTCTTCATGAGTGTGTGCTGATCTGGTTCTCTTCCCAGCACCCGCATCTCGTTTTATTTCTCTTTGTCTTGTCTGGTGGAGGGCAGCACTGTCCCCCTGTCCAACGTCATGCATTCCGGACTGGGATGCCTTATTTGAAATGACAATTCTGGTTCGGTTCAGGGACTCATTCACTGCCTCTTGTTGGCCCACCCATTCTCGCTCACGTCTGGGACTGGGGAACCCTTTGACGATTTGAGAAGGTGTACGTTCTGTTCTCATCTGAGGAGGACCTGTCTCTGTCAACACGTCAGGTTTCCTTCGTAGAGTGACTGGATAGTCTTTTTTTATCCAGTGTGTGACATCTGTTATCTCTGTCTTCGTTCGGTAAGTCCTTCTAGTCAACCTCACTGATCCCTTGAGGGGTGACGGTATATACTTTATGTCGTGATATCCCTGCGACTGACATGACAGGTTGGCTTGTGTGGTGATGGAATGTTCAGGAACATTGGTGTGAGGTAGGTTGCTCTCGACGGGAAGAATGTCCTTCGGTTGCATGAGGTGTTCGGGTGTTTGATGCCGTGGTCGTTGGCGGGACCCTGACCCCGCCGACTCAAAGGATCGGACAGACATGCAGTCGGAATAAGAGGAGTCTTGTATTGGTCCCCAGGATCGGACAGACATGTCTCCGGAGTGAGAGGAGTCAGGTGTCAATTGTCTTTGAGAATGTTCCTTGTAGAATGGCTTGACTGGTAAATCTCTGACATGAGTAGGCCATGCCAAATTGCTCTTTGCGTCGGAGTTGTTTTTGGGATACTTCTCCGAGTATCTTTCTCGAAGTATCTGCGGTGTCATTTCACTGGAAAGGTTGTTTGACACCCATGTGTTGGTTTCTCGTGTTTGATCCCCGGGTATTTCATCTCTGCCTCTCTCATGTGCTGTTAATGACCTATTCTCAGTTTCCCCGTTATCTCGGATGTCATGGATGCGAGAATCAGCCCGGCTTCTGCGCTTGGCTTCTTCTTCCCCTTTGTTTTGTGCACTGACATCTGCGCAGCGGGTGTGATGTGTTCTCCAGCTTGATGTTTCTTCGTAATCATCACCAGCAATTGGCAAACAGTGAGGTGCTCGGGCGTGGTCATGTATCAACTTCCGGTGATGACATGACTGGTTCAATCTCTTATAGTTTGTCTTTCTTGCCTGCTTGGTGGGCAGGCTGCCGTCTTGTCCCTGGGTGCGATCTGTCCCACTTGACACTTCATCCTCTTCAGAGTATTTTGTGCCATACTTTGAATGACTCCTTAAGGTTGAATAACTCCCCGAGGTTGTGTCAGTGACACTATCACAGTCCTGGATTATCTCAGTCATTTGTGTTGTTGACTCGGAGTATTCTCTGTCATTTTGTCTCTCCCGCCGTCTTCTCTTCGATCTCCCTTCATCCTTCATCTTTCTGGTTTTGTTTGTTTCTGTGACTTTATTCTCAAACATAAGGGATGTCTCTTTCCTGGTATCTTTGGTTCTTGCAATGGTGTGCAATTCTTCTGATACGTATCCTGCTTTGATCCGCACTCCAACATCAGCTTTCCTGATGATTTCTTTTAGCGACCAATGCCCTTGAAGGATCTTGTGTTTCGTGTTAGAGTCTGAACAGCCTTCGATTATCCGAAGCCGAACTGCTTCCTCATTTGAAAATGTGTTGAACTGGCAACCTTTTACCAGACTTTGCAGCCGGGTGATGAAGCTTGGCAATGGTTCTCCTGGTTCCTGCCGTGCTGTGTTGAAAGCGATGCGTTCATGATCCACGTCGTCCTTTGTGTAGAAATGAGCGTGTAGCGTCTCTTTGAGTTTTCCATATGTCTCTGTGTCTTTTGCTGAAAATGTTCTGATTAAGCGTCGGCCTTCGTGACCTACAAGCTGACGTAGCAATAGTAGACGTTTTCCGTCCTTCGCTCACCGGTTGTTTCAAGAAAGTCATCCAGTGATTCCAGCCACCTGTTCCATTGGTGACCCAAACTCTGATTGTTGGTCTGCATCACTGGGGGTGGTATTTCAATGCAGGGCTTAGATGCATGTGTTTCTTCTCTCACCAACATGATAGTGGAATGTGGTGGCATGACAATGTCACAGGACTGTTCCCTTTGCTTCCTATCTATTGCTGCCGACCCTCCTTGGCCGATAGCCTTTGTTTGGTCGTTTCCTTTGATTTTGGTAAGATGCACCGCTCCCGGGTGACTATTGTATGTTGTCCGCCCCTGGCACGACTGTCTCGGTATGCTTCAGTGAGTTAAGCTTGGATCTCATGAGGTCAACTGGCCACCATTCAGCTGCACCATGCGCGACTCGTGTCTCTGCGAATTCCCGCTTTCTTTGGAGTTGCGTGCTAACTGCAGATAGTCGGTGGGGCTGTCGCAACGATATGTGGCAACATGGACATCTTCTTCTTGCGTTTTGTTCCAGACTAGTGCATGTTTTTGTTCCAGACTAGTGCAGCTTCTTCGACATTCATCTCCTCATGCCTCTGGATCATTTGATTTCTTGGCTTCTGGTACTGTCTTCTGCAGGACTGCCCTCTTCCGGGTCTTCTGCACTTCTGCCCTCTTCGGGGTCTTCAGCACTGCCCTCTTCGGGGTCCTCAGCAATTCTGCCCTCTTCGGGGTCTTCACTTCTTGCATTTGTCAAGGCTTGTTTTCTTCACGTTTGTCAATGTTCGCTCATTTGCCTTTGCCAGTGCTTGGTTTCGTACACTTGCCACTGATTGTTCCTTTTAGATTTGCCAATGCTTGTCCTTGCTGTATACTTACATTTATCATTGCTTGTTTTCTTGTTCACCTTCTGCATTCACTCGTGCTTGTTTGTTATTTCCTTATCTCAACCAATGCTTGTTGGATTTCTCTTCTTGTCTTTATCAATGCTTGTTTGCTAATTCACTCTTGTGTTTGCTTGGGTTTGTCTTTGCCAATACTTGTTTCGTGATTATTTTTTTTATTTTTTATTTTTAAAAGACCTTTATTACTTAGATCACTTTTGACATTCCTCGCCTACAACCCATCGGGCCGGCTTTCAATCAAACTTTCAGTATAATAGTACAATGACACGGCCCCATGCCGTCAACCCGGGGGTACGGCGGCATAACGGAGTTCAAGTATATGAGATCCCGAAGGATATTGAAGGAGAAAGAAGGTCAGATTTTACAAGGTTATGCAAATAATAAGGTCCACTGTAAATAAATTCTGTATCCAGAAAAGGAACTAACAAAAACAAACCCCCCAGTAACTCAGTCGTCAGATTACAGTACTGCATGGTTCTAGGCAGTGCCGGTGTGTGTACAGAGACTAGGCGTCCTCAAATGCTTTGACTCAGTTAGCAATGGCCAATGTTATATGTCCAAGGAGCTAGATTGCGTGGTTGGAGGAGGCTCACATATATTCCCCCTGTAGTCATTCCATCTGGCCATATTTCTACCCATTTGCGGGGACATCCTCTTGAGACATACACTGTCTTTGCCTGCAGCATGCACCAGTCCATGTCACATTGCCAGTCCCTCAGTTTCGGCGGGTTAGGGTCCCCCCACAACCTCGCGATGTTCCTTTTAGCCACCACCAACCCAAGTGTCACCCACAGTTTCCCTCTGTGCGTCAGGTCAGTGGGTTCCCAGATGTTAAGTAGACATTTCTTGGCCTCAGGTCTAATTTCTACCTCCCACACCTCCTGCATGCAGTGCACTACTCTCCCCCAATACCGCTGCACTTTTTGGCACCCCCATAGGGTATGAAAGAAGGTGCCCGCTACACCACATCCGCTGCGACAGAGTCCATCTCCACCATTTCTCATCAACTGCAGCCTGGTACAGGAGATATAAATTCTATGTAGAATTTTAAGTTGAATCAGGCGCAGTTGGGCAGAAATGGCCACCTCACGGGGGGAGGCCAGAGCAGACCTCCATTCCTCCTCATCAATTTCCAACCCCTCGGCAATCCATTTCTCTTTCAAGGGTAGCAGCAGGTCAGGGGAGTTATTTATCAGCTTTTTGTACGTGAGAGATATGGCGTGTTCTGGAATGTTCCCGTCTAAGAGCCTGTCTTCCAGAGGGAAGCTTTGAGGCAGTGTGGTGCCAGGTGGAATGTGTGTCTGAAGGGAGTGCCGCACCTGTAGATATCTGAAAGTATTCGGTGTGCGACTGGTCGTACGTGGCCTGCATTTGAGCGAATGTGTCAACTCCTTTAGGGCCCCAGATATCTTTTATTTGGGAGATGCCTATAAGGTCCCAGTTCCGGAACCCTTTAGTCCGACCCAGGTTGCCTAACTTTTCGGATGCCCAGAGTGGTGTAGCCATGGTGAGGACCCCTGACCACCCCAATTGTTTCTGTGCTGTGTGCCATACCTGCACCGAGTGTTGTGTAGGCCCAGTAAGACGAAGTTTGCCCAGTGTAGAGTAGAGAGCTTTTTCATAGTTTCCCCCAGGAAGCTGCCATCTGTCCATCCCATAGGCCGGATCGTCCCCATCCCCATAAGTCCCTTGATTAATCGCGGTGAGATGAGCTGCCCAGTAGTACTTGCGAATGTCGGGGAGGGCTATGCCACCGTCCTACCACCCCAGTGTAAGTTTTGACAGAGCGATACGCGGTGCTCCCGCCCAAAGGAGGGTGCGCTGAGCTGCCTCGATTGCTGTAAAGTAGGCGTTAGGCACCATGTCCGGATAATTTTGAAGGGCGTAGAGAAACCTGGGCAGCGCCATCATTTTGAATAAGGCTGCTCGGCCTAACAATGATAATGGGAGGCCCTGCCAGGACTTGGCCTCTCGTTGGAGACGCCGCAGGGGAGGTTGGAGATTACGCTCATAGGACAGGGCCTTATCCTTGGATATGAACACTCCCAGGTATTTGAAGCCATCCTCAGCGACTGTTATGGGACAAGTGTCAGGGAGCTTCGGGGGTCCCCGTTGAGGACGTATAGATACGATTTGCTCCAGTTGATGCTGAAGCCGGAATTTTGACCGAAGCTCGCGAAGATGTCAAGGGCCGCAAGGATTGACCGTCGTGGCTTAGAGAGGTAGAGGAGAATATCGTCCGCATAAAGGGATATTTTGTCTTCCCATCCCTCCGCCCATTCTATTCCACGAAGGTAGACGTCACGTCTGATCCAGGCAGCTAGCGGTTCAAAGGAGAGGGCGAAAAGGAGAGGAGAGAGGGGGCAGCCCTGTCGTGTCCCTCGCCCTAAAGTAAAAACCTCCGACACTTTATTGTTCACTAGGACCTGCGCCAGGGGTTCTGTATAAAGGAGACGAACCCACTCCACAAAGTGGGGCCCAAAGCCCAGTTTACGCAGGACAGCGAACATATACGGCCACTCTAGGGTGTCAATCGTCATGGTGGCGTCCAGGGAGACCACAACCGCGTCTTCCTTCAATCTGTGGCGTTGTCCGATCACCCCGTGTAAGCGTCTGATATTTAGGGCCGTGTTTCGGTGTGGCATAAAGCCTGACTGGTCAGGATGTACCAGTGTATTCAGTATTGGTTTAAGCCTATTAGCGAGTGTTTTTGCCAGTATTTTGGGCTCCGCGTTGAGGAGGGAAATCGGCCTATAGGAGGCACAAGATTCAACAGGTTTCCCCTCTTTCGGGATAGCCACAATAGTAGCAATGCGCTGGTCTCGTGGCAGTATTCCTTCCTTTCTGCTGGTGTCGAACATGGCTTTCAGGTGTTTGCTAATTGTCTCAGGGTTAATCTTATATAATTCTATTGGGAGACCGTTAGGGCCCAACGCTTTCCCTGGTCGGAGTTCCATTATTGCGCGTTGTATTTCGGCCACAGTGAGTGGGCTATCAATGGTTTCCCGGTCCTCATCCGACAGACACGGCATTCGGATATCAGCGAGGAGGGCCGTAGAGTCCTCCTCCGGGCGGTCAGACACCCTAGTATAGACCTGCTTGTAGTGTCTAGAAAACTCCTTCACCACTTCCCGCGGCTCAGTGAGACTCGCCCCGGATTGATTATGTATTAGCGGCACAGTCTTCCTGGCCTGCTGCTTTTTGTCAAGCCAGGCGATAAGTTTTCCGGCTTTGTCACCCTGATCGTATAGCCTGCCCATTTTATGTCTAGCTATTATCTGGGCCTCCTGGGAGACCAGTGCTCTATATTCCACCAGCTTGAGTTGCCATTGGTGTCGGACCGTCCTTCCCCCTTTCTCAAGCGCTTCCGCCTCAAGCTCTGCCAGCTCCGCCCCAGCTGTGGTGACTTGACTGCGCTGTTCTCTCCGCCTGTCAGAAATGAGTGATAGCGCTTCCCCCCTTACTACTGTTTTAAACGCCTCCCATACCGTGACAGGGGAGTCTACGGAACCCTCATTTTCTTCAAAATATTGAGTGATAGAGGCGTCGATTTTCCCCCGTGTGTCTTCATTCTGCAGGTGCCATGGGCTTATCGGCGCCACGCACCCCTCCCTCCTCGCTCCGAATGTGATGTGTGTTGTGACCGGCGAGTGGTCCGATATGCCTCGCGTCAGGAGTGTCGCCTCTCGCACTATAGTGTGATGCTGCAGGATGGTGAGAATGTAATCGAGGTGTGAGAAGGTGTGATGTGGCCCAGAGAAGAAGGTGAATTGGCTGGCCGTGGGGTGAAGGTGGCGCCAAAGGCCTCAAGAAACTCAGCCAACCATTGCTGTCCCTGGGGTATGGTTCTGGAGGGTTGTCTATCCATCATGCCCGACACCACCGAGTTGAAGTCCCCTCCCAGGACCAACTGACCTTCGGGGAGGGAGAGTAACAATTTGCGCAAGTCTGCAAAGGCAGGAGCCTGCAAGCCCGGCGGGACATACGCCGAGAGCAAGTTTAGTACGTACCCCTCCCACCTGCCTGTGACCACCGTAAAGCGGCCTTGCGGATCCGATGTAGTGCCATCTATATGGAGGGGCAAGGAGCGGCGGATGAGGATTCCCACCCCTCTTGAGCCTGAGGTGAAGCCGGAGTGTGAGGCGAGCTTGTAACCCCACCTGTTGAGGGCCTGACATGTGTTCCCCAGCAAATGAGTTTCTTGCAGCATTACTATGTCAGGTTGGTGTCGTTTAATGAATTGCAAGACTATAGTACGCTTGAGTCTGTCCCCAAGTCCATTCACATTCCAGCTCATTATTTTAAGGCTCTTTTCCCAATTCCTAGCCATAACCATTACTTTGAAAGCAGTCCCTACTCAGCACTCCTGAACCAGTAAAGTCTTCACGGACATAGATTCTGTACGACCAATACATACCCAGTACTTCCCAACCCTCCCCGGATCCCCCCCAGCAGCAAAACTCTCCACCTCCGCTGCCCACCCTGGTACCCCCCCAAAAGCTCTAACAGTGCAAACAGTAACATGCATATCAGACATATGACTCCATGCTTCTCTCCCCGTATCGACCCCCAACATCCCGCCCACCTCTGCGAAAACAAAAAAAAAACCTCCCTGCCCCCTGCTCCGTGGGTTTCAAACAACCCACCACCCCAATTAGCAGAGCGCCTGTCGCCCAACCCTACCCCGTTGGAACACCGAGTAACTTCTAACTCGGGATTAACGTGGCCAGCTCCGTCCCTGCCGCCCTCCCGCAGTGTCCCGGGTCATTCAGCCCCTCAGGCCAGGGGTGTATGAGTACTATAGGGGGGCCCGTCCCTTAAAGCATGGGCAGGCCCCACGCTGTCCCCTCGGAGTGCCCAGGCATACAAACAATCACACTGTATACATTATAGTTCGGCTTCTTCCAAGTCCAGTGTGCGCCGCCTCATCGCGCTGTGTTATCTCCGGGTGAGTCCCAGCGGGGACTGTTTGACCTCGAACGCCAGGATCGTTGGCTCTGCTCACCATTCTCAGCTCTCCCAGTCGCCGATCCCGGGGAGGGGTGTCCTGTGTCTCTCCACTGTCCGCCGTTTTTAAGAGGGTGGGCCACTGCCAACGTTGTGTCAATCCATTCCTGTACCGTCGCTGGCGAGGTGAAAATGTGGGACTTGCCGCCATGTATAACCTTTAGTTTTTCGGGAAAGAACATCATGTATCGAACTCCGTGGTCACGTAGTGCCGCCTTGACCCCTTGGAATGAGCGCCTCTCCTGTTGCACCTGCAGCGTAAAGTCAGGGAAAAAACGAATTGTGGACCCCTCGTACTGTAGGTCCCCATGTTGTCTGGCAGCCTGTAGGATTGCATCCCGGTCTCGGTAGTTGAGTATTTTGGCAATAATTGTTCGGGGTGGGGCTCCAGGCTTGGGTTTGGGAATCGGGGCCCGGTGGGCCCGCTCAATAGTAAATATCTTGGAAAACCTTTTGGGTTTAAGGTGGCGGAGTATCAAGTCTTCGAGGAATAGTTCCGTACTGTCACCCTCCAGGTCTTCCTCTACGCCCACCACGCGTATGTTGCTCCTCCAAGCCCTGCCTTCCTGGTCATCGAGCCGAAGTGCCATCTGTCGGTGCTGGTGGACAAGCTCGCTGACCCTGCGTTCAAGCTTCTTCTCCGACTCCTGAAGGGCCTTAATGTCCACTTCGTTGGTTTTCGAGCGGTCCGTAGTCTTCCCCAGGTCGGTGCGGAGCAGATTTACTTCTATGGTGATCTTGTCCATTTTCGTTTTGAGGTTGGTGCCAAGGGTCTGGATGGCCGCCATTATGGACGTCAGGGAGGGTTCCGCCTGCCCCGTGCCTTCCTTCGTTGCCCCCCCGGTCTGTGTCTGTGTTTTGGGCACCGTATATTGATCAAGTTTGTTGGTTTGGGACACTAAACCCACTTTAGGCCGCATGGTCGATCTGGAGCCCTTGGGGTTGGATGGTCCGTCACCCACCGTCTTTCGGGCCGTCGCCAGGTCAGATCCACTCCCCGCCTCCAACAGACCGCAACCAGGACTGTAGGTACTGCCCAGGATCTATAGCAGCGTGGGGCCTGCTGCCAGGGGTGTACTCCGAGACTCTCTGTGGCGATTTCAAACTATTCCGGTCTGCAGTCGCTCACAACCGGTCCACCCTTAGGCCGATGTCCCGTGAACCAGCCGCCTCCACAGCCGTGGGTATGTGCCCCTCTCTAAAGCGCGTCTTTGTGCAGCACTTAGGGCCAGCAGCACCCTGTCAGGCCGTGGGCAGTGCGGGCCGATCGCTCCCCCCGCATGCTTTATATCAGTAGCGCTGTGTGTGGCAGCCCTCCTTACTTCTTGGGTAGGCGCTTAGCTGTGTCCCGAGTCCCGGTGTGTGGATCCCCTGGGTCCGGAGGGTCTCGCTGGCCGCCTTGTCAGACGATCCCAGTGCGTCGATGTTTCTGCGCCGCTGCGGAGGCCACGCCCCCCGTTTTCGCGCCTCTCAGGCCGCGGACCGCGGCAGGCCGAAAGCCGGGACCTCGAGTGGCAGAGGCGGCGGCTCCCGGGGTCCAGGTGCGTGACGCCGGGTCGCCGCTGCGAGTCGCGGCCGCCTCACGGAGCCTCCGAGGGTTCTTCAAGCCTGAAAATCGCTCCGGGGTCTCATCCAACCTGAGGGGGCTGCCTTCAGAAAGCCTCCCGGCCAAGATTATGCACGGATTTATGAAGGGACACTGGCGGCCCCGGCGAAGCTAGGGAATCAGGCGGCCATTACCTTCGGCGCCTGGCCACGCCCCCCGTTTCGTGATTATTAATGCTTGTTTTGCAGTTATCAATGTTTGGGTTTTTTTGCACTCACCAATTCTTGTTTTATTTTTTTCTTTGCAGTTATCAGTGCTTGTTTGGATTCAGTCTTGGGGTGCCTGACTTCAAAATGGCCGCTCATGTATTTGACAGGGGTGTCCCTCTAGGCTGCCTGACTCAAAGATGGCCGCCCACTTGCAACTCTCCTCTCCCACGAGGTTTGACTTTGCTCACTCATCAGGCTCACAGGGCTTCAGTTGACACTCACCAGCAGTTAGTCGCTTGCAGGTAGCAACGTTTCTTTGTTTCCTCCTGTGTTCTGGTACATAGGAACGATCAGGTAGGATCGAGGCAGACTCTCGATTATGCTTCGTTACATGCGTGCCATTCCTCACGCATCGGGGGTGAGTTTTTCCGTTTTCCGTTTTCTTTTTGGCGCACGACAGCGCTCTTTCGTCTGGGCACTTCCCAGGGCTTTGTCAACGCTTCAGAGACCCCCCGGTTGTCAGCGCAGTAGGTGGGAGCAGGGTGAGCTCCCGACGTCTCCTCAGTAGGCGCGTGCCGATTTGCACGCACCGGGGGGTGAGACGCATTTTGGCGCGAAGCGACGTTCTCTTTTAAAATGCCCTCGGCATTCAGCAGCGCTTCTCTATCAGGGCTCCACGCGACTGGCAAATCGCGGTATAGGGACAATGTCCACTGGCCTCTTACTCTAGGCGGTGGGCTTACTTCCAACACTCTTGTCTCAGCAGCGTCTTATTATTTTTGCACTGCAGGGGGACGGGACACTTCTTCACGAGGTTCTGTAGGTGGCAGGATGCACCCATCCCACCCTCGTCGCCAGTTGTCGTGTCTTGGCACGAATAAAGACAGATACAATATAGTTTAACACCGAGCTTTATTTCTTGCTTCTTACTCCGTTCCCGTCCCTACTCTATCTCCCTTCCTTCCCAGTCTCCTCCTCTTCCCTTGACCCACTAACTCCGCCCACCCAGCTACTAGACTGCTCACATTATCACAAGCACCTAGGTGCGTATCATTAAGTTTTGCGTTAAAATCACCTCCTAAAATAATCCCAATCGGATTGCCCGAACGTTGCTGGTAGTCTAAATTAGAGATGAGATCGAAAAGCTCGATAAAATTCTTATTGGGAATAGAATGGAAGTCATTATTGTAAAAATTTACCAAATAAAAGGAAACTCTGGTCGTGAACAATACAATTTGGTAATTGCAACTGTTAGTTGGAAGTATCTTAAAAGTTCCTCCAGCTGCTACATTAAGTCCAATAAAAAGGCCCCCTGATGGTCGGCCATGTTTGTGATGGTGATGGTCAAGCAAAGCCCACGTCTCCTGAAACATTACATTAACTAAATGCAACCAATCCTGGTCATCAAGCTCTGACTGTAACCCTGCTACATTCCAACTAAGAATGTTCAGGTCTACTCCTCTGTCAACTCTAATTGGAGAGTGATCATCATTGTCATTATCAGTTGTTACAGAAATTTCAGAGGGATCCTCTGTGTGTAGCTGCTGGTACTGCTGAACAGCCATTGAGGGTGGTTGTCAATCCTGTGCATCTAAGCTGGAGAGTACATTAATCCTATTGGTTATCAGAGGCAAGACGTGGGCATTCATAAGGGATTTAGGGGGAGGCTTATAGAAATAACCCAGGGGGAGCGCACTAATGCGGGTATTTAGCATGGGGTATTGCTCAAAAATACTCAGTAAACGGCGAACCAGGTGGGGTCTGCGGAAATTGAGAACAACACAATCACCAATTATGTTCTTAGCAGAAGGACCCACCCACCCTACTCTTCTGGCCATAAGGATGTCGTTCATATTAGAGGGGTGAAAGCCCTTATGTTTGCAAAACCCGTCTACAGACTTGTTACACAAATCTGCCCAGGACTCCCTTTGATCCCCAGCTAAGTAGGGAACCCCAGCAAAACTAACACATAAGGGCAGGAAGCAGGAGGTAGACTTAGTACGTTAGTGTTTTCTCTCGAGTGGGCATTCCCAGGACAGTTGGGAATGTCCCTGCTTACACTTGTCTCTCTTACAGGGGCACTAGGGCACTGGTGAGTAAGGCAGCTTCTTCCTAATGTTGGGTTTAAAATGGCTATATTTCCTAGGGGGACACCCTGCCTATCTCTTTGTTCACTGTGAGGATTTCGCCCAGGCAATACATTTGTATTTCTACAACTTATGAGTGGGATAGCAGGAGTAATATCTTTAAGAGAGGCAGAGCTGGGATGTATGGAAGAAGGAAATATTCCACCCATGCCAACATTTTGATCAAAATTCACATTCCTACCCATTAGATTAGCCAGTTCACAGTTCAAGGATTCTAATTTTCCCCACAACAAATTGAAATTCGTGTCAATTGCCTTCTTAATGTCAGCCAAGGCATTTCCAATAGGGTTAAATACGTCGAAGGGAATGACAGCGTCTGGGCAGAATTAGAAAGAACATCAGTCTGTGTGCCCACTGAAATGGTGTGGATGATCACCTGATTTGTACCGTTATTATCAGGTTGGCAACCTTTGGAATTTTTGGGCTTGGTCATCCCTGCATTTCTTTTCCTTTTAGCAGGTTGGATTTTTGGTTTAATATTCCTTTGAGGGCATGCCGCCCGTGCTCTATCTAGTGTTAATGTCTGGTGCATCTGGGACATCCGTGACAGGGGCTCCCGGGCTTGATGGTGTTAGGTCTGAAAGAACCAGACGTGCTGTTGTGGGCGATGAATTATGGGGAGATTCAAGTGTTACACTGTCAGGGAACAAGCCATCCAATGATAGGCGTGAGTTGCGGGGTCCATGGACAGGTGTCGCTCTGTCAATTCAAGTTCATGGGTAAATAGGGACTCTGCCCTCACAATGAAAGCATCCAATGTCCCTGCTACTCCTTTGCTTTTACTCGCCATTCTGAGGGCTCAAACAGTCCAATTATCAACCACAAATTGACACACTTACAAGTTATATATATATATATATATATATATATATATATATATATATATATATATATATATATATATATATATATATGTGTGTATATAACAGTTCTAGTCGTAATACCTTGTGACATGGGTCCTGGAATGGTTACCTTTGTGATAAATATCAGGGGGGGCGGCCCAGCCCAGTCTCTTCCGGTCCTTGGCCTGGGCTTCGCCTGCGCACGTCCCACGCTGCAGGAGCCCTGGTGTGCTTTTAAAGCACCTCGGACGCGTGGTAAGTTTGTCGGCGGCTGTTACGGCCGCATGGAAGTCTGGGACCTGTGGTGCTGTACTGCTCCTCCTCTCCCCAGCGTTTGATGGCGGTCAGCAAAGTGACACCCATTAGTGGATTACTGAGCTTTTCTATGTACATGTCAGAGGGTATTCAGGGCAATGTCAACAGTGTGATGTGAATGCCCAGTGTTCAGACACAATCAATTACAGTTCTGATATGTGGTACCACATTTACACCTAAATAGCTCAGCCCTACAAGCAAAACAGAAATTGTGGGAAAATGCAGAGAATGTCCCAAATATTTCGAGTGTGTGCAAAGGAAGCACCAGGAAAGGTAATCCCTTTATTACCCCTTGAAGTGGTAAGTCTCTGCAGGCATCACGAGGAGTCACCGCTTCAGCTTGTGACGTTTTTCAAGTTTAGGTATGTTGGTGTTGGCTGGCTATTTAAATAATATAAATCATGCTAATTAAAGTAAGGAAACACAAAAGGAGATTTTTGGGGGGAGAGAAAGTTCAGTATCCCCAAGTCACTAACATTCGTCTTCGACATGATTTATGAGAAGCTGGGTCATCTTTTAGGAGGTAGACGAGGAGCGCAACAAGGTCAAGCGGCCACTGAAACAAAGGATGCGACACTGGGACGATATTTACAGCACGCCCTTATCTGCAGCGGGAAATGGTGCTTGATGAGGAAGGGCTGGGGGCCAGTCCTGCTGGTCCAGAGTGCCTGACCTTGTGTATCTCATCAGTTTACATGACGGGCTGTTGCACGCACTTTATTTTGCTGTATCACGTTATTGGACACAACTAGGAACAAGCATTGGCAAAACCAATAGGTTGCCAGTCTTTTGGCTTTCTTAATGCTGGTTTTATTTGTTCTGGCTGTAGTCATAAGAAAAATGTGAATGACAGAATAACATCCCAACAGATGAAGAGGGCTAGCTGAATAACTCTTTAAGTAAATATATTTTACATGTATATTTAGTAAAATCCAAAGGAAAATGTGAGCTGCCTATGCAGGCCACGTTATTTGAAAATTCAGACAACAGCTGTGTTTGCTGCAATATAATACTTTTTCCACATTGTGGTGTTTGCGGAGGCTGCACAGATTTTCCACAGCTGAAAAATGCTTAACATTAAAAGGAAGTCTGTTACTAGCTGGGCTTGTTTAACCTCCTGCTGAATTAGGAAGTACACACGGCTAAGGATCTGAACACATCTTTCTCTCATCTTGTTCTTTGAGTGCAGTGCTGGAGTTAGCTTAATTCTTACATGGAAATATAAGTGCCTGTGCAACTATCAGTGAAATGTTTTTGTTGGCCAATTGGTAGATGGTGCCTTCATATTTAAGCTGAATGGATTCAGACTCCAACGTTTGCCTGTCCGAAGTCCGTTGGCTTCAGTCTATACTCCAACCTATCCCTCAAGGAGGCCACCTCCCAGAAAATAATGACGGCTTGATACTACCTCACTCTACTAAAGACGGTTACTCCCAGAAAGCCACTTCTGACCTTCCTTTCAAGCCGTCGTAATCTCCAATCTGGATGGTGGCAACACTACTCTATGGCCTTCCAGACGCTCATTTAAGGAGATTCTGCATGCTGCAGCATGCCCCATCAAAGGCCTGAAAGAAATATGACCTTATCTCCCCATCCTGAAGGTACTCTACTGCCTCCCCTAGCAGGCTGGCATCATCTTCAAAACCACCAGCACTTTCTACAAAGTCATCACGACCCTCACCCCTGCCTGCCTGGCTGACAAGCTACCCTTCTTCTGAAGCTCTCTGCGCACAGAATACCATTAAACTGGATACTAAGTGCAGGAAAGAAAAGAAACATGCATTAAAAATGCAATAGGTCTCGCCTTTCATTAAGTTAAAGCCATTTGCTTTGCTATAGAATATCATTAGCAAAGCAAATGGCTTTAACTTAAAGTCTTGCAGCATATTGCCAACAGATGAAAATGACTCTTAGCAAGATATTGTCTACACAAACCACTCCCCCATGGACCGAAATTATGTGAAATTGTGTACTGTGGAGTTTCAATAAATTCAAATTTTACAAAGGCCCAATTTTCAGTACGATAAGGAGGCAAAACTGTGCAGGCACGGGCGTCATGAACTACATCATGTTTTTATTATTATTAAAATATTATTGTCCATGACTAGTGTATAGGTCTGGGCGAAATTTTATTTACACTGGCGAAATTCACAAATTTCTCATTTATAAGAAATCAATGGATTTTCTAAAAATTTCACATTCCAGGATTTTGCATAATTAATTCTACCTGAGCGCACAACCCGCATTAAAAAGACTTGTGGGATACCAGAGGAGGCTGATTTAAGTACAACATGTCTTGCAAAGAGACACTGTCAAGGACGTGCCTGGTGGCTGAATATGGGCGTTCTCAAATGTGACAGAGAGCCACGGTGACGTTTTCGGGCCTCTTCTATTGTTTCGAAGGGAAAGGGGGCGGGTAAAAACCTCCCACCCTGCCCATTTTCCACATTTTTAGGGCTCGGCCTACGTCACCACTGCGTCAGCAGGGGGGCGGAGCTCCGAGCTCCTATTGTTAAGGGGTTCTGAATCGTGCAGGAAAAATTCCTCGATGCGCGAGATTTTTCTGTAGTTTTTTTTCCAATCTGCATGGTAATTGGTCTTCACGGTGCTGTCTTTCTAGTAGCCTTCACGCAATAGGCCATATGTTATTCATTTTGGCCACTTCCGCCATATTTTGTGTGGTTATGCGCACGGGAGTGTTATAAATTTCAATTAGGAGCTGTCAGGGGGCCGCGGTAATGGAATCCAGATGTTCTGGGCGCGTTCACCAGTCTGCAGTGAGTGGCGCGCGTTCGTGCTTGTTCTGTGTTCTCCTTCTACCAAAGACATTACTTGCGTTTCCTCTTTTCATGCAGATCTGGTTTTCTTTACTGACTACAGCTGTGTTTATATAGACAGTGGCTTCAGTTGTGCAGCAGGTGCAGTGGCACCAGTGTGGCGTAGTTACCATTCGTGAAGCAGGTGCAGTGTTATCAGTGTTACTTAGCTATGATTGCGCAGCAGGTGTAGTTCCACCAGTGTGGCGTAGCTACCATTGTGCAGTAGGTGCAGTGGCACCAGTGTGGCATAGCTACACTTGTGCAGCAGGTGCAGTGGCACCAGTGTGGCATAGCTACACTTGTGCAGCAGGTGCAGTTGCACCAGTGTGGCATAGCTACCCTTGTGCAGGAGGTGCAGTGGCACCACTGTGGCATAGCTACCATTGTGCAGCAGGTGCAGTGGCATCAGTGTGGTGTAAGTATCTTTGGTGAGCAGGTGCAGTGGCACCAGTGTGGCATAGCTACACTTGTGCAGCAGGTGCAGTTGCACCAGTGTGGCATAGCTACCCTTGTGCAGGAGGTGCAGTGGCACCACTGTGGCATAGCTACCATTGTGCAGCAGGTGCAGTGGCATCAGTGTGGTGTAAGTATCTTTGGTGGAGCAGGTGCAGTGTTACCAGTGTGGCGTAGGCGTAGCTACCATTGGTGGAGCAGGTGCTGTGGTACCAGTTTAGTGCAGCAGGTGCAGTGGTACCAGTGTGTGGTAGCTACTATTGGTGGAGCAGGTGCAGTGGTAGTGTTGCTTAGCTATGATTGTGCATGCATAGCTAAACTTGTGCAGCAGGTGCAGTTGCACTAGTGTGGCATAGCTACCCTTGTGCAGGAGGTGCAGTGGCACCAATGTGGCATAGCTACCATTGTGCAGCAGGTGCAGTGGCACCAGTGTGGTGTAAGCATCTTTGATGGAGCAGGTGCAGTGTTACCAGTGTGGCGTAGGCGTAGCTACCATTGGTGGAGCAGGCGCTGTGGTACCAGTTTAGTGCAGCAGGTGCAGTCATACCAGTGTGTGGTAGCTACTATTGGTGGAGCAGGTGCAGTGGTAGTGTTGCTTAGCTATGATTGTGCATGCATAGCTAAACTTGTGCAGCAGGTGCAGTTGCACTAGTGTGGCATAGCTACCCTTGTGCAGGAGGTGCAGTGGCACCACAGTGGCATAGCTACCATTGTGCAGCAGGTGCAGTGCCACCAGTGTGGTGTAAGTATCTTTGGTGGAGCAGGTGCAGTGTTACCAGTCTGGCGTAGGCGTAGCTACCATTGGTGGAGCAGGTGCTGTGGTACCAGTTTAGTGCAGCAGGTGCAGTGGTACGAGTGTGTGGTAGCTACTATGGGTGGAGCAGGTGCAGTGGTAGTGTTGCTTAGCTATGATTGTGCATGCATAGCTAAACTTGTGGCAGCAGGTGCAGTTGCACTAGTGTGGCATAGCTACCCTTGTGCAGGAGGTGCAGTGGCACCACTGTGGCATAGCTACCATTGTGCAGCAGGTGCAGTGCCACCAGTGTGGTGTAAGTATCTTTGGTGGAGCAGGTGCAGTGTTACCAGTGTGGCGTAGGCGTAGCTACCATTGGTGGAGCAGGTGCTGTGGTACCAGTTTAGTGCAGCAGGTGCAGAGGTACCAGTGTGTGGTAGCTACCATTGGTGGAGCAGGTGCAGTGGTAGTGTTGCTTAGCTATGATTGTGCAGCAGGTGCAGTGTCACCAATGTGTGGTAGCTGCCGTTGTGTCGCAGGTGCAGTGTTATCAGTGTTACTTAGCTATGATTGTGCAGCAGGTGCCGTTGCACCAGTGTGGCATAGCTACACTTGTGCAGCAGGTGCAGTTGCACCAGTGTGGCATAGCTACCCTTGTGCAGGAGGTGCAGTGGCACCACTGTGGCATAGCTAACATTGTGCAGCAGGTGCAGTGGCACCAGTGTGGTGTAAGTATATTTGGTGGAGCAGGTGCAGTGGTACCAGTGTGGCGTAGGCGTAGCTACCATCGGTGGAGCAGGTGCTGTGGTACCAGTTTAGTGCAGCAGGTGCAGTGGTACCAGTGTGTGGTAGCTACCATAGGTGGAGCAGTTGCAGTGGTAGTGTTGCTTAGCTATGATTGAGCAGCAGGTGCAGTGCCACCAGTGTGGCGTAGCATCATTGGTGCAGCATGTGCAGTGGTACCGGTGAGTGGTAGCTACCATTGGTGGAGCTGCTGCAGTGGTAGTGTTGCTTAGCTATGATTGTGCAGCAGGTGCAGTGGCACCAGTGTGGCGTAGTTACCATTCGTGGAGCAGGTGCAGTGTTATCAATGTTACTTAGCTATGATTGCAGAGCAGGTGTAGTACCACCAGTGTGGCGTAGCTACCATTGTGCAGTAGGTGCATAGGCACCAGTGTGGCATAGCTACACTTGTGCAGCAGGTGCAGTGGCACCAGTGTGGCATAGCTACACTTGTGCAGCAGGTGCAGTTGCACCAGTGTGGCATAGCTACCCTTGTGCAGGAGGTGCAGTGGCACCACTGTGGCATAGCTACCATTGTGCAGCAGGTGCAGTGGCACCAGTGTGGTGTAAGTATCTTTGGTGAGCAGGTGCAGTGGCACCAGTGTGGCATAGCTACACTTGTGCAGCAGGTACAGTTGCACCAGTGTGGCATAGCTACCCTTGTGCAGGAGGTGCAGTGGCACCACTGTGGCATAGCTACCATTGTGCAGCAGGTGCAATGGCACCAGTGTGGTGTAAGTATCTTTGGTGGAGCAGGTGCAGTGTTACCAGTGTGGCGTAGGCGTAGCTACCATTGGTGGAGCAGGTGCTGTGGTACCAGTTTAGTGCAGCAGGTACAGTGGTACCAGTGTGTGGTAGCTACTATTGGTGGAGCAGGTGCAGTGGTAGTGTTGCTTAGCTATGATTGTGCATGCATAGCTAAACTTGTGCAGCAGGTGCAGTTGCACTAGCGTGGCATAGCTACCCTTGTGCAGGAGGTGCAGTGGCACCACTGTGGCATAGCTACCATTGTGCAGCAGGTGCAGTGGCACCAGTGTGGTGTAAGTATCTTTGGTGGAGCAGGTGCAGTGTTACCAGTGTGGCGTAGGCGTAGCTACCATTGGTGGAGCAGGTGCTGTGGTACCAGTTTAGTGCAGCAGGTGCAGTGGTACCAGTGTGTGGTAGCTACTATTGGTGGAGCAGGTGCAGTGGTAGTGTTGCTTAGCTATGATTGTGCATGCATAGCTAAACTTGTGCAGCAGGTGCAGTTGCACTAGTGTGGCATAGCTACCCTTGTGCAGGAGGTGCAGTGGCACCACTGTGGCATAGCTACCATTGTGCAGCAGGTGCAGTGCCACCAGTGTGGTGTAAGTATCTTTGGTGGAGCAGGTGCAGTGTTACCAGTGTGGCGTAGGCGTAGCTACCATTGGTGGAGCAGGTGCTGTGGTACCAGTTTAGTGCAGCAGGTGCAGTGGTACCAGTGTGTGGTAGCTACTATTGGTGGAGCAGGTGCAGTGGTAGTGTTGCTTAGCTATGATTGTGCATGCATAGCTAAACTTGTGCAGCAGGTGCAGTTGCACTAGTGTGGCATAGCTACCCTTGTGCAGGAGGTGCAGTGGCACCACTGTGGCATAGCTACCATTGTGCAGCAGGTGCAGTGCCACCAGTGTGGTGTAAGTATCTTTGGTGGAGCAGGTGCAGTGTTACCAGTGTGGAGTAGGCGTAGCGACCGTTGGTGGAGCAGGTGCTGTGGTACCAGTTTAGTGCAGCAGGTCCAGTGGTACCCCTGTTTGGTAGCTACCATTGGTGGAGCAGGTGCAGTGGTAGTGTTGCTTAGCTATGATTGTGCAGCAGGTGCAGTGGCACCAGTGTGTGGTAGCTGCCGTTGTGTAGCAGGTGCAGTGTTATCAGTGTTACTTAGCTATGATTGTGCAGCAGGTGCAGTTGCACCAGTGTGGCATAGCTACACTTGTGCAGCAGGTGCAGTTGCACCAGTGTGGCATAGCTATCCTTATGCAGGAGGTGCAGTGGCACCACTGTGGCATAGCTAACATTGTGCAGCAGGTGCAGTGGCACCAGTGTGGTGTAAGTATATTTGGTGGAGCAGGTGCAGTGGTACCAGTGTGGCGTAGGCGTAGCTACCATTGGTGGAGCAGGTGCTGTGGTACCAGTTCAGTGCAGCAGGTGCAGTGGTACCAGTGTGTGGTAGCTACCATAGGTGGAGCAGTTGCAGTGGTAGTGTTGCTTAGCTATGATTGTGCAGCAGGTGCAGTGGCACCAGTGTGGCGTAGCATCATTGGTGCAGCATGTGCAGTGGTACCGGTGAGTGGTAGCTACCATTGGTGGAGCTGCTGCCGTGGTAGTGTTGCTTAGCTATGATTGACGGCGACTGACGCTGGAATCTGGGGACCACGGTTCGATCCCCGGCTCCGGCGGCAGGTTAGCCCAGCACCATGTGACTCTGGGCAATAGCTCGCTTAATCTTCCCGACGGCCCCCAGCGCCTAGAGACCCTTACGGGTGATTGTGCGCTTTACAAATGTGGACTTTATTGTGCAGCAGGTGCAGTGGCACCAGTGTGGCGTAGTTACCATTCGTGGAGCAGGTGCAGTGTTATCAGTGTTACTTAGCTATGATTGCGGAGCAGGTGTAGTACCACCAGTGTGGCGTAGCTACCATTGTGCAGCAGGTGCAGTGGCACCAGTGTGGCATAGCTACAATTGTGCAGCAGGTGCTGTTGCACCAGTGTGGCATAGCTACCCTTGTGCAGGAGGTGCAGTGGCATCACTGTGGCATAGCTACCATTGTGCAGCAGGTGCAGTGGCACCAGTGTGGTGTAAGTATCTTTGGTGGAGCAGGTGGAGTGGTACCAGCACTGGCACCAGTGTGGTATAGCTATCATTACTGGAGCAGGTGCAGTGGCACCAGTGTAGCGTAGCTACCATTGTGCAGCAGGTGCAGTGGCACTAGTGTGGTATAGTTATCATTAGTGGAGCAGGTGCAGTGGCACCAGTGTGGTATAGCTATCATTAGTGCAGCAGGTGCAGTGGCACCAGTGTGACGTAGCAGGTGCAGGGGCAACAGTGCGGTGTGGGTACCATTGTTCAGCAGGTGCAGTGGCACCAGTGTGGTGTAGGTACCATTGCTGCAGTAGGTGCAGTGGCACCAGTGTGGTGTAGGTACCATTGCTGCAGCAGGTGCACTGGCACCAGTGTGGTGTAGCTATCATTGTTGCAGCAGGTACAGTGGCACCAGTGTGGCGTAGCTAGCATTGCTGCAGCAGGTGCAGTGGCACCAGTGCGCCACATTGGTGTAGCACACTCACTACCACACACTCACTCCCACAGACTCACCACCACACACTCACCACTACACACACAACCACACACACAACGACACACCACCAGCCGTCAGTGCACGCTTTCACCAGGGCCAAACACCACCAGCCATCAATGCACGCTTTCACAAACCACAAACACCACCAGGCGTATAACACCAGCCGTCAGTGCATGCTTTTACCAAACACACACACCATCAGCCATCTGTGCACGCTTTTACCAACCACACACCCACCAGCCGTCAGTGCACCCTTCCACCAGGCACACACACCTCCAGCCGGCAGTGCAGTCTTTTACCAAGCACACACACCACCAGCCATCAGTGCACAATTTCTACAGGCAGTCACACACACCACCAGCCATCAGTGCACGCATCAATTGTTAACGCATCCACAATTAACTATTGTAGCAATCTCAGTATGGTACACTTTACTTTTAAACATATTCATGTAAAGCACAGCATGCCACCATTGCTACAATTCCAATCTAACCCACATAATTCCACTACACACCACATGCACACACTCCATAACACATGGCGAAAAGACATTGCCATTTACAATGCCATTAGCTCAAACTCAAATAAATCCGAGCCCGATTGCATTTCCAATGCTTGTTAATTTAACTATTGCAAGGCTGCACGTTAAAAGGGGTTGCCTGTGCAGATTCCCATTTCTGCAAGAGGAAGACGTTCCCACACACTAAACAAATTTAAAACAGTAAATTTCTCTTGCATTCCCCTCCTTCCCAACCCCCTCCAGCAGTTTGCTGCTTGCATTCTTCAGATACAGTTACTGATAAGGCTTCTGTCATTGGGGGTGGACAATTGGGGAAGATGCACGTGCTGCAGCCAGGGCCGGTCCTAGGATATGTGGGGCCCAGGGCAGAATAGGAACATGTGAGGCCCCGAAGCAGAGACGACGCGCCATCGGATCACGGCGGCTAAGGAAAGTTTTTTGTTTTTTTTAAATTAAACCCCCTCCCTCCGCATGCCCCCATACCCAGGAGTCATGCTGGCTGCAACTGGGTTTTGTCAATGGTTTTTAGCTATTTAAATGAGTAACTACAATAAATGATTTTACTTTCGCCTGTTGTTTTAACCAATAAGTAGCACCTTCACACACGTTTGCATAGAATCACAACTGGAATGCAGGACCATTGCTCCTTGTGCTCTGCAGAGAGGCCATATTTTGAATGATCATGTAATCTGAACACCTTTTTGACCCACAGACGCACAGTGTGAAAGTTGTACTGCCTGCCGCCTCAACTCCAAAGTACTCAACTGTAGACTGTTTTAAACACCTGGAGGCGACTCAGTACAAAGGGGGCATCATCCAAGAGTAATAAGCTGTGAAATAAAATACAGAAACACACATGCTGGAAATAGCTACCACTCTTGAGGAATGCAAGATTAGGTAAAGAATGGAAAATATAAACAAGAACAAAATCACGGCAATGGATTACCCTAACATCAGGACCACTGGAATTATGTGGCAGGCGATGGCTAAATTATGTGGCAGGATGAGTAAATTATGTGACAAGAAAAGTCAAACTATGCAGCATAATCTGGCACATTTCGAAATAGTATTACTTCATTTGTTTGTCATTTTTAAACTTGGTAACACTGTTTGGGTACTGGTTGCACCCCATTAGTACCAATTTAACACACAAATTTAGCAGTGGGAAACAGAAAGTTGACTACTCCAGCTTTTCAAAGGGCCTTCTCACTTGCGGCACGACGTGTTGCTGCATTTTTAGTAACTTTTGAACAGTGTGAGATAGAAAGCAATTTTGTTGTTAAAATTTGTAGATTATGCAGCAGATGATGGATTATGTGGCAAATGCATCAAATGCATGATTATGCAGAAATCGCCGCTGCCGCACAATCACATAATTCCAGTGGCGCTGCCTAACAAGCATCAACAGACTGGGACAGAATATATGCCCCAGTACCAAAGCAAAAGGGGCCCCCATTAGTGAGTTAGTTAGCTAGAAAAGTGTCCCATATTTGCAAACTAGGGTCGTTTTAAACTTGTAAAGACCTGCTGTATATGTTTTTTGTCAGGTATGGCAGGCTGCACTGATTTGAGTTTGGTGCACGCAATGTTTGCTTTAATTTCATAAAAATCAACAGTACAAACCGGCTCATCTGACAATAAAGCAGGTCAACAAATAGCCAAAAAAACGGGCTACATACTGACTTGACAGCAAGGCTTTAAGTGGGATCAAAAAACTGGGGTGGTCTTTTAAAGGGGCATGGCTACTGTAATTAAGGGTGTGGCTTAAAAATATGTAAGCCGCCCGACTGGTATGTTTCTGCTTCTGTCATTGCATCCAGATAAATATTACAACAAGTAAAATTACACCTACAACAAGCCAGTACTATTGGTTTTGTCAGTGATTATTAGTTGTATAAGATGAATAAGCAACATCTACGACTTCCTTGTATATAATATAGAAAAAGCTCCAGTTCTGACATGATGAGACTGTGAAAGAACTATAACGAGTCTCATTGAAGTTGCATTAAAGGCAGCGAAGGGTGGCGCTGCTGCAGAGTTAAGATTTGTTTTTGCACGCTGAGGGTGAGGGCAAAAATGGAGAGCGGGCCCATTCATCACCTGCTTTTCAGAACTTCATTGTGCAGACATTGGGTCAATGATTTTGTAGGCAAACTTAAGGACATGAATATAGGGCCCCTTTTTGAATGTCCATTTTAATTCACTACCGAGTCTGAGACTCGAGTGACCCAACACACTTTCAAACCCTGCTCCATCCGCTTTAACATGCAGATTCTGCCTCTCTGCCTACCTTCTTGTCTCACTGCCGTACTCACACCTATCTGCTTCCCCCTTCCCCCCTCCCACTTTATTCCTTTTGTCTTGCCCCTTTTATCCCACTCTCTACTCTCTTTCCACTTGTCCTAGGTGAACAGTTTCCATTGTGATGCGCCGCCATTCTATCTTTTGCTCGGCGCCCAGCAGGATATTCTCCTTTTCATTGATACACACGCAGGGCTCCCTTCACACGCAAGGGCTCTTTAATTACCTGTCTAATCACTGCTATCCTCATGCAGATGCAGTCATTAGGCCCACAGAGACAGGCCTGCAGGGGCGATTGATCAAAAAACAAAAATAATATAAACTCTTAGGGGGCCCCCCCCAGAGGCTCGAAACTCTGGAGTTTTTAACAGTGCGAGGCCCCAAGGCTGCGAGAAGGCGCGGGGCCCTGGGCAGCTGCCCATGCCTAGCGCCTGCCCTGGCTGCAGTAACAAGCAAACTCATGTTCATTTGTGTGGCTAAGCACTTGATATTTCACAGTCTGACTGTTCATTGGTTCTAGCATGTATTTGTAATTGTAAATGTATTTATCTAGCGCTTTCGACCCCTGATAAGGCATTGAAGTTTTTTTTTGGCGCATAGCACGCTACAACGGAATCCAAGATTAGGTTAGTAATTCTTTAGTTTTTTCTTGTGCATGTATTTTAGTGAACCTCTGAACCACAGAAAACAATACTGGGCCTGCACTTTGGAGACACCAGGCCTTGCAGTGGCGTTCCAAAATGGCGGCCCACATGGAGCCCGATAATAGTGACTACACTTGTTGACTATGGAGGAATATTTTATTGCATGGTTTAATTTACAGACCACGCCTCTGTACGTTCACCTTGTGCTCTGTTTTCACTTCGTACCAGTGGCGGCTCCTTGAGGGAGTGCTGCAGGACAGGGGGGCGAGGGAGGGGCAGGGTGGGGGGTAGAAAACTCCGGCATACGGCCGAACCAAGCTAAGTACATTAATAAATCAAAAAAACGAATTACATTGCGAGCGCTGCACCGCCGATTGGGTTGCAGAGCGCGCAATGTAATTCGTTTTATGTATTTTATTTATGTACTTAACTCGGTTCGGTCGTATGCCGGAGTTTACTACCCCCCACCCTGCCCCTCCCCTGCCCATCGCCCACAGCCCCGCAGCACTCCCTCGAGGAGCCGCTACTGCTTCGTACACTTTAAATATTCATTAATGTCTTATAGGTAACCCCCTCGCCCAGATGACTATTTAATGTTCAGATGACTGTGCATATTACTATTCACTGTTCGTGACTGTTCACTTCTAACAGCTTACTGCATTTACTCATACCAAGTGGTTATTGACCCCGATAGTGGCATAGCAAGGGAAGCATTGGCCCCCTCAACTGTTGGTTAGGTAGTAAAATAAAGCATTAACCAAATATCAGTGGACCCCTCAAGCGTCTGGGTCCTGGTAACACTGCACCTGCTGCATTACTAATAGCTACACCCCTGAACCCCGGAACCTTCACCCATTCATTTGTACAGGAGGATTCTATCCTGCCAGTAGGCTCCTGTTCATTTCTTAGATATTCACTCCATACCAAAGTCAATCACTCAAGCATACTAAGTTGCACTAGACTCCTGGGAGGCATTCTCATTCGTTCTTTTTTAAAATGTATTTATTTTTGCAATTTTAAATAGCATGGGCAAGGCCCAAACATCAGAGTGCTTTACAACAGTAGCAAGATACATGGGTTACAACGAGTTCCAGTTACAGTATTTAAACTCAGACATTTACATCGGTGGATGCATGCAGGAGTTATCACATGAGAAAATTGCAGCTGTTGGTCGAAGGTCGTACATAGTGAAGCATTGCTATAGATGATGGGGTCACGTAACAAAGGTAGCTCAGATCCTGGTAGAGAGAGTTCTTAGGTGTCTGTCAAATATGAAGAGTTTGAGGTCCTTTTTGAAGGTGACTAGGCAGGTGGTTAGGCGGAGAGAGGGAGGTAGAGAGTTTCAGATTCTTGTGGTACTACTAGAGAACGACTGGCTCATGTATCGTTCTCGACTAAAGTTGGGGGGTCCCAGGAGCGGACAAGGCATTTCTGGAACCCCTTTTTGCTTCAGAGATTTTCAGTTTTATTTTTAGATAAGAGGGTGAAGATGAGTGCAGCGTCCTGTGGGTAATGCAGGTGGTTTTGAATTGGGCCTTTGCTTCACTGGGAAGCCATTGGAGGGTTGGCAGGGCAGGGGAAATGTGGTAAATTTGTTGAGATCTAAAAAGAAGCATACTGCTGCATGTAGTGTTGTTCTCTGTGGGCCTAAGTCAACTTTTGGAATGCCTGAGAGAAGGGCAATTCCATAGTCTAGTCTGGAGAGAACGAGAGACTGCACCACTGTTTTGAGGTCTTGTTCTGGGATTGTCTGATGCCCCAAAGCTGCCTAAGTGGGTGTTGTGCACTTTTCGCCATAGCTGTGATGTGGCTGTGAACATTGAGATGATTGTCAAGGGTGTAATCAAGTGATCTAGCACTCTGGACAATGGCAGGGAAGCCATCCAGCATGGGAAAGTTATCCATCAATACATGTACTGGAGTTTTTGCTTTCCGAGGCAAAATCAAAAGAAATTCTGTTTTAGTTGAGTTGAGTTTTAGATGGTTGTTACCCATTCAGTTTTGAATCTTTAAGAGCATGCTTGAAAGCAGGACAACATCTTCTTGGATAAGATTTTTATGTATATATTTGAAAGTCGTCGGAGTAGCGATGGAAGAGAATTCCAGAGTTTCTGAGAACCCCACAAAGTGATTCGAGGTAGAAGTTCAAAAGGGTTGTTGGGGAGATGATCGAGCCTTGAGGGACCCCTTGATGTATGCTGACTGGTCTAGAGAATGAGTTACCCAATTTCACAATTTGGGAATGGTTGGTTAGGCATGAGGAGAACCAGTTGAGGACTATTCCCCCACTTCCCATGTATTGCTCTAGAGTGCGAAGGAGAACTAGATAGTTGTCAGTGTCGAATGCAGCAGACAAATCCAGGAGGGCCAGGAGTTACCGTAGTCTAGGATTCTAAGGGAGTCATCGATAATTTGGAGGATCTCCATTTCTGTGCTGTGGCCCTGATGGAAACCTGACTGGAGAGTGTTTAGGAGGTTGTTTGTTCGAATTTGTGAAGCGAGTTGGGCCTCTACGGCACTTTCGATGACTTTGCCTAAAGATAGGAGTGTGGAGACTGGGTGGCAGTTGTTCAAGATCTTCCTATCAAGCGGTTGTTTTTCAAGAAAGAGGAGACGTGACCCACTTTAATCATTCTAGAAAAGGCCTTGCTGGAGAGTGGAGTTGACCATGTTGGTCAATATGGGGAGTAGGTGTGTGGCAAGAGATTTGCTAATTGAACCTGGAATGACATTCTGAAGATAGTTCAAGGGTTTTACTTTGGAGATGGTTTGCTGTAGGCCCGATTCAGAAATTGAGGAGAAAGATGACCACGAATGCAGCACCTTGCATGTTAGAATCTTCACCGTTTCTCGGGAGTAAATGGTGTTTAACGAGATATGGTTGTCTCAAATTATTTTAGCAAAGAAATCCACAAAGTTCTTGCAATGGGCCACTGATGACTTAGGCGCTACAGTGGTGGATGGGTTTGAAGTCTGCACAATAACTTTGAACAGACACTTTGGTCTACTCTTTGCAGAATTCCCAAGGGCTCTGATAAGGGAGGGTTTGGCTCTGATTATTCAGTCTTTGTATTGTTATCTCCCTTTGCGAAGCTTAATCATACTCAGGTGAGAGGGTGCTAGTTTCCATTCTTTCTCACATTTTCTGATGAGATTTCTTTCTTTGTAAAGTTCTTTTGAGAACCAAGGACTAGGGAGTTTTGGTCTGGCTATTTTGCACTTCAGGAGTGCATATTTGTTGATAAGGGATTCCATGCAGGAGTTGTACTTGCCGAGGGCCACATTAATATAAAGGTGAGGTGTAATTGAAATCAGGGTAGGAAGGGCCAGGTCCATGGCTTCTGTGTCAAGGTTGGATGTGTCCCTAAACCATATTTTCTTTTCTTGGGTTGCCCGGATGTTTTGTATTAGAGCCAGAGAGGGGGAACAGGATCTGCATATGGTTGGACCAGTTGACTAGAATGGGGTCATATGACTGCAGGTAGGGGGAATTGCAGATTATCAGGTGCAGAATGGCGCCTTTGTGGTGTGTGGCTTATGGCACTGTTGTTGGAGATCATTGTCTTTGAGAAAGGAGGGAAAAGTATCCACATAGCCCTCATCTCATCAGTGTATGTTGAAGTCTCCAAGGAAGATAGAGTTGTCTGAGCTGATCAATTGAGAGATCAAAAAGGTCCATTCATTCCTCTATGAAGGTGTTGTTTTGACCCAGTGGATGGTAAATCACATTCAATCCGATGTTGGAAGTAGTGGACGTGGACATTTCCACTGACATTCATTCAAAAGACTGAAAATGGGTCATTGGGTGGGTCCTGCGTCTCAGGGAGTTTCTGTGAATGACTGTGAGACCTCCATTTTGTCTATCATCTCAGTCACAATACAAAATTAAGTAATTGGTAGGAAGTAGAAGGTCTAGAGTGTGGTTAGATTTAGATGAGTAATTGAGCCACGTTTTTGTGTGGATAAGGATACCGAGATTATGGACCAATATCTAGTCCATTATGTCTAGGCAGTGTTTGACTGCAGACCAACAATTGTGCAGCATGCAGATCAGGGAGAGGTCTTTGTCTTCTGACTTGGCTGTCCAGGAGGGAAGTTGGGATTCGAATCAAGTTAAGAGGGTACGACCGTGCACCAGGATGGTGTGTGTGAGTTTGACTGCGGTCAAATAATGGTGGAACTCGGGCAGCCCACTGTGGGAAGAGAGGCGGAGGGGGTGGCAGAATTTAAAGCTGCTTAACACTCTAGGAGATAGAATAGATCTGAATTGTTTAGGGGAGATTGCATTGTTTCAGGTCTGGGTATACGGCTGTCGCTGCTGGAATGTTGGCAGGGGAGGATCCGCGGGGGTGGTGAAGGGAGCAGCAACGTGAGCCCAGAGAGCCGCTTAGAAGGGATAGAGCCAATTTGAAGATGTTTGTTCTTCGAGAGAAGGGTGAGAATGTGGAAAGGAGCTAGTTGAATAGAGGCTAGTTATGTTAATTAATTGTGGTTGGGGGAGACGTGGGTTGTTGGTATCTGGTTTTGGGGGATGTTGGGGTAGGGGGTGATAAGAAAAGAAAGGGAGGGGTAGGCTTCTGGGTTGACTGTGGTTGGAGTAAAGGGTGGAGGGGGCAACCAGAGGTGGAGATAATGGTTTTTTGGAGGTTAACAGAAACGCTGCGGAGATGGTCTGTGGAGGGGTGTTTAAGATCTGGTGTTGAAAGTCAGCAATGGGGCATATCAGATTGCAGGAGAGTCCAGGGTGAGAGGATTTGTCTGGGTGGGCCCGAAGGGGAAGGGAATGAGTGAGGGGTATTAGGGATGAATGGAGAAGGGGAGCATGGAGGATTGTTGGAGGGCTTGAGGATGAGATAAATGAAGTCTATTGTGGCCAGGATTGTGTTGCTTGCTAGGAACATTTCCCGTTGTTGTAGATGTAGATAGAAAGGTTGCCCGAGAGGCCAGAGGGGGGAAAAGCATTCGAGTTTGCATCCAATGGGGATGTTAGAGAGAGAGGAGATGGGAGAAAATTGCATGAGGAACTGATCCATAGGTCAGTGTTGTGTGTGAAGAGGAGAAGATTGGTTTTGAGGGTGCATTTACATTGGCAATGGTATTGGTCAGCAAAGAGATTTTCGAGGAAGTCTTTCAAGGTCCTGTGTTTCAGGTTTTTCATTCCGTATTTGGAGAGATTCAGGGGGTAGTTGATCTTGAAAGCATTGGCATCAGATCTGGAAGGTGAGATATGGAAGTAAGATGCATAACAATCCATTTGCACGTTACTCAAAAATTTCTGCATCTGGTGTATATGATATTAGTAGGACCATACTTCCTCTAGAGTAAGAGTGTGCACTCTGCAATCCTAGTAATTCAAATGTTTGCATGTTTAGTTTGTAGGCTGTCATTATATCAACAATAAGACTATTCATAGGTTACAAGTTTGTCCTTGAGACTTTGTGGGGTTTACTTGGGGTCAATCTATACTAATATAATAAAGAGAGAGGCCAAACCTTTGAGGCGGGTAATCTCAGGAACCACAGCACCAATCACCACACCCAATACAGCGTTGGAAAGGGCAGTTGCAGCATAATGACATAGGCTATGCAGACGCCCACCATATACATTTAAAAGGTAAAAGAACAGTGCCAGCAAAGTAGTCCCTTGTGGGCGTGTCTGCGTTGTGCTGTGGGCGTGTGCTGGGGGCGTGACAAACGCTGGGGGCGTGTGGTACGTTCCGCCCTTCATGCCATGTCTCATATCGTGTGCTGTGGGCGTGCGCTGGGGGCGTGGGGGTGTGCGGGGCGTGGGATTACGAAAAAAAAAACGAGCATTGTGCCCAATATTTCAATGTTTTTTCTTCCCAGGTTCTGTACATTCCAGCTCCGGGTGTCCACCCTGCTCCCTTTAAATACCCTGGCTCCCCATAATCATAACCCACCCTTATTCCTTAAAATACCCCAACACCCTTAAGCACTAACCCATCTTAACCCTATAAATATACCCTGCACCCCAAAACCCAAACCTATCCCTAAACCCTAAAAATACCCCTGTACCCCAAAACCCAAACCTAGCCCTGAACCCTATAAATACCCCTGTACCCCGAAACCCAAACCTAGCCCTGAACCCTAAAAATACCCCTGTACCCCAAAACCCAAACCTACCCCTGAACTCTAAAATACCCCTGTACCCCAAAACCCAAACCTAGCCCTGAACCCTTAAAATACCTCTGTACCCCAAAACCCAAACCTACTCCTGAACCCTAAAAATACCCCTGTACCCCAAAACCCAAACCTGCCCTGAACCATAAAAATAACCCTGTACCCCAAAACCCAAACCTACCCCTGAACCCTAAAATACCCCTGTACCCCAAAACCCAAACCTAGCCCTGAACCCTAAAAATACCCCTGTACCCCAAAACCCAAACCTAGCCCTGAACCCTTAAAATACCCCTGTACCCCAAAACCCAAACCTACCCCTGAACCCTAAAAATACCCCTATACCCCAAAACCCAAACCTACCCCAAAACCCAAACCTAGCCCTAAACCCTAAAACGACCCCAGTACCCCATAACCCAAACCTACCCCTGAACCCTAAAAATACCCCTATACCCCAAAACCCAAACCTACCCCAAAACCCAAACCTAGCCCTAAACCCTAAAACTACCCCAGTACCCCATAACCCAAAACTATATCTGAACCCTTAAAATACCCAAACACCCCAAAATATATACCTCAGTACCCCAAAACATATACCCCTATACTCATACTTACCTTATCCAAAAATAAAAAATAAAACATGCTTTTACCATTCATGCATTTACAACGAATTTCGTTGTAAATGTATGCGTGGTAAAATCATATAAAATGTAATGCCATGCGTTATAATGGCATTGCGGAGTGATGGTATGCGGAAAGAAAGTTGCGGAATAATGGGTGTTTACCCTCCCCCGGTAAGTACATTGGTGGCACGGCGGCCCATATCTCCAGCAACATACTCATATTTTTTCACCACCGATTTGAAAAATGCACAGGTCTCTCTCATTGATGGCCAGCACCGACATACACTTTTAGACACACCTCCCGCCGCAAGTTCTAGAATTGCGAACTTTAGAGCTGGGGAGCTACGTTCGAATCTCGGCATCAGCTCAACATCCTGATTCCAGGCAAATCGCTTTGTCTCCCCGTGCCTACCACAAATGAATGTGTTCTTTGTATTGTAAATTGTGCTCATGCCATGTTGTCGAGTTTGCGCTATATAATATTGCAAGGTAAAATAAAGTAGGGAAACTCGAGTTCACACACTACTGAACGCGCACTCTTAAGTGCATCAGCAGTGTACTGTGAATCGGAGCATTTCACAGGCCTGTCACAGATAAGAAATGCTATCAAAACGAAATCCTACAAAACAATATACTACTGGCTGGCAGCAATTCATACCCGGACAACCTCGGGACGGGCTGCTAGTAGTTTCATATAGAGTTTGTGCGGTTGTGCCAGTGGACTTCATTTAAAGTACTTCTCTCTCTTAACAAGAGGCTTGCTATATTGAACTGCTTTCACAGTACACAATGATATTTACAGAGACTTCAGCCAGCACATTTCACCCCTTTGCGAAGTGTACTTTGGACTTAAGGATGGGAATACATATTTTTAATACCAAGAAAATATATATCTATGATAGCCAAAGCTGTGAATATATGAAAAGGTGTATAAATCATGGTACTGCAAACTCTATTAAAAAGAGTTACATGTGCATTAAGTAGACTGGGAGGTGCTGGTGCCAATCAATTACAAATGATAAAATATGTCAATGTCTAAGGGAGTATTTGCAATCTATTGCTAAGGGATGTGGCTAATAATGTTTTATAATTAACTGTATGTAGAAAATAGGTGGTGGGAGAAAAAGAGGCCCGGTATCTTTTGAAGATCTTCACAGAGGCTTCAACTGTCTTTTGTGATTGCCCATATACCACTTTTGCTAAGAAATATCTATAACTAAATTATGTCCATGGATCCAGCTCTTTGCCACTAGCCCCAATGAATGCTGAATTTTTTTCACAAGAGGGCCTTTGCCCATTGATGTGGAATCATCGCTGCCTGGATGTATCAATTGGATATCTGTTTTAGTGTGCATACTAGGTGTCAATTAATACTCTCCTCAAATATGTCTGTTTGCATTCGTGGCCTACTTTTTCATAATAAATATCTTTGGATTTGAAAGCACAATCACCTCCTGAGGTTCTCAGTTGTGCTTGCTGTGTCACTCTGGACAAGGGGGAGTGCTTCATCATCAAACATCTAGGGGTCGATTCCGATCCCGTAAAAAGTGCTCCGAATCGTCGTACGGAGCATTCTTTTCCGTACGAATTGTACCCGTAACCGTCCCCGTACGAACGACGTAGTATGATCCACACCCGATGCAGCTATCCGACGAATCGTGCCAGGGACCGTACAAATGAAATTCCCGTACGAAACGCCCTCGGAAGCCGCTGTACACGACGGTTATACGGTTCGTGGCGGCTTTTTACGACCCGGCAAGTACGATCCGTGTTGTGTACGCTCCGTACGACCCTTTTTCTACGGGAGCTGGAAACTGTTGTACAGTCAGAGTTCGCCCCAAAACAGGTACGGAACCCCCCCCCTCCCCCCCGGGTACGGCGCGTACACCCCATGATCGCAGGGGAACGGCACGTACCCCTGCGATCATGGGGTGTATGCGCCGTACGGTGTGGAGGTGATCGTGCGCTTTTCCGTACGAATCGCCCTTACCTGACGTGGACCGTACGAATCGCGTCCGGGTAGCCCGATCGGGATCATAATTGTCCTGTCGTACGGCGTCTGTACGAGTCGTACGGAAACGGCTCCGGATGCGAGTCATACGGAGGGAGATTTTTAACGGATCGGAATCGACCCCCTAGTAATAAGGGTTATATATGTTTTTGTGGTACTTTTGTGAAGGCAAAAACAACAGTTTTAGCTTTTTCTTAGGCATGGGCAGAACTCAGAGTTACACAAAAACTCCATAAGATTCCGCAGAGTTCTGCCAAAGGTAAGAAAATATGCATGTTGCGCTGCTCCCGTTGCAATTTCGCACCATTAGCGTGAGCGGCTCTGAGAAATCAGTGTGAATGGCATAATGAGGTGCGCAAGAGCACGCAGCTATTTCAGTACATTTTTTGCCGCTTGAGTAGAAATTTTACTTGAGTAGCAGTAAATCTACTTGAGAAGCGGCCCTCTGATTGTGACCACTCATGGCAGCCCACATTAGAAAATGGAGCTAGGGGACTGCAAATCTTGCACGTATTTCTGGAGCTTCGCTGAAAAAAATCCACCATGCTGAAATACTTTCGCCCGTCTCAACAGCTTGATACGGCTGCGTCGCAGGAGGTTCCCCGCCCCCCAAAAAAGTGTGCGATCTTAATTTATATCTCTTGCCCAATGGTATCTCGGTGATAGGGGCAATAGTAGAAGCCCCAACTCCAGAAATATTTGAGTTTGACTGACTCTCCTTAATGGCCTCGATGTGTCCAGGTTGCTGAGTAGCTACCTCCATGCAGTAGAGGGCAGGCGCATATCTCAGCTTCGTTGTCTGATTTAACTGTGCCCAAGGTGTGACTAGACTAGCCACTGAGAAACTCTTTCTTACTGCCCCTTTTAACTCTATACCAAATTCAGTCTCAGTCTCAGGATTCATCTCAAAGTAGTCCTTGCCTAAAGTGGGGGTAACACTAGCCCTACACTGGTTTGTCCTGTAGTCAAAATGTCGATCATGTAGGGAGCACCGGGCACAACGCCACACTGCTAGCGCCCCCGTTTTCCTAAAAAGAGTAACCACAGCAAGGTCATGCATCTAGCGCCTGAAGAACAAGAAACAAAACTGTCCCCCTCTTACTTTTCAGTCCGTGATTCCACATCCTATCTATGGGTTCGATGTGCAATCTGAACTCACTCCTCTCTGCTCCACACTTGTGCCTCGCCTCCCTCGCCTCCTACACTACGGGAAGCCAGAGGCATCGGACCCTCATCCGCCGGCATCCGAACGAGTGCGAGGAGCCCGAATCCTCTCTCTGCTCTCCTTCAGTGTTCTTGCAGCATAAAAATTTCCTTACACTCCCTTTTACACACTTACTCCGTCCTTCACAGTGCTGTGAATGTGCCAAGCAATTGACTGTTTGACTAGCCCACAATATGCCCCTATTGTAGGAGCCCATCACTGTTGGGGACAATGGCGGGGAGGGGGGACTGAGCTGGGGTAATAAAATTGTTTGGTTGCTGTCTGGGTATGTCAGTGGATTTTTAATTGCCATCCTATCTGTCCTTCCTGCTGCGCTGCCCTATGGCAAAAGAAAAGGGTAGGAATGTACTTTATCGATCAGATACGGCGCATTACTGTCCTCTACCCCTGTGCTGGCGCACAATGGGCTGCCGTGCGCCGATGCATGCACCTTTGCACCATAGTGCAAGGGTGCCTGCATTGCGAGGAGGATTATTTTTGTGCAGGAACGGAAATGTTCCTACACAAAAACAATCACAAGAGGCTTTTTCCTCTTTCTATGAAGGAAAAACAAGGAGAAATATAGATATTTCTCCTCGTTGCGCCTCCTTACCCGTAGGTTTTTGGCTCTGCCTCAAAGTTACAATTCCTCATAAATCTGGGGCAGTGTCAAAAAGCCATGGATGTTGCTGGTAACACCCCCAGCAACACCCATTGCACGTCTCTTTAATGCAGAAAACTGCGTTAAATGGAACGATATTTACAAGGCCAAAGAAGTGACGTAGTGCTGCCTGGTGGATATGGAGCAGGCTCCTGCACCATCGGAGCGTCACAAAAAGCGGTGCATTGTCAGCACAAGGGGCTTATAAATAAGGTCCTTATGGGTCCATGCATCAAGAAATGCTTTTGCGAGTCTTTAGTTGCAATTATTAAGGAATCACAATTAAGGACTCTCAAAAGCCTATGCATGTAGGAATCGCTGGAAAAATAGTGATTCCTACCCATTCCTTAATTGTGACTCGCAAATTGCGAGTTGCAATTAAGGAACAGCTTCCAATTCGTTCCTATGGGCCTACAGGCCCATAGGAATGAATGGGAAATTGCATGCGCAATTTGCGAGTACCAATAGGTACTCGCAAAATTGCAAATGCAATGTTATGGGTGCAAAGGTGTCAAAATGACACCCAGTTGCTCCCCTGAAATTATTATGTGCCCCCATGTTGCGCACACACATGCCCCAAGGGCATGTGTGTGTGTAACCTGAAACTTTGAAAAATGCACTTTAGTGCATTTTCAAAGTTTTTGCAAAATACCAACCAGAGTAATTTCTCAGTATTTTCGGACCCAAATTGCGAATTCGCTATTTCTAAGTACTTCTAGCATTGAATTTAAGGAATCACAAATTGCGATTCCTTAAACGCAATGCAAAAAATTGTGATTTCCTAAATTGCATGTCCCCAACACTTTGATGCATCGCAAAAGGCCATTTTGCGATTGCAAACAGATGATTTTTGGGGATCGCACCGTATGCGCTTGCAAAAACCTTTGATGCATGTGCCTGTTAGTTTTTTGTGCATGACCTTGACTTCTATACTCGTGGTGAGTCATTGCTCTCCCTTCCAATGTATAACCTCAGTGAGGGCTTTCAATTAGCATGCTCTAAAAAGGAGGGAGTGGTGTGTGTGCCGCAATAACAGAGAAAGACCAACTGAAGGGCTTGAACATCAAACGTGATGATCATGCATAGCGACCCTCTAACAGTGGTGCCTCCTACCTCCGAAGCTAGGTTGCTTTCTTTCCTACAAGAGTGCTCAGTCTTAATTAAATGATCATTGGTAAGGGCCTAAGTGGTTCTTCTGTTGGTGGCCTTAACCACAAATAAACCTCATAAAAATGTTTTACACATAGCATTAGGTCTACAGATTTTCAAACATCGCTATTGGTTTTCATACCTATGAACTACAGGTGCCTAAGATATAAGTGACAAGAGCTTATACCGCTTTCCGGGGACAGACAGCTGCTTGCTGCTTTCATAGGAAGAGGGGAAGTAAGTTGATTCAAAACGCTATGTGCTACTATTTACCATTATTAATACTATTTACTATTTCTATTTGCGTCTATTTGCTAGACGTTGAGACCTAAGGTCCTCTCCTCCATCTAATGGGACATCCATGCCCTGTCCCCCCATGGGTTCAGTGTGTGATCCCACCAGTCCCCCCCAGTAGGACCCAGGCCTGCTTTTACCCTTCTGAGGGACGGCAGGCCCCAGTCTTTAAATTGTTGAAGGCCTTGGTAGCCCTTTTGGATTCATCCTCCTCACCCGTATTTATACCCTTTATTGTATCTTCGCATGCTTCGTGGGGGGGTGGATGGGGGTGAACTTGTGCAGTTATTACAGTTGAGTCAAAGCAAGATATCTGAAAGCTTTCATAAGGGTTTTCTAAGCTCTGGATCCCTGTCTTGGGGCTTCTTTCGGCTCCGCTGGCACAGTCAACTGTTTCCCACTCTCAAACATCTAAAGGAGCATTTTGCCCCCTCTGAGGCCAGGGCTCATAAAGGAAGTGCCAGGGGAAGTAGAGCGCAAGCTAGAGGCCACATTTGTGACCCCCTGACTACCTGCAAATTACGTCCATGCTCTTCTATCAGGTACCACATAGGTACATATATGTACCTATGTGGTACATATATATTCAAGATGCGTAGATGTTGAGTTAGGAAAAGTAAATACATGCATCCCTATCTGCACTTACCTTTCAATAATTTGTCCCTCAATATTACATGCTTCCCTATCAGCACTTACCTTTCGATAATGTGTCCCTTGATATTCTGTCCTCAGTATTCTTCTATCTTGATATTGTTGGTGTCGATATTCAGTAGAACAATCGTTGTATGAATTTAAACATTGCCACCAGATTTCAAATTCCTTCATTATCTTTGAGCCCCCCACTGCAGCTATCATTCCAGGTATGCTACAGAGACCCTGGTTATCATCTTTTGACATAAGAAAAGTGACAAAGAGAAAGAATTCAACACACTTCCTTTCTTCTGTGTTTGCCCAGGCCCCTTTAATCCACTCGTCCAGGAGATGACACACTCAAATGCCCTGTGGTTCAACACTGGTTTCCCAGAGAATATTGTCAATTTGATTTGGAGACAACAGTGGTCGTACCTGCTCTGCCTCTCTTATGAATTTGGAGAGTTTAAATGTCAAAACTACTTGACAATAATACATATGTCAAATGTCTGCATTGCAAATCCAATGCAGTCTTGTATTTTTTAGTCATTTTCTTATAAACTCAAGCACTGAAACAGCATGATTATGCCTCCTCAACTTTTCCCTGCTTCTAACCCAGTAATGCTTTCACTTTGGGTGGAAACCGAGTACTATCTGCTTTTCCAGCCATGCATCATTCTGTACTTTATACAGTATGTGCCCTGCTGGTACCAGAGGCTATTCAGCAGCTGGGCACTATCTGCTATACGTGACCTTGAAGCAATGTGCAAACTGGGTAATATGTGATGTAATGGTGCAGGAAACCAGAGTTGTAAGCTGTGGGGGAGGAGAGGCCTCAGCCTTGGAGCTGTGGGTGGGTGCCAACAGCGTCAAGACAATATGATGTCTGACAAGTAAACAGGTTTCCTACAGATTGCTCTTCTTCAAAGGCTGGCACAAGCTTCTTCATGGAAGATATCTTGTGATGCATTAGGCAAAACCGACATGACAACAGAGATAGATAAAAATGCTAAATTCGAGTTCAGTACCACAGAACTGCAAAACTGGCATGGTAACGCATTGTTGACTGCCTGCTACATGCATATAACAATTACTTTGTACAGCGAATCAACTTGCCTAATAGCCTTAAGGCCTCTTCAATGTGATTTTACCCTACTGCACAAATCTAACCACTTGCATCTTGGTGTTGATTATTTATTCATTTTTTTACGAATAAGAATGACAAAATACTGTGGCACAATCTGTATGTGCGGATGTATGACGTTACAACGCATGCTTTTACCACGCATGCTGTTACAACGCGGTTTTTACATCGCATACCATTACAACGCATAGTGCTTCTGGGTGCTGGATAGTGAATAGTTTAATTTACTATTCCAACTCCAGTCCCCGTGGACACGAGGGAAGGTTATTGGATAGTAAATTAACCTATTCCCTATCCTATAGAGCCCCCCAGAGCAATGCATTGTAATAGTTTGCGTTGTAATGGTTGCGTTGTAACGGTAGTGCGTTGTAAAAGTTTCGTTGTAAGTGATGTTTCCCATATGTGCAGATAATAGTTATGCAAATGAAAAGACAGTAAACTAAGGAATTAAAGCATGTCTTTGCTCTCTTTCACCACCAACATACCAAAATAAAGAAATTCCTATTTGTAAAGTGCAAACACATCACCACTTTAAGGGTTTCAAGGCGCTGGGGGCCGTCAGGGAGATTATGTGAGCTATTGCCCAGGGTCACGTGATGCGGAGCTGAGCTGCCCCCAGCGACCGAACCCTGAGCCCTGAGCTCTGAAGAAAGCAGCTCTGGCTGCTGCGCCACAACCCTCACTTAACATTACTCCCCGTCCATGCCACACCTCCAACAAAATACACCCTTTTGAAAATATTACATGTACAAAATATTTTCCTGTTAAAATCAGTAGTACTGGCCAAAAGGTCTTAGGATATGAGTGGAAAAAGACGACAGATCTTACATAACATTGTAATGCAACAGAAACAGAAATTGTGTTATATACTGGGAAATTACTAACTATTCTTTATCAATTGTTTTCTCTACTAGTCATTCCCTAACTTCTAGGAGAAGAGCACTTCTCTCCACCCATGTCATTCTTACTTTACTCTGCAATGGAATGTCCTCTGTTTCCCTGGCATCCTGCCTTGCCTTTTCCTCAAACAGGAAGAGGTGTCCAGTGCCTGGCAGGCATCCCCTTGGTGCCAGGGTCATCCCTATACAACTCAACTCCCTCCTCCTTAGTGAAATGTGACATCTCCAAAGTGAGAGCTCCCCTTTCTTGAAGAAAGCTGACTCAGCATTCCCCCCTCCACTCCACCACTTGAGGAGTCTTTTGATCCATCTGGTTTTGACCGGTTACTCACCAGTAATATTCATTACTCGGAGTCGTAGCCCTCCCCGTTCTGCTCAGGTTGTGTGACTTTCTGCTTGTTCTGCTAAGTCTGTTTTTGCTACTGAGTGAAGCTGATTCTTGCTTTGGCATCTGCTCATTAGTAAGGACTGGGACGGGGAGGGCTGATGAGGAGGTAATGACCGGTTACTCACCGGTAATATTCATTACTCCGAGTTGTAGCCCTCCCCGTCCCACTCCACGTTCCCATCCCTCCCTACCTGTTCAGCTTCTTGTGTTTGGTATTACAGGATGTGGATGGGCGTGTCGCAGGGTTATATGCCTCCGGGTGTGGCCTGGAGGGAAGGGATGGGTTTTTAGTTGCTTGGGAGTTTCTGGTGGGAGGAGCTATTCTCATTAGTAAGGACTGGGACGGGGAGGACTGACGAGGAGGTAATGACTACTAGAATGTTGTTTAGGCTGCTGATCTGCACTTGTGGCTGCCGCTGCGGAAAGCGCAATCAATGTTCATGTCATTGTGTTACTCCACCAGACGTGTCGTGTTGATTGTGTTATTACACACGTTGGTGGTTGCACCAAATTGTCAGTCTGGGGCCCTGTGTTTAGAATGGAGGTGGTTCTCAGACGTGGTCACCTGTAGAGATGTTTTATGGGCCTTGCTTTCTCTGTATTTGTATTTCCAAGGTGTGCTTAAGTTGGTGGATGCTCTGCAGCTTGTTTTTTCTTCGCTCGTTTTGGCAGCACTATTATCTATTCCACTTTCTGGACCTCATCACTGCTTGACACATCTTTGGAGGTGTCTGTGCACCTTGATGTCTTTTCTGATGCACAGCTCTCTCATGCTTTCTGGGCTCTTTCAGCCCTGCCCTTGAAAGACCAGGGCTTTACTTTATTCGCCTCCTCGTGTATGCGTTGTTGGACGATGGCATTTTATAACACCTCTGTGTTTTCTTTCTAACCATCCTTCCCTCTTCAGGGGGGCAGGTCTTTTTCTTTGATCAGCTTGCCAGTTTATGATCTGTCGCAGACTTTCTTTAATCTGTAAAAAAATAAGTGTCAGGTGCAGCACCTGACAACCCGCGGATAATTAAAGGCGGCGCGGTGATGGGAATCAGGAACAAAGCTTAGGGAGAAGCAGACACGGGGCAGAGCAGGCACATACCGGAGGCCGTGAGGGAAACGGCCGCACTGCAGTCACCAGCGGCGCTCTTCCTGCCGTGAGGGGAACGGCCACGCTGCTATCACCGGACTACACCTCCTAGCTGCCCCACTGCACCTCTGACGCTACTGCTGCGTACGGAGGCGTCATAAGAACGCAGTACCCCTCCCGCCACCCGTGACACGCGCGGGCGGGCGCCGGGCTAAGCCCGGGCAAAGGGCGGGCCGTCTGTGGCCGTCCGGGGCTGAACGAGGCTGGGCTGGGCAATAGACTCTGGTCCAGGTTGCTGCCATTTCCTCCCTGGAAGTGAGACTTTCATTTTCTTTTATCTATTGATTGGACTTTGATTTTATTTAAGTATATGGAAATTCATGATAGTCTGTATTCTTCGTCTTTTTAAAAAGCTTAAACTTTGTGGTTTTAATTATAAATATCAATCATGTCTAAACATAAAGCTGATAAGACTCCCACTGCTTTAGCCACATTAGATAGTTATTTGGTGAAAGTGGTTAATAAAATTAATAGTGACAGGAGAGCATCACTAGGGCGGGGAAGTTCTCCTGGTACTACCCCAACTTCACCTATCCTAGTGGATGCACCAATATTATCGGATAGTTGTGGCCCGGGGAGCCAGGCAGTTGTATCTGTGGATGTTCTGGTTCATGCAGAAAATGCTCAGGACATCTCAGTTATATCCAATAACGATATTCATGATACCTCAAACAATGATACCAAGGACCAGGGTCCATCCCCCCCTTGAACACCCAGGGCTGTAAGGGCATGTAGGAAGATTCAAGCCAAACGAGGGGGAAACCGTAGTAAAAAAAGATTAGAGACACCACCGAAATGTCCACTGGGGGATTCTGAGCCGGTGGGAAGTAAAGGCTCATGTAACATTAATGTTGATCAATTGGACCTTTTAGCTAGTATCATTGATGCAAAACTAGAAGAGCTCATTAAACCCCTAGTGTTCAAACTTGATACCATTTCTGCTGAAGTTAAAAGACTAAGAGACCTTATGAAGACACATCTGGCCCGGACTGAGAGACCTAAATGTGGTGCCAAGGGTACAGTTGAAATAAAACAGGGTACTCCTAAAGATGTCCCTAAGCCACCTAGTAATAGAATAACTGAAACCAAAATTGTTATGCCTGACCCGACACCATTAATTTGTCCGAACAAGCAGAGTATTGTAGCTCGAGAGAGTATGCCGACTGTAAGAGAAAGAAGGAATAATCGCTCCACCAACCTGCCACCTGATTGTGCCCCATATGTGGTTGTCTTGACAAACGTCCCCCCCTTGGAAAGCCATTCAACCCAGCCCCCTCAGGAAACCCACAATTCACTTAAAACAAGACAGTTTCGTGGCTGAATAAGCAATGTGGCTTCCCGATAAATTTTTCTGACCAAATCTTATCTACGAGAAGGCCGAACTGGATAGGGCAGTCTAGAAAGACCTGTAGGGGCGATTGCGTTATAGTAAATTTTAAACATCGACAACATGTAGCTACCGTCTTGTTAAGGGCAGCTTCACTAGTTTATGTTGAGAATAGTGTTTGCGTATGGCCATTAGGCTACTTTTATAGTCAATTTATTAACGTACCCCCCAACAATGATAGAAGCAGATACAATAGTCCCCATTTACCTGTACAACACCCTGGCTTCGAAATCCCCATGCAGAATAGATATCAAGCCTTAAGCTCATTGGACTCTAACGATTGACATACCGAGGGCCGCGGGTTATCTGCAATGGCAACTTCAGTAAGCCCAGAGATTGAATTAAATAATAAACATCTAGACCTGGAGCTAATTCAGCCGGGGGAACGATTTGAGATTAACAGATGTGGGAGTATATTAAAGGGGAAAGTAATAATGGGGGACAGTGCTATGGTAACAGCCGCCCCAGTTGCCCATAGTATAACGCAAACTATAACGCATACCAATGTTATTAAAATTGTCAGCTGGAATCTTGCTGGACTTAAGTCCAAGGGGAACGTTTTGGGTTGGAATGACTTTATTAATAGCTATGATATACTTTGTTTTCAGGAAACTTTGTGTTGGGAGGAAGTAAATTATGATGGTTTTGTCTCGTACATTCTGCTGGCACAAGGTTCTACCTCGGGGAGAGCCAAGGGGGGTCTCCTGATTTTGGTCTCTATCAGGCGACAGATTACAGTGAAAAGGTATTGGTGTGTGGGAGCTCATGCACAGATCCTCTGGCTAATTGCGGACCAGGGCCGTAATGTACTACTGGTTAATTATTACAATAATCTGTTTGATAATTCCAGGTCGACTGTAGTCCACAATTTGGCCATTGCTATTGATAATTTTATTATCGAACTTAATGTTGTTTTTGATATTATCTGGGTGGGCGATTTTAACCTACCTTTGTGTGAACTGTCTACCCAAAAAGTTTGTGGGGTCCTTAATAATGATGGCGTGGATGATTTACATTTTAGACATAACAGTTATGGCGAAATATTGAACAAGTTCATGGGATGTCATGACCTGGAAATCTTGGATTATGTTAAAGACGAATTTGGTCAGACAATCCCTACTTTTAAAAACAGGCAGAGTAGTTCAGTCATGTGATTGTCTCATCTAACATCACCCCTTACTGTGCTTCTCCTAGGATAGAGGTCAGCTCCCTAAGTGACCACAATTATATAGTTCTGGATTGTACCTTATGGGGGAGTAGTACTGTTAAAGTAGGTACTGTACTTACTAATGTAGAGCCTTATAGACCAAATGGTGTGAGGCTTAGATGGATAGGGGAGAAAGCCAGTGAACTGCTAAATTCCATTGTCAGTGAGAGTCTGACAAATATTACCATCATATTGGATCACGGCACCGACAACAAGCGGGTCCTAGCTGCTTTCAATTCTATCAATAAATCTATTAATGCCAGGTTCACTAAACCAAAAAATGCCCATTGTAGAAATGGTTGGGGCTGGTTTGACCAGGTATGTACTAGCCTGTTAAATAAGTTAAAACAGGCTCTTGTGAAAAAGCCTAGGGACCCTGATCATATCACTAAAATAAGGTCAGACTACAAGCATGCTCTGAAAAGGAGAAAGGGTGAATTACAGCAACAGGCCTGGGATTCACTCAACCAGGCCGCAAAGCTATCCGAAAACACCCTGTTTTGAGCAACGGTAAACTCTGCCTTCCTCAAGGAGGATAATATATCCGAATTAACATCTAATGTATCTAGTGAGGGTTGGGTTACCCATTGGACATCACTGTTCAAGAGGTTGAATCAGGCATCGGAGCTAGTAAGGGGGGCAAGGCCCAGGGACCCGATGGGGTGTCGATTGATGTATATAAAGCCGCCCTAAAGATGTGAAGCCCTGTGTTGACCAAAGTGTTTAATACCGCTGTGTGTGCAGAGGCACCAAATACTTGGGGGGAATCCATTATAATCCCAAAATTTAAAAAGGGCAGTCGGGCAGATGCAAAGAATTATCGCCCAATCACTCTTCTGGACTTGTCAGTAAAGATCATGAGCCGAGTCATGTTGGTTAGATTAGAAGAGTGGGTTGAGCACGAAGGCCTCCTGGCAGACAGCCAGTATGGATTTAGGAAGGGTCGGGGTACACTTGACCAGTGTATTAACCTTGAACTACTGATTGGTAAATATACTGAAGCAAAGGAGGGTTCATTATATCTTTGCTTCGCCGATCTAAGTAGTGCCTTTGATATGGTGGACCATTCTATACTATGGCCAACATTGTTACAGCTTGGAGTGCCGGAGGGTATAATCTTTTTTCTTGCTAGGTTATACGCAAAGCTAGAAACCTGTGTGCGCTACGGCACTAAAGGTGAATGCACCCCTAAATTCAGTGTTAAGCGAGGGATAAGGCAGGGGTGTGTACTAGCCCCCCTTCTTTTTATACTGTTTACTAATGAAATAGATACTATTTTAAAAACTGTAAATGCAGATGCACCCAAGATCAAAGGCGTTTCTGTCCCAGTGTTATTGTATGCTGATGACGCTGTCCTGCTCTCTAGCACTCTATTGGACTACAGCGTCTGATGGACAGATTTTCTACCTTTATTAGGGATAGGAAACTGTCCATTAACAAGGGGAAAACGCATACCATGGTCCATGGGCATAGAAATAGAGCCTCCAATGCCTTTTTTATTGAGGGTAATAAGGTGCAAAATGTAGGTAAATTCTGCTATCTTGGTATTACTTTCTCAAAGGACAGGAAGTGGAATAACGAATTCATGAATATTAGTAATAAAATGGCTAAAAATGCACATGGTGTTTTTAGATTTGCGGCAAAAGTCGAGGATAGACGTACTAAGGACATGCTCCATATCTATCAAGCAAGATGTGTGACCATTGCTATGTATGTATGGAGCAGGAGTATGGGGACATATGTATGATCATAAGCTACAGGTGGAGGAAAATACCTTCCTAAAAAAGCTTTTATGTCTACCGACCTATGCTCCCACTGAGCTGATACACCGGGAATTGGACATTAACTATCTAGCTGATGTCTTATCCTTGAGGCCACTTATAATTTACCGGTCAATTTGGCTACAGGATGAGAAGTTGTTTAATAGATCAGTTATTGAGGATTGTTTATCATTGGATAAATATCGTAATATCCCTTGGTTAAGATATCTAGCTGATTGTTTCTTAGAAATATTTAATCTAAATGTACTGACTGACCCGGGTGCCGCTTCTATGATCCCAAAAGCCGAGCTGAAAGAAACTTTTATGGCGCATCAGGCTGGGAAACGGGGATCAACAAATGTATCCCTGTCCACAGTCATGTTCTTTAGTAAATATAAAATCAATAAAGGTTTTCCCAGATATTTAAGTTTGGTGACAAGACCATCCCATAAGTTTTTGCTAACAAGACTGAGGTTTGGAGTAGCACATCATTTAGAGGCCCAGCCGAGTATTAAGAAACATCCAACAGGGCCGTGCCAGTGTGACGGCATCACCAAACAAAACAACTTGCACTTTTTATTGATCTGCAAATTGTATAAGAATTTTAGGATAGCTTACTTGATGCCCCTGTTTGTTAAACATGGTGTATGTACAGTGAACCCGGCTATGAGTCTGTTATTCAATTTGGAAACTGCCGATATCTGTTTTTTTACTGCTACATTTTTAAATCAGTCTATTAGGGCACGTAAAAGTATGTTATTTTAAGAATCATGTTTTTTTAACTCTTGATTGTAATCATGTTTTACCTGTTTTTATCATTTGTTGTTGTGCTTTTATGGTCATCTTGTATGTACTGAATAAAGCTTCATGAATTGAAGTGTCAGGACTCTTGTCAGGGGCCCATTGCAGCTTGTGCTACACATTGTCCCTGCCCTGTTGCCAGTGATAGTCACAACACAACTACTAACCTTCACACTCCTACAAGTGTGACAATTCACGCTACTCCAGGCCCCCGAAGCTATAAGAATGGCTTGTGCTGCAGGTAAGAGTAATTTTTTATGTGTATTGAATCAACAATTGACTGTTGTTGTGGTCATCTGAGACAGCGACACCTTGTGGCAGAATGTCACAAGCACCTGGTGTTGACAATTTAATGCCGGTGCCAAGCACTGGAAACCACTGGTTCAAATTCTGCACTGCTTCTGGCATGCCAAATATGAAAATGCTGTGTTATCAATCCATGTTTCTTTTAGAGTGGGAGGCCCTCAGTTTAATAACAGTGTGCTAGATTTTGGAACCCTTCTAGTAGTAAGCCTATACTAGACATCACATACACACCCTTGCGCAATGGTGCAAAAGTGTGTGTATGGTGCAAGGCAGCCAAAAGTGTGCCAGCAAAGAGAGCAAGAGAAACAATGCCCTTTCTTTGCAGATTTCAGTTCTGCTTGCTCCCTCTCGCGCAACGCATCACAGAAACTTTGGTTGCTGTGCAACGTTGCGTCACTTCATGGCAAATTTGCTCTGAAGAATGTACACAGTGCTTCGTTGAGGTTTCTGTACATATCAGTCTTTCTAGGAGAGAATGTTCTGATTAGCTACCGACCTTCATGTCCCGCTACTTCCGCCAGATGCTGCAGTTTTTGTTTGACTCCTGCTGCTGTGAGAAAGCCATTCAGCAACTCTAATCACTTCTTTCACTGTGAACCAAAGCTAAGTCAATTAACCTCCATGACTATGGGTGGCACTTAGACTGAGGTAACTGAGTTTCATGACATTCTGGAGCATATTTACAAGACCCTTGCGCCACCGGAGCAGCGCTTTTTGTGATACTCGGGTGGCGCAGGGTTCTGGCCCATATTTACCAAGCCACGCAAAACCACCCTGCGTGACTTTTCATGGCCTTGCAATAGGGCCCCCTTTCACGAATTACTGTGCGTGAAAGGTGTGTTCCATGGGTGTTGCTGTGGATGTTTCCACTCAACACCTAATTATTCTGACGTATTCCCAGATTTACAAGGATTCGTAAACCTGAGAATGCATCAGATTCTAACACCTCCACAGGGGAAGCGTTAAAGAGGCACAACAAGAAAAAATACCGTTATTCTCCTTGTTTTTTCCTCTTTCTGTGTGTGCTGCATTCTGCAGCACATGTAGGAGGAAAACGTCATCAATGATTGGTTTTGTGCAGGAAAGCGTCCCTTCCTGCACAAAAATAATCATTCCTGCAACGCAGTGTTCAAGGGTGCCTGCATTGGCGCTAGGCAGCCTATTGTGTGCCAGCGTAGTGGAAAGCACAAGGATGTGTCTCATTGTAAATGCAACGCATCCCTGCAATATCCTAATTATGCAGTTTGGCGCAACAAGATTGCTTGACACACTGCGCTGTGTAATTTTTTTGTAAATAAGCCCCTCTATTGTAGGCATGGTGGTCTGGTGCTGCAGTATGTAAAGTATTTGCAATGTTAGCATGTAGGCTGTTGTATTTCCTTGGAACTCATGATGTCATTCTTCGTGACTTTCTTGTTCTCCTCATATTTTCCTACTCTGAATTTTGCTTTTTCATTGTAATTTGGATATTGATGCATTTCCCTTTGGCAAGAGCTTGCCTCCATTTATTTTATTTATTTATTTGTTTACTTATTTATTCGGTGTATTTATTTCCATCTTTTCTTTTGTAACCTTTCCCTTTCTGTGTTAGACTTCTCCTTTTTTTCATGACTGTTTCTCAGCTTGAAATATTATTTATGTATAAATTAGCTTTTTTTCCTGTATCATTTCAGTCCTAGGCAGCATACTGAGTCTCAATCTTTTTGACGAGTAAATATTTTCAATGCCATACCTAGACCGCTGTTGATGTTACAGCACTTGGAGCACTCACTATCATGTTTCTATTTTATTTATTTGAATTTTCATGTAATGCATCATTATGGAGAAAAAGAGAAGAAAGAGCATTACGTCTGTGGCCCCTTCTACAGCAAATAATCTGCTTATAGCTCAAATATCTTTATCATGTTGCTAACCTTTATGAAAACTGATGTGCATTTACAGATGTGTTTTTTTTTTTAAATATCCCTTTCCAACATGGCAGCCAAGTTTCTCGGTGAGCCCCCAAGACTTTGCTGTCTCTTTTTATGGGCAGGAGCCTTTTTTAAGGGGGCCCTGCTCTCCCTGTGAGCTATCTCATCTCCGAGCCAGACGATTTACCCTTGATGTTTTCTTGACCGTCCTGAACTCTTCAGAAGCGGTCGCTCCTCACGCTGCTCCCTGCTTTGGACCGGGTATCGTAACGCTATACTGCCAGACTACTCTTTACCCTAAATTGCTCTCTACCTCTGTCCTAAGTTGCGCTTTGCTCGCATTGCTCCAGAAACGATTTTGGGCATATTTGTAAAATTATCGTAGCGCTTTACTGTCCTAAGTTGCGCTTTGCTCGCATTGCTTCAGAAACTATTTTGGGCATATTTGTAAAATTACCGTAGCGCTTTACTGCTGAGCTGCGCTTTCATTTACAGTAGATTTTGCATTGCTGCCTTTCCCTGATTGTTTATTCTGTGCCTGAGTGTGCAGTCTCGTCCTGCTTGGCCTTTGGCTCGCTGCCATTTTGTTGTTTGTTTGTGCCTGGCCCTCCACCCCGATCCCGCCTCCCAGCTGACCCTCCCTCCCACAGAAAGGTTAGGCTCGACCCTGCAGGGCTAGCGCTGTGACCGTCCTGAACTCTTCAGAAGCGGTCGCTCCTCACGCTGCTCCCTGCTTGCTGCTCCCTGCTTTGGACCGGGTATCGTAACGCTATAATGCCACACTACTCTTTACCCTAAATTGCTCTCTACCTCTGTCCTAAGTTGCGCTTTGCTCGCATTGCTCCAGAAACGATTTTGGGCATATTTGTAAAATTATCGTAGCGCTTTACTGTCCTAAGTTGCGCTTTGCTCGCATTGCTTCAGAAACTATTTTGGGCATATTTGTAAAATTACCGTAGCACTTTACTGCTGAGCTGCGCTTTCATTTACAGTAGATTTTGCATTGCTGCCTTTCCCTGATTGTTTATTATGTGCCTGAGTGTGCAGTCTCGTCCTGCTTGGCCTTTGGCTCGCTGCCATTTTGTTGTTTGTTTGTGCCCGGCCCTCCACCCCGATCCCGCCTCCCAGCTGACCCTCTCTCGCCCCTCCCCTTCCACTATCCACATATGACAGATGCCTACGCGCGCAGCGTTCACGCGCAGCGGTCGCGCCCCATGCGCGCCGAAGGTGCGCCAAAGGTAAGTCCGTCTACGCCCGTCCGCGCCTGGACCGCGCCCAGCGCCAGACCCCCTGGCCCCCGCAAAATCCTCTCCACCCGCATAACGTACGACGCCGCAACCCTCTCAGCACTCAACTCCGGCCCACTCCCTAACTGCTACCAAGCCGCCCCAGGACACCCCCATGGACCCTTCACCTGCCACTCCTGCAAGTTCGACTGCATCAGGACCCACACCAAATCCACAAACTCCAAACAGTGCTCCGACACCAACCACCTAAAGTGCTTACTGCTCAACACCCGCTCAGTCCACAGACACTCCATCGAACTCTGGAACCTACTCGACACTACATCGCCGGACGTCGCCTTCCTTACATAAACATGGATGAACGCCTCATCAGCCCCCGACATCGCCATAGCCATCCCGGACACCTACAAGATCATCCGAAAGGACCGCATCAACCAAACAGGAGGAGGCATCGCCATCATCCATAAGAACACCATCCGCATCACGACCAGCTCCGACGATAACCTCGCTACCGCCGAACACCTTCACTTCCAGATTCACACCGACCCCAAAACCACACTCAGAGGCACCCTTATCTACAGACCCCCAGGACCCCGCTCACAATTCAGTGAAGACATCGCTGACTTCATCAGCCCACATGCCATCCCATCCGAGAACTACATTCTATTGGGAGACCTCAACTTCCACCTGGACAAGAAAAACGACAACAACACCACCACCCTTCTGGACAACATGGCCAATCTCGGACTCAAACAACTCGTTGACACCCCCACCCACTCCGCCGGACACACGCTCGACCCTATCTTCACCTCCAGCAAGCACATCTCCATCGATCACACCCCAGCTCTCCATTGGACGGACCACAGCTGCGTTCACTTCCACTACAAAAAATCCACGTCCCATAACCCCCCACAACCTATTCCCCGAAGAAACTGGAACAAAATCACCACCGACCAGCTCTTCTCGTCGCTTCAACAAAACACTCCTGCCAATTCATCGGACCCAAATCAAGCAGCCACCAACCTCACACAATGGATCACCCACAGCGCAGACGAAATAGCACCCTTGAAAAACCATCTAATCAAGCAAGGGAACAAAAAAGCCCCCTGGTTCAACGATGACCTTAAGAATTCCAAGAAGTTCTGTCGGACTCTCGAGAAAACCTGGAGAAAAAACCCTACCACTGACAACCTGGCCTCCTTCAAGAACGCCACCCGCAAACACCACCAACTCATCCGATCCACCAAGAAATCAGCATTTAAGGATCGACTTGACAACAATGCCCAAAACAGCAAGGAACTATTCAACATCGTCAAAGAATTCACTAACCCCTCCGCAGGCACTAACGACATCACCCCCTCCCAAGACCTCTGCGACTCTCTATCATCATTCTTCCACAACAAAATCGCCGAAATACACAACAGCTTTCAAAACCAGTCCGAAGACCAGCCCACTCCACCCACCTCCGAACCAAAAGCCCCCTCTAACAACCTTTGCACCTGGAACCCAATCACCACTGAAGACACCATCCGCCTGATGAATTCCATCCACTCAGGATCACCAACCGACCCTTGTCCCCACCACATCTTCAACAAAGCAGACTCCATCATCGCACCCCACCTCTGAAACGTCATCAACTGCTCCCTCAACTCCGCCACCTTCCCAGAAAACTGGAAACATGCCGAACTCAGCGCCCTTCTGAAGAAACCCACGGCTGACCCAACCCAACTTAAGAACTACCGCCCCATCTCGCTCCTCCCATTCCCCGCCAAAGTCATCGAGAAAGCCGTCAACAGTCAGCTCGCCGCCTTCCTCGAATCCAACAAATCCCTCGACTCCTCTCAATCAGGCTTACGAGCCAAACACAGCACCGAAACCGCCCTCATCGCAGCAACAGATGACATCCGAACACTACTGGACAACGGAGAAACAGTTGCTCTCATCTTACTTGACCTCTCCGCAGCCTTCGACACAGTCTGTCATAGCATCCTCATACAACGCCTCAGCAACATCGGAGTACAAGGAACTGCACTGGACTGGATCATATCGTTCCTCACCGGAAGAACCCATAGAGTCCGCCTCCCCCCTTTCAAATCAGAGGCCACCGAAGTCATCTGCGGCGTACCACAAGGATCATCACTCAGCCCCACCCTCTTCAACGTATACATGAGTCCCCTCGCATCCATCGAGCGCCAACACAACCTCAACATCATCTCCTACGCAGACGACACCCAGCTGATCCTCTCCCTCACAAAAGACCCAAACACCGCCAAAACCAACCTACACGAAGGAATGAAAGAAGTAGCCGAGTGGATGAAGAACAGCCGTTTAAAACTAAACTCGGACAAAACAGAAGTCCTCATCTTAGGACCATCTGCCTGGGACAACTCATGGTGGCCACCGGCCCTCGGAACCGCACCCATACCTACGGACCACGCACGTAACCTGGGCTTCATCCTAGACTCCTCCCTCTCGATGACCAGACAAGTCAACGCCGTCTCATCATCTTGCTTCAACATCCTATGAATGCTCAAAGAAATCTTCCGTTGTATCCCCACCGAAACAAGAAAGACAGTCACCCACGCACTGGTCACAAGCCGATTGGATTACGGCAACACCCTTTACGCCGGAACCACAGCCAAACTACAGAAAAAACTCCAACGCATCCAAAATGCCTCAGCCAGGCTCATTTTGGACATCCCTCGGCAAGCTCACATTTCCGACCACCTGAAAGACCTCCATTGGCCCCCTGTCAACAAGAGAATAACGTTCCGTCTCCTCACCCACGCACACAAAGCCCTCTACGACCTAGGACCCGAATGCCTCAACACACGTCTATCCTTCTACACCCCCTCCCGCCAACTACGATCGTCCAATCAAGCCCTCGCCGCAATCCCGCGCATCCACAGATCCACCATGGGGGGAAGATCCTTCTCCTACTTAGCGGCTAAAACCTGGAATTCTCTCCCCACCCACCTCCGCCTCACTCAGAACCACCTCTCTTTCAGAAAGCAACTAAAAACCTGGATATTCGATAAGTAAATTCACCTCCCTCCCACAAGCGCCTTGAGACGCTCTGGGTGAGTAGTGCGCTATACAAATTTTTGAACTTGAACTTGAACTTGATTTATTTAATGTGAAGATAGTTGCCTTGTTTTCCAGAGTACTGGGTTTAGTCATGACTCTGAGCCTCCCCTCGTGATGGTGCCTTATTTTAAAATGTCTGCCCAGCTGATTTCAATCGGGCTACGGCATTTCAAAATGGATGCTTTTTCTCATCTACCCTTCTCGAGATCTCGAGCTCTGTTGCCTCAAATTTGTGAATGGCCTCCACAGACTGTCCAGTTTGTTTCTCACTGGCCGACTATAGTCATTTGCTTACTCTTACTGCTTCGCATTCCAAAAAGGCTGTTGCTCCACCCTATCGGACCTGCCCTTCAAATCCAGGGTGAATGTAACACTCTGGGGAACTATTTCCAACCTGCTGTGCACTGACTTTTACTGGGTTTTTGTCACAGTTCCTTCAGTGCCGAATTTGTTAGCATGTATTTTTTCTTTAGGGCATACATTGTATTTTATTGGTGCCATTTGGGGCCTCTGATTAGGTATCTCCCTGGTCCCGTTCACTGCATGGGTATGTAATAACATGCCTTGGCTAATGTGCTTCGGGATTGTGTGGACACCACACAACTCTTTAAGGCTGACACGACCATTACTCCATTCAAGGCTGCATAGGTTGGTTTCTGCTTAATTGCCAGGGGTTGTGTATGAAGGCACTCCTTGCACAGGACACAGATAAATTACTAACTATTCTCTATTGCTTGTTTCCTCTTTTCTACTCTTTTATCTGCTTCTGGGGGGCTTGTCTCCACCCATGTCTTCCCTTCGAGACACCACATTGGGGTGTCCTTTGTTTCCCTCATTTCCTGCCTTTCCCCATTCCCCATACAGGAAGTCATGCCTTGTGTCCAGTTGGCAGCCCCAAGGTCCTAGTGTCCTTCTGACATGACAGATGTGACGCTGTTAATCTGGAAGGTTTAGAAAGAGTAATCAAAGATGAATACCAGATTGGAAACTATACTTACCAATGCAAGGGCAACCTAAGATTATTCGGCCATGAGTTACTACACCAAGACAAGGAGTCATTATCAACAACATTGGGGCCTATTCACAATGGCATGGTGTTGTACATAAAACATACAAACGTTTGTGAATCAGCCCTGAAACTTCCAACTCCCTCTATGTAAAAGCACAAAGAGGGCTCAGTCTTTTCTATTTGTACTTATTGTAAATAAATATTCCACAACTATCCAACTTTTATTTCTAGTTTTGGTAAATATGCTCCAATGTTTTCAGCCTTATTGAATTTGATCAAAGTAGTGTTCATCCAACTGGCTAGTTTGTTTGTGAATTATTATACGTGCTATTCAACTGGACGACGATGTGGGTGTCACAGGCATAGATCATAAAGTAAGCCAATATTTTCGAATCAGTGATGCTCAGAGGCCCACAAACATGTTAAACAGTGTTGGGATGAGACAAGTCCTGCAGTGCCCATGTGCAAAAGGTCCAATGTCAGATTGGAAATGAGGCAATTGAATGACTTTTGTTCAATGTGCAAGAAAGGATGAAATCCCAAACAAGGCTTGATCTTAAACCTCACTATGGAAATGATGCAGTAGGAGTATTTTATGAGGCACTGTATCAAATGCTGCAGAGGGACCCAAAACACCAGAATTACTCTGTCACCAGTAGCCACCATGACCTTCAGATCATCAAGGATGGGGAACAGAGCAGAATCAGTAGTGTGAAGTCTACTGAATCCTGATTGGGTGGGATCTAGAACATTGCTATTTTCAGGAAAGGCAGATAGGTGGCTGTTGGTGTATGTATCTATTATTGTAATACGCCAAGGAAGCCTATGTGTTAATGCATGAAATGCAGACAGCACAAGTCAGAAACCGTGTGATATGATTGCTCATCTCTGTTTCCCACTGCTTAAAGTTCATGCATTAACTTTGAGAAATTATAATTTATATGTCTGAACTTTAGACACCTCAAATGTTAAAGAATCAGACTCTTGGCTCTGCAAGGAGATGGCACAGCTCTTCCTGATACAGCTACAGGTGTGGACTTCAAATCTCCTTTACGACCCTAGGCTGAGCAACTTCATTTCAAGCTGACAAACTAAATACCAATAAACTGGGTAGTCATAACAGTAGTCATGTAAGATCGTGTAAAAGCCACAAAAACTGTGATATATGTAAAACAATGCCTGGCTGGATCCACTTTAAACAAGAGTCATATGTTAGATCCGCTCCATATCCAGCTCAGTGGTTGACAAATTATTTTGGATAGATACAAGTTTGATCCCTTGACCTCGCAACTTCTCCCACACCAGTTGGGGCTAAGGCTGGACTGGGAACAGCAACCAGCCCTGGCAGATTGCTGCACGACTGGCCCTGGGAGGGGAGGGCGGGTGCGGGTGCTAGTAAGAAGCACTGCTCCTGCTTTTGTTACAGTTGGCCAATATTGCAGCAATGCTGCAAAACCGTCCCCCAGCGACAAAACCGTCCCGTATAGCCACAAAACCACACCCACCCCTCCTGCCCACCGGGGAAACACCCAGTGCCCACTACGGCCAGTCTGGCCCTGCTTGGGGAGCTTTCTCTCTTTTATGATACTTGTTTACTTATTTTCCCCAAATTTCCACACTGAATCCCATGTTTCCTTCATAAAAGTGTTTTCAGCCGATATTTCATCCAGCGTCATCAATTTTTCAAGGAAGATTTGCTCATGTGTAGGAGAGGAAATTAAGGACAGTTTCATTCTTTATCCTTAAACTGTTCTGATCACACAAGCTCCCAAAGCACATAGTGGTCAGACTGCTTCCCAACATCATGGTGGTGAGAAAGCTGGTTCCTCCTTCATGCCCTCATTTCTCTTCTAGGTGGGGCCGGTGCTACAAAGAGGCCAGAGGGGCAGCTGCCTCATTGCACCACTAGAAAATGCCACACCAGGGAGCATCATTGTTACCAATGGCCTCAAAAAGACCTTCTTGCACGAAAAAAGGGGCACCCAATTAGCAAAATACAATTTTACCTGAGGCCCTGATTAACTACACTCCTTTTATGATAAATTACCACAGGCTCCAGGTTGGGGAATATATTGCGATACTTACTGAAACCTATCTTAATTGTTTAAAAAACCACTGAGGAAGGCAAATGCCTACTGGAGATTCGCTAATCACCAATGCTGGCCCTGGACAGATGATATCCCAGTGATGCTCGCACAGTTACAGCCATTAGTAGTGTGGAGCAGGTGTCTTTGTGAGCAGTTGAGAGTGTCTTGTGGTAGGGAATTCGTAGAATACGGTGTTAATCCTCAAACCACAGGCAATCCCAAAACTGTGCGGATGGGCGATTGAAGTGCACATTCTAGAATTACAGTAAAATTGATCTTCCGTTCATTGAAGGAAAGTTCCGTGGAGAAAGTATATGTGGTAAGCATTCTGGAGAATGCATAATTCAAAGAAGACTTCCAATGGATCACAGGGTTCAAACTATATAGTTTAACTCCAAATAGACTGAGAATGGTCGTTGGAAGCTTGAAACTAACTGAACCAGATGTACAGTAACAATTTCCATCAATTTACAAAGTACTATCAGTCCATATGCACAGCGGTTCAGCAGACAATGTGTTTTTAAATTGTAGCCTTAAACCATTTGTTTTTGCATTATTATTTAGAAGCGTATGCAAGTAGGAACGTGTCTGGAAGGTCCCCAGCAACAAAATCAGCCCCCCAGCAGTGAAACTGGCCCCCACCCTGCCAGCCCAGAAGCTAATCCGGCCCTGCACACAATATGTCTTTCGATAACAGACAGCATAAGCTTTTTGTGGGGGTAGGGAGCTAGCTGTACCAATGGTTATGAGCATATGAGCCTGCTTTAAGTTAGCAGCATGCAGTAAAACACAACTCCAACATGGCGCTGCCCATTAATGTGAATTCAGCTTATGTAAATTAGGCTGTGATATTTTTAATTAAAAAGATTCATTTTTAACCATTAATTTGGAGAGGTCTTCTCCCAAGAGATTATCGCCAGAAACACGGTCAGACTGGGAAGGCAAACCAGCCCCGGCCTGGGGTGGAGGGGACCTGGTTTATTGGGGTGCTGGTGGGAAACACTGTTGCTGTTTTTGTTATTTTGTTACAGAGGGCTAAAATTGCAGCACTGCTGCAAAACCGGCCCCCAGTAACAAAAAAACGGACCCCACATCTCCAAAACCAGCCGCAACCCTTCTGTCGCACCGGGAAAATGCCTTGTGCACACTATAGCCAGTCTGGCCCTGGCCAGAAATCACACCAATTTGCTGACTTGCCAGTTCCTGGTCCAGACTTCACTCTCAATAGGAGAGGCGCAGAAGGAGAGTTAGCTGTAGAAGCCAAGACCATCTGTGCAAGGATTCCTGTCATTGGAAAAGCACAAGTATGTTCTTCTGTGACAGAACTCTGTAAACAAACAGCCAGCCAAAGACCCCACTTCCCTTAACAATATATGTAAGTCTCCCCTAATGAAGGCCCATGGAGCCCTAAGGCAGGGAGCTGTATATTATTAGGTAGGATATATATTTTAATATGCCCTAATAGCAAAACTTCCAAATTAAAATATTTGCTGTGGAAAAGTTGGCAGCCTCGCTGGCTAACACAGAGTTACCGGCTGACCTCTGAATGGGACAACTAAAATGAGTACTTCAAGGTATCCAATTAATTGTGGCATTGAAGCCACCTTGATGCCAAATTGAAGTTTAATGTCACTTTTAAGAAAAGGCAACTGTTAGCATTTTTCCACTCTGTGGTCCAGTTTGTCCAGTGTCCTTGCACAGTTGGTGGCCACCAGACAGCCTTCTGCCCTCCTAAGGAGTAGTGTGAATGACTCCATGGATCAGGAACAATAGAAGCTTACTACACGTAGATGAGTTACCACCCCCTTGCAGGAAGGCACTCAAGGTGCTGGCCCAAAAGGCGAGCTTCAAATGGGAAGCTGTCTTTGGTGGGCAAACAGCGATCACACTCTTGAAGGGTTGCCTCTTTGTTCAGGTAGACATGCTGGTTGCAGGAACAGAGTTCAGACCGGTTTTCCCTTGGGTTTATAGCCTGCAGGTAGCCACACTTCTAGGGTGGGCCACCAAGCTCCTTACATCCAAGTAAGGGTTCAGATATCTTGAGAGTGGGCGTAATAGTACACTCTGGGGTTGCTAGGTGCCACACATAGCTGGAAGTTGTCACAGGGTGGGAGGGATCCTGGTAGCCCATAGGCACAGATAACTTTCTGTTCATAACTAAGGCACCCCTGGCACCTTGAACCTCAGATCATGACAGAACTGGAGAAAGGAATGAAGAAGGATTGCCCAGCTGATCCCAGGGCCTGGCAAGGAGAGACTGCACCGACTGCTGGTCTGCACCTTCCACTCCTTGTGCTAGCAAAAAAAGGATTGTGCCTGTGGCTCCTGGCTCTTGGTACAGTCACTCTTGTGCCCCAGAGTGAAGAAGTGACTTCATGGGTCACTCAACTGACTCCTAGAACCACAGCCAGGGCCAACAAAGCTGAAGAATACCATTCCAGGTAGTCTGTAGGCACTTTTTAACAAGCATTTACAATGCAACGGTTTCGCCTTTGGAAATGTTAAAGCTATTTGCAATGTAAATGACAATGCCATTTATTTATCTGTTTTCAAAACCAACACATCAATACAAATGTTGTCATTTACAATGCCAATAACTCAAACTTTTCCAAAGGCAAAACCGTTGCATTGTAAATGCTTGTTTTTATTTGTTCCAAAACATCAACTTAGATTGGACTGAATTCAGAATGTATTAAATTTGCATAGTAACTAAAACCATAGCAATACAGAAACTTAAAACCGTAAGATAAAATATACGGTGCACATTTATAGTATCCATAAGCATTAAAAGCTTTTAAATAAATTGCATTTCCAACAGTTAAAAAAGCACTTTGGTGCTAGTGCAGACTAGTGCTGGTGTAAGGAAAGCAGCCAGTGCAGCGTTTGTTGCCAAATCAACCGCTGCAATCAGTGCAAAAAGGTACTTTACAGTGTTTCTAAGCTGCTAACCACAATGGGGGCTTCCCAGTTCTCTTACTTGGAGCAGCCTTGGTTGTTTAGTTGGGTCGATGGTGCTAGGATCTCCAGTGTATAAAGCTGCCTGCAATTCTTAATGACTAGGCCTACGTAGGGCGATTACTGGTAGATTTGCTCTGAATCCAAGGTAAGGCGTGATTTTATGGTGACTTTTTTTCTCAGCAATTGCAAGAAATCTTACTAGCCTGCAATTTAGTTGTGGTGTTCCTGGATCAAAGCATGCCATAGCTGCTTGCCTCCTTGACCGAGTTCCCCTGTCGTTGAAGGGGATTTTTAGCAGTTGTCTCCTCTGCTGCCCAGTCTCCGTACAGGAGAATAGTAGATGGAGGATATCTCCCTGGCCATTTTTGCACAGGCTGCAAGTAGTTGGGGATGGTGCCCGTAGCCACAGTGGAAGGTTTGAATGCATGGGAGCATGCCATGGCGAAATTTTAAGATCGCTATTTTCCATGATTTTCGACATCAGAGGTTGAAGTATTTTTGAGGGGCTAAGATCTTAGCCATTCAAAGTCCAAGATGGCGGCCAAATAGGAGCTCCTCCAACAAGCTCCAGGGTCGGGGAATACATAATCATATCCCCAAAAAACCCTGCCATGTGATCAGCAGTGAAACTAATTACCAATCTTGTGTAAACTTTTGAAATAATCTTGAATTTTTTTTTACATCTTTTAAACGACTTACCCCTGGAATCGACGCTGAGGACCCCTGCTGAACCTGCTCCTCGATAGTAAAGATCCTCCCGGCAAGTCTCAGGAGCTGATGCCCGGACCGGAGATCACTACAACCAGGGTCCTCTCGTTCCCGCTAGCTCCTCCAATCCACTCCCGATCCCTCAGCTTACAGATGACCGAGGCCCTCCTGACAGGACCCGGTCGAGAATCCATCTGACTGGAGGCGGTCCCCTGGAACCGGAGGCTTCGGCTTTCACACCGGTGCAGGTTGTGCCTGACTACGTGACGGACGCCAATTAAAACCAGCTCCATACTGCCCATTCTCGGTGCCCGCCAAGGGCGGTGGAGGCAGGCGGCCTTTGATCCTGCTGATCGGCCCCACAGGGAACCTGGACACGGGAATGTGGGCTGAGTGTCCATGCAAATATGTGCGGCGGCGGGTGGTGCACGGGAGCACTGCCTGGAACACTGCCTGAGGCGATTACCGGCGAGTGCGTGGAGCAAAGCACCGGTTGCTGCTTGCGACTGGTGCTTTTTTGTTTTCTTATTACTCGGGCCAAGGAAGGCTTTTGTGGGTCGATTGGTCTAAAGAAAGGCATGCAACTTTTGGTAGACTGAGAAGAATGGACATCATGTGATGAGATAACCACGTTGCTGGCTTACAACGTGGGAAGGAGAGCGGTGAGTTGCTCTAAAACGGACTTGCCAACCGCTTACCCGGTGTCCTGACATCGCTTTGCCCGATTTTCCCTCAAGTCTTTTAGCCTCGCAAATCACCAATGGAGACATACTCCCAATCGTCCTATCTATGAGGTTATTGGACTTTGTTTATTTGTTGGTTGTTTTTGTTATTTGACTCGCCCCCATTTTGTTTTCGTCCCCAAGGCTGGTGCCCATTTTGTTCCTCCTCGACAAAAAAAAACCAGCGCCATCAGAACACTGTGTGTGAGGGAAGAGAGGGGCGGGGTTTCACAAACAACCAATCACTCTGAAAACAATGAAGCGCGCGGTAAGAGAAAGGAAAGAGGACCAGAAACTAGAAAGGGCGGAGATTCCAAGTGACCAATCCGGCGAGAAGAAAGCGTGGTAGTTCCGAAATGTAGCACCGACGCACAGGGTTGAGCTTCAACGTTGACCAATGAAAACTCCAGAGACCTGGTATACGCAGGCGCACGATGCGGAGGAAGGTCACCTACTGAGAGAGCTGCTCTTCCGGAAGAAACGCCAATCAGAAACGTAAAGGGCGGAGTCTGTAGTACAATGCAATAAGCCAATAACAATTTATATATTGGGACGCAGGCGCAAATAAGAAAACTCGGACACATTCTGAGGCGTGCTGTGCCGTGTATTGTTGGCGTGCAGTAGTGGTAAAAGAGAAGTTTCCTACCTATAATGAAGGAAACGTTTAACTCTATTAAGGACGCGAATGCGAGGATTATTCTCTTTACGTTTTATTAACAGCAGTTTCAAGCACCTACGAGGACACGGGGGGGGCGGGAGAGGACACGGACGGCGGGAGGGGGGCGGGAGAGGACACGAACGGCGGGAGGGGGGCGGGAGAGGACACGGACGGCAGGAGGGGGCGGGAGAGGACACGGACGGCGGGAGACGTGCACAGGACAGCGAGGGGGGCGGAAAGGCACACGGAGGGGGCGGGAATGGACAGCGCATCTGAATTCACTTTCAGTGAAAGGGGAGGGAACGGGAAAAAACGTAACTCCGCCCTGGGAAAAAATCTCGGGAACGCCCCCGAATCTGGTCCGGCCTTGACGGACAGATCCGGCACCCAATGGCTAGCCTCCATTTATGGAGCTAGCCAATGAGAGCCGGGGGACGTTCCCGAACTGCTTAGTGTCGACATAGGATTTCACCTGCGCTGAAAGGCTGCGCAGAGCGCAGCCTTTCGGCAGGCGAAACCCAAAAATTGCTGCTGACCGCCGCTGGACAACCCAAGAGACCGATCTTCAACTGCCAAAAGTTACACCTAAGGAGATTGGTAGCCCAGCTGCAGCTAGCCTTCTACTGGCTCAAAGAGGATTTAATGATGACGAAAAAATGTGCCCCATCTTACCCGTGGACGGATGAATAACTGCAAGGACACCTCCCTTGACCGCAGAGCATCCAGAGCATCTTTTAGCATCCTGCATCCTCAGCATTCTGCATACGAAGCTTCAGGGCCAGTCCATTGAAGTCTATGGTAGTCGTGATGATGAGTGTGGAACTGGACTTGAGACTGCTTTGGTCACCAGGTAACTGTAATACTACTAAGTGGTCATCCTAACCTTACCCTTGTTGTATTTAGCCACCTCCACTTGGGCCGGAGTAGCTTTTCAAAAGTTTCTAAACTTTACGGTTACCAATGCTTGTTTGCACTTTGGGGGAAAAGCTGACATTTACATTTTACTTAAAAGTCTATATCTCTGGAACCCTCTAGTAGATTTTGATAATCATGGTGTCTTTAAATTATTGAAAATACAATCTATTTTTCTAAATTCGTGTGAGATTTCTTTCGTGTGGTGTGACTTTTCTAATTTGTTGTTTGGTGCTTCCAAATGCTTTACAATAGTTCCTTTGTTTATGCCTTGTTGCTCAAAGCCACAGCTATCCAGAGCTGAGCTAAGGGTTTTAGAAACAAGCCTGACTGGGCCCACAGCAGTTTTGCAAGTGTATTACAAGGTAAAGTAGCACAACCATATAATGTAATACACCACAATCCTCACAGTCCCAATTTCTTAGTGCCAAGTTTGAGGGTGTTGTCTCAAGACAAACAAATTGTTTTTCCATTTTGTCCCTGAACTTAACAGGACTGCTGGTAAGTAACCAAAAAACACTGCCGGCACATAGGATAGCTAGGTGAGTTTGTGTTAGTGCTGGAGTCCTCTGGACTGCTCTAACTCAACGCATGCTCTGAAATTAATTTTTACACCGCAAGCCTTAGTCCCACTCCTCTGTGTTTGGGGGGAACCCTCCAGAAATCATATCAGACTCAATCACGTAGAACTGGAAATGAGCAGAAGCAGGAAAAGGGCAAGGAGCAAGAGGACATGCTGACACTTCTGTGAGCACCTGGCCAAGACAGGCCAGTGAGATGAAAGAGAGCTCAGGAGTGAGGCCTGGCTACCAGGAAGGCCTAAGAAGGACAACAATCTGCAGGGGACCTGACCAACAAAAGAAGACCTAGAGAAAGGGGTATGAAACTGGAAGGCCAACATGATGGATGCCACATCTCCAAATAATGAATGCACAGTGGATATTAAAGCCTTGGAAAGTGGAGCAGAAGGGAGAGAAAGGAGGAGGCTGTAGTGCTTGTCGGATCTGCATCTGGATCTATTCGCATTTGAGTGCACAAGCGCTAAACGTTGGTTCAATTTGTGTTCCCAAGCACCTCCAAGAAGGTGAATGATGCTGACACCAATAAGTGTAAGAAGAGCAAGTTCTGACCCATGACGAGGACGGAGAGGATCGAGAGGACACGTTAGCGCTGGCATGGGCATTAGACCAAGACAGGCTAACAAACTGGGAAAAACAGTCAAAACAGGTATTGAAAGGAGGATCTTTGGCTGACTAGAGGGCCTCAGCAAGTGTAGCAGTCTGTGGAAGACCTGACAAACAGATGCAGACCCAGGGAGAGGGAAAGGAATTTGAAAGAACAGCAAGAAGAGAGACCCATATATTTAATGAGCAGTGGACACTACGGCCCACGACGCAAAGCAGAAGGAGTAATAAGATGGAGTACCCTCACCTAGTACCACTGCCGTAAAAGGGCCAGAATGATTTTGTGCCCACATGCAACACTTCATATAATATCAGCAGGTTTTTCAGATTTCTGGAGGAAACTCTGAAAGAGGTTAAACCCATGTCTATTGTTTCGGTCGACTGGGAAAAGGCATTCAACTAACAGCAGTGAATATATCTTGAGCCAGTGTTATCTAGAATTTGATTAGTGGACAAACGGATTAAATGGATCACTTTTCCATATACCGAATCAGTAGTACGATTACGAATAGGAAGGTGTATGTTAGAACAAAACAAGACAGAATATGCAAGGGCAACGGGCTCTTCCCGCTCCTGTTCGCCATTGGGATATAGCCATTAGCCGTGCATAACAGAACTGAGGGAAGTGCAAGAGATATAACATTACATGACGGAACACATTCCATTTCACTCTATGTAGACAATATGTTGATATATCTACAGGACAGGTCACAGGGTCTTGAGTGCATATAGTAGAAGAATTTGGAAGGGCATGCGGACTAAGGGTTAATTTAAAGAAACATGTAGATTTCCAGTAGACTCGAAGCCAACAGAGAACACCTCCAAAACTATACAGTACGCAAGCTTACCTGGGAACAGCACACATTTTGCTACTTAGGAGTTAACATATTGGACAAAAAGGGAGATATTAAGAAAGGGAACTTGGAGGTAGCCTTCAATGCTTAAAAAGCAGAGTTGATTTCTGGAAATCACGTCAATTGCCAATCATAGCCCACGTATCACTGACAAAGGCAGTCATGCTCTTGAGATTGTTGTCCTTTTTGCTGATCTGACGGGTTTGGGTCCCATTGTGCCATTGTGCTGGTTTAATAGGCTGGACTTCCTAATAAGACATTTAGGGCCTGATTTCGTTCTTGGCAGAGAGGTTACTCCGTCACAATGGTGATGGATATCCCCTCCGCCAAAATATAAATCCCATAAATTATAATAGGATTTATATTTCTGCGGATGGGATATCCGTCACCGTTGTGACGAAATAACCCATCTGCCAAGATCTAAATCAGGCCCTTAATCTTGGACGGTAACTGAAATAGAGTGGTGTCAAAATGCTTACAATACCCATAGCCGAAGGAGCGCTGAATGCACCAGATTATCTTTTATCTTTCCTAGCGGCACAGCTACAGTGGATTGCAAGGTGGCTCAATGGGGAGAACCTGGAAGAGCTGGGACCATTGGGTACAAACAGGGGCAGTTGGCCTCCCTGCTGTTGGGGAGGGGAGCCTGCTCCTCGGAGGAGACCCAGACTACTTACAATAGCACTACGCTGCTGGAAGCGGAGTGTAAGTAAGACAGCACATATTCAAGTATATGCCCCATGTTTCCCTCTCATCAGGCTCCCTATAGCTGGAAAATATTTTTTTAACTCCTTGCGTGCTCATGACGGGCTCAGCTCGTCATTAGGCACGGTGGCCGTGTGCTGATGAAGAGCTGAGCTCGTCATGACACGCATGGCGCTCACACGCGGGGCTAATTCCCCCGCCGTGCTGAGCATTCTAAAAAACGGGCATGGTCATGACGAGCTGAGCTCGTCATCAGCACAGCGCCACCGTGCAGCGTGATGAGCTGAGCTCGTCACGAGCACCGTGGCACTGCACGCGCCCGCCTCCCTCCCAGTGCCGCGGGGCAATTAGCCTCGCGGCGAAGGGGTTAAGGCAAAGAGATTGTCAGAGTGCCTTGAAGTGGGGCTTACAATGGTCAGGGAAGCAGGGAAGGTCAAAACAATAGGTAATGGGACAATGTCAGAGTACGGTCTGCCTCTTGGGTGCCACAACCACGGTACCACTGACACACGACTTCCTACAGCTGATATTCACAATAGGAGCGGGATGGAAAATTGTAACTTTTTGGTAGAGGAGACAATGTAGCCTTACGGCTAGAGCGGTCGACCTCGAAGCTGGGAAACCGGGTTTGAGTCTCAGCAACGACGCTCAACATCCTGTGATTCTGGGCAAATCACTTAATCTCCCTGTGCCTAACAAAAATGAATGAGTCCATCTGTAACGAAACTGGTGCTCATGTAAAGCGCTCTGATATTCGATGTCTCGGGTCTAGTTCGTGCTATGTAAAACTGTTAAAAAAAAAAAACCTGGCTGTGCAAAACTCTGTTATATATGACTAAATCAGGTTTGGTTCAGCTAAGGGCCCACTGGGAAACAGACTTCGACAGGGAATGGGGTAAGGTGTTAGCCCCTACTCACAGGGTGGCCAGGTTCACCAGGTTTAAGTGCATTTAATGCATAATTGTTTACATCAAATGTACCTAACACTTCAGAGACTAAACTGGATAATGGGAATAGAGACTTTGGCGTGCCCAAGATGTAGTTCAGTACATCATGACTTGCTGACTTTTTCCATATGACAAGGTGTTGTTCCTTTGTTAATGAATTCTGGAGTAAGACTGAGGACCACCTTGAACCTATGCTAGTCAAAATAAATCTAACTACACCAAAGGAATATCTCGAAGGATTGGTCCAAAGCCCTAAACCAAAAAATAAATCCAGTAGCAAATGTCTTGATCTTGCATGTATGATTGCTAAAAGGGCTATATCTAGGGCTTGGAAGAAGTAAGAGGGCCATCACATGCCAAGCTGGTAAACAATGTCGTTTAAATGGGCTAAGCTTGAAAGTATTGCCCTCAGAGTGCAAGAAAGGAGGGTTATCAGGAGGCGCCCCATATCTGAGTTGTGGAATTACATTTTTAACAATTTTGACTCTTACCCAGATGACGGAGCTGGAGCCAAGACAGACCCATCGGAAAGAAGTACCTAGGCAGACAGGGGTTATGATCACGATACACAAGAGAATGGCCTATCCAGCTGGGGGAACATATTGGATCCAGAATTAAAGAATATGACAACAGAGAAAAAGTTTTATAAATGTTTTTCTTGTTATGTTAGGAAAATCGGTATAAGTGGAAAATTATAAACACAACTGTATAGTTGTGAAAGTGATATATGAAAAAAATACATAAAAGCAATCGGTGTTGAACTAAGTGGAAGATGCAACCAATAAAAATATGTTTAAAAGCAAATATATGTGCTATTTGGTTAATGTCTATTTTCTTTGACCACCGAAATGACAATTATACTATAAGCTCTTTGGCTTCCCCATCGTGCCCATCCCTGTTCACTGAGAACTTTACAGAAAGTGACTTTGCACATCCTTTGACTCCAACAACAAGGCTTTGTATTTTTTTTAATTAAATAATGTATAGTAAAACCTTGAGGCTATGGCTGTTAATAAACAACGATTCATACTAGGCACAAAGCTGCTAATCAAGCACAAACTGAATGCAGATGTATTTTTTAGATGATCTGTGGCAATATTACATAGATTTTTAGGGTGAGCCCATCAGATGGCACAGCTGTCTGGTTGCAAAATACATTTTGTGGGCCTACCAAGAACATACAGTGACTTTTTCACAGCAGCAAAACGGTCATGGTTTAATCTTCACCTGCACACTGTCTGTCCCAAGTGTATGTACTCTTTGAGTCAACCAAAAAAAAACAATTTAACCAATACATACCACTACACAAGTCTGAACGCCGCACACGCCGAAGGTCTGAGAGCCGACACCCTACTATAGGTTCGGTATGCTGCATTAAAAGGCTTTGATTGATAGACAAGGAATTGGTTGCTGCTTTGAATCCGGGGAACCTTGACGCTTGCAACACAAATACGAGCGGTCACCTAGTGGAAAACGGGTTCGGTGCGTTATACATTGGCTTCCCATAACCTGTTTTCAAGCATTCGGTTGGTGTTATCACCTTGGGAAAACGTAATCAGCTGTTAAAACGAACGGAGGCTGATACCTTTTTCAACCGGGTTCCCCATATTACCTGCACAAGACAAAGATCTTCCCAGGAGCCACGGATTGATTAACCTTATTCTGATACATGAGAACGTACCTTCGGCCTACACAGTGCAATACGTGGATCTATGTGGCAGTCTGAAGGGTACTGCCTTTGAAATCGCAAGCTTATTTTCTATTGCCCTGACGAAGTTCCAAAAGGCAAAGAGTGGAACGAAACGCGTTGGCTGTGCCTTTGATGTTTGAACGAAATCTAAAATAAAGAAGAATTTATACAAAAAAGAGCGACTTCGGATATTGACTTTTCTTAGAGTGCACCTTCTTTTTCTGTTTTAATATTCTTGTAAATTACGCATCCTACGGCAGCGGGTGTTAGAAGTGTTTGCACCACCATTAATTGTGAAACTAATGAATTGTTGTGCATGACCTGGTCTGCTGCTTTGGTCCTTCTGCTTAAATGGTTTAATCTTCACCTGCACACTGTCTGTCCCAAGTGTATGTACTCTTTGAGTCAACCAAAAAAAAACAATTTAACCAATACATACCACTACACAAGTTGAGGAGCACAAAGTTGAGAAAATCTGAAGAAATTTTTTCGAACTCTCAAAGTTGATATATTATTTATAATGGAACATATGACAACAAAAATATCTACTAAAAGTGCAATAACCTGACTTTTTCACATTCAGATAGATTCTTTTTCTATCATCTTTATTCACATAGTCTTCAAGTGAATAAAATCGATAGCGTTGTTGGCTTGACTAATATGTGCCGAACTCACAGAAAAAAAACGTGAGGAAATAACAGCTGACACAGGTTCCACACAGAGTGCCGAACATACACTCGGTTTTTGAAGTTAGAACTTTCGCAATAGTAAGCGCCGCCCTGAAGAAGTCCCATGTGAATAGGGACGAAACACGTAGGCTGTTTGATTTGGACATGTCATCCTGTTTTATCAAAACACTTGAAGATTTTGTGAATAAAGATGATGGAAAAACAATCTGAATGTGAAAAAATCTGGTTATTGTACTTTTAGTAGAAGTTTTTGCTGTCAAATGTTCAATTCTAAATAATATATAAACTTTGAGACTTCGAAAAAATCTTTTCAGATTTTCTCAACTTTGTGCTCCTCAACTTGTATAGTTGAACATACAGTGACTTACTTACCCTTGGTTGGCTTACCTGTCACTCTTCATGTCTCAGCTTGTCAGACTTGTAGTTGTCCCTCCCATGGAGCATAGCCTCTTTACCATCTCTTTTCATTGGCTGATGTCTATGCTTCCATTCTTTTCTTTTCAAGCAGTACTTTTTTCTATGGGTGATGCACATATGAGAGAGCATTTATTTTCCAGCTATCTCTGTAGTGTACTTCTCACCTACTGCACTCCATGTTGCTTTCTGTTGCAGTTCGCTTCTCCCCACCCCTCCATGTTGCTCTCGCCCTCATGTACTTCCCCTTGTTGCTTTCTCGCATGTTTGCTGCTCTCCTGTCTACTCTTTTTTGATTTCTTATCAGCTACTTCTCCTCCCCACCCTCTCCCTCTGTGTTCCTTTCCTCCACCTGTGCCCTCATCTCACTTGTTGGTTGCTTCTCCTTCTTACCCTCACTGTCTGCGTTGCTTGCATCATTCCTCATGTTGCTTCCCCCACCTGGTCCTCTATGTTGCTTGACACCACCTCAGACCACGACAAATAAAAAATTAAAAATCATTCATCTGTATCTGTAGGTGCTCATATGCGTGGTGCGGGCACCTACAAAATGAGGTGCCCTATTGGCTTTGTCAATACTTCTTCATTGCTGCAAATAAAATGGCAAATGGCAAATCAATTTGCACCATTTTGAAGCTTGTTTATTGTAAAATGTTTGAAACATATTTTGCTCCCGTCCATATTACAGAAAAATGTTGTCACAATGCAAAATGGAGGAAACGTTTTGCGTAACCATAAGTAACCAAGCATTGGCAATGCGAATAGGTCAGTCTTTAAAGGACTGTTGTATGGTAATGTAAGTATTACAAGTAAATAGCATGGGAATAGATATGTATTTATGTGGAAGCAAATAACTGTAAAATAATATTGGTTTAGGTTAAAAGGTCAGGTGACAGTTGAACTGGCAAGCTAGATTAAAGACATCCAGGTAGGTTAATGACTGCCTTCTTTCCATCTGTGCTGTGGAGGAGAAAAACAAAATCAATTTTCGAGCTATCTAGGACACTTTCAACATAATAATGTAAAGAATGTGCCCCATAAAATTCAAGTTCAGGTAGCTGGATAAATAAACAAAATGATCACAGCGGAGGGAACGCCCTTTTTTGTGGAAGCACACATCTTCCCAATCAGAACATTTACTCCTGGCTGCCAACATGTGGGCGGAGCCAAAGTCCCTCTCTATTGATGCACACATTATTGCCTGACTACAGCTGCGATGTCAAGCCAGACCATAAACATAAGTTGCCCATAAAGTGCTTTAAATACGGAAGTACATCGACACTGTAACAAAATTATTTCAATGCATGAACAATGTTTTTGAAAAACAATAGAGCAAAGTGTTTGTATTTGCGCTATTTCTGCTTAGATACCAAACATGGCCGAAATGATTTTGACTGGAGCACTGTCCAAGCTTTCGCGTTTGAAAAGTGTAGGAAATATATCCACTTAATAAACACAGAAGTAATAGCGTAAATTCAGTATGTTTCTCTACTCCTAATCACAAATAAGCCATCTGTATTGAAAACTATTTTCTCTGTTTTTATTACTTTTTGGGGCACCAATACAGCTGATGCAGAGTGTGAGAAGTTGGCCTGGTATATGATGTTCATTATTCTAGTGAGCACCTTGCACCAGTCCAAACAACCCTTATGGTGATGGTTGTAAAGTCAACCTTATAGACCAGCTATCCTAGTGGTAGCATGGACAAAGCAGTCTTAGGCTAAACTCAAGAGGGCATGTGAAGCCAGCTGTTTTACCATATGTAACCCGTTTAATACCAAATGAAAGGACACCACACAGGTTATATATATAAAATATATATGTATTTATTACTAAATTAATCCTCTGAACTCTTTATGAGGTCAGAGGCACAAGCACACAACAAGATACTTAATTACCATACAATAAGTTGCACAAAATACAGTAATGCCCCAGGGGCACTTCGAACCATATACTAAAATAGTGGTACAAGAACCACGTCACGAACAAAGGATAGGCCTAGGGCCTGGAGAATCACTGGGGCTACTCTGTACTACCAAAGGATAGGGAGCAGGAGGCCCATGGGATGTGTGTGCAGTGTCTTTACACACACTCGAGTTACCATGGAGTTAGAATGGGAACGAAAGAATTGAAAACTAGTTCTTTTAGGGCACTTCCGGATGGACTAGGAGAAAGCTACTTGAAACTTAGACACTAGGATAGTCAATACCCACAGGAGTACCAAAATACTCGTGTTACCTCACCCACAGGAAGCGGGTGCATAGGTGTCAAAGTGTGTCGGGTTTCGTCGCTGAATCCTATGGAGCAGTGAAGAAAGATGCTGCAGGCGACCAGGAGAGAAGTGTCCGGTTGGATCCAAGGGTGGATCGAGGATGAAGAGTACCTGAAAGCAGAGGGAACAGAGTCTGGGTCACTAGCCAGTGACCAGGAAGGAACCAGGAAGGAACCAGGCGATGTCGCGAAGCAATCAGGTGATGTTGTGAAGCTTGTCTCTGCAGCCACATGGACCAGGGGGTGTCGACGATGACCAGGAGCGGGACATGGACTGTCCCACAAAGGATCTCGCTGTCGGCGTTGTTGGCTTCCGGATTGGAGTCAACAAGCCTTGGCAAAGGCAACCCATGCAGGAATCAAAGATGGCTTCTGGATCAGACCAGCAAGGTCTGATGGGCTTCTCCTTTTCAGGGTAACAGGGGCCAGTCTGGAGCAACCATACCAGTGGTGTTAATTTGTAGGTTCGTCGTCACAGAGGCCACTAGCCAATGGGCAAGTGACCGGACAGACGCGTTGAGCAGGAAAATGCAGAAGGGCCCCACGCAGAACTCGTGGAGTGTGGAGGGCTGGTCTTCGGTGCAGTTGGTGCTCGGGGCTGGGGCTTCTCAATCCCTAATGCACAACTTTGAGGGTGCCTCAGAAGTTGCACGGAAAGCAATTCGCTGGCTTTCCAAGATGGCCGGTCCCACGTCTCTCGTCACCTCCACGGGGTCTCAGCTTTGCTGTGGCTGTGGATCGAGCTAGCACCTCCCAAGACAGGAAACCTATTGTCCAAGCCTCCCTCGCTGGAAGGACTCCCAGTAGCAGGAGGTCAGACTTGTGTCTGTGGCAGCAGCATCCATTTTGCGATGCTGAGGCTCTGGTTAACTTTAACCGGGATTAGTAGGAACAACATGCCTTCTCCCTCTAGAAGGGTGGAATGCTACCCCCGTCACCAGAACTGGAGAGAGGGTAGTATTCCAAAGCGTATGACACCTTACACGACATGTTTTGATAAAGCCAAACCAAAGTTAGCATTCAACCGCGAGGATTATAATGCAGAGTATATGGTATGGCTATATCCTAGAACAGCTATAAGGACATGGTTCCGAAAGCTGCAGACAGGCTCAGCTCATGCTAGAGCCTCATCTCACATAAAACCAAGCACTCGGCCTCCAGGATTGTTAAGGAGTGCCATAGGAGTGACTTATAGGTGTATATGTGTCTAGATATAAGGTTAGATATAGGAATACTATATCTAAGCAAGGGGTGATTACACGACCTTGCCCCAGCTGAGTGATCAGCCAGGTGTGTCAGTTTGGATTGCCAGCCAGGGGTGGCAAAATGTATGCTGCAGCCCCTGGTAGGCCTTGGGTGCACCTATGCCCTGGGTACCTATGTTACACTGTACAGGGACTCACAAGAGTGACCCAACATCCAATTAGGTATATACCTAAAGTACATGGAGTCCATTTTACAGAGAGAGCAGATAGCCAGGGGCCCTGATTAGCAGGATCCCAGGCCAACTAAGTCGAAAACCAGCTAAACACAAGGCAAAAAATCTGGGGTAACCATAGCCAGGTATCCACCTTCCTACACAGAGTTTCTGCAATATGGTCCCTGGGACTTTTTCGGCAAATAGCATGGGTTGCAAAGCAGAGCAGAGGGGTTGAAACCCTGACATATGAATAACAATTGCTAATCCTAGCTGCCCCTAAATGATACCTCCGAATTATAACTGTTTACTTTTTATCATACTTGATTGCAATTACTGTGCAAAGTTTTGCTCAGTATAATATATGTGAGTGTGTGTGTGTGTGTGGGTGCGCGCGTGTGTGTGTGTGTGTGTGTGTATATGTATGGTTCTGTTTATGGAATAAATACCATCTGTTGCTGACTTTGCTGGTCCGTTTACCTCATTTCATGCTGGCGTGGAGGCGGTGTCTGCGAGCGCAGAGCGTGCTGAGGAGAAGCTGTTAATTACATATATATATATATATATACATCATCTACATAAAAGCATGCCTGGTAAAAATCGGTAAAGAGAAGCATACCATCCGGAATATATATATTTTGTGTATTATTCCATCTTTCTTCAAACACAACTCAGATATTTGTGATTATGCCTGTATTTTATCTTTTCCTTTAGAATGTCACAAGGTGTCTCGTAAAACTACTCAAAGTCTTGGCCTTCACGCTAAAATGTATGTAATCTGATGATCCCCAGCTAAAAGCCCAGCTCTCCTGTACAGACATGTACTCGGCTGCACAGCTTGTGATCGTGGGCGGACCCATATAAGGTAAACTGCGACACGGATGGGAGGGGTGAGATGCTTAAAGCCTGAGTGAGACACCTTCTTGTTGGAGTTCAGAGTTCAATTGTCTCCGGTGCACCACCTGCCTCCTCTTGTGAAATGCAAACAATTTAGTTGGCAAGCTTTAACAAGTGTTCACCCGCACAAGGCCTTCCTGAAGAGGCCACGTGCGGTGCTGCACAGCTCGGTTACATCAAGTGCCATTTTTTGGTTCTTCAGAAACATACTTTTGCTCACTGTTTGGGTTTAATTCCACTTCGAATTTCCTTTTCAGACATAAGTATGTAAACTGCTGAGACATGTTCAGATCTGCTAGGCACATGCTTTCCCTCCACCTCAGAGCTAATACCGCCAAAAGAGATCGCTTACAGTCCCGTACATCTCTGCAACAGCCACTTGAACCAGCTGAGCTGCCATACCAGGATTCGAACTGTTTATTTGCAGATTACAGGCAGTGCTACGTATCACTACTAGAATGCAAGATTGTGACAAGAAGGTGCGTGCAAAAACAAGAACAAATATAAATGTGTTTCGTACATATGTATGATGTACTGTATGCAAAAGGATGCTGCAATGGTTAATTTTATTTTCCCATGGGGTGGGACTATTCTCCAGATTTTGCTTGACTGAAAAGGTCAAACCCTAAGGGCTGCACAGTGAATGCTGGTGCCTGGACTCAATGGGCTGGAGAGTGATGGACAAACTGGCATGGATTTTCATGGGCTGTGAGAGCACTGAAAGGGGCTCTGGGGCTAGGGGAAGGTGCTTGAAGGTCTCTGGAAGGGAAAACTGGAGACACTGAGAGGCATATTTACATGCCCCTAACACCACCGAAGCGTCACTTTTTCTGACGCTCCGGTGGCGTTGTGCCTTTACCTATATTTACAAGGTGGGGTTAAGTCACTTACGCCACCTTGTAACAATGCCCCTTGCTGTAGCAGTCTGCTGCGGCAAAGGGGCAGGCAATGGGTGTTATTGTGGGTGTTCGACCGCAACACCCATTGCTTTTAGACGATGCCCCAGATTTACTAGGCTAGGGCAGTGCCAAAAACTAAGGCCGGGTAGTACCTGGTCTTAGAATAGCAATACGAGGAGAAATTATGAAGTTCTCCTCATTTTTTGCATTTTCTATGTGTGCTGCATTCTGCCACAGACATAGAAAGAGCAAATTGCCATTATTGATTGTTTATGTGCAGGAAGGGGTTCATTCCTGCGCATAAACAATCGCACCTGTAGCGCAGGCACCCTTGCAATATGGCACAAGGGTGCCTGCATCGGCGCTGGGCATCTTTTTTAGTGCCAGCGCTAGGGGAAAAAAACAGGGGTGCGCCGTATTTTTGTAAATACAGTGCATCCCTGCGTTTTGAAAATATCAGAGTGTGGCGTTACCAAATTTGGCATAACACAGCGCTTCAGCACTTTCTTGTGAATATCCCTGAGAGTGCTGGGGCTCAAATGAAGGGTCGAAAGGTAAGCAGAAGTTTGTTGATGACATCTAAAGCTCAGCAGAAGATGATTAGGTGGCTGTGCAGAAGCTTTGAGGGGCTGACAGTGAGGGTTTGTGAGGGGCAGCTGGAGGTTTGTGAGGGCCATGTAAGAACTTATCAGGCTGAGATGAGCCAAACATGGCCAGTAAAGCCTTGTGAAACTCTGAGGGACAACAAAGGCTAAAATATAGTGGGATATGAGTAGCTTAAGAGTGCTGGAGTTAAAGGAGCTCAGTAAAGAGGGGTATGTCAGACTCTGAGTGGAGGCAGCGTGGGTCGGAGCACCAGAAGAATAGGTCTGAAGGACTGGTGCAGGGCCGACCTTTGATGTCTTAGGACTGGCTGGTAGAGGGTCTCTGAGGGGGGCTAGCAACAAGTGTGTGGTCAGCTGGGGTCCAGCTTGTATCGCAGTCTTGATTAAGGGCCATCAAGGACTTGCTGGAAGTTTATGAGAGCCACATGAAGGTCTGCCAGATCTGGAGGAGGTGATGATACAGCCAACGTTAAGGCCATGAAAGTATATGATCTGTGATGGCAAGCACAGGGCCCACAGTGCAGCTGGCTGAGGGTAATTGACTGCAGACTAAGAGATCCCCAGGGATCAGCAGAAGTCTAACTAGCTTGATGGACTGTGGAGGGTGCTGGGCCTTGCCTGCCAACAGCATGCAGCAGCATTCGAGTGGGCTCCTGCCCCCACCCTCACTCCTGCATACATTGTTAGTCACAGGAGAGGCTTGGGAGCAGACTACTACTCTTAGGGAATATTTTCATGCATGATTGGCCCAACTGCAGGACTCTACCCCATCTGCCTACCTACAATGTTGGGGTCAGACGGTCCACAAGTAGGCCCTCAGCGTGTGTTTCTTCTGCCCATTCCATTCTTTGTCTCCCTGGGAGGTAAGTTTGACTTCCTGCTCCCCATGCCAAACCTTTTTTGTGTGAGGGAATCTTGCCAACAGAGTTACAATATAATATGTCTTCTGAGTTTGAGATGAAGCTTGCACTCAGTGCTTTAGAAAGGGTGCCAATGACCCATTGAAATCAGAGTGTATGACAGTGTTTAATTTGAGCTGGTGGTTGCTGGTAGGGCCCACCACCACTAATCTTTGGGGACTGGCACTTATCTCTCCTCATCAGACATTGACTGAGAGCAAGAGAGGGGAAAACACACTGAGAAGAAACAAGTAGGAAGAGAAAGACAGAAAAAATGATGCAAAGGGAGAGAGGAGGAACTTGCAGGAGTCAGATGAAGAGTCAGAGAGTGTCTGATATTTGATGAACGAGCCAAGAGGTCGATTGAAGACTGCGCAGTGTTGGTATTCGGTCCCAATCCGGTCCTGTGCCTACTCAGTGTGTGGGGTCAATGATTGCATTGTTACTACAGCCTGTTGCCTGATGCACTTTACATTTGTTAACCTGTTTATTTTTATAGGGTACAACTTAGTACAAGCAAACACAACTGGACATCTAATTCATATGTTGCCCATGAAACACTTTAGCAGGTTACAGCACCTATGGGTGAGGGAAGCAGCAATATTTTCTATTTCAGGGAGGCTCGGCATAAAAATGTTTGATTCTTTTTTGGGTCCTATTTTTCCTCCAGTTGGTGTGCACCTTAAATCCTCTGATCTAATTAATGTGAAATCAAAAGCAAAGACAGGTTCAGGCTTGGACATCCTCGTGGGTACATCCTTCCCATGCAGCACTTTTGGTTGCCAGGTAAAATGAACTAAACAGTCAAAATCATGGCTTCAGGTCAATCAGATTGGATTTTAACTTTGGATAATTTTTCTTTCACAGACTACATCCGTTTATAAATTAGCCTCCTTTAAAAAGAGCATATGAGATGTTATTTCGCATGCCATTACTTCGCATGCTATTACTATGCAAGTTTTTACTTCGCATACCATTACATTGAAAGTGTTAATGTATGTGAAGTAAAAACTTGCCTAGTAATAAAAATAGTATGCGGAATAATGTGTCATATTAAAAAAAAGAAATGTTTAAAACACAACACTATAGTAAATAATACATAGCAATACACTACCTGACACATCTAAAACACTACCAAACCACTAAAACACTATACTACCCTACACTACTGAAACACCACTACACTACCCTAAACCCTAAATCACTACCCCCTGCACTAACATACACATTTCCCAACTCCGGTCCCTACACTCATTCCCTACCCATCACAACCCCCGACACTACACTAAACACTAAAACAGTAAACTACACTACACTAACCCCACAACACTACCCTAAACCTTAAAACACTACCCCCTGCATGACCCTGCCCCTAGCCCCAGTCCTGTCCCTACTTCCAAACACTACCCTGCACAACCCCGAACACTACCCTAAACCCTAAAACACTACCCTACACTACACTAACCCTCACAACACTACCCTAAAACCTAAAACACTTCCCCCAGCACGACCCTGCCTCTACACCCAGCCCTGTACCTACACTGAAACACTACCCTGCATGACATCCCAACACTACCCTAAACCCTAAAGAAAAACCCTACACTACACTAATACCACAACACTACCCTAAACCCCAAAAAACTGCCCCCTGCACGACCCAGACCCTACCTCCAGTCTGTTCCCTACTCCCAAACACTACCCTTCACGACCCCCTACATTACCCTACACCCAAATAAAACTACTCTACACTACACCTACACAACCGTTCACACAGCTCCACTTACCTCTCCCTCCTCGTGGATCACCTTCCACTGCTCCAGCTTCCTGCGTCTTCAGAGTCGTACTACGTTATTTAGAAACAGAAGGGCCTAAATAAAAACAACGATATGGATATCCAGCGAAGTAACAGTCATGCGCAGTAAAACCATGCAAAGTAATGGTTTCTGCGCACTAACGATGCGAAGTGAAGGCAATCCAAAGTAGTGGCCGCATAGAAAAGGTCACAAACCTTAAAAATAACTTAAATACAGAATGCACATGTAAGCAATCATCGTACACCGTTCAAAACTGAGGATCACAATACTAGGGCTGTTTGCGACCGGTAAAATGCTTTTTGGTATGTTTGAATTCCAATTGTTACTGAAAATGCGAATGCATACCAATTCGGTATTAGGAAGTGGCATGTTTAGGGCATCGTTTCCTAAAAAGATTAGCATTTTAACACCTACTTCAAGTAGGTGGTTACCTTCCCCTTTGTGAATGTTCATAAAAATATTGTTTAAGAGCAGGTAGTTGTTAGTAGAAACTCTGCCTGCTGTTAAAAAATATAAAACTTTTCATTTTTCTTTTTTAAGCACTACCCATTTTTCTTTAAAGAAAATGGTCTGCTGTTAAAAAACAAACAATGATTGCTTTATTTAAAAGCAATCACAGACAGGGTGGAATGCTGACCTCAGCAGGCCACCATCCCTGTGATTTTAGCTATTCCTAATGGGTCGCAAATTGACCTGCCTCAGGAATATAAATGAAGTAGGTCGATTTGTGACCCATTAGGAAATGCTAAATGAAACTCATAGAATTTCATATTTTCAAATAGCAATTGCCTAATAGCAATTCGCAGATAATCGCAATTAGGTAATAGCTATTTGAAATAATGATACATGAGGGCCAAAGTTTTCTGTACTGAGACTCCACCTTCCTACTAACTACAGAATGTTACAGTGTAATGTTAGTAGCTTGAAAGAAGTACGGAATCTCGCGGGTACAAGTATTCTTTTTAATCTCGAGTTAATGTGAAGGCATATGTACATGCAGGGATTAAACTCCACCGGGGGCTGTGATTATAGCTCTCCCTACACGTGCTTAGACCCATTTCATCAGTGAGAACCTATCCTGTCAGTATGGTCTTGATAGTCCTTTGCGCATCAGGGCCAGGCGTTATTTGCACATGATTGTGGTATATCTGTAATTGCAGGGATATGCTAAATATGATGGAATGGAATGTGGTGCAGAGTAAATACCACTGGCTGAGACCAATTTAAGTACTCCATCCTTCATGTGCCAAAGGTAGGTCCAGATGTGGATTCAGGTGGATTCAGGTGGATCCAGGTACACTCTGCACTGGCACTCCAGCTGCACTGCAGTGATGAGGCCTAAAAGGCTGTCAGTCAGTCATAAAACCTTTATTTGGTTTGTTACAACCATAAAAGTGTGTACTTTACATTTTATAAAACTTTATAAAAACGCATAATATCACACAGTTATAAAAATGCAACACTTGATCATTTCCTGGAGGATGACACGGCTCCTTTTGTTAAAAATCAATATCCTCCTGAATTATTAAAATCACAATGAATTAAACAAATATAACCAAAACCTTCCAAACACAATATGTACATTACTATTAAAATACAATCACATTTTATATTCGGGGGATTACTTGCACCTATAACTCTGTACACTGGAGAAACGCCCTCACTCTATACATGTATTTCCCCAAGGCACAGGCTATATCCAAATTTGTAATTTCCACTAAAAGGTTGGCTTTCTTCCTATTCATATTCCTGTATTTTTTTAAATATCGGGCATAAAATCTCCTTACGTATATCAAGAACCATCATACAGTCTAATAGAATGTGTATAATATCACAGGGGGTACCTAACATACAAGTGAAGTTACCATCCTTATTTATCATGAGGTTTTTAATCCTATTGTTTACGTAACATGGATTTATTCCCATTCTCACTTTTAGTACCTCTCGTCTGAGACGGTGATTCGGCAACTTATCTAAATAGGGATACGTCTGAACTTCTGAAGCCCATATTTGGGTCATATGGGACACCGAAACTTTCTGGAGGAGATACTCTCGATCGCTTGTACAGGACACGTCGGATCCCAAAGACCGTAGTTCTTTTTTGCCTATTATGGCGTGTCCTAGCTGCGTATATAATTCTAATCCCAGCACTCCATATGCTTCTCTTAATGCTGCCCTTGTTTCTTTCACCCAAGATAACTCACTAGAGGCAATTTCTTATCTACACCACTGTGAGATTTTTTTGGGTGTCTCCCCGGTCCCTAGACGCTGCCAAAATCGTATTAGGGCCATCCTTGGAGTTATTGCCCATGAGGTAACTCCCAACTCTAATCTTACTGCTTGTACCATTGATGATTTTGGCAGTGAGAACAAGCTTTTCAGGATCAAACCCTCCTCTTTATCCCAACATTTTTTCCCGCTTAAAAAGACAACCTCTGCCCCGTATAGAAATTGCGCGGGGACCATAGCTAGATAGGCCTTTATAACCGGCCCGTCTGACATTTCTCCATAAAAACTATTAAATCTTTTTAAGCCCTTCGTGGAAGCCGTCGCCCTCATTTTTAGTGCTTCCAAATGGGTGGTCCAATTCAGATTACTCGTGAACCATATTCCCAGGTATCTGTATTCTGTTACCTTCTCAAGTAATTCCGTACCTAGACACCAAGAAAACTGGGTCTTACTTCTACCGAAACATAAGACCCGGTTTTCTTGGTGTCTAGGTACAACCCAGTCTGATTTGCATATGGCTAATTTCTGTCTGGGTTGGCATAGCGTTAAAAAGAACGGTAGACTATGATTTGGCCCTAAGTAACTACTAGTGACTGATATTAATGTAAGTATTCCACCCATCACTTTATTTTGATCAATTGATCTTATCTTTACAACACATACTACACCATATTCACAGGGTACAAATGCAGAGACCATTAGAAATAGACAAGTATCACACAGTTCAAGGTACTACTAAACATCTGCGGTATGGTGGACGCAGTAAAATTCAAATTCTCTGAACATAACTAGCGAAACACTCAAATGTTGCATATCCTTTGGAAGGGGAATTGATTGCACATATGCCATTTTCCTTGCTTTTTGTAGTTTTCTGAGATTTGGGAAAGGATGGGCTCTTCAAAAGGGTAGTAAGCTTATAGATGATTGCCTTGAGGTGGGTCAGTGGGGGTATACAATTGAACACGTACTTGGCGGAAATGCTGGCAATATCTGCACAAAGTGGGGGGAAAACAGGCCCCTCCTCCATGGGGCAGGTGAAACGTGATATAACCAGGATCGGACTGGGACATAAAATATGTCCAGGCACCAAAATAAAAGTGAACCCCATTAGCAAAGCATACAGCAAAAAAGTGCTAATATAAGGAAAATCAACAGTAAAAACGGGCCCACCTAACCATAAAACCGGCCCACAACTGCTAAAATAAAGTCACACACACTGATCTGTCAGAACAGCACATCATGCAGTGCCTGACTGACCTGTAAGCCAGTCTGACCATGGATATAACATATTTATATGTAACGCACACATTCAACCAAAGTGGTTTCTTGGTGCTATATAACAGATGTTTACTGTCAATCAACTCAGCGGTGCTTTTTTTTCACTTCAGAAGGATGAAAACCTGAGTGGACCTTCCTGGATTGCAACCTGGGATCAGGGGGTCAAACACACATCCCTGCAGTGGAGACATTAGTCCATTGAGCCAGTGTGCTCGACAAACACTATACCATTGTGGGAAGCGGGCAAGACCCACACGACTCAAGATATCATGAGCATGATTCCAGACACAGAATGGCTTCTTACCATGAAGGAGAATCTTAGAGCCTGATCTAGAAAGCAGTCTCCAGAGCAAACGGGAAGGCCAGAAATTACCCTTCAAACCAGGCCTTATCGTATTGAAATCTATGCAAATGTAGGTCCTTGGAATTAATTATTCATGAAAGTTCACATTATAATTTCAAATACTGGGGAAAGACATACCCTTCAATATGTGCTCACCACGGTTGTTGGTGGGGAGCCAAGAGTCGCTGCTCTGAATTTACAGTTCACTCACTGTAAGTTCAATAGTGGTGCTATCCATCCTGCTCATCATTTTTTCATTCTGATGGATTTGATATAATTTACTCAGTGGGTGACTGGTGTTGTACGTCCATTGACATATGCTACAAATATTTTGGATGTTGCTCACCAACAGAGTGCTAGACTCTTTAGAATAATAGGATTACACCCAAAGTTCTCCTTATTTTGTCCATCCTGAATACTGTTTCCATGACCAGGATATGACTAAGAGTTGGTGTAATCGGTGTAATGACCTCGGGGTACAGGCCTTTTTACCTGACCCCAATGTGGAGATTTCCTACTGGTTTCAGTTAGTAAAACCCTGCAATCTGTCATGAGAGACCTCCCATTTTGTAAGTGGTGCTATAAATAGTGCTTGGGTATATGAGGGGTGATATAACCTTAATCGCCCTCTCTGTACTTAGGTAGTCCCTGATTTTGTAAGGTGCTCCATGGGGTTTTGTAGTAGAGAAAAGTTGGTGCCTCTCTTCCCTCCCTGCGTCCCAGCATTTCTCTTTCAATCCTCCTTAAAGACACCACTGTAAACCAAGTGGATGTGTCAGGGTTGAAATTGTGTGATATTGAATGCTGAAGGGAGCATCCCTCATGTTTATCCTCCCTAGTCAAAGCAGGTCGAGCAGGTCTGTCTCAGGCCTTCAAGGTGGAAAAGGGAATGGCCACCCCTGCCTACCTAGACAAAGAGATGGGTGCTTGCCCCTACCCTGCAGCCTCTGCCCTGCTCTACCTAAGCAGCGTAGACTCAGAAACAGACCCTGATTGGACAAAGCCTTTCTGGTTCCATTCTACAAGTCCAGAGTGAAAGTTGACCTTGTAACTGTGAACTTGTAGCAGGTTGCCATGGAACTGCATCCGTTCTGAAGAAAATGCCCATTTGAATGATTGGGGCCGTCCAGACATTTTTAGATAACTTTAAATTTGAGTAGTCAGTTTGCAGGAGTCCACCTATCTCTGTTTCCGAATATAACCTAAATCCTTTGGCTTTTTTATATGTCACCTTTTACTTGATAGAGCTATGTACACCTGTGTAGAGAAGGGCTGAAACTACAGTCAGAAAATATTGTCTGTCTCCTTTGAAGGAGTAGAGAACATTAAACAAGGCTCAGGAAAAGACTTTGTTGCTTCTGCAACCGAAAAACAGGAAATAGACTGCCTGGCATGTAAAGAAGCAGCTGTACTTCAGGCCACCCACATCTGTGTCTGAAAAGTGTCTGAAAAGTGTCAGCGCTCCGTCTATCATCTCCTTGTGTTTGCTTTGTTTTCCCTAAGTTAGCAGGGTATGCCCAGATGTGGGTCCTTTGCTCCCTTTGTCACTGGGTTCAAGCTATCCTGGCTGATGAGGGGTGTTACCCCAAAACCGGTCCCAGGATGCTTGTTTCCCGTTCAGAGAAGACCTGGCTTGGTATTTCGGGCTGGACTGTTTCCATGAGAAACAGGATCAAGACTGATTTGCATATGGCTGGGTCTGAACTGGGTTGGCGAAGTGAGCTAAAAAACGATGATGGATTCAACCCAGATCTGTGACTCGGAGTGAGTGTCTGAAAAGTTTCAGCGCTCGATCTATCATCTCCTTGGGTTTGCTGCATACTTAAGGCCAGAGCAGCTGTCCAAGATACTTCAGTGAGGAGCTCTGTTCTCTTGGGACTGCCAAGACTGAAAAGCTTCAACGCTACCCTGCCTGACCAAGATCCTGCCAACAAGAGAGCAGTGGGATCTGTGGCGAGAGAGAAGAAACCTTGGGGCAAATCTCTAATGAAAACCATGGGGTGCACTGTCTCTTTTCTTTCCCTTTTTCAATATCTCTCACATCGATATCGCAGCTGGAGACTGCTGTACCACAATGTCTCCCTTCCCACGGTACTGACTTAAGTGTAAGAGATGGTGCCATACCTCAGCATTCCTCCTGCCCTGGTATCAACTTGACTGTGAGTTCTCATGAGTCTCTGTAGTGATGTTCTGGAGTTTTGTTCCCTCTGCCATGGTATCGACTTGGGAGTGAGTGCTGCGGTGCTGTGCCACACCGCTCTCCCTGCCATGGTGCTGAATGGTGCATGAGGACCCCTGTGACCTTACATACTGGCATAGTTGCCCACATCCTTAACCTGCCTCTCAAGATATGAGAGTGCTGAAAGCCTCTCACTCTAGCCCCGGTGCTGCTGAGACCTTGGGAAGCAGCATCCATGAGAGCCTGTGACATTCAAACCTGAGTATACTGGCACTACAGTTCACAATCCGAGAGAAGAGAAAGGAATTTCCATGTAGCACAACCAGTGGCCTGGCTGTATATTCCCTGTCTCTGGACAAATATGAATGGTGTGTTCTTCATGACCTCTACAAGACTGACTTATTTAGAAACAAATGGCATGGTATACGAAATTTCCATTTGGAAAAGGTGGTCAAAAATTGAGCACTAACTTTTTTGGAATGAAAAAGAATTTGTACTAATGTATCAATAGGTCAATTCACAAAATGTTGAAGTGTGGTGGGTTGCAATACGACCTACCTCATTATTATTCAGGAGGTAGGCTGCAAATGTTGACACCCTACCCTGAATGGCATCATAGGGATGGGGGTCTGCTGGGACAGCATACTACCATGTCTGTGATCACCCTTTATTAAAGTAATCTTTTTTTAAGTGTAGCCCGTTTTCCTTAAAGGAAACATTACTGTATTTAAACAGAAAAGATTTCTTTTCAAACTTAGTTAAAGAGTTGTCCACGCTCCCCATAGACTGCTGCCTACTTCCCAACATTAAAATAAAAAATTATTAACAAAGTGGAAGGTTCCCATGGGGAGCGCTTCCCTTTTGCTGTAAAGCTAAAATCACATTGCTTAGAAATTGCTGATATGCCATAGGAAGAAATGTATTTAAAAAAAGCTGTTTATAATCGTTATTATTACAGTTACAGCCCCAACTCAGGAGTCTGTACCCTTTCAATGATTTGCGGCCGTGTTACCGTTGCAAAAGAACCAAAACGAACAGCTATCTGGAAAGGACATTGTTGTTATTATTACAGTTCGAACCCCAACTCTGGAGTCTGTACCCTTTCAATGATTTGCGACTGGATTACGTTTGCAAAACATTGACACATACCATAATGAATCGCTATGTGGAAGGGACATGCTAAACAAGCCCTTTCCTTAAAGCAATCCTTTGTACCTTTTTTAACCCATTTTACAATTCAGGAATATGTTACGGTATCGCAAAATGGGTTTAGTAGATTTGAAAAAGCCATTTTGCTTTCACAAACTCTGCGAATGTGTGAATCGCAAGTTCTGTGACTGCAAAATGGATTTGTACATAAGGTGACTGGACGTTATGCTTGGCTAGACAGTCCCTCGCCAGTCTGTATACAAGCAACCAGCACTCAAACTATCCCCTGAACCTAAACTTGATAGAGGTTAACCACAACACATTATCAGTGTGTGATGATTGCAAATGAACTTTCATAAATTAGTATGCATCTTTCTAAACAGAAATGCTTCGACGTTATATTAAGTCTAGGGGATATTTGTGCTAACCAAAGGTAGGTGTTTTACCCCACATCACCATCCAACATTAAACCATGGCTGTATGACCTCACAACTATGGTTGTGCAAAATTTCGTGTAATTTGCTTTCACATAATTATGCAAAATTTCTGAAAATGGCGTGAAATTACACATCTTTATGTGAATTGTCAAACCTGAATTCTACACTATATTTTACCACGTAATGCATCCTCCTCCAAAATGGACATGAGGACACGTTTTGTTCTAAATGAATAGTACAAAAACACAAATGTTGCAAACAGCAGCTGCTCATGATCTGGTCATTCATGTTGTTCCTGTGCGATAATGGTAAATGTTTGTTGCGAATGGCGCGTAATTATGCAATGTGGCATAACAGTGTAATTTTGGGAATTTCGCATTACAAGCATAACACAAAATTACCTCAGATTACGCCAGTGTAATAGAAATTTTGCCCATCCCTATTCACAGCACCTTGAAGCCAAAGGCTTAAGGGGATATACCTGGCAATGAAGAGTGCTTGCATTTGCAACATTTGCAACAGGGGTTTGTGATTCCAGGCACAACAGCAATACTCGTCCCAACAATTGCCTAGTTGCCTTTGAGTTCCACAGGCAAGCAAAACTTCCCTTAAGGAACAAACATACTGCAAAGAACCTTTGCAAAATAAGAACAACATTTCTCCTTGGCAAATGATTATGTGAAGCAGAATGCTCCTTGAAAAATTGATAAAATTGTTGTATGCTGACTATACAGACAAATACGTCACTTCTTAGAAGACAAAAAAATACAAACGAACTCACAATACCAAGCAGAGTTGTCATGTATATTATGTCAGAAACCTCTCACCACATCGTCCTCACATCAAGAAGCATACCAGATACACCTCGCTGCTCCGGTCATGTTTTAGGAATTTTAAGGCCAGCTCATAAACCCTTAATGAGAAGGGTTCTCAAGGCCTTGAAGATAAGCAAGGTGCTAAGTGGCAGCCAACGACAAGAAAATGGCTGCCACAGTGATGAAAGCATTCCTCGTTAAATCTGGGTGTGCTGAAACAGCGGACATGAAACTTGCAAAGGTATATGCTTTGCTACATCTGCTTGAAAAGTGTGATTTTTCTGTTTGTTGCAAACATGTATTTCACTTACATCCGTATTTAACACTAACAAAAAGGTTCTGTGTCACAGAAAACGTGACAGAAAACCATTTGCTCACAATTATAATTACCTCGGATAATTGTAATGTTGTAATTTAACAATGAAATAAACAATTCCGCAGGTATCAATAATTCCAGGATAAACAATAACCTTATGGATTCCATATTGAATGGGCAATAACAATGAAAATCGTTTTTACTCTGTCAATTTGCCATGGAGAATTCGTGGTAGTGAAGCATGCAGTAGGGGGCGTGGTTTGGATGGCGAGGAGGATAGACGCCTAAATCCGGAGCCACCACCACCCCTAGTAACTAACAGCGATTATAGCGGCGAATCGGCCCAAAACCCAAGAAAAAAAGAACGAGGGAAGGTGTCTGAAGTTTCAAGGCACATAAAGGAAGAACCATTCCGAGTCGGAAGGGTGCAACAAGCGAGAAAGTAAAGAAAAGGCTCGGGTAGCGCCGAGAGGAGAAGCGCAAGATGGCGGCACACGGAGCAGTAGGGAGCAGCACACCAGCAGCCCAGTAGAGGACCAGCGGTAACCAGGCAGCAGCGGAAGACAGTGAACGAGCTGGTAAGCGCAGCCGAGCTGAGCACTGTACTAGGGTGCACCCTTAGGCCGAACAAGAAAGCGCTAAAGAAACTGAAAGCCTCACCAGGCGCAGCCATTTACAGACGGGCGAAGCTGCGGAAGGGGCGCACGCTGACCGCAGAATCCGCGAGCCTTCGGAAAGCACAAAAAGCGATCCCGAATAAAACCCTCCGACCCAGACAACACCCAGGCCAAGCACACTTAACACGGCGAGCACCCCCCAAAGCAGAACAATAACAGAAGCTAGCGGGCGAGACCAAAACCCACACCGGGAGCGGCCATTTTGTGACAGGCGAACCTGCAGCAAACGCGGCGAACGAGGGATCAAAGGTACAGCGGAAACAAGAGGCAGACAAAAAGCGGTCACAGGGGAAATCCCCAGCACTCCGCATAAAGATTACCCACCACGCTGCCGCGAGCAAGACCCTACCGGCGCGGAAACGAAACGAGACCGGAACTATACAGGGGGCGGCCATCTTAGTTCAGATGTCCGGTTGTTAAAAACAGACGCGAACACCACAGGCCATTTTACCACTGTCACGGAAGACAACAACGGCAGGCACCGGAGAGCGATACCAGACAGGCCGAGGTCATAAGTCCACCGCAAGCAGCATATCGAGCGCAGCAGCAGAATCCGGAACAAGAAGGTCTTTAGCAGGGCAGGAACGGGCAGAGCCACAAGCAAGAGGCAAGTTGCAAGAAAACGCTGTGCCTCCCCACTGAGCAGAACCAAGCACGCAGAAGAGGTACGGTGGGCTGTGCTACTTCACCCAGTGGAACAGCAGGCGGACGAGCAGCGGCGCAAGCGTAAAAGGTCAATTGCAAACCCGCAGGCCTCGAGCACACATATGCAACTAGCCAAAACAGCGGTAACAACAAGTGGTGAACGCTAACAAGAAGGGGGCCCAATCCGCCCAGACAAAGGCAGGAAAAGTCCTCAGAGCTGGCGGGGGCGAAGACTAGGACCAGGACAGTCAGGTGGCCAAGCAGATTACGCGTGGATACAACACCCATGAACAAGGAAACCTCAGAAAAAGCGACAAAAGGCAACCCAACCAAACAACAAAGAGACGACAGGTTGCACACCTATCTGGCCAGAAGAGGTTTCGACACCATGGCAGGACGAGATGATAAGAACACCAACAACATCAAAAAGATTAGGAAGAACCTTTCAGAATCGCCAACCAAGATTAAGAACGATAACAAAAACATGACGACACTAGATACACTCCTAAAGAAAATCAACGAAGGGAACGAACTAGCCCAAGCCACGAAAAAGACAATTGATAACATGCAACTTGAGCTGGCAGCTATAAGAGCGGACCAATCCAAGACAAACTGCAGAATCGACGCTGTGGAAAAAAGGGTTAGCGACCTAGAAGACTCCACCCATAGAGCACAAAGAGACCTGGGACAAGCTGCCAAAATAACCTACAATCTGCAGAAACTGTTGGCAGAACAGGACGACCGGCGCAGGAAGGGGAACATAAGGCTCTTGGGCGTGCCAGAGGGAGAAGAAGACACCCTAGGCTCGTGCGCAGCCATACTAGAAGACGTTCTGCCAAAGCTTACAGGTCTGAACTTCGACAGGCCATTTGAAGTAGACAAGGCCTACAGAGTCCCAGCAACAAAAACCCCACAGAGTAGAGGACCTAGGCCAATCATATGCAAGCCGCTCCGTGCCAACCACACAGAAGCTATCTTCGCCTTTGCCAGGAAAGGGCAAAACGTGAAAGTGAATGGCCAGAAGATTGTCATAACGCAAAGGGTTCCTGGCCCTGAGGGACAAACTACGGAAAGACAGTATCACCTTTAGTTTCGCAGGTCCAGCGAGAATGAAGATCACAGACAGACGTGGCACTCGGATTTTTGACGAGCCCAGCGAACTAAGGAGATACCTAAGAGGCCCAGACCCAGTAGACATGGAAGCGCCAAGTCCAGGAGAACCCAATAGAAGAGCCTCGTCAGACGCAGTAGAAGCAGGAGGAGAGGAATGCTGACTCAACCAAAGAACTGTCCTGCATTGACTGATGAACGATCAAGGCAATCACAACCAAGATCTACCTCAGGCCAACTCTCATAGAAGGCCAACCGAACGCACAGAACGCATCAACCACACTACCTCATGACCAACAGACTACCTCGTTCGATGCAGAAACACCCAGGAAGACACAAGAAGATGCACCCATATCCTTTATCCGCATTGTTACGTACACTGTGAATGCTGGCACCATTGTGGGACGGCGCTGCATAACTGATATAGATGGGCCAAGAAAGCACTGAACTCGGGGGGGGGGGGGGGGGGAGGGAGGGCCCTTGCTGTCGCACGTCTACAGTTCTAAACACGGGGGACGGGGGAGAGGGGAGGGGGGGGGGGAGTTAATTCCAGTACAGATATATGCAATTCTTTGTTTCCATGCCTTTTCTATCTTTACTTTCCTATCCGCACCCACTTCTCACCCAGGGGGGAATATCACAGGCCAAGCACACAGTCCAAAACCTCTTAGTCGACAAATCTGGGCACAATCCTATGGGGGGTCAGATGAGCGGCAGACAACAGAGACAGTAGAACCAGATCACATCAAGCGAAACAGCAAAAACAAAAAACAGCCATGACAGCCCCAACACAAGGTCAATTAAACTCGAACCTTAAGGTGGTGTCCCTTAATGTGAAAGGCCTCAACCACCCAATAAAACGTAGGAAGACTCTAGAATACCTGGCGAAACTGAAAGGAGACGTGTACGTCCTCCAAGAGACTAGAATCTCGGAGGAGGATGCACAACGGCTCAAGGCAAAGTGGATAGGCGAGGTCTTCTGCTCACCTGCCATACAGAAGAAAAGAGGGGTCATCACACTAGTAAGCAAAAGAGCGAACCTGACACTACAGGACAGCTATGCAGACAACGATGGTAGACTCCTTGTGACAAGCTTAAAGAGAGGGGAAGAGACGATTCACGTTGCCAACATATATGGGCCTAACTCAGATGATAAGGAATTCTGGAATAGTATAGAGACAAAACTAGGCGATCTTCCGCAGGAGGACCTCCTTCTGCTGGCGGGAGATATGAACCAAGTACTAGATCAGGCCACTGACAGACATCCATATAGACCGAGCCACGACTCGCAGAACCTAAACATCCTTAGGAACATATGCACCAAACTCCAACTCAGGGACCCTTGGAGGCTGCAACATCCAGCTGCCAGGGAATACACCTTCTACTCGCACCCACACAACTCATACAGCAGAATAGATTACATACTAAGGTCAGCCTCACACACACACCTGATTGACCAAACAGAAATAGCCCCAATCACCATCTCAGACCAAGCACACATCTCCCTTTCAATAAGTGGCAGACACAACGACACGCCGACACGCAGATGGAGACTCAACAGTGATATCCTGCAACACCCAGAGAATATAACGTAAATTGAAGGAACCATTAAAGAATACCTAACCTTCAATTACAACACAGAAGTTAACAAAGGCACCCTCTGGGACGCCCTAAAAGCAACACTAAGAGGCAAACTAATAAACATCAAAGCCAGAATGAACAAGGGAAGAAACAAGAAAATAGCAGAGCTAGAGGAACGGATCGGAGACCTAGAAAAAGGACACTGTGCAAACATCACTGACAAAAACACACTGACAGACCTAACAAGGAAAAAATACGAGCTCAACAAGATACTGAGCGAAAGAGCTGGCACATGGATCAACAAGTACAAATCCATAAACCTTTGCTACGCCAACAAAGCAGGGAAGGCTTTAGCCTCATACCTGAAAGCAAAACAGAGACAATACTCAATTGCTGCAATAACAGACAAAGCAAACAAATCACAAACGACCAACAAGGGGATCTTGGAAGCCTTCAAACAGTTCTATGAGGAACTGTACAAGGCAGACAAGAACCTAGTAGCAGACGGGGGGAAAGACCTACTAAGCAAAATTAGCCTACCCACGCTAACGGCGGAACAAAGAGAAACACTAGAAGGAGGGGGGTGGGGTCGCACACTACTCACACACCAGCGGTGTCGCCCCTAAGGACTCTGGTTAATGTAGTTATGTGTTCCGCGATGCATCATCTTTTGATCTTCTGCTGCCTTCGCCATCCCTGGGCACGTGTTTCGGGGTATCACCCCTCATCAGCAGGGATAGGCCATGTTCTGGGGTTGCCGATGGCTGCCAAATATCTGCCAGGTATAGTACCACTCAGGCGCGTAGGTGCGGAGTCCCAGGCTCATCAGCCGGCGGCTCAAGGGAGCTTAATGTTACAAAAAGGGGGGTGGGGTCGCACACTACTCACACACCAGCGGTGTCACCCCTAAGGACTCTGGTTAATGTAGTTATGTGTTCTGCGATGCATCATCTTTCGATCTTCTGCTGTCTTCACTGTCTTCGCCATCCCTGGACACGTGTTTCAGGGTATCACCCCTCATCAGCAGGGATAGGCCATGTTCTGGGGTTGCCGATGGCTGCCAAATATCTGCCAGGTATAGTCCCACTCAGGCGCGTAAACACTAGAAGGAGACATCACAGGAACAGAGATAGAGATGGCAATAACAGCACTCAAGGTAAACAAAGCACCGGGGCCTGATGGCTACACGGCAGCTTTTGTCAGACCACGGCTTACCAATCTTGGTTCTCTAGTTCTTGCACGGGAACAGAAGATGCTAGCTTCCCGACTCCCACTTCCAAACAACCAGGGCCAGAATTAGATCATGGCGCTAGTCCATTCGAAAAGGGGGAAGGGGGAAATTGGATAAAATAATAAAGAACAAAGAAGAGACTGGTCCTGAACCTTCGGTTTCCTAACAGCGTCCTCCGTCAGCCGTCTTCCAGCCACCGAAAGATACCTAAGGAAACTAAGCATACACATTAAATAAGTCTTTCTTAATATGACTACTCTCACTAGCTCCTAGATCTCTCTCTCTGATTACCTACCCTAGATCCTATTGTGACCTGCTTCTCTTCCTGTAGTCTGATGTGTTTTCCTTCTCTTTTTTCCTTGCTAGTTGATCATAGCCCACATCTGTAATTACAATTAACAATTTTAATTCCTGTCCTTCTTTCATTCTCTATTAAATTTGTCTTATTAATAGGAAATCCTACCTGACTCTAAACTGTGTGTTGCCTTAACTTAAGGGTTCTTATTTAATATTGGTTATTTTCTTTTCTGTGTTCTTCCACTCCATTAACTTCTTGGTCTTTTTTTTTTAGTGTGCTCAAGATGCCGGAGTAAAGCTGGGTAAGTCTTTCTCTTGTCGTATTTACATATTTACAGTCTTTTTCTGCTGTTATCTGCCGTTCTCTCTAAGTCTCAGTATCTCTTTTCTTTTCCTTTCTAGATGCTGCTACTGTACTTCTGGTAAGTATTCTATTTTTACTTTTACTATAACAAATAAACGTTCAGAGAAATCACAGTCTGTAACATGAAGGCTTTTGTCACTTAGCTTCGTGTTCTCCTTCACTCTCCTGTCAGACACGTCGGGAAGTGCTGTCCTCCGCAGCTCCGACGTTAAGAGATAATTGCTCACTCTCTCCTGTCAGACACGTCGGGAAGCGCTGTCCTCCGCTGCTCCGACGTGAAGAAATAATTGCTCAATCTCTCCTGTCAGACACGTCGGGAAGCGCTGTCCTCCGCTGCTTCGACGTGAAGAAATAATTACTCGGTCGCGTTTCCGCTCTATTAACTGTGTACTGGAAGCCTATTTAACTTGAATTCGGTCTAATAATACTTTTCTTTACCTTGAAAAATCTACAAAACTACGAGCGCACAAAGGGGAATGTTTTCACTGGAAATGCTTCAGTGAAGTGCGCACTTTCACAGGTGCGCGAACGTCACGCAAGCCCTCCGTTAATGATCGTAAATAACTAGACAGCTAACCCCAGCTCCCTGGCGGCCATCTTAAGATTACTCAATCGCCACAGGGCTGACCAAGTGAGTTCCTTCCACTGCCCTCGTCTGGATTTGGGATCTGGAACTTTTGGGATCCTGACAGTACCCCCCACCAAAGAAGGTCCTCCCAATCTTGGCTTAGTGGAATATCTCTGATGAAATAGTTTGACTAGTCTAGGAGCATGAACATCTGCATCTAGTTCCCAAGACCTCTCCTCTGGTCCATAACCTTTCCAGTCGATTAGATAATACAATTTACCCCTCACCAGCTTTGAGTCCAGGATTTCTTTGACCTCAAACTCCACCCCAGTTTCTAACTGAATCGGCGGTGGAAGGGATTCTTTACGCAGATTGGGAGCTGATTTTTTCAATAGTGAAACATGGAACACTGGGTGGATTTTGAATTTTGGTGGCAAAGTCAATTTGGATGTTACCGGATTCACTTGCTCCACTATGGGATAAGGGCCAATGAATCTGGGTTGAAATTTTCGATTGCCCTTTAATCTAAGATTCTTAGTATTCAACCAGACTTCATCTCCCACTTGCAGAGGGGGAGGTTCTTTTCTCTTTCTATCTGCATACTTTTTGTATCTTTCCTTAGCCTGCTCCAGGTTCTTCGACGCAGATTTATGCACTGAACTTAGATGAGCGACTAAATCCTTAACTGCGGGGACTGGACTCTCAAAATCCTGCACTGATGAATTTGGGTGTCTCCCATAATTCAAATAGAATGGAGAATAACCAGTGGACACATTCTTAGCGTTGTTTAAAGCAAATTCTGCAGTCCATAAATAGTCTGGCCATTCCCCACTCTGTTTCAAAGAGAATAATCTTAGATACTGCTCTAACTCCTGGTTCACTCTTTCAGTTTGTCCATCTGTTTCTGGATGGAAACTGGTGGAATATCGTGTCTCTACTCCTAAACTTTTCGTGAAGGCCCTCCAGAAATGGGAAACAAACTGAGTTCCTCGGTCTGATATAATGACCTTTGGGATTCCATGCAATTTCACAACCTGTGTACTAAAATGAGTAGCTAACTGCCTTGCTGTTGGAATTCCCTTTAAGGCCACAAAATGTGTCATCTTGGTGTATGCATCTACTACCACTAGGGTTGTGTTGAACCCTTGACAGGATGGTAAATCTGTGATTAAATCTAGTGTTACTGTATGCCAAGGGAAGGGAGGAACAGGTAGCGGTTGCAACAATCCTTTGGGAGCTTGCCGTTCTGATTTTCCCTGAGCGCATATCTCACAAGTTTTTACATATTGTTCTATATCTTTAGTCATCTGTGGCCACCAATAATTCCGTTTTATGAGGTCCGCTGTCTTGAGTTCTCCTTTATGCCCCGCTAACTGATGATCGTGACATTCTCTCAAAGCTTGCCCCTGCAAAGCTGGAGTTGGCAGGTACAATGCTCCTTCCTTGTAGGGCAATCCATCGAAAACATCTCTTCCATCCTCATGCTGAGCCCACTCCTTCATTTGTTCTGGAGTCAAGATTCTGACCACCTGCTCCCTGTAACTCTGGTTATCTGTGGCACCTATTATTTTAGAGTCTGGAATAATTGCTTGAGTGTTTGTTTGATTCTTCTCCTCTCCAGTTCCCATTCGAGATAAGGCATCCGCCTTTCCATTTTGAGTTCCTGGCCTGTAAGTTATTACAAAATCATAGTCAGCAAAATACAACGACCAACGAAGTTGTCGAGGAGTTGGAGTTCTGGCTGACTTCAATAATTTTAAATTGCGATGGTCTGTATAGACAGTCACTACATGGTGAGCCCCCATGAGATAATGTCTCCATTCCTTGAAGGCATCCTTAATTGCCAACAACTCTTTTTCCGTAATCGTGTAGTTGATTTCTGCTGGCGTTAATTTTCTCGAACGATAGGCCACCGGGTGCAACTGTCCTGTTTCCTTGTTCCTTTGAGAGAGTACACCGCCTACTGCCAGATTAGAAGCATCTGTTTCAACATAAAAAGGTTCCATTGGATCCGCGTGAAGGAGTATAGGTGCTGAGGTGAACTCACACTTCAAGGACCTAAAGGCTGATTCTGCTTCCTCGGACCATTCGAAACGTGCTCCTTTCTTCAATAGTCTAGTAAGAGGCAAGATTCGTCGAGAGAATTCACTTATGAATCTCCGATAGAAATTGGCAAACCCAATGAATGCTTGCACTTCCTTGACACTGGTCGGCGACTTCCATTCAAGCACCGCCTGAATCTTCCGTGTGTCCATCTTGATTCCCGATGGCGCAATCACGAATCCCAAAAATTCCACTTGAGAGACACTGAAGGCACACTTCTCCAACTTGACAAATAATTTATTCTCCTGAAGTTTCTGTAGAACCCCTCGGACTTGTTTCTGGTGCTCTTGTGTATCAGCAGAGTAGATCAGTATGTCATCTATGTACACAATTGCACATTGATCGATGTATTCACTGAGGACGTCATTAATGAAGTGCTGGAATGCTACTGGAGCATTACATAACCCATAAGGCATCACCTGGTATTCAAATAATCCAAGGCGAGTTCTGAAGGCCGTCTTCCACTCATCACCTTCTCTTACTCAAATGAGGTGGTATGCCCCTTGTAAATCCAATTTCGTGAACATTCGAGCTCCTTTTACCTGATCCAATAAGACTGAGATGAGTGGAAGGGGATATCGGTTCTTCTTGGTTATGCGATTAATTGCTCGGTAGTCTATGCACGTCCTCAATTCCCCTGCTTCCTTCTTGGGCACAAAAAACAGAGGCGAAGATACGGGGGATTGAGAGGGGCGAATAAACCCGTTTGCCAAGTACTTATCCAGATACTCTCTCAGGTGGTGATGTTCTTTTTCTGTCAAGGCGTAAACCTGACTGCATGGCAGATTAACTCCTGGTTCAAGTTCTATTTTGCAATCATAAACACGATGCGGTGGCAATTGTTCAGCTTCCTGTTCATTAAAAACATTTTCGAAATCTTGGTATTCCGGAGGTATCGACTGCGTGTTTATGACACACACCATGGCTTCCGCTGAACATAGGGCATGGGCCGGATTCTCTTTATTTGCTTCTTCTTGATTTCTGAAACAATTCTCTTGACAATAGGTTGATTTCATTTCAATCGTTCTGTCGCTCCAGTCTATAGTTGGATTGTGCTCCGTCAGCCAGGGGAGTCCTAAGATGAGCTGAAACTGTGGGGCATCTATTAAGTTAAAATGAATGGCTTCCTTATGCCCATCATCTCGAATTAACTCTACCAGTTCTGTGTGACTCACAATAGGTCCAGAAGAGAGGTTTGTACCATCGATAGCTCTTACTGGTTCACTTTTTGTCTTGGGGATTGCTCGTAACCCGATTTTAGCTGTGAATTTCAGGTCGCAAAAATTGCCAGTGGCTCCTGAGTCCACCATGACCGCCACTCCTTTCATGGTTTTTTGGCGAAATTTTATCGTCATGGACACTATCAAGTGTGGCGAAGAAGACTGTAAGGTATTGGCCAAACGATGTTCCGGTGGAGTTTTTTCTTCTCTTGCAGCCACCTGTACAACTCCTTCTACAGGTGGTGCTGCAAGTTTTCCTTCGGCTTGAAGGTGCCTTTTGGTTTCTTCGGGCAGTTTCGCACAAAATGTCCACTTGAACCACAATACATACACAAATTACTGGTCCGCCTCTTTTCCTTTTCTTCCTTGGAAAGTGGACCCCTAATGGCTCCTATCTGCATCGGCTCCGAAACTGAAGAACCTTCTGAGCCTCTTCCTTCATCTGTCCTCGCTCTATCAAACCGGGGAACTATGCCTCTGGACTCTCGCTTTCTCTCTCCTCTCCGCTCTCCTTGGCGGAAATCCAACTCTAACACCAGATCAATCAAGGCAGATATTTCCGTAGGACGGTTCGGTATCTGCGCCAAACCATCTTTCAATTCGTCACGCAGACCACGATAAAAGATTGCAGTTCGCTTACTTTCTGGCCAATCGGTTTCCATAATAAGTTTATTGAATTGGGCCAAATACGCTACCAGATCTCTGTTTCCTTGTTTTAGCTCCAACAACTCATTATCCACTGCTTGAGAGATTCTTCTTCGATCAAAAATTCGCAGGAATTCTTTTTTAAATCGTCGTAGTTCTGTAAGAGCGGATCGTCTCGTGACACTATCGGCATTGACCAGGCTGCCGCATCTCCACTTAAGTATGATAGAATAAAGGCTACCTTAGATTGCGCATCAGGGAAGATAGAAGGGCGGCACATAAAATGTAAAGAGCATTGCGTGATAAATACTTGTGCCTTCTGTGGATCACCACTGAACCTTTCAGGCGCGGCCAAAGGTATTACTGGAGACAAGGAATGGATAACCTGTGTTGTCAGTTTATTTGTGTCCCCCCCGGAAGTGGAAGGACCCTCCCTACCTATTGGGTACGGTTGTCTCATTCTCTGAGCCAAATCTGCCGTCTCTTTTCTTGAATTTATAATTTCTTGTCTTAGGCTTTGATTTTCTTCTTTCACCGCTACTAACTCTTTCTGTATAGCTTCCAAGACCGCCCCCAGAGTCTGCAAATTTATTCCCTCAACCATTCTGTTCAGGTGCAAGTAAGAACGTGGGCACTTCACTCTGTCAGACCACGGCTTACCAATCTTGGTTCTCTAGTTCTTGCACGGGAACAGAAGATGCTAGCTTCCCGACTCCCACTTCCAAACAACCAGGGCCAGAATTAGATCATGGCGCTAGTCCATTTGAAAAGGGGGAAGGGGGAAATTGGATAAAATAATAAAGAACAAAGAAGAGACTGGTCCTGAACCTTCGGTTTCCTAACAGCGTCCTCCGTCAGCCGTCTTCCAGCTACCGAAAGATACCTAAGGAAACTAAGCATACACATTAAATAAGTCTTTCTTAATCTGACTACTCTCACTAGCTCCTAGATCTCTCTCTCTGATTACCTACCCTAGATCCTACTGTGACCTGCTTCTCTTCCTGTAGTCTGATGTGTTTTCCTTCTCTTTTTTCCTTGCTAGTTGATCATAGCCCACATCTGTAATTACAATTAACAATTTTAATTCCTGTCCTTCTTTCCTTCTCTATTAAATTTGTCTTATTAATAGGAAATCCTACCTGACTCTAAACTGTGTGTTGCCTTAACTTAAGGGTTCTTATTTAATATTGGTTATTTTCTTTTCTGTGTTCTTCCACTCCATTAACTTCTTGGTCTTTTCTTTTTAGTGTGCTCAAGATGCCGGAGTAAAGCTGGGTAAGTCTTTCTCTTGTCGTATTTACATATTTACAGTCTTTTTCTGCTGTTATCTGCCGTTCTCTCTAAGTCTCAGTATCTCTTTTCTTTTCCTTTCTAGATGCTGCTACTGTACTTCTGGTAAGTATTCTATTTTTACTTTTACTATAACAAATAAACGTTCAGAGAAATCACAGTCTGTAACATGAAGGCTTTTGTCACTTAGCTTCGTGTTCTCCTTCACTCTCCTGTCAGACACGTCGGGAAGCGCTGTCCTCCGCTGCTCCGACGTGAAGAAATAATTGCTCAATCTCTCCTGTCAGACACGTCGGGAAGCGCTGTCCTCCGCTGCTTCGACGTGAAGAAATAATTACTCGGTTGCGTTTCCGCTCTATTAACTGTGTACTGGAAGCCTATTTAACTTGAATTCGGTCTAATAATACTTTTCTTTACCTTGAAAAATCTACAAAACTACGAGCGCACAAAGGGGAATGTTTTCACTGGAAATGCTTCAGTGAAGTGCGCACTTTCACAGGTGCGCGAACGTCACGCAAGCCCTCCGTTAATGATCGTAAATAACTAGACAGCTAACCCCAGCTCCCTGGCGGCCATCTTAAGATTACTCAATCGCCACAGGGCTGACCAAGTGAGTTCCTTCCACTGCCCTCGTCTGGATTTGGGATCTGGAACTTTTGGGATCCTGACAGCTTTCTACAAGAAATTCCAACAGCCGCTCAAATCCACCCTAGTAGAAGTCTTCACTCACTGCATCCGCGAGAGAAGAATGACTGCCTCTATGGCTGAGGCTAATATCATAGTCATCCCCTAAGAAGGCAAAGACCCTCAATACCCGCAGAGCTACCGGCCAATCTCGCTCATCAACGTAGACTACAAAATCTGCGCCAAAATCCTCGCATCCAGACTCAACGGGCTCTTGCCCGACCTTATCCACAATTAACAGGTAGGCTACCTTAAGAACAGGCTATCTCAAGACAACACCAGACTCCTCAGCCACCTTATCAACCAAACGGCACAGAGCACTGACCAGGCAGTCATGATCGCGCTGGACGCGGAAAAGGCCTTCGACAGGGTTTCCTGGCCCTTCCTTGACCGATGCATGGAGAAATTCGGCTTGGGTACCAAATACAGGAACATGGTTATGGCACTGTATAAAGAACCCAAGGCCAGAGTAGTCGTGAATGGGGGCTCATCAGAGCCATTTATACTAGAAAGGGGTACAAGGCAGGGATGCCCGCTATCTCCCGCCCTGTTCCTGCTGGCACTAGAACCGCTGCTGGTCATGATAAGAAATAACCCAAACATAAGAGGAGTCCAAATAAAAGACAACACAGTGAAACTGGCAGCGTACGCTGACGACGTACTAATCACGACAAAAGAACCAACCACCTCCATCGCGGCACTAATGGATACCATAGAAGAATATGCACGAGCGTCAGGCTATAAACTGAACAGGGACAAATCAGAATGCAAACCCATGAACGTCCATACAACGAAAACAGTTTTAGGATCCTCGGGGCTAGCCTGGCAAACCAAACCCCTGAAATACCTGGGCCTCCTCTTCGGCAGAGACTTGAGGGCAACCCTTGACCACAACGAAGAGACCACCCTAAAGAAGGTTAAGGAGAGACTAGACTCGTCGTCCCCTAAATACATCAGCTGGTGGGGAAGAGTGGAAACAATAAAGATGATGATAATACCAATGGTTAACTACACACTAAGCATGCTACCACTGACAATGACGGATGATTTCCATAAGAAGCTCGACAACATGATAAACAAGTTTGTATGGAAAGGAAAGAAACCCAGGATCAGCCTACAGAAACTGCGACTCAATAAAAAGTTGTGAGGACTGAACATCACGAACTTCAAAACCTTCCAAATGGCATGCCTGGCAAAGCAGGGTATTTTTTGGATCGCCCCAACACAAGACTACGCACCAGTGTGGCTAGAGCTAGAAAAGAACATCCTAGACGGGTTAAACCCATAGCGATGCTTACAGCAAACAAACACCCAGCAGCAACCAATCCCATCATCAGGAACACCAAAACAGCCCTGCTAAGGGGGGACAAGCGAATGGAGCAAGGTATCAGAAATACCAAATGGGAGTCAATATCGTTCAACACAAGAATACAATATAAAGGGCGAACATTAAACAACGAGGTCTGGCTCACGAAGGGAATCACAACTCCATCACAACTAGCATAGAATAACACCCCACTTACTTTTAACACCCTCAAACTAACACATAATCTTCCGGACATAGAACTCTACACGTTCCTCAAAATAAGGACAGCCATAACTAAAGCGAACCTAACTAAGATGACACCTCACATTCTACACTACTTGACCAACCTCAACAAGGTCGGACACCAGACAGCTCACATATACAAGCTTCTAAGCCCCAAAACGTCCAACCTAAACTCCAAAACATTATCCTTCTGAGAAACAATGCATAGCAGACACTTCAGTGAGGTGGAAAAACACGACTGTGGCAGTCAGCCACAAAAAACAAAATCACACCGCAGCTAGTCCAAACAAAATACTGGCTCCAACACAAAGCATTCTGGACCCCAGCAAGATTAGCAGAAGTTGGTATAGGCGAGAGTGATACATGCTGAAACTGCCACAAAAGCAAAGGGGACCCAGAACATCTCATTTTCACGTGCCCTAAGGTCAAAACATTCTGGGGGAAGGTGAGAGACCTCATTAACACAGTAGTGGGGAGGAGCATACAGCCAGGGTTCGTAGGACTAGCCACAGCATTCATGGCACCAGACCTAGGGAGTAAGGAAGACAGAGACCTTGTGGATCTCCTACTTACTGCGGCGGTAAAAACCATCTTAGCGAATTGGAAAAACACGGCCAAAGCCACTTTCAAAGGATGGGTCAACTGGGTCACCTTCCTCAGAGGAGCCGACAACATCACAGAAAAATTTTCGCCCAATCACACAGCTAGGACTGAGATGTGGGCCGCACTAGATGCCCAATTGGGTCGCACAAACCTCCGTAGGCGCACTGACCACTAGGCCTCACAAACAACAAACTACAAGAGGACCACAATCAAGCATGCCCCCCCCTCCCTCTTATCCTCAGCTCTTCCCCCTTTCCACTCTTCTCACCCCCTTTCCTCCACCCACCCTCTTCTTGGGGCTCTACATAACCACAGCTGAAACTAGCCTATGCAGCAGTAAGCCTAATGTAACAAAGAAGGCGCCAAGAATCAATGTACTGCCCTAGCATCACTACTGTACTGTAATGGAAATTTCGTTAATAAAAACACTTGGGGAAAAAAAAAAAAAAAAAAGAAGCATGCAGTAGTTCCCCATACATTTGCCAGCTTGTACGGGTTCAATTAAAGAGAAAATGATTGCGCTATGTGGGGAGTATCTTTGCCTGGGCAAAGGTAAGCCGGGATCTTCGCAAGAACTTTAAAGGGTGAAAAGCGAGCATTTTGTAAAACATTAAAACATTGCGAGCGGAGGTGTGGCGGGGGGAGTGGGGGTATGGGCCTGTGAGGCTAAAAGGGCCCCATTTGGTATCACAGAAAGGGGCACAAAGTTGCACCCCTGTTGTCGCAGCAGGTGTAACACTAAATGTGAGTGTTCCTTCACTATGGCATGTCTCCTTGCAAATGACTGTAATTATTTAGGAAGGTTTATGATGTCATTGTAGGACAGTCCAGTAGGGTTCTCTGCACACATGCACAACACTTCACAAACAGGTCACAGGGGGCTGGGTGCCACCTAGGAGGTGGTGTCTATTTACAAATACACCACCTGAAAAGCGCCACTTGAAAATGAACACGCCCTGTGCTGCACTGCTCCAACTCAGGTGTCCTGGCTTCACCTCAAAGAGAGACCACGCATGGCCTACTTACTGATGTACTTTGTGTATATGTTCCCCCCTCTGTAGGTACTCCAGCTCCTGAGGGGGACCTGGTAAACATGTCAGAAGGTTTTTGAAGGCCCCAAGTCAAAAACTTCATGCAAGGCTCCATGTAGCATGAACACCCATTTCTAAGATTAAAAAAATATCCCTCGGTGCTCCTGGGCGCCACTAAGGCATTTGATTCCCTGGAATGGGGCTTCTTATTCCCGCAGCTTTGCAGACTAGGTTTCAGTCCCCTTTTCATACAGCAGATTAGGCTTTTGTACACTCTACCCACAGCGCTTCTTAAGGTCAATGGCATGGTATCTGACCCCATGAACATCACCAGAGGAACGAGGCAGGGATGCCCTCTGTCACCTCTATTATTTGCTATCACAACCGAGCCATTGGCAGCCAAGATCAGGCAGCACCACACAAATCAAGGCATCGGATTTACCACACGGGGGGCTTACAGTGTCACTATAGTCAGATGACATCACTTTATACATGACCAACCCAAAAGACAACTTCACGCCTATGACATGAGAGCTGGTGCTATATGGTGGCATGTCTGGAGTGTTGATTAATTGGGGAAAATCAATCATCATCCCACTGACCTCTGGGATGCAGGCCTTTGACACTGAATACCCTATAGCATGCGCAGACAGCCTGACGTGCTACCTAGGCATCTGGATAAGTAGTAACATGTAGGATCTCTGGATGGCCAACTATGGCAGGGTGATAGACTGGATAGAAGATAGAGTGAAAAGATGGAAGGCACAACCCCTTTCCTTGGCGGACCGCATAGCCATTACAAAGATGATCATCCTACCTAAGCTACTGTATTTATTCGCCACCATTCCGAGACCGCTAACTCATGATCGAATTGGTCTGTGTGGGGGGTCAACCTAGGGTATCATGGGAGATACTGACGTTGCCACTATTACAGGGGGGACTGGGGGCCCCGAACTTTGCACTCTATGCCTATAGTGCCCAGGCTCAATATTTACATTTTTGGGTACATCCCACCCCATTCCAGCCTCATGTGGCAGTGGAGATTGACAGGGTGGCACCTCTTCCCCTGAACACGGCCCTCTATCAGACATTAAAACGTCCACACGACAAAGTGGACCCCACGGAGACTCTGCGTTGGGCCTGGAGAGGTCTGTGCAAATGGACAGGCACAGACACACCTTACACTCCCTTCATACCGCTGGCAAATAACCTGCTGTTCTCAATCCTGACTGGCAAGGATCTATACCCAGTAGACAATTTTTTAACGATTCAGCAAATGTGTGACCCTGCATCTCCCACAGCGCGAGATAAGTTACTATATTATCTGCTGCGCGCTTCATGTAGGAGCAGGTTCAATGCATTTCCGTCCACACCCAGACGGTGCTGGCACTTGAAAACACAATAACCGTAGAATCAGGTCAGAAACTATTCTCACGCATATATACTATGACACAGAGAGACTTCCCCATAGTAGCGCCAACATCATGTAGTGCATGGAAGGCGGACCTGGGAGAGGAGATCACTCACGAACAGTGAGATTTCAGCTGTAGATAGCTGGAGCAACTGTCGCCTAATTACCGCCTTAGGCTTATTCATTTCAAATATATCCAACGCCCTTTATCGCACTCCCATTCAGCTCCATAGGATGGGGCTACGGCCAGACGGTAACTGCTGGTGAAGTGGGACATCCCAAGCGACTTTCCTCCACGTGGCTAGGAGCTGCAGGCCTGTGGCTAACTTTTGGTTAACAACATTGCCCCACATCAAGAACATAACAGAGCAGGAGCTGCCATGCACACCACAGGTGGCCTTGTTGGGTGTGGTTCAAAACATACCTCCCCAGATGAGGAAGCTTGTGGCGCTGCTATTACTGATGGCAAAGAGACAGGTGGCTTTGCATTGGGGCGCTACTTCTCCCCCGACAGCAGGGGACTGGGTTCAAAATGTCACATATTGCAAAGATCAACTGTCTTGCTACTGGGAGCTCTTACCGACCCAATCACGCCCAAGGGATATCTGGGAACCATTTACAAGGTGGCTAGGTTCCCCAGCCACAGATGACCCATGAGTCTATAGACACTGAGGGTTAGATCCCACCCTGCGGAACGCAAGGGACTGTGGCTAAATGTAACAGGGACTGTAGTGTATGGTTTAAGACCTGTGCGATATGAGCTAAGGAAAAATCACTGGTCTGTGCTTTACTTACTGCAATGTGGAACATTTTACTGCTATGCAATATACTCTTGTACCCCTGGAGGCCCGGCTTTCTTGAATGCCCATACAATGTACTGCAAAATTGTGTTATTGTTTATTGTATAATATGAAATGCCAATAAAAAATATATATATATATCCTTCAGTGAAGGAGAAAACATGGTGGCAAAAGAATCTGGCGACATCTAGTGGTACAACCATGTTAGCTGACTCGTCATTAATAAACAGGGCAGGTGTGCTTAAAAATATATAAATAAATTTTGCAGCAGGCACATTGTGGCTTAGAAATTGCTGATATGGCATAGGAAGAAATGTTTTTTTTAACTAATTAGTGATTTTTGCTCTTATTACAGTTACACTAGGAGTGTCTATTTAGCAATACCATTTGGAGGTCAATTTGCTTTTATTATGGAGAATCTAGCTCAGTGCTTAATTTATCAAAAATAATAAGTGCAACGGCCCAAGGTATTTTACAAACATCCACCGCAGTTGGCACCACCTACAGCTCCCGTTGCTATTGTCGACATATGGGACTACTACTAATGAGACGTTATTACACCCAAAGAAACCCCTTTAGCAACCTTATAATAAGGGTGGATTGGGATAAGGTTCCAGTTTGCATGCAGCTCCTTGATGCTGGTTCATGGCTTTCTTTGCTACATTAGAAGGATTGCAGTTTATAAACTGCACGTAGCAAAATGAACTCTGTCTCAAAAGCAGTAACCCACTTACCTATCTACATAAAATAAGAAGCATTTGTAATGGGTCTCGCATTAGCGAGAGTTTAAGCTATTAGCATTGTAATTGCAATGCTTTTTATTTTATATGTTTTGATAATTAACACATAAATAAAAGACATTGGGCCATATGTAGGTAGCCCAATTGCGATCGCAAACGCAGAAATTCGCAGAATTTCTGCGTTTGCGATCGCTATTTGGGCAGTGTGCTATGTAGTACACAAACACCCACACGCAAAATAAGGAATTGCAAAATTTGCGATATCTTATTTTGCAAATGCATTTAAGGAATCCCACATTGCGATTCCTTAAATGCAATGTAGGTAGCACCCAAGTTGTGCGAATTTATGCTTAAGGAATCAAAAATTACCACTAACTTCAGGTTGGTGGTAATTTGCGATTTCGGTGAAAAATGCACTTTTTTTCATTTTTCAAAGTGCCATGTGGCACACATACATGCCCTTAGCGCATGTATGTGCGTCACATATGCACACATGTTAATTTCAGGGGTGCAAAAGGGTATCCTATAATTGACACCCTTGCAACCTTGATATTGCATTCTCAATTTGCGAATCTTTAATTGAGAATCGCAAATTGAGACTGTCTTCCCATTCATTCCTATGGGCCTTCTAGCCGATAGGAATGAATGGGAAGGTATTCCTTATTTGCGAATCTCAATTTGCGATTCACAAATAAGGAATAGGTGGGATTCGCAAAATATTTTGCTAATACTACCTACATTGCGTTTTGCGATTCTCTAATTGCGATTCCCTCAAATTCGCAATTTGAGAATCACAAAATATGTATTACCTACATATGGCCCATTGTCATTTACAATACCAGTAGCTCAAACTCTTGTAAATGCGAGACCTATTTCATTTCTACAGACTGACTTCGGACTGCTTGAAATGTGAAAGTGCGCACGGCATGCTGAATGGTGCAGGAAACCATATTGTGCCTGCAGCAGGAGAAATAGTGCTTTCAGACTAAATAAGACATGCAGTGTAACAACCAAGGTAAAAGGGCCAGTCCTCATGGGAGGATACAAATGAAGACAAGGCAGTACTAAGGAGCAATTAACAAGCGATATTGTGGTTCTCAATATATTGGTTATGATATTAAGGCACAACAATATTCCCTACTCAATATTCAGCCCACACCGGCACATCGCTTTCACATTCATTATAGAACAAGTTATTTAACTTCACTAATGGTTTTTGCGGTGGATACTACATGTAACTTAAAAACAGTGCTCCTGCACAACAGTAAGTGGCGCCCTGTGACTCTACGTCAGAGCTGTTCCACCCTTGATGTGATGAGCAGAGCCACATATATGCGCCAAACATGCTTGGAGATGTGTAGCCCATAAGCAAGTTTACCAAACCAGTGTGAAGATTCCTAGGTTGGGAGCTTTTTAGATGGAGGAGACCATACCACAAAACAAGAAGGTTTGAGAGTGGCGAGGAATCTGCAGTTAGATAGAGAATCCACCTGAAAGAGCTTTACTGAAGCTAAGTATCTTGTTCTTCTGATGGATGCAAATAACTGCAGATTTCTCACCTTGTGAATAAATATCAAAGCAGTACCTCCTAAAGTAGTGGATCTCTGGAATGGCTCAGACTAAAAAGACCTACAGGATAGAGCGGACAAAATGCCCATCTCGACAGACCTTACTGTGGAGGCAGTAGTGCTTTGTAAATATGTGCACTGATGCCCATGTAGCTACCTGACAAATAGCCAGGACCGGCACTGCATGGGATGGGGGTGCTCAGCTCAGTTGAAGACATTTGCTGTGCGCAGGCTTTTGTTAAAGCTTAGAAATATGTAAATATTGAGTCTACTGTTGCCATTGGAAATATGTATTTATTTAGGTCTATTTTCACTATAGCCCATCAGCGACCACAGCCAGTGCTAGCATTTAGTCCTATTTCTATGTCTATGGCAGCCCACTTTTTTTTGTTCTTAAAATATGGTTACCCAGGGCTTTAAGTGGGATGAAAAAACTGGGGGGGTCTCTCAAAGCGGTGTGGCTGATGTAATTAAGGGCATGACTTGAAAACACCTAAACTAAAAATCTGTGCTTAACATAGTGAGCCGCCCATCCGGTATTTTGCTGTTTCTATCGTTGCATCCTGATGTACAACAGGTAGCATTACACATAAAACAAGCCGGGGCTACTGGATTTGCCAATGGTTTTTGCATAAGATAAAATAATGGCAACAACTATGGCTTTGTTGCATATAATATTTAAAATTCTCCCATTCTGAAATGGTGGGACTGTGAACGAATTGCAATGAGTCTATTTAAAGTTACAGTAAAGCCAGCAAAGGGTGGTACTGCTACAGAGGTAAGATTATTTTTTCACCCTGAGATGAGGGCAAAAATGGAGAGCCAGCTAGGGTCCCGTTTCAGCAACTACTTTTTAGAACTGCCGGACCCGGCCTACTTAAATCCATGTGGTTACTCTTTTTTTAATTTATTTTTTATTGAAGCTTTCACATTTACAAAATATGACATAAAACATATAAACTTCGCAGTCTTTGTTGTTACAAGCCTTTGGTGGTAGGCTGCTAGGGTATTTAGATCTTTGTTACACATTAAATATTACATCGCTTCCTTGTTTCTATGCCTTGCAACATTTAACATAAAACATATAGTGTGCGGTGAATATTCAAGGTTACGGCGGTGCGACAATTAACACGGAACATGTAGGTACTGGTATACGATCTGGGGGTGGCATTCAGCTTGTTGTGGGTGGTAGGGTATGGCGCCTGTCTCACCCCCATTATATTCAGCTCCTCTACTCTGTTTTAGCCACTCTTACTGTGGGTCCCTTGTGAAATATCGGGTATTTATCTACTACTCTTTCTTTTTGGTTCATGGGGGTTCGTAGTGACCTAGGATTTTGTCGAGGGGGGGTTCTTCCAAGGCGAGTTTCTTAGAGCTGTCATGTCAGCTTCTCTCAGGTAGGTCACCCAGTTCGGCCACCCTTTAAATGTGACTTTGGCTGTGTCTTTCAAATTGGAGAGCACTGATTTGGCAGCTACTGTTAATAGAAAGTCTAAGAGTTGTCTGTCTTGTTATGTGTTCACGTTCGCGTTATAAGAGCAGTGGTGAGAGTGGCAAACTCGTCTTTTAGCGTGCAACCTAGTGTCTCGTTTATGAATGCAAGTACCCTTTCCAGATTTTTTTAACCTTAACACAATGGAAGATGAGATGTGCCAAGTCCCGTTTCTCCAAATCACATTTCCAGCAGCGGTCATTCTCAATTAGTCCCATCGGTGCCAAGTGTGCTAGAGTCCAGTATGTCTTGTGCAGTAGCCAGAATTTTGTCTGTGCTAATGTCGGGGATATCATGTTTTTCGATGGCGAGGCTCATAGGGTATGTAGGTCCTGCTCGGTGAGTGTGGTGCTCAGTTGCGATTCCCAGTACTTACTAGTTTTGCTGTTAAGCTTTGAGGATTTGAGTCAGAGAAATTTGTATATGTGTGATGCCATGTGGCCCAATTTGTTTAAGTTCTCCATGTATTGAATAATTGAGGGTTTGTGTCTTGTTATCTTTGATTTTGTTAGGGCTGTTTTGATTTTGTGGAAGTTATAAAGTTCTATGTCCGGTAGGTTATGTCTTGTTCTTAGGGTGTTGAAAGTGTGGAAGACTGGTTCGGGAGGATCTAGTACATCCCCTGTCTAGCTATAAAAGCTGCTTGGAAAGTCCTGAAATCTGCCACCCTCAGGGATCCTCCCTCAGCCCAACGCTGTTCAATATCTACATGGCACCGCTCACCCACGTCTCATGACAACATAGCCTCAACATCATCTCCTACACCGATGACACCCAGCTGATCATCTCCCTCACCGAAGACCCTCACACCGCCAAAGCCAATCTTCACAGAGGAATGAAGGCCGTCGCCGACTGGATGAAGGACAGCAGACTGAAGCTGAATTCAGACAAGACAGAGGTCCTCATCCTGGGACCCACCCCATCAGCCTGGGATGACTCCTGGTGGCCCACATCGCTAGGCACTGCCCCGGAACCCACCAACCATGCACGCAACCTGGGGGTCATCCTCGACTTCGCCCTCTCCATGACCAAACAAGTCAATGCCGTCTCCGTCCTGCTTCAACACCCTCCGAATGCTCCGCAGGATCTTCAAATGGATCCCCCCCGACACGAGAAAAACCATTACCCAGGCCCTTGTCACCAGCAGACTCGACTACGGGAACGCCCTCTACTCAGAAATAACAACCAAGCTCCTGAAACGACTACAACGAATCCAGAACGCCTCACACGACTGATCCTCGACGTCCCTCGATGCAGCCACATCACACCCGATCTGAGAGGCCTACATTGGCTCCCCGTCAACAAGAGGATCACCTTCAAACTCCTCATCCACGCACACAAAGCGTTACACAACACCGGATCTACATACCTCAACGACCGACTCAGCTTCCACACCCCCACCCACAGCCTCCGCTCTGCCAGCCTCGCCCTACCCTCAGTTCCTTGTATCCGGAAAACCACCGCCGGCGGCAGATCCTTCTCCTACCTCGCCGCCAAGACCTGGAACACTCTTCCCACCAGCCTACGACAGACCCAGGACCTGCTGGCCTTCAGAAGACTTCTCAAGACCTGGCTCTTCGATCAGTAGCAGCACAACCCCCCCCCCCCCCCCCCCCCAGCACCTTGAGACCCTCAAGGGTATGTAGCACGCTTTAGAAATGCAGTGATTGATTGATTTAGACCTCCTTGTCCCTTCTCTAGTTTTAGTTTTTGGAGGATTATTCTGGGTTTCTTGTCTCGCCAAAGGAATAATTTATCATTTGTTCTATCTTACGATGAAACTCGTCCGAGAGTGTGAGGGGGAGCATGCTGGCCAGGTAATTGCCCTCTGAGGTGACCATCATTTTGACTGTGTCTACTCTTCCCCACCACGTGATGAATTTGGTAGACCAGGACTCTAGTCGTTTTTTGATCTTTGATAGGGTTAGTTTCTCGTTGTATTCGCGAGTGGATTTCCGGCACTTCCCGAATTGGATCCCCAGGTACTTGACGAACCCAGGTTGCCAGGCTAGACCTGAGTCTCCTATTACCTCTCTGGATGTGTGTATGTTGAGTGGCATGCATTCAGACTTGTCCCTGTTTAGTTTCTATCCGGAATGGGCCGAGTATCGCGCTGTGGTGTCCATAAGGGCCGTGATCAAGTTTTATGGGTCCTCTGTTATTATGAGTATGTCGTCTGCATATGCTGCAATTTTAGCTGTCTCTTCATTGATGTTAATTCCCATTATCCTCTTGCTGGTCAGGATATCTTTAATCAGGGGCTCGAGTACTAGGATAAATAGGGCGGGCGATAGAGGGGAACCTTGCCTTGTCCCCCGTTGGAGATTGAATTGATGTGAGGTCGTACCATTAATAGCCATCTGTGCTTTGGGCAATTTGTACATTGCCACTACTTTCCTAATGTAGCTATCTCCTAGGTTGTATGTTCGCATAGACTGTTCTAGGAAATGCCAGGACACCCTGTCAAAGGCTTTCTCTGCATCTAGCATGACTGCTACCGCTGGTTTGTTCTATTTGGGTGATTGGTCTAGGACGTGGCAAAGGAGTCTTGTGTTATCATGGGACATACGTGATTTCAGGAAGTCTACCTGTGTGTTGTGAATCAGGTGAGGTAGAACGTTGTTCAGTCTTGTGGCTAGGATTTTGGCATAAATCTTACAGTCTGTGTTGATGAGAGAGATAGGTCTGTAGTTTTGGGTGAGCTGTGTATCCTTGCCTTCCTTTGGTATGACTATTATATTTGCTTCCATCATGGATTGTGTTATCGTCCCCTCTTTCTCGCAGTGGTTAAAGACTTTTTTCATTGTTGGTAGTAGGTGGGTTTGGAATGTCTTATAGAAGGATGCCGTGTAACCGTCTGGCCCCAGGGCTTTGTTGTCCTTAAGGGACTTGACCGCCCTTTCTATCTCCTTCGTATTTATTTCTTGCCCTAGTTCTCGTGCCTCTTCGTCTGAGATCTTGGGTAGGTTCAGTTTTTCCAGGTAAGCCCCGTATCCTTCTTGGTCTAGGGTCTCGTCTCTTTCATATAGGCCTTGACAGAAGTCTTTGAACGTGCGTAGTATGTCCTTTTGTTGGCTGGGTGTGTTGTTTGAGTCTGTGATGGAGGAGATGGTGTGTTGTCTCTGTTTGTGTTTAAGATATGATGCTTGGATTTTCCCGGCCTTGTTTGCCTCGCATAGATTGATTTGCTTGTATTTCTTTTATCCACAGACCTGCTCTTTCACTCAGGATTTTGTTGTATTCCTACTTTTTACTTGTGAGTTCATTTATTGCAAATGTTCTTTAGGGTGTTGTGCGAGGCTGGTGGTAGGACGTGGGACTGCGATTGTCTGTCCAGGGTGTAGTCTAGTGCTAGGTTGAAATCACCTGCCAGTACTGTCATATCATTTGGGGAGTTTGTTTCCAGCCTCCGTGAGACCCCCTTCCAGTATGTTGTGTCATCAGTGTTTGGGGCATATATGTTAGCTACCATTATCGTCCCGTCCCCCCTCCTCAAGTGTGTTATTAGCAGTCTCCCCTCTTCATCATGCTGTTTATTTACAATGGTTAGTTTTGAGTTCCTGTTTACGAGTGTGATAACTCCTCGCTTCTTGCCTATTGCTGGGGAGGATGTTACATCTCCTATCCATCTTGCTCTAAGTTTGGTCGACTCTTTAGTGGAGAGTTTGGTTTCTTGTAGTATTATGATATCTCCTTTGGTCTTCGCTAGGTACTCTAGTACTTTCCTTCTCTTGACGGGATGATTTAGACCTTTTACGTTTAGGGAAACTATCTTCAGGTCTTCTGATAAGGGAGTATTGTTATTCAGCTTAGTGGCTTTGTTGTTAAGGTGTGTCATGGCTTACAGTGTGTGTGCCTCGCCTTCCCTCTCGCCCCCCAACCTTCGTGTGTTTCACTAGTCTCAGATTGTGGGTTAGGCTGGTAGTAAAGAATTAAGGACTCTTTGGGACTAGTCGAGCTTATCAGAGCAGTAGACGTGTCTAACTCTATTGCACCAATCGGACAACACAAAGACATCACATAAACATTGACTTGAACCAAACTACACAGACGTACAATACTAACAAGACAGACTCCCTTCCCTGAACCCCCCTCCCTTCCCTACCCTCCTGCATTAAGCCCTCGTGCTGTAGACATGCGACGGCAAGATGCTCCCCCTCCCTGGGATATATATATATATATACTATTTGCCATATTAGTGAAGCTTAATATTAGACTTGCATATGGAATTTAAGTACTTAATTGTCTATTCAGTGGGATATTCACCTTGCGCACTTTGGCGTATTCAGAAAGAATATACGTATAAAGGGAAATCTTTTAGTCTCTCTTGGTTCCGCTTCTCGTCATTCTCCGTCGGGTTAAGTTGGATCTCGTTCTGGTTCCATTGTAGTGTTGTCGTATCCCTCTGCTAGAGTCTTGGCCTGTCTATCTCTTGGGGTAGGTGTTGTTGTCCGGAGGTATCTGTACAGTACATGAAGACTTACTGTGCTCTTTCTCTTTGTTCTCTGGTTGGACCCCCGTGATAGGACGCACGGGGGTGCTTGAGGTAGATTAGGTCAGCCTTACTCTGTACGTTCTAATATTTCACATGATGGGCCCCCTGTATTCGGACGCACGGGTCGCCTGAGGTAGATTTGGTCTGTCTGAGGTAGAGTATGGTCTTGTAGAGCATACTATATTGTGTCTGGTTGATTTGATGACGCTGTGGTCTTTACTTAACTCGTAGCTCCGGCGAAGCCCTTCTTTTACTTGACTGTGAGCTCATTGTTTCCATTTCCTGCTGTGTTGGGCCGCTTAGGTATCTGGATGGATCTCCAGGATTTTCGAAGAAATGTGCTTTACCTTTGTCTGTGATTTTGAACCTTGTAGGCCCCACGAATGAGAAAAGGATGCCCTCCTTCCTTAGTTTATCTCGTTGGTTCAAGAAGCCTTTTCTTGTGTCCACTGTGGGTTTTGAGTAGTCCTGTGTGAGCACTATCTTGTGGCCGTTACATTGCATGTTGTGGATTTTTCTTGCCACTCTGAATATGGCTTCCGTATGATGTGACCTTAGAGGCTTGCATATTATTGGACGTGGACCTGATCTGTTAGTTGTTTTGAAGGCCGGTACCCTGTAAGCCTTGTCCAGTTCAAGTGGGTTATCAAACATGAGATTCATGAGCTTCGGGATTAGATCCTGGATCAACGTCAAGCATGAGCCTACTTTGTCTTCCTCTCCCTCTGGTATTCCTAAAATCCTTATATTGCCTTTTCTATTGCGGTCGTCAAGCTCTGCTGTGTGCTTTAATAGTTTTTCTGTAGTCCTTGTTAGTGCCATGACGGTTTGGTTTGTGCGGAGGTCCCCATCTCCTATATCACTGACCCTTTGTTCCACTACCTTCAATCTGTTGTTTGCTTCATGTATGTCTGCTCTGACGGCGGCCAGTTCAAGTTGAATTGCGTCCGTGGTTTGCTTGGTCGATCTGGCCAGATCGTGTACCTCTGCTATCTTTTTGAGTATCATGTCCAGTGTGCTATTGATGTCTGGTTTGTGTGTTGATCGGCGATTCAGCGAGTATCTCAGGTGTGGTTTTCTTCGGGTGCTGCACAATCTTCCCCTCGTTGCCCGCTATTGCAGCGAGCCCACATTTCTGTTGGAGTAGCTCGAATCTTTTACTTCTGTTTTGAGCTCTGGGCTGATGTCCGAGCAGGTGTGATAGCACTGAGCTTGTGGAATCTGGCTTGATCTTGGGTGGTTGCTGCACAGGGCCTTCTTTGTGTTTTGGTAAACTCCATTTGGGTACTGCTGTGGTCTCCGTTGCAGATTTGGGTCGCTTGCTAGAGGCTCTTGCTTCTGCTACTTTTTCTTTCTCTTTTTTTTCCCCTTAATTTATTTATTTATTCAGAAGGCGGGTATCGTTAGCCTGACTTGAGTTACTCACTCCATTGTCTGAGTTATGATAGTGCTGGCACACAGCTAGTTATGGATCTGACTATTTATGGGTTGTACCTCTGCCACTGTGAGGCATCGGTGTTATCTTCACGCCCTGTGTCCTCACTATAACCTGTCCCACCACGGTTCCTTACTTGTACTCCAGTGTTCAACTTATCGACCTCCTTTGGCTGTCGGTGCTTCGTATGGGTCGATTTGCAGCCTGATCCTTATAGTCCTCAATTTTTATTCCACATGTGCGTCTGCCACGCTGGCACCAAGCTGCCTTCCCCCCCGAGCAGCACCTCTTACTACGCAGGGTGTGGTGACCCCTCGGCTTTTCAGGTTTTGTTCCGCTTGTTCACACTCAATCTTGGCACCTAAGATGGCGGCGCCCTTGTGTTTTGGTTTCGGTTTCTGTTGCTCTCTTCTCGGGGTCGTACAAGGCTTATGCCTTGGAGATAGTGTGTTAGGGTATGGTGATGGGGTCCACCGCGGGACGCTTTGGTGGTGTCAGCAGTGCCGCTTGTAATATCTCTTGTCTTACTCCATGCCAGGTGTGGTGTTGTCTCATGCAGTGTACAGCTCCGATCCGCTCGGCAGCTAAGATGGCGGCGCCCTTATAGTTTTGTTTTTACTGCCTCCTTCACTCCCGCAGTCTCCTTTACTCCCGCCGTCATATCCGTGTGGCTCCGTGCTGCCTATTTTTATTGTCTTTCGTCTTCTATCGGCACCTCTACCTTAGTATAGTGCAGTGGACTTCACTGTCTACTCCGTCTTGCTTCTTGCCTGTTCGCCTGCTCGCACTCTGTCAGCAGTCTGTGCTGATCTCTTGGCCAATAAGATGGCGGTATTGTTGTGGTTTCACTTTTGCAGCCTCCTTTCCTCAATACCCCCCGGCAGTTCCTACCTTCGTGGTTCAGTGCTGCCTATTTTGCCGTTTTTCGGTGCCTCTTTCTACCCAGAGTGTGGTGGACCTCCCTGTCTTCCCCGCCTTTTTATCGCTTGCTCACACTTTTTCGCTGCACCAGTCTGTGTTGTGCTCTCGGCATCTAAGATGACGGCGCCCTTGTGGTTTCGGTTTCTGTTGTTCCCTTCCCGGGGCTGTTTTTTCGGGCATGGTTGAAGGTAACGTGGGCTGTGTACCGGGGCGCGGGGGGGTCGCTGTGATAGTTGCTGCAGTGCCGCTTCTGTTACCTTTTGTATAGCTCGGCTTTAGGTCTGTAGGTTAGGTGGTGGTGTTCGCGGTGCTCAGCTCCGATCAGCCATCTTGAGATCACGGCTTACTTTCATCCGGCTGGCCTCTTTCTTCAGGTCTTTTCGGCGTACGCAGTCAATGCACTCCCCCTCCTCGATCAGTACACGCCCGACATCTTCCGACACCCTTATTTGGTTTTCTCTCCGTTCGTGTCTTCTTTAATTCGCTGTTTGACTCGCTATAGTGTTTTATAAACAGACAATATTAACTTCTAACAATAAGTGCATGCTCATTTAACAGAAGAAACAGTGGGGCTGTATATAGGCTCATTTTGCGTCAGCCTGTGCACATACCAAATAGTGTCAGTAACCAATGCAGCGGTTTCTGCAGGGGCTCCAATTGTACTTTGGATTTAGAAGTGACAATGGCTTACGATTGCTGACAACATGACTTTTCAGCCAGTGCAGTGATGCTGGGACCTGCCACAAGAAGTGCAGCATCTCTGTGGCAACGGTGAGTGACAGTGACATTGAGCTGTTCCCAAGCAAACGCGTGGACGTTGGATGCTAATTCATATTGGAAACCGATTCACGCCTTTAACTGACAAGATGGACTGGGGGACACAAATAAACAAAAAATGCCTCAAGCTAGCTCAGAACACGGTAGGCTGACCAAGCTATTTAGGAACTCCTTCCATAAACCCATCAGACCACTTGTGGAGATTTACAAAGTGCAAACAAGGGGTGCTACATTGTACGGGGCTGAACTTTGGAGGCATTGTCCTCTCAGAAACATTATCAAGACTGCGAACAATTTTGCTAGGCAGCTATTTGGTCTCCCCTTTAGCTTTCCCGTCACACCGCTTCACCTGGACCTAGAGGTGAGACCAATTCCAGAGGAAATTGCTCTCAGACCTCTAACCTTTTGGCGTCACTTATGGATAACCCCAGAATTGGCTATATAAAGGGGAGAGCTAAAGGAGGCCGTGGACCTACAGAGTGCTGGGGAATTACACGGGTTAGTTCACATTAGGGATACACTACTGAACATGGGTAGAGCGAGTCTATGGTATAACCCTGAGGAAGCATGTCCTACAATCTCCAGAAATGAACTGGTCTGGTGCTATAGGGAGGGTAAATTTGCCCATCTTCAGGGTAGCTCAGCAACAGGTACACTAACAGTTGCATTCCTGGGAGTTAAGGGCCAGTACATCTTAGAGTCTGCCTTGGATGACATACAACCTGCCTTAGCGAGGAAATTATACATACAATTCAGACATGGGGCTCTCCCTCTGTGCGCATTTTCTAACAAATGGGCAGGTACAAACTCTTTATATTGTCCTGCCTGTAGCAATGTAGAGGAGTCAGAGTTGCATGTATTTTTTTTTCTGCCCTGGCTATAAAAAAGCCAGACACCACTGGCTGATCTAAGTGTGCAGACAACTGGAGACCAAGCACGGTGCAGAGGCATTTAGGCTCTTGAAATATAACACTCAATCGCCTATTGTATTTGCGGTGTTCGCTTCCTACTCTCTAAGTGGTGTGTGCTTGAGTCACTTTTGGTTACCATCCCACAGGCCTAAGCTGACAACGTTTTTTATTGTTTTTTAACAGGACATGGTCCATTTTTAACCAATTTTTACTACTTGTGGTTTTAAAGAGTACTCATTTAGGGCCAGATGTAGGTAAATCTAATTTACCGATTCTAAAATACCGAGTCATACCGAATCGGTATTTCAGAATCGGAAAATGAGATGTAGATAAAAAATTGGTAAAAATTACCGATTCGGAATCACTCGGTATCTGAAATCGGTATTTACCGATTCGGTATTTACCTACTCGGTAAAATCCGAATCGGTAAAACCCATACATACCAACGGGCCCATGGCCCATAGGAATGAATGGGTAGTACCGAATCTGTAAATACCGAATCGGTAAATACCGAGTCGGTAAAATCCAATTCGGAAATTTGAAACTGACAAACATGTGAGCCTGTGAACCAATCAGGAACTCCAACCACACCCAATTCCAAAGGCACTGGGGAATCAACCAATCAGAATCAAGCACCCCTCCCCAGTACCTGGGACTGGCCACGCCCATGCAGGTGCAGAAACCAACAGTCAGGAGAGCAGGAGGACAGAGTGAGGAGCAGGCTTCCCTGAGCTAACCAACACAGCACCATGGAGAGTCAGGATGCACAGAGGGATGCTGCAGAGCACAAAAGGAAGCAGAAGTTCAGCCAAGAAGAACTGCAGGTGCTTGTTGCAGAGGTGGCAAGAAATTACAGCAAGATATTTGGGAAGCAATCACTGCATGTAGCAGAATCCATCAAGCGCAGCACCTGGATTGAAATACAAGGCAAGGTAAATGCCATCGGTGTCACCCACCGTGAACTGGAAGATCTTAAAAAACGGTGGTATGACATCCGCATCATCACTAAGAAGAAACTAGCTGCCCACCGCAAGGAATGTGCTGTAACAGGGGGAGGAAGAAACCGAGCCCCACGACTCACCGACATAGAGGAGCTGGTGGCATCCACCCTTGAGCCTGAATGCAGCCACGGCATCGGGGACGCTGACAGCTCAGCAAGAGGTGCGAAGAAACAAGGTAAGATGCAAGTACATTGTCAATTACACATTTAACTATTCTCCTCACACACTCTGTGTGTCCACATCATACTCCTGACCAGGTTTTACAAATGTTCTGCAATGCATCATGGGAAATGTAGTAATGGGTAGACACCTCTAAGCAGTCTGCATGCCATGCAGCAAGGGAAGCAACAGACAACTAGCATAGGCAAATTGAGAGACAGGCAAAAGTGCAATAGTAGTGTGTTTAATCATGAGACACAGGTGAACCACTCCACTGACACAATGTCCATGTCTGTCCACAGGAGAGTCAATGCACAGCACAGCAGAGGATAGAGAGAAGAGGAGGGAAGAAGCTGGACCCAGCACATTACACAGAGGGAAGGACCAAGAGCAGGCAGCCCAGTCACCTGAGGAGCCAACAGCACCACAGCCACAGTCCCCTCTGTTATTTGGGAGTCAGGAGACAGGAGCGGCTGCACAGTCCCCCACCCCCACAACACCATCCCCAGTGCTGGGAAGGGCAAGGTGCCTTGATGTGCCCCCTCGCCGAATACTGGAAACATCTGAGGAGGAGGAGGAGGGTGACACACAGGAAACAGCCAACACTGAGCAGCTGCCCACTCCCAGAGTTTTGCGGGCCAGTGTCCGAGGGCGAAGGCCACGGGAGGCAAAGGATGTGCGTCAGGTTCAGGGGGCCTTCTGCGGACTGGAGGCCACCATGGTCAAAGTACATCGCCTGCAGGCGAAAGCAATGATGGGGGTTCAGAGGCAGGCACGCACAACAAACAACAAGCTCGATGCAGTAGGCAAGGGCATTGGGGAAATATCTGAGAGCATGCAGTCAATGGCATCTGGCATTTCCGACATAACACAGTGCATGACTGTCCTGTGTGACAAGTTGGACAGGGACCATTTGGAGAGACGCAAGGCTCGTGTTGATGTGAGGCAGCAGACAAAAGCCCTGAACAGGTTTGCTACTGCTACCACCGTGCTGTGCAGACGGTCAGTGGCGATGCAGGATGCCATTGTGCAGTGCTGCACCAATTTATCAGTAGGAATGGCCAGAATGACCTCTGCAATGGAGCTCATGCTCGCTCAACAGACTGGCACTGGAGGCAACACTTGTGTGTTGGAAAGTGAGGGGTCCACCAGCAGGAGTGGCGCAAGCACTCCTGTACAAGACTTGCGTAGGAGCGGCAGGCGTCGGGCAAGTGAGACAGGCCACACCGAGAACATTGAGACACAGCCACAGCAGTCCGTGGCCACAAACATTGACTTTGCCCTCCACCCAAGGAAGAGGTCACGGTGGTGTTAACCGTGACAACACAGTCATGGACAGTTTGATATTGTGTGACCGATGTGTGCTATCAATGCAGTAGCGTAGTGAATAATAAACTACGTACGCCATTAACTTTGCCTGCCTGAGTCTCATTACTCACTCAGAAATATTGCTGTGTGACCTCTTCCCGTCTCAGTCTCCCATCTGTAGCTGCTGCTGGTACTGTACCGTGGGGCTCTGCCACTTCTGTGTCATCATCAATGTCCTCATGATGTGTGATCTCCACCTCTGTGCCTTCCTTTGTGGCGAGATTATGTAACATTGCACAGGTCGCTATGATTTTGCAGCAGATGATTGGGGTGTACTGCCGTGCCCCTCCACTCTTGTGGAGGCAGCGAAACCTGCTGTTAAGGAGTTTAAATGTGCGCTCCACAACGTTTCGTGTAGATCTGTGAGCCACATTGTACCGCCTTTCACTCCTGGTGGATGGGTGGAGGTAGGGGGTGAGCACAAAGGACCGCAGGGCATATGCACTGTTGCCTAGGGGGGAGAAAGAATGACATTAATTGCATGTACATGATACGTAGATCTGCTGTGAGTGTCATGGTGTGTCAATGTGATTTACCTAGCAGGTATCCATTTCCAAATTCTCCGGCAAGTAGGCGTCTGTATATTCCACTATTCTGGAATATGTAAGAATCATGGGTACTTCCAGGGAACTTCGCAACGATGTCTGTGATGAGGTTCCCTGCGTTACATATGACCTGTACGTTGATGGAGTGCGTTGACTTGCGGTTTCTGTATATGTGCTCTGTGGCTGCAGGTGGACAGAGTGGTACGTGGGTACCATCGATGCAGCCTATCACGTGAGGGAAGTGTGCCAGGTGATAGAAGTCTGTTTTTGTTTTTGCTAGGTCTGCTGGTATAGCAGGGAATGAAATGTAATGCTCCATCCTCTGCATCATGGCGTCAAGAAACCTCCTGAAGAAGCGGGACAGGCAGCCCTGGGACACACCACCCACTGCAGCTATCACACTCTGGTAACTCCCAGAGGCCAGCAGGTGTAAGCTACATAGCACCTGGACATGGGGTGGGGTGGGATGGCGTGGGCCCTGGGTGTTGGGTGCTCCAGGAGTGGGTGTAGGTCCCTGATCAAGTCCTTGATGGTGTCGGGGTGTAGCCTGTACCTCTGGAGTATTTCTGGCTCTGTCAGTTGGAACAGTGTTATCCTCTGCCTGTACACTTGTTCCTCCCTTTGCCATTCTCTCTCTTCTGCTGCCTGTAGTCTTTGCCGCCTTGCTATGACGTAAAAAGCCGCCATTATGGTTCCAGAGGTGCATTTTGGGACTCTTTTTATGGCCCTCCCCTGGTTACCACCTGCATTCAATCCATGGTAAATACCAACTCATAAATACAGAATTTCCGCAAATTCGGTATTTTTGGGCTTTCCTACATCTCCATGGCCATTTTTTACCGTTTCTTATTTACCGATTCGGAAAATAGGAATTCGGTAAATATGAATTCGGTATATTCCGCCTCGGTAATTATACCGACTCATATTTACCGAGTCGGAATTATACCGACTCATATTTACCGAGTCAGAATTATACCGACTCGTGTTTTCCGATTCGGTAAATATTAGGCTCCTACATCTCATTTCATGGATACCGGTCGGTAACGACCAAAATTACCGATATTTGGCCGTTACCGACCGGTATTGGGCTACCTACATCTGGCCCCAAGTGTTTTACGAACATGAAATCTCACAGTCTAATCCTCGCTTAATATTAGTATATTTTAACGGGGAACTCTGTATGTGTTGTTTGTGTTTTTGTTTACCTAACGGGGTGCTGACTCACCGATTGTAATTGCAAAATAGGATTGGGGTCTGAGATTGTGTACTTTAGGATTGTTTTAAATGTATTGTATGGCTTACTGCATGCACACTTTTATGGTCAAATGACCAAAATAAAGTATTTGAAATGAAATGAAAATGATTCACACCTATTAAATTCTGCAAGCACCGACTGTCAATCTTTGTACCGCACCCAAAATCGTCTGAAGCTACAACAGATTTTTTTAATTTTGTTTACATCAATGTCACCAAAATTACATTGCTCTCACAAACTCAATGTCAAAACTTTCAAATACAGTGCTTCGGCGACAGGCTCTAAATCATGCACATCAAAGGATACCTTTGTCTTAAGTGACTAAAATAGGAAAAAGCCCGTCTTGACTGATTAGCCGCATTTCTACACATCAGGAGCCCAACCTTGCAGTGAAATAATTAATTTCTCATTTTGATGTGACATTGAAACACCGGATATTCCAGCAGGCTTGTTTTAAGAGGAATTTTAAGAGATAGGCCGTAGCTGCAAAAACACAAGAAACTGAACAATTAGTGTGCGTGTGCTAGAAAAAAATAAACAGCGATCTTGGAGGAATAGTAGGGGGGCAAACAAGGCACAGGGAGACAAGCAAAACAAATCAAAGAACAGCATCCCACGCGTAGTGTGTGCGCACTGGAACATGGCACAGGGAGACAAGACTAGAATAAATTAAACAAAAGAGAACATGCAGCGTGCACGTCGCTGCTCGCTCCTGTGGCAATACTCCATGGGAGTTAACTTTTGAAAAAAGTGGCACATGCTCCAACCAATAGCCATTTGCAGGCTATGATTTTGGAATGACACAGACATAAACCAATCCAAACCGGTGGGCTGGGTCAGACCCCACAGAGTACATACAACAGATCATCCTGCAGCACAATCTGTGTGTTGCAGCAGAAGTTGACCTTAACATTAAACAACTTAGTGGATCTAGCTGTAACTAAACAAAACACAGATCACTCCAGCAAGTACATTAACCACCAGAGTTTTCTTAAAATTACTAGTATTTCCTAAGATTTGCTGGGCAGAGAAATGATCTCGGCAGCAAGTGCCTTAACCCCATATGATATTTTAAAATGCACCCTTTGTGACCAATTAAGCCGTAACGGATTTACTGTCATTATTGTCCTTCTAGTCAATTTCTTTGCAGTAGAGTTAAAAAAATAAATGTATATGTTGACCACAAGGCTGATTTTCATGGCTGTGCCCCTCACAACTCCACCCACTTTCCGTTGCCCACCTTGACGCCCAATTTATGGGCTCCCGGAATATTTGTTTCCAATTATAGAACTGGGCCTACTAGGAAAGTGACAACCCAGGTTTCCTATCAATTGCTATCAATCTCTACTGTTTTAAGTCATTTAGACTAGAGACTAGTATGGTAGGACATTAGCATATACCCATTAATTATATCCTAGAATGCATGTGCCCCGCAGGAAATCCTTAGGATAAGTAAAATTGGTTTGGGACTTAATCAGAGTTGTACAAACGGGGTGGCAGAACACGAGTCGTGGGAACACGCGGGTGGACGGTGTCCACCCACTATTTTCACAGAGTGAACGCCGTCCACCCTGCCAAGATGTTGGGCCCCACTAAATAATGTGCTAAACTCGTTCCTGTGTCATTTCCACTCTGGGACACTTTCAGCAGTGCCTGCACGTTGTCTGCTTTCCATCTGAAACAAGCAACAACGTGCAGGCGGAGACGGGGCTTTCTTATTTTAGACTTCTGTTGGGCCCATATCATAGGCTGAATTTGAGGGCTTGTCCTCCTTCTGTTCGAGTCTCCTGGATGGGAGCAGTTAGGAGCCTCACACCTAGAAGCAAATTCAGCAGAGGGGAAACAAAGGTTAGCACTTCACACATACTTAAGAGAGGCAGCTTTTCACTTTGTTCAGGCTCTGTTTACTAGATTTGGATGCACTGTAAGAATGTCAGATGTGTTGATCTTTCCCAGTATTTACATAAAATAAATGTAATTTAAATAGCGCTTACTAGCCCTAAGAAGGCATTGAAATAATTTAAATACCACTATTTTCAGAGTGCTTCACAGCACACTAATGTATTAAAGTTGATTTTATGATGTTTTAAAGATATTTCCTGATTTTTAATACTGCTATTTTATGTGTCTTTTATGATTGTTCAAATCGAATAAAGACTAACTGAACTGAACTGTATTAAAGTTGTGGCTTGTGATGCCACTTCCTATGATGTTAATTCCTGTGATGTCACATGTAATGTCATACCTGTGATGTCACGCATCGTTATGTCACTTGTATACTGCCTAACTAGGTTAGTCCCCCCACGTCCTTTTATTAGGACGTGTGCCCTGGGGGTGGGGAGAGTAAAAATAAGCGCTTATGGTTTCCACAGATTCGCGGACAGCACCTTGGTGAAAAATTAGGTTAACTCGTTTAGAAACAACACAAAAAAAGACGAGCTTTCTTTCTTTCTTTTAGTGTGTGGAGGGTTTAGAACGCTGAGACTGGAGGAGTCAAGTCAAGGGCACGGGCACGGGAGCTACAGACAGGTCTGAATGATTCAGCCGCCGTTTGGGCAGTGATAGTAAGCACAGCAGTGCTCCCTGGCGGTCGCCGCCGGTACTGCTCGCTCGTTTCGGCTCTTTCATCAACGCTGAGCCTGCAGACGGAGATGGGGGAAGTCTGCCAGTGACTCACTCCCCGGCATCACCCACTCACGGACTTTCCTCTCACGGGAAATCGATAAATACTCAGCGCATACCAGGAGCGGCACAGCAGCACCAGGCAGCGCAGAGCAAAGAGCACAGTGACAGCAGAGCGGGCGAGACAAGACAGGGCAGGACTGACAAAGAGCGCCGGAAGCAGACAGCATCTCAAACACCACACCTGTCCCAGCCTCTCGCCGAGACACCGAGGAAGCATTGCATCCGGAGCTCAGAGATTGTGGACACTTTACCTCGCCGGCACTATCATGCTCGGACCCCGGCCCCTGCTGCTGGCTCTCTGCTGCCTTTGGCACCTCCCAGCCACCGTCGCCGTCACAGGTGAGATACCCTGAAGTCTGGATGGTGGGAAACTTTGAAAACAGACAGCAAACAGGGGAAAGAGCGGCTATGGAGGGAAGGGAGCTCTCTGTACATGCTTCACTTCCACACACGTGGCTTAATATTATATACGATGCTGGTAACATTTTGCACAACCCCATCTGCGTAACTTTGGTCATACTTGCCCGTGTGCTCGCTGTACCGTGTGATATCTGGAATTGTTCGCGTTTACACGCACGCGGGGACTATCTGTGACCATGGTTATATTTGCACACATGTCGGCGTAATACCTGCACACATACACACGTAATGGCTGCACACTAGAGGCTAATTTCGCGCTGCACAGCCCAAAGTCTGGGATTTTCTGAAATCACTGGATTTATTTAGACTGGGAAGTCCTACAGTATAAAGAGACCTCCATCTACGAATGTCACTCCCATCTACAGTTACAACCCTCCAACCATGGGACATGCTGTTGGCAGTTATCACCTCATCTGCAGGCTTTTTCTGGTCATCCTACCCCTATTACTACTACACTTAGTTTATCTTATACCGTTTTTTCACTCTTTAAATGCCTCCCCGAACTGCCCGGAGTCCTTTCCACGTTTTTAATGAAGCACACATTCTCTGCTGTTCTGTTTATAATGTTTGCTTTAAACAGGACACTGCCCTTTGACCCCACTACAATCGCTGCCAGGCCCAGAGACGCCGGGTGCCCCCCCTCCGTCGTCTGTGACTCCAGATGCTGTGTGCCCTGGCTCCAGGGCCGCACCTCTGCCCAGATTAATCATTAAAATGTGCACTTCTGGCTTTCACGTGCCCTTCCCAGTCCCTGGCAGCTCATTAACTGCCAGTAGCGATCTGAAGCTGCAGCTACTGTGGAATTGTGGGTGAAAACAGGGACATACCTACCGATGGTGCAGATGGTGCAGCGGCACCAGGGCAGAGGAGCCAGAGTGGCCCTCTCTGCACTCTAATTAGGGCTGGATTTTACCACCCAACGGCGTGGGCGAAGAGGGGTTTAAGAGGGCTAGTTTTTCTTGTTCTTGCCTGCATTAAGAACCATGTGCCATTGCCAGTGCCACTCCACGCACCAACTGAAACACTCCATCCTACTTCAATGTAAGGCAATGTGTGTATTTTTAAGAACCGCCTGAAACCTGTGTACCCGGCTGCTTGGGGAAATATTTGTTTTCATCAGAAGTTGTAATTTTTTTTTCTTTCTACCTCGAGAGTATTCTATGTCGCAGCAGACAACGCTTTACATTATATAAATCCGTCGCTATTTAACTACCCCAAAGCAAAAGGCCGGACTGCTCATTAGCCCACCGGACCTTTCTCTTGGGGTACGGGGCTGAAGTCCCCGTTGTCCGGATTTTGAAGCTAAGCTCCAGGGCTGCGGTTGGCTCTCTTATTTTTTTTTTGTGTATTTTGTTTGCACATATTCCTTTTGCACAAACCTGGTTCAAGGGCATAAGAGCGTTTTACAGCAGAACCAGACTACTTTTTAAACTTGTTTTCCTTTTTAGACACCGAGCCACCCCTCTCCTAGCCATACCCATTTATTAAGAGACCAGTTTTTAAGGCCTTGCCGAGTAACAAAAGGTTGGATTTCTTTTTCAGATCCAAGGGCATAGAATTCCCTAGTTTGGCCGTTCCCACAACGAGCAGTTCATTTTTTGTAATAACTGAATATTGTAAGGCTGATAAGGGCACCCAGGTCCATGCATATAAAACGGCTGGAATCACACATTGCCATCAAGTGGTGACGCTGGGATTAGTGGTTGGTCCGCAGAGTTGAGGCTAGAAGGTACATCCTGACTCAACTGTTCCCCTGCGTGTTGCTCCTGGCTGTGCATTACCTGAAGCAGCCTTGAATGCTCAAGATAACTCGAGGCTCCAGAGTGTCTGAACCAGTGCATGCCCCAGTGCCATTGGAGGCCTTCTAGCCTGATTAGAATAGTAAACCTAGAACCAGGGCCACTAAAATGTATGCAGTAGTGAAGGGATACATTATGCGGCAGAGTTGCACAAATTGTTTCTTAAAAAAAGGGGACGTTATACAACATGTGGCATATATCATAGCATTATTAGGTCATTATACTGATCCGTTAACTCGTGTTTCACACTACCCAACCTACTGGTACCGATTTTAATGGCAGTTTACAGCAGTGCTAAGAGGGGAACTCTTACATTTTGCAAAGTATGTGGCGTGGCTTTGCACCCCGTGTAAAGAAGGATTTTAGTAACTTTTGATCCGTTTGAGCTGGAAACTTTTTTTGTTAAATTCTGCATATTATGGAAAGATTGTGTGTGTTCAATTCATATATAGATTCAAAATAAAGTAGTAGCCACATTTTTGAAGGGCACTTCTGAGAACATTATCAAAGTGTTTGATTTCGATCGAACATGCTGCCCATTGTCACTCTTGGTACAAAAGGGGGTGGTGATGGACGGAGCATCTGAACCAATCAAACACCCACACCCAGTCAAAAGATCTGGGTTTGATCCATCACCGTTCTTTAGCCCACTCTGCCACCCCAGTTCAGACATGGCCATATGCAAATCAGTCTGACCCTGTGCCTCATGGGAACAGTCCAGCCCGAACTGCCAAGCCATGCCTTCCCTGGACCGGAAAAAAGCTTCTTGAGCACACTGCAGACAGAAGGGTATAATAGTGCCCTTTAACCTCTACGTAAGCAAGCACTTGATCAGCAGCTTTAAAAATTTTGCTGTAAGATGTGTTTGTGTGACCAGTGTAGGTGCTCCTTCACAACTCACCCCAAATGTAGACCAGACATCAAGTACCTGGCTCCTTGGCACTCTTATTCTGGCAACTAACCAAGGCCGCTTCTGGTCTAAGGCCCCATCTTCCTGACCCTGCCCTGAGGGCTAGGGTAGATTGTTGTAGAAGAGCGTGTTTGGTACTTTAATTTCATTCTGTAAATATGCTGATTTTTAAATACACATGGTTTTATTTCATTCTGTAAATGTAACTGCTATAGATTAATTTTTGGCCTTATTCTCCTTTTCTGCAGATGCTCCGGCCTTCCCCACAGCTGTAAACATCACCTGGTCATCTTTGAACTTTAAGACCATACTGGAGTGGCAGCCGAAACCGACCAACTTTGTGTACACTGTGGAGATCTCTGGGTAAGGGCGCACATGTGTGTTTTGTGCACAATCTGATACTCATGTGGCTTGTTCAATGGCTACCAGGAATACAAAAAGGAGATCTGAGGGTCCTCTACCTGAAGAAGGGGCTACTGAGACCTTGGAAGCTCATATATGGTGCAAACCTGGTGCTCGTTTCGTCGGCCTACAACTGTAATCGTTGCCTATAGGATGCAGCATTATTTCCTGGATGCCTGCTCAGACCAGGTCCTTATAAGCAAAATAGCTCATGTTGCACAACCCGGTGAAGTAACCATCTAAGTGGACTATGATCATAAGAAATACAACAAAGGGAGCCATGGAGCAAAGCTGCCACTTTACTGAAAATCACAAAATGCACCCCATTATTCATCCACCACACGGCTAAGCGCTAAGCTTCCATCACACAATAACCACACCTCGACGGAGCTTGCCACGTGTGAAAAAGACAAATTGCTGGAGTTGCGTCTGTTTTCAGACAAACTCTAGCAATGCGTCAATTTTGCACCTACAGGTACGTCAGGAACACTGACGTATCTGTGAATCCTTGCCACATGGAGCACCACACAGTAAATTAGACGCATCCATGGTGTCACAAGGATGGCGGACTGAAAAGTGTTGCTTCGCTGTTTTCCCGCAGCGATGCAACACTTTTCATAAATGAGGCCCGGTGTTTTTAATTGGTTTATCTGAGCTTTTCTTCAAGCAGACACCAAAACTATCTTCTTCTCCTTCTCTTTCTCTTTTTTTTTTTTTTTTTATATAGCGCAAACTCGACCCGAAGGTATCCGAGCGCTTTACATGAGCACCAGTTGCGTTACAGACTTGACACGTTTAGGTAAGGGCAGAATAAGTGATTTGCCCATTATCACAGTATGTTTGAGGACTTTAAGTCTCCCTCCAGACTCCCCTGGTTCCCCAGCTTCAAAGTCGGCTTAATTAACTGTTCACTCAGAGGCAACCGGCGCACTCACAAGATCATATCTCAGAATTCTTAAAATGCAGGAGAACGAGTCTCAGGTGCTGCTGCTCCTGACTTGTGTGCATCGTGAAGCCACTGTGGGAGTTTGGCTACAAGACACTCTTTCAGTGTTGGCATTGATATCAATATGGTTTAGCCTATTTCAAAGCTTTCCTATTTTTACTTTTTGGAGATAAGGGGAGGGAGTGAGTGGCATGGTGAGGAGTTGATTTGCCCAAGATCACATAATTTGTTCAAGTAGTGGAACTATCCTTAGAACAAACAAATGTTGTTTGGCTTTCGCAGCCAATGGAATAACCGTTTACTATTTATTCTGCCAATTGTTTGTGATGTCTATTGGGTAACACCAACAGTGGTGTTTGGAAACACCTTGTCTGGCTTGATTCAAAGGTTAAACTGCAAAATGTGTAGCCTCAGCACCCCAGGTTACAGCTCGCATGAGCACTGATACTGTGCCAAGGCTGTGTAAAAGGGTGGTGGCTTTTTTTGTGACGGTGCTTAAAAAGGATGCTCCGTTTGGTCACTGGCGCTTCATTGCATGTTTTACATACGTGGCCAGTCTTTGGAAAAGGTTTAAAGTGCTTCTCTGCGACATGCAATTGTACCATTCTGTAAGACAAGCGTGAAGGTATTCTTTTCTTCAAGGGCCTGTCCAGTAAAGCAGACAGCTCCTTCAAGCCATTTTCCAGCACTTGCATTTCATCCCTAACAGTACGGACTTAAACCCAGCATGGTCGGTGCCTTTTTCTATAACACTTCACTAGTCTGGCCCTTTAACCGGGAAGGGTGTGTGGGCCTCCAGAAATTCGCTACTCCCCAATACCCGGCGAGCCTGTTTCACAAGAGCACAGCCTGCACAGGCCTGCATGAACAGCTCACCCCAAGCACCGGTTAAACCAGCTCCCTGCAGGCGGAGCAGCCCATTTTCTGCATGTTGTAGGGTCGGGCCTAAGGCCCTCATGCTGGGAAATGACTGGGACGCAGGACACACTGCTGGCTCGGTGCAACTGGCCCAGAGCACGTGCGCTCGGCCTCTTTTATTGGTACTGTGTCACATGACCTGTGACATCAGTGGTGGGTGGGTGTTCAGTGTAGTTACAGGCTCAGCACTAGAATGCTGACTTGTGCTGGGCATTACATCCCTCCCCAAATTGGTTAAAAAGTAAACCAAACATGAAAAGTCCAAACACCTGTGGGGGAAAGAAAACACAGAAAATAACATTGGACTTGCGCTTTCAAAAGAGTCTCTTTGGCTGCTTGCAAGCCGCAGGCAGTATAGTTCTTGCGTTTTGAATTAGCAGTTTTTGCGTTTTGAATTAGCAGTTTTTGCGTTTTGAATTAGCAGTTTTTTGGTGGCACGGTTCTTAGTTGTTCGGCGGGTTCATTCTTTCTCTGTCGGCTGTTTTCAGCCCTGCCTTCTGCTTTGCTCTCTTGGTGACGAATGGTTCAAGAGATGGATGACGTGGTTGTTGTTTGCCTTCCGGCTACTTTTCTCCAAGCTGGTTGCGTGTTGTTTCCAGGCAGGCTTCAGTGTGTTTCTTAGCAGGTGAATAGAGTAGGTGCGAACATCCCTCTCACTAGGATGCCCCTCTTGCCGGTTTTCTTCTGCCACAAGATGTCCGGGAGGACCTCTTTGCCAGGTTTCCACTGGACTGGTGTTTTTGGTCGCGTTGCTCTACCATAGCCTTCGGGCCGTGAGCAGGGCGCTCCACGAACCTCACCGTCGTGTCCTAGTTCCACCTGAAGGTTGGGTTGTCGACTCTTCATTGCTCTCGAGGCTTTCATCCTCTTGAGTCCTGCAGACGTGCTTCTGTAGATTTGTCTCCCGTTTGGGACTTGCTGCCACCAGAGTTCCTTGAGGCCTCTTCTTGGGTTGCCACGGGTCGGTGTGGAGTGGTCAGTTCATCAGCTGGATGTGTGAGCGCTTTCGCCATTCGATCTTCCGCCAACCCCAGAGGTAGATGTCTTCAACAGTCTATCTTGCTCCCTTCTGCGTTCGCCATGTGGATGGATGACTCGTAGGTGGTTGTCTTTGGTCTGCTCTGCCGGTGCTCTTACCAGGCTTGTTCTCCATTGCACTCCGGTGTTCCAGTGCCTGTCACCTTTCTTCTTTTCTTAGTGGCGGTGGCCACTCTGTTCTTTCTTCATTCTTCTTAGCTTGACAGTCGTGCCAATCTGATTGCGTCTTCCTTCTTTTCTTCTTAGTGGCAGTGGCCACTCTGTTCTTTCTTCATTCTTCTTAAGTGACTGGGTGTCACTCTGACTTCTCTTTCCTTCCTTTCTTCGGTGGCAGTGTGCCGCTCCGATCTATCTTCTTCTCTTCTCCTCTTTTCGCAGCGTACCCTGTTCCCCCTTTCTTCATCTTCTCTGGCCAGGCTTCCCCATGCAGCGCGCGCACTCTGCACGTGTCTTCCTGGTCTTGTCCTAGTCCTAGGACACTAACTTCTCATTACTCGCTTCCCAGGGTTAGCGTCGCGACCTTCACATCTTCTTCCTGTTGCTTTCGTTGATTTGTGTGGTTGAAGTTCGTGGGTCTAGGTCGTCGGACCGTGCATTGTTTGAACTTCTTGGACGTCGTGCTGGTCCCTTCTGCCGGGGTCTGGCAGGTAGGATTTGTGGTGCTGAGCTTCTTGGACCTCGTGCTGGTCCCTTCTGCCGAGGTCCGGCAGGTAGGCTTCTTGGTGCGACCATCTGGCTGGTCGACTTCGTGCTTGGTGACCAGGCTGAGTGGTCAGGTTGCTTTTGTGATGTATCATCAATGCTGCGGGTTGTCTGCGCAACCATTTCCTGTTCATCGCAGTTGAGTTGGTTTGGTGCGCATCTGGGAGCGCTCTTCATGTCTTCTCTTGTGACTTGCTGCTTTGGGCTAGTGCTGTCCGCACTGCTGCGCATTAGCGTCATGCGCTTTCGCACTTCCTCGTGCTGGGTTCTAGAACCATCGTTGGTTCGTGTGGGGTGTTCTTACTTTCGCCATTCTGTTGCAGCGATGGCCTGTGGCCACCAGGCATCGCTGTCTTCTTTTCTGGCGTTGTGTTGATGCTTCTTGAGTGTTTGCTTCTGGAGGGTTGCGTCACCGCTCCATGGGTCTTCTTCTGGTCGTGCTTCTTCTTTGCGCTGTTTGCGAGTTTTGTGAACTTCTTCTTGTGGGCGCAATTGTCGCGCGTTCTCTTGGATGTCCTGTGAGGAGTCGTGGCACTCCTGGCGCGCTTCTGGGATTTCTGGCGCTTTCCTGGGGTTGTCTTTGCGCTTCTTTGGGCTTCTGGCGCGCTCCTGCGCCGTCGCCTTGTTTCCTTCTCAGGCTGTGTGGTTACTTGGTGGCGTTCTGGAGAGCTAGTGTTCTTTGTGGTTCTGGAGTGTTCCTGCGCTCTTTGAGCGCTTGCAGCCTGTTGTCCCCTGCTAGGAGTCTGCTGTCCTGTGGCACCCTTGGGGGCTGCTAGGGCAAAGCTGCAGTGATCACTCGCCTTGCCGCAGGCTTATCTATGAGCTGTTCGATCCCCTCACTGCAGTGTTCCTAATAGGCCACTAGATGGCAGTGCAGATCAGGCAGCTTTCCACCTGATGCGTGTCTCGCTGGTCGTGGCTGGGTGGAGAGGAGCAGGTTCTGGAGTAAAAGGCAAACACACTCAGGCCACGGGACACGAGCTGATCAGGCAAGTGGAGGGGTCTTTATTCACTTATGACGGCTGGTGCAGCTCTGATTTATCTGGGGCAGCGCTAGTTGTGCTGTGGTCTTCCCTTTTTGTTGTTCTCCTCGAGCCCTCCGCCCGCCGCAGCCTCTCGTGTCTCATGCTGCGCTGGGCGGAGGAGGGCTGGTGCTGCTGCTAAGAGTCCTCCCGCTGTGTTGATGCACGGGCGGGCGTTAGGGACATCTCGCTTCGTTTGGCCTCAGTCTGTATGCTGCCATTGTTCCTTAGCACCCCGCCGCTGCAGCGCCATTTGTCACACGCTGTGCGGCGGGTGATGGGTGTTGGTCGGTCTCCGGGCCGCCGCTTCTTTACCTTCTTTTCCTTCTCTGCGCCGGGGCTGAGTTCGCCGGTCTACGCAGGGGAGGCTTGGTGCTTTCTTTACCGGCTGTGAGCCGGGCGCTGGATTTCTCGCTTCCCCACCCCGCTGCTGCAGCCTTAGAGATCACACGCTGCGCGGGGTGGAGGAGTGTTGGCGCTTTGCGGGTGGGCTCCGCTTACTTAAATTAATGGCCCGGCAGCTCTCCTCACGCTGCGGGCTCCTTTTCTCGACCGCCGCGGCAGCTTTGGTCAGACGCTGCGCGGCGGGGCGGAGATGGTTGCATGCAGGCCGCGGGTGGGCTCCGCGAGCCTTGCTTGGTCATCGGGGGCATTTGCGGCCGACGCCGCGTCGCAGTAGGCAGGCCGCGGGTGGGCTCCGCTGGTCTTGTCTTTATAACGGGGCAATATCTGGCGCCGCTCCCCCACCTTAGGGGGCACAGTCAGTGTTTATAGCGGGTGAGCTCCGCTTTGTATAGTCCTGGGCAGCGCTAGCGGGCGGCCGCCATTATCGCCGTTGTGATCATCGCGGGTGGGCTCCGCTTTTGGTGGTGTACAGTCTGGGCTCACCTTCGGCCGACGGGCCTGTTCTTCAGCGGGTGGGCACCGCGATGGCTCCGCTTGTCTTCTTGGGGCTCCGCCACGGCAGGGCGGACCACGGCAGGCTGGAGAGGTGCGGGGTGAGCTCCCGGTCACCTCCTCCTTCTTCTCTACGCCCGGGGCTCGACACACGCCCCACGGGCCTCTCGGCGGCCGGCTCGAGTCTTCGCAGGGGGTGCTCTCAGGCGAGCAGCATTCTCTTCCCCTTTTCCTCGATGATGTTTAGAGCTGTGGCACGCGTGGACACAGCTACCCTCGTCGCCATTGTAGGGTCGGGCCTAAGGCCCTCATGCTGGGAAATGACTGGGACGCAGGACACACTGCTGGCTCGGTGCAACTGGCCCAGAGCACGTGCGCTCGGCCTCTTTTATTGGTACTGTGTCACATGACCTGTGACATCAGTGGTGGGTGGGTGTTCAGTGTAGTTACAGGCTCAGCACTAGAATGCTGACTTGTGCTGGGCATTACACATGTGTCCTGATAACTGCATGCAAAATGGAGTCGCGTTAGCTGCATAATCACACAACCTGGTCTCAAGTTACCTGCGTAATGTAGGCATTCGTAGCAACTGCTACCCCTGAGTTGCTGCTCGCAAGCCCTGGCTTTACCAACTGCTCTTTTGTAGGTAAGCATGCCTTCAGTTTTTACTAGAGTAATCTATCATCCGTTCTGATGGTTGATAAACGTATTAGCATCCGCTGTAGGTTCCTATAAATGTACAATTGTAGGTCTTTTGAGAATCACACTTGCTGTGACGTCATTTCCGGTCACTGTTTTAAATGGGAATACAGTAGTGTTGCTACTCTTTATTCAGAGAACCTACTTGCTACTGAGAAGTTCCAGGGCTCTCCTATTAAATGTATTGCTGAGAAGCTGAAAAGTGCAGTTACGCTGTCATTCAAATTAAAGAAAGTGCAGGTACTCAGTACTGGACAGTACCTGCCCATTTAAAGCACTGCTTCCTATGATATCACAGGGGACAGTTGACCCACTCCCAGGCCACCCTTCTAAGATCCTGGTGGAAGGATGCCAAGTCTGCCCGCAGTACTTGGGCAATGCTCCCCCAGGATGCCGTGCATTTTTGTCCTTGTTTTTCTGACTCTCATGGTTTAATCATTTCAAGAGCACGCCTCTAAATGTTCAAGGCCGACCAGAGACCCAGGCCTCAGAGACGTTTCCACCAGTTGGTATTAATCACATAATTCGTCCAGTGAGGAAGGCGTTGCTAGACTTTGTCCTCGTCAAGATGCGGCCAGTAATCTCGTTTTGGCCTCAAACCCGTTAGCTCTAAAAACAGGATTACAATTGAGGCTCTAAGCTTTCCCAGTTTACTCAATTTTACCAGATAAAAACAAACGGAAAACACTTCGATTCTCTGCATTTATTTTTAAATACTTATAAATATGGACATTGTCAGGGAAGATTGGCAAGCATTCGGAGGTATAGAAGGCATGCTTTCCTACTCAAGCTTATAATGCTGCACATAACGTGTCTCTACTGTAGAATTAGTATTTTCATATTAATGTATTTCTTAAACACATGGCCACTAACACCATTAAAAGCCAACAAGAATAACTGTACATTTATCAGCGAAATGAATGTGCATATATAGTATACTCGTATAACTCTATTTCTTTCTTTCTTTCTTTCTTTCTTTCTTTAGAGTGGTTTATAAAGCTCACACATGACCCAAGGGTATAAGAGAGCTGTACATAGGGTCTATTCCCACCCCTACTAACCCCCTTCCCACCCACAGAAAAAACATTGCTTAATACTGATGAAAGGGAAAAAATATATACATATGGATAAATACAGACAGAAATGTGCAAAATTAGCACAAAACTGGAAGCCCTATAACCCGTGCAGAAATGGCTCATGTTTCCTGCTCCAATTCACCTGCTGCAAATGGCGAGAGCAAAAAATTGCGCATGCGCTGTTTGGGTGTCTTGCAGTGGGAGTAATAATCATTGTGTAACAAAAAAAAAGCAAACTGATTTTGCACTATTTTATCTGTTTTTGTAATGAGAAGTTAAACTGGTTTTGTCTTAAAAAGAGCTCAATTTATCAGATTTAATAAGCGGAAAAATGTGTTTTGTGCACTTATTGTGTAAAATACATACAGTCAAAACTACTGTGAATGTGAATAATATGAAATGAGTTTGTGCTATGTTTGCCCTGTTGTGGAAACAGTTTTCCCAATTCACCTTCTCCGCAAAAATGGAACAAATTGATTTGCCCTGTGCTGTTTGCAGTAGTGAAAAGGTTTTGCAATTTGTCCCCGCTTAGAAGTTCATTTGGCAGACAAGTCAAGGGTTCCCCTTGCACAGTCTGTGTGATGCCAGGCAGATTGCGTAGTTTATGAACTGTGATTCGGTTTTCTGTGGTATGGATTGTAGATGAAAATAGTTGTTTCAGATGAATGTCTTTCCCTGACCTTATCCTATTGTTTTTTTAGGCAAAAGTCTGACTGGAAAAAGAAGTGCATTTACACGGAGAGCACGGAGTGCGATTTGACAGACCAACTGCTGGATGTAAATGACACATATCGGGCCCGCGTCATTTCTTCACTTCCGGGAAATGAAGAGGTCCCGGAAGAGCCTCTCTACACTCTTTCGCCGCCATTTACACCTTCCAAGCAGAGTAAGTACTATTCTTTTTATATTGCATTTATGTGGTTGTAAAGAGTCCTAGAAACACACTACATAGAAGAGGGTCCAAGGGGCTAGTTTAAAGACTCACCACTAGATACACGCCCCTACTTAAATCCTACAACATACAAAAAATATCTAGGAGTCAAAGGAAAAATCTCTAAACACAGAGAACCCTTTAGACGCGACACAAACCAGGTAGCGTGCACCAAATTACTCGGTAACACCACGTGATGAAGTGAATTACAGTGCACGTGATTGTTCTATTGGGAGACACCCAACCAAGGATAGGTGAAAGTTTTCCCATCAGTTGCCGTCCTGTTCCACCATTATCACATCATTTGGGTTCTCCTTACCCAGGAGTTAGTGTGATCACAGTCACAACAGTGTAGGAAGGCCCTATCTTGTTGTCTGGTGGGTGGTGTCAATGTTATGTGACAACTGAAAAAAGCAGTGCAAATAAAGTGATTAGTGATAGAGTAAAATTGGGTGAGACTGAGTAGAAATGAAAAATTTGTAATTGGTTCTCTCAGCTCCTCAAGCTTAAAAACAATAGTGAGAAGACGGATTTAACAGAATATCCGTTTCAGCAAAATAGTGGTCAACATGTTTCTGCATAGATGGACCCCCCCCCCCCTCCCCAGCGTCTGAATACCCTTACAGGTGATAAGCGCTATACAAATCCTTTTTGGTGGATTGATTGACCACTCTTACATATTTATATCAATCAGACAGAATCCATTTTGTATTCCATTTATCAATCTTTGCCCAGGGTTACTCGATGGAAAACATGTTGCATTAAGAGGGTATTTATTTTTTCGGTGGTGGCACCATATGTTTGCTCTTTGTCAATATCGGGGAGGCGAGGGTCCGAAGTAAGACTGCACTTGTATGTCTGTGAGACACAGGTTGGGTTACCTTCTTCGAAACACGTGTTACGCCCAACATTTATGTTAAATAAAAAGAACTCTGAAACCAACATTCAACTCATGGAATTTAGTTATTATGCAAATTTGCTGATTATAAAAAAAATCTTATTGCGTCAATTGTGACAGTAGGGTGTCCAGTTTTCGTCCATCACATGCTTTACATCTATGCAACAATATCTTTTTGGCATAAAATTCGGTTTTTTTTTTAGCTACATGACTTGCTTTGGCACATGCTGGGCTTACTACAGAACCTTCACTAAATTAAATGTTTGAATTTATTTCTACTTCAGCAAAAATTGGAAGACCAGGGATTAAAAGTTATGCGTTCAATGATGAGAAAACCAAGCTCAAGGTGGAGATTGAAGAACCCATGTCTCCCTACCGATCGCCGAGTGGGGGCTTTCGGAGTGTCCGGGAGATTTTAAAGACTGAGTTGCGGTACACCCTCTACTACTGGAGAGCTTCGAGTACAGGCAAGGTAAGGCGCTGCCCGTGCAGGTATTCTTGTCTCGCCTGAACATGGGCAAGTTATTTCAAGGCAACTAAGCATGGACACACCCTTAAAAAGAATGTCATCTTTCCAGAAACAGGCCACAACAACCACCAACGAAATCGAGATCAGTGTGGATCAAGGAGAGAGCTACTGCTTCTTCGTACAGGCGACGGTTCCCTCCCGCAGAGAAAACCGCGAGAGTCCAGAAAGCCCAACTCAGTGCACCAGTCAAAAAGGAAGTGTTATAGATGGTACGTGTGAAGATCTAAACATGTAACTCCGATGGGATGGATAAGCAATGACAAACTGTTAGGCTACAAATGGTTCAGGTTAAAAAAAATTGTATCCTGCTGGTGCATGGTCTGGGTATTGTTGAAGCGGAGGCCTAAGACTTCCTGCATTACAACGCGCTAAGCTCCTAGGTGACTTGGACAAACATTATTCTACAGATAATTGATTGATCTTCCTAAGAAGTTGAGCTGTTGGGCTTTGTCTTTGGCGGTGGGTGTTATTTTGTCATATATTTAAGTGGTGTTCTTGGTGTCTTTTATTCACTTCAAGGCATGCAGTTCTGTATCTTCAATAATATTTAGGACAAAAGTGAGGTCATCATGTGTGATCTGCGTTATGAATGATTTGCTCTTTTTGGAAGAAAAGTTGGTCTGAGGGCACTTGGTTACTAGCTAGCTGAGTGAAATAGCCGATATATTGAGGCTTCTGCTTGTTAAAAAGAAAATAGAAGAACCAGGAACAACTTTGCTACTCGTTGAATTGTGTGGCTCATAGAGATAAGGGGCCTTTCTTGATTGCCAATAACTCCCGCCAATAAGGTGAGGAAAGTTTATGATTCATTAGATGTTTGCTGGTACAATAGTCTAAACACATGAACTGCTGTTGCAGAAGGATTTTGAACAACATCGCCAGGATACCAGGTGCATGTGAGCGCGGTGAGGCAGGGTGGGGGGAACTTGACAGCCGACAAGGGGAAATTAAATATTTATTTAATTTTGCCTCGTCCTCTGAGTCACCCCCCCCCACTCACCCCACTGCTCTTACCTGCACGGGCTGCTACTGATACATACCCTGCTTTCTACTGCTTCCCTCTGCTTTCCGGTTGCTCCCAGTCGGTGCTAAATACAATTAGGCCTCAAGAAATAGGATTGCAGCCATTCTTGGTTATTTGACTGCTGTTGGCACGGTAAAATGCAGTAATTGTCAGAGTTCAATGGGCCCCTCCGGGATCTGGCTTCTGGTGCCACTGCAGCTGCTGCACCAGTGGTAACTACGCCCTTGTTGGCCAAGTCATCTTCAGCACAAGCCTGCAAAGATGCAAACTGTGTCCCAACCACTTAATTTGGATCCTGCAATGGGCAAAGCTGCAAAAATTATTTTCCAAGTGGGTTCCCATTTCCAATTCCTGCCAAAAGTCCCACCTTAAAGCTATTCATTGTAAACGTTCTTATGTGGTCGTATCACGAACACTACACACAAGTGCAGATCGGAACTGTGCCGCTGTTTCCTCTGAAATTGTACGATCTATAGTGGATGATGCTGCTGCACTAATCCAGTAATTCTGTTCATTAATTCATTAGCATTGTCACAAGAGCCTGGAAACTGGGGCCCTGATTTAAGAAAAATTCACCAAGCGTAGCACCTAAAGCTGCTGCAGTGAATTGCGTTGCTTGAAGGGGAGGGAGCAAACCACGCAATACCTCTCTCTGCGCTGGCACACTTTAGTCTGCCGTGCGTCAGTGCACACACCATTGCAACATAGGGCAACGTTGTGTCTTCTGTAAGGGATAGTTTTTGTACTGGAAGGGGACCCTTCCAGTACAAAAATGATCCTTTATTACTTTCCTGCTTTGCATGTGTGCTGTACAACGCAGCATGCATGCGAAGTAGTAAAAATGTGGAGAAAGGAAAACATTTCTCCTCATTACGTTACGCCTGCCTTGAAGGCGCAACATTTTTTACGTAAATCTCAAAATCCATCCTCATTAAATCTGGGTCTTAAAGTGATTACCATCACTCCATGTGCAGTCTACTGCTCATGGCAGAAACTCCGTAGAGTAATCAACAAGGAGTCTGTACACAAAAAGAGTAGATTTATTGCAATTAAAAACGAAATAATGTACATTAAAAAAACCTAGATATGGGAACTAACAGACTATTTGCCTTCAGTCACTTGTGGCCCTTGATGTAGCGCTACTGGAGACGACAACTTGTCTAAGTGCACTTCCTGCAGAGACCGGTTCTACATCTGTCACCTCCCTTTTCCACAGGAACAAACATGGCTCTGGGAGCTGAAGGAGATTTCCTGATAAAGTTGCCTTTTGCACAACTATGCAAGTCACAGGCCACTCCCGAAGTGAAATAATGGTGCATGTTAGGCTCTTAAGCATTTGTTTCAGTTAGTTAATCAGTGTTGCACAAACAGACCTGCCAGGTGAAGGTTTAAGGCCTCCATATTTTCTGCAGGGGTTTCCAACCTTTTATGTAGTGAGAGCTACTTCTGCTCGCAGAAAGTCCTGCCGACCTACTAGTATATTTTATCACTTTAAAATTCCGAGGACATGTATTAACATTAGACCTTGACCACCCTAAGCACGATTATCAGTAGTAACCCCCCAAACATTCCAGGTGAAGCTATCCGCAGAATGCCAGGAAAACATTTATCAATATTAAATGCCTCCACCGGAGTAATCAATTAACATTCAAATCATCACATGCCGCGTGCCACAAAGGGAATAACCACAGTAGTAAGTCTCCTCAACTCAATTTGAATTATCATTCGGCTAACCATTTTAAATGTGTTTTAGACTTGCAATATTGTGTCTTCAGTAGCATATCCGTTTTTGAAAATACACATTTTTCTGTTAAATACCAGTTTCCACTTTGAGCTACCCTACTCAATTTTCCAGAATATTTACCTTTTCTGAAAAAACTATTGTTTTCTTCTGAAAACCAAACCCTTTTTCATTGTTAGAAAATACAGTCCCCAAACATCAGCATGTCGATTTCATTGAGGACCACCATGTAAAAATGCTTCTCATGGACAGATTCTGCTTCAAATGCCCAGTTATTGCAATCATAGGCCATGTATGCTGACCATGACACTAATAATGCCTGTGTTATGCTAATAATGCCCACCATTAAACCAGGGCTACCACTGTGCCAAGCCTGGATGCCCACTATATATCTGTTATGGCCATTATTATAAGAGAAGCAGTTGCCATTCTGTCAGGGAGGACTAAAGGCAGGCCAGTCATGCTCTTAATATGTCAGCGATGGCAGCAAGCATGGAACTACTTGACCAAAATGCCCAAAATAGTCCAGGATGAAAATATTATGGCTTTAAAACAATTATACTGTGAATGGGCACAATTGCACCAGAGATACAACTCTTATGATGGGGACCAGCATGCTTATTTGGCACTCCTTGACACTAGCAGTACCTTCAAGGAATTAACACTGTTTATTAAGGAAGGATGCAGTGTCAAATTCCCATACATAAATGAATGCAGATGCTTCTAATTACTACTGCTCTAGATGCATACTCTCTTCTCCTCAGGTCTTGGGTTGATCATCCTCCCAAGTAACACATTTTCACTCTAGTTCTTGCAGTCACACACTTTGGTGAGTCGGCACTGTTTACTGCTGCCACTGTTCTTTGATCTCACACATGGTGCGACTGACAGAGCAGGCTGTATGGCCAATCTCCTTTTTAGGTTGATTTACAGTGGATAAAGATGGTTTGTGTGGCAGACCCATAGGGCAACACAGTGTGTGAGTGTTCTCATGAGGCCCTGCCACTGGTTTGGCTTGTTGTAACTCTTACGGGTAATGAAATGAGCAGTGATGCCTTCTTTAATACACTGACTCTCTGAGGTCGGCTTGGTTTGGCTTCGCCTCTGAGAGCTACTTTGAGGGTGCTGGTTATTAACCAGTAGCTCCCGAGCTACTTGTTGGAGACCCCGCTTTAGAGCATGGACTACAATAAAGAACGAAGAACATATGCTTTTCATGTTCTAACCAGTCCTATTTCTATTTCTTTCTTTCAGAGTATGGCGTGCTCATCGCTGTGATCATCGCAGTGGTTCTAATTATCGTGATTGCCATTGCGCTTTCCGTTACGCTGTACAAGTGCAAGAAGTCTAAACAAGAAGCAGCCAAAAAGGAGCACGTGCCACTGAACGAACCTTGAGGACAATTTTACTCTGTTGCTGCTACCGCAACTTTCTGCAGCCTCTACTGTGAGTTACAGCACTTAGTGTAGGTACTTGTGGAACAAGAACAGCACCGTTTTCTACTTGTGGGTGTTACCTGGAGTTAGCGGCCTTTGCCTGGAAGCGAGGGCACTCCTCTCTGTTTCTATGAAACAATTTCTGTGGTAGGAAGACACTGCGTGCTTTTCTGGACAGCACACGTCGATGGTTGGAGGCCTGTGGTCGCCGCATCGCGATAGCTCTCAAAAACACTACAAATTATTACTGTCTGACCGAAATATTATATTATTGTCTTTTATGATAAACCCTTTTTTTTTGTATATTTTCATGGCGGGTTCCTATGGTACAATTGTTTTTTTTTCCCCGCAGTTCTTTGGTTTTGATTTAGGAAGGGGTTACAATCTGTACAATTCCAGGCTACCTCAACTTGTGGCAACCTGAAAATTGCATTCAATGGAGATTTGGGAAGTGTTGTCACTGGTGAGACAAAACTGGTGAGTCACCACGGCTGTCGAATGTTCCTGTTTTAGACAGGTGCCAGTGTGGCCAAAACTCAATATCATGTGAAATTTGGGGCATTATATAGCTATGATTCCCCCTAAGACGGTTACAGAGTACTAGGAAAACTTAATTAAATGCTACAAAGATGATGATAATCATGCTACAGAGAACAGATTTATTTTTTATATTGGGTGTGTATCTACAAATGAACTTTCATGGAACGCAAAATGTTTGCAGTGCAAGTCCCCTGACTATAAACATATGTGTACGCTCTTAAGATTTATGGTATTGCATTTTAAGAAGCTAAAACAGCTTTCCAGACAGACCCAGGATGCAGTATTAGGAATTGCTAAAAGTAGCCAAAAGTTATCATCCTAAACCCGCATCCATCCTTGCACAAACTAAATGCATCAGTTCAATGAATGTTTGTGCTGCTAAAAGAATCCTGCAACTCCACCCAATGCCATTTCAATTCAGCGGGTCTTCGAAAAGGCCACTCAGGTAGAGTCAATACGGCATTGTTGACAATTGTGCCATTACTGGCTGGAAAGAGCATGGTGGATGACATGGTTTCCTTTTGGTATTTGCCATTCTGTCTGCTTATGTTGCTCCCTCTCCTTACAAAGGTGGTGTAAGTTGTTAGCAAGGTGAGGTCCACCCCGACCCTCAGTAAAAAACAGTACTGCATCAGATATTGCAACCAAAACATTGTCTGATAGAAATATTGTGTACTAGAAATATCCTTACAAAACTATTGCCCCAGTGGGGTTAATGCTTGAAAATCTACATCCAAAGGGACAACATTTTGTTAAAGATAATTAGGAGACAGTATTCCTTTCATGTGCTATTTATTTTAATAATATTTCCTTTATAAATATATCTTAGCCATATTGGGTTGCATGGTAGAAAGTCCTGCTGGCCAGATACAATTGGTTTCTTCTCGATGTAGTTGTCACATTGTTGTGGGGGATATTCATGTTGCATTTCGGAACTGGTTTTTGATGTTTAACGGATTTAGTTGGTTTGAGAAGTTATTTTTATTGAACCAGAAGCCTTATCCATTTTTTTGCACTACTTGATACACATATTCTAATACACTGCGTACACCTGCATGGCTTGATAAATCTAGAGTAACGCAACATATTGCAAATTGCTGAGTTGCTTTACCCTGCCCTAGGGAGGTGTTCCATTGGTGGAGGGTGGGTGTTTGCACGCATCCACCCAGGGATTTTGGCGCATTCCCAGATTTACCATTTCTGGTAGACCTTGGAATGCGTCAAAATGCTATGCCTCCCTAGGTGAGGCTTAACAAGGAGTAATATCTTTATTTCTACTCGTTTTCCCTCCTCTTTTTATATGTGCTGCATTCTGCAACACACATGGAAAGTGAAAAATGACTCTTTAGAATTGATTTGTGCAGAAAGGTGTTCTTTCTTTCACAAAAATAATTCTGCCTGCAACACAGGAACCCTTGCACCACAGCACAAGGGTGCCTGAATTGGCGCTAGGCAGCACATTGTGAAATGAATGCGCCATATAATGTTAAATACGGAGCATTGTTGCCCTTTCACGCAGCACAGCAAGGTGACTTTCTGTTTGCTTTGCATGAAAGGTTGATACATGTGCTTTCAATTCCACTCCAATCTGTAATGCACAGATTTTTAATAAGTAAAAATACATATAGGAATTATTTGAGACGGGCTCTTTATGTATATATGTTCACGATCGCACCATAACTGGTGCACTGGTTGTGAGTTATTAAAGAGCAACCCTCCCCCTTTCAATTCAAATGACCTCTTGCAAACAAACATTTTGCTTTCCATGTAATTTAATTCTTTGGGAATTTGGGTACTTCAAGCTAGGACAATCAGTATTTATGTACGTATAAACATGATTTTGTAGATTGTAATAATGTTTTATTTGTAATATTTTATATATTTGTATATTTTGCATTAAGTTATTTTTTCACGTGTCATTATTAAAAAATAAACAGTTGGTGGAAATAGAAGTCTGTTCTTTCAGTTCTTTGTAAACCGCAGAAGTTGCACATTCGGATTGTGGGCAAAAGAAAACTGATATTGTTTCCCTACGTGTGGAAATGTGGTCCCATACAATAGACAGACTTGTTTATATTCCGTATTTTCCATGTCTATGCACTACACTCTGGTCTGACTCACAATATTATCTCATACATGGTGAAGCGTAAACCAAAAATGATTGAACATTTATTTCATTTGAGAGTACATTCCCATATCAAGGAAGGATTTTATGAACACCTGTTTGTGTGAAATAAATTTGATGGGCCTGTGTATTATTGAATAAGCAAAGGATGTGGTAGATTATAATGTGTTCTGATATAGTTTGTATCCTCTCTTTTGTGTTCTGAAATTGTGTTGTTTGCTTTGTTGTGGTATGCTAGACTGTCGTACAATTACCAACCCTTGTAGGCAGATTTACTAAACCTTGCATCCAGTTTGCATCACAAAAGTTATGGAAACTGATGCAAAGTGTAGAATTGGAATTTGCCATCCAGGCCAAAGCTTATTTTCCACTGGAAAGTAGCCTTGAATTAAGACAAAGTAGTGCTATGCACTACTTTGTGCTGCTTGGCCAAAAGGAGGACTACCATGAGTGGTACATGAGCGTTCCCATGCAATCACCCATGGTTTCTGATGCATAGTCCTAGCTTCTGAAAATGATTAATAGCATTTTGCACAACAAGAAAACACGTCTGATGTAGACGTTAAAAAGAAGAAATTCTTCTAATGGGAAGCCCACTCCTTTTTGATAGAATGGGTTGTGCCTCCTTCATTCTCACCTATGGGGAAATCCTTTCTGTGAACTATGTGGAGTAAAAAGGTACATGGGAAACAACCTTTATAACGCGCTTGTTACATTGCGTTACCTTTACAACACGGTTGTTCCAACAACCACGTTGTTACAACACGATGCCTTTACATCGAAAGTCATTAAATCGACTTGCTCTAGATTGCGCTCCAACCTAAGGAATCGTATGATTTACCATTCCAAAACCTTCTCTGCTGTTGCGCAGGGTGGAGTTGGAATAGTAAATTGTACTATTTCTAAGGTTGGAGCGCCATCTAGAGCAAGTTGATCTAATGACTTGCGTTAAAATGGTATCGCATTCTAACAACGCAATAGTTATAAACAAGCATTTACAATGCAATGGTCTCGGCATTATTAAAGGTAGAGCTATTGGCATTGCTCATGACTTTTTTTTTTTAATCATAAATAAATAGCATTGTCATTTACAATGCCAATAGCTTAATCGCTCGCAAATGCATGACCTATTGCATTTACACCTACACAGAGCCACCCACGCACACATACAGAGCCACCCACAGTCATTCACATAGAGCCACGAACACAGAGCCACCCTCACAGAGCTAGAGCCACCCACACATAGAGCCACCTACAAAACAAGATTCAGGCACACAAACACACTTATATGGCACAACGGAAAGGAAAGGCGTCCCCTGCAGTGGCCTGGTAAGCAATGCCTTGGACTCGGCACTTTTTTATTTACAAATTAAGCACTGAATTACTAATAGGTTGTGGGTGAAGTGGGATCTGAGAGGAATAAAAACAGTAACTGTAGTGCCTTTTTTTAATAGAATACTTTGGAGCATTTCCTGCATATTAAATATCTGATGTTAGTTAAGCTTAGTACCTAAAATGGTGCTCCATGTACTGACCCCTGTAAGCATAGAAGGCTGAACTGATTTTGAGGAGATGTGAACCCGTAACTTTCTTCCTGCCTCTTCTATGACATTGTGACCCTGCCTGCCTGCCTGTGTCACAAAGTCACGTTCTTGTGTGGTCAAGTGTGTCCACGACTGTCTGATGTTGCCTACCTCTGACTGTTGCTGTGAGTCTGCCCTTCCATCTTCCTGTCTTTTCTCTGACTGTGTGACCCTGTCAAAGTCTCACTGAGTCAGATTGTTGTTTTGTCAGCCTGCGTGTCCCATGACTGCCTGACAGAAAGACAGGAATGAAGGAGGGGTGAAGAGACTGAAAAGAGAGAAAAAGGGAGACAGGGAGAGAGAAAAGCGCAAAACGAAGTGAGAGACAGAGGAAGTGGGAGGAAGGGTAAACGAGAGAAAGATGCGGGGTAGGGGAGAGAGGGAGAGGGGGAATAATTTAACAAGATGGGTAGAAAGAGGGGAAGTGGGGGCGCTGCTAAAGAGAGCGTGATTGATGGGGAGCAAGAGAGAGGTGGGAGAAGGAGGCAGCTCCGAGGCAGAGAGAGAAGAACATGGCTACGGATAGAGAAACGGTGATGGAGGTGTGGGCGAGAGAAAGGGGCGGGCCCAGGGGGCGACAGACTAAGGATGATGCAGAAGACGGCGGAGAGAGAAGGAGAGGGAAAATATAACACAAAAGAAGGAATGGAGAGGGAGTCAGAAAGAGCGAGAGTGGAGGAGAAAGATGTTGGATAGAGAGACAAATAAAGGATGAGAGAGGGATGGTGGAAAGGGAGAGAGAGAAACTGGGGTATTGAGGTGGGGATGGATGGATGGATGGATGAGTGAAATGGTGGATGGATGGATGGATGGATGGATTCTGTACTGGAGCCAGAGGCTGAAATATAAGGAATGAGTGGAAATGGCAAATGAGAGGAAGGTGGGGTGGGGTGAGGCGAAGCTCTGCAGCACACACAGACTCCCGAGGGGAAAAGATGCATCAAAGATAAACGGCATTCGCCGAAGAAAACGGAAATGTGAGAAGGATAAAAGGAGAGAGGAATGAGGCCGCGCGCAGCAGCAGCAGCAGATGCCGACGCACCATGGCGGGCTCGGGCGGTTGCCCCAGCTGCAGGAGCGCCTCATAAATGAACAATAAATAACAACAGAGCACCGCTGGCAGGGAGACGGCACCGCCGGCTGACAGAGAGGCACTAACACACCCACGCACAGCAATACCGACGTGCAACGCCTCCCAGACACGGCAACACACACCCAAAGCCTCGCGTGTCCACAAGAGACCCGCCACAAAAGCAGCCTCACGTGCGTAAAAAAACTACGCAGCACACAGCAACACACCAGCAGCCTCCCTGGTACAAAGAGAGAGCCACACAACACAGAGACAGGAGCACCAACACACTGCTTAACTGTCAGTGGCAAAACGCTTCCTTACACAGCAATGTAGACACCCTACCACACAGCAGTACTGCCATGCGGCGCTACACAACACACAAAGGATGACAGACACGCCAACACACTATTTGGTGCACATTGAAACACACAACAAACATACTATCACAGAAACACGTGCTCACAGAGCTACACATGATAGACAATGTCACTCAAACCAAAACTTAGAAATCATCATTAGTACAAAGAGACCTTCACACAACACTCACACAGGCGCACCAACACACAAGATAACTGACACAATGCACACACACAGCATTACTGAGCAACACAAACACACTAACACAACAGTACAGCTATACGGAGCTACATAACCTCATGGGTGCATATAGAGAGCATGACACGGAACACAGCCCTCTAATACATGCACACACAGCGTCACACGCGCACCAGCACAGCTACACCATCACTAGTACAGAGTCACACAAACAACTTTAAAGACATTGACACTCGTACACAAATATGATTGACCGTTACACAAAGCACACACTGCGTTATAGAGCTTCGTTTAGTTTATTGTTTAATAAATAAAAACCATAACAACATGCAGGCAAAAAACAATAGAATGCAATAATGACGATAAAATCGCTTGGCGACACATTACAAGATTACCTCCAAAAGGCACTGTGTATATGTTTACAGCATTATTGATTAACGCTGACCCACAAGCAAACCGATGTACTGCCACACTGAACTACACAACATGCAAAGCATCAAGGTCTCACCACGTACAGACACACACACCCCGCACACAATGCATTACGTGCACATGCAAGCACACACGGCCGCACACGGCCAAAAGTACCGCTGACGCAGACCCCCCCCCACATAGGACGATATCGTATAACGTTTAACGACCGCTTACCTCGTTTCACCGTCGCCAAATGTCTATATCCCACGTCTTCTGCAAGGCACCAGACCCTTTGAGCTCAGGGTATGTCTGGACCCCTCCCACCCCCCTAAACAGCACAGGTGTCCCCCTTTCTCTGCCCGTGGCTCGACTGTAGCGAGACGACTGCAGGGGCGAGGGCTGCACAGGACTAGGAAATTGAAAAGCACGCTGTCCGCAACCATGAGAAAAGTGCCAAAGGATTACATGGGGAGACCCTTTCCTTATCTCTGAAAGGCTGGCTACACTGTAAGATTCAGGGAAAGACATCTCGAGGCTGAGAGGGAGAGGTACCTGCTCCGAGTGGCGGAGGATGGAGGAAGGCAGCTCGCCGTGAAGCCCAGAGCCCCGGACCGCCATCCGCCGATACTGCAGCGGCCGTACTGTTCCAGCACTGGGGGCCCACACAGGCTGAACTGTGCACCCCGCTCCTTGCCTGCAGCACCCCAACATTCCATTACCAAGTTTTTGGGGAGCAGACTTGTGTGCGAGCCTGTAGGTGCTCGGAGGGACAGCTGCAAAATGGCGTCTGGAAGCTTCTGAATTTTTCGGAATTGGGGGCGTGGTTTTGTGGTTCTGAGTGACAGACAACGTCACTGTCTAAAGAACGCAAAAAATCACGCCCCCAAATCCGAAAAAGACGGAGCTTCTTTGGAGGGACGGCTCTCTCCTCCAATGGCTGGCCTCTGTTTAGGAAGCCAGCCAATGGAGGAGAGACGAAAACAGAGGCGGGATAAAGCAGCCTACTAAGTAACAATAAATCTCGGACTTCCGGTCTGCCGACCGGATATTACCGAGACCTAAAAACGCATAGTTATTGAATGCGATGTAAATGCATGGGTTGTAGCATGCTATATTCGGGTACATTGTCTAAAAAGTTACGAAATATGCCCTGAACAACCTTGTGCTTAAAACCAAATTGGCTCGTTTAGCATGGTAATGGGGCACAAACAGTGCTTAATTTATGCCAGCGAGTGGAGATGGTGGACATGGTCTTAATGTTTTGGGACCAGGACTTCTATTCCAAAATCAGACTTTGACCCAGAGCAGGAACAGCGAATGGCAGAAAAGGGAAAAAGGAGGAGGAAGATAAAGATAGGGAAACATTGACAACAAGAGAAAGGAATGTTGAAAAAGAGCCAACACGTGTGAGATAAACAAACAAGAAGTGTAGGGTGGTGGAAGAAAGAGGCATAAGATAGAATCTAGACTGGGAAAATTTAGTATTGAGCAACCCTGGAGGTAGGCTCCTAACATAAACATGTGTTTCTTTAGTTTTTTTTTTTTTTACTAATTACTTACTGGACACAAAATTAGTCAGAGGAGTGTAATAATTGGCAACGTTTCAAACCACCTTCCTTCAGATGCACCTTAGCCTATGAGTTGAGGAGTCGCATTTAGGCTATAGTGAGCGATAAACCGATTATTTAGTTCCTATGGTGCATGTTGACATTAAACTCATACTATTGCCAGTTTACCAGCACGAGAAGAAGCAACTAGATTCACATTCCTACTGCCCTGATGAGGGAAGAGAATTGTCATGTCCCACAGCAAGCTTCATGTCTGCCAATGGAGACACATTGCATTGATGTAACAGTGTTAGGCCAGGACCAGCAAAAAATCCCCCAGAATGAGGATTCCGCCCTGATCAAAAACAGCATAAAGAATTCAGAAGTCCTAAATAGCACCAGCAAGCCACGCCACTTCAGTACCAGAAAATGTCAGCAATCAAAAATAAATGTGCATAACATGCAAACATTTTCCCACCTGTGCACAGGCCTCCTAATTTTCACTAAATGTATGCCATGAAATCACACTGTAAAACAAATTGTTGCAAAAAAAACTCGAGTTAATTTCTTCAAAGAAACCAGACCAATTAAAAACAAATGCTGCAATATTGATTGGAAATCATGCATTTAAGCACTGTTTGGGCAGCAGGACGAACAGGACTGATGCATACACCATGCAACGGTGAACACTGGAGGATGGTGAGGTGGGCAGAGCAAGTACAAGAAGATTGTGACGAGTAAATCAATCCTATGTGGGTCAAAGCAGAAATTATTAAGTGAAAGTAGAATATCATCCTATAAAAATATCAGGAGTACAATATCATCATGACAAAGATATTGGGAGTCAAAATATTAAATGTGTTTTGTCATAAGTTTGGTATTAAAGTGAGTATTAGGCAAGGGATATGGCTTGGGATATGATCTGGGTTAGTATGGTCAGGGTAGGTTCAGGTTTAGGGTTAGGGCTAGCCTTTGGGTTGCAGTAGTGTTAGGATTGGGGTTAGGACTAGAGTGAGGCAGGCGCTTACATTTTCAGTATGCACTATGTATTTTACAATAGATTAGCTAATTTATAGGTCTTTTGTATACTAAAAACAATATCTGAAATGATGTAAAAAATATTATGATAAAACGCATAGGACATACTAACAAGTACCGGCAATGACCATGTTTTTCCTAGAACAGAAAGCGCCTCTTGAGTCACTGGTAGGTTTTGGCACTCAATAACTCATCAGGCATGCACTCTGACACCTATTCTTCCCCTTGTGCATACATGTATCCACAATCTAACTAATTCTTGCATTCACCTACTCACCAATTCACATTAAAATACACACAAACTCATCCAGCAATACATTTAAGGAATAAATGTAGAAAAGAGAAAGAAATGCTGCAGCATAAATGTACTTGCAGTAAAAAAAAAAACATAGAGGGTGGCCAGCATGTTACTGCTGTACAGGGTGGCTATCTTGGACTAACAAGGATCCTCACAGTAAAAATCATTTACCATAAAGATTTATCACACGTGGTAACTAACCACAAAACTCTGGCATACTGCCAGAATCTGAGATTCCATATAATAAAATGCTTGTGTACAGGCTTTCATAAAGTGTAATACCAATCCACTCATACAGGCCTATTGGCAATATCAAATGCTTTTCATAATAAATAAGTCAGCCCTAGTCCCTTTGTTGGAAAGTTTCAAAATAAACAGATCAGACCTATGGCATGTGACACAACCTTCGCCAATGAATCAATCAGGCCCATTGCCTTTATCACTGGCTTTTCAACCTAATTAATTCAGGAACTGTATTGAGAATAAACTTTTCCACAAGGTAACCATCAGACATACAGTTACAAAGATGTACAAAATGAGAGTTGGCAAAACAATACACAACCCCTCCTAAGTGGGCCCATTATAGGTTCTCACTGTGCAAATCTTCCACCACTAGCGTTCGTCAGAGGGGGTAACCGACAACAAAAACCCTTGCCTACCATTGTAGCCTGTGAGATTCCCTTTAGCAAATTTCCCCTGAACAGTCATTACCACAGTGTAACAACAATCCACCTTAAAAGGTGTATTGGCTTTAATATATGCTATTTACAATACTATTTGTCATGATTACTGCCTTTGTCATGATGTTTATTCGTAAACAGATCATTCTTATGGCATTTGGTATATAGCATAATTGACTATTACCAATTCAGGCCTACTGTACTGAGCACAGCCATACTGATGGGAGACCTTAATGCTAAGTTTGGAGGCGACAACATTGGGTACGAAGAATCCATTTTGGCATTTACTAAGCCGTGCAAAGTTGATTTGTGTGTTTTAGTAAATACAAAGTAAAGCAACGCAGTGCTGCTTTGAGTTATTTTGCGTCGGGTAGGCGTTACATGAGTCGAGCATGGGCAATCTTCTGAATCCATCCATGTATTTTGGTGCAAACCCAGATTTGCAAAGACTTGTAAACCTTGGTGTGCGCCATAATGGAGCACTTCCCAACAGAGGTGTAACTTCCTCTTTCTGTGTTTGCTGCATCCTACAGCACACATAAAAAGAGGCAGGAAGGTAGGCTTTCCTGCACAAAAAGAATCTTGCCTAGGACGCAGACTCCCATGCACCAGGTCGTACGGCTGCCTGTGTTAGCGCTAGGCAGCCCCAAGTGTGCCTACACAGAGGAGCTGAACAGTGCCACATCCTAGTAAATAAGGCACAGTTCAACTCTCACCCGGTCATTCAACGCAGGGCAACAACAGGCCTTGCTCCACTCCGTTGCATGTACTATTAGTAAATATGCCCCTATATTATTTATATCATCCATGCATTGTATAAACAAAACAGTAGTTTTTCTGATTTGCTTTGCAAAGCAACAGATATTTTTACACTGAGTTTGTCAGGTGCTATTGGTGTTACCAGTGCTTGCTAAAACTGCAATTCTGATTTACTCTATCCTTTCCCGGATGTGATGAGCTCATTAAGCATCATCAGACAGTCTTTGAACTGCTCATAAACATCATTTGCTGGCGATCAGTAAGCCTGATGTATAGCCAAGTAGATGGATGTGCATAAACCAATCAATAGCTGGATTATCAGGTGATACCCGGACACAGCACATCCTATGTCAGCAAGTGCCTGGAAATGACAGCGCCATCATCGGCTTTTCTGTTTATGGGAAACCTTCGGGCTGCAATGCTGTTCGTGCTGTGCTTAAAAGATTATCGGCTTAATGCGACTCGCGCCACACGCGTCGGCGAACTGGACAAACCTTTCAGCATAGTGAAGTCAGGGGCATACATGTCACCAGGGCCAGACTGGCCTATAGTGCAAGCTGGCAGTGCCAGAAGGGCTTGTCTCAGTGTGTGGATGGCTGTTTTGGGGTATTTGTGGGCCTGTTTCATGGCAGTGGGAGCGTTTTTGTTTTTACTATTTTACTGTTGTTTTGACTGATATTACCACAAGCATTGCTTGCAGCAAACACAAATGTATTCAATCTCCCATACCTTGGAAAATACTTACACAACTTGTCTTCAAAAGTGGCGAGGAGCCTGGCTTCAGGGGGGTGTTTGAGGTGTTACACCCTCTTAATAAATATATTATCTAATAAATAGTTGGGTACTAGTGCAAATCAATACACTAGGTGATAACATTTCCACACAGTTTGTGCGCTGTACACTTTTTATCAGTAAAACTGTATGGATGTGCAAATGTAATAGTAATTTCAATTGAAGATGTGTTGTCTGTAATGGCAGTGTGCTACTACACCATGCATACTCCACTTTACCACACTGTACTCTGCACCACACCACTCCAATCTACTTTGCACCACTTACACTACGCCACTCTGACACTCCACACTGCACCACTGCGCTCTACTCTACTCTGTGTCATTACACTATATGCCACTTCATTCAATACCTCTCTACTATGCATCACTCTCCGCCAGTGCTCTATAACTCTGTAATCTACTATGCACCACTGCACTCTACACCACTCCACGCCACTCTACTCTATGTCACTGTACTCTATGCCACTCTACTCTGCATGCTATGCCACTGCACTCTACACTGCAATACGCCACTCTACCATGCACCATTCCGTTGTAAGACACTTCCTTCTGCTCTGAAACAATCTACTTTGCGACACTCCACGCCACTGCAATTTATGCTGCATCCCTCCCCTCTCTGTCACTACTTTAGGCCAATGCCCTTAACTCTTACCACTGCACTCTATGCCAATACTCTCTTATTCCACCCTTCGCCATTCCACTCTAGGCCACTGCACTCTACACCACTGCAATCTACACTGCACCACTCCACTCTGCACTTCTCTACTCTGCACCACTCTACTCTACACTACTACACTCTATGGCAATCCACTTTGCTCAAAACCAATGCACTCTAAGCTGCTGCACTCTATGCCAATCTACTCTGCACCTCTGCACTTTATCCCATTTCGCTCTAGGCAACTCTACTCCACTCTACTCTTTGATGTTTTACTCCATTAAACTCTATTCCACATCAATGAACTCTTAGTGCACTTTGTCGCACCACTCTACTCCACTCTATGCCACTCTACGACACTACTCTACTCTACAAGGCTCTACGCAACCCCCTCTATGCCACTCGATGCCACTTTACTCCACTCTATTCTATGACATTACTCCACTCCTCTACTCCACTCTATGCCACTTTATTCTGTCTTTCCACTCTACTACACTACTCTACTCTTTGCCACTCCACTCTATTGCAATCTACTCCACTCTACATCACTCTACTCTACAACACACTACTCCACTCTAAGCAAAACACTCTACGCCACACCACTCTGCTCTACACCACTCCACAACACTCTTTGCCACTCCACTCTGTGACAGTGTACTCCAATCTGACACTCCACTCAACTCTACAACACTCTACAGCTTTCATTCCATGACACTCTATAACACTGTGCCACTCCACTCTATGCACCTTCATGACATTCCACTCCACTTTACCCAACTCTACTCTACACCACTCTGCAATTGTCTATGCCACTCCTTAACACCCCACTGTACTCCACACCACTCTACTTCATCACACTCCGCACCACAGTCCTTTATGCCACTAACTGTTAGCCATGCTGAACAGCTGCCAAGCTGGTGTACAACATGGCTAAAACATATTGGCAAAGTGAATAGCTCTTGCATAGGTGTGAACCATTGGCTTTGACAATTATTGCTTTTTAGCTAACTGGTTCTCCAGTGAAGGCCACTTTTATCTTGGTGCTTGGGCTCATGTTTTTTGTCTTCGTCTGACCCTGAATATTTCTAGTGCAAACAGGTGCAGTGGCAGAGAGGTGTGTTAGGCCCACAGAACCCTGATTATTGCTTAATTTCACCATCCAAAAAGCAGTCAAAAGGGTTATTTTCCTTGATTGTACCAGGTCCAATGGCAACCTTTCTACAGCTCTGAGAGATATTATCTCACATATGTTTTATAAATAATATCCTCACACAAGTTTGCATAATTTATACATTGTATGAAATACACATTTTTCTAGTGCAGACCTACGCAAAGTGTTGGGTTGGTATTTACTATCCAACAGTTTGTGTGGATTGTAACCCAAAATAACACGACACAGCACAATGCACTCCCTTGCGTTACTTTGCATCAAGGAGGCATTTCATGGGAGGTGCATGGGCGTCCCCGTGTATTCACCAATTGATTTTGATGCAAATCTATATCTGCAAAGGCTTGTAGACCTGGATTTGCACCAAATCCCCGCGCCTGAATGAGGCGTGTGTAAGGAGGAGAAATAATTGGATTTCTCCCAGTGTTATTCCACTTTGCATGTGTGATGTATTCTGCAGCACATATACAAAGAGGAAATTGTCTTTCAGCATAGAAGTGTTTGCAGGAAGGGACACATTCCAAAACAAAAACCATGCTGGCCACAATGCAGACACTCTTGCTCTATGGTGCACGGGAGTCTGTATTGGTGCCTTGCAGCATTAAGTGCCCCAAAGCATGGAGGGAGCAGAACAGTGCCACATCTTTGTAGATATGGCAGTGTACCAATCTCTACTGTTCATGCAACGCAGCGCTCCAACTCCATTTGCTGCGCCGAGTTGCATGATTTATTTGTAAATCTGGGTCCCTGTATGACAGGCAGATTCGATGTTTTGTTTCTCCATGAAATAATATTGAGATGGATATTCACCTCTTTGGAGGAGGGCTGATGCTACATAAAAGCCTCTTCAGGCAGAAACATTACAGTGACCCCCAAGGTGATCGCACAATAACGCCAGATAGCAAAAAATGGTTTAAACTGGCCTTGTTGCTAAAGCAAAAGAGTCACAAACTTGCAAAATATAATTTTGCATTGGGTTCTTAATATATTTAAGCTGGAACTGTTTTGCCGAGATGTATAGTTCAGTTTCAGGTTCTTGCATAGTTATCTTTGCCTTTATTACAAAATGCACTGAAGTAAACTGGAGGGAATGCTTAAATTAATCTCAGCCACTGGTAATTACCCAGGCTGCATCCTAGTCCATTATTATTTTACACACCATGCCTCCTCAGTTTCAACCCAGCCATATGAAATCAGTCTTGACCCTGCTCCAATAAGAACAGTCCAGCCTGACCTGCCAGGCCAGGTCCTCACTGAACCAGAACACAAGCAACCCAAGACTGGTTTGCCCAGATGTGGGTCTTGTGCAAACTGTATCTCTAGAACCAACCTATACCCAACTGATCAACCCTAATAAGGGTAAACCTGTTTTGTCTGCTCTGACTGTGAAAAAATGTGACTGACTTGTTTCGGTTTCACAGTCTCAATTACCAAGGAAGGGAGGGCTCTGCAGCGCACTCAGAGGACTGTTGCACAGCCAGGGCCAGTGTGTGCCTAACAGCCAGATTGCCAGAGGTGAGGTGACTTCATGGAGTCTACCCCTTGTTTCAAGAGCTGACTACCTATCCTGAAATAGCAAGAAGCCGACATGCCTGCTGAGAGAGGGAAGGAATCTCCCATCTCTGCAGGAGGGAGTGTCTGTCCAGGAGAAGCGAGGTGCAGCATTATCCAGGTGCGGTGATTCTCTAGAGAAAGAGGGCTGTGGCGAGCGATCTGTGTTCCATTGGCAGGGGACCTCCGAATCACCCATGCAATTCCTGGCAGGAATTGTGAAGACTGGGGTAAAGTGAAAAGAAGTGCAACGTGACCTGAGCTCCTGTGTCTGATCTCAGAGGTGTGACATGATCAGCACCACTGTGCTTGACCCTTTAGTGGCACAATCTGTGCTGAACCGGGAAGACCACAACATCTCCTAAGCCACTGTGCCCAAATTCACATCATCGTGCCAGCTGCTACACCTATGTCACAGCATGTCCCAGAGTTGCTGTCTACCCAAGGCAACTGCGCGCCTAAAGCATTGACCCAACTCCGGACCAGAGAGTCCTGTGCAAGGACTCCCAGGGGCTTATTCATGAGAGCGCTGCATCACTTTTTCACCACGTAAAGTGGTACATGCATGACGCAAGGCTCCCATAAAGGTTTATGAAGCCACGCAAAGCTACCATGCATGGCTTCGAGTGGCCACATAAATCATGAGTGAGGCAACACATCTCTGTGCCCGGGAGGGGTGCCATGGGCGTTGTGGTGGGTCTTACCATGCAACACCCATGGAATATGACGCTGCCCCAGATTTACAAAGTGATGTAAACCTGGTGATCAGACCCGTATGCCCTAGAGGTGAGGTGTAACAAGGAGAAATATGTTTTTATTTCTCCTATTTATTAACTCTTTCCATGTGTGCTGCATTCTGCAGCGCAGATAGAAAGAGGAAAACGCCTCGTAGGATTGTTTTTGTGCAGGAAGGTGCTCCTTCATGGACAAAAACAATCCTGCGTGCAACAGAGGCACCCTTGCACCATGGTGAAAGGGTGCGTACATCAGCACTAGGCTGCCAAAACAGCCCCAGCACAGGCAGAAAGGACAGGAATGCACTGCATTGCTTAAATACGGTTTATTCCTGCACTTTCACTTTGGCGTAGCGCAGCACAGCATGGTGCCTTCCTGAGCTGCCCTATGCCAAAATGCTATAAATGAGGCCCAAGTCTGCTCACGTCCGCCATGCTGGGCCGCACCTGTCCAGACCCAAACTGGGGCTGCAACAAATGCCCACCAGACCAGCTGTAAAGAGTATCCTGCTCCCTGATCACAGCTGCATCAACCAATGAGCCCTTTGAGGAGGCTGAGGACTGCAGGTCCACACTCCACCCAGAAGCATGTGAGCACCAGAAGAGCCAGGCAGCTGCTGCGGAAGCACCAGCACCACATGGACTATAATGGAGGTTCAGAAACTGTGAGAGCATTGCTGTTTCGGAGCACTTCTTTAAAAGATACAGAAGTAATCAACATCTGAGCATAATCTGTGCCTGCACCAGTGCTAGAACTACCCGGCCCACAAGCAGAGGAGTAGCACAAGCCTATTCGAAGTGGCAGGAAACTAAATTGCATCAAGTGCATTCTATTGTGTATAGTAATACATTTCAGTGTGCAATAAAACTACTTTTCTGCTTGAAAGTCGAGGCCTGGGCTGGACAATCACTTATTATGTGGCTGTGTGCTTATTGAGTACCGAGCTCGAGCACCCCCGCACAACCTCCGGGAGAAGCCTGTGACAACTCACCATCGCTACCACTGAGAGTCAAGACCTGGAGGGGTTGTATGTGACCAAGTTTGCAGAGCCATAGTAGGACGGAATCTAGGACATCAGAGGGAAATGACTCCATCGTCCACGGTTGGGGTCGTGTAGCCCCCCCTGGCCCCGTGGACCCCCAGACAAGGCTGGCCAGGGTGTAGGTCACATTTCTGGTTATGGTAACTTGAGAGAGTGTGTGATTTTTCTCTATGGGGTGTTAGTGTTTTATGATACTAAGAAGAAAAAGCAGGATGTATTGATAGGCAATAGCATTTTTCAAGTTTCATGTTGGCTGCCAGCGTTCGTGCTTGTGGTGTTCCAAGGTAGGTTGGTATATTTGGAAAGGGCATGGGGTAAAGGAGTCCCAGAGGTGTTGTTATGTGGGATCTGGTATAAATCTCCCTTTGTTTTTGTTTTGGTAAGATCACATGCACATTTTGAAGGCAACTGCTCTTGTGGAGGAAATATAAAATGGTACATCCGCAATAGGCGGCAGTGAGGTATTGCTTAGTACAGAGAGAAAATACGGTTGTAAAATGTCATATACGAAAGATGAGCATCAATATAACCTCATATTTGGCTGAAAGTTTGAGGGGGAATAATCACTGTTACTGGAACATCAGCAAGAGCATGGAAACATTTTAGTAGCAAAAATTACATTAGGGTGCAAAATTGCCTTAGACCCAACATTAGCACATGCGTGGATACACATTTAGAAACATAAATTATGTTCGGATTAAAACCACATTTAGGTTTAAAATCAGATTTAAATGCACTCTACTATTAGTGGGACGATAATAGCTGTTTCAAAAGACACTGTTGGGAGGACAGTAGCATTCTGGGGCAAAAATGCATTTAGTTGCAAAATTGCCCTTTTGCTAAGTACAAATAGAAAATTTGGAAGGAAGATGTAAAATCTGGTGTAACAGGTGTGCATATGTATGACATTTAGTTGACACCACATTGAGTTGCAAACATAGACTGGGTGCAATACAATACAAGTGTGGCAAACATTTTGAGCCCACATCTAATTTAAATGTAATATCACATTTAGTACAAAATGACTTTTATGTATACATTCACTTTGAGGTGCAAAATAAGCAACACCCTGGTATCATAATTAGGGCAACAGTGAATTTTGGTGCAAAGCCACACATAGGTGTATAACCTCCCTAGGTCCAATCTCAACAGCTTTATGGAAAAAATGTGTTTATAGAATCAATTAAATGTATCTGTACATATTGACCTGTGTTTTCAAGTCCAGCTTGGCGAATTTTGGTTTGTGAAGGGCCACCATTTACCTCCACTCAGTCGACTCACACTGCAGTCTTTGATAGCTCTTCGTTTTTTCTAGTGCTCTAAGTAACTGTTTTGACATCTTCATAAAAAAGTACGATGTTCATCTATCTACTAAAGTACTTCATACCTTTTTAGTTGTTGTAGGTATGGACAATAGTTATATTTTCTAGTGTGCTATATTTACTTTTGTCCTGATGAAGATCCCAGAATAAGTTGTTTAAATTAGGGGTTGAAACAAAAACAATACCATTATATTGGTCCCATTATTAGAGCACTTATGTGAAGTTCTAGGATATTATGAAGTCTCTGTTCTTTGGAATGTTTATTAGTACAGGCAAAACAGTGATTGCTCTTTATTTCTTTTGTAAATATCAATCAATCAATCAGGAAATTTGGAGAGCACACTACTCACCCGTAAGTGTCTCAAGGCGCTGGGGGTGGGTGGGGGGGGGCGAGCGGGTGCTGCTACTGCTCGAATAGCCAGGTCTTGAGTAGTCTCCTGAACGTTAGTAGGTCTTGGGTCTGCCTTAGGAGGATGAGGAGGATGGGGAGGGTGTTCCAGGTCTTGGCGGCGAGGTCGGAGAACGAACTGCCGCCAGAGGTCGCTCTTCGGATGCAAGGGACGGTAGCTAGGGCCCGGTCAGCGGAGCAGAGCTGGCGGTTTCGGGTGTAAAAGGTGAGTCGTCTGTTGAGGTATGCTGGTCCGGTGTTGTGAAGTGCCTTGTGTGCGTGGGTGAGGAGCTTGAAAGTGATCCTCTTGTTGATGGGCAGCCAGTGCAGGTCTTTCAGGTGGGGTGTGATGTGGCTGAGTCGGGGGATGTCGAGGATCATGCGGGCAGAGGCGTTCTGTATGCGTGGCAGTCGTTTCAGCAGTTTGGCCGGGACTCCCGCGTAGAGGGCGTTTCCGTAGACCAGCCTGCTGCTGACGAGGGCTTGGGTGACCGTTCTTCTTGTGTCGGTGGGGATCCACCTGTAGATCTTGCGGAGGGTGTTGAAGAAGGAGGATGAGATGGCATTGACTTACTTGGTCATGGAGAGTGTTAAGTCGAGGATGAACCCAAGGTTGGGTGCGTGGTCGGTGGGTGTCGGTGCTTCTCCCAGGGTGGTGGGCCACCAGGAGTCGTCCCAGGATGAGGGGGTTGAGACAAGGATGAGGATCTCTTTCTTGTCTGAGTTCAGCTTCAGATGGCTGTTTTTCATCCATTCGGCGACGGCTTTCATTCCTTCGTGGAGGTTGGTTTTGGTGGTGAATGGGTCCTTGGTGAGGGAGAGGATGAGCTGTGTGTCGTCCGCGTAGGAGATGATGTTGAGGTTGTGTAGACTGGCGACGTGGGCGAGCAGGGCCATGTAGATGTTGAACAATGTCGGGCTGAGGGATGATCCTTGGGGTACGCCGCTGATGATCTTGGAGGCTTCGGATCGGAAAGGGGGAGGCGGACGCTCTGGGTTCTGCTGGAGAGGAAGGAGGTGGTCCAGTCCAGTGCTTTGTCTCGGGTTCCTGCGTCGTAGAGGCGAGTGCGTAGGGTGCGGTGGCAGACCGTATCGAAGGTGGCTGATAGGTCCAGGAGGATGAGGGCTGTAGTCTCGCCGTTGTCCAGCAGGGCCCTGATGTCATCGCAGTGGCGATTAGGGCTGTTTCGGTGCTGTAGTTGCTGCGGAACCCGGACAGGGACGGGTCCAGGATGTTGTTCTCTTCGAGGTAGAAGGTCAGCTGTTTGTTGACGGTTTTCTTGATGACCTTTGCCGGGAACGGCAGTAGGGAGATGGGCCGGAAGTTCTTGAGGTCCCTTAGGTTTCTTGAGCAAGGCGTTGATCTCGGCGTGCTTCCAGCTCTCCGGGAAGGTTGCGGTCTCGAAAGAGATGTTGATGACCTTGCGGAGATGGGATGCAATGGGGGTGTTGGCTTTGTTGAAGATGTGGTGTGGGCACAGGTCTGATGGGGAGCTGGAGTGGATGGTGTTCATGATTTTGATTGTGTCGTCATTGTTGATGTTAGTCCAGGTGAGCAGGGGGTCGCTCTGGGTGGTGGCCGTGGGGGTTGAGGTGTCTTCGGCTGTCATGGTGGGCTGGTTGTTGAAGCTGTCGTGGATGTCTGCGATCTTGCGATGGAAGAAGGAGGCGAGGGAGTTGCACAGGTCTTGTGATGGTGGGATGTCGTTGGTGTTGGAGCTGGGGTTGGAGAGTTCCTTCACGATGTTGAAGAGCTCTTTGCTGTTGTGAGCATTGTTGTCGATGCGGTCCTTGAAGGAGGTCTTTTTGGCAGATCTGATGAGGTGATGGTGTTGGCGCATGGCGTTCTTGTGGGCTGTGTGGTTCTCCGGTGTCTGTTCGTGGCACCATTTCTTCTCTAGTTTACAGCATGTTTGTTTGGAGGACTGGAGGTCTGTGGAGAACCAGCTGGCAGTCTTGCTGGTGCGTTAATTGGAGGGTTTCTTGATCGGGGTGAGGGTGTTGGTGCAGTCGTCGATCCAACACCTGAGGTTGCTGGCGGCGGTGTCAATCAATCAATCAATCAATCATACCATTTGTATAGCGCACTACTCACCCGGGAGGGTCTCAAGGCGCTTGGGGAAGGGGTGTGCTACTGCTCGAACAGCCAGGTCTTGAGTTGTCTCCTGAAGGCGAGATGGTCCTGGGTCAGCCGAAGGTGGATGGGGAGGGAGTTCCATGTCTTGGCAGCCAGGTAAGAGAAGGATCTTCCTCCGGCGGTGGCTCTTCGGATGCGTGGTACGGTTGCGAGGGCGAGGCTGGTGGACCGTAGCTGGCGGGTGGGCGTGTAGAAGGTCATGCGGTCGTTGAGGTACTTGGGGCCCAGGTCGTGGAGAGACTTGTGTGCGTGGGTGAGGAGCCGGAACGTGATCCTCTTGTCGACGGGGAGCCAGTGCAGGTTCCTCAGGTGGCTGGAGATGTGGCTCCAGGATGAGACGGGCGGAGGCGTTCTGGATGCGCTGGAGTCTTTTCTGTAGTTTGGCTGTGGTTCCGGCGTAGAGGGCGTTTCCGTAGTCCAGTCGGCTGGTGACGAGTGCCTGGGTGACTGTCTTCCTGGTCTCGGTCGGGATCCAGCGGAAGATCTTGCGAAGCATACGCAGGGTGTTGAAGCACGATGAGGAGACGGCGTTGACTTGTCTGGTCATCGAGAGGGAGGAGTCCAGGATGAAGCCCAGGTTGCGTGCGTGGTCGGTTGGCTTGGGTGCGATGCCCAGGGCTGGGGGCCACCAGGAGTCGTCCCAGGTGGAGGACGAAGATCCCAGGATGAGGACTTCCGTCTTGTCCGAGTTCAGTTTGAGGCGGCGTCGGAGTCAATGGGGTCTGTAGGTGGACTTCGGGTGAGGGTGGTGTTTAGCTGGTCGTTAGTGACTTTGCTCCAGCTGCGGCGGGGGGTCTGTTGGGTACAGTGGTGCGTGGTGGGTTTCCAGAAGGTGAAGTGGATTCAGCGATGGTCCGTCCAGTGGAGTTCGGTTGCGTGGCTGAAGGAGACGTAGGAGCTTGCGGAGAAGATGGGGTCAAGCGGTTGGCCAGCAGAGTGGGTGGGTGTCGCGATAAGCTGTCTGAGTCCGAGGTTGGCGAGGTTGGCGATCAAGGTGGTGGAGTTGGTGTCGTTGTTGTTCTCGAGGTGGAAGTTCAGGTCTCCGAGGAGGATGTAGTCCGTGGAGGCGAGGGCGTGAGTGCTGATGAAGTCGGTGATGGAGTCGCTGAACTGAGGCCGGGGTCCGGGGGGGTCTGTAGATGAGGGTTCCTCTGAGGGGGGTGTTGGGATCGGTGTGGATCTGGAAGTGCAGGTGTTCGGCGGTGCTGAGGGTGTCGTCGGAGTTGGTTGAAACCTTGAGGGTGGATTTGTGGATGATGGCGATTCCCCCTCATACTCCGTTGGTGCGGTCTCTGTGGGGATCTTGTAGATGTCTGTGATGGCTATGGCGATGTCGGGTGCCAAGGAGTCGTTCATCCAGGTCTCTGTCAGGAAGGCGACGTCCGGGGAGGATGTGTCGAGCAGGTCTCAGAGTTCGACGGCATGTTTGCATGCGGAGCTGGTGTTCAGGAGTATGCATCTGAGGTGGTAGCGTCTTGTCCTGGTGGGTGGATTGGTGGGTCGGATGCTTGTGAAGCTGCAGTTCCGGCTGGAGAAGGTAACTTGGGTGCGCTTCGGGGCGGCCAGGAAGCAGGTGTGTGATCGTCCGGCGTTGAGTGCATGGAGGGTGCTGGCATCGTAGCGGAGATGGGCATCATGGCGTACGCGGGGGCCAAGAGTTCTGGCGCTGTGCGCGGTCCGGCGCAGATGGGCTTGCCTTGCACCTTTGGGGCGGCCGTGCAGCGCCCTCCATATAAGGGTAGGTGGGAGGGAGGAGCAGCTGGGAGGCTGGGGTGGGGTGGGAGGGCGGTCACAACAGGTGGTGGTGTTGCGGCGGCGTGGGGAGCGACCTGCCTGGGAGCAGGGTCATGGGTCATTTTTCACCAGATGCACTTCACCTCCCTCTTGCTCTATGACGATGATTCAGTGGCAGCACCAACTTCGAGCTCTGAATGAAATCTAATGATTGTATATTAATAGTTTCTCCTGATTAGTACATTATTATTGTCTGTGGTTATTTGTAAAGATCTTTGTCTCTTTCGTTTGGTGATACTTGGGTGAGGACTGGTTGCTTCCTATGTATGATAATGCGATGATTGCATTTTAGAGCATAACTGCACACTTATCAGCTTGTCTGTGGGGGAGGCGCTGGGAGGAATTCCTTGACGTGAGAGTAACACGTTCTGCTCTGGTTTACAAGGACCTTTCGGAGTGCCCTCCAGCCTCTTCCCTAGTGGAAGGCATGCTGTACGCTATGCACAAAGTCTGTGTAAATAACAGGCCCTGACCTTTCTATACAACTCTGACAGGAGATGCAGTATGATGTATCTGTTCCTTTACAGTCTCACAGACCTGTCAATTTGCACACATTGCCAAATAACACAACGTTCCCAATCAGGTTAAGCTAGGTTTTCTACATGCCCGAGTCCTGTTACTTGGGAGAATTGGGCCACATCTGCAAGTCTTCCCTTGGCAGCAGCAATAGGATCTCTGGAAGCCCCACTCAGCTATTATTGAAACACTCAAAAGTCTCATTTCCATGAATAGTAAAAAACAATATGATAATAAAGAACGTTATTATAATTTAATTTTTTGTATTTAGCGTGCAGCTAAAGGAATGGGGCGACGCACCTTCGCCTTAGCGGAGGAGCCGCCACTGCATACAGAGAGAGAACTCACAACACGTCAGCGGCATTTATTTTCGTGTTTTACAGCAATAAAAGCATGCTACAGTGGTTTATCTTTGGAATTCAGAATTCTTTGCCAAGTAAGAAGAACAAACATGGTGCACACTCAGCAAAATTCACATGGCCTCATTATGAGGTTTTGATGTAGGGCAGCGCTGCAAGGAATCTTGTTGCGCTGCCCTAGTCAAAACTAAAGGGCAGGAATGTGCCATATCTATGAACCTCATCTATGAACCTCATGTAAAGCGCTCTGATACCTCCGGGTCTAGCCAGCGCTATATAACACTCTTAAAATAAATTAAATAAATAAATAAATAAATGTGCAAATGCAGGCATCCTTGCACCACAAGGGTGCCTTGCGTTGTGGGGCTGATTGATTTTGTGCAGGAAGGGACACTTTCCTGCACAACAAAATCAATCAATTCAGGTGATTTTCTCTTTGTGTGCTGCAGAATGTAGTACACATAAAAAAAGGAAAAAACGAGGAGAAACTAAAACATTTTTCCTCGTTGCGCCTCAGGGGTGGTGTTAGATTCTAACGCACTCCCAGGTTTACGATTTCATGTAAATCTGGGAATGTTCCAGATTCCATGGGTGTTGCGTGGGAACACCCACAGCAACACCCATGGAACACCCCTTTCACACACTGCGGGAAAGGGGCCATATTTACAAGCCATGAAAAGCCATGTAAAGTGGCTTTACGTGGCCTTGTAAATATGCCGAGGCACATTGCGCCAAATGAGCTCCAAAAAAGCGACGTTCCTGCAGCGCAAACGTGCTCATGAATGAGGCCCAAAGTCTTCACTCCAAACCCTGTACCAACTACTCCAATGAAGACTTTTGAAACCCCTGCCTGGCAGGAGGGCAGAATTTTGTAAAACGAGAGAAGGCCACTGACCTGCACGCCTGAGTGCGACTCACCAAAACTAGATCTGGCCCTTGGTTTAATGTTTCCTTTGAGGAAATGGATCCTCTGTCTTCCAATATATAAAATTAAATCGGAATTTGTAGCACATATAAAATACAATAGATTTGCAGAGCTTGTAACTAGTGGCGCAGCAGCTTAAATTAACTAGAACAGCTATATATATATATATACAACTGAGAGCGCCCTAGTGTTTGAAATCCTCTCCAATGTTTTACTGTATGAACTGTTTTTATTAAGTACCCGATAAACTACCAGCATCCTTTTAAGGACTCTGGTCTGTATAAAGATATAAGTTGTGGTGTGGACTCTACATTCAGTGAAATATACATTGAGTGAGCTTCATTTTGTGACCTATCATTACGAACTGCAATAAGCCACGGATTATTAGTTTAGCTAAAATCTCTTTTTGCCACATAATATAAAAACTACTAGGCTGTCTGATTAAATAGGTGTGTTTATAAGCAGGTTTCTCCCCTTGTATCTGAACCTCGAGTAGTCAAGTTAATAACCAGATGCTCATAACAGTTTTATTCTCACTTAGTTTTGAACTGTCAGAGGGAGACAATTCAGATGAAAAAATCTGCCAAATAATCAGGTTGTAGACTATAATTTAACGAGACTGGGTGGAAGAGTCAATTGCTGAATGATTTTCCAGACCCTCTGTTCTATTAGAACAAGGTGTCCAAGTTAGTTCCAGAAGGGCTGGATTCCTTCCTGTCAGACTTTCAGAATAAGTTCAATGTGTCTGACTTTTAATTTCATTGTTTATGAGCTAATATTATGTGGATATCATGACAATCTGACATGGATCTGCCAGTTCCTTGTCCTACTTTGTCTGCTTCTTCTTCAGTCACTTTATTGGATGCACTCCTACAAGGTGAGGACTGTGATCCCCATCTGAGGATACTTAAAACAGATGCAAAAGGGCTAACAAAGTTCTCCCACTTCAATGTAGATGTAGAAGCAAGCCCGCAAGCACACGCTGTCAAACAGGATCCACATTCCCATTATCGTGGTTTTGTGTAATTAAGGGCCACGGCCAAGAAAAAGAGAGAAACTGGAACCCATAACCCAGACTCATGGTTTAGGGAAAGTATCTTTGACAGAGGCAGCTGCCCAAAGAGAAGACCAACCTTAATAAGACTTTGTGATCTGAAAGGAATGCAGGTGCCTCTTGCCAAAAAACTCAAAGCATCTCCCAACCCGACCAGACGTGTTCAAGTGCAGGCAAACCAGCCATGAGAAGAGAAGTCGACTGCCCCCACCGTTCAGCTGGAATGGAACAAGTAGAACTAGAGAAAAGAACAGAAGAAAGACTAGAGTCAGCACAAACCCAGATCAAGGCCAAACCAGGACAGTGACCGTTCTACAAGGCCTTTCAGCAGATCATTTAAAGTCACTATTATGATCTTATCACCTAAAGAAAATAGTCCTAGAATCATCGGCCATTTTAGGAGCAGGGGATTCAAACTCTCCAGTAAACCTGCCCTCTTTCAGCAAGAAAGCCACTGGTGAGATCTCCTACCATATCATTCTTTTTACCACAATTTTACTGATTTTACAGTCAAACGTAATGTTACATAAATCCCAACATGTAGAAAATACAGTTTATATAATTACATACAACATAGACTTAAAGCTATAAACACAGCAATGATAAACATTCATAAATGAAATTACCCATCTACACAAGACCCTAAAGTATTCATGCAATCTCATAAAAATTAGAAAATGAATCAAAAACCTCCTTAAGTACCTGAAATTTCCCTTTAGACGAACCAGCTAAGTTCCACATTTTAACCACAATTCCAAATTCCATTGTCTTCCTATTTTTAAGAACCAACACCGTACCTTACAAGACAGGTAATCGGCAACGTCATGGAACAGCCACCTTATAGAGCTTAATTGTTCTACCCACAAATCACCTGAGTGTACAGATGTATGCATCATGGCAATGTGAACAACTTCACCCCTTCCCCCTCTCCCTTCAGTAGAAAAAACATTGAACACCACTTAACTGAGGAATAGCACAACGCATCCTACCAAAGGTAAAACATAAAAATATCTTCATTCACTTCAAACATAGCTGTCACCCCCTTATCTGGTTACAATTTGTTGAAGCGATTTGCTTTTCTGACCTAAACGACGATTTATACAGTGGTGGGCTGTCAGACGGCATGATTAGAAATGGTGCATGAATTCCCAGGTTTTCAGGCAAAATGGAATTTTGCTTTTGGCCGTGAATAGTCTCGTATGTCACAGACTTTGAAATAGCGTATACACAGCATGTACCAATGCACACGGTTTCAAGAGTCTGAGAAATAAAAAAAACTAGGCATTCAAGGTTGGGTAAACATTGGCCAAATAAAGAGCTGCTCGTTCCAGAAAAACAAAAACGTGAAATCAAGATTCAGTAAAAGTGTAGAAGTGTGTATTACAATTAATCGAATGCGAGTCTCAGTTAAAATATGTGCTCCGCAGTGGATCTTTATTCTGAATTCTGGTCTAACATCTCCACCTAGAGGCATGGTGTATAACTGCAAAATAAAAACATGATTTCTAAGAATTTTGAAGAACTCAGGAAAGTGGTAAGAGAGTATTCCAGTTGCACTCAAACGATAAGGCACAAAACATTAGTCTATGATAAGAGTGTTAAGCGTTCTACGATTATTGATCATAATAACAGGACCATCCTCGCTGTCGGTAGTTGCACACCAGGGGTAACCATTGGGGCATATTGACCAGGGGGATTGTGCCACTGGAACATCACTTTTACTGACAGTCTGGTGGTGCGATGCCCTTCACCATATTTACAAAGTGCCGTTAAGCCACTTTTTGTGATTTTACGGTGCTTTGGAAATATGGCACCCTCTTACGCAGGTATCTGAGTGTAAGGGGTCTGCAATTGGCGGTGCTGAGAGAGTTCCACCACAACACATATTGGGTTTTAATTGATGACCTAGACTTATAAGGAAGTGTGAATCTGTGGCAGCGCCAAAAACTAACGCCATGCAGGAGGAGGCATTGATAGGGAGCAACAAGGAGAAACACTTCTTTCTTTTTGTTTTTGCTTATTCTATGTGTGCTGCATTCTACAGCACACATAGAAAGAGCAAAACACCATTAATAATTGTTTATGTGCATAAAGGGGTCTCTTCCTGCACATAAACAATCATTAAATAATGACAATTTGCTACTTATGTGTGCTACATAAACAATCTTTCCCTGCAAGGCAGGCACCCTTGCACTATGGTGCAAGGGTGTCTGTGTTGGCTCTAGGCAGCTATTTTTAGCGCCAGCGCTAAGGAAAATTCAGGGGTATGCCATATTGTTGTAAATATGGTGCATGCCTGCATTTTGGAGTGCAGCGCTGTGAAATTTGCCACAGCGCCGCACTTCGATATTTCCATGTAATTATTCCCCTTTATTGTCAAAATTTCACTTTAAGTGGAAGGCAATATTCAAATGTGTTTCAAGCACTTGCAGTGCAGTCTATATAGAAAAAAATCTCTGCTTCAAACGACACATCAGACTCAAAATAAAGTCAGCCTGCCACCAGAAGGCTGTGCTTCTCCAGGGGGAATCCTTTCCAGAAGCTGAGTTCAGGGCAGCCACAAAGACGTTGCAGCACCTTTCTTATCAGTTACTCAGGTAACCCCCCGACACCATTAAGGATTATTTTACAGGCTGCATTGTGTGTCAATAAAGGCTTCTGCAAATACGCCACAATTACTCTTGCACTAGGAACACTGACAACAGAAATCACAATCAAAACCGTCTGCCTCATAGACAAGACATCAGTACTGACATCGGGCGCGTCTTGCCGCCAAATTCGAGCCCTGTGGCAGATCACGTACTAGACTCGACCTCCAAACTGCAAAAGGGGCACTGCAAGAAAGAACAGAGGGGAGGTCAAGCCTTCTCCTGTACAAGGATTATTGTAAGATGCGGCCTGTGCAGGTATGACCACAAGGGAATATTAAGTAAATAATTTAATTTCCTGCCTCATCGTCTGTCGAACTCCCCCCCCCCCACCCCTCCTGCCCCCACCCGGCCACACCACCCCACTGCTCTTAATTGCATAGGCAGCAGCTGAGTATTGCACTCCAGAACACTTCAAATCTTGCAGACCATCCCCTTCTCCAGCTCCAGATGCAGCTTAAGGAGCTCATCACTTCAGGCAGAATCTGGTATCTGAACCAACCTCCTCCGCCTTTCACTTTGAAGTCTCCTTGCTCTATTTCTTTTGCTGTCTTCTGGCCTACTGAGGACCCCCCATGCCACTGCATCTCTGCCCTCCAAACGCTCCGCCTTCTTCCAAAATATACATGCTCTCGAATACATTGCATCAATACAGTACAGACAGGTTTCTGATTTATAAATGTAAAGGTTTTACTGTCTCTAGTCACCTGTAATAAAGAAATGATGTAGTTGCTAAAATATAATAACTTGTTGTAGTTGACTTCTAACATCAGAATGCCTGCTGCCAGTACCAGAAGTAATGGAGAAAGGCAAGTCATTTAGCATTAATACAGTTGCTGTTTAAGCCAGGAGAATTGGAACCAGCTTTATTCATCCTATATGTCTTTCTAAAAAAAAAAACATGCCTCTGCGAGGCAAAAGAAACATTGCAGAAACGTTTTCAAACCTCCAACTTGGCATGTATGCTGTACTGTTCAGCAATTCAATTTTATTCAATTCAGGGAGATTTATTAAGTGCATGGGTACTCGACGGACTTCCAGCGCTGGGTAGATTAAGCTCAAATAAGAAGTCCTAATCAAATAAGTAGGATTTCAGCTATTTTCTACAGCTGAGAAGGTTATTATTTGATCTGATGGTGAAAGGCAAATCGTTCAAGAGCTTGAGGGCAATAAAGGCAAAGGAATGCCCTCCACAGCTGGTCTTTTTCACTCTAGGGATAGAGAGATTTTACAGGTTGGTTAATCTAAGTGTTCTGTTTGGCTGGTAAGGACTGTTCAGTTGTTGGAGGATGTGAGGGCCATCTTGTGTTTTGTGTGGTGAGTCACACAAAACACTTTGAAATGAATCCTCTTGCTGATGGGTAGCCAGTGCAATGTGGTGAGTGCTGAAGAAGCAGATTGAGACTTAGGAATACCCAAGAGGATCCTGGCCGCGGCATATTGAATTACTTGCAGTCTTTTAATGACTGAAGAACAAGTTACTTAACTTCGGTAACACTTTTTCTGGTGGATACAGTATCTGCCTGTGGATTCCTCACCTTGTGAATATCCCCTGTGCCAGCAGCATTCAGACATTTTTTGTAGTTCTCCACGCCGATGAGGACGACGTCACAGAAGCATGGCTCCGCATGCAACTCCGCTGACGTCACCGGAGCCATAAGAGAGCCTCGTCGGCGTGATAACGTCAGTTCAGCCCTTTTTTCCTTGCCTTCGAGGCACACGGACGAAACAACACAAATTATATACAGTATACATAGTACACAGTATTCAAAACAACACACACAGTGTGAAATCAATGCATTAAAACAAAAAGAATAATACCATTCCATTAAAAGAAACAGATAGAAACTAACAACATTGTAGGTATACAAGGGTGGACAATGGGGAGGCGGGTGGGTCAGTAAGGAATCCACAGGCAGATACTGTATCCACCAGAAAAAGCATTACTGAAGGTAGGTAACTTATTCTTCTGATGGATACATCTGCCAGTGGATTCATCACCTTGTGAATAGAGTCCCACAGCAGTCCCCACTCCTGGAGGAGGGTGTCCACCCTTCGAAACCAAAAAGTTCTGAAGGACGGAATGTGCAAAGTGACCGCCCCTCCTCACCTCGGAATCTAAGCAGTAATGCTTCGCGAAAGTGTGGAGGGAGGCCCAAGTTGCCGCTCTATAAATGTCCTCTACAAGAACACCTCTAGACAAGGCAGATGTTGAAGACTATGCTCTGGTAGAGTGAGCTCTTGTACCATCTGGAGCATCCTTACCAGCCAAAGAGTAACAGATCTTGATGCACAAGATATTCCATCTGGAAAGGGTGCGCTTGTGCACCGCTCTGCCTTTCCTGCAGCCAGCAAAGCCCACGAAGAGCTGGTCATCCACACGATAGTCTTTAGTCCTATCGAGGTAAAAACTCACCGCCCTCTTAGGGTCCAAGGTCCAAGGTCCTCCTTGGAAGGGTGAGGGCGAGGATAGAAGGTAGGAAGGGTAATGGACTGCCCCAGATGGATGGAGTTACCACCTTAGGCAGAAAAGCAGCCCTGGTCCTGAGTACCATTCTATCAGCATGACATGAATGGTCAAGGACTGGGGTTTCGAACTCAGAGCTTGAAGCTCACTTACCCTCCTTGCTGAGGTAATGGCAACAGGAAATACAGTCTTAAAAGACAATAGTCTCAAGGGACACTTGTGCAAGGTGAAGTACCGAAACATAAATAAACTATATAAAGCTATACTTACTGATAGCCCCCAATACCAATTACCAATAACCAGTCAGTTGGCAGTGAAGAAGGTTCAATCATTTATTATACAATAACTCTGCCAGAGCAGCTTCTCGTGACCTAACCCCTCGAGGTCCGCCGAGAAGACTGCTGGCACATTATCAAGAGATCACATATATACTGTTACATTTCAAAACCGTTACCTAAGAAGGAAAAATACAAGTTGGTACAGGCTGCTGCAAAGGAAAGACCATATATGGGACACAAAGCAACTTCAGTTCAGCTCAGCTCGTTATAGCAAGGTCGATAAGGGCAACTCCCTTCTGCCTGTCTCAGGAGGGTTCGCACAGCGCCTCCTGGAATGTGCTTATCCGGCCTACCCCCACCTATAACCTTGACAGGCCTAACATGCAGGAGCAGCAGTTTGTTACAGTTGTCATGCTATTTCTCAAGGGAACGACCCTTACCGACTATAACGGTGGGATTCTGCTAGCGCTACAAGCAAGCTAGGCCATGGCGCTGGTCGGATTAAGTTATAATGCCTGTCAAAAGGCAGAAACTCATATAGCAACCATAAGAAACTAGTTAATGTGAAACCCATGAATGCACGGTACCTATACTGAACTGATTAGATGCATCACGCTAATCTCTAAACGATACTATGTGTCTTCGATTTACTCACAAGGCCTGATTTAGACTTCAGTTCCTCAAACCCTCCTTTTAGCGTGATGTAGCTAACTATTTAGGAACTAATCCTGGAAAACCTCCTCATCAATGGCCATCAACTCATTAATCTCCAGTTGGAGCATCTGAGTTTTGGAGGAGATGGGAGAGGGGACAATCAAAGCGGTAAGTTTAGATGTACAATAAGAGCAACAGGCAGGACCACATTGCATACAAAGACAGCAGGTGAATAGAATGCCTGCAGCCCCGGCTACTATCATTAATAATTTCCATCCCCATGCTGATACGAGTCCCCAGAACCAACCAGAGAGTGACCAGGACCCATTGTCTGTATGTATTTCTGAGGGTATGAGATGTAACTTCTGAATTGCTAAATGAAACATGGGGGCGGAGTCTGGGATGTAAACACAGCAGGAGCTGCCGATCATGCGGCATGCTCCTCCTCGATCAGCCAAAATAACGTCTAAAACCATCCGGTTTTGAAGCGAAACAAGTCTCGTGGCCTGAAGCTCTTCCGTCATATTTGTCATAATATCCGTAGTAATATTAATGACATTCTCCACCACCCTGGACAATCGCCTAACTTCTCTACTAGTAAATATTGGACCACAGATTGGAAATAATCCATTGGCAACTTCATAAAACTGTTACAATGAAGTGTCAGTCTGATCAACTTCGGACATTCCGAGCTGTCTTCTGCGTCTACTAGGAACTGCATTGGAATCATATTATTGGTGAGTTTTATGATAATTTGAAGGTGCTATATACACTGGGGGGTACAAGCAAGACAAATAACATTGACCTGCCCATCCCAGTGGTAACCAGGTGTAAGCGTTTTCCCCACAAACAAAATAAACGTTTGGAGGGGTCAATAACGGCGGGCTGCTGAAAATCTTCATTCTATAGGTATAGTTACAAATACTATTCCCGACCTGTACATGTCCCATACCTTGTACACAGAAAGCGGAGGAAGTGTTTAAAATGGGTACTGGCATAATTTGCTCGCTAGTAACATTTCTGGTAATAAACTGCTGAAAATACTGTGTATGATTGAAGTTAGTAAAATCATAAAGTTCGTTTGCAACCAAGTACTGTTTTCATGAGTGGTGTATAAATTCATACAGGCATTTGGATCCAAAGATCCTTCCCCATCATTTCCTGCTGGGTCAAAACCTTGGTGTGTCTTGATATAGGCTAGGATCATGTTATAATCTTTTTCCGTGTACTGTTTGGGGTTTTCCACATAATGGTTATACATGGCCGATAACATCTTGAACCATGCTTCGCAACTTCCTAAGTATGATAAGAGTAAGGAAAGGGACAAATCATGTTTGTGCATGACCGATAGCAAAAGGCCACAAACCCAACAATCGATAATGTTAGTGGTACTATGTGTTTGATGGAGCATTTCCACAAATAAATTTTTAGCATATGTCTGACGATGTCTTTCCTTATGGGGAGCTAAGGAAAACAACAAATCTTCTGGGGGGATCAACAGTAGTTTTCATCATCGTTTGAACCGGATGCTGGTACTCTAAATATATGTATACCCTCATAAAAATTGCTAATATAACTGCTATCACTACTATAATGGCTATTTTCACACGCATGGTCCAAGCAGAAAACATGGGTTCATAAAAAGGTAAATGTCGCGGAGCAAAAGGGTGTTCTTCTTCAGGCACAATACGACCAAAGGGGTACATTCCTAGCTAAAAGTCCAAAACTACACTGGGCCAAAGCAGACCTTCCTGCCAGAGCGTTCTTCGTACCTGTGTCCGTCTAGAGTCTCACAGGCAGACTCCTATCGTTCATCTCAAAAACCATCAATTTGCGTTGTACTTCGTGATACAGCGAGGAAATCAAGTATACAACCTGGGCCCTGGTATGCAAAGTCTTTCTTTCTGAACAGAGCAAAATATCAAAGTTCCAGCTCTCAACGGGTTCAGTCCAGTGTCTCGCTCAGTACCTCAGAATAGAATCTAGCAAACCCTAATTATTCAAGTCTTTCCTTATCTCCTAGCCGTTTCGTCTGAGGTACCGTGATATTTTCTTAGCCGTAGGTTGTAACGGACATGACCCGGGACTTCCTGATCAGAAAATAACACAGGAGAAGGTGTGTCTCCTTCATCAGAGCCACCACTAACAGAAGTGACAGCGACAGGACCAGGGGCAATTGCAGATTCCACTGGTGCTGCCTCACCCAATCCCGTTACTCCTTCTTCTTGCCTCTGCTCTATTTCATGGGCGTCGGAAAAAGGAACAAATCTGGTGGATCTCTCACTTACCTGTGTCAGAATTCCATCGGAATGCTGCTGATCATAAGGAAGCGGGAGGGGCAGCTTCTTCAGGTGGGACACATGGATCCAGTGCCTTTTCCCGTTCACCTTCACTGCCGTTCGTGTCGCCAGGAGAATCTGGTATGGCTTAGACCACCTCGGAGCCAGGCTGGTGTCTCGCTGATATTTCTTAACCAGTACCCATTGGCCAGGTTCCAATCGATGTCTGGGGCCCTCTGGCAGGGGCTGCAACATGGATGCTACCTGCTGATGCATAAAACGAAGATCTTTAGTCAGAGTGTACAGATAGTCTATTAACACAGGATATTCAACATCTTTAAATTATCTCGGTCTAGGTACTCCCCATACATTAGCAGGCCGTCCAAAAATCACTTCATAAGGTGATAGGCCGGAACGGGAATGAGGGGTGACTCGTAATGACATTAGGGCCAAGGGTAGGGTATCAGGCCATTTTAAATTAGTACTTTCTTGGATTTTTGCCATCTTTAATTTCAAGATTCCGTTATATTTTTCAACTAATCCTGCTGACTGAGGATGTCGAGCTGCATGGAATTTCTGTCTTATTTGCAGTCCATTAAAGATATGCTTAACAAGGGCCCCATGAAAATGTCCCCCGTTGTTCGACCAAATCAAACGGGGCAATCCGAATCGTGGGATAAACTCTTTGAGAAGAGCTTTTGCTGTTGCCAAGGCTGTGTTTTCTTTAGTCGGTTAGGCCTCAATCCATTTGCTAAAAGCACAAACCGCCACTGAGACGTATTTCAGGTTGTTGACGCGCTCCATATGGATATAATCCATCTGGAGCACCTCAAAGGGTAAGTTCGGGGGTGCAAAGTTCCCACTCAGAACAGTTTCCCCTTTTCCGCGATTATGTTGCAAACAAACCATACAATATTGGACTAAATGGACAGCCATCTTCTGAATATTGGGTTATTCCATACTGGGTCCAATAAGGCACAAATGCCTTTCGCCCCAATATGAGCTGGGCCATGAGCCATAGTCACAACGGCCTGTACCAGAGCATTGGGCAACAGCCATCGTTGTCTTTCAGTTAAATCAACCCAACAATTATTTTCATCCAACCTTCCTACTTCCTGCTCCCATCGAACCAACTCAACTGGGGTAGCCTCTTTCTGTATTTCTTGCACACTTTCTATGGTATTATTGAACAAATCAGATTCCTCCACCCACCTTGCAGAAGAAGTTACAAACATAGAGGTGAGTGTGGACTGGGCCGTTTGTTTAGCGATTTGAACAGCAAAAGCATTCCCCTCGCCCACTTCATCCACTACTGCCTTATGTGCACTGCATTTTATTATTGCTACTCTTTTGGGTAATGTCAGAGCTGTAAGCAATCACAACACCAAGGGACCATTCTGTATCTTCTAACCATGAGAGGTAAGGATACTCCTCTCCTTCCACAGCCGCCCGAAGCTATGGGCCACGCCGAAGGCATATTGGCTGTCAGTATAGATGTTAACCTCTAATCCCTCGCTCAATTCACAGGCTCGTAATAATGCCACTAGCTCAGCAGCCTGAGCTGATCGATAGGGCACTCAAGAAGTCTCAACTACTGTTTTTAGAGTTGTGACTGCATATGCAGCTGTTGTTGTACCATCTGCTAACTTGAAACAAGAACCATCCACATACAATTCCCCTTGGGGGTCAGATAGAGGAATGTCTGAGAGGTCAATTCTCCCCTTTGTTTCTTCTTCTGTCCGAAATATACAATCATGCACATCATTTTTAGTTTCATCCGAAGGGAGAGGTAGCAATGTGGCAGGATTTAAAGTAGCACATCGCTTAATTGTTATATGTGGGGCAAACAGAGTTAAGGCGTGCACTCGTAAGATGCTGTGTTTTCGTTTTATTTAACAAGGCATCCACAGCATGAGGCACCATCACTGTTAGGCTAGAATTTAGGACGAGCCCCTCCGACTGTCAGATGGCCACCGCTACAGCCGCAGTGGCCCTCAGACAGCTAGGAAGCGCTCTGGAGACATTATCCAATGTGGCCGAAGAATAAGCACAAGGTCTTTGCTTACCACCAAATCCTTGGTTAACACTGAAAGCGAGCAACCGCCGACCTCATGCATATATAGTACAAAAGGTTTACAGTAATCAGGGGTACCCAAGACGGGTGCAGAACAAAGAGCAGATTTCTAAGAGTCAAAAGAATGTTGACATTCATCCGTCCACGGAAGGGGTTCATGCACATCTTTAGTGGTTAAATGTAACAAGGGTTTAGCAAGGAGAGAAAAGTTAGGAATCCATTCGCGACAGGAGGAGGTAATGCCAAGAAAAGCACGAACATCACGCTGGGTGCAAGGCACGGACATGTTAGAGATAGTAGTAATACGTTCAGGAGTCAAACCCCTCCCCTCCTTCGACAGTGGATGACCTAAGTAGGTCACCTCCTGTCGACAATATTGGAATTTGGACAGGGACACCTTATTACCTTTCGCCGCTAGGTGGTGCAACAGTTTCACAGTGGCGTCTTTACAACCCTCTTCAGTGTCTGATGCTATTAACAAATCATCCACATATTGTAAGAGCACATTAACCGTAGGCAAAATCAAATAGTCTAGAACTGCTTTGAGGGCTTGACTATAGATGCTAGGACTTTCGGTATAGCTTTGAGGTGCGCGGCAAAATCTAAAGCTGCTGCCAGATAATGAGAAGCCGAAGATCTGACGGCTGTCTGGATGGATTGGGATGCTAAAGAAAGCATTTTTCAGGTCAATGACCGAAAAATACCTTGCGGTTGGAGGGATCATAGTAAATATGCTAGTTATATCACACACCACTGGGTACTGGGGCACCATAATTTTATTAACCTCCCGTAAATCGATCACAAAGCGATATGTATCGACGTTTTCCGAATTCCCAGTGTCAAGAGTCTTTTTCAAAATCGGGAGAATAAGGCTGTTACAAACATTAGCAGCTGTTTCCTCTACTACACCTTTGTCAATCAAGTCCTGTATAATGGAGAGTAAAGCTCGCTCGCCAGCCGGCGTAATCCTATATTGTGGTATCCGTGGTAACTTTACACCAGGTTTCAATGTAATATGAACGGGAGGGATGTCTAACTTACCGACATCCACATCCCCGTAGCCCACAGCGTAGAGGGAACAGTGTCGAATTCAGGTGGAAGAGGTTCTTTTTTAGCAAAGTACTGTTTTATATCTAGATTGGGGGGTTGTATAGTTAAATAGACACCATCCGGGGAACAGTGGATTTTTGCATTTAACTTCTTTAACATATCCAGGCCTAATACATTTTCACCACAATGCGAAGTCAACAAAAAGGGTGAGTCAACAGTAACTGGACCAATAGTGAATGGGAGCGGCCTGGGGATGGGGCTTACCACCGGAACTCCTGAAAATCCTACTGAAACATTATTTTGCCCGGACAGAGCAGCCCCTGGGACCAATGATGGAGATACGGAACTGTTCATTGCTCCTGTGTCAATCAGAAAATTCGCGGAAGTCCCCATCAATTCCCCCTTCACATAGGGTCCTTGTTGATTGACTGGTATCGACACTTGGCCCCCACTCTGTCCTTGGCTGTCCTATGTATAAAAATATCCGTCTTGATCCCTAAATGCGTAGTCCTCGTTAAAGTATTGCCTACCTTGAGGATTATCAAAATGATTTCGTTCCAACTGTCCTTGCGCCACTTCTTCTCTACGCATATCACTTCGGTCTGGACCACCTCGACCACGTCCCCGCCCTCGGACAGCTCCGTTCTGTGCTAACAGTAACGGACACTGGGCTCTCCAATGTCCTTCCTGTTTACAGTACGCACACTGATTTATCCCCAATGACGGGACTGGGCCTGCACCCCTTCCTGTGCCCACCCCTCTGGACACGGGCCCTCGGACGCCTCTTCCTCCTCGTCCTCTGACAACTTGCTGCAATAACACCTGAGTCTTGAGGTTTTTAGCCTTCTTTTCTATTTTATCCTTACTTTCGTTTTCCCTATACTCATAGTACTGGGCCATACTCAGTATAACAGAAGGGGTGGACGTAGTCCAAGTGCTCTCAGCGGCTTGCAGCCGGGTAGAGAATTCTGGTAACAAGTTAGTCACAAAATGATTTACAAACAACCGAATCCCACCCTCTGTAGCAAGGTCCTGTCCGCTAAAGTCGATAAACGTGCCTTCAAATCTCGTAAAGAAATCGGAAACACTTTCTTCTTTCTTTTACTTCCAAGCTGTCAATTTATCCCAATCGACCTTGCGAGGGGGGATCAAGGAATGCATATAAGCAATACTTTTGTCTGGGAGGGTAGTAATTTAATTTTTCGGCTTGTCCCCTGGTTTGTGGTCCTTATCCCATTCTTTCAACTGTTCCCAGGTTCCCCCTAATTCGGCAACGTGATCAGTGTCATGTACCTGTCGCCATATATCCACAAGGACCAACAGCCCGAAAAACAATTCAACATCGGCTAAGGTCATTACGGCTGAAGCCGCAGCTTCAGTTAATTCTTTATAGTAGGCTGTGGGATTCTTGCGGGGGTCGGGAAGCTGTGATTTTAGGGCCAGGACTTCACTTTTTTTCCATGGAGTGTATACCCATTGCTCCTGAAACCGAGCCTCTACTCTGTCTCTTGTTACTACGTTCTGATCATTGCGTAGTTCGGGTATTTCAGGATGGAAAATGGGACGCACTTCCCTCATGGGATGTTGAGAATCCCAGTTGGGACATTTCAAAAACATTCTACTTCGGTATTTTACCAAGGTCTCTACGTTCTTGTACACTTCCCCTGGACTTAAATCAAACGTATGCGTTCGGTCCAAAATGTCGTACAATATCTGAGGAGACAACCCGTCTCGAAAGCATTTCACCCAAATTTCAATAAGGTAACAAGACATTTGATACAATGCATGCTGTTGCATAACGGGTTCAAGATCCTTTATGGTACTCCATAAGTTAGTCACAGTATACACATTTTTCCGCATCCATTTAACTGCTTGTTCTGCTATTGCTTCCTTTTCGCTATATCAGACTGCTGCCCTTGTGAATAGTCGCCTAGCGTTTAGTCCACTTGCGTCCCCTAACGGAGTATGGTCCCTTACTTCAGGTGTCGTTCTAGCCGATTGAGAAGTCCATATAGGACTTGGAGTTGCTATAATTACACGAAAACTCCCCATGGATTGCTGTGTGTCACGAATTAGGGTAGCTGTATCTCTTAGTGAGGTAGGTGTGGCACTCGAAGTACCAGCAGTAGGTAGAGACACAGTTATCACTGGGGCCGGGGCTAGGGGAGCAGTGGCTAACTGGAAGGGAACAGCGGGGTACACGCGCTGCGGCGCATACGGTGGGGGAGGTCGAACGTCCAATAAATCCTCTATTTCATCTTCAGCTTAATTTCGAGTAACGTAACTTTTGTCGGTCTGCAATCTAAACAGTCTATCCAAACAATCAATATTCTGTTCAGTCTGATTTTTATCATAGGCGACGGCTTTCTGGGTAACAGTCTGTCCTTCTTTTATCTTGACAAATTTTTCTGCTCTGATGCGTCTACGCTTTGCTTCTGTCTGCCATTTATTAAGGGTGTCAAACATGGCTTGTCTGCTGCGTTTAGCAAACAGACGATCTTGTAAATATTGATTCTTCTTTTCATCAAAAGACCCTGTCAATGGCCACTGTAGTTCTACATTATCCTTCGTATATTTGTGCCATAAAGTATTAAACAAGAGTGGTGCAATCCCGTGCTTGCAATACATATCATGACTAGGGCTCCCTTCTGGAGGGGCCGGTTGGCTTTCATCCAATCTTGTGCCTCCCCAACAAATACAGCCGAAGCATAACATACTAAAGCACGGCATTATCTTTCTAGAGTCTATTTGATCTGGCTGGAAGGGAAAGAAAGTTAATTACAACACTCTCATACACATGGCCATGTTCAAGCGATTTCAATTATTCACATACAATGAACATACAACAATCGTTGGACGACATGAAAGACAAAACAAATTCGTACTAAACAAAAGGCAGAGCCCGTCGACTCCTGCTCATGGAGAACTCGTGTACTTTGCAATTCTTGACAAAAAGAAACCCAAAGTCAAGTAGTCTTGTCCTTAGACTACCTAGAGATAGCCACACAGGTTTTCAAACCACAGACGGACCTACGGACCATCCGGCAGTCTTTCTGGTTCACCTCCTGGACTACTCTGGCTTAGCCCGCTTTTTAAGCGTCGCTCCAGATCTGTCCGGTGGCTACCCAATCGAGACCGCCAGCATTTCCGAGAGCGGTCCGGCCGGATGGGAACTTTGTCACAAGTCATATCTCTATTACTCACCAAGATTGCTCAAAACAGGAGTGTCTGCCCGTGCAGTCTCAGTACTGCCCCGCCAGACCCCCACCAAGTTCTGCGTGGTTTCAAACCACCAAATACCAAAAACCAAAATCACAAGGATATCCAACACAAAACAAGACGAATCACTCACCTGGTGCACTCAGGTTTGATTGCAAGTTTCTCCACTGCCAACTCCTGAAGACCAACACGGTCTGCTTCTGGGTTACACCCGTAGGACTCCGGCGTGGGGCCACTAGCAGCTGAGGCCCTCCTGATCGGGAGAGCGGAGTAACTCCCAAATTGCAGTCAGTCCACCCCCTCGACCAAGATTACCTTTTCTAATGTCCCGTTCTTTTCCGATTACGGAGGGACGACCCCAACGCGGAGTCCCGGCGGAGTCTCCAACTGAAGTACCGAAAAATAAATAAACCATATAAAGCTATAATTACTGATAGCCCCCAATACCAATTACCAATAACCAGTCAGTTGGCAGTGAAGAAGGTTCGATCATTTATTATACAACAACTCTGCCAGAGGAGCTTCTCGCGACCTAACCCCTCGAGGTCCGCCGAGAAGACTGCTGGCACATTATCAAGAGATCACATATATACTGTTACATTTCAAAACCGTTACCTAAGAAGGAAAAATACAAGTTGGTACAGGTTGCTGCAAAGGAAAGACCATCTATGGGACACAAAGCAACTTCAGTTCAGCTCAGCTCGTTATAGCAAGGTCAATAGGGGCAACTCCCTTCTGCCTGTCTCAGGAGGGTTCGCACAGCGCCTCCTTGAATGTGCTTATCCAGCCTACCCCCACCTATAACCTTGACAGGCCTAACATGCAGGAGCAGCAGTTTGTTACAGTTGTCATGCTATTTCTCAAGGGACTGACCCTTACCGACTATAACGGTGGGATTCTGCTAGCGCTACAAGCACGCTAGGCCACAAAATGGCACTGGTCGGGTTAAGTTATAATGCCTGTCAAAAGGCAGAAACTCATATAGCAACCATAAGAAACTAGTTAATGTGAAACCCATGAATGCACGGTGCCTATACTGAACTGAATAGATGCATCACGCTAATCTCTAAACGATACTATGTGTCTTCGATTTACTGACAACGCCTGATTTAGACTTCAGTTCCTCAAAGGGCTCAAAGGGAGAACCCATCAAGAAGGTTAAGACAAGATGTAAGTCCCATTGAGGTACAATAAAAGGAGTGGGCAGAAACTTGTAAGTAAGCCCCTTAATGAACCTTAACACAATGGGTGACTTGAATAAAGACGGCTGATCCGACAAGCAAAGGAATGCCCACAAAGACGATAAATAGCCCTTTACCGTAGCCACAGCAAAGCCTTGCTGGGCTAGAGAGAGAGCAAACTGAAGGATGTTAGATAAACGAGCCCTCAAAGGGTCAATAGAATTATCCCCACACCAAATGACAAATTTTGACCACCTATAGGAATAGATAGACTTGGTGGACTGACGTCTGGCGGACAAAATAACGTCCACCACTTCAGGCGGGAGAGAGAAAGATTTCAGTTTGCCCCGTTCAATCTCCAGGCTTGAAGGTGTAAGTTCTGGAGGTGGGGGTGTAGAACCTGCCCCTGCGACTGCGAGAGGAGGTCTGCCCTTAGAGGGAGACGGAGTGGAGGGCACGAGGAGAGGTGGAGAAGATCTGTATACCACACCCTTCTTGACCAATCCGGGGCAATCAATATGACTTGAGCCCGGTCTTGGCGAATCTTCCCCAGAACACGAGGAATCAAGGGGATGGGAGGAAACGCGTAAAGGAGTCGTGAGCCCCAACTCAACTAAAACACATCCCCCAAAGCTCCCTGCATCGGATACTGGAGACTGCAGAATGACGGGCAGTGAGCGTTCTCGTGAGTGGCAAACAGGTCCACCTGAGGAGTTCCCCCCGTCCGAAAGACGTGACAAACCACCTCTGGATGAAGCCTCCACTCGTGGTCGGCAGAGAACCGCCAACTGAGACTGTCTGCACGCACGTTCAGAACTCCAGCCAGATGATTTGCCATCAGACAAATCTGATGGTCCTGATCCCAGGACCAGAGTTGCAGAGCTTCTCTGCAGAGGCAATGCTACCCCACTCCTCCCTGCTTGTTGACATATCACTTCGCAGTAGTGTTGTCCGTCAGGACTTGAACCGACTGACCATGAAGGGAGGGGAGGAAGGCCTTGAGCGCCAAACGTATTGCCCGCAACCCTAGAAGGTTTATGTGAAGCGACCTTTCCTCCGGAGACCAAAGATCCTTGATCTCCAGGTCCCCCAGATGAGCACCCCACCCTAAGGTGGATGCATCCGTTATCACTTTGGCCACCAATGGAGGCAGATGGAAAGGCTTTCCTTGAGACAGATTGCTCTCCACAATCCACCAAGACAGATCCGCTGCAGCTTCTCTGGAGATCCTCACAGACTCCCTGAGATCTGATACCACTGCCTGCGGAGGCACCACTGGTGCGCCCTCATGTGCCAGCGTGCATGGTTGACCAACAGAATGCAAGAAGCAAACAGACCAAGCAGGCGAAGGACCTTCAGAACTGGAACGACCGCGCCATTGTAAAACAAATAAATCATTCCCTGAATGTCGAGAGTCCTTTGAGGAGGAGGGAATTCTCGACACACAGTAGTGTCCAGTACCGCCCCTATGAACAGATTGCGTGAGAGGGCACAAGGTGAAATTTGGGCACGTTCATCGAGAAACCCAATTTGTACAACAGCTAGGTTGTCACCTGCAGATGATGAAGCACCTTCTCTGGCAACTCCGCTTTGAGCAGCCAGTCGTGCAGATAGGGGAAAACCGGAATACCCAATCTCCTGAGATGGGCTGCCACCACTGGCATCATCTTGGTGAAGTCTCGAGGTGCAGTAGTAAGTCCAAACGGGAGAACCGCAAACTGATAGTGTTGCGACCCTACCCTAAAACAGAGATACTTCCTGTGCGATTTCAGGATTGAGATGTGGAAATACGCATCCTGCAAGTCGATGGATACCATCCAGTCTTCCTGGTGCAGCGCTTGAAGAACCTGCGCAAGGGTGAGCATCTTGAACTTCTCTTGTTTCAGAAAAAGGTTCAAGATCCTGAGATCCAGGATTGGACGTAACCTGCCATCCTTCTACCGGGATTAGCATCCCTGACCCCTTTCCAGCTCTGAAACCACCTGTATTGTACCTTTTTTCAACAATGTTAGGACTTCCTCCTGCAGGAGAAGAAGGTGGTCCTCCGAGCAAGCCCCTTGGCAAGGAGGGTAATTTGTAGGGAAATCCAGAAAGGGAAGAGCATACCCATTTTCCACAAGATTTAGAACCCAAAGGTCTGTAGTGACTGTTTCCCAATCTTGCAGAAAATGGGTAAGCCGACCCCCCACATGCTGCTTTGCTGTGGCAAGAGGGGGGGAGGTAGAGGAGGAGGAGGGCTGACGACCTCGTGGACAACCTCTGTTCTTGCCCATGTAGGTCTTATACAGGGCATTTTGCTGCTGCTGCCTGTAGGTCCGAAAGGACGACCTCTTAAAACCTCTGTACTTTCTGTAAGAGCAATCTCTAGGCTGAGCATGAAGGCCCAGAGACTTAGCTGTGGCTTTGCTGTCCTTGAACCTTTCCAAGGCTGCATCTGCTTTCTTTCCAAACAGCCCAGAACCATCAAAGGGGGAGGTCCAGAAGTGTTGCCTGCACAGCTGGAGAGAACTCTGACGACTTAAGCCAAGCACTTCTTATGGCAACCAAAGAGCCCATGATCTTGGCAACAGAGGCTGCAGTGTCCAAACCACTCTGAATGACCTGATGTGCAGCAGCTTGAGTGTCCGATAACACCTCATTAAAATTCTGTCTGTGCTCCTCAGACAATTTAGGAACCCGCTGTTTTGCAGAGTCCATTAGGGCATGGATGTAACGGCCCAAAAGACAGGTGGCATTTGTTGTCTTCAAGGACATACTTGCTGAGGAGAACACCTTCTTGGCTGACCCAAGCTTTTTCGACTCTCTATCACCAGGAACCTGAGGAAAAGCCCCAGAAGATTTCTTCGAACAGGCAGCTTGCACTACCAGGCTCTCAGGAGAAGGATGGAATATAAGGAACTCGGATCCCCTGGAGTAGCCCTGTACCTCCTAGCAACAGATTTTGACACTGCTGGAGCTGAAAAGGGCTTTTGCCAAACCTCCATAACTGGCTCAATGATGGCATCATTGAAAGGAAGCAAAGGCTCTATTACAGTGGAGGGAGAACGAAGAACCTCCGTCAAGATATTGGACTTAAATTCAGACGTTGGGAGCTGGAGGTCTAAGAGCTCCGCTGCTTTCCTTATTACTGTGTGATAAGGAGCCACGTCCTTAGAAGGAGCATCTGATGGAGGAAAAAGCTCCCATTCTAGGGACATATCAAGGCCACTTGCCTCCTCAAGTCTTCAAATAAGTCATCCGACTCTTGAAGCTCACCTTCCTCCATTTCTTCTGCCCGATACCTCTGCTCCTACAAAATCCTTTGAGCCTCCCGCCTGGATCTTATTCTCAGAACCGGCGTCGGTGAAGCCAGACACGACTCCGATGGATCCGGAGCCAACATCGAACATGGATCCAGAGGCACAGCCTGAATCGAACGAGGTCGAGCTGACTGCGCCGGAGATGATGGTAACGGCATTGATGTCCTCGGCGCAGGGAAATGCCAGGAGGGCGCCGCTGGAAGAAATAGCATAAAGGGAACCTGAGCATAAGCCTGAGGAACCCCCAGATTAAAAGCCATAGGACCCATAGGACCTGAAGTTGCTCCAGCGGGGTACATTGCTCTTGCGAAGACTCCATACATCGCATTTAAGTAATGTGATGGATATTGACTCGGGCCAGGGAAAGGTGGATAAGCACCCGGTATACAATCAGGCCGAGGCATTACGGGACTCGGGCCATGCGGTGCCGACGGTGGAGCCAATGGAGTCGACGACTCATCAGGTACAGGAGCCTCTTCCAACGGTGCCAGAGAATGTGTCGGCGTCGGAGATGGACCCGGAGCCGGGGAACGCTCCGGAGAATCTGCAGGCGAAGCCGATCGAACTGGAGAATCCTGATTCGAGGGAGAAGGAGATACATAGTCCTTACAATGTCAAGGAGCTGGAGAGGTCGACTTCGGAGCCGTGTCCGTATCTGAACGGCGTCAAGAGCCGTGCCTCTTCTTCTTCTTATGCTTCTTATATTTTGAAGCATGACCCGATGTCGACTTCGAGCCTGACCTCGACTTCGACCTGGATCTCGACCTCGACCTTCTACGACCTCTCTTCTCCTTCCTCATCTTCGCCATGAATAGCTTGGCCTCTTTTTCCTTTAAAGCCTTTGGGTTCATCTTCCTACAGCAAACGCAACCCTCGACGTTGTGATCTGACGACAGGCACCAGACACAGTCTTCGTGGAGATCCGTGATGGACATAAGTCCTCCACACTCCCTACATGGCTTGAACCCTGACTTCCTTGATGACCTCTTCAAGAAGAAACAAGAGAAATCCAGAAATACAATTCAGAAATACAAAGCAGCAAGAAAACTACGGAGAGTCCTAGAAAACCGTTAGCGTCGACGGCGCGGAAAAAAGGCAACTGAAGTCATCACGCTGATGAGGCTCTCTTATGGCTCCGGTGACGTCAGCGGAGTCGCTTGCAGAGCCATGCTTCTGTGACGTCGTCCTCATCGACGTGGAGAGCTACGAAAAATTTCTGAATGCTGCTGGCGCAGGGGATATTTACAAGGTGAGGAATCCACTGGCAGATTAATCCATCAGAAAGGAGTAGTTTCTGTCCTGTAACTCCAGTTCTGTAGTAGGGGTATCTCTGTTATAGTCATGATCTAGTGAATAGTCCCACCCATGTGCGTGGACCCCGGAGCAATCAAAAATAATCTCTTAAATTGTCAAAACATGCAGAACTGCACAGACACTTAAGAGAGAATTTAAAGACAGATAATGCAGCCTATATCCACAGGCTACTGTCCAGTACTTCAACTAGAAATTCCACCAAAATCCACAAACAGAACAGCCTGTCTAGATTTTTCTAAGACAATGATAGAGAGGAAGAAGCGGACAGACAAGCCCCATAGGCTGCCATTATGTGGCTCAGAACAGGATACTGTGCCTTTAAGAGAACTTTCCAGAAGCCTCACAGTATCCCAGAATGCACTGCAGGTCCCTTTTACTTTAAGTTCTTTTTGAAGGCGTAACACGCCAGACCTGTAGCATTTCTTACATGAATATCTCTCTCCAATGGGGAGGAGGGCGGGCGCTTATGACTATAACAGAGATACCCCTACTACAGAACTGGAGTTACAGGACAGAAACTACTCCTTCTGTAGGAGGGGATCTCTGTGTATAGTCATAATCTAGTGAATAGAATGGCAAGCCCATCCCCACACCAAAGCGGCGGCGGAGAAAAGAGAAATAACACCACTACTGTGCGAACAGATTTCGCAGCAAAGCCTGCCCAACCTGCGCGTCTGCCCTGGCATCAGAGTCCAGACAGTAATGCTTAGCAAAGGTATGGACCGACTTCCAAGTGGCCGCTTTGCAGATTTCTGCAATTGGAACATTACGAAGCAAAGCCGTCGTGGCAGCTTTGCCACTGGTGGAATGAGCCTTAGGTTTACCCCCTAAGGTCTTATTAGCCTTTTGGTAACACAATTGTATACAGGACACAATCCACCTCGAGATGGACTGCTTCGAGGTAGCAAGACCAGTCCTGACTGATCCATAATTGATAAACAATTGGTCTGACCTACGAATATCTTTGGTTTTATCCAGATAAAATTTCAACACCCTCCTAACATCTAGGGAATTCAGAGACCTTTCCGCTGGAGATGAAGGATTCTGAAAAAACGTAGGTAAAGTTATGGTCTGGTTAACATGGAAATCAGATATAACATTAGGAAGAAATTTAGGGTGAGTACGCATAACAACCTTAGCAGCATGAAATACAGTATAAGGTTCTTGGCAACACAACGCCTGAATTTCACTCACCCTGCGGGCCGATGTAATGGCCACGAGGAACGCCACCTTCCGGGACAGGTGCTGCAACGAAGCCTTATGAATAGGTTCAAAAGGCTCCTTCATCAATCTGGACAGCACCACGTTCAATTCCCATGTAGGCGAAGGAAGCCGTACAGGAGGGAACTCTTTCTTCAAGCCTTCCAAAAAATCTTTGATCACAGGGATCTGGAAGAAGGGAGTCTGTGAAGGGCATTTCCTATAGGCAGTCAGCGCAGCGAGATGAACTTTAATGGAATGGACTTTAAGTCCAGACTGCGCCAAATGTAGAAGATACGGAAGGATAACATCTTCCTTACACGTCGTCGGGTCCTAGTTCTTGGACTTGCACCAGACGCAAAATCTCTTCCACTTGTAAGCATAGGAAGTCCTAGTGGAAGGTCGCTTAGCCTCCTTCAGTATGTCCATACAATCTTCCGGTAGATTCAAATGGCCATATTGCACTATCTCAGGAGCCATGCCGCCAAACTCAAAGACGAGAGGTTGGGGTGCACCATCTGCCCCCGAACTTCGTGAGAAGGTCCGGCCTGCACGGCAGCCGTATGGGAGGAAGGAGAGACCGGTGAAGCAGGACCGTGAACCACAACTGACTGGGCCATTCCGGGGCAATCAGGATCATCCGTGCCCTGGACTGGGACAGCTTGATGAGCCACGTCGGAATCAGGGGAATGGGTGGAAAAGCGTACAGAAAGCTGTTCAACCAGTTGATCCATAGCGCATTCCCCAGCGTCCCCTGCTGGTAGTACCTGGAGGCGAAGTCTCGGCATTTGCTGTTTTCGGCGGTGGCGAACAGATCTACGTCTGGAGTCCCCCACCTTGCGAAGACTTCTCCTAGTACTTTGTCATTTATGACCCATTTGTGGTTTTCCTGAAGCAGTCTGCTCAGTGCGTACGTCTGAACATTCTGCACACCTGGTAGATGGGTAGCCATTATCGTCAGTCCTCTGGCTAGAAGCCAGTGCCAGATCGCTTGCGCCTCCTGTGACAGAGTGCGTGATCTCGAGCCCCCCTGCTTGTTGAGGTAATACATCGTGGTCGTATTGTCCATCTGAACAAGCAGAGAGTTGGTCTGGAAGGACGGATGAAAGGCCTTCAGCGCCAAGTGAACAGCTCTGAGTTCCTGGAAATTGATGTGATACGTGGACTCCGTCGGGGACCACGTTCCTTGTATCTGTAAGGCTCCGGAGTGCGCCCCCCAGCCGTGGAGAGACGCATCCGTCACGATAGTCTGTGTGGGATTGTCCTTGTGGAAGGGAACCCCTCTGAGGAGATTCTCCATTGAACACCACCACTTCAGAGACTGAAGAGCATGCAGAGACAGTCGTATCTTGTCGTCCCAAGATCCTTTCCTCTGATCCCACTGATCCTCCAAGCACTCCTGCAATGGTCTCATGTGAAGCCGTGCGTGTGGCGTGAGGAAGATACAAGAGGCCATCGACCCCAGTAGAGAAGACACCGTCCTCACTGTTGTAGATGGAGCGGTCATAAGGGCCTGAGCCTTCCGAAGGAGTGATAACCGTCGCTCCTCCGAAGGAGACACGCTTGCTGACAGCGTATTGATGGAGGCTCCCAAGTACTGTATGCACTGGACCGGCGTCGGGACAGACTTGGACATGTTCAATCAATCAATCAATCAATCATGCCATTTGTATAGCGCACTACTCACCCGGGAGGGTCTCAAGGCGATTGGGGGAAGGGGTATGCTACTGCTCGAACAGCCAGGTCTTGAGTTGTTTCCTGAAGGCGAGATGGTCCTGGGTCAGCCGAAGGTGGATGGGGAGGGAGTTCCAAGTCTTGGCAGCCAGGTAAGAGAAGGATCTTCCTCCGGCGGTGGCTCTTCGGATGCGTGGTACGGCTGCGAGGGCGAGGTTGATGTGTAACCCCAGCTTGTTCAGGAGAACGCACGTCTTCTGGAAGTGCGCCTGAGCTTCCGAAAAGGAGGAGGCCTTGATCAACCAATCGTTCAGGTACGGGAAGACAAACACCTTGTTCTTCCTTAGGTGTGCAGCTACCACTGCCATGCACTTCGAGAATGTTCTGGGCGCAGACTTCAGCCCGAATGGCAGTACTGTGTACTGATAATGATTGGCGCCGACTTGGAATCGCAGGAACTTCCTGTGTTTGTGTGCAATGGGCACATGGAAGTACGCATCCTGTAGGTCTATAGCACAGAGCCAGTCTCCCTGTTGCAGCTGAGGATAAATCTGATGCAACAACAGCATGCGAAACTTCTCTCTGTGAATCCACTTGTTTGCTTGTCGCAAATCCAGAATGGGCCTCAACTCGTTCTTGTCCTTCTTGCGAACCAGAAAGAACCAGGAGTACAGACCTCTTCCTCTTTGAGACAGAGGTACGTCTTCTATTGCCCTTTTCCTTAACAGGATATCGGCCTCCGCCTGGAGCTCGCGCAGTTGAAACTGCGAGCTGACTGGTGGCATTGATGGAGGCGGGCTGGTGAACCTAAGACTATATCCATTGCAAACAATATTCAGCACCCACTTGTCCTGAGTAATTTTTCTCCACTCTGCCAGAAAAAATTGAACGCTTCCCCTCACCGGAGTGGGTAACGGATGTAGGGGAAGTAACCGCTCAGGGTCGAGACCCAGCTGGGCCTTTGTTCGCTGCTGCGCTTCTGGAAGGGCTTCCGGAACTGCTGCTGCTGTTGCTGCTGCTGTCCCGAAGTCTGTCCACGCCCTCTGCCCTGTGCCCCAAACCGTCTCTGGAATGGGCGGTAGGTCTTCTTCTCCTTGGGCTTCTCCAACCCGACCGCCGTTAGGGTCTCGGCCTCCGCCTTCATGCAGCCCATTTCTTCATCCGCATGCTTGCCAAACAGGGTTTCCCCCGAGAAAAGCAGATTGGCCACCCGCTGCTGACCTTCCGGCTTGAGCGGTGTAAGTCGAAGCCAAGCGTTGCGTCGCTGGTTGACACCATGACAGTACCCATGTGCTGCCAGCAGAGACGTATCCGCAGCCGCGCTGATGAGCTGGTTCGACACCAGCATCCCCTCCTTCAGGATCTCTTGAAAGTCCTCTTTCTTCTCCCGGGGAAGGAACTTAGCGAATTGCTGGAGGGACTCCCATAGGGCACGATCATATCGCCCTAGCAAAGCCGCAGCACTGGCCGCCTTCATCGCAGTAGAGGCCGTCCCACAGACCTTTCTGCCTGCCGAGTCGATCCATCGGCTCTCCTTATCCGGAGGTACAGTAGAGGACGGGGAGGTGGCATGTTGCTTCCTAGCCGCCGTCACTATGACAGAGTCCGGAGTCGGATCCATCCGAAGAAAGGCCAGGTCAGAATCCGGGGCCCTGTACTTCTTAAGGAGCCGGGAGGGAGCGGCCTTCGTCACCGCAGGGGTGAGAAACAACTCCTCTGCGGGCTCTACCAGTCCTGGCACTAGAGGCAGTAAAGGACGAGACAGGTGTTTTTTATGCAGTGTCTCCAAAATCACTGATGTCATGGGAGTAGGCACCGTCACCATGATACCCAAATTAGCTGCACCCCTCAGGAGAACATCCTGGAATGTGCTGATGTCGTCCACCGGAGATACTCTTGTCCCCGGGGTTTTCGACAAGGTCGGTGAGTAGGTTCTGGTCCCGGAAGAGTCCGTGCGGGACCGTGATCTTCGCCTCCTGTGACGCCGTCTTGATCTCGTTGAGGATCTGTGACGACTCCGCGATCTCCCCCTCTGACCGGAGCGAGATCGCAACCTTCGTGGCTTCGGGCGCTCTGCCGGCCTCACAGGAGCAGGCGGCTTTGGCCCGGCAGGGGCCCTCGGCCGAGGGGTCCCCTTAGGGGACGTCGGATATCGAGGCAGCGAAGCCATCCTCGGAGGAACTGGAGGAGGCCTGTCAGCCGGAAGCTGAGGTTGAGGCTGAGGTTGAGGTTGAGGTTGAGGATGAGGTGAAAGTGGAGGCGGGGTGGGAGCCCGCGGAGGTGGTCCCCTGGGCAATGGAGGAGGGGTCGTAACCGACTTCTGCCTGGAAGGCGTATACACTTCAGAATACACCAAGCCCGGTGATCCGCCTTCTTTTCTAGGCTGGGGCATTGGAGAATCCCCTATCGGCACCTGCCGCCTGCTAGACTGACTCCTGGCACCAGAACTCCTTCTGCGCCTCTTTGGCGTCGAAGATAGTCGACCCGACGGCGAGCGTCGGCCCCTCGATGGCGAGCATCTCCTCCTCGACGGCGAACGCCTCCTCCTTCACGGCGAACGCCTTCGCCTCGACGGCGACCCTCACCTCGACGGCAACCTCCGCCTCGACGGCGATCTTCGCCTCGACGGCGACCGTCTCCTCGACGCCGAACGTCTGTGTGACTTCGACGTCCTTCTTTACGTCGAGGATCCCCTCGACGACGAGCTCTTTCTCTTCGCCGACGGCGAACGGCGTTGTCGCCTCGACGGCGAGCGCCTAAGCCGGGCCACCTCTCGACGTCGATTACTCGACGACGACGCCGACGGAGAAGACGACGAAATCGTCACCGGTGATCTCGACGGCTGTCTATTCAGTTCCCTCGAAGCCGAGCGTCAACACCACTTCAACCCAGAGCCCTGGGGAGACGGGGAACATACTGTAGTCATCCCTCTCGACGCCGTAGTTGGTGCAATCGACGCCGACGGAGAATGGGGACGTTTGCTGGTCTTCCTGCCCCTGGGGAGCCCCCCAAAGGCCTCAGCATGGGCAGAGGAAGCCCATCCAGACCCACCTTGCGCCTTCAGTCTTCTGTCTTCCAGGCCTTGGAGCCTGATCTTCATCCTATCTCTCAGGGTACTGCTAGAGAAGCCCTGGCAGATGTCACACTCCTCTGGGACATGAGATGAGGGAAGGCAGATGATGCACACCTCGTGTGGGTCCGACTTGGCCTTCTTCCTCGAGCACTCTGGGCATTTGTCAAATAATGCAGGCATATTGACAAATAAAGAGTGCACCAAGACAAACACAAGGAAGAAACACCAAAGTACTTCAAGACAAGCACTCAAAAAACTTGAAAAAAAGTGAAAAATCACCAATTAAACCCTTGAAAAGGGAGAGCTCAATGCTCCAGGGTCCTGCTTGCAGGAGCCGGAAAAATGAACTGAAAGTAACAGGGACCTGCAGTGCATTCTGGGATACTGTGAGGCTTCTGGAAAGTTCTCTTAAAGGCACAGTATCCTGTTCTGAGCCACATAATGGCAGCCTATGGGGCTTGTCTGTCCGCTTCTTCCTCTCTATCATTCCAGAGGGTTTTGCTGTTAAAGGCAAGGTTTTTCTCTTAGAACAATCTGGACAGGCTGTGCTGTTTGTGGATTTTGGTGGAATTTCTAGTTGAAGTACTGGACAGTGTAGCCTGTGGATATAGGCTGCATTATCTGTCTTTAAATTCTCTCTTAAGTGTCTGTGCAGTTCTGCATGTTTTGACAATTTAAGAGATTATTTTTGATCGCTCCGGGGTCCACGCACATGGGCGGGACTATTCACTAGATTATGACTATACACAGAGATGCTCTACTACAGAAGTGGACCTCCTAAATAAAGGGAGTTCCCATAGTTAAGGTGAGATAAAATCAAGCCTTGAACCACCACTCTCCAAACTGCTTCAGGTAGACATCCAAGTGTCTTTCGGAGAGCTCGTAGAAGGCCCAAGCAGCTGGAGGATAGCCATCTGGTCTGGACACCCATGGCGAGTCTACTGTCAAGTATAACTCCCCGATATAGGAGGGAACATCTACTTTTCCTAGGGCTCACACTAGCTAAGCGCGACATAGCCCAGCTCTGGAAGTCTTCATCTCCCCATGGGGTGGTGGCCTGGAAATCCTCATTAGACAAATGCATGTCTGCCGAGGTGGCAGTGTTTCAGGCCATGGGTTGCCCGCAGAAGCATGGGAAAATTTGGGACGCATGGGCCGAGTATTGGGGTATTGATCTTGCTATTTTTCCCACGTCGCCGAATCAAGATCTCATAGACAGACTCACCATCACATGACTCTCCACTCCTACTCGTGGATTAGTCGGCGCAGAGATGTGATCACATGTATTTATGCCTGTTTAGTCTTTCAAGCGGGTTGGGCGATGCGGGGATGGGGGAGCTGGGTGGTGGGGGCTGTTGGGTTGGGTGTTTTATAGTTTCTCGAAGGATATCCGGGGCAGCTACCAGTATACTGATGTTCATTGCTATGTATAAATATGGCTTGTCGGGGGATCACCCCTTTGGATGGATAAATTCAATAATATTTGTTGTAAAAAAAAGTATAACTCCCAGGTTCTTTATTTCTGCCTTGGGAGTTAGACGGGAGGCAAGCTAAGCTTGTAAAAGAGTGATCAGTTGTTACCAACTACCACAACCTCCGTTTTGTCACAGTTGAGCTTTAAACAGCTCACAGCCATCCAGTCAGCAACTTTCTGTAAGCATACATTAAGTTGCTGTGAGACCATTACTGTATTTCATCATCATAATTTCTTCATTTCGACAGTGTATTTGTCATAAAAGAGCAGTTACAGATGTATACATTTAGAAATGCTAAAACAAGGGTAAAAATTAACCAGTAAACATTTCATTAAAACTGATGCCTTAAACAGTACTAACCTGCATAATAAATAATTAAGCAGAACCCAGCACAAAGTAGGGCACATCAACCCCCGGATGGTCCAGTCAGAGTCATAGATCTAGTCTTTAGGGGGTTCCAACAGATACCTCCTCCTAAACCACATTGCTGCTAGAAACTTTGTTACAGCGAAAACAACAACCGGGGAAAGATCGGACTTAAGAATCCTGAAGGCTTGGGCACAGTGTGTTAATCCCAGGTTTTTACATCATGGGACAAGCCAGCTCCTCCTTGGAGTGGCATAGGCAGGGCAAAAAAAATCACATGAACCTCACTTTCAAAACTAGCAGTACATCCTGGACAACTCCCAGAGGATGTAATGGTCCATTTCGAAGTCAGCGCTCTAATTGGCAAGGAACCATGACGCCACTGAAAAAAAAGCTTTCTCGACATGGTGGGGCTAATCTCATCCAGGACTTGCTCAAAGAGATAGTTATCCTTGATTACTAGGAACGTAGCTGTTAATGACCCCATGTCCATGGTAGATAGTAAGCGTGCCCTTTTGTTTTCCCGGAACAGATTAGCCAGCTGCTGTCTCGAAATCCCAGCACATGCCTGCTCCGGGTCAATCCACAGTGCCTCAAGGCCTAGATTCAAAAGTTCCCCTCTGACGTGCTTAAGCCAGGATAGTTTAGCAGCATTAGGTAGTCGTAAGATCTCACATAACTCTTCCCTATAGACACTCAACTCTGGGGTAACCCAGAGCCGCCTCCAGAAAGTTAATGGTCTTAGGGCCAGATCTTCTTCTATGGGCCGGATCCCCAAGTCAAGTCTAGGTGGAACCAGGGGGGTGCTTGGTGGTAAAGCTACCAGCTGCCTGAGAAACCTATTCTCTGCAACTGCAATCCCCGGCACAGGCTTAAAACCCCAAAGCTCGGCCCCGTAAGTCACTGCCCCACGTGCTCTTAGTTTGTAAATTTCAAGAGGGGGGCCAAGCGGCTTAAAAGCAGATTTATTCAGTAGTTTCACAATGCCTCCTGCTATCTGGGTCAGCTTGAGTTGTGATCTTACTTGATGGTGTGCCCAATTAAATGATTCATTGAGGGTCAGGCCAAGATAATCGAAGGTATGCACCCTATCAAGGCGTACTCCCTCAATGGCAGGGTTTGGGCGTATTTTGGCAGGTGGATTAAAAATCATAAATTTAGTTTTGGTAGTGTTGATTTCAAGACCACGCTCCTGACAAAAAGAAACAAAACCGTCCAGGACTCGCTGGATACCCACCGGTGTTTTTGATAAAAGCAGGGTATCGTCCGCGAACATGATCGCCGGAATCCTAGACCCCGCAAGCTTCGGGGCATCGGTATCCGCAACGGACGCCAGATGCTCAATTACCCCGTTGACATAGAGGCAGAACAGGGTCGGTGCCAAGACACAACCCTGTCTAACCCCCCGGCCAACGGGGAATCGAGCTGTTAGGGACCCGGCACTGCCACTTCTGACCTGGGCATAATTTCCTGCATGGAGGCGAATCAGGATATTTAAGAGTGGGGTTGGGATCCCTAGTTCACCCAACACAGTCCACAGCTTCCGACGTGGAACTAGGTCGAAAGCTGCGCGTAGATCTACAAAGACTGTATAAAGTGCACCCCCACCAACCTTCACAACCTTCCAAAAAATCATATTAAGACGGAAAATTTGGTCTGTTGTAGAGACATTCCTTCGAAACCCGGCTTGGTAAGGGCTCAAGATAGAATGTTCCTCTGTCCAGTCTAAGATATGATTTAAGATTAACCTAGCAAAAAGTTTTTGGGGCACATCGATGAGGCTAATTGGCCTATAATTGGCCGGGAGCAGAGGCGATCCCTTCCTAAAGATAGGGACAATCTCTGCCCCCAGCCAAGTATCAGGCACCGAAATGCCTCCCCATATGGCATTAAAAATAAATGCTAGATAAGGTGCCCAAACCCGTGGTTCATGTTTAAGAAGGTCCCCAGGGACTCTATCCAGACCCGGAGCCTTCCCAGAAGGTAGACTCATGATCGCCATTTCCACCTCCCCAGCAGAGAATTCACTCCGTTCAGAACCATCATATGGAATTGACACTGATGCCTGCCACCCAGGGATATCACAGTCCTTGTCTCCCTGGTATAACTTCCCAAAGTGATCCTCCCAAACCTCAGCGGCAATGTTGGGTGCCACGGCCACCACGGGATCAACTGATCCTGTGTTTACAATTTGCCAGAAGTTGCGGGGGTCTTTCACTGCCAGTGATTGAACCAATTTCACCCAGTGATCGACCTCCCACTCTTTCTTTGCATGGTGGATAAGATACCGGTAGGCTGACCTTTTTAATTTAATTTGGTCCCTGCTTCTGTTCTGCTTCAAGGCATGAATAGGTTCGGTTTTCGCCCTCCTACACGCCTGGTTAAACCAGAAGGGTTTTCTGCCTGGCCTGATCCCGCTTCCCGCAGGATTAAAAATCCCTGCAAGGCTAGCTGTAAAAGCCTGATATAGCAGCCCCAGTTCGTCAAGCAGGGAAGGGGAATTACCCCTAGTAAGCAGAGCACTGGCTGCTTCTAATGCCTCAGGTACGTGACCGTAGATCTCTGACAACAAGTCTGGGCGAGTCACTACTTTGTCCCACCTGATCCTTCTGCTATTGCTCGACAATGTTGCTCTATTGACCAGCCCACTCTCACACCGAGGTGTAGGGATGAAAATAGCAGGGGAGTGGAGGCATAAGATCAGAGCGTTATGATCGCTGTCACCTCAGTCCTCCACCCTAAACTCCTTCACCTTAGGCCATGCCTTGGTCTCAACAAAAATGTAGTCCAGGCGCGATTCTGGGCCACTTTTATTATAGGTGCACCTGGCTGGGATATCCGGAGATACCCGACCATTGCACGCCCTGATAGAGTGAGCTAGGGTTAGGGAGAGCAATTGAGAAGTGGAGAAGTGTGGCTCAATGGTTAGAGCGGCAGAACCTGATGCAGAGGTCTAGCCCGGGACCAGGGTTCAATTCCCCGCCTCGGCGGGTCTTGGCCTAAAAAAATTCCACGGACCTGATAATTCTCGCCTTGGTGCCTATTCCAATCATGGAGTCCCACTCTGCAACTCTGGGCAATAGCTTGCTTAATCTCCACAACGGCCCCCACAACGCTAAGGATGCCTGGCCTCCACCCTGGGGGTGCCCAGGAGTGGACATCTCACAGGGAAAGCCAGGATGGGTTCCACAGCGGTATTCGTACAAGCGCCTTGAGACCCTTGCGGGTGAGTAGTGCGCTATACAAGTATCAATTTACAATTTACAACATTCAAAGGGGACCAGGATTTTGGTGATGAGCCCACCGCCCGAGGGATTTTTCAATACTGATCCTCTTCCAGTATCAGACCATCTAACTGGTCCACCAAGGGCTCAAAATGTGAATTGAAATCCCCACCTATGACAATCATTGCACCCTGCGGGACCTTATCTAAGTACCTGAAAAGCTCGTCAATTGTTTTTGACTCTGCCGCAATGTTCACCGGCCTAGAATATGCATTAATAATAACCAATTTAGACATATTAGGCCACTCCAAAAGAGTACTTTGTATGTCATCTGAGTCAGTAATCAAAGTCTTAGCAGTACAGCCTAAGTCAACTTTCAACCAAGTTGTTAGACCCCCGGACGGCCTTCCCCTCCCTCCCCACTTTGCAGGAACAAAAAAGGAGACAAAACTGGAACGGAATTCCTCCTCTCTTGCCCAGGTTTCCTGGAAGAGGCAGATGGCATTGTCATCAATGAATGAACCCCAGTCTGGGCATGGCAATTTATTTGCTAGCCCGGCGATGTTCCATGACAGAATTTGAAGTGACGATCTGTCTGTACAATCCCCTGGGGTCGGCCATGGTGGGTCCTCAGTAAAGCATGTGGTTACCCTCTGGAGTTAATTGTTAATTGAGGGCCCACACAAGGATTCCTGGACCCCCATTAGATCTTCGGCTATGGGGGTAGGCTCAGACAGGTCGCTTTGCTGAATAGCGAGAAGACCATTGCAAGGCAAACTCCCCACACTACTCTGCATTTGAAGTCAATCTACCTGATCCAGGATGGAATACCTATTCTCATGTAAATAGGTGGTTAGCGGCACAGGGGCAACAAAATGAGATGGCCCTGGTCCACCATACCATCTTGGGCATGCCTTCCTGGTCCAGCCATCCTCCCTCTCTCTGCCCGCTACTTCACTCTTTGGAGGGTAGAAGTATGCCAAGGGTCGAGTCTGGACAGAGGTATTCCCTACATGCCCCACCTAGTTATAGATATGGGAGATAATACCCTCATCCCTAAAGTTAACCAACACCCAATCCACATTTATATTCTTTACAGTGGGTCGAACCCATGGGACCCTTCTAACCATCACTATTTCAGCTGGTAAATGTGGTGGAAGGGGCCTGTGTATATTTAACCAGTTGATAACTGTGTTACTTAGGGAAAGAAACGTCTCAGGTGAGGCCCCAGTATGCTCCGGGACACCAGTAAGTACCACTACCAAAGGAGCAGCCGCAGGCGGTAAATTAACAATCTGACTCCATTTCAGGTCAATTGTAGGCCCAGCCTTTCTGTGGTTGCTCACATCCTTAGTCCTAACGGAGATAGGCCTATCTACACCAACCGCTACTGGGGGGGCATTTAGTTTATCCATACTACCGCCGGAGTTGGGCGTGGCATCTCTGGCCACTGCTGGAACCACGGTAGGGGTAGTTGGTTTGTCACTATTTGGTGCTTGGTTGGCGACCCTAGGCGCCATTGTCCCTTGCATAGTGTTTCCTTTAGGCCTATGAGTACTAGTGGCTGAGCTAAAGTTTTTCAGCAACTCCCCGGATGTCTTGTCCAACTTTTTTAGAGTGGATTCGATAAAGCTAAGTCTATCCAACAGGGGTTTCAGGAGGGTTTTGAGCGTGTTACCCAGGGCCAACAGAGAATCACCTCCACCCTCCCGTGCTGGGTCGCCAAAACTAAATGTTGTGGGTTGTGTTAGCGAGTATAACTCCGGTACTAGAAGTTATTGAAACAATCTGCATATCGTCAGCAAAGGACACAATGGAAAAATCTAAGGCACAGATTATTTTTGATAGAAGACGGACATACAGATTAAACTGCATCTGACTCTGGGAAGACCATCACATTTGAAATGATGAGTGGCTGATAGGAATGGACCTTCGCTGACTTGGAAACTGCGGTTCTCTAAGAAAGAGGAAAACCATTTAAGTGCTAGCCTCATGACCCCTGCCTCTCCCAACCTCTGCAGAAGGATTGGATATGTGACAGCACCGAAGGCTGTGCTCAGATTGAAAAGAATGACGGCAGATGAGCCACCCTAACCAAGGACCATTGTTAGCACTTCCTTCGCCACCAGTAGCATGGTTTCTGAGCGGCATCCTGGTCTAAATCCAGTTTGAGTGGGGTGCATAATGTCATGAGCTTCCAAGAATGTTGAGAGATGATTGTTTATTATGTTTTCCATAATTTTTCTGACTCCAGGGAGAAGAGAGATAGGTCTGTAGTTCTAGCTAACTCTGGATTCAGTGATGTTTTTTAAGAGGGGTCTGATGATTGTGTGCTTCCATGCATCAGGTACACAGCCACTATTCAGAGATAGGTTGTATACATCTGTGAGAGCTAAGACTAGAACTTTCTCACCTTTCAGTATAATGTCAATAGGGGCCAGCTCCAGTGGTGAGCCTGATTTTATAGTATTGGCTGTCTTGATGATTTCTGCCACAACGACCAGAGGGTTTGTTGTAAGTTTTCCCTTGGTCCTGACTCCAGGGATCTGATTGCACATCTTGACTTTGGGACCAGAATTCACAGCTAGCTGATCGTAAATAAGATTAGCTTTAAACCATGTCGAAGTATAGTATTTTGTACTGGGCATTCTTCCAGTGCAAACACATTGTTAGATAACCTATACACACACCCTTGCTACTATGGTGCCAGTGTATGTACCTGGCGCAAGGCTGCTGAAAGTGCACCAGCTCGGGGTGCGGGTGTAGAAGGGACAGAAACAGAGCCATATCTCTTTAGATAGGGCCATGTTCTGCTCTCTCCTTCTGATGCAACATAGTGCTGCGCCACATTTTAGTACAATTGTGCCTACGCTTAAAATAACATTAAAAGCGTTTCCCACTTTGTAGGTGTGCAGTTCAGAGTAGCATATATGCAAAATGTGAAAAGTTTATAGAAAATAAAAATGTGTTTTACTTTGTGCACACATCAGGGAGCCATACTTTTTGGCACAAAGCCCTGTCTACCATTGTTAGTAGATAGGGCCTCTCCCTCAAACACCATGGGCTGTAGCTTGGGAACTCATGTACCATGCACAGGCTGCCCACCCCCTTCATGCAAATTAACGTAAAGCAGCCCATTAAACTACTTTGCGTTACACTTAGGCATCTTTCCAAAGCAAAACACGTTTTGCTTTGTAAAGTCGATAAATCAACACTTTGAGCAGGTTTGTACCTCTTTTTGTGACTTTGCACAAGTACACAGTGTTAACTAATCAATCTAGACCTGGATGTATTTTTGTGTGCAAATGTAGGGCTATCTATTGGTACAAACCGTGTATCAGTATTTCATTACAGCCTGACATTACATTGAAAAATATGTATTTATTTTCGTTTTTTCCCAATTTGCTCAATATTCTGTTGATTTCCTCAAATTGACAAACATAATTTCCAATCAAGGAAACATTGCCATGAATGTATGGGGTGTGACAATACTAAGCGTGTGGTGTTTTCTAGAAAATGTAGTGTCCACAATCAATTACGTAATCTTAGCACAGATCACTAAATTGTGTCAAGATCGCTGTTTGTGGTTCTTTGCTCATTTGATTATGGACATCAAACTCAGGACTATAGCAAACTATATAAATTATGGGCAGACGTACTAATATGTCACACAATATAGCACTTATCGAAGAAAAGTGAGATGCCCCTTGCGTGTCACGGAAGAGTTGCACAGCCGAATGCACATTTGTAAATCAATTATCCACATACTCAATGTTTATCAAATTCATCCAATTTATTGACAGTGTTGTTCATCCTTATACGTCACGCCAAAGAATTTAAGTTTTCGTCTTTTCACGCATCTTACATTGCTCAAGGATTGCCCATCCATCAAGTCGACATTCAATAAACAATGTTAAACTAATTTTTTACTATTTATTTACCCAGAAAATGATACATAATACTCCTTCCTAAAACAAGAACGTAATTAGAACAAAACCCTTTCACACCCACGTTTCCTTACAAAACAGTTACAAGAGCCTCCTTAACTTCAACATAAAATAAGCCTCATAGTTTATTGAATGTCCACTTCGTGGAACTGATGCATATTTTTAGATTATTGGAAATACCCCTGAAGAAGGTTATTTACCGACCGAAATGCATTGGGCGAATTAAAATGTGACGGAGTAATGAAGTTTGTTCCACGTGCCTGTGAATAGGTCAGAAGGGCAATTCTTGAGCAATGTAAGATGCGTGGAAAGACGAAAACTTAAATTCTTTGGCATGACGTATAAGGATGAACAACACTGTCAATAAATTGGATGAGTTTTTTTAAACATGGAGTACGTGGATAATTGATTTACAAATGTGCATTCGGCTGTGCAACTTTTCTGTGACACGCAAGGGGCGTGTCACTTTTCTTCGATAAGTTCAAAAAGCGCACTTGAAATGGAGCGCAAAGAGTGCATGCACGCCAAACTGACAAAATATGATGAACTAACATTTTGGGACTTTAAAGGGTGTGCTTCAGACCGACTTCCAATTACATATTTTTTAGCACAACAAAGTTGCTGTGCTGCATCCTGTGACAGAGATCGAGCAGGACAGGCCAATATCTATAAGGCTCCCTGTTTTCAGTTTTTACTGATTTTTACAGATAAGTACAGACAGAGAACAATTTATTTAATTGTCTGTATTTATTTTTAAATGTGGATAAAAAAGGAGATTGGGTGCTTTTTGAGTGATTCTAAAAATACTTTACCATGGCTGCCAGGCCAATAACTGTGTGTATTGATAGGTAAGGGGGTTAAAAAAGAAAGGAATTTTAGTAAAGAAGCTTAAACAGCAGTAAAGATGCGCAAAGCTGATACTGGAATGTTCACATTTTCATATAAGTGCATTGATTTATCTTCTGCGGGTGCTCAGATCACTGAAACCTGGCAGGCATTCAAGCATGACTACATATTTATTGGTTAAATAATTGTGGAAATATATCAGTTTCAGCTTTATTTTTTTCACAAAATCCATAATATATATAGATAAATTCAGATAAAGTTGACAAAAAATAAATATGGATAAATACAGACGGAAATGTTCCAAAAATAAATACCATAAAACTGGGAGCCCTAAATATCTTGGTAGATATGGCACTGCTGCTTTCTTCCAAAGTAATGAAGCACCATTTGGTGGTCTTGAACCACATTCTTCCCCATACATACAAAGATGTGGGTATGATATTTAGTTTAGCATACGTTTTGTACTTGACCGCTACTCTTCAAGTACAAAATGCTTTGTCTAGATAAAGTTGAAACGATTTGCCACTCTGTATGTGTGCTGTACAGTGCAGTAAACACAAATCTTCTCTTACTTTGTGCCTGCCTAATGGAAATCTATTTTTTGACACAAAGCCCTGTCTTCAAACATTATTAGTTAGGGCTTTGCATCAAAAACCGTGGGTGCTAGGTTGTGAATGCCCACGTACCACCCATGGGCATTCACCTTTGATGCAAAGTAAAGCAAAGTAGCGCATAGCGCTACTTTGCATTTTGTTTTGGTAACTTTCCATTGCAAATAAAGCTTTGTGCTGGAAAGTAAGTAACAAGTTAACAATTTGCATCACTTTTTGGTGCCTTTGCACCAGTGCAAAGTGTTCATAAACCTGGCCCTCGATATTATCTAACTCTGTATTACCTAAGGAATCTCTTGGCCCCAGATGGACCCCCTGTGCCCTGACTGGCTGGCCGGTAGAATACGCTGAAAAAGATGGTTCTCAGATATTTAGCAACTTGAGAGTGGGACTAAAGGAAATTACATAGGAAACCATCTCTTATTCTTCTGGGCATCTTAAGTGGGGAGATACTGGACGTGTATGGTTATCTTTCGGTTTGGGTGGCACAGGAGAGGAAAATATGTGCAGTGCATTAGGGAAACTTATGAATCAACTAAAGTGATGGAGCAAGGATTCGCACGTAAAGCGACTTGCTCTTATTCAAGAACTTCAAATAACAGTATTAATTAGTAATCAACATGTTTGTCCTACTAAACTTACATTTTCCCGTTTATACTGGGTGTCCGAGAGAAGCTTGCTCATGTGTTTTCTAATCCTAATACGCTTGCATCTAAAATGGCCGCTGCTACGCGGGAAATTCTACTGCGCATGCGTCTGTCATACCCACGTGACATGACGTACTCGCAGCGTTGGAGGGAAACTGTTGCTTCTGCGCACTAGAGCTAAAATGGCTGCTCTGTGTTCTCACATGCGAGAAGCTTGCACTGCTGCTTTTGCTAAGCTGTTTGTTCTGCTTAATCCTAATGCTATAGTTTATTATAAGGTAATGGGTATAGTGTAGAGATTCATGGTATACAGTGTATTCATTTATTCTGTGTTCTAAAACTGTTTCTTTTACATTTCATATTGCACTTCGAAACCTGGCCTGTTGTCTTATGCTGTACTCCATCTTGCTTGAAACTGCATCTGCGCGAGATCCGCGAGTCTCCAGAGCAGTGACCTTTGAAATCCGGCCAAGGAGCTGACTGACTGAGAAGATGCTCCTGGGAACCTCACCTAGAGAACTTTGGAAAAATACACTGTAATTGTGAATAGAACATCCATTGTTTTGCGAGTGGAAGACTTCATGAGAGCCTGAATTTAATGGGCGTGAACATAAATTTGAATATGAGACGGCAAAATTCGAAATATTAGATGGGGTGATGACCAGTCCTCTTCTTTTGTCCAATCGAAATTGGGGATCCTTACACTTGCAACATTGGGGGGTGGTACACTGACCTGGAAAATAGTATAACTAGCCTAGGTTTAGATAGAGAAATTGTCCGACTAGCTGACCTGTCACTGACCCAACGCACTCAATAGCTGATCGAGAACAGAGGTGCTGCGAAGCACTCTGTCAGAAGACTCGCTGACCCAATCGGGGTTCTGGGACCTGAAGTGCTGGCGAAGCACTTTGCTGGGAAATTCGATAACCCAATCGGGGTTTTGACTGATATCTGCAGAGAGGGAGTAGCGCAGGCGTTGCAACTGAACTGCGGGTGCTGGTCTCAACTTTCGGTGGTCCGGTTCTGATCCAAATCTGGCTTTCCTATCCTGTTTCTGACCTGCACTCACTGGCCTACTGGCGTTTGCAACTTTCAGGGTTTCTGTCCTTAACTCACCCGTGGCCAGGGTTGGTCTTCACTCCGTTTAGGTAAATATAAATCTGTGTGGGTAACAAATAGTATCATTTGCGTCCTTTTCTTACCTTCCCTGAATTTTGCTAAAAGTCTTATTTGCATATGTTCCTTTTCTTCCCCTTCCCCTGTGACAAGTAATTAAATCGTAAATCTTGCCTTAATTAGCATGTTCTATTTTCCCCCTTCCTTAGAGTTGGATGTCAAATGCTATCCATGAATGTATAGAGGTTTTCCTGTTTTTACCCACCCTTTAAAGAAGCTGAAGTGATTATTCTGAAATATTAGCGTGTTCCATTTTCTTACCTTCCCTATAGCTATATGGTAAACTCAGTTTTGTAATAACAATTGGTGTTCCCTCTTCTTACCCACCCTCTTGAAAGCGATTAAACTGTGACTTATAGCATGTCCCTTATTTTTCCCGTCCTTTAGAAAATATAATTTCAAGTCTGATTTCTATAAGTTCATTTCAGTATATTCCTTGTTCTTACCTTTCCTTTAGAATTCTTAAATGGTTGGCATAATATATCTTTTGCATAGTTATACTCTGTTTGTGATTCTGATTATCGATAGCTGGCGTCCTGTTAATCTTTGGCTTATGACTTTTGATGAAGATTAAATAAAGGTTTTTCAAAACTTCTCGAGTCTGTGGTTAATATATGAGTGCATATTGTTGTCTTGCTACCATACTTATTATGCTAGGCTCCCTGATCCCATAGGTTCACAGATACCGATGACCAGGAGAGTAAGTCAAGGGTATAGGACCTAGGAAGTACAAATATCTGATAGTTAGTGCCCAGGTTATCTGATCTAAGAAATTGTGGTTAATTTGAATATGGGCCTAGGTGAGTATTTGGTAACTTTATAGACGGGTGACCTGCGCGCTCTATCAGTCTATTTACGTGGTAGCAGAGGCATGGTTAGGGATTAGTCAAGATAGGTAGGTAGGTAATTTGCTGCTAAAAAGGGAAATCAAATTGCTGCTAAATGAAAGTATTGATCGATCAAATGTAAAATGTTTATTCAAATATAAAATGTTCTGAAATGTTCTGAAAATGTTGCTGATTTTATGTTGTGTTGATTTATGTATTAACCAAAGCCGTTTGTGAATGTTATATGTTTGTCTGGAATCCCCGGGGGCTGAATAGCGGGTGGTAAAGGGAAGCCACACTGCAGTGAGGTCACTTACTCGCAGGAAGTTAGTGCATGGTTAGGTAGAGCCGGAAGCACTATTTAGGGTTTTCTGTATGAATGTATGATAGCAAAGAGTTCGCTGGCAAAACCTCTATTGTGATATCACCTAGATAGGGTCACACGGAAGGAGTAGCAGGTTCGTCTGAGCTTAATTGGTAGCAAAGGGGTTCGCTGGTGAAACTGTGGCCTTAGTATATATCCCAGAGTGGATGAGTCCGAAGGAGTAGCAAGTTCTCTAATGCTTGTGTGAAGGGTAGGCAGAAGAGATCTATCCGCAGTGTATGAAAAGTAAACAGAAGGGATTTACTTGCAGTGAAATAAATCTTTCCTTTCTAGTCACTCGAGAAAAGTGGCGAATGTTTCATGTTGTAAAATAAAGCAAAGCACTTGCACTTTAAAAGTAAAAGAAAAATTAGTTTCATTACCTTGTGAAGGAAGGAGTCAGTTGCGGAGCTGCGCTGACGTCACTCAGTGCCGCGCTGGTATTGGTCGAGACAGCGGGCTGAGATAGCATTGTAAGGGAGGGGCGAGTGCCAGAGCGTGGGAACTCGTCTCACTAGAAAGGCCGCGCACTCATTGGTTGCAATTATTTGAAACCGCAGTGTTGGTTGGTTGCAGAAAATTAAAAGACGTGCTACTATTGGAAGCATTTAGTAAACAGAAATAAGTAGTTTCGCACACTTTAAATTTTGTAAAATATATGTGGTATCCAAGCCATCCAGAGATTCGACCTGATCCAAGATACCAAGGGTTTGCTAGAGATCAGGTGATAAGAGGCAGACCTCGCAGTATGTACGGAAGTAAGAGAAAAATGTCAATTGTAGACAGAGTAAAGAATTACTTTAAAAAAGACAAGCCTATTAAAACTAGAGAAGGAGTCATCATTCCACCACCAAACACTCCTGCATCATTTATAATGTTTGATAGAGACTGCCACTCTTGTGTATGGTTAGAGAACTGGGTGGAGTATACTAAAGATTATGGAATTTTAGCATTTCCCTTAGAAGGTACATTTAATGGGAGAATTTTGTTCAACTTGAGGACTCAAATGAATGATTTACATCCCAGACCTAGATTAACGCAATATGAGGCCTTAGAGGAATGGGAAATAGAGGCTTTTGAGCGACACAGGCCCAGAATTGACAAAGGGTTAAGTAAATTCTATCCAAAAAGTACAGAGAGAAACCAGAGATAAAAAAATGAAACAATGGAGACAGAACATGTTAGTTGAAGGATTATATCCTGTATTAACCCTAGAAGAATCTACAGGAGGAAAAAAGACTGAGAAAACAAAACATTTAATGATCAGTGGTGATTCAGACGATGATTATATGGAAGATTTATTAATGAAGAATCCACCACCTTATAAGGAGGAATCCAGAGTAGTGAATACGAAAAAAACATTTTTTTAACCTCCTTATAATGAGGGACCAAGTATAGTAAATCCATGTGCCCCATTTTTTAAGCCACCTTTAATGCCACAAGTGGTGCACGAGACCTCAATCGAGAGGGTATTGCAGGAAAGGGAAAGAGAAGCCTTGAATAAACAGAGAAGTGAGCTGATTCAGAAAATTTCCCAATTAAACACAAGTCCTGAAGCTCTGACAATCCCTGTAACTATTGGCCCAGTTGTTCCTTTGTACGGGGATAAGCAAGCCAGTCCAAAAGCTCCAGTTATAACTACATCAGTAGTACAGCCAAGAAAAGAACCGTTGATAATAGATGACCAGGCAAGTGAGTGTGAGTCAGTGATCTCACTAATGGATTTACCAATAAGGGAACCAGAAGGCAGTTCAATGAGAAAGAACACTCCTTTAAATTCGAGAGAAGTCCAGATAGAGACTTCTTCTGGTACGAGAAGTGCCACGGAAGTGACTCCTGAAGAAATAGACACATGGACCCGAGAAATAGAGAAACCAAAAACCCAGCCAAAACCATTGGATATATATAAATTGAGAATCGAATTGGAGGAATTGATGGCTGGGAATGTGGGATTGGACAGACTAAATACTCTTAGTGAAGATGAATTATTATTCATTTGTAAAAGTATCACTCAAAATACAAGGGTGTACCATGAAAAATTAATGGACACCGCAGCTAGCATGAAAATTGACATTGGTAAGTCTAAAGTATTGCAAAAGCCATATCGAGCAGAATTCTCTGACAAAGATTTAGAACACATGAACGTGTCAGGAAGAAAAGTGCAGATAAAAGAATTACTAAACCTGTTACAAAAATGGGGAGACTTAGAAAAGTGGAAAGCCAGGTGGGCAAAGAAAAAAGAAGAGGTTCGATCAAGACAAATGACTTCAGAATATGTTTTAAAAGAAGCAGAAAAGGTGGAAAAATTATATCCCATGCGAGAGGTACCAGGTGGAGGTTATTTACATGTGCCATGGTCCCGACAGGATATTGTATCATTTACAAATGATTTCCCAAAACTGCGCGAAAAACCTGTAGAGTGGTACAGGCAGGTCGAAAGATTCGTGAAAGTTTCAAAATGTCTTCTGAAAGATCTAGATGGATTTTTTGACATTGTAGTTCCCGTAGATTTGTGAACAGAATGTAAAATTGCTGTTGATTGGCCAACTGAAGAATACCCCAGAGACCCAAAGACAGGGGCACCTTCCGAGGATGTGATGAAAAAATATAATCAGGTGATGCTGTACCTAAAAGGAAAGGTGCCTGCAAAGGAGACTGACTGGACTAGGATAGATAGAACCACTCAGAACCGAGATGAAACTGTACCTGTATGCTATGAACGTCTGTTACAGGTGTTCAAGCAGTACAGTGGACTGGACAATATCGAAATGAAAGACATGACCCATTTCATCTATTGATTTGTGTTAGGGTTAAGGCCTGAGGTTTCACAGTGGATCAAAGACAATACAATTTGTTGGCAGGCTAAACCAATTGACGAAGTCCTTAAATAAGTTAAGTACTGTGAAGATGAGCTAGAAAATAAACGAAAAGAGTTGAAAAAAAAGGTCATGTGGGCTTAGGTAAAATTAGCAGAGCACCAAGAACAGCAGTTAAATAAAATGACGAGTAACCAGAATCAGGGAACCGGAAATGGGGGAAAGCTGAGGGGAAAATTGAGTAGAGAAGAGGCAAAGAAGAAGTTCCCCTGCCATGGGTGCGGAAAGTTGGGGCACTGGAAGGACGAGTGTAAGGCTGTGCAGAGTGGTAATGTGCAAATTAATGATTTAAATCCACAGACGCAGAATGAGGTGCCACGGAAGACCCAGCAGCAGGTAAAGCAGAATCAGTTGCCTCATGCACCTATGCCAAATTATAGGAGCAAAGCACAACAGAGTGTAGATACCACAAATTGGGAAGGAAGGGAGAGTAGAGATACAGCAACTTCACAATTTCTGTTAAACGACACATTCCTCTGTGACAAACCTTACTGAAGGTGCCTGAGGGGGGAGTATGAGGCGTGCGTGCTTGGGGCCTCCTTGCCGGTGGACCAGTCAGGGCCATACCTTGAAGGAAAGGTTGAAGGAAATGATGTCACCTTTCTGTCAGACACTGGTGCTACCCGTTCTACTGTAAGAACAGTGGACGTTCCAAACCTACCCCTTTCGGGAGAAGCAATCCAAGTAGTGGGTGTTTCTAATAAACAGATTAGTACCCCAGTTACAGAACCCATAGAAGTCAGAATAGGTAATTTTAAAGAAATGCATAGATTTGTTGTCCGTGATTTAAGTCCTGTGAACTTGTTAGGACGAGATTTGTTGTGCAAAATGAATTGTACCATCTTTTGTACTCCAAATGGCGTTGAAATTCAAACCCCAGTTGAAGACAGAATGTATAAATTAATGTTAGCAAAACAGGAGACTGAAATCAAAAAGCTAACAATACAAGACTTCCCAGAAGAACTCCAACAGACAGTAAAACCAGAGGTATGGGATTTTACGGGAAAAGACGTAGGATTAATGGCAAATGTTGACCCAATTAAAATAGCAATAAAAGAAAATGCAGTTTACCCAAATACTCGACAGTATAAAATGAGTGCAGAAGTAAAAGCAGGGGTTGCTATAGAAATCAAACGGTTGCTTGAAGCAGGAATTTTGCAGGAAGTGTTGAGCAGTCCTTGTAACTCTCCCATAATTGGCATAAAGAAACCGAGTGGTAAGTACAGGGTCGTACAAGACCTCCGCAAGGTTTTTTTTTTTTTTTTTTTAAAACCTTTATTTGCATCAACAGGATAGACATGCGTGGGCCCACAACCAAGTCCGGCCGGCCACAATTCAAAAAATGATCAAAAGTCAAAATAAGCAACACAAGGCCAGCTGGCCGGCAGGCAAACATATTGAAAACAATGCTAATTAAAGGACAAGCGACATTAACGGCCCAATATCAGGATCAATGAGGTCCATTTTATAATAAGGAACAAGGCTCATGGCAGATTCATAAAATACGGAAAAAACAATAACCAGAAATACACCCACGCCAAAATGGGAAGAGGAGGGGGAAGGGAGGGGGGACGTGAAGACACGAGTCGGTCGTAGCACAAAACAAACGCAAAATATAGTAGATAAGCATACAAGTACTACCAGCATCTCATGCCCCCCACCCAATAACACGCTAACGAAGGCAAGGGGAGCAGATAAACTGCACGATCGAAACCTACTCGCCATACGAGCCTGGGGAAAAAAAGGGGGGAGGGAGGGAAGGGGAGGGGGGAGGGAAAGGGGAGAGGGGAGGGAAAGGGGGAAAAATAGGGGGGAAACAGAGGGGAGGAAACCAATAAGGGCAAGAACAGGGAAAAGGGAAAGAAGGAGGAACAAAGAAAAGGAAACATAAAAGGAGAAACACAATCTTGCAAGATGGGCGCCACCCCGGGCCAGGCATCCCGCGGCTAATAATACAGAAGAAAGTAGAGAGCTGGCGAGAAGAAGGGTATGGCAGTCGCGACGGAGCATCGAAACAGATAAAAGTGGCATAGCGACAGACCCCAACCCACTCATGCCAGAGAAGCGAGGACAGAAGCGGCACAGCTATAAAGGGATAGAAAAGGGCCATAGAACCAAAAAAGGAAACATCTGAAAGACCCCGCCCACCTGTCCCACCCCGCACCCCTGCAGAAGGCTACGGCCTACCCTCTAAACAGCGTGCCTGTCGCCCTAATCCGAAACCCGAAATATAGTAAAGAAAGAAAGTAGAATAAGGAGACAAAAAGAAGGAGGAAAGGGAATATAAAACAAAAATAAGATGTGAGGGAGGAGCCAGAGGATATGAACAAACACACTCGGCTACGACCCTCCCCCGACCAGCAAATGAATAATTATCAAATCAGTGCTACACCTTCACATACAGCAAAAACCCGCAGGGGGGGGGAGGGGGAAATTTAAAAGTTTCACAATGTCGAGAGTACAAGCATCAGTGCAACGGACAGGTAAACCAGCAGTCTATCAGTGTCGTGCGACTTACCCCCAGCCCTTCCTAATCACAAAACCAACCCAATAAAGGATAACATGGAGCGGACCACCCAGCACAGAATAATCGTAATGTTGACCAGGGTTACGGCAGTGATGTAGATTAGGGAGAGCCACCATACTAATGGAATACAAAAAGTCAATGAAGCAAGTCAATTGTAGCAGCAACGACAGGGCAAGCAAAAGCAAGCCGGAGTCCAGTTTCGCAGTTCGACAATGCAAAGGTACCCCACCAGGACAAAAGCTCGAATCCATCGAAGCGGGAGCAAACAGCGGTCCACCATAGTTCCCAATTGTCCGGGAAGGAGCAGATCTCCGCGTCTTGTGCAAGTCCTCGAAGTCCGGGCGGTGAGAAAGCGGAGGTTCAAAAGCCACCGGCCCATCAAGCGGCCGAAGAACAGCGGCAGCAACTCCTGGCGCAGCCGAAGGGGGCAAAGCAATGGAGGCATCAGGACGATAGGGGTGCATGAAAGAGCGACGACCCAAAATGGCGGCGGGCCGCATGGGGTCGGTAGAAGCACCGGGGGCCAAGACAGCGTACAAGGACATCAAGGCGTCCAGGACATCTCTGAGCGTGGGCGCTCGAGCACACGCCCAGGCCTCTGCGCAATCCGGCCAGCAAGGTTCGTCGGTGCAGAGCGGATCACCCCCCACGTTGTTGGTAGCCATTTTGTGAGTTTCGCCGCCCCGCACTCCACCGCGGGCCCCCAAACAGTTCCCAAATGTAGGACTTTACAGACCTCCGGAGGTTCCCAACAACGGCCTCACCGGCACAGAACGGGCAGGCGCTCAATGGGGGGGGGCCCCCTCCGAACAGTGGCGGGCCCCACAAGCGAGATCCAGGCGCGGGGTCAGGGCTGCCGGACAGAACAAAGGCGAAGGGACCCCTTCACACAGTCAGCCCCCGACACATCTCGTCCCCCTCCAGCCGCACGATCCACAAATCGGAGCCAGTTCAGGATCGCCGGGGCATACACACAACGGCTCCCACCAGTGGCTCACTCTCGCGGCCGGGGCCGGCAATCTCAGCACCGCCGGTCGGGTCCCACAGGCGAGGTCCCGGTCTCGAGCGCCCGGAGGCCCCAATCCCACCGAGGGCACAACTGCGGACCCACAGCACGCAGGAGCCTCCGGACCAGACGGTGAGTAAGAGTGGGTCGTTAAATTCCAAAATCTGTAGTGAAGTATCGTCGCAGTACAGGATATATTGCAGGATATTCGAGGTTGGCCGGAGGGCCGACGGAGCCGAGCTAAAAGGCGGCCATTACGCTCTCGAGCTAGGCTCCTCCCTCGACCTCCGCAAGGTTAATAAAATTGTTGTTCCTTGCTGTCCAGTTGTGCCAAATCCTGCAGTGCTTTTATACCAAATACCGTTGGATGCTGGATGGTTTACTGTCATTGACCTGTGTCATGCATTTATTTTCAATTCCATTACATCCAGACAGCAAATTTCTTTTCTCATTTGAATTTGACAGTCATGTCTACGTCTGGAATCATGTTCCTCAGGGGTTCACAGAGAGTCCCTCAATTTTTAATCAAATTCTGAAAAAATGCCTTGAATCTCTGATATTGCCCGGAAAGTCAGTCCTGGTGCAATACATAGACGACTTCTTAGTGGCGTCTAAAAGCCAGAAAGACTGTGTTGTTGACACCATTGCATTACTGAACCATTTAGGTGAAGGAGGACATAAAGTGTCACCAGATACATTACAGTTCTATCAGTAAAATATCTGGGGCACCAGATAGAAAGGGGTGTCAGAAAAGTTACCACAGAAAGAATTAGAATAATTCGAAACATGGAGCTGCCCAACACCCAGAAAGAAATCAGAATGTTTCTTGGAGTTGTAGGATACTGCAGGCAGTGGATTGTGGGATTTGCAGTCCTAGCAAGACCATTGATAAAGATGACAAAGAAAGGAGCTAAGGACCTAGTGGAGTGGGATGAAGAAAGCATGACTGCTTTTGTAAAATTACAAGAATGTTTGTGTACAGCTCCTGCATTAGGAATGCCTGACTATTCAAAGGAGTAGACAACGTCCTTCGAGTTAATTACAGAGTGGACACAGCTTTCGTGTTCCTGCCCGCCTTTTCGGCCCTTTGAAGAGGAGAGTACGTTTGGAGTCTGGCACTCGAGGGGGTGTTTAGAACTTTTTCGCCTACCATACTGGAAACTAAGGTAATTGGGGGTCTGCCGAAATAGGAGTCAGGGCGCTGGCGCACATAAAAATGTCAGGCTTTGAGCTCTTCTTTCCCCGTTTTTTAAGGTTGAGGCGTATTTAGCTGAACACTGATGGTAGCATGTCTTCTCTTTAGAGCGACTTCTATCAAATCACGAGGGCAGTACTAGGATTGTTTGAAAATCGTGGGTGAGTAACGCACGTTTTTTAAGGGACAAATAATGTTGTGAGTGAGAGCTTTATGGCTTGCGATCATTAATCATCAAGATTTCGAGATGTATATTTTAGGTAATAAATGTGTAAATAAAGACTAATGCATGGGCAGATGACGCTCATACGCCGTAAAATCATTGCGGCGATATCTGATATATATAGCCACTTCTAGCATTAATAGCTATCTTCCTCTGCAATTACAGTGCGGCTGGATTACGTTGGAACTGAATTGTCTGACGATTTGGGGTGCTGATTGATAACGCGCCAGGGGCACACCATTGTTGGGTGAGTGCCATGTTTGGAGTTGCTCCAAGGTGTATTGACACTTGTATCGCCAGAAATACTTAGCCCATGATTTCTGTTTGTTGTTGCAGGTACCCACGATTGGGGTCATTTTTTGTGCACATTGAGTTCTTGGTCCTCCCGCCCCTATCCCCCCATGTCCTGATGAAGACCCATGCCTGAGGATAACAGCTACCCTGTTTATTTTTGGGTCGAAACGTCGACTTTATCCTTTGGAGCCTGTACCTATATTGTTACCTTCCCCCTCCCTCCCCTTGCCTTTGGTGCTATTGATTTGAATTTTGAGGACATTTATGATTTGTCAGTAGCAAGAAAGGACTTTTTCTGCTGAAAAATGACAGATAGGGCAGGCTCATGTCTACCACTTTAAGGATTTCTATCTTAAGTGTGGTTTCAAGAAAGTTACTGTACTTCTACTCTTTCACTGACCTCCTTGGTCTTTTTCTCACACACGAGCACGTACTTTTACTCTTTCTCTGTGCACATATAACTGTGATAAAATGAACCCTTGTTTGTAAATAATTGCTTTTTTATATATTGTAAATATCAAATGTTTTTTGCAATTTGCAGAGTAAATACGATAAATTTTGATATACTGGATACAATTTGTTTTGTTTTAATTGTGTCTTTCTGCTTCAACAAAATTATCTTGGGCTCAAGATTATTTATTTGGTGTTATATTCCCAAAGGATTCATTCAAATGGTAATCTACATTGAAGAGATGAATTGATTTATGTTCTGACTAATGCGTAAGCTAAATTAATGTCTGGGACCATTTTTTCTATAACATATTGACACCCAGGTCCCTCTGACTTTGATTGGGTTACCCCTTGTTTATAACGTATTCAAAGGAGTTTGCACTGTTTTGTGACAATTGTGCACTCTCAGTCCTGACCAAAATTCATGGCTTAACGAGACGTCCCGTGGCATATTTTTCTTTCACATTGGACCCAGTGGCAGGTGCATTCCTGGATGCCTGAAAGCAGTAGCTGCAACATGCATGAGCCTTGAGCAGAGTGAATCCATCATTATGGGACATCCTGTAACTGTGTATGTTCCACATGCAGTTGTAATTTTGCTGACAAGAACAAAAACCCAGTATCTCACACCTAGTCGGCTGACTAAGTATGAGAGAATCCTTGTAGATGCAGGAAACGTAACCATTGCCAGATGTAATATCTTGAATCCAGCTACACTACTGCCAAATTCACTCTCAGCAGAAGTAAAGGGAGAAGTTGAACATGATTGCATTGATCTGACCGAATATAGTACAAAGCCATGACCAGACATAAAAGAAGAGCGCTTAACTAATGCAGAATATGAGCTGTTTGTAGATGGCTCTTGTATGAGACATGAGGGAGGAGGCCTAAGCGCTGCTTACGGGGTGTGTACATTGGGAGGTCCAGTCGAAGCATCCTATTTACCTGGAGTCAAGTCTGCACAGGTAGCTGAATTGGTTGCATTGGCAAAAGCCTGTAAATTTGGAATGAACTCGAAAGTAACCATATATACTGACAGCCAGTATGGTTACGGGGTTGTGCATGATTTTGGCCAATTGTGGATGCAAAGGGAGTTTCTGACTTCTTCGGGTACTCCCATCAGAAATGGAAAATATGTACAAGATTTACTGGAAGCAATCCAGTTACCCGAAGAATTGGCTGTGGTCAAGTGCGCTGCTCACAAATCTGGCAACGACAAAGTGACAGCAGGTAATCGATATGCTGACCAGCTAGCCCAACATTGTGCAAGATACAAAATGGCTGTTAATAAAAAGGTTGAGGTGAACAGAAACAGCTGCCCACTTATGATGCTAGAAGGAATAAACACATCGGACGAAGTGAGAGACTTACAGGACACAGCAGAGCCAAAAGAGAGGGAAAATTGGAGGATATTTGGTTGTCAGAGAAGGGTTGAAGATGGTGTTGTTGTTTACCATGATGGTATGCCTGTGTTACCAGACTGCCTGCTTGCTCCTATGGCTAGGTTGATACATGGAGACACACATTTGGGAAGAGATGCTATGATACACATATTTAGACAGGCATGGTTTAACTCGAAATTCAGTAACATAGCAGAGGCACTCTGCCAGAGGTGTCTGGTTTGTCAACAATTTAACCTAGGAAAGAAAACAGTAGTGTTGCCAGGAAAAATTGGAAAGGCAGAGGGCCCTTTTATACGATTACAAATTGATTTCATTCAGTTACCCCCTTGTCGAGGAATGAAGTACATACTTGTATTGTCTGCCTGTTTTCAAAATGGGTGGAAGCCTACCCCACATGCAGAAATGATAGCATCACTGTAGCTAAATTGTTACTTAGGGAACTTATACCTCGTTAAGGTTTTACAGTTACAATTGAATCAGACAGAGGAAAACATTTCCATAGTGAAATAATAAACACAATTTGCGAAACATTCAAAATTACGCAAAAACTGCACTGTGCATATCGCCCAGAGGCTTCTGGAGTGGTGATACAATTGAATGGTACTATCAAATCCAGATTGGGGAAAATGTGTGAGTCAACTCAAATGGAATGGCCAGATGCTTTGCCACTTGTTCTGATGGGACTTAGAAGTATTCCAGACCGGAACACAGGCTTGAGTCCCCATGAGATACTGATGGGAAGAGCAATGCGGCAAGCATGGGTGCCAGGATACAAACTGATAAGCATATCTAATGATTTGGTACTAGAATACTGCAAAGAACTGGCTGACCAAGTGTCAGGTTGCTTCTTCCTCAGGGTCTGGAGTGATGACATAAAGGGCCCACCTCTCAATACCTCCAACTCTGATTGTAATGATTACACAGAGTATTGAAGTGATTAAGCGGGGGGAAAGGGAATTAGGAAGGGAACAGCTGGGAAGGAGATCTGAAAAGGAAAAGTTACTCACAAACAAAAATACACGCATTTTCCTTTGCACAAAGACGTAAACTAGGACATCAGATTCTGTCCTTCTATCAGGAACTAGCTTAAGAGCTTCGTGGCTTGCGTTTATTCAGACAATCAGACTCTTAGTTGACCTTTCTTAGATCCGCTATATTGTGGCGATAATACTTCACTTCAGTATCAACTGCTCAAAGGCATAAGCGGCAGAATTTGGTTTAGGACTTTCTATGACTACGTTTTCAATCACCTAAACAATCATGGAACTACTTATAGAACAAGAATCACACTCGCGAATATGAAAATGAGCTGGAGAAAACATGCATAGAATTTCTACTGAACAAGATTCACACTTGTGAATAAGGTAATGATCTTGAGAATCAAAACGAATGTTCTTAATAATTCACTGAAATGTTTTTAACAAGATTCGCAATCTTACCTGTAGAGTACGACCTACTCTACTTTTGAATCTGGGTTTGTGACAGGTAATCCCCCAAAAGCTAGCCTCACCGGGAGCCGATCAAGAAGAGAAGCCTCAGCAGATTCTAAACTCCTCCTGCAGCTCAGCGAGCGTTGTAGCAGTCTTCAGGCACCCAGCACTCTCCACCGATCAAAAGAAGAAGGTTGGCCTCACCGAGAAACGGAGCCCCAAGATCCTCTTCCTCCTTCACCAAAAGATGCTGAATAGTGAGCACGGGGAACAGGGCGCGGCCGCTGACGTCATCATAGACACGCCCATGCCAAATCTAACGCATCTCGCGTGAGATGCCAAATCTCACGCATCTCGCGTGTAATGCCAAATCCCACGCATCTCGCGGGAGATGCCAAATCTCACTCATCTCGCAGGAGATGCCAAATCTCACGCATCCTGAGTGGGAAAAAGGTTAGTAAAGAGAACAAACATACTAGGACAAAAGAACATGCATCTTTAAACATTTTCGCCACCACAATCCTCCAGGGGCTACTCTATGACTTTTACCACATAAAGGTTGATCGCACAGGAACAGGCGTATATGCCTACAGGATGGGGCGGGCCCTAGACCGCAAGCCGCCCTAGTCCTGACACCAAGTGCGTTCTATCTCTCACCAGGTTGGGGAAGATGCTGTTGCCAGACCAGCAACTCCAGCACATGACCTGAACCCAGGTGATTGGGTAGCGATAAAGAAACATACTCGAAAAACTTGCCTTGCACCAAGGTGGGGTAAACCACGACAAGTAATCCTGGTTACCACCACAGCTGTGAAATGAGCAGGAGTGCCACACTGGATCCATGCCAGTCACACGAAGAAAGTGACTGAACCTGAGGAAACTGAGGCTCAAGGTTGTGCAGCTGAAGGGTCTTGAGAACTTGATCCAGAAGTAGCTGAAGAGGAACAACCGAGCTCCAGTCAAGATGATTGTGTCCCAGTAATCGACCTGACTGTAGACCCTGTGAGAACAATAAGTCAAACCTATTTAGATAGACAGTGGGAAAGTGAGGACGAGACAGGTGTAGAGGGAGATACTCAGATCATCGAAATCCAAATCAAAACTGATACTGAGGAGGACCAGATAGGGAAAGAGCAGGTAATCAACACTCCTCCGAGAACTCCTGAGTCTGAAGAGGAAAAGGTAGAAATTAGGGCAGAGGTTTAAGCAGAAGAAAATCAATAGTTCGAAGAGCTTGAACAGGACCAGACAGGAATAGACAATTGTGTTCAGGAAGAAGAAGACGATACAAACAAAAGCCAAATCCAGCATATACCTGAACAAGGCCAGTTTAGTGACCAGGCGGAAGAAACTGAAATAAGACCTGGACCTAGTCAGTTAGGGAGAAACCCAGAAGACGATCTTGAAACAAATGTGCCACAACTGAATGAAAATAAAAGAGCATTTGAAGAGGGCCAAGAGACAGTGCCAGTTAAAAGACTCAATAAATTAGACAGGTTGCCTAGGTTTGTCAAAAGACTGAGGCTGCGACTAAAGGCAATCAACGAAGAACCTGAGCAGGTGAATGAAGTCTCAAGTCAAGCTGACCCGTCTGTGATACAAACCAGAAGAATGAGTCCCCAAATAAAAAGACTGAATAATAAATATCGAAGCCCTGAATGGACTTATCTTGTATTGGAAGACTTGGAAAACCTGGAAATAAGTGACGAAAGTGATGAAGAATTGATTACTGACCAGACAAACGAAGAAGTGAGACCGACCTGAAATCCACACAGGGTAAAAAGGCTGTGTAAAGTTACAAAGAGGGGTTGAATCTCCTTTGAGTCAAAAATGGCTGATCCTTCTGTTAATGGAAGAACGAAACGAAGCTGTTTAAAAACATGTTGTAGAATATGTTTATGTAGTGTAACAATAGTACTTATACTTTGGATAGGACTAACAATAGGTATTCCTTACATGATGAGTAAAGACACAAACCTGTACCCTACTAGTCAATTGCCAAAAGACACTCAAGAGCTACAAACTAGAGATACACCACAAAGAGTAGATACACAAGAGAGAGCACTTAGCCTTAGACAAACAAAAGTAGACTTAGACGCACCAGATGAGGAAGGACTGCACTATAATAGAATTAAAAACAGAACTCATTTAAATGTATTCGCAAACCTGTTAGTACATTATGTAGAAACAATGGAAATAGAAGACTGCTATCTCTGCATGAAGCTGCCTACCTCGGTAGCTGAAGGTGTGACGTACCACCATTTGACACTAACCTATGGAATTTCGTGTAGTGTTTTAGCTAGTTTATTTTACAAAAGAGGACCTTTAAAGTATTATTATTCTAACTTAGATGTGATATTTTCTGAACACCCTGTACGTAGAAACCTGAACCCTGTACATACCACTAGAGACGTGGCACTTTACATGAGTGAATATTTTCTAACTGTAGGTAAAATAAATATAGATGACGCGCACAAGAATAATTTGACATGTTTATTACAAGAAAACGAAAAAATATTCCTGAATATGGTAGAGAAAAGAAGAGAGAGTTTCCAAAAGAAACCAAATGACAAGAGTCAGAAAATTCCTAAATGGGCTGAAAGCATAGGGAGCACCTCAAATGGTGGGGCTAATGCTGCTATGTTGCTGGATTTCGAAAAGAAGGGGAAACTTTGTCTTCACAGAGAAAGAACCAGTTATATAACAATATATTCATTGGTTCCAGTGAATGCGAACACAATTACAAGGTAATTGGGGGTTGGGGTTTTAAAGATGGGTCAGAACCTGTGTTTCCTGAAATTTATTATATATGTGGGAACAAGGCTTATTTCAAATTGCCCGACCATTGGTACAGGAGCTGTTATTTTGGTATTGTCTTCCCAAAGATATACCATGTGGGTAAAATCACTGGAAGCAATGAAAGAACTAACGAATTAGTACGTAGTAAAAGAGAAAGTGTTGGTGAAATAGTAGGTGATATTTTTGGTGCATTGATACCTACAGTGGGAGTGGCTCTGAATACACACAGAATCTGCAAATTGTCAACAGTAGTGGATTGGTTGTCAACTGACACTGCTGTAGGGTTCTTAATGGTCAATACCGAATTGGTTGCGATCAGATCTATGGTTTTACAAAATCGACTTGCTCTTGACACGTTATTGGCAAAAGAGGGCGGAGTCTGCAGGATGTTGAAAGCGCAACATTGTTGCACTTACATACCAGACCAAAGTGTGGAAATCAAAGGGTATGCGAGAAATATTACAAATCTGGAAAAAGAGCTTAAACCACTGGAGGTTGATAGTGCATGGAAGAGGCTTACTGATGGTCTCTCCGCCGTAGGTAGTTGGATTTCTAATTTAGGTAAAAGTCTTGTGAGCAAAATACTGATGCCAATAGCGGGAATAGGTTTATTAATATTCGGAATAGTAATTTGTTGCAAATGTCGAAAACACAAAGAGAAATAATTTATGAATAGGCGAGGAGTGAAAAGGAATATTGAAGAACTTGAATTAGAAGAGCTGAATAGCCAAATCTATAAGAAGATGAAAAATTCTCATAATAATGCTGAGAAAAAGCAGAATAGAAAGTTTGAAGAAATTGAAATGGGTGAAATGTGAGAAGTTGGCATCTGGTTCCATTAATTGTGATGATATAAAATATCATCAAAGAGGGGATTGATGGAGCAAGGATTCGCACGTAAAGCGACTTGCTCGTATTCAAGAACCTCGAATAACAGTATTAATTAGTAATCAACATGTTTGTCCTACTAAACTTACATTTTCCCGTTTATACTGGGTGTCCGAGAGAAGCTTGCTTATGTGTTTTCTAATCCTAATACGCTTGCATCTAAAATGGCCGCTGCTACGCGGGAAATTCTACTGCGCATGCGTCTGTCATACCCACGTGGCATGACGTACTCGCAGCTTTGGAGGGAATCTGTTGCTTCGGCGCACTAGAGCTAAAATGGCTGCTCTGTGTTCTCACATGCGAGAAGCTTGCACTGCTGCTTTTGTTAAGCTGTTTGTTCTGCTTAATCCTAATGCTATAGTTTATTATAAAGTAATGGGTATAGTGTAGAGATTCATGGTATACAGTGTATTCATTTATTCTGTGTTCTAAAACTGTTTCTTTTCCATTTCATATTGCACTTCGAAACCTGGCCTGTTGTCTTATGCTGTACTCCATCTTGCTTGAAACTGCGTCTGCGCGACATCCGCGAGTCTCCAGAGCAGTGACCTTTGAAATCCGGCCAAGGAGCTGACTGACGAGGAGAACATGGCGGCAGACGGCTGAGCTGCCGTGGTGCTCCGTGAAGCGGGCTCCTGCTTGCTTCTATCCGGCGACCTGACCTGATCCCGACCCGGCTAAAAATGAATATGTTTGTAGCCCTTATTTCGGAACTTACTGTCCGCTCCTAATAGGCAATTGATTTGAGAATTCAGCAACGTTTGGTGTCTATGTACCTCCCCCGGCAGGGGAGTCTTTTTACCTTTTCTATGCCTTGTTGCAGCGGCCGCGTTACCGCGGCGGTTTTCAGCGTCTCTGCTTCTGATACCGACGATAGAGAGGAGGCGCCGCACACTATACCGAGGCACGAGATTTTCCCAGTGGTCCTGCGACAGTGGTCTTCAGCCGCCCTGGAGCTGAGGAGGGGCAGGAGAGCACGCAATCTGGTGCATGTGTCGTGCGGTGTATCCACGAGGAGCTGTGGGGAGTTGGTGTCCTCTGTGAAAGTGGCTGATGAGGTGGTTGAAGGGTGTTCCAGGAGCTGCAAGGGGAGTACTCGAGTGGTGGGCAGCCCAGAATTAAATCCCCCTCCAGATTAAAACTAGATCTAAGGGGCAAAGTGGTCGAAAAAGGGGGAAAACGCTGGTTAAGAGATTATCTAAGGCAGCCCCCCCAATAGAAAAGGGATCCTCTTCTTTCTTAACAACAGAGGTGAAAACTAAGTGTACACGTTTAAACAGTGTTAAAACAAAGGCTAAAACAAGGGCGAAGGCCAAGAGCGCTAACATTGCAGAAGCAAGCTCTAAAATTACGCCATCTTTGCGTTCTTATTTTAAGGCTTTGCCGCAAGTGTTTCACCTCTCAAAGAATCAGGAAATGGCTGCCTTTAATGATGCCGCAGATGTAGGTTTATCACCGGCAATGGCTCCTGGCACTGCTTCTAACCCCTTCCCTCTACCTACCTTGAGCTTGTCCTCGGTACCGGCCATGGTCCCGGGTTTGAGCCCGAGTATTCCCTCAACCTCTATGCATGAAGGATTGGCACTTACATCATCCCAAGCTGAAATTTCTGCTGATATTCTAGACTCTTTAGGAAACGTGATTGTCTCTTTAGCAGTAAGCGGCTCACCAGTAGCATTGGTTGAAGAGAGGCAGCTCATGGACAGTTCTGGATGTCCGGTGGATGGTACAAGTGTAGATAGGGGAGAGCAGGCTGAGTTGGGTCCCTCTGCTGCTGCTGTTCTTGATTCTACTGAGGGGTTAGTAACTGGGGCAAGAGACGAATACCCTACAGAGAACAAAGGTGAAAAAGAGCTCTCACCCCTGGTTACTATACAGCAACAAAGCGATATACTTGTTCCGGCTAGCTTGACTCCAGCGGACGCCGCAGCTGGCATCTCAGCAGCATCGTTGATTGCAATGTTTTCCACACTCTCCCAGGATATAAAGAGGGGCTTCGAGGAGTCCTCAGCTAATCAAGCAGAGATGAGGAGCTATTATGAGTCCCTAGATACCAAACTTGATGGCCTGGCGTCAAGAACAGGTGTACTGGAAGAGAACATGGGAGTGTTGTCACTCCATGTAGACAAAGTCGAGAAGGACATAGTGAAGTTAAAGAGAGAAGATCAAACCCTTCAGGACAGGATGGAGGTGCTGGAAAATAACGCCAGACGTAATAACATTCGAGTTCTTAATGTGCCTGAAGGATCTGAAAGTTCAGAAATTAAACAGTTCGTGGTTCAGCTTCTGAAAGACTCACTAAGCCTGGGCTGTTCAGTGGAGGAGCTCGCCACTGACATCCAAAGGGTACACAGAGAGCCTTTTAAACGTAACCCACAAAGGCCTAAACCGCGTAAGATCCTGATTAATTTTCACACATATGCCCTCAAGGAGCAAATTCTCAATCAAGCCCTTAAACAGAAATCCTTATCAGGGAAGGGGTTCTCTTTTCAAATAAGATCAGACCTGGCCAGGGTCACACTTGAGAGACAGTGGGAATTTGGTAGGCGCTTAGACGTTTTCAGGAAGGTAGACGCTACAGCTAAGATAACATTTCCTGCTGAGTTAAAAGTAATGCACAATAATAAAATGTATACCATCAGGACAGTGCAGGCAGCAGATGAGCTTTTGTTGGAGCTGGGCAACAGGGCTTCTTCAGTGTAGGGGGAGGTTGTGTTTTATGGAGATTGGAGTAAATTCAAGTTGAGTTATCTTCCCCCTTTGTTTAAGACATTTAGATAAACGATAGACGCTTGGAAAAAAAGCACATATACACACAAAGGGAAACTAAAATATGAAAAAAAAAATATATATATATATATATTTCTTCATATCTAGTTGCACATAAATCGGGTTACAATGGTCTTTAAACTCAAGAGTCCGGTACTAGGGTTAGGTTAGGTCTGGATGGGCTAGTCGGGCCCGTAGGGGGGTGCCATCTACTGGATTTGATCCGGTTAGATACATCAGGGGTTCTCCACGGGAGGGAGGGAGGTAATGGGTGGGGAGGATGGGTTGGGGGGGTTAAAAGCAAAAAAAAATCCTCATTTGTCATTCCAATACTTTTTTTATCATGGAGTTCAGTGGTTGCTTCACGATTTGCAGCTGAGTTTGTCTTGGGTAGAATGGTTAGATGGGTATAACGGCATTCCTGGGTTTCAGTACCATTATCTGGTAAGAACTTGGCTGGTCCCTTTTTTTCTATGGGTATGGCTAATCTAAAGATATTTTTCTGGAACATAAATGGCCTGCGGACTAAACCCAGGGCTAGAAAATTGTTTCAGTATCTTCGAGATATAGAGGCGCAGGTCATTCTGCTCCAGGAAACCCACTTGACTCAACCTGAGTTAGATGTACTGGTGAAGAAAAATAGGTGGATTGACTTTGCGGTCTCCACCTCCCAATCCACGAATACTAGGGGAGTGTCCTAGATCTTTAAAAAACAACTAAAGGCTAGATTGATAACTTCCATGGCGGACCCAGGTGACAGATGGGTCATTGCCTTATTAAACATCTTGGGGGCTCAATTTACACTTGTTGGGTATTATGGCCCGAACCAAGACGATCCCTCAGTATTAGAGACCATTTTCTTTCATCTTTTATCTTTTCCCGATCCAGTAATATTCGCGGGAGATTTCAATATTGTACTTGATCCAATTCTAGACAAGTCGCAAAATAACCGTTCCCATATCCCTTCAAAATCCAGGACTTTTTTGCTTAACTCGATGAAGCAGTTTGGATACGTGGATATTTGGAAGGAAAGGTCTGGGACTCAGCAGGGGGTTTCATTTAGAAACTACAAATACCACCATCAATCTCGGATTGATTTCGTATTGGTTAGTCATAGTTTAGTTGCTGGTGTTAAGAATATTTATTATCTGCCCATACATTTATCCGATCATGCGGCTGTAGTATTGGAGCTTTTGGTGGCTTTCAATGCTTCATCTAGGAGCTGGACATTTGACCGTTCCCTGCTTTCCCACCCCGATGACGTCCTATCTCTTAAAATCGAGGTCCAGCATTTTCTTAATGAGAATGTTGGGTCAGCTGATAATGGTATTGTCTGGGATTCCCTAAAGGCATTTTTACGAGGCGTTATCACCGCCAAGGTGTCTTATAGAAGGAAGGAATATAGGGAGGCGGTCGCTTCAGTTGAAGCAAATATAGCTAAAGTCCAACAAGACATTGATACCAACTGGGCTTCCTCTGCAACTTTTTTGTCAGGCCTACATGATAAGCTTCTCTCCCTAAAGGGACAATTAACTTCAATCTTAAATCAGCGTATTCAAGAAAGATGGGATGCTAGCAAGATCGCCCATTTTGAATACGTTGAGGGCGCAGGGAAGTTATTGGCCTGGAAATCCAAAACCGATCAAATTCGTAATAACATAGACTTGATCATGGTTAACAACGTTCCACGGTCATCAGACCTGGATATAAGACACGCTTTTAGAGAATTTTTTCAGGAAATTTATCACGAAGATACAACTGCTGAACCTGATCAAATCAGGGAATGGCTGAAACAAATAGCCCTGCCGGCCTTATCAAGAGAACAGAGCGAGTTATTGGATAGTATAATTTTAGAGGGAGAAGTTGGGAAAGCCGTTCAAAATGCAAAAACGGGAAAGGCAGCAGGACCGGACGGTCTACCAGCCGAAATATATAGGGTATTAGAGCAAGAACTAGCCCCCTTTTTGACAATTTTATTTGACCAAATTTTACAGGATGGCATTCGCCCTCAACCATCTTGGGATAACGCTTCTATATCTTTAATTCTAAAGCCCGGAAAGTCACCTATTGCATGTGGGTCGTATAGACCCATATCAATATTAAATGTGGATTATAAAATTTTTACCACAATATTGGCTAAAAGACTTGCAACGGTGGCTCCTGAAATCCATCACTCAGATCAGAAGGGGTTCGTGAAGGGACGACAGTTATATGAGTTAACTTATGATTTAATAGGGGCTATAGATATGGCCCCTCTGGAGTCCCTCCCCTTAGCAGTCCTCACGTTGGACGCAACCAAGGCCTTCGACACGGTGAACTGGGTTTACCTGTCGGAGGCCTTGGCAAAGTTCAACGTGGGCAGAAAAACGCGGCGGGCAATTGATCTTTTATATCAGAACCCCAGTGCCTGTATTTTGGTAAATGGCATTCTATCTGAGCCTCTGAACATCTCGAGAGGTACAAGGCAGGGCTGCCCTCTCTCCCCACTCCTGTTCGATCTATACATTGAACCATTTGCCCAGTGCTTAAGAGAGAACGTTAACATCAGACCGTTCATGTATAAGGGGTGTGAGAGAAAGGTGGCCCTATACGCCGATGATATTCTGGTGTATACATCAGAGGTACACACCGCACTTCCTGCAGTCTTAAAGGTGGCCTCTGATTTCAGTGAAATCTCTGGGTACGAGATCAACCCTGATAAAACGGAGATGTTGATTTGGAACGCAGATCAGATTCCATCAGATATCACAGTACGTCCTGGAAATAAGATGAGATATCTGGGCATTAACATCAGTAAGGATATCAATCAGATCGCCAAGATAAATTTCGAAGCTGTAGCTAAGGAATGCCGTAAATAATTACTGTCATGGGCACAACTCCCTTCATCATTTTTAGGAAGGGTTAATTTAATTAAAATGTCTATTTTGCCTAAAATGTATTTTCTTTTTAACACAATTCCGTTATATTTTGATCCCTCGTTAATAAATAAACTACAATCTGTTATTAATTCCTTTATTTGGAGTAAGCGCCTCTCGAGGATCTCCTGGAAAAAGTTGAGGAGGCGTAGAGAAAAGGGTGGAATCGCGGCCCCAGACTGAAGATTCTGCAAGGAATGGCCAAAATGTGGGCACAGATAACTAAAACCATTAAGGTAAGGTACTACAATAGTAGGACTCCGCTTTGGGATCTCCCTGAGAGTCCGGTTTGGTTGAGTGACAGTCTAGCGATCCCAATTAAGGAAGCTGGGTTGGCCGTTTGGGGTGATTTGTTCATAGAAGGGGAGCTGCTCCCGTGGGAGTGTCTCAGAAACACCATTGGCCCCAACTTTGCTAGATTCAAGTATATGCAAATAGCTAGTTGGTCCCACGTATATGTCTCTCGGACAACTCGTGGAAATAAATTTCCCCTAGGTGGCCACAGCCAATTAATATCATCCTTAGTCGATAAATCTCCCGCTAAAAAGGAAATTTCATCCTGGTATAACCCGATTATGGAAGAAAGGGATGGCGCTTTCTCACTACCAGAAGAGCTTTGGTCATCTACCATAATGGGTTGTAATCTGCAAGAGCTCTGGAGCCTTTCCTGTGGAATGTTGTGGGATGTAGTGAAACCATCTTGGCTCCGCAGAAATCACATCTTCACCATCCATAGGGCCTATTACTCTCCACTAAGGCTTTCGAAATTTACCCAGGGGAGCCCGGTAACATGCCCTAAATGCGGTTTGGTAGCTGCTTCAGACTGTCACATGTTTTTTGAGTGCCCCATTTTGTCAATTTTTTGGGAGGACATAAAAAGAACTTTGTCTTTATCTTTGAACTTGAATATAGTCCTCGATCTCCCACTGGTTATCTTTGGAATTTTGGATGGTCTCCAAAGCTCAGAGAAGAAGTTAGTTTTTTACTCTATCTTGCTTGCCAGGAGGGAGATATGGAGAAAATGGAAAGACTCTATGTCCCCTACAATCGAAGATTGGTACACCTCTATTTTAACGATCTCCAGATTAGACCTGGGTAGGCCTGGTAATTCAAACAAAAAGGCGTTTTGGCATCTATTAAATTGGGCGCACTGAGTGTCCGTTTTTTTTTTTTTTCCCCCGGGTCAAATGATTAAGCCACTTATACCTAACCCAGGCCCTGATATCATTGTGGAAATATCCACTCCCTTCTTGATTGGTTTTTGTTTGGTGAATTAGAGTTGGTTGAGAAGGAGGACCTGAGGGTTAAGTAACGAGGGTCAAGTTGAGCCCTACCAGCAATTCATTAGCTGAGACAGCATCCCTCGTATACCACTCGACTTCATCATGGAAACAAAACCATTGTGGCAAATGAGGACAAAAAAAAAAAGAAAGGGAGCTGACTGACTGAGAAGATGCTCCTGGGAACCTCACCTAGTGAACTTTGGAAAAATGCATTGTAATTGTGAATAGAACATCCATTATTTTGCGAGTGGAAGACTTCATGAGAGCCTGAATTTAATGAGCGTGAACATAAATTTGAATATGAGACAGCAAAATTTGAAATATTAGATGGGGTGATGACCTGTCCTCTTCTTTTGTCCAATCGAAATTGGGGATCCTTACACTTGCAACATTGGGGGGTGGTACACTGACCTGGAAAATAGTATAACTAGCCTAGGCTTAGATAGAGAAATTGTCCGACTTGTCCGAATAGCTGACCTGTCACTAACCCAACGCACTCAATAGCTGATCGAGAACAGAGGTGCTGCGAAGCACTCTGTCAGAAGACTCGCTGACCCAATCGGGGTTCTGGGACCTGAAGTGCTGGCGAAGCACTTTGCTGGGAAATTCGATAACCCAATCGGGGTTTTGACTGATAGCTGCATAGAGGGAGTAGCGCAGGTGTTGCAACTGAACTGCGGGTGCTGGTCTCAACTTTCGGTGGTCCGGTTCTGATACAAATCTGGCTTTCCTATCCTGTTTCTGACCTGCACTTGCAGGCCTACTGGTGTTTGCAACTTTCGGGGTTTCTGTCCTTAACTGACCCGTGGCCAGGGTTGGTCTTCACTCCATTTAGGTCAATATAAATCTGTGTGGGTAACAAATAGTATCATTTGCGTCCTTTTCTTACCTTCCCTGAATTTTGCTAAAAGTCTTATTTGCATATGTTCCTTTTCTTCCCCTTCCCCTGTGACAAGTAATTAAATCGTAAATCTTGCCTTTATTAGCATGTTCTATTTTCCCCCTTCCTTAGAGTTGGATGTCAAATGCTATCCATGAATGTATAGAGGTTTTCCTGTTTTTACCCACCCTTTAAAGAAGCTGAAGTGATTATTCTGAAATATTAGCGTGTTCCCTTTTCTTACCTTCCCTATAGCTATATGGTAAACTCAGTTTCGTAATAACAATTGGTGTTCCCTCTTCTTACCCACCCTCTTGAAAGCGTTTAAACTGTGACTTATAGCATGTTCCTTATTTTTCCCGTCCTTTAGAAAATATCATTAAAAGTCTGAGTTCTATAAGTTCATTTCAGTATGTTCCTTGTTCTTACCTTTCCTTTAAAATTCTAAATGGTTGGCATAATATATCTTTTGCATAGTTATACTCTGTTTGTGATTCTGATTATCGATAGCTTGCTTGCTGTTAATGTTTGGCTTATGACTTTTGATGAAGATTAGATAAAGGTTTTCAAAACTTCTCGAGTCTGTGGTTATTATATGAGTGCATATTGTTGTCTTGCTACCATACTTATTATGCTTGACTCTCTGATCCCAAAGGTTCACAGATACCGATGACCAGGAGAGTAAGTCAAGGGTATAGGACCTAGGAAGTACAAATATCTGATAGTTAGTGCCCAGGTTATCTGATCTAAGAAATTGTGGTTAATTTGAATATGGGCCTAGGTGAGTATTTGGTAAATTTATAGACGGGTGACCTGCGCGCTCTATCAAAAGAATAAGTTACTTCCTTTCAATAATGCTCTTTCTGGTGCATATTCTATCTAAACGCAGATTGCTCGTCTTTAGAATATTCCCAGGCACCAAATATAATACAGAAAGCTTTCATAACAGTGCTCCCACTTGCCAGTAGGTGGTGCTGGGCAGCATTGCAGAGACTCCATTCCATCCCATAAGTGTTGGTGCAGAGACACATATAGGCATCAGCCCCATGCGCTAACACCAGTTTCTTTCTTGGCTTTGTCCATGTTCGTCTTCTTAAACATGGTGCACAAAACCAATCAGAGGTTCTAGTGTGCAAATCAGTAATTTGGGACCTTTTTAGATGGAAGTAGAGACCAATCCTGTGAATGGGGAGGTAGGGGGGCAGGAAGGAGTCTGCAGTTAGGGTATCCAACAGAAAGCATTACCGAAGGAAAGTAATTTGTTTTTCTGATGAATACTTTTAACTGCAGATTCCTCACCTTTAGAATAGATACAAATGCAGTCCCTCCCAAGCTGGAAGGTATGTCAAATGGGTTCATACCAAAAAACCTAGTACCAAGGGCACGTAAGTACTAAAGCCCCCTTCATAGCCTAAAAGATATCAAGAACAGGCAACCCATGTGTCAGCACTGTGGTAGTAGCCTTGGGTACGGTTGAAAAAGTACTCAGACCTTCTGATTACTATGTTTTGATCAATGCACAATAGGGCTTAATGCAGAGGCTCATCCACCTTGACAATGTCCTTTTCTGCACCATCTTACCTTTCCTTGCTTCAGAGAACCTGACAAAAAGCTAATCGTTAACCAGATGGTCCTTCGTACAGAAGATGTAAAAACTCAAAACTCTTTTGGAGTCCAACCAATAGTCTCTGCTCCTCTTTTGAGGGAAGAAGTAAAGCCAAGAATGCTGGGATGGTGATGGATTGTCTAACATGAAAACAAGTCACAACTTTTGACAAAAAGGCCACCCTGGTCCTCAACACCAGCCTGGCCATGAAAACTGTGGTGTAAGGCAGAATGGGCTGACAACTAACCTCTAATTATGCCCACAGCAATTACTTGCTGGTCCAAACAAAGCAATAAAAAATACAACAGTTTGGCATGGAGCCGGCCTATGTTGTGGATTCCACACCAGGCCACAACTTTGTCCCATCACCCACTGTAAATTGACTTTTTAAGAGTGCACCATGGAGCAAAAATAACATCCAAAACATCAAGAGTTAGGTCAATTGAACAAGTTACTTATCTTCAGTAACACATTATCTGGTAGAGACAATATCTAGCTGCAGATTCCTAACCTTTTTCTGACATTTCGTTGAGAGATTTTTCCTTGTGTGTCAAGGGATGATCTCTAGACATACAGGTTTCAAACCATGTGGCACCTGTCACCGCTCCATGTTGGTAACCAACCCCCATCTCGTCTGCTTGTGGTGTTTCGAGCACGACCACGACTCAAAGTCATGTTTGGATTGCCAGGCCTTGGTGCCGAATGCCTTGCAGGAGTAGTCCATAAAGTTCCTTGCAGGCCGCCAATCGACACCGACAAACGCAACTCTTCAGAGATCACAATCTGAATCGAGGAAGAGAAGTTTGTGGGACCACTCCAGGAGCCCTAAGTCCTCTTCTACGCACTTAAGGTCCTCGGTACACTTGGGGAAGAAGCATAAGAAGAAGAAGGAGTCCAAACAGACTTCGACCTCACCTTGTCTGTCGTCTGTTCACGAGATAGGTAAGGAAAATCGACGCTCTAAGCATGGTTCCGCGGAATCGTTGACTGGTTCATCGCTGCACCTCCCCCCATTTCCGGGAGCCAGAGCATCTTCCGCTCAGATTAAAGACTTTTACGAGGCCATGTGTGACGTATTTGAGTGGGCCTTACCCTCTAGTGCACCTTTGGGCCCAGCAGGTTGGGAAGAGATGCCATCAGGCTCCATGACGATGGCTCCAGCCCCAGCGGGGTCTCATGGATCCAATTCCGGATCCGGGTCGGTGCTGGTTATGCCATGACCTTCCCCAATGTCGGCTCCAAAATCGGTGCCTCTGACGCCGCCGGCACCGCCAGCCTCATTCTGATACTCAACCACGGATCAACATCGACTTCAGCACCGACGGAGCCCAGAGGTTCTATATCATTGCCTGTTAATTTTGAAGCGGTTTCAGGCATGGGTGAGGATTGGGAGGGGTTCCTGGACCCTTTGGGACACGAGTTGGCCCCTTGTGAACAATTGGACTGGTATGAGGACCTTGGAGAAGCCAATGGACATGACACATTTCCAGATACTGATAAGCTCTCTCCACCTATGCCATGGTGGTGAGGAGAGCTGCAGAGGTCCTTGACCTGGAGCTACCTTTGGTGCAGGTCAAGACTAATCTCTTGACCGAAGTGCTGCAGTCTGGGGCTTCTTCATTCAAACTCATTTTGCTCTTTAATGAAGAACTGACAGATGTTCTTCTAGGCATGTGTTCCAAGCCTAGCACAGGGGCTCCTGTAAACAGGGCAATAGCATGCCACCATCGCTCTGCACCGGGCGATCGAAGTTTCCTCAGCCAACACCCCACCCCTGAGTGCTTGGTGGTTCAGGGTTGAATGTCCTATGACATGTTCCCTTCTGCTCCTCCTGATAGGGAATCCAAGAGGCTGGATGCACTTGGGAAGATGTTTTCTTTCACCAGCCTGGCATTGCAGTCGGTAAACACTGCATGGTTATTGGGCCATTTCTCGCACACTCTTTGGTAAACAGTAGCGTAAGTGCTGCTACGGGTACTGGAGTAGTAAAAGAGGAGAGATGCAGCAAAGTTCACCATTAGGTGTGGCTTAGATATGACTCACTTGGTGGGTAGAGCCGTTTAATCGACGATTGCCTTACTGTGCCACACCTGGCTGAGATCATCTGGCTTCTCAGGCGATGTCCAGGCCAACCTCTTGGACATAGCCTTCGACAGGACTCTTTTTTTTTTGGGTGAAAAAAACAACTCAGCTTTGGAACGCTTCAAAGAATCTCGTCTATGGCCAGATCCATGGGACTCTCTTCTACACCTTGTGGCCAATCTAGCTTTCACCCTTTTCATGAAAATGGAAGGGGTTATAAACTGCAGTAACCATATCCCAGCCACCATCTGGCACAGACTCCCCAAGTTGTGCGTGGACGTGGTTCATTCAGACCTTGTGGGAATGGTAGCCAGAAGTAGCCTGCCGCTCAGCCTCCAAGTCCTAATTTGGTTCTGCAAGACCATGCCACTGCAGTTGGAGGTAGAATTCAACACCTTCTTGTTAGAAATGGGGTCTCTAGTTGGCAGAGGCAGGTATTTTTGTCCAAGTAGGGACCCTTCTTCCTAGTCAGGATGTCTAGCAGATCACGAATGGAGTCTCCAGTTGGAGGTGGCGCAAAGTCTCTTTCAACAGTGCGGAGAGCCTTGGTTAGATCTGTTCATCTCCGAAGAGAACGTGCAATGTCAGCAGTGTTGTGCCCTGGAGTTTTCCAGGCATCTATCACTTGGTGACGCTTTTCGTCGCGAGTGGAGCTCAGGCCTCCTGTACCCCTTTCTACCCATGTCACTTCTCCCCAGAGTTCTCACAAAAAGTGACTGGGCCCAAGTCATTCTTGTGGCTCCAGACATGGGAGGGAGTGTCTGGCATCCAGAGCTTCTTCAAATGAGCACTGATCTTCGATCTGGCTGCCCCTTTGGGAGGATCTTCTGTCACAGCAGAAAGGGAGGTTCTTCCACTAGAGTCTGTCAACTTTCTGCCTTCTAGCGTGGATACCCAGCAGTGACAGTTGATAGTTTTCGACCTTCCACCCAAAATATGTAATGTTATTTGGCGGCCAGGTGTCCCTCCACTAAGACGGTATACATTTGCAGTTAGCAAAAATGTGTAAAATATTGTGCAGAAAGGTCTATTCTTTTTCTGCTTCTCTATCTAATAATCTTCTTTTTATTCTTACCCTCGCCCAGCAGAGCTCTGCTTTGGGTACTCCCAAGGGTTATCTTTCTGCTCTGTCTTCTACCTTGCGGCTGCCGGAACAACCCTCCTTGTTCAAATCCCCTATAGTAAATAGGTTTCTAAAAGGGCTTGTATATATGTTTCCACCTAAGCCCTTTATCATGCCACAGTGGATTCTCAACTTGGTTCTCACATATTTCATGTGTATACCCTTTGAGCCTTTACACAATTGTCCCCTCTGGCTGCTTACCATCAAGACAGCCTTTCTAGTGGCGATAACATCTGCTCGGAGGGTGAGTGAATTGCAGGCTTTGCCATGCAAGCCTCACTACCTGATTAGATTCTTGGATAAGGTGGTGCCTTGCACCCGTGCCTCATTCCTTCCAAAGGTGGTGACCCCATTCTATTGGGGTCAATCGGTCACGCTGTAGACCTTTTTTGCTCCCCAGCATCCCTCTAAGAACGAAGAGAGTCTCCACCGTATGGACCCAAAAAGAACATTGTCATTCTACCTTGACCACTCAAAAGTGTTCCGGGTGAACGACCAACTCCTTTCGAGTTACGTGGGAGCCATTAAAATCTGTAACACCCTGGCTAGGAAGCAGCCTCTTAAGGGCTTACAAGCTCATTCCACCAGGGGGAAGGCTGCAACCACTGCATTGGCATGTGGTGTTCCAGTTCTGGATATCTGCTTTGCAGCAACATGGGCATCTCTGCACATGTTTGCAGAGTACTACTGCCTGGACAGTCAGGTCCGTAGGGACAGGCATTTCACTTTTTAGTCTAGTAAATCCGTCTGCAGCCCACTGCTAGGTTGGTATGGCTTGGGTATCTATTCATAAGTAAGGAATCTGCAGCTAGACATCTCTATCAGATAAACAGGTTACCTTTGGTAACACATTATCTTGTAGAGACAATATCTAGCTGCAGATTCCTTACAGACCCACCCATGCCTCCATGCTCTGCGAACTCATTTTATAGGGCTATGGTTGCTCCCTTTTTCAGGGTCCTAGTTGTGACACACACATGTCAGTTCATTTCATGGCTCTGTGCTTCTGGAGTGGAAAAAGTGAAAAGGAACTGACGTCCGTGCACTTGGGTGGTGCCTATATGGGTGAACGTGACATCACAACCAACGCCAACGATGCCGGCGAGGTCATGCGTAGCCAAACAGAGCCACCCGAAGGCACGTAGGGGTACTGCTCACACAAGTTTTTGGTTTCAGTCTGACGCCTAGGAAATTCAAAGGTAAGGAATCTGCAGCAAAAAGTGTCTATCAGATGTCACAGATTTGTAAAAAGAGCGGGAGCTGACCAAACTAGTTGTTAAATCATTTGTTTTCAACTAGAATTTTTTTTTGTTGCAAATCCTTTTTCTTTTTTCTAGTTTACTATGTTGGTTGAGGTGGGGTATGTTCATTGAAATTATCTTCTGGAGTCTCCTTTAGTTTTTTAAATCTTTTATTTCCCTTACATCGTTTTCCCTTCTTTTTCTTTATTCCCTCTCCTACATTTGGATGGCTCATGAAGGTAAATATGAAGGTTAAGGTTATAAAAGGCGTGATGTGTCTGTTGACCGTTTTTGGCACAGCCCTGGGTGGGGGGCGGGGGGCATTCTATGTATTGAACCAATTGGTAAGGGCTAGGTCTGAAGGGGGTTTTACGGCAATGGCCCAAAGGTTGGGCATAGAAGGTGGAAAGATGGTTGTTTGCGCAAGAGTGGTATAGAAGAGAGGGGATTGTAGGCTTTGCTGAGGAGATTGGTGGATTAGCTGTTTGGTTCACAATGGAGTAAAAGCATATCGGAGGAAAAATGGGATAAAAAGTGGGAATAAATGGGAAGGATGAGCAGAGGGAGGAGGAATCTACGAAAAATAGGCGATGCAGTGGAGGTGATGGCAAGGTTGGTGAAGAACATGATCATCAAGAACATCAATGGTATAAAAGCGTTAAGCAAGTGCAAATTAATTAAGGAAGAGGTTAACACCCTTAAACCACATCTGATCTGTCTTCAAGAGATGCATCTGCTTTAAGGGCAAACTTCAGCCCTGGGAGGGGTGGCAGTCTCCAGGGCCATCCATGGCTCCAGGAGGGGGGGCAGCGCAGTGTGGACCCCCTACTTTCTTGAGTGTAGTGCTTGCAGAGAACGGCCCTGGAGGGGGGCCACAAGGCCTCCTCACAATTATTTTAAAAGAAGATGGCCCTGGGGAGGTGGGGGTCCGCGGAGCCTGGGAGGGTCCAGAGGCCCCTCAATACATATTTATTATGGCCCCAGGGAGGTGGTGTTCCCCGGTGCCAGGGGGTACAAGAGGGCCCCCATAATAATACATTGGCCCAAGGGAGGTGGTGGTCCCCGGGGCACGGGGGTTCGAGAGGCCTCCTAATTTATTTTTTTGTCACATGGCCCCAGGGGAGGTGGTGCTCCCCAGGGCATGTGGAGTGTCCAAGAGGGCCACCCATTTTAAAATAAATAAGGTGGTGTTCCCAGGACATGTTTAAGCCCCAGGAGGGGTGGCCCATCCACCCCTCCTCCTTTATTAGCAACATGCCCCCAAGACCTGGCCCACCTGGGGGCCAATTACCAATGAAGCACAAAAGCCCGCACTTCATTAAAAAAAAACAAAAAAGTTCTGTGAGACCCCAGGATGCCAAGCGACTTCTGCTGAAAATGTGTTTAAAAAATGCTTTTTTGGCCCTGTGGGACTTCACCCAAGAGGCCTATGGTGTCAGAGTACTTCTATCCTGCCCCCTCTTTTCTTTTTTTAACGTTTGAAGTGCTGGCAGCTAATCAGATTTTGTAGTGTAGTTCCTATATTCCCAATAGGCTCTGCGCATTGGAATAACATAAACGGCAGTTTAGACGTAGGACTGAGGTCATCTAGGTCTCTACTGAATATGTTAGACTTAATTAGGTTTGCCAGCTAGCTCAGAGGTCACTAGAAACTTTCTTGAGTAAACAAGGTGTTAACTTCCCTGAATAGACAAGAAGGGATTAGCTTCTGACAACCGCATAAACATGACAACTTTGCTCCCTCAGAATAAAGAGTATGGGCCATATGTATCAAGCTAATTAGCATTTGCAAAGGCCGAATTTCGGCCTTTGCGAATGCTAATTAGATAAATGGTATGTATCAAACATGTTTGATGCAAAATAAGGAATTGCAAAATTTGCTATTCCTTATTTTGCGATTGCACTTAAGGAATCGCAAATTTTGCGATTCCTTAAATGCAATGTATCAAACAAAAAATATTCAAAAATTGCCATTAAGGATTCGCAAATTACCACCAACATCTAGTTGGTGGTAAGTTGCGAATTCTTTTCATAAAGCTTATTTACAAAAAACCAAAGGTGCCATATGACGCCCATACATGCCCTTAGGGCATGTATGTGCGCCATATGCCCCCAAATGTCTTTTTCAGGGGTGCAGCAGGGTGTTCTTGAGACACCCCTGCACCCTTGAAAAAATTCCTAATTTGCGATTAGCAAATTGCTAATCGCAAATTGCACTTTCATTCCTATGGGCCTCCTGGCCCATGGAAATGAATGGGTAATTTGCGATTAGCAATTTGCTAATCGCAAATTAGGAATGCTAAGGAATCGCTATTGAAAAGCGATTTTGTACATACATACCGTTTTGCGAATTCCAAATAGCGATTCCTTATAATTCGCTATTTGGAATTCGCAAAACGGAAGTATGATACATATGGCCCTATATCTCCAGAGTCGTGTGAAAACAATAGACAGCTATTTCACTCAGTCAATCGTGCATGCTTAATTTCACCAGGAGTGCAGAGAAATAGAGAGACGGGCGTTTTCAATAAAAGTTGTTATTTATTGAGCAGTCTTCTTTCTCATGCAAGAGAAATGAATTGCCACAATTGCAATACTTATCATGAAGTAAAGTGCGTACAGTAAAAGTAGTATTATGAAATAATACTGTAAAAGCATTGATATGGTTTCTTAGCCATATGATACTTTAAAACGGATAAAATATATACATACATAAAAACATTGACTAACGTACTCAACTGGTGCTTCTAATATACGCCTACCCCGGTGTACCTGACCTAAGCCTAATACGTGGGAAGGAGTAAGTAAGTTGTAGTTTAAGTTAAGTTGGTTTTTTGCCAAGAATCTGAATCAAGAATTCTCTTAAGGATTTAATCAGCCCCGTACCCTGGTTATAGAATGAAGGAGGTCTTGTATCTCTCTCTCAGAACTCGATCTCCCAGCAACCCGCAAGGGTGACTGGAAACACCGGAGCTGGATTTCTTGGCAGGAGAAAAGACAGCGTCTCTCTCAGTGCGTCAAATGGGAGGGTCGGCTTCCTTCGGCACTCGCATCAGCTGGGCGTCGGGCAAGTAGATAACCGCTCTGCTCCAAACCACCGTGTGTTTGCTTAAGGCAAGTGTTGGTATATTTATACCTGAAAGGTGCCGAGTTTGACGTAAGGTTGGACATAAGACGTCACTAACAACTAACAGTTCTTTCTGGACTCCAGGAGTTCTTGTGCAAATCAAAACAAAAGCACGGGGAATTCCCGGGCTGCTGGAGGCTTGGTTTGTTTAAAGAACGCGTTGTACTTTCTAGGAGTCTATGGGAGTAGCCTTGCCGTATTTGGACTGCATGGGCTATGACTAAATATGGACATGATTCTTATGCCTTTATAAGGATATGTTTTGTTATACCCACATAAGGGCATGAATCGGGGATATCTAATTTGGGTCCTAGATAGATTCACAACACCCACTCCACGTATTAATGTCCATCATTACTAAATACTAAGCAATACTAAACATATAACGATGCATGTGTGTTGTCCAACCCACCCCAAAATACATAAATAGCATTGGAAATGGCATATGGTAAATACACGAAAATGAGTAGTTATACTGTATGTTTTTCAAGCAGTTGTATCATTCAGATAATGCATATATAAATATCGACTGAATGAATTGCGAAAATTACATTTATGAAATGGCTCTTAATACAGAAGAGAAGGTCGCGACCATTTCATCACATATTTATACAATACTGTACATGTGCTAGAGGCTGAGGTAAAATATTGTCTCTAGAGTTTCTAAAAATAGAAGTTCTGTTATCTAAGAATAGTTCTACTTTAAGCAGAGTACCATGTGCCAGAAAAAAGGTAAATATTTTGGAAATGGAAAAATGATTTTGTTGTCAGGGGAAAAAATAGTTCCAATTGTTTTCAGTAGCGTTGTTAGGAGAGAACATCATATCAGACAGGCTTGCGAAAAATTGGTCTACAACAGTAGGTGAAAGTTCGACTAAGTTCGAAAAAGCTGAAATTGTGCAAATGTGAGAATCATTGCTATCATCGATGTCTGGATCAGCAATACTCACAGAAGGTTTACCTGTGTGGTGCTGTTTTCATCTCGTACTTCACCGCCACCTAATCGTAATGGTAAAGTCTCAATGAATGCCGTCATCAGAATAGGTAGCCGCTGGGGACAACACGTTGCATGAGCCGTTACCGAACCAAGCAAAGTATCGATATCCATAGGTACTGCTGATGGTAGTGTAAGACAGACGTCCAACACGCATTCTTCTCCGCATAGCAGACATCGAAGCACAGGTAAGATGCAATCTTGCCAGATTGGTCTGAATGAAAGAAACCAGGTAGTACTCAGATCTCTTAGGCGGGCAAAGCCGAGGACTTTAGTGATCCGTTCTCTGTAACATATGGCCAGCATCGTTTCTTCCATTGTAGCCTGAATTTTGTCTGTTGCTTGGCTTGCCATATCGAAGCAGAAGGAACAAAATTAAAATTCCTGCTATGAGTCCCAAAAGAAGAGGCAGTCCACCAAATACAGAATGCACAAAATTTCAGGAAGATGCCCAGAACTGTTTCAAAGGGTGCTAACAGTCCCGAAAAAATTGTCTTAAATACATGTGCGATGCCACTGGTATCAGACATGTTTAAAATTTGACCTAACATTTCTACTATAATTTCTTGATAATTTGTATCCCAAAAACAGGACAGTTAGATGGGCAATTCGTGACTTCTTAAAGTTGAATTTATACCCTTCAGCTGCGAACCCAAGTATTATGGTGTTCACTCTTTTCAAGTGTGTCTCCAGGTCGTCGTCTGTAAGATAGATGTCATCGACATATGATAATGCCCCATCATCATACATTTGTAGTAACTCTGTTACCCTTGCTGAGAATAATCCTGGGCTATTCTTGAATCCCTGTGGGAGTCGACAGAATTGTTTTTGCGCTCCCATTGTTGAGAAAGCGGTCAAATACCTGCTTTCAGGTGCAATGTTTTGAAAAAAGAAGCCATTTGAGATATCTAATGTCGTTTTATATTTTTTGCGCACAATGTTATTCATTAGTGCTGCACTGTGTGAGTTTTGTACTGCAAATGTTTTGCAGCAGGAGTTTAGGTGTCTGTAGTCCAAAACTAGACGATATGAATCGTCTGGCTTTGAGACAGGAAACAAAGGATTGTTCATTTGTGAGGTGCATGTTTCAATCACCCCCTGATATTCAAGTTGATCTAAGATCTCCCTGACTTGTTTTTTAGCTTCTTGCTTAACAGGATACTGCCTTTGTGCAGTTGGTTGATTTTTTAACTGGATTTTATGGTGAGGAGAATCCTCATCCCATCCTACATGATTTTTATATAATGCAGGAGCTTGGGCCACTGCCCATTTTCTAGCAAATCTGTATTTTTTATGAATTGGAATGTGATTTGAGAAGGCAGGCATAATCATTTCTTCGCCATGAGGGCACTCCCTTACAAACTCTGGTGGCCAGTCTTTCTCAGCTAACAGGATGTCATAGCCTTTTGAAAGGTTATCCCAAAAGAGACCCCTTACTTTCCTAGTCTTGTCCCCCCTCTATACGTAATGTTATTTCATATAATTTATAACTCTGGTGTCTGCAGTTTCCACTTGAATGTATTCATTCGTGTCCACTGTCTCCAGAAGATTCATCAGGATCTTGCGAGCTATGGTTACTTCTGCTGCGCTGTCTAGCATTGTCTGGGCCCACTCTCCGTTTTTCAGTTGTGTCCTCCGAAACCTCGGCATGTTTTATTTTAATAGTAGCTACCTTCTTCTTTGGAAATTGTAATTTTTTACTTTGATGAGCAGGTTCCTTGTCTTTGGACTTGACGTGCTCTTCTTTGTGTTCTGACCGTCCTCTTCTTTCCGATTTCTGTGAGGAAGTCTGAAAAGATCGAGAGGGACGTGTATCATTATCTTGATATCTGTCAGGTTTTCTTAATTTATCCCTATCTCTAAGGTTGTATCTTTTCTCAGAGGGCTCCCTCTGGGGAGACTTGCCTCCTCGTTCTGGAGATCTATCTTTCCGTTGAGGAGACCTTCCTCTGGACTGAAACCGTTTTTCTCTGGGAGTGGATTGTTTATTACCCTCCCAACTCTTTTTTGAAGTATTGAGATTATTTTTAATAAATGTTTTTTCAGGATTTTCAGTTAGTTGGGGTTTTAGTGGCTTCCCACCCAAACTATCTCTACCGAGTTCTTCATATGATTTTTCTATGATTCTGGCAAGTTCAAAAGGTTGTTCTGCTATATCTGTTTCTTTCAATTTCTGGCGGATCGCCACCGATGCTGCTTCTCCTTTTATGTTGGCTAATTGTATAGCCGAGACTTGCTTAAAGTCTTTCAGTAATTTCATACCTAGAGTTAAAGCAGGTTCTGGACCGTATTTATTTTGAATCTGTCTTAGTACGTCTGGTATAACCGCCATAGACGGAACACCATTTGTTTTTGTGGATTTCGAAGCAAAGACTGTGCCCCAAGTGTCACAGTCCTCCACATGTGGTGCGATCCCCATTGGAAGACAGATAGTCAGAATTCTGTGTTTGTCATGAGGTGTAGTATCAGGAAATACGCCTTCTATTCGAGTTATTTTTTGAGCTAACCAAAATGGAATTTGTTGCCGTTTTGCGGGTATTTTGCCAATGGCTATTTGTATATTCTGTGGTGTGATTTTATTTGTGTTCCCCTGTTGAGGGGTGTGTTGTGGAATTCTTATTGCTGGTTGGACTGTTGAAGTCCGCATGACATATTGGACCAATTGTCTGTGTATTTTAATTAATAGTTTTAGCTGAGCTAAGAGTTCTCGATCTGACATCTTTTCAATGTCGGGATGTGGTGTGTAGCTGGCTAGAACCGGCCACGTGGCTCCTGGTCTACCTAGTGGACCGAGCCTGGTGATGTGATTTTGATGTTTTAGGGCGCCATTAAACCAGAGCAGGTGCTCTTGGTATGTTAGTGGAATTTCAACGTCCTCGAAAGGAGCATATTCATCCGGAGGTTCCTCTATTTTGTAATCGTGGAAATCTTGTGTCACAGCGTGTGCTGCTGGAAAATGTATCCATTAATAGAATACCTCTGTCTGACGATATTCATGGGCCTCTACCACAAATATGACTGTACCACCTCTTAGTGATAGTCCATTTCCTATAAGTTTAAGAGTTATAGTTCTTCTTACATTTACCGGAATGATTATAGCATTCGGGTCTTCTTCTCGGAGACTTGTGTCATCCGCTAGGAGTTGAGCTGCTATTCTAGCTCTCTCTCTTTCGTCTTCACTTTCTCCCATTTTACTGACAGAAAGTTTTGTTGCAGAGCAAGGTTCAAGGGAAACAAAGATTAGGTGCACAATATTTTGGAACACTGTATCCTTCAACGTTGACTAAACCAAAAACGAATACATAGGAATCTCTTCCTACTAAGTTCCGGCGGATATTAACCTTTTACCCACTCCAGACGTCTATTGGAGTTTTTACGGGAAAAGGGGTCTGTGTGAAAAAGCACGACTGAGTTACTCTAGTATCTTCGTTAGATTATCGCCTTACCAAACGTTGGGCACCATGCAGTGTAGTTCCTATATTTCCAAAAGGCTCTGCGCATTGGAATAACATAAACGGCAGTTTAGACGTAGGACTGAGGTCATCTAGGTCTCTACTGAATATGTTAGACTTAATTAGGTTTGCCAGCTAGCTCAGAGGTCACTAGAAACTTTCTTGAGTAAACAAGGAGGTGTTAACTTCCCTGAATAGACAAGAAGGGATTAGCTTCTGACAACCGCATAAACATGACAACTTTGCTCTCTCAGAATAAAGAGTATATCTCCAGAGTCGTGTGAAAACAATAGACAGCTATTTCACTCAGTCAATCGTGCATGCTTAATTTCACCAGGAGTGCAGAGAAATAGAGAGACGGGCGTTTTCAATAAAAGTTGTTATTTATTGAGAAGTCTTCTTTCTCATGCAAGAGAAATGAATTGCCACAATTGCAATACTTATCATGAAGTAAAGTGCGTACAGTAAAAGTAGTATTATGAAATAATACTGTAAAAGCATTGATATGGTTTCTTAGCCATATGATACTTTAAAACGGATAAAATATATACATACATAAAAACATTGACTAACGTACTCAACTGGTGCTTCTAATATACGCCTACCCCGGTGTACCTGACCTAAGCCTAATACGTGGGAAGGAGTAAGTAAGTTGCAGTTTAAGTTAAGTTGTTTTTTGCCAAGAATCTGAATCAAGAATTCTCTTAAGGATTTAATCAGCACCATACCTTGGTTATAGAATGAAGGAGGTCTTGTATCTCTCTCTCAGGACTCGATCTCCCAGCAACCCGCAAGGGTGACTGGAAACACCAGAGCTGGATTTCTCGGCAGGAGAAAAGACAGCGTCTCTCTCAGTGCGTCAAATGGGAGGGTCGGCTTCCTTCGGCACTCGAATCAGCTGGGCGTCGGGCAAGTAGATAGCCGCTCTGCTCCCAACCACTGTGTGTTTGCTTAAGGCAAGTGTTGGTATATTTATACCTGAAAGGTGGCGAGTTTGACGTAAGGTTGGACATAAGACGTCACTAAGAACTAACAGTTCTTTCTGGACTCCAGGAGTTCTTGTGCAAATCCAAACAAAAGCAGGGGGAATTCCCGGGCTGCTGGAGGCTTGGTTTGTTTAAAGAACGCGTTGTACTTTCTAGGAGTCTATGGGAGTAGCCTTGCCGTATTTAGACTGCATGGGCTATGACTAAATATGAACATGATTCTTATGCCTTTATAGGGAAATGTTTTGTTATACCCACATAAGGGCATGAATCGGGGATATCTAATTAGGGTCCTAGATAGATTCACAACAATTTGAGCTTGGGGACTGTCGAATCCTCGCAGGATCCGCGTCCCTTTATATACAAATTGGGATTTTCCTAAATATGCCCAAAACTACTGCACGGATTTACACCAATTTACAAAAAGAGGACTTTCTGGACCAACTGCTACCTTTCTGAAAAATGTGGTGTAATTTCATTCAGCAGTTTGGGCTGGAGCTGTGTCTGGTTTCAATGGGAATGAACATGAGAAACGCATGTTTTTTTTTTTTAACTCCACCCTCCCCCCCCCACACACACTTAGTAAATTACCCTGAAGCTTTTCATGCACAACAAGAATCACCGGTGCACTTTTTTGGGAAAATTTCGTGAAGATTCGCCAAAGATATAGGCAGGTAAAAAAATGCTTTTCTTATGAAAACATGGTCCTAACTAGAACTACCTAATGGCAACTGGCAGTAGGAGATATATATCTATCTATCTATCTATCTATCTATCTATCTATCTATCTATCTATCTATATATATATATATATGTATATATATATATATATATATCCACTCACAGTAAAAGGGCAGCCAAAGGGTTAAAGAGTATTCATTAATGACATGTCTATAGTTTAATATTAGTAGTTAAATTGTTTTATTTTTCGAAAGTGAATTATTATTTTATCAATTGTTTGCTAGTTAATTCATTTTTCAAACAGATTATTCTTATTTTAAAGTTACCTATTAGTTGTATTTAGTTTATATAGGTTTGCTAGATCTTATACTTACTTTATTCATTATTTTATTTTACTTCTGAACAGTGTTGCTTCGTGCATAGTGATTACTGCATCTCCCACTATCTGAAACTGCTTGGTAGGTGGTTCTATAGGGTATTGGAGCTCCTGAGCAATACGCATGTAAGTATGCTGTTGTACTGAGTGAGGATTGCGGTGCATAAGGGCAGGGAGAGCCACCCTCCCCTCCAATGTGTGGATATCCATTGGTAAAACAGAACAACAGTCCCCTGCACACGCTAACAGTGTATCAATTATATCAATAACAGTGCGACAAAAGCTTGAGTCTTTGCTGGAACATGCATTTCAGTTTATTCACAACAGCCTTAGCCAGCACGTGTTTCATCGCGCTTACAGTTGTGCACAGCGACTTCTTCAGGGTTATACTAAATGCGTGAAGATCCTTAAATCCGGTTGTATTTCTGTCTCGAATGGGATTCAATAGGGTCCAATGTTAGACACACAGTTCAGACTGCATATATCTTGTGCCAGAAATAATCCCTTCTATACACAGTATATGTGTCCCGGATGTGTTTCCCAATGAGGGGTCCCTTAAACGAAGATTTAGTAATAGTGCAAGTTTGTTCAGGCATGAATAAATAAAATCCGTACACACCGGAGGAAGCTCTGTTCATCACAGAGACAAAGGTACTGTATTAATACCGGCAAGGATATGGCTGTCAGTTATTTTCTTTAACAAAACCTGCATCGAGTGGGTGCAATGCACCACAGATTTTATTTATTGATTCCTGAATAAACTTGCACTATTACTTAACCCTTGTTTAAGGGACTCCTCATTGGGAAACACATCCAGGATACATGTACTGTGAATAGAAGGGATTATTTCTGGACACAAGGTATATGCAGTCTTAACTGTGTGTCTAACATTGAACCCTATTGAATCCCATTCGGGACAGAATTATAACTGGATTTAAGGATCTTCACGCATTGAGTATATCCGTGAAGAAGTCGCTGCGCACAACCGTAAGCACGACAAAACACGTGTTGGCTACAGGCCCGGACTGGCCGTTGCAGGCACCGGGCAAATCCCCGGTGGGCCGCATGGGTGGGGACCGGTTTTGGGCCCCTGGGGGCCATTTTTGTTACAGGGTCGTTTTTGCAGCCCTGTAACAAAATCGGCCGAAAACCGGCCCTGCAAAGAGCTCGGCGGCACCCAGAACCCCCGGGGGGAGGAGAGGGGGGCCGGCCGAGCACTTTGCCTGGGCTGGTTTCGGTTCCCAGTCCGGCCCTGTTTGGCTAAGGCTGTTGTGAATAAACGGAAGCGTATGTTCCAGCAAAGACTCAAGGTTTTGTCACACTTTTATTGATCGAATTGATACACTGTTAGCGTGTGCCAGGGACTGTTGTTCTATCTCCCACTATCTGTTTTGTACTCTGGGGTGGGTTTAGGATTTGACTGTTGTTTTGGAGCAGATCAAGCAGGGGTAAAACAGCATAGTGTCAGGAGTCACTGGGTTACTATGTGACATTCTCCACAGCCTTTCATGTCACCACTGCAGTATACTTATTCATCTCATTGGGTCTGTAATACACTTTTAGGTTTCGCCTACAGATAACTTTTAGGTCTCTGTTTTTGAAGACTTACTGAATACAATACCAATCTTCACAATGGGTTTTTCTTCAACCGGTTGCAGGGCAGGCAGAACCTGGGTCAATGTGAGTATTTTTAATTTGTCATTCTACGAGAAGCTGTTCAGAGGGTGATCTAAAACAGGGCTCATATCTCCGTCCTTTTTTGATACAAAAAATAGTTTGAGTAACAATCAGTCTCTGAATCCATGCTCGGTGCACTCTAGATGGCCCCTTTTGACAGTAGGGCTTGCACATCTTGTAAGAAGAGGGGCATTTGCTCCTCTGAAAGCTGATTTGATGTGGGCAGAAGATAAAACGTGTCAGTAAAGGAATGGAAGTGCATAGTCTCATTGAATGATCTGTAGGACCCATCTGTTGAATGTAATAATATGCCTCCCGCAGCGTAGCTGTGTGCCCCTAAAAATAAGCCAGAAAAGGGCAACACAGTAATCCCCTGTGAGCATGGGTTTAAACTATAAAGGTCAACAAAGAAATTATTTACAAACTGAAATTTTGACAAATAAATTGAGCAAGTTGTCTGTCCCACAAGTGACAGTTGGCAAGTGAATGGCGAATACAATTGTGCACATTTGTGATTAAATTAATCCTGAAAGAAGACGCACACAAAAGTAGATAATTCTTGCATTTAAAATATTTGATATTAGGGGTACAAATCAGAAAATTTCGAAAGGACATTAAGCTTGCCGGATTCATTTCAAAATTCGAATGAGAAAACCACAGGTTACTGTCCAGAAAGTCCACTTTAATAAATGTAAAAAAAAAAGCCCACGATAAAGACTAAACAATAAAGTGGTGATGATCCAATCGATTCACGTACACAGTGTTGACTTGGCGTCGGCGTTTCGGTCTCATGTGTCACAAGTACAGGAGACTATCCTCGGGACCACCATAATCAATTTGAAGTATAAAGATGACCCCTCATGAGCTAAAAATATTAAGAAGTAGAACATATTAAATACATATGTGCGCCTTCATAAAATCTTGAGGTGTCCGTGCTCTACAAGTGACATACAAACACGTGACATAGAGAGAAGATGATGATGGGGTGATTCTGTGCTACCACACTTGAAAAAAAAAGATTAAACAGCGATGTCTATTTATAAGGGAATAGAAAAGGTGTATACTCACAGGATGCATAAAACAAATTGATTTGGCTTAGTACAATTTTGGTAAAGATCCTCTGTCTGTGAATCGGAGTGATAGAGGTTAAAAAAATAAAACTGGATAATCACTGAATTAATACAGTTTCAATAACTAATCTAGGAACTCACCTACTTAGAACAAATCAAGTAATAAGTATGCGAAAGACCAACCTTAAACTTGGAGAAAAAATTGGGATGCAAAAATAAATCAGTCATTTTTATTTCAATTTATTACAAAGTATTAGACTACAGGCACACTAAAGCAATTTGGATACTGATGTCGCAGGGGAGGGCGACTGGCAAGATCTGTGTCCCAGGGGACCTTAATCTTGCCTACCTGATTCGCCTTTCCCCACTTCAAAAGGACTGGGTTGACTGGAGCTAGACAAACAGATAAAAATCTTCATTTGGGCAAGCAGAAAACCTAGGTTAAACCCGGAAAACTCTATGCGGACACATGCGCGGGAGGATTGTGACTGCCTTGTACATCTTCTATCTTGCTCAGCACATCTCCCAATTGGGGTATTTTCTGGCCACTGTTGACAAATGGCCCGCGCTTGAGTGTCCGTAGAACGCTCTGGGACGCAGGCCCCGCCTGGTCTAGGCATACTTTACAGTAATAGGGCTTACTACTCTACATGCTCCCTGACAAACTATTGCATATGGACAGCTTTCTCCACTGAGAGACCCCAATCTGGGCCAATGTGGCCCTTACAAAAGGCCACACCATAATCACCTGGCCAAAATGGGCAGATCGGGGAAGTACCACAATAGGCAACATCTTTGATGAAAACATATTTAAATTCTTTGAAACCCTTCGTACAGAATTTGCTCTGCTGGAGTCACATCACTGGTACTACAGCCAACTGTGGAATTGTCTGAGGATCAAACTGGAAGCAGAACCAGGGCCCTCCCTGAGTCACTTCTCCACAAATATATTCTAACATGTGGAGTCTCCAGGAAGGCAATCTCCAACCTGTTTCAGATTCTCATTGACTCTCTATATTCAAACAGCAGTAGACGAGAGGCTCAAACATACTGGCAGGCCAGACTGAATGTAGAATATATGGACAACTGGACAGATTTACTGGACTATCATGATAGAACTTAGACGGGAGGCCCAGTTCAAGTACTCTCATTTCAAGGTACTGCATGACTGGCATTGGTCCCCGTACAAATTGAGAAAAGCCCGCCTCTTACTTCACCTTCCATGTTGGAGATGTAGGGTGCCAGCATGGGACCTTCTCTGCATTCTGTGGTCTTGCACAAAATTATCTCAGTACTGGACAGACATATGGGACATTTTACACAACACTAGCCTGAACAGTTTTACTGAATCGGCTAAGCAAATCATTCTACATGATGTCTTAGACTTAGATGATATTACTTCACATTGGACGAGGTGGATGTCGACGGCCTTGATGATTGCGAAAATGTATAACTTGGGTCACTGGCACTTACAGTCTATAGCCATGCCATAAGAATGGCTGAAAAGCCTCTTCCGATTAGCTAGATATGGGAGGCACATCTATAAACACAGAGATAAACTCTTAGTTTGATGATACATGGGGCCATTTCTGAACTTAATTTTTCCTCTTTCTGCTCTGGTTCTTCGACAAAGACGTCACATCCACAGCGCCCAGATAACCCTAGTGGTGACAGTGCTGTGCTACACAAATGCTGCTTGATAGACTGATTGTTACAGTAAAACCATGATGACCACAGACAAAGAGGGAGGATACCTGGCATAAGAATGGTGGATCAGAAAGGGGACAGTGAAATCTTTTAGGTGATACTGTGTCACTGCGCAAATGTGTTTCTCTGATATTACATTGTATCTGAAATACTTTTTACTTTCATTTGAACCTGATGAATATCCAGACCTGCTAGACTGAAATGTTATACCTGATAAAAGATTATAAAATAAAAAACACCAGGTTGAACGAGCTCAGCTGATGGCACCAGCCTATCATGAATAGCAGTTTCACCCTGAGGTGGGGCAGGGCATCTTCTGACAGTGAGGAGAACCCCGACCGGGTCTTTCTGCCAACATTGAGAATTCTGCTCACTTTTGTACATTGGCGTTCCCAATATCACTCTCTGTAGGAGATGCATTTAGGTTACAGTGGAGCATGATACTCCTACTTGCCTTTCCACCTCTGCCTCTCCCGCCTTGAGTTCTGCAGATCAGGAACAACATTGCCCAAATCATCCAGGTGGCTGTAGATTAGGTCAGGAGCAAGCAATACCTGGAGGTTTGTGGTATGAGCATTTGTCCCCCTATCAGGCTTCCATTTTGCAACGATCATCTGTCAGAGTAGCAGAGAAGGCTTCTGCGTCAGGGCCCACACAATCTACACTGCCATGCATTTAGATTGAGCTGCATCAGTTGGTAGCCTTAGATCTTCCTACCGAGTATGTGTATGTTATCCTTGCTGAACAGCATTCCTTCACTAAGCCTATTTACACTAGGAGCTGGTACAAAATTTTGACCTGGAGTGGTGTCCACAACCAGACCTGTTGCACAAGTTACTACTTGTGTAACGATATATCTGTAAGAGACATTAGTTAGTATTAGATTCCTTACCTTAGAATATCCCCAGACTGGATCCGGAATTTTTTGCGTAGCAGTACCCTTGTGCGTCGGTAGGCGTCGTCTGTGGCTCCGCGTCCGTTGTTGGCGTCGTGATGACGTCGTCGGAGTACTTAGACGCCGCCTCCGCGTGCTGTCGTCAGTTCTTAGGCACAGCTTTTCCGCGCCAGAAGCGCTGAGCCATGTTAAAAACCAACACTGGTTCCATTGAAACTAGGGCCCTGAAAGGGGTTCACCCTAACCCTAGATATCGGTTCGCAGAACGGGGAGGATGGGTGGGTCGGTAAGGAATCTAATACGAACTAATGTCTCTTACAGATATATCGTTACACAAGTAGTAACTTGTGCATCTGAAAGAGACACGTTAGTATTAGATTTCTTACCTTAGAATAGATACCCCAGCAATACCAACCCCGGTGGTGGGTCTGCGAACCAATAATCACACCAGAAAGTCCTGGAGGACAGAACGGCCAAAGAAGCCATCCCTCCGGACTTGGTTGTCCAGGCAGTAGTGCTGTGCAAACGTGTGCAGCGATGCCCACGTAGCTGCCTGATAGATGTCTTGTAAGGGCACTCCCCGGCACAGGGCAGTTGTAGTCGCCGTGGCTCGGGTGGAATGAGCCCGCAATCCAAAAGGGGGCTCATTTTTAGCCAAGGAGTAACATGCCTGAATACACAAGATGATCCACCGGGAGATGGTCCTCTTGTGCACCGCTTTCCCCTTCTTAGCACCCACGTAATCAACAGAGAGTTGGTCATCCACCCGGAACTGGCGTGTGCGATCCAAGTAAAAAGAGAGCGCACGTTTTGGGTCCAGACGGTGGAGCCGCTCTTCTTCTTTAGAGGGATGCAGAGGCGGGAAGAAGGTTGGCAAGGTGATAGACTGCCCGATGTGGAAGGCCGTGACAACCTTGGGCAGGAAAGATGGCTTAGTACGCAACACAACCTTGTCCGGATGGACAGAAAGGAAAGGTGGAGTACAAGAAAGGGCCTGGAGCTCACTCACTCTCCTGGCAGAGGTGATGGCAACCAGGAAGGCAGTCTTCAGAGTAAGAAGGCGGAGAGGACAGTTGTGAAGTGGCTCAAAGGGAGCGCACATCAGAAACGTAAGAACCAGGTTCAAATCCCACTGAGGCATCACAAACGGAACAGGAGGAAATGTGTGTGTGATGCCCTTTAGAAATCTATTTACAATAGGGGACTTGAACAAAGAAGGTTGATCAGGCAGCCTCAGAAAGGCTGAAAGGGCAGAAAGGTAGCCCTTGATAGTGCCCAGAGCAGAGCCCTACTGGGCAAGAGAAAGAAGGAAGAGAAGAACCTCAGAGAGAGGGGCAGCAAGAGGGTCCATAGGCTTTGCTGTGCACCATGCCACAAATCTGTTCCACCTGCAGGCGTATACCGACTTTGTGGAGGGAAGCCTGGCTGCCAGAATGACGTTACAGACTTCAGGAGGCAAGTCAAATGGCCTCAACTGTCGCCGCTCAATCTCCAAGCATGGCGGTGGAGACTGGACAGGTTCGGGTGGAGGACCGTCCCCTGCTGCTGCGACAGAAGGTCCTCCTGAAGAGGCAGAGGAACCGGGGGAATCGACTGACATACTGAGTAGCTCTGGATACCAGTACCTTCGTGCCCAGTCCGGAGCCACAAGGATGACTTGGGCCTGGTCGCACTTGATCTTCTTCAGCACTCTGGGCAGAAGTGGTATAGGCGGAAAGGCGTACAACAGACCGCAACTCCACTCTCGACGAAAAGCATCTCCGAGCGAGTGCCGCCTTGGAAATTCCAACGTGCAGAACTGATGACATTGCGAGTTCTCTTCGGTGGCGAATAGATCTAACCAAGGCTCTCCCCATTGCTGAAAGAGGCCTTGCGCCACGTCCGAGTTCAGACGCCATTTGTGATCCATCATGCACCGACGGCTGAGCTCGTCCGCCCTGGCGTTCAGAGATCCCGCCAGGTGTTGAGCCACCAGGGTCACGCCCTGGCGTTCCAGCCATTGCCAGAGGCGCAGAGCCTCCTGGCAAAGGGTCCACGACCCCACCCCGCCCTGTTTGTTGCAGTACCACATGGCGGTGGTGTTGTCCGTGAACACCTGCACTACACTCACCCGGACAGAGGGAAAGAATGCCTTCAGTGCTAGACGAATTGCCCGTAACTCCAACAGGTTGATGTGGAGCCGGGCCTCAGCCGGAGACCAGAGGCCTCTGATCTCCGCCTCTCCCATGTGGCCTCCTCAGCCCTGGAGGGACGCGTCCGTCACAACTACATGCTCCGGTTGGGGAAGGGAGAGGGATCTGCCGCTGACCCAATCGCGGTCCGTGAGCCACCACTGCAGCTGTCTCGCAGTGCCCTCCGAGATCAGGACGTGGTCGGACAGGTTGCCCTGATGCTGGGCCCACTGAAACTTCAGGTCCCACTGCAGAGCCCGCATCCGCCACCTGGCGTGATGCACCAGTAGGATGCACCAGTAGGATGCAGGAGGCCATCAGCCCCAGAAGCCGCAGCGTCAACCTGACCGAGACCCGGGATAACGGCTGAAAGATGGGAATCAGAGCCTGAATACCTGCTCGACACCACAGCCCCAGACGTCGCCTTCCTCACGGAAACCTGGATGAACGCCTCCTCAGCGCCCGACATCGCCATCGCCATCCCAGACGGCTACAAGATCATCCGAAGGGACCGCACCAACCACACCGGAGGAGGCATCGCCATGATCCACAGGAACACCATCCGCATCACGACCAACACCGACGGCACCCTCGCACCCGCCGACCACCTGCACTTCCAGGTCCACATCAACCCCAAGACCACCCTCAGAGGCACCCTCATCTACAGACCCCCGGGACAACGCACACAATTCAGCGAAGACATCGCCGACTTCATCAGCCCGCACGCCCTCTGCTCCGCTGACTACATCCTCCTCGGGGACCTCAACTGGAGAACAACAACGACCGCAACACCACCACCCTGCTGGACAACCTCGCAAACCTTGGACTCAACCAGCTGGTCACCACCCCCACCCACCTCGCCGGACACACACTCGACCCCATCTTCTCATCCAGCAAGGACATCGCCTTCAGCCACGCCACCGGACTCCACTGGACGGACCACAGCTGCATCCACTTCAGCTTCGGAAGGACCACGATCCACCACCACCAGCAACAGATTGCACGCAGAAGCTGGAACAAGATCACAGCCGACCAGCTCGTTACCTCCCTGAGCATGAACCCTCCCACCAGCACAACGAACCCAAGCCAGGCGGCCACCAACCTCACGAAGTGGATCAGCGACTGCGCAGAGGACCTCGCCCCCCTGAGGACCCCGCCTAGCAGACCCGGCAGCAAGAAAGCCCCATGGTTCACCGACAAACTCAAGAGCTCCAAGAAGAACTGCCGAGCCCTAGAGAGAACCTGGCGCAGAGACCCAACTCCGGACAACATGGCTGCCCTCAAGCTCGCCACCCGAAAGCACCACCAACTCATCCACGCCACCAAGAAAACCGCATTCAAGGAACGACTGGACAACAACACACACAACAGCAAGGAACTCTTCAACATCGTCAAAGAGCTCTCCAACCCCAACGCCGGAAACAACGACATCACCCCTTCGCAAGACCTCTGCAACTCCCTCGCCTCCTACTTCCACAACAAGATCGCGGACATACACAACAGCTTCAGCACCCAACCGACGCACGCCACGACCGAACCACCGCCCCCCACCACCACCCTACGCGCCTGGACTCCCATCAGCACCGAAGACACCGTCCGCACGATGAACTCCATCCACTCCGGATCTCCGACCGACCCCTGCCCTCACCACGTCTTCAACAAGGCCGACGCTGTCATCGCACCCCACCTGCGGGACATCATCAACACCTCCTTCGACACCGCTACCTTCCCGGAGAGCTGGAAGCACGCCGAGCTCAGCGCCCTACTGAAGAAACCAACAGCGGACCCCATCGACCTCAAGAACTACCGCCCCATCTCGCTGCTCCCGTTTCCTGCAAAAGTCATCGAGAAGACCGTCAACAAGCAGCTGGCCGCCTTCCTCGAGACAAGCGGATCCCTCGACCCCTCGCAGTCCGGTTTCCGGGCCAACCACAGCACTGAGACCGCCCTGATCGCAACTACCGATGACATCCGCGCTCTACTCGACAACGGAGAAACAGCGGCCCTCATCCTCCTAGACCTCTCCGCGTCCTTCGACACTGTCTGCCACCGTACCCTAGTACAGCGCCTCAGCAACGCCGGAGTCCAGGAGAAGGCACTGGAGTGGATCATCTCCTTCCTCGCCGGAAGGACACAGAGAGTCCGTCTCCCTCCGTTCAGATCTGAAGCCACCAAAGTCATCTGCGGCGTTCCTCAAGGCTCCTCACTCAGCCCAACCCTCTTCAACGTCTACATGAGCCCCCTCGCAGACATCGCACGCCAGCACAACATCATCTCCTACGCCGACGACACCCAGCTGATCCTCTCCCTCACCAACGACCCCGCCACCGCCAGAGCCAACCTCCACGAAGGGATGAAAGAGGTAGCCGAATGGATGAAGAACAGCCGCCTGAAACTGAACTCGGACAAGACGGAAGTCCTCATCCTGGGATCCTCACCCTCCGCCTGGGACGACTCCTGGTGGCCCCCCGCCCTAGGCAGCTCACCCAAACCAACAGACCACGCACGCAACCTGGGCTTCATCCTGGACTCCTCCCTCTCCATGACCAGACAAGTCAACGCCATCTCCTCGTCGTGCTTCAACATCCTGCGCATGCTACGTAAGATCTTCCGGTGGATCCCCACCGAGACCAGGAAGACGGTCACCCAGGCCCTCGTCACCAGCCGTCTGGACTACGGCAACTCCCTCTACGCCGGAACCACCGCCAAACTCCAGAAGAGACTCCAGCGGATCCAGAACGCCTCAGCACGACTCATCCTGGACATCCCCCACCGCAGCCACATCTCCGGACACCTGAGAGACCTGCACTGGCTCCCGGTCAACAAGAGAATCACCTTCCGTCTCCTCACCCACGCACACAAAGCCCTACACAACCAAGGCCCAGGATACCTCAACAGCCGCCTCAACTTCTACGCTCCCAAACGCCAGCTTCGATCGACCGGCCACGCCCTCGTCGCCGTCCCCCGCATCCGAAGAGCCACCACAGGAGGACGGTCCTTCTCCTACCTCGCCGCCAAGACATGGAACTCCCTACCGACCCACCTCCGCCTGACCCAGGACCACCTTGCCTTCAGGAAGCAACTCAAGACCTGGCTGTTCGAGCAGTAGCGGACCCCCCCCTCCCCTAGCGCCTTGAGACCCTCTGGGTGAGTAGTGCGCTATATAAATGCTGTGATTGATTGATTGATTGATTGAATATCCCGGACCCGCTGTTCAGGTGGATAAACCCGAAACCGCGCCGAGTCGAGAACCACTCCGATGAAGAGGAGCTTCTGAGAGGGGCACAGGTGTGACTTTGGCACATTGATGGAGAACCCCAGCTGGTGCAGGAGATCTGCCGTAGTCTGGAGGTGGCTGACGACTGTCTGGGGCGAGCCCGCCTTCAACAACCAGTCGTCGAGGTAGGGGAAGACTGAAACCCCTAACCTGCGCAGATGAGCTGTGACCACCGCCATCACCTTTGTGAACACCCATGGGGCGCTGGTAAGGCCGAAGGGGAGCACGGTATATTGAAAGTGCTCGTGGCCAACCGTGAACCGCAGGTAGCGCCGGTGGGCCGGCAGGACGGGGATGTGGAAATAAGTGTCCTGCAAGTCCAACGCTACCATCCAGTCTCCTGGGTCTAGGGCACCTAAGACCTGAGCTAGAGTCAGCATTTTGAACTTCTCCTTCCGGAGGAAGCCGTTGACGTTCCGTAGGTCCAAGATAGGGCGTAGGCCCCCTTTGCCCTTCTTGGGTACCAGAAAGTAGTGGGAGTAGCAACCACACCCTACTTACGGCCCAGGAACGCGCTCGATGGCCCCCTTGACCAAGAGGGCCGTAACTTCCTCCTGCAGAAGTCGTAAATGATCCCCCGATACACGGTGGTTCTGCGGTGGCATGGCTGGAGGAGTCGCCTCGAAGGGGAGGGAGTAGCCCCTTCGGACGATCTGCAGCACCCACCTGTCCGACATGACAGTGCGCCAGTGGAGGTGGTGATGGCGAACCCTGCCCCCCACTGGCGTCACATGGGCCTGAAAGCACGGACTAGGAGGATTTTGAGGCGGATGGTGCGGGGGAAGGTGTGGACTGACCTCGCCGTTGTCCCCGACCACCACCACGGCGGTTTCCACGGCCGCCATCGCGTTGGGTATTACCCTGCGGAGCGTGGCTGGCAGCACGTGTGGGTACACCCCTTCTGTGGCCACGAAAGGAATGAAAGGCAGACGATTGCTGGCGCGGGGCCGAGAGGTCCAAGGACTTGGCCGTAGCCCTGGAGTCCTTAAAGCACTCAAGCGCATGGTCTGCCTTGTCGCCAAAAAGGCGACGGCCATCAAACGGCATGTCCATCAGTGTGTTTTGGACATCGGCCGAAAAGTTGGCGGACCTCAACCAGGCGTGACGTCTGACCGCCACTGTCGTTGCCATCGCTCTACCTAGTGAGTCGGTGGTATCCAGCCCACACCGGATAGAATATTTGGCTGCATCCCGGCCCTCCACAAAGGCTTGGCCGAGTTTGGCCCGTACCTCCAACGGACACTCTGGCAGCACTTCCGCAACCGTATCCCACAGAGAGTGGGTGTAACGGCCCAAGAGGTATGCGGTGTTGGAAGACCGCAGTCCCAGACTAAGGGATGAGAAGATCTTTTTACCATACTGCTCATACCTCTTGGATTCCCTGGCCGGCGGAGCCGGCGGGAACGCGGTGTGGGAATTGGAGGCCTGGATAATCAGGCTCTCTGGGGTGGAGTGAGTGGACAGGAAACATGGGTCGCCCGAGGCCGGGCGGTGGTGTCTGGCCACGTTCCTATCTACGGGCGAACCCGTAGCGGGCTTGGACCAAGTGCCCAAAAGAACGTCGGTTAAGGCCTCATTAAACGGCAGCAGAGGCTCGGCCGAGCATGACTGCGGTTTAAGGACCTCGGTGCGGAGGTTAGTCCTCACGGCCGCGACGGGGAGCTCAAGGCCCAAGGCCTTGGCCGCCCTCATCAACACCACACTATAGGTTGCCCCCTCCTCCATAGCCACGTTAGGAGGCGAGACAAAGCCAGTGTCAGGCGAAGTGTCTATACCACTGGCCTCCTCAAGTTCCTCTGCCCAGTCCTCTTGAGACTGGCATTCACGTGCCAGAGTGTCCTCAGACCCCTCTCAATCCTCCTCATCACCCATCTCCTGGTATTCAGGGTTAGGAAAAGATGGGGCTGGTTCATGGAAAATTAATTATCTGAACGGCGTCATGTGCGGCGCCCAGCGGCGCCGGAACCGGGGCGAGGGAGGCGTCAGGGACGGCGGCGCCCGAGGACGGCAGATCCAGTGGGGCCCTGCGGCGCTGGGCCCGAAGGCGCCGGCGGCGTTGGAGCCGAAGCACCCGACAGCGTCGGTGCCGAAGCCCCCGACCCGCTAGGACCCCCAGACGGGCCGCTGTGCCCGAAGGCACCGCGGAGCCCGTCGGAGGAGAGAGGGACCTCATGGGCCAATACAGAAGGGGCCCCCTGCAACGAATATGGGCAGACGTCTGTGGAAAGTAAAACAATAGTTAGGAGAGAAGTCCACCCACATAGGTTCATCAATTGGTTCATAAGGAGTCCACTAATTTCCATGTATGACAAGGAGCTCACCAAAGGGGACAACAGAGACGTCACTGGGTAAAATAAGTCTCAAGTATGAGTGCACAACAGCTTTATTTTCTTTTTTTCATATTCTGTTAATGTACTAGTTATTCTAAACATCAAACACCATCACATCTCAATAAATAAATAGAAGGTTACAGGAACCTGTATTGAGTGTGGTACATGTGTGGATGTATGTGCGTGATTGAATGACGAGTTAGTGTATGGTTGCTGAGAGGTTGATGTGGGGAAGCAATGTTTTATTATGTGTAATTATTGATGTAACCTTCTATTTATTTATTGAGATGTGATGGTGTTTGATGTTTTGAATAACTAGTACATTAACAGAATATGAAAAAAAGAAAATAAAGATGTTGTGCACTCATACTTGAGACTTATTTTACCCAGTGATGTCTCTGTTGCCCCCTTTGGTGAGCTCCTTGTCATACATGGAAATTAGTGGACTCCTTATGAGCCATTGCTGAACCTATGTGGGTGGACTTCTCTCCTAACTATTGTGAGAGGGACCTCATGGCCATGAGGAACCGCTCGATCTCCTCTGGCGTCGCGTTAGGCCCAGGGACCGTAGGGTATGAAGCCGGACGCGGCGCCTGCGACTCCGACGGAGCCTCGGGGGCGGTGCCACCCGAACCCCCGGCCACGTCGCGCGAGCGTCGTGGGAATCGGAAGAGCGATGACGTCTCGTCGACTTCTTGTACTTACCTGACGACTTCGACCCTGAGGAGTGGTGTCGACTCCCGGAGCTATGATGGCTCCGCTCCCGCGACCGGTCCCTCGACCTCCGTCCGGACCGGGACCTCTCTTGGCGCGGCGCCGACTGCCGGAGTTCGAGTCGCTTACGGGACCGCTCCCGTCTAGCCTTCGAAGTCACGGCCCGGCAGTCGGAACAGGCCTTGTCGACGCCGAGACAGTGGAGACACCGACGGTGAGGGTCCGTGACCGACATCAGCCGGTCGCAATCCTCACAGGGTTTAAAACCAGGCATCCCTACCGGCACCGTTTCTGAGTCGAAGACTCGAAAAAGGAGATCAAAAAGATCAAAAAGAGTTAGTCAAAAAGTGACTAAGGTACCACTTTTTCCGGATCTGCACTGCGGGCGCGGGAAAAAGAAGAACTGACGTCAGCACGCGGAGGTGGCATCTAAGTACTCCGACGACGTCATCACGGCGCCCACGACGGACGCGGAGCCGCAGACGACGCCTACCGACGCGCAAGGGTACTGCTACGCAAAAAATTCCGGATCCAGTCTGACGCCTGGGGATATTCTAAGGTAAGGAATCTATTACTAACGTGTCTCTTTCAGATACAGGCCACACTAATAGAAGTCTTATTTGTTTTGTCTTTGGCCCAGCTAAGGCTTGCAGTGGTCGCCATTAAAGATTGACGGTCCTTTCGGACTTTTTCATTTGGCAGACAAGCCGTCTTCGTACAAATCAGCTGTTCTGATGGGTTTCTAAAAGGGTTAATACATAGGTTCCCACCTACACTCTTTGTGATGCCACAGTGGGGTCTCATTATCGTCATGACATTCCTTGTGTGTACACCCTTTGAGCTAATACACAGCTGCTCATTGAGCCTTCAGATTCTGAAGATTGTTTTCCTCGCTGTGATTACATTAGTAAATAGTGTGAGTGAGCTTCAGACTCTGTCAGTGCAGTAGCCATATACTACCAATTTTCAAACAAATTGGTGTTGAGGACCAAGACAGTTTTTGCCCCAGAATTTGTGATGCCATTTTTCATGATGGGCAATCCATCACTTTCTCAATATTTTTTGCTCTGCCGCCCCCTCGAAGGAGGAGGTGCAACTCCTTAGGCTGGAACCCAAGAGACTGCACCAAAGACCATTGGATGGGTGATCATCGTTTTGTGTGGTTTTCTGGAGCAAGGAAAGGGAAGGTGATGCAGAAGAGGACTTTGTCAAGGTAGGTAATCCTGAGCATAGAGATCTGCTATTCATTGGCCAAGAACCAGCCACTGGAAGGACTCAGGATGCATTCCACCAGAAACAAGGCAGCTACCACTGCATTCGCACATACAGTGCCTGTTCTCAACATTTGTCAGGCTTCGACATGGGCATCCTTACACACGTTTACAAAGCCCTACCCGCTTGACAGCTGGGTTTGATGGGATATTTCACCTGTAAGGTCCAGCATGACTGTTTGTCAGAACCATTCCATAGATCCTCCACCTTGGGAGATATTGCTTTGATATCTATTCTAAAGGTGAGGAATTGTCGGTTAGCAGTATTTATCATAACAAGTTACTTACCTTCAGTAACACTCCTTCTGGTGGATAATTATCTAAACACAGATTCCTCACTGATCTCCTGACTCCCCATTATGTGGAACGGCCTCATTTTACATCTAAAAAGGTCCCAAGCCAGAGAGCTACATAGGGGTACTCTGATTTGTTTTGGAGCTTCACATACAATGCAGAGCCATGCAACACCACCTACCGGGGTGCTGTAGCAATCCTGTGTAAAAAGGTTCTGGAACTGGTCTGGTTCCTGGGAATATTTCAAAGATGAGGAATCTGCAGTTAGATGAAGTATCTGCCAGAAATATAGCACACAGAAAATATGTTACTTGTTTGTTTAGTTCCGGTAAAGATCAAATAGGTAGCTTTTTCTTCTGAAGATTATAAATGTTTGGAGTCTCAGATGTTTATTGGCAGAGAGTTCCATAATAAGGCAGACATTCTTCAGAAATCTTGTGTCACTCCTCTTGTTTGGAGTGTATGGTATCTAGAATAAGGTTCTTCAAGATTTCATAGCTTCTGTTTGGAGAGCAAAACAATCGGGTTTATTGAGCTGTGTGTGATTCACACACTTTTTAGTTAAATTGTTGCTTTGATGGGATGCTAGGGAAGGCTTTCGAGGACAGGAAGTGGCAGCTCTTAATGTTAGAGGCAATGATGAACCAGGCTCTGTCGTGAATCACTATTTTGATGGGAGCTAGGGAGTATGCAGGCATCCCTGCTAGGACTGAGTATCCATACTCTTTTTTGGAGAGGACTTATAATTGTATAACTGGTCTACAGTTGGTAAGTTGAAGGAAGTGTTTGACATTTTGACTGTGGCTTTTGTGTGCCCCGTTCAACATACCAGTTTTAGTTAGGTGAGGATCTAACAAAATTCCTAGCAATTATATCTCATTAGATAGTGTGGGAGATATATCAGTAAAGCGGAGGGCCTCCAACCATTTCTTAATGATTTGAGTATCTTTAGATCATTGAACCCTGAAAGAATAAAATACATCCTTATTCAGTTTGAAAAAGCTGGCAGACATCCAGTGATGAAACCCCTTGAGGCACGAGTGTAGTGTTTGTACATCTTCAACCAAGGCGATATTCAGGTAAATCTGGCTTTCATTTCATACTGATGAATGACTACACCCATTTCATCCATCTGGATTCTTGAGGGCTTCCTGTAAAAAATAAATAATGATGGTGCTAGGATCAAACCTTGCAGGATTTCGCAGAGTAGCACCACTGCATTGGATGAACATCCTCCTATCTGAACACCTGTTTTTGAATGGTGAAGAAGATCAAGTTACTTCCCTTTAGTAACGCCTTATCTGGTAGAAACTATCTAGCCACACCTTCCCTACCTTAGAATATTTCCTAGGTGTCAGACTTTGGACCAGTACCCCTGCACGCTGCAGGTGGCATCGCTCTGCTGAGTGTCATCCACCATGGAAGTGACGTGCGTGGTGCCTATAAAGGTGTGACCCTGGTGCACTGATGTCAGTTTCTTTTCGCAACTTTCCACATTAGAATTACAGAGCCACAAGAAACGCTGATAAACATGTGTCCATATCTAAGACTCTTAAAAGAGCGACGTCTACACTATAATCAGTATGCAGAGTGGCAAGGATGGGAGAGTCGGTAAGGAATACGCTGCTAAATAGTCTTTCCAGATAGGGTGTTACCAAAGCTAAGTAACTTGCTCATCTGATAGAGACTTCTAGCCACATATTTCTTAATTTAGAATAGATAAACAAGCAATAACTCACTGTAGGTGGATCTATGAAACAGATTATAGCCCAAAAAAGTCCTGCAGGACCGAATGGGCAAAATGCCAATCATGACATACCTGACTATCCAGGCAGTAGTGCTTGGCAAACGTGTGCAGAGATGCCCATGTTACTGCCTGACAGATGTCCAGGACAGGAACTCCGCAAGCTAATGCAGTGGTTGCAGCCCTGACTCTGGTGGAATGAACCTGAAAACCCTCAGAGGGTAGCTGCTTGATCAATGCAAATCAAATATTTATGCAGAGCAATATCCATCCTGAGATAATCCAGTTCCACACAGCCTTCCCTTTCTTGGCTCCTAAATACTCTACGAAGAGTTGATCATCCAACTGAAACTGGTAGAATGACAATCCTCTTTTTTTGGTCCAGGAAGAGTGGTCTCTCCTTTTCTTTAGAAGGATGGGACAGAGTGAAGAAGGTAGGCAACGTAATGTTTTGACCTACAGGAAAGGGTATCACTAACTTCAGGAGGAAGCATGTATTCGAAAAACCAGTTTGCCTGGTTAGAAGGTGGTATAAGCGTATGCAGAGATAGTCTGGAGTTTGCTGACCCTCCTGGCCAATGTAATGGCCATGAGGACAGCCGTCATGATGGGTAGCAGATGATTAGTGGGCAGTTGTGCAGCGGCTCAAAGGGCACATCAAAAGACCAGGTTTAAATCCCACTGAAGCATGAAGAATGGCCTGGGAGAAAAACATGTGTTGGCGATCACAGAAGGTTGGTCCAGCAACTATAAAAAGGCCAAAATGGCTCCTAGTTAACCCTAAACGGTTCTGAGAGCAGAGACCTGCTGTGCCAAAGAGAAAACAAATAATAAGGCGAGAGAGGGGTGAAGAGAGCGGGTTGATGTCTCTGGATGCACACCATGGCACAGAATTGTTCCAATGACAGGCTTAGTTAAAAGATGGCTGACTGCCAGAATAAAGTCACGTCTGGAGAAAGATCTAATGCGGTTTGCTGTCGCCACTCAATCTCCAAGCAAACAGACGGAGGGTGTGTAGGTTTAGGTGCAGAACCCTCCTCTGTTGCTGTGACAGAAGATCCTCTAGAAGAGGCAGCCTGACCTAAGGACCAATGTTCATGTTCTAAAGCTCGGGATACCAGACTCTCCGGGCCCATCTGTAGTCACATAAATGACTTGGGCCCGGTCATTTCTGATCCTCTTGAGAACTCTGGGTAGGTGTGGTATCGGATCAAAGGCATACAGGAGGCTGGAGCTCCACTTGAGACAAAAGCACCTCGGAGTGAGAGCCGCCTTGGAAACTCCAATGTGGAAAACTGCTAACGTGGGATATTCTCAGCAGTGATGAACAGATATAACCAAGCCTCTCCTCACTTTTATATTAACTTGCACTGCCTCAGAATGGAGAAGCCATTTGTGATCCACTAGGCATCGATGGCTGAGCTCATTCGCCCTGGCAGTCAGAGAGCCTGCCAGGTGTTGAACCATCAGGTACATTTCCTGACGTTCCAGCCATATCCAGAAACATAGAGCCACGACCCTACCCCGCCCGGTTTGTTGCAGTACAACATGGTGGTGGTGTTGTTCCTGAACACCTGCACCAGCCTTCCCATTAAGGAGAGAAGAAAGGCTTTCAATGCCAATCTGATCACCCGAAGCTCCAACAGGATGATGTGGAGCCCAGACTCCACCATTCCCAGATGGCCGCCCCAGCCCAGGAATGATGCATCTGCCACTACAGACAGTCTGGATCGGGGAAGGGAGAAGAGCATGCCACTGACCCAATTGCAGTTTGTCAGCCACTATTGTAGGTAATTTGCAGTTCCCTCTAAAATCTGAACAATGTCTGAGAGATTACGCTGATGCTGTACCCACGCGAACTTCATGTTCCGCTGTAGAGCCGCATATGACAACAGCCATGTCTTTAGCAGCATGCAGGAGGCCATGACACCTGATAGCTTCAAAGTCAGTCTCACTGAATCCAGGATAGAGGCTGAAATATCGGTATCAATGAAAATCCTGGACTCACCACTCGAGGGATATGAACAAACCTACACAGCGCTCAGAACTACTCTAATGAAAGGGAGCATACGGGGAAGAGTCAGTGTGAATTTGGCACATTGATAGTGAACCCCAGCCAATACAAGAGGTCTGCCATTGTCTGGTGGTGCGAGACTACTGCCTTTGGTGAGCCCGCCTTCAAAAGCCAAAAGATTGGAACGCCAACCTCTGCAGATATGGAGTGGGCAAGCAAGACGGGGACGTGGAAATACACGTTCTGCAGGACCTATGCCACCCTACAGTGTCTAGGGAAACAGGGCAAATAGGGCTTGAGCTAGTGTGAGCATCCTGAACATCTCCTTTTTCAGAAAGAAATTGAGAAGGTGGGACAGAGGCCTACTTCAGGTGCTGGCACCCTCAGGATGACTCCATTGTCCAAGAGGGACAACACTTCCAGACAGCACAAGGAGAGATGGTCCTCCGTCAGCCGGTCATAAGTGGATGGCATTTGTGGAGAGATGTGCAGAAAGAGGACGCAGTAGTCTCTACGAACTATCGGTAAAATCTGGCCAATCATAAGAGGCTGCTACAGAGCTGTTTTAGGTCACTTCACAATAGAACTAAAACTACTTTCCTGCAATAGTAACAATAAAGCAGACCGTGGCAAGTTGTTGGATTTAGTGTAACTATTATTTTGATACTTTGAATAATGTTGCTAGCTAACTCCAATCAGAAGTTAGACTTTAATAAAGTGTAATAAAGCAGTTAGCCTTTAGAGCTAGCAGGACTACTCCCACCAGGGAATATAAAACATTTTAAAATGTCTGTTTTTATACCAAGGCACTCTACACTTGGGGCACATATAGCAGCCCTTAGAGGTGATGTATATGTAATAAAAAGGTAGGTTTGGACTTTGAAAGTACTTTTAATTCCTAAGTGAAATTTGGACATAGTCTTATTTTAAAACCAGCAAGCAATGCAGGCCTGGCTTTGAAATGACACCACAGCAGTGCATACTTGAGTGCATCAAGTCCACTGGCATCTCTAAACCTACATGCCCTACCATATACTAGGGACTTACAGGTAGGTTGTCTTGGCTAATTATACTTACACCAATTACCATATACCTTTTAAGGACAGAGCACTGGCCCTAGGCTTGGTTGGCAGTGTCAAAGGGCACTTTCAGAGACAGTAACCACAGATACTAGTCAAATAAATGGGGTGAAAAGAGTAAACAAGAGAACTTCCCTATATTATTGATATATCCTGCCCCCCATCCCAAGGAGCCCATGTTGGTATGAGGGCAAACTAAAGGGGTTTGGAGGCTGTGACTGTCGAGGAAGTGATGAACTGGTCCGACCTCTGGCTAGATGTCCCACATGGTCTGTTTGAACAGCATCCTCAGCCATGAAAACGCTGAAAAGCCTTTGGTAGCTGGGCAGGCATAAACGCTGTTAGTAGCCCAGTTTGTAGTCACGAAAGGAGTGCAAGGCGGACTGGGGTTGGCGAGGGGCCACAGACAGACCGCAAGACTGGCCAATGCTCTCCTATCCTTAATCCTCAAAGCTCTTCAACGCTGAATGCACCTTCTCACCAAAAATGAGAGAGCCATCAAAGGGCATGTCAATGAGTGAAACTTTGAAATCCTCTGAAAAGCCAGTGGTTCCCAGCCAGCAGTGGTGCTTAAGGGCCACTGATGATGAAATCGCTCTGTCCAGCGAGTCGCTTGTATCTAGTCCACATCTGATGGTGAACTTCGCTATGTCTCTGTCATCTGCTATTGCTTGTGGCAGTATGGCTTGGGCCTCCTCCGATACCATAGGCAGTACTTGCTCAACCGAATATCCGATCATATGGGTGTATCAGCTCAAGAGGTATTGGTGTACACTGACTGCTGTGCTAGGCCGGCGAAAAAGAACATACTCTTTCTGAAGGTATCCAGACTCTTGGATTCCTTATCCAGTGGAGTGGTAGAGCACACACCAGAATTGACTCAAGAAATGGAGGCTTGGACCACCAAGATCTCCAGCGTGGGGTGCTGGGTGATGAAAAGGTTTATCGATGACATCCTTATTTTATGGAAAGGGGAAAAGTCAAGGTGTGAAGAATTCTGTCTTTGGCTCAACACCCTCAACCCCTACCTTAAGTTTGCTAGCAATATCTCAGAGAAAAATATCCCCTTTCTTGACCTCCTCATTAGGTTGAATGAAGGCCAAATCAGTACCACCCTATACAGAAAACCTACATATTGAAGTAGTCTGTTACTATTCAGCAGTCATCACCCGAGAGCATTGAAAGAGAACTTGCCCTGTGGCCAGTTACTCGGCATCAGGAGGAACTGTAGCTCTTTGACTGACTTCAAACCGAGGCAGGAGTCCTAGCAAAACACTTGAACAAAAGATAATATCCTAAACGCAATGTAGCATTATAACTCCAGGAGTGAGCAAATGCCGGCAGGCAATTGTCATGTGCATGGGAGCCCCATTTGCAGGGTGTAGGACTTGGCCTTTTTTGGGTAAAGTTCCCTAAAATTTTTGCTTTCCGCCTAGACCTTTTTTCTGACATATTGTTGCCAACTTAGATGCTTTGGACACTTTGCCACTGCTAAACAGTGTCAAAGTGCAAGTGTTCCCTGTATAAAGTGTAATGGTAATTGGTTGTCCATGATTGGTATGTTTGCCTTGCTAGTAAAGTCCCTAGTAAAGTGCACTATGTCCTGACAGTGAAATATTCACCATTTTGTTTTTCACTGTGGAAAGGCCATCTTGCCCATAGGATAGAATGGGAAGGCTGTGTAATATGTTTTCCAGCTTATCTTCCTAAAGGCTTAAGACGGAAAGGTGAAGTTTAGTGTGCCCGAACTCACAATGTAATAACACATCTTTTTATGAAGGTGGTTTTTGCATTGTGTGTTTACAAGCCACTCTTTTAAAAGTGGCTGGGTTTTTGTGCTCGAACATTTCTGTGTGTCTCAGCCTGGTTGTGGATTGTCTTTCTGGATTTAAAAGCGATAGGATCTGGGGAATGTCTTGACCCAGGGAGGGGGTGAGACAGCAACAGGCTGACCTTCAACTGGAGTGTAGGGGGAGGAGTAGCCCCTAGAGGTGAAGAGGCCTGGGTTGCTGCTATAAAACAATTGTCCCATCTCCTGTTGAGTGATTGAGAATCCAGACCCCCTCTTATCAAAGGAAGAAGGTGTCACTGGCAGGGAGGCACCCAGAACTGGTTTGAACAGGGGTCAGTGCCCCTGAACACAAAGACTTCAAAGCCATTGAGGGGTATAACTATGAGAACTGAAGCTCCTGAACTTTGGAGAATGACTTGATCAAGATTGAACAAGACTGGCGCTAACTTTGTGTTCAAGTGGTACCTTTGCCAAGGAAGAAACAAATGAATAGAGTGAAGGAAAGGCCTGACCCTTGCTGTGTGTTCTGGTGCTGTCCTGCAGTTTGCGGTTTTAACTAAGGAAAGGCTGAAGGGAATTTGCGATGTGCTGTGTCCCCCTGCTTGAAAGAACTTTGCTGTGTCCTGAAGTAACTTATCCCCGAGGTGAGCTGGCTCCCTGTTGCGGAAACTCAGTGTGACGGGGCGTGCGGACAGCACGCGACTACCCCAACAGACTGGTGGTCCGCCACCCCCTCTCACCTTGCCCCTTTTTCCCACAGCTACCAACATGGAACGAAGAACCAGAGTCGGCTTGGCCAGACGACAACAAAACGCATGGCCCCTTTAAATCCCCGGACCAAGAGGAAAAGGCCCCGCCCCTCGACACATTCGATACGGCAAAAGGAGGAAGCAGGAAGGACGCGACGGACGGTGATTCCCAGGAGGCAGTTGGAGGCAGGGACGGAGAACGGACAGAGCCGCGAGAGATCGGGACCGACACGCCAGGAGGCCAACGTTTCCACGCTTCGCCCCGCCACGTTCCCACTGGAGGAGCATGGCTACAAGAGGTACGGGGCCGGGTAGCGGGTTGGGTGGGGCGGAGGAGCCAGCCCTGTGTATAATATTGTATAGCCCTTTGTAAAGCTACCCAAATCCTTTCCCTCACTTGCACTCCTGCCTCCCGACTTGTATAGTTCTCACTACTGGTTTCCCTTACTCCCGGCCCTCACGAGTGTCACTTGGTCCAACCAGGTCCCTGACCCGTTTTTCTTTCTTTTTCGGTACCGGAGCGGAGACACGAGCTGTGAGACATTCCACTTCCGGACCCCCTCGATAACAATCCTCATCACTGGAACAGCCAAGCTGGAGCAAGCTACTTATCATTTGGACCCCGCAGCTCATGACAAGGAGCGAGCAGTACCCTTGATCAAAAAGACTTATATTCCAATAAAACCTTCACTAACCCCGTTACTCAAGCCTCCCGTGTTTCTCTTTACCCCTCAACTACCAGTCAGTCCGAATCCAGTAGCTGGAACCCCGAGTACCCCGATCCCCTTGGGACACTCAGGAACGCAAAAGTTTCCAGGAGAGTCTCAGCGGTGCTGTGTGGGCGTGCTTGTTGCAACCTGAGAACCTCGTAAGCAGTGCCCTGTGATTGTCGGCACCTGGAGTCCAAGCGAAGATCAGCGACTGTGTGTGTGTGTGTGTGTGTGCTATTTTGCAGCCTGATCCTTTTGTGACACTGCATGCGTGTGCTTTGTGCAGCGTGAGACCTTTGTGAGGATTGCCTTGTTATCGTGCACCCAGAATCCAAGTGAGTCTCATCAACAGTGTGCGTGTGCTTTGTGCAGAGTTTGACCTTCGTGAGGATTGCTGTGTATCGTGCACCCAGAATCCAAGTGAGTCTCCAGGACACTGTGTGCGTGTTCATCGTGCAGCCTGAGACCTTCGTGTGGAGTGCCTGGCGATCATGCACCCGAAGCTCAAGGAAGTCTCAGCGATGCTGTGTGCTTGTGCCCTGTGGCAGCCTGAGATCTTCGTAGCAGTAGCGGCCCGGACCAGCAGCCTCAGAGGAGCTGAGCTGCCGGCCCAAGTCTGCAGTTGCCAAGTCCCAAAGATTGGATCCGAGGTCCAAGTCGCTGGACGAGGAGAGTGAGTTTGCGCCCCCCAGGTAACGTGTGTTGGGGCACAGGCTCAGAGGGAGACGCTCTCGTCCTCTTTCTCATTTCAGCAGCGCAAGACTCTGCTTTGGCTCATATTGCGGCCCGTATTGCCAAGGGAGTGGCAGTACCGGTAGCCGGAGTGCAGAGCTGCACTTATTGTGTTATACCATACCCGTGTGGGTGACAACTGTTGTCAGAGACTACCTGCAAATCAGCACGAGTGGTGGAGGGACCGCCTGAGGCACCGTGATCGGTGCCGGAGTGTATTGTGGATTACTCTATTTCTGCATAACTAAGTACCTGATTGTCGTATTACAGATTGCATCATTTCTGCAGAACTAACTACCCGATTAGCGTATTACGCATTGCATTATTCCTGCATAACGAACTACCTGATTAGTGTATTACGCATTGCCTTATTTCTGCATAACGAAGTACCTGGTAGTTGTATTACGCATTGCATTATTTTTACATTGCAATGTACTTGATTGTTGTGCTACGCATTGCATTATTTTTACATTGCAAAGTGCCCGATTGTTGCGTATGCAGTGCATTATTTTTACATTGCAAAAGTGCCTGATTCTAGCATTACGAACTGCATAACATGGTGTTAGGATTACAGTAGACTGTTTAGAAGTGCTCTTTAATATCACCAGAACTTACAAGTGCTGGCTTAACAACCGGCCAGAAGGAATATTACCAATATGCATATGTTGGATATATATTGTGTGGTCTTACTGTATATCTTTTTATATAAAGTTTATACTTGTTTTTATAAAACTTGTGCGGAGTCTATTTGTGGTGTCATCATTGGTTTCTGTGAGCGTGGTTGCAAATACTTTACACATTTGCCTTTAAGATGAGCCTGGCTGCTCATGCCAAGCTACCAAGTGGGGAGCGGGGCTATCTCAGAAAGGGACCTTCCTTTCCCTGACGTGGAACAGCGGGTCCCTATTTGGCCTAAGGTACCTACCTCAGCCAACCAGGGATCCCGGGTCTAAAACAGGGCTTGGTCCAGGCCCAAAAAATTCTTCCACCTGGTTCCGTGCCCTGTGTGACAATGGTGACGGCAGAGCCCCCGGGAGTGTCAGTACTGGAGTGGGCGCTGGGAAAGGTCACGGTCTTGCAGGCGCCTCTGCACCGGATCCAGCCCCTGATCCAAGGGGCTCGACTGGAACGGAGGGGCCGGTCTACTCAAATATGAGGTGAGTGGCCTCATAAAATTCTGAATTGGGCGGGGGTTGCTTCAGCTCTGGGATATCCAGGGAGGAGCAGAGCAGACTCTGGCAAATTTCCTTAGCGGAGCGAAGCTTAGAGTGCCGATTCCGTGTGCCCCGTCAGAGGACTTTGATGGGTGTGCTGAAGTTAAAGACCTCTGATGTACTATGTGGTTTAACAGACGATTTGGATTGAGGCGACAATTGGGAGTGGCTCCAAGACTAGTCCTTGCACCTCTTCCGTGACCGAAATAGCAAGCGTCACAGGGTCGTTCGATGTCAGGCAGTGATGAGCTTGAGGGAATGGTCCCTCTGATCCTTCGGGTGTATGGTGCAGCAATCCTTGCAGGTTTTGGAATCATGCTCCTGCTTCCAGCACCAAAGACAAACCAAGTGTTGGATGTCAGAAGTCTGTGACAGCCACCATGTGTCTGAATCCCCTTTTTTCTTAGGGAACAGACTTAGCCCACCAAGAGATGAAAATATTAAACTAAGTATCAACAAAAAGTTTAGAAAAGGTCAGTTAAAAATTGACTGCTAGTATTTCTCGGACATCTGCGCTGACTGGCGTGGAAAGAAAAGAGCTGACGTCAGCGTGCTGAGGTGGCACCTCTATAGGCACTGCACACATCACTTCCGACGCGGATGACAGCGAAGCAGAGCTGAACACCACCACCTACCAGCACACAGGGGTACTGCTCAAAAATCTCCGGATCCAGTCTGCTGCCTGGGGACTATTTAAGGTAGGAATCTACAACTAGATGTCTTTCATATAGTCCTAGAAGATAGTAGGACCGTCTCTCAAAGGCTATTCATGAGTCAAAGATCTACATCATTCTCTGATGGTCTGAAAGACACTAAAATGTCCAGCAAAACAAGACACACATCTTCTAACATGCTGTTACATCCAAGATTTGGAGAGCAGCTGTGTCTGTCCTTTAGCGCTATCGGAAATTATACAGGTAAGGGGGCTAGGAAATCATTTAGTTATGCAGAACTGTAGAGTTAAAAGTTTACATTTATGTAAAACCTTTTCCAGTCAAGGATTGTTTGATACCAGCCTTAAGTGCAAAAGAACGGGTTGCCTTTTTAAAATGTATTTATTTAAGAAGTTTTCAATAGTGCTGTCCAGACCCAGGGGTATCGGAGCGCTTTACAGTAGGTGCATAACATAATCATCAGATACAAGATAGAGGAGCGACATATCAACCTATGAGCGTCAAAAATAAAGAGCAACACATTGTAGTGCAGGACATTTTTTGGCTTCGAGGTTCTACGGAGTCTTAGGGTTGGAGCAGAGCTCAATGTTTGCTGTCTGTCCCAAGCTATCCACTTCCTAGGGAGTGGTTGAGGAACAGGGTTTTGAGTTGCCTTTTGAATTCTACAAAGGAGGGAATGGTTCTGATGTGCGGGGGAATGGAATTCCAAATTTTGGGAGCACTTCCAGTGAAAGATCGGTCCGCAGTTCTTTTCCTTCTGGTTTTAGGTGGGATGAGTAGGAGGGAGTTTGAGCTTCTCAGGTTCCTGGATTGGCCGGCTTTTGTGAGTTTTTGCACCAGGTACTCGGGTTTCCCGGTGTGATGGGGTTTATGGGTTAGGCAGGCTGTTCTGAAGCTAATTCACATTTCGACTGCAGCCATTTGAGTTCATTGAGTGCAGGGGAGATATGATCAAATTTCTTGATGCCGGTGTTCATTCTGGCAGCCGCATGTAAGGTTGTTTTAATGGGAGCCAAATGCGAATTAGGAATTCCAGCTAGGACTGCATTCCCATAGTCCAGTCTAGACAGTACCAGAGATTCGGTGGCCTGTTTGAGATCATTGGTTGGAATGTAGGGTTTTATTTTGTTCAGTAGTCTGAGGTTAAGGAACGCAATTTTGGCTCATGTCTCATCATGTTCAGTTTTGGGTCTAGGGTGATGCCTAGAGATTTGACAGAGCGGTACAAAAGGGGGTGGTGATGGACGGAGCATCTGAACCAATCAAACACTCACACCCAGTCAACAGATCTGGGTTTAATCCATCACCGTTCGTTTTGCCCACTCTGCCATCCCAGTTCAGACATGGCCATATGCAAATCAGTCTGACCCTGTGCCTCATGGGAACAGTCCAGCCCGAACCGCCAAGCCATGCCTTCCCTGGACAGGAAACAAGCTTCCTAGGACCGTTTTTTGGCATTTCAGCCATCTTCGGCCAGGCTTGCTTGAATCCAGTGGCAAAGTGAGCAAGGGACCCACGTCTGAGCATACCCTGCCAACTTATGGTGAACAAAGCGGTACAAAAGGGGGTGGTGATGGACAGAGCATCTGAACCAATCAAACACTCACACCCAGTCAACAGATCTGGGTTTAATCCATCACCGTTCTTTAACCCACTCTGCCACCCCAGTTCAGACATGGCCATATGCAAATCAGTCTGAACCAGTGCCTCATGGGAACAGTCCAGCCCGAACTGCCAAGCCATGCCTTCCCTGGACAGGAAACAAGCTTCATAGGACCGGTTTCTGGCATTTCAGCCGTCTTCAGCCCGGCTTGCTTGAATCCAGTGGCAAAGTGAGCAAGGAACTCACGTCTGAGCATACCCTGCCGACTTATGGCAAACAAAGCTGTACAAAAGGGGATGGTGATGGACGGTGCATGTCTGAACTGGGTTGGCAGAGTGGGCTAAAGAACGGTGATGGATTAAACCCAGATCTGTTGACTGAGTGTGAGTGTTTGATTGGTTCAGATGCTCCGTCCATCACCACCCCCTTTTGTACCGTAGAGGTTTGACAGAGTCTGCTAGAGTGAGATTCCCATTGAGCGCATCAATAGCCTTTAACCATTCGGTGCTTTGGGGGTTATCTTCCTTGTTCGAGATGAGGAGTGTCTCAGTCTTGTCACGATTTAGTTTCAAGTGGTTGCTCATCAACCAGTATTGGGCATCTTTCAAGACACCATTTAGGCTTTGAATGTCTTTGAGAGAGGTAGTTTTAAGATAGATCTCAGTATCATCAGCATAGAGGTGGAAGCGAAATTGGCTTTTCTGAGTAGTTTGGAGAAAGGTTCCATGTAGATGTTAAAGAGTTGCGGTGAGAGCACCGAGTCTTGAAAGACGCCCTTGTTGACTTGCTGGAGTTCGGAAGTGAATTTTTTTATTTTTATTGCTTGCGTGCGATTGTGAATAAAGGAGGAGAACCATTTGAGGACTACCTCACCAAGACTAGCTCTTTCTTGGAGAGCCCTTATGAGGAGGTTGTGATCAACCGTATCAAATGCTGCAGAGAGGTCAAGGAGAATGAGGAGGCAGCATTGGTCAGAGTCTAGTGATCCATGTATATCGTCCATGATGTTGAGAATCGCGGTTTCTGTGCTACAGCCTTTTCTGAAGTCAGACTGATGGGGGTCCAGGAGGTTGATGTTGTCCAGGTGCTGTGTTAGTTGTTTTAGTACGCATCTTTCTAGTGTTATTGAGAGCAGGGGGAGGTTCGACACAGGTCTAAAATTGTTCAGATCTGTCGAATCGAGGCCAGATTTTTTCAACAGTGGGTGACTTAACCCATTTTAAGGCAGTCAGGAACCACTCCGTTTTTCAGGGAGCTATTTATGATTGTGCTCCAGAGCAGTGCAAAGGGTTTGGAGGTGGAGATCAGCGTGATTATCTCAGTTTCTTGAACGGGACAGAAGCTGAGCCAGGAACTGGGAGAGGAGCCAGGAGAAGGATCATGCGGCCCAGCCATAATGCTCTTCGTGAGGTGGGAGTTGTTGATATCCAGTGATAGTTCGATTTTTGAGATCTTGTAGTTGAAGAAATGGGCGAAGTTGTCACAAAGTTCTTTAGACGACTGTACAGATGAGGACACAGGCTTGGAGGTTTGTTGTCTTATGATGCTATAGAGCTCCTTAGGTCTGTTTTTGGCACTATCCAGCGCCTAGAGGAAAAAGCTGGATTTCTTGTTTTTAATGTGGTTGTTGTACTTCCTACGGGAGGATTTGAGTTGATCGCGGAGGATGAAGGTAGGCTTGTTACTTCACTTTCTTCCTATGGCTCTTAGATTCCTCCTTTTGGAGTTGAGGTCCGAGTTCAACCATGATCTGGATGGGATGGCTCTGCTCTTTTTGAGCTTTAAAGTAGCTGTTTTGTCAAGCAAGGACACTAGCTTAGCATTGTAACAATCGGTGAGGTCATTAGTGGAGAGGTGGTCATTGGTGTCGGGGAGAAGTGAGCTTATCTGTTCTTCGAAGATCCCCAAGGGAACCTGAGAAAAGTTTCTCAGCCATTTGGGGGGGTCTTGCGGAGGTGATTGGGAGAGAGTGGGTTGGTTGATATGAAATAGGATCATGTGGTGGTCTGACCAGTCAACGGGAAGTATGTGGTTGATAGTGATTGTGGTTTTCTTTGAGCAACGATGGCATCCAATGAGGCTCCTCTGTAGTGCGTCTCCTCTGTGCAGTATTGGATTAAATTGTTATCACAGAGGAGACTGGATAGCGATTGGATTAGAGGGTTGTTGGTCTCATTCCACCGTAGGTTCAGGTCGCCAAGAATTAGATTATTAGTATCACAGAGTGCACCCTGAGCTATCAGGTCGGATAATTGTTCTCCGAATGCAGCGTTTTTACCAGGGGGTAATAGAGAAGGTGACAAAGTACAGAACCACTATCTTTGGTCTTGATGGTGGATGAGAGACATTCAAACGTAATGTAGTCGTAAGAGTTAGTTTCCGTGATGACTATGTTGTCCTTATGGATTAGAGGAGTGATTTTATCAGTCAAGTGATTCAGGAACAACACCTTTCGAAAAAGAAACATTGATAAGGTGACACCATGGATAGCAGAATGCTGTGAAACTGCAGATTCCTCACCTTAGAATATTCCCCAGGCGTCAGACTGGATCCAGAAAATTTAGAGCAGTACCTTTGCGCACCAGAAGGTGGCGTCAATAGGCTAACCATCGGCGAGCTCTGCATCAGAAGTGATGTTGCAGTGCCCAAATAAGCGCCAACCCCGCATGCTGACATCAGTCATGACTATTTCCGTGCCAGAAATGCACAGCCATGTAAAAATCAATGCTTTAACCAGTGTCCACACAAAAACAAATAGGACACCCAGTAAACCCTTGTAGGTATGGGCAATGAACAGTATCGTGTAGAGAAATCTACAAGGGATTTTGTTTAGAATATAACTTGACTTATTATTGATTCAACTCAGAGAATAAGTCATAAGATCAAACTCATGTGTGTCCACAGAACAACAATAACGAATGTAGAAAAACAATGAAAAGCACACGGAAGACCCTGATTGTATTTGATGAATGTATATTTCAAGATTTCATATATTAAAACATGAATTCACGGGGATATATATACAGAAAAAGAATCAATTGCAAATAGTCATGAACAGATGTCTGAATAATTTATAACCAAGACAGTTCATAACAAACATCAACTCCTTAGGATAAAGAGATAACTGAAAACAACAATGTAGTAACGTTACTCTAAGTCAAAAAGATTCTTGTGGAGATGATGAAAAGGTCGATGTTTCGGTCTTTGCAGCATGTCTCAATAACCGTTGCATTACAGAAATAACGTTCCATTACTCAGCAATCACCCTCTTATTCAAGAAATTATGTAAGAGTACAACAACAAAAGGTAGCAGTGGGTCACTAACAAACTGACTAAACTTATGTATCTGAAAGCTATGGAAAGAAAACCAAAAGAGTAGTGATTCTAAACCTGATCAAGAGCTAGGTGTAGGTACACTATCTACATAGGGGCACCTTTCCTAGGTGGAAAAATACCCATCAGTTGTCGATTCTTGCTGCCCTGTTCATCATCTGGGTTCCTTCACACCGGGAAGGTAAGATTTTATACCCACTTTAGACAGCCAGAAATAACAACTCGTCTAAACAGTGAGGCCCAGTGAATCCTATAATGTACCTAGGTATGGACAGACAACTGTAGAGCAGTGCAAATAAAGTGTGAAAACTAAAAAGTGAACTGTGCTATGAACAGATAAAATTGGGAAGTAGAAAGGATAAGAAACTTTATTATACACCTTAGTACTCCCAATTCAATAAAATGCGTGCGACAGTGGTGGCTTCAACAAAAAACCACTAATTATTGTGTACGTTCAACATGTTTCTGCAGACTAAAGTGGAGCCTCTAAGGTATCCTACTGCTTTCCTCAGGACCATGATCGCGACTGCTCAATAAATAGGTGAAAAAAAGAAAACTATCACCTGGGTATTTAGTAGGTCTTCATTCTCCTTGCTTTAGTGATTTCGAGGTCCTCACAAGCATGAGACGACACACAAACAGATACAAAGAAAGACAGACAACCAAAACAAAAAATGTAAGTTTGGTCACAAGATCCATTAATTACATGAACCAGTAATAGGTTTGTAAAATACCTATCAAGAGTCATTCAATGACACATACACTTTCATATTGGTAAAGTGTGCATTCTCACTTACCTAAATGGTAGGAGAGAAAAACTCCACCCCACCTGGCCACAGCGCAGGTAAATGGAGCCCCGCACTGGTGAGCAAAAAGGAAACATTAAAAAGAAGGGATTAATCCAACATGTCAGAAACACTGACTTCGTAATACCACCTAAAGGCGGCAAGCTAAGAAGGTGAATGGTTTTTTACTTATATATTATTATGAGCTGTCTCCATTGTCAACACAATATCTAACAATATCTCGCCCGGTTCTCAAAAAGAATCTGGGGTACTCCAAGATCCCCGTGGCCAATCCTCCTTTGATGTTTAATGCCACTGCTCACATGTGTTAGCTTGTAATCATGTTCATACGCCCCACCTTTTCGAGAAAAATCACTTGTGTGTGGTTACTCTAAAAAAGGGCTACGCTGATACAGCAAGTCCCCCCCGCTTACATAGACAGCCTCACCACTTTAGTCCTGTCTATTAACTGCTAGCCAGGGACTCGATATCCACCTAGACTCTAGCCATTAGATAGTTTTTCAATGGAATTGCTAGCGCCATTTCACCCTTGTGTCCCTTGATGCTCGTTATAAAATCAGGACCCGGGACTTTAAAGCTGAATCGTAGTTCGTAAAATGACTGTTCACACGCTGAGGCTTACCTTCCGGTCGGTACTCCAGACGTCCTTCTGGGCTGTCTTGGGGAGGTGCCGACTGGAGAAAACCTCGCGTCTTTAAGCTCCCGTTCGGTTTAAATTGGTCGCGTGAGGCGCGTCACATCCGTGCGCCGTCGCCAGGGCTTATGGATAATGTAGTTTATGCCATCACAGAGTAGCGTTTCTCGATCGTAATTCTGGGAACTTATGTAATATACAGTATGTTTCTTCCGTTTGATGTTATTAGGTAATACACAATGTGAGTGTCAACTAATTGGGCCAAGTCATGTAATCACAACCTACAGTGTGCCTCACCTACCCCTCACTTCTTAATGACACGCAGCGTAAGGGAATCTGCCACGTAAGAAGTATGCGCTATCACTTCAGCTCACGGGAAATATAGTGCGTTGGCGCAGTGGTATACATTCTCATATATCCTTTGTTACGTGTTCACTTGAGAGTGTGAATATCGAGTTGGTCTTCCTTCTCATCGTCACTACTTACACACTCTCGTTAAAAGTCTCTGAGAGTGGACATGTTATGTACTCGAGGCACACAAGACACCTCGGTTTGTCATAACTATAGGTCATTTTCAGAATTTTAAGAATTGTGCCCTCCAAAAGGGAAACAAGATAGAATCACATGTGTGAATACTTTTTCCACACAATCAAATAAAGTTCAGCAAATCGTGAGGAAACATTGGGCAATCCTTAACACAGGGACAGACAAACTACCTCCACCACTTTTTGCTTGGAAAAGGGGCCAGAATCTGAAGGACCAATTGGTCCATACAAGACCAAGAATGATTACTCCACAAGAGGTGGGAACCCTGTGGGACATGCCAGCGGTCACGGGTCACCATCCTTGTGGCAACTGTGCTGCCTGTCCACAAACTTCAAAAACAACAAGCATCGATATAGGCACCGACCGTCCGTGGCTACAGCGACGGTTTACGAACTGTAACAGCCTCAACCTTGTGTACTTTATTACATGTCCCTGCAATATGAGGTACGTAGGGATGACCACACGGAAGATAAAGATTTGGATTTCTGAGCATAAAAGCTCAATTAGGTGCCAGCGACAAGCGACAAAGCTTACGAACCACTTCTTAGAAGTGGGTCATGGGCCCACTGATCTCAAGTGGACTGTGATCTAGCAGCCAATGATCCCCACCCATATAACAGATGTGAAGAAATTTCTGCTCAGGCTTGAGCAGAAATGGGTGTATAAATTGAACTCAGATAAAGTTGGATTAAATGAGGACATTCCATGGATGTCGCTGTGATGAACTCATTGATGGCGTGGTGATGCTTGCTATTTTTGCCCTTTTTTCACTGTGATAATCTATAAGGTACATTACTTATAGCTACGGTAAACCGAGGTGTTCCATGTACCTTGAGTAAATATTATGTCCACTTCTTGAGATTTTAATAACAGTGACGATGAAAATGACTAAGCATGGGCGTAAAATCCGTTCCGCTCGCGGAATTTGCGGATTTTCGGCAAATTCGCAATCCGCGAACTGTAGCGAATTTGCCGAAAATCCGTAAATTCGCACGCGGCGGATTTTTTTTCTTGGTGATACAATTTTGCGGCGAGCGGCGTTCACTTACCGTCATTCAGCGGTTGCCGAGTTGTTTTTCTCCATATTTTGCTAGTGCTGCGCCATTTTGGATCTTGCTGCGGGATCCTGCGGGAGTTTGTCGACCGCGATTACGTCATCGCGCCTTGCCACCTTGCACAGCACGCATCGCGAGAGTTCGCAATTGCGAACACATAGGTGCGGCGGGCAGCAACAATCTCGCACTCGCAAAATACAGATTTTGCAATTTCGCACAAAAAATCCACCAGCAAACAGCATAAACCTTCAGAAAATGATGAATTTTTATCAGAATCACTCCTCAGGTTGACATTTGCCTGCACTTTTTTTTAGCAAGGAGTCCATTTTGGAAGGAAGTGCCCCACAGTCTCCAACTTCCTGTTCCTGTACAGCAGGCTCCTCCCAGTGCTTTCTTCATGTGCTGGTCACTTTCATTTGGACCTTGACCTGGAAGGATTACTCTTTGTGGATGCTGCTGGATATTTGGAATTAAGGCCTTTTTGACTTTCTTTGGATCACTTTTGGATTAGAAATCAACTTTCACAAGTAAGTTTGTTTGGGGCATTACAGTTGCTGCAACTACAATTTAGGAACTTTTTCAGAACATTAAATAAAATATATTGTGGGTAGCCACAGTATCCAGTAGGACCAGGGTTAGTTATGGGTGCATGATACAACTGTTTTGTTGAATTTAAACATCATTGAGGCCATGGATGGGCTGGGATTGTGCTGAATTTTGTGTTTTTTGTCGATTTTTTTGGGGCTGCTGTTGTGACCTTTTGCCCAGGGGTAGTGAGTGGTGCATGGACTGAGTCTGCCTGTGGGGTCTCTTTAATGTAAACATCCTGGATGGCATTGGATTGTGGTGATTTGTGTGTGTTTTTCGTTTTTTATGGGGTGTTCTGTTGATGTGGACTGGCCATGTGGGTGGTGGTGGCCGTTTTGAGTGCTTGTACAGGCAGGCCCTCCACATGTGCTTGGGGTACAAGGGGCCATTTTGAAGACAGGCAGTGTCTGAGGCCTGCACCCATTTTGCCTAGCTTTCATCCATTATGCCCAGGGGTAGTGAGTGGTGCATGGGCCTAGTCTTTCTGTGGGGTGTCTTCTTGAATTTAAACATCATTGAGGGCATGGGTGGGCTGGGATGGTGCTGAATTTTGTGGTTTTTGTCGATTTTTTGGGTTGTATAACTGATGTTCCTCTGTCTTCCATTGCTTTTAGGTGCACAAGAGAACCACCAGTGCCAGGAAGAAGTCCTGCTGCGGTGTGTGCAGCACAACGTCATGTGTGGCCACAGACAACTCTGCAACTTGTGCAACTGCGGCCTGCTGTTCTGAGTGACATCTGAAGAAGATGGCCCCCAAAAAAGTTCCCCGTAGCTCCTCTAGCAAGAAAGATGCCAGAAAGGAGCAGAAGAAGCAAGTTACCAAGCAAACTGGTGTGCCGCCCGCCACATTTTTTGGGAATAAAAAAAAAAAGTACGCCTGCAGCAGCAGCTGGATCTGCTGGGGACCAAGCTGGGAGCAGCACCCCCGCTCCATTGGGCTCAGTGCCACCACCCCCACGCCAACTTAAGTCCAAGCCCTTGAGTGCTGCAGAGGCAGCCAGTCTACTTGTTCAATCACCATCGACCAGTGATGTTGGCTCATCGCAAGAAAGTAGCAGCAATGTCCCTCAATCAACACAGGTTGTTGTAACTCATCTGACGAGTGTTGAACAACCACAGCCGCAACAACAACCACATGTGCAAGTACAAGCCCAAGTACATGTGGAAGGAGAGGCGGCGCAAGGAGAGGAGCAAGCAGAGGTGCATGGAGCGGCACAAGTGCCCACAATAGTTGTTCCTCCCGAAGTAGGGGCACATCTGGAAATCGACAATCAAGCCGAGGTATCATTCGAGGAAGCCACTCCTCCTGATGATCATTCATTGTCTTCCAGATCCCTAGCAAGGAAAAGATCAAGGGTGGTGTCTACATCTTCTTCAAGCCCACCTCCTTCTGATGATATGGATCTTACTTGGGAACCAGCACCACTGCCGTCTGAGAGTGAGGTTGAGGAGGCACACCATGATCTGACAAAGGTAGCTAAGCGTAAAAGGAAGGTCGTCGAAACTCTCATAGTTATGGAGTGTGATGACGCTCAACAAGAAGTGGCGTATACTCCTGCTGCTGAAGACTCTCACCACGACGACGCAGTCATCACTAACGTCACTGAAGCACCAGCGGGCATGCAGCAAACAGACATTTTGACCCTAGCCCGACAAGCTGCTGAGCGTGATGATGAAGTCGACGAGGAGGCAATGGGAACACCACAATCATTGAAGTTAACTAGTACACCACCACCTACCGCTTCCATATTTCTTCCCCGCCAGAAGGGACCTCCATCCACCTCGACCTCAATTAGTGATGGGCAAAGTGCACAACGTAGTTAAGTTCATTAATACGCATCCTCCACTTCATCTGGCATTAGCAGCATGACCACCACCAGTATCGCCTCCTCCGGCCCCCCCCCCCAGACATTTCAAGTCCGCAGTTTGGGACTTCTTTAGTATTTGCCCAAAAAAGGAAAACCGAGCCATTTGTAGCATTTGTAAGCTCGCAGTTAGTCGTGGTAAGCTTGGTACCAACTATGGGACTGGAGGCCAGAGAGGTCATCTTGAGAGACAGCACACTGTCCAATGGTTTGCGCACCTAGAGGAGATCAAGGAAGCCCGAATTGCAAGTCGAGCAAACGTTGATGTTCCATCTGATGATGACGAGGAGGAAGAAGCGTCACACACTTCATTTACACCCAGTACCCCTGTCAGCACACCCCCTGTGAGCCACACTAAGAGTGTGGGACAGAGTGAGACACCAAGGCGAAAAAGTTCATCAGCGAGCATAACTGGGTCGAAGAAGTCATCATCATCATCCCGTAAAATGGTCCAGGGCAACATTAAAACCATGTTGTTTTCAGATGCGCCATATGAACGCAACCACCCAACGGCGCGTCTGTATAACACTAAGCTGGCTAAAATGCTAGCGCTGGATCTTCTCCCTTTTTCTTTTGTAGAAGTGTCAGGCCTGATGTCGTTGCTCCTCAGGATTGGATCGATGCAATAAAGGGGGCCCACCTCTAGATCATCCCAAGTCTGGATGATGTAACACAGACTATTAAGGAGATCAAGCGGGGGAAAAATAGGGAAGTCCGGAGGGGAACAGCTGGGCGACTGGAGCTGGATACCTGTGAACATATAAAGCATGGAATCAATGGGAGAAGCACCCTAGGCCTAAATGCTCTCTATCAGATATGTTATGCTTTACACCCACCTGATAGATCATACAGGTATAACGGAACGAAGAATGACAGAACAGGCTTCTTCTCAACTCCCCGACTTTCCTGCTTAAATATAGAACAAAAAGACCATCAATACGCCCCTTCCTGCCCACCTCTGTACATAGGGATCAAAAGTACACTATGTGGAGAATAATGGTAACACCTACCCTACTGGGAATAGAAGGAGACCTGAATGCCAGTAAGGGGTCACGTTTCTATCACTCAGTCCAGAGAAATGACAAACTACCTCCCCTCCGATGTGGAGATAAATATTGTTCAAGTAAGTGCACTGAGCACCCTATGTCTCTCAACCACCTAATATGGGAGTCTATAGGGTATCTCTCCACAATCAACGAACCAAACAAAAGAAAGAACAGCCCAGCCGGAATCACAGAGTGTCACGGACTCAATTCCCCCAGCAGATAAGTCTCTGCAAGGAAAAAACAGGAAGCACACTGTGCTACAAGTACAAGGAACTTAATTTCCCCAGCAGATACGTCTCTGCAAGGAAAAGCAGGAAGCACACGGTGCTACAAGTACAAGGATACTTAGCCTCAGTATCCAACCGTGCCACAGATCCAAAAACGTGGAGTTTAACACACACACAGTGAAGAAAATGTAGCGCAACACAAGCACCTCCCCAGAATGGGGAAACCTTAATTTGCTGGTCTCCAAACTCGAAGGTGGGCGCTTCCTAAGCCCCTCCCAAGTAATCCAAATAGGCGGTGTGCCCCGGGTTCAGGAATCAGCACACCGGAATACCGATGCGGGCGCTTCCTAAGCCCCACCAAATATTTCCAACAGGTTCACAATGTGCTCCGATGAGCTTACAGCAGCCCACCTCAGACAGGACAAAACGAAGAACAATTTACGAGCAATCTTCCTTGCTCGCCGGGAAGGAATAATCGGCAAGGCGTCTCTCCACTGACGCCGAGATATCCCCTTCCTGGTCGCATATCGTCATTCCTACGCGACGCTCAGGGAATCATGGGAAATGTAGTTTTTCTGCTCGAGACAGTTCCGAGCTGCAGGCAGTGATTTACCAGCGGCCGGGGAGTTCTGACAGAACACCCCCCCTCCCGCAAGATTCACTGACTGCCACCAGGCTTGCCCGGATGGGACAGATGGAATTTCCGAACCAGCCGAGGGGCATGAACATTGCCAACCGGTTCCCAAGAGTCCTCCTTCGGCCCATACCCTCTCCATGCTACCAAATACTGGAGTTTGCCCCGCACCTTGCGAGCATCTAAAATGCTCCTCACTTCATACTCAATATCCTGACGAACCATCACAGGCGCAGGGGCTTTAGAACGGGGACTCATCGCTGGTTTGAGCAGCGACACATGGAACACCGGATGGATCCGAAAATGCACCGGAAGGCGCAGTTTCACAGCCACAGGGTTGATGTGTCGAATCACCTGGTAAGGGCCAATAAACCGAGGGTTGAATACGCTATACCTGCGGAAGCGAATATTTCTGGTGGACAACCATACCCAGTCTCCTTTATTGTAAAGAGGACAAGACCTGCGGTGTTTATCGGCCTGGGCTTTATAGGATTTTTTCGCTTTCTCAAGGTTCTTTCTGGCCTGTAATACCGTGTCCCTCAAATGAACCAAACGAGTCTGTAACTGAGGGATCTGAACTTCTGCTGATGGGACACTCAAAGGGGCAAATCTAGGGTGAAACCCGTAAGTGCAGAAAAACGGCGTGTAGGAGGTAGAGGAATGGATAGCATCATTATATGACACTTCTGCAGTCCATAACCAGTCAACCCATGCCTCAGTAGTGGTGTCAACAAAACATCTCAGGTATTGCTTGAGTGTTTGATTTAGCCTTTCGGTTTGCCCGTCAGTTGTATGTATATGTATGTATGTATGTATAAACCGTTTTGTAACGCGCTCTGTTACTGGTGAGTATCCTGGCGCGGGGAGAAAGACAGACCGGCAGAGAACAAGACATCGGGGGATCCTCCTAGACTGCACTCTTGAATAGGTGAGTTTTCAGGTGTTTTTTGAACGCAGCCACTGTCGGCGTGGAGCGTAGATGGAGAGGGAGGGCATTCCAAGCCCGAGCCACCACAACGGACAGCGACTGGCCGCCCAGTCTGACACGTTTAAAACGGGGAAGGGACAATTTAAACAGAGAGGCGGATCTCAGGGTGCGTGCCGGGATGTACCTTGTGAATCTCTTTCTCAAGTACGATGGGCCCTGGTCATGAATTGCACGAAACGCCAACACCAAAGATTTGTACAGAATGCGTTGCGCTACGGGAAGCCAGTGAAGCGAGCGCAGCTCAGTGCGAACGCTCTTCCACCTGGGGATGTTAAATAGTAGGCGTACAGCCGCATTCTGAATAATTTGGAGGCGTTTGACCAGGTAAGCCGGAATGCCACTAAACAGTGCATTCGTGTAATCGAGGCGAGCCAGTATGAGCGCTCTGGCAACCGACTCTCTGGCCTCCCTAGGGAGCAAGGGGAAAAATTTGCGGAGCATTTTCAGAGTGGCAAAACAGGTGCCTGTAAGTTTTTTGATGTGATGCTCAAATCTGAGATCCTCCGTAAACCAAATGCCCAGATTTTTTGCTGGTCTCCCCATTTCTATTGGGCAAGGAATATTAGAAGGCCAAAGTGTGCTCTTAAATGAGGGGGGGAAGGAGCCATAAAAGAGCACTTCGGACTTGTCCTCATTGCACTTCAGCTGGGCCTGTGTTAGCCAGCGAAATACCGAGGACAGACACTGATGGACTGTAGACGTGTCCAGATTGTCGTCTGGCCAGGTAAACAACAATTGGGTGTCATCAGCATACCCTAAGATTTTAGCCCCAAACTGTTCAGCTAGGTATACCAAAGGTGTAATGTACACATTGAACAGTAAGGGGCTAAGTGTGGACCCCTGCGGAACCCCTGTAAGCAAAGGCTTTTGCTCAGAGGCATGCGGGGGCTGGATGGAAACTGGTGGATAAGGAGGAAGCAATACCTAATTTGTCACACCAAACCCTCCAAAACTTAGCAGTGAACTGGGCTCCCCTGTCCGAAACGATAACCAACGGTAGTCCATGTAAATTGACTATATGAAGCAGTAACAACTGGGCAAGCTGGCTGGCTGTTGGGACCCCTTTGCAGGCGATAAAGTGACCCAGTTTAGTTAAATAGTCCACGACTACCACAATAGCTGTCATACCCCGATCTTTAGGGAGACCGACTACAAAGTCCACAGAAAAGCTCTCCCAAGGACTCACAGGAGTTGGCATACTTTGCAGCAGTCCCTGTGTTGGACGATGATCAGTCTTGGCCTGAGAACAAATGTCACAGCGTTGCACCCAAGCAAAAACATCAGGACGGATAGTAGGCCACCAGTACGTGCGTAACAGTTTCTCCAGGGTTTTCTTTCCTCCTGTGTGTCCAGCACACGGCAGATCGTGACACCATTGGAAGGCCTGTTGTCTTAAAGCTTGCGTAGGAAGGAGCAGCTGCTTGCCTTTTCTTGGCAACCCTTGTCGTATTTTCCATTCGGGATGTAGGCGGATCCATGTTTTCCAACCAAAGGTTTGTATTCCTCTCTTGACCTTTTGAAGAAACTCCTCCGAGTGTATCACTCCTACCACTTTCTTGGGATCAATGATGCTTTTCTCCGGCACTACAGTTACTGCTGGGCTGTTTTCTGGACGGGAGAGAGCGTCTGCCTTCCGGTTGTCACAACCTGGACGAAAAGTAACCATGAAATGAAATTCGGCAAAAAACAGCATCCAGCGTAATTGCCTGGGAGTAAGGTGACGCGCTGCTCGCATGAATTGTAAGTTACGGTGGTCGGTGTACACCGTAATCTGCTGAGAGGCTCCCATCAACCAATGCCTCCATTCAGTGAAGGCATCCTTTATTGCTAGCAGTTCTTTTTCCGCAATGGTGTAGTTGCACTCTGCAGTGTTCAGTTTGCGAGACATGAAGGCGACAGGATGGAGATGACCTGTACTCTCATTCCTTTGAGAAAGTATTGCTCCGACAGCCAGTTCGGAAGCATCCGCTTCTACTACAAAAGGGAGTTTCGGATCTGCGTGGGTTAACACCGGTGCAGTGGTGAAAGCCGTCTTCAGTCGTTCAAAAGCATTCTGTTCTGCTACGCCCCACACGAAGGGAGTGTTCTTCCTGGTCAGCTTAGTGAGTGGTGTTACCATGTCTGAGAAGTGGGCGATGAACCTTCTATAGAAGTTCGCAAAACCAAGGAGTCTTTGAATGTCTTTAATGTTGTGCGGTTTCGGCCACTCCACTATAGCACGTATCTTCCGTTCCGCCATTACTTGACCTGAAGGAGTGAGCATGACTCCTAAGAATTCAACAGTGGTGGCATGGAACTCACACTTCGTTAATTTGCAGTATAGATGGTTCTGCTGCAAGGCGTGAAGGACTTGACTTACATGTCTTTGATGTTCTCTTTCCCCGTTGGAATAAATCAAGATGTCATCAATATAGACGACTACGAAGACGTCTAAAAAGTCTCTTAACACCTCATTAAGAAAAAACTGAAAAGAGGCTGGGGCATTACAGAGCCCAAAAGGCATCACCAGGTATTCAAAAAGCCCGTACCTTGTTTTAAATGCGGTCTTCCATTCATCACCACTTCGCATTCTCACTAAATGATAGGCCCCTCGAAGGTCCAATTTGGTGTAGATGGTGGCAGATCGAACTTGCTCCAATAACACTGGTATCAAAGGGAGCGGGTACTGATTTTTTATCGTTATGGCATTTAACGCCCTATAATCGATGCAGCAGCGTAATTCCCCATTCGCTTTAGGGATAAAAAAAAGCGGGGAAGCCGCTGGAGACCTGGAGGGCCGAATGAATCCCAACTTCAGGAGGTCATCCAAGTATTCCCGGAGATGTTCTGTTTCAGGTTGGGATAGAGCGTAGATCCTGCCACAGGGAATCACAGACCCCGGTTTTAAATCTATACGGCAGTCGTATTCACGATGCGGGGGGAGCACCTCAGCCTTGATCTTACTGAACACCTCTTCATATTCGTGGTAGCAATGAGGTAGTACTACATCCTTCTCTGCAGCCGTGGAGATGTGGTGGGTAACCGCTAGAACCCTAGAAGGTCGTGAATTCTCTCGAAGGCAGTGTTCTTGGCAATAATCGGAGCAGAAAGTCAAAGACTGATCCGTCCACCCGATGGTGGGCTCATGTTTTTTCAACCATGGGAGTCCTAATATAACCCCGTAAGTAGGGGCATGAATGAGATTGAACGATATGACTTCCGTATGATAATCCCCATACCACATCTCGTAATCAGGCGTATGTTGATTGATAGGGCCAGATTCCAGTTCATGTCCGTCCACAGCAAAGACGACCTCAGGAACAGGCTTGGTGACCGGAGTCACCCCCAAACGTCGTGCCTCCGCGAGATCCATAAAACAGCCAGTGGCTCCTGAGTCTATCATAGCTCTGATGTTCTTGGGGGTGTGATCTATCCACAACTCCATGTCCAAAAAGAAGAGGTGGTTTCCCCCGTAGTTTTCTTCTGTCACTGAAGGGATGAATTGTGTGCTCGAGTTACTCCCTTCTGGTAAACTCAAGCGTTGGAGTTTTCCGACCCCTTTTCTACGGTGGACACTGCAGTCTGTCCTGACCGGTACCGACCACCCTTCGGTTTCACAGGACATTCTCTTAGGAAGTGTCCCTTCTTTCCACAATAAAGGCAGAGCCCGAATTTACGGCGATGTTCTCTTTCACTTGGGGTTAAGGATGCCCGCACTACCCCAATGTCCATTAGTTCTGCTTTTCCCTCCTGCTTGTCCCCAGTAGCCGGTTTTTCACCCAAAAGAAGTGGTCTGTCCTTTCTTCCTTGTTCTCCTTTTCTTTCCCGCAGTCTGTGGTCCAAACGCAAAGCCAAATCAATAAAGGCAGCACACGTTGTAGGTTGTGGTTCGACCTGGGCGATAACATCTTTCAGGTTTTCTGTGAGTCCTTGGTAGAACAGAACCATTTGCTTTGCCTCGGGCCATTCAGTTTCCGCTATCAACCTCCTAAAATGGTTCAGGTAAGTGACCAAGTCGGAAGAGCCCTGTTTAAGAACAAGCAATTCCTTATCTGCTGAAAACGTTTCAGCCCTCCTATCAAAGGTTTTTTCAAACTCTGCTTTAAACAGATCCCAATCATAGAGAATTGCATCATTATTCTTCCCTATGGGTACCGCCCACTGAGCCGCCTCTCCACCCAGATAGGAAATCAGGAAAGAAACCCTGGCTTGGTTGGTTAAGAAACATTTAGGTTTACAAGTGAAGTGTAACATCACCTGGGTCATGAATACTTGTACCTTTTTTCTATCACCCAAAAATCGTTCAGGGGGGGCCAAGGGAACAGGGGAAGGCATTTCTACCACTACTGAGGCAGGTTGAGGGGCAGGGGCCCCTGCATCAAAAGGGTTACGCTGTGAGGCATCAAACCGCGCCTGCAGTGCGGCGGTCGCTTGCTGTGAGGCGGCTAATTCTGTTTGGACCAAAGCGAGCGCTACCAGGACATCATCTAAGGTGGCCATACCTTCTATCGATGCAACCAGGAGGAGAAGAACTCGTGGGCCGATTATTCTGTCAGGCCTGATGTCGTTGCTCCTCAGGATTGGATCGATGCAATAAAGGGGGCCCACCTCTAGATCATCCCAAGTCTGGATGATGTAACACAGACTATTAAGGAGATCAAGCGGGGGAAAAATAGGGAAGTCCGGAGGGGAACAGCTGTGTGACTGGAGCTGGATACCTGTGAACATATAAAGCATGGAATCAATGGGAGAAGCACCCTAGGCCTAAATGCTCTCTATCAGATATGTTATGCTTTACACCCACCTGATAGATCATACAGGTATAACGGAACGAAGAATGACAGAACAGGCTTCTTCTCAACTCCCCGACTTTCCTGCTTAAATATAGAACAAAAAGACAATCAATACGCCCCTTCCTGCCCACCTCTGTACATAGGGATCAAAAGTACACTATGTGGAGAATAATGGTAACACCTACCCTACTGGGAATAGAAGGAGACCTGAATGCCAGTAAGGGGTCACGTTTCTATCACTCAGTCCAGAGAAATGACAAACTACCTCCCCTCCGATGTGGAGATAAATATTGTTCAAGTAAGTGCACTGAGCACCCTATGTCTCTCAACCACCTAATATGGGAGTCTATAGGGTATCTCTCCACAATCAACGAACCAAACAAAAGAAAGAACAGCCCAGCCGGAATCACAGAGTGTCACGGACTCAATTCCCCCAGCAGATAAGTCTCTGCAAGGAAAAAACAGGAAGCACACTGTGCTACAAGTACAAGGAACTTAATTTCCCCAGCAGATACGTCTCTGCAAGGAAAAGCAGGAAGCACACGGTGCTACAAGTACAAGGATACTTAGCCTCAGTATCCAACCGTGCCACAGATCCAAAAACGTGGAGTTTAACACACACACAGTGAAGAAAATGTAGCGCAACACAAGCACCTCCCCAGAATGGGGAAACCTTAATTTGCTGGTCTCCAAACTCGAAGGTGGGCGCTTCCTAAGCCCCTCCCAAGTAATCCAAATAGGCGGTGTGCCCCGGGTTCAGGAATCAGCACACCGGAATACCGATGCGGGCGCTTCCTAAGCCCCACCAAATATTTCCAACAGGTTCACAATGTGCTCCGATGAGCTTACAGCAGCCCACCTCAGACAGGACAAAACGAAGAACAATTTACGAGCAATCTTCCTTGCTCGCCGGGAAGGAATAATCGGCAAGGCGTCTCTCCACTGACGCCGAGATATCCCCTTCCTGGTCGCATATCGTCATTCCTACGCGACACTCAGGGAATCATGGGAAATTTAGTTTTTCTGCTCGAGACAGTTCCGAGCTGCAGGCAGTGATTTACCAGCGGCCGGGGAGTTCTGACAAGAAGGTGTTGGTTTTCTAGAATTAGTGGCAGCGCTCTGTCCTAAATGGAAGGTTCCTAGCCGGTACTATTTTGCCAGAGTTGCAGTTCCAGCACTACATCAAGATGTGCTGGAGGTGATTGGGGCAGCTTTGCAGAAGAGTGCTGTTCACACTATACATCTGACAACAGACATGTGGACCAGTGGCGCAGGCACTGATTACATGTGCATCACTGCACACTGGGTCTCTTTTTCAGGGGTTAAAGCAAAGCTAAACGCTGGTGTTGACCTGGACCAAGTTTTTAAAGCTGCTCGGAAACATGCAACACTAGCCATGTTTGGCTTGGAGAAACGTCATACAGCAGAAAACATTTTGAATGAGTTTAACACAAAGGTCTTTCACTGGCTGTCCCCAAAATAACGCGAGATTGGTTATGTTTCCACGGATAATGGCGCCAATGTAGTTAAGGCCATGGATCTGGGTAACTATTTCAGAGTGCCGTGTTTGGCGCACTGTATAAACCTGGTGGTAAAAAAATTCTTGGATAAAGACAGTCCAGCATGCGAGTTAGTGGTCACCTGCCGAAAAATGTGCAACCATTTCAGCCATTCTTTTAAGGCCCGGAAGCATCTGAGGCGCCTGCTACATGAACGTCGAATGCCAGTGAAAGCACTAATCCAGGAGGTGCCAACACGTTGGAACTCAACCTTCTACATAATTAACACTTTGGTAACTGTTGTAGCAAAAGCGCACAGCGAGTAAGGGTAATAGTAATGTCCACAGTAAATTTTTATAAGGATCTTCGAACATGACATTTTTTCAGTAAATCGGAGCTACAGAAACAAATACTTAATATGTATATTGTTTCACTGACTATACAATATTTACCGCTCGGGACCTTTTGGGTTATACCAATATGGCGGCCATGTGTCTCACCACACATAAAACAAGATACACAATATGGCTGCGCAGTAGGACGCCAGACTTGGATACCGCACATTGACGCGCAAAACATACAGCATGACAGGTAAGATGTCGCGTTTCTCCCACCATAGAATATTTTTTAATAGTTTAGTTAGACTTGATTCTTTGCGCGACCCGCTAACAGAGTACTTTTGCTTTTCAGGTGACGTACTCGGACACCTGGTACTCTAAGAACAGGGTAGACTTCGGAAACCACGTGAAGTCCCTTAGAATTTCGGTAAGACGACACGAGTAAAACCTTGAACATTACGTGGTTACTACTACGAGAATTTATATTGAGAGTTAAATCCTTCTCACTTTCTCACCCTGTATAGCATCGTTTAAGAAAATATTAGAACTGACACATCTTCAATTTATACGTGAAGAAATCGGGTATGAGAACCCCTAGCATGTTTGTCTGTGATATTATCTGAATACTACGTTTCTTTTCATATTCTTAGACTTCACTTATGCCTGATAGTTTTTATACTTTTGACCTATTTAGATCCAATTACACTTTGGTGATTTTAGCTGTTTCTTTGCCTGGTGGCTGGCCCTTCCTGATTTGTTTATTTGACACTATGGAGCATCTTTTGAGGTTTGGGATAGTTTCCCGTATTAATTGTAAATATGTTTCTTGTCAAGAGCTTTTGATTATGACATGTAATAATCTGGAACTATTATATTATGTTTGGGTTGCAGCCCTGAGGAAGTTATTGGGTCAAATATTGACCAGACGAAACACGTGTTGGCTGCAAGATTGCGTGGCTACATGTAATATGAAGATTGTACCCTACAGAAGGATGTAAAGGATGTATCCAATGAAGACGACAATTGGAATGATTCTGGAATAAAACTTTTCTGTCTTAGCAAGATAATATAAGACTGAGTAATTGATTGGACTTATGAGTGCTCGATAAAATCCTTTGGTTTTGTTTCAACCTTCTACATGCTTGAGCGTCTGTATGAGCAGTTTACGGTACTCGATCAGTATTTCCTTACACTGGGTACAGCTGTGAAGGACCTGAGGTTACATGCGGAGCAATGGGAGCTAGTTAAAAGCTTGACAGACATGCTTCGTCCTTTTGAGGTCTTCACGCGTGCAGTCAGCAGGGAGGACTGTAATTTGGGAAAAGCTATCCCATTGTTGCGCATGCTGGAGCACAAACTGAAGGCGGTGTCTTCTAAGTTTCAAAAAGATGAAGAAAAGCAAGAAGCTTTTGTTTTGGCGGAGAAATTATTAGAGCGCCTACTTGGCGATGAACGTCTTCAAAAGATCCACTCAGAACAGCATTACATTTGTGCTACTATTCTGCATCCACGCTACAAAAAGGCGCTGGCAGGCAGTGCATTATTTCCTTTTGGTGATGAAGATGTTACAAAGTACAAACATTGGCTAGCCTTGTCAGCCATGAGGTTTGAAAGAGAATGGCAGCAAATTCAAGGAAGAGGCAGTACATCAGCATCAGCAGGCCATCCCCAGTCAAAAGACTCCACTTCTGCACCTGTGGCTGTGGCAGAAGTGACCTCTCAGCCGTTAAAGACACCGGCAACCGGATCATCTGCACCAGACACAACAGAAATATCGGGTGATGATAGTGAAGAGGATTGGCTAGCTGAGCTTGGGTTTGGTTCTCCAAAGGTCCGAGCAAAAAGTAAGCAAAGTGGAGGAACCGTGGAGAACCTTGAGTCGATGGTGCAGGACTATCTGAATGACTCAACAGAGGTCTATGTTAATGCTGACCCATTGGCGTATTGGCATGGGAAAAAAGAATTGTGCCCAGAGATCACCAACCTGGCTATAAATTACTTGTCTTGCCCACTCGCAAGCGTGTCTTCTGAATGTGTTTTCAGTGCTGCTGGTGGCATTGTAACTTGCAAACGGACCCGCCTCTCGCCCAAAAATGTGGAGAGGTTAACAATGATCAAGATGAATGAGCACCTCATACCACCAGATTACAAAGTACCAGATTACACGACGGAAGAAGACGAGCAGGACAGCAACTTAGATGAGGGAATTTCTTCTGTGTTAGGTGCCACTGACCTACTCCTGCCTGAATTCGCAGAGTATGAGGACGAACTCTTCTTCCCTGACACCGAGCCCTGAAAATGAGCCAATGAATCAAGAACTTTCTTTTTCGTACTTATTCACTTTTATTCCTGTGTTTCTGTCTTTCTTTGTTTTGCACAGTTAATATAATTAAAACTTTAATCACTAGTATTTTTGCTTTTTGGCTGTTTGGGGGTCTTCTACTTGTTTTCGCCTGGGTTAACGGCTCAGGGGCCATTGCTGGGAAGGTCTAATACCGGATAAAACTGGTTTGGACAACATCCATGAGGAAAAAGTTTTTTCATTTTCTGACATTTCGCTCCAAGTAGCGTTTTCGGGGGCCTGTTTGGGGGGCTTCCTGGTGTTTGTGGGTGGGTTTCGGGGTCTGGGAGCAACGCTGGGTATGGATAGTTTTGATAGCAAGAGGTTTGATGGGAATCCATGGAGGCAGAGGGGAGTTAGGGCCTAGCTGCAAAGCGCGCACTGAGTGATTTTGCAAATTTTCAGGAAAGTGACAAAGTCGACATTTTTGTACTTTTGCTTTTTGGCTGTTTGGGGGTCTTCTACTTGTTTTCGCCTGGGTTGACGGCTCTGGGGCCATTGCTGGGAAGGTCTAATACCGGATAAAACTGGTTTGGACAACATCCATGAGGAAAAAGTTTTTTCATTTTCTGACATTTCACTCAATGTAGCGTTTTCGGGGGCCTGTTTGGGGGGCTTCCTGGTGTTTGTGGGTGGGTTTCGGGGTCTGAGAGCAACGCTGGGTATGGATAGTTTTGATAGCAAGAGGTTTGAAGGGAATCCATGGAGGCAGAGGGGAGTTAGGGCCTAGCTGCAGAGCGCGCACTGAGTGATTTTGCAAATTTTCAGGAAAGTGACAAAGTCCACATTTTTGTACTTTTGCTTTTTGGCTGTTTGGGGGTCTTCTACTTGTTTTCGCCTGGGTTGACGGCTCTGGGGCCATTGCTGGGAAGGTCTAATACCGGATAAAACTGGTTTGGACAACATCAATGAGGAAAAGCCTTTTGGCACTTTTTGTAACTTAGGGTTCGTTAGGGTTAGCCCTAGCAGCAGGATTGCATGTGTTTCGTGGTGTTCTTGATTTTTGCAACTGAGTTCTGGGGTCTTAGAGCACTCTTGGGAATGTGTAATTTTGGTTGCAAGTGATTTGAAGAAAATCCATGGTGGGAAAGGGGGGGATCACTTACTCTGTGAGAGGCACTTAGTGTTGAAAACATTTAGCCATTGACATTTAAAGGAAGAAAATGACACAGACTTAAGTTTCAGGAAAACAAACTTACTGTTAAACCCCCACCCACCAGACTCAAAAGCAGTAAAAAACAGGTATGCTCAGATAGTTTCAAAAAGTATATTTCTGTAGCTCTGTAGCCCTAACAAAATAATCTCCCGCAAGACCCTCCCTAACCCCAACGATTGTCCTTCAAAAGTCCCAAAAAGAACCCAACTCCCAATTCCCACCCCCCAAAAGTTTCTAAAAAAGGGGCAAGGGACACTACGGCAGGATGCTGTTCACTGTAGCGGCCAGGGCATCATACTCCTGGCGGAGTTTGGCATGGTCGGAGCGGAGGCCCTCCACCAAGTTCTTATAAGTAAGACCTCCTGCTCCAGGTAGGACACTCTGAGGCATAAGCGGCGCTGGCGTGCCTTGCAACTCCTGTGGGGGGCAGCTGATGTCTTTGCTGCTCGGCGGTGGCGGTTGGTTTTGGTAGCCCGGCTCCGTACCGCTGGAGCACTGCGCTGGCTGGCTGCCCGTGTGGGCCCGGAGGAGGATGCAGCTGTCGCAGTAGATGTACTAGTAGACTGCGTATCCTCCTCCTCCAGGGCCAGCAGCCGCCGATATTCTGCGACAGTGGCATCCAGCCTCCGTTGCCGGGCCATTCGAGCCTGCTCCTTCCTTGATGGTTTGTTAGATTTGGATGGAGCAACTATATAAAGAAAGAAAAACATAGTCTGTAACCAATGCTCTTAAGATTAACACAAAATGACTGAGCAGAAAGTTGTGTCACAGTACAACTAGCAACTTGAAAGCACAGTACATAACTATTAAGGCCAGTATCTATCTAACCTCCCACTTCTTCATCCTTGCTCTAACATTAGTGGGAGTTTAAGGAACAAATTCTACGAGCACTATGGACTTCCATTACAGTCGACTATGACAGTACACCAGTCTTATTCTTCTTCTTCTCTCTTGTTTAGGAAAATTGGTACGTTATCTTCTGCAAGCCGGCATAATGCCAGCGCAGTGAACTTGTACCCGAGAAAAACAGACGCACACCATGATGAGTGAGACAGACTTGCGTTACTGTACCGGTACAGTACATGCAGGTGGTGAAGCTCATATTTTTCTATTACAGGTGGCACTGAGAATACTCCGTTAAAAGGGCTACTGCTTAATTAATTTAACTTTCACCCTACAATGCAAATGAGTACTAGAGAAGGAAAAAGAAGAAACTAAATAATCTGATTATCTATCACTTCACATGGGATGTATTTGATTACATATGGGATGACTTTAGATGCTTTGCTTTTTATTGAGTGAACAGTGATACACCCATACATGAATAACGTACTACTACTAAACTAAAATTATAAAGAGAGGTAGGGAGTGTCCACCGTAATAACCGGATATATGCTGTGCTTGCAGTTGCAATACAAACTACTGCTACTATTCATGGTAGTATTTGGACAAAATTACAACTTCTTTTCCTTGCCTTTCCTACACTGGAACGGACGTGCGGGTGCGGTGTTACATGCTCTTCAAAGTAACACTTAGTTCATCCAGTGACCATCTACTCTCTCTAGATACACATATGCTATCTAAGAGTCAGATAGTACCATGATCCAGGCATCCATCCATTCAAAGTATATGCACATATACAGTTTCTGTTTCACCCATCAAGGCTGTTCTCCTTCCACCCATCCTTGCTTCATCATTCACCCAGCCATGCACCATACCATATTCTTTCCTTCCCAGCCACCTCGGGGACCAAGCAAACACATATCATTCTTCTTTGCCAGTCATCATTAAATTTCTCGTCCTTCCACACTTACTTACACCCTTCTTTCGCTTTTCGTTCATCCCATCCATCAAGTTCATCTCAGATCTGATTGGGATTCTTCTCGCCAAAAACTTCACAGCTAAGTCGAAGTACATTTAGAGGAGGCTACTACCTGGTTGATTTATAATACACCCGTGCAGAAAGCACACTCTGCAGTCTTCAATCTCAATAAGTAAGGAATATATAGCTTACCTCTGCCCGCCACCACCGTGTGAACCCTCACAGGCACATTGGTGTCGTCCGGCACTTGCACCGCCTCCTCCCCAGAAGTGTCCTCCTCATCCAGTACCACCACCTCTGCGCTGGCCCCGCCACCAGATGTTCCACCTACAAAGTACATTTAAGATTGTTACAATACACCACTCACTACTATATAATATTTGGTCTAGGAATAAATAAATGTGAAAAAAACAGAAAACAATGTAATAATTTGTGACTGTCTAATCTAAAGTAAAAATGTTCCTTTTTCCAGGGAAGGCTCAGTGCATAGAGCTATTGCTGACTAGAATGGGAGTCCAATGGAATTGCCAAATGTGCAATCTTAGTTAGCTACATAGACAGACTAATAAGAATAATCTAGTAATACCACAGGGAGTCATAGTCGAGGCAGGATAAGAATTAAGATACAGTCTACAAGAAGATCAAAGACGATTTAGAAAAAATCGAATGAGGAACGCTAGGAAAAAATAGGTACTCTATATTAAAATGAAAACTTACTGGGGCCAGCAAAGGAGCCCTCGCCTGGCCGATCCTGGCCTTCTACAGCAGCAGCAGCAACCACCTCCTCCTCTGTCCTCTTGCCCCTGGTGGGAGCTGATGTACAACATGAAAGAAAGAAAGACACGAAAACATGGATGATTGTTGTCAACCAAATCAAACATTTCAAAAGAACAATAACAAAATATTTTGGCGAAATAGCAAATAGACAACTATTCCACGGGATATATTGACCGATTCCATGTGGCCTACTACGATATTAGTATTACTTGATTTGCGGACCGTCGACTTGGAAAGTTCTTATGTAACTCACTAAACAAACTACTAAAAAGGTTCGCCTAGGACTGGCAGGCAGCAGTCCGCAGCACGCAAAGTGACAGACAATTAAGACAAAGTCCATCGTGATTGCAGATCAGCGACAACACTAAAAAGTTTCCTACTACATTAACCAGTCATTAAAATACTCAAACTATCAATCCTCCACCACTATTTCTTCTTATCGCCATGTGTACAAAGGAAGGACTAGACTTGAGTCTGTAGGGGCTGATTTAGAAGCCCCTTGCGGCTCTTTTGCTCCATTGTTGCGTGACTTTTGTGACGCAGCGGCAGGACAAAAGAGGCGCCATGGTGTGGCGTATATTAACAACGTGACGCATATGGGAGATGCATCACGTTGTAAAGCCCTGCGCCATCAGGGGGCGTTCCGGCGCAAGGGAGAGCGTTCCTGCGCAGGAACGCATCCTAAAAGTGGCTAAGTGACATCTACAAGATTTTAATCGATCACTTTGAGGACAATGATGCGTGACTCAAACCCTGCGCCTGCTTGAAGCAGACGTACGGCTTGACGCAGGATTGGGGAGATAGAGCACCCCAGAGCATTGCTGGAGCTGTACCATCGTTGCGACGCAACTCCAGCAATGCGCCGCCTTTACGGCACAGAAGCGTAACGCTTCGGTGACGTTTTGGGCACATGTTGCGCCGCATTGTAAATACGGTGCACCATGGGTGGTGGTGGCGTGGCGCACAATTACTGGCGCATCCCTGCTACTTTGCAGGGATGCGCCGGTAATTAAATATCTGACCCTTAGTGTCTAGCATTACACAGTTGTTTAAACTACACTCATGCATAATTTCACAGGCCAATGAAATGAAGACAAAATCGAAAACAAATAGGCATAGTAGCAGCGCTACTGAGAAGGAGAGCAGTGCACCTGAAATGCACAGAAGATTTTGAAATAAAATGTACCTACAATGTAATCAGCAGCCTTATTGCTCTTGGTAAAAAACAAAAATTTGCAAGATAATAACACACAGAGCAGGAGAAAACAGAGTAGTAAAGAAATAGCTACTACTACTCACCAAGCCCGGGGATCTCAAGGCCGAGCAGGTCCAGCAGATCGCGTTCCCGGTCCAGGATATCCGTCCAACGGTGGGTGACTTGGTTGTAGGTGCGCCGGACCCGAGATTGTTGGTACATGGACCGGCACACCTTCTCCCACCGCTTCCGGCGCTCCCGGAGCCCGTAACCGCTAGCGATCTTGCCGCCTGCCATGATGGTCCTGGGGAGGCAGCGCTGAACATAAAAAACTAGTGCCGCCACCTCCTCCGCGCTGAAGATCTCCCGGGGCGCGACATTCTCCCCCCTCAAACGCCCGCACGGGAGCCGGGCACGGGTCCCTTCCCCTTCGCGGGCTGCTTCCCGACTCCCTTTACCATGGTCTGGGCAGAAAGGAAGCTAAATAATAAAGAAGAAATAGAATAGGGAAGAAGAAAAGAAAAGAGTTTAAAAAAGTAGTTTAAAATTAACAAAAAGTAGCAGAAAACACAAAAATATAGAGCTAGAAAAATAGAGGGATAGATAATAAGTAAAATAGATAAAAAAAACTTCAAACAAGCAAAGGATGGCAGAGATTCAGAGAGGATACAGAAAGCATGCCCAGAACCATAGCAATGAATGAGAAACAAGATGGCCGCGCCCGTTCACGACCGCGTGGGTAAGTTCGCGCAAGATTTTCCTCGCGAGCACACGCAAAATTGTACTAGCAAGCCGCACACTTTGCGAGATTACACATAGCGCCCGGAAACGGAATTACGTCACGCAAACAAGATGGCCGCGCCCATGTACGACCGCTAGGGTAACTTCACAAACCTGCGATAATGAACCAGACATAGAAACAACATAGTCGCGGCCGTTGCGAGCCGACAAGTAAGTTCGCAATTGCGAACTGGTACACAAACCTCGCGAACTGGCAGAAACCCTTGCGAACAAAAAAAAAAAAATACGCAAATTCGCGGATTTTGCGGATTGCCAATCCGTAAATACGCAAGTTCGCGGATTGCCAATCTGCAAAATCTGCCCATGCTTAAAAATGACCTATAGTTATGACAAACCGAGGTGTCTTGTGTGCCTCGAGTACATAACATGTCCACTCTCAGAGACTTTTAACAAGAGTGTGTAAGTAGTGACGATGAGAAGGAGGACCAACTCGATATTCACACTCTCAAGTGAACACAACAAAGGATATATGAGAATGTATACCGCTGCGCCAACACACTACATTTCCCGTGAGCTGAAGTGATAGCGCATACTTCTTACGTGGCAGATTCCCTTACGCTGCGTGTCATTAAGAAGTGAGGGGTAGGTGAGGCACACTGTAGGTTGTGATTACATGACTTGGCCCAATTAGTTGACACTCACATTGTGTATTACCTAATACCATCAAACGGAAGAAACATACTGTATATTACATACATTCCCAGAATTTCGATCGAGAAACGCTACTCTGTGATGGCATAAACTACATTTCCCATAAGCCCCGGCTACGGCGCACGGATGTGACTCGCCTCACGCGACCAATCTAAACCGAACGGGAGCTTAAAGATGCGAGGTTTTCTCCGGTCGGCACCTCCCCAAGACAGCCCAGAAGGACGTCTGGAGTACCGATCGGAAGGTAAGCCTCAGCGTGTGAACAGTCATTTTACGAACTACGATTCAGCTTTAAAGTCCCGTGTCCTGATTTTATAACGAGCATCAAGGGACACAAGGGTGAAATGGCGCTAGCAATTCCATTGAAAAACTATCTAATGGCTAGAGTCTATGTGGATATCGAGTCCCCGGCTAGCAGTTAATAGACGGGACTAAAATGGTGAGGCTGTCTATGTAAGCGGGACGGACTTGCTGTATCAGCGTAGCCCTTTTTTAGAGTAACCACAAACGAGTGATTTTTCTCGAAAAGGTGGGGCGTATGAACATGATTACAAGCTAACACATGTGGGCAGTGGTATTAAACATCAAAGGAGGATTGGCCACGGGGATCGTGAAGTACCCCAGATTCTTTTTGAGAACCGGGCGAGATATTGTTAGTTATTGTGTTGACAATGGAGACAGCTCATAATAATATATAGGTAAAAACCATACACCTTTTTAGCTTGCCGCCTTTAGGTGGTATTACGAAGTCAGTGTTTCTGACATGTTGAATTAATCCCTTCTTTTTAATGTTTCCTTTTTGCTCACCAGTGCGGGGCTCCATTTACTTGTGCTATGGCCAGGTGGGGTGGAGTTTTTCTCTCCTACCATTTAGGTAAGTGAGAATGCACACTTTACCAATATGAAAGTGTATGTGTCATTGAATGACACTTGATAGGTATTTTACAAACCTATTACTGGTTCATATAATTAATGGATCTCGTGACCAAACTTACATTTTTTGCTTTGGTTGTCTGTCTTTCTTTGAATCTGTTTGTGTGTCCTCTCATGCTTGTGACGACCTGGAAATCACTAAAGCAAGGAGAATGAAGACCTACTAAATACCCAGGTGATCGTTTTCTTTTTTCACCTATTTATTGAGCAGTCGCGATCATGGTCCTGAAGAAAGCAGCAGGATACCTTAGAGGCTCCACTTTAGTCTGCAGAAACATGTTGACCGTACACAATAATTAGTGGTTATTTGTTGAAGCCACCACTGTTGCACGCATTTTATTGATTTGGGAGTACTAAGGTGTATAATAAAGTTTCTTATTCTTTCTACTATCCAATTTTATCTGTTCATAGCACAGTTCACTTTTTAGTTTTCACACTTTATTTGCACTGCTCTACAGTTGTCTGTCCATACCTAGGTACATTATAGGATTCACTGGGCCTCACTGTTTAGACGAGTTGTTATTTCTGGCTGTCTACAGTGGGTATAAAATCTTACCTTCCCGGTGTGAAGGAACCCAGATGATGAACAGGGCGACAAGTACCGACAACTGATGGGTATTTTTCCATCTAGGAAAGGTGCCCCTATGTAGATAGTGTAACTACACCTAGCTCTTGATCAGGTTTAGAATCTCTACTCTTTTGGTTTTCTTTCCATAGCTTTGAGATACACAAGTTTAGTCAGTTTGTTAGTGACCCACTGCTACCTTTTGTTGTTGTTATTATTGGTTAGGGGCTGTAGCGGTGATAGGTCCTTAAACATCCCCTTGGACCCTCATCTCCCTTTTGTGTTTATGCTCTTGTGCAGTTTCGACTGCGGGCCCTATTTCTTTTAAATGTAACACCCCTGGTGGGACGTGTAATTAAGAAGGGTTTCTTTGACTATATAATATCTACCTGTAGGTGCAGCATATAGGTGGGTTTGGTTTACACTATGGCAACCAATTTAGGGCTGGCTTTTGACAAAGCCGAGATCCAATCCATCCTGTCTGAAAACCCGAGCATACTAGATCTGATGCCAACTATTCAGGTTAATAGTAACGAAGGCTGGGTGAAGATTCGGACATTGAAGAAAAACCATGCCCGGGTATGCGTACACGGTATATCCATGGCTGAATACTTGCGCGGCAACTGCGCTCCAAGTGGTCTCATTGTTACGAACGCACCCCGGTTGTTTTTAGACGATAAAGATTTTTTGCGCGACTGGTCTCTGGTAGCATGAAAATGCACTCGCAACTGGCTCGTTCTGATAATAAAAACAGCAAAAAAAAAACAGCAGACAAGATTCTGGTAGAAATCCAGATCCTTGAGGGCCAAATAAAAACTACTATATCCGGTAAGGCCTTCTCTAAAAATCAGGATGCAGGTAACAAGACCAGCAAAGAGTTTAAAGATTCAATCCTCTTTGCGAAGTTAGAAAAATTTAAGAAAGACCTCACCAAATTTACATTTGAAACGACCTACCCATATACGAACGACACCTATGTACCTATTCCTTATAACAGCAATGAGCGCAGGGGGGGTCAACATATGGGACCTCGAGTTTGGATGACAAATCGAGTGATTCCGATTCAACAAACTCCGGTAACGGACAGGATAGGTACCGAGGGCGAGGTAACTGGAGGAATCGGAGGGGATTCAATCAGAATTTTGGTCAAATACCGTTTCCATCCTGGTGGCAACTGAACCCATGGGGATCTGGAGTACCGCCCTATCCACCACCAATGGGACCGTATGGTCCCCAACAATTCTACCCTGACTATAATCAGCAGCCTTTTTTAGGGTTTGGCCAAGGGAGGATGAGAGGGAGGAGGCGGACCCAGCAACAGGGACATGTCCAGTGGAATCTGCCACCCCAGACAATGGACCTGAGGAACGGGAAGAAGATTTCCAAGGAACAACCAGGGACATCAGTGGGACAAGCCTCGTAATTAATCTAAGCTCCCATGTGCTAACTGACTTGGAAGAACAGGTCCTGAACAGAAGGCTTGGTTTTGTAGCCACCAATGCTGGAGACCCCTATCTCACGCAAATTGAGATGGGGAAGTTCTTCAGAAAAGTTCAGTTACATTTCCTTTTCTCCAAGAACAACGGAGATGTTCAGGATACTATGACAAATGAGGTGAATACAGGCCTGAAGAGACCATCAACTTTCAATCCCACCACTGTAGGGCTCCCTGCTAAGGTTTTGGCCTTTGAGGAGGCAGTGGATCATGATTTAAGGGTCATGTTCCAACAGCATCACAAATCCTTTATTAATTTCTCTAAAAAAGAACAAGAGGCGCTCAACGGCCTAACTGGCAATGAAACACTAACAATCATACCTGCAGATAAAGGTGGTGCCATAGTCCTGTTGGACTCTGGTACCTATCGCGATGAATGCCTTCGCCAATTGAATGACGTAAAATCACACCGCAAACTGACTGATGACCCTACTGAGAGACTTTCCATTGTTATTAGTCATGTTGTGGAAGAGGCCTTCTCTGAGGGATGGCTGACGGCAAAGGAGGCACAATATTTGTGTGCAGTAAACCCGTTAGTGCCATATTTCTATGTACTACCTAAGGTACACAAAGCACAACGGCCCCCACCAGGCCGTCCCATAATATCGGGAATAGGTTCATTATTAGAACCACTGTCTTCCTTTGTTGATTTCTTCCTAAAACCCATCGTTAGGGAGATGCCAACTTTCTTAAAAGATACTAAAGATGTCCTCAGAATGTTGCCAGAGATTGAGTTCAACAGGGATCTGAATCAACTTGTTTCCTTCGATGTGGAATCCCTTTATACTTCTATACCACAGACAGAGACGCTGGAAGTGATAGAGGGCCTATTATTATCAAGGGATCTTGACTCCATTACACCAGTCAATTTGATTATGACGTTAGCTACAATAGCAATGACTGAGAATTATTTTCAGTTTGAGGATTCCTTTTTTCTACAGGTTAGCGGGACCAGTATGGGCAGCGTTTTTGCCCCGAGTCTCGCTAACCTGTATGTACATAAATTTGAACAGGAATATGTCCTCAATGAAACAAATCCTTACCGCAGTAACCTGCGAGTTTGGAAACGTTATACAGACGACGTGCTGGTGGTGTGGCGAGGCACGACAGAGGACCTAGAGAGCTTCCACCTTTGGCTGAACAGGAGAAATCGTTTTTTGCGATTTACTGTGGAGTGTAGTAAACATCAGCTAGCCTTTCTGGATTTACTGATTACACCTACCGACTCTGGCTGACAGTCAGAGTTGTATCGGAAACCAATGGCTAAAAACTCTCTATTAAGCTATGAAAGTTGTCATCCTAAAGCCCTACGGGATAATCTGCCCTATGGGCAATTCCTAAGGATACAACGTAACTGTTCAACTAAATCGTCCTTTGAAAAACATGCCAAAAGTTTAGAGGCGAATCTGATTGCCAAGAACGATCCCAAATACTTGATCCGCAGGTCAAAGAAGAGAGCCTCTAATAATAATCGAGAGAGCTTGTTAGAATTGTGCCCTCCAAAAGGGAAACCAGATCGAATCACATGTGTGAATACTTTTTCCACACAATCAAATAAAGTTCAGCAAATCGTGGGAAACATTGGGCAATCCTTAACACAGGGACAGACAAACTACCTCCACCACTTTTTGCTTGGAAAAGGGGCCAGAATCTGAAGGACCAATTGGTCCATACAAGACCAAGAATGATTACTCAACGAGCGGTGGGAACCCTGTGGGACATGCCAGTAGTCACGGGTCACCATCCTTGTGGCAACTGTGCTGCCTGTCCACAAACTTAAAAAACAACAAGCATCGATATAGGCACCGACCGTCCGTGGCTACAGCGACGGTTTACGAACTGTAACAGCCTCAACCTTGTGTACCTTATTGCAGGTCCCTGCAATATGAGGTACGTAGGGATGACCACAAGGAAGATAAAGATTCGGATTTCTAAGCATAAAGCTCAATTAGGTGCCAGCGACAAGCGACAAAGCTGACGAACCACTTCTTAGAAGTGGGTCATGGGCCCACTGATCTCAAGTGGACTGTGATCGAGCAGCCAATGATCCCCACCCATATAACAGATGTGAAGAAATTTCTGTTCAGGCTTGAGCAGAAATGGGTGTATAAATTGAACTCAGATAAAGTTGGATTAAATGAGGACATTCCATGGATGTCGCTGTGATGAACTCATTGATGGCGTGGAGATGCTCGCTATTTTTGCCCTTTTTCACTGTGATAATCTATAAGGTACATTACTTATAGCTACGGTAAACCGAGGTGTTCCATGTACCGTGAGTAAATATTATGTCCCCTTCTTGACATTTTAATAACAGTGACGATGAAAATGACCTATAGTTATGACAAACCGAGGTGTCTTGTGTGCCTCGAGTACATAACATGTCCACTCTCAGAGACTTTTAACAAGAGTGTGTAAGTAGTGACTATGAGAAGGAAGACCAACTCGATATTCACACTCTCAAGTGAACACGTAACAAAGGATATATGAGAATGTATACCGCTGCGCCAACACTACATTTCCCGTGAGCTGAAGAAATAGCGCATACTTCTTATGTGGCAGATTCCCCCACGCTGCGTGTCATTAAGAAGTGACCGGGTCTTCGTGGGGGTAGGTGAGGCACACTGTAGGTTGTGATTACATGACTTGGCCCAATTAGTTGACACTCACATTGTGTATTACCTATTAACATCAAACGGAAGAAACATACTGTATATTACATACATTCCCAGAATTACGATCGAGAAACGCTACTCTGTGATGTCATAAACTACATTTCCCATAAGCCCCGGCGACGGCGCACGGATGTGACTCGCCTCACGCGACCAATCTAAACCGAACGGGAGCTTAAAGATGCGAGGTTTTCTCCGGTCGGCACCTCCCCAAGACAGCCCAGAAGGACGTCTGGAGTACCGACCGGAAAGTAAGCCTCAGAGTGTGAACAGTCATTTTACGAACTACGATTCAGCTTTAAAGTCCCGGGTCCTGATTTTATAACGAGCATCAAGGGACACGAGGGTGAAATGGCGCTAGCAATTCCATTGAAAAACTATCTAATGGCTAGAGTCTAGGTGGATATCGAGTCCCTGGCTAGCAGTTAATAGACGGGACTAAAGTGGTGAGGCTGTCTATGTAAGCGAGGCGGACTTGCTGTATCAGCATAGCCCTTTTTTAGAGTAACCACACATGAGTGATTTTTCTCCAAAAGGTGGGGCGTATGAACATGATTACAAGCTAACACATGTGAGCAGTGGCATTAAACATCAAAGGAGGATTGGCCACGGAGATCGTGGAGTACCCCAGATTCTTTTTGAGAACCGGGCGAGATATTGTTAGATATTGTATTGACAATGGAGACAGCTCATAATAATATACAAGTAAAAAACCATTCACCTTCTTAGCTTGCCGCCTAGGTGGTATTACGAAGTCAGTGTTTCTGACATGTTGGATTAATCCCTTCTTTTTAATGTTTCCTTTTTGCTCACCAGTGCGGGGCTCCATTTACCTGCACTGTGGCCAGGTGGGGTGGAGTTTTTCTCTCCTACCATTTAGGTAAGTGAGAATGCACACTTTACCAATATGAAAGTGTATGCGTCATTGAATGACACTTGATAGGTATTTTACAAACCTATTACTGGTTCATATAATTAATGGATCTTGTGACCAAACTTACATTTTTTGTTTTGGTTGTCTGTCTTTCTTTGTATCTGTTTGTGTGTCCTCTCATGCTTGTGACGACCTGGAAATCACTAAAGCAAGGAGAATGAAGACCTACTAAATACCCAGGTGATAGTTTTCTTCTTTTTACCTATTTATTGAGCAGTTGTGATCATGGTCCTGAAGAAAGCTGTAGGATACCTTAGAAGCTCCACTTTAGTCTGCAGAAACATGTTGACCGTACACAATAATTAGTGGTTATTTGTTGAAGCCACCACTGTCGCACGCATTTTATTGATTTAGGAGTACTAAGGTGTATAATAACATTTCTTATCTTTTCTACTACCCAATTTTATCTGTTCATAGCACAGTTCACTTTTTAGTTTTCACACTTTATTTGCACTGCTCTACAGTTGTCTGTCCATACCTAGGTACATTATAGGATTCACTGGGCCTCACTGTTTAGACGAGTTGTTATTTCTGGCTGTCTACAGTGGGTATAAAATCTTACCTTCCCGGTGTGAAGGAACCCAGATGATGAACAGGGCGGCAAGAATCGACAACTGATGGGTATTTTTCCACCTAGGAAAGGTGCCCCTATGTAGATAGTGTAACTACACCTAGCTCTTGATCAGGTTCAGAATCACTACTCTTTTGGTTTTCTTTCCATAGCTTTCAGATACATAAGTTTAGTCAGTTTGTTAGTGACCCACTGCTACCTTTTGTTGTTGTAATTATTGGTTAGGGGCTGTAGCGGTGATAAGTCCATAAACATCCCCTTGGGCCCTCATCTCCCTTTTGTGTTTATGATTATGTAAGAGTAACCATCTCCTCAGATCAGAGTGAAGCATTTCATTAGGCAAGAATGAACATTCATTTAGGCAAACATCTCATAAGCTGAACATAAGCATTTCATCATATAACGGTGGGCCGTGAATCATAAGCTCCTTAGGCAGAGATAACCAATGCATCAGGCAAGGAGAAACATTTCAGCAGGCAAAATATAAACCCGGCCAAAAGCAAGGATGAGCAATTCATTGGGCACAACATGAACAATCCCTTAATTTGGGGCCTAGCAGTAACTGATAATCACCTTTACCCCATGCAGGGGTTAACCTTCGTGGCCCAGTAGTCACTAGAAGGCCTTACCCATGTTCAGAGGGCCCTCTTGGGGTTAATTATGGCCAACGGGGCCCAACAACAGTCTGTCCCAGGGGAGGGGCGAACTAATCCTTCTCCGGCCTTCCGTCCTCCTCCCCGGGGGTTACCTTAATCTTCAGGCCTCCTCGGCCCCTTGCGGCGGTGATTCAGGAAGGGAGGGCTCTCGTTCTTCTCAGAGAGCCCTCCGGTGACTCGAGTGCTCTCTCCAGGCCGGTGGCGGTTGGCAGGGCTCTAGGCTCACTCCGAGCCCTCGCGCCAGTGTCTCGCTCGGTCCCGGGCCTCCTTTGGGCCTGGCAGCACCCGGGGACCAATGAGGGCGTGGGCGCTCCCGCAGCCACCCATGGCAGCGCGGCCTGCGGGGGCACGGTGTCGGCGGCCAATCAGAGCGCGGCGGGGGCGGAGTCACTTCCGACGCCCCCGTCACGTGAGGCAGGCCGGTTGGCTTCAGGCCTAGCGCGGTCTCTATGATGTTGGGCCAGGCTGCAGCGGTGACGGGGCCCTAGGCGCAACAGAGGACACGCCTCTCCTCAACTTTCTCCTGGGCCGGGCGCAGTGGCGGCCCTCTCCTGGCACCGGGGGCCGCCAGGGGGCAGATGACACAGGGGCAGCGCTTCAGAGCTGCACACAGCGTTCGGTCCTCGCAGCGCCTCGTGGGGGAAAGGAGTGCTTGGAAGTACCACACAGGCCGTCGATGTCAGCGCTTCACAGGACTCCGCAGGGGAGCGCTTGAGGGCAAAATTACAGCGCTTCTCAGGGGATAGAGTAGGAGAGCGCTGATAGCCAGTTCAGGCAAGGCAGGACATTGCAGGGGCCCAGGTGAAGGCAGAGGGGCACAGGGGTGATGCAGCCCAGTACCTGGTTGATCCCCAGTAGTCCTGGTTAGAGCAGGTGGGTTTCTTCTTGGCACTTGGTGGTTCTGGCACCCTTTGTAGGTAGTTTCTTGAGGGGGGGGGTTCCCCACCCGCCGGGCCAGATCAGTGGGCTGGTTCAGTGTTCCTCACACAGCTTGGTGGGCAGCGCCTAAACCCTGTCACCCCCAGTGGCATAGGTTCCTGACTAGGCCCTACCGCCTAAGTCTCCTGCGTAGGTTCCCCCAGGTCAGTGATGCCCCAACTGACTAAAAACTGTCCCTCCTTTCTTTATATATGCCCAGGTCAGGTGACCACCCTCTAAGGCGGCAAAAGCAGACCCCCGCCCCTATTCTAGAAGGTTCCTGGAGCTTCCTTATTTTAACTATGGGCAGGCAAGGCAGGCTGGTATTGCAAAAATGTTTAAGGGTTTCAGCCAGCTCCTGGCAACTAGGGTGCTACTAAAAAGACCACGCTGCAGTAGCAGGGGCCTGTGGCAGCCATGTTGGAAGTAGAGAGCACCTGCGCCTTAGCATTGATTAGCAATGGGAAGGCGCTCAGAGACCTAAGGTCAATGAAAAAGAAGGTGGGAAAAATGAGGCAAGGGCGAAAAAAATAGGGAAAGACCACCCTAGGGTGACAGGTCTAACAGGGAGCAAACAAAGAGGGCTGCCATATGGAGCCGGATGCTGTGCCTGAATTTAGTACTGGGAGGGGGAGGGGGTGGTGGGGTTCGTCCCAGCACTGCGGAAAGGCCACCAGCTGGACCCACATGTTCATCCACAATGGCAGTGCATTTTCAGACCTTGCGTCCCTAGGCACAGGATTGCTTCCCAGGGCAGCTGTCTGCACAAGAGAAAGACGATGTAAGCCCAACCAGGTTTCTGCCCAACAGGCACATGTAGTGCTGGTGGCAGGGGGCCGTGGCATGACGCCTGTGACCAGCCATAGTCAGCTGCTCTAGGTGACACCAGGTTTTTTTGGGTTTTTTTTTTAAGAGAGGGTGACAGGGACTACATTTAAAAGAGTTTGAGCTATTGACATTGCAAAGGACAACGCCTTTTATTTTTGTTTTCGTTTTTATAACATAAATAAAAGGCATTGTCATTTACAATGCCAATAGCTTAAACTCATGTAAATGCGAGACCTATTGTATTGCAAATGCTTGTTGTCTGAGCTAAGGATGCGGTTATGTTGTTTTGGAATGTAAGGTTTCAAGTTTTTGGCCAGATAAAATCATAGGGTTGGCAATGAACTATGTGGAGACTGTTGTCTGTTTCAGAAGAGAAGCACCATATTATATAGTTGGTGTTCTGCATTCAATATGTGGAATATGTGTAATTGAATCCTGGAGGGGCAGGTGGAAGAAGCAGCCGCAGTTACACCTGCAACAATCAACCACTGGAATTATATTAAGACTTTACAGAGGTCATCGGTCTCCTGTATACAACAGAGACCCTACGTATTGATTGTGTGAACAACTCCTGAGGCGGAAGCCGGGAGTAGCTAATTTTTAATAACTGTGTTCGTTTTTACTGTGTATATTGTGATTTTAAACTACTGCACTCTAAAACTTTCTTGGCATCACCTGGCTGGAGCGTAGTGGCAGACTGCTTGCTGCTTCGTTTCCTGATCGCGTCCTGCCGCCATTCCCTTGCTCGAGGGACCCGCCAGACACGCCCACTGCGGCTGGCCACGCCCCCCTCCCAGTTTTCGTATAAATTGAGCGCCAAAGCGCCAGCGCTTCATTGATTGTGTGAACAACTCCTGAGGCGGAAGCCGGGAGTAGCTAATTTTTAATAACTGTGTTCGTTTTTACTGTGTATATTGTGATTTTAAACTACTGCACTCTAAAACTTTCTTGGCATCACCTGGCTGGAGCGTAGTGGCAGACTGCTTGCTGCTTCGTTTCCTGATCGCGTCCTGCCGCCATTCCCTCGCTCGAGGGACCCGCCAGACACGCCCACTGCGGCTGGCCACGCCCCCCTCCCAGTTTTCGTATAAATTGAGCGCCAAAGCGCCAGCGCTTCATTGATTGTGTGAACAACTCCTGAGGCGGAAGCCGGGAGTAGCTAATTTTTAATAACTGTGTTCGTTTTTACTGTGTATATTGTGATTTTAAACTACTGCACTCTAAAACTTTCTTGGCATCACCTGGCTGGAGCGTAGTGGCAGACTGCTTGCTGCTTCGTTTCCTGATCGCGTCCTGCCGCCATTCCCTTGCTCGAGGGACCCGCCAGACACGCCCACTGCGGCTGGCCACGCCCCCCTCCCAGTTTTCGTATAAATTGAGCGCCAAAGCGCCAGCGCTTCATTGATTGTGTGAACAACTCCTGAGGCGGAAGCCGGGAGTAGCTAATTTTTAATAACTGTGTTCGTTTTTACTGTGTATATTGTGATTTTAAACTACTGCACTCTAAAACTTTCTTGGCATCACCTGGCTGGAGCGTAGTGGCAGACTGCTTGCTGCTTCGTTTCCTGATCGCGTCCTGCCGCCATTCCCTTGCTCGAGGGACCCGCCAGACACGCCCACTGCGGCTGGCCACGCCCCCCTCCCAGTTTTCGTATAAATTGAGCGCCAAAGCGCCAGCGCTTCATTGATTGTGTGAACAACTCCTGAGGCGGAAGCCGGGAGTAGCTAATTTTTAATAACTGTGTTCGTTTTTACTGTGTATATTGTGATTTTAAACTACTGCACTCTAAAACTTTCTTGGCATCACCTGGCTGGAGCGTAGTGGCAGACTGCTTGCTGCTTCGTTTCCTGATCGCGTCCTGCCGCCATTCCCTTGCTCGAGGGACCCGCCAGACACGCCCACTGCGGCTGGCCACGCCCCCCTCCCAGTTTTCGTATAAATTGAGCGCCAAAGCGCCAGCGCTTCATTGATTGTGTGAACAACTCCTGAGGCGGAAGCCGGGAGTAGCTAATTTTTAATAACTGTGTTCGTTTTTACTGTGTATATTGTGATTTTAAACTACTGCACTCTAAAACTTTCTTGGCATCACCTGGCTGGAGCGTAGTGGCAGACTGCTTGCTGCTTCGTTTCCTGATCGCGTCCTGCCGCCATTCCCTTGCTCGAGGGACCCGCCAGACACGCCCACTGCGGCTGGCCACGCCCCCCTCCCAGGCACAGACCTCCACTACAAATTATGAGCTCTGGCAGGCAGCGCAGCGGACGAGCGCAGCGGGCGCGACGATTGCGCGCCGAAGGCGCGCATAAGGCAAGCTCGTCTGCGCTCGTCCGCGCCTCGGCAGCGCCCGGAGCGACCCCGGAGGCTCCTGTCTCCCTGTCCAGCACCAACCCTTCGCTTTTGGCGCGCGAATCTCTACTTCACCTCAGAGACTTCGCTCATGAAGGCCTTCTGTCCTTCTCTGACACCGCATATCCGTTACATGATTTTGCCTGCAAAGGTTTACTATCAGGTGGCCTGCTGAATGTCAGGTCACTACCTAAACACGCTAATGAAATCTCTCAGCTTATCGACAATCACCATCTTGACGTACTATTCCTGACGGAGACATGGACCCACTCCGACTGCAATATAGAGTTGGGCTGGGCATGTCCACAAGACTTTAAAATCCTGCATCTCCCTAGACCCAAAGGTCGGGGTGGTGGAGTCGGTATAATATACAGAGCCTCCTGGTCCATAAATATCCTTGATATGGACCCAGTGGCCGGTACGGAAATACTTGGACTCTCAATCAACTGCCACGCCGGAACAACTTTCACGGCTGTGATCTGTTACCGCCCACCGGGAGCCTTCAACTCCTCTCAGCAGCAATCGCTCCTCACCATCCTTACCAATATGGCTACCACTCATAATAAGCTGATCGTTTTAGGCGATTTTAACCTATGGCCTAACGGTAGCCTAGATTCAGCTCTCAATAATCTTCTACTTTCCTGTGAAGGTATGGGACGCTCCCAATTGGTTAATAAACCTACACACTCTGCAGGGCACTTGCTCGATCTAATTTTTTCCTCTCCCCAGTTAGTAGCGCTGAGCGACATTCTGCCTATGTGCTGGACCGACCATGCGCTTATTAAATTTTACATAGTCAGTAGCAAGACCAGCAGATCATCTCCTAGCTCCGGCCCCGATTTTCTGTATAGAGACTGGAAAGCTCTGGACAAACTAAAGCCGTCCGGTACGGTTTTTGAGGTGGCAGACAGCTTTTCCGTTACTCAGTCGGTAGAGGATAACTATCAGTCCCTTTGTACCAGGATCTTAAACATCTCTGAACGCCTCGTTCCTCTGAAAAAGGGCAAACCAAAGAGACGAGCTCCTGCCCCTTGGTTCGATGATTCATTGAGAGCACTCAAACTAGCCTGCAGACAAGCAGAGAGAAGGTGGAGGCAAGGCTATTTCGACACCAACAAAACTCTTTGGAAAGATAACCTTCGGGCGTACAAAACTGCTATCGCTCATAATAAGGCCAACTTTTACTATTCCACCATCACAAATGCCACCAATAGTTCGAAAAGTATTTTCCAGATACTTAAGAACCTAACTCATCCAGACTGTGTCATTTCTACGCAGCCCCCCACCCAAGCCCTCTGTGATAACCTTGCAGTATTTTTTATCAATAAAATAAACACTATCATTCAAAACTTGAAATCACCTCCCTCTCTCGGAGCCACCTACACTCAGGGACTTAGCTCCAGCTCTCAGATCTTGACGCCTCTCGGTTCCGGCTTGTCGACCAGACTACGGGAATTTCCTCCTATCCCGGTCGCCGAGTTTGACAGATTGGCGCTTGCAATTACCTCAGGCTCCCCGCTCGACCCCCTGCCTCCAAAGATTTGGAAAAGTTTTGGAACGGAACTTTTTGGCACCATGCGCCAAATATGCAATCAGTCCTTGCATAGTGGTTATGTCCCCACTCTGTGGAAACAAGCGCTTGTCACCCCACTCTTAAAAAAACCCTCCTTGAGTCCAGATTGTCTATCTAACTATCGACCCATCTCCCTACTGCCATTTCCAGCCAAAGTTGCGGAACGATGGGTCAGCTCTTGTCTTTCCAGGCACCTAGAACAGAACAACTTCCTAGACGACTACCAGTTTGGATTCCGCCCTGCCCACGGCACCGAAACAGCGGTCTTGACAGCCATGGAGGACCTTCGCATGCGTGCGGACAGGGGCCAGCCAGTAGCTCTGATACTGCTGGACCTGTCTGCCGCATTCGATACGGTCAACCATGGAACGCTGCTGCAGAGGCTAGGTGAAGCAGGTGTGGTTGGCACAGCGTTGCTCTGGTTCCACTCCTACTTATGGGATCGGAAACAGGCGGTCTCCCTCCCCCCATTCCAATCCTCTTTCGCTCCGGTGCCTCAGGGAGTCCCCCAGGGCTCCTCCATCAGCCCCATTCTCTTTAACGTGTACCTCTTCCCGCTGATCACGTTGATTAAGTCGTTTGGGATCAAAACAATCAACTATGCTGATGATACGCAGCTCATACTCTCTTGGGAAGGAGAGGACTCCATTCCTTTAACTACCTTCCACAACTGCTTAAGAGAGACGGCTGGGTGGCTCCACAGTAATTCCCTCCAGTTCAATTCCTCTAAAACAGAGGTTCTGTTTTGTGCCGGCACACATCTACCCCGCCAGCTTCCGAGTGAATTCTGGCCTCCAGAGACTAGAGACAAACCTCTGCCAGTCTCCTCGGTCCGTAACCTGGGAGCCATGCTCAACAACAAGCTGAGTATGGAAACCCAGGTAACAAAAACAGTGGGGATCTGCACAGCCCTGCTACGTTCCCTGCGTAAAATTATGCCACTCCTTCCCGCACAAGCCCGGGCATCGATAGTCAGGTGTACAATACTCAGTCGCCTTGACTATTGTAATGCCCTGCTCCTTGAGTCCCCAGTCACGCTGCTGGACCGACTTCAAAGAATTCAATCTGCCGCCGCCAAGCTGGCTCTCGGTTGGAGGAGAAGGTCCTCGGCCACAGCAGCCTTGGTTGAGCTACATTGGCTTCCTCTAAAGCAGCGGGTGGCATTCAAGTCCCTCTGCATTGTCTTCAAGGCTCTGCATGGACTCGGGCCTAGACCCCTGCAAGCCTTGTTCCTGTGGTACACTCCCACTAGAGACCTACGATCGTCCTCAGCCTGTCTGGTAAAGGTGCCCAGATTCAATAAAGCCAGAACCGGGGGCAGATCCTTCAGGGTCGCAGCGGCCAAGTTATGGAACAGCCTACCCATGGACATACGCCAGATCTCACAACTTCTTCCATTCAGGAAACGTATCAAGACCTGGCTCTTCCCCTAATCCCCCACCCGTCTGCTAGCTACTCCGGTCTATCCTCAGCAGTACATTCACCAGCGCCAGGAAGCCTGCAAGGTATCAGCTGCGCTTTATAAATATTTAAAATAAATAAATAAATAAATAAATAAATAAATGAGACGTTTAACTTGCAGGAGACACAAAGCAAATATATTTTTTTTAAACGATGCGAGTTGTACCGGAATATGCAAACATATCCATGCATCACGTTTGTGCCGTCCCTCCGCCAACCATTTGCGACTTAAATAAACACGAAAGCCATCAAGCCTAGGTTGCACTCCCGGCAATCTGTTGACACTGAAATTAGGGTAAACTCAGACGTTTAAATTGGTCCCCATTAAAGTCTATGGAGACATTTTATGGTCAGAAAGGGTGAATATGAGCGAGGAGGGTGACGCTCACTAATTACGGTGAGTTGACAGGTCCATAATGTCATGTACAAGCTGGCTAATAGAGTATTATGGGTACTGACCCTCCGCGGGTGTGAAGGAAGCACAGTATACCCTCGAAACTTCCAGGATTAACGTGGTGTGGGCAAGACTGCTGGTGCTGGGTTGAGCAGCAGATCAGTATCCAGTAACTCTAGACATAAACAAACGGCTATACCACTACGTCCTAGTCACTACAGTAAAGCCGTGCAGATGCCAGGGCCATTTTAAGAAGAAACGCTTTTAGTCTTAATTGCGCTAACACTGAAGAAAACGACTCATACACTACTACTTCATGTTTTCTTTTATCAATTTTAAATGTGTTTTATTATTATACGGCTACTTAGTACTGGGAGGGGGAGGGGGTGGTGGGGTTTACAGAGGTCATCGGTCTCCTGTATACAACAGAGACCCTACGTATTGAGAGTGAGACGTTTAACTTGCAGGAGACACAAAGCAAATATTTTTTTTTTTAAACGATGCGAGTTGTACCGGAATATGCAAACATATCCATGCATCACGTTTGTGCCGTCCCTCCGCCAACCATTTGCGACTTAAATAAACACGAAAGCCATCAAGCCTAGGTTGCACTCCCGGCAATCTGTTGACACTGAAATTAGGGTAAAGTCAGACGTTTAAATTGGTCCCCATTAAAGTCTATGGAGACATTTTATGGTCAGAAAGGGTGAATATGAGCGAGGAGGGTGACGCTCACTAATTACGGTGAGTTGACAGGTCCATAATGTCATGTACAAGCTGGCTAATAGAGTATTATGGGTACTGACCCTCCGCGGGTGTGAAGGAAGCACAGTATACCCTCGAAACTTCCAGGATTAATGTGGTGTGGGCAAGACTGCTGGTGCTGGGTTGAGCAGCAGATCAGTATCCAGTAACTCTAGACATAAACAAACGGCTATACCACTACGTCCTAGTCACTACAGTAAAGCCGTGCAGATGCCAGGGCCATTTTAAGAAGAAACGCTTTTAGTCTTAATTGCGCTAACACTGAAGAAAACGACTCATACACTACTACTTCATGTTTTCTTTTATCAATTTTAAATGTGTTTTATTATTATACGGCTACTTAGTACAAAAAGAAGTAGAGCATGCACACCTAATATTTAGTGACAAAGTATAAACAATATTAAACTACTTTAGGGAAAAGTGTTGCTTGTTTTATAAATTGATATATTAGGCCACATGTTATGTATCCCTGTGTATTGCATTCTAGTAAATTAGGCATGAGATGGCTGCACCATTCTCTCTGCTGCAAATTACCTGGGCTCTGTGACTAAAACGCGTCTGCGCGAGCCATGGCGCATACTCAGATACAACTTTGAAAGAGTGGCAGCGCGTGGATTCGTCGAAGGAGAAGCTGTTGCTCCTCTGGCATGTTGATCTAAAGAACTTGAGGTGCCCCGGACATGGAGGTCACAGGGCGCGACCGTGGGGCAATTCTGCAAGGTGAAGTAGTTTTCTGTGAATTTAAGAGGTATAGTTGAGAATGCGTTGCAGAGTGAAAAAAGACATACTGATCTCGGGAGGCTTAAAGGCTGAAAGAGAGACACGATGCACCGTTTTAAATCTACTGTTTGCATTACAATCACACACGTTGTTTTAGTCTTTCCGATTGTGTAAAACACTTCTTACCTTGATGCTTCAGCTATAATAGACCACATAATGGAAGAAAGGCTCCGAGAATGGAGAAGAGGTACCTGGAAGGAAAGGGTATATGAGAAGTTTCATTATAGCTTGGGTGACGAAAACGAATTCTGTGAAACACTGGGATTCTGTGATACTTATGGACACAGTGAGCTTGTGCCACCACGCAGATGTGCATTACTGCCCACGATCTAAGAAGTGCCCACAAATTTGGTGTCTGAAAGAGTTAACTGACAAAAAGAAAATAAGCTCTCGGCATTGTTGTGGCGGAGGCGAGGGAGCGCATTCCTTTGAAGTCTGATGCCGAGGCTCAGACAGATGGTGTGCGATATGCGACGTGGATGGCGATGTGCACGCGCCGGCCTCACATGAACTGTACCCGATCCGCAGTTTTGGGTAGACTTTTGAAAGCCTTACTATAATCTCGACAAACGAGCATTGCTAAAGCAATGCTGTAGTCGAGACCTAAAAACGGGTCACAACAGTTGTCGTGAGCACAGAGGGATTATCTGTTAGCCACAGGAATTCCAGAATGGCAGACAGGTAACCCTTATAAGTGCTTAGGGCAAGGCCTTCCCAGGCTAAAGACAAACAACAACAAACCTGTCAGCAGGCAGAAATGGAGTTTACCGGGTGTGAGGAAAAATAAGCCACAGACATATCCCAAAGGCAGGTGTATACAGTATTAGTGGATAGACACCTGGCTGCCAAGATGACATCACAGACCTCGGGAGGAAGATTAAAAATCCTCAATTGTCTCCGCTAAATCCCCACATATGAAGGTGGAGGGTATGTAGGTTCAGGTGCAGAACACTGCTCTGTTACTGTGACAGGAGATCCTCCTGGAGGGGCTGACTGATCAGAATACCAAACTCCCTGTGCCCAATCCTGAGCAACTAGAATGACATGGAGGTTTTGATCTTCTTGAGAACTCCGGGCAGGAGTGGTGGCAGCAGTCTCACCAGATCAGCGTGGGAGCAGAATGTCAACTTTTCCCAATGCCCCTCTCTAATCCCCACTCTCATCCAATATTTATAAGAATAACAGTTAGGCCCAGTGGGGGGAAAGGGGATGGGAAGTAAAGCACAAGTTACTACTTGTGTAACGATATATCTGTAAGAGACATTAGTTAGTGATAGATTCTATACCTTAGAATATCCCCAGGCGTCAGACTGGATCCGGAAATTTTTGCGTAGCAGTACCCTTGCGCGTCGGTAGGCGTCTGCGGCTTCGCGTCCGTCGTCGGTGTCGTGGGCGCCATGATGACGTCGGAGTACTTAGACGGCGCCTCAGCCTGCTGACGTCAGTTCTTAGACACAGCTTTTCCGCGCCAGAAGCGCTGAGCCATGTTAAAAACCAACACTGGTGCCATTGAAACTAGGGCCCTGAAAGGGGATGACCTTAACCCTAGATATCGGTTCGCAGAACGGGGAGTATCAATCAATCAATCAATCAGGGGATTTATATAGCGCGCTACTCACCCAGAGGGTCTCAAGGCGCTTGGGGGAGGGGTGTCCGCTACTGCTCGAACAGCCAGGTCTTGAGTTGCTTCCTGAAGGAGAAGTGGTCTTGTGTCAGACGGAGGTGGATGGGGAGGGAGTTCCACGTCTTGGCTGCCAGGTAGGAGAAGGATCTTCCTCCCATGGTGGTTCTTCAAATGCGTGGAATGGCGGCGAGGGCGTGGCTGGTCGATCGTAGCTGGCGGGTGGGTGGGAGTGTAGAAGGTCAGGCGGTTGTTGAGGTACTTGGGGCCCAGGTCGTGGAGGGCCTTGTGTGCGTGGGTGAGGAATCGGAACGTGATTCTCTTGCTGACGGGGAGCCAGTGGAGGTCTCTCAGGTGTCCGGAGACGTGGCTGTCGGGGGATGTCCAAGATGAGTCGTGCGGAGGCGTTCTAGATGCGTTGGAGTTTTTTCTGAAGTTTGGCTGTGGTTCCGGTGTAGAGGGTGTTTCCGTAGTCCAGTCGGCTGGTGACGAGTGCCTGTGTGACCGTCTTCCTGGTTTCGGTGGGGAGCCATCGGAAGATCTTTCAGAGCATGCGCAAGATGTTGAAGCATGATGATGAGACGGCGTGGACTTGTCTGGTCATCGAGAGGGAGGAGTCCAGGATGAAGCCCAGGTTGCGTGCGTGGTCCGTTGGTTTGGGTGCGCTGCCCAGGGCAGGGGGCCACCAGGAGTCATCCCAGGCGGAGGGAGTTGATCCAAGGATGAGGACTTCCGTCTTGTCTGAGTTCAGTTTCAGGCGGCTGTTAATCATCCACTCGGCTACGTCTTTCATTCCTTCGTGTAGGTTGGTTCTGGCGGTGGCTGGGTCATTGGTGAGGGAGAGGATCAGCTGGGTGTCGTCGGCGTAGGAGATGATGTTGAGGTTGTGTTGGCGTGCGATGGCTGCAAGGGGGCTCATGTAGACGTTGAAGAGGGTGGGGCTGAGTGATGATCCTTGTGGTACGCCGCAGATGACTTTGGTGGCCTTGGATCTGTACGGGGGGAGGCGGACTCTCTGGGTTCTTCCGGTGAGGAACGAGATGGTCCACTCTAGTGCCTTCTCTTGGATTCCGATGTTGCTGAGGCGCTGCACTAGGGTGCGGTGGCAGACAGTGTTGAATGCTGCGGAGAGGTCCAGGAAGATGAGGGCCGCTGTTTCCCCGTTGTCGAGCAGAGCTCAGATGTCATCAGTGACTGCGATGAGGGCGGTCTCGGTGCTGTGGTTGGCGCGGAAGCCGGACTGCGAGTGGTCGAGGGATCCGTTCGTCTCGAGGAAGGCGGCAAGCTGTCGGTTGACGGTCTTCTCGATGACTTTGACAGGAAAGGGAAGGAGCGAGATGGGCCGGTAGTTCTTGAGGTCGGCGGGGTCTGCTGATGGTTTCTTCAGGAGGGCGCGGAGTTCGGCATGCTTTCAGCTCTCCCGGAAGGTGGCGGTGCTGAAGGAGCAGTTGATGATGTCCCGGAGTTGGGGTGCAATGACCGAGTCGGCCTTGTTGAAGACGTGGTGGGGGCATGGGTCGTTTGGTGATCCGGAGTGGATGGTGTTCATCGTGTGGATGGTGTCTTCGGTGCTGATCGGGATCCAGTCGCGGAGGGTGGTCGTGGGGGGTGTCTGTTCGGTGGTTGGGTGGTCTGTGCGCCGAAGCCGTTGTGTATGTCGGCGATCTTGCTGTGGAAGAACGAGGCGAGAGAGTCGCAGAGGTCTTGCGAGGGAGTGATGTGGTTGTTTCCGGCGCTGGAGTTGGAGAGCTCTTTGACGATGCTGAAGAGTTCCTTGCTGTTGTGTGCGTTGTTGTCGATTCGTTCCTTGAATGCTGTCTTCTTGGTGGTGTTGATCAGCTGGTGGTGTTTGCAGGTGGCGTGCTTGAGGGCGGTCATGTTATCTGTAGTCGGGTTCTTTCGCCAGGCTTTCTCGAGGGTACGGCAGTTTTTCTTGGAGCTCTTGAGATCGTTGTTGAACCAGGAGGCTTTCTTGCTGCCGGGCCTGCTGGGATGGTTTTTCAGAGGTGCAAGGTCGTCAGCGCAGTTGGTGATCCACTGTGTGAGGTTGTTGGCTGCTTGGTTGGGGTCCTTTGAGCTGGCGCAGGGTTCTGGGTCAGTGATGTGGTGAGCTGGTCGGTGGTGATCTTGTTCCAGCTCCTACAGGGAACCTGTTGCGGGTGGTGGTGAGTCGTGGTCTTTCTGAAGCTGAAGTGAACGCAGCTGTGGTCTGTCCAGTGGAGTCCGGTGGAGTGGCTGAAGGAGATGTACTTGCTGGAGGAGAAGACTGGGTCAACCGTGTGTCCGGCGTAGTGGGTGGGGGTGTTCACCAGTTGCTTGAGTCCGAGGTTGGCAAGATTGTCCAGCAGGGTGGTGGTGTTGTTGTCGTTGTTCGGGTGGGTCAGTAAGGAATCTATCACTAACTAATGCCTCTTACAGATATATCGTTACACAAGTAGTAATTTGTGCATCTGAAAGAGACACGTTAGTGATAGATTCCTTACCTTAGAATAGATACCCCAGCAATATCAACCCCGGTGGTGGGTCTGTGAACCAATAATCACACCAGAAAGTCCTGGAGGACAGAACGGCCAAAGAAGCCATCCCTCCGGACTTGACTGTTCAGGCAATAGTGTCTTGCAAACGTGTGCAGCGAAGCGCACGTAGCTGCCTTGCAAATGTCCTGCAAGGGCACTCCCCTGCCCAGGGCAGTTGTAGTCGCCGTGGCCTGAGTGGAAGGAGCCCGTAATCCAACAGGGGGCTCCTTTTTGGCCAAGGAGTAACATGCCTGGATACACAAGATGATCCACCGAAAGATGGTCCGCTTGTGCACCGCCTTCCCCTTCTTAGCGCCCACGCAACCAACAAAGAGTTGGTCATCCACCCGGAACTGGCGTGTGCGATCCAGATAAAAAGAGAGCGCACGCTTTGGGTCCAGACGGTGGAGCCGCTCCTCCTCTTTAGAGGGATGCGGTGGCGGAAAGAAGGTAGGCAAGGTGATAGACTGCCCGATGTGGAAGGCCGTGACAACCTTGGGCAGGAAAGATAGCCTAGTCCGCAACACAACCTTGTCCGGATGGACAGAAAGGAAAGGGGGTTTTGATGAAAGAGCCTGGAGCTCACTCACTCTCCTGGCAGAGGTGATGGCAACCAGGAAAGCAGTCTTCAGAGTAAGAAGGCGGAGAGGACAGTTGTGAAGTGCAACAAAGGGAGTGCACATCAGAAACGTAAGAACAAGGTTCAAGTCCCACTGAGGCATCACAAACGGAACAGGAGGGAACGTGTGTGTGATGCCCTTCAAGAAGGCGACGGCCATCAAACGGCATGTCCATGAGTGTATTCTGGACATCAGCCGAGAAGTTGGCGGATCTCAACCAGGCGTGGCGACGAATCGCCACCGTCGTTGCCATTGCTCTACCCAGTGAGTCGGTGGTATCCAGTCCACACCGAACAGAATAACGTGCCGCATCTCGGCCTTTCACAAGGGCTTGGCCGAGTTTAGCCCGTACCTCCAACGGGCATTCTGGCAGCAAGTCCGCGACCGTATCCCACAGGGAGTGGGTGTAGCGGCCCAAGAGGCATGCGGTGTTGGAAGACCGCAGTCCCAAACTGAGGGAGGAGAATACCTTCTTGCCGTATTGCTCATACCTCTTGGATTCCCTGTCAGGCGGAGCCGACGGGAATGCAGTCTGGGAATTGGAGGCTTGGATCACCAGGCTCTCAGGGGTGGGGTGGGTGGACAGGAAACAAGGGTCGCCCGGGGCGGCCGGGCGGTGGCGTCTGGCCACGTTCCTATCTACAGGCGAACCTGTAGCGGGCCTGGACCAAGTGCCCAAAAGAACGTCGGTCAAGGCCTCATTAAACGGCAGCAGAGGCTCGGCCGAGCTGGACTGCGGTTTAAGGACCTCAGTGAGGAGGTTAGTCCTCACGGCCGCGACGGGGAGTTCAAGGCCCAAGGCCTTGGCCGCCCGCGTCAGCACCACACTATAGGTAGCCCCCTCCTCCGTAGCCACGGTAGGGGGGGGGGGGAGACAAAGCCAGTGTCTGGTGATGTGTCCAGACCACTGGCATCCCCAAGTCCACCTGTCCAGTCCTCCTGGGACTGACACTCCCGTGTCAGAGGGTCCTCAGACCCCTCCCAATCCTCCTCATCACCCATCTCCTGGTATCCAGGGGTGTCAAATGATGGGGCCGGCTCATGAAAGATGAACTCTCCGAACGGCGTCTGAAGCGGCGCCGCACCGGAGCCGGGTCGAGGGAGGCCTCGGGGACGGCGCCGCCCGAAGACGGCACCGGGGGTGACACCAGAGGGGTCGGCGCCGGGGAGGTCGTTAGGTCCACCGGCGACGACCCGGATCCAGTGGGGCCCTGTGGCGCCGGGCCCAAAGGCCCCGGCGGCGCCGAGGCCGAAGCACTCGACGGCGTCGGGGCCAGAGCCCCCGACCCGCTAGGGCCCCCAGACGGGTCCGCTGGGCCCGAAGGCGCCGCGGAGCCCACCGGGGGAGTGAGGGACCTCATGGCCATGAGGGACCTCATGGCCATGAGGGACCTCATGGCCATGAGGGACCTCATGGCCATGAGGGACCTCATGGCCATGAGGGACCTCATGGCCATGAGGGACCTCATGGCCATGAGGGACCTCATGGCCATGAGGGACTGCTCGATCTCCTACGGCGTCACGCGCGGCCAAGAGACCAGAGGGTATGGGGCCGGACGAGATGCCTGCGACTCCGACGGAGCAGCATGGGCGGTGTCACCTGAACCCCCGGCCGCGTCGAGCGAGCATCAGGGGGGGTCGGAAGAGCGATGACGTCTCTTCGACTTCTTATGCTTACCTGACGACTTCGACCCAGAGGAGTGATGTCGACTCCCGGAGCTATGATGGCTCCGCTACCGCGACCAGTCCCTCGACCTCCGTCCGGACCGGGACCTCTCTCGGCGCGGGGCCGACTGCCGGAGTTCGAGTCGCTTGTGGGACCGCTCCCGCCTAGCTTTCGAAGTCAGGGCCCGGCAGTCGGAACAGGTCTTGTCATCGTGGTCGATGCCGAGACAGTGGAGACACCGACGGTAAGGGTCGCAATCCTCACAGGGCTTAAAACCAGGCATCCCTACCGGCACCGTTCGGAGTCGAAGACTCGAAAAAGAATGATCAAAAGAGATCAAAAAGTTTAGTCAAAAAAGACTAAGGTACCACTTTTTCCGGATCTGCGCTGCTGGCGCGGAAAAAAGAAGAACTGACGTCAGCACGCGGAGGCGGCGTCTAAGTACTCAGACGACGTCATCATGGCGCCCACGACGCCGACGACAGACGCGGAGCCGCAGACGACGCCTACCGAAGCGCAAGGGTACTGCTACGCAAAAATTTCCGGATCCAGTCTGACGCCTGGGGATATTCTAAGGTAAGGAATCTATCACTAACGTGTCTCTTTCAGATGAAACAAGTATTCTATCTTCTGTTTCTGCTACTGAGAATCTTTTCACATCTAGTATAAGTTGTTATTCTATCATCTGTGGTGCTTCACAGGAATGGGAAAAAAACTGCAAGAGAACGTTTTACATTAATTCACTTTTCTTTTTAGACTCCATATCCAATAACATAATACAAGCATTTTACATTAGTTCATTTTCCCCAAAAAGAAACTACTGCATGTATCTCTTCTTTCTAAATATCAACAGAAGATTTCTGTTATTATTTGAAAACGATTATCTTGTATTTTCAATCGTAAGCACTATTGTTATGCAAGTTATTTAAACAGTAACAGAAATAAAGCTTTCACAGTTTTTTTTCTTTTTTTTAGGGTACTTGTGTGCTTTCTGCTCTTTTAGCTGAAGTAGAACGAAGAACTTTACTTCAGGAATTTAGGTAGGGATTTATAATCTTCCAGCACTTGGCCGCTAGATAATCCCAGCTTTTCTTGTAATACTCTATTTAAATATAAACGAAAGGGCTACATTTTTCAGCCCGAGGTGATATTTTCTGCTTGTGCGGACTATAGGAGGGGACGGGAATCTATGGAAAAGAAAAGATACTGTACCGCCTCTTGACTGAAAACTCCACCTCTAAAACAGAGGGAAATGGCAGACTCTGGTACAAGACATTACTCGTTTTGGGAAATTTCTTTTCAGGAACAGCAGTGTGACGGAACTAAACGACGCCTGGAAATCGTCAACCCTACCCTGAGTAACGCTCGCGATGAACACTAAAAACAGAGTAGAACATTGAATCCGCTCAGGTGAAGTGCTCTATGCTGAGGGTGAGCGCGCTTAACATTCCTTGGTAGTCTCTCGGTCTGCAACACTATAAAGAAGACCAGAGAGCAGGATTCCTGTGGCCATCTTGGAATTCCTTGAATTCCAGCCTTGCCTCTAACTGGTACCTTTTGTCTTCATTTTAGGTTGGCCCCCAAACCGGAGAGTGGCTGCATTCAGACAGCCTTCCTGTTATGTTAGAATTCTGCTGAGATTTGACAAGTGGTATCAGCAGTAAGGCGTATAAGAGTCCAGAAATTTTACTCGAGACAGAATGCGTCTCTGAGCAAGATACACTTTGGAAACTCCAACTCGCAAAGTGCTGATATTGCATGTTCTAGGCAGAGGTGAACAGACTGAGCCAAGATTCTCAGCATAAGAGGAAGAGACCTTGCACAACTTCCAGATGTAGTTGTCATTTGTGTTTCTAGCTTTCAGTGAGCCTGCTAGTTACTTCACCACCAGGAAAATGTCCTGGTGATCCAGCCATGTCAAGAGGCGCAGGGCCTCCTGGCCCAGGGTCCACATCCACACCCCTGTTTGTTGCAGTAAAGTGTAGCGATGTTGTTCATTAACATCTAACCCATTCATCTCTTGATGGATGGGAGGAAGGCTTTCAATGCCACGTTAATCACCCTCAGCTCCCGGAATTTGATGTGGAGCTGGGAGTTTACCGGAAACCATAGTCCACTGATCTCCATCTTTTCCAGGTGATAACACCACCCCATAAGTAATATATCGGTCACCACTGTCAGCTCCGGTTGGGGAAAGGGTCTGCAGCTGAGCCAATCATAGTTTGTCAGCCACCACTGCTGATCTTGTGCGGTCTCAGCCAGTACCTGGACCAGGTCGGAGAGATTTCCCAGATGCTGGACCCACTGTGACTTCAGGTCCCTCGGCAGAGCCCACGTGTGCAATCGGGTATGCTTCACCAACAGGATGCAGACGGCGACGAGACCCAGCAGCCTCACAGCCAGTCTCACCGAAATCCAGGATAGAGGCTGAAATGTCAGAATCATAGCCTGACTACCCTGGACTCGGAGGATAGGCGTTGCACCGCACTGTGTCCAGAAAGGCTCCAATGAAAGGGAGCATCTGTGAGGGAATCAGGTGTGACTTGGCACATTGATAGTGAACCCTAGTGAATACAGAAGTTCAGCCATAGTCTGAAGGCGTGAGGAGTGCCTGGGGCAAGCCAGCCTTCAGTAGCCAGGCGTTGAGGTAGGGGGGGAGACTGGAATGCCGACCCCCATAGATATGCTGGAACCACCATCATCACTGTTATGAACACAAGAGGGGCACTGGTAAGGCCGAAATGGAGCACAATGAACCAGAAATGCCTGTGGCCCACTGTGAACCGCAAGTAAAGTCTGTGTCCGGCAGGATCGGGATATGAAAATCCACATTCTGAAAGTCCAGCGCCACCATCCAGTGTCCAGTGCATACAGAACCAGTGAGCATCTTGAATTTCTCTTCTCAGAAAGAAATTGAGAGGATTCAGGTCTAGTATAGGACTGAGGCCTCCTTTTTGTGGGCACCAGAAAGTAGTGGGAATAACAAGCATGCCCTACTTCCAGTGCAGACACCCTGTGGATGGCCAAAAGAGTCTGTACTTCCTGCAGCAGGCGCCTCTGTTATGGTGGAGGAGGGTTGCCCCCTGCCAGCAGAGAAAAACCTAAAAAATAAAACTTATTATCTTTTTATTTTTCTTCACGGAGCAGAGTTTTGGTGTTGGGCCATATTTACCAGAGCACTGCTGTCAGCGTGCATTTCGATTTGTCCTGCTGTTTTAGGACGGACAAACAGACATGTGCACTGACATCTCTCCAACCCAAGCTGTGTTGCCGGGTGGAGAACAGCAGGCACAGAGTCCCAGTTCCCGTTGGGGCACAAAACACAGCCCGCTAAGGCCAAACCTGGCACTTCCTCTCATGCCGAGTAATAGCTTTACTAGAATGATAACAGTGTCCGGATTGGCCCCAGTGGAGTCTGTTAGCTTCAGCCTGTGCACTAGCAGAAGAGCAGCAAGCAGCAGGTACTTTTTTTTGTTTTGTTACTATCTCCCCACACTGCCCCACCACTTTCACCTGATACCAGCCGCTGCAGACTTTCTCACAGAGCAAGGAGGGATGGTCCTCCATCAGCAATTCCTGGGAAGGTGTACACGGGAGAGGGGTTTCCAAGAATGGGAGGGTGTGCCCGTTCTGCATAATCTGCAGTACCCATTAGTTGGTTAAGACAGACCATTGGGACAAGTAGCGCCTGACCCTGCTGCCAATGGGATGGTTGTGCTGGCAGTAGGGTGCACTAAAGAGGCATACAGGCTGTGCAGCTGGAGGAGTGGGTGACTGGATGGGTCCTTAGGTCCTGCCATGTCCTATTTAGGCTCCACATACCCTCCCAAGAAAGGAATGAGTAGATTGCGGTACTAGCGGGTATGCGGATGCTCTGTCCTTATGTGCCCTAGCCATGGCTGCAGTAAGGGCAAAAAGCTACTTTCCGGGCAGGGCAGATAAGGAAGGCATGAGAGGTCTGGTGGTGACCTGGCTCTACCAAAAGCGCTCGAGTCCTGTGTCAGCTTTAGGGCCACAGAGACAGAAAACATCAAAAGGCATGTTGTCAGGGAGGTCTGGAGATCCCCTGAGCACTCAGTGGACCCTAACCAGAGCAGACAATGCAGTGACACCGTAGATTGATTGGGGAGGATAGCCAGGCTCTCCTCAGGAGGCATGGGAGGCAACTGTGCAAACACGTCCCACAATGCATTGGAGTATCAGCCTGAGGCATGAGGTGCTTACCGACTGCAAGTCTTAGCTGCTGTAACAGAAAGGAAAATGCTACTTACCAGTATGCATCTGTTTTTGGTATATAGAGCTGCAGAGTTGTACACTATGCATTAGATCGCCACCTGGTGTTGGGCTCGGATGATTGCAGGTTGTTGTCTTCTTGGAAGAAGTCTTTGTATTCACGAGATAGGTGACTCCTCCCTTGGACAATACTGCTCATGGGCATCGGCTCCATCCTTAGATTGTTTTTTGCCATGATGGGAAATGATGGAGCTAGTAGAAGTAAAGAAAGAATGATGTCCGTGCGTGTGCATCTAAGTAAGATGAAAAACTGGAACGGATACAAGTCCCGGGGAGGCGGGAGGGTGTGTACAACTCTGCAGCTCTACATGCCAAGAACAGATACATACTGGTAAGTAGCATTTTCCGTTCGAGGCATATGAGCTGCAGATTGTACACTATGCATTGATTGTACAGCAGTGTCTCCCTTAGCGGTGGTCACCTGTATCCATTGCAGTAGTTTGAAAGAGAGTTCTAAGGACAGCTTGGCCTACGGCAGCTTGCTGCTTGGCTTGCACATCCACACAATAGTGTTTGGTGAATGTGTGTGGTGTAGACCATGTTGCTGCCTTGCATATGTCCTCTAGGGGTATGTTTCCTAAGAAAGCCATAGAGGCCCCTAGTTTGCGAGTAGAGTGCACTCTAGGAGGGACTGTTAATGTACGTTTAGCTTTAATATAGCATATTTGTATACACTTTACAATACACCTTGCAATCCCACCCTTTGAGATGGGGTTGCCTTTGTGTGGAGAAAAAGATACAAACCGTTGTTTTGTCTTTCGAAAGGATTTAGTTCTATCTATATAGTATAAGAGAGCCCCCTTAACATCTAATGTGTGTAAAGCCCTTTCCGCTACAGAGTCAGGGTTTTGGAAAAACACCGGTAACTCTACGGATTGATTAAGGTGAAAAGGAGTGATAACCTTTGGAAGAAATTTTGGATTAGATCTAAGAACCACTTTGTTCGGATGTATTTGAAAGAATGGTTCTTGTATAGTGAAAACTTGTATCTCACTTACTCTTCTGAGAGAAGTAATGGCAACAAGGAACGCCGTTTTCCATGTTAGGAATTGCAGTTCACATTTATGTAGCGGCTCAAAAGGGGGTCCCATTAGTCTTGTAAGGACAAGATTGAGGTTTCACACAGGAGAAGGTGGAAATCTGGGTGGGATTATTATTTTTAATCCTTCCATGAATGCTTTGATGGCAGGTACTCTGAAGAGAGACTGTTTTGTAAATAGGCTGCAATTGCTGCAACGTGCAGGCGTATGGAAGAATATGCCAAATGAGACCTTTGTAAATGTAAAAGGTAGCAAATGATATTTTGGATTTAAGCATCCAGGGGATCAATTTGATTATTTTTGCAATAAATGGCAAATCTTTTCCATTTAGCGGCATAACACGTCCTGGTCGTGGGTCTCCTAGCCTCTTTAATGATATTCATACAGTCTGGTGGTAGGTTTAGATAACCAAACTCTAAGACTTCAGGAGCCAGGTCGCCAAATTCAGTTGGTTTGGGTCTGTGTGTCTGATTTCTCCATGGTTCTGTGTTAACAGGGAGGGTGTGAGCCGTAGCTTTTGATGTGGAACCAGAGAAAGATCTAGTAGTGTGGTGAACCACGGTTAGCGTGCCCATGTGGGAGCTACTAGGATCAGTGTGAGAGACTGTTGTCTGAGCTTGCGCACTACTAATGGAATGAGTGGGAGAGGCGGAAAAGCGTACGCAAATCTGCCTGATCAGTTCATCCATACTGTATTGCCTTTGGACAGTGGGTGTGGAAACCTGGCGGCGTAGGCTGGGCATTTTGCGTTTTCATGTGTGGCAAACAGATCTATGTGTGGGTGCCCCCACCTTTGAAAGAATGGCTGAAGAACTTGTGGATGTAGTTCCCATTCGTGAATCTGTTGTGACTGCCGCCTTAACAGATCTGCTATCTGATTGTGAACTCCTGAAAGGTGTTCCGCTAACAGATAAATGTTTTGAGGAATGGCCCATCTCCAAATGTTTTGTGCAAGTTGGGACAATTGCAGAGAGTGTGTCCCCCCCCCTGTTTTTGTATATAGTACATGGCTGTCATATTGTCCGTCCGGATTAGGACAGCTTTGTTTTGTACTTGAAGTTGAAAAGTTTTGAGTGCTAAGAATATTGCTAGCAGCTCTAAATGGTTGATATGGAGCAGTTTCTGTTGATTGGTCCATTGGCCCTGAGTTGCGCGATGTAAGAGATGGGCTCCCCACCCTGTGAGGGATGTGTGTTGTGAGCACTACTTGTGGAACAGGCTCGAGGAATGGCCGCCCCTTTGTCAAGTTTTTGGTGTTCCACAACTGCAGAGAGTGGTGCGTGCGGCTGTCTACCAATACCAGGTCTGTTAGTTGACCTTGAGCTTGGTTCCACTGTTGTGCTAGGCATTCTAGTAATGGGCGCATTTGCTATCTTGCGTGTGGTACTATGAAGATGCAAGATGCCATCATGCCTATTAGTCTCATAAACACCCTGGCTTGCAGATTGTTGGTGTATGGGGATATGGAAGTAGGCGTCCTTCAGAACTAGTGTTGTAAGGAAGTCGCCTTGTTGCAGCAGTGGAAGCACTTGTTGCAGAGTGATCATATGAAAATGATATGATTGTATGTAATGGTTGAGGGGCCTGAGGTCTAGAATTGGCCTTAGTGTTGCGTCCTTTTTGGGAATTAGAAAATACTGCGAGTAAACCCCTGTTCCTTGTTCTTGTAAAGGAACTATCTGAATAGCATCTTTTTGTAGAAGTGATAGAACCTCCTGTTGAAGCAGAGTCAGATGGTCTGTAGACATTGGACACTGCCTGGGAGGTATGTGTGGAGAGGTTGCTGTAAGTTCCAGGCAGTAGCCATGTTGGATAGTCTGTCTTACCCACTTGTCTGTTGTAATGGAGTTCCAGACAGGTAGGAACTAAGTTAATCTACCCCCAATAGGAGTGGAATGCTGTGGGGGGAGCAGAGGGAAGTCACTGTTTTGTGGCGGAAGAGGATCGGTTGTTATTGTTACCGCGACCTCTTCCTTTGTTATTATTGCCTCTGTATCCTCCTCTAAAGTATCCCTTATTAGAGGATGTTTGGGATTTGAAAGATTTTGTAGTGTCTGCTCCAGTTCGTTTGGAGCCTCCTCTGTACGAGGAGCGACGAAAGGAGCTTCTAGCTGGTGTGGACTGTAAAGCCCCCATAGACTTTGCGGTGTCCGTATCTTTCTTCATTGTTTCCACCGTAGTGTCAACTTCTGGGCCAAATAACTGGTTCTGATTAAATGGTTGGTTTAAAATGGTGGTTTGCGCTTCTTGTTTAAACCCTGAAATGCGTAACCACGCATGTCTCCTGAGTAGTACACTGGTGTTTACAGCTCTAGATGCTGTGGCTGCGACATCTAGAGCGCATTTTATTGAGGCATTGGATATTAACTTGCCTTCCTTTTTAAGGTCATTTGCTTGATCTTTGTACTGATCTGGTAGGTGTTCAAGTAGTTTTTCTAATTGGTCATAATGAGCCCTATCGTAACGAGAGAGGAGGGCTTGTGTATGCGCTATACGCCAGATGTTCGTAGCTTGTGCAGCTATTCTCTTACCTGACACGTCAATTACTTTTGATTCTTTGTCAGGTGGGGGTGCTTTGCCAGAAGTTTGAGAGTTTGCTCTCTTCCTAACATTGGTCACAACTAATGAGTCTAGTGGCAGATGACCTTTAATGGAAACGGGATCTGTGGGTGCTGGTCTATATTTCTTCTCGATTCTAGGGTTTAATATTCTAGAACGTACAGGGTCTTTAAATACCTCTGGAGCCTGTTTTATAACCCCCTTGATCATGGGAAGAATTTTAACAGACCGCTGAGACTACTCAAAGGTATCTAGGAGAAAATCTTCTATGCTATCGGAATGCATAGAGACTCCATGGTAAACAGCAGCTCTGTTTAACAGCTGACCAAAACCAATGGTATCATCGGGGGGGGGAGGCTTTGATGGTTATGACTGCGGTCCGGGGATGTCAGGCACATTTTGTGGGTTTATAAAATCCCATGTAGGTAAATTTTTTGGGTTTGAAAAATCCCATACACCCTCATCTACCTGGTATGAATCAGGGTCTGGCATGTCCTCCCCTCCACCCAAATTGTATTCATCATCATTCTGCTGTGGGGAATGTGATAAGGGAGAATGTACAGGAGAGATTTGAGGCGATATGTGGGGAGGATCAGGAGAAGGAAATAAAGGTGTAGGAGAGGAAGGGTGCATAGGAGATGTTGCACAGTCCTTTTTGGCAGGACCACAGGTGTGGGTGGTGCATCTGCTGGTCTCTTCTTGTGAGGTGTAGCACCTACATGACCTGTTTTTGGGTCTATGTAGATCTTTTGTCGAGGATCTGGTTTAAAAAGTTCTTCCTGCTCTACAACCTTCTTGGGCGTCGATTTTTTCGGTTCGAGGGGAGGTTGCCGTGTGTCTTTAGCCTTGGGAGGTGTTATAACGTCCTATGGCATTTTTTATGTGTCAAAGGTGTCGTTTTCGGCTTTGTAGGCATGTTCAACGATTTGGGCACCTCGGAATCAGGCTTTGAGTTCTTCGGCGTCGAAGGTGTAGAAGTAGAAGGCTTCGGAGCTGGTGCTTCTTTCGGTTTAGGTACCGCTACGTCTATGTTTCGGTGCAGGTACTGGCTTAGGCTTTGATGCCTACTGGTCTTTTGGCTTCGGTGCCGAACGGTCTTTTGGCTTCGGTGCCGAGGCATCTTTATTTTTTGGTGCCCATGGCAGAGGCTTGCTCGGTGTTGAGGCACTAGAAGGCTTAGTTTTTTTCTTCCGAGCCGGGCTGGAAAGCGGGGCTTTCGAAGCAGGTATTCAGTCTCAACTGGGCCCTTTGTGCGGAGTGCTGACCTTTGCCTTCGGTTTGGGCAGAATATGTGGTGCAGGGGCAGGAGTACTCAAGCAGTGACCCGATGGAATGGAGTCAGCTGAGTCATCTGCCTCTGATACGATCTGGAGATCAGGTGAGTCTTCTTCGGGAACGAGGGGAACCTCTTCATCGAAGAGGTCTTCCGGTACTGGAGCTGATCTCCTCAAATCCCATCCCAAATGGTTTTCTTCAATCGGAAGGATGCACAAGCTGTGCAGGTCGACTCGTCATGTTCCGGCGATAGGCAGAGGTTGCAGATCTCGTGGTGGTCGCTATGTGGAAACTTTGCTTGACATACCAGGCATCTCTTGAACGGAGTTCTTTCCATGTGGTGTAGGCCGCACGGCGTCGATAGGCCTAACGGCCCACTTCGATGACCGGAATGGAAACGATGGCTTCGAAAAGTATTGTAGTCGAAGGTAGTTATTGGAAGTTTGTGTAAGTTCTGCGCTTCGAAGTTGCTGAAAAGTCTTTTTCTGGCCGGAGCGGAGAAACTTTCATCCAAACCCAGTGGCGGAAAAAAACAATCTAAGGATGGAGCCGATGCCCATGCGCAGTATTGTCCAAGGGAGGAGTCACCTATCTCGTGACTACAAAGACTTCTCCCAAGAAGACAACAACCTGCAATCATCCAAGCCCAACACCAGGTGGCGATCTAATGCATAGTGTACAATCTGCAGCTCATATGCCTCGAACATACGTTTTTCAAAGGTGCCTCTTCGATTCCATCCATTGGAGTGCAAGGGATCACATTGGGACCTACCTTTTGCATTGAGGCCTGCACAACCACGTTGGTTTGAACTATGTGGGTTTGTTGGAATACGTGTCCCTAGCACACTGGAAGCAAAACTCGAAAAAATTGATAGAGGTAGTTCTCTGGATCCACACTGTTGGTTTGCGTGCCGCTTATATCAGCTCTGTGATGTCACTTCCGATATGGACAGTGTGGACCAATTCACACTACCTACTGGCGCGTAGAGTGACTGCTCAAGATTTTTCAGATGCAGACGAAAGCCACGGGAATATTCTAGGGAGACAAATCTGCAGTTTTCCAGCATTCTGCTATTTATGGTGTCACCTTATCAATGTTTCTTTTTCTAAAAGCATTGTTTCTGAATCTCTAGACCGCTCAATTCACTCTTCTAATAAAAAAAGCCAACCCTGTCTTTTGAACTTTAGGCTTTAGAATTTCACATTACCGTTCATCTGTGGCAACTTTAAGGTGTGAATCACAGCCATGGTAAATGCAAGGGCAGTCTTTCAGGGAAGTAGGGTGACTGCAGCTAGTGAGGGGTCACTAGCTGCAGTCTCCCTACCTCCCCGAAAAGCAGCCCTTGCATTTACCATGGCTGTTAGATGATTTCCTGTAACATAATTACAGAGGGTCGCTGTTCAAATAGTGTTTTGGAGAATTCTGGTTTAATGTTGGTGCTGGAATCTGTAACTTGAGCTTAGCTAACCTATGTAAAAGCAACCGGTAGGGTGTCTAGCCAGGAAACTTTGTCTCACTTTATTCTGTCAATGGCTGGATTTTCCATATTGTGGAAGCTCAGACAGAGCATAAAGCCTCTTGCTTCTCTTCCTCCATTACTCTTTCAAGTATCTCCTCACACCCAGTGTCTTTAAAGGATGGAGATTCAGATGTGTAGCTATCCGTAGGGATTGGCACCACCTTTATGTTCTTTAAATACCTCATGTAATGGTACGTATATCTCTGCATCACTGTGGCCACAGTACATAAAATACATATGTGCAATGACAAAATCAATTTTTAATTCAGCAGTTCTGTAACCTATAGAGGAAGCCTAATCCTGCTCTGTTTTAGGCAGCAGTGCAATGGGCCCACATGGCCAGCCTCATTTCCCTCAGATGCTGCAGATTAAGCAATGGCATTGCTTTTAATTTCAGTGCCTTGTTGTTGCCTCATTTTGATGTTGGATGGGCTCTCTCAAAACACTCACTGCACCTGGCAACTGCTGATAGCAGCCTAGCCAGTTTACCCACAATGCTAACCTTGGGAAAGCGAATATGGTCTAACTGGCCATATGTCTAAAGAGGATAGTGAGACATGCAGAAGCAGCAACATTTGCAATTTGCATGAGGCATGACATTGGCTAGCTCAAGTGATGAAACTCATGCCACAGTACGCACCAAGACAGTGCCAACAAATCTGCACTGCAGTTCTCCACATCACCTGAGCAGCAAGGATCCAGCAGCCTTTTACAAGGATGAATTAGCACGTAAATCGCAGCAATTATAAAATAGCTTAAAAAGCAGATATCTTTCACCAGTACAAGCCTGTTCCTTGATTCTCTGGACATTGACCAAGATCCCCATATGCTCCAGCTTCTACATCTACATTGTGGAGTTCAGTCTCTTGACAAGCAATGATCTATAAGAGGTTTACCCCTGTATCACAGAATGCTGCTACACATCGCAACGTGATTTACACCAACTGCACAACCTTTCTAACAGTTTATACAACAGGCGGTCCATACCGTTACAGGCACTCAAATTACAGTCACACAAAGAATGGTGTGGTTAAAAAAATTACAAACCTTCCTTAATTTATGGATAGTGTGAGTGGAATAAAAGTTAAGGAGGTATTTTGTACTGTGACTCATTCACCACTGGCAATTCCGTCGAAGTAAACCGGTAATACATAGGAATTGATAGTATCCCTAAGAAACTGCCTGACTATATATAAGCCGCTGAGGATATGACATTATTCTAAGGAGAACTCAATGCACCAGGCTCAGGTGGTTAATTTGGTTCATCGATCACAAGAAGAGCATGAAATCCAATTTAAATGATATATTAAATTTTTTGGGAACAATGTGGCCTACTGCCCATACTCCCAATATTAGCTGGAAGACTAGGATACGAGAGCTTTCTTTCTTTTTTTGTTTGTTTGTTCTTTGTTTTCTAGTATAAATTACAGAACCATAACACTTTACTGTAGGTTGTGCACCATCTTATTTGGGGTGTGGCAGGACAACTCCCATAGAATATGGTAACAAAATCTATAAAAGAACAAGATCTACTTCCTCAGAGATTACGACTGCCTCGTTGGTTTTCAAGCAGTCTAACATACCAAGAAGTTCTTGACATGCGCCCTGAGACTGGAAATAAGCATTTAATAACAAGCATTTACAATGCAACGGTTTCGCCTTTGTAAAAGTTAGAGCTACTGGCATTGTAAATGACAAATTTTGTATTTATGTGTTGTTTTTGAAAACTGATAAATAAATGCCATTGTCATTTACAATGCCAATAGCTTAATCTCTCGAAAATGCGAGACCTATTGCATTTGCACCCACACGCACACACACAGAGCCACCCACACACAGAGCCACCCACACACAGAGCCACCCACACACAGCCACCTAAAAAAAAAGCTAGCCACACAGACAGAGCCCCAACACACACAGAGCCCCAACACACACAGAGCCCAGAGCTGCCGACTTCGGAGATGGGTGATCCAGGTTCGAGTCTCGGCTTTTTGGCACAACTTCCTGTGATTCTGGGCAAATCATTTAATCCCCTTGTGCCTATGGACAGCGCCTGGATACCCTCTAGTCCGATTGGCAGCACTATACAAATGCAGGTATATACATGCATTCATTCACACACAAACTAACAAGAATACATTTTACTCAAGTAAACCCTTTTATCAAAATTAGGATAATAAAAACACTGGGGGGAAAAAACAACTTTTGTAACCAATATTACAATTATAACACAAGTACTGCACAGTAACAAAAGGACCTCTGTGACAACAGCAGTGACCCACTGAGCTGTGCACATCAAATACTGCTCTGTGGTCTGTATTGTACAGGCTCTTAGCAGCAGGGATATTAACCCTCTGTGCTACCTTAGAGGAGTCAACGCTGCCAGGAGACAAAACTCTGCTCGCTCCAGCAGGAACATTCATCACAGAGTTATCTTGACACTTTTCTTGTTGCCTGAAAACTGTTGAATCTACGAGGAACTCTGCGGCGCTTTAAAACCTGCTGCAGTGCTACAAAACCACCCCCCAGTAACAAGCGCGCCCCCCACCATTCCAGGCCCCCCGGGAACGCCCGATGCCCGGCACAGGACGGCCAGTCCGGCCTTGAACCTTCAAGCTGCTCTCCCTGCGACCACCTACAAACATGTATGTTATCTTATTCCTGACAGCGCCAGCGGTGGCCGCATAAGGGGCGTCTGTGCGCTAGACGCGGCACGAACAATCATATTTTCAAGAGAAAGGGCAGAGAAACGCGACGGGTTCAGGAAAGAAGCGGATGCAGGCGAGATGAAAAGGGTCACAGAGATGTGAGGAATAGAGAGAGAGGGTGAGAGGGTAGGAGGAGAAATAGACTAGAGAGTGCTAAAGTAGTAGGGTCGGAGTGAGGGCACAGAGCGCCTGAGGTGACACACTGCAGGGCATCCCCGGGAAGGGGATGCAAAGCATGAGTTTTATTAAAGAAAATTACAACATACAGAGGCAGCTAGAAGCTGATGGCCGCAGGCCATGCCGCCCTGGGCAGAGGCGCGGGGTCCGGGCACCCCTCATCAAGACCTGTGCCAGCCTCTCCCTCTGATCGTCGACAGCTCGAGTGCCTGGCACGTAGCGCACACACAGCCCGTTCACGCTGTGATTGGGCGCGCAGTGCCAGCCTGTTTTCCAGCTATGCCCGTCATACCAGCTGCGGGCACCCCTCCAGGAAGCAGAACGGGGAAGCAAAACATGCTGGGAAAGCAATATTTAAACCTACGGGCACACGGACAGCGGGGGGGGGGGGGGCGGGAACACGAACAGCGGGAGGAGGGCAGGACCGGACAGCGGGAGGGGGGAGACGGCAAACGGCACCAAAAAAAGCACTCACCTGGACTTCTTCGGCCGGCGGTCGGCCGCGGAATGGGAAGAAAACAAACGGACTACAAAAAAAATAAACCCAGCCCACGGCCACGATGACGACATCGCAGAGGCGGAGAGCGAAAAATTCGCGGGAACGCCCCGAATCGGAGAGCGAAAAAATCGCGGGAACGCCCCCGAATCTGGTCCGGTCTTGACGGACAGATCCGGCTTCCAATGGCTAGCCTCCATTGATGGAGCTAGCCAATGGGAGCCGGGGGACGTTCCTATAGCCCATATAGTAAACATTAGATTTCGCCTGCGCCGAAAAGCTGCGCAGTGCGCAGCCTTCGGCCAGGCGAAACCTAAAAACGATGTTTGATATAATATGGTGGAAGCTTTGCCCCTTGTCAACCGAGCATCTCCAGCAATATTTTTTTCAAACAATACCGAAAAATAAAAACGTCAGTCAGCCCAACTTCTAATTTAGGTCAGCTACTAAACAGAATGTGGTCAAAACAAGCGTTCGCGAGTTTTGTCAAAAGTTATAGCTACAAAAGAACCAGACTCTTTAAATACCAAAAGAAGCACAGCAGATATTGCCAAAAGTTCCCCCAAATCTAAAAAAATCTTGTCAAACTCGACCACTTAAGACGAGCACAGCAGAGGGAATCTATTGATAAATAGCAAAACAGCCTGTGTCTTAAGCAGATCAACGTGCCATCGGGGTAGCTGTATATACAGGGACCCCGATGGCACGTTGATCTGCTTAAGACACGAGTCTTTCGCTTTTTAAAACAGGAAAGACAGTCCCGGAAATAAAAAAGGATCCAATGCCTTTAAATAACGGAATTTCAGATCGAAACAACGCCCACACGTTATAAAGACAGTCTGCGCTATTTCGATGAAACGACTGGTTGGTTGCTTTACAATGAAATAACTTTTTAAGAGATAGAATTAACCCGTTGTCGAAAGGGTTAGGTATTTAAATAAAAATAAGCAACTATTTAGGGCAAGCAAACGTAAGTTGTATATAACTTGCTACGGATGGGAATGTGTGTTTTTAAATAAAGATGCCATTTTTAAGATCGTGCATCAGTATTGCTCAATGTAGATCCATTCCACAGCTGTCTGTGCGACAAGACACCGAGCCGTTCCTCACCTGTTTCGGAGCTGCGTGTAGGGGGGCTGCAGCTACCAGGGCAGTGCTTCACATGGGGCGTTCCTCTTGGGGTGCTGCTGGCTAGGACACCGGGGAGAACTGGAGGGGTCCTGCTGGTGCTAGGGGTAATTTCCTGGGTGTGCTACTTTTTCCAATGGGGTGATGTTAGGCTTCGTTCGGTGCTGCTTTTCCGGGGGTGCAGTATTCCTGCTGGAGGTGACCGAAAGATGCTTATCCAGCGGTACTGTTTTCCTGGGGTGTATCTTTGCTCCTTTTCCTGGGTGCCGCTGGCGGGTGACCGCCTTCAGAAGGCTGAAGGACAGACAGGTCCTGCCCCTGCCTGCTCCCTGAGCGCTCCTTCTACCGGGAATACACCTGCCGGGTGATGGGAAGGAAGGACCGCGGTGGTTCACACTCAACTTGCTTTCTTCCTTGGTTGCTGCTAGGACTGGGGGGTACTGCCCCTGCTGGAGTTTAGGGGCGCTAGTGTAGGAGTCTCTGGATAAGGTGGGTCCTGCCCCCTTCTTTTGCCCCTTTCTGCGTGAGTTATGGCCTCAGCCCCATTTGGCAGTGTCGAAAGGTAGGGCCGAATTTGACCAAGAACCCTTCAGTATTTGCCCGGCGTTAGCCGCCTCTCATACCATTCGAGATTACCAAACAAAGAGGCAGGCGCTGGAGACAGAAGGCAGGAAACAGGAGTTTATTCCGACGGAGCAGAACACGTCAAATCAGACAACAGGGTATCTTCGAGGTGCTCTAAACGCATCCTTGAGGCCTGGCCTCTTATACACAGGTTTATTGCTTTATTACATAAAACACATTCTTGTCAATACTTTGATGTACGGAAAGGCATCCTTGGAATCTCCGCTCCAAACCCGTTCCCACACATATTTACAGTAAAAGTCCCCACCCCGATCTCAGTAGGTGATGACTATCGCGCAGCTGGATATCCCGCCGGCTCCCGGAATGTGTGCGGCTGATCGGATCTCATGGGGTGGGGGCTTTTATCAGTCATAGATTCTTTGAAGAGGGACAGCTTCCTACTGTAAGGGGCAATAAACTGTATCCGCAGGGCTAGGTGATGGCCTGGGATCGGGCGGGACAATTGGGCACAGAGGAAGGGGGTTCATCAAAGGATGCGTGATCATTAAAGGGACGGAGGGAGGTGTTAGTCGGGTACGGGATGTGGCTCCAAGGCAGGGCCGCGCTGAAGGGGTGGTTTATGGCCCAAGCATGTGAGAACGTGGGCTGTCAGCGCGCGGGGGATGCTGGCTGGGTCAGAGGGAGAGAGAGAGACCCGCTGGCTATCGGCAGTGGGCAGAGAGGCCATGGTGTTCAAAATGGCTGCTACTTACGAGCACATTTGAGCTAAAAGGGGACAAGATGGCGCCGATAATGTTTACGTCGCAATCTAGATTTTAACAGTCCTCCCTTTTCAACATATCTAGCCAGGTTGTCAATTTATGTCTATCCCCATCATATTACGGACTTCTACATCATACAAAGCTTTCATGCGTTCAGCTTCAAAGTTCGGAGTCTTAGGGCAAATACAGTTAGCAAATAGTGAACACAGAGGTGGCAAGCATTGAATACCCAGGCAGAGTCCGCATATTACGACGATTGGTATCAGTACAATCATGAGCAACCTCCATCCCCAGTCCTTTACAGTACTCCAGAACCAACTCCCGAGCGACCATCCTTCTTGTTCCTGATGAACTTCTGAGGAGAGTCTGTGGAGGTGTTCGATGGCCTTGTAAACGGAGGGTGAATTGTCTGGTATGTAGGTACAACAGCTGGACCCGATGATACGACATGCTCCTCCACGGTCCGCCAGAACCACATCTAGAACAAGGCGGTTTTGAAGAGCCACCAGACGGACCGCCTGAAGCTCGGCTGTATTGTTTGTGAGGATACCAGCTGTAATGTTCATCGTTGTCTCGACTGCCGGGGATAAATGTCGAATGGCACGACTGTTCGCCATCGGACCCCAAAGTGGAACTAGTCCTTTCATTGCATCCAAGAATTGTGCTCCAGTGGAGTCGGCCTGCTCGATGTCCTTTGCTCGTCTCTGTCGGTGATGGTTTGCCGGAGCCACATAGGTTGGAGGAAGGATGAAGGCTATGTAGCAGGTACCTCCCCAGCCCTTTGGGAGCCAGGTGTAGGCTTTTGTACCACAGACGAAGTACATGTTTGGAGAGGTGACAAAAGAGGGTGGGTCGGTTGAGTACAAAGTTCTGGTGATGCGGCAAGTGCTGTGGCCCACCATTTGTGTCCCATGGCCTGTGATGCATACGAGGCCCGAGACATTGACGACAGATAGGGCCACAGTCAGGGTGGCAGCTGTTCGTTTCCGGAGGTAGGAGAAGGTGGGTCTGGCTGGATTGTTGAATATTTGCATCTCTACCATTTCTTTAGCGGGGATGTCCATGTGAACAGAGGCATTGGAGGATAGAGGGCAAAAAGGAGCAGCAGCTCTCCCGGTTTTGTTCAGCCAGACTCCATGATAAAAGTGTGACATAGTTTCGCTGGAAGTGGCATTGTCTCTGTAGCTCTCTTGCAAGAGGATCAGCCAGGCAAGCCAGGAGCCATGAACAGAGAAAGGTGAAGGGATGAAGGGGATGGAATGTCCGGTGGCATGTGGTATCAACCCACAGATCCAGCAATTCGTGGCATTTGCAGCAAGGTTGTGTTGGTGCAGCAACTGTACGAAGGAGTTGTTCCAGAACTCCTTACGCCTTTCTTGGATTTGAGGTGAAAGAGAGACCAGGTAGTGTTCTTTCATGGTGGTAGGCTGTGCAGTCGTTAGAAATGTCTTATGAGCCGGTGCGTTCTCTTCCACGATCCAGAAGGTAGTCATGAGGAGGAGGCAAAAGAGAAGAGTGATCAGAAGAGCAATAGTCTTTGAGCTGTGCAAACTGTCAGTTTTCGGGTTCCTGTAGCGGGTCTTCGGATGTCCGGTTGCTTCCATCATCTTCGTACCGGGCGCTTCCATCATTTTCAAGGTGCTCAGTAGTGGGCAGAACCACAGACTTAGTTTGCTTTCTCTCCTGGCAGCCTTTGTAGTGTTAGGCCGCCGCTCTGAGAATGATAACTTAGTCAGTGGTCTATTTAACCGAAGCTCCCTCCTTTCGTCGCAGGTTATACCCTTCTCTGGATGGCACAGTGGGATCAGGGAATTTCGCCAATTCGAGTGTCTCTGTTTCAGGGTAGCAGCTCAGGGATGGTCGGTCTTTGTTCAGGAGCTCTTCCTGGGTGCTCACGTCTTCGGTCGACGTCAGGGCCGGAGAGATTTTCTTGCAATGATGTGCATGCAGCCAATTTCGCTTCCCCTCCACTCAAAGAGCTGTTCGGGTGGTGATCAAGACTTGCCAGGAGCCCGTCCAGCGGGGTTCCAGACTCTTCTCCTGCTGGAAGTTCCGAATCAGGACGAAATCTCCAGGCTGGATGGTATGTCCGGGGCCCCTGGAAGCATCGGGGATGGCCTGCAGCACCTGATGATGAATAACAGACAGTGTTTTAGTTAGGTTATACAGGTAGTCAGACATTAGGACGTCCGGGACGTCGTGAATAGATGTCGGTTTGGGTGCGGACCAGATACTCATGGGCCGGCCGAAAACGACCTCGTAAGGGGTCAAGTGGTGTTTGGTGGGGGTGGAACGCATTGACAGCAATGCTAGGGGGAGAGCGTCTGGCCATTTTAGTCCTGTGGTAGCCACTATTTTCGCCAGTTTTAGTTTCAATGTGGCATTGTGCCGCTCGACCAGTCCAGCAGATTGGGGGTGAAAAACTGCGTGGAATTTCTGTCGTACCCCCAGTCCTTTCAGGATGAGCTGGATAACCTCGGCTACAAAATGGGGGCCATTGTCACTCCATAAAATACGGCAAAGGCCGTAGCGAGGGAAGAACTCTTTCAGTAGTACTTTTGCAGTGGCAATAGCAGTGTTGTCACGCGTCGGGTAGGCTTCCACCCATTTGCTAAAAGCGCAAACAACAACAAGTACATACTTCAGTCCTTGACATCTCTCTAACTGGATATAGTCCATCTGTAGGACTTCAAATGGATGGTTGGGGACCCCAAACCCTCCCCGGGGTACGACAGTTCCTTTCCCAGGGTTGTGTTGCAGGCAGACTAGACATTGCTGGACTAATCGTTTGGCTGAGTCTGTAATTCTATCGTTATGCCAAACTCGGGAGACAAGTTCGGCCATAGGGGCAGATCCTATGTGTGCAGGGGAATGGGCCATCGTCAGTATGGGGATCAGGTACGAGTTGGGTAGCAACCATTTGTTCGTGTCTTTTGTCCGCCAGCAGCCTTCATCATCCTTTAATCCCACCCGTGCCCATTCAGTCAATTCTTGTGGTGAGCTGGCCATTTGGATGTCCCTAATAGTTTCCCTAGCGTCCGTCCATTTTTCTGCTTGTGACCTAGTCACGTACATGCGAGTCGTCGTCCTGTTCTCGGCTGTGGTTCGGGCAGTGATGTCGGCCAGTGCATTTCCCTGTCCAATGATGTCTGTCACCTTTTTGTGTGCATTGCATTTGATTACGGCAAGTCGTTTGGGGAGGAGAACCGCTTCAGTCAGAGCGGAGACTAGATCTCCGTGCAGGATGGGCGTGCCATGAGATGTCAGAAATCCCCTCTCCTTCCATAAGAGCCCAAAATGATGAACCACCCGAAGGCATACTGGCTGTCCGTGTAAATGTTTGCTGTCGTCCCCTTTGCTAGGATACATGCTCGTGTGAGGGCAATCAGTTCTGCCGCCTGGGCGGATCGTTGCGTGATGCGGGCGGTTTCAACTACAGTTCGGGCTGTGGTAACTGCATAGGCGGCTGAGGTGGTGCCGTCGGGGAGTTTAATGCAAGAGCCGTCTACCCATAGCTCTCCGTCAGGGTTTGGGAAGGCAGTGTCTCGGAGGTCAACTCTACTCCTAGTCTGTTCGTCCGTGAGGGTCACACAGTCATGTATTGGGGGCACATCGGGATCGTTTTCAGGCAGAGGCAGCAAGGTGGCTGGGTTCAGTGTGGTGCATCGTTTCAGCGTGATGTGAGGTGCGAGCAGTGTCAGTTCGTACCCAGTCAGTCGCGCGCTGGTCAGGTGTTGTGTCTTGGTCTGGTTTAGGAGGGTGTCAACAGCATGAGGCACTAGTACCGTGAGGGAATTCGAGAGCACGATTCCCTCACTTTGTCGGATAGAGACAGCAGCAGCGGCTACTGCTCGAAGGCAGGCAGGCAAAGCTCTTGCTACAGGGTCAAGAGTGGCAGAGAAATGGGCACATGGTCGTTGTTTGGGGCCAATGGACTGAGTCAGGACAGACAAAGCGCATCCCTCCCTTTCGTGAGTGTAGAGAGAGAAGGGCTTTGTATAATCAAGGGTTCCTAGGACGGGCGCTGAACAAAGGGCGTCTCGTAGTTCCTTGAAGGAGGATTGACATTCAGGGGTCCAAGGGAGCGGGAAGGGGACATCTTTAGCCAGTAGGGAAAGTAGTGGTTTCACAATGAGGCTGAAATTTGGTAACCATTGTCGGCAGAAGGAGGTGAGGCCTACCAAAGAGCGGACTTGCTTTGGGGTTTTAGGGATAGGGGTCTCTAGAATAGCCTGTATTCGATCGGGTGTGAGCTTTCTCCCGTCTTTGGACAAGAGGTGGCCTAGGTAAGTGACTTGAGGTTGGCAGAATTGCAACTTCTTCTTGGAGACCTTGTGGCCATTTTCCGCGAGGAAGTGCAGGAGTTGGATGGTGGCTGTGACTGCAAGTGGAGTGGTGTCGGCCGCCAAAAGGATATCATCGACGTACTGTATCAACACCACTCCATCCGGCAATTGGACTGCATCCAGCTGTCTCTTGAGGGCCTGGCTGTAGATGCTTGGACTTTCAGTGTAGCCCTGGGGTGCTCTGCAAAATCTGTATGAGCGGGATTTTAAAGTGAAGCCGAAAAGGTAGCGGCAGTCCGAGTGAATGGGGATGGAGAAGAATGCGTTCTTGAGGTCGATTACCGTGAAGGTGGTGGCAGTGGAAGGAATCAGGGTCAGAATGGTGGTGATGTCTGAGACTACAGGGTACTGGGGTACAACCACTTTGTTGACTTCTCGTAGGTCGATGATGAAGCGGTACGCTTTTTCATCTCCCTCACCCTGCTTCTTCACAATGGGTAGGATAGGGCTGTTACAAACATTGCTAACTACTTCTTCTACCACTCCTGCATCTACCAGGGACTGGATGATTTTTACCAACGCCTTCTCGCGATATCCGATACTGTGGGAGTTTGGGGAGTACTGCGTCCTGTCGAACAGTTATGTGTACAGGGTCTATCATCATGCGTCCTACGTCCGAGTCAGTCTTTGCCCATAGGTACAGAGGTAGGGTGTCCAGTAAGGACAAGTCAGTGTCAGTGATAGAAAACATGCGTTGTGTGCGACAAGAACTGAGCAGTGTTGGGTTGTCGTACAGAATGACTCGAACTCCGTCTTGTGAACACCTAATAGTAGCTCGAAAATGTTTCAATAAGTCAAGTCCCATAATGGCGTCGGGGGTGTTGGAGGAGAGCAAAAACGTTGTGTTAGTGGTGTTATTGTCCAAGTTAAAAGAGATCGGTGTGGACAAGTGATTAGTGGAGGGCGTTCCATCAAAACCTATTGATGTCACATGTGAGCCAGACAAGGGTGCCCTGGGAATCAATCGTTTAGACAACGCACTACGTGTTGCACCAGTATCTACCAGAAATGGAGACTTCGTACCTAGGACCTTAGCGGTGACATAAGGGCCTTGCTGGTCAACATAGAGCTCGACTGGATCCCTTCCTTGCCCTTGGCAGTCCTATGCAAAGTCATGGGCATTGTCGCAGTCAGACTGTTGGCACTGATTCTGTCGGGGACGGTCAAACGTGTTCGGTCTACCAGGTCTGTCATTGTTGGTGTCGCTTGTGTGCCCTCGTCCCTGTCCTCTATTTCTCGGCCCGCCCGCTACGTCTCTCGTGTCTTTATTTCTGAGTGCTTCTTGCAGAACTGGACATTGAGACTTCCAGTGGCCAAATCTTTTGCAAAACGCACACTGGTCCTCATCGAGGTCTGTTCGTGGAGCGCCGGGTGCGGGTGTGCGGTCTCTAGGGGGTGGATTTCTAGGAGCATTCGACTGGTAGTTTCCTCTATACTGTTCCCTTCCTATAGTCACCCCTTGCAACTGAGCAATCATCACCCTCTCTTTCAAGTCCTTTTTCTTCTTCTCAGTCGCTTGATCGTTCTCGTTCTTTTGTCGCTCATAGTATTGAGCCATCTGAAGGATAGCTGCGGGCTTGGAGGCCGCCCAACTACTCTCGCTAGTCTGTAGTTTCTGCGAGACTTCTGGTGTCAGGCCTTTCACATAGTTCTGGACAAACAAGTGATGTCCGGTCGCAGTGGTCATGTCCTGGCAGCTGTAATCGGAGAACACCGTTTCAAACCGGGAGAAGTATTCGGATACGTCTTCCTGGGGTTTCTGGCGACAGGCCGTTACTATCGACCAGTCCACCTTCCTTTCTGGAACTAGGGTTTTTAATTTCTGCACAATCTTATCCGGTAAGTCTAGAATGGCCTTCAAAGGTTCCTGTCCCGGCTCCCGTTGTTTGTCAACATTACCGAGTTGTATCCAGGTATGTCCGAACAGCTCAAGGTGGTCGACTTTCCGGATTTGCTTCCACACATCAGCTGGCAGACATAGCCTGAAAAACAAATCGATATCCGCTAGGGTCATAATCGTTGAACCCAGAGCGGTGGCTAATTCTTTATAGAAGGCTGTGGGGTTCTTTCGCAGATCAGGCAAGGACTTTAGGAAAGTCAGGATGTCTTGCCGATCCCATGGTTGGTAAACCCAGTTGTAAACTACCCTCCCTCTCGCATCTTGGTGGTTAATATCGTCGTGTGTTCCCTGTCCTCGTGGGGGAACCCAATAGGGAGCAGCCTCCTTTATGGGCATCATAGTGTCAATTTTTTCTACTCCGGCCTCAGTTACTGCAGGAGTCGTGGTGTTAGTCTCTGGTTTCTGTTCCGTGAGGTGGCGGAAAACTTCAAGCGTACGCGTGAAGAGGTTAGTCACATCACACTCGTCCCCATCTCCGACATCAACTTTTCTATACAGAGTCGTTAGGTTTTCAGGGCCTTTTCCTTGGTAGCGGTCTTCGTAGGCATTAAGGGTATGGTAACAAAGGCGTACGACAAAGTGTCGCCTGTGGCTATTGGCATATGTATGGTACATATCCGTTATATAATCCTCACTTTCCTTTCGCACCACCAGTGTCTTTACAATCTTAAGGATCCCAGCTCGTTCATCCTTACTTAATCTATTCGATCTCGCAGGGTCTTTCCTCCCAGCTTCGGGATCATCTGAAGTCGCTGCTCGTGCTGCGCTGGGCACGAGGGGTTCGGTCGGCGCAGAGGCCATGGGGAGCGAGGCTCCGGCACTACTCTCGCCTGTCGGTGGGTGTTGCGGGTGCTGCGCTAAGGGTTGGGAAGGGGCGTATGGAGGGGGCATGTAGATGATCGGGGGACCTAATAGTAAATCGTTCATTCGCTGTTTCGAAGGTAGCTCGGGGTAAAGTGTAGAGGGTGTCCTGACGGGACACTGGCTTGATGATTCGGAATCTTGTTTAGCTTGGTTTCCTCTCTTTCTTTTATTTCTTCTTTTAATTTGTTAGCGGCCAGGTGAGCTGCCTTGCGTAATTCTTTTTCTAACCTGACCTCATTTCTCTTCTTTCGCTGTTCAGTTTCTTTGCGCCACATGCCGAAGCTATCGAGCATAGTGGGTGTTGTCTTATTGTTATAAAGGGCTGTTTCCAGCGCGTTTATTTTGTCGTTATCAAAGGATCCTATCAGTGGCCACTGACTTCCCCGATCCTTTCTCGTGTATTTATGCCACAGCTTACTATAAGCCACGGTGACTAGTCCATATTTAGTAAACATGTCCTTATTAGGGGTGCCCTCCAGTGGAGCCGGATGGTTCACCTCTAATAAGCGATCCGGGCTGAACCAACTACCAACAAACGGGGCAAAAATAGGCATGACGGGTTACAAAGGGGACAAAAGTCTGCACTACCTACCCTTCACTATTCACAAGGACTAAACAGAGTATTGCGACTCTGTGCTTATTTGTAAATAGAGAATAACCCAAAGAGAACCAATTCCGAACGATCAATGTTCGGACAAACAATCAATCAAATGAGGGATAAAAATAGGCACGCCGTATTACAACGGGGGCAAAAGCCTGTGTTACCTATCCTTCACTATTCACAAGGACTAAACAGAGTATTGCGACTCTGTGCTTATTTGTAAATAGAGAATGATTCAAAGAGAACCAATTCCAAAACAGTAAATGCTTGGACAACAATCAATCAAATGGAGAGGGAAGTAGGCACGACGGATTACAAAGGGGGCAAAGGCCTGCGTTACCTACCCTTCACTATCTGCAAAGACTAAACAGAGTATGGCGACTCTGTGCTTGTTTGCAAATAGAGAATCTCTCAGAAACAATCAAATGAGTAATACTAGTATTTTCAAACAATCAAACAATCAATTCGCAATTCGTCGTGTTACACGACCTTACCTGGACCGCATGGACAGTTTCTCGTCTTCCGCTTCCAGCGCCTGATCGTCCTCTGTTCTCCGTAATTGCTGTGGCACTCCTGATGGTTCCCAGTCAGGACCGTAGATCACTCGAGAGAGGTCTGCTCGGAACCGGTGAAGTTCGGATGATCGGCTGCCAGACGAGGGTCTATCGGGCAGGAGCTCTTCCCGATCGTTGCAGTCGTTCACTCTGTCGTTGGGACCTCTCCCACTGGATCCACGCGTCACTGATGGGCCCCACGTTTGGGACGCCAATTGTCGAAAGGTAGGGCCGAATTCGACCAAGAACCCTTCAGTATTTGCCCGGCGTTAGCCGCCTCTCATACCATTCGAGATTACCAAACAAAGAGGCAGGCGCTGGAGACAGAAGGCAGCAAACAGGAGTTTATTCCGACGGAGCAGAACACGTCAAATCAGACAACAGGGTATCTTCTCGAGGTGCTCTAAACGCATCCTTGAGGCCTGGCCTCTTATACACAGGTTTATTGCTTTATTACATAAAACACATTCTTGTCAATACTTTGATGTACGGAAAGGCATCCTCGGAATCTCCGCTCCAAACCCGTTCCCACACATATTTACAGTAAAAGTCCCCACCCCGATCTCAGTAGGTGATGACTATCGCGCAGCTGGATATCCCGCCGGCTCCCGGAATGTGTGCGGCTGATCGGATCTCATGGGGTGGGGGCTTTTATCAGTCATAGATTCTTTGAAGAGGGACAGCTTCCTACTGTAAGGGGCAATAAACTGTATCCGCAGGGCTAGGTGATGGCCTGGGATCGGGCGGGACAATCGGGCACAGAGGAAGGGGGTTCAGCAAAGGATGCGTGATCATTAAAGGGACGGAGGGAGGTGTTAGTCGGGTACGGGATGTGGCTCCGAGGCAGGGCCGCGCTGAAGGGGTGGTTTATGGCCCAAGCATGTGAGAACGTGGGCTGTCAGCGCGCGCGGGAGGCTGGCGGGGTCAGAGAGGGAGAGAGAGAGACGCGCTGGCTATCGGCAGTGGGCAGAGAGGCCATGGCGTTCAAAATGGCTGCTACTTACGCGCACATTTGAGCTAAAAGGGGACAAGATGGCGCCGATAATGTTTACGTCGCAATCTAGATTTTAACAGCAGCAGCTTTTATCCCAGAGGCTGCTACACATAACATTCTGAGAAGGCTTCCTTGGCAGCCAAGGCAACGCCTCGCCCCTGTAAACAGCTTCCAGTGCTGCGATGGAGAGCCTCAATCACTGCAGGGCAGTTACAGCGCCAGAGGCTGCTGGGGAGAGCGGCGGCTGCAGTGGGCTCTCATTAGGCGGGGGGGGGGTGGAGAGGGGGTGCTGCGGGGGCAGAACCTTCTGGTGCTCAGGGACTGGGGGATTCATAAACTGGTGATTGGGGGGGCTCAGGGTGCGTCTGCTCATACTGCAATATATGATACAGATTCGTCATATATTGCCTCTTAGAACTCTAGCCTGCTGTGGTTCTCTCCAAACCGGAGTTAGGGGCTGGGGATGTCAAACTGAAGCCTGGGAGGGGGTGATCCACAGCAGCTTTAGGGAGGAAGGGGGGTGGGGGAATGGTTGGGCAGGGGGGTTTACAAGCTGGCTCAGCAAGTGAAGAATTCCCTCAGCACATGAACTGCCCAGACCTGCTAAATGGCCGCGATGACGACATCGCAGAGGCGGAGAGCGAAAAAATCACGGGAACGCCCCCGAATCTGGTCCGGCCTTGACGGACAGATCCGGCTTCCAATGGCTAGCCTCCATTTATGGAGCTAGCCAATGGGAGCCGGGGGACGTTCCTATAGCCCATATAGTAAACATTAGATTTCGCCTGCGCCGAAAAGCTGCGCAGTGCGCAGCCTTCGGCCAGGCGAAACCTAAAAATGAGTACTGCACTGTACATATCGAAAATAGGTGAGTTAGGGATACTGCTTTCTGAGGATGGTGCCTTGTTGGCGCAAACACTTATTGAAGTAATGAAACATTTCATTGACTTCAACCAATAATGTGTTGAATGAGAATGCTGTTAAATCAAAATAATGCAGGTAGGGGTGTCAGAGCTCAATGGGATTGCTAATTTACCAAAGCAAGGAAATAACTGGAGGTAATGTTTCCAGGGGATGTTGTCTGCTGCATTCAGGGCTTGGGCCAAACAAGTGAAGTTCATTACCTTTCAGGGAATGTGGCAAACTTGAAAATCACTTCCCATTTGCCCTCTTTTCTCCAATCTTTCTCAGCAACCATCAATGTACTCACAACATTCATACGCATTCTTTTGACTTTATCCACCATTCTATTTTTCCCAGATTAAAAGTGACGTCTTGCTGTGTTCCTTGCAACTGTTGAGCATGACGTTCATTTCTTCAAAGACATTTACATCTCCTGGTCAATCCTGCAATGGGCAGCAGTAATCTAATCTGTCCGCATTCTCAGCACTTATACATAAGCCAAAAAACAAGTACTACCATACAATATTTAATTCCACTCCTCAAGCTGACCTTATAGCATTCTAGTCCCACAGCTTCTTTTGGAATATATCCAATCCCACACACAGTTACTACAGTCATGCTGTGATGCTGCTAAACAACAGTATGCAAAATGACTTGATGAAAGGCACAACATGTGGAGGTAATCGAGCAATACTGGTGCAATGTTGGAGGAAGTCAGGCAAAAAGTTGGAAGGATGAGATGGGCTAAGGTGGCAGAGAGGAAATAGATTTGGACACGAGATGAAGGGAGGGTGGTACAAGAACCGGAAATAAAAGTAACATTATGGAATGTGGAGAGATTTGTGCCTCAAGAGTGTAGGTGCAAAGCTACTGCTAAAGTCCAAATTCCCACTGCAAACCTGTTGAGTCCAAAATGTATTTTTAAGCACAGAGTGAAGTCCAGAGAACCGAATGAGCTGCTGCAAAGCCTTCTGACTTCAAACTGATCACTATCTCAAAATGTTTGCAACATATATGTAGAATGCATCAAGGATGATTGTTTGGAAAATAGCCAACCACATCTCAGTATTTCAATGCCAAATTCAATCCGGCTATTGTTCAAGTTTTTTAATTAGGAGCCAAACATTCTGCAGGTGACTAATGTTCACAATAAATAACACTGATACGGAGCTTAAAAGATTCAGAGGACAAATTTATTGCATATTCAGTGCATGCCATCATGTAGTGCATTTCTATGTTATATCGTGTGTGGACACCACACGATTGCCACCATACCTCCAGTGTATGGTTTACTATATTGTAGAAATGTTTCTCAATTCAACAGAATAGAAATCTTAGTAAAATTATCGAAATTTGCTTGAAGATGTGTTCATTTCATTACAACAATCATAAAAATATTTCAAGTAGGCTTGGTGGAAATACAAATGGGTCAGTCCTTCCCAGGCAATTACATTTTGGTTATTTTGCAGGTGGCTGTACCACAAATGTGTCTTAATTCACATGAAATTGATGTACACAGAAATCTTGATAGTGTACCCTTTTTCCAATGAAGGTCCCAAGTGACATCAAATGCAACAATAGCAATATTAAAGTCACTTAGGATCACTGGATACAAAATGGTGTCTATTGTGAATGGCTATTTCATAAGCCCCTGTATAGGACTTGGTCTCTCCAGGCATATATGAGAATGGTTTGCGGTTACTGCAAGGGCGGGGGACGGAACACAATACATGATGTAGCCTGCCAACAGTGTCAGGTTGTCTGGCTCACTACAGAATGTTTATCACCCTAATGAGCATATGCACTGCACAGGTCAAGCGTGGGAATGACTGTGCAGAAAGGTCTTATGGTTTTTCCTCAGAGCTGCCACCTACAAAGTCCCTAGTCATGGCAAGAAGACATCACAAATATCTGAACTCCTCAGTATACCCACAACCAAGTGGAAGTGTTTTTTTTAAATTACATTATGCTATTCCATTGGGGCTGAGGAATTGCTAAGACCGACCTAGTCAGGTAGACAGCAGAAGAAAGACATTCTCAACTATGGGAATACTGCAGAATGAGTTGAACAGCACACACGTTGATATTTCCTTGCGTACCACCATAAAAAAAGCGACTCACGGAGATACTTCCCGCGGCCACTGGAGTCAACTTGTACAACTGTGCTGCATACCATTCTTAAGATGTAAGGAATACGTTTCAATTTCTTCTACAAAATAAAACCCATCTTGCTGGAGGCAGCAAAACGTGATTCAAGGAATGAAGGGAGCTGGAACATCTGCCATTTTGGAAAGATATGGGACAGTAAATAAATAATCAGTCTAGTGCTCACTGGACAGGAAAACGCGCGGGAGTTAAACTCCCCCCTGTTCTCCAGTCAGCTCTCTGCTTTAAGTGCCAGTATTCAAAGACATTGGACAGACAAAAAAAAGTGCAGACCCACTCACAGGAGAAGAGAAGATGTCAACCCTAAGCACAGATGGGTTCACTCAAGTCAAACTCGGTGACCTAAATGGTTCATGTCTTAAGCTGAATCTAGTAACAGTGATTGGAGTCCAACTTAATTTAGGCAGTTTTCTGACAACAAAAATAAAGACATCCTTAGTACAGAAAGAATAAAGAATCCAACATATACACAAATTAACAATATTCTACAAATTAAACCGTTTACAGAACTTGAATTGTTCTGAATTATACTATATTTAGTCAAAATGTTAAAAAACAAGTTTTATATGATTAATTTACAATGTATTTCAGATTCTAAGCGTTGTCTGCAATGATGGAGCTGATCTCCTGCATCAAGTGCCATTGGTGCAAAGTTTAAGAGCCAAACTCAATCGTGTCATCGGTGATCAGCTTGAATTCATAGTTGCCTCTTCCATCCATGTGCAAATAGTACTGCGAGGGGACAGAAAAGAAAAATATAGCAATTATTAAAGCTGCTTCAACCAAATGTATACAAAAATTTCAAGGCTTGTACACTCCGTGGGAACAGACCTATAAATAACACTACAGGTACTCTTTATCTGGCCCGCATTCCTGATCGAATAACATTTTTTAAAATGATATGTGAGCTAAATGGTTATACTATACCTGAACCATTTTTGTTCACAAACAGCCGCGCTGAGCAAGCGAGCATGGTTTCTAACATTTTCTGGACTGCTCTGAATACTGGCTTTTCAGGGCGACACTCATCTAAGTTACATTTAAAACAATAGGTGGTGGAGTATATGGTTTTCTACACGTTTAAAAGTGCTGTATCAACAGATGTTGCATGAACACAACTAAAGGGTATTTTTCCAGTAAATACAAAGGGTTAACAGACCAGAGAGCTGCCAAAATTCTTATTTGTGACCAGGTTACACATAAATTTCTACAATGGATGTATTACATGTTTATTTATTAACTGGGGATTTTGAAAATCGCTGCATGTCTCATTTCAGTTACTCACTCAAGTGTGCTGAAACTGGAAGTTCAAGCAGCAGGTTAGATACGACCGTTTAGAATCCAATAGGGTCAGATAGATAACCGAGAATGAGATTATGACCCCTGTGCTGTGCTGAATTTAGTTAACGCAAGTTTGTAGAGTTCAGTGTTCATGAGTTTCCTGAACTTCAAATAGCTGTGTTCAGCTTTCAGGTTGAGGTTACGAGTGTTCCAGAAATGAGGCCCATGGCCAACTAGACATCTGCCTCCCAGTTTCATCCTCTTAAAGAAAAGTTGATTGGTCAGAGTGGCAGAGATGAAGCGAAAGGCTCTGGGACAAAGATACGGCACTTTCTGAAAGTATTAAACGTCTTATACACCACGGGCAAGCGTAGCAGTTCTCTAGTCGTTTACCTATTGGAGATGGAACCATGGACTTTAAGTAAAAATCCACATAGAAAATGCTTACTTGGCAAACACAATCTGAATAAAGATCAATCTGATAAATAATCAAGATGTCAATAAATATAATTATTACAATTTGCAAGAATTTCCCCCTACAGACCGGGACAAAGTTCTGCTTTGGAAAGGGTGCGAATAAAAAAAAAAAAAAGACACATTCCAACAATTTATAAAACAAACATTAGAAATCGGAAGTAAAATGAATTGAAATGGTAAAAAGCACAGGAAAAGAGATGTCGGACAAAAAATGATTCTGCTATAGTGTCTTCCATTTTTAAGGGGTCTTGGACAGAAAAGGGGGGACAAGTTGGGTTTGGACAGTGGACAAAACAGATTTGTAAAAAAGGTAATGGGAAACACACGCAAAGAAGAAAATGTAGTATTAAAGAGAGGTAGCGGTAAACAGAGGGAAGTTAAGATTAAAGTTTGAACAGGCCTGAGAAAAGCAAGACATAGGTTTAAAATTCATATTCAAAAGGACAGAAGGGTTTTGAGGGGAAGATATGTCAAGGGAGTGCCGATCTTAGAGCGGGGAAAAGGAAAGAAGTGTGGGGCTGTCTCTTCCAGCCCCCCCCACACACTCAATACCTGCAATACATTCATCAAGTAAGAACTCACAAACCCAACTCAAAAAGAAACATTAATATCCCCAGGTCTGATTCTTCAAATCTGAATTATCAGGGTAGGCATTTGTCAGCACAGTAGAGAACACGGGGATATATCGCCACAACAAATTCTGTAGAGGAAACTAAAATTCTTGACAGGTGCCTGGATTACCTACTGGCATTTTACTTGGCTCAGTCTCATCTTGCTCAAACTGATTTTTTCTATCTAAACAGCAACTGGATTTTGGCTCTGAAGAAGAACCATCTTAGCACAAATCCATCTGTGTTAAGCAATTATTCAAACTGCATATTATTGAACTTCAAAAACATGCACCGTCGAACTCCGGAAGGTGTTAAAACTAAATGTGACCAGATTTCAGGCAACTTAAGTATGGGTGTTAAAATGACCAAAGGCCAAGTACAACATGACACGTTAGAGCTGCCCATGTTTCTAGGATACGAGATCCGGATGAGATCAGCCTCTTTAATCACATCATCAAACTGGTGCAATGTACAAAGGATTGGTCTACTCTCCTGTCAAAGGTTCTCCACAATAACCTAGGATAGTTTTTGACCTTCTCGAAAAGTCAATACTCTATGGTCTGGGCAACTATTATCTCCTGAAGGACTTGCTAACACTGACCTTTATGAAGGCCCAATCTATTTTGGTAATATGGCTCCGTGAGTTTAGGAGTCACTGCTAGTAACTGGTCTGATCTGCAGCTCTAGAGCTCGAAAGAAACTCAGACTGCCATCTTGCAGATGCCAATAAACAGAATCTCATTAAGATGAGCGAAAGTAAAACCGGTTATTTGAAGTGCTTAGAAATAGCAAAAACTGGAGTATGACCTGCAAGAGCTCCACAGAGTTTAACAAGTTCATACAGGATTATCAGATTAGGGAAAGAAAGATTCTCGAGATGGTCAATTTTTTAATTTACTACATATATCAACTCCTGACCAATGGTACTTTCACACCTGGATTAACAAGCTAGGATATTTGCAAGACCAACTTAATTTCTGGGCAAGTTACATTGAAGGGATGTACAATGTAGAAGGAGATTGGTGCTTTAGCTCGCATACATTTCATTAAATGGCAGTGGTATCCTTAACTAGATCTAGAAGTCTTTTGGTGCCTGTATTACAGACCGGTCCATAGAGACAGAACACTCAGGTTCTCGTAGCATGAGTGACCGACCCAATTCTACAAGATTAGACTTTGGAATTATTCAGTTCATTCTTACTGTGCTTGCTGAGGCCCAAGATATTGTTTCCGGATTTTTGGCATCAACAGTCAGAGTAGCTTCCCTTCCACAAGTCAAGAGATGATGCTTGTTGTGTCCTCTGAGGCGGAAAGCCGGAGGATTGTCTCTGTTCCCCTGCTATAAATCTGCAAAAACGATTGAATTTACAAATTGTTCTTAAAAATTGTAACATATTTTAACGGGTGCGTTTTTATGTTCATGTCATTCCCTTAGGCGAGACTACTTCGCCGAGGCTCGAACACTTCCCCCTCAGCGCCGCTGTACTCAGGCGCAGGGAAGCGTCGGACATCACTTTCGCCGCCATCTTAGTTTGGGGAGGCTGGCAGGAGAGCTCTGCGCCCCTCCCGCCCTCCCAGGGTATTTAATGGGCGTATTCCTACACATCGAGTAATTGCTTGTTGTGTCCTCTGAGGCGGAAAGCCGGAGGATTGTCTCTGTTCCCCTGCTATAAATCTGCAAAAACGATTGAATTTACAAATTGTTCTTAAAAATTGTAACATATTTTAACGGGTGCGTTTTTATGTTCATGTCATTCCCTTAGGCGAGACTACTTCGCCGAGGCTCGAACACTTCCCCCTCAGCGCCGCTGTACTCAGGCGCAGGGAAGCGTCGGACATCACTTTCGCCGCCATCTTAGTTTGGGGAGGCTGGCAGGAGAGCTCTGCGCCCCTCCCGCCCTCCCAGGGTATTTAATGGGCGTATTCCTACACATCGAGTAATTGCTTGTTGTGTCCTCTGAGGCGGAAAGCCGGAGGATTGTCTCTGTTCCCCTGCTATAAATCTGCAAAAACGATTGAATTTACAAATTGTTCTTAAAAATTGTAACATATTTTAACGGGTGCGTTTTTATGTTCATGTCATTCCCTTAGGCGAGACTACTTCGCCGAGGCTCGAACACTTCCCCCTCAGCGCCGCTGTACTCAGGCGCAGGGAAGCGTCGGACATCACTTTCGCCGCCATCTTAGTTTGGGGAGGCTGGCAGGAGAGCTCTGCGCCCCTCCCGCCCTCCCAGGGTATTTAATGGGCGTATTCCTACACATCGAGTAATTGCTTGTTGTGTCCTCTGAGGCGGAAAGCCGGAGGATTGTCTCTGTTCCCCTGCTATAAATCTGCAAAAACGATTGAATTTACAAATTGTTCTTAAAAATTGTAACATATTTTAACGGGTGCGTTTTTATGTTCATGTCATTCCCTTAGGCGAGACTACTTCGCCGAGGCTCGAACACTTCCCCCTCAGCGCCGCTGTACTCAGGCGCAGGGAAGCGTCGGACATCACTTTCGCCGCCATCTTAGTTTGGGGAGGCTGGCAGGAGAGCTCTGCGCCCCTCCCGCCCTCCCAGGGTATTTAATGGGCGTATTCCTACACATCGAGTAATTGCTTGTTGTGTCCTCTGAGGCGGAAAGCCGGAGGATTGTCTCTGTTCCCCTGCTATAAATCTGCAAAAACGATTGAATTTACAAATTGTTCTTAAAAATTGTAACATATTTTAACGGGTGCGTTTTTATGTTCATGTCATTCCCTTAGGCGAGACTACTTCGCCGAGGCTCGAACACTTCCCCCTCAGCGCCGCTGTACTCAGGCGCAGGGAAGCGTCGGACATCACTTTCGCCGCCATCTTAGTTTGGGGAGGCTGGCAGGAGAGCTCTGCGCCCCTCCCACCCTCCTCCCGCCCCGCCCAAAATATGTATATAAACAACAGTATCGCCCGTCCGCGCAGCGGGCGGGCGCAGCGGGCGCGCCGGCGGCGCGCCGAAGGCGCGCCAAAGGCAAGCCCGTCTGCGCCCGTCCGCGCCAGGACCGGGCCCAGGGCCACAACCCCTGCCCCTCTCCTCTCCTATACCCGCAATGCACTGTTGGAACTTTGTCCAACTGACGCTCAGCTTTGCACCAAATGTGACCTTTCCCTCATGCAGTTGGTATCACACACACAATGCTCTCACTGTAACATTTCCCCTGTGTTTGATAAGCCAACTTGGTATGCTAAATCGGTAAGTAATGAGGCCGATACCCATGTCTCCATGGCACTTATTAATGCGCGCTCCCTGAGCAAACATTGCCAGGAGATAGTTGACCTTATTAGTAATTTCGATTTAGACGTGCTTTACATTACAGAGACATGGTCTGATGAAGCATCTGCCCCCGACTACGTCATAGCAGTCCCCTCAGGCTACAGTGCATACCGTCAGGACAGGCCCACAGGAAAAGGTGGTGGGATAGCTATTATAGTGAGAGATCAATTTGAAGTCCGATGCTCACCGATTCCTACCACCTCATGCGAAGCCATGCATTTTAATATAAAATTGTCTCCTACCTATAACTTTAAGGGAATATTGATTTATAGACCCCCGGGGACAAGATCTGCGTTTCTCGCAAACCTTACTAATATGACTGAGTCCATAGCTATAGAAGAGTCCACTACGATTATGGGAGACTTTAATTTTCATTTGGAGCTCCTTGGTGATAGGGATACTTCAGCCCTTCTATCAGACCTAGATATATTGGGCCTCAGACAACTGGTCTTGACTCCCACTCATCAGGCAGGCCACACGCTGGATGGTATTTTTACTAATGTGGATGGACTGTGTATCACCTCAGTTCTCCCTATGACTTGGACAGACCACTCAGTCATTCTCAGTAGACTTACCATTAAAGGCTCACAGAGGAAAAAAGTGGGCTATGAAAAAAAGGGTACGTTTAAAGCCTGGAAGGATATCAACCCCAGTGATCTAACGCTGATTCTTAATTCCACAATTCCAGTACTATCCACTGATCCCAACATCGCTACCAATCAATTTCAAAAGTGGCTGGGTGAAGCCACGACTCAGCTGGCACCCATTAAATCACTCTCTAAGAATAGAAGTGCGCCTAAAGCTCAGTGGTATACAACAGAACTTAAAACTCAAAAACAATTAACCAGGAACAGGGAAAGACACTGGCGAAGAATGTATGATAGTGAAGATAAGGAAAATTATAAAAAAGCCCTTGCTACTTACAAAGCTATGATAGTAGCAGCTAAGAAAGATTTTTTCACTCGCCAGATAGAAACTGCGAAAAATTCCAGTAAACAGTTATTTAACATTGCTAAAACCCTAGCTGGAGACTCCCCAGATCTTAATCCTCCCCCCTCATAAACTTTATGCGATGCCTTATCGGAGTTCTTTTACGCAAAGGTTAATGACATTTACCAAGCCTTTAGCTCAGACCTGACCAGCAGTAATGCTATCACCACCATAACTATTCCCAAAAATTCCATGACCTCTTTTAGTCCCCTCACCACTGATCAAACCAAGAGCATAGTTAAAACGATTAAAGCTGGCTCTGCTCTTGACCCATGCCCGACTTCCGTGCTCGCTACTGTTCCAGACACAGTCATTCCCATCATCACTGCTGTCTGTAATACTGTATTGACATCTGGAATCTACCCTGATCAATTAAAAAACACGTTGATTAAACCCCTGCTTAAAAAGCCTGGCTCAGATAAAGGCGAATTAAAAAACTATCGCCCTATAGCGAGCCTTCCCTTCTTAGCCAAGGTTCTAGAAAAGGCTATGAATCAGCAGCTTTCATCCTACATTGAAAAACACAATCTACTGGACGAGACGCAGTTCGGTTTCCGTAAAAACCATGGTACAGAAACCGCACTCATAAAAGCAGCTGACGACATAAGAGTCATCCGCGACCAAGGAGGAACTGCTTTGTTAGTTCTCTTGGATCTCTCAGCGGCTTTCGACACGGTTGACCATAAGATCTTGGTCAACCGTGTCGAGAGGATGGGCATTCAGCTCATTGCCAGGGACTTACTCGCTTCGTTTTTGGCCAATAGAACCCAGGCGGTTACACTGGGCCCCTTCCAGTCAGCTGAGCTGTCGTTACCGTGTGGGGTTCCTCAAGGCTCATCCCTAAGTCCGACACTATTTAACATATATGTGTCGGACCTTGCTAGTGTCATCAAAGCACATGGGATGAGCTTAACCTCATACGCTGACGACACCCAGCTGGTGCTGGCAATAAAGGGTGACGGACAGAGGGTAGCAGAGAGATTTAAAACCGGGATGATCACTATCGGTGAGTGGATGGCAAGGAATTGCTTGAAGCTTAATTCCGGAAAAACGGAGGTGGTTATCTTTGGTAATCTCTCACCAGCCTGGTCAGCAGATTGGTGGCCATCGGCCTTAGGTACACCTCCCTCTCCAACGGTCAAAGTTAGAAACCTAGGTGTTACTTTTGACGACCAGCTGAACTTCATGGCCCATGCAAATAAGGTGGCAGCCAACGCCCATTTCAAACTTAGAACGGTTAGAAAAATCATTCCGTATCTACCAGACTCAGCTGCCAAAACTCTAGTCACCACTCTAGTCCTGACATCACTAGATTATTGCAACGGTCTGCTGCTCAATGCTCAGAGCAGAGTTATTAAAAAATTACAGACGGTGCAGAATGCGGCCGCTCGTGTATTATCAAAAAAAACCAAATTTGCACCTATCGCAGATACCTTGAAAAATTACCACTGGCTGCCCATTCACAACAGGGTTAAATTCAAAGCTCTATGCACAGTATACAAGACACTACAGGATCAAGGACCTCGTTTCCTTAAAAATCAATTGATCCCCTATAACCCATCGAGAACCCTTCGATCCACCTCACTTAACCAACTAGTGGTTCAACGTAGTCGAACAGTTTCTTGGGGTGATCGCCGCTTTTTAATTGCGGCCCCCAGACTTTGGAACACCCTTCCAAGTCACATAAGAACATGCCCTTCGCTTTTTCAGTTTAGAAAAAAATTGAAAACGTGGCTATTTAACCAGTAATCCACATCTCCGCACTTTCTGATCATGGTGAGACAATTGCTTTTTTAGCGCCGAGACGCCTACGGGTATTTGCTAGCGCTTTACAAATATCATTAAATAAATAAATCACTACTCAAGATCTCTGGGTTTCTAAACCAGTTCTTCTGTCAGGTGTCAGATTCGTTGTCAAATGATGACTACTCTGCAGCAGTGTCTTCATTTGGAACCCTTCAGAGTTTCAGGAAGTCCTATGAACTCCTAGAACTTTAGACTAAAGTTACCTCATATGGGGAAGAATCTTGGGGTCCAGAACTACAAATGACTATCACTCTCACTGGTCTAGTTGGTGTAATAGTTGACATGTGGATCAATTTCTGGAACCTTTGAAGGATCTCTTAATGTTTGGGTATCTCATTCAGAACTCGAAATAGTTTCTAATTAGCAATTTTTGAAGGTCATTTTCTTAACATTTTCTTGTTATAGTGCCTTGAGAATGACCCAGATAAGAAAGTTACTTGACTTCAGCAATACTCTTTCCAGTGAATATTCTACCGTACGACAGATTTGTTATCTTTTTAATTCCCCCAAGCACCAGAATGGATCAGGAAATCTTTTCCAGAAATTGCTCCTGTACACCGATAAGGGGGTCCAAAAGTGAAAGCACAAAGAATGAAAGGCCTACCTCTGCCTGTTACCTTGGTTAACCACAAGGCCTTTCATGGCCTTACAGGTGGAGTGTTAGTAACAGATTAGAAAGGCGGGTGAGCAATGAATAATCTGCGGTTAGATGGAGTATCCACCAGGAAGAGCGCACCAGAAGAGGGGTAATTTGTTCTTCTGATGGATACTTCTAACTGCAAATTCCTCCTCGTTTGAATAGACACCAAGCACTATCTCACAAAAAGGTGAACGGTCTGAGGAGTGGACTTTACCCTAGGAAATCCTGTAAGACGGAGCGGGCATCTGCTGCCCTGTGAGTCAATAATGCCTGGTTGAGAGTGTGGATAGATGCCCACCATGCCACATGGCAGATGTGCAGCACTGGAAGGACCCTGGCCAAAGCCATAATGGCGGTCTTAGATGTAAGAATGAACCCAAAGGCCCTCATATGGCTCGGTTTTACCAGGGCATGGCATATTTTGATACAGAGAAGGATCCATCTTGACAAGGTCTATTATTGTACTTCTCTACCCTTCCGCACCAGAGAACCACACACAATGTTTGCCCTCTATTCGGGAGCTTCTTAGTTTGATGAATATAAAAGGCAAGGGCTCTCTATGGGTCCAACCAGTGAAGCTTCTCTTCAACCACCTTAAGCAGACAGGATGCCAGAGTCCAAAGCAAAACTCTGACCAGAAACAAGGTGGTACAGGGTGGATGCACAAACAGTGCATGAAGTTCACTGACACAGATTACTGAAGTAATTGCAATAAGGAAGACTGACCTAAGGATCAATAACCTCAAACAACAACTGTGCATAGGCTTGAAAGGCATGCACACTAAAAAAGTAAGAACCAAATTAAGGTCCCCATTTGGCATCACACAAGGAGCAAGGGAAAACATATGTACGTTTTTTTAAATATGTAATACAAGTAGTGACTTAAACAGAGAGGGTGGGATCAGGCAAACAGAAATGCTGAGAGGGCTAACAAGTAACCTTTAATGGTGCCCACAGAAAGCCCTAGTCATGCCCAAGAAGGACAATCTGAAGTACTTCAGAAAGCATAATCTGCAGCGGATTGACTGGACAGTCCTCGCACAAGGCCACAAACAGCCCAAAATCCAGAATAGATCAATTTATGGATGGATTGCGATCAGACAAGAGGAAGTCCACTACTTCCTTGGGTAGACTGCACCTCCTCAGCTGGTTCTGCTCAGTTTCCACACATGGAGTTGCAGGGTTATATGTAGAATCCTGCCATGTTGGGAAAGCAGGTCCTCCCGAAGAATTAGGCAAAACATGGGGCAGATGCTCCGACTCAGCAGTACTAGATCATCCAAGCCAAGTCTGGGGTTATAAGAATCAGACCCGCCTTACCTTCTTCAGAACTCGAAGAAGCAAATGGAAGAGGTTGGAATGCATAAAGGAGACAGGAGTCCCACCGAAAGTTGAATGCATCCTGGACAAAACTTTGAGGCAGAAACTCTAAAGCAAAACATACTTGATAGTGAGTGTTTTCTTCAGCAGTGAAAAGATCTATTCAAAGCAAGCCAAACTGGGTAAAGGTGCCTTAAACTACCTCTCTGGGTGGGTACGCACGCCACTTGTGGTAAGCTAGACTCAGTCTTCTGAGCTTGTTAACCTGGCGTTCAAGGACCCTTGCAGATGGTTGTCAAGAAAATTCCCTCAAAGTCCAGCTGGCACTACAGAGTCAGCATCTCTTAACACAGCACAAATGACCCCCTCACCACCCTGTTTGTTGGAGTACAACACAGCAGTCGTGTTGCCTGTTAAAACTTGCACAGGATTTGCTTTGATAAAAGGGAGTAATGCGGAATGACACACAGATTCAAAAGATTGTTGTGGTGACCAGAACCACTGTCCTTCACCATGTCCAGGTGGTCTCCTTAGCACAGAGCCAATGTATAAGTCACTACTGTGAGCTACAGTTGGGGTATTGAGAACGGCCTGCTGTAATTCAGACTGGAATCCTTCATCCACCACTGAAGGTCTCAGGCGAACTCGTCTGACTCTCAGTAGTTTTCCGAGAGGTAGATTTCTCTGCAGACCTGCATTTGCCATTCTAACTGCAACACATACAATTGTTGACATTGCACATTAGACGGTGGCAAAATGATCTAGCCAGGGCTCCCCCACTGATGTAAGATGCACACACCACCTCAGGATGTAGTCACCACTCTTGGAAAGGCATTAAAGTTTCTACAGAATGGGGGGTGTGGGGGTGGAAGGAGGGATGGGGTGATGAGCAATTTCCAGTTAGAATACCCACCAGAATTCTTTTTTTTACCAAAGGTGAGTAACCTTTTGTTGTGATGGAAACCTTTGAATAGACTCCAATGCAATACTCCCGTAGTGTGGTGGGACTGAAGTATTAAATCTGAAAGCTGTGAAGGACAGACAAGGCAAAGGTACCATCTCTCCTAATTTCTGAATCAAAGCAATAGGGTTGGCGAAACTATGGAGAGAGGACCATGTAGTTGCCTTGCAGATATAAATCACTGAAGCCCCTCTAACCAGAGCGGAGGTGGAGGACTTAGCCTTGGTGGAATGAGGCCTGATTTCTTCAGGAGGGTCTTTCTTCACTAGAACATAGCTGATCTTGGTGCATAAAATGAACCAGGGACACAGATCGCTTCTGCAATGCCTTTCTTTACAACCAGTGTAGCCAACAAACAATTGGTCTTCTGATGTGTGGCTGATGCAGAAGCTGTACTCTTCAAGTCATAACTGAGAATTCTCTCCTCCTCCTTGGTGAGATGCAGCGGAGGGAAAAAGAATGGTAGGGGGATGAATTGTCCCAGATGGAAATCAGACACCTTTGTGAGGAAAGGAGCTTTAGGTCACAACATCATATTGAATGGTAGAAACACGTAAACCGGGCTCAGGGAGACAAGGCCTGGAACTCAATGACTCTGCAAGCCGAATAGATGGCAACTAGGAAAACAGTCTTTAATGTCAAAAGCTTCACCTGTGCATAGGCGCAAACTGAGTGCACACGAAAAATGTCAGAACCAAATTAAGGTCTTTACAGAGGCATTTTTATGGTGGTTGGCGGACACAGGTTTGTCAAATCTTTCAGAAATGAAATCACCACCGAAGACTTCAACAGGGAGGGTTCATCTGGTAAACAGAGAAAAGCAGTCCGTGCCAAGAGTTATCCCTGGACCATGGTGACTGAACAGCCTTGTTGCACCTCTTGCCATATCAGGAAACAAACTTTTTCTATCTCACTTAGCAAATGGATTTTGTGGAAGGGTGATGTGCCAAAAGGACCACATCCATTACTTCAGCTGTAGCTGAAAGGCACTCAGATTTCTCCAATTAGTCTCCATGCATGAAGGACTGGTGTAGGACCTGCCCCCCCCCCCTCCCCCCTCAGGCGACCCCTTCTCCTTCCCCCCCATGGGCCAGCTGATCCATTCTGAGTGAAAGAAAGTGGGGCCGCAATTAACAGGTACCGAAGTTCTGTATACCACACCCTTTATGGTCAGTCAGGGCCAATAAGAATAACTTGAGCCCGGTTGTGAAGAATCTCTCAGAACCCAAGGAATCAAGGGTATGGGGAAAATTGCACACAAAGTGAAATGCATCTCCAAGGCTTCCTGTGATGGATGTTGGAGGTCTCTGACCTTCAGGGAGTGGGCATTGGCTTCAGTGGCAAAGAGGTCTACATAAAGTGGTATTTAAAACAAAAAGGGGTCTTGTACCATGCCCTGCTTAGGACATCACTTGTGGTCAGTGAGAAAGTTATCTCTGATACTCTAGACCCTGGTGTTCAGCAGACCTGCCAGATGGTTATCCCCACACACAGATGGTGTGCCCAGGTCCAGCTTCTCAGAGACTCTCAACAAAGCTCAAGATCCTACTCCTCAGGTCCTCCAAATGCGATATCCGTTGTAGGGTGGAAGTGTCGGTTACAACCATGGCCACTGCTAGATGGGAGCAGAAAGGTCTTCCTTGCAAGAGGTTCCCTTCTCTTCCCCGCCAGATCAACTCTGCGGAACCGTCCTTTGAGATGATCATTTCTTTCAGGTTTCATTGATGTTGGATCCACTGCCTGTGAAGGCACCACTGCTGAGTCCTTATGTTCCAGAGTGCCTGAATGACCAGGAGGATGCAGGAAGCCAACAGAACAAGAAAACAACAGACTTTCAGGAAGGGGACTCAAGTTTACATTATCAACATCGGAATCCTATCCAGAATGTCATGTATCCTTCTCGAGGAGGGAAAGCTCTAAGTGAGATCCTATCCATTACCCCTCTGATGAACAGAAGGCACTACAATGGCTCCAGATGAGAATTGGGGAGAATTATTGAAAACCCAAAGTCGAACGACAGGAAGCTGTCAACTGCTAATAATGGAACATCAGCTCAAACGAACTGACTTTATCAGCCAGTCTTCCAAATAGGGGAATACCACTATCCCTGACCTTCTAAGGCAGGCTGCTACCACTGGCATCACCTTCGTGAAGAGTTGAGAATACTGGTTAGTACTTACCTCAAACTGCAAGTACTTGCTTAGGGACTGCAGGATCGGAATATCAAAGTATATATCCTGAAAGTCTAAAAAAACACTACTCAGTCCTCCAGGTACAGAGCAAATACAACCGGAGCCAGGGACAGCATCTACACTTGTCCTTTGAGGAATCAATTCAGCACCCTGATATCGAGGATCGGCGGAGACTGCCTTCCTTCTTGGAAACTATGAAGAACCAAGAGTAGCACCCATGACCTGTTTTTGGTCTGGCATCTGGTCTACTGTCCCCTTCTGCAGCAAGAGCGCTACTTCCTTATGCAGGATCTGCAGGTGTTCTTCTGGAATGTGAAAAGGATGGGAAGAATAGTCTTAGGGGATGCTGGTGGACTAGTAAGTTCTAATCCTTTTCAACACTTTGCAGGGTCCAGTTTCTGAAGTGATGGCTTTCCAGGCGTGTAGAAAAAGGGACACCCTTCCTCCCACTGGCCTGCTGTACTCCTGTCTTCCTTCCCAGCAACTATTGCCACTTCCCTTGTGGTACTGGGGAAGATGACGAGGAGGGAGGGAGCTGTCTGTCAGGGCCTTTACCTTTCACTGGCGTAAAAGGGCTGTGATTTACTAAGGGAACTCAAAGAGAAATAGGCTTGTTTCTTGAAGGGTTGAAGAACTCCAGCAGCGCACATCTGCTTTCTGCCCAAATACACTCTCTCCATCAAAAGGCACATCCAACAGTGTTATGCACAGTAGTGGAAAACGCTGTGGACTGCAGACATGAATGGCATGTTAGAGTACTAGAACTACCCAATGATTTTGCCATGTTGTCTGTAGTGTCTAGGCCATCCAGCACCAAGTACCTAGAGGCATCCAGACAATCTCTAACTACTTCTGCGAAGTAATCCTTCAGATCGTCCGGTAAATTTGGAACCATCTTGGCTGCCATGCCCCAGAAAGCATATGCATGTCTACCCAAGCGATAGGTGGCATTAAGGGAGTGAAGGGCAAAGCAGCCAGCCAAAAAAGCCTTTTTTGTCCTATAAGTTCCAGGGCTTGGACTCCCTATCAGAAGATGTGTAGGGAAAGTTCCAGGGTCGATTCAGGATGAGGAGGAGCTTTCCAGAAAGGATTAGGAATGCCAGCTCCCCGAGTGCTGGTCTGTACCAGCAAGTAATGCCCCTATCAATTTTCAGAGGGCAGTATGGCTTTGCAAAGGGCCACCAAGAACCTTGATGAAAGCAAAAGTTCCATGGCACAGGATGCCGCTTGTAGGATATTTGTAAGGTTATGTGGCTCACTGGTTAGAGGAGGCAGACCTGGACGCTGAGATCAGACCCGGGACCAGGGTTCAATTCCCGACGCGGCAGGGTCTTAAGCCCAAAATGTCCACGGACTCGGTAATTCTCGCTTCGGTGCCTACTCGAATCACAGGTTCACACTCTGCAACTCTGGGCAATAGCTTGCTTAATCTCCACTACGGCCCCCCGCGGCGGGATGCAAGGCTTTCACCTTGGGGATAGCCAGTAGGGGCTATCTCACAGGGAAAAACCAGGACGGGTTCCCAATGCAAAGCGCTTTGAGACCTGGCGGTGATATTGCGCTATATAAAAACCTATCCATCCAACACTTTGCCCCAATCCAGGTAGTCTTGGGCCTAGACATTTGAATCAGCCCCCATACTGTGGTATGTTGTGACATATTGCCCTTCCTCTAAAAGGAGAAATGCCTCTCTTCTGGAGCGATGAACTTTGATCTCAAACAGAGATAAGGTGAAGACTGTCATGCCCCTGTCAACACTGATGGCACCGCCGCCATCAATACTGAAGGTGATGCTGCACTTGTGGTCAGTCCATTTCGCGGTGCATGGTCAAATGTCAGTGTTGACTCAGAGTAGAGCCAGCTACGACTGGAGCGAAGTTTGCAACAGCACCAGACTCAAATCCAGTGGGCATGGAAGGCACCCAAATGATGGGCACAAGCTGGATACAATCCATATTGTGCCAAGGGCATCCCCAGAATAAGGATGTATGGATCCACGACCGGTCCTATGGGGCACACTGGTGCTCCAGAGGGGCCTATTCATCATGGTATGTATGAAGTCTGACAGATTCTTCCTTGGCACCATGTACTCTTTGAAAGAGGGCTTTGACGCCGGAGGAGGAGGAGTTGGGGATGGGGAGGGGTGCACTAAGCAAGCATTGCTGTGTAGGTAGGCGCAACTGCCCTTGCTGGCGAAATCTCCACAAACTATGAGGTCAGAGACTGGGCTAAAAGACTTGGATTTTGATCTTTGAGGAGAAAAGTATTGTTTTATCTTCTTCCGTGCCTCCTCTGGTTCTTGGAAGATCTGGTGGACAGTGTCTACCTCGAAATGGGCATGGACCAGGCCATTGACCATTAACTCATCATGTGGCGTCACTCACAACCCCTGGTCAGGGAGAGCAATACACATCTTGGCTCAATACTCCTTGATGGACTTCAGGTGAATGTACTGGCAGAAGTCACACGATGACGTGTCATACGAAAGTCTGAAGCACCAGTGACTTTCATTGTGCGGATCTGTGATGGACATTTCTCTCATCGCAGCGACAACAGGGCTTAAAACCAGTCCTCTTCAGAGGCACCTGGGGAATATTAAAAGATAAGATATCTACAAGTATTCAATCAGAACTACAGGTACTGGTCCCAGTACATTCTGTTAGAGGTCTTTCAGCAACAAAGTGACTGTCAGTGGAATGAGCTTAAGGGAAGGTTCTACAACCATCAATTAAGACTACATCACTTTTCCTAGGTTGAAACACATCTTCGTGCTCCTGCTGATATTATTTAGAGTGGGGGAGAAAGATTTTGCCTGTGTATTACAGAAACCCCTTTGAGGTGTATGGAAATAAAAAGTTTGAGTGGAATTTGACAGACAGCTATGATTTATTAAGGAAGCCGTAACACCAAATAGTCACTTGCATTTTGCACTGCCGACCCAGGAATTTTTAACATTTATTTATTTTCTTCTGCTTTTATTTCTTTGGGTGAGGATGAGCATTTTTAGTGTGTGAGGAGCGGAGGTATACATTTAAGGTATTTGGAAGGTATCCAATTGCCGCAGTTGGCTCACTTCTGTTTTCTTGTTTGGATGTTGTCCAGCAAAGGCAGACACAAAAGAGGAAACAATCTTAAAATGGTGGATCGTTGTTTCCTCTCACAATCACTCAGCAAGCAGGTGCGTACTGAACTGAAGCCCAGTTAAAAAAAATATATATAGCACTTTTTCCCCCGTGTATTTCCTTGATTAGCAAAAAAAAATAGTTGTAGATTATTCTGCATCTTGTCAAATAAAAAATGTACTTCACAAAAAATCGTATTTTATCTTGAAGTTTTTTGCTTGCATAGTCAAACTAGAAGATGGATGACCAAGTATCAATCTTTCTTTCAGCAAACTTGCACAATATGTTAAGTAATGCTCACTACACAATTTAAAACATCTAGCATTCAGTGGAGTAATGCCATTCTTTGCTGTCTCAGGGTCAGATAAATCATGGTTAGGTATGGCTTTAGAACTTGTAACAAATAAAGTCGGCAAGACTCAATACACATAATAAGTGTCTCTGCCCTCACTGGGCTGCATCAACATGTACTTGCTTATGGAGTATTGAATATGAAAAATTAGTGAGTTACCCTTCTCCTCCCCCCCAAAAAAATCCCTTGCTACATCTCAATTGTTACTCATGACATTTTCAACAATGAAAAATGCACAAGCTCAGAGGATCACTTTTTATTTCTAGCCAAATAAGCTCACCAAGTTGCATTGCTTCATTATGTGCTTTGGCATGTGACTGGTCTTGGTTCCTCTTCCCAGTGAGCCTTTTCCATTGTCTAAAATCATGTTTAGGCTCGCCGACAATGTAAAGTTTTGAAGTGACGACATATGAAGCAAAATACTGTACTATAGGAGATGTTTCACTAAATTATTGCTGACAAGAACACCATGATCTACAATTAGGGCCACCGTGAAAGCATATCTGTGCAGATCCAGAATTTTCTAGAATACCATGAATTTACAGCACTGTCCAAATAATCCTCATTAGCTGCATACATTACAATAAACTTGCTTATAGCGCCAATGGATCAAAATATATAAACATTGCAGCACACAGAGCTCCTTGGAATGCCAGACAAGTTGTGAAAGTCAATTGGTCAGACAGTGAATCAGGTGGTAAAGGACTAGTATTAGTCATGATACAATAAATGTTTTGGGACCCAATAATGAGCCAAGCGCAAAGAGTTAATGTCCCAGACATTTCATTCTAAAGAACTAGTTGAACTGCCACCAAAAGAGGATTTTGAATGTCCTCTTGAAACCCTGGAGATGACATCTGCAAACAGGATGGGCCTTAATAGGAATTCAAGAATAGTTGTGAGCATGCCCAAGGACTGCACATGATGTGTCTCATTTGCCGACTAAACTATTTGAACATTTATCCCACCAGGTATATATGCTCCAAGAGTTTGAAAAGTTTCTTGAATTCCCAATGGGATGTCGGCCTAATTTCTTGGAGGAGCTTCAATTATCGTAGCAGAAGTATCTGATTTAGATTAGGTGTGAAATCTATGCACTTTGCAAGATTCTTCCTCTTTTATAATTACATTCCCTAAAAACCTTTAAAGGGTCGTAAAGTCTCTCAGACATAGTAGATACAGTGGTGAATGGTGATTCTTCTACACTTAAAGCATAATTCACAGTGGATTTACTGATTATTTAAGCATTTGCCAGACATTACCCATCAGGGGCATCTGAAATATCTACACTACAGATATTCTATGGAGCTTTAGTTTTGAAAATGTTAACACGACAAATACCTCACAAACATGTTGAAAAAACACCAAGCAGATGGTAAAACAATGATAAACATTATTGAACAAAGAGGACTATCTTAACCAGTATTTTCAATAATACACTTTCACACAGGGTACGCATACAGAGCTTAAAAGACTGAAAATTCAAAAACTATTTTTAAACCTAAGCTATAGAAACATTATATTGTGTACTGATTCTAAAAAAAATGCCATACTATACCTCATGATGCTTCCATAAGGATTTTCTGTGAGACACTGTAAACAGCGTAATGCCAACCTACACACAAAAACAAATATGAAAGATACATGGTGACATTACTCTGACTCAAGTAAAATGAATCCACCTAATATATAAGAGTTTATGAGAACAAGTAATAGTATTGCTGGAGTACTCTTTTACGTGACTTTGTGAATGGGCTCGAAAACATAAAATGGCAATTTTCATGAAATATTCATATACAATAGGCACAAACTAAAATGATACTACCCCCTTTGCACCACTACTTAAAGAGAGTTGGGTATTATCGTGCAGATTCACAAAGGCGTGTAAGAGGATGTAAGAGAATGTAATGCTACTTCCCACATTCACTTGTGAATCGACCCCGTAGAGTTTTCGTTTTATCGCAAAATAAAATCTCCTTTATTAGATTCCATTTAAATAAAATTAGGAAGCAATGTCATTTTCATATCAGGCTAGTCATTTAGCTATATTTTTAGTACTTGGTTCACCTCTGTGGTCAAAATAGTAAATACCTGTAAGAGAGAATTACTACACTGTGAACTCCTCCACATACGGTTTAGTGCAACACAGAGTGAAGTTAAAAACTAGACAAAGATTCACATCAGAAAGTGCATATTTCAAAAATTAATTGAGCCCTCACACATTTTTGTAAGAGGGTCAAACACTGAAGCAGGTGTTTGCAACACTGGCATAAAAGATACAAACATGTTTTTGATATTAGGAGACAGATTTCTCCAACTTCAAAGAAACTATAGTTCATCACGTGCAACTAGCCAGTTATTATGCAACCACAAAACTGCTTTTCTATACTTACTGTACACTAGCTGCCTCAAAATCTCCCAGGTTAACAGGGGCACTTAATTGTCTGAAATTTCTCCTTAATTCTAATGCAGCATAATGGCTCCCCTTAATTCATATATCAGGCCTTCGATGCAAAAAAAACCTGATACAAGAACTCTACTTTCTGACACAAATTCAGTGGTATTGCACCTCCCCTTTCCAAACATTATATACTATCTGAAAGAGAAGAATGACTATTTCCCATAAAACTACATTGATCTCATCATCACCCAAACCACAAAACCATCCGATTCATCATTGTAACAAGCAGCACATGAGCAGTTCATAACAAACAGGTACACATTTGATCAATCATGACCACAATTTCAAACCAAACCCAATGCAAGAATCATATCGCAGTCAATGGCCTGATCAAATTCCTTTCTCCTTCAACGGTGTAGTTATGAGAACCCCAAGTTATTGACAGTATCATACAATCTAGGTTATAAACTTAAACAAACACTGTTTCAAATGCTCTCACTTTTTCCTAATGGTTTTTCTGGTTTACATTGTAGCCTGTTGGTACCACAGTCAATAGCCGGAATATTTAGTGCAGCTTGCAAACTAACAGCTGAAAAATCCAACAAAACTATGTCGTCAGTGTACTGCATAATATGTAACGGTTGATAATTAGGTCTCGGAGGGGATGATTTTGAATTGATCAGGGCCTGTTCAAAGTCAGCAGTAAATACACTTAAAAAAATAGGGGCTAGGACACACTCCTGCTCTAGCTCTTTCTTGATGTCAATTTGATAAAGGTCCATCCTTGCGGAGTTTGACTTGCACCTAATTATTTGAATACAGGGCAATAATGGCAATCAGTGTTTTTATCAGAAGGCCCCAAGCACAAAATTTCTGCCATAGCCTGGACCTGTCCATGCTGTCAAGTAATTTTTCCATAATCTATAAAGCAGGTGTGCAAGACTCTGTTATTGATCAAAGTTGAGTGGATTAAATGAGCCAGTGCTATGAGAGTTGCAGTGGTCCCAGTGATATTTCAGACCCCGGTCGGAAACCATGGGATAATACTCGTCTGCGAGAGCCAATCTTGCAGGTCTTGTAGACTAATGGAGCCAATAATTAGGTATCCACATCAAGCAGGGCTATCAATCGATAATTCGCAGGGTCGTCAATACTCCTATTTTTATGAACAAGGACGATTTATGAGCCCTGTCAGGACGAGGGCAACCGACCGGTTAGCAGGACTGCTCGATCCTTTATTCGAGAATTGAGGGTTCTGCTTTGAAAATTGGTACGCGCAAGCCAGTCGGCCACAGGGCACTGTTGCTTCTTCCTTCAATTATGATCTTTTGTATTACTGCAGACTTAGTCTGGACGGAGCTTTGTCAAGAGAATGGCTTGTCTGAGTTTATTGAATATGGCGCTTGCTTGGGTCATGCCGATGGCAAGTTTAGTGCTTTGATGGTATTTCTATACAGGGCCACAATGTACGTTTCCCATGTCATGCTATCTAATGGATTGTACCTCAGTGGATCAGACAGCACTGAGAGCTAAATGACTCACTCCCAAAAAACAGCTATTAGCAGATGTTCCTGCTTTAAATACAAAGATCCAGGTTTTGATAATGTGCCGCCAGCTTAGTTTCCCAGACTAGCTTCTTGCATTGGGTCCATAGTTCGGCCTTGCATTGTTCTACACCTTGAGATCCACTGCTGATTGATCTGGCTACTTTTGCTACCTTTTCTTTTTCAATGCGTAGGCTAGGTGTGTACCATGATGTCTGGCCATTAGCAGGAGTAAATGCGTGTTTACATAGTATGTCACTTGTTTTGCTTTGCTCAGACTAATTTATACATAGCATGATCAGAGGTTGAAGAGCTAAAGGGTTGATTGTCAATTGTGATAGAGTTGAAATAATTAGTACGTTCAACGCTGCAGCTGACTGCCCATGCCGGAAGGTGCTTTTTGGCATTGAAGGACCAGTTTATGCAGTTTAGTCTTAGAGAGGGGAAGCCTTCATCCAATTGCTTGTCCCTATTTATCTTGTAACCCTGAATCTGTAACACTGTCTTGAGAAAAGTGATCAGTTTCCAGCCAATGGTCGATCTGGAAAGCAGTCAGCTTGTTAAACAGCGACAGCAGCAACTTGTTTAATAGCGACAACAGCCTTACCAAGCGCACAAAAGAGAATGTCACCAACAGACAACCCCCAAGAACCAACTAAAATCAGCAAATAACCACCCAAAGACACAGAGAGTTGGACATAAATTGAAAATTTTCATATCCTCTGCAATTCCCAACTAAATGAATAAATGGTAATACTTTGCATGAAAAATAGGATAGCTGGATATTACAGCTACAATGCTGTTCAAACCTCTATCTCAAACATACATGGAGTTTGATGGCATGTATTTACCTTGATTCGACAAAAATAGCATCAAAAATAACTGTCCATAGCAGTTGAGCTATCTTGCAGTCCCTATATTTGCTGCTCCATGGCTATAAACACTATCAATAAGGTGCATCCAATCTGGCTAAAAATCACTAATGCCTCTCTTCAACAAGGGGGTGTCAATAAAGAATCTCTAGGAAAAAAAGGGAGGGGGTTCAATGGCAGCTTGAAAATCTTTTAGGTCATCATTCTCTTATAAAGAATCCACAGTTACCTGGGGCAACCAAAGCACAGCTGCATTAAGTGCCTGGTCAAGATCATGGACCATTGCATTTCTTCACAGCTTACCATATACATAAAGTACACTCCAAGAGGATCAACCAGTTGGGCCTTGGGGGGCCCATAGCACAAAAGTTATCTGCAGAATCTTTAATTGCAGGGCCGCGTGCAGGGTGCACGAAAAGGGGAGGGCATAAACTTGATGAAGTATATAACAGACCCATTGACCGGATGTGATGAGTGCCAGCGGTATAAATAACAATGAATTCAAGCCCTTCTATGGTGTACAGTTACATGAAGGGTGAAATTAAAGGGCCTGGCAGCAGTGGGGCAGAGTAAGCAAGAGGGCTAGTATTGCTGTTGGAATCCTCTTCCCCTATAACTCCCACGGTCCCACAAGTCACAAAAAGGTTGAACCAGATGGCAGATTGTGAGGATTGCCTATGACAATAGGCAAAGCCCCTCAAATAACAATGAAAGTTCCAATATTGTTTGTGAAATTGGCAGGTGGGGAAAAGGAACACCAAGGAAGCACCTGCAGCGCTACCTGCCTTGAAATGTTCCAAAGAGGGATATGATTTCTTGACGAACCATCATTATATATCAAAAGGCATTTCCATAAGTGAGGCTTGAACATATCTGAAAAACCAAAGGGCACACATCCAAGAGTGGGGTCTGATACCAACTCAAGTACTCATAGCCAGAGTGGCACAACTGGGGGTATCCAGGCCATATGCCAAATATATTGGACTATGCCTGGTCATTCTGTATTGCCTCTTCAAGGGTAATTCAGACGTCCTGAGGTAAAGCAGGTAAAGTCACACATTTCCTATAGGGCCAGGGTGTAGCAACCAAGAGGCAAACATTAAAGGATCGATAAGCAGGGCTAGCTGATTAAAAAGAAAGAAAAAAGTATTTTTGCTCAAAATTGTCTATTTTTCTTACTTATATGCTCAGTGAAGCAATGCAAAGAGAACAGATTGCTCACAGAGGTCTGAATTGTAAGGCCTTCTGAATTAAGGTGCTGTGTCAAGAAAGTTGTATCACTTGGGAATTGGACAACTCGCTGGCGGAGTTGAGCCAGGCTTGATCCAGGCCTCTATAAGAATCTTAGTGAAAGCTCCATTCAATGGTAATAAGGTATATGAGGATGAGATCTAAGGACTGCAATGTGTCTGTCAGAGGTTCCTCTTGAACTCAAATGTACATAGCTGTAAGTCTAGCACCTCGGTGGCTCTGCACACAACCATAGTAAAAGAAGCAGTCTCTTTGTAGGGGTACATAAGGTCAATTCAAGTCTGCCATAAGTGACCTGTTTAAGTCATTGACCTTTTCTTGGTCAAGATATAAGCCAGCTTCAGTTTAATCAACGGGGAGCAAATGGTATGACTCCTAATTATCATATTTATTGACAGGAACATTCTCAAGACAATGAAAGCATTGAAAAACCTTTGGAAACTCTGCCTTTAAGACAAGCGGCAGGAGGAGAGTCTCATCTTGAGGTTGATCTTTATTTATGGTGTACCACAACAAGGGACTCTCCGCAGGTAAAGTTGATTCCAGATCAGCAATTTCCGCCAGAGTGCCTGGAGCTTCTACAGTCAAGGGTGGTGCTGGCAAATGAACAACTGGCTGGCCTGCGGCAAAGAAGTCAGTGTTCAACTGGAGACCCTGATGAATAGATGGAACAGTAAGGTGCACTAGGGTAATCTGGGCACAACTTGAAGAGCATGGCCATCTTCAAGACTGGAATTAGTTGCTAAAGAGACAATGTCCTGGAAAACACAGTTTCAGCTCCAGAAGCAGAATCGGTCAGAGTCGGCTATAGAAGCTGGAGTCTAGTACCGACTACTGGACGTCTGTCTGAAGCTTGACCACTGAGGAGGCAAAGAACTCTTTGAGCTTTTGGTATTTCCTCTTTACCTTTTTGCCTGCCTACATTTTAGGATTATTTAGAGATGATCAATGGCAGTCATGCTTGGTGACGAGACACCCAAGACAGACATTGTGCAGGACTCTTACAGATAGTTGCTTGCAACATACGTGCCATGGTTTTAACCCTGTATTTCTAGGGGACGACATCCTGCAGTGTCAAAAGTTAGGTTAGAAAACATTAAAGAGTTTGATGATTTGAAGAACGTAATCCCCTCATGAAGGGCACGGAAAATGTGATGAAGGGCACAGAAAAAGAGAACCTAACGACAGAGTGCAGAGGTGGCACCAATATGTGGCTCAGTGTGGTCCTCTTCAGAGGTGAAATGGAGTCATGACAGAAGCAGACACCACCTGCAGGCACACAGGAGCTACTGCAGCAGCTTCTAGTTCAAGTCTGGCACCTGGGGATTTTCACAAGGTGAGGAATCTGCAGTGAAAAGTATCCATCTGTAGTCTACATCTATGAACCACAACTTTCAGCTCATATTTAATGTATTCACTTAATACTTGGTTGAGAAATACTCTATTCACTCTTCCCCATGATGCCCTTTCGGACAACCCGGTAGGGTATTTTTTTCAAATACTGAGCAAAGGTCTGTATTATCACAATATTATCTTATCCATAGAAGAATTCCCCTCATACCTTTTTGCTTCCACATCAACAAATCTTTTCTTAATGCATGAACAGAATCTCGCCAACTTTGTTATTATGCTGTTATCACTGGGTGCATATGGTTTGCTTTAGTTTTTTTATGAATGCACTGACAGGACAAGTAATTTAACAGTCTTGATAAAGCTCCATGGCTTATTCATCAGATTGAAACGTGTGGGCCTTTCTACTGGTCTGCTGCAATTAAGACCGTTGCACATCTTCAAAACGTTTTGGATGAGTTTACCCAAACAAGGATAGCCTTTTCCCGATTTTTCTATATTTTAGTTTTTAACAAATGGGAGACCGGTTTGATCACAGTTGAAATCCTGGAGCCAGGAAAAAGTAGAACAGAGTATCAACTGGATTGTTAATTTAGCTCGGAGTCCTTGATAATGTGAAATAGTATGCATTTGTTGGGGATAATGTTGCCACACGGCTGGGAAAGGCGCGCCATCTTGCTATGTTTGACATTTTTCTGTCCTACTTTTTTTTTTTTACAGCAGTGGACTCTGCAATCCGAGCTCACTGGAGCGCCCTTTGTTTAGTTTTCTAGCACACCATGCACTGTTAGCCAGCAGGTTCCCACACAGTGCTTCCACAACCACAGTGATTGGTGGCTGCTATATATAACCATATAACAATCCTTGAATGAACGTCTGTATCCAACTCTTTTATAATCGGCGATTTGTGACACACCAACTTAACGATTATAAAGACAAGATGTCAGAACTCCACTGTATTAACTTAATGCAGTCAAGCTCCGACATCACAATGATTGCTGCCAGAGCTAGCCGCCCAGGTGAAAGGCATATCACGCCAATGGAGTAATAGCGGTTTAAAGCAACCAAAACGAAACATTGCTTTTCCTTCTTCTGCTCTATTTTTGTAGCTTACAGTAACTACCAGAAAGAACAATATAATTTTTTGAATTTCTTAGACAATTTTAGAAAAGTTAGAGTATTTCTGCATGTTTCTACAGATTGTGAGGTACTGCGGTTTAAAAAAAACTGACTTGGTTTGAACTATTTCTAATATAATCTTGCAAAAATATATGTAAAAGGTTTGTAATGGTTTTAATTTTGCACTAGAGGTTATATTTGTATTCTTCATGTTTGCAAACATGCTCGCTCTTTTATATGTAAGAGCTACGTACTAAGGTTTAAAGTGGTTTGTGGGAAGGATGATGTTTTGACCATGTATATGAGATAAAGTGCCCCCTGCCATACTTAAGAAGAATATTGCAAGTCAACTATGAGTTCCATAACCTTATAAAAGAACACATCCTTTGCTCTCATCCCGTTATATGGTTATGTAACTCCTCTGTAACTTGCAATATCCTTCTCATGTACAGCAGGGGGTACTTTATCCCTTATAAAAAAAAGACCGTAGAGTGCCCAATGTCAAGTATCATCAGATGAAACAAGGGGCTCAGATATTTTCATTTTTATTCTTTGAGATGAGGAGTCCTTTTGGCTTCTCTATAAAATCTGTGGTGTCCTTACTCTATACCTATAGTTCGTTGTCTTCTGTGAGTGCCATGTTCGGTGTGTGCTGGATGATTTGTATATCATGTGCAGGATTAATGGTATCTTGGGAAGAACATGAGACTATTCAATGGTGTTGGGTTAGACATCACATAGACACTTGTGGTGCTTATGAAAGAGTTTGGCAGAGGTTGCAGTTAATATACAAGGCTTAAATTACTTTATCCCAGCCTCTCGATCCATGGGAAAGCCTGGGAAGATGCACTCTGACCTGAATGGCAATGTTCAAGTGCTACAAGGGAACCTTCATAGAGATCAAACTGGTAATTTAAATAAAGTAATGGGTACATCATGAAATGCTGCGCCCAGCTGGAGGTTTGCAGTAAGCACAAGGTGCACATTTTAAAAACTCACTCAATTTTGTAACAAATAGGATCCATTCTGGAACAAAGAAAAGACTAGTCCTTGCTAAAATTTGCGTGACTGTTCAGGCAGTAGTGCTTGGTAAATGTGTGGAGAGATGCCTATGTTTCTTCTGGCAGATGTCTAGTACCGGGACTCCGCATGCTAACGTAGTGGTCGCAGCCTCAGTTCTGCTGGAATCCGCACACAAACCCTCAGGGGGTTGCTTCTTGGCCAATGCGTAGGAGATTTTGATACATAGCACGATCCATCGAGAGATGGTCTGTTCTGCAGCACCTTCCCTTTCTGGGCTCCGACATACCCCATGAAGAGTTGTTTGTCCAACCGATTTCTTTTGTTTGGTGTTAGAAATTAGGTTTCTGTTTGGCAGAGGTATGCACCCTGTCCAAGCAGGAACCACAGTCTTAGTGAGGGTAAGTCAGATACATACTATAAGTTAAGCTGTGCTCACCCTCAAGTAGCTTGGCACAGAGCAGTCAGGCTTAAATTAAAAGGCTGTGTCTAAAAGGTTTTGTGCATTATATAAAACAGTAAAAACACCACAAAATGACCCAAAACCAGTTTAGAAAAACAGAGGTTAATTTTATGAATAAAACCAGACCAAAAAGACAAAAATTCTATCAGAAGAATTTGACATATGAATCTTTTAAAGATTAAATGCAAAAATTGTGCTTAGAAGCAGTCCGGGCTTAGAGAGTTAATTGGTAACGCTGGACCGGGACAAAGTCAAGAGTTCCGGATGACCACAATGGAGCACGGGCTGGATACAAGACCCAGACAGGGCCCGCTGAGCAAAAGTACCTTGATCCTGGTTTCAAACAATGAGCTGCGTCAGTGATTCCCACACATTTGGGGTGATGCGCTGGATTTTTCCATGCAACGGCAGTGATGAGTTGGTCCTGTGAGCGATGAGTCGGTTCTGAGGTGCGGCGGTTACAAATGTGATGCCTCAGGTGTCTCCACATTGTAGAGACGATGGGTCGATCTTCTGCACCCAGTCGCCGCGGAGCAACGGTTAGGGAGGCAATGCGGCTGTTCTAAATGTGATGCGGCGGTCTAGTTCCTGCGACTGTGTAGATGTCCTGATTCAGATCGGCGCAACAGTGTTGATTCATTAGTTCTGGCAGATGTAGCACTTTATCCTCACTTCCAAGGGCCCAGGGCTGGTTAGGCACCACTTGGCATAGCAGGAGTAACAGCAGACCCAGTCCAAGTGCTGTTCGCAGGTTGAAGAGAGATGACTTTGCTATCCCGGAGACTTCAGGAAACAAGAGGCAAGCTGACAAGCCTTTGGAGATGATTAGGTTCTGGGAGGTAGAGATGCAGGTCCAGTCCTCACTCCCAGGTAAGGGGGCAGCAGGCCAACCAAAAAAAGCAGTTCAGCAGAATGGCAGTCCCTCCAGCAGCACAGCAGTCTTTCCTGGTAGAATTTCCTTAGTTCCGTAAATGGCTGCAGTCGGTGGTGTCAGAGGACCAGTACTTCTACGCAGTTGGACCTTTAAGTGGGGGAGAATTCAAAGAGATGTCTTTGAAGTGCACAAGTTCCTTTCTTTACTGCCTTGGCTCCAAACTCACTACAGAGGGGTATGCAACCCTTTGCGTGGGGACAGGACACAGACCTTCCAGTTGTCAGGTTCTCCCTCCCATCCTATCTAGGATGGCCAATCAGGATGTGGATGGCACATCAGTCATACCCAAGTTCCCGTTGTGTATGGCTGTCTACAGGGAATGTACAAAGCCACCAGTCACCCAACCCAGATGTGTATTTAGGGACCGGCAGAAGGCACCAAATGGTTACAGTAAGAAAATGTCAACTTTCTAAATGTGAATTTTTCAGAATTACAATTTAAAATCCAACTTCAAATTAAGTTGTGTTTTCAAATTGTGATTACAGAGACACCAAATGTGGGGGATCTATTTCTTCCCAATTGGAAATTACACTTATAAAATGTAATAAGATGATCCCAACGTTATCCTTTGGTAGCGAAAGGCCTTGAAATAGTGAAAAAAAGGAATTTAAAAGTATTTCACGACCAGGACATGTAAAACTCACAAGTACATATCCTATTGCACAAGTTACTTACCTTCGGTAACGATATATCTGTAAGAAACAGTAGTTAGTATTAGATTCATTACCTTAGAATACCCCCAGGCGTCGGACTGGATACGGAAACTTTTGCGTAGTAGTACCCTTGCGCGTCGGTAGGCGTCGTCTGCAGCTCCGCGTCTGTCGTCGTCGGAGTACCCTCATGCGCTGACGTCAGGTTCTTATACACAGCTTTTCCGTGCCAGAAAACGCAGAGCCATGATAAAAACCAACACTGGTGCCATAAAAACTAGGGCCCTGAAAGGGGATGACCTTAACCCTAGATATCGGTTCGCAGAACGGGGAGGATGGGTGGGGCGGTAAGGAATCTAATACTAACTACTGTTAATTAACTTGTGCATCTGAAAGAAACAGGTTAGTGTTAGATTCTTTACCTTAGAATAGATACCCCAGCAATACCAACCCTGGTGGTGGGTCTGCGAACCAATAATCACACCAGAAAGTCCTGGAGAAGGGAACGGCCGAAAAAGCCATCTCTCCGGACTTGGCTGTCCAGGCAGTAGTGTCTTGTGAACGTGTGCAGCGAGGCCCACGTAGCTGCCTGACAGATGTCCTGCAAGGGGACTCCCCGGCCCAGGGCAGTAGTAGCCGCCGTGGCCCGCGTGGAATGGGCACGAAGCACCACAGAAGGCTCCTTTCGAGCCAAAGAGTAACAAGCCTTGATGCACAAGACGACCCATCGAGAAATGGGTAGTTTGTGCACCGCCCGTCCCTTCTTAGCGCCCACATAACCAACAAAGACTTGGTCATCCACCCGGAACTGGCGTGTGCGATCCAGATAGAATGAGAGCGCACGTTATGGGTCCAGACGGTGGAGCCTCTCTTCCTCTTTCGAGGGATGCGGAGGCGGAAAGAAGGTGGGCAAAGTGATAGACTGCCCGATGTGGAAGGCTGTGACTACCTTGGGTAGGAAAGAGGGTCGCGTCCGCAACACAACTTTGTCTGGATGGACTGAAAGGAAAGGAGGCTTAGAGGAAAGGGCCTGAGGCTCACTCACTCTCATGGCAGAGGTGATGGCAACCAGGAAAGCGGTCTTCAGAGTAAGGAGGCGAAGAGGACAGTTATGAAGTGGCTCAAAGGGAGCGCACATCAGAAAAGTAAGAACAAGGTTAAAGTCCCACTGAGGCATCACGAAAGGAACTGGAGGAAACATATGGGTGATGCCCTTTAAGAACCTATTTACAATGGGGGACTTGAACAAAGAGGGCTGATCAGGTAGCCTTAAGAAGTCGGAAATGGCTGAGAGGTAGCCATTCAGAGTGCCCAGAGCAGAGCCCTACTGGGCAAGAGAAAGAAGGAAGAGGAGAACCTCTGAAAGAGGGGTAGAAAGAGGATCCACAGCCTTTGCTGTGCACCATGCCACAAACTTGTTCCACCTGCAGGCGTATACCGATTTTGTGGAGGGACGCCTGGCTGCCAGAATGACATTACAGACTTCAGGAGGCAAGTCAAATGGCCTCAACTGCCGCCGCTCAATCTCCACGCATGTAAGTGGAGACTGGACAGGTTCGGGTGGAGGACCGTCCCCTGCTGCTGCGACAGAAGGTCCTCCTGAAGAGGCAGACGAATCGGGGGATCGACAGACAGGCTGAGTAGCTCGGGATACCAGAACCTCCGTGCCCAGTCCGGAGCCACAAGGATGACTTGGGCCCGGTTGCGCCTGATCTTCTACAGCACTTTGGGCACAAGTGGAATAGGCGGAAAGCACAGAACTGATGACATTGCGCGTTCTCTTCTGTGGCAAATAGATCTAACCAAGGCTCTCCCCACTGCTGAAAGAGGCCTTGAGCCACGTCCGAGTTCAGACGCCATTCGTGATCCATCATGCACCGACGGCAGAGTTAGTCCGCCCTGGCGTTCAGGGAACCTGCCAGGTGTTGAACCACCAGGGTCACGCCCTGATGTTCCAGCCACTGCCAGAGGCGCAGAGCCTCCTGGCATAGGTCCACGACCCCACCCCGCCCCGTTTGTTGCAGTACCACATGGCGGCGGTGTTGTCCGTGAACACCTGCACTACACTCCCCCGGACAGAGGGGAGGAATGCCTTCAGTGCAAGTCGGATCGCCCGCAGCTCCAGAAGGTTGATATGGAGCTGGGACTCAGCCGGAGACCAGAGGCCTCTGATCTCCGCCTCTCCCATGTGGCCTCCCCAACCCTGGAGGGACGCGTCCGTCACAACTACGTGCTGCGGTAGGGAGAGGGATCTGCCGCTGACCTAATCGCGGCCAGTGAGCCACACTGCAACTGTTTTGCAGTGCCCTCCGAGATCAAGACATGGTCGGACAAGTTGCCCTGATGCTGGGCCCACTGAAACTCAAGGTCCCACTGCAGAGCCCGCATCCGCCACCTGGCGTGATTCACCGGAAGGATGCAGGAGGCCTGCAGCCCCAGAAGCCGCAGCGTCAACCTGACTGAGACTAGGGATAAAGGCTGAAAGATCGGAATCGGAGCCTGAATATCCCGAACCCGCTGTTCGGGAGGATAAACCCGAAACTGCGCCGAATATAGAACCGCTTCGAAGAAGAGGAGCTTCTGAGAGGAGCACAGGTGGACTTCAGCACATTGATGGAGAACCCCAGCAGGTCGGCCGTAGTCTGGAGGTGGCTGACGACTGTCTGGGGCGAGCCCGCCTTCAATAACCAGTCGTTGAGGTAGGGGAAGACTGAAAACCCCTAACCTGCGCAGATGAGCTGCGACCACCGCCATCACTTTTGTGAAAACCCGTGGGGTGCTGGTAAGGCCGAAGGGGAGAATGGTAAACTGAAAGTGCTCGTGGCCTACCGTGAACCGCAGGTAGCGCCGGTGGGCTGGCAGGACTGGGATGTGGAAATAAGCGTCCTGCAAGTCCAACGCTACAATCCTGTCTCCTGGGTCCAGGGCAGCTAAGACCTGAGCCAGTGTCAGCATCTTGAACCTCTCCTTCCAGAGGAAGCCGTTGACGTTCCGCAGTCCAAGATAGGGCGTAGGCCCCCTTTGCCCTTCTTGGGAACCAGAAAGTAGTGGGAGTAACAACCACACCCTACTTCTGGCCCAGGAACGCACTCGATGGCCCCCTTGGCCAAGAGGGCCGCAACTTCCTCTCGCAGAAGATTCAAGTGATCCCCCAACAGGCGGTGGTACTGCGGTGGCATGGCTGGAAGGGTCGCCTCGAAGGGGAGGGAGTAGCCACTTCGGACTATTTGCAGCACCCACCTGTCCAATGTGATGTCACGCCAGTGGAGGAGGAGATGGCGAACCCTGCCTCCCATTGGCGTCTCGTGGGCCTGAAAGCTCGACTAGGAGGGCTTTGAGGCGGATGCTGCGGGGGTGGATGTGGACTGGCCATGCCACTGTCCAAAGGCACAGCCACGGCGGTTACCACGTCCGCCACCGCGCTGGATGTTAGTCTGCGGCCTGTGGCTGGCAGGACGTGTAGGGATGCCCGTACCTTGGCCACGAAAGGCAGCAGATTGCTGGCGCAGGCCGACAGGCCCAAGGACTTGGCCGTAGCCCTTGAGTCCTTAAAGCGCTCAAGCGCACTGTCTGCCTTGTCGCCAAAGAGGCGACAGCCATCAAACGGCATGTCCATAAGGGTGTTTTGGACATCAGCCGAAAAGTTGGTGGATCTCAGCCAGGCGTGGCGACGAATCGCCTTAGTTATTGCCATCGCTCTACCTAGGGAGTCCGTGGTATCCAGTCCACATCTGATGGAGTACCGTGCCGCATCTCGACCCTCCGCAAGGGATTGGGCGAGTTTAGTCCGGGCCTCCTCCGGACATTGTGGTAGCACGTCCGCGACCGTGTCCCACAGAGAGTGGGTATAACGGCCCAGGAGGCACGCGGTGTTAACTGACCGCAATCCCAAACTCAGGGAGGAGAACATCTTTTTGCCATATTGCTTGTACCTCTTGGATTCCGGATCGGGGGGAGCTGTCGGGAATGCAGTCTGGGAGTTAGAGGCCTGGATAACTAGGCTCTCTGGGTGGGGTGGGTGGACAGGAAGCAAGGGTCGCCCGGAGCCGGGCGGTGGCGTCGGGCCACGTTCCTATCTACAGGGGGATCTGTAGCGGGCCTGGACCAGGTACCCAGAAGAAGGTCAGACAAGGCCTCATTAAACGGCAACAGAGGCTCCGAAGAGCTTGCCTACGGTTTAAGGACCTCAGTGAGGAGGTTAGTCCTCACGGCCGCGATAGGGAGCTCAAGGGCCAAGGCCATGGCCGCCTGCGTCAACACCACACTATAGGCTGCCCCCTTCTCCATAGGAGGGGAGACAAAACCAGTGTCTGGCGAGGTGTCCAGACCACTGGCGCCCATCTCCTGGTATTCAGGGTCAAAAGATGGGGCCGGATCATAGAAGTAAAAATCTCCCATCGGCGTCGAATGACGCCATTCCGGCGCCGGAACCGGACTGAGGGAGTGACTGGGGACGGCGTCTACCGTGGTCGGCGCCGTGGGCGACACCCTAGCAACCGGCGCCGGCGAGGTCGTAAGGTCGACCGGCGACGACCCGGATCCGGTGGAGTCCTGCGGCGTCGGGACCGAAGCACCCGACGGCGCCGGGGCCGAAGCACCCGGTCCGTCTGGGCTCCCAGTTGGGGCCGCGGGGCCCGAAGGCGCCGTAGAACCCGACGGATGAGTGAGCGACCTCATGGCCGAGAGGAAGGCGTCAATCTCCTCCGGCGTTGCGTTCTGCCCAGGGACCGGCGGGTATGGAGCAGGCCGCAACGCCTTCGGCTCCAACGGAGCCGCGTGGGCGGTGTCACCCGAACCCCCGGCCGCGTTGCGCGAGCGTCGGGGGGAGTCGGAAGAGCGATGTCGCCTCTTCAACTTCTTGTACCCCTTACCTGAGGACTTGGGAGCTCGAGGAGTGGTGTCGATCCTCCGAGCCGTGATGACTCCTGCCCTGTGACCGGTCCCTCGACCTCCTCCCAGACCGGGACCTCGAACGGCACGGGGGCGACTGCCGGAGCTCAAGGCGCTTGCGAGACTGCTCCCGCCTTGCCTTCGATGTCAAGGCCCGGCAGTCGGGGCACGACTGGTCATCGTGGTCGGACCCCAGGCAATGAAGACACCGGCGATGGGGGTCGGTAACCAACATCAGTCGGTTGCAGTCGACGCAGGGTTTAAACCCGGGCATCCCTACCGGCACCGTCGGAGTTGTTCGACTTCGAAAAAGAAGATCAAAAAGTTTAGTCAAAAAAATTACTAAACGGTACCACTGTTCCCGGATCGGCGCTTGCTGCCGCGGAAAAAATAGGAACTGACGTCAGCGCACGAGGGCGGCGTCTAAGTACTCCGACGACGTCATTCCGGCGCCAACGACGGACGTGGAGCTGCAGACGACGCCTACCGACGTGCAAGGGTACTGCTATGCAAAAGTTTCTGGATCCAGTCTGACGCCTGGGGGTATTCTAAGGTAAGGAATCTAGTACTAACCTGTTTCTTTCAGATTTTTAAATACACTGCACCCTGCTCATGGGCTGTCCAGGACCTACATTACGGGTAGCTTACATGTAATGAAAAGGAAGGTTTAGGCCTGGTAAGCAGGTTAACTTGCCAGTTTGACAAGGCAGTTTACAATTGCACACACAGGCTCTGCAGAGGCAGGCCTGAAACATGTTTAAAGGGCTACTGAAGTGGGTGGCACATCAGTGCTGCAGGCCCACTAGTAGCATTTAATTTATAGGCCCTGGGCACATGTAGTGCACTTTGCTAGGGACATATCCGTAAATGAAGTATGCCAATTGTGGATAAGTCAATGTTATCAAGTTTTAAGCATAGAGCACATGCACTTTAGTACTGGTTAAGTGCCCAGATTCCTAAAGCCAACCAAAACAATTGCAGCAAAAGGGAAGGAGGAAGGCAAAATGTTTGGGGTGGCCCTGATGAAAGGGCCATTACCAACATGCGGTCAATGTAGAACAACGCTATTTTAGGGTTTAACCGGTGGAGTCACTTCTCTTCCTTAGAGGGATGAGACAGAGCATAAAAGGTAGGCAAGGTGATGGACTGGCCTACATCAAAGGGAGTGGACACTTTTGGAAGAAATGAAACTCTAGTACATAGGACCAGCTGGTTTGGGAAGATGCTGATGTACGGACGCTTAGATTACAAAGCCTGGAGCTCACTGACCATCTGGAAAGATTTTAATGCCACTAGAAAGGCAGTCTTATTGTGAAGGAGCCGGATAGGACAATTGTGTAGCGGCTGTAAAGGAGCGCACATCAGAAATGTCAGTTGCCACTGAGGCATGACAAAGGTGGAAACAAGTGTTGGAGACCTTTTTTGAAACCTATGTACAATAGGGGACTTGAAAAGGGATGGTTGATCTGGCAACCGCAGGAATGAGGAAATGCCCAAAGCAAAGCCCTGCTGGGCAAAAGAAAGAATGAATAGAAGGACCTGAGAAAAGGGAGCAGATAGGTGGTAAACCTGTTTTTCTGCACACCATTCCCGAACGGCAGGCGTATACCGTCTTGGTGGAGAGACGCGTAGCTGCCAAGAGGCCATTACAGACTTCGGGCTGAAGGTCGAAAACTGTTGTCTGTCGCTGCTCAATTTCCACGCAATGAAGATAGTGCATTGACAGTTTCAGGTGTAGAACACTCTCCTGTTGCTGCAACAGAAGATCCTACCAAAGGGGCAACATAATTTGATGACCGACGGTCATGTTCCACAGCTTCGGAAACCTGACTCTCTAAGACCACTCCGGACTTCAAGGATGACTTGGGCTTGATTGTTCCTGATCTACTTGAGAACTCTGGGCAGGAGTGGAATGAGCAGAAAGGCGTATAGGAGGCCTGAGCGCCACTCAAGACGAAGAGCGTCTCCCTGTGACAGCCCTCTTGGAAACTAGCAGTGAGCAGAACTGCTGATATTGGGCATTCTTGGCACTGGCAAACAGAGCCAACCAAGATTATCCCAGCTGCTGAAAGAGACCTTGCACCACCTCCTGATGGAGATGCCATTTGTGATCCAGGAGGCATCTTCGGCGAAGTTTGTCCCCTCTGGCGTTCAGAGATCCCAAGTGTTGAAACACCAGGGAGATACCATGACGTTCCAGCCATGTCCAAAGACGCAGGGCCTCTTGAGAAAGAGTCCACAATCTCATCCAGCTCTTTTTGTTGCAGTACCACATGGTGGTGGTGTCGTCATGAACACCAGCACTAGCCTTCCCTATATTGAGGTTAGTAAGGCTTTAAATGCCAGTCAGATAGCCCGGAACGCCAATAGGTTGATGGGCAGTCCAGATTCCGCTGGAGACTACCTCTCCCAGATGGCCACCCCAGCCCAGAGGTGACATCTGTCACTACAGTCAGATCTGGCTGGGAAAGGAAGAGGGGTCTACCGCTGACCCAATCGCTGTTTGTTAACCACCACTACAGATCTTTTGCACTGCCCTCCGACATCTGGACCGTGTCCGAGAATTTCCCTGATGCTGCGTCCACTGGAACATCAGGTGTCACTGCAGAGCCCGCTTATGCATGTGGGCATGTTTCATCAGCAGGATGCAGTAGGCCATGAGGTGCAGTAGCATCAGAGTCAGTCTCGCCGAAATCCAGGATGGAGACTTAAACATCAGTATCATAGCCTGAATATCCTGAACTTGCCGTTCAGGAGGATAAGCCAGAAACGCACTGTGTAGAGAACAGCTCTGATGAAAGGGAGTGTGTGAGAAGGGGTCAGGTGTGACTTTTGCATGTTGATAGTGGGCTGCAGCAAGTGAAGATCCGCTGTACTCTGGAGGTGGGAGACGACTGCCTGGATCGACCCCGCCTTCAACAGCCAGTCGCCGAGATCGGTGAAGACTGACACCCTGATCTCTGTAGATGAGCTGCAACCACTGCCATCACCTTAGTGAACACCCGAGGGGAGCTGGTAAGGACAAAGGGGAGCCCAGTGAACTGAAAGTGCCTGTGGCCTACAGTGAACTGCAGGTAACATCTGTGGTCAAGCAGGACAAGGATGTGGAAGTAAGCGTTTTGCAAATCCAATGCTACCATCTAGTCTCCTGGGTCCAGGGCAGACAGGACTTTAGCAAGAGTGAGCATTCTGAATTTCTCCTTTTTCAGGAAGAATAATAGATCTATGATAGGATGAAGGCCTCCATCACCTACATTTGCTGGTGATGGACACCACAGGGTTTTAAACCAGACTTCCCCAGGGACATCCCTGCCACACCAGGAGAAAATGTCTAAAGAAATCTGACAAAAAAGTCGAAAAAGGTCAGTCAAAAAGTGACTGGGGGTAGTTGATTTCCAGATCTGTGCTGACTGGTGACGAAAGAACGGATGTCAGCGCGCTGGGGAGGAGTCTATATCGGCATCGCATACGTCACTTCTGGCATGGACAATGCCATGTGGAGCCGAATGATGCCACTTAGCGGTGTGCAGGGGTACTGCTCACAAAACTTTTCCAAATCCAGTCTGATGCCTGGGGATAATTCTAGGATAGGGAATATGTAGCTAGAAGTCTCTACCAAATATTCAGACAGCTTCTGCAAGTATCTTGATGCTAAAGTGACAATCTTTTCTAAAAAAGAGGCAGGGGGTGAGCAGACAACCTTTAATATATTACCCTGTAAGATAACATATCAAACCATGATAACAGAGGGTGAGTTGCTTGGTGCTTTTCCAGGAGACGCATTAGGCCAGACATAATTGCCCCTGCCTCAATCAAGGGCAATATAATGTGCTTGCACACTCAGGTTAGGCTTCCCTCCCATTTCAGGTGGAGAAGACATGGCAAGACTCCGCGGGGGAGGGGGGTTGGTATATTTGCATGGGTGTAGTGTTCTCAAGGTAGGAAATTATTGCTTATACAGAGTGTTTACGCCCCAACTCCTTCAACCAGTACTGGAGGACCTGAGTGGCATCTTGCCAGACACAGAAGTCTACATGCATAATATCAGGTGTGCCTTTAATACAGTCAGGGACAACACTATTGACAGGTGTATCTTGCAGCCCTCACACACACTCCTGGATGTGTGGAGGGCCAGACATCCTCAGGAGAACGTGTACTCCTTTTTTCCCCTTCTTTTTCAGGGGCTCGTGGGCCCTTGTCCTGCCTTGATCATGCCCTATTGCTGGTAGTAGTATGGCCTGCTGCAAACAAGACCAAATAGATGCAAGAGGTATTTCCAACTGGCCACGTTGTGGGCTCGGTTGGGTTTGAGGCACTGAGGGGGGTGGGGAGGAACACCTGGAGGTTGTCCAGTTTGGCTTTACAAGATAAGATAGTGTCAGAAATCCATAGGGGATCCTTATTTTACTTTGGTGAAAATGTTGGCATTGTAGACTCACATGAACTGCTCTGGGAGACAGTGCTGCATGACAGGGCCAAGAACATTATAGTTAAGAAAAAACGATGCAGGGTGGAGGGTCTCAACGCTAGAGAAGAAAGATTATGAGGCAGAGGACAAATATGAAAAGGACATGTCCCAGGTGATCTTGGGCTGTCCGAGTGCCAACTGTGAGGAATACCAGGCTCTTTTCCATGACTTAGCAAATTAGCAGCTTCTAGCGACACATTGGAAGCTATATGAGGTAGGTGACAAAGCAAGCTGCTTGCTAGAGTGGCCCAGCAAGATGGAAGCTGCAAGTAGATGGATTCGCGAGTTAGAGGTGCCTGACAGTTCTAGCATCTTGATAGACTGGGCGATCGTGGAGTGCTTTGCTCAATATTATCGGCACCTATATAGTGAGAGAAGCTCGGCTTCACAGGGCGGCAACATTGCAGCCTCCTTGGAGGAATTGCCCCTCTCTAGTATACAAGATGATGACAGGACCCAATTAGAGCAAGATATTACCCTGAAAGAGCTCAGTGAAGCAGTCAGCCACAGGCAATCAGGAAGGTGCCGGGCTCTTAACGCACGGTGTCAGTGGTGGAGCTTCCCTTACCGGAAATGCTTGCGGAGGTGAGAGCAGTGGGCAAGCTAACCCCAGACCTGCAAGAGGAAACCATTATAGTTTTTGGCATACAGGGAAAGCCCCCACAAAAAGGCATGCTTCCTATAGGACAATCTTGCTTCTAAAAACGGAGGTCAAGCTCCTCGCTTAAATACTAGTAAATTGTCTAATGAACGTCACCCCCTCTAGTACACAGTGACTAAATGGACCTTCTGCTAGGCAGAGCCACCAGGCAGAAAGTGACGCGCCTGTATAATTGGTTGTCTTGCCGCCAGGCTATACAAGAAACATTAGCCTTGTTCGCTTTGGACACAGAGAAGTCCTTTGTTTCAATTAGCTGGCAGTACAAATTCCTGGTCACGCAGAGGCTCGACTTTGGCCCTAATTATTGTGGTTGGGCACTTCTACTGAATAGTCACCCGGTGGCAAGTATTAGGTTCAATGGGGTGACTTCGGGGGAATTCCAGCTTGGATAGGGACGCATTTTGTTTGGAGCCACTGGCGACATGGCTGAGGCTGCGACCAAACCCAGTGGGCTTTCCCGAGGTAACACCGGAGTCCGAAAAAGTGTCTTTATATGCGGTGTATATCTTATTGTATCTGACAAAACCAGCATCCTTGCTGTCTGCAGTGCTGTCATTATTCAGAGCCTTTGAACGCTACGCAGGCTACAAAATTAATTGGGATAAGTCAATCCTGTGCAAGTCTGGTAGGTGGCCTTTAATAGCGAAGTTACCCCCCGGGGTGGCTTCCACTACTTGGGAACTGAGATAACATGGGACCAAGTTAAATTTATGGAGCGGAGCAAGGAGCTAATATATCAAAGTCTGAGAAGACATGTATTACCAGAGAGGCTTTACCCTCTCAATTATGGGGCAGGCCACTCTCTTCAAAATATTGTGCTGCCTAAATTCTTGTACGTACTCCAGAATTCCCCTTGGTTAGTGTTGGAGACTTTTGTTTACAACGGTGGATTCAGTGGCGAGTTCCTTTTTGTGGGATGGTGGCATCACTCATATTGCTCTCCACACCCTATGTAGATTGGTTTACAATGGTGGCATAGAACTGCCAGACTTCAGAGCCGTCATAGGGTATTATTAGGTGGCCCAGCTGCAAGAGATCATTAAATGGTGCTAGGCACCCAGCGATGACTTGACACTTAATGGAAAGAAAATCTCATCTACGCTATATTTAGGGAGGCTCTGGTAGACCCTCTTTGCTGAGTGAAACAAGGTCATCTCTCGAGGCCTGGAACAAGACGACAGCCGATGCGTGTTCGAGGGGAAAATCAACTAAAGGGACTCTCCTGCGGTGGGCGGTCGATTGAGGGAGTTTGGGCAGCTCACCGGTGGCATGTCATGGGACCTCATATGCATTTCGACCCGTGGGGACTTAGCCGGAAGGGAGGGTATGAAACCCTCTCAAGATCTACAGGAGGAGTTTGAATTTAGAGATGCACAGCTGTTCCGATTACTACAAGTCCGGGATGCCCTGCCTGATGTAGGAGTAATATGGGATGAGCTGGAATATAGCCCTGTGGAAAGTAGGTTACTGTCTGAGATGATGTCCAAGGTAATCTCGATTACATACCGTATGCTCATAAATAATAGGCTGGACAGTCTTCAGGTCTGCCGGGACAAATGAGGCTGATCTAGGCTCAATGGAAGACGTGGACTGGGAGGCAGCCCTGTTGCCCCTGAGGGAGGCGGGAATAAAAACTAGCCTGAGGTTTATACAGTAGAAGGGTCTCCACAGGGTCTATTATCACAGACTAAGGCTGTTTAAGATGGGCAGGGCCTAGACAGCCAATTGTTTCGAGGTGTGGGGAGGGAGAGGGCTCTTTCTTCCACACCATCTGGAGCTGTTCATACATGCAAGTATTTTGGAGGAAGGTGACAAAGTTGGCTTCTGCTCGGAGGTCACAGATCACCCGCACCCCTCATTTTCTTATATTTAGTATACCCAATGAAGTAGATCTTCCCATGAAACAACTCCTTTTCTGAGCACCGAGTTTTGCCCTGGCGAAGCAAGATATTGCAAAGGGATGGGGTAGCCCGTTTCCTCCCACACCGAACCAATGGGTTGAGGGGATAAGGAGGTGTATGGAGGTGGAGAGGGTGGTGTGCCTGGAGAAATTAGACAGAGTTTGGAGCCCACGGAAAAAAAAACATTGGTTTGGGGTGAAATATGAGAGCCTCCTGTGGCCCCAAAGGGATGGAGGGAGAGTTTGACAAGGAGAGGATTGTCGTCGCTACGCAAGATAAAGGGAAGGCCTCTGAGCAAATTATTATCAGGTCAGGGAGAAGAGGGGAAAACAACAACACAATCTGAAGAAGCTCCCTCGTGACCTATATTTCTTTCATCAAACTCAAGATAAATTAGACATGGGCTAATTTATCTTGAGTTTGAAAAAAGAAATATAGGTCACGAGGGAGATCGTGGTCGTCAAAGGTGTCCGGCCATTGAGGTGGCCCAACAGGGTTTCCAAGGAAAATGAAGCTCTTATGTGTACCGGTGATGTATGTGGACTCTATAAGAACAAGGTGGAATGTTGTTGCTGTTATTTGGCAGGTGTTGCTCCAATGCAAAATAACTTAATAGAAACCGTTAAAAAAAATAAAAATAAAAAAGGGTGTGCAAGGCCCATCAGGTGGACCAAATCTTCACTAATACCACAGTGGACTAACCTTTGGATAGAGTTCCAATAAATGTGTGAAAATTCCTGGTTTAGTTTAGGACTTTATTCTAATGTTCCTTTTTCTTGAAAATATGCATACTCCTCAACTGATAGTAAGTTGATAATGGGGTAAAAAGTCTTCTTTAAAAGAATGCTGGGATGTGCAACAGTCTGTCTGGTCTAAACCAGGTCAGGTTTTCCTGCTAACCTCTGACAACATAAAAGATTTTTATGCAGTTGCATTGAGATTGTGGTCCTCAATGAATGAAGTTGAAACTTAGTTTTGGACTGTGTTTTTTCCATAAAATCTGTTTAGGTGTTAAAGAGAATAGGTTTCAGCACTATCCCTAATTCAATAGCAACACTTTGTCCTCATAAAAAATGCACACAGGACAAAAAGCATTAGAGTAAATATTTGACACATACCTTCCTGCAGTGGCTGTAAATGTATCCTTCCACATCAACACTGACCGCACTTGTGCATTCATCCAAAATGGCAAACTGAGGTTTATGGTAGAAAAGCCTTGCCATCTAAAATCAAAACAATTCAGAGCATTAATAGTCAGCACAGATGAAAAGATCATTACACAAATGCAAGTGCTTGAGAAGCTGGACAGAATATTGATGCTGGCAGGCTACAAATGGTATGGACATCTGAGGCAGGTAGAAAAGAACCTTTCTCCATATAAAAACTGAAACACAGAAAAGTTGAGACAAAACTAATTATATGAGTGTGAAAATTTAGAGAAGAGCCAGGATTTAAGCCCAGAGACTTCACCAATGATGAAATTGAAAGATATCTAAGAAGTAAGAGCAAGGAGAGACAAAGAGCAATAGAAACTAAGTTAGCAGGAGTTAAGAACGTAGTCAATTATTGTTGGCAAAACTACAACAACCTAAAATGTAAAGTAATGCATGTTAATTAGAAGAAATGATAATAGTTACAAATCCAAGTAAGCCATTATCTACTAACGCATAACACTTCCCTTCAACATGGCACGTCAATACATTTATCACAGTCCCTTTTTTGTTCAACCAGAGTGACCATAAGGCCAATTTTAGTATACACAAAGGACAAAGGTGTCCAGTGCGAAGTATTATAAATAATTGATGACTGACTATAACTTAATCAAAGAGTTATGTACTATATTTACAAGTGATCTTGGAGAAAAACATCCTATGAAGTGTAGCACGGTTCTAGCTCAAAAACAAAGAAATTAAGCTTTAAAAAAATTAGAATGTGAAAAGACGAAGTCATTGAAGGCAGTCAATACAGAATGGATGGTGGAGATATGTCAGCTTGTGATAGAGTATGACATCTTCAGTGTACTGGTGTCTGTAGATGCCAGTGGGACGTATCAGATCTTTCTGTGGCACCACATAGACGGTGTTGGAACTGGCCCTTTTTGCAGGGTTATCCCCAAACCTTTTGCCTTCCTTCTGTATATTTTCTGACCTGTTTTTGTTGGTTTTATGACTGGGCACTTTGCCACTGCTGATCAGTGTTAAAGTGCATGTGCTCTCTCCTGTACATCTACACCGGTTTGACATATTTAATTTACCTGCAAGTCCCTTGTACAGTGGTATCCCATATAGCCAGAGCTTGTAAATTAAATGCTACTAGTCAGCCTGCAGCACTACTTGCGCCACCCACTGAAGTAGCCTTTCAAAACCTGTCTCAGGCCCCTGCAGGGCCTGCCTGCGCAGTTTACTGCTGCAGTGACGTGGCACTTATTAGTGCTTGCCATGTCGGACTCTCCCCTTTTACTACACATAGGTCACCCCTAATGTAGGGTCTAAGTAGCCCTATGGGCAGGGTGCGGTGTAGATAAAAGGTAGGACATGTGCCTTAGCTGTGTGGCATGTCCGGGTAGTGACAAACAGCCTATTTGGTTTCTCGCTTCTGTGAGGCCGCCCTCTCATTGGATTGCGTTGGGAATTCCCCCGTTATTTGCTTCAGTGGTAATTTCTGATATGAATGGGGTAGCTTGGCCATGTTTGGAATAGTAGTGATAAATCCTGCTTATTGGTGAAAGCGGATTTGTTATTAATATTTTGGAAATGCAACTTTTAGAAGTGGGCATTTCTGTGTGCGTATGATTCTTTGTGCCCTGCCTGGTTGTGTAGTCACCGTCTGGTTTAGACTTCACAGGAGGAAATGTGCATTCACCCTAGACAATCACAAGGGAGATGGAGATGTGTCCTGCCTTTACTGGGTGAGTCAGCGCTGGGTTGAATAGACCTTGGCTGTATTTAGAGTCGTGGGAGGAGTTTCCCTTGCACCTGAATAGGCCTGGTCTGCATTAAGAGTGGTAGGAGGAGTTGCACCTGCAACTGAATAGGGCTGTGCCTGACTGTCACAATCCTGTCTCCGCCCCCAAGTAGTGTGTCTGGAGCCAGGGCTTGAGATTGAATGGGGGTGTTTGTGCACTTCTGAAAGTTTTTTTTTTTTTTTGGTGTTCAAACTGCTTTATTGCATGTTGTATACAGTACACAGCTTTATGCGCCTATAACCCTGGGGCCGGCAGCGTGTTATTAGTGTCGATAAAGATGTTGTAGATGGTATAACACAGCCTTTTTCCGGCTTCCCGGAGGCCCGGCGGCGTATGATATGATCATTTGATAATCGTCCCGTATCTAGTGCAAACGTATACCAGAGAGTTTACTGCAGTAGAACAATTCTTTCGTTTTTATCAGTTTCCAACATTATACAAAACTGTGAGAACTTGTAAACACACTTGGAAGTGGGGTTCCGAGTCAACAGAGTAGTTTATGTATCGATGATCGTTCATTGTTATATAGCGATATAATAGTAGTCACGGCAGTATACATTCGTCTTGAGGATGAGCGCTATGGGTTATCGTCGAGTATGGTGATGCGGATGTGTGGTATAAGCCGGGCAGTGGAACCACATAGTGGGTGAGGGCCTAGCGGCAATGTCTGTGAATGCAGTGTCCATTGATAGCATGTGAAGGTATTTTGTGCAAGTTAGTGAAATATAGTGTGAAATGTGGGGTAGCTTACTGAGACCGTAGGAGGTAAGAAGTGCATGTGTCGATAGGCACTGTCTCTTATCCCTGAATGTCAGCAGTTTTGCTAATCGCTAGTATGCCCTCCCTCCGGATCATCGCCGTCATCTGCCTGGGCAAGTAGATAGCCGACCAACGGGCCCCAAATATCTTTAGGTCGATTCGGGACCGGTAACAATTCAGTAAAGGTGATATGTTGTTCCTGACAGTAAGTCATGTCCGCCAACCAGTCCTTGAATTTAGGTGCTCTGCCTCGGCCCCAACGACACGCCACTCGTCGTTTTGCCAAGAGCAATGCGGTATCTATGAATTTTTTGCAGGATTTTGGGATGTGTGGCGTGTGCCCAAGCAGCAGGAGTAGCGGCTCCATAGGTATGGGTTCTTTTCTTTAGTCATTGCAGTGAGAGCGTCAGTCACCTGCTGCCAGTAGAGGTGAACAGGAGGACACTCCCACGCAAGGTGCAGGAAGCCCGCATGCTCGGCATGGCAGCGCTCGCACCTGTCGCTGTCAGCCAACCGGAACCTGTGTTTTTTTATCGGGGTACAGTACAATCGCTGCAGGAATTTGTAATGTATTATCTTGAGTCTACTGCTAGCTGATATTTGGGCCGTAAGGGTGCAGCAATATTGCCATTGGTCGTCAGTGAGCTCGGTGGCCAAGTCAGCACCCCAGTGTGCTCGAGCTCCCGCCTCGGGCATCGGAGTATTAGTCCTGAGCTGGCGATAGAGGCCAGAGACCAATGTGCCCCATCCTGTGAGCAGAGCAAAAAGTGAAGTGGGGGCAGGATTTCAGGTTCGTCAGGGAACTCCGGCAGGATGTCTTTCATCCCCTGGCGTAGGCGTAGATAGTAAAACACATCGAGCGGAGTGCGATCATGGGAGGCAAAGAACAGCTCAGCTGGTTTGAACTTGCCGTTCGAGAAGAGATCGCCCCAACAGGTGATCTGCACTCGTTCACAAAGCATACAAAAGCCTTGTTCCTGCAGTAGGGCAAATTTAGGGTGATACGTCAGTGGCAGTTTAGGTGAGTACTGTAGGGAGCAGGACATCCTCTTGGCTATGCGGCGCCATGCATCTAGTGTGCAGGAAACGGAAGTATTCGACGTCAGTATTGATGATTCCGGACAATGGAGTAGGCCATTGAGCGGAATGGGATGCACGATCCAATCCTCCACCGCAAGTTGAGGCATGAAAGGTGTGGGGACCAGCCAGTGATGAGCATAATGCGCCTGCGCACAATGATAATAAGCCTCAAGGTCAGGGACATCGAAGCCTCCTTTATCATATGGCTGGATCAGCGTGGACCATTTCAACTGCGGACTCTTACCTCCCCAGAATAATCGGCATAGTTCCGTCTAAGGTTTTAAAGAAAAAAGCTCCCGGAAAGTAGGGAATATTGAGAAAGAGGTATAGGAATCGGGGTAGAACTATCATTTTGATAAGGGACGCTCTGCCAGCCATGGAGAGTGGCAGGGTGATCCAGCGGTCCACTGCAGCTGTGAGTTTCATGATTGCTACTCCATAATTGGATTGCAGCGTTTCATCTTTGTCGCGAGAGATCTGTATACCGAGGTATCGGAGATCTGTCCGACACCACTCAAGAGAGTAGTCGAGGGGAAAGTCGGTGACCGCATCAGTGAGGGGGTAGAATTGCGACTTGGACCAATTTATGTGCACTCCTGACATTCTTCCGAATACTACAAATTCTCTTAGCAGATGATTAAGGTTCAAGTCAGGGTGTTTAACATAAAGAGTTATGCCGTCAGCGTATAAAGACACATCGATCTGACGTTGAAAGCAGTGTATCGCACCGTCTCGATGCAGCGGACGAAGTCTACAGGCAAGGGGCCCGACCGCAATCGCAAACAAGAGGGGAGATAATGGGCACCCCTGACGTGTGCCTCTGGTGATGGCAATGGAGTGCGAAAGGCGACCATTAATGAGGACTTTCGCTGTTGGCTGCGTATAGAGTAGTTGGACCCAGGAGATGAAGAGCTTCGGGAATCCCATGCTCGCCAGAACTGAAAACAGGTAAGGCCATTCGACCGAGTCGAATGCCTTGGTGGCATCTAGGAAAAACACTGCTACTGGTAAGTCAGGGTGAACTGTGCGAAGCAGAGAAAACAAGGTGCGTAGGTTATGAGAGGTAGACCGACAGGAAACAAATCCAGATTGATCAGGCAAGACGATCCTGGTCATCAGGAGGGACAGCCGAGTGGCTAAGACTTTCGCGAGGATTTTAACATCGCAGTTTAAGAGGGAGAGTGGGTGGCAAGAACCGCAGGAGCTAAGATCCTTGCCAGGTTTCAAGAGCGAGGTAATGACTACCTCCCGCATGGAGCCATCGTTCAGCGACTCCTCGTAGATCTCCCGGAGGACTGGGGCCATGATGTCTATGTAAACTTTATCAAATTCAGCGGGAATTCCATCCAGTCCAGGCGCCTTACCGTTCTTCAGCGACATGATGGCCTCGCGAATTTCATCTAGCTCAAAGGGGGCTGCTAGAAAGGCTCTATCACCGTCACTGAGCCAGCAGAGGGCTACGTCGCCCAGAAAGTCAGCATAAGGTATATCGGCAGCAGTGTCAGTGGTGTACAGTGTATGATAGTGAGAAGTAAAGGCATTGAGTAGTTCATCCGAGTCCCTGATTGTGTGTTCCTGACAGTCAGTGAGTTCTAGAATTGTGTTGCGGTCACATGGAGCACGCGTCAGCACTGCAAGCGCCTTTCCCGGTCTGTCACCCTCGCAGTATTTTCTAGCCTGCCAGTGTTTCCCCCGGAATTTGTTCCCCTATTAGCTTCTTCTTCGTATTTTGACAATTTGTCTCTGAACTCCGCGTGTATGTCAGGGCTATTGTCTTCCACCATCCAAAGTTCCAAAGCCTTCAGTTCCCTGTCTAGTGTGTGGATAGTGTTTTGAATGTCTCGTAGAACCCCAAAACTTTTGGATATGCAATATCCTCTTATAGTGACTTTAAAGGCCTCCCAGATGTGTTCGACCGATTCTACTGTTCCCTTGTTCCTGGGGAAGAAAGCGGCTATTTCCTCTCCTAGCTCGACTCGGAACAAATTGTCCAATAGTGCCGCCGGTTGTAACCTCCATTGCGGCCTAGGGCTATCCCATCCAGGAATGCGCGTGTGCATCAGGACGGGGCTATGGTCAGAATATGTTCTTGGCAAATGTGTCACCCTCAAAACCCCCGCAGTGATCTCTTTAGTGAGAAGAAAATAATCCAATCGTGCCCATGTGCCAGTTTGTGAAGTGTGTGCCTTCCCTCCTGGAAGAGTGTAGGCATCTCCATATGTCCACTAGTCTGCCTTCAATGATCACGCCCTCCAGAACCTCTCTAACCCTGGGCTTATAGTGGCTCGCTCCATCTGCTCTATCTAGTTGTGGTACCAATGCCAAATTAAAGTCCCCCCCCCAGATAACATGGCGGGACCCTAAGTCCATGATTTTCCCCTAGAGTGTAGTAAAGATTGAGGGCATATCAAGGTTAGGAGCATAGCAATTAACGAAAGTAAATGTGTTGCGGCCCAGTCGACCCCATAGTAGAGCGTAGCGCCCTTCACTATCAATCAAGTCTCCGCACTTTTGGAACGGCATTGCATGTCTAAGGAGGATGGTGACTCCCCTCGCGTATGTGGAGTAAGAGGAGAATATACGGACTCCAGCCCATTTACTTGCAAAGGTGGCCCGTACTTGTGGTGATAAGTGAGTTTCCTGCAACATGGCGACATGAACATGGTGTCTGTTGAGATAAGCAATCACATTACGAAATTTTTTGGCATTATTAAGCCCTCTAACATTCCATGACAAGCAGTTCAATTATGCATCAGTTCTTAAGTCCGCCATAGGCAAAGAAGCATCAATTTACCCAATTTTGTTGCTAGTAATGCCGCAGTATCCGCTCTACTCAGACGATAAAGGTTACCATGACATTCTGTTACTCGTCCATCCATTCCGTGCGTAAAACGTCCCTCCCCAAACCTGCCCATCCCCCCTCCCACTACAGCATCTCAATCATGCCAGAAGCCGCCTTCCCCCCCCCCCCCCTCCTCCCCCTCAACTTCAACAACTTAACATTATGCATGGGGAGCACCCATGAGGGAAGCAACATCAAGGGCGCACAGCCACTTCTCCCGCCGATGGCCTCCTATACTTTACCGCCCTCGGTGGAGGCCAGGGCAGGGATAGTGGTCCTTGGAGTACATTACCACTGGAGAGGTCAGCCAGTCCTGTTCTGCAGCATGACGTCCAAGCCCTCTGCATCCCCGCAGCAAGGGCCGGGTATAGAAGTTCAAAGTTATAGCATGTCTGGTCGTGTCGATTGCATGTGATCAATGTTCATCCGCTGCTGAGGATGGGTCCTCTTCTGGGTCCGTCTCTGCATCACGACCCCCCCTACGAGCTTTGCGAATCGTTTTCAGAAAGTCCTCAGCTTTTTGGGGATTTGTGAAGAAGCGATGTCTCCCCTGATGTGTGACTCGTAGCTTCGCCGGGTAGAGTAGGGCATATTCCAGCTGGGCCTCCCGCAGTTTCTTCTTCACAGCTATGAACTTGCGTCGCTCCTCCTGCACTAGAGGAGTGAAGTCAGGATATATGGAGAACGTGATACCATTGTAGTGCAGGTTTTGTTGAGTCCGGGCTGCCCTCAGCGCCACATCTCGGTCACGATAGTTCAAGAATTTAGCGATGATTGGTCTAGGTGGCAGTCCGGGCTTGGGGACAGGAGCCAATGATCTGTGCGCCCTCTCGATAATTAATTGAGGTGAGAACGCTTCCTCTCCCACCGATCCTTTGAGGAGCTTCTCCACATAAAGTTCCATTTTGCCCGTGTCTGTGGATTCCGGAATACCCGTGACGCGTATGTTGCTGCGTCGGCTAAGGGCTTCCAAGTCCTCATTCTTAGCTGCTATGAGCCGAAGCAGGCTGTCCATGCGAGCTAGTTGTGCGGTGTGGGATGAGGTGATGTCGTCATTATCTGAGATTCGTTGTTCCGTCGACGTTATCAGTTCTTCGTGCCGGTCTATCTTATGTACTAGGGCATCCAGCCTAGATGTCATCCCGTCCACTTTTTCCACCACAGTGGCGAAGCCCTGCCTCATCTCCTGGAATAGGTGGTGCAGGTCCAGTTCTCTAGCGGGAGAAGCAATGGCAGTCGAGTTGGCATCACTAGGCCCTGGTTCAACTGGCACCGATTTCGTACCTTTCTTTGCACTGTCAAAGCTTAGTTTTGTCTGGCGGTTTTCAGGACGCACCATCTTGCTCTCTGGACGCTCTCTCTCCGTCACCCCACGTTTTACCACTGCAGCTCCGCAGGGCTCCAGGCGCGGGATGGTATAGCAACAGCAGCAGGTACCTTCCGAGGCAAACGTCCCCTCGCCTATGCACTCGGTGTTTTTTAATGCTTGAAGCGATCTGCACGACAATCGAGAGCTGCACTATGGGGGGGTCCGAACCGCCAGCCGACGCACGTGCGGAATCATGTATGGAGTAGATACAGGCAATCGTCAATAGTGGTTTCGTCATGTGATTTGCTTTGACCTTAGTGGCGCTATGTGGCAGCACTAGCCCCAAGTCTATGGCAATGATCCTTGGGTGTCTCTATCAGCGTGCAATCAGTTTAGTGGTGGGCTCTGCAACCTCGCTGGCGCGGGAAATGGTCAGCACGTTCATCAGCCCCAAATTCAAATAACAGCAGCAGTGTGTCGTAGTGACAACCTCAGTTTAGAGTGTCCGGCGATTTGCCAAGTATTCAAGGGTCCTAGTATGTCTGAAGGGCCAGGATGTGTGCAGGCCCGGTTGTGTGGCAATGTTGTTCGCAGCAAGGGTCCCAGGGGACCGCGTCTGCACTTCCCCCCTGCCACTGGCTAGACGCCAAAAATGAGACGAACGCCGCCAGTGCTAGGTATCCCTCACCTTATGCAGCATAGCAAGGGGAGCAGCAAACGACTGACGCTGCTCGGTGTTATCGGGGGTCGTGGCGACCGCTCCAGCGCTCCTCCCGAGGGCTGCCCCACAGCGCGGGCCGTTCAAGGGTAAAAGGCGCACTCCTCCAGGCGACACTATCGTTGGCGAAGAGCCGATGACGCGGGCAAGCCCGCGTGGGCAACAGGCCGCCCCCGGCGGTGTCCGCAGCCAGCACTAGTGAAGGGGACTGGAGCCAGGCACGTCCCAGGCACCGAGACCAAGGGCGCAGGAGGGGCCCGTCGCCTCGTGGCAAGCACCGGCCTCGCGTAGCCCTCGGCAGCCGGCCTCCTCACCCCGCGGTTTCCGAGGGCACCTTTGGCAGATTTTCCGAGGCTGATTTCTCCTGCTTAGATGTCGCCAGCGGTCCAAGATTCGGGTCGAGTGCAGAGGGTGGCTTACTGCATCAGATGGTGGGCTTCAGTGGGGCTTTACTCGCCCGTGGCAAAGGATAGTTGAAGGATTATGGGCCAAGGAACGGGAGCTACTCAGCCATTCCGTGTGTGCACCCTCTCTAGCGCCCCCCGTGCACTTATGAAAGTTGTCTGAAGTGCCCCCAGAACAGAAACCTTTGGACTATAAGTACAGGGGCTGTGTCCCTATATTTTTAGACACTGGTGGGACTTGTAAGCAGATGCTGCTGGTTCTACATGGTGCCATGCTACCAGGGGACTGCTAGACTGCTAGGAGGAACCACCTTCGGACTGGATTACTCAGGAGTGCAGACCTGCTGCCCGTTGGGCAGAAATAAGGACTGCCACTGTGTTCTGGGACCCCTGTGCTGGCTGGCCTGTCTGCACCCTGTTATGTCCCCAGTGCTTGCTCTCCCAGGAGTGCTGTTTTGCCCCTGGTCTTTGCAAGCAAGAGCACATAGTGGAGTACTTAACCTTTTGGTCAAACCCCTGGAAAAGCTGCTTGTATCCTTAACTACTGGGGAAGTGGCCTTGCTCTCCCCTGGAAACTAGTCGCTGCGAGAGCTGCCTGCTGCTGCCTTACCGTGTATCTGAGTTTGAGGCTGAGCCCCGATATGCTGTAGCGCCGGAGACCAGGGAAAGATGAGAGCGGTTGCATTGCCTGGCATCCGAGCAAGCAAAACCAAAGGAGCAGCCGAAGGAGGACGGCTGCACACAGAAACCCTAGACCTCTGCAAAGGCAGACTTCACGGAGCTGTAGCCGTGCCTGGTCTATGTGGTGTAGCTAACCAGGCCGCAGGGTAGGCACCTTGAGATCAAAAGAGGTCTCCAGCATAGACGCCCTCAGATACCGAGGACCGACTGGCAGTGGGTGACGGGAGATGCACTGCACTGCATGTTTGCGGGCAGCCCCCTATGGTGAGGTCTGCCTACGGGGGATCCAGCAAGGTCTCCTTATCGGCAGCAGGGCTTGTGTGCACCCACACCGCTTTTCTTTCATGCCTGCATACCGAGGGGTCCATCAGGATTCAAGCAAGCCAGGCCGACGACGCCTGAAATGGCAGAAACCGGTCCCCGGAAGCTTGTCTCCTTTCTGGTGAAGAATTGGCTTGGTAGTTTGGTCTGCCCTGTTCCCATGATGCACTGGGCCAGGGACAGACTAATTTGCATATAGCCAGGTTCTGAGCTGGGATGGGGCAGTGAGCTAAATAACGGTGATGGATCAAGCCCTGATCTTTGGACTGGGTAAGAGTGGTCTGCTTAATTCAGACACTCTGTTCATCACCACCCCCTTTTCTGAATCATTTTGTCCACCATAAGCGTGGAAGGGTATACTCAGACATGAGTCCCTTGCTCACTGCTCCATCAGGATTCAAGCAAGCCTGGCCGACAACGCCTGAAATGGCAGAAACCGGTCCCCGGAAGCTTGTCTCCTTTCTGGTGAAGAATTGGCTTGGTTGTTTGGTCTGCCCTGTTCCCATGATGCACTGGGCCAGGGACAGACTAATTTGCATATAGCCAGGTTCTGAGCTGGGATGGGGCAGTGAGCTAAATAACGGTGATGGATCAAGCCCTGATCTTTGGACTGGGTAAGAGTGGTCTGCTTAATTCAGACACTCTGTTCATCACCACCCCCCCCCTTTTCTGATGCATACCGAGGGGGGCATGGTATCTTGTTGAGGAGTACCAGGAGAGCCTGCAAGAAGGCCTGCAAGTATGTTTCTCTGGAGGTAAAATGCTGAATTGGTGAAAGGAGCTGCTCCGCACAATCGCAGGCAGCTGCCTTAGTGGCACATACCTGGGGGGCAGTTGTTGAAGTGGTGCGACCCGGAGTGGAACCTCGTCAGAGGGCCCCGGTCGCTTGGAGAAGCTGGCCGCAGTCCCCTTTCTTCAGATTACCGCCAAACTAGGATTAGGAGCACCGAATTTCCTGTGCCTCAGTTTCTTTTGTGAAAACAATTCTTGTCATGTGATCCCGAACTACCATATTATACCGAATGCAAGTGCAGATGTGTTGCACCCTAGGTTGGGATGGGAATTTTTTTGTGAACCATGCCAGTACTGACAACTGTGATGATGATTTATGGATGCTACCACTGCCTTTCATTCCCTGATGTGATGATTTATGTCATGTACGTCTTGCATTTGTCAGGCTAACGGGCCTGACTTCAAGATTCGCCTTATATGAGCATTGATGGTGTTTTTGTAACGTGTGCACCCTATAAGTATTTATTTCATTGCCCTACCTTGTGAGGTTATGACAATTGCATAATTGGCAAGGTGATTTTACGATCTATGGTATGTCATGACAAGTGCCTAGTGGAACAGTAGTTTATGAGATTGTGGTTCAATGTGTTTTTATGTATAATACAAAAGATATTTTTATATAACCTTGTGTGGAGTATCTTTTTGTGGTGTACCTAGTGTGCCACTGGTGTAGGAGTGTGTTGCGCAAATGCTTTACGTAGTGCCGCTGGGATAAGCCAGACTGCTCTGCCAAGCTACCAAGGGGGTGAGCAGGGATTATCTTGTATGTGTAACTCCTACCCTGACTAGAGTGGTGGGTACTTGCTGGCTTAGGTACATACCCTAGCCAACCAGAATCCCCCTAACAGATATCAACAAGCATGGATGCTAGTAAAACAACCCTAAGTATACAAAAAGTGTTGGATAGAATGCTTGAATTAATCTCAGCCACTGGTAATTACTCTGGCCTGCATCCCAGTCCATCATTATTTTGCACACCATGCCACCTCAATTTGTATCCAGCTATGTTCAAATCAGTCTTGACCCTGTTCAAATGGAACAGTCCAGCCCAAACTGCCAAGCCAGGTATTCCCTGAACCGAACACAGGCTTACCCAGGAATGGTTTTGCCCTCTTTATGGGCTAATCAGCCAGGTATGGCTTGGTTCCAGTTAAATCTGAGATTAATTCAAGTGTTCCATCCATACATTTTTGTATACTGTATTATGTCGCCCTATGTAGGACAGGTATGCCCTGATGTGTAAATGTGTATATTTACTATGGGTAGCCATGGTTTCACAGTGATCTTCAGTGTTGATCATGCCTGAACCAGCCAAGTCGGCAGAGGCTCTCAACAAGTGCTCCAAGTAAGCACTGCCGAAGCCACCCAAGAAGGATGGGAAGAAGCACATGAGGGGCAGGAAGGAGAGTTATGCCATCTACATTTACATAGTGAAGAAGCAAGTGCATCTGAACACCTAAATCTCCTCCAAGGCCATGGGCATCATCAACCCTTTTGCGAATTACAGATTTTTTTTTAAACACTATGTTCCCTCTAGAGCTAAAATGAACTTTGAGACTATGACACAGTGAATGTTACACAAAACAGGATGCTTTTTTCAATTAACTATTAATTAAAATGGATTCAGTAAAGTATTGATCTGAAACAATTGACGAGATTGAATTTAGATAACAATAGAAGCATGATTTCATGAGAAATGAACTAACGCCACAGAGACTTCACCGATTTTTCTCCATCACTGGATTCTTTGCTAGGAAGGAGGTTGCTGATGAAAGAGCTACAGTGGAGAGGTTTTTAAGGCAGTCCAACCTTTAACATCCACTCAGTCATTCGGAAGTTAAAAACAAAAGACAACATGGTGTGTTAATTTCTGTGATAAAGCAAATGGCTGGCATTAAATATAGCCTCCTGGTGTTGAGAGGTGGACAGAAAGCTGGACAGACATGCCAGTGTTTATGAAGAGAGAAGCCAAGTCATAATGCTCTCTTCAAAAGGACTGAACACTAAGGTCTTAACTTAGAGGGATAAACGATGTCCCCAGAAAATTAAATATTTAACCTTCGGTGGTTATTGTTGGACACAACTCCACTAAGAATATGTGAATATATATGTTGGACACATATGTAAAGAACAAGTCATCTAGTTTTTTTAATGAAGTAAAGTTGCAACAAATGTATTCACTCTCAAATACGTTCTTCTAAAGGACAGCACATCTTCGATATCCCGGATTGAGGTGGATAAAGTGTTCCAACGGTGTCTGGGAATATTCACTACTTAAAACTTTTTTTAAACGGTTAGGGCAGGCATACTTAAGATGTAAGTCAGCTTGCGCAAGTACTCATTGAGGAGAAGGTCGATGATGCGGGTCTAGAATAGAAAAATATGCATAGATTGACCTTCCAAGACGATTAACAACAGAAAACCTGAAGCAATTACTAAGATCAGTGCTGCAAAAAATCTTTCACATCTAAACCAAAACTCTCGTCCTTCAAAGAGGGATGCTCATCTCACAGGAGCAGATATGATTGACAAGATACCCATCAGTGGCTAAAGTAATAGTGTAGAGATAAGGACTAATCCTTATCACCAAATAACACAAACACATGAAAAATTGTCCTATGAAATTCATTATTTGAATGCTTTTCTAAAAAAGTCTAATTTGAATTTTGATGAAATTATCTGGTTACTGATTAGGATGATGTGAAACATCACACACATGTATTGGCATTGTCTCATCACAAATATAATAAAACTTTAAAAGTGCAGGTAGAACCGTGCTTACTGAAGGAAGTATTAATATGTTTAGAAATAAGAGACTGTTGAACTAAATGTCTGAGATGTACTAAACTTAAATGAAGAGCACAAAAAAGTCAGTTAAAACATCTGGAGCGCTTATGTATTTGGATCAAGATACGGTCTTAGTATATTTAGATTTGTCAACGTTTTGTCCCGTTCAGGCATTTGCCAATGGGTCTCGTCAAGAAAATTGTTTGGCTTAATAAGATGTGTGCTCTTAGAATTTATCTTGCATCAGGACTTATCTGGGGTAAACCGAATCAACTTGTGCCATTGCTGGAATTATATCTAGGGTTTATTTGTTCAGTGCATTTGTCTAGCACTCGTCGACCCGGAGGTGTTAAGTAATTACAGGAAACCAGTGTTGTATTAACAAGGATAACTAGAGTTATAAGAGGCATACTTCTACATACTAATGCTTACAATGGAGTATCTCTATGCCGTGGAAAACGGTAAAAGAAATTAGTAATATTTGGCAAAGCTATTGAACACAGCACATTAGACAGTTATGTCTGTGTACACTGGACAAGGGAGGATGGTTAATGGAGCAGTCTGGATTTAGGTTCTTTCTAAAGGTGCATGTTAGAGTGAACATACTTGGATCAGGTGGTACAGAATTCAATGCCGAGACTGCTTCTCTTGTAAGGACTGCTTTTTGTGCCATGCCAGTTTTGCAGTTGGGTACATCCTGGAGCAAATACGGTTTGCTTCTCAGTCTTCTTTTTCTCTGGAAACGTTTAGTAGATTAACTAAGTACTCTAGGAGGTTGTCCTGGATGACAAGTTTATTTCTTGTAATACCAGAGTGATGGGTGAATAGTCTTGACTCTGGGGGATGGTGAATTACATTTATTTAAAAATAGCTTTCCCCTACAGTTAATCTGTTAATTAGGTATTCACTTCCTTGGCAATTTCCTGAGCATGCTATCAATTTTTTAGAATTCGGAAAGTTTGTCAGCAGTGCAATGGTGCAGAGCCGTTCTCCTTGCTTCTCAGGTCAAATGGTCCTAATAGCCTAAACATTGAAAGCATTTTTCACGGGCTTCTGTGAATAGTCATAAGAAGCCAAAGTATTGTATCACTGATAGTATTGTGAAAATTGTAAAAAAAAAAAAAAAGAAGCATGAGTATTACAGTGCCTCTCCTCATTGAACAGCACTAGGCATTTGAAACTACCACTGAATTAAACCCTGCTTGTTCACTATAACTGCGGCATCCATGTGAGGTCTCCTAAAAATTCAATCTTAGCATTTTAGTTAGTAGCCATAGTTAAAAAGCTCATTTGGAATTTTCTTCAATAGACCATGGTAAGTAAGGATAGAGTACATAAAACATAGGCAGTCACAAAGCTGAATTTTATTGAAAAACACTGAACAACAAGAAACAAGACTGGACAACAGGCAAATAAAATCTGCAAAAACTACATAACAAACCTCAGGTTCACCTGGAGAGTTTCACAAAAGGAACGGGGTATACAAATAAATAGAATAAGCAGGGTTAAGTTTTCTAAAAATGCCATAATTAAAACATTTTGAATTTGTCGACAAAAATAAAGGAAACAAAAATAGAGACGTGTAAATACAATCTAATTGATAAGGATCCCCATAAGTGCACATGGTATAGGTGTCAAGAAATACAGCCCGTTGTAGAATTATTTAGATGTGAAAATCCGCACAAGAAATTAAGGCAAGGAGAGGTTGGAGCAATAGGAGTTAAATGACTTTGTGGAGCCTTTAAAATCTGAACATCCGAAACACATGATACAATCTAGATTCAAATGCAAGTGTTTTCATCCAAAGCCTGCACACCGAAATAGAACAGGCGAGGAAACATGTAAAAGACTCACTGCCATCCTCTGTTTCTCCCCTCCACTCAGTACATCCATCCAATCCTGAACACTATCCCAGCCGCCTTCACGATCCAGGATATGACCCAGCTGGACGTTATCGAGATATTCTTTCAGCACCTGTCACAATAATAACCAATTTTCAGTTTCATGATCTCCTCTGCAAGACATTTAAGCAATTTACGAACTGGGTAAGCATACTAAACCAAAAGGATCACATAGTTTATCAAAAGAGAACAACTCACTTCATTAAAGATAATGGCATCTCTAAAAGTAAACATTTTTCTTCAGCAATTTAAGGGTTTTGCAAAAAAACTCAATCTTCAGGAAAGTGTACAGCAAAATTGATGTAAACGAGAACGTTGCTTTTCAACAATAACTTGAATAAAGTGAAACTATGCAACTGCAGCTTGTCATGCTGTGGTCTCTTATGAATATAATAAAGCAACACTTATTTTATTTATTTTTATTTTATTTAAGGAGTTTCATACAACGCTGTCCGGACCCGGGGGTATCGGAGCGCTTTACAGCATTTTTTTTTGCAGGAGTCATAAAATAGAGCCTGTTATCTTGTTATACATATTGGTTCAGAAGTCCAAGTGTGCTGTGCAGTATTGAGGTAGTACGTAAGTCCTGAGATCGCCTAGATTAGTGCACGTGGTCTTGGGCTGAACCATAGCAGTTTTTCACAAGAGCCATATAGTAGAGCAGTGTTATACATATAGGTTTGGAGGTCCAAGTGTGTTGTGCAGTATTGAGGTAGTACGCGAGTCCCGAGATAACCTCAATTGATGCACTTTGACTTGGGATGAACCTTTAAGGTGGGAAAGAACAGGAGGAGGTTAGGAAGCAATGTTATACATATAGGATAGGGAGGACCAAGTGTGCTGTGCAGTATTGAGGTAGAACGTTTGATCTGAGATAACCTCGAATTAGTGCACTTTGTCTTGGGCTGAACCCAGGAGGTAGGACATTGTGATACAGTGTCAGGAGGCAACGGCGAGTAGGGATTTGCGTTGAGGTGGCGGCTATGCCTTCGGGAGGGGGCGGGTGAGAAAAAGGACTTTTAGTTTTTCTAATTTTGTGAAGGACAGGATAGTTCTGATGTCTGCTGGGATTGAGTTCCAGATTTTGGGTGCGTTTCCGGCGAAGGATCGTGCCGCTTTTTTTGTTTCGTGTTTTCATAGGGATGAGAAGTAGGGTATTTGAGCTTCTGAGATTTCTAGTCTGACCTGCCCTCTTGAGTTTGGCGGCCACGTAGTCGGGTTTTCCTGTGTGTAGGGCTTTGTGCGTGAGGCTGGCAGTTCTGAAGCTGGCACGCAGTTCGATTAGGGGGCCATTTTAGTTCTACGAGTGCTGGTGAAATGTGATTGTATTTCTTAATTCCAGTGACCATTCTGGCTGCTGCGTTGAGTGTTGTTTTGAGGGGAGCTAGGTGGGATTTTGTTGTACCAGTGAGGGTTGCATTCCCATAGTCAAGTCTGGATAGTACCAGTGATTGGGTGGCTTGTTTGAGATCATTGGTAGGGATAAATTGATTAATTTTGTTGAGTAGCTTCAGAATGAGGAAGGCACTCTTGGCGGAGGTTTTGATGTGTTTGGCCATGTCGAGTTTTGGGTCTAGGGTGATTCCTAGTGATTTTACGGAGTTTGCCAGAGGGATATTTCCGTTGGGAGCATCCATCACTTTTAGCCATTCTGCAATTTGAGGGTTCTCTTTGTTTGAGATGAGGAGGATTTTCGTTTTGTCTTGATTGAGATTTAGGTGATTTAGAGACAGCCAATGTTGGATTTCTTTTAGAGCGTCATTTAGTCTGTGGTTGTCATCTAAGGAGGAAGTTTCTAGATAGATACGGGTGCCATCCGCATACAAATGGAAAGGAATGTTGGCATTTTTAAGAATGATGGTGAGGAGTTCCATGTATATGTTGAACAGTTGTGGTGAGAGCACTGAGCCTTGGGGACGCCTCTGCTGATGGGGTGTAGGTCAGAGGTCAAGTGTTTGATTTTTATCCTTTGTGAGCGGCTGTGTAAGAAGGAGGAGAACCAGCGTAGGACCATCTCATCGGCACCAACCCTTTCTTGTGGAGCCTTGATGAGTAGTTGGTGATCGACCATGTCAAAGGCTGCCGTTAGGTCCAGGAGAATGAGTAGCAGCATTGGTCGGTATCGAGGGATTTGTGGATGTCGTCTGTGATGCTGAGGATCGCGGTCTCGGTGCTAAAGCCTTAACTGAACCCAGATTGGTGGGGGTCCAGAAGGTTGATGTTGTCCATGTGTTGAGTTAGTTGCAAGAGGATGCATTTTTCGAGGATTTTGGATAGCAGGAGATTGGAGACAGGTCTGAAGTTATTTAGGTCCTTGTTTTTTTTTTTTTTTTTAGTAGTGGCATGACATGTCCAACTTTGAGGCATTCAGGTATGATGCCGGTTTCCAGGGAGCTGTTTATAATTCTGCACCAGAAAGGGGCTGTGGAAAGTTTCAGACTTTTGATCAGTATGGTGGGTATAGGGTCAAGGAAATGGGAGGCGGGTTTGGAGGTGGGGATCAGCTTGAGGATCTCGGCTTCCGGGATGGGGTCGAAGGACTTCCATGTTTTCATGGGGTGCCTGCACGTGCTTTCTTTTGTCACTGGGGGCAAGCTTTAGCAGGAGGGTTTGGCTTTGATGTCTAGTGAGAGCTCAATCTTTTTTTTTTCTTTTTTTCATAACAATTTTTATTAGGGAAAAGAAACAGCAATAGCAAAGACAGCACATAAGCAGTTCAGCTGTTGATACATACAATCAAATGCCAGTAAAGTGTGCATTATCTTACAAGAACATCAGCAATAACATCAAGCAATATAATGGTCAGTATAGAGGGCTATATATGTGCCCACAAGTCAGAGAGTCACCGCTACCGTACATGTTTTTTCGGCATGGGGGATTATGTTGTCGCGTCTGTATCCACTCCATCCAGAATTCAGTTTCTCTCTCGTCTCAGTTCCACCGTGGGAGAGATGCAGATATCCCCCCTATATTTATTCCAACGCCCCCACTTTTGATCCCATTTTCGAGGGCAGCCTCTACCTTTATATACCGTTTTCTCTGCCACCATAGCATGGTCCATGTCCTTAGCCCAATCCCGTAACCGTGATAAAGTATCCACCCCCCACTTCTGGGCAATATTTCTTTTCGCTATGCTCCACCCCATGGTGGCCCATGATTGTTCGGTTTGGGCGAGGTCCGTTGCCTCCTAGATGTTAAGGAGGCATAGGCGAGGAGTAGGATGTATGGGCTTATCACAAGATCTACCCAATTTCGCTGTATATGGGGGCACTCCCATAAGATGTGTTTGAATGTGCCTAATTGATTGCAGTGTCGAAGACAGTTTTTGTCTGGTCTCCTGCCCAACCTAAATAGTAGTTTGGCATCGAAATATACACGGTGTAATATCTTAAGCTGGACCAGCCGGAGTCGCATTGGTATGGCCACTTCGCGGGGGAAGCCAGCACTTCAAGCCAGTCCTTATCAGTGATAGCACCCAGATCTGACTCCCAATTGGCAAGCAATTTCAGCATTGGATCGGGCTGATTGTTGATGAGCTTTTTGTATGTTAGGGAGACGGCTTTGGTGTGCATTGGGGCCGGCAACAACCTGTCCTCCAAAGGAGAGGATTCAGGGAGGGGGGCATCTGTGGGAAGGGAGCAGTCAATGGCATGGCTAATCTGAAGATATCGGAAGTGCTCGGATGGTGCCAGCTGATATTTAAGTTGGAGTTCTGCAAATGAGGCCTTCTTGCCCTTAATCCACATATCCTCCACCCTGGAAATTCCTATAGTATCCCACTTATCGAATCACGCAGAAGCACTGAGGCATCCCAGTATGTCGGGCTCCCACACGGGGGTCGCTTTCATCAAACGCCCCTGCCATCCCATACGCCGGACTCTGTGCCAAACTTCGACAGTACGGGCCGTAGGGCCGGTCAAATCTAGTTTCTTGGGGTTTGAATATAGTGCTCTGTTGTAGCCATCCTTCCCAGTTAGCCACAAACCAGTGCGGAAGCTTGGGTTAGAATGGGATCCAAACGCCCATCTGTTAATGGCAACTAATGGAGATGTTTGAGAAAGAGAGAGGAACCCCTTGTAACAGTCAAGGGAAGTGAGGTTATCCAACCAGTGAAAGAATTTGTTCCCTTGAGATAATTACAACAAAAGCTAAAACATAGCCTCAAAACTGCACACTTTCTATAAAACTCATGTAATCACAAAAGAATAAAATATGACATTTATTGTTAAACTCAAATTAAAAACAAAACTTTACATACCTATACATATGGAGGTTACCTAATTGAATTATTAAAAAAGAATTACATATAATAACACAATGTATTGTGACCTGCACAATGGAATAGACAGATTTTGTAAAACACAAAACTTGTAAAATACAATTGGTACATTTAAAACTGCCAGTTATTCACAACCATGTTTTACCACTATTAATTTTAGATATGAACATGGGTGGTGGAGACTTAAATTGTACAGGAAGATAGCGTCGACGCGTTTCGGTGGTTTGGAGCAAATGGAGTCCACCTTTATCAAGACATTTCTTGGTTGTCTGTCGAAATGAAGGGTCTGTACAATTTCCCTATTAATTAGTATCCTGGAAATTTTACGGTTCTCTATTAGACGAAGAATTGGAGCACTTGTTGTTGAGATGTCAATGTTATGAGGGTTCTCGGAAACGACCCTACTATTGTGAAGGTTTGCCGGACGTCTCACCAATTTGTATGGGAGGAAAAAGGATAAAAGTCCTGGCAATATCTGCGATTGCAGGCGCTCGCCGTGAGTCTCACCGAGTGTGGACGTCAAAAGTAAACTGGAAAGCTGCTCTTTCTTATTAGTAGAGATTCGGTCTGAGTTTAAAAGGGTTTAATATCGACCTCTCTTAAAACGCTGAAGATTAGAGAATAATGGCCGCCACTGCAATCGGGACCAGATAGCCTCCGAAGGCGAACCGCTCCCGCTGATAATGGGGATAAAAATATTAAAATCGGAATCCCCATTATCAGCCTTTAAGGTATTTTCGAATGTTGACCTCTTAAAGCAGGTTTGTAAAGTGCAGTGGCTTGTGCTGTTAAGAACTCCATGGAGTAGCTTGGTGAAATGCAGGTTACTTAATCGGACAAATGATCTTAAACGTAGCCTGACCTTGCTTCTTCATAGCCCCAAATCTTTTGAAGAAACCATTTTAGGCATTTACAACTTCTGTTCTCTTGAGCAGATTATAGAGTGAGGGTGACACTTGCTTGGAAGCTCTTGTGATTGATGTAACCTAGCTCATTCACCAGTCCAATTCTTTTAAAAGTGGTTTTGGGAATTTTAGACAATTGCAGGCTAGGGGTATTGAGGATTCACTTAGCCAAGTAATTACTGCTTGCCTATGGGAGCAAATCTGCAGATTTACAAAAATTGGTTTAAATAGTTTTTTCCTTTGTGCCATAGGTACCGGGCATAGACGGAATATATATTACATTGACTCTTGCTTATATCAGCAAAGCCGTCAATTTTGGTTTTGCAACAGTTTTTTCCAAGACAGCATGAAATCTTTAGTGTTTATGATCCTGAATCGATGCAACATGAATTGCTCCATTGCGGCCTCGGAAAAATACATTGAAAGATACTCCTGAGGTCTCAAATTTTTATATGAGTTTCACTGTCTAGGCAAGTCTTATTTTAGCAAAGAAATGTTTGTCTGCTAGATTGGACAGGAATCAAGCCGAGGGGTTCATTACTCAGTTAAAAGTGGAGTTTTCCATGCTCATAGCCCAAGCATCTTGCATGCCTAGCACCTCAATAGCCTGGCTTTAGTATTTTCCTCATGAGCCTGATTTCTGTGCTGCTGTTCCTCAATTTCAAGCCAACATAAATTGTTAATGGATCCCCTCTCAGAAGCGCATAATCTCCAGCACTGTTTCACAAAAGCACTTTGCTTTTAAGTGATTGATTTTTTTATGCCAAACTCTAGGCGTAGCTGGGCTGGTGAAGCTGTTTTTGGAATGGAAAAACCATTTTGAGTACTTTTGTTTGGATCTTGTAGAGTATGACTATTTCATGTCCACGCATAATTTCCGTGCCACAGGCCACTGTTGGCATTAGCTGGGCAGACATTATGGTAATTAGATGGCTAAATTGACAGCTCAATTTCTTTTTTAGTTGTTTGAACCCATAAATCAACGACTGTGCTTTAGCCTGCATAGCGGCTAAGTGTTGTTTGAAGGTGTTTTGGTGTTCCAAATTGATGCCAATACATTTATATGTGGTAACATCTTCAACCTATTTCCTTCTAAGAACCAGTGAATGACTTAAATTTGGAATCAATTAGCCAAACCACTTTTGTTTTGTTTGAGTTTAGCCTTAGCTCTTCCTCGTCCATGTAGTTTTTTAGGGCATTTAAGCTGTTTTGCAGGCCTACTGGTGTTTCACTCAAGAATATCATTCGCGTATTGAAGACATCCAAATTTCTCTGAAGCCAGGATGGGGGTGGCTATTATTGTATGGAATGGCCCGAACAAGGTCTTCAAGGTATAAGTGGAACAGGCTTGGGGCTAGTACACATACCCATTTGAGACCATTCTATGTGGCAATTTTGTTCCTGACTTGGCTGCCATTACCTATTTTGACTTGCACCGAGGTTTCTGTGTACAATGAAGTGATTGCCCTCAGGATATCCCATTCTTCAGGTTTCGCCCATAGACGACACAGGGAACCCAATCAAAAGCAGACTTAAAGTCTACAAAACACAAACAAGCAGGTTTTTGCTCCTTTTGGCGTTCTCTAGTATGATGCGTAATGCTGTTAAATTAATTAGGGTGCCTGGTCTGAACCCTGTTTGTATTTGTGGCATTAGGTTTTTGTCATTTGCCCATGCTTGTAAGTGTTGGAGTTGATGGGACGCATATAGTTTAGCTTCTAAGCAGATTAGAGCTATGAGCCTAATAGTTGGTTGGTAAGGCTGGGTTTCCATTCTTGTAGATGGGATGAAAGATGTTACCTTCACATGAATCGGGGATGATGTTGACGCGACAAAGGTAGTTAAAGATTAGTGCTAAATATTGGGCCCAATAATTTAAGTCGCATTTGAACCAAGCATTTGGAAGACCGTTCGGTCTAGCCGTCCCTTCCATCTTCAGTTTCTTCAGAATATTTGCTAGATGTTCAATAAAGAAGCCACGTTATTCTGCTGGTATATCAAGACATTTTCGGACTTGACCAGGTTCACCTGGTTAGCATAAGTTGTGGATTTAACACAGATCTCTTGACTGGGGGTGAATGTTTTGATTTGTTCTGCATTCCGTCCATCAATTGTGTGTTGTAAGTTGGGGACAGTGGCTGTGCCTTTTGGGATTCCCAAGATCCAGCTTTCGAAGGGTGACTTTCTCCCTCTCCATCTGTTACTGGCTCAACGTACATTGCACAGACATGGGTTTTTCAGGACACCGCCTCAGTTCCTGCATTTTGATGTCTATCCTTCCCAGATATCAAAACATTTACCACTTGCCAGTACTTATTTCTATTTGGCTGCTTGCTGTACCATAAGAGCTTATACCACAGTTCCTCTTGGTAACTTAGTTTTCCTCTCAAGCAGTTTTTATGATATTGCAGTCTCAAGGATTGTAATTAGGGCTCCCAGTTTAATGATACTTATTTTTGGGACAGTTCCGTCTGTATTTATCCATATTTATTTTTTGTCAACTTTATCTGTATTTATCCATATATATTATGGATTTTGTGAAGAAAATAAAGCTGAAACCGATATATTTCCACATTTATTTAACCAATAAGTATGCAGTCATGCTTGAATGCCTGCTAGGTTTCAATGATCTGAGCACCCGCAGAAGATACATCAATGGACTTATATGAATATGTGCACATTTCAGTATCAACTTTGTGCATCTTTACTGCTGTTTAAACCTCTTTACTAAAATTACTTTCTTTTTTAACCCCCTTACCTATCAATACACACAGTTATTAGCCTGGCAGTAATGGTAAAGTGTATTTAGAATCACTCAAAAAGCACCCAATCTCCGTTTTTATCCACATTTAAAAATAAATACAGACAAGAAAATAAATGGGTTTCTGTCTCTATTTATCTGTAAAGACAGAAAACGGGGAGCCTTAATTGTAATGTGGTTTTATCCACCGGCTTCCCTTGGGTTTAACTCCATCGCTACTCTTCTCGTTTTTCGCAATAAATAAAGTCACAGATAATCCTACAAACATGGACAAAATAATTGACAACAATGTTGTACTGAATTAGAGGAGGAATAGGTTTCCACTATGTGCTGTTTCTTTTGATTCCCACAAATTAGTCCAAACCAATGACAAATGTGATTGTCTTGTAGGTTCTCTTTCAATTATTGTGTCCATGTTGTTTGTAGGATTGTCTGATTTGTAACTGGTCATAAATTGTTTGATGAGATTATTGGAAACTAATTTTTTGATACATGGATTGAATTTTTATAAAAATGTTTTTGAAATCTTAAGATTGAATCGTTCATGCCACCTTTGACTCATTTAAGATTGGGAGTGTGAATGCTTTTTGAATGGGTGTCTGGATGTTCAATTAATAATAATGTAGTGGTTTCCAAAGGGAGCTATTTTTGACTGTTGGTCTCTGGAGTACTGAAGCCCAAACCCTGGCATCTGGAGACTTTCTACGTGTGTCTATTGTGGCTTGTTGTGAGGGACATGCGTCACTGATGTGTATTGGGTGTCGGCTTGCCGGGGCCTGGAGGGAGTGGCCAGTGCAGGAAGGTGCTCAATTACTTGCGGGCTGGTCATGTCTGCTGTATCTTTTACATCATATTCTGGGACCTGCAGCCTTTCAAATGGTCTTACTGCTTGTGACCTTACTTTCAGCAATATATCATTAAGGACTGTAGGTAGGACCAGTAGCCTGTCCCCTAGATTTTCATAATGGCATGTGATTTGCTGAGTATAAGTGTAATTTAGGGCTCTCTGTATTAGCTCATTGAGGGCTTGCCACAGTTTGTCGATACCCACTATGTGCACTGCCAAAATGTTAAGTAGGTCCACCTGAAGATCTGGTTTGTCTTCTTGATTACAGATTGCAGATTACATTGCATCCATAGTAGACAGGAGTGTCTCCCATGTACCAGCTGAGACCTCAGAGCTTGCTGTTTCAAGAGCTGCTTCTCCTACTGTTTTCGTATTTGAAATCATTATAACTCCTCCTGGTTCCACGTGGTCGCCGCTTGCTTAGGCCTCTTTATTGGACCGACGAGGGGCTTGGCCTCAAATGTGAATTTGCCCTTGGCTGATAGTTTAAGTCTTCTCAGTTTGCAGTAGCAACTAACAGTTTTTGCATCCATGTGATGCCCAGCCCCTGGCAGAGGAGCTAATAGGGACACTAAAAATCTTTTAAATCTACGTTATGCTGGGTTCATGTGTGATTGCGCGAGTTCAATCAAGGGTTGGTCCAGTGATTCTGGGACTTTCAGGATTGTCTGGGGGGGGGGGGGACCCTGGACTGGGACAGTCCCAGTTACTGAGGATGGAGAGATTTAATGATAAGAATGCTGCCATTGAGCTGATTTTGTGAACTTCCACCCTTGTTGCGCCAGTCTTTGCTGGTGCTGGGCTAGGTAAATGTCAGCCTGCGTTGAACGCCGTTTGTATATTTCTTGTGACTGAGGATGCCTTTTCTCCCTGCAGTGGTTACCAGGGTTGCTGGTGGTAGGTGAGGGCTAGTTGTAAAGTAGTTCTCTTTCTCTATATTTCTTATAGTTAAAACGTCCGTTATTTCGTAGCCCTATTTTTTGGTCCCAATTGGGCAGTCTTGTCCTTGTTCTCTTTACTGACTTTTTTCTTCCCCAGCCTGGGAACCACCTCTTTTTCCCGGACCTAATTGATATTCCCTGTTGGTCACTGTTTCACGATTCCTCCTTAGGCACCATGCAAGGTTTCTCCTCAGTGGTAGGTCACCCAGCAAGGCCGGCGAACTACTGTGCTTTAAAGCCTTGCCTTGCTGCTGGCGTGGACTGCACAGCAAGGAGGGACTGATTACGCTATTTTGAACCAGAGCCACTTGACTCCTTGGAGTCGGTTGTGGGCCATGGATAGCCCATCACGGTGCGACTTATTCAGGGAGGCACGAGCACCCCAGTAAAATCCCTCCGGACTTTGGCGCCAGACTGCCCTTCTCTCGCTATAATGGAACAATGACTAGGGCTTATTTGCTGATTTATAGTAATATTTGGTGGCAATTGAATGGTTTCATGAATAAATTAGAGAATTTACAAGCAAGATCAGATGTGGGTTGAAGCAGAGGTTGGGGTAATGCTTTGTTGCAAAAGTTTGCTTGACCTGCTGGGCTCCCAGGGCCAGGTGATTTGCAGGACCTCTATGTTTTAAACTCTTGCCAATTTTAGAAGTCCTTGCCATCTATTAGCTGCCCCAGCCGCTTACTTGTTGGCCATCGAATCCAGTCTTGGTTGATTTCAGGACTACGGTGTTTGCAATAAGTGCCGGAGCCGGTGTGAGGCCGTCTTGTACCCATCTGTACAGAACTTTGTGCGGGCACAGGTTGCACCAGCCTAATGCTGGCCACCTCCATGCTGTGCAGGGCATCTGCAGCCTATTGCTGCCACCACACCACTTATGCCACTTGCAGAGGACTGCAGACCAGTGGCAGCTTCCAATGCCCACTCCGCTGCCACGTGAAGAGATGGTGGTGCTGTAGCAGCATAGGTGCTGCGGTACAGTGGGGAAAGCTGCGGGAGGGCTGAATGAGGGGGGGCCTGGGCTCAACTCAACTCCAAACTACCCAGCACTCTGTGCCCCAAAAGCGCCCAAACGCTGAGTTGTTCTCACTGACTCACTCCTGTCTCCCCCTGTACCTTTAAGCCCTGCGCTCCGTCCACATTCCTTTCGACCACCTCCTCCTCCTTCCTCCGGAAAACACATCAGCAGCCTTCCGTCAAGGCTTCAAATATGCCCACTGCAGTAAATAAACATAGTTCTCCAAGATCTTGACTCCAAAACAGAGAAGCGCAGTGGGCGTAAAATTGGCAAGAAAATATTGATCTGCAATGCTCTTGTTCAGAAGTGAAATAAATAGTGCCAGTTTCCACTCGGTTGGTATACAAGAGAATTATTGTAAACTTCAACAGAGGTTGTGCAAGAACGGACCTCGCCTACTTCTAAACCTTTGAAGGAATGTAGGGCAGGGGAGAACCTGACGTGATCGTGGCTGTAATAGAGGTAAATTGTTCCATGGACAATATTGTAAAGATAATCTTCAGAAACAAATTGCTTGTAGGAGAAAATATGCTAAAAGGAGAGTAATTATCCAGAGAAGCCCTCACATCCATTTTAAAGATTGGGAATACAAATGTTCCTTCCAAGTCTTTGGGCTTCATGCCACAGCTATACCCCACAGTAGATAGTCTGCTCAATACTGGTTCCGTCACTCTGGAAATTTCTGCAGTGCAATGCTCGCCCCATTGACACCTGCCACCACAAAGATTCATAGATTTAATGGTTTCTTCCATTTTAGACACTGCCAGCACACTAGAGTACTTGGTCATAAACCTACACCAGTCCAGATCTGGTTAGCTTCTTTGGAAAGATAATGAATCAGATTTTTTAAGTACAATAATTGATTAAGTGGACTTATCCTACAAAATCAGGTTTAGTCCAAGTTTACAAAGTTCAGTTTCCGTTTTCACTTGTCGATTCGGTCTTAAGGTAGTCTAATAGTTTTTCTTAGAAATCTACAGTATGATTATCTTGAGAGGTGAAGATCAAATTTTCTTTCAAACTCAGAATGCCGCCAACCTCTATGAGAGAAATGTGCTTACTAAAAAGCGGTTGACATCAAAGATTATCGCTTATGATCGGCTTCAATTGTTTTGAATCAACTGTACTTTTAGCCAAAAAAGAATGTGTGGATTATGGTCACTTTCTAAATAGAGATCAATGTCAGAGGTTTTAACACAGAAGAATTTATCAACAAGCACAAAAGGTATAGACTAAGGTAACTTCACCTCCAGCTTATGGTCTAGTGGACCTCATCATACCATCCCCATCAAACAAAATGTTTTGACAATCTCAAATCGTTTTACAGGCAATTAAAAACCATTATAACTTGGAAATCAAATCAAGATATCGGCACAGAACAAGTTACTTACCTTTATTAAGGCTTTGGTGAATACGCTATCGGACCGGCAGATTCCTCACCTTGGGAATACCCCATGGTCCTATACTGTATCCGAAGATTTTTTTTTTCTCAGCAATTTCCTTGCGCACAGGATTATGGAGTTGTGAGGCTCAGCGTCAGGTTTATCCCACCCGGATGTGATGTTGGGACCATAATGTTACCACCACATCCATGATTGAGCATCAGTTTATTTTGCATATTTGTCAGCATCATCAGACACAGAATCCTAGTAATCAGATTATGCAAATGAGCAGTTCTCCAATTTATCCAATTGGAAACTTTATTGTGGACCAAAGAATCAAAACCACAGAATGGAGAAAGGGCTGGTGAGGAATCTGCAGTTAGATAGAGTATCCACTGAAGAAGGAATTACCTTAGATAAGTAATTTGTTTTCCTATTGCATTAGTCTAACCGCAGATTCCGCAAATTTAGAATACATACTAAAACAGTACTTCCACAGGAGTGTGAGAAATCGCTCAACCCAAGATATTCTGAAACCTGAACAAGTAAATTGCCCTTCTTGCCAGAGCGGTCTTAGTGTTTAGTGAATGTTTGAACTGACGACAATGTCACAGCCTGGTATTGGTCTAAATCAGGTACTCGTGCCATCCGCTTTAGCTTAGATCGAATGATCCCGCATACCATCCAGAGGTTACTTTGTACCAAGACCATAGCAGATCTTTATACAAAGAAAACTACATCTGGAGATGATCTGCTTCTGCACTACTCTTTTTTGCCCCACGAAGAGCTGATTGTACGCCTGGTGATCTTTTGTGCGATCGATATAGAAACTCAAGGCTCTCTTTGGGTATAGGTGATGGTGTCTATCTTCCTCCTTGGACAGGTGAGGAGCAAAGAAAGAAGTTACAACTCTGGGGAGGAACTTTGGGCCTTATTTATGAAGGCCTTGCGCCACTTTTAAAATGGGAAAAAGACGCACCGGCGGCGCAAGGCCTTCATAAATAAGGCCCTTTGTGTCAATTAGTCTGGGAAGAAGGTAGTGTACGGCTGCCAGACAAAGTGCCTGCAGCTCATTAACACAATGAGCTGGTGTGTTCGCAATAAGGAATTCCGTTTACAAGGTGAGCAATCTCTTGGGGCAGCAGTGCATAGGCTCAATTGGAATGCATGTCAAGAATGTTAGAATCAGATTGAGGTCTCACTGCGGCACCACAAAGGGTTTTGACGGAAACATATGGATTGGCCATTTCAAAACCAGCATCACAACAGGTGACAAAGATGGCTGATCAGGCAAACTAAGAAAGGTTGATAAGACTCACAAATAACCGTTAACTGTTGGCACGGGAAGTCCTTGCTGGGTTAGAGACAAGTAGACTAGAAGGACATCAGATAACTGGGCCTGTAATGTTTGGATGTTCTGAGAACACCACAAAAAACACAAACGTCTTCTAGCATCCTGCATAGATAGTCTTAGTAGAGGGACATCTGCCAGCCAAAAATATTATTCTTGAGGAGGGGGAGATCGGAGGCAGTCAACTTTCACTGCACAACCTCCAAGCATGGAGGTTTAACTTGTGCAGGCTCAGGTGCAAGATGCAGTCGAATTAGAGGACAGATGCTCATGGCCAGATGTTTGGGGTACCAAAATCTCTTGGCCCAATCCAGAGGCACTAGAATGACTTGGGCCTGGTCATTCCTGATAGTCATCAGAACTTTGGGCAGGGGAGGTAGAAGAGCACGCATAAATGAGTCTGGAGCTGCAGTCTAACTGAAAGGTATCTCCAAGTGAGGACTGCCTTGGGAACTCCGACAGGCAAAACCACGGATATATTCTCAGAGGTGGTGAATAGATTTAGTCAAAGCTCCCCACACTGTTGAAAAACACCCTGCGCTACCTCTGTGTACAGCTGAAATTCATGAGCCACTAGCCAACGGCAGCTGAGTTTGTCCACTTTGCTGTTTAAAGATCGTGCCAGGTTTTGTACAACTGGGGAAATGCCCTGACAACTCAAACTGTTTCAGAGGTGTAAAACCTCCTGGCACAGGATCCATGTACTCTTTGCCCTGCTTGTTGAAAAACCAAATGACTGCAGTGTTGTCCATGAGCACCTGGACTGTTCTCCCTTGATGGGTGGGGGGAAGGCTTCTAGTGCCAAGCAGATCACTGATTATGTGGAGGTAGGTTTTCTCAAGAGACCAGAGTGACCACATGACTTCCCCAGCCCAGCAAAGGTGCATCAGTCAAAACCTTTAACTCTGGATAAGGTAAGGGGAGGGGTCTGCAGGCAGTTCAATTTCTGTCCAGCAACCATCATTGGAGATCTTTTGCAGTCTCCTCCAACATCCAGATAGAATCTGAGGTTTCCTTGGTGCTGTTCCCACTGAGACTTCAGATCCCACTGCAGTCTGCAGGTGCCATGTGGCATGGTCCACTAGCAGGATGCCTGGTACCCTCAGAGCTGCTCTCACAAAGACCCATGTCGAGTGCTGAAACTTTGGGATCATACCCCATATGTCCCAGACTTGTTGAGGCAGAGGGAAGGTAAATTATTATTTATAGAGCGCACGTACACCAGCGGTTTCTTGGCGCTTAAGTGGAGGGGCTGAGGTCACAGCATGTGGTGATGTTAGTCGTATGCTTGGGAGAAAAGCCAGGTCTTGAGCGACCTCCTAAATTGAGAGTAGGGTGATATTAGGCGGAGTTCAGGGGGGAGGGAATTCCAAAAGAGTGGAGCTTGTAAGGAGAATCTCAAGCCACCATGTTTCTTGCGTCTGAAGGTGCAGGGAGACAAGAGATTGGAGCAGGAGGAGTATAGGACGCGGGGAGAGACATAACGGTGAATACGGGAGGCAATGAATGAGGGTCCTTGGGAGGAGAGGGCTTTGTGGATCAGGCAGCCCAGTTTGAGAAGGCTGCTTTGGGCCACCGGGAGCCAATGAAGGCTCTTGAGGAGAAGTTTAGTGTGGCTGAACTTTGGCCGGCCATGGATAAGTCTGGCTGCTTGATTCTGGATCAGTTGGAGTCGGTGGGATTGATGCGCGGGTATACCGACGTACAGGGAATTCGCATAGTGAATGCAGGACATGACTAGTCCTAGAGTAACTTGGACGAGGGCTTCATGAGAGAGAAATCTGCAAATTTTCCTGATACGGCATAAGTGGAAGAAGCAGACAGAGACCACCAAGCTAATTTGGGCCCTCATGGAGAGGTCATCGCTGATGGTGACGCCTGGGCTCTTGGCAGAGTTAACAGGGGGTGGTGGACAGCCCAGGGAGAGGGGCCAGAAGTTGGAATTCCAGGGATTACCTGGAGGCCCCGTAAGGACCAGCTCGGTCTTGTCAGGATTAAGGGATGTGTGCGTTTGGCACATTAATGGAGAATCCCAGCAATATTACGAGATTGGCCAGCGTCTGGAGGTGGTAAGCCTTCAGTAGCCAGTTGTTTAGGTATGGTAAGACTGGTATTCCCAACCCCTGAAGATAGGCAGTGACCACCGCCATCACTTTGTAAAACACTCAAGGGGCGTTAGGCAGGTCTAATGGGAGCACCAACAACTCAAAGTGCCCATGGCCTACATGGGACAGCAGGTAGCATCTCTGGGAATGCAGGACAGGGATGGGGAAGTAGGTGTCATGCAGGTGCAATGCCACCATCCAGTCTCATGGATTCAGGGCAGACAGAACTTGGGCCAGAGTGAGCATCCTGAACTTGCTCTTCTTGAGGATGGAGTTCAGGGGTGGAGATGTAAAACAGGACGAAATTCTCTGTCCTTCCTAATCCGGACTTCCAATGCCAGCATCCTCTTGGTAGCTCCCTTATCCAAGAGAGCTTGAACTTCTTGTCACAGAAAGAACAAGTGGTCTTCCAGATTCCACTGTTGTTTAGGTGCTTGTTTGATGGTGTGAAAAGGAAGTATATGGTGTAGCCATGCTGGGCAATTCATGCTGGGCAATATTTGCTAGACAATTGTCTGAGGCCTTCTCGGATCCCTGGGGTTTAAAGAGTTTTCCGGTCGAGTACTGAAGATTTCTAGCATGGCCTTCTCGAAGGCCATTATCAGCTGCAGTGTTGCCTGTGGGCCTGGGAATTCAGGCTGGACCGGGAGGACTAGGCCCTGGATAAGTTCTGAGGTAGGGGGAAGAGACAGACTTCAAGGTACCCTGATATCCATATGCATTCTCCTAGTGAGTGTGTCGGGAAGAAGGGGGTCTATGTTTAGACTTTTTGTGCTTCTTTGTCAAATCCAGTTGCTCAAGTAAGCCAAAGAAAACTACATTCTCGACTTCGACCAGGCCTTCCAATGGTGCGCTGCAAGGTAAAAAGTGTCCTTGCAGTCCCAAATTGACTTCAGATTCTTCCAAGTGCAGTCCCTGTGTGAGTTTGAGTCAGGAGAAGAAGCCAGTCACCAGAGACAGACCTTGTGAAGGGTCCATCACTCACGTCTGTTTGTGGCAAACCTTGCACTATTTAAAATTAGTTGTCTCTCAGAGGAGACATGTTGACTGAACCTTGGGAGTGTTTTGGAAATCTTCAACAAATTAAATCTGTCAGGTGACAGACATGAAAGGAGGGAACTGCAAAGACACATCAGAAGGCATGGAGGGAACTGATGTTGATGCACGAAGGTGGCAATCGTATTGTGGCCCCAACATCACTTCTGGGGTGGGATGGCGTCAACTCAGATCCTCACGCTGCCACCTGCTGGCACACGAAGAAATTGCTAAGAAAAAAATAAATCTCAGAATCCAATCTGGCAAATGGAGGGGTTCATGAAGGGAAACGTAAACATCAGAATATAATGAGTTGACAATCATCATATTATTAACAACAACTGGACAACTCAACATTCTAGCACTGATATCCTCACTCAATCAGTAGATTGTTCTGCGTTTCAATCATATACAAGCTCATTTCATATCTAAATTTTTCACAAATGGCTGCTATGCAGTGTTGGAGAAAAGTAGATGTTAATTCAAAATAATCCATAATGTCCATCAGCCGCAAAAATATTATTGATTTCTAGTACTAAACTATTGTCCTATTCGGTCCAAAAGCACTCCACCTTATCTTATTGTGTTTTCAGATAAAGGTCCAAAATTATTTGGAGAGGTACTGCATCAAGCGAACAAAGTTGCTGATTCCTGGAATAAACTCTGGGCATTCGTCGGTATGCACCGAATTATTTGGCTATCACCGCCGCACGAAAGACACACGATCCGATTGCCGTGTGAATCAAATCCTTACTGACGAACGCCCAGTGTTTATTCCAGGAATTAGCAACTTTGTTCGCTTGATGCAGTACCTCTCAAAATAATTTTGGAACTTTATCCGAAAACACAATAAGATAAGGTGGAGTGCTTTTGGAAACCGGAGATTGGGTACCAACCCTTGGACTATGCGATAAGGTGTTCGGATTTTAGCCCTGAGGAAGCCCTTTAGGGTGAAACACGTTGGCTGAGGCTGTGTGCATCTCTCGACATATAATATCAATAAAGAAGAATTCTCCACACTGAAGACCCTAAAGGAGTCGTCAATTTTGCTCTTTATATGTTATTTGTTGTGTGCCTCTCTTCCGTTTTTGTATATATCTATGTATACACATGCTGTAGCTTTGCTATAGATAGCTTTCTTATTGTTTGATAGCTTTAGTCGACGGAGGTCTGAGGAGTGGGTGTCACATGGCGAGGTTAGGCCCGAGAAGAAACACTGCCATTTTATATGTACACATTTCCTAAGTTGCATTCTTTGACAAAATTACTTTTGACACACATTTGCTTGCGTGGCAGTGCTGGATTAGTTTATCTGAAACCACATTGCTTGCAATTCCACTTTGTAAGTACACTATCATGACACCATGAACATTTAGTACACGGCCTGAACACACATTGTGCAAATGTTGTTTGTTATTTGTTCATGAGGTGACATGGCCATCACAAAGACAATAAACAATGTCAGCTAGGCTGGTGAACGGACACAGAAGCATGGATACTGTATTATAAATACACATGTATTTCCACGCTCAAATTAGAGGAGCACTCTGTTGTTATTTCGAGGTCATCGCTGTGTCGGGTCTCAGTCCAGCTGATTTCTGTTTAACTTCTGCGAGGAGGGATATCTAACTTGTGACCAAGACAGGGACCTACATCCCTTGCCTTCAAATAATGGGGAGTTAAACTATCCAGTGGGGGATTCTTGGCAGAACACCTGGCCTAGGCAACTAGGTTAGGGATCGCATAGTAGGAGTGCACTGTACCCAGTACTTATATTTCAGTATATATACACTTTCTTAGCATGATGGTGAAATTGTTCATTCTCTCCACTGTCCTTATATTGCTTATCACTTTGATGTGCTTCTGCCTATTAATCATTGTAGTGCATATATTTTATACAAGAATCACAATGGTTCAATAAATATTGAAAACGCCCCTCTGTGTATTTCTTGTGCAGCTTACAGAATGAGCACGAGTGACAGAGCGAAAAGGTTCTAGGTATGATAACACGATGCCTTGGGGAGTCAGGGTTGTCATGTTCAGGGTTGTCATGGTCAGAGTTTGCCCAAAACATCTGTTACCTTACTAGGTTGAGGGGTACTTATGGTGGCACTATGAGGTAGCTGATCATATGCCAATATCTCATGATGGGGTGCATAGACTCAGTCTGGCACCACCCCAATGTTTAGGTTGTCCAACAAACGAAAAGTTCCTACTGAGAAGTGGAAAACATACAGCTCTACTGTTAATAACTCCCCCTATGATTGAAACAGTGCTTCTTTTTTGGGCATTATTTAACATGCATTTTTACAGGCATTTTTAATGGGGAGGTGTGCCAATTTTCCTGTAGCTACAATTACAATTTCAAACTTCTTTTAGATAATTCACAGTGTCAAAGCAGTTATGTAAAACTTCAGCCATATCCCAAGCAGAAAAAAACAACAAATTATAATGATAATACGGAACAAGAGGGGCTAGTAGAGATTGGCTCAACGTGTAGAGCTGATCTCAGCCATGAGCAGTCTTGGATTTCAACCTCGGATAATAGGGAGGCAGTGATGGCATTAGATATATCTAAAGCTCAGATTGTTTTTACTGTAGTTTAACCTTAATATTACAATTGGCGCTTTGACACAGAATTATTTATGAACATGGGAATACTGTGCTGTTCTTACCTTTTTAATTGATATTACATTGTTAAATTGTAGTAGTGTATTGTTGGCATCACTAAGGGTTTGTGGTTTCGATTATATATGGAATAAAGTATCCCCTGCTGTAAATTCTAGAGATATAGCAAGTCAACAAGGACTTCTGGAAACACACAAAGGAGTGAGCCCAGATTATTTCTCATAATATATGAGAATACCTTCCCTTTTCCCACAAACCACTTAAAAGCTTGGTTTTCAGCTCTTTCATATAAAAAAGAGACAGGTTGGCTGTAGATGTGAAGAATAAAAGTGTAAGCTGTAGTGTGAAATTAAACAGAATAAACAGCAACGAGTATGTTCTTACAAAAATACATTACAACCAGTTTCATGCAAGTCTGATTAAATACAATCTGTAGTTAAGAACAAACAGATGAATTCTAGCTTTCCTGTAATAACCAACAGCTTGCAAAAATAAACATGCTGCTGTAAATATCTCCTTTCTGCTAAGCACTATTCACTTAAGAAAACTACACTAGAAGAACCAAAAGCCAAGTTTTCATTTTCTTTGTTTAAACTGTAGCTGTAATTATACTCTGTGTCATACCTTTCATCCTTGGATGCTTCAGAAGGAAAGGCCAGTTCCTATTCATTGTTTTTGCTGAGGCTATAATTATGCTCCACAGCCTACCTTTCACCATGGTTGCTGGCAGGAAGCATTATGTCATGTCAGAGCTTGCCTTTAATACCTTATTAGAGTTGGGCAGCTACATCAATTCTATATTACAGGTGACTAGAGACGTCACAAGTCAGCTATAATGAATACATTAGAGACATGCTTTTATTTAGGAATTGCAGGCTCCGTGTATTTGAAATCAATAAAAAATTACAATGAATGTGATTAACGCAGATGAATGAATCATTTTCGCATTCGTCATGTTGCAAAGGTAATTCCATCAGGAGAGATGCTTAGTAAAATGTGTGTACCTAAATGCTGTTGGGTCAAAGGGAGGAAACGAAAAGGAGTCAGAAGGGCATAAAGAAGCAGGTAAGCATGCACAAGAGAACAGCACCAAAAGCGCAGTGGGACATGTGGGGTGAGAGGAAGTATGGCAGAGGAGAAAGGAAGAGATGGCTGGGCTCTCCAAATTTTCAGGTAGGCTCCAACAGGAAACCTCATTCTTACCAGATCAGATATTCCTTTCTTCCGCTGATCATCAACTGTATCTGGATAGATCACTTGGTCTCGAAGTGTACCGAGAGTCATGTACGGTCTCTGTTGGAAAATGGTCACTTTAAGTAATTTGCACACTTATCCTTTTACAATTTATTTATATGCAACTCTGTTAACATATGGATGGTGACAAAATATAAAATAAAAGAACTTGACACTAAACAGTACCTGAGGAACATAAAATAGTTTCCCTCTTTCTGGTTTGGTTAGACGTCCACCAAATAGAGGCCACAGCTGTGGGGACAAAGAAGATTAATAAAACAAAAGCTTTAGGTTTGTTTTTTCCAACTTGATTTTTAGGAGTAGTGTTCAACAGTTAGTAAAGTGAGATAAAAAAAAGAACTTCAGATTCTTACACATCAAGATGCTTTCACAGCCATGCTATGTTTGTGGATAATCGTAAGCAAGATCTTTTGTCAGATGTTTTTCCTCTGATGGTGAAGCCACGTTCTGAGTAGATCAGGAACTGTTAAGTAGCTATCTTAAGAGAGCAAAGACCAGTGCTTCTTGTTCTGCCAAGACCAACTATACATTCATACACACAAGTAATACCCTGCACTTCATCACAATGATTTCCCTAAATTAAATGAAACAAATCCCGCTTTTGCTTGCAACATTCAAATTTGCAGTCCTAGTTTTGCTTATTGCACTAAAGTAAAACTTGCACCACTTTTAAATGTTTGTCAATCATTCCCTAGGACTATATTTTCAACACCCTTTCCTTTCACAGTTAGCCTCTACCTTCTTCACTTGTTGCCAATACTTTAGAATTGTGGACAATGTTAATTAATGACAATGTTAATTAATGATAATTAATATACTTTAGAAAACAGTGTGCTTCTTCACAATGTTGGAAAATACCAGAGCAACTAAAAAAATAAAAAGGGTGCACTATTTAACCACTTTATTTGACTCGAGTAGATACTAACCTCTCCAAGAACACGGAAAAGGGAACTCTTTCCACATCCGTTGGGACCACAAACCAGGACATTTGCTCCAGATTTCACCTGTAAGACACGTTAAAAAACAATTGCATTTTCAAAAATCATACTTTTGAACCTTTTGTGATTAAAAACAAAGGTCTTTGAAGAACCATATGACAACTTAAGGAACAAAAGCGATACAATGATAAATGGTGATGCTTGAAAAATATGCAATTAATTAGTACAACTGTCAATCAAGACTCTCCTATTGACAATTTAGATTGAATAATGTACCTCGGACTATGTTTATCTTGGAGTCATCTTTTCTTTAATAGTCTGTAATCTTTTCTACAGAACAACTACTTACATTTTTTTAATGAAATGTTTATTACCCATACAACCCAGATTTGAGCACCAGAAAGTGAGCACTTTGAATCATTAAAAATAGCAGTGAATGAAGACAGATTCACACAATAAAAAAAGCTGTACTCTATCAACTAGGAAGTTTGGATGATGTGGATTCAAGAAGAACACACCTGGCACAATTTGTAACAACCCACCTATTGTGTATTTTTACTGTAAAGCTTGCTGATGTCACAATGATAAAGACAGTAAAAATGCAAAGCTTTAGCAGCTGCAGGGCAGGAAGTGCTATCGGGACATGTGAAAGATAAAAGAACTGATGAACAAGTTACTTACCTTAGTAACGATATATCTGTAAGAGACATATTAATTATAGATTCCTTACCTTAGAATTACCCCCAGGCGTCAGACTGGATCCAGAGATTTTTTTCTCAGCAGTACCCTTGCGCCTCGGTAGGTGGCGTCCGTCGACTGTGCATTAGTAAGCGGCATCGTGATCGCCGGGATGACGTTGTAGTATCTACATAGATGCTGCCCCTGTGCGCTGAAGTCAGTTCTTTACATGCCAGAAGCCCAGAGCCATGCAAGACACTGACCACTGGTGCAGGACACTAGGGCCCTGAAAAGGAGTCCCTTACTCTAGAAGTCAGTTGACAGAATGGATTGATGGGGCGGTAAGTAATCTTTAACTAATATATGTCTCTTACAAATATATCGTTACTGAAGGTAAGTAACTTATTCATCTGAAAGAGACTATTAGTTATAGATGTCTTACCTTGGAATAGATACCCCAGCAATACCAATCCCAGAAGTGGGTCTGCGATTTAAGTTCACACCAGAAAGTCCTGGAGAACTGAACGGCAAAATAAGCAGTCTTTCCGGACTTGACTATCCAGACAGAAATGCTTAGTTAAAGTGTGCAGTGATGCCCACGTGGCTGCCTGGCAGTTGTCACTGAGGAGGGACTCCACGTCCCAAAGCAGTAGTGGCTGCCATCGCCCTGGTGGAATGGGCGCGCAGTCCTACTGGAGGCTCCTTGTTCGACAAAGAGTAGCAGATCTTAATGCAAAGGATGACCCATTGAGAGCTAGTCCGTTTTTGCACAGCCCAGTCTTTCTAGGTGCCCACATAGCCAACAAAGAGTTGATCGTCCACCCGGAATTGTTTTGTGCAATTCAAATAAAAGGATAATGCACGTTTTGGATCCTGACAGTGGAGTCTCTCCTCCTTGGAAGGGGGCAGGAAGAAGGTGGGCACAGTGATGGCCTGTCTTATGAGGAAAGAGACAACCACTTTGGGAAGAAAAGAAGCTCTAGTTCAAAGGACAACCTTGTCCGGATGAACAGCAAGGAAAAGAGGTTTAGAAGAAAGAGCCTGAAGTTCACTCACCCTGCGAGCAGAGGTGATGGCAACCAGAAAAGCAGTCTTTAAGGTCAAGAGTCTGAGAGGAAAATTATGTAGTGGCTCGAAAGGAGCATACATAAGGTAAGTTAAGACCAAATTCAAGTCCCACTGGGGCATTGCAAAAGGAATAGGAGGAAAAAGGGGTGTAATCTATGCACAATGGGGGACTTCAAAAGAGAAGGCTGATCAGGAAGGCGAAGAAAGGCCGAAATGGCCGAAAGATAGCCTTTAAGGGTGCCCAGAGCAGAGCCCTGCTGGGCCAAAGAAAGAATGAAGAGGAGAACCTCTGAAAAAGGGGTAGAAAGGGGGTCCACGGCCTTTGTTGAGCACCATGTCACAAATTTGTTCCATCTACAGGCGTATACCGTTTTAGTGGAGGGACGCCTGGGAGCCAAGATGACATACAGATTTCGGGAGGAAGGTCGAAATCTGTCAACTGTCACCGCTCAATCTCCACGCAAGGAGGTGGAGGCTGGACAGGTTCGGGTGGAGGACCGTCCCCTGTTGCTGCAACAGAAGATCCTCCCGTAGAGGCAGGCTGATTGGAAGATCGATGGCTATGTTCAAGAGCTCGGGATACCAGACTCTTCCTGCTCAATCCGGAGCCACAAGAATGACTTGTGCTCTGTCGCGCTTGATCTTCTTCAGCACTCTGGGCAGAATTGGTATAGCGGAAAGGCATATAGAAGACAGCAATTCCGAAATCCGTCGGCGAGAGAGTGCCGAATTGGAAATTCCGACGAGCGGAACTGCTGGCATTGCGCATTCTCTTCGGTGGTGAACAGATCTAACAAAGGCTCTACCCACTGCTGAAAGAGATATTGCACCACCTCGGAGTGAAGACGCCATTCGTGATCCATCATGCACAGGTGGCCGAGTTCGTCCACCCTGGCATTCAGGGAACCTGCCAAGTGCTGAACCAACAGGGACATGCCCTTATGTTCCAGCCATGACCCCGCCACGCCCTGTTTGTTGGCAGTACCACATGGCGGTGATGTTGTCTGTGAACACCTGCACTACTCTTACTTTGACAGAAGGAAAGAATGCTTTCAGTGGAAGGCAAATCGCCCGGAGCTCCGAAAGATTAATGTGGAGCCCGGACTCCGCCAGAGACCAGAAACCTCTTATCTCCGCCTCGCCCGTGTCTCCGCCCCATCCCAGAACTGAAGCATCTGTCACCACTGTGAAGTCTGATTGGGGAAGGGAGAGGGATCTGCTGTTGACCCAATCCTGGTTAGCTAGCCACCACTGCAATTGGTGTGTAGTGCCCTTCGAGATCTGGATGACATCAGAAAGATTCCCCTGATGCTGCACCCACTGGAACTTCAGGTCCCACTGCATAGCCCGCATATGCCACCTGGTATGGTCCACCAGCAGGATGCAGGAGGCCATGAGGCCCAGCAGCCTCAAGGTCAATCTCACCAAAAACCGGGATAGAGACTGAAACATCGGTATCATAGCCCGAATATCCCGAACTCGCTGCTAGGAAGGATAAGCCTAAAACTTCGCTATATCCAAAACTGCTCCGATGAAAAGAAGCTTCTGAGAGGGAATCAGGTGAGACTTCGGCACGTTGATAGTGAATCCCGGGAAATGCAGGAGGTCTGCTGTAGTCTGAAGGGGGAAGACGACAGCCTTGGGCGAGCACGCCATCAGCAGCCAATTGTCAAGATAGGGGAAGACTGGAATCCCTGATCTGTGCCAATGAGCTGCGACCACTGCAATCGCTTTCATGAACAACCGAGGGGCGCTGGTAAGGCCAAAGGGAAGCAAGGTAAACTGAAAATACTTGTGCCCTACCGTGAACCGTAGGTAATGCCTGTTGGCTGGCAGGACGGGAATGTGGAAGTAAGCCCATGGTCGAGGGCAGACAGGACCTGGGCTAATATCAACATTTTGAACTTTTCCTTCTGGAGGAAGTGGTTGACGTCCCTGAGATCCAAGATAGGACGCAGACCTTTGTCCTTCTTGGGCACCAGGAAGTAGTGGGAGTAACAACCATGACCTTCTTCTGGGACATGGACTCGCTACATAGCTCCCTTTGCAAAGAGAGCGGTAACTTCCTGAGAAGAGCCAAGTGATCCTCTGACATGCAATGGAATGTTGGTGGTATAGAGAGAGGGGTAGTCTCGAAGGGAGTAGCCCCTTTGGACTATCTGCAAAACCTGTCTGAGGTGATGTTGTGCCAGTGGGGGAGGTGATGGCGGATCCTGTCGGCCACTGGCAACTGGCGGTCCTGACAGGTCGGACTAGGAAAGCTTAGAGGCTGCTGCAGAGGATGCGCTGGTGGACTGGCCCGCCCGCTGGCCCCCGATCCACGGCGTTGGGTCCCACGTCCCTGGCCTCGCAAAGGTTGGGTAGCTTGCGCCGGCCTGTGGACCTGGGTAGTACATGCCAGGAAAGGGGCAGAAGGCAGACTGCACAGGACGAGTGGTGGCAGGGAGGCCCAAAAATCAGGCCATAGCTCTAGAATCCTTGAGGCACTGGAGCGCACGGTCCACCTTGTCGCCAAACAGGAGACGGCCATCAAAGGGTATGTCCAAAAGAGTCAATGGGACATCCCCATAAAAGCCAGTGGATCTCAACCAGGCTTAGCACCTTAGGGCTACTGACCTAGAAATCGTTCTACCCAGCGAGTCGGCGTTTCCAGTCCACAGCGTATGGCGAACTTTGCTGTGTCTCTCCCTTCTGCGACAGAACGGGAGAGTGTGACCCGGGCCTCCTCCAGATACTGGCAGCACTTGCACAACCATATCCCACACAGAGTGAGTGTAACGGCCCAAGAGACATGCAGTGTTCACCGAATGCAGACCTAAGCTGGTGGAAGAAAACATTTTCTTCCCAAGATGGTCCAGCTTCTTGGATTCTCCATCTGGGGGAGCAGAAGGGAACGTGCCTTTGGATGTTGAGGGTTGGACCACCAAGCTTTCAGGGGTAGGGTGTTGGGAGAGGAAAATTGTGTCGCCCCAGGCCCTGCGGTGATGTTGGGCAATCATTCTATCCACAGGAGCACTTGTGCTGGGCTTGGACCAAGTGCCCAGAAGCAGGTCTGTTAGGGCCTCATTGAACGGCAGCAGGGGCTCATAAGAGGCCGCTGCTGACTGAAGCACCTCAGTCAGGAGATTAGTCCTGACTGCCACCATAGGAAGCTCAAGGCTCAGGTCCTTGGATGCCCTACGCAACACCACAGCATAGGAGGCCCCCTCCTTAGTGGCCACGGTAGGGAGAAGAAGCATGCCAAGATCTGGGAAGATATCCAGACCACTGGCCTCACCAAACTCCTCTCTCCAATCCAGCTCATCAAGCTGGTCTGACAAAGGGTCAGGAGACCCCTCCCAGTCTCCTCACCTTCCTCTGGCTGCCACTCAGGGTAACTGGGAAAGCCAGGTAGAAGAGTGGTACAAAAGTACCGGTCAGTGCCGGTACCGGCGTCAGTCGACCGGGGAGGCAGGGATGGCAGGGATCAACGCCGGCCGTGGACACAACCGGTGGCAGAGGCGTTGTCAGAGGGGAATCCAGAACCAGGAAACGCTGCTGTGTTTTTGAAAGCCCAGGAGAAAGTACTCGCTGTTTGTTGTCTTGCCCTCCCGCCTCCCGCCTCGTGTTGCCCGACTCCACTGCCACCTGGGAGTTAGTGGTGACCGAGAAGAGCGCGGTCGAGGGAACTCCATTTCCCAGGAGGCTTAGCGGCGCTCGCCGCGTCACCAGCGTCAGCAGCGCGCCAGGAGGCGCTCAAATAGCGCATCACCCCCGTCTCGCGGGACGCGAGCGGGACGCCCGGAGCGAAGCCCGGGCAAAGGGCGGGCCCTCTGTGGCCCTCAGTGGTCGAGGTAGGCCGGGCTGGGCCCCGTCTCTTTATATTCTGTTATCCTATTCTTATGTTGTTTGGTCCGGATGATGTAAGGTCTCGAGTTGAGAGGGACTGCACCATTCCGTTATCCTGAGTACCTGTCCACTGACCGCATTGACTTAATTTATTATTTTAAATCCTGATTAATCACCCTTACGTATTATTTTTTATATATACCACCATCTCGCAAAGCCGGAGTGGGCGAAGTTTATAGTAAAAGATGACAAAAAAACTTCGCTCGGGGAGAATGGTAGGTGGAAGAACCTGTGCAAAAACTAAATCAAATCCCTTGAGAAATATGGTCGTGAATCAACAGCTGTTAAAAGGCCAGTGTCAGCTTTTTGAACTATGGGAGAAACCGGTGGAAAATTCCCCAATGGCCGCTCTAAAAGGTAACATTGTTTCTGGCATTCAAGTGAATGATAACCACACTGCAGATGCTAATGCCTCTTCTGGGCCGCTTGAGACACCAATGGCGTCACGTATGGACACTTCCTGCATTGTGCATTCGGAGGAGGGCAAGGTTAATACTCTTTCTGCCCCCACACTGAATGATTCGCTAGTGAATAATTCCATGCCTCCCCTGGAGTCTTCCTTGAACAGCTTGGAGGCTCAAGCCTCACCACCTCTCTCTATTGATCTGGAACTCTGTGGCCGGTATGTGAAGCCAATCAGTCCGGCTGCTCCAGAAACGGACAATCTTATTGGAGGGGCGACTCCGTCTGGGCTGCTACTTTTTAGTAGTACCCCATCTGTGAACAGTCAATGTTTATCTGATGCATTAAATGATTCCAGGAATCCATTTTTCAACCTATCCGGCAATTGTCCTACAGTCGGGGCCGGTGATAAACCTTTATCAGAATCCTTGATTGCACTGGAACATCTGTTAGCCTCTATTTTGTTCCTATTGGGGAAATTTGTTGGCAGCTCGGACTGCATTCTGGATTCGGTTACTCAAATCTTGGAAAATTTATTGCAAAAAGCACCGGCAATGAAGAATACCCCCCTTTTTCCACAGGGCATGAAATTAAATAAGGGGGAGGCCGAGCATATAGAAAATTCCAAGATAACGGTCCCCGAACCAGTGTTAGCAGGACCTCACTGCAGCATTGTTAAAGGTTCATGTGTATCTGCTGCACCGAACTGTATCTTGAAGGCGGATTTGGGGATAACGGAAGAAATCATGCCTAGCCCTGACTGCCAAGCACCACAAGAACTTTTTCCAATCTTTTGCTCGGAAAATAAAAAAGTTATTTCCGAGGTTAACCAAGAAGGAGGGGGAAAAAATGGAAAATGTATAAAACATAAAGGCAACAAAAGGAAACTGGTGCGTAAACATAAGAAGAGAAGACAGAGGCGGATAAGGTTTCTTGACTCTATAATTCTACTTGATCAGGAAGATAAAGCCACTGAAGTTATTCGAACCAGCGTTACGGTGACTCCGGAACCCAACCCTTCCTATTGTGTTCCAGAGATCTTTGGAAACTCTCCATGTAGGATCAAGGAGGCCCGGGTACGAGAGGATGGCCTGGGTTCTAACTCTTCCCTTGAATCAAATTTAATGAGTCCCAAGCCAGCTATTCCTGAGCTACTTAATCCTTTGGCTGCTCCTTTTCCTTTTACAGGTGGGACAGGGGAACCGCTTCGTCCCACTATGGAACAAAAAGAGGTTATACCCTATGTGGACACTCATGTGTTGGACTTTCTTCCACTATTTGAGGTTGACTTATTTTTAAATAGATCATGGCTACTCAAACGCTTTAGCGAAATGGATAAGTTACATCGTATTCAAACAAGCGATATTGAGTTAGTCTCTTTGCTAGGGGGAAATAATGTTACCAGTATAAGGGTCAAATTCTACTCTAAAATAATTGTAAATTTGGTTTTGCAACAAGCAGAGAGTTTCCAACGCACAGGCATTGATGTTATACCTATTGTGAATTTGGATTACAAAGACGTTTCCCATGGGTTGTCCCAAAAGGATGATGGTCAGAGTGGGGCTACCTTATTACCTAAAGATATAAAGATCTGGGTTTCAAAAGGAAAACGTGTGGTTGCCCAGGTGAAACCTCCACCACTGATTCAAAAACCCTCGCAATTAGAGGACTTTAATCAGTGGAATTGGTTGCACAACGCTTTGTCTTCCAAACCCACTGACAACCCTAAACTGTTTCAGCACCTTTAACAATCAATTGAAAATTATTTCATGGAACGCTGCCGGGATACACAGTAGTCCGGAGAAATTTGAGTTTCTTTTTTCCATGGGTGCAAATGTGATTTGCATTCAAGAAACATGGTGTATCAATAGAATGGATGTTTTAAAGGATTATTTTGTGTTGGAGGTCCCGGCGGTTGCTTCTAGGAAAGGGCATGCTAAGGGGGGTATTGCGTGCTTGCTATCAAATGAATGGAATTGGAAATTCTCTCAGTATATTGACCCAAGTAACTTCTTCCAAGCCATAACTTTAGCCAATCTCCCCACTCCCTCTAAGACGGCATCTCTTATAATTATTAACGCTTATATCCCTCCGGGAAAGGGTTTTAATGTTGTGTTGAAGCAGATCTTCCAATATATTGACCAGGTTAAAAAAATATCACCCCTTTCAGAAGTGATCCTTGTGGGTGATTTAAATTGTAAAATATCTAACTCCAGTATGAACCTCTTTAGAAATAAAGCCAAAGAAGAGGCGCATTTCATTCCCCAATCCCTTTTTCCCGATAAAATAACAACCAATAAAAGAGGGAAGATACTGTTGGAGGAACTTTCGGCAGTCGAGGGTCTTATCCTAAATGGAAGATTCCCCTCGGACGTTCCTGCAAAATTTACGCATAAATCGCACAATAAATCTTCTATAATTGATTATGCGATTTCGGACTTTAATATATTTCCTTGTATCTTGGATCTGATGATAGTCCCCACGATATTGAGTGACCATAATGTAATACTCTTGACTATCTCTTCAAAACCTTCTAGTACGGCTTCATGGGCGATTAACAGCGAAGATACAGCCTTCCATGCATCCTCCGGTAGATGCTTCTGGAATCCAATTTTAATTTCCGGGGTGCATATTATTTTACGTAAAACCATAGCAGATCTGAATGCTTGGTATGGTTCGGAAATTGCTAGCTTTGAGAACCTTATGTTGAACATCACCTCTGATGTGAAAAAGGCTAGACGGCCCCCGAAGCGGGCATATGTGCCCAATGCCCTGTACATATTGAATAAGGAAATAAATAAATTAGTCCGTGCCCAATTTGTAAATAGATCTGGGGAACGGGGAAAAGAACTTCTGAGGTTAAAAAGAAAGAGAGTTAGACTGAAAGCGAAATTACAAAAGGAAAAGGAAGATCTGGTTTGGATAAACCTAAGGGAAGCAGTAGCGCATGGTAAGATCCGCAAATTTTGGTCCATAATCGGGATGGGATGTGGCAATAGATTAGCCCCCTGCCCAATCCCTATTACTGAAGAGGTTTGGTCTGCCTATATCAGGGATCTTTACGGGGGGTATGGTAACTTAGCAGATTCTTGCCCCCCCGATGTATTCACTGATGGAGAAATTATGTATCCATCAGAGGAAATAATTGCTATGGCCATAAAGAACATGCGCTCGTCCGGTGCAATGGGGCCGGACGAATTACCTATGACGGTCCTGAAGCAGGAACCCTCCCTCTGGAGTAAAATACTCTACCCCTTATTTAAATCCTGTTTTGATTCAAAGAAGGTTCCAGCATCTTGGAGGGGTAGTATCCTGGTCCCTATCTTTAAGAAGGGCTCGAGGGATAGCCCCAGTAATTACCGTTTAATTGCTCTCCTCGACGCAGTCGGTAAGATCTTTGCGAAGTGTCTTTTAAATTTACTTTCGGACTGGGTCGATGCGAACAATATTTTACCACGTGAACAAACAGGATTTCGTAGGGAGCATGGCACTTTAGACAATCTAACCGCCCTCCATGTGATATCGGACAAGTATACGCAGGTGAGAGGGGGAGTTGTGTACGCAGCTTTTATCGATTTCTCCACGGCGTTCGATAGAGTGGATCGTAGAACGCTGTGGAGAAAATTAGCAACTATTGGAGTACCCCCATACTTGCTGGAACTTGTTCGTACATTACATACGGAAACTTGGTGTAGGGTGTTGCAGGGGGGTGAAAGGGGTCTCTCTGATCGTATACCCTCTCTAAACGGCCTGAAACAGGGTTGCCTTCTGGCGCCTCTGTTATTTTCTTTATATACCCAGGATTTACCTGCAGCCGTATCTGTTTGTGAGGGCATTGCTCCAGTGTTAGGGGGGGCCCCAATCTCCTGCTTGATGTATGCTGACGATATTCTCGTTTTGGATCTAACACCCAAAGGGTTAGCAAATAGGTTGCAAGCACTTCATGCCTTTGCAGTTGTCCACTCTATGAGGATTAATATATCTAAAAGCAAAATCATGTGCATAAAGGGGAAAAAATTGTGCCGCTCAGAAAATTTTGGGTGGTCGATTGGTGGCCAGAAGTTGGAGGTAGTTAAAACCTATACCTTCTTGGGAAAGATCATTGCTGCCAACCTGAGCGAGAGGCCTCATATTGACCACTGTTCTCGAAAAGCCCTTGCGCATGGTAAAGGCATAAAATCACTATACGTAGCAACTGGGAAAAGACATTTCTCTTGTATGCTTGAGGTTTACAGAGCTAAGATCCCCGCTACCCTTATTTATGGTATTGAACTCGTTGAGTTAAAACTCTGGGATTTCTGCCATAAAACTGAAGGGAAACTACTAAGATCCTTGACTTCACTAAATACCAACTGCTCCTTGGCAGCGTGCAGACTTGAGTTCGGCCTAAGGAGCAGTTGGGTGCAGGGATTATGTGCCCTGGTACGTTGGGTGGCCTCACTTGCCAGAGCAGAACCGGGGACAATGAGAGCTCTACTCAAAAGCGAATTGTTAGGCAACTTTAAAGAGTTTTCACAACTTATAAAGAACTTCAGAAAAGCGGTGACTCTCTTGAAACTGGATGAAAGTACTTTGTTCCTTCACTCGCGAGCACAACTAAAAATTTTGCTAAAACATGCATCTTGGGAACTAGGCTTTCAACTAGACAAGAATGAGATACAAAGAAAAGGTGGTTGTGATCTCCTTATTAACTCATATGTTGCCAAGAAAGCCCAAGCCTACGTATTATGGAATATACCTCATGGCATTAGAAGGTTGTGGTTCCTTATTCGTCATGATCTATTGCCTTTGAATATCCTCTTGTCCAAATGGTATGGAACATCGAAAATGTGTAATTTTTGTAACCTAAGTATACAGGATCGTATGCATGTTCTATTAATTTGCCCGGCACTTCGTACTTTGCGCCTTAAATGGCTAAAACCAATTTGCATTCGCTTGGGTATTTCCAATGTAAATATCTTCCTACAATCTTTGTACTTACCTATAAATGAAATGTTCTGCTTCTACATTTTTAAATTTTTTAAAGGATTTTTAGATATTTATTAATATGCTATAAAAATCTTATTGGCCTTTTGGTGGTACTCTTGCTAATGGATGAATCATGGACTTGTATTACATATGTTGGTGGAATATTTTGTTTGAATTTGTACCTATCCTTGAACATGTTTCATGTGTTTTTTTTATATCTTATTTTTAATTATGTTATAAATGTTTTCTTTTTTCCTTTATGTGGCCCTCTATGAGAGCCAAAACATAAATAAATAAACTTTGAACTTTGAGGTATCGGTGCCGGAGGAGTCGTGAGGTCGACTGGCAGCGATCCAGATCCAGGCCTGGATCCCAGGGAGCTCTGCGGCTCCGGGACCGGAGCCGCTGGCATCAAAGACCTAGAGCCCCCAGCCGAGTCTGTGGAGCCTAAAGGCACGCCGGTGTAGTCAGGCTACCCAAAGGTTGAGTGGAGAGTGGAGAGCTTCATAACATGCACAAAGCTAGGAAGGGGACACTCCGGCTCCAGGGAAGGGAGCTCGGAGCCATCCCAGGAGGCTCCCCAGGCGTAGCCGAAGGAAGACGCCATTCAGTGTCCCGTCGGCTGACGGACGGGGAGAAGGTGAAGAGCGAAGGTGCTTCTTCGCTTTCTTCTTGTGCTTCGACTTACCCGAAGACTTTGATGGTGGTGACTCAGCGACCGGTCCCGCAACCTCCCTCTCGGCCGGGACCTCGAGCAGTGCAGAGCTGACTGCCGGGTCTCCAGAAGCTTTTGGAAGTGCTCCAGCACAGACTTTGGGTTCATGGCCCGACAGTCAGAGCACGACTTCGGGTTGAGGTTGTGCTCCAGGCACCAAAGGCACACGAGGTGTGGGTCCGTGACTGACATCAACTTGTGATATCCGGCGATGGGACATCCCTACGCGCACCATGAGTCGAACGACTCGAAAAAGACGCCAACAAAAGTCGAAAAATCACAAGTCACATAATGACTAAGGGTAACGCTCTCTCCGGATCTGCGCTGGCTGGCGCAGAAAAAGAAAGAACCGACATCAGCGCGCAGGGGCGGCGTGTAAGTAGATACTGCGACGCCATCCTGGCGATCACGATGCCGAAGACAAACGCGGAGTGAACCAATGCTACCTACCAATGCGCAGGGGTACTGCTGAGAAAAAATTCCCCGGATCCAGCCCGACGCCTGGCGGTAATTCTAAGATAAGGAATATATAACTAATAGTCTCTTTTAGATCAGATTCATGCAGTGCAGGATAATAGCTAGTACCATCCTCTGTAAGAACAGAGTTATTTAAGGTAATAGAACACAAAAAAAAATGCACCATACTTAAGGACACTACCCCCGGGACATTATCAACATGCTTATCAAACCCATGCACAATAGGTCCCCAATTAAGCAACATGGGTGTTTTTTTTTTTAAGAGGACTAATATTGCAAGAGAGCAACTGTTCTTGATTGCAAATCTCTAACACTACAATCACTAAAGGCTGATGAGGGATATTACTACGTGCTTGAGCAACAATACAAATGTATTCGCCGTTAGGATAAATTGTTGATTAGAACCATTAAGATTCATCCTGTGACAAACATGTTTTATAAATATCCCAAGAGCTGTGCATTCCTATATTGAGTTCTTACAAACGTAAGCAATTATTTAACAATTCGTAATCATTACCAAATCACTTCAGGAATATCAAAGGCGATACTTTAATTCTGATGTGCAGTATTGTATTTTACCATTGTAAGTGACAAAGTGCAAAATACTTTGGGTTGCATCCTGATGCCCATCATTCGGACTTTCAAAACAGTTTTAGATTAAAGACAATTCCAAAAATAGTCATGTCCTCCCTCACTGGTTTTCAGGAATACGTTCTGCATAGGGTAGGAAAGCATTTTTAACTTTTGGGTTCTCCAAAGACAATGAGCATGCTTAATATTTTTAAATGACGGATGCGTTTCGCATTCAGTCTCTCACTCTTAACTGGATCCCAAATACAGTCTATGGACAGAGTCCAAGCTATTTGTGTTAGTGGCTGTAAAAGTCTTTTCTTGTCAGCTTGCTCCATTTCAGCAATGCCTTCTGTAATTTTCAATGTTATTTTGTACTTGCCAGAGAATATAAACATTTTTAAACGTTGCTCACTAAACAAGGTTTGGTCTGTTGCGAGGACGCGAACACAATTTTAGTATTCTAAACTCAAAAGCAATAATGATAATTAGTTTTATAGTAGTAATCTATGCTTGACAACATTCATCATCAAATTTCAACAGCCATGCGCCAAAAATCAAACCCACCCAAACTACAAACAAAAGTGAACGTTCACAATCACCTGCCAACAACTTTAATGATAAAAGGCAAAAAGAGACCATCATGACCATTCTTCTAAACATCCATCCACTAACATGCAAAGGTGAGGGATACCTAGATAAACTGCCACATTATTTCAAAACCACACAAGGATATTCAAATTAGTCTCCATTTATATGCTTGAAAATATTTTGAAATCAATCCATTTCCTCTTTAATATAAAATCATGAGAAAAGGATGGAAAAGAAGTCTTTTTGATCTGGGGCCAAGATCTACGTTGCCCCCACCTGTACATTCAGGAGAACAATTTCAAAAGTATTTCAAAGGCTTATGCAACCAGTGGACAATGCATATACATTGGCCTTTGACGCTACACAGTGCTCAATTCCCTTTTGGGTAGGTTCTCACTGCACAAATACCACCCACATACAAGGAGTATGTGAGGTGCCCTTTGCATTTGGAAGCATGTGGACTAAACATCCATATAGGGGTCAATGCAGGTAAATGAGTTGCACATCCCTTCTCATGAATAGATGTTGCTCTCATTTCCTGCACGTCCCTCCACAATGTGGCTCCTGGCACAAATTCATATTTCCACTACAAAAGTTCAGAGAACTGTACATTTGGTCTTACCGTTTCAGTTAACTTCCCTTACTGCACAGTTGTTTGTGCTGGTAAAGGGGACTAAAATCTAATTTGTTATTGCAATAGTCAAAATGAGGATTAAATATCGGTTGAACAAAGATTCGACAAAATATGAAATTGAGATTTCAAGAAATGGTGGTACAAAACAGGCGGTTGGTATGCATACATGGGCTAAGTAATTTATCAGTAGTACAACTGCTCAAATATATTACATAAAACAGTACAAAAGGTGGTAAACACAACCCAGTGAGGCACGTCTTGGTTGACAAACCACATAGTGAGAAAATAACTGGGGATACAAGGTGATAAACTGCAATTAAGAAATTGAAGTCCATTTATTACAGCCCCATATACTTCACCCTGGCGAAATAGGAAATTAACAATAATAGTCTCCAGCCTAGATAAAGTATCAATGAACATTTTTTTCTATTGCAGACTATTACCTTACAGCACCAAGCACTTTATCCTGGAATCACTGGATTCGATCTACTGTACTAGTCTTCTTTTAGATCACCAACCCACTTCTATCCTTTTAACTTGTTGTATTGTGAATTTTTAATGACTCATGTTAATTAATGCATGATATAATCGTTCTAGTAAATTTTAATGAGATTCATGTTAATTAATGCATTGATATAATCGTCCTTGTACATTGTGTATATTGGTGGATGTGCCACCCTTTTGTGATTTAAACTAAATCACATAAGTAATTTCATCATCATAGTGGGAAAATAAAGAAGGAAAAAAATGGGGGTGAGGGGGAGGAAATGGGAGTAGGAGGTTGCCCTTTTTAACATATATATATATATATATATATATATCACATGTCTAATCGAAACAGCCCATGTCAGCAAGACTACAGGAAAGGCATCCCAGTCGGTGACTGTCGAGTGCAGCAGGGTGAGGGTGTCAACTGTGATGCTATAAAGAGAGCGTAGATTAATAACCTCAGGGAGGGTTGACTACTTCAAGGGATGGGTCCAGATTTTTCCATAGAGTTTTATTGACTGATATCCAGGGGTATTTGGTAGACAATATGGACTGTCCAGACTTGATGCATTTCAGCAATTCCCACCATGTGTTATTGGAGGCATTTCCCAGTGATTTCCAGGAACATAAGATACATTTGTGGGCCAAGGTAAACATTAAGTCCATAAGTTGCAAGTCATTCTTCAGCAGTCTAATTGTGTGCGAGGAGCTAAAAGGTCCACCTTTAGAGAACAAATAAAGTCCTAAGGAAATTTAGTACGAAATATGTCGTTGATAGAATTTTGGATACTAGTCCAGAAATTATGTAACATGGGGAATTCATACAGCATATTATGTAGGTCTGCATTCTCTGAGTTTCAAGTCCAGCAAGCGAATTGTCCAGGAGACCCAGGGTTTCTAGGCGGTGTAAGGTCTGAAAAGTTCTGTGAAGTATATGTAGTTTAGTCTGGGCAAAGTTTGGTGTTATTTTCTTATTGAATGGAGTCGTCCATAGTTTTGGCCAGTCAATGGCTAACTGATCAGGTAATCTGTCCTGGGACCAGTCAGAGCAACACTTCGGTTGGGCAGAGTTGCGTAAAGAGGTGGTCAAAGGCCTGAGCTTAGAAGATGTTTCGCAGGTCATACGTCCACCCTTCTTAAATAATTCTTGGAGGGTCGGTAGCGAGGCATCTTTAAACAGGAAAGCTTTGTTTGGAGATGGCTGCCTTTAGTCTAAGGAAGAAATAAAAGTCGGAGGTTGCAATGTTGTATTTTTGTTTGATGTCAGAACGATAGGGGGTGCTGTTTGGAGCAGACGTCGCAACCCTCAAATTCCCTTCACCCTCCATGGGCCTCCTATGGCGAGGTTAGAATCAAATTAAATATCTTTGTTGAACCCGATTCAAGCCTGTAAGGAGTGCCTAACTTTCACCACAGAGAAGAGAATGTCGATGTGAAGCAGAACATTTCTAATATGATTCAGAATCGGGTTATTAAGAATGTGATGGTCTTTGGGGAAGGTAACACGAGAGGGTAAAGAAAGGTGATCAGCTAATGACTGTTCAGGTGAAAGCAATTGGGGTATAAAGTCAAGGGCATTGTCAAGCCATTTCGCATCTTAGGCAGACAGAAAGGCAAATTAGTACTTTTTCAAATCTGCAAGATTGGCACTGCCTAGGTAGATTTGTTTTTAGGTAGATTCGTGCTTTTTTATAATTCCAAATACATTTGTTAAATATACGGTCTATGTTAAAAAAAAAAATCATATGAACAGAGGATTGGGGAAATTTTGTAAACAGTTAACAACTGGAGCAATAACCGTTTTTAGGTCGCGCCTGCGATTGCAGGGGCAAAAGCCCCTGCTGTCGCAAAGCGATCTATTGCAATCATTTCAGCCATTTTCCCGTTCAAGGACTAGGCAGAGACAACAGACTGTCACGAGCACGCAGCCGGCCGGGATCGGATCAGGTCACGCGCTCCGATCCCGGCCGGCTGTTCACAACACATGCACACATGCACACGCAGGCACAGGCAGGGACACACACACACAGGCAGGCACACACGCAGGCACAGGCAGGCACACACGCAGGCACACACAACACACACACACACACAGACAGACGCACGCACACACATCCCCCTCCCCCCAACTCACCGGGCTCTTTTAGTGCATTCTCGATCCTCGATCTCCCTCTGCAGGCCAGCGCTGGTCTTCACCCGGGCCCCCTCCTGGGACCCGGGACTTCAGATGCCACACTCCGCCCTCTCACGCTCAGCCCGGGCTGCTTGCGGTTTGGTAGGTGAGTGATGAAACCTCGTCCTGCAGCCTGTGAGCGGATCGAGGGCTGTCCTGGCATTTCCAGCAGTGGGGGTCGGTTCTCCCCGAGTGCTGCTCTCAGCAGTTGGCCAGCGGTGTTGTAATTAGACCCCGCCCCGCGGACTGCTGAGCGCTCCAGAAGGAGTTTCTTGGTTTGCTTCACGTAGCATAATCGTGCGTCAGGTGGCAGTTTAAGACTTATGAAGTGACTCCACGCGACTGCCTCTCTGGAATGACGTCTCGCGGCAGTTGTGTCGTCACGAGGCAGCAGTTAACGTTATGAAGTGAAGTACAGCAACTGTTGGTGTTGCGAAGTGCGGTGGCGCAGCAGCTGTTTGAGTTCCAGTCTTCGGGCTCGCCCTGCCCCGAGCGGCGGAGGCAGCTCCGCGAGAGGAAGGAGCACGCGCCGCCCCGCCCCCGACTGCCAGCAGCAGCTGCACGCGCTGCGCCTCGCTCTGCACAGGCTCCCTCAGCCCCAGCCGCTGCGCGGCTTCCCCGGCCGCCCCCATGTACGGATCGGACAAGCCCGTCCTGAACATGATGGACTATGGATTCAGGGTTCCGGCGCCCAGCGGAGACTTTAGCCCCTTCAGCGCTAGCATTCCGGTGTTCCGTCGTTTTGATCTTCCCTTCGGTATGATCTCCCCCTTCGCATCTGCGCATGCGGATGCACATTTGAAACAGTAGCCAAACAGTAACACTTTTGCATGTATTTTTGATCTCCCCCAGCACAGCCGCAAAATACCAAATCTATTTCTCTTCCTCTGTGCTACCCTCCCACCCCGCTCTAAAGTTTTCAATCCAGCAGTCACACCCTCGTTGATATTAATCACTCACACTTTTATTTGTATTAATGTTAACATTTATTGCCTTTATGTTGCCAAAATTGCTAAAATACATCATACAGATATAATATACACCATTGTAATTACCTAAATGCATGTAAGAACCATGACATGAAGGAATAATTTTACATTTTTCTGAGCTACTATGGGGATTAAGCATCCTTTGAGATTTTATTAAGTGTGGACAGTAGCGTGACTTTATTTTGTTGGTTAAACATGTTCAACTGGCCAAGGTTTCTGTTGCATATCTTCTCACTTTATGAATTTATATTTTTTTCACTGTCAATTAATGTGCTTACACATCCTTTTAAGAAACTCTTCCAGGGAAACTAGTTGGTCTCTGCTGGAATCAATGGGCCTTATTTATTAAGGCCTTGCGCCGCCGGTGCGTCACTTTTTCCCATTTTAAAAGTGACGCACCGGCGGCGCAAGGCCTTCATAAATACGGCCCAATGTGTTTTGTGAACACAAGTGTATTTTTTTTAAATCATGCAAACAAACAGCGCAGAGAGTGTCTCACTGGTTAGCTCTTGTGTTCCACGCACAGATACCCAAGTGAGATGTCAAAAGAGTTACACATGTGGAGTGTTTACAGTGTCCAGCTTCACAACTGAAATACGTAATATCGACTCGTAAGGCACAAATGGGAGCTTCGCACAACGCTATCCCCAAAATTCCAATCAATCAGGTTGTAGATGAGAGAATCCCCCCACCCATCTCCTGTAACTATACAAACTCTGACCGGAACAATCAGGCGTCATAATTAAATCACATTTTTATTAGCCCTCTGCCAATTAGAGTTTATTAAATTTTGAACATACCATAAAAGCACAGCAGTTTATATTTGGAAAAAAAAATCATTGTTATTATAAACCTCTCTTTTATTCTACCCTTAATCCAGTCAGGTGGATTAGCAACGGGAGGCCTCCGGATCTCCCTCCCTCCCTCCCCACACACACACTATCTGACATACCTTACAGCACCTTTGCGCTTTTAAGGTGATAAAACTTCAGGTGTTCTCACACTAACACAGGATAAATACAATAATTCACTCATGCTCAAAAGGTCACCTTTCCCCCATAAGCAGTTCTTGGCAAAAGGCAAGTGAGACCCAAACTGGACACCAGATAGCGACAGCAATACAAAAGTTGTAGTTAAAAATCTGTCGAAAGCTGCTTCATATTTATAAAAACACAGCGAACCTTTCTGTCTGTTCCATGTTAAAAAAAGCATCGGCATAGCCAATAGGTCTCGCTTTTGGGACCTTAGAAGTATTTCGTTATGCAGCACAATATCCTTGGTGCAACAGCATCAACTGTTGCATGGCTAAACACTTCTAAGGTCCCAAAGGCGAGACCTATTGGCTATGCCAATGCTTGTTATGGATTTGAGTTTACCCCAACATGTCAGGAACTTTCGTGACCAACCTTCTTGGCCCCTCAAAAGGTTGAGAAATTCGTGGGACTCGTTATGCTGATGGATTCGCTCAGGTCATCATTCAAGTCCTAAATATTTGAGAAAGTTTGGTTGCCATGATAGGCCTGAGGAGCCCAGGACCTCCTTGGTGCAAGTATTGTTGAGTGGACGGACCTCCTCGAGTACTCCTCGATCTAAGCCAAAATTTCAGGAGAGGCAATATCTGCACGTTCTGTTACTATTAAAATATTGTAGTCATAAGCCGCCATTTTAAAATACCTGCCATCGACGTTTGGTCTGATTGAGTTGTTACATTCATTAAAAGACACTAATTGGTTCGATGGCTAAAGGAAATAAAGACTGGGACAGAGGGCACCCTGTCTAGTGCCTTGTTTGAATGGGAATGAGTCAGACAGTACAATGTTCATCCTACTTTTACCACTGTGATTTCAGTACAGGGCCATCTCCATTATTATAAACGTTTCACCCAGATTAAAGCAAGACATTGTGGTTTTCAAGACAGACCAGTCAACCTTGTTGAATGCCTTTTCAGCATCACGCAATATCGCTACCACTGGGGAATTGGGGGTTTTAACGATTTGTAAGATGTGGCCTACTAATCTAACATCATTGGAGTCTGCCTTTGAGAAAGCCTGCTTGATAAGGGCAAATCAAGGAGGGGAATTTCGCTTTAACACGTTTGGCTAGGATTTTGGCATATACTTTTCAGTCTAAGTTAATGAGCAATATCATCCTGTAGTTCTTGAGGTAAGTGCGATCTTTACCTTCTTTAGGAACAACAACCATTATCACTTCTGTAGTGGTCCCCCCCACAATGTACCCAGTCTCTGTATAGGTATGGAAGGGGTCCAGCAGGGGTAGTTGCAGTTTTCCGTAAACAATTTAATAGCTAAGTGTAATTCCGATTCTGTAATAGACTGGGTTAGGTGAAATTAGCGCTAGGCATCTAGTTTGGGAAGGTTGAGTTTGTTTAGATATGCCAAGCTATCTATGGTATTAACATTTTCATTGTATAAATTATGACATAAGTCTAAACAGACACAGGATATTTTATGCAGGTCTAGGTGCAATTTATCTCCAACAGGGTAATTTGGGAGCGGTTTTGTTTATGCTTTAAGTAGCATGCTAGGACTTAACCAGCAGTGTAGCCAGCACAACATGTTATTGAATTTAATTTGGTTACCCACTGCCCAGCCCTGGTGCTCAGGAGTTCATTATATTAATATTTTTCCGGTTTAGGGTGTCCAATAAAAAAGTGACCTCAGAATAATGTCTGAATTAAAAAAAAAAATTCAGTTTCTGAATTTTTTATTTGCAGATTGGCTCAGTATGGGTCACATCTTGTAATATGTCGGGATTAAGTCTGCAGGACAGTTTTGTCAGTTGGGGTGGCTGTGGCCAAATTCAGAGAGGCCGAAATAGCCGAAAATTCCGGGATCATCTGCGTTCCATGGTGATATCAGAGATCATGTATAAATCAAATATCATTCTTGCCAGATTACTAGATACGAATATGTGGTCAATTCTGGAAAACGGTTGATGGGCAGGGGAATAGAAAGTATAATCTCTGGTAACCAGGTGTTGAATACACAAGGTATCTACTAGGGAGTAACTGGAGCACATCATGTGGAGTAGCTTATGGGATGAAAATTGCCTAAATTTGGCTCTCAAACTATGGTCTATGGTGGGATCGAGTGGAAGATTAAAGTCGTCCCCCCATTATTAGTCGAGATTCATTAGGGAGTCCAGCACTCAGTCAGTGTGTTTCCAGAAATGTGCGTCTGTTGCATTAAGTGCATAAATATTCAGCACATATAATTCTTTACCGGATTTCGACAGTTGAGGATTCACCCCCTATTCTAATCAGCAAGTGTATCTAAAACTGTAATTTTCGCCTGTTTGTGTATGACAGCGAGTACCCCCTTCTTTTGTGCAGGTAGGCCTATGATCTTGGAAATCCAGGGGGCTTTAAAGGAGGGGATGCGAGTGATAGAAAGTTTATATTATTGCAGCAGAAGTATGTCACATTTGAATTAGTATGCGTACTCAAGAATTTTCCTCCTCTTCACCAGGTGGTGCAACCCCTTCGTGTTAAGTGATAGTAACTTTAATGAAGTAGTCTTCAGCACAGAGGGTACAAGGACACGACAGAGAGGCACAGATTAGTCATAATCATCACAATACGTTGCATAAGGGGACTACTTGTGATTACAGTGTCTTGTGATAAAGGTATACGGATATGTTCAGCATAGGCATAGCGAATCAAATCAGTTTTGAGCATAACATGGGGAAGAGGGCAACCGGAAAAATGCCGCTGGCCGCGCGACGCGAAGGGGAGCTAAGCGAGACAGCATCTTAGTCCCACATTCCGCGCGAACAAACGGTGCTGCCAGCTCGTGACCGCCCCCTTTCATGCGCGTCCAATGGGCGCGGGCCATCAGGTGTGAGGGGCAGCCCTTAAGGGGTTTAAGTTTAGCGCGGCAGCGAGGCTCGGTCTTTCCTGCCGTCGCGTTCCTGGCTGCTCTGCGCTGTTCGTCGGTTTAGAAGGTATGTGGTCACTACTAGGCCTCCCCCCGGCCCCGTCCCTGGGCATGACCAGGTCGATGGGGCCCAGTGGTTCGACCACGGGGGGGGGGGGGGGGGGGGGGGGGGGTTTGGTAGTGGCGTGCCAGGATAGGAGTGCGGGATAGTATGACCGGCCGGATAGGATGTTTGATCCTTTTTTCTTGTCTTTCGGGCCTCGGCCTAGACTGCAGCGGGGGGGGGGTGCTTTGAGTGGTGCTTTCTGTTCCGGGGGCTGGCGGGGGGGGGGGCCGTTGTGTGTTTCGGCCGTCTTCGCGGCCGCGTGTGTTGGGCTTTATGTTGTTGCGATGTTTGACGTCCGGGGCCCTGCCCGCGCGGCTGCGTTGGCTGACGGGGCGGCTCTGTCCGTAGGTGCTCGGAGTGTGTGCGGTTCGGGCTGGCCCCCCGGGTGTGGCGGGGTCGGGGCTGGGCCGCTTTGGGACGGCTGGGGCCGTTTTCTAGGGTCGCGCCTCGTGGATAGGAGCAGTTAGCGGCGGCACAAATTGCCGAGGGGCCATGGGTTCGAGCCCCGCAAGGGGCGGAAAGCGAATAATTTGCCAAGCGAGGAAAAGCTTGAGTCGGGTGTACAGGCGAGGCAGGTTCGGGTAACAACTCCCCCGGGGGTCGTGCTCTCACGGGGAAGGGATTCCGGGTGTAAGGCAATGTCTGGTATCGGCTTGCGAACTAGAGGCCGTCGATGGTGTTCACTTCCGGTCTCGCGGTCGCCATCTTAATGACTGTTAGCCGACATGTGTTGGAGGACACAGATTGTGAATAATCCTCACATTAGATTGCCGGTAATGGGGTAAGATAGACTGTTTAGGCTGGGGTCGGATCCAGGACGTGAATAATATATATTTATCGTCGATTAAAGCGGAAATATGATATTCGGAATGCTTGGTTTATGTTTCAAATATGTTTAAATATCATGTCTCAGGCCCCAACAGCGTTCCGCGGTCTCACACCCACGGTTACAGTGAGACCACGATGTAAGCACCAGAGAACCTATAAGATATATTTAGCGTGATTAAATATGAATAGAAGTGATTCGGAATGTTTAGTTTATGGTTCAAATATGTTTAAAGGTCATGTCTCTAAGCTCCAACACCCTTCCGCGGTCTCACACCGTCACCGCGAGACCAGGATGTAAGCATCATAGCACCCGGTGTGTTCCTTCTATGTAGTATCCCAACTCCGAGCCATGAGCTCTGCCCCGTGACAAGCGGTTCCAGAACGAGTAACAGTAAAGGAAGTTCCTAGATCACTGGGTCCCTTAACACGGTGGATAAAGTCAATTGCTGGTAAGAGTAACAGATCCAGGCTTGGTCGCGTTCAGGGAGACAAGTGTAGAGCTGGGTCGGGTAGTGACAGTGAAAGCAGGTGCGCGGGTTCGGGAAGAATTACAAAGGGCTGTCCAAAGCGCGTCTCTAAGCAGGGTGTAATGGCAACTGCCGCGAGCACCCGCCGCCATGGCCGACCACGAGGCAGGTCAAATGGCAGTGTGCAGTTAAGGGCTGGATTAGCAGCGCGGGGGGGATTCAGTGATTCGGTAATTGCCAAAGCATCAGAAAACAAGAAATTGACGCAGTATTACTATTTGTTGTTGATACACTGGCAGCTGGTACATGCATGCAATGCCAATGCGTTGCTTGGAACGAGTGTAGTATATCCGAAAAGTCTCACACAGTGCGATCCCCGGCTCCGGCAGCAGACCGCCCAGCACCACGTGACTCCGGGCAATCCCCGACGGCCCCCTCAGCGCCCAGAGACCCCCATGGGCCTGGAAGGTTTGCACGAGGCTTTCCGCCATTAGTTGACTCTTGGAGCTATCCACCATTACAGTGGTTTAGTGTTTTACGTTCCAAGCGTCCATGCAGCTTTTCTGTCCATGCAGCTTTTCTGCTTCTTGAAATTGCACACTGCCTTGTGTACAAACATGTCAGCTCTTCGCGGGCTCCTCGCAAATGCCTGGCGCCACGTAAACAATGAGCTCTTCCCGAACTGGAATAATTATATTTCCGTTTGTCCATAATATACAGAAGTATTGATGGTGCGTGTGGCCGGGTGGCGAGCAGGTCTTCATCGCGTTAAAGAGGGAAGTGTTTCTGGCTGCGAGGCAGTGCAGTGTACAGCAGGAGGGGAAGCGGTGATCCTGCCTTTAAGGGCTAGGCCCATGGAAAGAAGCAATGTCTGGAGTCCCATGGCTCTGGACGCCCAACGTTCCAGCCATTAGGTACCCAGAGTCGTCTACGCCAGAAAGGTGTATAAGACTTTCAGGCGCCTCTAGAGTAAGCTTTCGGGAAAGGAGCAGACAATTAGAGCACTTTCCCATCAAGGGGACAACAGTGCCCGCTTCAATATACACGCGAAGTAACGAGAACTAGCTAGATGAAGGGAGTATAGCGGCCATGTCGGTTGACTGCGAACTGGGCAACCGTGTGCGAGTCTCTGCAGGGACGCCATCGTCCTGCTGTTCTGGACAAATCACTTAATATCACGCGAATACCAAAATGAATGCGTCCTTGTCCTAAGAAAGCGCATCGGGACCGTCGCGCGTTGTAGCTCCCAGAGAAATAGGTGCTACCCTCACCACCATCAATGTACCCAGTTTCGGTTATATAGCATATAATTTATCACCAGCGGCCAGAACGAACGCGGAACGTAGTGCCTCTGTGGGCAGCCTAGAAGCACGGAGCGACATTTAGGGGCAAAAATGACTTATGCAATCCAGCAGGTGAAATGCTTTCAGTTGCACAAGCATTGCAATGCAATAGGCGTCGCATCAAGAGAGTCTGAGCTAGGGTAATGTAAATGACAAATTTTTATTATGTGGTGGTTTTGAAAGGAGCAAGAATAACAGCTGGGTGGCCCACGGGGTTAGGGAGTTTCAGGGTCAGTGGGACCTGAGGTCACAATAAAGTTGTTGGTGCAGAGGTGCATATGCCGGCGAATAACAGTGTTTGTTCTTTCAGATACCTCAAAGTAGCAGCCACTAGGGGGGAAAGGACTTGCAGCGGCTGAATTTTAAGGAGTAGCAGATTCCGTTAAGGACCGAGGGTTGGGACAGGCAGCGGCTGCCTTGAAGGAGCAGCACATTGGCAGGAACACGGGCAGGGATTGTCACCGGCTATCTTTGTAGGAGCAGCAGGGACCCGGAAGGGCAGAAGCATTCGCGATGAGTTCCCACGGCGCTGCGTTGCCGCAGGATGGGCTATGGGCAGAATTCTTGGCGATCGCGCAGGCTAAGGGCCAGCTTGGGCGCAAGGCTTCATCGAGGGGCGCCGGCTCGAGGAGGCTGGCAGTCCTGCGACCCCTGAGGACGCCCCGGGCACTTCAGGAGAGGGAGAGGGGACTCGTCGGTCCACACGCAAACGGAAGGGCACACGGAAGGAATTCCCGGCCGCGCCAGCCCGCTGTAATAAAACGAAACAATCCGCTCCAGCCGGGCCGCCAGTTGAGACTGTGGCCGTACCTACCGTGGTACATGAGACAGTGGCAGGAATGACGGACTTAGCCCAAATGGGTAAGACAATGGATGATATGTTGGGGTTGATGAATATATTTCAGAAGCGTTTAGACACCATGGCGGCTGCACAGGAAGGGTTGGTCCCTCTGTCAGGGTCGGTATCAAGGTATCCGGTGAGTCAAGTATGGGCTCAGTCTGGGCCGCCATCGTTAGCAGGGTCACCAATACTGGTCGGGCCATCAGTACTGCCACCCGCCAGCGGTGCCTATGCTCCTACCACGCAGAGTGCCCCACCAGCTAGCCAGCAGAGCACGGCAAATAATGTTCCCCAAACAGTCGCCCCGATTCTCACGGTCACCCCGCAGTTCACCAAAGTATGGCCCCCATCTGCCCCCTAACGGTGGCCCCCCAGATCGTTAACGCCCTTAACTCACAGGGCGTGTCAGCAGTCAGCCAGCAAAGTTTGGCTCCCGTTGTTCCCCAGAGTGTGCCCCCCATTATTCTTTTAAGTACCCCACAAGTCCTATCCCAGACAGCCGCTCCTGGCCCACAGGCGGCTGGCCTGGTACCGGCTGCGGAGGGAGCAGCGGGAGGCGCAGGGAATGGTACAAGTGGGCCAGTGGCTAGGGTCCCTTCAGTTCTGGCAGGAGAAGGGCAGCCAGTAGGCGTAGGGAAACAGGGCATCAAAGCGAAAGGGGGATGCTCCTTGGCCAGGCAGGTGCCCCAAGCGGCAAAGGAAGGTATATGGAGAAGGGAGTACATTGACATCCTGACCTTATTAATGCACGATAATGCGGGGGCTGACACAAGGAGGATGGGTAAGAAGGAGGAGGACAAGGTTCGGTTTCAGCGATGGCCGGGAAAAACCATTGAGAACTGGACTGAAGCATTCAATATATTGGCAGCTATCGTAGTGCAGAAGGATCCGGCTCAGAGTGAGGCCCTGATGGAATATGCAAACTCCATTCAACAAGGTGCAAGGGAATCCGGAGGGATGGGTTGGTTTTCATACGACCAGGAATTCAGAAAGACCATGGCCAGCTGCCCGGAAATAGGGTGGGACCACACTAACATTCAGCTCTGGTTCAAACACATGTGTAGGACTGGGAACAGCAAGAGGGACGCACCTCACAGGACACAGAGCGAGGGTAGTGATGCTAAGCGGTGGGAGCAGGATCAAAAGTGGGAACAGTACCCAAGACGGTCCTTCCAACAGCCCTTTCGGGGGGGGGGCGGGGGAGGGGTCAGGGAGCAGGTACAAGACGCTTCAACTCAGGGACATGTAGACTTTTTAATAACGGGGCATGTACCTGGGGGAGGGCGTGCAAGTTCGCCCACGAGTGCAGCAAGTGTGGTTCCCAACATGCAGCAATCTCCTGCACCGGCGGCCAACATCCACCCCCTACAACAGCGCAAGGAACAGAGGGTGCCCGGCAATAGGTTACTGGGAGGGCACACTGGACAGACTGAGCAAGACAACGAGACAATTGGCAGATTCCCTTGGCAACACAGAGAGCAGGCAGGACACATCAGGGGCCCTCCGTCCAGCGAAGATAAGGGCAGGGGTCAATCGGACGGCTACGATCCGACAACCAATGACGCATTCTCCCAGCAGGGGGGCGGGACTGAGCATTCCAAGGGTCCATCCCCCATAGTGCTGCAGAACATTCTACCTCTGCTCAGGGTGTATCCACTCGTAAAAGAGCGGGAGATATTGGTCAACGGATTTGTGGACGGCTTTAAGATCCCTTACAAAGGCCCCCTGGGTCCCAGGGACGCCCGGAATTTGAGGTCAGCTAGGGAATTACATCAGGTGGTCAGTGACAAGATCAGGAAGGAGGTTGACCTAGGGAGGGTGGCTGGGCCTTTCCCTTCTCCCCCGCTACAGAATTTCTTAGTTTCCCCGCTAGGCGTGGTCCCAAAAAAGCAGCAAGGGTCATACAGACTGATACACCACCTGTCGTATCCAGAGGGCAATTCAGTAAACCATTGGTTGGAGGAAGGGGCGTGTTCAGTCTCATATTGCTCGCTTGACATGGCCATTGATCTGATTAGGAGAACAGGCAAGGGAGCGTGGCTGGCCAAGGCAGACATCGAGTCAGCGTTCCGCCTCCTACCCGTTCACCCAGACAGTCAGCACTTATTGGGTTTCAAGTGGGAGGGGGCATTCTTTTTCGATCGCTGCATGCCAATGGGTTGCGCGGTCTCATGTGCTTTCTTCGAGGCATTCAGCTCCTTCCTGCAGTGGGCCCTCACAACCAGGCATGGCATTTCACAAGTCACTCACTATTTGGACGACTTCCTGTTCTTCGGCAGGGACGGTTCTCAGGAATGCGCCGATGCCTTGCTGGCCTTTGAGGCCCTGTCGGAGCATTTGGGGGTTCCTTTGGCACCAGGGAAAACTGAAGGGCCCGCGCAGGTGCTCACATTCCTGGGCATAGAACTCGATACAGTGAAAGGTGAATCCAGACTTCCAGTAGAGAAAGTGTGTGAACTGCGAAGGGACATCAGTGCAATTATTGGAAAGGGCAGCGCAACGCTAGAAGTAGTGCAGAGCCTGTTGGGAAAATTGAACTTCGCTGCAAGGGTCATTCCGGCTGGCAAAGTGTTTTCCCGCAGGTTGGCGAAGGCCACGGCTAGTGCGAACAAGCATCACCTAGTACGTCTGGGACAGGGACTGAGATCAGATTTGTGCATGTGGGACGAATTTTTGGAAAATTTCAATGGTACAGTAATATGGAGGGCCCCCTGGGAAAGCAGCCAGGGCCTGTGTCTCTTTTATGATGCTTCCGGTAGAGTAGGTGTCGGGGTGATCTTTAGAGAGAAGTGGTGTGCAATGAAGTGGCCGAATGCTTGGCGCAAGAAAGGTCTGACGGCAAATATCACGGTCCTGGAGATGTTTCCAATTGTGGTGGCACTGCACCTATGGCCAGAAGAATTGGGCAACAGGAAGGTGGTGTTCTGGTCTGACAACCTAGCTGTGGTCCAGGCAATCAATGGTTCGACTGCTAACTGCCTGCTAGTTTTAAGTCTGCTGAGAGAACTGGTCAGGGCTGGGCTGCGTAACAACATTGAGTTCAGGGCTAGACATGTCGAAGGTGTCAAGAATGTGGCAGCTGACGCTCTCTCTCGCTTTCAGCTGTCACGATTTCGGGAGGCATGGCCGCAGGCAGGGGAGGAGATGACACCGTTCCCGGCAGCACTATGGCGACTACTTCGGTGGGGGAACGGCTGAAGAAGATGGGCCAACGTTCTCTGGCCCAGTCAACTAGGAGAAGATATGAGGCCCAACTAACAACTTTCCGAGCAGTAATACAGTCCTTGGGAGCAGCAACGTTGAGTTCAAGGGAACAAGTGGAGGGTTTTGTAGTTTGGGCTAGGGAAACGGGCAAGTCCCACTCTTGGGTGTCCAGCCACCTGGCAGCGCCCAAACACGAGACACGTTTAAATGGCGAGCAGGACACAACGGGGGAGTTCAGGATAAGGGCTGCACTGAAGGGGTGGGCCCGGGACGAAGTCAGGTCCCCAGACAAGAGAGCAGGGATAGAGTTCCCCGCCCTGCAACGCATGTTAGACACGCTGCCGTCTGTCACAAATTCAGCTTTTGAGACGCAGCTTTTTGCAACAGCCTTCTGTTTGGCGTTCTTTGGTGCCTTTCGGGCCAGCGAGCTTGTGGCCAAATCAAAATTGGATAGGTCTGGGAGGGCGCTAGACATGATAGACGTTTGTGCCAAGGATTCATTAGTTCTATGGCTGCGCAAGTCCAAGACGGACCAGGCTGGCAAAGGAGTGGCCATAACTTTGCATGCATTCGAGGACCCCAGATACTGCCCAGTCACCTTGGTTAGGGATTACCTGAAAATAAGGCCCTTGCTAGCAGGCGCCTTCTTAATTCACGCTGACGGTACGCCACTAACACAATTCCAATTCGAGCGAGTGATGGCAAAGGTGTTGGTCAAAGCAGGCTTGTCGCAGACAGAGGGAGGTTGAAAATTTTCAACCCATTCGTTTAGAATAGGGGCAGCCACGGCTGCATATAGGGCTGGGATGGGCGAAGAAGGTGTCAAAAGAGTGGGGAGGTGGTCATCCTCTTGCTACCAGCGATATGTCCGCCCTTGAAGATGCCGGGATACTAGTAAAACTCAGGGCGGTAGGTCAACGAGGCCCTGCGAAGCCGAAATCCAACGTGTACATTTAAAGTTAAGTTTGTTTATGTGCTGTGTTCAGTTATGAAGAACGGATTAATGCCAACGGTGGTACAGTTCAAGTTAAGTTTGCTTGTGTGCAGTGCTCAGTTATAAATAAAAGTTTAATGCCAACGGTGTCTTTTCTTGCAGCTGACTGTTGCGTATGGGTGATGGGCCATTCGTATGTTACCAAGCTGGAACAGTGGGCGTCATACAGGAAATGGGATGCGGCCTTAGCAAGGACAGGAATTTTATGGCTGGGTTTCCCGGGGATGAGATGGGGCCAGCTGAGGCGCAGGATTGACCAATGTTTGGCTGCGCAGGGTGGGCCTCCCAACATCCTCATCATCCACTTGGGCGGGAATGATCTGGTGACGATGGGGAGGAGAGCTTTGGTAGATGCAATGCAGAGGGACACAATTGCCATAACGAACAAATTGGGTGCCACCGAGCTAATATGGTCGGAGATCGTTCCCCGGAGGGCCTGGAAGGGAGCGCGGTCAGCTGTTGCCCTAGAGCAAGGCAGGAAGAGGGTCAACAGGGCCATGCAAAAATTCATGGAAAGGAGAGGCCTGGGGTTCATCAGGCATGCTTTGATACAGGAAAGGACTGTGGGTTATTACGAAAAGGACGGGGTACACTTGTCTGGGCTGGGTATGGATGTCTTTCTCCTAGATTTGGAAGAGTGCCTAACAGCAGCAGGGTGCCAGTGACCTGGCTGACAGGTACCAATGGGCGAGACTCAGATAGCTTAAAGTGATGAAAGCAGTAACGGAAAGTAAGAGGTGGTGGGGGGCTCTGTCATCGACGGGGGCCTCCTCCAGAGCTGTGGCGGAGTACAGGGCGATCTGGAAGCAGATGGACAGTAGGGGTACCTCTGCGGCAGAAGGACACAGTCAATACCTCTGCCGGGCACAGTAGGGGTGCCTGAGCCAAGAACCTGGAGCCGAGGGGGTTCCAGGAAACAGCGTCGGTGCCCCGTTAGTCCTTCGGGCGGTCGGGGGGCCTGAACCGACCGGGGGTGTGCCTCATCGCTCCGCCCTGACAGGGGGGGCGGGAGTGAACGAAAGAAAGTGATAATGAACTGCACCGTCAGAGCATCGACTCGCCGTGCAAGAATGGCTCATTAGGCATGCGGGGCAGCGAGGGGCTGCCGCATTGGATCGCCCGTAAGATGACCCACCTTATTTCCACTTGTTGTGCAAAATAAACCTGCACCACTGCTTTCCCACTAATTTGTCTCATGAGTTTCCTTGGTATGTAAGTGTTATGGGGCGCAGAGTGGAGTAAGCGCTGGGAGTGTGGGCACTAAGGGTAGGAGAGGGGGAAAAGGAAAAAATATACAATTAGAGACTACCAACTCTGTAACACACCCTACCCAACCTAAAAATAGAATAGCATGGGACCCAAAGAAGGAGACCATACATCTCCTGTGCGCCACAAAAGAACTACACAAATATGTAAATTAGCCCAAGTGCAAACGCAATGGTACTAATGTATGGTGTAGCGTGGGCTTTAATAGAGCAATGAAAATGAGTATCCAACTGTGACAATCTGAGCAAATAAAAATAACATAAAAATTCAAAACATGCAAATGGTCTATTCTTTTTTTGCAGAGATAGACTTATCTTCAAGGTCACTGATGCATTGTTCTGCTATGGATAGCTTGTCCATTATTTGTTTTTATGTCAGACCTCATAACAGCCACATCTTGTTGCCTAATGTCCATGCTGATTTTTGTTGTTTGAGCCAGTTGTCAGACGTCAGATAGCTTTTTACGAATGGAATCTATTGATTCTGGGGCAGGGGGTTCTGGGTTGGAAAGTTTTGTACCAGGCTTGGAGTTTCTCAGCCATCGTATTGTTTTAGTAGTCTCAAAGCAAGCTAAGGAGGGTGGTAGCATGTAAGGAAGGAAGATCAGCCACCTCTTTGCAGGGTTGCAAGCAGTAAGAAGAGGTCACTTGAATGGGGTCACTAGGCAGCTGTATCCGAGGCGTCACCACAGCAAGAGTCTAGTGGGGATAGTATCAGCCATCATAGATTGTGCTATGGTCATAGAAGTAATCAATGGAATACAGAGTCATTGCGCTTAGTTGGTGGCAAGTAAATAAAGCCTTCTGTTTCTGAGGTGAAGCATATTCACCTCCTCTGTAGCAGACTAGTATTGGGGTGCAGATCTTAGCAGTGTCTCAGCATTTGGATCCCGTGTTGGGGCGCGAGAAGATAGTTTCAGTTATGAGAACTAGAGCCAAGGCTCAAGAAGTATTTCCAACAGAGAGGGAGGCAAACATGTGTAGGCAAAGGAGCAATCGTGAGGCCTGTGGCCTCACCCGGATAAAAAAAAAAAAAACGAAGCAACCAGTTAGGGTCACTAAAGTCACAAAGACATAATAGCCACCAATACATTCACAGAATCATCTTTTAGAGAGTTGCTCACATGGCTTATTAAGCGCTGATGCAGGAGGGTAGTCAGAGCGCCTTAGGTCACTTCACTCTCCACGAACGACTATGGCCTATCATACCCTTACGAGTGCAGAGGAACTCATGCAACTGCAACAGCGGTTGCCGGCACAGTGTGAGCAGTGTCCTATTTCTGGAGAGAGAGATGCAGCCCCTTTGACTTGTGTGTATGCGGGCGGTATTAATGATCCCGCTTGTCAGAAAGCATTCCCTGTGGGAGCTTTTTTCTTTGTGCCCTTTGTGTGCAAATACCGCATTGGACTTATCTTTGAGTCGAGGATATGGTGCTGAGGAGTCCAAGCTTTTGCTCAGGCAGCAAGTTTCCTTTGCGTCACACCACACCCCCTACAAACTAAGACATTTTGAAATTGAGGTGCAACACGGTCATATCATAAATGTCACATCTTTACTCTCTAAAGACCACCCAACCAAAAAAAAAAAAAAAGTTTGTCACAATATTATGCCAAACAAAAGCTGACTAATGTGACAAAAAAAAGACAGTATTATTTAAATATCCAAATCTCAGGTTGTGTGACTATGCTGCAAAAGTGTTGTCCATTTTCTGAAAGATTCCCTACTTTGTGTTTCAAATCACATTTTTTTTAAATAGAGCCATCACATACCTCAAAATTAAGATCTCGTATTAAAATGTCTCCATTTGGTGTTGCTAGTGGTACATGATCGAACCTGGAAGCAAATGAAAAAGACATGATTGCATTTTCAAACCACTCACAAATATCTCTTAAAAGAATGTTAGCTTTCTAAGCGTATTTACATAGTAACATTGTTTTCTTTCCATACTTAATAATGTGGTCAGCGTTGATGATTTCTCCAGTTCCAAGAATGATGGGACTATCCTGGATTCCTTCTTTTTCTGAAATTTGAAAAGAAAACTGCTGTAGTACAGGTGATACAACCCAACGAATCCCCAAGTAAGATTTACTAAGGTTCAAGCGCTGTAATTGCCTTTGTCCTGTTGAGAAACCATGGTGCGTTCGTATTTGCCCCGATTTAAATCCTTCAGAACTTGCATCAGCTCCGTAATCCGCGCAGTGAATCTAAAAACAAAGCAAAGATTGGGTGCTACATGAAAGAATAAGTCACAAAAAGTATACTGAGCTAACATGGCAGTGGTTAACTTGTAAAATGAAAAGTGCCAGGGCTCTCCTCAGGAGACAGTGCTAACAAGAGAAATGTGTTGGTGCAAACTTCCTCCCGACTAGAGCCCCGGCATTTATTATTCTGGAGAGGACTTGGCCTAATGGCTAGAACTGCCGATTTTGGAGTTGGGGAACCGGGTTCAAGTCTCAGCATGGCTCAAAATCCTGTGATTCTGGGGAAAATCACCTGGACTCTAAATGAGTGTTTCCTTAATTTGTACTATAAGCACAGGTGCTGAGGATTAAGTGCCGTGCTGAGCACCGGATCAAATTAAGCAATGTAGCATGGAATAATAAAAGTTACTGCAAGGTGGGAAAGTGCATCACCAGCAAGGTCTTTATCAATGAAAACGCACTACTTTGGCAACTACAGTCAACAATAAGTATCTACAGTTAAACTGGATAAGGTATGAAGGAGCACTGGAAAATAATTTAAAGCAGTCCAGTTAAAGAGTGAACTCGAAATAGAAGTTAGGGTCAGTAATACACCTTGTCATGCACACATGAATCGCAGACATATGTTTAATATTCAGAGTTACACTTTTATCTATTGCTCACGGAATATAATACGATTTAGAGCCCATGGGGAAATGTCTTGGTGGGAGCAATTGGTTATGTCTAAAACGAGGCATACAATTCTCCAGCTATGTACTTCCATCTGAGACAAAAGATAGCTTTCATTCTGAATCACATCTTAGACTCTCCAACGAAAACATTTTCTTCATGTAACTTACTTCCGTGTAGGTCATCTTCAGTCTGTGGGGCACTAGAGATTTAATACTGGTGAGTGGTGAGTAAAACTCTTTAAGAAAACCGAAAGAAAACCTATTTCCATTGATTTTGATTATCAAAGTGCAGGTAAGAGTTGGGTCATGATGTGCTCCTACGGCATTTTTCTTATTTACTTCTCCTACATGACTAAAATATTCAATAAGCAAAAAAATAATAATAATAATTGAGGTTAGCCAGGGATGAGGGAGTCCTTTTAAGATGATGAACAAGTTTATGAACAACTTTGTAAGATGTTTTGTGTTCTAGTCGATCAAGGGCTGCTCTGTGAATTCTTCTTAGGCTTCCTCGTACACCATATGCATGGGTGGAGGGTGAATGGTCAAAATGGTTCAGAATCTTTCACAAGGATATCCGTTATAGAATTAGAAAGATCCCAAATAAACACCATAAGGCAGCAATAATGAATATGCCTGCACTTCTCCCGCTCTGGTCCTATGACATGGAGAGGAAGAAACATGTACGAGGAGCTCTCTTGCAGGGAAGCCAAAAGCACAACCAAAGGAAATAACATACAGCAGAAAAATCAAGAAGCTCTAGGGTGCTAGTTATTTGCTTGACTGATCCAGAATGCAAGTTTTCATTTGTGTGGAATTACTTAGTCCACTTCAGTCATCTTTATCTCTAATAAAGGAACTCTGGAGATGTTGAAGTGCAAAACATCATATTAAATGCCCATGGTGTACCAGCACACTAGATGCAAGTAGACAGTAGCGCCACAAATGTTATGTTATGTTATGCTTTCTTTTACACCGTGAGGCATCTCGGCGCTTACTAAGAACACAGCCCTAAGACAAAACTAAGAAAGGGGAGGCCTTAATAAAGGAAGGTTTTTAAATGTTTCCTGAAAAATTGATAGGATGAAATTTCTCGCAAGGAGATGGGAAGACTATTCCAATAGACGGGTGGTAGGTAAGAAAAAGCCAGCCCCCCTGACCTATGACGTCTGATTCGGGGAACATGTAATAATAATTGCGAGCTGGATCTAAGAGTTCGGCTCGGGATGTGTTTTGTCAATTTATGTTGCAGGTAGCTAGGGCACTGACCCTGTAGGGCAATAAATGTCAAACAACAGATTTTGAAAATGGATCTTTGCTTTACAGGTAGTCAGTGTAGTTTTCTCAGTAATGGTAGTGAAGAAGATCTAGCAGGCATATTCAAAACCAGCCTGGCCGCTGTGTTTTGGATCGCTTGTAATTTCTTAAGGGAGGTCAGCCCTACTTCTGCTAAGAGGGCGTTGCCGTAATCCAAACGGCTAATAATCATGGCTTGTGTCAGGGTTCTATGATGTTCTGATGGAATGAAAGGAAGGATCTTCCTAAGCAATCTTAACCTGAAATAGCAGGATCCAGCAACGGCCGCGACATGGTCCTGCATTGAGAGAGCGTGATAATTTTTGATACCCAAGTTATTAACACACTTTTTCGGTATTGGAGGGGTGCCCAACTGTGCGGGCCACCAATCCTTGGCCCAGACAGTCGCCGCCTTACCCAGCAGCATGACTTCCGTCTTTCCTGGGTTCAACTGGAGGAAGTTGTTGGTCATCCAGTTGGAGATTTCCAGGATCCCTGTTGAGAAGCGGAGTCGGTCTGCCTCCTGATTGGGGCTGATGTTAAATGACAGCTGTGTGTCGTCGGCGTATGAAATAGTTTCGAACCCCAGGGATTCCACTACCTTAGCCAGGGGTGCCATATAGATGTTAAAAAGGGTGGGGCTAAGGCAGGAACCCTGGGGAACGCCTTTATCCAACAACATTTTCTCTGCCTGATAGGGACCCATGATGACCGTCTGGGATCTATCCATCAGAAAGTTTTGTAGCCACTTAAGGGCTAGCCCCTGGATACCAATAGTACTTAACCTCTCCAGCAGCCTAACATGTGAGATGGTATCAAAGGCCGCGGAGAGGTCAAGAAGAATCAGGATTGCCGATCCTCCGGCATCTACCGTCATCCGCAGGGAGTCAGTTACAGCTAAAAGTGCTGTTTCAGTACTGAAACCCCTACGGAAGCCGGACTGCGAGGCGTCTAAAATGCAGTTTGATTCCAGGTAGAGGTTCAGTTGTTGGTTGATCATGCTCTCAAGTGCTTTACCTAGGAGAGGAAGCAACAATATAGGCCGATAATTACTCAGCTGTAATGGGTTAGCCGCTGTTTTTTTTAGTATCGGGTGGACAAAAGCTTCCTTCCAGAGGACCGGAATTTCACCCTCTGAAATTGATAGGTTGAAGATTTTCGCGATCGTGGGCGCCAGTGAATGAGACAGAAGTGCCATAACTCTTGGGGGGGCAACGGTCCGCCGGAGAGCCAGACTTTGCATACTCAAGCGCTTTATGAGTTTCAGCTATAGTGATTAGTCTGAAACATGTAAGAGAGCAATCCGACCGTACAGATTGATTGCCTAAATAAGGAAGAGAGGAGGCAGAAGGGGAAAATTTAGAATAGATACTTTCGATTTTATCATGGAAAAACCTAGCTAGTGAGTCGCAGAGGTCCTGAGATTCTATGGACGGTTGCTTGCATGCCGCTGGGGACACAAACTCATTCACAATGTCAAATAGCACTTTAGGCGAATTGTTAGCGTTCGCGATTTGATTTGCTATAAAACGTGCTTCTTGCTGCCCTCAAGTTAAGGTGATAGATTTTCTGTGAGGATTTAAAAAGTGCTTTCGACTGGGGGGGGTTTGCTTCGACGCCAAAGTCTCTCCAATCGTTTGCAGGCAGATTTTTCCAGTTTTAATTCGGAAGTGTACCATTGTGCTGAACGACGGTTCAGCAAGGGTCTAGATTTCATTTTTGCTGGGATGATTGTGTCCAAAGTTTTTCCCAACTCCTTGGTGAAGGTCGACAAAGCTTTGGATACATCCCTTTCTTCTGTTATTAAGGGTACTGAGAACACTTCCTCAAATGCCTGAGGAGTTACTTTTTCCAAGGGCGCAGAAACCGTTGATCTCTGCCTACGTGATGTCCCATAGATGTCGGTAAACAAAATGGGCTCGTAAATTTAATCATGAAATGGTCAGACCACATGAGAGGCAATGCGGTGTCGTATATAAGTGAAGCAATATTCGTGAACAGTAAATCAAGAGTATGCCCCCCTTATGGTTAGGTCCTTGGATTTTTTGTGAAAGTGCCAGGTGTGCCATGTCAGTGACGAGTTTTTTCACATCTGGAGACGTGAGTGATTCAGCATGGAAATTAAAGTCACCTAATAGTAGGAAGTTACTGGAAGACAAAGCATAAGTGGCTATGGAATCAACCAGTCTATCTGTGAAATCCGTCCTAGAGCCAGGAGGTCGGTAAACTAGGGCATCGGTCCAGCTTTCCGACGGTGAAAAAATAACTTTGAAAAGGCCTAATTCACAGCTTCTATCAGAAAATGTTTCAACCCAATTTACTTTAAGATGTTTTTTAAAGGCTATAGGGATACCCCCCCTGTTTTCCCCTCCCTGTCCAGCTGTATAAGACTGTAGTTATCAGGTATAGCCAAATGTATCGTCGGCAAATTAGCAGGATTCAACCAAGTTTCCGTCAGGAAACATATCTCTGGTGCATAGGAGTGTATCATATCCCAAATCTCCATAGGATGTCCGGCTAATGATCGTACATTACAGAGGATATAGGATAGACCCGATGCAAACGGAATCTTAGGGGACTGAATGAGAGGAGTGTGGCAAATTGATTGATTTTGCTGAAAGGTGCAGTTTCTACAAGCTACCGGACCTGCCATGTAATCAGGAAATGTATGTGAACAAGCTAGCATGTCCGCTAATGGTCTAGATGCAGCATGCAGTGTTTCTAAGCTCCATAGGAGAATACACTATTTTCGTCAGGGCATTTGCCACCGGAGGTAATCGAGCAGAGGTCATGGCCTCGGGCTCTTCAGGGCTTGGACGGGCGCAGACGGGCTTACCTTAGGCCTGCCAAAGGGGCGCCCGCTGCCCGAGTCCGCTGCGCAGAGGTATGACCAAACTACTTTTGTATTGACGCCGAACACGTCACAGGGCTAAGCCGCCGCCCCCAGTGACCCGTCAGGGAGGTGGGCGTGGGGTGCACCGGCAGGCTCGCAAACAAGGTGGTAACTCCGCGCCTAATCGGCGGAGCAAAGGAAAGACAACCTCTGTCAGGTAGGTGCAGGTTAGAAGTCAGCGAGAGCTCAGTATTAAAAGTAAAACAATTTTAAAAACATTTGCCAGTGACTGCGTCCATAGACACAACAGTGATTTTGGTGAAAGTTTCAGGGTCACGAATAAGGTAATCAACTCAAGAACAACAATATGAAACAGGTGGGTTGTCAATAAGAAATTCTGACCTAAAAGCATAGTGACTGGATGATTATTGTTCTGCATTGAAGAGCACTTTGTTGACCCAAACATTGGGAGGAGGTACTATGTTGATGCATGAATGAAGGACAGGTCCTATGCATGGTGTATGGCCTTCCCCGGTTCCATCATGCTACACCTCTGTTGAAGGAACTGCACTGGCTGCCAGTCCGGCAGCGTTCGCTTTTTAAGATGGGGTGCATGGTCTTTCAGGCACGACTAGGAATGGCCCCGGCCTTCATTTCCTCTCTTCTAACCAATTACGTTCCTGTCAGACACCTTCGTTCGTCGGATCAGGCCCTATTGCAAGTCCCCCGTTTTACCAGGAAAAAATGGGGAGGTTCCAACTTCTCTTATCTGGCTCCGGTATTCTGGAACTCCCTGCCGGATCACCTCCGAAATTTAAAACAATATTCCCTTTTTCGTAAGGGACTGAAAACTTTTCTGTTTACTCAGGCCTTCCCACTCTAATTGTTCCCATTCCTGTTTTATTGCATGCCGCTAAAGCGCCAAGAAACCGTAATGGTGTACGTTGCGCTATACAAGCCTTTTAAATTCAAATTCAAATTCAAATTCTAAAGTGTGATGAAACCACTGAAGGAAATGTTATTTACCTGTAAGTGATTATTTATGACTACTAGCAAAGGTCCCCTATGGGGGAACTCTTGTTGCCTTGTGAATTGGGACGCTAAACAGTGTTAATTGGAAAGGTACTCTGGGTTTGACTAGATTACATGCTGTGGTTGCCCAAGCTTTTCAGTCAAACTAAATCTACTAGGGGTTTATATAACTAACTTAGTGGTTTACAGGGAAAGCCAACTAGCAGAAGGCACCCAACCAGGAAGGCATAACAAGGGTTGACAGATTAGGCAAAACAAGATTTGCCTAAACACCAGAATATTGGTAAAATACTTATATGCACCCCGAGGCCAAGATAGAATCTTAGACTCATACAGTCAATAGTGATATAACACAGCTAAGACCCTTTTTGATGATCTTTACCAATTCCAGTGTGTGTGTAAAGCACTTTATCTATTTTGTGCACACAGCCTTTCCCATGCATGAATAAAGACAGAAAATTGGCAAGGTTTCAAGACTTCAAATTGCCTATGTCTAGAAACTGACTGAATGCTAAGCCTTTCGCTAGAGAGGGACTTGAAATTCTGAGAGAAAATTAAAAGACTGTTTGGGATGTGGTCTCAAAGAGGTTGTTGTAAGGAACATCATTTGTCCTGCATTTGAAGGCACTAGATGCTATAACCCCGGCACAGCGCTCCACTCTTACTTTGAATGGTGCTTTCTTTTTTGGCATAAAAAAAAACTATGTTAATGAGTTGTCAGCTCCTCCTCAAACTCATACAAAACACTTGCAGTGTTGATACACCAGTTAAATTGTCTTTATTCGCTTCAATCATAACAGACTGCCCGAAAAACTGCTCTCTTAAGTGTAAATACCTTTCTCATTTGTGAAACCAAGCAATTGCATAAAATGGATAGAAAATCAGCAAATGTACAAAATAAGTTATGCAAAATTCAGTTAAACTGAAAATAAAACAACTGAAACTGAGAAACGAAATGAAGCAAATGCAGAACGCAGTAAAGAAGCATGGGGGAATAAAGATTAAGATGATAGAAAAAATATAGTAAAAATAAAAAGTCCGCAGAAATCCATCTGCCTTGGACAGTAAAAAGGGAGAAAAACTAAAATGGCATCTCTTTGCTTTTTCCATTATATGTATGTGTCTATAAACACAAAGAAGGCTGCTAGTCACTTTAAAGCCATGGCTGGATAAAAGTGCTCCAAATATGGGAAATCAAACAAATCTGCTGTAATTTTTGCAATAATAAAAACAATGTAAAATCAAGTCTCTCAACTAGAGAATGCAAAGATGGCAAAGCTTCTGAATGTTCTTGCTAAACTGAAAGTTTTAAAACAGACATTTCATGATATATAATTTATGAGCCTGCTTGTCAAACAGAGGCAATAGAGAACATTTAAGCGCTACATTTTAAATGCTTGTGGAAAACCTTACCCAGACAATCTGGTCATTTCACGCCCTGCCAAGACTATTCTGCCCAGAGCTTGCGACATTCTCAGTAACATTCTTCCACTTTGGTAATAATCCTTAAGAAACAAGCAAAACAATTACTAACCGAACACAACTACTTCTGTAAGTAGTAGATCAAACTACTCTCGTGAATATTTGCATACCTCTAGCAGCTCTGAATGTGTACTCTTTGTATGGCGTGGGTGAGACAGACTCAAGAATGGACGGCTTACAACCAGGTAGCCCACCACAGTAGCAAGGTCTGAAAAAGTTTAATTTGAAATACAGTTACCCAAGGCAGTAGTGCACAATTCAATTAGTCAAGTACATGTTTGTATACTTTCAGAAAAATAGGGTGAATGTCACTAACTGTGCATTGGAGAATTGTATATGATTTTTAAGAAATTGAAATCCATACAGAACCAAATCTGTGAAACCACTCCCCCCGACGTGCTTAATCAGAATTTGTAAGATTAATGCATTTGTATAAACCACTTCATAAAATCATACAATGACATTACATAAATAGCATGTTAAGTGCATGCTTAAGAAGTTGGGGAAATACAGATATATTTCTGTCAGCGACACCTTTAGAGGAAATGAACATTAAGCATCAAGATCATTCTTCATGCTTTAGTTGAATTCTTTGAGCCACTTAATTGGAGGAATTGGTATGATCTACAATAATCTGATAATTCAAATTGATCAGAAGACCAGAAAAGGGAAGCCAGTGACACACTTAAGTATTTAACCCTCCAGATAAGCTCTCAGCAACAGAGCAGGGGTAGGTGTATTGCAACCTGTACGGTTGATTGGATATGCTAGTTTTGTGCACATGATTTTTAGGTTCTTGGAAAATACTTAGGTTTCTAAAATTCTGTAATCCAGCATATTCATTACAATACACAGATTAGTTGGTAATGGTTGAGCAAATTTTAAATAAATTATACTTTTTCTCCCAGAGGTAATGACCTACTTAAAAGACTTTTCAGTATGAACAAAATCCTAATCATATTTGCACTGCTTCATTAATGCTGGAACAAGACAGCTACTTTTGAAACCACAATTGGAACAAAATGTAAATGAGCGTTTGGACATTTGGCCAAAAATGCCAATTTTATCTGTTGTGCATTTTGGAAAGGGATCTTGCTGAACACAACTGTGTATTTTTTTCCATTCAAATTATAAAAATTGAGTTTAAAATGTGTTGTTGAAAGAATAAATGTGGAAAAGTGTGTTTGTCTCTATACATGTGAACTATATATATATATATAGTATCTTGTATCACTACTGTGTGAAAACATTACATTAACAATAACCAGTTTTAATATTGAAGAAAATCAATATATCTATAAAAGCACAACCAATTGAAAATGCAATTTTGGTCACTATTATTCGATGAGTGATCAAGGTATCACAAAGGCTGTGCTATATTTGCAAGGGATTGATCAGTGCAATTGAAAACTGTGACTTCATCAAATCAACACGACAGTAACACATTAAAATAAAATAAAAAAAATTACGTCAAGTATCATGAAAACTAGAACATGCTAGATTCTAAATTAATTTTGGCTTTCAGAGGGCTATGGAAACCTTTGACATTTAAATAGCGAATCCACACCACCAGGGTGTTTGCTTTCAAACTATCAGGGTTCATACCTATTTGGCTGTCTTTTCCAGTACTCATTTAAGTTTCAATGTACTTTCCTCAAACAAAAACTCTAAAACAAAGCTAGTTTTTGTTCATATTACTAGATCATGCTGCTTTTTACACATGCAAAGGTAAAACATTTGCTGGAATAATCTATATCTATTCTGGAAAAAAAAATTCCTCAATAGTTGTGTTTTCGTTTGAAGTTTAATTCTCCAAAACGAATTAAAATTTAATGTTTACAAAACGTATTAGTCTGAACATTCCGGCAAAGCTTTTTCCTGTGAAAATATGTGCCAAATATAAGCCTGTTTTGAGAGGAAATTTAAAGCTTTGCACATTTTGATTTTGTCACATGAGGTGAAAAGCATGAATTTCGCATAAACTGCATGACAACTTTAAAATCATGTTGGCCTATAGTAGTGCATGCTCATATTTTTCATAAAGTAAGAGAAGCTTCTAAAGAAAAGGAAGTAATGTATATGAAATAGGATACATAATTTTCGCATACTTATTTGAAATGGACAGAATTAACAATGATCATTCATACGAATTAATGCAATTAATATTCTAGTTATACAACATGAATTTTGCCACACAGTTTAATTAAGACAACGTTTGGCAACAGTCTTCTTCAGAGTGACTACTGAGTTCAGGAAGAGAAATGTTCCCTACGTTATGCTAGTTGGCATTGTTTGAAAGTGGTTTGGTAAAGATATTAGTTTTCATACCCTTAAAAACGTTGGCTGATTCTGAATGATAAAAATGTGTTTTGGGAGTGCATCTTATAGCACAGATTCTTGGTCCCCTAAATCACTGAAGGATAATTGAAAAAAAGGTACAGAGTCACTTTGAGTATCTTGGAATCATGGATGGGAAATATGTGGAAAGTTTAAAATCAAGTAATTTGGACTCTGATTGGAGAGTGCCCTGTGGAACTAATTATTACATATGCAAAATACCTAGTCTAAATTTAGAATTAAAATACTGTGAGAGCTCTTTATTAAACTAGTTGCTTGGAGATCACATGTAAGAAAATGTCGCCATAGAAAACATTTAAAGCACTTACATTTGGCAATGATGTTATCTACAAAACCCATGGAGAACCGGAATAAAATGAAGTTATGGAGATGTTCAACCTGTCAGAACAAATACAAGGTACACTTAAATGTAACAAAGAAACTCAACCTTCAAATCTGCATGCAAATACTTTAACTTTCTTTCAAAATGTACTCATTCTGGAGTGCGAATACTGGGAATGCATTCATTCACATTTCATTACGAACGTCTGCTGTGACTGTTACCAGAGAAGTTGAATGCAGCAATGCTCAACAGTAGAAGAGCAAGGTCATCTTCACTGCTGATTTTAGGCTTGGAAAAAGTCAACTTCCATGACTGTGAAGATGTTCCAGCAACAAATATACTCTCTTAAAGCCCGAGGTGTATCCAACCTATGCATCATATACACACTGCAGTGCAAATGACAATCAAAACCAACAAGAATGGACACAATATTTTGTTTTCATTAAACTGAAGATATGAAGACATGATATCCACATGTTTGGCAACTAAATCATGGGCCGTAGTGTAAAAATAATAAATGCATGCCAGTTTTAAAACTATTAGCTTATGAAATGTTGTCCGGCTAAATCATTTACTTAGTTTTGTTAATGTTTGGCTCCGCAGAGCATATGAAACAAAGCACTGAATGGAACCGTCATACTAAAAATAAAAAAAAGATGCTCATTTCCTAAATTTAATTGGGTCACCCGCGTGCAGTATTTTCTTCTCTTACCAATTTGTGAAAGGCTTTGTGAATAGTTTGTTTCTCCCTCATATTTCCGTTATAAAAGGCAATTTCTTCACTGAAAGAAAAACAAAAAGAGGACATTTACCAATGGAATCCATTTTAATACTGCATTATTTTAAATAATCTGCAATTGCTACAATATTTTCTGTTTCTCTATCATGTTTTGATGTGAAAAGCAAACTATCAGAATGCTGGCATACACAAATAGAATGGTGGTATGCCTGCTGCAGGTGCTTGGTTTGGAGGACAGTAAAACAGTGAATTTTTGCTAACCATTCAAATGAGAGAGGTTTTGAGTACTGAGTGGTTGGCTAGATTCTGGTGTACGGCGTGAGCAGCCATTGTCAGTCAGTTTCTTGGACCCTTATCAGATAAATTACAAGGCTGTGGCACCAAGGTTTGCCCAGCATAGAGTTGAATTTGAATCATTTCTTAATCTGGAGACAACGTTTGGTTATTGTACGTCCTGTATTTTTGCCAGGTTCAATACAGAGTGTCATAACAGTCTCAGTCACCCTGCGTTCTTCTATTTCAGGCATCTTGAAGTACCCTTTAACTACAATACATACATATTTGATAATCGGAGTGATAGTCATGGCTTTGGGATGGGATCAGTAAATTGCATTTTAACTTATGCTATCCAAGAGAATACGTCACATTAACAGCATGTGATAACAACATTTGCTTTGGTTATAACCATTGAAAGTTGTAAGTCAGGTGCAGGAGAAAGAGGCTGTAATTCTCTTCAAATATTCATATTATATTACGAACACGCTTTTCCCTGCACATCCAAAAGGAGGCACTTATCCATGTAAGTGATATGAATGGGTAAGAATCTAAAGTTTGCATCACAATGTGGCCTTTAAAAATCATGTTGGTTACTCAAGTGGACAAGATTGGAAAAATAATGCACTTGGAGAGAGCACATTTAAACTGTAATCCCTCAACCAAAGGGACATGATAAATACACATTTATTTGTTTGTAAAATCTTGTGATTCTAAACACTACAAATCAAGTTGATTACCAAACCAATGTTGCAAAAGAGAAAACAGTTACATTCATGATTTTGCTGGCCACTGTACCGCATTGCTTGGTCACTCCATTATGCTAGAAATGATGAGGGCAATTGTTGGGTTGTTGGATTGTTGGATTTTCCAAGTAGCTGGTTTGCCACTTTTCTGAGGGACCTTAGGACTAAGGAATGAACAGGGAGTCTTCAATGAAAGGCAGGGAGAGTAAGAGTAAATCTGATGCCATCAGTACAGCCTCCCTATCATACTTTGGGTAGCAAAAAGTAATGAGGCATTTTTACACAGACTTATAAAATCCTGTGTCAATGATGTATAGGCTTAACTGTATTAAATTTCCTTTTTAGGATTACAGAGGGGTTTCCTGGTTGGATATGCCTCTTTTTCTGGCCTCTGCCAAGTTCGCAGGGGGGGGCCACAGGCCAGTAAATAAACAATAGAGAGACAGCTATAGAGGAGATACCATATTGAAATTAAACCTTAACTAACTCAGACATGGACATCTCTCACAATATATGCACAGCCTGCTCTAACTGGCAAACAGGTTTTAGTCTTTTCCTTCGGCATTTATATCTAGAATGAGCACTTGAGATAAGGAACTGTGTTGTGGGCTCGGACCCCTAAAACATGTCTATACTGGATACCCTCCTGATTGGCCTACTCAACTTGCCTATAAGGCCTTCCTATATGGTACAGAAGTGTAAAAAGGGACTGTAAGTTAAATATCACTAGTGGACTGCAGCACATTGTGCCACCATTAAAGTGACAATGTAAAACATATCTTCAGACCTGATACTGCAGCCTGGGTACACAGTTTTAAAACTGCACTGCCAATTCAACCTGGCAAAGTTAAGCTTTTTCTAGGCCTAACCTTTTTTAATCCTTATAAGTGACCCCTTAGGTAGGCCCTAAATGCACATTGGGCAGGGTGCATGGTGGTTAAAGAGTGGCACATGTATACTTATGTTAGTTTTAGGTAGAGAGGGGCACTGTGGCATAGTTTACAGTAAAGCATTCAGAAAGTGCTGCAATAGTGGGTAGGAGCACCCCTGGTAACTTTTACCCAATTGGTAAGGGTGTGGCCAGAAGTACCCCCACCCCCACCCACAGGCCGGCACTAGGAATAATTGTAGGACCCGCCCAGTACCCTCTTAAAACATCTCTGGATTTGTGGAAGGCAGAAGGATTGCACATGCTGTTGTGCTCTGTGATGAGACACAAGGGCTGGACCTGCTCCCATGTATAGCTAGGACTGAGAAGTGGACTCCAAGGGTCAGTAGGCTGGTCTCCTGCGATGCTACAGGGAAACAAAACTGCAAGATGCCCCACTTTCCTGAAAAGCGCAGCTGGCCAGTTCCTACTGGACCTGCCCTGGACCCTGCTGTGGCTTCTGTTGGAGTGAGTCCATGTCCCTAAGTGGCATCCCTAAATCACTGGAGCCCTTACAAAAGTGTCCGTGTACTCCGCTGCCCAAACTGCAAAAGCTGGAATTGTAAAACCTTTTGCCAACTTTTTTCTCTATAGAACCGGCAGGAGACCGAGACTGCCATTGAGCAGAAGCCATCAATGTTTAAATCTGGTTGGATATTCCTTCCTAGTTTTGCCCTGCTGAAGATCTTATTTCCAGAAAGCTTTGTAAGTCTGAACATCTAAGGCTTCACCAAAAGGAAAGCTGAGCCAAGGCAGACTGACCGACTGCAAAACCTTCCAGAGCACAGATTGAATACTTCACTCACTTGGAGCTTTCCCACCTTCGTCAACTACCTCGCTTTTCAGCAACCCTCCCTTGTCAAGCCCTGATTCGGATTCAGATCGCCCCACAGAACTTGTCGATGACCACCTTTTATACAGAAATATGTCAAGGGGGGGGCGTTATCTGGCCACGCAGGAAGATGGCCGCCTGACAGAGAAGTTCCGCCAAGGGGCGGACCCCTGACGAGCTTCCTGCTCTCATCTGGTGGTCGGGATCCTGCCTTTCGTGCTTCTTTGCTGACGGAGGCTTTACTGAGCCTGGCGGTGGTTTTCCGAGGCTCAGCGGCGCTGTTCTTCTTTTCCGGCATGTCGTCACGGAGCCTGTCCGCCCTGAAGCGCGCACCGTGAGCTGCGCTTTGATGACACCGCGCCTCTCCTCAGGGTAAGCCGCGCCCCCTGCAAATCTAGGGCCGGGCTTCCTCACACTCTAGGCGCGCCCCCTCAGACGACGAGGCTGCGTTCCTCAACCTCCGGAGAACACGATGCGCCTAACATTGTGTATGTTCCTAATACACGGCGCCTTCTTTTAAAAGTGTTTTCAGGGATTTTGTTGAAGTCTAGTAAAAGAACCCCTTGAGACTTCCTTTCACATGACGTGCTTCACCATCTAGAGGCCCTCTGAATTATTTCCTACAGGATTTTCTGTTCTGCCTCCTCCAACTCAGCTTTATGTACCTCAGTGTGGTGATATTGCAAACATACGGAATACTACTGCTTCATGTTGGAATTTCGCAGGCAGGACTATAAGTACTATTTACATTTTTAATATTTCAGTTTGTCTTTCTACCAGTTATGCCTTCATGAAACTTTTGACTCTTATTCATAGGCACTGCTTCCTATATCAATACTACAAGCTCATGCTTTCCTTTGAGGCAGTCCTGGGTGTAGGATATTTCTCTTCTCTCACATGCTACCTCCTCCTTTGAGAAGCGCTTTACCCTCAAATTTAGTGTGCGCTTCTCAATGTGTATAACCACTTTATCGCCATTACATTGCTACTCTACTGTCGTACCCGTTTACTGTATTTACATGCTTTTGCTTATGAGGTAGTTTTGGTACGCAAGATTGCTTACTCCAACTCTTCACTGGTTTTGTGATCTACTATTTGCTATTTTGTGGCAATGTTGTAATAATTTTTCCTATTTCAGGCATTAGTTTTATGCTGTTTGTATTGGTCACTTTCTTGCTGTATACAATTTATTACCTCCTTGTTATTTGATACACCCCTGGCTTCACCATTGCCTCATATTCCAATATTTCCTCTATTCGCTATTGCAGACCACCACTAAAACGGTACATGGCCATGTCTAACAATAGGAATGGTGGTCGTGGGCCTAAACAACCACTTTTCAATGAAGTGGTAAAACAACCCTCTCCTTTGGCAGTTAAAGGTAATGGCTCTACGTCACCTCCTTCGTCGCAAGCTGCATTACCTCAGAGCGACAAGTCCTTGTCTGACACTATGCAACACATTTTGCAAGAACTTTCTGGGGTCAACCGACGGCTGGAGGGCCTGGATATTGCTATGACTTTATTGACTGCAGAAACTAAGTCTATCAGGGCAGAACTTACTACTTTTCACACCAGGATTGATGTCATTGACTCTAAAATGATGGACATGAGGGTCGACTGGATTCTGTTCAGGGTTCAGATCAAGACCTACTCTTCCTACACAGTCAGATCATCGATTTGGAAGATCGCAGTCGTAGAGACAATATCCGTTTTTTTGGTTTTCCAGAAAATAATGAAAAGCAAGATACGAAGTCCTTTCTTTGTGATGCCCTTCCCACTTTGACTGGAATTTCTTTTACTCCTCCTCTTGAGCTCCAACGTGCTCATAGACTGGGCCCACCACATCCTGGACCTTCTGCAAGACCTAGACCAATCATTGCTTGTTTCCTTCGGCATGAGCAAACTAGACAGATTCTATCAATGGCTCGTACACGTGGTTCCTTTCTGTTTCAGGGTCATACCATCTACATGGCTGAAGACTTCTCTAAAGAAACTAATGAACGGAGGAAGGCATTTCTCTCCATGCGACCCCAGTTACGTCAAATGGACATCAAATATGGATTATTTGAGCCTGCACGTTTTCGTATTACTAGGAATGGAGAGTCCAAAGACTTTTACGTTCCTGCACTTCTACAGCAGTTTCTGGATGGTATCAGGTCCGATGATATGGAAACTCAGTCTCCTTCAACTGCCCAATCTTCTCAATCTAAGTCCACATCTATGAATTTACCAATTTCTCATTTACATACCTCTCCCGACTCTAAACAACGTGGCAGAGATCTCACTTGTCTGCCTCGCTCTCAGGATGACAAGGATTCGGCTCTACGCTCTGTCTCTTCTCACACTAATACGAAGCAAAGAGACAAGTCTAGATCGCCTCTTAAGACGCCATCTGATGCCGACTGAATTCTTTTAAGGCTTTAATGCTTTATTACTTTTTCTTATTATATAAGCTTATAGCAGTGTTTATTATTCACAATGCTTGTGTTGCTCGCTTAGCTCACTGAGATTTTACTGCATGGTATAATCAGATTCTTTCCTTAGTGTTCTATATAGTGTTCTATGCCCTACTATTCTTCTATATTTACTACTAATATGTGATTTTCAGTTTTGTAGTTATTTAATCATTTTCAGGCTTTGCTTATTATACACTATAAGGCTATTATCCATCCCAAAGGAGATCTTTATTTCCCCCCTGTTCATTCCCCTAGCTATGGTGGTGTTCTTGTTGTTACGCTTATCGCTCAATGTTTCATTTCTTACTTACTCCGGTTTTATATGATGTCTCTTTGTTTCATTGTTCTCTATGTTTAAATTGTCTTTGATCATTCTCTTTTGTTTCTCTTCTGTTGTATGGCTTTATGGGTTTCCCTCCTCTTCTTCTACTTATTATCTCTTTCCCTCCTTTTCTATGACATTGTTGGTTTGTTCCCTTTCCGTGTTTTTTCCTTTCATTAGTTATGTTTTCTCTGCTTCTTGTCCTATTATTCTTGTCCAGGTTTTATTCTAAAGTCGTGTTCCCTTTTGTAGTATGATCACTTTTGTTCTCCGTTTCATATTGTGGCTTATGCCTTCTTGTTCTTTTATGTTTTTGCGTTAGGAGTTTGGCCTCCTCAGAGTCTTTATCTGATCGCAGGTTTTCCTCAAAGTGGTTCTCTCTCTCATGGCGGTCCTTTTTCCAATGCATTCCTTTTCCTGTGATGCTGTACTTGTTGTTAAAAGTTACATCATCTATTTCCTTCATCCCGCTTTGGATGGTTTCACGTATTTTTTCTAATAAGTTCTGCTGTTTTCTTATGCTTCTATTCATATGCTTTCTCATCTATACTTTCTATTTCCTTGTCTCCCCCCTCCTTATGATGGTCCCGGATTTCTCTCTTTATCTCACTTAACTTTCATATTTTTCACTCCACCTTTCACACCTCTTATATTTCTTATTTCATTTTCCTTGCTTTCATTTCTTTCTCCTCATATTCTTCTCTTATTATATGGTTCTTTTATCATGTCTTTAATGATTTCTCTAATATACTGACTATGTTTCATGAAAGTATTGTATGTTTTCCAAGATTTTATTGTTGCAACTATGTTCTAAATGCATTTCATATATTCCGTATGATCATTTACTCCCCCCAGATCCCCATTCTTCTTGGCTCAAAGGGGGTCTGGCCTCCCTTGGCGCTGCTGTAGGTGCACCCAGACCCGTAGTTAACAGTCTAGGTTTCTTTTTTCTTTTCTTTCTCTTTTCTCCATCTTTAATACTTATTTCTTTATTTCTATTTCTATTTGCTTTGTCTGTTCCAGTTTCACTCTACCTTTTTAATCCTCCTTTTTCTTTTCTTTTTCTCTTCTCCTTTCCCTCCTTACCCAGAGTAACAACTTTCTTCTCCCCTCTCTTTATTTATTTTTTCTTTTCCTTCTTATCTCCTTGTTCAATCCTATTGTCATGTCTTCTGTTCATCCGCTCTCGGTGATTTCCTGGAATGTTCATGGCCTCACCCATTATATCAAGCGCAAGAAAGTTCTTTCTTATTTGCATTCTAAACATGTAGATGTTGCCTTACTACAGGAAACCCATTTAGACTATGTTGAATCTAGTAAGCTTGGCAGGGATTGGGTTGGTAAAGTCATTCATAGCAGTGTTTCTAAGTCTGATCCCACCAATCCTAACCCTGTTCGTAAGTGTGGGGTTGCCATCCTTTTTCGGAAGTCACTTCCTTTTACAATTATCAAGACATGGTCTGATCCGGATGGTCGGTATGTATTTGTCAAGTTGAAACTTGGGAACTCTTTTATTTGTCTTGGTTCTGTCTACGCTCCATTAGGTCCCAAAAAACAATTCTTCCTTCGACTTAATCGTCTCCTCACAGAAATAAATGCTGCCCAATTTCTCATTGGAGGTCATTGGAATTTGGCTCCAGACACTGCCCTTGACAGAACAGGTTGACTTGATACCGTCAATGCATCCGATAGAGCCATTTTGCGGGACATTCTTACTAACACTGGTCTAGTTGACCACTGGAGACTCAGTCACCCACAAGATAAGGAATATACATTCTTCTCTTCTACTCACGGCACATTCTCCCGTCTTGACTACTTTCTTCTTTCGCAACCTACAGTCCGGCTAGTTACAGAATCGAAAATCCTAGAAGCAGCCATTTCCGATCATTCCCTCGTTTTCTTGTCTCTTGATTTGGGCCTTTCCCGTCCGGGGCGCAAGCCCTGGCGTTTAAATATCAATAAATATAAAACACCAACAGGTAAACTTCTTCTACAGTCACACCTGCCTGATTACCTTTTGAATAATGAGGGCTCAATCTCCTCTAGAAGAATGGTATGGGCAGCTGCTAAGGCTACTATCAGAGGTCAACTTATGCGAGACGCTGCTCTATATAACAAGGAAAATACAGCCAAACAAGCTGATCTGGAGATGGACATTTGCCGAGTTTCTCAATTATATGTTTCGAAACCAACACTTCAAAATCGTAAATTATTGGAGCAGGCACGCATGTCTCTTAATAGTCTTTTTACTTCTAAGGCCGAATATGCTTTACAAAAGATGAAAGGTCGTCACTATGAGCAGGGTGAAAAGGCTGGCTGGCTATTAGCTGCTCAACTACGTCAGAGGGAGGCTGTGTGGCAATTTCGGCTATTAAATCAAATTCTGGCGATATGCTTACTAGGCCGCAAGAAATCGTTGAAGAATTAGCTTCATTTTACAGATCTCTCTACTCACCAAGCACTCACGTAGCTACGTCAGAGATGTCAAAATTTTTGTATACGGTGAGTCTTCCACGACTCTCTGATAATGGTAGAGCTCTCCTTGAGGGAGCTATTACGAAGGACGAAGTTTCCTCAGCTATCACTGCTTTACCGTACCATAAAGCACCAGGTGATGATGGTTTCCCCCCTGAATTTTTCAAGTGAACTGGTCAGAGTATAGCTAATACTCTACATCCCGCATTTGTAGAAGCCACAGCGGAGTCTTCTCTTGGTTCTATTTCCAACAAGGCCATCATAGCGATTTTGCCAAAACCTGGTAAAGATCCTTTGTTATGTGCTAGTTACCGCCCCATCTCTCTTAAACTCTGATGTTAAAATTCTTGCGAGTATTTTAGCATCATGTCTTCGAAAGGTCCACAATTCACAAGTAGGCTTGTTCCCGGTCGTTCATCTAGGAATCATCTACGTACTCTCTCTCATGCTTTATGGTCAGCTAAACACCTTGCTCATGATGCCCTACTTCTTTCTTTGGATGCTGAAAAAGCATTTGACCGCATTGAATGGGAGTATCTTTTTACCGTAATGCAACAATTTGGTTTAGGCGACCAATTTATAGCTCAAGTGCGACTGTTATATGATAGCCCATCAGCTCAAGTTAATTGCGGTGGTTTCCTTACTGCCCCATTTCCAATCAGACTGGGTACTCGTCAAGGTTGTCCTCTCCCCTCTTCTCTTCCTTTTGGCAATGGAACCTTTGGCTGCTGCAATATGTCAATCGCCTGCAGTGGTTGGAGTTCCTCTTCCAATTGGGCATTCAAAAATTTATTTATACGCGGATGATATTCTTCTCACATTAATTGATCTTCCCCGCTCTCTTCCTGCTCTCCTTCGCATCATCAATGATTTCTCTTCTTTTCCCGGTTATAAGATAAACTGGGATAAGAGTGAAGCATTGCCCATGTCCATTGGTACTACAAAAGCTGCAATTTCTGGTTTCCCATTTCATTGCCAACCATCCCGGCTTAAATATTTGGGGATATTGATTAACAGGGGATTGGATAACATAGTTATGGATAATTTAACACCGTTGATTGCTCAAATGCAAAGGGATTTCGATAAATGGCAAGTCCTCGGCTTATCTCTCTGGGTGCAGGTTCAGGCGGTGAAGATGGTTACCCTACCGCGATTTCTTTATGTTCTAGGTATGCTCCCTCTAAACATTCCGATAACTATTCTTCGGTCTTTTGACTCCAAAATTAAACTTTTTATATGGGGTACGGCTAAACCGCGTCTTACCTTGGCCAAATTAAAATCTCACCAATTATACGGGGGCTTGAGTCTTCCCTCTATCGAGTATTACTTACTCGCGCTTCATCTTTCACAACTTTCCTTCTTTTTGCCTAAGTCTAAAGACATACCTCAATGGGTCCCACTTGAACGTCACATATTAACTTCCGGTCTTGGTTTGTCCCTTTTATATGGCAAGGGTTCTAGTCCTTCCGATCCTAAAAACCCTATCTTATCTGCTATGCATAAATCTTGGCAAAGAAGTCATTGTTTACTTAAATCTAATCCGCGGCTTCACATCAAAGCTCCTTTATGGTTCAACTTAGCTATTTGGGTTCGTGGTCGCATGTTATCCTGGCCTCTATGGCAGAAAGCTGGTGTTCACTCGCAGGACCAACTATTTCATAATGACAATTTTAAATCTTTTTCCCAACTTAGTGAGGAATTTCATTTACTATCCACACAATCCCGCCAATATACTCAGCTTCAACAGGCCATCACAAAACATTTAGATTCTCCACCTGAACTGTTGACCGCATCTCCTATTTTGTCTTATTTGCATTTGTGGGAAAATTTCAAAGGTGTGTCGTCCGGTCTTTAGAAGACTTTCCTGCATCCTCTTTTTTCGCAACCCCTTTCAACAGCTTTTCAATCAAGATGGCAATCTCGCCTATCAGTTACATATTCTCATACTCAATGGGATCAAATTCTGGAAGGTTTACATAAAGGTGTCAGAGAGGCCGTCTAAAATTTTGCATTTTCAAAATCATCCATGAATGGCACTGGTCTCCATCTAAATTGCATCATGATAAATTGGTAACACATTCTTTGTGTTGGAGATGTTCTGCTTCTGGTTGTGATATCACGCACATTATTTGTGAATGCCCCTGTACTAGAGCATTCTGGCTTTTGATAAGAAAGACTTTGGCTTCTGCCATGTCACTACCATTACCCTTTACTTCTGCAAATATTATTTTGCATGATTTTCGAGGTCTTCCGAAATTGTCTAAACCACAGACCCGTCTTCTTTATACTGCTTTGGCTACGGCCAAAATTTGTATCATACTCCATTGGAAGTCTTCCTTACCTCCTTCCCAGGAAGAGTGGCTAGTGGCTATGGGACAAACAGACTCTTATGAACGTGTCATTTATAACTTGCAAGATCAGGCTTCTGTTTTTCTTCAAACATGGTCCCCATTCCTAGACACCACGGTGGATGATGACTGTCTCTATTCCTTCCTCTCCCACGTCTGTTATGCCTCCTTGGTTCACTCCTCCTGTTTTTTTTCTGTTCTTCAACTCTTCTCATAGGTCTTGGTTTCGCCTCCTTTTCTCCTTTCTCTTGTTCCTCTGGGGTTTTCCTTTCTCTTTTCTTTTCTCTTTTTATTCCTGCTTTATAGTTCATTGAATATTTGCTATTTTTGATTATTCACATTTATTATATGTTATGTATTACTATATCATTTTCTTACTTGTATTATGCTTCATTTATCAATGCCTTATTTTATTCTATGCTTGCACATGTAAGTGTTTTTGTATTGTCATCTAAAAACTTTTTAATAAAAAATTTCAACACACAAAAAAAGAAATATTTCAAAGTCCAAAGGTAATTTTTTGAATGGGACCTACCTGGGTCTCGTATCTGACCCACTCTCCTTCTTGGTGGGCCTCGAGCCTTACTTTTGACTCCAGCCAGCACGAGCAGATGCATATACGGTTGAGGCTTTGATGCTAAAACTTAATTCAAACACCTTAAAAATTCATATAGCTGGTTCACCTTATTGGATTTTTGTCATTTTTGTCTCTTCTGTTCATTAAAATATTCTCTATTTTTATAAATCTGAGTGAGATTGTTATTGTGCTGTGTTTGACTCACTGTTTCAGTGCTTCTAAATATTTTACTCTTTTTTTTAAAAGTTAAATCGGTCTACTCTGTGCCATAGCAACAAGGGGTTAAGCACAGGCTTAAATTACTGCAACCTTTACTGGACCTCACAAGAATAGTAATATTACTTGAAGTGCACTATCATTCACCCCAAATAATAATCCACTGTTTCACAGCAGGGTTTAAAACTATGCTTTTTAGTATGGCCTATTGTGATGACTGAAATTAAGACATTACATTAAATCCTTTTTCTTTTGGTCCATCCTTTCATTAATTCATTCATTTTACACCTTCTTCACCCATTGGCCTTTATTTAACACATCTACCAATTAACTGACATTTTCAGATGTGTCTGCAGCTGTGCGCCTTACACCATTAGATAATGTATTCGTTTATGGCAACAGAATAAGTGGGTAGAGGGAACGCAGCAACACGGACTCCACAAAATGCTTGTTACAATTTATTGGTCTTTTTAGGCCTGTCAAATATTTGGAGGGCGAGAAATTGATCAACAGTAATAAAATTTCGTATTTGATAGCATGAAGCACAATAACGCGTAACAAAAAATATTCCCCACTACAGACCAAACTGCCTCTTTTTAGGGGATCACACAGCATTAAAATGTATGCTATATCCTTCGGCACAGATTACCAATACAATATGCATCTATGTTGCCCTCTATCAGCACTTGTAATTTAAGCTATTTATTATACTTTCAGCCAAACTAAACACTGTCTCCACCCACGTTCATCTTAGATGTGTGCATCAGAACAGCACCCCATACTACACACAAGTTGTTACACAAGTTGTTACTAGAGCGGTGTATGGTGGCTTTACCTCTTACTGAAGGGTATTCACTGCCCACCAGATATGTAGTGTACCGACCTCTTTCACTCGCTCCAAGAAAGCACATCCTCAAAACAGGAGAAAATACAGAGATCCACTGGAGTCTGCCCAAGATGGCACCTGCTCTGTTCTACTAAGATGCCTCAAAGTCCTCTACTGTTGTTGCTGATCGACCTTGAATTGGACTAAAGTACTGATTTTGGCAAAGCCATACCAGCTGTTTCAGCTTAAAATGTTTATACAATCCTAAAGATACTACAATTAGAAATGAGAATTATACACTCTCCTGAAAAATAAATCGGAGTTCTATCTTCTAACGTAGGAAGTAAAATACCGTTGCTTCAAAAAGTGTCAGGTACTATGATCAGGAGCTCCGTTGTTTAGTGGCTTTGCCGAGGTTGGTCAAAACCACAGGATTGACTTTCTTTTCAGTAAGTTTCAAGACAAAGTTCCATCTTGCACACATTTTCATATTTAATAAGCTTTTCACATAATGTACTACTGGCAATATTGAAATTAAGCTGCCACTTCGGGCATGGTTTCTTTGGCTTTTCTAATTCATAACAAATTTAGTGCATTAATTGGGGAATGAGAATTTCATTCACAAAGTGAAAAAAGGGTATAGCATGTTACAAAAAATGCAGCGTTTTTCCAGCTAACCTTTATTCGAATTGCAATACCTGTTTGTGATAAGCCGCGAGTTGACATATCTGTATTCTCCTTCGTATCTTTGCTCTGTGATGGTCATTTTCCCTATAGGTCTCCTGAGGCGTGTAAGGAACAGTCCCGATACAACCAAGTAGGCCATCATACTAGCAGGCCCCTACATAAGTAGAAAAAGATAATAAGGAAAAGGACACAGAAACGTGTTCGTAAATAGACATAATACGAAAAGGTTAACAAAGCTAGCTTTGTAACAGATGACAAATTCATACTTGAACTAAATGCAGGATGGGGTGGCACAAACAAGTATATTATCTTCCTTCTACAAGAGTAAAATCATGGGATTTAACCAGAGGAACAATATATGCATTTATTGCCACACTAGCACCAAGCACATTTTATTGTGCAACACTGGTGTTTACTCACATAGTAAAAATACTACATTTTGAGCACTTTTATAAAAAAAAGGCAGTGGTATGAAAACCCATATTTCATATAAAGGATATAATGGTAGCCTTTGCAGAGCTTCTTCATTGGCCATTGTTAAATTATGGAGTACAATGTTCAAATATCTTGGAACTTAGCCATTATTAACTGAATAATCACCAGTAAAGTTGTAAAAGCCAAAACATTATAAATGAAATCAAGGTGAACTTTTCACTGTGCAGTGCCAAGAGCACATTCAACAGCCTCCGGGCACAACCTCTTAATGTTGTTTAAGCAACAATCTAGCCCTGAAAAGAAACCATTCCAATTGTAAACAGGGTCCAGAGTTAAGCAGCTTCAACAGTCTGGTAACTGTTCACACTTGCTTATTTAACATTCTTTTTATGACAGTTAAACATTATAAGTGCAATTAGCACCCATTGCTAGTTCTACCTTCCTAGCAGATATTGTATTTCTACAACCATAATGGATTCTATTAAAAGAGGTAAATTCAATCATATAAGAATTTAATCTTTTTATGCCAGCCAGGAATACACAAAGATATTCTTGGTAGGTGTAAACCCATTTGCTGGTCCAGAGCTCTCCAACAAATTATGGATATTTTCTCAGCTATAACTCGCACTCAAGGGGTGGGAAGTAGGTGTTCTAAGGAATGGTTTGCCTTTTAGAAAGGGCCACTATCTAATACATTTCTTGGAAGCCCCAAACTATACATTTTAACTTCAGCTTAGGGATGGAGTAAATTGTCTTCCAAGTGGGAAGGGAAATGGAGCAACATCAAATTCGATTGATAGGTAGAAGGAGGAATGTCTCCACAGAGAAAAATGGTCTCACTTAGCAAAATAAAGTGTGTTTGCACAGGTGACCCATTTTTTTGCCATGCTTTGGAGAAAATCTGTACAACGAGAAGAGCTATTTATTTATTGCATGGGTAATAAAAACATTTGCAAGACAAACAAACATAGGATAAAAGCAATACAGAATCAAATAGTAACATGATACAAAAAGATTTCATTTAGAAGTTTGAAATTGCTGTAGAACACAGATTAGTTTAGAAAGTGCCAATGTGCCTATGCAGAAATACAAAAGTGCCAATTTGACGTTTATATGTGTAGATTGTGTTCATCCTAACAATTCGGATTATTATATATTATGCCTAATGAAAACGAAGCATAATATAAAGATGGCGTGAAAATGGTAGTACAACTGGTATAAACAATTACAGAAAATAAGCATTACTATGAATAAAGTTCATCTTGAATCATCTTTGGGCGGAGAAATTGTATGCAATGGAAGACAGAAAAAGCACTGATGTCAGGCTTCATTTTCTATGGGCCTTAAGCATGGGCAAGAATATTGACATGAAACTTAAGTTATCTAACATTCAGTGCCATATTTAACGGATTCAAGGCTGCTGTACCGGCCTGCAAGATCCAACTTTCAGGGTATTAAAAGGCCTGGATGGTAAAGCCATCAAGGAATGAGAACGCTGGCCCAGTGCTTCTCTGTCCAAGAGTCTGCCCATGAACCATGCACTGATGTTCCACACTTTATTTTTTAACTCATTCTACCTAGTGCCCAAAGACTATACCTCCCAGATATGTAGGTTTTTAAGCAGGTTTCCCTGTATCGGGCATGAGCAGCCTTGATCCCGGCACTGTTTAGCTCATTTCATAGCACATCATTGAGAGTGTTAGAACTTGCTGCTCTGATCTCGGGACAACTTGATAAACGCGCTTTTCCTAGAAACAAGTTGCTTAAGAAGTCCAAATTCCACAGATATATGAGCCCGCAAATCAGATTATGGTAGTCGTAACACACATTTTTTAAATTCTTATCAATGCATCCAGCAGCTTAGCATCACTTGCCACCAAGACTCTGATTCCGTATGATAGGACTGGTGATGTCTTTGCCTGCATACCCTGGAGGATCGGTTTTATGCTAAGGCCCCAAAACACTTTTACTGAGCTCAAAATGCAGCTTGCAGGGCATGGGTCTTGTTTCTAATGCATTACTTTTGTTTCTGAAAGGTCTGTCTTGAGTCTAAACAGAACCCCAAGTATTAACATTCTGGGACTTTCTCAATGTTCGTGCCGCCCATCTGCCATGAGCCTGGATTGCTCAGTCATTTTCTAAAAATATTTTGTTTTTCTTCTAGGTTCACCTCTAACCTGTTTGACTTTGTATATTCTAAAAGAGCACAGACAACCTCTTGTTCAACTTAGCAACACCAGGTCGTCTGTACAAAGATTAGATAGGGATTTATTTCCAAGTATAGGAAAGTGGGAATTGACTTTTTACAGTATCCCGGTAAGGAAAAAAAAATGAACAGGTTAAAAAGCAAGGGGGCCAAGAAGCAGCCTTGCTTTAAGCCTTCCATGGCTGCAATTCTTCTTGAATGAGAGCTACAGTCATCCACTTTTATCAGCAACCAAGTCTCGTAATATAGAAATTCTATCACACTCAGAAGCTCTGGATCCTGAAAAATGCTGCCTTGAAATCTGCAAAGCCCACATACAGAAGCAAGTGCGTCTGTATGGTGCAGGTTATAAGCATGGAGAGGCCATCCGATTCCATAGGCGGCCCTATTTTGGTGGAATTCTGCTTGATTCATGGGGATAATCCTTTGAGTCTTGACCCATGACTCAAGGCCTTTTAAACAGCAAACCTGCAAAATGTTTGAACTAAATATCAATTAATGCAATCAGATGATAGTTACTAGGTTTGCAGGATCCCCAGCTTTAACAATTGGATGGATTATCGAGCCCCTCCAAGACTCGGGAATGTCTTCTGTCTGCGGGATATATCTATACAATATTGTGAGCCTATTACCCTACACCTTAGGGGCCTTTTTGAACAGAGCCTAGGAGCCCATTCAGGCTCGGAGCACAATTAGTCTGTGATTTGATCATTTGTTTATGAATATCGCTACGGATATAGTCGTTTAAGCAGGTTTTTGATTGATTATGGTCAGTTAAATCAATCAAGCTGCTATAGTGTGCTAAGGTGACTGCTGCTGAATACCCCAATTTGTGGTTTCACTTTGGACTGCTGTGCACGAAATTTAGGGGCTTTCATCCCAAAAGCTGTGTGGACTTATTATGCCATTTAACGTCGTTTATGCTGCATTTTGTCAGGCATGGGGAGGCCCCAAATGTCGAGAAGTACACCCAAGCCTGCTTGCTAATGTTTAGATTATTGGCCTTACGTGGCTTATGCTCCGATATATTAACCATCCGTCAGAGGTGTGCCGAGTCTTTCCATTTACTGGTGTTGATGAGCTCTGAAGAGTAATCATAATTTGATTTTTAAAGGCCTAAAGTTCCTTTTCAGTTTACTCCTCTGAAAACTGTCTGCCACTTTTAGATCTTGACATTGTGGGTTAGTTCTTAACTGGAGCAAAAACCTGCTCACATTTTTCTTAGACCGCCTCACTTCGTGAGGCAACCACTGTTTCTTCTAAGTCTTCAGGGTATAGCCAATAATGTGATATTCACTAGGATATTTAGTGAGGATGTATCTTATTTAGGTCCAGCAAGCCGACTATAGGGTGCTCTACATCAGGATTACTTAGCATAAAGTTTACGCAACTATTAAGAATTTCTGGTGCTATTTCCTCTCCCCATCTTACCCTCCTTAGGTTTGCATGTATCCATTGGACAGAAGGGCCTTTGACTCGGATAGGACTGGGATATTTGCTACCAGCGTAATGCCCTGGGGTAAGTGGTCACGGTCCAGATGTTGGTCGATACTGAACTGTTGGATTAGGCTGAACAAGGCAACATTCACCAGTGTGCAGTCCAAGTACGAGACACAATCCTCCATTATTCTGGTCCATGTTGGTGGATTTTTCGCCAGGAAACCTGCCATTGACAACTGTGAGGCCTGCGGCCTGAAGTGAAAAACTCAAAAAGGGCCTACCCTAGTCTGTCAGAGTGCTTTATTGATGCAAAAGATTGCTTTGGGATTAAACCTTGAATGCCCATCTCACATTGATGAGTCTCTTCTCCTTGGGCGTGGAATAGGTTATGGCTGAAATCCCCTGTTAAAATCATGTATGCATTACAGTAAACCGCTTTCACATCCACTGTAACTTGACATAACTTTCCAACTACTATTTTTTTTAGGTCGAGCATTCGAGACCTCTTGTATATACTTTAGTATATACTTATATGTGTATGTACTTCGTGGGCTCTGGAGATCAGCCCTATGACTTGTCTGCTTACAGACTTTTTTTCTGTTCAACTGGCTCTATTTAACTGTCTTAATAGAAAACGACCAGTAGAGGTCAGTAAAATACCAGATTTTGCTTTCTACTGAGGGACTTTCTTGTTTTTATTTTTCTGGCAACTGCCACTATTTAACTTTCTTGATAGAAAACGTCCAGCAGAGGTCAGTAAAATACCAGAATCACTTTAGCATTTTCTAGATTCCAGTAAGTAGAAATTGTCTTACACAAGCACCCGTAGGCAATATTTTTTTTAAATTGTGTATTTTCAGTGATATGATTACCGAAGGCCCTGATTTTATATTAAAAGCAGAGCTTTGGACCATACCATTCCCCGCTGAAAGGCAATATTTCTCTCCATGTGTTCCCATACGTGGCGTGTCACACAGTTTGGTGCTTACTTTCCCTCCATGTTAAAGAACAGTAGATGTTTCAGGACCCAGGCTAATGTGCTGAATAGCTAAATACATATAAAGTCCCAAAGGCGAGACAAGATTGCATTGCAAATGCTTGTTTCTATTGGGCGAGGGTTTAAATAGATGTTTATAATGATTAGGGAGGGTATTCCCTTCTGCCTTCCAAGAGCACTGCAAGGAAGTCAGGCTCTGTTAGCGTGAAGTGAGAAACTTTTACGTTCATGCCAGAGCTGATATATATATAGAGATGTCCCTCTGGGATGGCCAAACTGCTTTACTTTGATAGTAAAGTATTTTCATGTGTATTCTGTAAACCTTATTACGGAATCGGGGTTGGAGACCAGGTTTCTTGGTGGGCTAGAACATGGAATTGCTACCAATATGTTAAAGTTTTCATCGTCGATTTTGCTGCATAAACCCCAGAGATTCCATGAACACATTTTTTATTCCCTTAGTTCCTGCGGCTGGGTGGCGTTTGATCTGATTCAATTAAAACTTTAATTTGTAGACAGTGCGACTGCGCGCCAGTTCAAGTCTGAAGTGTGACAGTTTAATTGACCAGCCCTATGCCCAGTCACCCCTGATTGTGGCCATACGAGGTCAGGGTGCTATCACCAAGGGACGCAAGGAACAGTAATGAAGACTGCCTCACAGCACTTCTCAAACTAGAGACCGAATTGAGTATCCCCCGTCAAAGAGATAACTGACTTGGTTTGGAAATATGCATTTCAAGAAAACAAATTATCTTTATACTCCAGTTCCTAAAGGTGGCTTTATACATATATATCAGTTTGGCATAATGGTGCCAACAGTAGGCTCAGTTTGTTGAAGTCCATGTGGTGTTATAAACTCTATGGATGCTATATCTCCAGATCTTAAATCTGCTAGCCCTGGATGTTCACCTGCAGCCGGAGGATATTGGTGTGGCTTAGTACATCCTGATTACCCTAGTTTTGCATTCTGTGTATCTTAGTATTTTGTTTTATTGGGGCAGAGATGCCTGGTCATTGCTTAGCCTGTGGACCCGGTTTAATTTCTCCTGTTTTTGAGGCAGAGGATGCTCAGTAGCTTGTAGAAGGGATTTTAAACGTGTCTTGTTACCTTTATATAACGACCTGTGGTAACCAAGTCCCCATTTTGGACGCCCTCAGGCTTGTAAATTGGTTCTTGACCCTCATTTAGCAATGTTACCGCAGATATTTTGGGCAGCTCGATGTTGGCTCATTCGGTTTGGGTATCAATGGTTGCTGATGTGGTTACTGCCTCTGATGGAGGGCCGCTCAGTCGTATAATCTTATATGGATGGGATTCCACCTCCTGTTGGCCATGCAGCAGCCTTTTATGGCATCTCCTCGTTCTTTGGGAACCAAATACTTGATGCTCTCTTTACTGAAAACTGGAAAAAACGTCCCCATGTTCTGTGCTATAACTGGTGAAGAGTGTCTGTTTCTGCCCTTGCACAGTTTCTTTCTCTCCTACTTGCATAATCATGGGGGTCCTTAGAAATGGGCAAGCTGGAGTTAATCTAGTGCCCCCTGAAGTTGTTTTTTGGGTGGCTTGTCGGCCGACCACAGTGAGGGGAGCCCGCTTTGCCTCCTCCTTCTGTAAGATTTCATCCTACATATATTGCACTAGGCGTGCAGTTTAAGTCTGACTCAAACTAGTAGCCATGCACGTTTGTCAGAAATCTGGCTGGAGGGTTCAACAATGTCTAGAATTTCTTCCAGGTTCTCTGCGACATTAATTTCCACTATGAAACTTAATTTATTACAGTTTTTTCCCCCATGCTTGTTTCTGAGTTGCAGTCAGTCTTGTGACAATTTCTGGTTATTGATTGGTTCGATCTTCCTTTCCGTGGGTTTGGGCCTGCCCAGCTTAACTTCCTCGAGGAGGCCATTTATAATGCAGGGGAAGCTGGTTAGCTCACACAGTATGGGTGAGCATGTACAAGGAGCGCTACGTTATTGTAGCCTGAGCTCTAATAATGAGTGAAATTAAGAAGTCTCATCTTATCATCCATCCCTGCTATGAAGACAGCAAGTGCGTTAAGCAGGTTAACTTGAATTTCCATTTATCGGATTGGAAAATATTTGCTGCAACTGTTGCTTGCTTCGTGTTCAAAAGGACTAGGAGCTGGCTGGGTTCTGAGTCTCCTCCCTCAGTTAGGGTTGAAATATGCAAGCCTGAGTAGTCATTTCCTTGCAAGGAAAGTCATGTTTTTGTGTAGCGTGCAGAACTTTTAGGCTTTTCCCCAATATGATTTCCAGAGAGTCCATGTTGCTATTAGTGGCTTTATTTGATGATTACATTAACAAGTACTCTGGGTATTGTGCCTATTTAGGATTTTGCATAGTTGAACTGGAGAAATCGATTTCCCTTTTGGGGAATAAGGCAGGTGGCTTTTCTACTGATTCTTGCCAAGTAGCTGCCATTTTGCCTGCAGGTGAAGGGAGGATGTCAGTTACACCACCAGGGAGGCACTAAATCCTAGCTCGCCTGCTTGATCTGGTTCTTGTTTGCACAAGGGGTAAGCACTTTCTTGAGACCTTAGGCGACTTGATCTTAATTCACTCCTGAGGTTTGCTAGGCGCGCTGAAGATGTAAATATTATCTAAATTATGTATTTCCTTGGGCCCTTGAGCCCGGGTTCGTAGATCGATCACACACTCTGCTCTGTGAAGCATGCTGTATTCAGGTAGGAACTTGAAGTTCCGCCCACTCTCCACCCATACATTTCATTGGCTTGCGTCATTATCCACTGTACACTGTGGCTGTTCATTGGTCAATAGGCTTAGTAGTCCCTCCTTAGTACCACCTGTCATTTTGTAAGCTCCATGGTGACATCCCCTGTTAAGAGCGTTCTTACTCAATAGGCTTTAACTACAGCCTCTTTCTCAAATAGCTTTGTCCTGCCTGCTGCTGCAGACAGGACATGCTCCCTCCTAAGGCTTTAAAACAAATATTTATAGCATGGGCGTTGAATGCATTTGCAATGAAATAGGTCTCGCATTTGTGAGAGTTTAAGCTATTGGCGTTGTAAATGACAATGCCTTTTATTTATCTATTTTAAAAACAACACAAAAATAAAAGGCATTGCCATTTACAATGCCAGCAGCTCAAACTCGTAAATGCGAGACCTACTGCATTGCAAATGCTTGTTCTTCCAGCCGTGCGTGTCTGAGGGGACATGGTTTTAAAGAACAAATACCCTTGGCGAGCTCACCGTTCGCTGGGTTTAAGTCCTCACTTCGTTGGCCATCCATGTCTTTCACACCTGTGATCGTGTCCTGCAATCTCCCGCACTTACTTGCTGCCATAAACTTTGCTCGAACTCCACCAGATGGCATTGCAAGAGAAGACGTCCTGGGCGTTACATATGAGAGATGGTGCGCAGAGTCCTCGCTCTCGGTGCAGCGGTTACATCCACACTGCAGAGGTGCATCTTGTTTACCCTGTCTGATATTGCAGACGCCGCCGCACTCCCCCGAAGGGGGGGGAGGCTCAAGGGCCGGCGCCATAACCCACGTAGAGCCCCAGTGGAAGAACCGGTTCTGGGCACCCAGAAGCGGCAGGAAGGATCAACACCTCCCAAGGGAACATCCGGTTGGCACCAAGGATCCCCCTAGCCAATAGGGGGGACCGCTTGGTACGAACCCCCCAATGGGGGGGCAGCTGCGCGTAGTGGACGAGCAGAAAGGGGGATATAAGCCGCCGCTCCCCCAGATAGCTCCTAATTTTGTGGAGCGGGGGAAGCGGCGCACCTGAATTTTTGACCCACCCACCCACACCTAGGAACCAGCAGTTGTCGCAGTGCTGGACAGCAACACAAGCATGGGCGGAAATTGTTACAACGGATGGCTAAGGAGACACACCAACAGGGCGGTGTGTAGAAGTAGGCCACTCGTTTTGTGATGCCGCACGGCAGGGTGAGGTGGCCGGGCCAAGGATGGGAGTAGCAAACGGAGACGGCGCTCGCGGCCCAGACCCGGCCGGACGGCAGGGCACAAAAAGGTAGCGAGTTGGGCCTAACTCCTTGGAGAAGCTACCCCTCCCTACACGCAAAGGGCGTGGGTGACCACCCAAATTGTGGTCCCAGAGGTAACACGACAAAGTGTGATGTATTCCTATAGGTTCTGTATCGATCCCCCCATTCCTGACCCTATACTGGTTAACAAGTTAACTAGCAGCCATCCCATGAGGCAGAAAACCCCCATGATGCAGGAACCGTTATCTGATAAAGCCACACTACGGCACAGGAACGTGTTATCTGATTAGGTCATAACGCTTGCCATCTAATTAGACAAGCGATATTCCTCCAGCCCCTGATAAGGCATACGGAGTTCTCAAAACAAATCAAACCTATGACAACCTGGGAAAAACCCTGCGGCCATTGTTTTGATTTCACCGAGAACTTCAGCAAAAGAATGTGCTAACGACCAGGTCGTATGACATCCTTATTGACGTATCTATGTCCATCCTTACGTCAATCTCGGCACCTTAAAGGTATAAATATTACCGATATTGCCCTATGCAAACACACGCGGTGGTGACGAGATCGGAGCAGCCAGACTTGCCGAAGCCCAGAGCAGACCCCGCTGGCGCAGCCCCGCCTTTCCTGACGCGTTGAGAACGAGACGCTGCTTTCTCCTGCCGAGAAATCCAGCTCCGGCGCTTCCGGGTAGCCCTCGCAGGCAGCCTGGAATATCGAGACCAGAGACGAGAGATACCATCCCTCATTCATCCTAGATTCCAGGTACAGAACTGAATAACCCCTTGCAGAGAATTCTTTAGTCAGTCACTTGGCAAAACAAACTTAACTTAAACTGTAACTTTCTATTCCCGCCCACGTATTAGGCTTAGGTCAGGTACACGGGGTAGGCGTAGTTAGAAACACCAGTTGAGTACGATTAGTCAAATGTAAATGTGTATGTATTCATTTTTATTCATTTTATTCATTTTAAACCTTCATATGGCTTAGAAACCATATCAATGTTTTTACAGTATTATTTTATACTTCTGCTTTTATTGTATGCACTTTACTTAACCATAAGTATTGCAATAATATCGATCCATTTCTCTTGTATGAGAAAAGAGACTGATCAATAAATAACATCTTTTATTGGACACGCCCGTCTCTTCCTTTTCTCTACAATCTGGTGAGACTAAGAATGCACGTACTGACTGAGTAAAATAAGTCGTCTTTTGTTTTCACACGACTCTAGAGATACACTCTTGATTAGGGGAGAGCGAAGTTGTCATGTTCTATGGTTGTCAGAAACTAAATCCCTTCTTGTCTATCCAGTGAGGTTCAACTCCTCCTTGCCTATTCGAGAAAGTTTCTAGTGAACTCTGAGCTAGCTGGCAAACCCAAAACTTTAAGTCTAATATCGACAGTAGTAGACCTAGTTAACGTCTGGTCTAGGCCTATACTATTGAAGGTATTATTCCAATGCGCAGAGCCTATTGGGATAATAGGAACTACACTACATGGCGCCCAACGTGTTTGGAAGGGCGATAAAACTAACGTAAGACATTTAGAGTAACTCAGTCGTGCTTTTTCACTCAGACCCCTTTTTTCCCATAATACTCCAAAGACGTCTGGAGTGGGTAAAAGGTAATATCCGCCAGACCTCGCAGGAGGAAACTCCTATGTATGGTTCTTGGTTTAGTCAACGTTGAAGGATACACTGTTCCAAAATATTGTGCATCTAATCTTTGTTTCCATAAGAAACCTGATCTGCAAACAAACTAAATAACGTTCCTGTCGGTAAAATGGGAGACAGTGATGACGAAAGAGAGACAGTTAGGATAGCAACTGAACTCGCAGCTGCTGATAATGCACTGCAAGACGCAGACCCGGATATAATACTCATCCCGGTCATCAAGAGGAAATCTATAACTTTAAAACTTATAGAAAATGGACTGACACCTAGAGGTGGCACAGTCATATTCGTGATTGAGGCACACGAATATCGGCAGACAGAGGTATGTTATTCATGGATACACTTTCCAGCAGCAAATGCTGTAACAAAGTACTTCCACTATTACAAAACAGAGGACCCTCCTAATGAGTACACTCATTTCGAGGGGGTGGAAGTACCACTTAAATTTCAAGAGCATCTGCTCTTATTTAATGGCGCCCTAAAACATAATAATCACATCACCAGGCTCGGTCCATTAGGTAGACCAGGAGCAACGTGGCCGGTCCTAGCCGGATACACACCACATCCAGACATCAATGGGATGTCTCAAGCAGAGCTTTTAACACAGCTAAAACAATTAATAAAATTACATAGACAATTAGTCCAATACGTGACGCGGACTTCAACAATTCAACCAGCAATTAAAATTCCACAGCTGACCCCTTACCAGGGGAACACAAATAAAATTACACCACAGAACATACAGTCCTGCCTAGGTAAGGTACCAGCTAAACGGGAACAAATACCATTCTGGTTAGCACAAAAAAATCACCCAAATAGAGGTGGTGTTTCCAGACACCACCCCGTTAGAAAAACACAGGATTCTGACTATCTGTCTTCCAATGGGAATCGCACCACACGTGGAGGACTGTGACACTTGGGGTACAGTCTTTGCTTCCATCTACACAAAAACGCACGGTGTTCCATCCATTTCGGTAATACCAGATGTGCTAAAACAAATTCAAGACGAATACGGTCCAGAACCCGCTTTAACTCTTGGTATGAAATTACTAAAAGACTTCAAGCAGGTCTCGGCTATATTATTAGCCAACATAAAGGGAGAAGCAGCAAACGTGGCGATCCGCCAGAGGTTAAAGGAGACAGATATAGCAGACCAACCAGCTGAAATTGCCAGAATTATAGAAAAATCCTATGAGGAACTAGGTAGAGATAGTTTAGGTGGAATACCAGTAAAACCACAACTGATTGAAAGTCCTGAAAAAATATTTTTTAATAATAATTCAACATCACAAAAAAAAAAGCTGGGATGGAAACAAACAATCCAATCCTAAAGAAAAGAAATTCCAGTCCAGAGGAAGGTCTCCTCGGCGGAGAGAAAAATCTCCGAACCAAAGACACAGGTCACCCCAAAGTGACCCCTCTGGGAAAAGATATAACCTTAGAAATAGGGATAATATAAAGAAGCCTGATAGATATCAAGACATTGATACACGTCCCTCTCAATCTTTTCAGACTTCCTCGCAGAAATCGGAAAGAAGAGGACGATCAGAACAAAGAGAAGAGCACGCCAAGTCCAAAGACAAGGAACCTGCTCATCTAAAAAAGAAATTACAATTTCCAAAAAAGAAGGTAGCCAGTATCAAGGTAGTTAACAATGCCGAGAATACTGAGGACACAACTGAAAAACGAAGAATGGGCTCAGACAATGCTAGACAGCGCAGCAGAAGTGAGCATAGCTCGCAAAGTCCTTATGAATCATCTGGAGACAGTGGACACGAATGAATATCTTCAAGTGGAAACTGCAGACACCAGAGTTAGCAAACCTCACAAAATATATGAAATAACTTTACGTATAGAAGGGGATAAGACTAGAAAAATAAGGGGACTATTTTGGGATAATCTCTCCAAGGGCTATGACATCCTTCTAGCTGAAAAAGACTGGCCACCAGAGTTTGTCAGGGAGTGCCCTCATGGCGAAGAAATAATTATGCCTGCCTTCTCAAATCATATCCCAATTCATAAAAAATACACACTTGCCAGAAAGTGGGCAGTAGCTCTAGCTCCTGCTTTATATAAAAATCATGTAGGATGGGATGAGGACTCTCCTCCTCACAAAATCCAGTTAAAATCACAACCTACTGCACAAAGACAGTACCCAATTAAGCAAGAAGCTAAAAAACAGGTAAAAGAAATTCTAGATCAATTAGAATACCAGGGGGTGATTGAAACTTGCACCTCACAAATGAACAACCCTTTGTTTCCGGTCTCCAAACCAGACAATTCATATCGTCTAGTTTTGGATTACCGACACCTTAACTCATGTTGCAAAACTTTTGCAGTGCAAAACTCGCATAGTGCTGCACTAATGAATAACATAGTGCGCAAAAAATACAAAACAACATTAGACATCTCTAATGGATTCTTTTGTCAAAACATAGCACCAGAGAGCAGATATTTGTCTGCATTCTCAATAAATGGCACTCAAAAACAATTCTGTCGGTTAGCCCAGGGGTACAAGAATAGCCCAGGGGTATTCTCAGCGAGAGTAACAGAATTACTACAAACATATGATGACGAAGCATTATCTTATGTCGACGACATATACTTAACAGATGATGACTTGGATACTCACTTGAAGAGAGTGAACACCATAATACTTGGGTTCGCAGCAGAGGGTTACAAATTCAACTTTAAAAAATCCAGAATTGCCCATCTAACAGTCCTGTTGTTAGGATACGAATTATCAAGTGAAGGCAAAAGCCTGGCTGACAATTGCCTAGAGAAATGTGCCGTACTCCAAGCACCTAGAACGCTAAAAAACCTACATACAATTCTAGGCTTCCTAAATTTCGGAAGAACATACATCGCAAATTACGCAGAAAGGGTCAAACCCCTTTATGATCTAATAAAACCAGATTTTAAAAGAACCAATTGGACTCGAATACACACAGAAATCTTGAAACACGTGATAACACACGCAATCGTGTGATTCGAGTCATCCCAGGAAGATGCGGATTCACATACCTGACCTCTAATGAGGGAGAAAAGGTACCAATTGCATTCAAATCACACTTGTACACAGAAGCTGAAAAGAAATTCAGCATTAAAGAAAACATTGTTCATGCAGTTCAAACCGCAATAGCTAGAGAAAAAGATCAAGCGACGGTAGACACATCACAGTCAGAACAGCAGAATCAGCCTTTGAGGCACTAACAACACCTTGTAATTTACCAACAACAACATTGAATCCGGAATGGATACAATGGGTGAATTCAATTACAACGGACAAAGTATACTACTACTTTGATCCAGAACTAAAAGAATTGAAAAATCTAGAATATGAAAGAACATTCCCTCTGCCTATCGACATTCTGCCCTTACGACAATACGCTTGTGTAATCTATACAGACGGACATGCTCAACCCTCCGTTTGGGGAGAACAAGCATACAACCCCACATGTGAGATTACAAAAGAAGTATGGCGCGGAGGTAAACTAAGACCTCTATTAACAAAAACACACTCAGTAGAAACTAATTCAGAACAACAGACAGAAATAATAGCATTGAAAATGGCGCTAGATAATGCGGATCGCGAATTCCCGACACTTATAGTGTCCGATTCATATTACTGCGTCAAATCATATAACAACGATTTGCAGACATGGATTCAAAACGGTTACAAAGATGACACAGATGCAACAATAAAGCAAAAACTGCTTTGGGAACAAATAGCTCTTTTACAAAAAGAACTACCAAAGACTCACGTGACACACTCACTGAGTCATCAGCGTGATGGCGTTCACGTTGCAGGGAATTCATTGGCTGAGACAGCCACAGCGGTAGCAACTAAATCGGCTTCCGTAGCTCGAAAAAAGCGTACAGTGAAGTATATTGACGGTGAAACAGTGCTGGCGGTGAAAACGTCATTAAAAGGCGACTGCTCGGCGCTACCGATCAACTATCCACTCAATTATACATACATAATCGATGCAAACTCCGTCCCTTTTGTTCGAATCCCTGGAGTGGGGGATAGAGTGATTCCAAACATGGACAGGAGAAACTTGTTAATAGCAGACGCACATATGGGCGAGGGTCTCAGACACCTCAAACTAAAAGATTCTCTGGAAGAATTACAATCAAGGTACTGGTGGCCAGGCATGAGCCTGCATCATACCATTTTTGTAAAGAACTGCCCAAACTGTAACAGAAATCGCAGTGGTGAGAGAAACGGTGTAATACCGTGTCGTTTCACTCCAGAAAAGATCAACAGTAAAAAGCAAAGCGTCAGATTAACATATACAGGCTAGTTTCCATTTATAATGTAGATCACCAGCACTCGGCTGACATCTGGACTGTTATACAAAGATTTGCGAGTCTAAATGGCATATACGCTAGAAGCATGCTACGTTTGACCATTGTTTTCACTCTAGCCCTCCAGCCTGAGGGGAAACATGGCCAAATGAGCATAGCACAGCGGGACTCTTCTCACTTCCTTCCTGAGGGATACGGGATGGTGTAAAGAAAAAACCAAGGCATAAAGCTATCTATAACAGAAAGGATATTAGGTTCGGGAACTGGGTGGGTCAAACATCTAATAAGTGTCCAACGTAGTCTAAATAACTTGCCAAGAAATTATCTGAAGGGATTCAGTCCGTACGAATTATTATTTGGAACTAGGATGTTAGTCTTAGATCTCGACAGTCAGACTTCAGTGGTGAAGGAAAAATGCTTTGATATCAAAGACCGTTTGGCTATTTTGCAGGACTTAAACAAAACAAGAAAAGACCTGAGCAACATAAAGTTGAAACAGCAGCCAACAACCACTGAAGAACCACCACCTGTCCCAGCAAGACCTGTCTGGATTCCAAAAATCGGGGATCTAGTCAGAGAAAAGATCGCGGTAAAGAAGGAATTTGGGCCTTCTTACAGAAAAGCAGTTCCTGTCTTGTCTGTCAACGGGACAAGATCAGTTGTACTACCGCCGCTTGCTGGTAAAAAGGAGAATCGAGTTGTATCCATCGACCTGGTAAAACCACAACATGTGGCCGATAACAAATAGTAGGCCAAGTGGACTCCCGAAAAGTAGTAGAACACCAAGATTTGCTACTAACACAGAGGTTCAATCTAAGAGGCTAATCACATTCGAAACACCTACAGAACTACAACAAGGACTATGCAACAATGCAATGGAACTTAGACCTCTGAAAACCCAAATAAAAACATTTAGCAGAGACACACCAATCTATAATGAAGTAACAAACGACTATGCAAGAAACAGTAATCCTGAAACAATTGGAACAATAGACAGAACTGCATCCGGCTACTTCATAAACTTCGATGATTCCTCTGAAGGCTTCACTGAATCAAAAACACAGCCATCAACAAAAACCTTTAAAGATAAAGTTAAAGTACTTTTGAAACAACTGAAAGAAACATATCTAATTTCTCCATGGATTGAATTTTGGGTGGGTTTTGGTGCATTTATCCTCATACTTTGGCTCATCATGGTACTAACTTTGGGACGCTTCATTGAGGGAAAATATGCTAAAATGGACACAGCAAGTCAGAAAATCAACTTGATCCTCAAACCACACACATCTTCACACGTCTAGAAAAGAGAACTTTCTTCAGTCAACTTCACAGCCAATCCTATACCGGGTGGGGTAGCATGGGACAAAACTGACTACGAAATTTATGGTCCGGTTGAAATCCTGAAATATCCACACCAAATTAAGATCTCATTGAGTGACTTTGTAAAACCAAGCTCATTTGCTGATGATTGGGACTTTGAAAGTATAAATAATATGATGTCTGACTTAGTAATGTCTGCTAAATTTACCAAACATGATTATTTGCAGGGTTCGACAAATTATGATAGTATGTACTGTTATACCACTATGGTAACCATTTTCTACATAGATCTGCACAACCTAGAAATGTTTTAAATTATAATCAATGGGAACATTGTGCAACTCCTCAAAAAGGAAGCTCAAGAACCGTTTAAGACAAATATTCATACTTTTCAGGTTTCAACACAAGTAATGCTGAAACATTTTATTTCAAATTGTCAAATAAGACAGGGACAAAGACCATGATAACAAACACGAAATTGATATATTCAGACTCATTCTTTGAACAAATGAATACTTTTGGTTTTGATTATTGGGACAAAAATGTTGAAGTAAAAAGTGTTTGGGGTACAAAAGAATGGCAAGTACAGGGTATAGAATCTTTGTTTAGAGCCTGCATGATCCCAGAACAAATTATATTTTTGAATGACACTGTTCAACAAACTACCTGTCTTGGCTTCGCCAAAATCAAAGACTTAAATAAACCGTCTATTCCAAAACCAACAATGAACAGCAATAGCTCCACAGATGAAGAGATAGACGTAAATTATGTATTAAACCAAAACAGAACACATCCTGATTGGAAACAGTGGTTGATCTGGCCCACAGATACTAATAACTGTCACAACAGATTCCTGAACAAAACACAGGGGTTCAAAATGACCAGGCCAGACCCTAGATATTCCCAAAGACAACACCCAGGAATAATAACCACCTACAGTGTGGGCAAATTATGCCTTCAATGGCTGCAGACTTCCACACTGGCAGAAATTAAGCAACACCTAACTTTACTTACTGATGGTGCTGACTTGCGTGATTTCATTATGGGACCGCGCAAACAGCATCAGAAACGTTTCATAGCAGCCTCTGTATATGCAGCATACAACGAGGCCTGGAAGGTGACTCAAATTGAGACAGCAGAAAGAATACGGGAAATTGACCGTATTAATTTGGAAAAATCACTTTCTGTAGTGGACAATGGGTTAATGACTCTGTCCTCCAGAATTTTTTCTCTGGACAGCATTGTGTCTTCAGCAATCGACATAATATCGCAAGACTTACTGTTGTTACAACACGGTCAGTCTCAATTGCGTTCTATTGTACAGCTTGGCTGGACGTTACAAAATCTGCGTTCAGGCTATGTGCCTTGGCGTTTAATCAACACAACGTCACTATTCAATATCTTTAACCTTACTGATAAACAAATCAGTATGGCCCAGAAGGGTGCTGATTATACAATCATGAGCATTGAGAAACTCGAGAGATTACCAGTGACAATGTCAGAACGACCTGTCAGTGAATGGATAATACATGGGATAATTAATATTCCAATATCAACCTTCAGGTTTCAATACTGCCAAAAATATATACAGGCTGGCATGTACGAAAAATTGGGAAAGGGGTACATTAAAACAACATGGAACTTGCCCTATTCACATGCATGTGTCAGTAATAAAGGACAGAAAGTGTTTTAGTGGCAATAATTGTGCAATGTCACTGAGCGGTACACTTCTGTGTAATGGAATTAGTTTGCATGGAGCCTGTGAAGGGAACTCAAATAACCTTTCATGTCACCAGCTAGGCGCACCTGCAACAGAGATAGAACCATTCTTTCAAAGACTCTATAATGGGAGTTACATTCTAATTGTAGATCGCAGATGCTGTAGTCTTATGCCCGGGACTCCTTATCTCGTAACTACGACTGCGAAGGTCAAGTGCTGTGGACGCTTATTGTTCCCCAGCTCCCTTCCAGACAGGGAGGCAAGGGCATGGCCCAACTTGAAAATTACTTCTATTCGAATAGATACTTTAAGCAGAATGAAAACAGTGCTTCTTCAGACGCCGACCAGACTCACGTCATCAAAAGAAACGTATGATCTCCTAGTCGCAAGGACGACGGCAGAGATTCACTCCTTATTATCAACTAATTCCCCCATACATTTCGCAGAAATCCTGAATGAAATCTTAAATACTTCTGATACCAGTGGAGTCTCAAAAGTATTTAAGACAGTATTTTCAATGGCATTAACACCATTCAAAGCCATACTGGGTATTTTTCCAGATTTCGTCCATTCGATTTTTGGCGGACTTCCCCTCATTTTGGGACTAATTGCAGGAATCCTATTCTTAGTCCTTATATTTCGTTATGGCAAACCATGTCACAGACAAAACACCTGCGACAAGGGAAGAAACAATCCTAGCCATTGGATACCGGGACCGGATATCAAAAATCCTGGGACTATCCCGGCTTAGAGACCTAAACATGACTTGGTTTCTTTCATTTCGACCAATGTGGCATCGATGTGTTTTACCTGTATTAAGGTGCTTGCTATGCGGAGAAGAATGCGTGTTAGACACCTGTCTGACTCTACAATCAGATGCGCCAATGGATGCAGAAACATTGTTGAGTCCAATAAAGGCTCATACTTTGTGCTGCCCTCAACGGCTACCAATCCTGATGACGGCATTCGTGGAAGCTTCACCACTACGATTAAGGGGTAGTGAAGTTCAAGATGAAAGCATCATTGATCAGGTACGACCTTCTGTCAGCAATACTAATCAAAACGTCAATGGAGACAATCATGCGCACGAATGCATGGTTACATCTTTTTCCGAGTTAGTGGAACTCTCCCAGGAAGCTGTTGACAACTTTTTCGAGAGTCTAAATGATATGATGTTCTCACCAGAGCAGAAATAGAGACTTTTGAGCAAGCTCGCACACGGCGTTCCCTGAATTTGGCCTTCAACTAGAATAGCAAAATACCATGAACAATTTTCCCTCCAGTTCACGGACAGCCATTTTTTTCAGCAGCCCCAAAATATTTTTACGAATTTTTTCGGGACACTTATTTTCTGCTTAAAGTAAGAACTATTCTTAGAGAACTAAGATTTCTATTTTTAGATACTTTATAGACATTAGCTGCCCGCTGGTATGTTCATAATTATTTTATTCTGTGATGGAATGGTCTCGAAACTTTTTTCTGTATTAAGAGCCGTTTCATGTGTAAATTCTCATATACAAATTAGTGATAATGTATAGATATGCGTGATTACTTTAGCATTATTCTACAGCTTGAGTGCATATATTACATGTGACTGTTTTTTCCGTATATTTGATAAATTCAAAATGCATTTATGTATTTTGGGGTGGTAAGGTATACACGATACTCTACAGTATGTTTTACTATGCATAGATTCGTAAATATGTCCATAGTTAGCGTGGAGTGGGTGTGATGTATTCCTATAGGTTCTGTATCGATCCCCCTATTCCTGACCCTATTCTGGTTAACAAGTTAACTAGCAGCCATCCCATGAGGCAGAAAACCCCCATGATGCAGGAACTGTTATCTGATAAAGCCACACTACGGCACAGGAACGTGTTATCTGATTAGGTCATAACGCTTGCCATCTAATTAGACAAGCGATATTCCTCCAGCCCCTGATAAGGCATACGGAGTTCTCAAAACAAATCAAACCTATGACAACCTGGGAAAAACCCTGCGGCCATTGTTTTGATTTCACCGAGAACTTCAGCAAAAGAATGTGCTAACGACCAGGTCGTATGACATCCTTATTGACGTATCTATGTCCATCCTTACGTCAATCTCGGCACCTTAAAGGTATAAATATTACCGATATTGCCCTATGCAAACACACGCGGTGGTGACGAGATCGGAGCAGCCAGACTTGCCGAAGCCCAGAGCAGAGCAGACCCCGCTGGCGCAGCCCCGCCTTTCCTGACGCGCTGAGAACGAGACGCTGCTTTCTCCTGCCGAGAAATCCAGCTCCGGCGCTTCCGGGTAGCCCTCGCAGGCAGCCTGGAATATCGAGACCAGAGACGAGAGATACCATCCCTCATTCATCCTAGATTCCAGGTACAGAACTGAATAACCCCTTGCAGAGAATTCTTTAGTCAGTCACTTGGCAAAACAAACTTAACTTAAACTGTAACTTTCTATTCCCGCCCACGTATTAGGCTTAGGTCAGGTACACGGGGTAGGCGTAGTTAGAAACACCAGTTGAGTACGATTAGTCAAATGTAAATGTGTATGTATTCATTTTTATTCATTTTATTCATTTTAAACCTTCATATGGCTTAGAAACCATATCAATGTTTTTACAGTATTATTTTATACTTCTGCTTTTATTGTATGCACTTTACTTAACCATAAGTATTGCAATAATATCGATCCATTTCTCTTGTATGAGAAAAGAGACTGATCAATAAATAACATCTTTTATTGGACACGCCCGTCTCTTCCTTTTCTCTAAAATCTGGTGAGACTAAGAATGCACATACTGACTGAGTAAAATAAGTCGTCTTTTGTTTTCACACGACTCTAGAGATACACTCTTGATTAGGGGAGAGCGAAGTTGTCATGTTCTATGGTTGTCAGAAACTAAATCCCTTCTTGTCTATCCAGGGAGGTTCAACTCCTCCTTGCCTATTCGAGAAAGTTTCTAGTGAACTCTGAGCTAGCTGGTAAACCCAAAACTTTAAGTCTAATATCGACAGTAGTAGACCTAGTTAACGTCTGGTCTAGGCCTATACTATTGAAGGTATTATTCCAATGCGCAGAGCCTATTGGGATAATAGGAACTACACTACAAAAGAGGACGACCAAGGACTAACAAAAGAACTGTATTGGTAGGCGTGCCATCTACGAACTGAATGTACCACAATATGATCTGCACAATATGATGATTGACATGTTTATGACCCAGATATGATTTATGATGATGATGATGACATGTTTATGACCCAGATATGATTTATGATGATGATGATGACATGTTTATGACCCAGATATGATTTATGACGATGATGATGACATGTTTATGACCCAGATATGATTTATGACTAGGGTTAGGACATGCATGATTTATGACCCAGATATGATTTATGAATATGATGATGACATGTTTATGACCCAGATATGATCTATGACTGTGGCGATGGCATGTATGATTTATGACCCAGATGATTTATGATTATGAGGATGTCATGTTTATGACCCAGATATGATTTATTGGCTATGGTGTTGACGGGTATATGACCCAGATGTGATTTATGATCCCAATAAAACTGCGGCCAACAACCACCACAACAAATACGACCTTGTTGGCTAAGTATATTGGGATGACAGGGGTACTTGTCTTGGGGTAAATACTTCCCACGGTATGGGGGAGTTCGAGGGTTATGACAGGGACTCCACTCTCGTACCTCGCACTCTGCCGCTCCCGACTCCACTCTAACTTGGCTCCTAGGGTGCTTGGCGGACTCTCCCGAGTACGGGACAGAGAGCAATGCGTCCTCTCCTCTGCTCCACCAAGGCTCCGCACTCTGTGCTATAACGTCACATGCAGCAAACGGCACACTGGGAAAAGCAGTCTGTTGAAAAGGTCATAAGACCTTACCAGACGTACGTCTTTCCAGAACACCTAGTAATGTATGTGAATAAGGAGAAGGCAAAACTATGTGCAAGTAGAAATCCCCTCCAATGGTTTGCAACTTCCTTTGATAATAGACCGAAATGTGTGGGTGTTTTTTTTAAAGAAAACAAAGCCTGTGTATTTGGAAATGGAACCATGTATGCTTAACTACATACATCACATATACTTCTCTTCTTTTTACTACACAGTTAAATAATATCTATTATTTCACTTACTGTTTCCAGTAAACTTTTCCCTGTTTGAAAAAAAAAAGTGTAATATTAAAAAATATACTACAGGTGACTTTTGTAACTCTTCCTTCATTCCCATCTTGTGGTTTTAGTGACATTAGCAAAGCGTACGGCGTTTGCCCTTGTGGATTATGAGGTCATCATACCCCTTGATGGCAATAAGGGACCATATTATCAGTTACCAGTTATGTATGTATGCTATGCCTCCTTCAGTAATTCTGAACAGAGAAAAACAAAGCCCAATCCAACCAAATTTCTGCTTTGCTCCTTGCTAGACCTCTTCGAAGGCGTTCTCCAGAAAAGCCTAATACAACAGTCAGAGAATCTGAGGTGGTGAGCACTGCATCTGCATTGTGTGCATTGAGAGAAAAATCACTCTGCGTAGCTTAGAGAGAAGTTGGGTCGTCAGACTCCATCCACAGCTCTGCACATTTTGAACTTGTTACTCACTGCCCTGCATTTGTTTAGCGTTTTCTGAACAGGTTACCAGCGCTTGTGGAGCTGGAGGTGATGAGGTGCAGCAGTTTGAGGACAGAGTAACATTTCCATATGGAAACTCGCAGAGAAACGGGGCATTTCTCTTTCACAAACATTAGGAAAATAAAAACAACTAGTCACCAAATGTTATTTTTTCACCAGACATCTACAAACCGTAGCATTGAAAAGTGCAAGGAAATTAGTCCCCTATTATGAAAGTTATAAAGAATCGAAATATTCAATTTCCAATGGGAGACTCCATGCAACCCTACAGTGACAATACGATACACGCATTTTATTCATCAGCTCCTGGTTTCTGGATGGTTCATTTTGAATTGATAATATGCTCTGAATGTATTGAATCTATAAAGTCTCATGGTATAGGAAGTGCAAAGAAATGCATAATTTTGCAGCTAACAGAGAATGGAAATACAGGCTGGCTGATATATGTACAGATGCAGTGTTACTTTTGGGGACTCAAGTTTTTCTGATCCTTTGCCAGGCGCTCCTTGATAATCCTAAACCCCTTTCATCAGAAAAATAATAAACTTATGCTGGGAAAATGTCAGCATGTTGTGGACTGAACTAATTACCATGAACTTTTAAAAATACTATTTTGTTACATAGGGCACCCAGACTTTTGAAACATCAAACTATCCAGAAGCTTTTGTTTTTAATGACATGACTAAGTGTTAGCAATTTAAGTACCATACCTGAGCTCCTATTGCACTGGTTAGCTTGAATATGTAGAGAACTATATCCAAGAATGGCTGAAACAAAAAACGTAAGCAAAATCAGAGGCTGGCGAGCTAGACATTTACCCAGTACATTAACATTGGAAATGGCAAAAGGTTGTTTACACACTCAAATAAAACATTGTTGAGACAGTTCACAACAAACCATACAATTCAGCTGAAACCATAAGAGAGGAATTTCCAACAGCTGCTTTCGATGCTTACTTAGAAAATCATAATGAACTAAAATGGCCATAAAGGCAGAGAGAAGGGTTGTGTGTGGATGGGGCAAGGGTGGGGCAAATAAAATGGACTAGAATACATTTCGGAATTTTAGCACCAAATCAAGCGAATCAATTTGATTGGAATAATATATTAACTTCTAGAAAGCAGATACAATAAATTGACAGGTGATAAGTGGAAGCACTTTCAAGGCATTCACAGTACTTTCCCAGGCACTCTGACGACATTATCAGATTGAGTTAATCCAAGAGGGAACACACTGTATCTAGTGAGGGCCTCTGGTAAGCAGATTTTGGGTTACAAAAAGAACAAGTGCCTGCTAAACAGAGTTATGAAGTCACAATCTTTGAGAAGTTGAGTGCTTCCTACATATCCACTGCTGGGACACTGGCCAAGGAGACAATAGGAGCAGTGCAAAAGGACATAAAGGAGACAATCGTGGGTGGTGAGGAATTGTAAACAAACGAATGGGTGAGGATGGAGGAGAGTCAAGGGTCAGAAGGGAAGGGTTCCGGTCTTTATGATATAGAGAAATGTGTGAGAACCAACATGCACCTCAATAACATAATGATTGTGAATCATCTGTGGTTCTGTTAATGCAGCACAACATGAAGTTCTCGTGGAACAGACCCAAGAAGGATGGTAGAGAGAAAACAATTAAAAGGGCTGCCATGGAGTGGAATGCACCAGCACAGGGCATATAGTCCCTACTGAAACTTTTAACAGCAGCATCCCTATTCACAGATCTCACCCCCACTGCTTGAACTGCAGGCTTCTCAACTACTTAGGGGGAAATGAAACAAATACTAGGAGTATTATATAGATCAACATTATGTGTTTACTGAACCGTCGAATCATACTGAGAAACGCGGAACAGGGTAAGACGAGAAGGTCACGATCAGCTTCGGTAGTTACATTTAGAGTCAAGAGTTTAGGCACAAGTCAACACTGTCCACACATTAATATGACAAGCACACATTTTACACAATGCAGTTTATGAAGTGGGAATAAGGAGGGGATAAGGGAGTTTAGACACCTTCAAGTAGGACACTAAGGACCTCGTCAGAAAGTACTTTTCTATCTAGAATGACTGCACAAAGTTGGTTAGAGCATTTATATCAAGTGAAGCAGTGTGCTAAAATAAACAATGTACAATGTTAAACAAAGCATTAGATGAACATGTTCTCATAACTTGAGCTTTTGCAAGACATTCTCCTACACATTTATTAATGCCCTACCAGTTTCTGAGAATTACAAGCTTGCACTATCTTTCCCCATTAACAAATCTAAAGAACAATGTGTCCCTTTGTTTTAGTGCCTTGTCTGTGAGAATACTGTATGCCTTTCATGGAACTGCTGCCAACATTCTTCGGGTTACTTGGTTTAAAAATTACATTCACTGAGATTATTCTTTTGTGAACCTTTTCTTCTGTTTATCAACCATTTACCAAAGTATCGCTCATTCTATCGCTTGCTAAACCTAACGAAATCCATTTAATTAATGAAAGCACCATGTTCAGCTTGGCGTGACCTGTCCCTTTAACACTCAATGAATGCCAATTCGCCTCAATTTTTAAAACAGTAGATGGGGTATCCTAGAACCTAGAAAAACTGACCCCACTCCTCCCTTGGGTTTATTCATTCAGAGGAAAAAAGGGCTCTCACACATTACAGGACAAAGCAAGGTCAAAGTGAGAAAGTACTACTAAATAAATAAATAGGTAAAGAATTGTTGAATCAATGGGCGAAAAAGAAACAAAAGGGTATATGTTACTATATCTTATTATATGAAAGTAGTACGTTATTCAGGCAAGCACCTCGGTGTACCCCAGATCAATCGAACTGTAAAATTGTACAACACCATCAGCCACAGAACCTCACTCACCTTGCTAAGGTTGGAGTACACGTCTACGACGCTGTTGCAGAACTTTTCCACATCTTGCGTAAGCAGCTGATCTGCATTGGCAATCCTGTTGTCTAAATTTCCCATTTTGTAATATGTATAAGATCTTATTACGAAGAGGGGAACAAGATAAGAATGGGAATATTTTAAACCATCAAATATAGCTCCTCATTCTACAGGCATTACGAACAGTGAAAAGGAAAAATACATTTTATGCAAACAGAAGAGTGCTCTGAGTAGCATTAAGAAAAAAAATCACAATCATGGTAGGTTAGGGACAAGACAAAAGGAAGGGACATTTTATTTAACCATACTTCTACTATGTTCTATGCGTAGACCAGAATATTTGTCTGTGGAGTTATTTATTTTATTTATTTAAAATATTTATAGAGCGCGACTGTCACCTGGCAGGTATCCTGGCGCTGGTAGCTACTCCTGGGGTTTATTGACGGGGGGGGGGGGGGATGGACTATGGCTGACATGTTTAGAGGGGTGGAGGAAAGAGCCATGTTTTGATTCGTTTCCTGAAGGGGAGGAGATGAGGGATTTGACGAATGTCGACAGGCAGGTTAACAACTGAACCTCAGGCAAGCCAGTCACATTTTTGAATGCTGCATGGCTGCAGTAAACCAGTTTCTTACCGTTGGTAACTATCTCTTTAGTGTATAGTCTATTTAACCCTGAACACCTCACCTGGTTAATATGTCCCAGATGTGAGACTGGATCTGCCAACTTTAAAGCAGTACTCCTGCTCGCCAGTAGGTGGTATAGTGCGACTGTGCCAATGTTGTTCTGTTCCGGAAGTGACAAGCTAAGCTGCATAAAAGTGCCACCCACACCACTGATATGTGTTGCTTTCTTAGCCTATCTGCGCCGCCCTCAGGTGTACAGCTCATCGACAGATCCGCATGACCAGTGCGCAGATCTCTAGATTGGGACATTTTTAGATGAAAAAAAAGAGTCCAGTTCACAGAACACGAAGGAGTGTGGGTTGGTGAGAAATACACGGTTAGACAGAGTAATCCACTGAAAGTTACCGAAAGAAAGTTACGTACTTCTGATGGTTACTTCTAACCGCAGATTCCTCACCTTGTGAATCATACCACAGCAGTACCTCCCAAGGTGGTGGGTCACTCAACTGGGCAGATCAAAATGTCCTGTAAGACCAAGCAGGCAAATTGCCCCTCTTGACAGACATTTCTGTTGAGCCAGTAATGCTTCCTGAACGTGTGTACCAACACCCATGTAAACACCTGACAAATGTCCGGGCCAGTCACACTTCATGCCAATAGTGGTAGCAGCTTTGGCTTTGGTGGAATGAGCCTGTAAGCCTTCTGGGGGCTGCATCTAAGCTGCTATGTAGCAGATCTTTATGCAGAGAACAATTCATCAAGAGAGGGTCCATTTTTCCATTGGCATGTGTTGTGCGCCATAAAACACCACAAAGAGCTGACTGCCCACCCGATGTTCAAGGGTGCAATCTATATAAACACTTAGTGCCCTCTTAGGGTCCAAAGGATGTAGTCTCTCTTCCTCCTTAGAGGGATGAGGTGGGGCAAAGAATACCGGAAGGGCAATAGTCTGGCCTATATTAAACGGAGTGACCTCTTTCTGTAGAAAAGTTCATGTCCGCAACACAAACTTATTCAGAAAGAACGCTTTATAAGGTGGATTGGTGGAAAGAGCCTGCTGCTTGCTCACACATGCAGCCGATGTTAAAGCATTGAGAAGGAACGTCTTAAACATAATAAGTCACAATGGAAGCTCCGAAGCGACTCAAAAGGGGTGCACATCAAAAAAGCCCAATCTTAACCCATTAGCCATCATTGCAGGTCTTCTGCCGTCTCCTCCGAAATCTGTATGCAAGCCAACAGATTTCCCGGATGCGGTGCCCACTGGAATTTGAGGTCCCACTGGAGAGGCTGCATGTGCCAACATGCATGTTTGGCCAGCAGGTATCAGGAAGCTAGGAGTCTTGGAGTCATATACACAAAGATTCCACTAACACCAAAGTTGGGGTCTGAAGATTGTATCTTATGCAGATGACGCACAATTTATGCTGGCATTCCAACAGCTTGAAATCACTGTGGTAGGTGATTTTCAGGGCCGTCTTACCGATGTTGTAGATTGGATGTACAACAGTTATTTGGATGTACAACAGTAGATTTATATGGCCCCTTTAGCAGGGATAGCGGAACAATTGGGCTTCGAGATCATCTCTTATGCTGATGATACTCAGCTTATGTTCTCGGTCAGCACTGATATAGTAGCTGAGAAAGCACAGTTTGCCAGAGGAATGCTTGAGATCTCCAGTTGGATGACGCAGAATTGCCTCCAGCTGAATCCTGGCAGGACCGAGATAATGCTAATGGGCAAAGCCACAGCTAGCTGGTCAGATGACTGGTGGCCCGCCCAACTGGGAGTAGCGCCAGTTCCGACTCAATGTGTCAAAAACTTAGGGCTAAAACTAGATCAGTCTTTATCTATGAAAGACCACATTCCCGCGACAACCAGCTCATGCTACCACAGCCTGCGTCTGCTGCGCAAAATCCTCCCCTTTATGCAGACTACCCATCGTAAAACCTTGGTCCAGGCCATGGTCATCAGTCGCCTGGACTATGGCAACACCTTGTTGGCAGGGGTAGTGTAGGAGAGTAGGGTCTGCAATCCTATGATCACCCAGATTTTTGCTTTTTGCTTCACTGGTTTACGACTTTCCCTGGCTGTGGGCCTGCTAATCAGACCCACAGCCTAGCTGTTCTCTCTATTCCAAATTGTACCCAGGTACTGAATTGGCACTGGGCCCTCTCCAAGTCCCTGTACCCAGGGCTGAGGTGCACCCAGAAGTCTCCCAGGGGCTGCAGCATGTATTATGCCACCCCTGGGTTGACTAACTAAACCAGACACAACTGGCTGCTTGACAGCTGGGGCAAGGTGGTGTAATCACCCTTTGCTTTAGATATAGTATTCCTATATGAACAAGTTACTTACCTTCGGTAACGATATATCTGTAAGAAAGAGTAGTTAGTATTAGATTCCTTACCTTAGAATATCCCCAGGCGTCAGTCTGGATCCGGAAACTTTTGCGTAGCAGTACCCCTGCGCGTCGGTAGGCGTCGTCTGCAGGCGTCCCCTGCGGCTCCGCGTCGTCGGCGTCGTGCGCCGTGATGACGTCGCTGGAGTATATAGACGCCGCCTCCGCGCGCTGACGTCAGTTCTTTGCACACAGCTTTTCAGCGCCAGGACACGCAGAGCCATGTGAGAACTAACACTGGTGCCATGTGAAACTAGGGCCCTGAAAGGGATGTCCTTAACCCTAGGTATCAGTTCGCAGAACGGGGAGGATGGGTGGGGCGGTAAGGAATCTAATACTAACTACTGTTTCTTACAGATATATCGTTACCGAAGGTAAGTAACTTGTTCATCTGAAAGAAACAGGTTAGTATTAGATTCCTTACCTTAGAATAGATACCCCAGCAATACCAACCCCGGTGGTGGGTCTGCGAACCAATACAATCCTACACCAGAAAATCCTGGAGGACCGAACGGCCAAAGAAGCCGTCCCTCCGGACTTGACTGTCCAGGCAGTAATGCCTCGCAAAGGTGTGCAGCGAGGCCCACGTAGCCGCCTGGCAAATGTCCTGCAAAGGGACTCCCCGGCCCAGGGCAGTAGTAGCCGCCGTGGCCCGAGTGGAATGGGCCCTCAGCCCAACAGGAGGCTCCTTCCGAGCCAAAGAGTAGCATGCTTTGATGCACAGGACGACCCACCGAGAGATGGTTCGTTTCTGTACCGCCCTTCCCTTCTTCTCACCCACGTAGCCAACAAATAGTTGGTCATCCACCCGGAACTGGCGTGTGCGATCCATATAAAATGAAAGCGCACGTTTTGGGTCCAGACGATGGAGCCGCTCTTCATCTTTTGAAGGATGCGGAGGCGGGAAGAAGGAGGGTAAGGTGATGGACTGCCCGATGTGAAAAGCAGAAACTACTTTGGGCAGGAAAGAAGCTCTAGTTCTAAGAACCACCTTGTCAGGATGAACGGACAAGAAAGGAGGTTTCACAGAAAGAGCCTGGAGCTCACTCACTCTCCTGGCAGAGGTGATGGCAACCAGGAAGGCCGTCTTTAAAGTGAGAAGACGGAGAGGACAGGAATGAAGCGGCTCAAAGGGAGCGCACATCAAGAAAGTCAGAACCAGGTTCAAGTCCCACTGAGGCATCACGAACGGAACAGGTGGATACATGTGCGTGATGCCCTTCAAGAATCTCAGTACAATAGGGGACTTGAACAAAGATGGCTGATCAGGTAGCCGTAAGAAGGCGGAAAGGGCAGAAAGGTAGCCCTTGATAGTGCCCAGAGCAGAGCCCTGCTGGGCAAGAGAGAGAAGAAAGAGGAGAACCTCAGAGAGAGGGGCAGAAAGGGGATCCACAGCCTTTGCTGTGCACCATGCCACAAATCTGTTCCACCGGCAGGCGTATACCGACTTTGTGGAGGGACGCCTGGCTGCCAGAATCACATCACAGACTTCAGGAGGCAAGTCAAATGGCCTCAACTGTCGCCGCTCAATCTCCAAGCATGGAGGTGGAGACTGGACAGGTTCGGGTGGAGGACCGTCCCCTGCTGCTGCGACAGAAGGTCCTCCTGAAGGGGCAGGCGGATCGAGGGACCGACTGACATGCTGAGTAGCTCGGGATACCAGTACCTTCGAGCCCAGTCCGGAGCCACAAGGATAACTTGAGCCCGGTCCCGCCTGATCTTCTTCAGCACTCTGGGCAGAAGTGGTATAGGCGGAAAGGCGTACAACAGACCGCAGCTCCACTCGCGCCAAAAGGCGTCGCCGAGCGAGTGCCGTCTTGGAAACTCCAACGCGCAAAACTGATGACATTGCGCGTTCTCTTCTGTGGCGAATAGATCTAACCAAGGCTCTCCCCATTGCAGAAAGAGGCCTTTCGCCACGTCCGAGTTCAGACGCCATTCGTGATCCACCGAGCACCGACGGCTGAGTTCGTCCGCCCTGGCGTTCAGAGAACCTGCCAGGTGTTGAACCGTCAGAGTCACGGCCTGACGTTCCAGCCATTGCCAGAGGCGCAGAGCCTCCTGGCAAAGGGTCCACGACCCCACTCCGCCCTGCTTGTTGCAGTACCACATGGCGGTGGTGTTGTCCGTGAACACCTGCACCACACTCCCGTTGACAAATGGGAGGAATGCCTTCAGTGCTAGGCGAATCGCCCGCAGCTCCAACATGTTGATATGGAGCCGGGACTCCGCCGGAGACCAGATGCCTCTGATCTCCGCCTCTCCCAAGTGGCCTCCCCAGCCCTGGAGGGACGCGTCCGTCACAACTACGTGCTCCGGTTGGGGAAGGGAGAGGGATCTGCCCCTGACCCAATCGCGGTCCGTAAGCCACCACTGCAACTGTCTCGCAGTGCCCTCCGAGATCAGGACGTGGTCGGATAGGTTGCCCTGATGCTGGGCCCACTGAAACTTCAGGTCCCACTGCAGAGCCCGCATCCGCCACCTGGCGTGATGCACCAGAAGGATGCAGGAGGCCATCAGTCCCAGAAGCCGCAGCGTCAACCTGACCGAGACCCGGGATAACGGCTGAAAGATGGGAATCAGAGCCTGAATATCCCGGACCCGCCATTCCGGAGGATAAACCCGAAACTGCGCCGAGTCGAGAACCGCTCCGATGAAAAGGAGCTTTTGAGAGGGGCACAGGTGTGATTTCGGCACGTTGATGGAAAATCCCAGCTCGTGCAGGAGGTCTGCTGTCATCTGGAGGTGGTGGACGACTGTCTGGGGCGAGCCCGCCTTCAACAACCAGTCGTTGAGGTAGGGGAAGACTGAAACCCCTAACCGGCGCAGATGAGCTGCGACCACCGCCATCACCTTCGTGAACACCCGTGGGGCGCTGGTAAGGCCGAATGGGAGCACGATAAACTGAAAGTGCTCGTGGCCTACCGTGAACCGCAGGTAACGCCGGTGGGCCGGCAGGACGGGGATGTGAAAATACGCATCCTGCAAGTCCAACGCTACCATCCAGTCTAGTGGGTCTAGAGCAGCCAAGACCTGAGCCAAAGTCAACATCTTGAACTTCTCCTTCCGGAGGAAGCCGTTGACGTTCCGTAGATCCAAGATAGGACGTAGGCCCCCCCTTGTCCTTCTTGGGTACCAGAAAGTAGTGGGAGTAGCAACCACACCCTACTTCTGGCCCAGGAACGCGCTCGATGGCCCCCTTGGCCAAGAGGGCCGTAACTTCCTCCTGCAGAAGTGTCAAGTGGTCCCCCGACACACGGTGGTTCTGCGGTGGCATGGCTGGAGGAGTGGTCTCGAAGGGGAGGGAGTAGCCCCTTCGGACGAGCTGCAGCACCCACCTGTCCGATGTGATAGTGCGCCAGCGGGAGTGGTGATGGCGAACCCTGCCACCCACTGGCGTCACATGGGCCTGAAAGCTCGGACTAGGAGGATTTGGAGGCTGCTGCGGGGGAAGGTGTGGCCTGACCTCGCCGCTGTCCCCGACCGCCACCACGGCGGAATCCACGGCCGCCACCGCGTTGAGAAGTGTTCTGCGGTGCGTGGCTGGCAGCACGTGTGGGACCGCCCCTTCCGTGGCCACGAAAGGAGCGAAACGAACCAGTTTGCTGGCGCTGGGTCGAGAGACCCAAGGACTTGGCCGTGACCCTGGAGTCCTTGAAGCGCTCAAGCGCGTTGTCGCCAAACAGGCGACTGCCATCGAACGGCATGTCCATCAAGGCATTTTGGACATCCGTCGAAAAATTGGCGGATCTCAGCCAGGCGTGGCGACGAATCGCCACCGTCGTGGACATCGCTCTGCCCAGCGAGTCGGTCGTATCAAGACCACACCTGATGGAATACCTCGCCGCGTCTCGGCCTTCAACCATAGCCTGGCCGAGCTTGTCCCGTACCTCCTGCGGGCATTGCGGCAGACACTCCGCGACCGTATCCCATAGAGAGTGGGTGTAGCGGCCCAAGAGGCATGCGGTATTGCAAGACCGCAGTCCCGCACTCAGGGACGAGAAGACCTTCTTGCCATACTGGTCGTACCTCTTAGATTCCCGGTCGGGCGGGGCCGACGGGAATGCGGTTTGGGATGTTGAGGCCTGGATCACCAGACTCTCAGGGTTGGGATGGGTGGACAGGAACTTAGGGTCGTCCGGACACGGACGGTGGCGCCTGGCAACGTTCCTATCAACAGGCGAACCTGAAGCGGGCCTGGACCACGTGCCCAACAGAACGTCCGTCAAGGCTTCATTAAACGGCAGCAGAGGCTCCTGTGGGCATGACTGCGGTTTGAAGACCTCGGTGAGGATGTTAGGCTTCACTTTTGCGACGGGGAGCTCAAGGCTCAAGGCCTTGGCAGCCCTCATCAGCACCACAGAGTAGGCAGCCCCAGCCTCCGACGCCACAGTGGGTGGCGAGACAAAACCAGGGTTAGGAGATTCGTCCAGACCACTGGCATCACCCAAGTCACCTGTCCAGTCCACGTTGTACTGACACTCGCGTGACAGAGGGTCCTCAGACCCCTCCCAACCCTCTCCATAATCTTCATCATCACCATACTCGGATTCAACGATGTAGACCGGCTCCTCGGGGTCAATGGGCCCCATCGGTGCCGGACTCGGCGTCGGACAACGCCGGTCCGACTCCACGTCCGGAAGTGGAGAGGGAATGGGGGTGGCGCCGCCCGGAGCCGGCACCGGAGCCCCAACGCCAGCCGGAACCGGCGTTGGAGTCACGGCGCCGCGCGGAGGCGGCACCACGGGTTGCCCCAATGGAATCGGCGCCGGAGAGGCCGAGTGACCAGCCGGCGACGACCCTGAAGGGCCCAGCGGCGCCAGGGCCGGAGCCGACGGCGGCGCCGGAGCACCCGACGGCGCCGGGGCAGGAGCACCCGAACCGCTCGGGCCCCCGGACGGGACCACCGGGCCCGCAGGCGTCGGAGGAGACAGCGCCCTCATGGCCATGAGGAACTCCTCTATCTCCTCGCGCGACGCGCCTTGCCCAGGGACCGACGGGTATGGAGCAGGCAGCGTCGGCGACCCACGCGGAGCCGCGGGGGTGGGGCCACCCGAACCCCCGGCCGCATCGCGGGGGAGTCGGGGTGCGATGACGACGCCCCGACTTCTTGTGTCGCTTACCTGAGGAACCGGAGGAATGGTGACGACTTCCGGAGCGCTCGTGGCAGCTCCGCGACCGTTCTCTCGACCGCTCCCTCGACCTCCGGCCGGACCGGGACCGCTCTCGACGCGGGGCCGACATCCGGAGCTCGAACAGCTTGCGGGACCGCTCCCGCCTAGCCTTACTCGTCAAGGCCCGGCAGTCGACGCAGGACTCGACGTCGTGGTCCGCGCCCAGGCACCGGAAGCAGAGTCGATGGTGGTCGGTGACCGACATCAGGCGGTCGCACCCGTCACAATTTTTAAAACCGGGCATCCTACCGGCACCGAAAGGGTTAGAGTTATCAAAAAACTTGGTCAAAAGACCGGAGTACTGCTCTTCGGATCTGCGCTAACTGGCGCGGAAAAAGAAGAACTGACGTCAGCGCGCGGAGGCGGCGTCTATATACTCCAGCGACGTCATCACGGCGCACGACGCCGATGACGCGGAGCCGCAGGGGTCGCCTGCAGACGACGCCTACCGACGCGCAGGGGTACTGCTACGCAAAAGTTTCCGGATCCAGACTGACGCCTGGGGATATTCTAAGGTAAGGAATCTAATACTAACCTGTTTCTTTCAGATCTAAACCTACAATGGACACCTATATTCCTATCAGTCACTCCTATGGCAGGCCTTGACAATCCTGAAGGCAGAGTGCGTGGAATAAGGTGAAATGGTGCTCTGGCATGAGCTGAGCCCGTTTGCAGCTTGCGGAACCAAGTCCTAATAGCTGTTCCATGATAACGCATACCATATACTCTTAAGTGCATTATAATCCTCGCGGTTATATGCCAACTCTGGTATCGCTTTATCAAAACATGTCGAGTAAGGTGTCATACGAATTGGAATACTAACCCCTCGCCAATTCTGGCGACGGGGTTAGCATTCCACCCTTCTAGAGGGACACGACATGTATGTAACCTGTAACCCCGGTTAAAGTCAGACATAGCCTCAGCTCCACAAGATGGATGCTGCCACCGAGACACAAGTCTGCCCTCCTGCTGCTGGGAGTCCTCCCAGCACAGGAGGCAAGGACAAAGGGTTTCCTGCCAGGGGCGGTGCTAGCACCGTCCCAGACAGGATTTTGTGTATCCTAGGTAGGCAGGGCTTTAGAGGAAGGTGACTGCAAGTGGCACCCCGGTGCTCACTGTGCATAGGCCGGCTTGAACCAGTTCCAGGGGCACTCCAGCCCCTGATCTGGGGAAAGCCCGCCAAAGGAGAGGGGTGTAACCACCCCCCTCCTAGTCCCACCCATAGGGCAGGACTTAGTCGCGTGCCAGCCCCCTTTTGCAGGATAAAGGTAGGAGCAGGCCCCCTTCCAAATTAGATCATCTTTGAATCCTGAACCGACTTTCCACGAAAGGAACTCAAGACTCTTCTCAAGATTTCTCCCTTGTGACTAAGGAGTAGTCACCCTGCAGCAGCAGGCACATCCAAGCATCGCGGTCTGCTGTAAGTCTCTCCTCCGGATCAAGACTGCCCAGCTCGACGAGAACCGGCTTCCCTGGCACCTCTGACCTCTACCTGCATCTTCAGCCCAGCTGAGATTCGTGTGAAGAATGCAAAAAAGCGGAGCGACTGGAGAAAGGACTGGCTCCACTCCCGTAAGGACGCCTACCGTAAGGCAGTGAGAACTTACAAATCCACACTGAAACTCACTAAAGCCTCATATTACGATGCCAGAATAAAAAATGCCACTAATTCAGCGAGAGAGTCGTACCTTATCGCCAAAGAGCTTCTGAAAATACCAACACCCCCTTCCTCCAACAGTTCCCCTCTGGGCAGAAGCGATGAACTGGCAACCTACTTTGATTCCAAAATCTCCCGTATCTTGGCCTCTCTCCCACCTCCCAGTCAGCCAACCGACAGTAACACCGATGTGTCTATCGCCCACACTGGAAATACCTTCCATCCTCAGCTGACTGCGTTTAGGGCTGTATCCCTGGACGAAGTGGGAAAAACTTTGGCCAAGATGAAAAGTGGATCTCCCTGCGATCCCGCCCCCATGAGATTCCTGAAAACAGTTGCCCCTGCCATCGTACCCCCTATCACGGAGCTGATTAACACCTCGCTGTCCCATGGCTCTGTCCCTCCGAGCTGGAAAGGTGCAGTAGTCAAAGCCCTCCTTAAAAAAACCTCAGCTGGACGCCTCTGATCTGGCAAACTACAGGCCGATTTCGCTCCTCCCGGGCATTAGCAAAATGGCCAAAAAACTGGTCAATGCCCAACTGTCCCTGTTCCTCGAATCCAACAACCTTCTGCGTCAGTCCCAAACAGGGTTTCGTCCTGGCCACGGCACGGACACCGCCCTCCTCACAGTCATCGAGGAGGCAAGGTGCATCCTGGATTCAGGAGGGTCAGTGGCAGTGATCCTCCTGGACCTTGGTGCAGCCTTTGACACGGTGAACCACCGTGTCTTGCTCCATCGGCTGGCCAGGGCAGGTCTCGGGGGAACTGCGCTTGCCTGGATAGAGTCTTTTCTATCGGGCCGCTCGTTCCAGGTCTGGGACGGCAATTCCCGCTCAGCCTCATTTCCTCTCTCTAGCGGAGTCCCCCAAGGGTCTTCGCTAAGCCCCACTTTGTTTAACGCCTACATGGCCCCCCTGGAGGATGTAGTAGCCCCATTCGGGATCAAGATAGTGAGTTATGCGGACGACACACAATTGGTCGTCTCTCTCTCACATCTTGACCACCACCCAGACAATCTGTTGAACTGCCTCCAGGAAATCCACCACTGGATGTGCGACTCATCACTTAAGCTCAATGGATCCAAAAAGGAAGTCATGCTTATGGGCAAGAAATGGAATACGATTCCTCCATCGGTCTGGCCTGATGTTCTTGGCGAGGTGCCCACCCCGAAGAAGGAAATTAAGACCTTGGGAGTCTGGCTTGAACCTGATCTATCCATGAAGACCCAGGCAGCCAAAACAGCAGGCATCTGTTTCGGACTCATGCGCTCTATCCGAAAGATCCTCCCGCTACTCCCTCCCCTATCAAGGAAACTCCTTGTTCAAGGCCTGATCCTTGCTCGTCTGGACTATAGCAACGCCGTTTATCTAGGAGCCCCCGTATCCACTCTGGCAAAACTCCAGCGTGCCCAAAATGCAGCTGCCCGGCTCCTAATGAATCTTCCCACCAGAGCCTCTGCCAGACCAGCACTCAAGGCCCTACACTGGCTCCCGATCCGTCAGAGGATTGAATTCAAGGCTATGTGCACCACCCACAAGCTCCTCAATGGCCAAGGCCCTTCGATCCTGAGAGATATGGTCACTCCCTATAAGGCCCCCAGACTCCTGCGCTCTGACAATGAGCGTCTGGCCAATGTCCCGAGATTCAGGAAGGTGCGCACCGGTGGTCGACGCTTCGCAGTAAAGGCGTCCTCTGGATGGAACTTACTTCCACGCTGCTTGCGTCTGGAACCCTGCCACCTTCGGTTCCGCAAAGAACTGAAAACTTTCCTCTTTCCCAAATAGGACCTCCTCTCCCCCCCTGGTCATTTCAAGTCTTTCACAGCGCGGGGATGCCTCCGGGTCACCAGGCGCTTTATAAACCGTTAAATAAATAAATAAATAAATAAATAAATGGGTGTGACGAGACCTCGAGGGACCGGCCATCTTCAAGACTGCACGACGCTTGCCCAGCACGACTCCCGAGTGACCCTCGACCGAGTGCCTTGGGGTAAGAGAAGCCCCAACCCTGAGCAGCTCCAGCACCGAAGTTCAGCTCCCCTGCATCCACGAGATCTGCGTGGGGCCCTTCTGCTCTTTGCTGCTCACCGCGTTGTCCAGGTCGCTTGCCCGTTGGCTAGTGGCCCTCTGACGACGAATTTTGACGACAAACACCGCTGGTCTGGTTGCTCCAGACTGGCCCTTGCTCCCCTCCAACAGAGGAGCACCCTGGACCCTCCTGGTCCACTCCAGACGCCATTTTAAGTCCACCGCGTGGGCTTGCATTTGCCAAGACTTGTTGCCCCAATCCTGGGTCCAGCGACGTCGACAGCAGATATCTTCGTGGGACAGCTCGTACCTCCATCCTGGTCGCCGACAACGCTTCCTGGTCCGAGAGACTGCAGAGCCCAGCAGCGCCCACTCACCTGGTTGAGGTGACTTCGCCCGGTGCCACTCTGGTGCCCACCTAAATCCCTGGCTAGTGATTCAGAACGTGGTCCCCTCTGCTTACAGGTCTTCCTCTTTTCCGATCCAGGCTTGGATCCCCAAGAACTTCTTCACTGGTCGCCTGCCAGCAACTTCTTTCTTCAGGCTCCTGGTTCATCAACGAAGACACCCGACGACATTTGAACCCTATGCAGCCGCAGCCTCTGGGCTAGGTAAACCGAGTACTCCGGTGCTCCAGCGTAGACCAACTCTCTAAGTGTCTAGATCCACTTTCGTTTTTGACCTACCTAGTCGGATTTGCCCGAAAACACTAACTTTGCTTTTACTAGCCTCCATAGACTTTTTCCCGCCTTACGCGTGAGAGTTCCCACTCTGCACACGACGTCCCTAGGCCTCCTGCTTGTAATCTAAAGGTTCAGTAGTCCAGTCCTAGCGATCCTAAAGCCTATGAGAATAGTTACTTACCTGCTAGTAATTCGCATTCCACTTATATAGTATATGGTTTTTCGTGCCCCTCGGGCATTTGTGTAAATTGTGCGACTTTAAGTATTTCTTTAAGAGTTTTGTTGTGTGCTTAGCTCCCTGTCTCTTAAAGAGCCAGGGCAGTCTTGTTATAAATAAATATACTTTATTTTTCATAACAACTTGTGTGGTGTCCTTTCACTTGGTGTTCAAGGGATATATGTGATGGTAAAACAGCTGGCTTAACACGCCCTCTAGAGTTTAGCCTAAAGACTGCACGTGTCCATGCTACTAGGATAGCTGGTCTATCAGGTTGACTTACAACCAAACATCAATAAGGGTTGTTTGGACTGATACATAGTGTTCACTAGAATAGTGAGCACTGCATATCAGGCCAACTTCTCACATTGGTGAGCAGCGGTTGGGATTTGAGCTTGCTGTTGTTTTACCACACGTATCCTAAGAATATCATTTGAAAGATCACATAAGTACTAAGGTACATATAACTTAACTTAGAATACTCTGAGTTCTACTGAACCAGCTGTTGTAGCTCCTTGGGCCTAGCACACCCTAAACTACAACTCTAGCAAGGGATCAGTAGGTAAACAAATAGTGTAGGTAAGTGCACCACTTACACCTCACTAGAAAAGCATGTCTACCCATGGAGAGTCTACTGAGACTCCCCTTGTGGCTGTTGACCCTCCACAGGTCAAATCAAGATATGCAGCTCTCAGTTTCCAGGAGATGAGACAAGTGTGTACCTCCAGGAAACTGAAACAGGGGTCTAACCCCACCATTCCCTTTCTGATAGGTCTCTTAGAGACATATGATGCTAGGAAAGCCTCTCATAGATGGGAATATGCCAGCCTTAGAGGGTACCAGTGGTGATCCAGACCTCCTTGACACTGAAAATGCAGTTGAGGAGGAGGATCAAGAGGAACTCTCTGGGGATGAGGCAGACAAGAGGTCTGTTTTAGTCAGCAGACTTACTAGGGCCAACTTAGACCTATTTAGGGAAGGAGCTGGGGGACCCCCAGTGCTGACTCTAACCTTGGAGTTAGAAGAGATAGATCTCATTCTAGGGACTCCAATAGATCTCTGCAATCTAATGCCTCTTCTCAGAGGAGAAGGAATTCTCCCCAGAGGAGATTGACTTCCCCTCAGAGAATAGAGCATGAAGCAAGGATGAGACAGGCTAATCTGAGGATTGAAAGGGAAGAACTTGCCCTGGCCAAAGAGAAGCTTGCCTTTGCTAGAGAGCAGCAGATGAGTGGGGTAGTCCCCACTGGTGGCAGCAATCTCCCAAGAGATAAAGAAAGGAGTTTAGATACTAAACACCTGAGTAAGATAGTGCCCCCCTTTAAGCAAGGGGATGACATCCACAAGTGGATGGCTGCTTTGGAGAGGGCCTGCACTGTCCAGTGCATCCCCCAAAGTCAGTGGGCAGCTATACTGTGGCTCTCCTTTGAAGGCAAAGGTAGAGATAAGCTCCTCACTACTAGAGTTGAGGATGCTAACAATTACCAAGTCCTGAAAAATACACTGGTTGATGGGTTTGGCTTAACCACTGAGCAGTACAGGTTGCTGTTCAGGGATACCCAGAAAATTCAGTCTCAGGATTGGTCTGACTTTGTGGATTGTGCCACTAAGGCTTTGGAAGGCTGGTTGCTGGGCAGTAAGGTTACTGATTATACGGGGTTGTACAATCTGATCATGAGAGAGCAGATTTTAAATAACTGTCAGAACCAGTTGTTGCATCAGCACCTTGTGGACTCAGATCTGACCTAGAAGGCAGACAGATGGGTCAGAACAAGGGTCAAGCAGAACCAGACTCAGAACCAGGGTGGTCAGAAGAAAGCAGACCAGAAGGGTAGTAACAAGAATGAACAAAATGACCAGAAGTCTTCAACAGGTCCCCAACAAACCAAAGAGGGTGGGGGTCAGGCTTCACAGCAGAAAAAGAAGACTCAAGAAGGCCAGTCAAAAAGGTGGTGCCAGTACTGTAAAAGTAAGTCTCACTGGTTTAGTGAGTGCACCAAAAGAGGAGGGCAAACTCCTACCACTACAGCCCCTAAGGCAACTGCACCCCCTAGTACAGTCAGTAGTGGTAGTGCACCTCCCAAGGGAATAGTTGGGTTAACCTTGGGAACTGAGGGGTCTGACAACTTAGTTGGCACACTCACTCAGGCTGTCCTTGTCTGTACAGGGGATATGGATATGTCCCCTGATGTCAGTCCCAATACTTTGGGCAAATACAGGCAGACACCTTTGATAACTGGCAAAATGGCTCAGGCCTATAGGGACACTTGTGCCAGTGTCACCATGGTGACACCTAACTTTGTGGACCCTGGACAGATCATGCCAGGTACAGATTTCCTGGTGACCAATGCCAGCAACGTCACTACCAGTCATAGTATGGCGATTGTTGCTTTCTTCTGGGGAGGGGTAAGTGGCCAAAAGAAAGTTGTGGTTAGTTCAGACCCCCCAGTGGATTGTTTGTTGGGCAATGATTTGGAGTCATCACTATGGTCAGAAGTGGAGCAGAGGACTCACATGGAAATGTTAGGCTTGCCAGCACATGTGCTTGCTGTGACTAGGTCACAGGCCAGAAGATGCCCCACTGAACAGGTGCTGGATCCTGGAACAATGGACCAGACACCTTCCAAGAAGAAGAGCAGTAGGGTTAAGGCATTGCCTTCCCCCTTGCCCCAGGTTGAGGATCAAGTCTCTGAGGAGGCTGATCTGAGAGAGCTGAGGGAAACTGAGCCTAAAGAGCTTGAACTTGATCAAGTTGAGTTTCTGGGCTCAGGGGGACCCTCCAGAGAAGACCTGGGGAAGGCACAGTTAGACTGCCCTTCCCTTGAACCCCTCAGACAGCAGGCTGCTGCTGAGGCTGCAGGGAACGCCACATGTGCCCACAGGGTATACTGGGAAGATGGACTCCTGTACTCCGAGTCAAGAGACCGCAAGCCTGGTGCAACCCGGAGGCTGGTCATCCCCTTGTCTCAGAGGGGGTTCCTTCTCGCCTTGGCCCATGAAATTCCCCTTGCAGGTCACTTAGGTCAGACAAAGACTTGGGACAGACTTGTCTCACACTTTCACTGGCCTCACATGAATGAGAATACCAAGGAGTTTTGTCGCTCCTGTGTCACTTGCCAAGCCAGTGGTAAGTCAGGTGGCACAACAAAGGCCCCCCTCATACCACTACCTGTGGTGGGGGTTCCCTTTGAAAGAGTGGGGATTGACATTGTTGGTCCAATGGAACCCCAGACAGCATCAGGGCACAAGTTTATACTGGTGGTGGTGGACCATGCCACCAGGTATCCTGAAGCTATTCCACTTAGGACCACTACAGCACCTGTAGTGGCAAGAGCCCTAGTTGGAGTGTTCTCCAGAGTGGGCTTCCCTAAGGAGGTTGTTTCTGACAGAGGTGCAAACTTCATGTCAGGATATCTGACTGCAATGTGGAAGGAATGTGGTGTCAACTACAAGTTCACCACACCCTATCATCCACAGTGCAATGGGCTTGTTGAAATATTCAACAGGACCCTCAAAGGGATGATTCATGGACTACCTGAAAAGCTCAGGCGTAGATGGGATGTCCCGATACCCTGCCTCTTGTTTGCTTACAGAGAGGTCCCACAGAAGGGGGTTGGCTACAGCCCTTTTGAACTTCTGTATGGGCATCCTGTAAGAGGACCCCTGTGTTTGGTGAAGGAAGGATGGGAGAGACCTCTCAAAAAGCCTGCAACCAACATAGTGGACTATGTACTTGGTCTCCGCTCCAGGATGGCTGAATACATGGAGAAGGCATCTAAAAACCTTGAGGCCAGCCAAGAACTCCAAAAAGCTTGGCATGACCAGAAGGCTGTCCTGACTGTGTACAAGCCTGGACAGAAAGTGTGGGTGCTGGAGCCAGTGGCCCCAGCAGCACTCAAAGACAAATGGTCTGGGCCCCACACCATCATTGAGCAAAAGGGAGAGGTCACCTACCTGGTGGACCTTGGAACTCCCAGGAGCCCCCTCAGGGTGCTCCATGTGAACAGGCTCAAGGCATATGTCGACAGGAAGGACATGAGCTTGCTCATGGCCACAGATGAGGGACAGGAGGAAGAGAGTGACCCTCTCCCAGACCTGCTCACTCAGAATCCTGATGATGGGTCAGTAGATGGTGTTGTCTTTTGTGGCAGCCTCTCTGAACATCAGCAACAGGATTGTAGACAAGTTCTGCAATCCTTTAGACATATGTTCTCTCTGACCCCCAGTCAGACTGATTGGTGTACCCATGAAGTTGACACTGGAGACAGTCTGCCTGTCAAGAGTAAAATCTACAGACAGCCTGATCATGTCAGAGACTGCATCAAGACAGAAGTGCAGAAAATGTTGGAGCTGGGAGTCATTGAGCCCTCAGATAGCCCTTGGGCTAGCCCAGTAGTTCTAGTGCCAAAGCCTCACACCCAGGGTGGTAAGAAAGAGATGAGGTTTTGCGTAGACTACAGAGGACTCAATGCAGTCACTAAGACTGATGCCCACCCAACACCAAGAGTAGATGAACTTATAGATAGATTGGCTTCTGCCAACTACTTAAGTACATTTGACCTGACAGCTGGGTATTGGCAAATCAGGTTAGCTGAGGAGGCCAAGCCCAAGACAGCATTTTCTACCCCTGGTGGGCATTATCAATTTGTGGTAATGACCTTTGGTTTGAAAAATGCACCTGCCACCTTCCAAAGGCTGGTGAATCAAGTTCTCAATGGGTTGGATGACTTCTGTGCAGCATATCTGGATGATATAGCTGTCTTTAGTTCCACCTGGGAGGATCACCTGGTCCACCTGAGGAAAGTGTTAGAGGCACTGCAGAAGGCAGGTCCACTATCAAGGCCACTAAGTGCCAGATAGGGCAGACACAGGTTGTATACCTGGGCCACCTTGTAGGTGGAGGCCAGGTTCAACCCTTGGAGAGCAAGATACCGGCCATCAAGGACTGGGCTCCTCCAACCACCCTGACTCAGGTTCGAGCTTTCTTGGGCCTGACTGGTTACTATAGGAAATTTGTCAAGAATTATGGGTCCATTGTGACTCCACTTAATGACCTGACAAGTAAAAAGATGCCAAAGAAAGTTCAGTGGACAGCGAGCTGTCAGAAAGCATTCACTAACCTAAAGCAGGCCATGTGCACAGCACCTATCCTAAAGAGTCCAGACTACTCCAAGACCTTCATTGTCCAAACAGATGCTTCTGAGTTGGGTGTGGGAGCTGTTCTATCTCAGCTGAATTTTGATGGTAACGACCAGCCCATTGCTTTTATTAGCAGAAGGCTGACCCCCAGAGAGAAAAATTGGTCAGCTATTGAGAGGGAGGCCTTTGCTGTGGTGTGGGCCCTGAAAAAGTTGAGGTCATACTTGTTTGGCACTCACTTTAAGATTCAGACCGACCATAAGCCCCTCTTATGGCTAAATCAGATGAAGGGTGAAAACCCCAAACTACTTAGGTGGTCCATTTCCCTACAGGGGATGGATTTTACAGTGGAGCATAGACCTGGTACAGATCATGGCAATGCTGATGGGCTCTCCAGGTATTTCCACTTAGAGCAAGAAGACTCACCTGGTCAAGGTTAGCTTATTGTCCCAACGTTTTGGGGGGGGTCATGTAGGAGAGTAGGGTCTGCAATCCTATGATCACCCAGATATTTGCTTTATGCTTCACTGGTTTACGACTTTCCCTGGCTGTGGGCCTGCTAATCAGACCCACAGCCTAGCTGTTCTCTCTACTCCAAATTGTACCCAGGTACTGAATTGGCACTGGGCCCTCTCCAAGTCCCTGTACCCAGGGCTGAGGTGCACCCAGAAGTCTCCCAGGGGCTGCAGCATGTATTATGCCACCCCTGGGTTGACTAACTAAACCAGACAACTGGCTGCTTGACAGCTGGGGCAAGGTGGTGTAATCACCCTTTGCTTTAGATATAGTATTCCTATATCTAAACCTACAATGGACACCTATATTCCTATCAGTCACCCCTATGGCAGGCCTTGACAATCCTGAAGGCAGAGTGCGTGGAATAAGGTGAAATGGTGCTCTGGCATGAGCTGAGCCCGTTTGCAGCTTGCGGAACCAAGTCCTAATAGCTGTTCCATGATAACGCATACCATATACTCTGGTATCGCTTTATCAAAACATGTCGAGTAAGGTGTCATACGAATTGGAATACTAACCCCTCGCCAATTCTGGCGACGGGGTTAGCATTCCACCCTTCTAGAGGGACACGACATGTATGTAACCTGTAACCCCGGTTAAAGTCAGACATAGCCTCAGCTCCACAAGATGGATGCTGCCACCGAGACACAAGTCTGCCCTCCTGCTGCTGGGAGTCCTCCCAGCACAGGAGGCAAGGACAAAGGGTTTCCTGCCAGGGGCGGTGCTAGCACCGTCCCAGACAGGATTTTGTGTATCCTAGGTAGGCAGGGTTTTAGAGGAAGGTGACTGCAAGTGGCACCCCGGTGCTCACTGTGCATAGGCCGGCTTGAACCAGTTCCAGGGGCACTCCAGCCCCTGATCTGGGGAAAGCCCGCCAAAGGAGAGGGGTGTAACCACCCCCCTCCTAGTCCCACCCATAGGGCAGGACTTAGTCGCGTGCCAGCCCCCTTTTGCAGGATAAAGGTAGGAGCAGGCCCCCTTCCAAATTAGATCATCTTTGAATCCTGAACCGACTTTCCACGAAAGGAACTCAAGACTCTTCTCAAGATTTCTCCCTTGTGACTAAGGAGTAGTCACCCTGCAGCAGCAGGCACCATCCAAGCATCGCGGTCTGCTGTAAGTCTCTCCTCCGGATCAAGACTGTCCAGCTCGACGAGAACCGGCTTCCCTGGCACCTCTGACCTCTACCTGCATCTTCAGCCCAGCTGAGATTCGTGGGTGTGACGAGACCTCGAGGGACCGGCCATCTTCAAGACTGCACGACGCTTGCCCAGCACGACTCCCGAGTGACCCTCGACCGAGTGCTTTGGGGTAAGAGAAGCCCCAACCCTGAGCAGCTCCAGCACCGAAGTTCAGCTCCCCTGCATCCACGAGATCTGCGTGGGGCCCTTCTGCTCTTTGCTGCTCACCACGTTGTCCAGGTCGCTTGCCCGTTGGCTAGTGGCCCTCTGACGACGAATTTCGACGACAAACACCGCTGGTCTGGTTGCTCCAGACTGGCCCTTGCTCCCCTCCAACAGAGGAGCACCCTGGACCCTCCTGGTCCACTCCAGACGCCATCTTAAGTCCACCGCGTGGGCCTGCATTTGCCAAGACTTGTTGGCCCAATCCTGGGTCCAGCGACGTCGACAGCAGATATCTTCGTGGGACAGCTCGCACCTCCATCCTGGTCGCCGACAACGCTTCCTGGTCCGAGAGACTGCAGAGCCCAGCAGCGCCCACTCACCTGGTTGAGGTGACTTTGCCCGGTGCCACTCTGGTGCCCACCTAAATCACTGGCTAGTGATTCAGAACTTGGTCCCCTCTGCTTACAGGTCTTCCTCTTCTCCGATCCAGGCTTGGATCCCCAAGAACTTCTTCACTGGTCGCCTGCCAGCAACTTCTTTCTTCAGGCTCCTGGTTCATCAACGAAGACACCCGACGACATTTGAACCCTATGCAGCCGCAGCCTCTGGGCTAGGTAAACCGAGTACTCCGGTGCTCCAGCGTAGACCAACTCTCTAAGTGTCTAGATCCACTTTCGTTTTTGACCTACCTAGTCGGGTTCGCCCGAAAACACTAACTTTGCTTTTACTAGCCTCCATAGACTTTTTCCCGCCTTACGCGTGAGAGTTCCCACTCTGCACACGACGTCCCTAGGCCTCCTGCTTGTAATCTAAAGGTTCAGTAGTCCAGTCCTAGCGATCCTAAAGCCTATGAGAATAGTTACTTACCTGCTAGTAATTCGCATTCCACTTATATAGTATATGGTTTTTCGTGCCCCTCGGGCATTTGTGTAAATTGTGCGACTAAGTATTTCTTTAAGAGTTTTGTTGTGTGCTTAGCTCCCTGTCTCATAAAGAGCCAGGGCAGTCTTGTTACAAATAAATATACTTTATTTTTCATAACAACTTGTGTGGTGTCCTTTCACTTGGTGTTCAAGGGATATATGTGATGGTAAAACAGCTGGCTTAACACGCCCTCTAGAGTTTAGCCTAAAGACTGCACGTGTCCATGCTACTAGGATAGCTGGTTTATCAGGTTGACTTACAACCAAACATCAATAAGGGTTGTTTGGACTGATACATAGTGTTCACTAGAATAGTGAGCACTGCATATCAGGCCAACTTCTCACAGGTAGGAGAGACCCTGCTGAGCAAACTGCAGGTGATTCAAAATACTGCAGCTAGGATGGTATTGAATCGCCCAGCGGGCATCGCATCGGCGCCTTTATTGCGCCAACTCCACTGGCTATCAGTGAGCAAAAGATCGTTCTTTAAGATCTGTTGCCTCACACAGCACTCAAGGGAAGAGGTCCCAAATACCTCCAAAAGAGACTTACTAAACACGTACCTAACAGAAATCTCAGGTCTGGGGCGCGGGGTCTCCTACAAGTACCGCACATAAGGCTGTGTCGCTCTGGAGAAAAATCTCTCGTATCTAGCTCCAAGGTACTGGAATGAGCTACCAGATCCCCTTCACAAAATTGATATCTACAGCACATTCAGGAAATAGCTAAAAGACTTCCTATTCTAATCTCACTTGTCTTCCCCTTCAGTCTCTGGAATATTGCTAGTCAACGCCGAGAAGCCCCCGGACAAGTCGAGTGCTATATAAGAATAATTAATAAATAATTAATAACAATAATTATTCACAATTTAAATCAGAAATTTCAGTGTTTGGTACTTCTTCTCCGGTTGAGGCTCTTAGACTTTGGCCTTCTGAGATGGGGCAAGCCCCCATGAATCAAAGGGTATTCTTGGATAGCCCTACCTTTCAAACCTCGGGTGCAGGCCACTGCTGCCATCTGTTTCAGGCTTTCAAAATTATTAGGAACGTTTTAAAAATATCTTCTCCCTAGCCACCCGGTAGGGTATTGTACACACATTAATCACTTCCAGATTAAACTATGCTAATACACTCTTTCCGGGAGTCTCTCAGGACTTGCTCACTCGCCTCCAGCGAGCCAGAATGCTACAGCTCAGCTTGTTTTAAATATTCCAAAACAACAATATATTAGACAAGGTCTGAAGCAACTTCACTGGTTGCTGGTTAAGTCTAGAATTGAGTTTAAACCACTAATGGTTACGCACAGAGCCTTTCATTCGAATGGCCTTCGGTATATTGAAGAAAAGCTCAAAAAATATAATCCTCATAGGGCACTCCGCTCAGCTAATCAAAATCTGCTGTGCGCCATTAAAGTGCAGAAAACAATCTGGTGGAAGATCTTTTTCTTTCCTAGCTCCCATTCTTTGGAATGCTCTACTATCATACCTTTGGTCTATTTCTAGCGAAAGTTTAAGGCCCAGCTGAAGACCTTTCGGTTCCATGACGTGTAATTATGTTTTGCCTTCCACCACCGGTGTAGTGTAGCTCCTATTTTCCCAATAGGCTCTGCGCATTGGAATAGTACCTACAGCAGTAAAGGCCTAGACCAGACGTTAACTAGGTCTACTACTGTCGATACTAGACTTAATTTTTGGGTTTGCCAGCTAAGCTCAGAGTTCGCTAGAAACTTTCTCGAATGTTCAAGGAAGGAATTAACTCCCCTGATTAGACAAGAAGGGATTTAGTTTCTGACAACCATAGAACATGACAACTTTGCTCTCCCCTAATCAAGAGTCAATCTCGAGAGTCGTGTGAGCACAAGGCAATTATTTTACTCAGTCAGTACGTGCATTCTTAGTCTCATCAGAATGTAGAGAAAAGGAAGAGACGGGCGTGTTCAATAAAAAGGTGTTATTTATTGATCAGTCTCTTTTCTCATACATGAGAAATGGATCGATATTATTGCAATACTTATAGTTAAGTAAAGTGCATACATTAAAAGCAATAGTATAAAATAATACTGTAAAAACATTGATATGGTTTCTGAGCCATATGATGTTTAAAATGATTAAAATATATTTACATACACATATACATTTGACTAAACGTACTCAACTGGTGTTTCTAAATACGCCTACCCCGTGTACCTGACCTAAGTCTAATGCGTGGGCGGGAATAGAAAGTTACAGTTTAAGTTAAGTTTGTTTTTGCCAAGTGAATAACTAAAGAATTCTCTGTGAGGGGTTATTCAGTTCTGTACCTGGAAGTTAGGATGAATGAGGAATGGTATCTCTTTCTCTGCTCTCGATATTCCAGGCTGCCTGCGAGGGCTGCCCAGAAGCGCCGGTGCTGGGTCTCTCGGCTTGAGATAGCAGCGTGTCTCTCAGCGCGTCAGGAAGGCGGGGCTGCTGCCAGCGGGGTCTGCTTCTGCTCTCGGCTTCGGCAAGTATGGCTGCTCCGTCTTGTCACCACGCGTGTGTTTGCATAGGGCAAGGTCGGCAATATTTATACCTTAAAGGTGCCGAGATTGACGTAAGGATGGACATAGATACGTCAATAAAGATGTCATACGACTTGCTCGTTAGCACATTCTTTACTAAAGTTCTCTGTGAAATCAAAACAATGGCCGCACGGATTATCCAGGTTGTCATAGGTTTGATTTGTTATGAGAACGTCGTATGCCTTATCAGGGGCTGGAGCTCAAGCGTTATGACCTAATCAGATAACACGTTCCTGTGCCGTAGTGCGACTGCGTCAGATAACGGTATCTGCATCATGGGGGTTTTCTTGCCTCATGGGCTGACTGTTAGTTAACTTGATAGTTAGTTTAACCAGAATAGGGTCAGGAATAGGGGGACTGATTCAGAACCTATAGAAATACACGACACCCACTCCACGCTAACTATGGTCATATCTACTAATCTATGCATAGTATAACATAGTACAACATACTATAGAGTATAGTGTTGATTATAACTTAAAACATTTCTAGGTTGTGCAGATTTATGTAAAAAATGGTTACCATAATGGTTATAGCAATACATACTATCATAATTTGTAGAACCTTGCAAATAATCATGTTTTGTAAATTTAGCAGACATTACTAAGTCAGACATCATGTTGTTAATACTTTCGAAGTCCCAATCATCAGCAAATGAGTTTGGTTTTGCAAAGTCACTCAAGGAGATCTTGATTTGGTGTGGATATTTCAGGATCTCGACCGGACCATAAATTTCATAGTCAGTGTTGTCCCAGGCTACCCCACCAGGTATAGGATTGGCTGTGAAGTTGGCTGAAGAAAGTTCTGAAGAAAGTTCTCTTTTCTCGACGTGTGAAGATGTGTGTGGTTTGAGGATCAAGTTGATGTTCTGACTTGCTCTGTCCATTTTAGCATATTTTCCCTCAATGAAGCGTCCCAAAGTAAATACCATGATGAGCCAAAGTATGAGGATAAATGCACCAAAACCCACCCAAAATTCAATCCATGGAGAAACCAGATATGTTTCTTTCAGATGTTTCAAAAGTTCCTTCGCTTTGTCTTTAAAGGATTTTGATGATGGCTGTGTCTTTGATTCACTCAGGCTTTCAGAGGAATCATCGAAGTTGATGAAGTAACCGGATGCAGTTCTGTCAATTGTTCCAATTGGTTCAGGATTTCTGTTTTTTGCATTTTCACTTGGTACTTCAGTATAGATCGGTGTGTCTCTGCTAAATGTCTTTATTTGGGTTTTCAGAGGTCTGAGTTCTATTGCATTGTTGCATAGTCCTTCTTGTTCTTCTGCAGGCGTTTCGAATGTGATGAGCCTTTTTGTTAGGACCTCTGTACTGGTAGCAAACCTTGGTGTTCTGCTACTTATTGGGAGTCCACTTGGCCTACTGTTTGTTATCGGCCACATGTTGTGGTTTTACCAGGTCGATGGATACAACTCGGTTCTCCTTTTTTCCAGCAAGTGGCGGTAGTACAACTGATCTTGTCCCGTTGACAGACAAGACAGGAACTGCTTTTCTGTAAGAAGGCCCAAATTCCTTCTTTACCGCGATCTTCTCCCTGACTAGATCCCCGACTTTTGGAATCCAGACAGGTCTTGCCGGGACAGGTGGTGATTCTTCAGTGGTTGTTGGCTGTTGTTTCAACTGTATGTTGCTCAGGTCTTTTCTTGTTTTGTTTAAGTCCAGCAAAATAGCCAAACGGTCTTTGACATCAAAGGTTTTTTCTATTACCACTGAAGTCCGACTATCAAGGTCAGAGATCAACATCCTAGTTCCGAATAATAATTCGTACGGACTGAATCCCTTCAGAGAATTTCTTGGCAATTTATTTAGACTACGTTGGACACTTATTAGATGTTTGACCCACCCAGCTCCCGAACCTAATACCTTTGCCGTTATAGATTGCTTTATGTCACGGTTTTTTCTTTACACCATCCCGTACCCTCAGGAAGGAAGTGAGAAGATTCCCGCTGGGCTGTGCTCATTTGGCCATGTTTCCCCCCCAGGCTGGATTGCCTGAGTGAAAACAATGGTCGAACGTAGTATGCTCTTAGCGTATATGCCATTTAGACTCGCAAATCTTGTATAATAGTCCGGACGTCAGCCGAGTGCTGGTGATCTACATTATAAGTGGAAACTAGCCTGTATATGTTAATCGCAAGCCATTCTTTTTGCTGGTAATATTATCTGCCTTGATACGACGAGGTATTAAACTGCTTCTCTCCCCACTGCGATCTCTGTTGCAGTTTGGGCAGTTTTTTACAAACATGGTGTAGTGCAGGCTCATGCCTGGCCACCAGTACCGTGATTGTAATTCTTCCAGAGAATCTTTTAATTTAAGGTGTCTGAGACCCTCGCCCATGTGTGCGTCTGCGATTAACAAGTTTCTCCTGTCCATGTTTGGAATCACTCTATCCCCCACTCCAGGGATTCGAGCAAAAGGGACGGAGTTTGCATCGATTATGTATGTATAATTGAGTGGATAGTTGATCGGTAGTGCTGAGCAGTCGCCGTTTGATGACGTTTTCACCGCCAGCAATGTTTCACCGTCAATGTATTTTAATGTACGCTTTTTTCGATCTACGGGAGCCGGTTTAGTGGCTGCCGCTGCGGCTGCTTCAGCCAATGAATTCCCCACAACGTGAACGCCATCACGTTGATGACTCAGTGAGTGAGTCACGTGAGTCTTTGGTAGTTCTTTTTTCAAAAGAGCTACTTGTTCCCAGAGCAGTTTCTGCTTTATTGGTGCATCTGTGTCATCTTTGTAACCGTTCTGAATCCATGTCTGCAAATCCTTGTTATATGCTTTGACGCAGTAATATGAATCTGACACTATAAGTGTCGGGAATTCGCGATCCGCATTATCCAGCGCCATTTTTAATGCTATTATTTCAGTTTGTAGTTCTGAATTAGTTTCTACTGAGTGTGATTTTGTTAATAGAGGTCTTAGTTTACCTCCGCGCCACACTTCTTTTGTAATCTCACATGTGGGATTGTATGCATGTTCTCCCCAAACGGAGGGTTGAGCATGTCCGTCTGTATAGATTACACAGGCGTAATGTCGTAGAGGCAGAATGTCGATTGGCAGAGGATACATCTTTTCATATTTTAGATTCTTTAATTCTTCTAGTTCTTAGAAAATTGTCAACCAGGCTATACTTGATCATTCATATCCTACGTACAAGACTGTCAGATGGGCAATTCTGGATTTTTTTAAAGTTGAATTTGTAACCCTCTGCAGCGAACCCAAGTATTATGGTGTTCACTCTTTTCAAGTGAGTATCCAAGTCATCATCTGTTATGTAAATGTCATCGACATAAGATAATGCTTCATCATCATATAGTTGTAGTAATTCTGTTACTCTCGCTGAGAATACCCCCGGGCTGTTCTTGTACCCCTGGGCTAACCGACAGAATTGTTTTTGAGTGCCATTTACTGAGAATGCAGTTAAATATCTGCTCTCTGGTGCTATGTTTTGACAAAAGAATCCATTGGAGATGTCCAAGGTTGTTTTGTATTTTTTGCGCACTATGTTATTCATTAGTGCAGCACTGTGGGAGTTTTGCACTGCAAAGGTTTTGCAACATGTGTTAAGGTGTCGGTAATCCAAAACTAGACGATATGAATTGTCTGGTTTGGAGACCGGAAACAAAGGATTGTTCATTTGTGAGGTGCAAGTTTCAATCACCCCCTGGTATTCTAGCTGATCTAGTATTTCATTTACTTGTTTTTTAGCTTCTTGCTTAATTGGGTACTGCCTTTGTGCAGTAGGTTGTGATTTTAACTGGATTTTGTGAGGAGGAGAATCCTCATCCCATCCTACATGATTTTTATATAAAGCAGGTGCTGAGGCCACTGCCCACTTTCTAGCAAGTGTGTATTTTTTATGAATCGGTATTTGATTCGAGAAGGCAGGCATAATTACTTCTTCGCCATGAGGGCACTCCCTGACAAACTCTGGTGGCCAGTCTTTTTCAGCTAGAAGGATGTCATAGCCTTTGGAGAGGTTATCCCAAAATAGTCCCCTAATTTTCCTAGTCTTATCTCCCTCTATACGTAATGTTATCTCGTATATCTTGTGGGGCTTGCTAACTCTGGTGTCTGCAGTTTCCACTTGAAGGTATTCATTCGTGTCCACTGTCTCCAGATGATTCATAAGGACTTTGCGAGCTATGCTCACCTCTGCTGCGCTGTCTAGCATTTTCTGAGCCCATTCTCCGTTTTTCAGTTGTGTCCTCAGTATTCTCGGCATTTTTAACTACCTTGATACTGGCTACCTTCTTTTTTGGAAATTGTAATTTCTTTTTTAGCTGAGCAGGTTCCTTGTCTTTGGACTTGGCGTGCTCTTCTGATCGTCCTCTTCTTTCCGATTTCTGCGAGGAATTCTGAAAAGATTGAGAGGGACGTGTATCAATGTCTTGATATCTATCAGGTTTTTTAATATTATCCCTATTTCTAAGGTTATATCTATTCCCCGAGGGGTCACTCTGCGGTGACCTCTGTCTTTGGTTTGGAGATTTCTCTCTTCGCCTAGGAGACCTTCCTCGGGACTGGAATTTCTTTTCTTTAGGATTGGATTGTTTGTTTCCATCCCAGTTCTTTTTTGGTGAATTGTTATTAAAAAATATTTTTTCTGGACTTGTAGTCAGTTGCGGTTTTACTGGTATTCCACCTAGACTATCTCTGCCTAGTTCTTCATAGGATTTTTCTATGATTCTTGCAATTTCAGCTGGTTGGTCTGCTATATCTGTCTCTTTTAACCTCTGGCGGATCGCCACGTTTGCTGCTTCACCTTTTATGTTGGCTAATAATATAGCCGAGACCTGCTTGAAGTCTTTCAGAAATTTCATACCAAGAGTTAAAGCTGGTTCTGGACCGTATTCATCTTGAATTTGTTTTAGCACATCTGGTATTACCGAAATGGATGGAACACCGTGCGTTTTTGTGTAGATGGAAGCAAAGACTGTACCCCAAGTGTCACAGTCCTCAATGTGTGGTGCGATTCCCATTGGGAGACATATAGTCAGAATCCTGTGTTTTTCTAATGGGGTGGTGTCAGGAAACACCGCCTCTATTTGGGTAATTTTCTGTGCCAACCAGAATGGTATCTGTTCCCGTTTAGCTGGAACTTTACCTAGGCAGGATTGGATGTTCTGTGGTGTAATTTTGTTTGTGTTCCCCTGGTGAGGGGTCAGCTGTGGAAGTTTAATCGCTGGCTGAATTGTTGAAGTCCGCATTACATACTGAACTAATTGTCTATGAATTTTTAGTAGTTGTTTTAGCTGTATTAACAGCTCTGCTGCAGGCATTCTTTCGATGTCTGGATGTGGTGTGTATCCGGCTAAGACCGGCCACGTTGCTCCTGGTCTACCTAAAGGACCGAGCCTGGTAATGTGATTGTTATGTTTTAGGGCGCCATCAAATAAGAGCAAATGCTCTTGGAATTTGAGTGGTACTTCCACCTCCTCGAAAGGAGTGTATGTTTCAGGAGGTTCCTCTACTTTGTAATAGTGGAAGTACTTTGTTACAGCATTTGCTGCTGGAAAATGTATCCATGAATAGTATACCTCTGTCTGCCGATATTCGTGTGCCTCAATTACGAATATGACTGTGCCACCTCTAGGTGTCAGTCCATTTTCTATAAGTTTTAAGGTTATAGATCTCCTTTTAATGACCGGAATGAGTATTATATCCGGGTCTGCTGCTTGCATGGTAGCATCAGCATCTGCGAGTTCAGTAGCTAATCTAACTGCCTCTCTTTCATCCTCATTGTCAGACATTTTACTGTCAATAAGGTTATTTTGTTTGTTTGCAGATCAGGTTTCTTTGTGGAACAAAGATTAGATGCACAATATTTTGGAACTGTTTATCCTTCAACGTTGACTTGACCAAGAACCATACATAGGAGTTCCCTCCTGCGAGGTTTTGGAGGATATTACCTTTCACCCACTCCAGACGTCTTTGGAGTATTTGGGAAAAGGGGTCTGAGTGAGAAAGCACGACTGAGTTACTCTAAATGTCTTACGTTAGTTTTATCGCCCTTTCCAAACGCGTTGGGCGCCATGTAGTGTAGCTCCTATTTTCCCAATAGGCTCTGCGCATTGGAATAGTACCTACAGCAGTAAAGGCCTAGACCAGACGTTAACTAGGTCTACTACTGTCGATACTAGACTTAATTTTTGGGTTTGCCAGCTAAGCTCAGAGTTCGCTAGAAACTTTCTCGAATGTTCAAGGAAGGAATTAACTCCCCTGATTAGACAAGAAGGGATTTAGTTTCTGACAACCATAGAACATGACAACTTTGCTCTCCCCTAATCAAGAGTCAATCTCGAGAGTCGTGTGAGCACAAGGCAATTATTTTACTCAGTCAGTACGTGCATTCTTAGTCTCATCAGAATGTAGAGAAAAGGAAGAGACGGGCGTGTTCAATAAAAAGGTGTTATTTATTGATCAGTCTCTTTTCTCATACATGAGAAATGGATCGATATTATTGCAATACTTATAGTTAAGTAAAGTGCATACATTAAAAGCAATAGTATAAAATAATACTGTAAAAACATTGATATGGTTTCTGAGCCATATGATGTTTAAAATGATTAAAATATATTTACATACACATATACATTTGACTAAACGTACTCAACTGGTGTTTCTAAACACGCCTACCCCGTGTACCTGACCTAAGTCTAATGCGTGGGCGGGAATAGAAAGTTACAGTTTAAGTTAAGTTTGTTTTTGCCAAGTGAATAACTAAAGAATTCTCTGTGAGGGGTTATTCAGTTCTGTACCTGGAAGTTAGGATGAATGAGGAATGGTATCTCTTTCTCTGCTCTCGATATTCCAGGCTGCCTGCGAGGGCTGCCCAGAAGCGCCGGTGCTGGGTGTCTCGGCTTGAGATAGCAGCGCGTCTCTCAGCGCGTCAGGAAGGCGGGGCTGCTGCCAGCGGGGTCTGCTTCTGCTCTCGGCTTCGGCAAGTATGGCTGCTCCGTCTTGTCACCACGCGTGTGTTTGCATAGGGCAAGGTCGGCAATATTTATACCTTAAAGGTGCCGAGATTGACGTAAGGATGGACATAGAGACGTCAATAAAGATGTCATACGACTTGCTCGTTAGCACATTCTTTACTAAAGTTCTCTGTGAAATCAAAACAATGGCCGCACGGATTATCCAGGTTGTCATAGGTTTGATTTGTTATGAGAACGTCGTATGCCTTATCAGGGGCTGGAGGAATGTCGCTTGTCTAATTAGATCTCAAGCGTTATGACCTAATCAGATAACACGTTCCTGTGCCGTAGTGTGACTGCGTCAGATAACGGTATCTGCATCATGGGGGTTTTCTTGCCTCATGGGCTGACTGTTAGTTAACTTGATAGTTAGTTTAACCAGAATAGGGTCAGGAATAGGGGGACTGATTCAGAACCTATAGAAATACACGACACCGGCAAAGCGCCAGGGCGCTTCCAATGAAGCAGCAGTTGCGCTTTACAAATTCATTTTCATTCACTGAGGACAAAGGCAGAGACATGGGGATCACATCGGGAATTTATTGGACTCTCTGCTCTGTGGGATAAGCACAAAACCACACCGTTTTCAGTATAGCTCAGATGAGTGGGAGCATCTGTGAAGTGGAAAGGCGTGATTTCAGGATGTTGATAATGGACCTCAACGATCTAAGGAGGGCTAGCCATCGTCTGCAGGTGGTTTACGACAGCCTGAGGCGAACACCCCTTCAACAGCCAGTCAGTCAACGAGGCAGGAAAAGACTAGTACTCTCAGCCTCTGAAGTTGTGCTGCAACCACTTCCTTTACTTTTGTGAACACCCAAGGGGTACTGATGAGGCCAAAAGGGAGAACTGCAAGCGGAGAATGTTCCAGGCCCAACATGACCACCGGTGGCACCTGTAGGACAGATAGAGAAATAACTATTCTGCAGGTACAACACCACCATCCAGTCTCAAGGGTCCAGGGCTGACAAAACCTGGGTAGCCACAGTAAGCATCCATCCTGAAGTTGTCCTTTTGCAGAAGGCATTGAGAGGGTGGACATCCAAAATAAGACAAAGGCCTCTGTTCTGCTTTGGCAAAACAAAGTAGCGCAACACCCAAATCCTATTTCTGAGACCAGAACCTTCTCCACAGCGCCTTTGGCCTTAAGAGCCTCCACTCCCTATTGCAAGATGGGCATGCGGTCCTCCGTTTGACATTCTGGTGGTAGATGGGGCAGCAGCACAGAAAGAACTGGGAGGGGATAGCCCCGATGGACAATTTGGAGGACCCACTTGTCTAAAATGACACCTGTCACCCGTGGAGGAAATATCAGTTTCTGCATCGGACAGGGTGGCTGTGTGCCAGCAAGGACAGACTAAAGCTGTTTTGTGGCTGAAGCCGCTGGAGGGACGAGGGACTGAGCTGCATGTTGTCCCTGACGTCCTGGGCATTGTATTTGAGAACCACCGCCTCTACAACGAAAGGGGTGAATAGCCTGTTGGAAGAGCCCAGAGCTCTGGGTTGGAGAAATGGAAAACCCTGACCATTGTCAGAGGGCGAAATTAGTTTTGGAATAGTCTTGCAGGAGCAGAAAGACCACAGGAACATGCTGTGGCCTTGCTCTCCTTGAACCATTCCAGGTACAAATCTGCTTTTTCACTAAAAAAAGGCAAGAGCAATCAAATAGCATGTCCCAGAGAAGCCGGTAGACCTCACGGAGGCGTGGCATTGAACAGCTACACTAGTGCCCACAGCTCATTGTAAACATTTGTTTGCATCCTAGATCAAGTCTAACAAATTTTTAAACATCATAACTGTCTTGAAAAGTCTTTGTAAGGGATGCCCAAAGTTCATCCAAAACAGGTGGTAAAACCTGTGTCAATGTATCCCAAGGAGCATCAGAGTAGCAGCCTAGAAGGCAGCTGGTGTTCACAAACCTCAGGGTAAGGCTTGTGAAAGAGAACATTTGTTTTCCAAATGTCTCTATTAATTTAAATTCACGATCAGGCAGAGTGGAAGGATGAGTCCTGGGGTTTCGCTAGTGGGAGCATGTCCCACTAAGCTCTAGGTCTTTAGATATAGAGAAAGAAAGCCGGAGTCAACTGGGTGTGGGACGATGGCGACGAGCGACTGGCCTATTAATAGGCACACCAGAGCAAGGTTTTAACCACATGTCCAAAAGGGTGTCTGTAATAGTGTCATTAAATGGTAACAAGGACTCTTTAAGGGACTGACCTGTTTGATGACCCTCTGGTAACACATTAGTTTTCATCTCCATAGTGGGAAGCTATAAGTCTAGAACATCTGATGCCCTTTGCATAACAACTGAAAAGGAGACACTTTTCTCCTTTGCAGGATCGGGTGGAGACAAGGCAGTGGTCTAGGGAAGTATGGTCTAGGGAAGTATGCAGACCACTGGCATCTTGAAGTTCCTCATACCAGTTTTGCATCATCATATTAAGGAAACAGACACTGATAATTGCGAACTAATGCATCTCCCCTGGCTACTGTTTATTTTCACTTATGTATGACCGACATGTCGAAACAAGTTACTGGCTGGGTAAAGTTTGTAGTTTTTATGACATTGTATGATCATTTGGTTTGTTACTTGTGAAACTAAATAAAATCTGGGACCATTGGTCTTTTAAAAAAAAATCATATTAAGGAAACATTGTTATACCCTTCATTGTGATGTTCTGAGTCACGACCAAAAAGATTGTGTAAAGTTTGGCCCTATCACTTGGTAAGGGCAAAACATCGGATTCTGAAGTACTGCCTATGGGGTGCATGCAGGTCACAGCCAAGTCTGATGCCGGTTGAGGTTGTTGTGGATTCTGCTCAGAGTCTGATAGCATGATTAACTGTGCATGCTCCTCCAGCATAGATGTCGAAGCAAAGGGAACAAAGAGCTAGCGCATCAGAATCAGGTTTACCGGGCACAGACCGCGCTAAGGGTCGACCCACAGGAATAAGTCCAACAGGAGGTCCCTGCAGAGATAGTTAAGTGCAGAAAATGTACAGCATGGCCTCTCAGAAGACCTCTACCTGCTGCAAGATTGGCTTCGAAGGAGATCAGAAGCAAGACAGAGGCAAATCAATGGTCTTGTGCCCGCACTAGAGTCCGAGATTAGCAGGAAGGGGCAGATACCCGCTTTGATGTATGCTTTTTCTTGGACTTACCAAAGGACTTTGACAGGGACTATCTGCCCTGGGAAAAACTTCTGGAACAGGACTTTCCTTTAGACCGGTCACACCCTGGAGTCTTCTTGTATTTGGCTACGTACGTTGTGGTCACCACAAACCATAAGCATACTTTGTGAGAGTCAGTCACAGACATTTGTATGTGACAGTTCCCTACATAGTTTGAACTCTATCATCTTAGAAGTGGCATTGCCCCTTGCACACTGGAAAATCATGAAGACTTAAGTGCTCTAAAAGACCAAGTAGTGCTTCGGATCCTCATCTGAAGGAATCAATGTCAATTTCCATGGGTGGTGCTTATGGCTCCACTAGTCACCTTTGGAGCAGAACGATGTTGACGCTGAGCTGCCAACCTGCCAGTGGGAAGATGCCCTGCTTTGAAGTGTCCAGACCCAGTGTGATGCATGGAGAATATTCATAAGAGGAGGAATCTGCAGCTAGAATTAACCATCAGAAAGACAGTTTGTGAATATTCTAATTGGTTAACTGAAGATTCAATGTTAAATTTAGACTATCCTCCCAGACATCCTGTCTAGAAGATAGTAGATCAGATTGTCTACCTTTCTTCCAGAGGAAATACAGCTATCAGGGATAGACAAAACCTAGACGTTTTAAGATCCAAATGGAGGGATTGGAGAGTGATCCAGGCTGGTTCACCAGAAATGTATTGTTAGAAGGAAGACTAACTTACCCTCCTTTGCTCTGACTTGTAAAGTTGCATCAGCTAAATATCCTGTTACCGCAATGCTCACTGAAGCATACTGGGAAGAAGGACAGTTTGCATTTCACTATCAGACGAATTTGGTGGCTGTATGTACACAAACTCGTCATCAGCCCATGAGACAACACAGTAACGCTTGATAACTGTATATACCAAGGCCTAGGAAACAGTCCCAGATTTAACATAAGTTGATGTTTCAAACTGAGGCCAAACGTCAATGTTGCTTTTGCTATCCCAAAATACATTCTCTAGCCTTCCAAAATTGGTTTACCGAGTACTCTTATTCTAAAATGATCCACTCTATATTACACACACTGTGAAGCAGTAATTTCTAACTGCATGAGCCTGTGACCAATAAACAAATAGGTCACTTTGTAACTTTTTCTGCAGGACTCATGCAAAAGGTTTACCAAAAAGGCCAGAACCTCTCCTGACATACAATTTCAAAGCTTTATTCAGATACAGCTCACAAAAGTGATTTTGGAGTGACGTGTTTGGTATTAATGAACAAGTTACTTACCTCCAGTAACAAAATATCTGTAAGAGACATATATTAGTTCTAGATTCCTTACCTTAGAATTGCCCCCAGGCATCGGACTGGATCCGGAGAATTGTTTCTCAGCAGTACCCCTGCGTGTCGGTAGGTGGCGCCGGTCGACTCCGCGTTAGTAGTCGTTGTAGTGATCACCGTGATGACATTGCGGTATCTACGTAGACGCAGTCCTACGCGCTGACTACAGTTCTTTACACGAAATTCCACGCCAGAAAAGAGCCATGCAAGGCACTGATCACTGGTGCACAAACCAGAAAAGCAGTCTTGAGAGTTAAGAGTCTGGGAGGACAAATATATAGTGGATCAAAAGAATCACACATAAGATAAGTTAAGACCAGATTCAAGTCGCACTGGGGCATTACAAAAGGAATAGGAGGAAAGAGGTGAGTAATGCCATTAAGAAATCTATTTACAATAGGGGACTTCAAAAGAGAAGGCTGATCAGGAAGGCAAAGAAAGGCCGAAATTGCCGAAAGATAGCCTTTAAGGGTGCCCAGAGCAGAGCCCTACTGGGCCAAAGAAAGAAGGAAGAGGAGAACCTCTGAAAGAGGGGCAGGAAGGGGATCCACAGCCCTTGCTGTGCACCATGCCAAAAATTCTTTCCATCTACAGGCGTATACCATTTTAGTGGAGGGATGCCTGGCTGCTAAGATTACATTACAGACTTCCTGAGGAAGGTCGAAAGTTGTCAACTGTCGCCGCTCAATCTCCACGCAAAGAGGTGGAGGCTAGACAGGTTCGGGTGGAGGACCGTTTCCTGTTGCTGCGACAGAAGATCCTCCCGAATAGGCAGTTGGATCAGAGGATTGATGGCCAAGCTCAAGAGCTGTGAAAACAAGACTCTTCGTGCCCAATCCCGAGCCACAAGAATGACTTGGGCCAGGTCAAGCTTTATCTTCTTCAGCACTCTGGGCAGAAGTAGTATAGGCGGAGAGGCTTATAGAAGACCCCAAATCCACTTGCGACGAAAAGCGTTGCGGAGCGAGTGCACCTTGGAAATTCCAACATGTAGAACTGCTGACATTGCTCGTTCTCTTCGGTGGCGAACCACTCTAACCAGGGCACTCCCCACTGCTGAAAGAGACCTTGCACCACCTCGGAGTGAAGACGCCATTCGTGACCCATCATGCACCGGCGGCTGAGTGGGTCTGCCCTCGTGTTCAGGGAACCTGCCAGGTGTTGAACCACCAGGGACATGCCCTAATGTTCCAGCTATGTCCAGAGACGAAGAGGCTCTTGACACAGGGTCCACAACCCCACCCCGCACAAACAACTCTTCCTTTGACAGAAGGAAGGAATACTTTCAGTGCAAGACGAATCGCGTGGAGCACCAGAAGGTTAATGTGGAGCCCAGACTCCGCCGAGACTAAAGGCCTCTGGTCTCCGCCACTCCCATGTGGCCACCCCATCCCAGACGTGACGCCTCTGTCCCCACTGTGAAGCCTGGTTGGGGATGGGAGAGGGATCTGCCGTTGACCCAATCCTGGTTCGTTAGCCACCACTGCAATTGGCGTGCAGTGTCCTCTGACATCTGGACGACATCCGAAAGATTCCCCTGATGCTGCACCCACTGGAACTTCAGGTCCAACTGCAGAGCCTCAGAGGGAATCAGGTGCGACCTCAGCTCGTTGATAGTGAACCCCAGCGAATGCAGGAGGTCTGCCGTAGTCTGGAGGTGGGAGAGGACAGCCTGGGGTGAGCCATCCTTCAAAAGCCAGTCGTCGAGATAGGGGAAGACTGGAACCCCTGATCTGCGCAAATGAGCTGCGACCACCGCAATCACTTTCATGAACACCAGAGGGGTGCTGGTAAGGCAAAAGGAGAGCACGGTAAACTGAAAATGCTCGTGGCCTACCGTTAAAAATTAAGTAACACCTGTGGGCTGGCAGGACAGGATTGTGGAAATAAGAGTCCTACAAGTCCAACGCTACCATCCAGTCTCCATGGTCGAGTGCAGACCAGACCTGAGCTAATGTCAACATTTTGAACTTCTCCTTCCGGAGGAAGCAGATGACGTCCCTGAAATCAAAGCTAGGACGCAAGTGTTTGTCCTTCTTGGGCACCAGGAAGTAGTGGGAGTAACCACCACAACCTACTTCTGGGAGAGGGTCTAACTCGATAGCTCCCTTGGCCAAGAGGGCCGTAACTTCGTGACGGAGAAGGGCCAAGTGATCCTCCGACATGCCATGGAGTGTTGGTGCATGGAGGGAGGGGTAGTCTCGAAGGGGAGGCAGTAGCCCCATCAGACTATCTGCAAAACCCACCTGTCCAACTTGATGTTGTGCCAGTGGGGGAGGTGATGGCACATCCTGGCGCCCACTAGCAACTGGTGGAATTGAAAAGTCGGACTAGGAAGGTTTAGAGGCTGCTGCAGTGGAGGCACTGGTGGACTGGCCCGCCCGCTGCCCCCATACCCACGGCGTTGGGTCCTATGTCCCTGGCCGCACAGAAGCTGGGTAGCTTGCGCTGGTGTGTGGCCCTAGGTGGAACGTGGTAGGGTACCCCTTCCATAGCCACAAAAGGGGCAAAAGGCAGATTGCACAGGACGAGATGTGGCAGCGAGGCCCAAGGATCTGGCTGTAGCTCTAGAATTCTTGAAGCGCTCAAGCGCACTGTCCGCCTTGTCGCCAAACAGGCGACGACCATCATAGAGCTTGTCCAAAAGAGTTGATTGGACATCCCCAGAAAAGCCAGTGGATCTCAGCCAAGCGTAGCATCATAGGGCTACTGACGCAGAAATCGTTCTACCTAGCAAGTCAGCTTTGTCCAGCCCACAGCAGATGGCGAACTTTGCTGCATCTCTCCCCTCTGCGTATGCACGGGAGAGTGTGACCCGGGCATCCTCCAGACACTGTGGCAGCACTTGCGCAACCGTATCCCACACGGAGTGGGTGTAACGGCCCAAGAAACATGCATTGTTCACCGACCACAGTCCTATGCTGGCGGAAGGAAACATCTTCTTCCCAAGATGGTCCAGGCTCTTGGATACCCTTTCTGGGGGGGGAGCAGTTGGGAACGCGAACACCAAGCTCTCGGGGTAGGGTGTTGGGAGAGAAAAATTGGGCTCCCTCCTCTGTGACCATGGTAGGGGGAGAAAGCATGCTAAGGTCTGGGGAGGTATCCAGACCACTGACCTCACCAAACTTCTCTCCAGTCCGGCTCATCAAGCTGGTCTGCCAATGGGTCAACAGACCCCTCCCAGGCGCCTCACCTTCCTCTGGCTGCCACTCAGTGCGATAAAGAACGCCAGGGTATAACAGTGGTACAAAAGTACCGGTCGACGCAGGTCCGACTCCAAGTCGAGTGGAAAGCTGGGGTCGACACTGGCAGGGAAAACAACCGGCGTTGGAAGTGGCAGAGGCATCGTCAGAGGTATTGGTGCCGGAGGAGGCGTCGTGAGGTCAAACCGCATCGATCCGGATCCAGGCCTGGACCCCTGGGGGCCCTGCAGCACCAAGGATGGAGCCGCTGGCATCAAAGGCATAGAACCCCCTGCTGAGTCGGCGGGGCCCGAATGCGCGCCAGCGGAGTCGGGCTTCCCAAAGATGGAGTGGAGAGCTTCGTAAAATGCACAAAGCTGGGCAGGTGGTGCCCCGGCTTCCGGGAAGGGAGGAAAGTTCAGAGCCCTCCCAGTAGGCTCTGCAGGCGGAGTCCGAGGACAACGACCTTCTGCATCCCTTTGGCCGACGGACGGGAAGAAGGCAAAGAGCAACGGTGCTGCTCTGCCTTCATGTGTTTCGACCTATCCGAAGACTTCAATGAAGAGTGATGGTGGTGATTCCGCAACCGGTCCCACGACCTCCCTCTCAACCAGGACCTCGAGGCACAGAGCTGACTGCCGGGCCTCCAGAAGCTTTCAGCACTTCTCCCGCAAAGACTTCGGGTCCATGGCCCGACAGTCGGAGCACGAGTTTGGGTCGTGGTCGTGCTCCAGGCACCAAAGGCACACAAGGTGCGGGTCAGTGACTGACATCAACTTGTGACAAGAGTCCCAAGACTTAAAGCCGGTACGACAGTGGGACATACCTACGTGCACCAGGAGTCAAACCCCTCAAAAAAGAGGTCGACAAAAGTAATAACCAGTAAAAAAATGATTAAGGGTACCTCTCTCTCCCGATCTGTGCGGACTGGTGCGGAAAAAGAAAGAACTGACGTCAGCTCTCAGGGGCAGAGTCTAAGTAGATACTGCTACGTCATCCCGACGATGACGACGAACGCGGAGTCAACCAACGCCATCTACCGATGCGCAGGGGTACTGCTGAGAGAAAATTCTACTGATTCAGTCTGACGCCTGGGAGTAATTCGAAGGTAAGAAATCTATAACTAATAGTCTCTTTCAGATATTACATCCTCTTGGTGGGATACTTTTCAGAAAAAAAATATTTACATTGTGGTAACTCCTGGATGAAGCTAAACCAAGATGCAAATAAACAATAAAAACATTTGACAATGGCTAGAACGTGAGATGTAAGAAAGGGAAGTGGAACAGAATGAAATTCCAATCAGAAGAAAATGTTACAAAACAAGGGAATAGAAGGAGGTCTTCCGTGTACTCCTTGTACACCTATAAGAAAGCAATGAAAATCACCAAAATAGTCTCATACTTGACCTTGACTGCACAGTGATTTTTAACAGTATTTTAGGATACCAATAACCAAACAAGGTATCAGAAACAGAGGTCAATTCTTTTTATCCTACTTGAGACAAGGCTATGAACCCATGCAGAAACTAAAGAATTATTGATGGCCTGAATACTACGACTTTGAGGTTTTCTGACAATGAGGAACTGGGAAACTGGACTTCAAAAACACTCTGCAATACTCCACACATTCCACCTATCAAATCAAGGAGACATCTTCACCAGAATCACCAAGTTCAAGAAATTAAAACCACCCTGAGAAGAAAAGAAATAAACCAGCTCCACACAATGATATCAGATGTCCAATATGCACCCACACCTACATTTATTTCACTATAAGTAAATCAGCTATACCCTCCTTGGAAATGACTTGATCAACAAGAGATGCAGAGCAGCTGCTTGAAGATCAGTCAATAGGTTTGATGGATACTGTCTAGACAAAAGGGTCAGAGCAGAAATGCAGACATGGAAGTGGGTAAGGCTTCTTTATGGAACCTGTTTAATGGTTCTATTTCACGTTCGAGGTAAATTATGACCTCATCACTATACTGCTACGCTTTTCACGGTGATGGTAAGAGGAGAGAGCTTGATAACCCATACAAGTTATCCATCAGTATAGTCCTCCATTATTTCATTACATTTGCAAACAAATTACCTCCTTCCACAAAAAAGGATCATGCGGATGGCAAAGACATTCGGATAATTTCTTCTATTTAGATGCCATACTGAAGTGAGGGCTAATGTTCACTGTACTGTATTGTGAGACTTTGGAGCAACCTTGCCTCCTTAAACCTTTAGAGCAACATTTCTACTTTAGAATGATTCTCGGTGTCTATTTTTTTAAAAAAATTCAGAAGAATTAAAGAGGACTAGACTAACATTGGGTATCTGCATACATCAGTTCATATCTTTTATTTTTATTGCTTAAAACGATACCGTCCGATATGGCAACATTTGTAAAGATTTCTTCTTGCAAAAAGTGTAAAATGTTTAACTGAATATCAGACACAGGTGGTGTAAGGAAGAAGTGTTCTAACCTCTGAACCTTCCACCCTTTCCTATATATTGACTGATGAAATTCTGCTCTTGGCAAGACCCTTCTAATGGAGTCTCACCCAGAATGAGCGCCAAGGCAAACTGGAGTGAGCTTTATCCTCTACTCCCCGCCTTATAAAATGAGATCTGTCGTGCAGCTGATGGGTGAGGCTGTGCACAGGTAATACATAAACAGGTGTGAACAACTATGCCGGTTGAACGAGGAAGCTGTTTTATTGTGTAAATCGTCAGGTAGCATTGTTGCAAATGATACCCAGATTAGATTAGTTGAGGCCGTCTAAACCTGAATATTAACATGAGAATACAAAAATACATTTTCCCTTTCATTTTAGCTGAAGTGAAAATCTGAGGTGATTAAACTAGTTTGCATTTTTGGTAAAGTGTCCTTTCCTACGGATTACTGGGTCACGATCTCATATCAAGAGTATGTTTTATTTGGAGAGATTGTTCATCTACTTAGAAATGTGGGCATATTTCCTTGAGCCAGCCTGAATGGCACTCATTATTGGTAAAGTTAGTTACTCGGCCGCCCAGCTGGCAGATCAAAGCCCACCTGAACAGCCAATCCTGGAGAAGATTTGATTTCTACTGGCAGAGGAAGGGGGGTGCATTGCATTTCAATAAGCAGATTAGTAGCACCTCCCTATCAAGTGAGTGTAGAGTGTTCCCACATGGGCCAAAGGGAGGACATGCAGAGCTCAGGATTCAGCCACCATAGCAGGTTTCTTTGATTCTTTGAAGTCTTGGAGGGAATAAACCAGGCAGGAGTTGGCACAGCTTAGTTCACAGCTGTAGTATTACTTCCTTGCCAGAATGCTGCACAAAAGGAGGGATCATCAGTGCACTGATCACTGAAGTGTCATACAAGGATATAGGGGTGATGCGGGATCACTGGCCTGGGAAGCAAACTCCCAGGTCTCTCCACCACTACCTTTTTAAACCCCTACACAAGAAAGAAGGGTTAAGAAGGAGAGTAGCAGAAGAGTTAGTGGCTGTGCCTCCTACAGAGGACCAGTAGAGGGTGGACTTGTAAGGGACCCTCAACTAGAGGGCTTCCTCTGAACATCTGTGGACTAGTGCTGGGAGTGGGCAATAGGCACCTGCTGGACACACAGCACAATGCAAGTGCTGAAAGCCTGGCTGTTTTTGGAGTGTTTCTGGGAGTGCAGGTATAAAGATAGGTCGGCCAGGAGGACTGTGGCGGTGCTGCTGCCAGGAAAACTCTAGAGCCAGATACCATCATGGCTAGACAGAAGGGGATGTCCAAGGGCATGAAGCACCATTGGAAAGGTACAAAGCAATCCTCCAAAATCGCCAGATTACATTTTGGGAGTCAGGAGGACCCTGCAACAGCACTCCTGATGGCTGGGAAAACAGAGCTGCAAACACCACTGCATTTGGCCCACCGTAGCACGAGTCATTTAAAAAAGAAAACGCTGTTCATGGGTGTTTCCGGCGATAGCACCCTCACAAGCTATGCCCCTCTGTTTTCCATACTGCAAGTGCTAAGCAGTGTAAGAGAGCTGCCTCACCATGAGGTCCTGGTGAGACTATGCGGTCCCTCAAGGAAGGAGTGTGGTAGCCAAAAGGGCCGTGTAACCCATACGAGGTGGTCTATGATTGCCAAAAGTTAGTGAGGCCACATCAAAGAAAGTCCTCCAGCAAAGCACTGTCATGCAAGCCTCATAGGGCTTTCAAAAATCAGCATGTTGTAGATTTCAGTGATCCCTGCCAGAAGGGTAGGAGCACAGAAATGTGTTCCACTTCATTTTAGGTTCTGCCTGGACAACGAAAGGACACCACAAATAGGGAGCCAATGTGAGAAGACACTATAATGATGATGTAATTATTATATAGTGTCACGCAATAGAGGCATTACAGGAGGCAAGATTAGATAACATTGTTCCTTCCACTTAATACATATAAAAAATATCCTATTAAGAATTGAAACACAAAGTGAAAAGAACCTGAAGATAGAAATAATTCTGCCCCTGAAGAAGGCTACAAGACTGTTGTAAAAAATTGAATATGCTACTTACCAGTATGCATCTGTTCTTGGCATGTAGGGCTGCTAACATTCATATCTTATGCATAGATCGCCGCCTAGTGTTGGGTCCGGATGATTGCACATTGTTGTCCTGGAAGAGTCTTCGAAGTATCACGAGATAGGTGGCTCCTCCCCTGGACTACAGTGCGCATGGGCATCGACTCCATCCCCAAATTGTTTTTAGCCATTGTGGTAGAGATGGAGTGAAATAGTGTAAAGGATGTCCATGCTAATGATGAATGCAAGAGAGTATCTGCAGCCGCTACGGGCACCGGGGAGGAGGGCGGGCGATATGAATGTTAGCAGCCCTACATGCCAAGAACAGATGCATACTGGTAAGTAGCATATTCAGTTCGAGGCATGTGGGCTGCTAAATTCATATCTTATGCATAGAATACACAGCAGTCCCTCCATTAAGGGCGGTTGCCCGTGCCAGCTGCAGAAGCTTGAAAAAGTGTCTTGAGAACAGCCTGTCCTACAGCTGCCTGCTGTTTGGAATGCACATCTACACAGTAATGTTTGGTAAATGTGTGTGGTGTAGACCATGTGGCTGCTCTACAAATGTCTTCCAAGGGAATGTTCCCCAGGAAAGCCATGGAGGCCCCCAATTTGCGTGTGGAGTGCGCCTTTGGGGGTATTGTTAAAGTACGTTTAGCCTTTTGATAACAGATTTGAATGCACTTAACAATCCATCTGGCTATTCCTGCTTTGGAAATGGGGTTGCCTTTGTGCTGTGAAGGCAACAAAAAGTTGTTGTGTCTTTCTAAAGTGTTGTGTTCTGTCAATGAAGTACATTAACGCCCTCCTAACGTCTAACGTATGAAGCATTCTTTCTGCTACTGTTTGTGGGTTTTGGAAGAATGCAGGCAGGTCAATAGTTTGGTTGATATGAAACGGTCACACCACCTTAGGAAGGAATTTGGGGTTAGTGCGGAGCACTGCCCTGTTGGAATGTATTTGGATGAATGGCTCTTGGATTGTGAGCGCCTGCAGCTCACTAACACGTCTGAGCGATGTGATAGCAATGAGAAAAGCCACTTTCCATGTTAGAAACTCAATTTCGCAGGAGTGCAGTGGCTCAAAAGGTGGGCCCATCAGCCTAGTGAGGACCACATTGAGGTTCCACACTGGAGCTGGTGGTGTTCTTGGAGGAATGACTCGCTTCAGTCCCTCTAGGAAGGCTTTAATGGCAGGCACCCTGAAAACAGATGATGTTAGGAATGGATGCATCTAGCGGGTTGATATTGTTGTCTGTACAGTAAATGACAAACCGCTTCCATTTTGCTGCATAGCCAGCTCTGGTCGTGGGCTTCCTTGCCTCCCGGATGATGTCCATGCATTCTGGAGGCAGGTTGAGGTAGCCAAATTCTAAGACTTCAGGAGCCAGATCGCCAGATTGAGCTGTTGCGGATCTGGATGCTGAATGTCGCCATGGTTCTGCGTCAAGAGCCTGGACGTGAGATGCAGCCTTTGATGCGGTACCACGGAAAGTTCTAGAAACGTGGTGTACCATGGTTGGCGTGCCCATGTTGGAGCAACCAGGATGAGAGTCATCGAGTGTTGCTTTAGCTTTCTTGCCACCAGCGGAATGAGAGGCGCTGGGGGAAAAGCGTACGCAAATTTGCCTGACCAGTTCATCCATATCGCATTCCCCAGCGATTCCGGGTGAGGGAACCTGGCGGCAAAGCGTTGGCATTTTGCGTTTTTCCTTGTGGCAAACAGGTCTATCTCTGGATGACCCCACTGCTGGAAGTACGGGTGGAGTACTGATGGATGTATCTCCCACTCGTGCATTTGATGGCTGTATCTGCTGAGCAGATCCGCCATCTGATTGTCCTTGCCTGGGAGGTGTTCCGCCATGAGAAAAATGTTCCTCTGAATGGCCCACTTCCACATGCTCTGAGCCAGATGAGACAGATGTGGTGAGTGAGAACCTCCCTGTTTTTGGATGTAGTACATGGCTGTCATGTTGTCCGTCCGGATCAACACGACTTTGTTGCACAAATGTACTGTGAAGGACTTTATCGCCATGAAGATTGCCATCAATTCCAGGTAGTTGATGTGCAACTTCTGCTGCTGGGTGGACCACAGTCCCTGCACAGTGTAGTGGAGCACATGAGCTCCCCACCCTCGGAGAGATGCGTCCGTTGTTAGGATTATCTGTGGCACTGGCTCTTGGAACTGTCGTCCCTTGCAAAGGTTGTGTGGATTCCACCAATGCAGAGAGTTGTATGCCCGACCGGTCACCAACACTAGGTCTGCCAGTTGTCCCCGAGCCTGTGTCCACTGATTTGCCAAGCATTCTTGGAGCGGACGCATGTGCAACCTCGCGTGCGGGACTATGAAGATGCAGGAGGCCATCATGCCTATCAACTGCATGAACACTCTCGCTGGCAGGGAGTGTTGTGGTCTGAACTTTTGGATCAGCGACTGAATGCTGTTGATTCTGACTGGGTTTGGCTGAGCCATAGCAGTCAGGGTGTGTATTGTTGCTCCCAGATACTGCCGCACATGGTGTGGTTGAAGGTGCGACTTTGGGTAGTTGAGCGAGAACCCCAGACTGTGAAGGAGTTGAATAGTGTGGGACATGTCTGCGGCGCACTGTTGTTCTGACTTTGCTTGAACAAGCCAGTCGTCTAGGTACGGGTAGACATGTATATTCTGTCTCCTGAGGCGCGCCGCCACTGTCGCCAGACACTTTGTAAACACTCTGGGGGCAGTAGTCACCCCGAAGGGTAGGACTTTGAACTGATAGTGCCTGTTTTGAATGGTGAACCTGAGGTATTTTCTGTGAGATGGGTGGAGTGGGATGTGGAAATAAGCATCCTTGAGGTCCAAGGTTGCTAGGAAGTCCCCTTGATTGAGCAGGGGAAGAATTTGTTGCAGTGTCAGCATGTGAAAGTGTTCTGACAGTATGTACAGGTTGAGGGGGCGTAGATCCAGAATAGGTCTGAGGGATCCGTCCTTTTTTGGGATGAGGAAGTACAGGGAATAGACCCCCGTGCCTTCCTCTTCCACTGGTACGAGCTCGATTGCGCCTTTTTGCAGCATCACCAGGACTTCCTGCTGCAATAAGTGCAAGTGCTCTGCCGACATAGGCCGGTGTCTTGGGGGAATGTTGGGAGGAGTGGATGTTAACTCCAAACAGTAACCGTACTGGATAAGTTTTCTCACCCACCTGTCTGTGGTGATGGATGTCCAGACTGGCAGGAACTGCTGGAGTCTCCCCCCGACAGGTGTTGTATGGTCGGGGGGCAGTGACAGAGAGTCACTGTTTGTTGGCGGCAGAGGAACGGGAGTTGTTGTTCCCTCTGCCTCTGCCCTTGGCACTGTTACCTCTGTAACCCCCTCTACCCTGCTTGGGGTACGAGGATTGTGCACCAGCCTTTGTGAATTGTGTTTGTTGACCCAAGTGTCCTCTGGTAACACCACGTGCTCCTGAGCGACGAAAAGTGCTGCCCCTGAATTGTTGTGACTGAAGCGCCCCCATGGACTTCGCAGTCTCGTTGTCCTTCTTAATCTTTTCAAGGGTGGTGTCTACATCTGGACCAAACAGTCTGTCAGGATTGACGGGCTGGTTGAGTATTGTAGTTTGAATGTCAGGCTTAAATCCAGATATACGAAGCCAAGCTTGTCGCCTTAACATGACGCTAGTGTTAATTCCCCTTGCCGCTGTATCTGCCACATCAAGTGCACACTTTATTGCAGCGTTTGAGATAAGCTTTCCCTCTTGTATGAGCATTTCGGCTGCTTCCTTAAACTCATCAGGTAGGTGTTGAAGGAGCTGTTCTAGGGTGTCGTAATGCGCCCTATCGTAGCGTGCCAATAGTGCCTGTGTGTTTGCTATACGCCATACATTGGCAGCTTGCGCAGCCACCCTCTTGCCGGATGCCTCAAGCACTTTCGACTCCTTGTCTGGGGGAGGAGCTTCACCCGTCGTTTGGGAGTTTGCCCTCTTGCAGGCATTGGCGACCACCAACGAGTCCAGAGGCAACTGTCCACGAATATATGCAGGATCTCCAGGTGCTGGCCTGTATTTTTTCTCGATACGTGGGTTGACCACTCTTGCCCTGGTAGGTTCTTTAAAGATCTCTGGGACATGTTTAAGGACACCTTTGAGCATAGGAAGTATTTTAACTGTCCTTTCTGAGACAGAGAAAGTGTCGAACAAAAAATCTTCCTCCACCGGGTCAGCATGCATGTCCACATCATGATTTGCTGCTGCCCGCTCTATTAAAGCATTAAATGCTGCAGAATCCTCTGTTGGAGATGTACGTGTCCCAAAACCTTGTGGATCTTGTACCACCTGATGTCCACCTTGGTCCCCAGTGTCGTCATATGAGTCCTGCTGAACATCAGGGTCATTGTCAACTGGGAAATTGTATTGGTCATATTGTTCACCATCCTCCCCTCCTGATTGGTTGGGTGAAGGAGATGGACTTCTTCTTGGTGGTGGCAGAATAGGGTCAACAAGGGCAGGAATGTCCTGTGCCGGCCTCTTCTTCTTTAGTGGAATAACATAGGATTCCAGTGGTTGGGAAGTGATTTTCCTCTTGTAGAGGGTTAATTTCCCTGTCTGGGCATCGATGTAATGCTCAGATTGTTCTTCTGAGGCTTGATGTTCATCCGAGCGTCCCTTTTGCGTCGAAGGATCCGACGTGTTAGCGATTTTCGGCACCGATCTTGGTGCAAATGCTTTCGGTGCCACCCTAGGTGGCAGAGTGTAGAGAAGCTTGTTCGAGGTCTTTGGAGGCGAAGCCGTTGACGACAAAGTCTTCTCCCGAATACGTTTGAGGGAGTCGGTCACCTGCTTTGTGAAGGAGGCCGAGGGTTTGGTAGCCGACGGCCGATGTTCGGTGGCGTCGGAGTCCCTCGGTGTGGACGAGATTTGCGTCGACGAATCGGCGGCTGCAACGTGTCGCGGCTCCGTTGGAGGCTTTGGCGCCGACGCCGGTGCTGCCGTAGTGCCTGCGGCCTTCGGGACGTGGCTTTTAGTCGACTTTGATTCGACTGCGCGTTTACTTGATGGCGCCGTAGGAGCGTCCGAAGGCGTGTCAACAGTCTTAGATGTCCGTGCCGGAGCAACCGTGCTCGACACTTGATGGACGTCCTTCTTAGAGGATGGCTCCTTGTGCACCTTTTGCAACGCTGTCGACTCGACAGCCTTCTTCGACTTCGGTGGGCCTGAGGGCGACGGAGTCGATGAAGGAGCAGGCTTCGATACTTTTTGTTGGACGCCGGCCATTTTAGGTGTTGTCGAATCCGAAGGTTTCGGTTTTGGCTGGACGTCGGCCATCTTTGGTGCCGTCGAATGCGAAGGTTTTGGTTTCGATATCTGAGATGCCGGCTCCGCTTGAGTGTCCGTGGCCGGGCCAGAAGGCGGGGCCGGGGATAGCGGTGCAGGGTCGTGGGTAAGGCCGAGTGGCGATCCCGTGACCTGAGCCTGAGAAAAGTAGACTTCGTGGCATAGCTCTTCCTCTGAGCTATCTTCCGCGGCCCCATAAACTTCTTCGTCGTCCCCTACCTCCACGACGTCTTCAAGGTCTTGGCCCTGTCCTTCGACATGTTCCTCGGGATCGGCCTGGACCTCCGTCGATGGTGGTGAAATCTGTAGATGATGGCTAACGCCTTCTTCCGCGGGGTCGTCGAATATGTCGTCGGGTGCCGGCGCCACTCGCTGGGCCTCGAGGCGCGCCGCGCGCCGATGCTTGAGCGTCTTCTTGGACCTGAACTTTGAGCAGGCCATGCAGTTTTCTTCGTTGTGGTCCGGTGATAGGCATTTATTACAGACCGGATGCACATCGATATGTGGATATTTGGATCCACAGACGGGGCAGAACTTGAACGGGCTCCGCTCCATGTTAAGTTCGTCGGGTCTTGCTGCGACGAGAGGGCCTCGATCGAAGAGTTACTCGACTCCGTAGATGCCCGGCTCAGAGAGTCGGACGACGGCCGAGACCGTACGCAGACAATACCGACGCAGGTAAAGAAGGCCTTTTGGCCTTAAGAACAAAGTTTTTTCGGTTCCGACACGGAGACGTCGAAACCACATCCGAACCCAATGGCGGAAAAAAACAATCTGGGGATGGAGTCGATGCCCATGCGCACTGGAGTCCAGGGGAGGAGCCACCTATCTCGTGATACTTCGAAGACTCTTCCAGGACAACAATGTGCAATCATCCGGACCCAACACTAGGCGGCGATCTATGCATAAGATATGAATTTAGCAGCCCACATGCCTCGAACCTGTAGTTTACTACTTTTTCTTCATATCAGTAGAGCTGGGTCTTTTTTTCTCACTCCAATGGACATGACTGGCATCAAGCTGGTAGTGAAGTGGCTCTTCTGATAGGGAGCCCTAGCAGGTGCAAGCTTTTTGGGGCCCTAAAACCTGCACAGAAATCTAATCCCTTTGAAGGCACAGACTGATGGCATCCCTCCCAACAAGCAGGTGATAATGAGAGGTTGGCCCACAGGTAAAATGCAAAACGATCATTGAATTACCACTGTTCAGATTAACAGTCAGACCTCATCTGCATTACCGAGACCAGTTTGCAGGCATCAGCTTCTTAGTAGTAAACACAAATAATAGACTTAAGAAATGGGCTGCCAAATGGTGTGATGCTTAAATAATGCACAAGTTCAACAACAAAACACTACTGAAAGAGCATAACAATAACCTAGGCAAAAGTATTATACAGAATGGCTGACAAAGGGACAACTGTTAAGAAATGTTCAAATTTCCAGAGAAACACACTTAGTACAACAGATATCATTTTGAGTGGAATATTATTTCTTACCTAAACAGGGCAAGTTGCTCCTATAGTAAATTGCTTGTTTAGCCTTTCAGGCTTGCATTTTGTGAGACTCAAAGCCTTTCTCCGATTTTTTGATTGCAACAGACTCCAGCCTACCTTCTCCCTTACAAACCAGACAGCCTGGCCAGATCTTCCCTAACCCAGAACACAAGCAACCCAGGACTCATGTCAACCTTATTAGGGCTGGTCAGCCAGGTATAGCCTGGTTTCAGTGACAGAGTGTGTGCAGGATATACGCCTGGGCATGCCCATCTCACTACTAAGGGCAAAACCGGTCATGTGTAGCTTGTGTTGCAGTTCAGAGAGGACCTGGCCTGGCAGTTCAGGCTGGACTATTAACACTCGAGCAGGGTCAAGCCTGATTTCCATAAGGCTAGGTCCAAACTGAGGTGGTATGGTGTACAAAGTAACAATGGACTAGGATGCAGCCACAAGTAACTACCAGTGGCTGAGATTAATTCAAGCATTCCATCCATCATGGTTCTGTATTCTTCAGGGTGATGTTCTAAGTGAGATGGGTATGCCCAGATGTGGGTCTCATGCACACTGTGCTAATGGAACAAAGCTATACCCGACTGTTGAGCCCTAATAAGGGAGAAACCAATCTTGGGTTGCGGATGTTCCGGTTCAGGGTGGATATGCCCAGGCAGTTCGGGCTGGACTGTTTCCATTGAAGCAGGGCTAAGACGAAGTTGCATAGGGCTGGGTCCAACATGAGGTAGCAGCGTGTGCCAAATAACGATGTACTGGTATGGCAGTAATTAACAATGGCTAAGAATAATTACAGCAATGCATTCAGCGTATATGTAAATACATTTTTTTTTTTTTAAATATTGCGGCAGTGTTCAAAATCCATATGCTGTGATTTACCCCAATAAGCTAAGTGTTCTCCTAAATATACAAATCTCTGGAAGCAGACGGTCATCCCAGAGCTGTGCTTTCTGCTCCGAAACCCACCAGAGGAAAAAAGTATCTCACGATGGCAACTGAGCCCAGAGGCATTGTAGACCTACACTTTACATTTTTGAGTAACGCAGACTATGCTCCACACCTAAGGCAAAAACTTTGTTTACTTATTCAGTATTCTACATTTCATACCCAAAACTATTTTGTACACAAATTGAAGAATAGTAATGCTGAAAAAAATTGATGTCGTTACTTACTGCAAATACTCATCGTATAGATATTTGGTCAGTCTTTCACGGAAACACAACTTCAACTCATTCAGTCCGTACTTCAAAAAGTTATTCACTAGAGAGATCTATTATACCATTAAAACAAGAACAAAGTCAATGACATGTTAGTGCATTGTAAATCATATATTTGACTTAGTATCATTATTACCGGAGCACTGATCACAGAGCTAATGCAGTTAACATCCTTAGCATCAAAACAGTTAGTAGATCTTAAGCTGTCAAAACAAGTTAGTTGATGCATATTTTAACAAATGTGGAAGATCAAGGCTCCTGCTTAAAGAACTTAATTTGACACCATTATTTATTAAATCTTAGGATTCATTTCATCAGGGCCGTAAGATTTTGTAGATCCCTTTTGTAGGCCAGAAGAGATACTTTCCCCTGGTCACTGCCATGTTCTCTCTATGGAGAAATAAAAGAATACACTGGCCTCTCCTTGATGGACAGGAGGGACCGTTATTCGCACAGAGTCAGCGCCACTGAGTGGAACTTTTCCGCCTCCCCCTGTACCTATGGGGCCTCACTGAAGAATCTTGATGGAGGCCTTTGTATTCTCCGATTTCTCCACAGAGAGAAATTAGCAGTGACCAGGGGAAAGTGTCCCATTTGGCCTACAAAAGGATCCACAAAACCTTACGGGCCTGTTGAAAGCCATCGATCTTATTTGGCACAAGTAGGCTGAAACATGTTGACCATATGCTTATGTAGATGTGTGGGATATCTGGCTCTTCTTACAAGCATTCACTCATTTAACCTTGCCATTGCCCCTTTTTTTTTTTTTAATGGACTATTTTCTGGGAGAGGAGGTTATTTTAAAACAGGGTATCTATGTCGCTTATCCCATGCTGCCTCTGGTGTGAGAGACATCTCCTCCTGGTGGAGAATAGACCGTATTATGATGCTAGTGGCTAGTAGTACGCCAGTGGGGCAACATGCCACTGACAGAAAACAGCGCATAGGGACCTTTACAATTTTAGAGAGATCCCTTGACGCAACACTCTTTTCCCATTCTTTTAGATATATGTTCATATTAAAATATCCCCATCTTCTGATTACCTGTGCTTTCTGTAATCTACATTCTCCAATAGGAGCTTAAACTCAGTTTTAAACAGACTCTAAATAAGAAATGGTGGCACTTGTGCCAGTCTGGTTCTATTAATTACATTCAATTTAGAGTCATTGACGTTTTGTTTTTGGTATGGACACAGTGCTGCATCTAGATGTCAAAATGTTTTGGGATGGAACGGGCGTATGGCACTGGTCTCAAGTGTAAATAATTAAAGTGCAGGGACATGATATGTATTTTAATGCAGTGTGTGTCTTGTTGCCGATACTACCCTTGGGAAGTTTGGTACAAGGGGTCCTAGTGTCCCAAGTTTGTAAGTGAAAAATAAGTAAATCGTTAAACTCAAACTCATAATATATATATATATATATATATATATATATATATATATATATATATATATATATATATATATATATATATATATATATATATATATATCTTGATCCAATTCCCACTCGTGACAGGCCGATTTCAGACGACTCAAGGTGTCTAATGTTCTGCTGAAAGAACGACATTGTGGTCAATTGCCCATTCACATATTCCTTGGGCTTCTTTCGAGAGCAGATGAGACCTTGTACCTCCCTGCTTGGTTATGTAATGCATGGCTGTTGTGTTGTCCGTCCTGACCAGCACGGTTGCGTCTTGAACTTTCGGCCTGCAAGGCTAGGCGAATCGCTATGAGATCTAAGAGATTGATATGAAGAAAATGCTTTTCTGCGTTCCAGCGACTGCTCACTTGGAGGTCCTGTAAGACAGCGCCCCTCCCTTCCATTGAGGAGTCTGCGGTTAAAATCAGAGGGGATGGAGCCATTCTGAAAGAGACCTCTCGAGATATTCTCCTTAATAGCCCACCAGCCTGCTGCTTTTCTCATGAGAGGAGTGACCTTTATCTTGTCCTCGAAAGAACCTTCCACTTGGCGCCCTTGCATGTTCAGTTCTTGCAAGAGGCGCATTCGAAGTCTGCAATGCGGAACTAATGGTATGCCAGATGAGATCGATCCTAGGAAAGACTTGTATAGACGAACTGACAGGGATCGTCTCTTTTGTAAATGGTTGGCAGAGCAGATTAGCTTTTTATGTCCTTCTTCCGAAGGAAAAACCTTGCAGCTTCTTGTATCCCGAATAGAGCCCAGGAACTGGATGGAATAAAGCCTGATTTTTCCTTGTTGAGATGCAGACCCAGGTGATTGAAAAGTTGGATGTAACTTTCGACTGCCCTTGTCGATGCTTGAGAAGATGGCGCTTTTATCAACCAATCGTCTAAGTAAGGGAAAAACTTCCCGTGATTGTTTCCTTAGGAATGTTGCTACCTGGGCCAACACCCTTGTGAATATGAGCAGATCTGAGCCCGAACGGCAGTACTTTGAACTGAAAGTGGCTCTTAGCTACTGTGAGACGTAAATATTTTCTGTGAGCTGGGTGGATTGGAACGTGGAAATATGAGTCCTGGAGATCCAGAGTGCCATATAATCCCCTGGATTTAGAAAACGTAAGACGTCTTGAAGAGAGACCATTCGAAAAGAGAGTTTTATGAGATAGGTGTTGAGCTTTCTCAGATCAAAGATTGGGCGCCAATTTTCTTCCGCCTTGTGGATGTGGAAAAAAAAAAAAAAGAAAAACTGGAATAGAACCCACTTCCTCTTTGAGAAAGTGGCACAGGCTCTATCGCTCCCTTGGTGAGCAGTTGACAAATTCTGAGACGGAGAAGATGCAGGTGTTTTGATGCTGTGGCGCGAGGAGCTCTGGGAGGTGGAAGGTTTTGGAGTTCTAGTGTATGGCCAAATTGAACGATATTCAGAACCCACCGATCTGTTGTTATGATCTTCCAGCAATCGAGAAAATGTGTAAACCTGCCCCCCATCGGTGTTAAAAGGGGTGAAGGACCAGTATGCAGAGCCAGGTAGCCGCTATTGCCGTTTAGAAGTATCTCTCCCTTGACGTCCTTGTCTACAAAAGACGTCGATTGATTTTGCCTTTGAGAGTACTGAGGCTTGAATGATTGAGAGGATTGTGAATAGGAGGAGTAGCAATGTTGATAACCTCCCCCATATTTAGAGAAACCTTTTCCTCTTGCACCCCGGAAAGGTACTTTTCGATATTGAAGTGTGCCCAAAGATCTTGCCGTCTCGGTATCCTTTTTTAATGTCCTGTAAAGCATCATCTATATGCTTGTCAAACAGCATATCTCCATCGAAAGGCAGATCCAGAATTTTATTCTGCACCTTCAGGCAAAACGAGTTACATCTCAGCCAACCTTGACACCTCAGGATCGCTGAACCTGCCAAGGCACGAAAAGCCGTTGTAGCAATGTCCATTGCACAATCTATAATCTCAGATGAAGATCATTCACCTTCATCCAGGATCTTTCTTGTTTCCGCTTTGGCACTCCGTGGAAGCTGATCAATGAAAGGAGAGAGATCGCACCACATTTGGCGATCATATCGTCCCAAAATTGCCAGTGCGTTCGAGGCCCTAACAAGGAGGCTAGACATAGAGGAAAACCTCTTGCCTACATTGTCTCCACGCCTGCCCTCTCTGTCTGGCGGTGCAGTCAGGGGTGCCGTCGGGTTTCTTGATTTTCTTTGGGTCACCTGAGAAAAAACAGAGTCCGGTCTAGGTTGACCAATAAGACAGGCTGGACTGTCCTCCGGTGCCTTATATTTTTTCTCCAGACGCGGTAGAACCGGAGTTACAGTAGCTGGAGACTGCATCACCTTCTTGCCTTCATTCTAAACATGCTCTACTATGGGAATGGAACAAACAGATTTTTTGAAAGGTTCTTTAAAATTGTAGAGGAAACAGTCTGATTTTACCACAGGAACAGAAAGGCCAAATCTTTTAGATGCTCTTTCCATAAGATTATGGAAACCCCCTATGTCAGCTGGAGGCGAATGCACAAGGTCTGGGGATGGTGAAGCCGGATCTGGGATAACATACTCGTCCTATTCTGCATCAGGATTTTGGATAAGTTCCACATTCTGGTCTTCATCAGATAAATCATATTCATCATCTCGCACTGTAACTACATCATCATGCCCTTCTGTCACAGGCTGTTCTCCCTGACAGAAGTTTAAAAAAAAAAAAATTTTATATCCGTCGACACGGTTGTTGACGGTTGTCGTAGACGATGTAGATATCGTCGTAGACGGTGTTGTCTACATCGCCATCGACGCCGCCATCGTCGTCGACGCCGCCATCGTCGTCGACGCCGCCATCGTCGTCGACGCCGCCATCGTCGTCGACGCCGCCATCGTCGTCGACGCCGCCATCGTCGTCGACAGTGTCGTCGACGACACTGCCATAGTCGTCGACAAGCTAGACTTCCTCACACCAGTTTCTCCTGTTATAAGTCCCTTCCTCTCCTTTACACCTCGGTGAGGAGATTCAGGTGGACTGCGCCCGTCAGACCCCCAGGAGGTCTTTTTAGAGGCTTTTTGACGAATTTCCTTTGCAAGTCCCATCCTCTCCTTTACACCTCATTGAGGAGATTTAGTTGAACTGCGCCTCTCAGACCCATGGGAGGTCTTTTGAAGGCGTTTTGAGTGCGCTGCTCACAAGAAACCGGGTGAGATCGTATTCCTTCTAAGATCTTCCCGAAGACGCAGCCGACGAGGCCTCATCACTGTCATACTAGAAACTGGATCTGTTCTAGATTTTAGCTTCTGGAACCAGGTTAAAGATGGCCCTCACGGACCCTTATGTTTATCTTACCTAGAACTTGTGGTCCGGATACAGGCAATAAATGCCATCTTATGAGGGTCATTCATCTAAACGCCTCCTTTTACAACAGGTAGCACAAGCTCTAAAAAGGCCTTTTTTCTCCATGTATGATGATGAAAAAAGGGGAAAACAGAATCCTGAAGAGAATACAGTTGAAATCCAAAAGTTGAAGAGAAATCTGAGCAGAGCTTAGTGGAGACTCCCTTAGCACAACGTGCGGTAGAAAATCTGAGGCTCTGAGGCTCTCTCATGTGGGTTCTATGGGGTGAGGCTAATCGGATTGGTTGTTGCAAAATTTTGGTCTCTTTTACAAAAAGAGGTAGATATGCTGCAAACTGAGAGGAGGCCTAGGCCTTTCTTTCTCTTCTGTACATACTGCTATGGTATTTTCTATTTACCGAGGCTCCCAGGCTGACGATGGGGGAATGATACAAAGCATGAGAATCTATGAAAGTTCCAATACTGGGGCAACCTGCTCTCTGAAACAGTTTCATCTCACTGCGAGCACACTGATAGCAGCACCTCACCAGGTGACCGTGTGATGGGAGCCAATATTGTGTGACAAACGATGGTGCCGTGTGAGTTGGAGGGACTAGTGAAGGACTGTTGCAGGAGCACTGAAAACATTTACATTTCTCTCACAGAACAATTTAATATGTTTTTTTAGGAAGGCAGACCACTCCACATAGTCCCATCCTGAGCACTTCCAAAGAGCTCTATTTTTTTTAACACCACTGAAGAGGGCATAGGACGGCGTACAAAACAGGTAAGAATCTCATCTAACCTGTGGAGCATTTCTGATAAATTCCAAAATAGATTTATAACAATACAATAGGGCAGTTCTTAAAATGTGCTCAAGGAATCCTTGGGGTCCGCGGCCGCTTAGAAAATTAAATAATATTAACGAATGAAGTGCATTTAACAACAGAAGCAAAATGTAAAATTTTAATTTTTAAGAAGTGAAGCAATTAGAAATTGGGGGTCAAAAACGAAGGGGTCTATTACGATGGCAGGCGGACAAAGTCAGCCCGCCATCGTATCTGCAAATGGGACCGCCCGCACTGGCGGGCACATCTCAATTTTTTTACATTGCGGCGGGCGGTGCATTCAGCAGCAATCACCGCAATGTAAAAAAGGCATTTGTGCATTTGCATGCACAACGTGGCAGGCACCGTGCTGTGCCTGCCACGTTGTGCATGCAAATGCAGGGGGTCACAATAGGTACTCCCCCATATGCACCCCCCCACCCCCCTGCATCCCGGGGCCTGCAACGGACCCCCACATGCAGACTCCACATGCCTTTCCATGGCGGCAACACTGCCATGGAGAGGCACGTCACCGCCTGCATCTTGATATTGATGGCGGTGTCTTGCAGACACCACCACCATATCAAGCACCCTTTCTGCTTGGTCACCTGTTTGACCGTCGTAAAACCGGCAGACGGTCTTTCCGTCCGCCGGGGTCCTTCCCACCATACAAATATGGCGAGGGGTAACAGGAGGTGGGCGGTGAATAATGGCGGGCAGATCGCCCGCCATTATAATAGACCCCCAAGGCCCGATTCCAATGACTGGAGTCCTTCCGACATCAGTTTGGAACTGGAACCGAACAATCTCCTGTTGTCGGTTCCCGCCTAGGAATTAGGATGCAACCAAACCCTGTTCGGTCGCAATCCTATTCTTTACCATGAGAGCATGCATTTCAAACAGAATGCATACTCTTGTGGTAAAGAGCAGAGGTAAAGTTAATCCGAGCACCCTGTGGCAGGAACCTCAATGTGCCTGCCACCGGGTGAAGAATCATCAGGGGGAACCATAAGTGCCCCCTAGGCTGCCATTTGGCGGCCTTGTACCCATGGGGGCCCTGCTGGGGGCCACCAAAGGCAGATTTCCAATGCCTTTCTGTGTCGGCAAGGCCGGCACAGAAAGGCAGTGGGAAGCTGCCATCGCAATCCCCTGGCCGGAAAGAGCGGGCTGAGGGATTACTTAAGGCCTTCCGAACGGCGGACCGGAAGCCATTCGGTACTCCTGTTTGGAATCATTTCCAACTGACTCCATCAAAATTGGTTGGTCGGAAATTATTCCAAATAGGCGATTACGATATGCTAAGAATGGCTCCGACCCGCATCGTAATAGTATCCTCAGATTAACTTATGGGAGCATTGCAAGTGCATCCAACAAACTATAGTATGTAGGATGATAGTCCTGGCCCCTTAATATAAAAAAATAAAACATTTTTTACAGAGATTTTGATTTTTGATTTGTGTATTTGTATCATTATAGAATTAATTTAGCTTGGGTAAACATTGTTAATTTGGCAGAACTTTTCTGGACACCTTTTTAAAAACGGCGGATGTGTTGCAGTGATGATGTCATATTTCAGAAACCATGAGACCTATATACTTAATTTTGGTGTCAAAACATAGGTTTTGGGAGTCAAGTAATCTTATAGAGACAGCAAATAAATCCTCAGAGCAACCCTTCTACCATTTTCCAAAATGGTGGCCCTATAATGATGTTTTAGCCATCATATTTGTAATTTATTTTAATATTGTTTATAACTTCAGGTTTTCTATTGATCCAAATTCGTAAACATGAGCTAAGTAGGTAGTAGCAGAGGATGTTTACCTCCTGAAAAGTGTTGCTAACTACAAAATCGAAGGACTCATTCAAAGAAAAAGGTGTCCTATGCCAAACTAATCAGAAAGAAAAGCTAACAGACTGTGGCTCGACAGGAGAGTTAGAGATATTTCAGAAATACAGCAAGACAAAGTTCACAAAAGGTTGAAACTGATGGGTGAAGAGGATCAAATATTTTATCATTGTAACAGCAAGTGCTACAATTCGCATTCAAAGGGAAAAAGTTGTCCAAAAAATCCTAACAAGAAGCAGTGTTTTCTGACGAAGCGACGAGAACCAAACCTAATGCCCATCCACTCAAAGGATCGATGGCTACGGCTGGTCCACCTCCAAAAACTAGAGGATCTTCAATGTGTTATCTGTGGTTTAGCCAGAACAAGGGTCAAAGGGATTGACGAAAGAACAAAGTACAGAGTATGTGAGTCTCAAAGGGAAACATTTTTATTTGCAGCTAATTTTTTCCTAAGAGGAGTTTTCAGCCGAGGAGCTGATCCAAACAGCAAGGTGAATGCATTTGCAGCGGATTTGTATGCCTACCCGAATGGCATGCCTGCATACATTTGAAACTATGAATGTACAATGAGATCTCAGCAGCAACGTAACTGCTAGCCTTCAGTGAGCAAATTACGTTTTAAAGGGACTCTTGAGTGCTGGCTACGGGTTCACACTCCGTGAGATCAGACAAATAATGGTCAACATTGATGAAAATATATTGATCCATAATAATGAAATTAAGTTTTTTCTGGCGAGAATGTACACTGACAGAATTCATTTTTGTCAGTCTAACAAGAAGAATGAGCCACTTATGGTGTTCTCATCAGATTTGATTCCTGAAGTTCTTGCTGCCAAAATAAGATCATAGGATGCAGTAAAATCAGCTGGAAACATTTTAGGAAAGAATCTGAAAGATTTAGATTTTGGACTTAATGACAGACGTTGTGATGCCTCAGAGCTCTGCAAATCATGAGAGTCAAAAAGAATGCCCGATTGGTCTTAACATTTTTTACATCATTGTTTAATATAAGCAAAGCACAACTGTTACAAACTAAAGTTCGAGTTTGGAACAGACGCCGACAACGTGGATGATGGCTTTGAAGATATAAGTGAAGAAGTGGAAGACAATCCCATGAACAGACAGGCTTATGCTGTGCAAATGTATTGTCTTTTCCAAATCATGTTTTATGATTTACACCACAGCAAAAGGAAAGCTCTACTACACATGACAACTGCCCACACAATCTAGGACAAACACGAACGTAGAGAGCTAATCATATTCATGAATAGGATTGGTTTTACAACAAGTTATAATGACCTAGTACAGAGCAGGGCCTTGGTAGCAGCTCATGCTGTAAAATTTTGTGAATCCGAAAGCACATCACTTCAAGTCCCTTTACCAGGAAAGGATTTACAATTGCAGCCCTTGATAATTTTGATCTTGAAGACAGCTCTTCCTTGCCTGGAGCATTCAGAACACATGATACTGCCATGGTGCTTTTTCAAGACTGTGCCAATGAAGTAACTACTGGAAAACAAGATGTGTTGGAATAAACAAACATAGCTGCAAACATAACCCAATTCCCTTGCCAATGTGTGCAAAATCACTATAAGCTCCGATCTTCCAGAATACCGTCCCGCTGAAAAAGGTTGGGTTTTAACCAGTATACCATCTCCAGTCACAAACTACACAACAGTATACATAGCTCTAAAAAATTCCAAAATGTGTGTGCTCAGCTTGAAGACCAGCCTATCCTGACAAATTTCTGCATTGAAGGTGTCTTCAGTATTGTAGCCGACCATTTTATGAACAATCCTGTACAATTTGATGTTTATCCAAAGATAGGCGTTTTCCACGTGCTAACAGTTGCATTGCAGTGTGCAGGAAGCGTTCTCTAGACGATTGCACTTATTGAGGCTGAAAACTTTGGAAGCAAAAACGGTCCAGCCAGTATTGAATGGAACTCATTATGTTCGTTAGTTAATAGGTACGCGTGCCATACAGAAACACAGCGTTTGAATGCTTTCTGGAACAAGAATGACAAATTAGGTTTTGCATATCTTATCTCAGAAGTGATTAAGGCACAGACTGAACTTCATTCATAATACATGATGTAAAGCCAGGCAAAGTTCAATACACTCAGTTTAAAATCAGATAACCTGAAAAACTAATTTGTAGAGTTGGTCAAAGAATGTGAAGAAAAACTTGGTACATGCTGTTTGGGAGCTGCATGTGAAGACTGTCGAATCACTGATTATTGTGTCTCGCGAATTCGATTGCCTAAACTACCTGAGATATGGGAGCAGGTATTTGGAAAGCGTTTAGAAGCTAGAGGTGGAAAACCCATACCTCCACAGAAAATTAATCCCAAGACATTTTGTGGTGAAAGACAGAGGGGAGATTCAATGCTGTGGCTCCTGATATGAAGCTTGAAAAGACAATTCAGAGATCACAGAAAAGTTCTACGGGAATTGTTGGCCAGACACATAAAAGTGAATGCGTTGCTCAATTGCAGCCACTTTACCATGACGTCCTTTCTATTTTCAATGTTTTCAGAGAGATGACAAATTCTAAATTAATGGACCATTGTGAAACTGATCCTCACCACGAACTTGTAGGAAAGAGAGGGGCATGTTTTAATAAACATGCTGACAGCATTCTTCATTTCATGCAGAAGCAAGGAAAACCCTTTGAAAACACATAGGCTGTGGAAAGACAACTTTGTGACCAAACAATATGTGGATATCGATATAAAAGACAAGTCTACTAGATGTTCTGGAACAAAACTATATGAAGAACTGAAGCAGGAGAGATTTGTATCGAAAGAAAAACAGCTATTGGACATAGTCGCTAAAGTTAACTTCCATGCTTTAATTGCCATAGCAAGAGTTTTGTCCAACTAGCCATTACAAAACAGGTTACACAAAAACAACTTTCGTAAGCACATAGAGAGATGGATGTAGCAAAAGAAAGGGGTGCATTTATCAAAGACATTCTGTCACATGATCTTCTTCCAAACATAATATTTGATGGAAAAGCTGCAACCAAACCAGTGAAGCATAAACCTGTACAAGCGATTGGAGAAAAAATCCACCTAAAGAATTTCAAATCAAAAAGGTGTCCTCATTTGAAAACTACTGTTGTTGTGGACTTTATGTCACAATTGCGAATAGTCAAGATTTCATCCATGGAAAACTTCGGAGAGGTCGTTCAGCCGGTTCAACAAATATCAGTCAGTGTTGACCTTGCAAGAACTGCACATTGTTTTTGACAGTTATTTTGAACTATCTTTCAAAGAATGTGAGAGAATCAGACAAAGGTCTACAAGTGTAACAACTGACCTTGCCTGCATCAAAAATTCAACACCTATACCTGTAAACTTGATAAATTCTAGTCAACATCGAAAAAGATGAACTTGGAGATGTTAACTCGCCAAAACATTGATTATGCTGCAGTGAACACTGAATTTTCAATTATTGCAAGTTGAATGATTGTCAATCAAGAGTTGGTGCCTGCAGAGATATATTCAAAATGAATTGCTGAGACAGGACAAGAACTTGACTTTAAAGACGTAGAAAAAACCTTTTGCATGTGTGGAAAACGAGTTCAGATAGTCACATTTGACGATCTTCGGTGCAGTGAGTTCAAGAGATCAGCCTAGTTAAGTGACCTTCCACCGACATCATACTCTGTGCGTGGACACAGTAAAAGAGCGTTCTACTTTATCAGAAGATGTGTAAATGTTTTGGATCAAGCATATGAAGAGAAAGATCAGTGTGAATTTGGTTCGGAAGATATTCATGGGGTGCTCAAACCTACAACATTTTTAAAGCATCTACAAAGAGAACTTTCACATACTTGTACTTCAAAACCTATGCTATAAAAAGATGTCCCTGCCGATATGCTCTTCTCAAAATGTTCAACATTCTGCAAATGTACCACGAGCAACTGCTGAAAAAAATTAAGTGAACTATGAAAATGTGCCTTAAACAGGAGTGATCAACACTAATTTTTTTTCATATTCCGATTACAAACAATGTTTGGTGTATACATAAAAGGATTTAAAAGCATTATTATTGGTTTCATTTCTATATGTGGCTTTTTTCCCTCTATTATAGCCACCATTTTGTAAAATGGAGTAAGATTTGCTCTGAGGGGTTATTTTCTGTCTCTCGATGACTACTTGACCTATGTTTTGTCACCAAAATGAAGTATATAGGTCTCACGGTTCCTGAAATATTACATCACTGCAACACATCTGCCATTTTAAAAAATGTCATCCAGAAAAATTCGACCTGGATCAGAAATGTCTACCCAAGCTAAATTACTCCTCTAATGATCTAAAAACACAAATCAAAAATGAAAATTTATGGACAACAATTGTTTTACTGTGGTATATCAAGGGGCCAGGATTAGAAGTCTTCACTTTATTTAGAAAAACTTCCCACAAAAATTATTTAAATTTGCTTGTGGGTCGAATAAAATACGTCATAATTTGTGTATTTGCTTTTGTGTATTGTTTTGAGGTTCAAATCATCAAACACACTTAGGCTGGGGTTGCCTGCTTCCAGTAAGGACTCAAAACGTGTCAGTGGAAATCAATAATGATTCAGTGGGGCCCCTGGTTTCCAGTAGTGATTAAGTGGCAGTCCACACAAGTTAACCGGGTATGGAATAGAGGATTTTGCAAAACCCAAACACATTATTAACAGTCACAAAAGACATAATAGAAGCACTTACAACTGGCATGGCTGCGATGAAGTTGAATAAGTATCTCGTAAAATCTTTCCGGCTGCGACCAATGATAGCACTGCAAACCACATGCACAAAACATTAGCAACAAAGCAATGCTGCAAGCCATCTCCAAAATGTTTTCACAAATGCAGACCGTAACTTCCAAACAAGGAATACATGTTATATCACCAGCTCATGGAACGTTTAACATTTATTTAATTTTAAGTAGTAAACATCAATTTCTGCAAAAACAGCTTGCAATGTTTGAAATCAAATAATAACAAGGTCTATGGTTTTAAAACAACGCTGTGAGGGACTATGGAAGTGGTGGCATCTCACTGGCATTTTCAAGTTTATACATCATTATTATTGGTCAGTATAAATAGAATGGTAAAATTCCAAGTGATGCACTAATTGATACATTTCTACTAAAATGGCAGAGGCAAGGCTAGAACCTTTTTGAGGCAATGGATCTCATTTACTGAAGGATGGTGAGGTGTTTAGCATGCCATGCCAGGATCATAATTCACAAACCATTAAGGACACATTTCACCTCTCCAGGAGCCCCTGGCAGTCAGCAAAGGATATTGGTTTGTTTTACCTCATTAACACTGGCGGGGGATGTGATTTTCAGTTCAGGAATATGGTTTCAATTAAATTTACAAATGAATTGTGTTGAAACATAATGTAGAAATTCTTTAAATTCTTAGAAGCAGGTATGAGCAGATGCATAGCTATCACACTACTCTCATTGTCGAGTAAGACCACAGCAACAAAGGCAGCGGAAGTAAAAGTGTTGAAAAGTTGAGCAATAACCAGAGTACTGGGAAATTCAAGGTACTCTTCTCAATGGTGGCACACTTACAGGGATGTTAGCAGAAAGCATTTCCTTAAAATATTTAAAACTTTACTGATTTACACATTATGACTTATCTGACCCTAATCTATTCCTTACAATGTCCTAAAAGTAGATGAATATAACCTCAAAAGACAAATAATATACATTTCAATTTGTCATTTATAAAAAATAAAAAAAAGTCTTATTCGAAAAAGTTCTCTTAGGGGTGAAAACACATTTGTAACCAATCAGTCGAACTACATGTATTTCACATTGCACAAGAAAATATTCTGGAGAAACACTCTTGCAAAGCTGCTAAACATGTTTGAAGGCATTTGTTTATGCACAGCTCTTGAATTGCACCACAGACCTAGAATTAATGATGTGTTTTGATAGGTGTTACTGTTGCATGTTTACTTTCGGCAAAGCTTAACCCGTCAGATAGATGGTCTCAAATTTTCCACTAGAATGTGCGGACGTAGAGGAATTGACAATGCATTCAACGATTGAGGTGCATCCAGGAGTTGCTGTGAGGTACAGTCGCAGGTAACTTCTTCCTTATGTAAATAATCTTTCCAACTATGGGATAAAGAACTTGGTATATCATGAAAATAGCTATATAATGGTGAGCACCAACAATTCGGAGACCACCACAGATCTATTTTGGCCTAGGAATGAGGTGTTACCACACACCTGAATGTTTGAGATCAAACGGATAAGTTTATGATTTTATATGCAGGTGATAGCACCAACTGGTCATCAAGAAATCATATGCACTTGTTGAGCAGAAGATGATTCTAAAAACCTTCTTCGGTGATCTGCATGAGTGTATTTCTTTTCCACATCACCCTATCTGTATGAGGGTGATCAACAGAAAACTTTCAAAGTAATTCAGTGGCTCCCCACTCTCAGTGAGCTCTGACATGTTCTGGTATTTGAACTTTTAAAGCGCACAGTTACCCTTGGGTGTCCTGGCGCTAAGCATGCCTGCTGCTTGTCAGTACTGAGGGGGTTACTGTGAGAAAACCCATGTTTTCAAGCCCTTTCCTGAAGGTGAGGAGATCGGCTGACTTCCTCAAATGGAACAGGAGCTCATTCCAGGCCTTAGCGGTGCAGGTGAGGATACATCTGCCCCCCCCCACCCTGCCTGTCTGTGTAGGAGGTAATATTAAAGTCATGGGATCTGATCTCCTAGTACCCCTGCTTCCGACAGCCGATCCATCAGCTCTTCATGATGGACTGTGTCAAAGGCTGCTGATAAGTCTAACAATATCAGAATTGCCTTTCCTCCACTATCCAAGGCCTCCCTCACTTCCTCGGTTGATTTAATTAGGGTGAACTCGGTGCGGTGTTCTGCTCTAAACCCATATTGAGATGGGTCGAGTAGATTATTAGTCCGCAGAAATGTACTGAGCTGGAAATTCATGGCCTTTTCAATTATTTTTTAAGGAAGTTGAATTCTTGAAATTGGCCTGTATTTGTTTGGATTACTGGGGTCAAGGGTTGATTTTTTTAATGGGGGGGGGGGGGGGGGGGAGTATAGAGGCCTTCCAGTTTCTGGGAAATTTTCCTCTTGTAAATATGGCGTTAAACAGTGGTGTAAGGGCGATCCTATGACTTCTGGGATTTGTTTCAAAACCAATGCTGAACATGGATCGACGGCGACCCGGATCGAACGGAATTTAGAAGCTTAAATCGAGTCGGGTGTCCCTAACAGGGAGAAATTATCCAATGTGGAGACGGATGCCCGACTACTCAATGACTGGATTGGCAATATGGTAACATATATTGCCCCGGCGACAGCCGCTACATCTAAACGAGACTCTCCATCTGCTCCCTGGTTCTCTCAGGAGCTTAGACTACAAACATCAGATTGCAAAAAACTGGAGCGCTTATGGAGGAAAAACTACGAACGTCTACAGAAGACTTACTATAAGGAAGCATCCAAAAAATTGCATAGAGCTATTAGAAAAGCAAAAAAACAGTTCTATGCGAACTCTATTCAGCAAGCTGAACACCCAAGTAGGGAAACTTTCAAAATAGTACAGTCTTTCTTTAAACCTATGAGTGTTGAGAGGGATGTCCTCCCATCGGTCTCATTCTGTAATAGCATCTCTGACTTCTTTGACTCTAAAATAAAGAAAGTCTATGAGTCCTTTGGCCCAGAGAAGATCACGGAAAAAAACGATCTAGCTGGCACTACATCGGACCGCGCTATCTTGACACAATTTGCTCCGATAGACCGGAGTACAGTTAAGCTAGAACTCAGCCGATGCAAATCGGGCTCGCCGGACGACCCATGCCCTCCCAAACTTTGGAGTCGCATAGCCGACTTCGTGGCCCCCACTATTCAGCATATATGGAATTCATCCATCTCTTCGGGGACATTCCCGAATATCTGGAAACATGCTACTCTACTCCCCTTAAAGAAAAAACCAAATGGGGACCCCAAGGACCTCAACAATCTTCGCCCGATCTCCCTCCTGGCAGCACCAGGCAAAATGCTTGAGAAAGTTATCCAGCGCCAATTGAATCAATTTATTGAGCAAAACAAAATATTACACGAGACACAATCAGGCTTTAGACCCGGCTTTAGCACTGAAACCGCACTAATTGAGGTGGCCGAGTCAGTGAGGTGGTCGATGGATTCGGGAGACTCAGCTATATTGGTGCTCCTGGATCTGTCGGCCGCCTTTGATACGGTCGACCACAATATTCTGCTGCTGCGACTGGCGAAGCTAGGCATCCAGAGCCAGGCTTTGGAGTGGATACAATCATACCTGACTCAAAGGACTCAGAAGGTGGCTCTTAAGAATGTCTCCTCTTCTCCAAAAACCCTCAGCTGTGGTGTCCCCCAGGGTTCGGCCTTGAGCCCACTCCTATTTAATGTTTACCTTGCTCCACTCTTCACGCTAATTGCCAACTGGGGGATCAAGGCAATTTCATACGCCGATGACACCCAGCTGGTGTTCCCATATTCAGAGGTGTCAGAGATATCCTTTCCGAGTCTGAAGGGGTGCCTACAAGACGTGGCCTGCTGGATGAACACCAATAAACTAAAACTCAATGCCAGCAAGACAGAGGTGATCTTTTTCGGAAAAAGCCCCCCTCCACCATCTGAACTATGGTGGCCGGCAGAGATGGGACACGCCCCCTCGCCCAGCCACTCAGCAAGAAATCTTGGAGTCCGGTGGGACGACAAGCTGTCATTTGCTTCACACATCCAGCAAGTGGCAGGTTGCTGCATGAGCAAATTGAGAAATCTCCGCAAGATTCTCCGATTTTTACCAACTAGCTGCCGAAAAACTGTAATCCATGACACAGTTACTTCAAGGCTGGATTACGCCAATGGCTTGTATCTGGGCTTACCAAAGTATCTTATACGACAACTCCAAATGGTCCAAAATGCGGCTGCGAGACTTTTAATGAGGATTCCTTACAAACACTCTATCTCTCCGCATCTCCTTTCCCTTCACTGGTTACCAGTGGCAAGCAGAATAAAATTTAAAGCACTCACCCTGGCTTTTAGATCTCTGTTCGGCAACTGCCCAAATTACCTGAAAGCTAGACTACCAAGATACACCCAAGCCCGGTCCCTTAGATCCAACAACAGTGTACGCATTACAGCCCCTAGAGCAAAAAGAGCCAGGTTAGGTGGACGCACCTTCTCGGCCAATGTGGCGGCACTATGGAACTCGCTACCCCCTGCTCTCCAACAGGCTCCATCCGAAGCATGTTTCAAGCGATTACTGAAAACCTGGCTGTTTGCCTCACCACGGTAGGCACCACGTTAGACTCCAGCTCTCTACCTAAACGGGCACAACACTGTTGCTATAGCGCCGGGACACCTCCTCGTGAGGTAGCTGTTCGCGCTTTATAAAACTCTGTATTATTATTATTATAATAAATTCTTCTTTCTGTGGCATCACCCTTAACCCCCTGTGATCTAGGGTAAATGAGGAAAAGATGGATTTCACTTTTTGTTGGAAGAAGTTGGACAATTTTTCACAGAGTTCAGGACTGCTTTGGCTCATGGAGGCCATGGGGGCCGCTAGTTTAGAAATGGTTCTGAAGAGTTCTCTGGAATTCGATTTGGACTGAAAGATTTGTTCTGCAAAGAACTCCTTTTTAGTTTCCAACAATGTACCCTTATACAGTCTGAGGCTTTCCGTATATTATTTTTTACCCAAGCTTTTGTAGCCTCTCCTCCATGAGGAAACGAAAGACCCCACCATCCAAGGGTGATGTTCTCGGCTACTAATCAAACAGGTTCTGAGGGAGCGTAGTATGTGATCGATTTTCAACATTGATCTTGTTAACACAATGGCAACCACAAAGTAAACAATTTTAATCAATGAGGTCTGTCCAAGAACCATTGCAACAGTAACGTAGTCTCATGCCCAGATGTGGGTGGCAAACCGAACCACACCTAAGGAGTGGAGGTGTGATGACATGGTTGACTACAGCAAGTCATGCAGTAATCATGGCCATTGTATAAATCAGACTGTTCACCGAAGGGCCTCTCAACTCAATTGTGGCAAGCTAAATAATTTAGCATATGCAAATTAAAGTGCCCCACACCTAAAGGGAGACATTACCCAAGACATCTTAAAAATACATAGTGTACGATGAAGTACTGGAACTGAAGAGATGGTTTGGGGTTTAACTCTAACACTAGCTTATTTAAAACGGGTATGAAGTAACCCTGAGGTTCAAATTTGAATTGAATGTGATTGCTTTCATCAAAAGAGGCACATGAATGAATATGATGGCAGGTGCACACTATGAGAAGCTGAAACCGCACCCAAGTTGGACATAGGGTGCTGTCAGATTATTTGCATTCAAAGGGGTAAATCCACACCTTTTCAAGACCACTGTGCTGCATGGAAACTCCGAGACCCAATGCTTTGTAAGACGTAAGCTGCTTACCTGCCATTCAGAAGACTCTCCAGGCCTATGCAGTTTTTGGAGACAGGGGCCTCAATGTCTTACCTGTACAATATATATATATATATCAATATATCACTTGTACAGGATTCTATAAGAGAGCTCCACATCGACTCCCACGTGTCACCTTCAGTCTAATGCTAAAAATGTTCGTTACACACATAAGAAACCAGTTCTAGCCTATTTTTCATAGGCTAGCACTGGGAATTCCTTAAAACACTTAAGCTGCAATTCCGGATTAGAAAGGTGTAACTGCATCAGGTTTCATATCTTTGTAATGACAATGATAAATCCTCTTTAATGGTAAAGTTGGTTACTATTTTAGAAATGTCACTTTTAGAAAGTGAGCATTTCTCTGCTCTCATGGTTATATGTGCCTTGCATCCCGGTCTCAAATACACGTCTGGGATGGGTGACAGATACACTTTGTGAATTCCCTCTAGACCGCAACAAACACAGGAACGGTGGGTGTGACAGAGAACTCCTCTGCATTCGTCTACATTCTGATGGCTTTACCTGGGCAGGAAGAGGGAGGGGGAGCTGAAACTTACACCTGAATAGGCAGTGTCATGTGTCTCTCACAAAGCAGGCCTAAAGAAATTATTAAAAGATGTTACCACACCGAAAGGTCTAGTGACAAATAATCTACTCGACCTAATAATGCGCTTGAGTCGTAAACTGCTTTCAAATGATCTGATCATCTGCAATATTTTAATTCACTGAGTCGCCATTTTCTTCTTTATTAATTTTGTTTGATTTATTATACTAAACTTTTGCTCCATATAGAATACAAATCTAGCCACATATAGGATACACATGACCACTGACTTGCCCCTTATTTCATTCACCGCATTGTCATCAGGGCGGGGGCAGGACTGTTTCAAAACGATTACTTTCCCTAAATACATACCCGAGCCATGAAGTGGTAGCACACTTATTCACAATCAGGACATTTTCCATTGAAATGTCAACAATATTTCTCACGGACATGTGGTTTTACTGAAAAAACTATATAGTGTATGTTTGGAAACAGAGTTTCTGTAAATATTTATCATTTGCACATCACCAAGTAAAGTTTTCTGATTTGTTCTGCTCCCATGTAAATCTTTGTTTGCACCACACGTCTGAATTACAAAAAGGGTTTTCATACTTCCGGATATATTTTGAAATACCTGTACTATTCATTTACAAGATGTTTAAATGTTGCGTGTTAGAAAAAAACAAGACAATCATTGTGAAACAAAAAGGGGCAAGATGTCAGACCGCTCACTTGACAAAAACCTCTAACTGCAATAAAAGAAAAAAAAAACTAGACACCATTTTCCAGGCTATAAGAAACAATTGGTAAAAAGACAAAATGACATTGTAAGGGGATGTGTGCACTTCAAGGGATTGCTTTGAAGTTACCCCCGCTACAATGGCACATTTGGGTACTCTGCCAGGGTAAAGACTACTGTGCTACAAGGAATGCCACTTTGGCAGACTGCTGCTACGAAGAACTACTTTCTGCATCGCCGAGCTGCCCTGCTGATCTCTGCCATCATTAGGACAAAGACCGGACCCATCTCATGTGAGCCCAGAGTGACTCCAAGGGATTGCTAGCCATCATAGACTGTTCCGCAACATAGGTGCTGCTGGACTGTGCCATCTGGGAGTCCTCCCTTGCCAGAGGTGCCAATCCAGTACTGGGCCTTCGAATTGGGTTCGGCAGCTGTTTTGATAAAAAAAAAAAAAAGATGCATTGCTACTTTTACGCCGATTATAAACGGCACATCTCCTTCAACGTCACTGTGCAGCTCCTACAACGTCTCTACATGGCAAGGCTCATAGCCGGACTGCGAGGCTCAAAGATGAAGCATCGCCTTGATCACAAAGGGGTTGGCCGATGAAGCCTTCAACAGCGGGGATCGGTGCAGATGCTTCGCCTCCATCCAAGGTATAGATGCAGCATCTCCTCTACTCCTCGCTTCGAGGCTTCCGTCGATGTCAACGCTTTGATTTACTAAAGGTATTCTCAGCAAGACCTGCGTGAGTCCTGTAGCCAGCCTGCCCTCCACAGGGGTTGTAATGAACTTTGGAGTTACCACAGTCTAGCACAATCTCACATAACCTTTTAGTACTATTGACCTCTAAGCACTATTTTTGGTTTATTCTTTAAAAATTCATTACTCCGGTTCTACTTATTGGATTTTTGTCGTTTTGGTCTTTACTTTCTCATACAAATATTCTCAATTTTTCTAAACCGATGTGGAGTCTTTTTGTGGCATATCCTTGTGCTACGGTGTGTGTTGCACAAATACTTTACACATTGCCACCTTAGATAAGCATGACTGCTCAGTGACTAGGATTGTGGTCTCTACTGGGATAGGGTGCATACCTCTGCCAAAGAGAGATCCAATTTCGAACAACGTGCTAACATATGAACTAAATCTTAAAGTTTTTTTGGCCACATGTTTAGAATGAATGGTCTACCACCTGACCCCAAGTAGGTTGCAAACATCAAAGGTTCCATAGCGAACATCTTTGTATATGCACTGTGGAGTTTGTCGGGGAATTTTAACATCAGTGCATAATTCCTACAAAAATGAGCCACCTGTAAGCAGCCACAGTGTCATTTGCCAAAGGTTTCTTTGACCTGAGTACGGTCTGCAACATGAGGATGCTTTGACATGGTCAAGAATGCCCTCATGTTCAGCTCCCAATGTAGTCTATGAAAACAGATGAGGCCTCTAATGAAAAGAAAAAAGTCCATGTAGGACTTTTAATCCAATATGAATTGTACAAAGACTCTGGAATAGTTTGAAATTTGTTTCCAGTTCAATTTCTCTAAACAATTTCCTTCTTAATAGGTATTAAGTTGCAACCTTTGGGTACAATAACCAGCCATGCACTTTAAGAAGTTACAGAGCAGCCTCCATGCAGGCATGTATGCAAAGGAATAGGAAAAGGTCATTGGTTAGAATTAAATCGGACCATCTCAGACTGGGCCATGATTTTGAATGCTTAACTCTTTCCAAAAGAGCAATCTCATTAAGCTCACAAATACCATTCCCTGGAGGGTTACTGGCATTGAATCTCTATCGCCAGGACAGCTGTAGGTCCTTTCAAGGTATGGCTCCAATTTCGTACAACAAAAGCTAATTTTTTTAAAGGGAAATATAAATATTTTCCATTTTGAGAAGCTAAACCCCTCACTCCGCTCTTCAACATACCCCTCTCCCTTCCTCAGTTACCTTACAGGGGCTTTATTTTGTGTACAATTTATCTTAAAACGTACCCTGGGAGGCCTTGCAAGTGTGCACTGTTTTTTAGATCGAAAAAAATCATAATTTAAAGTCTGCGAAAAGCCATGAAACTAGGGTGACCAACCGTCCGTAAATTTCACGGACAGTCCGTAATTTCGGCCGTCTGTCCGTTGTCCGTGAAGGATTCTTTAACGGACACCATTTGTCCGTAATTTTAACCAGGCACGGTCGCACCTCCTTAAAGCCAGCACAGCTTCCACCCACCTCGCTTCTTTACTTGACATGACGCATTCAGGGCTCTTTGCATCTGAATAGATGCCCCTGCTCTTGAAGCTGCAGCCCCCACCCCTCACACCTCCAGCCCTTGATGAGCTGTTAAGAGGTGCTTGAAGGTGACTGAGAGGGAGGGGCTGCAGCTTCAGGAGCAGGGGCATCTGTTCAGATGCAAATAGCCCTGAATGCGTCTTGTATCTGCAATTGGTGTGAGACATTCCCTTTCTGCCCAGGGCCCCAAACACCCTACAACTGGTCTGGATTACACCGAGGCAGCACGTGGTTCTCTTCACAGCACAGAGCTTAATTACTGTCACTAAATTATAAACCTCGATTCTTCAAACATGCAGTCTTTAATGTAATAAAATAAAGAAATGGCACAATCGCACCCACACTGATTGACAAAGTAAGGAGGATAATCAGTTAATTCAGTTCTCTCGGAGTATCTCCTTTAAGTACTGTACATCAGTGTGGGGGGAGGGGGGCAAAAGTAACATTTTGGAAAGAGAGACTGACTTCTCATTGTCTTGTCCAGGAGGGGGTGAGGAGCCCTACCCCACCCTGGAAGAGACCAAGATGATACTAGAATACCGCATGCCCACCCCCTGTGCCCACCCTGGTGGATCCTGGTCCCCCTCCTGCCCCCCTCCCCCCAGTGATGGCTCCTGTCCCTCCCCCTCCCCCTCGACCTGTGGTGGATCCAGTCGCTGCCCTGGGTGGCTTCTGTCCCAGTCTAGGAATGGCTCCTGCGGCACAAAAAGGCTCAGCTCAAAATTAATATGAAAAAGTGGGCGAGTGAGTAAGTGAAGGGATGGGTGGATGAATTAGTGAAAGGGTGAATGAATGAATGAAAGATTGAATAGATGGATAATGAGAGAGGATGGATGGATTGATGAGTGAGTGGAAGGATGGAAGACAGAAAAGGTAAATGGCTGGATGTATGGGTGGAAGGGTAGCTGGATGGGTAAAAGGGTGGATGGACGAGTGAAAGGATGGATGAGTACAAATGTGGATGAGTGACTGGGTGGATTGATGAGTGAAAGGATGGATGAGTAAAAATGTGGATGAGTGGGTGGATGGATGAGTGAAATGATGGATGGATTGATGAATTGATAAGTGCAAGACTGAATGGATGGACAGATGAGTGAAAGGGTGGATGTAAGGATGGATGAGTGAAAGGGAGTGTAGATGGACTAAAGGATGAATAGACGAGTGAAGGAGTGAAAGGATAAATGGATGAAAGGATGGATGAGTGATAGGGTCAATGGATGGATTCATGAGTGACTGAGTAGATGGATGGGTGGGTGGGTGGAAGGAAGGATTGCTAAGTGAAAGGGTCGATGGAGAGAGGGAGGATGATGGATGACTGAAAGGGTGGATGGGTGGAAGAATGAGTGACTGGGTGGATGGATGAGTACGGTTAAGGATGGCTGGATGGGTGAAAGGGTAAATGGTTGGATGGATGAGTGTACAGATGGATAGGGTAAGAGGGTGGATGGATGGATAATGGATGGATGAGAGAAAGGATGGATGAAAGGATGGGTGAGTGAAATGATAGATGGAAGGATACATGACGGATAGGTTTGCAAATGGTTGAATATGTTTGGATATGGCTGGGCTTACTTATATACCATTGCGCGACCTCTGATGTGTCTGGAAAACGTATCCAATTGTCCTGAAGTTTTGTCCTGAATTTTTACCTCCTGTCCTGAATTTTTGTCCTGAATTTTGACCCTTTGTCCTGAATTTTCATACTCACTGTCCTGAATTTGCACCAATGCCAGTTGGTCACCCTACATGAAACAGCAGCACATAAGTAAATTATTTTAGTAAAGCACACATCAAATCAGAGTGCACAAGCCAAGCTCTAATATACATGCTGTTATTTCGTCGAGTTAATTACCACAGGAATGACTGCTATATATTGAAAGAAATATTTCTTGAACAAGGTCGTATCTCTGCTTATGATTCCACTGTGAAAAATAAGAACATTGAGCACAATTCAATATTCAGACTCCTACAATGAAGGCTATTATGAAATAATTGGTACACAGCTCGGCGTGCTCATCTCAGCAAGGCCAAGCTACAGTAATATATCATCTCTTACTACTACTCTTGTCAAGGCTCTCTTAGCTACACGTGGAGCTCAATGAAGTGCAGTATATGGACTCCTTTTGGACTAACAAAAGTCCCAGCGTCTTAATCCAGAGAATATATTTAATCACTGCCATCGCAATACCCGCCCTCTGCTTTGCAGTTCTTCTTCCAAGGATCAGAGGCTCTTTTCCTTTCACCATTTCTCTGATGGGTGGGTGGATGTTCCAAAAAGGAGTGCACGACAGAACAGATACAGCAGAGTGCTATGGCAGTTAGGCAGTCACGGATGACCAACTGCTGACAGCACTCTGAAGGGTGATTCCAGGTGGCCAGCAGCACAGGCCAATGTGTGCAGCAGTGCTAAATCAGTACTACGGTGCTGGACACAACAAGCCCAAAGATGAATACACTACAACCCACCCATTTGGTAGTGCTAAAAACACATGAGCCCTGAGACAGGAAATCAGCAGAACGAAACAGGAGAGATTAGTAAATGCATAACTGCTTGCAAAAATGGGTCAGGGAAGTTTGAAACTAAACTTTGAATTGTGTTAAGATTAAGGCAAATCTAAAGAATCAAGTTCCATCAGGATGTTAGCATTGTTGCACAGACACTATACGCGGTCATCCAATGCCCTCTTCAGCAGGCCACCACCTTCCTCCAAGGTTTTTCCTGGGAACTCAATTCCTCTTTATCAAGTGATCTAAAAAACACTGCGCTACTGAACCATTACATTCATTCTTTGAAATGATTTTGCAGTAACTTAGAAACTGAGAATCACAAACCTTGAACATTACGTGGAATTCCAAACTTCGTATTTTTGTACTAGTTAATAAGGAGGTCGTGGTGGTTGGCAGAAATAGGGTATACACGGTTTAGCTTTGATCTTGTAGGCGCCTTTTCAATCGGACAGATTTCAATCAAAAATGATGGTGTTCATTGAATTCTTTTAATCTAACCAGTGAACCGAAACTGGGTCTGGCGGCAAACATTCTTTTAGAGTTACAGCACTACTGCAGTTTTTCACAACCCTCTTTTTATAAATTATATAGGAATTCAAAAGACAACGTTAACCACTTTATTTCTTCAAAATTGCCGGTTGATTCAACACGTATGAATAGCCATGCTGACATAATTTACTCGTTTTTTGCAGAATAGGTTCATCATCCAAGATCCAACTGCAATTTTGGTATGAAGATCTGTATATTTATTTATGGAGCAAACCAAGTTCTCCAGGAGCATAACTGTATCCTTCAAAATATTTTCAGATGTACAGCAATATTACCTTCTTGACCTTGCAAATAATGCTCAGTCTTTTTACTACCTTTGCAACCCTAACAGCTTCTATTTTTCTTTCACTTAACTTCAGTCTTTTCTTGCTCCCTTCTCTTGCCAGTCCATACACCATTACAAAAGTAACCCATTATCTTTTTTGATTAAATAATGTTAACCTTCTTCTCAATAGTATTATTATTCAATAGATGGAAACACGCTCTTGCTTGAGATTTTCGGGAAAACTTCAAATTCTAAAACTAAGAAGCCATGTGCAAACTATCTATTTTTTGTTCAACATTATTTTGAAGCAATCTATTTATTCAATCATTGTCACTCAAAAGACAGCATACTCTTTCCAATACTTGTCGTAGGAATCCTTATCCAAACCCAGTAGGTAGGGTGTGCCTGAAATAGAAATGTCACCCCTTTAAATTAATTTGTACTCGCAGTTGTCAGAAGAATGCTGCAAAAATATAGGGTGCATGTCATCACATATGCATATGGTGTACAGTTAGCAGGCCTAAAACGTCCTGTGTGCAAGTTGACAGTTCTGTGATCTCCGGCACGATCTGGAAGCAATTGTATAAACGTTTTTCGAATCTCAGTCCACCCAAACTGAAGATACATTTCTCCACTGCTATTTCCGCTTTCTGAAATGTTGTCTTCTATGGGCCACTGTTCAACTCGATGCTTTCTGCAACCTTGGCATCTTTGTAAATGGGTAGCTTTTTCTGCTCTGTAGATTAGTTCTGTAGAGTGGCGGGTTCCAGGCCCACATACTTTGTGATTAAGTGTGACACGGACACCTGAGTATATGGTGCTCAGAACTGTCCACGAGCACATGCACTTGGACTCTTATTGGCAAGGTCACCTGACCAGTGAAGCCCGTGTTCGATGGGTGTGTGGTGGTGGTAAAGACTAGCCCGCGTGGGAGTAGCTGGTAAAACACTAGACTGTGTCCAGTAGGACACAACAAGTTCAACATTCAGGGCATGCTTTTTTTCTCCAATTTAGATAGTTTCGCCCTACCTTATTTTCACATTTTGTCACAACAATGAAGGTCTTCTTTTTCTTCACTTTGTAATCCATATAACAAAGAGACTCCTTCACAAAAGACAGTAGACTCTGCAAGCATTGTTAACATGTCAGTGGGTAAAGAAGCTAAAATCCATAGAACACCTATTGAAACACTCGGTTTCCCGCTACAAGAGAAAGAGCCGATAGAGGCTTGACTGAAAGGTGCGGCCAATTGCCATACCAGTCACACAATCAAGAGAACGGTAATCCCAAACAAAGAAAGGACTCAACAGGAAAATGTTAACATTTTCGCAGAACGGGATCATTGCATCAGATGCTGGTAGGAGTTAATGATCTTGTTGGAAGGACGAATCGTTTTCCTTCAAGGGAACTGAAACTGAAAATATTGCAATAGGGATCTCTTGCATTTGGGTGAATCAGTTCAGTAAAATGATTTAGGGATAAAATAAGATAAAAAGCCTAAAGGGCAGGTCTACCTCAAAGAGTGGAAGAGCCAAATTGTCAGTCCTTTGGGGCACTGTCTACCTCAGACAACTTCTTTAAACTACTAAATATTTTTGGCACCCTTAGCTTGAAAGTCTAGGGGATCACCACATACAGCAGGCAGAGTGCCCACAACGGGCAGTGGAATCACCACCCAAGTGTCTCTCACCCTTTCAACAGCATCTAAGAAAGGTTTTGCATTTGAATAAAAGCTTAAGACGTTTTAGGGAGCAATTTAACAGTTGCTGATATTATTAATGTACTAATGTTAAAAACCCGGTTTAGCTAGCGTTTGATTGTTATTTAGAAGTAATTCAGACATTCATTTGCCAGTGTACAACATACATTCTTTTTTCTATATAGTACATCTTGAATGGAGTATATAATATGTACATGTCGAACAAACGAGAAAGATGTGTAACCAAATCTCTATATCCATTACAACTATAGAAAGCAATGCAAGTCGGTAATCCTGTACCATTCTCGCACATCCTCTGTGAAGTCAATGGCTCGAGGCAGTCTACTAAATTAAGGCAATCTTTCCCCAAAACAATATGCAAAGTACCTTTCAATCATAGTTCCATTTTGGATCATCCAAATGTCGCAATATGTCCGAGCGATCAGCATAACAGCAATCAGAGTTAGATAACCTGTCTAGACGAGACATAGGGAGTGGTTAAACCAAGGAAACTATGCTTGCAACATAAATGATATACTTTAAGTTATTATGGGATACTCCAACATAAGACAGTGTTTAAAATGCGCAGCACCATCGAACGACACTATATCATTAAGAATATTTATCTGAAACAGTCCGATTTCCCACTTTAAAAAATACTGTTTACCAGTCAAATGGAACAGGAAATCTGATTAAGTTAACCCCAGCATATCAGATGAAAATGAGCGAACATGAGTTAAGGAAGGACTTTGAAGACTGCGCTGATTGGATTTACATGCAACTTATCAATAAGAAGCTCAACTGCAATGGTACAGTAATGTGCTAAAGTCTTTTTTACTTTCAAATATTTTTCTTGGTTATTCAATACAATCCAGGATCAGCATCTCTACACATTTTCCAGGAAATGTTCAGGTGAATCATTAATAGTTCGTATTAACAGTTTCCCAAGTCTTGGGACCTCCCCATGCAGCTAGAGTAATAAATACATTCTGTACATTAGGTGGTCACAAAGATGTGACAGTCTCACTTTACAGTAAATATTCTTCTCAACATTAAAATTAAAAATTCTTTCAAGTTGCAATAGCCCTTAGCAGTCAATGGCTTCAATATATACGTCATACACATCCCTCTCTCTTCAAGCATCCCTGCTGTGAACATCAGGCTCAGTTTCATCCCCACGCAGGTCTGTGAGCATCTGTCTCCAGGCTATCAGGTCATCCTTTGTCCTTCGTCCCCTCTAGCATTTTTCATCCTGACCTCTTCAGCCACCGCCCATTCAGACATATCTCACAGCCATTCCTTATATCCGGATTGTTGGGCACTCATCCATTTGATGGCTATCGCCTCTTGGCCAGCAACAACCCCAGTGTCAGGATTTACAGCTAAGTTTCATTTTTTGCAGGGGTCGTGAGGAGGCCTAATAACACTTTGGGAGGGGTGCCTTCAATCTCCTATCCAGTGGCCACTTTTAGATTATGCAGCACGTCTCTCCAGAAGGATGCTATACCTGTACAACTCTAGAACAGAGGCAAAAAAAAATAAAAAATTAAAAATCGGTCTCCGACGCTCCGCATAGTAATGTGCTAAAGTTAACGAAGAACCAGGCCTGCCTCTCACACCGTTCTTCCCTACGTTTATCACAGGAGCCACTGAAACCAGGTGTAAACACCTAGCATGCTGGCCATTGGCGAATTTAAGAAAATCAAGTTGATAAGAACATTTAAGAAAAACAATTTGTAAATAAGGTTTTGCTGCCCAGTATTAAACGCTGCTCAAATGAGTGGACTTTAAAGGATTCTCCTAAAACAGTTTTTAAAGAACTTTAAAAAGGTGGAGTGTAAACGCACTATTCAAATAAAATTTCTTCGTTTTTTTTCTAATGTTCTAGTAGAGTGTAATTTCGAAAGTGTGTACTTCTTATTGTAATCCGGTATTAGGATAACATTTTTTTAGATTATTAATATTTTTTTTTGAAGGGCACATTCTTGTACACGCTCCAGACTGTGCTATGAAATGTTTTAAATTAAAATACATTAGCAAACAAACAAAATACTCTCCAATAGGTAATCACGTTACTCCCTACCATTAGCTTACTAAATCCCGAAAGAGGAAGCTAAGGCTTTTAGAGTACAGAATATTTAATAAGATCATCAGTTCAGAAATCTAAGGCTTGTTATTAAACTCACTGACTATCTTTTTACCCAATAAGCAAGTCCCTTCTTCTACACCCGGTTACCCAGATTGACACTTTTACACAGCAATGGTCTATTTAGTCTTTTATTTCGGTCCAAGACTTAAAATGAAAACAGATGGAAGTAGTATGGTGCGGATTTTTTTTTATTGCGTAATATTTATCATGGAAATTATTTACTTCTGACATTTTAAACATGTAAAATTCAGTAAGTTCAAAAATATATATTCACTTCTAAATGTCTGTGCATGAAATTTTATTATTTCCTTTCTCAAAAAGTGCATGTAGCTCTGGCAGATAACTAATTTCTCCTGATTTTATAAGCTAATAATTACAAAAATATTTAATATTTTGGGCTGTTTCTTCAGCTGCACTGTACATAAATTACTAAGCTAGAATGAGAATGCCAATCCTGTGTACATAATCTGCATACTTAAAACTCAAAGTTAAAGAAAGAAATGAATACATGCTCAACGTTTTGGGACGAACGGCAAATATATTTTGAAATACTTTTACAGTCTGACTTGTAAATAAGATTAGCCACAATATGTAGTAAAACAGCAACACAAAGAAAAAAAACTTACCTCTTTACAAATTGTTTTAGGAACTAATATTTTCAGGATTCTCCCGATTCTTGCAAAGAACACCCGGTCCACCATCGCTTTTTCTTTCTTCCCATCTTTCTGTTCAGCAAAACAGAGGACAGAAGCACATGTTGTATTAAAATATCAATTGACAAAGTACAAGAACAACCACAATTATTTGGGTCGCAAAATGTTATAACGGTCTAGCATTTGTCAGGAAATGCAGACTTTTTTTCAATTTCTGGATAATTAATATTGATCATAAGAAATGCCACATTTCAGAATTTGTTTCTTAACTCAAGGAGGAGGCAACATTATTTTGAAGTTTTAAAACTAAAGTAATGATTTCACAGAGGAGGTCGGACTGACAGGTCACCTGTGCTCGTTACTCTCCTGACACCTTTCGATCTCTCCCAGCTGGAGCTCATAAATAGCATCACCGACTGTATTGATTTAAATGACATCATATTTCACTGGGTCATTCCAAACAAACAAAAAGAGTGATACAATATTACAAATGCATTTGTAGAGCATTGTTGGGACAGTAAACTCACATTTGTACATCTCATAAAACCACTGCAGATATCTTAACACACTGTGTAAGTGTTAAGCAGTGTAAGCAATAACAATACCTACATTGAAAACTTTCTCAATTGTGATGCATTTATTGATTATTAATGTGAAGTTCTGTGTTGGGGATAGGAGACACTTCACATGTTCACTAGTGGGTTTTTGGACCTCAGCATGACGTTGTTCTCGGGCTTCTAATCGTAGGCAGGCTTCTTCTTGGAACAGATGGAAAAATGATTTCTGCCCCTTTAGCTGGCTCAGGAGGATCCCCCTGGGTCACCTACGCAAATGTTAAAGAACTCTGTAATATTAGCAGGTTTCTCGATTTGCCTGCTGAATAAGATTGTGTGGGTAAACCCATTTCATTGTACTACAAGGACAATTAAAGTGCCCTCTCTGTTAAAATAAAGGGTCAGAAACAGGATGGCGCTGAATAACCGATGTTTGTTGTTACCCAACTCAATGGTACTCGTGTTATCGACCTCAGATGGATGAAAGGCTGAGTGGACACGTCGGAATAGGAACCTGTGACCATGAGGTCGAGCACAGGCCCTTGCAGTAGATGCATTAGTCCACTGAGCCACCAGACCCGGCACTTCAGGTACTTCTTGTTGCCTCACCCTCATTGTACTCATCATAGTTCCCATGCTATATTTTGCTTTCTTTTACCTTAACTTTTTAAAACATACAACAATGGGTTTACCATTTTTATTGGATGTGGAATCAACTTATGTTTCGCAGATTCATGAGGGTCAGTGATGACAAAAAAATGCAACTACTGATGCTTATTATGTACCAGGCTAAGTGTATTTACTCAGCAAGTGCTGGTTAACCGGTACACTAAAGTATCAGAAAACAGAATTCTCAAGAGAGTACAAAGCCAATCCAGTAGTGACAAGTTCTCTATTTAAAGGCCGCATCAATCCTTTACGGGATGCAAGACCCTGGCTTCATCGGATTGGGTTGTCTGTAATGCATTAATGTCTCCACCAGCTTCTTTGCTGCACTGCACGGATTTTATTTACCCTAGATAATTATGCTTTGTAAGAATCTTTTTTTTTAGCAGAGTGATGTCCAGCAGTCTGCTATTCCACAGAGTAAGTAGGTGTGCATTGAGAATTGGTCCTCTGCACATCTTAAGTGGCACCTTGCAAATAAGTCTAAAAACTGATCGCAGGAGTCTGCACAGGGAAGACCATCCAGGGCTGTTTCTTGCTTGCATTCTGGACAGTAAATAGGTCTGTTCTTGGACCTGTTCCACAAGTAACCCCTTCCCCACATCAACCAGCTGCAAACAAGCTCTTAGTCTAATTCCACCTTAAGCGAACTGCACCATTTACACCTGCATCATTAATCCACCAGTAAAGTGGAGAAGTTGGACCAGGTATGCAGCAGAAAGAAACAAACATAGGATCTTCATCATTAAATGCTGTAAGGATTCACTTTATTTTCCGAGTAGAGCTAAGATGCAAGTAAGCAAATTATTATGGAACTTGTTATCTTGCCATCAACCATATTATAGCTAGGTGAAGAGGATTTATACTACCTGCAGGCATTTAAGAATCAAGGAGCGATCATTAGGTTTACTTGTTAAATCTGGTATAAATAACAGTTGTGAATTAGTTCCTGCATGTCTACAAATTGCCGGCAAAGCGGCTCAGTGTCCGCTCATCGCAGTCATCTGCCACTCACTGCAAGCATCTGCCATGAACTGCAGGTCGAATTTTAGTTGCAGCAAGGCCATTTCCAACCGCTGAGCTTCCTCAGGCTGATTAAATATGCCTCTCACTCTGGCCACTAACGTTTGCAATTTGGACACTATCCCAGTCTAATTGTCTGCAAAGCCAACAGATTATTTCCAATTTTAGTTTTCGATTTCAAGAGACAGAGGGATAGTTCAGTTATTCAGAATGCATATATTCTGCATTAATGAAGGCACACTAAATCATTACAACCAATACGTTACGCATCTACAATGATACACCCTTTTGGATTTTGAAGACTGACATTTTGCCTGTATGTTCATACCACATCAAGCGCCTAATAACTCCAGAACAATACCTACTTTTTAAATGTTTATACTGGGGGCGTCCGCTGGCCACAGTTCAATCTTTCGAGCAGACTTAAGGTAAGAGACTGCTGAAAGAGTGCCACTTGCATAAATATATTCAATGCCAATCAAACTACAGTAAATGATCAAAAGTGGTCAGAGATTGTTGAGAAACTCTGGAAATTGAACAATACTTTATGTTTTGAAAATACAATGATATGAATGATTCTTGAAGAGACTAGAAATTATCTGGTGTGGAGGTACTTAAGATCTCAGGTACCGTTTTAATATCTTTAATCTTGATGTAGGAGAGCTGAATTGCCTTTGACTACAAAAATGATAGCCTAATGCTGGCATCACTTTTCTGGATAGATGTGGGAAATCCTCCCATGAAAAAGGAAGGAAAGAAGGTGGGCTCATGGAAAAGGTCTCAATGTACAACATGGAAACAACATTGTCTACGACTGAAATACATTTAAAATGCAATGACAGGATGATATTTTTAATTTATTTGAAGAACGACGGTTAGACAGAAAATGCTAATTATGCTCAGTGTATATTATGAACTAACACATTGATACCCTGTGTGCATAGGAGCCATACCATACAAAACTTTTAAATGTAAACAATTTCTGCTCCCTCAAACTTTCTTTTGATAACACAGCTCAGTACTACCTCTAGGAACCATGGTAGCCTGCAGCAGGAAACAGGCCGACAACCTCTAGATCGCAGCTGCGTAGATAAGCCCTCACCGTTCTCCAAAAGTCATTGCCCTTTACTCTGAGCCTCTCAGCACACATCAGAAAATGGTGCTAAGATAAGTCCTATCAGTGGCAAAGTTCACTTTTACAACCTTCGGGTTGGGTCTTCACCAATTACTATCAAACAAACACATGTTTGTAAGAGAACTCTTCCGACTATACATGTGACTGTCGTCCAAGTTAAACCAAAGTGCAAGTATAACAAAAGTAGATCATTTTCAGTAGTGCGGGGTCACTTGTGACCCATTAGACATGTGCATAACTGACCACTGTAGCTTCAGAAAACAGCAAAAATTGTATTTCTCTTAATGCCTTCATTGCTCCACTTTGCCTGGAAGTTCTTCCTGATGACAGTATCAGATGAATCGCCAAGGAAGCTTACTCAGGAAAGGTTGATCTGTCCAAGAACTAAATTAGAAGAGAGCACAGAGCAAAGGTCACAACCTACAGTTTTGAGAAAAGTTAAACCTTTGTCCCAGATTTACTTATCACAGTTTAAAATGAGGTACATCATATCCCTCCAGGTGCTATAACTCGTGTTGAGTTTTCGTATTTATAGCTTCCTGCTATGAAGCATCCATTGGTGGGAGTACAAATAACTATGACCACAAAAAAAAGCAAGGGGTGCAAGATTCAGGAAACATACTTTATTGACCAGGCCTTCAGAATTCTAAAATGAGGGTCTGGAGAACACTAGTAATCTGTATATTGTGAGCACTCGTAAGAATAAAGAGCGCACAATCAACAAAGTGTCAAGCCAGAACAAATGGTGATAAAGAAGTGGTATAAAATACTTTAAATCCCAAGAAGATTTAAAAAAAAATCCACAGATGGAGATCCAGTTCTGGTGAAAGCGGACTTTCAGAAGGGAACTCATAAAAAAAGTTATCAGATTGACGGCCCAAAGATTTGCTCAAGAGCAGAAACGTCTTATAAACTCTGTTCTATTATAGCCTAATAGTAAGATGGTATGTCTTAAAGATACCTACCTGGACACAATCTGTGCAATGTGATGGGCCAAGAAGCAAATGGATTACAGGAAATTAGAGGATTAAACATGCCTGGCTGTCTAGTATTGGCAGTTGGAGTGATGGAGTTGTTTTGTTTACCAGTTTCCCAAAAGTCAATTTCTGCTTCCCTGAACTTCACAATTAAGTGTGGTGCCTCTGCAGTATTACAGAGAGGACATAATACACAATGCTAAGCAGGTTGGGTCATCGTGGCAGCAGAAAAGGAAGACAAAGAAAAACAACCAGGAGCTTTCCTTACTGTTTCAGTGTGAGAGCTTGCCTTCTGGTACCACCTGCTTTCTGTATAACAGTTATCCATATTCAGATCAGTGAAAATTAAAGTGGATTGAAAGCCTCAAGTTAGAGCAATGGGAACATACAGGGGGGGCTGGGAAAGAGGCACAAAAAGAAAACTTCACAAAGGGGTATTTAAACGTATTGGCAAATTGTTGACCAGTGGGTGCTGAAAAGCTTGTTTTTTTCTATGATCCCTGGCATGAATATCTAGTTTGTCCAGCAACTGATACAGGGATGTCCAATCATCTGCTCATAAAAATAATATTACTGAGGACTGCTGTGCTCCTGTAGCATCAAGATATCTAGATCTGTGCTGGTGGAAAATCTGTGGGCTTATCACTCTTCATCTCAAAACAAATCTTGACTAGGATCATGAAACAAGGGAGGATAATTTGTATTCCGAAAGTTCTCTTTCGAAGTTCTTGGAAAGGATGCATTAAGCTTCTTTAATGGGCAGATAACTCAGTTGTGCTATTGTGTGTTTGTCTAGTTTTGCCAGGAGAGATTCGGTTTTCATTACGGAGATACCCAAGACTAAAACAAAATGCACCACCTGTGTGATACAGGAGATGTTAATTTCTACAGTATATGATTGATGCATCCCTTGGTTCTAAATTATGGGCTCACGTTTAGAAATTTGGTTTGGATATTTAATCCTCTTCTGTTGAAATATTTTGAGGTAAGACTGTTTTGATTGCTAAACAGAGGATGTGACCTGCAGTTTCCCTCCGTCATGTCCTCCAAAATAAGGTCAGCTATCTTTGGAGCGGTACTTTAGGACATGATGACACGCTGGTGCTAAGAAATTGGCATAATAATGTGTGTGGACTGCATATTTACAGCCAGCTGTAAACTAACACGTGTTAACGGGAAAATGGTCTTTTGGCAGAAAGGGTTCAGCAGTTCTACTGTATTCTTTCTTCATAGTAGAAGACAACTTGTGACTCTAGTTGAGAGCAACTTTCCTTAATTGGGAAAATATCCAGAGTTGAGGAATCCTGAATCACTACATTATGAGCTCTGTATACAAACTACTTGGACACCACAGTACCAGGTGATAGATTTTGGGGTCAGGTTAAATTAAGTCCATGCAGTTTCCCATGGGAAAGACAATCGGGTGCTGGTGAAAGTGAACGACAAGATGTGCATTTGGTTGAGAGGTAAAAGAAATACCAAAGAACCGGTGGCCTAGGAATGATGTCTGGAGATTAAAAAGGTCAATTACGTTTTTCTTGCAATTAATTTACCTCCGAATTATACATCTCAAAATGTGTGAGAAAGCAAGGAAGGATGGAAGCTCAGTGTTTGACTGACCAGGGTAATGTACTCATGTTCTGAAGAAGCTGTGTACCAACATAAATCAGCAGTCTTCCACCGTATAAAGCAGTTTCGGTGGCAGTAAATGTAAAATGTCTGCAGAGGCTATGTAACATCAAACTATTAGGTAGAACAATTTGCAACTGTGCACGAGGACAATCCTAAATATGCACCTTCTCAACTACACGTGAAAAAAAGAAAAAGTCAGTGTGATGATTTCTGTTCATTAAACAATATTATTGGAGTAATACGTTTGGGAAGGGTCACAAATGTGAGTAGGATCAGAACACTTGTGAAGAATGCGAAAGGGCCTTTTTGATTCTCAATGCATTACGTCCTGGTAAAATTCGATCACTCCGAGGTGGAAAATCCCACGCATTACGAAAAGAGGAAGCTGGGTGTAAGTGCATGGTTAAAATGCCACAACGAAGAGAGAAATTCAGAATGTAGGTAACCAATGAGGTCTTTCCAAATCAAATATTAAGAATCAAATGGACATGACCAAGAATAATGGTCCTTTAGGAACCACACAAAATGCAGTTTGCATACATACTGTCATCCCAATCCCAAGAAGGGCTTCAGAGGGATAGCAGTGTGAAAGAAATCGGATAATGTTGGTGAAAGCTTGCCTTCACTCTTGATGTTGCGCAACTGATGGAGTAAAATAAAATCCTGAATAATCACTTTTCCTACTGCATAGACCGAGCTAATGCCTAACATCGCAAAACTGGACGGTTTTCCCATGTACAGCTTGCTGTAGTTTCCTTGCTGAGAGCATCCTGCTCTGGTGATGTATGAGAGGAATCCCACAGGTCACTAGCATCCCTGCTCTGGTGATGTATGAAAGGAATCCCACAGGTCACTAGCATCCCTGCTCTGGTGATGTATGAAAGGAATCCTTTCAATCTAGAAGGATGAAGGGCGCAGAACAATGCACCAAGGATGTTGGAATGCAAGTTCACTATAGCGTACACAAAGATTGTTTTGCTCCATCGGACATTAGAATAAATATAAATAAGTAACCTGGGAAGGTACAAAGGTGTTATGTCAAAGGCTCTTATACAGTGCAACGACTCACTCCCTAAGGAGTATCTCGGCTCTTTCTATTTGACAGGTGGCACCAAAATAATGAAAATTATGTTTTTTAAACGTGGAGTGGTCAGGATAGGTGCCAATATGAAGGTGAAGCTTGTTCCAGGAACCTGGGGCGAGGTACAAAAAAAGATCAAGCCCCAAATCTGGCTGCACAGCAAGGCAGGATCTTGAGGAATGCCTCATTAGCAGACCAGAGGGACCTGGAGGGTTGGTAACGTGAGAATCTAAAGTGAGAGTAGCTAGGAAGCGTGTGCCTGGGATCTTTATTGGTCAAACAACTAAGCTTGAAAATGACACGTTGCCTGCTGGGCAACGAATGTAGATCTTTTAAATAAGTTCTAGATTTAGAGGCAGACCAAGAGGGGAGGTTGTAGTTGAGGCTTGTGCAGTATTCTGCACTACCTGCAATTTGGACAACAGGGTGTCATTGGCTGCCATGAACAAAGTGTTGACGTAATCAAGGCGACTCATGGTTAGTGCCTGGACCAGTGTCTTTCAAGAAGTCGATAGAAGTCAAGAGAGGACTTTTTTCTTTTTATAAAGACGCATAGTTGCGAAGCAGATGCCATAGGTAGTGTTAACCTGAAATTTTCTAGAAAGGGTGTGGTCAAGCTTAACGCCCAGGATTTTTACAACCTTTTTTTGGAACTGGGACAGGGCCAAATTACCCAGGCCACCAGTCTGTCAAACAGACCGATGGTTGGAATGGCAGGTAGACCAAGAGGCTTCAAAAGCAGGTGTTTCCTTACAAGCTTGGTTATCGAAAGGAGCAAACACAAAAATAAAGGATTATTACCACACTTAGGGCCTGATTAATAGTTTGGCGGTCCTGAAGCAGGCCGTCACACCACCACCCCACCCCACCCCGGGACCACCACACAGAACCGCCAGATTACAAGTTAAATCATGGTCTGGTGGGCAGCGGCGTGGCAGCCCTGTGGCAGTGCCTTTCAAAGGATTCTATGGAAGCATTAGAAAGGCAACACTGTGGTACCTCCACAGAGCTTTCCAGCATGGCATGGGCTGTAAAGTCCATGTCATGCTGGAACTGAGGGTGCATGCACACAGGAGGCACAACGTGTGCCCCCTGCATGCATCAACATGCATGGCTGAAGGGGGGACCTGTAGGGGCGCCCTTTTTTCCTGACCATCCAGCAGTTGCATGGAGTAAGATCCTCCATGCAACTGCTGGTGGTAAGGAAACTCTTAATATGCATGGCGGTGCCGCAGCGGCACTGCCAGCATATTGTAAGGCGCTGACTGCCGCACCACAACCAGGGAATGCGGGTATTTGGCAGCTTGGGCAGTCAAATGGCAGTCCGACTACCAAAGAAGTACTAGGGCGGTTGAACGGCCAATACAGCGGTGGTTGAGCTGTCACCGAAAGTCTGGTGGTCCTCAGACCGCCAAGCTCATAATTAGGCCTTTAGTGTCTGTGGTGCCCTCACCTGTACATCCGCAGTCAGGCGTCAGACAGTGCTTTCTCCAACTATTCTCACAGTCCAGGACATTATGGCCTGCATTGGGCCTACATCTATAAACGGACTGAAAAATCAAATTCTATTAACACACAGTTTTTAATGAGTTGTTTTAAATTTCAGAACCAAAGTAAGTATCATAACCATTTGACCAGGGAGTCGAAAAAGTGCATGCTCTGTAGAAGAGAGAATACAGCAGGCCATGTTAGGTACAAACCACCCTGTGCCAGTTCAAAGAGGAAGGGTCAATTGTCAGACTGACAAATGGGATTCAGGAAAGATTCCGTTTATGAGAGAGCCTAGGGATACAAAGATGATAGTTAAAGGTCTCATACAAACATCAACCCCCAAAATATAGATCAAGCAAGGGCAGTAGCAACAAATTTCCCCGACATAATAGTACATGTATATTGTTCCTATTAAAAGACAATTGTAGGGGACAAGTGTCTTATATGGAACAATTAATACTATGAAGTTGGACGAGAATAATAGTCTATTCAGAGCATACATTTGCCTTTGCTTGAAAATCGTAACTTTCAGAACCTTGTACAGAATAAGAAAAAGTATTAGCAAATACAATTTGAGCATACACCATTTCAACTGAAGAACTCCTGGAGGAGAAATCCAAGCAGAAGCCTAGCAACATTCCTAATATTAGGAAAATCCCAGAATGCCAGTAGACCTTTACAGCCCGCTATGAGACATTTCGCAGACGGTCATCTAAAAAGAACTGTACAAGTCATCTCTAGAAAAATAAAAACTAATATAAAAAAATCCACCAAGTTTGAAGATCTCTAAACAAATGATGAAAATGTCCTGAACGAGACTGAAAATGAGCAAGAGCTTTAAAGTCCAAAAATATATAAAAAAGCGCACCTCACATGAAAACGCAGCAGGGTGAAAAACCAGAAGCCAGCTCCTGGAAATTGTGGTTGGGGCAGGTAAGAATTCAAAATACCTTGCGGGGCAGAGCAGAGCGACTATTGTGATAGTGGGGGATGAACAACCATGATCTATATTCTGAAAGAAGGCATGTCTTTTTTTGTTTTGGCTGTGAGCATTGACATGGGTATTTAAACCTGGAATGGGAGAAGTAAAAAAAAAAGACAAATGTGTTTGCCATTTCACTGCTAACACTGGGCATCAGAAATTTCGGAACTACCCACAAATACAGCTTGAAATGAGGAAGTACTCATCCAGCCGTCGAACAGAGTGCTTTCAAACATCTCAATGTTTGAAGCCTTGATGGAGCACAAGAACTGGATTCGTTTTGAGGCTGTAAATTCTGTGATTAACAGTCTAGAACCATAAAGAATTTTGTACATGGGCACCGAAACATAAAATTCTTTTACAATATTTGACTGGGAAAGTGAACATTTTTCAGATTAATATGTTTAAATTAGAAGTGGAGATATTTTAGGGGTCTCCAAACTTTTCTGTAACAAGAACTACCCAAGCTCAATGGGAATCATCCGGAGCTACTAATATTAGGGATGGAATAGTGACCACCTCATCCAATATAATCAGGTTTTCCAGCACTAACGTAAAAGAAGTCTGAGATTTTGAAATGACTGTGCATGGGTAGTACATAAAAGCCGTAGCTGCTACCCCCCTCGCACTAAGGTAATAGCTTGAATAATACATCTCCCCAACTCAATAATAGTTGTAAAAGCATTTTGAATTAGTACCTATTTGTTACCAAACATCAGCTTACGAGTTCTGAAAATAGACACATTTTCATCCCAAGAGAATGCTTTTAAGTTTTAGTATGCATGTAATAATTCAACCAAGCAAAAGATTCTACATTAGTAGGCTTGTCTGAAAACAGGAGAGCTAATCGCAGGTAGCTGGAGAGCTACTGGTACCTCACGAGCTACTCGTTGGAGACACCAAATCATAAGCTTGCCCTACTGTATATTTCCCACTACTGAATTGCAACGCCTCATTTATCAAGAGAACCCACTCCTAGTTTAAAGACTTTACTGGCTGTGAATTTTCTCTTCTGTAATTTTTTTTTAATTGTGGTTGTCTATAGTGCTGTGGTTCTACAAAACACAATCTTAACTGAGCCCTCTTCATGCGCCAAGCATTAATCAGATTATGCATTAATCAGATTATGAATGTGCTGCAGTACCCAGAATGGCAGATCCAAGAGAGGTTTCAAGAGAAAACCTTATTTTCTGCAAAACTGACATCTTACTGTTAACACTTTAGCAGGCTCAACTCTAGTGCTCTATTAGGTCTATTCGAGGTTTGGAGTTGGTAAATAATCACGTAGATTATGTGTGATTGATGACCCGAGAATTTACACTTGGTTTGGAGAATAACTGAGGTGATTAAAATCCTAAATATGTCTTTAGTTTTTCGGCAATTCACTTCATAGCTAGAACTAGGGTCAAATAATGAAATCAGTCTATTCCTGGCAGACTAGATCGCAATTAATAGTATAGTTCAATATATCATCAATCCAAAAAAAACAATAATTCTGGACTAGTCAGCAAAAGAGTGAACTAGAGGTCAAGCAGCACAACTGAATAGGAGAAGGAATGTATGCCACTGTGAGGTAGGAGTTCCTTCCTTTTCCACATTCATGAACCTTTAGCATTGCAATAGAATTCAGGGGCAGGCTAACATTCGCAAGCACAATTCTCAGAAAATCCTGTTTCATACAGCCAAATGCCTTCCCTGCACTAGTGGCCATTGCATGCTTTGGGGAAGCAATTATACTGCTACGACATATCTGTGCATGGCTAGACAAGAATTGATCCTGGAACAAAATATTCTGTCAGAATGAATAACCTATAGAAGAACTGTATGAATTATAGCTGCCGTACATTTAAGCACAAAATGTTTTTGTCTGTAGAGAGAAATATAATTATCTACGGTAACTGCAAATTGAGTGATCTCGGACAGTTTTAAAATGAAAACGAATTTAAGAAGCTCACAGGATTTATAATTTAACAAAGGGAATTTCCAGAGAAATGATATATTCCAGCCCTGCCCACTCCAACATTTTAGGTTCCAAGTAGGGTTCATTAGCCCCCTCACTTGTGATTGCAGCTACTATACACTAAAAGATTGCCACTAGAAAAAATTGAAATTTGAGATGACCCATTAACAGACAGACAAGTTTATGTAAGCAAACCCTGTTTTATTATTGATCCATATTTCAAAAAAATATTCACTCATACTAATCTGCATTTTTATCAATAATCCTGCTTTGAGGCCAGGGATTTCACCAATTCCTTGCCAAGCATCAGATTTAACATCCATTGTGATTACAAATAATGATGAATTGGAGTCCAATCCTTGAAGATGAGTTTACAGCTGGCTTGGACACTACATTTCTGCACTGGCACAACTTTATGAAGATTCAATCTACAAAAGCCTATATCAAGCCAGGACTTTGATGGGAGACAATCTGGTACTAGACGTCTTGAGCAGCACATGGGGACATGGGTGAAGTTAAAAATATTTAAAGCAGGAAGAGGCATAGCAGTCAGGTGAAGACAAGGTGTGAATGAAAAATGAGACGGGAGTAATGGAAACATTTCGAGTCCATGTAAAGGAAAGAGAAAAGAAGGCAATGGGAACATTAAGCCACTGTAAACAAATTAGAGCTGGACGCTGGTAAAGCAGAAGACAGATGTGTGCATAAAGGACAAATTACAGATGAAGGTGACAGCAAGATTGTGAGCTGAAGAGGGAGGGTGTGATCGAAAGGTGAATGAAAAGGTGACAGAGGATGGAGGCATCATAGGGGTTGGAGCAGGAAAGTAGACAAAGTTTTAGATTTTATTACATACTGGCAGTCGCCAGTAGGTAGTTCTAGTTAGGAACATGTTTCCATAAGAAAAGCACTGTTTGACTTGCCTATATCTTTGATGCCCGTTGAAAAATATTCACAAGATTTTCCCCCAAAAGTGCACCAGTTATTCTAGCATGGAACATTTAGGGGTGATTCATCAAGCAGGATCAGAGAAAAAGGTGGGAGCAAAAAAAGGCGCTGTTCCCATATTAACTCCCTTAGGGGCTTTGAAAACGACTACAGCCCGAAACGCTGGACGGAACTAAACTAATTTGGCAGGCACTTAGCTTTTTGGTTTACAGATTACGCTTTGTTATTTGGTGTACCTCGCTTCAGTAGTTTGATAAATTAAAGGAAATCCAAATGTGTATATGTACGACCTCAAATCCTCCACGAATAATGAGGAGCTCGTGCAGCGATCTGCAGAGCTCAGATTGGCTGTCAATACTTCAACCAGGAAGTGTTGGCAGCCATCTTGGACTTTGCTTAAGCCGAGTGCCCCCCCTCTCCCCCCCCCTAACAAAGGAAGGTGGCAGAGTAGGAATACACTAACCCCCTAGTTTTGGTCTTAGGGCCATGGAAAAAAAGGAAGGGGGGGGGGGGGGGGGGAGAGAGAGAGAGAGAGAGAGAGAGAGAGAGAGAGAGAGAGAGAGAGAGAGAGAGAGAGAGAGAGAGAGAGAGAGAGAGAGAGAGAGAGAGAGAGAGAGAGAGAGAGAGAGAGAGAGAGAGAGAGAGAGAGAGAGAGAGAGAGAGAGAGAGAGAGAGAGAGAGAGAGAGAGAGAGAGAGAGAGAGAGAGAGAGAGAGAGAGAGAGAGAGAGAGAGAGAGAGAGAGAGAGAGAGAGAGAGAGAGAGAGAGAGAGAGAGAGAGAGAGAGAGAGAGAGAGAGAGAGAGAGAGAGAGAGAGAGAGAGAGAGAGGAGAAAGACAGAGAGAAAGGAGAAAGAGACAGACAGAGAGAAAGGAGAGACAGACAGAGAGAAAGGAGAAAGAGACGGAGAAAGAGACAGAGAGACAGAGACAGACACCAAGGAAAGGCCATTGTGTGCCACACACAAAACTGGAAAGAATAAGAATGAGAGTATATCCCCTAGAGACAGAATAAGCGTGAAGGGACGGAAAAGTAGGCAGCCACTCATAGCATAGTACCGAAAAGGTGGAAGTAAAGAACTGAAAAAAGGCTGTGTGGTCTGCAGAGTCAAATGCAGAGGAGAAATCAAGAAGAATAAGAAAAGATAAAAGCTTGAAAAAGCGAGCATAGTAGAAATAGTTACAGACTGGAAGGATAACAGTTTCAAAAGGTAGGGTAGGGTTGAAACTGCAGAGGATGAAGTAGGCAACTAGTGTCAAGTAATACAGAGAGTTGGTGGCGCACCGTGTCTTCAAAGGGCTTAGAGAGACAAGGAAGGAGGGAGACCGGATGAAAGCAGGGGAGTCAAAGGGAAGGATGTTTAAGTAGAATGAGAACATGTTTAAAAAAAAGCCATGAAAGAAACCTGAGGAAATGGAAATGGTGAGGTCGAAGAAGAGGAGAGGGAGCTAGAGGTACAGTACATCGAAAGATGGCAAAAGTATAGAGGGGACATTGTGGGGTTTTAAAAAAGTTCTGAGTCTGATGCGAAGGTAGCAAGGGCAATCGGTAAAAACGTGATTTTTAGCAGAAAAGTAAAAGCAACATTGTAAGAGACCAATTTAACAAATGAAAAAGGTTGTCCAATCTGAAGCAGTAAGGCAAGCGAGTGAAGAGGCCAAAGACTGAGGGTGCAAATAGTTAATTGAAGATAGAAAAAAAGCATCAAGGGTGACGAAAAGAGGGTTAGAATTAGTGTTTGGAAATTGGTCTCTATCAAATCAGTCATAGGCTGTGTGTGAACATCAAAAAGACTGATCAATCAGGAGGAGATTATATTGAATCTGTGTTGAGCAAGAGGGAGCAGAGTTATAGTTCAACACTCAATGGGGAGAAGGGTTGAAGAAGTTGGTTGAAGACACTCCTTTGATTATGAAAAATTCTAGACCGCTGCTTAGCTTACAGGAAGAGAAGTATGAGCCTCACACCTGCCTTTTCCACATTTAACGGTCTCTAAAGCAATCTATACGAACAATTAAGAAATAATGTAAAACTCCCTTCCTCTCTACGTTTCTACGATGAAAATACTACCACCTCTTCAGCTTCCCCCTTCCCCTCAGCTAACTCCATCACCAAACTCCCTGCTAAATCCTCTTATAGACTCCAAAAATGCAATCCGCTATTAAGACGTGAAGCTGAATGAGCAGCAGAAATGTTCTTTGTGCAGACTAGTACATATCTGCAGGTTCTATGTAAATCACTTTGCTTTCTTATTTGGCAAAGAACACAATTCAAAACACAATACACAATTAACAAATAAGTTCGCAATAAGAAATAGGACAATATTTGATTTTGTGCTCTCTTTAAACTTGAGATAAGTACACTACACTTGGACACACATGAGCTCTACAATACTTATCAATACATATTGAAAATTAATGCTCAATTCCATATGGATGAAGTTGTATATTATGGTTCGATCGAGTTATCACGTTTCTATTTGAATGTTGTGAACATCAACACTTCAGCTGGAACTCCACTGGACACACATTTCAGAGTTCAAGACTACTTTCAACGATCCTTCACAGTGATGACGAATAAGGTAGGATTTTTGTATACTCAAAGAATGAGAATTATTCAACTTTTACATCCATTACATGCAAATTATTCTCAGGAATAGCAATTATGGAAATTCAAAATAACCTACTGAGTTCAGCCCAAGATAACAGTGAGCAAATGCCAAAGTATTAAGGGATACAAGTTTGTACCATTCTTTCACCACACCTAGCTACAGGTAAGCGCATCTACAGGTATCTATGCCCCCATGTCAGGCCTTTGACCATGGTTAAACAGGAGCTTTGCCAGGAGCACCGTACAACAAATGAGAGTACAGTATTGATTCCTGTAGGAAAGTAGGATCTGCTTCTTATGTTTACCCCCATTTTTTTGCTTCATGTTATACAGTTTTTGACTAGTCTGACTGGGATCCTGTTAATCAGGGCCCCAGTCTATCTGCTTTCTCCCTAAACTGTTATGTAATGTACTGCGGTGGGCTCCAGATTGGATACTGGAGTATCCTCGTCAGTCCCTTCTATATGGTACCCATGTACCCAGGACATAGGTACCCCAGCAGCCGCCCATGGATTGAAGCATGTATTATGCCACTCATACAAAATAAAACCTACAGGCCTGCCATTGCAGTCTGTGTAAGTTGGTGCTAGCACCACTTACTTAAGATAAAGATTTACTATATCCAAGGATCAGTATACTTAAAACCTACAAGTCACCCCTTAGCAGGGCTTGACAATCCTGAAGGCAGGGTGCTTGGTTCCAAGTGAGAGGGTGCCACTGCATGAGCAGAACACCCCTGCAGCCTACGGAGTCCATTCTCCCGGGTTGTTAGTGCTTCAGCCATTTACGACATATACAGTGGCATTATGCGACCGCGTGATGACCAACTCTATAACTGCTGAAAGTAACCCTACCGTGTTTGGTGTCAAACATTGTGGAATCATACCTCCACACCCGTAACTGTTGTGGGAGGTATGATTCCACCCCTCATAAACGAGCTTTGTGAGCTCCCTGGTGTTCCTGGTACCAGCCTTCTAGTCCCGGGCAGCCCAAAATGGTTGCTGCCAACCAGACACACATTTCTGCCCTCCTGCTGTGAGCCAAGCTTGAGATGGGTAAGGCAGAACAATAGGCATCCTATAACAGGGAGGGGTGACCACCTCCCAGATAGGATTTAGTGCATTAGACCTAGGCGGGTGCGCTTGCCAGCGACCGAAAGTCTGCATGATGGGCACATTTGGTGTCTCTGTGCATAGTCCAGGTCAAAGCAGTCCTGGGAGCCATTGGCTCCCGCTCTGGAGCGAAACTGGACAAAGGATGTAGGAGTAACCTCCCCACTGTCCAGACCCTCGCCTGGCCGGGTCCTCTGAATCTGTCCAACCCTCTCCCGTGGGTACAAAGGGGCTTACCTGGCTGAAGGACCCTAGATTTGACGTGGACAAGATTCTGATCAAGAAACCATTGACCTTCGACTGGACTTTTCTGGACTTCGTTTAGGCCAGACTTAGTCTCCCTCTCCATCCAAAGCATTGTTTGTGCCCATGCACCATATAGGCTGCGTGCAGGACCTGAGGAGCATCAGGGACTACTGGAGATATCTCCCTTGCTCCCCTGCAACCACAGGCACCACATCTCGATTGACCAGTCTGGTGCTCCTGAGCTCCTATGGACTCCGAAGGCTCCAGCAACACAGGAGGTGGGTTTCCAAGTCCCTCAAGGTCCGAGGCTGCCCTCTCACCAAGTTTGAGGTCAGAATCCCTCGTGGAGGCTGCAATACCCATACCCCTGTGCACTTTTGCAAGTGCATATGCTTGTTGGCGTTTCCAAAACAGGTGCACTGGGCTACGAGTAACCACAACCTCTGGCACCATTTCCTACAAAGAACGCCAGCCTTCTCGCACTGAGTGCTCCTTGGCCTGCTTCTTTGAGAAACTGCTCACGGTCCCCTCGCGACTCCTGTGTCTCCGTCCTGTGGGTCCTCTTGGGGGTCAACACTGCTTTTCTTGGGCTCCCCTGGTTGCTCTAGGCTTGCCCCGACTCCCCTGTGCTTGGTGAGTCTCCTGGACCTTGCTGGTAACCTCCCTAGACCTCCTCCGAGGATTGCCGCTGCCAAGGCTTTTTGGTGCTCCAGCCAGACACTGACCCTTCAGCACTTGAAATCCTTCGTGGGACAGCTCGGATCCGGCTCCTGGTAGTCCTCGACATCTCCCGATGCCTTTGGCTGCAGGGTCAAGAACCCCCTCAACACACCTGAAGCACCTGACATCAGTGGGCATTTGTCTACCGAGCCCCTGGTCACTCCTGAGTGACCCAGACTCTGTCCCCTCTGCTTTCAGGTACTCTTCATCAAGAATCCACTTTTGGATTCCAATCAACACTTTTCTTCTTCCCAGCAGTGGCTCTTCTTCTTCGAAGTCCTCTATTGAGTTTGACAGTGGTTTCCGACGCCACTTCAGCCCTATGCACCACGCTTCCCTGGGATAGGTAACTCTGGTACTACAGTATCCACGGGTGGGGTGGCTCTCCAACCTCCTAAGTTCCACTGGGTTTCTTCGAAGTCCACCCAGAAGGGTCCCTAAACTGTAAAACTGCAACCGCGACTCTCCCACAGAATTGTACTGCACATGCGATCGTGTTCCCACACTGCACCTGTCCCCCATTGGGTCCCTACCTACTCACCTTGGGTGGTTTCTTGGGGTCCCAGAGATTCTACATCCTCTAGACACGGTCTTGACTCGAGCTGTGGCTCTTATACCACTATTTTAGTATATAGTTCAGTCTCCCCCTGGAGCCCACTGTGCATTAGTGTTACTTAGGATTGTTTCTATGCTACAGTATTGTGTGCTTTGTGAGTATCTTAGTGTACAAGATACTGTGTCATACTTTAGTGTGTTATATTAATAAATACATATTTTTATAAATACTGTGGTTCTCCTTTTCATTTAATCAATACTACAAGGTTGCATTCTGGTAAAACAAGATTCTTAACATTCCTTCAAGACGAAGCCTGAAGGCTGCTCTCCACAGCCTTTCTTGGACCTCTTAAATCACTATATGGGTTGTTTGGACTGGTAAAGGGTGACCACTTTAATTAGTGGACAGCATATACCATGCCAACGTCTCACAAGTCCCATGACAAAGAATGCATGATCAAGCCATACAAGGTTGATTTGTAAGAGCAAGAGGCTACATTCCCTCTACAGTGCTCTGTGAAATTAGCATATAGAGTAAAGGCCGACTTTAGGCGTGGGCAAACTGGGCCAGATACTAGGGTGCAATTTTTCAGGGGGGTCCATTATCAGCAGGGCGCCCATTTTCAGCAGGGCGCCACTCTGAAAATGGCGAGCCAGAAATAACAATATAAAACAAGCTGAACAGAACAGGCAGCATAACATTTAAATCAACTATACAGTAAGTATAAAATAAATTACCTCGTTGTTCAGTATTAATGCTGGCTTCTCATTTTTCTTACTGTTGAGAAAAGAAATCTAATTTTACTTCATGTACGCAACAGAAACTGGTACAATTTCTTTAGAAAATTCGACATGAAAAATAGCTGCACAGAAAGTAAGCCAGTCTGGAATCTCGATATTTTGATAGATAGCGCTAAGCATTAGATTGTAGAGAGTAACTGAGTTTTTGGGCAAGTCGGAGACTAACGAGGATACTCACGCTTGGCAGTCTACACAGAGGTGTTGCGTACTGAATGATCATGGAGTCGCATTCCCCATTTCTTCCATGAGCACCTATAATATGCAGTAGTGTGAAGTGTTGGAAGCTGGTTACTAACAAACAGCAAAGTAACTTGTGGGTATAATTGCTGCACATGCAAGTGGAGAGTTTTGGCACTGCTGAGGAGGTGTACTTCATATTGCACACTTCTGTTATTTGTTGGCAGTCTCAGCACAGATGCCAAGATTTGAATGTAAATACATTTGCACTTCCCGGTTACACACCAGATCATACTAATCTTCATCTAATGTATTAAAATAGAAACCCACTTGAAATAACCAGATCATAATGAGAGACGAGGCAAGAAAGATAAGACTCTGAAAATGTACAGAGAAGGCAAAACCTGTCTTTTGATCCTTCTGGATCTCTCCTCGGCGTTCGACACGGTCAACCATGAGAAACGTCTTGAAAGCCTCAAACACAGGATGGGTCTAGGGGGTACAGTCATCAAATGATTTGGTTCTTTCCTCCAGAACCGCACCCGGAGATTCCTTGTCAACAACAATCTATCTGCTGCCTTCCCGATCTCCATCGGTGTCCCGCAAGGCTCCACTCTATCCACTACACTCTTCAATCTCTACCTCGCACCCTTAGCTATAATTCTCCACTCGGCCAACAACTCCATCCACATGTATGCCGATGATACTCAGATCTACATTAAAATCTCATCTCTTGAGGAGATCACCTATCTAAATGATGGCCTGAAACCGACGGTCCATGGGCTCGCCAACAACCAGCTCAAACTGAATGCCCAAAAAATGAAGTTTCTTCTCATCTCCCCCCCCAAAAAAATCTAATGACATCCTGGAATGGACTAACTTCATTACAGTACTCAACTGCACCCCTACCATAGTGGATTCTGCCAAATCTCTTGGGATTACTTTGGACCACAACCTGAATATGACTGAACATATCATCATAAAAACTTTATTCGATTCAGAAGAATCATACAAGTATAAAGTTTAACAAAAAATCCACAAATGGTATTTCATAACCAACATGATCAAAGAAAAGGGCACAGAACATGGTATAACAAAAAGCACAACATCATTTAACATTCCACTCATCTAAAAATTCATACAAGTTACTTTAAAAAACAGTAAATGATAATCTCAGTCACGGTCACTCTAACCTTCCTTATATAATCGCAATCGGATATCCATCAAGAATTATAATTAAAAAAAAAAGGTCTATTAAAAACATGTAAACTGATTTAAAGTGCACTGTGCTTTATCAAAGCACATATACAAGTCAGTTAGCCTCTCACACCAACCCACTTAAAAGGCACAGAACACGATATATCAGAGACACAACATCATTTAACTTTCTACTCATCTTAAAAAGTCATAAAAATTACATTAAGAAACCATTGAAGATACTCTCCATCACTGTCACTCTATAACTTCCTTATGTAGACAAGGTTGGATATCCATCAAGGAATATTTTATGAATCTCTATATGAAAACATGTGACCCAATTTAAAGTGCACTGTGCTTTATCAAGGTACTTATACAAGTCGGTTAGCCTCTCACACCAACCCACTTGACTGTGCAAAGCAACTGCGAAGAAGAAACTTACTAACTTCAAATAAGTACAATCGCACAAGTCATCAGTAAAATTTCATTTCTATTAATTTCATTAGCTTTTGGTGGCAAACACAATATATCTCGTTCGAAAACAAAAGACATGCTAACAGTAGCGATTCCTGGTTAATGAAGCTAAGCATAGAGATGCATATAGCAGCAGTTTGTAGTGATCTTATGTGCTCAAAACCTTCCATAAAATTACAAGGCCGAATTTCCCTTAAAAGGGGTTTAATAAAACGGTCTCTTGGGGTTTTATAGAGTGTGCAAAAGAACACAAAATAAATTGTACACTGTTGAGCTTCATTGTCACATGGGCAAGGGGGTAGCCGCTCACACCAACCCCCTTGCTTTGGAAAAGCAACTAAAAAAATGCAGTGCATTTAACCGGAATCTTGTCAAATCAAAACGCCATTGCGTATGTACAGAAAAGGACAGATAATACTGTTGCTGTAATATACCCACATGAAGTGTCAATTGATTATTATGGTTTGCCAAGCCTAATACAGTGTGATATGCATGCCTAATCACCTTCTGTTATCTGGTTCAATAGAATCTGGGTCATGATAAAAATTTCCAAGACCAATTTTTAAAAAAGGTTTCCTTTACATAACGCAGCCATGGAATCTGCATGGCGTTTTCCAATTTACACAATCTTTTAAGATTTCTTTTGAGATCAGCAGGTCTTCTGAGGACCATATTTTCCCCCATAAGAGCAGGGGGGACACATGAATGCTGTCACTCACAAACTCTAATCCCACCTCGGAGTGACAAAAAGTGTTCGGAGAACTATTTGGAACAGATGAAAGACTTTTTTAAAACTTGTTCTTAGTGACTTGTATTTGTGCACTTTTATGATATCCCCATACGTCGCAACTGGCAAGTATTTAGATTTATATAATGTCATTAATTCAGCAATTGGTTTTTGTCCTAACTTGCTTGCAAAACGAAAAAGGGCCTCTTATCGATCTAGTTGTCTTTTGTACCCGAGTGGTAATTAGTGGGTCCCAACTCAAGGTTTTATTAAAAAGATTTCCCAGATCGTTGAAGTTCGGAACTTTTTCAATAGGAATATTATCCACAACAAAATTACGCGTTTTAGTCTTTTTGGGGCACAACGATTGTGAATGATTTTATAAGGTTGACCTTTAGATCCAATCCCTGCATAAATTCATTAAAAGCATTCAAGCATATCTGCATGCTATTTGCAGTCAAGGTCATTAGCACAGTATCGTCTGCATAGGACAATAAAGGTATGTATTTACCATTAATTTTAGGGAAGTCCAAACCTTTTTCTAACAAAAAAAATTCGAAACCATTTGTGTAAATTAAAAACAAAAATGGGGCCAAAATACAGCCCTGGCGGACTCCTTCAGTTGATGTAATAGGCCCTGTTTTTTCACCCCCAGGGACGTATCGATGGTCACAGAAGTAGCGGCATGTAGTCTACGGAGCAGAGTGACCAAAGGTTCCTCGAACCCCATAGACTCCATTATTGTCCACAACTTCCCCCTGCACACAGTGTGAAGGCACTGGATAAGTCCATAAAGGCCAGATGCATAGAAAGGCCCCTGGCCTTCATGTACTTCTTACCCATTATCATAGCCAGATTAAGACACTGCTCTGTTCTCCCCCTACCTTTTCTAAAACCATATTGTGTATTCACAATAAGTTCAGAGGAATTCACCCATGTCTCTAGGCGGGCCAATATTACTCTCCCCAATAACTTACATGAGGCGTCTATTAAGGAAATTGGCCTGTAGCAGCAGGGATCACTTTTATTACCTTTTTTAAAAATAGGCACAACTACTGCCTCTTTCCAGGATGACGGAATGCGCCCCACAATAACCGCCTTAAATACATTAAGCAACAGGGGTACCCACACTTCAAGATTGTTTTTAAACAAATCCAAGGGTACAGCATCAGGGCCTGGTGCCTTGAGTGAACATATCAACGCGATGGCCAAAACTGCCAGATTCCATCTGAGCTTCTTGAGAAAACTAAAACCCTTCCTTGGAATTGCTGACTTACAAACCGCTGTGCAGGCGTTAGTTATCTCCAGAATCGAATACGGCTGCCCTACACTATCTGGCTTACCTAAGACTTCAAGCCTCAACGCTGCAGCTAGACTTGTATCTGGCTCAAGAAAATTTGACCATATCTCACCACATCTGAAGGCCTTGAACTGGCTTCGCCTTGAAGGCCTGCATCACTCACAAAGCCTTGTACATGAACTTTGTGATCCAGAAACTCACGATCCTCCAGAGACCATGAGCTCCAGCCACCCCGCTTCTGTAAGGTAAAAACATACAATTGTGCATTCTCTAGGGCTGCACCAAGAATTTGGAACTTGCTTCCCTCCTCCATCCGATTACCTTCTCTGGCACTCTTCAAAAAAGAAGCTAAAACATTCTTAATGAACAAATTCCTCCAATAACGCTCCCTTGGTGCACATACCGCCTTTGCTTGATTTATCTCAGCACTTAATCTCCTTTTTTGTCTGACCTTCCACGTGTTACTTCCTTCACTCCTTCTAATGCTCCCAGCACAATTTATTGTACATATCTCTTCTTTGTCCAATCGTAATCAAGTCGCTCGCTAATTTTGGAACTGTATTACTTGTGTATATATCCATGGCTTTGTCCCACTATTCTCATTTCCCTAACCCTCTTCCTTGTATTTTGCCTAGGCCCCCCTGTACTTGGAACTGTACCATTTAATGTATATATCCCTGTCCTGCGTCCTATTGTATTCAAGTCGCTCCGTGTTTTTGGAACTGTATATATATATATATATATATATATATATATATATATATATATAGATGGCTTTGTCCCACTATTGCCATTTCCCTAACCACCATACCTGTTTTTTACCTGTGCCATCTTGTACGTAATGTTTCTTTCCTTGTAAAGCGCACTGATAACCTAACGGGTCATGTTCGCGCTATATAAAACTTCAAATAAAATAAAGAATAAAATGTGATAAATGTTATGAAGGTGGGAAGAGGTGCAAGTGAAATTGCCAAAAAGCTGAAAGGCACATTGACAATAGGTACTCCCAGTCGCATTTCAAGCCTCGCGCACAAAAACAGAGGGCAAGCTGCATCCTCATGAACTTCCCTTACCAACTCAAAAAAAAAAAGCAAAGCACTGTACTGGACGGCATCAACATAAAAATCAGTCGCACACAAAAATATACTGCAGAAGCAGCTGCACCACAAGACACAGGCAATATAGTTCAGGTAACAGATGGAAGCATCGCTCATATAGCATTAACGCTTCTCTCCCATCGTACTGCATCAGAAGTACAAGCTGTACCTATACATCATTATATCAGAGAAACAGTAATCAGGAATGCCTCACAGCTGGTTGCTCACTAGACAAGTAGGGTAAAAATGATAATACTCGAGACATTGCCAAACAGACACGACAAGCGGACAGTACACTTTGCACACGTTAGACACAGTGACACATGAGACAGAGACAAGTGGTGTAGAAGCAGGTTCAGATTGGTACGGCGGCAATGGCAGAGTGGCCAGTATTCGAGTTCCAGCTGTGGGCTACTTTTTTGAGCAGCCTGGGGGGGTAGGGGGTGGCGATATGGGCGGTGTCTGTTCAGATGCGCCAGCAGCGCAGTGGGTGCCCGAGTGGCCTTTATGGAAGCAGATGGGCATCCATTACCTCCCTTTAATCAACGGACAGAGGTGTCACTCCATTTCTCTCGCTGCGCCAGCCCATTAATGTATGCATATTGAGCTGGGGCAGAGGCCTGAGCATAAGTGGCCTCACTTGTTTTCGTGTTTGTTTAACCAGTGTGAACTAATCCGTGCATTTTTTTAAATATAAAAAAGTTAAGAAAACATGCCTCTGTCAGAGACCCCCCCCCCCCCGCCTTCTCTTACTAAAACTTCATCGAAGCAGTGTTTTGCAGAAAGGCAATATGCAAATGTGTGGCCACCTTTTTTTTAGTGTTCCAGTGCCGATTTTTTATCCCAATCCAACCCTTGGTAGAAGCACTGCTAAAGCGCGCTTTAAAACGTGAGATGAAGAACACACACATATCGAGTAACACTAATACATATGAATAAGTTGCATTAATTAATTTCCTTATGAATATTTTTATTAACAAGAACAAGCTATTAAGTGGCCTAATGATTTCAAGGTCTTTTTGTTACGAGTGCACCATTTACAAAAGTCGGTGCAAAAATGTGTAGTAACAAGTTATGAACGTGAAACTTTACAGAATGATACTAGAGAAACTAATTTATGAATAGTTTAAAATGAATTTTGTGGAAGGAGTTTACAAAATGATGCATTATACCCACGTTATGAAAAAAAGTTTGTGGTAGTAGGGTATTTCTGATGTTAGTTATTTTCATGTAATACCATTTGACGAAAGTTTTACATATTTCTTATTTGAATAGTTTATTTTATTTAAATTGCAAATGATTTAACATTTAACTCATAAATGTCAATTTAAAGGCTTTTTTCAAAATGCCTCGTCTAGTGCGGACCTTTCCACTGATTGAATACAAAGGGCTCCTCACAGTTAGTGAAATGTTGCTTTCTCTGTACTGAACATGCATTTTTTTCCTAGCATTCCTGAATGTTTCTTCTAAGTTCAATATGAATTATTTGTGTGGGAAGAGGAATGCAATGCCAATTCAAATCGATACTTAGTATTTTTCTCCAACAATGTCGGGTTTATGTGGACTTTCACATCTTCCTTTTCCCACAACTACAATGGGATTGTTACAAATGTCCTAGGTGACACCATGCAAATATGGACATGTGGTAGTCTTTTGATGGTGGCGTGATGCCACCTCACTGAACATTCTCTAAAAGCATAATAAAAGAAGCAACCTCAAAGGAGGAGCAGCACCATTTTTGATTTTCTTTCTTGAGATCTGGATGCTGTGTTGATCGATTCTTTACTTTAGCTTGCCTTGCATAAGGTTCAGTCAGTAGCAAATGGAATGATACCTTCTTTTCCGAACCATTTAATGTCTTAGCTTTCTGCTAGTGGACTTTAATTCTGAGCGATAACAAAGGGTATGATGGATGGAGTGCTTGAGCAAATCAAACACTCACCCCCAGTCAACTGATCTGGGTTTATCCATCATCATTCTTTAGCTCACTCCACCACCCCAGTTCAGACATGGCCATACGCAAATCAGTCTGACCTTGTGCCTCATGGGAACAGTCCAGCCCGAACTGCCAAGCAATGTCTTCCCTGGACTGGAAACAAGAATTTGGGGATTTAGGCCCAGATCTCTGTACTGGGGTGAATGTATGACATTGTTCTGCATTCTGTCCTTCAACTGTTGTTTTTGCATTTGACTTTAATTCTGAACCTTTCCCCATTTTTGCGCAGGATCTGAGCAGTTAGATGACAAACTTTCCTTCGGCCTTTATGGTAGAGAGACTTTGTAACTGTACTGATTCTATGAGAACTATCTGAAAAAGAATTAGCTTAATGCTGGAGCTCTGATGAAAGTTGTAATATTTTTAACTGAGATTCCGAAATAGTTGCTCATGGTTATGAATTTTGATTCTCTAATACAATAACCAACTAATCTAAATTACTGCATGAGTCTGTTATTGTATCCTGTCAGTTCTTCCTTTCTAAGTGCACCATTTTACTGATGTTCAGATGCATTGTAGGGAAATTCTGCGAGTTTTGACAGAACATCAAGTTTTACTTCATTTGTTCTGTGTAGCAGTAGAAGAGCACCCGGTCTGTATTTTTCTAGTTTGACTTAACTTCTTCAGGAGGTTGGGTATTCCAGTTGCTTTTCTTTATTTCTACAGCAAGGTATTGAGGGTGGTGTACTTGAATCGGATTTCAAAGTTGTGAGTGGGCTGTCAATAAATAGTACTCGTTACAGAGCTAATGCAGAGTGTCGTTACCCTAATTTCCACCCCTCCTATAGACAGAGAAAGATTCATCGGAGGATCATTACCTCTACGGGGGATGGAAGTGTTTCAGACAAACAGACCATGAAAGGCCCAGTATTGTTCGAGAAGGTTGATAAGATTTTTATACTATGCTTCCGACTCTCAATAACAAGTGGTTACCATTCCACCTAACCCAGCAGCAAGTCATTAATCAACCACGCCACATAAGGGTTACTAAGAGCCCTCCCCAAGCAATGGACGCCAAGCACTGGTACCCAGCTACAGACAGCAAGACTATTCTCACCAGGCAGCACCGTATCCAATTAAAGCTGTGAAAACCTAGTGTCTGCTAATGAGAGTTGGAAGGATCATTTGCACAGCTGGAAGCCATGTCTGTCTCAAAAACATTTGCAGCAATGAGCAAGCGGCACAGTTGCACGGATAGTAATGAGGTATGCTGGGAAGTTTTTGAGCTGGTCAGAAAGGGTTAGGTATCCTATTCCCTGCAAGTTCAGTGACCTGCTGGTGTTCTTCAAACATCTATCTTCCAATGTGTCAACCCATGTATTCTACGCTGCTCTGCAGAGCTCTGAGGTGACTGCTGATAGCATTAGCCACCACACTGGGAGCTAGGGAAATAAGAAAAATTATAACTAAGAAATTTGGTTTTCGATATGGGGGTGGGGTGTTTGATATATTTGAAAGCCCTTCTCAAATAACCATAATCCTGGTCAAGGTGAGCGGCAAGTGTCAATCAATTCACCTGTGCTTAACCCTCTGGAAGCTTGGAATAAAAAGCAGTCAGGGATAACTGAGAGGTACAGTGTTAAGTACTTATGCAGCACATAAACAGTAAAAACGTTAAAACACAGCACTAGAGATATCACACACCAATTTAGAAGAATAAAGTAAAATATAATGAATAAAAAGAGACCAACATACCAAAATCCAATCAGTAGAACCAGAGACATGGAATTTTAAAAGCTTAAGTAAAAATAGTACCAAGAAGCAGAAAGTGCTAACTGAGGGCACCTGGTCATGCTAGACCGAGACAAAGCCACAAGTACAGGGCGGGCCTCTACGCAGCAGGGCGGGCCTCTACGCAGCAGGGCGGGCCTCTACGCAGCAGGGCGGGCCTCTACGCAGCAGGGCGGGCCTCACGGTAACAAGTCAGTCCTTCTTCTGTACTGTCCACAGGTTCAAGGGTATACCAAAGAGTGGCTCAGGAGGTCCAATATTTATAGCTGGTGCCAACCTTTGAAGTGGGGGGGAACTACTTGCTCACCACAACATCTGGTTCTGTAAAGTTGCTTCCTTCCCCTGCACAGGCTCAAAGAGGTCTAGGGTGAAAAAAGGCTGGTGTCAAGTTGCTTTGTGAGTGAGCTGGAGGCTCAGCCTCTTCCATCGTGGAAAGTTAGCCCTCCCAGCAACACCCAGGTCCTATTAATGATGAAGAGATGTATAAAACATTGAGCTACTCCTAGGAGCAACCCAGCGCTAGACTCACAGGTAAAACCACTTAGTTTTAAACAGGGAGCCCTGCTTTCAGCCTTTTTTTTTTTTTTTTTTTTTTAAAGACAGCGATGGATTCAACTAAGCGAAGATCTTGCAGGAGCTTATTCCAGGCTAATGGACCCAGATAGGAAAAGGCACACCCTCCTGCTCTGGCGTGATGGATCTTGGGAACCATGGCTAGAGACTTGTTTAAGGAACGCATATTCCTGATGGGAAGATGGGAATATGGGATCCAATTCTAGAGACCAGATAACCAGACCCAGGTTGATTAAGCTCTTTGTGAGTGAGAACTAGAGCGTTGAATAGAATGTGCAGACCCAAAAGGGCGTTTGCATAGTCCAACCTGGATGTGATGAGTGTCAGAATAACTGTTTTCTTAAGTGAGAAAGAGCGGAAGTTAAGAATTGTTTTCAGCATATGAAATAGGAAAAACACAGGAACCCACCACAGAGTTTACTTGCTTCTTGGAGGACAGGAGGTTGTCAAACTTGACCTCCCCCAGCTTCTAGACAACTCCTGACTGAGGGCTATTGTTCACTAACTGGGTCCAATACACATTACTGATAAGGGAGCAATAAACCGGCCTAGGCAACTGGAAACTCCTAGAGGGTATCAGGTGGTTTAGGGTAGGAAAATGCTAACTTTCTAAAAGTACTCAACTCGTAGTCCGAAATCAAACAATGGCATGAGGCAACGCCTTCTAAGACTGCTCGGAAATAAAGACGAAAAGAGAGAGAATCTCGTTAAAGTGGAGTCACTTGTTTTTTAATTATCTAAGCTAATGATTGTGGCAGTTTTCAATTGCCTTTCTGTTAAAACCGGGAGTCTCTGGTTGGCAAAGGTAAGTACCTTGGCCCAAGTAGGGACCCCTAGCTCCGGTCAGGGCAACGGAATAACCCTCTGAGATAACCCCTGCTCACCCTCTAGGTAGCATGGCGCGAGCAGTCTAGGCTAAACTCGGAGACAATGTGGATAACATTTGCACTTAACACAACAGCAATTCCCAATCCACCACAAACTGAGACCACACAGGTAAGTATATTTTTATAAAAATATATAACTTTATCTAGTTTCAGCAAGGTAAATCAAGCAGTTGCACGATAATCAATTCTTTAGAACAGATAGCATTTCTAGTTTAAAGGTTGCACGTTAAACACCTCATCTAGAACAAGGTTGCACTTAATTCTTAATTGGTCTTTCTTAATTTCAGGAAGTTCTCAAAACAAATGTCTCTAGTCTCTTAAATCAGCACTCAAAAAATATGGCCACTGATTTATATGCCATTCGCTCTCAAAACGAGCCAAGGATCATGCCACTGTTTTATAACATAAACGGGACCCGGCCCCTAGCGTCAGGGACCCTTCGCGCCTCTAGCGCGTCTCACCGCAATGCTGTTGGGAGGGGGGATTCCCCTCCAGGCGCACCTCGCGGCGAGCGCTCACTAGCGCTCCAGCCCGGCCGGTCTCAGGACGCTCCACCGCCCGCTCTTGGTTCTCCAGGGAGCAGCGGGGAGCAGAGACGGCAGGCCGGGGGCTGGAGCACTCTTTCAGGTCCCTCGGCGAGGTCAGGTCCGTCTTCCCCGGGCCCGGCGGTGATCGCGGTGAATTCTCGGCTCCTCCAGTCGAGCGGGCCAATCCAGACGCGGCAGAACGGGCGAGCCTCCACAGCACCCGGGAGTCAGCCTATGGCAGTGCGGCTCCCGGGTCAAGCCTGCGATGACGCTCCTCGCCCTAGCCAATCACCGCACGGCAACAGTGATGACGCTGCGCCGCACGGGCCAATCCCGTCGCGGCGTTTGGTGAGGGGGCCCGGCTCTCTCGGCCAATCGGAGAGCAGCGGGCTCGCTTTCGGTCGCGTTGGTACCAGCAAGGTACGGGGCCCTTCGTCGGGGGTTTACTGACCCCGGGTCGCGGTGGTGAAGCTGCACCCAGTTTGTTTTAGTGCGCTCTGCTCGGGGAAGGCTCACCAACCTTCAGTCTGCACATAACCCGTGTCGATGAACACGGCGACCTCACAGCACGGCACAGCAGCCGGTTGGGCAGACAATGCACAGCGCAGCACCCTCCAGCCAAACAGAGGGTCGACGGTCAGGCAAACAGCAGGGCTTCACGATCTCTTCAGCCCACAGCAGCTTCAGGGGACACAGCAGGGTCTTGGCAGTCCTTGGGCAACCTTTATGTCCCTGGGTTGCAGACAGGGGGCCAGCTCTTCTCAGGCCCTTGGAGATTCAAGCTGTAGGCACAGCACACAGCAAAGTCTCAGCAGTTTCAAGCAGGCAGGGACACAGCCCACAGCAAAGTCCCTTTCCCCTCCTCAGCTTCCAGTGATACAGCAGAACAGGTCAGCCCTTAGAGCACACAGCAAGGCAATCTTCCTTTAGTTCTCTCGCCGTCCTCCTTCCAGCAGAGGGTCCGTCTTGATTGTAGAGTTTCAGAATCTAAACTTCTGCAGACAGGGGTCCTTTCCTTATACCCCCCAATGTCTTTGAAGTTCTTCGTGCATGGAGGCCCTGGGTCCAGTCTAAACCAGTTCTGGGGGTTGCGGAGCACTGAGGTGTCTCTGGCTTTCTTCTTCCTGTCAGCTTCAGGGCCCGTGGGGTCAGTTGACCACCAGGAGAGAGCTAAAGTGGGGGAGGTAGGCAGGCACAGCCCAGCACTTATCTGGCATTCCTTCCTCCCTCCTCCCAAGCAGGCAGATGTGCCCTTTCATCCCCGGGATGGCTCCGACCCTCTCCTCTGGGGCTCTGCAGCCCCTTCCTGTCACATCCAGACCAGGCAGACATTCCACAAACCCAGGCACACAGAAAGGTTTAGACAAGAGAACAGCCACTTTCTAAAAGTGCTATTCTCCAACACAGGATTTAAAAACACCCTTCACTAAAAGATGTGTCATTAAATTCTGAGTCCAGGGATATCTTTCACTTATGTCCCATCTTGCTCCTATGGGGAGATAGGCTGGTATCACATGGGCCTAGCCCCCCTCCATGTTACTCTATGGAGCAAGAAAGCCTTACAGCGGTGAGCACACAAAATGGCTGTAGCCCACTACCAGAGCATAGTACCTGCACTAGTACACGCTCTACCCTATCCATTCACTGCACCCTACCCAGGGGGGTACCTGGAGTCTTCCATAGGGGTGGCTGATGTGCACAGACAGGGGAGGGTTAAGCCCAGCCAGTGGGGACACTGGCCAGGCTGACATGACAGTCACTGACTGCACACAGGCTCTGCGCTGGCAGGCCTGAGTCACCATTTTAAAGCTACTCATGTGGGTGGCGCAATCCGCGCTGCAGGCCCACTAGTAGCATTTGTCATCACCAGCCCTGGCACACACAGTGCACTTTACTAGGGACTTCGTGGTGCTACAAATATGCCAATCAGGTATATTCATTCAATATCACAATTTACAGAGGGAGCACTTACCCTCTGACACTGATCAGCAGTGGCAGAGGGTCCAAAGCATCTAAACCAGCAAAAACGAAATCCAGCACAGCATCAAAACACATGAGTCAGAGGCAAAAAGATGGGGGAAGAACCACGCCAAAAGGTGTCAGGTCTAACACTTTCCCTATGTGATTCACTGAGTGAAGACAGGAGAAGGAGCTCTTTCAGCGTTCTGTGTCCTGAGGAGAACCCTTAAAGAAACTTTTCAGGGTTCGAAACGCGTCGACAGCCTTCCTTTTGGCCAAATAATGTTCTACTTATGACTTAGCAAAGATGCGCGTAACTAATTGATCCAAAAATTCATCTTTAAAAAAATAAATAAAATAATTGTTCTATGAGCGCAGTAGGGTCACTATTTGGCTATCGCCCCTGCTAAAACATGTCAAATTTCCTTAGGTAGTAGCTAGGGGTGCTGACGTTAATAATGCAGTTTAAACTGCACAGAACCGGAGTAAAGAATTATTTGTTGTGTATTGTATATGTACTGTATATATGTCATGTATTTATATGTTGGGTACATTTTTCAAACTTGTATTTTGTGATCCCTGTGTATATAAATTAAAAATCAATGACGTTATAAAAGGCAATCAAGTAATAAAAATATTAAAAACAAAATTTCAATTGAGAATTGACTTTTGGAATAAATTAAATTGATCATAGCAATTGCTTTGTGTGATCATCTGCTGAATGGTTGAATGAATGCTAATCAGTATCAGCACTGTTTTTGGTGTTTAGTATCTATGGCCCAGCCTTACTGATTTTGGAGCAAACCGTTCTTTGGTGGGAACTTTCTAAAAGTGGCAATTTCAAAATTGCAATCTAAAATTCGAATTTACCATCACAGAGGGCGTTGCATTATAATTAGTTTGTGACCAAATATGAGATTTCTACCTGCTCCCAATCGAAGGGAACACAATGATATTTTATGGGAGAGGTAGGCCTAAGAGTGGTAAAAAAAACTAATTTAAAGAAGTTTTTCACTACCAAGACATGTAAAAAAAATGACTTACCTTAACACTGTGGTTCTCCAGTATGGATATCTTTTATAGATTCACATGCTTGAATCTTCCCCGTAGTCATGGTGGGAGTCCCATGGTAACAGTAAAATAGCAGTATAAAGCTAAAAGGACAATCTCCCTTGAGAATCAACAGTATTTAGTAACCAGCTAACCTCATTAAAGAAAATCCAAACTCCAGCCAATCACATCGCTGACCCCTAAGAATCCATCCCCTGCAGAGCCACCATACCTCAGATTTTGAGCACGAGTGCAGTTAGTCAAATAAAAGCGGTAGAAGGGCGCACCTGTAAGGGAAGGATGGAGGGCCGCATGTGAATCTATAAAATATATCAATCCTGGAGAACCACAGTGTAGAAGTATGTACACTGTTTTTTATCTAGTATTGTATCTTTTATAGATTCATATGCTTGAAGCAGACTAGCATGCAGTACATAACAATTGGAGGTGGGGAAAAACAGGTGAACCATCCCACCATGCGACATAAGGCCATCAACTAAAGTGAACCAATCAAGTTAACTTCCGCGGATATAAAATATACATATACATCAATAAGATTTGGCAGCGATAAAACAATATAACCAAAATAATAATAAGCATAATAATGATAACAGGAACTCTTAATAAACCTCAGTAACTGAGGCTTACCTTAAGGGAACAGACAACGAAGGGCCTCTTGGCCAACCTCAGCATCCGTCCTTCACAAAGTATCCAGGCAGTAGTGCCTGGTGAAGGTATGGACGCTTGTCCATGTCGCTGCCCTGCCACACCGGCAAATAGGGCAGAGGACGTTGCCATCTTCCTCGTGGAATGGGCATTCACTTTAGAAGTGTGCAACCCGCCCTTTCGTGGCAGTAGGTTATAGTAGAAGAAACCCAAAGAGCAACTGAAGCTCTAGATAAAGCCTGACCCTTCCTAGGGGCATAGAAGGCAATGAGCAGTTGAGTAGATTTGCAGAAAGATTTAGTCCTTATAAGGTCAAACTTTAAACATTGTTTGATGTCCAAGGAATGCAAAGCTCTCTCTACTGGTATAGATGGAGCCGGAAAGAAAGAAGGCAGGTCTACAGGTTCATTCAGATGGAACGTGGTAGGTACCTTGGATATGAACGAGGGAATAATGCGTAGCACCACTCAATCCTGCTGGAATTGAAGGTAAGGTTCTGTTGCAGTGAAGGCCTGAATTTCACTTAAACGTCTAGCAGAAGTGATAGCTCAGAGGAAAGCCACCTTCTAAGATGTTAGGCCACCCTTGTGAATTGGCTAGAAAGGCGCTTTCATGAGATGAGACCACACAATATTCAATTGCTAGAGCACTGGAGCAGGCCTAAACGTCAGGGAGGCTCTGAAAAGGCCTTTCATAATTCCTTCACCAACCGGCAGGACCATAGAGATGACTGGCTCGAACATCTCCTATACCTTGAAATTGCGGCCAAATGTACTTTCACCGCCGCGTACCTATGCAGTGTGGAGCAGGTGGAATTTCATGAATAGATCCTCTACCAAGCATCCACGATTTCTTGTTAAATCCTGGACAGTGGACCCAATATTAAAATTGTAGAAAGGATCCCCTGGTACTAGCTTTTATTACAACCGATTCTGCACCACCTGCTCACCTTTGAGTTTTCACTAACTTCTCACTGTATGTTGTATTGTCTTTCCCTCCCTATTGCTCCACCTCCAGTGTTGGGTGAACACGGAGGTGTGTTAGCAGCCCTATGATGAAGCATGACACAGCTTGCTGTGTGTGAGGGCAGTTTTAAAAGCAAGGTGTTTTTTCCTCCACTCACTCTTAGAAACTTTTTATGAATTATTTTGATCCCTCTTCCTTTTTGCGATATAAATCGCTTATAATAGTCATCTAGCATCAAACGTAAGTCTGTGACCAGTGACATTGGTACATTAATGGAGGGTTCTTGACGGTCTTCCTCCTCCTGCTCATAATATGGGTAGTGCTCCTGGAAGGTATCCAGGCGTTGTGCACCCGAGAGTCTATCCGAAAAGGAATAGTCACCTTCAAAGTAAGCCGAAGGGTTATCTAGTTGATCTTCTTTATCAGATTCCTGGCACTTTACTCTGTTGAGTGGGGCTGTAGGCAGGGCCAAACAGACCTTCATCCTCTGATTCCTGAAAATCCAGTAGGCGAGAAGTCAGCAGAGGAGATATTTTTGAAAAGTCTTGTAATAAAGATTTTGAGACTGGCATGTCTGTTTTCATAGTCTACTGGATCGTCAAAGACTGTGTCGACAGTGTGGAAAGATCCGGAGAGGCTCGTCAACGATGAAGCTCTCGTCGACGACAAATTCCGCACCGAATTGGAGAAGTGTGGCTCAATGGTTAGAGCAGGCAGACCATGACGCAGAGCTCTGGCCAGGGACCAGGGTTCGATTCCCGCCTTGCCGGGTCTCCGGCTCATTAATTCCCCTGACTGGATATTCTCGCCTCAGTGCCTGTTCTGATCATGGGTCCCACGCTGCAACTCTGGGCAATAGCTTGCTTAGTCTCCACAACTGCCCCAAAAGCGCTGGGATGCCTGGCTGCACCTGGGGGGTGCCCAGGAGTGGACATTTCCCAGGAAAGCCAGGAAGGGTTCCTAAGCGGTATACGGACAGCGCCGGGACACCTCCGGTGGAGGTAGCTGTGCGCTTTACAAATTCTGACATTTATTTATTTATTTTACGACAAATTCCACACCGAAGCCGCCACCAACATCACTACTTCCATCTCGTCGATGAGACAGCCGTTGTAGTCTTTACTGTTGATGTCGTCAATGTCGCTGAAGAAACAGTCAGAGTCTTCCTTTCGACGGTCGTGGGCGGAGAATGCCTAGTCAACGGGTGGATTTTTTGTGATGGAATAAGTAGCGCATAAGGAGGAGCAGACCCAGATCTTTTTTGGGTCTGAGAAGTGCCCGGTTGCTCTTTTTTACCTCTCTTTTCCACTGAAGATTACTTGCGCAGAGATCTTTGTTTTTTCGGATCTCTCTGACCAGAAGGATCTTCTTCCTTCCTTTTCTTTGAGGGGGAACGAGGCCTCTCCTCAATCTCAGAGTCAGAATCCCTCACAGATCTTTTCTTCTGCAGCCAAATAAGAAGCCTTCCCTCAAGATCTTTGAGGGTTTTAGATGAAAAAGTCCAGCAGTGCTTACAGTCTATAGGTTTGTGCTCTGGATAAAGGCAGTATAAGACTCCTTATTAGGGTCCTCCGAGAAAAGCCTAGACTTTCCACAAGTCTTGCAGGGCCTGAACAGCCCCTTTTTAGACATTCTGTAGAAAATAAAGAAACTAGTAAACTCACTTTCTAGCAGAACCTCAGTTGAAGAGAAGGTTGGGGAGAGAGAACTGCCAGCTGAAAGTTGAATAATCCAAGGATAAAACACAGTGACTGAGCAGAGCTCAGGGAGACTCCCTAACACACGGGAGACTCCCTAACACACGACAAGCTGTAAGAAATCTGAGGAATGGTTGCTCTACAGGGGATGGACACTCTAGGTCTGCGATGTGATTGGCTGGAGTTTGGATGTTCTTTAATGAGGTTAGCTGGTTACTAAATACTGTTGCTGTCGATTCTCAAGGGAGATTGTCCTCTTAGCTTTATACTGCTATATTCCCGTGGGACTTCCACCATGATGACGGGGAAGATTCAAGCATGTGATTCTATAAAAGAGACAATATTGGAGAACTTAACAGTACATGCCTAACCTTTTACATACGATACACTCTACGCTATGGGCTGTTAGGGTCTACTTTAGGGGAAGTTAACATGTATTAAAAAGGAATGGTTTAGCCTGGCAAAGGTTGTATTTTGCCAGGTAAAAATGGCACACATGCTGCAATGGCAGGCCTGAGACATGATTTAAATGACTTCTGTTAGTGGGTGGCACAATGAGTGTTCCAGCCAGCATCTAGTTTAGAGGCCTTTGGTACCCGTGTCAACAAATACAGAAAGTGATTAGTAAAGTAAATGTACCAATCAGATGTAAGCCAATTGTATCATGTTTTAGGGGAAGAGTACAAGCACTTTAGCACTGGCTAACAGTGGTCTTGTGGACAGAGTCTTATAAACCAACACAAATGGGCTCAGAAAACAGGAGGGGTGCAGACAAAATGTTGGGGGGTGGGGGGGCATGCAGAGAGGCCCAAGTCCAAAAATCACCAACCTGACCCCAATCAAAATGCACAAGCTACAATTCCTACCTTCACCTACCTGTTGGCACTGCCAGGAACAAATGATAGTATGTCATCAAATATACCCTGCTGAAGCCTCTTTGCCTCAGAGGCTCACCTAAATTATACCTGTGAAGATTCCTTCTCCACAGTTCTCCTTTGGACCCTTGTGCAGAAATCCATACTTTCTAATTGAAAACAAGCTAAAAATATCTTGCTACACACTTGGGGGTTTGGGTAAAACATATTTGCAGGGGACCAGTTGCTATACTGGTGACAAGTGATGAGAAGCAGTCTTGAAATAAACGGCACTGTTTTACACAACAACAAAAAATCATGCCAATTTGTAATGTACAACTTCGAACTAATTTCCTCAAACTAAATAGGGCCAACAAATATTATTTATGCAGATAAAATGATGTGTATCTACTGGTGTGTTCTCTCTCACTTGTGTCAGATGGAATGAGATGTATATTCTTATTCTCAGTTCGTTTAAGGACAACAATTCTTTTCTTATGCAGACAGGTAGCAGTTAATTCATGATGGGCACCCGCTACATTCCTGCTCTACCTTTTTATATAAATTTAAAATATTCATACCAGATAAAGCTTTTGGTATACAGTGCAATGCTACTCACTTTGGGCCAGATGTACGAAGCATTTTAGAGGTTGCAAACTACCGACTCACACAATTTTAATGAATCGCAGTTTGGGTTTGCCATTTGGTATTTTAAAGGCGCATGGTTTATTTATTTATTTATTTATTTATTTATTTATAGGGAACCCCTTCCAAAAACCGAATCACAGTTGTGGGTATTCATTTTTTGCGCCTGAAATACAGTCACAAAACGTTAATAATTTACCAAGAATTCAAAATTGGTGGCAGCCCATACGCAAATGGGAAGGAACCCTTTCCCTTAGAAAATGTTAAAAATATATATGTTTATGAAGAAGATCAGGCACTGGTATCTTAAAATATGAAAGTTGACAAAAATGTGGAGGGGGTGGCATATCCAGGTTTCCTTTGAGAAAAAGGGGCTGCATTTAAATAAAACATTAAGCATGCTTTATTTAAAAGCAATCAAATGCATTGGTATTACAGAAGTGGCTGCAGGCGCCTGTGCAGCCCCTTCTGCAATACAGATTGTGCTGGTGCACACGTAGCTCCGACGTGATTCTCAATGGACATTCCCTTATTAGCAGCGGGAATGGACCCATCCTAATGAGGGACACTACCCCACTGTGCCCACACTGTACTATGGACATGGGAGCAAAAGAAAGAAAACAAAAAAAACAGTCATGAGGCCCAGGCTCAGTGCAACCCCATAGTGTACCCTTTGCCAGAAGGAAAAGGGGTTCTCATAGACCCACAGACATCCCCTGCAGGTGGAGGCAGTTACTACTTGCACGCACCTGCAAGGGGTGTCTTCCCCCCTTTCAGAAGCAGTCCGGGAGCCACCAGCACTGTGAAAGAGAGATCGGTTGCTTCAAACAGCCGATCCACTGTTCTATAATAAGCGGCCTTCAGGGTAGGCAAGGGTTTGAAGCTGCTCTGGCGTGGTTAGGTGAGAGGGCATTATCTGTAATAGTGTGCACTGTGTCCGTTTGGGCCCAGCGCACCTATTTAATGGTACGCTGCTGAGCAAACACGGACACTGAGCCCCATGTATAATTTCTCTGAAAGGGAAGCACACGAATAAAGAAAGGAGACTTCATAATTTTAGAAATAAATGTGGAGGCCAATAGACTGTTTTAATCTTTGTGATATTCTCCGATGCCGCTTGAAGATAGTGGACTCCCATTAAGTTCATAAATATTGTTCTGGAAACAATGTTTGTGGATGGGCACACATCAAGCCCAGGACCAATGAAGAGTTGAGAGCACCAGAAACGACTTTCCAAAACTTGATTTTCTCTCGATTTCCTTGTATTTTTGGCACCTGTTCCCTTGTGCTCCTTTAATTTGGGCACAACAGTGGTTTATTGTTTTAATTATTAATTGTTAAACAATTTTTTCCTCTCATGCATTTTGTAGACTTAATACATTTCGCGGTAGCTAATAAAACAGCTGGAGTTTCTGAGACCCACATTTTCTTTCATGTTAGACACCCTATCCTTGTTATTGTAAAACTACCAGAGGCATCAGTGTGCGAAACGCCTGCCTACCTCACCACCCAAAAACAAAGCATAGCCTGCACTGAAGTCCATCTTAAGCCTGCTGCTGGGTAACTCTTAAAACCACTGCTATGCATAATAGAACTTGCAACAGCTTTTTAACATTTCATTTTCGACTAATTTTGTTTAATAGTTCATGTATTTTTGGGATCTGCCTCTTGAATCGCTTTTTTCTGTTTTAAATCGCTATTTTCATGCTCATTTGCGGCCATACGGGATCCTCCCCTCAATGACAAGGCTCACAGAAGACCTGGAGACAAACCATCAATTGATGCAATCTGGCTCCCCTCAAGATTTGGTTTGATCTATCATCTCGCCCACAATCTAACATTATTATGACAAATCTTATAGCTTTCAACTTACATTAGCTACTCATAACGTCTAACACAGAACCAGCCACAACCTTGACCCTAGCCTGCGAAGCAACAACCATATTATCTCCTTCAACATCAAGTGCCTAAGAAATTCAAAAGCTATCAAAAAAGTTATCTCCGCTGCCTTAAGACAAAGGAAAAAACTCAACTCCCAGCGACTGCTCCGAATAATCAATTAACAGGAAAAACAGCAGTGAAACGGTCTCTGAAGCCTTCAACCACCTCATTCCTCTGAACGCATAATACATCATGGGTCTCTAAACGTTTGTGTAATAAGAGTTAGTTATGTTCAATGAAAATCATGCTGAACCACTAATATCGTTAATGTAGTAATTGAGCCCTTATTAGACAAGTTTAGATTAGTGGCCACAATATGCAGGATTACTCACCTCAGAGTAACAGGCAAAGCTTCATGCAGGAATGTGAAAAAAGCGTGGTCAATGTGGAATAGGTCTTCATGGGTAATACATAGCTGTTGCTGCAATGCCCCTAGCACCAAGGTAATTCACCCAACAACACACAATTTATTATTTAAATATCAGCTTTAAATATATTTTGGAAAGTCAGCATTTTTTCACCAAACATAAGCTTTACTTCTGAAAATACATACATTTTTGCATAAAATACGCACGCTCAATTTTAGTATACATATATGAATTTAACCAAGCTAAAACTCCTCATTTAGTAGGCTGAGCAATACACAGGAGAGCTACCTACAGGTAGCTGGGACGCTACGAGCAGCTCATGTGCTACTCATTGGGGAAGCCTGTACCAAATGATGAAACACAGTTTTGACCAACAAAGCATTACATGAGATGCCATCCGAAATCACTGCATGCAAATCGAAGTATTCCAGAAATTAGTGGGGATGGGCTGGGGGTGGGGGGCGGGTGGAGAATCAGCATCTGTTTTTTCAAAGGGATCAAAATACTCCATCAAGAGGTCTTCAAAACCAAATGCCTTACTTAGGAATTCTATAGCATCACTGCTACGACTTAGTCTCAAGAGTTCTGGAAGCGATCACAGACCTCCATGTGGCCACTGGCCAAAGTAAAGATGTAACATGTGTCTCCTAGTAAGCGGAGACCAATACGCCTTTAGAGTCCTATTGGATTTAACAAACATATGCTTTTCATTAAAAAAAGTCAGGCATTTGTCATAACTTTTCATAATGAACAGTTCAGGCTTAGAGCCTTAATCGCTGGTTTTTCACCTTCTCCTTATCATGCTAATGGAGTACAAGCTTTCCCACAAGGCAAAACGTGTAATACCAGCCCTCTTTTCAGCAGAAAAGCACAACAACTGCTCTATCAAACTCAAGCACAGAAGGTAGTCAATATAGGTTGACAGCCAAGTAAGACCCCTCCCTCGTAAACTCCATCTCCTGATCACATAAGGTAAGCACTAAAAACACTGACATTCTCTAACTCAATACAATGAACCCACACGTGAAAGCACAACAGACTGTCTTTCACAAACTCAAACACTTCGTGAAAATCCAAATATGTGAATTGCTTGAAAGCCGTCATAGAATCAGTAACTAATGAAGATGCTACATGAAACAGCATGTCTTGGTCTTAGCAGCCTAGCAATAAAACTAACCGGGGCAAAGTTAGGTGCAAGTTCGGGGAAAGAGATAAAGGTGAATTGAGAAGAAAACAGTGAAGAGTAACTCGAGACCAAATTGGCTAACACGTTTACTCGCTTGGGTGCGGTCAGCAGTAAGAAAAAGCGGAAACATTACAAGAACACACACACACCTGTTAAAAGGAATGCTTGACTGGTGCAGATGAGTTGATTTGGACAATAACAGATGGAGAAGCTTCAGGCACAGAAACTTATACACAAGTGGAGCATCATTTACGATCTGTATTGTTTCTAAAATATTAACCAAGTGTATATATGCGTGTACTACTATTTATACAGCGCAAATCTACCTAGAGGGCAACAAATTGATGTAAAACGATGTTGAGTTGGACAGCGAGAAGGTAAATGGAAAGCATGTACAACAAGTTGTGCTTCACACTATTGAATAACGCAGTTGAAATTCGCATGGCTGCTTAACTTTTAAGCACAGCAACTGTGTTATATGCCAAAAATGGCATGACGTTTCCTGATGTCAATATTCCAAAGTTTTAACGGTGAGACAACGTCTCCTCCATTTAGGCAATAAGTAAGCAACGTAAGATTGTGGTACGTTAGGATAGAGTGAGGTTATAAATGTAGCATTCACCAAAAACAAGCAAGTCAAACTGATCACAATTATGATAGGCGCACATAAGACATGTAAGACATGACTAACATCAAAACTTTGATGGGTTGACCATGTTCAACCAGATCTATAGGCAGCCTAAAAAAGGAAATTTCATCAAGGCGAAACTGCACTACTACTACTTATGTATCCTGGTAAGCCTGAATACCAGCTTGGTGTTAAAAAAAAAAAAAAATCGCAAGACCCTCACAGGCTGGCACATTACAGATATCAGAGGAAAATAACTCACCCCATGCTTCCAGAGCAAACTGCTCTGGTCTCTGCTGGAAGCAGAATCAGCTTTAAGGGTTTCTGTTTAATTTTGACTTCATTGGTGAGACTGCAACACCACAACAGTGTAAAGAAAATGTCCCTACACACAAAGAAAATATCTTCGCACTGCCAACACCCAAATACTTTTCACATACATTTTCAAAAAAGGCAAGCACAGGAGACTGCCAATTTGCATTCTATACTCCAAAAGTTCTGAGACACATCAAATTACAGAAAACTGAGAAGTGGTATATGGAGAAGGACGCACAATTAGTGAGCAACAAAAAGACAGAGCATTGTTTAAGGGGACTATGTATGACCACCTTTGGACTATGTTGTGCTTTAAAAAATGAATACAAATAATTGCCAAGATTGATCAACAATCAATACTAGCTATGTAGGTTGAGCTGTACACAGTCCGGACAGCCACAATGGCACGGGGAAAGAGAACTGAGGGGGTGCTAGATGTGGATACGTGCACACTGCTCAACTTTTCACCCACCATTATCCACATTTTGCATTTCCATAAAAGAGGCTAGCAGTGTATGACAATTCAAAGAAAGGGACTAGTCTTATCGAGCCACATACAACATTTCAAAACATAAAAACTAGAGGTATTATTAATGCCCTGCATAATCTGCGGTTTGAGATGCCCAAAGAATTAGGTGTACCAGCATCTCCAGCACATGCTATGGCGATTTAGTAATAGGGAAAAGGTAAAGTGAGATGAGGAGGACATGAGATCTGGGAAGGGGAAGTAAAGGGGTTATGGATGAGGGGAAAGCTTGAAATAAGACACTATTTTGCAGAAGGACATACTGTGATGAAGCCAATGGCTCTACATCATTCAAATGATTGATGGTGTTAACTCCATCAATGCTGCCCCATTCAAAGGGGCGCATTTTTCTAAAATACTCCTCTGTGTTAGCTTTACTTTAAAATGTTGGCTGCACACCTAAAAGGGAAACAATATACACAAATGGGAGAAACTCCAATTTAAAAAAACATGCATTGGACAAATCAATAGGTTTGACACTGGCTGTCAGCATTTTGTCATTGTTCATTTTGTAATGGTTTTTGCAAAAGGTTATTGTTGAGGAACCTGCCAGGCCCTCATCAATCCAAAAGGAAAATATAGATCTATTGCCTAACAGCGAAAAACAAAGCACACATTGCCATAGTAATCCCTGCCCCGAAGGGAACTTCTTTGTTTATAGATGTGCTCCTCGTGAAAGAGCTACATGCCATCACTCGCAGTTAAGTTAGCGAGCGGTATAAGTGGACTTAAGTGGACTGACCCACTGACCCATCCTGTATGGTGTAGTGGGCCAAAGAAAAATTGTAACACAATAACAGACAGGGATGGAAAAAAATATATGAATATAAAAACATGATAAATATAAATAAATGTATAAAAATAACAAAAAATTTAATATTAATACAAATTGTAATAACACAATAACAGACATGGATGAAGAGGGTTGACTGAACGTCCACAAAATAAGTATACATTTAATTTTAGTAAAATCAAAAGGTCTAGGACCAAATATGTTGTGCCAAGTTATTCTGGTTCAGGTACTGGACTCCTCACTCGCCATGTTTATGATGGATTGAAACGGATGATTTACAGAGGTGGCAATAATGTAACTTTGGAGAACAGAACTCCTGCAACAAAACAGGTTTAGAAATGGAAGTGAGCCAGCTCAAAGTGCAAAATCATCCTCTTCCCTACACGTAATCTGCCAGTTCGGCTACCTTTGCCCTCCAAAATCATTACACAAATAGAGGAAAGGTTATACTAAGCCAGGCAGGTTTCTTGAAAGAGGAAATCAGAAATGCCCAGAGCACAACGAATTCGGCTCTTACCAGAAGAATAAATAAAATGTTATCCTACACACCGTAACTGCATGATTAAACATTCTGGATCTCCGCCATGTTTCTCGCGTTTGAGCGGTTTGCGTGGTGTCCAGTTTATCTAGCCAATTACACTAATTTACTGGTTCATTGTACACCTGGGGGGGCACAGATGCAGCCTGCAATAAACTACATTAAAACAGCACGTCCAAGTGCGCAGAAATCACTCATGGCTGCACAATGCGGTCACTTAACCGACAAGGACACGGACAAATAACCTGCAGATATACATATTTTAACACGTGCGAGGAGAAACCGAGGGTGCCGTGGCATATGAGCCTTAGTGGAGGCCGACAGTCTCCCAGGAAGCGGAGGAAGGCACTAGCCTAAAACATGCGCAACTCAGGCGCAATAGCAGCGCCTTGGTTTTTTTTATAGACAGCCATGACAGAATGTACTCTGAGTGGATATTAAAGGAATGAAAAACTCTATAAGTATCAGAATTGCTGCGCCCACCCCCCAAAAAAAAAAAACACCTGCCCACAATTCCGTGTCTAACCTCCCACACTCTTAATCCAGCGATGACCTATTTTCTGCGAGTGGCATGAACCATCATTGTTTCTGGTGTGAATAACCATGCCCTCCCTTTCCTCCCCCCACCCCAAATGAATGGCATATTCCACATAGAAAAAACGAGTCCCTACGCAGTCAATTCATAAACTCAGGATTTGGAAAATTGCTCCACGGCCAGTATCCCATGTGCATAAAGCTACTAGGTGCACTGTTCTAGTAATATTCTTGGGGCAGGATGTGTGTTTGCACCCATTCCTTGCGACTCCGAAGCACTTCAGTATTATAGAAGGGACTGCATATGCTTAGGTGGCCCCTTCTATAATATGGATTGCATTGGCACACATTTTTGCGCCTCCAACAAGGGGGTGTTCTCTCTCCTTTGCAGGGGGTCATAGCCCAAAGCAAATGATGAAACATTTGGCTCAGTGTCTGTGTCGAATTACAGAAGCCGACCAGAGGCAAAGACACAGTCGAGAGCCTCAATGTGTGTGCACCATGTACAGGTCAGTGCATAAACCCACGCGGCCTCTTGAAAGAGGGGAAAGGGGGTCCTATGAATTGCACAGACCTCTCCGCACAAGAGCCTGCAGACACTGACTTGCTCAGTGAAGGGCAAACTGGCATCTTCAAACAGCCAGGACACCTTTCCCTAATGCACTGTTATCTGTGTAGGTGCAAGTTCGCGACAGCATTGGGAACAGCGAATTCGGAGTAACTTGCACTCTGAGTGCACACCCAGTTAAAGTTGAGCCATGGCGCTCGTCCAGTTTCATTCGCACTATTGGCTCTCTCACTGGTAGAACAAGACAACACTTGAGCACCTCAGTGGCATATGCAATGCTGCACTGAAGAAATTAAAAAGAAAAAGATTCACTCCAACAGTTCAGGCATTTACTGGGGAAGGCTAAGGAAAGTTAGAAAGGGCACAAGGAAAGGGAACAATCTAAAAAGGATGCCCGATCCCTAGGTACAAAGGCAGACAAATTGAGCCTCATTACATTGCACTGCAAGAAAGGCCGAAACGCAGAGAGAAAGAAGAAAAACAAAATAAAGTTATCATCAGAGCCGTTGCAAACATGAAAATGGCCTGGGGAGGTATTTAACCAGTCAGATTACAATGGTTAATGAACAATTCTTTCAGACAAGAAAGTTGATAAACTTCAAAGCAGTATCCGACAAACGGAATTATTTTTTGTTTTCTTGAAAGAGGGAAAAGGGTACAATAGGAGGCTCTTACTTTAAGGGAGTGCCCATGTTTCTCAGCAAGTATGAAGCACTGATTCGGTTACTTGTGTCAGTAATACAAACTTCGAGGAGACTGCCGAACCTAGGCCATCTTTTGGTATAGCGGGTGCCATTACCTCAACCCTAAGGCAACACTAAATCATCATGTGATTATGGACTCCATGAATCGTAACATGGGTTGTTGCGCCTAATAAATGTTATTAACATAACATAACATTCAATGGCACTTTCATGACAAACTAGGATTTATTTATTTTACTTTAGTCAGGTCTTCCTACTTTACCCCAATAGTGTGACCAAGTCTGATATATTGTGGCTGAAGTATGCCTTCCTTGAAGGTAGAAGGCCAATCTAGGGATGTGAGAGATCTTATGAAGCCATCCAATAGGAACTATACATTGCAGCAAACCACTTTTGGAACTAGGCCTTACTTACTGTATTAATCTAGTCAATGGGAACAGGCACTACGCTGAGATTCAGACAGAGTACTATACCTTTTGGGATAGTAAAGTTATATAAATGTTTATCAGCTTGTCACTGCAGTGAGGTTTCCATCCCAAACGTTACTAGACCTTACATAAAATTTGCAGAAAAAAGTAAAGCATACTAGGCTTTAATTTTACCCATTTCCAAACGGTTTAATTTTAGATCACGTAGGCCTGCTTTATTTTTTCTACACACATTAAGAGGACATTCCACCTGGGTTGCCGTAGGTTCCTTTAAAAAATGTGCAGTTGTAAAAGTATGCAATTTTAATGTTTTTATCTATCCATGGTCCCTTTTAGAACTCACATTCTTTATGTTCACAGTTAATTTTGGGCCGCTTTTATGGTAAATTCTTTTAATTGAATACAGTATTTGATTGAAATCATCCCTTACTGAACCAGTGGTTAAACGCAAAAAAGGTGCGAGCACAAATTTTATACCCAGAGATACAATTGTTAACACCACTGCAGAACTTCCCCCCTTCTAAACCTCCTGAGCCTCTTTTTGTGGACCAATTTTTTTTTTTGTTTTTAAATGGGCAGCTATTAGGGAAGATTTGCCATTATAACTTGGAGCCGATTGAATCTCACCTTAATTGAGAGGAGGTTTATTTCATCAGAATCCCAGTCTAGCATTAACTATCTTCATCCAGAAATCATCCTCAAATCTCTTTTGAAGCTCCTTCAAATGCTTCCATGATTTTCGGTGAGCCAGCCTCTTCTGGAACTACTTTGGTCCCAGTCAAGAATACATTTGGGTACATTCAACACTTTCAATTCTAATCAGATTGATTAAGCAAGGAGGGTTTAATGGATTGGTCCCATTGTTCAATAATTTCTGGAGGGCGACTGTGTGATTATTAATTTTAGGAATCGCATCCATGTTAGTAATTTTCTAGCACAATTTAAGATAGCTTGACAATCTAAGACATCTGTATGCAGAAGTAGCGATACAGTGGTTTTACCTCTTAGTTTGTTTACAAACCTCTTACATTATATACAATGTACTATTCCACGTAACCACCAGACTCCATCTTCTCAAAATGATTTAAACAGGTTCTCAGCACTTCAGAACACTGATGAAATAGATTGACAATAGAACATAGCTTTCTGTGAGCATCCAGACTGAAAAAGGTATTTTGTTGGCGAGGAGTTGTGCCTCAACATACCCTCCAACCCAACGATCCTTAACCTTTTGATTTCTGTAGACCTCCACTTTATTATTACTGGAATCTGGGGACCCGCTCAGAGACCTTATTAGAATCCGAGGACGACCGAACTAAGCAATTTCTATGATTTGATCCTCAAAACAATACTCAAAAACAAAAAACATGTATAAACAAGAGTAATACTCAAATATTTTAGTTAATTCACAACCCTGTATAGAATACGTTTTCAATTTTGCTTCTTTGTGCTACTTTAATAATTTTGATTTATTAATTTTAGAACCATTTAATTTTGCAAAACAGCCACAAACCACATGAGTAGGTAGGCATTGCTGGGGAGCTAATCAGGTGATAGCAATTTTAAATTAACTCGATATGGTCATTCTTCAAGAAATTTGGGAAACGTCCACTATAATGTGTACTGGCTAAGCTAGTTATTCAATCCTCACTGTGTGCTCACGTTCAGGTCGAGTGAAAAAGACAAATGATATGGTTCAAATGCTCTTTACATTTTATTACTGCCCCGGTTGATGTACATACACATCAAGGTGATAGTTTTTTGGGTTTTTTTGCAAAGAGCTCTCTTGCCCTACATTTTTATTTTATACATTTTTAGAACGATGTCTCATATTCCAATAGGAGAAATAGGTTCTAGCACGAGATTTAATCGACATCAATGAGTAAGTATAATTTGAAAGTGTTAATAGGCAGGTTTCTTTGGGTCGGGTTGCACCTCAACAACTGACAAAATGTTCTTGTCTGTGGACTTATGAATTATTGTGTGGCTTCTGATACGCTTGGTAAGGATTATGTGGGGGTGGAGGGGGCGGCGAATCAGAATCCTTTAACTGCCACTAATGTATTTCTGACCCCCAATGAGCACAGAGCAGCTGAGGAGCATCACCATTTTCCGACCAAATATTAATGGTCGGAGGTTAGGATGGAATCAACCTAAACCTTGAAAGTTTCTCGAGATCTCTGGTTAAAGGTAAATTAAGTATTTAACGTTTGTTTTATGGATTCAGTGGGCAATGATATAATTTCCTCATCTTTCACGGACTTGTGTTGATTAATTTATACAACACATCACTTCTTAAACCTAATTAGTCAACAGAGTCCCTTTCACCTAGATGGTTTGATGATGCCTTTTCCCTCTTTAACAGGCGTATAAGCAGAACTAGAAGTGAAGGGAAGAAAATGAGGTAATTGTTTGATGGGCCCAATATAGTGTTTCATTAAAAGAAAACTGGAAGAATTAGTTTAGAAGTCATACTGGGAGCCTGTACAATTAAACCCGAAGGTTTTTTGGCGCACTGTTAATACACTAAGGACCAGTAATAGTGCCTCTTCCATCGTGGGCACTCATATTGCTGCCAACCAATCGTTTATTAATTTTCCCTGCATATATAATTTAAATCAAATAATACCAAGTGCCCCTTGTACTCCTATTTCTGAATTCTGGAAATATACTTATTTTTGATTATCACGAGGTAAATGTAGATGTAGTTGAGCTTATATAGCGCACAGCTACCCGCAGTGGGTTTCCCGGCGCTTGCTTAGGGAACCCGTCCTGGTATTCCCCTGTGAGATAGCAGGGTATCCACAAGGTGAAAGTCAGGCATCCCACCGCGAGGGGCCGTTGTGGAGATTAAGCAAGCTATTGCCCAAAGTCGCAGAGTGTGAACCCGTGAGTCGAGGAGGCACCGGGGCGAGAATTATCGAGTCCGTGGAATTTTTAGCCCAAGACCCGCCGAGGCGGGGAATTGAACCCTGGTCCAGGATCGATCTCAGCTTCCGGGTCTGCTGCCTCTAACCCCTGAGCCACACTTCTCCTAGGTAGTACTGGCTTTACAAGAAAGTCCCTCAAGCAAAGCCCATGGACAGGATGGGGTGTCTCTGCATTTAAGCAAAAGTAAATAGATGTGTGGGTTCCCATGCTAACCAGCTTTTTTAAAAGTGTATCTTATTCACGTCCACACAATTCTTTGTTGGACTCGCGAATTGTTCGATTTAAAAAAAGGAAATTGTCTCGAACCTCGTTGACATTGGCCCATTTACCTTATTGATTCCATGGTCAAAATAATCTGTAGAATTATTTTAACAGAATTAGAGTTGGGCCAATGAGCACAACATTCTTAGCCATTGCAAATGCGGTTTCAGAGAGGGTCTGGGTACACTGAAGCAATGCCTAAATCTTCATCTTATCATTATGTTTCTTACAGATGTTTAAAGACATATTGTGTTTTTTACAGTAGGCTCCTTATTTAAAATCCATTATATGTTGCAGCAACCCAATGTTTTTCTAATTTTTTTATTTTATTGCATAGTATTTTAACTGTATATATTGGATGATTAGTTAATAGTAATCTAAATACAGTTTGATTGATTGGGGCAGGGGATGGAAGGGGGGGGGGGGGGTCAGCAACTAACCAGACCACCATGCCAATTACAAAAGCACACAATGAAAATTATGTACATTTGTCCTGGAATCTAAGGGCGTAATCTCCTAAATAAGCATCTGGATCCACTATATTTGAGATATGCTGAAAAAAGCATCAAACTGTTTTTAGACTCAATCTAAACACTGACAGTCAAAACAACCTGACAACTTAAACATGCCATTGATAAGTGTCAACTAAATTCATGATTAATCATACTAAATATGACAAATGTTTTCACAGTTCAGTGCAGAAAACCAACAGCATTGCTTTAACCGAAACTTTGACTAGCCAACAAAATTGTAATTTATGTAAAGAGAGTGACATTATACATGTTCTCGGTGATGTAAATTCACTGAAAGTCCAGTGTATTACTCCAGGAAATCTGCCAGGGTAAAACGTATATAGGGCTTTATTTGGAGTTTGGCAGTGTGGCAGCGGGTCGCCACACAGTCAAACTAGTCTACACGCAGTCCGCCAGATTACGAACTCCTTCGTGGTCTGGCGGGCAGTGCTTTGGCGGTGCCTTTCAAAGGCTCACACCTGAGCCTTAGAAAGGCACCACAATGGTAGCGCCAAAGCACATTCCTGCTCGGCTTGGACTGTGCAGTCCATGCCATGCAGAAACAGCGTGTGCATACTGACAGGGATGCGCAACATGTATCCCCAGGCCATGAGGAAACAGGGGGCCCTGTCGGACCCCTTGGTTTCCTCACTGCCACACTTTTCATGGTGAACTCACAGCCAGGAAAACTGCGGCAGTAGGAAACTTGTAAATGCTTGGCGGTGCCGACGCAACAACACCAGCATATTGCGGCCTCACACCGCTGCAACACCACAGAGGGATCACAGATCCCCGGTGGTCCTTTGGAGGTTCAACCGCCAAACTCATAATAGGGCGGTTGGTCTGCCGATGCGGTGGTGTCCGCACCACAATCACAGCTACAGCAGCCCATAGGATTGTTGTCGTTTTAATAAGCCCCATAGTCATAACTGAGACAAGAACAACTCAACGTTGAAAGATCACTATGTTCTGTAATGTAGAACAGAAGCATTAATGGACCCAGCCCAGAAATAATGACAATGTTGGTCTTGAAACTGTACAAATAGACAATGAAATCAAAATGAAGTCAATTTTTTAGAGGAGCATCTTAAAAACACATTAAGATTGACTGCCTATGAAACTAAGGGCCTAAAGGCTTTGCTGAAGAGGGCAGAGAAGCACCTCCAGGTAAATCATATCTGCATCATTAGACTCTGCCGGAACAAAGTTAACAATATACTCATTATACCCTCAGTCTATTTGGACTGCATTATACAATATGCACCCTGATCTGCCGTGTCATTTTTCAAGTTGAAGTGCATTGATTTGGCTATCTGAATAGACTATATATGCAATAATTGCAGATGCTTGAACTTAAGAACAATGAAGAAAACTATGCAAGATGCTAAGAGCAGAAAAGAGGGAACAAACCATGGTGGTAGTCAACATTTAAAAAACTATTTGCCAGAGTTCTGTTGTTGCTAGTTTTCAAGTCAAGTAAATTAAGTTTATTGCAGAACAAAGCCCATACAATTTAACACAATAAAATACAATATACATCTTAAAACGTAGAATATTTCAAATAGCTCTCAGACACTTCTTGCAATAACAATTTTCGTCCAAGATCATAATAAAAACAATATAAAAAACACTTCAATACCTAGCTATCAATAGGAGTTTCCCAACAAATTTCTAATAAACACTCCCCTAGTGCTCCCACAATCAAGGGGAAAAATAAAACATAATGCTCTCTTTCAAATATCTGCTTAAATTTCCTGCCAACAACAAAAAGATTGAGATATGGAACATCACCAGTTTTGTAGACTCAGTTTTAAACAAATTGTCCAGGGGCAGAATTCTGAACCTAAATTTAAGATATAAAACTTTGGTTGCAACCGGTTCTAGAACATATAGATAAGGTTTGCGATTTGGTAATGTTGATTTCAGGTTCTGGTTGGGTTGCACAACCGTCTTCAAACCTTATATTGAGGACTTCATATTCCAAACAGAAGTTACTCCTTGTCTGGTCTTGGTATACATTTACCTTTATCAACACGGATGTTCATTTCTTTCTGTCCAATTCACAGAGACCGCTTAATTTTATTGCCGGAGTATAAGAGAACATTTAGTTTCTCCAAAGTGTTCGTGTCCCAAAGTGTCACAATCCACTCTCCTATCCTAGTTTCAGTGATTGTGACTTCATGTTCCAAAATATTGTAGTTGTCTCTCTCCCAATGTTAGTGTGGGCTTGTGTCCCTGTCCTATTGCTACTGTAAGTCTTCCTGTCCAAATAACAATCCAAGTTTGTCTAGGTCCCTTGGCCATACCTTGCCTGAGGAATTATGAGTCTATGCCTCCACAGCCCAAATTGTATTTTTTCACTTTCCTTATCCTGTGGTACTCCTCTCCCTGTCAGTATCTTCGTCTCAATCCTAATCGCGTAATTATTGGAACCACTTTTGCGACAAAGAGGCTGCCAAAAGAGGCCATAGCTCCCTAACTAAAAAAACTACATATGGGAAATGTTATCTGAATTAGATATGCCTGTAACAACAGGAGTGTAAACCATAAACAGAGTTGAGATTAGGGTAGGTACGTAAAGCAAACAACAATATCTCAACTGGTATAGTTAAAGAGGACGGTTAGTCATGCAAGTACAAAACTTTACACAAAAGGACAAACCAGGAGACTCCTGGTTGATTTTTTAGAATGCGCATTCAACATGTATTTGAGTGCAAAAATTAAACATAAATAAACATACAGTTATGACAGCACTGTAAGCTAAAATGTGTGAACAACCCGAATTGAACTTGGTGCTCGAATGTGAAGGTGACACAATAACTATTCCAGTTGAGATATTGTTGTTTGCTATCTTAGATAAAAATGTGAATTAGTTGCATTCATTTGATGTTCGGTGAATGCCAATATTTTTCTAAATGAAAGCTTTCAAGGATAAAATCAGGATTTAAATAGCAAAGTTTTGTTTACATTATTTCATGAACTATGTGTGGTTACTAAAAGCAAAAAACAACAACGTTATTAAAGAAATATTTCAAATAAAAAAAAGCTGCTCCATTTGGTTTACTTTTTTCACTAATACACAGGAAGATTAAGTGATTTGGGTAGAATCCGAACTCAAACCTGGTTTCGCAGTTCCAAAGTCAGCAGCTCTGACCATTAGGCCAAATATCCTCTGGTTTAGTGGTGGCTTTCAATTCCTCTAATTTTTTGTAGTATCATCTGATGTTTTGGGAACAGTCCTACACTAACCTCTACAGTTATGCATGACACTTTAAAAATAGAATTGAAGGCACCCTATCCCAGAGTACCAGTTTGCTTCAGAATAGTGTCAGTACTTAGGTGTAACAATGCAAAAGATGGAAATGGAGCATCTGACCAAGAATGCACGGGATGAAATGATAGTATAAGAAAGGATGAGAACAGCTGGGACAGAGGGAGATGATTTGTGGCGCAGCAGTGAGCACTTGTGGTGATGGTAGTTGAAGGATTACCAACTAAGTTAGGAAGTTAGGATATTGCCAAAAGGACTTCTAGAGGCACATGTGGCTGCACAACAGGAAACGGTGGACAAGAATATAGGGGAGATCTACTGCTAAATATGGCTAAAGACGTCTGGCATACACAAACCATTGATTTATCAGACAAGGGTACAAGTGGCATGAGCATAAGTGGCCTGAGATCAGAGGAAATTGGTAAAGCATACATAGCTGAAGCAGACAGGGATATAGAAGCAAGATATGGATACGGTTAAAACGGAGATAAATCTGATGTAGTTGGCAGAAGTGCCAGAGACATGAACACATGTCACATATACATGAGAGACTGGAAGACAGGAATACAGCTGATACAAAAGAAGTATTAGTCACATTAACATGAATAAGACATATAGACTAAGAGGCCTAGTAGTACAAAGGTATGGAGCAACAAAATCACAATGAGGTTAAAGATGGGTGTCCCCCCACCACCACCCCAATCTTGGCCGACTCCCTCTATAGGCCTTAGCCTGTCCAGAAGCCTGATTGTAGACTCTGGGGCTACCAGAGTCCTCTTCCTGTGCTTTCTCCCCAGCACTCAACTATCCCTTTATGCTTTTCAGAAGTTGGCACTGTGGTCCACCAATGCTTCTTTATCCCATAGCTGCAGCACTATGTAGCCGCTCTGAGTCTTAAGGGTGGTGCGTGGTCGAACCGAGGTCATGTATGTGTGTTAGGACGCAGAGGAACAGAAGGAAATGAGTGTTTCCTTTGATGACACTACCTACTCACACATTTGGACAGATTCCTAGAGCATGCACACACACGCAGGAAAAACACAGAGGAGGCTTCCTGTCTCTGTAATGACTCGCTAAAAGCAACACCTCACAACCTCAACCCACAGAAAGGATGTTGTGGGCTCCACCTCCTTCTCATCTATGTACACGGTGATAGCAGTGCACACGCTGTGCTCAGTCATGTAACATGTGTGCTGAGGTGCACATATGCGAGGCATCCCTCCATCATTTCAGCAGCGTTACTAACAAGATGCCACAGAGCATCACTAACTGGTACACGAAACTCTAGAGAACAAACTTATTTTTGGAGATCCAGTGAGCAGTGGGGGTTCCTCTTGAAAAATGGCCCACATCTTGTTTGAACATGGCAACCGTTTAGGTGAGGGAGCAGCCATCATGAGCCAATAGGAGTGTAGCAAGCACAATTGCAGTGCAAGTTTTCAAAGTATACCCAATCACATGTTGTATGTAGTCCGAGCAATCAACATGTGGGCAAAGCTAAAGCCGGCTCCGAGTAGTGCTTCTTAACGTTCTTTTTTTCGTGACTCACAGAAGGTCTGCCAGCGCTGCGCTACCAAGCCAGACCTCAAAAGTGAGCTAGAATGTGCAAGAACTGGAGGTCAACATTGTGACACTCACGACATATAAAAAGCTGCTAACTGTTAAATGTCACCGAGTACATAATTTATTTTAAGTATGTGACTCTAAGTGTAGTGTGGGCAAACAGTCACATTATTCTCACCGAGGGTGTGGGACAGCATGAACTCAACTAAAAGACAGAAGGACAATCGTTCCAGCCCAGTGTAAAGCAAAGCACAGCACAGCGTAAGTCTAAAGAGCCCAATTAGGGGTATTCAATACAATCACTGCCCATGTCCTGCTAATGGAGTACTGCAGTACATGCAATCCCTGGCATCAAATCAGGGAAGTGGTAGTGGCTAGGCTTGGGTGCAGTCACACAATTACCACCATGGCGCATATGCACCCACCAGTTCACCTTGTATTTCCATTTGTGCAATATTTGTACAGAACCGTCTTAGTTCGCGCTGCAGGCTTCAGCCCGCTTCCCAGTCTCTCACTCGCACGGAGTTCTTGCACCTCACTAATATCAGTTGGTGGCAGTTGGAGTCCTGGTGCAGGACAGATCTGTGCCAGAGGTTTTGAAGCTTTCCGGTCGCCACCTTGCTGGCAACTTGAAGACTTCGGAGATCTCAGTACAGTGGCCTCTTTAAAAAATGTCCTGTCTTCTGCAGTTGCACCCTCCTTAGGTTAAGTGCAGAAGGGACCCGAGCTTAGCAGTTACGGCCTCCTGGCTGGTCAGGGTGCACCCTAGGCGACAACAGTCTCTGATGTCAACAGCACCAGTCTTTTAGCTGTAGTAAGTGGATAATCTTGCTTGGAACTTTCTTTCTGCAAGATTTGATTACTGTTAATCATTTAGGGTGACATGGGTACCCTCTTTCACATTCGGGTCACTCCTTGTTTCGCTCTCTGACTATTCCCCAGCCGTGAATATGATGGGCTTCGCCTCCTGGACAGTCTCTCCTTCAGCAGGGTCAGGCACACCAACTCCCTCTCTCAGCAGACAGACAGATTTCCGGGATACCCTCTGCTCCTCCAGAAGAAAGTGCAGACTTCAGGTGATGTCCCTTAAACTCTGGGAGATTTTCGGTCATGCAGACGCCAGTCCTAGTCACACAACAGTCATAAAAGTACCCTGCTAAACACTCCTATCCTTGACCATGAAGCACTAAGAATTGAAACAAAGTGGAGTGGTTTGGTTCCCACTTTTATAAACATCTTTCAGACAGCAGATGTGGATCTACGGTATCAGGTTTCAGAGTTGGTTTGGATTGGTTAACTTTCAAATACATTTTTCAGGATACTCTAGAAACAGCATTTGTGTAAAGTGATGGTTCTCACAGCAGGTAGAAAATGGGCTGGCTCGAAGCAGGAGCATCCCAAACATGGGCACAATGAAGTGCAAGTTATTTGCACCTAGCGATTATCATCCTTCTGACACAATAATCTGAGACAGACAAAAGGGCAGGCCCTGCCTAGAAACGTCCTCACCTTGAACAACAGAAACTGCAGTCCCGCCCCTCACACATACCATCTACCAACGGCAGTGCTCAGGAAGAGCTATTCAGCAGCTTTTTGCCAACAAAGGCCTCATGGAATATATACTGGTAGCCTGTCTGCATCCTCCTCACTTCAGTGCCCAAGTTTCCACTCTCCAGCCACAGGAATTAAAGTAACACGCTTCCATTGCCTCGGGAAGCGAACCCCATCCTCCATTTTGAGCTTTGCTAAACCAGGGGATTGCAAAATTGGATCCCTCTTGCCCCAGTACTCAGACTTAAACAACACACAGGTTACTACAACCATACAGGTGCGGCACTCAACATACACATTGAATGTCTGTGCAAAGTTCTGGGTTAAACATAACAAGGAGCTTTGCATGAGGGAATTAGAACACCGTGATCTCACAGACAGAAAAAAAGTTTGACACTCTAAAAATTCATCAAACATGGTATGCTATCACAACCACTTCAAGTTACGTACCGAGGACATGGACAGTAAGTAGTCTTGCTTACTGAGCCCCTCCAGGTCACAGGACAGTTCCACGATCTTGCATTGTCGAGGATAGGCCTAGACCTCTACACAAATAATAGGTCTGCACCAAGCCAGTAACAGAAGTAAAAAGTCAAGATACCAGTATTCATTTGTAGTCTGACACTCAGTGCAGAGTGGCACACCAATTTACCTGTCAGGGGAAGCCCCCAACACAACAACTGCTTTTCGTCATAGGAGAATGGCTGTTGGCAATAGTAGTCTTTGTTAAGTAGACCGCTTAAAAACCAGTTCTCTTCAAGATGATGGAGCGGTAAGTTAATAGTTAGAATTAACATATACAGAAATCAATAGGCAGAACAATCGGAGATCAGAAAGTCTTATTCTTCTGTTTACCTAAATCCCTGTGTGAAACTCATGTGGTTTAACCAATTCCAGTGGCGACGTTTTAAAGTACCGATGCCTTTAAATGCTCGTAGTTTAGTAGCTGGTCTTTTGTGCACTTCAATGTTTTAAAATATGCTTTAACCCCCAGTTCTCAGTAAAAATTGATAAATGGACGGCCACGAGAGTCAAAGATCAAGAGAAGTCAGCTCCTCTGAATTATCGAGGGGGAGGAGAACATTTCAGGATGTCACTTGCTTTCGCCAGATGGTTTTGTTGAATTGACACTAATCTAACTCAATCCCCAACTATTAATTAGAAACAGCATTCAGAGGTCCACATTTGCGAACACTCTCCCTGACGAACAGCCCAGGCTCGAAATGCATTGGGGACGCACTTACTGAGTTACTGGACATTTGTTCATGGACACTTGTTGACCACCATGGACTCTTTTGTGAATTTGGAGAAGATACTCCACATGTGATTCATTCATCATATGGCTACAATATGATTTGAACACACATCAAAAATTAAAAACTGTTCATTGACCAACATTCACCCAGCGACTACTGGATTACCTTTACAGAATGCGAGTTTATCGCACATGGTGAATTCGAGGTTTTACTTTACACTGGGTAAGGTTGAGCTGATTGCATCATTGCACCCCTGCCTTTGGAAGATGCGGTGGTCATAAAGAAAAAACGACAACTGAACTTCTTGGTTCTGGTAAAATTCCTAGATCTCATCAAGAATGAAAGAAGACCTCAGTGGCAATACTGAACCAGTGAAGATCCCCACATACGAGCATCTGGCCGAGCACTGCACAATGGGCATCAACTGCAACCTATGGAATCTGATATTGGCCAGTTCCACGGGTACTAGTAGCATAGGAGGAAATGCATAGAAAACCACTCAAGACATCGCTCCAAGACATTCAGGAGTAGAAACACAGAAGCAAATCTGTGCACACTTGGAATTGACATAGGTCCTAAAGAAATCCAACTGGGATTCTTATTAGCAGAACGCGTGTTCAGCTACCACTCATGAATGGACAATGCCAAGAGGTTCACATAATCTGTATTCCAATTATCCTTTCCTGCAGATGCACTGTTCATAGCGATTCGCGATTCATCACCAAAACCAAGATGTCCACTATCTCCATGAACAGGCAGTGAGCTTAAAACATCCGTCTCGCTCAGACAGTACATAGCAGTAGTGTGTTCATCAGGACCTTAACTACTCTGCTTGATGTGAATCAGATAAAGGATAACAGGCTCAACCTGAGGGCTCAGAACTCCTGAAAGTTGTTGTGCTAATGCTCAGAACAGCATGATCGGAAGTCACTGATCTAGATATTTGTTAGGTGGACTCATTCCCCCGAAATGGATGCAGTTACAACCATTATCATCCCCACCCACAATGGCCGTCACAGTTCTCCAATCAGCAGACAGCAATTATGGGACCACCACAGAATACCCTGAGCCATACCCAGGCAAATTCAGATGGCATCCTCCAACAGGACTACAGAACTGGTTCAATTGATCTCCAAGACCTCAATATAATGGTCTCATGCAAAGCCTCGATTTTGGAACCAGGAAGACAAAAGTGTTAGAAGTGCCACTTCTACAAGGCTCTACAATGAGTGCTAGTTCGGAGGATAATTATGATTTTAACTTGTTTCAACAGAAGAAAGGCTCAGCAGAAATTCTGTGAGTGAATGTGAGTCACAAATCATAATCCTGGCCCAAGCATGGCAATTTAACATCCGCAATCTTTGCGAAGGTTGATCCCCATTTTGGTTCTGAATCTCTACCACAGAATCAGTAAGAAACAAAGGTTAAAATAAACAAAAAAGTGATGGTGCTTTGGAGCTGGAGACAAAAAAGCTATCACAGATGCGGGCTCCACCTGTACACTGCAGAACATCATTTCTGAGTAGCACCTACATGTTATTTAACCGGAGAAAAACTAAAAGGTGTTTGTCTTGCAGAACTATAGAGAATGAAAAAGGGATGATTATAGAAAATGTACCAGATGCTGTGCATAGCAATGCTTCATTACACAAGTTATTTTACGTTTCAGCAGGTTAATGCACGCACCTAACGCATCAGGACTGCTTCCAGATGCTCAAAACAATGTGTAAGCAACATGTCTCACTCATATCTAGCAGGGTTAAGTTGATCAGACATGTGTTACAGGGTGGCTTTTTAAATGATTAGGCTGAGAAGCAGAATGCCACTTTTTGCCCTTAACAGGCGTTTCACTTATTTTGAACATAAAATATGTCAATGCCTTTAATGGGAGGGTGTTAGCATATCAACTCGGCCATTCACATAACTTTCTAAAAAGCCAATAACTACCTTTTGTTGGCTTAATGAAAGTCAAAACCATCTCTTGCCCACTGCACAGATCGCCTAGTGAGGCCCAAATCGGTGGCTATTAACCCCTTCGACGCTCATGACGAGCTGGGCTCGTCATGAGGTAGCCTCCTCGCACGCTCATGACGAGCCCAGCTCGTCATGTAAAGTGCGCTTTCGCAAAATCCAGCGTACGGGGGGGAATCATGCCGCACGCATGCGGTTAAAGAGCAGGCCCTTCCTACATTAGAGCAAAAGTGGTACCTTATGTCCCAGTGTTTTCCGTGACATCCTACTGATAAGGAGGGTCTTTTGAAAGAAACCAAATCAAGATTTTTACAAACCATACCACTCGGCTACCGCAGTACAGCCTGAAATGGGTCAATAAGGGCCCATTTCTACTATCAAACCTGCTATGGTAAAAACACACTTTCATTAGTGTGGGATTCTTTTTGCTTACAGAGAGCGTCTTTGGAAGTAGCTCGATTTGCTGCAGCACGATCAAGCATACTAGGCAAGACGAAGTTAATTTACGTAAAAATAAACAAGGCACGTTTTGGGGAAAAACTGAGCCTTAGTGGCCTGCTTTCGAATGATGCTCTAGGCGCCGGCCTCCAGTTGCCCCAGTGGCGAGAGTGGCATGCAAGTTATGTTGGATTTCTGTGCTGGCTTTGCATCCTGCTCCAAAACCACGGAATCCGAAGTTTAGAAGCGTTCACAGCTGTTAAAACGATCCCAGCGACCCACAGAATTGTCAATCAGCTGTAATATTCCCACGTTTCCCCCCAGACTTTTGTTTAAAAATATAAAAATAATACAATGGCGCCCAAGGGAGAAGGCCCAACATTGCTGGGTTGCACACCAGGGAAATTGAATACAATAGTGAGGAGGACGTGGATGCTTTCGGACTACAAATCACCCTGAAGGCCAGATAAGGGCATGAATGCTGGTAGTGTCAGTCAGAGGGCCAGCATGCAGATACCATTGTGCAAGTGTTGGAATGAGAGAATGCCTCCTCGCTGCCAAGAAATTATACTGCAGAAGTAACGAGTTAAAACGGCTTGCAGTCCCAGAACCACCTAAATCTGTGCATTTTAATTACGGTATCGAGCTCCATGAAAATACCAATCAGGCAACTCATCTAAAGAGGGCTTCCCAAGAGGTAAAGAATCAAGGGAAAGGCAAAATGGGTACGGATTGTTCATTCTCCACTTCTTATACTTTCGTTCGAATGGTGTGCAAAGGCCCGAAAGCCAAAAACTTTTCTCAAACTTAAGCCCATCCCATCACGTTACCCCGAGTCCTTCAAAAGTACTTCAATTCTTACGACTGTTCTATCAAACAAGCCAGAGTTGTGGCAATACGAACTGAAAAGCCAACTAGGTTTGGTTTTGTGGAGAGAAAGGGTATTCTCAAGCATCGCTAAAGCTCAGCAGTGTTAGCTCTCAACATATTGAAAAGGTAATCAATACAGCAAGTTGAGATTGCAGCATGAGCACCCATGCGTACACACCTTTGTGCAAAAGGGGTTGGCCGATGTGCTGGACCATAGAATAGTAACAGTAGTGGCCGGGCACTTCCAAAGGACACCGACTAGAATTAGTTTTCCATTTATTAAATTGTGTGAAAGAATTGACACAAAGATTAGCAATGCATAAATGACCCCCAAAACGTTATTACTTCTTTTTGACAACTAAATATGTACGACAGGTCAAGGTGTAGGCACAATGATGGCCACTGATGCTGAATCTTAGGTAATGCACCTCTATTCCGACTTGCTCCATGCATGGCTGTCTTCGCAGAGATATACACAGGCCGTGACTTTAATCGTGCACTGCTAACCCAAGTCTAGTGTATTATAAAAAGTCTGTCGATGCACCTCCTTCCTGACAAATCACACATCGCTATATAGTGCAGACATATCTGCAAAGTGGTTATAAAGCATCTCTAGAGCAACGTTCGCTGTGCACAGGTATTCAAGTAAAACCGGGACCAAGCAATCCTATTTCACCTCTGTATGCACTGGTATCCCAATACTGAGACATCCGAAGAGTTGGAACAATACCCCATTGATTTGGCTTGCACCATTCAGTGATGTTCCAATATCAAGGCATTCACAGAGCTTGCATGATACACCTCTACAAGGATTTTTCAATGTGCACCGATCTCTTTTCTAGCACATTCACAGGACTTCTGTAATGCACCTCTATATTGAAATGCATCTAGCACAACTATCCATTCCACTACTGACAGGCACAGATCTCTCACAATGCCACTTAATTTCGATTTCTACCTCTCACGGAGACATTCAGCAGTTGCAAAGTATATAGAGCACTGGGCTAAACAGCCATTGTAGGGATTTTCTGCTCGCTTAGCAAAAGTCTATCGTAAGAGGGAGACGCCTTCCATTGATGCGGATTTAAATAACATAAAGAACTAATTTGCACTGTACTGATGTGGCCAGGCCTATACCGCCCTTTACCATTAGGAGAACGCGTTCGACAGTTCAGTGATTCAACGTTTCATTAAGAGAGGATAAAAGTGGATGCTAAATTTTGCTGAGAGAATAGCACATTAAGTAGATCTCCCTAGAGCCACTACCAAGGCTGAATTCCTTGCAAATCAAATTTTAGAGTCACGTAATGAGAAGAAAGAAGTTTTTAAAATGGTCAAATCTGTGGCATCTCCTGAGTGCTTGGCATTCACTTTTGAGCACTCACAAGACCTCGGTAATAGCCTGTTTGAATTCTTTAGTGCTAAGATTTCCAAGATAATCACCGCTTTCACACACTTTCCCAGCAAGCCGAGGCCTTTCCTTGAAGATATTGGAGTTATCTATGAATCCACTCTGTGGTGTGGTTTGGTCAATTTCTTCCGGCTCTCCATCAGACCAGAATCTGCTGTCAATCTGGAAATCAGCATGGAAAATTCTTTGTTCAACTTTGTTGGAAATCTGTAATCATTTTATCTCTGGAAGCTGTCCCTTTACCATCGAAGAAAGCTTTCAATGTACCTCTACTGAAACACCTACTACAGACCCAACTTGTATAGGCAATTTCAGACTTGTATCACATGTACCTTTCACAGTCAGCTAATGGAAAAAGAATCAACAAGCAACTTCCTGTCTTTCTGGAAGCTAAAGCTATTCTGGACAGTGCCTAGTAAGGATTTCGTCCAGGTCATAGTACAGATTCCGCTCAGGCATCTATTCTGGACGACCTTCAAATGCTAGCATATCATGGCAATATATCTGGCCAAATTTTGACTTACAAGCTACTTTCAAAATGATGTCACATTCCAGACTCATGGGAAGACTCATTAAAAATCAGAATTTGTGGATCTGCATTGAACCGTATTAAATCTTATCTGCATTCCCAAGTCTAAGCTGCTCACTTGCCACTATATCAGTTGACAGTTGTGGCTGTGCCACGGGGGGGTATTTGCTTTTCAATGCATGTATTATGCAGATGACGCTCAATTCATTGTCTCAGAAGAAAGTTCTTCTCCCGATGCTATAGCCAGTTTTCAGGAATGTATGCTTGCAGTATCACATTGGCCATCACACAACTTCTTAAAGTTGTATGATACATGCATAAATGGAGGTCCTTTTGACCACTGTCACAAGTCCTCAATAGACCCTTTCTAACAACTTTTGCTCACCTAAACTGGACACTGCCTCCCGTACCAGTACACACTGCATGGAACATAGGGATTTACTTCAACTCTAACCTCTTGCTCACTGTTCGGGGTAAGCAGCTTTCAGCTTCCTGTTTTGCCCTTATGAGATTGCTTAAGAAAATGTTGCCTTCTGTCCCATCCCACACACGATTTTTACTAATACAGGCAAACATTTTAAGTCATCTGGATTATTGTGACTCTTGTTTTTGAGCGCTTCTACTGGTATAATAGTTTGGCTCCAGGGCATTAAAAATGCAGCAGTAAAGTTGGCCCTTCGAAGACCTTGTGACGGTATTCCTCTTCATAGACTCTGCATTGGCTATTGATTTAGAAAAGCACTATGCCCAAATCATTGTTTGACCAATAAAGCTTTTCATCACTCGGTCTGTGTTACTCTGTGTTAATTATTATGATCCAGCATGGACTTTGAAATCAGCTCATGCTCTTCTTCTGAAAGACCCTATCATTTATAAAGTCCACATAAGTGGCCAGGCTTTCTCTGTCCAGGCTGCTAAGTTGTGGAATTACCTGCGCTTTTCCATCAGGGCCTTCCCATTCTTACTTTCCTTAAGTAAATCATTGAAAACCTTTCTGTGCACTTTATAACTCCATGTTAGTCATCCGTTTTAGCGCTAGGAAACATTTTGGTAACAATGCGCTTTATAACATTTCACTAAATTACATTCTCCAAATAGCCTTGATGTGCACACATTACGACAAAGGCAAAACAGGGGGGGAGGATAGAGGGTTTGAGAGCTAGATCCGCCCTCCATTATTAACCTGAAAAAACAACCCAAATTAATGGGTAAAGGATCTAGCTAATGGGTAGGGTTGGCTTTCCTGACCAAACTTGATAGGAAAAGCCTGCAGGAAAGAAAAATGTCTTTCTTGAGTCCCCTGACTCACCAGGGTTTCCCCACGGTGACATGCTTCATCATTAGGGCCATCTCAGCTCTCTACAACCTGAGGTGTACTGCGACTTGCGAAATTACGTAGGAGCACTTAATGGAATACAATGTGTAGTGCAAAAGTGTGGTGGAGTGGGTTAAAGTGAATTAAAAATACCTTCCTAGTGGGTGAGAATATTTTATTGTTGCTCCTAGATTGGTATGTCTAAAAACTGGGTGATACCATGGATCCTAACTATAATGGGCTAGTGATTCTGGGTATGCGTCAACATGTTTCGAGCGTCCCCCAAGCTCTTCCTCAGGACCACACATGGACCAGCCCTGTGTTTGCCACTCCTAGATTGACCTAAATGTGGTAATATAAACACAATAAATATAAAAGTGAAAAGCGCTGCAACTTATAAAGCATGCCTTAATTACATACATACGCTCAAAGCTGGTCACGTAGTATTTTGGATGAAGCAAGATTGTGCCCCGTGGGGGGAAAGGTACTCCGAACCCTATGTTCGTAATGTAAGTGCCTTGCAGGATCAATACCTAGAGAATTCTCCCCACCAGAAAGCATATATTTTCTTTCCTGCAGGCACATTACGACATGCATGGTTGCACTTTAACCAAAAGACACTTGTAAAACCATCAGTATATGCGGTCTTTCTTGTTGGTGCATTAGCCCCTAAATAGGACTGTGGCATGAACCAAACGCTGCGTGTATATTATTGCAGAGAAAAAAACAAAACAACGGATGGACTGCTCAAACTAATCTTAGCCACTGGCAATTACTGTGGGTCGCAATCCAGTCCATGGTTCTTTTCTTCACCTCAGACAGGTACCAGACAAATGCACACCAGCTTTGATCCTTCTCCAATAGTATAGTACAGCCCAAACTGCCAGGCCAATTCCCCTCTGAGCAGAAGCACAAGCAACCCAAGACAGGTTAGTATATGCCAGATCTAGAGTAGCATAAAAGGAATGGAAGCACAATGCACTTGGTTCAGCCATCTACTGCTCTCCATACAAGCCATAAACTGGAATTTCTTGTGTCCATTTACTCACTGTGTGCAATCGACAACGGCACGCTTTGTTGTTCCTCTGCTGCTTCACAGAGGTCTCTGCGCACCAATTTACAAGGTATCCCACAATGCTGAGACTTTGGTTCTCTTCTTTTTTTCCCTTTACACCACCTCACTTGGTAATGTCATAGCCTTTTATTTATTCTTTCACCTTTACGCAGACATTACATAAATCACCTCCTATCATAGATATCAGTCTGCCTCAGTCATCACCCACTGGGTGGGTTTCTGTTCACGCATGCTCAACTTGAAAACGGAATTTCCTTCAATGTCACCTCTGCACCCATCTCTTTTCCTAACCCTATATCTTTCCAGTCCCCCCCCCCCCCCGCCCAAGCACCAACAGGCCGAAACCTTGGTATATAATTTAAAGTCATTATGAGCAAGAATTGATCAGAACTGCTCCAGCCATAGCAACCAAAAAATAAACGTTTGCAAAATTCAATCACACTTTCAATTACATCAACCAAGATCACGATCCCCGCACTAATTCTCAGTAAAATGAACTACTGCCAGTCTAGTGATAGGCCTCTTCAATACCCCTTTGACTCCGTGAGTATGGTAAAACAGTTTGCCATTAAAACCGTTGACAATCTTCCATCGTGAGGATGGAATTTACAATCCCTCATGAAAATGGATGGCCAACCCCTAAAAACATACCTATATATACCTAGCATCAAAGTTATCAAAAGTTCCTCCCTAAACCACCTTTCAAAGCCCTAAATTGTTTAGTCTTCGAGCTCTCTTCCTGCCAAACTGCATGTTCAATCTCATGGCTTCTCACTTTAAAAAGACTGCTTACATATGACACCTCCTCAAAGAATTTCAAAAACAACAAGTCACACATTATCCTCTTCGTACTTATATCTCTAAGATTTGCGGATGCAAATATTCAAGAATTACAAATGCATTCGCCATCTTCAAGCAGGAGGGGCTTGCTATATATTCACCATTGTACAAATGACTACTACCATTTTTGGCTAACCCTGCAACAGTGGTTGTGATTGTATTCTGTATATAAAAATAATTTTAAAAAAGAAAAAGGAACAAAAAAAAAAAAAGAATTGTTATCACCAAAGATCCAACATACCTGCCACTCTCTCTATATTTTCAAACTAAATATAATACCGACCTGTGTACTGTCACCTTGTTGCTACATACATAATTTCTTTTCAAAATCCTTCTGTCGACCAATAAATGAATACATTCCCAGATCCAACTACAGTTGCAGGTTGTCTGTGCATATCAGGAGAACATCTGTGGGCATCAGAAACACATTAACCGATGGATAAGAGAAATAGGTCTTTGAACAAGCAGACTTTAAACAAAGGTTCTGATACTAGATATGGTCAATTGCTCTGCCCTTTTAATTGAAGCATATGCTGGGTCAAACCCTCAATCTGAGAGAGAAGACCAGAGATTGCGGCACTATATTTGATAAGGACTTATTTTTATGCAGGTCAACACAATATTCAAAGAAATGAAAAATCAGATGAATAGGTTAAAAAAAATGTATCCTACTATTCAATATGGACCTACAAATATAACCTGCAAATGTGCTCAGTCTCAAGTTTACACTTCGGTAACATGTCATACAAAACCCTCTCAGTCTGCTGATAAACAAATTATGCAGACCATGTTTAAACCTCAAGGAGTGCAAACACTTCATCAATACAATAAAGGACTTCTGCTGAAGCACAGTGTCAAATTTAAGGTGCCCTGCACGCTCCACACATCATTTTAGACAAGTGCCTTGACATACCTTGAAGTGCCTTCAAAGCCTAACTTCATACGATGTCAGACAGCCCAATGGATTAAATTCTCATTCAGGAAAGATCTAAAAGCCTTAATGTTGAGATAAACGTTTCCCTGTTATCTTGACACAGAACAATTCATTTTGCCATCCATGGAAAGGGCCATGGAAATATATCACCTACAGACCTACAACCAGTTCCATTAATGGTCACCAACCTTTTCCACAAAAGGTCAGTGATCACCCTGTACACAACTGGGATACATATTTAGGGGCCAGGCCTATAAACAGACTTCCAGCTATCCACCAGTGCCTCTCAGGTGTTGATCATTGTTCTCTGGCTCAGTTCCTTGCTGTTACCTGCTGCTCATTTTTTGCTGCTTTAGACTACAGCTGGCTAACAATCTCGACCTCCCACTGACTGCTCTAGCAACTACTTGAAAACTACTGATAAGTACAAAACCAAGTTATTACTACAATGTGCCTTAAAGTGCTTCTAGAATAGGTTATCATTTCCCACACAAGAATTTGTGCTAATATTCCTGTATGACACTTTATCATCACAATTAAGAGGTTCTGTTCAATACTGTTCCGGTTGCATGTTGCTCAAAATACATTTCTTGAACAAAGTCAGATGTTGAGTCACAATTACGGCTAGTCCAGTACATTAAATTCCAATAGATGGGACATGGGTTCTATACAATCCCATATTATTCTAGCCCCTAGACTTGCACACCTTCAGTCCCCATGATCCCTGCTCCAATGCCGAAGCACGTTTATTTAAAGACAAGGGAACCCTAAAAGGTAGCCAAGGACCTAGGGTGTCAGATAATTACATAGAACAATGGTCCTTGTTGAAGCAAAATAATCAGATCAAGCGGTAAATATAGAACAGAGTCGATTCTATATAATCTACCCAGCCGGATAGAAAATGTAATACAAGTAAATGGATTTTCTGTCAAGGGACAGTTGCAATATCCAGTAGGATACAATCCTGTATCCAAAGCAAGGCAATACACAAAAAAGTGAGACACGGTGACAGTTTTAACAAAAAATATAAACAAGCATTTGCAATGCAATAGGTCTCGCATTTGCGAAAGTTTGAGCTATTGGCATTCGTAAATGGCAATGCCTTTTATTTATGCGTTTGAAAACCTGCAAGCTGTGCGTAAAAAAGCACTTTGTACTCATAGTCAATGCTTATGAGAAGCAAGGCTGATGGTCTCTTTTACTGCCAGCCTTACTTTTTGAAAGCAAAGACTATATGTTCAAAGTGCGTGTTTATGCACAGATTGCAGGTTTTAAAAACAAATTAACAAAAGGCATTGTCATTTACACAATGCAAATAGCTCCAACTCTCGTAAATGCGAGACCTATTGCATTGCAAATGCTTGTTATTAACGAGTGTTCTTTTAAATGTGTCCCTTTTCAAATATCCAATCTTTTTCCGAATGGCTACCAAGAATGTTGAAAATAAACAGTTTGTCTTCTTGGTGATGTCCCGAAGTTATCGAAATTCGACATCATCTGTGTGGTGTTACCCCCGAACGTGTTTAATCTCACTTTTTTTCTGTTAAATGAATTCCCAAACCCCGAATTGCAGCTTGTGGAATTTAAAATGCTTGAATGTTTCGCCACAGTGTGATATTTTGGAGCTGGTTCCTTCCACGCAGATGGCCCCGCCGCAGCTTACGTCGGTGTGTATGAATGCGAGCAGCCGGGGGTCCTTGGCTAGGGGTCCGCGCTGCCTTCTGCCTCGGTGCTGCGTCGCTCGTGACGTCACGCCTTCGAGTGGCTCTGGGAGAGCCTGCCAAGCGTTGTTGCTAGTTAGGGTGATGAGCAACGCAGGTGATTCAACGGGGGATGTGGTGAACAGGAAGGGGAGCTGCATGGATCTCTTGAAGAAAGTCCACTTTCTAGCAAGACCGCGTGTCCGCAGGCCTTTGATAAAGACCAGAGGCTCTGAAAGTGTTTGGAAAGATGGGATGTGGTGAACAGGAAGGGGAGCTGCATGGGATCTCTTGAAGAAAGTCCACTTTCTAGCAAGACCGCGTGTCCGCAGGCCTTTGATAAAGACCAGAGGCTCTGAAAGTGTTTGGAAAGATTTATAAATGGAACATGACTAAGCATTCCGTCTGCATGAGTTCGGGGCAGGACTTTGCCCAGAAAAAACGTAGTTTCCCCCATGGGGGTGAGCAAATGACTTGAGGAAATATTTTGAGGTTGTTCATGAATTAAGCTTTTTTTCTTTTTTATACCCGACTTGTCTTCAAAATTTCAGCAGCCCATGTTTCCTCCACACGGAACATGTTCCGATCTGATAGCAGCAGTACAAGCTTCCCTGCACAACATGCAGAGCAAGCAGCAGCCATGCAAGCTTCTTATTTGAAAACAGAAAGGGATTGCAACAAAGATAGCCTTCGTAGCACAGAATGAATACTGCGTGGGCAGCACCCGAGCAAGCATGGGGCGCACGCAATAGCAGCCGGTGCTGCACGGACAGCAGTGCAAGCTTTCCTCACACACTCACAAGGGGCAGTAGTCGGGTAGCTGCGGTGAAGCTCTCTGTCCCGTGACAGCTCTTCAGCACCAGCATCGGATTATAGAGGCACAACTGAATCCTAGAGGGGTCGCCGCTAACATGCCCCGAGGGCGCCGCGTGCATGCACTAAGTTACAAGACGTGCACGCGCACTCACCAAAACGAAACCTATCGTGGGGCGGGACTTCCGTCTTGTGAAGCCCGCACCCACGGAGTGCCTGGCCAGAGGAGAGAGCCCCGCAGACGCTGCAGAAGTTAGGAGTGCCGGTGAGTGGGGTTTAGTTGCAGGGTGAGGGGGTTTGGTTGGTGCGCTCGTGTGTATGTGTACGGGGCGGGGGGGGGGGGAGTGGGGGTGTTCTCTATATGTGTGTGTGTGTATGCGTGGCGGGGAGGGGTGAGGATAGTTCTCTATGTGTGTGCGTGGCGGGGGGTGGGGCGTTCTCTATGTGTGTGTATATGCGCGGGGGAGGGTAGGGGGGGTTCTGTGTGCATGTGCGCGGCAGCGGGGGGGAGGGGGTTCTGAATCTGTGTGTGTGTGCGTGATTGTGTGTCTGCTTTCAAGGAGCCATGGGAGACAGGAAGTGCGCGCGACCTGATCCATTTACGCGCGCGTGCACATCACTTGTCTCCTGTCTCCCTTGGCTCCTTGAAAGCAGAAATGATCACAATAGGCTCGCTTTGCGACAGCAGGCGCGAGACCTAAAAACAAAAACAAAATTCAAGACAATCAGGCGAAACAGAAAGATTGCTTGTTCTTAATTATACATGATGAGACAAGCATGGTACGTAGCAACAAACATGACACAGAGATAGAATTGTTTGTGTGCACGCTGTTTTTTAAGGTCGACGACGTTTCGATCCCATTAATGGGGTAACTGGGATCATCATCAGGATAGTGATACTGTAAGCCTGAGATATCACTTTATACATAACCAAAACCATACTAAAATCAGAGAATTGGGGAAGGAAAAAGGAGGTAAGAGAAGACAAAGATGAGGGTTATACTAGGTTACTATAAATCAATGATAGTAGTAGTACTTCATGTCATTCATATTAATAGTCCCATATTTAAGATGAAAACAAGAACACATTTAGCATTACTGCGAGATATAGATGTGGAAAAACGACTAGTTCATGATAGTTTTCCAAAAAGAACAATACAATGGTGGTGAAAAACCATGCACAATGTGCAATGTGTCCGCGAGCGAATTGCACAAGTGTGCGTGGAAGTGGAAGAAATGAAAACGCCAAGTGTGGGGGACTTGAAAACTGAGATTACAAACTGGCAAGAATTAGCCGAGAAGCAAAGGTCAAGGCACAGTGGCTGAAGTGGAGTGTGGTGAAGAAACCGCACGTAGCTCGAAAGGTGAAATCGCGGGGTGGTGGAGGCATAGAAACTAACGATACGGAAACAGAGGGTGGAGCGGGGTGAAGACAGCGTGTGAGCACTAAGTGCAATGGCCAGGGGACATGGTTTACCTTAAGAGCATGGGGAAAGGACACAGTGGTCCAGGGTGAGAGTGGGTAGGTCCAACTCCTAGCGTAGCCAAGGAAAAGTTACTGTGAAAGAAAAGGAAGGAATGAGCTACCGGGAGAGACCGTGGCCTGCGCCCTGAGGTGTTAGGGGTGGAAAAATACCTTGGTCCGATGCTCGGGGAACATACAAGGGGGTCCTGGCGGAGAAGCCGGTATCCTGAGGAAACTGAAATACACGACAAGCGGGGCTGAAGCCAGTTTGCTCGTCATCGCAAGGGTACTATGTCGGGGGTTGTGAAAGTCCAAGCCTTACCTTAAAAAACGGAGTAAACGGGTAATGTCGGATGGCAGGGGGTCCCTGGATGTAAGCGGGCGATGCCGCGTGGTGATTGGTCCGTGGATCGAGGATGTTGAGCACAATGGCTCACATGGATCTGAGCTCCGTGGGTATGGGGAGAGGAGTCAAATGGTTGTACTGCGGAGGGGCAGGCGAGTGGTGCGTGAAGCCCGGAAGGGAGTTAATCAAGAAGTGAGCTGATGGCAAACCGGCGGCCATCTTAGGTGTGGCCCGAGAGTTTAGAAAAATAATCTTAATGCCCAAACAAGCACATGCAAAATGAGGGTTTGTTCGTTCAGTATCTGTTCATGGGGAAGCACTCTCCCGTAAACCAGATGTGCCAATTAAAATTTTAAAAAAGATATAAAGATTTTCTAGGCTAAAAAGATATAGAACACCCAGTCACAGACCTGTGAAACCACACGACCATTGCACTGATCTGTACGTTAAATACGTTACAACATGCACCAGTCATGAACAAAATTCCCATAGTTGCATGATAGTTCGAATTGCAGTTCACATCTACTTGCAGATGAGATCCTTTAGGATGTTTCTGTATTGTAGTGTATTACAATACAAATGCATTTCTGTAGTGGCTACTATCCCAGACAAGCTAGTGAAGTACTTTGCGATGAGTAGTGTGCTATTCTAGAACCCAATGTTCGTAGTTAATCTAGTGAGTATTGGGATTAGTCTTGTCCTTGCATTTAGGAGTCAGGTGTGATCATTGGTGGGGGTATGTGACTTCAAACAAATAGTTAGAGGGATGAGTTATAACAGATTAAGCATTGTTAGACTACAGGAACAGGGTTTCAAAGAAGGTGAGGTTATGATCAATTAAATGAGGTGTGGGAAATGTGTTGACTGGCTTGCTTCAGGACCAAAAAAAATCTAATGCCTATTCTACTATGATATGTGTTACTCCTTATCTAATATTCCACTGGTGCAACACTACTATCACATGCACTGACAAGCATGCACACTTTTACAGACCAGACTTCAGGACATTTTTGTCTATACATTCTGTTAATCAACAGCGTATAGCTCCAGAAGGTACCATTAGAATGTTTAATAAGAGGGAAAGCATATCACAGTAGAATATGGATTAGACTCATTTTGGTCCTGAAGAAAGGCCATTGACCCTCATGGGCACTTAGTGGGTCTGAAAAAAAAAAAAATCAGCCCAATCCGGATGTTTGGGCCATGATAACCAGGGCCATACATTTTATTTGGTTTTTAATGTTGCCAAAAGGTACTTTGAATAAAGACACAACATGGAGGAAACTGCAGGGACTTTTAACTAACATAAAACCGGTTTAGAAAGTGCTCCGCTTACAAAGTACGTGGAGCCCACCCACTCAAACTAGGTGTAGTGAGTAAGGATCCAATGATGAAGCATGCCAAGGGTGGCACCCGTGGGTGAGGATTCTGATAAAATATCCAACTGATTTTTTTTAGGTCTCACGAGCTACCACCTATGGGATTCAGGGTACAGAGAGGATAGGCTAACCCTCCAATTTTGCAGTAGTTTATTCCACTTGGGAGGCGCAGGGCATCAGAGTAGTGTAGCTTCTCACTCCTCATTATTGTGATAGATAATTCTGCATGCCACCAAGGGACGAGTAAGCACATCGACACTTTCAAATATAATCTCACCCAGTTAGTGAGCCAGTAACTCAGAGGATGCATTTCATATTCTTGGCCTGGCACAGAAGCATACGTTGCTTTAGGGTTTCCAGCGTGACGCCTTTTTCAGGCAAGACCTTTGTTCACCAAGTGCAACGCAAATAAAATCTAAACCTTTTATTACGGATGCATGCCGACTAACAAAGTATCCTTATTCAGTCCTTTACGTTTTCTCCTCCCTACTGTTTTTTAAACTCATTCTCTCTATTCTTGTATCTGCTTCCATGTTATACTGTCCATCATTTTGTCACCATATGCTCTAGTTCCTGTCATTTCTCGAACGCTCACATAACCCAATAAATAGTAAGGTTCCTCGATGCACAGTTTGTTCCTACCGGACTGTGTTACTAGTGTGAATGTAAGAGTATGCCATACTTAGGTCAGCAGACTACTCATAGAAAAGAAGTCGGAATTGAGCTTGAATTCCTTCTCACTTATCATTCATTCTTTGAAAGGTCTTATTTTGGTTTACCATTTCATAACTTTTCTTCACTGAAGCTACCCTACTCTCACAACACTGTCTATTTCCTCTTACTGTCGATTCATCTGCAGTGGTAGTTTCCAACACAGCCCAAACACGCTCACCTCAGGTGGACAGCATCACTCACAGACTTTAGGGGATATTTCCAAGGTTATTATTGGAGGCTTGTCATTGTATTGTAGTTGCATTGATTTAGCACTTACTACCCCCCGACGATGCGTCAAAGCGCTTTTTGGCGAGTAGCACGCTACTCCGGAGCCCATACAGGATTAGTGGTGAATTAGAATAGTGAAATATGAAAGTAGTTTGAGAGGTGGATTAAGCAATGGATTGTTGTTATTTGTTCTTAGTTTGGATGTGTCAAGGATTTCATTTGGAGAGCAAATTAATATGGCTTGAATTTAGTTTAGAATTGTAAATTATTTCAGAAACAAAAAGGAAACTTGTGATATTTCTTTAAACGCCTGTGGGAACCTTAACTCGAATTTTGATTCTGGGACACACTCACTTTTCAACGACCTCTTCGTCTTTTGAGTGTAGGAAATCTTTCTTTCAGAAACGTTTTCCCTTAAATCGCCTGAATTGAGAGGTGTTGTTCGCCTTTCAGGATCTTAGGCACGTTTATCTAAAGTGAGTCCATCCTTTGTCCAGTCAACATGGTAATGGAGTATACGTTAGACTCCTTTTCGTTTGAAAGCCTTACCCCTGAAAAGGAGTATCCATTGTCAATTCATCTGATATGGTCATGCACTCATGGTTGCATACTCCTCTCCTTCCTAAATGTTAACGTATAATCTTAATTTCTTAGCTGTCAGATCTCTACTGCACTCTCATATCACTGTCCACTTTCCCGGGTTCCAATCCTTTGGTATCCAACACTCTCCCAGAAAGGTTAATATAGCCTTTCATCTTTAAGCTATTTGAACAAATGCCATTAGCCCAAAATTACGGCTGGCAGTCTGTGAAAGAAGATCTAGATTCTTCCAGCACCCACCTCTCTGACTTTTATTTCCATTCCTCAGTTGCCCGGGGAGGGGGGGTGGGGGGGACCTAGCCCTCCGTATTAGCCTGTTCACAGTCACTAATCATCTACAGCCCCCATTCTTCCTAAATATAGCCATCAGTGAGCATCTAACAAGGTCCAAGCAATTGTATTCACATACTCGCTACGGTCTTCCAGTGAATGTCAGCTGCTGTAATACTTAGAGGCAGGGCTTTAAGTGGACCGGGTCTCACTGGGTCTAAGCACCGGCAGTGTTTTTTAACGGGGCCTCGAAACAGGTCTCTATCGGGTTCTGTTTTGTGCCCTGGGACAGGCGGTACTGTTTTTTTCCAGACTGCAGTGACAGCAGGCACATCACTGCGTGTGGTGAGCATTGTAGGGGGGGGAAGGGAAATCCTTTAAAGAGAGTAATTTTCTCTCTGGATTCCCCTGCTCTTTTTGAATGTCAGGAGCAGCAACATTGTCATGGTGGAAGTGTTTTCAATATCATATACAAGCCATAGTTGCTGCTTATTTATCTTATGCAACTAGCAACCATTGACAAAGCCTTGTAGACAAGGGCGGATTGGCAATGCGGGCATCGGCCGAAGGGGCGGTGTCTCAGTGCCCTCTGTGGGCCGGTTTTTTCTCCCCTGTCCCAGTCCACAGAGAGTGGACTGGGAAAGGGGAAAAAAAACCTGCCCACAGAGGAAACTGAGACAGAGAAATGAAAGCAGCCTCGCTGTGGGGCCCTACAACAATCATCAGCTGTGGCCTCTCCTTCACCCCTGCCCTGCCAAGCAATCACGCTGAGGGTGGCAGGGGAGGGGTTGATGGTTTTCAAGAATCGGCCTCCCTGGGGGCCAGGTTTTGCTCCGACCTTTGAGCCATTTTCACCTCAGCCCCCCTGGGGCCCACGCAGCCCAGAAACAGTGTTAGTCTTAACACCTCACCCACAGCCCTTCACATTCAGGGTATACTGGGCGAGGAAGAATGGGTCTCATTGTGGGGGCCAGGTGATATTTGGAACTCACACCATCTTCACCTCAGCCTCCCCTGGCTACCGTGGATGACCCAGCAGCTGTGTTTTGTGCTCCCTGCCAGGACATTGCCCTGAGGCCTGGAGGGCTGATTAATTTACTAATTGAAGGGGCCTTTCCTCTGTTCATGTGCTTCTCAGCTGAAGATCTGGGGAGGGCTAAGTAGGTTAGTAATAGCAAGGGCTTCGCTGCTATTCAGGTGCTCCTGCGCTGGAGGGCTCGAATAATTGTGACAGAAAGGGGCCTTGCTGTTTTGTTTTTTTAGTTGCTCAGCATGTAGGCCATTGTCACCTTGGCCCTGTGTCCTGCACAAGAACAGTATCCTCCTACTTTCATTCCTTGCCTGTGGGAAATGGTGTTTGATTTTTCTTATGCAACTAACAACCATTGACAAAGCCTATAGGCCTGGCTGCTTGTAGGTGTAATGATACTTGTTTTACATATCTGGATGCAATGACAGAAGCACTGTAATACCAGTCGGGAGCAGGGGCTCCCGACTGGTATTACGAAAGGGCACGCCCCTTGAATGTGGGCTGCGCCCCTTAAATGTGAGCCACGCCCCTTAAATGTGAGCCACGCCCCTTAAATGTGGGCCACTTTTTTCGTCAGTGCCCGGGCCAAATTGTGATCCCAATCCGACCCTGCTTGTAGGTATGATGTGATTGGATGCAATTACAGGAACAGCAAAATACAAGTCGGGCTGCACTCTGTGCTAAACACAGATTTTTAGCTTATGTGTTTTTAAGCCGCGCCCTTAATTACATTGACCACGCCCCTTTGAGACCCCAACCCCCCCGCAGTTTTTTCATCCAACTTAAAGCCCAGCTTACAGTACACTCCATACATTAGTGTACATCTCTGATGAGCCTATCGAACCTATATACCTGTTCCCAAATAATAAAAGGCACGGCATGACTATTGAGATAGTAACACATGTGCTGATCAGTATTTAGGCATGCAAGTATGCAACTATAGCCAAACATGGCCTGGAAGCAACCGGCACTGCCTACAATCCACACCGTGCCCAAGCCAGTACAGGAGTCCGCGAAGACAGGGCAACTGTTCGCACAGGTTAACACACTGGAGGGCATCTCAGAGGTAATAATTCCTGCCTTCATAAACTTGTGCACAAGGTGCTACCAAAAATGCCTTCTGCTACAGGGCAACATCGGGAAGTTTAATAAAGCCGGTAGAATGGCATGGTGTTGAAGAAAACACCTTCTTTAGGGTGTTGGTGCTTAGAGTTGCACCTTAAAGCCACACAATACATGAATCCCAGTGTTTGCCCGTTTACTATGAGCAACTTTTGTGTATCATGTTATAATACACACAGCCATACAACGTTAGCGGCATGCATAAGTTAGTAAAGTAAACAATTGTGGTCAAAGCGACTCGACCGCAGACCTCCAGCTCTTCGGGAGGGTATTTATTGATTTATGTTAAGCTTCAAAGTCCTGTGACATGTTTGGTCTTACCACGTGGCTACTGATCAGGTGTTCAAATAAATGCTTAGAACGTTCCTTTTGTGATGTTATTTTTCTATTTTAGGTCGCCACTTGTCTTACCATACTTCTCCCATCTAGCAACTTGTTCCAGTATTTGTATGGGCCTATGCCTCAGTCGTGAGCTTCATGGGCCGTGTCCAGATTGGAACCACCCACAATGATCCCAGGATGGAAAAGGTAAGGAGATCAGAATGTCCAGATCGGTCCCTGTGTGAACCAGAGTGCGATGAGGTCTGTCTGTTGAGCTTCCCAGACCCACCGTTAGACAAGACTGCTGATAGGCTTTTAGAGTTTTTACTCTCCTTTATTCTGTATGTTTTTAATCACATACACAAGGATTCTCTGTCCAACATAAGCATTGTCTTGGTGAGGCAGTACGGTAAAGCTTTGGGTCACCTAGAAATAAATGTCCTCTCATTGGCCTACTTCGTCCTGTGGTTCCTTTGTCCTTCTTCTACCCGGTTTATGGCTCTCAGTAGGGACATAGGCAACCCAAAAAGTGAAAACAAATAAAGAACGGCCAGGATACTCTCCTTCCTGGCACACAAAAGAAAGTGGTCTGTGTGGGGTAGGGGGTGGGGGGGGGGGGAGTAATCAGTGCTCCTTCACCAATACCCTAACGTGAGGTGCTTAAGTGAAGGGAACACATGGTGCTCAGCTCAGAGTGCTCCTTAACCATGCCTACCAACCCTTTAAAGAACAAGCATTGGGATAGCCATTAGGTCTCACCTTTGGGACCTTATAAATGTTTAGCCAAGCAACAGTTAATGTTGTTGCAGTAAGGCTATTGTGCTGCAAAACGAAATACTTATAAGGACCCAAAGGCGAGACCTATTGGTTATGCCCAATGCTTGGCATCGTCAAATGTGATGCTGTGTTACTCTTGGGAATCAGTTCAATTTTGGGATGGGGCAAAAAGGGGAGAGGTTGCATTCCTTTAGAGGTCGATTTTGAGCCAGAGCTACATTTTGGCTTAGGCCTCTGTAGGCCTCTGTAGTCATTTCTTTTGTCGTAATGAGGGTGCCCATCTCCAAATGCTCACTACAGATCGTATGATAGTCATTATGCACTGAAGAGTAAAATAACCATAGACATCAATCTAAGGAGATGATATTTCTAAGCTGGGAATACAAAATGTTTGCAGATCTCAACTTGGGCCATCATTGATTTGGGTCATATTAGTAGCTTTTTGGTTTTTCCGCTACATCCACGCTAAAATTCATATAAAATTAAAGGGGCTTGTTGCGTAGAGAAGGAGATATGGCGAGGCGGCTAGAGCTGCAAACTTTGGAACTGGGAAACCAGCTGCGAGTCCAGCACCAGTTCAGCATCCTGAGATTTTGGGGAAATCATTTAATCTTCCTGTGTCTAATAAATACAACATTTAAATAAGAAAAAAAACTGACTTTGTGTAATGTAGTATGGTGCTCATGTAATGCGTTCTAGTGCTCTTGGGCGACGTTTGTGCTATATGGAGTTTGTGGAGGAGTGTGGCTCAATGGTTAGAGCGGCAGACCCTGATGCAGAGTTCTGGCCAGGGACCAGGGTTCGATTACCGCCTTGGCGGGGTCTCGGGCTCAATTTCCTTGGACCTGTGAATTCTCACCTCGGTGCCTATTCTAATCACGGGCCTCACGCTGCAACTCTGGGCAATAGCTTGCTTAGCCTCCACACCAGCCCCAACAGCGCTAAGGATGCCTGGCTTCACCCTGGGGGTGCCCAGGAGTGGACACTTCACAGGGAAAGCCAGGAGGGGTTCCACAGCGGTGTGAGTATCAGCGCCAGGAAGCCGAATAGGCGACACTGCAAGGTGACCGTCTGGTGACGGTGCGCTCTATAAGTACCATGAGATTTACATATGAACGTGCAAAAACAAAATAGTGTGCATTCTGACAGTGCATCCACTCCAAATAAATATCTTGCATAAATTTGCATGGGTACAGCCACACAGGATATGCTTTGATATTCTTTGAACGTGTTCAGAAGGATTCTCGTCCAGCTTTATGCATGTGCTCTTTATTGCAATTGAGGCGAGCTTCTAGGTAGATACTTCTGGTGTGCATGGTAGCCCTTTACCTCCACACATTAGAATGACCACCTCACTCCAGTTCATTCCAGACACATACTCCAGTCCTGAACTTTTCACCTACAAATCATTCATTTCAAGTCTTAGTCTAATTAGTTCAGTGGAAGCTATACAAGATAGCACCCAGGGTTCATTAGGCTGCCACACAAGTCCAGAAATGCAAACTGTTTCCTAATGACCCGAAGGGAGGTGTGATCACCCTACTGCACACCTAGTCTTATTTCATTAACCAGCACCAAACACATTACACTGAAGCAGGAAAGGGTTTAGCAGATAAATACTGGTACAAATGTAAGCGAATGCTTTCTCACTGATGCCACCAGTGGTTCAACAAACACTTCATGCTTATCCATAGCATCCGTTGCATGATTCATTCATGCTAACCTGGGCTGGCCTATATGGAAATCCAGAACAAATTCCCTCTTGGGGGGAAAAAAAAATACACACACTCACATTAAAAAACACACAAAAACCCTGCTAATTTAGCGTGAGGCCAAAATACACCTGGCTTCATTGACTAGCATACATAAGGACGTTTCAGATAGACCAATTGTAACCCAGAATTGTGCACTGCAATGCACTGCGAATCTCCCCTGCCGATAAACATAGCTTTCATTTGAGAATAAAAAAAAGTTTGTGATCGTGGAAAAAGTTTCAGCAAATTGACGCCAGAGCTTGTGAAATCTTGCCTCATTGAAGTGCAATTTGCACGACAGTGTTTTGTTTCCCAGAAGCATAGCATAACCTGCTTATTCTGGCTCGGGAATTGAGGCCAGGAGCTTGCTAATTGGCTAGAATTTGGTACCAGCGTCCTCCACCTTACTCTGCTTGCGAAGTGATTTATTTTTTTTAATACAAATCCAGTATTCCCCTAACTTGAAGTGACAGGAACACTCTGCGGTTACCGTAAAGACGTGCTTTCCCAGTCATAGATCATGTAGCAAACAGAAGATGCAAGGCGTTTATTCCCGAGGATAAGAAACACTTTTTCTGCGTGATGGGATCTCAAAGCAGTTTCTTTTTTGTGGCTACTGTATTTCAGAATGGAGTTCCTCATAACGTGCTTTATGGACAGGAGTTCGAGTAGCTTCCAGAGGCTCAAGCAGTATAGTAACCTGAACAGCCCCACTCAACGTTCCTTTTCTCTGTTACTTTTATGACACGTATATATCATGTATGTATGTATGTATGTATGTATGTATGTATGTATATATTTCTTACTGGGTAATTGTGTGATATGGTGCATAATTGCCATCAAGGGCATCTGGTGAAATATACAGATGACCCAGTAGTTTGGAAGTGTCAGCAGAAGCCATAAAACTATATTGCTTACCCAAAATCTAAAGTTAATTTTACATGTTTATGCTGGGGTACTTTGCTTGAAAAGGGACTTTTTTTTGTTCAAACTAAAATATTGATTGAAAATAGTAAGTCATATACTAGGCTATGTTGTTTGGCTGTCTACTGTGTAAAAACAAAAGTATTTAATTATATAGTGAAGAATGTATAATTTTTAAAAACACACCCATAGTGGTGTTAAAGAAAGAAACATGCATTCTGTCTGTAGAAAGGAGACGTCGTTGAAGCTGTTCTCTTCCACTTGAAGCTAATAATGGGCTTCGATTGGAATTGGAAAGCTTAGATTTTGCTTACCTTTTGTGAATATTTTGTAGATAATGCAATGGAGCAATGGTTGGGGCAATTTGAATTATGATATTCTGTGGCTGCAGTATTTACCACTCCATTATGAATTTGCCACATTATTTGAAAATTTACCTGAAATAGGTTTCTAGGTGGAATGGCTCAAATTTATACTGCCAGTGAACGTGTGGCTTAATTGACCTTTTCTTGTTACATAACTTAGATGACTGTCTTGCATATTTTAGTCCTCCATTGCTGCATTATCTTAATGGCCCTGGCAATGTTAAAGCTGGGATTAAGCAAAACTGGGACTAATTAAAGCGCGGGTGCCGCGATTGCTGCAAAAGTAAAGAAATAGAAAAAAACATCTATTTCTTTACTTTTACAGCAATCGCGCACCCGCGCTTTACGAAAGTAAAGCGCAGGTGCCGCAATAGGTCTAGGCAAGACCTAACAAGCCTGGGAGTGGTGCGTGCGTGCTCTGCTCTTTTTGGAAGCACTGCACCCGTGCTTGTAGGGCGCCCCTGCTCGCTCCCGCAAGCTGAATGCCGCCACAAGCACGAGTGAGTGCTTCCAAAAAGAGCAGCGCGACAGCTAAAGGGCCTCCTATTCAGCGCATGCGCACTACGTAGGCGAGAACAAAAAAATAGTGTGCAGCTGACACTTGCCTGAACCCACGACCCTCCTGGGCCGTGGTACAGGGAGACCCCGTCACCTCGTCCTTTCTGGGAGAACCGGTGTTAGATTTGGGGGTCTTTACTTGGCGCAGGTAGGTACTTGTGACAAATAGGGACCCTTGCGTCTCATCAGGATAAGGGGATTACACTCCTAAATAACCCCTGCTCACTCCCTTGGTAGCTTAGCACGAGCAAAAGGCTTATCTCAGAGGCAGTGTGTAAAGCATTTGTGACCAAATACAGTAACCTAGTGACAACACTACAAATGGACACAACACAAGGTTTTATATAAAAAATAAGTATACTTTATATAGGATTTACCACAAGACCATAAACAACAGAAATACACAATACTGTTACTTTAAGATGGTAGTTTTAGCTTAGTTAAGTTCAGTTCTTCAGATGCGACACTTTGCGTCAATGTACCTACGATGCGTTGTGCTTCCACGACAAGCAATGTCGCAGCGAGGGAAATGCGGCAACGTTCCGGTGCAAAGAAATATCTTCCAGATGCGGCACACTTCTGCGGGGATGCGAGAAGTTCTCGGTTCGATGCGTGGACTGCAGCAGTGACACCCTTGTTCAGAAGTGCGACGACAACAGCTTCAGCTGCGACACTCTACTCCCACGATGCTTGAAGCTTTCTCACAATGCGACAACTACAGTGGCGACATCCTGGTTCAGAAATGCGACGGCAGCAGCTCAGACAGCGATGCGCTTCTCGGGAATGAGAGGCGCTTTCCTCGATGCAGTGCAGTGCGACAGTTCCAGAGGCGACACCCTTGTTCAGAAGTGAGACGGCAGCAACAGCGACAGCGGCACGCTTCTACCTCGTTGCAAGACTCTTCTCACGGTGCAGTGCGACAACCCCAGTGGCAACCCTTGTTCAGAAGTGCGAAGGCAGGCAGCAGCAGCGACGGCGACACGCTTCCTCTTCGTTGCGGGACGCTTCCAGCTCCTTGTGACACGCAGTTGCTCAGAAGGCCCAAAAAAGCAGCAGGCACTTCCACAAGAACTCTAGGGAGCTGGGGGTTGAAGTCTGTTGTCCCGGTGACTTCAGCAGGAGGCCAACTCTTTTCCAAGCCCTTGGAGATCCTTCACAAGTTGAAAGCAAAGTACACAAAGTTCTTTTCTCCTCTCTTTCGCAGTAAGGCAACCACTGCAGGCCAATCCCCTAAGCAGCACTTCAGCTTAGGAATAGTCTTTCCTCAGTTTTGTCAGGTTCCTCTCCTCAGCAGAGGTTTCTTCTTGTTTGTCCAAAAGTGATCTAATTGCTTGAGATCTGGGTCCCAATACTTGTACCCCAAAATCCTTTGTTCTCTGAGGGGAGAGGGGCCTTTGCACAGTCCAAACCAGTTCTGAAGCACTCTGTTTACCAGACTTCTCCTTTCCTTTCACAGTGCAGGGCAGAAACATCAGACACCCCACAGGAGGTGGAGCCAGCATTGTGGAAGGCAAGTACAGTCCTGCAGCACTTTGTTGACAGGACTCCTTTTCTTTCAGTATGCAGGGCAGAGACATCAGCCGTACCCCAGGAGGTGGAGCCAGCATTGTGGAAGGCAGGCACAGCCCTATTCAAGGTTCAGGTGCAACTCCTCCCTTCCATCTAGATGCAGATCTCTCTATTCACCACTGGGCTCACTCATCCTGTCTCTTGGAATCTCCCAGCCCCGTCACTCAAACTCCAGGCAAGGAATACACAACCTAGCAGAGGCATGCTTAAAAGGTTAGGCAAGAAAATACCTACTTTCTAAAAGTGGTATTTTCAAACACAGAATGTTAAAACCACCTTCACTAAAAGAGGTATTTTATTATTCTGAGTTCAGGCATACTAAACTCGAATTTCTACCATGTTCCCTGAGTCAGTTAGGATTATAAACTGTAATAATTCTAAGAGCCCATTCTGGCCTATGGAGAACAGGTAGCCTTGCAACAGTGAAAACGAAAATGGCTGTAATTCACCATCAGGACATGCCACACACATCAAGGCTTGTCCTGCCTTATACTTACAATGCGCCCTGCCCTTGGGCCTGCCATAGGGGTGACTGATACGAAGAAAAGGGAGGGTTTGGGACTGGCAAGTGGGTGCACTTGCCAGTCAGCATGACAGTACCAGACTGCACGCAGGCTCTGCAATGGCAGACTTTAAACACATTTTACAAGGCTGCTTCTGTGGGTGGCACAACCAGTGCTGCAGGCCCACCAGCAGCATTTGGATTTACACGCCCTGGGCACACTCAGTGCACTAGAATAGGGTCTGACAAGCAAACCAAATAGCCAAACATGGAACCACTAATTAATACATCAATTTACTATAGGGAGCACTTTCACTGTGGCAATGGACAGCAGTGGCACAGTGCCCAAAACATCTAACACCAGCAAAAATACATGAGGCAACAGCAAAAATGGAAGGGAGACCCAGGCCAATGGTGCCAGGTCTAACAACCGACCTCAGAAGCAGTGCTCTGTGAGTGTGCCTTGGCTCCAGCATCTCCCTCCTTCCACGAGATGGCGGCTCCCTCTGGGACTTCTCAAACCTCCTCGTTACGAGCGCCGGTACGCATGTTTTTTTCCAAGCCTCATCTCACTCAATTCTCTTTCAGTTTTGGTTGAACTCCTCCCCTCCCGCACAGTTCTTCCGACACCTTCTTGAGCGATGATGCTCCCAGCACACAAGCGAACGTAGACCGAGCCCCTCCCTTTCGGGTTGGTCTATCGCGGCAGTCTCCTTGGTTTTGTCGCCCTCTTCTTCTGGTTCCAAGCTGACCTCATCACGCTGAGCAAAAGGTGTTCCTCTTATACATCACGCAGAATGGATGGATATTCTCACAGGACAAGCACCACCAGTGCTTAGCATGAGCCACACTCCACCAAGGGTCTGGAGGAGAGCCTTGTAAGAATAAACAGCTTTAATGGAGGCAAAGAGTGGAGATTTTACATACATATTCAAGTATATTTGCAGACCTGCATGCTTAAGAATAAATGTCAATGTGTGATCATAAAGGGAGATGGGACATCAGCTTAGAGAGTGGGACTATGGACGTACTGCACTGTCCAAAATAAATGACACCAAACCCCTACTCCACCCAATAGCATGAATGAAATAATCTGGAGCCACTTCCCATGTGCTGTGCTGGTTTTAATTGCAGTCCAGAAGTGCAGAATATTCACACCAGATCTGGAAACGTCGTCGGTGCAAGGTTTTCGAGCTAAAGTGGACCTGTGATGAATGCAGAAACCACATCACACAGCCCCACCAAGTGAGCTGGCAAATCTGTATACATACATCTAGGTTCCAGTAACCCAGTTTTGGAATCTCTGCAACTGAGGAACATTGTAACTAACTATTGGAAATTACCATCTTTTGCAGGATATTCCTAAAGATTTTTGCCTTGTATAGCTAAACCCATTTTTGTAGGCCATAGGACTCTGTGCACTTTATTCCTGCTAACCAGTGGTAAAAGGCTTGTGCTCTCCCTTTGAAACATGGAAAAGTTGACATATATATCTACCAATCACAAAACTTTATTCGACACTTAAGTCATAAAAGCACATTACACAATATACATTAAGAACCAATTTTTTAAATAATCTAAAAATTTTAAAATACAATTAAATCATTCTATAACCATCGAATATAAGAAATTCCATAAGACCACCTTTAAAATTATCTAAAAAACGACCATGAATTCATTTACAATTATAAAATACTGAATTTACGGTCTTGAGGAAACGCATAGCATCATTCTAATAGACAAAGCATCTTGCAGCGACAGATCCTGATAATCATTAAGTGTAATAGATTGTCACTCATTACAGCCTTGGTGCAGTATATTCAAACTGATTCGCCAGGCCCATCCCAAGAACTTCGCAACAGCTATGGATATAGGGGGGGCAGGATCTGAACACAGTATTCGCAAGGCAACTGCGTGCCTCCTGATGCCCTTTGCCCTACAAATGGGCTTTATCCAAACTTTACGGGGCACAGAATACATGGGACAAAAGAATAGTATATGCCCCACAGTTTCGCATTGGTCTATGCACTTGCAACATTTATCATTACTCGAGCCTCCCCAGCTAGAGGTAAATTCACGGGTTGGAAGAGCACCCACCCTCAGTTGAAAATACAATTTACGGTCAAAAACTCTCAATCAAATATCAATATCTTTAAAAAACTGGGCGGGGCTTGAATTTGAGGAAGCGACCTGTAAGGTGGGTTGAAAGACCTTTTGAGGTTTCTAATGTAAATACCATTTCCCAGTACTTTTCCTTCAATTTTTCCTTTGTAGGGAATACAGCATTCAAGGGGTCAGTCCAAAGCTCTAACAATCCAAGTTTCCCTAGCACATTTAGTTTACTTTTATCTTTCTAGTATATGCCACTATATGTACCTAGGGCCTGTAAATGTAAAGTTATAAGTGGGCTACAGCACTCATTGTGTCACCCACTAATGTAGAGATGTACAGCATGTCTACAGGACTGCCCGTGCAGCCACTTCGAGCTGGCAATATAAGCCTTTAGCTAGGCCTACGCCTTCCTTTTAGTACTTATAAGTCACCTCTAAGGAAGGCCCTAAATGCCCATAGGGCAAGGTGCATGGTATTTAAAAAGTAGGGCACGTATATTTAAAGTTTTACATGTCCTGACAGTGAAAAACCTCCAAAGTCGGTTTCACTGAGGCAAGGCTAGCACTCTCATAGAAAAACACAGAGTTAAAATATAAAAAATTAGCATTCTTAGTTCCAGTTTGGGAGCAGCTAGAAACAAGATTCAAAGACTCATTTGAATAGTAGTTTAAAATCCAGCGTAATGGTAAAGATGAATTTTATAGAACTATTTTGGAAATTATGCTTTTAGAAAGTTATCATTTTTCAGCCTAAATCAACTTTGACTCTGATAGTGTTTGCTGTCACCAGACACCTGAAGGCATCCCTGGAGTGTTGCGCATTGCTCACAGTGCACAAAGGGCCTTGGGTGTGGAGATGGATGTTTTTCTTCTGGGCAGGATAGCCTGGGGTGGTACTCTGCCCCAGTCGGAGCTTTAAAGGGTGCATACCCTGTTAGTGGCAGATTCAGTTCACATCGGTGTCTGCCTGTCCTTGATCTCTAGAGTCAGGCAGGCACCAAATCCAGTGGGTGTAGAGTTTTTGGGGGTGAACAAAGGCTTGGCTTCCACCTGCCGCCGGCATTGGACATAAAATTGGAACTCAGTGACCTCCTCTAAGAACACTCCTGTATCTGTGTAGATCAGGAGAATGACTGCCCTGCTATCTGAAGAATCCAAAGGAAGACTGGACCTGCTTGGCTTGAACCCAGGACCACAGAAGTGACTCCAAGGGTCAGTTGGCTGAACTCCTGTTTAAGATACAGGGATACAACAGGCATCCAAAGATTTCTCTCCCTGCAACTGCCCAACTAATCAGTCCCAACTGGACCTGCGCTGGACCCTACTGTCGGCATGTGCTGGAGAGAAACTTCACGCCCAACTGGTGCTCCTCACGTCTAAGACCCCTGGCTGGTGTTAAAGTGCACTCCTCCTACCCACACTGCAAAAGCAAGGACCTAGAAACTTTTGGCCAACTTTTCCTCCAGAGAACCACCAGGGCCACCATCGAGCTGAAACTGTTGACATTGAGTCACTGATGAGATTCAACTAGCTGGTTTGCTACAATAAAGGAGATCGGACTTCCAGAAAAGTTTCTATGTCCGAATGTAGAGAGCATTATTGGGACCAATGCCGAACAGCAACCAGTCGATGTTAAAGCCTTCCTGGGCGCAGACCGGGAACTTCATCCACTGGAGCTTTCCAACCTTCCTCAAGGACCTCACCAGGACCCTGCGATTGCCGAACGTTGCTTCAGATCCAGCTCGCCCATCTGATGATCCACTTTTTTCCATAAAGATTTCTAAGTCAGAAGTCAAATATTCTACAGGGATGAACCCTGTATCTGACCTGTGCTCCATCGTGGTCAGCCTGAACTTTTGACTTTGACCCAGTGTAGCGTGGCCAGGTAACTGCAACAGAGATTTTCTGCTTTTTGGTGCTATTGTTAAAACAAGCCTAAAACATTCATTTCTCTGATTCTACATATTGGATTTTCTATCATTTTATTTCATAAAAATTACTTTTTTTTTTACTTTGTTCTGGATTTTTCTTGTGTTGTGTTTTCACTTTATTACAGTTTGAGTGCTGCGTAAATACTTTACAAATTGCCTTCAAGTGAAGCCTGACAGCTTTTGTTCCAGGCAACCAGAAAGTTAAGTACAGGTTTATTAGGAGAATTTAGCGGTTCACCTTGACAAGACTGCGATCATTATTTTAAATGAGCTCACACCCCTTCAACATATAAGAAAGTTTAAGAAATTGGATTCTTTTCTGCAGGTTTGTTTTCACTTTTTAGGAATTTGGCATGTATTCGGCACTCTTTGTGGCTTAAGTATTTGATATACTTGCATCTGGAGTAAGGACATGGTTGAACACGAATGTAGTATGTAAGAAGAAAGCTTTACTTGCTTTAACAAATAATAGCAGTTGAGGAGATTTACAGTCACTAGAATAAGTAACTATATATATATATGTTTCAAACTATCATTGAGGTTTAAGGATGTTGTTGCGAGAGTGCGCAGCTTTTATACTTTGCAAAGTACTAAAAAAAAAAAAATACATTTTTGCTAGGTCATGCCTGCAGGCCTTGTTTTGTATTTAGATGTATACCCGCACATAGGACACAGAGGTTGAGCACATGGTTGATGCTAATGTGTAATAACCTCACTAGAGTCGACAGATGTAGGACTGGGCATCTTTGGGGTCTGCTGCCACTCTATTGTATGATGGAGTAATTCAGCTATTCTACTTTTTCACAATATTGGACACTGTACCTTAATCTATCTTCCTCCTTTTGCAAACAGGCAAGAAATTATACAAAACGTTAAGCAGCAACCTGCCAGTGATCCGTATTCACTTTGCTTCATTTTACAGGAGTGAGACAGTATATCACTTTATTTATTAGGGAGCTCTATCTATAAGGTGACATGAACTGCTTTGGTAAAAAGGCCTTGGTGAGAATAGTTGAAGCACCAACTCCCGAGTCAACTCCTATTAGTGCTTAGTTCTATACTGTTAAGCAAATGAAGCTTTAAGATGTACATTTGACTATGCACCATGATGATTGAATGATTTTTTTGTTAGCAACAAAATAAGTCATTTTTCAGTTGATTTCCCCTAAGTAGGTAGGGGCATTGTGTGCGGAAAAACATGCAGGGGGCTCATGGCGTCGAAGAAAGGTGTTTTGTTAAGTTGAAAGATGATTAGTGATTGATAGTCAGTTGTTATTGAGCAGAAAATGCAGTGGGTTAACATCCACCTAGCAATTCCATAGCTTGTTGTGATATATGTGGTTTGAGAGGAGAGATTACGTGGCTCCTCCTTCATTGCTGGCTGCTGCACAGCTGGGATTTATGTTTTTGAAGTACTGCCATTAGTATGGCCACGAAGTACTGTTGAATTTTGGGTACCTTCATGCCCTGGTCTCCAGTATTCACCACAAACTGGAGACTGCATTTGATTGGCTTATATCACCCATGTGGAATAGGGTATTCATCTGCTATCTTGTACAGGCTTATATCACCCATGTGGAATAGGGTATTCATCTGCTATCTTGTACAGGTTTATTGAAAAGTGACTTGTAATGGTCAGTGTTGTTCAATGAGTGTGGTGAACTGTTATCAATCGGGGGCCTGCCCACTGTGGAAAGAGTATTTGTCCGTTGAGGTGTGAGTTAGTATTATTGTGTTTGGGCTTTAAGTTATCCTTTGGTCAGCATTATGGGTGGCATTATTGCCCTCCGAGTTTTATGGGTTAACAGACACGCAGAATTTGTGGTTTGCGTGTTTGTGTTCACATTTGTGGGTTAGATATCGTCGAATTGGAATATTTCCTGATCCTTTGTTTTATCAGAAGTTGACATCTCCTTCCAGCTGTAATAAATTCGCACAGCACTCAAAGCACACCATGTACACCAGCCGCCACACATTACAGTAAAATCAACAAATCAAGTGAAACATTACCCCGCCTACATAATATACAACTGCAGCAGCTTCTGAAAACTTCAACAGCTGTGTCACAGTTGCAGAGGAACAGCTTCTATACTATCAACCCGTCTGATTTTAAATTGGGATAATGATTCTTGGACTCAACTGTATGAGGCCCATTTCTGCCCCTAACAAGCAACATCCTAAACAGTGGAAAGTCATCGACCATGTGATGTTCGTCGCCTCTCCTGAGCCAGTACAGCCATTTCCACATGAGTGGCAAACGAAGAGGATATAAGGATTCTCACAGGTGGTTCATGAGGATGGTATGTGCCTTGCAGACTCTGGTATTCAACCCATATGGTCATTGTCAGTGGCCGGACGGCTGATCCAATAGGCACCAAGATTCAAAGAAATCATGTATTTGGGCAAATATGGTGTGGCGGTACAACAGTTTTGTGGAAGCATCTTAAAATAAACTTACAAAACGACAGTATTGAATAATTCAGAGGAAGTGTATTGACACATACCCCCAAGCTAGAACAAAATGAAAAAAAACACAAGGACACGCCCCAGCCAACATTAATCGAGAGCTGAATGACATACCCTTCTCATGCTTTTTTTTACCCCCTCTAAACCAGTAAATAAAGCCAAAATAAACATCAATTTTATATCTCTACTGCACACAATACATCTTCTTTCTGCAGGTGCTGAATTAAATACTTGCTCTGCAGAGCTCTGGAATACTGAATCGCGAAGACAGAGTTCAGTAGAAGGAAAAATTAGAAAGGGGAAACATCCAACTTTGTTAGAGTCTACCGGTAATATCGTGTTTTTAGACAAACGTAGCCAGGTTCAATAACGGGCTTAAATACTGGCATGGTCAAAGGAGTCGCCTGCCTGCTAGTCAACTTCAAATACAGCGCGATTGTCTGCATCAGGAACCTAATACATGAGACAAGCTCTGCAACTTATTGTGGGCAGCACAACTACGAATACAAATGCAAATCTCACCATTATCCCACTAAAAGCTTTTGCACGTACTCAAGTCAGGCTCTTTATTTTAGACATTTGAGCACTACCTGCTTTGAAAAGGCCCCCAAAGTAGATTGATGGCATCTTGCTGTAACCAATAGGCAAGCACAATGTACCGAGTTAACCAAAGGATATAACTATGTACATTTTCCTGTGCTGTGATTTTGCGTCACGTTCCCATGTAAACAAACAAATACACAGAATAAATGCTACTTTATGTTTAAAACCTGCATTAAGAATAATTATCCTCAAGTTTCACCAATCCATTAACAAATGACTGAAAACAGAGTACAAATAGGGACAAGCTGCCAGTCCTGTAATCTCATCAACCTTTGTCCTAAAGAAAACCGCAGAACGACTCAATGAGATCTCTGTGAGGCTTGGGTTTACTGAATGAACTCATTAATGGGAAATGCAGCGAGCCTATGAGCCGACAATAGGATTTTTCCCCTGGCCATTTCCCTAGGCTACAAAGTGGAATTCTTTAGGACGCATCGCATCAGAAAGAATTAGTACAACTGAGAGGCAGCTTGCCTTTACGTTGTATATAGGTTGCACGGCCTCACCATTTTAATGCCCGATACTAACAATCAGATGTGTCTTCCTCAATTAACTGGGCTTAGCCGTGACACAGCACGCACAACACTGTTGACTATTAGAAATGGGCACGTCATCTTAAGACCTAGCCAGAACACTGAGTTAAGCACACAAAAACAGGCATTGGCAAAGCCAAAGGATCCAGCCTGTACAAGATCTATTGCCTAAGGCTTTGTCAATGTTATTTCAGCCATGTACAGTAGCGCGGATGCTGTACAGCTTGGCTGAAAGCTGTACAGCTTCGCTGAAAGGGGACATCATGCAGTCAGCGTTGACCGCGTCAAAAAGTGCTTTTCTTTTTGTTTTTACCTTCAGCCATGCTGCACTGCATTCGCGCTACTGTACAACATGGCTTAACAAATATATTTAAAAAAGAAAAAAAAACACACACACAGTGACCGGACACACCAAGAAACTACAAGAGCACACGCATTAGGCCAATTAATCACAGCTTGTCAGTGAAACTGAAGGGAATGAAGTTGATCTACGATAGTTCTCATCACCCCCAGACATTTTTCCCTATTTTTTTTTATTTAACATGAATACAGTGTGCCGGATCTTGGAACGATTTCTAAGTTATGCCATTAGAGGAGGCTGGCAGCACTTAATTTGTAAAACAATAAGTGGCGGGTTCCACAATGTACTCTGAAGCCCACGACCGGTGCTACAAATATCGAGGATGCCCATTACAAAGGCTGCGTAGTGTTGACTATACCTCATGTCTCTTTCGATCCACCGTCAAGCACTCGTTGTCCCTTTATCTCACTCTTGTAGGTTCTTTTTCATCCTTGTTTACTCCCTTTCTCACAGTTTTTCCTTGCAATTCCTCTTTTTACCCCCTTTTGTGTTTTTCTCTCTGTCTTGCTCAGAGTAAAAGTCTGACGAGAAAAAATCTTGCTGGTCCCCAAAAGTGAGTGCCTGCAGGCCCCCACATGCAGCCACTGGCTCAAATTAAGCACGGAGGCTATTCATCATAAATGCCAGAAAGTACCTTCTATGAAGTTTACAGGCTATGTAAATGACTTAAATTTAGTCACTGAATATACACTTATCTTACGTGCATAACCTGAGAATGAGTTTGGCCCTCCTAGACATACAATGGAAGCCCCTCCATCAAATTATCAGTTATAACGAGACATTGGTGTGCCTGTGTGTTGGGAAATCATATAGACAGTAGTTACAATAAAGGGAGAATCTACTGATTTTATTCTCCAAAAGAATTACAAACTTCCCATGTTTGAAAATTACAGTATATGACTCTTATAAAGCCCACTGTGGGAAGGAGGAGTGATTGTACACGATAAAAGCTTTTAAAAGAAGGGTGTGCCATTCAACACTTAAAAATCTCTCTCAGAACTCATACATAAAGAACTCCTGCATGATTTATGATTTCTTGTGGTATGATAATTCAGTAAACACATTTGAAATCTTGAGCAACGGAAGTGTTACTTTTTATTCAGCAAGAGATGTTTTTGTTGTTTTTTTAAAGAAAGGAGCATCACTATGGCAGCGTCTTCATCAAATACCTAGACTTAAGACAGTACTTTAGAGTTTCCTAATCAATAACATGTCATCTTACAACCTCTAGTAATTCTGCTTAAGAGAGTTGCTCATTAACGAGTTTACAACATTTATGCCAAAAGGTGGCCTTTGACTGGGGAGAATTTCTACCTGCTGGAGAACATGTTGGACGTTTTAAGGTCGAATCTGGCCAGCGCATGCGCTGCTCTGCGAGCCATGCTGTATTGGATATGTACTTGAAGCCCCGCCAACTCCCCGCGCATATTTGTCAAACCCGACACGAAGGTATTGGAGCGCTTTACTGAGCAGTTCTCCAGTTCCAAAGTGGCAGTTCGGTGCGCTTTGATCCTCGGCTCAGATTACCTGTAAAGGGCGTGCTTTCACCCCCAGTTTAACGTGGCTCTCGCTCATTTGCTTTTCTCCCCCTGGCGGCCACATTGCTTGGTCTATTGTTTGATTCCCTATGCCCTCCATGCCCCTTCTGCAACCACACCATCATTTTTGCTTCCCCACCCTTGCAAGCTCAATCTTCCTTCCCCCACACCTCCCCATCTGTGTTCCTTCTGCTATCTTCTGTTTGCAACCCCCTCCCCCCCCCCCCCACACACACACACACACACACACTTTTAAACAAGCATTTAGAATGCAAAAAGGTCTCGCATTTGCGAGAGTTTACACTATTGGCATTTTAAATAACAATGCCTTTCATTTAAAATTTTAAAAAACAAAACATAAATAAAAGGCTCTGTCATTTACAATGCCAATAGCTCAAACTCGCGCAAACTCGAGACCTACAGCATTGCAAATGCTTGTTGTAATAAGCCACTGTGATCATTTTTTGTACATTGGTGATCCGAGCCCCTGAGCAACACAACATCTGAACATGCAACACTGCAAACAAAATCAACTGTCCAGGGAACCGCCAAGAAAGGCAGTTTCACAATAAGGAGTGTACCATTATGGTACACAAGGCTGTACATCATGCATACACTATACACACTTCAAGCAAGTAGATATAATCTGATCATCCATGTCCCGCATTTATATTTTTGAAACATGGGTAACCGATTGCCTACGGTTCTGCACATTTCATAAAACTGACAATTCATGAAATGTTAGCGTATGGGGTTTTATTGTAGGGTGTATTTTCCCACGAAAAATTGGAATATTTTCCCAGAGGATTACATTGACAGCATTTGAAATGTTGCTATTACACATACTCCAAACTTAAGAATTTTGTGGAGTTATAATTTTGAAAACTTCTTACTTGTATGGTCCAGTGCATAAGGCTTTCATCAATGGTCCAACCAGCCCAGCAAAATGCTGGAATTCTGCAGATTTCTTATATTAAACAATCCCCTCCTGCACAAAGCTCGATTTTTAGTCCCACTCTAACTGATCTTTACAATGATACAACCGTTTAAGAAGCATGGAGGAAGCAAACAAACCAATGCCACTGGAAGGGGGCATTGTATGATTTAACAGACCCTACCTACAGTAAGCGACTGAATTTAATTTATTGTTAGGTTTTGTCTGGCTTACTATTTACTAATGCTAATCACGTCACACTGAAATAATACAACAAATAAAAAACTGCCAACTTTGTTTTTGAATAAATCGCTTTAGGCAAAAGGGGAATGTTATTCAGTGAAAAGCCACATGCAGAGCTTCTGACTCATTTCAGGGTCACACAATTTAATAAAGGGGTAAATGGAGTAGCCAGGGATATAGACATTAATTTTCTAGTGCACTTTTGTACACGATGCTTCCCATCAAAGAGTATTACATAGGAATAATGTGCTGTTCAAGTGAGTGGAACTAAATCTAAACTTGTGCCTATTGTTTAGGAATTTAAATGTAGATGCCTACCTGTTAATAACATTCGTGGTAAAGCAAAAGCTTTAAGGCGTTATGCTAGGGTTTCAGAAAAGCTGGGAAGGCGGAACGAACATAAATAAATGACAGCATGAAGGATAAATAAATAATAAATAAGTCTATTTGATGAAAGTGAGCAAGCGAAAATATAACCAGAAACGCACCTACTGAAATAAAAATGTAATTCGTGCTAGGCTGAAGCTTATATGGCTGGAGTGTTAGAGAAGAATCCGCAACAACAGCAGGAGCAGTGCCACGTTTTTCTGATAACCGCTGATTGGGTAAGTGATTCCAATACAGTGTTTTTGGATATACATGTATTTTTGTGGATATCAGGTAAATAAAGCAAGGCCCTCATCAACCAGTAGCAGACACCCTGGCTTGTTGCTTGTTTCTTCTTTCTAACAATGGGGTATGGAGCCTGCCATGGGTCACAGACTGCAGTCCAAGGATCAAGTAAGAAAACTGATACAGGTCAGGTTTATGTATTAACTGTACACCCAGGTGGAAAAGAAGTGGTAATCTGATACCGAAAGGGAAGAGCAAGATGCAGTGTTTGAGCAGTGACAGAACAAGGAGAGCTGTTTTAGGGGACAGAAAAAATATAAAACACTGTTTTAAAGAGTGCTCATCATACAGGGTGTACACAGTATCTAGAGAGGGCAGTGGAATTTCAAGGAGCGAACACAACTACCCATGAGGGAAAGCAGAATTCACAGCACACAAAGGGAGTTAGCCGGGCAAACTGAGTTAGAAGAAGACTGCCAGGAGACATCTAGAGTACAGCTTAGGTGCCTAAAAGTTACAGTCATTCAATTGATGGCTAGCCCTGAATCCAGGAATTATGCGACAAACTGCAGCTCTGAGGCACAACTCTCCAAAATCCTCCTCAGTTTTTACGTCCAGCCTAGGCAGCGCATTCTCCGTCTATTCGAGATATGCTGTATTCATTATGTTAGCCTTCATTCCACCCCTTGCTGCTGATTGGTTAATGTGCATGTCGTTCTGAAAAGCTTGCTTCTATGTGGTTTCTTTTACTTACATGTTCCTCCTTCTCGCATCTAGTTCCCTTCTCTGAAGTTTTGGTCTAATACTTGAAACTTGTCTATGTAGTGTTTTTCCGTTTGTGCACTCCTTTTTAGGTCTCGGCAACGAGAACTATTGTCGCCTAGTAAGCTAGCAAGGGACTACAGAGAGGTGGACGAGCCGACCAGGGTCTGTGGACGCGCACAAAGGCAGGCAGGCAGGCATGCGCCAGACACACACACACACACAGACAGACACACGCACGCATGCATGCATGCACACGCACACACACACACACACACACTCTCACACTCTCTCTCTCTCTCTGCCGCCCCCCCCCCCCCCACCACTCACCGGGCTCTTTCCCTCCGCATCGGGTCAGTCACGGCAGAAGGCAGACTCGTGTCTTCTCCGGCGATCTTCAGCTGATGTGCACGCCCACGCTGCGTCGTGCGCGCCCACCACGCTGTTTCGCGCCCGTTGATCCTCAGCTTGTGATTACTACTCCTTCTAACCCGGATTCTAAACTACTATTTCTTGGTTCTCTAACTCCACTCTGTTGATTCCTAACAAACTGATTCTCAGCACATTTCACAGTCTCGCTTTTGCTTCTCATAAATACAATAAGATTATTTTAAGCAATGTCTACCCTTCTTTTGGTTCTGTGCCTATTATGCTTCTGACTATAGAGTTTTAGAAAGTGTGGTGGAAGATTCAATGATATCAGCGGCGTGCACAGTGCAGAGTGAGTGTGCAGAGTAGTGAGTGTGCAGAGTAGTGAGTGTGCAGAGTAGTGAGTGTGCAGAGTAGTGAGTGTGCAGAGTAGTGAGTGTGCAGAGTAGTGAGTGTGCAGAGTAGTGAGTGCAGAGTAGTGAGTGCAGAGGAGTGAGTGCAGAGTAGTGAGTGCAGAGGAGTGAGTGTGCAGAGGAGTGAGTGTGCAGAGGAGTGAGTGTGCAGAGGAGTGAGTGTGCAGAGGAGTGAGTGTGCAGAGGAGTGAGTGTGCAGAGGAGTGAGTGTGCAGAGGAGTGAGTGTGCAGAGGAGTGAGTGTGCAGAGTAGTGAGTGCAGAGTGAGTGTGCAGAGTAGTGAGTGCACTACTCTGCACTCACTACTCTGCACTAGTGAGTGCAGAGTAGTGAGTGCAGAGTAGTGAGTGCAGAGTGAGTGTGCAGAGTAGTGAGTGCAGAGTAGTGAGTGCACTACTCTGCACACACTACTCTGCACTCACTACTCTGCACTCACTACTCTGCACTCACTACTCTGCACTCACTACTCTGCACTCACTACTCTGCACTCACTACTCTGGTAGTGAGTGCAGAGTAGTGAGTGCAGAGTAGTGAGTGCAGAGTAGTGAGTGCAGAGTAGTGAGTGCAGAGTAGTGAGTTCAGAGTAGTGAGTAGTGAGTGCAGAGTAGTGAGTGCAGAGTAGTGAGTAGTGAGTGCAGAGTAGTGAGTGCAGAGTAGTGAGTGCAGAGTAGTGAGTGCAGAGTAGTGAGTGCAGAGTGGTGAGTAGTGAGTGCAGAGTGGTGAGTAGTGAGTGCAGAGTGGTGAGTAGTGAGTGCAGAGTGGTGAGTAGTGAGTGCAGAGTGGTGAGTAGTGAGTGCAGAGTGGTGAGTAGTGAGTGCAGAGTAGTGAGTGCAGAGTAGTGAGTAGTGAGTGCAGAGTAGTGAGTGCAGAGTAGTGAGTGCAGAGTAGTGAGTGCAGAGTAGTGAGTGCAGAGTAGTGAGTAGTGAGTGCAGAGTAGTGAGTGCAGAGTGCAGAGTAGTGAGTGCAGAGTGCAGTGCAGTGCAGGTGAGTGCAGTGCAGTGCAGGTGAGTGCAGTGCAGTGCAGGTGAGTGCAGTGCAGTGCAGGTGAGTGCAGTGCAGTGCAGGTGAGTGCAGTGCAGTGCAGGTGAGTGCAGTGCAGTGCAGGTGAGTGCAGTGCAGGTGAGTGCAGTGCAGGTGAGTGCAGTGCAGGTGAGTGCAGTGCAGTGCAGGTGAGTGCAGTGCAGGTGAGTGCAGTGCAGGTGAGTGCAGTGCAGGTGAGTGCAGTGCAGTGCAGGTGAGTGCAGTGCAGAGCAGGTGAGTGCAGTGCAGTGCAGGTGAGTGCAGAGCAGGTGAGTGCAGTGCAGTGCAGGTGAGTGCAGAGCAGGTGAGTGCAGTGCAGGTGAGTGCAGTGGAGTGCAGTGCAGGTGAGTGCAGTGCAGTGCAGGGGAGTGCAGTGCAGTGCAGGGGAGTGCAGTGCAGGTGAGTGCAGTGCAGTGCAGGTGAGTGCAGTGCAGGTGAGTGCAGTGCAGTGCAGGTGAGTGCAGAGCAGGTGAGTGCAGTGCAGTGCAGTACAGGTGAGTGCAGTGCAGGTGAGTGCAGTGCAGTGCAGGTGAGTGCAGTGCAGGTGAATGCAGTGCAGGTGAGTGCAGTGCAGGTGAGTGCAGGTGAGTGCAGTGCAGTGCAGGTGAGTGCAGTGCAGGTGAGTGCAGTGCAGTGCAGGTGAGTGCAGGTGAGTGCAGTGCAGGTGAGTGCAGGTGAGTGCAGTGCTGGTGAGTGCGGTGCAGGTGAGTGCAGTGCAGGTGAGTGCGGTGCAGGTGAGTGTGGTGCAGGTGAGTGTGGTGCAGGTGAGTGCAGTGCAGGTGAGTGCAGTGCAGTGCAGGTGAGTGCAGTGCAGGTGAGTGCAGTGCTGGTGAGTGCAGTGCTGGTGAGTGCAGTGCAGTGCGGTGAGTGCAGTGCAGTGCAGTGAGTGCAGTGCAGGTGAGTGCAGTGCAGGTGAGTGCAGTGCAGGTGAGTGCAGTGCAGGTGAGTGCAGTGCAGTGCAGGTGAGTGCAGTGCAGGTGAGTGCAGTGCAGGTGAGTGCAGTGCAGGTGAGTGCAGTGCAGGTGAGTGCAGTGCAGGTGAGTGCAGTGCAGGTGAGTGCAGTGCAGGTGAGTGCAGTGCAGGTGAGTGCAGTGCAGTGCAGGTGAGTGCAGTGCAGGTGAGTGCAGGTGAGTGCAGTGCAGGTGAGTGCAGTGCAGGTGAGTGCAGTGCAGGTGAGTGCAGTGCAGGTGAGTGCAGTGCAGTGCAGGTGAGTGCAGTGCAGGTGAGTGCAGGTGAGTGCAGTGCAGGTGAGTGCAGTGCAGGTGAGTGCAGTGCAGTGCAGGTGAGTGCAGTGCAGGTGAGTGCAGTGCAGTTCAGGTGAGTGCAGTGCAGTGCAGGTGAGTGCAGTGCAATGCAGGTGAGTGCAGTGCAATGCAGGTGAGTGCAGTGCAGTGCAGGTGAGTGCAGTGCAGTGCAGGTGAGTGCAGTGCAGTGCAGGTGAGTGCAGTGCAGGTGAGTGCAGTGCAGGTGAGTGCAGTGCAGTGCAGGTGAGTGCAGTGCAGTGCAGGTGAGTGCAGTGCAGTGCAGGTGAGTGCAGTGCAGGTGAGTGCAGTGCAGGTGAGTGCAGTGCAGGTGAGTGCAGTGCAGGTGAGTGCAGTGCAGTGCAGGTGAGTGCAGTTGAGTGCAGAGTGGTGTGTATTGACAATGTAAATGACAATGCCATTTATTTATGATTTAAAGAAAAAAAAAGAAATGTCATGAGCAATGCCACTAGCTCTACCTTTAATGATGCCGAGACCATTGCATTGTAAATGCTTGTTTGTTGTTGCAGCGTGCACATGCACACTGCTCGCGTTACACCTTGGATGCGTGTTAAACTTCGGCGCCCGTGCACCTCCCCCTCTATTCGTTCCATCCCTGACCAGCTTTTATGTTCTCCTAGCCCCTACAAACCGTTCTTCCATTGGCGCTCCCGCCAGTCCAGCAGCAGGCCTATGAAATAGTTTATTTTCTTGGTCCTATTTCGCACCCTGTCATTACCATTTCGGAGCCTAGTGAGGGGTGCGTGTTTATGAAAGATTCGTATGCTCATTGTCTTTTGCCAAACAAATCTTTAAGATTATAAGAGACAGCAGTCCCTTCAACAAGTATAAAACTAAGGCTAAACAGAGCCATATTGAGATCTGTGTCAAAAATCACTAAGGGGAAAAACAATATATTTATTTAACGCACAAATATATAACACAAACCAAAATCCATATACAAAAATACAGTGGGTAAAAAGTTGGAAAGCAGCAGATTCCCATACCTCAGGCATTTACATATGTAGTAACTCCGTCAATAATTGCATATTAAAAACAGGCACAATACAGAGAAACATCTTGTGCTCCACATAAATCCGAATGAAACTGTTTGGAGTCAAGATGCAAGTCGACGAAGTTTCGATCCCAACTAAGATAGGGGGATCATCATCAGATCTCAATACGGCTCTGTGTAACATTGGTTCTATCCTTGTTGGAGGGACTGCTGTCTCTTATAATACATTGCTTACCCTTGGTCCCTCTCAACTAATAGGTTTCCCTTGTTTCACTACAAAAACAAATCTTTAGTGCCATAATCGATGTGGTTAAAAAAAAAAGTGCACTCAAGCATTATTTGCGCGATAATTCTGTATTACTATCCATGCTGTGCTTTGGTTGGTCCTGGTTATGTTGGACCAGTTCTAAGATGGCTGTGCTCTGTGTTTAGGACTAGTGTGGCATTAAATTCAAACAGAAGCACACCAGTGGCTTCGCGTTGTAGATCATGTCTCAGATTGTATAAAAAAATAATCCATCTTGGAATATGCACATCTCTCAGGTGTGACATGGTAGTTTGTTAATTCATAGTATCTCTAATGTATATAATTTTAAATGAGCTTCATTTTCCTGTAATGCCCTGGTATTGCAAGTCATACTTCTCTGATTGGAGCCTTGCAGTCAGAATATATTTGAACACGTTGAGTGTTGCTGACATTCATTGTACACTATACTTTTCGCAACTTTGGGATATTACTTGCAGTCCGCTCTAAACAACTTTCACATTCCTTACATGGCAGAACTGTTTGCCTTCTAGTGGGTAATATCTACAGCTATAATATACGGAAGGTGCATTGCCCGTACGTGGGCTTGTATTGTGATGAGCAGGGAATTAATCCTACTCTTCCTCCACTTATGCAATGCGCAGGTTTAGATCCTGGTTCAAGATGGCGGCTGATGAAGCATGGTAAGTGAAGAATGGCCACTACATCTTGGGGGTCACGCTGTGGGTCTGCGCTTTAAAAAAAGTGAAAGGTGAGGGTAATACGTTGAGGGTGGGAGAGTGTCCTTGGGGAGGGTAGTTGTATGCAAAGAGGTTCATCTCTTAATGTAAAGACTTGGGCTCATGGGGGTGGGAAGCTCTATGAATTATTGTATTTTGAGTGTAGGAAGAGGGCTTGCATTAAGAAGGATTGAAGTGAAGGACAGTCATAGGTGTGAGACTGTGTGTCTGATTCCGATGACAGCATAGTCTCCCCTTTTCACTAGGATTCCTGCAGCATCTATATTCATTGCCTTGTCATTCTGTATGTAGTAAGATTATACCCCCCAGAATCTTCTATGGGGTGCAATGGAACATGCAGCACCAACACTGATATACGTGTGTGCGGAGGACAGCTGGGATCAAACTTGGCAACTTGTCAGAAAACAATTGTTTTGTAATGTTTTCATAAATTAGTCCTTTGTTTGTGAAACACTGTCCCAGTCTAGATACTTTAATGTGGTAGCAGTCTCGTTAAATCATGCCACCCCACCTTTCAGTCCATTAATGGCAATAAGATGTGCCCTTTGTCTACGCTACCCTCACTCATGTTTTTTTAAACAGCTAAATATACTTGACCTCTCTTTAGAAAACTGCAAGTTCGCTACATGTTAGCTCTTCTGCACGATGCAGCAGCTTTATGCATTCCATAAACTGCATTCTAGCAGAAGCCAAGCTAAGACGTTTAGCATGTGCTTGTGGTATACAGGCGTCCGGCCAGGGGTAGAAAGAGCTATAAAAATAACATACCATGCAAACGAGAGGACATTAAGGCGGGCTTGGTGTTCTGAGAATAAGGTGTCTGAGAAGATGTGAAGTGTTTGAGTATGGCGAAACATGACCTTATTCCAGAGGTTGTCTTTCTGTATCTCGATGAAAGTGGCCCTTTGTCCCAGCATTGAGGACTGAAGCTTGACTTTCCAGCCGTTGGTATATGCACTACACCCTCAAGGTAATGACAGAGTCATGGGCTGGCTTGGTGGAATTTAAAGGTTAATATTAAATAGTATTTGTCCTTAGACTGTGTCATGCTCCTTTAGGTATCAAACTGTATTGTTCAGTTAATAAAAACCATAACAATCATTTATTACATTAGAACATAAAACACAATAAAAGGAATTCCTTGTTAAGAGAAGGTCATGCTCCTAGATAGGCATACTACCACTACATTTTTGTTGTTCCCTGTGCCTACCTGGCATAGTAACAGACTTTACATATTCGTATGTGCTGTTAACTTTATGGATGCCTTAAGACGTTGTTGGTGTATGATTTGTAAGCATTGTACTCTTATTGGAAAGGATTTGTTATTCAATAAGCGACTTGCTTCAGTACAATCACATGTATTCGGGGCATGTTTCAGCGGCCACCGTATACAACTGCCACTTATTTGTATAAGTAATGAGATCGAAAACCAAAATATTCACTTTTTTTAAACCTTTGCTTTTGATGGCTTCTCACACACTTATTGTGTATGAGCTTCTCATAAGACATTACAACGTTGTTTTAGTCAGTGTTATGGCACTAGATAAAGGATGTAGGGAAGTTGGCTGTGAGTTGCATTTTCAAACTTTTTTTTACTTGTTCTGTTAGTCTCCTCGATGAGCACCGTGTGCTGACAGTTATTGGCCGTATTGGTCAAGAGACCCATCCATTGCACAAGAACAGCACATGTTGCTGATGAGGACATACGAGAGCAACCTGTGAGTAAGACAGTTGTGTAACAAGATAAAGAGCGACGATTAGAAGAGACGGAATGACAGGTGTTATGAGGTGTGTGAGGCTGTTGGATCTGAGTCATGCGGAGTCAAAGGTCTGGCCTGGTAATAAGGGGCTATCTGGAAGTGTGCGGCATAAAAACAGATTCAGGCTGTAGAGTCCCGGATTTTTAATACAAAAAAAATATTGTATATGTCTTCCGCCTAAAGTTGCCTCTGCTTCAATATAAGCAATGCGAACAAGACATTACCCGATTTTTTGTTTAAATCTCCAGCCCCACGTTTAAAAGGCTAGTATGTAGGATGACTCTGGGAGCGGTTTTGTCAGGCACATAGCAGGCCTTGAAGGATGTCGTAAAGCTTGTGCATTAGAATATGGTTGAAATTATTATGGAACCACGTAGTCATTGCATAATGTGAGCATTGTACAGCAAGGAATTATTTCTACGCTCTAGCCCACATTTGTTTTTTCATTTGCAGTTGGTAAGATTGAAATGATTGTTAAAAAATACGAAGACATTTTGTCAGCAACTAAGCTTTGTCAATACTTGTGCTTACAGTCGCAGAAATAAAGAAGCATTGTAATGCATTAACATGCGTTTGTGCGCTCGCAAGTAGATCGATCAGGTAGTAGGAACGCGAGGGGCAGGATCTGGCACTGGGAGAGGCAAAGAGCTGAGCCTGGTACTGTCTGGGGAAGGTAGGAGCAAGGGACGGGGCTGTTTCTGACACTTGTCTGATGCGGAGAGGATCTGTGGCTGTAGCAGGCACTGAACTGGGATGGAAGACAAGTGCCGGTCTCGCTGGCTGCCAGCGATCTGCCAGGGCTCTTCTAAAGGACAGCCCCTGTCAAACAACTGCGTCTTTCATGTCTAAAGGGGGCGTCACTTGCTCGTTGACCTCTCAGTGTGCAGGTGCTGTTACCGCTTACACTGCACCCTGTGTGCCAAGCTTCTGCCACCCTCCCCTCCTCCCGGCTCTCACCGTAGGGCCGCGGCTGCCCTGCGCCGCTGGTTCAGCAGGAAGAGCACCAAGGCAGCGGCACCGGCCAAGGTGTAGTTCCGCGGAGTCAGGTACTTGCTGTAACCCGCCATGTCCGGCCTGTGCTGCTGTCAGGAGATGAAGGAGGAACCGGCAGCGCAGAGCATGCTGGGAGCGGCGCCTGCCCCGCCCGCGGCTCCGCCCTCTGCAGGGAGCGGCCCCGCCTCCATCTTACGCTCAGGCCGCTGTCTGCTGGGGTTTGTTTCCTCCGCCTTCTCGCGCTGCCTCCTATGCTGTCCCCGACCTTATTTCTAAGCGTCTCTGTTACGCCCTTTTCATACACACTACTGGGAGGACTTCAGTACAGCGCCTGCCAGTTCACGCCCCCTCGACAATAACCTTTAGCGTCACCTAAAAAGATACATTTGAGACAGAACAGTTAAATGGAGTGCTGACGTTTTTGGATGGAGAAAGTTAAAAAGAGAAAGATACTTTTTGACCAAAAGAAGGGATACTGCCCACACTAAGAGGAACATGTGTATGTATGCCAGTTCTCACCACTGAGCCTGCTTCACCTCAAAAACTTGGAAAAACAAGGTGATGGAAGAAATGCTTACATTAGCCTCAGCCGCCAGTATAAACTCTGATCCGCATTACGGACCATACCTGAGCCCTAATAAAGGGAAAATTGATTTTGGGTTGCTTGAGTTCAAGTTCAGGGAGGACTTGGGCAGTTCAGACTGGACTGTTCCCATCAGAGCAGGATCAAGACTGATTTGACATGGGTGAGTCGAAAGTGATGTGGCATGAAACGCGGCTGAGTAATTAATTGCTAGTGGCTGAGATTAAATCAAGCATTACATCTCTAATATGGGCGAAACCGGTCTTGGGCTGCTTGTGTTTAGTTCAGGGAGGAATTGGCCAGGTAGTTCAGGCTGGGCTGTGCCCATTGAACCAAGATTGAGACTGATTTGTCTCAGTTCAAACTGAGGTAGCATGGCGTGCAATATAACAGTGGACTGGAATGCAGCCCCATGTAATTACCATTGGCTGAGACTAGTTCATGCATTCCACTTTTCGCTTTTGGTATACTTCAGTATGATGCTCTAAGTGGGACTGTTATGCCCAGGTGTGGGTCCCCTGCACACTGGGTCACTGGAACCAGGCTACACAACACTGATGAGCCCTAATAAGGGGGGAAACAGTCATGGGTTGCTTGTGTTCTGTCAGGGCTTTAAGCTGGATGTTACATGTCAGAGATTTAGCTCCTGTGTATATATTTCACATGTTTTACTTAATTTTGAATTCCCTAAGAGTGTTAGCTTTTTCCAAGATGTTGTGTTGCTTTATGTTTCATGTAGCATATTAATCTTGTATAATGTTAATGTTGAACTGAAAGGCCCCCATGTGTTTATAACATGAAAGATTGAGACATTATGAAGACCCCTACCCCTTTCAAGGCCTCAGTAATGTTTAATTTACAGTCTCACAATTTCAGAATTGAAATATTTTCAATATTATTTACAACAAAATCACTGTTACTCATTTCTCTTAAACACCTAACAACCACTGGCAAAACCAATAGTCCTGGCTGGTTTGAGTGTATTTCAGTTTTTGTGTTATATATCTGGATGCAATAACAGAAAGCTCAGAGAGGAACCAAAATATTGGTCCATTGGCACACTATGGGAGTTACACAAATTTAGCTTACATGTTTATGCCACGCTTTTAATTACACTTTTAGAGACCCCCTTATTTTTCATCCCTCTTAAAGCCCTTGTTCCGGTTCAGGAAGAATATTTGTTTAGGACTGTTCCTATTGGAGCAAAATCAAGTCTTATTTGCATACGTCTCGATCCAAACTCAAGTGACAAGGTGTGCAAAATAGCGATGGACTGAAATATGGCTGAGTAGTTACTAGTGTCTAAGATTGATTCAAACCTTCCACCCATCACATTTTTGTATACTTCAGTGTGACGGCCTAAGTGGGACAGTAAGCCCAGACATAGGTCCTGCACACATTGTGTCACAGGAACTAGGCTATACAAAACTGATGAACACTAATAAGGCGAAAACTGGTCTAGGGTTTCTTGTGTTCCTATTCATAGTGGACCTAGGCTGGCAGTTCAGGCTGGACTGTTCCTATTGGAACAGGATTGAGACTGATTTGCATAAGGCTGGCATAGTGTGCAAAATAACAATGGACTAGAGTGTGATCCCAGTAGTTACCAGTGGCTGAGATTAATTCAGGCATTACACCCATCACTTTTTGGTATACTTCAGTGTGACCTCATATATTGTTGGCAGCTGCACCTCGTACAACCAACTTTTTCCCCTCATCTCTAATCCTGGATGTTTTGTATGTCTCTTTTAAGCAGACCATCTGAGACGTCAATGCTTTGACACCGGTTTGGACTGGGGAGTATCCTCTCTTTATCCAGCCCGTCCTCTGGGATGGACCCCAGAGTCGTCCCAACCCTTTTCTTAGGGTATTTAAGGGCTCCCTGGTGGGTGGGTCCTCAGATTTGTCGTGGGACCAGACTCATCCCTGAAATATGTTGCTCTTCAATCCTCAGGACACTTGGACTTCGTTGAACTTCTACTGGAACTGAGACTGCACCAAGGAAGACTCCTGCTGCTCCTATTCTCGCTGTTCTTCAAGTCCTCTGCGTTATCTGTCTCTGTGCTTCATTTAGGTTCTCCAAAAGGACTGTGGGCATCAAGGACACCTGATGAAATCACCCTTGGAGTGAAGGAGTCACAAAATCCTCTCTTATAATTTTTAAAAGTATATCTGTTTTAGGTTTTAATTGATTTTCCCTTGTTAGAGGTATCCAGGCCCAGATCTTGTATTAAGTTGAAATCTCCTCCCATAATTATAAACCCATGTGCATTCACCAGCAGATCATATACCTGTTTCAGGACCACACAGTCATCCCCAATTGGCCTATAATAGTTAAGCAGGACGTCAGCTATCCCATTAACTAAGACTTCTATCCCAATCCACCTAGCTCCCTCATCCTGAATCACCATGCCCACCTCCCATTCTAGCTCTGCAGATAAAAGAATAGCCACTCCACGTACTGCCGCATGAGCCGAAGCCAAGTATGCTTGGGCATATTTCTTGGGGAGTGTAAAGTTGGGAGAGTTAGCTTTAAGATGTGTCTCCTGCAAAAAAAACACCTGTGGGGAGAAGGATTCTAGCCATTTTAACATTGCTCCTTTTTTTTGTACGTTCAAAAAACCATTCACATTACATGAAATTACCTTCAGCAGTTGTGCCATTCTTCAATCTAATTATACCATTAAAGAAAGTCTTCTATATTCTCTCATATGTCTATTTGCCAGTTGTACCAGCTCTATTAATACAGTTATATATAACCCCTTGATGACAGACATACTGCCAAATTCACCTGAATTTAACCATGTTGCCAATCAACCCATTATCCCAAGTTTGTCCGCTACCTATACACTCATTTTTTTAATGCTACACCCTTCTTCTCCCCCACCGCTGCCGGACTGTCTGTGGAGTGAGGTAGCCCTTTCCTCACATCCGCAGCCTCCCTCCAACAACAAGGTGCCTTGAATTGGCACCCAGGAGCACGCCCCTCCCCACCCCCAACCCCCTTCACCTCTATGAGCGAAGCCATTTAGGTAATTAAGCCCTGGGGTATTTGTAACATAAAGTGCTTTAAAAAAACTTACCAAAAAACTGTGCTTGAGATGAATGAGAGAGTAGAATTCTCATCTTACCTTTAAATATAACTATCTGGTACCCTTATCAGAGTGCGAGCCATCAAGAGGGGTCATATCCCCAACACTATGATTTGCTTACAACGATGATCCCGTTATAAATTGTATTGTATTGTAATTGCATTTATATAGCGCTTACTACCCCTGACGAGGCGTCAAAGCGCTTTTTCGGCGGGTAGCACGCTACTCCGGGACCCACAGAGGATTAGTGTTGAATTAGTATAGTGAAACATGCAAGTACATTTTAAGTGGTGGATAGGTTAATCAGGGGATCGGTGTAGTAAAAAGAGGTGTCAGATGATGCAAGGAGGGGTAGAGCAGGAGAAAGTCTAGAAAAGGTTATTTCAGCGATCATAGTAGTGGTATGGGGTTTGGGATAAATGAGAGAGTAGATGTAGATGATATATTGATAGATCTATAGGATGAGAGATAGGGTAGTGCATTAGAAGGAGTAGTAGAAAGAAGTTTGAGATGAGTCAGAAGGTTGGGCTAGAAGATATATTGAGCGAAGTATAGGCTGAGAAATAGGCTAGTGCATTGGGAAATGCTAAATTAGAAGAAAGTGATAAATATATGTTATGTTATGGAGGCAGAGTTATCATTACATTCATATATATTATTGATAACGTTAACATACAACTAAGGCATCTTGTAAAGGACACTACCCAATGTCACTGGTATGTCACTTATGATAATACAATGGAAAACATTCATGACCGTGATAAGGAAATGTTTCAGCTCATGAATATAATAGCTATGACATTCATCGCCCCACCTCTGTTAGTGCAAGAGAAGTGGAAGTTTGACTGGGGAGACCAGCAGGGAGTGGTGTGGCTCACTGGTTAGAGGCGGCAGACCCGGAAGCAGGAGTCGGCCCGGGACCAGGGTTCAATTCCTGACGCGGCAGGGTCGTGGACCAGGGTCAGCGGACTCGATAATTCTCGCCTCGGTGCCTACTCTAACCAGGGGTCCCACTCGGCAACTCTGGGCATTAGCTTGCCTAATCTCCACAACGGCCCCATCAACGCCGGGGATGCCTGGCTTCACGGTGCACAGACATAATATCGACTCCAAAATATCGTTTGGACATAATATCGACTCCAAAATATCGTTTGGAGAAAATATCGACAGGACAGAATATAGACAGCCAAAATATCGTTTTTAAGGTAAGTGAAGTAATATCGTTTTTAAGGTAAGTGAAGTAATATCGTTTTTATTTTTAGGGTTCAGGGTCAGTTTTGGGTTTTTGGGTAAAGGGGTATTTTTAGGGTTCAGGGTCAGTTTTGGGTTTTTGGGTAAAGGGGTATTTTTAGGGTTCAGGGTCAGTTTTGGGTTTTTGGGTAAAGGGGTATTTTTAGGGTTCAGGGTCAGTTTTCAGTTTTTGGGTAAAGGGGTATTTTTTGGGTTCAGGGTCAGTTTTCAGTTTTTGGGTAAAGGGGTATTTTTAGGGTTCAGGGTCAGTTTTCAGTTTTTGGGTATTATTTTATTATATTTTATTACTATATATATATGTTTAATAAATATGAAATAAAAAAATATTTATTTAACTTTCATTAATTATTTAATTATTATAAGTTAATTTAAGTAATTTTAAGTATATTGTAGTAATTAATTATTAATATTAATTTAATTTAACACTGTTTTTAGTAAATACGATATTTTTTACAACTATATTTTTGTAAACGATATTTTTAACTCGATATTTTTGTACTTACCTGTTTGTAGATAGAAACTCGATATTTTGACTGTCGATATTTTCTCAACGATATTTGTGATGGTCGATATTCTGTCCGTCGATATTCTTTCAGTGATCCTGGCTTCACCTTGGGGACTCCCAGTAGGGACCATCCCACAGGGAAAGCCAGGACGGGTTCCCCAGCGGTATACCGCGCCAGGATACTCCGGTAGTAATTGAGCGCGTTACAAAACAGCTTATAACATAAATATATAGATCCATAAGTACATTGAAAGTATATAGATACATAAAAGAAGTAAGTATATTTAGATTAAATATATTGATAGAGGCACAGGATGAGACATAGGGTAGTGCATTGGATATGCTTTTTCAGGAGAAAAGTAACAGACACACAGATCCAAGTACATGGAAGGTACATAGATGTACAATGGAAGTATGTACATGTAGACCAAAAATGATTTTTATTTATTGATGAATATTATTATTTTTTGTTGTTGTTTTTTTGTTTTCTTCTCTTAACAACATAATTGTTTTACATGTTTTATAAAGTAATACACAAAGATAGGTACATATCTATAGTGAAAACAAATGCTTATATACAGAGGGATATGCTGTAAATTTCTATTTCCGTATGGTGCTTATGTGGGGAAGAGCCAGATCTTGAGTAGTTTTCTGAAGATAAGGTGGTTGTCGGTGGATCTTATGTTGGGGGGTAAAGAGTTCCATAGTTTGGCTGCTTGAACAGAGAAGGATGTGCCACCCATTGTTTTTTTCTTGTATGGTGGGATTTTGAGGCGAGATGCTCATATAGAGCGTAGGTTCCTTTGTTGAATGTGTTTGGTGATTTTATTCCTGATGAAGAGTAGTCCTATTCCATGTATTGCTTTGTGGGTAATACAAAGCAGCTTGAACGTGGATCTTCTGGCAACCGGTAACCAATGCAGGGCTTTCAAGGCAGGGGAGATGTGGTCTCGTGGTTTGATATGCAAGAGTAGTCTGGCAGCCGAGTTCTGAATCCGTTGTAGTCTTTTCATGGTCGTTAAAGGTGATCCGTGGTAGAGGCTATTGGTGTAATCGAGTTTGGATAGAACAAGGGAGATGGTAGCTTGGACCTTGTGTGGAAATCCTAGATGAGGGAAAATTTGTCGCAGCGTTTTTATAGTAGCAAAGCTTGATCTTGCTAGTTTATTCACTAGGACATTCATCGATAGGTTGGAGTCCATGGTCATTCCCAGGTTTCTTACTTCCTTCGATACTTTAGGCAGTGATCCCAGTTCATCAGGCCATGCGGCAAGTGGGTTGTAATTTTTCCAGTCGCCACACATGAGTATTTCAGTTTTTGAAGCATTCAATTTGAGATGGCTCCAAGTCATCCACTGATCCACGGCTCTGAGACAGCTGAAAATTGGTGATTTTCCAATGTCTTTGTGTCAGGACCCGAACCCTGGGTTCCATCCTCTGCTGCCCCACAACGATGCAAATGGGACCAGATGCTGTTGGGAACACTTGGGCAAAGAAGGTGCGCTCCTGGAGACTTAAGATGGCCGCCGCGGTTGTCTTGGCAGATGGCGAGTAGACGCTCTAGTCTCTCGGGGCTCAGCTGCAGTGAACTCAATGAGCAGCGCGAGCGCCTCGAGGAATGCGCGCTTCACAGAGTTTTCAGACCGGAGAAGTTTGTTTCTTTCAATAGCGCAAGAGTTCCTTAGTAAGGAAAATTATAGTTTCAAATTCTACGTTGTCGCTTTTCCGCAACATTCATAGCGGAAGAATTCAGCACGGTGCTAAGCGCATTAAGTCAAGCGCGAGTTGCCGAGTAATTGTAGAAAACACGTCTAGAAAGAATTGCCGTACTTGAGGAGATTCCTGAGGTGGAAGATATCGAGTGCCAAACGGAAAGAAAGGCTAAAGGAGCTACGCATCTTCGAGGGGTTCTGAGGAAAGAGTCCTTCGACACGTCTTGAGGAGAGGAGTTAACACGCTGTGACACAGACGCATGAAGAGATAAGCTAAGTAAAGATTCAATAGACATTTTCAGCAGTAGCTATGGTACCAAGTTACTTACCTGATTAGAAAAGAATTCTGACCTACTGCATACCTGTAAGAAAAAACAAAAGTAAGGTATGATTTGACAAGGACAGAACTCAGTCATGCAAGAGAAAAGTTAGTACTATGTAAATATGTAAATACTTACCAAGAAAACTGCGAAGTAGTGAATAACTCTGCCAACCTGCATAAGACATTTAAAAAGGTGAGGGTTACACATTCAGAAGAGCACCACCAGATTACAGAGAATAACAGAACCCCCAATTAGAGAAATCTCCGCTAATTAGTGAAGTAAGTGCACTTACTAACATATTACATAATATTAGTTAGCCCCTTAGAGAAGGTAATTAATTAATTGTTTTCGTCTTTCACATTAGTGACAACTAAATAGAGGAGAATAAAATCATCGCTTTTCGAAGAGGAGCTAAAGTCCAGCAGAATCAGGGTGGGTGAGAGAAGATAATAGAGTAGATTCAAAAGGATAGTTGGAGGACAGGATTGTAATGATGTGTTATTGTTTTAGGTTCCTATAAAAAGACAGCACTGAAGGTAGCTGACGGAAGGAGCCAACGCAGGACCAGTCTCTTCTCTGTTTATTATTTTATCCAATTCCCCCGTCCCTTAAAGTAATGATGGGAGGTTCTATGTAAAGACCTACCAACATTGCTGAGAGGGATTTGGGTACTAGCATCTCTGTTCCTGTGCAAGACCCGGTAAGCCAAGGCTAGCCTTTAAGGTCTCTGACACTTTGGGGCATTCCAGTTGAAGGAGTATTTACGTGTTATCTGCATAGTTGTAGCACGTGATGTGAAATTTATTGATCAGTACAGGTAAAGACTTCATGTAGATGTTGAAATGCATGGGCGAGATGATAGAACCTTGAGGGACCCCTGCTTTTGTGGAGTACGGTTTGGACGAGAAAGGTGGGGTGTGGATGACATTAGTTCTGTTTCGAAGGTAGGACGCAATCCAGTCTAGAGCAGTTCCCTCTATGCCGGCTTAATAAATTCTTTGTTTCAGAGTGTCATGGTCAACCGTGTCAAAGGCAGCTGAGAGGTCCTAGAGGAGTAGCGCAGAAACCCCGTTGCGGTCAACTGTATTCTTTAGGTCATCCCAGATGGCAAGGAGGGCAGATTCAGTGCCTCTTCCCGGACGGAATCCTGTTAGGAAATCTGAAAGTATGTAATTCTCTTCAATGAATTGTGACATCTGGGCGAACGCTGCTTTTTCTATCAGTTTGCCCAGGAAAGCTCCATTTGTAATGGGTCTGTAATTGTCAAGGTTCAGCGGGTCCAAGTTTGTTTTCTTCAGTAAAGGGCGTATGTATGACTTTTTTAGTTCTTCTGGAAATATTCCAGTAGTTAAGGAATCGTTGATGAATCTTCTTACTGGAATGGCAGCAGAGGTTGTTAAAAGAATTGTCTTGAAAGTTTGTGGCGGACAGGGGTCAGAAGGGCTGCCGGCAGGCCTGCTTGCTTTGACCAGGTCCATAAATTTATCGTGTGAGATGTGTTGGAAGGAACGGAGAGGCTTGATTAGAGCATTCTTGGATAGTTGTTTTTTACAAGGGTTAGTGCTGGTGCTTTGTTTCTGTTGTAAGTACGAGTCCAATGTGTCTGCTTTGTCCTTGTAATGATTTGCCAGTTTGTCTGTGAAATCTTGAGTAATAGGATGAGTTCCTTCTAGGCAATTTGGTTTTCGAAATTCATTGAGTATTTTATAGAATTCTTTATTGCACATTTAGCGTTTTGAATTCTGTCTGAATAGTACCTTTTCTTAGCTTTTTTGATAGCCGACTTATATAATCTGTAAATTTTTTGTAGGTGAAGTTTGTCTTGTTTGGCGTTTGGTTTGAGCCAGGTACGTTGCAGCTTTCTAATTTGTTGTTTTATGTCTTTTATTTCTATGTTTCTCCAAGGCGCTTTTTTCCTTTTGTTCTGTTGTGTGGTTTTGAGTGGTATCAGGATGTCAAAAGCTTCCTGTAGCCACTCATATAGATTCTGAACAGAATTTATGGTTTCCAGATTTATACTGGATGTTAGTTGTGTTTCCAAGTGTTTCAAATTGAGTTTGTTCCACGGCCGATAGGTGGATGGATGTAAGGTAGTTTTAGGTGAGTCGCTTAATGTTGTTTATGTTGGAAAGCAAGCAAGTGGTGGTCTGACCAGGTGACTGGAGTTATAGTTTGAAAGGTAACCCATTCAGTATTAGCAAAATTGACATCTAGGATATGTCCAGCGATGTGTGTCGGATTGGGGACAATCTGATGCAGGTTCAATGCGTCTAGGCCAGTGATTATTGTTTTTGGATGGGTCATATTGGTTTTATCAAACCAAATGTTAAGGTCACCCAGAATGCACAGGTTGGAGTGTATTGTTATCAGATTTGAAACTGTGTCTAGAAGTGTGTCTGGGAACGTTGCCTTGCTAGGTGGAGGTCTGTAAAGGAGCAGGGAGTTACAGGTGGAAGACGGTGTAGGATTGCATCTTGTTAGAAGAGCCTCACAATTCTTTATGGAGATGTTGTCAACTTTAGTGATATGTATTGTTTGCCTGAACACAACAGCTAGAACACCTCCTTTTTTGGCTATACGATTTTGGGTGATTATTTGATAGCCTAGAGGAATGGCTTCATGCAGGACTGGAGCCATATCCTCTCCCAACCATGATTCGGTTATGAATAGTATGTCTGGTTTTGCATCGGTGAGAAGGTCGTAGATGTGATGCTTGTTTTTAGAGAGGGATCGAGCATTTATTAGTAGACAGTGTAGATAGTGGCCTTTGGTGATAGTGGGACTTTGTTTTGTAGAAGAGTGATCAGTATTGTGTGGGTGTGTAGCAGGTGTGTTTTTAGTTCTGGTATTAGCTGTATTAGGATAGCAATTGTGTAGCTGTTCTTTATCGTGTTCCTCATCCAGCATGCTAAGAAGACATTTTGATGGGTCTGCATGTGTATGTGTTGGAGATGGTGTTTGAGAATGAGTTGGAGTGCTGTGTTGCTTTTGTGGTGTAACATTGTTGTGCGGTAGACTTGGGGAAGCAAAGTTGTGAGGTGTGGCATGTTGCTTATATGTTTTGCGTGTGTTAAAGGCGGAAGGTGTATGAGTCAGGGGAGGTGGTGCAGCATGTGGGTCATGTCGTAATGTTCTAAATTGTCCAATGGATGAAAGGCGGTTAAAAGAGAGGTGCTGTATTGCTGTATCTGTGTTAGGTGTGGTGGAAGAGTGAACGCTTGGCATTGGAGTTTGTTCCTTTGTGTGCTTTGAAAGGTGGGTATATGTATGTATTTTGTGTTGGTAAGTATTATGAGGTGTTGCGCTCTGAAGATCTTGTTGTGCTGGTGTGTGTGATATGTTTTGCTTTTGAGGTGTAGTGAAAAGGAGTGCTGATGTATATGTTTCATGCACCTGATTTGGTTGTGTAGTATTGTTTGTGAGAGGAGGTTGTGACGTAGAGGGGGTGGTGATGTGTTTATGTGTAAAGTATATGATGTGTGTAGGAGGGAATGAAGTAGAGGTGAGAGTGTTTATCTTAGACTGGTTTGTTTCAAGAGTTACAAAGTGTGGTGGTGAGCAGTGTGTGTGTTGTGTGTTAGTGTTTTTATGGTAGAAGGGAGAGGAGGGTGTTCGTTGGACAACTGATGGAAGGATCATTATATAATTGTTAGTGATAAAAGGTGGACTGTTAGGTGTAATTACAGCAGGGAGAGTGTGTCTGAGTGGGATGTAGTTATTTATGGTGTTGATTGGCGTTGTTAGTAATATCTTCATGATCTAATTTATTTATCTTAACCATCATGATCTTATTACTGGTATGACACATATGATTTTCACGATTTATTGTTTACATTGTTTGCATTGTTTACTGTGCTTATTGAAATTTTATTTATCGTAATCGTCACAACACCGTATCACAAGCTATCACATTTGCCAACAGAGGCGTTTTCTTGAACCATATAACTTTATTGAGCACAAGCCATGCGAAACGTATCACCCGTATTAAAGCACGCCTTGACTTCACAGGTTTACTTAGTTCAAACGGCAGACGCAAATGAACGGGTTTGTCGCATCGGTTTCAGAGGCACGCTATCACAGACTGGTTGTCAGGATGCACTCCGCAGGGTCCGATCGTACCAATAAGGGCTCCACCTCCTGACCTCCCCAACACCCTGATATATTTACACAGGGTGTTCGAGCGATCGGGCGAGAGAAAAAGTAAGAAAACAGGGAGGGACGGAAGGGAACAGCAGGAAAGGGATAGCTGAAAAAGAAAACACACCACTGTTAAACTTCACATATGAAATCCTACTCTCATTTCATTCTCGCTAACTTCTCTCTATTCACCTGGTTCATGTTATCTAAAAGGTGCCCTCCTGCTACGGTAGACATCTAAACACTCATAACGATATGTGTTTCTGATCCCTGAAGATAGAAAAGACTCGTTAATCCTCAAACACATACATGTGTGTGCAATGTTAAAGGAAACTTAAAGATAGGAACATAACGCACCCCCTAGTATTGAGTTCATACAGAGTAGAAGATCCTAAGCAAAAGCCCCTTGAAAGACTGAGATCCTTCTCCTTTCCGATCCGAAAACAAGTAAATCCAAATTCAATAGTAAAGGGTTCCTTCACCTAATCCGATAATATCCAAGAAATTAATATCAAACGGTAAGATGTAGCTTCCTACTACCATCCTCCGCTGTAAAGTTCTGAATAAGGAGTCATCCAGCAGAGAAAGAAACAAAACAACCAGAACCAGTCTCCAAACACGGTAAAGTGTAGAGCTTTCTACCACTTTCCGCTTTGGCACTTAGGAATGAACAAACAACTCCAGACTCCCCCAGCTATGTGGGACTTCGTAGCGGTAACGCGCAGCAAAGCCACGGCGCTCCACTCTCTGACCAAAACGATAATAGCAATGCAGAGTAGCTAAACAGTTCACCAGCAACACAGCATTTACTCACGCTTATGACGATGCAAGTCTCTTTGGCACCGAACTCCAGAATCGCCCGCTCACCAGCCGGCTCTGCAGGACGACAGAAAACATAGACCCAGAAGCAAGGGTCTAGAGGAAAGGTGCTAGGCAGGCACCTCGCTCGGAGCCCCGAGCAGGAACAGGGAAACACAGCAAGGGAAAACTCCGGAACAGGAAAGAGGCAGAGTGTAGCAAAGAGTCCTTCCTCCACACACACAGAAGCCTCCAATAAACCAGGTACAAAACAAAATCACGCACAAGGACTCCTGATCCCGCCCCTATTTATAGGATACGGAGCCACACAGTGCATTATGGGGGATGTAGTCTTAATGATCAGGTAGGCGCTGCTACGTGATCCTGACACTAGTAGGTGCTTAACGCGAGGATTTCAGCATGCGAATGCGAGCACAAACGCTTACCTTCGATACCAAAAGCAGTACCGGACAGCCACTTATCCACTTTTAAACCACGATTTAGTCGCGCATTACAATCAGCAGCTACGTTGATAGAATTGCACAAATTCCGACACGTTGCTAACCAACGATCTCGGGGTACTTTCTGTTTTCGTTTTTCGTTTTTCACATGCCTTTTGTTAACGTGTTTTCACTTAGCACACCTTACCACTTTATCACTTTAAGCTTTCTCGAGCACATGTCTTTTTAAACTGCGTCTTTCATGAAGTACACTTAAATTCTCTCACAGCTCACCTCAGTATCTTTAATATCACCTACGATGTGCACAATTTCGATTAACATATCACAATCACTGTTAGTGGTGGTGATATATGAAGTGGAAAATCCCAATGAGTAAAAATGATTACATTTGTTTGTTTTAGAAATTCCCCTGATGAAGGCCACGTGCCAAAATGCATAGGGATAAAGTCCAAATGTGATAACTGCACTGATGCATTATGGAACAATTTAATATATGCTTTGAAGAAATATATGGAATTAATATATTTTGAACACTAAAAACATATGGAACAGGAGGGGGCGTGGCTTGCAGCCGAGCATGGCGGCAGCTTAGAGGACGAGCTCCGTAGTAAGAGCGGCCTCTCCATAAATCTGAACACCCATCCGAGTGATTACAGGCATCTATCGGGGTGGACCCGACGCCCGGGACCGGGCGGTGTCGGTGGCAGCAATTCCGGGTGTAATCGAAGGCCGCGTGGTGGAGTTACCGCTGGAAGCTCTTGAGGCCTGCACGACGACCAGGATCCGGGGACTGCCGTGCCCGTAGAGCCCGACGGGAAGTGCAGGTGGCCGGGGCAGACCCGACCGCAAGTGCCTGACTATTGTGAAGCAGAGCCGCTGCGCTCTGAAAACAGCCGACGGAGAGTGCCGGAGTAATTCAAAGGAGCGGCGCGGCAGCGGAGGTGAGAGCTCCGTAGAGTGTGGCCGGACTGCGGGCATCGAGACTCCGATGGTGGCGCTGCCATAAAGAACGAGCCGCCATTTTTCGGGACCGGCGCTCAACATATGGGGCACGGTACAAAAGGAGGTGGTGATGGACGGAGCATCTGAATCAATCAAACACTCACACCCAGTCAAAAGATCTGGGTTTAATCCATCACCGTTCTTTAGCCCACTCTGCATATGGAGCGAGCAGGACCTCCCTGCAATATTGGAGGATAGTGAGGTCCGATCAACAGAAGGGCGCAGCGGCCAAAGGAAAGAAACCATTGCCGAGGTGGAGGGGGACTCCCGGAGCTGACTCTAGCCACGGGCGGAGCCTCGTAATTTCCCCGACACTGTGGCGCATGAGTGTAAAGGGGGGCACCGGGTGCTCTCTGCCAGACCAGAAAGACTGACTCTGAATTGAACTGCTTCGCCCAGACATCGTGGGTGTTGGACGACATCGGCGCTCTGAGGGGAATCAACCCGCCAATTGAGAGGTGGTGAGGAGAGCCCCGGTAACTCGTCCCACAGTAGAATCCGCGGGTGTTACAGCGCATCGACCGGCAAGCAGCCCCGAGCGAAGATTGGGGCAGTGACGATTGCCTGGGTGACGTACATAGTGCTGCATTAGGGTAGTGGTTGGCAGAGCCTCCGTGAACGGCCCCGGGACCTTCTAAACATTGGCATCTCATCCTGACCTCTGAGTGCGCTGCCGGGAGTTGCATGCAGTGACCTACTTGGTTGAGCTCTATTCCCTGAGCGACTGGGACGGTGCGGTGTGAGCGCCTGGGAGTCAGCGAGTCGGAGTGGGCAGTGTTCTGCGCCGGCCTCGGCTGGGACATCGAAGAGAGCCCCGGAATAGACACGCCACAGTGGACGCCAAGATGACAGGAAAGGGCCCCAAAGGTGGCACGGCACAGGCGCGTCTCGAGAAATATGCCTATGAAAAGGGCACATCCTCTCCACCAGAGGGGAGACCACCGGTGGAAAATCGGCAGACGGAGCAGGAGGGAAAAAGGCGAAATTGGATGATGTTATGCGAACATTGACACGGGTGCAGACTACAGTGGGCTCGATTTCTACCGAGATCTCCCTACTGAGAGCAGACCTCCATAAAATGTCGGAGAAAGTGGGCTCGCTGGAGGTAGTCACGAAGTCGTTGGTGGAAGAAGTGTCAGAGCTGCAGACGGCAATGGAACGAGTAACAGCCGAGAATAAAGTGTTGAAAGAAAAGCTTGATGACCAGGAAGGGCGGTCCAGAAGAAACAACATAAGGATCCTGGGAGTTCCGGAATCTGAAGGTACTGGGGCGACAGACCTATTCGTAGAAGACTTGATCAAAACAAAATTGCAGCCTAAAGGCCTCTCCACCTTCTTCTCTGTTGAAAGGGCGCACAGAGTACCGGGTGGCCGACCAAAGCAGGGAGCAGCTCCAAGACCCATCCTAGCAAGACTATTTAACTTTTGTGACTGGGATGCCATCCTACAGGCAGCGAGGAAGTCCCATCCTGTTAAAATACAAAATGCGACACTGGCCTTTTTTCCGGACTACACGGCGGAGGTTGCCAGGCGCAGACGGACGTTCTTAGATGTCAAAAGAGAGTTGAGGACATGAGAAATTCCGTACTCAATGATTTTCCCGGCCAGGCTGCGAATAGTAGCAGATAATAAGACTGGGTTTTTCGACACCCCTGAAATGGCACAGGACTGGCTGGAGGGATGGAGACCAGTCACTCAGTCCCGCCGATCGAATAGGACACAGGTAGATCGACACACAGGGGATCGTGCGGGCTCACGGACTCCAGGACACGAGAAACGGGAGCTTTCACCAGTGAGAGAAAGAGCAGAAGAAGACCCTGAGACGGGGCAGTGACCACCCGATGGGTAAAGAACGATTGCTGAACATGATAGCTGCCTAAGAGACTGCCATTGGACACTGTGCGAAGGGCCTCTGAGGAGAGTACGAGAGGCCGCCGACTGTGGGGTGTTCCTCACCTCAACGAGCAAGTATTTTATACGAGGGTTGGGTTAAGCACTCTGCTAAGTTGGGGGGGCGGGCAGTTACGAGTCCGTGTAGCATGAGGGCAGGGAGTGGGGGAGTTCAGGGAGGGATAGTTATGGACGTTCACACCTCAGAACAAGAGGCATTGTTTATTGACAAGTTGACTCAAAGTAGGAAGATAAGAGGCAAGGTCACTGATAGCACAAAGACTGCACTACAAAAACGACCACATGGGTACTTACTTGCGGCGCACATGGGTGCCTCATTCCTAGATACACTTGGCACAATACATACAGGCTGACACCCCGCAGGGAGGCCTCCAGATGTCACCTGTGACACCACTACAGATCATGTCCTGGAATGTACAGGGCCTGGGGGATAAGATCAAGCGGGGACTAGTTATGCAGGGCATTAGGAGGGCCAATCTGGCCTTGGTTCTACTCCAAGAGACACACTTGGTGGGCACTGCAAGTCAGGCGTTAAACAGGAGGGGCTACCAAATGATAGTGCACTCTGAGTTTACCTCCGGATCACGGGGGACGGGAATTCTGTTGCGGAATTCGTCCCCGTTTATACTTCAGTCTACCAAAATAGATGACCAGGACCTTTTCGCGGCTGCTCGTGGACAATGGGAGGGCAAACCACTGACTATAGTATCGGTTTACATTCCACCAGCGTTGCATGCCATTGCATTTCCTGATCTGGGTAGGTTCCTCCTGGAACTCCCGGAGGGTGATCTAGTCATTGGGGGGGACTTTAATGCGGATGTACAGAACACACAGGATAGATTCCCGGTTAGAACACAAACTCCTGGTCCCTCCCTATTCAGCGATTTCCTAGAGGCGCAAGGATTGGTGGACATATGGAGAAGCTTGCACCCCAAAGAGCTACAATACACTTATTACTCAGCTACGCATAATAGTTTGTCTCGCATCGACTATTTCCTCACTTTGGGCGATGGCCTCCTCACCATAGACGAAATACATATTAAACCTAGGGGAATATCTGACCACTCACCACTAACTCTTCCTTTGTCATGTCCGGAAAGGGCCTATAAGAGACTGTATCAGATACGCCCGGGATATCTCGCGATACCGGCTATAAGAAAGGAGTTGAAGAAGGTGACTCAGTACTATTTTGCAGAAAACGCGGCCTCGGTAGAGTCCCCAACGACTCTATGGGAAGCCTACAAAACAGTTCTGAGGGGTCAGGCCATATCAACCATAACGGGGTACAAACGCACTCAAGGGAGGGAACTCTCACAGCTAGCATCAAACCTTGCTGAGGCAAACAAAGCACACATGGCGGACCCGACAACGGACACACTACACTCCCTTCAATTATGTCAACGACTACACGATGATCACCTAAAACGACGGGCAATAGAACACATAGCGGCAACCACGCATAAAATATATGACGTTGGGGATAAGGCAAGTAAACTTTTGGCTTGGTTGGAAAAGAGAAAGGAAGGGGGTAGGAGTATATTACAACTGAGAGATGCGGGCGGGATGGTGCACACGCATCCAGCGGCAATCATTGAGACGCTAGCGGACCACTTTCAAGAGGTATATACCCCGGAAGTTGAGGTCACGGAAGGGATAGCAATAGCGGCACTCGGTGATGTACCGATGCCGAGTCTGTCGCAGGACACAGTAGTGGCGCTTGACTCGGACTTTACGGTAGAGGAGGTGCAAGTGGCCATTAACACGATACACTCCGGGAAGGCGACGGGCCCTAACGGAATTCCTATCGAGTGGTATAAGGCCATGTCGGAAACACTGAGCCCGCCCCTACTGGCCATATACACGGATAGCCTTGCCCAGGGGATCATGCCTCTCGATCAGCGACAGGCCACCATCGTGGCGATCCTGAAGCCGGGCAAACCACCTGATGAGTGCGGGTCATACCGACCGATATCGCTCCTCAACGTGGAGGCCAAAGTTTTAGCGAAGTTGTTGGCCTCCAGGTTAATGCCATGCCTCGCCCAGTTGATCCACCCAGACCAATCGGGCTTTATGCCACACAGGAGTACAGCGTTAAACCTCCGTAGAGTACATGGAGCGGTGGCGCGCGCGCCACTGCTGACGGAACCGGCGGCCATTCTATCCTTGGATGCCAGGATGGCATTCGACATGGTAGAATGGCGATATCTCTTCGCTGTACTGGCCCATATGGGCTTCGGTCCTAAATTCATCTCCTGGATACGGCTCTTAAATAATAGTCCGGTGGCACGAGTGACGGCTAACGGTCACATCTCCCGTGAGATACCACTGAATAGAGGGACAAGGCAGGGATGCCCGCTCCCACCGTTGCTGTTTGCATTGGTCCTGGAGCCTCTGGCCACAGTCCTTAGAACCACCCCATTACTCAGAGGGGTCAGATGGTGGGACAACTGGGAAGATAGAGTTTCCCTTTATGCTGATGATATGTTGATATATCTGACAGACCCAGAAAAGGGCATCCCAGAACTCTTCGCGCTGTATGAAAAGCACGGACAGGCGTCTGGATATAAGATCAACTGGACGAAATCAGTGATATATGAGCTGAGAGGTCCCTCTCCGAATCTCCCAAGTGACTGTCCACTAGAAATAGCGGACACATCATTCAAATACCTGGGGATACACGTAACACGCAATGCTGCGGATTTCTACGATCAGAATCTATTGCCACCATTAAATAGACTGAAGAGGGATGTCAGACACTGGAAGACCCTTCCACTGACGCTGCTAGGGAGGGCAGCATTGTATAAAATGATGGCACTACCACGGTTCCTGTACGTGCTGGAGAATGCTCCGAGTCTGGTGCCACCACGCTATCTAGAGAGGGTGACAGCAGTGGTAAATAGCTTGCTATGGGGCAAACGCCCAGCACGAATAGCACATTTGAAACTCAACAGAAGCTGGCACGACGGTGGGATAGCCCTGCCTAATATACAACTATATTATTGGGAGGCTCAACTTAAAGTTCTCAATCAATGGTTACATGCCCCGCAGGACGACCCGGCTTACCTAGCAGACAGAGCGCAGCTGGGCACACATAGTCTATTGGCGCCGCTATACCACAAGGGTTTGGCGGGAAAACTAATGGGTCCAACCAAACACACAGTGACACTCTGGCACAGAGGGCAGGCGAGGCTTAAATGGAGGGGAGTCATAACGAAACTAACACCTTTATGGGACACCAAAGCACTGGGTCACTTGTGGCGCACCAAAGGATTCACCCAATGGGACAATATAGGAATTTCCACAGTGGGAGACATGTGGTCAAAAGATGGGGTGGTCCCGTTCTCGCACCTTCAACGAAACTATAACCTGGGTCCCAATGAAACATACCGATATATTCAAATAAGGCATGCACTCATGGCAGTGATACCAGCAGGAACTAAGGTCCCGGAGTCCTCTCTATTGGAGGACCGCCTGCTTACCGATTATATACAGACCAGCGCCACTTCCCTCACATACCGTAAACTGCTGAATAACCTGCCGGACCCCCTAGATAAGTTGCGGGAGAAATGGGTGGGTGAACTGGGAGACATGGATGAGACGGAAAGGAACGCGGCAATAGCATCCCCGAGAGAAGCTGGCATTTCGGCAAGGTTTCGTTTAGTGCAAGTTAAGATCCTGCATCGAATATAATTCTCGAGAACTACACTACATAAATTGCACAGGGAGGACCACCCGTATTGTCTGAGGGGCTGCGGTGGGGAAGGCACATTTATGCATACACTCTGGGAGTGCTCCATTATCACAAATTATTGGCGACAGGTGTTGCGCACAAACAATAGACACAACATTGGTACCCGACCCCCGTACAAACCTACTAAATGTGTGGGGCCCTACTGAACTGACACGTCCGGGTCAATTATGGGCCATTGTGGGTTTCATGGTCGCCAAACGAGATATAGCTCAGAAATGGGGGGCGGTGGAAACTCCGACTCTGGCCCAATGGTGCAGGAATATGGATGTACTTATGGTGACCGAAAGGGCGGTGTACGAAATGAGAGCTAACCCGCGCAAATGGAACAAAGTGTGGTTACCCTGGAATAAATACCGGGGAGACCTATGTGACCCTCTGGCAGAGGACGACATAGAAAGCTCAGAGGATGAGGAGGAGGAGGGGTGAGAAACGACAATTAACATTTCATACCGGAGTAAAAGCCGAGTAGTCGGCAGACGATACACAACCAGGCAGGTACACGGGGGGGAACCAAGAGCGGGGATGAGGAATGTATGTGCCTAGACTGGCCGCAAGTGAAATTGGACACAATTAAGTGCGATACTATAAGATGACTGCAACACTCCAGTTGAGTTATGTTTAGAAAAATACAAAAGTAAGAGAATATATAACTTCGTGGTAAATGATGTTATGGTTTTTAGTGCCGTCCTGGTTAACTTGCGGCCGGACCGGAGGTTGTCGGCTGAACAGCTGTGTAACTTGCATCTAATAATGATATTTATGAAAAGCCGCCGGCCCCAGGGTTGTAGGCATAAAGCCGTGTATTGTTGGCAACTACCAATAAACCTCTTACGAACCAAAAAAAAGCAGCAACAAAAAACATATGGAACAACAAACTTTGTCAAGCATTCTTTGTTTATTCTAGCTGTAGTTCCAGCACCTTTTAACCTGTGCCTGGAAAGACACCCCATAAGAGTGGGATTGCAACCATACTCTTATAGAAGCACGCTCCCGAGCAGGAAACGATTTTCTGGAGCACGGTCCACGAGCATATCCAACGTTAAAATTCATGCAGTGCACGGTCTTACACCTTTTTGGCTTTTCTATAAATTTAATATCAACGGTTATTAACCTCCTCATGTTTTCGTAGCAGTTAAAAGGTGGGTAGGCCCCAGGAGAGAGCTTAGGGTGCAGAATCAAACTAATTATGAAGTACCCCTTTTCAAAGAAATGACTGAAATCACATATGTCATCAAGGTAGGGGTTACATGTTATCACTGAGCTGCTATTTAGAATGCTGGTATTGCACACCATATAAAATGGGATATGAATTTGTGCTTTTTATTACTGTACGCTCTAAATATGAGACTCAATGTTTTAAAGGTTTTATCTTTTTTTCTGTATAGCCTGCTTATCATATTTATCATGTACAAATGGATTATGAAATTTGTTCCATTTATTGTCTATTTTTAATATGAGATTGGAGATTTTGTAAATGTGTCTGCTTCATGTACCTTGGTTAACATGTCTGGTATGCTTTTTACCGTCAATAAAAATAAAAAAGAGAATCCACCCTTGGGACACCTTCACAGTCTTCTCCAGAGGCATCTTCTTCGAAGTATCCCGTTGTCGTCTACGGCAGGTCCCGATGTCCCTTCACCCCAATGCACCCTGCTTCCCTGATGCAGTTAACCTGTTTCCTGGGGCATCCATGGTTGGCATGGCTCTATAACCTTCTGTCTCCAAAAGGTTTCTTTGGGGTCCTCCGGGAAGGGTCCTTCTTCTTTACAACTGCAACCGCAACTTCTATGTTGACTTCCATTGGGCACACGGCTGTGTATCCACTCTACTCACAGCCGCCGTGGGGATCCTGGGTACTTACTTTGGGTGGTTCCTTGTGTGCCCAGCTTCTCTGAGTCTTTGGATCCAAGTCCCATTCTCCTATGCAGTTTGCATTCCACTTTCGTCATATATGTTTTGGTCTCCCCCTGGAGACCAATGTATATTTGTGCTACTTACATTATTATTTCAAACTATTCTTGTGTATTGTGTTGACATCTCTGGGTAGGAAATATACCAATGTGTTAGTGAGTATGTTGTGTAATAAATAGACTTATTTTTTATATATGCACTGTGTGGTTCTTTTTCATTTATTTTACACTATTGATTAAAGTTGGTAAAACAAGCTGTTGTGCACTTCTTCAAGATAAGCCTGAAGGCTGCTCTCCACAGCTACCACTTTGAGAGCTTTCTATGGTTATCAATTACCACTAAAATCATCAGCATAAGGGTTGTCTGAATTAGTGCAAGGTGCATCACTTGAATTAGTGTGCACCATATACTAAGCCATCCTCCTACACCTACCCCCACATTGTTATTGTTATTGTTATTGTTATTTTAATTTTATACCGCGCCTAATCACCTGCAGGTCTCTAAGCGCCCGGAAAAGATGGTACAGGACAATAACATAACGAAGTCAGAGCAAAGAGTAGCAGTGGATTATGCCATGCTCAGGCTTCTCCTGAACAAAAGCGTTTTCAAGCTCTTTCGAAATCTTAAAAGGTTTCCTTCCTCACGCAGCCCTCCAGGCAGATTGTTCCACAACTGGGGAACCAGTACTGAGAAGGCTCTCCCTCCCTTCGTCGCTAGCCTGTAGCGAGAACAGGTCAACAACTGTGAGTCCGAAGACCGAAGTGTTCTCACCGGGCAGTACAGTTGTAGGCGCTCCTTGATATAGGCTGGGGCCTTACCATAGATAGCCTTATGAGCTGTACACAAACTCTTAAATTCCACTCTCTCTATAATTGGAAGCCAATGTAGGCTTTGTAATAAAGGAGTGGCTCTAGACCTCCTGGGGAGTCTAAAGATCAATCGGGCAGCATCATTCATCAAGACCTGGAGCCTATTGGTAAGGGTTTTCGGTAGGCCAAGATAGAGAGCATTCCCATAATCGATTCTGGAAATGATAGTGGCAGTTACTATTAGTCGCATCATGGGCTCTGAGAGGATAGGGGATAACTTCCGCAGTTGCCGAATGATATTAGTACAGCTGCCTACCACCGACGCGATCTGAGGAGCCATCGACAGATCAGCGTCCAATCTAATCCCCAAGCTTTTTACAGCCAGGCTTGGTTTTGGGGCAGGACCCAACTCCATAGGCCAGTAGAGGTCACTCCAAGGTGAGGAAATGGATGGTATAACCAAGATCTCAGTTTTTTCCGGATTGATTTTTAAGAGGTTATCCGTCATCCATTGCACCGTGAACCTCAAGATGTTCTGGGATTGGAGTTGCGCAGCCGTGGTGTCATTTATACTTAACAGCAACTGCGTGTCATCCGCATAGTTAAAGACTTTACAGTCCATCGCAGCCAGCGCAGTAATCAGTGGTTGCAGGTATAGGTTAAATAGAAGCGGGGACAGGGCCGACCCCTGCGGTACCCCACACTCTAGAATCCCCACCTCAGATGTTTCATCCCCCAGTTGTATCCTTTGGGTCCTTCCTGTAAGGAAGGATTCCAACCACTGAAACGCCAAACCCTTAATCCCAAAGTTCTTCAATCTATCCATGAGCAGGGTGTGGCTGACCGTGTCGAACGCCGCTGATAGATCTAATAAAATCAGGGCGCTCGCTTTCTTACAGTCAGCCCTACCTCTTAGTTCGTCCAGCACCGAGAGCATCACCAACTCGGTGCTGTGATGGGCTCGAAAACCTGCCTGTCTATCATGGAGTAGGTGGTGAGATTCCAGATAGCAGGACAGGGACTGAAGAACGTGTTGCTCAAGGATTTTTGAGAGAAAGGGCAGCTGGGAGATGGGTCTGTAGTTCTTTAACACAGCGGGATCCGACCCCAGTTTTTTCAATAAGGGTCTTACCCGCGCCTCCTTAAGTTCACTCGGCAGATATCCCATGTCTAGCGATCTATTGAGGAGAGAGATAATATACTCCTCTAATAGGGGACGCGCGATGCGAAAGATCTCAGGTGGACATGGATCAGCTGGGGAGCCAGATTTAATTTTACCCATCAGCTGTTCCAAGATTGGTGTATCCATCTCTGGAAACACTTCAAGAGAACAATCGCTCGCCTTTTTGGATGTTAAAGCGATGGCAGTCCCAGTTGCCGCCATATTCTCTATCTCCTGGACAATGGTCTTCACCTTCTCCAGAAAGTAGGTCTGGAAGGTGTTACAGTCAAAAGGGGCCTTGGTATTATCAGGCTTCTTACTCAGCTCGGCCAATACTTTAAAGGTTTCTTTCTGAATATTAGTGGCCTTGCTTAGGCGCGACTCAAAGTAGTCCGCTTTGGCTTGGATCATGAGTTTTTTATAATGATGGAGGGAGGCCTTATAGATATTCCTATCTATATCCTGCTTGGATTTCCTCCACAACCTTTCCAATCTCCTTAGCTTTGTTTTGGTTTCCCTTAGGAGTGGAGTAAACCAGAGGGCTTTCCCTGAGCCCTTAATTTGCAGCGTCCTCACTGGCGCTATCTGGTCGATGGCACGAGTCATACATCTTGTTAAGTCAGAGTATTCTCGGTCCAGATTACAATCCACCTCTAAGGCCTGGGAAGGTTCCAGATATGCCTTAGTCAAAGACATCAAATTGACTTCAGTCCATTTCCGGGTTTTTCTAAAACCATGTGAATTACGAACAGCCCCATTGTTAAGGGGGACCTCACATGAGACCAAACAGTGATCCGACCAGACACAGGGCACTGCCTCACTGAATGTTAGAGTGGCATCTGTGGTCCACATAAGGTCGAGAGTATGGCCTTTTACATGCGTTGGGGCATCTACGATCTGTCTAAAACCCAGTGCAGACATTAATGTGTCTAACTGGCGCGTAGGTGAGTCCCAATTGGGCTTGTCCCAATGTAGATTAAAATCCCCTGTAACCAAGATTTTTGTATATCTTGACCTAAGGTCAGATATAATAGGACAAAATAAATCAAGGAAGGTTGGGGTTGCCTTCGGCGGGCGATAGACAGACAAGATCACCCAGCACACATTGTGTACCGTGACCTTTACCCCGAGAAGATCTGCTAGGTCAATCGTCTCTGTTAGGATCTTTTCAACTGTCATGGTCTTTCTGTACAGGACAGCTACCCCACCCCCCCGTGAGCCCCCTGGGCGGTTGTGCCACATTATATCATAACCACTTGGGACAGCGGCGATGATGTCCGGCAGCGAATTCTCATCCGTCCAGGTCTCCGAGAGAGTCAGGACATCGATGTCACTGTCCTGAAGCATATTGTATACCTCCAAATGGTGACAGTGCAGCGAGCGGGTATTAAGGCTAGCTATTTTTAAGGTGGGATATTTATCCAGGACAGGTGTAATCCCAACATTCCGGGATATGCTGTAGTTTTTAAGCAATAGCAGGACCGCCTGGTCCACCATGGGCTCACCTCTGTTCATGGATTTAAGCTCCTCTGGGGAGTATGTGCGACGCAGACCAGCCGTCCCAGCCCCTGCGCCCGTCCGTGCGCGGACGGGCGCAGACGGGCTGGACTCTGGCGTGACTCCGGCGATGCTCCGGCGAGCCCGCAGCGCGTGCCCGCTGCGCGTCAGCATGGCCTGTTTTAAATACCGGTCTAGCGTCCTTGCGACGACTAGACCGTGCGCAGCTTCTCTGTGCCGCCCCCCCCAACCCAAGATGGCCGCCGCAGTGCTGCCTCACGGGAGAAGGACCCGCTCCAAACGCGGTGACAAAACAATTATAGTGCAAGTAAGTGGATAGTAATTAAAAGCCTAAAAGCGGCAACAATACACGACTAAATAAACAAAAAATCCGCAATTTTAAAAACTCCTTGTGCGAGCTCCTATGAGCGCGCTGCACTCTGTAGTGCTACTTGCTCCGTTATCCTGGTGGTTTCCAATCACAGGCCACCTAGTTTGCCCCGTTTAAATACCGGTCTAGCGTCCTTGCGACGACTAGACCGTGCGCAGCTTCTCTGTGCCGCCCCCCCAACCCAAGATGGCCGCCGCAGTGCTGCCTCACGGGAGAAGGACCCGCTCCAAACGCGGTGACAAAACAATTATAGTGCAAGTAAGTGGATAGTAATTAAAAGCCTAAAAGCGGCAACAATACACGACTAAATAAACAAAAAATCCGCAATTTTAAAAACTCCTTGTGCGAGCTCCTATGAGCGCGCTGCACTCTGTAGTGCTACTTGCTCCGTTATCCTGGTGGTTTCCAATCACAGGCCACCTAGTTTGCCCCGTTTAAATACCGGTCTAGCGTCCTTGCGACGACTAGACCGTGCGCAGCTTCTCTGTGCCGCCCCCCCCAACCCAAGATGGCCGCCGCAGTGCTGCCTCACGGGAGAAGGACCCGCTCCAAACGCGGTGACAAAACAATTATAGTGCAAGTAAGTGGATAGTAATTAAAAGCCTAAAAGCGGCAACAATACACGACTAAATAAACAAAAAATCCGCAATTTTAAAAACTCCTTGTGCGAGCTCCTATGAGCGCGCTGCACTCTGTAGTGCTACTTGCTCCGTTATCCTGGTGGTTTCCAATCACAGGCCACCTAGTTTGCCCCGTTTAAATACCGGTCTAGCGTCCTTGCGACGACTAGACCGTGCGCAGCTTCTCTGTGCCGCCCCCCCCAACCCAAGATGGCCGCCGCAGTGCTGCCTCACGGGAGAAGGACCCGCTCCAAACGCGGTGACAAAACAATTATAGTGCAAGTAAGTGGATAGTAATTAAAAGCCTAAAAGCGGCAACAATACACGACTAAATAAACAAAAAATCCGCAATTTTAAAAACTCCTTGTGCGAGCTCCTATGAGCGCGCTGCACTCTGTAGTGCTACTTGCTCCGTTATCCTGGTGGTTTCCAATCCACATGTCAATAATAGGATCAGAAAAGTGTCAGTCGGAGTAACGAAGATTACCAAAATGTAATCTGAGTTTTACTGATTCATCCACATTCTCCTTCTCATTCCTCACTATAGCAGGTATACCAGAGCACTAGCATTCCAAACAAAGAGAATGTATGTGACACAAATCTTGCTACAGATACACCAAACAGTTTATGATGCATTTCATGCAGTTTTTAGAACCTTGGTACCATACTGTATTTCAGAGCTTTGAGCCTAATTTAGTCTTTAAAGACCGATATAAGTATATTGCTGTGCCTCCGATGCTGCACAAATGTCAGTAATAGAGACACCATTCCATTCTAAGCATGAGGGGGCTTTGCCATGGTTGAGCAAGTTTGACCAGATCCTGGAAGTGCACAACCAGAATTCAAATGTGAAACTGAAATTGTGTCATTAACCCACTGGCCCAAGGTAGAAACGGAAAACTGACCAAAATTAATTAAGAATGAATTACTCTTTCTATAATAAGATGTTTTAGGACAACATCAAAGGATTCCTTATGATTTGTGTGAGGATCTTGGTGTACTATGTGATATGGCTGTGGGGACCTATTGTGGAGTAAACTCACAGATACAATCTTGGGTCCAGTCAACTTTGTTTACTTAACCTTAGCTCAACCATGGAGAGCGTTGGTTGCGAGCAGTAAGGCTTGGCGAAGGAACTAAGTGTGAAACATTTAACAGCAATGTTAGAATTGGGGGTCTCTAATTGGCAGAGGTAGGTACATTTGTCCAAATAGGGACCCTTGTTTCTAGTCAGGGTAAGATGCTACACTTCTAAAATAACCCCTGCTCACCCCCTGGGTGGCTTGGCATGAGCAGAAAGGCTTAACTCAGAGGCAGTGTGTAAAGCATTTGTGAACACATACAGTAATACAGTGAAAACACTACAAATGGACACCACACCAGTTTAGAAAAATAAGTAATCTTTACTAGACCTAACATAAGACCAAACATCAAAAAACCACAATACTGTAATCAAAAATAGACTTTAAAATGGTAGAAAATAGCTTAGTTCAATGTAGATGGTAAATACGACACTTTACTCTCAAAGTACATTAGATACGTCACACAAAACAAACAAAGGGGTCCCAGGGAAGTTGATGCTTCGTTCCTTACACTCAGGGGAGTGGATGCGTTGGTTCCTTACTGCTGTGCAGGGGACTTGAAGCTCGCTTCCTGACTGTGTGGGGAGTTGATGCGTCTTCTCTTACTGCGGCCCGGTGACGATGCGACAAGATGACGCCTCGATGCGATGCGACAAAATGGAGTCTTTGTTGCGATGCAACAATGTTGGATGTGATGCATGCACACCCGACGGCCGTGCGGCAATCTCGGTAACTTTTGAGCCTCAACAGGGCCTGCGAGACACGCTTCTGCGGTGATGCGACGGCGACACGCTTCTCCGGTGATGCAACACGCTTCTTTGGCAATGCGACGGCAACTGCTGCGGCGGTGACACTCTTCTCCTCGTTGAGTCGCACATCCAGCTCCCAGCGATACGCAGTCTTCTCAGAGAGTCCAAACAACAGTAGGCACCTCTCTGCAGGTAGAATTCTCAGCAAGGGAATTCAGGGGAGCTGGTCTTGAAGTCTTGTTTCCCTGAGACTTCAGGCAGAAGGCGAGTACACTTCAAGTCCTTGGAGATTCTTCCTCAAGCTTATGAAAAGTTCACAAAAGTCCTTTTCCCCTTCCTTGGCTTGCAGGCCAATCGCAGAAATAGCAATACAGCTCATGGGAAGTCTCCTCCTTTAGCTTCCTTGGTTTTTCTCATTGGCAAAGGTTCGTCCTGATTCCCAGAAGTGATCTAGAGTTCTGGGGTCAGGACCCCAGTATTTATACCAGTAAATCCTTTGTCCTCTGAAGGCAGAAGGTGCCTGTGCCGAGCAAAAAACAGTTCTGTGCAGTTTCGTGGTGGGAGGTGGAGACAGCATTGTTGAAGGCAGACCTGGCCCAGGTAGCTGAAAGGAAATCTCCTCCCCCTACTCTCTATTTTATGAGAGCTCAGGTCAGTGAAAGGAAATCTCTGCCCCCCTTCTCTATTCAATGCAGGTCCCATTCAGCCCAGCCCTGACCCATTATACTGCTGGAGCCAAAACATGGAATACACAAACCTAGCAGAGGCATACTGGATGCTTAGGCTAGAAAATACCTACTTTCTAAAAGTGGTATTTTCAAACACAGAATGTGAAAACCACCTTCACTAAAAGATGTATTTTAACATTCTGAGTTCAGGCATACTAAACTTAAATTTCTACCTAGTTCCCTGAGTCAGTTAGGATTATAAGACGTTATAAGCAAACTGCCCATTCTGGCCTATGGGAACAGGAAGCCTTGCAATAGTGAAAAACCAAATTGGCTGTAATTCACTATCAGGATATGCTACACATACCAGGGCATGTCCTACCTTTTACATACAGTGCACCCTGCCCATGGGGGTACCTTGGGCCTACCTTAGGGGTTACTAACATGTAGAAAATGGAAGTTTTAGGGCCTGGCAAGTGGGTGCACTTGCCAAGTCGACATGGCAGCCCCAGGCTGCGCACAGGCTCTGCAACGGCAGGCCTGAGCCACACTTTACAAGCTGCTTCTGTGGGTGGCACAACCAGTGCTGCAAGCCCACCAGAAGCATTTGATTTACTGGCCCTGGGCACACATGGTGCACTGTACTAGGGTCTGGTAAGTAAATCAAATAGCCAATCATGGAGTTACTAATCCATTACAACAATTTACAGTAGAGAGTACTTGCACTTTGGCACTGAATAGCAGTGGCAAAGTGCCCAAATGCTCTAGACCAGCAAAAACATAGCAAAAATACAGGAGGCAACCGCAAAAAAAGGAAGGGAGACCCACGCCAATGGTGCGAGGTCTAACACATGTCCCCTCCAGCTGAAATGTGGGGAGAACTACCCACCCTTTGGGAGTTCTCTTCACTAAGGCGGAAAAATCTGGACAGACCATCAGCATTGACGTGTTCTGTACCAGGGTGGTGTTCCACCATGAAGTCCATCCCCTGTAGGGAAATGGACAACCTCAACAGCTTTGAACTCTCACCCCTCATCTGCATCAACCATCTGAGGGGCCTGTGGTCTGTCTGAACCCGGACATGAGTCCCAAACAAGTATAGTCTCAACTTTTTCAGTGCCCAGACCACAGCAAATGCCTCACGCTCAATTGCACTCCACCTCTGTTCCTGTGGAAGTAACCTCCTACTGATGAAGGCTACAGGTAGATCTAGGCCCTCCTCCTTCATCTGTGAAAGAACACCCCCCACACCATGCTCTGAAGTGTCTGTCTGTACAAAGAACTCTTTAGAGAAGTTGGGCACCAGAAACACGTGCGCCGTGCACATGGCAGTCTTCAGGGTATCAAAAGCTTTCTGACAGATGTCAGTCCTGTTCACTTTCTTGGGCTGCTTCCTGGAAGTCAGCTCTATCAAGGGTGCAACAATGCAGCCATACCCCTTGACAAACCGCCTGTAGGACCCAGTGAGCCCTAAAAAGGCTCGCACTTCTGTCTGGGTCTTGGGGGGTTCCCAAGCCAGGATGGTCTTAATCTTGGGCTGAATGGGTGCCACCTGGCCACTCCCAACATGGTGTCCCAAGTACACCACAGAACCCTACCCGATCTGGTATTTACTCGCCTTGATCATGAGGCCTGCTCTCCACAGCGCCATCAACACTTCCCAGAGGTGGTGCAAATGTTCTTCCCAACTGGAGCTGAACACTTCAAATGTCATCCAGGTAGGCAACACTGAAATATTCCAGTCTAGCCAACACCTGGTTGACCAACCTCTGAAGGGTGGCAGGGGCATTCTTCATACCAAAGGGCATAACCCGGAATTGGTAGTGTCCATCTGGTGTGGAGAATGCTGACCTCTCTTTTGCCCCATCTGTTAAGCCGTTCTGCCAGTAGCCAGACATTAGATCAAATGTGCTGAGGTACCGGGCAGCCCCTAACCGATCAATGAGCTCATCAGCTCTGGAGATGGGGTGCGCGTCAGTCCTGGTGACTGAATTGAGCCCTCGGTAGTCAACCCAGAACCGGAGTTCTGGCGTGGCACCCGGTGCAGCAGCCTTTGGGACAAAGACCACTGGGCTGGCCCAAGGACTGTTAGAGGACTCAATCAACCCTAATGCAAGCATCTTGGAGACCTCCTCCTTGATGCAAGCTCTCACCCTGTCAGTCACTCTGTAAGTTTTGTGCTTAACAGGAGGACTGTCCCCAGTGTCTACATCATGGACACACCAATCAGTGACACTGGGAATCAGGGAGAACAGATCAGAAAACTGTCCCAACAACTGGCGACAGTCATTCTGCTGCTCAGGGGTCAGGGTGGAAGAGAGGTTTACACCATCTACTTACCCATCTTGCTCTGTTGCAGACAGGAGGTCAGGAGGAGGCTCAGTATCCTCCTCCATTCCATCATCTGTCACTCGGAGCATTCCCACTTCGGACCTCTCTAAGTGGGGCTTCAGGTGGTTGACATGTAGGACCTGCAAAGGGTTCCTTGGAGACCGCAAGTCCACCAGGTAGGTGACATCACTTTTGCGATCCACCACCTCAAATGATCCGGTTCACTTATCCTGGAGAGCACAGGGCTCCACAGGGGCATGACCCAAACTTTCTGACCAGGCTGAAGCTTAATCAGAGTGGCATTCTGATCATGCTTCATCTCCTCCTGGCTGGCTCCCAGATTCACCTGAGAGAGTTGCCTGAAACGCCGGGTTTGGTGTCTCAAGAACAGCATGTAGCAATATACATCCTGGGAAGGTTTCCTGGGAGCTTTCGTTCAGCCTTCCTTTACCAAACTCAGAGGCCCTCTTACAGGGTGTCCATACAGCAGTTCAAAGGGGCTGAACCCTAAGGACTTCTGTGGCACCTCTCTGTAAGCAAAGAGAAGGCATGGCAAGAGGACGTCCCACGTAAACCTCATAGGTTCTTCAAGACCCATAACCATGCCTTTGAGGGACCGGTTGAATCTCTCAACCAGCCCATTACCTTGGGGTGGTAAGGAATGGTGAACTTATAAGTTAAACTACACGCCTGCCACAGAGACTTCATGTACTTGGAAATGAAGTTTGTACCATGGTCTGACCAACCCTCTGGGGAACCCCACACAAGAGAAAGTCCCCATCAATGCATCCCCCACCACAGGGGCCATCACCGACCAGAGAGCGATGGCTTCCGGGTATCGGGTGGCATGGTCCACCAAGACCAGGATGAACCTGTTGCTCATGGCTGTCTTGGGATCCAGATGCCCCACAATGTCAATGCCCACCCTTTCAAAGTGGGTGCTGACCACAGGGAAGGGCTGGAGAGGAGGCTGTGCTTCCTCACACTCTTACCACTTGTCTGGCAAGTCTGACAGGTACTGCAATGAGTATCTAAACTCTTGCGCATTTGGGGCCAATAAAAGTGGGTGACAAGCCTTTCAAAGGTCATGTCGTGCCCCAAATGTCCTGCTAAAGGTACATCATGAGCCAAACCCAGTAGAAAGGCTCTGAAGCGCTGGGGTACCACCAGCGCACTGGCTGATCCAGGCTCAGCTATACAGGAGACCATTCTCCCAGTAGATCCAATGTGATCCAGACTGATCACCTGCTGCCTGGTTTGTGGCCTGTTGCCGCAAACCCTCAATAGAAAGGGCACTTCTTCTGCTCCTCACAGAACTCTACCTTGGAGGGTCCTCCTTCCTGCTGCAAATGGATCAGCTCTGGCAGGTCCCCCAATTCAGCTACCTGTTCCCCTGTAGGTTCCAGGGCATCCCCCTCAAGGTCTGCCCCCTCCTGGACCGTGGGAATAGTGGGGCTGGTTTCCCGCGCCCCTGCCTCTTCTCTTTAAGGCAGACACCTGGGCCCCTCTTTCAGGCTCCAGGTCCTCTTGAAAACCCTTACTAGCTGCCACACACGCCGACTCAGGCAGACCCAAAATGTCCAATTGAGCTATTCGCTCCACCTTAGCCCAAGGGAAGCTCTCCAAATCGTTACCCAACAGACAGTTAATAGGCATTGCTGGCCTCACAGTTACTTGAAGAGTACCTGAGGACCCCCCCCCCCACTCAAAGGGAACCTGAGCTACCTGGCAGTGGCTCTCTGTTTTGCCAGTGGCAACAACCGGGTAAATTCATTGGGGACCACCTGTTCTTCAAACACCAGCCGACAACTGACAGCTGTCACACTGGCTCCGGTGTCTCTAAGAGCCTCCACTCTATGGCCATTGATGGTCACCCACTGCCTGTACTTTTTAGTGTTATCAGGCAGCTGGGTCCCGAGGACCACCACACAGTCTCCTAAAGAGACTAGGGACATCTCTGCGGGACCCCACCCACCTTGGGCACCCCTCTCCTCCTCCAGGGCTACACTAGCCAGGGATGGTACACCAGTGGGTGCTGTTTTCTCTGTGGGCACTGGGGATCATAGTAACGGTGGCCCAACTCACCATACTTAAAAATGTCAGGGTCCCTTATAAACAGGTTTACCTGTCAGGGCCCCTGGCTTCTTCTCAGGGGGAGGCTGGGAACCCTTCCCTTGGTTCCTTTGGGGATTACATTGGGGCCCTTTCTGGAACTCCCTCTGTTTACCCTTGTCCCCCCCACTCTTCTGCTGGGGACCCTGCCCACCTTTGGGAAAGTCTCCCACATGACCCTTGTGGACCCGGGTACTTACGCAGCGGTCCGGCTCCTCAGCAAGCTTCCTAGGGTTAGTCAGCTTGCTATCAATAAGGTGCTGGCGTTGCTCCGGAAAACAATTACTAGACAAGTGCTCCCATGCAAACAAATCATAGAGCCCCTGATAATCATTTACTTTGCTACCGTTCACCTAACCACCACCAATGCTCTGCAAAAGAAAATTACATATTCTACGCAAGTGCTAGACTCCAGTTTCCTACATTTCCTAAACCTTTGTCTATAAAGCTCAGGGGTCAACTCATACCTGGTCATTAAGGCTTCCTTCATGTGCGTATAAGAATGCTAATCCTGAGAAGGCAATTCCAAAAAGGTATCCCGCCCATCACTGAGGAACTGCCCCCACAACCCCGCTCCCCAATCCTTCTCAGGGACCCGGTGGGAGGTCATAGCTACCTCATAGACCTTGAACCATTGCCCAATATCTTCAATATTATGAAACTCCTTAATGACATCCTTGGGAATAAACACTCTTGTTTCTATAGGCATGGATGGTGCGCTGCCACCCAAGGGAGAAATTTCATAACTCTTAGCTTTTAATTGCAATTCCCTCAACATTCCATCATGTTCCAAATGCATTCTTTTTTCCTCCAAGGCCTGCTTCTTATTCTCCAACTCCATCTGCCCACCATTTTGAGCTTGGCCAACTCCATCTTATGCACTCTATCTCTCTCCTTGTCCTCCAACTCTCTTGGGGACAGGTCCTTTGAAGAAATACGGCTGCCTGCTCTGGAAGGCACTTTCCTCCTATCCCGGCCTACTGACCCCTCTAACTGCCCATCCAAATTCTCTACCTCCTAACTAGGCTCTTCAGGATGCACACTGGCATTCCTAGATTCTACCTAGGCGTTCAGCGCATTTTGATATTCCTCTTTCTTGGTGAGGCCTTTCATAGAGACTTTAAATCTTCTGCAAGCAGCTTTGAGGTAAGACACAGTGAAAGTGTCAGTCCTATCTTCTTCAAAACCAATGTCAACTGATGCAATGGATGCTGCTTTGCTCATGGTGAAAAACAGTTGGCAGTTCTCAAAAAGCAAAAAGAAGATCCAAGGAAAATTCTACCAAAAAGTATGTGGTCACGTTATGGTCTGCACTCACTAGTAGTGTACACTAATCACTGTATATGAATCACAAATGCAAGCCCAAATCCTCACCGCTGACCACCAATGTTAGAATTGGGGGTCTCTATTTGGCAGAGGTAGGTACCTTTGTCCAAATAGGGACCCTTGCTTCTAGTCAGGGTAAGGGGCTACACTTTTAAAATAACCCCTGCTCACCCCCTTGGTAGCTTGGCACGAGCAGTCAGGCTTATCTCAGAGGCAGTGTGTAAAGCATTTGTAAACACATACAGTAATACATTGAAAACACTACAAATGGACATCACACCAGTTTAGAAAAATAAGTAATCTTTACTAGACTTAACACAAGACCAAACAACAAAAATAGTATAATTCAATGTAGATGGTAAATGTGACAAAGTACCTTAGATGCGCCATGCAAAACAAACAAAAGGGTCGGAGGGATGTTGATGCACCATTCTCTACACTCAGGGGAGTGGATGCGTCGGTTCCTTACTGCTGCACAGGGGAGTTGAGGCTCGCTTCCTTACTGTGTTGGGAGTTAATGCGTTGTTTCTTACTTTGGCCCGGTGATCATGCGACAAGATGGTGCCTCAATGCGATGCGATGATCCGGTGCGGTGCAACAAAATGGCGTCTTTGATGCGATGCGACAAAGTTGGATGCGATGCGTGCACGCCTGATGGCCGGCGAACTCAGTAACTTCTGAGCTATGACACTCTTCTCTGGTGATCCGATGGCGACCACTGTGGCGGTGACATGCTTCTCCGGTGATTCGACATGCTTCATCGGTAATGTGACCGCGAACAGCTGCGGCACGCTTCTTCGGTAATGCGACAGCAACTGCTGTGGCGGGGACACGCTTCTCGTTGCATCGCGCTTCCAGCTCCCAGCGACACACAGTCTTCTCAGAGGGCCCAAACAACAGTAGGTATCTTTCTGCAGGTAGAATTCCCAGCAAGGGAATTCAGGGAGCTGGTGGTGAAGTCTTGTATCCCTGAGACTTCAGGCAGGAGGCAAGCACACTTTAAGCCCTTGGAGATTCTTCCTCAAGATTATGAAAAGTTCACTAAAGTCCTTTTCCCATTCCCTTGGCAATAAGGTAATCACTGCAGGCCAACCCCAGAAATAGCAAAACAGCACAGGGGCAGTCTCCTCCTTCAGCTTCCTTCATACTTCTCCTTGGCAAAGGTTTGTCTTGATTCCCAGAAGTGATTGAACGTTCTGGGGTTTGGGCCCCAATATTAAACCAGTAAATCCTTTGTCCCCTCAAGGCAGAGGGTGCCTGTGCCCGGCAAAAAACAGTTCTGTGCAGTTTCCTGGCAGGAGGTGGAGACAGCATTGTTGAAGGCAGACCTGGCCAGGTAGCTGAAAGGAAATCTCCTCCCCCTACTCTGTATTCTATGAGGGCTCAGGTCAGTGAAAGGAAATCTCTGCCCCCCCCCTCTCTATTCAATGCAGATCCTATTCAGCCCAGCCCTGATCCATGAGACTGCTGGAGCCAAGGCCCTCTCCAGCCCCCTGTCACTCACAAACCAGACGTGGAATACACAAACCTAGCAGAGGCATGCTGGATGGTTAGTCTAGAAAATACCTCCTTTCTAAAAGTGGTATTTTCAAACACAGAATGTAACACGCATTTGCAATGCAATAGGTCTCACATTAATTAAGTTTGAGCTATAGGCATTGCTAAATATTGCAACACCAATTGCAACAATTGCAACAAAAGTCTATAAATTGTAGGCCAAAAAAATGTGTATTTATTTTTTTAGCAATGGTGGCATGCTGCGCTTTAGGTGAATATGTTTAAAATTAAAGTTCACTATACTGTGATTGCCACAATAGTTAATTGTGGATGCACTAACAATTGATGTGTGCACTGATGGCCTCTGTGAGTATTATAAAGAGCAGTCAAGGAAAGGCAGACTAAAAGTGCACCTGCTCCTGATACCAGGAGTGGTGTTAAGGTGGTGAGGAAGGGCATATAGGCTCTACTCTCAAAGAAGCTGTAAATCTCAAGAGGGCGTGTGACTCTTCATTGACTATACTTACAACTGGCAGTGCGGGGACCACCACAGGAGGAGCACGAAGACAAACCGACTTCTCGAGGGCAGCTGTGGCCTCTTGAAATGCAGCGTGTTGCCTAGCATTGGCTGGTGCAGGAAGAAAGAAGGGAAAGCGGGGTTTTCTATAGAAAAACAGTATTGCTGAAAAGAGCTGCTCGTGCATGCGCAGTACAGCTTTCTCGTGCTCTGCGGCTCGTGCCCAGTGGCGGCACGTGTGGACGGTGCAGGCAGCGCCTGTCCCCTTCTGGGGATCCCTTGGTGAAGAGCGAGCCCCGGCGCCAGAAAGGAAGTGTGGGAGCTGAAGTCCCGGGTCCCAGGAGGGGGCCCGGCTGAAGGGCAGCAGATGGCAGTGCGGGGCTCCTGTGACTGAGGAGAGAGCCCCGCGTCGTGCTGCCAGAATTATAGAGGAGCAGGAGTGCTCAGGAAGCACACCGCAGCCAGCCGCCGTTCCGGAGGATCCCCCCACAGACCGGGTGAGTGGGGCCGCCACTGCCAAGCGCTATCTAAACACATGTTAAATACTAGCGCATCTTCCGGAGCGCGTTCACACTGCAGCCTCGAGCCTCAGGCCTAATTAACACGTGGTGCCGCGCCGTGCCGCGAAACACCAGACGAACACACTTTAGAAGCAAGCACAAGTAACGCTGTGAAAACATTTTTTGTGCCTTTTGCTTTTTTAGCACAACACACTGCAGCTACGCCTGGTGCCAGCTAACATAATTTCACTAAAGCATGCGTATGCTTTTTAAATAGTATACACTATTGCTACGCAATCCGAAAAAGTATGTATTTGTTCCACACTGTTTCTGCACAAGTTAATGTCCTTGCGCACCATAATGGTTAAGCAACATAGTACTGAAGGTTAGCTGTGAGCAAAGGATGTCTTGGAGCAAAGGAAATAGCAATTAGGTCCGGTGGGACTGGAAGTTGTTTGTGTGCAAAAGGCATATAGGAGCATAATACAGATCGGTGGTATTGGAAGTCGTTTGTAGGTAAAAGACAATGACATACGGTGTTATTGGTAGTTGTTTGTGGGGAAAAACAATGAGGTATGGTGGTATGCGCATACTGAAATGAGTGATTTGTTGAAAACCAACAAATGTATAGCGTACGAGCAGCATCAGAGTAAGCACGATTTGTAATATCACGTACAAATGGAGCTTCTACCACATGGCGCCAGTGAGACGGCCGCTCACGGCCTCACAACAAAGCCGGAAAAACAGAAAGTAATTATCTCGGCATGCTGCCAGGCGCCCCACATGCTACTGAATGCTAGCACGTCTTCCGGAGCGCGTTCACACTGTTGACTCAACCCTAATTAACGCGCACCAGCTGTACACACTTTGTGGCAAGCGCGTCACAATCAATCCAATCATCAGTGACATTTATAGAGCGCACTACATACCCGTAGGGTCTCAAGGCGCTGGGGGAGGGGGGGTGCCGCTACTGCTCGAACAGCCAGGTCTTCAGCTTCTTCCTGAAGGAGAGGTGGTCTTGGGTCAGGCGCAGGTCGGTTGGGAGGGAGTTCCAGGTCTTGGCGGCCAGGTAGGAGAAGGACCTTCCTCCTGTAGTCGCTCTTCGGATGCGGGGGACGACGGCGAGGGCGTGGTTGGCTGATCGGAGGTGGCGTTTGGGAGCGTAGAAGTTGATTCGGCTGTTGAGGTAGCTCGGGCCTTGGTCGTGTAGGGCTTTGTGTGCGTGGGTGAGGAGGCGGAAGGTGATTCTTTTGTTGACGGGGAGCCAGTGAAGGTCTCTCAGGTGTCAGGAGATGTGGCTGGTTCGTGGGATGTCGAGGATGAGTCTGGCAGAGGCGTTCTGGATCCGCTGGAGTCTTTTCTGGAGTTTGGCGGTGGTACCGGCGTAGAGGGCGTTGCCGTAGTCCAGTCGGCTAGTGACGAGGGCCTGGGTGACGGTCTTCCTGGTCTCGGTGGGGATCCACCAGAAGATCTTCCGTAGCATGCGTAGGATGTTGAAGCACGCCGAGGAGACGTTGTTGACTTGCCTGGTCATGGAGAGGGAGGAGTCCAGGATGAAGCCCAGGTTGCGTGCGTGGTCTGTCGGTTTGGGTGCGGTGCCCAGGGCGGGAGGCCACCAGGAGTCGTCCCAGGCGGAGGGTGAAGAGCCCAGGATGAGGACCTCCGTCTTGTCGGAGTTCAGTTTCAGGCGGCTGGTCGTCATCCACTCGGCTACCTCTTTCATCCCTTCGTGCAGGTCGGCTCTGGCGGCGGCTGGGTCGTTGGTCAGGGAGAGGATCAGCTGGGTGTCGTCGGCGTAGGAGATTATGCTGAGGTTGTGTTGGCGTGCGATGGCCGCGAGTGGGCCCATGTAGACGTTGAAGAGGGTGGGGCTCAGAGAGGATCCTTGAGGGACGCCGCAGATGACTTCGGATGCCTCTGACTTGTACGGTGGGAGGCGGACTCTCTGTGTTCTTCCGTCGAGGAAGGAGATGATCCATTCCAGCGCCTTGTCCTGGATTCCGACGTTGCTGAGGCGCTGTACTAGGGTGCGGTGGCAGACAGTGTCGAATGCCGCGGAGAGGTCTAGGAGGATGAGGGCCGCTGTTTCTCCGTTGTCCATCAGGGTTCGGATGTAATCGGTGGCGGCGATGAGGGCGGTCTCGGTGCTGTGATTGGCTCGGAAGCCGGTCTGTGAGGGGTCGAGGGATCCATTCGTCTCGAGGAAGGCGGCCATCTGCTTGTTGACGGTCTTCTCGATGACTTTGGCTGGAAATGGGAGGAGCGAGATGGGGCGGTAATTCTTGAGTTCGGTGGGGTCCGCTGTGGGTTTCTTGAGTAGAGCGCTGAGTTCGGCGTGCTTCCAGCACTCAGGGAAGGTGGCGGTGTCGAAGGATGTGTTGATGATGTCTCGCAGGTGGGGTGCGATGACAGCGTCGGCCTTATTGAAGACGTAGTGAGGGCAGGGGTCTGTCGGAGATCCGGAGTGGATGGAGTTCATCGTTTGGATGGTGTCTTCGGTGCTGATCGGGGTCCAGGCGTGGAGGGTGGTGGTGGGGGGTGGTTGTTCGGTCCTGGTGTGCGTTGGTTGGTTGTTGAAGCTGTTGTGTATGTCTGCGATCTTGTTGTGGAAGTATGTAGCGAGGGAGTTGCAGAGGTCTTGCGATGGGGTGATGTCGTTGTTTCCTGCGCTGGGGTTGGATAGCTCTTTCACGATGTTGAAGAGTTCCTTGCAGTTGTGTGCGTTGTTGTCCAACCGGTCCTTAAATGCGGTTTTCTTGCTGGCGCGGATCAGCTGGTGGTGCTTCCGGGTGGCCAGCTTGAGGGTGGTCCTGTTGTCCGGTGTAGGTTCCCTTCTCCAGACTTTCTCGAGGGCTCGGCAGTTCTTCTTGGAGCTCTTGAGTTCGTCGGTGAACCACGGGGCTTTCTTGCTGCCGGGTCTGCTGGGCGGGGTCCTTAGCGGGGCGAGCTCGTCCGCGCAGATGCTGATCCACTTCGTGAGGTTGTCGGCAGCCTGGCTGGGGTTCGCTGAGCTGGCAGGAGGGTGCTGGCTCAGGGAGGTGGCGAGCTGGTCTGCTGTGATCTTGTTCCAGCTTCTGCGGGCGGTCTGTTGCTGGTGGTGGTGGGTCGTCGTTCTCTTGAAGGTGAAGTGGACGCAGCTGTGGTCCGTCCATTGAAGCTCTGTGGCGTGGCTGAAGTCGATGTCTGGGCTGGAAGAGAAGACTGCGTCGAGTGTGTGTCCGGCGAGGTGGGTGGGGGTGGACACCAGCTGCTTGAGTCCAAGATTGGCGAGGGTGTCGAGCAGGGAGCTGGTGTTGCGGTCGTTGTTGTTCTCCAGGTGGAAGTTGAGGTCCCCCAGGAGGATGTAGTCGGCGGAGTGGAGGGCGTGCGGGCTGACGAAGTCGGCGATGTCCTCGCTGAATTGTGTGCGTGGTCCCGGGGGTCGGTAGATCAGGGTGCCTCTGAGGGTGGTCTTCGGGTCGGTGTGGATCTGGAAATGCAGGTGTTCGGCGGTGGTCAGGGTGTTGTCGATGCTGGTTGTGAGCCGGATGGTGTTCCTGTGGATGATGGCGATGCCTCCTCCCATCTGGTTGGCGTTGCGGTCCCTCCGGACGATCTTGTAGCCTTCTGGGATAGCGATGGCGATGTCGGGAGCTGAGGAGGCGTTCATCCAGGTCTCCGTGAGGAAGGCGACGTCAGGGGCTGTGGCGTCTAGGAGGTTCCAGAGTTCGATGGCGTGTCTGTGGACGGAGCGGGTGTTGAGCAGGATGCACTTGAGGTGGTTGCTGCTGGTGTTCGGCTTGGCGGGTGCTGGTGTGCGGCAGGTCCGGATGCAGGTGAACTTGCAGGCGTGGCAGCTGAAAGGTCCGTGGGTGCGTCGTGGTGAGGCTTGGTGGCATTCTGGGAGTCGGCCGGTGTTGAGTGCGATGAGGGTGGCGGCGGTGTACGTCAGGCGGGTCGGTCGGGGTCTTCGTGGTCCAGGGGTCCTGGCGCTGGGCGCGGTCCAGGCACGGACGGGCGCAGACGGTCTTACCTTTGGCGCGCCTTCGGCGCACAATCGGCGCGCCCGCTGCGCGTGAACGCTGCGCGTGAACGCTGCGCGTTCGCACGGTCGCCATATGAGGCGAAGTGCGCGGGTGGGCGGAGCAGCTGGGAGGCGGGAGCGGGGAGGGAACAGAAGGAAAAAAGGGGCGGGGTCTACGGTGGTGGCGGGAAGCGGGGAGCGGGGAGGGAAGACGGGGGGCGGCGAGGAGGGCGGGAAACAGAAGGAGGACGCTAACACGGGCAAAAACTATTACCAAAACAAGCACAAATGGAGAACAAAACAAGCTAACATGGGCAAAACACTATGACAAAACAAGCACAAATGTAGAACAAAACAAGGCAAAACAAACGACAGCAGGGTCAGCCGGCAGCGAGGCAGGCAGCGAGGCAGAGAGCAAGGAAAGGGGGCACACGCAGCAGCTGGTGGCCGTGCGGCGCGGGGGTGTCCCACAAGTGGGTCACACTTACCTGTGTCGCACGGTCGCCATATAAGGCCAAGTGCGCGGGTGGGCGGAGCAGCTGGGAGGCGGGAGCGGGGAGGGAACAGAAGGAAAAAAGGGGCGGGGTCTGCGGTGGTGGCGGGAAGCGGGGAGCGGGGAGGGAAGACGGGGGGCGGCGAGGAGGGCGGGAAACAGAAGGAGGACGCTAACACGGGCAAAACTATTACCAAAACAAGCACAAATGGAGAACAAAACAAAGCTAACACGGGCAAAAACTATTACCAAAACAAGCACAAATGGAGAGCAAAACAAGCTAACACGGGCAAAACACTATGACAAAACAAGCACAAATGTAGAACAAAACAAGGCAAAACAAATGACAGCAGGGTCAGCCGGCAGCGAGGCAGGCAGCGAGGCAGAGAGCAAGGAAAGGGGGCACACGCAGCAGCTGGTGGCCGTGCGGCGCGGGGGTGTCCCACAGAAACGCGTCCACAGACCACAATCGGTGCGTGCCCCGGTCTGTACCACTTGGAAGGCAAGTCGATATCAATAGATCTCGCTGGCGACATCGCTTTCGCGCTGCATCACCAGGAGAGACCTAAAAACCACCTTCACTAAATGATGTATTTTATAAGTCTGAGTTCAGGCATACTAAACTCGAATTTCTACATAGCTCCCTGAGTCAGTTAGGATTAAAAGATGTTATAATGAAACTGCCCATTCTGGCCTATGGGAACAGGCACCCTTGCAATAGTGAAAAACGAAATTGGCTGTAATTCACTATCAGGACATGCCACACACATCAGGGCATGTCCTACCTTTTACATACAATGCACCCAGCCCATGGGGGTACCTTGGGCCTACCTTAGGGGTGACTAACATGTAGAAAAGGGAAGGTTAGGGACTGGCAAGTGGGTGCACTTGCCAATTCGACATGGCAGCCCCAGGCTGGACGCAGGCGCTGCAATAGCAAGCCTGAGCCACACTTTACAAGCTGCTTCTGTGGAATAGCACAACCAGTGCTGCAAGCCTACCAGCAGCATTTGATTTACAGGCCCTGGGCACACATGGTGCACTGTACTAAGGTCTGACAATTAAATCAAATATTCAATCATCGAGTTACTAATCCATTATAACAATGTACAGTAGGTAGCACTTGCACTTTGGCACTGAATAACAGTGGCAAAGTGCCCAAAGCATCTAGACCAGCAAAAACATAGTAAAAATACCGGAGGCAACAGCAGAAAATGGAAGGGAGACCCACGCCAATGGTGCCAGGTCTAACAAGCATCAAACAACAGAACAAGCCAATAAAAAGATACAAGAACAATTTATAACAATAGAGCATATTTTAATTAATTGTATAGAGACCTTGATCATTAAAATCCACCAGAGAGTTCCATACATATAGATTTTAGAACTTTTCATCACTATTAAAGGCAACTGCAAGCAAGCATTAGCACACGTAGGGCCAGATGTACGACCCTTTTTTGTGGCTGCAAATGGGATAACCTCCCTTTTGCGGCCACAAAAAAGGGTAATATCATGTACAAATGCTATTTTGCGAGTCCCTGACACGCAAAATAGCATTTGCGACTCTCGCTATTAGGAAGGGGCGTCCCTTCACAATAGGGAGTCAACATGATATGTACTAGTGTTTTGCAACCGCATTTGCGGCCGCAAAACACTCACAGTTTACCACCTACTTCAAGTAGGTGGTAAACCACTGGCAAAGGGGAAGGTGTCCCCAGGGGACCCCTTCCCCTTTGTGAATATGTTGGAAAATATTTTTTAAGAGCAAGCAATAATTTTTGTAACCACTTCAAAGTTGCGAAGCAGGTCCCAGAGACCTTAGCCACCTGCAGCTTCATGGAGAGCTTAGAGTCTAACAAGAAGCCTAAGTTCTTAACTTTAGAAGTAGGAATAGGAGTGTCCCCCAAAGCAGACGGCCAATGCTGTGGGCACAAGAGACCTGGATTATTTCCTAAGAGCAACACCGCCATTCTCTCACCATTCAGTTTCAGAGAGTTAGCACCCATTCATGAAGCTACTCACGCCAAACAGTAGATCCAAGACGTGGAGCTGTGGTCCTGAGTGAATGATAAGGAAAAGATGAATTGAGTACCATCTGCATTAATGAATGAAGTAAGACCGCAGCTTTCCACCAGATCGGCCAAAGGTCATACGTATACATTAAAAAGTGCCAGGCTCAAGGCCGACCCCTGAGTAACTCAAGAAGTTAGAGCATGGCTCACCGAAGATAAACTGCCCGAAGCAACCTACGGTACGGTCATGTATAAAAGAAGAGAACCAAGGTGGTGCCAATCTCTTAATTCCTAGATGAGCCAGCCTCTTCATGAGCATGTTGTGGGACACAGTATCGAATGCAGTGCTGAGATCAAGTAAAATCAGCGTTGCTGTCTTACCCTTATCTAGGAGCTGTCTAAGATGTTCTGTAACTCCCAGAAGAGCGGACTCAGTACTGTGCCCCATTGTAAACCCTGATTGGGAGCCATGCAAATAATTCTGAGACTCTATCAAGGTAAAAAGTTGAACACAGACATGCTTTTCAGGAATTTTTCACAAGATGGGGAGAAGAGAGATAGGTTTATAGTTAGAAGAGTTAGTGGAATCCAGGTTGGATTTCTTCAGAAGAGAAAGGACCGTAGCATGTTTCCACGCTTGGGTACAAGACCTTCCTGCAATGCGCAATTAAGAAGTCTAACCAAAGGTAACATGGTAACTGGGCTAAATACTTAGCAAGGGGCATGCGGTCCTTAGGAAAGCCTGATTTTATTGATTGTGTCAAAGATGTAAATGATGGCAAATCCAAAAAATCCCAAGAATCCAGTATCTGTTGTGCAGACAAAGGATTATCAACAATTGAAGTGCCAGCAATGGCAGGTGGCAAACAGAAGTGAGTCTGAGCAAGATGTCCTGTGCTTTTTTTTCCTAATCAAACGTGTACAGCACTTACAGGTCCACCAGACTCAAGTGCAGGTTTTAGCTATTTTGGATTTGTCCTTTGTTGTGCCTGGCGAATGGTAGCGGCAAAACCTCTATTGTTGCAACCACTTTTTCTGTTTGGGCTCTTTCAGCTCTTGTTGTCCTGGAGGTGGTTCCTGGAGATCAGCAGGCTGATCATTGGAGTCACTGGTCTTGATGAAGCTGGGAAATCAACTTTTCCCACTGTTAGGAGCCGCAGGCAGAGGCCCAAAGTGCAGCAGGTGCATTTCTCTCGATGGTGCAGCCTTTCTGTACGGGGTTCAAGGGCAGCAGGGCAGTCCTTCTTCAGTCCTCTTTTCTTCTCCAATGTGAACTGAGGGGCGGGGTGCCAGGGATGCCCTACTTATCTCAGGAAAGTGCCTCAAGGGGACCATGCTGTCACTAGCCAAGTGGCTACTGGGTCCCTCCTCTCTAATGACAAAGTTTTTGTGTTATGTGGCATCTGGCTAACCCAGAGTGCCCCATTCTTGCCCCTTCAAGATAGGACAGCCCTTCCTCAGCCACCAGGAGCAGGGTAGCCCACACTAGAGGTGTGGCTACCAGTGGACTACACGCCCACGTGAAAACCCTTTTGGATATAGGTTTCCCTCCCTGAGCTCTGTCTTCTAATTGTCTGCAGGAACAAAATACATCCTGCTCAGGAATGTTGTCACAAGCAGCCCTTCAAAGTCGGCTTTACCTTCTGGGGTAACATCCTGAGTGACCATCCTGGCAGAGGACGTGACACCTCTCTGTGCTGCAACTGCCTTTGTTCCCAGTCCTGGAATTGTTTTACACATCTCCCCAAGTGGTCAGAAACACGTCTTTGTGTCAGTGCCTTGATGAGGCTGCTGGACTAGCTGGAGTGCAGAGTGGCAACTTTCTAAAAGTTGCTTAACATAGTGACTTTAAATCTGGCCGGGGCACCTGGTCAGGTTTAATGTGACAGCTGGTAACCCTTTGTTAGCCAATGAGGCTCCTAACCATTCCACAGCAAAAGAACAATTTGAAAGAGTTGCTGCTAAGACATAAAGAAAATAATATGTCTTACTTAGTAATATACAGTTCCCTGCCACAGGACTCTCTAGGCCTTCTTTAGGGTAGACTTATATTACTTAAGGGAAGTGGTGGCTTTGCCACTAGGTGTGATGGCAAAGTCGAACGGGCAGTGTCACACTCTGCCCTGTCAGTCTGCAGTGGCAGGCTGGGGTGGGCATTTTGTTGTCTCTGTCACAAGCACGGTGGCACAACCAGTGCTGAAGCCCTGGATAAACACACTGTTTTACATGATCTGGGTATCTGGGGTACCATATACTTGGGACTTACAAGTAAGTCAGTATTTGCCAATTGCGTGTATCCAATTCAACATAACTTGGTACAGGGTTAGACAATTAGTACTGGTATCTGGTTAGCAGGCCTCAATGCACTCAGTCGAAAACCCAGCAGCATCAGTCCAGAATTGTGGGGGTAAATATGCAAAAAGAGGAATTTCCTTACAATTTGGATAATGGTCAGAAGACAACACTGGAAGCACCATCTTCTTGCGATCTGTGAACAGAACAATTTGTGGTCCTAGTTTCAAACCTATGTGATCTTCAAAATTCTATGATAAAGAGAACACCACATCAATGGCTATTGCCATCAAAAACACATCCTTAAACGTTAGAAGCAAAAGTGATACTTCAGGTAAAGATTCAAATGCCGCATTCTGCAAGGTTTGTAAAACCAACAAAAGGTTCCCGTTGTGAAAAATATGTCTGATCCTAGATCTTGCTAATTTAATAAAATTGTTTTAAATATTATGAACATTTCTGCACTTGAAGACGCTGCACTAGACAGAACTGTATTTTCCTGTATTTGGTTAAACTAGGCCTAACTACCATCTGGATTCTAACGCGGCCATGATGTGTGTTTTTCTTCTCATTCTGACACCACACATAACCAAAATGTGCAATGATGCTCCATATTGACATGCTGTTCTCGAAGAACCAGAGAGGACATTTTCGCTACATTCAAGGCTCTTCCTGTCTCTATCATTGTTTACAAGACTTCAATTGTTTGTGAAACCAGATTTTGTACTACTACCTCTAATGAATTAGGTTAGAATAGAAAACATTAATATTCAGTTAGGGGCTACTAGTGTAGAATGTTGACATTAGGTGGCGTATAATTCTGTATTATGATTTGTCAGTTCATTGCTACATTTGCTCACCCTATGCTGACTGTGCAATTTCCATTGACTTCCATTGTAGATTTGCCTATGAAAATGATGCATTTTAGAGGTGAGCCAGTCTTCTGACTCCTAAAATTTGGAGACTGAATCCTTGTATTTTTGTCTCACATTTTGGACTTAGAATATATTTCCTTGACTTCATGTCATTTTATTGCTGCATTTGATTGAGCCTTATGCTAATTCCCTATGTTAATTTAATGTACTTTGAATGACTACTATTGTTTGCCTTCTGTAACGCTCTTTTGAATTTTCTTAATAAACCTTTATGATTCACAATTTATTTATGACTCAGAGAGTTAATTTTATGAAATACTATTTGATTCATTTGTGTTGGGGTACTATTTAGGGGCGCATTGCCTCATCTAGTCTTGAGGTTGAACACCTTCCCCGATCCTTTGACAGATTATCTGAGAAAGCATCAAGAATCTTAAAAAATCAAAATGTTTAAAAAGTCTTGCAACCCAATTTTCAATTTTAGATAGAAAACCAAATAGAAAACGGAAAACAAATTGCAATATCACAGTTGGATCAAATCAACCTTTGTCAAAACCATTCTGTAAAAATTGCAGGACGTCTTCTGGAGAACACAGAGCAGGAGATAAATACGTACCCTCACACCACTTTGAAAATGAGGCCCAATGATTGCTATATGCTCACTTACTAAAGTCCTTGCTTGAAGCCAGAGTAGAAGTAACCACAGAAAAGGAGGGACCTAACTCTCTAAGCCCCTTCCTCTCAACTTCCACACCACCAGACTTAACAGCTGAGGAACTAGAATGGGCTTTAGAGGTGGGGGGATCAGAGAATAAGGGTGCAGATGATCGAACCACATAGCAACATTTCTTTCAGAAGTGGAATCCAATGCCTTCTTGGTCAATACAGACAAACCAGAATTATTTCTTTCTCCTCTCTCCTGATCTTTGTTACTTGGCGAGTAATTACTGGAACCGGAGGGAATGCTTATGGCAAGTTTTCTTGAACATTGAATTGTTAATGCATTCACTCCATGGCTAGATGATCCTGATATCTTGATTCAAAATGAGGCAGAAGAGCACAGTAATGATCTGCAAACAGGTCCTCTTCTAGGGTGCTAAACCTACAGAAAGGTCTGAACCAGAAGTCTTAGATTCTGAGCTGAGGGGATAATGTACTTAGGGAATCTGCTTCTTGATTGTTTTTTTTTTTGCAAAATTGTTTTTATTGCAGACATTTTATGCAACATTTACAGCACAGCATTAACACCTATTAGCCCGTACATTCTTCTGTCTCTGATCAGTACTGTACACAGCCTGGAGGCCCACAACCCGGAGGTCGGGCGGCGATAAGAGGAAGAATTCGCAATGCCTGGTAAGAAAAATCAGGTGTAATCCACTCTCTTGGCAGTGTGCCCGTCTGCTTTTTCTCCCCTCCTCCTATTGGGATCTCTCCTCAGTAACTAACTAACCCCAACCCCCCTCCCTCCCCCACTCCCAAACGTGCACCACCTTCTCATAAGTTCCTATCCACTTCTCGTCTAAGGGTGTGATCAGGAGACATCACCTAGTGTTGTTCTAGCTTTGCAGTGTTCCTGGTGTGTTGGGGGAGCCGTGTTCTTTCCCGTCCAGGCTAACCTCATCCTCCTGTAGCGTGCTGTCCCTAAGGGCTTGAACCAATGCCTCCCAAGCCGCTGCCGTTTCCAATGCTCTATCGTCCTGCGTACGGCGAGCCATCTGGTAACGGTGCGTACTATCGCATGCGGCCCACCTCAGGAAGTCATTGATCCATCTCCTGTGGGTAGGGCCTATTCTCGGCTTCCAAGTCCGTGTGATTTCTCTTTTAGCTATGATTAGGCCCATGTCTATAAATTTGCTCGTGATTCGGTTTTTGGGTGTGTGCGGAAACCAGTGCAACAGGCAAACCGCTACGTCGTATTGTAGTGTCCTGTCCGTCACCTCAACTAGAGTATCGCCTATCGCCTGCCAGTAGTCTCGAAGGCCAGGGCATGACCATAACATGTGTTCCAACTCCGCTCCCTCTAGCGCGCATCTCGGGCAAGCCGCAGTAGCCGCTCCAAAATATTTCCTGATCTTGCCCGGGGTCAAGTAGGCCCTATGGAGCATGTAAAAGTGGATTTGCTGAAAGCGCGCATTTCTCGTGCTATTCTTAGCCTGTCTCACTAACTGAGCCCACGTCGTCACAGGGATCTCCCTATTAAGGTCCATTTCCCATTTGTCCTTCAGCTTCGTCAGTGGCGGTAGGTTTTCCCGGAGCATTCTGGAGTACCAGCATGTCACTGCCTTGTAGGTTCCCGCCGCCATCATGGTGTACTGGCAGGCCATAGTTGTCGGTGGTTTTGCCAATCCTCCCCTCCAGTGCCTCTGGATGGCCCTAGTCACCGCAGCATGCAGGAGGTACTCCCCCTTGGGTAGGCTAAACCTCTCCTGCAGCTCCCGATACTGGATAAGCTCCCCGTTCCTATAAAGGTTGCCTATCACCTGTATTCCCGCGTCCTCCCAGCTCTGCAATCGCGACCAGTCGCCTCCATGGGGGAGTGCTGTGAGCATTCCTAGGGGTATCTCAGGGGCATATGGATGTTGCACCCCCGCACGACGCTGAGACCGGTTCCAACAGAGCCTGAACGTCCTTTCTTCGGGCGTCAGGTCTCTGAGAGCGATCCTCTGCTGCAAAGCGATGTAGGCCAGAACATGGCGTGGTGTGCCCCCGCCTCTCTCGCTCTCCGGACCTCGGAATACTCTCGCTACCTCCTGCGTAAAGATCTGCAGTTGGGCAGCCAAATAGTAAAGTTCGAAGTCGGGGGTTGCCATGCCGCCCTCATCCTTCGGGCGGGTGAGCGTCGCTAGCGCCACTCTGCATCTGCCCTTTCCCCATATGTAAGAGGTCAACTGAGACTGCAGGTGACTAAAGAAGGATCTGGGTATCCAGACTGGGAGGGTACGGAAATAATACAAAGGGCGCGGCAGGGCGACCATCTTCAATAGCGAAATTCGCCCAGCGACCGACAACGGGAGCGTGGACCAAAAGGCCATGCTACCCTTCAGAGCCCGCATGCATCGGCCCACATTACCCTCCATCAGGCCTGCCGCCGTGTGGTATATATAGACTCCCAGATACTGCAAGCAAGTGGGCTCCCTTCTAATCTCGGGTGGGTGGTCGGGCTGTTCTGTGTTTCTCCGTAGAGGGAACAAGCAGGTTTTAGCCCAGTTAACTGTCAGCCCTGACAGTGCTCCAAAGCGCTCCAGGAGTCGCCTCGCACCCTTCAGGGCTTCCGAACCGTCTTCTAGGAATAACAGAAGGTCGTCTGCATACAAGGAGATGAATTGGTGACCCTCCCCGTTGTCTACGCCCCGAAAATGTTTACCCGTCCGGGCCTCAGCTGCGAGTGGCTCAATCGCTAAGGCGAATAACAGGGGGGAGAGGGAACAACCCTGTCTGGTTCCCCGCTCCACCGGGTATTGGTGTGAGACAAGGGACCCTATCCTCACTCTAGCTACCGCCGCCGTGTATAGGATGCATGTCCATCTAATATAGCCCTCACCCAGGCCAAAGTGGTCCAAGGCTCTGTAGAGATATTCTCATTCCAGGCTATCAAACGCCTTCTCTATATCTATCGAGAGGACCAGCGGCGCCTGGGCTTCTATATTCGGACTGTCAATCAAACATGTAAGTCTCCGTATATTCAACGTCGTGCTCCGCGCAGGTATAAAACCCGACTGGTCTCTGTGGACCAGGTCGGGCATGTGCTGTAGGAGCCTCGCCGCTAGTATGGCACTCAATATTTTGTAGTCCGTGGTGAGCATGGACAACGGCCTATAGGAGGCCGGGCTTTCGCTCTCCCTCCCTGGCTTCAGTAGTGGAATCACCAGGGCTTCGCGCATGGAATGGGGTAGATCAGTGGTTCCCAAACTTTTGACTCCTGAGGACCCCCATTGAGTCACCACTGGAAGCCGGGGACCCCCAAGCAATTTGTATGAGTTAAATTTCAAACATTAAAACAGTAATTCGAAAAAAATACACACGTGTGCACACAAAACAAATACTCAAAGTACTAAGGATTTTGGGGCCAGATGTACGACAATTTCATTTAGCGCCTCGCAATTGGCGACACATTGTGAGTGACAAATTGCGAGTTGATAAGTGAAATGTACAACAGTGTGTTTAACACTGTTTGGGATTCCCAATGGGGTCGCAAATTGCGACGTTCATTAATATTAATGAGCCTCTCGCAATTTGCGAGCCCATTGGGAATGCCAGCCCTCCCAGCGATGGTGGCCTGCTGGGCTCTGCAGGCCACCATGTCTCGGACTGTTTTTAAATAAAGCAGTTTAAAAAAAAATGCAGCCTGTTTACCATGCATTAAAAAAAAAAGAAAATGAAAGGTTTTCGTTTCATTTTCTAAGGGCAGGCAGAGGTCCCTGGGACCATTGCCTGCCCTTAAAAAATAATTTTGCATGCATTTGCAAAGGGGAAGGGGTCCCCTAGGGACCCCTTCCCATTTGCGAATGCATTACCATCTACTTAAAGTAGGTGGTAATTGTGACTGTTTTGCGACAGCAAAACATTTGTACATGGTTTTGAAACTCGCTATTTGGAAGGGAATGCCCCTTCCAAATAGCAAGTTGCAAAACCTATTTAGAGAGTCGCAAACAAATTGCGACTCGCGAAATAGGCTATGTACATGGCCCAATAGGTTTTTGCATGCGCAAACGGGTTCGCGAACCCGTTCGCGCATATTAAAACAGATCGTACATCTGGCCCTTACTATTTTATATTGAAGTAATAGCCCCTCTGTTACATGTATTTCATTTGTTTTATAGCATCTCTCATACCATTGTAGGATGTCAGAGCACTTTACATCAAACACATATAGAGACATTGAATCATACATGTAAATCAGTGTGTATATAAAATGTTTGAAGAGTGCTTGGTCTGGAAAAGCACAAACTCAGGATTCAGAACATAACACAGTGGCTAGCATTGACTTTAACATTAAAAATGTATTTCCACCCAAATATATCTTTTTAGCAGCATCAGGATAATGAATAACTGGGACAAAATATAAGTTACTAACTGGTACCATGCAGTTTGCAAGCAGCTCTTTGAAGACAGTTTATAGGTCCCTCTGCGAGATTACGGTTGTCACTTATGAAGTGCACAGTAACAAAATATTCTCTGTGACAAAAGCAGTAACCACGAACCTAGGCACATAAAATACTGCTTTTTAAGATGCATGTTACACGTTCTTTGCAGTAGGCACATTAACCCTCAGTGCTACATTAGTTAAATCAAAGCTGCCACTGAACAAAACTCTCCTAGCTCTCCAGCAGGTACATTAATCACTGGCATTCTCTTGACACATTTATTGTGGCTGGAAAGCTGCTAATTATACAAGAAACGTTTCTGTGCTTTTAAAACTGTTGCCTACGGACCCCCTGGGAATGTGTCACAGACCCCTGGGGGTCCGCGGACCACAGTTTGGGAAACACTGGGGTAGATGGCCTGTTATTTTGGCCTCATTATATATCATTTGTAGTTTCGGCGCCAACAAGTCCATGAATTTGCTGTAGAATTCGATGGGTAACCCATCCAGGCCCGGCGTTTTGTTGCGGGCCATTCGTTTAATCGCCCCCTTGATCTCCCCCAACTCAATGTCCCTACCCAATGTCTCCGCCTGTTCTCGATCCAGACGCGGTAACTGTATGTCCGCGATCTGCTTCTTGAATGTTCTTCCCCTTTTTATCAATTCCATGAGAGAATTACATTCTGTTCTGTCCTGTTCCCAAATATTAGAACCACTTGATTGAGAGATGACCCTGTGCTGAACTGCATATTCGGATAGGACATCGCTATTGAATTTGCGTGTTTTGACTACCACATCTGAGCCTCAAATCCCTCCCTCAAAGAATTGAAGGGCTGTCTATACTGCTATCACCTCGCTCTGTTTCGAGGAGTGAACCTTCAGCTAGGCTGACCAGTGACACTGGGCTGTTTGTGATCTAAAAAACACCCCCAGCCTCTCTTGCTGGCATCTGCGGTTTAAGCCATTGGGGATCAGGATGACAGAGGTGTGAACATCTGGCCGCAATTAAGAAACTTCGCTGACTCCATCTTGTGTAAATCACATGCTTGCTCTACTACAGTAGACGCGCACACAGTAGGGTAAATATTAATAATTGTCAAATGTTTTTTTGCAGAGCTCAACTTCCCTGTGCTGTGGGAATTACTCAGAACAATGCTCATACTTTTAGCTGCATTTCAATGTAGAATAATGTTTTCTCTTATTAGTCTTATCAGTAGTGCCAGGATGAGCGATCACGTATTAATATTTTATGCTTATTTTTGCTGTATGTCGTGTCTGGAAATGTCCATTGCTTTAACAGGGCAGATTTGCCCAGGCTTAGTGAGGTTCAGTGAGGCATGCGGTAACTGAGACTGGCTTTAGTTGTTCTTTTAGCTGGAGTAAAAACTTTGCTCTCAAAGAATCTCCCACCTAGGAGTGTTTATTGAATTGCGATTTCACAGTCTGATGGGGAAGCACATGCACACCCGCGATTGGTGGATCCACGGCAACCATGTCGTGGTGATCATGACAGACAGGGAAGGCACACCAACACAGGGATATTTCCCACAAAATCTAACCTCTGATCACATGAGTGCAGTGGTAAGTGGCACATGTATAACACTAGTAATTCTTTTAGAGCAGTGCAGGCAAATGATGGGGGCCTGAGGGTAAAGATTAACGGATTAATAGACTGCAGTCAGGTTGCGTGTAAGGAATAGGTATGCAAAGGTTTCCTTTCCTCGTAACTAATGAATGAGTGAAGATGACACAATAAAAGGAGATGTTGGTTCTCCTTGAGTATATGCGTGAGTGTAAGGGAAGGCTCGCTGAGTTACTTGGAGTCTGGGACAGGGACCTTCAGGCCCAGGTAGGCCTCCCTTGCTTGACTAGGTTCTGAAGCTTTGACTGGGCCCCAGGTCAGAGCTCTGGCTGACCCTAGGGTTGAAGCCCACAGACCCTGGGCTCAGGCTCTGTTCCCCATGACTCAAAGGCCCATCAGGGGACCTGCAGGCCTGGGAAGGCCTCGCCTGCTTGCCTGAGAAAAAAAGCTGTGACTGGGTCCCAAGTCAGAGCACTGATGGGCCGTGGGATGGAAACCCCAGCCCTGGGCTCCGTTCCCCAGCTCACCCTGTCTCAAAATGCCTGGGTCAGGGACACACATATTCGGGAAGGCCTCACTTCTTTACCTGGGATAAGAAGCTCTGACTGGGACCGGAGTCAGAGCTCCTGCTGGCCTGGGCGAAGAAACCCCTGGCACTGAGCTCTGTTCCCTGGCCTGATTGTCACTAGGTTCCTGGGTCAGGGACCTGCAGGCCTGGGGAGACCTCCCCTATTTGCTTGGGATAAGAAGCTGCGAATGGGCCCCAGGTCCCAGAGGCACCGGGAGGTCTCTCCTGCTTTTCTGGGTTCAGAAGCTCATAGGAGGCACAGGGTTAGAGCTCTGGGCGGCCCTGGGCTCCCTTCTCCAGCTTGCTGTGTTGCAAAGCGGCAGGGACGGAATCCTGTAGGCACTGGAAGTTCGCCCCTGTTTGTCTGGGTTCAGAAGCTTTCACCAGTCCCAGGTCAGAGCTCCGGCTAACCTTGGGATCGAAGCCCCTGGCCCTGACCTCCATTGTCTACCCTGCCATGTAACAAAGTGCCCAGGAAGGGGTCTTGCAGGAACCGGAAGTTCTCTCCTGTTTGTCTAGGTTCAGAAGCTCTGATCAGGTCCAGGTGAGAGCTCCTGCTAGCCCTGGGATGGAAGCCCTCAGCCCTGGGTTCCATTCTCCAGCCTGCAATGCCAAAAAGTGCCCAGGATGGGATCCCCAAGCACGGAAAAGTCCCCTGCTTGTCTGAATTCAGAAGGGTCAGAGCTCTAGTGAGCCAGTGGTGGAAGCCCTTGTAGCGTTCTCCCCAGCCCAGTAGCATGTAAATGAATCACAACATAGAGTATAGCCTTTAACTGACACATACTGTATCATTAATTTTATTTATCACACCAAATCTCTTATGTCACTAGACTACAGAGTCTCTTTGGGAACATAAAGGTTACTTGCTCTAAATAAAAAGATACAAACAAAACATATATACATCATAGTTCCTCAATGAGTCTGTTCCAGATGTCATGGTGTGGTGCTGGGGAGACACAAGAGAAACAACCACAGCAGGCACTGAGGAGTTAGCCACTGAGGCCGTCCTGGGGCTCTCCTGGCACTCAGATTACAGAGTCTCACTCTGGATGTCTGGCACAGACAGCCTACAAAGCAGGTGCTTGAAATGTGAGGAGTTCCTCGTAATAGACTTGCCAGGACGATGAACAGTCACCATGTGTTGATTACTAGTCACACCTTGCAATGGATCAGCATTGAAGGGAGCATCGGATCTGCGTTTCTGCCTCTTCTTGACCAGAACACCTCTCCTTTCTAAAACATAGTGTCCCGAGCACATCAATGCTTGTCTGCATAAATCTTCAATCTGGGCTTGTGAGAGGAATCATTGAGTCGAACTTTCTGAGCATTAATTATTATTTCATTGGTTCACTAGGCAGCTTGGTACCCATGGCTGTCCTGAACATCAGGGTGGCCAGGCTTTCGTTGGTTGTAGAATGGAGGTAGATCTGTAGGCACAAAGAGTAGATTGAAGAATGGACTTGAGCTTAAGTTCCTCTAGCTCTTCTTAAGAATGCTCTTAAATGTTTAACAATACCATTAGCCTGTGGCCATAAAGGCGTGCTTTTCTGATGCTTGATATTCACATGAGTAAGAAAGTCTTTGAATTCCCGATCATGGAATGGTGGGCCATTGTCAAATTTTAGAATAGACAGAAAACCCCAGGTTGCAACTATGCCTTCTAGTCTTTCAATTATTCGATCGTGAGTGATTAAAGAAAAGTCTTGCACCATAGGAAACCGGGGTACTCATCTATAATGACCATGAGTTAATGGCCATTATTAAGGGGTCCAAAGAAGTCAACTGCAATTTTCTTCTAGACAGGTCCAGGAAGATACGACATGTTCAAAGGATGCTGTGTTGTTTTGGGAGGTAAACAGTTACACAAATGACAAGGCTGGAGCTCACTCTCAACTCTCTCATCAAGGTGAGGGAACTAAACACTGTCTCAGAGGGCTCCCTTGGTGGTGACTATTCCATGATGCCCCTCGTGTTCCCCTTCATGTTTTCCTATTTTAGACTTTCAGGAATTACAATTTTCCACTCTCGCAAGATAATCCATTCTAGTGTAATGGGCAGTTCAATCACGCACATTCTTGAATTTCTGATATTCACTGTCATTATCAAGAGGTCAAACGTGTTCTCCAAGATTGAGGCATTATAATGTCTTTGACGATGAGCATATTCCCATCTGCATTGGTAGCAACACTTATTTGCTCCACGGACACAGATGCAGAAGTGCTGAATCTTACAATAAAGATAGCGTAGGCCTCAGCTATTTTGGGGGGGGGGGGTATCCTGGCAGTGCATGGGCACTTGAGAAAAGTAGTCAGTAAAGTTTTGATCTTTTCCCGGCAGGTTCACAATGGTGTAGTTAGACCCTTGCAGTCTCATCCCCCACCTCTCAATGTGAGGGGGCGTCTTGGCCTTTGGAATACCACAGATAGTGAGCAAGTCTTGGTGATCAATGACAACTGTAACATTGTTTCCATACAGAAACAGATGAAAGTGTTCACAAGCCCACACAACAGCTAGGCTTTCTTTCTCGGGTTGCGAGTAAGCTTGTTCAGTCCGTGACAAACTTTGGCTAGGATAAGCTACAATTCGCCTTCGTGCATTTTCATGTGCACTATTTTAGGTAAGATTTGCGCCCAAGCCCACTGGGCTGTCATCCACAACAATCTCTGTATGCAATTTCGGATCAAGATAAGCCATTTCGGTAGCATTTTAAATTGCATTCTAAAAACATCTTGAAGCTTTGAGCACACTCCTGTGATCACTGAAGACCAGCTTTCTCAGAGCTTCAGTCGGTGCTGAAAGAAATAGGTAAAGACACCTCCCAGGGTACAGTGACAGTCAGGGATGGTGCAGGCTCACCCTCGATTTATGTAGGCAAAGGAAGGTTCTTGGACATAAGGAAGCAAAATAGCGGCCATGTGAGACCGCCGAGTAGAGCTCTTCATCCTGCCAGAGCCTGAAGCTGTGTCGCTGCCACAGAGTATGCTCTGGCCAGTGTTTGGCTTTTGGCACACACATTTCCTGTTGGAGGCCCTTCTCATGCAAAAAAAGGCTTATGCAGCAGCTGGCAGACTGCTGCTCCGACATCAAGGGCGTTTTCATCCCTGCATTTAGTTGCAAGGAAAGAGATCCCTGGAGCTATCTCAACTGTATGGGCTTAAGACCATCGGCCACGGAGCATTAATGCTCAAGGAAAGGCGGAGAGTAAATATGGCTACCGCAGGAGACAGCGGCGGCTTGACAGGAGGAGGAAAGCCAGGCACGAGCATTTGGCAGGTAATATAGCCTGTTGCCATATAAGACAACATAGACAAAAAAGGGAAAGCGGGTGCAGTCCTGCCAAGTACCATACATCAGGCATTAGACTAACACATTTCAGTATGGTGCATTTGCATTGTGTCTCATACGCATTGAAGCACTGCCTAAAACTGTAATATCTTGGTGTGGTAGCTGGCAGCGCTCTGCTCCTGCCGTATGTGTGCCACCCATTCTGTCCATCACCTGTTGTTTTTGCTTTTGTCACCCCGAGTGGGACGGGTTTGCTCAGACGTGAGTCCCGTGCTCTCCATGCCACTGGAATCAAGCTATCCAGGTTTATGAGGGCTGAAAGCCCGAAACCGGTCCTTGGATGCTTGTTTCCAGTCCAGGGAGGACCTGGCTTGGCAGTTCGGGCTGGTCTGTTCCCATGGGGCACAGGGTCAAGACTGATTTGCATATGGCTGGGATCAAACTGGAAAGGCATGGTGAGCAAAAAAACGATGGATTTAGGCCCAGATCTCTGTACTGGGGTGAATGTATGACATTGTTCTGCATTCTGTCCATCACCTGTTGTTTTTGCTTTTGTCACCCATTCTGTGCACGCGCTGCTCCAGCAAGCTTGGTGCTTGCAACTGAGCTAAGGCTGCTGACAGGCAGCTCACTGCTACATTGTATCTGATTATTTCCCGTTGTGTGGCTCGCAGACAGCCTGACTTCATGGTAAAGCCCAATGGCTACTACAGGCTCAGCCGGGGCGGAGCCCAATCAGATTAAGTTGATTTAGCTTAAACATCTGGCACAGCATGTGGGGGAGGGAGGTCAAGTCCTGCTGCTGAAGGCCGGGAGCTCGTTTTGGGAAAAAAGCTTGTGGTTGCTGGTCAGTGGGCGGCGCTTCATTTATGGCACTTGCAGTGCTGCCTCCGCCTACTGCTCGCACCGGGCCACCACGTGCTGTCAAAAATCATATGTGACTCATGCCGAAATCAATTGTAGCTGAGCCTCACGTCACTGCGCCAGTAACCAGAGATTGCAGCGGCCACCCAGGAACACCCCGCAAACAAAGAAAGTGGTGAGTGATGGTGTCTTGTAGTCACCAATGGATTACTCATGAATGAACTATGCTCCTAACTTAAACGCTGTTGCTCCTGAACGACCTAACTGTTGCCTTTGTTGGGTGTGCTCCATTGTGGGGTTCAACGGGTAGAGTCTTTGGGATGTCTGAGGGTGTCAGGATGCCAGAAAGATGGCTCTGCACATAAAATACATCATGTTGGTTCAACTGTGGGGTAAGGGTATGAAGCAACAGCTAGCGTGAGGGTCTAGGGGATGCCAGAAATATGCAGAGACGTTATGGGCTGTCCAACCACTGTGTCTGTTTTTGTGGGTTGTTCGTGATGCCCCGTATGAGGGATATTTAGGCAGAACTCTTACTGGACAGTAGATGCACCAAGGATACCCTTAAACTAAGGAGGCGGGAGCTGGGGTGGCTCCCGGCCTGAACCTGCCTCTCAGAGTACACTGCAGGGTCATGGTTCCCATACCCTCAATACTAAACCTCCTCTGCACCTCATAGTGTCTCTAGCCCCTTGCCATGGTCAAAACACCCGTAGGTGCCAAGCTAGTACCACGGTGAGTCTGCACTATTTGTATTTGAGGTAGGGGTGGCACCTCTGCAGGCACAGTGTCTAGGCTGCGGGTAGACTCACCAGAAGCAGATGTGGGAGAGCACCAACGTCCAGCACAAAGGTGTGTTTGTATGGCCCACACCAAGGTGGCATCCTCTTCATTTAATGCACAAAAGGCTTGGCAGTTCTCAACAGCTGCAGTGCCTGCCTGCCCTCTGTTACTGAGGACTGCAGCCACACAGTCTGTGTCCGGGTACTGCCATTCTATATCTGGTGAATTGCAGCAGTTTTAAGCTATTAATTGGATTTTCTTGTTGCACAACTGGGTGTAACTGCTTATATTTATATATTTCCTTCATCTTCATTACTTGATTTTGCTCCTGTGAAAGTGTAACTCATAATTACAGAGAAATTAGGAAAATGTCACACATAGCAATCTGAAACCTAGGCAGCTATGTGGATGGAGTCAGCATATCTGGCTCATCAGGGCCCAGACTCTCTGCCTCCTCTATTGTGAATTACCTGCAGAAGCCTGCTGGAGAGTCAGGACAGTAAACGTAGTTGAGAGCAACTTGGGCTCTGTTAGAGGCAGAGCAATCAGTGTCAAGCGGAAAGGCTTGGCTTCCCAGCGAGAATTTGCATCTGGAAGAAATTCACCCCCCTTGTCTGAAGGAGAGGTCCCCGCAACCTGTTGGAGGTGGAATCTGGAGAGCTGCAGTCCAGAAAGGAGGTCCTGCAGGTCAGTGAAAACTTCATGGGTGCAGGGGCTGTCAGGTAGTCTTTGGTAATGGTTGTACAGAACCGTGCTTGTATTGAAGATGGGTCAGCCAATGGGCACCAAATCTCTCTAAAGAAAGGCTGGCCTCTGGGTAAAGGACAGGTCGGCTTCACAAAAGAAGACAAAAATTGCATAAAAATGTAAAACAGCATTGGAAAGAGCAAACAGCTTGTTGTAAAGCAGGGTCAGACCCAGACGCAGCCAAATGTTTTTTTTAATTGTGTGATTAGCCAGACTGGTCTGGACTGGTGTGGCATCAGCAGATGGTGGCTCTAAAGACATTACAGCCAGTGAACTGAGTGAAGGTCCTGGTGGTAGGGTGCTTTCCACTACTCGCAAGACAGTACCACACAATATCTATGGAACAGCCTTATGGAAAGCCCGTCTGCGCCCGTCCGACCTGAACCCCTGGAGGTGTTCAGGTCGGTCTTACCTACTCGAGGCAGGAGCTGTGGGCTCTCCGCACTGGGACGTTGATTAAATGCAGACACAGTATGGACCCTAATGGGGGAGGCCCCACTAAGGACTGTAGGCACTGTGGGTTTCTACTAGGCCCTTTGTTCAGATAGGAGGGACGAATAGGGAGCTCAGATGTGCTTTAATCAATAGCAGATCTCTTAACCCCTTCCATGCTCATGACGGAACGGTTGCCTCATGAGCGTCGGTTGAGCTGTGCTCATGACGGAACCGTTCCGTCATGAGCCCGTTGGCTCATTAGAACGTTCCGCACAGCGCAGGAATCTGCTCCGCGCTGATGTGGTTAAAAAGCATAGTATGGAAATACATGACCTGCTGACTGACAGGCAGATGGATATTCTTTTTATAACAGAAACCTGGTTGGATGAGGATTCGACCCCAGAAATACTGGAGGCTCTGTCCCCTGGTTATGGGATATGCAGACTGGATAGACCCTGCGGGAGGTGGGGAGGGATCGCTATGATCCACAAGCGCAAAACCAAATGTACTTTGGAGCCAGTAATTATATCGGATAGTGAAGCCGGCGCCTTTTCTATAACAGTGTCAAATAATTATATAATTAAGGGCCTGTTAGTCTATAGACCGCCGGGTGGCAGTACTCAATTTTCTGTGAGCTTATACATAACTTACTGGCCCCCGCAATGCGATACGAGAAGTTCATTCTGTTGGGGGATTTGAACTTGCATTTCGAGGATGCCTCGAATGCTCCAGCCCAGGAGCTTCAACAGGATCTATTTACTCTGCAGTTAGCATTAAAATCTGAGCTTCCCACACACCGGCTGGGAAATCTTTTAGATTCTAGCTTCGGTAATTGGGATGCTCTTAGAATTGATCCTCTTTGCCTATGGTTTGGACGGACCATTTTTTGGTACCATTCCATATTGATTATAGCACAGGCACTTCCTTTGGGAAAACTGGGAGGCACTAATAAAAGGCAGAGGAAATGGGCTAAGCTCTCTTCTGAAGACTTTTGTATCACCCTAGCTCAGGGTGCGCCCCTAGAAGGATTAGGCTCGATGATCGATGGCGCTTGTGAGGCTCTGGACCATCGTATTCAGCTCGCTCTAGACAAGACATCTCCCTGGTCTAGCACGGGTCCCATGCGGCGAACTAAATCCGCTGAATGGTTTATTGGTGATTTAAGGGAGGCTAAGACTGTGTGTAAACGTCTTGAAAGAAGCTGGAGGAACCTGCCAGCTATGGAAATGGTATATAAATCTGGCCTTCAGAGGTACCATGCCTTGATAAGGAAAACCCGCGCTGCCTACTACATTGAGCGGATTGATAAGGCAGACTGTTCCGTTAAAGAACTGTTTGTGGTATGCAAAGAGCTATCCTCACTGGACTCTATTGGGGAACAGGAGGCTGGTTCGGTGGAATCATGTAACCAGATAGCTAGTTTTCTTTCTAATAAAGTGAAGGATATCTACTCTACCTTCCTGAAGGAGGCTAGGGCTTGCTCCGGGAGCGAGGAGACATCTTTAAATGGTTTAATGGAAAAAGATTGCCTAACGGTGTTCATGGTTCCAGATGAGGGTCTGTTGCTCAAAGTTGCTAGAGGTGTGAAATCCGGCTCTCCTAAAGATCCAGCTCCTGCTAAAATTCTGCGAGGGAATATTGAGACCTTAGCATCTGTCAAGGTGCTGATAATCTGGAAAGAAGCAGTGGTTCTTCCACTAAAGAAAAAGCCACAGATTAGTATGGACCAGATGAGTAATCTGCGGCCTTATATCACTCCTCCCCTATTTTGCTAAAGTAGCTGAAAAGCTGGTTAATCAGCAACTTACAGCCCACATAGAAGCTCATAAGCTCCTACATCCATCTCAGGCGGTTTTTCGCGCCTGTCACTCAACAGAGTCCGCTCTACTCCTCTCCACAGAGGCTCTACGGAAACATGTGAATGAGGGTCAGACCACGGCACTGATTCTTCTCGATCTCAGTGCCGCATTCGACACTGTGGCTCATCACACCTTGCTGCAGTGTCTAAGGAAGGGCGGAGTGGTAGGGAAGGCATGGGACTGGCTGGACTCTTTTCTCCACGAACATAGTTTTCGTGTTGAGCAACGGCCCCATAGGTCTGAGGCTTTTAACCTGGATCAAGGGGTTCCCCAGGATTCCAGCCTGATCCCTACCCTTTTCAACCTTTATGCGGCACCTGTGGCGTTGATAACTGAGCAATACGGAGTGGAAGTGGTGACGTACGCTGACGATACACAGCTGGTTGTGGCTTTGACTCAGCCGGCTGAGCAGGCAGCCAGCAAGTTTGCATCTTGTCTCCAAGGTTTGGCCGTATGGATGGCCGATAATTGTCTCAGACTGAATGGTGACAAAACCGAGATGTTGATTGTGGGCAAGTCGCCATCGGTCTGGACATCGGCCTGGTGGCCACAGTCACTGGGTCCTTTACCGGTGCCCAAGGATCAAGTTAAAAATCTGGGAATCTGGATTGATTCGAAAATCTCCTATGAATACCACACCAAACGCGTGGCCAGAACTTGCTTTGGCATTCTGCGTAGTCTCAGAAAGACACTCGATCTGCTTCCTGTGACATCGAGGAAAGCCCTGGTCCATGCCCTGGTTACTTCCAGGCTGGACTATGGGAACGTCCTTTATTTAGGAGCTAATGTGAAGTGTCTTCAGAGACTACAGCATATTCAGAATGCTGCCGCCCGCTTGGTGTTGATGTTACCCAAGAGAGCCGCCTCAAAAAAAGCCTTAGACACGCTCCATTGGCTACCCATTAGGGAATGCATCCTGTTTAAAGCCCTTTGCGTCAGCCATAGGATTGCGCAAGGGAAAGATCCTTGCTTCCTGCGCAATTTGCTTAAAGTGTATACTCCTTCTCGGCTGTTGCGATCGCAAGGGGCTGGCATGTTGCAGATTCCAAAAATCAGAAGAACCAGAATGGGAGGAAGATCCTTCCGGTTTTTGGCTGCCCGTCGATGGAACACCCTGCCTCTGAGGCTGCGTGTTGAAACCTCTGAGGTGGTTTTCCGCAAAGAGTAAAAAACCTACTTATTTCCTGGGATTAGTCCCATTGGGCGGGCTTGAGGAGGCGGTAACTGTGGGATGCTGGGGCCAATGACTAGCGCGGGGACACACTGGTTAGTGTAACCAGGCGCTGTATAAGCTCAGGATTATTATTATTTATTATTATGACCCCTTCAGGGTATGCAACACAGGCCCTACCAGCAGTCGTACTGACTTTGGATGCCGTCTACCAAAGTATAAAGGCACATAGAGAGGAGACCCGTGCTAACAGCCGGAGGATCTGGACTGCACCAGGAAACTGCCAGGTTCGGTACACAGGATTGCTAAGACTTGCTCCACGATAGTGGAAAGAATGTCTAAATTGGAAGATATGGCTACTGCGCTGAAGGCAGACATTGCTGCAACTCGGGGACAAACAGAGGCACATGAAGCCAAGATGTTTGGCATACAGTAGAAGCTGGAGGATTATGAGAATCGGCAGCTCCGAAACAACTTACGAGTTTTAGAGGTGGATGAAAGCGCAGAGGGGCGAGACACCAGACTGTTTATAGTGAGCTTATTTCAGAAGGCTTTCCCTGCGCTGGAGGGCTGGAACTAGGGCCAAGAGTTCCAGCAAGCACACAGAATCCACTTAACCAAGCCAAAGAACACTGAGGTAGATAAACCTAGAACTATTGTGTTGTATATTGGAAATATTGTGCTAAGACAGATAATCTTCGAAAAAGCGAGGCCGGATTCTAAACAAATTGTTGAAAATTGGTGCTTTTTTGTACGACCAAACTTTTGTCATGCTACAGTAGATAGACTTTTTAGCCCGTTTGTGAAGCCTTTCCAAGATAAGGGAGGGCAAGCTTTTGTCATAAACCCATCTGGGTTAAAGGTTAACAGGAAGGACAAAACCTAAGTGTTTACAGACGAAATTAAAGCTAAATTGATTTTGTCGACTTTCGAGAAAAAGGGAGGCCTAATAATATAATATTTGAGCTACATGCGGGTAGTGGGGTGGGGGGGCGGTAGCTACAATGATGATCATGGGGCAGAAGGTGAATGAAGAGGGTGTACTACATATGCAACACTGATGTGTACAGGATATAGCTACATGTTTTGTACTGAGGGGACTCGGCTTGCATGAGGCTCTGGTAGGGGGATGGAAAGCTCAGTTCATCGTCTGCAGACCTAAATCAGGTTCCTATGCTTCACAGGGGTAGGGGATGTGGGGGGAGAGTGGGAGAGAGAGGTGGAGATGGGAGGTAGGAGCGGAGCTGTGCCGGAGGGGTGGGATGTTGTGGGCAGGATAGAGGAGGGGGGCCCTGCGGGTGGGGGGTAATCAAAAAGCACATCAAGAGGAGCAGGAGGTGTCGGAGTGTTCTGAATCTGTGTTGATGGCAGTGTGTTTTTTTAAAATAGGTAATGTTTTGTCAAGGATGTGGGGGGAAGATGTTTTCTATGTGGAGCCAAAGATGAAGTTTTACAGTATACATATGCTCGACTAACGTATGTGGCCTTAATGATAGATCCAAGAGGCAAAGAGTGGCTGAAGGGTTTCAATCATTAGGGCCAGACTTGATTTGTGAGAAAGAAACTCATATACCCAGAAAAAAGCAGGATTGGTTACAGATCAGGGGTTATTCCTTCCTTACAAGTACCACAAAGTACCTCTAGGAGGAGTGTGCAATTTTAGGCAAGGGTAATGACTGTCAGGTGAAACGCTCTCTAATGGATAAGCTTGGCAGATTAGTGATATTTGAATGTCAGGTGGCAGGAGTTTGCCGGATGTATGACGATACAACGCGATCATTTAGATCGTGGTACATTACATTGCTGTTTTTACAACGCAAGTCGTTACAACGACTTGCGCTGGCGGGTGCTAGACTTAGGTATAGTTTGATTTACTATTGCAACTCCAGTCTACGTACAGTAGGGAAGGTGTTGGAATAGTAAATCACACTATTCCGTTGTAAACTTTACTGCAGATTCATAGACAATATCTTTCTGAATTGGATGGACACTCGTGAAGAACTAGAAATCATGATACAACAATTGAATACAGTTGACCCTAGGATTCAATTCACTTACAAAATCGATCATAAGACCAGTGAATATTTGGATGTGACAATAATTAAAACACAATATGGTACAGGTTTACATACACAAATTTTCATTAAATCAACGGATCGCAATAATGCCCTGGAATATTCGAGTTTTCATCCAAGAAGCCTCATTCGAAATCTACCATATTCACAATTTGTACGAATCAAGAGAATATGTTCTGACCACATTACCAGCTCCGCAAAAATGGTGGAATACCAACAAAGATATAAACATAGAGGATATCCTGACAAGATTTTAAAGGAGTGCATGACCAGATCACAGAGTAAAGATCGCAAGGAATTACTTGCCCCTAAAACAACCAGCAATTCAAATGCAATAATGTTTGTCACCACATACACTACCATGTAAGCGACGATCAAGAAAATTGTGAACACAAGATGGGAACTTCTGGCTAATGAACCAGATTTCATTAATATCTATAAGGACCCACCTATACATGCATACACTAGAGGGCATAATCTTCGGGAGCTATTATCGAAATCTTTAAAGTGCAATGAGAGCAAAAAACTGGAAGGGGACTCTTAAATGTCATAATTGCAGTCACTGTAATATGTCATTTCCGGCAACGTGTTAATGCACCCCACAAGTGGTTCCCAAATACAATTAAGGCATACCAGCGACTGCAACACACAAAGGGGCCGATTCCGATCCTGGAAAAACGCTCTACAAATCGTGGTATGGAGCATTTTCCCCATACAACTCGTACTTGTAAGGAGGCCCCTACAACCTAGGAAGTACGATCCGTACAAATAGACGCACTCCATACAAATTGTAAAAAAGACCATACAACTCGTATATACAAGCGATTCCGATTCGGATTGCTCTGAACGCGACATTCCCATGTATTCCCGGCAGCAGTTTACAACCCGGCAAGTACGATTCGTACAAACGGCACTCAGTACGGCTCTTTTTCTACAAGAGCCAAAAAGTGCCGGAAAAACCTTGTACGCCCGAAAACAGTACGAGATAGACCCCCCATGTATGCGTCGTACACCCCATGAATACAGGGGTACGGTGCGTATGTACGGTGCGTACGGATGACACGGAAAGTGAGGTACGGTGCGTACATACGCAATGAAGGGGTACTGGTCGTGTACGCACCGTACAAGCACCGTACCCCAAAATCGCCTATGTACGCACCGTACCCCAAAATCGCCTGTGTACACACCGTACCCCACAATTGCCTATGTACGCACCGTACCCCAAAATCGCGTATGTACACACCGTACCCCAAAATTGCCTGTGTACGCACCGTACCCCAAAATTGCCTATGTACGCACCGAACCCCAAAATCACATATGTACGCACCGTACCCCAAAATCGCATATGTACGGTGCGTACATGCGCGATGTTGGGGTACGCACCATACACACGCCTCGCATGTGGGGGACCCCTGTATGCCTCATACCCCTATACGACCCGTACCCTGGTATGAGTCGTACCCCCAGAATGAGTCATACCAGAGTACGAGGCGTATAGGGGTTCGCTTCGTTGCCCGGCACAAGTCATTCCCTGTATACAGGCCATTTTCCATACAAATCGTATGCTGACAACCCGGTACGAATCGTACTTGACGGGTTGGACAGCCTTTTTACAAATGGTATGGTCTTTTTTACAAGTCCGTGTCGTACAGCTTTTCCCGATCCGATTTGTAAGGATCGGGCCGATCTGTATGTATTTTTCCCGTACGAATCGTACTACACAGGTTGGAAGGGACTTTTACAATTTGTATGGAAAAAAATACAAATCCTATTTGTATGGAAAATAAAAATCCAGGATCAGAATCTGCCCCAAAATGTCATATATTGTATCAAATGCCCATGTGAAAAGTTATGTGGGCAAGACTAAACGCAAAATCAAAATCAGGCTGACAGAGCATAAAAGTCGTATCCGAACCAAGAACGCCAACTCAGCTCTAGCAGTACATTGGGCAGAGGTTAATCATTCCATCTCACAACTACGATTTCAGGTCATTGAACAGGTACAAATTACACAAGGCACTAACAATCAGAAAAGATTGCTCCAATGAGAAGTATACTGGATTAAAACTCTAAACTCAATGATCCCGACAGGTCTTAATGACAGATTAGATATGACCTGTTTCATCCAAAATTAAAAGGCATTTATGTCCCATCAACAGTCAGAATATCTAAATGCCATTTAAATTCTTATCAGGCAACACATTAAATAAATTCCCAGGATTTTTTTCCATACATCTGGTATTGTTCAGGCAGCTAAAAATAAATTGAGTAGATCACCAACCTGATCACTTCTTGTGTTACTAGTGATTATCACTCAGAATTGACTATTAGCACACATTGTGCACTGAAGCCATTCACTTATTTACATTACACATCTTCACAAGTTTTTATTTTTTGACCTCGTTAGGTTACAGTCTCATAGATCACTGTTGGCGCATGACTTTTATTGACTAGCTATTTATCATTTGGGCTTTGAGATTTTTTAGATTGAGATACTGATGGAATTATGTATTTACACGCACATCTCTTTACTAATATGGTGCATGCAGTTCTCTGCTATTTTGACGTTAATGGAGGATTGTTGACATGAAGCCAGCTCGTAATCGCATTTATTGTACAATTCCACTGGCTAACAACACCATAAGCCTGACACCACGTTCATATTAATATCCTCATCGGCCGATGAAATCTTGTAATCTAGTCGGCTAGCATTAACATTATCTGGTACACCATTTTGCCTATTTTTGACAGTTTCAAAATGGTGCCTGTTTTACAATCCGGGTACTATCTCATTTCTACTCTCGTCCGTCATCGTTGTTCACTAAATCGAGCGTCATCGGCCCGATTTCAGTCTCATGGCATCAAAATGGCTGTTTGTACCTAACTCGGAATCCTGCACACAGAGCACGGACGTGCCGGCGAGAGTATACTGCCAGGTATGTGGCTGATGTAGGTTATATTTTGTCTGTTTGGCATTTGGTGCTAAGCGGTCCTCAACGGAGAGGCAACTTATTGGTATTCTGTTTAATTTTTACAGAAATACATAATGCACATACTGAAGGATTGAGGTAAGCCATGGTGGCTAGTGGCTTGAGTGATTACGAGGTGTTTTTGAGAAAGTTTCACAACCAAGTGGTTAACTTGTGGTTAATAATTATCTTTCAGATATTGAGAGTTGGTATTGTTATCAGATGGTAAGCGTTGTAATATTCAGGTCTTGTGTAAATATCCTTCATCATTCTCAGAGCTTGTGGCAATTGGATTCAATGTTAGTATTTTTGGTTGGTTTTCATTTTACATCTTGGTGCACAAGAAATTGAGGCAAGCACACTGCTGTGGCAGGTAGGGAGATACACACCCAACACATTTTCTGGTCATTTGGTCATTTTTTACAGTAATGTTTAGAGTGACGGCAATGGAAGTATCATAGAAAAGTAATGAGATTGCGAGCCACCTATGGAATCTTAATGTATTTTTGATATATGTATTATATGTTTTGTTTACAGATTATCCCCTGATGAAGGAACTGCCTCAAGTTCCGAAATGCATTGGGCCCCGGCAATGAACATTGAATGAATTAATATATGCGATTGGAATTCTTTTTGTTATTTTATATGTATGTGATCAATATTAGTATTACATGACATATTCACTGAAATGATGATAATGTAAAACATTTTTTCTGTAAAATGATTTTTTGCGTTTTATGAAAAAAAAGTTGAAAAATAGAGAAATAAAAATCAGAACAAACTGATTAAATTGAATGTTTATATAGTGCTGTTTCACACCAGATGAAGAGTGTGCAACACAATCAAGTCTCTGTGCTTGTAATGTTTTGCATTTTATGAGAAGCCATGAGTTGGCGGATGTATGGAATCGGTCAAAGTCTCCTGACCCAGGATACAGTTATTTATTTCATCCACATAAAAAGTATGGTTGGACTATTTCTTGATTTCAGCAGGCTTGGTGTGCTAAGCTGATATTAAGAGGTTACTGAAAATAGTTTCAGACCATAACCATTGATGTTAGAATTATCAGATCTGCGAATAGCTAGGAGGCAGAGGAATTGGACATTTGATAGGAAATTGCTCCTAGATACTGCCTATATTGAACATATGAAAACATGGATAGTGGATATTTTGGAGGTGAACCAAAACAGTGCAATACGAGGGGCAGTTTGGGACTCATTAAAAGCATGTGTTAGGGGCAAGACTATTAGCTTCTCCTCATATAGCAGAAAAAAGCAGGCAATAGGGGATAGGGGCATTGCATTCAGAGCTCCTAGATCCAGAAGCAAAACGTATGAGGCTTATAATCGGTGGGGAGAACGATCAAGAGAGGCAGCATAAAATATGGGTGACAAAGGCTAAGATTAATAGCTATTAGTGCAGTGCTATTGCAAGATAATTCCAGTTTCATACAGTGGAGAGCTACTAGTAAGGGGAGACAGTGGGGACATTGCTGACCCTTCTTATTCGGCAGCGATAAGCCGAAAGGGGCATTGATGCTAAAGAAGGGAAAGATGCTAAACTGGTTTTTAGTCTTGATGCCACAATTAAAGCTTTTGAGGAATTCTATCAAGAACTTCATCAAGAAGAACAATGTCCCTCTGTGGCTCAGATGCAAGAGTTTTTAGGGGGAGTAGTAAAGTGTAGGAACTGGGGTCACCAGTTCCCTGGGAGGTAGCTTGGCTCGAGCGGGTAGGCACCCGAAGCTTAGGTGTAAAGTGACCACACAGCACACACATCCACTGAGACAGGTGACACACACAATGACTGAGACCACACCAGTGAGATTGATTAAAACAATGTACTTTTATCTGGATTAAGGTCACAGCTGATAGACGATTCGGGGCGCTCAGGTAATCAAGATAGCATTAACTCAATTCACATTTCCTTGAAAGAGTATACTTTTCATTTCTCAGCCATAAGTAGATAAATAAATAAATAATAAATAGTAAATAACTGTAGGCCTTGCTCCTAGTCAGCACCTGTAAGAAAATACACAGTAATAACTTCTTTGTCAAAATTATATCGTATCACCCCCTGCAAGGAATTCACTAGTGGGAACCTCATTCAATATTGCATTTAGCAGGGGCAGATCTGGTGCATGAGGTCGCAATCAGCTTCTCAATAAATAAGCAGTATGAACATTACATCAGGCCAGAATAGACATTTCCATTAAAAACTAGGCAACATCCTTAAATCAGCGTGAACCTCCTCTTACGGCAGGTATAAACATTTCCTTACTCAGGAGTAACCTTATGTAAGGCAATCACCACACTCCTGGTAGTAGGGTCTAACAGTCGCCTGTAACCAACTACTTTCCCCAACCAGGGGTTAACTTGGACCAAATTAGGCCCCAAAGGTGGCTCTTGGGGCTCCAGCCCAGTTCCAGTACTTTGGAAGGATTTCACAGGGCCAACGAGGCCCAACAACAGTATTCCCCAGGGGAGGGGCGAACTCGGGGCCTCCGGTAGCCTTCCGCCCTCCTCCCCGGGGGTTACCTGGTCTCTTCAGGCCTCCTCGGCCCCTTGCGGCGATGTCAGCAGGCCTCGGGGTGAGAGGGGCCAGCTGCAGGCACAGCAGGGCGGGACGGGCTCCGCGCTGATGGTAGGGCCGGCCCCGAGGGTGTCACAGCTCGGAGGGGCTCTCAGGCTCTTCCGGAGCCCTCAGATGGTGAAGCTGCTGGTTCCTGGGCCTGTCGTGACTTCAGCGGTGTGGGGGACCAATGGCTGTGCGGCGTTTAATAGGGGGCGATCCAGGACGATGCCCCTGTCACGTGATGGTGGAGGCAGGCTTCAGTCCTAGTGCGGCCCTCTCCTCAGATCGTGGCCTGACTAAGATTTTCAGCAGCCCTCTCCTGGCCCCCGGGGGCCACCATGGGGGTGATGAGGTTGGCGCTTCTGGGCCGGCAGAGGCCGCGAACGGCGCCTGAGGCTCTGGCGGGGCGGCAAGGGCCGCGGCCGTGAGTGGGGCCACCAGCGCTTCTCCTCAGCACTTCAAAGCACAGAGCTGGCAAGGCTTCGCAGCGCTTCTCCTGGGGGCCCAGTGCTTGGGTGACACACGCTATGGGGGCAGTCACAGCAGTTCTTGCAGGACAGGCAGTCTGAGTAATAGCGCTTCTCAGGTACAGCGCTTCAAGGCACAATAGCTTCCAGGACCTCAGCGCTTCTCAAGGGGGCACAGTAGGGGAGCGCTGGGTATGCAGTGAAGGCAGGACAGCGCAGGGGCCACAGGTGCAAACAGAGGGGGCACAGATGGCACAGCCCAGTATCTGGTTGAACTCCAGTAGTCCTGGTCAGTTAGGTTTCTTCTTGGCGCTTGGTGGTTCTGGCGCCCTTTTTGTGGAAGCAGATTCTTTGTTGCTTGAAGAGGGGGGGTTGAGCTGAAGGCTGCTGACAGGTTTCCTTAGCAGGTCACTGTAGGTGGTCCCTGGGTTCCCCTCCCGCCGGGCCAGATCAGTGGGCTAGTTCAGTGTTCCTCACACAGCTTGGTGGGCAGCGCCTAAACCCTGTCACCCCCAGTGGTATATGTTTCTGACTAGGCCCTACCGCCTAAGCCTCCTGCGTAGGGTCCCCCAGGTCAGTGATGCCCCAACTGACTGGAAAGTTTCCCTCCTTTTTCTTTTATAGTCCCAGGTCAGGTGACCACTCTCTGAGATGGCAGTTGGTGACCACTCCCCTATACCGGAAGGTTCCAGGAGCTTCCTCACTCTAGCTATGGTCAGGGAAGGCAGGCTGGTATGGCAACAATGTTTAAGGGTTCCTGCCAGCTCCTGGCAACTAGGGTGATACTATCAAGTCCACTCCGCAGTAGCAGGGGCCTGTGGCAGCCCTCTTGGTAGGGGAGAGCACCTGCACCGTAGCATTGTTTAGCAATGGGAAGGTGCCCGGAGACCTAAGGCCAACAAAAAGAAGGTGGGAAAAAATGAGGCAAGGGCGAAAAAAAATAGGGAAAGACCACCCTAGGGCTGACAGGTCTAACATAAAGGTTACTTAAATAATGCAGAAGCTGAAGCTTTGAAGTCTCCTGTAAAACTTGTTGAAGATAAAGAAGCCCTCTGAACCAGCAATGCTGCATAGCTTTATAGTGAACTTTTTATTACGCAACATGTGAGGAATAGGGCGATTGCACCTGTTACTGTCAAAGGATTAGATGCTAAAGTACTAGCCTACGTGGATTATATTGCCTTGCAGACACCAGAACCGAAAAATGTGTTGTTTGAAGTAGAAAGAGACGCCAACGGGTCTGGCGCACTTTCTGGCTACTTCTTGAATAAACAGAAGATGCAGATTGTCTGTACCAGCAATGTTGGCCGGAGGGTAAAGCACACAACGTATTTAGGTATCAGAATATCTGCCAATGTGGGAAAATTTTATTAAATCAATTACGCCCCAGTATTAGGTAACGTTAGCCAGGACCTGAGAAGAACCAACGGCTTACACCTGACATTAGCAGGCAGGTGTAATGCAATTAAAAGGAATGCATTTACTAAGGCCTTATATTTGTTCAGGGCCATTCCGTAAGAGGTGGAGTCACTTTGGCTCAAAAACTAGATTCTGTTTGTATACATTTCATCTAGCAGTATAAAAGGGTTCAGCGGACACTGAAGCATATGGTCCTTCCAAGATTTAGGGGGAGATGGGCTGTCCCCATTTTAAAGTATTATTACTAGGCCGCTTTGCTGCAATGTATGGGGATCCTTATCACGGACTGTGGGAGATCGGCTCCATTAGAAATATCAACTATCTATGAGCTGGCTCTTGGGGAGGAAGCTAGGGGTTGTTTTTCCAGTCACATCGAACATAGCTATACAAGACGGTAACATTTAAGATGATTAGAATAGCATATAAGATATGGAAGCAGCTAAGTAGGTATGGAGGAATCACATGAAATAACAGATATACTCCGCTGTGGCATTGGTGACTAGACTGGGCGACCTTTTCAATCATGGCAACCTATGTTCGATTTGGGGATTTCCAGTTGAGGTTCGTCTTCACTAGGAAAACTTTTTTAAGTACTTACAGATTAGGGATTTTAGCGCTAAATGTAGGAGGAGAGCATTGTCAATAGGAAATATACCGCTCCTAGAGTGTGGGAATCAGGGAACTAAGATCGGTCAAATCTGTAGGGTGCTGAGCTAGGAGATTGCAGTTGATCTTGAGCTTTACAGTGAGAGATGGGTGGTCAGACTGGGCACCCAGGTAATAGATTTGGAGGAGTCATTTGAGGTCGCTATGGTGTCTTTGCTCATGGCTTCTTTCTGGAGTCAGTATTATAAGAATATTTTCAGATATACATCACCCCTGCCAAGCTGTTCAATTGGGGAATAATATCCAATGATCTTTGTCAGTGCTGTGGCAGGGAGGGGGGGCAGAAGACATAGAGCATATGCTTTATGGATGCATCAAACTGTAGGTGCTAAAGGAGGGAATCGGAGCATTTATGAGGGCAGCCCTTGATTAGCATCACTCCATCACTGATGTTTTATTGGTATTGATCAAATCATTCGTCAGGATGGTGGGGATGATCTATTTAGTTTTTATGGCTGTAGTGGTAGCGTCTCCTTATCGCAGCAGCGTGGCTAGACAAAGAACCCCCGGCAATGCAGCAATGGTTTACGTGACTGTGGAGCATGTATAGTTTGTAGAAAGCCCCCTATAATTGTAAGGGGAAGAGGGCTTGGAAACATGGGCCATGATCTGGACACCAAAGGGGCATTGGGTTGAGAATATGGGATTGGCTAGCCTCCGGGGGCTCAGTTTGACATCTGATAAAATGCTAAATATGGCCTCATTTGGATATAATTTTTTAGCTAAGTTATGTCGAAATTTTACAATATATGTGATTTTTCCCTATCAATTTTTCCATGTTAGCTTTTTTTTTGGGGGGGGGATAAAGTGTCTTGCTACATGTTTACATAATAGTGCTCCATTTGACAGGAAAATAATTAACTTTCTTTATTTCTGCTCTATTTTCTACTGTTCCCATCAAATGATATATCATAACTAAGGGACCGTTTACGATGTCGGGCGGATCACCACCGCCATGGTGGTGGTGGCGATCCGCCTGGCATTTATGCCCGCCAGCCACCCATTTCCCCCTGCCATATTAGTATGGCGGGGGACCGTGGCAGACGGAAACACCGTCCGCCGCTTTACCGCCCGGTCGCCTTGCGGCCGGGGCAGAAAAGGTTTAATATGGTGGCGGTGTCTATTAGACACCGCCAGCCATATTACAATGGTCTCCGTTAGATGCCTTTCCGTGGTGGGCTTTCCATGCGGTCTTCACTCTGGGGGCCCCCTGCGGGCCCCCAGAGTGAAGGGGAGGTGGGGGGTGCACACGGGGGTACCTGTGGTACACCCCAGCATTTGCATACACGAAGCGGCAGGCACCGCGCGGTGCCTGCCGCTTCGTGTATGCAAATGCATACATCCATTTTTAGCATTGTGGCGGGCGGTGCTGAGTGCACCGCCCGCCACAATGTTAAAAATGAGGGATGCACCCGCCACTGTGGCGGGCGCATCCTAATCCCCACCACGGGACCCCCGCCCTTATGGTGGGCGGTCCCAATCCCCGTGAGGATGGTGGGCGGGTAAAGTCCGCCCGCCATCCTAATGACCCCCTAAGTGTATAAAGTGCTGAAATTAATCAAGTAGATGTGATTACCTTTGTATTTTGAGGAAAACTTCTTTGTGTTTTGCTCCAAAGTAAAAAAAAAAAGAAAAATATAAACAGCTTCTTTGTGTTTATCTTGGGCAGCTGGGCTTGGTTGATGTTGGACTTGGCCCTTTTTGCAGGGTCATCCCTGAACTTTTTGCCTTCCTCCTGTGCTTTGTCTGACCTGTTTTTGTGGTTTTATGACTCTGGGCACTTTACCACTGCTGATCAGTGCTAAAGTGCATAAGCTCTCCCTATTTTAAATTGATGCGTGGATTTGTAATTCCATGATTGGTTGATTTGATTTACTGGTCAGACCCTAGTACAGTGCACTGACAGGCACATGCATCAAGCGTTTAAGAACTCGCAAAAATTGCGAATCGCAAAAAAAGCGCAATTGCGGTCGCAATTTCCATTGTCGCTATGCATTATCCTAATTTTTGCGAAAATATGGAAAAATTCGCAAAAATAAGGATTCGCAAAAAAAATCTGAGAAAACCCTTGCGAATTCTTATTTGCGATTCTCAAATAGAGAATCGCAAATAAGAAATCGCAATTGAAATGCATGAAAAATCGCAATTTGCGATTTTCTCAAAAATCGCAAAATTGCTATCGCAATTTAAGAAGGGACTGAACCAGGTGGTAATCTTGAGTGCAAATCTGAAACAGCTGAAGAGGCAAAGAAAGTGATTTAAACACTCCCACAATGAGGTCCCAGAAGTCAAAATGGCCGGGCTGTACCTGATGGCGAGGAGGATGCGGCTGCAAGCTGCGCGATAGAGAGGGAGGCAAATCAATGAACGCATCTTCAGAGTCCGCATAACATTGCTAGGACAGCAGGAGGACGAGATATATGATAAGTATAGATTGAATGGCCAGATGATACATGATTTAATCAATGAATTGGACCCCATCCTGCAACGACACACTCATAGGACCAATGCAATTCCAACTCATGTCCAGATTTTATGTTGCCTACACCTACTGGCGTCAGGCAGTTTTCAGGGAGTCATTGCAGTAGCAGGAGGTGTGTCGCAGAGTGCATTGTCACGAATATTGAAATCGTTCCTTGATGCCATGATGCTGCGGATACACTCACACATAAGTTTCCCTAACACAGCCCATGAAATTGCAAAGACAGAGCAGGATTTTTACCAAATAGCAGGCTTCCCCCAAGTAGTGGGTTGCATAGATTGCACCCATGTGGCAATATGTCCCCCTGCGGCACAGGAATATTTGTATAGGAATAGGAAATGTTATCATTCCCTAAATATTCAAGTTGTGTGTAATGCCAAAAACATAATAACGGACATTGTGTCACAATTTCCTGGCAGTGCACATGATTCATATATCTTCAGGCAAAGTGGCATTCAGACCCGTCTAGCAAGGGGAGATTTTGGAGAGGGACATTTGCTAGGTAAATATGTGCAATACAGCATACCATTACTATTAACAAACTCAATGTCAAACATGAACTGACAGCATTTTATCCCTCACATGTAGGTGACAGCGCATACGCCTTACGAAATTACCTGATGACACCATATCTCAATCCTGCAACTGCCGCACAAAGGAGATACAATGCAGCACACATTTCTACAAGGAACGTGATAGAGCGAACATTTGGGCTGCTGAAGAGCCGATTTAGACGACTCCATAAGACCGGAGGAGCAATAAAATACAATCCTGAACAATGCTGCAAAATAGTAGCAGCATGTGCCATGCTGCACAACATTGCGACAAAGGGAGGTTTGGAAATGGAGCTGTCTGACAGTGACTCAGAGGATGGGAACCAGCAAGTGCAACAACACCCTACCCAACAAGGATCAGGCGCAGCAGAAGGCCGCAGGCGCCTATTGGAGATTACACAGAATTACTTCTAAGGTGAGTAATGATGACACAAACACTGGACATGCAATGCATAGTAAACTTTATGTAAAGGTATTGTGACCAGGGTATTTGAACAAACTTCAAAAGTGACTAGTGGCTCCAGAGTCTTGCAAAAAACATAACACATTTAAATTAATATTACTTGAAAGTCAGTGAACAGGTCACATTGTACAACGGTTAAGTCACCATTTGTGGCACATATTGTTCATGGGAGCCTAGCGCTTTTTCCCGCGAACACCCAGACGCCTGTCTGCGGCAGCATCTTCTTGCCTTACGTTGGCAGTGGATGGGGTTGCGCTGCGAGTATTGCGTCTCACTGCACTTGCAACTGGCATCGTTGAACTTAGGCTTAAAGGAACATTCACTACTTTCATCCTGTGCAGTTGTGTTCACTCCGCTAGTAGATGCATTCATCATCTCTACGGCATTAGTAACTTGATTAGAGCTTTTGCAACATCTCCACTCCAATGACACATCTCGGTCTGCATTGTAACAGATCCACGCGCCAGCAGTGCTGTGGCTGTTGCAAGCCTATTGTTAGAATTTCCTTGCTGTTTGAGCTGATGCATTAGTTGCCGGTGCTGTCTACTGTGCGATGCTTGCCCCTCCTGCATGACCTTTGTCATTTCCTGGACACTACTGGCCAGTACTGCAATGTTGGCTGACATTTTAGCAATTTCATCCTTCACTAATTGGGAGTTCTTGCCCTGCAGGCGATGTGCACGGAGCATCTGTCCCTCCAAGCCACCCCACACCTGATTTGTCTGCTCAACCTGCTGTGGCCTGCGTGCTCTGTGTCTTCTCCTTTGCACTCTGCGATTGCCTCTCCGCATCTGCGTTGGTGTACTTGTGGAGCAAATTCTTGGACGGACACTGACCGCAGGTGCAGCACTGGACTCATGATCTGACTCCATGGGAAGCAGTGTTTGGACAGGTGATCTACGGGACTGAGGTACACGTGATTGTGTAGCTGGCAGAGCTGGTGTGTTCTCCTGTTCAGAAGCACTGCTGTGGTGCATTTCCAGATCCTCAATATCCCCGGCCTCATCACTTTCTGCATCTGTGAGGTTAAACAGTGCAAAACAGCATTAATGTATGCTTGTGAGGTCCGGTCACAGTTGTAATTAAATACATCTAATGTTCTTTAGAACATCTGCTACACTATTGGAAATTTTTATTGTAACATATGTGTGTGTTTGTCATTAATAGTGCTTGCCCTGACTACAACTCCCATGATACACTTCCCATAGTAATGGATATGTAGTACATGCTTTACAGTGTGCGCTTACGCTGTGCTGAGCTGACATCCTGACTTCTGTAATTGGGACAATGTGGACATGCATTCCTCTTACCTTCAGACGTGTGTGCAGCTCCTGAGGTGTCCAGCTGCGTGACTCCAACAACAGCTTCAGGCTGGATTGTTGACTCCACCAATTCCTCCATGGGAGTGTTTCCAGTGTCTGGTTGTGTGCCCCCTCCTGTTTTATTTGCCTCCTTCAATCGGTCTGCAATGCGCGCCTTGGCCCGACTGCGCAGGTCGTACCATCTCTTTTTCAGTTCTTCTGTGGTACGGTGAGTTACCCCAAGGGCATTGACTCTGTTCTGAATCCTAATCCATATCTTCCTTTTCTCCTGCTCAGGCACCTTCAGTGAAGCTTTCCCAAAAAGCTTGTCATTGCTGTGGACTACTCCCTCAATGAGAGTTTCTATTTCTTTTTCTGAAAATTTAACTTTTCTTTTCCTTGAACTTTGGCTGTCCTGTGCTGTATTTTCTGGTTCAATTTTTCAGTTGCTTGCAGGTGTTCTGAGTCTCTCTCTCTCTCACCCTCTTGTGCTCCCAGAGCCAGCTCCCTCCTCTTCCTGAGCCACAGCACTGAAAATGAGGCTTGGAGAGCACACTTCCTGGTTCTGATGTCATCAACATGCATCAAAGTGCGACCACGGGAATTGCGAGTTCGCAAAAAATGAGAAATCGCAATATTTTCTGCGATTTTTACCGATTCCTTAAATAATCGCTATTTCAGTGATGCATCGCGTTTTGCGATTCCTTATTTGCGATTCCTTAAAAATCGCATTTAAGGAATCGCAAACTCATTTCTTGATGCATGTGCCTGTGAGTGTGCCCAGGGCTTGTAAACCAAATGCTGCTGGTGGGCTTGCAGCACTGGTCGTGTCACCCACAGAAGCAGCCTGTAAAAGTGTGTCTAAGGCCTGCCATTGCAGAGCCTGTGTGCAGTCTGGTACTGCCATGTTGACTGAGCACGTGCACCCACTTGCCAGTCCCTAAACCTTCCCTTTTCTTCATATCAGACAGCTCGATGGTAGGCCCAAGGGCAGGGTGCATTGTAAGTATAGGGTAGGACAAGCCCTGATGTGGCAGTTAGATTATTACATTATAATCCTAAGTGACTCAGGGAACATGGTAGAAATTCGAGTTTAGTATGCCTGAACTCAGAATGATAAAATACATCTTATAGTGAAGTTGGTTTTTAACATTCTGTGGTTGAAAATACCACTTTTAGAAAGTAGGTATTTTCTAGTCTAACTATCCAAGCCTGCCTCTGCTAGGTTGTGTATTCCTTGTCTGGAGGTTTGAGTGACAGGGGCTGGAGGATTCCAGGAGACAGGGTGAGTCAGCCCAGTAGTGAATAGAGAGATCTGCATCTAGATGGGACTGAGGAGTTGCACCTGGGACCTGAATAGGGCTGTGTCTTCCCTCCACAATGCGGTCTCCACCTTCTGTGGTGTGTCTGATGTCTCTGCCCTGCACTGTGATAGGAAAGGAGGAGTCATGTCAACAGAGTGCTCCAGGACTGACCAGAACTGGTTTGGACTAGGCAAAGGCCTCTCTGCCTTCAGAGAACAAAGAGAAACTGTGTATAAAAGAGGGGTCCCAGACTCCAGAGCATTAGATCACATTTGGGACAACAAGAAGAAACATTTGCTGAGGAGTGGAACCAGAGAGACTGAGGAGAGACTATCCCTAAGCTGAAGTGCTGCTTGGGGGATCGGCCTGCAGTGGTTGCCTGACTGCCAAAGAAAGGAGAGAGGAACTTTTTGTGTACTTTCATCAACTTGTGTAAGGATCTCCAAGGGCTTGAGAACAGACCTTGCCTCCTGCTGCAATCTCAGGGACAACAGACTTCACCCACCAGCTCCCCAAGAGTTCTTTTGAAGTGCCTGCAGTTGTGCGGGACTTTTTGAGGACTTACGTGTCGCAAGGAGCTGGAAGCGCGACTCAAGATCAAGAAGCATGTCACTGAACTGCCACTGCCGCTTCACAACACGAAGCGCCTCGCATCGCCAGAGAAGAGGATCGACGTCGCAGCAGACTCAGCCGTATAACTGGGAATCGTGTCGCAGGAGAAAAGTATCGACGTCGCATCAGACGCCGCATCACCGGGAAGAGTGTTGCAGGGCCTGTCGCGGGTCGCATCGTTGTGAAAGCAACACGCATCGCCAGGGGAGAGGTTTGACGTCGCAGCAGACGCCGCCGCATCACAGGGAAGCGTGTCGCAGGGCCTGTCACGGCTCGCATCATTTCAACCATCTCTCATTGCCGGAGAAGAGAATCGACATCGCAGCAGACGCCGCCGCATCACCGGGAAGCGTGTTGCATCAATGAGAAAGCACCATCTTTGTTTCTTGGCACCAGATCTTCAATGCATCACCGTCCTTGCGTGTAAGGGACTACCGCATCACCTTTCCTGCAACACTTTCATTGCCCTGCGTTTCGCATCTTAAGGTACATTGACTCAAAGTGTCGCATTTTAGAGTCTAAAGAGTAATAAGCTAATTCTACCATTTTAAGTACAGTATTGTGGATTTTTGTAGTTTGTGGTCTTGTGTTAAGTCTATATAAAGAATACTTATTTTAATATACCACTATGTGGTGTCCATCTGTAGTGTTGTCACTTGATTACTGTATGTGTTCACAAATGCTTCATACACTGTCTCTGAGATAAGCCTGTCTGCTCGTGCCAAGCTACCAAGGGGGTGAGTAGGGGTTATTTTAGGAGTGTACCCCCTTACCCTGACTAGAGGCAAGGGTCCCTATTAGTCACAAGTATCTACCTATGCCAACTAGAGACCCCCAAATCTAACAGTTGACCTCATAGTGCAGGGTCAGGTTCTGTTACTCGAGCTGTCTCTGTACAAAACCTTCCAGTCGGATGGGACTCAGACTCTTTACCCATGGATCAGGTCCTTCCTGGCAGGTGCAGTTGAGTATCCCATGCCAATAGATAGGTCATTTGTTTCTCCACAGGTCAAGCCGTAATACTAGGCCCAGCCAAGCAGAGCTTTTTTGGATGCCATGATTGTCACATTCCACTTCAGAGTGTTTTCCATTTTCTCTCAGACTGTCACCATCCCTTCAGTCCTCTACAGCTGCCTCACTTAAGATCCTTACGCCATTCTTTAAAGAGACCCACAGCTAAATGTCGTTGCCAACAAGACCCGTCAGCAGACTCTAGCAAATTGGAGCTGAAAATGTTGATTTCACTAAAAAAGAAACACCACAGCTAACTCCCCAGGTATGTATATGTATTACATTTGTAAAGGAATGTATTGTTCAAAAGATTTTATTTATTTTTATATATATCATTCATCTAACGGGGGTTCCATACTGAGCCCGCTGCTTTTTAATATTTATGTGACCCCGCTGGCCAAATAAGCAGAAGAAATGGGTCTCACTATATATTCCTATGCGGATGACACACAATTAGTGTTCTCTTTATCAACCACTGATGAATCCAATACCCTCTCCCTTTGCAGCGGGCTACTGAGAATGGCAGATTGGCTGCATACCAAGAAACTAAAACTTAATGGGGACAAAACTGAGCTGATCATTTTTGGGGAACACAAAGAACTCTGGGGTCCTACTCATTGGCCGACGGAAATGGGCTCTACCCCGGTAGCGGTCCAATCCGCACCCAACCTGGGGGTGATAATTGATGAAAAACTGCCTATGTCTGCCCAAACAGCTAAAACTGCCTCAACTTGTCTTGCCATCCTTAAATGGCTGAGGAAAATCCTATGGCAACTTCCAGAAGGGGCGCAGAGAACAGTTTTACAGGCCCTTATTGGCTCCAGACTTGACTATGGGAATATCTTATATCTAGGAGCCAATAAAGCTATCATCAATCGACTTCAGGTCGTTCAAAATGCAGCCGCAAGGCTGCTTCTCCATCTTCCAGGGCGAACTAGCGTTTGCGGAACATCTTAAGAAATTGCATTGGCTGAAGATAGCCAATAGAGTTAAATTCAAAGCCCCGTGCTATATGTTCAGGATTGGCACAGGGGAAGCTCCTGCCTATCTATGTAAACTGGCACACAAATATCTACCCTCTAGAAACCTTCGGTCAATGCATCAGGCCAAATTTTCTGTCCCTGGATTCAAATGCGCACGAATGGGCGGGCACTCATTTGCCTACTTGGCCCCGGTTCTGTGGAACTCACTGCCGCTCGAATTACGTCTTGAATCAAACTACCCTCAATTCCGAAAGGGTATCAAAACTTGGCTATTTAATCAATAGACTCCACACTCCTATTGCAATTTTCCATCTTTCTAAACCTAACTCAGATCCAAGGCTCCGGGAAACCCTCGGGGTAGCTGTTGCGCCATATAAATGTAATAAATAAATAATAAATAAATCTAACAACATACAGCACTTTGTATTCTTGATCATCCATTTTCACATTTTCCATTATTAGGTCTCGCTGGCGTTGCAGCGCGAAGCGCTGCCGCCAACGAGACGTATAGCCGCCTTCATCCCTGTCAAGGGAGTAACAGCTGTGAACGAGCCCGATACAGACCTGGGCACGAGCCGACCCAGGTCTGTGAACGCGCTTCAAGGTTGAGCAGCTTGTGCATGTTTGTTGGACGTCAGGCACCGCAAGCGCCGCCAGACCAATTATCCCAGCATGAAACTCTACTTCCTGAGGCCCACAAGACCAATTATCCCAGCAAGAGTCTCCACTTCCTCAGGCGCCGCAACACTTATCACAGCATGAGACCCACTTATCACAGCATGTCAACAGGTGCCTCAGGCTGCTGGAGCACTCAACTATAATTAATGCACAGTTGAGTGCTCCAGCAGCGTGGGGCGCCTCTCTGCATGCTGTGATTATCATCACTTTGGGGCCTCATGCTGTGATAATTAGGGTGGCATGCTCTATTTGCAGCACTGAACATTTTCAAAGAAGGCGAAGCAGCGACATTCATTGGAGACACTCACCCTCATGCCCTCACCCCCCTCACTCGCCCTCACCCCCTCACACCCCCTGACCCCTCACACACCTCCTCACCCTCACACCCCCTCACTCACACACCCTCACCCTCACACACCCTCACCCTCACACACCCTCACCCTCACTCACCCTCTCACCCTCACACACCCTCTCACCCTCACACCCCTCACCCTCACACCCCTCACCCTCACACCCCTCACCCTCACTCACCCTCACTCACCCTCAACCCCTCACCCTCACCCTCACTCACCCTCACCCTCACTCACCCTCACCCTCACACACTCACCCTCACACACTCACCCTCACACACTCACCCTCACACACTCACCCTCACACACTCTCACCCTCATACCACTCACATACCCTCACACACCCTCACCCACCCTCACACACCCTCACACACCCTCACTCACCCTCACATCCTCACCCTCACACACCCTCACCCTCACACACCCTCACCCACCCTCTCACCCTCACACCCCCTCACACCCCTCACCCCCTCACACCCCCTCACACCCTCACACCCCCTCACACCCTCACACCCCCTCACCTTCACACCCCCTCACCCTCACTCACCCCCTCACCCTCACACCCCCTCACCCTCACACTGCCTCACCCTCACACACCCCTCACACCCCTCACCCTCACACCCCTCACCCTCACACCCCTCACCCTCACACCCCTCACACCCCCTCACCCTCACACCCCCTCACCCTCACACACTCTCACCCTCACACTCTCACCCTCACACCCCTCACATACCCTCACACACCCTCACCCACCCTCACACACCCTCACTCACCCTCACACACTCTCACACCCTCACCCTCACACCCACTCACCCTCATACCCCCTCACCCTCACACCCCCTCACCCTCACACCCCCTCACCCTCACACCCCCTCACCCTCCCTCACCCCCCTCACTCACCCTCACACACACACACACACCCTCACATACCCTTAGCAGCATAGCATAACAAAACATAGCATAGCATAACGAAACACAGCATAGCATAGCATAACATAACAAACAAAAGCATAGGATAGCAAAAGCACAGCATAACAAAACAAAGCATAGGATAGCAAAACACAACAAAACATAGCATAGCAAAACACAACAAAGCATAGCATAACAAAACACAACAAAACACCATAGCATAACAAAACAAAGCATAGCAAAATAAAGCATATCATAGTAAAACAACAAAGCATAGCATAACATAACACAACAAAACATAGCATAACAAAACATAGCATAACAAAACATAGCATAACAAAACATAGCATAACACAGCAAAACATAGAATAGCATAACAAAACAAACCATAGCATAACATAACAAAGAATAGCAAAACAAAACATAGCATAGTAAAACAAACCATAGCATAGCATAACATAACACAACAAAACAGCAGAACAAAACAGCAGAACATAACAAAACATAGCAAAACAAAGCATAGGATAGCATAGCAAAACATAGCATAACATAACTTAAAACAAAACATAGCATAGCAAAATATAGAATAGTATAGCATAGCAAAACATAGAATAGCATAACAAAACAAAACATAGCATAGCATAGCATAACATAACACAACAAAACATAGCATAGCAAAACACAACAAAGCATAGCATAACAAAACACAACAAAACACCATAGCATAACAAAACAAAGCATAGCAAAATAAAGCATATCATAGTAAAACAACAAAACATAGCATAACATAACACAACAAAACATAGCAGAACAAAACATAGCATAACAAAACATAGCATAACAAAACATAGCATAACAAAACATAGCATAACACAGCAAAACATAGAATAGCATAACAAAACAAACCATAGCATAACATAACAAAGAATAGCAAAACAAAACATAGCATAGTAAAACAAAACAAACCATAGCATAACATAACAAAGAATAGCAAAACAAAACATAGCATAGTAAAACAAAACAAAACATAGCATAGCATAACATACAACAAAACAGCAGAACAAAACAGCAGATCATAACAAAACATAGCAAAGCATAGGATAGCAAAACAAAACATAGCATAGCAAAACATAGCATATCATAGTAAAACAACAACAAAACATAGCATAACATAACACAACAAACCATAGCAGAACAAAACATAGCATAACAAATCATAGCATAACAAAACATAGCATAACAAAACATAACATAACAAAACATAGCATAACAAAACATAGCATAACAAAACATAGCATAACAAAACAGCAGAACATAACAAAACATAGCATAACACAGCAAAACATAGAACAGCATAACAAAACAAACCATAGCATAACATAGAATAGCATAACAAAACAAACCATAGCATAACAACAAAGAATAGCAAAACAAAACATAGCATGGTAAAACAAACCATAGCATAGCATAACATAACACAACAAAACAGCAGAACAAAACAGCAGAACATAACAAAACATAGCAAAACAAAGCATAGGATAGCATAGCAAAACATAGCATAACATAACTTAAAACAAAACATAGCATAGCAAAATATAGAATAGTATAGCATAGCAAAACATAGAATAGCATAACAAAACAAAACATAGCATAGCATAGCATAACATAACACAACAAAACAGCAGAACAAAACAGCAGAACATAACAAAACATAGCAAAACAAAGCGTAGGATAGCAAAACAAAACAGCATAGCAAAACATAGCATATCATAGTAAAACAACAAAACATAGCATAACAAAACACAGCAAAGCATAACACAGCAAAGCATAGGATAGCAAAACACAGCAAAGCATAGGATAGCAAAACACAGCAAAACATAGGATAGCAAAACACAGCAAAGCATAGGATAGCAAAACACAGCAAAGCATAGGATAGCAAAACACAGCAAAGCATAGGATAGCAAAACACAGCAAAGCATAGGATAGCAAAACACAGCACAACATAGCACATAACATAGCGCATAACATAGCGCATAACATAGCGCAACACATAGCGCATAGCGCATAACAGCGCATAACATAGCGCATAGCGCAGAACATAGCGCATAACATAGCGCAGAGCGCAGAACATAGCGCATAACATAGCGCATAGCATAGCGCATAGCATAGCGCATAGCGCATAACATAGCGCATAACATAGCGCATAGCGCATAACATAGCGCATAACATAGCGCATAACATAGCGCATAACATAGCGCATAGCGCATAACATAGCGCATAGCATAGCGCATAGCATAGCGCATAACATAGCGCATAACATAGCGCATAACATAGCGCATAACATAGCGCGTAACATAGCGCATAGCATAGCGCATAACATAGCGCATAGTGCATAACATAGCGCATAGCGCATAACATAGCGCATAACATAGCACATAGCGCATAGCATAGCGCATAACATAGCGCAGCGCATAGCGCATAACATAGCGCATAACACAGCGCATAGCATAGCGCATAACATAGCGCATGACATAGCGCATAACATAGCGCATAGCGCATAAAATAGCGCATAACATAGCGCATAGCACATAACATAGCGCAACACATAGCGCATAGCGCATAACATAGCGCAACACATAGCGCATAGCGCATAACATAGTGCATAGCGCATAACATAGCGCATAACATAGCGCATAACATAGCGCATAACATAGCCCATAACATAGCGCATAGCATAGCGCATAACATAGCGCATAGTGCATAACATAGCGCACAACATAGCGCATAGCGCATAACATAGCGCATAACATAGCGCATAACATAACATAGCGCATAGCGCATAACATAGCGCATAACATAGCGCAGCACATAACATAGCGCATAACATAGCGCATAACATAGCGCATAGCATAGCGCATAGCGCATAACATAGCGCATAATATAGCGCATAACATAGCGCATAGCGCATAACATAGCGCATAACATAGCGCATAACATAGCGCATAGCATAGCGCATAACATAGCGCATAACATAGCGCATAACAAAGCGCATAACATAGCGCATAGCGCATAACATAGCGCATAGCGCATAACATAGCGCATAACATAGCGCATAGCGCATAACATAGCGCATAACATAGCGCATAACATAGCGCATAGCGCATAACATAGCGCATAGCGCATAACATAGCGCATAGCGCATAACATAGCGCAGTGCATAGCACATAACATAGCGCATAACATAGCGCATAACATAGCGCATAGCATAGCGCATAGCGCATAACATAGCGCATAACATAGCGCATAACATAGCGCATAACATAGCGCATAACATAGCGCACAACATAGCGCACAACATAGCGCATAGCGCACAACATAGTGCATAACATAGCGCATAACATAGCGCATAACATAGCGCATAACATAGCGCACAACATAGCGCACAACATAGCGCATAGCGCACAACATAGCGCATAACATAGCGCATAACATAGCACATAACATAGCGCATAGCATAGCGCATAACATAGCGCATAACATAGCGCATAACATAGCGCATATCGCATAACATAGCGCAGAGCGCATAACATAGCGCATAGCGCATAACTTAGCGCATAACATAGCGCATAGCGCATAACATAGCGCATAGCACATAACATAGCGCATAACATAACATAGCGCATAACATAACATAGCGCATAGCGCATAACATAGCGCATAACATAGCGCAGCGCATAGCACATAACATAGCGCATAACATAGCGCATAGCATAGCGCATAGCGCATAACAGCACATAACATAGCGCATAACATAGCGCACAACATAGCGCATAGCGCACAACATAGCGCATAACAAAGCGCATAACATAGCGCATAACATAGCGCATAACATAGCGCATAACATAGCGCATAACAAAGCATAGCGCATAACATAGCGCATAACATAGCGCATAGCGCATAACATAGCGCATAGCGCATAGCGCATAACATAGCGCATAGCGCATAACATAGCGCATAGCGCATAACATAGCGCATAACATAGCGCATAGCATAGCGCATAACATAGCGCATAGCATAGCGCATAACATAGCGCATAACATATCGCATAACATATCGCATAACATAGCGCATAACAAAGCATAGCGCATAACATAGCGCATAACATAGCGCATAGCGCATAACATAGCGCATAGCGCATAACATAGCGCATAACATAGCGCAGCGCATATCACATAACATAGCGCATAACATAGCGCATAGCGCATAACATAGCGCATAGCATAGCGTATAGCGCATAACATAGCGCATAACATTGCGCACAACATAGCGCATAGCGCATAACATAGCGCATAACATAGCGCACAACATAGCGCATAGCGCACAACATAGCGCATAGCGCACAACATAGCGCATAGCGCACAACATAGCGCACAACATAGCGCATAACATAGCGCATAACATAGTGATAACATAGCGCATAGCCTAGCGCATAACATAGCGCATATCATAGCGCATATCATAGCGCATAACAAAGCATAGCGCATAACATAGCGCATAGCGCATAACATAGCGCATAGCGCATAACATAGCGCATAGCGCATAACATAGCGCATAACATAGCGCATAACATAGCGCATAACATAGCGCATAACATAGCGCATAGCGCATAACATAGCGCATAGCGCATAACATAGCGCATAACATAGCGCATAACATAGCGCATAGCACATAACATAGCGCATAGCGCATAACCTAACCTAACCAAGCATAGCGCATAACCTAACCTAACCAAGCATAGCGCATAACCTAACCTAACCAAGCATAGCGCATAACCTAACCTAACCAAGCATAGCGCATAACCTAACCTAACCAAGCATAGCGCATAACCTAACCTAACCAAGCATAGCGCATAACCTAACCTAACCAAGCATAGAGCATAACCTAACCAAGCATAGAGCATAACCTAACCAAGCATAGAGCATAACCTAACCAAGCATAGAGCATAACCTAACCAAGCATAGAGCATAGCCTAACCAAGCATAGAGCATAGCCTAACCAAGCATAGAGCATAGCCTAACCAAGCATAGAATAGCCTAACCAAGCATAGCATAGCCTAACCAAGCATAGCATAGCTTAACAAAACATAACAAAACATAGCATAACATAACAAAACACAGCATAGCTTAACAAAACACAGCATAACAAAACAAAACATAGCATAGCATAGCATAGCATACCAAACACAACAAAACATAGCATAGCATAACAAAACATAGCAAAACAAAGCATAACACACACCACACACACACAACCACGCACACACAACCACAACCACACACAACCACACACAACTATCTATCTATCTATCGCCCTCACTCTGTCTATCTATCTATCGCCCTCACTCTATCTGTCTATCTATTGCCCTCACTCTATCGGCCTCACTCTATCTATCTAATCGCCTTCACTCTATCGCCCTCACTCTATCTATCGCCCTCACTCTATCTATCGCCCTCACTCTATCTATCTATCGCCCTCACTCTATCTATCTATCGCCCTCACTCTATCTATCTATCGCCCTCACTCTATCTATCTATCGCCCTCACTCTATCTATCTATCGCCCTCACTCTATCTATCGCCCTCACTCTATCTATCTATTGCCCTCACTCTATCTATCTATCGCCCTCACTCTATCTATCTATCGCCCTCACTCTATCTATCTATCGCCCTCACTCTATCTATCTATCGCCCTCACTCTATCTATCTATCGCCCTCACTCTATCTATCTATCTATCGCCCTCACTCTATCTATCTATCTATCGCCCTCATTCTATCTATTTATTTAGATACTGATCGCCATCACTCTATCTATCGCCCTAACTCTATCTATCTATCGCCCTCACTCTATCTATCTAATCGCCCTCACTCTATCTATCAATCTATCAATCTATCGCCCTCACTCTATCTATCGCCCTCACTCTATCACCCTCACTCTATCTATCGCCCTCACTCTATCTATCGCCCTCACTCTATCTATCGCCCTCACTCTATCTATCGTCATCACTCTATCTTGGTATTGCCCTCACTCTATCTATCTTGCTATTGCCCTCACTATCTATCTATCGCCCTCACTCTATCTATCGGCCTCACTCTATCTAACACCCTCACTCTATCTAACACCCTCACTCTATCTATTGCCCTCACTCTATCTATCGCCCTCACGCTATCTATCTATCGCCCTCACTCTATCTATTTATCGTCCTCACTCTATCTATCTACCTATCGCCCTCACTCTATCTATCTATCTACCTATCGCCCTCACTCTATCTATCTATCTATCTATCTATCTATCTATCTATCTATCTATCGCCCTCATTCTATCTATTTATTTAGATACTGATCGCCATCACTCTATCTATCTATCGCCCTAACTCTATCTATCTATCGCCCTCACTCTATCTATCTAATCGCACTCACTCTATCTATCAATCTATCAATCTATCGGCCTCACTCTATCTATCGGCCTCACTCTATCTATCGGCCTCACTCTATCTATCGGCCTCACTCTATCTATCGCCCTCACTCTATCTATCGCCCTCACTCTATCTATCGCCCTCACTCTATCTATCGCCCTCACTCTATCTATCGCCCTCACTCTATCTTGCTATTGCCCTCACTCTATCTATCTTGCTATTGCCCTCACTATCTATCTATCGCCCTCACTCTATCTATCGGCCTCACTCTATCTAACACCCTCACTCTATCTAACACCCTCACTCTATCTATTGCCCTCACTCTATCTATCGCCCTCACGCTATCTATCTATCTCCCTCACTCTATCTATATATCTACCTATCGCCCTCACTCTATCTATCTATCTATCTATCGCCCTCATTCTATCTATTTATTTAGATACTGATCGCCATCACTCTATCTATCTGTCTAGCTATCTATCGCCCTCACTCCTATCGCCCTCCCTTTATCTATCTATCGCCCTCACTCCTATCTATCGCCCTCCCTCTATCTATCTATCGCCCTCACTCTATCTATCTATCCCACTCACTCTATCTATCGCATCACCACAGCATCACTCAGCACCACCACAGCATCACTAAGGGGCACAACAACATCACTATGTGCTACCACAGGATCATTGAATGCCACAGCATCACTAGTCGCCACCACAACATCACTCAGCGCCACCACAGCATCAATCTGTGCAACCATTCAACAACAACTGGGTCAAATATGATCTCTCAATGTTTCAAGCTTTATTACAAATGTCACAAAAAGAGGTTAGTATTTCACTTCTGTTCTTGGATTTTCGTCACAATAAAATACACTGAACATATTCTTCACAAAAGTTATTTTCAAAAGTTTAAGCTATTGCTATTATAAATTACAAAACTTTTATTTAAGTATTAATTATTTAAAAATTCAAAGCCATTGTTATTTGTAATATCAATACATCTAAGTCACGTGAATACAACACATATTGCATTACAAATGCTATAGGTGTCACAAGTTATAACTATTGGTATTGTAAATGACAAAGCTATTATTTTTGCTATTTTCAAAACCAACACATATATAAAAAATGTGTCATTTACAATACCAATAGCTCAAACTTTCCTAATGCGAGACCTTATGCATTGCAAATGCTTGTTTGGTTTAGTCACCAGTTTTTAAGATACATGTGGTCAAAAGTCATCAAGGTCAGACTGAGACAGCAAATAGGTTTGCGCACCAAAATAAAAGTGGCCCCATTAGTGAATTAGACAGCTGAAAAAGTGGCCCAAGTATGCAAATTTGTGCAGTTCTTAACTTATATTGACACACTGTACAAGTATTCTGCCAAGTATGGAAGCTCCATGGATTTGAGCTTTCTGCAGACAATGTTTGTTTTAATATCAGGTAAAGCAACACTAAAAACCAGTCTGGCAGACCATAGAACAGGCGCACAAACAGTTACAAAAAAACAGCCCACTGCCTTGTCAGACCAGCCCTTGGGGCACTGCCTGATTGCCCTTTAGGTAGGGTCACTTGAAATATGCGATTGTGCAGCCGCTGCAATTTTTGCATAATTATAGTTTTCCCACATTTGCCTCATAATCCATTAACTACTGCATAATCTTCAAATTTGAACAAACACAATTGTTTCTAGCTCAGATGGTTCAAAAGTGAGTAAAAACGCATCAACACGTTATTGCACAGTGCGAGGCCTTTTGCAGAGGTTGACTTGTCACCTTTCTGTTGCTTATTGCTATAGTTGGGTTTTAAACTGGTGCTAATTAGGTGCACCCAATATCCAGAAAGTGTTAACAAGTGTAAAATGTACAAAATAATTAAGTAATGCTATTAAAAACGCAGAGTTTACTCGACCCTGCCACAGAATTTGGCCCTCTCCTGCTGCAGTGTCATGCATAGGATGATGCCAATTGCCAGCTAGGCATTAGATTTAATATTAAAAGTAGGTTGTTGGTTAGTCTGTGAGTTATTAAACCCAATATCCGGTATATTATTCTGCGTGATTTTAAAAATTGTTTAGTGAATTTTCTATAACTTTTCTCCCATGCCTCAGTCCGCCGTGTGAATTTATTACCCAGTATAAACAATGCACACGAATTCAGAAAAAAAGTAGTTGGAAGTATGGATGTCATTTGTTGTTGCCAGTGCGAACCCTAGCTTGCCTCTTGTGACCCCTGACACTACCCTTGCGACCCCTTTCCCAGTAAATTAACTATTCCCTATCCTAGAGCGCCCCCCAGCGCAAGTCGTTGTAACGACTTGCGTTGTAAAAGTTGCGTGGTAAAGGTACTGCGTTGTAAAAGTTGCGTTGTAAACGCTGTTCCCCGAAAGAAAATGTTACCATTTGTGTGTGGCCCGTGATACATTGGCGGCGCTCCTTTTGTAGCATGCATCTCCAGCAAGAACCTAGCACAATGGTAAAATGAAAATAAAAAAGCTTTTTTAACATAATGTAACGTTGCTGATTGAGAAGACCGGCAAAATGCACATGCATGTCTCTTCTTGTCTCTTGACATGTCAAGGAAGAGGGGAAATACATGAGCGAGTAGAGAGAAAAGAAGTGTTAAGAGAGGAAGGAGGGAAGAGCAAAGGGACCAGAAGGTAGGAAGAAGACATAACAAATAGGTGAGATTCAGAAGCAAATGTGTGTGTGTGTGTGTGTGTGTTTGTGTGGGAGGGGTGGATGGTGGTGTGTGTGTGAGAGAGAGAGAGAGAGAGAGAGAGAGAGAGAGAGAGAGAGAGAGAGAGAGAGAGAGAGAGGAATAAATATAAAGGAACAACTGAGAGAGATGGAAAGATTAAAAAATATATATGTTGGGAGATAGAGACTGCAGGTGTGAAAGAGAGAAGTTTAACACAATTCCTGGGTATATGGAAGAAGGCCTCTATCCTGCCTCTGATGATAAAGCCCTTGCTGGACCCTAACGATGTAAAGAATTACAAGCCTATATCTCGCTTCCCCTTTCCTGCAGAATATTAGAAAAGCCAATGAATGAGGAAATCCTAGCCTTTTTAGATGTGAACCAGCTTCTTGATCCCTCACAGTTTGGTTTCAGTGCCAACCACTGTACAGAATCGGCTCTGGCTGCGGCATCAGAAGATCTGAAGATGGTGATTGATAAGGGAGGCAAAGCTGCATTGATTTTATTAGATCTTTCCGCCGCTTTTGACATGGTCCATCATTTGCTCCTCACAAACTGGCTCCAGTTGCTGGGCTTTCGGGATTCCACTCTGGCTTTGCTGAGCTAGTTTTTAGGTGACAGGCAACAGCGAGTAGAGATGGATAAAGTCAGTTAAGTTTCTTTTTCCATCCCTTGTGGGCTGCCGCAGGGTTTCAAGCTTAGCCCTACACTGTTTAAGATCGGCGTTACCCCCTTGACCAATCTCATCCAAAGCTATGTCCTTGCAGTGTTCTCCTACGCTGGCGATACGCAAATTGTGGTGTCTATATATTCTGACATCATAAAGGAAGCAAACAACTTTCGGAGCTGCATGACTCACATTGCAAACTGGATGCAGATGAATTGCCTAAAGTTGAATTTAAAAAAAACAAGGTCCTGGTCTTTGGAAGAGACACCACCTTCTGGAACTCATCCTGGTGGCCGGATGATCTTGGCCCGCTTCCAGTGCCGGTGCAAAAAGCAAGAAACCTGGGTGTCATATTTGATACTAAACTGGGCTTCTCAGAGCATATAAATCAAATCACCTCTTCGGGTTTCTTTTTGCTTAGGGTCCTTAAGAAGATTTTCCATTTATTCCCCTGGACCTACAAAAAACAGTGATGGTGCCACTTGTTACCTCCAAGATTGATTACTGTAATGCCCCATATTTGGCCGCCCCAAAGCAACAGGTAAAAAAACTGCAATCCTTACAGAACGCAGCAGCCAGAATTCTTTTAAAAGTTCCTACGTTTGCTTCTATCTCCCGATCATTGCAATACCTGCATTGCCTACCTGTCAGGAAGAGGATTCTTCAGGCACTTATCCACCGCCGGCCCGGAGGATGCGGATTCACTACTGCGGTACATGAGAAGACCCCCCCGCCACATTAGGATGGCTGGGGGGGTCATCGCTTTTCCACCGTGGTCGCCTTCCGACCGTGGCGGAAAAGCTCTAATATGGTGGCGGTGTCTATCAGACACCGCCAGCCATATTAGGATGTGCTTCAGGCATGCGGGCCTCCAGGGTGAAGGGGGGGTGGGGGGTGCACATGGGGGTACCTTTGGTAACCCCCTGCATTTGCATGCACGGTGCCTGACGCTTTGTGTATGTAAATGCAAAGCATGCATTTTTAACCTTGCGGCGGGTGCTGCTTCAAGCAGCACCCACCGCAAGGTTAAAGATACGGGATGTGACCGCCAGGGTGGGGGTCACATCCTAATTGCACCGGAGGCACCGCCACTGCCCCTGCGGACGGTCCCTCCACCTCGGGGGTGGCGGACGGACGCAGGTCCGTCCGCCATCCTAATAGGCCTCTTTGTCTGGTCCGTAAAGCGTTTCATCAGGCTGGTCCTGTTTACTTTCAGAATCTGTTCACTTGATTATCACCCAGCCGACACTTAAGATCTAGTTCAGCTAAAATGATTATCGTACCCAGAATAAAGAAAACAAGATGGGGTAGAGGGATGTTCTCCTTCTGTGTGGGGGAACTCTGGAACTCTTTACCTTTAACTGTACACTGCCAACCCAGCCTGTTGCTATTCAGGAAGCAATTGAAGACCTGACTATTTACTGAATCTTTCATTTAGGTGCAACTGTTTTGTTCCTGCTTACTGCTCCTAACCTGATGGATCACCGCCAGCACTAAGACACCGTCGGTTATTTGTGCGCTATATAAAACTTTTTTACATTACATTACATACAGGCGAAAAAGAGACAGCTGACAGATGAGAGAAATACAGGAGAAAAAGAGATATATGCTGGAGTGATAGAGACAGACATGGGCGAGAGGAAGGGGGACAAGAGAGAAGTTTAAGATAAAGGGGCCTATTCCGATGACATCGGTCAGGAGCTGTAACCGACCAACCTGCTGTCGTCGGTTACGGACCTGCTAATACGATGAGACCGAACAGGGTTAGGTCGCCCTCGTATACTTCACAATGCAGGCATTCCGAGCACAATGCATGCCTGCATTGAGAAAAGCAGGGGTGCAGTTCATCCCTGCACCCTGTAGCCAGCACCCCAAGGTGCCTGCCACCGGGTGCAGGAATCCACAGAGGGGCATCATAGGTGCCCCCAGGCTGCCATTCGGCAGCCTTGCACCCATGGGGGGCCCTGCTGGGGGCCCCCAAATACAGTTTCCCACTGCCTTTTCGTGTCGGAACGACCAACACGAAAAGGCAGTGAAAAACTGCCATCGTACTATCTCGGCCATAAAGAGGTGACCGGGGGGAGTACTGAAGGATTTCCGGATGGCAAATGGGCTTTCCGAGTCCGTCGTAGGCCATCCGGAAATCCGAGTTGGATTCCATTCCAACCGTACCCATCTGAATGGCTCAGTCGGAATGGAATCTGGCCGGCACTGACCGGAATCGGAATTGGCCCCAAAGTGGTGAAAAAGAGACAGCTGGCAGACCATGGGAAAGACAAAGATGTGACAGGCACTTAAATGAAAAAGGCGCAATAGAGATATAGACAGGAGACAGGTGTGAGAAAAGGGCGAAAAAAGTGACAGACCAGAAAAACACTGCAGAGAGGGTACAGGGTGAGTAGGAGACAGTTTAAAGAGGCGGAGAGTAGGAGGCGGGTGTAAGAAATGTGATATAGAAAGACTGGTATGAGGGAGCTCTGAGAGAAAGAGGTGGTACAGGTGAGCGAGAGAGAGAATGGAAACTAATGAGAGGAGAGATAATATACAGGTGAGAAATAATTCATATAGAGACCACTGAGAGAGGGGATAAATAATCTAGAGAGGTGATAGAGGGGTAATAGGGAGATGAGAGAGAGGTGGGTAAAGGGACTGGTGCAAGGGAGATGATATAGAGTGAGGCAAGAAAGGTAAAGAGATAGGTGAGGGAGTGAGAGGTGTCAGAAAGGTGGGAGAAGTAATAAGGTACTAGTGAGAGAGACAGGCGAAAGAGTTAATTCGGAGAAAGGGTGAATGAGGAGAGCAGGTGGGGAAGACTTTGTTAAGAGAGATAGTATAAGATAGGTGAAGGGAACATGAAACATATGCCATACCTTAGTGAGACGGAGACAGGTGAGAGTGAGAGCAGTGTGCCAGGGCCAGTTTCTGTTCCCAGTCCAGCCTTGGTAGAGAGGATTGACAGGTGAGATGTAGATGACAGACAGTGCAAGAGAGGAGAGAGCAGAAACAGAAATGGAACAAACTGAAAGAGAGAGCTGAGGGGAAGATGTGGGTGCTTTGATAAAGAGGCAGTTGGATAAGAAAGAAACAGCTGGACAAGAGGGAAACCGATAAGAGGGAGATTATAAAGACAGTATCTAACTTCTTCATCAGCCTTGCACTTATTGCATGATTTGTAACTGCACTAATGTCCCTTCTCTTGGTGTCATCAGAGTAGAATGTCATGTGGTATCACTTACTTGGATGATGATAGGTAAAGATTTGCATGATATCACGTCCTGTGATGTAACTGGGTGTGGTCAAAGGGCTAGCCCTGTCACATCCGCAACCCTTGGGATTTTGGTGAATAGACGTATGGTTGGAAGGGCATGAGAAGGTGGAGTCTGGAAAGGAGGAGACCTCTTGGTCACCCCGAACGTATGGCCGGGTGCCCCGACCGCCCGGGAAGCCTTTGCAGGCGGGGGGCGTGTTCCCGGCTGGTATGCCCGAAGTGGCGTGGCCGGAACACGCCCCCGCTGCCCAAAAGGGTTGTCCTAACCCCCGCCCGGAAGTCCGTGCACTTTTGGGCGGGAGGGGGACGCCGCCCCGCCTCCCCGTTGCAAGTTAAAAGGTGCGGGGCCCAGGCAGGCGTCCTCTTGTTCCAGCGCTCTGAAGGCTGCACCACTCCTCGCTCGTGAGCCCTCTAGGGAACAAGCAGCAATTTTGAACGTGATAATCGTTTTCTTTCTGTTTCAGTCGTTGGGGCGTCTCCGAAATACGGAAAACCAGGATAGAGAAAACCAGAACGTCGGATATGCCTGGAAAGAAGGATGGGAAGAGCTCCGAGATGGAACGGATGCTGCGCACACTGGTAAACCGAGTGGCAGCGATGGACAGAAAATTTGGTAAAGTAGACCGGTTGGATCGCGGCTTAGCGGCGCTCCAGAAGAAGGTGGAAGCTCAGGCGGGGCCCTCTGGGAGACCAAAGAGGGTTGTGGGGCCTGCTTTGCCGAACGTTACTCCGGGGGGGGGGACAAGGGGCAGAAGAGGAAAGGGAAAAGGAGTCCTAGAGAGGCCCCGGTCCCGAGAGAAGTCCCACTGCCCCCAGTAACCCCAGCGGCCGACCCGGTGCCCGCACCGGATGGGGGATTGCCAATCCCTGTGATTATCACACCGCTGGATGAGGGGCAGGTACCCCCGGAACTGGCGATGCACCTAGCTGCAGTGTTGCCTTGGCTGAAGAAGGGAGCGGGGGGATCCGCGGGTGCGGAAGATCCAGCTGAAGAGGCCAGGCAGATTATCGACCAGCTCAGGCGGGCGAGGGGCTCTGGGGAAGGGAACATGCCTTCTATTCCTCTGCAGGTGGTGAACCTGGCCGCGATCGAGAACCAGAATAAGGTGACGGACACGACCGGGGGTACGACGGGCAAATGGTAAGAGGTCGCTCCCAATAATGGGGGAGGGCGCTGTGCCGTGAAGGCGGGAAAGCCTGACGCAACATGTTCCGATGGCCACTAAAGAAATGGTGTGGGCCAACAAATATATCAATATGTTTTCATTATTGACGGACAACCGAGAGTTAGAGTATGCCAAAACCCAGAAGTAATGGTTACACCCAAGTGAATGGAGGGCCAAAATGGCGGAATTCAGGGTGGAGGAATCCATGATGAATTGGATTAGGGCTTTTTCTGTGTTTGTGGCGATTATGGGTGAGCGAACACCAGACTTGTTGGGTGACCTTGCGTGCTACCAGAGCAGGATCACGGGCTTCCATGAGAAATATGGAGGGGACGCATGGAAGGGGTACGATGTGTCGTTTAGAAAAGCGAAAGAGTTTAATGAGTCATTGACTTGGGATTATTTGGACACTGTATCTGGGCATGCGCAGTTCACGCCGGGCTCGGCGGCAGGAACAACGGCTAGTGCGAATGGTTTCAGGGCTTTTCAGCAGAAACAACCGCAGCCCTTTCGATCAGCCCAAGGGGGAGAATCTCAGTCGAGATCGGGTTGGAATGGGAACAAACGAGGGGTATGTTGGGGTTTTAACAAGGGAACGTGTAGTAGGCCGCAGGGAACGTGCAGGTTCAGGCATGCCTGCGCAGGTTGTGGTAACGCCTCCCATCCCAAAACTAGCTGCCGATCAAGAGGCAATGTTACCGGGGGGAAAGGGGGTACCAAGCAGGATTGACACGGTGGCTCGAATGACTAAGCAATCACCCGTGGAGATTTTGGCTATGACCCCCTGGCTGAGCAAATACCCTGATCGTGTCTCCGCCGGGATCCTGCGGGATGGCTTCTCGTATGGCTTCAGGATCCCGGCGGGTGATTTTCGGGGGACCCCCTCATGCACGAACCAACTGTCCGTTACGCACAACCCAGCTGTGGTTGCCACAAAAATTGCAAAAGAGGTTCGCTTGGGGCGGGTTGCGGGACCGTTTGATGAGGTATCAGTTGCCAATTTTGTGTGCTCCCCATTAGGAGTAGTTCCCAAGAAGGAGCCGGGCGAGTTCAGGCTCATACATAATCTGTTTGCGCCGAGGGGGGCTTCCGTGAATGAAGCAATCGATGCAGGTATTTGCAGTGTGAGGTATGCATCGTTCGATGACGCAGTGGTCATGTTGAATCGCCTAGGTCCCGGGGCACTGTTAGCAAAATCGGACATTGAATCCGCATTTAGATTACTGCCGGTTCATCCCAGGGATCAACATTTGTTGGGTTTTGCATTCCAGGGACGGTACGACATGGATATGTGCATGCCGATGGGTTGTTCAATTTCCTGTGCTTACTTTGAAATGTTTAGCTCATTTCTGGAGTGGGCATTTTCAAAGGCCTCAGGGCACCAACATGTGATGCATTATCTCGATGATTTCCTGTTTCTCGGCCCGGCGGGCTCTCGGGACTGTGCACGGGCATTGCAGGACTTTTGCGTGCTCATGCAGGGTTTCGGGGTGCGGTTGGCGCCAGGAAAGACAGTAGGGCCGACTACCTCCCTGGAGTTTCTGTGTATCGAACTAGACTCCGTGGAGGGTTGCTTCCATCTGCCGGCGGAAAAAAACGCCAAATTCAGGGCCTCCCTGCTGCAATGTCTGAAAAACGACAAGGTGACACTGCATCAACTACAGCAAACAGTGGGACAGCTAAACTTTGCGCTGAGGGTTATACCGATGGCTCGCCCTTTCTCACGATCCATTGCTCAAGCCATGGTTGGCCTCAAGGAAGGGCACCATCGCACGAGACTGTCGGCCGAGGTTCATCAAGACATGCTCATTTGGCTGGCATTCCTGGCGGATTTCAATGGCCGGGCAGTCTGGAGCAAAGCCCTGGCCTCATCAGCAGAGTTAGGTCTATTGACTGACTCTGCGGGCAGTGTGGGGTTCGGCGCGATCCTGGGTAACCAATGGTCAGCTCAGAAGTGACCGGCATGGTGGGCAGCAACTGGTTTGACGAGCAACATTGGTTTCCTAGAGTTATTCCCGATCTGGGTAGCATTGTCGGCCTGGCCAAAGGAATTCCGAAACCGCTCGGTGATATTTTGGTCTGATAACATGACGGTGGTAGAATGCACTAACCAACAGGCAGCACGCTGCAAATGGATATTGCGATTGCTGAAGGAAATTGTGTTGGAATGCTTGAAGCTAAATGTACAATTCAGGGCAAAACATGTGCCGGGAGTATTGAATAACGCAGCTGATGCGCTCTCTCGTTTTAAAATGCAGGCATTCAGGGATTGTTTACCCTCAGCAGAGCTAGTGGCAGCGCCATTTCCCAAAGCACTATGGCAAGTCGGCGCTCCGGACTACAAAACCTTGTGGCAGCCAGCCTAGTGCCCAGAACAAGGAAAGCGTATGAAGGGGCGTTTCGCTCGTACTGTGCCTTTTTGGGCCCTGCATGGGAGCTGAGATGGGGTCAGGAGGGGTCCTTTACCCAATTTTTAGTGGCACTTCATGAGGAGGGCCGGTCGGCGGCAACTGCCAGTCGGTATAAAGCCGCCATATCGTTTATGGCACAGCTCCATGGGATAGGGGATCCGACGGACTCCTTTATAGTCAGAAAGGCACTGCGCGGCTGGCGGCGCCTAGAGGGACGCAAGAAGGACACCAGGCATCCGATAGGATTTGACAGATTGACCGCCTTGCTGGCGAAGCTAGAGGAGACATGCTCCTCTCCTAGTGAGGTTGTCCTGTTCCGGGCAGCATTTGCACTGGCATTCTATGGGGCCCTGCGGGTAGGCGAACTAGTGGCTGCCAACAAAAGGGATACCGATGGGGGTCTGCGTAGGGAACACACGCAAGTGACGGGGGATTCCCTGCTCGTCACGATTGCCAGGTCAAAGACAGACCAGGAGGCTCAGGGGAGTAGCATTGTGTTACAACGTGCTCCGGGTAGTCCCTGTTGTCCAGTAATGCACGTTGAGGCCTACCTACGACAGAGGGGGTCGACGTGGGGGGGGGCCTTGCTGCGGCATGCTGATGGCACCCCGTTAACAAAGTTTCAGTTCCAAAGGGTGCTGGCAATCACGATTGCAGCTGCGGGCTTGAACCCGGGTGATTTTGGAACTCATTCATTCAGGATAGGGGCCGCTACAGAAGCGACGGCCGGGGGTCTGCAGGCAGACAGTGTTAAACAGTTGGGGCGATGGTATTCAAACTGTTTCAAACGTTATGTGCGGTTGCACATGTTGTAAGTTTTGTGGAGATGTGCACTCACGCTTGTTGTCTTTTGTTTGGATTACAGTTTCACGAGCCTGTGACGCAGGGCGGAAATTGGGACCGGCCCAGTATCAGCTAACCACCACGTCAGGAGCGAGGAATGGACGACGAGTGGTCTGGGTCGTGGGCCACTCATACGTGAGACGGGGCGCGGACATATTCAGGGCAGGTGATGCGATCCACACATCTGAGGAATATGGTTTCAGGGTGTCCTTCCATGGGAAGGGCGGTTTGTGTATTGACCAACTACAAGGTTTTGTCGAAGAATTGTTAGGGCGGCACAGGTCACCGCCATCAGTAGTCATAGTGCACATTGGGGGCAATGACTTGGTGAGATTGGGCAGACGGGCTTTAATCGAACACATACTTTCGGCAGTCAGTTGGTTAGCAAAGACACTCCCGGGGTGCACAATAGCCTGGTCACACATGATTCCGAGGAGGGTATGGAGGGGGGGTGGTCCACGACAGCGTTGAACCATTCGGTAAAGAGGGTCAACAATAAAATGGAGACATTGATTCGATCTAACCACCTTCAGAGTATATCTCACGGGTGCATCTGGGGGGACCGTTGTTATTCAGACGATGGGGTACACCTGTCCAGGGTGGGGAATGACATATTGATAGCAGACATTATAGCGTGGCTAGTGGGATTAAGGAGACATGACCTATAGGAGTTGTGGGGGGGGGGGCAGGTAGACGGTCAACTATCTGGCCCGTGGCGGTAAGGTCATGATCGGTGAGCAGTGATTTCAAGGTCCCTAGTGGGGGCGCCACCCATGATGGATGGGAGCGCCCGGGGGCCATTGGCCCCTCCCACGGGGGGGCGGCACCCATTGCGGATGGGATCGCCCAGGGGGAGACGGCCATAGGCCCATCCCAGGGGGAGACGGCCATAGGCCCATCCCAGGGGGAGACGGCTAGATGCCCCTCCCAGGAACTTCCCGGGGGCCGGATATCCGCTATGGCGGTAGAGAGTGCGGGGAAAGGGGGGGAGTCCACGCTGTCCTTCTTACGGTTACCCCGCACGGGAACTCGGACGACCTTAAGATGGCGCCGAGTGGAAGGGGGCCCCCATGACAAGGGTAGTTACGGTTGGCTATGAGGGTAAAGTCCTCTGCGCATGCGCCACTCTCACGAGAGGGCGGGAATTTGGTGAGAGGGATCTGACACCGGTTAAGACCTTGCCGTTGGCCCTTAACGATAGGATGTACAAAATTCGTATGCAATGCATGATGTCATGATGTTAGACTCGGTTAGGAAAATCTTTGTATTAGAGATTTGTTAAGGTTAGCCTGGATGCCTGTCTTCATCAAGTGTAATGAAAGTTGAATTTTGTACATGATAAATGAAATATTTTTAATTTAAAGTTTTAAATTTTGTTTCATATTTTAATAAATACGGCCGGGGGGGTCGTGAGGCCCCCCTGCCTTTCAAAAAGTCGAACTGTGTCTGTCTCCTACCATTGGGATTGGTGGTGGAAGGGGTGGCGGGCATCCCGGACCATATGGAAAGGAGGAGACCTCTCGGTCACCCCGAACGTATGGCCGGGTGCCCCGACCGCCCGGGAAGCCTTTGCAGGCGGGGGGCGTGTTCCCGGCTGGTATGCCCGAAGTGGCGTGGCTGGAACACGTCCCCGCCGCCCAAAAGGGTTGTCCTAACCCCCGCCCGGAAGTCCGTGCACTTTTGGGCGGGAGGGGGACGCCGCCCCGCCTCCCCGTTGCAAGTTAAAAGGCGTGGAGGCCCAGGCAGGCGTCCTCTTGTTCCAGCGCTCTGAAGGCTGCACCACTCGTCGCTCGTGAGCCCTCTAGGGAACAAGCAGCAATTTTGACCCACCCACCAGCCCCTGTTGCAGAAGTTTGGATGTAAGCAAAGTGGTGATCTGCAATTGATGGTGATGCGGAAACGTCTTGTGAAGGCCTTTTTTCTCCCAACTTAGATGGATTCCAGATTGTGTGTGCAACGGACTACTCGTCTATGAATGTTTTTTCTGTCATAGGACTTTTTCTCCTTTGTAGCAATGTCTATAGTATGTTGGGTACTATTGTGGGACTTCCGCTCTATAAAGGCGGGGGTAGCAATGAGGAATATATCTAGCTGTGATATAAATTTTGCATAGGTTTTTTCCCATTAGTAGGTCATTAATTGTCGTATTTATTAGTCTTCGGTCGGGCGGTAAGGTCATGATCGGTGAGCAGTGATTTCAAGGTCCCTAGTGGGGGCGCCACCCATGATGGATGGGAGCGCCCGGGGGGAGGCGGCCATTGGCCCCTCCCATGGGGGGGTGGCACCCATTGCGGATGGGATCGCCCAGGGGGAGACGGCCATAGGCCCATCCCAGGGGGAGACGGCCATAGGCCCATCCCAGGGGGAGACAGCTAGATGCCCCTCCCAGGAACTTCCCGGGGGCCGGATATCCGCTACGGCGGTAGAGAGTGCGGGGAAAGGGGGGGAGTCCACGCTGTCCTTCTTACGGTTACCCCGCATGGGAACTCGGACGACCTTAAGATGGCGCCGAGTGGAAGGGGGCCCCCATGACAAGGGAAGTTACGGTTGGCTACGAGGGTAAAGTCCTCTGCGCATGCGCCACTCTCACGAGAGGGCGGGAATTTGGTGAGAGGGATCTGACACCGGTTAAGACCTTGCCGTTGGCCCTTAACGATAGGATGTACAAAATTCGTATGCAATGCATGATGTCATGATGTTAGACTCGGTTAGGAAAATCTTTGTATTAGAGATTTGTCAAGGTTAGCCTGGATACCTGTCTTCATCAAGTGTAATGAAAGTTGAATTTTGTACATGATAAATGAAATATTTTTAATTTAAAGTTTTAAATTTTGTTTCATATTTTAATAAATACGGCCGGGGGGGTCGTGAGGCCCCCCCTGCCTTCCAAAAAGTCGAACTGTGTCTGTCTCCTACCATTGGGATTGGTGGTGGAAGGGGTGGCGGGCATCCCGGACCATATAGCTAAGCTGGCTAGTTAGGGTTCGCCAAGTGCACTTACCTCCATTTAAGGTGCCATTTGGCCATCCTTTCATCTACATAGCCTGAATTTGTAATTTAAGGCTGGCTAAAAAAAGCGACTCTCTCAAAAACACGGAACTGTCTGCTATTTAAAATCTAAACTTAAAACATCAAATGCAGGGGGAAATTAGGATCACTGACATAATATTGATGACCAAAATATCCCCATACACAAATATTGACACAAAAAATTTTGTTTGCCAAAACATCAACATACTATCTTTATAATGTAAATGACTAAAATATCGAAAAAATACTAAGATGTAAAAAATATCGATGTACAAAATATCGATTTTTATAGATTAAAAATAAAGTTAAACTAATTGAATAATACAATTCACTTAAACATTTTTTTATATGTAATGTATATTTAAACAAATAGAATAAATACTTTTCATTGAAAAAAAAAATTAAACATACATATATATATATATATATATATATATATAAAAGGTAATATATAAATGTATATGTACTTTAAAACAATTAATAAACTAATCCAAATAACAGCGCAGTCTCAGTTGCAGGCAAAAAAAGGAATTTATTTATCCAAGCATTGGATAAATAAATTCCTTTTTTTGCCTGCAACTGAGAGCGCGCTGTTATTTGGAATAAAGTATGCAAAACTACTGTCGGCAGTAGCTCCATCGACTGTACCCCCAGAAAAACAGGAGGATTTCCCAGTAGGAGCTGGTTCGCTTTGGTAAAATATATATATATATATATATATATATCGTATTGTTTCTAAATAATAATGCACACTCGGAGGTAGAGTAATCTTCACCAATGATTTATTATTGCAAACCGCTATGCGTTTCGACACCGAGATGTCTTGATCACGCAATTTACTGCAGTAAAAAACCATGCCTAAATACATGAGTCAACATCAGTAAACATAGAAAGAGGATTTCATACAAAGCCTCAGTTCATCGTGTTCATATCGCCTCCATTTTGTAAACGTATAATTATATACATGTTCTATTGCTCTATTGTGAACATATTATTCCTTTAATACAAGAGGCAGGGCCGCTCAAAACGAAGACGCCTCAAGCTCAGACAAAGGCGAATCAAAAAGAAAGCCGGTGGGAGCCAAACGTGGAGGCTACAACAAGAGAAAGTAATAATGGATACTGCTATGGTAAATAGAACCATTATCAATTTGTCTTCGAGAACATTAACTGACATTGAGAAAAGAACATTGTGCCTTGGTTTGACATTCTGCCCAACTGAATTGTTTAATTTGACAATACGAGAATAGATATTTTAAAATGTATCCGTAAGCTCAAGTTGAAGAAATGGCATACATTGTACAATAAGAACACAAACGATTCAGTGGTTATTAGTGAGGAAGGACACCAACCTACTACACTATCTGTGGGGGATGCATCGATATTACAAACAGTCTATGAATTAGGAGGGATACCACCAGATACACAAGAGACAAATAGATGCACCAATCAGAAAGGGCTAAATATAGGACGGGCGGCTTGTACACCATTTAAACCTCAATCTATATTTTACCCTACACTTCCACATGATTCTCTAGACACCTTTCAGGAAGTGGTTGTTAAAGAACTCAAGAAACACAAACATAGAACTTACACGAACAACAAAGTTAACTTTAATCTCACAAAAGCTCAGAGGGATTTCATTATCTCCCTAGCTGAAGATAGAAATGTGATCATTGGACCATCCAACAAAGGGGGCAACGTTGTACTGTGGGGAAGAAGTTTGTACATCAGTGAGGCATTACAACAGCCAATGATAATAACTTTTACTGTAAAAGCAATACAGTGGAGTACAACCACAGTGTGACAAGTACATGGGAAAAATTGGCATTTTGGCAGGAGGAGGCCTTCTCACCTGGCCCGAATTCTGTTTTCTCAAAAAGGATTATCCGAAATTGGCCATATTTTACATTCTGCCAAAGATACATAAGGATCCCATGAACCCACCAGGCAGACCAATAGTGTCATCTATGGGAAGTGTCAATGAGAATATGTCTAAATACATAGAACATTTTTTAAAGGACTATGTAACACTGCTACCATCCCACATCAAGGATACAAAAGATTTTTTAAACAAAATGGATAATATACAATGGTCAGAAGAATTTACTTTAATAACACTAAGGGGTCGATTCCGATTCGGGAAAAACCGCTCCAAATAGCCGTTCAGAGCGTTTGTCCCGTACGAATCGTACCCTGCAACGTCCCCCGTACGCACGACGAAGTACGATTCGTACCAGGAGCCGTACTCCATACGAGTCGTACAAGACACCGTACGACTCTAATCTCCGTACGATTCTCCCTCGGAACCCGCTGTACGCGACATCTGTACGGTTCGCAGCTGTATTTTACGACCCAGCAAGTACGTTACGTGCCGGTATGCATCGTACGACCCTTTTTCTACGGGAGCTGAAAACAGCCGTAAAAGCAGAGTTCGCACCGAAACTGGTACGGAACGGCAACCCCGGGTACGGTGCGTACCCCCCATGATCGCAGGGGTACGCACCGTACCCCTGCGATCATGGGGTGTACGAGCCGTACCCCCATTGTACGATCGGAGTACGAGCCGTACCCCATGTACGTTGGGTGGACGAGCCGTACCCCCATTGTACGATGGGTGTACGAGCCGTACCCCCATTGTACGATGGGTGTACGAGCCGTACCCCATGTACGATGGGTGGACGAGCCGTACCCCCATTGTACGATGGGTGTACGAGCCGTACCCCATGTACGATGGGTGTACGAGCCGTACCCCCATTGTACGATGGGTGTACGAGCCGTACCCCATGTACGATGGGTGTACGAGCCGTACCCCCATTGTATGATGTACGAAGTGAAACTCTTGAACAAGAATAAGGAGACAGGAAAGGAGATGGTAACCAGACTCATCACCACATTTAACCATGACTCTGACAAAGTACAAAAGATTCTTAATAAAAACTGGGGAATCTTACAAACAGACAATGTCATAGGAAAAATGATAGGTGAGAGACCATCAATGACATATCGTAGAGGTATAAGTCTGCGAGATCTCCTAGTCAAAGGTGGCATTTCAGAGAATAGGAACATGAATATACACAATCTCAAAGGATTCCATCCGTGTGGACACTGCAGGGCCTGTAAATCCAGTAAAATGGTCAAATAATTCAAGGTACCAGAGTCTAACAAGAACAGAACCATTGCTCAATTCTTGACCTGCAGCACTACCTTTGCAGTGTATGTCCTTGAGTGCTCCTGCAAACTAAGGTATGTAGGGAGCACAACATGCATGATTAAGAAACGCATACAGGAACACCTGCGGGCCATCACAAACCATGATCCACACTATCCTATTGCCAGGCATTTTCAAGACAAACACGGTTCGAATAACTCCTTACTCAGTTTTTTTGCAGTTGAGCATATCTTTCCGAACAAAAGAGGGGGCAATAGGGAGCTCACCCTTAGAAAAAGGGAATCGAAATGGATAATTGAATTAGAGACAAGATTCCAGGGAGGACACAACCTTGATGAGGAATTAGCAACTCACCTGTATGAAGACTAATTATTAGTGAAGTAGTTATCCAGACAGTCCCTTGGAAGGCTGCCAACTACTATGATGAATACCAGCATGACTTATATAGTTAATCAGTTGACAATAATCCAGTTAGTATAATGCAATTCGTGTAGATAACATTGGAATGTTTTAAAAGTATGTTTTTACGGATATTGTTTTTTGTTGTGTTTATTTTCACAGGAGACCCTTCACCCTCACTTTTGAACACCACACGGGTCCCATTTCTTCCCCTTTTTTCTCCGACGTGAGCACCTGCACTCCCCTTTTTTGTAAAGATAAAAGCTATTGGAGCACTTTTATCGTCTATAAGCTGGTATTGTAAAGAATGCACTTTTTTGGATAAACTTTAAGTAACCAATAGAATGAGGTTCCATTGAGCCACTTGGCGAAGGAAGAAGAGTCCTCAGATTTTGTCCCCCTTTTTTCCGATTAATTATGGCACTAGTCCGACTACGTTTATGTTTGAGAAATGAGGCGCATGACTGAGTATTTTATCAGTAATATGATTTACGCCTTAATGCGGTCATTTAACCTGAGATGGAAATATTATTTTCCAGTTAAAGCAGCAATTTTTGTTATACTTGTGGTATTGGTAGAAGGAGCTTTTGAATTGTCTCCCGAAACTTTATTGCTAACAAGATTCTGCACATTAGATTTTGGTTAATAAATCACTGTGGTTAAGAAACAATATTTTAATGTTGCAATTTGCAATTGACCGCTACATCGGAATATGTATTAAAGGAATAATATGTTCATAATAGAGCAATAGAACATGTATAACATTATACCTTTACAAAATGGCGGCGATATGAACACGATGAACTGAGGCTTTGTATGAACTCCTCTTTTTATGTTTACTGATGTTGACTCATGTATTTAGGCACGGTTGTTTACTGCAGTAAATTGCGTGATCAAGACATCTTGGTGTCGAAACGCGTAACGGTTTGCAGTAATAAATCATTGGTGAAGATTACTCTACCTCCGAGTGTGCATTATTATTTGGAAACAATACGAATACATTTTCCGGCGTTTGGTTCTAGCCGGCCATGCACCACCCGACGACGGGATTAATCCCAACAGGAGCCTAAACTGAAGATATCATATATATATGTATATATACGTCGAGTGAGCAAGCGGCTGTGTGCTGCGAAACGCGTCTTGGCATACGGGAAATAAAACAACTCTGAAGCACTAACTTTGGGTCTGTGTCCAGTTTGCGGCGAGTGGCGCTCAGTATCCAGGCAGCGTGAGTCGTATTTTTGGAGTTTTCTCATATATATATATATATATATACACATATACGCATATACATACATACACCTATAACATAAAATCTAATAAAAAACATTATATTATACATTAAAACATTAAAATATTTAATAATTTTTAAACTTACATTTTGCACTCCCTAGAGTGCAACAGCAGGGAAAGTATTGGATAGCGGAGGATAAAAAATTACTATTCCCACTCCAGTGAGTGCAACAGTAGGGGAAATGTTGGATAGCGGAGGGGAAAAATGCACTATTCCCACTCCAGTGAGTGGAACAGTAGGGAAGGTGTTGGATAACGGAGGGGTAAACATTACTATTCCCACTCCAGTGAGTGCAACAGTAGGGAAAATGTTGGATGGTCGAGGGGTACAAATTACTATTCCCACTCCAGTGAGTGCAACAGTAGGGAAAGTGTTGGATAGCGGAGGGGTCAGATTTAATAGTCCCACTCCAATGAGTGCAGCAGTAGGGAAAGTGTTGGATAGCAGAGGGGTAAAAATTAATATTCCCACTAAAGTCAATATAAAAAGAAAAACCAATAAAATGTCAACTACAAAACAAAATAAATATATAAAAATAATAAAAATTACAAAAGATAGAAACATATTACAATGTTAAGAAAATTTTAAAAATAATCTACAAACATTATTTTATACAAATGTAAAAAATAATTTTAAATCAAATAACTATATTTAATAGAAATTAATTATAATCAAAAACATTAATTGTTACATATTTTGTATTTCCTACCCTATAAAACCACATAATTCACAACACACATCTAGTTTTCTAAAAAAGTGGACCTCCATAATTAACATAATTAATTATCAAATAAACAAATATTATTATTTAAAAAACGAATTAAAACAGTTAAAAATTAATTTACTCACCAAACATTACCCCTATAAAACCAAAATCCACACACAAAATAAAAGTAAACAATTACCATAAAAATATATCAATTAAGAAATGAACAATAATGAGCAACTAATTATTAATTATTAAAACCTAAAATACTTTCCACCCTCTACCCCAATAAATACCACAACACACACCTAAAAATCATTTTACATTTCCCATAACTAATTTTACATTATTAAATTATTATCAATTAACAACAACTTATTAATTAATTAAAAATAAATTACATGTCACCCTTCACCACTATAAACACCACAACTCACATCTCAAATTAATTACTCAATTGTCATATCTAATTTTTAATTATTTAATTACCATTATGTAACAATGAATTATTTATTAATTTTAAATAAATTACTTCCCACCCTATTCCCGTATAAACCCCACCACCCGTTCCTAAAAAATGATGAATTTACATAATTAATTACCAAATAATTAATTAATCAATATTACTTAAACAATTGATGAATAATTACTAATACATTGATTCCCACAATTAACACTATAAATGATAAATTATATAAATATGAATATATAAACATTATAATGACGTGTATCAAATTAAATTACTTCCCACCCTATTCCCCTATAATCCCACAACTCGCTCCTACAAAAATTATACAATGCACATAATTATCCATTAATCAATAATAATTAACAACCAATTAATAATAATTAATAATAAATTAATTCCCACGATTAATACTATAAACTCTAAATTAAATAAATACTAATAAATAAATAAATTATAATTAAATTACTTCCGACCCTATCCCCTCTAAACCCACAACCCTCAAACAAATAACACAATTAACATAATTACTAATTAATTAATTGATACAAATTAACAACCAATTAATAATTAATTAATAATAAATTAATTACCACAATTTACACTATAAAATCTAAATTAAATAAATACCAACAAGTAATGCAATCGAATTAATTTGTTATAATTAAATTACTTCCCACTCTTTTCTCTTATAAACCCACAACCCACTACAGATCTAAACGCAAAATCTAATCAACATAAAATTAAAATAATTACTAAAAATGTAACACATATATTAAAAACAAAAGCGATACTTATACAAAAAATAGATCACATACTCTCATAATACATACTAAAATAATAACACTAATTTAAACATCGATATTTTAAACAACATTATTTCTGTGCACCCTATATATTTCTATGAAAATCTTGCAGTTTGAAAGATCACTGATGAATAGATGAAATGAAAATAGAAATATTGTTTCAATACTTGTGGCGTTTTCACATGCGCCATGTCCTTGCAGTATTATGTTAATTACACAACTGTTTGCTGTAAAGTAGGCATACAACTGAGGGCAAACAAGCCTCCAGCTCAAGTAGTCAACATCAGACCAGATCATATGACCACTGGATTCAAGAATTATTCACCCCACATGTGTGTTCTCCTGCACGATTATGCTTTATCTGAACTCAGAACTCCAGAGAAATATACCATAATTTTACTGGCTGGTGAAACGTTGGGGCTACCTGTTTATGACTTCTTTATGCTGCACTGAATGGGAGATGAGTGAATATCAAAGACGTAGTTTCAGGGTGGGTGTATGGGGTGGAAGTTGAACACCACCTGTCCTAGTCGGGTCTTGGCCTGACAGTGAAGGTCAGATCAGCCAAGAAAATAGTTGTCAAGTTTTTATTTAACACGCAGAAGCGTTTCACCTTGGATCTTGAGATTATATCACTGCAACAAGAGGGATTTATTGAAGTGATACTTTTAAAACACGAACTTAGAAATATGTATACCTCTCCTCGCTCTTATGACACTGACATTTGTGAAATCAGAGGCAAATTAGTTGTCAGTTGTAACTAGTGCGTGGCCTCACTGGCCTACATTCTTATTATACATGGAGCAAGATTATGATTATTTCAATCAAACAATGTTTTTGTACAACACACTTGTTCAACTCACACATTTGAAAGTATTCTCATATGTGATTGTCAAGAAAAAGGAGGCTTATTGAAATAACATATTTGTCTAGGATCAAACAGTTTGTTCCAGCAGTGAAGCCAGGATTGATCTCATATTTTTTGGGGTCTCCATGGTGCAATTAAGCTTCTAGATGGGTAGCTCTTTCTCTCACCTATTTCACATGAAAGGTTTCCACTTTGTTGCTGTTTCTTGGCTCAAGGGTAGAACGTGGGCCAGGCAGATGCCAGATGAAAGCTCATCTCCTTTTGGGCACGAGGGCTTGCCTACCACTAAGATTTGAGCTGGGATGTCAGAGTGACATACGACGATGTGTGTCATACGCAGGCAGGGCAGAGGGCAGGGTTCTGATTGGGTCCTGCCTGTCACTCACTCCTCATCAGTGTGTCAACTGCAGGGTTTTAAGTGCTGTAGTGGCAGACAGGGAACGAGAGTGGAGATGCAGGGGCCTACAAAATACCCAAAAAAACCTCTTACCTCCTGGCCGCGTCTCTCCTCAGTCGTCTCACTTCCGTTGTCCCTCGTCGTCTCTCTGCGGTAGGAACCAGGAAGCACACAGGCTCCCTACCCTAAGCCAATCACAATGCTGCAATGCAGCATTGTTATTGGTCTGAGTGCTGTGGTTCAGCTCTCAAACAGAGAATGAGAGGATAGGCATGTTCCCCACCAGGCTGTGTAATGCAGCCTGGTGGGGAACATGCAAAGTGTGCATGACTGTTTGGCCAGCCAAAGACGGCCAGCCAAGCAGTCACGTGCACTTTGGAGTGCAGCAACCACTCCTCCTCCCAGACGTCACAGATTCCCAGCCCCGCCCCGCCCTAACCTGGCGGATACTAAAAATAAAATGATAATAAAATAAATAACTTGTTATTATCATTTGCTTTTTGCTTTTTCACTGCTCTGAAGCAGTGGGGCGATGCTCCTACGCCTTAGCGGGGAGCCGTCACTGTTTAAGTGGACCAGAATCCGCCAAGTCCCACACGGACAAGTAAATCCAAACTGTTTTTGAGATGGATCCCTATTGGATCTTAAGTTGATGTCCTTTATAAGCAAAAACTATGCTTGATTTGCCAACAATGACTGTGGAAAGCCTTTAACTAATCCATAACAACAATGGCGTCTCTCTTTGCATTTAACTGTAACTTCATCTTGCATTCCCTAACAGTATTCATTTTTTCCCATATATTGTGTGTCTGTAGTTTGTTTATGCAACAAAAGGCCCTTTTACATGAACCGAGTCACTTCTAGGTGTCTGGGTGCGTTCTGGTTGTGGGTGAGTGTTAATGATGAGGCAGGAGTGAGAACGTAAGTGAGAGTGGGAGTATGAAAGTAGTGTGAATTTGTCTCGGTGCCTACCAGTGTTTCCTAAAGGTGTACATAGTTCAATCTCATGCAATCCTTGGCCCCTCTGCAGAGCACGCAGAATGATGGTCACATATGTGCAAACTGTAATTTTGATTTTTTGGCTAAGTATGTGAATGGGGTACACAACTCAAAATATTGACAGCACCATAGGAAATTAAAATAGAGCACTTAAATATAAGGTGATGGGTTGTGCGTGGGAAATTGTGAAGCTTGTGCAGAAGACTAAATTGTCAAGATGGTGGGAAGAGTAAAATGATTAAGTGTGAGATATGTAGATGATTTCAGAAAGATATGCGAGAAAAAGAGAGTATGTCTGTAACAGACTGGGAGACAGAAAAAGAAAGTGGCATGTAGGAAAACAGAAGTGGTTGAGAAACTCTGAAGACCACCTCCTCTTCCACAGATCTTAGCAATGTTTAATCCCTGTTTCAATATTTCAGAACTGAAACATTTTCTATTCCAATTATTTACAACACAACTATTGTTGTTACTTATTTATTTGATGCTTCTAGAAAGCATTGGGAAGGCCAATAGGTATGTCTTGCTTTCTGTGACTCTATGCAATAACATACAACTCGGAGAGAGACAGCCAAAAACTGGCCAGGTGGCATCCTTGGTAAAAGTACAGGATTTTAGTTTTCCACACCCTTAATTACGAGGGTCGTGCCTCTTGGAAAGGATTCCTAGTTTACTTCTTTGCCAATGTCCCTTTTAAAGACTCAACACTTTGTGCAACCCCCTAAAACACTGGCCACCTGGAATGGAGATCACAGTGACCTGATCAATGAACACTCTTGTTCCCTCCCGTTCCTCTGAGGCCTTATGTGTGTGCTTGGACACTTAGGACACAGTGCTTCAGCAGTTGAAGTTGACTCTAAATTATGTGTTCCCCACTGCAGCATCATCATTATTCTTTTTGAATCTGCGGTTGTATACGAGAAGTATGAGACACAGTATGCACATTCCAGTGATTTTAACTGGCGCTATTGAGTCCTAACAAAATCCAGCTTTATTCAATTCCACCAGAATAATTTCAGGTCTTCAAAGCCCCTAGCACAGCACCACCTACTTCTCTTAAGCTCTGCCTAAACTGACACCCATCAGTCTCTGCAGTGTGATAGTGGGTCATGGAGCCAGTATTTGTGGTGGTTCTATATCTACCCACAGAATAGCAGCGCCAGCACAGTTTACTGAGAGGTCTTTATCATCTCAAAGATCAGTTCCTATATCGCTTCATGTTGTGTCATTCTGAGGCACTATGAATAATTAATGTTCTTATAAATCAGGGCACATGGTAAGCACAACTACTGGAGTAACAGTTGCATGAGTGACTATAGAACTGGATCCTGCATGTCACCATCATGTTGTGCATCATTCTGAGATGTATCTCTGCTATTTTATCTGTCATAGGCTTTCCTTACAGCCAGCAGTGGCCAAATGACAATGTCATCGCAAAAACATCATGTTTGTCATTGTAGAATCTTAAATGACCGGGGTATGACTCCTACATGCATATTAGGCAACTCATATTAACTATGCAGTATCAGGATTATTGATGAGATTCGGTAACAGTTCTTCTCCATCGCAGAGATTTATGGTGCTTTGTTGCACAACAAGTAGATGCACATGCCCTTCAAAGTCAGTAGCCCCTTTTTAGATCTTGGCATGTGCACAAGGGAACCATCCATTCACTTATACATCCATCTAGGCACATACACGCACTCACACACAGGGCCTATACATATGCACAGACATCCACACACACACACAGCAGGTATACACATGTACCACATGCACAACGTGATGTTTAATCCATCAATACACACAAATTAACCACAATTCCACAGACTTTTTCCTTCACATGCAATCTCATCCACCCACGTTCTCCATTCATCTGTGTTGCCAACTGTGCACTCAAATTCAACATAGAATAACATACCAAACAAAATGTTCACTCCTTGGGGCATTTTAACTGATGTTTATATTTAACCATCCGAACTTAATTGTTTTACTTGCTCAACGATCAGTGCACTTATCAATGCACACACCCATACTGAAACACATGGATCAAATATGTAAGGGTATTTACTAAAGACTGTGCTGTACCGGTTATTTGAAAGAGGAGGCTTCACTGACACAGCATGAGTTTTACCTGTTCAGTGAAGCAGGAAGCTTGTACTGCTGCTATAGTGTCAAGTGAGAAGCATGGTCTGCTGTTACCATGATGGACGTGTTCCCTGAAGGAGGTAAGCTTGCACCTCTACCCATGCTGTACCTGTTCCATGAGGAACTGAAACTTGCACTGTTGATGCTCAGATGTACCTTTTTGATGTGAGGCATGTTGTGGTCTACTTCTTCTGTGAACATTGGAAGCTTGTCAACTGATGCGTATGGTGTATCTGGTCTGTGAGAGAGGAAAATCTGAACTGCTAATGCCTGGCTGTGTCTGTTATGTGAGTGACTCCTGCACTGCAGATGGGGTGATGTACCTATTCCGTAAAGGAGCTTGTACCCTCATGTTTTAAAAGGATCACTCACACACACTGCTAGGTACCTGTCTGTTTACATTGCATTGCATTACTTTGCATCAAAGGGGCTTTCCATGGGTGGTAGATGAGTGCTGCCATGCAACTGCACATGGCTTTTGACGCAAATCCGTATCTGCTAACAATAGTAGGCAGGGCTTTGTGCCAAAATATAACACCTCTTTGAAGCTGGCATAAAAAAGAAGATATGTTTTTTATTTCTAATTAGTCTAGGTATACTATTTTGTACTGCAAGAGTATCATTCGAGTAGATAATCCATGCCAGAGATGTCACAGAAAACTTTGACATATGGTGGAAAAGCATGCGCATGGTGTTAGGTAGCTTGCTTGTGTGAGAAGCAACACTAACATATCCCCCTGCAACAAAAGCACACATTAAACACAATTCCTGTTATAATAATATGCACAATACACCTCAAAGGGCTGACACAGTGATGGTTTTATTATGTTTCCCCCTTGGTTTTCATAGTAACCTTGACTCTCTGCAATGCCCATGTGACGGTCGTTCAGGACAAACCACATCACACTTTTTAAGTTTTATATACAATATACCAAACTGTTTCTAATACTTCTTTTTAAAAGGCATTCATTTGTTCATTAGAGAGATGCATACAGGGCTCTTCTTAAACTGGAAAATGATAAACTAGTATTTCTCATGGGTGCTTTCTTGGCAGCTGCCAGCCATGCACGTAACACGATGAGCAGTGTATAAACAATATTTTTACTGCATTGCTTTTAAATAATAACCCTAAGACCATTACGAATTTTTGTGTTTTTATGTATTACTGTGTGATTTTGATCTTTTATGGATATGTTTTATCCAAATAAAGCAATTGATGATGATGACGACACCTCCAAGTTATACAGTTGTCTGAGTGTTTTCTCCCTCAGAGGTACATCCTTTCAAATCATTGTGGAAAATGATATCTGTGAGAAAGTGGATTATTAGTTAAAGGGTTGTGAATCCTCACCAAGTAATAATGTCACAATTCCATACCAGGTCGAGTTAGGTCTCAATAATTTAAACCTGAGGTCAACGCATGGTATCTGTAGCACAGAGCGTAACTTAGAATAAATGTGTATTTATCAATACCAAAACAGTTAAAATGTAGAAAAAAACAACACAATAAAAATCCCACTCCAATTTATAAAAATATAGAATATTTTAATGGACAAATAGACACCAAAACGACAAAAATTGGATGTAGGGATATGATTTTTAGAAGTTTTAAATAATTCTACCACCAAAAAGCGAGAAAGTGTCAACAGCAGGTTTCAGGTCGCACTAGACTGCCTCAAAGTCAAAAGTTAAGGGTGACTGCAGTGAGTGTGGGTTGGACATGGTGACCAGGTTTATCCTGGGGGAGATTTTACCTTCTAATGTAGTCGCTTTTCAGGAGAAAAGTCCTCAATGATGAGGTATTACATTTCGGACTTCGTGCTGGACATGAAAAAGGGCACCGGGGGCTGGCTGAAGCACTAGTTCTCGTGGGAGCCTTGGCTTAGGTGAGAAATTTGAGGATCGATGGTGATGCCAGGAAAACTCTGAGCCGGTGATGTCCAAAGTGCTGCCTCAGGAAGGCGTCAACAACCAGGTGCTGCTCGGTGTTGGTCCTGGTGACATCTTCTACGTTCAGACTTTTAAAAGAATCTGTAATTTAAGAGCCTCTCAGCAGGGCCAACTGGCAAGTTGAATCCAACCTGCGGTTCGATGTTGGCAGCTGCTGCTCGGCGGCGGCCCCATGGTAAACTCTAGTTCCTTTGGTAAAATGTTCCGGAATTTTTTCTAAGCGTCCAGTCTTGTAGTTTTGAGGGGGAAAGAGTACACTCTATCACCAGCCAAGGGTACAGGACCTTTTGGGAAGAGGTTTGGGCTTCTAGCAGTTTTTGTGTTCCTGGAGTTTAACAGGAGCCTATCCACTGGCCCTTGGAGTCCACTTTTCTTTCCTGAGTACAAGGGTGAGCAGATACAGCCCTTGGGGTTTCTCTCCATGGGTTAAACAGCAGGTGCAGTCCATCTGTCCTCCACAGGTCTAGATGTATAGCTGGGGAAAAAGGACGGCAAGCAGCAGGGGTGAATTGTCAGGGTTTAAGTTACGGCGCCACTCTCTACTCCTCTGCAGATGAAACCAAAGGTCAGAGTGGAGGTGCTGCGTGCCCAACACTAACCTCTCACATCTCCCAGAGAACACACACTGCCAAGGCACATGCACTCAACTGAGTAATGACCTAGTAAGTGGGTAAAACAGCCCAGGGACTGAGGTGTCAGGTGGCCTCATAACCATGGACAGTGAGCGAACTGGAGCAGCCATGGGCCACTGGAGCCCTACACATGATAACCACTTGAAAGAGGTCCGAGTGACACATGGTATTGCCGCTAATACTTACCTCGATCATGCAAGTTACATGCACATACATGACACGGTCCAAGGCTACACAGTTGAATACACCGGCAGTACAAAGGAGAACACATAGATTGCATGATCTACCCGGGGACTAAGAAAAAACACGTGACATCCATCAGAGATTGTGAACGATTACCTGGTCACCTCTCAACACAATGCAAACATGCACATGCATGACCCTATTCAGGGATCTACAGCTGACATTAAGTGACCAAACATATTCCCCCCATTAAAGTAGTGTGGGCATGCACAAACGTGATGTGCTCTGGGGACCCAAAACCAACTTACAGCGTCGAAGCCTGTGATTCTTTCTCTTTCAAAACAGCAATTAATTATTTACAGGGAATGACTCACTGTGTGCCGTTAGAACTAAACTCAACACATGCCAGTACTGATATCTAATCACACTCTTAATTCATGATCACACCACTCATTTGATATGACCAAATATTTTATTTTTGGATATTTAGGGCCAGATGTAGGTAAATACCATTTAGCGATTCTAAAATACCGAATTTTACCGATTCGGTATTTTAGAATGGGTAAATGGTATGTAGGTATTAATTCCGTAATTTTTGCCCAATCTGTAAAATTCGGTAAATACCGATTCGGTATTTACCGAATCGGTATTCCCCCATTCATTCCTATGGGCCTCCAGGCCCATAGGAATGAATGGGGAATACCGATTCGGTAAATACTGAATCGATAAGGGGGAAGACCTACAAGGGTGGCAGGGTGTCACATTGACACCCTGTTGCACCCCTGAATAGTGCATGGGTGCACATGTGGCACACATGCATGCCCAAAGGGGGCATGTATGTATGCCACATGGCACTGTTAAAAAAGCACAAAATTGCTTTTTTAACTGTTTTCCTTATTTACCACCAACTTGTAGTTGGTGGTAAATAACGAATCCTTACAGGTGAAAAGCACTCACTTGAGTGCTTCCTACATTTCAGATTCAGTAATTTACCGAATCGGTATTTAAGAATTCGGTAATTTACCGAATTCTTAAATACCAATTCGGTAAATTACCGAATCTGAAATGTAGCCACCTACATCCCAAATGCCTAATACCAGGTCGGTAACGGCCGAAATTCGGTAATTTCGGCCGTTACCGACTACTATTAGGGTTCCTACATCTGGCCCTTGGTATTTTATTTTCATTTTTTTCCAAAATGATCGAAATAGAGATACTCTTTGGTTAAGACAACCTTTTTGTTCTCAACATTGTACACCATAGAGACGCCCAAAAATGTAAACATACATTACAATCTTTTCTCTAAAGCGATCAAAGATTTTAACAATACTAACATGTATGACAAAGACCCATTTAAGAATGTTTTTTTAACTAGCTCTGGTTCTATGTTTATTTAAATCAATAACAAAGACAGAAACAAAAATTTGACTAAAACACCCTTTTGCTTGGTGGTCCAATGCCCTGCTTGATTACTCTAAGAGCATGAGCGAAAATCAAACAGTGTTCCAATTAGGCTCACTTCCTTTTATCACACATGTTGACTTCATTCACTTGTTATGAGCCACCTAGGAACAAATCTACAGCACAACACTTGTTTGAGACAATCAACAGTCAACGCATTTCGAACCCTCATATGATTTTTCGGGTTCTCCTCAGGACTTAGAACCACAGCGAGCTAAAAAAAATAATAAAACAAAAATGTATAAACACCCATCATCTAAGTAACTCACACCATACATCGTCTGCACCATCCTCAACATAGTTACTTTTTGTATCCAAAATAAATGACTTGGACATCTTTTTAAATTGAGCCATGGTCCCCTTCAATCTACTTTTCTACGGCACTCTAAGAGAAAAATCAATAAATGGCAACACTAAGGGGAATTTTACACCCATACTTCATTTAAAAATCTGTCAACAATGTAACACACCCAAAAACGTACTTATAATAAGCGTATTCATCTTATGCAAACGGAAACAACCAATGTTCCCTGCCACCGTATGTCACTCCAATTCAGAGCGGTCTGAAACAAAAATGAAAAAACAGAAGCCACTGTTACAAACAATCTGGACTCCTTGCGCCATGGCCAAACTAACTATCTCCATTTCGCAATTTAGAAGCCCCGCACATTTTTACAATCTGCTGTCCTCATACCTTCAATTCCAGGGAGCACGGTTCGGGACCATTCTCCTCAATGCTGGTTGTATCAGAACGTGTACAAGATGCAGTTTTTGACCAATTCTGTGCATTAGTTGCTTCCAGGTCATTGGTAACACTGACATTTGATTTTGAAGTTTGTACGTGCTACCGGGTGCTTCCCAATTGCAGATTATCGCATAGGATCCTGGGAGATGTAGTTTGGGGATCACATCCTTTTTCTGATCAGTGAGCTTCACTGCAATACTAACCAGGGCCACAAATCGACTGGAACTTGTGGACTCCTATTTGAAAAAATGCACGGTTCACTCCAAACTCAGGTACTATCACCTAGTGTATTAGGATATTGCCTAGTAAATTTGCTGGTTTTGCAGTTCAGTCATTTCATTCAATCCATCTATAGTAGAGTTGAATTTCATTATTAGTAAGCCTCCCTCTCCATCAATCGTCTCTCTAGGTCAGCACCTCGGATGCCTAGTTCAATTGTGGATTATACAGTTAATCGTAGATCACTCTCTACATGGTTTAAATCACTCCCATGGCTTACCAAAGGGGCTGAAAAAACCTATTTTTAAATAGTTTGTGTGCCTTATTATCAATTGTTGCCCCACATCGGATACTAATTTCCATCTCCTTCCATTGTGTGAAGCATCAAACATGGGCCACACTAGAGTTATGGTGAACATTTTAGGATTAAGTTTCCACCATGTGTTGAATCCTTCTGCAGAATCAAAATTTGAATGGCTTCTGTCTGCAAATAGCCTGCAACAAAAGCAGTAAAGAGCTTTCTTGGAAGGAGAGCTCACCAACCATGGCCAGATTTTTTTTTCATTATTTGGCAGAGTTTGAAAAAACACTCGCATGTAAGGTTTCTGTTTTGTCCTTTGATTGAAGCACCCTCACAAATCACTTCACCAAAACCAGAATCTTGATGTTGAACCACAGATGCCCTTTGTCGTACCAGTAAAATATGTGTGTCATCCTTAATCTTACTTGGCCAAAGACTAACATCTTTTAAGTCAACAGCTGGAATTTTTTGTTTGTCACACTCCTTAATATTTGTTGAAGTTGAAGAATCACTTGACTTTGATGATGGTTTGAATTCAGAATCGGGAATTGCCTCAGTAACAGTCGTAGAACTAGTAGTTTCACAAGGTATTTCATTAGTGCACCTTTATACTTTTTTAATTCTTCCTCTCTAGCCTTTTTCTTTTTTCTATAGGCTGCACCACTTTCTTTTATCCGCTTCACCTTAAGTAAGCCTGAAAGAATAAAAAAAGAAAGATATTCATAATAAAACAGGGATAAATACATCCCTTTTAAAATGTTAGCTTTGTAGCATGATCCCTCTAAATTGCAATAAAATACAGTGATCTATGAAGGGCATGCAACTCCTAAACCTTGTAAGCCTCACTGTCTTGTTATCTGACACATCCTGCACATTGATTACCATACAGAGGGGGTGTCACATCATGTGCCAGCTGTCAGAGCATGGTGACTCGCCGGCGAGGTAAATTTTGTGAGAAGTGCTGTGCTTGCAGGCATAGATATAATTTAACCCCAGCTGGGCAGTAGCGATCGGCAGTAGGAGTTACTGCAGGGCGGTGACGTGGGCAGGGGGAGGGGCAAGGTGGGGGGTAGTAATGTATGGATTACGGAGTTTTACAGGTAAGTAAACATTTAAATAAATAAAACAAATTTAGTTGCAAGCACTGCATCACCAAATGTGATGCAGTGCGCGCAACGAAATTCGTTTTATTTATTTAAATGCTTACTTACCTGTAAAACTCTGTAATCCATACATTACTACCCTCCACCCTGCCCCTCCCCCTGTCCCCGTCACTGCCCTGCAGTAACTCCTACTGCCGACCGCTACTGCAGCTGGGCCCCCACATCGGAGGGCCACGGCAGTCATTCATGGTGTTTGGAAACGTAGACCACTTTGTGAATGTATTTTTAAGTCAATAACTCATATTAAACCCTAAATACACACAGCTTGCTATCTCTTAACAGGTACTTAAGAGAGGCATGCTTTTGACTTTGTTAGGTCACTTTCTGTCAGTGCATGAACTGTAAGTATATCAGCTGTGTTGGTGTGTCCCAGTATTTACACACAATTTGCAAGGCACTATTTTATTTCTTTTATAGTGCTACACATTCCTATACAGGGTGTCAGAGCGATTTACATAACATACAGATTGACAATAAATCATGCAAGTGTGTAAATCAGTGTAAAGATGTGTTGCATGAGTCGGTGAGGATTAAAAGGTGTAGCAGTCACATATCCTGCATAGCTCACTGTGCTATATTAAAAGGCTTACTATTTATGAACTGCAAGTGTTATATTCCATATAGGTACCCCAATATAGGCTCAGGTAACATCCTAACCCTTCACCTATATTCTTCCCTACATTACATACATAATGGTTCTTAGGGACTGGCCTTTTACCTAGATACGACACTGCACACAGAACGCAGGATTATTCCTGTTAAAGGCCTCATACATTATTCATGAGGATTCTTGAAATCTCAGCAGGACTACCATATCATCTCCTGTATAATATCTATTTATAAAGTTCATGCCCGACGTCATCCTAAGTCAGACAAGTGGCACATCAAGGTAGAACGCCTGGGGAGACCATTGGGTATATAAACATCACATCTTGCTGAGACAAGCACAGGCGATCAGGATTTCCCTGTCAACACACTCTGACGAGAGAAGCGGAGGTTCCTGCATGCAGATACTCCAGCTCGCAGTGTTCTACCATCCCTTGTGGGGTGTCCAACTCGAGACCAAGACGGGGTCCCACAGTCTCTCACTTCAGGTAATGGGTTTGACTTTATCCTGGAGGGATTTTTGGCTTAACACCTACATGCATGCTAGGTACACTCAGGTACACCTAGTTAGGGCAGCATCGTAGGAGTATGCATTTTATTGTCCTGTATGTTATATACTTGCCTGTATGTATTGATAGTTATAGCCAAACAGTAGAGATCTACCGTCCTTTTACTTTCTTAGTATTTTTAATCATTTATATCTTTTACTGTCTAATGATTGTTTCAGTGCACCTATTTTACATTAGAATAACAACTGGTCAATAAATAGTTATTGAAAAATGTCCCTGCAGTTTATTCTGTGTACCTCTCTGAGACTAAGTGAACATGAGTGACTAAGGGAAAAGTAGTACACTGTTTCCACAGTCCTGAGGGATCAGGGCTGCCATGTTCAATAGTTGCCAATAACTATTCTCCCCTTAATAAGAGAAGTTTCTAGCAGCACTGTGATCTAGCCGTTACACAGGCCAACATACCCGGTGGGGGTGTCTAGAATCAGTCGGACACCAATCCTACAGTGTATGTTGTCTAAATGCGCAGATCCTATATAGGTTTTATATGAACTACACAACATGGCGCCGCCAACTTTGGTTGGGTACTTATTTAACAGTCAAATCTGAGTAGTTCAGTCATGCTATTCCCAGAGACCCCTATTCACATTTCCCCAGAGACGTCTGGAGTGGGAGGGAACAAAAAATCAGACGCAGCTGAGTAGGCAAAATCCTATGTATTGGCTTGAAGGACACATTGTTCCTATTGTGCATAACACCTTATCTCAGTTCCCTTGAAGAACTCTTCTTACTAAATACAATGACTGAACAGGGAGACACTGTGCGCGAACTGAATATAACAGCCCTGGAAGAAGAAGATGCTGATGCAAAACAAATTACAAAAAATGTTAGAAATGCCTTCATCCTAAAACTAGCTACATATGGTTTAACAGCCACGGGTGGGCCAGTAACGTTCGTGTATAACAGAAATAGGGATAACATTAGAAAACCTGACAGGTATCAGGATACTGATACACGTTCCTCTCATTCCTTTCAGGGTTCAACGAAAAACACAAAGAAGGAAGAACGGTCAGAACACAGACCAGAAGAGCGTACAAAGTCCAGAGATGCACAACGCACTTCAGACTACACTTCCAAAAAAGAAGAAAAGGCTAAACCAAAACCTCAATTCAAAAAGAAAAAAATAGCAGGTCTCAGAGTTAGACATGTGCAGAATTCTGAGGTCTCAACTACTGAAGAGGGAATGGGCTCTGACGATGCTAGACAGTGCAGCAGAAGTAACAATCGCTTGCCAGAACCTGAGGGAATTTCTGGTGACGGCGTAGTTGAGTGAACATATCACAGTGGAAACACCTGATACTAGGGTAAGCGTCCCACAAAGGTTACATTAAATAACACTCCAAATGGAGGGGGACACCTCTGAAAAATTAAAGGCCTCTTTTGGGAGAACCTTACTTTTGGTTACAACATCCTTTTAGCTGAAAGTGATTGGCTGCCTACTATTGTTATAGATTGCGCAAAGGGAGAAACAGTAATTATGTTGGCTTTTTCTGACCTCGTTCCCCAATACTTAAAACACACATACGTGCGGGAGTGGGCGGTAGCCCTAGCTCCTGCATTATATTGCAACCATGTTGGATGGAATGAAGATTCAACTCACCACATGATACCATTAAAATCCACTCCGACTCCACAGAAACAATATTTAATTAAGCAAGAATCTAAAAAATAGGTCAGGGAGATCTTAGATCAACTTGAATGCCAGGGTGTGATTGAAACTTGCATCTCTTCAATGAATAATCCTTTATTTCCCGTAATGAAACCTGCCAACTCATATTGTCTAGTTTTAGATTACAGACATCTAAACTCATGCACAGAAATATTTGCAGTACAAAACACAGATAGTGCCACATTGATGAACAACATTGTTTGGAAAAAATACAAAACAACATTAGATATCTCAAATGGATTCTTCTGCCAAAATATAGAGCCTGAGAGCAGACATTCAACAGCATTCTCAGCGCTGGGGTCCCAGCGTCAATTTTGTCGACTCCCCCAGTGGTATAAGAACAGCTCTGGATTGTTCTCAGCTAGGGTAACTGAGTTACTTCAGAATCTTAATGAGGAGGCATTGTCCTATATAGATGATATTTATCTGACAGATGATGACCTGGAGGAGCACTTGACCAGGGTGAGCACCATAATTTTGGGATTCACTTCTGAGGGCTAAAAGTTCAACTTTAAAAAAAATCCAAAATAGCCCACCTCAGTGTCTTACTTTTGGGATATGAACTCTCAAGTGAAGGTAAAAGCCTGGCAGCTAATTTTTTGGAAGAATGTGCGCTGCTCCAACCTCCAAAATCATAGAAAAATGTACAATCCATACTGGGATTCCTGAACTTTGGTAGAACATACATTTTGGATTACGCAGAGAGGGTTAAACCTTTCTACGATCTCATGAGACCTAATTTTTCCATTAGGTAATGGACTCAGGGACACACAGATACCCTTCATTCCCTGCAAGCTGACATGATAGCTTCAAAACACTTACAGACACGCATGAATGTCCACAACCTCGTGATACGTATAGTTGCGGGTCAATCTGGGTACACCTACCTAACATACAATGAAGGCAAAACAGTACCCATAGCATACAAATCACACTTATATACGAACAGTGAGATGCGTTTTGAATCCACAGAAAAAGTTCTGACAGTGAGAGAAAGAGCACTCGCACAAGGAAAACGAATAATTGTTGTGACTCCAGTACTGGCCTTAGAGTCTGTTGCAAAGGCAAGCGTTCCAAATACTAAAGTCTGACATCCAAGATGGATACAATGGGCTAATTCTCTCACTGCATCAGGCATAGAATACAGATACCACCCAAATCTACAAACACAAGCATTTTTGCAATATGAACAAGAATATCCTCTCCCGAATAAAATAATGCCTCTAGATCGGTATGAATATAGTATTTACACTGACGGATCTGCTCAGCCGACCATTGGAAGTAAACAACAATACAGCGCCACATGTGCAATTGTAAAAGGTCGTATGCAGGACAGAAAGTTCCATCCAAACTGTACAAAAACTCAGTCTCAAGGAAACTGCATGGCTCAGCTGGCAGAATTAAAAGCTCTACTACTGGCACTGATAAATACGGATCGAGAATTCCCCACACTAATCGTGTGTGATTCCTTTTACTGTGTACAGTCAAACAATGAATATCTTCACTACTAGGGTCAGAATGGGTTTAAGAATTCAAAAGGCGGCACAAGTCAGCACAAAATACTTTGGGAACAGGTAGCTGAGTTGAAAAACAAACTACCAAGAGCTCACGTGATACGCACACTGAGTCATCAACGTGATGGCGTTCACATTGAAGGGAATTCATTGGCTGATGAAGCTGCAAAGGGGGCTGCACGTACCGCTTCCGTATCTGCAATAACTCGTTCAAAAACGAGAATAGACATTATAGTTTCCGTCATTGCTACATGCAATAACTCGGCTGTACCGAAAAAAAATGCACTCAAGTACTCCTACAAGATAGATGCGAACAACGTTCCATTGCTCAGATTCCCGGAGTGGGGGATAGAGTAATTCCAAACCTGGGTCGTAAATTAGGTTTAATATTAGCTGCACATCAGGGTTTGGGTGCTGCACATGCAGGAGTTATGGTAATTGTTTTGTTACTGAAACAACGCTATTGGTGGCCAGGGTTAACAAAGCAGACCAAAGATTATGTCCTAAAGTGCGACATCTGTCAGCAGATGAAGGGCTCCACCATAACACGTCCAGCGCAAACACTGTTGATAATATCAGACAGACCACTCGTGTGTGTCTATTTGGACCACTGCGGCCCCTACAATCTGATGGGGCTTACAAATATATAATGGTTGGAGTGGAGTCATGCTCGAAATTCCTATCGGTATAGCCTCAGTGCTCAGCTGACGCTCAAACTGTTAGCAAAGATTTGCGAGTCTTTATAGGGACATACACAGTTGGCACGTTACATTCTGACCGTGGCCCCACGTTTAGCTCTCGGGCTTACAAGGAAGTCATGGGATGTTTGAGTGTAGCACTGAGGTACTCCTCTCCATACCATCCAGAGGGAAATTTGGTTGTTGAGAGGAAAACCCGGGACTTAAATATTAGGTTTGGGTGGTAGTTTGCTCAATCACTTATATGGGGTTCAGCGGGCCTTGAACAATATGCCAAGAAGTTCTCTAGGGGGTGTCGCTCCTTATGAGGTCCTATGTGGGACGGGAATGTGGGTATCTGATCTCGATTGTGAAGGCACAGTGGTGAATGAAAAACCTCTTGACATCAATATACTTTTGGCTGTTTTACAGGATCTGAATGAATCCAGGGCACTACAGAGCAATGTGCAAGTAAAGCCGATTGCCACTGGGGAAGTCAAGTCAGTTACGGCAAGACCAGTCTGGTTCCCTAAAGTCTGTGATCTGGTCAGAGAAAAGATAGTGGAGAAAAAATAATTTGGACCACCATACAGAAAGCATGTACCTGGCCTTTGAAGGAACAAGAACTGTACTTCTGCAGCCTCTTGCCGGGAAAAAGGAGAAAACATTTGTCTCCATTGACCTAATTAAACCACACTATGTGGCCAATACTGAATACTAGGCCTTGTGGCATCCTGGGTAGCCGATGCCCTCCTTTCACTACCATACAGGAGGTTCAAACAGAAAGGCTCATCACGTTTGAAGAGTCTCCTATACAGAATGATGGACTATGTAACAATGCCATGTCGCTCGTTCCTCTTTAAACTGACTTTCAAGATCAAAATGAAAGAAAAATTTCAATTTGACCTAACACTGATGTCTACATGATTATGCCTCAAAAAGAGCCATCTACATGTTCAACAAAACCTGCGGAACCACCTAAAGTAGATCAAACTGCATCTGGCTATTTCATCAACTTTGATACCTTTTCTTTGGATCCAAGTAAACCTGAAACGGCGCCAGACCCAATATCTCATCAACAACAAGTCAAAGACTTTTTCATGTTTCTTAAAAAGACATACCTGGTGACACCTTGGCTAGAACTTTGGATAATCACTGGTACACTGTTCTTTCTTTTCTGGATAGGCTTAGTAACTGTTTTCTGCTTACTTATTAATGAAACTAAGCTTCGCCAAAGCTCTGCAACTTTAAAAGTGAATTTGATTTTAAAACCTCATGTTTCGTCGCATCGTGAACAAAGAGACTTGTCATCAGTGAACATTACAACAGTTCCTATATATGATGGTATAGTATGGGACAAGGGTGATTATGATATATTTGGTCCAACCAAACTTTTAAAAATACCACATTTATTTAAAATGTCCTTAAATTATATCATTACCTCCAGTACATTTTCCGATGATTGGGATTTTGAAACTGTAACAAATATGTTGTCTGATTTAGAACAATTTGCCGCATTATCTAGCAATGAAATGTTAGCGGGCACATCATACTTGAACACAATGTATGGTTATCAACATTATGGTCATCATTTTCTACACAACTCTAGCACCCTAGGAATGTTTTCACATATTACCAATGGGAACATTGCCCTATACCAACGAAAAGTAGTTCGAAAAAGTTTACACAAAAATGTTAATATTTTTCAGCGTTTAACATTTCTGACCCGACCATATTACTATAAGGTTGTACTGACATCCGCACAGAAAAATATGCTGACTAACACCAAACAGATTTACTCTGCTTCCTTTATTAACTCTGTCTTAACAGGGTTTCGACCTATGGAAAGACACTATAGACTTAAAATCAGTCTGGGGTTCTAGAGACTGGTAAATCCAGGGAACAGAAGCGCTATTTAGAGCATGCCTCATTCCTCAGCAGATGATATTTCTAAATGAAACTGCGCAACAGACTTCCTGTCTTGGGATCGCCAAGAACAAGGATTGGAACGCAACTCGAATTCCAACACCATCACAGGCCGAGGGTTACTTTAGTTGACATTATACAATACAATAGATCAGACCCCAATTGGAAGGAATGTGTGGTTTGGCCCACAGACAATAATAGATGACAGGAAAGATTCAAGGGTATAATCAAAGGATACAGTATCCACAGGCCAGACCCAGGCTATGTACAAAGAGAACATCCAAGGGTGTTGACATCATACAGTGTTGGGAATTTATGCCTCAATTGGATAAAAACCTTAACACTACAAGAGGTCAAAACAACACTTATCCTTACTTACAGAGGATGTGAATCTACAGGATTTTTCATTAGGTCCCAGAAAGCCACATCAAAAACGTTTCTATTATGCTGTCTATGATGAAATTGGGAAAATCTCCCAACAAGAAGCAGCAGAGAGACTACGTGAAATAGATAGGATCAATCTAGATAAGGCGCTAACCGTAGTTGACAATGGTATGACAGCATTGTATCTTCTGCTGTTGATGTACTAGAGCAAGATTTGCCCATTCTACAGCACGGGCAATCACAATTGCGTTCTATTATGTTATTAAGCTGGACACTGCATTCATTGCACGCAGGTTATATGCCTTGGCATTTTATCAACAGTACGTCACTGTTTTCTGCATACAATCTAACAGAAAAACAGATAAAATGGCACAGAGGGGAGTAAAATATACAATGCTGTGTATTGAAAAACTTGACAGATTACCTTTTACTGTGGCTGAATCACCGTCCTCAGAATAGTTGATCCATGGCCATATAACATTTCCGGTCACAACTTTCCAATTTCAGTATTGCCTAGAACAACAACAGGCAGGCAGATATGAAGCAATGGGTAGTGAATTCATCAAAGAATCTTGGGAATTACGTACAGATTTCGATGCAGGAGTGGGGATCTAGAAGTATTTCTAAGCGGTACAAACTGCGAGAACGCTTTAAGTGGATATCATATTCTAGCACTTCGATCACCTTTGTCATCCTATTCTCTTGTATATGGAGCTCTCATATGCCAGGATATTATGCTGCTCGGACCTGTAATGGTTCAGTAGCAAACCTATCCTGTCACTTGAGGGGAACCCCGGCAGCCGTGATTACCCCGGTATTCAGGCTGCTTTCAAATGGGAGTTACTTGTTGCTAAATGATCAAGGTTGTTGTGGGATACTTCCGGGCATCGCAAATCTCATCCCCGTGAGCTTCAGTGTTACTTGCTGTATGCAAGTATTGTTTCCATGGTCACACACAGTCAGGGAGGCGCCGTTATGGCCTTCATTGAATGTTTCCTTTATACGGTTTGATACTCTGAGCAGAATGAAAGCCATGCTTTCCACAGAAAACCGTGCCCTTAATCTCTGCCCAGGAGACTTTTGATCTCCAGATCCCAAGGTCCTCGGGTGAGATACAGGCCCTTATACGTATGAACTGCCCTTTCCATTTCACAGAAAGTGTAAATCGTATCTTTAACATGTCTGATACGATGGGTATATTCCACCTATTTAAGACCATAGGTTTGGGACTGTTAAGCACCTTTCAGACGGTCCTCGGAGTCACACCAAACTTTATACCCTCCGTATTTTGAAGCATTTTTGGACGACTTCCGCTGATCCTGTTTCTAATAGCAGGGATCCAGACTGTAATTTTTCTGCTATGCAATGGACGTCCCAGTCACCAAGGAGATGGAAAAAACTCTCCTGGAATGAAAATAACGTGATCGCATGGTACAACATCTGGGCACACCTCGCCCTACGAGAACTGAACACCTCTTGGTTCTTGTCATTTAGACCAGTCTGGAAGGACTGCATCCTACCTGTTCTCCGATGCCTGTTCTGTGCAGAAGAATGCGTGTTGGATCTCTGTCTGAGACTTCCATCAGTTGTGCAATCGATTGTTGATGCTTTACTGGACTCAATAACGGTCCATGTTCTGCAGCGTATTCCTATGTTGATGCGGCATTCTTAGAGCCTCCTCAGGAAGTCTTGGCTCCTGTTGGAATGAATACCAGCTCCTCCGCTGACACCCAGGCCTTGGATGGCACACAGGCTGCCTCAGCATTGGCTGCAGGTTGTACGAAAGATCATCTGTTTTCAATTGACGTAATCTGCGTTACAGGGATCATTGTCTGCGAAGGCAGGCAACAGCAATGTTGCATTTACCAGCCAGGGCACATAAACATTTGGCTCGTCGTGTGCTAGGAAAAATTCTGTCTTTTTTAAACAAAGTCAAAATTGGAACTCCAAGACAATAGACATTTTTAATTACCTGCATGTCTTTCCAATGCTTGTAGTTGTTTGAACTATATATACGGACACTTCATAGAGCTATTGCTTGGGTGACAAGTTTTCCTTCTTTCACTTGTTTTTAGAATTTTTTAACATTTTTTAACAAACCATATTTGCATTGTAGTTATCTGTATATCAGTGCCTATACAGCCTAGTAGTACGTTAGAATTTAATTATGTTGTCTAGTCGGATGAGGAGTGGGTGTTATTTTCCATATAGGTACCGCAATATAGGCTCAGGTAACATCCTAACCCTTCACTTATATTCTTCCCTACATTACAAACATAACGGTTCTTAGGGACTGACCTTTTACCTAGATACAACACTGTGCACAGAACACAGGATTTTCCGTGGTAAAAGCCTCACACATTATGCATGAAAATTCTTGGAAACTTAGCAGGACTACCATCGCCTGTAGAATATCTATGTATAAAGTTAATTTCCGACGTCATCCTAAGTCATACAAGTGGCACAGCAAGATAGAACCCCTGGGGAGACCTTTGGGTATATAAACATCACATCTTGCTGAGACAAGCAGAGGAGATCAGGATTTCCCTGCCGACACACACTGAGGCGAGACACTGAGGGTCTTGCATGCAGATACTCCAGCTCGCAGTGGTCTAACATCCATTGCGGGGTGTCCAACTTGAGACCAAGACGGAGTCCCACAGTCTCTCACTTCAGGTAATGGGGTTGACTTTATCTTAGAGGGACTCTTGGCTTAACACCTACAGATATGCTAGGTACACTTAGGTACATCTAGTTAGGGTAGCATCGTAGGAGAACTAATTTTCTTGTCATGTATGTTATATACTTTGCCTGTATTGATGGTTATAGCAAAATGGTAGAGATCTACCATCCTTTTCTTGAGTGCTTCTCATCATTTATATCTTTTACTGTCTAATGATTGTTTCAGTGCACCTATTTTACTCTAGAATAATGACTGTTCAATAAATACTTATTGAAAAACGTACCTACTGTTTATTCTGTGTAACTCTCTGAGACTAGGGGCCCCATTAGGATGGCGGGCGGACTTTGCCTGCCCGCCATCCTCGCGGTACTAGGGACCGCCCGCCATAAGGGCGGGGGTCCCGTCAGCAACATTAGGATGCGCCTGCCACAGTGGCGGGCGCATCCCGCATTCCTACCATTATGGCGGGCGGTGCACTCAGCACCGCCCGCCACAATGGCAGGAAAGCAAGCTGTGCACTTCCATGCACAGCATGGCAGGCACCACGCGGTGCCTGCCATGCTGTGCATGGAACTGCTGGGGGGTACCATAGGTACCCCCATGTGCACCCCCCACCTCCCCAGAGTCCCAGGGGTCCCGCAACAGGCCCCCACAGGGATTCTCCGCATGCCTTTTTGTGGCGGCATTGCCGCCACGGAATGGCATTCACAATTGCCCATCATAATATGACTGGCGGTGTCTGATAGACACCGCCACCATATTATTCCTTTTCCGCCCCGGCCGCAAGGCGACCGGGCGGAAAAGCAGCGGATGGTCTTTCCGTCCGCCGAGATCCCCCCCGCAATACTATTATGGCGGGGGGAATTTGAATGCGGATGTCGGGCGGATTGCCCCTGCCAGGCTGGCGGTGGATACTGCCAGCCTGGCGGGGGCAATCCGCCCCACATCATAATAGGCCCCTAAGTGAGCACGAGTGGCTGAGCGAAAAGTAGTACACTCTTTCCACGGTCCTGAGGGATCTGGGTTGTCATGTTTGATAGTTGCCAAAAACTATTCTTTCCTTGGTAAGAGGAGTTTCTAGTGGCACTGTGAGCTTGCTGGTACACAGCCCAATATACTCGGTGGGGGTGTCTAGAATCAGTTGGACACCAACCCTGCAGTGTATGTTGTCTAAATGTGCAGATCCTATGTAGGTTTTATAGGACCTACACGACAAAGCAGTAACCCACTTACCTAGCTACATTAAAAAAAACAATCTGTCATCTTCATATCACATGATGTGCTTTGCAGGCACATTAACCTTCCATACTACTTTGAGTCAGATCTGGGACTACACAAAACAGAAATCTCTCCAAGAAATACTTTAACCTCCAGGGTTATCTCACCAATTATTATTCCCTGATATTTACTGGGCACCTCTGCAGCAGATGCCTTAACCCTATAAAAAATAGTTGAAAACGCGCAGACTTCATAATCAATTAAGCATACAAGATCTACTAACATGCTTCTCCTTTTTCTTTGTGGCAGGGTTTTAATGTGTAAAATTTGTTGAGGCCCAGATTTTGCATCGGGATTGCACCACTTTTTTAGCACAACCCCAAAGCAAAATCTAATTTGTTAAATCTCATAATGCGCTTAAATGCACTCATGATATACCTAATAAAAACAAATGTGTGAGATCATAATAGCTGATGTTACTTCTTGTGATGTCACTTACTGTGAAGCCACGTGTGATGTCATGCATTGTGACATACTGACTAATCTAGTTAGTCAGTAAGCAAGTGACATCATGGTGTGTGCCATCACAGTCTGTGATGCATTGTAACATCACAGTCTGTGATTGCACACACCACGATGTCACTTGCATACTGACTGACTAGGTTAGTCCCCTCCCCCCCCACATGCTGGAGCTGCAAGAAAGTCTATAGTTGCAAGGCATTTCATTTTAGGAAGGAAGAATTTTACCCCAAAACAAAACCTGCTTTGCCAAATTTTTCCCAAAACGACCCCCAGTACCTTTAAGAGTAAAACAATAAAATGTACATATTTTTCCCCACAGCGCAGGCAGTTTCATGCTTTCTCATCCACATGCATTCCAAAGGTCTGCACTCCTGGTAAAAGAACTGTATAACTTCCAGTGCTGCTTAAGTAACAGAGGTCAGTGACTAAAAAGTCAAAACTGCCAGAACTACTCTATTCTAACCTAGCCATCCACTAGCTAATGTAAATGTAAATCACCCTACATATTAAGATACACAAAACCAATTACAGTGTCAACAGACTTCACAAGTTCCCCAGAACGGTAAGTGTTCCCCAGATTACAAAATTGGTGCAGGAGTCAAGGACCTAGTGAACCCCACATAAAATGCACATAACGTTGCAGAATAGAACATTTATTTCTGTATCTGTCTTTTTATACGCTTTTGAACCCACAACCGGTATTAAAGGAATTAGGATCCAGGTGTCTCACACATAATATTTATTCACAAGAAGTCCACCGCCTGGCTACCCGTTGAAAGTGGGAGGGACGCCACAATGGCCCAGGTGCTCCACATCGAGAAAGCTGGTATTGCACCTTTGCCATACTTAACGCTCTTTCCAAGCACATGTCAGCTGGAAAGGCAACCGTACTTAAGAAACATCCACTCCCCGTGACTTTGTGGGCACATGCAACGAACGGTACTTGTGCCAAACTCTGTATCGAGTCATAAAGTTTTGCAATGTCTCTACCCTTCTTGTCTTAATTAACCTTTTAATGTCTGTTTCTTTTCCGTGCCTTTATTCATATATTTCTTAAACCCTTTTGTGTTGATCATAGCAAATAAATAAAATAAATGAAGACATTTGAGGATGGGAAAATCCCAGGTAGTTTAATATCTATCAAAGTGCTGACATCTGGCCATTTCACAGCCGTTGGGGATTCCTGGGGTGACGTAAAATGTATTAAAATTACAGGGAAGTTGGGGGGAGCACTGGGGCTGAGAGGGGCAGGTCGGACACTTTCCCAAAAACACAGCGTGCGACTAGAATATCTCTTTGGGCCACAAACTGGAGTTTACCTGACATGACTACAACATCTGTTTAGATGAAGTGTTTTGTCACCACAACATATACAGACTTGTGCCCTGTGGTAGTGTATTGTGAACTGTGACTGCTACAGTGAGTTGATTGTCACTTATAAGATAAAAGACACATCTGCAACCATGTCGAGCATTTGAATACAGACTCTGTCATCTCTGCAGCACTCCTGTCCGAACTCACTCCATGCCTTGTTTAACTGCACACCCTTACACGTTAACAGTGTGTGTGATACAGCGCCTTTGTCCCTGATATAATCATAGTGAATAATTTAATGGCCGTCATTCACCGCGGAACTGTGACAGCGAATCAAGGGCCCCGTGGCTGCAGCAATGTTCCAAAATATTGGTGCCTTTTTAGAAACCGTTAAAGGTTTTAATTGATTTTTATAATGGTTTCACATGTGTGATTTTCACTTCTTTGAATTTTAAATAAAGTATAACATAAATGAATAAAATTATTATTTCAAATGCACGGCTTCACTGACTATAACAGGAAATGTTGTGAACATTATAGCACTACAATGTTCTTTGCATTCAAACTGAAAACGAAAATAGTGTTTAATCCTTTTCTTTTGTAGGTCGATTTACCTCGACCACTAGGTGCATATGACAGGTGTTTGTGTTATCCCCGCCCTATCATCAGCCCTTCCTCTTCAGAAGACATTCCACTTGGGATTAAAAATCCAGTGTGGAAATATCTCTGAATCATGGCTTGGGATAAAGCGGACGGTTGCAGGGTTCCCAAAAATACTAAACTATGCAGATGATGAAATGGCGCTCAGCAGGGCTGCCGCCATCTTGAAGTTTTTAATGAGGAACCTTTGTGGGTGGATGACTCCTACAGCCACTGCCAGCCTCAGCAGCTGTATAAAGATCACAGCAGAGCGTGCAGTGATCAGTAGCTAATATACCTTAGCACTGTGCGACACTCAATCATAAAAGCCCTCCAGCCCTGCAAAGAGGAGTATTGTGGCAAGGCGACAATGAAGGCCTTTACTCCTAGGCATACATCCTCTCATGGGTGTAAGCGTGACCTGCCTGTGACTGGCACTTCTCTCTGTGCATGGAGCCCCCTCTCCTGTGAGGAATTGTTACAGAAGAGGGGTTTAGTAGAATCCCCACCTTCCATGGGCTTGAATCCCAATGTCTTTAATTCAATACCCCATTGTATGTCACCCATTTAGCTCTTACCTCTCCTGTATAGACTCCACAGTGGCACCTGCAAACATGAGCCATTCTTTGTTGGGGTTAGGGGAGGGGTAGAGGTTCTGCAGCAAATCACCCAGCACTCCTGAGACTCCACTCAAGAGAGCACGTGGTGGTGGCGCGAATCATTACTGAGCTGCATTTTAACAGCACAGCGTGGGGGCTGGCCAAAAATGATGCCCAGGGCCATCATTGGTAGCGCTTTCCTGCACTGCAAGATTGACAGCCCAGGGACCCACATACACGGTACACCACGCGCCGCACTACCACAATGCTAGGTGGTGCGTGCAGCATTTGCAAGCAGGTGCACTTGCACTTTTTCGTACACATGTGCAGAGCTGCCACAGGCCACTAGTGCCGCGCAGCCTCTGCCGCTCCCAAAATAGTCCCCCCCAGCTATGCCACTGGACCTTTTGTTCCTTTTCCTGGGAGCCATTTAGACCTCTTCACATTTGGAAATGAACTCTCATAAAGCGACCAGAGGCTTAGCAAGTGCAATCTAAAGTTAGCTTTAATAATTGTAATAATCAAACTCAGTGTTTTTATGGCACAGCCAGCCTTGCTACAGTGAAAAACATTCTTTGGAAATTTATCACTGCCAGGACATTTAAAACTCAAGTACACATGTCCTACTTTTAAGTACCATGCACCCTGCCTTGTGGGAATTTACCCCCAGATGCATCAACAACCCATTTTGCGATTCCTTAATAGCGAAAATACCGATTTGCTTTAAAGGAATAGCAAAATGGAATGTGTTGTACATAGACTTTGTCTCTTTTCCCCAGGTTTGTATTTCCTTGATACTCTCTTGATGTCACTGTATATTTACCTGATGACATCATAGAATGTTGTAGTAATTGCCTAAGCCTACTGACAGTTGGAGGCAGGCTGAGTGACAAGGAGGTCACTCCTGGTGGGGTCTCTTAATTACCATCATAAAAACTGGATCTGTAACTACCTTGAATAAAGCAACTATAAATATATCCATGACTCAAGAACATCATTTATATACCACATTTTGGCGACTTTTGGATCTTCAAAGAACCTGCAGCGTGCAAAAGAAGATTAAAGGACCTACAGCGTGCAAAAGAAAATTAAAATATATATACAGCGTACCCAAGGATAAATAAGGAATAAAATAAAGAACCTTAAGGATACAGAAATTTAAAATTCACAAAGAAAAGGAACCAGAACTACAAAAGAAAAACGACCTCACAGCTTTCAAGTAAGCCTCTGTTTAATTCCTATTTATACCTCTCATTGACTATTACTTTACTTTTATCACAAGAGACGCCTTACTTGGCCCCACCAGTGTCCGAAACTACCCGGACAGCCTGTTCCCTAAAGCGTCATTGTTAAAGTATTGAGAGGAAAGGCACATTTCTAGACTGCTGTCTGAACCAGCGTAAATTATAAACGGAGCATTGCTGAAAGCGAGAGACATTTCCCAACACAAAATTTGGTTTAAATTAATAATTACACTTAAATACTACGTAAATGAAATAGACAGCCAAGTGTGTAAAGATATCTTATTGCTACTGAAATATAAATAACACTCCAGTGTGAAATACATGAACAGCTAAATTTGAGAGTAATTGACAATGCATGATTTCCGCGCTTAACATAGATGAAAGAACTACCTCGAAGGGCTTAAGGGTCATGATTTATAAATCACTAAAAAAATTGCGATTTCTTAGAATTCCTTAATTGCGACTCGCAAATTGCGACTCGCAATTAAGGAATACCTCCCCATTCATTCCTATGGGCCTAGAGGCCCATAGGAATGAATGGGAAGACAATCTCAATTTGCGAATCACAATTAGCGAATCGCAAATTGAGATTGTGATTTCAAGGGTGCAGGGGTGTCCAAAGGACACACTGTTGCACCCCTGAAATTAATCTGTGCACATATGTTGCGCACTCACATGCCCTTAGGGCATGTGTTTGCGCAACATGAAACTTTGAAAAATGCACTTCAGTGCATTTTTCAAAGTTTTTGCAAATTACCATGAAGTTGTACTTCATGGTAATTTCCGTGCCCTATTAGCGAATTCGCTATTTTTAAAACTTTCATGCATTGCATTTAAGGAATCTCAATTTGAGATTCCTTAAATGCAAATAATCGCAATTTAGCGAATTCTCAATTTGCAATTTTTGCATTTGGGATGATGCATCCTAAATGCAAAAATGCCGGTCGCAAAGGTGCAGATTCTGAGAATATGCCCCTTTGCGAGCGGATTTTTGTTTGATGCATCTGGGCCTTAGAGCCTACTTCAGGGGCGACTTGTAATTCATAAAAAGGAAGGTGTAGGCCTGGAAAAAGCTCTATTTTGCCAAGTCGAATTGACAATATGTGAAACTGTCCTCTAGGCTGCAGTGGCAGGCCAGAATCCTGTTTTCACTTATTATTTTAGTGGTGGCACAATCAATGCTTTAGTCCACATGTGACATTTAACTTATGGGCCCTGGATACACAGAGTACCATGTGCTCTGGACTTTAGGTAAGTGAAATATGTCAATCAGTGATTAGCAAATTCACATGTTTTTAGGGGTCAGAGCACATACACTATGTGAAGGATGGCAGTGCCCCAGTGTTCAGAGTCCATGCACCAGCAATAAAGTCTAGCATTCAAAGTCTTTGAGCTGTGGAGAGGTGTGGCGCCGCGGCCAGGGCGACTGACTCCGGAATCTGGGGACCACGGTTCGATCCCCGGCTCCGGCGGCAGGTCAGCCCAGCACCATGTGACTCTGGGCAATAGCTCGCTTAATCTTCCCGACGGCCCCCAGCGCCTAGAGACCCTTACGGGTGATTGTGCGCTTTACAAATGTGGACTTTACCGGGAGCTTACAGTAATATCGAAACTGATTTGACTGTAGGATGACATAATTGGACTTAAAATGGTGAATTCTTTTTAGGTTTCTTGTGCTCAGTCTCTCTAGCCGTCCATGGCTCTATCATTGTCTTCTTTCTATTATAGCCTGCCTGAACCTGCAGCTGTCTTTGCCTTTTATCTCGTTCCCCAGAGATTTTCTCAAACTCTCTTACTCTTCCTGCTTTTTGTCTTCTTTCTTTTTGAACCCCCCCTTTCCCATGGTGAACTTCTTAGGCATGTTTGTGCTATCTTCACATGGGCTACTTCAGCTTGGCATTCAGGCTGGTGCACAGATGGAAGACAGATCACCAAATGCGATGCAGTGCGCGCAACGAAATTCGTTTTATTTATTTATATGTTTACTTACCTGTTAAACTCTGTAATCCATACATTACTACCCCCCACCTTGCCCCTCCCCCTCCCCACGTCACCGCCCTGCAGGAACTCCTACTACCGACTGCGGCTGATTATTTTCATTCACAGTTTACATTATAATCTTTACTCAACTTCCAGACAGATGTAATTTCAATGGCCGTGTGAATTTGTGATGGCTAATGCTTCTCAACGTTGCAAATGTTTTTGAACGTTTCCAGGTTGCTAGATGTTAAAATGCCAAAGTTTAAAACTAAGGGCCTGATTTATATCTTGGCAGTATGTATACTCTGTCGTGATGGAGTATACATACCACCAACATAATCGTCAGCCCCCCAAATGTATATGTGGGCAGACCAAAGGTTTAAAAATGGCCTAGACTTCTCTGTCTCTGCCATGATTAAACCTCTCCAAAGGCCTGCCGGAGTAAGGGTCATCAAAGGCAAACCAGTGTTTTTCCGCCCTTCTAATTTAGTGGGGCAGAATTTTAGGTCAGTTTCACTGCCCGTCACCACCAGAGGACTACCATTGCTAGGGGAGCATTGCCTTCTTTAGTTCCCCCCCAAAAATCCACTTTTGGGATTTTCTTTTGTAAAAAAAAAAAGAGAAAACTGTTTGGTGCAAGGCTCCTTCATGCTGAAGGAGGCCTGCACCAAACAGGAAAATGTATTGACAAGAACCCTGTGAGGGCGGTTCCTGCAAATGCTCTATAAATGACCTCTAGCGTGGCGGTCATTCATAAATCTGCCGGGCAGTCCTTCCACCAGGGACACAGAGTAATTTACTCTGTTGCCATGGCTAAACGACAGGCCACCCAACAGTATATACATCCTGCCCTAAATCCAAAAAAGAGTGTTTCAACTTCATGGTGTGTTGAAGGGCAAACACTCCCACTACTACGCAAGGCTGTAGTAGCGTCCCTCTGCAGCTACCAGACTACCATGTTCTAGGCAAACTAAATACTTGCTCTAGTCTGCTACTGAAAGTCCCAACACCTCTTCAGAGAGCAAGAGATAGTAAATACCTCTTCAGGTGTTGCCCATTGTCTTTCCTTGCTGTCACTTAGGGCTGGCATATTCACATTATGCATCCTTTCCTCACCTGTTCTTTATGCATGAGGTTAGATTAGGTACTAGAATAATGCCTAAGCTTGCTGATAGAAGTACTACAATTTGAGTGGTTTGAATGATTCTGCTAGACATGCCTAGACAATATGATGTTATTTATTTACAGAGCAGCCTGGTCCCTGATTTTCCTCCAGTGAGAAAAGACAATAGAACAATAGAGCCCCACAAAAAGGGCCTTAACATTACTGGAATGCAAATACAGTTTGCAGTGATCACTTTATCACTTACAAGGATTGCTTAGCACCTAAGTATACACCATATTTGCTGCACACACTATGCTATTACCAATTATGAATCCTGAATAACTTGTCTATATTATCTTCTTTAAAAGATTGTCCCAACCAGGTGGCCCTACCGTTGGGAGTCCACCAGTTGTAATACTTTTTTGTTCCTTTGACACTTTATTGGCAGAGAGGGCACAGTGGCCCTGATGAATGCCCCTGCACCTCATCAGAGGTTGATTTAAGGGCAGAAACATGTTGGCCCCTCCCCGTGGGTCGTTTAACCCCCACTTCCTTTGTATCCTACCATTAGGGACATAATAAATTCCTTACCGTCTGACAATAGATAGTTTCAAGATATTCCTATTCGCTCTACACTTAAAGCCCTACAGTCTAAACCTGCTCTCTAATCATGCGGCACACTGTGCAACCCAATTCCTGGCAACAAAATAAAACATCTCAGGCGCTCCATTTTATAGGCTGTAGCTCGTGCCTGGATCTAGGTGTCATGTTGAAGTACAGGGACGGACCCAGTATAATTTGTTGAACTTTTTATTCAAACCTCTCACAGTTCCCGTCCTCCTCATTTACCCTCCTTCCTCTTTATGCCCCTCCTCTTCCATTGTGCTCCCCTTTCCTTCTGCCCACATCTCACCCTGCCTGGCCTTAGGGGCTGCGCTGAGGAAGAATACACAATGACACTACATCTCCCCCTTCTTAAAATGTTCAGTGCTCACACTTGTTCACAGTTCTTCAATGAGCCGAGTGGGTCGACGAATGGCTCTCTGTGGCCGGTATGGAAGGTGCAGTTCTCTTGATTCTTTAGGGCTGGCTGAGGTTTTCAGATCTTTCACAGTTGTTTGCTTCTCGACCTAAGTCATCTATGTTGCGTTCTGATTCGTCTGTCTGGGTGAAGGCTGCTTGATTGCATTTCTTGAAGTAAGATACGTTTTGTGTGATTCTTTTGTCCATAGATACAGTGGTGACCATGGTTCCTTTATGTCTCATCACCGGTAAAGGTTCTTCACAATATCTACTGTCAGCTTTTGTCTTTTGTTCTTGTCGGGCTAGCACCCAGTCTCTTTTTTGGATGGCAGAGGTTCTGGCGTTTTGGCTGTCATCCACGTATTCTTTCATTTTTGCTTCCTTGGTCTTGTCTATTTCCGCTAGTGCGGAGTGGTCATGACTTTGAGAGCTTGAACGTTATTCGGTGTCCATGATAGATACGCGGTGTCCTTCCCAGCATCAGAGTTGCTGGACATTTATTGGTGGTGCTGTGGGGCATGGTACGATATGCTCGTAGCATCTCGTTCAGGGCAAGTTGAACGTCTCGCCGGGCCAGATCTGCTTGCTGTATAGTCTTCTGTAGTGTGGCCACAACCCTCTCTACTATCCCATTAGCTTGAGGCCTCATGGGGGTCATCTTTCGGTGTCTGAAGTTGAGGTGACTTGCAATTTCTGTAAAGTCATGTACATTGAATGGAGGGCCATTATCCTTTTTCACTACTGTGGAGATTCCCCGTGCGGCAAATGTTTCGTCCAGGACTGGTATGATGGTGGTCGCTCTTGTTGACAATACTTGCTGCACAATAGGGAATCTTGAGTGCACATCCATTATAACGATGATGTACTTCCCAGATTTTAGAGGGCTGAAGAAGTCAATGGCTACCTGTTGCCACATTCTAAAGGGGGATTGGACATCTGGAGGGGGGACGTTGTTCTTCTTGCCCTATCAGTTGACATTGAGGACAGTCTTGAAGCGTGGTTTCAATCATTTCATCAAGTGAAGGGATCCAGACTTGTTCACATAGCGCTTTTTTGGTTGCCACTACACCTCTGTGTCCTTCATACGCCAAGTTGACAACTCCTTGTCGTAACTGTTGTGGTATGATAGTTCATCTTTCTTGTAGTAATAATCCATTGTCACTGATTGTGAGTTCATCTTTGACGTGTCGGAAAGAGACCAGGTCATGTGAGTTGACACTTTTGTCATTTGATGTTTCATCAAGATGTCTCCAGGAGTTTGTTTGAATGTGATGCATTATGTTTTGAAGCATAGCATCCTTGGCTGTGGCTTCTGTGATCGCTTCCAATGGGACGGCTGGTTGACTCGCTTGATCGATGATAAAGTGAATGTATTTTTCAGACAGCGAGGATCTCGTTTGTGTTGTGGCCCTTGGATGTCTTGCCATGTAGTCAGCAGGATTTTCCGCCTTACCTGGCTTGTGGACAATGGTGTATGTGTATTCTTGAAGGCAAACGCCCCAACGCTTGATCCGAGGTGGCATTTTTGCTTTGGGATTTCCAAATATTGTTATGAGAGCTTGATGTCTATGATTAGAGTGCAGTGCTTCCCACGCCCAGGCACAGCCACCAGGTTCCCTTTCTCCGGCTGAGAGTATGCTTTCTCAGTGTCCGTTAGACTGCGGCTGGCATACGGTACAATGTGTCGTTGGTCGCCTTCATCTTCGTACTGAGCTAGGATGGGTCCAAGTCCTACTGGGCTGGCGTCTACTGTGATTTCATTTTTTTGCAAGGATTAAAGTATGCTAGGTAATGGCAGACCCACGGCTGTCTTGATTTTGTTGAACTCCTGCACACATTTTGCTGACCATCAGACGGCTTGACCTTGTTTCGTGAGTTCACGCAAAGTATAGCTAATGGTGGCCTAATCCTTTATGTATCTGGTGCAATAGCTACCCATGCCCCGGAAATATCGTGTGTCACAGACATCTGATGGGCAAGGTGTGTCAACTATGGCAGTTACTTTTTTAGGGCCAGGTCGCATTTCTTCGCTGAAGAAAACATGGCAGTAGAATTTCAGCGTTGATTTGTGCAACTCACACTTGTCTCGATTGAGTGTGAGGTTGGGGTCTAGAAGAGCGCGGCACACTCGATCCAAAGCTTTGTTATGTTCCTTGAGGGTGTCACTGAACACCAGAATATCATCACTGTAGTTGAATGAGTTAGGAATGTGAAGAAATTACTCACCTTACTGCTTATTGGAATTTTACTGCTGCAGATGAGATTCCAAAGTTGAGGCGTTTGTATCTGAAGAGGCCTTGATGAGTTGAGAATGTGGTGATATAGCAGGCTTTCTCATGAAGCTCAAGCTGGTGGTAGCCTTTGTTTGAATCCAGTTTGGAAAAGATTTTTGGCCCACTTAGTTGAGTGATCATGTTGTTAATGTGGGACCCTGGATGCCGTTCTCATTCTATGGCTGTGTTTGGGGCTCTCATGTCCACGCTGAGATGCACTTTGTTGTTAGACCCCCGTTTGAGTACTACCACAATGAGGATACCCATGGTGTTGGTCCGGTTGACCCCTCGAAGATGTCAGCTCGTAGTAGGCCTTATAACTCTTCATCTACAGCTTGTTGAAGGTGGAATGGCACTTTCTGGTGATGTTGAGCCAAGGGTGTTACTTGTTCGTTGATGTTTAGTCAGACTTTGAAGTGGGCTAGTTTTCTGAGTCCTATGAACGGCTTTGGAAACTTGCTGATGATGTCTGGTGTGTCATCTATGTTGTATAGTATCTCCACTAGTTTCAGGCATTCAGCGGTGGGCAGGTTAAGAAGGCAGTCAGATGCTTCGGTTCCTTCTATGACATGAATCTGTGCATGAACCGTTCTGTCTTCATATGTCAAGGATGTGAGAAATTGTCCTAGACACGGTAGATGTTCTTTGAACATTCATGTGTAGATGTGCATGGCGGCCTTCTACAGTTTGGGTTTTGGGTTCATGTTCCAGTATTCTGTAGCACATATGTATTTGAGTGATGCTTCTGTGTCTAAGACAAATTGTGCTGGCTGGTTCCCCATTTGAATGTGCAGCCTTGTATATATCTTTAATCTGTCAGGGTCTGCTACCATGCACACGTATTCATCAATGTGGAGAAGTGTGGCTCACTGGTTAGAGCAGGCAGACCCTGAAGCAGAGGTCAGACCCGGGACCAGGGTTCAATTCCCGAGCGGGCAGGGTCTTGAGCTCAATTGTCCATGGACTCGATAATTCTCGCTTCGGTGCCTGACCTAATCATGGGTTCACACTCTGCAACTCTGGGCATTAAGCTTGCTTAATCTCCACAACGGCCCCCCTGCGGCGGGATGCCTGGCTTTCACCTTGGGGATGTCCTGTAGGGGCTATCTCACAGGGAAAAGCCAGGACGGGTTCCCAAGGCAAGCGCGGAGATACCCCTTCGGGGGTCGATTCAGGCGCTATATAAGAAACATAATAATAATAATAATAATAATGTCTTGAGAGATGGGAGTGATGGCTGAGGATTCCCTCAATGACGAGCGTCAAGAACAGTGTGTGAGGTGAGACAGTGACCCTGCCTCTAGGCTAGGTCGCCCCCACTCGCTGCTGTCTCCCAGTCTGCCTCCTCGCCTAGCTGATCCTGCCGCCGCTGCCGCCTTGGACGACCCAGCCACCGCTGATCCGCCCACCGCCTGATTTTCCCGCCGCTGCCTCCCTGCGGCCCCGCCCCCCTCCAGCCCATTCGCCACCCCGCTCCCGCCACCCAGCTGCTCCTCCCTCCCGGCTCCTTACTTATGGAGTCCACGAAGCGACCGCGCAGCGGACCAATTGTGCGCCGAAGGCATGCCCGTCTGCGCCCGTCCGCGCCTGGACCGCGCCCATCACCAGGACCCCTGGCCCTCAACGATGCCAATGCACCCGACGAACCTACGACGCCGCCACCCTCCACGCACTCAACGCCAGCCGGAACCCCGCCTGCTACCGAGCCACCCCGAAATGCACCCACGGACCCTTCACCTGCCAAGCCTGCAAATTCACCTGCCTCCAAAACTGCACCGCACCCGCCAAGCCGAGCTCCAGCAACAACCACCTCAAGTGCATCCTGCTCAACACCCGCTCCGTCCACAGGGACGCCGTCGAACTCTGGAACCTCCTCGACACAACATCACCAGACATCGCCTTCCTCACAAAAACATGGATGAACGCCTCCTCAGCCCCCGACATCGCCAAAGCCATCCCGGAGGGCTACAAGATCACCCGGAGGGACCGCGTCAACAAGAACGGAGGAGGCATCGCCATCGTCCACAGAAACACCATCCGCATCACGACCAACTCCGACGACACCCTCACCGCCGCCGAGCACCTTCACTTCCAGATTCACACCAACCCCAAGACCACCCTCAGAGGCACCCTCATCTACAGACCCCCGGGACCACGCACACAATTCAGCGAAGCCATCGCAGACTTCGTCAGTCTGCACGCCCTCACCTCCACAGACTACATCTTCCTAGGGGACCTCAACTTCCACCTGGAGAACAACAAGGACTGCAACACCGCTGCCCTGCTGGACAACCTCGCCAACCTCGGACTCAAGCAACTGGTGAACACCCCCACCCACTACACCGGCCACACGCTCGACCCCATCTTCTCCTCCAGCAAGCACATCTCCTTCAGCCACTCAACCGGACTACACTGGACAGACCACAGCTGCGTCCACTTCAACTTCAGGAGAACCACGACCCACCACCACAAACAACAGGCTCCCCGCAGAAGCTGGAGCAAGATCACCGCCGACCAGCTCACCACCGTCCTCAGCCAGAACCCTCTCACCAACACAACGGACCCCAACGAAGCAGACCGCAACCTCACACAGTGGCTCACCAACTGCGCCGACGAACTCGCACCTCTGAAAAATCCTCCCAGCAGACCCGGCAGCGGGAAAGCCTCGTGGTTTACCAACGACCTCAAAAACTCCAAGAAAACCTGCTGCACCCTCGAGAAAGCCTGGCGCTACGACCAGACCGCAGAACACATGACCGCCCTCAAGAACGCCACCCGCAAACACCACCAGCTGATCCGCACCACCAAGAAGACAACATTCAAAGAACGACTGGACAACAACACCCACAACAGCGAGGAACTCTTCAGCATCGTTAAAGAGCTCTCCAACCCCAGCGCCTGCAACAACGACATCACACCCTCGCAAGACCTCTGCGACTCACTCGCCTCGTTCTTCCACTGCAAGATCGTCGACATACACAACAGCTTCGGGGCGCTGACCACGCACCCAACCACCGAACCAGCGCACCCCACCACCACCCTCTGCACCTGGACCCCTGTCAGCACCGAAGACACCACCAGCCTGATGAACACCATCCACTCCGGCTCCCCTACCGACCCCTGCCCACACCACATCTTCAACAAAGCCGACTCCATCATCGCACCCCAACTCCGGAACATCATCAACAGCTCCTTCGCATCTGCCACCTTCCTGGAGAGCTGGGAACATGCCGAGCTGAGCGCCCTCCTGAAGAAACCCACCGGGAACCCCACGGACCTGAAGAACTTCCGCCCCATCTAGCTCCTCCCCTTTCCAGCCAAAGTCATCGAGAAGACCGTCAACAGACAACTCTCCGCCTTCCTCGAGACCAATGGATCCCTCGACACCTCTCAGTCCGGTTTCCGAGCAAACAACAGCACCGAGACCGCCCTCATCACAGCCACCGACGACATCAGGTCCCTGCTTGACAACGGGGAAACTGCTGCCCTCATCCTCCTGGACCTCTCAGCAGCCTTCGACACCGTATGCCACCGCACCCTGATACAGCGCCTCAGCAACACCGGAATCCAAGGATGGGCCCTGGAGTGGATCATCTCATTCCTCGACGGAAGAACCCAGAGAGTCTGCCTCCCCCCGTTCCGATCTGCGGCCACCGAAGTCATCTGCGGCATTCCGCAAGGATCCTCACTCAGCCCCACCCTCTTCAACGTCTACATGAGCCCTCTCGCAGCCATCGCACGCCAACTCAACCTCAACATCATCTCCTACGCCGACGACACCCAGCTGATCCTCTCCCTCACCAACGACCCCACCACCGCCAAAGCCAACCTCCAGGAAGGAATGGAAGACGTCGCAAAATGGATGAAGATCAGCCATCTGAAACTGAACTCAGACAAGACGGAAGTCCTCATCCTCGGACCATCCCCCTCCGCCTGGGACGACTCCTGGTGGCCCCCTGCCCTGGGCACCGCACCCAAGCCAACGGACCACGCACGTAACCTGAGCTTCATCCTGGACTCCTCCATCACGATGACCAAGCAAGTCAACGCCGTCTCATCATCCTGCTTCAACACCCTACGCATGCTCCGCAAGATCTTCCGATGGATCCCCACCGAAACCAGGAAGACGGTCACTCAGGCCCTCGTCACCAGCCGTCTGGACTACGGGAACACTATCTACGCTGGAACCACAGCCAAACTCCAGAAAAGACTCCAGCGCATTCAGAACGCCTCAGCACGACTCGTCCTGGACATCCCTCGCCACAGCCACATCTCTGCCCACCTGAAAGACCTGCACTGGCTCCCCATCAACAAGAGGATCACGTTCAGACTTCTCACCCACGCACACAAGGCGCTCCACGACACGGGTCCAAAGTACCTCACCAGCCGCCTCACATTCTACACACCCACCCGCCAGCTCCGATCCGCCAGCCTCGCCCTCGTCTCCGTCCCACGAATCCGCAGATCCACTGGCGGAGGAAGATCCTTCTCCTACCTGGCAGCCAAGACTTGGAACTCCCTCCCCACTCACCTACGGCTGACCCGGGACCACCTCTCCTTCAGGAAACAACTCAAGACATGGCTGTTCGAGCAGTAACCACCCCCCCCCCCCCTCAGCGCCTTGAGACCCTACGGGTGAGTAGCGCGCTATACAAATTCTGATGAATGATTGAATGAGTGTACTGGATCTTGATGAGCTGGTTGATCAGTCTAACCTGTCTCGTACTGCTCTGGCATGGTGACAAGGTCAAGAGTTGTTTTGGGTTTGCGCTAGTTCCTTGTGAGATGCTCGGCACACCAGTTCAAAGTGGTTTTCTTTCCCACAGCGGTGACATTGCTGCCCCATGGCAGGGTAGGGGCCTGTGTGAGGGTAATCTTGACCGCAGAAATAGCATTGTAGTTGTTGTTTCTGGCTGTTGCCCCTCCTGTTCAAGCTACAGGTCTAGCTTGTGGGTTTGGAGGTCCTTCTGTGATCTGACTGGCGTCGTGGATTTGCCTGAGATTGAAGATGGAATGCTTGTTCAAGTTTTTCTGTTTTGCCCGCTTCCATCTTCCTGGCATGTTCTTCGCCTTGATCATTTATTCTTGTCAGCTCTTCAATGTCGTCGAGTGAGTAGTGTTTCTTCAGCAGGCGACGGTGTAGTGATTCTGACTGGCATCCCTCTATGATTCATAGACGGAGGGTCTCTTCCGTGGTGAAGTTATCAAATTGAGTTAGGCTAGGCATTTGAGGCGTGTGATGAAGCCGCCCATTTGTTCATCCTTTTCCTGTGAGGCCGGATAGAAGGTGTAGCGTTCATAGTTTAAGTTACATTTGTGGAAGAATGTAATGTTTAGTGCATCTCTCACGTCTTGATATGAAGTAGACATAGCAGTCGGCAGTTCTTTGATGACTTGACGATGTCTGTGCCAATCAGGTTGCTCAGGGCAATGAGTTGCTGGTCAGGGTTGGCGACTCACGACCCCGTCATGAAGTCTTCGAAGTCCTCTAGCCAGCCTTGCCATCGAGGACCCATGCCACTGCCACATGTGAGAACCAAGGGTTCTGGGGAGCGTAGAAAGGATATGCCTAGCATTACTGGTCCGGTCTCCGCTTTTTGTGAGGTGTCCTGGGATAACTGCATGGTGGTATGGTGCAGGTCTGGCAGTAAGAGGCAGTGCTGGTAGTGCCTAAGGTGGCAGCTGACATGTAGCGTACGGGTAAAGATGGCAGGCTCCCTCCAGGGGTCAGTAGGGCGTTATGGTAGAGGCATCTGGAGGTATGGAGGCGTAGGGTATGCTACAAGTGTCTCCAGTAGAAACGCCTAGGCAGTCTGTAGTGGTTCCTGATTCAAAGATGGCCGCCGGGGGCACTAACAGGGGTCCAGACCAGGTGGCCCGACTTCAAAATGGCCGCCCGGGAGGACAGACGTGCAGAAGGCTACAGACGAGTGGTGGAAGACAAGTGTCAACTCACCCTAGAAGCAATGGTGAGGTCATTTCAGGCACACCAGAACCTAATGCAGCGAATGCGAATGTCTGACAAAATATCGAAAGACAGAATATCGACATACAAAAATATCGAAACAAAAATATCGATGTCAATATCGAAATCCTATCTACAACATGGTGAGTACAAAAATATCGAAAAAAATATATCGATGTCAAAAATATCGTTATAAAAATATAGTTTTTTCATTAACAAAATGTAAAATAAATTAAATAATACTTATCAATATGATAAAAATAGTTTTTATAATATTTAAAAGTAATAATTAATATACATAATTTAATAAAAAATAATTAAACATATACATATACTATATAATATATATACTTAATAATAACTTTTAATAATTATTTTAATAATTTATACATAATTATAAATACTATAAATTACAAATACATCTATACACATAATATAATAACATAAATAAAAATTAAATAAATATGTAAAACAAATTAAAAAAATTTAATTTACTTTTAATATTTTTAAAATTAATTTAATACTACGTTAGCTAAAATAATACAAAAAATATTAAATAACAGAGGAAATAAAACTACGATTCCAACTCCCAAAAAAAAAACAACAGTAAGGAAAATGTTGGATAACTTAGGGGTAAAAATTACTATTCCCACTACAGAAAGTGCAACAGTAGGGAAAGTGTAAGATAGCTTAGGAGTAAAAATTACTATTCCAACTCCAGAGAGTGCAACAGTAGGGAAAGTGTTGGATAGAGTAGGGGTAAAAATTACTATTCTCACTCCAGAGAGTGCAACAGTAGGGAAAGTGTTGGATAGCGTAGGGGTAAAAATTACTATTCCCACTTCAGAGAGTGCAACAGTAGGGAAAGTGTTGGATAGCGTAGGGGTAAAAATTACTATTCCAAATCCAGAGAGTACAACAGTAGGGAAAGTGTTGGATAGCATAGGGGTAAAAATTACAATTCCAACTCCAGAGAGTGCAAAAGTAGGGAAAGTGTTGGAAAGCGTAGAGGTAAAAATTACTATTCCCACTCCAGAGATTGCAACAGTAGGGAAAGTGTTGGATAGCGTAGGGGTAAAAATTACTATTCCCACTCCAGAGAGTGCAACAGTATGGAAAGTGTTGGATAGCGTAGGGGTAAAAATTTGTATTCCCACTCCAGAGAGTGCAACAGTAGAGAAAGTGTTGGATAGCGTAGAAGTTAAAAATCACATACTTCTAAATAAATTAATATTTTAAAATATTTAATAAAGTAATTAATAAATACATCTAAACTATTTACAAATACCAATACATCATTATTAAAACATAATCACCAATTAATAATTAAATAACAATAAAGTAATAATAAATACCATTTAATAATAATTAATAAATATTAATTAATATTAATGACCAATTAATAAACATTGAACAATAAAATATATGTTATAACAAAAGCATATTAAGAATTAAAAAATAATTACCAATTAACTAATAGCAAACAATTAAACAATTTGTTATACCAAAAATAATAATTATCAAACATTATTTACCAATTAATAATTACTCACTAATAGATTAATTAAAAATATAAATAAATATTATTTAGTAATATTTAATTACCAATTAATTATTAAACAACAATAAATTAATTGTCATAACTAAACATGTATACCTTTAAATAATTAACAATTAATAATTAATATCCAATACATTATTTATCAATACTCAACTATAAATGTAATAATTGATTAATTACATATCAATTACTTTACACACTATGGGCCAGATGTAGGTAATTTTTTTTTTCCGACTCTTAAATACCGACTCATACCGAATCGGTAATTAAGAATCAGAATACGGGATGTAGATAAAAAATCGGTAAAAGATACCGAATCGGTAGCAATCGGAAATCCAATTCGGAATTTACCGAATCGGTAAATACCGTTTTGGTAAATACCGAATCGGTAAGTACCCATTCATTTCTATGGTCCTTCTGGCCCATAGGAATGAATGAAATATACCGATTCGGAATTTACCGATTCGGAAAATACCGATTCGGTAAATACCGATTCGGTAAATTCAGATTCGTTAGAAATCAAAAAGTACATGTGACCCTGTAAACCAATCAGGAACACCCACCACACCCCCCAACAATGGCACAGAGGAACCAACCAATCAGAATCAAGCACCCCTCCCCAGTACCTGGGAGTTGACACACCCATGCAGGTGCAGAGCAACTGAACAGTTAACAGAGCAGGAGGAAATAGAGAGGAACTGACTTTGCAGAGCTTGCATGTCCATCAGAATGGAGTCTCAGGAAGGGCAAAAGGATGCAGGAGACCGCAGAAAGAAAGTCAAATTTAGTCCTGCTGAACTCCAGGTGCTTGTGGAAGAGGTGGTAAAGCACTACAACAAAATATTTGGGAAACAGTCTCTGCATGTTGCAGAGTCTGTAAAAAGAAGCATATGGCTTGATATCCAGACAAAGGTGAATGCCATTGGGATGACGCACAGGGAGATTGACGGCTTAAAGAAAAGATGGTACGACCTGCACATCGTAACCAAGAAGAAAATTGCTGCCCAAAGAAAGGAAGCAGGTGTCACAGGTGGTGGAAAAAACTGAGCTCCCAAACGGACAGAGCTGGAGGAGCTAGTAGAATCCACCCTGAAGCCAGAAAGCATTCATGGTATTGGGGACTTGGATATCTCTGACAGAGCATCAAAGAAACAAGGTAAGATGCTTGGACAGTAATCCCCACCCATTACCCTGTCCCTCATCCCCACTGTATGTAAGCATAACACTCCAGAACAGCTTTCAGTGATGGCCAGCAATGCATCATGGGAGACGTAGTCATAGGTACATACATGCAATGCATACACCATAGAATCCAGCAAGGCATGCCACACACAACTTCCAGCAGCTGATGTAGACTAGGCAAATGTGTGATATAAATGCATTTAATGAAGACACACAGGTGAACTACCCCGATCACATGTCCATATCTTTTCACAGGAGAATCCTCACGCAGTACAGCACCAGCAAGGGAAGAGAGGGCACCAGTTCCTAAAAGAAGGGAAAATGACAGACAAAGTGCAGGTCACAGCGCTGTTGGAAAAGAGAAATCCACATCCCAGGAAGCCACAACACCTGAGCGAGCCACAACACCTCAGCCGCATTCGCCTCTATTGTTTGGAACACCTGAGTTGGAACCAGCAGCACATTCGCCAACACCAACCACACAGTCATCCATGCAGGGAAGGGCAAGGAGGGCTGATGTGCCCCCTCTAAGGATACTGCAAACATCAGATAAGGAGGATGAGGAGGGTGAATGGCTGACAAGTCAAGGCAGTAGAGTACTCCAGGCACTGTGCGGGCCAGTGTCCTTGGCAGAAGGGCACGGGAGAGTGGTGCAGGGCAGGAAGGAGAGGGGTTCCTCTGTGGCCTGGAGGCTGCCATGGTTAAGGTGCAGCGCATGCAGGCGAAGGCAATGTTGGCAGTGCACAGGCAGGTGCGCAGCATGAATTACAAACTGTCACACATTGACAATGGAATAGGCAACATTGCTGGGAGCATGGAGGCAATTGCTAAGGGGATGTCAGACAGCAGGAGTGGCTCCAGCACACCTGTACCTGAGAAGCGTAGGCGCGTCAGGCGCGTCAGGCACAACATTTCAGACCCAGCCACCACCCAAATTGTGGATACCCAGCCTCGTGCATCCCGCACTATAGTGCGTGCCCGAAAACGTTAAGAATTGCCCACACCACAAAAGGACTGGTCACAGTGAGGGTAACTGTGAGCACGCAGTCATGGACACAGACATTTTTGGACAATGGCATTTGAACACTTGCACAATGTAGTGAAAATTAAACTACATACTTCACATACTACACCTGTCTGTGTCTCATTCATTACCTAGTAATATCGACGTGTGATCTCTGCCCGTCTCAATCTGTTGCTGCTGCTCCTGTTGCTTGGGGCTCTGCCTGTTCTTGATCATCATCAATGTCCTCGTGATGTGTTACCTCCACCTCTGTGCCATCTTTGGTGGCAAGATTGTGCAGCATGGCACAGGTAGCTATTATCTTGCAACACAGGATGGGGGTGTACTGCCGGGCACCTCCACTCTTGTGCAGGCAACGGAATCTGCTCTTGAGGAGTCCAAATGCTTGCTCCACAATGTTGTGAGTAGACCTGTGAGCCACATTATAACGCCTCTCACTCCTGGTAGTTGGATTGAGGTAGGGTGTGAGCACAAAGGGACGCAGGGCATATGCACTATCACCTAGATGGTAAAGAGAGGTTCATTAGTTACATACGCATGACACATACATCTGCCATAACTATCAGGGTGTATCACAGTTGTTTACCTAGAAGATATATGTCCCCAAACTCTCCAGCAACAAGCCGTGTGTATATCCCACTGTTCTGGAAAATGTAGGAGTCGTGGGTGCTCCCGGGACATTTGGCCACAATGTCGGTGATGATGTTGCCAGCATTGCATATCACCTGCACATTGATGGTGTGCGTTGACTTATGGTTTCTGTAGATGTTTTCAGTGGCTGCAGGTGGACAGAGTGGAATGTGGGTGCCATCTATGCATCCTATCACGTGAGGGAAGTGTGCCAGTTGATAGAAATCAGTATTTGTTTTTGCAAGTTCCGCAGGGAACCGGATGTCATGTTCCATTCTCTGCATCATGGCCTCCAGGAACTTGTGGAAAAAACGTGACAGGTAGCTCTGGGACACACCACCAACTGCAGCAATCACACTCTGGTAGCTCCCAGAGGCAAGCAGGTGTAGGCTACACAGCACCTGCACATGGGGTGGGATGGCGTGGGCCCTGGGTGTTGGGTGATCCAGGTATGGGTGGAGGTCCCTAATCAAGTCCAGGATGGTTCTGGGGTGTAGCCTGTATCTCTGGAGTAGCTCTGGATCAGTCAGTTGGAATAGGGTGATCCTCTGTCTGTATACCTGCTCCTCCCTTCTCCAAACCCTCTCTCCTGCTGCCTGTAGCCGTAGCCGCCTCGCAATCACGTAGAATGCCGCCATTCTTGCAAAACGGTGGTATTTTGGTGCCATTTTTATAGCCTGCACCTGGTTACCACCTGCTTTAAATCCATGGTAATTACCGACTCTGAAATACCGAATTTCGAGAAATTCTGTATTTTTTGACTTTCCTACATCTCGATGGGCCATTTTTACCATTTCTTATTTACCGAATCGGTAAATAAGAACTCGGTAGATGTGGAATCGGAAAATACCGATTCGGAATGATACCGACTCTTATTTACCGATTCTGGAAATTTTTGGCACCTACATCTCCAATTCCAAAAACCGGTCGGTAACGGCCAAATTTACCGAATTTCGGCCGTTACCGACCGGTATTTGGCTACCTACATCTGGCCCTATGCCCCTATAAACACATAACAAACTCCAATAGTAAAATAATACACTGAACATAATTATCAATTAATTAAAATGAATTACCAATTAATAAAAATTAATTACCAATCAATAACTATTTTACCATAATATAATTAGCAATACCAATTAATGAAAATAAATTACTACTTAATTACATTTAAATTACTTCCCACCCTATTCCCCTAAAAACACAGAACACGCTACAGAACTTACACGCAAAAATGTATTACAATTAATTTTTAATTCCTAAAAATTAATAATTAATTTAGTATAATTAAATTACTTCCCACCCTATTCCCCCATAAACCCACAACCCGCTACGGTACTAAAATACAAAATTAACTTAAATAACATTTTTTTTAAAAATAACACATACATATTCATAATAATATACATAACAAGCATTTACAATGCAATAGGTCTCGCATTATTAAAGTTTGAGCTTTTGGCATTGTAAATGACAGTGCCTTTTATTCATTTGTTTTTAAAACCTGCAATTGGTGCATAAACACGCACTTTAAACGTATGGTCCTTGCTTACGATGAGCAAGGCTGGCAGTAAAAGAGACTGCCAACCTTGCGTCTCATAAGCATGGACTATAAGTACAAAGAGCTTGTTTACGCACCGATGCAAATGAATAAAAGGCATTGTCATTTACAATGCCATTAGCTCAAACTTTAATAACGCGAGACCTATTGTATTGTAAATTCTTGTTGTTGATCTGTTGTGATGTGACTGTTTCTGTAGGAGGGTACAGGAAATTAATGAGAGGTCTCTAGGACCCTCCAGCATATGAAGTGCAAACAAATGTAAACCTGGTGTTCTGGTTGATTGTGTGATGTCTTGATCACCAATATAATTTCTGCAAGCTTCTCAATATAATTTTGGCAGCTGTTGTCCTTTGCATTGTGTATTACTGCTTGATGAACCCATGGTTTTCAAGAATGTTCATTAGCTTGAACGCGTTTATTGACTGTTATGCCAGTGCAAGCACTTGGAGCTAGAATTTTAATTCCAGTGTCTGAATACTCTCACGGATGAAAAGCTGTGCTCTACAAATAACGTTTGGTTGATTTCCCACCAAACTAGTATTGCTAAACCTCCCCAAATGGCTGCCTCAGATTGTTTGTTTCTAGCTGCCAAGAAGTTGCAGTCTCTCCTGCACATTTATTTTCTTGTTTCTGGGCATAGAAATGTTCAGTCTGTGACAATCTTAATTCCAAAAGACATTAGAAGAAAACCTATGCAAGAATAATGTATAATTTCTTCTAAAGTGGCAAGATGTCTTTGAGTTAAACACTTGCTGCTGACATTGCAGTGATCTTCAGTTCATGAATTTGAATCCTGGCAAGCTGATTTTACTATATGCCCTTCTAATCCAGTAAATTGTTCCCTTAAATTGGGTTGTAGTGACTCCTGTTATTTACTACAGTTAGTAAAGGCATGACAGTGGTGTGAAGTGCTATATAAAACAAGATTCATATAATCCACCAGAAATAAAACCGAAGACTTTTCTCCATCCACACTCCTCCCTCACAGAAATAAACACAAGCATTGGCTTAGTCAGACAGCGTATGGTGCAGCCAAACAAGGCTGTGCATAGGAGTCAGCAGTAAACCTGCCACAGGGTGGGCTTTAAGGGAAAAGACACCGGAGAAGTTCTCTCAAACTACGAAGGATCGAGTGAGCGTGTTTATTTGAAATTAATAATAAAAGATTTTGTTCTACTTCAGAGTTTCATCCAACAGGAAGCGGAAGAATCAGTTTTACAACATGCCTGTTTAATTGATCAAACACAGCGTTCCTGATAATTCTGGCCAGGACTTTAAGATAGCCAGGTCCTGCCGGGGCTCAGCACCGGCAGTTTTTAAAGGTAGGTGCTGAGACGGGTCCCTATCGGGCTCTCCATTTTTTTGACCCTACCCTCAGGGCAGAAAAAAAAATTACCTGCAGTAGTCCCACCCTTTGTTGATTTTTATGTAACTTTAAAAAGAGACACTTTTAAAAACTTTTATACAGCGTTAACTCAGCCGAAGATATTGGTGCGTTTTAAATAAGCACCAGTTACAATACACAATGATCTGTTCATTTTTTGAATCACAGGCTGTTGAGCCAACGTCAGGCTCGAACCTGCTCTCTCAGATGGAAGTCGGCAGCTTTAGCCTTACCCCACAACCCCGCCCGCAAGAAAAAAGCATTTTCAATATTATATACTATGAAGCCATAGCTGTTGCTTATTTCTGTTATGCAACTTACAACCATTGACAAAGCCAATAGTCCCAGCAAAATGCCAGGGTGGCAAACTGTGCTAAGTTCAGATTTTTAGCTTACGTTTTAAGCCACGCCCTTAATTACATCACCCACGCCCCATGAGAGACCCCCCCAATTTGTTCATCCCTCTCAAAGCCCTGCTCCAGGGTCAATGGACAACCGGCAACAAACGGCTGCAGCGCTATATTCCATTTTGCATAAGTCACTGCAGCCAGAAAGCCTGGGCACACCCAAGCTAAAGACCATAATGCGCACCCGAGCTTTCCCACGTGCCCACTGCACAGCAACAAACACACGAGCAGTGCCACGACCACCAGGACAGAACCAGCCCACTTAGGACCTAACACATTTCACCAACCGCTCACGCATTGGTCACACTCCTACAACCAACCATCTGTCTAATGATCACACAGGTTTGCTTGTTATCAGTCCATACAGTCATAGTGCCTCTTGCATGCTATACAAGAGTCTGATAGCATAAAGTGTGGTTGCCCGGGTTTGTTCACCCAATTAAAAAGAAAACAAAATTGAGGCCAAATGTTGCTTTTTTCAATCGCTAAAAAGTGACTATAAAGTCAAATTTTTCTCAGACAGTTCCGAAAAGAAAGGGGAAGCCATGAAATATTAATTACTGTACCTGTTCGCTTTGAGCCTTGTAGCACTGAATCATGAAGGTGCTATTAGCCAAATTATACCAATAGCATTCTTGGTGAGGGCAGACGTCATTTCACAAACCGGTGCTTAACTGTTGAAGGGTAATGTTGCCCTGCATGTAGTCTACCTCAGCGGGTCAAACAGCATGAACAGAGGAACATCCGAGTTTAAAGAGCCCACCTTATATAAACTAACATGCCATCTGTAACATCGGCAACTGTGAATACAAGTGAGGGTTGCACAAACCATAATGTGCAAACACTGGGGGAAGTCGAGGCCTGCACAACAGAACAGTAAGTCTCCTAAACAAGCAAACAAATCCCCCGGCCCTCACTTACCTACCTCCGGCCGCTGGAACACGCTGTGACGCACTCCGCAAGTCGGCCTGGAGCGCGCCTCGGCAGAGACGCGGGAGGACAGGAGCGTGACGCGCATGAACGTGCACGTTGACGTTCCCGCGCGTTCACGGACCTGAGTCGGCTCGTGCACAGGTCTGGAGCTGCTCGTTCACAGCTCTCACTCCCTTGGCAGGGAGGAAGGTGACTATAGTCGAGCTGGCGGGAGCGCTTCGCGCTCCAACGCCAGCTCGACCTAAAAACCATATAAAAATCGATATTAGTAACATCAATATTACTAACATCGATATTAGTAACATCGATATGACTTACATCAATATTAATAAAATCGATATTAATTACTTTCAAAATTTAGTCCCTTTCGATATTAAAAAAATCGATATTACTTACCTTCTATATTCTGTCCCTTCAATATCATTACATCGATATTACTGCAGGTCGATATTTAAATTTCAATATTTTGGCTACTCACCGGCGGATGCAGGCTCACCTGGATGCAGAAATGAGGTCCTGGCAGGCAGGTGGTGAGAGCCAAATGCAGCAAGCTGTCTGAGATCAGCGGGGCGTTCACGTGCTTCAGTGAACGCATTGGAAGGCCAGTGCTCGTGGTGCTCCCATCTTGACCAAATGCGAGAGTCACTGCAGACGAGACGTGGCCGCCAGCGGGAGTAGTAAGTGGTGTCCCGTGGACTGTAGTCAGTGTACAGCAGCGTGGGGTTGCGGCTGCTGGCTGAGGACTCGATGCTGCAGTGCGGGGCTGTAAGGCATGTTGCAGCTGCCGGAATTTGAGGTCATGGAAAGTTTTGTGCAGATCCGGTGAAAGGTGACCAAGAAAATGGAGGGGTTCCAAAAGTTCCAATTTTGTTTCCCATGTCAAGTTTTGCTCTTTGATGCAGAAAAAACAGCTGATGATATTACACCAAAGTGTGAATGAAGTTAGAGCTTTATTCAAGGACTATGCTTTTGTAGTTTTCATGTAAATGTGTTCAGTAGATTTTGAGACATTATCAGTTAAAATTGCTTAGGTTGGCCATGAAGAGGTTATATTTTACGCATATTTAGAGCATTAAGGATTCATGGCTATCTGTAGATACGCAAATTAAAAGTATAATCAAATCCTTCTGGCCAAAATGTGTGTTTCTCCCATCATCTATTTTGGATGTGCAGATGTGGCACCAGCAAGAGACGGTTGCACAGGCCCATGGCGCTAGCTTTTGGAAGATTACCCTGGATCCGCAGAAGCGTTTTTTGGGTAGGCCATCTACACAGGGATCGGGAGGTTTAGGCACAGTAATTGGCCAGAGGCAACACTGCTGCACATGCCTTTATTTGTCTGTCCACAGACTGGTGGGAGAATTGGCCACTGTGGAGGGTTGTTTGCAGAGCCCTCTGGCCAGCCCCTGTGCCCAGTTCATGCTATGGACAGTTGAGATCTGTGTGCAGCAGGGGTTGGCCACCCATACTGGGTAGGGTGGAGGATCTGGCCATTGCCAAGGCCCTGCAGTCAAATTCTGCTGCACACAGCAATAACTTTGTTTAGCAAAGGTTGGCCACCCACACGGTTTGGTTGAAGGGCCTGGTCTGAGGATAATTCCTGCTGCGTCCAGCCCATGGCCATGCAGAGTGAGGTTTTATTGAAGATTGAGGTTGGGGTGCAGGAAGCTCTTGGATGGGCTATGATTTAAAAAGAACAAAGGTTAGAATGAAGGTGTAGTGGGCTTTTTTTATAACCCCTTTATATATGTTTAAGAAATCCTCAGAAATTCACCAAAAAGTTAATATCTGGTTATCATTACAAATAAAAACCAAAACAACACTGAAATGTGCAAGTTATGCTTAGGCCCCCAATCCGTAACTCATGCAAAAGCCATGCAAACCATAATCCTTGCAACAAATGCAATGCTTATGACCTAACAATATTTAAACTAACAAATAAAAATATCTAAAAGCATTCATAGTGGTCTCTGTCACAGTGGTAAGTCTAATATGATATATAATCTCACCTGTAACATGAATTCAAACGTGTAATTTTGTGTGCTTCTTTAAGGGCGAGATCATGTGCATTGTGTTTGGTGTTTGAGTTAACTTTGACCTAACCATAGCCTTGCTATCACTGACAGCGTAATATATATGTATTTCCATAGAAAATTCCTTTTTTCCCTAATAACTCTTGTGCAGTACAGCGAATTTGCATTACACTTTTCAGCAAAAAGTACATGCAATTTGAGTTCATCATGGCAAGGTTGATGTAGATCCTCAAGCAGGTGCCCGATGAAAAAGTGGAGGATCCCAAACGTGACATTTCCCATGTTACTTCCCGTAGGAGTCTTTGCTTCTCAATATGGAACAAGCATTTACAATGCAACGGTCTCGCCTTTGCAAAAGTTAGAGCTATTGGCATTGTAAATGACAACATTTTTATTTATGTGTTGGTTTTGAAAACAGATAAATAGATGGCATTGTTATTTACAATGCCAATAGCTTAATCTCTCGCAAATGTGAGACCTATTGCATTTGCACCCACACACACACACACACACACACACACAGAGCCCCACACACACACACACACAGCCACACACACACACACACACACCCAGAGATACACACACACACAGAGCCACACACACACAGTCACAAACACAAACACAGCCACAAACACAGCCACACACACACACACAGCCACACACACACAGACACACACACACACACAGCCACACACACACGCACACAGCCACACACACACACACAGCACACTCAAAGTATTTGTTATTATAAAGTGCCTGCTTTACATATGTTACAGCCGAGCTGTATTGCTATTAACTGGTTTTTTTTTTAATTAGTTAGTGATATATAAACATGCCGCATGCTTGTGTCTTTGTGCGCGTTCGGCTGTTTGATGTCTATGATCTTGGAAGAAATGTCTTTTTTTACATTTCATTTATCACCTCCACCCTCTTTCGGAAAGGCCCTGCAGTGGTGCTGTTTGGCAGAGGGAGAGGGTGTTAAACATAACAATGTGATTTATGGCCTCACAAAGTTTTGTTTACATGAATTAACTCCTAATTACAAGTGCTCTTTTTTGCTTGGAAAACACGACAAAAAACAAAGCTCTTCCTGGGGCCCTGGTGTGGGATTCCTTCTTTTTTCAGTTCATCTGGCATGTGTTGTAGCCCATTATAACTTTGCACTATGTACCCAATCTCCTTTGTCAGACAGTGTAGAGCCCGGAGGTGTGATGGGGGAAGGGGTCAGAATGCCATGCCTGATCCCCGAATCTGTGGGTGGTGCAGAGCCTAGTGATGAGGTGGGGAAGGGGTCAGAGTGCCATACCTCATCCATGGACTGTGCAGCGCCCAGATGTAAGATGATGCAGTGGTCAACCTGTCATACCAGTTGCCCCAATCTATCGGCGGTGCAGAGCCCAGAGGTGAGATGGCAGAAGGGGTGAGACTGCCATACCTTCTCCCCGTATCTATGGATGGTGGGGATCCCGGGGATGAGGTGGCTCAGACCCAGACCCCCATACCTCATCCCCCAATCTGTGGAGGGTGAGAAGCTAAGGGTTGAAGAGTGTGAGCCCAGGGGAGAGGAGTCTGAGCACAGGGGTGAGGTGGGTGCGAGGGTCAGACTGTGATGGTGTGGTGGAACCAGACAGCAGCCAAGCCTTACCCCCGGCCCAGCGCGATGGGAAGGAGCCCATGGCAGCCACTATGAAGGGGACAGTCACACCGCCTCACTTACCGCAGTTCCGGCAGGCTGGTAACAGAGGCAGGAGAAGGCCGCTCTGGGAGCCTCTCAGATCGGCCTGAGCCCTGCGAACACAAGGGGCACTCTCCTGCGGCGGCGCGGCGCTCCGGAGCAACAGGGGGAGAGGGAGGCACGGGCTCGGCCCAAGGCAGGTGACGCCGCTCGTTCCGCACGTACTGACCGAGTGGCTCTCGGCAGAGATTGGCGTCGCACAGACTGCTAGTGTGCGGGCCCCTGTCACTCTGGTCTCGCTTCGTGGGAAGAGGCGACGCACAAACATTGGTACATCACCCGGATCTTCCGGTTCCCTCAGGCCAGTCGGCGAGTCACTGAGTTGGACAGGTCTACACACCAACCAAGTTCTTCCACTCCTCCCACGGCCCTGTGAATAGTAAACAACAGTCAAAAACACGCCCCCCAGTCTGAAAAGGACGGGGCTTAAAAAGAAAGGAATTATAAACACGCCCCCCCTGTCTGAAAAGGACAGGGCTTAAAAAGAAAGAAATACGTCATAGCGACCTCTTCTCCAATGGCTGGCCACTGTTTAGGAGGCCAGCCAATGGAGAAGAGGGGCGGGGCTTAACCCTCACTAGACCGGAAACAAGCTTCCGAGGACCGGTTTCTGGCATTACTGGTATGCTCAGACGTGAGTCCCTTGCTCACTTTGCCACTGGATTCAAGCAAGCCGGGCTGAAGACGGCTGTAATGCCAGAAACCGGTCCTCAGAAGCTTGTTTCTTTCCGGTCCAGGGAAGGCATGGCTTGGCAGTTCGGGCTGGACTGTTCCCATAAGGCACAGGGTCAGACTGATTTGCATATAGCCATGTCTGAACTGGGGTGGCAGAGTGGGCTAAAGAACGGTGATGGATCAAACCCAGATCTTTTGACTGGGTGTGAGTGTTTGATTGGTTCAGATGCTCCGTCCATCACCACCCCCCTTTTGTACCGACTATGGCAGGAAGGCATGCTGTGCACTTCCATGCACAACATGGCAGGCACCGTGCGGTGCCTGCCATGTTGTCCATGGAACTGCTGGGGGGTACCATAGGTACCCCCATGTGCACCCTCCACCCCCACAGAGTTATTAGGGGGCCCGCAACGGGCCCCCAAAGCAGACTCCGCATGCCTTTCCGTGGCGGCATTGCTGCCACGGAAAGGCATTGCTAAATGCCCATCCTAATATGGCTGGCGGTGTCTGAGAGACACCGCCACCATATAAACCCTTTTCCACCCCAAAAGCGGCGGATGGTCTTTCCATCCGCCGTGGACCCCCCAGCCATACTAATATGGCGGGGGGTCATTCCGGCACGGATGGCGGTCGGATCGCCCCCGCCAGGCCGGCGGTGGCTACCGCCAGCCAGGCGGGGGCGATCGGCCCGCCATCCTAATGGGCCCCTTAATGTCACAACTCCAAATTTTCAAATTTGGGGATAGGGCTGGGAAAGTCCTAGCCTGGCTTGACAGACGGGAACGGGTGGACTACTGGGTAACCACTTTAAAAGCTGATACTGGAAAATATGGAAGGACCCGCAAGTGTTAGCCGATGCCTTCACATCCCATTTCGTATAATTGTATTCTCCCACTACCTTAGCCACAGCTGACGAGTCCAGGGACTTACTGGCAGATCTTCCCATCCTGACCCTCTCTCCAGACAATCAACTGACACTGGAGACTGACCTTACAGAAGATAAAATCATTTCCACAATCCACATTATACAATCCGGTAAGGTGATGGGACCGAACGGCCTCCAGATAGAATTCTTCAAACTCACTGCCACAAAAATAGCACCACACCTGCGTCAGATGTATTTAGAAAGCAGGTAAAGAGGCACAATGCTGGAGGATTAAAGGCTGGCCTCCATAGTAAAACATAAGAAGGGTAAGCTAGCGGAGAACTGTAGCTCCTATCGCCCTATCTCTCTGCTCAATGCGGAAGTTAAAATCCTGGCTAAACTACTAGAGTCTCGTCTACTTCAATTTGCCACCAAACTGGTCCACCTAGACTAATCCGGCTTCATGCTGGGGCACAACATGGCCCTCAACCTGTGCCGCCTCCAAGAAGTGCTGGGAAGAATAGGTATGATCAAAGAGGACGCAGTGATATTGTCCCTTGACGCCCGCATGGCCTTCAATACCATTGAGTGGCCCTATATGTTCAAGGTCCTGGAGCGCATGGAATTTGGCCCAAACCGTTTGGCATGGATCCAACTGCTATATGTTGAGCCTTTGGCGCAGGTGGTGGTAAATAGCCATACCTCACAGGCGTTTCCTCTTAGATGGGGGACACAACACGGCTGCCCCGTGTCGCCATTAATATGTGCTCTGATTCTAGAGCCCTTGGCAAACTGGATAAGAGGAAACCCAGTGGTCCAAGGACTACGATGGGCTGAAGTATGGGAAGACAAAATCTCCTTATATGCAGATGATGTGATCCTATGTGTTGCATCGCCGCAGTCCTCTATTAACAGGATACTCCAGATCTGCACTAGCTTTGGAAAATACTCGGGGTATACCATTTACTTGTCCAAGTCAACAATATTTAACCAATATGGCCCTGCTCCAATCCTGCGAAACTGGTCAGGTCAGGTATAACAAACCACAGAGGTTTTTCATCCAAAATTGTTCCATACAATCATTCAAGGGTCCAGTGTATGGACCTGAAATGCATTGGGTTTGTGAAATCCATGGATGAAATATAATTGGATGTTCATTGCATTGCTTTTTGATTGAAGAATCACAACAGATAATTTTGAGAAATAAAATTCATGAAAAGAATGAAGAACTACGGTTTAAATATTTCATTTATTTAATGATTGTATTGAACAATTTTGTATGAAAAACCTCTGTGGTTTGTTATAAAAAGTGCGCACATTCACCAGGGAATGGCATGCCTGACCTGACCAGTTTCGCAATATTGATAGGCACTGACAGATGCAGTGTAACGAATGGAGCAGCATGCAACATAATTTTGATTATCACTAAAGCAAGTTAACTATTCAAGTGTGCACAGAGAATCTACATCTTTTCAGTATTGTTCCAGCTTCAATCCTGCCATCGCACTGGGGGGGCCCTAGTGTTGGAGGGTTTTTGGTATTTAGGGATATTTATTACAGCTCACCCTGACCATTTTTATGTACACAATTTATTGGGCCCACTGACTCGCCTATAAAGTGCCGTGCAACACTGGAGATCACTACTGCTGTACTTACTTGGCCAAGCGGCTCGTTTTAAAATGATTGCATTGCCACGCTTCCTCTATGCACTGTAAACACACCACACGTTCCCAACGCTTATTACAACACAATAAAGTGTGAGGTTTGGGCCCTACCCTGGGAGGGTGACTCCACGCATTGCGACACATAAACTCATTAGGGGGTTGTACGACAGCGGGATTGCATTACCCAACATTCGTGCATCTTATTGGGCAGCCCAACTATCGATTACGAACCAATGGGCTCATTGACCACACGACAAACAAGCATATCGGATGGATAGATGGCTCATGGGCCCAGGAGGACATAGAGAGCCCTATATGCAATCTCTAGGCATCAACACCTCATGGGCCGAACGACCCATATGATCACCCTGTGATATCGAGTGACTAAGAGACTAGGATGGCACAATAAAGTGATGCAGGCTATGTTCCTATGGGATGTGAAGAGGTTGGGCAGGCTCAGCTCTTGCATGGGCTTTGATAAATGGGACACCATTGGTATCTCGAGGGTAGGAGACCTGTGGGTAAGGGGAGGAATAATACCATTCCCTGATTTTCAGTAAGAGTATGAAATGTCAAACACAGAAACATTCAGATACTTGCAAATATGGCACACCCTTATGGCTGTCATCCCATCCAGCGAGGACCTGCCAGAGGTCTCCCCATTGGAAGATAGACTCCTAACAGACTACATGGACAGAAGGGCAATCTACATGACATACCAAAAGTTAGTCAATAACCTACCTGACCACCTTTTGCACCTTCACAAACTTTAGCAGAAAGACCTACGGAACTCAGAAGATGAGGACTGGCAGGGAGCGCCTTCCTACCCTCGGGAAGTAGCCATAACATCATGACTTAGGCTGTTCCAGCTTAAAATTCTTCATAGATCATGTTTTTCCTGTGGTACCTTGGCAAAAATGGGAAGGAGGGAAGACGCTGCGTGAAGAAGGCTTTGCATGCAGGAGAGCCCGTTCTACCATATGTTATGGGAATGCCCAGCCATCTAACTCTATTGGGAGGCTGTGGTGTCTCAGATGTGGAGAGTGTGTGGGGGAGAGATTCATCCTATGCCTAAACTATGTCTCCTTAATGTGTGGGAAGAAAAAGACGTGAATTTAATGGAGCACCTCTGGGTCACCCTGGGACTATCAATTGTGAAATGGAATATTTCCAGGACATGGGGGGCGGTGGAAACACCAATGATAGGGGAATGGGAACGAGACAAGGACTGGTGCTTGTTAGCAGAAACGGGTTGTCTACGGAAGTGGGGGTGCCCCCGGAAGTAGGACCGGGTGTGGGGAAAATGGAATGCCCACAGAGGCAGTATGTGTCTCACCCTTCAGTCGAATGGGCGGAACACGCTGGTAAGGGAACATTATTAAGGAAAATGGTGAAGAATTGTAATGGGTCACTGACAGTTTGAACTGTAAGGTAAATCGTATCCGGATTACTTGTCATAACTGGTTATATTTAACATATGCTGTATGACTGCCAAGGTTTAATAAACAGAGTTTAGGAAATAAAGAACTATAGAGCCAACTCTCTCTTCCCCTTCCCAGCTAAAGTCCTTGAGAAGGCTATCAATGCCCAACTCACAGAATTCATCGAAACAAACCACACCCTGGACCCCTCCCTAAGTGGCTTCAGGAGCAACCACAGCACTGAGACTGCACTCCTCGCAGCAACTGATGACATCTGCACTATATTTGACTGAGGCAAAACCTAAGCCCTCATCTTCCTGGGCCACTCTGCTGTCTTCGACGCCGTCTCCCACCACACCCTCTACACAAGACTCCATGATGCTGGCATCCACGGCAAAGTGCTAGAGTGGATCCCCCCGGAGAGTCAGGCTCTACCATTCTCCTCAAATCATACAGAGATCAGCTGCAGAGTCCCCCAGGATTTCTCCCTGAGCCCCACTCTCTTCAACGACTTCATGGCACAGTTCGCAGCCATCGCCAGAAACCATGGGCTCAACATCATCTCCTACGCCGACGACACACAGCTGACCCTCTCCCTCACTGACAATGTTACAGCTGCTAACAGCAACGTCCATGGTGGGATGAAGGCAGTAGCCATCTGGAGGAAAGAGAGCTGCTTAAAACTCAGCTCCAACAAAACCAAAGTCCTCATCCTAGGCGCTACTCCCTCTGCATGTGATGACTCCAAGTGGCCAGCAGCAATCGGAGCCCCCCACACCTACCGACAAACACACACGCAACCTCTGCATAATCCTAGACTCATCGGTCTCTATGAACCATCAAATCAAAGCCATATCATTCTCCTGCTTCCACACACTCTGTCTACTCCGAAAGGTCTTCAAATGGATCCCCACCGAGTCCAGGAGAACTGCCCTCAGGAGCTCGTCAGCAGAAAGCTCGACTACGGCAACACACTCGATGCCGGCACGACCCAAAAACTCCTAAATAAATTGCAGCACATCCAGAATGCCTCCGCCAGACTTATCCTGGACATCTCCCACTGAAATAACATCTCTGGACACCTCAGAGACCTCCACTCCAGATCAACAAAAGATTCACCTTCAAGCTCCTCATGCATGCCTACAAAGCCCTGCACAACACCAGACCCAAAAACCTCAACCACCACCTCTCCTACAAACCGACCAGACACCTCTGCTCTGCCCATCTGGCCCTGGCCACTATCCCGTGGATCTGCAAGACATCGGCTAGAGGAAGATCCTTCTCCTACCCCACTGCAAAGACCTGGAACTCCATACCTCTGCATCTCAGACAATCAACATCACTGCCTCAATTTAGGAAGTATCTCAAGACCTGGCTCTTCGACTGAATTGCAGAACCCCACCCAGCGCCTTGAGACTCTTAAGGGTGGCTAGTCACGCTCTATAAGAACCCTGATTGATTGATTGACAACATTGGAAGAAATTGTTGCACACACCACTCTATTCTCACATTCTGAAAGTGGAAAGTAAGGGCATGTAGGGAGTCAATGTGAGCACACCATGAGCCCTAGATCATGAGGTGGTGTGCCATAAGGTCCCTTTTATAGTCAATTTGTTTGTAAAAAGTCATTCTGGGGATCATCCACATCTCCCAGCATGAATGTGGCACCGGTCTTGGATCCACTGTAGTAAAAGCTTCATATATCCTAATGTGTGATCCATAGCTCTGAATCCGTGGATCCAGAAGAGGTCCTTGAGCTTTCCACAGGTCAGATGCTTTGATGTCCATGTTCCACCCATTCTGTGCAGGGTCAAAGGTCAAACATAGTGGGGGTCAATGCTGAGATTGGGGTGCAGGACCTTGCTGGATACCAAGCCCTGCACTCACTAACTGCATACAGCTAAAGGCTGTGTGCAGTAAGTGTTGACTGTCTTTGGAGGGTTTGGAATAGGGCCTTGTTGGAGGTCAGGCCCACCCTGCTACTCACAGTCATGGGCCATGTGTAGTGGGGTCACCCAGTTGTATATGCTTGTGTTCCGGTAATCACCTTTGGCAAGACCACACCCTTACAACAGGTAAGGGGTCAACTGTGGAGATAGGGATTCGTAGCCTTGCCTAGAACCAGGCCCTCTGGCCGAGCCTCGCTGTGCACAGCCAAAGGCCATGCTCAACTAATGTGAGCCACCCATGTGGGCCATTCCTTGGAGCCCAGCAGGGGTTGCCTGCCTGCTAAGAGTGGTTGTAGGTCCTGGCTGGACACCATTCAGTAATCAGCCAAAGTGATTATGCAGTGGGGACAACTGCCCACAGATGGTGGAGTGCACAGCCTCATGATTGGCCAAACCCTGTGCCCCCTCCTCACTGCAGTGGGGCCAGCTTAGGAAAGTGGGTTTCAGGTCTGTGCCTTCAGCCAGACCAGCCATCCCACTGCAACTTTGCACATATGTAGAAGGGGTTGATTGTCCACATAGTTCTGGTGGATAGCCGGTCTCAGCAGCCCACTAAGGCCATGTGCAGATGGGCCGGCTTCTTGCGTACGGTGGATGCAGGGCTTAGTTAGAATATTTAGATGTTAGAATATTTAAAGGTTATGTATGGAAAGTAAAGCATTCATTTTTTAAGGGTATATTTAATTTCAGATGTTAAATCAACACAGTAACTTTGCCTAAATCATTCCCACCACAATACGCATTAATTACATCTGGTTCTTTACATCTTTTTATTTATTTTGCGGATTTTTATATAGCACGAATTAGACCCGGAGGTATCAGAGCGCTTTAAATGAGCACCAGTTACATTACAGATGGACACATTTATTTTTGTTAGGGCTGGGAGATTAAGTGATTTGCCCAGAATCACAGAATGTTGATTGTCCCTGCCAAGACTCGAATCTGGTTCTCCAGCTCGGAGGTCGACCGCCCTAGCCATTAGGCCACATTCTTGTAATGTTCGGCGGGGTAGCGTTCCACGAGTTTTTCGGGACTGCGCCGTGTAAGCAAATACACGTGTGATGTATTTCTTTTAGCGGACGCAGCACCCCTCCCACATTGCGTGCAGCGGCGAATATTACACTGTCGACAAGGCGGTTTCCTGTACTCATGCCAGGGGACTGCTATGTTCAGATCCACAGTGCCCTGCACATAAGTCCTGCCTGCTACCACCAGGGAGAGCCTGAAAGCACCGGTAAGAGCCTGCCTGCTCCCACATGAGAGGGCCATGTAGCCCCAGCCACATCCAGAGCCCACAAGACCTATTAACCCTTGAAGACCTGCTCTGGGGTCACCTCATGAGGCACACTTTACAGCAATCCCTGGGGGCACACCACGGTACACAGTACCCAAGCGAGACCTTGGCTAGATGGCTGCCCTCGGGCCTGTCAAAGAGGCAGGGCATGCGCCACGAGGTACGCCCACGTCCACGCCCTCATGGCGGCAATTCCTGCGATTGAACCATTCATTGTGGACGGCGCCCCCTCCTCCCTTGCCCCGAAATGGAAGGACTGGACAGAACTTCTCCAGTTCTACTTTCAAGGGGCAGGAATATCCTGTGAAAGGCGCAGAGCACTACTCCTCCACCTAGGGGGCAAGGAAATACAACACATTTAAAAAACACTGGTAGAGGCTACCCCAAAACGTACGTGACACTGCTCAACGCTCTCAATGCACACTTTGAGCCCATGGCGAACAGAGACTACGAGATGTTAATCTTTCGCCAGGCCAAACAAGAAGTGGAAGAGTCATTAAACACTTTTCATGGGCATTTGAAGGAACTCACCAGCGAATGAACAAGAGGAGATCAGGGGCCGGATAATACAGGGCTGCTACTCATCGAAGCTCAGAGAAAATATTCTCCAGGAATCCGGCAAATCTCTCGCTGATATCCTCACTTTGGGACAGTCCCAAGAATTATCGAAGGCCAGAGCATCCCACATGGAGGCTGCCCTCCATCACCCCATCAAGACGGAACAGGCGAATGTGGTGGAGCAGGTAAACGTAGTGAGAGCCAAGCAGCGGCAAAGCCCGGGAAAGCATCTGCAAAACAGAAAGAAAGAATGTGGTCACTGTGGAGGCACGCCCCACCACATGCAAGACTGCCCGGCAAAGGGGAAGAGGTGCACAGCCTGTGGGTGGATGAACCATTTTGCGGAGGTATGCAGGTCATCGAAGCCCCGGAAAGAAACAGCAAGGACCGTAGTTGAAAGGCAAGACAGCGACGATGACACAGGAGAATACCCTGTCCATTATGTCTTCGCAGTGGGTCAACCACCCCGGAAAAGACGGCGGCTTCCAAATTGCAGACTCAAGATTCACCACCATGATGTACGGGCCACCTTAGATGCAGGGGCTTCAATTGAACTGATGCCTGCCAACGTCTACAACCAATTGAGTCTACGACCACCCTTGCGCGACCCAAAGTTTTGAGTATTTGCCTACGGACAGGAGACACCCATCCCACTCCTGGGATGTTTAAAAATGGACCTTAGACACCAGGACCTCCAGGTCCCCACCACAGTGTACGTGACTAAAGAAGGAAGCTGGATGCTAGTAAGCGGCCAGACGGTAGAAGAGCTGAAGCTGATCTTGTTTGCCCTCGCGGTCAAAGAAGAGGAACTAGTGACTATCATGGAGGAGTTCGACAGCATTTTCAAGGGGATAGGATGCCTAAAAGGGAAAGAGGTCTTCCTCCACATCGACCCATCATTTCAACCAGTAGCGCTGATACATAGGCCCATTGCATTCCATCTACGGAAAAAGGTCAAAGATGAACTGGAGGCACTGGAGAGACAAGAGATACTAAAGAAAGTCAGCGGAGTGGCGAGAACATCAAAACAACCAGGGCAGGTCTGCATCTGCGTTGACGTGCGCCTCCCAAATGCAGCCGTGAAAAGGAAATGCCACTTAACCCCCACCATCGATGATATTCTGGGGGAACTGAATGGTGCAGTGTGGTTCTCAAAGATGGACCTACGTTCAGGGTACCACCAACTGCCCTTACATCCGGATTCTCGATACATCACCACATTCTCGAACCACGTCGGCCTTAGGCGATACAAGCGTCCCAACTTTGGGATCTCGAGTGCAGCTGTGGTGTTTCAGAACACCATCAGAGAAGTCCTCAGCGGGCTCCGAGGGGTTTTGAATGTGAGTGATGACCTGTTGGTATATGCCTCGTCAGTGGAAGACCACCACAGAAGACTCTGCAGTGTTCTCCAACGAATCAAAGAGTCTGGACTCACCTTGCACAAAGAAAAGTGCCAGTTCTTGAAGAACAAAATCATCTCCTTCTTTGGCTACAAGTTCTCGGACAAAGGAGAGCCTCCAGACCCCGACAAGGTGCGGATCATTCAGGAAGCTCTGGCACCCTCCAGTATTTCGGAAGTACTGAGTTTCCTAGGGATGGTAAACATCTGTGGGCGTTTCATCCCAGATATAACAAACATCACAAAGCACCTCAGGGAGCTGACAAAGTCCACCACCAGGTGGCAGAGGGGCCCAGACCAAGAACAAGCCTTTAAAGACACTAAAGCAGCCCTCCCAGCTGATACCACGATGTCGTAATCTGACCTGGCCCGGCCCACCAATGTCGCAGTTGAGGCCAGTCCCTATGGGTTAGGGGCCGTACTCACGCAGCAACAAAGGAATGATGAATGGGCTCATATTGCCTAAGCAAGGCGTTCCCTTACAGAAACATAGCAGCGCCATCCACTGGGCCTATAGGCATTTCCACGTCTGCGTGTATGGACACCGGTTTACAGACTCCACCGACCACAAGCATCTCGTACCCTTATTTCAAGGATCCACATCAAAGCCCCCCCCTCAACCCCCCCCCCCCCCCCCCCGCCCCCAACAGGATAGAAAAATGGATCCTTCAGCTGCAGGGGTACAACTACTGGGTAGAGTACAAGCCAGACTTGTCCAACACAGCCGACTACCTCTCAAGATATCCGAGGGCCGCCACCAAAGCAGAGGAGGAAGATGCCGAGGACATAGAGGAATATGTCTGTTTCATAGCAGAAAGATCCGGATGAGGAAGTAGAAGAAGGCCAAGGATCCATTCCTAGGAATGATCAGGGCAGATCTGACCAAGCTGCACCATCACCTCTCGGAAGTCCGGACAGACGACAGTCCAGTGCCCAGTGAGAGCTACGGAGGGTGGAGCATCGCAGGAAGTGACTCCGTCCCCATCGTCATCATGAGGAGAGCCTTCCAGATACTGGCTGCGGAACAATCCGGCTCCCTCCTCCCATCTAGCAGGATTCATGGTGTGACTAACCAAAGACTCGCAGCAGGATGAGACCGGTGACTGAGCAGGAGCTGAGTGCTGGCAGCCCAACCGGAACTGGTAACAGATCATCATGTTGATGTTTTGTTCATGTTTTATAAAGGTTAGAAGGAATGTAATGTTCGGTGGGGTAGCTTTCCAGACTACCTGCAGCCGGACACTACGCACTGGCGCTGGCGCGTGACGGCAGGCGCTCGTATAAAATAAAGAGGCGTGGCCCCATGAGTTAGTCAGGACCGTGCCGCGTAAGCAAATACACGTGTGGCATATTTCTTTTAGCGGCCAGAGCGCGCCTCCCATATCGCGTGCAGCGGCGAATAATACAATTCTCTCCCCCATCTCATAATGTTTTCCACCAAAGGTAGAAATTAATGCCATTTGATTCCATGGATGCCAATCAACGTACTGTTCACATTAGCAGGGGCGACTCCATCGCTAAGGAGGAGGGACGTCACCCCACTACTGTCAGGGCAGGGGATAAGTGAAAAATAAAATGATAATAACATTATTATCATTTTCATTATGGGGTAAAGATATGAACGAAAGTTATGCCAAGTTCAACCAAATAAATCAAAAAAACTTAACACTAAGAAGATATTATAGCCTGCCCCTAGAGAGTCATATGGAAATAGCATTCTATAATAAATATCAGTTCAGTTCATGGATGAGGTGATATGTGTGGTTGAATGGGCTTTCCAATGTTTTCATTGGAATATTTCCAAGACCTTCCAGAAAGGGTTAGAGACCCTGTAGTTGGAGAACTACCTAGGTTCTGTGAACGTGAGTCAATTGCTTACAGTGCTATCAGGGATATATGATGTATTGTTAAGGTTAGATATTGTTAATTGACTAGTAAATAGATATTAAATTAGGAAAGTGATTAAAGGGAAACTGAGTGATTATTTTTCCTAGTTAAAACTGTAGTTTTGACTACTGGCAAACTGTGGTATTGAGAAATGAACCAGCAGGTGCATTACCAATGTAGCTACATTTTTTATAAAGAAAAGCAAGAAAAATACAGCATGTGCATGTGTCAGAGTAATTCATTGATGTTGTTTTAAGGCTAAGGGCCAGATGTGATAAGAACTGGTAGCAAAAGTCTGGTCGCAATTAGTAACCAGTATTTTTGCGACCAGTGTGTTGCTTTGCGAACCAACCTATGTACTTATAGGTCAGTTCACAAATTACAGATTCCTAATGGGTCAAAATTTCACTTGCGTCATGAATATTAATGAGGTCAGTTGCAAATTGTGACTCACTAAAAATCTCAGCCATCACAAGGATAGTGGTCAGCAGACAATGATGCCTGATTGATTTTGAATAAAGGAACTTTTTCAAAAAATGCAATCTGTTTTCTTAAAAGAAAAATGGTATTTGTGTAAAAATTATGACAGAATTCAGGCAATTTTGGAAATTTCATATTACAGTTGTTACAAGAAATACCCATCATCCTGCCATTATACCCACTTCAATTAATTTGTGCCATTCGCATTAAATATTTACATCAAGTGCGCAGTTTGAGGTAAAAATTGACTTCAAATGCATGTGAGCAACAAAATGCAAGTGACTGTTATTTGTGCTGCTTTTTTGTAAATGCGTCCTCATGTTACAAATTGGCATGAGGGTGCATTTTGCTCAAAAATATAGCACAAAATTATTGATTTGCATTTTGTGTAACTGCATGCACTTTCGTATAATTTTTCCATAATTCCGTATTATTATTTGAAAGTAAATTGCTCATATTTTGCTCATCCGTCTTTGCAATCAATAATTACTCATTGCAGAACTACTGCACCTAATTTTCCTATGAATACACTGTGCAGTAATACTGTACTCACTATGACAGAAACATATCTGTCCTTCAAGCATCAATGGAATGAATGTTCCCTCAAATTTGTTTTCCCTTTGTGCAGCAGTATAAGGTCTCCGTGTGCTGCAGCAAAGTGTGCCAAGAAACTGATCATTCACGCGAATGCAGTGCACAACTACCAAAATCAATGTCATTTGCCATGGCATTGCCTAAATATTTAGATAATACAAAAAGGGTGAAAAAAGGGTAATAGGGGAGTTTAAAGACCTAGCCTAGGTTATGCCCCTTATTCAATAACTTTAAACACCAGAAAACCTAGGGGTCTAAAGAGGAGGAAATATCCAAACCTCTAATTCAAAAGCTGAGTGGATATCACAAACATTAGGAGTGGAATAAATAATAACCTGTCTAGGAGGAAGTGTTAGTGGTTGTGAAAGAGGACTCGCTCAGTTCATAGGATCCCCATCAAACTATTGTATGATCAATTATATCATCTGGTCATCCTACTGTGGTAAAAAGTCTCTAGATCATTGAGACCCATATATACCCAGTATTGGAGAGCGAGATCACTGCTCACAAGCAATGTTCCCTCTAATTATTTTCCTCTGTGTGCGGCAGAGTAAGGTCTCTGTGCGATGCAGCCAAGGCTATGTGCGGCAAGAACCTGACCGCGCGTGTAGACCAGGGCTTTGAGTGGGATGAAAATACTCGCGGCTATTACTTTTATAGCCGTGCGGCCAATGCTTGTTTTGCCTTGTGACTTATAATACTTTGACCAGAGCACCCTCGGTGGCACTAATGGACATGAATAGATAGTTTAGAAGTTATTGTGCAATATCTGTAGTCAAACACTTTGTTTCTGATATAATTTACGGCACTAACTGTGCCGCATAATATATTCATTTTTAGGTGGTAACAACAGATCTGCTTAGAGGATATGTAAATTCGATACAATTCTATTTTAGCACATAGTGCTACAGATTTGCCCCAATTTTACTTCATCCCAGTCCAAAGAGACCACCCACATGACCCAAGCCCTGCCTACCTCTCAACACAACAAGTCCAGTCATAATAGTGTGCTCGGGCTCTGCCCGGTTTCACCTTTTTACTAACAGAATAGTGCGGATGCTAACTAACGGGAGGAGCGAAAATGGGAGACTCGCCGACTCTCTGCTCATCCTGATAGTGCCCGTACTCGGGGGCTTCCTTGTCTTCCAGTTTGTAGTCAGAGAATTTGGAGTAAAACTGCACCCCGTTTTCCTTGGCCAAGTGTTAGTTTCTCAAGTCGTGTATGATGTCCATAATGAGGTTGAGGACGGCGCTGTCTCAGAGCTCGACCAGCTCGGTTCTCTCTTTGCAGCCTCCGGCAATCAGCATGCAGAGCAGCAGCACCATCTGCAAGGGGCTCCTCGCCTGGGTCATGGCGGTCAGGCAGATGGGGACAGCCTCCAACAGCTCCGGCTCCCGCTGCGAGACGCAAACACATGTTCACGGGAGGAAAACCGCAAGTCCCTCGTCAAAAAATATGCAAACATCACCCACGCACTTTCCCTGCACTTCTCATGTATGAAGAATGTCTGTACGCACATAGAATTCAGCTTAGGGAAGCCTGCCTGCTGTGCTGGATGCACTCTGCAGGCCAGACAGGCTCTGCTTAAATATTGTTCTATTTCAACAAAAAAGGGGTGACCCTGTGTCCCTCAGAACCTGGGTATGCGTGATTGAAAACAAAAGTGGTTCTGTCGGGTGAGCGCTAACATTGCTTTAAACAAAGGCTGAAAAGCTCAAAACATAATAAACAAAAACCTCTCTCTGAGACAAATGTATTTTATATGGTAAAAGCAGGGAACACTAAACACGGCAATTACTTCATTCCGTTTTCGGTTCAGCATTTAAAACATATTATCTGTGACTGTTGTGAACATAGTGACTAGTGCAAAGCATATAGTGACATTTATATACAAATATATACAGATGGGAAGCGGGGAAGGGGGTAATGTCTTTTGTTGGGGGGCCAGTATTCAAGAGTTAGAATTCCAAGGAAACAGATGGTTATTGTCCAAGTTCCTGGTGGTATCTTGGCAAAATGAGAGCGTCGACGTTTCGACCCTATGGCGCCCCAATTGGTGGTCGCGGCGGGTCTTTATCAAGACAGGGGGTGAGGACCTGGAAAAGGAGCGAGGTATCAGAGAGAGTTCTAAAAGTTACTTTGTCATAAGTAACAAACATGCAGATTTACTCACTGGCCCCCCAACAAAAGACATTACCCCCTTCCCCGCTTCCCATCTGTATATATTTGGATATAAATGTCACTATATGCTTTGCACTAGTCACTATGTTCACAACAGTCACAGATAATATGTTTTAAATGCTGAACCGAAAACGGAATGAAGTAATTGCCGTGTTTTGTGTTCCCTGCTTTTACCATATAAAATACATTTGTCTCAGAGAGAGGTTTTTGTTTATTATGTTTTGAGCTTTTCAGCCTTTGTTTAAAGCAATGTTAGCGCTCACCCGACAGAACCACTTTTGTTTTCAATCATTAAATATTGTTCTAAACACATTTACTGAGCATTTGAACATTTCACTTTTCGTCGATACATTCTTCCATTGACTATGTTTGTATACAAACCCCCGTCCCATCCGCCCATCCATCCCCTAGCCATCCATCCATCCAACCCATAGTGTCACTCATCTAGCATCCAAGTAAAATAAATCCACCCATCCATTCATTCATCCATCCACATAAACATACATCCACCGTATCTACACACTCAAAACCATCCAGCTACCCCTTAAGCTCATCCATCCTTACATACAGCTCATTCACCCACTCAAACCCAGCCAGCTCCCAAACCCATAACCTGTCCATTCAAGCGTCCATCCATCAGCACATCTCGAATTTAAATCTGTCTGTCTGTCTGTCTGTCCGTCCGTCTAGCTGCAGAGAGAAAGCAGTCAAATATGTGTGTTCAGACCATCCACGTCTGCCAATGTGGGTACCTTCTGTATATTTTCTCTATCCTTCCCTCCCCTTTGTCTTTTTGGCAGCATGTCTATCTTTTTAACTAGGTTGTCATTCAACCTGTACATAAACTATACACAAGCTGTATGCATTTATATTTTTCTTTCAACTTTTTCTGTATTTGCCTATGTATGTTTTTTTATCTCTGTCTATCCAGTTACCTTGGTGTACAACAGTTTGTAAGTCAGTACATCGTTAAGTGTGTTGTCTATATTTGTCTTCTGGGCTTTTGTCCCTGCTGGCTTCTCTGTGCCTGTGTATTAATGCTATGTGTCCGTCCCTTTTCTCTCATTTTCTGCTTCTGCCTGCTTGCATCGTGGCCGCCTGTCTCCTAGGAATGTCTGTCTAATCTACCTTCGTACTTAGGACACTTTCCGCTGCTCTGGTTGTCTGTGTGTATGTCCGTCTGATCAGGGGTCTGCCTGCCTAGCCAAATAGTGTAAAAGTGATTGTTGCATGCGTGCCACTACCACAAACAGTTTCAAGTATTTCAAATACCGGAGCAGGAACCTGCACATAGTCTTATAAGTAAGCAGAAGTGTGACATCAAATAGATAGCACCCCACCCCCTCACCCCCTCCGATGATTTACCTGCTTTTGACAAGACCTCCAGGTGTGCCTTCCTTTCCTAAATTTGATGCCTCTTCCGTGAAAGATGAAGCACCAGAGGAGACAGCAGCCCTTCCTTTTATCATAAAAGTTTGCAGACAGTGCTTTGAAGGGAACTATAGAAGTGCAGGGACTTACTATTAGAGTACCTGCTTGCTCCTGAGGGGTGCCAGTACTCCCCAATTAAATGTATTGCAGCACTTCTGAAAAGTGCCGGTATTCAAATTAAAAAAGCGCAGGTACTTGGCACCGGACAGTACTGCCTATTTAAAGCACTGGTTTAGGACTCCAAGAGCAAGCCAAACATGCTCAGTTTGCCAATGCTTGTTTCATGGACAGTCACAACTTGGGGCAAAATATTTCCATTTTATTTGATCCGGCCTGATATGCTACTTTACTTCACCCTATCCAGATTAATGTCACTTGTTTATACACAATATCTGCGTGTTTTCTTTCCCTAAAAATGTCTCTGCAACTTTATTCTGAAAGTGGACAAACGGGATGGCATGCAGGCTGCGTGTGTGCGAGTCACAAGAACAGCTTCACTCTGTTTTTTATCTGCGTGCCTAAACCTGGAAAGATTTGTTTGTCAATTGAGCAGGCTACACCATCACCGCTCCCGGCTGCCTTTTATATAGCATAGGATTCTCCTGAGAAGGCTCAATCTGATATTATCGACATCCAAGTGGGTGGAAAACAATAAAAAAAAAGTCGACTTGGCAACCTTTGGCGAGCGTGTGCTGCTGAAGCGCTCCACGCAGTTGTGGTACCAGGAGGGCTCAGGCACTTCTTACCCTTTGTAGACGACGAAGCCGCAGACGTCCCAAGTGGGCAACCCCGGGAGTTCCACCAGCGACGTGTTAGGAGTCACCCGAGTCGCCCAGCGCCCTTCCCGGCCATCGTGAAAATATTCCTGTTAATTGCAGCGCATGACAGGCGCTGTGATTAACAGGAATCCTTTCACGATGGCCCACAATCAGCACCCAGTTGTGCTGTATTTAGAAAAGAAATTAAGCAAGTCTGAAAGTTCGACATGTGCTTTACACATCATGCTTTCAGACTTGCTTCAATTCTTTTCTAAATACAGCACCGCTGGGTGCTGATTGTGGGCCATCGTGAAAATATTCCTGTTAATTGCAGCGCATGACGGGCGCTGTGATTAACAGGAATACTTTCCCAAAGGACTCAGACAACCAGGAAAATTGCAGTTTTTCGCCGCTCGCATTTTAAAAGCGGGTGGCGGCGGCGAGAACGTGTGCGCGCTTAACAATGTACCATGCGCGCTCGGGCCCTTAAAGCTGCGCGCGAGCGCACCCGCGCACGTTAGAGGGAACACTGCTCACAAGCACTTGGTGACCAGTGAAAAACCATGATGGGTAGAAGTGCAGTGCAGTCCTTCCCTTTCAGGTTGAAACATGTTGACCACCAATGCAGTAATTTGTTTCCATACTGCATTTTTGCACTGTTCGTTTTGTTTTTAGTTAGGAAGAGTGCATACTCACAATAAAGGTACTGTTCTGCCCTCTATCCTATTTTATATTCACCACATTCTTCTTTTTGCACTGCACTTTTACCCATCATGGTTTTTCACTGGTCACCAAGTGCTTGTGAGCAGTGATCTCGCTCTCCAATACTGGGTATATATGGGTCTCAATGATCTAGAGACTTTTTACCACAGTAGGAGGACCAGATGATATAATTGATCATTCAATAGTTTGATGGGGATCCTATGAACTGAGCGAGTCCTCTTTCACAACCACTAACACTTCCTCCTAGACAGGTTATTATTTATTCCACTCCTAATGGTTGTGATATCCACTCAGCTTTTGGATTAGAGGTTTGGATATTTCCTCCTCTTTAGACCCCTAGGTTTTCTGGTGTCTAAATATTTAGATTACATAAAGACAGAAAGTCATGTTAAAAATGATTATAGACTTTTAAAAAAAATGTAAAGTCCTGTTTCTGTACTACTTCTAGGCCTTTGTGTACTGCTAAAACATAATCACATGGCTCATATTATTTCTCTTGGAAAGGTGGCAACCAATGTTCCCTCTAATATTTTTTCTCTGTGTGTGGCAGTGTAAGGTCTATGTGCGCTGCAACCAAGGCTATGTGCACCAGTAACCAGACCGCGTGTATGGGTGCAGCGCCAAATATCACTCCAATCTTACTTAAAAAAGTGAAAGACAGTGCATTTTTTGACGAACAGATCCAAGTGAATGTTGTTAAGGCAGGTTTGAAACCGTCCCACATGTCAATTTGAAACCTTGGCAGCTATGTTGCTGCATTTCTTTTCTTAATAGAGCTGGGCTGTGGGTTGATTGTGTGTATTTGTTCAAGTTTGCATGTTAATTTCAGCTCATGATGGGCGCTGCGATTAACATGAAAACTTTAACAAATGCTCTCTTTGAGTAGGAAAAATAAAATTATAATAATGTTGTTATTATAATTTAACTTTTTGCAGTTTCAGGGCTGGGTTAGGGTAGGGCCGCATCAGGCTTTCGACTAACGCATTTTAATGCTAGTGTCCACATCACACAATACTGCAATTGAGGTACACTGCCAATGAGGCAGCACCAGCACGCTCAAATTGTCTAACATATATGAGTATGCAACTGCGCCTTCAAATTTAAAATGCTATGCGTCAGGGATAGAATATTTATGAACAGCGCTGAGCAGGCCTGGCCACTTGCAATTTTAGGCAACAATAAAAATGTCATGATAACTCCGGTGATTAATGTTCTTCCTAGAGAGAGATGGAGTTTTGTCAAGTGGAAGTTTTGACTCATGGAAAGGTAGTGCAGAGGGCTAATTTGCCTGCTGCAAATAACATGTACCATCCAGATCACAAAGTGCACATAATGTAAATGGGTCAGTGGGTTGCTGCTTTTGTCAGTGAGATCCTTTTGGTACATGCAGTTTATAAGTCAAAATCCTAAAATAGAACAGTGAGGTATTAACTTTCATCTAAGAGCTGCATGTTTTCCCCAGTCTGATGACCCTATTGTTGCAAAAAGGGTTCATTTGAAAAGAAATCAATGCTGGTTATTAAAGAGAACCCTTAATCATTGTATTACATTCTAATTTCAGCGTGTTTCTCCAAACCAATCACTATTAAACTATACTGCATACTAGTATGGATGTCATGTGACTCCAACACCTTGTAGTCCTTTGTCTTATGTAACATTTCCTATACAGAGATTTACACACATGATTAATTTTCTCTGTGTAAGGAGTGTGATGTAAAGTGCTCTACTGCCCTAGACTGGTATGAGCGGCGCTGTAAATCAAATTAAATTCATCTGAGCGAGAGTATGGTTATGGAGACTTGAGGGGCACTGTTAAAGGGTGGTAGTGAAAGAATCAGTGGTGGGGGGAGTCATTGAGAGGGCACCAAAATAAATTGTAGCACAGGGTTCCACCAGCGCTCATGCCGGCCCTGCTTTTGAGGCAATGCCGCCTCACCCATTGGTCCCTCCGTTGACCTTGTTTCAGCAGTAGTAGCTGTAACTCACCAGGGATCGGCAATGTATGATTTGCAAGCACACCAAACTAAATTCACAATCTTCACAGTCTTTCTGCTTCATGCACAAGCACTTTTAACGTGTGCTGCCTGCTTTGGGCCACTGGAATTTTGCACCAATGGAGGACAAAATTATGCTGCAGTGTTGACTAAATTATGCAGCAAAAAAGAGGCTGGAATGTAATGCAGTATATTTTCTGATACTTTATTATTTTTACATTTGTCCGACGCTAACAGTATCGGGAAAAATGTTGCCTTATTAGTAGCAGTACCAGTGTAACATACAAATCCAGCAGTGACAAAGGTGATCAGTCAACCTTTGCAAAGGGCCGTCCACTTTGCAGAAACACTAGTCCCATTTTTTAGTAACATTTGATCCGTTTGAGCTACAAACGATTTTTTAGTTAAAAACGTCAAATTCTGCTGCAGATGATGCATTATGCGGTAAATATTGCAGAACCAGAATTATATAGAAAACATTTGCAAACTAGGATATTTTGCCATTCAAGCTTAACTGCTTTTGTGGAAAAAGGAAGAAGTGCTGATGACAGAAGCTGCATGGCTCGGAGACAAATGGTTTCAGTTCTGCCAAGTACCACGCATCAGGTGTTAGACTAACGCATTTCAGTGTGGTGCTCCGCATTACAGCACTGAAATGCATTGCGAGGCATATGCATAGTTAGACTGTCAGCATCTGTCACTGTACTGAAGACTCCCTAAAAGTGTGGCAGCTCGCAGTATGCCTACCGTGGTGTGCGCAGGCAGGCTTGGAGCTCGCCTAAAGGCTAACACTCACTGCTACAATGTAGTCGAAATAATTAATTATACTGTGTCTTGGCACCGCAAGGAGGACGTCACATCCTGCTGCTATCAGGAGTTGAGTTTGTTGAAAGGGGCTGGATATGCAGGCTGCGCTAAATTCAAGCATGGCGATCGCTGCATTGCGCTGCCTACTGCAGCTCACACCAGCCCGGGCCACAGACTTTGTACTGTCAGCTCCCCGTTGAATTCAATTATTCATTGCTTCAGCCAAGGAAGACTGAGAGGAGTTAGAGACACTGGTGTAGTGACAGCCTCGACAGCCCCACCGCTGAGCAGCCCTTTAGCCCTGCTACGTGCCACATCGTCGGCAGTGCTCATCTTGTGTCGCCTATACAGTCCTACATTACACTCAGGAGCTGAACTGGAGACCGAATACTGCAGTGCCGCGGAAGAAGCAGCTGAGGACCCTGCTGTCTCAGGTACATCACACAGTTTTGTCTGACGTCATGTGTGCCCCCCCTTTTCTTACCTCAGGCGCTTGCCAGTCTGCCGGCTTGTATTATGGTGCTCATTGGGTGCTGGCAGGAGGTGTGTATTCAAGCTTGTGGGCAAATATGGCAAAACAGGCATGCGGCTACTGCAGGGTGTCCCGCTAATTGCACAGTGTGTTATGGTTAATGATTTAGAGATCACGGCATGGTTATGACTGCCTGTGAGTTGTGGGACTCACTGTCCATCCTGAACTACACTGGGGGCGTTCTGGGGACCGACGGTAAACCTGAATTGCTGCGGCTGCAGTGGCTTAGGCCTGAGCCTGCCAGTACCTCTAGCCTCCTGGCCAGCCTTTGCAGAGTCTGCATCACTGCCTCCAATGGAGCGGCACCACCACTGCAGTCCGAATTAACTCCCATCTGCGGCCGCAGCCTAATTAAGTTAAAGTATCTAGCCTGTAAGTGGCAGAGCGCGACCAGGCAGCTGCAGCCTGCTTTGCCTCCTGGTGTTAATGCTCAGAAGGTGACAAAGGTGGCTCAACTGGCACCCTGTAATGTGTGTAACTAACTTAGTGTTTCATGTTGTTGTAACTAACTTAGTGTTTCATGTTGTTGGCGCTTCTCTGACATTGGTTCCCTAATGGCAGGTAACTCACATAACGTCAGAGAAGCCCAGAGCCTAGGCTCTACTGATTTGTGCTGGGAAGGGGGGACCCACCACAAAGGCTGACAATCTCTGTTTGGCAAAGCCTGGAAGCACAAGCCTCAAAACAACACACTACCGAAAAAAACAGCTCCTAAGCATGTGTGAAACGCCTTGATTTAATATATTGCAAAGGAGCTAGCTGATATTTGTATGATTCTAACTATATGTTATGTTATGTTATGTTATCATGAGCTTGTAGAGCGCTATATCACCCGGGGGTATCTAAGCGCATGACTTAGACATGCCTCTGATAAATGGAAGTCAGTTAATTATTTCTAACGCTGTGCACCAGTTAGTTCAGAGTTTCCCAATCCTTAAATGAGTGTAACTTTTCATATCTATATGTTTCCCTCATCTTCATAGCATGATTTTGCTCGTAAGAAAGTATCACTCATACTCGTTAACATGTCAATCACAATTACTCTGAAATTATGAAACTGTCACACATGACAATCTGAAACCTGGGCGGCTATGTGGTTTGCACTTCTGCATATGCACCTGGAAGCAAATGCCGATTTATAGGCTTCCTGCATTTCTTCTCTTAATAGAGCGCAGCTGTTGGGTGATTGTGCGCCTTTGTTAACGTTTTTATGTTAATGGCAGTGTCCATGAGCTGCACTTAACATGAAAACTTAAAAAGAAAGGCACACAATCACCAGGTAGCACAGCTCTATTAAGAGAAGAAATGCAGCAAGTCTGCAAACACAGTGTGTGCTTTTAGGTGATTCTAAAAGTACACGCTGTGTTTGGTGCTGCATTTCTTGTGTTTTCTAGAGTGTGACTGTGGGGATTATCGTGTGTTTTTGTTTAAAACAGTTATGTTAATTGCAGCCCGTCACGCTCTGCAATTTACACAAATACTTAAACAAAAGCACACAATGAGCCCTTCAGCTGCACTCTAGAAAACAAAAGGAATTTAGCAAGTGCGAGCACTTCTAAATGCCTCTTCCTCAGCAAGTTAGAAATGCCCATTTTTCACGCTGCCTCGGTGGCGCGAATGGTCTCGGGGATGTGTGTGTGCGCCACACACACAGCAGTGCGCGCTCGGGGGCACTGAGGTGCGTGGGTGCCCAGGCGCGCACCTTCAAGGGAACACTGGTGGCAACCCAACCTTTCAATAGGAAAGTGTAAAAAAAGAAAAGCACGCATTGGCAAAGCCTAAAGGTCTCGCCTATACAAGAGCTATTGTCTTTGGCATTGTGTTTTAGCCATGTTGTACATCAGTGTGGCTGCTGTTCAGCAAGGCTAAAATGTAGTGACGTGGAGTTGGGGGAGTAGAGTGTGGTAGAGTTGAGTAGGGGAGAGTAGGGTTCAATGGGTCAGTGGCAGAGAGTATTGTGGCATTGGGTGGAATAGGCTGAAGTGGGTTGGAGTGGATTGAGGTAGTGGGGTGGATTGGATAGGAGTGAAGTGGAGTGGAGTGGGGCAATTAGACTGGATTGGGGTGGGTGGATTGGACTAAAGTGATAGGATTTAGAGTGGGGTGGATTGGATTGGGGTGGGGTATATTGGATATTTTTTTGAGGGGTGAATTGGAGGAGGTGGATTAGACTGAAATGGGGTGGATTGATGTGGACTGGAGTGGGGTGGATTGGTTTCATTGGACTGGGTTGGGTGCATTGGACTGGACTGAATTGGGGTGGAGTAGATGGATTGGAGTGGGGTGGACTTGATGGATTGGAGTGGGGTGGATTGAACTGGGGTGAAGTGGGGTGGGTTGGACTGGGGTAGAGTGGGGTGGATTGGACTAGAGTGGGGTGGATTGGACTAGAGTGGGGTGGATGGAACAACAATGGGATGGATTGGACTAGAGTGGGGTAAATTGGACTAGAGTGGAGTGGGTGAATGGGAGTGGAGTAGGGTGGATTGGTTTGAGTGTGGTGGATTGGTTTATTGTGGTGGATTGGTTTGAGTGTGGTGGATTGGTTTGAGTGCGGTGGGTTGGTTTTGGATAGACTGGATTGGGGTGGATTGGATTGGTTGGGTGGATTGGATTACTGTGAGGTGGATTAGATTGGTGTGGGAGCAGTGGATTGGACAGAGGTGGATGGTGAATTGGATTTTTCTTGGAGTGGAGTGGATTGGAATGGACTAGAAAGTAGGGTGGATTGTGGCGGATTGGACCCGAGTGGGGTGTACTGGACTGGAGTGAACTGGATTGGATTGGAGTGGAGAGGACTTGAATGGAGCAGATCAGATTGAGGCAGAGTGGGGGGCATCTGGGTTCGGTGGACAGGATTGGGGCAGATTGTTTTGGATTGAGGCGGGCAGATTGTTGTGGATTGCTGTATTGGAGTGGGCCATATTTTTTGGGATTGTGGGGCGTGGTGGATTGGACTGAGGTGGAAGGTGGTTTGTATTGGGGTGGAATAGATTTTTTGGAGTGGACTAGCTTTAAGTAGACTGGATTGTAGTGGATTGGATTGGAGTGGAATGGACTGGACTGGAGTGGGGCAGATTGTTCTGGTTTGGAGAGGGGCAGTCTATTTTTGATTGGAGTGGGGCTGAGTGGGGTGGGATGGGAGGATTGGAGTGGGCTGGATTGCGGTGGATTGGGGTGAGTGGTTTGGATTGGCGTGGGGTGGGGTGGTTTGCGACGTACTGCACAATTATGTGCTAAAGCATAATTTTGAAAATTATAACACATAACAAAGAAATAATGTTGCTTTGAAATGTTTAGAGCAAGATAATAGTCATCTTTTGAGAATAGCGTCCTTGACCAAAAACAATACAAAACATGAGTGAAAAGTGACAAAAGAGGACTTGACAAAGAAAAAAAAAAAGTTAACTATAGAAATAAAGAAAATACAACTTTAAATGTTGTTTGTACTGCTGAGCACATTTTTGACAGTCACACGTCTTTTTATTGTAGGGCACTACAAGTTAAAGAGAACAAAATAGTACCTCAATCCCGTCTTGAGCAGCGAACGGGCACTGATTAAGTTGAATCAGTCAGTGCTTGGTCCCTGCTACATGGACAGGAATGGAAATGATGTTGTGCCAGCCATGGCGAATTATGAAACTGTAAAGAAGAGTACCAGTCCATCAAACAAATTATACGCAACGGGCGGGCATCTAGTCCTTTTCTAAATGCGACAGCATCTTGCAAGTGATATGCATGCACTAGCGCATGTTATCACAGGCTCGACCCTAAAAAATACCAGTTACAGGGGAAGAAGACAGTTAACCCATAAGTTTGTCATCTTTCTTGGGGAAAAATGTGGCCTTTTGTTTGCAAAGGCCCAGACAATACTCAATAGGACACCATATAAAATTGCCTCATCATTTGGAACATTAGCTTTCTGTTTGTGTTTACTTACATTTTTAGTCAGGGATTATTAACCTAGCCCTAGAACAATAATAAGAAATAGAAATATAAGGGGGAAGCACATTTAAATGTGTTATAGAGCTGCTTTTATGATTCCACAGTAATTCTTGACAAAGGCAGATAATTCATCTTAAAACATCTGTTAAATTTGCCTCCTAACCAAGAGAAAAATACCAGTCATTGGTGTGCAAAGACCCATAACATTCGTCCTGTGTTTACTTTAACTGTTAGTAAGGGATCACTAATGCAGCCTTAGAACAATAGATAATAAAAAATATCAAGGGAAAGCACATTTAAATATGTTTTAGAGCTGTGTTAATGAACCCAAACTAATAATTACAGTAAACAAAGGCAGAAAGCAATAGTGAAAAAGATGACACTTATGTTACGAAATTAAACGCCACCCTATCCCATCAAAACAACCAGGCCCGCGAGCATCCCCATGCAAGATGAGAGGCGATTAGCAGTCATCAGAAGTCTCCCTCGGACTGCCGCCTGACAACCTGGATAATAACAGTGCAAGCGACATATGTAGGAGCCGTCTGCTCTGACCTCCATGACCCTTCTGAAACTCAGAGGCCTGGCTGGAAGAACACTTACCTGATGCAATGACCTGGTGCCCTCTTCTGTAATGTCCTGATGCCCTCTTCGACAATCTTCTCATCTGCACGGCTTCCAATGCGTGTGCTGTTCTGCTTTGTCACCTTGCTTGTGTTTTTAAATGCAGCTTTGAGGAACGTTTCATACTCTCACCTAATCTAGGCAGTGGAATAGGAGTGAGGTGCGTGCTAAGAAGTAGTGTCTGAGCGCTGGGAAGTGGTCAGCTGCCCACGCGCACAGGCGCACACCTTACAGGGAACTCTGAATGGAATATAACCTTGTCAAAAGCATTTTGTTTTCAAACACAAATGGAAATATTGAGAAAGCAACTGTCACAAACCAATATAAAAGTGCTCACATAGAAAAAGACACCCATTATCTCACAACCGCACATGCACCATTACAACACAAAGCAATCAACATAATACCCCAGTCAGTAGCAATAAAAAATAAATCATTCAAAATCATACAGGAACACACCTTCCATGATTTAGAAATATTGACATGTAATGTAAGTTTTCCACAAGTATCATACGACCAAACATCCTCTGATAAATGCATACAAAGTCAAAGTACAACAAGCATAAACAGATATACCATTTTACATTCACTAATAAACATATAATAACATATACATCACAACACAAACACAAAAATAGTGTAATAACCCTATACCCCACCTCAGTATGTAAATACACACAGAGCAACAAATACAAATAATGAACAAAATCTCAACTATTCTTACAGAGCAAGAAAACACCATTATTGTTATGTACCCCAATATAGGCGGAAATATCTAAATTGCCTTTCACCTACATTTGTACCTACCTTACTCTGTATAGCGGTTCTAGCATTGACCTTTTACCCAGTTATGTGCTGAATAAATGTCAATCTGTTTCCTTGAAACAAGCCTCATTTATTATGCATGAGGATTCTGAGAAAAGTTCCATGCATATGACGTGCATAGTGGGATTAACATACTCTTTATAAAAGTCAAGGACATCTTCATCCTAGAGTGAAAGAACCACTTTGCATAATTGGAGGTATTAATTTAGGCTCATTTACATAGTCATACTCAAAACACATTGATTGTGTAAGAAACCCTGAGCTATCTTTATGGTATAAAAGAACCATACCTACCCTATCTAGACAGAGTAAAAGCTTCCACGCTGATACGAGACACTGAGGTCCCTGCACGCAGAAGCTCCAGCATGCAGTGGTCTGACATCCCTTGCGGGGTGACCAACTCGAGACCAACATGGGGTCCTTTTTTCTCTCCCATCAGATAATGAGTTTGGCTCTTTCCTAGGGGATTCTTTGCTTTACACCCACATACATGCTAGGTACACTTAGGTACACTTAGATAGGGTCCGTATAGTAGGAGTACGCTTGATTACCGTCATGTCTATATGCCTGTATATATATATGAACTAGCACCACAGTAGAATTCTACCCTTTATTCACTTTGTTGGTCCTATACATCTGTTTCTGTCTAATGCTTTTCGCTCTAAACCTGTTTTACACTAAAATGACTCTGGTGCAATAAATGCTTATTGAAAACGTCCCCATTGTTTATTCTGTGTATCTCTCTGAGATGTAGGGGCATATGTAGGTAGGCGTTTGCGATTTGCAAACGCCGAAATTCGCCGAATTTTGGCGTTTGCGAATTGCAAATGCCCCTTTGGTATCTAGGTGGCACTTAGCAAAATAAGGAATCGCAAAAATTGCGATTCCTTATTTTGCTTATAGCATTTAAGGAATTGCAATTTTGCGATTCCTTAAATGCTATGTAGGGGTGCCTTAAAAATTGCGATTTTGGCATAAGGAATCGCAAAATACCACCTACTTCAAGTAGATGATATTTTGCAATTTCCTGTAAATATGCATTTAAAAAAAAATTCAAAGTGCCATGTGGCGCACAGACATCATGTCTGTGCGCCACATGTACTTACAGGCACATTCCAGGGGTGCAACAGGTGTCCTTTGGACACCCTGGCACCCTTGGAATTGCGATTCTCAAATTAATTGCGATTTTCACACAGAAAATCGCAATTTGAGAATGTATCCCCATTCATTCCTATGGGCCTTTTGGCCGATAGGAATGAATGGGACACTCATTCCTTAATTGTGATTCGCAATTTGCTAATCGCAAATAAGGAATGTTAGAGATTTGCAAAAAAATTGCGAATTATTACCTACATTCCATTTTGCTATTCTCAAATAGCGATTCCTTAAAAATTGCTATTTGAGAATCGCAAAATGGAAATTACCTACATGTGCCCCTAAGTGAGCACATTTGACTGTGCAAAAAGTGCTGTACTGTTTCCACGATCCCTGATGGATCAAGGGTTGTCATGTTCGATAGTTGTCAGAAACTATTTGCTCCTTGGTAAGGTTAGGGGGCTTATAGTGACACTGTGAGCTAGCTGGTCTAAAGGCTAACATATCCTTTGGAGTGTGGACTGGACACAATCCCTTAGTTTATATTGTCTAAACGCACAGACCCTATGTATTATTAGGAACTACACATTATTTTGCAAAGTAGCATGCAGCACCATTATAAATCTATTCTCTGCTTTTAAAAAATACTCTCACAAAAAACAGTAGAGCCAAAACAACTTGTTACGAAAAAAAGATTTGTCTCATTTTCTCATATTATAGTAAATATCTGTATTCATCATTCTGATAGTTAGAATAATCAAAACTAATGTCAATAGCAGTACCATTGGATCATTATATCAGTGATCTTATGAGTGATGCCCTCAATTATGTCATTTGAGATGTCATTAGAGATGTCACCAATGAATTAGTTTAACATGTCATGACTGGTGTCATATGTGAAGTCATATGCCGTGTATAATGGGGTTGGAAGTTATTGTTAGTTTACCTATTCATAAGTGGTGAACTTTAGGGGTTTTTAGGTTTTGTATTGTATGTGGAAAGTCTTATTAGCTGTGGTATTTCAGTGAGCTTATAAGGTTCATTTACACATAGGTAAGGTTTTATTAATCAACTTTTACGATAACTTCATTTTAACCTTTGCTTTTTGAGTGAATGTTTTTTTTAAATCATATACCACATTCAGCTATTCCCATTATTAACCTCCTATTCATACTGACCCCCCACTGCACACAGTCTAAAGCCATGCTCCTCAGATGATGGTTATAGGATTGGCCATGGTGATTGGCTACAACAGGAGTAGGAAGAGTTGGCCTTCCAACACTGTGGGAACGGCCAAGCCTATTTTTAAAAATGTATTCTTTGGGGCTGTCATTTGGGACCCTCCCATCTGGACCCGGGGGGACAGGGGATGCAACACTTTCCCTATGTTTATTCATGACTCAGGGACCAAAGCACAGTGTCCCATTATCGAGGCTGCAACATATTTGTCTCTGTTAGGTCATTTGAGATGTCAACAGTGATACAACCAGTTTTGTAATCTAACATGTCATGAGTGCTGTGATAAGTGAGGTCATACGCATTGCCTGATGGAGGAGCAAGTCAATTAACTAAACTAAGGGAGTTTCTTTTAGAAGAACTGCCCCATACGGCATGGGGCAGTTCTTCTAAAAGAAACTCCCTTACACTGGGAAGCAGATGAAGATATTCGGATACAAGACTAAATAGTCTACCTCTCCAGGCGCAGAAATTATACGAACCCCTTCCGGGTTGGAATTATCACCAGAACTAAGAGACTACATGAAACTGACCTCAGCCCTGAAGAGGTCGCAGGGTAATCCCCTGTAACAGCAATGAAACACGTGTTGGCTAAGAAGGCATAAGATCTTGAATTATAAACATCTGAAAATACAAAGACAAGCATCATTGTGATATTTTATGAAACTTTATGTGTTTACTTTTAAACGTGTGCAGATGATTTGTATATGTACTATATTACCAACTAAGTTTCTGACAGAAGAGACCAACATAAATGGAAAATTGATTGCACTCTACTTCAAACAAGGGGAGATGGAAAGTTTGAATTGCAATGTATTACCAACAGAGGTGCCCACAGAAGAGCACAATGATTATTGAACGCTTACTGCACTTTTCCGCCACCAGAGATGCCCACAGAGGAGAATGATAGTGTCATAGCCCTTCCTGAGTGTATACCTACACTTCGGAAGAACAAGTTATGCAAAAGGCACACACATATTGACATCTTAAAAAAATACATAGAGCAATGCACACCTTCTTTTTTACAGTTATTATCGAGATGACAACTGCATAACTATTCGAGGATGACTAACATTCTGGAATTTTTGCACACAATGAATACATGTAACTGCAACATCAGTGTGTTGGAAACAAATACAATGGCTGCGAAGCTGCTGCCGTTCCTCAAGTCGTTATATAAATTCCCCCTTAATTGAGATACTTTTACTTAAAATGCACAAAGGTGAGAGGTGTGGCTTTACATTTGGAATTACATGTACAATCGTACCATGCTAGTTTCATGATACTCCGAACAGAGGTCCTCAGAGAAGAGTACAATGTAGATGAAAACCTGCAGTTAAGCTTTGTTATCAACAGATGCCCTCACAGAGGAGTGTAACAAAGCCACAGATAAAGAGATGCAGTTGTGCTGTAAACTAACAGAGGTCATTCAGAACAGTGCAATGGAGATGGAAAACTGGAGGTACACAATACAAACAGAGGCCCTCCTAGAATAATGTGATGTAGAAGAACCACCAACTGCACTCGATAAGCAATGGAGATTCTCACAGAAGAGTACAAGGACATGGAACGCTGCAATTGTGATATGCCACCAACAGTGTGTAGGAGAGTAGGGTCTGCAATCCTATGATCACCCAGATTTTTGCTTTTTGCTTCACTGGTTTACGACTTTCCCTGGCTGTGGGCCTGCTAATCAGACCCACAGCCTAGCTGTTCTCTCTACTCCAAATTGTACCCAGGTACTGAATTGGCACTGGGCCCTCTCTTGTGTCCCTGTAACCAGGGCAGAGGTGTACCCAAAAGTCTCCCAGGGGCTGCAGCATGTATTATGCCACCCCTGAGTTGACTAACTAAACCAGACACAACTGGCTGCTTGACAGCTGGGGCAAGGTGGTGTAATCACCCTTTGCTTTAGATATAGTATTCCTATATCTAAACCTAAAATGGACACATATATTCCTATCAGTCACTCCTATGGCAGGCCTTAACAATCCTGAAGGCAGAGTGCGTGGAATAATGTGAAATGGTGCTCTGGCATGAGCTGAGCCCGTTTGCAGCTTGCGGAACCAAGTCCTAATAGCTGTTCCATGATAACGCTATACCATATACTCTTAAGTGCATTATGTACCTCGCGGTCATATGCTAACTTTGGTATAACATTATCAAAACATGTCGAGTAAGGTGTCATACGAATTGGAATACTAACCCCTCGCCAATTCTGGCGACGGGGTTAGCATTCCACCCTTCTAGAGGGACACGACATGTTGGTAACCTGTAACCCCGGTTAAAGTCAGACATAGCCTCAGCTCCACAAGATGGATGCTGCCACCGAGACACAAGTCTGCCCTCCTGCTGCTGGGAGTCCTCCCAGCGCGGGAGGCAAGGACAAAGGGTTTCCTGCCAGGGGCGGTGCCAGCACCGTCCCAGACAGGATTTTGTGTATTCTAGGTAGGCAGGGCTTTAGAGGAAGGTGACTGCAAGTGGCACCCCGGTGCTCACTGTGCATATGCCGGCTTGAACCAGTTCCAGGGGCACACCAGCCCCTGAGCTGGGGAAAGCCCGGCATGGGAGAGGGGTGTAACCACCCCCTTCGTAGTCCCACCCATAGGGCAGGACTTAGTCGCGTGCCAGCCCCCTTTTGCAGGATAAAGGTAGGAGCAGGCCCCCTTCCAAATTAGATCATCTTTGAATCCTGAACCGACTTTCCACGAAAGGAACTCAAGACTCTTCTCAAGATTTCTCCCTTGTGACTAAGGAGTAGTCACCCTGCAGCAGCAGGCACCATCCAAGCATCGCGGTCTGCTGTAAGTCTCTCCTCCGGATCAAGACTGCCCAGCTCGACGAGAACCGGCTTCCCTGGCACCTCTGACCTCTACCTGCATCTTCAGCCCAGCTGAGACCCGTGGGTGTGACGAGACCTCGAGGGACCGGCCATCTTCAAGACTGCACGACGCTTGCCCAGCACGACTCCTGAGTGACCCTCGACCGAGTGCTTTGGGGTAAGAGAAGCCCCAACCCTGAGCAGCTCCAGCACCGAAGTTCAGCCCCCTTGCATCCACGAGATCTGCGTGGGGCCCTTCTGCTCTTTGCTGCTCACCGCGTTGTCCAGGTCACTTGCCCGTTGGCTAGTGGCCCTCTGACGACGAACTTCGACGACAAACACCACTGGTCTGGTTGCTCCAGACTGGCCCTTGCTCCCCTCCAACAGAGGAGCACCCTGGACCCTCCTGGTCCACTCCAGACGCCATTTTAAGTCCACCGCGTGGGCTTGCATTTGCCAAGACTTGTTGCCCCAATCCTGGGTCCAGCGACGTCGACAGCAGATATCTTCGTGGGACAGCTCACACCTCCATCCTGGTTGCCGACAACGCCTCCTGGTCCGAGAGACTGCAGAGCCCAGCGGCGCCCACTCACCTGGTTGAGGTGACTTCGCCCGGTGCCACTCTGGTGCCCACCTAAATCACTGGCTAGTGATTCAGAACTTGGTCCCCTCTGCTTACAGGTCTTCCTCTTCCCCGATCCAGGCTTGGATCCCCACGAACTTCTTCACTGGTCGCCTGCCAGCAGCTTCTTCCTTCAGGCTCCTGGTTCATCAACGAAGAAACCCGACGACATTTGAACCCTATGCAGCCGCAGCCCCTGGGCTAGGTAAACCGAGTACTCCGGTGCTCCAGCGTAGGCCAACTCTCTAAGTGTCTAGATCCACTTTCGTTTTTGACCTACCTAGTCGGGTTCGCCCGAAAACACTAACTTTGCTTTTACTAGCCTCCATAGACTTTTTCCCGCCTTACGCGTGAGAGTTCCCACTCTGCACACGACGTCCCTAGGCCTCCTGCTTGTAATCTAAAGGTTCAGTAGTCCAGTCATAGCGATCCTAAAGCCTATGAGAATAGTTACTTACCTGCTAGTATTTCGCATTCCACTTGTATAGTATATGGTTTTTCGTGCCCCTCGGGCATTTGTGTAAATTGTGCGACTTTAAGTATTTCTTTAAGAGTTTTGTTGTGTGCTTAGCTCCCTGTCTCATAAAGAGCCAGGGTAGTCTTGTTATAAATAAATATACTTTATTTTTCATAACAACTTGTGTGGTGTCCTTTCACTTGGTGTTCAAGGGGTAAATGTGATGGTAAAACAGCTGGCTTAACACGCCCTCTAGAGTTTAGCCTAAAGACTGCACGTGTCCATGCTACTAGGATAGCTGGTCTATCAGGTTGACTTACAACCAAACATCAATAAGGGTTGTTTGGACTGATACAAAGTGTTCACTAGAATAGTGAACATTATATATCAGGCCAACTTCTCACATTGGTGAGCAGCGGTTGGGATTTGAGCTTGCTGTTGTTTTGCCACACGTATCCTAAGAATATCATTTGAAAGATCACATAAGTACTAAGGTACATATAACTTAGCTTAGAATACTCTGAGTTCTACTGAACCAGCTGTTGTAGCTCCTAGGACTTAGCACACCCTAAACTACAACTCTTAGCAAGGGATCAGTAGGCAAACAAATAGTGTAGGTAAGTGCACCACTTGAACCTCACTAGAAAAGCATGTCTACCCATGGAGAGTCTTCAGATTCTCCCCTAGTGGCTAGTGACCCTCCACAGGTCAACTCAAGATATGCAGCTCTCAATTTCCAGGAGTTGAGACACTTGTGTACCTCCAGGAAATTGAAACAGGGGTCTAACCCCACCACTCCCTTTCTGTTAGGTCTCTTAGAGACATATGATGCTAGGAAAGCCTCTCATACAGATGGGAGTATGCCAGCCTTAGAGGGTGCCCTTGGTGATCCAGACCTCCTTGACACTGAAAATGCAGTTGAGGAGGCGGAAGAAGAGGACCTCTCTGGGGATGAGGCAGACAAGAGGGCTGAGTTAGTCAGCAGACTTACTAGGGCCAACTTAGACCTATTTAGGGAAGGAGCTGGGGGACCCCCAGTGCTGACCCGAATGAGGCCTAACCTTGGAGTTAGAAGAGATAGATCTCATTCTAGGGACTCCAATAGATCTCTGCACTCTAATGCCTCTTCTTAGAGGAGAAGGAATTCTCCCCAGAGGAGATTGACTTCCCCTCAGAGAAGAGAGCATGAAGCAAGGATGAAACGGGCTAATCTGAGGATTGAAAGGGAAGAACTTGCCCTGGCCAAAGAGAAGCTTGCCTTTGCTAGAGAGCAGCAGATGAGTGGGGTAGTCCCCACTGGTGGCAGCAATCTCCCAAGAGATAAAGAAAGGGGTTTAGATACTAAGCACCTGAGTAAGATAGTGCCCCCCTTTAAACAAGGGGATGACATCCATAAGTGGATGGCTGCTTTGGAGAGGGCCTGCACTGTCCAGTGCATCCCCCAAAGTCAGTGGGCAGCTATACTGTGGCTCTCCTTTGAAGGCAAAGGTAGAGATAAGCTCCTCACTACTAGAGTTGAGGATGCTAACAATTACCAAGTCCTGAAAAATACACTGGTTGATGGGTTTGGCTTAACCACTGAGCAGTACAGGTTGCTGTTCAGGGATACCCAGAAAATTCAGTCTCAGGATTGGTCTGACTTTGTGGATTGTGCCACTAAGGCTTTGGAAGGCTGGTTGCTGGGCAGTAAGGTTACTGATTATACAGGGTTGTACAATCTGATCATGAGAGAGCAGATTTTAAATAACTGTCAGAACCAGTTGTTGCATCAGCACCTTGTGGACTCAGATCTGACCTCTCCCCAAGAATTGGGAAAGAAGGCAGACAGATGGGTCAGAACAAGGGTCAAGCAGAACCAGACTCAGAACCAGGGTGGTCAGAAGAAAGCAGACCAAAAGGGTAGTAACAAGAGTGAACAAAATGACCAGAAGTCTTCAACAGGTCCCCAACAAACCAAAGAGGGTGGGGGTCAGGCTTCACAGCAGAAAAAGAAGACTCAAGAAGGCCAGTCAAAAAGGTGGTGCCAGTACTGTAAAAGTAAGTCTCACTGGTTTAGTGAGTGTACCAAAAGAGGAGGGCAAACTCCTACCACTACAGCCCCTAAGGCAACTGCACCCCCTAGTACAGTCAGTAGTGGTAGTGCACCTCCCAAGGGAATAGTTGGGTTAACCTTGGGAACTGAGGGGTCTGACAACTTAGTTGGCACACTCACTCAGGCTGTCCTTGTCTGTACAGGGGATATGGATATGTCCCCTGATGTCAGTCCCAATACTTTGGGCAAATACAGGCAGACACCTTTAATAAATGGCAAGATGGCTCAGGCCTATAGGTACACTTGTGCCAGTGTCACCATGGTGACACCTAACTTTGTGGACCCTGGACAGATCATGCCAGGTACAGATTTCCTGGTGACCAATAGAGCAACGTCACTACCAGTCATAGTATGGCGATTGTTGCTTTCTCCTGGGGAGGGGTAAGTGGCCAAAAGAAAGTTTTGGTTAGTTCAGACCTCCCAGTGGATTGTTTGTTGGGCAATGATTTGGAGTCATCACTATGGTCAGAAGTGGAGCAGAGGACTCACATGGAAATGTTAGGCTTGCCAGCACATGTGCTTGCTGTGACTAGGTCACAGGCCAGAAGATGCCCCACTGAACAGGTGCTGGATCCTGGAACAATGGACCAGACACCTTCCAAGAAGAAGAGCAGTAGGGTTAAGGCATTGCCTTCCCCCTTGCCCCAGGTTGAGGATCAAGTCTCTGAGGAGGCTGACCTGAAAGAGCTGAGGGAAACTGAGCCTAAAGAGCTTGAACTTGATCAAGTTGAGTTTCTGGGCTCAGGGGGACCCTCCAGAGAAGACCTGGGGAAGGCACAGTTAGACTGCCCTTCCTTGAACCCCTCAGACAGCAGGCTGCTGCTGAGGCTGCAGGGAACGCCACAGTTGCCCACAAGGTATACTGGGAAGATGGACTCTTATACTCTGAGTCAAGAGACCCCAAGCCTGGTGCAACCAGGAGGCTGGTCATCCCCTTGTCTCAGAGGGGTTTCCTTCTCACCTTGGCCCATGAGATTCCCCTTGCAGGTCACTTAGGCCAGACAAAGACTTGGGACAGACTTGTCTCACACTTTCACTGGCCTCACATGAATGAGAATACCAAGGAGTTTTGTCGCTCCTGTGTCACTTGCCAAGCCAGTGGTAAGTCAGGTGGCACAACAAAGGCCCCCCTCATACCACTACCTGTGGTGGGGGTTCCCTTTGAAAGAGTGGGGATTGACATTGTTGGTCCAATGGAACCCCAGACAGCATCAGGGCACAAGTTTATACTGGTGGTGGTGGACCATGCCATCAGGTATCCTGAAGCTATTCCACTTAGGACCACTACAGCACCTGTAGTGGCAAGAGCCCTAGTTGGAGTGTTCTCCAGAGTGGGCTTCCCTAAGGAGGTTGTTTCTGACAGAGGTGCAAACTTCATGTCAGGATATCTGACTGCAATGTGGAAGGAATGTGGTGTCAACTACAAGTTCACCACACCCTATCATCCACAGTGCAATGGGCTTGTTGAAAGATTCAACAGGACCCTCAAAGGGATGATTCATGGACTACCTGAAAAGCTCAGGCATAGATGGGATGTCCTGATACCCTGCCTCTTGTTTGCTTACAGAGAGGTCCCACAGAAGGGGGTTGGCTACAGCCCTTTTGAACTTCTGTATGGGCATCCTGTAAGAGGACCCCTGTGTTTGGTGAAGGAAGGATGGGAGAGACCTCTCAAAAAGCCTGCAACCAACATAGTGGACTATGTACTTGGTCTCCGCTCCAGGATGGCTGAATACATGGAGAAGGCATCTAAAAACCTTGAGGCCAGCCAAGAACTCCAAAAAGCTTGGCATGACCAGAAGGCTGTCCTGACTGTGTACAAGCCTGGACAGAAAGTGTGGGTGCTGGAGCCAGTGGCCCCAGCAGCACTCAAAGACAAATGGTCTGGGCCCCACACCATCATTGAGCAAAAGGGAGAGGTCACCTACCTGGTGGACCTTGGAACTCCCAGGAGCCCCCTCAGGGTGCTCCATGTGAACAGGCTCAAGGCATATGTCGACAGGAAGGACATGAGCTTGATCATGGCCACAGATGAGGGACAGGAGGAAGAGAGTGACCCTCTCCCAGACCTGCTCACTCAGAATCCTGATGATGGATCAGTAGATGGTGTTGTCTTTTGTGGCAGCCTCTCTGAACCTCAGCAACAGGATTGTAGACAAGTTCTGCAATCCTTTAGACATATGTTCTCTCTGACACCCAGCCAAACTGATTGGTGTGCCCATGAAGTTGACACTGGAGACAGTCTGCCTGTTAAGAGTAAAATCTACAGACAGCCTGATCATGTCAGAGACTGCATCAAGACAGAAGTGCAGAAAAAGTTGGAGCTGGGAGTCATTGAGCCCTCAGATAGCCCTTGGGCTAGCCCAGTAGTTCTAGTGCCAAAGCCTCACACCCAGGGTGGTAAGAAAGAGATGAGGTTTTGCATAGACTACAGAGGCCTCAATGCAGTCACTAAGACTGATGCCCCCCAATACCAAGAGCAGATGAACTTATAGATAGATTGGCTTCTGCCAACTACTTAAGTACATTTGACCTGACAGCTGGGTATTGGCAAATCAGGTTAGCTGAGGAGGCCAAGCCCAAGACAGCATTTTCTACCCCTGGTGGGCATTATCAATTTGTGGTAATGCCCTTTCGTTTGAAAAATGCACCTGCCACCTTCCACAGGCTGGTGAATCAAGTTCTCACTGGGTTGGATAACTTCTGTGCAGCATATCTTGATGATATAGCTGTCTTTAGTTCCACCTGGGAGGATCACCTGGTCCACCTGAGGAAAGTGTTAGAGGCACTGCAAAAGGCAGGTCTCACTATCAAGGCCACTAAGTGCCAGATAGGGCAGACACAGGTTGTATACCTGGGCCACCTTGTAGGTGGAGGCCAGGTTCAACCCTTGCAGAGCAAGATACAGGCCATCAAGGACTGGGCTCCTCCAACCACCCAGACTCAGGTTCGAGCTTTCTTGGGCCTGACTGGTTACTATAGGAAATTTGTCAAGAATTATGGGTCCATTGTGACTCCACTTAATGACCTGACAAGTAAAAAGATGCCAAAGAAAGTTCAGTGGACAGCAAGCTGTCAGAAAGCATTTGATGACCTAAAGCAGGCCATGTGCACAGCACCTATCCTAAAGAGTCCAGACTACTCCAAGACCTTCATTGTCCAAACAGATGCTTCTGAGTTGGGTGTGGGAGCTGTTCTATCTCAGCTGAATTTTGATGGTAACGACCAGCCCATTGCTTTTATTAGCAGAAGGCTGACCCCCAGAGAGAAAAAATGGTCAGCTATTGAGAGGGAGGCCTTTGCTGTGGTGTGGGCCCTGAAAAAGTTGAGGTCATACTTGTTTGGCACTCACTTTAAAATTCAGACCGACCATAAGCCCCTCTTATGGCTAAATCAGATGAAGGGTGAAAACCCCAAACTACTTAGGTGGTCCATTTCCCTACAGGGGATGGATTTTACAGTGGAGCATAGACTTTGGTACTGATCATGGCAATGCTGATGGGCTCTCCAGGTATTTCCACTTAGAGCAAGAAGACTCACCTGGTCAAGGTTAGCTTATTGTCCCAAAGTTGGGGGGGGGGGGCATGTAGGAGAGTAGGGTCTGCAATCCTATGATCACCCAGATTTTTGCTTTTTGCTTCACTGGTTTACGACTTTCCCTGGCTGTGGGCCTGCTAATCAGACCCACAGCCTAGCTGTTCTCTCTACTCCAAATTGTACCCAGGTACTGAATTGGCACTGGGCCCTCTCTTGTGTCCCTGTAACCAGGGCAGAGGTGTACCCAGAAGTCTCCCAGGGGCTGCAGCATGTATTATGCCACCCCTGAGTTGACTAACTAAACCAGACACAACTGGCTGCTTGACAGCTGGGGCAAGGTGGTGTAATCACCCTTTGCTTTAGATATAGTATTCCTATATCTAAACCTAAAATGGACACATATATTCCTATCAGTCACTCCTATGGCAGGCCTTAACAATCCTGAAGGCAGAGTGCGTGGAATAATGTGAAATGGTGCTCTGGCATGAGCTGAGCCCGTTTGCAGCTTGCGGAACCAAGTCCTAATAGCTGTTCCATGATAACGCTATACCATATACTCTTAAGTGCATTATGTACCTCGCGGTCATATGCTAACTTTGGTATAACATTATCAAAACATGTCGAGTAAGGTGTCATACGAATTGGAATACTAACCCCTCGCCAATTCTGGCGACGGGGTTAGCATTCCACCCTTCTAGAGGGACACGACATGTTGGTAACCTGTAACCCCGGTTAAAGTCAGACATAGCCTCAGCTCCACAAGATGGATGCTGCCACCGAGACACAAGTCTGCCCTCCTGCTGCTGGGAGTCCTCCCAGCGCGGGAGGCAAGGACAAAGGGTTTCCTGCCAGGGGCGGTGCCAGCACCGTCCCAGACAGGATTTTGTGTATTCTAGGTAGGCAGGGCTTTAGAGGAAGGAGACTGCAAGTGGCACCCCGGTGCTCACTGTGCATATGCCGGCTTGAACCAGTTCCAGGGGCACGCCAGCCCCTGAGCTGGGGAAAGCCCGGCATGGGAGAGGGGTGTAACCACCCCCCTTCCTAGTCCCACCCATAGGGCAGGACTTAGTCGCGTGCCAGCCCCCTTTTGCCGGATAAAGGTAGGAGCAGGCCCCCTTCCAAATTAGATCATCTTTGAATCCTGAACCGACTTTCCACGAAAGGAACTCAAGACTCTTCTCAAGATTTCTCCCTTGTGACTAAGGAGTAGTCACCCTGCAGCAGCAGGCACCATCCAAGCATCGCGGTCTGCTGTAAGTCTCTCCTCCGGATCAAGACTGCCCAGCTCGACGAGAACCAGCTTCCCTGACACCTCTGACCTCTACCTGCATCTTCAGCCCAGCTGAGACCCGTGGGTGTGACGAGACCTCGAGGGACCGGCCATCTTCAAGACTGCACGACGCTTGCCCAGCACGACTCCCGAGTGACCCTCGACCGAGTGCTTTGGGGTAAGAGAAGCCCCAACCCTGAGCAGCTCCAGCACCGAAATTCAGCCCCCTTGCATCCACAAGATCTGCGTGGGGCCCTTCTGCTCTTTGCTGCTCACCGCGTTGTCCAGGTCACTTGCCCGTTGGCTAGTGGCCCTCTGACGACGAACTTCGACGACAAACACCGCTGGTCTGGTTGCTCCCGACTGGCCCTTGCTCCCCTCCAACAGAGGAGCACCCTGGACCCTCCTGGTCCACTCCAGACGCCATTTTAAGTCCACCGCGTGGGCTTGCATTTGCCAAGACTTGTTGCCCCAATCCTGGGTCCAGCGACGTCGACAGCAGATATCTTCGTGGGACAGCTCGCACCTCCATCCTGGTCGCCGACAACGCCTCCTGGTCCGAGAGACTGCAGAGCCCAGCGGCGCCCACTCACCTGGTCGAGGTGACTTCGCCCGGTGCCACTCTGGTGCCCACCTAAATCACTGGCTAGTGATTCAGAACTTGGTCCCCTCTGCTTACAGGTCTTCCTCTTCCCCGATCCAGGCTTGGATCCCCACGAACTTCTTCACTGGTCGCCTGCCAGCAACTTCTTCCTTCAGGCTCCTGGTTCATCAACGCAGAAACCCGATGACATTTGAACCCTATGCAGCCGCAGCCCCTGGGCTAGGTAAACCGAGTACTCCGGTGTTCCAGCGTAGGCCGACTCTCTAAGTGTCTAGATCCACTTTCGTTTTTTACCTACCTAGTCGGGTTCGCCCGAAAACACTAACTTTGCTTTTACTAGCCTCCATAGACTTTTTCCCGCCTTACGCGTGAGAGTTCCCACTCTGCACACGACGTCCCTAGGCCTCCTGCTTGTAATCTAAAGGTTCAGTAGTCCAGTCCTAGCGATCCTAAAGCCTATGAGAATAGTTACTTACCTGCTAGTATTTCGCATTCCACTTGTATAGTATATGGTTTTTCGTGCCCCTCGGGCATTTGTGTAAATTGTGCGACTTTAAGTATTTCTTTAAGAGTTTTGTTGTGTGCTTAGCTCCCTGTCTCATAAAGAGCCAGGGTAGTCTTGTTATAAATAAATATACTTTATTTTTCATAACAACTTGTGTGGTGTCCTTTCACTTGGTGTTCAAGGGGTAAATGTGATGGTAAAACAGCTGGCTTAACAGGCCCTCTAGAGTTTAGCCTAAAGACTGCACGTGTCCATGCTACCAGGATAGCTGGTCTATCAGGTTAACTTACAACCAAACATCAATAAGGGTTGTTTGGACTGATACAAAGTGTTCACTAGAATAGTGAACATTATATATCAGGCCAACTTCTCACACAGTGGTCCTCACAGAAGAGTTCCAATGTGTCATAGCCCTTCCTGCATGTATTATTACATTATGGTAGAGCAAATTACTCAAAAGGTTCACAGCGTGTCATCTTGAGAAATGCAATAAGAACTGCTTTGCACCTAGGTCCAAGTTTTCCTCTAATAGTGCAATATACTAACATATTCACTCACTTTTGCCATAGACTGAACTCCTCCATTAAACTTTTCCTTTTATTTTAGGAATTAGGATGTGTGCCTCAATGCAGGATGGCAGCTGCACAACTCTTCCAGAATGACTATGATGTCTGAAAGAGTTTTTGCACACAATGAATTGATGTACACAATGAATACTTGTAACAGCAAAAACATTGTATCGGAAAGAAACACATAGGCTGCAGTTCTTCAAGTCGTTTATAGAGGTCTCTCTCATTCAAGATAGAATTACTTGAAATGTAAATCATAAAGCTGATGGGATGTGGCTTCAACTTAGTAAGTACTAATTTGTATATACACTCTTACTACTTTAAAGAGTTGTGCTAGTTAGAAAGCTGTAGTTGCACTATTCTACCAACAGAAGTCCTCACAGAAAAGGACAAGCCTATTGCGCTCTACTACCATCAGGTGTCCTCACAGGAGAGTACAATGGAGAAGGAACTTGAAAGCTGCAGTTTTACTATACTACCAATAGAAGCCCTCACAGCAGAGTGCAATGGAGATGGAAAACTGCAATTGCACTATGCCACAAACTGATGTCCTCACAAAGAATGGAATGAAAATGGAAAGCTGAGGTATACAGAGGTCGGCACAGAAGAGAACAATATATATAGAAAAAGTGGGAAACATCCTTCACAATGCAGGCATTGCATCTCAATGCCTTTACATCGCAGGCATTACAAAGCAAATTGTTACAACGACTTGCGCTGGATGGCGCTCTAACCTAACAAATAGTATGATTTACTATTCCAACAACTTCCCTACTGTATGTAGACTGGAGTTGGAATAGTAAATCATACTATTCCTAAGTCCAGCGCCCTCCAGCGAAAGTCAAGGTAACAACTTGCGTTGTAACAAACGCAATGTAAAGTACCGCGTTGTAAATGTATGCGTAGTAACGTCATACATTCAGAAAATGTATTGCACACTACTTTCAGCAGAGGTCCTCACAGAAGAGTACAATGAAGATGGAGATGGAAATCTTCAACTGCACTGTATTATCAACAGATGTCCTCACAGAAGAAGAGTGCACTGATGATGGAAAGCTTGCTGCGCTTCTCTGCCAACAGAGGTGCTCACAGAAGAGAATAATGGTGCCATGGCCCCAGATGGGTGTATACTTACACTTTGGAAGAACGAGTTATGCAAAGGCACTCACACATTGACATCTTAAGAGAATACATAGAGCACTGAGTACCTTCCTTTCTTTTTAGGAATTAAGATGTGCTCCCAATCAAGAACTGCTCCAGGATGACTAACATTCAGGAATTTTTGCACACAATAAATATATATAACTGCAAAAACAGTGTATCAGATACAAATATATTGGCTGCAAAGCTGCAACAGTTCCTCAAGCAGTTATTAACTCACTTCAAGCCGAGGACATTACGGTTACGTCCTTTGCTGTGGCACTGGTGTGCAGAGTACATAACTGTTATGTCCTCGGCACACAACTGACAAATTCCTCTGCTGTAAGCAGCAGAGAGATTTCCTTTTCATTTTTCTGTCTCGTGAGGTGGGGAAGAGCTTCCCCAACCTACAGAGGCATTTTTTTCTCGATGTAATGACGATTGCACACATGGCATGTTGATGACATCACATCGAAAGTGAAACTGAAATGAGCCAATCAGCTCATTTCAGTTTCACTGGCTCAGTACTCGTGGGGCTAACTCAGCCCTCCACCCCCCGCCCCCCCAAGACCCTAAACACAGAGACACCTTAAGGATTTTGGGGCCCTGGGCCAAATGTTTTTTGGGGGGCCCTGTTCAGAACAGCTTTGAATTTCTGATTCAGTTCCCGCACTTTCATCTCTCTTTGACCATGTCACTGACAGTGCACAGGCACACTGGTCCAAATTCTAAATGAGTGTATGTCTAATATTCAGGGCTAAACACATTTCTCTGCAAAATGTTTGTAATAGTCTCTCACACATCACCCACATTAAAAACACATTAAAGGAAGGTGGTTTAAAAAAAAATCTGTTTAAGAACTGTTCAAGGTGATTGAGGCAATACTCTCTGCAGAACAGAGCTGGCTCTATCAGGGGGCCCCTTGAAAGATTGGGGCCCTGGGCCAGAGCTCACTTTGCCCATGCCTTAAAACATCTCTGCCTAAACACACCGGAGAGCTATCTTCGCTTGGGGATCGCCGCAGGAGGCGGATCCCCAAGCAGGGATCCAGCACTAGACACCAGGGAGGGGGAGCGACCACTTGGGCAAGGGCCTTTGCTCTCGCCAACTATTTTGGGCACTTACAGTCTTTATGGCCCCCTGGAGGGCATATGGGGAAAATAGCCCCGGATCTGTCCCCCGGTGGGGCAGAAAGAACACTAGGCACCAGGTATTCTTTTTATTTGCAATGTAGGGGTTGGGGCTGCCCAAAAAGGGCATACCAATGTTCCCAAAACTCTGAAAAACAAAAGGGACAATCTTTCTGCCCCTCCCGGGGGGCATTTGGGTGCAATAGCCCCCGATCTGCCCACCCGGGGGGAGGGGGGGGGCAGACAGCCCACTTGGAACCAGGGCAAAGTTTTAATTTTAATTTAGGGGTGGGGGCTGCATACCAATGCCCCCACCCCCCAAAAAAATAGCCACAGTCTCTCTGCCCCCCCTAAGAAACCGATGGGGTAATAGTCCCGATCAGCCACGTTGGGGGCAGAAAATCCATTAGGAACCAGAGTTTTAAAAAAAAAAGTAAATTTAGGGGTGTGGGCTGCCCTGAAGGGGCATTGCAATGCCCCGAACCACAAATATGCACAGTCTTTCTGTCCCCCCAGTGGGTAGAAAGCCCACTTGGAACAAGGGGTTACATTTTAATGAACATTTAGGAGTGGGGGCTGCCCAGATTGGGCATAGCAATGACCTACCACCCCTGAAAAAAATAGCCACACTCTTCCTGTCCCCCCTGGGCTGTAAGATGGGGGCAATAATCCCCAATCTTCCCCCCAAGGGGGCAGAAAGCCCACTAAACAGCAGGGAGTATTTTCTTTAGCCAGAGTAGAGTTGAGAGCTGCCCAGAATGGGCATGCCAATGCCCCCACCCCACTCAAAAACAGAAAGCCCACTACACACCAGCAATATGTCCCTTAGGCAAGGGTCGCTCCCCTTATTTTTCGCAAACACATTTTGGCCGTTTTCTTCCCCCTTTTGGGGTAGATCAGTGATATTTTTAGGCTCATAAATCACTAGACACAAGCAAATGTTTCTGTGTGTGTGTGAACTGGAGTTCGGCTGACGGTCTGTGTGTACTGGCAGTTGGCTAGCTGTGTGTGAACCTGCATTTGCTGGCAGTATGTGTGGAATTGTGCTTAGCTGGTAGTGTGTGGACTACTGCTTGGCTGGCAGTGTTCATGGACAGTCACTTGGCTAGCAGTCTGCATGGATGGCACATGTCTGGCGGTGTGCGCGGACTGTCGCTTGGCTGGTCGGTATGTGTGGATCGCCGCTTGACTGGTGAGGTGCTTGGAAGGAGCTTGGCTTGAGGTGTGCATGGATTGCACTTGGTTCATGGTGTGCATGGATGACACGTAGGTGACAGTGTGTCTTGCATGGATCCTCCAGTGTTTTATTATTCAGAATCCTCTGCAAACCTCAAATGTATCAAAAAAGTCACACTTTCCTGATATTTCTGTGTAGAAAGGTTGTGGGATCACCGCGCCGGCACAAATTTCCCACCACCCAGCGTTCCCCTTGGTCTCCTGATAAAAATGATACCTCACTTGTGTGGGTACCCAAAGCAAAAAACCTAGAAACATATAAAATGAAAAACTGAGGGGGAACCAAAGTGGGTCCAAAAGGGCAGGTTTTTTTCCAAAAGTTTATAGGCTGACTCTGCTTTGGGCGCCCACACAAGTGAGGTATAGTTTTTATTGGGAGACAGATAGGAACCCTGGATGGTGAGAAATATGAACCGGCGCTGTGATCTCACAACTTTCCCACACAGAAATGTGAGGAAAATGTGACTTTTTAGCTACATTTGAGGTTTGTAGTGGACTCCCCCAGGTGTATAATTTTCAAAAATGTCTGGGTTTGGTAGGCTTCCCTAGATGGCTTTCTAGCCTGGGACCAAAAATGCAGGTGCACCATTTGCAAAAACATGTTGTTTTGTGATAGATAAGGGCCATCTTCGTTTTTGGTCCCCGGCTAGGCGGCCATCTATGGAAACCTACCATACTCAGACATTTTTAAAAAATTGACACCCGGGGAGTCCATGGTAGTGTGGCTTGCGACATTTTCTTACCCAGAATCCCCCTGTAAACCTCACATTTAGCTTTAAAGAACTGCCTTCTCACATGGAGTTGAACTCAGGCAAACCCGGGGTCTCTAGCTACATTATGGTACCGCCTAAATATGCCGGGTTTGGTGTCAAACAACATGCTTCATCATCCCTGACACAAATCTCATGTCGAGGGCAAGGTGGCATGCACCCAGGTGGCTACCTTAGAGGCTGCCCACCTGGTTGCCCCAGCGTCTCTGTGCTCTGGCTGACAGCCGCTCTGGCTGCCACCAAGACAGGATTCTGACCTCCTGTCAGGCAGTGTGTTCACTCCCAGGAGTAAAGGCCTGGGCAAGAAGAAGATCACATCTCCTCCCTCACAGGAAGGCTAGTGAAGTGGCACTTTAAGGCGGTGAGCTTCAATGGCTGCACTGCCTCTGAAAGGCATCAGGGCTGCCTCCCAAAGGAGTAAAGAGCTCTCCCCCTGCCAAGGCACATTTGTGACTTGGCAGGGGGATATTAGGTATGCAGGAGGTATATGCCCCCCCAGAAGGCTACCCATACTTCCAAGGTGAGCTGCGGGGTTGGTAAACTTTCTGCCATTTTTAAAAGTGGTAGAAATAGGGGGTTCTGGTAGAAAAGGTGATCTCCAACCCCGGATAGGATTACCTGAGGTGCAGATTATCTTCAGGGGCTAGTAGCCCATTGGCTACTTGATCCCACATCTCTAACTCCCCTAAATCTAAGATTTAAGGGACACCCCTGACACCAGAACCTCAGTTCTGATCTAACTTGCATCAAAGAGTACAAAGAAGAGACCTGTGTCAGCGACAACAGGACTTTGCACAAAACAAACCAAAAGAGGGATATTTTGCATCTGTGGCTCCACTCTTGGAACTGCATGGACGAGACTTGTCCTAGAGCAAAGGACAGTTACCCCAGAAAGAGGGACCCCGGTGAGATCCAAAAAGAACCTCAGACTCCCTTGGACTAGTGTCACTAGTCCCCTGCAAATTGCAGGTAAATCAACGGACCTGGTCGAAATAATTGCTGGTCATCGGGACCTCAGGGGCTTGCCCAAAAGCAGATGGTCAAGTGCATTATGGGAACTATAGTCCTGCCTTCTACAAAGTTTCATGCTCCTACCGTGCTCCCCTGGTCCGCCAAGCTTCAAAGAAGCTCCCTGCTGAGCTTATCTGTGCCAAGGCTCATTGGTCGCCAGTCCGGCAACTGATCCCTGCACTTGACGCTGCATCAATAGAGAACTCTGCAACACCTTCAACCCTCAGATGTGTGGTTGTTGGGATTTTGCATCCTCTTTTCCTCCCCTCTCCATCTAAGTGGTAAAAGCAGCAGCCCCGCAGCTCCCGTTCAGCACCAAGGACAGCCAGGACAACTCTGCACCCAGGCTCTATGGGCCAGGTAAGATTGAACTGTGTGTCAAATCAAAACAAAAAAAGAAGCTTTATCCGATTTTTGTAGTAAAAAGTCATAAAAGCAAACGTAGGATTACAGATATAAATATAACACTAAACAAAAATATTACATTAATTGATTAGTCAACCAAAATTACATAAAAACTAAAAACAGATAATGTTCCATTCTATCATTTTGTTTTATCTCATTAAAATAATTTTCTTACACTTGATTATACTTTTTAAAAATGTAGCTATGTCTCCTATAAAACATTCATTGTCTAAGACCTGCAATGCCATAAAAGCTGGGCCACATTGCTTCAGGCCCCATAGTTTTAAAATGGGTATACTCCATCTTCTTTTATTTACAGTATAGAATTTGCAAAAAAGAACTACATGCATAGTAGATTGCTGGGACACCTCATCGCACGAGCGCAGGCACAATGTTTTAGACCAATCGTTTCTTGATGGAAAACTTACTACACGATGGAAATTGCTCAGTCTAATGCGGTACCAAAGGAGATGATGGACGGAGCATTTGAGCAAATCAAACACTCACCCCAGTCACATGATCTGGGTTTAATCCATCACCATTCTTTAGCTCACTCCACCACCCCAGTTCAGACATGGCCATATGCAAATCAGTCTGACGCTGTGTCTCAGGGGAACAGTCCAGCCCGAACTGCCAAGCCATGATTTCCCTGGACCGGAAACAAGCATCCTGGGATCGGTTTCGGGTTTGTAACCCTCATCAGCCAGTCTATCTTGTATCCAGTGGCAGAGTGAGCCAGGGACTCACATCTGAACATACCCTGTCAACTTAGGGCAAACAAAGCGATACCAAAGGGATGATGGACGGAGCGTTTGAGCAAATCAAACTCTCACCCCCACTCAACTGATCTGGGTTTAATCCATCATCATTTTTTAGCTCACTCCACCACCCCAGTTCAGACATGGCCATATGCAAATCAGTCTGACCCTGTGCCTCATGGGAACAGTCCAGCCCGAACTGCCAAGCCATGTCTTCCCTGGACCGGAAACAAGCATCCTGGGACCGGTTTCGGGTTCATAACCCTCATCAGCCAGTCTATCTTGAATCCAGTGGCAGAGTGAGCAAGGGACTCACGTCTGAGCATACCCTGCCAACTTAGGGCGAAGCGAACAAAGCGATACCAAAGGGGATGATGGACGGAGCGTTTGAGCAAATCAAACACTCACCCCCAGTCAACTGATCTGGGTTTAATCCTTCACCATTCTTTAGCTCACTCCACCACCCCAGTTCAGATATGGCCATATGCAAATCCGTCTGACCCTGTGCCTCATGGGAAAAGTCCAGTCCGAACTGCCAAGCCATGTCTTCCCTTGACCGGAAACAAGCATCCTGGGACTGGTTTCGGGTTTATAACCCTAATCAGCCAGTCTATCTTGAATCCAGTGGCAGAATGAGCAAGGGACTCACGTCTGAGCATACCCTGCCAACTTAGGGCTAACAAAGCGATACCAAAGGGGATGATGGACGGAGCGTTTGAGCAAATCAAACACTCACCCCCATTCAACTGATCTGGGTTTAATTCATCACCAATCTTTAGCTCACTCCACCACCCCAGTTCAGACATGGCCATTTGCATATCAGTCTGACCCTGTGCCTCATGGGAACAGTCCAGCCCGAACTGCCAAGCCATGTCTTCCCTGGACCAGAAACAAGCATCCTGGAAGCGGTTTCGGGTCCATAACCCTCATCAGCCAGTCTATCTTGAATCCAGTGGTAGAGTGAGCGAGGGACTCACATCTGAGCATACCCTGCCAACTTGAGTCCTTTTTTCTCCTTACACTACTTTACTGTAATGTGGTCCTGAAGGAAGCCTCAACAATTTTTGAAAGAGGCTCAAACATGTTATCCAGAAGGATAATGATTACCAATTACTAATCTTCATGCTTATCCTTATCTTTGTTTTTAATATTTCCTGGGCCGCTGGGAATAGAAAATCACTCAGTAAGGAATCACAGAGATATTTTTATTCTCACACTTCACCACACACTACCACAAAATCCATCTCCGTTGTAATCAGGTGTTGTAGCACAGCTAGGTAGCATTCGGCTACCCAGCTGGGAACCCGATGATGAAGCATGCCACCAACTAGGTTAGTGGGTGAGGGTTCTTCTAACAAGCCTATGTGGTGCCCAGCACTATAAGTGTTTCAGAGTCATCTGCATTTGGGTTCGTCCACGTTGTTTATAAAATACGTACCCAGGGACAGGGACGGTCCCACTATTTGGTCCTTGTTCTCTTGTTTGTTCTTTACAAGTAGAGAAGGCAGTTATAGTAGGGATCACCCAACCCTCCTGAACCATCTCTTGGTACACTTTATGGAGCAGGGGGAGAAGTGCAGTGCCAAAAAGTCTGTAAAAGACAGCTGGGCGGGTCAGGGGCATACAAGAAATGTAATTTGTAAAAAGCTGTGAGAATTTCTTCTATTTCTATAGGTTTTTCCAGATTATCTGTCGTCCCATAGCAACTTCTATAGGGCCGCCCAGCCAGGTAAGTGGCTTGGGCTTAGAAATCTCTGGGTTCCTTTATATACTATTTGAAATAGAATTTATGGAAGCAGTGAGCCTTTTCTATGTCCTGCATGTGTATCTACCAGTTTAGCCCTTTAACCTCTCAGATAGTGTTCTTGGCCTGATGTGACCGTAATTAGATTTGAAAGTAATTTGCCCAATTTATTGCCTAATTAATCATACTTAATATCTGGCTTAGCCAGGAGGATATGCGGCCCAAAGATTTCTAGAGTTTTAGGGCCTGATTCACAAAGAGCCTCTGCACTGGTGGCGGAGGCTCTGCAGACGTTATGGGAGCTCTGCAGGTCGGTCTCCTGGGTAAAGTCAATATCTGTCTAAAATGTCATGGGTTCATGAAGAATTTAGCACATTTTGATTGGGTTTTTGAGCCCTCTAATATTGCATGAGGTTACATTAGCATAGGTAGGGGGTTGGCTCTGCTGTCTCCTGTCCCTCTGTATGTGAGTGTTTGACAGATAGGGATTTGGCAGCAATTTGTTCCTCCCCATTTCGCAGCTGGTCCCTGAACACAATGAGACTGGTAAGGCAACACTTGAAAAGTTAACTGATAAAAAAGTGGACTCCCCCCAAAATAGAGGTCAAGTAGCATGTTATAGGATTCTCTGCCTTGCAAACAAACAGAAGGTAGCGAGGAATACAGTGAAAAGGCTCTTACAGATCCCTCTGTTGAAATCCAGCAATACAGGACCCTGCCCTAGCAAGAGGTAATTGCCTAACTTAAAAATTATTTTGGCTTACCACAGTTGCCTCCAATGTAGGTTATTACCGCTATCAAAGTCCACTTTGACTTCAAGTTCCTCCAATACCTGCACCTTCCAAGAAGGGGTCAGAAGACTGTTTGTTACTTTCTGCACATGTTTTAGCACTGCTCTATGTCCTGCCATTATTTCCTCTTGCTTGAGTGTCTTCCATCTACCCCGAGAACTCACTTTCTTCAAGTGAGGGCTTTCTGGTCTCTGCATATGATTGTGACATGGTGTTGGCTTCGGAGGGGAGAGGGTAAGGGGTAGGGGGCAAGCCCAACAGCGGACATGGCTCCTTCAATTGTTCAATGGTCCAACTTTTATTTTAAGTAAAGCAGTCAAAAGGATGACCCCATATGTATCTAATATTATGGTCCTTGAGGAACAAAGTGATAAGACGAAAGTTGCTTCATTTAACAGCATATTGAGGATTGCCTCTTTGGCTTCAAAGTGATGAAAGCCGACAAGGATATTGGGGGGAGCTTTGAGTTTGAGTTGCACTGTCCATCTCCATGGCTCTTTCGATGCATAGCAGAAAAGAGCTGTGTTCTTTCAGTAACATACCCGCCAGACCCTGGTGGTATGCCCCTGATTCATAAATTGCTCCTCTGGGATCAGTTCTCTAAATCTTCTTATTTATCATGGAGAGTTATCAACTGTTTATTTTTTGCCATTAATAAGGAGCTGTATACCTCTAGGTCTAGACACCGCTCAGCTTGTGAAGTCTCCAACTAATTTATTCTAGGTCATTCAAGTCTTTCCTCAATTCACCCAGGCTTTGTTTAAGATCAGTTCGGCTAGCTCCGATTGAACTTTTGAGGTCTGTAAAGAATTGAACCATGAAATGTTTTGTGAGTTTTTCATCTTTTTTGCCCAGGGGCAAAGCTGGCCTCTGCTCCTCATCCCCCTCCAAGTGCTTGACTGAATTGCTTTCCTAACAAGTTCCTTCTTGTTGGCAGATACCTTGAGTAGATCCTTGATTGTAGTGTACCATTTTGGTCTTGAGCCTGCCATAGCTGGGGACCCCTTTTGTCCATTGGGTCCCCGCCCAGCACAACTAATGTATGCTGGGTGTAATATAAATTGGGTTGACGTCTCAAAGTTAGTTCCTATTTCCTCAGGCAGGCTCCTCTATTCAACAGGGTTGCGTGGGCAAGTCCATGTAACCTGTCATCACTCTGTCAAATCTTTTAGGTGGCAAAGTGCACTGTGGGTTTTTTACAGTTTCTTCCACTTAGTTGATCACTAGAGGTGATCAACTTGTCTATCCAGTGAGCCTGTGATTAATCCAGGAGCCCTTCAGTTGCCTGCATATCCAGGGAGACTCCACAGGCAGTTTTTCTCCTCCTTTTACATCTCCACATGGCCCAGGCACAGAGGCTGCCATTTTCCTATCCAGCTGCAGCCCTTGGAGTTCCATCAACCTGCGTCACCCTGTAGCTCTCCTCCGCAAGTCAGGGAACTTCCAATTTACTCCCCGTCACCCCACGGTTGTTCTCTATATCCCCTAGACTGTTGCACTCAGGGACATCTTAAGAATTTGGGGGGCCCGGACCAAACATAATTTGCGGCCCCCTGCTCGGATAAACTCAGAATTTATTATCCATTTTCAGCTCATTCATGCCCACAGCAACTATGATCTGATCGTTTGCAACCCTCTCTGCTGGCCCCCAAACCTTTAAGGGAACCCTAGTCATTCAGGGACCTCCATTCAGCGCAAAGCCTTTGTATATTTATGAGACATTGGATCCCTGGGAGCCTCTTTTCATATTGTGCAGGAAGTACCAATATTTTTTGAGTTATACTGGGGCGTTGTCTAATCGTGCCTCCCCTCCCCCCTCGCCTTCTTTTCCGACTGTAACCACTTTGCAGATCTGCAGGATGTATAGTCAGGGCCAGACAGGTGTCATGCTTGACTGCAAGTTCCCACCGGGGAATCTCCTCTTATCCCCTGAGTCCCCAGAGGGTCTACCACCTGGCTGTCCAATCTGCAACCTTTTTAGGAATGTCTCTCATGCCGCTCGGACTCAGACAGTTCAGTCCACTGTGTTTTACATTTTCCTGAAGTGCCCCTCCAGCTTTCCCGGGAGATTTCTGCCTCTAGGGTCTTAGACTAGAGTTGGATAGCGCCTTTGGAGATCAGTTTAGACTCAGCCATGGAGGTAGTCCCAGATTCGGTGCCATCTTGGGCTTGGCAATGCCCTGTTATTTCTTTTTAGGTGTATGTATACATGTGTGCGAGCATCATGCAGTCACTCAAAGTGAAGGCATTCTGTGGCCGAATTAGACTGATCCAGTGATCTATACGTTGTGCTGTGTTCAGAGAGAGCATTATTTGGGTGACATTTGAACAAACTGAGGCTTGTTGTGCTATTTGTCCAAAAAGTCCTCACAGAAGAGTGCAATGGTGTCATAGCCCCTTCTACATTTCTACTTACACGTTGAAAATGTAAATGATGAAAAAGGCAAACAGCTTTTACATCTTGAAAAAATACATACAGCTTCGACTTACACCTAGGTACCAGCTTTTCTCAAACAGGTGCAATAAACGTACATATTAACTTCTGCAATCTCACATTTGCAATGGACTAAATTCCACCTTTAAATCTTTCCTTTCAGTTTCGGAATTAGAATGTTCAGCCCAATGCAAAACTGCACAACTATTCCGGGATGACTTTAAATTTGTGGAACGTTTACACACAATGAATACGTGTAACTGCAACGCCAGTGTACTGGAAAGAAGTGCAAGAGATGCAAAGCTGCTGCCGTCCGGCAAGCTGTCAATAGCAGTCCGTTTCAAGTCAGACAATTGCTTGAAATATCAATGGCAAAGCCTAGAAATGTCATGTACACTCTTGCTACTCTAATGCTTTGTGCTAGTTTTTCTACAGGCTAAATACATATATCTATATAGCTGGTGGATAGTGGTGAGTCAACATTGCAGCTTACAATAAATGTCGAATGCTTAGAAATAGTTTATGACACTCTACTGGACCTAGGGACGGGTCTAGTAGTCAGTGGGTAATACAAGGGTCTAAAAACCGTTTCCTTGATAAGCTTTGTGTGCAAGTACATGTGCAAAGGTAAAATGCAGTCACTCAAACTGAAGGCATTCAATGGTTGAACTGGGCTGGTTCATTGTTCTGTCAATTGTACTGTGGTTCCGGGTAGCATTGTATGAGTGATATCTGTCTGAACCGACAAGCCGCAAAGGAGTGTTGATTGTGATCCTCCTTATATGTATATATCTTTGATATTTTTGGGAAAACATGAGCCTGGCAAGATCTAATAAAATGTGATATTTTTGGGAAAACATGAGCCTGGCAAGATCTAATAATAAAATCAGCATTCATTATTTGAAGAAGATATATTTGTTTATGGTCAGGTGAGGGCGCTCAAGCTACATAGAATTAAGTCTGAAATGAACGGAAAGTTTGTAAATCATCCATGTTTGCTTTGTTCACAATTTACAAGTTTAATGATGTTTTAATTACAGACTTGAGTATGGCGAGTAGTGAAAAGCAATATTTTATTTAACGATGTATTCGAAATGCAACATTTCAAATGGCAAGGAATGATGTTTGTTAACGCAAAGGTTATGTAGTGTCAGGATAACAAAACTATTTAAATGGTAGAGAAATGCATTCACCCTTTTGAAAAATGTTCTGCGATCTCATACGACGCCGAGGAAGGACATTTTGGGCTTTTAACACATGTATTCGCAGAGAGAACAATAAACTTTGCGCAAATTCTGCTACAAGCTGTTAAAGGATGTAAATAAAGAAAAACGAATGTAAACAATTCCTTCTTATGAAGACACATCTATTTTTAAGCTCCTGTGCAGTATGAGCATTAGAGTTGGAGAGAACTATTTAGGATTCATCTACTTCGCAAAGCAAATGTCTTCAGAGACTTTAAACTCTTTTTTTGTGTTTATACAATATATTTTTTGAAGGGTCCCACTATTTTAAATGCATATTTTACTATGAGTTCTCTGTAACTAACCCCCAGATTCATCAAAGTCCCGTTTTGCGAGTCCTTAATAGCGATTATTAAGGAATCGCTATTAAAGACTCGCAAAACGGGATTCATGTAGAAATCGCAATAATTATAGCGATTTCTACTGCCTCCTTATTTACGATTCGCTTATTGCTAATCGCAAATAGGGAATGGCTTTCCTATTCATTCCTATGGGCCTCAAGGCCCATAGGAATGAATGGGGAGTCATTCCTTATTTGCGATTCGCAATTAGCGAATCGCAAATAAGGAAGCGATTTCAAGGGTGCCACCCTGTAGCACCCCTGAAATACAAATGTACACAGGTGTTGCGCACACACACAAGTTTTCGCTATTTACCACGAAGTTACACTTCGCGGTAAATAGCGGCCCCATATTGCGAATTCGCAATTTTAAAAAGGTTCATGAATAGCATTTAAGGAATCTCTAATTCAGATTCCTTAAATGCGATTCTTCGCAATTTAGCGAATTCTGTAATTGCGATTTTTGCATTTGGGATGATGAATCCCAAATGCAAAAATAGCGCTCGCAAAGGGCCGGATTCTCAGAACCTGGCCCTTTGCGAGCCGATTTCACTTTGATGAATCTGGCCGAAAGTCATTGCAGTTCACAGAAAAAAACACAGTTAAAAACAGAGGGACTGCTTCAAATTTTGGCGACAGAGAATCCCAACCAAGATGATGGTTCGCCTGCCAAATTTAGATGCGGGCGGACCATTGGTGTAACCACGGCACAGACTACTCCGTGCCCGCCGTGGTTACACCCCTCTGACGGCCCGACGGAGTAAGGACGTCTGACAAAATATCGAGATTCACAATATCGACGTACAAAAATATCGGAGCAAAAATATCGAAATCAAAAATATCGGGTTCCTATACTTAACTAGATATATACACAAATATCGATTTTTTAATATCGATATACAAAAACATCGTTTACTTTTATATCGACTACATTAACATCGGAAAACAAAAATATCGCTATCTACAAAAAATAATGACATTAACTATAATATCGACATCAAAAATATCGTGCACTTCAATATCGGATTATCATCTATATCGACTTTTTATATGCATCTGTTTGCATAATTAATTAACGTTTTATATGTTTTCACATCTAAATAAACACACAATACTTAAATTAATACTATAGACACACTATTAATTTGTCAAAAATATCCTATTGGTATAATTATATCACCTACACATATAAAAATATTCTATACTACTTTGTATAATTTTATAATTTGTTTTTGTTTTTCACTTCTATTACAAAGTAATCACAACTGAAATTCAAATATACTAACTAACCAATCACAAACCTAATTTTTTAAATGAACCAATAGCAAAGTAATTACTACTGACACTCCCCTATATAAACAATTAAAATCTAAGCACAAACTACTTGCCAAAAGTCACTGAAGGAGATTCATCTCTATCCGAATTGCTGCACAACAACTAGAAGAACCAGACTATCAACCTACTATCACATCTTCTAAGTAAGTAAATAAAATAGAAAGTGCATTATTTGCTAATACTACTTACTTACCTGCTAAATACCCAGTGCCTCTTTGCTATTCATACTACTTAACATGCTAAATAATTATATGAAACTATTTTTTTTAGATACAACGAGTACTGAATATTCTACTCAAAATAACTGTGAACAAACCCTAGGAATACAGATTCTAATAACTATGTAAGTAATTTCACATTGATTCATTATGTGCACATAAATCTAAACACACAGAAATAATGACTTTTGCCCCACATATTTCTTTTTTTCTGTAGATTCTACTACTGAAAACTGCACTACTAATGAACTAAGGACATCAGTACTATTTCTCCAATACATTTTACTACGTAAGTATTATGCAACTGAAATAAATGTGGAAAAACAATACAAACATTTAGAACTGTTCTAATTATGTTCTATTATATATTGTTTATTTACAGAGCAAACACAACGAATAGATATACAGACATAATACAGAACTCCACATTCTGAATAATACAGATAATAATCACAAAGTAAGTATATTAAAGAACATAATTACCAGATAATCTATTAAAAAACATACCAACATGGTGATTATTCTAATACATATGTTCCTTTTTTATTTAAGATAACACTACAAACTACTCTCCAGAAGCTGAAGAAACAACTATACTGGCAAAGACCAACCTAAAAAAATATGTAAGTATCTTCACAATGTGAATCATGAAGATACACTTTTGTAGTACAAATGAGCTCTAACATTGCAAATGTACCGAAACATTAATTAATAATATACTACTTTCATGTTTTTCATAACAGCTACAACAACATCACAAACAATTATCCCCAACTAAAGAAGCAAGCAGCTCCTAATTTTGCTGTAAATTCAAAAACACGTAAGTATAAACATTCCTACTTATCACTAACATAGATTATTTATCACATTTAATTTGACATTAACTATTATATATACATTTTATAGATATACAAAGTACAAAATGACCGAAGGAGCCGAATTTGTGACCAGCCAGAAAGGAAAACTATTACTATGCTACATGGGTTACACTTATACACAAGAAAAGCAATATGGCATGCAAGTTAATTGGAAATGTTGTAAATATTATTCTAACAAGTGCTATGGCAGAGCAACAACTAAAGAAGCTACAGTACTGTATACTAGGGAACACAATCATCCACCTAATGTTACTGAAATAGAAGTTAGAACAGCTTTGGAAAATATAAAAGAAGCTAGTACAGGTTCCCAAAAGCAAACAAATGTCATTTTAAAAGAAGCCATTCCTAAAATCCCAAAAACTGCCACAACTCAAATGCCAAATATCCTCTCCTTAAAAAGAACTATAGCACGAACTAAAAAAGCTACTACTTCTACAACACCATCTCCCAGAACATATCAGGATATAAATTTAACTGCTAACCAAATAATAACTTTAAATAAACAACCATTTATAGTTTACGACAACGAAAACAATGACAAAAGGCTTATAATTTTTGGTACCAGTATGAATTTAGTTAAACTGCAGCAAAGCCAATATTGGATGATGGATGGAACATTTAACATCTGTCCCAAACCATTTTTCCAATTATACACAATACATGGCCTCTACCACAACTGCAACATACCTTTGCTATATTCACTATTACCAAACAAAAATAATTCCACATATATGGAATTAATAAATATAATTAAACAAAAAACTAATGATTTTTCTCCTGAAAGTATCATTCTTGATTTTGAGCAAGCAATGCTCTCAACTATCATAAAAATCCACCCCCATACCTGCATTCAAGGCTGCTATTATCATTTAAACCAGTGTTTATGGAGACACCTTCAAAAAACTACCCTAAGTGTCGAATATGCTACAAACTCATCTTTTGCTTTCCAAATTAAAAAACTCATTGCACTTGCTTATGTACCTGAAACAGACGTAGCTGAACACTGCAACATTCTTATAGACAGCCCCTTCTACAAACAAAATGAAGCTAAATTAAGTCCATTTCTCGACTACTTTGAAGACACCTGGGTAGGCAGACTCCACAGATCTGGCCACAGACGAAATCCCAAATTCCTCATACCCTGGTGGAACGTTTACAGAAGTACCCTTAACGGAGATTCAGAAACTAACAATGCAGTGGAAGGTTGGCACAATGCATTTGTACAATCAACTGGCAGAACCAAACCTACTCTAGAACATTTCATTAAATGCCTACAGAAAGAACAGAGCTACCAGGAATTTAGAATGGACCAATCTGTAACTGAACTTGTCCCTAAAACATCAAAGCAAAATAAACAAATGCACAAGTACCTGGAAGAACAAGTTAAACTTTACCCTAGTACAAAAGGCATAGAATACCTAAATATCATTGCCAAAACACTACTCTAATTAATTCCCAAAATGTTATAAAACACTAAAAGTATCACCTAAGTATGGAAAAATATGTAACGTGAGCTTCTAAAGTATTTAATGTATGCAATATATAGAGATATTATTATAATATATGCACACATTAAAACTAAATAACAAGTAAAAAACTATTCCATAATAAAAATAACATTACCCACCCACACAAAATAAGAAAGCAAGGACTTACCAATCATGTTGTCAATCCTATAACCTCCTTGTCCACCAAAGTAATCCAGGTAGTGCAAAATTAACCCAAAAAAAATGTAAAAATACAACTGTTCCAAAATTAAGACATCCACGTTGTCCAGAGCCATCGAATAAGCATAAAAAACCCGAAAAATTGGAAAAATAGAAAGAATCGCTCCAGCAAAACCGAAAAATGTATAGAAGTGTTTGTAAAGCAGTGTTGAATTAAACAAACAAACACTTCCTTTAAAAAAAAACGGAACTTCCGATGTAGCGTACACCTATGACAAAAACATAGAAAACAGACATTCCCACCCACATTAATTAGCTAGTAATTAGGTACAAACATATTAAAATAGATGATTTCACTTGTAGATATACCGTAAAAGACTAAAATTCACTCTATATATAATGAGTTAACTAACTAACACTACGTGTATATACCATAAGTAATTATCTGTTTTCGAAATCTAAAACATACCTCCCTCACATTCAACAACACAAAATATAAGGTCAGTAGTCTCAAAACATCATTAAAATACACATAAAACATATAAAAAAAACCTTACCTGAAGCGACGTGAAGTGTCTCCCAACCGCGATCAGCCCTTCTTCCAAATAACCCAAAACGACCTAACCCGGTTACAAAATAAAGCACCCAAATGCAATAAAATAGTCCCAAGTATAAAATATATTATATATACTTCACTAAATATGCAAAAATGAACATTAAGTTTCTATTATTGTAAAGAAATATTTACTTTAATCCTACAATGATTTGATTAACAAATATGTAAATGAATGTAATAAATACATATTATGAAAAGAATAATATTTATATTAACAATGTCTAGAAATATAACTACATTGTCAAAAATTATAATAATAGAAAAATGTGTTAAAAATATGTGACTTATATAATAAATATTTTATGTATTGAAATAAAGTGTAAAAAATACTTTTGTTATTTCTACATTTCTTTATGAAATTACAATATGTAAAAGAGATAATAAATAATATTCATTTTTGTACAAAAAGTATGAAAATAATAATGCTTCTGTATAGTTACTTATCATTGTGTTTATAAAATATGTTTATAAAACCAAATGTAATAAAAAGATTTTTGTTATGAAATAACATTTTATTTGTGAAACATAAATAAAAATAATGTTTCTACAATCATGTAGAACTATTTGTATCATTATCTTACTATAATGTAACAATCTTATCAGAAATTTTGCACTGTATATTAAATGTGAGTATATGTTGGTCTATAATAATTTAATTATTACTATACCAAATCCAGCGTACATTAAATTAAAACTAACCCTGAACCCTAAAAATACCCCTTTACCCAAAAACTGAAAACTGACCCTGAACCCTAAAAATACCCCTTTACCCAAAAACCCAAAACTGACCCTGAACCCTAAAAATACCCCTTTACCCAAAAACTGAAAACTGACCCTGAACCCTAAAAATACCCCTTTACCCAAAAACCCAAAACTGACCCTGAACCCTAAAAATACCCCTTAACCCAAAAACTGAAAACTGACCCTGAACCCAAAAAATACCCCTTTACCCAAAAACTGAAAACTGACCCTGAACCCTAAAAATACCCCTTTACCCAAAAACTGAAAACTGACCCTGAACCCAAGAAATACCCCTTTACCCAAAAACTGAAAACTGACCCTGAACCCAAAAACTACACCTTTACCCAAAAACTGTAAACTAACCCTGAACCCAATAAATACCCCTTTACCCAAAAACTGAAAACTGACCATGAACCCTAAAAATACCCCTTTAACCAAGAACTGAAAACTGACCCTAAACTCTAACAATACTCCTTTACTCAAAAATAATTATTATTATGTAATTACAAATTAATTATTAATTAACAATAACAATAAAGTTAATATATTAGCACATTAGCTGTAAAGAAATAAATTTAATTATTAATATTATTTTTTCCAAATTAATTTACAATAAGTAAAAACTATATATTAAACTAAATGAAGCTAATTAATATAATTAACTAATTTATATTAATTAATTACCAATTAATTATTATGTAAAAATATGTAAAAAATTATATTAATTAATTAACTAATTAATAATAATTAATTAACAATTATTTATTATTTAAAAATATATACAAAATTATATTAATTAATTAACTAGTTAATTAACTAGTTAATATTAATTAATTACCAATTAATTATTATTATTTAATTACCAATTATTTATTATTTAAAATTATGTCCAAAATTATATTAATTAATTAACTAATTAATAATAATTAATTACCAATTATGAATTTTGTACAATTATGTACGATATTATATTAATTAATTAACTAATTAATATTCATTAATTACCAATTAATTATTATATAAAATAATGTACAAAATTATAATAATTAATTAACTAATTAATATTAATTATTTACCAATTAATTATTAATACAATTTTTTTACAAATATATATTAATTTATTAATTATTTTTAAATTACTTCCCACCCTTATCCCCTATAAACCCAATAACCCGCTCCTAAAACTATATATGTTTTTTAAAAATATTTTTATATTAAATATATTGTAATTTTTTAACATAGACCTTTTTATCAAATTTGTATTTACAATTATTATATTTTTTCCTACACTATTTATTTTTTCCATTACTACACGATATTTTGTATTGTCGATATTTTGTCATACGATATTATTTTTTTCGATATTTCTACTTACTTACCTATTACGATATTTTTGTATCCGATATATTTGCTTCCCAATATTTTTTACCTTCGATATTTTAACTTCGATATTTTGTCTGTGTACCATTCAGATGGGTGGCTACACAGGCCAGCTTTCACTGCCGGTCAAGGTAAGGGCTGGCGAAAACTGTCTAATGACCCTTTTCCATGGGAGAGTACTTCCATGACCACGGGGGCATTTTTTCAAAAAGAAAATCCTGCTTCGAAAATAAAAAAAAAAATACGTTGGACGGGTGGCTCTGTCATGTTGATGAAGCCATGCGCCAAACTTTGAACAGCATTGACAGGAACCGCCGTGACAGCAGTTCCTGCCAATGCTTGTTGGTCATTTCTTTTTAAGTTTGAAAAAAGGTAATTTTATTAAGATGAAAAATGCAAATTACAGTAGATGTCATATAAAGCAAACAATTATTACATTGAAATAATAAAAAGAATTACATATTAAGTAAATAAAATTTGTTAAACTGTGCTAGTTAACCCCTTGGCCGCGGCGTTAATTCCGCTGCGGCGCTGGGGTGGAGGGGGGGGGGCGCTCAGCGCCGACATGCTGGTGACGGAACCACTCCGTCACCAGCCACGGGTGGGCTGTGCTAATGACGGTGTGGTTCCGTCACGGCCCCGCCCGCCTAATAGAACGCGCCGCGCAGGCTCGAAATCAACGCCGCGCAGGCGCGGCGGCCGTGCCGTGACGGAACCACTCCGTCATTAGCACAGCCCACTCGTGGCTGGTGACGGAGTGGTTCCGTCCCCAGCATAGAAGGGGTTAATAACCATACACGTAGTTTAAATAGAGATAATATTAACAATCATGTAACGTAGAATGTCAAGGAGGCTTCAAGACGTCTTGCTCTACAGGTGGTCTCAAATAGTAGCGTTTCGCACTTCCATCGATGTATTAGCCGCCTGATTCATCAAGCTAAATTGCACTCGCAAAGGGCAAGATTCTCAGAATCTTGCCTTTTGCGAGTGCAATTTTTGCATTTGGGATTCATCATCCCAAATGCAAATTTCGCTATTTAAGAATTCGCACATTTGCGAAGAATTGAATTTAAGGAATCTCTATTTGAGATTCCTTAAATGCAATTCATGAAGCATTTTAAAATTGCGAAAATGCAATTTTGGGCCGCTATTTACCGAGAGGTCAGACCTCTCTGTAAATAGCAAAAACTTAGAAAAATGCATTTAAATGCATTTTTCTAAGTTGCATGTTACACACACACATGTCCTTTGGACATGTGTGTGCGCAACACCAATGTAGATTACATTTCAGGGGTGCTACAGGGTGCCCTTTGGACACCCCTGCACCCTTGAAATCGCATCCTTATTTGCGATTAGCTAATTGCTAATCGCAAATAAGGAATAACTCCCCATGCATTCCTATGGGCCTGTAGGCCCATAGGAATGCATGGGGAGTTATTCCTTATTAGCGATTAGCAATTAGCTAATCGCAAATAAGGAATGTGTAGGAATCGCATTTCTTTATGCAATTCCTACATGAATCCCGTTTTGCAAGTCCTTAATAGCGATTCGTTATGAATCGCTATTAGGGGCTCGCAAAACGGGAGATTGATGAATCAGGCTGTAAGTAACAGGGAACCCCAAATAGTAATCGCTTTATAGCGAGAGAAGGGGGATATACGTAAGCTGTATCTAATCTGTGGTTATGACAGACTGCGTCCCACCAAGCCTAAAAAGACAATTTGGATAAGTCTTTCCAATTACTGGTGATTTGCTGAAATGCAACCGCTATGAGCAAGTCCAAAATTCGTGTACTAAAGGAACAATCATCCCAGTCAACTGACAGAGAACCTAAAAAAATAATAGCAGGGGAAAGAGGAGCTACACAATCAAAAGTCACGACTATCTGCTTCCAGACTTCCTCCCAAAAATCCTTAACAAAATGACAGTCAAACAGTAGGTGATTTAAATCGGCATGGGCTAAAGAACAGGACCAGCAAGTGTCTAATATGTCAATGTTTATTCTATGCAGGGTTGAGGGAGAAAGGAGGAGCCTATTATGAATGTAAAAAATTGTTTGATTGTACTGGCGTAACGAAACTCGAGGAGGCCTCCCTGCACGGTACGTGGAGGGGCCCCCTCCGGGCTCATTCAGGAGCTCCGCAGCCAGACTGCTGTGCTGAGGGGGCCCCCTGGAGCTTGGGGGCCCACTGCATCATGGGGACTGTGGGGACCTGTGTTACTCCCCTGTTTGAGTGTGGTTAGCTGCTCTGGAGGGTTTCCTGATCTTAGCCCACATTTTTTTCCAGGTGGGAATTGACCAAACCGTCCCAAAATTCTGTCTTCGTTTTCTCTCTAGTATTAGTTGACTTGTTAAGAAAAGAGTAAATGGTAGAAGCTCTAGGGTATGTATGAAGGAGATTACAACAAGGACTATTGTTTTTGGGGATATTAGGTGTAGATGAAGGAAATTGGGTGAGGGAATAGCATATAGCGTCATATAATAGTAGGTATTTACTTCGAAATGAAGGAGGAAAGTCAAATAAGGGGTAAGCCTGAGAGAAGGACATTACTGTATCTGCCTCAAGTAATTGATTCACCCAAAGTAAGGTCTTTTGTCTCTAAGTTTTCCAGTGGAAAGGTTTACATTTGAACAATATACGTTTATTGTGCCATAAAGTGGTATTAAGAAACATTTCACGATTATCAGAGAATATAAAAAGAACCGATTCTAATAAGCGACATGAGTGGATATATGCTTGGGTTTATGGGTGACAACAGTATTCCTTAAAGGAAAAGGGAGATAAATAGGATTGCTCAAGTGATACCAAGAGAGGTCGAGATCGTGTGAGGTATCTGATATCCAATTGGAGGTTTGGCGCAATAGGAATGCCTTATGGTATTTGGAAAAATCAGGGAAATTAACACCTCCCTCTGTTTTTGGGCACATAAGTTTTAATAAAGACATGCAAGCTTTCTTGTTGTTCCAGAGACTATAAGAAAGTATAGAATTAATTTTCTTGATGGACTTTGAGGATATAGCAAGTGGACTATTAGAAAGCACGGACAATCCCGCTCTACACTCATCACCATGGCAAGTCACCAACAAAAAACTATGGTCTTCCTTAGATCAGGCCTCCTTCACCTTCGACCCACCTTGAAGTACTAACTGACGAGGTCTACACTTAGTAAGCGTGGGTGCCCACTGCATGAACTGTACTGGTTATAACCTGAACCCATGGGCTGACAGCCTTAGACACACTGTGCAGGGACGACAAAGTCGACAAAGTATACAAGTATACAAGTATACATGGTAATATATGGCTAGATTTGGATGGAGGGCTCTACGGAACTGTGTACAACCGTAAGAATGCAATGTTGGTATTTTATTGTGTTTATTCATTCATCGCATCTATTCTGCAGATCCGGACTGATGTTTAATTTCTCGTTTTCAATATACTTTATTTTCCTTTACTGTATGTATGTATTGTTTTATATGTAATGATCCATGTTTGATTGCGGCACTATTACAATACGATTGTAATTCTACTGATGTCCTATGGCCGTTATCATCTTTGTTATTGCTCAATAAAAAAAGATTTGAACTAAAAAAAAAAAAAAGAATAATGGGAGAAAGCATCATTTTGATAGTATCTAAGCGACCCCACCAAGACAAATAAAGTGGATGCCATCTGCTCGTCAAGTCAACCAATCTTGACAAACATTTCTCTACATTCGTGGGAATGGAAGTTTTAATTGATGGAGCGAAATAAATGCCTAAATATTTTATATGTTTGGGTTTCCAAGTAAAATTAGTACTGATAAAGATTTCCTTGAAGGTAAATTTGGTCAGGGGTAGAATCTCAAATTTATCATTGTTTAATTTATAACCAGAGATGAAAGAGTATGAATTCACCGCTTGTAAAAAGGCAGGAAGGGAAGATTAAGCATTTGAGATAAATAATAAGATGTCGTCAGCATATGCTGCCAACCTCACTTGTAATGCATTAGATATGAAACCATGTATTTCGTGGTTTTGGTGTATTTTAGATAGGAAGGGCTCTAAGGCTAAATTGAAAAGAATAGGAGACAAAGGGCAGCCTTGTCTTACCCCTCTGCCGAAGGTAAAGTAAGGGGAAGAAGTGTTATTAACGTAAACTGCCGCTTTAGGATTTGAATAAAGGAGAGAAATCAGAGAGGTAAACTTTGGGCCATATCCAAACCATTTGAGAGATTGAAACAAAAAAGGCCAATGGACCCTGTCAAATGCTTTCTCAGCGCCCAATGAAATTGCCTTCAGAGACTGGGGAATGTGGGAAGATTTAGAAAGAATATCAAAGAATAATCAGGTGTTATCTGTAATGTTGCGTCCTTTACCAGAACCTGACTATTCTCTGCCAAGAAGATTTTGAAAGTAGGAGTCCATTCTCAAAGCCAGAGCTTTGGAGAAGATTTTATAGTCTATGTTCACTAAAGAAATTGGTCTGAAATTCCTACAATAGCGCAAATCTTTACCATCTTTGGGAAGGAGGCAAATCAAGGCTTCAAGGAATGGATGTATGATGTCACAACGCCATCAAAATGACCGCGGTACATCACACTGCATCTTTTACAACGCAAGTCGTTACCACGACTTGCGCTGTAGGGTGCTGGACTTAGGAATAGTAAGATTTACTATTCCAACTCCAGCCTACGTACAGTAGGGAAGGTGTTGGAATAGTAAATCTGCTATTCCTTAGTCTAGAGCGCCCTCCAGCGCAAGTCGTTGTAACGACTTGCGTTGTAAAAAACGCGCCATAATGGCACCGCGGTATTTTGACCGCGTTGTGAAGGATGTTTACCCAAGGAATGAACCAGAAGCTTTGCCATTCTGTAAGAAAAAAATATGAGAGTAGATCATTTTTGGGATGAGTAATTGAAAAAATTACATATAAAATTCTACAGTGAATCCATCAGGGCCTGGCGCTTTATCCTTTTTGAGTGTAAGTAAAGCTTTATGCAATTCATCTTGTGAGATATTTAACTCTAATGGGTCAAGATCTAATTGTGTATCAAAGGGTTTCATTATGGAAGAGAAATATTCTGTAATTTGAGAATCTGAGGGAAAGATATCTGATGTATATGAAGATTTATAGAAGTGATGAAATTCCTGTAGAATCTCAGAGTCCTTATATTTAAGAATTTGTTGGGAATCTAGAATTGATTCAATGTTAAGTCCTTTATGTTTAATTTTAAGGTAATTTGCCTGGAGTTTGCCTGACTTGTTCTGTCAAAAAGAACAATTGATGGACAGAATGCAGAACAATCTCATACATTCACCCCAGTACAGAGATCTGGGCCTAAATCCATCGTTTTTTCGCTCACCATGCCATTCCAGTTTGGACCCAGCCATATGCAAATCAGTCTCGACCCTGCGCCCAATGGGAACAGTCCAGCCCGAACTGCCAGGCCGGGTCCTTCCTGGACTGGAAACAAGCATCCTAGGACTGGTTTCTGGCTTTCAGCCCTCATCAGCCAGGATAGCTTGACTCCAGTGGCATGGAGAGCACGAGACTCATGTCTGAGCATACCCGTCCCACACGGGGTGACAAATGCAAAAAGAACAATTGATGGACAGAATGCAGAACAATGTCATACTTTCACTCCAGTACAGAGATCTGGGCCTAAATCTATCGTTTTTTGCTCACCATGCCATTCCAGTTTGGACCCAGCTATATGCAAATCAGTCTTGACCCTGCAGCCAATGGGAACAGTACAGCCTGAACTGCCAGGCCAGGCCCTCCCTGGACTGGAAAGAAGCATCCTAGGACCGGTTTCGTGCTTTCAGCCCTCATCAGCCTGGATAGCTTGACTCCAGTGGCATGGAGAGCATGGGACTCATGTCTGATCATACCCGTCCCTTGTTCTGCCCCCATATAATTTTGCACTGGATTTTAGAAGATATAATGAGGCATTATCTGTAGAATCTTTATTGAATTTGAGTTTGGTATCAATAGGTTAATTTAATGAGTCTTTTGACCTAGAGGTAAAGTAGGAGTGTTCCAGTTCTTTATTTTTGTAAAGAGTTCAGTAGATGTTTTCTGCGCGATGTGTCTCTTTTTGGAAACTAGGGAACTACGGTCAAAAAAGGGATCTCAGATTTGGCTGCAGTCACCTGCCAAGATGAAATTGTCGGGAGAGTATTGTGAAAGATTTTTTGTGAGATTCGCCCAAAATAAAGAATCTCCTGTGGTCGGAACATTAATGTTAAAGAGAGAAAGTGAGGTCTTTTCAATCATCAACTCAGTGAAAAGCCAATGAATAACTTCGTCAGAATTCCGGGTTAAGTAATTTGACATTTAAAGACTTACAACATACTGACATACTGTGGCAACTCCATTTCTTTTGCCATCACCTGGGGAGCAGAAAGCTCCACCCACCCAATCCCTTTTTAATTTCAAAGATTTTTTTTCGGTGAGGTGGGTTTCTTGTAATAGAGTAATGTCTGCACCAAGCTCCGATAAGTGTGTTAGTACACGTTGTCTTTTGATGGGACAATTTAAGCCTTGTACACTCCCTGAAATGATTTTCAATGACAAAAGTGCTTCAATGCAAGAATGAAATAAACCCCAATATGCATATGAAGGAGATAGCACTGTACAAACCTTATAATTCCGAATGAGAAGATAAGCATCATTCCAAACAAGAAGATAACTATCGCAGAAACTGCTTGAACGTTAGTATTAGCATAATAAAGAGATTTAGAGGACCAAAATAAAATAAAAATGAAGATTATAAAGCGGGGACAGAAAGAAAAGCGATAGATGGAAGAAGGAAAAGAAGACGAGAATAAATACAAAAATAAGAATAAAAATAGACAAAGAGTACATATACCTACAAAACTCCAAAAGAAGGTGGGGGGGAAACCACGTGGAAGGACGGCACATCGAGACTCCGGCAACAGGACAAACGAACCACCATAATCAACGAGATATAGAACATTGACAGGCACAAATCCCAGGTTGTCTACAGAGGAGAAACAACAAAAACATATCAACTTTAAGTATTAACAAAAGTAGCAAGGCAGAGCGTCAGAAGAATATTAAAAAATAGTACTAAATATTCTATGGCATTTGAAAAACACAACAATTCTGATAATCAGCAAAATCATTAAATATTAATGTGAGTAGGAAGACGAAGATCTTGAAGTATCCATGGTCTCCGTCTTGCAAGAATTTATAAAACTTCTCAATTTACTGGGATCTTCGTAGACAGTCGAGTTGTTTTTGTATGTATCTTTAAAGAGGCATGGCTGGAAAAGGTCATAACGGGCTCCCAATAGCCGAAGCTGCGGTCTTATGCTGAGGAATTTCTTACTTCTGTCAGCTGTGTTCTTAGGGTAATCCTGGATAAAGAATAAAGCATGACCAGACCAAAAAATGTTGTTTAGTGACTTTGCCGCTGAGAGAACTTTGAGGAGATCTGTGTATTTAAAAAAATACAAGATATCTCCTCTTCGGCATCTTGGAGTAGAAAATATAGCAGGCAAGTGGCCCAGTTGATGAGCACGTTGTATATTTAAAGAAGTGTTTTCAGGAAGTTTTAATAGTTCTGGGAGAAAATCCTTGCAAAAAGTGAGAGGATCTGATCCCTCCACATTTTCTGGCAGTCCAAAAAATCCATAGATTATTTCTTCTGTTTTGATTTTCCAACTCTTCAAAATGTTTTTGTAAAAATGAAACCTGCGTCTGGAGAGAATTGACTTTATCATCAGTATCGCTGAAAAGAGAGACGTTGCGCTGCACTGCAAGGCCATCTTTCTGTGAGGTATTGCAATGTATTATTTACTAGCAGCCCGTCCTGACGTTGTCCGGGTAGGCTTTGCGAGAGTACTCAGCAGCATCGCCGCTCCTCCCCCACCAGCCTCGCCGCTCCTCCCCGCCTCAAAAAAATCCCAATCGTAAACTTCTCATCAACATCACGCATTTTCAAATCTGTGCAAAATGTAGTTTATGTGAAAGTAGAACAGAAACATCGTCACAAACCACGTCCATTCAGGATATTGAGTTCAGCCAGTACGGCGTGACAGAAAACACGTGCACACAACACACAGCTACGATTTCCGTGAACCACGGCCCACTGGCTTCTTCGGATCCTAAATGCGCTCCATGAGAACCCCACATATTTCCCAGCTGCCTGTCATATTGCGGTGTGCATATGATCGGATGGAGGGAGCCGGGCTGCCTCCTGGGCAGACAGTGTGTGTTTGATTACAGCCTGTCAAGTTCACACCGTGGGCTTAAATGATGCCTTTTTGAAACCCAAGTCCCCTCAAGTTACACCCTGAAGGAGCTCAGGTGTACCAGCTATTGGACAATGTGCAGGCCGCTGCAGCAATTGACTCCTCAGCCTCATAACGCATGGGTTTCCTTTCAAACATTTAGCGCGACAGTACTGACCAGCATCGCCGCTCCTCCTCGCGCTAGGCACTCCATCAGCTGGGCACTTGTGTCGGTCCCGCGCTCCTTCCAGCGCTCTGTCCGGACATCTAATGCCGTGTTTACGGAACGCCACGCCCACACGCCATTGCGCCTCTGGAACGCCACGTGCATATCACTGTATGCATACGCCCGGACTACTTTTCCCCTAACGTTCTTTCCCCCCTTAAATGTATATGGTGTGGTGCTGTATAGCCTATGTCCATCTCCTGGACCTCCCCTTTCCAACGCTGTATTGGGTGTTGTGATTGGTGGTGTACTTTTCGAGTTTACCCGCCTCAAATGTTCCCAGTTCTCGCTTTATAATAGTAGTATAGATTTCTTCCATAAAAAGACGCAGGGCTCGAATTTCATCTAGCAACAGGTCTAATGAAGCTGGAGATTTTGTAGGAAAAGGCGGGTCTTTCTTGAGATGTTTTGTTGAGGCCGTCCCCAAGACTGTAGAGCCAGAGCTTGTATCAGACAAAGCATCATTTTGAGGAGAAGAGGCTACTAATGAGGATTCCATCTTTGCAAATTTTGAGAAAAGCGTAGATTTTTTTATATATTTATTTCGCGCCACAGACTCAATGCAAGAATCAGCTTTCCTCAATCCCCCCATAAGGCGGCAGTTTAACAAGTAAATAAAAGTCTACAAAGCCATTAAAGTACTTTAGTAAATATGATGCTGTTCTAGGAGAGAAGCTAGGCAACTTCAAAGACCAAAAAGACCACAGCCACATTTCACATACTCGATAAAGGGTCAGCAATCCCCAAATTCCTCATATAATGGCAATCTAATAGGTTGAAAAAGTTCCACAGAGTCTCAAAGACAAAATAGTAAGCATGCTGATTATATAAGGAGAGTGTCACTCAGCATTGTTAGGGACCCAAAGAGACCAAAAACAAAGCAGCTGGTTCAGAAGATAAAAGTAGCCTGAAATGTTGAGGGGAGCATACCCTGAAATCCTTGGTATGCAATTTGTAGAAGAGATTTCCCTCAGCGAGGCTTCTCCGGCATAAAGGAATTGGAGGAAAACGGCCGCAAATCAAAATGGCGGCCTCTTCTGAGGCAAGAAGAGCGCACCGCCTAAATGCCTATAAATCACTGTTTCAGCAGTGCAGGTTAACGTTTAAGGCAGCGCGCAGCCTCCCATGACTTCTGGAACCCATTTCAGTTTGTCATGAGACACGAACACAAGGCGGGCACTCCATAGTCAACATCGACTCGGAGAGATTCACTGACCCGCCGCCATCTTCTCGGGTGCCAAGGCCACTCCGTCACTTGTTGGTCATTTCTAAATTTAAAAGCCGGAGTAGTCTTGGCTTTGCGGACCGTAATTCCTTCATCAGGCCAGCCACCATTACTCTGTATGCCACAAATTAAATTGGGCCCTGAGTGGCTCTCGCTCAAATGCATAAAACCCTTGAAATTTGCCAGTTCTGTTTCACAGCACAGACCACTACTCCTACTTCTCGTTGCTTATGGCATCACATGTGAAATCATAAACGACATTGTTGAGATCACTTATGACATCACTGCTTGAGCCATATCCCAGGATGGGCTATGTGCATGGAACGGGAAGCTGAAAGGCCTGCTGCCTTTGGAAGCTGCCCCTACCTTTTGCTGCCCCAGCAACTGGCTCCCACCAGCTCTGGCCCCCACTTTGGGTGGGAAAATCGGCAGGAAAAGCAAGCTAGGAAGAGAGGTGTGCTCACCTTTGCCGACCCACCCCTCAGGTTGGTAAGGCGAGGTGAAGTACACATCTCAGTCCCCTCCATCTTGAAGATGGGGGACTCCGCCAAATAGGGAGAGGCTCATGCCCCCTCCCACTTGAGGGTGGCATAATAGTGGGTGTACCCTCCCCAAGGGAGGGAGCCATTGGTCCCAACCTGCACACCCCATTATTGCCCCTAAATGTAGTATTTAGGGGAAACCCTGAACCTTGCAACCTTAGATAGGAGGAAGAAATAAGAAGGGTGGAAGAGCCATGCTGACCCAGGAAGAAGAGGACAACTACGTTTTGGCCCCAGGCTTACCAGCCTGTCCTGACTCGGACCTGACTAAAGTGAAAAAACACAATGTCTCCAGCAGCCCCTCAGAGCCCAGAGGGCCTGCCCTGAACTCACCTTACAGACTCTGTCTTCAATGAGCCCTGGATTTGCTTAACAAAGACTCCAAGACCAGAATCCTGATTCTGGCAACTCCGCGATTCTACACCAATCTGCACCCGATGCCCACAGGCCAATTTCGAGTGGCCCAACACCACAAGGAGGTATACATTGAAATCCAGACCTGGGATCTGGTGATCCCCAGCCTCCCTCAAGCTTAAAGAAGACGCCTGCAGCCTCAACCTGAAGGGTGCCCCCGACAGCGACCGGAGCTGGCAATATAATCCGACACCAGAAGTCACCCCTGCACCTGACGCCCCACTGCTTTGGGTGGCCCAACGGATGGTGTCCAGGCATCCCCCAAGAACCCAACTTACCTCTCTAGCTGGTGGTCAATTTCATGAAGTCTCCCTGTCTGAGCCTGCAGCAACTTCACAGAGTCAAAGACCCCAATTGAAAAGCACAGGGTACCCAACGTCCTTTTTTCAACTTGCACTCAGCCTCTCCAGTGCCGCTGGTGGAGCAGCTCTTGTGCTGGTTGTTGGCCCCTGCAGTGCTGACCTTAACCCCAGGAGCTTTGCTACCACACCCGATTGGCCTACTCGGAAGCATTCCCGACCCGAAGGCCCATTGGCTAACATTGGGCCCCTGCACTCAGCTGCCCCAGTGCCACTGGTGGTGCAACTCGAGTTCCCATATAGACCTTGGGGAATCTTGTTCCTAAACCCCAAAACTCCCACTTCTAAGATGTAGACTTAACTGAGAAACTGCTAATTGCAAATTCATCCACTGAATTTCCTTGAAAAGTCTTGCATTTGAGAGTATATTTTACTTACCTGTGCCAAGTCCTACTTGGATCTAAAATGAACCATAAATATACCTTTTTTATATTTACCTAATTGGTCTGAATTCTGTCTCTGAGTGTGTGACATCAGTCTTGATTGAGTGAATACAATAAATGCTTAACAAACCCTCTGGGTAAGTCTAACTGCTCGCCCACTCTACCACAAAGAGAGCTGTTAGTACTTACCTAATTTACCCTCTGCTATACCTCTGGGAACTCCCTGGACTCTGTTCATACTATACCTTACTTTGGTATAGTATATACAGAACCTGATTTCTACAAACATTAACAGTTACTCATGTGCTGGATTTTCAAGCTGCACCACCACAATTGGTTGCAAATGCTGAAGGCAGTTATGGGCAAAGTTACCACCAAGAGGGAGGAAATTCAGTTTTGAATTGTACAAAAACCAACTCAGCTTGTAGCAGTATTTCCCCATATAAGCCCAAAGAAAAAACTCATAATATTGACAATTTGTTTGCCGATGGGGGTGGCTATCTGTGGAGGACTGTGCAACTCGGGGTAAGGTCTTTGCTGCAGTATATACCAGAACACATGGTACCACTTTTCTGGCTGTTCGGCCTGAAGTGCTGAAACAGATCCAGAATTAATATGGGGCAGCCCATGCCCTGGACCTAAAGATGAAACTGATGGGCAAATTTGCCATAGTTTCTGCTATAATGTTGAGCAGCAATAAAGGGGAAGCAGCAGCCCTAGCTAAATACGAACTCCTGAGGGATTTTGACTCCCACAAGGCAGGAGCGTGAATTACCTAAAATGATCAAAGGAACCTATGCTATGCTTTGTAAAGATCATGTAGGAGCCAGACCGTGGAAACCACAGTTGAAGAGTAATTCTGAAAAGGATAACTAAGAGCATCTGACTCTTCGATAAAGAAGAAGTGAGATAATAGGAATAACAAAGATAAAACAAAATCACAGTGTTGAATGGCGTTTTAGATTCCGGATGGATTTTCCCAATTCATGCCCTTATATAGGTACAGATCACTTTGCCGTTATATAGGCATAGAAATCAAGCCCTTATTTAGGCATAGCCCATGCTACCCAAATACAGGCATGGCTACCTCCATCCGTTCACCAAACGTCACAATGATTTCTTGGAAAACCAGCTTAAGCAATTAGGGACTTCCCCTTGCTTGAATATTGATTTCTCAAGAACTTAGTTTTACCATTAACAACTATTCCCCAGGGGTTCATTCATGACGTTCATATGCCCAACTTTACGTCAAACATGGCATTCCAGGGGGTCGGGCGAGCGCGTCGACCAAGATGGCCGCCGCCACAGGAGCTCCGTGAGTTCACCGGCTTAATTAGCCTCCTTACGACGATTTTCCAGTCAGGATATTTCATTTTTTAGCAGCGCTTCATATTTCTACCTATCTCCTATCTTGTGACTGCTTTCTGGGCGATTTTGCCGTGGGGAAGTGCCTCAGCTGGCTCCTTGGTTCCTCTCCCCTGCCTCTGCTTCAGCTTCTACCGATTTGCTCTGCATAGGGGGCGGAGTAATTACAAAGAGAGGGCCTGGCTTGGGCCTAGCCACACCCACGACCCAGTTTAGCTGCTGCACCAGCCCTTCTCAAGAGCTTTTTGGGAATTTCATGCCCTTTTCCCTCACATTTATCAAATTTTGAGGTGTATTTTCTTATTGTGTATTTACTTGACGCAAAAGGTTATTTTTTCACCTCAAGATGGAAAATAGCAATTTGGCTGCTAATAAAAGGAAAAAGCAGATATCGCCTACTCCATCCAAATCTAATGTTGTTGACTCTTCTGACAGTCACTTAATCTAATTTTAGAGGAAATTCAAGCGCTGCGCATGAATACTGATACAATTGCGACTGAAGTGAAAAATATTCGTAAGGATGTGGCTTCTATGTCCATGAAAGTCTCTGATAATGCTATCAAAATTCAGGACAATAAAACTAAATTGGACTCTTTTACCCCCTTAGTGAGTCAAATAGTACCACTGTGTACTCACTTGCTGGAATCGGAAAACCGTAATAGACAATACAACCTTCGTATTTTCAACCTGCCTGAGGAGATTGAGGGATCGGATTGTCGCTTATATCTAGAATCTTTACTACCTGGCCTCCTGAACATTAAATTCCCCGAAAAATTTGAAGTGGATAAGGCTCACAGAATTCCTTCGCATAGAAATCCTCGCCACACTAAGCCCAGGCAAATGATTTTTAAGGTTTTGCGACACCATCACTTGGTCCTTATCAGGAAAGCAGCAAGAGACATTCCTTCACTCTTAGTAAATGGTTGTAAAATCTTCATTCATCAAGATTTTGCTAAAGAAACTGTTGCTATTGGCAAGGAATTTTCCTCTTTCCGTCCACAATTGAGAAGCCTTGGTTTTAAGTATGGTCTATTTGATCCTTCTACGATGAGAGTCTGGAAAGACACCTTTTCTAAATCTTTTCACCGTCCTGAAGATCTACGTCTCTTTCTGGAACAGCAAGCCTCACCGTCAATGGACACTCATGATCCTGTTACTTGAAAGCTCATAATCTGATTTATCCTGGCATTTGAATATTTCTCTCTTCACGGGCTCCAACGGTTTTCTGGCCATGCTTGCGGAACGGGTGTGCGTCTCTGTATTCTTCTTTATGTCTTTGTTTCTTGTTTGTCAATTTTCCTCCCTTTTGTGTTTCTTCCTTTTGTGTCTTTCCTTTTCTTGCTCTATACTTAGAGTCGCTCTTTTCCATGGCTATTTTTCATTTCCTCTTCTTCTGATTCATTCTTCTATTCTCTTCCTCCTAATTCCTAATGGCTAATACTCATAATGTTAAAATTGTTTAACTTAATGTTAAAGGTTTAAGGCATCCAGTTAAACGTACTAAAATCTTGGACAACCTGGGTACGTGCAATGCTGATATTTGTTTTATCCAAGAAACACATGTTGATGACAAAATTTTACACTATATGAAGAAAAAGTGGGTAGATAATATTGTTTCCTCTCCTGCGCTTGACAAGAAAAATGGTGTTGCTATTCTATTTGCAAAGAGGTTGCACTGCCAGCTTCTTAGTAAGTTCGCGGATGCGGAAGGTAGATATGTAGTGGTTAAAGTTAAAATTTATGATTCTACATTCTTTTTGCTTAATATTTATGGACCTACGGCTGACGACCCTTCTTTTTGGTCTAGGTTAACATCTGAAGTTCTGAAGTTGGGACAAGTTCCTTTGATTGTTGGGGGGGATTTTAATGTGATTATTGATCCGTTACTTGACAGGCTTTCCACTACAAAATTCCGACCTCCTAAAGTTTTTCATGCCTTTAGATCTTTCCTTCACACAACCAAGTTGGCTGATATTTGGAGGCTACATTTTCATACTGATAAATGGTTTTCCTTTTTCTCTAATCCCCATAATTCTCATTCCAGGATTGATTACTTTTTGCTTTCGCCCTCACTAATTCAATCAGCCACCAAACCTACTATAGGTAACATTGATATTTCGGACCATACCTTAATTTCTTTTGTTTTAAATATTTCCTCAACTTTTGCCAAGCAACGTCGTTGGCGTATGAACACGAATATAGTACTTAATGATAAACATAAGTCTAAATTTTACAAGCTATTCAAGACTATTTTTTATTCAACCCTGAGGGATCGACTTCCCTTGTGAATAGATGGGATGCCTTTAACCTTCATTAGGGGCACCACTATTTCTATTATGGCCCATGAGAACAAACAATTTAACACTAATATTAAACAATTGGAAAAACAAATTGCTAAATATGAACGATTATTTATTTCCTCTAGTGACCCTCAATTTAAATTTAAATTACAAAAGCTTTGTTATGAATTTAATGCTATACTTAGTACTAGAGCAGGAATCCAACTTACGAACTCTAACGCTAAATTTCGCTTTAATTCCAATAGATCAGGAAAACTTCTTGCAAATTATTTACGAATCAAGAAGGATAAAACTCAAATAACTTCAATTCGTGGTCCTCAAGGTCAAGTTGCTATTTCCCATAATGATATTGTTCAGGAATTTTTACATTTCTATTCTAACCTATATAGTAAACCAGCCCCCTGTGATGATTCTTTAATTGATTCCTTTTTAAATAAGTGTAATTTACCTCAAGTTTCTCCCTCAGACAGAATAGGCCTAGACTCTCCAATTACTTGTGATGAGATTTTACTTGCTATTAAGTCACTTCCCAAGAATAAATCCCCAGGCCCAGATGGTATCCCAGCTGAGTTTTATAAAGAGTTTCAATCTTACCTTTTGCCTTATTTAAGTGCACTTTTTTCCCATTTTGGTTCCTCTGGCACTATTTCGGGCTCCTTTACAGAAGCTCTAATCATTGTTCTGCCCAAACCTGATAAGGACCCTACCCTGGTTGCTAATTATCGTCCCATTTCCCTCATTAATCAGGACTGTAAGCTTTATGCTAAAATCCTTGCCACTAGATTAACTCCCATCCTTCACTCCATCATTCATCCAGATCAATCTGGTTTTATGAAAAATAGGTACTCAGCTAACAACACTAGGACACTATTACACGTTATTGAACAGAGTCCACATCTTGCTTCCCCTGCGGGAGTGATGGCTTTAGATGCGGAAAAAGCTTTTGACAAAATTCATTGGCAATTTTTATTTAAAACTCTATTATCTTTTAATTTTGGTGCCCACTTTATTCGTATGATTTCTGCTTTATATTTTGCCCCTACTGCTCGTTTGTTTATTAATGGACACATTTCCAATCAATTTTCCCTCTTTAGAGGTACTAGGCAGGGGTGTCCCCTTTCCCCACTGTTATTTTTACTAGGAATTGAACCCTTTCTTAATTATATCCGACTCTGTGATAATATTCAGGGTATTGCGATAAATGATGTCACTCTTAAAACTTTAGCCTATGCAGATGATGTTTTGTTGTTTATTAGTAATCCTCTTTCCTCTGTTCCCTCATTATTAGACATTCTTGACAAATATTCGATGGTTTCTGGTTATAAGTTGAATGTAAGTAAAACAGAATTTTTTCCTTTGAATGCTTTTTGTACCCCGGATATGCTACCAAACACCGATATTCTTTGGCAGAACAGTAAGCTGAAATACTTAGGTATCCTATTTGCCTCCTCGTTGCCAGCCACATTAAAACTAAATAGTGATTTTATACTTGATTATATCAAAGACAAATCATCCAAATGGTCTCCCCTTTATCTCACTTGGTGGGGTAGAATGGAGGCTATAAAAATGAATATTGCACCAAAAGTTTTCTACTCATTAGCCATGATTCCCACTCAATTTCCTCTCAAATTTTATAAAGATATTGATAAACTGTTAGCTAAATTTCTATGGTCTAATAAGGTACCTCGTATTGCTTACAAGAAATTAAAACTCCCTAAATCCTAGGTTGGTTTTTCCCTTCCAGACTTTTACCTCTACCATAAAGCTTTTATTTTAAAACAAAGCTCTTTTGGTTCACAAACTCACATGTGGTAAAGCCTCCAAATCGGTTTGATATTGAATCTTCAATTGTTCGTCCCTTTTCTCTACCCTCTTTGATGTCAATGTCTTCTGTATCTAAGGTTGTTCATCTATCATCTATAATCAAATCCTCTAGATTAATAATTAATGATTTGGATTCTAATTTTGATTTACCTTTACTCTCTACAGTCCACTTGTCTTTATGGCATAGTGCTTTACTTAAGCTAAACAGAAACATTAATTTTTGGTCCTCATGGATTTCAAAGGGAATTTTTTATCTTAAAGATGTATTTTGTGGAAACGCCTTTATTCCTTTTGAACACCTGCAGTTGAAATTTGATATCCCAGCTTCGGATTTCTCAAAATACCAATCTTTATGTAATTCAATTTTGGACTCTTTTCCCAATGGTATTCCCACTTCCACCACTAATGACCTATTAATTTACCTTACGGCTGTTACGTCCTCCCCCAAAGATGTCTCTGTTTTTTATAAAAAATTTACTTCCTTCCAGGGCTCAAATGTTGGTGCAATATCATCTTTTTGGAATAATGAACTTTCTCTCTCCCTATCAGACGACATATGGTCCTCCATATGGCTGAGCAGTATCTCTGGTTGGCTTCCGGTGTCTATTTATCAGACTAATGCTTATGTTTTATTTAATGCCTTATGGACCCCATCTCGATTATGCCATGCGAAATTGTTACCATCTGATGTTTGTTGGCATTGCACTTCGAGTTCTGGGATACTTCGTCATATGTTATTTGAATGCCCAGTTATTATGAAATTTTGGTTAGAAGTCTGGAATATCATTTTGAAAATGTTGCCTTTACAAGATGATATTTCTTATGCTATGCTAATATGTAAATCTGTTGCCCTTTCCCATCCTCTTAATGAGTCAGAGGCAAAAATATTTAATTTTTTAATCACAGCTGCTTTAAAATCCATTACTTTTTGTTGGAAAGATGCTTCTTCTCTTTCAGTGCATGCTTGGTGGTCATGGATTATCTTTACAAGAAGAGGTGCTCAGCTGTCTCTCAAAGGTGTTGTTCACAATTCGCAGTCATTCCAATCTTTTTGGTCTCCTATTGACTCCTATGTTCTACAATGATATGATTAAGTGTTCTCTTATGTATTTTGATGATTAATTTCCCCTCATTTACCATCCTTTTTGTTTTCAATATGATTGTGACTCTATATTGTTTTATTTTATGATTCTAAGATATGTACATCCCCCCGCCCTTCCCCTCCTTTTCCCTCCTTCCTATTCATTTTTGGCTTATTGCATTTGATGCTCATATTTTCACTATTTACGCATGTATGATTCATTCTTTTTGTATTGTATTTGTCTATTTCTTCTGTTTACAAAATAATTTTGAACTTAAAAAAAAAAAAAACATGGCATTCCTAAACACCTTCAAGGTATAAATATACCTTCACTTGCTATGGCAAAGTACGGTGGTTCGGAGCAGTTCAAAGACCTACTTGCCCGACGCAGCTCCCTACAGCAAGTGCCGAAGGAAGCCGACTCTCCAGCTAACGCACTGATCGGGAAGCTGCCCTTCTCTAATGAGAATCCAGCTCCAGTGTTTCTGACTCCCGTTTGCGAGGTGTTGGGAAATCGAGACCTGAGCCAGAGATACCAGACCTCCTTCATTCTAAGGTATGGAGCTGATAAGAACCTAGAGAAACTTTTGGTAGATTCTATGTTATTTATGTATGTATTTTTATATGGCTTAGAAACCATACAATGCTATTACAGGATTATTTTATAATACTATTCTCGCTGTACAAATTATACTTTGCATTCTGTCTAACGATTGTAGCAGTTCACCTCTCTTGCATGATAAGGAAGACTGTTCAATAAACCTTTTATTAAAAATGCCAGTCTCACTATTTCTCTGCAACTCTGTAGAAACGAAGCATGCTCGATTGACTGAGTGAAATACTTATCTATTGTTTCCATGACTTTGAGAGATATGTTATTATTCTTAGGGAAATAAAGTTGTCATGTTTTTGCGGTTGTCAGAAACGAATCCCTTCTTGTGTATTCCAGAAAGTTTCCAGTGACCTCTGAGCTAGCTGGCACTCACTATTAAGTTTAGTATATTCGATAGAGACCTATTGACTTAAGTCCTACGTCAAATCTATGGGATATATTATTCCAATGCGCAGAGCCTATTGGGAATATAGGAACTACACTACAACGGGGTGGGTCTCGACACATAATCCACTGAGAAACGTTATAACTTGCGCAACTGTGGTAATGTTAAGCCGTCTGACAGGTATCAGGATACTAATACATATTCATCTCGTTCCTTGTAGGATTCATCTGATAAACGTTCGGAGAGAGGACGACAGTCAAGCGCAGAGCAGTAGAGCATGTGAAACCAAAGAAGGACTCACAACACTCTTCTGACTACATTATTAAGCAAGAAGAAAATCCTAAAACATCTAAACCTCAATTCAAAAAGAAGAAGGCAGCCAGACTTAGGATCAGGCATATCCCGGATTTTGAGAAATCTTCTTCTGAACGGAAAATGGGCATTGACAATGCCGGACAACGTGGCAGAAGTTACGATTGTTCACCAAAGTATAATTGATTATCTGGTGAGAGTAGCGCTGAGTGAGTACATCACGGTGGAAACATCAGATACCAGGGTAAGCGTTCTACATCGTTTATGCAAAGTCCAACTACAGTGGGAAGGGGACATGCCCAGGTTTATTAATGTCCTCTTTTGGGAAGAACTCACTCAAGCATACAATATTCTTCTGGCCAAAAAGGATTGGACATCTGATTTCATGATGGATTACCCAAATGGGGAAACAGCAATTTTACCAGCTTCTTCCAACCTGGTTCCGGAATTAATTAAACATTCATACGCTAAGGATTCAGCTCTATTGTTAGCTCCTGCATTATACTGCAACCATGTGGGGTGAGAAGATGATTCAGCTTATCATGACATTCCATTGCGGAACACCCCACAACCTCAAAGACAATATCCATACAAAATGATGCTAAACAAGTTAGGGAAATCCTAGAATAACCTGAATGCCAAGGTGTAATAGGAAGTTGCACCTTGTTAATGAATAATCCTTTGCTTCAGTCATGAAACCAGATCATTCCTATCATCTAGTATTAGATTACAGACATTTGAACTCAGCTACTCAAACATTTACAGTACAAAACACACACAGCGCTAAACTAATGAATAACATTGTGTGGAAGTAATACAAAACAACACTAGATATCTCGAATTGATGTTTCTGCCAAAATATAGCACCTGGAAGCAGTTAATTGACAGCATTTACTGCACTAGTTTCTCTGAAAAAAATCTGCTGTTTGCCCCAAAGAGAATAAGAATAGCCCTGGACTCTTTTCAACCAGAGTTACAGAACTACTTGAACATTTTGATGATCAGGTATTGTCCTATGTCGATGACGTATATTTACAGATGATTACCTTTTTGGAACACTTGACCAGAGTAGGCTCCAGAGTAGACTGCATAATCCTGGGGTTTTCTCATATGGGCTATAAACGTAATATAACAAAATCTAAAATTGCCCATCTCAGTGTCCTATTTCTGGAATTTAAGTTGTCAAGCCTGGAGACCCATTTTTGTAGAAAATGTGTGTTGCTTCAACCGTCAACGACTTTAAAGAGATTACAATCCATATCAGGATGTCTACATTTAGGCAGAACTCACATTCCAGATTAGCAGGACAGGTTAAGCCATTCTACACCTTGATACATCCAGATTTCCCAAGCACACACTGGGCACAGGAACATACAGATATTTTACGTTCCATACTAGCTGACATGATAGCTTTGAAACACCTACACACATGTATAAACACAACAAACCTGCTGATGCGTGTAATCAGGGTACACATATGTCACGGTAAATGAACCAATGCAGAAATGCATTTTGTCTCTATTGAAAAAGAACCTGACTGTTAGGGTTTGTGCACAGCAAAGAGCATGTCCCCTCTCATTGCACTAGTAGTCTCTGTAATAGCTCTCTTTTAAACATACTATTGAAAGTCTTTCTTGTTATCTCAGTTTCCCCCCTTAGGCTTCTGTGTATGTTGCTCAATGTACTCACAAGTTTGGACATTGCTGTCTTGTTTACACATTGGACCTTGCTTTTACCAAGGCTTCTTTAGAGCACCCCTCCCTAGGCCATGTGTTAATTCAACTCATTTGCATAATAACTGAAGCTCTGCACACCTTTCAAGAACATGTGCAGCATGTGAGAACCACACCCAGCTCTTCGAACCACACCCAGCTCTTCAAACCACACCCAGCCCTGTCTATAAAAGGCAGCCCCCGAGCCTCACCCAGTGCTTGTGCTCGTCTACCTCCCGCTTATCTGAGAACAGATCCTTCGGCGCTGGCACTCCTGCTCTCTACAGACCTTCATCGGCTTCAACGTGCTGGCTCTTCCTTCTTCCGGTTTCCGGCTCCTCCTTGCCTCAGCCCCTCTCCTGAAGAGGACAAGGTTAGACTGATCAGTATCCCTTTCCAGCAACAAGTAAGTGCAAAACTTTTTATTACCTGAAAGAACTTTGACAGCGATTACTGGATTCGTGTATGGACAATTTGGAACAAGATACCTCCCACGAACATTGTGATTCAGACCCCTTGTTACAAGAATACTTTGTGGAACTTTGTGAAATAAACATTCTTTTACATGGAACTTTTAAGAATTGAACAGTTGAAACCATTGACAGCAAGGCAAACAGTAAATCAAGGACTTGCACAAATTACCTGCTGTATTTTGATGTAAAAGTACAGTATTCCTTTTATAGAAATTCTGGAAATGTGTGAAAAGTGAGTTTGCTATTAAGAATTTAGGCTTTAGTTATATTAAGGTGAATGTTTGACATTGATAATTCTGACAATGGTATTCGTTTAATTTTATAGAAGCTTAACAGTAATAGAAAGCACGTCCCTGAACAGTAACACATTCCAAACCTGGAAGCTAGAGACCATGATCCAAGAGGTACTTTTAGAAGAGAATTTCTAATAAATAAAGGGATAGTCAGGAACACATTTAGGAATAGGTTGCACTTACCTGTTCTTAGTTTATGTTTCATTAGGCACCAGTTTCTACAGAAGTCAAAGAGGGCCGCCGATTTTAGCAGCACTTCAACAGTGGAAACGCAAGAACGGTGTTGTCTCTCTTTTTTTATTTTATCCACTTCCCCCTTCTCTTGAGCTTCTGGTTCTTAGTGTACTGTCTAAAACTAGTGTGCTGGCACAAGCAGTTTCAGGGTGGGGTAGGACTGTCTTCAACCTCCATCAGAACTGAACAGAAACTCAGGTGAGCTGGGCTTTGACAGAAGCACAAGCCTTAAAATATTCAGTTCTGTTGGACGATGAATGCCAGGGAAGAAATAGAGGGCATTGACGCCACGGATATGGCGCAGGCTCTGAATGAGGATTTGGCCCATAATGAATCAGTGTCTGGCATCTTGCAACATATGCAAGAGGAAATAGCGAAATTAAAGTTGGAGAACACCTCTTTAAAACAGGATTTAAGCAGGTATAACCCTAGGGGATCTCAGTGGAACACAGCTTTTATGCCTTTGTTTAAAACCTCCTCAGAGACAGGGGCGTGATCAAAACATACAACTTTGCCTCCCCCAGTTGAGGTTACTGTTAATGTTCCTAATGCTGTGCCTTTAGCAGCACCTTAACGTTTTCACGGAGATAGTAACAAATTCCATGTTTTTATCAATCAATGTCAATTACACTTCGTTTGTAAGCCACAACAGTTCCCTACTGATGCTACGAAAGTGGCATTCGTCTTGTCTTATTTGGGTGGCACAGCAGCCAATTGGTCAATTCCTTTCGTGGATAGAGATGATCCCATCCTCCATAATTGGAATCAATTTAAAAGTACATTGACCAGCCTTTTTGCAAAACACACTTTCATGTGGGCAAGTGATAATGAGCTTTTAAATCTTAAACAAGGTAACAAGGATTTATTGACCTATCTCACTAGTTTTAATCGTTTGCTCACCGAGACACAGTGGCCAGAAGAAAAGTGTGTCTCCCTTTTTTATAAAGGTTTGAGAGACGAGTTAAAAGACGCGCTGGCTCATATCGTTGATTTGCCAGAAGACTATTCTGACTTTGTAGATTTAGTCGTGAAATTGGAACACAGACTAGGAGAAAGTAAGGGAGATAAATCCAAACTGGACTCACGGTTAACTTTTATTAGACACGAGAAGAAAGACACAGATAATAAACTCCCTGAACCTGAGCCTATGCAAATAGGGACACTCAGAGGTCCACTCACATCAGAGGAAAAAGAAAGAAGGAGAAAACTTCAATTATGTTTATATTGTGGCAAGGCAGGTCACTTTGCCAGAGAATTTCCAGTAAAACCTAAAACTTCACAAAAGGGTGCTGTTTCCTCAACCTCGTCAACTGAATAGGGAAACGATTAAGCTCGACAAGGGGGGAGGTTACTTGTTCGAGAAAACATCTTAATCAAACCTCTAATTCAGCAGCCTTCATGGTACCGCACATGCCTAGACATTTCATAATTCAGATCTTTTTAATTGTTACTACCCAAGTTAGACATTCTCTCCCTGTCCTACTGGACTCAGGAGCGACAGGAAATTTTGTGGATAATACGTTAGCTGAAACATTAGGTCTTCCTATGTGCCTAAAGCCTTGTCCAGAAGCAGTATGTGCAGTGGATGGGTCAGAATTGACCTCTGGATTAATCACAAAACAAACAAGTCCACTTGTTATGGTCTGTCAAACGGGCACACAGAGGTGATTAGCTTTGATCTGATAGATACCCCTAATTTTGGCTTGATTCTCGGGGTACCCTGGTTAACAACTCATAACCCAAAAATTGATTGGGTGAATAGAACAGTTACTTTGGATTCCTCTTTCTGTAGAACCAATTGCTATCAAGAAGCAGGTACAGAACAGAACTCAGTAATACACTGTGCTAGTGTTACACAAGACGAACCAAGTCTCCCTCCTGAATATTCTGACTTTAAAGACGTCTTTGATCCAGTGAAGGCTAGTGTGCTGCCCCCACATCGGTCTTATGACTGCCGTATAGATCTTATCCCAGGTGCCCCTTTACCTAATAACAGAGTATATGCTTTGACTGACGAAGAGACCAAATATTTAAGAACCTACCTAGACGACCTACTACAGTCTGGGTTCATCCGACATTCTACATCTCCGGTGTCATCTCCACTCTTTTTTATCCCAAAGCCAGCTAAATCCCTGCGCGCGTGTAGCGACTATAGAGGACTAAATAAGGTTACAATAAAAAATAAATATCCTCTTCTTCTAATACCTGTGTTGTTGGATCAATGAAGACATTCTACTGTATACACTAAACTAGATCTGCAGGGAGCTTACCACCTGGTCCGAATAAAAGAGGGGGATGAGTGGAAGACAGCTTTCAAGACAAAGTTTGGTCTATTTGAGTACGCAGTAATGCCCTTTGGGTTGTGTAATGCCCCTGCGGCCTTTCAATACTTTATAAATGAGGTCCTACACGAATTCCTGGACGTTTGTGTCATAGTATACATAGACGACATCCTCATTTACTCTAAGAACCCAGAAGAACATACCCAACATGTTCGTGCAGTATTATCAAAGTTAAAAGAAAATCATCTTTTTGCTAAATTAGAAAAGTGTACTTTTAATGTCAGAAAGGTGGCCTTTTTAGGATACTGCCTGTCACCTCAAGGAATAACAATGGATGTAAAGAAAATCAGTGCTATTACTGATTGGCCAGAACCATCATCTGTAAAAGATGTTCAGAAATTTCTGGGTTTCGCCAATTTTTATGAGGTTTATTTCTCATTTTGCAGACATTGCGGCCCCAATAATCACCTTGTTGCAGAAAGGGCAATGATTTCTTTGGTCTGATGAGGCGGCACACGCCTTTCAACTCCTGAAATAAGTTCACTTCAGCCCCAATTCTGAAACATCCTGATCTTGACTTGCCATTTTTTGTTGAAGCGGATGCTTCACAAGTAGCTTTAGGAGGAGTTCTCTCTCAACGAGATGCAGTAGATGGCCAATTACATCCTATAGCCTTCTATTCCAAAAAGTTATTACCAGCTGAACAAAATTATACTCTGGCTGAAAGAGAACTATTAGCTATCAAAGTAGCCTTTTCTGAATGGAGGCACCATTTAATGGGAGCCAAGTACCCTGTTACCATCTTTTCTGACCATAAGAACCTACAGTTTTTTGAATCACTTAAAGCACTAACACCACGTCAGATGCACTGGTTAAATTTTTTTTAGTACATTTGACTTCGTTATAACCTATGGACAAGGTGCACAACAAATTCAATCTGATGTGTTATCTAGATACAGACATACCTCAGACATGAAACAAGACAAAATAGGAGAACCCATTATTCCTCCCCAAAAACTTTTGACACCAGTACAACAGAAGGATTTAATCACAGATCTATATAATGCACACATGCAAATAGCACCTCAAGATTGGTTAAAGGATTCCCATAACACAATACAACGAGGTTTATTGTATCACGACAACATGCTGTTAGTGCCCACCACAGAATTACAAACACAGGTGATAATTTGGCATCACGCCTCACCGATGTCTGGTCATCCTGGCTGGGTAAAAACCCTGGAAAATGTGCGAAAACACTTTTGGTGGGACAATATGAGTAAGGACATTAAGCAATTTGTCACTACCTGTCCAATTTGTGCAAGACATAAATCTTCTCATAAGGCCCCTGACGGCTTGTTAATACCAATGCCATCACCCAAACAACCTTGGCACACTGTGAGTGTAGACTTCATTGTAGGTTTACCAAAAGTAAAATCCTTCACAACAGTGTTAGTGATAGTGGATTTTTTATCTAAAATGGCACATTTTGTACCATTACGGAAATTGCAAACTGTGGCAGAATTTGCCAATATTTTTATAAGAGAAATTGTGCGTTTACATGGTTTGCCAAGCAAAGTGGTGTCAGACCGAGGAAGCCAGTTCAACTCTAGATTTTGGAAAAATTTATGTGAAAAACTTAAAATAGATGTGGCATTATCCACTGCTTTCCATCCAGAAGCAGATGGACAAACTGAACGACTGAACCAAACCTTACTTCAAACGCTACGTTGTTTATTGGCTGATTATTCTAGTGAATGGTTGGAAGCTCTCCCTGTAGCGGAGTTTGTTTATAATAATACTGAGCATGCAGCTCTACTTTGCACACCATTCTATTTCATGCAGGGGTATCATCCAAGAGCTATACCCATTTTGTTAGAAGATTCCCTGTTGCCTACAGTAACGGATAGACTAACGAGATTAGGTGACATACAAGACAAGGCCAGGAAACATCTATTAAAGTACAAAGAAAGCATGAAAAGACAAGCAGACAAACATGGATCTGAGGCCCCAATGTATAAAATCGGTGACAAGGTATGGCTCTCCACAAAGAACCTAAATATAGAGGGATCCCGAAAGCTGCAACCACGTTTCATTGGACCCTTTAGTATAACTGCCATAGTAAACCCGGTAACAGTAAAATTGGACGTACCAAAAGAATACCCAGTACATACTACATTCCATGTGTCCTTGCTTAGGCCGTACAACCCAAAAACCCGACCCGAACCACGACCTCCACCCATATCAATTAAGGGAAATCTAGAATATGAAGTGAAAAGCATAAAAGACGCAAAAATAATTCATGGACGTCTGTTTTATTTAGTAGAATGGAAAGGATATGACGAAACTGAGAACTCATAGGAACCAGCGTCCTATGTACATGCCCCATGGTTGATTAGACGGTTTTATCTAAAAAATCCAGGGAAGCCCCGTCCAGTAGGAGGGCCTTTGAGGGGGCGACTGTTAGGGTTTGTGCACAGCAAAGAGCATGTCCCCTCTCATTGCACTAGTGGTCTCTGTAATAGCTCTCTTTTAAACATAATATTGAAAGCCTTTCTTGTTATCTCAGCTCCCCCCCTTAGGCTTCTGTGTATGTTGCTCAATGTACTAACAAGTTTGGACATTGCTGTCTTGTTTACACATTGGACCTTGCTTTTACTAAGGCTTCTTTAGAGCACCCCTCCCTAGGCCATGTGTTAATTCAACTCATTTGCATAATAACTGAAGCTCTGCACACCTTTCAAGAACATGTGCAGCATGTGAGAACCCCACCACCCAGCTCTTCGAACCACACCCAGCTCTTCAAACCACACCCAGCTCTTCGAACCACACCCAGCCCTGTCTATAAAAGGCAGCCCCCGAGCCTCACCCAGTGCTTGTGCTCGTCTACCTCCCGCTTACCTGAGAACAGATCCTTCGGCGCTGGCACCTGCTCTCTACAGACCTTCATCGGCTTCAACGGGCGCAGCTGCTGGCTCTTCCTTCTTCCGGTTTCCGGCTCCTCCTTGCCTCAGCCCCTCTCCTGTGCAATACAATCGACCTGCAAAAGAGAAAGAGGACAAGGTTAGAATGATCAGAATCCCTTTCCAGCAACAAGTAAGTGCAAAACGTTTTATTACCTGAAAGAACTTTGACAGCAATTTCTGGATTCGTGTATGGACAATTTGGAACAAGATACCTCCCACAAACATTTGTTACAAGAATGCTTTGTGGAACTTTGTGTAATAAACATTGTTTTACATGGAACTTTTAAGAATTGAACAGTAGAAACCATTAACAGCAAGGCAAACAGTAAAATAAGGACTTGCACAAATTACCTGCTGTATTTTGATGTAAAAGTACAGTATTCCTCTTATAAAAATTCTGGAAATGTGTGAAAAGTGAGTTTGCTATTAAGAATTTAGGCTTGGGGGCGTGGCCAGGCGCCGTCGAAAATGGCCGCCTAAAGCCCGAGCTCCATCGGGACCGCTGCTGTCCCCTGCAAATCCGGCCAAATATCCTAGCTGGGAGGCTTTGCCCTAGATGCCCCAGCTCCCTCAGGCACAGTGCTGACCCGGCACGTTGGAGCGGAGTCCGGAGACCCACGGGAGCCACCACACCGCGATCAAAGTTTGCGGCGGCTGACTGGCAGCTGGCGCCTGGAGCCCCGGTCTGAGGCCTGCAACGCAACGCGGCCAGTGTGGCGCGAACTCGGTGGAGGGCGTGGCCACTCCCACAACGCTGGAAGGACCGCGGCCGGAACGCAGGTGTAGCGGTGCTGGCCACTGGCGAGGACAGCTGCAGAGGGCCTGCAGACCCACCTGAACAGCCGTGATCCGACGACGTCCCCGCGGGACAGCAGGAGTGAGTGACCATCTCCCCAAGCAACCGTCGCGTGAGCGCGAAGAATGACCGGGGTGCGCTGCGACGTCCCCCTGAGGTGGGTTGGCTGTTGCGGCCTTGAGAGCGAGACCCGGGGCGCCGGCCCTATAGACGGCACCCACGCACTGCGACAGCGGCGGTTTGGGGGAAATAAAAGGCCCGCTGTTGAAGCATGGAAACAGCAGACGTGAGTGGCGGTCGCAGGCCCCAGTACGCCGCTAAATACGGCTGGTACACTACGGCAACCACCGCAGGAACTCCTCTGGCGGGCCTCAGCCCCAAGTGCGATCCTGGGGAAGACAGTTGGCGCTGGCTGCGGCAGGCCGGACGGCACGGGGAGGCCGGAGTCGGCGCGGACACGCGGACTCTCACAGACAAGTGCGGGCGAAGATATATCCGGTCTTAGGAGCACCCGATCCACCATGCGGCCCAAAGGGGGACTAGTGACCCAAACCAATAAACTGGACAACTACGCAGTGCCCAGAACACAGCCACAGCCCGGTGGTGCGGCAAAAGATGGAAAAGATCAGGCGGAACCCTCCCTGACCTCCATAATGGCTGCAATCCAGACCCTTGGCCCCAGCCTCGAGACGAAAATGGACAAAATCACTATTGAGGTGAATCTACTCCGCGCCGACCTGGGGAAAACCACGGACAGGTCCAAATCCAACGAAGTGGACATTAAGGCACTGCAGGCATCTGAGAAGCGGCTTGAGGGCAGAGTGAACGAGCTCGTCCACCAACACAGGCAAATGGCCTTGCGGCTCGAGGACCAGGAAGGGAGGGCCCGGAGGAGCAACATACGCGTGGTAGGTGTAGCGGAAGGACTTGAGGGGGACTGTATGGAGCTCTTCCTTGAAGATCTGATCCTCCGCCACCTAAAGCCCAAGAGACTATCAAAGATCTTCACCATCGAACGGGCTCACAGAGCTCCGATCCCGAAACCCAAACCGGCCCCACCCCCCCCCCCAAGAACAATTATCGCAAAAATACTTAACTATCGAGATCGTAGCGCAATCTTTCAGGCCGCAAGACAACAAGGCGATCTACAATACGAGGGGGCTACAGTCCGATTCTTCCCGGATTTCACGCTTCAGGTCCAACAGGAGAGACGCTCATTCCAAGGGGTTAAGGCGATGCTTCGAGAACGCGGAATTCGGTACATTATGTTTTTCCCGGCGAAACTGAAAGTCATCTCTGGGGGTAAATCCCACTTCTTTACTTCGCCAGCAGCCGTACAGGAATGGCTGGACACAAGGGAGCTGGAGGTCCAAGCGAAGCAAGATGGCGGACAATGGCGGGAAACCGAGGCCCACTCCCCAGAGTCGGTGATGGGAAGAACGGAAGGAGATGAGCAAAGCCAACGTTCCTGGCGTTCAAGGTCTAATAGTCCCCGCTGGGACTCAGCCAGAGACAACACAGCGCGATAAGGGTACGAACATTCGCATCAGAAGCCATCGAACAGTAATGTCAGTCAGTCAGTCAGTCAAAACAAGCTTTATTCGATAGTTAAAATCATAAAAGCAGGAGTCAGTAAAATAACAATGTCACATTTCATCAGTTTAAAAAAAATATCTAACAGTAATGTATAAATTGCGCCTAATGTAAAACTGAGCTGCTCCGGAGGGCTAACGTACATGTCGGCTCAGGGTCTCTGAGAACTTGCTAACTGTTTAATAATTGGACCGTTGACCTGAGGGGTCTAACTTTTTGGGGCACTACGGGCCGGGCGGCCGGGGTGGGGCTGGCCCACGTTGTTCCCAAGTAGAGTTTCCTCGGAGGGGTCTACTCCCCGAGGTAGGGTGGGCGACAGGCGCTCTGCTAATTGGGGTGGTGGGTAGTTTGGAACCCACAGAGCAGGGAGCAGGGAGGGGGGGCTTGTTTTTGCAGAGGAGGGAAGGGATGCGGCACACAGTTGTTGAGGGGGGGGTTGCCAAATGTCAGGAATAACTAGGAACGACCACATCGAATATAACGGTTGGGTGGGAACCAGGGAGGGAGGGGGAGTTGGGAAGGTTTTACGGTCATGTAGAGCGAGTGTTCATGGAGTCGACGATGGTTCCGGGGTGCTGAGACAGGACACCTCGCAAAGCAACGGATATGGCTAAGAGATGGGAGAAGAGTCTGAAAATTCTGAGCTGGAATGTTAACGGGTTGGGGGACAGACTTAAACGCACCATAGTCCTACAGTTCATTAAACAGCACCAGCCAGACGCAGTACTGCTGCAAGAAACGCACCTTATGGGGAACACATGTCAGGCCCTCAACAGATGGGGCTACCCTCTCGCAGCTCACTCCGGCTTCACCTCCGGCTCGAGGGAGGTGGGGATCCTGCTGCGTCGCTCACTGCTCCTTCACATAGACCAAACTGAATCTGACCCGCAGGGCCGCTTTGTAGTGATATCTGGAAGATGGGAGGGCTACACACTAAACCTACTCTCTGTCTATGTTCCGCCTGGCCTCCAAACTCGGGCCTACACAGACCTGGGCAAATTATTACTCTCCCTCCCCGACGGTCAGTTGGTTCTGGGAGGGGACTTGAACGCAGTGGTGTCAGGGACCCTTGACAGACGGCCCCCCAGAGAGCTGCCTCGGGGGCAGAAATGGCTGGCAGACATTCTTGAGGCCTTCGGGCTCACGGACGTATGGCGCCTGCTCCATCCCACAGATACCCACTTCACATTCTTCTCTGGGCCACACCACTCATTCTCACGCCTCAACTATATCCTTACATTGCTGCATCACGACACTACAGTACAAGAAGCAACACACCTAACTCGGGGCATTTCGGACTACTCGCTGGTCTTTACGCACATAACGTTCGGCACCAGACGTGAGGGTTGCGTGGCGCCAATCAACGCCTGGCATCTCAAAAACGAAGACACTAATAGGAAGGTGTCCAAATCCATTACCCAGTACTTCGACGATAACGTTGGATCAGTGGACTCCCCTGTCACCCTATGGGAGGCCTTTAAAACAGTGGTTAGAGGGGAGGCGCTATCAGCTATCTCAGGCAAACGGAAAGAAAAACAATGCCAGGTCACGTCAGCTGAGGCAGATCTCGAGGAACTTGAGAAGGAGGCGCTTGACAGGGGGGCCAAGGAGGTGCGACACAAACTGCAGCTTAAGGTAGCAGAGTATAAAGAACTGGTGACTCAAGAGGCCCAAACGGTGGCTAGGCACAAGATGGGTAGGCTATACGATCAGGGCGACAAAGCCGGAAAACTAATAGCATGGCTCGATAAGAAGCAGCAGGCCAGGAAGGTGGTGCCGGAAATACGCACAGCATCTGGGACTGTGGTTACTGAGCCCCGTGAGATAGTGGAGGAATTTGCGAGACACTACAAACATTGTTTACAGTCGAGAGTCGGACCGTCCAGAGGAGGACTCGGTAGCCCTCCTTACGGATATCCGACTGCCTTGCCTATTGGATGATGATCGGGAAGCCCTTGATGGCCCGCTAACGGAGGCCGAACTACAGCGTGCTATAGTAGAACTACGCCCGGGCAAAGCCCTAGGACCCAATGGCCTCCCAATAGAACTCTACAAGCTAAAACCAGACGTTATCAGTAAACACCTCAAACTCATGTTCGAAAGAAGCAGGGAGACGGGAGTGCTGCCACGAGACCAACGCATAGCGACCATAGAGGCAATACCTAAAGAGGGGAAACCTAAAGAATCCTTCGCCTCCTATAGACCAATCTTGCTACTTAATGCGGAGCCAAAAATACTAGCAAAAACACTCGCCAATAGGCTCCAACCGGTACTGACTACACTGGTCCACCCTGACCAATCAGGGGTCATGCCCCACCGCAATACAGCACTTAACATTCGACGATTAAATGGGGTACTGGGGCAGCGTCATAGGCTACAAGAAGACGCGGTGGTGGTCTCCCTAGACGCCGCCATGGCATTCGACACCTTAGAATGGCCCTACATGTTCGCAGTCCTACGTAAATTGGGTTTTGGACCTCAGTTTATAACTTGGTTTCATCTTCTTTATACGGAACCGCTGGCACAGGTTCTGGTGAACAACAAGGTATCTGAGGTTTTTGCCTTAGGGAGAGGGACTAGACAGGGCTGCCCCCTCTCTCCCCTCCTATTCGCCCGTTCCCTTGAACCGCTCGCCGCCTGGATCAGGCAGGATGTTTACTTGAAAGGTATAGCATGGGCGGAAGGATGGGAAGGCAAAATATCACTCTACGCCGACGACATCCTTCTGTACCTCTCCAAGCCGCGAAGGTCGATACTGGCGGCACTTGACATTTTTGCAAGCTTCGGACGTAACTCTGGCTTTCATGTCAATTGGAGCAAATCATACCTGTACGTCCTCCATGGTGACCCCCTAGGCTCCCAGCCACGTGCCCCATCACAGTGGCAGAGGACGGGTTCAAATACCTGGGAGTGTTCATTACCACAAATAAGGCTCTGATGTATGACCGAAACCTTAAACCACCACTAAGCCGGCTTCAAAGCGAGGCCAAATCCTGGCAGCACCTTCCGTTATCGTTGCTGGGCCGAGCAGCCTTATTTAAAATGATGTGGTACAAAAGGGGGGTGGTGATGGACAGAGCATCTGAACCAATCAAACACTCACACCGAGTCAAAAGATCTGGGTTTAATCCATCACCGTTCTTTAGCCCACTCTGCCACCCCAGTTCAGACATGGCTATATGCAAATCAGTCTGACCCTGTGCCTCATGGGGACAGTCCAGCCCGAACTGCCAAGCCATGCCTTCCCTGAACTGGAAACAAGCTTCCGAGGACCGGTTTCTGGCATTACAGCCGTCTTCAGCCCGGCTTGCTTGAATCCAGTGGCAAAGTGAGCCAGGGACTCACGTCTGAGCATACCCTGCCACACTTATGGCGGCCAAAAGCGGTACAAAAGGGGGGTGGTGATGGACGGAGCATCTGAACCAATCAAACACTCACACCCAGTCAAAAGATCTGGGTTTAATCCATCACCGTTCTTTAGCCCACTCTGCCACCCCAGTTCAGACATGGCTATATGCAAATCAGTCTGACCCTGTGCCTCATGGGAACAGTCCAGCCCGAACTGCCAAGCCATGCCTTCCCTGGACTGGAAACAAGCTTCCGAGGACCGGTTTCTGGCATTACAGTCGTCTTCAGCCCGGCTTGCTTGAATCCAGTGGCAAAGTGAGCAAGGGACTCACGTCTGAGCATACCCTGCAACACTTATGGCGGCCAAAAGCGGTACAAAAGGGGGGTGGTGATGGACGGAGCATCTGAACCAATCAAACACTCACACCCAGTCAAAAGATCTGGGTTTAATCCATCACCGTTCTTTAGCCCACTCTGCCACCCCAGTTCAGACATGGCACTATGCAAATCAGTCTGACCCTGTGCCTGATGGGAACAGTCCAGCCCGAACTGCCAAGCCATGCCTTCCCTGGACTGGAAACAAGCTTCCGAGGACCGGTTTCTGGCATTACAGCCGTCTTCAGCCCGGCTTGCTTGAATCCAGTGGCAAAGTGAGCAAGGGACTCACGTCTGAGCATACCCTGCCACACTTATGGCGGCCAAAAGCGGTACAAAAGGGGGGTGGTGATGGACGGAGCATCTGAACCAATCAAACACTCACACCCAGTCAAAAGATCTGGGTTTAATCCATCACCGTTCTTTAGCCCATTCTGCCACCCCAGTTCAGACATGGCTATATGCAAATCAGTCTGACCCTGTGCCTCATGGGAACAGTCCAGCCCGAACTGCCAAGCCATGCCTTCCCTGGACTGGAAACAAGCTTCGGAGGACCGGTTTCTGGCATTACAGCCGTCTTCAGCCCGGCTTGCTTGAATCCAGTGGCAAAGTGAGCAAGGGACTCACGTCTGAGCATACCCTGCCACACTTATGGCGGCCAAAAGCGGTACAAAAGGGGGGTGGTGATGGACGGAGCATCTGAACCAATCAAACACTCACACCCAGTCAAAAGATCTGGGTTTAATCCATCACCGTTCTTTAGCCCACTCTGCCACCCCAGTTCAGCCTTGGCTATATGCAAATCAGTCTGACCCTGTGCCTCATGGGAACAGTCCAGCCCGAACTGCCAAGCCATGCCTTCCCTGGACTGGAAACAAGCTTCCGAGGACCGGTTTCTGGCATTACAGCCGTCTTCAGCCCGGCTTGCTTGAATCCAGTGGCAAAGTGAGCAAGGGACTCATGTCTGAGCATACCCTGCCACACTTATGGCGGCCAAAAGCGGTACAAAAGGGGGGTGGTGATGGACGGAGCATCTGAACCAATCAAACACTCACACCCAGTCAAAAGATCTGGGTTTAATCCATCACCGTTCTTTAGCCCACTCTGCCACCCCAGTTCAGACATGGCTATATGCAAATCAGTCTGACCCTGTGCCTCATGGGAACAGTCCAGCCCGAACTGCCAAGCCATGCCTTCCCTGGACTGGAAACAAGCTTCCGATGACCGGTTTCTGGCATTACAGCCGTCTTCAGCCCGGCTTGCTTGAATCCAGTGGCAAAGTGAGCAAGGGACTCACGTCTGAGCATACCCTGCCACACTTATGGCGGCCAAAAGCGGTACAAAAGGGGGGTGGTAATGGACGGAGCATCTGAACCAATCAAACACTCACACCCAGTCAAAAGATCTGGGTTTAATCCATCACCGTTCTTTGGCCCACTCTGCCACCCCAGTTCAGACATGGCTATATGCAAATCAGTCTGACCCTGTGCCTCATGGGAACAGTCCAGCCCAAACTGCCAAGCCATGCCTTCCCTGGACTGGAAACAAGCTTCCGAGGACCGGTTTCTGGCATTACAGCCGTCTTCAGCCCGGCTTGCTAGAATCCAGTGGCAAAGTGAGCAAGGGACTCACGTCTGAGCATACCCTGCCACACTTATGGCGGCCAAAAGCGGTACGAAAGGGGGGTGGTGATGGACGGAGCATCTGAACCAATCAAACACTCACACCCAGTCAAAAGATCTGGGTTTAATCCATCACCGTTCTTTAGCCCACTCTGCCACCCCAGTTCAGACATGGCAATATGCAAATCAGTCTGACCCTGTGCCTCATGGGAACAGTCCAGCCCGAACTGCCAAGCCATGCCTTCCCTGAACTGGAAACAAGCTTCCGAGGACCGGTTTCTGGCATTACAGCCGTCTTCAGCCCGGCTTGCTTGAATCCAGTGGCAAAGTGAGCCAGGGACTCACGTCTGAGCATACCCTGCCACACTTATGGCGGCCAAAAGCGGTACAAAAGGGGGGTGGTGATGGACGGAGCATCTGAACCAATCAAACACTCACACCCAGTCAAAAGATCTGGGTTTAATCCATCACCGTTTTTTAGCCCATTCTGCCACCGCAGTTCAGACATGGCTATATGCAAATCAGTCTGACCCTGTGCCTCATGGGAACAGTCCAGCCCGAACTGCCAAGCCATGCCTTCCCTGGACTGGAAACAAGTTTCCGAGGACCGGTTTCTGGCATTACAGCCGTCTTCAGCCCGGCTTGCTTGAATCCAGTGGCAAAGCGAGCAAGGGACTCACGTCTGAGCATACCCTGCCACACTTATGGCGGCCAAAAGCGGTACAAAAGGGGGGTGGTAATGGACGGAGCATCTGAACCAATCAAACACTCACACCCAGTCAAAAGATCTGGGTTTAATCCATCACCGTTTTTAGCCCATTCTGCCACCCCAGTTCAGACATGGCTATATGCAAATCAGTCTGACCCTGTGCCTCATGGGAACAGTCCAGCCCGAACTGCCAAGCCATGCCTTCCCTGGACTGGAAACAAGCTTCCGATGACCGGTTTCTGGCATTACAGCCGTCTTCAGCCCGGCTTGCTTGAATCCAGTGGCAAAGTGAGCAAGGGACTCACGTCTGAGCATACCCTGCCACACTTATGGCGGCCAAAAGCGGTACAAAAGGGGGGTGGTAATGGACGGAGCATCTGAACCAATCAAACACTCACACCCAGTCAAAAGATCTGGGTTTAATCCATCACCGTTCTTTGGCCCACTCTGCCACCCCAGTTCAGACATGGCTATATGCAAATCAGTCTGACCCTGTGCCTCATGGGAACAGTCCAGCCCAAACTGCCAAGCCATGCCTTCCCTGGACTGGAAACAAGCTTCCGAGGACCGGTTTCTGGCATTACAGCCGTCTTCAGCCCGGCTTGCTTGAATCCAGTGGCAAAGTGAGCAAGGGACTCACGTCTGAGCATACCCTGCCACACTTATGGCGGCCAAAAGCGGTACGAAAGGGGGGTGGTGATGGACGGAGCATCTGAACCAATCAAACACTCACACCCAGTCAAAAGATCTGGGTTTAATCCATCACCGTTCTTTAGCCCACTCTGCCACCCCAGTTCAGACATGGCAATATGCAAATCAGTCTGACCCTGTGCCTCATGGGAACAGTCCAGCCCGAACTGCCAAGCCATGCCTTCCCTGAACTGGAAACAAGCTTCCGAGGACCGGTTTCTGGCATTACAGCCGTCTTCAGCCCGGCTTGCTTGAATCCAGTGGCAAAGTGAGCCAGGGACTCACGTCTGAGCATACCCTGCCACACTTATGGCGGCCAAAAGCGGTACAAAAGGGGGGTGGTGATGGACGGAGCATCTGAACCAATCAAACACTCACACCCAGTCAAAAGATCTGGGTTTAATCCATCACCGTTTTTTAGCCCATTCTGCCACCCCAGTTCAGACATGGCTATATGCAAATCAGTCTGACCCTGTGCCTCATGGGAACAGTCCAGCCCGAACTGCCAAGCCATGCCTTCCCTGGACTGGAAACAAGTTTCCGAGGACCGGTTTCTGGCATTACAGCCGTCTTCAGCCCGGCTTGCTTGAATCCAGTGGCAAAGCGAGCAAGGGACTCACGTCTGCGCATACCCTGCCACACTTATGGCGGCCAAAAGCGGTACAAAAGGGGGTGGTGATGGACGGAGCATCTGAACCAATCAAACACTCACACCCAGTCAAAAGATCTGGGTTTAATCCATCACCGTTCTTTATCCCATTCTGCCACCCCAGTTCAGACATGGCTATATGCAAATCAGTCTGACCCTGTGCCTCATGGGAACAGTCCAGCCCGAACTGCCAAGCCATGCCTTCCCTGGACTGCAAACAAGTGTCCGAGGACCGGTTTCTGGCATTACAGCCGTCTTCAGCCCGGCTTGCTTGAATCCAGTGGCAAAGTGAGCAAGGGACTCACGTCTGAGCATACCCTGCCACACTTATGGCGGCCAAAAAAGGTACAAAAGGGGGGTGGTGATGGACGGAGCATCTGAACCAATCAAACACTCACACCCAGTCAAAAGATCTGGGTTTAATCCATCACCGTTCTTTAGCCCATTCTGCCACCCCAGTTCAGACATGGCTATATGCAAATCAGTCTGACCCTGTGCCTCATGGGAACAGTCCAGCCCGAACTGCCAAGCCATGCCTTCCCTGGACTGCAAACAAGCGTCCGAGGACCGGTTTCTGGCAATACAGCCGTCTTCAGCCCGGCTTGCTTGAATCCAGTGGCAAAGTGAGCAAGGGACTCACGTCTGAGCATACCCTGCCACACTTATGGCGGCCAAAAGCGGTACAAAAGGGGGGTGGTGATGGACGGAGCATCTGAACCAATCAAACACTCACACCCAGTCAAAAGATCTGGGTTTAATCCATCACCGTTCTTTAGCCCACTCTGCCACCCCAGTTCAGACATGGCTATATGCAAATCAGTCTGACCCTGTGCCTCATGGGAACAGTCCAGCCCGAACTGCCAAGCCATGCCTTCCCTGGACTGGAAACAAGCTTCCGAGGACCGGTTTCTGGCATTACAGCCGTCTTCAGCCCGGCTTGATTGAATCCAGTGGCAAAGCGAGCAAGGGACTCACGTCTGCGCATACCCTGCCACACTTATGGCGGCCAAAAGCGGTACAAAAGGGGGGTGGTGATGGACGGAGCATCTGAACCAATCAAACACTCACACCCAGTCAAAAGATCTGGGTTTAATCCATCACCGTTCTTTAGCCCACTCTGCCACCCCAGTTCAGACATGGCTATATGCAAATCAGTCTGACCCTGTGCCTCATGGGAACAGTCCAGCCCGAACTGCCAAGCCATGCCTTCCCTGGACTGGAAACAAGCTTCCGATGACCGGTTTCTGGCATTACAGCCGTCTTCAGCCCAGCTTGCTTGAATCCAGTGGCAAAGTGAGCAAGGGACTCACGTCTGAGCATACCCTGCCACACTTATGGCGGCCAAAAGCGGTACAAAAGGGGGGTGGTGATGGACGGAGCATCTGAACCAATCAAACACTCACACCCAGTCAAAAGATCTGGGTTTAATCCATCACCGTTCTTTAGCCCACTCTGCCACCCCAGTTCAGACATGGCTATATGCAAATCAGTCTGACCTTGTGCCTCATGGGAACAGTCCAGCCCGAACTGCCAAGCCATGCCTTCCCTGGACTGGAAACAAGCTTCCGACGACCGGTTTCTGGCATTACAGCCGTCTTCAGCCCGGCTTGCTTGAATCCAGTGGCAAAGTGAGCAAGGGACTCACGTCTGAGCATACCCTGCCACACTTATGGCGGCCAAAAGCGGTACGAAAGGGGGGTGGTGATGGACGGAGCATCTGAACCAATCAAACACTCACACCCAGTCAAAAGATCTGGGTTTAATCCATCACCGTTCTTTAGCCCACTCTGCCACCCCAGTTCAGACATGGCAATATGCAAATCAGTCTGACCCTGTGCCTCATAGGAACAGTCCAGCCCGAACTGCCAAGCCATGCCTTCCCTGAACTGGAAACAAGCTTCCGAGGACCGGTTTCTGGCATTACAGCCGTCTTCAGCCCGGCTTGCTTGAATCCAGTGGCAAAGTGAGCCAGGGACTCACGTCTGAGCATACACTGCCACACTTATGGCGGCCAAAAGCGGTACAAAAGGGGGGTGGTGATGGACGGAGCATCTGAACCAATCAAACACTCACACCCAGTCAAAAGATCTGGGTTTATTCCATCACCGTTCTTTAGCCCATTCTGCCACCCCAGTTCAGACATGGCTATATGCAAATCAGTCTGACCCTGTGCCTCATGGGAACAGTCCAGCCTGAACTGCCAAGCCATGCCTTCCCTGGACTGCAAACAAGTGTCCGAGGACCGGTTTCTGGCATTACAGCCGTCTTCAGCCCGGCTTGCTTGAATCCAGTGGCAAAGTGAGCAAGGGACTCACGTCTGAGCATACCCTGCCACACTTATGGCGGCCAAAAAAGGTACAAAAGGGGGGTGGTGATGGACGGAGCATCTGAACCAATCAAACACTCACACCCAGTCAAAAGATCTGGGTTTAATCCATCACCGTTCTTTAGCCCATTCTGCCACCCCAGTTCAGACATGGCTATATGCAAATCAGTCTGACCCTGTGCCTCATGGGAACAGTCCAGCCCGAACTGCCAAGCCATGCCTTCCCTGGACTGCAAACAAGCGTCCGAGGACCGGTTTCTGGCATTACAGCCGTCTTCAGCCCGGCTTGCTTGAATCCAGTGGCAAAGTGAGCAAGGGACTCACGTCTGAGCATACCCTGCCACACTTATGGAGGCCAAAAAAGGTACAAAAGGGGGGTGGTGATGGACGGAGCATCTGAACCAATCAAACACTCACACCCAGTCAAAAGATCTGAGTTTAATCCATCACCGTTCTTTAGCCGACTCTGCCACCCCAGTTCAGACATGGCTATATGCAAATCAGTCTGACCCTGTGCCTCATGGGAACAGTCCAGCCCGAACTGCCAAGCCATGCCTTCCCTGGACTGGAAACAAGCTTCCGAGGACCGGTTTCTGGCATTACAGCCGTCTTCAGCCTGGCTTGCTTGAATCCAGTGGCAAAGTGAGCAAGGGACTCACGTCTGAGCATGCCCTGCCACACTTATGGCGGCCAAAAGTGGTACAAAAGGGGGGTGGTGATGGACGGAGCATCTGAACCAATCAAACACTCACACCCAGTCAAAAGATCTGGGTTTAATCCATCACCGTTCTTTAGCCCACTCTGCCACCCCAGTTCAGACATGGCTATATACAAATCAGTCTGACCCTGAGCCTCATGGGAACAGTCCAGCCCGAACAGCCAAGCCATGCCTTCCCTGGACTGGAAACAAGCTTCCCAGGACCGGTTTCTGGCATTACAGCCGCCTTCAGCCTGGCTTGCTTGAATCCAGTGGCAAAGTGAGCAAGGGACTCACGTCTGAGCTTACCCTGCCACACTTATGGCGGCCAAAAGCGGTACAAAAGGGGGGTGGTGATGGACGGAGCATCTGAACCAATCAAACACTCACACCCTGTCAAAAGATCTGGGTTTAATCCATCACCGTTCTTTAGCCCACTCTGCCACCCCAGTTCAGACATGGCTATATGCAAATCAGTCTGACCCTGTGCCTCATGGGAACAGTCCAGCCCGAACTGCCAAGCCATGCCTTCCCTGGACTGGAAACAAGCTTCCGAGGACCGGTTTCTGGCATTACAGCCGTCTTCAGCCCGGCTTGCTTGAATCCAGTGGCAAAGTGAGCAAGGGACTCACGTCTGAGCATACTCTGCCACACTTTTGGCTGCCAAAAGCGGTACAAAAGGGGCGTGGTGATGGACGGAGCATCTGAACCAATCAAACACTCACACCCAGTCAAAAGATCTGGGTTTAATCAATCACCGTTCTTTAGCCCACTCTGCCACCCCAGTTCAGACATGGCTATATGCAAATCAGTCTGACCGTGTGCCTCATGGGAACAGTCCGGCCCGAATTGCCAAGCCATACCTTCCCTGGACTGGAAACAAGCTTCCGAGGACCGGTTTCTGGCATTACAGCCGTCTTCAGCCCGGCTTGCTTGAATCCAGTGGCAAAGTGAGCAAGGGACTCACGTCTGAGCATACCCTGCCACACTTATGGCGGCCAAAAGCGGTACAAAAGGGGGGTGGTGATGGACGGAGCATCTGAACCAATCAAACACTCACACCCAGTCAAAAGATCTGGGTTAAATCCATCACCGTTCTTTAGCCCACTCTGCCACCCCAGTTCAGACATGGCTACATGCAAATCAGTCTGACCCTGTGCCTCATGGGAACAGTCCAGCCCGAACTACCAAGCCATGCTTTCCCTGGACTGGAAACAAGCTTCCGAGGACCGGTTTCTGGCATTACAGCCATCTTCAGCCCGGCTTGCTTGAATCCAGTGGCAAAGTGAGCAAGGGACTCACATCTGAGCATACCCTGCCACACTTATGGCGGCCAAAAGCGGTACAAAAGGGGGGTGGTGATGGACGGAGCATCTGAACGAATCAAACACTCACACCCAGTCAAAAGATCTGGGTTTAGTCCATCACCGTTCTTTAGCCCACTCTGCCACCCCAGTTCAGACATGGATATATGCAAATCAGTCTGACCCTGTGCCTCATGGGAACAGTCCAGCCCGAACTGCCAAGCCATGCCTTCCCTGGACTGCAAACAAGTGTCCGAGGACCGGTTTCTGGCATTACAGCCGTCTTCAGCCCGGCTTGCTTGAATCCAGTGGCAAAGTGAGCAAGAGACTCACGTCTGAGCATACCCTGCCACACTTATGGCGGCCAAAAAAGGTACAAAAGGGGGGTGGTGATGGACGGAGCATCTGAACCAATCAAACACTCACACCCAGTCAAAAGATCTGGGTTTAATCCATCACCGTTCTTTAGCCCATTCTGCCACCCCAGTTCAGACATGGCTATATGCAAATCAGTCTGACCCTGTGCCTCATGGGAACAGTCCAGCCCGAACTGCCAAGCCATGCCTTCCCTGGACTGCAAACAAGCGTCCGAGGACCGGTTTCTGGCAATACAGCCGTCTTCAGCCCGGCTTGCTTGAATCCAGTGGCAAAGTGAGCAAGGGACTCACGTCTGAGCATACCCTGCCACACTTATGGCGGCCAAAAGCGGTACAAAAGGGGGGTGGTGATGGACGGAGCATCTGAACCAATCAAACACTCACACCCAGTCAAAAGATCTGGGTTTAATCCATCACCGTTCTTTAGCCCACTCTGCCACCCCAGTTCAGACATGGCTATATGCAAATCAGTCTGACCCTGTGCCTCATGGGAACAGTCCAGCCCGAACTGCCAAGCCATGCCTTCCCTGGACTGGAAACAAGCTTCCGAGGACCGGTTTCTGGCATTACAGCCGTCTTCAGCCCGGCTTGCTTGAATCCAGTGGCAAAGCGAGCAAGGGACTCACGTCTGCGCATACCCTGCCACACTTATGGCGGCCAAAAGCGGTACAAAAGGGGGGTGGTGATGGACGGAGCATCTGAACCAATCAAACACTCACACCCAGTCAAAAGATCTGGGTTTAATCCATCACCGTTCTTTAGCCCACTCTGCCACCCCAGTTCAGACATGGCTATATGCAAATCAGTCTGACCCTGTGCCTCATGGGAACAGTCCAGCCCGAACTGCCAAGCCATGCCTTCCCTGGACTGGAAACAAGCTTCCGATGACCGGTTTCTGGCATTACAGCCGTCTTCAGCCCAGCTTGCTTGAATCCAGTGGCAAAGTGAGCAAGGGACTCACGTCTGAGCATACCCTGCCACACTTATGGCGGCCAAAAGCGGTACAAAAGGGGGGTGGTGATGGACGGAGCATCTGAACCAATCAAACACTCACACCCAGTCAAAAGATCTGGGTTTAATCCATCACCGTTCTTTAGCCCACTCTGCCACCCCAGTTCAGACATGGCTATATGCAAATCAGTCTGACCTTGTGCCTCATGGGAACAGTCCAGCCCGAACTGCCAAGCCATGCCTTCCCTGGACTGGAAACAAGCTTCCGACGACCGGTTTCTGGCATTACAGCCGTCTTCAGCCCGGCTTGCTTGAATCCAGTGGCAAAGTGAGCAAGGGACTCACGTCTGAGCATACCCTGCCACACTTATGGCGGCCAAAAGCGGTACGAAAGGGGGGTGGTGATGGACGGAGCATCTGAACCAATCAAACACTCACACCCAGTCAAAAGATCTGGGTTTAATCCATCACCGTTCTTTAGCCCACTCTGCCACCCCAGTTCAGACATGGCAATATGCAAATCAGTCTGACCCTGTGCCTCATAGGAACAGTCCAGCCCGAACTGCCAAGCCATGCCTTCCCTGAACTGGAAACAAGCTTCCGAGGACCGGTTTCTGGCATTACAGCCGTCTTCAGCCCGGCTTGCTTGAATCCAGTGGCAAAGTGAGCCAGGGACTCACGTCTGAGCATACACTGCCACACTTATGGCGGCCAAAAGCGGTACAAAAGGGGGGTGGTGATGGACGGAGCATCTGAACCAATGAAACACTCACACCCAGTCAAAAGATCTGGGTTTAATCCATCACCGTTCTTTAGCCCACTCTGCCACCCCAGTTCAGACATGGCTATATGCAAATCAGTCTGACCCTGTGCCTCATGGGAACAGTCCAGCCCGAACTGCCAAGCCATGCCTTCCCTGGACTGGAAACAAGCTTCCGAGGACCGGTTTCTGGCATTACAGCCGTCTTCAGCCCGGCTTGCTTGAATCCAGTGGCAAAGTGAGCAAGGGACTCACGTCTGAGCATACCCTGCCACACTTATGGCGGCCAAAAGCGGTACAAAAGGGTGGTGGTGATGGACGGAGCATCTGAACCAATCAAACACTCACACCCAGTCAAAAGATCTGGGTTTATTCCATCACCGTTCTTTAGCCCATTCTGCCACCCCAGTTCAGACATGGCTATATGCAAATCAGTCTGACCCTGTGCCTCATGGGAACAGTCCAGCCTGAACTGCCAAGCCATGCCTTCCCTGGACTGCAAACAAGTGTCCGAGGACCGGTTTCTGGCATTACAGCCGTCTTCAGCCCGGCTTGCTTGAATCCAGTGGCAAAGTGAGCAAGGGACTCACGTCTGAGCATACCCTGCCACACTTATGGCGGCCAAAAAAGGTACAAAAGGGGGGTGGTGATGGACGGAGCATCTGAACCAATCAAACACTCACACCCAGTCAAAAGATCTGGGTTTAATCCATCACCGTTCTTTAGCCCATTCTGCCACCCCAGTTCAGACATGGCTATATGCAAATCAGTCTGACCCTGTGCCTCATGGGAACAGTCCAGCCCGAACTGCCAAGCCATGCCTTCCCTGGACTGCAAACAAGCGTCCGAGGACCGGTTTCTGGCATTACAGCCGTCTTCAGCCCGGCTTGCTTGAATCCAGTGGCAAAGTGAGCAAGGGACTCACGTCTGAGCATACCCTGCCACACTTATGGAGGCCAAAAAAGGTACAAAAGGGGGGTGGTGATGGACGGAGCATCTGAACCAATCAAACACTCACACCCAGTCAAAAGATCTGAGTTTAATCCATCACCGTTCTTTAGCCGACTCTGCCACCCCAGTTCAGACATGGCTATATGCAAATCAGTCTGACCCTGTGCCTCATGGGAACAGTCCAGCCCGAACTGCCAAGCCATGCCTTCCCTGGACTGGAAACAAGCTTCCGAGGACCGGTTTCTGGCATTACAGCCGTCTTCAGCCTGGCTTGCTTGAATCCAGTGGCAAAGTGAGCAAGGGACTCACGTCTGAGCATGCCCTGCCACACTTATGGCGGCCAAAAGTGGTACAAAAGGGGGGTGGTGATGGACGGAGCATCTGAACCAATCAAACACTCACACCCAGTCAAAAGATCTGGGTTTAATCCATCACCGTTCTTTAGCCCACTCTGCCACCCCAGTTCAGACATGGCTATATACAAATCAGTCTGACCCTGTGCCTCATGGGAACAGTCCAGCCCGAACAGCCAAGCCATGCCTTCCCTGGACTGGAAACAAGCTTCCCAGGACCGGTTTCTGGCATTACAGCCGCCTTAAGCCTGGCTTGCTTGAATCCAGTGGCAAAGTGAGCAAGGGACTCACGTCTGAGCTTACCCTGCCACACTTATGGCGGCCAAAAGCGGTACAAAAGGGGGGTGGTGATGGACGGAGCATCTGAACCAATCAAACACTCACACCCTGTCAAAAGATCTGGGTTTAATCCATCACCGTTCTTTAGCCCACTCTGCCACCCCAGTTCAGACATGGCTATATGCAAATCAGTCTGACCCTGTGCCTCATGGGAACAGTCCAGCCCGAACTGCCAAGCCATGCCTTCCCTGGACTGGAAACAAGCTTCCGAGGACCGGTTTCTGGCATTACAGCCGTCTTCAGCCCGGCTTGCTTGAATCCAGTGGCAAAGTGAGCAAGGGACTCACGTCTGAGCATACTCTGCCACACTTTTGGCTGCCAAAAGCGGTACAAAAGGGGGGTGGTGATGGACGGAGCATCTGAACCAATCAAACACTCACACCCAGTCAAAAGATCTGGGTTTAATCAATCACCGTTCTTTAGCCCACTCTGCCACCCCAGTTCAGACATGGCTATATGCAAATCAGTCTGACCGTGTGCCTCATGGGAACAGTCCGGCCCGAATTGCCAAGCCATACCTTCCCTGGACTGGAAACAAGCTTCCGAGGACCGGTTTCTGGCATTACAGCCGTCTTCAGCCCGGCTTGCTTGAATCCAGTGGCAAAGTGAGCAAGGGACTCACGTCTGAGCATACCCTGCCACACTTATGGCGGCCAAAAGCGGTACAAAAGGGGGGTGGTGATCGACGGAGCATCTGAACCAATCAAACACTCACACCCAGTCAAAAGATCTGGGTTAAATCCATCACCGTTCTTTAGCCCACTCTGCCACCCCAGTTCAGACATGGCTACATGCAAATCAGTCTGACCCTGTGCCTCATGGGAACAGTCCAGCCCGAACTACCAAGCCATGCTTTCCCTGGACTGGAAACAAGCTTCCGAGGACCGGTTTCTGGCATTACAGCCATCTTCAGCCCGGCTTGCTTGAATCCAGTGGCAAAGTGAGCAAGGGACTCACATCTGAGCATACCCTGCCACACTTATGGCGGCCAAAAGCGGTACAAAAGGGGGGTGGTGATGGACGGAGCATCTGAACGAATCAAACACTCACACCCAGTCAAAAGATCTGGGTTTAGTCCATCACCGTTCTTTAGCCCACTCTGCCACCCCAGTTCAGACATGGATATATGCAAATCAGTCTGACCCTGTGCCTCATGGGAACAGTCCAGCCCGAACTGCCAAGCTATGCCTTCCCTGGACTTGAAACAAGATTCCGAGGACCGGTTTCTGGCATTACAGCCGTCTTCAGCCCGGCTTGCTTGAATCCAGTGGCAAAGTGAGCAAGGGACTCACGTCTGAGCATACCCTGCCACACTTATGGCGGCCAAAAGCGGTACAAAAGGGGGGTGGTGATGGACGGAGCATCTGAACCAATCAAACACTCACACCCAGTCAAAAGATCTGGGTTTATTCCATCACCGTTCTTTAGCCCACTCTGCCACCCCAGTTCAGACATGGCTATATGCAAATCAGTCTGACCCTGTGCCTCATGGGAACAGTCCAGCCCGAACTGCCAAGCCATGCCTTCCCTGGACTGGAAACAAGCTTCTGAGGACCGGTTTCTGGCATTACAGCCATCTTCAGCCCGACTTGCTTGAATCCAGTGGCAAAGTGAGCAAGGGACTCGCGTCTGAGCATACCCTGCCACACTTATGGCGGCCAAAAGCGGTACAAAAGGGGGGTGGTGATGGACGGAGCATCTGAGCCAATCAAACACTCACACCCAGTCAAAAGATCAGGGTTTAATCCATCACCGTTCTTTAGCCCACTCTGCCACCCCAGTTCAGACATGGCTATATGCAAATCAGTCTGACCCTGTGCCTCATGGGAACAGTCCAGCCCGAACTGCCAAGCCATGCCTTCCCTGGACTGGAAACAAGCTTCCGAGGACCGGTTTCTGGCATTACAGCCGTCTTCAGCCCGGCTTGCTTGAATCCAGTGGCAAAGTGAGCAAGGGACTCACGTCTGAGCATACCCTGCCACACTTATGGCGGCCAAAAGCGGTACAAAAGGGGGGTGGTGATGGACGGAGCATCTGAACCAATCCAACACTCACACCCAGTCAAAAGATCTGGGTTTAATCCATCACCGTTCTTTAGCCCACTCTGCCACCCCAGTTCAGACATGGCTATATGCAAATCAGTCTGACCCTGTGCCTCATGGGAACAGTCCAGCCCGAACTGCCAAGCCATGCCTTCCCTGGACTGGAAACAAGCTTCCGAGGACCGGTTTCTGGCATTACAGCCGTCTTCAGCCCGGCTTGCTTGAATCCAGTGGCAAAGTGAGCAAGGGACTCACGTCTGAGCATACCCTGCCACACTTATTGCGGCCAAAAGCGGTACAAAAGGGGGGTGGTGATGGACGGAGCATCTGAACCAATCAAACACTCACACCCAGTCAAAAGATCTGGGTGTAATCCATCACCGTTCTTTAGCCCATTCTGCCACCCCAGTTCAGACATGGCTATATGCAAATCAGTCTGACCCTGTGCCTCATGGGAACAGTCCAGCCTGAACTGCCAAGCCATGCCTTCCCTGGACTGGAAACAAGCGTCCGAGGACCGGTTTCTGGCATTACAGCCGTCTTCAGCCCGGCTTGCTTGAATCCAGTGGCAAAGTGAGCAAGGGACTCACGTCTGAGCATACCCTGCCACACTTATGGCGGCCAAAAAAGGTACAAAAGGGGGGTGGTGATGGACGGAGCATCTGAACCAATCAAACACTCACACCCAGTCAAAAGATCTGGGTTTAATCCATCACCGTTCTTTAGCCCATTCTGCCACCCCAGTTCAGACATGGCTATATGCAAATCAGTCTGACCCTGTGCCTCATGGGAACAGTCCAGCCCGAACTGCCAAGCCATGCCTTCCCTGGACTGCAAACAAGCGTCCGAGGACCGGTTTCTGGCATTACAGCCGTCTTCAGCCCGGCTTGCTTGAATCCAGTGGCAAAGTGAGCAAGGGACTCACGTCTGAGCATACCCTGCCACACTTATGGAGGCCAAAAAAGGTACAAAAGGGGGGTGGTGATGGACGGAGCATCTGAACCAATCAAACACTCACACCCAGTCAAAAGATCTGAGTTTAATCCATCACCGTTCTTTAGCCGACTCTGCCACCCCAGTTCAGACATGGCTATATGCAAATCAGTCTGACCCTGTGCCTCATGGGAACAGTCCAGCCCGAACTGCCAAGCCATGCCTTCCCTGGACTGGAAACAAGCTTTCGAGGACCGGTTTCTGGCATTACAGCCAGCTTCAGCCTGGCTTGCTTGAATCCAGTGGCAAAGTGAGCAAGGGACTCACGTCTGAGCATGCCCTGACACACTTATGGCGGCCAAAAGTGGTACAAAAGGGGGGTGGTGATGGACGGAGCATCTGAACCAATCAAACACTCACACCCAGTCAAAAGATCTGGGTTTAATCCATCACCGTTCTTTAGCCCACTCTGCCACCCCAGTTCAGACATGGCTATATACAAATCAGTCTGACCCTGTGCCTCATGGGAACAGTCCAGCCCGAACAGCCAAGCCATGCCTTCCCTGGACTGGAAACAAGCTTCCCAGGACCGGTTTCTGGCATTACAGCCGCCTTCAGCCTGGCTTGCTTGAATCCAGTGGCAAAGTGAGCAAGGGACTCACGTCTGAGCATACCCTGCCACACTTATGGCGGCCAAAAGCGGTACAAAAGGGGGGTGGTGATGGACGGAGCATCTGAACCAATCCAACACTCACACCCAGTCAAAAGATCTGGGTTTAATCCATCACCGTTCTTTAGCCCACTCTGCCACCCCAGTTCAGACATGGCTATATGCAAATCAGTCTGACCCTGTGCCTCATGGGAACAGTCCAGCCCGAACTGCCAAGCCATGCCTTCCCTGGACTGGAAACAAGCTTCCGAGGACCGGTTTCTGGCATTACAGCCGTCTTCAGCCCGGCTTGCTTGAATCCAGTGGCAAAGTGAGCAAGGGACTCACGTCTGAGCATACCCTGCCACACTTATGGCGGCCAAAAGCGGTACAAAAGGGGGGTGGTGATGGACGGAGCATCTGAACCAATCAAACACTCACACCCAGTCAAAAGATCTGGGTGTAATCCATCACCGTTCTTTAGCCCATTCTGCCACCCCAGTTCAGACATGGCTATATGCAAATCAGTCTGACCCTGTGCCTCATGGGAACAGTCCAGCCTGAACTGCCAAGCCATGCCTTCCCTGGACTGGAAACAAGCGTCCGAGGACCGGTTTCTGGCATTACAGCCGTCTTCAGCCCGGCTTGCTTGAATCCAGTGGCAAAGTGAGCAAGGGACTCACGTCTGAGCATACCCTGCCACACTTATGGCGGCCAAAAAAGGTACAAAAGGGGGGTGGTGATGGACGGAGCATCTGAACCAATCAAACACTCACACCCAGTCAAAAGATCTGGGTTTAATCCATCACCGTTCTTTAGCCCATTCTGCCACCCCAGTTCAGACATGGCTATATGCAAATCAGTCTGACCCTGTGCCTCATGGGAACAGTCCAGCCCGAACTGCCAAGCCATGCCTTCCCTGGACTGCAAACAAGCGTCCGAGGACCGGTTTCTGGCATTACAGCCGTCTTCAGCCCGGCTTGCTTGAATCCAGTGGCAAAGTGAGCAAGGGACTCACGTCTGAGCATACCCTGCCACACTTATGGAGGCCAAAAAAGGTACAAAAGGGGGGTGGTGATGGACGGAGCATCTGAACCAATCAAACACTCACACCCAGTCAAAAGATCTGAGTTTAATCCATCACCGTTCTTTAGCCGACTCTGCCACCCCAGTTCAGACATGGCTATATGCAAATCAGTCTGACCCTGTGCCTCATGGGAACAGTCCAGCCCGAACTGCCAAGCCATGCCTTCCCTGGACTGGAAACAAGCTTTCGAGGACCGGTTTCTGGCATTACAGCCGTCTTCAGCCTGGCTTGCTTGAATCCAGTGGCAAAGTGAGCAAGGGACTCACGTCTGAGCATGCCCTGACACACTTATGGCGGCCAAAAGTGGTACAAAAGGGGGGTGGTGATGGACGGAGCATCTGAACCAATCAAACACTCACACCCAGTCAAAAGATCTGGGTTTAATCCATCACCGTTCTTTAGCCCACTCTGCCACCCCAGTTCAGACATGGCTATATACAAATCAGTCTGACCCTGTGCCTCATGGGAACAGTCCAGCCCGAACAGCCAAGCCATGCCTTCCCTGGACTGGAAACAAGCTTCCCAGGACCGGTTTCTGGCATTACAGCCGCCTTCAGCCTGGCTTGCTTGAATCCAGTGGCAAAGTGAGCAAGGGACTCACGTCTGAGCATACCCTGCCACACTTATGGCGGCCAAAAGCGGTACAAAAGGGGGGTGGTGATGGACGGAGCATCTGAACCAATCAAACACTCACACCCAGTCAAAAGATCTGGGTTTATTCCATCACCGTTCTTTAGCCCACTCTGCCACCCCAGTTCAGACATGGCTATATGCAAATCAGACTGACCCTGTGCCTCATGGGAACAGTCCAGCCCGAACTGCCAAGCCATGCCTTCCCTGGACTGGAAACAAGCTTCCGAGGACCGGTTTCTGGCATTACAGCCGTCTTCAGCCCGACTTGCTTGAATCCAGTGGCAAAGTGAGCAAGGGACTCACGTCTGAGCATACCCTGCCACACTTATGGCGGCCAAAAGCGGTACAAAAGGGGGGTGGTGATGGACGGAGCATCTGAGCCAATCAAACACTCACACCCAGTCAAAAGATCTGGGTTTAATCCATCACCGTTCTTTAGCCCACTCTGCCACCCCAGTTCAGACATGGCTATATGCAAATCAGTCTGACCCTGTGCCTCATGGGAACAGTCCAGCCCGAACTGCCAAGCCATGCCTTCCCTGGACTGGAAACAAGCTTCCGAGGACCGGTTTCTGGCATTACAGCCGTCTTCAGCCCGGCTTGCTTGAATCCAGTGGCAAAGTGAGCAAGGGACTCACGTCTGAGCATACCCTGCCACACTTATGGCGGCCAAAAGCGGTACAAAAGGGGGGTGTGATGGACGGAGCATCTGAACCAATCAAACACTCACACCCAGTCAAAAGATCTGGGTTTAATCCATCACCGTTCTTTAGCCCACTCTGCCACCCCAGTTCAGACATGGCTACATGCAAATCAGTCTGACCCTGTGCCTCATGGGAACAGTCCAGCCCGAACTGCCAAGCCATGCCTTCCCTGGACTGGAAACAAGCTTCCGAGGACCGGTTTCTGGCATTACAGCCGTCTTCAGCCCGGTTTTCTTGAATCCAGTGCCAAAGTGAGCAAGGGACTCACGTCTGAGCATACCCTGCCACACTTATGGCGGCCAAAAGCGGTACAAAAGGGGGGTGGTGATGGACGGAGCATCTGAACCAATCAAACACTCACACCCAGTCAAAAGATCTGGGTTTAATCCATCACTATCTTTAGCCCACTCTGCCACCCCAGTTCAGACATGGCTATATACAAATCAGTCTGACCCTGTGCCTCATGGGAACAGTCCAGCCCGAACTGCCAAGCCATGCCTTCCCTGGACTGGAAACAAGCTTCCGAGGACCGGTTTCTGGCATTACAGCCGTCTTCAGCCCGGCTTGCTTGAATCCAGTGGCAAAGTGAGCAAGGGACTCACATCTGAGCATGCCCTGCCACACTATTGGCGGCCAAAAGCGGTACAAAAGGGGGGTGGTGATGGACGGAGCATCTGAACCAATCAAACACTCACACCCAGTCAAAAGATCTGGGTTTAATCCATCACCGTTCTTTAGCCCACTCTGCCACCCCAGTTCAGACATGGCTATATGCAAATCAGTCTGACCCTGTGCCTCATGGGAACAGTCCAGCCCGAACTGCCAAGCCATGCCCTCCCTGGACTGGAAACTAGCTTCCGAGGACCGGTTTCTGGCATTACAGCCATCTTCAGCCCGGCTTGCTTGAATCCAGTGGCAAAGTGAGCAAGGGACTCACATCTGAGCATACCCTGCCACACTTATGGCTGCCAAACGCGGTACAAAAGGGGGGTGGTGATGGACGCAGCATCTGAACCAATCAAACACTCACACCCAGTCAAAAGATCTGGGTTTAATCCATCACCGTTCTTTAGCCCACTCTGCCACCCCAGTTCAGACATGGCTATATGCAAATCAGTCTGACCCTGTGCCTCATGGGAACAGTTCAGCCCGAACTGCCAAGCCATGCCTTCCCTGGACTGGAAACAAGCTTCCGAGGACCAGTTTCTGGCATTACAGCCGTCTTCAGCCCGGCTTGCTTGAATCCAGTGGCAAAGTGAGCAAGGGACTCACGTCTGAGCATACCCTGCCACACTTTTGGCTGCCAAAAGCGGTACAAAAGGGGGGTGGTGATGGACGGAGCATCTGAACCAATGAAACACTCACACCCAGTCAAAAGATCTGGGTTTAATCCATCACCGTTCTTTAGCCCACTCTGCCACCCCAGTTCAGACATGGCTATATGCAAATCAGTCTGACCCTGTGCCTCATGGGAACAGTCCAGCCCGAACTGCCAAGCCATGCCTTCCCTGGACTGGAAAAAAGCTTCCGAGGACCGGTTTCTGGCATTACAGCCGTCTTCAGCCCGGCTTGCTTGAATCCAGTGGCAAAGTGAGCAAGGGACTCACGTCTGAGCATACCCTGCCACACTTATGGCGGCCAAAAGCGGTACAAAAGGGTGGTGGTGATGGACGGAGCATCTGAACCAACCAAACACTCACACCCAGTCAAAAGATCTGGGTTTATTCCATCACCGTTCTTTAGCCCATTCTGCCACCCCAGTTCAGACATGGCTATATGCAAATCAGTCTGACCCTGTGCCTCATGGGAACAGTCCAGCCTGAACTGCCAAGCCATGCCTTCCCTGGACTGCAAACAAGTGTCCGAGGACCGGTTTCTGGCATTACAGCCGTCTTCAGCCCGGCTTGCTTGAATCCAGTGGCAAAGTGAGCAAGGGACTCAAGTCTGAGCATACCCTGCCACACTTATGGCGGCCAAAAAAGGTACAAAAGGGGGGTGGTGATGGACGGAGCATCTGAACCAATCAAACACTCACACCCAGTCAAAAGATCTGGGTTTAATCCATCACCGTTCTTTAGCCCATTCTGCCACCCCAGTTCAGACATGGCTATATGCAAATCAGTCTGACCCTGTGCCTCATGGGAACAGTCCAGCCCGAACTGCCAAGCCATGCCTTCCCTGGACTGCAAACAAGCGTCCGAGGACCGGTTTCTGGCATTACAGCCGTCTTCAGCCCGGCTTGCTTGAATCCAGTGGCAAAGTGAGCAAGGGACTCACGTCTGAGCATACCAAGCCACACTTATGGAGGCCAAAAAAGGTACAAAAGGGGGGTGGTGATGGACGGAGCATCTGAACCAATCAAACACTCACACCCAGTCAAAAGATCTGAGTTTAATCCATCACCGTTCTTTAGCCGACTCTGCCACCCCAGTTCAGACATGGCTATATGCAAATCAGTCTGACCCTGTGCCTCATGGGAACAGTCCAGCCCGAACTGCCAAGGCATGCCTTCCCTGGACTGGAAACAAGCTTCCGAGGACCGGTTTCTGGCATTACAGCCGTCTTCAGCCTGGCTTGCTTGAATCCAGTGGCAAAGTGAGCAAGGGACTCACGTCTGAGCATGCCCTGCCACACTTATGGCGGCCAAAAGTGGTACAAAAGGGGGGTGGTGATGGACGGAGCATCTGAACCAATCAAACACTCACACCCAGTCAAAAGATCTGGGTTTAATCCATCACCGTTCTTTAGCCCACCCTGCCACCCCAGTTCAGACATGGCTATATACAAATCAGTCTGACCCTGTGCCTCATGGGAACAGTCCAGCCCGAACAGCCAAGCCATGCCTTCCCTGGACTGGAAACAAGCTTCCCAGGACCGGTTTCTGGCATTACAGCCGCCTTCAGCCTGGCTTGCTTGAATCCAGTGGCAAAGTGAGCAAGGGACTCACGTCTGAGCTTACCCTGCCACACTTATGGCGGCCAAAAGCGGTACAAAAGGGGGGTGGTGATGGACGGAGCATCTGAACCAATCAAACACTCACACCCTGTCAAAAGATCTGGGTTTAATCCATCACCGTTCTTTAGCCCACTCTGCCACCCCAGTTCAGACATGGCTATATGCAAATCAGTCTGACCCTGTGCCTCATGGGAACAGTCCAGCCCGAACTGCCAAGCCATGCCTTCCCTGGACTGGAAACAAGCTTCCGAGGACCGGTTTCTGGCATTACAGCCGTCTTCAGCCCGGCTTGCTTGAATCCAGTGGCAAAGTGAGCAAGGGACTCACGTCTGAGCATACCCTGCCACACTTTTGGCTGCCAAAAGCGGTACAAAAGGGGGGTGGTGATGGACGGAGCATCTGAACCAATCAAACACTCACACCCAGTCAAAAGATCTGGGTTTAATCAATCACCGTTCTTTAGCCCACTCTGCCACCCCAGTTCAGACATGGCTATATGCAAATCAGTCTGACCGTGTGCCTCATGGGAACAGTCCGGCCCGAATTGCCAAGCCATACCTTCCCTGGACTGGAAACAAGCTTCCGAGGACCGGTTTCTGGCATTACAGCCGTCTTCAGCCCGGCTTGCTTGAATCCAGTGGCAAAGTGAGCAAGGGACTCACGTCTGAGCATACCCTGCCACACTTATGGCGGCCAAAAGCGGTACAAAAGGGGGGTGGTGATGGACGGAGCATCTGAACCAATCAAACACTCACACCCAGTCAAAAGATCTGGGTTAAATCCATCACCGTTCTTTAGCCCACTCTGCCACCCCAGTTCAGACATGGCTACATGCAAATCAGTCTGACCCTGTGCCTCATGGGAACAGTCCAGCCCGAACTACCAAGCCATGCTTTCCCTGGACTGGAAACAAGCTTCCGAGGACCGGTTTCTGGCATTACAGCCATCTTCAGCCCGGCTTGCTTGAATCCAGTGGCAAAGTGAGCAAGGGACTCACATCTGAGCATACCCTGCCACACTTATGGCGGCCAAAAGCGGTACAAAAGGGGGGTGGTGATGGACGGAGCATCTGAACCAATCAAACACTCACACCCAGTCAAAAGATCTGGGTTTAGTCCATCACCGTTCTTTAGCCCACTCTGCCACCCCAGTTCAGACATGGATATATGCAAATCAGTCTGACCCTGTGCCTCATGGGAACAGTCCAGCCCGAACTGCCAAGCCATGCCTTCCCTGGACTTGAAACAAGATTCCGAGGACCGGTTTCTGGCATTACAGCCGTCTTCAGCCCGGCTTGCTTGAATCCAGTGGCAAAGTGAGCAAGGGACTCACGTCTGAGCATACCCTGCCACACTTATGGCGGCCAAAAGCGGTACAAAAGGGGGGTGGTGATGGACGGAGCATCTGAACCAATCAAACACTCACACCCAGTCAAAAGATCTGGGTTTATTCCATCACCGTTCTTTAGCCCACTCTGCCACCCCAGTTCAGACATGGCTATATGCAAATCAGTCTGACCCTGTGCCTCATGGGAACAGTCCAGCCCGAACTGCCAAGCCATGCCTTCCCTGGACTGGAAACAAGCTTCCGAGGACTGGTTTCTGGCATTACAGCCGTCTTCAGCCCGACTTGCTTGAATCCAGTGGCAAAGTGAGCAAGGGACTCACGTCTGAGCATACCCTGCCACACTTATGGCGGCCAAAAGCGGTACAAAAGGGGGGTGGTGATGGACGGAGCATCTGAGCCAATCAAACACTCACACCCAGTCAAAAGATCAGGGTTTAATCCATCACCGTTCTTTAGCCCACTCTGCCACCCCAGTTCAGACATGGCTATATGCAAATCAGTCTGACCCTGTGCCTCATGGGAACAGTCCAGCCCGAACTGCCAAGCCATGCCTTCACTGGACTGGAAACAAGCTTCCGAGGACCGGTTTCTGGCATTACAGCCGTCTTCAGCCCGGCTTGCTTGAATCCAGTGGCAAAGTGAGCAAGGGACTCACGTCTGAGCATACCCTGCCACACTTATGGCGGCCAAAAGCGGTACAAAAGGGGGGTGGTGATGGACGGAGCATCTGAACCAATCCAACACTCACACCCAGTCAAAAGATCTGGGTTTAATCCATCACCGTTCTTTAGCCCACTCTGCCACCCCAGTTCAGACATGGCTATATGCAAATCAGTCTGACCCTGTGCCTCATGGGAACAGTCCAGCCCGAACTGCCAAGCCATGCCTTCCCTGGACTGGAAACAAGCTTCCGAGGACCGGTTTCTGGCATTACAGCCGTCTTCAGCCCGGCTTGCTTGAATCCAGTGGCAAAGTGAGCAAGGGACTCACGTCTGAGCATACCCTGCCACACTTATGGCGGCCAAAAGCGGTACAAAAGGGGGGTGGTGATGGACGGAGCATCTGAACCAATCAAACACTCACACCCAGTCAAAAGATCTGGGTGTAATCCATCACCGTTCTTTCGCCCATTCTGCCACCCCAGTTCAGACATGGCTATATGCAAATCAGTCTGACCCTGTGCCTCATGGGAACAGTCCAGCCTGAACTGCCAAGCCATGCCTTCCCTGGACTGGAAACAAGCGTCCGAGGACCGGTTTCTGGCATTACAGCCGTCTTCAGCCCGGCTTGCTTGAATCCAGTGGCAAAGTGAGCAAGGGACTCACGTCTGAGCATACCCTGCCACACTTATGGCGGCCAAAAAAGGTACAAAAGGGGGGTGGTGATGGACGGAGCATCTGAACCAATCAAACACTCACACCCAGTCAAAAGATCTGGGTTTAATCCATCACCGTTCTTTAGCCCATTCTGCCACCCCAGTTCAGACATGGCTATATGCAAATCAGTCTGACCCTGTGCCTCATGGGAACAGTCCAGCCCGAACTGCCAAGCCATGCCTTCCCTGGACTGCAAACAAGCGTCCGAGGACCGGTTTCTGGCATTACAGCCGTCTTCAGCCCGGCTTGCTTGAATCCAGTGGCAAAGTGAGCAAGGGACTCACGTCTGAGCATACCCTGCCACACTTATGGAGGCCAAAAAAGGTACAAAAGGGGGGTGGTTATGGACGGAGCATCTGAACCAATCAAACACTCACACCCAGTCAAAAGATCTGAGTTTAATCCATCACCGTTCTTTAGCCGACTCTGCCACCCCAGTTCAGACATGGCTATATGCAAATCAGTCTGACCCTGTGCCTCATGGGAACAGTCCAGCCCGAACTGCCAAGCCATGCCTTCCCTGGACTGGAAACAAGCTTCCGAGGACCGGTTTCTGGCATTACAGCCGTCTTCAGCCTGGCTTGCTTGAATCCAGTGGCAAAGTGAGCAAGGGACTCACGTCTGAGCATGCCCTGCCACACTTATGGCGGCCAAAAGTGGTACAAAAGGGGGGTGGTGATGGACGGAGCATCTGAACCAATCAAACACTCACACCCAGTCAAAAGATCTGGGTTTAATCCATCACCGTTCTTTAGCCCACTCTGCCACCCCAGTTCAGACATGGCTATATACAAATCAGTCTGACCCTGTGCCTCATGGGAACAGTCCAGCCCGAACAGCCAAGCCATGCCTTCCCTGGACTGGAAACAAGCTTCCCAGGACCGGTTTCTGGCATTACAGCCGCCTTCAGCCTGGCTTGCTTGAATCCAGTGGCAAAGTGAGCAAGGGACTCACGTCTGAGCTTACCCTGCCACACTTATGGCGGCCAAAAGCGGTACAAAAGGGGGGTGGTGATGGACGGAGCATCTGAACCAATCAAACACTCACACCCTGTCAAAAGATCTGGGTTTAATCCATCACCGTTCTTTAGCCCACTCTGCCACCCCAGTTCAGACATGGCTATATGCAAATCAGTCTGACCCTGTGCCTCATGGGAACAGTCCAGCCCGAACTGCCAAGCCATGCCTTCCCTGGACTGGAAACAAGCTTCCGAGGACCGGTTTCTGGCATTACAGCCGTCTTCAGCCCGGCTTGCTTGAATCCAGTGGCAAAGTGAGCAAGGGACTCACGTCTGAGCATACCCTGCCACACTTTTGGCTGCCAAAAGCGGTACAAAAGGGGGGTGGTGATGGACGGAGCATCTGAACCAATCAAACACTCACACCCAGTCAAAAGATCTGGGTTTAATCAATCACCGTTCTTTAGCCCACTCTGCCACCCCAGTTCAGACATGGCTATATGCAAATCAGTCTGACCCTGTGCCTCATGGGAACAGTCCAGCCCGAACTGCCAAGCCATGCCTTCCCTGGACTGGAAACAAGCTTCCGAGGACCGGTTTCTGGCATTACAGCCGTCTTCAGCCCGGCTTGCTTGAATCCAGTGGCAAAGTGAGCAAGGGACTCACGTCTGAGCATACCCTGCCACACTTATGGCGGCCAAAAGCGGTACAAAAGGGGGTGGTGATGGACGGAGCATCTGAACCAATCAAACACTCACACCCAGTCAAAAGATCTGGGTTTAATCCATCACCGTTCTTTAGCCCACTCTGCCACCCCAGTTCAGACATGGCTATATGCAAATCAGTCTGACCCTGTGCCTCATGGGAACAGTCCAGCCCGAACTGCCAAGCCATGCCTTCCCTGGACTGGAAACAAGCTTCCGAGGACCGGTTTCTGGCATTACAGCCGTCTTCAGCCCGGCTTGCTTGAATCCAGTGGCAAAGTGAGCAAGGGACTCACGTCTGAGCATACCCTGCCACACTTATGGCGGCCAAAAGCGGTACAAAAGGGGGGTGGTGATGGACAGAGCATCTGAACCAATCAAACACTCACACCCAGTCAAAAGATCTGGGTTTAATCCATCCCCGTTCTTTAGCCCACTCTGCCACCCCAGTTCAGACATGGCTATATGCAAATCAGTCTGACCCTGTGCCTCATGGGAACAGTCCAGCCCGAACTGCCAAGCCATGCCTTCCCTGGACTGGAAACAAGCTTCCGAGGACCGGTTTCTGGCATTACAGCCGTCTTCAGCCCGGCTTGCTTGAATCCAGTGGCAAAGTGAGCAAGGGACTCACGTCTGAGCATGCCCTGCCACACTTATGGCGGCTAAAAGCGGTACAAAAGGGGGGTGGTGATGGACAGAGCATCTGAACCAATCAAACACTCACACCCAGTCAAAAGATCTCGGTTTAATCCATCACCGTTCTTTAGCCCACTCTGCCACCCCAGTTCAGACATGGCTATATGCAAATCAGTCTGACCCTGTGCCTCACGGGAACAGTCCGGCCCGAACTGCCAAGCCATGCCTTCCCTGGACGGGAACCAAGCTTCCGAGGACCGGTTTCAGGCATTACAGCCATCTTCAGCCCGGCTTGCTTGAATCCAGTGGCAAAGTGAGCAAGGGACTCACATCTGAGCATACCCTGCCACACTTATGGCGGCCAAAAGCGGTACAAAAGGGGGGAGGTAATGGACGGATCATCTGAACCAATCAAACGCTCACACCCAGTCAAAAGATCTGGGTTTAATCCATCACCGTTCTTTAGCCCACTCTGCCACCCCAGTTCAGACATGGCTATATGCAAATCAGTCTGACCCTGTGCCTCATGGGAACAGTCCAGCCCGAACTGCCAAGCCATGCCTTCCCTGGACTGGAAACAAGCTTCCGAGGACCGGTTTCTGGCATTACAGCCGTCTTCAGCCCGGCTTGCTTGAATCCAGTGGCAAAGTGAGCAAGGGACTCACGTCTGAGCATACCCTGCCACACTTATGGCGGCCAAAAGCGGTACAAAAGGGGGGTGTGATGGACGGAGCATCTGAACCAATCAAACACTCACACCCAGTCAAAAGATCTGGGTTTAATCCATCACCGTTCTTTAGCCCACTCTGCCACCCCAGTTCAGACATGGCTACATGCAAATCAGTCTGACCCTGTGCCTCATGGGAACAGTCCAGCCCGAACTGCCAAGCCATGCCTTCCCTGGACTGGAAACAAGCTTCCGAGGACCGGTTTCTGGCATTACAGCCGTCTTCAGCCCGGTTTTCTTGAATCCAGTGCCAAAGTGAGCAAGGGACTCACGTCTGAGCATACCCTGCCACACTTATGGCGGCCAAAAGCGGTACAAAAGGGGGGTGGTGATGGACGGAGCATCTGAACCAATCAAACACTCACACCCAGTCAAAAGATCTGGGTTTAATCCATCACTATCTTTAGCCCACTCTGCCACCCCAGTTCAGACATGGCTATATACAAATCAGTCTGACCCTGTGCCTCATGGGAACAGTCCAGCCCGAACTGCCAAGCCATGCCTTCCCTGGACTGGAAACAAGCTTCCGAGGACCGGTTTCTGGCATTACAGCCGTCTTCAGCCCGGCTTGCTTGAATCCAGTGGCAAAGTGAGCAAGGGACTCACATCTGAGCATGCCCTGCCACACTATTGGCGGCCAAAAGCGGTACAAAAGGGGGGTGGTGATGGACGGAGCATCTGAACCAATCAAACACTCACACCCAGTCAAAAGATCTGGGTTTAATCCATCACCGTTCTTTAGCCCACTCTGCCACCCCAGTTCAGACATGGCTATATGCAAATCAGTCTGACCCTGTGCCTCATGGGAACAGTCCAGCCCGAACTGCCAAGCCATGCCTTCCCTGGACTGGAAACTAGCTTCCGAGGACCGGTTTCTGGCATTACAGCCATCTTCAGCCCGGCTTGCTTGAATCCAGTGGCAAAGTGAGCAAGGGACTCACATCTGAGCATACCCTGCCACACTTATGGCGGCCAAACGCGGTACAAAAGGGGGGTGGTGATGGACGCAGCATCTGAACCAATCAAACACTCACACCCAGTCAAAAGATCTGGGTTTAATCCATCACCGTTCTTTAGCCCACTCTGCCACCCCAGTTCAGACATGGCTATATGCAAATCAGTCTGACCCTGTGCCTCATGGGAACAGTTCAGCCCGAACTGCCAAGCCATGCCTTCCCTGGACTGGAAACAAGCTTCCGAGGACCAGTTTCTGGCATTACAGCCGTCTTCAGCCCGGCTTGCTTGAATCCAGTGGCAAAGTGAACAAGGGTCTCACGTCTGAGAATACCCTGCCACACTTATGGCGGCCAAAAGCGGAACAAAAGAGGGGTGGTGATGGACGGAGCATCTGAACCAATCAAACACTCACACCCAGTCAAAAGATCTGGGTTTAATCAATCACCGTTCTTTAGCCCACTCTGCCACCCCAGTTCAGACATGGCTATATGCAAATCAGTCTGACCCTGTGCCTCATGGGAACAGTCCAGCCCGAACTGCCAAGCCATGCCTTCCCTGGACTGGAAACAAGCTTCCGAGGACCGGTTTCTGGCATTACAGCCGTCTTCAGCCCGGCTTGCTTGAATCCAGTGGCAAAGTGAGCAAGGGACTCACGTCTGAGCATACCCTGCCACACTTTTGGCTGCCAAAAGCGGTACAAAAGGGGGGTGGTGATGGACGGAGCATCTGAACCAATCAAACACTCACACCCAGTCAAAAGATCTGGGTTTAATCAATCACCGTTCTTTAGCCCACTCTGCCACCCCAGTTCAGACATGGCTATATGCAAATCAGTCTGACCGTGTGCCTCATGGGAACAGTCCGGCCCGAATTGCCAAGCCATACCTTCCCTGGACTGGAAACAAGCTTCCGAGGACCGGTTTCTGGCATTACAGCCGTCTTCAGCCCGGCTTGCTTGAATCCAGTGGCAAAGTGAGCAAGGGACTCACGTCTGAGCATACCCTGCCACACTTATGGCGGCCAAAAGCGGTACAAAAGGGGGGTGGTGATGGACGGAGCATCTGAACCAATCAAACACTCACACCCAGTCAAAAGATCTGGGTTAAATCCATCACCGTTCTTTAGCCCACTCTGCCACCCCAGTTCAGACATGGCTACATGCAAATCAGTCTGACCCTGTGCCTCATGGGAACAGTCCAGCCCGAACTACCAAGCCATGCTTTCCCTGGACTGGAAACAAGCTTCCGAGAACCGGTTTCTGGCATTACAGCCATCTTCAGCCCGGCTTGCTTGAATCCAGTGGCAAAGTGAGCAAGGGACTCACATCTGAGCATACCCTGCCACACTTATGGCGGCCAAAAGCGGTACAAAAGGGGGGTGGTGATGGACGGAGCATCTGAACCAATCAAACACTCACACCCAGTCAAAAGATCTGGGTTTAGTCCATCACCGTTCTTTAGCCCACTCTGCCACCCCAGTTCAGACATGGATATATGCAAATCAGTCTGACCCTGTGCCTCATGGGAACAGTCCAGCCCGAACTGCCAAGCCATGCCTTCCCTGGACTTGAAACAAGATTCCGAGGACCGGTTTCTGGCATTACAGCCGTCTTCAGCCCGGCTTGCTTGAATCCAGTGGCAAAGTGAGCAAGGGACTCACGTCTGAGCATACCCTGCCACACTTATGGCGGCCAAAAGCGGTACAAAAGGGGGGTGGTGATGGACGGAGCATCTGAACCAATCAAACACTCACACCCAGTCAAAAGATCTGGGTTTATTCCATCACCGTTCTTTAGCCCACTCTGCCACCCCAGTTCAGACATGGCTATATGCAAATCAGTCTGACCCTGTGCCTCATGGGAACAGTCCAGCCCGAACTGCCAAGCCATGCCTTCCCTGGACTGGAAACAAGCTTCCGAGGACCGGTTTCTGGCATTACAGCCGTCTTCAGCCCGACTTGCTTGAATCCAGTGGCAAAGTGAGCAAGGGACTCACGTCTGAGCATACCCTGCCACACTTATGGCGGCCAAAAGCGGTACAAAAGGGGGGTGGTGATGGACGGAGCATCTGAGCCAATCAAACACTCACACCCAGTCAAAAGATCAGGGTTTAATCCATCACCGTTCTTTAGCCCACTCTGCCACCCCAGTTCAGACATGGCTATATGAAAATCAGTCTGACCCTGTGCCTCATGGGAACAGTCCAGCCCGAACTGCCAAGCCATGCCTTCCCTGGACTGGAAACAAGCTTCCGAGGACCGGTTTCTGGCATTACAGCCGTCTTCAGCCCGGCTTGCTTGAATCCAGTGGCAAAGTGAGCAAGGGACTCACGTCTGAGCATACCCTGCCACACTTATGGCGGCCAAAAGCGGTACAAAAGGGGGGTGGTGATGGACGGAGCATCTGAACCAATCCAACACTCACACCCAGTCAAAAGATCTGGGTTTAATCCATCACCGTTCTTTAGCCCACTCTGCCACCCCAGTTCAGACATGGCTATATGCAAATCAGTCTGACCCTGTGCCTCATGGGAACAGTCCAGCCCGAACTGCCAAGCCATGCCTTCCCTGGACTGGAAACAAGCTTCCGAGGACCGGTTTCTGGCATTACAGCCGTCTTCAGCCCGGCTTGCTTGAATCCAGTGGCAAAGTGAGCAAGGGACTCACGTCTGAGCATACCCTGCCACACTTATGGCGACCAAAAAAGGTACAAAAGGGGGGTGGTGATGGACGGAGCATCTGAACCAATCAAACACTCACACCCAGTCAAAAGATCTGGGTTTAATCCATCACCGTTCTTTAGCCCATTCTGCCACCCCAGTTCAGACATGGCTATATGCAAATCAGTCTGACCCTGTGCCTCATGGGAACAGTCCAGCCCGAACTGCCAAGCCATGCCTTCCCTGGACTGCAAACAAGCGTCCGAGGACCGGTTTCTGGCATTACAGCCGTCTTCAGCCCGGCTTGCTTGAATCCAGTGGCAAAGTGAGCAAGGGACTCACGTCTGAGCATACCCTGCCACACTTATGGAGGCCAAAAAAGGTACAAAAGGGGGGTGGTGATGGACGGAGCATCTGAACCAATCAAACACTCACACCCAGTCAAAAGATCTGAGTTTAATCCATCACCGTTCTTTAGCCGACTCTGCCACCCCAGTTCAGACATGGCTATATGCAAATCAGTCTGACCCTGTGCCTCATGGGAACAGTCCAGCCCGAACTGCCAAGCCATGCCTTCCCTGGACTGGAAACAAGCTTCCGAGGACCGGTTTCTGGCATTACAGCCGTCTTCAGCCTGGCTTGCTTGAATCCAGTGGCAAAGTGAGCAAGGGACTCACGTCTGAGCTTACCCTGCCACACTTATGGCGGCCAAAAGCGGTACAAAAGGGGGGTGGTGATGGACGGAGCATCTGAACCAATCAAACACTCACACCCTGTCAAAAGATCTGGGTTTAATCCATCACCGTTCTTTAGCCCACTCTGCCACCCCAGTTCAGACATGGCTATATGCAAATCAGTCTGACCCTGTGCCTCATGGGAACAGTCCAGCCCGAACTGCCAAGCCATGCCTTCCCTGGACTGGAAACAAGCTTCCGAGGACCGGTTTCTGGCATTACAGCCGTCTTCAGCCCGGCTTGCTTGAATCCAGTGGCAAAGTGAGCAAGGGACTCACGTCTGAGCATACCCTGCCACACTTTTGGCTGCCAAAAGCGGTACAAAAGGGGGGTGGTGATGGACGGAGCATCTGAACCAATCAAACACTCACACCCAGTCAAAAGATCTGGGTTTAATCAATCACCGTTCTTTAGCCCACTCTGCCACCCCAGTTCAGACATGGCTATATGCAAATCAGTCTGACCGTGTGCCTCATGGGAACAGTCCGGCCCAAATTGCCAAGCCATACCTTCCCTGGACTGGAAACAAGCTTCCGAGGACCGGTTTCTGGCATTACAGCCGTCTTCAGCCCGGCTTGCTTGAATCCGGTGGCAAAGTGAGCAAGGGACTCACGTCTGAGCATACCCTGCCACACTTATGGCGGCCAAAAGTGGTACAAAAGGGGGGTGGTGATGGACGGAGCATCTGAACCAATCAAACACTCACACCCAGTCAAAAGATCTGGGTTAAATCCATCACCGTTCTTTAGCCCACTCTGCCACCCCAGTTCAGACATGGCTACATGCAAATCAGTCTGACCCTGTGCCTCATGGGAACAGTCCAGCCCGAACTACCAAGCCATGCTTTCCCTGGACTGGAAACAAGCTTCCGAGGACCGGTTTCTGGCATTACAGCCATCTTCAGCCCGGCTTGCTTGAATCCAGTGGCAAAGTGAGCAAGGGACTCACATCTGAGCATACCCTGCCACACTTATGGCGGCCAAAAGCGGTACAAAAGGGGGGTGGTGATGGACGGAGCATCTGAACCAATCAAACACTCACACCCAGTCAAAAGATCTGGGTTTAGTCCATCACCGTTCTTTAGCCCACTCTGCCACCCCAGTTCAGACATGGATATATGCAAATCAGTCTGACCCTGTGCCTCATGGGAACAGTCCAGCCCGACCTGCCAAGCCATGCCTTCCCTGGACTTGAAACAAGATTCCGAGGAGCGGTTTCTGGCATTACAGCCGTCTTCAGCCCGGCTTGCTTGAATCCAGTGGCAAAGTGAGCAAGGGACTCATGTCTGAGCATACCCTGCCACACTTATGGCGGCCAAAAGCGGTACAAAAGGGGGGTGGTGATGGACGGAGCATCTGAACCAATCAAACACTCACACCCAGTCAAAAGATCTGGGTTTATTCCATCACCGTTCTTTAGCCCACTCTGCCACCCCAGTTCAGACATGGCTATATGCAAATCAGTCTGACCCTGTGCCTCATGGGAACAGTCCAGCCCGAACTGCCAAGCCATGCCTTCCCTGGACTGGAAACAAGCTTCCGAGGACCGGTTTCTGGCATTACTGCCGTCTTCAGCCCGACTTGCTTGAATCCAGTGGCAAAGTGAGCAAGGGACTCACGTCTGAGCATACCCTGCCACACTTATGGCGGCCAAAAGCGGTACAAAAGGGGGGTGGTGATGGACGGAGCATCTGAGCCAATCAAACACTCACACCCAGTCAAAAGATCAGGGTTTAATCCATCACCGTTCTTTAGCCCACTCTGCCACCCCAGTTCAGACATGGCTATATGCAAATCAGTCTGACCCTGTGCCTCATGGGAACAGTCCAGCCCGAACTGCCAAGCCATGCCTTCCCTGGACTGGAAACAAGCTTCCGAGGACCGGTTTCTGGCATTACAGCCGTCTTCAGCCCGGCTTGCTTGAATCCAGTGGCAAAGTGAGCAAGGGACTCACGTCTGAGCATACCCTGCCACACTTATGGCGGCCAAAAGCGGTACAAAAGGGGGGTGGTGATGGACGGAGCATCTGAACCAATCAAACACTCACACCCAGTCAAAAGATCTGGGTTTAATCCATCACCGTTCTTTAGCCCACTCTGCCACCCCAGTTCAGACATGGCTATATGCAAATCAGTCTGACCCTGTGCCTCATGGGAACAGTCCAGCCCGAACTGCCAAGCCATGCCTTCCCTGGACTGGAAACAAGCTTCTGAGGACCGGTTTCTGGCATTACAGCCGTCTTCAGCCCGGCTTGCTTGAATCCAGTGGCAAAGTGAGCAAGGGACTCACGTCTGAGCATACCCTGCCACACTTATGGCGGCCAAAAGCGGTACAAAAGGGGGGTGGTGATGGACGGAGCATCTGAACCAATCAAACACTCACACCCAGTCAAAAGATCTGGGTGTAATCCATCACCGTTCTTTAGCCCATTCTGCCACCCCAGTTCAGACATGGCTATATGCAAATCAGTCTGACCCTGTGCCTCATGGGAACAGTCCAGCCCGAACTGCCAAGCCATGCCTTCCCTGGACTGGAAACAAGCTTCCGAGGACCGGTTTCTGGCATTACAGCCGTCTTCAGCCCAGCTTGCTTGAATCCAGTGGCAAAGTGAGCAAGGGACTCACGGCTGAGCATACCCTGCCACACTTATGGCGGCCAAAAGCGGTACAAAAGGGGGGTGGTGATGGACGGAGCATCTGAACCAATCAAACACTCACACCCAGTCAAAAGATCTGGGTTTAATCAATCACCGTTCTTTAGCCCACTCTGCCACCCCAGTTCAGACATGGCTATATGCAAATCAGTCTGACCCTGTGCCTCATGGGAACAGTCCAGCCCGAACTGCCAAGCCATGCCTTCCCTGGACTGGAAACGAGCTTCCGAGGACCGGTTTCTGGCATTACAGCCGTCTTCAGCCCGGCTTGCTTGAATCCAGTGGCAAAGTGAGCAAGGGACTCACGTCTGAGTATACCCTGCCACACTTATGGCGGCCAAAAGCGGTACAAAAGGGGGTGGTGATGGACGGAGCATCTGAACCAATCAAACACTCACACCCAGTCAAAAGATCTGGGTTTAATCCATCACCGTTCTTTAGCCCACTCTGCCACCCCAGTTCAGACATGGCTATATGCAAATCAGTCTGACCCTGTGCCTCATGGGAACAGTCCAGCCCGAACTGCCAAGCCATGCCTTCCCTGGACTGGAAACAAGCTTCCGAGGACCGGTTTCTGGCATTACAGCCGTCTTCAGCCCGGCTTGCTTGAATCCAGTGGCAAAGTGAGCAAGGGACTCACGTCTGAGCATACCCTGCCACACTTATGGCGGCCAAAAGCGGTACAAAAGGGGGGTGGTGATGGACAGAGCATCTGAACCAATCAAACACTCACACCCAGTCAAAAGATCTGGGTTTAATCCATCCCCGTTCTTTAGCCCACTCTGCCACCCCAGTTCAGCCATGGCTATATGCAAATCAGTCTGACCCTGTGCCTCATGGGAACAGTCCGGCCCGAACTGCCAAGCCATGCCTTCCCTGGACTGGAAACAAGCTTCCGAGGACCGGTTTCTGGCATTACAGCCGTCTTCAGCCCGGCTTGCTTGAATCCAGTGGCAAAGTGAGCAAGGGACTCACATCTGAGCATACCCTGCCACACTTATGGCGGCCAAAAGCGATACAAAAGGGGGGAGGTAATGGACGGATCACCTGAACCAATCAAACGCTCACACCCAGTCAAAAGATCTGGGTTTAATCCATCACCGTTCTTTAGCCCACTCTGCCACCCCAGTTCAGACATGGCTATATGCAAATCAGTCTGACCCTGTGCCTCATGGGAACAGTCCAGCCCGAACTGCCAAGCCATGCCTTCCCTGGACTGGAAACAAGCTTCCGAGGACCGGTTTCTGGCATTACAGCCGTCTTCAGCCCGGCTTGCTTGAATCCAGTGGCAAAGTGAGCAAGGGACTCACGTCTGAGCATACCCTGCCACACTTATGGCGGCCAAAAGCGGTACAAAAGGGGTGTGTGATGGACGGAGCATCTGAACCAATCAAACACTCACACCCAGTCAAAAGATCTGGGTTTAATCCATCACCGTTCTTTAGCCCACTCTGCCACCCCAGTTCAGACATGGCTACATGCAAATCAGTCTGACCCTGTGCCTCATGGGAACAGTCCAGCCCGAACTGCCAAGCCATGCCTTCCCTGGACTGGAAACAAGCTTCCGAGGACCGGTTTCTGGCATTACAGCCGTCTTCAGCCCGGTTTTCTTGAATCCAGTGCCAAAGTGAGCAAGGGACTCACGTCTGAGCATACCCTGCCACACTTATGGCGGCCAAAAGCGGTACAAAAGGGGGGTGGTGATGGACGGAGCATCTGAACCAATCAAACACTCACACCCAGTCAAAAGATCTGGGTTTAATCCATCACTATCTTTAGCCCACTCTGCCACCCCAGTTCAGACATGGCTATATACAAATCAGTCTGACCCTGTGCCTCATGGGAACAGTCCAGCCCGAACTGCCAAGCCATGCCTTCCCTGGACTGGAAACAAGCTTCCGAGGACCGGTTTCTGGCATTACAGCCGTCTTCAGCCCGGCTTGCTTGAATCCAGTGGCAAAGTGAGCAAGGGACTCACATCTGAGCATGCCCTGCCACACTATTGGTGGCCAAAAGCGGTACAAAAGGGGGGTGGTGATGGACGGAGCATCTGAACCAATCAAACACTCACACCCAGTCAAAAGATCTGGGTTTAATCCATCACCGTTCTTTAGCCCACTCTGCCACCCCAGTTGAGACATGGCTATATGCAAATCAGTCTGACCCTGTGCCTCATGGGAACAGTCCAGCCCGAACTGCCAAGCCATGCCTTCCCTGGACTGGAAACTAGCTTCCGAGGACCGGTTTCTGGCATTACAGCCATCTTCAGCCCGGCTTGCTTGAATCCAGTGGCAAAGTGAGCAAGGGACTCACATCTGAGCATACCCTGCCACACTTATGGCGGCCAAAAGCGGTACAAAAGGGGGGTGGTGATGGACGCAGCATCTGAACCAATCAAACACTCACACCCAGTCAAAAGATCTGGGTTTAATCCATCACCGTTCTTTAGCCCACTCTGCCACCCCAGTTCAGACATGGCTATATGCAAATCAGTCTGACCCTGTGCCTCATGGGAACAGTTCAGCCCGAACTGCCAAGCCATGCCTTCCCTGGACTGGAAACAAGCTTCCGAGGACCAGTTTCTGGCATTACAGCCGTCTTCAGCCCGGCTTGCTTGAATCCAGTGGCAAAGTGAGCAAGGGTCTCACGTCTGAGAATACCCTGCCACACTTATGGCGGCCAAAAGCGGTACAAAAGGGGGGTGGTGATGGACGGAGCATCTGAACCAATCAAACACTCACACCCAGTCAAAAGATCTGGGTTTAATCAATCACCGTTCTTTAGCCCACTCTGCCACCCCAGTTCAGACATGGCTATATGCAAATCAGTCTGACCGTGTGCCTCATGGGAACAGTCCAGCCCGAACTGCCAAGCCATACCTTCCCTGGACTGGAAACAAGCTTCCGAGGACCGGTTTCTGGCATTACAGCCGTCTTCAGCCCGGCTTGCTTGAATCCAGTGGCAAAGTGAGCAAGGGACTCACGTCTGAGCATACCCTGCCACACTTATGGCGGCCAAAAGCGGTACAAAAGGGGGGTGGTGATGGACGGAGCATCTGAACCAATCAAACACTCACACCCAGTCAAAAGATCTGGGTTAAATCCATCACCGTTCTTTAGCCCACTCTGCCGCCCCAGTTCAGACATGGCTACATGCAAATCAGTCTGACCCTGTGCCTCATGGGAACAGTCCAGCCCGAACTGCCAAGCCATGCTTTCCCTGGACTGGAAACAAGCTTCCGAGGACCGGTTTCTGGCATTACAGCCATCTTCAGCCCGGCTTGCTTGAATCCAGTGGCAAAGTGAGCAAGGGACTCACATCTGAGCATACCCTGCCACACTTATGGCGGCCAAGAGCGGTACAAAAGGGGGGTGGTGATGGACGGAGCATCTGAACCAATCAAACATTCACACCCAGTCAAAAGATCTGGGTTTAATCCATCACCGTTCTTTAGCCCACTCTGCCACCCCAGTTCAGACATGGATATATGCAAATCAGTCTGACCCTGTGCCTCATGGGAACAGTCCAGCCCGAACTGCCAAGCCATGCCTTCCCTGGACTGGAAACAAGCTTCCGAGGACCGGTTTCTGGCATTACAGCCGTCTTCAGCCCGGCTTGCTTGAATCCAGTGGCAAAGTGAGCAAGGGACTCACGTCTGAGCATACCCTGCCACACTTATGGCGGCCAAAAGCGGTACAAAAGGGGGGTGGTGATGGACGGAGCATCTGAACCAATCAAACACTCATACCCAGTCAAAAGATCTGGGTTTATTCCATCACCGTTCTTTAGCCCACTCTGCCACCCCAGTTCAGACATGGCTATATGCAAATCAGTCTGACCCTGTGCCTCATGGGAACAGTCCAGCCCGAACTGCCAAGCCATGCCTTCCCTGGACTGGAAACAAGCTTCCGAGGACCGGTTTCTGGCATTACAGCCGTCTTCAGCCCGGCTTGCTTGAATCCAGTGACAAAGTGAGCAAGGGACTCACGTTTGAGCATACCCTGCCACACTTATGGCGGCCAAAAGCGGTACAAAAGGGGGGTGGTGATGGACGGAGCATCTGAACCAATCAAACACTCACACCCAGTCAAAAGATCTGGGTTTAATCCATCCCCGTTCTTTAGCCCACTCTGCCACCCCGGTTCAGACATGGCTATATGCAAATCAGTCTGACCCTGTGCCTCATGGGAACAGTCCAGCCAGAACTGCCAAGCCATGCCTTCCCTGGACTGGAAACAAGCTTTCGAGGACCGGTTTCTGGCATTACAGCCGTCTTCAGCCCGGCTTGCTTGAATCCAGTGGCAAAGTGAGCAAGGGACTCACATCTGAGCATACCCTGCCACACTTATGGCGGCCAAAAGCGGTACAAAAGGGGGGTGGTGATGGACGGATCATCTGAACCAATCAAACACTCACACCCAGTCAAAAGATCTGGGTTTAATCCATCACCGTTCTTTAGCCCACTCTGCCACCCCAGTTCAGACATGGCTATATGCAAATCAGTCTGACCCTGTGCCTCATGGGAACATCCAGCCCGAACTGCCAAGCCATGCCTTCCCTGGACTGGAAACAAGCTTCCGAGGACCGGTTTCTGGCATTACAGCCGTCTTCAGCCCGGCTTGCTTGAATCCAGTGGCAAAGTGAGCAAGGGACTCACGTCTGAGCATACCCTGCCACACTTATGGCGGCCAAAAGCGGTACAAAAGGGGGGTGGTGATGGACGGAGCATCTGAACCAATCAAACACTCATACCCAGTCAAAAGATCTGGGTTTATTCCATCACCGTTCTTTAGCCCACTCTGCCACCCCAGTTCAGACATGGCTATATGCAAATCAGTCTGACCCTGTGCCTCATGGGAACAGTCCAGCCCGAACTGCCAAGCCATGCCTTCCCTGGACTGGAAACAAGCTTCCGAGGACCGGTTTCTGGCATTACAGCCGTCTTCAGCCCGGCTTGCTTGAATCCAGTGACAAAGTGAGCAAGGGACTCACGTTTGAGCATACCCTGCCACACTTATGGCGGCCAAAAGCGGTACAAAAGGGGGGTGGTGATGGACGGAGCATCTGAACCAATCAAACACTCACACCCAGTCAAAAGATCTGGGTTTAATCCATCCCCGTTCTTTAGCCCACTCTGCCACCCCGGTTCAGACATGGCTATATGCAAATCAGTCTGACCCTGTGCCTCATGGGAACAGTCCAGCCAGAACTGCCAAGCCATGCCTTCCCTGGACTGGAAACAAGCTTTCGAGGACCGGTTTCTGGCATTACAGCCGTCTTCAGCCCGGCTTGCTTGAATCCAGTGGCAAAGTGAGCAAGGGACTCACATCTGAGCATACCCTGCCACACTTATGGCGGCCAAAAGCGGTACAAAAGGGGGGTGGTGATGGACGGATCATCTGAACCAATCAAACACTCACACCCAGTCAAAAGATCTGGGTTTAATCCATCACCGTTCTTTAGCCCACTCTGCCACCCCAGTTCAGACATGGCTATATGCAAATCAGTCTGACCCTGTGCCTCATGGGAACATCCAGCCCGAACTGCCAAGCCATGCCTTCCCTGGACTGGAAACAAGCTTCCGAGGACCGGTTTCTGGCATTACAGCCGTCTTCAGCCCGGCTTGCTTGAATCCAGTGGCAAAGTGAGCAAGGGACTCACGTCTGAGCATACCCTGCCACACTTATGGCGGCCAAAAGTGGTACAAAAGGGGGGTGTGATGGACGGAGCATCTGAACCAATCAAACACTCACACCCTGTCAAAAGATCTGGGTTTAATCCATCACCGTTCTTTAGCCCACTCTGCCACCCCAGTTCAGACATGGCTACATGCAAATCAGTCTGACCCTGTGCCTCATGGGAACAGTCCAGCCCGAACTGCCAAGCCATGCCTTCCCTGGACTGGAAACAAGCTTCCGAGGACCGGTTTCTGGCATTACAGCCATCTTCAGCCCGGTTTGCTTGAATCCAGTGGCAAAGTGAGCAAGGGACTCACGTCTGAGCATACCCTGCCACACTTATGGCGGCCAAAAGCGGTACAAAAGGGGGGTGGTGATGGACGGAGCATCTGAACCAATCAAACACTCACACCCAGTCAAAAGATCTGGGTTTAATCCATCACCGTTCTTTAGCCCACTCTGCCACCCCAGTTCAGACATGGCTATATGCAAATCAGTCTGACCCTGTGCCTCATGGGAACAGTCCAGCCCGAACTGCCAAGCCATGCCTTCCCTGGACTGGAAACAAGCTTCCGAGGACCGGTTTCTGGCATTACAGCGGTCTTCAGCCCGGCTTGCTTGAATCCAGTGGCAAAGTGAGCACGGGACTCACGTCTGAGCATGCCCTGCCACACTTATGGCGGCCAAAAGCGGTACAAAAGGGGGGTGGTGATGGACGGAGCATCTGAACCAATCAAACACTCACACCCAGTCAAAAGATCTGGGTTTAATCCATCACCGTTCTTTAGCCCACTCTGCCACCCCAGTTCAGACATGGCTATATGCAAATCAGTCTGACCCTGTGCCTCATGGGAACAGTCCAGCCCGAAATGCCAAGCCATGCCTTCCCTGGACTGGAAACAAGCTTCCGAGGACCGGTTTCTGGCATTACAGCCATCTTCAGCCCTGCTTGCTTGAATCCAGTGGCAAAGTGAGCAAGGGACTCACATCTGATCATACCCTGCCACACTTATGGCGGCCAAAAGCGGTACAAAAGGGGGGTGGTGATGGACGCAGCATCTGAACCAATCAAACACTCACACCCAGTCAAAAGATCTGGGTTTAATCCATCACCGTTCTTTAGCCCACTCTGCCACCCCAGTTCAGACATGGCTATATGCAAATCAGTCTGACCCTGTGCCTCATGGGCACAGTCCAGCCCGAACTGCCAAGCCATGCCTTCCCTGGACTTGAAACAAGATTCCGAGGACCGGTTTCTGGCATTACAGCCGTCTTCAGCCCGGCTTGCTTGAATCCAGTGGCAAAGTGAGCAAGGGACTCACGTCTGAGCATACCCTGCCACACTTATGGCGGCCAAAAGCGGTACAAAAGGGGGGTGGTGATGGACGGAGCATCTGAACCAATCAAACACTCACACCCAGTCAAAAGATCTGGGTTTATTCCATCACCGTTCTTTAGCCCACTCTGCCACTCCAGTTCAGACATGGCTATATGCAAATCAGTCTGACCCTGTGCCTCATGGGAACAGTCCAGCCCGAACTGCCAAGCCATGCCTTCCCTGGACTGGAAACAAGCTTCCGAGGACCGGTTTCTGGCATTACAGCCGTCTTCAGCCCGACTTGCTTGAATCCAGTGGCAAAGTGAGCAAGGGACTCACGTCTGAGCATACCCTGCCACACTTATGGCGGCCAAAAGCGGTACAAAAGGGGGGTGGTGATGGACGGAGCATCTGAGCCAATCAAACACTCACACCCAGTCAAAAGATCAGGGTTTAATCCATCACCGTTCTTTAGCCCACTCTGCCACCCCAGTTCAGACATGGCTATATGCAAATCAGTCTGACCCTGTGCCTCATGGGAACAGTCCAGCCCGAACTGCCAAGCCATGCCTTCCCTGGACTGGAAACAAGCTTCCGAGGACCGGTTTCTGGCATTACAGCCGTCTTCAGCCCGGCTTGCTTGAATCCAGTGGCAAAGTGAGCAAGGGACTCACGTCTGAGCATACCCTGCCACACTTATGGCGGCCAAAAGCGGTACAAAGGGGGGGTGGTGATGGACGGAGCATCTGAACCAATCAAACACTCACACCCAGTCAAAAGATCTGGGTTTAATCCATCACCGTTCTTTAGCCCACTCTGCCACCCCAGTTCAGACATGGCTATATGCAAATCAGTCTGACCCTGTGCCTCATGGGAACAGTCCAGCCCGAACTGCCAAGCCATGCCTTCCCTGGACTCGAAACAAGCTTCCGAGGACCGGTTTCTGGCATTACAGCCGTCTTCAGCCCGGCTTGCTTGAATCCAGTGGCAAAGTGAGCAAGGGACTCACGTCTGAGCATACCCTCCCACACTTATGGCGGCCAAAAGTGGTACAAAAGGGGGGTGGTGATGGACGGAGCATCTGAACCAATCAAACACTCACACCCAGTCAAAAGATCTGGGTGTAATCCATCACCGTTCTTTAGCCCATTCTGCCACCCCAGTTCAGACATGGCTATATGCAAATCAGTCTGACCCTGTGCCTCATGGGAACAGTCCAGCCTGAACTGCCAAGCCATGCCTTCCCTGGACTGGAAACAAGCGTCCGAGGACCGGTTTCTGGCATTACAGCCGTCTTCAGCCCGGCTTGCTTGAATCCAGTGGCAAAGTGAGCAAGGGACTCACGTCTGAGCATACCCTGCCACACTTATGGCGGCCAAAAAAGGTACAAAAGGGGGGTGGTGATGGACGGAGCATCTGAACCAATCAAACACTCACACCCAGTCAAAAGATCTGGGTTTAATCCATCACCGTTCTTTAGCCCATTCTGCCACCCCAGTTCAGACATGGCTATATGCAAATCAGTCTGACCCTGTGCCTCATGGGAACAGTCCAGCCCGAACTGCCAAGCCATGCCTTCCCTGGACTGCAAACAAGCGTCCGAGGACCGGTTTCTGGCATTACAGCCGTCTTCAGCCCGGCTTGCTTGAATCCAGTGGCAAAGTGAGCAAGGGACTCACGTCTGAGCATACCCTGCCACACTTATGGAGGCCAAAAAAGGTACAAAAGGGGGGTGGTGATGGACGGAGCATCTGAACCAATCAAACACTCACACCCAGTCAAAAGATCTGAGTTTAATCCATCACCGTTCTTTAGCCGACTCTGCCACCCCAGTTCAGACATGGCTATATGCAAATCAGTCTGACCCTGTGCCTCATGGGAACAGTCCAGCCCGAACTGCCAAGCCATGCCTTCCCTGGACTGGAAACAAGCTTCCGAGGACCGGTTTCTGGCATTACAGCCGTCTTCAGCCTGGCTTGCTTGAATCCAGTGGCAAAGTGAGCAAGGGACTCACGTCTGAGCATGCCCTGCCACACTTATGGCGGCCAAAAGTGGTACAAAAGGGGGGTGGTGATGGACGGAGCATCTGAACCAATCAAACACTCACACCCAGTCAAAAGATCTGGGTTTAATCCATCACCGTTCTTTAGCCCACTCTGCCACCCCAGTTCAGACATGGCTATATACAAATCAGTCTGACCCTGTGCCTCATGGGAACAGTCCAGCCCGAACAGCCAAGCCATGCCTTCCCTGGACTGGAAACAAGCTTCCCAGGACCGGTTTCTGGCATTACAGCCGCCTTCAGCCTGGCTTGCTTGAATCCAGTGGCAAAGTGAGCAAGGGACTCACGTCTGAGCTTACCCTGCCACACTTATGGCGGCCAAAAGCGGTACAAAAGGGGGGTGGTGATGGACGGAGCATCTGAACCAATCAAACACTCACACCCTGTCAAAAGATCTGGGTTTAATCCATCACCGTTCTTTAGCCCACTCTGCCACCCCAGTTCAGACATGGCTATATGCAAATCAGTTTGACCCTGTGCCTCATGGGAACAGTCCAGCCCGAACTGCCAAGCCATGCCTTCCCTGGACTGGAAACAAGCTTCCGAGGACCGGTTTCTGGCATTACAGCCGTCTTCAGCCCGGCTTGCTTGAATCCAGTGGCAAAGTGAGCAAGGGACTCACGTCTGAGCATACCCTGCCACACTTTTGGCTGCCAAAAGCGGTACAAAAGGGGGGTGGTGATGGACGGAGCATCTGAACCAATCAAACACTCACACCCAGTCAAAAGATCTGGGTTTAATCAATCACCGTTCTTTAGCCCACTCTGCCACCCCAGTTCAGACATGGCTATATGCAAATCAGTCTGACCGTGTGCCTCATGGGAACAGTCCGGCCCGAATTGCCAAGCCATACCTTCCCTGGACTGGAAACAAGCTTCCGAGGACCGGTTTCTGGCATTACAGCCGTCTTCAGCCCGGCTTGCTTGAATCCAGTGGCAAAGTGAGCAAGGGACTCACGTCTGAGCATACCCTGCCACACTTATGGCGGCCAAAAGCGGTACAAAAGGGGGGTGGTGATGGACGGAGCATCTGAACCAATCAAACACTCACACCCAGTCAAAAGATCTGGGTTAAATCCATCACCGTTCTTTAGCCCACTCTGCCACCCCAGTTCAGACATGGCTACATGCAAATCAGTCTGACCCTGTGCCTCATGGGAACAGTCCAGCCCGAACTACCAAGCCATGCTTTCCCTGGACTGGAAACAAGCTTCCGAGGACCAGTTTCTGGCATTACAGCCGTCTTCAGCCCGGCTTGCTTGAATCCAGTGGCAAAGTGAGCAAGGGTCTCACGTCTGAGAATACCCTGCCACACTTATGGCGGCCAAAAGCGGTACAAAAGGGGGGTGGTGATGGACGGAGCATCTGAACCAATCAAACACTCACACCCAGTCAAAAGATCTGGGTTTAATCAATCACCGTTCTTTAGCCCACTCTGCCACCCCAGTTCAGACATGGCTATATGCAAATCAGTCTGACCGTGTGCCTCATGGGAACAGTCCAGCCCGAACTGCCAAGCCATACCTTCCCTGGACTGGAAACAAGCTTCCGAGGACCGGTTTCTGGCATTACAGCCGTCTTCAGCCCGGCTTGCTTGAATCCAGTGGCAAAGTGAGCAAGGGACTCACGTCTGAGCATACCCTGCCACACTTATGGCGGCCAAAAGCGGTACAAAAGGGGGGTGGTGATGGACGGAGCATCTGAACCAATCAAACACTCACACCCAGTCAAAAGATCTGGGTTAAATCCATCACCGTTCTTTAGCCCACTCTGCCGCCCCAGTTCAGACATGGCTACATGCAAATCAGTCTGACCCTGTGCCTCATGGGAACAGTCCAGCCCGAACTGCCAAGCCATGCTTTCCCTGGACTGGAAACAAGCTTCCGAGGACCGGTTTCTGGCATTACAGCCATCTTCAGCCCGGCTTGCTTGAATCCAGTGGCAAAGTGAGCAAGGGACTCACATCTGAGCATACCCTGCCACACTTATGGCGGCCAAGAGCGGTACAAAAGGGGGGTGGTGATGGACGGAGCATCTGAACCAATCAAACATTCACACCCAGTCAAAAGATCTGGGTTTAATCCATCACCGTTCTTTAGCCCACTCTGCCACCCCAGTTCAGACATGGATATATGCAAATCAGTCTGACCCTGTGCCTCATGGGAACAGTCCAGCCCGAACTGCCAAGCCATGCCTTCCCTGGACTGGAAACAAGCTTCCGAGGACCGGTTTCTGGCATTACAGCCGTCTTCAGCCCGGCTTGCTTGAATCCAGTGGCAAAGTGAGCAAGGGACTCACGTCTGAGCATACCCTGCCACACTTATGGCGGCCAAAAGCGGTACAAAAGGGGGGTGGTGATGGACGGAGCATCTGAACCAATCAAACACTCATACCCAGTCAAAAGATCTGGGTTTATTCCATCACCGTTCTTTAGCCCACTCTGCCACCCCAGTTCAGACATGGCTATATGCAAATCAGTCTGACCCTGTGCCTCATGGGAACAGTCCAGCCCGAACTGCCAAGCCATGCCTTCCCTGGACTGGAAACAAGCTTCCGAGGACCGGTTTCTGGCATTACAGCCGTCTTCAGCCCGGCTTGCTTGAATCCAGTGACAAAGTGAGCAAGGGACTCACGTTTGAGCATACCCTGCCACACTTATGGCGGCCAAAAGCGGTACAAAAGGGGGGTGGTGATGGACGGAGCATCTGAACCAATCAAACACTCACACCCAGTCAAAAGATCTGGGTTTAATCCATCCCCGTTCTTTAGCCCACTCTGCCACCCCGGTTCAGACATGGCTATATGCAAATCAGTCTGACCCTGTGCCTCATGGGAACAGTCCAGCCAGAACTGCCAAGCCATGCCTTCCCTGGACTGGAAACAAGCTTTCGAGGACCGGTTTCTGGCATTACAGCCGTCTTCAGCCCGGCTTGCTTGAATCCAGTGGCAAAGTGAGCAAGGGACTCACATCTGAGCATACCCTGCCACACTTATGGCGGCCAAAAGCGGTACAAAAGGGGGGTGGTGATGGACGGATCATCTGAACCAATCAAACACTCACACCCAGTCAAAAGATCTGGGTTTAATCCATCACCGTTCTTTAGCCCACTCTGCCACCCCAGTTCAGACATGGCTATATGCAAATCAGTCTGACCCTGTGCCTCATGGGAACATCCAGCCCGAACTGCCAAGCCATGCCTTCCCTGGACTGGAAACAAGCTTCCGAGGACCGGTTTCTGGCATTACAGCCGTCTTCAGCCCGGCTTGCTTGAATCCAGTGGCAAAGTGAGCAAGGGACTCACGTCTGAGCATACCCTGCCACACTTATGGCGGCCAAAAGTGGTACAAAAGGGGGGTGTGATGGACGGAGCATCTGAACCAATCAAACACTCACACCCTGTCAAAAGATCTGGGTTTAATCCATCACCGTTCTTTAGCCCACTCTGCCACCCCAGTTCAGACATGGCTACATGCAAATCAGTCTGACCCTGTGCCTCATGGGAACAGTCCAGCCCGAACTGCCAAGCCATGCCTTCCCTGGACTGGAAACAAGCTTCCGAGGACCGGTTTCTGGCATTACAGCCATCTTCAGCCCGGTTTGCTTGAATCCAGTGGCAAAGTGAGCAAGGGACTCACGTCTGAGCATACCCTGCCACACTTATGGCGGCCAAAAGCGGTACAAAAGGGGGGTGGTGATGGACGGAGCATCTGAACCAATCAAACACTCACACCCAGTCAAAAGATCTGGGTTTAATCCATCACCGTTCTTTAGCCCACTCTGCCACCCCAGTTCAGACATGGCTATATGCAAATCAGTCTGACCCTGTGCCTCATGGGAACAGTCCAGCCCGAACTGCCAAGCCATGCCTTCCCTGGACTTGAAACAAGCTTCCGAGGACCGGTTTCTGGCATTACAGCGGTCTTCAGCCCGGCTTGCTTGAATCCAGTGGCAAAGTGAGCACGGGACTCACGTCTGAGCATGCCCTGCCACACTTATGGCGGCCAAAAGCGGTACAAAAGGGGGGTGGTGATGGACGGAGCATCTGAACCAATCAAACACTCACACCCAGTCAAAAGATCTGGGTTTAATCCATCACCGTTCTTTAGCCCACTCTGCCACCCCAGTTCAGACATGGCTATATGCAAATCAGTCTGACCCTGTGCCTCATGGGAACAGTCCAGCCCGAAATGCCAAGCCATGCCTTCCCTGGACTGGAAACAAGCTTCCGAGGACCGGTTTCTGGCATTACAGCCATCTTCAGCCCTGCTTGCTTGAATCCAGTGGCAAAGTGAGCAAGGGACTCACATCTGATCATACCCTGCCACACTTATGGCGGCCAAAAGCGGTACAAAAGGGGGGTGGTGATGGACGCAGCATCTGAACCAATCAAACACTCACACCCAGTCAAAAGATCTGGGTTTAATCCATCACCGTTCTTTAGCCCACTCTGCCACCCCAGTTCAGACATGGCTATATGCAAATCAGTCTGACCCTGTGCCTCATGGGCACAGTCCAGCCCGAACTGCCAAGCCATGCCTTCCCTGGACTTGAAACAAGATTCCGAGGACCGGTTTCTGGCATTACAGCCGTCTTCAGCCCGGCTTGCTTGAATCCAGTGGCAAAGTGAGCAAGGGACTCACGTCTGAGCATACCCTGCCACACTTATGGCGGCCAAAAGCGGTACAAAAGGGGGGTGGTGATGGACGGAGCATCTGAACCAATCAAACACTCACACCCAGTCAAAAGATCTGGGTTTATTCCATCACCGTTCTTTAGCCCACTCTGCCACTACAGTTCAGACATGGCTATATGCAAATCAGTCTGACCCTGTGCCTCATGGGAACAGTCCAGCCCGAACTGCCAAGCCATGCCTTCCCTGGACTGGAAACAAGCTTCCGAGGACCGGTTTCTGGCATTACAGCCGTCTTCAGCCCGACTTGCTTGAATCCAGTGGCAAAGTGAGCAAGGGACTCACGTCTGAGCATACCCTGCCACACTTATGGCGGCCAAAAGCGGTACAAAAGGGGGGTGGTGATGGACGGAGCATCTGAGCCAATCAAACACTCACACCCAGTCAAAAGATCAGGGTTTAATCCATCACCGTTCTTTAGCCCACTCTGCCACCCCAGTTCAGACATGGCTATATGCAAATCAGTCTGACCCTGTGCCTCATGGGAACAGTCCAGCCCGAACTGCCAAGCCATGCCTTCCCTGGACTGGAAACAAGCTTCCGAGGACCGGTTTCTGGCATTACAGCCGTCTTCAGCCCGGCTTGCTTGAATCCAGTGGCAAAGTGAGCAAGGGACTCACGTCTGAGCATACCCTGCCACACTTATGGCGGCCAAAAGCGGTACAAAGGGGGGGTGGTGATGGACGGAGCATCTGAACCAATCAAACACTCACACCCAGTCAAAAGATCTGGGTTTAATCCATCACCGTTCTTTAGCCCACTCTGCCACCCCAGTTCAGACATGGCTATATGCAAATCAGTCTGACCCTGTGCCTCATGGGAACAGTCCAGCCCGAACTGCCAAGCCATCCCTTCCCTGGACTCGAAACAAGCTTCCGAGGACCGGTTTCTGGCATTACAGCCGTCTTCAGCCCGGCTTGCTTGAATCCAGTGGCAAAGTGAGCAAGGGACTCACGTCTGAGCATACCCTCCCACACTTATGGCGGCCAAAAGTGGTACAAAAGGGGGGTGGTGATGGACGGAGCATCTGAACCAATCAAACACTCACACCCAGTCAAAAGATCTGGGTGTAATCCATCACCGTTCTTTAGCCCATTCTGCCACCCCAGTTCAGACATGGCTATATGCAAATCAGTCTGACCCTGTGCCTCATGGGAACAGTCCAGCCTGAACTGCCAAGCCATGCCTTCCCTGGACTGGAAACAAGCGTCCGAGGACCGGTTTCTGGCATTACAGCCGTCTTCAGCCCGGCTTGCTTGAATCCAGTGGCAAAGTGAGCAAGGGACTCACGTCTGAGCATACCCTGCCACACTTATGGCGGCCAAAAAAGGTACAAAAGGGGGGTGGTGATGGACGGAGCATCTGAACCAATCAAACACTCACACCCAGTCAAAAGATCTGGGTTTAATCCATCACCGTTCTTTAGCCCATTCTGCCACCCCAGTTCAGACATGGCTATATGCAAATCAGTCTGACCCTGTGCCTCATGGGAACAGTCCAGCCCGAACTGCCAAGCCATGCCTTCCCTGGACTGCAAACAAGCGTCCGAGGACCGGTTTCTGGCATTACAGCCGTCTTCAGCCCGGCTTGCTTGAATCCAGTGGCAAAGTGAGCAAGGGACTCACGTCTGAGCATACCCTGCCACACTTATGGAGGCCAAAAAAGGTACAAAAGGGGGGTGGTGATGGACGGAGCATCTGAACCAATCAAACACTCACACCCAGTCAAAAGATCTGAGTTTAATCCATCACCGTTCTTTAGCCGACTCTGCCACCCCAGTTCAGACATGGCTATATGCAAATCAGTCTGACCCTGTGCCTCATGGGAACAGTCCAGCCCGAACTGCCAAGCCATGCCTTCCCTGGACTGGAAACAAGCTTCCGAGGACCGGTTTCTGGCATTACAGCCGTCTTCAGCCTGGCTTGCTTGAATCCAGTGGCAAAGTGAGCAAGGGACTCACGTCTGAGCATGCCCTGCCACACTTATGGCGGCCAAAAGTGGTACAAAAGGGGGGTGGTGATGGACGGAGCATCTGAACCAATCAAACACTCACACCCAGTCAAAAGATCTGGGTTTAATCCATCACCGTTCTTTAGCCCACTCTGCCACCCCAGTTCAGACATGGCTATATACAAATCAGTCTGACCCTGTGCCTCATGGGAACAGTCCAGCCCGAACAGCCAAGCCATGCCTTCCCTGGACTGGAAACAAGCTTCCCAGGACCGGTTTCTGGCATTACAGCCGCCTTCAGCCTGGCTTGCTTGAATCCAGTGGCAAAGTGAGCAAGGGACTCACGTCTGAGCTTACCCTGCCACACTTATGGCGGCCAAAAGCGGTACAAAAGGGGGGTGGTGATGGACGGAGCATCTGAACCAATCAAACACTCACACCCAGTCAAAAGATCTGGGTTTAATCCATCACCGTTCTTTAGCCCACTCTGCCACCCCAGTTCAGACATGGCTATATGCAAATCAGTTTGACCCTGTGCCTCATGGGAACAGTCCAGCCCGAACTGCCAAGCCATGCCTTCCCTGGACTGGAAACAAGCTTCCGAGGACCGGTTTCTGGCATTACAGCCGTCTTCAGCCCGGCTTGCTTGAATCCAGTGGCAAAGTGAGCAAGGGACTCACGTCTGAGCATACCCTGCCACACTTTTGGCTGCCAAAAGCGGTACAAAAGGGGGGTGGTGATGGACGGAGCATCTGAACCAATCAAACACTCACACCCAGTCAAAAGATCTGGGTTTAATCAATCACCGTTCTTTAGCCCACTCTGCCACCCCAGTTCAGACATGGCTATATGCAAATCAGTCTGACCGTGTGCCTCATGGGAACAGTCCGGCCCGAATTGCCAAGCCATACCTTCCCTGGACTGGAAACAAGCTTCCGAGGACCGGTTTCTGGCATTACAGCCGTCTTCAGCCCGGCTTGCTTGAATCCAGTGGCAAAGTGAGCAAGGGACTCACGTCTGAGCATACCCTGCCACACTTATGGCGGCCAAAAGCGGTACAAAAGGGGGGTGGTGATGGACGGAGCATCTGAACCAATCAAACACTCACACCCAGTCAAAAGATCTGGGTTAAATCCATCACCGTTCTTTAGCCCACTCTGCCACCCCAGTTCAGACATGGCTACATGCAAATCAGTCTGACCCTGTGCCTCATGGGAACAGTCCAGCCCGAACTACCAAGCCATGCTTTCCCTGGACTGGAAACAAGCTTCCGAGGACCGGTTTCTGGCATTACAGCCATCTTCAGCCCGGCTTGCTTGAATCCAGTGGCAAAGTGAGCAAGGGACTCACATCTGAGCATACCCTGCCACACTTATGGCGGCCAAAAGCGGTACAAAAGGGGGGTGGTGATGGACGGAGCATCTGAACCAATCAAACACTCACACCCAGTCAAAAGATCTGGGTTTAGTCCATCACCGTTCTTTAGCCCACTCTGCCACCCCAGTTCAGACATGGATATATGCAAATCAGTCTGACCCTGTGCCTCATGGGAACAGTCCAGCCCGAACTGCCAAGCCATGCCTTCCCTGGACTTGAAACAAGATTCCGAGGACCGGTTTCTGGCATTACAGCCGTCTTCAGCCCGGCTTGCTTGAATCCAGTGGCAAAGTGAGCAAGGGACTCACGTCTGAGCATACCCTGCCACACTTATGGCGGCCAAAAGCGGTACAAAAGGGGGGTGGTGATGGACGGAGCATCTGAACCAATCAAACACTCACACCCAGTCAAAAGATCTGGGTTTATTCCATCACCGTTCTTTAGCCCACTCTGCCACCCCAGTTCAGACATGGCTATATGCAAATCAGTCTGACCCTGTGCCTCATGGGAACAGTCCAGCCCGAACTGCCAAGCCATGCCTTCCCTGGACTGGAAACAAGCTTCCGAGGACCGGTTTCTGGCATTACAGCCGTCTTCAGCCCGACTTGCTTGAATCCAGTGGCAAAGTGAGCAAGGGACTCACGTCTGAGCATACCCTGCCACACTTATGGCGGCCAAAAGCGGTACAAAAGGGGGGTGGTGATGGACGGAGCATCTGAGCCAATCAAACACTCACACCCAGTCAAAAGATCAGGGTTTAATCCATCACCGTTCTTTAGCCCACTCTGCCACCCCAGTTCAGACATGGCTATATGCAAATCAGTCTGACCCTGTGCCTCATGGGAACAGTCCAGCCCGAACTGCCAAGCCATGCCTTCCCTGGACTGGAAACAAGCTTCCGAGGACCGGTTTCTGGCATTACAGCCGTCTTCAGCCCGGCTTGCTTGAATCCAGTGGCAAAGTGAGCAAGGGACTCACGTCTGAGCATACCCTGCCACACTTATGGCGGCCAAAAGCGGTACAAAAGGGGGGTGGTGATGGACGGAGCATCTGAACCAATCAAACACTCACACCCAGTCAAAAGATCTGGGTTTAATCCATCACCGTTCTTTAGCCCACTCTGCCACCCCAGTTCAGACATGGCTATATGCAAATCAGTCTGACCCTGTGCCTCATGGGAACAGTCCAGCCCGAACTGCCAAGCCATGCCTTCCCTGGACTGGAAACAAGCTTCCGAGGACCGGTTTCTGGCATTACAGCCGTCTTCAGCCCGGCTTGCTTGAATCCAGTGGCAAAGTGAGCAAGGGACTCACGTCTGAGCATACCCTGCCACACTTATGGCGGCCAAAAGCGGTACAAAAGGGGGTGGTGATGGACGGAGCATCTGAACCAATCAAACACTCACACCCAGTCAAAAGATCTGGGTTTAATCCATCACCGTTCTTTAGCCCACTCTGCCACCCTAGTTCAGACATGGCTATATGCAAATCAGTCTGACCCTGTGCCTCATGGGAACAGTCCAGCCCGAACTGCCAAGCCATGCCTTCCCTGGACTGGAAACAAGCTTCCGAGGACCGGTTTCTGGCATTACAGCCGTCTTCAGCCCGGCTTGCTTGAATCCAGTGGCAAAGTGAGCAAGGGACTCACGTCTGAGCATACCCTGCCACACTTATGGCGGCCAAAAGCGGTACAAAAGGGGGGTGGTGATGGACAGAGCATCTGAACCAATCAAACACTCACACCCAGTCAAAAGATCTGGGTTTAATCCATCCCCGTTCTTTAGCCCACTCTGCCACCCCAGTTCAGACATGGCTATATGCAAATCAGTCTGACCCTGTGCCTCATGGGAACAGTCCGGCCCGAACTGCCAAGCCATGCCTTCCCTGGACGGGAACCAAGCTTCCGAGGACCGGTTTCTGGCATTACAGCCATCTTCAGCCCGGCTTGCTTGAATCCAGTGGCAAAGTGAGCAAGGGACTCACGTCTGAGCATACCCTGCCACACTTTTGGCTGCCAAAAGCGGTACAAAAGGGGGGTGGTGATGGACGGAGCATCTGAACCAATCAAACACTCACACCCAGTCAAAAGATCTGGGTTTAATCAATCACCGTTCTTTAGCCCACTCTGCCACCCCAGTTCAGACATGGCTATATGCAAATCAGTCTGACCGTGTGCCTCATGGGAACAGTCCGGCCCGAATTGCCAAGCCATACCTTCCCTGGACTGGAAACAAGCTTCCGAGGACCGGTTTCTGGCATTACAGCCGTCTTCAGCCCGGCTTACTTGAATCCAGTGGCAAAGTGAGCAAGGGACTCACGTCTGAGCATACCCTGCCACACTTATGGCGGCCAAAAGCGGTACAAAAGGGGGGTGGTGATGGACGGAGCATCTGAACCAATCAAACACTCACACCCAGTCAAAAGATCTGGGTTAAATCCATCACCGTTCTTTAGCCCACTCTGCCACCCCAGTTCAGACATGGCTACATGCAAATCAGTCTGACCCTGTGCCTCATGGGAACAGTCCAGCCCGAACTACCAAGCCATGCTTTCCCTGGACTGGAAACAAGCTTCCGAGGACCGGTTTCTGGCATTACAGCCATCTTCAGCCCGGCTTGCTTGAATCCAGTGGCAAAGTGAGCAAGGGACTCACATCTGAGCATACCCTGCCACACTTATGGCGGCCAAAAGCGGTACAAAAGGGGGGTGGTGATGGACGGAGCATCTGAACCAATCAAACACTCACACCCAGTCAAAAGATCTGGGTTTAATCCATCCCCGTTCTTTAGCCCACTCTGCCACCCCAGTTCAGACATGGCTATATGCAAATCAGTCTGACCCTGTGCCTCATGGGAACAGTCCAGCCCGAACTGCCAAGCCATGCCTTCCCTGGACTGGAAACAAGCTTCCGAGGAACGGTTTCTGGCATTACAGCCGTCTTCAGCCCGGCTTGCTTGAATCCAGTGGCAAAGTGAGCAAGGGACTCACGTCTGAGCATGCCCTGCCACACTTATGGCGGCTAAAAGCGGTACAAAAGGGGGGTGGTGATGGACAGAGCATCTGAACCAATCAAACACTCACACCCAGTCAAAAGATCTGGGTTTAATCCATCACCGTTCTTTAGCCCACTCTGCCACCCCAGTTCAGACATGGCTATATGCAAATCAGTCTGACCCTGTGCCTCATGGGAACAGTCCGGCCCGAACTGCCAAGCCATGCCTTCCCTGGACGGGAACCAAGCTTCCGAGGACCGGTTTCTGGCATTACAGCCATCTTCAGCCCGGCTTGCTTGAATCCAGTGGCAAAGTGAGCAAGGGACTCACATCTGAGCATACCCTGCCACACTTATGGCGGCCAAAAGCGGTACAAAAGGGGGGTGGTGATGGACGCAGCATCTGAACCAATCAAACACTCACACCCAGTCAAAAGATCTGGGTTTAATCCATCACCGTTCTTTAGCCCACTCTGCCACCCCAGTTAAGACATGGCTATATGCAAATCAGTCTGACCCTGTGCCTCATGGGAACAGTCCAGCCCGAACTGCCAAGCCATGCCTTCCCTGGACTGGAAACAAGCTTCCGAGGACCGGTTTCTGGCATTACAGCCGTCTTCAGCCCGGCTTGCTTGAATCCAGTGGCAAAGTGAGCAAGGGACTCACGTCTGAGCATACCCTGCCACACTTTTGGCTGCCAAAACCGGTACAAAAGGGGGGTGGTGATGGACGGAGCATCTGAACCAATCAAACACTCACACCCAGTCAAAAGATCTGGGTTTAATCAATCACCGTTCTTTAGCCCACTCTGCCACCCCAGTTCAGACATGGCTATATGCAAATCAGTCTGACCGTGTGCCTCATGGGAACAGTCCGGCCCGAATTGCCAAGCCATACCTTCCCTGGACTGGAAACAAGCTTCCGAGGACCGGTTTCTGGCATTACAGCCGTCTTCAGCCCGGCTTACTTGAATCCAGTGGCAAAGTGAGCAAGGGACTCACGTCTGAGCATACCCTGCCACACTTATGGCGGCCAAAAGCGGTACAAAAGGGGGGTGGTGATGGACGGAGCATCTGAACCAATCAAACACTCACACCCAGTCAAAAGATCTGGGTTAAATCCATCACCGTTCTTTAGCCCACTCTGCCACCCCAGTTCAGACATGGCTACATGCAAATCAGTCTGACCCTGTGCCTCATGGGAACAGTCCAGCCCGAACTACCAAGCCATGCTTTCCCTGGACTGGAAACAAGCTTCCGAGGACCGGTTTCTGGCATTACAGCCATCTTCAGCCCGGCTTGCTTGAATCCAGTGGCAAAGTGAGCAAGGGACTCACATCTGAGCATACCCTGCCACACTTATGGCGGCCAAAAGCGGTACAAAAGGGGGGTGGTGATTGACGGAGCATCTGAACCAATCAAACACTCACACCCAGTCAAAAGATCTGGGTTTAGTCCATCACCGTTCTTTAGCCCACTCTGCCACCCCAGTTCAGACATGGATATATGCAAATCAGTCTGACCCTGTGCCTCATGGGAACAGTCCAGCCCGAACTGCCAAGCCATGCCTTCCCTGGACTTGAAACAAGATTCCGAGGACCGGTTTCTGGCATTACAGCCGTCTTCAGCCCGGCTTGCTTGAATCCAGTGGCAAAGTGAGCAAGGGACTCACGTCTGAGCATAACCTGCCACACTTATGGCGGCCAAAAGCGGTACAAAAGGGGGGTGGTGATGGACGGAGCATCTGAACCAATCAAACACTCACACCCAGTCAAAAGATCTGGGTTTATTCCATCACCGTTCTTTAGCCCACTCTGCCACCCCAGTTCAGACATGGCTATATGCAAATCAGTCTGACCCTGTGCCTCATGGGAACAGTCCAGCCCGAACTGCCAAGCCATGGCTTCCCTGGACTGGAAACAAGCTTCCGAGGACCGGTTTCTGGCATTACAGCCGTCTTCAGCCCGACTTGCTTGAATCCAGTGGCAAAGTGAGCAAGGGACTCACGTCTGAGCATACCCTGCCACACTTATGGCGGCCAAAAGCGGTACAAAAGGGGGGTGGTGATGGACGGAGCATCTGAGCCAATCAAACACTCACACCCAGTCAAAAGATCAGGGTTTAATCCATCACCGTTCTTTAGCCCACTCTGCCACCCCAGTTCAGACATGGCTATATGCAAATCAGTCTGACCCTGTGCCTCATGGGAACAGTCCAGCCCGAACTGCCAAGCCATGCCTTCCCTGGACTGGAAACAAGCGTCCGAGGACCGGTTTCTGGCATTACAGCCGTCTTCAGCCCGGCTTGCTTGAATCCAGTGGCAAAGTGAGCAAGGGACTCACGTCTGAGCATACCCTGCCACACTTATGGCGGCCAAAAAAGGTACAAAAGGGGGGTGGTGATGGACGGAGCATCTGAACCAATCAAACACTCACACCCAGTCAAAAGATCTGGGTTTAATCCATCACCGTTCTTTAGCCCATTCTGCCACCCCAGTTCAGACATGGCTATATGCAAATCAGTCTGACCCTGTGCCTCATGGGAACAGTCCAGCCCGAACTGCCAAGCCATGCCTTCCCTGGACTGCAAACAAGCGTCCGAGGACCGGTTTCTGGCATTACAGCCGTCTTCAGCCCGGCTTGCTTGAATCCAGTGGCAAAGTGAGCAAGGGACTCACGTCTGAGCATACCCTGCCACACTTATGGAGGCCAAAAAAGGTACAAAAGGGGGGTGGTGATGGACGGAGCATCTGAACCAATCAAACACTCACACCCAGTCAAAAGATCTGAGTTTAATCCATCACCGTTCTTTAGCCGACTCTGCCACCCCAGTTCAGACATGGCTATATGCAAATCAGTCTGACCCTGTGCCTCATGGGAACAGTCCAGCCCGAACTGCCAAGCCATGCCTTCCCTGGACTGGAAACAAGCTTCCGAGGACCGGTTTCTGGCATTACAGCCGTCTTCAGCCTGGCTTGCTTGAATCCAGTGGCAAAGTGAGCAAGGGACTCACGTCTGAGCATGCCCTGCCACACTTATGGCGGCCAAAAGTGGTACAAAAGGGGGGTGGTGATGGACGGAGCATCTGAACCAATCAAACACTCACACCCAGTCAAAAGATCTGGGTTTAATCCATCACCGTTCTTTAGCCCACTCTGCCACCCCAGTTCAGACATGGCTATATACAAATCAGTCTGACCCTGTGCCTCATGGGAACAGTCCAGCCCGAACAGCCAAGCCATGCCTTCCCTGGACTGGAAACAAGCTTCCCAGGACCGGTTTCTGGCATTACAGCCGCCTTCAGCCTGGCTTGCTTGAATCCAGTGGCAAAGTGAGCAAGGGACTCACGTCTGAGCTTACCCTGCCACACTTATGGCGGCCAAAAGCGGTACAAAAGGGGGGTGGTGATGGACGGAGCATCTGAACCAATCAAACACTCACACCCTGTCAAAAGATCTGGGTTTAATCCATCACCGTTCTTTAGCCCACTCTGCCACCCCAGTTCAGACATGGCTATATGCAAATCAGTTTGACCCTGTGCCTCATGGGAACAGTCCAGCCCGAACTGCCAAGCCATGCCTTCCCTGGACTGGAAACAAGCTTCCGAGGACCGGTTTCTGGCATTACAGCCGTCTTCAGCCCGGCTTGCTTGAATCCAGTGGCAAAGTGAGCAAGGGACTCACGTCTGAGCATACCCTGCCACACTTTTGGCTGCCAAAAGCGGTACAAAAGGGGGGTGGTGATGGACGGAGCATCTGAACCAATCAAACACTCACACCCAGTCAAAAGATCTGGGTTTAATCAATCACCGTTCTTTAGCCCACTCTGCCACCCCAGTTCAGACATGGCTATATGCAAATCAGTCTGACCGTGTGCCTCATGGGAACAGTCCGGCCCGAATTGCCAAGCCATACCTTCCCTGGACTGGAAACAAGCTTCCGAGGACCGGTTTCTGGCATTACAGCCGTCTTCAGCCCGGCTTGCTTGAATCCAGTGGCAAAGTGAGCAAGGGACTCACGTCTGAGCATACCCTGCCACACTTATGGCGGCCAAAAGCGGTACAAAAGGGGGGTGGTGATGGACGGAGCATCTGAACCAATCAAACACTCACACCCAGTCAAAAGATCTGGGTTAAATCCATCACCGTTCTTTAGCCCACTCTGCCACCCCAGTTCAGACATGGCTACATGCAAATCAGTCTGACCCTGTGCCTCATGGGAACAGTCCAGCCCGAACTACCAAGCCATGCTTTCCCTGGACTGGAAACAAGCTTCCGAGGACCGGTTTCTGGCATTACAGCCATCTTCAGCCCGGCTTGCTTGAATCCAGTGGCAAAGTGAGCAAGGGACTCACATCTGAGCATACCCTGCCACACTTATGGCGGCCAAAAGCGGTACAAAAGGGGGGTGGTGATGGACGGAGCATCTGAACCAATCAAACACTCACACCCAGTCAAAAGATCTGGGTTTAGTCCATCACCGTTCTTTAGCCCACTCTGCCACCCCAGTTCAGACATGGATATATGCAAATCAGTCTGACCCTGTGCCTCATGGGAACAGTCCAGCCCGAACTGCCAAGCCATGCCTTCCCTGGACTTGAAACAAGATTCCGAGGACCGGTTTCTGGCATTACAGCCGTCTTCAGCCCGGCTTGCTTGAATCCAGTGGCAAAGTGAGCAAGGGACTCACGTCTGAGCATACCCTGCCACACTTATGGCGGCCAAAAGCGGTACAAAAGGGGGGTGGTGATGGACGGAGCATCTGAACCAATCAAACACTCACACCCAGTCAAAAGATCTGGGTTTATTCCATCACCGTTCTTTAGCCCACTCTGCCACCCCAGTTCAGACATGGCTATATGCAAATCAGTCTGACCCTGTGCCTCATGGGAACAGTCCAGCCCGAACTGCCAAGCCATGCCTTCCCTGGACTGGAAACAAGCTTCCGAGGACCGGTTTCTGGCATTACAGCCGTCTTCAGCCCGACTTGCTTGAATCCAGTGGCAAAGTGAGCAAGGGACTCACGTCTGAGCATACCCTGCCACACTTATGGCGGCCAAAAGCGGTACAAAAGGGGGGTGGTGATGGACGGAGCATCTGAGCCAATCAAACACTCACACCCAGTCAAAAGATCAGGGTTTAATCCATCACCGTTCTTTAGCCCACTCTGCCACCCCAGTTCAGACATGGCTATATGCAAATCAGTCTGACCCTGTGCCTCATGGGAACAGTCCAGCCCGAACTGCCAAGCCATGCCTTCCCTGGACTGGAAACAAGCTTCCGAGGACCGGTTTCTGGCATTACAGCCGTCTTCAGCCCGGCTTGCTTGAATCCAGTGGCAAAGTGAGCAAGGGACTCACGTCTGAGCATACCCTGCCACACTTATGGCGGCCAAAAGCGGTACAAAAGGGGGGTGGTGATGGACGGAGCATCTGAACCAATCAAACACTCACACCCAGTCAAAAGATCTGGGTTTAATCCATCACCGTTCTTTAGCCCACTCTGCCACCCCAGTTCAGACATGGCTATATGCAAATCAGTCTGACCCTGTGCCTCATGGGAACAGTCCAGCCCGAACTGCCAAGCCATGCCTTCCCTGGACTGGAAACAAGCTTCCGAGGACCGGTTTCTGGCATTACAGCCGTCTTCAGCCCGGCTTGCTTGAATCCAGTGGCAAAGTGAGCAAGGGACTCACGTCTGAGCATACCCTGCCACACTTATGGCGGCCAAAAGCGGTACAAAAGGGGGGTGGTGATGGACAGAGCATCTGAACCAATCAAACACTCACACCCAGTCAAAAGATCTGGGTTTAATCCATCCCCGTTCTTTAGCCCACTCTGCCACCCCAGTTCAGACATGGCTATATGCAAATCAGTCTGACCCTGTGCCTCATGGGAACAGTCCAGCCCGAACTGCCAAGCCATGCCTTCCCTGGACTGGAAACAAGCGTCCGAGGACCGGTTTCTGGCATTACAGCCGTCTTCAGCCCGGCTTGCTTGAATCCAGTGGCAAAGTGAGCAAGGGACTCACGTCTGAGCATACCCTGCCACACTTATGGCGGCCAAAAGCGGTACAAAAGGGGGTGGTGATGGACGGAGCATCTGAACCAATCAAACACTCACACCCAGTCAAAAGATCTGGGTTTAATCCATCACCGTTCTTTAGCCCACTCTGCCACCCTAGTTCAGACATGGCTATATGCAAATCAGTCTGACCCTGTGCCTCATGGGAACAGTCCAGCCCGAACTGCCAAGCCATGCCTTCCCTGGACTGGAAACAAGCTTCCGAGGACCGGTTTCTGGCATTACAGCCGTCTTCAGCCCGGCTTGCTTGAATCCAGTGGCAAAGTGAGCAAGGGACTCACGTCTGAGCATACCCTGCCACACTTATGGCGGCCAAAAGCGGTACAAAAGGGGGGTGGTGATGGACAGAGCATCTGAACCAATCAAACACTCACACCCAGTCAAAAGATCTGGGTTTAATCCATCCCCGTTCTTTAGCCCACTCTGCCACCCCAGTTCAGACATGGCTATATGCAAATCAGTCTGACCCTGTGCCTCATGGGAACAGTCCGGCCCGAACTGCCAAGCCATGCCTTCCCTGGACGGGAACCAAGCTTCCGAGGACCGGTTTCTGGCATTACAGCCATCTTCAGCCCGGCTTGCTTGAATCCAGTGGCAAAGTGAGCAAGGGACTCACGTCTGAGCATACCCTGCCACACTTTTGGCTGCCAAAAGCGGTACAAAAGGGGGGTGGTGATGGACGGAGCATCTGAACCAATCAAACACTCACACCCAGTCAAAAGATCTGGGTTTAATCAATCACCGTTCTTTAGCCCACTCTGCCACCCCAGTTCAGACATGGCTATATGCAAATCAGTCTGACCGTGTGCCTCATGGGAACAGTCCGGCCCGAATTGCCAAGCCATACCTTCCCTGGACTGGAAACAAGCTTCCGAGGACCGGTTTCTGGCATTACAGCCGTCTTCAGCCCGGCTTACTTGAATCCAGTGGCAAAGTGAGCAAGGGACTCACGTCTGAGCATACCCTGCCACACTTATGGCGGCCAAAAGCGGTACAAAAGGGGGGTGGTGATGGACGGAGCATCTGAACCAATCAAACACTCACACCCAGTCAAAAGATCTGGGTTAAATCCATCACCGTTCTTTAGCCCACTCTGCCACCCCAGTTCAGACATGGCTACATGCAAATCAGTCTGACCCTGTGCCTCATGGGAACAGTCCAGCCCGAACTACCAAGCCATGCTTTCCCTGGACTGGAAACAAGCTTCCGAGGACCGGTTTCTGGCATTACAGCCATCTTCAGCCCGGCTTGCTTGAATCCAGTGGCAAAGTGAGCAAGGGACTCACATCTGAGCATACCCTGCCACACTTATGGCGGCCAAAAGCGGTACAAAAGGGGGGTGGTGATGGACGGAGCATCTGAACCAATCAAACACTCACACCCAGTCAAAAGATCTGGGTTTAATCCATCCCCGTTCTTTAGCCCACTCTGCCACCCCAGTTCAGACATGGCTATATGCAAATCAGTCTGACCCTGTGCCTCATGGGAACAGTCCAGCCCGAACTGCCAAGCCATGCCTTCCCTGGACTGGAAACAAGCTTCCGAGGAACGGTTTCTGGCATTACAGCCGTCTTCAGCCCGGCTTGCTTGAATCCAGTGGCAAAGTGAGCAAGGGACTCACGTCTGAGCATGCCCTGCCACACTTATGGCGGCTAAAAGCGGTACAAAAGGGGGGTGGTGATGGACAGAGCATCTGAACCAATCAAACACTCACACCCAGTCAAAAGATCTGGGTTTAATCCATCACCGTTCTTTAGCCCACTCTGCCACCCCAGTTCAGACATGGCTATATGCAAATCAGTCTGACCCTGTGCCTCATGGGAACAGTCCGGCCCGAACTGCCAAGCCATGCCTTCCCTGGACGGGAACCAAGCTTCCGAGGACCGGTTTCTGGCATTACAGCCATCTTCAGCCCGGCTTGCTTGAATCCAGTGGCAAAGTGAGCAAGGGACTCACATCTGAGCATACCCTGCCACACTTATGGCGGCCAAAAGCGGTACAAAAGGGGGGTGGTGATGGACGCAGCATCTGAACCAATCAAACACTCACACCCAGTCAAAAGATCTGGGTTTAATCCATCACCGTTCTTTAGCCCACTCTGCCACCCCAGTTAAGACATGGCTATATGCAAATCAGTCTGACCCTGTGCCTCATGGGAACAGTCCAGCCCGAACTGCCAAGCCATGCCTTCCCTGGACTGGAAACAAGCTTCCGAGGACCGGTTTCTGGCATTACAGCCGTCTTCAGCCCGGCTTGCTTGAATCCAGTGGCAAAGTGAGCAAGGGACTCACGTCTGAGCATACCCTGCCACACTTTTGGCTGCCAAAAGCGGTACAAAAGGGGGGTGGTGATGGACGGAGCATCTGAACCAATCAAACACTCACACCCAGTCAAAAGATCTGGGTTTAATCAATCACCGTTCTTTAGCCCACTCTGCCACCCCAGTTCAGACATGGCTATATGCAAATCAGTCTGACCGTGTGCCTCATGGGAACAGTCCGGCCCGAATTGCCAAGCCATACCTTCCCTGGACTGGAAACAAGCTTCCGAGGACCGGTTTCTGGCATTACAGCCGTCTTCAGCCCGGCTTACTTGAATCCAGTGGCAAAGTGAGCAAGGGACTCACGTCTGAGCATACCCTGCCACACTTATGGCGGCCAAAAGCGGTACAAAAGGGGGGTGGTGATGGACGGAGCATCTGAACCAATCAAACACTCACACCCAGTCAAAAGATCTGGGTTAAATCCATCACCGTTCTTTAGCCCACTCTGCCACCCCAGTTCAGACATGGCTACATGCAAATCAGTCTGACCCTGTGCCTCATGGGAACAGTCCAGCCCGAACTACCAAGCCATGCTTTCCCTGGACTGGAAACAAGCTTCCGAGGACCGGTTTCTGGCATTACAGCCATCTTCAGCCCGGCTTGCTTGAATCCAGTGGCAAAGTGAGCAAGGGACTCACATCTGAGCATACCCTGCCACACTTATGGCGGCCAAAAGCGGTACAAAAGGGGGGTGGTGATGGACGGAGCATCTGAACCAATCAAACACTCACACCCAGTCAAAAGATCTGGGTTTAGTCCATCACCGTTCTTTAGCCCACTCTGCCACCCCAGTTCAGACATGGATATATGCAAATCAGTCTGACCCTGTGCCTCATGGGAACAGTCCAGCCCGAACTGCCAAGCCATGCCTTCCCTGGACTTGAAACAAGATTCCGAGGACCGGTTTCTGGCATTACAGCCGTCTTCAGCCCGGCTTGCTTGAATCCAGTGGCAAAGTGAGCAAGGGACTCACGTCTGAGCATAACCTGCCACACTTATGGCGGCCAAAAGCGGTACAAAAGGGGGGTGGTGATGGACGGAGCATCTGAACCAATCAAACACTCACACCCAGTCAAAAGATCTGGGTTTATTCCATCACCGTTCTTTAGCCCACTCTGCCACCCCAGTTCAGACATGGCTATATGCAAATCAGTCTGACCCTGTGCCTCATGGGAACAGTCCAGCCCGAACTGCCAAGCCATGGCTTCCCTGGACTGGAAACAAGCTTCCGAGGACCGGTTTCTGGCATTACAGCCGTCTTCAGCCCGACTTGCTTGAATCCAGTGGCAAAGTGAGCAAGGGACTCACGTCTGAGCATACCCTGCCACACTTATGGCGGCCAAAAGCGGTACAAAAGGGGGGTGGTGATGGACGGAGCATCTGAGCCAATCAAACACTCACACCCAGTCAAAAGATCAGGGTTTAATCCATCACCGTTCTTTAGCCCACTCTGCCACCCCAGTTCAGACATGGCTATATGCAAATCAGTCTGACCCTGTGCCTCATGGGAACAGTCCAGCCCGAACTGCCAAGCCATGCCTTCCCTGGACTGGAAACAAGCTTCCGAGGACCGGTTTCTGGCATTACAGCCGTCTTCAGCCCGGCTTGCTTGAATCCAGTGGCAAAGTGAGCAAGGGACTCACGTCTGAGCATACCCTGCCACACTTATGGCGGCCAAAAAAGGTACAAAAGGGGGGTGGTGATGGACGGAGCATCTGAACCAATCAAACACTCACACCCAGTCAAAAGATCTGGGTTTAATCCATCACCGTTCTTTAGCCCATTCTGCCACCCCAGTTCAGACATGGCTATATGCAAATCAGTCTGACCCTGTGCCTCATGGGAACAGTCCAGCCCGAACTGCCAAGCCATGCCTTCCCTGGACTGCAAACAAGCATCCGAGGACCGGTTTCTGGCATTACAGCCGTCTTCAGCCCGGCTTGCTTGAATCCAGTGGCAAAGTGAGCAAGGGACTCACGTCTGAGCATACCCTGCCACACTTATGGAGGCCAAAAAAGGTACAAAAGGGGGGTGGTGATGGACGGAGCATCTGAACCAATCAAACACTCACACCCAGTCAAAAGATCTGAGTTTAATCCATCACCGTTCTTTAGCCGACTCTGCCACCCCAGTTCAGACATGGCTATATGCAAATCAGTCTGACCCTGTGCCTCATGGGAACAGTCCAGCCCGAACTGCCAAGCCATGCCTTCCCTGGACTGGAAACAAGCTTCCGAGGACCGGTTTCTGGCATTACAGCCGTCTTCAGCCTGGCTTGCTTGAATCCAGTGGCAAAGTGAGCAAGGGACTCACGTCTGAGCATGCCCTGCCACACTTATGGCGGCCAAAAGTGGTACAAAAGGGGGGTGGTGATGAACGGAGCATCTGAACCAATCAAACACTCACACCCAGTCAAAAGATCTGGGTTTAATCCATCACCGTTCTTTAGCCCACTCTGCCACCCCAGTTCAGACATGGCTATATACAAATCAGTCTGACCCTGTGCCTCATGGGAACAGTCCAGCCCGAACAGCCAAGCCATGCCTTCCCTGGACTGGAAACAAGCTTCCCAGGACCGGTTTCTGGCATTACAGCCGCCTTCAGCCTGGCTTGCTTGAATCCAGTGGCAAAGTGAGCAAGGGACTCACGTCTGAGCTTACCCTGCCACACTTATGGCGGCCAAAAGCGGTACAAAAGGGGGGTGGTGATGGACGGAGCATCTGAACCAATCAAACACTCACACCCTGTCAAAAGATCTGGGTTTAATCCATCACCGTTCTTTAGCCCACTCTGCCACCCCAGTTCAGACATGGCTATATGCAAATCAGTCTGACCCTGTGCCTCATGGGAACAGTCCAGCCCGAACTGCCAAGCCATGCCTTCCCTGGACTGGAAACAAGCTTCCGAGGACCGGTTTCTGGCATTACAGCCGTCTTCAGCCCGGCTTGCTTGAATCCAGTGGCAAAGTGAGCAAGGGACTCACGTCTGAGCATACCCTGCCACACTTTTGGCTGCCAAAAGCGGTACAAAAGGGGGGTGGTGATGGACGGAGCATCTGAACCAATCAAACACTCACACCCAGTCAAAAGATCTGGGTTTAATCAATCACCGTTCTTTAGCCCACTCTGCCACCCCAGTTCAGACATGGCTATATGCAAATCAGTCTGACCGTGTGCCTCATGGGAACAGTCCGGCCCGAATTGCCAAGCCACACCTTCCCTGGACTGGAAACAAGCTTCCGAGGACCGGTTTCTGGCATTACAGCCGTCTTCAGCCCGGCTTGCTTGAATCCAGTGGCAAAGTGAGCAAGGGACTCACGTCTGAGCATACCCTGCCACACTTATGGCGGCCAAAAGCGGTACAAAAGGGGGGTGGTGATGGACGGAGCATCTGAACCAATCAAACACTCACACCCAGTCAAAAGATCTGGGTTAAATCCATCACCGTTCTTTAGCCCACTCTGCCACCCCAGTTCAGACATGGCTACATGCAAATCAGTCTGACCCTGTGCCTCATGGGAACAGTCCAGCCCGAACTACCAAGCCATGCTTTCCCTGGACTGGAAACAAGCTTCCGAGGACCGGTTTCTGGCATTACAGCCATCTTCAGCCCGGCTTGCTTGAATCCAGTGGCAAAGTGAGCAAGGGACTCACATCTGAGCATACCCTGCCACACTTATGGCGGCCAAAAGCGGTACAAAAGGGGGGTGGTGATGGACGGAGCATCTGAACCAATCAAACACTCACACCCAGTCAAAAGATCTGGGTTTAGTCCATCACCGTTCTTTAGCCCACTCTGCCACCCCAGTTCAGACATGGATATATGCAAATCAGTCTGACCCTGTGCCTCATGGGAACAGTCCAGCCCGAACTGCCAAGCCATGCCTTCCCTGGACTTGAAACAAGATTCCGAGGACCGGTTTCTGGCATTACAGCCGTCTTCAGCCCGGCTTGCTTGAATCCAGTGGCAAAGTGAGCAAGGGACTCACGTCTGAGCATACCCTGCCACACTTATGGCTGCCAAAAGCGGTACAAAAGGGGGGTGGTGATGGACGGAGCATCTGAACCAATCAAACACTCACACCCAGTCAAAAGATCTGGGTTTATTCCATCACCGTTCTTTAGCCCACTCTGCCACCCCAGTTCAGACATGGCTATATGCAAATCAGTCTGACCCTGTGCCTCATGGGAACAGTCCAGCCCGAACTGCCAAGCCATGCCTTCCCTGGACTGGAAACAAGCTTCCGAGGACCGGTTTCTGGCATTACAGCCGTCTTCAGCCCGACTTGCTTGAATCCAGTGGCAAAGTGAGCAAGGGACTCACGTCTGAGCATACCCTGCCACACTTATGGCGGCCAAAAGCGGTACAAAAGGGGGGTGGTGATGGACGGAGCATCTGAGCCAATCAAACACTCACACCCAGTCAAAAGATCTGGGTTTAATCCATCACCGTTCTTTAGCCCACTCTGCCACCCCAGTTCAGACATGGCTATATGCAAATCAGTCTGACCCTGTGCCTCATGGGAACAGTCCAGCCCGAACTGCCAAGCCATGCCTTCCCTGGACTGGAAACAAGCTTCCGAGGACCGGTTTCTGGCATTACAGCCGTCTTCAGCCCGGCTTGCTTGAATCCAGTGGCAAAGTGAGCAAGGGACTCACGTCTGAGCATACCCTGCCACACTTATGGCGGCCAAAAGCGGTACAAAAGGGGGGTGGTGATGGACGGAGCATCTGAACCAATCAAACACTCACACCCAGTCAAAAGATCTGGGTTTAATCCATCACCGTTCTTTAGCCCACTCTGCCACCCCAGTTCAGACATGGCTATATGCAAATCAGTCTGACCCTGTGCCTCATGGGAACAGTCCAGCCCGAACTGCCAAGCCATGCCTTCCCTGGACTGGAAACAAGCGTCAGAGGACCGGTTTCTGGCATTACAGCCGTCTTCAGCCCGGCTTGCTTGAATCCAGTGGCAAAGTGAGCAAGGGACTCACGTCTGAGCATACCCTGCCACACTTATGGCGGCCAAAAAAGGTACAAAAGGGGGGTGGTGATGGACGGAGCATCTGAACCAATCAAACACTCACACCCAGTCAAAAGATCTGGGTTTAATCCATCACCGTTCTTTAGCCCACTCTGCCACCCCAGTTCAGACATGGCTATATGCAAATCAGTCTGACCCTGTGTCTCATGGGAACAGTCCAGCCCGAACTGCCAAGCCATGCCTTCCCTGGACTGGAAACAAGCTTCCGAGGACCGGTTTCTGGCATTACAGCCGTCTTCAGCCCAGCTTGCTTGAATCCAGTGGCAAAGTGAGCAAGGGACTCACATCTGAGCATACCCTGCCACACTTATGGCGGCCAAAAGCAGTACAAAAGGGGGGTGGTGATGGACGGAGCATCTGAACCAATCAAACACTCACACCCAGTCAAAAGATCTGGGTTCAATCCATCACCGTTCTTTAGCCCACTCTGCCACCCCAGTTCAGACATGGCTATATGCAAATCAGTCTGACCCTGTGCCTCATGGGAACAGTCCAGCCGAACTGCCAAGCCATGCCTTCCCTGGACTGGAAACAAGCTTCCCAGGACCGGTTTCTGGCATTACAGCCGCCTTCAGCCCGGCTTGCTTGAATCCAGCGGCAAAGTGAGCAAGGGACTCACGTCTGAGCATACCCTGCCACACTTATGGCTGCCAAAAGCGGTACAAAAGGGGGGTGGTGATGGACGGAGCATCTGAACCAATCAAACACTCACACCCAGTCAAAAGATCTGGGTTTAATCCATCACCGTTCTTTAGCCCACTCTGCCACCCCAGTTCAGACATGGCTATATGTAAATCAGTCTGACCCTGTGCCTCATGGGAACAGTCCAGCCCGAACTGCCAAGCCATGCCTTCCCTGGACTGGAAACAAGCTTCCGAGGACCGGTTTCTGGCATTACAGCCGTCTTCAGCCCGGCTTGCTTCAATCCAGTGGCAAAGTGAGCAAGGGACTCACGGCTGAGCATACCCTGCCACACTTATGGCGGCCAAAAGCGGTACAAAAGGGGGGTGGTGATGGACGGAGCATCTGAACCAATCAAACACTCACACCCAGTCAAAAGATCTGGGTTTAATCAATCACCGTTCTTTAGCCCACTCTGCCACCCCAGTTCAGACATGGCTATATGCAAATCAGTCTGACCCTGTGCCTCATGGGAACAGTCCAGCCCGAGCTGCCAAGCCATGCCTTCCCTGGACTGGAAACAAGCTTCTGAGGACCGGTTTCTGGCATTACAGCCGTCTTCAGCCCGGCTTGCTTGAATCCAGTGGCAAAGTGAGCAAGGGACTCACGTCTGAGCATACCCTGCCACACTTATGGCGGCCAAAAGCGGTACAAAAGGGGGTGGTGATGGACGGAGCATCTGAACCAATCAAACACTCACACCCAGTCAAAAGATCTGGGTTTAATCCATCACCGTTCTTTAGCCCACTCTGCCACCCCAGTTCAGACATGGCTATATGCAAATCAGTCTGACCCTGTGCCTCATGGGAACAGTCCAGCCCGAACTGCCAAGCCATGCCTTCCCTGGACTGGAAACAAGCTTCCGAGGACCGGTTTCTGGCATTACAGCCGTCTTCAGCCCGGCTTGCTTGAATCCAGTGGCAAAGTGAGCAAGGGACTCACGTCTGAGCATACCCTGCCACACTTATGGCGGCCAAAAGCGGTACAAAAGGGGGGTGGTGATGGACAGAGCATCTGAACCAATCAAACACTCACACCCAGTCAAAAGATCTGGGTTTAATCCATCCCCGTTCTTTAGCCCACTCTGCCACCCCAGTTCAGACATGGCTATATGCAAATCAGTCTGACCCTGTGCCTCATGGGAACAGTCCAGCCCGAACTGCCAAGCCATGCCTTCCCTGGACTGGAAACAAGCTTCTGAGGACCGGTTTCTGGCATTACAGCCGTCTTTAGCCCGGCTTGCTTGAATCCAGTGGCAAAGTGAGCAAGGGACTCACGTCTGAGCATGCCCTGCCACACTTATGGCGGCTAAAAGCGGTACAAAAGGGGGGTGGTGATGGACAGAGCATCTGAACCAATCAAACACTCACACCCAGTCAAAAGATCTGGGTTTAATCCATCACCGTTCTTTAGCCCACTCTGCCACCCCAGTTCAGACATGGCTATATGCAAATCAGTCTGACCCTGTGCCTCATGGGAACAGTCCGGCCCGAACTGCCAAGCCATGCCTTCCCTGGACGGGAACCAAGCTTCCGAGGACCGGTTTCTGGCATTACAGCCGCCTTCAGCCTGGCTTGCTTGAATCCAGTGGCAAAGTGAGCAAGGGACTCACGTCTGAGCTTACCCTGCCACACTTATGGCGGCCAAAAGCGGTACAAAAGGGGGGTGGTGATGGACGGAGCATCTGAACCAATCAAACACTCACACCCTGTCAAAAGATCTGGGTTTAATCCATCACCGTTCTTTAGCCCACTCTGCCACCCCAGTTCAGACATGGCTATATGCAAATCAGTCTGACCCTGTGCCTCATGGGAACAGTCCAGCCCGAACTGCCAAGCCATGCCTTCCCTGGACTGGAAACAAGCTTCCGAGGACCGGTTTCTGGCATTACAGCCGTCTTCAGCCCGGCTTGCTTGAATCCAGTGGCAAAGTGAGCAAGGGACTCACGTCTGAGCATACCCTGCCACACTTTTGGCTGCCAAAAGCGGTACAAAAGGGGGGTGGTGATGGACGGAGCATCTGAACCAATCAAACACTCACACCCAGTCAAAAGATCTGGGTTTAATCAATCACCGTTCTTTAGCCCACTCTGCCACCCCAGTTCAGACATGGCTATATGCAAATCAGTCTGACCGTGTGCCTCATGGGAACAGTCCGGCCCGAATTGCCAAGCCATACCTTCCCTGGACTGGAAACAAGCTTCCGAGGACCGGTTTCTGGCATTACAGCCGTCTTCAGCCCGGCTTGCTTGAATCCAGTGGCAAAGTGAGCAAGGGACTCACGTCTGAGCATACCCTGCCACACTTATGGCGGCCAAAAGCGGTACAAAAGGGGGGTGGTGATGGACGGAGCATCTGAACCAATCAAACACTCACACCCAGTCAAAAGATCTGGGTTAAATCCATCACCGTTCTTTAGCCCACTCTGCCACCCCAGTTCAGACATGGCTACATGCAAATCAGTCTGACCCTGTGCCTCATGGGAACAGTCCAGCCCGAACTACCAAGCCATGCTTTCCCTGGACTGGAAACAAGCTTCCGAGGACCGGTTTCTGGCATTACAGCCATCTTCAGCCCGGCTTGCTTGAATCCAGTGGCAAAGTGAGCAAGGGACTCACATCTGAGCATACCCTGCCACACTTATGGCGGCCAAAAGCGGTACAAAAGGGGGGTGGTGATGGACGGAGCATCTGAACCAATCAAACACTCACACCCAGTCAAAAGATCTGGGTTTAGTCCATCACCGTTCTTTAGCCCACTCTGCCACCCCAGTTCAGACATGGATATATGCAAATCAGTCTGACCCTGTGCCTCATGGGAACAGTCCAGCCCGAACTGCCAAGCCATGCCTTCCCTGGACTTGAAACAAGATTCCGAGGACCGGTTTCTGGCATTACAGCCGTCTTCAGCCCGGCTTGCTTGAATCCAGTGGCAAAGTGAGCAAGGGACTCACGTCTGAGCATACCCTGCCACACTTATGGCTGCCAAAAGCGGTACAAAAGGGGGGTGGTGATGGACGGAGCATCTGAACCAATCAAACACTCACACCCAGTCAAAAGATCTGGGTTTATTCCATCACCGTTCTTTAGCCCACTCTGCCACCCCAGTTCAGACATGGCTATATGCAAATCAGTCTGACCCTGTGCCTCATGGGAACAGTCCAGCCCGAACTGCCAAGCCATGCCTTCCCTGGACTGGAAACAAGCTTCCGAGGACCGGTTTCTGGCATTACAGCCGTCTTCAGCCCGACTTGCTTGAATCCAGTGGCAAAGTGAGCAAGGGACTCACGTCTGAGCATACCCTGCCACACTTATGGCGGCCAAAAGCGGTACAAAAGGGGGGTGGTGATGGACGGAGCATCTGAGCCAATCAAACACTCACACCCAGTCAAAAGATCAGGGTTTAATCCATCACCGTTCTTTAGCCCACTCTCCCACCCCAGTTCAGACATGGCTATATGCAAATCAGTCTGACCCTGTGCCTCATGGGAACAGTCCAGCCCGAACTGCCAAGCCATGCCTTCCCTGGACTGGAAACAAGCTTCCGAGGACCGGTTTCTGGCATTACAGCCGTCTTCAGCCCGGCTTGCTTGAATCCAGTGGCAAAGTGAGCAAGGGACTCACGTCTGAGCATACCCTGCCACACTTATGGCGGCCAAAAGCGGTACAAAAGGGGGGTGGTGATGGACGGAGCATCTGAACCAATCAAACACTCACACCCAGTCAAAAGATCTGGGTTTAATCCATCACCGTTCTTTAGCCCACTCTGCCACCCCAGTTCAGACATGGCTATATGCAAATCAGTCTGACCCTGTGCCTCATGGGAACAGTCCAGCCCGAACTGCCAAGCCATGCCTTCCCTGGACTGGAAACAAGCGTCCGAGGACCGGTTTCTGGCATTACAGCCGTCTTCAGCCCGGCTTGCTTGAATCCAGTGGCAAAGTGAGCAAGGGACTCACGTCTGAGCATACCCTGCCACACTTATGGCGGCCAAAAAAGGTACAAAAGGGGGGTGGTGATGGACGGAGCATCTGAACCAATCAAACACTCACACCCAGTCAAAAGATCTGGGTTTAATCCATCACCGTTCTTTAGCCCACTCTGCCACCCCAGTTCAGACATGGCTATATGCAAATCAGTCTGACCCTGTGTCTCATGGGAACAGTCCAGCCCGAACTGCCAAGCCATGCCTTCCCTGGACTGGAAACAAGCTTCCGAGGACCGGTTTCTGGCATTACAGCCGTCTTCAGCCCAGCTTGCTTGAATCCAGTGGCAAAGTGAGCAAGGGACTCACATCTGAGCATACCCTGCCACACTTATGGCGGCCAAAAGCAGTACAAAAGGGGGGTGGTGATGGACGGAGCATCTGAACCAATCAAACACTCACACCCAGTCAAAAGATCTGGGTTCAATCCATCACCGTTCTTTAGCCCACTCTGCCACCCCAGTTCAGACATGGCTATATGCAAATCAGTCTGACCCTGTGCCTCATGGGAACAGTCCAGCCGAACTGCCAAGCCATGCCTTCCCTGGACTGGAAACAAGCTTCCCAGGACCGGTTTCTGGCATTACAGCCGCCTTCAGCCCGGCTTGCTTGAATCCAGCGGCAAAGTGAGCAAGGGACTCACGTCTGAGCATACCCTGCCACACTTATGGCTGCCAAAAGCGGTACAAAAGGGGGGTGGTGATGGACGGAGCATCTGAACCAATCAAACACTCACACCCAGTCAAAAGATCTGGGTTTAATCCATCACCGTTCTTTAGCCCACTCTGCCACCCCAGTTCAGACATGGCTATATGTAAATCAGTCTGACCCTGTGCCTCATGGGAACAGTCCAGCCCGAACTGCCAAGCCATGCCTTCCCTGGACTGGAAACAAGCTTCCGAGGACCGGTTTCTGGCATTACAGCCGTCTTCAGCCCGGCTTGCTTCAATCCAGTGGCAAAGTGAGCAAGGGACTCACGGCTGAGCATACCCTGCCACACTTATGGCGGCCAAAAGCGGTACAAAAGGGGGGTGGTGATGGACGGAGCATCTGAACCAATCAAACACTCACACCCAGTCAAAAGATCTGGGTTTAATCAATCACCGTTCTTTAGCCCACTCTGCCACCCCAGTTCAGACATGGCTATATGCAAATCAGTCTGACCCTGTGCCTCATGGGAACAGTCCAGCCCGAGCTGCCAAGCCATGCCTTCCCTGGACTGGAAACAAGCTTCTGAGGACCGGTTTCTGGCATTACAGCCGTCTTCAGCCCGGCTTGCTTGAATCCAGTGGCAAAGTGAGCAAGGGACTCACGTCTGAGCATACCCTGCCACACTTATGGCGGCCAAAAGCGGTACAAAAGGGGGTGGTGATGGACGGAGCATCTGAACCAATCAAACACTCACACCCAGTCAAAAGATCTGGGTTTAATCCATCACCGTTCTTTAGCCCACTCTGCCACCCCAGTTCAGACATGGCTATATGCAAATCAGTCTGACCCTGTGCCTCATGGGAACAGTCCAGCCCGAACTGCCAAGCCATGCCTTCCCTGGACTGGAAACAAGCTTCCGAGGACCGGTTTCTGGCATTACAGCCGTCTTCAGCCCGGCTTGCTTGAATCCAGTGGCAAAGTGAGCAAGGGACTCACGTCTGAGCATACCCTGCCACACTTATGGCGGCCAAAAGCGGTACAAAAGGGGGGTGGTGATGGACAGAGCATCTGAACCAATCAAACACTCACACCCAGTCAAAAGATCTGGGTTTAATCCATCCCCGTTCTTTAGCCCACTCTGCCACCCCAGTTCAGACATGGCTATATGCAAATCAGTCTGACCCTGTGCCTCATGGGAACAGTCCAGCCCAAACTGCCAAGCCATGCCTTCCCTGGACTGGAAACAAGCTTCCGAGGACCGGTTTCTGGCATTACAGCCGTCTTCAGCCCGGCTTGCTTGAATCCAGTGGCAAAGTGAGCAAGGGACTCACGTCTGAGCATGCCCTGCCACACTTATGGCGGCTAAAAGCGGTACAAAAGGGGGGTGGTGATGGACAGAGCATCTGAACCAATCAAACACTCACACCCAGTCAACAGATCTGGGTTTAATCCATCACCGTTCTTTAGCCCACTCTGCCACCCCAGTTCAGACATGGCTATATGCAAATCAGTCTGACCCTGTGCCTCATGGGAACAGTCCGGCCCGAACTGCCAAGCCATGCCTTCCCTGGACGGGAACCAAGCTTCCGAGGACCGGTTTCTGGCATTACAGCCATCTTCAGCCCGGCTTGCTTGAATCCAGTGGCAAAGTGAGCAAGGGACTCACATCTGAGCATACCCTGCCACACTTATGGCGGCCAAAAGCGGTACAAAAGGGGGGAGGTAATGGACGGATCATCTGAACCAATCAAACGCTCACACCCAGTCAAAAGATCTGGTTTTAATCCATCACCGTTCTTTAGCCCACTCTGCCACCCCAGTTCAGACATGGCTATATGCAAATCAGTCTGACCCTGTGCCTCATGGGAACAGTCCAGCCCGAACTGCCAAGCCATGCCTTCCCTGGACTGGAAACATGCTTCCGAGGACCGGTTTCTGGCATTGCAGCCGTCTTCAGCCCGGCTTGCTTGAATCCAGTGGCAAAGTGAGCAAGGGACTCACGTCTGAGCATACCCTGCCACACTTATGGCGGCCAAAAGCGGTACAAAAGGGGTGTGTGATGGACGGAGCATCTGAACCAATCAAACACTCACACCCAGTCAAAAGATCTGGGTTTAATCCATCACCGTTCTTTAGCCCACTCTGCCACCCCAGTTCAGACATGGCTACATGCAAATCAGTCTGACCCTGTGCCTCATGGGAACAGTCCAGCCCGAACTGCCAAGCCATGCCTTCCCTGGACTGGAAACAAGCTTCCGAGGACCGGTTTCTGGCATTACAGCCGTCTTCAGCCCGGTTTTCTTGAATCCAGTGCCAAAGTGAGCAAGGGACTCACGTCTGAGCATGCCCTGCCACACTATTGGCGGCCAAAAGCGGTACAAAAGGGGGGTGGTGATGGACGGAGCATCTGAACCAATCAAACACTCACACCCAGTCAAAAGATCTGGGTTTAATCCATCACCGTTCTTTAGCCCACTCTGCCACCCCAGTTCAGACATGGCTATATGCAAATCAGTCTGACCCTGTGCCTCATGGGAACAGTCCAGCCCTAACTGCCAAGCCATGCCTTCCCTGGACTGGAAACTAGCTTCCGAGGACCGGTTTCTGGCATTACAGCCATCTTCAGCCCGGCTTGCTTGAATCCAGTGGCAAAGTGAGCAAGGGACTCACATCTGAGCATACCCTGCCACACTTATGGCGGCTAAAAGCGGTACAAAAGGGGGGAGGTGATGGACGCAGCATCTGAACCAATCAAACACTCACACCCAGTCAAAAGATCTGGGTTTAATCCATCACCGTTCTTTAGCCCACTCTGCCACCCCAGTTCAGACATGGCTATATGCAAATCAGTCTGACCCTGTGCCTCATGGGAACAGTTCAGCCCGAACTGCCAAGCCATGCCTTCCCTGGACTGGAAACAAGCTTCCGAGGACCAGTTTCTGGCATTACAGCCGTCTTCAGCCCGGCTTGCTTGAATCCAGTGGCAAAGTGAGCAAGGGTCTCACATCTGAGAATACCCTGCCACACTTATGGCGGCCAAAAGCGGTACAAAAGGGGGGTGGTGATGGACGGAGCATCTGAACCAATCAAACACTCACACCCAGTCAAAAGATCTGGGTTTAATCAATCACCGTTCTTTAGCCCACTCTGCCACCCCAGTTCAGACATGGCTATATGCAAATCAGTCTGACCGTGTGCCTCATGGGAACAGTCCAGCCCGAACTGCCAAGCCATACCTTCCCTGGACTGGAAACAAGCTTCCGAGGACCGGTTTCTGGCATTACAGCCGTCTTCAGCCCGGCTTGCTTGAATCCAGTGGCAAAGTGAGCAAGGGACTCACGTCTGAGCATACCCTGCCACACTTATGGCGGCCAAAAGCGGTACAAAAGGGGGGTGGTGATGGACGGAGCATCTGAACCAATCAAACACTCACACCCAGTCAAAAGATCTGGGTTAAATCCATCACCGTTCTTTAGCCCACTCTGCCGCCCCAGTTCAGACATGGCTACATGCAAATCAGTCTGACCCTGTGCCTCATGGGAACAGTCCAGCCCGAACTGCCAAGCCATGCTTTCCCTGGACTGGAAACAAGCTTCAGAGGACCGGTTTCTGTCATTACAGCCATCTTCAGCCCGGCTTGCTTGAATCCAGTGGCAAAGTGAGCAAGGGACTCACATCTGAGCATACCCTGCCACACTTATGGCGGCCAAGAGCGGTACAAAAGGGGGGTGGTGATGGACGGAGCATCTGAACCAATCAAACACTCACACCCAGTCAAAAGATCTGGGTTTAATCCATCACCGTTCTTTAGCCCACTCTGCCACCCCAGTTCAGACATGGATATATGCAAATCAGTCTGACCCTGTGCCTCATGGGAACAGTCCAGCCCGAACTGCCAAGCCATGCCTTCCCTGGACTGGAAACAAGCTTCCGAGGACCGGTTTCTGGCATTACAGCCGTCTTCAGCCCGGCTTGCTTGAATCCAGTGGCAAAGTGAGCAAGGGACTCACGTCTGAGCATACCCTGCCACACTTATGGCGGCCAAAAGCGGTACAAAAGGGGGGTGGTGATGGACGGAGCATCTGAACCAATCAAACACTCATACCCAGTCAAAAGATCTGGGTTTATTCCATCACCGTTCTTTAGCCCACTCTGCCACCCCAGTTCAGACATGGCTATATGCAAATCAGTCTGACCCTGTGCCTCATGGGAACAGTCCAGCCCGAACTGCCAAGCCATGCCTTCCCGGGACTGGAAACAAGCTTCCGAGGACCGGTTTCTGGCATTACAGCCGTCTTCAGCCCGGCTTGCTTGAATCCAGTGACAAAGTGAGCAAGGGACTCACGTTTGAGCATACCCTGCCACACTTATGGCGGCCAAAAGCGGTACAAAAGGGGGGTGGTGATGGACGGAGCATCTGAACCAATCAAACACTCACACCCAGTCAAAAGATCTGGGTTTAATCCATCCCCGTTCTTTAGCCCACTCTGCCACCCCAGTTCAGACATGGCTATATGCAAATCAGTCTGACCCTGTGCCTCATGGGAACAGTCCAGCCAGAACTGCCAAGCCATGCCTTCCCTGGACTGGAAACAAGCTTTCGAGGACCGGTTTCTGGCATTACAGCCGTCTTCAGCCCGCTTGCTTGAATCCAGTGGCAAAGTGAGCAAGGGACTCACACCTGAGCATACCCTGCCACACTTATGGCGGCCAAAAGCGGTACAAAAGGGGGGTGGTGATGGACGGATCATCTGAACCAATCAAACACTCACACCCAGTCAAAAGATCTGGGTTTAATCCATCACCGTTCTTTAGCCCACTCTGCCACCCCAGTTCAGACATGGCTATATGCAAATCAGTCTGACCCTGTGCCTCATGGGAACAGTCCAGCCCGAACTGCCAAGCCATGCCTTCCCTGGACTGGAAACAAGCTTCCGAGGACCGGTTTCTGGCATTACAGCCGTCTTCAGCCCGGCTTGCTTGAATCCAGTGGCAAAGTGAGCAAGGGACTCACGTCTGAGCATACCCTGCCACACTTATGGCGGCCAAAAGCGGTACAAAAGGGGGGTGTGATGGACGGAGCATCTGAACCAATCAAACACTCACACCCTGTCAAAAGATCTGGGTTTAATCCATCACCGTTCTTTAGCCCACTCTGCCACCCCAGTTCAGACATGGCTACATGCAAATCAGTCTGACCCTGTGCCTCATGGGAACAGTCCAGCCCGAACTGCCAAGCCATGCCTTCCCTGGACTGGAAACAAGCTTCCGAGGACCGGTTTCTGGCATTACAGCCATCTTCAGCCCGGTTTGCTTGAATCCAGTGGCAAAGTGAGCAAGGGACTCACGTCTGAGCATACCCTGCCACACTTATGGCGGCCAAAAGCGGTACAAAAGGGGGGTGGTGATGGACGGAGCATCTGAACCAATCAAACACTCACACCCAGTCAAAAGATCTGGGTTTAATCCATCACCGTTCTTTAGCCCACTCTGCCACCCCAGTTCAGACATGGCTATATGCAAATCAGTCTGACCCTGTGCCTCATGGGAACAGTCCAGCCCGAACTGCCAAGCCATGCCTTCCCTGGACTGGAAACAAGCTTCCGAGGACCGGTTTCTGGCATTACAGCGGTCTTCAGCCCGGCTTGCTTGAATCCAGTGGCAAAGTGAGCAAGGGACTCACGTCTGAGCATGCCCTGCCACACTTATGGCGGCCAAAAGCGGTACAAAAGGGGGGTGGTGATGGACGGAGCATCTGAACCAATCAAACACTCACACCCAGTCAAAAGATCTGGGTTTAATCCATCACCGTTCTTTAGCCCACTCTGCCACCCCAGTTCAGACATGGCTATATGCAAATCAGTCTGACCCTGTGCCTCATGGGAACAGTCCAGCCCGAACTGCCAAGCCATGCCTTCCCTGGACTGGAAACAAGCTTCTGAGGACCGGTTTCTGGCATTACAGCCATCTTCAGCCCTGCTTGCTTGAATCCAGTGGCAAAGTGAGCAAGGGACTCACATCTGAGCATACCCTGCCTCACTTATGGCGGCCAAAAGCGGTACAAAAGGGGGGTGGTGATGGACGCAGCATCTGAACCAATCAAACACTCACACCCAGTCAAAAGATCTGGGTTTAATCCATCACCGTTCTTTAGCCCACTCTGCCACCCCAGTTCAGACATGGCTATATGCAAATCAGTCTGACCCTGTGCCTCATGGGAACAGTTCAGCCCGAACTGCCAAGCCATGCCTTCCCTGGACTGGAAACAAGCTTCCGAGGACCAGTTTCTGGCATTACAGCCGTCTTCAGCCCGGCTTGCTTGAATCTAGTGGCAAAGTGAGCAAGGGTCTCACGTCTGAGCATACCTCCCACACTTATGGCGGCCAAAAGCGGTACAAAAGGGGGGTGGTGATGGACGGAGCATCTGAACCAATCAAACACTCACACCCAGTCAAAAGATCTGGGTTTAATCAATCACCGTTCTCTAGCCCACTCTGCCACCCCAGTTCAGACATGGCTATATGCAAATCAGTCTGACCGTGTGCCTCATGGGAACAGTCCAGCCCGAACTTCCAAGCCATACCTTCCCTGGACTGGAAACAAGCTTCCGAGGACCGGTTTCTGGCATTACAGCCGTCTTCAGCCCGGCTTGCTTGAATCCAGTGGCAAAGTGAGCAAGGGACTCACGTCTGAGCATACCCTGCCACACTTATGGCGGCCAAAAGCGGTACAAAAGGGGGGTGGTGATGGACGGAGCATCTGAACCAATCAAACACTCACACCCAGTCAAAAGATCTGGGTTAAATCCATTACCGTTCTTTAGCCCACTCTGCCACCCCAGTTCAGACATGGCTACATGCAAATCAGTCTGACCCTGTGCCTCATGGGAACAGTCCAGCCCGAACTGCCAAGCCATGCTTTCCCTGGACTGGAAACAAGCTTCCGAGGACCGGTTTCTGGCATTAGAGCCATCTTCAGCCCGGCTTGCTTGAATCCAGTGGCAAAGTGAGCAAGGGACTCACATCTGAGCATACCCTGCCACACTTATGGCGGCCAAAAGCGGTACAAAAGGGGGGTGGTGATGGACGGAGCATCTGAACCAATCAAACACTCACACCCAGTCAAAAGATCTGGGTTTAATCCATCACCGTTCTTTAGCCCACTCTGCCACCCCAGTTCAGACATGGATATATGCAAATCAGTCTGACCCTGTGCCTCATGGGAACAGTCCAGCCCGAACTGCCAAGCCATGCCTTCCCTGGACTGGAAACAAGCTTCCGAGGACCGGTTTCTGGCATTACAGCCGTCTTCAGCCCGGCTTGCTTGAATCCAGTGGCAAAGTGAGCAAGGGACTCACGTCTGAGCATACCCTGACACACTTATGGCGGCCAAAAGCGGTACAAAAGGGGGGTGGTGATGGACGGAGCATCTGAACCAATCAAACACTCACACCCAGTCAAAAGATCTGGGTTAAATCCATCACCGTTCTTTAGCCCACTCTGCCGCCCCAGTTCAGACATGGCTACATGCAAATCAGTCTGACCCTGTGCCTCATGGGAACAGTCCAGCCCGAACTGCCAAGCCATGCTTTCCCTGGACTGGAAACAAGCTTCAGAGGACCGGTTTCTGGCATTACAGCCATCTTCAGCCCGGCTTGCTTGAATCCAGTGGCAAAGTGAGCAAGGGACTCACATCTGAGCATACCCTGCCACACTTATGGCGGCCAAGAGCGGTACAAAAGGGGGGTGGTGATGGACGGAGCATCTGAACCAATCAAACACTCACACCCAGTCAAAAGATCTGGGTTTAATCCATCACCGTTCTTTAGCCCACTCTGCCACCCCAGTTCAGACATGGATATATGCAAATCAGTCTGACCCTGTGCCTCATGGGAACAGTCCAGCCCGAACTGCCAAGCCATGCCTTCCCTGGACTGGAAACAAGCTTCCGAGGACCGGTTTCTGGCATTACAGCCGTCTTCAGCCCGGCTTGCTTGAATCCAGTGGCAAAGTGAGCAAGGGACTCACGTCTGAGCATACCCTGCCACACTTATGGCGGCCAAAAGCGGTACAAAAGGGGGGTGGTGATGGACGGAGCATCTGAACCAATCAAACACTCATACCCAGTCAAAAGATCTGGGTTTATTCCATCACCGTTCTTTAGCCCACTCTGCCACCCCAGTTCAGACATGGCTATATGCAAATCAGTCTGACCCTGTGCCTCATGGGAACAGTCCAGCCCGAACTGCCAAGCCATGCCTTCCCGGGACTGGAAACAAGCTTCCGAGGACCGGTTTCTGGCATTACAGCCGTCTTCAGCCCGGCTTGCTTGAATCCAGTGACAAAGTGAGCAAGGGACTCACGTTTGAGCATACCCTGCCACACTTATGGCGGCCAAAAGCGGTACAAAAGGGGGGTGGTGATGGACGGAGCATCTGAACCAATCAAACACTCACACCCAGTCAAAAGATCTGGGTTTAATCCATCCCCGTTCTTTAGCCCACTCTGCCACCCCAGTTCAGACATGGCTATATGCAAATCAGTCTGACCCTGTGCCTCATGGGAACAGTCCAGCCAGAACTGCCAAGCCATGCCTTCCCTGGACTGGAAACAAGCTTTCGAGGACCGGTTTCTGGCATTACAGCCGTCTTCAGCCCGGCTTGCTTGAATCCAGTGGCAAAGTGAGCAAGGGACTCACACCTGAGCATACCCTGCCACACTTATGGCGGCCAAAAGCGGTACAAAAGGGGGGTGGTGATGGACGGATCATCTGAACCAATCAAACACTCACACCCAGTCAAAAGATCTGGGTTTAATCCATCACCGTTCTTTAGCCCACTCTGCCACCCCAGTTCAGACATGGCTATATGCAAATCAGTCTGACCCTGTGCCTCATGGGAACAGTCCAGCCCGAACTGCCAAGCCATGCCTTCCCTGGACTGGAAACAAGCTTCCGAGGACCGGTTTCTGGCATTACAGCCGTCTTCAGCCCGGCTTGCTTGAATCCAGTGGCAAAGTGAGCAAGGGACTCACGTCTGAGCATACCCTGCCACACTTATGGCGGCCAAAAGCGGTACAAAAGGGGGGTGTGATGGACGGAGCATCTGAACCAATCAAACACTCACACCCTGTCAAAAGATCTGGGTTTAATCCATCACCGTTCTTTAGCCCACTCTGCCACCCCAGTTCAGACATGGCTACATGCAAATCAGTCTGACCCTGTGCCTCATGGGAACAGTCCAGCCCGAACTGCCAAGCCATGCCTTCCCTGGACTGGAAACAAGCTTCCGAGGACCGGTTTCTGGCATTACGCCATCTTCAGCCCGGTTTGCTTGAATCCAGTGGCAAAGTGAGCAAGGGACTCACGTCTGAGCATACCCTGCCACACTTATGGCGGCCAAAAGCGGTACAAAAGGGGGGTGGTGATGGACGGAGCATCTGAACCAATCAAACACTCACACCCAGTCAAAAGATCTGGGTTTAATCCATCACCGTTCTTTAGCCCACTCTGCCACCCCAGTTCAGACATGGCTATATGCAAATCAGTCTGACCCTGTGCCTCATGGGAACAGTCAAGCCTGAACTGCCAAGCCATGCCTTCCCTGGACTGGAAACAAGCTTCCGAGGACCGGTTTCTGGCATTACAGCGGTCTTCAGCCCGGCTTGCTTGAATCCAGTGGCAAAGTGAGCAAGGGACTCACGTCTGAGCATGCCCTGCCACACTTATGGCGGCCAAAAGCGGTACAAAAGGGGGGTGGTGATGGACGGAGCATCTGAACCAATCAAACACTCACACCCAGTCAAAAGATCTGGGTTTAATCCATCACCGTTCTTTAGCCCACTCTGCCACCCCAGTTCAGACATGGCTATATGCAAATCAGTCTGACCCTGTGCCTCATGGGAACAGTCCAGCCCGAACTGCCAAGCCATGCCTTCCCTGGACTGGAAACAAGCTTCCGAGGACCGGTTTCTGGCATTACAGCCATCTTCAGCCCTGCTTGCTTGAATCCAGTGGCAAAGTGAGCAAGGGACTCACATCTGAGCATACCCTGCCACACTTATGGCGGCCAAAAGTGGTACAAAAGGGGGGTGGTGATGGACGCAGCATCTGAACCAATCAAACACTCACACCCAGTCAAAAGATCTGGGTTTAATCCACCACCGTTCTTTAGCCCACTCTGCCACCCCAGTTCAGACATGGCTATATGCAAATCAGTCTGACCCTGTGCTTCATGGGAACAGTTCAGCCCGAACTGCCAAGCCATGCCTTCCCTGGACTGGAAACAAGCTTCCGAGGACCAGTTTCTGGCATTACAGCCGTCTTCAGCCCGGCTTGCTTGAATCTAGTGGCAAAGTGAGCAAGGGTCTCACGTCTGAGCATACCTCCCACACTTATGGCGGCCAAAAGCGGTACAAAAGGGGGGTGGTGATGGACGGAGCATCTGAACCAATCAAACACTCACACCCAGTCAAAAGATCTGGGTTTAATCAATCACCGTTCTCTAGCCCACTCTGCCACCCCAGTTCAGACATGGCTATATGCAAATCAGTCTGACCGTGTGCCTCATGGGAACAGTCCAGCCCGAACTTCCAAGCCATACCTTCCCTGGACTGGAAACAAGCTTCCGAGGACCGGTTTCTGGCATTACAGCCGTCTTCAGCCCGGCTTGCTTGAATCCAGTGGCAAAGTGAGCAAGGGACTCACGTCTGAGCATACCCTGCCACACTTATGGCGGCCAAAAGCGGTACAAAAGGGGGGTGGTGATGGACGGAGCATCTGAACCAATCAAACACTCACACCCAGTCAAAAGATCTGGGTTAAATCCATCACCGTTCTTTAGCCCACTCTGCCACCCCAGTTCAGACATGGCTACATGCAAATCAGTCTGACCCTGTGCCTCATGGGAACAGTCCAGCCCGAACTGCCAAGCCATGCTTTCCCTGGACTGGAAACAAGCTTCCGAGGACCGGTTTCTGGCATTAGAGCCATCTTCAGCCCGGCTTGCTTGAATCCAGTGGCAAAGTGAGCAAGGGACTCACATCTGAGCATACCCTGCCACACTTATGGCGGCCAAAAGCGGTACAAAAGGGGTGTGGTGATGGACGGAGCATCTGAACCAATCAAACACTCACACCCAGTCAAAAGATCTGGGTTTAATCCATCACCGTTCTTTAGCCCACTCTGCCACCCCAGTTCAGACATGGATATATGCAAATCAGTCTGACCCTGTGCCTCATGGGAACAGTCCAGCCCGAACTGCCAAGCCATGCCTTCCCTGGACTGGAAACAAGCTTCCGAGGACCGGTTTCTGGCATTACAGCCGTCTTCAGCCCGGCTTGCTTGAATCCAGTGGCAAAGTGAGCAAGGGACTCACGTCTGAGCATACCCTGCCACACTTATGGCGGCCAAAAGCGGTACAAAAGGGGGGTGGTGATGGACGGAGCATCTGAACCAATCAAACACTCACACCCAGTCAAAAGATCTGGGTTTATTCCATCACCGTTCTTTAGCCCACTCTGCCACCCCAGTTCAGACATGGCTATATGCAAATCAGTCTGACCCTATGCCTCATGGAAACAGTCCAGCCCGAACTGCCAAGCCATGCCTTCCCTGGACTGGAAACAAGCTTCCGAGGACCGGTTTCTGGCATTACAGCCGTCTTCAGCCCGACTTGCTTGAATCCAGTGGCAAAGTTAGCAAGGGACTCACGTCTGAGCATACCCTGCCACACTTATGGCGGCCAAAAGCGGTACAAAAGGGGGGTGGTGATGGACGGAGCATCTGAACCAATCAAACACTCACACCCAGTCAAAAGATCAGGGTTTAATCCATCACCGTTCTTTAGCCCACTCTGCCACCCCAGTTCAGACATGGCTATATGCAAATCAGTCTGACCCTGTGCCTCATGGGAACAGTCCAGCCCGAACTGCCAAGCCATGCCTTCCCTGGACTGGAAACAAGCTTCCGAGGACCGGTTTCTGGCATTACAGCCGTCTTCAGCCCGGCTTGCTTGAATCCAGTGACAAAGTGAGCAAGGGACTCACGTTTGAGCATACCCTGCCACACTTATGGCGGCCAAAAGTGGTACGAAAGGGGGGTGGTGATGGACGGAGCATCTGAACCAATCAAACACTCACACCCAGTCAAAAGATCTGGGTTTAATCCATCACCGTTCTTTAGCCCACTCTGCCACCCCATTTCAGACATGGCTATATGCAAATCAGTCTGACCCTGTGTCTCATGGGAACAGTCAAGCCCGAACTGCCAAGCCATGCCTTCCCTGGACTGGAACAAGCTTCCGAGGACCGGTTTCTGGCATTACAGCCGTCTTCAGCCCGGCTTGCTTGAATCTAGTGGCAAAGTGAGCAAGGGACTCACGTCTGAGCATGCCCTGCCACACTTATGGCGGCCAAAAGCGGTACAAAAGGGGGGTGGTGATGGACAGAGCATCTGAACCAATCAAACATTCACACCCAGTCAAAAGATCTGGGTTTAATCCATCACCGTTCTTTAGCCCACTCTGCCACCCCAGTTCAGACATGGCTATATGCAAATCAGTCTGACCCTGTGCCTCATGGGAACAGTCCAGCCCGAACTGCCAAGCCATGCCTTCCCTGGACGGGAAACAATCTTCCGAGGACCGGTTTCTGGCATTACAGCCATCTTCAGCCCGGCTTGCTTGAATCCAGTGGCAAAGTGAGCAAGGGACTCACATCTGAGCATACCCTGCCACACTTATGGCGGCCAAAAGCAGTACAAAAGGGGGGTGGTGATGGACGGAGCATCTTAACCAATCAAACACTCACACCCAGTCAAAAGATCTGGGTTTAATCCATCACCGTTCTTTAGCCCACTCTGCCACCCCAGTTCAGACATGGCTATATGCAAATCAGTCTGACCCTGTGCCTCATGGGAACAGTCCAGCCGAACTGCCAAGCCATGCCTTCCCTGGACTGGAAACAAGCTTCCCAGGACCGGTTTCTGGCATTACAGCCGCCTTCAGCCCGGTTTGCTTGAATCCAGCGGCAAAGTGAGCAAGGGACTCACGTCTGAGCATACCCTGCCACACTTATGGCGGCCAAAAGCGGTACAAAAGGGGGGTGGTGATGGACGGAGCATCTGAACCAATAAAACACTCACACCCAGTCAAAAGATCTGGGTTTAATCCATCACCGTTCTTTAGCCCACTCTGCCACCCCAGTTCAGACATGGCTATATGTAAATCAGTCTGACCCTGTGCCTCATGGGAACAGTCCAGCCCGAACTGCCAAGCCATGCCTTCCCAGGACTGGAAAAAAGCTTCCGAGGACCGGTTTCTGGCATTACAGCCGTCTTCAGCCCGGCTTGCTTGAATCCAGTGGCAAAGTGAGCAAGGGACTCACGTCTGAGCATACCCTGCCACACTTATGGCGGCCAAAAGCGGTACAAAAGGGGGGTGGTGATGGACGGAGCATCTGAACCAATCAAACACTCACACCCAGTCAAAAGATCTGGGTTTATTCCATCACCATTCTTTAGCCCACTCTGCCACCCCAGTTCAGACATGGCTATATGCAAATCAGTCTGACCCTGTGCCTCATGGGAACAGTCCAGCCCGAACTGCCAAGCCATGCCTTCCCTGGACTGGAAACAAGCTTCCGAGGACCGGTTTCTGGCATTACAGCCGTCTTCAGCCCGACTTGCTTGAATCCAGTGGCAAAGTGAGCAAGGGACTCACGTCTGAGCATACCCTGCCACACTTATGGAGGCCAAAAGCGGTACAAAAGGGGGGTGGTGATGGACGGAGCATCTGAACCAATCAAACACTCACACCCAGTCAAAAGATCAGGGTTTAATCCATCACCGTTCTTTAGCCCACTCTGCCACCCCAGTTCACACATGGCTATATGCAAATCAGTCTGACCCTGTGCCTCATGGGAACAGTCCAGCCCGAACTGCCAAGCCATGCCTTCCCTGGACTGGAAACAAGCTTCCGAGGACCGGTTTCTGGCATTACAGCCGTTTTCAGCCCGGCTTGCTTGAATCCAGTGACAAAGTGAGCAAAGGAACTCACGTTTGAACATACCCTGCCACACTTATGGCGGCCAAAAGTGGTACGAAAGGGGGGTGGTGATGGACGGAGCATCTGAACCAATCAAACACTCACACCCAGTCAAAAGATCTGGGTTTAATCCATCACCGTTCTTTAGCCCACTCTGCCAACCTAGTTCAGACATGGCTATATGCAAATCAGTCTGACCCTGTGCCTCATGGGAACAGTCCAGCCCGAACTGCCAAGCCATGCCTTCCCTGGACTGGAAACAAGCTTCCGAGGACCGGTTTCTGGCATTACAGCCGTCTTCAGCCCGGCTTGCTTGAATCCTGTGGCAAAGTGAGCAAGGGACTCACGTCTGAGCATACCCTGCCACACTTATGGCGGCCAAAAGCGGTACAAAAGGGGGGTGGTGATGGACGGAGCATCTGAACCAATCAAACACTCACACCCAGTCAAAAGATCTGGGTTTAATCCATCACCGTTCTTTAGCCCACTCTGCCACCCCAGTTCAGACATGGCTATATGCAAATCAGTCTGACCCTGTGCCTCATGGGAACAGTCCAGCCCGAACTGACAAGCCATGCCTTCCCTGGACTGGAAACAAGCTTCCGAGGACCGGTTTCTGGCATTACAGCCGTCTTCAGCCCGGCTTGCTTGAATCCAGTGGCAAAGTGAGCAAGGGACTCACGTCTGAGCATACCCTGCCACACTTATGGCGGCCAAAAGCGGTACAAAAGGGGGGTGGTGATGGACGGAGCATCTGAACCAATCAAACACTCACACCCAGTCAAAAGATCTGGGTTTAATCCATCACCGATCTTTAGCCCATTCTGCCACCCCAGTTCAGACATGGCTATATGCAAATCAGTCTGACCCTGTGCCTCATGGTAACAGTCCAGCCCGAACTGCCAAGCCATGCCTTCCCTGGACTGGAAACAAGCGTCCGAGGACCGGTTTCTGGCATTACAGCCGTCTTCAGCCCGGCTTGCTTGAATCCAGTGGCAAAGTGAGCAAGGGACTCACGTCTGAGCATACCCTGCCACACTTATGGCGGCCAAAAAAGGTACAAAAGGGGGGTGGTGATGGACGTAGCATCTGAACCAATCAAACACTCACACCCAGTCAAAAGATCTGGGTTTAATCCATCACCGTTCTTTAGCCCACTCTGCCACCCCAGTTCACACATGGCTATATGCAAATCAGTCTGACCCTGTGCCTCATGGGAACAGTCCAGCCCGAACTGCCAAGCCATGCCTTCCCTGGACTGGAAACAAGCTTCCGAGGACCGGTTTCTGGCATTACAGCCGTTTTCAGCCCGGCTTGCTTGAATCCAGTGACAAAGTGAGCAAAGGAACTCACGTTTGAACATACCCTGCCACACTTATGGCGGCCAAAAGTGGTACGAAAGGGGGATGGTGATGGACGGAGCATCTGAACCAATCAAACACTCACACCCAGTCAAAAGATCTGGGTTTAATCCATCACCGTTCTTTAGCCCACTCTGCCAACCTAGTTCAGACATGGCTATATGCAAATCAGTCTGACCCTGTGCCTCATGGGAACAGTCCAGCCCGAACTGCCAAGCCATGCCTTCCCTGGACTGGAAACAAGCTTCCGAGGACCGGTTTCTGGCATTACAGCCGTCTTCAGCCCGGCTTGCTTGAATCCTGTGGCAAAGTGAGCAAGGGACTCACGTCTGAGCATACCCTGCCACACTTATGGCGGCCAAAAGCGGTACAAAAGGGGGGTGGTGATGGACGGAGCATCTGAACCAATCAAACACTCACACCCAGTCAAAAGATCTGGGTTTAATCCATCACCGTTCTTTAGCCCACTCTGCCACCCCAGTTCAGACATGGCTATATGCAAATCAGTCTGACCCTGTGCCTCATGGGAACAGTCCAGCCCGAACTGACAAGCCATGCCTTCCCTGGACTGGAAACAAGCTTCCGAGGACCGGTTTCTGGCATTACAGCCGTCTTCAGCCCGGCTTGCTTGAATCCAGTGGCAAAGTGAGCAAGGGACTCACGTCTGAGCATACCCTGCCACACTTATGGCGGCCAAAAGCGGTACAAAAGGGGGGTGGTGATGGACGGAGCATCTGAACCAATCAAACACTCACACCCAGTCAAAAGATCTGGGTTTAATCCATCACCGATCTTTAGCCCATTCTGCCACCCCAGTTCAGACATGGCTATATGCAAATCAGTCTGACCCTGTGCCTCATGGTAACAGTCCAGCCCGAACTGCCAAGCCATGCCTTCCCTGGACTGGAAACAAGCGTCCGAGGACCGGTTTCTGGCATTACAGCCGTCTTCAGCCCGGCTTGCTTGAATCCAGTGGCAAAGTGAGCAAGGGACTCACGTCTGAGCATACCCTGCCACACTTATGGCGGCCAAAAAAGGTACAAAAGGGGGGTGGTGATGGACGTAGCATCTGAACCAATCAAACACTCACACCCAGTCAAAAGATCTGGGTTTAATCCATCACCGTTCTTTAGCCCACTCTGCCACCCCAGTTCAGACATGGCTATATGCAAATCAGTCTGACCCTGTGTCTCATGGGAACAGTCCAGCCCGAACTGCCAAGCCATGCCTTCCCTGGACTGGAATTAAGCTTCCGAGGACCGGTTTCTGGCATTACAGCCGTCTTCAGCCCGGCTTGCTTGAATCCAGTGGCAAAGTGAGCAAGGGACTCACGTCTGAGCATGCCCTGCCACACTTATGGCGGCCAAAAGCGGTACAAAAGGGGGGTGGTGATAGACAGAGCATCTGAACCAATCAAACATTCACACCCAGTCAAAAGATCTGGGTTTAATCCATCACCGTTCTTTAGTCCACTCTGCCACCCCAGTTCAGACATGGCTATATGCAAATCAGTCTGACCCTGTGCCTCATGGGAACAGTCCAGCCCGAACTGCCAAGCCATGCCTTCCCTGGACGGGAAACAATCTTCCGAGGACCGGTTTCTGGCATTACATCCATCTTCAGCCCGGCTTGCTTGAATCCAGTGGCAAAGTGAGCAAGGGACTCACATCTGAGCATACCCTGCCACACTTATGGCGGCCAAAAGCAGTACAAAAGGGGGGTGGTGATGGACGGAGCATCTGAACCAATCAAACACTCACACCCAGTCAAAAGATCTGGGTTTAATCCATCACCGTTCTTTAGTCCACTCTGCCACCCCAGTTCAGACATGGCTATATGCAAATCAGTCTGACCCTGTGCCTCATGGGAACAGTCCAGCCGAACTGCCAAGCCATGCCTTCCCTGGACTGGAAACAAGCTTCCCAGGACCGGTTTCTGGCATTACAGCCGCCTTCAGCCCGGCTTGCTTGAATCCAGCGGCAAAGTGAGCAAGGGACTCACGTCTGAGCATACCCTGCCACACTTATGGCGGCCAAAAGCGGTACAAAAGGGGGGTGGTGATGGACGGAGCATCTGAACCAATCAAACACTTACATCCAGTCAAAAGATCTGGGTTTAATCCATCACCGTTCTTTAGCCCACTCTGCCACCCCAGTTCAGACATGGCTATATGTAAATCAGTCTGACCCTGTGCCTCATGGGAGCAGTCCAGCCCGAACTGCCAAGCCATGCCTTCCCTGGACTGGAAACAAGCTTCCGAGGACCGGTTTCTGGCATTACAGCCGTCTTAAGCCCGGCTTGCTTGAATCCAGTGGCAAAGTGAGCAAGGGACTCACGTCTGAGCATACCCTGCCACACTTATGGCGGCCAAAAGCGGTACAGAAGGGGGGTGGTGATGGACGGAGCATCTGAACCAATCAAACACTCACACCCAGTCAAAAGATCTGGGTTTAATCAATCACCGTTCTTTAGCCCACTCTGCCACCCCAGTTCAGACATGGCTATATGCAAATCAGTCTGACCCTGTGCCTCATGGGAACAGTCCAGCCCGAACTGCCAAGCCATGCCTTCCCTGGACTGGAAACAAGCTTCCGAGGACCGGTTTCTGGCATTACAGCCGTCTTCAGCCCGGCTTGCTTGAATCCAGTGGCAAAGTGAGCAAGGGACTCACGTCTGAGCATACCCTGCCACACTTATGGTGGCCAAAAGCGGTACAAAAGGGGGGTGGTGATGGACGGAGCATCTGAACAAATCAAACACTCACACCCAGTCAAAAGATCTGGGTTTAACCCATCACCGTTCTTTAGCCCACTCTGCCACCCCAGTTCAGACATGGCTATATGCAAATCAGTCTGACCCCGTGCCTCATGGGAACAGTCCAGCCCGAACTGCCAAGCCATGCCTTCCCTGGACTGGAAACAAGCTTCCGAGGACCGGTTTCTGGCATTACAGCCGTCTTCAGCCCGGCATGCTTGAATCCAGTGGCAAAGTGAGCAAGGGACTCACGTCTGAGCATACCCTGCCACACTTATGGCGGCCAAAAACGGTACAAAAGGGGGGTGGTGATGGACGGAGCATGAACCAATAAAACACTCACACCCAGTCAAAAGATCTGGGTTTAATCCATCACCGTTCTTTAGCCCATTCTGCCACCCCAGTTCAGAAATGGCTATATGCAAATCAGTCTGACCCTGTGCCTCATGGGAACAGTCCAGCCGGAACTGCCAAGCGATGCCTTCCCTGGACTGGAAACAAGCGTCCGAGGACCGGTTTCTGGCATTACAGCCGTCTTCAGCCCGGCTTGCTTGAATCCAGTGGCAAAGTGAGCAAGGGACTCACGTCTGAGCATACCCTGCCACACTTATGGCGGCCAAAAGCGGTACAAAAGGGGGGTGGTGATGGACGGAGCATCTGAACCAATCAAACACTCACACCCAGTCAAAAGATCTGGGTTTAATCCATCACCGTTCTTTAGCCCACTCTGCCACCCCAGTTCAGACATGGCTATATGCAAATCAGTCTGACCCTGTGCCTCATGAGAACAGTCCAGCCCGAACTGCCAAGCCATGCCTTCCCTGGACTGGAAACAAGCTTCCGAGGACCGGTTTCTGGCATTACAGCCGTCTTCAGCCCGGCTTGCTTGAATCCAGTGGCAAAGTGAGCAAGGGACTCACGTCTGAGCATGCCCTGCCACACTTATGGCGGCCAAAAGCGGTACAAAAGGGGTGTGGTGATGGACGGAGCATCTGAACCAATCAAACACTCACACCCAGTCAAAAGATCTGGGTTTAATCCATCACCGTTCTTTAGCCCACTCTGCCACCCCAGTTCAGACATGGCTATATGCAAATCAGTCTGACCCTGTGCCTCATGGGAACAGTCCAGCCCGAACTGCCAAGCCATGCCTTCCCTGGACGGGAACCAAGCTTCCGAGGACCGGTTTCTGGCATTACAGCCATCTTCAGCCCGGCTTGCTTGAATCCAGTGGCAAAGTGAGCAAGGGACTCACATCTGAGCATACCCTGCAACACTTATGGCGGCCAAAAGCGGTACAAAAGGGGTGTGGTGATGGACGGAGCATCTGAACCAATCAAACACTCACACCCAGTCAAAAGATCTGGGTTTAATCCATCACCGTTCTTTAGCCCACTCTGCCACCCCAGTTCAGACATGGCTATATGCAAATCAGTCTGACCCTGTGCCTCATGGGAACAGTCCAGCCCGAACTGCCAAGCCATGCCTTCCCTGGACTGGAAACAAGCTTCGGAGGACCGATTTCTGGCATTACAGTCGTCTTTAGCCCGGCTTGCTTGAATCCAGTGGCAAAGTGAGCAAGGGACTCACGTCTGAGCATACCCTGCAACACTTATGGCGGCCAAAAGCGGTACAAAAGGGGGGTGGTGATGGACGGAGCATCTGAACCAATCAAACACTCACACCCAGTCAAAAGATCTGGGTTTAATCCATCACCGTTCTTTAGCCCACTCTGCCACCCCAGTTCAGACATGGCACTATGCAAATCAGTCTGACCCTGTGCCTGATGGGAACAGTCCAGCCCGAACTGCCAAGCCATGCCTTCCCTGGACTGGAAACAAGCTTCCGAGGACCGGTTTCTGGCATTACAGCCGTCTTCAGCCCGGCTTGCTTGAATCCAGTGGCAAAGTGAGCAAGGGACTCACGTCTGAGCATACCCTGCCACACTTATGGCGGCCAAAAGCGGTACAAAAGGGGGGTGGTGATGGACGGAGCATCTGAACCAATCAAACACTCACACCCAGTCAAAAGATCTGGGTTTAATCCATCACCGTTCTTTAGCCCACTCTGCCACCCCAGTTCAGACATGGCTATATGCAAATCAGTCTGACCCTGTGCCTCATGGGAACAGTCCAGCCCGAACTGCCAAGCCATGCCTTCCCTGGACTGGAAACAAGCTTCCGAGGACCGGTTTCTGGCATTACAGCCGTCTTCAGCCCGGCTTGCTTGAATCCAGTGGCAAAGTGAGCAAGGGACTCATGTCTGAGCATACCCTGCCACACTTATGGCGGCCAAAAGCGGTACAAAAGGGGGTTGGTGATGGACGGAGCATCTGAACCAATCAAACACTCACACCCAGTCAAAAGATCTGGGTTTAATCCATCACCGTTCTTTAGCCCACTCTGCCACCCCAGTTCAGACATGGCTATATGCAAATCAGTCTGACCCTGTGCCTCATGGGAACAGTCCAGCCCGAACTGCCAAGCCATGCCTTCCCTGGACTGGAAACAAGCTTCCGATGACCGGTTTCTGGCATTACAGCCGTCTTCAGCCCGGCTTGCTTGAATCCAGTGGCAAAGTGAGCAAGGGACTCACGTCTGAGCATACCCTGCCACACTTATGGCGGCCAAAAGCGGTACAAAAGGGGGGTGGTAATGGACGGAGCATCTGAACCAATCAAACACTCACACCCAGTCAAAAGATCTGGGTTTAATCCATCACCGTTCTTTGGCCCACTCTGCCACCCCATTTCAGACATGGCTATATGCAAATCAGTCTGACCCTGTGCCTCATGGGAACAGTCCAGTCCAAACTGCCAAGCCATGCCTTCCCTGGACTGGAAACAAGCTTCCGAGGACCGGTTTCTGGCATTACAGCCGTCTTCAGCCCGGCTTGCTTGAATCCAGTGGCAAAGTGAGCAAGGGACTCACGTCTGAGCATACCCTGCCACACTTATGGCGGCCAAAAGCGGTACGACAGGGGGGTGGTGATGGACGGAGCATCTGAACCAATCAAACACTCACACCCAGTCAAAAGATCTGGGTTTAATCCATCACCGTTCTTTAGCCCACTCTGCCACCCCAGTTCAGACATGGCAATATGCAAATCAGTCTGACCCTGTGCCTCATGGGAACAGTCCAGCCCGAACTGCCAAGCCATGCCTTCCCTGAACTGGAAACAAGCTTCCGAGGACCGGTTTCTGGCATTACAGCCGTCTTCAGCCCGGCTTGCTTGAATCCAGTGGCAAAGTGAGCCAGGGACTCACGTCTGAGCATACCCTGCCACACTTATGGCGGCCAAAAGCGGTACAAAAGGGGGGTGGTGATGGACGGAGCATCTGAATCAATCAAACACTCACACCCAGTCAAAAGATCTGGGTTTAATCCATCACCGTTTTTTAGCCCATTCTGCCACCCCAGTTCAGACATGGCTATATGCAAATCAGTCTGACCCTGTGCCTCATGGGAACAGTCCAGCCCGAACTGCCAAGCCATGCCTTCCCTGGACTGGAAACAAGCTTCCGAGGACCGGTTTCTGGCATTACAGCCGTCTTCAGCCCGGCTTGCTTGAATCCAGTGGCAAAGCGAGCAAGGGGCTCACGTCTGCGCATACCCTGCCACACTTATGGCGGCCAAAAGCGGTACAAAAGGGGGGTGGTGATGGACGGAGCATCTGAACCAATCAAACACTCACACCCAGTCAAAAGATCTGGGTTTAATCCATCACCGTTCTTTAGCCCATTCTGCCACCCCAGTTCAGACATGGCTATATGCAAATCAGTCTGACCCTGTGCCTCATGGGAACAGTCCAGCCCGAACTGCCAAGCCATGCCTTCCCTGGACTGCAAACAAGTGTCCGAGGACCGGTTTCTGGCATTACAGCCGTCTTCAGCCCGGCTTGCTTGAATCCAGTGGCAAAGTGAGCAAGGGACTCACGTCTGAGCATACCCTGCCACACTTATGGCGGCCAAAAAAGGTACAAAAGGGGGGTGGTGATGGACGGAGCATCTGAACCAATCAAACACTCACACCCAGTCAAAGGATCTGGGTTTAATCCATCACCGTTCTTTAGCCCATTCTGCCACCCCAGTTCAGACATGGCTATATGCAAATCAGTCTGACCCTGTGCCTCATGGGAACAGTCCAGCCCGAACTGCCAAGCCATGCCTTCCCTGGACTGCAAACAAGCGTCCGAGGACCGGTTTCTGGCAATACAGCCGTCTTCAGCCCGGCTTGCTTGAATCCAGTGGCAAAGTGAGCAAGGGACTCACGTCTGAGCATACCCTGCCACACTTATGGCGGCCAAAAGCGGTACAAAAGGGGGGTGTTGATGGACGGAGCATCTGAACCAATCAAACACTCACACCCAGTCAAAAGATCTGGGTTTAATCCATCACCGTTCTTTAGCCCACTCTGCCACCCCAGTTCAGACATGGCTATATGCAAATCAGTCTGACCCTGTGCCTCATGGGAACAGTCCAGCCCGAACTGCCAAGCCATGCCTTCCCTGGACTGGAAACAAGCTACCAAGGACCGGTTTCTGGCATTACAGCCGTCTTCAGCCCGGCTTGCTTGAATCCAGTGGCAAAGCGAGCAAGGGACTCACGTCTGCGCATACCCTGCCACACTTATGGTGGCCAAAAGCGGTACAAAAGGGGGGTGGTGATGGACGGAGCATCTGAACCAATCAAACACTCACACCCAGTCAAAAGATCTGGGTTTAATCCATCACCGTTCTTTAGCCCACTCTGCCACCCCAGTTCAGACATGGCTATATGCAAATCAGTCTGACCCTGTGCCTCATGGGAACAGTCCAGCCCGAACTGCCAAGCCATGCCTTCCCTGGACTGGAAACAAGCTTCCGATGACCGGTTTCTGGCATTACAGCCGTCTTCAGCCCGGCTTGCTTGAATCCAGTGGCAAAGTGAGCAAGGGACTCACGTCTGAGCATACCCTGCCACACTTATGGCGGCCAAAAGCGGTACAAAAGGGGGTTGGTGATGGACGGAGCATCTGAACCAATCAAACACTCACACCCAGTCAAAAGATCTGGGTTTAATCCATCACCGTTCTTTAGCCCACTCTGCCACCCCAGTTCAGACATGGCTATATGCAAATCAGTCTGACCCTGTGCCTCATGGGAACAGTCCAGCCCGAACTGCCAAGCCATGCCTTCCCTGGACTGGAAACAAGCTTCCGATGACTGGTTTCTGGCATTACAGCCGTCTTCAGCCCGGCTTGCTTGAATCCAGTGGCAAAGTGAGCAAGGGACTCACGTCTGAGCATACCCTGCCACACTTATGGCGGCCAAAAGCGGTACAAAAGGGGGGTGGTAATGGACGGAGCATCTGAACCAATCAAACACTCACACCCAGTCAAAAGATCTGGGTTTAATCCATCACCGTTCTTTAGCCCACTCTGCCACCCCAGTTCAGACATGGCTATATGCAAATCAGTCTGACCCTGTGCCTCATGGGAACAGTCCAGCCGAACTGCCAAGCCATGCCTTCCCTGGACTGGAAACAAGCTTCCCAGGACCGGTTTCTGGCATTACAGCCGCCTTCAGCCCGGCTTGCTTGAATCCAGCGGCAAAGTGAGCAAGGGACTCACGTCTGGGCATACCCTGCCACACTTATGGCGGCCAAAAGCGGTACAAAAGGGGGGTGGTGATGGACGGAGCATCTGAACCAATAAAACACTCACACCCAGTCAAAAGATCTGGGTTTAATCCATCACCGTTCTTTAGCCCACTCTGCCACCCCAGTTGAGACATGGCTATATGTAAATCAGTCTGACCCTGTGCCTCATGGGAACAGTCCAGCCCGAACTGCCAAGCCATGCCTTCCCAGGACTGGAAAAAAGCTTCCGAGGACCGGTTTCTGGCATTACAGCCGTCTTCAGCCCGGCTTGCTTGAATCCAGTGGCAAAGTGAGCAAGGGACTCACGTCTGAGCATACCCTGCCACACTTATGGCGGCCAAAAGCGGTACAAAAGGGGGGTGGTGATGGACGGAGCATCTGAACCAATCAAACACTCACACCCAGTCAAAAGATCTGGGTTTATTCCATCACCGTTCTTTAGCCCACTCTGCCACCCCAGTTCAGACATGGCTATATGCAAATCAGTCTGACCCTGTGCCTCATGGGAACAGTCCAGCCCGAACTGCCAAGCCATGCCTTCCCTGGACTGGAAACAAGCTTCCGAGGACCGGTTTCTGGCATTACAGCCGTCTTCAGCCCGACTTGCTTGAATCCAGTGGCAAAGTGAGCAAGGGACTCACGTCTGAGCATACCCTGCCACACTTATGGTGGCCAAAAGCGGTACAAAAGGGGGGTGGTGATGGACGGAGCATCTGAACCAATCAAACACTCACACCCAGTCAAAAGATCAGGGTTTAATCCATCACCGTTCTTTAGCCCACTCTGCCACCCCAGTTCAGACATGGCTATATGCAAATCAGTCTGACCCTGTGCCTCATGGGAACAGTCCAGCCCGAACTGCCAAGCCATGCCTTCCCTGGACTGGAAACAAGCTTCCGAGGACCGGTTTCTGGCATTACAGCCGTCTTCAGCCCGGCTTGCTTGAATCCAGTGACAAAGTGAGCAAGGGACTCACGTTTGAACATACCCTGCCACACTTATGGCGGCCAAAAGTGGTACGAAAGGGGGGTGGTGATGGACGGAGCATCTGAACCAATCAAACACTCACACCCAGTCAAAAGATCTGGGTTTAATCCATCACCGTTCTTTAGCCCACTCTGCCAACCCAGTTCAGACATGGCTATATGCAAATCAGTCTGACCCTGTGCCTCATGGGAACAGTCCAGCCCGAACTGCCAAGCCATGCCTTCCCTGGACTGGAAACAAGCTTCCGAGGACCGGTTTCTGGCATTACAGCCGTCTTCAGCCCGGCTTGCTTGAATCCTGTGGCAAAGTGAGCAAGGGACTCACGTCTGAGCATACCCTGCCACACTTATGGCGGCCAAAAGCGGTACAAAAGGGGGGTGGTGATGGACGGAGCATCTGAACCAATCAAACACTCACACCCAGTCAAAAGATCTGGGTTTAATCCATCACCGTTCTTTAGCCCACTCTGCCACCCCAGTTCAGACATGGCTATATGCAAATCAGTCTGACCCTGTGCCTCATGGGAACAGTCCAGCCCGAACTGCCAAGCCATGCCTTCCCTGGACTGGAAACAAGCTTCCGAGGACCGGTTTCTGGCATTACAGCCGTCTTCAGCCCGGCTTGCTTGAATCCAGTGGCAAAGTGAGCAAGGGACTCACGTCTGAGCATACCCTGCCACACTTATGGCGGCTAAAAGCGGTACAAAAGGGGGGTGGTGATGGACGGAGCATCTGAACCAATCAAACACTCACACCCAGTCAAAAGATCTGGGTTTAATCCATTACCGATCTTTAGCCCATTCTGCCACCCCAGTTCAGACATGGCTATATGCAAATCAGTCTGACCCTGTGCCTCATGGTAACAGTCCAGCCCGTACTGCCAAGCCATGCCTTCCCTGGACTGGAAACAAGCGTCCGAGGACCGGTTTCTGGCATTACAGCCGTCTTCAGCCCGGCTTGCTTGAATCCAGTGGCAAAGTGAGCAAGGGACTCACGTCTGAGCATACCCTGCCACACTTATGGCGGCCAAAAGCGGTACAAAAGGGGGGTGGTGATGGACGGAGCATCTGAACCAATCAAACACTCACACCCAGTCAAAAGATCTGGGTTTATTCCATCACCGTTCTTTAGCCCACTCTGCCACCCCAGTTCAGACATGGCTATATGCAAATCAGTCTGACCCTATGCCTCATGGAAACAGTCCAGCCCGAACTGCCAAGCCATGCCTTCCCTGGACTGGAAACAAGCTTCCGAGGACCGGTTTCTGGCATTACAGCCGTCTTCAGCCCGACTTGCTTGAATCCAGTGGCAAAGTTAGCAAGGGACTCACGTCTGAGCATACCCTGCCACACTTATGGCGGCCAAAAGCGGTACAAAAGGGGGGTGGTGATGGACGGAGCATCTGAACCAATCAAACACTCACACCCAGTCAAAAGATCAGGGTTTAATCCATCACCGTTCTTTAGCCCACTCTGCCACCGCAGTTCAGACATGGCTATATGCAAATCAGTCTGACCCTGTGCCTCATGGGAACAGTCCAGCCCGAACTGCCAAGCCATGCCTTCCCTGGACTGGAAACAAGCTTCCGAGGACCGGTTTCTGGCATTACAGCCGTCTTCAGCCCGGCTTGCTTGAATCCAGTGACAAAGTGAGCAAGGGACTCACGTTTGAGCATACCCTGCCACACTTATGGCGGCCAAAAGTGGTACGAAAGGGGGGTGGTGATGGACGGAGCATCTGAACCAATCAAACACTCACACCCAGTCAAAAGATCTGGGTTTAATCCATCACCGTTCTTTAGCCCACTCTGCCACCCCATTTCAGACATGGCTATATGCAAATCAGTCTGACCCTGTGTCTCATGGGAACAGTCCAGCCCGAACTGCCAAGCCATGCCTTCCCTGGACGGGAAACAAGCTTCCGAGGACCGGTTTCTGGCATTACAGCCGTCTTCAGCCCGGCTTGCTTGAATCCAGTGGCAAAGTGAGCAAGGGACTCACGTCTGAGCATGCCCTGCCACACTTATGGCGGCCAAAAGCGGTACAAAAGGGGGGTGGTGATGGACAGAGCATCTGAACCAATCAAACATTCACACCCAGTCAAAAGATCTGGGTTTAATCCATCACCGTTCTTTAGCCCACTCTGCCACCCCAGTTCAGACATGGCTATATGCAAATCAGTCTGACCCTGTGCCTCATGGGAACAGTCCAGCCCGAACTGCCAAGCCATGCCTTCCCTGGACGGGAAACAATCTTCCGAGGACCGGTTTCTGGCATTACAGCCATCTTCAGCCCGGCTTGCTTGAATCCAGTGGCAAAGTGAGCAAGGGACTCACATCTGAGCATACCCTGCCACACTTATGGCGGCCAAAAGCAGTACAAAAGGGGGGTGGTGATGGACGGAGCATCTGAACCAATCAAACACTCACACCCAGTCAAAAGATCTGGGTTTAATCCATCACCGTTCTTTAGCCCACTCTGCCACCCCAGTTCAGACATGGCTATATGCAAATCAGTCTGACCCTGTGCCTCATGGGAACAGTCCAGCCGAACTGCCAAGCCATGCCTTCCCTGGACTGGAAACAAGCTTCCCAGGACCGGTTTCTGGCATTACAGCCGCCTTCAGCCCGGCTTGCTTGAATCCAGCGGCAAAGTGAGCAAGGGACTCACGTCTGAGCATACCCTGCCACACTTATGGCGGCCAAAAGCGGTACAAAAGGGGGGTGGTGATGGACGGAGCATCTGAACCAATAAAACACTCACACCCAGTCAAAAGATCTGGGTTTAATCCATCACCGTTCTTTAGCCCACTCTGCCACCCCAGTTGAGACATGGCTATATGTAAATCAGTCTGACCCTGTGCCTCATGGGAACAGTCCAGCCCGAACTGCCAAGCCATGCCTTCCCAGGACTGGAAAAAAGCTTCCGAGGACCGGTTTCTGGCATTACAGCCGTCTTCAGCCCGGCTTGCTTGAATCCAGTGGCAAAGTGAGCAAGGGACTCACGTCTGAGCATACCCTGCCACACTTATGGCGGCCAAAAGCGGTACAAAAGGGGGGTGGTGATGGACGGAGCATCTGAACCAATCAAACACTCACACCCAGTCAAAAGATCTGGGTTTATTCCATCACCGTTCTTTAGCCCACTCTGCCACCCCAGTTCAGACATGGCTATATGCAAATCAGTCTGACCCTGTGCCTCATGGGAACAGTCCAGCCCGAACTGCCAAGCCATGCCTTCCCTGGACTGGAAACAAGCTTCCGAGGACCGGTTTCTGGCATTACAGCCGTCTTCAGCCCGACTTGCTTGAATCCAGTGGCAAAGTGAGCAAGGGACTCACGTCTGAGCATACCCTGCCACACTTATGGTGGCCAAAAGCGGTACAAAAGGGGGGTGGTGATGGACGGAGCATCTGAACCAATCAAACACTCACACCCAGTCAAAAGATCAGGGTTTAATCCATCACCGTTCTTTAGCCCACTCTGCCACCCCAGTTCAGACATGGCTATATGCAAATCAGTCTGACCCTGTGCCTCATGGGAACAGTCCAGCCCGAACTGCCAAGCCATGCCTTCCCTGGACTGGAAACAAGCTTCCGAGGACCGGTTTCTGGCATTACAGCCGTCTTCAGCCCGGCTTGCTTGAATCCAGTGACAAAGTGAGCAAGGGACTCACGTTTGAACATACCCTGCCACACTTATGGCGGCCAAAAGTGGTACGAAAGGGGGGTGGTGATGGACGGAGCATCTGAACCAATCAAACACTCACACCCAGTCAAAAGATCTGGGTTTAATCCATCACCGTTCTTTAGCCCACTCTGCCAACCCAGTTCAGACATGGCTATATGCAAATCAGTCTGACCCTGTGCCTCATGGGAACAGTCCAGCCCGAACTGCCAAGCCATGCCTTCCCTGGACTGGAAACAAGCTTCCGAGGACCGGTTTCTGGCATTACAGCCGTCTTCAGCCCGGCTTGCTTGAATCCTGTGGCAAAGTGAGCAAGGGACTCACGTCTGAGCATACCCTGCCACACTTATGGCGGCCAAAAGCGGTACAAAAGGGGGGTGGTGATGGACGGAGCATCTGAACCAATCAAACACTCACACCCAGTCAAAAGATCTGGGTTTAATCCATCACCGTTCTTTAGCCCACTCTGCCACCCCAGTTCAGACATGGCTATATGCAAATCAGTCTGACCCTGTGCCTCATGGGAACAGTCCAGCCCGAACTGCCAAGCCATGCCTTCCCTGGACTGGAAACAAGCTTCCGAGGACCGGTTTCTGGCATTACAGCCGTCTTCAGCCCGGCTTGCTTGAATCCAGTGGCAAAGTGAGCAAGGGACTCACGTCTGAGCATACCCTGCCACACTTATGGCGGTTAAAAGCGGTACAAAAGGGGGGTGGTGATGGACGGAGCATCTGAACCAATCAAACACTCACACCCAGTCAAAAGATCTGGGTTTAATCCATTACCGATCTTTAGCCCATTCTGCCACCCCAGTTCAGACATGGCTATATGCAAATCAGTCTGACCCTGTGCCTCATGGTAACAGTCGAGCCCGAACTGCCAAGCCATGCCTTCCCTGGACTGGAAACAAGCGTCCGAGGACCGGTTTCTGGCATTACAGCCGTCTTCAGCCCGGCTTGCTTGAATCCAGTGGCAAAGTGAGCCAGGGACTCACGTCTGAGCATACCCTGCCACACTTATGGCGGCCAAAAAAGGTACAAAAGGGGGGTGGTGATGGACGTAGCATCTGAACCAATCAAACACTCACACCCAGTCAAAAGATCTGGGTTTAATCCATCACCGTTCTTTAGCCCACTCTGCCACCCCAGTTCAGACATGGCTATATGCAAATCAGTCTGACCCTGTGTCTCATGGGAACAGTCCAGCCCGAACTGCCAAGCCATGCCTTCCCTGGACTGGAAACAAGCTTCCGAGGACCGGTTTCTGGCATTACAGCCGTCTTCAGCCCGGCTTGCTTGAATCCAGTGGCAAAGTGAGCAAGGGACTCACGTCTGAGCATGCCCTGCCACACTTATGGCGGCCAAAAGCGGTACAAAAGGGGGGTGGTGATAGACAGAGCATCTGAACCAATCAAACATTCACACCCAGTCAAAAGATCTGGGTTTAATCCATCACCGTTCTTTAGCCCACTCTGCCACCCCAGTTCAGACATGGCTATATGCAAATCAGTCTGACCCTGTGCCTCATGGGAACAGTCCAGCCCGAACTGCCAAGCCATGCCTTCCCTGGACGGGAAACAATCTTCCGAGGACCGGTTTCTGGCATTACATCCATCTTCAGCCCGGCTTGCTTGAATCCAGTGGCAAAGTGAGCAAGGGACTCACATCTGAGCATACCCTGCCACACTTATGGCGGCCAAAAGCAGTACAAAAGGGGGGTGGTGATGGACGGAGCATCTGAACCAATCAAACACTCACACCCAGTCAAAAGATCTGGGTTTAATCCATCACCGTTCTTTAGTCCACTCTGCCACCCCAGTTCAGACATGGCTATATGCAAATCAGTCTGACCCTGTGCCTCATGGGAACAGTCCAGCCGAACTGCCAAGCCATGCCTTCCCTGGACTGGAAACAAGCTTCCCAGGACCGGTTTCTGGCATTACAGCCGCCTTCAGCCCGGCTTGCTTGAATCCAGCGGCAAAGTGAGCAAGGGACTCACGTCTGAGCATACCCTGCCACACTTATGGCGGCCAAAAGCGGTACAAAAGGGGGGTGGTGATGGACGGAGCATCTGAACCAATCAAACACTCACACCCAGTCAAAAGATCTGGGTTTAATCAATCACCGTTCTTTAGCCTGTGGTATATAAATAAATAATACCGGATCTATTTTTGGATGAATGAATGAATAACAGATAGCTCAATAAAATAAGAGTCAAGATTCGAGGTAGTAGGAGTTTCTGCAGGTTTATTACAGCATAAGGACAGGATCAGGACAACCTGCATAGGATGACCCAGCAGCTGCTGGGGCTAGGTCTGGGATGAGCGCGCTAACATTCAATAACAAAACACAGGCATATATACATAGCGCGAACACATAGTATTATATTGCAGTAGGCGTAGCAGTGGGTGGAGCAGAAGGCGTGACGCGTAGCAGTCGCGAAAGATATCAGTGAAAAGAGGTGTAACTGGGAGTATACATAGACATGTGATGCAAACGTAACAGAATATGTCATGAATGGGCGGAAACATAGGAGGGGGCTACCTAAGGAGCCGGGACCTCTAACATAATGGTGCGCGAAAACTGGCAATGACGTGTTACTAGGAGAAGCTGGGGGCTACGAACTCTGTGCTAGGAGCAGAGACTAGAGTCTGGAGGGTCGGAGCGACATGTACCTAAACCCTATCTGGTATCTGATGTTTAGGGAACATGTTGATATGAACTAGAAGTCATGAGGGGAGAGGCTAACTTGACTCTAAGACTGGACCATGCATTATTCTACATGTAGTGCGTGATGAAGAATACTAAATGACCATTAAATACAGTATTTCTCTAACATGGAGACGAGAAGGCTAGACAATGACGGAAACTATTGATGCAGTTCAGTAGCTTAGGAATGCAGAAGAGGAGGACTGAACTGATAACTGGAACTATAACATACTTTTGGCAGACTCAGAGGCAGAGCCAAGCTGTACCGGGCACTGCGAGGCAGGAAGTAAGTGAAGGGTCGAGGATACAGGTGGGGGCTGTATCACTCCTCAGCGAGGCTTTCAGGAGACAGGAGCTGAATCTGTGGTCCGGGCCCTTTTGAGGCCTGGAAACGGGGACTTTATAATGGAATAACGTGCACACTATGAAACGTGGCAACATAACTTTACCTAGGCCTGATATTCGTAGTATTCACGAGGACTGGAAAATGACATACTAGAGGTGGACACAACTGTAATTGCGTCATTAATCAGACATGGGGAATAACATATGCATATTGGTCATGCACACATAACATATGATGGATGAGGCGTAGGGACACAGAACATGGCAAAATTTACTTTTCCACATTCCCTCCTTGTCACTACGTTTCCATCAGGAAACATCAATTTTCATGATACCGTCTATCATTTCATACAGTACCATTTGCTCGTCTCGAATTGTCTTGGAACGGGATTTAGAACGGGGCTTGGGACTAGGAATACAAGAGGTAGCACACATGCCGCAAATCGCAGGGCCACATTGTATACAGAGGCAGCAGCTAAATATGATCGCTACTGCAATACCTAGAAAGGACAGGACTTTCCATCCCCATGCGGAAATTATATTCCAGAACCAACCGGACCATGTCCAGGTGCCTGGATCTTGATGTAACAGATGGGCAATTTTATGGAGTCTGGTTATAGCTGAATAAACAGACGGCGCGTTATTTGGAATGAAAATGCAGCAACTAGATCCGATGACTCTACAGGCCCCGCCCCTATCGGCCAGTATGACGTCAAGGACGAGACGATTTTGCAAAACGACAAATCTCATAGCAGATTGTTCTTCGGTTAGGTTACCTAGAGCAGAGGCAGTCTCATTAACTACAGCTTCAAGGGTTCTTGTTAACCTACGGATCAGTTTACTATTCTGGACAGGTCCTACAAAGAAGAAGAAACCTTTATTGAAATCTGTATACTGTTCTAGTGTAGTTTCAGTATAATCGACAATTGGGGACTCCCTTCTATGTCTAATGTGTACTAGATGTGTGTTTCTGTGATAATCAGATGGGGCTAGGAAAACAGGTGGCAGTAGGAAGGCAATGTAACAGGTTCCCTCCCAATCGAGGGGCAGACGGACATATGCAGTTTGACCACAAATAAAATAAGAATGACGTGAAGCTTTGAAAATAGATTTCCCACTGTCACTATACTTGATAACAGTAGTACATTCACTATGACCTATGTGTACAGAACCATAATTACGGACACATAATTCGCCTTTGACTGGTAGTACTGAAATAGCAGGTAAGTCTGGAGTAGTATCAGACTGAACATTCAGGACCATGAAATTCGACGAATAATTACCTAAATTATATACTTCATTTTCTAGATCTAAACCTGTTCTGTGGGGGAAACCTTGCTTGTCTGGAAAACATGTACTGTTAAGAAAAGACATATCTGTTGAGGATGACGTTAACGTGGACCATGCTCCACACGAACCATTATGTGAGAATGGATAAGGAAACAGTGGCAGAACTCCCTTCGGTGTCTGGAAAGGGGGGAGTCGACCACACACCCAACAATTAGTGGCATTGCTGGTCTGGTGTGAATAATGTAACATACGGATAAATGTGTTGTTGCGCATAGCGAGGCGGTATGAATATTCGTGAGGAGGCAGATCACTAAACGTGTGCTCTACTGTAGCATTAGTAGACATATTTACATGAGGAACTGGTAAATACAGGAAAAATGCGTAGCTGGTGCAGGAAATCATTATGCTGAGAAACAATATGAAACTTAGAAAAACGATACATTGAAGTGAACTTCGACTGACTCTCTCACTATGGGGGTCTATTTTATACATGTCAGAAACAATCTAACCGTTTCACCTAGGGGAGGACTTATACAATCAAACTGACTGACTTATTTTACTAGACCTTAATTTGAGCTTATACTCCTGTTGCGGAGTTTTCTCTAACAAGGGAGGGGTTGTAATAATGTCTTGTGCGGGACAGTCCTTTAAAACAATGTTCTGGCAGTCTTTCGAATCCTGGAAATCCTTGGAAATGTTTTTGGAGACTGATTTCAATCCATTGAAAAGTTTTACATGAGAAAGATGGACCCACCCCTTCCTGCCTTCCAACTTGACGGCAGTTCGGGTGGTCAAGAGGACCTGACGTGGCTCCTTCCAACGTGGTTCCAGCGGACTTGATCTGTCGAAATTTCTGACCATCACAAGGGAGCCTGGAACGATCTCGTGCGGTGCCACCTCGGTATTGTCTGGAAATGCGGCGGCAACCTGTGAACGACATGAGTTGAGGGCAGACATCAAGGAAGCTAGGTAATCTGTCAACATATTACATGAAACATCGGTAATACTTCGGGGTCTAGGAGTACCCCACATGTTAGGGGGGCGGCCGAATACGACCTCATACGGGGACAGACCTGATCTGGAATGTGCGACCATGCGCATATAAAACAAAGCGACTGGCAGAGCTACTAGCCAGTCTACACCTTTGTCTTTACAGACTTTTGCAATACGGATTTTCAGGGTCTGATTATGTCTCTCTACGAGACCGGCTGCTTCAGGATGGCGTACACAATGAAACTTCCACTGGTACCCTAACAACAGGGAAACGTGTTTCATGAGTTCAGATGAAAATGGCTGGCCGTTATCAGAATATACGACTCTAGGGAGTCCATATCTAGGGAAAAATTCACGAACCAACTGCTTGGCAGTGGTCGCGGCTGTGTAATCTGGGACTGGATATGCTTCTGTCCACCTGGACAAAGCGCATACAACTACAAGGACATACTTGAAACCTCGACATCGCTCCATCTGAATATAATCCATCTGGAGGACCTCAAAAGGGTGGTCAGGGGGCTGGAAACCACCTTGTTCCACCGGGACACTTTTACCTGGATTAAACTGACAACATATCATACAGGTACGGACTTTCTGCTTGGCTGCAGCTCGTAAATGCTTGTTGAACCAAATGTTCTGGATACTGTCTAACATAGCTTTTTCTCCTAAATGTGCTGGACTATGTGCGGTATTGATAATGACTTGAACCATAGAATCGGGGAGAAACCATGTGGCTCTACCCTTCGTTAACCATCCTTGATCTGTCTGGACCCCTCCTTGTTCAGACCATTTCTTGATTTCATCGGGAGTAGCATGTAACTGTATATCTATGACATCTTGTGTAGGGTCCTTAACTGTCATGAATGTAATCGGATCTGGGGTATGTGTCATGTTAACTGGAATGTCTGGAGTCTGTGCTGTAAGCTTGGCTGTGCGGTCTGCTAAATCATTACCTTGGGAAATAATGTCAGTGACTTTCGTATGTGCTTTGCATTTCATGATAGCAATAGATGTCGGTAAATGTATGGCATCTAACAGGGCTTGAATAAGGAGACCATGCTGAATCTTGGTTCCATGAGAAGTCATGAAACCTCTCTCCTGCCAGAGCACTCCGAAGTCGTGTACAACTCCGAATGCGTAACGTGAATCTGTGTAAACATTAACTTTCAGGTTCTTGGCATGTATACAGGCTTGTGTCAGAGCGACTAGCTCTGCTGCTTGAGCGGACAGGGTGTCAATACGGTGTGTCTCAATAACTTCAGTGTCAGTAGTCACTGCATACGTGGCGACTAGTTCTCCTGTACTAGTTCTCATACATGAACCATCCACATAAAGTGTCAGGTCAGGATCTGGTAACGGAATGTCTGTCAGGTCTTGTCTTGGCTTTGTCGTAATGTTAACTACTTCCACACAGTCATGTGGGTCTGGATTTGAATTAACTGATGGTAACAGTGTAGCAGGATTCAGAACGTTGCAGCGTCTAATTTCTATGTGTGGCTGAAACAGTGTCAATTCATAACCTGTTAAACGTGCAATTGTCAAGTGCTGAGTTTGTGTTCGGTTTAAAAGAACTTCTACTGAATGTGGGACTTGTACGGTCAGGGAATGCCCTAAAACTATGGAATCACTTTGTCTGATAGCTAGTGCTGTGGCTGCAACTGACTTGAGGCACGCAGGCAACGCCTGGGCGACTGGATCTAGTGTGCTCGAAAAATAAGCACAGGGCTTGTATTGTCCTGCTTGATCTTGTGTGAGAACAGACAATGCTGTACCTTCGCGTTCAGTAACAAAAAGTGTAAAAGGCTTACTGTAGTTCGGTGTAGCTAGAACTGGAGCTTGACATAGGGCTTTCTTTAACTCGTTGAAACTAAGTGTATGTTCAGATGTCCAAGGGAGGACAGTCGATACGGCTGCCTCCTGTGTCGTTAACTGTATCAGTGGCTTGGCTAGAAATGCATACTGGGGAATCCATTGTCTACAATAAGAAGTAAGGCCGATAAAGGCACGTACCTCCTTCTGGGTTCTGGGCTGGGGAAGACTCGCTATTAACTGGATACGGTCTGGTGTCAACTGCCTACCCCTCTTGGACAGCAAGTGTCCTAAGTATACCACTTGCTGGACACAGAATTGAAGCTTCGAAGGTGACACTTTGTGCCCCATCTCGGCTAGAAAATACAGAACTGTAAGTGATGCTCGCTCACAGGCACATTCAGAACGGGCAGTGATCAGTAGATCATCGACATACTGGAGCAGGGCAGTGTCAGTTGGCATGTGAATGTTGTCTAGTTGTCTCTTAAGTGCTTGACTATAAATACTAGGACTTTCTGTGAAACCTTGAGGAGCGCGTGTAAACATATAGCTCCTTCCATTTAAACAGAATCCGAAAAGAAACTGACTGTCTGGATGAATTGGAACACTGAAAAATGCATTCTTGAGGTCTATGACAGTGAAAAACATGGCTTCGGAATCAATGGCTGTTAACAGGGAAGAGATGTCTGGAACAACTGGGTACTGAGGAATAATACATTTATTAAGCTCTCGTAAATCAATTACTAATCAATATACTGGGGGTGCATTCGGATCAGTACGTTTCATGACTGGAATGATCGGAGAATTACATACATTGGAGTCAGTTTCTACAACTACTCCTTGAGCCATGAGCTCGTCAATAATTTTGGATAAGGCTGCTACAGCCTCAGGTGGCAATCTGTACTGTCTGATTCGGGGTAACACTACACCTGGTTTGAGAGTCACACGATGGGGTGTGATTTGCATGTAACCTACATCAGTTGGACCTTGCGCCCATAAATGCTGCGGAACATTAGACAATCTGGAATCAAAATCTCGTAATACATAGTGACCCTTAAAGTCACGTAGGAACAGACGTATTCCCTCTGGGGAACAGCATATAACTGCACCTAACTCTTTCAGTGTCTTAATACCTAATAGATTTTCTGGACATGACTTAGTAAGTAACAGATCAGTAGTACGGGACAATGGACCTACTTCTAGAGTGACTGGCTTTGATATCTCGTTAACTATTGGTTTTCCTGAAAATCCAAGGGAAACATTTCTTGAGCCTGAGAGCGGAGCCCCTGGAACTTCGGCGTGACTAATTGTGGTCCTACTTGCCCCTGTATCGATCAAAAACTTTCTGTCTTTCCCTAATACTTGACTGTGAACATAGGGACCTTCTTGATCTACAGGTATCTCGATGAGAGGCAAACCTACCTCCCTCTCTAGGCTGTTTCATGAATACTGCTGGTACTCTGGATACTCAGACTGTGCATACTGGTACATCTGTGATGTGACATGCTGTGTTGCAGCAATAGGCTGCGGTACTGAAACTGTCTGTTGTGCATTCTGTAGCTGAGGAATCTGTGAAACTTGTTCTTGTCTAGGCGGACGTGGTCTTTCTTTAGTCTTACCGGTAGCTATGTTGTGTTTCAGAACTGCACACTCGTTTATAAAATGACCTGGCTGTTTACAATAATTGCAGTTCCCTCTAACGGGAGCTGCAGGATGACTGGCTTGATTCGGACCCCTCTTCTGACTGTCTTGAGGAACAGATTGTGCAACTAGCACTTTCATTTTCGTGTCTTTCATACGTTTTCTCTCGTGTTCTTGCTCTTCTCTGATTCTATTCTGGTGGTACTGAAGCATCTGGAGCATCTGGGACGGAGTATTTGCTTGCCAGGTGCTTTCGACTTTCAAAACTCGATTTTTAATTTGTGGGCTTGAATTCTCGACTAATTTGGTGACGAAAAGATGAGGGTATGACTCACTACTTGTCTTGAGACCACTATTAATACTGAAACATTTTTCAAATCTAGAATAAAAATCACTAATATCTTCATCTTGTTTCTGTTTACAGGCTGAGATTGCATCCCAGTCTTCTTTCCTAGTTGTTAATAATCTGGGTAAAACTTGAATCAATAATTCTGGTAATTCTTTACATTTATCTCCAAGACCGGTACCTGGTACTCGTGCCTTGTCTTCAGCTTCTAGAGCTGTCCAATCGATCTTTTTCTCTCCCACCTCCCATTCTTTTTCCTTTAACTTTTCATACACCCCTGCGGGTAACAGGACCTTTAACATTTTAATGATATCTGGGTAAGTGTATTCTCCCATACGGAGCATGTCTTTTAATTCTCTATGGAACCCTGCTGGATCTTTGTCATGACAGGGAATTAATTTCTTCATTTCAAGAAGTTCCATCTTTGATATTGGAGTGTATACAAACACTCGTTGCATTTCGCCACCCGTCCCTCTGACTGGGTGGACTTCTCGTAACGGATTCTGTCGGTCTATATAGAATGATTTACTTTCTGTGGGTGAGACATGAACAAAATGCGGGTTCAGGAACGTTCTATACTTGTGACGCTGTTCTAGAATGACACTAATTAAATCAGTACCTAGACCTCTCCATCTATACTGGAGTAACTCGTTCAGGATATCATGTAACGGACCTGGATCAGAGTGTTGACCCTCATACAGAGTGATGAGGTGCTGGATCATATACATACCCCCCAGTCGTTGCTCGGCTGGGGGCAGTTTCAGAAACATTTGTGCCACTATTTCGTCTGGAAAAGTGGTAGAATCAGTAATCCATCGGACTGCTGATCGGGCTAGTTCTTGTTCATGCATGGTACTTAACTCACTATAACCGACTCGTGATTTCAGAATGTGATCGGTAGCTTGAAATACTTGTTCTAGAGAACCTTGTTCTGGTGCTGGATGATGAAAAACAGACTTGGGTTCTAGGCGTAAATGGCGATCTGGAAATCTGGATTTTCCTACATACGCTATTCTGGCGGGATTCTCGTTCTCTTCCTCTTCAGGATCAGAGATACTTTCTTTCTCGCTTACTTGTGCTGCTTTACGCTGGTCGTGTAACCTTACTATTTCTTTACGGATTTTCTTGTACATACTCTCCATGGCACTGACGGTCTTGTGCTTACCCTCGGCTATATTATCACTCCACCTTGTCAGGATTCTCATTTCGGCGGGATCTTTAGACGGGTAATCTTGTTCTCTTATTAGACAATTGATCAGGAACTTTAATATCATGAGCTGAATCTCGGCTTTCCTTTGAGACATAATCTCGCCAATACTTTCTGGATCATCCCCTGTACGGATGAAACGATATATTCTGTCTAGATCTTCTTTCATATTCGGTAAGGTGACTAGATACTCGGTCACTCTCCTTACACGTAAGGAATATAAAACCATAGTATATTCGCCTGGAACTGGATCATAGACACATTCGTTAAGGGCTTGCCTGATTTCTGTGACAGACTTATTACTTTTAGGAGTACGCTGTGATGCTTGAGCATGTAATTCGAGTGCTGATAAACGCTTGTGTGGCGGCGGGGTTTGAGGAGTAGCTCCTCCTGCGGCCCCTAAACTGGAGTCGTCTACTGAGGCTCTACGTCCTGGCAAAGTGGGAAGTGGAACTATAGGCTGGACCGGGGGTACCGTAACAGGTACTCCGGTGTCTGGAGGAACATGAATTACCTGGTTTACAGGGACTGGCGGAGCGCGAACAGGATTGGCATATTCGGGGACTGTGTCGTCCAAATAGGACGAAATAAAAATATCAGCTGCGGTCGGTTTGTGACGTAGCTTGGTCGGAACTAATGGTGGCGGGAAATTACTAGATGCCTCTGGGGTCGCTTTTGGCAAACCTTCGGCAAGAAGAGGATACATACCCTTAATAAGGGCATGCCTCTGTCTGTCTGACTGTTCGGCTTTGACTTGTTCACCTATCTCGATTAATTCTCTTTCTTGGGCTCGTTCCTGGGATTCTCTACTTAATTCTGACTTTCTGACTTCCTTTTCCGTTCTTCTATGCGCTTCCTTACGCCATAACTCGATGGCATCTTTCTGTGACTGTCTGGCTTTCTTTTTCCATAATGCTTCTTCTACTCGCATGATACATTCAGCATCCCATGTACCCGATACGGGCCATCTATACTTTTCTTCTAACTGTTTGGTATACTCTACCCATAAATCTAGATACATTATGGCGCTTATGCCATGTTTCTGATACATAAAATGACCTGGACTGTCCCTAGGCGGGACAGGAACTGCTTCCTCTAACAGACCCTTTCTAGTTTTTAACTGACGTAACTTGGAAAATATAGGCATGACTGAACTGTAATCTGGACACAATACAATACACAATAAAAAACACGAAATCACATCGCACTCATACCACAACAGTAAATTACATGAAGAACATTATAAATAACAGTTCGAACAGAATATTACCTGGAATACTGAGAACAGAAATAGAACAGATTTTCTCGAGAACGGAACAGACTAGAGTTACTGGATGCACTGCTGTAACAGTACGGAACATACCGGTCCCCAAAAAAAAAGGACGCATCAGGACCCGTATCCACCTAGGTGAACACTTCGTTTGTGAGTCTGGGCACCACCAACCCACGGACCAGGAGTCAATTTAGATTGGTCCTGTCTAGATACTACCCCAGCAATGGTACTCACCGGGCAGCACGGAACGGAAGGCCTCGGACTGGACTGGACTGCTACGACGACGGACGACGGACTTCGGACTTCAGTTACAGGTGGGCCTCCGGATACCTCGGACCTTGGACTCTCGGCTTGGGCTCTGGTCGGGACTCGCCGCGTTCCTCCACCGTCTCGTTCGGATGCTGGACCGCCTCCTCCGTCTCCTCCGTGGGCCTGAGGGATACTTGAGCAGAAATATCTGCCACTGCGCAGAAGAGTTCCGTCACGACTGCAGAGGGTCAGGGGGTCGGCGTGGCTTCACCGACGCGTGGGGAAAGGGCAAGTCCCTATTCGGGCGCCATTATGTGGTATATAAATAAATAATACCGGATCTATTTTTGGATGAATGAATGAATAACAGATAGCTCAATAAAATAAGAGTCAAGATTCGAGGTAGTAGGAGTTTCTGCAGGTTTATTACAGCATAAGGACAGGATCAGGACAACCTGCATAGGATGACCCAGCAGCTGCTGGGGCTAGGTCTGGGATGAGCGCGCTAACATTCAATAACAAAACACAGGCATATATACATAGCGCGAACACATAGTATTACATTGCAGTAGGCGTAGCAGTGGGTGGAGCAGAAGGCGTGACGCGTAGCAGTCGCGAAAGATAACAGTGAAAAGAGGTGTAACTGGGAGTATACATAGACATGTGATGCAAACGTAACAGAATATGTCATGAATGGGCGGAAACATAGGAGGGGGCTACCTAAGGAGCCGGGACCTCTAACATAATGGTGCGCGAAAACTGGCAATGACGTGTTACTAGGAGAAGCTGGGGGCTACGAACTCTGTGCTAGGAGCAGAGACTAGAGTCTGGAGGGTCGGAGCGACATGTACCTAAACCCTATCTGGTATCTGATGTTTAGGGAACATGTTGATATGAACTAGAAGTCATGAGGGGAGAGGCTAACTTGACTCTAAGACTGGACCATGCATTATTCTACATGTAGTGCGTGATGAAGAATACTAAATGACCATTAAATACAGTATTTCTCTAACATGGAGACGAGAAGGCTAGACAATGACGGAAACTATTGATGCAGTTCAGTAGCTTAGGAATGCAGAAGAGGAGGACTGAACTGATAACTGGAACTATAACATACTTTTGGCAGACTCAGAGGCAGAGCCAAGCTGTACCGGGCACTGCGAGGCAGGAAGTAAGTGAAGGGTCGAGGATACAGGTGGGGGCTGTATCACTCCTCAGCGAGGCTTTCAGGAGACAGGAGCTGAATCTGTGGTCCGGGCCCTTTTGAGGCCTGGAAACGGGGACTTTATAATGGAATAACGTGCACACTATGAAACGTGGCAACATAACTTTACCTAGGCCTGATATTCGTAGTATTCACGAGGATTGGAAAATGACATACTAGAGGTGGACACAACTGTAATTGCGTCATTAATCAGACATGGGGAATAACATATGCATATTGGTCATGCACACATAACATATGATGGATGAGGCGTAGGGACACAGAACATGGCAAAATTTACTTTTCCACAAGCCCACTCTGCCACCCCAGTTCAGACATGGCTATATGCAAATCAGTCTGACCCTGTGCCTCATGGGAACAGTCCAGCCCGAACTGCCAAGCCATGCCTTCCCTGGACTGGAAACAAGCTTCCGAGGACCGGTTTCTGGCATTACAGCCGTCCTCAGCCCGGCTTGCTTGAATCCAGTGGCAAAGTGAGCAAGGGACTCACGTCTGAGCATACCCTGCCACACTTATGGCGGCCAAAAGCGGTACAAAAGGGGGGTGGTGATGGACGGAGCATCTGAACAAATCAAACACTCACACCCAGTCAAAAGATCTGGGTTTAATCAATCACCGTTCTTTAGCCCACTCTGCCACCCCAGTTCAGACATGGCTATATGCAAATCAGTCTGACCCCGTGCCTCATGGGAACAGTCCAGCCCGAACTGCCAAGCCATGCCTTCCCTGGACTGGAAACAAGCTTCCGAGGACCGGTTTCTGGCATTACAGCCGTCTTCAGCCCGGCATGCTTGAATCCAGTGGCAAAGTGAGCAAGGGACTCACGTCTGAGCATACCCTGCCACACTTATGGCGGCCAAAAGCGGTACAAAAGGGGGGTGGTGATGGACGGAGCATGAACCAATAAAACACTCACACCCAGTCAAAAGATCTGGGTTTAATCCATCACCGTTCTTTAGCCCATTCTGCCACCCCAGTTCAGAAATGGCTATATGCAAATCAGTCTGACCCTGTGCCTCATGGGAACAGTCCAGCCGGAACTGCCAAGCCATGCCTTCCCTGGACTGGAAACAAGCGTCCGAGGACCGGTTTCTGGCATTACAGCCGTCTTCAGCCCGGCTTGCTTGAATCCAGTGGCAAAGTGAGCAAGGGACTCACGTCTGAGCATACCCTGCCACACTTATGGCGGCCAAAAGCGGTACAAAAGGGGGGTGGTGATGGACGGAGCATCTGAACCAATCAAACACTCACACCCAGTCAAAAGATCTGGGTTTAATCCATCACCGTTCTTTAGCCCAATCTGCCACCCCAGTTCAGACATGGCTATATGCAAATCAGTCTGACCCTGTGTCTCATGGGAACAGTCCAGCCCGAACTGCCAAGCCATGCCTTCCCTGGACTGGAAACAAGCTTCCGAGGACCGGTTTCTGGCATTACAGCCGTCTTCAGCCCGGCTTGCTTGAATCCAGTGGCAAAGTGAGCAAGGGACTCACGTCTGAGCATGCCCTGCCACACTTATGGCGGCCAAAAGCGGTACAAAAGGGGGGTGGTGATGGACGGAGCATCTGAACCAATCAAACACTCACACCCAGTCAAAAGATCTGGGTTTAATCCATCACCATTCTTTAGCCCACTCTGCCACCCCAGTTCAGACATGGCTATATGCAAATCAGTCTGACCCTGTGCCTCATGGGAACAGTCCAGCCCGAACTGCCAAGCCATGCCTTCCCTGGACGGGAACCAAGCTTCCGAGGACCGGTTTCTGGCATTACAGCCATCTTCAGCCCGGCTTGCTTGAATCCAGTGGCAAAGTGAGCAAGGGACTCACATCTGAGCATACCCTGCCACACTTATGGCGGCCAAAAGCGGTACAAAAGGGGGGTGGTGATGGACGGATCATCTGAACCAATCAAACACTCACACCCAGTCAAAAGATCTGGGTTTAATCCATCACCGTTCTTTAGCCCACTCTGCCACCCCAGTTCAGACATGGCTATATGCAAATCAGTCTGACCCTGTGCCTCATGGGAACAGTCCAGCCCGAACTGCCAAGCCATGCCTTCCCTGGACTGGAAACAAGCTTCCGAGGACCGGTTTCTGGCATTACAGCCGTCTTCAGCCCGGCTTGCTTGAATCCAGTGGCAAAGTGAGCAAGGGACTCACGTCTGAGCATACCTTGCCACACTTATGGCGGCCAAAAGCGGTACAAAAGGGGGGTGTGATGGACGGAGCATCTGAACCAATCAAACACTCACACCCAGTCAAAAGATCTGGGTTTAATCCATCACCGTTCTTTAGCCCACTCTGCCACCCCAGTTCAGACATGGCTACATGCAAATCAGTCTGACCCTGTGCCTCATGGGAACAGTCCAGCCCGAACTGCCAAGCCATGCCTTCCCTGTACTGGAAACAAGCTTCCGAGGACCGGTTTCTGGCATTACAGCCGTCTTCAGCCCGGTTTGCTTGAATCCAGTGGCAAAGTGAGCAAGGGACTCACGTCTGAGCATACCCTGCCACACTTATGGCGGCCAAAAGCGGTACAAAAGGAGGGTGGTGATGGACGGAGCATCTGAACCAATCAAACACTCACACCCAGTCAAAAGATCTGGGTTTAATCCATCACCGTTCTTTAGCCCACTCTGCCACCCCAGTTGAGACATGGCTATATGCAAATCAGTCTGACCCTGTGCCTCATGGGAACAGTCCAGCCCGAACTGCCAAGCCATGCCTTCCCTGGACTGGAAACAAGCTTCAGAGGACCGGTTTCTGGCATTACAGCCGTCTTCAGCCCGGCTTGCTTGAATCCAGTGGCAAAGTGAGCAAGGGACTCAAGTCTGAGCATACCCTGCCACACTTATGGCGGCCAAAAGCGGTACAAAAGGGGGGATGGTGATGGACGGAGCATCTGAACCAATCAAACACTCACACCCAGTCAAAAGATCTGGGTTTAATCCATCACCGTTCTTTAGCCCACTCTGCCACCCCAGTTCAGACATGGCTATATGCAAATCAGTCTGACCCTGTGCCTCATGGGTACAGTCCAGCCCGAACTGCCAAGCCATGCCTTCCCTGGACTGGAAACAAGCTTCCGAGGACCGGTTTCTGGTATTACAGCGGTCTTCAGCCCGGCTTGCTTGAATCCAGTGGCAAAGTCAGCAAGGGACTCACGTCTGAGCATGCCCTGCCACACTTATGGCGGCCGAAAGCGGTACAAAAGGGGGGTGGTGATGGATGGAGCATCTGAACCAATCAAACACTCACACCCAGTCAAAAGATCTGGGTTTAATCCATCACCGTTCTTTAGCCCACTCTGCCACCCCAGTTCAGACATGGCTATATGCAAATCAGTCTGACCCTGTGCCTCATGGGAACAGTCCAGCCCGAACTGCCAAGCCATGCCTTCCCTGGACTGGAAACAAGCTTCCGAGGACCGGTTTCTGGCATTACAGCCATCTTCAGCCCGGCTTGCTTGAATCCAGTGGCAAAGTGAGCAAGGGACTCACATCTGAGCATACCCTGCCAAACTTATGGCGGCCAAAAGCGGTACAAAAGGGAGGTGGTGATGGACGCAGCATCTGAACCAATCAAACACTCACACCCAGTCAAAAGATCTGGGTTTAATCCATCACCGTTCTTTAGCCCACTCTGCCACCCCAGTTCAGACATGGCTATATGCAAATCAGTCTGACCCTGTGCCTCATGGGAACAGTTCAGCCCGAACTGCCAAGCCATGCCTTCCCTGGACTGGAAACAAGCTTCCGAGGACCGGTATCTGGCATTACAGCTGTCTTCAGCCCGGCTTGCTTGAATCCAGTGGCAAAGTGAGCAAGGGACTCACGTCTGAGCATACCCTGCCACACTTATGGCGGCCAAAAGCGGTATAAAAGGGGGGTGGTGATGGACGGAGCATCTGAACCAATCAAACACTCACACCCAGTCAAAAGATCTGGGTTTAATCCATCACCGTTCTTTAGCCCACTCTGCCACCCCAGTTCAGACATGGCTATATGCAAATCAGTCTGACCCTGTGCCTCATGGGAACAGTCCAGCCCGAACTGCCAAGCCATGCCTTCCCTGGACTGGAAACAAGCTTCCGAGGACCGGTTTCTGGCATTACAGCCGTCTTCAGCCCGGCTTGCTTGAATCCAGTGGCAAAGTGAGCAAGGGACTCACGTCTGAGCATACCCTGCCACACTTATGGCGGCCAAAAGCGGTACAAAAGGGGGGTGGTGATGGACGGAGCATCTGAACCAATCAAACACTCACACCCAGTCAAAAGATCTGGGTTTAATCCATTACCGATCTTTAGCCCATTCTGCCACCCCAGTTCAGACATGGCTATATGCAAATCAGTCTGACCCTGTGCCTCATGGTAACAGTCCAGCCCGAACTGCCAAGCCATGCCTTCCCTGGACTGGAAACAAGCGTCCGAGGACCGGTTTCTGGCATTACAGCCGTCTTCAGCCCAGCTTGCTTGAACCCAGTGGCAAAGTGAGCCAGGGACTCACGTCTGAGCATACCCTGCCACACTTATGTCGGCCAAAAAAGGTACAAAAGGGGGGTGGTGATGGACGTAGCATCTGAACCAATCAAACACTCACACCCAGTCAAAAGATCTGGGTTTAATCCATCACCGTTCTTTAGCCCACTCTGCCACCCCAGTTCAGACATGGCTATATGCAAATCAGTCTGACCCTGTGTCTCATGGGAACAGTCCAGCCCGAACTGCCAAGCCATGCCTTCCCTGGACTGGAAACAAGCTTCTGAGGACCGGTTTCTGGCATTACAGCCGTCTTCAGCCCGGCTTGCTTGAATCCAGAGGCAAAGTGAGCAAGGGACTCACGTCTGAGCATGCCCTGCCACACTTATGGCGGCCAAAAGCGGTACAAAAGGGGGGTGGTGATAGACAGAGCATCTGAACCAATCAAACATTCACACCCAGTCAAAAGATCTGGGTTTAATCCATCACCGTTCTTTAGCCCACTCTGCCACCCCAGTTCAGACATGGCTATATGCAAATCAGTCTGACCCTGTGCCTCATGGGAACAGTCCAGCCCGAACTGCCAAGCCATGCCTTCCCTGGACGGGAAACAATCTTCCGAGGACAGGTTTCTGGCATTACATCCATCTTCAGCCCGGCTTGCTTGAATCCAGTGGCAAAGTGAGCAAGGGACTCACATCTGAGCATACCCTGCCACACTTATGGCGGCCAAAAGCAGTACAAAAGGGGGGTGGTGATGGACGGAGCATCTGAACCAATCAAACACTCACACCCAGTCAAAAGATCTGGGTTTAATCCATCACCGTTCTTTAGTCCACTCTGCCACCCCAGTTCAGACATGGCTATATGCAAATCAGTCTGACCCTGTGCCTCATGGGAACAGTCCAGCCGAACTGCCAAGCCATGCCTTCCCTGGACTGGAAACAAGCTTCCCAGGACCGGTTTCTGGCATTACAGCCGCCTTCAGCCCGGCTTGCTTGAATCCAGCGGCAAAGTGAGCAAGGGACTCACGTCTGAGCATACCCTGCCACACTTATGGCGGCCAAAAGCGGTACAAAAGGGGGGTGGTGATGGACGGAGCATCTGAACCAATCAAACACTCACACCCAGTCAAAAGATCTGGGTTTAATCCATCACCGTTCTTTAGCCCACTCTGCCACCCCAGTTCAGACATGGCTATTTGTAAATCAGTCTGACCCTGTGCCTCATGGGAACAGTCCAGCCCGAACTGCCAAGCCATGCCTTCCCTGGACTGGAAACAAGCTTCCGAGGACCGGTTTCTGGCAGTACAGCCGTCTTAAGCCCGGCTTGCTTGAATCCAGTGGCAAAGTGAGCAAGGGACTCACGTCTGAGCATACCCTGCCACACTTATGGCGGCCAAAAGCGGTACAAAAGGGGGGTGGTGATGGACGGAGCATCTGAACCAATCAAACACTCACACCCAGTCAAAAGATCTGGGTTTAATCAATCACCGTTCTTTAGCCCACTCTGCCACCCCAGTTCAGACATGGCTATATGCAAATCAGTCTGACCCTGTGCCTCATGGGAACAGTCCAGCCCGAACTGCCAAGCCATGCCTTCCCTGGACTGGAAACAAGCTTCCGAGGACCGGTTTCTGGCATTACAGCCGTCTTCAGCCCGGCTTGCTTGAATCCAGTGGCAAAGTGAGCAAGGGACTCACGTCTGAGCATGCCCTGCCACACTTATGGCGGCTAAAAGCGGTACAAAAGGGGGGTGGTGATGGACGGAGCATCTGAACCAATCAAACACTCACACCCAGTCAAAAGATCTGGGTTTAATCCATCACCGTACTTTAGCCCACTCTGCCACCCCAGTTCAGACATGGCTATATGCAAATCAGTCTGACCCTGTGCCTCATGGGAACAGTCCAGCCCGAACTGCCAAGCCATGCCTTCCCTGGACGGGAACCAAGCTTCCGAGGACCGGTTTCTGGCATTACAGCCATCTTCAGCCCGGCTTGCTTGAATCCAGTGGCAAAGTGAGCAAGAGACTCACATCTGAGCATACCCTGCCACACTTATGGCGGCCAAAAGCGGTACAAAAGGGGGGTGGTAATGGACGGATCATCTGAACCAATCAAACGCTCACACCCAGTCAAAAGATCTGGGTTTAATCCATCACCGTTCTTTAGCCCACTCTGCCACCCCAGTTCAGACATGGCTATATGCAAATCAGTCTGACCCTGTGCCTCATGGGAACAGTCCAGCCCGAACTGCCAAGCCATGCCTTCCCTGGACTGGAAACAAGCTTCCGAGGACCGGTTTCTGGCATTACAGCCGTCTTCAGCCCGGCTTGCTTGAATCCAGTGGCAAAGTGAGCAAGGGACTCACGTCTGAGCATACCCTGCCACACTTATGGCGGCCAAAAGCGGTACAAAAGGGGGGTGTGATGGACGGAGCATCTGAACCAATCAAACACTCACACCCAGTCAAAAGATCTGGGTTTAATCCATCACCGTTCTTTAGCCCACTCTGCCACCCCAGTTCAGACATGGCTACATGCAAATCAGTCTGACCCTGTGCCTCATGGGAACAGTCCAGCCCGAACTGCCAAGCCATGCCTTCCCTGGACTGGAAACAAGCTTCCGAGGACCGGTTTCTGGCATTACAGCCGTCTTCAGCCCGGTTTTCTTGAATCCAGTGCCAAAGTGAGCAAGGGACTCACGTCTGAGCATACCCTGCCACACTTATGGCGGCCAAAAGCGGTACAAAAGGGGGGTGGTGATGGACGGAGCATCTGAACCAATCAAACACTCACACCCAGTCAAAAGATCTGGGTTTAATCCATCACTATCTTTAGCCCACTCTGCCACCCCAGTTCAGACATGGCTATATACAAATCAGTCTGACCCTGTGCCTCATGGGAACAGTCCAGCCCGAACTGCCAAGCCATGCCTTCCCTGGACTGGAAACAAGCTTCCGAGGACCGGTTTCTGGCATTACAGCCGTCTTCAGCCCGGCTTGCTTGAATCCAGTGGCAAAGTGAGCAAGGGACTCACGTCTGAGCATGCCCTGCCACACTATTGGCGGCCAAAAGCGGTACAAAAGGGGGGTGGTGATGGACGGAGCATCTGAACCAATCAAACACTCACACCCAGTCAAAAGATCTGGGTTTAATCCATCACCGTTCTTTAGCCCACTCTGCCACCCCAGTTCAGACATGGCTATATGCAAATCAGTCTGACCCTGTGCCTCATGGGAACAGTCCAGCCCGAACTGCCAAGCCATGCCTTCCCTGGACTGGAAACTAGCTTCCGAGGACCGGTTTCTGGCATTACAGCCATCTTCAGCCCGGCTTGCTTGAATCCAGTGGCAAAGTGAGCAAGGGACTCACATCTGAGCATACCCTGCCACACTTATGGCGGCCAAAAGCGGTACAAAAGGGGGGTGGTGATGGACGCAGCATCTGAACCAATCAAACACTCACACCCAGTCAAAAGATCTGGGTTTAATCCATCACCGTTCTTTAGCCCACTCTGCCACCCCAGTTCAGACATGGCTATATGCAAATCAGTCTGACCCTGTGCCTCATGGGAACAGTTCAGCCCGAACTGCCAAGCCATGCCTTCCCTGGACTGGAAACAGGCTTCCGAGGACCAGTTTCTGGCATTACAGCCGTCTTCAGCCCGGCTTGCTTGAATCCAGTGGCAAAGTGAGCAAGGGTCTCACGTCTGAGAATACCCTGCCACACTTATGGTGGCCAAAAGCGGTACAAAAGGGGGGTGGTGATGGACGGAGCATCTGAACCAATCAAACACTCACACCCAGTCAAAAGATCTGGGTTTAATCAATCACCGTTCTTTAGCCCACTCTGCCACCCCAGTTCAGACATGGCTATATGCAAATCAGTCTGACCGTGTGCCTCATGGGAACAGTCCAGCCCGAACTGCCAAGCCATACCTTCCCTGGACTGGAAACAAGCTTCCGAGGACCGGTTTCTGGCATTACAGCCGTCTTCAGCCCGGCTTGCTTGAATCCAGTGGCAAAGTGAGCAAGGGACTCACGTCTGAGCATACCCTGCCACACTTATGGCGGCCAAAAGCGGTACAAAAGGGGGGTGGTGATGGACGGAGCATCTGAACCAATCAAACACTCACACCCAGTCAAAAGATCTGGGTTAAATCCATCACCGTTCTTTAGCCCACTCTGCCACCCCAGTTCAGACATGGCTACATGCAAATCAGTCTGACCCTGTGCCTCATGGGAACAGTCCAGCCCGAACTGCCAAGCCATGCTTTCCCTGGACTGGAAACAAGCTTCCGAGGACCGGTTTCTGGCATTACAGCCATCTTCAGCCCGGCTTGCTTGAATCCAGTGGCAAAGTGAGCAAGGGACTCACATCTGAGCATACCCTGCCACACTTATGGCGGCCAAGAGTGGTGCAAAAGGGGGGTGGTGATGGACGGAGCATCTGAACCAATCAAACACTCACACCCAGTCAAAAGATCTGGGTTTAATCCATCACCGTTCTTTAGCCCACTCTGCCACCCCAGTTCAGACATGGATATATGCAAATCAGTCTGACCCTGTGCCTCATGGGAACAGTCCAGCCCGAACTGCCAAGCCATGCCTTCCCTGGACTGGAAACAAGCTTCCGAGGACCGGTTTCTGGCATTACAGCCGTCTTCAGCCCGGTTTGCTTGAATCCAGTGGCAAAGTGAGCAAGGGACTCACGTCTGAGCATACCCTGCCACACTTATGGCGGCCAAAAGCGGTACAAAAGGGGGGTGGTGATGGACGGAGCATCTGAACCAATCAAACACTCATACCCAGTCAAAAGATCTGGGTTTATTCCATCACCGTTCTTTAGCCCACTCTGCCACCCCAGTTCAGACATGGCTATATCAAATCAGTCTGACCCTGTGCCTCATGGGAACAGTCCAGCCCGAACTGCCAAGCCATGCCTTCCCTGGACTGGTAACAAGCTTCCGAGGACCGGTTTCTGGCATTACAGCCGTCTTCAGCCCGGCTTGCTTGAATCCAGTGACAAAGTGAGCAAGGGACTCACGTTTGAGCATACCCTGCCACACTTATGGCGGCCAAAAGCGGTACAAAAGGGGGGTGGTGATGGACGGAGCATCTGAACCAATCAAACACTCACACCCAGTCAAAAGATCTGGGTTTAATCCATCCCCGTTCTTTAGCCCACTCTGCCACCCCAGTTCAGACATGGCTATATGCAAATCAGTCTGACCCTGTGCCTCATGGGAACAGTCCAGCCAGAACTGCCAAGCCATGCCTTCCCTGGACTGGAAACAAGCTTTCGAGGACTGGTTTCTGGCATTACAGCCGTCTTCAGCCCGGCTTGCTTGAATCCAGTGGCAAAGTGAGCAAGGGACTCACATCTGAGCATACCCTGCCACACTTATGGCGGCCAAAAGCGGTACAAAAGGGGGGTGGTGATGGACGGATCATCTGAACCAATCAAACACTCACACCCAGTCAAAAGATCTGGGTTTAATCCATCACCGTTCTTTAGCCCACTCTGCCACCCCAGTTCAGACATGGCTATATGCAAATCAGTCTGACCCTGTGCCTCATGGGAACAGTCCAGCCCGAACTGCCAAGCCATGCCTTCCCTGGACTGGAAACAAGCTTCCGAGGACCGGTTTCTGGCATTACAGCCGTCTTCAGCCCGGCTTGCTTGAATCCAGTGGCAAAGTGAGCAAGGGACTCACGTCTGAGCATACCCTGCCACACTTATGGCGGCCAAAAGCGGTACAAAAGGGGGGTGTGATGGACGGAGCATCTGAACCAATCACACACTCACACCCTGTCAAAAGATCTGGGTTTAATCCATCACCGTTCTTTAGCCCACTCTGCCACCCCAGTTCAGACATGGCTATATGCAAATCAGTCTGACCGTGTGCCTCATGGGAACAGTCCAGCCCGAACTTCCAAGCCATACCTTCCCTGGACTGGAAACAAGCTTCCGAGGACCGGTTTCTGGCATTACAGCCGTCTTCAGCCCGGCTTGCTTGAATCCAGTGGCAAAGTGAGCAAGGGACTCACGTCTGAGCATACCCTGCCACACTTATGGCGGCCAAAAGCGGTACAAAAGGGGGGTGGTGATGGACGGAGCATCTGAACCAATCAAACACTCACACCCAGTCAAAAGATCTGGGTTAAATCCATCACCGTTCTTTAGCCCACTCTGCCACCCCAGTTCAGACATGGCTACATGCAAATCAGTCTGACCCTGTGCCTCATGGGAACAGTCCAGCCCGAACTGCCAAGCCATGCTTTCCCTGGACTGGAAACAAGCTTCCGAGGACCGGTTTCTGGCATTACAGCCATCTTCAGCCCGGCTTGCTTGAATCCAGTGGCAAAGTGAGCAAGGGACTCACATCTGAGCATACCCTGCCACACTTATGGCGGCCAAAAGCGGTACAAAAGGGGGGTGGTGATGGACAGAGCATCTGAACCAATCAAACACTCACACCCAGTCAAAAGATCTGGGTTTAATCCATCACCGTTCTTTAGCCCACTCTGCCACCCCAGTTCAGACATGGATATATGCAAATCAGTCTGACCCTGTGCCTCATGGGAACAGTCCAGCCCGAACTGCCAAGCCATGCCTTCCCTGGACTGGAAACAAGCTTCCGAGGACCGGTTTCTGGCATTACAGCCGTCTTCAGCCCGGCTTGCTTGAATCCAGTGGCAAAGTGAGCAAGGGACTCACGTCTGAGCATACCCTGCCACACTTATGGCAGCCAAAAGCGGTACAAAAGGGGGGTGGTGATGGACGGAGCATCTGAACCAATCAAACACTCACACCCAGTCAAAAGATCTGGGTTTATTCCATCACCGTTCTTTAGCCCACTCTGCCACCCCAGTTCAGACATGGCTATATGCAAATCAGTCTGACCCTATGCCTCATGGAAACAGTCCAGCCCGAACTGCCAAGCCATGCCTTCCCTGGACTGGAAACAAGCTTCCGAGGACCGGTTTCTGGCATTACAGCCGTCTTCAGCCCGACTTGCTTGAATCCAGTGGCAAAGTTAGCAAGGGACTCACGTCTGAGCATACCCTGCCACACTTATGGCGGCCAAAAGCGGTACAAAAGGGGGGTGGTGATGGACGGAGCATCTGAACCAATCAAACACTCACACCCAGTCAAAAGATCAGGGTTTAATCCATCACCGTTCTTTAGCCCACTCTGCCACCCCAGTTCAGACATGGCTATATGCAAATCAGTCTGACCGTGTGCCTCATGGGGACAGTCCAGCCCGAACTTCCAAGCCATACCTTCCCTGGACTGGAAACAAGCTTCCGAGGACCGGTTTCTGGCATTACAGCCGTCTTCAGCCCGGCTTGCTTGAATCCAGTGGCAAAGTGAGCAAGGGACTCACGTCTGAGCATACCCTGCCACACTTATGGCGGCCAAAAGCGGTACAAAAGGGGGGTGGTGATGGACGGAGCATCTGAACCAATCAAACACTCACACCCAGTCAAAAGATCTGGGTTAAATCCATCACCGTTCTTTAGCCCACTCTGCCACCCCAGTTCAGACATGGCTACATGCAAATCAGTCTGACCCTGTGCCTCATGGGAACAGTCCAGCCCGAACTGCCAAGCCATGCTTTCCCTGGACTGGAAACAAGCTTCCGAGGACCGGTTTCTGGCATTACAGCCATCTTCAGCCCGGCTTGCTTGAATCCAGTGGCAAAATGAGCAAGGGACTCACATCTGAGCATACCCTGCCACACTTATGGCGGCCAAAAGCGGTACAAAAGGGGGGTGGTGATGGACGCAGCATCTGAACCAATCAAACACTCACACCCAGTCAAAAGATCTGGGTTTAATCCATCACCGTTCTTTAGCCCACTCTGCCACCCCAGTTCAGACATGGATATATGCAAATCAGTCTGACCCTGTGCCTCATGGGAACAGTCCAGCCCGAACTGCCAAGCCATGCCTTCCCTAGACTGGAAACAAGCTTCCCAGGACCGGTTTCTGGCATTACAGCCGTCTTCAGCCCGGCTTGCTTGAATCCAGTGGCAAAGTGAGCAAGGGACTCACGTCTGAGCATACCCTGCCACACTTATGGCGGCCAAAAGCGGTACAAAAGGGGGGTGGTGATGGACGGAGCATCTGAACCAATCAAACACTCACACCCAGTCAAAAGATCTGGGTTTATTCCATCACCGTTCTTTAGCCCACTCTGCCACCCCAGTTCAGACATGGCTATATGCAAATCAGTCTGACCCTATGCCTCATGGAAACAGTCCAGCACGAACTGCCAAGCCATGCCTTCCCTGGACTGGAAACAAGCTTCCGAGGACCGGTTTCTGGCATTACAGCCGTCTTCAGCCCGACTTGCTTGAATCCAGTGGCAAAGTTAGCAAGGGACTCACGTCTGAGCATACCCTGCCACACTTATGGCGGCCAAAAGCGGTACAAAAGGGGGGTGGTGATGGACGGAGCATCTGAACCAATCAAACACTCACACCCAGTCAAAAGATCAGGGTTTAATCCATCACCGTTCTTTAGCCCACTCTGCCACCGCAGTTCAGACATGGCTATATGCAAATCAGTCTGACCCTGTGCCTCATGGGAACAGTCCAGCCCGAACTGCCAAGCCATGCCTTCCCTGGACTGGAAACAAGCTTCCGAGGACCGGTTTCTGGCATTACAGCCGTCTTCAGCCCGGCTTGCTTGAATCCAGTGACAAAGTGAGCAAGGGACTCACGTTTGAGCATACCCTGCCACACTTATGGCGGCCAAAAGTGGTACGAAAGGGGGGTGGTGATGGACGGAGCATCTGAACCAATCAAACACTCACACCCAGTCAAAAGATCTGGGTTTAATCCATCACCGTTCTTTAGCCCACTCTGCCACCCCATTTCAGACATGGCTATATGCAAATCAGTCTGACCCTGTGTCTCATGGGAACAGTCCAGCCCGAACTGCCATGCCATGCCTTCCCTGGACGGGAAACAAGCTTCCGAGGACCGGTTTCTGGCATTACAGCCGTCTTCAGCCCGGCTTGCTTGAATCCAGTGGCAAAGTGAGCAAGGGACTCACGTCTGAGCATGCCCTGCCACACTTATGGCGGCCAAAAGCGGTACAAAAGGGGGGTGGTGATGGACAGAGCATCTGAACCAATCAAACATTCACACCCAGTCAAAAGATCTGGGTTTAATCCATCACCGTTCTTTAGCCCACTCTGCCACCCCAGTTCAGACATGGCTATATGCAAATCAGTCTGACCCTGTGCCTCATGGGAACAGTCCAGCCCGAACTGCCAAGCCATGCCTTCCCTGGACGGGAAACAATCTTCCGAGGACCGGTTTCTGGCATTACAGCCATCTTCAGCCCGGCTTGCTTGAATCCAGTGGCAAAGTGAGCAAGGGACTCACATCTGAGCATACCCTGCCACACTTATGGCGGCCAAAAGCAGTACAAAAGGGGGGTGGTGATGGACGGAGCATCTGAACCAATCAAACACTCACACCCAGTCAAAAGATCTGGGTTTAATCCATCACCGTTCTTTAGCCCACTCTGCCACCCCAGTTCAGACATGGCTATATGCAAATCAGTCTGACCCTGTGCCTCATGGGAACAGTCCAGCCGAACTGCCAAGCCATGCCTTCCCTGGACTGGAAACAAGCTTCCCAGGACCGGTTTCTGGCATTACAGCCGCCTTCAGCCCGCCTTGCTTGAATCCAGCGGCAAAGTGAGCAAGGGACTCACGTCTGAGCATACCCTGCCACACTTATGGCGGCCAAAAGCGGTACAAAAGGGGGGTGGTGATGGACGGAGCATCTGAACCAATAAAACACTCACACCCAGTCAAAAGATCTGGGTTTAATCCATCACCGTTCTTTAGCCCACTCTGCCACCCCAGTTGAGACATGGCTATATGTAAATCAGTCTGACCCTGTGCCTCATGGGAACAGTCCAGCCCGAACTGCCAAGCCATGCCTTCCCAGGACTGGAAAAAAGCTTCCGAGGACCGGTTTCTGGCATTACAGCCGTCTTCAGCCCGGCTTGCTTGAATCCAGTGGCAAAGTGAGCAAGGGACTCACGTCTGAGCATACCCTGCCACACTTATGGCGGCCAAAAGCGGTACAAAAGGGGGGTGGTGATGGACGGAGCATCTGAACCAATCAAACACTCACACCCAGTCAAAAGATCTGGGTTTATTCCATCACCGTTCTTTAGCCCACTCTGCCACCCCAGTTCAGACATGGCTATATGCAAATCAGTCTGACCCTGTGCCTCATGGGAACAGTCCAGCCCGAACTGCCAAGCCATGCCTTCCCTGGACTGGAAACAAGCTTCCGAGGACCGGTTTCTGGCATTACAGCCGTCTTCAGCCCGGCTTGCTTGAATCCTGTGGCAAAGTGAGCAAGGGACTCACGTCTGAGCATACCCTGCCACACTTATGGCGGCCAAAAGCGGTACAAAAGGGGGGTGGTGATGGACGGAGCATCTGAACCAATCAAACACTCACACCCAGTCAAAAGATCTGGGTTTAATCCATCACCGTTCTTTAGCCCACTCTGCCACCCCAGTTCAGACATGGCTATATGCAAATCAGTCTGACCCTGTGCCTCATGGGAACAGTCCAGCCCGAACTGCCAAGCCATGCCTTCCCTGGACTGGAAACAAGCTTCCGAGGACCGGTTTCTGGCATTACAGCCGTCTTCAGCCCGGCTTGCTTGAATCCATCGGCAAAGTGAGCAAGGGACTCACGTCTGAGCATACCCTGCCACACTTATGGCGGCCAAAAGCGGTACAAAAGGGGGGTGGTGATGGACGGAGCATCTGAACCAATCAAACACTCACACCCAGTCAAAAGATCTGGGTTTAATCCATTACCGATCTTTAGCCCATTCTGCCACCCCAGTTCAGACATGGCTATATGCAAATCAGTCTGACCCTGTGCCTCATGGTAACAGTCCAGCCCGAACTGCCAAGCCATGCCTTCCCTGGACTGGAAACAAGCGTCCGAGGACCGGTTTCTGGCATTACAGCTGTCTTCAGCCCGGCTTGCTTGAATCCAGTGGCAAAGTGAGCCAGGGACTCACGTCTGAGCATACCCTGCCACACTTATGGCGGCCAAAAAAGGTACAAAAGGGGGGTGGTGATGGACGTAGCATCTGAACCAATCAAACACTCACACCCAGTCAAAAGATCTGGGTTTAATCCATCACCGTTCTTTAGCCCACTCTGCCGCCCCAGTTCAGACATGGCTATATGCAAATCAGTCTGACCCTTTGTCTCATGGGAACAGTCCAGCCCGAACTGCCAAGCCATGCCTTCCCTGGACTGGAAACAAGCTTCCGAGGACCGGTTTCTGGCATTACAGCCGTCTTCAGGCCGGCTTGCTTGAATCCAGTGGCAAAGTGAGCAAGGGACTCACGTCTGAGCATGCCCTGCCACACTTATGGCGGCCAAAAGCGGTACAAAAGGGGGGGGTGATAGACAGAGCATCTGAACCAATCAAACATTCACACCCAGTCAAAAGATCTGGGTTTAATCCATCACCGTTCTTTAGCCCACTCTGCCACCCCAGTTCAGACATGGCTATATGCAAATCAGTCTGACCCTGTGCCTCATGGGAACAGTCCAGCCCGAACTGCCAAGCCATGCCTTCCCTGGACGGGAAACAATCTTCCGAGGACCGGTTTCTGGCATTACATCCATCTTCAGCCCGGCTTGCTTGAATCCAGTGGCAAAGTGAGCAAGGGACTCACATCTGAGCATACCCTGCCACACTTATGGCGGCCAAAAGCAGTACAAAAGGGGGGTGGTGATGGACGGAGCATCTGAACCAATCAAACACTCACACCCAGTCAAAAGATCTGGGTTTAATCCATCACCGTTCTTTAGTCCACTCTGCCACCCCAGTTCAGACATGGCTATATGCAAATCAGTCTGACCCTGTGCCTCATGGGAACAGTCCAGCCGAACTGCCAAGCCATGCCTTCCCTGGACTGGAAACAAGCTTCCCAGGACCGGTTTCTGGCATTACAGCCGCCTTCAGCCCGGCTTGCTTGAATCCAGTGGCAAAGTGAGCAAGGGACTCACGTCTGAGCATACCCTGCCACACTTATGGCGGCCAAAAGCGGTACAAAAGGGGGGTGGTGATGGACGGAGCATCTGAACCAATCAAACACTCACACCCAGTCAAAAGATCTGGGTTTAATCCATCACCGTTCTTTAGCCCACTCTGCCACCCCAGTTCAGACATGGCTATATGTAAATCAGTCTGACCCTGTGCCTCATGGGAACAGTCCAGCCCGAACTGCCAAGCCATGCCTTCCCTGGACTGGAAACAAGCTTCCGAGGACCGGTTTCTGACATTACAGCCGTCTTAAGCCCGGCTTGCTTGAATCCAGTGGCAAAGTGATCAAGGGACTCACGTCTGAGCATACCCTGCCACACTTATGGCGGCCAAAAGCGGTACAAAAGGGGGGTGGTGATGGACGGAGCATCTGAACCAATCAAACACTCACACCCAGTCAAAAGATCTGGGTTTAATCAATCACCGTTCTTTAGCCCACTCTGCCACCCCAGTTCAGACATGGCTATATGCAAATCAGTCTGACCCTGTGCCTCATGGGAACAGTCCAGCCCGAACTGCCAAGCCATGCCTTCCCTGGACTGGAAACAAGCTTCCGAGGACCGGTTTCTGGCATTACAGCCGTCCTCAGCCCGGCTTGCTTGAATCCAGTGGCAAAGTGAGCAAGGGACTCACGTCTGAGCATACCCTGCCACACTTATGGCGGCCAAAAGCGGTACAAAAGGGGGGTGGTGATGGACGGAGCATCTGAACAAATCAAACACTCACACCCAGTCAAAAGATCTGGGTTTAATCCATCACCGTTCTTTAGCCCACTCTGCCACCCCAGTTCAGACATGGCTATATGCAAATCAGTCTGACCCCGTGCCTCATGGGAACAGTCCAGCCCGAACTGCCAAGCCATGCCTTCCCTGGACTGGAAACAAGCTTCCGAGGACCGGTTTCTGGCATTACAGCCGTCTTCAGCCCGGCATGCTTGAATCCAGTGGCAAAGTGAGCAAGGGACTCACGTCTGAGCATACCCTGCCACACTTATGGCGGCCAAAAGCGGTACAAAAGGGGGGTGGTGATGGACGGAGCATGAACCAATAAAACACTCACACCCAGTCAAAAGATCTGGGTTTAATCCATCACCGTTCTTTAGCCCATTCTGCCACCCCAGTTCAGAAATGGCTATATGCAAATCAGTCTGACCCTGTGCCTCATGGGAACAGTCCAGCCGGAACTGCCAAGCCATGCCTTCCCTGGACTGCAAACAAGCGTCCGAGGACCGGTTTCTGGCATTACAGCCGTCTTCAGCCCGGCTTGCTTGAATCCAGTGGCAAAGTGAGCAAGGGACTCACGTCTGAGCATACCCTGCCACACTTATGGCGGCCAAAAGCGGTACAAAAGGGGGGTGGTGATGGACGGAGCATCTGAACCAATCAAACACTCACACCCAGTCAAAAGATCTGGGTTTAATCCATCACCGTTCTTTAGCCCAATCTGCCACCCCAGTTCAGACATGGCTATATGCAAATCAGTCTGACCCTGTGTCTCATGGGAACAGTCCAGCCCGAACTGCCAAGCCATGCCTTCCCTGGACTGGAAACAAGCTTCCGAGGACCGGTTTCTGGCATTACAGCCGTCTTCAGCCCGGCTTGCTTGAATCCAGTGGCAAAGTGAGCAAGGGACTCACGTCTGAGCATGCCCTGCCACACTTATGGCGGCCAAAAGCGGTACAAAAGGGGGGTGGTGATGGACGGAGCATCTGAACCAATCAAACACTCACACCCAGTCAAAAGATCTGGGTTTAATCCATCACCGTTCTTTAGCCCACTCTGCCACCCCAGTTCAGACATGGCTATATGCAAATCAGTCTGACCCTGTGCCTCATGGGAACAGTCCAGCCCGAACTGCCAAGCCATGCCTTCCCTGGACGGGAACCAAGCTTCCGAGGACCGGTTTCTGGCATTACAGCCATCTTCAGCCCGGCTTGCTTGAATCCAGTGGCAAAGTGAGCAAGGGACTCACATCTGAGCATACCCTGCCACACTTATGGCGGCCAAAAGCGGTACAAAAGGGGGGTGGTGATGGACGGATCATCTGAACCAATCAAACACTCACACCCAGTCAAAAGATCTGGGTTTAATCCATCACCGTTCTTTAGCCCACTCTGCCACCCCAGTTCAGACATGGCTATATGCAAATCAGTCTGACCCTGTGCCTCATGGGAACAGTCCAGCCCGAACTGCCAAGCCATGCCTTCCCTGGACTGGAAACAAGCTTCCGAGGACCGGTTTCTGGCATTACAGCCGTCTTCAGCCTGGCTTGCTTGAATCCAGTGGCAAAGTGAGCAAGGGACTCACGTCTGAGCATACCTTGCCACACTTATGGCGGCCAAAAGCGGTACAAAAGGGGGGTGTGATGGACGGAGCATCTGAACCAATCAAACACTCACACCCAGTCAAAAGATCTGGGTTTAATCCATCACCGTTCTTTAGCCCACTCTGCCACCCCAGTTCAGACATGGCTACATGCAAATCAGTCTGACCCTGTGCCTCATGGGAACAGTCCAGCCCGAACTGCCAAGCCATGCCTTCCCTGTACTGGAAACAAGCTTCCGAGGACCGGTTTCTGGCATTACAGCCGTCTTCAGCCCGGTTTGCTTGAATCCAGTGGCAAAGTGAGCAAGGGACTCACGTCTGAGCATACCCTGCCACACTTATGGCGGCCAAAAGCGGTACAAAAGGAGGGTGGTGATGGACGGAGCATCTGAACCAATCAAACACTCACACCCAGTCAAAAGATCTGGGTTTAATCCATCACCGTTCTTTAGCCCACTCTGCCACCCCAGTTGAGACATGGCTATATGCAAATCAGTCTGACCCTGTGCCTCATGGGAACAGTCCAGCCCGAACTGCCAAGCCATGCCTTCCCTGGACTGGAAACAAGCTTCCGAGGACCGGTTTCTGGCATTACAGCCGTCTTCAGCCCGGCTTGCTTGAATCCAGTGGCAAAGTGAGCAAGGGACTCAAGTCTGAGCATACCCTGCCACACTTATGGCGGCCAAAAGCGGTACAAAAGGGGGGATGGTGATGGACGGAGCATCTGAACCAATCAAACACTCACACCCAGTCAAAAGATCTGGGTTTAATCCATCACCGTTCTTTAGCCCATTCTGCCACCCCAGTTCAGACATGGCTATATGCAAATCAGTCTGACCCTGTGCCTCATGGGAACAGTCCAGCCCGAACTGCCAAGCCATGCCTTCCCTGGACTGGAAACAAGCGTCCGAGGACCGGTTTCTGACATTACAACCGTCTTCAGCCCGGCTTGCTTGAATCCAGTGGCAAAGTGAGCAAGGGACTCATGTCTGAGCATACCCTGCCACACTTATGGCGGCCAAAAGCGTTACAAAAGGGGGGTGGTGATGGACGGAGCATCTGAACCAATAAAACACTCACACCCAGTCAAAAGATCTGGGTTTAATCCATCACCGTTCTTTAGCCCACTCTGCCACCCCAGTTCAGACATGGCTATATGCAAATCAGTCTGACCCTGTGCCTCATGGAAACAGTCCAGCACGAACTGCCAAGCCATGCCTTCCCTGGACTGGAAACAAGCTTCCGAGGACCGGTTTCTGGCATTACAGCGGTCTTCAGCCCGGCTTGCTTGAATCCAGTGGCAAAGTCAGCAAGGGACTCACGTCTGAGCATGCCCTGCCACACTTATGGCGGCCGAAAGCGGTACAAAAGGGGGGTGGTGATGGATGGAGCATCTGAACCAATCAAACACTCACACCCAGTCAAAAGATCTGGGTTTAATCCATCACCGTTCTTTAGCCCACTCTGCCACCCCAGTTCAGACATGGCTATATGCAAATCAGTCTGACCCTGTGCCTCATGGGAACAGTCCAGCCCGAACTGCCAAGCCATGCCTTCCCTGGACTGGAAACAAGCTTCCGAGGACCGGTTTCTGGCATTACAGCCATCTTCAGCCCGGCTTGCTTGAATCCAGTGGCAAAGTGAGCAAGGGACTCACATCTGAGCATACCCTGCCAAACTTATGGCGGCCAAAAGCGGTACAAAAGGGAGGTGGTGATGGACGCAGCATCTGAACCAATCAAACACTCACACCCAGTCAAAAGATCTGGGTTTAATCCATCACCGTTCTTTAGCCCACTCTGCCACCCCAGTTCAGACATGGCTATATGCAAATCAGTCTGACCCTGTGCCTCATGGGAACAGTTCAGCCCGAACTGCCAAGCCATGCCTTCCCTGGACTGGAAACAAGCTTCCGAGGACCGGTTTCTGGCATTACAGCTGTCTTCAGCCCGGCTTGCTTGAATCCAGTGGCAAAGTGAGCAAGGGACTCACGTCTGAGCATACCCTGCCACACTTATGGCGGCCAAAAGCGGTACAAAAGGGGGGTGGTGATGGACGGAGCATCTGAACCAATCAAACACTCACACCCAGTCAAAAGATCTGGGTTTAATCCATCACCGTTCTTTAGCCCACTCTGCCACCCCAGTTCAGACATGGCTATATGCAAATCAGTCTGACCCTGTGCCTCATGGGAACAGTCCAGCCCGAACTGCCAAGCCATGCCTTCCCTGGACGGGAAACAATCTTCCGAGGACCGGTTTCTGGCATTACAGCCATCTTCAGCCCGGCTTGCTTGAATCCAGTGGCAAAGTGAGCAAGGGACTCACATCTGAGCATACCCTGCCACACTTATGGCGGCCAAAAGCAGTACAAAAGGGGGGTGGTGATGGACGGAGCATCTGAACCAATCAAACACTCACACCCAGTCAAAAGATCTGGGTTTAATCCATCACCGTTCTTTAGCCCACTCTGCCACCCCAGTTCAGACATGGCTATATGCAAATCAGTCTGACCCTGTGCCTCATGGGAACAGTCCAGCCGAACTGCCAAGCCATGCCTTCCCTGGACTGGAAACAAGCTTCCCAGGACCGGTTTCTGGCATTACAGCCGCCTTCAGCCCGGCTTGCTTGAATCCAGCGGCAAAGTGAGCAAGGGACTCACGTCTGAGCATACCCTGCCACACTTATGGCGGCCAAAAGCGGTACAAAAGGGGGGTGGTGATGGACGGAGCATCTGAACCAATAAAACACTCACACCCAGTCAAAAGATCCTGGTTTAATCCATCACCGTTCTTTAGCCCACTCTGCCACCCCAGTTGAGACATGGCTATATGTAAATCAGTCTGACCCTGTGCCTCATGGGAACAGTCCAGCCCGAACTGCCAAGCCATGCCTTCCCAGGACTGGAAAAAAGCTTCCGAGGACCGGTTTCTGGCATTACAGCCGTCTTCAGCCCGGCTTGCTTGAATCCAGTGGCAAAGTGAGCAAGGGACTCACGTCTGAGCATACCCTGCCACACTTATGGCGGCCAAAAGCGGTACAAAAGGGGGGTGGTGATGGACGGAGCATCTGAACCAATCAAACACTCACACCCAGTCAAAAGATCTGGGTTTATTCCATCACCGTTCTTTAGCCCACTCTGCCACCCCAGTTCAGACATGGCTATATGCAAATCAGTCTGACCCTGTGCCTCATGGGAACAGTCCAGCCCGAACTGCCAAGCCATGCCTTCCCTGGACTGGAAACAAGCTTCCGAGGACCGGTTTCTGGCATTACAGCCGTCTTCAGCCCGACTTGCTTGAATCCAGTGGCAAAGTGAGCAAGGGACTCACGTCTGAGCATACCCTGCCACACTTATGGTGGCCAAAAGCGGTACAAAAGGGGGGTGGTGATGGACGGAGCATCTGAACCAATCAAACACTCACACCCAGTCAAAAGATCTGGGTTTAATCCATTACCGATCTTTAGCCCATTCTGCCACCCCAGTTCAGACATGGCTATATGCAAATCAGTCTGACCCTGTGCCTCATGGTAACAGTCCAGCCCGAACTGCCAAGCCATGCCTTCCCTGGACTGGAAACAAGCGTCCGAGGACCGGTTTCTGGCATTACAGCCGTCTTCAGCCCGGCTTGCTTGAATCCAGTGGCAAAGTGAGCCAGGGACTCACGTCTGAGCATACCCTGCCACACTTATGGCGGCCAAAAAAGGTACAAAAGGGGGGTGGTGATGGACGTAGCATCTGAACCAATCAAACACTCACTCCCAGTCAAAAGATCTGGGTTTAATCCATCACCGTTCTTTAGCCCACTCTGCCACCCCAGTTCAGACATGGCTATATGCAAATCAGTCTGACCCTGTGTCTCATGGGAACAGTCCAGCCCGAACTGCCAAGCCATGCCTTCCCTGGACTGGAAACAAGCTTCCGAGGACCGGTTTCTGGCATTACAGCCGTCTTCAGCCCGGCTTGCTTGAATCCAGTGGCAAAGTGAGCAAGGGACTCACGTCTGAGCATGCCCTGCCACACTTATGGCGGCCAAAAGCGGTACAAAAGGGGGGTGGTGATAGACAGAGCATCTGAACCAATCAAACATTCACACCCAGTCAAAAGATCTGGGTTTAATCCATCACCGTTCTTTAGCCCACTCTGCCACCCCAGTTCAGACATGGCTATATGCAAATCAGTCTGACCCTGTGCCTCATGGGAACAGTCCAGCCCGAACTGCCAAGCCATGCCTTCCCTGGACGGGAAACAATCTTCCGAGGACCGGTTTCTGGCATTACATCCATCTTCAGCCCGGCTTGCTTGAATCCAGTGGCAAAGTGAGCAAGGGACTCACATCTGAGCATACCCTGCCACACTTATGGCGGCCAAAAGCAGTACAAAAGGGGGGTGGTGATGGACGGAGCATCTGAACCAATCAAACACTCACACCCAGTCAAAAGATCTGGGTTTAATCCATCACCGTTCTTTAGTCCACTCTGCCACCCCAGTTCAGACATGGCTATATGCAAATCAGTCTGACCCTGTGCCTCATGGGAACAGTCCAGCCGAACTGCCAAGCCATGCCTTCCCTGGACTGGAAACAAGCTTCCCAGGACCGGTTTCTGGCATTACAGCCGCCTTCAGCCCGGCTTGCTTGAATCCAGCGGCAAAGTGAGCAAGGGACTCACGTCTGAGCATACCCTGCCACACTTATGGCGGGCAAAAGCGGTACAAAAGGGGGGTGGTGATGGACGGAGCATCTGAACCAATCAAACACTCACACCCAGTCAAAAGATCTGGGTTTAATCCATCACCGTTCTTTAGCCCACTCTGCCACCCCAGTTCAGACATGGCTATATGTAAATCAGTCTGACCCTGTGCCTCATGGGAACAGTCCAGCCCGAACTGCCAAGCCATGCCTTCCCTGGACTGGAAACAAGCTTCCGAGGACCGGTTTCTGGCATTACAGCCGTCTTAAGCCCGGCTTGCTTGAATCCAGTGGCAAAGTGATTAAGGGACTCACGTCTGAGCATACCCTGCCACACTTATGGCGGCCAAAAGCGGTACAAAAGGGGGGTGGTGATGGACGGAGCATCTGAACCAATCAAACACTCACACCCAGTCAATAGATCTGGGTTTAATCAATCACCGTTCTTTAGCCCACTCTGCCACCCCAGTTCAGACATGGCTATATGCAAATCAGTCTGACCCTGTGCCTCATGGGAACAGTCCAGCCCGAACTGCCAAGCCATGCCTTCCCTGGACTGGAAACAAGCTTCCGAGGACCGGTTTCTGGCATTACAGCCGTCCTCAGCCCGGCTTGCTTGAATCCAGTAGCAAAGTGAGCAAGGGACTCACGTCTGAGCATACCCTGCCACACTTATGGCGGCCAAAAGCGGTACAAAAGGGGGGTGGTGATGGACGGAGCATCTGAACAAATCAAACACTCACACCCAGTCAAAAGATCTGGGTTTAATCCATCACCGTTCTTTAGCCCACTCTGCCACCCCAGTTCAGACATGGCTATATGCAAATCAGTCTGACCCCGTGCCTCATGGGAACAGTCCAGCCCGAACTGCCAAGCCATGCCTTCCCTGGACTGGAAACAAGCTTCCGAGGACCGGTTTCTGGCATTACAGCCGTCTTCAGCCCGGCATGCTTGAATCCAGTGGCAAAGTGAGCAAGGGACTCACGTCTGAGCATACCCTGCCACACTTATGGCGGCCAAAAGCGGTACAAAAGGGGGGTGGTGATGGACGGAGCATGAACCAATAAAACACTCACACCCAGTCAAAAGATCTGGGTTTAATCCATCACCGTTCTTTAGCCCATTCTGCCACCCCAGTTCAGAAATGGCTATATGCAAATCAGTCTGACCCTGTGCCTCATGGGAACAGTCCAGCCGGAACTGCCAAGCCATGCCTTCCCTGGACTGGAAACAAGCTTCCGAGGACCGGTTTCTGGCATTACAGCCGTCTTCAGCCCGGCTTGCTTGAATCCAGTGGCAAAGTGAGCAAGGGACTCACGTCTGAGCATGCCCTGCCACACTTATGGCGGCCAAAAGCGGTACAAAAGGGGGGTGGTGATGGACGGAGCATCTGAACCAATCAAACACTCACACCCAGTCAAAAGATCTGGGTTTAATCCATCACCGTTCTTTAGCCCACTCTGCCACCCCAGTTCAGACATGGCTATATGCAAATCAGTCTGACCCTGTGCCTCACGGGAACAGTCCAGCCCGAACTGCCAAGCCATGCCTTCCCTGGACGGGAACCAAGCTTCCGAGGACCGGTTTCTGGCATTACAGCCATCTTCAGCCCGGCTTGCTTGAATCCAGTGGCAAAGTGAGCAAGGGACTCACATCTGAGCATACCCTGCCACACTTATGGCGGCCAAAAGCGGTACAAAAGGGGGGTGGTGATGGACGGATCATCTGAACCAATCAAACACTCACACCCAGTCAAAAGATCTGGGTTTAATCCATCACCGTTCTTTAGCCCACTCTGCCACCCCAGTTCAGACATGGCTATATGCAAATCAGTCTGACCCTGTGCCTCATGGGAACAGTCCAGCCCGAACTGCCAAGCCATGCCTTCCCTGGACTGGAAACAAGCTTCCGAGGACCGGTTTCTGGCATTACAGCCGTCTTCAGCCCGGCTTGCTTGAATCCAGTGGCAAAGTGAGCAAGGGACTCACGTCTGAGCATACCTTGCCACACTTATGGCGGCCAAAAGCGGTACAAAAGGGGGGTGTGATGGACGGAGCATCTGAACCAATCAAACACTCACACCCAGTCAAAAGATCTGGGTTTAATCCATCACCGTTCTTTAGCCCACTCTGCCACCCCAGTTCAGACATGGCTACATGCAAATCAGTCTGACCCTGTGCCTCATGGGAACAGTCCAGCCCGAACTGCCAAGCCATGCCTTCCCTGTACTGGAAACAAGCTTCCGAGGACCGGTTTCTGGCATTACAGCCGTCTTCAGCCCGGTTTGCTTGAATCCAGTGGCAAAGTGAGCAAGGGACTCACGTCTGAGCATACCCTGCCACACTTATGGCGGCCAAAAGCGGTACAAAAGGAGGGTGGTGATGGACGGAGCATCTGAACCAATCAAACACTCACACCCAGTCAAAAGATCTGGGTTTAATCCATCACCGTTCTTTAGCCCACTCTGCCACCCCAGTTCAGACATGGCTATATGCAAATCAGTCTGACCCTGTGCCTCATGGGAACAGTCCAGCCCGAACTGCCAAGCCATGCCTTCCCTGGACTGGAAACAAGCGTCCGAGGACCGGTTTCTGGCATTACAACCGTCTTCAGCCCGGCTTGCTTGAATCCAGTGGCAAAGTGAGCAAGGGACTCATGTCTGAGCATACCCTGCCACACTTATGGCGGCCAAAAGCGTTACAAAAGGGGGGTGGTGATGGACGGAGCATCTGAACCAATCAAACACTCACACCCAGTCAAAAGATCTGGGTTTAATCCATCACCGTTCTTTAGCCCACTCTGCCACCCCAGTTCAGACATGGCTATATGCAAATCAGTCTGACCCTGTGCCTCATGGGAACAGTCCAGCCCGAACTGCCAAGCCATGCCTTCCCTGGACTGGAAACAAGCTTCCGAGGACCGGTTTCTGGCATTACAGCGGTCTTCAGCCCGGCTTGCTTGAATCCAGTGGCAAAGTCAGCAAGGGACTCACGTCTGAGCATGCCCTGCCACACTTATGGCGGCCGAAAGCGGTACAAAAGGGGGGTGGTGATGGATGGAGCATCTGAACCAATCAAACACTCACACCCAGTCAAAAGATCTGGGTTTAATCCATCACCGTTCTTTAGCCCACTCTGCCACCCCAGTTCAGACATGGCTATATGCAAATCAGTCTGACCCTGTGCCTCATGGGAACAGTCCAGCCCGAACTGCCAAGCCATGCCTTCCCTGGACTGGAAACAAGCTTCCGAGGACCGGTTTCTGGCATTACAGCCATCTTCAGCCCGGCTTGCTTGAATCCAGTGGCAAAGTGAGCAAGGGACTCACATCTGAGCATACCCTGCCAAACTTATGGCGGCCAAAAGCGGTACAAAAGGGAGGTGGTGATGGACGCAGCATCTGAACCAATCAAACACTCACACCCAGTCAAAAGATCTGGGTTTAATCCATCACCGTTCTTTAGCCCACTCTGCCACCCCAGTTCAGACATGGCTATATGCAAATCAGTCTGACCCTGTGCCTCATGGGAACAGTTCAGCCCGAACTGCCAAGCCATGCCTTCCCTGGACTGGAAACAAGCTTCCGAGGACCGGTTTCTGGCATTACAGCTGTCTTCAGCCCGGCTTGCTTGAATCCAGTGGCAAAGTGAGCAAGGGACTCACGTCTGAGCATACCCTGCCACACTTATGGCGGCCAAAAGCGGTACAAAAGGGGGGTGGTGATGGACGGAGCATCTGAACCAATCAAACACTCACACCCAGTCAAAAGATCTGGGTTTAATCCATCACCGTTCTTTAGCCCACTCTGCCACCCCAGTTCAGACATGGCTATATGCAAATCAGTCTGACCCTGTGCCTCATGGGAACAGTCCAGCCCGAACTGCCAAGCCATGCCTTCCCTGGACTGGAAACAAGCGTCCGAGGACCGGTTTCTGGCATTACAGCCGTCTTCAGCCCGGCTTGCTTGAACCCAGTGACAAAGTGAGCCAGGGACTCACGTCTGAGCATACCCTGCCACACTTATGGCGGCCAAAAAAGGTACAAAAGGGGGGTGGTGATGGACGTAGCATCTGAACCAATCAAACACTCACACCCAGTCAAAAGATCTGGGTTTAATCCATCACCGTTCTTTAGCCCACTCTGCCACCCCAGTTCAGACATGGCTATATGCAAATCAGTCTGACCCTGTGTCTCATGGGAACAGTCCAGCCCGAACTGCCAAGCCATGCCTTCCCTGGACTGGAAACAAGCTTCTGAGGACCGGTTTCTGGCATTACAGCCGTCTTCAGCCCGGCTTGCTTGAATCCAGTGGCAAAGTGAGCAAGGGACTCACGTCTGAGCATGCCCTGCCACACTTATGGCGGCCAAAAGCGGTACAAAAGGGGGGTGGTGATAGACAGAGCATCTGAACCAATCAAACATTCACACCCAGTCAAAAGATCTGGGTTTAATCCATCACCGTTCTTTAGCCCACTCTGCCACCCCAGTTCAGACATGGCTATATGCAAATCAGTCTGACCCTGTGCCTCATGGGAACAGTCCAGCCCGAACTGCCAAGCCATGCCTTCCCTGGACGGGAAACAATCTTCCGAGGACCGGTTTCTGGCATTACATCCATCTTCAGCCCGGCTTGCTTGAATCCAGTGGCAAAGTGAGCAAGGGACTCACATCTGAGCATACCCTGCCACACTTATGGCGGCCAAAAGCAGTACAAAAGGGGGGTGGTGATGGACGGAGCATCTGAACCAATCAAACACTCACACCCAGTCAAAAGATCTGGGTTTAATCCATCACCGTTCTTTAGTCCACTCTGCCACCCCAGTTCAGACATGGCTATATGCAAATCAGTCTGACCCTGTGCCTCATGGGAACAGTCCAGCCGAACTGCCAAGCCATGCCTTCCCTGGACTGGAAACAAGCTTCCCAGGACCGGTTTCTGGCATTACAGCCGCCTTCAGCCCGGCTTGCTTGAATCCAGCGGCAAAGTGAGCAAGGGACTCACGTCTGAGCATACCCTGCCACACTTATGGCGGCCAAAAGCGGTACAAAAGGGGGGTGGTGATGGACGGAGCATCTGAACCAATCAAACACTCACACCCAGTCAAAAGATCTGGGTTTAATCCATCACCGTTCTTTAGCCCACTCTGCCACCCCAGTTCAGACATGGCTATTTGTAAATCAGTCTGACCCTGTGCCTCATGGGAACAGTCCAGCCCGAACTGCCAAGCCATGCCTTCCCTGGACTGGAAACAAGCTTCCGAGGACCGGTTTCTGGCATTACAGCCGTCTTAAGCCCGGCTTGCTTGAATCCAGTGGCAAAGTGAGCAAGGGACTCACGTCTGAGCATACCCTGCCACACTTATGGCGGCCAAAAGCGGTACAAAAGGGGGGTGGTGATGGACGGAGCATCTGAACCAATCAAACACTCACACCCAGTGAAAAGATCTGGGTTTAATCAATCACCGTTCTTTAGCCCACTCTGCCACCCCAGTTCAGACATGGCTATATGCAAATCAGTCTGACCCTGTGCCTCATGGGAACAGTCCAGCCCGAACTGCCAAGCCATGCCTTCCCTGGACTGGAAACAAGCTTCCGAGGACCGGTTTCTGGCATTACAGCCGTCCTCAGCCCGGCTTGCTTGAATCCAGTGGCAAAGTGAGCAAGGGACTCACGTCTGAGCATACCCTGCCACACTTATGGCGGCCAAAAGCGGTACAAAAGGGGGGTGGTGATGGACGGAGCATCTGAAAAAATCAAACACTCACACCCAGTCAAAAGATCTGGGTTTAATCCATCACCGTTCTTTAGCCCACTCTGCCACCCCAGTTCAGACATGGCTATATGCAAATCAGTCTGACCCCGTGCCTCATGGGAACAGTCCAGCCCGAACTGCCAAGCCATGCCTTCCCTGGACTGGAAACAAGCTTCCGAGGACCGGTTTCTGGCATTACAGCCGTCTTCAGCCCGGCATGCTTGAATCCAGTGGCAAAGTGAGCAAGGGACTCACGTCTGAGCATACCCTGCCACACTTATGGCGGCCAAAAGCGGTACAAAAGGGGGGTGGTGATGGACGGAGCATGAACCAATAAAACACTCACACCCAGTCAAAAGATCTGGGTTTAATCCATCACCGTTCTTTAGCCCATTCTGCCACCCCAGTTCAGAAATGGCTATATGCAAATCAGTCTGACCCTGTGCCTCATGGGAACAGTCCAGCCGGAACTGCCAAGCCATGCCTTCCCTGGACTGGAAACAAGCGTCCGAGGACCGGTTTCTGGCATTACAGCCGTCTTCAGCCCGGCTTGCTTGAATCCAGTGGCAAAGTGAGCAAGGGACTCACGTCTGAGCATACCCTGCCACACTTATGGTGGCCAAAAGCGGTACAAAAGGGGGGTGGTGATGGACGGAGCATCTGAACCAATCAAACACTCACACCCAGTCAAAAGATCTGGGTTTAATCCATCACCGTTCTTTAGCCCACTCTGCCACCCCAGTTCAGACATGGCTATATGCAAATCAGTCTGACCCTGTGCCTCATGGGAACAGTCCAGCCCGAACTGCCAAGCCATGCCTTCCCTGGACTGGAAACAAGCTTCCGAGGACCGGTTTCTGGCATTACAGCCGTCTTCAGCCCGGCTTGCTTGAATCCAGTGGCAAAGTGAGCAAGGGACTCACGTCTGAGCATACCTTGCCACACTTATGGCGGCCAAAAGCGGTACAAAAGGGGGGTGTGATGGACGGAGCATCTGAACCAATCAAACACTCACACCCAGTCAAAAGATCTGGGTTTAATCCATCACCGTTCTTTAGCCCACTCTGCCACCCCAGTTCAGACATGGCTACATGCAAATCAGTCTGACCCTGTGCCTCATGGGAACAGTCCAGCCCGAACTGCCAAGCCATGCCTTCCCTGTACTGGAAACAAGCTTCCGAGGACCGGTTTCTGGCATTACAGCCGTCTTCAGCCCGGTTTGCTTGAATCCAGTGGCAAAGTGAGCAAGGGACTCACGTCTGAGCATACCCTGCCACACTTATGGCGGCCAAAAGCGGTACAAAAGGAGGGTGGTGATGGACGGAGCATCTGAACCAATCAAACACTCACACCCAGTCAAAAGATCTGGGTTTAATCCATCACCGTTCTTTAGCCCACTCTGCCACCCCAGTTCAGACATGGCTATATGCAAATCAGTCTGACCCTGTGCCTCATGGGAACAGTCCAGCCCGAACTGCCAAGCCATGCCTTCCCTGGACTGGAAACAAGCTTCCGAGGACCGGTTTCTGGCATTACAGCCGTCTTAAGCCCGGCTTGCTTGAATCCAGTGGCAAAGTGAGCAAGGGACTCAAGTCTGAGCATACCCTGCCACACTTATGGCGGCCAAAAGCGGTACAAAAGGGGGGATGGTGATGGACGGAGCATCTGAACCAATCAAACACTCACACCCAGTCAAAAGATCTGGGTTTAATCCATCACCGTTCTTTAGCCCATTCTGCCACCCCAGTTCAGACATGGCTATATGCAAATCAGTCTGACCCTGTGCCTCATGGGAACAGTCCAGCCCGAACTGCCAAGCCATGCCTTCCCTGGACTGGAAACAAGCGTCCGAGGACCGGTTTCTGGCATTACAACCGTCTTCAGCCCGGCTTGCTTGAATCCAGTGGCAAAGTGAGCAAGGGACTCATGTCTGAGCATACCCTGCCACACTTATGGCGGCCAAAAGCGGTACAAAAGGGGGGTGGTGATGGACGGAGCATCTGAACCAATCAAACACTCACACCCAGTCAAAAGATCTGGGTTTAATCCATCACCGTTCTTTAGCCCACTCTGCCACCCCAGTTCAGACATGGCTATATGCAAATCAGTCTGACCCTGTGCCTCATGGGAACAGTCCAGCCCGAACTGCCAAGCCATGCCTTCCCTGGACTGGAAACAAGCTTCCGAGGACAGGTTTCTGGCATTACAGCGGTCTTCAGCCCGGCTTGCTTGAATCCAGTGGCAAAGTCAGCAAGGGACTCACGTCTGAGCATGCCCTGCCACACTTATGGCGGCCGAAAGCGGTACAAAAGGGGGGTGGTGATGGACGGAGCATCTGAACCAATCAAACACTCACACCCAGTCAAAAGATCTGGGTTTAATCCATTACCGATCTTTAGCCCATTCTGCCACCCCAGTTCAGACATGGCTATATGCAAATCAGTCTGACCCTGTGCCTCATGGTAACAGTCCAGCCCGAACTGCCAAGCCATGCCTTCCCTGGACTGGAAACAAGCGTCCGAGGACCGGTTTCTGGCATTACAGCCGTCTTCAGCCCGGCTTGCTTGAACCCAGTGGCAAAGTGAGCCAGGGACTCACGTCTGAGCATACCCTGCCACACTTATGGCGGCCAAAAAAGGTACAAAAGGGGGGTGGTGATGGACGTAGCATCTGAACCAATCAAACACTCACACCCAGTCAAAAGATCTGGGTTTAATCCATCACCGTTCTTTAGCCCACTCTGCCACCCCAGTTCAGACATGGCTATATGCAAATCAGTCTGACCCTGTGCCTCATGGGAACAGTCCAGCCCGAACTGACAAGCCATGCCTTCCCTGGACTGGAAACAAGCTTCCGAGGACCGGTTTCTGGCATTACAGCCGTCTTCAGCCCGGCTTGCTTGAATCCAGTGGCAAAGTGAGCAAGGGACTCACGTCTGAGCATACCCTGCCACACTTATGGCGGCCAAAAGCGGTACAAAAGGGGGGTGGTGATGGACGGAGCATCTGAACCAATCAAACACTCACACCCAGTCAAAAGATCTGGGTTTAATCCATCACCGATCTTTAGCCCATTCTGCCACCCCAGTTCAGACATGGCTATATGCAAATCAGTCTGACCCTGTGCCTCATGGTAACAGTCCAGCCCGAACTGCCAAGCCATGCCTTCCCTGGACTGGAAACAAGCGTCCGAGGACCGGTTTCTGGCATTACAGCCGTCTTCAGCCCGGCTTGCTTGAATCCAGTGGCAAAGTGAGCAAGGGACTCACGTCTGAGCATACCCTGCCACACTTATGGCGGCCAAAAAAGGTACAAAAGGGGGGTGGTGATGGACGTAGCATCTGAACCAATCAAACACTCACACCCAGTCAAAAGATCTGGGTTTAATCCATCACCGTTCTTTAGCCCACTCTGCCACCCCAGTTCACACATGGCTATATGCAAATCAGTCTGACCCTGTGCCTCATGGGAACAGTCCAGCCCGAACTGCCAAGCCATGCCTTCCCTGGACTGGAAACAAGCTTCCGAGGACCGGTTTCTGGCATTACAGCCGTTTTCAGCCCGGCTTGCTTGAATCCAGTGACAAAGTGAGCAAAGGAACTCACGTTTGAACATACCCTGCCACACTTATGGCGGCCAAAAGTGGTACGAAAGGGGGGTGGTGATGGACGGAGCATCTGAACCAATCAAACACTCACACCCAGTCAAAAGATCTGGGTTTAATCCATCACCGTTCTTTAGCCCACTCTGCCAACCTAGTTCAGACATGGCTATATGCAAATCAGTCTGACCCTGTGCCTCATGGGAACAGTCCAGCCCGAACTGCCAAGCCATGCCTTCCCTGGACTGGAAACAAGCTTCCGAGGACCGGTTTCTGGCATTACAGCCGTCTTCAGCCCGGCTTGCTTGAATCCTGTGGCAAAGTGAGCAAGGGACTCACGTCTGAGCATACCCTGCCACACTTATGGCGGCCAAAAGCGGTACAAAAGGGGGGTGGTGATGGACGGAGCATCTGAACCAATCAAACACTCACACCCAGTCAAAAGATCTGGGTTTAATCCATCACCGTTCTTTAGCCCACTCTGCCACCCCAGTTCAGACATGGCTATATGCAAATCAGTCTGACCCTGTGCCTCATGGGAACAGTCCAGCCCGAACTGACAAGCCATGCCTTCCCTGGACTGGAAACAAGCTTCCGAGGACCGGTTTCTGGCATTACAGCCGTCTTCAGCCCGGCTTGCTTGAATCCAGTGGCAAAGTGAGCAAGGGACTCACGTCTGAGCATACCCTGCCACACTTATGGCGGCCAAAAGCGGTACAAAAGGGGGGTGGTGATGGACGGAGCATCTGAACCAATCAAACACTCACACCCAGTCAAAAGATCTGGGTTTAATCCATCACCGATCTTTAGCCCATTCTGCCACCCCAGTTCAGACATGGCTATATGCAAATCAGTCTGACCCTGTGCCTCATGGTAACAGTCCAGCCCGAACTGCCAAGCCATGCCTTCCCTGGACTGGAAACAAGCGTCCGAGGACCGGTTTCTGGCATTACAGCCGTCTTCAGCCCGGCTTGCTTGAATCCAGTGGCAAAGTGAGCAAGGGACTCACGTCTGAGCATACCCTGCCACACTTATGGCGGCCAAAAAAGGTACAAAAGGGGGGTGGTGATGGACGTAGCATCTGAACCAATCAAACACTCACACCCAGTCAAAAGATCTGGGTTTAATCCATCACCGTTCTTTAGCCCACTCTGCCACTCCAGTTCAGACATGGCTATATGCAAATCAGTCTGACCCTGTGTCTCATGGGAACAGTCCAGCCCGAACTGCCAAGCCATGCCTTCCCTGGACTGGAAACAAGCTTCCGAGGACCGGTTTCTGGCATTACAGCCGTCTTCAGCCCGGCTTGCTTGAATCCAGTGGCAAAGTGAGCAAGGGACTCACGTCTGAGCATGCCCTGCCACACTTATGGCGGCCAAAAGCGGTACAAAAGGGGGGTGGTGATAGACAGAGCATCTGAACCAATCAAACATTCACACCCAGTCAAAAGATCTGGGTTTAATCCATCACCGTTCTTTAGTCCACTCTGCCACCCCAGTTCAGACATGGCTATATGCAAATCAGTCTGACCCTGTGCCTCATGGGAACAGTCCAGCCCGAACTGCCAAGCCATGCCTTCCCTGGACGGGAAACAATCTTCCGAGGACCGGTTTCTGGCATTACATCCATCTTCAGCCCGGCTTGCTTGAATCCAGTGGCAAAGTGAGCAAGGGACTCACATCTGAGCATACCCTGCCACACTTATGGCGGCCAAAAGCAGTACAAAAGGGGGGTGGTGATGGACGGAGCATCTGAACCAATCAAACACTCACACCCAGTCAAAAGATCTGGGTTTAATCCATCACCGTTCTTTAGTCCACTCTGCCACCCCAGTTCAGACATGGCTATATGCAAATCAGTCTGACCCTGTGCCTCATGGGAACAGTCCAGCCGAACTGCCAAGCCATGCCTTCCCTGGACTGGAAACAAGCTTCCCAGGACCGGTTTCTGGCATTACAGCCGCCTTCAGCCCGGCTTGCTTGAATCCAGCGGCAAAGTGAGCAAGGGACTCACGTCTGAGCATACCCTGCCACACTTATGGCGGCCAAAAGCGGTACAAAAGGGGGGTGGTGATGGACGGAGCATCTGAACCAATCAAACACTTACACCCAGTCAAAAGATCTGGGTTTAATCCATCACCGTTCTTTAGCCCACTCTGCCACCCCAGTTCAGACATGGCTATATGTAAATCAGTCTGACCCTGTGCCTCATGGGAGCAGTCCAGCCCGAACTGCCAAGCCATGCCTTCCCTGGACTGGAAACAAGCTTCCGAGGACCGGTTTCTGGCATTACAGCCGTCTTAAGCCCGGCTTGCTTGAATCCAGTGGCAAAGTGAGCAAGGGACTCACGTCTGAGCATACCCTGCCACACTTATGGCGGCCAAAAGCGGTACAGAAGGGGGGTGGTGATGGACGGAGCATCTGAACCAATCAAACACTCACACCCAGTCAAAAGATCTGGGTTTAATCAATCACCGTTCTTTAGCCCACTCTGCCACCCCAGTTCAGACATGGCTATATGCAAATCAGTCTGACCCTGTGCCTCATGGGAACAGTCCAGCCCGAACTGCCAAGCCATGCCTTCCCTGGACTGGAAACAAGCTTCCGAGGACCGGTTTCTGGCATTACAGCCGTCTTCAGCCCGGCTTGCTTGAATCCAGTGGCAAAGTGAGCAAGGGACTCACGTCTGAGCATACCCTGCCACACTTATGGTGGCCAAAAGCGGTACAAAAGGGGGGTGGTGATGGACGGAGCATCTGAACAAATCAAACACTCACACCCAGTCAAAAGATCTGGGTTTAACCCATCACCGTTCTTTAGCCCACTCTGCCACCCCAGTTCAGACATGGCTATATGCAAATCAGTCTGACCCCGTGCCTCATGGGAACAGTCCAGCCCGAACTGCCAAGCCATGCCTTCCCTGGACTGGAAACAAGCTTCCGAGGACCGGTTTCTGGCATTACAGCCGTCTTCAGCCCGGCATGCTTGAATCCAGTGGCAAAGTGAGCAAGGGACTCACGTCTGAGCATACCCTGCCACACTTATGGCGGCCAAAAGCGGTACAAAAGGGGGGTGGTGATGGACGGAGCATGAACCAATAAAACACTCACACCCAGTCAAAAGATCTGGGTTTAATCCATCACCGTTCTTTAGCCCATTCTGCCACCCCAGTTCAGAAATGGCTATATGCAAATCAGTCTGACCCTGTGCCTCATGGGAACAGTCCAGCCGGAACTGCCAAGCGATGCCTTCCCTGGACTGGAAACAAGCGTCCGAGGACCGGTTTCTGGCATTACAGCCGTCTTCAGCCCGGCTTGCTTGAATCCAGTGGCAAAGTGAGCAAGGGACTCACGTCTGAGCATACCCTGCCACACTTATGGCGGCCAAAAGCGGTACAAAAGGGGGGTGGTGATGGACGGAGCATCTGAACCAATCAAACACTCACACCCAGTCAAAAGATCTGGGTTTAATCCATCACCGTTCTTTAGCCCACTCTGCCACCCCAGTTCAGACATGGCTATATGCAAATCAGTCTGACCCTGTGCCTCATGGGAACAGTCCAGCCCGAACTGCCAAGCCATGCCTTCCCTGGACTGGAAACAAGCTTCCGAGGACCGGTTTCTGGCATTACAGCCGTCTTCAGCCCGGCTTGCTTGAATCCAGTGGCAAAGTGAGCAAGGGACTCACGTCTGAGCATGCCCTGCCACACTTATGGCGGCCAAAAGCGGTACAAAAGGGGTGTGGTGATGGACGGAGCATCTGAACCAATCAAACACTCACACCCAGTCAAAAGATCTGGGTTTAATCCATCACCGTTCTTTAGCCCACTCTGCCACCCCAGTTCAGACATGGCTATATGCAAATCAGTCTGACCCTGTGCCTCATGGGAACAGTCCAGCCCGAACTGCCAAGCCATGCCTTCCCTGGACGGGAACCAAGCTTCCGAGGGCCGGTTTCTGGCATTACAGCCATCTTCAGCCCGGCTTGCTTGAATCCAGTGGCAAAGTGAGCAAGGGACTCACATCTGAGCATACCCAGCCACACTTATGGCGGCCAAAAGCGGTACAAAAGGGGGGTGGTGATGGACGGATCATCTGAACCAATCAAACACTCACACCCAGTCAAAAGATCTGGGTTTAATCCATCACCGTTCTTTAGCCCACTCTGCCACCCCAGTTCAGACATGGCTATATGCAAATCAGTCTGACCCTGTGCCTCATGGGAACAGTCCAGCCCGAACTGCCAAGCCATGCCTTCCCTGGACTGGAAACAAGCTTCGGAGGACCGATTTCTGGCATTACAGTCGTCTTCAGCCCGGCTTGCTTGAATCCAGTGGCAAAGTGAGCAAGGGACTCACGTCTGAGCATACCCTGCAACACTTATGGCGGCCAAAAGCGGTACAAAAGGGGGGTGGTGATGGACGGAGCATCTGAACCAATCAAACACTCACACCCAGTCAAAAGATCTGGGTTTAATCCATCACCGTTCTTTAGCCCACTCTGCCACCCCAGTTCAGACATGGCACTATGCAAATCAGTCTGACCCTGTGCCTGATGGGAACAGTCCAGCCCGAACTGCCAAGCCATGCCTTCCCTGGACTGGAAACAAGCTTCCGAGGACCGGTTTCTGGCATTACAGCCGTCTTCAGCCCGGCTTGCTTGAATCCAGTGGCAAAGTGAGCAAGGGACTCACGTCTGAGCATACCCTGCCACACTTATGGCGGCCAAAAAAGGTACAAAAGGGGGGTGGTGATGGACGTAGCATCTGAACCAATCAAACACTCACACCCAGTCAAAAGATCTGGGTTTAATCCATCACCGTTCTTTAGCCCACTCTGCCACCCCAGTTCACACATGGCTATATGCAAATCAGTCTGACCCTGTGCCTCATGGGAACAGTCCAGCCCGAACTGCCAAGCCATGCCTTCCCTGGACTGGAAACAAGCTTCCGAGGACCGGTTTCTGGCATTACAGCCGTTTTCAGCCCGGCTTGCTTGAATCCAGTGACAAAGTGAGCAAAGGAACTCACGTTTGAACATACCCTGCCACACTTATGGCGGCCAAAAGTGGTACGAAAGGGGGGTGGTGATGGACGGAGCATCTGAACCAATCAAACACTCACACCCAGTCAAAAGATCTGGGTTTAATCCATCACCGTTCTTTAGCCCACTCTGCCAACCTAGTTCAGACATGGCTATATGCAAATCAGTCTGACCCTGTGCCTCATGGGAACAGTCCAGCCCGAACTGCCAAGCCATGCCTTCCCTGGACTGGAAACAAGCTTCCGAGGACCGGTTTCTGGCATTACAGCCGTCTTCAGCCCGGCTTGCTTGAATCCTGTGGCAAAGTGAGCAAGGGACTCACGTCTGAGCATACCCTGCCACACTTATGGCGGCCAAAAGCGGTACAAAAGGGGGGTGGTGATGGACGGAGCATCTGAACCAATCAAACACTCACACCCAGTCAAAAGATCTGGGTTTAATCCATCACCGTTCTTTAGCCCACTCTGCCACCCCAGTTCAGACATGGCTATATGCAAATCAGTCTGACCCTGTGCCTCATGGGAACAGTCCAGCCCGAACTGACAAGCCATGCCTTCCCTGGACTGGAAACAAGCTTCCGAGGACCGGTTTCTGGCATTACAGCCGTCTTCAGCCCGGCTTGCTTGAATCCAGTGGCAAAGTGAGCAAGGGACTCACGTCTGAGCATACCCTGCCACACTTATGGCGGCCAAAAGCGGTACAAAAGGGGGGTGGTGATGGACGGAGCATCTGAACCAATCAAACACTCACACCCAGTCAAAAGATCTGGGTTTAATCCATCACCGATCTTTAGCCTATTCTGCCACCCCAGTTCAGACATGGCTATATGCAAATCAGTCTGACCCTGTGCCTCATGGTAACAGTCCAGCCCGAACTGCCAAGCCATGCCTTCCCTGGACTGGAAACAAGCGTCCGAGGACCGGTTTCTGGCATTACAGCCGTCTTCAGCCCGGCTTGCTTGAATCCAGTGGCAAAGTGAGCAAGGGACTCACGTCTGAGCATACCCTGCCACACTTATGGCGGCCAAAAAAGGTACAAAAGGGGGGTGGTGATGGACGTAGCATCTGAACCAATCAAACACTCACACCCAGTCAAAAGATCTGGGTTTAATCCATCACCGTTCTTTAGCCCACTCTGCCACTCCAGTTCAGACATGGCTATATGCAAATCAGTCTGACCCTGTGTCTCATGGGAACAGTCCAGCCCGAACTGCCAAGCCATGCCTTCCCTGGACTGGAAACAAGCTTCCGAGGACCGGTTTCTGGCATTACAGCCGTCTTCAGCCCGGCTTGCTTGAATCCAGTGGCAAAGTGAGCAAGGGACTCACGTCTGAGCATGCCCTGCCACACTTATGGCGGCCAAAAGCGGTACAAAAGGGGGGTGGTGATAGACAGAGCATCTGAACCAATCAAACATTCACACCCAGTCAAAAGATCTGGGTTTAATCCATCACCGTTCTTTAGTCCACTCTGCCACCCCAGTTCAGACATGGCTATATGCAAATCAGTCTGACCCTGTGCCTCATGGGAACAGTCCAGCCCGAACTGCCAAGCCATGCCTTCCCTGGACGGGAAACAATCTTCCGAGGACCGGTTTCTGGCATTACATCCATCTTCAGCCCGGCTTGCTTGAATCCAGTGGCAAAGTGAGCAAGGGACTCACATCTGAGCATACCCTGCCACACTTATGGCGGCCAAAAGCAGTACAAAAGGGGGGTGGTGATGGACGGAGCATCTGAACCAATCAAACACTCACACCCAGTCAAAAGATCTGGGTTTAATCCATCACCGTTCTTTAGTCCACTCTGCCACCCCAGTTCAGACATGGCTATATGCAAATCAGTCTGACCCTGTGCCTCATGGGAACAGTCCAGCCGAACTGCCAAGCCATGCCTTCCCTGGACTGGAAACAAGCTTCCCAGGACCGGTTTCTGGCATTACAGCCGCCTTCAGCCCGGCTTGCTTGAATCCAGCGGCAAAGTGAGCAAGGGACTCACGTCTGAGCATACCCTGCCACACTTATGGCGGCCAAAAGCGGTACAAAAGGGGGGTGGTGATGGACGGAGCATCTGAACCAATCAAACACTTACACCCAGTCAAAAGATCTGGGTTTAATCCATCACCGTTCTTTAGCCCACTCTGCCACCCCAGTTCAGACATGGCTATATGTAAATCAGTCTGACCCTGTGCCTCATGGGAGCAGTCCAGCCCGAACTGCCAAGCCATGCCTTCCCTGGACTGGAAACAAGCTTCCGAGGACCGGTTTCTGGCATTACAGCCGTCTTAAGCCCGGCTTGCTTGAATCCAGTGGCAAAGTGAGCAAGGGACTCACGTCTGAGCATACCCTGCCACACTTATGGCGGCCAAAAGCGGTACAGAAGGGGGGTGGTGATGGACGGAGCATCTGAACCAATCAAACACTCACACCCAGTCAAAAGATCTGGGTTTAATCAATCACCGTTCTTTAGCCCACTCTGCCACCCCAGTTCAGACATGGCTATATGCAAATCAGTCTGACCCTGTGCCTCATGGGAACAGTCCAGCCCGAACTGCCAAGCCATGCCTTCCCTGGACTGGAAACAAGCTTCCGAGGACCGGTTTCTGGCATTACAGCCGTCTTCAGCCCGGCTTGCTTGAATCCAGTGGCAAAGTGAGCAAGGGACTCACGTCTGAGCATACCCTGCCACACTTATGGTGGCCAAAAGCGGTACAAAAGGGGGGTGGTGATGGACGGAGCATCTGAACAAATCAAACACTCACACCCAGTCAAAAGATCTGGGTTTAACCCATCACCGTTCTTTAGCCCACTCTGCCACCCCAGTTCAGACATGGCTATATGCAAATCAGTCTGACCCCGTGCCTCATGGGAACAGTCCAGCCCGAACTGCCAAGCCATGCCTTCCCTGGACTGGAAACAAGCTTCCGAGGACCGGTTTCTGGCATTACAGCCGTCTTCAGCCCGGCATGCTTGAATCCAGTGGCAAAGTGAGCAAGGGACTCACGTCTGAGCATACCCTGCCACACTTATGGCGGCCAAAAGCGGTACAAAAGGGGGGTGGTGATGGACGGAGCATGAACCAATAAAACACTCACACCCAGTCAAAAGATCTGGGTTTAATCCATCACCGTTCTTTAGCCCATTCTGCCACCCCAGTTCAGAAATGGCTATATGCAAATCAGTCTGACCCTGTGCCTCATGGGAACAGTCCAGCCGGAACTGCCAAGCGATGCCTTCCCTGGACTGGAAACAAGCGTCCGAGGACCGGTTTCTGGCATTACAGCCGTCTTCAGCCCGGCTTGCTTGAATCCAGTGGCAAAGTGAGCAAGGGACTCACGTCTGAGCATACCCTGCCACACTTATGGCGGCCAAAAGCGGTACAAAAGGGGGGTGGTGATGGACGGAGCATCTGAACCAATCAAACACTCACACCCAGTCAAAAGATCTGGGTTTAATCCATCACCGTTCTTTAGCCCACTCTGCCACCCCAGTTCAGACATGGCTATATGCAAATCAGTCTGACCCTGTGCCTCATGGGAACAGTCCAGCCCGAACTGCCAAGCCATGCCTTCCCTGGACTGGAAACAAGCTTCCGAGGACCGGTTTCTGGCATTACAGCCGTCTTCAGCCCGGCTTGCTTGAATCCAGTGGCAAAGTGAGCAAGGGACTCACGTCTGAGCATGCCCTGCCACACTTATGGCGGCCAAAAGCGGTACAAAAGGGGTGTGGTGATGGACGGAGCATCTGAACCAATCAAACACTCACACCCAGTCAAAAGATCTGGGTTTAATCCATCACCGTTCTTTAGCCCACTCTGCCACCCCAGTTCAGACATGGCTATATGCAAATCAGTCTGACCCTGTGCCTCATGGGAACAGTCCAGCCCGAACTGCCAAGCCATGCCTTCCCTGGACGGGAACCAAGCTTCCGAGGGCCGGTTTCTGGCATTACAGCCATCTTCAGCCCGGCTTGCTTGAATCCAGTGGCAAAGTGAGCAAGGGACTCACATCTGAGCATACCCAGCCACACTTATGGCGGCCAAAAGCGGTACAAAAGGGGGGTGGTGATGGACGGATCATCTGAACCAATCAAACACTCACACCCAGTCAAAAGATCTGGGTTTAATCCATCACCGTTCTTTAGCCCACTCTGCCACCCCAGTTCAGACATGGCTATATGCAAATCAGTCTGACCCTGTGCCTCATGGGAACAGTCCAGCCCGAACTGCCAAGCCATGCCTTCCCTGGACTGGAAACAAGCTTCGGAGGACCGATTTCTGGCATTACAGTCGTCTTCAGCCCGGCTTGCTTGAATCCAGTGGCAAAGTGAGCAAGGGACTCACGTCTGAGCATACCCTGCAACACTTATGGCGGCCAAAAGCGGTACAAAAGGGGGGTGGTGATGGACGGAGCATCTGAACCAATCAAACACTCACACCCAGTCAAAAGATCTGGGTTTAATCCATCACCGTTCTTTAGCCCACTCTGCCACCCCAGTTCAGACATGGCACTATGCAAATCAGTCTGACCCTGTGCCTGATGGGAACAGTCCAGCCCGAACTGCCAAGCCATGCCTTCCCTGGACTGGAAACAAGCTTCCGAGGACCGGTTTCTGGCATTACAGCCGTCTTCAGCCCGGCTTGCTTGAATCCAGTGGCAAAGTGAGCAAGGGACTCACGTCTGAGCATACCCTGCCACACTTATGGCGGCCAAAAGCGGTACAAAAGGGGGGTGGTGATGGACGGAGCATCTGAACCAATCAAACACTCAAACCCAGTCAAAAGATCTGGGTTTAATCCATCACCGTTCTTTAGCCCACTCTGCCACCCCAGTTCAGACATGGCTATATGCAAATCAGTCTGACCCTGTGCCTCATGGGAACAGTCCAGCCCGAACTGCCAAGCCATGCCTTCCCTGGACTGGAAACAAGCTTCGGAGGACCGGTTTCTGGCATTACAGCCGTCTTCAGCCCGGCTTGCTTGAATCCAGTGGCAAAGTGAGCAAGGGACTCACGTCTGAGCATACCCTGCCACACTTATGGCGGCCAAAAGCGGTACAAAAGGGGGGTGGTGATGGACGGAGCATCTGAACCAATCAAACACTCACACCCAGTCAAAAGATCTGGGTTTAATCCATCACCGTTCTTTAGCCCACTCTGCCACCCCAGTTCAGACATGGCTATATGCAAATCAGTCTGACCCTGTGCCTCATGGGAACAGTCCAGCCCGAACTGCCAAGCCATGCCTTCCCTGGACTGGAAACAAGCTTCCGAGGACCGGTTTCTGGCATTACAGCCGTCTTCAGCCCGGCTTGCTTGAATCCAGTGGCAAAGTGAGCAAGGGACTCATGTCTGAGCATACCCTGCCACACTTATGGCGGCCAAAAGCGGTACAAAAGGGGGTTGGTGATGGACGGAGCATCTGAACCAATCAAACACTCACACCCAGTCAAAAGATCTGGGTTTAATCCATCACCGTTCTTTAGCCCACTCTGCCACCCCAGTTCAGACATGGCTATATGCAAATCAGTCTGACCCTGTGCCTCATGGGAACAGTCCAGCCCGAACTGCCAAGCCATGCCTTCCCTGGACTGGAAACAAGCTTCCGATGACCGGTTTCTGGCATTACAGCCGTCTTCAGCCCGGCTTGCTTGAATCCAGTGGCAAAGTGAGCAAGGGACTCACGTCTGAGCATACCCTGCCACACTTATGGCGGCCAAAAGCGGTACAAAAGGGGGGTGGTAATGGACGGAGCATCTGAACCAATCAAACACTCACACCCAGTCAAAAGATCTGGGTTTAATCCATCACCGTTCTTTGGCCCACTCTGCCACCCCAGTTCAGACATGGCTATATGCAAATCAGTCTGACCCTGTGCCTCATGGGAACAGTCCAGTCCAAACTGCCAAGCCATGCCTTCCCTGGACTGGAAACAAGCTTCCGAGGACCGGTTTCTGGCATTACAGCCGTCTTCAGCCCGGCTTGCTTGAATCCAGTGGCAAAGTGAGCAAGGGACTCACGTCTGAGCATACCCTGCCACACTTATGGCGGCCAAAAGCGGTACGAAAGGGGGGTGGTGATGGACGGAGCATCTGAACCAATCAAACACTCACACCCAGTCAAAAGATCTGGGTTTAATCCATCACCGTTCTTTAGCCCACTCTGCCACCCCAGTTCAGACATGGCAATATGCAAATCAGTCTGACCCTGTGCCTCATGGGAACAGTCCAGCCCGAACTGCCAAGCCATGCCTTCCCTGAACTGGAAACAAGCTTCCGAGGACCGGTTTCTGGCATTACAGCCGTCTTCAGCCCGGCTTGCTTGAATCTAGTGGCAAAGTGAGCCAGGGACTCACGTCTGAGCATACCCTGCCACACTTATGGCGGCCAAAAGCGGTACAAAAGGGGGGTGGTGATGGACGGAGCATCTGAATCAATCAAACACTCACACCCAGTCAAAAGATCTGGGTTTAATCCATCACCGTTTTTGAGCCCATTCTGCCACCCCAGTTCAGACATGGCTATATGCAAATCAGTCTGACCCTGTGCCTCATGGGAACAGTCCAGCCCGAACTGCCAAGCCATGCCTTCCCTGGACTGGAAACAAGCTTCCGAGGACCGGTTTCTGGCATTACAGCCGTCTTCAGCCCGGCTTGCTTGAATCCAGTGGCAAAGCGAGCAAGGGACTCACGTCTGCGCATACCCTGCCACACTTATGGCGGCCAAAAGCGGTACAAAAGGGGGGTGGTGATGGACGGAGCATCTGAACCAATCAAACACTCACACCCAGTCAAAAGATCTGGGTTTAATCCATCACCGTTCTTTAGCCCATTCTGCCACCCCAGTTCAGACATGGCTATATGCAAATCAGTCTGACCCTGTGCCTCATGGGAACAGTCCAGCCCGAACTGCCAAGCCATGCCTTCCCTGGACTGCAAACAAGTGTCCGAGGACCGGTTTCTGGCATTACAGCCGTCTTCAGCCCGGCTTGCTTGAATCCAGTGGCAAAGTGAGCAAGGGACTCACGTCTGAGCATACCCTGCCACACTTATGGCGGCCAAAAAAGGTACAAAAGGGGGGTGGTGATGGACGGAGCATCTGAACCAATCAAACACTCACACCCAGTCAAAAGATCTGGGTTTAATCCATCACCGTTTTTTAGCCCATTCTGCCACCCCAGTTCAGACATGGCTATATGCAAATCAGTCTGACCCTGTGCCTCATGGGAACAGTCCAGCCCGAACTGCCAAGCCATGCCTTTCCTGGACTGCAAACAAGCGTCCGAGGACCGGTTTCTGGCAATACAGCCGTCTTCAGCCCGGCTTGCTTGAATCCAGTGGCAAAGTGAGCAAGGGACTCACGTCTGAGCATACCCTGCCACACTTATGGCGGCCAAAAGCGGTACAAAAGGGGGGTGGTGATGGACGGAGCATCTGAACCAATCAAACACTCACACCCAGTCAAAAGATCTGGGTTTAATCCATCACCGTTCTTTAGCCCACTCTGCCACCCCAGTTCAGACATGGCTATATGCAAATCAGTCTGACCCTGTGCCTCATGGGAACAGTCCAGCCCGAACTGCCAAGCCATGCCTTCCCTGGACTGGAAACAAGCTTCCGAGGACCGGTTTCTGGCATTACAGCCGTCTTCAGCCCGGCTTGCTTGAATCCAGTGGCAAAGCGAGCAAGGGACTCACGTCTGCGCATACCCTGCCACACTTATGGCGGCCAAAAGCGGTACAAAAGGGGGGCGGTGATGGACGGAGCATCTGAACCAATCAAACACTCACACCCAGTCAAAAGATCTGGGTTTAATCCATCACCGTTCTTTAGCCCACTCTGCCACCCCAGTTCAGACATGGCTATATGCAAATCAGTCTGACCCTGTGCCTCATGGGAACAGTCCAGCCCGAACTGCCAAGCCATGCCTTCCCTGGACTGGAAACAAGCTTCCGATGACCGGTTTCTGGCATTACAGCCGTCTTCAGCCCGGCTTGCTTGAATCCAGTGGCAAAGTGAGCAAGGGACTCACGTCTGAGCATACCCTGCCACACTTATGGCGGCCAAAAGCGGTACAAAAGGGGGTTGGTGATGGACGGAGCATCTGAACCAATCAAACACTCACACCCAGTCAAAAGATCTGGGTTTAATCCATCACCGTTCTTTAGCCCACTCTGCCACCCCAGTTCAGACATGGCTATATGCAAATCAGTCTGACCCTGTGTCTCATGGGAACAGTCCAGCCCGAACTGCCAAGCCATGCCTTCCCTGGACTGGAAACAAGCTTCCGATGACCGGTTTCTGGCATTACAGCCGTCTTCAGCCCGGCTTGCTTGAATCCAGTGGCAAAGTGAGCAAGGGACTCACGTCTGAGCATACCCTGCCACACTTATGGCGGCCAAAAGCGGTACAAAAGGGGGGTGGTAATGGACGGAGCATCTGAACCAATCAAACACTCACACCCAGTCAAAAGATCTGGGTTTAATCCATCACCGTTCTTTGGCCCACTCTGCCACCCCAGTTCAGACATGGCTATATGCAAATCAGTCTGACCCTGTGCCTCATGGGAACAGTCCAGCCCAAACTGCCAAGCCATGCCTTCCCTGGACTGGAAACAAGCTTCCGAGGACCGGTTTCTGGCATTACAGCCGTCTTCAGCCCGGCTTGCTTGAATCCAGTGGCAAAGTGAGCAAGGGACTCACGTCTGAGCATACCCTGCCACACTTATGGCGGCCAAAAGCGGTACGAAAGGGGGGTGGTGATGGACGGAGCATCTGAACCAATCAAACACTCACACCCAGTCAAAAGATCTGGGTTTAATCCATCACCGTTCTTTAGCCCACTCTGCCACCCCAGTTCAGACATGGCAATATGCAAATCAGTCTGACCCTGTGCCTCATGGGAACAGTCCAGCCCGAACTGCCAAGCCATGCCTTCCCTGAACTGGAAACAAGCTTCCGAGGACCGGTTTCTGGCATTACAGCCGTCTTCAGCCCGGCTTGCTTGAATCCAGTGGCAAAGTGAGCCAGGGACTCACGTCTGAGCATACCCTGCCACACTTATGGCGGCCAAAAGCGGTACAAAAGGGGGGTGGTGATGGACGGAGCATCTGAATCAATCAAACACTCACACCCAGTCAAAAGATCTGGGTTTAATCCATCACCTTTTTTTAGCCCATTCTGCCACCCCAGTTCAGACATGGCTATATGCAAATCAGTCTGACCCTGTGCCTCATGGGAACAGTCCAGCCCGAACTGCCAAGCCATGCCTTCCCTGGACTGGAAACAAGCTTCCGAGGACCGGTTTCTGGCATTACAGCCGTCTTCAGCCCGGCTTGCTTGAATCCAGTGGCAAAGCGAGCAAGGGACTCACGTCTGCGCATACCCTGCCACACTTATGGCGGCCAAAAGCGGTACAAAAGGGGGGTGGTGATGGACGGAGCATCTGAACCAATCAAACACTCACACCCAGTCAAAAGATCTGGGTTTAATCCATCACCGTTCTTTAGCCCATTCTGCCACCCCAGTTCAGACATGGCTATATGCAAATCAGTCTGACCCTGTGCCTCATGGGAACAGTCCAGCCCGAACTGCCAAGCCATGCCTTCCCTGGACTGCAAACAAGTGTCCGAGGACCGGTTTCTGGCATTACAGCCGTCTTCAGCCCGGCTTGCTTGAATCCAGTGGCAAAGTGAGCAAGGGACTCACGTCTGAGCATACCCTGCCACACTTATGGCGGCCAAAAAAGGTACAAAAGGGGGGTGGTGATGGACGGAGCATCTGAACCAATCAAACACTCACACCCAGTCAAAAGATCTGGGTTTAATCCATCACCGTTCTTTAGCCCATTCTGCCACCCCAGTTCAGACATGGCTATATGCAAATCAGTCTGACCCTGTGCCTCATGGGAACAGTCCAGCCCGAACTGCCAAGCCATGCCTTCCCTGGACTGCAAACAAGCGTCCGAGGACCGGTTTCTGGCAATACAGCCGTCTTCAGCCCGGCTTGCTTGAATCCAGTGGCAAAGTGAGCAAGGGACTCACGTCTGAGCATACCCTGCCACACTTATGGCGGCCAAAAGCGGTACAAAAGGGGGGTGGTGATGGACGGAGCATCTGAACCAATCAAACACTCACACCCAGTCAAAAGATCTGGGTTTAATCCATCACCGTTCTTTAGCCCACTCTGCCACCCCAGTTCAGACATGGCTATATGCAAATCAGTCTGACCCTGTGCCTCATGGGAACAGTCCAGCCCGAACTGCCAAGCCATGCCTTCCCTGGACTGGAAACAAGCTTCCGAGGACCGGTTTCTGGCATTACAGCCGTCTTCAGCCCGGCTTGCTTGAATCCAGTGGCAAAGCGAGCAAGGGACTCACGTCTGCGCATACCCTGCCACACTTATGGCGGCCAAAAGCGGTACAAAAGGGGGGTGGTGATGGACGCAGCATCTGAACCAATCAAACACTCACACCCAGTCAAAAGATCTGGGTTTAATCCATCACCGTTCTTTAGCCCACTCTGCCACCCCAGTTCAGACATGGCTATATGCAAATCAGTCTGACCCTGTGCCTCATGGGAACAGTCCAGCCCGAACTGCCAAGCCATGCCTTCCCTGGACTGGAAACAAGCTTCCGATGACCGGTTTCTGGCATTACAGCCGTCTTCAGCCCGGCTTGCTTGAATCCAGTGGCAAAGTGAGCAAGGGACTCATGTCTGAGCATACCCTGCCACACTTATGGCGGCCAAAAGCGGTACAAAAGGGGGGTGGTGATGGATGGAGCATCTGAACCAATCAAACACTCACACCCAGTCAAAAGATCTGGGTTTAATCCATCACCGTTCTTTAGCCCATTCTGCCACCCCAGTTCAGACATGGCTATATGCAAATCAGTCTGACCCTGTGCCTCATGGGAACAGTCCAGCCCGAACTGCCAAGCAATGCCTTCCCTGGACTGGAAACAAGCTTCCGACGACCGGTTTCTGGCATTACAGCCGTCTTCAGCCCGGCTTGCTTGAATCCAGTGGCAAAGTGAGCAAGGGACTCACGTCTGAGCATACCCTGCCACACTTATGGCGGCCAAAAGCGGTACGAAAGGGGGGTGGTGATGGACGGAGCATCTGAACCAATCAAACACTCACACCCAGTCAAAAGATCTGGGTTTAATCCATCACCGTTCTTTAGCCCACTCTGCCACCCCAGTTCAGACATGGCTATATGCAAATCAGTCTGACCCTGTGCCTCATGGGAACAGTCCAGCCCGAACTGCCAAGCCATGCCTTCCCTGGACTGGAAACAAGCTTCCGAGGACCGGTTTCTGGCATTACAGCCGTCTTCAGCCCGGCTTGCTTGAATCCAGTGGCAAAGTGAGCAAGGGACTCACGTCTGAGCATACCCTGCCACACTTATGGCGGCCAAAAGCGGTACAAAAGGGTGGTGGTGATGGACGGAGCATCTGAACCAATCAAACACTCACACCCAGTCAAAAGATCTGGGTTTATTCCATCACTGTTCTTTAGCCCATTCTGCCACCCCAGTTCAGACATGGCTATATGCAAATCAGTCTGACCCTGTGCCTCATGGGAACAGTCCAGCCCGAACTGCCAAGCCATGCCTTCCCTGGACTGCAAACAAGTGTCCGAGGACCGGTTTCTGGCATTACAGCCGTCTTCAGCCCGGCTTGCTTGAATCCAGTGGCAAAGTGAGCAAGGGACTCACGTCTGAGCATACCCTGCCACACTTATGGCGGCCAAAAAAGGTACAAAAGGGGGGTGGTGATGGACGGAGCATCTGAACCAATCAAACACTCACACCCAGTCAAAAGATCTGGGTTTAATCCATCACCGTTCTTTAGCCCATTCTGCCACCCCAGTTCAGACATGGCTATATGCAAATCAGTCTGACCCTGTGCCTCATGGGAACAGTCCAGCCCGAACTGCCAAGCCATGCCTTCCCTGGACTGCAAACAAGCGTCCGAGGACCGGTTTCTGGCATTACAGCCATCTTCAGCCCGGCTTGCTTGAATCCAGTGGCAAAGTGAGCAAGGGACTCACGTCTGAGCATACCCTGCCACACTTATGGCGGCCAAAAAAGGTACAAAAGGGGGGTGGTGATGGACGGAGCATCTGAACCAATCAAACACTCACACCCAGCCAAAAGATCTGAGTTTAATCCATCACCGTTCTTTAGCCGACTCTGCCACCCCAGTTCAGACATGGCTATATGCAAATCAGTCTGACCCTGTGCCTCATGGGAACAGTCCAGCCCGAACTGCCAAGCCATGCCTTCCCTGGACTGGAAACAAGCTTCCGAGGACCGGTTTCTGGCATTACAGCCATCTTCAGCCTGGCTTGCTTGAATCCAGTGGCAAAGTGAGCAAGGGACTCACGTCTGAGCATGCCCTGCCACACTTATGACGGCCAAAAGTGGTACAAAAGGGGGGTGGTGATGGACGGAGCATCTGAACCAATCAAACACTCACACCCAGTCAAAAGATCTGGGTTTAATCCATCACCGTTCTTTAGCCCACTCTGCCACCCCAGTTCAGACATGGCTATATACAAATCAGTCTGACCCTGTGCCTCATGGGAACAGTCCAGCCCGAACAGCCAAGCCATGCCTTCCCTGGACTGGAAACAAGCTTCCCAGGACCGGTTTCTGGCATTACAGCCGCCTTCAGCCTGGCTTGCTTGAATCCAGTGGCAAAGTGAGCAAGGGACTCACGTCTGAGCATACCCTGCCACACTTATGGCGGCCAAAAGCGGTACAAAAGGGGGGTGGTGATGGACGGAGCATCTGAACCAATCAAACACTCACACCCTGTCAAAAGATCTGGGTTTAATCCATCACCGTTCTTTAGCCCACTCTGCCACCCCAGTTCAGACATGGCTATATGCAAATCAGTCTGACCCTGTGCCTCATGGGAACAGTCCAGCCCGAACTGCCAAGCCATGCCTTCCCTGGACTGGAAACAAGCTTCCGAGGACCGGTTTCTGGCATTACAGCCGTCTTCAGCCCGGCTTGCTTGAATCCAGTGGCAAAGTGAGCAAGGGACTCACGTCTGAGCATACCGTGCCACACTTATGGCAGCCAAAAGCGGTACAAAAGGGGGGTGGTGATGGACGGAGCATCTGAACCAATCAAACACTCACACCCAGTCAAAAGATCTGGGTTTAATCCATCACCGTTCTTTAGCCCACTCTGCCACCCCCGTTCAGACATGGCTATATGCAAATCAGTCTGACCCTGTGCCTCATGGGAACAGTCCAGCCCGAACTGCCAAGCCATGCCTTCCCTGGACTGGAAACCAGCTTCCGAGGACCGGTTTCTGGCATTACAGCCGTCTTCAGCCCGGCTTGCTTGAATCCAGTGGCAAAGTGAGCAAGTGACTCACGTCTGAGCATACCCTGCCACACTTATGGCGGCCAAAAGCGGTACAAAAGGGGGGTGGTGATGGACGGAGCATCTGAACCAATCAAACACTCACACCCAGTCAAAAGATCTTGGTGTAATCCATCACCGTTCTTTAGCCCATTCTGCCACCCCAGTTCAGACATGGCTATATGCAAATCAGTCTGACCCTGTGCCTCATGGGAACAGTCCAGCCCGATCTGCCAAGCCATGCCTTCCCTGGACTGGAAACAAGCGTCCGAGGACCGGTTTCTGGCATTACAGCCGTCTTCAGCCCGGCTTGCTTGAATCCAGTGGCAAAGTGTGCAAGGGACTCACGTCTGAGCATACCCTGCCACACTTATGGCGGCCAAAAAAGGTACAAAAGGGGGGTGGTGATGGACGGAGCATCTGAACCAATCAAACACTCACACCCAGTCAAAAGATCTGGGTTTAATACATCACCGTTCTTTAGCCCACTCTGCCACCCCAGTTCAGACATGGCTATATGCAAATCAGTCTGACCCTGTGTCTCATGGGAACAGTCCAGCCCGAACTGCCAAGCCATGCCTTCCCTGGACTGGAAACAAGCTTCCGAGGACCGGTTTCTGGCATTACAGCCGTCTTCAGCCCAGCTTGCTTGAATCCAGTGGCAAAGTGAGCAAGGGACTCACATCTGAGCATACCCTGCCACACTTATGGCGGCCAAAAGCAGTACAAAAGGGGGGTGGTGATGGACGGAGCATCTGAACCAATCAAACACTCACACCCAGTCAAAAGATCTGGGTTCAATCCATCACCGTTCTTTAGCCCACTCTGCCACCCCAGTTCAGACATGGCTATATGCAAATCAGTCTGACCCTGTGCCTCATGGGAACAGTCCAGCCGAACTGCCAAGCCATGCCTTCCCTGGACTGGAAACAAGCTTCCCAGGACCGGTTTCTGGCATTACAGCCGCCTTCAGCCCGGCTTGCTTGAATCCAGCGGCAAAGTGAGCAAGGGACTCACGTCTGAGCATACCCTGCCACACTTATGGCTGCCAAAAGTGGTACAAAAGGGGGGTGGTGATGGACGGAGCATCTGAACCAATCAAACACTCACACCCAGTCAAAAGATCTGGGTTTAATCCATCACCGTTCTTTAGCCCACTCTGCCACCCCAGTTCAGACATGGCTATATGTAAATCAGTCTGACCCTGTGCCTCATGGGAACAGTCCAGCCCGAACTGCCAAGCCATGCCTTCCCTGGACTGGAAACAAGCTTCCGAGGACCGGTTTCTGGCATTACAGCCGTCTTCAGCCCGGCTTGCTTCAATCCAGTGGCAAAGTGAGCAAGGGACTCACGTCTGAGCATACCCTGCCACACTTATGGTGGGCCAAAAGCGGTACAAAAGGGGGGTGGTGATGGATGGAGCATCTGAACCAATCAAACACTCACACCCAGTCAAAAGATCTGGGTTTAATCAATCACCGTTCTTTAGCCCACTCTGCCACCCCAGTTCAGACATGGCTATATGCAAATCAGTCTGACCCTGTGCCTCATGGGAACAGTCCAGCCCGAACTGCCAAGCCATGCCTTCCCTGGACTGGAAACAAGCTTCCGAGGACCGGTTTCTGGCATTACAGCCGTCTTCAGCCCGGCTTGCTTGAATCCAGTGGCAAAGTGAGCAAGGGACTCACGTCTGAGCATACCCTGCCACACTTATGGCGGCTAAAAGCGGTACAAAAGGGGGGTGGTGATGGACGGAGCATCTGAACCAATCAAACACTCACACCCAGTCAAAAGATCTGGGTTTAATCCATCACCGTTCTTTAGCCCACTCTGCCACCCCAGTTCAGACATGGCTATATGCAAATCAGTCTGACCCTGTGCCTCATGGGAACAGTCCAGCCCGAACTGCCAAGCCATGCCTTCCCTGGACTGGAAACAAGCTTCCGAGGACCGGTTTCTGGCATTACAGCCGTCTTCAGCCCGGCTTGCTTGAATCCAGTGGCAAAGTGAGCAAGGGACTCACGTCTGAGCATACCCTGCCACACTTATGGCGGCCAAAAGCGGTACAAAAGGGGGGTGTGATGGACGGAGCATCTGAACCAATCAAACACTCACACCCAGTCAAAAGATCTGGGTTTAATCCATCACCGTTCTTTAGCCCACTCTGCCACCCCAGTTCAGACATGGCTACATGCAAATCAGTCTGACCCTGTGCCTCATGGGAACTGTCCAGCCCGAACTGCCAAGCCATGCCTTCCCTGGACTGGAAACAAGCTTCCGAGGACCGGTTTCTGGCATTACAGCCGTCTTCAGCCCGGTTTTCTTGAATCCAGTGCCAAAGTGAGCAAGGGACTCACGTCTGAGCATACCCTGCCACACTTATGGCGGCCAAAAGCGGTACAAAAGGGGGGTGGTGATGGACGGAGCATCTGAACCAATCAAACACTCACACCCAGTCAAAAGATCTGGGTTTAATCCATCACTATCTTTAGCCCACTCTGCCACCCCAGTTCAGACATGGCTATATACAAATCAGTCTGACCCTGTGCCTCATGGGAACAGTCCAGCCCGAACTGCCAAGCCATGCCTTCCCTGGACTGGAAACAAGCTTCCGAGGACCGGTTTCTGGCATTACAGCCGTCTTCAGCCCGGCTTGCTTGAATCCAGTGGCAAAGTGAGCAAGGGACTCACGTCTGAGCATGCCCTGCCACACTATTGGCGGCCAAAAGCGGTACAAAAGGGGGGTGGTGATGGACGGAGCATCTGAACCAATCAAACACTCACACCCAGTCAAAAGATCTGGGTTTAATCCATCACCGTTCTTTAGCCCACTCTGCCACCCCAGTTCAGACATGGCTATATGCAAATCAGTCTGACCCTGTGCCTCATGGGAACAGTCCAGCCCGAACTGCCAAGCCATGCCTTCCCTGGACTGGAAACTAGCTTCCGAGGACCGGTTTCTGGCATTACAGCCATCTTCAGCCCGGCTTGCTTGAATCCAGTGGCAAAGTGAGCAAGGGACTCACATCTGAGCATACCCTGCCACACTTATGGCGGCCAAAAGCGGTACAAAAGGGGGGTGGTGATGGACGCAGCATCTGAACCAATCAAACACTCACACCCAGTCAAAAGATCTGGGTTTAATCAATCACCGTTCTTTAGCCCACTCTGCCACCCCAGTTCAGACATGGCTATATGCAAATCAGTCTGACCCTGTGCCTCATGGGAACAGTCCAGCCCGAACTGCCAAGCCATGCCTTCCCTGGACTGGAAACAAGCTTCCGAGGACCGGTTTCTGGCATTACAGCCGTCTTCAGCCCGGCTTGCTTGAATCCAGTGGCAAAGTGAGCAAGGGACTCACGTCTGAGCATGCCCTGCCACACTTATGGCGGCTAAAAGCGGTACAAAAGGGGGGTGGTGATGGACGGAGCATCTGAACCAATCAAACACTCACACCCAGTCAAAAGATCTGGGTTTAATCCATCACCGTACTTTAGCCCACTCTGCCACCCCAGTTCAGACATGGCTATATGCAAATCAGTCTGACCCTGTGCCTCATGGGAACAGTCCAGCCCGAACTGCCAAGCCATGCCTTCCCTGGACGGGAACCAAGCTTCCGAGGACCGGTTGCTGGCATTACAGCCATCTTCAGCCCGGCTTGCTTGAATCCAGTGGCAAAGTGAGCAAGAGACTCACATCTGAGCATACCCTGCCACACTTATGGCGGCCAAAAGCGGTACAAAAGGGGGGTGGTAATGGACGGATCATCTGAACCAATCAAACGCTCACACCCAGTCAAAAGATCTGGGTTTAATCCATCACCGTTCTTTAGCCCACTCTGCCACCCCAGTTCAGACATGGCTATATGCAAATCAGTCTGACCCTGTGCCTCATGGGAACAGTCCAGCCCGAACTGCCAAGCCATGCCTTCCCTGGACTGGAAACAAGCTTCCGAGGACCGGTTTCTGGCATTACAGCCGTCTTCAGCCCGGCTTGCTTGAATCCAGTGGCAAAGTGAGCAAGGGACTCACGTCTGAGCATACCCTGCCACACTTATGGCGGCCAAAAGCGGTACAAAAGGGGGGTGTGATGGACGGAGCATCTGAACCAATCAAACACTCACACCCAGTCAAAAGATCTGGGTTTAATCCATCACCGTTCTTTAGCCCACTCTGCCACCCCAGTTCAGACATGGCTACATGCAAATCAGTCTGACCCTGTGCCTCATGGGAACTGTCCAGCCCGAACTGCCAAGCCATGCCTTCCCTGGACTGGAAACAAGCTTCCGAGGACCGGTTTCTGGCATTACAGCCGTCTTCAGCCCGGTTTTCTTGAATCCAGTGCCAAAGTGAGCAAGGGACTCACGTCTGAGCATACCCTGCCACACTTATGGCGGCCAAAAGCGGTACAAAAGGGGGGTGGTGATGGACGGAGCATCTGAACCAATCAAACACTCACACCCAGTCAAAAGATCTGGGTTTAATCCATCACTATCTTTAGCCCACTCTGCCACCCCAGTTCAGACATGGCTATATACAAATCAGTCTGACCCTGTGCCTCATGGGAACAGTCCAGCCCGAACTGCCAAGCCATGCCTTCCCTGGACTGGAAACAAGCTTCCGAGGACCGGTTTCTGGCATTACAGCCGTCTTCAGCCCGGCTTGCTTGAATCCAGTGGCAAAGTGAGCAAGGGACTCACGTCTGAGCATGCCCTGCCACACTATTGGCGGCCAAAAGCGGTACAAAAGGGGGGTGGTGATGGACGGAGCATCTGAACCAATCAAACACTCACACCCAGTCAAAAGATCTGGGTTTAATCCATCACCGTTCTTTAGCCCACTCTGCCACCCCAGTTCAGACATGGCTATATGCAAATCAGTCTGACCCTGTGCCTCATGGGAACAGTCCAGCCCGAACTGCCAAGCCATGCCTTCCCTGGACTGGAAACTAGCTTCCGAGGACCGGTTTCTGGCATTACAGCCATCTTCAGCCCGGCTTGCTTGAATCCAGTGGCAAAGTGAGCAAGGGACTCACATCTGAGCATACCCTGCCACACTTATGGCGGCCAAAAGCGGTACAAAAGGGGGGTGGTGATGGACGCAGCATCTGAACCAATCAAACACTCACACCCAGTCAAAAGATCTGGGTTTAATCCATCACCGTTCTTTAGCCCACTCTGCCACCCCAGTTCAGACATGGCTATATGCAAATCAGTCTGACCCTGTGCCTCATGGGAACAGTTCAGCCCGAACTGCCAAGCCATGCCTTCCCTGGACTGGAAACAAGCTTCCGAGGACCAGTTTCTGGCATTACAGCCGTCTTCAGCCCGGCTTGCTTGAATCCAGTGGCAAAGTGAGCAAGGGTCTCACGTCTGAGAATACCCTGCCACACTTATGGCGGCCAAAAGCGGTACAAAAGGGGGGTGGTGATGGACGGAGCATCTGAACCAATCAAACACTCACACCCAGTCAAAAGATCTGGGTTTAATCAATCACCGTTCTTTAGCCCACTCTGCCACCCCAGTTCAGACATGGCTATATGCAAATCAGTCTGACCGTGTGCCTCATGGGAACAGTCCAGCCCGAACTGCCAAGCCATACCTTCCCTGGACTGGAAACAAGCTTCCGAGGACCGGTTTCTGGCATTACAGCCGTCTTCAGCCCGGCTTGCTTGAATCCAGTGGCAAAGTGAGCAAGGGACTCACGTCTGAGCATACCCTGCCACACTTATGGCGGCCAAAAGCGGTACAAAAGGGGGGTGGTGATGGACGGAGCATCTGAACCAATCAAACACTCACACCCAGTCAAAAGACCAGGGTTAAATCCATCACCGTTCTTTAGCCCACTCTGCCACCCCAGTTCAGACATGGCTACATGCAAATCAGTCTGACCCTGTGCCTCATGGGAACAGTCCAGCCCGAACTGCCAAGCCATGCTTTCCCTGGACTGGAAACAAGCTTCCGAGGACCGGTTTCTGGCATTACAGCCATCTTCAGCCCGGCTTGCTTGAATCCAGTGGCAAAGTGAGCAAGGGACTCACATCTGAGCATACCCTGCCACACTTATGGCGGCCAAGAGCGGTACAAAAGGGGGGTGGTGATGGACGGAGCATCTGAACCAATCAAACACTCACACCCAGTCAAAAGATCTGGGTTTAATCCATCACCGTTCTTTAGCCCACTCTGCCACCCCAGTTCAGACATGGATATATGCAAATCAGTCTGACCCTGTGCCTCATGGGAACAGTCCAGCCCGAACTGCCAAGCCATGCCTTCCCTGGACTGGAAACAAGCTTCCGAGGACCGGTTTCTGGCATTACAGCCGTCTTCAGCCCGGCTTGCTTGAATCCAGTGGCAAAGTGAGCAAGGGACTCACGTCTGAGCATACCCTGCCACACTTATGGCAGCCAAAAGCGGTACAAAAGGGGGGTGGTGATGGACGGAGCATCTGAACCAATCAAACACTCATACCCAGTCAAAAGATCTGGGTTTATTCCATCACCGTTCTTTAGCCCACTCTGCCACCCCAGTTCAGACATGGCTATATCAAATCAGTCTGACCCTGTGCCTCATGGGAACAGTCCAGCCCGAACTGCCAAGCCATGCCTTCCCTGGACTGGAAACAAGCTTCCGAGGACCGGTTTCTGGCATTACAGCCGTCTTCAGCCCGGCTTGCTTGAATCCAGTGACAAAGTGAGCAAGGGACTCACGTTTGAGCATACCCTGCCACACTTATGGCGGCCAAAAGCGGTACAAAAGGGGGGTGGTGATGGACGGAGCATCTGAACCAATCAAACACTCACACCCAGTCAAAAGATCTGGGTTTAATCCATCCCCGTTCTTTAGCCCACTCTGCCACCCCAGTTCAGACATGGCTATATGCAAATCAGTCTGACCCTGTGCCTCATGGGAACAGTCCAGCCAGAACTGCCAAGCCATGCCTTCCCTGGACTGGAAACAAGCTTTCGAGGACCGGTTTCTGGCATTACAGCCGTCTTCAGCCCGGCTTGCTTGAATCCAGTGGCAAAGTGAGCAAGGGACTCACATCTGAGCATACCCTGCCACACTTATGGCGGCCAAAAGCGGTACAAAAGGGGGGTGGTGATGGACGGATCATCTGAACCAATCAAACACTCACACCCAGTCAAAAGATCTGGGTTTAATGCATCACCGTTCTTTAACCCACTCTGCCACCCCAGTTCAGACATGGCTATATGCAAATCAGTCTGACCCTGTGCCTCATGGGAACAGTCCAGCCCGAACTGCCAAGCCATGCCTTCCCTGGACTGGAAACAAGCTTCCGAGGACCGGTTTCTGGCATTACAGCCGTCTTCAGCCCGGCTTGCTTGAATCCAGTGGCAAAGTGAGCAAGGGACTCACGTCTGAGCATACCCTGCCACACTTATGGCGGCCAAAAGCGGTACAAAAGGGGGGTGTGATGGACGGAGCATCTGAACCAATCAAACACTCACACCCTGTCAAAAGATCTGGGTTTAATCCATCACCGTTCTTTAGCCCACTCTGCCACCCCAGTTCAGACATGGCTATATGCAAATCAGTCTGACCGTGTGCCTCATGGGAACAGTCCAGCCCGAACTTCCAAGCCATACCTTCCCTGGACTGGAAACAAGCTTCCGAGGACCGGTTTCTGGCATTACAGCCGTCTTCAGCCCGGCTTGCTTGAATCCAGTGGCAAAGTGAGCAAGGGACTCACGTCTGAGCATACCCTGCCACACTTATGGCGGCCAAAAGCGGTACAAAAGGGGGGTGGTGATGGACGGAGCATCTGAACCAATCAAACACTCACACCCAGTCAAAAGATCTGGGTTAAATCCATCACCGTTCTTTAGCCCACTCTGCCACCCCAGTTCAGACATGGCTACATGCAAATCAGTCTGACCCTGTGCCTCATGGGAACAGTCCAGCCCGAACTGCCAAGCCATGCTTTCCCTGGACTGGAAACAAGCTTCCGAGGACCGGTTTCTGGCATTACAGCCATCTTCAGCCCGGCTTGCTTGAATCCAGTGGCAAAGTGAGCAAGGGACTCACATCTGAGCATACCCTGCCACACTTATGGCGGCCAAAAGCGGTACAAAAGGGGGGTGGTGATGGACAGAGCATCTGAACCAATCAAACACTCACACCCAGTCAAAAGATCTGGGTTTAATCCATCACCGTTCTTTAGCCCACTCTGCCACCCCAGTTCAGACATGGATATATGCAAATCAGTCTGACCCTGTGCCTCATGGGAACAGTCCAGCCCGAACTGCCAAGCCATGCCTTCCCTGGACTGGAAACAAGCTTCCGAGGACCGGTTTCTGGCATTACAGCCGTCTTCAGCCCGGCTTGCTTGAATCCAGTGGCAAAGTGAGCAAGGGACTCACGTCTGAGCATACCCTGCCACACTTATGGCAGCCAAAAGCGGTACAAAAGGGGGGTGGTGATGGACGGAGCATCTGAACCAATCAAACACTCACACCCAGTCAAAAGATCTGGGTTTATTCCATCACCGTTCTTTAGCCCACTCTGCCACCCCAGTTCAGACATGGCTATATGCAAATCAGTCTGACCCTGTGCCTCATGGGAACAGTTCAGCCCGAACTGCCAAGCCATGCCTTCCCTGGACTGGAAACAAGCTTCCGAGGACCAGTTTCTGGCATTACAGCCGTCTTCAGCCCGGCTTGCTTGAATCCAGTGGCAAAGTGAGCAAGGGTCTCACGTCTGAGAATACCCTGCCACACTTATGGCGGCCAAAAGCGGTACAAAAGGGGGGTGGTGATGGACGGAGCATCTGAACCAATCAAACACTCACACCCAGTCAAAAGATCTGGGTTTAATCAATCACCGTTCTTTAGCCCACTCTGCCACCCCAGTTCAGACATGGCTATATGCAAATCAGTCTGACCGTGTGCCTCATGGGAACAGTCCAGCCCGAACTGCCAAGCCATACCTTCCCTGGACTGGAAACAAGCTTCCGAGGACCGGTTTCTGGCATTACAGCCGTCTTCAGCCCGGCTTGCTTGAATCCAGTGGCAAAGTGAGCAAGGGACTCACGTCTGAGCATACCCTGCCACACTTATGGCGGCCAAAAGCGGTACAAAAGGGGGGTGGTGATGGACGGAGCATCTGAACCAATCAAACACTCACACCCAGTCAAAAGACCAGGGTTAAATCCATCACCGTTCTTTAGCCCACTCTGCCACCCCAGTTCAGACATGGCTACATGCAAATCAGTCTGACCCTGTGCCTCATGGGAACAGTCCAGCCCGAACTGCCAAGCCATGCTTTCCCTGGACTGGAAACAAGCTTCCGAGGACCGGTTTCTGGCATTACAGCCATCTTCAGCCCGGCTTGCTTGAATCCAGTGGCAAAGTGAGCAAGGGACTCACATCTGAGCATACCCTGCCACACTTATGGCGGCCAAGAGCGGTACAAAAGGGGGGTGGTGATGGACGGAGCATCTGAACCAATCAAACACTCACACCCAGTCAAAAGATCTGGGTTTAATCCATCACCGTTCTTTAGCCCACTCTGCCACCCCAGTTCAGACATGGATATATGCAAATCAGTCTGACCCTGTGCCTCATGGGAACAGTCCAGCCCGAACTGCCAAGCCATGCCTTCCCTGGACTGGAAACAAGCTTCCGAGGACCGGTTTCTGGCATTACAGCCGTCTTCAGCCCGGCTTGCTTGAATCCAGTGGCAAAGTGAGCAAGGGACTCACGTCTGAGCATACCCTGCCACACTTATGGCAGCCAAAAGCGGTACAAAAGGGGGGTGGTGATGGACGGAGCATCTGAACCAATCAAACACTCATACCCAGTCAAAAGATCTGGGTTTATTCCATCACCGTTCTTTAGCCCACTCTGCCACCCCAGTTCAGACATGGCTATATCAAATCAGTCTGACCCTGTGCCTCATGGGAACAGTCCAGCCCGAACTGCCAAGCCATGCCTTCCCTGGACTGGAAACAAGCTTCCGAGGACCGGTTTCTGGCATTACAGCCGTCTTCAGCCCGGCTTGCTTGAATCCAGTGACAAAGTGAGCAAGGGACTCACGTTTGAGCATACCCTGCCACACTTATGGCGGCCAAAAGCGGTACAAAAGGGGGGTGGTGATGGACGGAGCATCTGAACCAATCAAACACTCACACCCAGTCAAAAGATCTGGGTTTAATCCATCCCCGTTCTTTAGCCCACTCTGCCACCCCAGTTCAGACATGGCTATATGCAAATCAGTCTGACCCTGTGCCTCATGGGAACAGTCCAGCCAGAACTGCCAAGCCATGCCTTCCCTGGACTGGAAACAAGCTTTCGAGGACCGGTTTCTGGCATTACAGCCGTCTTCAGCCCGGCTTGCTTGAATCCAGTGGCAAAGTGAGCAAGGGACTCACATCTGAGCATACCCTGCCACACTTATGGCGGCCAAAAGCGGTACAAAAGGGGGGTGGTGATGGACGGATCATCTGAACCAATCAAACACTCACACCCAGTCAAAAGATCTGGGTTTAATGCATCACCGTTCTTTAACCCACTCTGCCACCCCAGTTCAGACATGGCTATATGCAAATCAGTCTGACCCTGTGCCTCATGGGAACAGTCCAGCCCGAACTGCCAAGCCATGCCTTCCCTGGACTGGAAACAAGCTTCCGAGGACCGGTTTCTGGCATTACAGCCGTCTTCAGCCCGGCTTGCTTGAATCCAGTGGCAAAGTGAGCAAGGGACTCACGTCTGAGCATACCCTGCCACACTTATGGCGGCCAAAAGCGGTACAAAAGGGGGGTGTGATGGACGGAGCATCTGAACCAATCAAACACTCACACCCTGTCAAAAGATCTGGGTTTAATCCATCACCGTTCTTTAGCCCACTCTGCCACCCCAGTTCAGACATGGCTATATGCAAATCAGTCTGACCGTGTGCCTCATGGGAACAGTCCAGCCCGAACTTCCAAGCCATACCTTCCCTGGACTGGAAACAAGCTTCCGAGGACCGGTTTCTGGCATTACAGCCGTCTTCAGCCCGGCTTGCTTGAATCCAGTGGCAAAGTGAGCAAGGGACTCACGTCTGAGCATACCCTGCCACACTTATGGCGGCCAAAAGCGGTACAAAAGGGGGGTGGTGATGGACGGAGCATCTGAACCAATCAAACACTCACACCCAGTCAAAAGATCTGGGTTAAATCCATCACCGTTCTTTAGCCCACTCTGCCACCCCAGTTCAGACATGGCTACATGCAAATCAGTCTGACCCTGTGCCTCATGGGAACAGTCCAGCCCGAACTGCCAAGCCATGCTTTCCCTGGACTGGAAACAAGCTTCCGAGGACCGGTTTCTGGCATTACAGCCATCTTCAGCCCGGCTTGCTTGAATCCAGTGGCAAAGTGAGCAAGGGACTCACATCTGAGCATACCCTGCCACACTTATGGCGGCCAAAAGCGGTACAAAAGGGGGGTGGTGATGGACAGAGCATCTGAACCAATCAAACACTCACACCCAGTCAAAAGATCTGGGTTTAATCCATCACCGTTCTTTAGCCCACTCTGCCACCCCAGTTCAGACATGGATATATGCAAATCAGTCTGACCCTGTGCCTCATGGGAACAGTCCAGCCCGAACTGCCAAGCCATGCCTTCCCTGGACTGGAAACAAGCTTCCGAGGACCGGTTTCTGGCATTACAGCCGTCTTCAGCCCGGCTTGCTTGAATCCAGTGGCAAAGTGAGCAAGGGACTCACGTCTGAGCATACCCTGCCACACTTATGGCAGCCAAAAGCGGTACAAAAGGGGGGTGGTGATGGACGGAGCATCTGAACCAATCAAACACTCACACCCAGTCAAAAGATCTGGGTTTATTCCATCACCGTTCTTTAGCCCACTCTGCCACCCCAGTTCAGACATGGCTATATGCAAATCAGTCTGACCCTATGCCTCATGGAAACAGTCCAGCCCGAACTGCCAAGCCATGCCTTCCCTGGACTGGAAACAAGCTTCCGAGGACCGGTTTCTGGCATTACAGCCGTCTTCAGCCCGACTTGCTTGAATCCAGTGGCAAAGTTAGCAAGGGACTCACGTCTGAGCATATCCTGCCACACTTATGGCGGCCAAAAGCGGTACAAAAGGGGGGTGGTGATGGACGGAGCATCTGAACCAATCAAACACTCACACCCAGTCAAAAGATCAGGGTTTAATCCATCACCGTTCTTTAGCCCACTCTGCCACCCCAGTTCAGACATGGCTATATGCAAATCAGTCTGACCGTGTGCCTCATGGGAACAGTCCAGCCCGAACTTCCAAGCCATACCTTCCCTGGACTGGAAACAAGCTTCCGAGGACCGGTTTCTGGCATTACAGCCGTCTTCAGCCCGGCTTGCTTGAATCCAGTGGCAAAGTGAGCAAGGGACTCACGTCTGAGCATACCCTGCCACACTTATGGCGGCCAAAAGCGGTACAAAAGGGGGGTGGTGATGGACGGAGCATCTGAACCAATCAAACACTCACACCCAGTCAAAAGATCTGGGTTAAATCCATCACCGTTCTTTAGCCCACTCTGCCACCCCAGTTCAGACATGGCTACATGCAAATCAGTCTGACCCTGTGCCTCATGGGAACAGTCCAGCCCGAACTGCCAAGCCATGCTTTCCCTGGACTGGAAACAAGCTTCCGAGGACCGGTTTCTGGCATTACAGCCATCTTCAGCCCGGCTTGCTTGAATCCAGTGGCAAAATGAGCAAGGGACTCACATCTGAGCATACCCTGCCACACTTATGGCGGCCAAAAGCGGTACAAAAGGGGGGTGGTGATGGACGCAGCATCTGAACCAATCAAACACTCACACCCAGTCAAAAGATCTGGGTTTAATCCATCACCGTTCTTTAGCCCACTCTGCCACCTCAGTTCAGACATGGATATATGCAAATCAGTCTGACCCTGTGCCTCATGGGAACAGTCCAGCCCGAACTGCCAAGCCATGCCTTCCCTGGACTGGAAACAAGCTTCCGAGGACCGGTTTCTGGCATTACAGCCGTCTTCAGCCCGGCTTGCTTGAATCCAGTGGCAAAGTGAGCAAGGGACTCACGTCTGAGCATACCCTGCCACACTTATGGCGGCCAAAAGCGGTACAAAAGGGGGGTGGTGATGGATGGAGCATCTGAACCAATCAAACACTCACACCCAGTCAAAAGATCTGGGTTTATTCCATCACCGTTCTTTAGCCCACTCTGCCACCCCAGTTCAGACATGGCTATATGCAAATCAGTCTGACCCTATGCCTCATGGAAACAGTCCAGCCCGAACTGCCAAGCCATGCCTTCCCTGGACTGGAAACAAGCTTCCGAGGACCGGTTTCTGGCATTACAGCCGTCTTCAGCCCGACTTGCTTGAATCCAGTGGCAAAGTTAGCAAGGGACTCACGTCTGAGCATACCCTGCCACACTTATGGCGGCCAAAAGCGGTACAAAAGGGGGGTGGTGATGGACGGAGCATCTGAACCAATCAAACACTCACACCCAGTCAAAAGATCAGGGTTTAATCCATCACCGTTCTTTAGCCCACTCTGCCACCGCAGTTCAGACATGGCTATATGCAAATCAGTCTGACCCTGTGCCTCATGGGAACAGTCCAGCCCGAACTGCCAAGCCATGCCTTCCCTGGACTGGAAACAAGCTTCCGAGGACCGGTTTCTGGCATTACAGCCGTCTTCAGCCCGGCTTGCTTGAATCCAGTGACAAAGTGAGCAAGGGACTCACGTTTGAGCATACCCTGCCACACTTATGGCGGCCAAAAGTGGTACGAAAGGGGGGTGGTGATGGACGGAGCATCTGAACCAATCAAACACTCACACCCAGTCAAAAGATCTGGGTTTAATCCATCACCGTTCTTTAGCCCACTCTGCCACCCCATTTCAGACATGGCTATATGCAAATCAGTCTGACCCTGTGTCTCATGGGAACAGTCCAGCCCGAACTGCCAAGCCATGCCTTCCCTGGACGGGAAACAAGCTTCCGAGGACCGGTTTCTGGCATTACAGCCGTCTTCAGCCCGGCTTGCTTGAATCCAGTGGCAAAGTGAGCAAGGGACTCACGTCTGAGCATGCCCTGCCACACTTATGGCGGCCAAAAGCGGTACAAAAGGGGGGTGGTGATGGACAGAGCATCTGAACCAATCAAACATTCACACCCAGTCAAAAGATCTGGGTTTAATCCATCACCGTTCTTTAGCCCACTCTGCCACCCCAGTTCAGACATGGCTATATGCAAATCAGTCTGACCCTGTGCCTCATGGGAACAGTCCAGCCCGAACTGCCAAGCCATGCCTTCCCATGACGGGAAACAATCTTCCGAGGACCGGTTTCTGGCATTACAGCCATCTTCAGCCCGGCTTGCTTGAATCCAGTGGCAAAGTGAGCAAGGGACTCACATCTGAGCATACCCTGCCACACTTATGGCGGCCAAAAGCAGTACAAAAGGGGGGTGGTGATGGACGGAGCATCTGAACCAATCAAACACTCACACCCAGTCAAAAGATCTGGGTTTAATCCATCACCGTTCTTTAGCCCACTCTGCCACCCCAGTTCAGACATGGCTATATGCAAATCAGTCTGACCCTGTGCCTCATGGGAACAGTCCAGCCGAACTGCCAAGCCATGCCTTCCCTGGACTGGAAACAAGCTTCCCAGGACCGGTTTCTGGCATTACAGCCGCCTTCAGCCCGGCTTGCTTGAATCCAGCGGCAAAGTGAGCAAGGGACTCACGTCTGAGCATACCCTGCCACACTTATGGCGGCCAAAAGCGGTACAAAAGGGGGGTGGTGATGGACGGAGCATCTGAACCAATAAAACACTCACACCCAGTCAAAAGATCTGGGTTTAATCCATCACCGTTCTTTAGCCCACTCTGCCACCCCAGTTGAGACATGGCTATATGTAAATCAGTCTGACCCTGTGCCTCATGGGAACAGTCCAGCCCAAACTGCCAAGCCATGCCTTCCCAGGACTGGAAACAAGCTTCCGAGGACCGGTTTCTGGCATTACAGCCGTCTTCAGCCCGGCTTGCTTGAATCCAGTGGCAAAGTGAGCAAGGGACTCACGTCTGAGCATACCCTGCCACACTTATGGCGGCCAAAAGCGGTACAAAAGGGGGGTGGTGATGGACGGAGCATCTGAACCAATCAAACACTCACACCCAGTCAAAAGATCTGGGTTTATTCCATCACCGTTCTTTAGCCCACTCTGCCACCCCAGTTCAGACATGGCTATATGCAAATCAGTCTGACCCTGTGCCTCATGGGAACAGTCCAGCCCGAACTGCCAAGCCATGCCTTCCCTGGACTGGAAACAAGCTTCCGAGGACCGGTTTCTGGCATTACAGCCGTCTTCAGCCCGGCTTGCTTGAATCCTGTGGCAAAGTGAGCAAGGGACTCACGTCTGAGCATACCCTGCCACACTTATGGCGGCCAAAAGCGGTACAAAAGGGGGGTGGTGATGGACGGAGCATCTGAACCAATCAAACACTCACACCCAGTCAAAAGATCTGGGTTTAATCCATCACCGTTCTTTAGCCCACTCTGCCACCCCAGTTCAGACATGGCTATATGCAAATCAGTCTGACCCTGTGCCTCATGGGAACAGTCCAGCCCGAACTGCCAAGCCATGCCTTCCCTGGACTGGAAACAAGCTTCCGAGGACCGGTTTCTGGCATTACAGCCGTCTTCAGCCCGGCTTGCTTGAATCCAGTGGCAAAGTGAGCAAGGGACTCACGTCTGAGCATACCCTGCCACACTTATGGCGGCCAAAAGCGGTACAAAAGGGGGGTGGTGATGGACGGAGCATCTGAACCAATCAAACACTCACACCCAGTCAAAAGATCTGGGTTTAATCCATTACCGATCTTTAGCCCATTCTGCCACCCCAGTTCAGACATGGCTATATGCAAATCAGTCTGACCCTGTGCCTCATGGTAACAGTCCAGCCTGAACTGCCAAGCCATGCCTTCCCTGGACTGGAAACAAGCGTCCGAGGACCGGTTTCTGGCATTACAGCCGTCTTCAGCCCGGCTTGCTTGAATCCAGTGGCAAAGTGAGCCAGGGACTCACGTCTGAGCATACCCTGCCACACTTATGGCGGCCAAAAAAGGTACAAAAGGGGGGTGGTGATGGACGTAGCATCTGAACCAATCAAACACTCACACCCAGTCAAAAGATCTGGGTTTAATCCATCACCGTTCTTTAGCCCACTCTGCCACCCCAGTTCAGACATGGCTATATGCAAATCAGTCTGACCCTGTGTCTCATGGGAACAGTCCAGCCCGAACTGCCAAGCCATGCCTTCCCTGGACTGGAAACAAGCTTCCGAGGACCGGTTTCTGGCATTACAGCCGTCTTCAGCCCGGCTTGCTTGAATCCAGTGGCAAAGTGAGCAAGGGACTCACGTCTGAGCATGCCCTGCCACACTTATGGCGGCCAAAAGCGGTACAAAAGGGGGGTGGTGATAGACAGAGCATCTGAACCAATCAAACATTCACACCCAGTCAAAAGATCTGGGTTTAATCCATCCCCGTTCTTTAGCCCACTCTGCCACCCCAGTTCAGACATGGCTATATGCAAATCAGTCTGACCCTGTGCCTCATGGGAACAGTCCAGCCCGAACTGCCAAGCCATGCCTTCCCTGGACTGGAAACAAGCTTCCGAGGACCGGTTTCTGGCATTACATCCATCTTCAGCCCGGCTTGCTTGAATCCAGTGGCAAAGTGAGCAAGGGACTCACATCTGAGCATACCCTGCCACACTTATGGCGGCCAAAAGCAGTACAAAAGGGGGGTGGTGATGGACGGAGCATCTGAACCAATCAAACACTCACACCCAGTCAAAAGATCTGGGTTTAATCCATCACCGTTCTTTAGTCCACTCTGCCACCCCAGTTCAGACATGGCTATATGCAAATCAGTCTGACCCTGTGCCTCATGGGAACAGTCCAGCCGAACTGCCAAGCCATGCCTTCCCTGGACTGGAAACAAGCTTCCCAGGACCGGTTTCTGGCATTACAGCCGCCTTCAGCCCGGCTTGCTTGAATCCAGCGGCAAAGTGAGCAAGGGACTCACGTCTGAGCATACCCTGCCACACTTATGGCGGCCAAAAGCGGTACAAAAGGGGGGTGGTGATGGACGGAGCATCTGAACCAATCAAACACTCACACCCAGTCAAAAGATCTGGGTTTAATCCATCACCGTTCTTTAGCCCACTCTGCCACCCCAGTTCAGACATGGCTATATGTAAATCAGTCTGACCCTGTGCCTCATGGGAACAGTCCAGCCCGAACTGCCAAGCCATGCCTTCCCTGGACTGGAAACAAGCTTCCGAGGACCGGTTTCTGGCATTACAGCCGTCTTAAGCCCGGCTTGCTTGAATCCAGTGGCAAAGTGATCAAGGGACTCACGTCTGAGCATACCCTGCCACACTTATGTCGGCCAAAAGCGGTACAAAAGGGGGGTGGTGATGGACGGAGCATCTGAACCAATCAAACACTCACACCCAGTCAAAAGATCTGGGTTTAATCAATCACCGTTCTTTAGCCCACTCTGCCACCCCAGTTCAGACATGGCTATATGCAAATCAGTCTGACCCTGTGCCTCATGGGAACAGTCCAGCCCGAACTGCCAAGCCATGCCTTCCCTGGACTGGAAACAAGCTTCCGAGGACCGGTTTCTGGCATTACAGCCGTCCTCAGCCCGGCTTGCTTGAATCCAGTGGCAAAGTGAGCAAGGGACTCACGTCTGAGCATACCCTGCCACACTTATGGCGGCCAAAAGCGGTACAAAAGGGGGGTGGTGATGGACGGAGCATCTGAACAAATCAAACACTCACACCCAGTCAAAAGATCTGGGTTTAATCCATCACCGTTCTTTAGCCCACTCTGCCACCCCAGTTCAGACATGGCTATATGCAAATCAGTCTGACCCCGTGCCTCATGGGAACAGTCCAGCCCGAACTGCCAAGCCATGCCTTCCCTGGACTGGAAACAAGCTTCCGAGGACCGGTTTCTGGCATTACAGCCGTCTTCAGCCCGGCATGCTTGAATCCAGTGACAAAGTGAGCAAGGGACTCACGTCTGAGCATACCCTGCCACACTTATGGCGGCCAAAAGCGGTACAAAAGGGGGGTGGTGATGGACGGAGCATGAACCAATAAAACACTCACACCCAGTCAAAAGATCTGGGTTTAATCCATCACCGTTCTTTAGCCCATTCTGCCACCCCAGTTCAGAAATGGCTATATGCAAATCAGTCTGACCCTGTGCCTCATGGGAACAGTCCAGCCGGAACTGCCAAGCCATGCCTTCCCTGGACTGGAAACAAGCGTCCGAGGACCCGTTTCTGGCATTACAGCCGTCTTCAGCCCGGCTTGCTTGAGTCCAGTGGCAAAGTGAGCAAGGGACTCACGTCTGAGCATACCCTGCCACACTTATGGCGGCCAAAAGCGGTACAAAAGGGGGGTGGTGATGGACGGAGCATCTGAACCAATCAAACACTCACACCCAGTCAAAAGATCTTGGTTTAATCCATCACCGTTCTTTAGCCCAATCTGCCACCCCAGTTCAGACATGGCTATATGCAAATCAGTCTGACCCTGTGTCTCATGGGAACAGTCCAGCCCGAACTGCCAAGCCATGCCTTCCCTGGACTGGAAACAAGCTTCCGAGGACCGGTTTCTGGCATTACAGCCGTCTTCAGCCCGGCTTGCTTGAATACAGTGGCAAAGTGAGCAATGGACTCACGTCTGAGCATGCCCTGCCACACTTATGGCGGCCAAAAGCGGTACAAAAGGGGGGTGGTGATGGACGGAGCATCTGAACCAATCAAACACTCACACCCAGTCAAAAGATCTGGGTTTAATCCATCACCGTTCTTTAGCCCACTCTGCCACCCCAGTTCAGACATGGCTATATGCAAATCAGTCTGACCCTGTGCCTCATGGGAACAGTCCAGCCCGAACTGCCAAGCCATGCCTTCCCTGGACGGGAACCAAGCTTCCGAGGACCGGTTTCTGGCATTACAGCCATCTTCAGCCCGGCTTGCTTGAATCCAGTGGCAAAGTGAGCAAGGGACTCACATCTGAGCATACCCTGCCACACTTATGGCGGCCAAAAGCGGTACAAAAGGGGGGTGGTGATGGACGGATCATCTGAACCAATCAAACACTCACACCCAGTCAAAAGATCTGGGTTTAATCCATCACCGTTCTTTAGCCCACTCTGCCACCCCAGTTCAGACATGGCTATATGCAAATCAGTCTGACCCTGTGCCTCATGGGAACAGTCCAGCCCGAACTGCCAAGCCATGCCTTCCCTGGACTGGAAACAAGCTTCCGAGGACCGGTTTCTGGCATTACAGCCGTCTTCAGCCCGGCTTGCTTGAATCCAGTGGCAAAGTGAGCAAGGGACTCACGTCTGAGCATACCTTGCCACACTTATGGCGGCCAAAAGCGGTACAAAAGGGGGGTGTGATGGACGGAGCATCTGAACCAATCAAACACTCACACCCAGTCAAAAGATCTGGGTTTAATCCATCACCGTTCTTTAGCCCACTCTGCCACCCCAGTTCAGACATGGCTACATGCAAATCAGTCTGACCCTGTGCCTCATGGGAACAGTCCAGCCCGAACTGCCAAGCCATGCTTTCCCTGTACTGGAAACAAGCTTCCGAGGACCGGTTTCTGGCATTACAGCCGTCTTCAGCCCGGTTTGCTTGAATCCAGTGGCAAAGTGAGCAAGGGACTCACGTCTGAGCATACCCTGCCACACTTATGGCGGCCAAAAGCGGTACAAAAGGAGGGTGGTGATGGACGGAGCATCTGAACCAATCAAACACTCACACCCAGTCAAAAGATCTGGGTTTAATCCATCACCGTTCTTTAGCCCACTCTGCCACCCCAGTTGAGACATGGCTATATGCAAATCAGTCTGACCCTGTGCCTCATGGGAACAGTCCAGCCCGAACTGCCAAGCCATGCCTTCCCTGGACTGGAAACAAGCTTCCGAGGACCGGTTTCTGGCATTACAGCCGTCTTCAGCCCGGCTTGCTTGAATCCAGTGGCAAAGTGAGCAAGGGACTCAAGTCTGAGCATACCCTGCCACACTTATGGCGGCCAAAAGCGGTACAAAAGGGGGGATGGTGATGGACGGAGCATCTGAACCAATCAAACACTCACACCCAGTCAAAAGATCTGGGTTTAATCCATCACCGTTCTTTAGCCCACTCTGCCACCCCAGTTCAGACATGGCTATATGCAAATCAGTCTGACCCTGTGCCTCATGGGAACAGTCCAGCCCGAACTGCCAAGCCATGCCTTCCCTGGACTGGAAACAAGCTTCCGAGGACCGGTTTCTGGCATTACAGCGGTCTTCAGCCCGGCTTGCTTGAATCCAGTGGCAAAGTCAGCAAGGGACTCACGTCTGAGCATGCCCTGCCACACTTATGGCGGCCGAAAGCGGTACAAAAGGGGGGTGGTGATGGACGGAGCATCTGAACCAATCAAACACTCACACCCAGTCAAAAGATCTGGGTTTAATCCATCACCGTTCTTTAGCCCACTCTGCCACCCCAGTTCAGACATGGCTATATGCAAATCAGTCTGACCCTGTGCCTCATGGGAACAGTCCAGCCCGAACTGCCAAGCCATGCCTTCCCTGGACTGGAAACAAGCTTCCGAGGACCGGTTTCTGGCATTACAGCCATCTTCAGCCCGGCTTGCTTGAATCCAGTGGCAAAGTGAGCAAGGGACTCACATCTGAGCATACCCTGCCAAACTTATGGCGGCCAAAAGCGGTACAAAAGGGAGGTGGTGATGGACGCAGCATCTGAACCAATCAAACACTCACACCCAGTCAAAAGATCTGGGTTTAATCCATCACCGTTCTTTAGCCCACTCTGCCACCCCAGTTCAGACATGGCTATATGCAAATCAGTCTGACCGTGTGCCTCATGGGAACAGTCCAGCCCGAACTTCCAAGCCATACCTTCCCTGGACTGGAAACAAGCTTCCGAGGACCGGTTTCTGGCATTACAGCCGTCTTCAGCCCGGCTTGCTTGAATCCAGTGGCAAAGTGAGCAAGGGACTCACGTCTGAGCATACCCTGCCACACTTATGGCGGCCAAAAGCGGTACAAAAGGGGGGTGGTGATGGACGGAGCATCTGAACCAATCAAACACTCACACCCAGTCAAAAGATCTGGGTTAAATCCATCACCGTTCTTTAGCCCACTCTGCCACCCCAGTTCAGACATGGCTACATGCAAATCAGTCTGACCCTGTGCCTCATGGGAACAGTCCAGCCCGAACTGCCAAGCCATGCTTTCCCTGGACTGGAAACAAGCTTCCGAGGACCGGTTTCTGGCATTACAGCCATCTTCAGCCCGGCTTGCTTGAATCCAGTGGCAAAATGAGCAAGGGACTCACATCTGAGCATACCCTGCCACACTTATGGCGGCCAAAAGCGGTACAAAAGGGGGGTGGTGATGGACGCAGCATCTGAACCAATCAAACACTCACACCCAGTCAAAAGATCTGGGTTTAATCCATCACCGTTCTTTAGCCCACTCTGCCACCTCAGTTCAGACATGGATATATGCAAATCAGTCTGACCCTGTGCCTCATGGGAACAGTCCAGCCCGAACTGCCAAGCCATGCCTTCCCTGGACTGGAAACAAGCTTCCGAGGACCGGTTTCTGGCATTACAGCCGTCTTCAGCCCGGCTTGCTTGAATCCAGTGGCAAAGTGAGCAAGGGACTCACGTCTGAGCATACCCTGCCACACTTATGGCGGCCAAAAGCGGTACAAAAGGGGGGTGGTGATGGATGGAGCATCTGAACCAATCAAACACTCACACCCAGTCAAAAGATCTGGGTTTATTCCATCACCGTTCTTTAGCCCACTCTGCCACCCCAGTTCAGACATGGCTATATGCAAATCAGTCTGACCCTATGCCTCATGGAAACAGTCCAGCCCGAACTGCCAAGCCATGCCTTCCCTGGACTGGAAACAAGCTTCCGAGGACCGGTTTCTGGCATTACAGCCGTCTTCAGCCCGACTTGCTTGAATCCAGTGGCAAAGTTAGCAAGGGACTCACGTCTGAGCATACCCTGCCACACTTATGGCGGCCAAAAGCGGTACAAAAGGGGGGTGGTGATGGACGGAGCATCTGAACCAATCAAACACTCACACCCAGTCAAAAGATCAGGGTTTAATCCATCACCGTTCTTTAGCCCACTCTGCCACCGCAGTTCAGACATGGCTATATGCAAATCAGTCTGACCCTGTGCCTCATGGGAACAGTCCAGCCCGAACTGCCAAGCCATGCCTTCCCTGGACTGGAAACAAGCTTCCGAGGACCGGTTTCTGGCATTACAGCCGTCTTCAGCCCGGCTTGCTTGAATCCAGTGACAAAGTGAGCAAGGGACTCACGTTTGAGCATACCCTGCCACACTTATGGCGGCCAAAAGTGGTACGAAAGGGGGGTGGTGATGGACGGAGCATCTGAACCAATCAAACACTCACACCCAGTCAAAAGATCTGGGTTTAATCCATCACCGTTCTTTAGCCCACTCTGCCACCCCATTTCAGACATGGCTATATGCAAATCAGTCTGACCCTGTGTCTCATGGGAACAGTCCAGCCCGAACTGCCAAGCCATGCCTTCCCTGGACGGGAAACAAGCTTCCGAGGACCGGTTTCTGGCATTACAGCCGTCTTCAGCCCGGCTTGCTTGAATCCAGTGGCAAAGTGAGCAAGGGACTCACGTCTGAGCATGCCCTGCCACACTTATGGCGGCCAAAAGCGGTACAAAAGGGGGGTGGTGATGGACAGAGCATCTGAACCAATCAAACATTCACACCCAGTCAAAAGATCTGGGTTTAATCCATCACCGTTCTTTAGCCCACTCTGCCACCCCAGTTCAGACATGGCTATATGCAAATCAGTCTGACCCTGTGCCTCATGGGAACAGTCCAGCCCGAACTGCCAAGCCATGCCTTCCCATGACGGGAAACAATCTTCCGAGGACCGGTTTCTGGCATTACAGCCATCTTCAGCCCGGCTTGCTTGAATCCAGTGGCAAAGTGAGCAAGGGACTCACATCTGAGCATACCCTGCCACACTTATGGCGGCCAAAAGCAGTACAAAAGGGGGGTGGTGATGGACGGAGCATCTGAACCAATCAAACACTCACACCCAGTCAAAAGATCTGGGTTTAATCCATCACCGTTCTTTAGCCCACTCTGCCACCCCAGTTCAGACATGGCTATATGCAAATCAGTCTGACCCTGTGCCTCATGGGAACAGTCCAGCCGAACTGCCAAGCCATGCCTTCCCTGGACTGGAAACAAGCTTCCCAGGACCGGTTTCTGGCATTACAGCCGCCTTCAGCCCGGCTTGCTTGAATCCAGCGGCAAAGTGAGCAAGGGACTCACGTCTGAGCATACCCTGCCACACTTATGGCGGCCAAAAGCGGTACAAAAGGGGGGTGGTGATGGACGGAGCATCTGAACCAATAAAACACTCACACCCAGTCAAAAGATCTGGGTTTAATCCATCACCGTTCTTTAGCCCACTCTGCCACCCCAGTTGAGACATGGCTATATGTAAATCAGTCTGACCCTGTGCCTCATGGGAACAGTCCAGCCCAAACTGCCAAGCCATGCCTTCCCAGGACTGGAAACAAGCTTCCGAGGACCGGTTTCTGGCATTACAGCCGTCTTCAGCCCGGCTTGCTTGAATCCAGTGGCAAAGTGAGCAAGGGACTCACGTCTGAGCATACCCTGCCACACTTATGGCGGCCAAAAGCGGTACAAAAGGGGGGTGGTGATGGACGGAGCATCTGAACCAATCAAACACTCACACCCAGTCAAAAGATCTGGGTTTATTCCATCACCGTTCTTTAGCCCACTCTGCCACCCCAGTTCAGACATGGCTATATGCAAATCAGTCTGACCCTGTGCCTCATGGGAACAGTCCAGCCCGAACTGCCAAGCCATGCCTTCCCTGGACTGGAAACAAGCTTCCGAGGACCGGTTTCTGGCATTACAGCCGTCTTCAGCCCGGCTTGCTTGAATCCTGTGGCAAAGTGAGCAAGGGACTCACGTCTGAGCATACCCTGCCACACTTATGGCGGCCAAAAGCGGTACAAAAGGGGGGTGGTGATGGACGGAGCATCTGAACCAATCAAACACTCACACCCAGTCAAAAGATCTGGGTTTAATCCATCACCGTTCTTTAGCCCACTCTGCCACCCCAGTTCAGACATGGCTATATGCAAATCAGTCTGACCCTGTGCCTCATGGGAACAGTCCAGCCCGAACTGCCAAGCCATGCCTTCCCTGGACTGGAAACAAGCTTCCGAGGACCGGTTTCTGGCATTACAGCCGTCTTCAGCCCGGCTTGCTTGAATCCAGTGGCAAAGTGAGCAAGGGACTCACGTCTGAGCATACCCTGCCACACTTATGGCGGCCAAAAGCGGTACAAAAGGGGGGTGGTGATGGACGGAGCATCTGAACCAATCAAACACTCACACCCAGTCAAAAGATCTGGGTTTAATCCATTACCGATCTTTAGCCCATTCTGCCACCCCAGTTCAGACATGGCTATATGCAAATCAGTCTGACCCTGTGCCTCATGGTAACAGTCCAGCCTGAACTGCCAAGCCATGCCTTCCCTGGACTGGAAACAAGCGTCCGAGGACCGGTTTCTGGCATTACAGCCGTCTTCAGCCCGGCTTGCTTGAATCCAGTGGCAAAGTGAGCCAGGGACTCACGTCTGAGCATACCCTGCCACACTTATGGCGGCCAAAAAAGGTACAAAAGGGGGGTGGTGATGGACGTAGCATCTGAACCAATCAAACACTCACACCCAGTCAAAAGATCTGGGTTTAATCCATCACCGTTCTTTAGCCCACTCTGCCACCCCAGTTCAGACATGGCTATATGCAAATCAGTCTGACCCTGTGTCTCATGGGAACAGTCCAGCCCGAACTGCCAAGCCATGCCTTCCCTGGACTGGAAACAAGCTTCCGAGGACCGGTTTCTGGCATTACAGCCGTCTTCAGCCCGGCTTGCTTGAATCCAGTGGCAAAGTGAGCAAGGGACTCACGTCTGAGCATGCCCTGCCACACTTATGGCGGCCAAAAGCGGTACAAAAGGGGGGTGGTGATAGACAGAGCATCTGAACCAATCAAACATTCACACCCAGTCAAAAGATCTGGGTTTAATCCATCCCCGTTCTTTAGCCCACTCTGCCACCCCAGTTCAGACATGGCTATATGCAAATCAGTCTGACCCTGTGCCTCATGGGAACAGTCCAGCCCGAACTGCCAAGCCATGCCTTCCCTGGACTGGAAACAAGCTTCCGAGGACCGGTTTCTGGCATTACATCCATCTTCAGCCCGGCTTGCTTGAATCCAGTGGCAAAGTGAGCAAGGGACTCACATCTGAGCATACCCTGCCACACTTATGGCGGCCAAAAGCAGTACAAAAGGGGGGTGGTGATGGACGGAGCATCTGAACCAATCAAACACTCACACCCAGTCAAAAGATCTGGGTTTAATCCATCACCGTTCTTTAGTCCACTCTGCCACCCCAGTTCAGACATGGCTATATGCAAATCAGTCTGACCCTGTGCCTCATGGGAACAGTCCAGCCGAACTGCCAAGCCATGCCTTCCCTGGACTGGAAACAAGCTTCCCAGGACCGGTTTCTGGCATTACAGCCGCCTTCAGCCCGGCTTGCTTGAATCCAGCGGCAAAGTGAGCAAGGGACTCACGTCTGAGCATACCCTGCCACACTTATGGCGGCCAAAAGCGGTACAAAAGGGGGGTGGTGATGGACGGAGCATCTGAACCAATCAAACACTCACACCCAGTCAAAAGATCTGGGTTTAATCCATCACCGTTCTTTAGCCCACTCTGCCACCCCAGTTCAGACATGGCTATATGTAAATCAGTCTGACCCTGTGCCTCATGGGAACAGTCCAGCCCGAACTGCCAAGCCATGCCTTCCCTGGACTGGAAACAAGCTTCCGAGGACCGGTTTCTGGCATTACAGCCGTCTTAAGCCCGGCTTGCTTGAATCCAGTGGCAAAGTGATCAAGGGACTCACGTCTGAGCATACCCTGCCACACTTATGTCGGCCAAAAGCGGTACAAAAGGGGGGTGGTGATGGACGGAGCATCTGAACCAATCAAACACTCACACCCAGTCAAAAGATCTGGGTTTAATCAATCACCGTTCTTTAGCCCACTCTGCCACCCCAGTTCAGACATGGCTATATGCAAATCAGTCTGACCCTGTGCCTCATGGGAACAGTCCAGCCCGAACTGCCAAGCCATGCCTTCCCTGGACTGGAAACAAGCTTCCGAGGACCGGTTTCTGGCATTACAGCCGTCCTCAGCCCGGCTTGCTTGAATCCAGTGGCAAAGTGAGCAAGGGACTCACGTCTGAGCATACCCTGCCACACTTATGGCGGCCAAAAGCGGTACAAAAGGGGGGTGGTGATGGACGGAGCATCTGAACAAATCAAACACTCACACCCAGTCAAAAGATCTGGGTTTAATCCATCACCGTTCTTTAGCCCACTCTGCCACCCCAGTTCAGACATGGCTATATGCAAATCAGTCTGACCCCGTGCCTCATGGGAACAGTCCAGCCCGAACTGCCAAGCCATGCCTTCCCTGGACTGGAAACAAGCTTCCGAGGACCGGTTTCTGGCATTACAGCCGTCTTCAGCCCGGCATGCTTGAATCCAGTGACAAAGTGAGCAAGGGACTCACGTCTGAGCATACCCTGCCACACTTATGGCGGCCAAAAGCGGTACAAAAGGGGGGTGGTGATGGACGGAGCATGAACCAATAAAACACTCACACCCAGTCAAAAGATCTGGGTTTAATCCATCACCGTTCTTTAGCCCATTCTGCCACCCCAGTTCAGAAATGGCTATATGCAAATCAGTCTGACCCTGTGCCTCATGGGAACAGTCCAGCCGGAACTGCCAAGCCATGCCTTCCCTGGACTGGAAACAAGCGTCCGAGGACCCGTTTCTGGCATTACAGCCGTCTTCAGCCCGGCTTGCTTGAGTCCAGTGGCAAAGTGAGCAAGGGACTCACGTCTGAGCATACCCTGCCACACTTATGGCGGCCAAAAGCGGTACAAAAGGGGGGTGGTGATGGACGGAGCATCTGAACCAATCAAACACTCACACCCAGTCAAAAGATCTTGGTTTAATCCATCACCGTTCTTTAGCCCAATCTGCCACCCCAGTTCAGACATGGCTATATGCAAATCAGTCTGACCCTGTGTCTCATGGGAACAGTCCAGCCCGAACTGCCAAGCCATGCCTTCCCTGGACTGGAAACAAGCTTCCGAGGACCGGTTTCTGGCATTACAGCCGTCTTCAGCCCGGCTTGCTTGAATACAGTGGCAAAGTGAGCAATGGACTCACGTCTGAGCATGCCCTGCCACACTTATGGCGGCCAAAAGCGGTACAAAAGGGGGGTGGTGATGGACGGAGCATCTGAACCAATCAAACACTCACACCCAGTCAAAAGATCTGGGTTTAATCCATCACCGTTCTTTAGCCCACTCTGCCACCCCAGTTCAGACATGGCTATATGCAAATCAGTCTGACCCTGTGCCTCATGGGAACAGTCCAGCCCGAACTGCCAAGCCATGCCTTCCCTGGACGGGAACCAAGCTTCCGAGGACCGGTTTCTGGCATTACAGCCATCTTCAGCCCGGCTTGCTTGAATCCAGTGGCAAAGTGAGCAAGGGACTCACATCTGAGCATACCCTGCCACACTTATGGCGGCCAAAAGCGGTACAAAAGGGGGGTGGTGATGGACGGATCATCTGAACCAATCAAACACTCACACCCAGTCAAAAGATCTGGGTTTAATCCATCACCGTTCTTTAGCCCACTCTGCCACCCCAGTTCAGACATGGCTATATGCAAATCAGTCTGACCCTGTGCCTCATGGGAACAGTCCAGCCCGAACTGCCAAGCCATGCCTTCCCTGGACTGGAAACAAGCTTCCGAGGACCGGTTTCTGGCATTACAGCCGTCTTCAGCCCGGCTTGCTTGAATCCAGTGGCAAAGTGAGCAAGGGACTCACGTCTGAGCATACCTTGCCACACTTATGGCGGCCAAAAGCGGTACAAAAGGGGGGTGTGATGGACGGAGCATCTGAACCAATCAAACACTCACACCCAGTCAAAAGATCTGGGTTTAATCCATCACCGTTCTTTAGCCCACTCTGCCACCCCAGTTCAGACATGGCTACATGCAAATCAGTCTGACCCTGTGCCTCATGGGAACAGTCCAGCCCGAACTGCCAAGCCATGCTTTCCCTGTACTGGAAACAAGCTTCCGAGGACCGGTTTCTGGCATTACAGCCGTCTTCAGCCCGGTTTGCTTGAATCCAGTGGCAAAGTGAGCAAGGGACTCACGTCTGAGCATACCCTGCCACACTTATGGCGGCCAAAAGCGGTACAAAAGGAGGGTGGTGATGGACGGAGCATCTGAACCAATCAAACACTCACACCCAGTCAAAAGATCTGGGTTTAATCCATCACCGTTCTTTAGCCCACTCTGCCACCCCAGTTGAGACATGGCTATATGCAAATCAGTCTGACCCTGTGCCTCATGGGAACAGTCCAGCCCGAACTGCCAAGCCATGCCTTCCCTGGACTGGAAACAAGCTTCCGAGGACCGGTTTCTGGCATTACAGCCGTCTTCAGCCCGGCTTGCTTGAATCCAGTGGCAAAGTGAGCAAGGGACTCAAGTCTGAGCATACCCTGCCACACTTATGGCGGCCAAAAGCGGTACAAAAGGGGGGATGGTGATGGACGGAGCATCTGAACCAATCAAACACTCACACCCAGTCAAAAGATCTGGGTTTAATCCATCACCGTTCTTTAGCCCACTCTGCCACCCCAGTTCAGACATGGCTATATGCAAATCAGTCTGACCCTGTGCCTCATGGGAACAGTCCAGCCCGAACTGCCAAGCCATGCCTTCCCTGGACTGGAAACAAGCTTCCGAGGACCGGTTTCTGGCATTACAGCGGTCTTCAGCCCGGCTTGCTTGAATCCAGTGGCAAAGTCAGCAAGGGACTCACGTCTGAGCATGCCCTGCCACACTTATGGCGGCCGAAAGCGGTACAAAAGGGGGGTGGTGATGGACGGAGCATCTGAACCAATCAAACACTCACACCCAGTCAAAAGATCTGGGTTTAATCCATCACCGTTCTTTAGCCCACTCTGCCACCCCAGTTCAGACATGGCTATATGCAAATCAGTCTGACCCTGTGCCTCATGGGAACAGTCCAGCCCGAACTGCCAAGCCATGCCTTCCCTGGACTGGAAACAAGCTTCCGAGGACCGGTTTCTGGCATTACAGCCATCTTCAGCCCGGCTTGCTTGAATCCAGTGGCAAAGTGAGCAAGGGACTCACATCTGAGCATACCCTGCCAAACTTATGGCGGCCAAAAGCGGTACAAAAGGGAGGTGGTGATGGACGCAGCATCTGAACCAATCAAACACTCACACCCAGTCAAAAGATCTGGGTTTAATCCATCACCGTTCTTTAGCCCACTCTGCCACCCCAGTTCAGACATGGCTATATGCAAATCAGTCTGACCCTGTGCCTCATGGGAACAGTTCAGCCCGAACTGCCAAGCCATGCCTTCCCTGGACTGGAAACAAGCTTCCGAGGACCGGTTTCTGGCATTACAGCTGTCTTCAGCCCGGCTTGCTTGAATCCAGTGGCAAAGTGAGCAAGGGACTCACGTCTGAGCATACCCTGCCACACTTATGGCGGCCAAAAGCGGTACAAAAGGGGGGTGGTGATGGACGGAGCATCTGAACCAATCAAACACTCACACCCAGTCAAAAGATCTGGGTTTAATCCATCACCGTTCTTTAGCCCACTCTGCCACCCCAGTTCAGACATGGCTATATGCAAATCAGTCTGACCCTGTGCCTCATGGGAACAGTCCAGCCCGAACTGCCAAGCCATGCCTTCCCTGGACTGGAAACAAGCTTCCGAGGACCGGTTTCTGGCATTACAGCCGTCTTCAGCCCGGCTTGCTTGAATCCAGTGGCAAAGTGAGCAAGGGACTCACGTCTGAGCATACCCTGCCACACTTATGGCGGCCAAAAGCGGTACAAAAGGGGGGTGGTGATGGACGGAGCATCTGAACCAATCAAACACTCACACCCAGTCAAAAGATCTGGGTTTAATCCATTACCGATCTTTAGCCCATTCTGCCACCCCAGTTCAGACATGGCTATATGCAAATCAGTCTGACCCTGTGCCTCATGGTAACAGTCCAGCCCGAACTGCCAAGCCATGCCTTCCCTGGACTGGAAACAAGCGTCCGAGGACCGGTTTCTGGCATTACAGCCGTCTTCAGCCCGGCTTGCTTGAACCCAGTGGCAAAGTGAGCCAGGGACTCACGTCTGAGCATACCCTGCCACACTTATGGCGGCCAAAAAAGGTACAAAAGGGGGGTGGTGATGGACGTAGCATCTGAACCAATCAAACACTCACACCCAGTCAAAAGATCTGGGTTTAATCCATCACCGTTCTTTAGCCCACTCTGCCACCCCAGTTCAGACATGGCTATATGCAAATCAGTCTGACCCTGTGTCTCATGGGAACAGTCCAGCCCGAACTGCCAAGCCATGCCTTCCCTGGACTGGAAACAAGCTTCTGAGGACCGGTTTCTGGCATTACAGCCGTCTTCAGCCCGGCTTGCTTGAATCCAGTGGCAAAGTGAGCAAGGGACTCACGTCTGAGCATGCCCTGCCACACTTATGGCGGCCAAAAGCGGTACAAAAGGGGGGTGGTGATAGACAGAGCATCTGAACCAATCAAACATTCACACCCAGTCAAAAGATCTGGGTTTAATCCATCACCGTTCTTTAGCCCACTCTGCCACCCCAGTTCAGACATGGCTATATGCAAATCAGTCTGACCCTGTGCCTCATGGGAACAGTCCAGCCCGAACTGCCAAGCCATGCCTTCCCTGGACGGGAAACAATCTTCCGAGGACCGGTTTCTGGCATTACATCCATCTTCAGCCCGGCTTGCTTGAATCCAGTGGCAAAGTGAGCAAGGGACTCACATCTGAGCATACCCTGCCACACTTATGGCGGCCAAAAGCAGTACAAAAGGGGGGTGGTGATGGACGGAGCATCTGAACCAATCAAACACTCACACCCAGTCAAAAGATCTGGGTTTAATCCATCACCGTTCTTTAGTCCACTCTGCCACCCCAGTTCAGACATGGCTATATGCAAATCAGTCTGACCCTGTGCCTCATGGGAACAGTCCAGCCGAACTGCCAAGCCATGCCTTCCCTGGACTGGAAACAAGCTTCCCAGGACCGGTTTCTGGCATTACAGCCGCCTTCAGCCCGGCTTGCTTGAATCCAGCGGCAAAGTGAGCAAGGGACTCACGTCTGAGCATACCCTGCCACACTTATGGCGGCCAAAAGCGGTACAAAAGGGGGGTGGTGATGGACGGAGCATCTGAACCAATCAAACACTCACACCCAGTCAAAAGATCTGGGTTTAATCCATCACCGTTCTTTAGCCCACTCTGCCACCCCAGTTCAGACATGGTGTAGGAGAGTAGGGTCTGCAATCCTATGATCACCCAGATTTTTGCTTTTTGCTGCACTGGTTTACGACTTTCCCTGGCTGTGGGCCTGCTAATCAGACCCACAGCCTAGCTGTTCTCTCTATCCAAATTGTACTTAGGTACTGAATTGGCACTGGGCCCTCTCCAAGTCCCTGTACCCAGGGCTGAGGTGCACCCAGAAGTCTCCCAGGGGCTGAAGCATGTATTATGCCACCCCTGGATTGACTAACTAAAACTGACACAACTGGCTGCACGACAGCTGGGGCAAGGTGGTGTACTCACCCTTTGCTTTAGATATAGTATACCTATATCTAACCCTAAAATGGACACACAGATCTCCTATCAGTCACTCCTATGGCAGGCCTTAACAATCCTGAAGGCAGAGTGCTTGGAATCGTGTGAGATGGTGCTCTGGCATGAGCTGAGCCTGTCTGCGGCTTTCGGGATCCATCCCTTAGCCGTTTCCATGATATCGCATACCATATACTCTTAAGTGCATTATAATCCTCGCGGTTATGTGCCAACTCTGGTATCGCTTTATCAAAACATGTCGAGTAAGGTGTCATACGAATTGGAATACTAACCCCTCACCAATTCTGGCGACGGGGTTAGCATTCCACCCTTCTAGAGGGACACGACATGCCTGTAACCTATAACCCGGTTAAAAGTCAGACAGAGCCTTAGCATCCACAAAATGGATGCTGCCACCGAGACACAAGTCTGCCCTCCTGCTGCTGGGAGTCCTCCCAGAGCAGGAGATAAGGACAAAGGGTTTCCTGCCAGGGGCGGTGCCAGCACCGTCCCAGACAGGGTTTTGTGTATTGTAGGTAGGCAGGGCTTTAGAGGAAGGTGACTGCACGTGGCACCCCGGTGCTCACTGTGCATAGGCTGGCTGGAACCAGTTCCAGGGTCACTCCAGACCCTGTGCTGGGGAAAAGCCCGCCAAGGAAGTGGGTGTAACCACCCCCCTCCTGGTCCCACCCATAGGGCAGGACCTAGTCGCGTGCCAGCCCCTTTTTACAGGATAAAGGTAGAGACTGGCCCCCTTCCAAATCAGATCATCTTTAAATCCTGAAACTACTTTCTGCGAAAGGAACTCAAGACTTCTTCCTAAGATTTCTCCCTTGTGACTAAGGAGTAGTCACCCTGCATCCGCAGGCACCATCTAAGAACACTGCGGTCTGCTGCAAGTCCTTCCTCCGGAATCCGACTGCCCAGCTCGACGAGAACCGGCTTCCCTGGCACCTCTGACCTCTACCCACCTCTACAGCCCAGCTGAGAACCGTGGGTGCGACGAGACCTCAAGGGACCGGCCATCTGCAAGACTGCACGACTTCTTTCCAGCAAGCCCGCCGAGTAATCTACTGGTGAGTGCTTTGGGGTCCGAGAAGCCCCGACTCTGAGCAGCTCCAGCTCCGAAGTGCAGCCCCCCAGCATCTCCACGATCTGCGTGGGGCCCTTCTGCTTTCCGCTGCTCACCGCGTTGTTTGGCTACTAGCCCGTTGGCTTGTGGCCTTCCTGACGACGCCCGACGACATTTCTGCTGCTGGTCTGGTTGCTCCAGACTGGCCCTTGCTCCCTCCCAGAAGAGGAGCACCCTGGACCCTCCTGGTCCACTCAAGACGCCATTTTGAGTCCACCGCGTGGGCTTGAATTAGCCAAGGCTTGTTGCCCAATCCTGGGTAACTTCGACGCCAACGACTTCATCCTTCGTGGGACAGCTCGCACCTCCATCCTGGTCGCCGACAACGCCTCCTGGTCCGAGAGACTGCAGAGCCCAGCAGCGCCCACTCACCTGACTGCGGTGACTTCGCCCGGTGCCATCCTGGTGCCCACTTAATCACTGGCTAGTGATTCAAGAACTTGGTCCCCTCTGCTTACAGGTTTTCTTCTTCCTTGATCCAGGCTTGGATCCATCGAACTTTCCTTCACTGGTCGCCTGCCAGCAACTTCCTTCTTCCAGGCTCCTGGTCCGGCAACGAGATCCCCGACGTCTTTTCAGACCTATGCAGCTGCAGCCCCTGGGCTAGGTAACTTCGGCACTTCGGTGTCCCAGCATAGCCTCACTATCCTAGGGTCAGGATCCACTGTCGTTTTCTTCCTACCAGGTCGGGTTCGCCCGTGAACACTAACTTTGTGAATTCTAGCTTCCATAGACTTTGTCCCGCATCCCGCGTGAGAGTGCACACTCTGCACCCGAGTCCCCTGGGCCTCCTAGTAGTAATCTAACGATTCCCTAGTCCAGTCCTAGCGATTCCAAAGCCTATTAGAACTGTTACTTACCTGCTAGTAATTCGCATTCCACTTTGAAAGTATATGGTTTTTCGTGCCCCTCGGGCATTTGTGTAACGTGCTAACTTAAAAGTATTTTCGTAAGAGTTTTGTTGTGTGCTTAGCACCCTGTCCTCATAAAGAGTACAGGGTTGTTGTGATTCTAATAAATACACTGTTTATTTTCATAACACTTGTGTGGTGTCCTTTCACTGGGTGTTCAAGGGGTAATGTGATGGTAAAACAGCTGGCTTAACACGCCCTCTAGAGTCTTAGCCTTAGACTGCTCGTATCCATGCTACTAGGATAGCTGGTCTATAAGGTTGACTTACAACCAATCATCAATAAGGGTTGTTTGGACTGATATATAGTGATCACTAGAATAGTGAGCACTGCACATCAGGCCAACTTCTCACATTGGTGAGCAGCGGTTGGGATTTGAGCTTGCTGTTGTTTTACCACACATGCCCTAAGAATATCTTGTGAAAGATCACATAAGTACTAAAGGTACATATAACTTAGCTTAGAATACTCTGAGTTCTACTGAACCAGCTGTTGTAGCTCCTAGGGCCTAGCACACCCTAAACTACAACTCTAGCAAGGGATCAGTAGGCAAACATATAGTGTAGGTAAGTGCACCACTTACACCTCACTAGAAAAGCATGTCGACTCAGGGGGACTCTACTGAGACTCCCCTGGTCAGTGTTGACCCTCCACAGGTCACTTCAAGATATGCAGCTCTCAATTTTCAGGAGATGAGGCAACTCTGTGTCTCCAGGAAACTGAAGCAGGGGTCTAACCCCACCCTTCCCTTTCTGATAGGTCTCTTAGAGACATATGATGCCAGAAAGCTCTCTCAGTTACATGAGAGCATGCCAGCCTTAGAGGGAACCTCTGGGGATCCAGACCTCCCCAACACTGATTCAGCAGTTGAGGAGGAGGATGAGGAGGTACTCTCTGGGGATGAGGTAGACAAGGGTCTTGAGGTAGTCAGAAGGCTAACTAGGACCAACTTAGACTTACTTGGGCTAGGATCTGGGGGCCCCCCAGTACTAACCCGAAGTGGGCCTAACCTTGGAGTTAGGAGAGATAGATCTCTTTCTAGGGACTCCAATAGATCTCTGCACTCTAATGCCTCTTCTCAGGGGAGAAGGAATCCTCCACAGAGGAGGTTTACTTCCCCTCAGAGAAAGGAGCATGAAGCTAGGATGAGACAAGCTGAACTGAGGATTGAAAGGGAAGAAATTGCCCTGGCCAAAGAGAAGCTGGCCCTGGCAAGAGAGCAGCAGATGAGTGGGCTAGCTCCCACTGGTGGCAGCAATCTCCCAAGAGATAGAGAGAAGGGTTTAGATACTAAACACCTGACTAAAATAGTGCCCCCCTTTAAGCAAGGGGATGACATCCAGAAATGGATGGCTGCTCTGGAGAGGGCCTGCACTGTGCAGAACATTCCCCAGAGTCAGTGGGCAGCTATACTGTGGCTCTCCTTTGATGGTAAAGGTAGAGATAAGCTCCTCACTACAAGAGTGGAGGATGCTAACAATTACCAGGTCCTGAAGGATACACTGGTTGATGGGTTTGGTTTAACCACTGAGCAGTACAGGTTTCTGTTCAGAGACACCCAGAAAACTCAGTCTCAGGACTGGTCTGATTTTGTGGATTGTGCCACTAAGGCTTTGGAGGGCTGGTTGCTGGGTAGCAAGGTTACAGATTACACAGGATTGTATAATCTAATGATGAGAGAACAAATTTTGAACAATTGTCAGAACCAGTTGCTGCACCAGCACCTTGTTGATTCAGATCTGACCTCTCCCCAAGAATTGGGAAAGAAGGCAGACAAATGGGTCAGGACAAGGATCAAGCAGAACCAGAACCAGAACCAGGGTGGTCAGAAGAAAGCAGACCAGAAGGGTAATGTCAAGAATGAGCAAAATGACCAGAAGTCTTCACCAGGTCCCCAACAAACCAAAGAGGGTGGGGGTCAGGCTTCCCAGAAGAAGAAGGCTCAAGAAGGCCAGTCCAAAAGGTGGTGCCAGTACTGCAAAAGTAAATCTCACTGGTTTAGTGAGTGCACCAAAAGAGGAGGAGGACAAACTCCTACCACTACAGCTCCTAAAGCAACTGCACCCCCTAGTACAGTCAGTAGTGGTAGTGTCACTCCCAAGGCATTAGTTGGGTTAACCTTGGGTACTGAGGGGTCTGACAACTTAGTTGGCACACTCACTCAGGCTGTCCTTGTCTGTACAGGGGATGTGGATATGTCCCCTGAAATAAGTCCCAATACTTTGGGCAAATACAGGCAGACACCTTTGATTAATGGCAAAATGGCTCAGGCCTATAGGGACACTTGTGCCAGTGTCACCATGGTGACACCTAACTTTGTGGACCCTGGACAGATCATGCCAGGTACTGATTTCCTGGTGACCAATGCCAGCAATGTCACTACTAGTCATAGTGTGGCAATTGTAGCTTTCTCCTGGGGTGGAGTGAAGGGACAAAAGAAAGTTGTAGTCAGTTCGGACCTCCCAGTTGATTGTTTGTTGGGCAATGATTTGGAGTCATCACAATGGTCAGAAGTGGAGCAGAGGACTCACATGGAGATGTTAGGCTTGCCAGCACATGTGCTTGCTGTGACTAGGTCACAGGCCAGAAGATGCCCCACTGAACAGGTGCTGGATCCTGAAATTATGGACCAGACACCTCCCAAGAAGAAGAGCAGTAAGGGTAAGGCTTTGCCTTCCCCCTTGCCCCAGGTTGAGGATCAAGTCTCTGAGGAGGCTGATCTAGCAGAGCTGAGGGAAACTGAGCCTAAAGAGCTTGAACTTGATCAAGTTGAGTTTCTGGGCTCAGGGGGACCCTCCAGAGCAGACCTGGGGAAGGAACAGTTGAGCTGCCCTTCCCTTGAACCCCTCAGACAGCAGGCTGCTGCTGAGGCTGCAGGGAATGCCACAGGTGCCCACAGGGTATACTGGGAAGATGGACTCCTGTACTCTGAGTCAAGAGACCCCAAGCCTGGTGCAACCAGGAGGCTGGTCATCCCCTTGTCTCTGAGAGGTTTCCTTCTCACCTTGGCCCATGAGATTCCCCTTGCAGGTCATTTAGGTCAGACAAAGACTTGGGACAGGCTTGTCTCACACTTTCACTGGCCCCATATGAATGAGAATACCAAGGAGTTTTGTCGCTCATGTGTCACTTGCCAAGCCAGTGGTAAGTCAGGTGGCACAACAAAGGCCCCCCTTATACCACTACCTGTGGTGGGGATTCCCTTTGAAAGAGTGGGGATTGACATTGTTGGTCCAATGGAACCCCAGACAGCATCAGGACACAAGTTTATACTGGTGGTGGTGGACCATGCCACCAGGTATCCTGAGGCTATTCCCCTTAGGACCACTACAGCCCCTGTAGTGGCAAGAGCCCTAGTTGGAGTGTTCTCCAGAGTGGGTTTCCCTAAGGAGGTCGTTTCTGACAGAGGTACAAACTTCATGTCAGGATATCTGACTGCCATGTGGAAAGAGTGTGGTGTGAACTACAAGTTCACCACACCCTATCATCCACAATGCAATGGGCTTGTTGAGAGATTCAACAGGACCCTGAAAGGGATGATTCATGGACTACCTGAACCTCTTAGGAGAAGATGGGATGTCCTGATCCCCTGCCTCTTGTTTGCTTACAGAGAGGTCCCACAGAAGGGGGTTGGCTACAGCCCTTTTGAGCTTCTGTATGGGCATCCTGTAAGAGGACCCCTGTGTTTGGTGAAGGAAGGATGGGAGAGACCTCTCAAAAAGCCTGCAACCAACATAGTGGACTATGTACTTGGTCTCCGCTCCAGGATGGCTGAGTATATGGAGAAGGCATCTAAAAACCTTGAGGCCAGCCAGGAACTTCAAAAAGCTTGGCATGACCAAAAGGCTGTACTGACTGTGTACCAGCCAGGACAGAAGGTGTGGGTGCTGGAGCCAGTGGCCCCAGCAGCTCTAAAAGACAAATGGTCTGGGCCCCACACCATCATTGAGCAAAAGGGAGAGGTTACCTACTTGGTGGACCTTGGAACTCCCAGGAGCCCTCTCAGAGTGCTCCATGTTAACAGGCTCAAAGCATATGTTGACAGGAAGGACATGAGCTTGCTCATGGCCACAGATGAGGGACAGGAGGAAGAGAGTGACCCTCTCCCAGACCTGCTCACTCAGAATCCTGATGATGGATCAGTTGATGGTGTTGTCTTTTGTGGCAGCCTCACTGAACATCAGCAACAGGATTGCAGGCAAGTTCTGCAATCCTTTCGACATATGTTCTCTCTGACACCCAGCCAAACTGATTGGTGTACCCATGATGTTGACACTGGAGACAGTCTGCCTGTCAAGAGTAAAATCTACAGACAGCCTGATCATGTTAGAGACTGCATAAAAACTGAAGTGCAGAAAATGTTGGAACTGGGAGTCATTGAGCCCTCAGATAGCCCTTGGGCTAGCCCAGTAGTTCTAGTGCCAAAGCCTCACACCCAGGGTGGTAAGAGAGAGATGAGGTTTTGCGTAGACTACAGAGGCCTCAATGCAGTCACTAAAACTGATGCCCACCCAATACCAAGAGCAGATGAGCTTATAGATAGATTGGCTTCTGCCAACTTCTTAAGCACATTTGATTTGACAGCTGGGTATTGGCAAATCAGGTTAGCTGAGGAAGCCAAACCTAAGACAGCATTTTCTACCCCTGGAGGGCATTATCAATTTGTGGTAATGCCCTTTGGACTGAAAAATGCACCTGCCACCTTCCAAAGGTTGGTGAATCAAGTCCTCACTGGGCTGGATGACTTCTGTGCAGCTTATCTTGACGATATTGCTGTCTTTAGCTCCACCTGGGAGGATCACCTGGTCCACCTGAGGAAAGTGTTAGAGGCCCTGCAAAAGGCAGGCCTCACTATCAAGGCCACAAAGTGCCAGATAGGGCAGTCACAGGTTGTATACCTGGGCCACCTTGTAGGTGGAGGCCAGGTTCAGCCACTGGAGAGTAAGATACAGGCCATCAAGGACTGGACTCCTCCAATCACCCAGACTCAGGTTCGAGCTTCCTTGGGCCTGACTGGGTACTATAGGAAGTTTGTCAGAAATTATGGGTCCATAGTGACCCCCCTTAATGACCTGACAAGCAAGAAGATGCCAAAGAAAGTTCAGTGGACAGCAAGCTGTCAGAAAGCATTCAATGACCTAAAGCAGGCCATGTGCACAGCACCTATCCTCAAGAGTCCAGATTACTCCAAGCCATTCATTGTCCAAACAGATGCTTCTGAGTTGGGTGTGGGAGCTGTTCTGTCTCAACTGAATTTTGATGGTAATGATCAGCCTATTGCTTTCATTAGTAGGAGGCTGACCCCCAGAGAGAAAAATTGGTCAGCTATTGAGAGGGAGGCCTTTGCTGTGGTCTGGGCCCTGAAGAAGCTGAGGGCCTACTTGTTTGGCACTCACTTCACCATTCAGACAGACCATAAGCCCCTCTTGTGGCTAAATCAGATGAAGGGTGAAAACCCCAAACTGCTTAGGTGGTCCATTTCCCTACAGGGGATGGATTTTACAGTGGAGCATAGACCTGGGACTGATCACAGCAATGCTGATGGGCTCTCCAGGTATTTCCACTTAGAGCAAGAAGACTCACCTGGTCAAGGTTAGTTTATTGTCCCAAAGTTTGGGGGGGGGGTCATGTAGGAGAGTAGGGTCTGCAATCCTATGATCACCCAGATTTTTGCTTTTTGCTGCACTGGTTTACGACTTTCCCTGGCTGTGGGCCTGCTAATCAGACCCACAGCCTAGCTGTTCTCTCTATCCAAATTGTACTTAGGTACTGAATTGGCACTGGGCCCTCTCCAAGTCCCTGTACCCAGGGCTGAGGTGCACCCAGAAGTCTCCCAGGGGCTGAAGCATGTATTATGCCACCCCTGGATTGACTAACTAAAACTGACACAACTGGCTGCACGACAGCTGGGGCAAGGTGGTGTACTCACCCTTTGCTTTAGATATAGTATACCTATATCTAACCCTAAAATGGACACACAGATCTCCTATCAGTCACTCCTATGGCAGGCCTTAACAATCCTGAAGGCAGAGTGCTTGGAATCGTGTGAGATGGTGCTCTGGCATGAGCTGAGCCTGTCTGCGGCTTTCGGGATCCATCCCTTAGCCGTTTCCATGATATCGCATACCATATACTCTTAAGTGCATTATAATCCTCGCGGTTATGTGCCAACTCTGGTATCGCTTTATCAAAACATGTCGAGTAAGGTGTCATACGAATTGGAATACTAACCCCTCGCCAATTCTGGCGACGGGGTTAGCATTCCACCCTTCTAGAGGGACACGACATGCCTGTAACCTATAACCCGGTTAAAAGTCAGACAGAGCCTTAGCATCCACAAAATGGATGCTGCCACCGAGACACAAGTCTGCCCTCCTGCTGCTGGGAGTCCTCCCAGAGCAGGAGATAAGGACAAAGGGTTTCCTGCCAGGGGCGGTGCCAGCACCGTCCCAGACAGGGTTTTGTGTATTGTAGGTAGGCAGGGCTTTAGAGGAAGGTGACTGCACGTGGCACCCCGGTGCTCACTGTGCATAGGCTGGCTGGAACCAGTTCCAGGGTCACTCCAGACCCTGTGCTGGGGAAAAGCCCGCCAAGGAAGTGGGTGTAACCACCCCCCTCCTGGTCCCACCCATAGGGCAGGACCTAGTCGCGTGCCAGCCCCTTTTTACAGGATAAAGGTAGAGACTGGCCCCCTTCCAAATCAGATCATCTTTGAATCCTGAAACTACTTTCTGCGAAAGGAACTCAAGACTTCTTCCTAAGATTTCTCCCTTGTGACTAAGGAGTAGTCACCCTGCATCCGCAGGCACCATCTAAGAACACTGCGGTCTGCTGCAAGTCCTTCCTCCGGAATCCGACTGCCCAGCTCGACGAGAACCGGCTTCCCTGGCACCTCTGACCTCTACCCACCTCTACAGCCCAGCTGAGAACCGTGGGTGCGACGAGACCTCAAGGGACCGGCCATCTGCAAGACTGCACGACTTCTTTCCAGCAAGCCCGCCGAGTAATCTACTGGTGAGTGCTTTGGGGTCCGAGAAGCCCCGACTCTGAGCAGCTCCAGCTCCGAAGTGCAGCCCCCCAGCATCTCCACGATCTGCGTGGGGCCCTTCTGCTTTCCGCTGCTCACCGCGTTGTTTGGCTACTAGCCCGTTGGCTTGTGGCCTTCCTGACGACGCCCGACGACATTTCTGCTGCTGGTCTGGTTGCTCCAGACTGGCCCTTGCTCCCTCCCAGAAGAGGAGCACCCTGGACCCTCCTGGTCCACTCAAGACGCCATTTTGAGTCCACCGCGTGGGCTTGAATTAGCCAAGGCTTGTTGCCCAATCCTGGGTAACTTCGACGCCAACGACTTCATCCTTCGTGGGACAGCTCGCACCTCCATCCTGGTCGCCGACAACGCCTCCTGGTCCGAGAGACTGCAGAGCCCAGCAGCGCCCACTCACCTGACTGCGGTGACTTCGCCCGGTGCCATCCTGGTGCCCACTTAATCACTGGCTAGTGATTCAAGAACTTGGTCCCCTCTGCTTACAGGTTTTCTTCTTCCTTGATCCAGGCTTGGATCCATCGAACTTTCCTTCACTGGTCGCCTGCCAGCAACTTCCTTCTTCCAGGCTCCTGGTCCGGCAACGAGATCCCCGACGTCTTTTCAGACCAATGCAGCTGCAGCCCCTGGGCTAGGTAACTTCGGCACTTCGGTGTCCCAGCATAGCCTCACTATCCTAGGGTCAGGATCCACTGTCGTTTTCTTCGTACCAGGTCGGGTTCGCCCGTGAACACTAACTTTGTGAATTCTAGCTTCCATAGACTTTGTCCCGCATCCCGCGTGAGAGTGCACACTCTGCACCCGAGTCCCCTGGGCCTCCTAGTAGTAATCTAACGATTCCCTAGTCCAGTCCTAGCGATTCCAAAGCCTATTAGAACTGTTACTTACCTGCTAGTAATTCGCATTCCACTTTGAAAGTATATGGTTTTTCGTGCCCCTCGGGCATTTGTGTAACATGCTAACTTAAAAGTATTTTCGTAAGAGTTTTGTTGTGTGCTTAGCACCCTGTCCTCATAAAGAGTACAGGGTTGTTGTGATTCTAATAAATACACTGTTTATTTTCATAACACTTGTGTGGTGTCCTTTCACTGGGTGTTCAAGGGGTAATGTGATGGTAAAACAGCTGGCTTAACACGCCCTCTAGAGTCTTAGCCTTAGACTGCTCGTATCCATGCTACTAGGATAGCTGGTCTATAAGGTTGACTTACAACCAATCATCAATAAGGGTTGTTTGGACTGATATATAGTGATCACTAGAATAGTGAGCACTGCACATCAGGCCAACTTCTCACACATGGCTATTTGTAAATCAGTCTGACCCTGTGCCTCATGGGAACAGTCCAGCCCGAACTGCCAAGCCATGCCTTCCCTGGACTGGAAACAAGCTTCCGAGGACCGGTTTCTGGCATTACAGCCGTCTTAAGCCCGGCTTGCTTGAATCCAGTGGCAAAGTGAGCAAGGGACTCACGTCTGAGCATACCCTGCCACACTTATGGCGGCCAAAAGCGGTACAAAAGGGGGGTGGTGATGGACGGAGCATCTGAACCAATCAAACACTCACACCCAGTCAAAAGATCTGGGTTTAATCAATCACCGTTCTTTAGCCCACTCTGCCACCCCAGTTCAGACATGGCTATATGCAAATCAGTCTGACCCTGTGCCTCATGGGAACAGTCCAGCCCGAACTGCCAAGCCATGCCTTCCCTGGACTGGAAACAAGCTTCCGAGGACCGGTTTCTGGCATTACAGCCGTCCTCAGCCCGGCTTGCTTGAATCCAGTGGCAAAGTGAGCAAGGGACTCACGTCTGAGCATACCCTGCCACACTTATGGCGGCCAAAAGCGGTACAAAAGGGGGGTGGTGATGGACGGAGCATCTGAACAAATCAAACACTCACACCCAGTCAAAAGATCTGGGTTTAATCCATCACCGTTCTTTAGCCCACTCTGCCACCCCAGTTCAGACATGGCTATATGCAAATCAGTCTGACCCCGTGCCTCATGGGAACAGTCCAGCCCGAACTGCCAAGCCATGCCTTCCCTGGACTGGAAACAAGCTTCCGAGGACCGGTTTCTGGCATTACAGCCGTCTTCAGCCCGGCATGCTTGAATCCAGTGGCAAAGTGAGCAAGGGACTCACGTCTGAGCATACCCTGCCACACTTATGGCGGCCAAAAGCGGTACAAAAGGGGGGTGGTGATGGACGGAGCATGAACCAATAAAACACTCACACCCAGTGAAAAGATCTGGGTTTAATCCATCACCGTTCTTTAGCCCATTCTGCCACCCCAGTTCAGAAATGGCTATATGCAAATCAGTCTGACCCTGTGCCTCATGGGAACAGTCCAGCCGGAACTGCCAAGCCATGCCTTCCCTGGACTGGAAACAAGCGTCCGAGGACCGGTTTCTGGCATTACAGCCGTCTTCAGCCCGGCTTGCTTGAATCCAGTGGCAAAGTGAGCAAGGGACTCACGTCTGAGCATACCCTGCCACACTTATGGCGGCCAAAAGCGGTACAAAAGGGGGGTGGTGATGGACGGAGCATCTGAACCAATCAAACACTCACACCCAGTCAAAAGATCTGGGTTTAATCCATCACCGTTCTTTAGCCCAATCTGCCACCCCAGTTCAGACATGGCTATATGCAAATCAGTCTGACCCTGTGTCTCATGGGAACAGTCCAGCCCGAACTGCCAAGCCATGCCTTCCCTGGACGGGAACCAAGCTTCCGAGGACCGGTTTCTGGCATTACAGCCATCTTCAGCCCGGCTTGCTTGAATCCAGTGGCAAAGTGAGCAAGGGACTCACATCTGAGCATACCCTGCCACACTTATGGCGGCCAAAAGCGGTACAAAAGGGGGGTGGTGATGGACGGATCATCCGAACCAATCAAACACTCACACCCAGTCAAAAGATCTGGGTTTAATCCATCACCGTTCTTTAGCCCACTCTGCCACCCCAGTTCAGACATGGCTATATGCAAATCAGTCTGACCCTGTGCCTCATGGGAACAGTCCAGCCCGAACTGCCAAGCCATGCCTTCCCTGGACTGGAAACAAGCTTCCGAGGACCGGTTTCTGGCATTACAGCCGTCTTCAGCCCGGCTTGCTTGAATCCAGTGGCAAAGTGAGCAAGGGACTCACGTCTGAGCATACCTTGCCACACTTATGGCGGCCAAAAGCGGTACAAAAGGGGGGTGTGATGGACGGAGCATCTGAACCAATCAAACACTCACACCCAGTCAAAAGATCTGGGTTTAATCCATCACCGTTCTTTAGCCCACTGTGCCACCCCAGTTCAGACATGGCTACATGCAAATCAGTCCGACCCTGTGCCTCATGGGAACAGTCCAGCCCGAACTGCCAAGCCATGCCTTCCCTGTACTGGAAACAAGCTTCCGAGGACCGGTTTCTGGCATTACAGCCGTCTTCAGCCCGGTTTGCTTGAATCCAGTGGCAAAGTGAGCAAGGGACTCACGTCTGAGCATACCCTGCCACACTTATGGCGGCCAAAAGCGGTACAAAAGGAGGGTGGTGATGGACGGAGCATCTGAACCAATCAAACACTCACACCCAGTCAAAAGATCTGGGTTTAATCCATCACCGTTCTTTAGCCCACTCTGCCACCCCAGTTCAGACATGGCTATATGCAAATCAGTCTGACCCTGTGCCTCATGGGAACAGTCCAGCCCGAACTGCCAAGCCATGCCTTCCCTGGACTGGAAACAAGCTTCCGAGGACCGGTTTCTGGCATTACAGCCGTCTTCAGCCCGGCTTGCTTGAATCCAGTGGCAAAGTGAGCAAGGGACTCAAGTCTGAGCATACCCTGCCACACTTATGGCGGCCAAAAGCGGTACAAAAGGGGGGATGGTGATGGACGGAGCATCTGAACCAATCAAACACTCACACCCAGTCAAAAGATCTGGGTTTAATCCATCACCGTTCTTTAGCCCATTCTGCCACCCCAGTTCAGACATGGCTATATGCAAATCAGTCTGACCCTGTGCCTCATGGGAACAGTCCAGCCCGAACTGCCAAGCCATGCCTTCCCTGGACTTGAAACAAGCGTCCGAGGACCGGTTTCTGGCATTACAACCGTCTTCAGCCCGGCTTGCTTGAATCCAGTGGCAAAGTGAGCAAGGGACTCATGTCTGAGCATACCCTGCCACACTTATGGCGGCCAAAAGCGGTACAAAAGGGGGGTGGTGATGGACGGAGCATCTGAACCAATCAAACACTCACACCCAGTCAAAAGATCTGGGTTTAATCCATCACCGTTCTTTAGCCCACTCTGCCACCCCAGTTCAGACATGGCTATATGCAAATCAGTCTGACCCTGTGCCTCATGGGAACAGTCCAGCCCGAACTGCCAAGCCATGCCTTCCCTGGACTGGAAACAAGCTTCCGAGGACCGGTTTCTGGCATTACAGCGGTCTTCAGCCCGGCTTGCTTGAATCCAGTGGCAAAGTCAGCAAGGGACTCACGTCTGAGCATGCCCTGCCACACTTATGGCGGCCGAAAGCGGTACAAAAGGGGGGTGGTGATGGACGGAGCATCTGAACCAATCAAACACTCACACCCAGTCAAAAGATCTGGGTTTAATCCATCACCGTTCTTTAGCCCACTCTGCCACCCCAGTTCAGACATGGCTATATGCAAATCAGTCTGACCCTGTGCCTCATGGGAACAGTCCAGCCCGAACTGCCAAGCCATGCCTTCCCTGGACTGGAAACAAGCTTCCGAGGACCGGTTTCTGGCATTACAGCCATCTTCAGCCCGGCTTGCTTGAATCCAGTGGCAAAGTGAGCAAGGGACTCACATCTGAGCATACCCTGCCAAACTTATGGCGGCCAAAAGCGGTACAAAAGGGAGGTGGTGATGGACGCAGCATCTGAACCAATCAAACACTCACACCCAGTCAAAAGATCTGGGTTTAATCCATCACCGTTCTTTAGCCCACTCTGCCACCCCAGTTCAGACATGGCTATATGCAAATCAGTCTGACCCTGTGCCTCATGGGAACAGTTCAGCCCGAACTGCCAAGCCATGCCTTCCCTGGACTGGAAACAAGCTTCCGAGGACCGGTTTCTGGCATTACAGCTGTCTTCAGCCCGGCTTGCTTGAATCCAGTGGCAAAGTGAGCAAGGGACTCACGTCTGAGCATACCCTGCCACACTTATGGCGGCCAAAAGCGGTACAAAAGGGGGGTGGTGATGGACGAAGCATCTGAACCAATCAAACACTCACACCCAGTCAAAAGATCTGGGTTAAATCCATCGCCGTTCTTTAGCCCACTCTGCCACCCCAGTTCAGACATGGCTACATGCAAATCAGTCTGACCCTGTGCCTCATGGGAACAGTCCAGCCCGAAATGCCAAGCCATGCTTTCCCTGGACTGGAAACAAGCTTCCGAGGACCGGTTTCTGGCATTACAGCCATCTTCAGCCCGGCTTGCTTGAATCCAGTGGCAAAGTGAGCAAGGGACTCACATCTGAGCATACCCTGCCACACTTATGGCGGCCAAAAGCGGTACAAAAGGGGGGTGGTGATGGACGGAGCATCTGAACCAATCAAACACTCACACCCAGTCAAAAGATCTGGGTTTATTCCATCACCGTTCTTTAGCCCACCCTGCCACCCCAGTTCAGACATGGCTATATGCAAATCAGTCTGACCCTGTGCCTCATGGGAACAGTCCAGCCCGAACTGCCAAGCCATGCCTTCCCTGGACTGGAAACAAGCTTCCGAGGACCGGTTTCTGGCATTACAGCCGTCTTCAGCCCGACTTGCTTGAATCCAGTGGCAAAGTGAGCAAGGGACTCAAGTCTGAGCATACCCTGCCACACTTATGGCGGCCAAAAGCGGTACAAAAGGGGGGTGGTGATGGACGGAGCATCTGAACCAATCAAACACTCACACCCAGTCAAAAGATCAGGGTTTAATCCATCACCGTTCTTTAGCCCACTCTGCCACCCCAGTTCAGACATGGCTATATGCAAATCAGTCTGACCCTGTGCCTCATGGGAACAGTCCAGCCCGAACTGCCAAGCCATGCCTTCCCTGGACTGGAAACAAGCTTCGAGGACCGGTTTCTGGCATTACAGCCGTCTTCAGCCCGGCTTGCTTGAATCCAGTGACAAAGTGAGCAAGGGACTCACGTTTGAGCATACCCTGCCACACTTATGGCGGCCAAAAGCGGTACAAAAGGGGGGTGGTGATGGACGGAGCATGAACCAATCAAACACTCACACCCAGTCAAAAGATCTGGGTTTAATCCATCACCGTTCTTTAGCCCACTCTGCCACCCCAGTTCAGACATGGCTATATGCAAATCAGTCTGACCCTGTGCCTCATGGGAACAGTCCAGCCGAACTGCTAAGCCATGCCTTCCCTGGACTGGAAACAAGCTTCCCAGGACCGGTTTCTGGCATTACAGCCGCCTTCAGCCCGGCTTGCTTGAATCCAGCGGCAAAGTGAGCAAGGGACTCACGTCTGAGCATACCCTGCCACACTTATGGCGGCCAAAAGCGGTACAAAAGGGGGGTGGTGATGGACGGAGCATCTGAACCAATCAAACACTCACACCCAGTCAAAAGATCAGGGTTTAATCCATCACCGTTCTTTAGCCCACTCTGCCACCCCAGTTCAGACATGGCTATATGCAAATCAGTCTGACCCTGTGCCTCATGGGAACAGTCCAGCCGAACTGCTAAGCCATGCCTTCCCTGGACTGGAAACAAGCTTCCCAGGACCGGTTTCTGGCATTACAGCCGCCTTCAGCCCGGCTTGCTTGAATCCAGCGGCAAAGTGAGCAAGGGACTCACGTCTGAGCATACCCTGCCACACTTATGGCGGCCAAAAGCGGTACAAAAGGGGGGTGGTGATGGACGGAGCATCTGAACCAATCAAACACTCACACCCAGTCAAAAGATCTGGGTTTAATCCATCACCGTTCTTTAGCCCACTCTGCCACCCCAGTTCAGACATGGCTATATGTAAATCAGTCTGACCCTGTGCCTCATGGGAACAGTCCAGCCCGAACTGCCAAGCCATGCCTTCCCTGGACTGGAAACAAGCTTCCGAGGACCGGTTTCTGGCATTACAGCCGTCTTCAGCCCGGCTTGCTTGAATCCAGTGGCAAAGTGAGCAAGGGACTCACGTCTGAGCATACCCTGCCACACTTATGGCGGCCAAAAGCGGTACAAAAGGGGGGTGGTGATGGACGGAGCATCTGAACCAATCAAACACTCACACCCAGTCAAAAGATCTGGGTTTAATCCATCACCGTTCTTTAGCCCACTCTGCCACCCCAGTTCAGACATGGCTATATGCAAATCAGTCTGACCCTGTGCCTCATGGGAACAGTCCAGCCCGAACTGCCAAGCCATGCCTTCCCTGGACTGGAAACAAGCTTCCGAGGACCCGTTTCTGGCATTACAGCCGTCTTCAGCCCGGCTTGCTTGAATCCAGTGGCAAAGTGAGCAAGGGACTCACGTCTGAGCATACCCTGCCACACTTATGGCGGCCAAAAGCGGTACAAAAGGGGGGTGGTGATGGACGGAGCATGAACCAATCAAACACTCACACCCAGTCAAAAGATCTGGGTTTAATCCATCACCGTTCTTTAGCCCATTCTGCCACCCCAGTTCAGACATGGCTATATGCAAATCAGTCTGACCCTGTGCCTCATGGGAACAGTCCAGCCCGAACTGCCAAGCCATGCCTTCCCTGGACTGGAAACAAGCTTCCGAGGACCGGTTTCTGGCATTACAGCCGTCTTCAGCCCGGCTTGCTTGAATCCAGTGGCAAAGTGAGCAAGGGACTCATGTCTGAGCATACCCTGCCACACTTATGGCGGCCAAAAGCAGTACAAAAGGGGGGTGGTGATGGACGGAGCATCTGAACCAATCAAACACTCACACCCAGTCAAAAGATCTGGGTTTATTCCATCACCGTTCTTTAGCCCACTCTGCCACCCCAGTTCAGACATGGCTATATGCAAATCAGTCTGACCCTGTGCCTCATGGGAACAGTCCAGCCCGAACTGCCAAGCCATGCCTTCCCTGGACTGGAAACAAGCTTCCGAGGACCGGTTTCTGGCATTACAGCCGTCTTCAGCCCGACTTGCTTGAATCCAGTGGCAAAGTGAGCAAGGGACTCACGTTTGAGCATACCCTGCCACACTTATGGCGGCCAAAAGCGGTACAAAAGGGGGGTGGTGATGGACGGAGCATCTGAACCAATCAAACACTCACACCCAGTCAAAAGATCAGGGTTTAATCCATCACCGTTCTTTAGCCCACTCTGCCACCCCAGTTCAGACATGGCTATATGCAAATCAGTCTGACCCTGTGCCTCATGGGAACAGTCCAGCCCGAACTGCCAAGCCATGCCTTCCCTGGACTGGAAACAAGCTTCCGAGGACCGGTTTCTGGCATTACAGCCGTCTTCAGCCCGGCTTGCTTGAATCCAGTGACAAAGTGAGCAAGGGACTCACGTTTGAGCATACCCTGCCACACTTATGGCGGCCAAAAGTGGTACGAAAGGGGGGTGGTGATGGACGGAGCATCTGAACCAATCAAACACTCACACCCAGTCAAAAGATCTGGGTTTAATCCATCACCGTTCTTTAGCCCACTCTGCCAACCCAGTTCAGACATGGCTATATGCAAATCAGTCTGACCCTGTGCCTCATGGGAACAGTCCAGCCCGAACTGACAAGCCATGCCTTCCCTGGACTGGAAACAAGCTTCCGAGGACCGGTTTCTGGCATTACAGCCGTCTTCAGCCCGGCTTGCTTGAATCCAGTGGCAAAGTGAGCAAGGGACTCACGTCTGAGCATACCCTGCCACACTTATGGCGGCCAAAAGCAGTACAAAAGGGGGGTGGTGATGGACGGAGCATCTGAACCAATCAAACACTCACACCCAGTCAAAAGATCTGGGTTTAATCCATCACCGTTCTTTAGCCCACTCTGCCACCCCAGTTCAGACATGGCTATATGTAAATCAGTCTGACCCTGTGCCTCATGGGAACAGTCCAGCCCGAACTGCCAAGCCATGCCGTCCCTGGACTGGAAACAAGCTTCCGAGGACCGGTTTCTGGCATTACAGCCGTCTTCAGCCCGGCTTGCTTGAATCCTGTGGCAAAGTGAGCAAGGGACTCACGTCTGAGCATACCCTGCCACACTTATGGCGGCCAAAAGCGGTACAAAAGGGGGGTGGTGATGGACGGAGCATCTGAACCAATCAAACACTCACACCCAGTCAAAAGATCTGGGTTTAATCCATCACCGTTCTTTAGCCCACTCTGCCACCCCAGTTCAGACATGGCTATATGCAAATCAGTCTGACCCTGTGCCTCATGGGAACAGTCCAGCCCGAACTGCCAAGCCATGCCTTCCCTGGACTGGAAACAAGCTTCCGAGGACCGGTTTCTGGCATTACAGCCGTCTTCAGCCCGGCTTGCTTGAATCCAGTGGCAAAGTGAGCAAGGGACTCACGTCTGAGCATACCCTGCCACACTTATGGCGGCCAAAAGCGGTACAAAAGGGGGGTGGTGATGGACGGAGCATGAACCAATCAAACACTCACACCCAGTCAAAAGATCTGGGTTTAATCCATCACCGTTCTTTAGCCCATTCTGCCACCCCAGTTCAGACATGGCTATATGCAAATCAGTCTGACCCTGTGCCTCATGGGAACAGTCCAGCCAGAACTGCCAAGCCATGCCTTCCCTGGACTGGAAACAAGCGTCCGAGGACCGGTTTCTGGCATTACAGCCGTCTTCAGCCCGGCTTGCTTGAATCCAGTGGCAAAGTGAGCAAGGGACTCACATCTGAGCATACCCTGCCACACTTATGGCGGCCAAAAGCGGTACAAAAGGGGGGTGGTGATGGACGGAGCATCTGAACCAATCAAACACTCACACCCAGTCAAAAGATCTGGGTTTAATCCATCCCCGTTCTTTAGCCCACTCTGCCACCCCAGTTCAGACATGGCTATATGCAAATCAGTCTGACCCTGTGCCTCATGGGAACAGTCCAGCCCGAACTGCCAAGCCATGCCGTCCCTGGACTGGAAACAAGCTTCCGAGGACCGGTTTCTGGCATTACAGCCGTCTTCAGCCCGGCTTGCTTGAATCCAGTGGCAAAGTGAGCAAGGGACTCACGTCTGAGCATGCCCTGCCACACTTATGGCGGCCAAAAGCGGTACAAAAGGGGGGTGGTGATGGACGGAGCATCTGAACCAATCAAACACTCACACCCAGTCAAAAGATCTGAGTTTAATCCATCACCGTTCTTTAGCCCACTCTGCCACCCCAGTTCAGACATGGCTATATGCAAATCAGTCTGACCCTGTGCCTCATGGGAACAGTCCAGCCCGAACTGCCAAGCCATGCCTTCCCTGGACGGGAACCAAGCTTCCGAGGACCGGTTTCTGGCATTACAGCCATCTTCAGCCCGGCTTGCTTGAATCCAGTGGCAAAGTGAGCAAGGGACTCACATCTGAGCCTACCCTGCCACACTTATGGCGGCCAAAAGCGGTACAAAAGGGGGGTGGTGATGGACGGATCATCTTAACCAATCAAACACTCACACCCAGTCAAAAGATCTGGGTTTAATCCATCACCGTTCTTTAGCCCACTCTGCCACCCCAGTTCAGACATGGCTATATGCAAATCAGTCTGACCCTGTGCCTCATGGGAACAGTCCAGCCCGAACTGCCAAGCCATGTCTTCCCTGGACTGGAAACAAGCTTCCGAGGACCGGTTTCTGGCATTACAGCCGTCTTCAGCCCGGCTTGCTTGAATCCAGTGGCAAAGTGAGCAAGGGACTCACGTCTGAGCATATCCTGCCACACTTATGGCGGCCAAAAGCGGTACAAAAGGGGGGTGTGATGGACGGAGCATCTGAACTAATCAAACACTCACACCCAGTCAAAAGATCTGGGTTTAATCCATCACCGTTCTTTAGCCCACTCTGCCACCCCAGTTCAGACATGGCTACATGCAAATCAGTCTGACCCTGTGCCTCATGGGAACAGTCCAGCCCGAACTGCCAAGCCATGCCTTCCCTGGACTGGAAACAAGCTTCCGAAGACCGGTTTCTGGCATTACAGCCGTCTTCAGCCCGGTTTGCTTGAATCCAGTGGCAAAGTGAGAAAGGGACTCACGTCTGAGCATACCCTGCCACACTTATGGCGACCAAAAGCGGTACAAAAGGGGGGTGGTGATGGACGGAGCATCTGAACCAATCAAACACTCACACCCAGTCAAAAGATCTGGGTTTAATCCATCACCGTTCTTTAGCCCACTCTGCCACCCCAGTTCAGACATGGCTATATGAATATCAGTCTGACCCTGTGCCTCATGGGAACAGTCCAGCCCGAACTAACAAGCCATGCCTTCCCTGGACTGGAAACAAGCTTCCGAGGACCGGTTTCTGGCATTACAGCCGTCTTCAGCCCGACTTGCTTGAATCCAGTGGCAAAGTGAGCAAGGGACTCACGTCTGAGCATACCCTGCCACACTTATGGCGGCCAAAAGCGGTACAAAAGGGGGGTGGTGATGGACGGAGCATCTGAACCAATCAAACACTCACACCCAGTCAAAAGATCAGGGTTTAATCCATCACCGTTCTTTAGCCCACTCTGCCACCCCAGTTCAGACATGGCTATATGCAAATCAGTCTGACCCTGTGCCTCATGGGAACAGTCCAGCCCGAACTGCCAAGCCATGCCTTCCCTGGACTGGAAACAAGCTTCCGAGGACCGGTTTCTGGCATTACAGCCGTCTTCAGCCCGGCTTGCTTGAATCCAGTGACAAAGTGAGCAAGGGACTCACGTTTGAGCATACCCTGCCACACTTATGGCGGCCAAAAGTGGTACGAAAGGGGGGTGGTGATGGACGGAGCATCTGAACCAATCAAACACTCACACCCAGTCAAAAGATCTGGGTTTAATCCATCACCGTTCTTTAGCCCACTCTGCCACCCCAGTTCAGACATGGCTATATGCAAATCAGTCTGACCCTGTGCCTCATGGGAACAGTCCAGCCGAACTGCTAAGCCATGCCTTCCCTGGACTGGAAACAAGCTTCCCAGGACCGGTTTCTGGCATTACAGCCGCCTTCAGCCCGGCTTGCTTGAATCCAGCGGCAAAGTGAGCAAGGGACTCACGTCTGAGCATACCCTGCCACACTTATGGCGGCCAAAAGCGGTACAAAAGGGGGGTGGTGATGGACGGAGCATCTGAACCAATCAAACACTCACACCCAGTCAAAAGATCTGGGTTTAATCCATCACCGTTCTTTAGCCCATTCTGCCACCCCAGTTCAGACATGGCTATATGCAAATCAGTCTGACCCTGTGCCTCATGGGAACAGTCCAGCCCGAACTGCCAAGCCATGCCTTCCCTGGACTGGAAACAAGCTTCCGAGGACCGGTTTCTGGCATTACAGCCGTCTTCAGCCCGGCTTGCTTGAATCCAGTGGCAAAGTGAGCAAGGGACTCATGTCTGAGCATACCCTGCCACACTTATGGCGGCCAAAAGCAGTACAAAAGGGGGGTGGTGATGGACGGAGCATCTGAACCAATCAAACACTCACACCCAGTCAAAAGATCTGGGTTTATTCCATCACCGTTCTTTAGCCCACTCTGCCACCCCAGTTCAGACATGGCTATATGCAAATCAGTCTGACCCTGTGCCTCATGGGAACAGTCCAGCCAGAACTGCCAAGCCATGCCTTCCCTGGACTGGAAACAAGCGTCCGAGGACCGGTTTCTGGCATTACAGCCGTCTTCAGCTCGGCTTGCTTGAATCCAGTGGCAAAGTGAGCAAGGGACTCACGTCTGAGCATACCCTGCCACACTTATGGCGGCCAAAAGCGGTACAAAAGGGGGGTGGTGATGGACGGAGCATCTGAACCAATCAAACACTCACACCCAGTCAAAAGATCTGGGTTTAATCCATCCCCGTTCTTTAGCCCACTCTGCCACCCCAGTTCAGACATGGCTATATGCAAATCAGTCTGACCCTGTGCCTCATGGGAACAGTCCAGCCCAAACTGCCAAGCCATGCCGTCCCTGGACTGGAAACAAGCTTCCGAGGACCGGTTTCTGGCATTACAGCCGTCTTCAGCCCGGCTTGCTTGAATCCAGTGGCAAAGTGAGCAAGGGACTCACGTCTGAGCATGCCCTGCCACACTTATGGCGGCCAAAAGCGGTACAAAAGGGGGGTGGTGATGGACGGAGCATCTGAACCAATCAAACACTCACACCCAGTCAAAAGATCTGAGTTTAATCCATCACCGTTCTTTAGCCCACTCTGCCACCCCAGTTCAGACATGGCTATATGCAAATCAGTCTGACCCTGTGCCTCATGGGAACAGTCCAGCCCGAACTGCCAAGCCATGCCTTCCCTGGACGGGAACCAAGCTTCCGAGGACCGGTTTCTGGCATTACAGCCATCTTCAGCCCGGCTTGCTTGAATCCAGTGGCAAAGTGAGCAAGGGACTCACATCTGAGCATACCCTGCCACACTTATGGCGGCCAAAAGCGGTACAAAAGGGGGGTGGTGATGGACGGATCATCTTAACCAATCAAACACTCACACCCAGTCAAAAGATCTGGGTTTAATCCATCACCGTTCTTTAGCCCACTCTGCCACCCCAGTTCAGACATGGCTATATGCAAATCAGTCTGACCCTGTGCCTCATGGGAACAGTCCAGCCCGAACTGCCAAGCCATGTCTTCCCTGGACTGGAAACAAGCTTCCGAGGACCGGTTTCTGGCATTACAGCCGTCTTCAGCCCGGCTTGCTTGAATCCAGTGGCAAAGTGAGCAAGGGACTCACGTCTGAGCATATCCTGCCACACTTATGGCGGCCAAAAGCGGTACAAAAGGGGGGTGTGATGGACGGAGCATCTGAACCAATCAAACACTCACACCCAGTCAAAAGATCTGGGTTTAATCCATCACCGTTCTTTAGCCCACTCTGCCACCCCAGTTCAGACATGGCTACATGCAAATCAGTCTGACCCTGTGCCTCATGGGAACAGTCCAGCCCGAACTGCCAAGCCATGCCTTCCCTGGACTGGAAACAAGCTTCCGAAGACCGGTTTCTGGCATTACAGCCGTCTTCAGCCCGGTTTGCTTGAATCCAGTGGCAAAGTGAGAAAGGGACTCACGTCTGAGCATACCCTGCCACACTTATGGCGACCAAAAGCGGTACAAAAGGGGGGTGGTGATGGACGGAGCATCTGAACCAATCAAACACTCACACCCAGTCAAAAGATCTGGGTTTAATCCATCACCGTTCTTTAGCCCACTCTGCCACCCCAGTTCAGACATGGCTATATGAATATCAGTCTGACCCTGTGCCTCATGGGAACAGTCCAGCCCGAACTAACAAGCCATGCCTTCCCTGGACTGGAAACAAGCTTCCGAGGACCGGTTTCTGGCATTACAGCCGTCTTCAGCCCGACTTGCTTGAATCCAGTGGCAAAGTGAGCAAGGGACTCACGTCTGAGCATACCCTGCCACACTTATGGCGGCCAAAAGCGGTACAAAAGGGGGGTGGTGATGGACGGAGCATCTGAACCAATCAAACACTCACACCCAGTCAAAAGATCAGGGTTTAATCCATCACCGTTCTTTAGCCCACTCTGCCACCCCAGTTCAGACATGGCTATATGCAAATCAGTCTGACCCTGTGCCTCATGGGAACAGTCCAGCCCGAACTGCCAAGCCATGCCTTCCCTGGACTGGAAACAAGCTTCCGAGGACCGGTTTCTGGCATTACAGCCGTCTTCAGCCCGGCTTGCTTGAATCCAGTGACAAAGTGAGCAAGGGACTCACGTTTGAGCATACCCTGCCACACTTATGGCGGCCAAAAGTGGTACGAAAGGGGGGTGGTGATGGACGGAGCATCTGAACCAATCAAACACTCACACCCAGTCAAAAGATCTGGGTTTAATCCATCACCGTTCTTTAGCCCACTCTGCCACCCCAGTTCAGACATGGCTATATGCAAATCAGTCTGACCCTGTGCCTCATGGGAACAGTCCAGCCGAACTGCTAAGCCATGCCTTCCCTGGACTGGAAACAAGCTTCCCAGGACCGGTTTCTGGCATTACAGCCGCCTTCAGCCCGGCTTGCTTGAATCCAGCGGCAAAGTGAGCAAGGGACTCACGTCTGAGCATACCCTGCCACACTTATGGCGGCCAAAAGCGGTACAAAAGGGGGGTGGTGATGGACGGAGCATCTGAACCAATCAAACACTCACACCCAGTCAAAAGATCTGGGTTTAATCCATCACCGTTCTTTAGCCCATTCTGCCACCCCAGTTCAGACATGGCTATATGCAAATCAGTCTGACCCTGTGCCTCATGGGAACAGTCCAGCCCGAACTGCCAAGCCATGCCTTCCCTGGACTGGAAACAAGCTTCCGAGGACCGGTTTCTGGCATTACAGCCGTCTTCAGCCCGGCTTGCTTGAATCCAGTGGCAAAGTGAGCAAGGGACTCATGTCTGAGCATACCCTGCCACACTTATGGCGGCCAAAAGCAGTACAAAAGGGGGGTGGTGATGGACGGAGCATCTGAACCAATCAAACACTCACACCCAGTCAAAAGATCTGGGTTTATTCCATCACCGTTCTTTAGCCCACTCTGCCACCCCAGTTCAGACATGGCTATATGCAAATCAGTCTGACCCTGTGCCTCATGGGAACAGTCCAGCCCGAACTGCCAAGCCATGCCTTCCCTGGACTGGAAACAAGCTTCCGAGGACCGGTTTCTGGCATTACAGCCGTCTTCAGCCCGACTTGCTTGAATCCAGTGGCAAAGTGAGCAAGGGACTCACGTCTGAGCATACCCTGCCACACTTATGGCGGCCAAAAGCGGTACAAAAGGGGGGTGGTGATGGACGGAGCATCTGAACCAATCAAACACTCACACCCAGTCAAAAGATCAGGGTTTAATCCATCACCGTTCTTTAGCCCACTCTGCCACCCCAGTTCAGACATGGCTATATGCAAATCAGTCTGACCCTGTGCCTCATGGGAACAGTCCAGCCCGAACTGCCAAGCCATGCCTTCCCTGGACTGGAAACAAGCTTCCGAGGACCGGTTTCTGGCATTACAGCCGTCTTCAGCCCGGCTTGCTTGAATCCAGTGACAAAGTGAGCAAGGGACTCACGTTTGAGCATACCCTGCCACACTTATGGCGGCCAAAAGTGGTACGAAAGGGGGGTGGTGATGGACGGAGCATCTGAACCAATCAAACACTCACACCCAGTCAAAAGATCTGGGTTTAATCCATCACCGTTCTTTAGCCCACTCTGCCAACCCAGTTCAGACATGGCTATATGCAAATCAGTCTGACCCTGTGCCTCATGGGAACAGTCCAGCCCGAACTGACAAGCCATGCCTTCCCTGGACTGGAAACAAGCTTCCGAGGACCGGTTTCTGGCATTACAGCCGTCTTCAGCCCGGCTTGCTTGAATCCATTGGCAAAGTGAGCAAGGGACTCACGTCTGAGCATACCCTGCCACACTTATGGCGGCCAAAAGCAGTACAAAAGGGGGGTGGTGATGGACGGAGCATCTGAACCAATCAAACACTCACACCCAGTCAAAAGATCTGGGTTTAATCCATCACCGTTCTTTAGCCCACTCTGCCACCCCAGTTCAGACATGGCTATATGCAAATCAGTCTGACCCTGTGCCTCATGGGAACAGTCCAGCCGAACTGCTAAGCCATGCCTTCCCTGGACTGGAAACAAGCTTCCCAGGACCGGTTTCTGGCATTACAGCCGTCTTCAGCCCGACTTGCTTGAATCCAGTGGCAAAGTGAGCAAGGGACTCACGTCTGAGCATACCCTGCCACACTTATGGCGGCCAAAAGCGGTACAAAAGGGGGGTGGTGATGGACGGAGCATCTGAACCAATCAAACACTCACACCCAGTCAAAAGATCTGGGTTTAATCCATCACCGTTCTTTAGCCCACTCTGCCACCCCAGTTCAGACATGGCTATATGCAAATCAGTCTGACCCTGTGCCTCATGGGAACAGTCCAGCCCGAACTGCCAAGCCATGCCTTCCCTGGACTGGAAACAAGCTTCCGAGGACCGGTTTCTGGCATTACAGCCGTCTTCAGCCCGGCTTGCTTGAATCCAGTGGCAAAGTGAGCAAGGGACTCACGTCTGAGCATACCCTGCCACACTTATGGCGGCCAAAAGCGGTACAAAAGGGGGGTGGTGATGGACGGAGCATGAACCAATCAAACACTCACACCCAGTCAAAAGATCTGGGTTTAATCCATCACCGTTCTTTAGCCCATTCTGCCACCCCAGTTCAGACATGGCTATATGCAAATCAGTCTGACCCTGTGCCTCATGGGAACAGTCCAGCCCGAACTGCCAAGCCATGCCTTCCCTGGACTGGAAACAAGCTTCCGAGGACCGGTTTCTGGCATTACAGCCGTCTTCAGCCCGGCTTGCTTGAATCCAGTGGCAAAGTGAGCAAGGGACTCATGTCTGAGCATACCCTGCCACACTTATGGTGGCCAAAAGCAGTACAAAAGGGGGGTGGTGATGGACGGAGCATCTGAACCAATCAAACACTCACACCCAGTCAAAAGATCTGGGTTTATTCCATCACCGTTCTTTAGCCCACTCTGCCACCCCAGTTCAGACATGGCTATGTGCAAATCAGTCTGACCCTGTGCCTCATGGGAACAGTTAGGCCCGAACTGCCAAGCCATGCCTTCCCTGGACTGGAAACAAGCTTCCGAGGACCGGTTTCTGGCATTACAGCCGTCTTCAGCCCGACTTGCTTGAATCCAGTGGCAAAGTGAGCAAGGGACTCACGTCTGAGCATACCCTGCCACACTTATGGCGGCCAAAAGCGGTACAAAAGGGGGGTGGTGATGGACGGAGCATCTGAACCAATCAAACACTCACACCCAGTCAAAAGATCAGGGTTTAATCCATCACCGTTCTTTAGCCCACTCTGCCACCCCAGTTCAGACATGGCTATATGCAAATCAGTCTGACCCTGTGCCTCATGGGAACAGTCCAGCCCGAACTGCCAAGCCATGCCTTCCCTGGACTGGAAACAAGCTTCCGAGGACCGGTTTCTGGCATTACAGCCGTCTTCAGCCCGGCTTGCTTGAATCCAGTGACAAAGTGAGCAAGGGACTCACGTTTGAGCATACCCTGCCACACTTATGGCGGCCAAAAGTGGCACGAAAGGGGGGTGGTGATGGACGGAGCATCTGAACCAATCAAACACTCACACCCAGTCAAAAGATCTGGGTTTAATCCATCACCGTTCTTTAGCCCACTCTGCCAACCCAGTTCAGACATGGCTATATGCAAATCAGTCTGACCCTGTGCCTCATGGGAACAGTCCAGCCCGAACTGACAAGCCATGCCTTCCCTGGACTGGAAACAAGCTTCCGAGGACCGGTTTCTGGCATTACAGCCGTCTTCAGCCCGGCTTGCTTGAATCCAGTGGCAAAGTGAGCAAGGGACTCACGTCTGAGCATACCCTGCCACACTTATGGCGGCCAAAAGCAGTACAAAAGGGGGGTGGTGATGGACGGAGCATCTGAACCAATCAAACACTCACACCCAGTCAAAAGATTTGGGTTTAATCCATCACCGTTCTTTAGCCCACTCTGCCACCCCAGTTCAGACATGGCTATATGCAAATAAGTCTGACCCTGTGCCTCATGGGAACAGTCCAGCCGAACTGCTAAGCCATGCCTTCCCTGGACTGGAAACAAGCTTCCCAGGACCGGTTTTGGGCATTACAGCCGCCTTCAGCCCGGCTTGCTTGAATCCAGCGGCAAAGTGAGCAAGGGACTCACGTCTGAGCATACCCTGCCACACTTATGGCGGCCAAAAGCGGTACAAAAGGGGGGTGGTGATGGACGGAGCATCTGAACCAATCAAACACTCACACCCAGTCAAAAGATCTGGGTTTAATCCATCACCGTTCTTTAGCCCACTCTGCCACCCCAGTTCAGACATGGCTATATGTAAATCAGTCTGACCCTGTGCCTCATGGGAACAGTCCAGCCCGAACTGCCAAGCCATGCCTTCCCTGGACTGGAAACAAGCTTCCGAGGACCGGTTTCTGGCATTACAGCCGTCTTCAGCCCGGCTTGCTTGAATCCAGTGGCAAAGTGAGCAAGGGACTCACGTCTGAGCATACCCTGCCACACTTATGGCGGCCAAAAGTGGTACAAAAGGGGGGTGGTGATGGACGGAGCATCTGAACCAATCAAACACTCACACCCAGTCAAAAGATCTGGGTTTAATCCATCACCGTTCTTTAGCCCACTCTGCCACCCCAGTTCAGACATGGCTATATGCAAATCAGTCTGACCCTGTGCCTCATGGGAACAGTCCAGCCCGAACTGCCAAGCCATGCCTTCCCTGGACTGGAAACAAGCTTCCGAGGACCGGTTTCTGGCATTACAGCCGTCTTCAGCCCGGCTTGCTTGAATCCAGTGGCAAAGTGAGCAAGGGACTCACGTCTGAGCATACCCTGCCACACTTATGGCGGCCAAAAGCGGTACAAAAGGGGGGTGGTGATGGACGGAGCATCTGAACCAATCAAACACTCACACCCAGTCAAAAGATCTGGGTTTAATCCATCCCCGTTCTTTAGCCCACTCTGCCACCCCAGTTCAGACATGGCTATATGCAAATCAGTCTGACCCTGTGCCTCATGGGAACAGTCCAGCCCGAACTGCCAAGCCATGCCGTCCCTGGACTGGAAACAAGCTTCCGAGGACCGGTTTCTGGCATTACAGCCGTCTTCAGCCCGGCTTGCTTGAATCCAGTGGCAAAGTGAGCAAGGGACTCACGTCTGAGCATGCCCTGCCACACTTATGGCGGCCAAAAGCGGTACAAAAGGGGGGTGGTGATGGACGGAGCATCTGAACCAATCAAACACTCACACCCAGTCAAAAGATCTGAGTTTAATCCATCACCGTTCTTTAGCCCACTCTGCCACCCCAGTTCAGACATGGCTATATGCAAATCAGTCTGACCCTGTGTCTCATGGGAACAGTCCAGCCCGAACTGCCAAGCCATGCCTTCCCTGGACGGGAACCAAGCTTCCGAGGACCGGTTTCTGGCATTACAGCCATCTTCAGCCCGGCTTGCTTGAATCCAGTGGCAAAGTGAGCAAGGGACTCACATCTGAGCATACCCTGCCACACTTATGGCGGCCAAAAGCGGTACAAAAGGGGGGTGGTGATGGACGGATCATCTGAACCAATCAAACACTCACACCCAGTCAAAAGATCTGGGTTTAATCCATCACCGTTCTTTAGCCCACTCTGCCACCCCAGTTCAGACATGGCTATATGCAAATCAGTCTGACCCTGTGCCTCATGGGAACAGTCCAGCCCGAACTGCCAAGCCATGCCTTCCCTGGACTGGAAACAAGCTTCCGAGGACCGGTTTCTGGCATTACAGCCGTCTTCAGCCCGGCTTGCTTGAATCCAGTGGCAAAGTGAGCAAGGGACTCACGTCTGAGCATATCCTGCCACACTTATGGCGGCCAAAAGCGGTACAAAAGGGGGGTGTGATGGACGGAGCATCTGAACCAATCAAACACTCATACCCAGTCAAAAGATCTGGGTTTAATCCATCACCGTTCTTTAGCCCACTCTGCCACCCCAGTTCAGACATGGCTACATGCAAATCAGTCTGACCCTGTGCCTCATGGGAACAGTCCAGCCCGAACTGCCAAGCCATGCCTTCCCTGGACTGGAAACAAGCTTCCGAAGACCGGTTTTTGGCATTACAGCCGTCTTCAGCCCGGTTTGCTTGAATCCAGTGGCAAAGTGAGCAAGGGACTCACGTCTGAGCATACCCTGCCACACTTATGGCGACCAAAAGCGGTACAAAAGGGGGGTGGTGATGGACGGAGCATCTGAACCAATCAAACACTCACACCCAGTCAAAAGATCTGGGTTTAATCCATCACCGTTCTTTAGCCCACTCTGCCACCCCAGTTCAGACATGGCTATATGCAAATCAGTCTGACCCTGTGCCTCATGGGAACAGTCCAGCCCGAACTGCCAAGCCATGCCTTCCCTGGACTGGAAACAAGCTTCCGAGGACCGGTTTCTGGCATTACAGCCGTCTTCAGCCCGACTTGCTTGAATCCAGTGGCAAAGTGAGCAAGGGACTCACGTCTGAGCATACCCTGCCACACTTATGGCGGCCAAAAGCGGTACAAAAGGGGGGTGGTGATGGACGGAGCATCTGAACCAATCAAACACTCACACCCAGTCAAAAGATCTGGGTTTAATCCATCACCGTTCTTTAGCCCACTCTGCCACCCCAGTTCAGACATGGCTATATGCAAATCAGTCTGACCCTGTGCCTCATGGGAACAGTCCAGCCCGAACTGCCAAGCCATGCCTTCCCTGGACTGGAAACAAGCTTCCGAGGACCGGTTTCTGGCATTACAGCCGTCTTCAGCCCGGCTTGCTTGAATCCAGTGGCAAAGTGAGCAAGGGACTCACGTCTGAGCATACCCTGCCACACTTATGGCGGCCAAAAGCGGTACAAAAGGGGGGTGGTGATGGACGGAGCATCTGAACCAATCAAACACTCACACCCAGTCAAAAGATCTGGGTTTAATCCATTACCGATCTTTAGCCCATTCTGCCACCCCAGTTCAGACATGGCTATATGCAAATCAGTCTGACCCTGTGCCTCATGGTAACAGTCCAGCCCGAACTGCCAAGCCATGCCTTCCCTGGACTGGAAACAAGCGTCCGAGGACCGGTTTCTGGCATTACAGCCGTCTTCAGCCCGGCTTGCTTGAACCCAGTGGCAAAGTGAGCCAGGGACTCACGTCTGAGCATACCCTGCCACACTTATGGCGGCCAAAAAAGGTACAAAAGGGGGGTGGTGATGGACGTAGCATCTGAACCAATCAAACACTCACACCCAGTCAAAAGATCTGGGTTTAATCCATCACCGTTCTTTAGCCCACTCTGCCACCCCAGTTCAGACATGGCTATATGCAAATCAGTCTGACCCTGTGTCTCATGGGAACAGTCCAGCCCGAACTGCCAAGCCATGCCTTCCCTGGACTGGAAACAAGCTTCTGAGGACCGGTTTCTGGCATTACAGCCGTCTTCAGCCCGGCTTGCTTGAATCCAGTGGCAAAGTGAGCAAGGGACTCACGTCTGAGCATGCCCTGCCACACTTATGGCGGCCAAAAGCGGTACAAAAGGGGGGTGGTGATAGACAGAGCATCTGAACCAATCAAACATTCACACCCAGTCAAAAGATCTGGGTTTAATCCATCACCGTTCTTTAGCCCACTCTGCCACCCCAGTTCAGACATGGCTATATGCAAATCAGTCTGACCCTGTGCCTCATGGGAACAGTCCAGCCCGAACTGCCAAGCCATGCCTTCCCTGGACGGGAAACAATCTTCCGAGGACCGGTTTCTGGCATTACATCCATCTTCAGCCCGGCTTGCTTGAATCCAGTGGCAAAGTGAGCAAGGGACTCACATCTGAGCATACCCTGCCACACTTATGGCGGCCAAAAGCAGTACAAAAGGGGGGTGGTGATGGACGGAGCATCTGAACCAATCAAACACTCACACCCAGTCAAAAGATCTGGGTTTAATCCATCACCGTTCTTTAGTCCACTCTGCCACCCCAGTTCAGACATGGCTATATGCAAATCAGTCTGACCCTGTGCCTCATGGGAACAGTCCAGCCGAACTGCCAAGCCATGCCTTCCCTGGACTGGAAACAAGCTTCCCAGGACCGGTTCCTGGCATTACAGCCGCCTTCAGCCCGGCTTGCTTGAATCCAGCGGCAAAGTGAGCAAGGGACTCACGTCTGAGCATACCCTGCCACACTTATGGCGGCCAAAAGCGGTACAAAAGGGGGGTGGTGATGGACGGAGCATCTGAACCAATCAAACACTCACACCCAGTCAAAAGATCTGGGTTTAATCCATCACCATTCTTTAGCCCACTCTGCCACCCCAGTTCAGACATGGCTATTTGTAAATCAGTCTGACCCTGTGCCTCATGGGAACAGTCCAGCCCGAACTGCCAAGCCATGCCTTCCCTGGACTGGAAACAAGCTTCCGAGGACCGGTTTCTGGCATTACAGCCGTCTTAAGCCCGGCTTGCTTGAATCCAGTGGCAAAGTGAGCAAGGGACTCACGTCTGAGCATACCCTGCCACACTTATGGCGGCCAAAAGCGGTACAAAAGGGGGGTGGTGATGGACGGAGCATCTGAACCAATCAAACACTCACACCCAGTCAAAAGATCTGGGTTTAATCAATCACCGTTCTTTAGCCCACTCTGCCACCCCAGTTCAGACATGGCTATATGCAAATCAGTCTGACCCTGTGCCTCATGGGAACAGTCCAGCCCGAACTGCCAAGCCATGCCTTCCCTGGACTGGAAACAAGCTTCCGAGGACCGGTTTCTGGCATTACAGCCGTCCTCAGCCCGGCTTGCTTGAATCCAGTGGCAAAGTGAGCAAGGGACTCACGTCTGAGCATACCCTGCCACACTTATGGCGGCCAAAAGCGGTACAAAAGGGGGGTGGTGATGGACGGAGCATCTGAACAAATCAAACACTCACACCCAGTCAAAAGATCTGGGTTTAATCCATCACCGTTCTTTAGCCCACTCTGCCACCCCAGTTCAGACATGGCTATATGCAAATCAGTCTGACCCCGTGCCTCATGGGAACAGTCCAGCCCGAACTGCCAAGCCATGCCTTCCCTGGACTGGAAACAAGCTTCCGAGGACCGGTTTCTGGCATTACAGCCGTCTTCAGCCCGGCATGCTTGAATCCAGTGGCAAAGTGAGCAAGGGACTCACGTCTGAGCATACCCTGCCACACTTATGGCGGCCAAAAGCGGTACAAAAGGGGGGTGGTGATGGACGGAGCATGAACCAATAAAACACTCACACCCAGTCAAAAGATCTGGGTTTAATCCATCACCGTTCTTTAGCCCATTCTGCCACCCCAGTTCAGAAATGGCTATATGCAAATCAGTCTGACCCTGTGCCTCATGGGAACAGTCCAGCCGGAACTGCCAAGCCATGCCTTCCCTGGACTGGAAACAAGCGTCCGAGGACCGGTTTCTGGCATTACAGCCGTCTTCAGCCCGGCTTGCTTGAATCCAGTGGCAAAGTGAGCAAGGGACTCACGTCTGAGCATACCCTGCCACACTTATGGCGGCCAAAAGCGGTACAAAAGGGGGGTGGTGATGGACGGAGCATCTGAACCAATCAAACACTCACACCCAGTCAAAAGATCTGGGTTTAATCCATCACCGTTCTTTAGCCCAATCTGCCACCCCAGTTCAGACATGGCTATATGCAAATCAGTCTGACCCTGTGTCTCATGGGAACAGTCCAGACCGAACTGCCAAGCCATGCCTTCCCTGGACGGGAACCAAGCTTCCGAGGACCGGTTTCTGGCATTACAGCCATCTTCAGCCCGGCTTGCTTGAATCCAGTGGCAAAGTGAGCAAGGGACTCACATCTGAGCATACCCTGCCACACTTATGGCGGCCAAAAGCGGTACAAAAGGGGGGTGGTGATGGACGGATCATCTGAACCAATCAAACACTCACACCCAGTCAAAAGATCTGGGTTTAATCCATCACCGTTCTTTAGCCCACTCTGCCACCCCAGTTCAGACATGGCTATATGCAAATCAGTCTGACCCTGTGCCTCATGGGAACAGTCCAGCCCGAACTGCCAAGCCATGCCTTCCCTGGACTGGAAACAAGCTTCCGAGGACCGGTTTCTGGCATTACAGCCGTCTTCAGCCCGGCTTGCTTGAATCCAGTGGCAAAGTGAGCAAGGGACTCACGTCTGAGCATACCTTGCCACACTTATGGCGGCCAAAAGCGGTACAAAAGGGGGGTGTGATGGACGGAGCATCTGAACCAATCAAACACTCACACCCAGTCAAAAGATCTGGGTTTAATCCATCACCGTTCTTTAGCCCACTCTGCCACCCCAGTTCAGACATGGCTATATGCAAATCAGTCTGACCCTGTGCCTCATGGGAACAGTCCAGCCCGAACTGCCAAGCCATGCCTTCCCTGGACTGGAAACAAGCTTCCGAGGACCGGTTTCTGGCATTACAGCCGTCTTCAGCCCGGTTTGCTTGAATCCAGTGGCAAAGTGAGCAAGGGACTCACATCTGAGCATACCCTGCCACACTTATGGCGGCCAAAAGCGGTACAAAAGGGGGGTGGTGATGGACGGATCATCTGAACCAATCAAACACTCACACCCAGTCAAAAGATCTGGGTTTAATCCATCACCGTTCTTTAGCCCACTCTGCCACCCCAGTTCAGACATGGCTATATGCAAATCAGTCTGACCCTGTGCCTCATGGGAACAGTCCAGCCCGAACTGCCAAGCCATGCCTTCCCTGGACTGGAAACAAGCTTCCGAGGACCGGTTTCTGGCATTACAGCCGTCTTCAGCCCGGCTTGCTTGAATCCAGTGGCAAAGTGAGCAAGGGACTCACGTCTGAGCATACCTTGCCACACTTATGGCGGCCAAAAGCGGTACAAAAGGGGGGTGTGATGGACGGAGCATCTGAACCAATCAAACACTCACACCCAGTCAAAAGATCTGGGTTTAATCCATCACCGTTCTTTAGCCCACTCTGCCACCCCAGTTCAGACATGGCTACATGCAAATCAGTCTGACCCTGTGCCTCATGGGAACAGTCCAGCCCGAACTGCCAAGCCATGCCTTCCCTGTACTGGAAACAAGCTTCCGAGGACCGGTTTCTGGCATTACAGCCGTCTTCAGCCCGGTTTGCTTGAATCCAGTGGCAAAGTGAGCAAGGGACTCACGTCTGAGCATACCCTGCCACACTTATGGCGGCCAAAAGCGGTACAAAAGGAGGGTGGTGATGGACGGAGCATCTGAACCAATCAAACACTCACACCCAGTCAAAAGATCTGGGTTTAATCCATCACCGTTCTTTAGCCCACTCTGCCACCCCAGTTCAGACATGGCTATATGCAAATCAGTCTGACCCTGTGCCTCATGGGAACAGTCCAGCCCGAACTGCCAAGCCATGCCTTCCCTGGACTGGAAACAAGCTTCCGAGGACCGGTTTCTGGCATTACAGCCGTCTTCAGCCCGGCTTGCTTGAATCCAGTGGCAAAGTGAGCAAGGGACTCAAGTCTGAGCATACCCTGCCACACTTATGGCGGCCAAAAGCGGTACAAAAGGGGGGATGGTGATGGACGGAGCATCTGAACCAATCAAACACTCACACCCAGTCAAAAGATCTGGGTTTAATCCATCACCGTTCTTTAGCCCATTCTGCCACCCCAGTTCAGACATGGCTATATGCAAATCAGTCTGACCCTGTGCCTCATGGGAACAGTCCAGCCCGAACTGCCAAGCCATGCCTTCCCTGGACTGGAAACAAGCGTCCGAGGACCGGTTTCTGGCATTACAACCGTCTTCAGCCCGGCTTGCTTGAATCCAGTGGCAAAGTGAGCAAGGGACTCATGTCTGAGCATACCCTGCCACACTTATGGCGGCCAAAAGCGGTACAAAAGGGGGGTGGTGATGGACGGAGCATCTGAACCAATCAAACACTCACACCCAGTCAAAAGATCTGGGTTTAATCCATCACCGTTCTTTAGCCCACTCTGCCACCCCAGTTCAGACATGGCTATATGCAAATCAGTCTGACCCTGTGCCTCATGGGAACAGTCCAGCCCGAACTGCCAAGCCATGCCTTCCCTGGACTGGAAACAAGCTTCCGAGGACCGGTTTCTGGCATTACAGCGGTCTTCAGCCCGGCTTGCTTGAATCCAGTGGCAAAGTCAGCAAGGGACTCACGTCTGAGCATGCCCTGCCACACTTATGGCGGCCGAAAGCGGTACAAAAGGGGGGTGGTGATGGACGGAGCATCTGAACCAATCAAACACTCACACCCAGTCAAAAGATCTGGGTTTAATCCATCACCGTTCTTTAGCCCACTCTGCCACCCCAGTTCAGACATGGCTATATGCAAATCAGTCTGACCCTGTGCCTCATGGGAACAGTTCAGCCCGAACTGCCAAGCCATGCCTTCCCTGGACTGGAAACAAGCTTCCGAGGACCGGTTTCTGGCATTACAGCTGTCTTCAGCCCGGCTTGCTTGAATCCAGTGGCAAAGTGAGCAAGGGACTCACGTCTGAGCATACCCTGCCACACTTATGGCGGCCAAAAGCGGTACAAAAGGGGGGTGGTGATGGACGAAGCATCTGAACCAATCAAACACTCACACCCAGTCAAAAGATCTGGGTTAAATCCATCGCCGTTCTTTAGCCCACTCTGCCACCCCAGTTCAGACATGGCTACATGCAAATCAGTCTGACCCTGTGCCTCATGGGAACAGTCCAGCCCGAAATGCCAAGCCATGCTTTCCCTGGACTGGAAACAAGCTTCCGAGGACCGGTTTCTGGCATTACAGCCATCTTCAGCCCGGCTTGCTTGAATCCAGTGGCAAAGTGAGCAAGGGACTCACATCTGAGCATACCCTGCCACACTTATGGCGGCCAAAAGCGGTACAAAAGGGGGGTGGTGATGGACGGAGCATCTGAACCAATCAAACACTCACACCCAGTCAAAAGATCTGGGTTTATTCCATCACCGTTCTTTAGCCCACCCTGCCACCCCAGTTCAGACATGGCTATATGCAAATCAGTCTGACCCTGTGCCTCATGGGAACAGTCCAGCCCGAACTGCCAAGCCATGCCTTCCCTGGACTGGAAACAAGCTTCCGAGGACCGGTTTCTGGCATTACAGCCGTCTTCAGCCCGACTTGCTTGAATCCAGTGGCAAAGTGAGCAAGGGACTCAAGTCTGAGCATACCCTGCCACACTTATGGCGGCCAAAAGCGGTACAAAAGGGGGGTGGTGATGGACGGAGCATCTGAACCAATCAAACACTCACACCCAGTCAAAAGATCAGGGTTTAATCCATCACCGTTCTTTAGCCCACTCTGCCACCCCAGTTCTGACATGGCTATATGCAAATCAGTCTGACCCTGTGCCTCATGGGAACAGTCCAGCCCGAACTGCCAAGCCATGCCTTCCCTGGACTGGAAACAAGCTTCGAGGACCGGTTTCTGGCATTACAGCCGTCTTCAGCCCGGCTTGCTTGAATCCAGTGACAAAGTGAGCAAGGGACTCACGTTTGAGCATACCCTGCCACACTTATGGCGGCCAAAAGCGGTACAAAAGGGGGGTGGTGATGGACGGAGCATGAACCAATCAAACACTCACACCCAGTCAAAAGATCTGGGTTTAATCCATCACCGTTCTTTAGCCCACTCTGCCACCCCAGTTCAGACATGGCTATATGCAAATCAGTCTGACCCTGTGCCTCATGGGAACAGTCCAGCCGAACTGCTAAGCCATGCCTTCCCTGGACTGGAAACAAGCTTCCCAGGACCGGTTTCTGGCATTACAGCCGCCTTCAGCCCGGCTTGCTTGATTCCAGCGGCAAAGTGAGCAAGGGACTCACGTCTGAGCATACCCTGCCACACTTATGGCGGCCAAAAGCGGTACAAAAGGGGGGTGGTGATGGACGGAGCATCTGAACCAATCAAACACTCACACCCAGTCAAAAGATCAGGGTTTAATCCATCACCGTTCTTTAGCCCACTCTGCCACCCCAGTTCAGACATGGCTATATGCAAATCAGTCTGACCCTGTGCCTCATGGGAACAGTCCAGCCGAACTGCTAAGCCATGCCTTCCCTGGACTGGAAACAAGCTTCCCAGGACCGGTTTCTGGCATTACAGCCGCCTTCAGCCCGGCTTGCTTGAATCCAGCGGCAAAGTGAGCAAGGGACTCACGTCTGAGCATACCCTGCCACATTTATGGCGGCCAAAAGCGGTACAAAAGGGGGGTGGTGATGGACGGAGCATCTGAACCAATCAAACACTCACACCCAGTCAAAAGATCTGGGTTTAATCCATCACCTTTCTTTAGCCCACTCTGCCACCCCAGTTCAGACATGGCTATATGTAAATCAGTCTGACCCTGTGCCTCATGGGAACAGTCCAGCCCGAACTGCCAAGCCATGCCTTCCCTGGACTGGAAACAAGCTTCCGAGGACCGGTTTCTGGCATTACAGCCGTCTTCAGCCCGGCTTGCTTGAATCCAGTGACAAAGTGAGCAAGGGACTCACGTCTGAGCATACCCTGCCACACTTATGGCGGCCAAAAGCGGTACAAAAGGGGGGTGGTGATGGACGGAGCATCTGAACCAATCAAACACTCACACCCAGTCAAAAGATCTGGGTTTAATCCATCACCGTTCTTTAGCCCACTCTGCCACCCCAGTTCAGACATGGCTATATGCAAATCAGTCTGACCCTGTGCCTCATGGGAACAGTCCAGCCCGAACTGCCAAGCCATGCCTTCCCTGGACTGGAAACAAGCTTCCGAGGACCCGTTTCTGGCATTACAGCCGTCTTCAGCCCGGCTTGCTTGAATCCAGTGGCAAAGTGAGCAAGGGACTCACGTCTGAGCATACCCTGCCACACTTATGGCGGCCAAAAGCGGTACAAAAGGGGGGTGGTGATGGACGGAGCATGAACCAATCAAACACTCACACCCAGTCAAAAGATCTGGGTTTAATCCATCACCGTTCTTTAGCCCATTCTGCCACCCCAGTTCAGACATGGCTATATGCAAATCAGTCTGACCCTGTGCCTCATGGGAACAGTCCAGCCCGAACTGCCAAGCCATGCCTTCCCTGGACTGGAAACAAGCTTCCGAGGACCGGTTTCTGGCATTACAGCCGTCTTCAGCCCGGCTTGCTTGAATCCAGTGGCAAAGTGAGCAAGGGACTCATGTCTGAGCATACCCTGCCACACTTATGGCGGCCAAAAGCAGTACAAAAGGGGGGTGGTGATGGACGGAGCATCTGAACCAATCAAACACTCACACCCAGTCAAAAGATCTGGGTTTATTCCATCACCGTTCTTTAGCCCACTCTGCCACCCCAGTTCAGACATGGCTATATGCAAATCAGTCTGACCCTGTGCCTCATGGGAACAGTGCAGCCCGAACTGCCAAGCCATGCCTTCCCTGGACTGGAAACAAGCTTCCGAGGACCGGTTTCTGGCATTACAGCCGTCTTCAGCCCGACTTGCTTGAATCCAGTGGCAAAGTGAGCAAGGGACTCACGTCTGAGCATACCCTGCCACACTTATGGCGGCCAAAAGCGGTACAAAAGGGGGGTGGTGATGGACGGAGCATCTGAACCAATCAAACACTCACACCCAGTCAAAAGATCAGGGTTTAATCCATCACCGTTCTTTAGCCCACTCTGCCACCCCAGTTCAGACATGGCTATATGCAAATCAGTCTGACCCTGTGCCTCATGGGAACAGTCCAGCCCGAACTGCCAAGCCATGCCTTCCCTGGACTGGAAACAAGCTTCCGAGGACCGGTTTCTGGCATTACAGCCGTCTTCAGCCCGGCTTGCTTGAATCCAGTGACAAAGTGAGCAAGGGACTCACGTTTGAGCATACCCTGCCACACTTATGGCGGCCAAAAGTGGTACGAAAGGGGGGTGGTGATGGACGGAGCATCTGAACCAATCAAACACTCACACCCAGTCAAAAGATCTGGGTTTAATCCATCACCGTTCTTTAGCCCACTCTGCCAACCCAGTTCAGACATGGCTATATGCAAATCAGTCTGACCCTGTGCCTCATGGGAACAGTCCAGCCCGAACTGACAAGCCATGCCTTCCCTGGACTGGAAACAAGCTTCCGAGGACCGGTTTCTGGCATTACAGCCGTCTTCAGCCCGGCTTGCTTGAATCCAGTGGCAAAGTGAGCAAGGGACTCACGTCTGAGCATACCCTGCCACACTTATGGCGGCCAAAAGCAGTACAAAAGGGGGGTGGTGATGGACGGAGCATCTGAACCAATCAAACACTCACACCCAGTCAAAAGATCTGGGTTTAATCCATCACCGTTCTTTACCCACTCTGCCACCCCAGTTCAGACATGGCTATATGTAAATCAGTCTGACCCTGTGCCTCATGGGAACAGTCCAGCCCGAACTGCCAAGCCATGCCTTCCCTGGACTGGAAACAAGCTTCCGAGGACCGGTTTCTGGCATTACAGCCGTCTTCAGCCCGGCTTGCTTGAATCCAGTGGCAAAGTGAGCAAGGGACTCACGTCTGAGCATACCCTGCCACACTTATGGCGGCCAAAAGCGGTACAAAAGGGGGGTGGTGATGGACGGAGCATCTGAACCAATCAAACACTCACACCCAGTCAAAAGATCTGGGTTTAATCCATCCCCGTTCTTTAGCCCACTCTGCCACCCCAGTTCAGACATGGCTATACGCAAATCAGTCTGACCCTGTGCCTCATGGGAACAGTCCAGCCCGAACTGCCAAGCCATGCCGTCCCTGGACTGGAAACAAGCTTCCGAGGACCGGTTTCTGGCATTACAGCCGTCTTCAGCCCGGCTTGCTTGAATCCAGTGGCAAAGTGAGCAAGGGACTCACGTCTGAGCATGCCCTGCCACACTTATGGCGGCCAAAAGCGGTACAAAAGGGGGGTGGTGATGGACGGAGCATCTGAACCAATCAAACACTCACACCCAGTCAAAAGATCTGAGTTTAATCCATCACCGTTCTTTAGCCCACTCTGCCACCCCAGTTCAGACATGGCTATATGCAAATCAGTCTGACCCTGTGCCTCATGGGAACAGTCCAGCCCGAACTGCCAAGCCATGCCTTCCCTGGACGGGAACCAAGCTTCCGAGGACCGGTTTCTGGCATTACAGCCATCTTCAGCCCGGCTTGCTTGAATCCAGTGGCAAAGTGAGCAAGGGACTCACATCTGAGCATACCCTGCCACACTTATGGCGGCCAAAAGCGGTACAAAAGGGGGGTGGTGATGGACGGATCATCTTAACCAATCAAACACTCACACCCAGTCAAAAGATCTGGGTTTAATCCATCACCGTTCTTTAGCCCACTCTGCCACCCCAGTTCAGACATGGCTATATGCAAATCAGTCTGACCCTGTGCCTCATGGGAACAGTCCAGCCCGAACTGCCAAGCCATGTCTTCCCTGGACTGGAAACAAGCTTCCGAGGACCGGTTTCTGGCATTACAGCCGTCTTCAGCCCGGCTTGCTTGAATCCAGTGGCAAAGTGAGCAAGGGACTCACGTCTGAGCATATCCTGCCACACTTATGGCGGCCAAAAGCGGTACAAAAGGGGGGTGTGATGGACGGAGCATCTGAACCAATCAAACACTCACACCCAGTCAAAAGATCTGGGTTTAATCCATCACCGTTCTTTAGCCCACTCTGCCACCCCAGTTCAGACATGGCTATATGAATATCAGTCTGACCCTGTGCCTCATGGGAACAGTCCAGCCCGAACTAACAAGCCATGCCTTCCCTGGACTGGAAACAAGCTTCCGAGGACCGGTTTCTGGCATTACAGCCGTCTTCAGCCCGACTTGCTTGAATCCAGTGGCAAAGTGAGCAAGGGACTCACGTCTGAGCATACCCTGCCACACTTATGGCGGCCAAAAGCGGTACAAAAGGGGGGTGGTGATGGACGGAGCATCTGAACCAATCAAACACTCACACCCAGTCAAAAGATCAGGGTTTAATCCATCACCGTTCTTTAGCCCACTCTGCCACCCCAGTTCAGACATGGCTATATGCAAATCAGTCTGACCCTGTGCCTCATGGGAACAGTCCAGCCCGAACTGCCAAGCCATGCCTTCCCTGGACTGGAAACAAGCTTCCGAGGACCGGTTTCTGGCATTACAGCCGTCTTCAGCCCGGCTTGCTTGAATCCAGTGACAAAGTGAGCAAGGGACTCACGTTTGAGCATACCCTGCCACACTTATGGCGGCCAAAAGTGGTACGAAAGGGGGGTGGTGATGGACGGAGCATCTGAACCAATCAAACACTCACACCCAGTCAAAAGATCTGGGTTTAATCCATCACCGTTCTTTAGCCCACTCTGCCACCCCAGTTCAGACATGGCTATATGCAAATCAGTCTGACCCTGTGCCTCATGGGAACAGTCCAGCCCGAACTGCCAAGCCATGCCTTCCCTGGACTGGAAACAAGCTTCCGAGGACCGGTTTCTGGCATTACAGCCGTCTTCAGCCCGGCTTGCTTGAATCCAGTGGCAAAGTGAGCAAGGGACTCACGTCTGAGCATACCTTGCCACACTTATGGCGGCCAAAAGCGGTACAAAAGGGGGGTGTGATGGACGGAGCATCTGAACCAATCAAACACTCACACCCAGTCAAAAGATCTGGGTTTAATCCATCACCGTTCTTTAGCCCACTCTGCCACCCCAGTTCAGACATGGCTACATGCAAATCAGTCTGACCCTGTGCCTCATGGGAACAGTCCAGCCCGAACTGCCAAGCCATGCCTTCCCTGTACTGGAAACAAGCTTCCGAGGACCGGTTTCTGGCATTACAGCCGTCTTCAGCCCGGTTTGCTTGAATCCAGTGGCAAAGTGAGCAAGGGACTCACGTCTGAGCATACCCTGCCACACTTATGGCGGCCAAAAGCGGTACAAAAGGAGGGTGGTGATGGACGGAGCATCTGAACCAATCAAACACTCACACCCAGTCAAAAGATCTGGGTTTAATCCATCACCGTTCTTTAGCCCACTCTGCCACCCCAGTTCAGACATGGCTATATGCAAATCAGTCTGACCCTGTGCCTCATGGGAACAGTCCAGCCCGAACTGCCAAGCCATGCCTTCCCTGGACTGGAAACAAGCTTCCGAGGACCGGTTTCTGGCATTACAGCCGTCTTCAGCCCGGCTTGCTTGAATCCAGTGGCAAAGTGAGCAAGGGACTCAAGTCTGAGCATACCCTGCCACACTTATGGCGGCCAAAAGCGGTACAAAAGGGGGGATGGTGATGGACGGAGCATCTGAACCAATCAAACACTCACACCCAGTCAAAAGATCTGGGTTTAATCCATCACCGTTCTTTAGCCCATTCTGCCACCCCAGTTCAGACATGGCTATATGCAAATCAGTCTGACCCTGTGCCTCATGGGAACAGTCCAGCCCGAACTGCCAAGCCATGCCTTCCCTGGACTGGAAACAAGCGTCCGAGGACCGGTTTCTGGCATTACAACCGTCTTCAGCCCGGCTTGCTTGAATCCAGTGGCAAAGTGAGCAAGGGACTCATGTCTGAGCATACCCTGCCACACTTATGGCGGCCAAAAGCGGTACAAAAGGGGGGTGGTGATGGACGGAGCATCTGAACCAATCAAACACTCACACCCAGTCAAAAGATCTGGGTTTAATCCATCACCGTTCTTTAGCCCACTCTGCCACCCCAGTTCAGACATGGCTATATGCAAATCAGTCTGACCCTGTGCCTCATGGGAACAGTCCAGCCCGAACTGCCAAGCCATGCCTTCCCTGGACTGGAAACAAGCTTCCGAGGACCGGTTTCTGGCATTACAGCGGTCTTCAGCCCGGCTTGCTTGAATCCAGTGGCAAAGTCAGCAAGGGACTCACGTCTGAGCATGCCCTGCCACACTTATGGCGGCCGAAAGCGGTACAAAAGGGGGGTGGTGATGGACGGAGCATCTGAACCAATCAAACACTCACACCCAGTCAAAAGATCTGGGTTTAATCCATCACCGTTCTTTAGCCCACTCTGCCACCCCAGTTCAGACATGGCTATATGCAAATCAGTCTGACCCTGTGCCTCATGGGAACAGTTCAGCCCGAACTGCCAAGCCATGCCTTCCCTGGACTGGAAACAAGCTTCCGAGGACCGGTTTCTGGCATTACAGCTGTCTTCAGCCCGGCTTGCTTGAATCCAGTGGCAAAGTGAGCAAGGGACTCACGTCTGAGCATACCCTGCCACACTTATGGCGGCCAAAAGCGGTACAAAAGGGGGGTGGTGATGGACGAAGCATCTGAACCAATCAAACACTCACACCCAGTCAAAAGATCTGGGTTAAATCCATCGCCGTTCTTTAGCCCACTCTGCCACCCCAGTTCAGACATGGCTACATGCAAATCAGTCTGACCCTGTGCCTCATGGGAACAGTCCAGCCCGAAATGCCAAGCCATGCTTTCCCTGGACTGGAAACAAGCTTCCGAGGACCGGTTTCTGGCATTACAGCCATCTTCAGCCCGGCTTGCTTGAATCCAGTGGCAAAGTGAGCAAGGGACTCACATCTGAGCATACCCTGCCACACTTATGGCGGCCAAAAGCGGTACAAAAGGGGGGTGGTGATGGACGGAGCATCTGAACCAATCAAACACTCACACCCAGTCAAAAGATCTGGGTTTATTCCATCACCGTTCTTTAGCCCACCCTGCCACCCCAGTTCAGACATGGCTATATGCAAATCAGTCTGACCCTGTGCCTCATGGGAACAGTCCAGCCCGAACTGCCAAGCCATGCCTTCCCTGGACTGGAAACAAGCTTCCGAGGACCGGTTTCTGGCATTACAGCCGTCTTCAGCCCGACTTGCTTGAATCCAGTGGCAAAGTGAGCAAGGGACTCAAGTCTGAGCATACCCTGCCACACTTATGGCGGCCAAAAGCGGTACAAAAGGGGGGTGGTGATGGACGGAGCATCTGAACCAATCAAACACTCACACCCAGTCAAAAGATCAGGGTTTAATCCATCACCGTTCTTTAGCCCACTCTGCCACCCCAGTTCAGACATGGCTATATGCAAATCAGTCTGACCCTGTGCCTCATGGGAACAGTCCAGCCCGAACTGCCAAGCCATGCCTTCCCTGGACTGGAAACAAGCTTCGAGGACCGGTTTCTGGCATTACAGCCGTCTTCAGCCCGGCTTGCTTGAATCCAGTGACAAAGTGAGCAAGGGACTCACGTTTGAGCATACCCTGCCACACTTATGGCGGCCAAAAGCGGTACAAAAGGGGGGTGGTGATGGACGGAGCATGAACCAATCAAACACTCACACCCAGTCAAAAGATCTGGGTTTAATCCATCACCGTTCTTTAGCCCACTCTGCCACCCCAGTTCAGACATGGCTATATGCAAATCAGTCTGACCCTGTGCCTCATGGGAACAGTCCAGCCGAACTGCTAAGCCATGCCTTCCCTGGACTGGAAACAAGCTTCCCAGGACCGGTTTCTGGCATTACAGCCGCCTTCAGCCCGGCTTGCTTGAATCCAGCGGCAAAGTGAGCAAGGGACTCACGTCTGAGCATACCCTGCCACACTTATGGCGGCCAAAAGCGGTACAAAAGGGGGGTGGTGATGGACGGAGCATCTGAACCAATCAAACACTCACACCCAGTCAAAAGATCAGGGTTTAATCCATCACCGTTCTTTAGCCCACTCTGCCACCCCAGTTCAGACATGGCTATATGCAAATCAGTCTGACCCTGTGCCTCATGGGAACAGTCCAGCCGAACTGCTAAGCCATGCCTTCCCTGGACTGGAAACAAGCTTCCCAGGACCGGTTTCTGGCATTACAGCCGCCTTCAGCCCGGCTTGCTTGAATCCAGCGGCAAAGTGAGCAAGGGACTCACGTCTGAGCATACCCTGCCACATTTATGGCGGCCAAAAGCGGTACAAAAGGGGGGTGGTGATGGACGGAGCATCTGAACCAATCAAACACTCACACCCAGTCAAAAGATCTGGGTTTAATCCATCACCTTTCTTTAGCCCACTCTGCCACCCCAGTTCAGACATGGCTATATGTAAATCAGTCTGACCCTGTGCCTCATGGGAACAGTCCAGCCCGAACTGCCAAGCCATGCCTTCCCTGGACTGGAAACAAGCTTCCGAGGACCGGTTTCTGGCATTACAGCCGTCTTCAGCCCGGCTTGCTTGAATCCAGTGGCAAAGTGAGCAAGGGACTCACGTCTGAGCATACCCTGCCACACTTATGGCGGCCAAAAGCGGTACAAAAGGGGGGTGGTGATGGACGGAGCATCTGAACCAATCAAACACTCACACCCAGTCAAAAGATCTGGGTTTAATCCATCACCGTTCTTTAGCCCACTCTGCCACCCCAGTTCAGACATGGCTATATGCAAATCAGTCTGACCCTGTGCCTCATGGGAACAGTCCAGCCCGAACTGCCAAGCCATGCCTTCCCTGGACTGGAAACAAGCTTCCGAGGACCCGTTTCTGGCATTACAGCCGTCTTCAGCCCGGCTTGCTTGAATCCAGTGGCAAAGTGAGCAAGGGACTCACGTCTGAGCATACCCTGCCACACTTATGGCGGCCAAAAGCGGTACAAAAGGGGGGTGGTGATGGACGGAGCATGAACCAATCAAACACTCACACCCAGTCAAAAGATCTGGGTTTAATCCATCACCGTTCTTTAGCCCATTCTGCCACCCCAGTTCAGACATGGCTATATGCAAATCAGTCTGACCCTGTGCCTCATGGGAACAGTCCAGCCCGAACTGCCAAGCCATGCCTTCCCTGGACTGGAAACAAGCTTCCGAGGACCGGTTTCTGGCATTACAGCCGTCTTCAGCCCGGCTTGCTTGAATCCAGTGGCAAAGTGAGCAAGGGACTCATGTCTGAGCATACCCTGCCACACTTATGGCGGCCAAAAGCAGTACAAAAGGGGGGTGGTGATGGACGGAGCATCTGAACCAATCAAACACTCACACCCAGTCAAAAGATCTGGGTTTATTCCATCACCGTTCTTTAGCCCACTCTGCCACCCCAGTTCAGACATGGCTATATGCAAATCAGTCTGACCCTGTGCCTCATGGGAACAGTCCAGCCCGAACTGCCAAGCCATGCCTTCCCTGGACTGGAAACAAGCTTCCGAGGACCGGTTTCTGGCATTACAGCCGTCTTCAGCCCGACTTGCTTGAATCCAGTGGCAAAGTGAGCAAGGGACTCACGTCTGAGCATACCCTGCCACACTTATGGCGGCCAAAAGCGGTACAAAAGGGGGGTGGTGATGGACGGAGCATCTGAACCAATCAAACACTCACACCCAGTCAAAAGATCAGGGTTTAATCCATCACCGTTCTTTAGCCCACTCTGCCACCCCAGTTCAGACATGGCTATATGCAAATCAGTCTGACCCTGTGCCTCATGGGAACAGTCCAGCCCGAACTGCCAAGCCATGCCTTCCCTGGACTGGAAACAAGCTTCCGAGGACCGGTTTCTGGCATTACAGCCGTCTTCAGCCCGGCTTGCTTGAATCCAGTGACAAAGTGAGCAAGGGACTCACGTTTGAGCATACCCTGCCACACTTATGGCGGCCAAAAGTGGTACGAAAGGGTGGTGGTGATGGACGGAGCATCTGAACCAATCAAACACTCACACCCAGTCAAAAGATCTGGGTTTAATCCATCACCGTTCTTTAGCCCACTCTGCCAACCCAGTTCAGACATGGCTATATGCAAATCAGTCTGACCCTGTGCCTCATGGGAACAGTCCAGCCCGAACTGACAAGCCATGCCTTCCCTGGACTGGAAACAAGCTTCCGAGGACCGGTTTCTGGCATTACAGCCGTCTTCAGCCCGGCTTGCTTGAATCCAGTGGCAAAGTGAGCAAGGGACTCACGTCTGAGCATACCCTGCCACACTTATGGCGGCCAAAAGCAGTACAAAAGGGGGGTGGTGATGGACGGAGCATCTGAACCAATCAAACACTCACACCCAGTCAAAAGATCTGGGTTTAATCCATCACCGTTCTTTAGCCCACTCTGCCACCCCAGTTCAGACATGGCTATATGTAAATCAGTCTGACCCTGTGCCTCATGGGAACAGTCCAGCCCGAACTGCCAAGCCATGCCTTCCCTGGACTGGAAACAAGCTTCCGAGGACCGGTTTCTGGCATTACAGCCGTCTTCAGCCCGGCTTGCTTGAATCCAGTGGCAAAGTGAGCAAGGGACTCACGTCTGAGCATACCCTGCCACACTTATGGCGGCCAAAAGCGGTACAAAAGGGGGGTGGTGATGGACGGAGCATCTGAACCAATCAAACACTCACACCCAGTCAAAAGATCTGGGTTTAATCCATCACCGTTCTTTAGCCCACTCTGCCACCCCAGTTCAGACATGGCTATATGCAAATCAGTCTGACCATGTGCCTCAAGGGAACAGTCCAGCCCGAACTGCCAAGCCATGCCTTCCCTGGACTGGAAACAAGCTTCCGAGGACCGGTTTCTGGCAATACAGCCGTCTTCAGCCCGGCTTGCTTGAATCCAGTGGCAAAGTGAGCAAGGGACTCACGTCTGAGCATACCCTGCCACACTTATGGCGGCCAAAAGCGGTACAAAAGGGGGGTGGTGATGGACGGAGCATGAACCAATCAAACACTCACACCCAGTCAAAAGATCTGGGTTTAATCCATCACCGTTCTTTAGCCCATTCTGCCACCCCAGTTCAGACATGGCTATATGCAAATCAGTCTGACCCTGTGCCTCATGGGAACAGTCCAGCCAGAACTGCCAAGCCATGCCTTCCCTGGACTGGAAACAAGCGTCCGAGGACCGGTTTCTGGCATTACAGCCGTCTTCAGCCCGGCTTGCTTGAATCCAGTGGCAAAGTGAGCAAGGGACTCACGTCTGAGCATACCCTGCCACACTTATGGCGGCCAAAAGCGGTACAAAAGGGGGGTGGTGATGGACGGAGCATCTGAACCAATCAAACACTCACACCCAGTCAAAAGATCTGGGTTTAATCCATCCCCGTTCTTTAGCCCACTCTGCCACCCCAGTTCAGACATGGCTATATGCAAATCAGTCTGACCCTGTGCCTCATGGGAACAGTCCAGCCCGAACTGCCAAGCCATGCCGTCCCTGGACTGGAAACAAGCTTCCGAGGACCGGTTTCTGGCATTACAGCCGTCTTCAGCCCGGCTTGCTTGAATCCAGTGGCAAAGTGAGCAAGGGACTCACGTCTGAGCATGCCCTGCCACACTTATGGCGGCCAAAAGCGGTACAAAAGGGGGGTGGTGATGGACGGAGCATCTGAACCAATCAAACACTCACACCCAGTCAAAAGATCTGAGTTTAATCCATCACCGTTCTTTAGCCCACTCTGCCACCCCAGTTCAGACATGGCTATATGCAAATCAGTCTGACCCTGTGCCTCATGGGAACAGTCCAGCCCGAACTGCCAAGCCATGTCTTCCCTGGACTGGAAACAAGCTTCCGAGGACCGGTTTCTGGCATTACAGCCGTCTTCAGCCCGGCTTGCTTGAATCCAGTGGCAAAGTGAGCAAGGGACTCACGTCTGAGCATATCCTGCCACACTTATGGCGGCCAAAAGCGGTACAAAAGGGGGGTGTGATGGACGGAGCATCTGAACCAATCAAACACTCACACCCAGTCAAAAGATCTGGGTTTAATCCATCACCGTTCTTTAGCCCACTCTGCCACCCCAGTTCAGACATGGCTATATGAATATCAGTCTGACCCTGTGCCTCATGGGAACAGTCCAGCCCGAACTAACAAGCCATGCCTTCCCTGGACTGGAAACAAGCTTCCGAGGACCGGTTTCTGGCATTAAAGCCGTCTTCAGCCCGACTTGCTTGAATCCAGTGGCAAAGTGAGCAAGGGACTCACGTCTGAGCATACCCTGCCACACTTATGGCGGCCAAAAGCGGTACAAAAGGGGGGTGGTGATGGACGGAGCATCTGAACCAATCAAACACTCACACCCAGTCAAAAGATCAGGGTTTAATCCATCACCGTTCTTTAGCCCACTCTGCCACCCCAGTTCAGACATGGCTATATGCAAATCAGTCTGACCCTGTGCCTCATGGGAACAGTCCAGCCCGAACTGCCAAGCCATGCCTTCCCTGGACTGGAAACAAGCTTCCGAGGACCGGTTTCTGGCATTACAGCCGTCTTCAGCCCGGCTTGCTTGAATCCAGTGACAAAGTGAGCAAGGGACTCACGTTTGAGCATACCCTGCCACACTTATGGCGGCCAAAAGTGGTACGAAAGGGGGGTGGTGATGGACGGAGCATCTGAACCAATCAAACACTCACACCCAGTCAAAAGATCTGGGTTTAATCCATCACCGTTCTTTAGCCCACTCTGCCACCCCAGTTCAGACATGGCTATATGCAAATCAGTCAGACCCTGTGCCTCATGGGAACAGTCCAGCCGAACTGCTAAGCCATGCCTTCCCTGGACTGGAAACAAGCTTCCCAGGACCGGTTTCTGGCATTACAGCCGCCTTCAGCCCGGCTTGCTTGAATCCAGCGGCAAAGTGAGCAAGGGACTCACGTCTGAGCATACCCTGCCACACTTATGGCGGCCAAAAGCGGTACAAAAGGGGGGTGGTGATGGACGGAGCATCTGAACCAATCAAACACTCACACCCAGTCAAAAGATCTGGGTTTAATCCATCACCATTCTTTAGCCCACTCTGCCACCCCAGTTCAGACATGGCTATATGCAAATCAGTCTGACCCTGTGCCTCATGGGAACAGTCCAGCCCGAACTGCCAAGCCATGCCTTCCCTGGACTGGAAACAAGCTTCCGAGGACCGGTTTCTGGCATTACAGCCGTCTTCAGCCCGGCTTGCTTGAATCCAGTGGCAAAGTGAGCAAGGGACTCACGTCTGAGCATACCCTGCCACACTTATGGTGGCCAAAAGCGGTACAAAAGGGGGGTGTGATGGACGGAGCATCTGAACCAATCAAACACTCACACCCAGTCAAAAGATCTGGGTTTAATCCATCACCGTTCTTTAGCCCACTCTGCCAACCCAGTTCAGACATGGCTATATGCAAATCAGTCTGACCCTGTGCCTCATGGGAACAGTCCAGCCCGAACTGACAAGCCATGCCTTCCCTGGACTGGAAACAAGCTTCCGAGGACCGGTTTCTGGCATTACAGCCGTCTTCAGCCCGGCTTGCTTGAATCCAGTGGCAAAGTGAGCAAGGGACTCACGTCTGAGCATACCCTGCCACACTTATGGCGGCCAAAAGCAGTACAAAAGGGGGGTGGTGATGGACGGAGCATCTGAACCAATCAAACACTCACACCCAGTCAAAAGATCTGGGTTTAATCCATCACCGTTCTTTAGCCCACTCTGCCACCCCAGTTCAGACATGGCTATATGTAAATCAGTCTGACCCTGTGCCTCATGGGAACAGTCCAGCCCGAACTGCCAAGCCATGCCTTCCCTGGACTGGAAACAAGCTTCCGAGGACCGGTTTCTGGCATTACAGCCGTCTTCAGCCCGGCTTGCTTGAATCCAGTGGCAAAGTGAGCAAGGGACTCACGTCTGAGCATACCCTGCCACACTTATGGCGGCCAAAAGCGGTACAAAAGGGGGGTGGTGATGGACGGAGCATCTGAACCAATCAAACACTCACACCCAGTCAAAAGATCTGGGTTTAATCCATCACCGTTCTTTAGCCCACTCTGCCACCCCAGTTCAGACATGGCTATATGCAAATCAGTCTGACCATGTGCCTCAAGGGAACAGTCCAGCCCGAACTGCCAAGCCATGCCTTCCCTGGACTGGAAACAAGCTTCCGAGGACCGGTTTCTGGCAATACAGCCGTCTTCAGCCCGGCTTGCTTGAATCCAGTGGCAAAGTGAGCAAGGGACTCACGTCTGAGCATACCCTGCCACACTTATGGCGGCCAAAAGCGGTACAAAAGGGGGGTGGTGATGGACGGAGCATGAACAATCAAACACTCACACCCAGTCAAAAGATCTGGGTTTAATCCATCACCGTTCTTTAGCCCATTCTGCCACCCCAGTTCAGACATGGCTATATGCAAATCAGTCTGACCCTGTGCCTCATGGGAACAGTCCAGCCAGAACTGCCAAGCCATGCCTTCCCTGGACTGGAAACAAGCGTCCGAGGACCGGTTTCTGGCATTACAGCCGTCTTCAGCCCGGCTTGCTTGAATCCAGTGGCAAAGTGAGCAAGGGACTCACGTCTGAGCATACCCTGCCACACTTATGGCGGCCAAAAGCGGTACAAAAGGGGGGTGGTGATGGACGGAGCATCTGAACCAATCAAACACTCACACCCAGTCAAAAGATCTGGGTTTAATCCATCCCCGTTCTTTAGCCCACTCTGCCACCCCAGTTCAGACATGGCTATATGCAAATCAGTCTGACCCTGTGCCTCATGGGAACAGTCCAGCCCGAACTGCCAAGCCATGTCTTCCCTGGACTGGAAACAAGCTTCCGAGGACCGGTTTCTGGCATTACAGCCGTCTTCAGCCCGGCTTGCTTGAATCCAGTGGCAAAGTGAGCAAGGGACTCACGTCTGAGCATATCCTGCCACACTTATGGCGGCCAAAAGCGGTACAAAAGGGGGGTGTGATGGACGGAGCATCTGAACCAATCAAACACTCACACCCAGTCAAAAGATCTGGGTTTAATCCATCACCGTTCTTTAGCCCACTCTGCCACCCCAGTTCAGACATGGCTATATGAATATCAGTCTGACCCTGTGCCTCATGGGAACAGTCCAGCCCGAACTAACAAGCCATGCCTTCCCTGGACTGGAAACAAGCTTCCGAGGACCGGTTTCTGGCATTACAGCCGTCTTCAGCCCGACTTGCTTGAATCCAGTGGCAAAGTGGGCAAGGGACTCACGTCTGAGCATACCCTGCCACACTTATGGCGGCCAAAAGCGGTACAAAAGGGGGGTGGTGATGGACGGAGCATCTGAACCAATCAAACACTCACACCCAGTCAAAAGATCAGGGTTTAATCCATCACCGTTCTTTAGCCCACTCTGCCACCCCAGTTCAGACATGGCTATATGCAAATCAGTCTGACCCTGTGCCTCATGGGAACAGTCCAGCCCGAACTGCCAAGCCATGCCTTCCCTGGACTGGAAACAAGCTTCCGAGGACCGGTTTCTGGCATTACAGCCGTCTTCAGCCCGGCTTGCTTGAATCCAGTGACAAAGTGAGCAAGGGACTCACGTTTGAGCATACCCTGCCACACTTATGGCGGCCAAAAGTGGTACGAAAGGGGGGTGGTGATGGACGGAGCATCTGAACCAATCAAACACTCACACCCAGTCAAAAGATCTGGGTTTAATCCATCACCGTTCTTTAGCCCACTCTGCCACCCCAGTTCAGACATGGCTATATGCAAATCAGTCAGACCCTGTGCCTCATGGGAACAGTCCAGCCGAACTGCTAAGCCATGCCTTCCCTGGACTGGAAACAAGCTTCCCAGGACCGGTTTCTGGCATTACAGCCGCCTTCAGCCCGGCTTGCTTGAATCCAGCGGCAAAGTGAGCAAGGGACTCACGTCTGAGCATACCCTGCCACACTTATGGCGGCCAAAAGCGGTACAAAAGGGGGGTGGTGATGGACGGAGCATCTGAACCAATCAAACACTCACACCCAGTCAAAAGATCTGGGTTTAATCCATCACCGTTCTTTAGCCCATTCTGCCACCCCAGTTCAGACATGGCTATATGCAAATCAGTCTGACCCTGTGCCTCATGGGAACAGTCCAGCCCGAACTGCCAAGCCATGCCTTCCCTGGACTGGAAACAAGCTTCCGAGGACCGGTTTCTGGCATTACAGCCGTCTTCAGCCCGGCTTGCTTGAATCCAGTGGCAAAGTGAGCAAGGGACTCATGTCTGAGCATACCCTGCCACACTTATGGCGGCCAAAAGCAGTACAAAAGGGGGGTGGTGATGGACGGAGCATCTGAACCAATCAAACACTCACACCCAGTCAAAAGATCTGGGTTTATTCCATCACCGTTCTTTAGCCCACTCTGCCACCCCAGTTCAGACATTGCTATATGCAAATCAGTCTGACCCTGTGCCTCATGGGAACAGTCCAGCCCGAACTGCGAAACAATGCCTTCCCTGGACTGGAAACAAGCTTCTGAGGACCGGTTTCTGGCATTACAGCCGTCTTCAGCCCGACTTGCTTGAATCCAGTGGCAAAGTGAGCAAGGGACTCACGTCTGAGCATACCCTGCCACACTTATGGCGGCCAAAAGCGGTACAAAAGGGGGGTGGTGATGGACGGAGCATCTGAACCAATCAAACACTCACACCCAGTCAAAAGATCAGGGTTTAATCCATCACCGTTCTTTAGCCCACTCTGCCACCCCAGTTCAGACATGGCTATATGCAAATCAGTCTGACCCTGTGCCTCATGGGAACAGTCCAGCCCGAACTGCCAAGCCATGCCTTCCCTGGACTGGAAACAAGCTTCCGAGGACCGGTTTCTGGCATTACAGCCGTCTTCAGCCCGGCTTGCTTGAATCCAGTGACAAAGTGAGCAAGGGACTCACGTTTGAGCATACCCTGCCACACTTATGGCGGCCAAAAGTGGTACGAAAGGGGGGTGGTGATGGACGGAGCATCTGAACCAATCAAACACTCACACCCAGTCAAAAGATCTGGGTTTAATCCATCACCGTTCTTTAGCCCACTCTGCCAACCCAGTTCAGACATGGCTATATGCAAATCAGTCTGACCCTGTGCCTCATGGGAACAGTCCAGCCCGAACTGACAAGCCATGCCTTCCCTGGACTGGAAACAAGCTTCCGAGGACCGGTTTCTGGCATTACAGCCGTCTTCAGCCCGGCTTGCTTGAATCCAGTGGCAAAGTGAGCAAGGGACTCACGTCTGAGCATACCCTGCCACACTTATGGCGGCCAAAAGCAGTACAAAAGGGGGGTGGTGATGGACGGAGCATCTGAACCAATCAAACACTCACACCCAGTCAAAAGATCTGGGTTTAATCCATCACCGTTCTTTAGCCCACACTGCCACCCCAGTTCAGACATGGCTATATGCAAATCAGTCTGACCCTGTGCCTCATGGGAACAGTCCAGCCGAACTGCTAAGCCATGCCTTCCCTGGACTGGAAACAAGCTTCCCAGGACCGGTTTCTGGCATTACAGCCGTCTTCAGCCCGACTTGCTTGAATCCAGTGGCAAAGTGAGCAAGGGACTCACGTCTGAGCATACCCTGCCACACTTATGGCGGCCAAAAGCGGTACAAAAGGGGGGTGGTGATGGACGGAGCATCTGAACCAATCAAACACTCACACCCAGTCAAAAGATCTGGGTTTAATCCATCACCGTTCTTTAGCCCACTCTGCCACCCCAGTTCAGACATGGCTATATGCAAATCAGTCTGACCCTGTGCCTCATGGGAACAGTCCAGCCCGAACTGCCAAGCCATGCCTTCCCTGGACTGGAAACAAGCTTCCGAGGACCGGTTTCTGGCATTACAGCCGTCTTCAGCCCGGCTTGCTTGAATCCAGTGGCAAAGTGAGCAAGGGACTCACGTCTGAGCATACCCTGCCACACTTATGGCGGCCAAAAGCGGTACAAAAGGGGGGTGGTGATGGACGGAGCATGAACCAATCAAACACTCACACCCAGTCAAAAGATCTGGGTTTAATCCATCACCGTTCTTTAGCCCATTCTGCCACCCCAGTTCAGACATGGCTATATGCAAATCAGTCTGACCCTGTGCCTCATAGGAACAGTCCAGCCCGAACTGCCAAGCCATGCCTTCCCTGGACTGGAAACAAGCTTCCGAGGACCGGTTTCTGGCATTACAGCCGTCTTCAGCCCGGCTTGCTTGAATCCAGTGGCAAAGTGAGCAAGGGACTCATGTCTGAGCATACCCTGCCACACTTATGGTGGCCAAAAGCAGTACAAAAGGGGGGTGGTGATGGACGGAGCATCTGAACCAATCAAACACTCACACCCAGTCAAAAGATCTGGGTTTATTCCATCACCGTTCTTTAGCCCACTCTGCCACCCCAGTTCAGACATGGCTATATGCAAATCAGTCTGACCCTGTGCCTCATGGGAACAGTTCAGCCCGAACTGCCAAGCCATGCCTTCCCTGGACTGGAAACAAGCTTCCGAGGACCGGTTTCTGGCATTACAGCCGTCTTCAGCCCGACTTGCTTGAATCCAGTGGCAAAGTGAGCAAGGGACTCACGTCTGAGCATACCCTGCCACACTTATGGCGGCCAAAAGCGGTACAAAAGGGGGGTGGTGATGGACGGAGCATCTGAACCAATCAAACACTCACACCCAGTCAAAAGATCAGGGTTTAATCCATCACCGTTCTTTAGCCCACTCTGCCACCCCAGTTCAGACATGGCTATATGCAAATCAGTCTGACCCTGTGCCTCATGGGAACAGTCCAGCCCGAACGGCCAAGCCATGCCTTCCCTGGACTGGAAACAAGCTTCCGAGGACCGGTTTCTGGCATTACAGCCGTCTTCAGCCCGGCTTGCTTGAATCCAGTGACAAAGTGAGCAAGGGACTCACGTTTGAGCATACCCTGCCACACTTATGGCGGCCAAAAGTGGTACGAAAGGGGGGTGGTGATGGACGGAGCATCTGAACCAATCAAACACTCACACCCAGTCAAAAGATCTGGGTTTAATCCATCACCGTTCTTTAGCCCACTCTGCCAACCCAGTTCAGACATGGCTATATGCAAATCAGTCTGACCCTGTGCCTCATGGGAACAGTCCAGCCCGAACTGACAAGCCATGCCTTCCCTGGACTGGAAACAAGCTTCCGAGGACCGGTTTCTGGCATTACAGCCGTCTTCAGCCCGGCTTGCTTGAATCCAGTGGCAAAGTGAGCAAGGGACTCACGTCTGAGCATACCCTGCCACACTTATGGCGGCCAAAAGCAGTACAAAAGGGGGGTGGTGATGGACGGAGCATCTGAACCAATCAAACACTCACACCCAGTCAAAAGATTTGGGTTTAATCCATCACCGTTCTTTAGCCCACTCTGCCACCCCAGTTCAGACATGGCTATATGCAAATAAGTCTGACCCTGTGCCTCATGGGAACAGTCCAGCCGAACTGCTAAGCCATGCCTTCCCTGGACTGGAAACAAGCTTCCCAGGACCGGTTTCGGGCATTACAGCCGCCTTCAGCCCGGCTTGCTTGAATCCAGCGGCAAAGTGAGCAAGGGACTCACGTCTGAGCATACCCTGCCACACTTATGGCGGCCAAAAGCGGTACAAAAGGGGGGTGGTGATGGACGGAGCATCTGAACCAATCAAACACTCACACCCAGTCAAAAGATCTGGGTTTAATCCATCACCGTTCTTTAGCCCACTCTGCCACCCCAGTTCAGACATGGCTATATGTAAATCAGTCTGACCCTGTGCCTCATGGGAACAGTCCAGCCCGAACTGCCAAGCCATGCCTTCCCTGGACTGGAAACAAGCTTCCGAGGACCGGTTTCTGGCATTACAGCCGTCTTCAGCCCGGCTTGCTTGAATCCAGTGGCAAAGTGAGCAAGGGACTCACGTCTGAGCATACCCTGCCACACTTATGGCGGCCAAAAGTGGTACAAAAGGGGGGTGGTGATGGACGGAGCATCTGAACCAATCAAACACTCACACCCAGTCAAAAGATCTGGGTTTAATCCATCACCGTTCGTTAGCCCACTCTGCCACCCCAGTTCAGACATGGCTATATGCAAATCAGTCTGACCCTGTGCCTCATGGGAACAGTCCAGCCCGAACTGCCAAGCCATGCCTTCCCTGGACTGGAAACAAGCTTCCGAGGACCGGTTTCTGGCATTACAGCCGTCTTCAGCCCGGCTTGCTTGAATCCAGTGGCAAAGTGAGCAAGGGACTCACATCTGAGCATACCCTGCCACACTTATGGCGGCCAAAAGCGGTACAAAAGGGGGGTGGTGATGGACGGAGCATGAACCAATCAAACACTCACACCCAGTCAAAAGATCTGGGTTTAATCCATCACCGTTCTTTAGCCCATTCTGCCACCCCAGTTCAGACATGGCTATATGCAAATCAGTCTGACCCTGTGCCTCATGGGAACAGTCCAGCCAGAACTGCCAAGCCATGCCTTCCCTGGACTGGAAACAAGCGTCCGAGGACCGGTTTCTGGCATTACAGCCGTCTTCAGCCCGGCTTGCTTGAATCCAGTGGCAAAGTGAGCAAGGGACTCACGTCTGAGCATACCCTGCCACACTTATGGCGGCCAAAAGCGGTACAAAAGGGGGGTGGTGATGGACGGAGCATCTGAACCAATCAAACACTCACACCCAGTCAAAAGATCTGGGTTTAATCCATCCCCGTTCTTTAGCCCACTCTGCCACCCCAGTTCAGACATGGCTATATGCAAATCAGTCTGACCCTGTGCCTCATGGGAACAGTCCAGCCCGAACTGCCAAGCCATGCCGTCCCTGGACTGGAAACAAGCTTCCGAGGACCGGTTTCTGGCATTACAGCCGTCTTCAGCCCGGCTTGCTTGAATCCAGTGGCAAAGTGAGCAAGGGACTCACGTCTGAGCATGCCCTGCCACACTTATGGCGGCCAAAAGCGGTACAAAAGGGGGGTGGTGATGGACGGAGCATCTGAACCAATCAAACACTCACACCCAGTCAAAAGATCTGAGTTTAATCCATCACCGTTCTTTAGCCCACTCTGCCACCCCAGTTCAGACATGGCTATATGCAAATCAGTCTGACCCTGTGCCTCATGGGAACAGTCCAGCCCGAACTGCCAAGCCATGCCTTCCCTGGACGGGAACCAAGCTTCCGAGGACCGGTTTCTGGCATTACAGCCATCTTCAGCCCGGCTTGCTTGAATCCAGTGGCAAAGTGAGCAAGGGACTCACATCTGAGCATACCCTGCCACACTTATGGCGGCCAAAAGCGGTACAAAAGGGGGGTGGTGATGGACGGATCATCTGAACCAATCAAACACTCACACCCAGTCAAAAGATCTGGGTTTAATCCATCACCGTTCTTTAGCCCACTCTGCCACCCCAGTTCAGACATGGCTATATGCAAATCAGTCTGACCCTGTGCCTCATGGGAACAGTCCAGCCCGAACTGCCAAGCCATGCCTTCCCTGGACTGGAAACAAGCTTCCGAGGACCGGTTTCTGGCATTACAGCCGTCTTCAGCCCGGCTTGCTTGAATCCAGTGGCAAAGTGAGCAAGGGACTCACGTCTGAGCATATCCTGCCACACTTATGGCGGCCAAAAGCGGTACAAAAGGGGGGTGTGATGGACGGAGCATCTGAACCAATCAAACACTCACACCCAGTCAAAAGATCTGGGTTTAATCCATCACCGTTCTTTAGCCCACTCTGCCACCCCAGTTCAGACATGGCTACATGCAAATCAGTCTGACCCTGTGCCTCATGGGAACAGTCCAGCCCGAACTGCCAAGCCATGCCTTCCCTGGACTGGAAACAAGCTTCCGAAGACCGGTTTTTGGCATTACAGCCGTCTTCAGCCCGGTTTGCTTGAATCCAGTGGCAAAGTGAGCAAGGGACTCACGTCTGAGCATACCCTGCCACACTTATGGCGACCAAAAGCGGTACAAAAGGGGGGTGGTGATGGACGGAGCATCTGAACCAATCAAACACTCACACCCAGTCAAAAGATCTGGGTTTAATCCATCACCGTTCTTTAGCCCACTCTGCCACCCCAGTTCAGACATGGCTATATGCAAATCAGTCTGACCCTGTGCCTCATGGGAACAGTCCAGCCCGAACTGCCAAGCCATGCCTTCCCTGGACTGGAAACAAGCTTCCGAGGACCGGTTTCTGGCATTACAGCCGTCTTCAGCCCGACTTGCTTGAATCCAGTGGCAAAGTGAGCAAGGGACTCACGTCTGAGCATACCCTGCCACACTTATGGCGGCCAAAAGCGGTACAAAAGGGGGGTGGTGATGGACGGAGCATCTGAACCAATCAAACACTCACACCCAGTCAAAAGATCAGGGTTTAATCCATCACCGTTCTTTAGCCCACTCTGCCACCCCAGTTCAGACATGGCTATATGCAAATCAGTCTGACCCTGTGCCTCATGGGAACAGTCCAGCCCGAACTGCCAAGCCATGCCTTCCCTGGACTGGAAACAAGCTTCCGAGGACCGGTTTCTGGCATTACAGCCGTCTTCAGCCTGGCTTGCTTGAATCCAGTGACAAAGTGAGCAAGGGACTCACGTTTGAACATACCCTGCCACACTTATGGCGGCCAAAAGTGGTACGAAAGTGGGGTGGTGATGGACGGAGCATCTGAACCAATCAAACACTCACACCCAGTCAAAAGATCTGGGTTTAATCCATCACCGTTCTTTAGCCCACTCTGCCAACCCAGTTCAGACATGGCTATATGCAAATCAGTCTGACCCTGTGCCTCATGGGAACAGTCCAGCCCGAACTGCCAAGCCATGCCTTCCCTGGACTGGAAACAAGCTTCCGAGGACCGGTTTCTGGCATTACAGCCGTCTTCAGCCCGGCTTGCTTGAATCCTGTGGCAAAGTGAGCAAGGGACTCACGTCTGAGCATACCCTGCCACACTTATGGCGGCCAAAAGCGGTACAAAAGGGGGTGGTGATGGACGGAGCATCTGAACCAATCAAACACTCACACCCAGTCAAAAGATCTGGGTTTAATCCATCACCGTTCTTTAGCCCACTCTGCCACCCCAGTTCAGACATGGCTATATGCAAATCAGTCTGACCCTGTGCCTCATGGGAACAGTCCAGCCCGAACTGCCAAGCCATGCCTTCCCTGGACTGGAAACAAGCTTCCGAGGACCGGTTTCTGGCATTACAGCCGTCTTCAGCTCGGCTTGCTTGAATCCAGTGGCAAAGTGAGCAAGGGACTGACGTCTGAGCATACCCTGCCACACTTATGGCGGCCAAAAGCGGTACAAAAGGGGGGTGGTGATGGACAGAGCATCTGAACCAATCAAACACTCACACCCAGTCAAAAGATCTGGGTTTAATCCATCACCGATCTTTAGCCCATTCTGCCACCCCAGTTCAGACATGGCTATATGCAAATCAGTCTGACCCTGTGCCTCATGGTAACAGTCCAGCCCGAACTGCCAAGCCATGCCTTCCCTGGACTGGAAACAAGCGTCCGAGGACCGGTTTCTGGCATTACAGACGTCTTCAGCCCGGCTTGCTTGAATCCAGTGGCAAAGTGAGCAAGGGACTCACGTCTGAGCATACCCTGCCACACTTATGGCGGCCAAAAAAGGTACAAAAGGGGGGTGGTGATGGACGGAGCATCTGAACCAATCAAACACTCACACCCAGTCAAAAGATCTGGGTTTAATCCATCACCGTTCTTTAGCCCACTCTGCCACCCCAGTTCAGACATGGCTATATGCAAATCAGTCTGACCCTGTGTCTCATGGGAACAGTCCAGCCCGAACTGCCAAGCCATGCCTTCCCTGGACTGGAAACAAGCTTCCGAGGACCGGTTTCTGGCATTACAGCCATCTTCAGCCCGGCTTGCTTGAATCCAGTGGCAAAGTGAGCAAGGGACTCACGTCTGAGCATGCCCTGCCACACTTATGGCGGCCAAAAGCGGTACAAAAGGGGGGTGGTGATGGACAGAGCATCTGAACCAATCAAACATTCACACCCAGTCAAAAGATCTGGGTTTAATCCATCACCGTTCTTTAGCCCACTCTGCCACCCCAGTTCAGACATGGCTATATGCAAATCAGTCTGACCCTGTGCCTCATGGGAACAGTCCAGCCCGAACTGCCAAGCCATGCCTTCCCTGGACGGGAAACAATCTTCCGAGGACCGGTTTCTGGCATTACAGCCATCTTCAGCCCGGCTTGCTTGAATCCAGTGGCAAAGTGAGCAAGGGACTCACATCTGAGCATACCCTGCCACACTTATGGTGGCCAAAAGCAGTACAAAAGGGGGGTGGTGATGGACGGAGCATCTGAACCAATCAAACACTCACACCCAGTCAAAAGATCTGGGTTTAATCCATCACCGTTCTTTAGTCCACTCTGCCACCCCAGTTCAGACATGGCTATATGCAAATCAGTCTGACCCTGTGCCTCATGGGAACAGTCCAGCCGAACTGCCAAGCCATGCCTTCCCTGGACTGGAAACAAGCTTCCCAGGACCGGTTTCTGGCATTACAGCCGCCTTCAGCCCGGCTTGCTTGAATCCAGCGGCAAAGTGAGCAAGGGACTCACGTCTGAGCATACCCTGCCACACTTATGGCGGCCAAAAGCGGTACAAAAGGGGGGTGGTGATGGACGGAGCATCTGAACCAATCAAACACTCACACCCAGTCAAAAGATCTGGGTTTAATCCATCACCGTTCTTTAGCCCACTCTGCCACCCCAGTTCAGACATGGCTATATGTAAATCAGTCTGACCCTGTGCCTCATGGGAACAGTCCAGCCCGAACTGCCAAGCCATGCCTTCCCTGGACTGGAAACAAGCTTCCGAGGACCGGTTTCTGGCATTACAGCCGTCTTAAGCCCGGCTTGCTTGAATCCAGTGGCAAAGTGAGCAAGGGACTCACGTCTGAGCATACCCTGCCACACTTATGGCGGCCAAAAGCGGTACAAAAGGGGGGTGGTGATGGACGGAGCATCTGAACCAATCAAACACTCACACCCAGTCAAAAAATCTGGGTTTAATCAATCACCGTTCTTTAGCCCACTCTGCCACCCCAGTTCAGACATGGCTATATGCAAATCAGTCTGACCCTGTGCCTCATGGGAACAGTCCAGCCCGAACTGCCAAGCCATGCCTTCCCTGGACTGGAAACAAGCTTCCGGGGACCGGTTTCTGGCATTACAGCCGTCTTCAGCCCGGCTTGCTTGAATCCAGTGGCAAAGTGAGCAAGGGACTCACGTCTGAGCATACCCTGCCACACTTATGGCGGCCAAAAGCGGTACAAAAGGGGGGTGGTGATGGACGGAGCATCTGAACAAATCAAACACTCACACCCAGTCAAAAGATCTGGGTTTAATCCATCACCGTTCTTTAGCCCACTCTGCCACCCCAGTTCAGACATGGCTATATGCAAATCAGTCTGACCCCGTGCCTCATGGGAACAGTCCAGCCCGAACTGCCAAGCCATGCCTTCCCTGGACTGGAAACAAGCTTCCGAGGACCGGTTTCTGGCATTACAGCCGTCTTCAGCCCGGCTTGCTTGAATCCAGTGGCAAAGTGAGCAAGGGACTCACGTCTGAGCATACCCTGCCACACTTATGGCGGCCAAAAGCGGTACAAAAGGGGGGTGGTGATGGACGGAGCATGAACCAATCAAACACTCACACCCAGTCAAAAGATCTGGGTTTAATCCATCACCGTTCTTTAGCCCATTCTGCCACCCCAGTTCAGACATGGCTATATGCAAATCAGTCTGACCCTGTGCCTCATGGGAACAGTCCAGCCGGAACTGCCAAGCCATGCCTTCCCTGGACTGGAAACAAGCGTCCGAGGACCGGTTTCTGGCATTACAGCCGTCTTCAGCCCGGCTTGCTTGAATCCAGTGGCAAAGTGAGCAAGGGACTCACGTCTGAGCATACCCTGCCACACTTATGGCGGCCAAAAGTGGTACAAAAGGGGGGTGGTGATGGACGGAGCATCTGAACCAATCAAACACTCACACCCAGTCAAAAGATCTGGGTTTAGTCCATCACCGTTCTTTAGCCCACTCTGCCACCCCAGTTCAGACATGGCTATATGCAAATCAGTCTGACCCTGTGCCTCATGGGAACAGTCCAGCCCGAACTGCCAAGCCATGCCTTCCCTGGACTGGAAACAAGCTTCCGAGGACCGGTTTCTGGCATTACAGCCATCTTCAGCCCGGCTTGCTTGAATCCAGTGGCAAAGTGAGCAAGGGACTCACGTCTGAGCATGCCCTGCCACACTTATGGCGGCCAAAAGCGGTACAAAAGGGGGGTGGTGATGGACGGAGCATCTGAACCAATCAAACACTCACACCCAGTCAAAAGATCTGGGTTTAATCCATCACCGTTCTTTAGCCCACTCTGCCACCCCAGTTCAGACATGGCTATATGCAAATCAGTCTGACCCTGTGCCTCATGGGAACAGTCCAGCCCGAACTGCCAAGCCATGCCTTCCCTGGACGGGAACCAAGCTTCCGAGGACCGGTTTCTGGCATTACAGCCATCTTCAGCCCGGCTTGCTTGAATCCAGTGGCAAAGTGAGCAAGGGACTCACATCTGAGCATACCCTGCCACACTTATGGCGGCCAAAAGCGGTACAAAAGGGGGGTGGTGATGGACGGATCATCTGAACCAATCAAACACTCACACCCAGTCAAAAGATCTGGGTTTAATCCATCACCGTTCTTTAGCCCACTCTGCCACCCCAGTTCAGACATGGCTATATGCAAATCAGTCTGACCCTGTGCCTCATGGGAACAGTCCAGCCCGAACTGCCAAGCCATGCCTTCCCTGGACTGGAAACAAGCTTCCGAGGACCGGTTTCTGGCATTACAGCCATCTTCAGCCCGGCTTGCTTGAATCCAGTGGCAAAGTGAGCAAGGGACTCACGTCTGAGCATACCCTGCCACACATATGGTGGCCAAAAGCGGTACAAAAGGGGGGTGTGATGGACGGAGCATCTGAACCAATCAAACACTCACACCCAGTCAAAAGATCTGGGTTTAATCCATCACCGTTCTTTAGCCCACTCTGCCACCCCAGTTCAGACATGGCTACATGCAAATCAGTCTGACCCTGTGCCTCATGGGAACAGTCCAGCCCGAACTGCCAAGCCATGCCTTCCCTGTACTGGAAACAAGCTTCCGAGGACCGGTTTCTGGCATTACAGCCGTCTTCAGCCCGGTTTGCTTGAATCCAGTGGCAAAGTGAGCAAGGGACTCACGTCTGAGCATACCCTGCCACACTTATGGCGGCCAAAAGCGGTACAAAAGGAGGGTGGTGATGGACGGAGCATCTGAACCAATCAAACACTCACACCCAGTCAAAAGATCTGGGTTTAATCCATCACCGTTCTTTAGCCCACTCTGCCACCCCAGTTCAGACATGGCTATATGCAAATCAGTCTGACCCTGTGCCTCATGGGAACAGTCCAGCCCGAACTGCCAAGCCATGCCTTCCCTGGACTGGAAACAAGCTTCCGAGGACCGGTTTCTGGCATTACAGCCGTCTTCAGCCCGGCTTGCTTGAATCCAGTGGCAAAGTGAGCAAGAGACTCAAGTCTGAGCATACCCTGCCACACTTATGGCGGCCAAAAGCGGTACAAAAGGGGGGATGGTGATGGACGGAGCATCTGAACCAATCAAACACTCACACCCAGTCAAAAGATCTGGGTTTAATCCATCACCGTTCTTTAGCCCATTCTGCCACCCCAGTTCAGACATGGCTATATGCAAATCAGTCTGACCCTGTGCCTCATGGGAACAGTCCAGCCCGAACTGCCAAGCCATGCCTTCCCTGGACTGGAAACAAGCGTCCGAGGACCGGTTTCTGGCATTACAACCGTCTTCAGCCCGGCTTGCTTGAATCCAGTGGCAAAGTGAGCAAGGGACTCACGTCTGAGCATACCCTGCCACACTTATGGCGGCCAAAAGCGGTACAAAAGGGGGGTGGTGATGGACGGAGCATCTGAACCAATCAAACACTCACACCCACTCAAAAGATCTGGGTTTAATCCATCACCGTTCTTTAGCCCACTCTGCCACCCCAGTTCAGACATGGCTATATGCAAATCAGTCTGACCCTGTGCCTCATGGGAACAGTCCAGCCCGAACTGCCAAGCCATGCCTTCCCTGGACGGGAACCAAGCTTCCGAGGACCGGTTTCTGGCATTACAGCCATCTTCAGCCCGGCTTGCTTGAATCCAGTGGCAAAGTGAGCAAGGGACTCACATCTGAGCATACCCTGCCACACTTATGGCGGCCAAAAGCGGTACAAAAGGGGGGTGGTGATGGACGGATCATCTGAACCAATCAAACAGTCACACCCAGTCAAAAGATCTGGGTTTAATCCATCACCGTTCTTTAGCCCACTCTGCCACCCCAGTTCAGACATGGCTATATGCAAATCAGTCTGACCCTGTGCCTCATGGGAACAGTCCAGCCCGAACTGCCAAGCCATGCCTTCCCTGGACTGGAAACAAGCTTCCGAGGACCGGTTTCTGGCATTACAGCCGTCTTCAGCCCGGCTTGCTTGAATCCAGTGGCAAAGTGAGCAAGGGACTCACGTCTGAGCATGCCCTGCCACACTTATGGCGGCCAAAAGCGGTACAAAAGGGGGGTGGTGATGGACGGAGCATCTGAACCAATCAAACACTCACACCCAGTCAAAAGATCTGGGTTTAATCCATCACCGTTCTTTAGCCCACTCTGCCACCCCAGTTCAGACATGGCTATATGCAAATCAGTCTGACCCTGTGCCTCATGGGAACAGTCCAGCCCGAACTGCCAAGCCATGCCTTCCCTGGACTGGAAACAAGCTTCCGAGGACCGGTTTCTGGCATTACAGCCGTCTTCAGCCCGGCTTGCTTGAATCCAGTGGCAAAGTGAGCAAGAGACTCAAGTCTGAGCATACCCTGCCACACTTATGGCGGCCAAAAGCGGTACAAAAGGGGGGATGGTGATGGACGGAGCATCTGAACCAATCAAACACTCACACCCAGTCAAAAGATCTGGGTTTAATCCATCACCGTTCTTTAGCCCATTCTGCCACCCCAGTTCAGACATGGCTATATGCAAATCAGTCTGACCCTGTGCCTCATGGGAACAGTCCAGCCCGAACTGCCAAGCCATGCCTTCCCTGGACTGGAAACAAGCGTCCGAGGACCGGTTTCTGGCATTACAACCGTCTTCAGCCCGGCTTGCTTGAATCCAGTGGCAAAGTGAGCAAGGGACTCACGTCTGAGCATACCCTGCCACACTTATGGCGGCCAAAAGGTGTACAAAAGGGGGGTGGTGATGGACGGAGCATCTGAACCAATCAAACACTCACACCCACTCAAAAGATCTGGGTTTAATCCATCACCGTTCTTTAGCCCACTCTGCCACCCCAGTTCAGACATGGCTATATGCAAATCAGTCTGACCCTGTGCCTCATGGGAACAGTCCAGCCCGAACTGCCAAGCCATGCCTTCCCTGGACGGGAACCAAGCTTCCGAGGACCGGTTTCTGGCATTACAGCCATCTTCAGCCCGGCTTGCTTGAATCCAGTGGCAAAGTGAGCAAGGGACTCACATCTGAGCATACCCTGCCACACTTATGGCGGCCAAAAGCGGTACAAAAGGGGGGTGGTGATGGACGGATCATCTGAACCAATCAAACAGTCACACCCAGTCAAAAGATCTGGGTTTAATCCATCACCGTTCTTTAGCCCACTCTGCCACCCCAGTTCAGACATGGCTATATGCAAATCAGTCTGACCCTGTGCCTCATGGGAACAGTCCAGCCCGAACTGCCAAGCCATGCCTTCCCTGGACTGGAAACAAGCTTCCGAGGACCGGTTTCTGGCATTACAGCCGTCTTCAGCCCGGCTTGCTTGAATCCAGTGGCAAAGTGAGCAAGGGACTCACGTCTGAGCATACCCTGCCACACTTATGGCGGCCAAAAGCGGTACAAAAGGGGGGTGGTGATGGACGGAGCATCTGAACCAATCAAACACTCACACCCAGTCAAAAGATCTGGGTTTAATCCATCACCGTTCTTTAGCCCACTCTGCCACCCCAGTTCAGACATGGCTATATGCAAATCAGTCTGACCCTGTGCCTCATGGGAACAGTCCAGCCCGAACTGCCAAGCCATGCCTTCCCTGGACTGGAAACAAGCTTCCGAGGACCGGTTTCTGGCATTACAGCCGTCTTCAGCCCGGCTTGCTTGAATCCAGTGGCAAAGTGAGCAAGGGACTCACGTCTGAGCATACCCTGCCACACTTATGGCGGCCAAAAGTGGTACAAAAGGGGGGTGGTGATGGACGGAGCATGAACCAATCAAACACTCACACCCAGTCAAAAGATCTGGGTTTAATCCGTCACCGTTCTTTAGCCCATTCTGCCACCCCAGTTCAGACATGGCTATATGCAAATCAGTCTGACCCTGTGCCTCATGGGAACAGTCCAGCCCAAACTGCCAAGCCATGCCTTCCCTGGACTGGAAACAAGCTTCCGAGGACCGGTTTCTGGCATTACAGCCGTCTTCAGCCCGGCTTGCTTGAATCCAGTGGCAAAGTGAGCAAGGGACTCATGTCTGAGCATACCCTGCCACACTTATGGCGGCCAAAAGCAGTACAAAAGGGGGGTGGTGATGGACGGAGCATCTGAACCAATCAAACACTCACACCCAGTCAAAAGATCTGGGTTTATTCCATCACCGTTCTTTAGCCCACTCTGCCACCCCAGTTCAGACATGGCTATATGCAAATCAGTCTGACCCTGTGCCTCATGGGAACAGTCCAGCCCGAACTGCCAAGCCATGCCTTCCCTGGACTGGAAACAAGCTTCCGAGGACCGGTTTCTGGCATTACAGCCGTCTTCAGCCCGACTTGCTTGAATCCAGTGGCAAAGTGAGCAAGGGACTCACGTCTGAGCATACCCTGCCACACTTATGGCGGCCAAAAGCGGTACAAAAGGGGGGTGGTGATGGACGGAGCATCTGAACCAATCAAACACTCACACCCAGTCAAAAGATCAGGGTTTAATCCATCACCGTTCTTTAGCCCACTCTGCCACCCCAGTTCAGACATGGCTATTTGCAAATCAGTCTGACCCTGTGCCTCATGGGAACAGTCCAGCCCGAACTGCCAAGCCATGCCTTCCCTGGACTGGAAACAAGCTTCCGAGGACCGGTTTCTGGCATTACAGCCGTCTTCAGCCCGGCTTGCTTGAATCCAGTGGCAAAGTGAGCAAGGGACTCATGTCTGAGCATACCCTGCCACACTTATGGCCGCCAAAAGCAGTACAAAAGGGGGGTGGTGATGGACGGAGCATCTGAACCAATCAAACACTCACACCCAGTCAAAAGATCTGGGTTTATTCCATCACCGTTCTTTAGCCCACTCTGCCACCCCAGTTCAGACATGGCTATATGCAAATCAGTCTGACCCTGTGCCTCATGGGAACAGTCCAGCCCGAACTGCCAAGCCATGCCTTCCCTGGACTGGAAACAAGCTTCCGAGGACCGGTTTCTGGCATTACAGCCGTCTTCAGCCCGACTTGCTTGAATCCAGTGGCAAAGTGAGCAAGGGACTCACGTCTGAGCATACCCTGCCACACTTATGGCGGCCAAAAGCGGTACAAAAGGGGGGTGGTGATGGACGGAGCATCTGAACCAATCAAACACTCACACCCAGTCAAAAGATCAGGGTTTAATCCATCACCGTTCTTTAGCCCACTCTGCCACCCCAGTTCAGACATGGCTATATGCAAATCAGTCTGACCCTGTGCCTCATGGGAACAGTCCAGCCGAACTGCTAAGCCATGCCTTCCCTGGACTGGAAACAAGCTTCCCAGGACCGGTTTCTGGCATTACAGCCGCCTTCAGCCCGGCTTGCTTGAATCCAGCGGCAAAGTGAGCAAGGGACTCACGTCTGAGCATACCCTGCCACACTTATGGCGGCCAAAAGCGGTACAAAAGGGGGGTGGTGATGGACGGAGCATCTGAACCAATCAAACACTCACACCCAGTCAAAAGATCTGGGTTTAATCCATCACCGTTCTTTAGCCCACTCTGTCACCCCAGTTCAGACATGGCTATATGTAAATCAGTCTGACCCTGTGCCTCATCGGAACAGTCCAGCCCGAACTGCGAAGCCATGCCTTCCCTGGACTGGAAACAAGCTTCCGAGGACCGGTTTCTGGCATTACAGCCGTCTTCAGCCCGGCTTGCTTGAATCCAGTGGCAAAGTGAGCAAGGGACTCACGTCTGAGCATACCCTGCCACACTTATGGCGGCCAAAAGCGGTACAAAAGGGGGGTGGTGATGGACGGAGCATCTGAACCAATCAAACACTCACACCCAGTCAAAAGATCTGGTTTTAATCCATCACCGTTCTTTAGCCCACTCTGCCACCCCAGTTCAGACATGGCTATATGCAAATCAGTCTGACCCTGTGCCTCATGGGAACAGTCCAGCCCGAACTGCCAAGCCATGCCTTCCCTGGACTGGAAACAAGCTTCCGAGGACCGGTTTCTGGCATTACAGCTGTCTTCAGCCCGGCTTGCTTGAATCCAGTGGCAAAGTGAGCAAGGGACTCACATCTGAGCATACCCTGCCACACTTATGGCGGCCAAAAGCGGTACAAAAGGGGGGTGGTGATGGACGGAGCATGAACCAATCAAACACTCACACCCAGTCAAAAGATCTGGGTTTAATCCATCACCGTTCTTTAGCCCATTCTGCCACCCCAGTTCAGACATGGCTATATGCAAATCAGTCTGACCCTGTGCCTCATGGGAACAGTCCAGCCAGAACTGCCAAGCCATGCCTTCCCTGGACTGGAAACAAGCGTCCGAGGACCGGTTTCTGGCATTACAGCCGTCTTCAGCCCGGCTTGCTTGAATCCAGTGGCAAAGTGAGCAAGGGACTCACGTCTGAGCATACCCTGCCACACTTATGGCGGCCAAAAGCGGTACAAAAGGGGGGTGGTGATGGACGGAGCATCTGAACCAATCAAACACTCACACCCAGTCAAAAGATCTGGGTTTAATCCATCCCCGTTCTTTAGCCCACTCTGCCACCCCAGTTCAGACATGGCTATATGCAAATCAGTCTGACCCTGTGCCTCATGGGAACAGTCCAGCCCGAACTGCCAAGCCATGCCGTCCCTGGACTGGAAACAAGCTTCCGAGGACCGGTTTCAGGCATTACAGCCGTCTTCAGCCCGGCTTGCTTGAATCCAGTGGCAAAGTGAGCAAGGGACTCACGTCTGAGCATGCCCTGCCACACTTATGGCGGCCAAAAGTGGTACAAAAGGGGGGTGGTGATGGACGGAGCATCTGAACCAATCAAACACTCACACCCAGTCAAAAGATCTGAGTTTAATCCATCACCGTTCTTTAGCCCACTCTGCCACTCCAGTTCAGACATGGCTATATGCAAATCAGTCTGACCCTGTGCCTCATGGGAACAGTCCAGCCCGAACTGCCAAGCCATGCCTTCCCTGGACGGGAACCAAGCTTCCGAGGACCGGTTTCTGGCATTACAGCCATCTTCAGCCCGGCTTGCTTGAATCCAGTGGCAAAGTGAGCAAGGGACTCACATCTGAGCATACCCTGCCACACTTATGGCGGCCAAAAGCGGTACAAAAGGGGGGTGGTGATGGACGGATCATCTGAACCAATCAAACACTCACACCCAGTCAAAAGATCTGGGTTTAATCCATCACCGTTCTTTAGCCCACTCTGCCACCCCAGTTCAGACATGGCTATATGCAAATCAGTCTGACCCTGTGCCTCATGGGAACAGTCCAGCCCGAACTGCCAAGCCATGCCTTCCCTGGACTGGAAACAAGCTTCCGAGGACCGGTTTCTGGCATTACAGCCGTCTTCAGCCCGGCTTGCTTGAATCCAGTGGCAAAATGAGCAAGGGACTCACGTCTGAGCATACCCTGCCACACTTATGGCGGCCAAAAGCGGTACAAAAGGGGGGTGTGATGGACGGAGCATCTGAACCAATCAAACACTCACACCCAGTCAAAAGATCTGGGTTTAATCCATCACCGTTCTTTAGCCCACTCTGCCACCCCAGTTCAGACATGGCTACATGCAAATCAGTCTGACCCTGTGCCTCATGGGAACAGTCCAGCCCGAACTGCCAAGCCATGCCTTCCCTGGACTGGAAACAAGCTTCCGAAGACCGGTTTTTGGCATTACAGCCGTCTTCAGCCCGACTTGCTTGAATCCAGTGGCAAAGTGAGCAAGGGACTCACGTCTGAGCATACCCTGCCACACTTATGGCGGCCAAAAGCGGTACAAAAGGGGGGTGGTGATGGACGGAGCATCTGAACCAATCAAACACTCACACCCAGTCAAAAGATCAGGGTTTAATCCATCACCGTTCTTTAGCCCACTCTGCCACCCCAGTTCAGACATGGCTATATGCAAATCAGTCTGACCCTGTGCCTCATGGGAACAGTCCAGCCGAACTGCTAAGCCATGCCTTCCCTGGACTGGAAACAAGCTTCCCAGGACCGGTTTCTGGCATTACAGCCGCCTTCAGCCCGGCTTGCTTGAATCCAGCGGCAAAGTGAGCAAGGGACTCACGTCTGAGCATACCCTGCCACACTTATGGCGGCCAAAAGCGGTACAAAAGGGGGGTGGTGATGGACGGAGCATCTGAACCAATCAAACACTCACACCCAGTCAAAAGATCTGGGTTTAATCCATCACCGTTCTTTAGCCCACTCTGTCACCCCAGTTCAGACATGGCTATATGTAAATCAGTCTGACCCTGTGCCTCATCGGAACAGTCCAGCCCGAACTGCGAAGCCATGCCTTCCCTGGACTGGAAACAAGCTTCCGAGGACCGGTTTCTGGCATTACAGCCGTCTTCAGCCCGGCTTGCTTGAATCCAGTGGCAAAGTGAGCAAGGGACTCACGTCTGAGCATACCCTGCCACACTTATGGCGGCCAAAAGCGGTACAAAAGGGGGGTGGTGATGGACGGAGCATCTGAACCAATCAAACACTCACACCCAGTCAAAAGATCTGGTTTTAATCCATCACCGTTCTTTAGCCCATTCTGCCACCCCAGTTCAGACATGGCTATATGCAAATCAGTCTGACCCTGTGCCTCATGGGAACAGTCCAGCCAGAACTGCCAAGCCATGCCTTCCCTGGACTGGAAACAAGCGTCCGAGGACCGGTTTCTGGCATTACAGCCGTCTTCAGCCCGGCTTGCTTGAATCCAGTGGCAAAGTGAGCAAGGGACTCACGTCTGAGCATACCCTGCCACACTTATGGCGGCCAAAAGCGGTACAAAAGGGGGGTGGTGATGGACGGAGCATCTGAACCAATCAAACACTCACACCCAGTCAAAAGATCTGAGTTTAATCCATCACCGTTCTTTAGCCCACTCTGCCACCCCAGTTCAGACATGGCTATATGCAAATCAGTCTGACCCTGTGCCTCATGGGAACAGTCCAGCCCGAACTGCCAAGCCATGCCTTCCCTGGACGGGAACCAAGCTTCCGAGGACCGGTTTCTGGCATTACAGCCATCTTCAGCCCGGCTTGCTTGAATCCAGTGGCAAAGTGAGCAAGGGACTCACATCTGAGCATACCCTGCCACACTTATGGCGGCCAAAAGCGGTACAAAAGGGGGGTGGTGATGGACGGATCATCTGAACCAATCAAACACTCACACCCAGTCAAAAGATCTGGGTTTAATCCATCACCGTTCTTTAGCCCACTCTGCCACCCCAGTTCAGACATGGCTATATGCAAATCAGTCTGACCCTGTGCCTCATGGGAACAGTCCAGCCCGAACTGCCAAGCCATGCCTTCCCTGGACTGGAAACAAGCTTCCGAGGACCGGTTTCTGGCATTACAGCCGTCTTCAGCCCGGCTTGCTTGAATCCAGTGGCAAAATGAGCAAGGGACTCACGTCTGAGCATACCCTGCCACACTTATGGCGGCCAAAAGCGGTACAAAAGGGGGGTGTGATGGACGGAGCATCTGAACCAATCAAACACTCACACCCAGTCAAAAGATCTGGGTTTAATCCATCACCGTTCTTTAGCCCACTCTGCCACCCCAGTTCAGACATGGCTACATGCAAATCAGTCTGACCCTGTGCCTCATGGGAACAGTCAAGCCCGAACTGCCAAGCCATGCCTTCCCTGGACTGGAAACAAGCTTCCGAAGACCGGTTTCTGGCATTACAGCCGTCTTCAGCCCGGTTTGCTTGAATCCAGTGGCAAAGTGAGCAAGGGACTCACGTCTGAGCATACCCTGCCACACTTATGGCGACCAAAAGCGGTACAAAAGGGGGGTGGTGATGGACGGAGCATCTGAACCAATCAAACACTCACACCCAGTCAAAAGATCTGGGTTTAATCCATCACCGTTCTTTAGCCCACTCTGCCACCCCAGTTCAGACATGGCTATATGCAAATCAGTCTGACCCTGTGCCTCATGGGAACAGTCCAGCCCGAACTGCCAAGCCATGCCTTCCCTGGACTGGAAACAAGCTTCCGAGGACCGGTTTCTGGCATTACAGCCGTCTTCAGCCCGACTTGCTTGAATCCAGTGGCAAAGTGAGCAAGGGACTCACGTCTGAGCATACCCTGCCACACTTATGGCGGCCAAAAGCGGTACAAAAGGGGGGTGGTGATGGACGGAGCATCTGAACCAATCAAACACTCACACCCAGTCAAAAGATCAGGGTTTAATCCATCACCGTTCTTTAGCCCACTCTGCCACCCCAGTTCAGACATGGCTATATGCAAATCAGTCTGACCCTGTGCCTCATGGGAACAGTCCAGCCCGAACTGCCAAGCCATGCCTTCCCTGGACTGGAAACAAGCTTCCGAGGACCGGTTTCTGGCATTACAGCCGTCTTCAGCCCGGCTTGCTTGAATCCAGTGACAAAGTGAGCAAGGGACTCACGTTTGAACATACCCTGCCACACTTATGGCGGCCAAAAGTGGTACGAAAGTGGGGTGGTGATGGACGGAGCATCTGAACCAATCAAACACTCACACCCAGTCAAAAGATCTGGGTTTAATCCATCACCGTTCTTTAGCCCACTCTGCCAACCCAGTTCAGACATGGCTATATGCAAATCAGTCTGACCCTGTGCCTCATGGGAACAGTCCAGCCCGAACTGCCAAGCCATGCCTTCCCTGGACTGGAAACAAGCTTCCGAGGACCTTTTTCTGGCATTACAGCCGTCTTCAGCCCGGCTTGCTTGAATCCTGTGGCAAAGTGAGCAAGGGACTCACGTCTGAGCATACCCTGCCACACTTATGGCGGCCAAAAGCGGTACAAAAGAGGGGTGGTGATGGACGGAGCATCTGAACCAATCAAACACTCACACCCAGTCAAAAGATCTGGGTTTAATCCATCACCGTTCTTTAGCCCACTCTGCCACCCCAGTTCAGACATGGCTATATGCAAATCAGTCTGACCCTGTGCCTCATGGGAACAGTCCAGCCCGAACTGCCAAGCTATGCCTTCCCTGGACTGGAAACAAGCTTCCGAGGACCGGTTTCTGGCATTACAGCCGTCTTCAGCCCGGCTTGCTTGAATCCAGTGGCAAAGTGAGCAAGGGACTCACGTCTGAGCATACCCTGCCACACTTATGGCGGCCAAAAGCGGTACAAAAGGGGGGTGGTGATGGACGGAGCATCTGAACCAATCAAACACTCACACCCAGTCAAAAGATCTGGGTTTAATCCATCACCGATCTTTAGCCCATTCTGCCATCCCAGTTCAGACATGGCTATATGCAAATCAGTCTGACCCTGTGCCTCATGGTAACAGTCCAGCCCGAACTGCCAAGCCATGCCTTCCCTGGACTGGAAACAAGCGTCCGAGGACCGGTTTCTGGCATTACAGACGTCTTCAGCCCGGCTTGCTTGAATCCAGTGGCAAAGTGAGCAAGGGACTCACGTCTGAGCATACCCTGCCACACTTATGGCGGCCAAAAAAGGTACAAAAGGGGGGTGGTGATGGACGGAGCATCTGAACCAATCAAACACTCACACCCAGTCAAAAGATCTGGGTTTAATCCATCACCGTTCTTTAGCCCACTCTGCCACCCCAGTTCAGACATGGCTATATGCAAATCAGTCTGACCCTGTGTCTCATGGGAACAGTCCAGCCCGAACTGCCAAGCCATGCTTTCCCTGGACTGGAAACAAGCTTCCGAGGACCGGTTTCTGGCATTACAGCCGTCTTCAGCCCGGCTTGCTTGAATCCAGTGGCAAAGTGAGCAAGGGACTCACGTCTGAGCATGCCCTGCCACACTTATGGCGGCCAAAAGCGGTACAAAAGGGGGGTGGTGATGGACAGAGCATCTGAACCAATCAAACATTCACACCCAGTCAAAAGATCTGGGTTTAATCCATCACCGTTCTTTAGCCCACTCTGCCACCCCAGTTCAGACATGGCTATATGCAAATCAGTCTGACCCTGTGCCTCATGGGAACAGTCCAGCCCGAACTGCCAAGCCATGCCTTCCCTGGACGGGAAACAATCTTCCGAGGACCGGTTTCTGGCATTACAGCCATCTTCAGCCCGGCTTGCTTGAATCCAGTGGCAAAGTGAGCAAGGGACTCACATCTGAGCATACCCTGCCACACTTATGGCGGCCAAAAGCAGTACAAAAGGGGGGTGGTGATGGACGGAGCATCTGAACCAATCAAACACTCACACCCAGTCAAAAGATCTGGGTTTAATCCATCACCGTTCTTTAGTCCACTCTGCCACCCCAGTTCAGACATGGCTATATGCAAATCAGTCTGACCCTGTGCCTCATGGGAACAGTCCAGCCGAACTGCCAAGCCATGCCTTCCCTGGACTGGAAACAAGCTTCCCAGGACCGGTTTCTGGCATTACAGCCGCCTTCAGCCCGGCTTGCTTGAATCCAGCGGCAAAGTGAGCAAGGGACTCACGTCTGAGCATACCCTGCCACACTTATGGCGGCCAAAAGCGGTACAAAAGGGGGGTGGTGATGGACGGAGCATCTGAACCAATCAAACACTCACACCCAGTCAAAAGATCTGGGTTTAATCCATCACCGTTCTTTAGCCCACTCTGCCAGCCCAGTTCAGACATGGCTATATGTAAATCAGTCTGACCCTGTGCCTCATGGGAACAGTCCAGCCCGAACTGCCAAGCCATGCCTTCCCTGGACTGGAAACAAGCTTCCGAGGACCGGTTTCTGGCATTACAGCCGTCTTAAGCCCGGCTTGCTTGAATCCAGTGGCAAAGTGAGCAAGGGACTCACGTCTGAGCATACCCTGCCACACTTATGGCGGCCAAAAGCGGTACAAAAGGGGGGTGGTGATGGACGGAGCATCTGAACCAATCAAACACTCACACCCAGTCAAAAGATCTGGGTTTAATCAATCACCGTTCTTTAGCCCACTCTGCCACCCCAGTTCAGACATGGCTATATGCAAATCAGTCTGACCCTGTGCCTCATGGGAACAGTCCAGCCCGAACTGCCAAGCCATGCCTTCCCTGGACTGGAAACAAGCTTCCGAGGACCGGTTTCTGGCATTACAGCCGTCTTCAGCCCGGCTTGCTTGAATCCAGTGGCAAAGTGAGCAAGGGACTCACGTCTGAGCATACCCTGCCACACTTATGGCGGCCAAAAGCGGTACAAAAGGGGGGTGGTGATGGACGGAGCATCTGAACCAATCAAACACTCACACCCAGTCAAAAGATCTGGGTTTAATCCATCACCGTTCTTTAGCCCACTCTGCCACCCCAGTTCAGACATGGCTATATGCAAATCAGTCTGACCCCGTGCCTCATGGGAACAGTCCAGCCCGAACTGCCAAGCCATGCCTTCCCTGGACTGGAAACAAGCTTCCGAGGACCGGTTTCTGGCATTACAGCCGTCTTCAGCCCGGCTTGCTTGAATCCAGTGGCAAAGTGAGCAAGGGACTCACGTCTGAGCATACCCTGCCACACTTATGGCGGCCAAAAGCGGTACAAAAGGGGGGTGGTGATGGACGGAGCATGAACCAATCAAACACTCACACCCAGTCAAAAGATCTGGGTTTAATCCATCACCGTTCTTTAGCCCATTCTGCCACCCCAGTTCAGACATGGCTATATGCAAATCAGTCTGACCCTGTGCCTCATGGGAACAGTCCAGCCGGAACTGCCAAGCCATGCCTTCCCTGGACTGGAAACAAGCGTCCGAGGACCGGTTTCTGGCATTACAGCCGTCTTCAGCCCGGCTTGCTTGAATCCAGTGGCAAAGTGAGCAAGGGACTCACGTCTGAGCATACCCTGCCACACTTATGGCGGCCAAAAGCGGTACAAAAGGGGGGTGGTGATGGACGGAGCATCTGAACCAATCAAACACTCACACCCAGTCAAAAGATCTGGGTTTAATCCATCACCGTTCTTTAGCCCACTCTGCCACCCCAGTTCAGACATGGCTATATGCAAATCAGTCTGACCCTGTGCCTCATGGGAACAGTCCAGCCCGAACTGCCAAGCCATGCCTTCCCTGGACTGGAAACAAGCTTCCGAGGACCGGTTTCTGGCATTACAGCCATCGTCAGCCCGCTTGCTTGAATCCAGTGGCAAAGTGAGCAAGGGACTCACATCTGAGCATACCCTGCCACACTTATGGCGGCCAAAAGCGGTACAAAAGGGGGGTGGTGATGGACGGATCATCTGAACCAATCAAACACTCACACCCAGTCAAAAGATCTGGGTTTAATCCATCACCGTTCTTTAGCCCACTCTGCCACCCCAGTTCAGACATGGCTATATGCAAATCAGTCTGACCCTGTGCCTCATGGGAACAGTCCAGCCCGAACTGCCAAGCCATGCCTTCCCTGGACTGGAAACAAGCTTCCGAGGACCGGTTTCTGGCATTACAGCCGTCTTCAGCCCGGCTTGCTTGAATCCAGTGGCAAAGTGAGCAAGGGACTCACGTCTGAGCATACCCTGCCACACTTATGGCGGCCAAAAGCGGTACAAAAGGGGGGTGGTGATGGACAGAGCATCTGAACCAATCAAACATTCACACCCAGTCAAAAGATCTGGGTTTAATCCATCACCGTTCTTTAGCCCACTCTGCCACCCCAGTTCAGACATGGCTATATGCAAATCAGTCTGACCCTGTGCCTCATGGGAACAGTCCAGCCCGAACTGCCAAGCCATGCCTTCCCTGGACGGGAAACAATCTTCCGAGGACCGGTTTCTGGCATTACAGCCATCTTCAGCCCGGCTTGCTTGAATCCAGTGGCAAAGTGAGCAAGGGACTCACATCTGAGCATACCCTGCCACACTTATGGCGGCCAAAAGCAGTACAAAAGGGGGGTGGTGATGGACGGAGCATCTGAACCAATCAAACACTCACACCCAGTCAAAAGATCTGGGTTTAATCCATCACCGTTCTTTAGTCCACTCTGCCACCCCAGTTCAGACATGGCTATATGCAAATCAGTCTGACCCTGTGCCTCATGGGAACAGTACAGCCGAACTGCCAAGCCATGCCTTCCCTGGACTGGAAACAAGCTTCCCAGGACCGGTTTCTGGCATTACAGCCGCCTTCAGCCCGGCTTGCTTGAATCCAGCGGCAAAGTGAGCAAGGGACTCACGTCTGAGCATACCCTGCCACACTTATGGCGGCCAAAAGCGGTACAAAAGGGGGGTGGTGATGGACGGAGCATCTGAACCAATCAAACACTCACACCCAGTCAAAAGATCCGGGTTTAATCCATCACCGTTCTTTAGCCCACTCTGCCACCCCAGTTCAGACATGGCTATATGTAAATCAGTCTGACCCTGTGCCTCATGGGAACAGTCCAGCCCGAACTGCCAAGCCATGCCTTCCCTGGACTGGAAACAAGCTTCCGAGGACCGGTTTCTGGCAATACAGCCGTCTTAAGCCCGGCTTGCTTGAATCCAGTGGCAAAGTGAGCAAGGGACTCACGTCTGAGCATACCCTGCCACACTTATGGTGGCCAAAAGCGGTACAAAAGGGGGGTGGTGATGGACGGAGCATCTGAACCAATCAAACACTCACACCCAGTCAAAAGATCTGGGTTTAATCCATCACCGTTCTTTAGCCCACTCTGCCACCCCAGTTCAGACATGGCTATATGCAAATCAGTCTGACCCCGTGCCTCATGGGAACAGTCCAGCCCGAACTGCCAAGCCATGCCTTCCCTGGACTGGAAACAAGCTTCCGAGGACCGGTTTCTGGCATTACAGCCGTCTTCAGCCCGGCTTGCTTGAATCCAGTGGCAAAGTGAGCAAGGGACTCACGTCTGAGCATACCCTGCCACACTTATGGCGGCCAAAAGCGGTACAAAAGGGGGGTGGTGATGGACGGAGCATGAACCAATCAAACACTCACACCCAGTCAAAAGATCTGGGTTTAATCCATCACCGTTCTTTAGCCCATTCTGCCACCCCAGTTCAGACATGGCTATATGCAAATCAGTCTGACCCTGTGCCTCATGGGAACAGTCCAGCCGGAACTGCCAAGCCATGCCTTCCCTGGACTGGAAACAAGCGTCCGAGGACCGGTTTCTGGCATTACAGCCGTCTTCAGCCCGGCTTGCTTGAATCCAGTGGCAAAGTGAGCAAGGGACTCACGTCTGAGCATACCCTGCCACACTTATGGCGGCCAAAAGCGGTACAAAAGGGGGGTGGTGATGGACGGAGCATCTGAACCAATCAAACACTCACACCCAGTCAAAAGATCTGGGTTTAATCCATCACCGTTCTTTAGCCCACTCTGCCACCCCAGTTCAGACATGGCTATATGCAAATCAGTCTGACCCTGTGCCTCATTGGAACAGTCCAGCCCGAACTGCCAAGCCATGCCTTCCCTGGACTGGAAACAAGCTTCCGAGGACCGGTTTCTGGCATTACAGCCATCTTCAGCCCGGCTTGCTTGAATCCAGTGGCAAAGTGAGCAAGGGACTCACGTCTGAGCATGCCCTGCCACACCTATGGCGGCCAAAAGCGGTACAAAAGGGGGGTGGTGATGGACGGAGCATCTGAACCAATCAAACACTCACACCCAGTCAAAAGATCTGGGTTTAATCCATCACCGTTCTTTAGCCCACTCTGCCACCCCAGTTCAGACATGGCTATATGCAAATCAGTCTGACCCTGTGCCTCATGGGAACAGTCCAGCCCGAACTGCCAAGCCATGCCTTCCCTGGACGGGAACCAAGCTTCCGAAGACCGGTTTCTGGCATTACAGCCATCTTCAGCCCGGCTTGCTTGAATCCAGTGGCAAAGTGAGCAAGGGACTCACATCTGAGCATACCCTGCCACACTTATGGCGGCCAAAAGCGGTACAAAAGGGGGGTGGTGATGGACGGATCATCTGAACCAATCAAACACTCACACCCAGTCAAAAGATCTGGGTTTAATCCATCACCGTTCTTTAGCCCACTCTGCCACCCCAGTTCAGACATGGCTATATGCAAATCAGTCTGACCCTGTGCCTCATGGGAACAGTCCAGCCCGAACTGCCAAGCCATGCCTTCCCTGGACTGGAAACAAGCTTCCGAGGACCGGTTTCTGGCATTACAGCCGTCTTCAGCCCGGCTTGCTTGAATCCAGTGGCAAAGTGAGCAAGGGACTCACGTCTGAGCATACCCTGCCACACTTATGGCGGCCAAAAGCGGTACAAAAGGAGGGTGGTGATGGACGGAGCATCTGAACCAATCAAACACTCACACCCAGTCAAAAGATCTGGGTTTAATCCATCACCGTTCTTTAGCCCACTCTGCCACCCCAGTTCAGACATGGCTATATGCAAATCAGTCTGACCCTGTGCCTCATGGGAACAGTCCAGCCCGAACTGCCAAGCCATGCCTTCCCTGGACTGGAAACAAGCTTCCGAGGACCGGTTTCTGGCATTACAGCCGTCTTCAGCCCGGCTTGCTTGAATCCAGTGGCAAAGTGAGCAAGAGACTCAAGTCTGAGCATACCCTGCCACACTTATGGCGGCCAAAAGCGGTACAAAAGGGGGGATGGTGATGGACGGAGCATCTGAACCAATCAAACACTCACACCCAGTCAAAAGATCTGGGTTTAATCCATCACCGTTCTTTAGCCCATTCTGCCACCCCAGTTCAGACATGGCTATATGCAAATCAGTCTGACCATGTGCCTCATGGGAACAGTCCAGCCCGAACTGCCAAGCCATGCCTTCCCTGGACTGGAAACAAGCGTCCGAGGACCGGTTTCTGGCATTACAACCGTCTTCAGCCCGGCTTGCTTGAATCCAGTGGCAAAGTGAGCAAGGGACTCACGTCTGAGCATACCCTGCCACACTTATGGCGGCCAAAAGCGGTACAAAAGGGGGGTGGTGATGGACGGAGCATCTGAACCAATCAAACACTCACACCCAGTCAAAAGATCTGGGTTTAATCCATCACCATTCTTTAGCCCACTCTGCCACCCCAGTTCAGACATGGCTATATGCAAATCAGTCTGACCCTGTGCCTCATGGGAACAGTCCAGCCCGAACTGCCAAGCCATGCCTTCCCTGGACTGGAAACAAGCTTCCGAGGACCGGTTTCTGGCATTACAGCCGTCTTCAGCCCGGCTTGCTTGAATCCAGTGGCAAAGTGAGCAAGGGACTCACGTCTGAGCATACCCTGCCACACTTATGGTGGCCAAAAGCGGTACAAAAGGGGGGTGTGATGGACGGAGCATCTGAACCAATCAAACACTCACACCCAGTCAAAAGATCTGGGTTTAATTCATCACCGTTCTTTAGCCCACTCTGCCACCCCAGTTCACACATGGCTACATGCAAATCAGTCTGACCCTGTGCCTCATGGGAACAGTCCAGCCCGAACTGCCAAGCCATGCCTTCCCTGTACTGGAAACAAGCTTCCGAGGACCGGTTTCTGGCATTACAGCCGTCTTCAGCCCGGTTTGCTTGAATCCAGTGGCAAAGTGAGCAAGGGACTCACGTCTGAGCATACCCTGCCACACTTATGGCGGCCAAAAGCGGTACAAAAGGAGGGTGGTGATGGACGGAGCATCTGAACCAATCAAACACTCACACCCAGTCAAAAGATCTGGGTTTAATCCATCACCGTTCTTTAGCCCACTCTGCCACCCCAGTTCAGACATGGCTATATGCAAATCAGTCTGACCCTGTGCCTCATGGGAACAGTCCAGCCCGAACTGCCAAGCCATGCCTTCCCTGGACTGGAAACAAGCTTCCGAGGACCGGTTTCTGGCATTACAGCCGTCTTCAGCCCGGCTTGCTTGAATCCAGTGGCAAAGTGAGCAAGAGACTCAAGTCTGAGCATACCCTGCCACACTTATGGCGGCCAAAAGCGGTACAAAAGGGGGGATGGTGATGGACGGAGCATCTGAACCAATCAAACACTCACACCCAGTCAAAAGATCTGGGTTTAATCCATCACCGTTCTTTAGCCCATTCTGCCACCCCAGTTCAGACATGGCTATATGCAAATCAGTCTGACCCTGTGCCTCATGGGAACAGTCCAGCCCGAACTGCCAAGCCATGCCTTCCCTGGACTGGAAACAAGCGTCCGAGGACCGGTTTCTGGCATTACAACCGTCTTCAGCCCGGCTTGCTTGAATCCAGTGGCAAAGTGAGCAAGGGACTCACGTCTGAGCATACCCTGCCACACTTATGGCGGCCAAAAGCGGTACAAAAGGGGGGTGGTGATGGACGGAGCATCTGAACCAATCAAACACTCACACCCAGTCAAAAGATCTGGGTTTAATCCATCACCGTTCTTTAGCCCACTCTGCCACCCCAGTTCAGACATGGCTATATGCAAATCAGTCTGACCCTGTGCCTCATGGGAACAGTCCAGCCCGAACTGCCAAGCCATGCCTTCCCTGGACGGGAACCAAGCTTCCGAGGACCGGTTTCTGGCATTACAGCCATCTTCAGCCCGGCTTGCTTGAATCCAGTGGCAAAGTGAGCAAGGGACTCACATCTGAGCATACCCTGCCACACTTATGGCGGCCAAAAGCGGTACAAAAGGGGGGTGGTGATGGACGGATCATCTGAACCAATCAAACACTCACACCCAGTCAAAAGATCTGGGTTTAATCCATCACCGTTCTTTAGCCCACTCTGCCACCCCAGTTCAGACATGGCTATATGCAAATCAGTCTGACCCTGTGCCTCATGGGAACAGTCCAGCCCGAACTGCCAAGCCATGCCTTCCCTGGACTGGAAACAAGCTTCCGAGGACCGGTTTCTGGCATTAAAGCCGTCTTCAGCCCGGCTTGCTTGAATCCAGTGGCAAAGTGAGCAAGGGACTCACGTCTAAGCATACCCTGCCACACTTATGGCGGCCAAAAGCGGTACAAAAGGGGGGTGTGATGGACGGAGCATCTGAACCAATCAAACACTCACACCCAGTCAAAAGATCTGGGTTTAATCCATCACCGTTCTTTAGCCCACTCTGCCACCCCAGTTCAGACATGGCTACATGCAAATCAGTCTGACCCTGTGCCTCATGGGAACAGTCCAGCCCGAACTGCCAAGCCATGCCTTCCCTGTACTGGAAACAAGCTTCCGAGGACCGGTTTCTGGCATTACAGCCGTCTTCAGCCCGGTTTGCTTGAATCCAGTGGCAAAGTGAGCAAGGGACTCACGTCTGAGCATACCCTGCCACACTTATGGCGGCCAAAAGTGGTACAAAAGGAGGGTGGTGATGGACGGAGCATCTGAACCAATCAAACACTCACACCCAGTCAAAAGATCTGGGTTTAATCCATCACCGTTCCTTAGCCCACTCTGCCACCCCAGTTCAGACATGGCTATATGCAAATCAGTCTGACCCTGTGCCTCATGGGAACAGTCCAGCCCGAACTGCCAAGCCATGCCTTCCCTGGACTGGAAACAAGCTTCCGAGGACCGGTGTCTGGCATTACAGCCGTCTTCAGCCCGGCTTGCTTGAATCCAGTGGCAAAGTGAGCAAGAGACTCAAGTCTGAGCATACCCTGCCACACTTATGGCGGCCAAAAGCGGTACAAAAGGGGGGATGTTGATGGACGGAGCATCTGAACCAATCAAACACTCACACCCAGTCAAAAGATCTGGGTTTAATCCATCACCGTTCTTTAGCCCATTCTGCCACCCCAGTTCAGACATGGCTATATGCAAATCAGTCTGACCCTGTGCCTCATGGGAACAGTCCAGCCCGAACTGCCAAGCCATGCCTTCCCTGGACTGGAAACAAGCTTCCGAGGACCGGTTTCTGGCATTACAGCGGTCTTCAGCCCGGCTTGCTTGAATCCAGTGGCAAAGTGAGCAAGGGACTCACGTCTGAGCTTGCCCTGCCACACTTATGGCGGCCAAAAGCGGTACAAAAGGGGGGTGGTGATGGACGGAGCATCTGAACCAATCAAACACTCACACCCAGTCAAAAGATCTGGGTTTAATCCATCACCGTTCTTTAGCCCACTCTGCCACCCCAGTTCAGACATGGCTATATGCAAATCAGTCTGACCCTGTGCCTCATGGGAACAGTCCAGCCCGAACTGCCAAGCCATGCCTTCCCTGGACTGGAAACAAGCTTCCGAGGACCGGTTTCTGGCATTACAGCCATCTTCAGCCCGGCTTGCTTGAATCCAGTGGCAAAGTGAGCAAGGGACTCACATCTGAGCATACCCTGCCACACTTATGGCGGCCAAAAGCGGTACAAAAGGGAGGTGGTGATGGACGCAGCATCTGAACCAATCAAACACTCACACCCAGTCAAAAGATCTGGGTTTAATCCATCACCGTTCTTTAGCCCACTCTGCCACCCCAGTTCAGACATGGCTATATGCAAATCAGTCTGACCCTGTGCCTCATGGGAACAGTCCAGCCCGAACTGCCAAGCCATGCCTTCCCTGTACTGGAAACAAGCTTCCGAGGACCGGTTTCTGGCATTACAGCCGTCTTCAGCCCGGTTTGCTTGAATCCAGTGGCAAAGTGAGCAAGGGACTCATGTCTGAGCATACCCTGCCACACTTATGGCGGCCAAAAGTGGTACAAAAGGAGGGTGGTGATGGACGGAGCATCTGAACCAATCAAACACTCACACCCAGTCAAAAGATCTGGGTTTAATCCATCACCGTTCTTTAGCCCACTCTGCCACCCCAGTTCAGACATGGCTATATGCAAATCAGTCTGACCCTGTGCCTCATGGGAACAGTCCAGCCCGAACTGCCAAGCCATGCCTTCCCTGGACTGGAAACAAGCTTCCGAGGACCGGTTTCTGGCATTGCAGCCGTCTTCAGCCCGGCTTGCTTGAATCCAGTGGCAAAGTGAGCAAGAGACTCAAGTCTGAGCATACCCTGCCACACTTATGGCGGCCAAAAGCGGTACAAAAGGGGGGATGTTGATGGACGGAGCATCTGAACCAATCAAACACTCACACCCAGTCAAAAGATCTGGGTTTAATCCATCACCGTTCTTTAGCCCATTCTGCCACCCCAGTTCAGACATGGCTATATGCAAATCAGTCTGACCCTGTGCCTCATGGGAACAGTTCAGCCCGAACTGCCAAGCCATGCCTTCCCTGGACAGGAAACAAGATTCCGAGGACCAGTTTCTGGCATTACAGCCGTCTTCAGCCCGGCTTGCTTGAATCCAGTGGCAAAGTGAGCAAGGGTCTCACGTCTGAGCATACCCTGCCACACTTATGGCGGCCAAAAGCGGTACAAAAGGGGGGTGGTGATGGACGGAGCATCTGAACCAATCAAACACTCACACCCAGTCAAAAGATCTGGGTTTAATCAATCACCGTTCTTTAGCCCACTCTGCCACCCCAGTTCAGACATGGCTATATGCAAATCAGTCTGACCGTGTGCCTCATGGGAACAGTCCAGCCCGAACTGCCAAGCCATACCTTCCCTGGACTGGAAACAAGCTTCCGAGGACTGGTTTCTGGCATTACAGCTGTCTTCAGCCCGGCTTGCTTGAATCCAGTGGCAAAGTGAGCAAGGGACTCACGTCTGAGCATACCCTGCCACACTTATGGCGGCCAAAAGCGGTACAAAAGGGGGGTGGTGATGGACGAAGCATCTGAACCAATCAAACACTCACACCCAGTCAAAAGATCTGGGTAAAATCCATCGCCGTTCTTTAGCCCACTCTGCCACCCCAGTTCAGACATGGCTACATGCAAATCAGTCTGACCCTGTGCCTCATGGGAACAGTCCAGCCCGAACTGCCAAGCCATGCTTTCCCTGGACTGGAAACAAGCTTCCGAGGACCGGTTTCTGGCATTACAGCCATCTTCAGCCCGGCTTGCTTGAATCCAGCGGCAAAGTGAGCAAGGGACTCACATCTGAGCATACCCTGCCACACTTATGGCGGCCAAAAGCGGTACAAAAGGGGGGTGGTGATGGACGGAGCATCTGAACCAATCAAACACTCACACCCAGTCAAAAGATCTGGGTTTAATCCATCACCGTTCTTTAGCCCACTCTGCCACCCCAGTTCAGACATGGCTACATGCAAATCAGTCTGACCCTGTGCCTCATGGGAACAGTCCAGCCCGAACTGCCAAGCCATGCTTTCCCTGGACTGGAAACAAGCTTCCGAGGACCGGTTTCTGGCATTACAGCCATCTTCAGCCCGGCTTGCTTGAATCCAGTGGCAAAGTGAGCAAGGGACTCACATCTGAGCATACCCTGCCACACTTATGGCGGCCAAAAGCGGTACAAAAGGGGGGTGGTGATGGACGGAGCATCTGAACCAATCAAACACTCACACCCAGTCAAAAGATCTGGGTTTAATCCATCACCGTTCTTTAGCCCACTCTGCCACCCCAGTTCAGACATGGCTACATGTAAATCAGTCTGACCCTGTGCCTCATGGGTACAGTCCAGCCCGAACTGCCAAGCCATGCCTTCCCTGTACTGGAAACAAGCTTCCGAGGACCGGTTTCTGGCATTACAGCCGTCTTCAGCCCGGTTTGCTTGAATCCAGTGGCAAAGTGAGCAAGGGACTCACGTCTGAGCATACCCTGCCACACTTATGGCGGCCAAAAGCGGTACAAAAGGAGGGTGGTGATGGACGGAGCATCTGAACCAATCAAACACTCACACCCAGTCAAAAGATCTGGGTTTAATCCATCACCGTTCTTTAGCCCACTCTGCCACCCCAGTTCAGACATGGCTATATGCAAATCAGTCTGACCCTGTGCCTCATGGGAACAGTCCAGCCCGAACTGCCAAGCCATGCCTTCCCTGGACTGGAAACAAGCTTCCGAGGACCGGTTTCTGGCATTACAGCCGTCTTCAGCCTGGCTTGCTTGAATCCAGTGGCAAAGTGAGCAAGAGACTCAAGTCTGAGCATACCCTGCCACACTTATGGCGGCCAAAAGCGGTACAAAAGGGGGGATGGTGATGGACGGAGCATCTGAACCAATCAAACACTCACACCCAGTCAAAAGATCTGGGTTTAATCCATCACCGTTCTTTAGCCCATTCTGCCACCCCAGTTCAGACATGGCTATATGCAAATCAGTCTGACCCTGTGCCTCATGGGAACAGTCCAGCCCGAACTGCCAAGCCATGCCTTCCCTGGACTGGAAACAAGCGTCCGAGGACCGGTTTTTGGCATTACAACCGTCTTCAGCCCGGCTTGCTTGAATCCAGTGGCAAAGTGAGCAAGGGACTCACGTCTGAGCATACCCTGCCACACTTATGGCGGCCAAAAGCGGTACAAAAGGGGGGTGGTGATGGACGGAGCATCTGAACCAATCAAACACTCACACCCAGTCAAAAGATCTGGGTTTAATCCATCACCGTTCTTTAGCCCACTCTGCCACCCCAGTTCAGACATGGCTATATGCAAATCAGTCTGACCCTGTGCCTCATGGGAACAGTCCAGCCCGAACTGCCAAGCCATGCCTTCCCTGGACGGGAACCAAGCTTCCGAGGACCGGTTTCTGGCATTACAGCCATCTTCAGCCCGGCTTGCTTGAATCCAGTGGCAAAGTGAGCAAGGGACTCACATCTGAGCATACCCTGCCACACTTATGGCGGCCAAAAGCGGTACAAAAGGGGGGTGCTGATGGACGGATCATCTGAACCAATCAAACACTCACACCTAGTCAAAAGATCTGGGTTTAATCCATCACCGTTCTTTAGCCCACTCTGCCACCCCAGTTCAGACATGGCTATATGCAAATCAGTCTGACCCTGTGCCTCATGGGTACAGTCCAGCCCGAACTGCCAAGCCATGCCTTCCCTGGACTGGAAACAAGCTTCCGAGGACCGGTTTCTGGCATTACAGCCGTCTTCAGCCCGGCTTGCTTGAATCCAGTGGCAAAGTGAGCAAGGGACTCACGTCTAAGCATACCCTGCCACACTTATGGCGGCCAAAAGCGGTACAAAAGGGGGGTGTGATGGACGGAGCATCTGAACCAATCAAACACTCACACCCAGTCAAAAGATCTGGGTTTAATCCATCACCGTTCTTTAGCCCACTCTGCCACCCCAGTTCAGACATGGCTACATGCAAATCAGTCTGACCCTGTGCCTCATGGGAACAGTCCAGCCCGAACTGCCAAGCCATGCCTTCCCTGTACTGGAAACAAGCTTCCGAGGACCGGTTTCTGACATTACAGCCGTCTTCAGCCCGGTTTGCTTGAATCCAGTGGCAAAGTGAGCAAGGGACTCACGTCTGAGCATACCCTGCCACACTTATGGCGGCCAAAAGTGGTACAAAAGGAGGGTGGTGATGGACGGAGCATCTGAACCAATCAAACACTCACACCCAGTCAAAAGATCTGGGTTTAATCCATCACCGTTCTTTAGCCCACTCTGCCACCCCAGTTCAGACATGGCTATATGCAAATCAGTCTGACCCTGTGCCTCATGGGAACAGTCCAGCCCGAACTGCCAAGCCATGCCTTCCCTGGACTGGAAACAAGCTTCCGAGGACCGGTTTCTGGCATTACAGCCGTCTTCAGCCCGGCTTGCTTGAATCCAGTGGCAAAGTGAGCAAGAGACTCAAGTCTGAGCATACCCTGCCACACTTATGGCGGCCAAAAGCGGTACAAAAGGGGGGATGTTGATGGACGGAGCATCTGAACCAATCAAACACTCACACCCAGTCAAAAGATCTGGGTTTAATCCATCACCGTTCTTTAGCCCATTCTGCCACCCCAGTTCAGACATGGCTATATGCAAATCAGTCTGACCCTGTGCCTCATGGGAACAGTCCAGCCCGAACTGCCAAGCCATGCCTTCCCTGGACTAGAAACAAGCGTCCGAGGACCGGTTTCTGGCAATACAACCGTCTTCAGCCCGGCTTGCTTGAATCCAGTGGCAAAGTGAGCAAGGGACTCACGTCTGAGCATACCCTGCCACACTTATGGCGGCCAAAAGCGGTACAAAAGGGGGGTGGTGATGGACGGAGCATCTGAACCAATCAAACACTCACACCCAGTCAAAAGATCTGGGTTTAATCCATCACCGTTCTTTAGCCCACTCTGCCACCCCAGTTCAGACATGGCTATATGCAAATCAGTCTGACCCTGTGCCTCATGGGAACAGTCCAGCCCGAACTGCCAAGCCATGCCTTCCCTGGACTGGAAACAAGCTTCCGAGGACCGGTTTCTGGCATTACAGCGGTCTTCAGCCCGGCTTGCTTGAATCCAGTGGCAAAGTGAGCAAGGGACTCACGTCTGAGCATGCCCTGCCACACTTATGGCGGCCAAAAGCGGTACAAAAGGGGGGTGGTGATGGACGGAGCATCTGAACCAATCAAACTCTCACCCAGTCAAAAGATCTGGGTTTAATCCATCACCGTTCTTTAGCCCACTCTGCCACCCCAGTTCAGACATGGCTATATGCAAATCAGTCTGACCCTGTGCCTCATGGGAACAGTCCAGCCCGAACTGCCAAGCCATGCCTTCCCTGGACTGGAAACAAGCTTCCGAGGACCGGTTTCTGGCATTACAGCCATCTTCAGCCCGGCTTGCTTGAATCCAGTGGCAAAGTGAGCAAGGGACTCACATCTGAGCATACCCTGCCACACTTATGGCGGCCAAAAGAGGTACAAAAGGGAGGTGGTGATGGACGCAGCATCTGAACCAATCAAACACTCACACCCAGTCAAAAGATCTGGGTTTAATCCATCACCGTTCTTTAGCCCACTCTGCCACCCCAGTTCAGACATGGCTATATGCAAATCAGTCTGACCCTGTGCCTCATGGGAACAGTTCAGCCCGAACTGCCAAGCCATGCCTTCCCTGGACAGGAAACAAGATTCCGAGGACCAGTTTCTGGCATTACAGCCGTCTTCAGCCCGGCTTGCTTGAATCCAGTGGCAAAGTGAGCAAGGGTCTCACGTCTGAGCATACCCTGCCACACTTATGGCGGCCAAAAGCGGTACAAAAGGGGGGTGGTGATGGACGGAGCATCTGAACCAATCAAACACTCACACCCAGTCAAAAGATCTGGGTTTAATCAATCACCGTTCTTTAGCCCACTCTGCCACCCCAGTTCAGACATGGCTATATGCAAATCAGTCTGACCGTGTGCCTCATGGGAACAGTCCAGCCCGAACTGCCAAGCCATACCTTCCCTGGACTGGAAACAAGCTTCCGAGGACCGGTTTCTGGCATTACAGCTGTCTTCAGCCCGGCTTGCTTGAATCCAGTGGCAAAGTGAGCAAGGGACTCACGTCTGAGCATACCCTGCCACACTTATGGCGGCCAAAAGCGGTACAAAAGGGGGGTGGTGATGGACGAAGCATCTGAACCAATCAAACACTCACACCCAGTCAAAAGATCTGGGTAAAATTCATCGCCGTTCTTTAGCCCACTCTGCCACCCCAGTTCAGACATGGCTACATGCAAATCAGTCTGACCCTGTGCCTCATGGGAACAGTCCAGCCCGAACTGCCAAGCCATGCTTTCCCTGGACTGGAAACAAGCTTCCGAGGACCGGTTTCTGGCATTACAGCCATCTTCAGCCCGGCTTGCTTGAATCCAGTGGCAAAGTGAGCAAGGGACTCACATCTGAGCATACCCTGCCACACTTATGGCGGCCAAAAGCGGTACAAAAGGGGGGTGGTGATGGACGGAGCATCTGAACCAATCAAACACTCACACCCAGTCAAAAGATCTGGGTTTAATCCATCACCGTTCTTTAGCCCACTCTGCCACCCCAGTTCAGACATGGCTATATGCAAATCAGTCTGACCCTGTGCCTCATGGGAACAGTTCAGCCCGAACTGCCAAGCCATGCCTTCCCTGGACAGGAAACAAGATTCCGAGGACCAGTTTCTGGCATTACAGCCGTCTTCAGCCCGGCTTGCTTGAATCCAGTGGCAAAGTGAGCAAGGGTCTCACGTCTGAGCATACCCTGCCACACTTATGGCGGCCAAAAGCGGTACAAAAGGGGGGTGGTGATGGACGGAGCATCTGAACCAATCAAACACTCACACCCAGTCAAAAGATCTGGGTTTAATCAATCACCGTTCTTTAGCCCACTCTGCCACCCCAGTTCAGACATGGCTATATGCAAATCAGTCTGACCGTGTGCCTCATGGGAACAGTCCAGCCCGAACTGCCAAGCCATACCTTCCCTGGACTGGAAACAAGCTTCCGAGGACCGGTTTCTGGCATTACAGCTGTCTTCAGCCCGGCTTGCTTGAATCCAGTGGCAAAGTGAGCAAGGGACTCACGTCTGAGCATACCCTGCCACACATATGGCGGCCAAAAGCGGTACAAAAGGGGGGTGGTGATGGACGAAGCATCTGAACCAATCAAACACTCACACCCAGTCAAAAGATCTGGGTAAAATCCATCGCCGTTCTTTAGCCCACTCTGCCACCCCAGTTCAGACATGGCTACATGCAAATCAGTCTGACCCTGTGCCTCATGGGAACAGTCCAGCCCGAACTGCCAAGCCATGCTTTCCCTGGACTGGAAACAAGCTTCCGAGGACCGGTTTCTGGCATTACAGCCATCTTCAGCCCGGCTTGCTTGAATCCAGTGGCAAAGTGAGCAAGGGACTCACATCTGAGCATACCCTGCCACACTTATGGCGGCCAAAAGCGGTACAAAAGGGGGGTGGTGATGGACGGAGCATCTGAACCAATCAAACACTCACACCCAGTCAAAAGATCTGGTTTTAATCCATCACCGTTCTTTAGCCCACTCTGCCACCCCAGTTCAGACATGGATATATGCAAATCAGTCTGACCCTGTGCCTCATGGGAACAGTCCAGCCCAAACTGCCAAGCCATGCCTTCCCTGGACTGGAAACAAGCTTCCGAGGACCGGTTTCTGGCATTACAGCCGTCTTCAGCCCGGCTTGCTTGAATCCAGTGGCAAAGTGAGCAAGGGACTCATGTCTGAGCATACCCTGCCACACTTATGGCGGCCAAAAGCAGTACAAAAGGGGGGTGGTGATGGACGGAGCATCTGAACCAATCAAACACTCACACCCAGTCAAAAGATCTGGGTTTATTCCATCACCGTTCTTTAGCCCACTCTGCCACCCCAGTTCAGACATGGCTATATGCAAATCAGTCTGACCCTGTGCCTCATGGGAACAGTCCAGCCCGAACTGCCAAGCCATGCCTTCCCTGGACTGGAAACAAGCTTCCGAGGACCGGTTTTTGGCATTACAGCCGTCTTCAGCCCGACTTGCTTGAATCCAGTGGCAAAGTGAGCAAGGGACTCACGTCTGAGCATACCCTGCCACACTTATGGCGGCCAAAAGCGGTACAAAAGGGGGGTGGTGATGGACGGAGCATCTGAACCAATCAAACACTCACACCCAGTCAAAAGATCAGGGTTTAATCCATCACCGTTCTTTAGCCCACTCTGCCACCCCAGTTCAGACATGGCTATATGCAAATCAGTCTGACCCTGTGCCTCATGGGAACAGTCCAGCCTGAACTGCCAAGCCATGCCTTCCCTGGACTGGAAACAAGCTTCCAAGGACCGGTTTCTGGCATTACAGCCGTCTTCAGCCCGGCTTGCTTGAATCCAGTGGCAAAGTGAGCAAGGGACTCACGTCTGAGCATACCCTGCCACACTTATGGCGGCCAAAAGCGGTACAAAAGGGGGGTGGTGATGGACGGAGTATCTGAACCAATCAAACACTCACACCCAGTCAAAAGATCTGGGTTTAATCCATCACCGTTCTTTAGCCCACTCTGCCACCCCAGTTCAGACATGGCTATATGCAAATCAGTCTGACCCTGTGCCTCATGGGAACAGTCCAGCCCGAACTGCCAAGCCATGCCTTCCCTGGACTGGAAACAAGCTTCCGAGGACCGGTTTCTGGCATTACAGCCGTCTTCAGCCCGGCTTGCTTGAATCCAGTGGCAAAGTGAGCAAGGGACTCACATCTGAGCATACCCTGCCACACTTATGGCGGCCAAAAGCGGTACAAAAGGGGGGTGGTGATGGACGGAGCATGAACCAATCAAACACTCACACCCAGTCAAAAGATCTGGGTTTAATCCATCACCGTTCTTTAGCCCATTCTGCCACCCCAGTTCAGACATGGCTATATGCAAATCAGTCTGACCCTGTGCCTCATGGGAACAGTCCAGCCAGAACTGCCAAGCCATGCCTTCCCTGGACTGGAAACAAGCGTCCGAGGACCGGTTTCTGGCATTACAGCCGTCTTCAGCCCGGCTTGCTTGAATCCAGTGGCAAAGTGAGCAAGGGACTCACGTCTGAGCATACCCTGCCACACTTATGGCGGCCAAAAGCGGTACAAAAGGGGGGTGGTGATGGACGGAGCATCTGAACCAATCAAACACTCACACCCAGTCAAAAGATCTGGGTTTAATCCATCCCCGTTCTTTAGCCCACTCTGCCACCCCAGTTCAGACATGGCTATATGCAAATCAGTCTGACCCTGTGCCTCATGGGAACAGTCCAGCCCGAACTGCCAAGCCATGCCGTCCCTGGACTGGAAACAAGCTTCCGAGGACCGGTTTCTGGCATTACAGCCGTCTTCAGCCCGGCTTGCTTGAATCCAGTGGCAAAGTGAGCAAGGGACTCACGTCTGAGCATGCCCTGTCACACTTATGGCGACCAAAAGCGGTACAAAAGGGGGGTGGTGATGGATGGAGCATCTGAACCAATCAAACACTCACACCCAGTCAAAAGATCTGAGTTTAATCCATCACCGTTCTTTAGCCCACTCTGCCACCCCAGTTCAGACATGGCTATATGCAAATCAGTCTGACCCTCTGCCTCATGGGAACAGTCCAGCCCGAACTGCCAAGCCATGCCTTCCCTGGACGGGAACCAAGCTTCCGAGGACCGGTTTCTGGCATTACAGCCATCTTCAGCCCGGCTTGCTTGAATCCAGTGGCAAAGTGAGCAAGGGACTCACATCTGAGCATACCCTGCCACACTTATGGCGGCCAAAAGCGGTACAAAAGGGGGGTGGTGATGGACGGATCATCTGAACCAATCAAACACTCACACCCAGTCAAAAGATCTGGGTTTAATCCATCACCGTTCTTTAGCCCACTCTGCCACCCCAGTTCAGACATGGCTATATGCAAATCAGTCTGACCCTGTGCCTCATGGGGACAGTCCAGCCCGAACTGCCAAGCCATGCCTTCCCTGGACTGGAAACAAGCTTCCGAGGACTGGTTTCTGGCATTACAGCCGTCTTCAGCCCGGCTTGCTTGAATCCAGTGGCAAAGTGAGCAAGGGACTCACGTCTGGAGAAGTGTGGCTCACTGGTTAGAGGAGGCAGACCTGGAAGCAGAGGTCCGCCCGGGACCAGGGTTCAATTCCCGGCTCGGCGGGGTCTTGAGTCCTAAAATGTCCATGGACTCGACAATTCTCGCTCCGGTGCCTACTCGATTCACGGGTTCACACTCTGCGACTCTGGGCAATAGCTTGCTTAATCTCCACAACGGCCCCTCGCGGCGGGATGCCTGGCTTTCACCTTGCGGATACCCTGCCTGGGTTATCTCACAGGGGAATACCAGGACGGGTTCCCTAAGCAAGCGCTTAGAAACCGCTCGGTGATTTGCGCTATATAAATTCCTGTACATTTACATTTACATTTACATTTACCCTGCCACACTTATGGCGGCCAAAAGCGGTACAAAAGGGGGGTGTGATGGACGGAGCATCTGAACCAATCAAACACTCACACCCAGTCAAAAGATCTGGGTTTAATCCATCACCGTTCTTTAGCCCACTCTGCCACCCCAGTTCAGACATGGCTACATGGCGGTTGTGAGACGGTGGCAGAGTCTCTACGCCGCTCAGCCACTCAAAGCTACCGCAATTGTGCCCCGTGCATGTTATATTTGTGGTGGGTGTTAAACGCGAAGAGCCTGTCTTTTAATATTTGTTTTTAAAATCACATCTGTTGAATCACTAACGATGTTGTTTTTTAATTGAGCACTGTCACTCAGCGACACGCTTTACATTCATACCACGCACATATTGACACTGGGGTGAATAATACCCCATAGCCCTTTCCTTGAGTACAAAGAGGAGGGAAACGATATTTACCGACCTTAGGAAGCCTGTGCTCGTCTTTCCTCCTGACCCGCCCCGTTCCGACGCGGTAACCAGTACCGTTGCGCGGAGGGCGGGCCAGGGAGAGCCAGTCACTTCCTGCCGGGACACTCCACGAGCGGTTAGCGCTCTAGTGCACCTATCTGGAGAGCCTACTTAGGCGGTGCCCTGACCCAGGTGAGCTGCGGTTGTGAGACGGTGGCAGAGTCTCTACGCCGCTCAGCCACTCAAAGCTACCGCAATTGTGCCCTGTGCATGTTATATTTGTGGTGGGTGTTAAACGCGAAGAGCCTGTCTCTTAATATTTGTTTTTAAAATCACATCTGTTGAATCACTAACGATGTTGTTTTTTAATTGAGCACTGTCACTCAGCGACACGCTTTACATTCATACCACGCACATATTGACACTGGGGTGAATAATACCCCATAGCCCTTTCCTTGAGTACAAAGAGGAGGGAAACGATATTTACCGACCTTAGGAAGCCTGTGCTCGTCTTTCCTCCTGACCCGCCCCGTTCCGACGCGGTAACCAGTACCGTTGCACGGAGGGCGGGCCAGGGAGAGCCAGTCACTTCCTGCCGGGACACTCCACGAGCGGTTAGCGCTCTAGTGCACCTATCTGGAGAGCCTACTTAGCCATCGCCCTCTGTGAGCGCGCAGCGATCGCGCGCAGCGTCGCCGAAGCAACGCCGAAGACCAGCCAAAGAGCTGCCCGTCTGCGCCCGTCCGCGACAGGACGAGGCAGACAGAGGTACCGGTGCTATTAGGCGATCCCACGATGACTCCTGACATCGAAGGTAGTAACCTTGTCACTTATGCACCCCAAACCCTCCGACTCTTTCAGCCAAGGGTGAAATGTGATACACGGCTGCAATATAAACAGCTCGAAGGAAGTTTTTCATGCCTTCAATGTCGTTTCCAGTCAGACTTGACTGGAAATAATACTTGCGCTAAAACTACTGTCACTACAACTCCCCCAGAACTTAAATGTTTCCTGTTAAATGTGCGTTCCATGCCTAAGCACCATTTACAGATCTGGGACCTTATTCATGCAGAACAACCTGATCTTTGTTTTTTTACAGAGACCTGGATGAAACCCCATACAACTTCTGCTGTTGTGTTGGGGGTTCCCTCAGGATATAGAATTATGCATGTTGATAGGCCCAAAAAAACTGGTGGTGGCTTAGCGATCATATGTAAGGACACGTTTAAGTTAACCACTTTAGACCAAATATGTAGTCCAATGATGGAAATCATGATTTTTAAAATCACACTGGGTAGTACTTCCTGGAAAGGAGCCCTCCTGTATCGTCCACCCACTCCCAACCCCGACTTTGCCCTGCTCCTTCTGGAAACACTTGCCCCCCATATGAGAGCCAAGGAGGATTTTATCCTCCTTGGAGACTTTAATATACACATGGACACTCCTGAATTGCCGGAATCCATTCATTTAACAACTGACCTATCTCATCTGGGGCTTAAAATAATTAACAACGGTGCCACACACACAGGTGGTCACACCCTGGATCTTATATTCTCCAACTGTACCAAAATACGCTGTTTACCTGCCAAAAAGATCCTTTGGTCAGATCACTTTTTGGTTGAGTTTTATCTGGCTGGACCAATCAAACAACCTCAGAAAGCTCTGCCCCCGCCTACTCTTCGTCGAGAATGGCATAGAATTTCAGCTACCTATTTGCACAATTACTGGGTGCAACCGATTGTTACGGATATAGACACTGCTGAGTCTGTATTATAGAAATTTAATCAGTCCCTGAAATCTGCTATTGACACCATTGCCCCCCTTAAACTACACAAGCAATTCCCCCAGTCCAAACAGGAGAAATGGTATACAGCTGATCTTAGGAAAGAAAAGCAAAAATGCAGACGCTTAGAAAAAAAGTGGAGAACATCCAAAAATGAAGAAGCAAGGAAAGCATTTCACGAGGCTCAGTCAGTATATTATAAAAATATAAAATTAGCCAGGAAAGTCCACTTCTCTACTCAACTGGAGGAGGCAGGGAACTGTCCGCGTGAATTGTTTAAAATTTTACGCAATTTTATTAAACCCACAGCCACTGAAAGCACCGATGATGCTTCTCAACTTCTCTGTGACGAAATTTCTGAGTTCTTCGAGGATAAAATAAATTTGATCTATGACAAAATTTTAACCTCTAAAGGTGGGGGTATTTCATCTATTCCCGAAGCTAAATCCGGCACACAGGCTTCAAACTCCCTGTGTGTCATTCCTCCCGTCACAGATCAAAATTTGGCAACCCTCATTGGCCATATGAAAACAGGCTCTCCCAGCGACCTTCTTCCTGCTAAAATGATGCCCCCTTTGATTTCCATCTTAGGCCCCTCGATCCAGGCAGTTATCAACACCTCCCTGGCCAAAGGCCAAGTCCCCATGGAATGGAAGACTGCGGTAGTAAACCCAATCCGGAAGAAGGCCACCCTACCCTGGACGGATCTATCTAACCTCCGACCTATCTCTCTCTTGCCTTACATCGGCAAATTAACAGAGAAGCACGTGAACACCCACCTCTCCAACTATATCGAGACAGCGGATGGCCTAGATCCCTCACAATCTGGTTTTAGGCCCAACCATAGCACCGAATCTGCCCTACTGGCTGTCACCAATAACATCAGGATGACGCTCGATAGTGGAGGGTCTATGATTCTGGTGCTATTGGACTTATCGGCTGCCTTCGATACGGTGTCTCACGATTTGCTTCTCCGCCGTTTGAGAGAGATAGGATTGGGAGGCATGGCCCTGTCCTGGATGGAGAGTTTCCTCTCCGGCCGCTCTCAAGAAGTCAGATTGGGCCCCCATAAATCCATCGCCAGGGAGCTCACCAGGGGTGTGCCACAGGGCTCTTGCCTAAGCCCCACACTGTTTAATGTGTACGTGGCCCCCCTGGCTGACTTAGTGAGATCTTTTGGGTTTATACCGGTGTCCTATGCCGATGACACCCAACTTCTGTTCCCTTTTAAGACCTTCTCTCCTGCTTTACAAAGAACTTTTGCAGAAGGTATGAGGGCAGTTTCCAACTGGATGGCCAACAACTGCTTACAGTGCAACGTGGCCAAAACAGAGGTTGTACTCTATGGGGAAGCAGTAACATTGTGGTCTAATGAGTGGTGGCCTCTTGAACTAGGACCTGCCCCTATTCCTAAACAGACCATCAGAAATCTGGGAGTGCTATTTGACCAGTCATTGACCTTCAAAGATCACGTCAACCAGGTTGCGGGTACCTGTTTCGGGGTTATTTCTCTGCTGAGAAGGGTCTTTCCTTTCCTCCCAGATCACCACAGAAAGACCTTGGTCCAGGCTTTGGTCGTTAGTAGATTGGACTACTGTAATGGCCTTCTTTTGTCAGCTAATGAAGGCCATTTTAACAAACTACAGGTGGTCCAGAATACGGCCGCGAGGTTAATTATGAAGGCTCCTTCCAGGACTCCCTCCAGGCCACTACTGTTGGAACTCCACTGGCTGCCAGTGCGACTGCGGACCAAATTTAAAATCTTATGTACAATCCACAAGTGCCTGATCGGGAAAGGCCCGAAATTTCTCTCTACAGCCTTCCTTCCTTATGTTCCTGGTCGCTCACTACGATCGAGCAATCTCCAACTCCTTAAGGTTCCAAAAATTAAAAAAACTCGTCAAGGAGGCAAGTCTTTGGCATACACAGGGCCTGTTCTTTGGAACACCCTCCCCCTCGCATTAAAGCTTAGTACTGACCACCTGTCTTTTCGAAAAGCCCTGAAAACTTACCTTTTTTCCAGCATTTAATCCATTTCACTTCCCTCCACCCTCTAGCACTGCTTGGGTTGAGCTGTCGGTTTCTTTGTATGGCTAAGCGCAGAGATACCCCTTCGGGGGTCTATTCAGGCGCTATATAAGCATATAAACAAAACATAAACAAAAAATCAGTCTGACCCTGTGCCTCATGGGAACAGTCCAGCCCGAACTGCCAAGCCATGCCTTCCCTGGACTGGAAACAAGCTTCCGAAGACCGGTTTCTGGCATTACAGCCGTCTTCAGCCCGGTTTGCTTGAATCCAGTGGCAAAGTGAGCAAGGGACTCACGTCTGAGCATACCCTGCCACACTTATGGCGGCCAAAAGCGGTACAAAAGGGGGGATGGTGATGGACGGAGCATCTGAACCAATCAAACACTCACACCCAGTCAAAAGATCTGGGTTTAATCCATCACCGTTCTTTAGCCCACTCTGCCACCCCAGTTCAGACATGGCTATATGCAAATCAGTCTGACCCTGTGCCTCATGGGAACAGTCCAGCCCGAACTGCCAAGCCATGCCTTCCCTGGACTGGAAACAAGCTTCCGAGGACCGGTTTCTGGCATTACAGCCGTCTTCAGCCCGGCTTGCTTGAATCCAGTGGCAAAGTGAGCAAGGGACTCAAGTCTGAGCATACCCTGCCACACTTATGGCGGCCAAAAGCGGTACAAAAGGGGGGATGGTGATGGACGGAGCATCTGAACCAATCAAACACTCACACCCAGTCAAAAGATCTGGGTTTAATCCATCACCGTTCTTTAGCCCATTCTGCCACCCCAGTTCAGACATGGCTATATGCAAATCAGTCTGACCCTGTGCCTCATGGGAACAGTCCAGCCCGAACTGCCAAGCCATGCCTTCCCTGGACTGGAAACAAGCGACCGAGGACCGGTTTCTGGCATTACAACCGTCTTCAGCCCGGCTTGCTTGAATCCAGTGGCAAAGTGAGCAAGGGACTCACGTCTGAGCATACCCTGCCACACTTATGGCGGCCAAAAGCGGTACAAAAGGGGGGTGGTGATGGACGGAGCATCTGAACCAATCAAACACTCACACCCAGTCAAAAGATCTGGGTTTAATCCATCACCGTTCTTTAGCCCACTCTGCCACCCCAGTTCAGACATGGCTATATGCAAATCAGTCTGACCCTGTGCCTCATGGGAACAGTCCAGCCCGAACTGCCAAGCCATGCCTTCCCTGGACTGGAAACAAGCTTCCGAGGACCGGTTTCTGGCATTACAGCGGTCTTCAGCCCGGCTTGCTTGAATCCAGTGGCAAAGTGAGCAAGGGACTCACGTCTGAGCATGCCCTGCCACACTTATGGCGGCCAAAAGCGGTACAAAAGGGGGGTGGTGATGGACGGAGCATCTGAACCAATCAAACACTCACACCCAGTCAAAAGATCTGGGTTTAATCCATCACCGTTCTTTAGCCCACTCTGCCACCCCAGTTCAGGCATGGCTATATGCAAATCAGTCTGACCCTGTGCCTCATGGGAACAGTCCAGCCCGAACTGCCAAGCCATGCCTTCCCTGGACTGGAAACAAGCTTCCGAGGACCGGTTTCTGGCATTACAGCCATCTTCAGCCCGGCTTGCTTGAATCCAGTGGCAAAGTGAGCAAGGGACTCACATCTGAGCATACCCTGCCACACTTATGGCGGCCAAAAGCGGTACAAAAGGGGGGTGGTGATGGACGCAGCATCTGAACCAATCAAACACTCACACCCAGTCAAAAGATCTGGGTTTAATCCATCACCATTCTTTAGCCCACTGTGCCACCCCAGTTCAGACATGGCTATATGCAAATCAGTCTGACCCTGTGCCTCATGGGAACAGTTCAGCCCGAACTGCCAAGCCATGCCTTCCCTGGACTGGAAACAAGCTTCCGAGGACCAGTTTCTGGCATTACAGCCGTCTTCAGCCCGGCTTGCTTGAATCCAGTGGCAAAGTGAGCAAGGGTCTCACGTCTGAGCATACCCTGCCACACTTATGGCGGTCAAAAGCGGTACAAAAGGGGGGTGGTGATGGACGGAGCATCTGAACCAATCAAACACTCACACCCAGTCAAAAGATCTGGGTTAAATCCATCACCGTTCTTTAGCCCACTCTGCCACCCCAGTTCAGACATGGCTACATGCAAATCAGTCTGACCCTGTGCCTCATGGGAACAGTCCAGCCCGAACTGCCAAGCCATGCTTTCCCTGGACTGGAAATAAGCTTCCGAGGACCGGTTTCTGGCATTACAGCCATCTTCAGCCCGGCTTGCTTGAATCCAGTGGCAAAGTGAGCAAGGGACTCACATCTGAGCATACCCTGCCACACTTATGGCGGCCAAAAGCGGTACAAAAGGGGGGTGGTGATGGACGGAGCATCTGAACCAATCAAACACTCACACCCAGTCAAAAGATCTGGGTTTAATCCATCACCGTTCTTAATCCCACTCTGCCACCCCAGTTCAGACATGGATATATGCAAATCAGTCTGACCCTGTGCCTCATGGGAACAGTCCAGCCCGAACTAACAAGCCATGCCTTCCCTGGACTGGAAACAAGCTTCCGAGGACCGGTTTCTGGTATTACAGCCGTCTTCAGCCCGGCTTGCTTGAATCCAGTGGCAAAGTGAGCAAGGGACTCACGTCTGAGCATACCCTGCCACACTTATGGCGGCCAAAAGCGGTACAAAAGGGGGGTGGTGTTGGACGGAGCATCTGAACCAATCAAACACTCACACCCAGTCAAAAGATCTGGGTTTATTCCATCACCGTTCTTTAGCCCACTCTGCCACCCCAGTTCAGACATGGCTAAATGCAAATCAGTCTGACCCTGTGCCTCATGGGAACAGTCCAGCCCGAACTGCCAAGCCATGCCTTCCCTGGACTGGAAACAAGCTTCCGAGGACCGGTTTCTGGCATTACAGCCGTCTTCCGCCCGACTTGCTTGAATCCAGTGGCAAAGTGAGCAAGGGACTCACGTCTGAGCATACCCTGCCACACTTATGGCGGCCAAAAGCGGTACAAAAGGGGGGTCGTGATGGACGGAGCATCTGAACCAATCAAACACTCACACCCAGTCAAAAGATCAGGGTTTAATCCATCACCGTTCTTTAGCCCACTCTGCCAACCCAGTTCAGACATGGCTATATGCAAATCAGTCTGACCCTGTGCCTCATGGGAACAGTCCAGCCCGAACTGCCAAGCCATGCCTTCCCTGGACTGGAAACAAGCTTCCGAGGACCGGTTTCTGGCATTACAGCCGTCTTCAGCCCGGCTTGCTTGAATCCAGTGGCAAAGTGAGCAAGGGACTCACGTCTGAGCATACCCTGCCACACTTATGGCGGCCAAAAAAGGTACAAAAGGGGGGTGGTGATGGACGGAGCATCTGAACCAATCAAACACTCACACCCAGTCAAAAGATTTGGGTTTAATCCATCACCGTTCTTTAGCCCACTCTGCCACCCCAGTTCCGACATGGCTATATGCAAATCAGTCTGACCCTGTGCCTCATGGGAACAGTCCAGCCCGAACTGCCAAGCAATGCCTTCCCTGGACTGGAAACAAGCTTCCGAGGACCGGTTTCTGGCATTACAGCGGTCTTCAGCCCGGCTTGCTTGAATCCAGTGGCAAAGTGAGCAAGGGACTCACGTCTGAGCATGCCCTGCCACACTTATGGCGGCCAAAAGCGGTACAAAAGGGGGGTGGTGATGGACGGAGCATCTGAACCAATCAAAAACTCACACCCAGTCAAAAGATCTGGGTTTAATCCATCACCGTTCTTTAGCCCACTCTGCCACCCCAGTTCAGGCATGGCTATATGCAAATCAGTCTGACCCTGTGCCTCATGGGAACAGTCCAGCCCGAACTGCCAAGCCATGCCTTCCCTGGACTGGAAACAAGCTTCCGAGGACCGGTTTCTGGCATTACAGCCATCTTCAGCCCGGCTTGCTTGAATCCAGTGGCAAAGTGAGCAAGGGACTCACATCTGAGCATACCCTGCCACACTTATGGCGGCCAAAAGCGGTACAAAAGGGGGGTGGTGATGGACGCAGCATCTGAACCAATCAAACACTCACACCCAGTCAAAAGATCTGGGTTTAATCCATCACCATTCTTTAGCCCACTGTGCCACCCCAGTTCAGACATGGCTATATGCAAATCAGTCTGACCCTGTGCCTCATGGGAACAGTTCAGCCCGAACTGCCAAGCCATGCCTTCCCTGGACTGGAAACAAGCTTCCGAGGACCAGTTTCTGGCATTACAGCCGTCTTCAGACCGGCTTGCTTGAATACAGTGGCAAAGTGAGCAAGGGTCTCACGTCTGAGCATACCCTGCCACACTTATGGCGGTCAAAAGCGGTACAAAAGGGGGGTGGTGATGGACGGAGCATCTGAACCAATCAAACACTCACACCCAGTCAAAAGATCTGGGTTAAATCCATCACCGTTCTTTAGCCCACTCTGCCACCCCAGTTCAGACATGGCTACATGCAAATCAGTCTGACCCTGTGCCTCATGGGAACAGTCCAGCCCGAACTGCCAAGCCATGCTTTCCCTGGACTGGAAATAAGCTTCCGAGGACCGGTTTCTGGCATTACAGCCATCTTCAGCCCGGCTTGCTTGAATCCAGTGGCAAAGTGAGCAAGGGACTCACATCTGAGCATACCCTGCCACACTTATGGCGGCCAAAAGCGGTACAAAAGGGGGGTGGTGATGGACGGAGCATCTGAACCAATCAAACACTCACACCCAGTCAAAAGATCTGGGTTTAATCCATCACCGTTCTTTAGCCCACTCTGCCACCCCACTTCAGACATGGATATATGCAAATCAGTCTGACCCTGTGCCTCATGGGAACAGTCCAGCCCGAACTAACAAGCCATGCCTTCCCTGGACTGGAAACAAGCTTCCGAGGACCGGTTTCTGGTATTACAGCCGTCTTCAGCCCGGCTTGCTTGAATCCAGTGGCAAAGTGAGCAAGGGACTCACGTCTGAGCATACCCTGCCACACTTATGGCGGCCAAAAGCGGTACAAAAGGGGGGTGGTGTTGGACGGAGCATCTGAACCAATCAAACACTCACACCCAGTCAAAAGATCTGGGTTTATTCCATCACCGTTCTTTAGCCCACTCTGCCACCCCAGTTCAGACATGGCTAAATGCAAATCAGTCTGACCCTGTGCCTCATGGGAACAGTCCAGCCCGAACTGCCAAGCCATGCCTTCCCTGGACTGGAAACAAGCTTCCGAGGACCGGTTTCTGGCATTACAGCCGTCTTCCGCCCGACTTGCTTGAATCCAGTGGCAAAGTGAGCAAGGGACTCACGTCTGAGCATACCCTGCCACACTTATGGCGGCCAAAAGCGGTACAAAAGGGGGGTCGTGATGGACGGAGCATCTGAACCAATCAAACACTCACACCCAGTCAAAAGATCAGGGTTTAATCCATCACCGTTCTTTAGCCCACTCTGCCAACCCAGTTCAGACATGGCTATATGCAAATCAGTCTGACCCTGTGCCTCATGGGAACAGTCCAGCCCGAACTGCCAAGCCATGTCTTCCCTGGACTGGAAACAAGCTTCCGAGGACCGGTTTCTGGCATTACAGCCGTCTTCAGCCCGGCTTGCTTGAATCCAGTGGCAAAGTGAGCAAGGGACTCACGTCTGAGCATACCCTGCCACACTTATGGCGGCCAAAAGCGGTACAAAAGGGGGGTGGTGATGGACGGAGCATCTGAACCAATCAAACACTCACACCCAGTCAAAAGATTTGGGTTTAATCCATCACCGTTCTTTAGCCCACTCTGCCACCCCAGTTCCGACATGGCTATATGCAAATCAGTCTGACCCTGTGCCTCATGGGAACAGTCCAGCCCGAACTGCCAAGCAATGCCTTCCCTGGACTGGAAACAAGCTTCCGAGGACCGGTTTCTGGCATTACAGCCGTCTTCAGCCCGGCTTGCTTGAATCCAGTGGCAAAGTGAGCAAGGGACTCACGTCTGAGCATACCCTGCCACACTTATGGCGGCCAAAAGCGGTACAAAAGGGGGGTGGTGATGGACGGAGCATCTGAACCAATCAAACACTCACACCCAGTCAAAAGATCTGGGTTTAATCCATCACCGTTCTTTAGCCCATTCTGCCACCCCAGTTCAGACTTGGCTATATGCAAATCAGTCTGACCCTGTGCCTCATGGGAACAGTCCAGCCCGAACTGCCAAGCCATGCCTTCCCTGGACAGGAAACAAGCGCCCGAGGACCGGTTTCTGGCATTACAGCCGTCTTCAGCCCGGCTTGCTTGAATCCAGTGGCAAAGTGAGCAAGGGACTCACGTCTGAGCATACCCTGCCACACTTATGGCGGCCAAAAAAGGTACAAAAGGGGGGTGGTGATGGACGGAGCATCTGAACCAATCAAACACTCACACCCAGACAAAAGATCTGGGTTTAATCCATCACCGTTCTTTAGCCCACTCTGCCACCCCAGTTCAGACATGGGTATATGCAAATCAGTCTGACCCTGTGTCTCATGGGAACAGTCCAGCCCGAACTGCCAAGCCATGCCTTCCCTGGACTGGAAACAAGCTTCCGAGGACCGGTTTCTGGCATTACAGCCGTCTTCAGCCCGGCTTGCTTGAATCCAGTGGCAAAGTGAGCAAGGGACTCACGTCTGAGCATGCCCTGCCACACTTATGGCGGCCAAAAGCGGTACAAAAGGGGGGTGGTGATGGACAGAGCATCTGAACCAATCAAACATTCACACCCAGTCAAAAGTTCTGGGTTTAATCCATCACCGTTCTTTAGCCCACTCTGCCACCCCAGTTCAGACATGGCTATATGCAAATCAGTCTGACCCTGTGCCTCATGGGAACAGTCCAGCCCGAACTGCCAAGCCATGCCTTCCCTGGACTGGAAACAAGCTTCCGAGGACCGGTTTCTGGCATTACAGCCATCTTCAGCCCGGCTTGCTTGAACCCAGTGGCAAAGTGAGCAAGGGACTCACATCTGAGCATACCCTGCCACACTTATGGCGGCCAAAAGCGGTACAAAAGGGGGGTGGTGATGGACGCAGCATCTGAACCAATCAAACACTCACACCCAGTCAAAAGATCTGGGTTTAATCCATCACCATTCTTTAGCCCACTGTGCCACCCCAGTTCAGACATGGCTATATGCAAATCAGTCTGACCCTGTGCCTCATGGGAACAGTTCAGCCCGAACTGCCAAGCCATGCCTTCCCTGGACTGGAAACAAGCTTCCGAGGACCAGTTTCTGGCATTACAGCCGTCTTCAGCCCGGCTTGCTTGAATCCAGTGGCAAAGTGAGCAAGGGTCTCACGTCTGAGCATACCCTGCCACACTTATGGCGGCCAAAAGCGGTACAAAAGGGGGGTGGTGATGGACGGAGCATCTGAACCAATCAAACACTCACACCCAGTCAAAAGATCTGGGTTTCATCAATCACCGTTCTTTAGCCCACTCTGCCACCCCAGTTCAGACATGGCTATATGCAAATCAGTCTGACCGTGTGCCTCATGGGAACAGTCCAGCCCGAACTGCCAAGCCATACCTTCCCTGGACTGGAAACAAGCTTCCGAGGACCGGTTTCTGGCATTACAGCCGTCTTCAGCCCGGCTTGCTTGAATCCAGTGGCAAAGTGAGCAAGGGACTCACGTCTGATCATACCCTGCCACACTTATGGCGGTCAAAAGCGGTACAAAAGGGGGGTGGTGATGGACGGAGCATCTGAACCAATCAAACACTCACACCCAGTCAAAAGATCTGGGTTAAATCCATCACCGTTCTTTAGCCCACTCTGCCGCCCCAGTTCAGACATGGCTACATGCAAATCAGTCTGACCCTGTGCCTCATGGGAACAGTCCAGCCCGAACTGCCAAGCCATGCTTTCTCTGGACTGGAAATAAGCTTCCGAGGACCGGTTTCTGGCATTACAGCCATCTTCAGCCCGGCTTGCTTGAATCCAGTGGCAAAGTGAGCAAGGGACTCACATCTGAGCATACCCTGCCACACTTATGGCGGCCAAAAGCGGTACAAAAGGGGGGTGGTGATGGACGGAGCATCTGAACCAATCAAACACTCACACCCAGTCAAAAGATCTGGGTTTAATCCATCACCGTTCTTTAGCCCACTCTGCCACCCCAGTTCAGACATGGATATATGCAAATCAGTCTGACCCTGTGCCTCATGGGAACAGTCCAGCCCGAACTAACAAGCCATGCCTTCCCTGGACTGGAAACAAGCTTCCGAGGACCGGTTTCTGGTATTACAGCCGTCTTCAGCCCGGCTTGCTTGAATCCAGTGGCAAAGTGAGCAAGGGACTCACGTCTGAGCATACCCTGCCACACTTATGGCGGCCAAAAGCGGTACAAAAGGGGGGTGGTGATGGACGGAGCATCTGAACCAATCAAACACTCACACCCAGTCAAAAGATCTGGGTTTATTCCATCACCGTTCTTTAGCCCACTCTGCCACCCCAGTTCAGACATGGCTAAATGCAAATCAGTCTGACCCTGTGCCTCATGGGAACAGTCCAGCCCGAACTGCCAAGCCATGCCTTCCCTGGACTGGAAACAAGCTTCCGAGGACCGGTTTCTGGCATTACAGCCGTCTTCCGCCCGACTTGCTTGAATCCAGTGGCAAAGTGAGCAAGGGACTCATGTCTGAGCATACCCTGCCACACTTATGGCGGCCAAAAGCGGTACAAAAGGGGGGTCGTGATGGACGGAGCATCTGAACCAATCAAACACTCACACCCAGTCAAAAGATCAGGGTTTAATCCATCACCGTTCTTTAGCCCACTCTGCCAACCCAGTTCAGACATGGCTATATGCAAATCAGTCTGACCCTGTGCCTCATGGGAACAGTCCAGCCCGAACTGCCAAGCCATGCCTTCCCTGGACTGGAAACAAGCTTCCGAGGACCGGTTTCTGGCATTACAGCCGTCTTCAGCCCGGCTTGCTTGAATCCAGTGGCAAAGTGAGCAAGGGACTCACGTCTGAGCATACCCTGCCACACTTATGGCGGCCAAAAGCGGTACAAAAGGGGGGTGGTGATGGACGGAGCATCTGAACCAATCAAACACTCACACCCAGTCAAAAGATTTGGGTTTAATCCATCACCGTTCTTTAGCCCACTCTGCCACCCCAGTTCCGACATGGCTATATGCAAATCAGTCTGACCCTGTGCCTCATGGGAACAGTCCAGCCCGAACTGCCAAGCCATGCCTTCCCTGGACTGGAAACAAGCTTCCGAGGACCGGTTTCTGGCATTACAGCTGTCTTCAGCCCGGCTTGCTTGAATCCAGTGGCAAAGTGAGCAAGGGACTCACGTCTGAGCATACCCTGCCACACTTATGGCGGCCAAAAGCGGTACAAAAGGGGGGTGGTGATGGACGGAGCATCTAAACCAATCAAACACTCACACCCAGTCAAAAGATCTGGGTTTAATCCATCACCGTTCTTTAGCCCATTCTGCCACCCCAGTTCAGACTTGGCTATATGCAAATCAGTCTGACCCTGTGCCTCATGGGAACAGTCCAGCCCGAACTGCCAAGCCATGCCTTCCCTGGACTGGAAACAAGCGTCCGAGGACCGGTTTCTGGCATTACAGCCGTCTTCAGCCCGGCTTGCTTGAATCCAGTGGCAAAGTGAGCAAGGGACTCACGTCTGAGCATACCCTGCCACACTTATGGCGGCCAAAAAAGGTAAAAAAGGGGGGTGGTGATGGACGGAGCATCTGAACCAATCAAACACTCACACCCAGACAAAAGATCTGGGTTTAATCCATCACCGTTCTTTAGCCCACTCTGCCACCCCAGTTCAGACATGGGTATATGCAAATCAGTCTGACCCTGTGTCTCATGGGAACAGTCCAGCCCGAACTGCCAAGCCATGCCTTCCCTGGACTGGAAACAAGCTTCCGAGGACCGGTTTCTGGCTTTACAGCCGTCTTCAGCCCGGCTTGCTTGAATCCAGTGGCAAAGTGAGCAAGGGACTCACGTCTGAGCATGCCCTGCCACACTTATGGCGGCCAAAAGCGGTACAAAAGGGGGGTGGTGATGGACAGAGCATCTGAACCAATCAAACATTCACACCCAGTCAAAAGATCTGGGTTTAATCCATCACCGTTCTTTAGCCCACTCTGCCACCCCAGTTCAGACATGGCTATATGCAAATCAGTCTGACCCTGTGCCTCATGGGAACAGTCCAGCCCGAACTGCCAAGCCATGCCTTCCCTGGACTGGAAACAAGCTTCCGAGGACCGGTTTCTGGCATTACAGCCGTCTTCAGCCCGGCTTGCTTGAATCCAGTGGCAAAGTGAGCAAGGGACTCACGTCTGAGCATACCCTGCCACGCTTATGGCGGCCAAAAGCGGTACAAAAGGGGGGTGGTGATGGACGGAGCATGAACCAATCAAACACTCACACCCAGTCAAAAGATCTGGGTTTAATCCATCACCGTTCTTTAGCCCATTCTGCCACCCCAGTTCAGACATGGCTATATGCAAATCAGTCTGACCCTGTGCCTCATGGGAACAGTCCAGCCCGAACTAACAAGCCATGCCTTCCCTGGACTGGAAACAAGCTTCCGAGGACCGGTTTCTGGTATTACAGCCGTCTTCAGCCCGGCTTGCTTGAATCCAGTGGCAAAGTGAGCAAGGGACTCACGTCTGAGCATACCCTGACACACTTATGGCGGCCAAAAGCGGTACAAAAGGGGGGTGGTGATGGACGGAGCATCTGAACCAATCAAACACTCACACCCAGTCAAAAGATCTGGGTTTAATCCATCACCGTTCTTTAGCCCACTCTGCCACCCCAGTTCAGACATGGCTATATGCAAATCAGTCTGACCCTGTGCCTCATGGGAACAGTCCAGCCCGAACTGCCAAGCCATGCCTTCCCTGGACTGGAAACAAGCTTCCGAGGACCGGTTTCTGGCATTACAGCCGTCTTCAGCCCGGCTTGCTTGAATCCAGTGGCAAAGTGAGCAAGGGACTCACGTCTGAGCATGCCCTGCCACACTTATGGCGGCCAAAAGCGGTACAAAAGGGGGGTGGTGATGGACAGAGCATCTGAACCAATCAAACATTCACACCCAGTCAAAAGATCTGGGTTTAATCCATCACCGTTCTTTAGCCCACTCTGCCACCCCAGTTCAGACATGGCTATATGCAAATCAGTCTGACCCTGTGCCTCATGGGAACAGTCCAGCCCGAACTGCCAAGCCATGCCTTCCCTGGACTGGAAACAAGCTTCCGAGGACCGGTTTCTGGCATTACAGCCGTCTTCAGCCCGGCTTGCTTGAATCCAGTGGCAAAGTGAGCAAGGGACTCACGTCTGAGCATACCCTGCCACACTTATGGCGGCCAAAAGCGGTACAAAAGGGGGGTGGTGATGGACGGAGCATGAACCAATCAAACACTCACACCCAGTCAAAAGATCTGGGTTTAATCCATCACCGTTCTTTAGCCCATTCTGCCACCCCAGTTCAGACATGGCTATATGCAAATCAGTCTGACCCTGTGCCTCATGGGAACAGTCCAGCCAGAACTGCCAAGCCATGCCTTCCCTGGACTGGAAACAAGCGTCCGAGGACCGGTTTCTGGCATTACAGCCGTCTTCAGCCCGGCTTGCTTGAATCCAGTGGCAAAGTGAGCAAGGGACTCACGTCTGAGCATACCCTGACACACTTATGGCGGCCAAAAGCGGTACAAAAGGGGGGTGGTGATGGACGGAGCATCTGAACCAATCAAACCCTCACACCCAGTCAAAAGATCTGGGTTTAATCCATCACCGTTCTTTAGCCCACTCTGCCACCCCAGTTCAGACATGGCTATATGCAAATCAGTCTGACCCTGTGCCTCATGGGAACAGTCCAGCCCGAACTGCCAAGCCATGCCTTCCCTGGACTGGAAACAAGCTTCCGAGGACCGGTTTCTGGCATTACAGCCGTCTTCAGCCCGACTTGCTTGAATCCAGTGGCAAAGTGAGCAAGGGACTCACGTCTGAGCATACCCTGCCACACTTATGGCGGCCAAAAGCGGTACAAAAGGGGGGTGGTGATGGACGGAGCATCTGAACCAATCAAACACTCACACCCAGTCAAAAGATCAGGGTTTAATCCATCACCGTTCTTTAGCCCACTCTGCCACCCCAGTTCAGACATGGCTATATGCAAATCAGTCTGACCCTGTGCCTCATGGGAACAGTCCAGCCCGAACTGCCAAGCCATGCCTTCCCTGGACTGGAAACAAGCTTCCGAGGACCGGTTTCTGGCATTACAGCCGTCTTCAGCCCGGCTTGCTTGAATCCAGTGACAAAGTGAGCAAGGGACTCACGTTTGAACATACCCTGCCACACTTATGGCGGCCAAAAGTGGTACGAAAGTGGGGTGGTGATGGACGGAGCATCTGAACCAATCAAACACTCACACCCAGTCAAAAGATCTGGGTTTAATCCATCACCGTTCTTTAGCCCACTCTGCCAACCCAGTTCAGACATGGCTATATGCAAATCAGTCTGACCCTGTGCCTCATGGGAACAGTCCAGCCCGAACTGCCAAGCCATGCCTTCCCTGGACTGGAAACAAGCTTCCGAGGACCGGTTTCTGGCATTACAGCCATCTTCAGCCCGGCTTGCTTGAATCCTGTGGCAAAGTGAGCAAGGGACTCACGTCTGAGCATACCCTGCCACACTTATGGCGGCCAAAAGCGGTACAAAAGGGGGGTGGTGATGGACGGAGCATCTGAACCAATCAAACACTCACACCCAGTCAAAAGATCTGGGTTTAATCCATCACCGTTCTTTAGCCCATTCTGCCACCCCAGTTCAGACATGTCTATATGCAAATCAGTCTGACCCTGTGCCTCATGGGAACACTCCAGCCCGAACTGCCAAGCCATGCCTTCCCTGGACTGGAAACAAGCGACCGAGGACCGGTTTCTGGCATTACAACCGTCTTCAGCCCGGCTTGCTTGAATCCAGTGGCAAAGTGAGCAAGGGACTCACGTCTGAGCATACCCTGCCACACTTATGGCGGCCAAAAGCGGTACAAAAGGGGGGTGGTGATGGACGGAGCATCTGAACCAATCAAACACTCACACCCAGTCAAAAGATCTGGGTTTAATCCATCACCGTTCTTTAGCCCACTCTGCCACCCCAGTTCAGACATGGCTATATGCAAACAGTCTGACCCTGTGCCTCATGGGAACAGTCCAGCCCGAACTGCCAAGCCATGCCTTCCCTGGACTGGAAACAAGCTTCCGAGGACCGGTTTCTGGCATTACAGCGGTCTTCAGCCCGGCTTGCTTGAATCCAGTGGCAAAGTGAGCAAGGGACTCACATCCGAGCATACCCTGCCACACTTATGGCGGCCAAAAGCGGTACAAAAGGGGGGTGGTGATGGACGGAGCATCTGAACCAATCAAACACTCACACCCAGTCAAAATATCTGGGTTTATTCCATCACCGTTCTTTAGCCCACTCTGCCACCCCAGTTCAGACATGGCTAAATGCAAATCAGTCTGACCCTGTGCCTCATGGGAACAGTCCAGCCCGAACTGCCAAGCCATGCCTTCCCTGGACTGGAAACAAGCTTCCGAGGACCAGTTTCTGGCATTACAGCCGTCTTCCGCCCGACTTGCTTGAATCCAGTGGCAAAGTGAGCAAGGGACTCACGTCTGAGCATACCCTGCCACACTTATGGCGGCCAAAAGCGGTACAAAAGGGGGGTGGTGATGGACGGAGCATCTGAACCAATCAAACACTCACACCCAGTCAAAAGATCAGGGTTTAATCCATCACCGTTCTTTAGCCCACTCTGCCAACCCAGTTCAGACATGGCTATATGCAAATCAGTCTGACCCTGTGCCTCATGGGAACAGTCCAGCCCGAACTGCCAAGCCATGCCTTCCCTGGACTGGAAACAAGCTTCCGAGGACCGGTTTCTGGCATTACAGCCGTCTTTAGCCCGGCTTGCTTGAATCCAGTGGCAAAGTGAGCAAGGGACTCACGTCTGAGCATACCCTGCCACACTTATGGCGGCCAAAAAAGGTACAAAAGGGGGGTGGTGATGGACGGAGCATCTGAACCAATCAAACACTCACACCCAGACAAAAGATCTGGGTTTAATCCATCACCGTTCTTTAGCCCACTCTGCCACCCCAGTTCAGACATGGGTATATGCAAATCAGTCTGACCCTGTGTCTCATGGGAACAGTCCAGCCCGAACTGCCAAGCCATGCCTTCCCTGGACTGGAAACAAGCTTCCGAGGACCGGTTTCTGGCATTACAGCCGTCTTCAGCCCGGCTTGCTTGAATCCAGTGGCAAAGTGAGCAAGGGACTCACGTCTGAGCATGCCCTGCCACACTTATGGCGGCCAAAAGCGGTACAAAAGGGGGGTGGTGATGGACAGAGCATCTGAACCAATCAAACATTCACACCCAGTCAAAAGATCTGGGTTTAATCCATCACCGTTCTTTAGCCCACTCTGCCACCCCAGTTCAGACATGGCTATATGCAAATCAGTCTGACCCTGTGCCTCATGGGAACAGTCCAGCCCGAACTGCCAAGCCATGCCTTCCCTGGACTGGAAACAAGCTTCCGAGGACCGGTTTCTGGCATTACAGCCATCTTCAGCCCGGCTTGCTTGAATCCAGTGGCAAAGTGAGCAAGGGACTCACATCTGAGCATACCCTGCCACACTTATGGCGGCCAAAAGCGGTACAAAAGGGGGGTGGTGATGGACGCAGCATCTGAACCAATCAAACACTCACACCCAGTCAAAAGATCTGGGTTTAATCCATCACCATTCTTTAGCCCACTGTGCCACCCCAGTTCAGACATGGCTATATGCAAATCAGTCTGACCCTGTGCCTCATGGGAACAGTTCAGCCCGAACTGCCAAGCCATGCCTTCCCTGGACTGGAAACAAGCTTCCGAGGACCAGTTTCTGGCATTACAGCCGTCTTCAGCCCGGCTTGCTTGAATCCAGTGGCAAAGTGAGCAAGGGTCTCACGTCTGAGCATACCCTGCCACACTTATGGCGGCCAAAAGCGGTACAAAAGGGGGGTGGTGATGGACGGAGCATCTGAACCAATCAAACACTCACACCCAGTCAAAAGATCTGGGTTTCATCAATCACCGTTCTTTAGCCCACTCTGCCACCCCAGTTCAGACATGGCTATATGCAAATCAGTCTGACCGTGTGCCTCATGGGAACAGTCCAGCCCGAACTGCCAAGCCATACCTTCCCTGGACTGGAAACAAGCTTCCGAGGACCGGTTTCTGGCATTACAGCCGTCTTCAGCCCGGCTTGCTTGAATCCAGTGGCAAAGTGAGCAAGGGACTCACGTCTGAGCATACCCTGCCACACTTATGGCGGTCAAAAGCGGTACAAAAGGGGGGTGGTGATGGACGGAGCATCTGAACCAATCAAACACTCACACCCAGTCAAAAGATCTGGGTTAAATCCATCACCGTTCTTTAGCCCACTCTGCCACCCCAGTTCAGACATGGCTACATGCAAATCAGTCTGACCCTGTGCCTCATGGGAACAGTCCAGCCCGAACTGCCAAGCCATGCTTTCTCTGGACTGGAAATAAGCTTCCGAGGACCGGTTTCTGGCATTACAGCCATCTTCAGCCCGGCTTGCTTGAATCCAGTGGCAAAGTGAGCAAGGGACTCACATCTGAGCATACCCTGCCACACTTATGGCGGCCAAAAGCGGTACAAAAGGGGGGTGGTGATGGACGGAGCATCTGAACCAATCAAACACTCACACCCAGTCAAAAGATCTGGGTTTAATCCATCACCGTTCTTTAGCCCACTCTGCCACCCCAGTTCAGACATGGATATATGCAAATCAGTCTGACCCTGTGCCTCATGGGAACAGTCCAGCCCGAACTAACAAGCCATGCCTTCCCTGGACTGGAAACAAGCTTCCGAGGACCGGTTTCTGGTATTACAGCCGTCTTCAGCCCGGCTTGCTTGAATCCAGTGGCAAAGTGAGCAAGGGACTCACGTCTGAGCATACCCTGCCACACTTATGGCGGCCAAAAGCGGTACAAAAGGGGGGTGGTGATGGACGGAGCATCTGAACCAATCAAACACTCACACCCAGTCAAAAGATCTGGGTTTATTCCATCACCGTTCTTTAGCCCATTCTGCCACCCCAGTTTAGACATGGCTATATGCAAATCAGTCTGACCCTGTGCCTCATGGGAACACTCCAGCCCGAACTGCCAAGCCATGCCTTCCCTGGACTGGAAACAAGCTTCCGAGGACCGGTTTCTGGCATTACAACCGTCTTCAGCCCGGCTTGCTTGAATCCAGTGGCAAAGTGAGCAAGGGACTCACGTCTGAGCATACCCTGCCACACTTATGGCGGCCAAAAGCGGTACAAAAGGGGGGTCGTGATGGACGGAGCATCTGAACCAATCAAACACTCACACCCAGTCAAAAGATCAGGGTTTAATCCATCACCGTTCTTTAGCCCACTCTGCCACCCCAGTTCAGACATGGCTATATGCAAATCAGTCTGACCCTGTGCCTCATGGGAACAGTCCAGCCCGAACTGCCAAGCCATGCCTTCCCTGGACTGGAAACAAGCTTCCGAGGACCGGTTTCTGGCATTACAGCCGTCTTCAGCCCGGCTTGCTTGAATCCAGTGGCAAAGTGAGCAAGGGACTCACGTCTGAGCATACCCTGCCACACTTATGGCGGCCAAAAGCGGTACAAAAGGGGGGTGGTGATGGACGGAGCATCTGAACCAATCAAACACTCACACCCAGTCAAAAGATTTGGGTTTAATCCATCACCGTTCTTTAGCCCACTCTGCCACCCCAGTTCAGACATGGCTATATGCAAATCAGTCTGACCCTGTGCCTCATGGGAACAGTCCAGCCCGAACTGCCAAGCCATGCCTTCCCTGGACTGGAAACAAGCTTCCGAGGACCGGTTTCTGGCATTACAGCCGTCTTCCGCCCGACTTGCTTGAATCCAGTGGCAAAGTGAGCAAGGGACTCACGTCTGAGCATACCCTGCCACACTTATGGCGGCCAAAAGTGGTACAAAAGGGGGGTGGTGATGGACGGAGCATCTGAACCAATCAAACACTCACACCCAGTCAAAAGATCTGGGTTTAATCCATCACCGTTCTTTAGCCCATTCTGCCACCCCAGTTCAGACTTGGCTATATGCAAATCAGTCTGACCCTGTGCCTCATGGGAACAGTCCAGCCCGAACTGCCAAGCCATGCCTTCCCTGGACTGGAAACAAGCGTCCGAGGACCGGTTTCTGGCATTACAGCCGTCTTCAGCCCGGCTTGCTTGAATCCAGTGGCAAAGTGAGCAAGGGACTCACGTCTGAGCATACCCTGCCACACTTATGGCGGCCAAAAAAGGTAAAAAAGGGGGGTGGTGATGGACGGAGCATCTGAACCAATCAAACACTCACACCCAGACAAAAGATCTGGGTTTAATCCATCACCGTTCTTTAGCCCACTCTGCCACCCCAGTTCAGACATGGGTATATGCAAATCAGTCTGACCCTGTGCCTCATTGGAACAGTCCAGCCCGAACTGCCAAGCCATGCCTTCCCTGGACTGGAAACAAGCTTCCGAGGACCGGTTTCTGGCATTACAGCCGTCTTCAGCCCGGCTTGCTTGAATCCAGTGGCAAAGTGAGCAAGGGACTCACGTCTGAGCATACCCTGCCACACTTATGGCGGCCAAAAGCGGTACAAAAGGGGGGTGGTGATGGACAGAGCATCTGAACCAATCAAACACTCACACCCAGTCAAAAGATCTGGGTTTAATCCATCACCGTTCTTTAGCCCATTCTGCCACCCCAGTTCAGACTTGGCTATATGCAAATCAGTCTGACCCTGTGCCTCATGGGAACAGTCCAGCCCGAACTGCCAAGCCATGCCTTCCCTGGACTGGAAACAAGCGTCCGAGGACCGGTTTCTGGCATTACAGCCGTCTTCAGCCCGGCTTGCTTGAATCCAGTGGCAAAGTGAGCAAGGGACTCATGTCTGAGCATACCCTGCCACACTTATGGCGGCCAAAAAAGGTACAAAAGGGGGGTGGTGATGGACGGAGCATCTGAACCAATCAAACACTCACACCCAGTCAAAAGATCTGGGTTTAATCCATCACCGTTCTTTAGCCCACTCTGCCACCCCAGTTCAGACATGGGTATATGCAAATCAGTCTGACCCTGTGTCTCATGGGAACAGTCCAGCCCGAACTGCCAAGCCATGCCTTCCCTGGACAGGAAACAAGCTTCCGAGGACCGGTTTCTGGCATTACAGCCGTCTTCAGCCCGGCTTGCTTGAATCCAGTGACAAAGTGAGCAAGGGACTCACGTCTGAGCATGCCCTGCCACACTTATGGCGGCCAAAAGCGGTACAAAAGGGGGGTGGTGATGGACAGAGCATCTGAACCAATCAAACATTCACACCCAGTCAAAAGATCTGGGTTTAATCCATCACCGTTCTTTAGCCCACTCTGCCACCCCAGTTCAGACATGGCTATATGCAAAACAGTCTGACCCTGTGCCTCATGGGAACAGTCCAGCCCGAACTGACAAGCCATGCCTTCCCTGGACTGGAAACAAGCTTCCGAGGACCGGTTTCTGGCATTACAGCCGTCTTCAGCCCGGCTTGCTTGAATCCAGTGGCAAAGTGAGCAAGGGACTCACGTCTGAGCATGCCCTGCCACACTTATGGCGGCCAAAAGCGGTACAAAAGGGGGGTGGTGATGGACGGAGCATGAACCAATCAAACACTCACACCCAGTCAAAAGATCTGGGTTTAATCCATCACCGTTCTTTAGCCCATTCTGCCACCCCAGTTCAGACATGGCTATATGCAAATCAGTCTGACCCTGTGCCTCATGGGAACAGTCCAGCCAGAACTGCCAAGCCATGCCTTCCCTGGACTGGAAACAAGCGTCCGAGGACCGGTTTCTGGCATTACAGCCGTCTTCAGCCCGGCTTGCTTGAATCCAGTGGCAAAGTGAGCAAGGGACTCACGTCTGAGCATACCCTGCCACACTTATGGCGGCCAAAAGCGGTACAAAAGGGGGGTGGTGATGGACGGAGCATCTGAACCAATCAAACACTCACACCCAGTCAAAAGATCTGGGTTTAATCCATCACCGTTCTTTAGCCCACTCTGCCACCCCAGTTCAGACATGGCTATATGCAAATCAGTCTGACCCTGTGCCTCATGGGAACAGTCCAGCCCGAACTGCCAAGCCATGCCTTCCCTGGACTGGAAACAAGCTTCCGAGGACCGGTTTCTGGCATTACAGCCGTCTTCAGCCCGACTTGCTTGAATACAGTGGCAAAGTGAGCAAGGGACTCACGTCTGAGCATACCCTGCCACACTTATGGCGGCCAAAAGCGGTACAAAAGGGGGGTGGTGATGGACGGAGCATCTGAACCAATCAAACACTCACACCCAGTCAAAAGATCAGGGTTTAATCCATCACCGTTCTTTAGCCCACTCTGCCACCCCAGTTCAGACATGGCTATATGCAAATCAGTCTGACCCTGTGCCTCATGGGAACAGTCCAGCCCGAACTGCCAAGCCATGCATTCCCTGGACTGGAAACAAGCTTCCGAGGACCAGTTTCTGGCATTACAGCCGTCTTCAGCCCGGCTTGCTTGAATCCAGTGACAAAGTGAGCAAGGGACTCACGTTTGAACATACCCTGCCACACTTATGGCAGCCAAAAGTGGTACGAAAGTGGGGTGGTGATGGACGGAGCATCTGAACCAATCAAACACTCACACCCAGTCAAAAGATCTGGGTTTAATCCATCACCGTTCTTTAGCCCACTCTGCCAACCCAGTTCAGACATGGCTATATGCAAATCAGTCTGACCCTGTGCCTCATGGGAACAGTCCAGCCCGAACTGCCAAGCCATGCCTTCCCTGGACTGGAAACAAGCTTCCGAGGACCGGTTTCTGGCATTACAGCCGTCTTCAGCCCGGCTTGCTTGAATCCTGTGGCAAAGTGAGCAAGGGACTCACGTCTGAGCATACCCTGCCACACTTATGGCGGCCAAAAGCGGTACAAAAGGGGGGTGGTGATGGACGGAGCATCTGAACCAATCAAACACTCACACCCAGTCAAAAGATCTGGGTTTAATCCATCACCGTTCTTTAGCCCATTCTGCCACCCCAGTTCAGACATGGCTATATGCAAATCAGTCTGACCCTGTGCCTCATGGGAACACTCCAGCCCGAACTGCCAAGCGATGCCTTCCCTGGACTGGAAACAAGCGACCGAGGACCGGTTTCTGGCATTACAACCGTCTTCAGCCCGGCTTGCTTGAATCCAGTGGCAAAGTGAGCAAGGGACTCACGTCTGAGCATACCCTGCCACACTTATGGCGGCCAAAAGCGGTACAAAAGGGGGGTGGTGATGGACGGAGCATCTGAACCAATCAAACACTCACACCCAGTCAAAAGATCTGGGTTTAATCCATCACCGTTCTTTAGCCCACTCTGCCACCCCAGTTCAGACATGGCTATATGCAAATCAGTCTGACCCTGTGCCTCATGGGAACAGTCCAGCCCGAACTGCCAAGCCATGCCTTCCCTGGACTGGAAACAAGCTTCCGAGGACCGGTTTCTGGCATTACAGCCGTCTTCAGCCCGACTTGCTTGAATCCAGTGGCAAAGTGAGCAAGGGACTCACGTCTGAGCATACCCTGCCACACTTATGGTGGCCAAAAGCGGTACAAAAGGGGGGTGGTGATGGACGGAGCATCTGAACCAATCAAACACTCACACCCAGTCAAAAGATCAGGGTTTAATCCATCACCGTTCTTTAGCCCACTCTGCCACCCCAGTTCAGACATGGCTATATGCAAATCAGTCTGACCCTGTGCCTCATGGGAACAGTCCAGCCCGAACTGCCAAGCCATGCATTCCCTGGACTGGAAACAAGCTTCCGAGGACCGGTTTCTGGCATTACAGCCGTCTTCAGCCCGGCTTGCTTGAATCCAGTGACAAAGTGAGCAAGGGACTCACGTTTGAACATACCCTGCCACACTTATGGCAGCCAAAAGTGGTACGAAAGTGGGGTGGTGATGGACGGAGCATCTGAACCAATCAAACACTCACACCCAGTCAAAAGATCTGGGTTTAATCCATCACCGTTCTTTAGCCCACTCTGCCAACCCAGTTCAGACATGGCTATATGCAAATCAGTCTGACCCTGTGCCTCATGGGAACAGTCCAGCCCGAACTGCCAAGCCATGCCTTCCCTGGACTGGAAACAAGCTTCCGAGGACCGGTTTCTGGCATTACAGCCGTCTTCAGCCCGGCTTGCTTGAATCCTGTGGCAAAGTGAGCAAGGGACTCACGTCTGAGCATACCCTGCCACACTTATGGCGGCCAAAAGCGGTACAAAAGGGGGGTGGTGATGGACGGAGCATCTGAACCAATCAAACACTCACACCCAGTCAAAAGATCTGGGTTTAATCCATCACCGTTCTTTAGCCCATTCTGCCACCCCAGTTCAGACATGGCTATATGCAAATCAGTCTGACCCTGTGCCTCATGGGAACACTCCAGCCCGAACTGCCAAGCGATGCCTTCCCTGGACTGGAAACAAGCGACCGAGGACCGGTTTCTGGCATTACAACCGTCTTCAGCCCGGCTTGCTTGAATCCAGTGGCAAAGTGAGCAAGGGACTCACGTCTGAGCATGCCCTGCCACACTTATGGCGGCCAAAAGCGGTACAAAAGGGGGGTGGTGATGGACGGAGCATCTGAACCAATCAAACACTCACACCCAGTCAAAAGATCTGGGTTTAATCCATCACCGTTCCTTAGCCCACTCTGCCACCCCAGTTCAGACATGGCTATATGCAAACAGTCTGACCCTGTGCCTCATGGGAACAGTCCAGCCCGAACTGCCAAGCCATGCCTTCCCTGGACTGGAAACAAGCTTCCGAGGACCGGTTTCTGGCATTACAGCGGTCTTCAGCCCGGCTTGCTTGAATCCAGTGGCAAAGTGAGCAAGGGACTCACATCTGAGCATACCCTGCCACACTTATGGCGGCCAAAAGCGGTACAAAAGGGGGGTGGTGATGGACGCAGCATCTGAACCAATCAAACACTCACACCCAGTCAAAAGATCTGGGTTTAATCCATCACCATTCTTTAGCCCACTCTGCCACCCCAGTTCAGACATGGCTATATGCAAATCAGTCTGACCCTGTGCCTCATGGGAACAGTTCAGCCCGAACTGCCAAGCCATGCCTTCCCTGGACTGGAAACAAGCTTCCGAGGACCAGTTTCTGGCATTACAGCCGTCTTCAGCCCGGCTTGCTTGAATCCAGTGGCAAAGTGAGCAAGGGTCTCACGTCTGAGCATACCCTGCCACACTTATGGCGGCCAAAAGCGGTACAAAAGGGGGGTGGTGATGGACGGAGCATCTGAACCAATCAAACACTCACACCAAGTCAAAAGATCTGGGTTTAATCAATCACCGTTCTTTAGCCCACTCTGCCACCCCAGTTCAGACATGGCTATATGCAAATCAGTCTGACCGTGTGCCTCATGGGAACAGTCCAGCCCGAACTGCCAAGCCATACCTTCCCTGGACTGGAAACAAGCTTCCGAGGACCGGTTTCTGGCATTACAGCCGCCTTCACCCCGGCTTGCTTGAATCCAGCGGCAAAGTGAGCAAGGGACTCACGTCTGAGCATACCCTGACACACTTATGGCGGCCAAAAGCGGTACAAAAGGGGGGTGGTGATGGACGGAGCATCTGAACCAATCAAACACTCACACCCAGTCAAAAGATCTGGGTTTAATCCATCACCGTTCTTTAGCCCACTCTGCCACCCCAGTTCAGACATGGCTATATGTAAATCAGTCTGACCCTGTGCCTCATGGGAACAGTCCAGCCCGAACTGCCAAGCCATGCCTTCCCTGGACTGGAAACAAGCTTCCGAGGACCGGTTTCTGGCATTACAGCGGTCTTCAGCCCGGCTTGCTTGAATCCAGTGGCAAAGTGAGCAAGGGACTCACGTCTGAGCATACCCTGCCACACTTATGGCGGCCAAAAGCGGTACAAAAGGGGGGTGGTGATGGACGGAGCATCTGAACCAATCAAAAACACTCACACCCAGTCAAAAGATCTGGGTTTAATCAATCACCGTTCTTTAACCCACTCTGCCACCCCAGTTCAGACATGGCTATATGCAAATCAGTCTGACCCTGTGCCTCATGGGAACAGTCCAGCCCGAACTGCCAAGCCATGCCTTCCCTGGAATGGAAACAAGCTTCCGAGGACCGGTTTCTGGCATTACAGCCGTCTTCAGCCCGGTTTGCTTGAATCCAGTGGCAAAGTGAGCAAGGGACTCACGTCTGAGCATACCTTGCCACACTTATGGCGGCCAAAAGCGGTACAAAAAGGGGGTTGTGATGGACGGAGCATCTGAACCAATAAAACACTCACACCCAGTCAAAAGATCTGGGTTTAATCCATCACCGTTCTTTAGCCCACTCTGCCACCCCAGTTCAGACATGGCTATATGCAAATCAGTCTGACCCTGTGCCTCATGGGAACAGTCCAGCCCGAACTGCCAAGTCATGCCTTCCCTGGACTGGAAACAAGCTTCCGAGGACCGGTTTCTGGCATTACAGCCGTCTTCAGCCGGGCTTGCTTGAATCCAGTGGCAAAGTGAGCAAGGGACTCAAGTCTGAGCATACCCTGCCACACTTATGGCGGCCAAAAGCGGTACAAAAGGGGGGATGGTGATGGACGGAGCATCTGAACCAATCAAACACTCACACCCAGTCAAAAGATCTGGGTTTAATCCATCACCGTTCTTTAGCCCACTCTGCCACCCCAGTTCAGACATGGCTATATGCAAATCAGTCTGACCCTGTGCCTCATGGGAACAGTCCAGCCCGAACTGCCAAGCCATGCCTTCCCTGGACTGGAAACAAGCTTCCGAGGACCGGTTTCTGGCATTACAGCGGTCTTCAGCCCGGCTTGCTTGAATCCAGTGGCAAAGTGAGCAAGGGACTCACGTCTGAGCATGCCCTGCCACACTTATGGCGACCAAAAGCGGTACAAAAGGGGGGTGGTGATGGACGGAGCATCTGAACCAATCAAACACTCACACCCAGTCAAAAGATCTGGGTTTAATCCATCACCGTTCTTTAGCCCACTCTGCCACCCCAGTTCAGACATGGCTATATGCAAATCAGTCTGACCCTGTGCCTCATGGGAACAGTCCAGCCCGAACTGCCAAGCCATGCCGACCCTTGACTGGAAACAAGCTTCCGAGGACCGGTTTCTGGCATTACAGCCATCTTCAGCCCGGCTTGCTTGAATCCAGTGGCAAAGTGAGCAAGGGACTCACATCTGAGCATCCCCTGCCACACTTATGGCGGCCAAAAGCGGTACAAAAGGGAGGTGGTGATGGACGCAGCATCTGAACCAATCAAACACTCACACCCAGTCAAAAGATCTGGGTTTAATCCATCACCGTTCTTTAGCCCACTCTGCCACCCCAGTTCAGACATGGCTATATGCAAATCAGTCTGACCCTGTGCCTCATGGGAACAGTCCAGCCCGAACTGCCAAGCCATGCCTTCCCTGGACTGGAAACAAGCTTCCGAGGACCGGTTTCTGGCATTACAGCCATCTTCAGCCCGGCTTGCTTGAATCCAGTGGCAAAGTGAGCAAGGGACTCACATCTGAGCATACCCTGCCACACTTATGGCGGCCAAAAGCGGTACAAAAGGGAGGTGGTGATGGACGCAGCATCTGAACCAATCAAACACTCACACCCAGTCAAAAGATCTGGGTTTAATCCATCACCGTTCTTTAGCCCACTCTGCCACCCCAGTTCAGACATGGCTATATGCAAATCAGTCTGACCCTGTGCCTCATGGGAACAGTTCAGCCCGAACTGCCAAGCCATGCCTTCCCTGGACTGGAAACAAGCTTCCGAGGACCAGTTTCTGGCATTACAGCCGTCTTCAGCCCGGCTTGCTTGAATCCAGTGGCAAAATGAGCAAGGGTCTCACGTCTGAGCATACCCTGCCACACTTATGGCGGCCAAAAGCGGTACAAAAAGGGGGTGGTGATGGACGGAGCATCTGAACCAATCAAACACTCACACCCAGTCAAAAGATCTGGGTTTAATCAATCACCGTTCTTTAGCCCACTCTGCCACCCCAGTTCAGACATGGCTATATGCAAATCAGTCTGACCGTGTGCCTCATGGGAACAGTCCAGCCCGAACTGCCAAGCCATACCTTCCCTGGACTGGAAACAAGCTTCCGAGGACCGGTTTCTGGCATTACAGCTGTCTTCAGCCCGGCTTGCTTGAATCCAGTGGCAAAGTGAGCAAGGGACTCACGTCTGAGCATACCCTGCCACACTTATGGCGGCCAAAAGCGGTACAAAGGGGGGGGTGGTGATGGACGGAGCATCTGAACCAATCAAACACTCACACCCAGTCAAAAGATCTGGGTTAAATCCATCACCGTTCTTTAGCCCACTCTGCCACCCCAGTTCAGACATGGCTACATGCAAATCAGTCTGACCCTGTGCCTCATGGGAACAGTCCAGCCCGAACTGCCAAGCCATGCCTTCCCTGGACTGGAAACAAGCTTCCGAGGACCAGTTTCTGGCATTACAGCCGTCTTCAGCCCGGCTTGCTTGAATCCAGTGGCAAAATGAGCAAGGGTCTCACGTCTGAGCATACCCTGCCACACTTATGGCGGCCAAAAGCGGTACAAAAGGGGGGCGGTGATGGACGGAGCATCTGAACCAATCAAACACTCACACCCAGTCAAAAGATCTGGGTTTAATCAATCACCGTTCTTTAGCCCACTCTGCCACCCCAGTTCAGACATGGCTATATGCAAATCAGTCTGACCGTGTGCCTCATGGGAACAGTCCAGCCCGAACTGCCAAGCCATACCTTCCCTGGACTGGAAACAAGCTTCCGAGGACCGGTTTCTGGCATTACAGCTGTCTTCAGCCCGGCTTGCTTGAATCCAGTGGCAAAGTGAGCAAGGGGCTCACGTCTGAGCATACCCGGCCACACTTATGGCGGCCAAAAGCGGTACAAAGGGGGGGGTGGTGATGGACGGAGCATCTGAACCAATCAAACACTCACACCCAGTCAAAAGATCTGGGTTAAATCCATCACCGTTCTTTAGCCCACTCTGCCACCCCAGTTCAGACATGGCTACATGCAAATCAGTCTGACCCTGTGCCTCATGGGAACAGTCCAGCCCGAACTGCCAAGCCATGCTTTCCCTGGACTGGAAACAAGCTTCCGAGGACCGGTTTCTGGCATTACAGCCATCTTCAGCCCGGCTTGCTTGAATCCAGTGGCAAAGTGAGCAAGGGACTCACATCTGAGCATACCCTGCCACACTTATGGCGGCCAAAAGCGGTACAAAAGGGGGGTGGTGATGGACGGAGCATCTGAACCAATCAAACACTCACACCCAGTCAAAAGATCTGGGTTTAATCCATCACCGTTCTTTAGCCGACTCTGCCACCCCGGTTCAGACATGGATATATGCAAATCAGTCTGACCCTGTGCCTCATGGGAACAGTCCAGCCCGAACTGCCAAGCCATGCCTTCCCTGGACTGGAAACAAGCTTCCGAGGACCGGTTTCTGGCATTACAGCCGTCTTCAGCCCGGCTTGCTTGAATCCAGTGGCAAAGTGAGCAAGGGACTCACGTCTGAGCATACCCTGCCACACTTATGGCGGCCAAAAGCGGTACAAAAGGGGGGTGGTGATGGACAGAGCATCTGAACCAATCAAACACTCACACCCAGTCAAAAGATCTGGGTTTATTCCATCACCGTTCTTTAGCCCACTCTGCCACCCCAGTTCAGACATGGCTATATGCAAATCAGTCTGACCCTGTGCCTCATGGGAACAGTCCAGCCCGAACTGCCAAGCCATGCCTTCCCTGGACTGGAAACAAGCTTCCGAGGACCGGTGTCTGGCATTACAGCCGTCTTCAGCCCGGCTTGCTTGAATCCAGTGACAAAGTGAGCAAGGGACTCACGTTTGAGCATACCCTGCCACACTTATGGCGGCCAAAAGTGGTACGAAAGGGGGGTGGTGATGGACGGAGCATCTGAACCAATCAAACACTCACACCCAGTCAAAGGATCTGGGTTTAATCCATCACCGTTCTTTAGCCCACTCTGCCAACCCAGTTCAGACTTGGCTATATGCAAATCAGTCTGACCCTGTGCCTCATGGGAACAGTCCAGCCCGAACTGCCAAGCCATGCCTTCCCTGGACTGGAAACAAGCTTCCGAGGACCGGTTTCTGGCATTAAAGCCGTCTTCAGCCCGGCTTGCTTGAATCCAGTGGCAAAGTGAGCAAGGGACTCACGTCTGAGCATACCCTGCCACACTTATGGCGGCCAAAAGCAGTACAAAAGGGGGGTGGTGATGGACGGAGCATCTGAACCAATCAAACACTCACACCCAGTCAAAAGATCTGGGTTTAATCCATCACCGTTCTTTAGCCCACTCTGCCACCCCAGTTCAGACATGGCTATATGCAAATCAGTCTGACCCTGTGCCTCATGGGAACAGTCCAGCCGAACTGCTAAGCCATGCCTTCCCTGGACTGGAAACAAGCTTCCCAGGACCGGTTTCTGGCATTACAGCCGCCTTCAGCCCGGCTTGCTTGAATCCAGCAGCAAAGTGAGCAAGGGACTCACGTCTGAGCATACCCTGCCACACTTATGGCGGCCAAAAGCGGTACAAAAGGGGGGTGGTGATGGACGGAGCAGCTGAACCAATCAAACACTCACACCCAGTCAAAAGATCTGGGTTTAATCCATCACCGTTCTTTAGCCCACTCTGCCACCCCAGTTCAGACATGGCTATATGTAAATCAGTCTGACCCTGTGCCTCATGGGAACAGTCCAGCCCGAACTGCCAAGCCATGCCTTCCCTGGACTGGAAACAAGCTTCCGAGGACCGGTTTCTGGCATTACAGCCGTCTTCAGCCCGGCTTGCTTGAATCCAGTGGCAAAGTGAGCAAGGGACTCACGTCTGAGCATACCCTGCCACACTTATGGCGGCCAAAAGCAGTACAAAAGGGGGGTGGTGATGGACGGAGCATCTGAACCAATCAAACACTCACACCCAGTCAAAAGATCTGGGTTTAATCCATCACCGTTCTTTAGCCCACTCTGCCACCCCAGTTCAGACATGGCTATATGCAAATCAGTCTGACCCTGTGCCTCATGGGAACAGTCCAGCCGAACTGCTAAGCCATGCCTTCCCTGGACTGGAAACAAGCTTCCCAGGACCGGTTTCTGGCATTACAGCCGCCTTCAGCCCGGCTTGCTTGAATCCAGCAGCAAAGTGAGCAAGGGACTCACGTCTGAGCATACCCTGCCACACTTATGGCGGCCAAAAGCGGTACAAAAGGGGGGTGGTGATGGACGCAGCATCTGAACCAATCAAACACTCACACCCAGTCAAAAGATCTGGGTTTAATCCATCACCATTCTTTAGCCCACTCTGCCACCCCAGTTCAGACATGGCTATATGCAAATCAGTCTGACCCTGTGCCTCATAGGAACAGTTCAGCCCGAACTGCCAAGCCATGCCTTCCCTGGACTGGAAACAAGCTTCCGAGGACCAGTTTCTGGCATTACAGCCGTCTTCAGCCCGGCTTGCTTGAATCCAGTGGCAAAGTGAGCAAGGGTCTCACGTCTGAGCATACCCTGCCACACTTATGGCGGCCAAAAGCGGTACAAAAGGGGGGTGGTGATGGACGGAGCATCTGAACCAATCAAACACTCACACCCAGTCAAAAGATCTGGGTTTAATCAATCACCGTTCTTTAGCCAACTCTGCCACCCCAGTTCAGACATGGCTATATGCAAATCAGTCTGACCGTGTGCCTCATGGGAACAGTCCAGCCCGAACTGCCAAGCCATACCTTCCCTGGACTGGAAACAAGCTTCCGAGGACCGGTTTCTGGCATTACAGCCGCCTTCAGCCCGGCTTGCTTGAATCCAGCGGCAAAGTGAGCAAGGGACTCACGTCTGAGCATACCCTGCCACACTTATGGCGGCCAAAAGCGGTACAAAAGGGGGGTGGTGATGGACGGAGCATCTGAACCAATCAAACACTCACACCCAGTCAAAAGATCTGGGTTTAATCCATCACCGTTCTTTAGCCCACTCTGCCACCCCAGTTCAGACATGGCTATATGTAAATCAGTCTGACCCTGTGCCTCATGGGAACAGTCCAGCCCGAACTGCCAAGCCATGCCTTCCCTGGACTGGAAACAAGCTTCCGAGGACCGGTTTCTGGCATTACAGCCGTCTTCAGCCCGGCTTGCTTGAATCCAGTGGCAAAGTGAGCAAGGGACTCACGTCTGAGCATACCCTGCCACACTTATGGCGGCCAAAAGCGGTACAAAAGGGGGGTGGTGATGGACGGAGCATCTGAACCAATCAAAAACACTCACACCCAGTCAAAAGATCTGGGTTTAATCAATCACCGTTCTTTAACCCACTCTGCCACCCCAGTTCAGACATGGCTATATGCAAATCAGTCTGACCCTGTGCCTCATGGGAACAGTCCAGCCCGAACTGCCAAGCCATGCCTTCCCTGGACTGGAAACAAGCTTCCGAGGACCGGTTTCTGGCATTACAGCCGTCTTCAGCCCGGTTTGCTTGAATCCAGTGGCAAAGTGAGCAAGGGACTCACGTCTGAGCATACCTTGCCACACTTATGGCGGCCAAAAGCGGTACAAAAAGGGGGTTGTGATGGACGGAGCATCTGAACCAATCAAACACTCACACCCAGTCAAAAGATCTGGGTTTAATCCATCACCGTTCTTTAGCCCACTCTGCCAACCCAGTTCAGACATGGCTATATGCAAATCAGTCTGACCCTGTGCCTCATGGGAACAGTCCAGCCCGAACTGCCAAGCCATGCCTTCCCTGGACTGGAAACAAGCTTCCGAGGACCGGTTTCTGGCATTAAAGCCGTCTTCAGCCCGGCTTGCTTGAATCCAGTGGCAAAGTGAGCAAGGGACTCACGTCTGAGCATACCCTGCCACACTTATGGCGGCCAAAAGCAGTACAAAAGGGGGGTGGTGATGGACGGAGCATCTGAACCAATCAAACACTCACACCCAGTCAAAAGATCTGGGTTTAATCCATCACCGTTCTTTAGCCCACTCTGCCACCCCAGTTCAGACATGGCTATATGCAAATCAGTCTGACCCTGTGCCTCATGGGAACAGTCCAGCCGAACTGCTAAGCCATGCCTTCCCTGGACTGGAAACAAGCTTCCCAGGACCGGTTTCTGGCATTACAGCCGCCTTCAGCCCGGCTTGCTTGAATCCAGCAGCAAAGTGAGCAAGGGACTCACGTCTGAGCATACCCTGCCACACTTATGGCGGCCAAAAGCGGTACAAAAGGGGGGTGGTGATGGACGGAGCAGCTGAACCAATCAAACACTCACACCCAGTCAAAAGATCTGGGTTTAATCCATCACCGTTCTTTAGCCCACTCTGCCACCCCAGTTCAGACATGGCTATATGTAAATCAGTCTGACCCTGTGCCTCATGGGAACAGTCCAGCCCGAACTGCCAAGCCATGCCTTCCCTGGACTGGAAACAAGCTTCCGAGGACCGGTTTCTGGCATTACAGCCGTCTTCAGCCCGGCTTGCTTGAATCCAGTGGCAAAGTGAGCAAGGGACTCACGTCTGAGCATACCCTGCCACACTTATGGCGGCCAAAAGCAGTACAAAAGGGGGGTGGTGATGGACGGAGCATCTGAACCAATCAAACACTCACACCCAGTCAAAAGATCTGGGTTTAATCCATCACCGTTCTTTAGCCCACTCTGCCACCCCAGTTCAGACATGGCTATATGCAAATCAGTCTGACCCTTTGCCTCATGGGAACAGTCCAGCCGAACTGCTAAGCCATGCCTTCCCTGGACTGGAAACAAGCTTCCCAGGACCGGTTTCTGGCATTACAGCCGCCTTCAGCCCGGCTTGCTTGAATCCAGCAGCAAAGTGAGCAAGGGACTCACGTCTGAGCATACCCTGCCACACTTATGGCCGCCAAAAGCGGTACAAAAGGGGGGTGGTGATGGACGCAGCATCTGAACCAATCAAACACTCACACCCAGTCAAAAGATCTGGGTTTAATCCATCACCATTCTTTAGCCCACTCTGCCACCCCAGTTCAGACATGGCTATATGCAAATCAGTCTGACCCTGTGCCTCATAGGAACAGTTCAGCCCGAACTGCCAAGCCATGCCTTCCCTGGACTGGAAACAAGCTTCCGAGGACCAGTTTCTGGCATTACAGCCGTCTTCAGCCCGGCTTGCTTGAATCCAGTGGCAAAGTGAGCAAGGGTCTCACGTCTGAGCATACCCTGCCACACTTATGGCGGCCAAAAGCGGTACAAAAGGGGGGTGGTGATGGACGGAGCATCTGAACCAATCAAACACTCACACCCAGTCAAAAGATCTGGGTTTAATCAATCACCGTTCTTTAGCCAACTCTGCCACCCCAGTTCAGACATGGCTATATGCAAATCAGTCTGACCGTGTGCCTCATGGGAACAGTCCAGCCCGAACTGCCAAGCCATACCTTCCCTGGACTGGAAACAAGCTTCCGAGGACCGGTTTCTGGCATTACAGCCGCCTTCAGCCCGGCTTGCTTGAATCCAGCGGCAAAGTGAGCAAGGGACTCACGTCTGAGCATACCCTGCCACACTTATGGCGGCCAAAAGCGGTACAAAAGGGGGGTGGTGATGGACGGAGCATCTGAACCAATCAAACACTCACACCCAGTCAAAAGATCTGGGTTTAATCCATCACCGTTCTTTAGCCCACTCTGCCACCCCAGTTCAGACATGGCTATATGTAAATCAGTCTGACCCTGTGCCTCATGGGAACAGTCCAGCCCGAACTGCCAAGCCATGCCTTCCCTGGACTGGAAACAAGCTTCCGAGGACCGGTTTCTGGCATTACAGCCGTCTTCAGCCCGGCTTGCTTGAATCCAGTGGCAAAGTGAGCAAGGGACTCACGTCTGAGCATACCCTGCCACACTTATGGCGGCCAAAAGCGGTACAAAAGGGGGGTGGTGATGGACGGAGCATCTGAACCAATCAAAAACACTCACACCCAGTCAAAAGATCTGGGTTTAATCAATCACCGTTCTTTAACCCACTCTGCCACCCCAGTTCAGACATGGCTATATGCAAATCAGTCTGACCCTGTGCCTCATGGGAACAGTCCAGCCCGAACTGCCAAGCCATGCCTTCCCTGGACTGGAAACAAGCTTCCGAGGACCGGTTTCTGGCATTACAGCCGTCTTCAGCCCGGTTTGCTTGAATCCAGTGGCAAAGTGAGCAAGGGACTCACATCTGAGCATACCTTGCCACACTTATGGCGGCCAAAAGCGGTACAAAAAGGGGGTTGTGATGGACGGAGCATCTGAACCAATAAAACACTCACACCCAGTCAAAAGATCTGGGTTTAATCCATCACTGTTCTTTAGCCCACTCTGCCACCCCAGTTCAGACATGGCTATATGCAAATCAGTCTGACCCTGTGCCTCATGGGAACAGTCCAGCCCGAACTGCCAAGTCATGCCTTCCCTGGACTGGAAACAAGCTTCCGAGGACCGGTTTCTGGCATTACAGCCGTCTTCAGCCGGGCTTGCTTGAATCCAGTGGCAAAGTGAGCAAGGGACTCAAGTCTGAGCATACCCTGCCACACTTATGGCGGCCAAAAGCGGTACAAAAGGGGGGGTGGTGATGGACGGAGCATCTGAACCAATCAAACACTCACACCCAGTCAAAAGATCTGGGTTTAATCCATCACCGTTCTTTAGCCCACTCTGCCACCCCAGTTCAGACATGGCTATATGCAAATCAGTCTGACCCTGTGCCTCATGGGAACAGTCCAGCCCGAACTGCCAAGCCATGCCTTCCCTGGACTGGAAACAAGCTTCCGAGGACCGGTTTCTGGCATCTCAGCGGTCTTCAGCCCGGCTTGCTTGAATCCAGTGGCAAAGTGAGCAAGGGACTCACGTCTGAGCATGCCCTGCCACACTTATGGCGGCCAAAAGCGGTACAAAAGGGGGGTGGTGATGGACGGAGCATCTGAACCAATCAAACACTCACACCCAGTCAAAAGATCTGGGTTTAATCCATCACCGTTCTTTAGCCCACTCTGCCACCCCAGTTCAGACATGGCTATATGCAAATCAGTCTGACCCTGTGCCTCATGGGAACAGTCCAGCCCGAACTGCCAAGCCATGCCGACCCTTGACTGGAAACAAGCTTCCGAGGACCGGTTTCTGGCATTACAGCCATCTTCAGCCCGGCTTGCTTGAATCCAGTGGCAAAGTGAGCAAGGGACTCACATCTGAGCATACCCTGCCACACTTATGGCGGCCAAAAGCGGTACAAAAGGGAGGTGGTGATGGACGCAGCATCTGAACCAATCAAACACTCACACCCAGTCAAAAGATCTGGGTTTAATCCATCACCGTTCTTTAGCCCACTCTGCCACCCCAGTTCAGACATGGCTATATGCAAATCAGTCTGACCCTGTGCCTCATGGGAACAGTCCAGCCCGAACTGCCAAGCCATGCCTTCCCTGGACTGGAAACAAGCTTCCGAGGACCGGTTTCTGGCATTACAGCCATCTTCAGCCCGGCTTGCTTGAATCCAGTGGCAAAGTGAGCAAGGGACTCACATCTGAGCATACCCTGCCACACTTATGGCGGCCAAAAGCGGTACAAAAGGGAGGTGGTGATGGACGCAGCATCTGAACCAATCAAACACTCACACCCAGTCAAAAGATCTGGGTTTAATCCATCACCGTTCTTTAGCCCACTCTGCCACCCCAGTTCAGACATGGCTATATGCAAATCAGTCTGACCCTGTGCCTCATGGGAACAGTTCAGCCCGAACTGCCAAGCCATGCCTTCCCTGGACTGGAAACAAGCTTCCGAGGACCAGTTTCTGGCATTACAGCCGTCTTCAGCCCGGCTTGCTTGAATCCAGTGGCAAAGTGAGCAAGGGTATCACGTCTGAGCATACCCTGCCACACTTATGGCGGCCAAAAGCGGTACAAAAGGGGGGTGGTGATGGACGGAGTTACTGAACCAATCAAACACTCACACCCAGTCAAAAGATCTGGGTTTAATCAATCACCGTTCTTTAGCCCACTCTGCCACCCCAGTTCAGACATGGCTATATGCAAATCAGTCTGACCGTGTGCCTCATGGGAACAGTCCAGCCCGAACTGCCAAGCCATACCTTCCCTGGACTGGAAACAAGCTTCCGAGGACCGGTTTCTGGCATTACAGCTGTCTTCAGCCCGGCTTGCTTGAATCCAGTGGCAAAGTGAGCAAGGGACTCACGTCTGAGCATACCCTGCCACACTTATGGCGGCCAAAAGCGGTACAAAGGGGGGGGTGGTGATGGACGGAGCATCTGAACCAATCAAACACTCACACCCAGTCAAAAGATCTGGGTTAAATCCATCACCGTTCTTTAGCCCACTCTGCCACCCCAGTTCAGACATGGCTACATGCAAATCAGTCTGACCCTGTGCCTCATGGGAACAGTCCAGCCCGAACTGCCAAGCCATGCTTTCCCTGGACTGGAAACAAGCTTCCGAGGACCGGTTTCTGGCATTACAGCCATCTTCAGCCCGGCTTGCTTGAATCCAGTGGCAAAGTGAGCAAGGGACTCACATCTGAGCATACCCTGCCACACTTATGGCGGCCAAAAGCGGTACAAAAGGGGGGTGGTGATGGATGGAGCATCTGAACCAATCAAACACTCACACCCAGTCAAAAGATCTGGGTTTAATCCATCACCGTTCTTTAGCCGACTCTGCCACCCCAGTTCAGACATGGATATATGCAAATCAGTCTGACCCTGTGCCTCATGGGAACAGTCCAGCCCGAACTGCCAAGCCATGCCTTCCCTGGACTGGAAACAAGCTTCCGAGGACCGGTTTCTGGCATTACAGCCGTATTCAGCCCCGCTTGCTTGAATCCAGTGGCAAAGTGAGCAAGGGACTCACGTCTGAGCATACCCTGCCACACTTATGGCGGCCAAAAGCGGTACAAAAGGGGGGTGGTGATGGACGGAGCATCTGAACCAATCAAACACTCACACCCAGTCAAAAGATCTGGGTTTATTCCATCACCGTTCTTTAGCCCACTCTGCCACCCCAGTTCAGACATGGCTATATGCAAATCAGTCTGACCCTGTGCCTCATGGGAACAGTCCAGCCCGAACTGCCAAGCCATGCCTTCCCTGGACTGGAAACAAGCTTCCGAGGACCGGTTTCTGGCATTAAAGCCGTCTTCAGCCCGGCTTGCTTGAATCCAGTGGCAAAGTGAGCAAGGGACTCACGTCTGAGCATACCCTGCCACACTTATGGCGGCCAAAAGCAGTACAAAAGGGGGTGGTGATGGACGGAGCATCTGAACCAATCAAACACTCACACCCAGTCAAAAGATCTGGGTTTAATCCATCACCGTTCTTTAGCCCACTCTGCCACCCCAGTTCAGACATGGGTATATGCAAATCAGTCTGACCCTGTGTCTCATGGGAACAGTCCAGCCCGAACTGCCAAGCCATGCCTTCCCTGGACTGGAAACAAGCTTCCGAGGACCGGTTTCTGGCATTACAGCCGTCTTCAGCCCGGCTTGCTTGAATCCAGTGGCAAAGTGAGCAAGGGACTCACGTCTGAGCATGCCCTGCCACACTTATGGCGGCCAAAAGCGGTACAAAAGGGGGGTGGTGATGGTAAGAGCATCTGAACCAATCAAACATTCACACCCAGTCAAAAGATCTGGGTTTAATCCATCACCGTTCTTTAGCCCACTCTGCCACCCCAGTTCAGACATGGCTATATGCAAATCAGTCTGACCCTGTGCCTCATGGGAACAGTCCAGCCCGAACTGCCAAGCCATGCCTTCCCTGGACTGGAAACAAGCTTCCGAGGACCGGTTTCTGGCATTACAGCCGTCTTCAGCCCGGCTTGCTTGAATCCAGTGGCAAAGTGAGCAAGGAACTCACGTCTGAGCATACCCTGCCACACTTATGGCGGCCAAAAGCGGTACAAAAGGGGGGTGGTGATGGACGGAGCATGAACCAATCAAACACTCACACCCAGTCAAAAGATCTGGGTTTAATCCATCACCGTTCTTTAGCCCATTCTGCCACCCCAGTTCAGACATGGCTATATGCAAATCAGTCTGACCCTGTGCCTCATGGGAACAGTCCAGCCAGAACTGCCAAGCCATGCCTTCCCTGGACTGGAAACAAGCGTCTGAGGACCGGTTTCTGGCATTACAGCCGTCTTCAGCCCGGCTTGCTTGAATCCAGTGGCAAAGTGAGCAAGGGACTCACGTCTGAGCATACCCTGCCACACTTATGGCGGCCAAAAGCGGTACAAAAGGGGGGTGGTGATGGACGGAGCATCTGAACCAATCAAACACTCACACCCAGTCAAAAGATCTGGGTTTAATCCATCACCGTTCTTTAGCCCATTCTGCCACCCCAGTTCAGACATGGCTATATGCAAATCAGTCTGACCCTGTGCCTCATGGGAACACTCCAGCCCGAACTGCCAAGCGATGCCTTCCCTGGACTGGAAACAAGCGACCGAGGACCGGTTTCTGGCATTACAACCGTCTTCAGCCCGGCTTGCTTGAATCCAGTGGCAAAGTGAGCAAGGGACTCACGTCTGAGCATACCCTGCCACACTTATGGCGGCCAAAAGCGGTACAAAAGGGGGGTGGTGATGGACGGAGCATCTGAACCAATCAAACACTCACACCCAGTCAAAAGATCTGGGTTTAATCCATCACCGTTCTTTAGCCCACTCTGCCACCCCAGTTCAGACATGGCTATATGCAAATCAGTCTGACCCTGTGCCTCATGGGAACAGTCCAGCCCGAACTGCCAAGCCATGCCTTCCCTGGACTGGAAACAAGCTTCCGAGGACCGGTTTCTGGCATTACAGCCGTCTTCAGCCCGACTTGCTTGAATCCAGTGGCAAAGTGAGCAAGGGACTCACGTCTGAGCATACCCTGCCACACTTATGGCGGCCAAAAGCGGTACAAAAGGGGGTGGTGATGGACGGAGCATCTGAACCAATCAAACACTCACACCCAGTCAAAAGATCAGGGTTTAATCCATCACCGTTCTTTAGCCCACTCTGCCACCCCAGTTCAGACATGGCTATATGCAAATCAGTCTGACCCTGTGCCTCATGGGAACAGTCCAGCCCGAACTGCCAAGCCATGCATTCCCTGGAGTGGAAACAAGCTTCCGAGGACCGGTTTCTGGCATTACAGCCGTCTTCAGCCCGGCTTGCTTGAATCCAGTGACAAAGTGAGCAAGGGACTCACGTTTGAACATACCCTGCCACACTTATGGCAGCCAAAAGTGGTACGAAAGTGGGGTGGTGATGGACGGAGCATCTGAACCAATCAAACACTCACACCCAGTCAAAAGATCTGGGTTTAATCCATCACCGTTCTTTAGCCCACTCTGCCAACCCAGTTCAGACATGGCTATATGCAAATCAGTCTGACCCTGTGCCGCATGGGAACAGTCCAGCCCGAACTGCCAAGCCATGCCTTCCCTGGACTGGAAAGAAGCTTCCGAGGACCGGTTTCTGGCATTACAGCCGTCTTCAGCCCGGCTTGCTTGAATCCTGTGGCAAAGTGAGCAAGGGACTCACGTCTGAGCATACCCTGCCACACTTATGGCGGCCAAAAGCGGTACAAAAGGGGGGTGGTGATGGACGGAGCATCTGAACCAATCAAACACTCACACCCAGTCAAAAGATCTGGGTTTAATCCATCACCGTTCTTTAGCCCATTCTGCCACCCCAGTTCAGACATGGCTATATGCAAATCAGTCTGACCCTGTGCCTCATGGGAACACTCCAGCCCGAACTGCCAAGCGATGCCTTCCCTGGACTGGAAACAAGCGACCGAGGACCGGTTTCTGGCATTACAACCGTCTTCAGCCCGGCTTGCTTGAATCCAATGGCAAAGTGAGCAAGGGACTCACGTCTGAGCATGCCCTGCCACACTTATGGCGGCCAAAAGCGGTACAAAAGGGGGGTGGTGATGGACGGAGCATCTGAACCAATCAAACACTCACACCCAGTCAAAAGATCTGGGTTTAATCCATCACCGTTCTTTAGCCCACTCTGCCACCCCAGTTCAGACATGGCTATATGCAAACAGTCTGACCCTGTGCCTCATGGGAACAGTCCAGCCCGAACTGCCAAGCCATGCCTTCCCTGGACTGGAAACAAGCTTCCGAGGACCGGTTTCTGGCATTACAGCGGTCTTCAGCCCGGCTTGCTTGAATCCAGTGGCAAAGTGAGCAAGGGACTCACATCTGAGCATACCCTGCCACACTTATGGCGGCCAAAAGCGGTACAAAAGGGGGGTGGTGATGGACGCAGCATCTGAACCAATCAAACACTCACACCCAGTCAAAAGATCTGGGTTTAATCCATCACCATTCTTTAGCCCACTCTGCCACCCCAGTTCAGACATGGGTATATGCAAATCAGTCTGACCCTGTGTCTCATGGGAACAGTCCAGCCCGAACTGCCAAGCCATGCCTTCCCTGGACTGGAAACAAGCTTCCGAGGACCGGTTTCTGGCATTACAGCCGTCTTCAGCCCGGCTTGCTTGAATCCAGTGGCAAAGTGAGCAAGGGACTCACGTCTGAGCATGCCCTGCCACACTTATGGCGGCCAAAAGCGGTACAAAAGGGGGGTGGTGATGGACAGAGCATCTGAACCAATCAAACATTCACACCCAGTCAAAAGATCTGGGTTTAATCCATCACCGTTCTTTAGCCCACTCTGCCACCCCAGTTCAGACATGGCTATATGCAAATCAGTCTGACCCTGTGCCTCATGGGAACAGTCCAGCCCGAACTGCCAAGCCATGCCTTCCCTGGACTGGAAACAAGCTTCCGAGGACCGGTTTCTGGCATTACAGCCGTCTTCAGCCCGGCTTGCTTGAATCCAGTGGCAAAGTGAGCAAGGGACTCACGTCTGAGCATACCCTGCCACACTTATGGCGGCCAAAAGCGGTACAAAAGGGGGGTGGTGATGGACGGAGCATGAACCAATCAAACACTCACACCCAGTCAAAAGATCTGGGTTTAATCCATCACCGTTCTTTAGCCCATTCTGCCACCCCAGTTCAGACATGGCTATATGCAAATCAGTCTGACCCTGTGCCTCATGGGAACAGTCCAGCCAGAACTGCCAAGCCATGCCTTCCCTGGACTGGAAACAAGCGTCCGAGGACCGGTTTCTGGCATTACAGCCGTCTTCAGCCCGGCTTGCTTGAATCCAGTGGCAAAGTGAGCAAGGGACTCACGTCTGAGCAAACCCTGCCACACTTATGGCGGCCAAAAGCGGTACAAAAGGGGGGTGGTGATGGACGGAGCATCTGAACCAATCAAACACTCACACCCAGTCAAAAGATCTGGGTTTAATCCATCACCGTTCTTTAGCCCACTCTGCCACCCCAGTTCAGACATGGCTATATGCAAATCAGTCTGACCCTGTGCCTCATGGGAACAGTCCAGCCCGAACTGCCAAGCCATGCCTTCCCTGGACTGGAAACAAGCTTCCGAGGACCGGTTTCTGGCATTACAGCCGTCTTCAGCCCGACTTGCTTGAATCCAGTGGCAAAGTGAGCAAGGGACTCACGTCTGAGCATACCCTGCCACACTTATGGCGGCCAAAAGCGGTACAAAAGGGGGGTGGTGATGGACGGAGCATCTGAACCAATCAAACACTCACACCCAGTCAAAAGATCAGGGTTTAATCCATCACCGTTCTTTAGCCCACTCTGCCACCCCAGTTCAGACATGGCTATATGCAAATCAGTCTGACCCTGTGCCTCATGGGAACAGTCCAGCCCGAACTGCCAAGCCATGCATTCCCTGGACTGGAAACAAGCTTCCGAGGACCGGTTTCTGGCATTACAGCCGTCTTCAGCCCGGCTTGCTTGAATCCAGTGACAAAGTGAGCAAGGGACTCACGTTTGAACATACCCTGCCACACTTATGGCAGCCAAAAGTGGTACGAAAGTGGGGTGGTGATGGACGGAGCATCTGAACCAATCAAACACTCACACCCAGTCAAAAGATCTGGGTTTAATCCATCACCGTTCTTTAGCCCACTCTGCCAACCCAGTTCAGACATGGCTATATGCAAATCAGTCTGACCCTGTGCCTCATGGGAACAGTCCAGCCCGAACTGCCAAGCCATGCCTTCCCTGGACTGGAAACAAGCTTCCGAGGACCGGTTTCTGGCATTACAGCCGTCTTCAGCCCGGCTTGCTTGAATCCTGTGGCAAAGTGAGCAAGGGACTCACGTCTGAGCATACCCTGCCACACTTATGGCGGCCAAAAGCGGTACAAAAGGGGGGTGGTGATGGACGGAGCATCTGAACCAATCAAACACTCACACCCAGTCAAAAGATCTGGGTTTAATCCATCACCGTTCTTTAGCCCATTCTGCCACCCCAGTTCAGACATGGCTATATGCAAATCAGTCTGACCCTGTGCCTCATGGGAACACTCCAGCCCGAACTGCCAAGCGATGCCTTCCCTGGACTGGAAACAAGCGACCGAGGACCGGTTTCTGGCATTACAACCGTCTTCAGCCCGGCTTGCTTGAATCCAGTGGCAAAGTGAGCAAGGGACTCACGTCTGAGCATACCCTGCCACACTTATGGCGGCCAAAAGCGGTACAAAAGGGGGGTGGTGATGGACGGAGCATCTGAACCAATCAAACACTCACACCCAGTCAAAAGATCTGGGTTTAATCCATCACCGTTCTTTAGCCCACTCTGCCACCCCAGTTCAGACATGGCTATATGCAAATCAGTCTGACCCTGTGCCTCATGGGAACAGTCCAGCCCGAACTGCCAAGCCATGCCTTCCCTGGACTGGAAACAAGCTTCCGAGGACCGGTTTCTGGCATTACAGCCGTCTTCAGCCCGACTTGCTTGAATCCAGTGGCAAAGTGAGCAAGGGACTCACGTCTGAGCATACCCTGCCACACTTATGGCGGCCAAAAGCGGTACAAAAGGGGGGTGGTGATGGACGGAGCATCTGAACCAATCAAACACTCACACCCAGTCAAAAGATCAGGGTTTAATCCATCACCGTTCTTTAGCCCACTCTGCCACCCCAGTTCAGACATGGCTATATGCAAATCAGTCTGACCCTGTGCCTCATGGGAACAGTCCAGCCCGAACTGCCAAGCCATGCATTCCCTGGACTGGAAACAAGCTTCCGAGGACCGGTTTCTGGCATTACAGCAGTCTTCAGCCCGGCTTGCTTGAATCCAGTGACAAAGTGAGCAAGGGACTCACGTTTGAACATACCCTGCCACACTTATGGCAGCCAAAAGTGGTACGAAAGTGGGGTGGTGATGGACGGAGCATCTGAACCAATCAAACACTCACACCCAGTCAAACGATCTGGGTTTAATCCATCACCGTTCTTTAGCCCACTCTGCCAACCCAGTTCAGACATGGCTATATGCAAATCAGTCTGACCCTGTGCCTCATGGGAACAGTCCAGCCCGAACTGCCAAGCCATGCCTTCCCTGGACTGGAAAGAAGCTTCCGAGGACCGGTTTCTGGCATTACAGCCGTCTTCAGCCCGGCTTGCTTGAATCCTGTGGCAAAGTGAGCAAGGGACTCACGTCTGAGCATACCCTGCCACACTTATGGCGGCCAAAAGCGGTACAAAAGGGGGGTGGTGATGGACGGAGCATCTGAACCAATCAAACACTCACACCCAGTCAAAAGATCTGGGTTTAATAAATCACCGTTCTTTAGCCCATTCTGCCACCCCAGTTCAGACATGGCTATATGCAAATCAGTCTGACCCTGTGCCTCATGGGAACACTCCAGCCCGAACTGCCAAGCGATGCCTTCCCTGGACTGGAAACAAGCGACCGAGGACCGGTTTCTGGCATTACAACCGTCTTCAGCCCGGCTTGCTTGAATCCAGTGGTAAAGTGAGCAAGGGACTCACGTCTGAGCATGCCCTGCCACACTTATGGCGGCCAAAAGCGGTACAAAAGGGGGGTGGTGATGGACGGAGCATCTGAACCAATCAAACACTCACACCCAGTCAAAAGATCTGGGTTTAATCCATCACCGTTCTTTAGCCCACTCTGCCACCCCAGTTCAGACATGGCTATATGCAAACAGTCTGACCCTGTGCCTCATGGGAACAGTCCAGCCCGAACTGCCAAGCCATGCCTTCCCTGGACTGGAAACAAGCTTCCGAGGACCGGTTTCTGGCATTACAGCGGTCTTCAGCCCGGCTTGCTTGAATCCAGTGGCAAAGTGAGCAAGGGACTCACATCTGAGCATACCCTGCCACACTTATGGCGGCCAAAAGCGGTACAAAAGGGGGGTGGTGATGGACGCAGCATCTGAACCAATCAAACACTCACACCCAGTCAAAAGATCTGGGTTTAATCCATCACCATTCTTTAGCCCACTCTGCCACCCCAGTTCAGACATGGCTATATGCAAATCAGTCTGACCCTGTGCCTCATGGGAACAGTTCAGCCCGAACTGCCAAGCCATGCCTTCCCTGGACTGGAAACAAGCTTCCGAGGACCAGTTTCTGGCATTACAGCCGTCTTCAGCCCGGCTTGCTTGAATCCAGTGGCAAAGTGAGCAAGGGTCTCACGTCTGAGCATACCCTGCCACACTTATGGCGGCCAAAAGCGGTACAAAAGGGGGGTGGTGATGGACGGAGCATCTGAACCAATCAAACACTCACACCCAGTCAAAAGATCTGGGTTTAATCAATCACCGTTCTTTAGCCCACTCTGCCACCCCAGTTCAGACATGGCTATATGCAAATCAGTCTGACCGTGTGCCTCATGGGAACAGTCCAGCCCGAACTGCCAAGCCATACCTTCCCTGGACTGGAAACAAGCTTCCGAGGACCGGTTTCTGGCATTACAGCCGCCTTCAGCCCGGCTTGCTTGAATCCAGCGGCAAAGTGAGCAAGGGACTCACGTCTGAGCATACCCTGCCACACTTATGGTGGCCAAAAGCGGTACAAAAGGGGGGTGGTGATGGACGGAGCATCTGAACCAATCAAACACTCACACCCAGTCAAAAGATCTGGGTTTAATCCATCACCGTTCTTTAGCCCACTCTGACACCCCAGTTCAGACATGGCTATATGTAAATCAGTCTGACCCTGTGCCTCATGGGAACAGTCCAGCCCGAACTGCCAAGCCATGCCTTCCCTGGACTGGAAACAAGCTTCCGAGGACCGGTTTCTGGCATTACAGCCGTCTTCAGCCCGGCTTGCTTGAATCCAGTGGCAAAGTGAGCAAGGGACTCACGTCTGAGCATACCCTGCCACACTTATGGCGGCCAAAAGCGGTACAAAAGGGGGGTGGTGATGGACGGAGCATCTGAACCAATCAAAAACACTCACACCCAGTCAAAAGATCTGGGTTTAATCAATCACCGTTCTTTAACCCACTCTGCCACCCCAGTTCAGACATGGCTATATGCAAATCAGTCTGACCCTGTGCCTCATGGGAACAGTCCAGCCCGAACTGCCAAGCCATGCCTTCCCTGGACTGGAAACAAGCTTCCGAGGACTGGTTTCTGGCATTACAGCCGTCTTCAGCCCGGTTTGCTTGAATGCAGTGGCAAAGTGAGCAAGGGACTCACGTCTGAGCATACCTTGCCACACTTATGGTGGCCAAAAGCGGTACAAAAAGGGGGTTGTGATGGACGGAGCATCTGAACCAATAAAACACTCACACCCAGTCAAAAGATCTGGGTTTAATCCATCACCGTTCTTTAGCCCACTCTGCCACCCCAGTTCAGACATGGCTATATGCAAATCAGTCTGACCGTGTGCCTCATGGGAACAGTCCAGCCCGAACTGCCAAGTCATGCCTTCCCTGGACTGGAAACAAGCTTCCGAGGACCGGTTTCTGGCATTACAGCCGTCTTCAGCCGGGCTTGCTTGAATCCAGTGGCAAAGTGAGCAAGGGACTCAAGTCTGAGCATACCCTGCCACACTTATGGCGGCCAAAAGCGGTACAAAAGGGGGGTGGTGATGGACGGAGCATCTGAACCAATCAAACACTCACACCCAGTCAAAAGATCAGGGTTTAATCCATCACCGTTCTTTAGCCCACTCTGCCACCCCAGTTCAGACATGGCTATATGCAAATCAGTCTGACCCTGTGCCTCATGGGAACAGTCCAGCCCGAACTGCCAAGCCATGCCTTCCCTGGACTGGAAACAAGCTTCCGAGGACCGGTTTCTGGCATTACAGCCGTCTTCAGCCCGACTTGCTTGAATCCAGTGGCAAAGTGAGCAAGGGACTCACGTCTGAGCATACCCTGCCACACTTATGGCGGCCAAAAGCGGTACAAAAGGGGGGTGGTGATGGACGGAGCATCTGAACCAATCAAACACTCACACCCAGTCAAAAGATCAGGGTTTAATCCATCACCGTTCTTTAGCCCACTCTGCCACCCCAGTTCAGACATGGCTATATGCAAATCAGTCTGACCCTGTGCCTCATGGGAACAGTCCAGCCCGAACTGCCAAGCCATGCATTCCCTGGACTGGAAACAAGCTTCCGAGGACCGGTTTCTGGCATTACAGCCGTCTTCAGCCCGGCTTGCTTGAATCCAGTGACAAAGTGAGCAAGGGACTCACGTTTGAACATACCCTGCCACACTTATGGCAGCCAAAAGTGGTACGAAAGTGGGGTGGTGATGGACGGAGCATCTGAACCAATCAAACACTCACACCCAGTCAAAAGATCTGGGTTTAATCCATCACCGTTCTTTAGCCCACTCTGCCAACCCAGTTCAGACATGGCTATATGCAAATCAGTCTGACCCTGTGCCTCATGGGAACAGTCCAGCCCGAACTGCCAAGCCATGCCTTCCCTGGACTGGAAACAAGCTTCCGAGGACCGGTTTCTGGCATTACAGCCGTCTTCAGCCCGGCTTGCTTGAATCCTGTGGCAAAGTGAGCAAGGGACTCACGTCTGAGCATACCCTGCCACACTTATGGCGGCCAAAAGCGGTACAAAAGGGGGGTGGTGATGGACGGAGCATCTGAACCAATCAAACACTCACACCCAGTCAAAAGATCTGGGTTTAATCCATCACCGTTCTTTAGCCCATTCTGCCACCCCAGTTCAGACATGGCTATATGCAAATCAGTCTGACCCTGTGCCTCATGGGAACACTCCAGCCCGAACTGCCAAGCGATGCCTTCCCTGGACTGGAAACAAGCGACCGAGGACCGGTTTCTGGCATTACAACCGTCTTCAGCCCGGCTTGCTTGAATCCAGTGGCAAAGTGAGCAAGGGACTCACGTCTGAGCATACCCTGCCACACTTATGGCGGCCAAAAGCGGTACAAAAGGGGGGTGGTGATGGACGGAGCATCTGAACCAATCAAACACTCACACCCAGTCAAAAGATCTGGGTTTAATCCATCACCGTTCTTTAGCCCACTCTGCCACCCCAGTTCAGACATGGCTATATGCAAATCAGTCTGACCCTGTGCCTCATGGGAACAGTCCAGCCCGAACTGCCAAGCCATGCCTTCCCTGGACTGGAAACAAGCTTCCGAGGACCGGTTTCTGGCATTACAGCCGTCTTCAGCCCGACTTGCTTGAATCCAGTGGCAAAGTGAGCAAGGGACTCACGTCTGAGCATACCCTGCCACACTTATGGCGGCCAAAAGCGGTACAAAAGGGGGGTGGTGATGGACGGAGCATCTGAACCAATCAAACACTCACACCCAGTCAAAAGATCAGGGTTTAATCCATCACCGTTCTTTAGCCCACTCTGCCACCCCAGTTCAGACATGGCTATATGCAAATCAGTCTGACCCTGTGCCTCATGGGAACAGTCCAGCCCGAACTGCCAAGCCATGCATTCCCTGGACTGGAAACAAGCTTCCGAGGACCGGTTTCTGGCATTACAGCAGTCTTCAGCCCGGCTTGCTTGAATCCAGTGACAAAGTGAGCAAGGGACTCACGTTTGAACATACCCTGCCGCACTTATGGCAGCCAAAAGTGGTACGAAAGTGGGGTGGTGATGGACGGAGCATCTGAACCAATCAAACACTCACACCCAGTCAAAAGATCTGGGTTTAATCCATCACCGTTCTTTAGCCCACTCTGCCAACCCAGTTCAGACATGGCTATATGCAAATCAGTCTGACCCTGTGCCTCATGGGAACAGTCCAGCCCGAACTGCCAAGCCATGCCTTCCCTGGACTGGAAAGAAGCTTCCGAGGACCGGTTTCTGGCATTACAGCCGTCTTCAGCTCGGCTTGCTTGAATCCTGTGGCAAAGTGAGCAAGGGACTCACGTCTGAGCATACCCTGCCACACTTATGGCGGCCAAAAGCGGTACAAAAGGGGGGTGGTGATGGACGGAGCATCTGAACCAATCAAACACTCACACCCAGTCAAAAGATCTGGGTTTAATAAATCACCGTTCTTTAGCCCATTCTGCCACCCCAGTTCAGACATGGCTATATGCAAATCAGTCTGACCCTGTGCCTCATGGGAACACTCCAGCCCAAACTGCCAAGCGATGCCTTCCCTGGACTGGAAACAAGCGACCGAGGACCGGTTTCTGGCATTACAACCGTCTTCAGCCCGGCTTGCTTGAATCCAGTGGTAAAGTGAGCAAGGGACTCACGTCTGAGCATGCCCTGCCACACTTATGGCGGCCAAAAGCGGTACAAAAGGGGGGTGGTGATGGACGGAGCATCTGAACCAATCAAACACTCACACCCAGTCAAAAGATCTGGGTTTAATCCATCACCGTTCTTTAGCCCACTCTGCCACCCCAGTCCAGACATGGCTATATGCAAACAGTCTGACCCTGTGCCTCATGGGAACAGTCCAGCCCGAACTGCCAAGCCATGCCTTCCCTGGACTGGAAACAAGCTTCCGAGGACCGGTTTCTGGCATTACAGCGGTCTTCAGCCCGGCTTGCTTGAATCCAGTGGCAAAGTGAGCAAGGGACTCACATCTGAGCATACCCTGCCACACTTATGGCGGCCAAAAGCGGTACAAAAGGGGGGTGGTGATGGACGCAGCATCTGAACCAATCAAACACTCACACCCAGTCAAAAGATCTGGGTTTAATCCATCAACATTCTTTAGCCCACTCTGCCACCCCAGTTCAGACATGGCTATATGCAAATCAGTCTGACCCTGTGCCTCATGGGAACAGTTCAGCCCGAACTGCCAAGCCATGCCTTCCCTGGACTGGAAACAAGCTTCCGAGGACCAGTTTCTGGCATTACAGCCGTCTTTAGCCCGGCTTGCTTGAATCCAGTGGCAAAGTGAGCAAGGGTCTCACGTCTGAGCATACCCTGCCACACTTATGGCGGCCAAAAGCGGTACAAAAGGGGGGTGGTGATGGACGGAGCATCTGAACCAATCAAACACTCACACCCAGTCAAAAGATCTGGGTTTAATCAATCACCGTTCTTTAGCCCACTCTGCCACCCCAGTTCAGACATGGCTATATGCAAATCAGTCTGACCGTGTGCCTCATGGGAACAGTCCAGCCCGAACTGCCAAGCCATACCTTCCCTGGACTGGAAACAAGCTTCCGAGGACCGGTTTCTGGCATTACAGCCGCCTTCAGCCTGGCTTGCTTGAATCCAGCGGCAAAGTGAGCAAGGGACTCACGTCTGAGCATACCCTGCCACACTTATGGTGGCCAAAAGTGGTACAAAAGGGGGGTGGTGATGGACGGAGCATCTGAACCAATCAAACACTCACACCCAGTCAAAAGATCTGGGTTTAATCCATCACCGTTCTTTAGCCCACTCTGCCACCCCAGTTCAGACATGGCTATATGTAAATCAGTCTGACCCTGTGCCTCATGGGAACAGTCCAGCCCGAACTGCCAAGCCATGCCTTCCCTGGACTGGAAACAAGCTTCCGAGGACCGGTTTCTGGCATTACAGCCGTCTTCAGCCCGGCTTGCTTGAATCCAGTGGCAAAGTGAGCAAGGGACTCACGTCTGAGCATACCCTGCCACACTTATGGCGGCCAAAAGCGGTACAAAAGGGGGGTGGTGATGGACGGAGCATCTGAACCAATCAAAAACACTCACACCCAGTCAAAAGATCTGGGTTTAATCAATCACCGTTCTTTAACCCACTCTGCCACCCCAGTTCAGACATGGCTATATGCAAATCAGTCTGACCCTGTGCCTCATGGGAACAGTCCAGCCCGAACTGCCAAGCCATGCCTTCCCTGGACTGGAAACAAGCTTCCGAGGACCGGTTTCTGGCATTACAGCCGTCTTCAGCCCGGTTTGCTTGAATGCAGTGGCAAAGTGAGCAAGGGACTCACGTCTGAGCATACCTTGCCACACTTATGGTGGCCAAAAGCGGTACAAAAAGGGGGTTGTGATGGACGGAGCATCTGAACCAATAAAACACTCACACCCAGTCAAAAGATCTGGGTTTAATCCATCACCGTTCTTTAGCCCACTCTGCCACCCCAGTTCAGACATGGCTATATGCAAATCAGTCTGACCCTGTGCCTCATGGGAACAGTCCAGCCCGAACTGCCAAGTCATGCCTTCCCTGGACTGGAAACAAGCTTCCGAGGACCGGTTTCTGGCATTACAGCCGTCTTCAGCCGGGCTTGCTTGAATCCAGTGGCAAAGTGAGCAAGGGACTCAAGTCTGAGCATACCCTGCCACACTTATGGCGGCCAAAAGCGGTACAAAAGGGGGGATGGTGATGGACGGAGCATCTGAACCAATCAAACACTCACACCCAGTCAAAAGATCTGGGTTTAATCCATCACCGTTCTTTAGCCCACTCTGCCACCCCAGTTCAGACATGGCTATATGCAAATCAGTCTGACCCTGTGCCTCATGGGAACAGTCCAGCCCGAACTGCCAAGCCATGCCTTCCCTGGACTGGAAACAAGCTTCCGAGGACCGGTTTCTGGCATTACAGCCGTCTTCAGTCCGACTTGCTTGAATCCAGTGGCAAAGTGAGCAAGGGACTCACGTCTGAGCATACCCTGCCACACTTATGGCGGCCAAAAGCGGTACAAAAGGGGGGTGGTGATGGACGGAGCATCTGAACCAATCAAACACTCACACCCAGTCAAAAGATCAGGGTTTAATCCATCACCGTTCTTTAGCCCACTCTGCCACCCCAGTTCAGACATGGCTATATGCAAATCAGTCTGACCCTGTGCCTCATGGGAACAGTCCAGCCCGAACTGCCAAGCCATGCATTCCCTGGACTGGAAACAAGCTTCCGAGGACCGGTTTCTGGCATTACAGCAGTCTTCAGCCCGGCTTGCTTGAATCCAGTGACAAAGTGAGCAAGGGACTCACGTTTGAACATACCCTGCCGCACTTATGGCAGCCAAAAGTGGTACGAAAGTGGGGTGGTGATGGACGGAGCATCTGAACCAATCAAACACTCACACCCAGTCAAAAGATCTGGGTTTAATCCATCACCGTTCTTTAGCCCACTCTGCCAACCCAGTTCAGACATGGCTATATGCAAATCAGTCTGACCCTGTGCCTCATGGGAACAGTCCAGCCCGAACTGCCAAGCCATGCCTTCCCTGGACTGGAAAGAAGCTTCCGAGGACCGGTTTCTGGCATTACAGCCGTCTTCAGCTCGGCTTGCTTGAATCCTGTGGCAAAGTGAGCAAGGGACTCACGTCTGAGCATACCCTGCCACACTTATGGCGGCCAAAAGCGGTACAAAAGGGGGGTGGTGATGGACGGAGCATCTGAACCAATCAAACACTCACACCCAGTCAAAAGATCTGGGTTTAATAAATCACCGTTCTTTAGCCCATTCTGCCACCCCAGTTCAGACATGGCTATATGCAAATCAGTCTGACCCTGTGCCTCATGGGAACACTCCAGCCCGAACTGCCAAGCGATGCCTTCCCTGGACTGGAAACAAGCGACCGAGGACCGGTTTCTGGCATTACAACCGTCTTCAGCCCGGCTTGCTTGAATCCAGTGGTAAAGTGAGCAAGGGACTCACGTCTGAGCATGCCCTGCCACACTTATGGCGGCCAAAAGCGGTACAAAAGGGGGGTGGTGATGGACGGAGCATCTGAACCAATCAAACACTCACACCCAGTCAAAAGATCTGGGTTTAATCCATCACCGTTCTTTAGCCCACTCTGCCACCCCAGTTCAGACATGGCTATATGCAAACAGTCTGACCCTGTGCCTCATGGGAACAGTCCAGCCCGAACTGCCAAGCCATGCCTTCCCTGGACTGGAAACAAGCTTCCGAGGACCGGTTTCTGGCATTACAGCGGTCTTCAGCCCGGCTTGCTTGAATCCAGTGGCAAAGTGAGCAAGGGACTCACATCTGAGCATACCCTGCCACACTTATGGCGGCCAAAAGCGGTACAAAAGGGGGGTGGTGATGGACGCAGCATCTGAACCAATCAAACACTCACACCCAGTCAAAAGATCTGGGTTTAATCCATCACCATTCTTTAGCCCACTCTGCCACCCCAGTTCAGACATGGCTATATGCAAATCAGTCTGACCCTGTGCCTCATGGGAACAGTTCAGCCCGAACTGCCAAGCCATGCCTTCCCTGGACTGGAAACAAGCTTCCGAGGACCAGTTTCTGGCATTACAGCCGTCTTCAGCCCGGCTTGCTTGAATCCAGTGGCAAAGTGAGCAAGGGTCTCACGTCTGAGCATACCCTGCCACACTTATGGCGGCCAAAAGCGGTACAAAAGGGGGGTGGTGATGGACGGAGCATCTGAACCAATCAAACACTCACACCCAGTCAAAAGATCTGGGTTTAATCAATCACCGTTCTTTAGCCCACTCTGCCACCCCAGTTCAGACATGGCTATATGCAAATCAGTCTGACCGTGTGCCTCATGGGAACAGTCCAGCCCGAACTGCCAAGCCATACCTTCCCTGGACTGGAAACAAGCTTCCGAGGACCGGTTTCTGGCATTACAGCCGCCTTCAGCCCGGCTTGCTTGAATCCAGCGGCAAAGTGAGCAAGGGACTCACGTCTGAGCATACCCTGCCACACTTATGGTGGCCAAAAGCGGTACAAAAGGGGGGTGGTGATGGACGGAGCATCTGAACCAATCAAACACTCACACCCAGTCAAAAGATCTGGGTTTAATCCATCACCGTTCTTTAGCCCACTCTGCCACCCCAGTTCAGACATGGCTATATGTAAATCAGTCTGACCCTGTGCCTCATGGGAACAGTCCAGCCCGAACTGCCAAGCCATGCCTTCCCTGGACTGGAAACAAGCTTCCGAGGACCGGTTTCTGGCATTACAGCCGTCTTCAGCCCGGCTTGCTTGAATCCAGTGGCAAAGTGAGCAAGGGACTCACGTCTGAGCATACCCTGCCACACTTATGGCGGCCAAAAGCGGTACAAAAGGGGGGTGGTGATGGACGGAGCATCTGAACCAATCAAAAACACTCACACCCAGTCAAAAGATCTGGGTTTAATCAATCACCGTTCTTTAACCCACTCTGCCACCCCAGTTCAGACATGGCTATATGCAAATCAGTCTGACCCTGTGCCTCATGGGAACAGTCCAGCCCGAACTGCCAAGCCATGCCTTCCCTGGACTGGAAACAAGCTTCCGAGGACCGGTTTCTGGCATTACAGCCGTCTTCAGCCCGGTTTGCTTGAATGCAGTGGCAAAGTGAGCAAGGGACTCACGTCTGAGCATACCTTGCCACACTTATGGTGGCCAAAAGCGGTACAAAAAGGGGGTTGTGATGGACGGAGCATCTGAACCAATAAAACACTCACACCCAGTCAAAAGATCTGGGTTTAATCCATCACCGTTCTTTAGCCCACTCTGCCACCCCAGTTCAGACATGGCTGTATGCAAATCAGTCTGACCCTGTGCCTCATGGGAACAGTCCAGCCCGAACTGCCAAGTCATGCCTTCCCTGGACTGGAAACAAGCTTCCGAGGACCGGTTTCTGGCATTACAGCCGTCTTCAGCCGGGCTTGCTTGAATCCAGTGGCAAAGTGAGCAAGGGACTCAAGTCTGAGCATACCCTGCCACACTTATGGCGGCCAAAAGCGGTACAAAAGGGGGGATGGTGATGGACGGAGCATCTGAACCAATCAAACACTCACACCCAGTCAAAAGATCTGGGTTTAATCCATCACCGTTCTTTAGCCCACTCTGCCACCCCAGTTCAGACATGGCTATATGCAAATCAGTCTGACCCTGTGCCTCATGGGAACAGTCCAGCCCGAACTGCCAAGCCATGCCTTCCCTGGACTGGAAACAAGCTTCCGAGGACCGGTTTCTGGCATTACAGCGGTCTTCAGCCCGGCTTGCTTGAATCCAGTGGCAAAGTGAGCAAGGGACTCACGTCTGAGCATGCCCTGCCACACTTATGGCGGCCAAAAGCGGTACAAAAGGGGGGTGGTGATGGACGGAGCATCTGAACCAATCAAACACTCACACCCAGTCAAAAGATCTGGGTTTAATCCATCACCGTTCTTTAGCCCACTCTGCCACCCCAGTTCAGACATGGCTATATGCAAATCAGTCTGACCCTGTGCCTCATGGGAACAGTCCAGCCCGAACTGCCAAGCCATGCCTTCCCTGGACTGGAAACAAGCTTCCGAGGACCGGTTTCTGGCATTACAGCCATCTTCAGCCCGGCTTGCTTGAATCCAGTGGCAAAGTGAGCAAGGGACTCACATCTGAGCATACCCTGCCACACTTATGGCGGCCAAAAGCGGTACAAAAGGGAGGTGGTGATGGACGCAGCATCTGAACCAATCAAACACTCACACCCAGTCAAAAGATCTGGGTTTAATCCATCACCGTTCTTTAGCCCACTCTGCCACCCCAGTTCAGACATGGCTATATGCAAATCAGTCTGACCCTGTGCCTCATGGGAACAGTTCAGCCCGAACTGCCAAGCCTTGCCTTCCCTGGACTGGAAACAAGCTTCCGAGGACCAGTTTCTGGCATTACAGCCGTCTTCAGCCCGGCTTGCTTGAATCCAGTGGCAAAATGAGCAAGGGTCTCACGTCTGAGCATACCCTGCCACACTTATGGCGGCCAAAAGCGGTACAAAAGGGGGGTGGTGATGGACGGAGCATCTGAACCAATCAAACACTCACACCCAGTCAAAAGATCTGGGTTTAATCAATCACCGTTCTTTAGCCCACTCTGCCACCCCAGTTCAGACATGGCTATATGCAAATCAGTCTGACCGTGTGCCTCATGGGAACAGTCCAGCCCGAACTGCCAAGCCATACCTTCCCTGGACTGGAAACAAGCTTCCGAGGACCGGTTTCTGGCATTACAGCTGTCTTCAGCCCGGCTTGCTTGAATCCAGTGGCAAAGTGAGCAAGGGACTCACGTCTGAGCATACCCTGCCACACTTATGGCGGCCAAAAGCGGTACAAAGGGGGGGGTGGTGATGGACGGAGCATCTGAACCAATCAAACACTCACACCCAGTCAAAAGATCTGGGTTAAATCCATCACCGTTCTTTAGCCCACTCTGCCACCCCAGTTCAGACATGGCTACATGCAAATCAGTCTGACCCTGTGCCTCATGGGAACAGTCCAGCCCGAACTGCCAAGCCATGCCTTCCCTGGACTGGAAACAAGCTTCCGAGGACCAGTTTCTGGCATTACAGCCGTCTTCAGCCCGGCTTGCTTGAATCCAGTGGCAAAATGAGCAAGGGTTTCACGTCTGAGCATACCCTGCCACACTTATGGCGGCCAAAAGCGGTACAAAAGGGGGGTGGTGATGGACGGAGCATCTGAACCAATCAAACACTCACACCCAGTCAAAAGATCTGGGTTTAATCAATCACCGTTCTTTAGCCCACTCTGCCACCCCAGTTCAGACATGGCTATATGCAAATCAGTCTGACCGTGTGCCTCATGGGAACAGTCCAGCCCGAACTGCCAAGCCATACCTTCCCTGGACTGGAAACAAGCTTCCGAGGACCGGTTTCTGGCATTACAGCTGTCTTCAGCCCGGCTTGCTTGAATCCAGTGGCAAAGTGAGCAAGGGACTCACGTCTGAGCATACCCTGCCACACTTATGGCGGCCAAAAGCGGTACAAAGGGGGGGGTGGTGATGGACGGAGCATCTGAACCAATCAAACACTCACACCCAGTCAAAAGATCTGGGTTAAATCCATCACCGTTCTTTAGCCCACTCTGCCACCCCAGTTCAGACATGGCTACATGCAAATCAGTCTGACCCTGTGCCTCATGGGAACAGTCCAGCCAAAACTGCCAAGCCATGCTTTCCCTGGACTGGAAACAAGCTTCCGAGGACCGGTTTCTGGCATTACAGCCATCTTCAGCCCGGCTTGCTTGAATCCAGTGGCAAAGTGAGCAAGGGACTCACATCTGAGCATACCCTGCCACACTTATGGCGGCCAAAAGCGGTACAAAAGGGGGGTGGTGATGGACGGAGCATCTGAACCAATCAAACACTCACACCCAGTCAAAAGATCTGGGTTTAATCCATCACCGTTCTTTAGCCGACTCTGCCACCCCAGTTCAGACATGGATATATGCAAATCAGTCTGACCCTGTGCCTCATGGGAACAGTCCAGCCCGAACTGCCAAGCCATGCCTTCCCTGGACCGGAAACAAGCTTCCGAGGACCGGTTTCTGGCATTACAGCCGTCTTCAGCCCGGCTTGCTTGAATCCAGTGGCAAAGTGAGCAAGGGACTCACGTCTGAGCATACCCTGCCACACTTATGGCGGCCAAAAGCGGTACAAAAGGGGGGTGGTGATGGACGGAGCATCTGAACCAATCAAACACTCACACCCAGTCAAAAGATCTGGGTTTATTCCATCACCGTTCTTTAGCCCACTCTGCCACCCCAGTTCAGACATGGCTATATGCAAATCAGTCTGACCCTGTGCCTCATGGGAACAGTCCAGCCCGAACTGCCAAGCCATGCCTTCCCTGGACTGGAAACAAGCTTCCGAGGACCGGTGTCTGGCATTACAGCCGTCTTCAGCCCGGCTTGCTTGAATCCAGTGACAAAGTGAGCAAGGGACTCACGTTTGAGCATACCCTGCCACACTTATGGCGGCCAAAAGTGGTACGAAAGGGGGGTGGTGATGGACGGAGCATCTGAACCAATCAAACACTCACACCCAGTCAAAAGATCTGGGTTTAATCCATCACCGTTCTTTAGCCCACTCTGCCAACCCAGTTCAGACATGGCTATATGCAAATCAGTCTGACCCTGTGCCTCATGGGAACAGTCCAGCCCGAACTGCCAAGCCATGCCTTCCCTGGACTGGAAACAAGCTTCCGAGGACCGGTTTCTGGCATTAAAGCCGTCTTCAGCCCGGCTTGCTTGAATCCAGTGGCAAAGTGAGCAAGGGACTCACGTCTGAGCATACCCTGCCACACTTATGGCGGCCAAAAGCAGTACAAAAGGGGGGTGGTGATGGACGGAGCATCTGAACCAATCAAACACTCACACCCAGTCAAAAGATCTGGGTTTAATCCATCACCGTTCTTTAGCCCACTCTGCCACGACAGTTCAGACATGGCTATATGCAAATCAGTCTGACCCTGTGCCTCATGGGAACAGTCCAGCCGAACTGCTAAGCCATGCCTTCCCTGGACTGGAAACAAGCTTCCCAGGACCGGTTTCTGGCATTACAGCCGCCTTCAGCCTGGCTTGCTTGAATCCAGCAGCAAAGTGAGCAAGGGACTCACGTCTGAGCATACCCTGCCACACTTATGGCGGCCAAAAGCGGTACAAAAGGGGGGTGGTGATGGACGGAGCAGCTGAACCAATCAAACACTCACACCCAGTCAAAAGATCTGGGTTTAATCCATCACCGTTCTTTAGCCCACTCTGCCACCCCAGTTCAGACATGGCTATATGTAAATCAGTCTGACCCTGTGCCTCATGGGAACAGTCCAGCCCGAACTGCCAAGCCATGCCTTCCCTGGACTGGAAACAAGCTTCCGAGGACCGGTTTCTGGCATTACAGCCGTCTTCAGCCCGGCTTGCTTGAATCCAGTGGCAAAGTGAGCAAGGGACTCACGTCTGAGCATACCCTGCCACACTTATGGCGGCCAAAAGCAGTACAAAAGGGGGGTGGTGATGGACGGAGCATCTGAACCAATCAAACACTCACACCCAGTCAAAAGATCTGGGTTTAATCCATCACCGTTCTTTAGCGCACTCTGCCACCCCAGTTCAGACATGGCTATATGCAAATCAGTCTGACCCTGTGCCTCATGGGAACAGTCCAGCCGAACTGCTAAGCCATGCCTTCCCTGGACTGGAAACAAGCTTCCCAGGACCGGTTTCTGGCATTACAGCCGCCTTCAGCCCGGCTTGCTTGAATCCAGCAGCAAAGTGAGCAAGGGACTCACGTCTGAGCATACCCTGCCACACTTATGGCGGCCAAAAGCGGTACAAAAGGGGGGTGGTGATGGACGCAGCATCTGAACCAATCAAACACTCACACCCAGTCAAAAGATCTGGGTTTAATCCATCACCATTCTTTAGCCCACTCTGCCACCCGAGTTCAGACATGGCTATATGCAAATCAGTCTGACCCTGTGCCTCATGGGAACAGTTCAGCCCGAACTGCCAAGCCATGCCTTCCCTGGACTGGAAACAAGCTTCCGAGGACCAGTTTCTGGCATTACAGCCGTCTTCAGCCCGGCTTGCTTGAATCCAATGGCAAAGTGAGCAAGGGTCTCACGTCTGAGCATACCCTGCCACACTTATGGCGGCCAAAAGCGGTACAAAAGGGGGGTGGTGATGGACGGAGCATCTGAACCAATCAAACACTCACACCCAGTCAAAAGATCTGGGTTTAATCAATCACCGTTCTTTAGCCAACTCTGCCACCCCAGTTCAGACATGGCTATATGCAAATCAGTCTGACCGTGTGCCTCATGGGAACAGTCCAGCCCGAACTGCCAAGCCATACCTTCCCTGGACTGGAAACAAGCTTCCGAGGACCGGTTTCTGGCATTACAGCCGCCTTCAGCCCGGCTTGCTTGAATCCAGCGGCAAAGTGAGCAAGGGACTCACGTCTGAGCATACCCTGCCACACTTATGGCGGCCAAAAGCGGTACAAAAGGGGGGTGGTGATGGACGGAGCATCTGAACCAATCAAACACTCACACCCAGTCAAAAGATCTGGGTTTAATCCATCACCGTTCTTTAGCCCACTCTGCCACCCCAGTTCAGACATGGCTATATGTAAATCAGTCTGACCCTGTGCCTCATGGGAACAGTCCAGCCCGAACTGCCAAGCCATGCCTTCCCTGGACTGGAAACAAGCTTCCGAGGACCGGTTTCTGGCATTACAGCCGTCTTCAGCCCGGCTTGCTTGAATCCAGTGGCAAAGTGAGCAAGGGACTCACGTCTGAGCATACCCTGCCACACTTATGGCGGCCAAAAGCGGTACAAAAGGGGGGTGGTGATGGACGGAGCATCTGAACCAATCAAAAACACTCACACCCAGTCAAAAGATCTGGGTTTAATCAATCACCGTTCTTTAACCCACTCTGCCACCCCAGTTCAGACATGGCTATATGCAAATCAGTCTGACCCTGTGCCTCATGGGAACAGTCCAGCCCGAACTGCCAAGCCATGCCTTCCCTGGACTGGAAACAAGCTTCCGAGGACCGGTTTCTGTCATTACAGCCGTCTTCAGCCCGGTTTGCTTGAATCCAGTGGCAAAGTGAGCAAGGGACTCACGTCTGAGCATACCTTGCCACACTTATGGCGGCCAAAAGCGGTACAAAAAGGGGGTTGTGATGGACGGAGCATCTGAACCAATAAAACACTCACACCCAGTCAAAAGATCTGGGTTTAATCCATCACCGTTCTTTAGCCCACTCTGCCACCCCTGTTCAGACATGGCTATATGCAAATCAGTCTGACCCTGTGTCTCATGGGAACAGTCCAGCCCGAACTGCCAAGTCATGCCTTCCCTGGACTGGAAACAAGCTTCCGAGGACCGGTTTCTGGCATTACAGCCGTCTTCAGCCGGGCTTGCTTGAATCCAGTGGCAAAGTGAGCAAGGGACTCAAGTCTGAGCATACCCTGCCACACTTATGGCGGCCAAAAGCGGTACAAAAGGGGTGATGGTGATGGACGGAGCATCTGAACCAATCAAACACTCACACCCAGTCAAAAGATCTGGGTTTAATCCATCACCGTTCTTTAGCCCACTCTGCCACCCCAGTTCAGACATGGCTATATGCAAATCAGTCTGACCCTGTGCCTCATGGGAACAGTCCAGCCCGAACTGCCAAGCCATGCCTTCCCTGGACTGGAAACAAGCTTCCGAGGACCGGTTTCTGGCATTACAGCGGTCTTCAGCCCGGCTTGCTTGAATCCAGTGGCAAAGTGAGCAAGGGACTCACGTCTGAGCATGCCCTGCCACACTTATGGCGGCCAAAAGCGGTACAAAAGGGGGGTGGTGATGGACGGAGCATCTGAACCAATCAAACACTCACACCCAGTCAAAAGATCTGGGTTTAATCCATCACCGTTCTTTAGCCCACTCTGCCACCCCAGTTCAGACATGGCTATATGCAAATCAGTCTGACCCTGTGCCTCATGGGAACAGTCCAGCCCAAACTGCCAAGCCATGCCGACCCTTGACTGGAAACAAGCTTCCGAGGACCGGTTTCTGGCATTACAGCCATCTTCAGCCCGGCTTGCTTGAATCCAGTGGCAAAGTGAGCAAGGGACTCACATCTGAGCATACCCTGCCACACTTATGGCGGCCAAAAGCGGTACAAAAGGGAGGTGGTGATGGACGCAGCATCTGAACCAATCAAACACTCACACCCAGTCAAAAGATCTGGGTTTAATCCATCACCGTTCTTTAGCCCACTCTGCCACCCCAGTTCAGACAAGGCTATATGCAAATCAGTCTGACCCTGTGCCTAATGGGAACAGTCCAGCCCGAACTGCCAAGCCATGCCTTCCCTGGACTGGAAACAAGCTTCCGAGGACCGGTTTCTGGCATTACAGCCATCTTCAGCCCGGCTTGCTTGAATCCAGTGGCAAAGTGAGCAAGGGACTCACATCTGAGCATACCCTGCCACACTTATGGCGGCCAAAAGCGGTACAAAAGGGAGGTGGTGATGGACGCAGCATCTGAACCAATCAAACACTCACACCCAGTCAAAAGATCTGGGTTTAATCCATCACCGTTCTTTAGCCCACTCTGCCACCCCAGTTCAGACATGGCTATATGCAAATCAGTCTGACCCTGTGCCTCATGGGAACAGTTCAGCCCGAACTGCCAAGCCATGCCTTCCCTGGACTGGAAACAAGCTTCCGAGGACCAGTTTCTGGCATTACAGCCGTCTTCAGCCCGGCTTGCTTGAATCCAGTGGCAAAGTGAGCAAGGGTCTCACGTCTGAGCATACCCTGCCACACTTATGGCGGCCAAAAGCGGTACAAAAGGGGGGTGGTGATGGACGGAGCATCGAACCAATCAAACACTCACACCCAGTCAAAAGATCTGGGTTTAATCAATCACCGTTCTTTAGCCCACTCTGCCACCCCAGTTCAGACATGGCTATATGCAAATCAGTCTGACCGTGTGCCTCATGGGAACAGTCCAGCCCGAACTGCCGAGCCATACCTTCCCTGGACTGGAAACAAGCTTCCGAGGACCGGTTTCTGGCATTACAGCTGTCTTCAGCCCGGCTTGCTTGAATCCAGTGGCAAAGTGAGCAAGGGACTCACGTCTGAGCATACCCTGCCACACTTATGGCGGCCAAAAGCGGTACAAAGGGGGGGGTGGTGATGGACGGAGCATCTGAACCAATCAAACACTCACACCCAGTCAAAAGATCTGGGTTAAATCCATCACCGTTCTTTAGCCCACTCTGCCACCCCAGTTCAGACATGGCTATATGCAAATCAGTCTGACCCTGTGCCTCATGGGAACAGTCCAGCCCGAACTGCCAAGCCATGCTTTCCCTGGACTGGAAACAAGCTTCCGAGGACCGGTTTCTGGCATTACAGCCATCTTCAGCCCGGCTTGCTTGAATCCAGTGGCAAAGTGAGCAAGGGACTCACATCTGAGCATACCCTGCCACACTTATGGTGGCCAAAAGCGGTACAAAAGGGGGGTGGTGATGGACGGAGCATCTGAACCAATCAAACACTCACACCCAGTCAAAAGATCTGGGTTTAATCCATCACCGTTCTTTAGCCGACTCTGCCACCCCAGTTCAGACATGGATATATGCAAATCAGTCTGACCCTGTGCCTCATGGGAACAGTCCAGCCCGAACTGCCAAGCCATGCCTTCCCTGGACTGGAAACAAGCTTCCGAGGACCGGTTTCTGGCATTACAGCCGTCTTCAGCCCGGCTTGCTTGAATCCAGTGGCAAAGTGAGCAAGGGACTCACGTCTGAGCATACCCTGCCACACTTATGGCGGCCAAAAGCGGTACAAAAGGGGGGTGGTGATGGACGGAGCATCTGAACCAATCAAACACTCACACCCAGTCAAAAGATCTGGGTTTATTCCATCACCGTTCTTTAGCCCACTCTGCCACCCCAGTTCAGACATGGCTATATGCAAATCAGTCTGACCCTGTGCCTCATGGGAACAGTCCAGCCCGAACTGCCAAGCCATGCCTTCCCTGGACTGGAAACAAGCTTCCGAGGACCGGTGTCTGGCATTACAGCCGTCTTCAGCCCGGCTTGCTTGAATCCAGTGACAAAGTGAGCAAGGGACTCACGTTTGAGCATACCCTGCCACACTTATGGCGGCCAAAAGTGGTACGAAAGGGGGGTGGTGATGGACGGAGCATCTGAACCAATCAAACACTCACACCCAGTCAAAAGATCTGGGTTTAATCCATCACCGTTCTTTAGCCCACTCTGCCAACCCAGTTCAGACATGGCTATATGCAAATCAGTCTGACCCTGTGCCTCATGGGAACAGTCCAGCCCGAACTGCCAAGCCATGCCTTCCCTGGACTGGAAACAAGCTTCCGAGGACCGGTTTCTGGCATTAAAGCCGTCTTCAGCCCGGCTTGCTTGAATCCAGTGGCAAAGTGAGCAAGGGACTCACGTCTGAGCATACCCTGCCACACTTATGGCGGCCAAAAGCAGTACAAAAGGGGGGTGGTGATGGACGGAGCATCTGAACCAATCAAACACTCACACCCAGTCAAAAGATCTGGGTTTAATCCATCACCGTTCTTTAGCCCACTCTGCCACCCCAGTTCAGACATGGCTATATGCAAATCAGTCTGACCCTGTGCCTCATGGGAACAGTCCAGCCGAACTGCTAAGCCATGCCTTCCCTGGACTGGAAACAAGCTTCCCAGGACCGGTTTCTGGCATTACAGCCGCCTTCAGCCCGGCTTGCTTGAATCCAGCAGCAAAGTGAGCAAGGGACTCACGTCTGAGCATACCCTGCCACACTTATGGCGGCCAAAAGCGGTACAAAAGGGGGGTGGTGATGGACGGAGCAGCTGAACCAATCAAACACTCACACCCAGTCAAAAGATCTGGGTTTAATCCATCCCCGTTCTTTAGCCCACTCTGCCACCCCAGTTCAGACATGGCTATATGTAAATCAGTCTGACCCTGTGCCTCATGGGAACAGTCCAGCCCGAACTGCCAAGCCATGCCGTCCCTGGACTGGAAACAAGCTTCCGAGGACCGGTTTCTGGCATTACAGCCGTCTTCTGCCCGGCTTGCTTGAATCCAGTGGCAAAGTGAGCAAGGGACTCACGCCTGAGCATGCCCTGCCACACTTATGGCGGCCAAAAGCGGTACAAAAGGGGGGTGGTGATGGACGGAGCATCTGAACCAATCAAACACTCACACCCAGTCAAAAGATCTGGGTTTAATCCATCACCGTTCTTTAGCCCACTCTGCCACCCCAGTTCAGACATGGCTACATGCAAATCAGTCTGACCCTGCCAAGCCATGCCTTCCCTGGACTGGAAACAAGCTTCCGAGGACCGGTGTCTGGCATTACAGCCGTCTTCAGCCCGGCTTGCTTGAATCCAGTGACAAAGTGAGCAAGGGACTCACGTTTGAGCATACCCTGCCACACTTATGGCGGCCAAAAGTGGTACGAAAGGGGGGTGGTGATGGACGGAGCATCTGAACCAATCAAACACTCACACCCAGTCAAAAGATCTGGGTTTAATCCATCACCGTTCTTTAGCCCACTCTGCCAACCCAGTTCAGACATGGCTATATGCAAATCAGTCTGACCCTGTGCCTCATGGGAACAGTCCAGCCCGAACTGCCAAGCCATGCCTTCCCTGGACTGGAAACAAGCTTCCGAGGACCGGTTTCTGGCATTACAGCCGTCTTCAGCCCGGTTTGCTTGAATCCAGTGGCAAAGTGAGCAAGGGACTCACATCTGAACCAATCAAACACTCACACCCAGTCAAAAGATCTGAGTTTAATCCATCACCGTTCTTTAGCCTGTGGAAAAGTAAATTTTGCCATGTTCTGTGTCCCTACGTGTTCCCCATCTTATGTTATATGTGCATGATTAATATGCATATGTATTCCCTTATGATTGATTAAAGACGCAATTCTAGTTGTGTCCAACTCTAGTATGCCAGTTTCCAGTTCTCGTGAAAGCTACGAGTATTAGGCCTATGTAATCTTCTGTTGCCACGTTTCACAGTGTGCACGTTAATTCAGTAAAAGTCCCCGTTTCTAGGCCTCAAAAGGGCCCGGACTCAGATTCAGCTCCTGTCTCCTGAACCCTCGCTGAGGAGCGATACAGCCCCCACCTGTATCCCTGACCCTTCACTTACTTCCTGCCTCACAGTGCCCGGCTCGGCCTGGCTCTGCCTGCCAGTCTGCCAAGAGTATGTTATGATTCTAGTTATCAGTCCAGCCCTCCTTCTCTGCATTCCTAAGCTACTGAATCGCATCAATAGTTTCAGTCATCGTCTAGCCTTTACGTCTCCATGTAAGAGAAATACTGTATTAATGGTCATTTAATATTCCTCAACACGCACTACATGTAGAATAATGCATGCACCAGTCTTAGTGTCTGTTAGCCTTTGCCCTGATAACTTTTGGATTCTATCAACATGTTCTCTAAACATCAGATACTAGATAGTGTTTAGGTACATGTCGCTCTGACTCTCCAGACTTTCGTCTCTTCTTCTAGCGCAGAAGTCATAGCCCCCAGTTCCTCCTAGTAACACGTCATTGCCAGTTTGCGCGCACCACTAGGTCAGAGGTCCCGGCTCCTTAGGTAGCCCCCTCCATGTTTCCGCCCCATTTATGACATATTCTGTTACGTTTACATCACATGTCTATGTACACGCCTCTTGTTACACCCACTCTGTGCCTTATCTTTCGCGACTGCTACGAACCCCGCCCACTGCTACGCCTACTGTATGTACTGCAATGCAATTGTTTAACTATATATACTTGTGCACTGTTATTAAAAGTTAGCGCGCTCATCCCAGATCCTGCCCGGCAGCTGTCGGGGCCCCCCTGCCAGGCCCTGCCATCCTATTCCCGTGCAGGTTGTCCTGTTCCTGTCCTTTATGCCTGTATTAAAACCTGCAAACTCCAGCTACCTCGAATCTTGACTCTTATTTATTGAGCTATCTGTTATAGTATATCTTGTCAAAAATAGCACAGGTATTTAATTATTTATTTACCACATAATGGCGCCCGAACAGGGACCCCTCTTTCCCCACGCGCCGGAGAAGCCACGCCAGCCCCCTGACCCTCTGCAGCCGTGACGGAACCATACCGTGCACGTGCAGATATTTCTGCTTCAAGTATCCCTCAGGCCCACGGAGGAGACGGAGGTTGCGGTCCAGCATCCAGACGAGGCGGTGGAGGAACGCGGCGAGTCCCGACCAGAGCCCAAGCCGAGAGTTCAAGGTCCGAGGTACCCCGAGGCCCACCCGTAACTGAAGTCCGAAGTTCGTAGTCCGTCGTCGTAGCAGTCCAGTCCAGTCCGAGGCCTTCCGTTCTTGCTGCCCGGTGAGTACCGTTGCTGGGGTAGTATCTAGACAGGGTCAATTAATTTGTCTCTGGTCCGTGGGTTTGGGTACACAGATCCAACACGAAGTGTCCACCTAGGTGGATGCGGGTCCTGACGTGTCTCTTTATGAGACCGGTAAGTTTCGTACTGTTTTAGCAGTGCATCCAGTCATTCTAGTTTCTGTTCTAGTAAGTTCTGTTCTCGAGAAAATTCATGTGTTCTGCTCTCAGTATTTCAGGTAGTATCTTGTCCGAACTGTTATTTTAAATGTTATTTCAATGTGTTTTCAATGTCGTGGTATGAATGTGTTGTTTTCCAGTAATCATCGTGTTCATTGTGTATTGTATTGTGTCTAGACTCTAGTTCAGCCATGCCTCTGTTCTCCAAGTTACGTCAGTTAAAAACTAGAAAAGGTCTGCTCGAGGAAGCAGTTCCTGTCCCGCCTAGGGACAGTCCAGGTCATTTTATGTATCAAAAGCATGGCATAAGTGCCATATTATATCTAGATTTATGGGTGGAGTACACCAAGGAATTAGAAGAAAAGTATAGATGGCCCGTATCAGGCACATGGGATGCCGAGTGCATCATGCGAGTAGAAGAAGCATTATGGAAAAAGAAAGCCAGACAGTCCCAGAAAGATGCCATCGAGTTATGGCGCAAAGAATCTCATAGAAGAACCGAAAAAGAAATCAGAAAGTCAGAATTAAGTAGAGAATCCTCAGAAAGAGCCCAAGAAAGGGAATTAATCGAAATAGGTGAACGAGTTAAAACCGAACAGTCAGACAGACAGAGGAATGCCCTTATTAAGGGTATGTACCCTCTTCTTGCCGAGGGCTTGCCAAAAGCAACCCCGGAGGCATCCAGTAATTTTCCGCCACCACTAGTTCCGACCAAGCTACGTCACAAACCAATCGCAGCTGATATTTTTCTCTCGTCCTATTTGGACGACACAGTCCCAGAATATGCAAATCCTGCTCCGCCTGCTCCTGTAAATAATGTAATTTCTGTTCCTCCAGCCACCGGGGCACCTGTTACAGCACCTGTTACGGTACCCCCGGTCCAGCCTACATTACAAGTTCCCGCTACATCGGTCACTCTGCCAGCACGAAGAGTATCAGTCGACGATTCCAGTTTAGGGGCCGCGGGAGGAGGTCCTCCTGGTACCCCGCCGCCACACAAACGTGTAACGTTAGTCGAGTTACATGAACGTGCGTTACAGCGTACGCCCAAATATCAGTCCGTTGCAGATATCAGGCGAGCTCTTACCGAATGCCGTTATGATCCAGTTCCAGGTGATGATAGTATGGTTATATATTCATTGCGTGTAAGACGGGTGACCGAGTATTTGGACACCCTACCGAATATGAAAGAAGTTCTAGACAGAATATATCGTTTCATCCGTACAGGAACAGATTCAGAAAGTATTGGTGAAGTCATGTCTCAAAGGAAAGCTGAGACCCAGCTCATACTATTAAAGTTTCTAATTAATTGTTTAATAAGGGAACAAGATTATCCGACTAAAGATCCGACCGAAATGAAAGTCCTGACAAGGTGGAGTGATAATATAGCCGAGGGAAGACACAAGACACTCAGTAGTATAGAGAGTATGTACAAGAAAATACGTAAAGAAATAATAAGGTTACACGAGAAACGCAAAGCAGCACAAGTAAGCGAGAAAGAAGACGACTCTTCTACTGAAGAGGTAGACGACGAGAATCCTTCCAGAATAGCGTATGTAGGTAGAACTAGACTTTCCGACCGACATTCACGTCTAGACTACAAGAAAACTGTTCCTTCTCCAGCACCAGAACAAGGTTCTCTAGAGCAAGTATTTCAAGCTACCGATCACATTCTGAAATCACGAATCGGTTATAGTGAACTTAGTACTATGCATGAACAAGAACTAGCCCGATCAGCAGCCCGATGGGCTACTGATTCTACCACTTTTCCAGACGAAATAGTGGCACAAATGTTTCTGAAACTGCCCCCAGCCGAGCAGCGACTGGTGGGTATGTATATGACCCAGCACCTCATTACACTGTATGAGGGTCAGCATTCTGATCCAGGTCCGTTACATGATGTTCTGAACGAGTTACTCCAGTATAAATGGAAAGGTCTAGGTACTGATTTAATTAGTATCATTCTAGAACAGCGCCACAAATATAGAACGTTCCTGAATCCGCATTTTGTTCATGTCTCACCCCCAGAAAGTAAACCATTCTACATAGATAGACAGCATCCGTTACGAGAAGTACACCCAGTTAGGACACCAGCTGGTGAAATGCAACGAGTATTTGTTTACACCCCGATTACAAAGATGGAACTCTTAGAGATGAAAAAGTTAATTCCCTGTCACGACAAAGATCCAGCAGGGTTCCACCGTGAATTAAAAGACATGCTCCGTATGGGAGAATACACGTATCCAGATATAATTAAAATGTTAAAGGTCCTGTTGCCTGCGGGCATATATGAAAAACTCAAGGAAAAAGAATGGGAGGTGGGAGAGAAAAAGATAGATTGGGCAGCTCTAGAAGCTGAAGAAAATACACGTGTACCAGGTACCGGTCTAGGAGGTAAATGTAAGGAATTACCTGAGCTGTTAATACAAGTTTTGCCAAGATTATTAGCCACGAAAAAGGAAGACTGGGATGCAATCTCAGCCTGTAAACAGAAACCAGACGAAGATACTAGTGATTTCTATTCTAGATTTGAGAAATGCTTTAGCATTAACAGTGGCCTCAAGACGAGTAGCGAGTCATACCCTCATCTTTTTGTTACTAAACTAGTCGAGAATTCAAGTCCACAAGTTAAAAACCGAGTTTTGAAAGTCGAAAGTACCTGGCAAGCTAATACTCCGTCCCAAATGCTTCAGATGCTCCAGTATCACCAGAACAGAATCAGAGAAGAGCAAGATCATGAAAGGAAACGTATGAAAGACACGAAAATGAAAGTATTAGTTGCACAATCTGTTCCTCAAGACAGTCAGAAGAGGGGTACGAATCAAGCCAGTCATCCTGCAGTTCCTGTTAAAGGGACCTGCAATTATTGTAAACAGCCAGGTCATTTTATAAACGAGTGTGCAGTTCTGAAACACAACATAGCTACCGGTAAGACTAAAGAAAGACCACGTCCGCCTAGACAAGAACAAGTTCCACAGACTTCTCAGTTACCACAGAATGCACAACAGACAGTTACAGTACCGCAGCCTATTGCTGCAACACAGCATGTTACACAGCAGATGTACCAGTATGCACAGTCTGAGTATCCAGAGTACCAGCAGTATTCATGAAACAGCCTAGAGAGGGAGGTAGGCTTGCCTCTCATCGAGATACCTGTAGATCAAGAGGGTCCCTATGTTCACAGTCAAGTATTAGGGAAAGACAGAAAGTTTCTGATTGATACAGGGGCAAGTAGGACTACTATCAGTCATGACGAGGTTCCAGGGGCTCCGCTCTCAGGCTCTAGAAATGTTTCCCTTGGATTTTCAGGAAAGCCAATAGTAAACGAGATCTCCAAACCAGTTTCTCTAGAAGTAGGTCCATTGTCCCGAACTACTGATTTATTACTTACAAAGTCATGTCCAGAAAATTTGTTAGGTATTAAGACATTAAAAGAATTAGGTGCAGTTATTTGTTGCTCCCCAGAAGGAATACGTTTGTTTTTACGTGACTTTAAGGGTCACTATGTATTACGTGATTTTGATCCAAGATTACTGAATGTCCCGCAGCATCTATGGGCACAAGGTCCAACTGATGTTGGTTTTATGCAAATCACACCCCATCGTGTGACTCTGAAACCAGGTGTAGTGTTACCACGAATCAGACAGTACAGATTGCCACCTGAGGCTGTAGCAGCCTTATCCAAAATTATTGACGAGCTTATTGTTCAAGGAGTGGTTGTAGAAACTGACTCCAATGTATGTAATTCTCCTATCATTCCAGTCATGAAACGTACTGATCCAAATGCACCTCCAGTATATCGATTAGTGATTGACCTTCGAGAACTTAATAAATGTATCATTCCCCAGTACCCAGTTGTTCCAGATATTTCTTCCCTATTGACAGCCATTGATTCTGAAGCTACGTTTTTCACAGTCATAGACCTCAAGAACGCATTTTTCAGTGTCCCCATTCATCCAGACAGCCAGTTCCTTTTCGGATTCTGTTTAAATGGAAGGAGCTATAAATTCACACGAGCTCCTCAAGGTTTCACGGAAAGTCCTAGCATTTACAGTCAAGCACTTAAAAGACAACTAGACAATATTCACATGCCAACTGACACTGCCCTGCTCCAGTATGTCGATGATCTATTGATCACAGCCCGTTCTGAACGTGACTGCGAGCGAGCGTCACTTACAGTTCTGTATTTCCTAGCCGAGATGGGGCACAAGGTGTCCCCTTCGAAGCTTCAATTCTGTGTCCAGCAAGTGGTCTACTTAGGACACTTACTGTCCAAGAGGGGTAGGCAGTTGACACCTGACCGTATTCAGTTAATAGCAAGTCTTCCACAGCCCAAGACCCAGAAAGAGGTACGAGCATTTATCGGCCTCACTTCTTATTGCCGACAATGGATTCCTCAGTATGCATTTCTAGCCAAGCCACTGATACAGTTAACGACACAGGAGGCAGCCGTATCGACTGTCCTCCCTTGGACATCTGAACATACACTTGCTTTTAATGAATTAAAGAAAGCCTTATGTCAAGCTCCTGTTCTAGCAACACCGAACTACAGTAAGCCTTTTACACTTTTTGTCACAGAACGTAATGGTACAGCATTATCTGTTCTCACACAAGATCAAGCAGGACAATACAAGCCTTGTGCTTATTTTTCGAGCACACTAGATCCAGTGGCCCAGGCTCTGCCTGCGTGCCTCAAGTCAGTTGCAGCCACAGCACTAGCTATCAGACAAAGTGACTCCATAGTATTAGGACATTCCCTGACAGTACAAGTTCCACACTCCGTGGAAGTTCTTTTAAACTGAACACAGACTCAGCACTTGACAATTGCACGTTTAACAGGTTATGAATTGACACTGTTCCAGCCACACATAGAAATCAGACGCTGCAACGTCCTAAATCCTGCTACACTGTTACCGTCAGTTACTTCAAATCCTGCCACACATGATTGTGTGGAAGTTGTTAACACCATGACAAAGCCAAGACAAGACCTGACAGATATTCCATTACCAGATCCCGACCTGACACTTTATGTGGATGGTTCATGTATGAGAACAAGTACAGGAGAACTAGTAGCCGCGTATGCAGTGACTACTGACACTAAAGTTATAGAGACACACCGTATTGATACCCTGTCTGCCCAAGCAGCAGAGCTAGTTGCTCTGACCCAAGCCTGCATACGTGCCAAGAACCTGAAAGTTAACATTTACACAGATTCACGTTACGCATTCGGAGTCGTACACGACTTTGGAGTGCTCTGGCAGGAGAGAGGTTTTATGACTTCTCATGGAACCAAGATTCAGCATGGTCTCCTCATTCAAGCTCTGTTAGATGCAATACATTTACCGACAGCTATCGCTATCATGAAGTGCAAGGCACATACGAAAGTCACTGACATTATTTCCCAAGGTAACGAACTAGCAGATCGAACAGCCAAGCTTACAGCTCAGACTCCAGACATTCCAGTTAACATGACACACACTCCAGATCCGACTACATGTATGACAGTTAAGGACCCCACTCAAGATGTCATAGATATCCAGTCACATGCCACTCCCGATGAAATCAAGAAATGGTCCGAACAAGGAGGGGTCCAGACAGATCAGGGATGGTTGACGAAGGGAAAAGCCACATGGTTTCTCCCCGACTCAATGGTTCAAGTCATTATTAATACCGCACATAGTCCTGCACATTTAGGAGAAAAAGCCATGTTAGACAGTATCCAGAACATTTGGTTCAACAAGCATTTACGAGCTGCAGCCAAGCAGAAAGTCCGTACCTGTATGATATGTTGTCAGTTCAATCCAGGTAAAAGTGTCCCGGTGGAACAAGGGGGATTCCAGCCTCCTGACCACCCTTTTGAAGTCCTCCAGATGGATTATATTCAGATGGAGCGATGTCGAGGTTTCAAGTATGTCCTTGTAGTTGTATGCGCTTTGTCCAGGTGGACAGAGGCATATCCAGTCCCAGATTACACAGCCGCGACCACTGCCAAGCAGTTGGTTCGTGAATTTTTCCCCCGTTATGGACTCCCTAGGGTCGTGTATTCAGACAACGGCCAGCCATTCTCATCTGAACTCATGAAGCATGTTTCCCTTCTGTTAGGGTACCAGTGGAAGTTCCATTGTGTACGCCATCCTGAAGCAGCAGGTCTCGTAGAGAGACATAATCAGACCCTGAAAATCCGCATCGCCAAAGTCTGTAAAGAGAAAGTTGTAGACTGGCTAGTAGCTCTGCCAGTCGCCCTGTTTTATATGCGCATGGTTGCACATTCCAGATCAGGTCTGTCCCCTTATGAGGTCGTGTTCGGCCGCCCCCCGAATATGTGGGGTACACCTAGACCCCGAAGTATTACAGATGTTTCCAGTAATATGCTGACAGATTACCTAGCTTCCTTGATGTCTGCCCTACACTCTTGTCGTTCACAGGTTGCCGCCGCATTTCCAGACAATACCGAGGTGAAACCGCATGAAATCGTTCCAGGATGTTTGGTCCTTGTCCGGAATTTTGATCGTTCAAGTCCGCTGGAGCCTCGCTGGAAGGAACCGAAGCAAGTCTTTCTTACCACCCGCACGGCCGTGAAGCTGGAAGGCCGCAAAGGCTGGGTGCACCTGTCTCACGTCAAGAGATTCCATGGATGTCGTATAAAAACTTTGGACTGTTCCATTTTAAAGGACTGCCAGAATTCTAAAAACTGCCCTATTCTCAAGGACTGTCCCGCTACAAACTTTGATTCCAAGCCTCCCCTGTTAGAGGAAACTCCGCAGCAGGAGTATAAAAAGAAGCTCCGGTCTAGTAAAATAAGTCAGCCAGTTTAATTGTCTAAGTCCCCCTCGGGTGAAACGGTTAGACAGGTTTCTGACATGTATGAGATAGACCCCCATAGTGAGAGAGTTAGTCAAAACTCTATCAGATGTATCATTATTTTATGTTTTCTTTTGTTTTCGAGTTTGATGGTTACCTGCACAAGTTATGCATTGCATTTATGTTTCCCAATTTCTCATGTAAATAAGTTTTCTAATGCTACAGTGGAGCACACATTTAGTGATCTGCCTCCTCACGAGCTATCCTATCGTCTTGCTATGCGAAACAATACATTTATAAGAATGTTACACTATTCACACCAGACCAGCAATGCCACTAATTGTTGGGTGTGTGGTCGACTCCCCCCTTTCCAGACACCGAAGGGAGTTCTGCCACTCTTTCCTTATCCGTTTTCACACAATGGTTCGTGTGGAGCATGGTCCACGTTAACGTCATCCTCAACTGATATGTCCCTTCTGAACAGTACATGTTTTCCAGACAAGCAAGGTCTTTCCCATAGAACCGGGTTAGATCTAGAAAATGAAGTTTATAATTTAGGTGATTATTCTTCGAATTTTATGGTCCTGAATGTTCAGTCTGATACTACTCCAGATTTACCTGCTATTTCAGTACTACCAGTCAAAGGTGAATTATGTGTCCGAAAGAACGGTTCCGCACATGTAGGACATAGTGATTGTACTACTATTGTCAAGTATAGTGACAGTGGGAAATCTATTTTCAAAGCCTCACGTCATTCTTATTTTGTTTGTGGTCAGACCGCATATGTCCATCTGCCCCTCGATTGGGATGGAACATGTTACATTGCCTTCCTACTGCCACCAGTTTTTCTAGCCCCATCTGATTATCATAGAAACACACATCTAGTACACATTAGACATAGAAGAGAGATCGAGTCCCCGATTGTCGATCAAACTGAAACTGCTCTAGAACAGTATACAGACTTCAATAGAGGTTTCTTCTTCTTCATAGGACCTATCCAGAATAGTAAGTTAATACGTAGGTTAACCAGAACCCTTGAAGCAGTAGTGAATGAGACTACATCTGCTCTAGGTAATTTAACCGAAGAGCAATCTGCTATGAGATTTGTCGTGCTCCAAAATCGTCTCGTTCTTGACGTCATACTGGCCGATAGAGGAGGAGCATGTAGAGTCATCGGATCTAGTTGCTGCATTTTCATTCCTAATAACGCACCGTCTGTTTATTCAGCTATAACCAGACTTCATAAAATTGCCCATCAGTTACACCAGAATCCAGGCACCTGGACATGGTCCGGTTGGCTCTGGAGTATAATTTCTGCCTGGGGATGGAAAGTATTGTCATTCCTAGGTATAGCAGTAATGATCATTTTCAGTTGCTGCCTCTGTTTACAATGTGGCCCTGCGATTTGCGGCATTTGTGCTACATCCTGTATTCCTAGTCCTAAGTCCCGTTCCAAGACAATTCGAGACGAGCAAATGATACTGTATGAAATGATAGATGGTATCATGAATATTGATGTTTCCTGATGGAAACGTAGTGACAAGGAGGGAATGTGGAAAAGTAAATTTTGCCATGTTCTGTGTCCCTACGTGTTCCCCATCTTATGTTATATGTGCATGATTAATATGCATATGTATTCCCTTATGATTGATTAAAGACGCAATTCTAGTTGTGTCCAACTCTAGTATGCCAGTTTCCAGTTCTCGTGAAAGCTACGAGTATTAGGCCTATGTAATCTTCTGTTGCCACGTTTCACAGTGTGCACGTTAATTCAGTAAAAGTCCCCGTTTCTAGGCCTCAAAAGGGCCCGGACTCAGATTCAGCTCCTGTCTCCTGAACCCTCGCTGAGGAGCGATACAGCCCCCACCTGTATCCCTGACCCTTCACTTACTTCCTGCCTCACAGTGCCCGGCTCGGCCTGGCTCTGCCTGCCAGTCTGCCAAGAGTATGTTATGATTCTAGTTATCAGTCCAGCCCTCCTTCTCTGCATTCCTAAGCTACTGAATCGCATCAATAGTTTCAGTCATCGTCTAGCCTTTACGTCTCCATGTAAGAGAAATACTGTATTAATGGTCATTTAATATTCCTCAACACGCACTACATGTAGAATAATGCATGCACCAGTCTTAGTGTCTGTTAGCCTTTGCCCTGATAACTTTTGGATTCTATCAACATGTTCTCTAAACATCAGATACTAGATAGTGTTTAGGTACATGTCGCTCTGACTCTCCAGACTTCCGTCTCTTCTTCTAGCGCAGAAGTCATAGCCCCCAGTTCCTCCTAGTAACACGTCATTGCCAGTTTGCGCGCACCACTAGGTCAGAGGTCCCGGCTCCTTAGGTAGCCCCCTCCATGTTTCCGCCCCATTTATGACATATTCTGTTACGTTTACATCACATGTCTATGTACACGCCTCTTGTTACACCCACTCTGTGCCTTATCTTTCGCGACTGCTACGAACCCCGCCCACTGCTACGCCTACTGTATGTACTGCAATGCAATTGTTTAACTATATATACTTGTGCACTGTTATTAAAAGTTAGCGCGCTCATCCCAGATCCTGCCCGGCAGCTGTCGGAGCCCCCCTGCCAGGCCCTGCCATCCTATTCCCGTGCAGGTTGTCCTGTTCCTGTCCTTTATGCCTGTATTAAAACCTGCAAACTCCAGCTACCTCGAATCTTGACTCTTATTTATTGAGCTATCTGTTATAGTATATCTTGTCAAAAATAGTACAGGTATTTAATTATTTATTTACCACAAGCCCACTCTGCCACCCCAGTTCAGACATGGCTATATGCAAATCAGTCTGACCCTGTGCCTCATGGGAACAGTCCAGCCCGAACTGCCAAGCCATGCCTTCCCTGGACGGGAACCAAGCTTCCGAGGACCGGTTTCTGGCATTACAGCCATCTTCAGCCCGGCTTGCTTGAATCCAGTGGCAAAGTGAGCAAGGGACTCACATCTGAGCATACCCTGCCACACTTATGGCGGCCAAAAGCGGTACAAAAGGGGGGTGGTGATGGACGGATCATCTGAACCAATCAAACACTCACACCCAGTCAAAAGATCTGGGTTTAATCCATCACCGTTCTTTAGCCCACTCTGCCACCCCAGTTCAGACATGGCTATATGCAAATCAGTCTGACCCTGTGCCTCATGGGAACAGTCCAGCCCGAACTGCCAAGCCATGCCTTCCCTGGACTGGAAACAAGCTTCCGAGGACCGGTTTCTGGCATTACAGCCGTCTTCAGCCCGGCTTGCTTGAATCCAGTGGCAAAGTGAGCAAGGGACTCAAGTCTGAGCATACCCTGCCACACTTATGGCGGCCAAAAGCGGTACAAAAGGGGGGATGGTGATGGACGGAGCATCTGAACCAATCAAACACTCACAGCCAGTCAAAAGATCTGGGTTTAATCCATCACCGTTCTTTAGCCCATTCTGCCACCCCAGTTCAGACATGGCTATATGCAAATCAGTCTGACCCTGTGCCTCATGGGAACAGTCCAGCCCGAACTGCCAAGCCATGCCTTCCCTGGACTGGAAACAAGCGTCCGAGGACCGGTTTCTGGCATTACAACCGTCTTCAGCCTGGCTTGCTTGAGTCCAGTGGCAAAGTGAGCAAGGGACTCACGTCTGAGCATACCCTGCCACACTTATGGCGGCCAAAAGCGGTACAAAAGGGGGGTGGTGATGGACGGAGCATCTGAACCAATCAAACACTCACACCCAGTCAAAAGATCTGGGTTTAATCCATCACCGTTCTTTAGCCCATTCTGCCACCCCAGTTCAGACATGGCTATATGCAAATCAGTCTGACCCTGTGCCTCATGGGAACAGTCCAGCCCGAACTGCCAAGCCATGCCTTCCCTGGACTGGAAACAAGCGCCCGAGGACCAGTTTCTGGCATTACAACCGTCTTCAGCCTGGCTTGCTTGAATCCAGTGGCAAAGTGAGCAAGGGACTCACGTCTTAGCATACCCTGCCACACTTATGGCGGCCAAAAGCGGTACAAAAGGGGGGTGGTGATGGACGGAGCATCTGAACCAATCAAACACTCACACCCAGTCAAAAGATCTGGGTTTAATCCATCACCATTCTTTAGCCCACTCTGCCACCCCAGTTCAGACATGGCTATATGCAAATCAGTCTGACCCTGTGCCTCATGGGAACAGTTCAGCCCGAACTGCCAAGCCATGCCTTCCCTGGACTGGAAACAAGCTTCCGAAGACCAGTTTCTGGCATTACAGCCGTCTTCAGCCCGGCTTCCTTGAATCCAGTGGCAAAGTGAGCAAGGGTCTCACGTCTGAGCATACCCTGCCACACTTATGGCGGCCAAAAGTGGTACAAAAGGGGGGTGGTGATGGACGGAGCATCTGAACCAATCAAACACTCACACCCAGTCAAAAGATCTGGGTTTAATCAATCACCGTTCTTTAGCCCACTCTGCCACCCCAGTTCAGACATGGCTATATGCAAATCAGTCTGACCGTGTGCCTCATGGGAACAGTCCAGCCCGAACTGCCAAGCCATACCTTCCCTGGACTGGAAACAAGCTTCCGAGGACCGGTTTCTGGCATTACAGCCGTCTTCAGCCCGGCTTGCTTGAATCCAGTGGAAAAGTGAGCAAGGGACTCACGTCTGAGCATACCCTGCCACACTTATGGTGGCCAAAAGCGGTACAAAAGGGGGGTGGTGATGGACGGAGCATCTGAACCAATCAAACACTCACACCCAGTCAAAAGATCTGGGTTAAATCCATCACCGTTCTTTAGCCCACTCTGCCACCCCAGTTCAGACATGGCTACATGCAAATCAGTCTCACCCTGTGCCTCATGGGAACAGTCCAGCCCGAACTGCCAAGCCATGCTTTCCCTGGACTGGAAACAAGCTTCCGAGGACCGGTTTCTGGCATTACAGCCATCTTCAGCCCGGCTTGCTTGAATCCAGTGGCAAAGTGAGCAAGGGACTCACATCTGAGCATACCCTGCCACACTTATGGCGGCCAAAAGTGGTACAAAAGGGGGGTGGTGATGGACGGAGCATCTGAACCAATCAAACACTCACACCCAGTCAAAAGATCTGGGTTTAATCCATCACCGTTCTTTAGCCCACTCTGCCACCCCAGTTCAGACATGGATATATGCAAATCAGTCTGACCCTGTGCCTCATGGGAACAGTCCAGCCCGAACTGCCAAGCCATGCCTTCCCTGGACTGGAAACAAGCTTCCGAGGACCGGTTTCTGGCATTACAGCCGTCTTCAGCCCGGCTTGCTTGAATCCAGTGGCAAAGTGAGCAAGGGACTCACGTCTGAGCATACCCTGCCACACTTATGGCGGCCAAAAGCGGTACAAAAGGGGGGTGGTGATGGACGGAGCATCTGAACCAATCAAACACTCACACCCAGTCAAAAGATCTGGGTTTAATCCATCACCGTTCTTTAGCCCACTCTACCACCCCAGTTCAGACATGGCTATATGCAAATCAGTCTGACCCTGTGCCTCATGGGAACAGTCCAGCCCGAACTGCCAAGCCATGCCTTCCCTGGACTGGAAACAAGCTTCCGAGGACCGGTTTCTGGCATTACAGCCGTCTTCCGCCCGACTTGCTTGAATCCAGTGGCAAAGTGAGCAAGGGACTCACGTCTGAGCATACCCTGCCACACTTATGGCGGCCAAAAGCGGTACAAAAGGGGGGTGGTGATGGACGGAGCATCTGAACCAATCAAACACTCACACCCAGTCAAAAGATCAGGGTTTAATCCATCACCGGTCTTTAGCCCACTCTTCCAACCCAGTTCAGACATGGCTATATGCAAATCAGTCTGACCCTGTGCCTCATGGGAACAGTCCAGCCCGAACTGCCAAGCCATGCCTTCCCTGGACTGGAAACAAGCTTCCGAGGACTGGTTTCTGGCATTACAGCCGTCTTCAGCCTGGCTTGCTTGAATCCAGTGGCAAAGTGAGCAAGGGACTCACGTCTGAGCATACCCTGCCACACTTATGGCGGCCAAAAGCGGTACAAAAGGGGGGTGGTGATGGACGGAGCATCTGAACCAATCAAACACTCACACCCAGTCAAAAGATCTGGGTTTAATCCATCACCGTTCTTTAGCCCACTCTGCCACCCCAGTTCAGACATGGCTATATGCAAATCAGTCTGACCCTGTGCCTCATGGGAACAGTCCAGCCCGAACTGCCAAGCCATGCCTTCCCTGGACTGGAAACAAGCTTCCGAGGACCGGTTTCTGGCATTACAGCCGTCTTCAGCCCGGCTTGCTTGAATCCAGTGGCAAAGTGAGCAAGGGACTCACATCTGAGCATACCCTGCCACACTTATGGCGGCCAAAAGCGGTACAAAAGGGGGGTGGTGATGGACGGAGCATCTGAACCAATCAAACACTCACACCCAGTCAAAAGATCTGGGTTTAATCCATCACTGTTCTTTAGCCCATTCTGCCACCCCAGTTCAGACTTGGCTATATGCAAATCAGTCTGACCCTGTGCCTCATGGGAACAGTCCAGCCCAAACTGCCAAGCCATGCCTTCCCTGGACTGGAAACAAGCGTCCGAGGACCGGTTTCTGGCATTACAGCCGTCTTCAGCCCGGCTTGCTTGAATCCAGTGGCAAAGTGAGCAAGGGACTCACGTCTGAGCATACCCTGCCACACTTATGGCGGCCAAAAAAGGTACAAAAGGGGGGTGGTGATGGACGGAGCATCTGAACCAATCAAACACTCACACCCAGTCAAAAGATCTGGGTTTAATCCATCACCGTTCTTTAGCCCACTCTGCCACCCCAGTTCAGACATGGCTATATGCAAATCAGTCTGACCCTGTGCCTCATGGGAACAGTCCAGCCCGAACTGCCAAGCCATGCCTTCCCTGGACTGGAAACAAGCTTCCGAGGACCGGTTTCTGGCATTACAGCCGTCTTCAGCCCGGCTTGCTTGAATCCAGTGGCAAAGTGAGCAAGGGACTCACGTCTGAGCATACCCTGCCACACTTATGGCGGCCAAAAGCGGTACAAAAGGGGGGGGGTGATGGACGGAGCATGAACCAATCAAACACTCACACCCAGTCAAAAGATCTGGGTTTAATCCATCACCGTTCTTTAGCCCATTCTGCCACCCCAGTTCAGACATGGCTATATGCAAATCAGTCAGACCCTGTGCCTCATGGGAACAGTCCAGCCGGAACTGCCAAGCCATGCCTTCCCTGGACTGGAAACAAGCGTCCGAGGACCGGTTTCTGGCATTACAGCCGTCTTCAGCCCGGCTTGCTTGAATCCAGTGGCAAAGTGAGCAAGGGACTCACGTCTGAGCATACCCTGCCACACTTATGGCGGCCAAAAGCGGTACAAAAGGGGGTGGTGATGGACGGAGCATCTGAACCAATCAAACACTCACACCCAGTCAAAAGATCTGGGTTTAATCCATCCCCGTTCTTTAGCCCACTCTGCCACCCCAGTTCAGACATGGCTATATGCAAATCAGTCTGACCCTGTGCCTCAAGGGAACAGTCCAGCCCGAACTGCCAAGCCATGCCGTCCCTGGACTGGAAACAAGCTTCCGAGGACCGGTTTCTGGCATTACAGCCGTCTTCAGCCCGGCTTGCTTGAATCCAGTGGCAAAGTGAGCAAGGGACTCACGTCTGAGCATGCCCTGCCACACTTATGGCGGCCAAAAGCGGTACAAAAGGGGGGTGGTGATGGACGGAGCATCTGAACCAATCAAACACTCACACCCAGTCAAAAGATCTGAGTTTAATCCATCACCGTTCTTTAGCCCACTCTGCCACCCCAGTTCAGACATGGCTACATGCAAATCAGTCTGACCCTGTGCCTCATGGGAACAGTCCAGCCCGAACTGCCAAGCCATGCCTTCCCTGGACGGGAACCAAGCTTCCGAGGACCGGTTTCTGGCATTACAGCCATCTTCAGCCCGGCTTGCTTGAATCCAGTGGCAAAGTGAGCAAGGGACTCACATCTGAGCATACCCTGCCACACTTATGGCGACCAAAAGCGGTACAAAAGGGGGGTGGTGATGGACGGATCATCTGAACCAATCAAACACTCACACCCAGTCAAAAGATCTGGGTTTAATCCATCACCGTTCTTTAGCCCACTCTGCCACCCCAGTTCAGACATGGCTATATGCAAATCAGTCTGACCCTGTGCCTCATGGGAACAGTCCAGCCCGAACTGCCAAGCCATGCCTTCCCTGGACTGGAAACAAGCTTCCGAGGACCGGTTTCTGGCATTACAGCCGTCTTCAGCCGGGCTTGCTTGAATCCAGTGGCAAAGTGAGCAAGGGACTCACGTCTGAGCATACCCTGCCACACTTACGGCGGCCAAAAGCGGTACAAAAGGGGGGTGTGATGGACGGAGCATCTGAACCAATCAAACACTCACACCCAGTCAAAAGATCTGGGTTTAATCCATCACCGTTCTTTAGCCCACTCTGCCACCCCAGTTCAGACATGGCTATATGCAAATCAGTCTGACCCTGTGCCTCATGGGAACAGTCCAGCCCGAACTGCCAAGCCATGCCTTCCCTGGACTGGAAACAAGCTTCCGAGGACCGGTTTCTGGCATTACAGCCGTCTTCAGCCCGGCTTGCTTGAATCCAGTGGCAAAGTGAGCAAGGGACTCAAGTCTGAGCATACCCTGCCACACTTATGGCGTCCAAAAGCGGTACAAAAGGGGGGATGGTGATGGACGGAGCATCTCAACCATTCAAACACTCACACCCAGTCAAAAGATCTGGGTTTAATCCATCACCGTTCTTTAGCCCATTCTGCCACCCCAGTTCAGACATGGCTATATGCAAATCAGTCTGACCCTGTGCCTCATGGGAACAGTCCAGCCCGAACTGCCAAGCCATGCCTTCCCTGGACTGGAAACAAGCGTCCGAGGACCGGTTTCTGAAATTACAACCGTCTTCAGCCTGGCTTGCTTGAATCCAGTGGCAAAGTGAGCAAGGGACTCACGTCTGAGCATACCCTGCCACACTTATGGCGGCCAAAAGCGGTACAAAAGGGGGGTGGTGATGGACGGAGCATCTGAACCAATCAAACACTCACACCCAGTCAAAAGATCTGGGTTTAATCCATCACCGTTCTTTAGCCCACTCTGCCACCCCAGTTCAGACATGGCTATATGCATATCAGTCTGACCCTGTGCCTCATGGGAACAGTCCAGCCCGAACTGCCAAGCCATGCCTTCCCTGGACTGGAAACAAGCTTCCGAGGACCGGTTTCTGGCATTACAGCGGTCTTCAGCCCGGCTTGCTTGAATCCAGTGGCAGAGTGAGCAAGGGACTCACGTCTGAGCATGCCCTACCACACTTATGGCGGCCAAAAGCGGTACAAAAGGGGGGTGGTGATGGACGGAGCATCTGAACCAATCAAACACTCACACCCAGTCAAAAGATCTGGGTTTAATCCATCACCGTTCTTTAGCCCACTCTGCCACCCCAGTTCAGACATGGCTATATGCAAATCAGTCTGACCCTGTGCCTCATGGGAACAGTCCAGCCCGAACTGCCAAGCCATGCCTTCCCTGGACTGGAAACAAGCTTCCGAGGACCGGTTTCTGGCATTACAGCCGTCTTCCGCCCGACTTGCTTGAATCCAGTGGCAAAGTGAGCAAGGGACTCACGTCTGAGCATACCCTGCCACACTTATGGCGGCCAAAAGCGGTACAAAAGGGGGGTGGTGATGGACGGAGCATCTGAACCAATCAAACACTCACACCTAGTCAAAAGATCAGGGTTTAATCCATCACCGGTCTTTAGCCCACTCTTCCAACCCAGTTCAGACATGGCTATATGCAAATCAGTCTGACCCTGTGCCTCATGGGAACAGTCCAGCCCGAACTGCCAAGCCATGCCTTCCCTGGACTGGAAACAAGCTTCCGAGGACTAGTTTCTGGCATTACAGCCGTCTTCAGCCTGGCTTGCTTGAATCCAGTGGCAAAGTGAGCAAGGGACTCACGTCTGAGCATACCCTGCCACACTTATGGCGGCCAAAAGCGGTACAAAAGGGGGGTGGTGATGGACGGAGCATCTGAACCAATCAAACACTCACACCCAGTCAAAAGATCTGGGTTTAATCCATCACCGTTCTTTAGCCCACTCTGCCACCCCAGTTCAGACATGGCTATATGCAAATCAGTCTGACCCTGTGCCTCATGGGAACAGTCCAGCCCGAACTGCCAAGCCATGCCTTCCCTGGACTGGAAACAAGCTTCCGAGGACCGGTTTCTGGCATTACAGCCGTCTTCAGCCCGGCTTGCTTGAATCCAGTGGCAAAGTGAGCAAGGGACTCACATCTGAGCATACCCTGCCACACTTATGGCGGCCAAAAGCGGTACAAAAGGGGGGTGGTGATGGACGGAGCATCTGAACCAATCAAACACTCACACCCAGTCAAAAGATCTGGGTTTAATCCATCACTGTTCTTTAGCCCATTCTGCCACCCCAGTTCAGACTTGGCTATATGCAAATCAGTCTGACCCTGTGCCTCATGGGAACAGTCCAGCCCAAACTGCCAAGCCATGCCTTCCCTGGACTGGAAACAAGCGTCCGAGGACCGGTTTCTGGCATTACAGCCGTCTTCAGCCCGGCTTGCTTGAATCCAGTGGTAAAGTGAGCAAGGGACTCACGTCTGAGCATACCCTGCCACACTTATGGCGGCCAAAAAAGGTACAAAAGGGGGGTGGTGATGGACGGAGCATCTGAACCAATCAAACACTCACACCCAGTCAAAAGATCTGGGTTTAATCCATCACCGTTCTTTAGCCCACTCTGCCACCCCAGTTCAGACATGGCTATATGCAAATCAGTCTGACCCTGTGCCTCATGGGAACAGTCCAGCCCGAACTGCCAAGCCATGCCTTCCCTGGACTGGAAACAAGCTTCCGAGGACCGGTTTCTGGCATTACAGCCGTCTTCAGCCCGGCTTGCTTGAATCCAGTGGCAAAGTGAGCAAGGGACTCACGTCTGAGCATACCCTGCCACACTTATGGCGGCCAAAAGCGGTACAAAAGGGGGAGGGTGATGGACGGAGCATGAACCAATCAAACACTCACACCCAGTCAAAAGATCTGGGTTTAATCCATCACCGTTCTTTAGCCCATTCTGCCACCCCAGTTCAGACATGGCTATATGCAAATCAGTCAGACCCTGTGCCTCATGGGAACAGTCCAGCCGGAACTGCCAAACCATGCCTTCCCTGGACTGGAAACAAGCGTCCGAGGACCGGTTTCTGGCATTACAGCCGTCTTCAGCCCGGCTTGCTTGAATCCAGTGGCAAAGTGAGCAAGGGACTCACGTCTGAGCATACCCTGCCACACTTATGGCGGCCAAAAGCGGTACAAAAGGGGGGTGGTGATGGACGGAGCATCTGAACCAATCAAACACTCACACCCAGTCAAAAGATCTGGGTTTAATCCATCCCCGTTCTTTAGCCCACTCTGCCACCCCAGTTCAGACATGGCTATATGCAAATCAGTCTGACCCTGTGCCTCAAGGGAACAGTCCAGCCCGAACTGCCAAGCCATGCCGTCCCTGGACTGGAAACAAGCTTCCGAGGACCGGTTTCTGGAATTACAGCCGTCTTCAGCCCGGCTTGCTTGAATCCAGTGGCAAAGTGAGCAAGGGACTCACGTCTGAGCATGCCCTGCCACACTTATGGCGGCCAAAAGCGGTACAAAAGGGGGGTGGTGATGGACGGAGCATCTGAACCAATCAAACACTCACACCCAGTCAAAAGATCTGAGTTTAATCCATCACCGTTCTTTAGCCCACTCTGCCACCCCAGTTCAGACATGGCTATATGCAAATCAGTCTGACCCTGTGCCTCATGGGAACAGTCCAGCCCGAACTGCCAAGCCATGCCTTCCCTGGACGGGAACCAAGCTTCCAAGGACCGGTTTCTGGCATTACAGCCATCTTCAGCCCGGCTTGCTTGAATCCAGTGGCAAAGTGAGCAAGGGACTCACATCTGAGCATACCCTGCCACACTTATGGCGGCCAAAAGCGGTACAAAAGGGGGGTGGTGATGGACGGATCATCTGAACCAATCAAACACTCGCACCCAGTCAAAAGATCTGGGTTTAATCCATCACCGTTCTTTAGCCCACTCTGCCACCCCAGTTCAGACATGGCTATATGCAAATCAGTCTGACCCTGTGCCTCATGGGAACAGTCCAGCCCGAACTGCCAAGCCATGCCTTCCCTGGACTGGAAACAAGCTTCCGAGGACCGGTTTCTGGCATTACAGACGTCTTCAGCCGGGCTTGCTTGAATCCAGTGGCAAAGTGAGCAAGGGACTCACGTCTGAGCATACCCTGCCACACTTATGGCGGCCAAAAGCGGTACAAAAGGGGGGTGTGATGGACGGAGCATCTGAACCAATCAAACACTCACACCCAGTCAAAAGATCTGGGTTTAATCCATCACCGTTCTTTAGCCCACTCTGCCACCCCAGTTCAGACATGGCTATATGCAAATCAGTCTGACCCTGTGCCTCATGGGAACAGTCCAGCCCGAACTGCCAAGCCATGCCTTCCCTGGACTGGAAACAAGCTTCCGAGGACCGGTTTCTGGCATTACAGCCGTCTTCAGCCCGGCTTGCTTGAATCCAGTGGCAAAGTGAGCAAGGGACTCAAGTCTGAGCATACCCTGCCACACTTATGGCGGCCAAAAGCGGTACAAAAGGGGGGATGGTGATGGACGGAGCATCTGAACCATTCAAACACTCACACCCAGTCAAAAGATCTGGGTTTAATCCATCACCGTTCTTTAGCCCATTCTGCCACCCCAGTTCAGACATGGCTATATGCAAATCAGTCTGACCCTGTGCCTCATGGGAACAGTCCAGCCCGAACTGCCAAGCCATGCCTTCCCTGGACTGGAAACAAGCGTCCGAGGACCGGTTTCTGAAATTACAACCGTCTTCAGCCTGGCTTGCTTGAATCCAGTGGCAAAGTGAGCAAGGGACTCACGTCTGAGCATACCCTGCCACACTTATGGCGGCCAAAAGCGGTACAAAAGGGGGGTGGTGATGGACGGAGCATCTGAACCAATCAAACACTCACACCCAGTCAAAAGATCTGGGTTTAATCCATCACGTTCTTTAGCCTACTCTGCCACCCCAGTTCAGACATGGCTATATGCATATCAGTCTGACCCTGTGCCTCATGGGAACAGTCCAGCCCGAACTGCCAAGCCATGCCTTCCCTGGACTGGAAACAAGCTTCCGAGGACCGGTTTCTGGCATTACAGCGGTCTTCAGCCCGGCTTGCTTGAATCCAGTGGCAGAGTGAGCAAGGGACTCACGTCTGAGCATGCCCTACCACACTTATGGCGGCCAAAAGCGGTACAAAAGGGGGGTGGTGATGGACGGAGCATCTGAACCAATCAAACACTCACACCCAGTCAAAAGATCTGGGTTTAATCCATCACCGTTCTTTAGCCCACTCTGCCACCCCAGTTCAGAGATGGCTATATGCAAATCAGTCTGACCCTGTGCCTCATGGGAACAGTCCAGTCCGAACTGCCAAGCCATGCCTTCCCTGGACTGGAAACAAGCTTCCGAGGACCGGTTTCTGGCATTACAGCCATCTTCAGCCCGGCTTGCTTGAATCCAGTGGCAAAGTGAGCAAGGGACTCAAATCTGAGCATACCCTGCCACACTTATGGCAGCCAAAAGCGGTACAAAAGGGGGGTGGTGATGGACGCAGCATCTGAACCAATCAAACACTCACACCCAGTCAAAAGATCTGGGTTTAATCCATCACCATTCTTTAGCCCACTCTGCCACCCCAGTTCAGACATGGCTATATGCAAATTAGTCTGACCGTGTGCCTCATGGGAACAGTCCAGCCCGAACTGCCAAGCCATACCTTCCTTGGACTGGAAACAAGCTTCCGAGGACCGGTTTCTGGCATTACAGCCGTCTTCAGCCCGGCTTGCTTGAATCCAGTGGAAAAGTGAGCAAGGGTCTCACGTCTGAGCATACCCTGCCACACTTATGGCGGCCAAAAGCGGTACAAAAGGGGGGTGGTGATGGACGTAGCATCTGAACCAATCAAACACTCACACCCAGTCAAAAGATCTGGGTTTAATCAATCACCGTTCTTTAGCCCACTCTGCCACCCCAGTTCAGACATGGCTATATGCAAATTAGTCTGACCGTGTGCCTCATGGGAACAGTCCAGCCCGAACTGCCAAGCCATACCTTCCTTGGACTGGAAACAAGCTTCCGAGGACCGGTTTCTGGCATTACAGCCGTCTTCAGCCCGGCTTGCTTGAATCCAGTGGAAAAGTGAGCAAGGGACTCACGTCTGAGCATACCCTGCCACACTTATGGCGGCCAAAAGCGGTACAAAAGGGGGGTGGTGATGGACGGAGCATCTGAACCAATCAAACACTCACACCCAGTCAAAAGATCTGGGTTAAATCCATCACCGTTCTTTAGCCCACTCTGCCACCCCAGTTCAGACATGGCTACATGCAAATCAGTCTGACCCTGTGCCTCATGGGAACAGTCCAGCCCGAACTGCCAAGCCATGCTTTCCCTGGACTGGAAACAAGCTTCCGAGGACCGGTTTCTGGCATTACAGCCATCTTCAGCCCGGCTTGCTTGAATCCAGTGGCAAAGTGAGCAAGGGACTCACATCTGAGCATACCCTGCCACACTTATGGCGGCCAAAAGCGGTACAAAAGGGGGGTGGTGATGGACGGAGCATCTGAACCAATCAAACACTCACACCCAGTCAAAAGATCTGGGTTTATTCCATCACCGTTCTTTAGCCCACTCTGCCACCCCAGTTCAGACATGGCTATATGCAAATCAGTCTGACCCTGTGCCTCATGGGAACAGTCCAGCCCGAACTGCCAAGCCATGCCTTCCCTGGACTGGAAACAAGCTTCCGAGGACCGGTTTCTGGCATTACAGCCGTCTTCCGCCCGACTTGCTTGAATCCAGTGGCAAAGTGAGCAAGGGACTCACGTCTGAGCATACCCTGCCACACTTATGGCGGCCAAAAGCGGTACAAAAGGGGGGTGGTGATGGACGGAGCATCTGAACCAATCAAACACTCACACCCAGTCAAAAGATCAGGGTTTAATCCATCACCGTTCTTTAGCCCACTCTGCTAACCCAGTTCAGACATGGCTATATGCAAATCAGTCTGACCCTGTGCCTCATGGGAACAGTCCAGCCCGAACTGCCAAGCCATGCCTTCCCTGGACTGGAAACAAGCTTCCGAGGACCGGTTTCTGGCATTACAGCCGTCTTCAGCCAGGCTTGCTTGAATCCAGTGGCAAAGTGAGCAAGGGACTCACGTCTGAGCATACCCTGCCACACTTATGGCGGCCAAAAGCGGTACAAAAGGGGGGTGGTGATGGACGGAGCATCTGAACCAATCAAACACTCACACCCAGTCAAAAGATCTGGGTTTAATCCATCACCGTTCTTTAGCCCACTCTGCCACCCCAGTTCAGACATGGCTATATGCAAATCAGTCTGACCCTGTGCCTCATGGGAACAGTCCAGCCCGAACTGCCAAGCCATGCCTTCCCTGGTCTGGAAACAAGCTTCCGAGGACCGGTTTCTGGCATTACAGCCGTCTTCAGCCCGGCTTGCTTGAATCCAGTGGCAAAGTGAGCAAGGGACTCACGTCTGAGCATACCCTGCCATACTTATGGCGGCCAAAAGCGGTACAAAAGGGGGGGGGGTGATGGACGGAGCATCTGAACCAATCAAACACTCACACCCAGTCAAAAGATCTGGGTTTAATCCATCACCGTTCTTTAGCCCATTCTGCCACCCCAGTTCAGACTTGGCTATATGCAAATCAGTCTGACCCTGTGCCTCATGGGAACAGTCCAGCCCGAACTGCCAAGCCATGCCTTCCCTGGACTGGAAACAAGCGTCCGAGGACCGGTTTCTGGCAATACAGCCGTCTTCAGCCCGGCTTGCTTGAATCCAGTGGCAAAGTGAGCAAGGGACTCACGTCTGAGCATACCCTTCCACACTTATGGCGGCCAAAAAAGGTACAAAAGGGGGGTGGTGATGGACGGAGCATCTGAACCAATCAAACACTCACACCCAGTCAAAAGATCTGGGTTTAATCCATCACCGTTCTTTAGCCCACTCTGCCACCCCAGTTCAGACATGGCTATATGCAAATCAGTCTGACCCTGTGTCTCATGGGAACAGTCCAGCCCGAACTGCCAAGCCATGCCTTCCCTGGACTGGAAACAAGCTTCCGATGACCGGTTTCTGGCATTACAGCCGTCTTCAGCCCGGCTTGCTTGAATCCAGTGGCAAAGTGAGCAAGGGACTCACGTCTGAGAATGCCCTGCCACACTTATGGCGGCCAAAAGCGGTACAAAAGGGGGGTGGTGATGGACAGAGCATCTGAACCAATCAAACATTCACACCCAGTCAAAAGATCTGGGTTTAATCCATCACCGTTCTTTAGCCCACTCTGCCACCCCAGTTCAGACATGGCTATATGCAAATCAGTCTGACCCTGTGCCTCATGGGAACAGTCCAGCCCGAACTGCCAAGCCATGCCTTCCCAGGACGGGAAACAATCTTCCGAGGACCGGTTTCTGGCATTACAGCCATCTTCAGCCCGGCTTGCTTGAATCCAGTGGCAAAGTGAGCAAGGGACTCACATCTGAGCATACCCTGCCACACTTATGGCGGCCAAAAGCAGTACAAAAGGGGGGGGTGATGGACGGAGCATCTGAACCAATCAAACACTCACACCCAGTCAAAAGATCTGGGTTTAATCCATCACCGTTCTTTAGCCCACTCTGCCACCCCAGTTCAGACATGGCTATATGCAAATCAGTCTGACCCTGTGCCTCATGGGAACAGTCCAGCCGAACTGCCAAGCCATGCCTTCCCTGGACTGGAAACAAGCTTCCCAGGACCGGTTTCTGGCATTACAGCCGCCTTCAGCCCGGCTTGCTTGAATCCAGCGGCAAAGTGAGCAAGGGACTCACGTCTGAGCATACCCTGCCACACTTATGGCGGCCAAAAGCGGTACAAAAGGGGGGTGGTGATGGACGGAGCATCTGAACCAATCAAACACTCACACCCAGTCAAAAGATCTGGGTTTAATCCATCACCGTTCTTCAGCCCACTCTGCCACCCCAGTTCAGACATGGCTATATGTAAATCAGTCTGACCCTGTGCCTCATGGGAACAGTCCAGCCCGAACTGCCAAGCCATGCTTTCCCTGGACTGGAAACAAGCTTCCGAGGACCGGTTTCTGGCATTACAGCCGTCTTCAGCCCGGCTTGCTTGAATCCAGTGGCAAAGTGAGCAAGGGACTCACGTCTGAGCATACCCTGCCACACTTATGGTGGCCAAAAGCGGTACAAAAGGGGGGTGGTGATGGACGGAGCATCTGAACCAATCAAACACTCACACCCAGTCAAAAGATCTGGGTTTAATCAATCACCATTCTTTAGCCCACTCTGCCACCCCAGTTCAGACATGGCTATATGCAAATCAGTCTGACCCTGTGCCTCATGGGAACAGTCCAGCCTGAACTGCCAAGCCATGCCTTCCCTGGACTGGAAACAAGCTTCCGAGGACCGGTTTCTGGCATTACAGCCATCTTCAGCCAGGCTTGCTTGAATCCAGTGGCAAAGTGAGCAAGGGACTCACGTCTGAGCATACCCTGCCACACTTATGGCGGCCAAAAGCGGTACAAAAGGGGGGTGGTGATGGACGGAGCATCTGAACCAATCAAACACTCACACCCAGTCAAAAGATCTGGGTTTAATCCATCACTGTTCTTTAGCCCATTCTGCCACCCCAGTTCAGACTTGGCTATATGCAAATCAGTCTGACCCTGTGCCTCATGGGAACAGTCCAGCCCAAACTGCCAAGCCATGCCTTCCCTGGACTGGAAACAAGTGTCCGAGGACCGGTTTCTGGCATTACAGCCGTCTTCAGCCCGGCTTGCTTGAATCCAGTGGTAAAGTGAGCAAGGGACTCACGTCTGAGCATACCCTGCCACACTTATGGCGGCCAAAAAAGGTACAAAAGGGGGGTGGTGATGGACGGAGCATCTGAACCAATCAAACACTCACACCCAGTCAAAAGATCTGGGTTTAATCCATCACCGTTCTTTAGCCCACTCTGCCACCCCAGTTCAGACATGGCTATATGCAAATCAGTCTGACCCTGTGCCTCATGGGAACAGTCCAGCCCGAACTGCCAAGCCATGCCTTCCCTGGACTGGAAACAAGCTTCCGAGGACCGGTTTCTGGCATTACAGCCGTCTTCAGCCCGGCTTGCTTGAATCCAGTGGCAAAGTGAGCAAGGGACTCACGTCTGAGCATACCCTGCCACACTTATGGCGGCCAAAAGCGGTACAAAAGGGGGGGGGTGATGGACGGAGCATGAACCAATCAAACACTCACACCCAGTCAAAAGATCTGGGTTTAATCCATCACCGTTCTTTAGCCCATTCTGCCACCCCAGTTCAGACATGGCTATATGCAAATCAGTCAGACCCTGTGCCTCATGGGAACAGTCCAGCCGGAACTGCCAAGCCATGCCTTCCCTGGACTGGAAACAAGCGTCCGAGGACCGGTTTCTGGCATTACAGCCGTCTTCAGCCCGGCTTGCTTGAATCCAGTGGCAAAGTGAGCAAGGGACTCACGTCTGAGCATACCCTGCCACACTTATGGCGGCCAAAAGCGGTACAAAAGGGGGGTGGTGATGGACGGAGCATCTGAACCAATCAAACACTCACACCCAGTCAAAAGATCTGGGTTTAATCCATCCCCGTTCTTTAGCCCACTCTGCCACCCCAGTTCAGACATGGCTATATGCAAATCAGTCTGACCCTGTGCCTCAAGGGAACAGTCCAGCCCGAACTGCCAAGCCATGCCGTCCCTGGACTGGAAACAAGCTTCCGAGGACCGGTTTCTGGAATTACAGCCGTCTTCAGCCCGGCTTGCTTGAATCCAGTGGCAAAGTGAGCAAGGGACTCACGTCTGAGCATGCCCTGCCACACTTATGGCGGCCAAAAAAGGTACAAAAGGGGGGTGGTGATGGACGGAGCATCTGAACCAATCAAACACTCACACCCAGTCAAAAGATCTGGGTTTAATCCATCACCGTTCTTTAGCCCACTCTGCCACCCCAGTTCAGACATGGCTATATGCAAATCAGTCTGACCCTGTGCCTCATGGGAACAGTCCAGCCCGAACTGCCAAGCCATGCCTTCCCTGGACTGGAAACAAGCTTCCGAGGACCGGTTTCTGGCATTACAGCCATCTTCAGCCCGGCTTGCTTGAATCCAGTGGCAAAGTGAGCAAGGGACTCACATCTGAGCATACCCTGCCACACTTATGGCGGCCAAAAGCGGTACAAAAGGGGGGTGGTGATGGACGGATCATCTGAACCAATCAAACACTCACACCCAGTCAAAAGATCTGGGTTTAATCCATCACCGTTCTTTAGCCCACTCTGCCACCCCAGTTCAGACATGGCTATATGCAAATCAGTCTGACCCTGTGCCTCATGGGAACAGTCCAGCCCGAACTGCCAAGCCATGCCTTCCCTGGACTGGAAACAAGCTTCCGAGGACCGGTTTCTGGCATTACAGCCGTCTTCAGCCGGGCTTGCTTGAATCCAGTGGCAAAGTGAGCAAGGGACTCACGTCTGAGCATACCCTGCCACACTTATGGCGGCCAAAAGCGGTACAAAAGGGGGGTGTGATGGACGGAGCATCTGAACCAATCAAACACTCACACCCAGTCAAAAGATCTGGGTTTAATCCATCACCGTTCTTTAGCCCACTCTGCCACCCCAGTTCAGACATGGCTATATGCAAATCAGTCTGACCCTGTGCCTCATGGGAACAGTCCAGCCCGAACTGCCAAGCCATGCCTTCCCTGGACTGGAAACAAGCTTCCGAGGACCGGTTTCTGGCATTACAGCCGTCTTCAGCCCGGCTTGCTTGAATCCAGTGGCAAAGTGAGCAAGGGACTCAAGTCTGAGCATACCCTGCCACACTTATGGCGGCCAAAAGCGGTACAAAAGGGGGGATGGTGATGGACGGAGCATCTGAACCATTCAAACACTCACACCCAGTCAAAAGATCTGGGTTTAATCCATCACCGTTCTTTAGCCCATTCTGCCACCCCAGTTCAGACATGGCTATATGCAAATCAGTCTGACCCTGTGCCTCATGGGAACAGTCCAGCCCGAACTGCCAAGCCATGCCTTCCCTGGACTGGAAACAAGCGTCCGAGGACCGGTTTCTGAAATTACAACCGTCTTCAGCCTGGCTTGCTTGAATCCAGTGGCAAAGTGAGCAAGGGACTCACGTCTGAGCATACCCTGCCACACTTATGGCAGCCAAAAGCGGTACAAAAGGGGGGTGGTGATGGACGGAGCATCTGAACCAATCAAACACTCACACCCAGTCAAAAGATCTGGGTTTAATCCATCACCGTTCTTTAGCCCACTCTGCCACCCCAGTTCAGACATGGCTATATGCATATCAGTCTGACCCTGTGCCTCATGGGAACAGTCCAGCCCGAACTGCCAAGCCATGCCTTCCCTGGACTGGAAACAAGCTTCCGAGGACCGGTTTCTGGCATTACAGCGGTCTTCAGCCCGGCTTGCTTGAATCCAGTGGCAGAGTGAGCAAGGGACTCACGTCTGAGCATGCCCTACCACACTTATGGCGGCCAAAAGCGGTACAAAAGGGGGGTGGTGATGGACGGAGCATCTGAACCAATCAAACACTCACACCCAGTCAAAAGATCTGGGTTTAATCCATCACCGTTCTTTAGCCCACTCTGCCACCCCAGTTCAGACATGGCTATATGCAAATCAGTCTGACCCTGTGCCTCATGGGAACAGTCCAGTCCGAACTGCCAAGCCATGCCTTCCCTGGACTGGAAACAAGCTTCCGAGGACCGGTTTCTGGCATTACAGCCATCTTCAGCCCGGCTTGCTTGAATCCAGTGGCAAAGTGAGCAAGGGACTCAAATCTGAGCATACCCTGCCACACTTATGGCAGCCAAAAGCGGTACAAAAGGGGGGTGGTGATGGACGCAGCATCTGAACCAATCAAACACTCACACCCAGTCAAAAGATCTGGGTTTAATCCATCACCATTCTTTAGCCCACTCTGCCACCCCAGTTCAGACATGGCTATATGCAAATCAGTCTGACCCTGTGCCTCATGGGAACAATTCAGCCCGAACTGCCAAGCCATGCCTTCCCTGGACTGGAAACAAGCTTCCGAGGACCAGTTTCTGGCATTACAGCCGTCTTCAGCCCGGCTTGCTTGAATCCAGTGGCAAAGTGAGCAAGGGTCTCACGTCTGAGCATACCCTGCCACACTTATGGCGGCCAAAAGCGGTACAAAAGGGGGGTGGTGATGGACGTAGCATCTGAACCAATCAAACACTCACACCCAGTCAAAAGATCTGGGTTTAATCAATCACCGTTCTTTAGCCCACTCTGCCACCCCAGTTCAGACATGGCTATATGCAAATCAGTCTGACCGTGTGCCTCATGGGAACAGTCCAGCCCGAACTGCCAAGCCATACCTTCCTTGGACTGGAAACAAGCTTCCGAGGACCGGTTTCTGGCATTACAGCCGTCTTCAGCCCGGCTTGCTTGAATCCAGTGGAAAAGTGAGCAAGGGACTCACGTCTGAGCATACCCTGCCACACTTATGGCGGCCAAAAGCGGTACAAAAGGGGTGTGTGATGGACGGAGCATCTGAACCAATCAAACACTCACACCCAGTCAAAAGATCTGGGTTTAATCCATCACCGTTCTTTAGCCCACTCTGCCACCCCAGTTCAGACATGGCTACATGCAAATCAGTCTGACCCTGTGCCTCATGGGAACAGTCCAGCCCGAACTGCCAAGCCATGCTTTCCCTGGACTGGAAACAAGCTTCCGAGGACCGGTTTCTGGCATTACAGCCATCTTCAGCCCGGCTTGCTTGAATCCAGTGGCAAAGTGAGCAAGGGACTCACATCTGAGCATACCCTGCCACACTTATGGGGGCCAAAAGCGGTACAAAAGGGGGGTGGTGATGGACGGAGCATCTGAACCAATCAAACACTCACACCCAGTCAAAAGATCTGGGTTTATTCCATCACCGTTCTTTAGCCCACTCTGCCACCCCAGTTCAGACATGGCTATATGCAAATCAGTCTGACCCTGTGCCTCATGGGAACAGTCCAGCCCGAACTGCCAAGCCATGCCTTCCCTGGACTGGAAACAAGCTTCCGAGGACCGGTTTCTGGCATTACAGCCGTCTTCCGCCCGACTTGCTTGAATCCAGTGGCAAAGTGAGCAAGGGACTCACGTCTGAGCATACCCTGCCACACTTATGGCGGCCAAAAGCGGTACAAAAGGGGGGTGGTGATGGACGGAGCATCTGAACCAATCAAACACTCACACCCAGTCAAAAGATCAGGGTTTAATCCATCACCGTTCTTTAGCCCACTCTGCTAACCCAGTTCAGACATGGCTATATGCAAATCAGTCTGACCCTGTGCCTCATGGGAACAGTCCAGCCCGAACTGCCAAGCCATGCCTTCCCTGGACTGGAAACAAGCTTCCGAGGACCGGTTTCTGGCATTACAGCCGTCTTCAGCCAGGCTTGCTTGAATCCAGTGGCAAAGTGAGCAAGGGACTCACGTCTGAGCATACCCTGCCACACTTATGGCGGCCAAAAGCGGTACAAAAGGGGGGTGGTGATGGACGGAGCATCTGAACCAATCAAACACTCACACCCAGTCAAAAGATCTGGGTTTAATCCATCACCGTTCTTTAGCCCACTCTGCCACCCCAGTTCAGACATGGCTATATGCAAATCAGTCTGACCCTGTGCCTCATGGGAACAGTCCAGCCCGAACTGCCAAGCCATGCCTTCCCTGGTCTGGAAACAAGCTTCCGAGGACCGGTTTCTGGCATTACAGCCGTCTTCAGCCCGGCTTGCTTGAATCCAGTGGCAAAGTGAGCAAGGGACTCACGTCTGAGCATACCCTGCCACACTTATGGCGGCCAAAAGCGGTACAAAAGGGGGGTGGTGATGGACGGAGCATCTGAACCAATCAAACACTCACACCCAGTCAAAAGATCTGGGTTTAATCCATCACCGTTCTTTAGCCCATTCTGCCACCCCAGTTCAGACTTGGCTATATGCAAATCAGTCTGACCCTGTGCCTCATGGGAACAGTCCAGCCCGAACTGCCAAGCCATGCCTTCCCTGGACTGGAAACAAGCGTCCGAGGACCGGTTTCTGGCAATACAGCCTTCTTCAGCCCGGCTTGCTTGAATCCAGTGGCAAAGTGAGCAAGGGACTCACGTCTGAGCATACCCTTCCACACTTATGGCGGCCAAAAAAGGTACAAAAGGGGGGTGGTGATGGACGGAGCATCTGAACCAATCAAACACTCACACCCAGTCAAAAGATCTGGGTTTAATCCATCACCGTTCTTTAGCCCACTCTGCCACCCCAGTTCAGACATGGCTATATGCAAATCAGTCTGACCCTGTGTCTCATGGGAACAGTCCAGCCCGAACTGCCAAGCCATGCCTTCCCTGGACTGGAAACAAGCTTCCGATGACCGGTTTCTGGCATTACAGCCGTCTTCAGCCCGGCTTGCTTGAATCCAGTGGCAAAGTGAGCAAGGGACTCACGTCTGAGAATGCCCTGCCACACTTATGGCGGCCAAAAGCGGTACAAAAGGGGGGTGGTGATGGACAGAGCATCTGAACCAATCAAACATTCACACCCAGTCAAAAGATCTGGGTTTAATCCATCACCGTTCTTTAGCCCACTCTGCCACCCCAGTTCAGACATGGCTATATGCAAATCAGTCTGACCCTGTGCCTCATGGGAACAGTCCAGCCCGAACTGCCAAGCCATGCCTTCCCAGGACGGGAAACAATCTTCCGAGGACCGGTTTCTGGCATTACAGCCATCTTCAACCCGGCTTGCTTGAATCCAGTGGCAAAGTGAGCAAGGGACTCACATCTGAGCATACCCTGCCACACTTATGGCGGCCAAAGGCAGTACAAAAGGGGGGGGTGATGGACGGAGCATCTGAACCAATCAAACACTCACACCCAGTCAAAAGATCTGGGTTTAATCCATCACCGTTCTTTAGCCCACTCTGCCACCCCAGTTCAGACATGGCTATATGCAAATCAGTCTGACCCTGTGCCTCATGGGAACAGTCCAGCCGAACTGCCAAGCCATGCCTTCCCTGGACTGGAAACAAGCTTCCCAGGACCGGTTTCTGGCATTACAGCCGCCTTCAGCCCGGCTTGCTTGAATCCAGCGGCAAAGTGAGCAAGGGACTCACGTCTGAGCATACCCTGCCACACTTATGGCGGCCAAAAGCGGTACAAAAGGGGGGTGGTGATGGACGGAGCATCTGAACCAATCAAACACTCACACCCAGTCAAAAGATCTGGGTTTAATCCATCACCGTTCTTCAGCCCACTCTGCCACCCCAGTTCAGACATGGCTATATGTAAATCAGTCTGACCCTGTGCCTCATGGGAACAGTCCAGCCCGAACTGCCAAGCCATGCTTTCCCTGGACTGGAAACAAGCTTCCGAGGACCGGTTTCTGGCATTACAGCCGTCTTCAGCCCGGCTTGCTTGAATCCAGTGGCAAAGTGAGCAAGGGACTCACGTCTGAGCATACCCTGCCACACTTATGGTGGCCAAAAGCGGTACAAAAGGGGGGTGGTGATGGACGGAGCATCTGAACCAATCAAACACTCACACCCAGTCAAAAGATCTGGGTTTAATCCATCACCATTCTTTAGCCCACTCTGCCACCCCAGTTCAGACATGGCTATATGCAAATCAGTCTGACCCTGTGCCTCATGGGAACAGTCCAGCCTGAACTGCCAAGCCATGCCTTCCCTGGACTGGAAACAAGCTTCCGAGGACCGGTTTCTGGCATTACAGCCGTCTTCAGCCAGGCTTGCTTGAATCCAGTGGCAAAGTGAGCAAGGGACTCACGTCTGAGCATACCCTGCCACACTTATGGCAGCCAAAAGCGGTACAAAAGGGGGGTGGTGATGGACGGAGCATCTGAACCAATCAAACACTCACACCCAGTCAAAAGATCTGGGTTTAATCCATCACCGTTCTTTAGCCCACTCTGCCACCCCAGTTCAGACATGGCTATATGCAAATCAGTCTGACCCTGTGCCTCATGGGAACAGTCCAGCCCGAACTGCCAAGCCATGCCTTCCCTGGACTGGAAACAAGCTTCCGAGGACTGGTTTCTGGCATTACAGCCGTCTTCAGCCCGGCTTGCTTGAATCCAGTGGCAAAGTGAGCAAGGGACTCACGTCTGAGCATACCCTGCCACACTTATGGCGGCCAAAAGCGGTACAAAAGGGGGGTGGTGATGGACGGAGCATGAACCAATCAAACACTCACACCCAGTCAAAAGATCTGGGTTTCATCCATCACCGTTCTTTAGCCCATTCTGCCACCCCAGTTCAGACATGGCTATATGCAAATCAGTATGACCCTGTGCCTCATAGGAACAGTCCAGCCAGAACTGCCAAGCCATGCCTTCCCTGGACTGGAAACAAGCGTCCGAGGACCGGTTTCTGGCATTACAGCCGTCTTCAGCCCGGCTTGCTTGAATCCAGTGGCAAAGTGAGCAAGGGACTCACATCTGAGCATACCCTGCCACACTTATGGCGGCCAAAAGCGGTACAAAAGGGGGGTAGTGATGGACGGAGCATCTGAACCAATCAAACACTCACACCCAGTCAAAAGATCTGGGTTTAATCCATCCCCGTTCTGTAGCCCACTCTGCCACCCCAGTTCAGACATAGCTATATGCAAATCAGTCTGACCCTGTGCCTCATGGGAACAGTCCAGCCCGAACTGCCAAGCCATGCCTTCCCTGGACTGGAAACAAGCTTCCGAGGACCGGTTTCTGGCATTACAGCCGTCTTCAGCCCGGCTTGCTTGAATCCAGTGGCAAAGTGAGCAAGGGACTCACGTCTGAGCATGCCCTGCCACACTTATGGCGGCCAAAAGCGGTACAAAAGGGGGGTGGTGATGGACGGAGCATCTGAACCAATCAAACACTCACACCCAGTCAAAAGATCTGGGTTTAATCCATCACCGGTCTTTAGCCCACTCTTCCAACCCAGTTCAGACATGGCTATATGCAAATCAGTCTGACCCTGTGCCTCATGGGAACAGTCCAGCCCGAACTGCCAAGCCATGCCTTCCCTGGACTGGAAACAAGCTTCCGAGGACTGGTTTCTGGCATTACAGCCGTCTTCAGCCTGGCTTGCTTGAATCCAGTGGCAAAGTGAGCAAGGGACTCACGTCTGAGCATACCCTGCCACACTTATGGCGGCCAAAAGCGGTACAAAAGGGGGGTGGTGATGGACGGAGCATCTGAACCAATCAAACACTCACACCCAGTCAAAAGATCTGGGTTTAATCCATCACCGTTCTTTAGCCCACTCTGCCACCCCAGTTCAGACATGGCTATATGCAAATCAGTCTGACCCTGTGCCTCATGGGAACAGTCCAGCCCGAACTGCCAAGCCATGCCTTCCCTGGACTGGAAACAAGCTTCCGAGGACCGGTTTCTGGCATTACAGCCGTCTTCAGCCCGGCTTGCTTGAATCCAGTGGCAAAGTGAGCAAGGGACTCACATCTGAGCATACCCTGCCACACTTATGGCGGCCAAAAGCGGTACAAAAGGGGGGTGGTGATGGACGGAGCATCTGAACCAATCAAACACTCACACCCAGTCAAAAGATCTGGGTTTAATCCATCACTGTTCTTTAGCCCATTCTGCCACCCCAGTTCAGACTTGGCTATATGCAAATCAGTCTGACCCTGTGCCTCATGGGAACAGTCCAGCCCAAACTGCCAAGCCATGCCTTCCCTGGACTGGAAACAAGCGTCCGAGGACCGGTTTCTGGCATTACAGCCGTCTTCAGCCCGGCTTGCTTGAATCCAGTGGCAAAGTGAGCAAGGGACTCACGTCTGAGCATACCCTGCCACACTTATGGCGGCCAAAAAAGGTACAAAAGGGGGGTGGTGATGGACGGAGCATCTGAACCAATCAAACACTCACACCCAGTCAAAAGATCTGGGTTTAATCCATCACCGTTCTTTAGCCCACTCTGCCACCCCAGTTCAGACATGGCTATATGCAAATCAGTCTGACCCTGTGCCTCATGGGAACAGTCCAGCCCGAACTGCCAAGCCATGCCTTCCCTGGACTGGAAACAAGCTTCCGAGGACCGGTTTCTGGCATTACAGCCGTCTTCAGCCCGGCTTGCTTGAATCCAGTGGCAAAGTGAGCAAGGGACTCACGTCTGAGCATACCCTGCCACACTTATGGCGGCCAAAAGCGGTACAAAAGGGGGGGGGGTGATGGACGGAGCATGAACCAATCAAACACTCACACCCAGTCAAAAGATCTGGGTTTAATCCATCACCGTTCTTTAGCCCATTCTGCCACCCCAGTTCAGACATGGCTATATGCAAATCAGTCAGACCCTGTGCCTCATGGGAACAGTCCAGCCGGAACTGCCAAGCCATGCCTTCCCTGGACTGGAAACAAGCGTCCGAGGACCGGTTTCTGGCATTACAGCCGTCTTCAGCCCGGCTTGCTTGAATCCAGTGGCAAAGTGAGCAAGGGACTCACGTCTGAGCATACCCTGCCACACTTATGGCGGCCAAAAGCGGTACAAAAGGGGGGTGGTGATGGACGGAGCATCTGAACCAATCAAACACTCACACCCAGTCAAAAGATCTGGGTTTAATCCATCCCCGTTCTTTAGCCCACTCTGCCACCCCAGTTCAGACATGGCTATATGCAAATCAGTCTGACCCTGTGCCTCAAGGGAACAGTCCAGCCCGAACTGCCAAGCCATGCCGTCCCTGGACTGGAAACAAGCTTCCGAGGACCGGTTTCTGGCATTACAGCCGTCTTCAGCCCGGCTTGCTTGAATCCAGTGGCAAAGTGAGCAAGGGACTCACGTCTGAGCATGCCCTGCCACACTTATGGCGGCCAAAAGCGGTACAAAAGGGGGGTGGTGATGGACGGAGCATCTGAACCAATCAAACACTCACACCCAGTCAAAAGATCTGAGTTTAATCCATCACCGTTCTTTAGCCCACTCTGCCACCCCAGTTCAGACATGGCTACATGCAAATCAGTCTGACCCTGTGCCTCATGGGAACAGTCCAGCCCGAACTGCCAAGCCATGCCTTCCCTGGACGGGAACCAAGCTTCCGAGGACCGGTTTCTGGCATTACAGCCATCTTCAGCCCGGCTTGCTTGAATCCAGTGGCAAAGTGAGCAAGGGACTCACATCTGAGCATACCCTGCCACACTTATGGCGACCAAAAGCGGTACAAAAGGGGGGTGTGATGGACGGAGCATCTGAACCAATCAAACACTCACACCCAGTCAAAAGATCTGGGTTTAATCCATCACCGTTCTTTAGCCCACTCTGCCACCCCAGTTCAGACATGGCTATATGCAAATCAGTCTGACCCTGTGCCTCATGGGAACAGTCCAGCCCGAACTGCCAAGCCATGCCTTCCCTGGACTGGAAACAAGCTTCCGAGGACCGGTTTCTGGCATTACAGCCGTCTTCAGCCCGGCTTGCTTGAATCCAGTGGCAAAGTGAGCAAGGGACTCAAGTCTGAGCATACCCTGCCACACTTATGGCGTCCAAAAGCGGTACAAAAGGGGGGATGGTGATGGACGGAGCATCTCAACCATTCAAACACTCACACCCAGTCAAAAGATTTGGGTTTAATCCATCACCGTTCTTTAGCCCTTTCTGCCACCCCAGTTCAGACATGGCTATATGCAAATCAATCTGACCCTGTGCCTCATGGGAACAGTCCAGCCCGAACTGCCAAGCCATGCCTTCCCTGGACTGGAAACAAGCGTCCGAGGACCGGTTTCTGAAATTACAACCGTCTTCAGCCTGGCTTGCTTGAATCCAGTGGCAAAGTGAGCAAGGGACTCACGTCTGAGCATACCCTGCCACACTTATGGCGGCCAAAAGCGGTACAAAAGGGGGGTGGTGATGGACGGAGCATCTGAACCAATCAAACACTCACACCCAGTCAAAAGATCTGGGTTTAATCCATCACCGTTCTTTAGCCCACTCTGCCACCCCAGTTCAGACATGGCTATATGCATATCAGTCTGACCCTGTGCCTCATGGGAACAGTCCAGCCCGAACTGCCAAGCCATGCCTTCCCTGGACTGGAAACAAGCTTCCGAGGACCGGTTTCTGGCATTACAGCGGTCTTCAGCCCGGCTTGCTTGAATCCAGTGGCAGAGTGAGCAAGGGACTCACGTCTGAGCATGCCCTACCACACTTATGGCGGCCAAAAGCGGTACAAAAGGGGGGTGGTGATGGACGGAGCATCTGAACCAATCAAACACTCACACCCAGTCAAAAGATCTGGGTTTAATCCATCACCGTTCTTTAGCCCACTCTGCCACCCCAGTTCAGACATGGCTATATGCAAATCAGTCTGACCCTGTGCCTCATGGGAACAGTCCAGCCCGAACTGCCAAGCCATGCCTTCCCTGGACTGGAAACAAGCTTCCGAGGACCGGTTTCTGGCATTACAGCCGTCTTCCGCCCGACTTGCTTGAATCCAGTGGCAAAGTGAGCAAGGGACTCACGTCTGAGCATACCCTGCCACACTTATGGCGGCCAAAAGCGGTACAAAAGGGGGGTGGTGATGGACAGAGCATCTGAACCAATCAAACACTCACACCCAGTCAAAAGATCAGGGTTTAATCCATCACCGGTCTTTAGCCCACTCTTCCAACCCAGTTCAGACATGGCTATATGCAAATCAGTCTGACCCTGTGCCTCATGGGAACAGTCCAGCCCGAACTGCCAAGCCATGCCTTCCCTGGACTGGAAACAAGCTTCCGAGGACTGGTTTCTGGCATTACAGCCGTCTTCAGCCTGGCTTGCTTGAATCCAGTGGCAAAGTGAGCAAGGGACTCACGTCTGAGCATACCCTGCCACACTTATGGCGGCCAAAAGCGGTACAAAAGGGGGGTGGTGATGGACGGAGCATCTGAACCAATCAAACACTCACACCCAGTCAAAAGATCTGGGTTTAATCCATCACCGTTCTTTAGCCCACTCTGCCACCCCAGTTCAGACATGGCTATATGCAAATCAGTCTGACCCTGTGCCTCATGGGAACAGTCCAGCCCGAACTGCCAAGCCATGCCTTCCCTGGACTGGAAACAAGCTTCCGAGGACCGGTTTCTGGCATTACAGCCATCTTCAGCCCGGCTTGCTTGAATCCAGTGGCAAAGTGAGCAAGGGACTCACATCTGAGCATACCCTGCCACACTTATGGCGGCCAAAAGCGGTACAAAAGGGGGGTGGTGATGGACGGAGCATCTGAACCAATCAAACACTCACACCCTGTCAAAAGATCTGGGTTTAATCCATCACTGTTCTTTAGCCCATTCTGCCACCCCAGTTCAGACTTGGCTATATGCAAATCAGTCTGACCCTGTGCCTCATGGGAACAGTCCAGCCCAAACTGCCAAGCCATGCCTTCCCTGGACTGGAAACAAGCGTCCGAGGACCGGTTTCTGGCATTACAGCCGTCTTCAGCCCGGCTTGCTTGAATCCAGTGGTAAAGTGAGCAAGGGACTCACGTCTGAGCATACCCTGCCACACTTATGGCGGCCAAAAAAGGTACAAAAGGGGGGTGGTGATGGACGGAGCATCTGAACCAATCAAACACTCACACCCAGTCAAAAGATCTGGGTTTAATCCATCACCGTTCTTTAGCCCACTCTGCCACCCCAGTTCAGACATGGCTATATGCAAATCAGTCTGACCCTGTGCCTCATGGGAACAGTCCAGCCCGAACTGCCAAGCCATGCCTTCCCTGGACTGGAAACAAGCTTCCGAGGACCGGTTTCTGGCATTACAGCCGTCTTCAGCCCGGCTTGCTTGAATCCAGTGGCAAAGTGAGCAAGGGACTCACGTCTGAGCATACCCTGCCACACTTATGGCGGCCAAAAGCGGTACAAAAGGGGGGGGTGATGGACGGAGCATGAACCAATCAAACACTCACACCCAGTCAAAAGATCTGGGTTTAATCCATCACCGTTCTTTAGCCCATTCTGCCACCCCAGTTCAGACATGGCTATATGCAAATCAGTCAGACCCTGTGCCTCATGGGAACAGTCCAGCCGGAACTGCCAAGCCATGCCTTCCCTGGACTGGAAACAAGCGTCCGAGGACCGGTTTCTGGCATTACAGCCGTCTTCAGCCCGGCTTGCTTGAATCCAGTGGCAAAGTGAGCAAGGGACTCACGTCTGAGCATACCCTGCCACACTTATGGCGGCCAAAAGCGGTACAAAAGGGGGGTGGTGATGGACGGAGCATCTGAACCAATCAAACACTCACACCCAGTCAAAAGATCTGGGTTTAATCCATCCCCGTTCTTTAGCCCACTCTGCCACCCCAGTTCAGACATGGCTATATGCAAATCAGTCTGACCCTGTGCCTCAAGGGAACAGTCCAGCCCGAACTGCCAAGCCATGCCGTCCCTGGACTGGAAACAAGCTTCCGAGGACCGGTTTCTGGAATTACAGCCGTCTTCAGCCCGGCTTGCTTGAATCCAGTGGCAAAGTGAGCAAGGGACTCACGTCTGAGCATGCCCTGCCACACTTATGGCGGCCAAAAGCGGTACAAAAGGGGGGTGGTGATGGACGGAGCATCTGAACCAATCAAACACTCACACCCAGTCAAAAGATCTGAGTTTAATCCATCACCGTTCTTTAGCCCACTCTGCCACCCCAGTTCAGACATGGCTATATGCAAATCAGTCTGACCCTGTGCCTCATGGGAACAGTCCAGCCCGAACTGCCAAGCCATGCCTTCCCTGGACGGGAACCAAGCTTCCAAGGACCGGTTTCTGGCATTACAGCCATCTTCAGCCCGGCTTGCTTGAATCCAGTGGCAAAGTGAGCAAGGGACTCACATCTGAGCATACCCTGCCACACTTATGGCGGCCAAAAGCGGTACAAAAGGGGGGTGGTGATGGACGGATCATCTGAACCAATCAAACACTCACACCCAGTCAAAAGATCTGGGTTTAATCCATCACCGTTCTTTAGCCCACTCTGCCACCCCAGTTCAGACATGGCTATATGCAAATCAGTCTGACCCTGTGCCTCATGGGAACAGTCCAGCCCGAAGTGCCAAGCCATGCCTTCCCTGGACTGGAAACAAGCTTCCGAGGACCGGTTTCTGGCATTACAGCCGTCTTCAGCCGGGCTTGCTTGAATCCAGTGGCAAAGTGAGCAAGGGACTCACGTCTGAGCATACCCTGCCACACTTATGGCGGCCAAAAGCGGTACAAAAGGGGGGTGTGATGGACGGAGCATCTGAACCAATCAAACACTCACACCCAGTCAAAAGATCTGGGTTTAATCCATCACCGTTCTTTAGCCCACTCTGCCACCCCAGTTCAGACATGGCTATATGCAAATCAGTCTGACCCTGTGCCTCATGGGAACAGTCCAGCCCGAACTGCCAAGCCATGCCTTCCCTGGACTGGAAACAAGCTTCCGAGGACCGGTTTCTGGCATTACAGCCGTCTTCAGCCCGGCTTGCTTGAATCCAGTGGCAAAGTGAGCAAGGGACTCAAGTCTGAGCATACCCTGCCACACTTATGGCGGCCAAAAGCGGTACAAAAGGGGGGATGGTGATGGACGGAGCATCTGAACCATTCAAACACTCACACCCAGTCAAAAGATCTGGGTTTAATCCATCACCGTTCTTTAGCCCATTCTGCCACCCCAGTTCAGACATGGCTATATGCAAATCAGTATGACCCTGTGCCTCATGGGAACAGTCCAGCCCGAACTGCCAAGCCATGCCTTCCCTGGACTGGAAACAAGCGTCCGAGGACCGGTTTCTGAAATTACAACCGTCTTCAGCCTGGCTTGCTTGAATCCAGTGGCAAAGTGAGCAAGGGACTCACGTCTGAGCATGCCCTACCACACTTATGGCGGCCAAAAGCGGTACAAAAGGGGGGTGGTGATGGACGGAGCATCTGAACCAATCAAACACTCACACCCAGTCAAAAGATCTGGGTTTAATCCATCACCGTTCTTTAGCCCACTCTGCCACCCCAGTTCAGACATGGCTATATGCAAATCAGTCTGACCCTGTGCCTCATGGGAACAGTCCAGTCCGAACTGCCAAGCCATGCCTTCCCTGGACTGGAAACAAGCTTCCGAGGACCGGTTTCTGGCATTACAGCCATCTTCAGCCCGGCTTGCTTGAATCCAGTGGCAAAGTGAGCAAGGGACTCAAATCTGAGCATACCCTGCCACACTTATGGCAGCCAAAAGCGGTACAAAAGGGGGGTGGTGATGGACGCAGCATCTGAACCAATCAAACACTCACACCCAGTCAAAAGATCTGAGTTTAATCCATCACCGTTCTTTAGCCCACTCTGCCACCCCAGTTCAGACATGGCTACATGCAAATCAGTCTGACCCTGTGCCTCATGGGAACAGTCCAGCCCGAACTGCCAAGCCATGCCTTCCCTGGACGGGAACCAAGCTTCCGAGGACCGGTTTCTGGCATTACAGCCATCTTCAGCCCGGCTTGCTTGAATCCAGTGGCAAAGTGAGCAAGGGACTCACATCTGAGCATACCCTGCCACACTTATGGCGACCAAAAGCGGTACAAAAGGGGGGTGGTGATGGACGGATCATCTGAACCAATCAAACACTCACACCCAGTCAAAAGATCTGGGTTTAATCCATCACCGTTCTTTAGCCCACTCTGCCACCCCAGTTCAGACATGGCTATATGCAAATCAGTCTGACCCTGTGCCTCATGGGAACAGTCCAGCCCGAACTGCCAAGCCATGCCTTCCCTGGACTGGAAACAAGCTTCCGAGGACCGGTTTCTGGCATTACAGCCGTCTTCAGCCGGGCTTGCTTGAATCCAGTGGCAAAGTGAGCAAGGGACTCACGTCTGAGCATACCCTGCCACACTTACGGCGGCCAAAAGCGGTACAAAAGGGGGGTGTGATGGACGGAGCATCTGAACCAATCAAACACTCACACCCAGTCAAAAGATCTGGGTTTAATCCATCACCGTTCTTTAGCCCACTCTGCCACCCCAGTTCAGACATGGCTATATGCAAATCAGTCTGACCCTGTGCCTCATGGGAACAGTCCAGCCCGAACTGCCAAGCCATGCCTTCCCTGGACTGGAAACAAGCTTCCGAGGACCGGTTTCTGGCATTACAGCCGTCTTCAGCCCGGCTTGCTTGAATCCAGTGGCAAAGTGAGCAAGGGACTCAAGTCTGAGCATACCCTGCCACACTTATGGCGTCCAAAAGCGGTACAAAAGGGGGGATGGTGATGGACGGAGCATCTCAACCATTCAAACACTCACACCCAGTCAAAAGATCTGGGTTTAATCCATCACCGTTCTTTAGCCCATTCTGCCACCCCAGTTCAGACATGGCTATATGCAAATCAATCTGACCCTGTGCCTCATGGGAACAGTCCAGCCCGAACTGCCAAGCCATGCCTTCCCTGGACTGGAAACAAGCGTCCGAGGACCGGTTTCTGAAATTACAACCGTCTTCAGCCTGGCTTGCTTGAATCCAGTGGCAAAGTGAGCAAGGGACTCACGTCTGAGCATACCCTGCCACACTTATGGCGGCCAAAAGCGGTACAAAAGGGGGGTGGTGATGGACGGAGCATCTGAACCAATCAAACACTCACACCCAGTCAAAAGATCTGGGTTTAATCCATCACCGCTCTTTAGCCCACTCTGCCACCCCAGTTCAGACATGGCTATATGCATATCAGTCTGACCCTGTGCCTCATGGGAACAGTCCAGCCCGAACTGCCAAGCCATGCCTTCCCTGGACTGGAAACAAGCTTCCGAGGACCGGTTTCTGGCATTACAGCGGTCTTCAGCCCGGCTTGCTTGAATCCAGTGGCAGAGTGAGCAAGGGACTCACGTCTGAGCATGCCCTACCACACTTATGGCGGCCAAAAGCGGTACAAAAGGGGGGTGGTGATGGACGGAGCATCTGAACCAATCAAACACTCACACCCAGTCAAAAGATCTGGGTTTAATCCATCACCGTTCTTTAGCCCACTCTGCCACCCCAGTTCAGACATGGCTATATGCAAATCAGTCTGACCCTGTGCCTCATGGGAACAGTCCAGCCCGAACTGCCAAGCCATGCCTTCCCTGGACTGGAAACAAGCTTCCGAGGACCGGTTTCTGGCATTACAGCCGTCTTTCGCCCGACTTGCTTGAATCCAGTGGCAAAGTGAGCAAGGGACTCACGTCTGAGCATACCCTGCCACACTTATGGCGGCCAAAAGCGGTACAAAAGGGGGGTGGTGATGGACGGAGCATCTGAACCAATCAAACACTCACACCCAGTCAAAAGATCAGGGTTTAATCCATCACCGGTCTTTAGCCCACTCTTCCAACCCAGTTCAGACATGGCTATATGCAAATCAGTCTGACCCTGTGCCTCATGGGAACAGTCCAGCCCGAACTGCCAAGCCATGCCTTCCCTGGACTGGAAACAAGCTTCCGAGGACTGGTTTCTGGCATTACAGCCGTCTTCAGCCTGGCTTGCTTGAATCCAGTGGCAAAGTGAGCAAGGGACTCACGTCTGAGCATACCCTGCCACACTTATGGCGGCCAAAAGCGGTACAAAAGGGGGGTGGTGATGGACGGAGCATCTGAACCAATCAAACACTCACACCCAGTCAAAAGATCTGGGTTTAATCCATCACCGTTCTTTAGCCCACTCTGCCACCCCAGTTCAGACATGGCTATATGCAAATCAGTCTGACCCTGTGCCTCATGGGAACAGTCCAGCCCGAACTGCCAAGCCATGCCTTCCCTGGACTGGAAACAAGCTTCCGAGGACCGGTTTCTGGCATTACAGCCATCTTCAGCCCGGCTTGCTTGAATCCAGTGGCAAAGTGAGCAAGGGACTCACATCTGAGCATACCCTGCCACACTTATGGCGGCCAAAAGCGGTACAAAAGGGGGGTGGTGATGGACGGAGCATCTGAACCAATCAAACACTCACACCCAGTCAAAAGATCTGGGTTTAATCCATCACTGTTCTTTAGCCCATTCTGCCACCCCAGTTCAGACTTGGCTATATGCAAATCAGTCTGACCCTGTGCCTCATGGGAACAGTCCAGCCCAAACTGCCAAGCCATGCCTTCCCTGGACTGGAAACAAGCGTCCGAGGACCGGTTTCTGGCATTACAGCCGTCTTCAGCCCGGCTTGCTTGAATCCAGTGGTAAAGTGAGCAAGGGACTCACGTCTGAGCATACCCTGCCACACTTATGGCGGCCAAAAAAGGTACAAAAGGGGGGTGGTGATGGACGGAGCATCTGAACCAATCAAACACTCACACCCAGTCAAAAGATCTGGGTTTAATCCATCACCGTTCTTTAGCCCACTCTGCCACCCCAGTTCAGACATGGCTATATGCAAATCAGTCTGACCCTGTGCCTCATGGGAACAGTCCAGCCCGAACTGCCAAGCCATGCCTTCCCTGGACTGGAAACAAGCTTCCGAGGACCGGTTTCTGGCATTACAGCCGTCTTCAGCCCGGCTTGCTTGAATCCAGTGGCAAAGTGAGCAAGGGACTCACGTCTGAGCATACCCTGCCACACTTATGGCGGCCAAAAGCGGTACAAAAGGGGGGGGGTGATGGACGGAGCATGAACCAATCAAACACTCACACCCAGTCAAAAGATCTGGGTTTAATCCATCACCGTTCTTTAGCCCATTCTGCCACCCCAGTTCAGACATGGCTATATGCAAATCAGTCAGACCCTGTGCCTCATGGGAACAGTCCAGCCGGAACTGCCAAGCCATGCCTTCCCTGGACTGGAAACAAGCGTCCGAGGACCGGTTTCTGGCATTACAGCCGTCTTCAGCCCGGCTTGCTTGAATCCAGTGGCAAAGTGAGCAAGGGACTCACGTCTGAGCATACCCTGCCACACTTATGGCGGCCAAAAGCGGTACAAAAGGGGGGTGGTGATGGACGGAGCATCTGAACCAATCAAACACTCACACCCAGTCAAAAGATCTGGGTTTAATCCATCCCCGTTCTTTAGCCCACTCTGCCACCCCAGTTCAGACATGGCTATATGCAAATCAGTCTGACCCTGTGCCTCAAGGGAACAGTCCAGCCCGAACTGCCAAGCCATGCCGTCCCTGGACTGGAAACAAGCTTCCGAGGACCGGTTTCTGGAATTACAGCCGTCTTCAGCCCGGCTTGCTTGAATCCAGTGGCAAAGTGAGCAAGGGACTCACGTCTGAGCATGCCCTGCCACACTTATGGCGGCCAAAAGCGGTACAAAAGGGGGGTGGTGATGGACGGAGCATCTGAACCAATCAAACACTCACACCCAGTCAAAAGATCTGAGTTTAATCCATCACCGTTCTTTAGCCCACTCTGCCACCCCAGTTCAGACATGGCTATATGCAAATCAGTCTGACCCTGTGCCTCATGGGAACAGTCCAGCCCGAACTGCCAAGCCATGCCTTCCCTGGACGGGAACCAAGCTTCCAAGGACCGGTTTCTGGCATTACAGCCATCTTCAGCCCGGCTTGCTTGAATCCAGTGGCAAAGTGAGCAAGGGACTCACATCTGAGCATACCCTGCCACACTTATGGCGGCCAAAAGCGGTACAAAAGGGGGGTGGTGATGGACGGATCATCTGAACCAATCAAACACTCACACCCAGTCAAAAGATCTGGGTTTAATCCATCACCGTTCTTTAGCCCACTCTGCCACCCCAGTTCAGACATGGCTATATGCAAATCAGTCTGACCCTGTGCCTCATGGGAACAGTCCAGCCCGAACTGCCAAGCCATGCCTTCCCTGGACTGGAAACAAGCTTCCGAGGACCGGTTTCTGGCATTACAGCCGTCTTCAGCCGGGCTTGCTTGAATCCAGTGGCAAAGTGAGCAAGGGACTCACGTCTGAGCATACCCTGCCACACTTATGGCGGCCAAAAGCGGTACAAAAGGGGGGTGTGATGGACGGAGCATCTGAACCAATCAAACACTCACACCCAGTCAAAAGATCTGGGTTTAATCCATCACCGTTCTTTAGCCCACTCTGCCACCCCAGTTCAGACATGGCTATATGCAAATCAGTCTGACCCTGTGCCTCATGGGAACAGTCCAGCCCGAACTGCCAAGCCATGCCTTCCCTGGACTGGAAACAAGCTTCCGAGGACCGGTTTCTGGCATTACAGCCGTCTTCAGCCCGGCTTGCTTGAATCCAGTGGCAAAGTGAGCAAGGGACTCAAGTCTGAGCATACCCTGCCACACTTATGGCGGCCAAAAGCGGTACAAAAGGGGGGATGGTGATGGACGGAGCATCTGAACCATTCAAACACTCACACCCAGTCAAAAGATCTGGGTTTAATCCATCACCGTTCTTTAGCCCATTCTGCCACCCCAGTTCAGACATGGCTATATGCAAATCAGTCTGACCCTGTGCCTCATGGGAACAGTCCAGCCCGAACTGCCAAGCCATGCCTTCCCTGGACTGGAAACAAGCGTCCGAGGACCGGTTTCTGAAATTACAACCGTCTTCAGCCTGGCTTGCTTGAATCCAGTGGCAAAGTGAGCAAGGGACTCACGTCTGAGCATACCCTGCCACACTTATGGCGGCCAAAAGCGGTACAAAAGGGGGGTGGTGATGGACGGAGCATCTGAACCAATCAAACACTCACACCCAGTCAAAAGATCTGGGTTTAATCCATCACCGTTCTTTAGCCCACTCTGCCACCCCAGTACAGACATGGCTATATGCATATCAGTCTGACCCTGTGCCTCATGGGAACAGTCCAGCCCGAACTGCCAAGCCATGCCTTCCCTGGACTGGAAACAAGCTTCCGAGGACCGGTTTCTGGCATTACAGCGGTCTTCAGCCCGTCGTGCTTGAATCCAGTGGCAGAGTGAGCAAGGGACTCACGTCTGAGCATGCCCTACCACACTTATGGCGGCCAAAAGCGGTACAAAAGGGGGGTGGTGATGGACGGAGCATCTGAACCAATCAAACACTCACACCCAGTCAAAAGATCTGGGTTTAATCCATCACCGTTCTTTAGCCCACTCTGCCACCCCAGTTCAGACATGGCTATATGCAAATCAGTCTGACCCTGTGCCTCATGGGAACAGTCCAGTCCGAACTGCCAAGCCATGCCTTCCCTGGACTGGAAACAAGCTTCCGAGGACCGGTTTCTGGCATTACAGCCATCTTCAGCCCGGCTTGCTTGAATCCAGTGGCAAAGTGAGCAAGGGACTCAAATCTGAGCATACCCTGCCACACTTATGGCAGCCAAAAGCGGTACAAAAGGGGGGTGGTGATGGACGCAGCATCTGAACCAATCAAACACTCACACCCAGTCAAAAGATCTGGGTTTAATCCATCACCATTCTTTAGCCCACTCTGCCACCCCAGTTCAGACATGGCTATATGCAAATCAGTCTGACCCTGTGCCTCATGGGAACAATTTAGCCCGAACTGCCAAGCCATGCCTTCCCTGGACTGGAAACAAGCTTCCGAGGACCAGTTTCTGGCATCACAGCCGTCTTCAGCCCGGCTTGCTTGAATCCAGTGGCAAAGTGAGCAAGGGTCTCACGTCTGAGCATACCCTGCCACACTTATGGCGGCCAAAAGCGGTACAAAAGGGGGGTGGTGATGGACGTAGCATCTGAACCAATCAAACACTCACACCCAGTCAAAAGATCTGGGTTTAATCAATCACCGTTCTTTAGCCCACTCTGCCACCCCAGTTCAGACATGGCTATATGCAAATCAGTCTGACCGTGTGCCTCATGGGAACAGTCCAGCCCGAACTGCCAAGCCATACCTTCCTTGGACTGGAAACAAGCTTCCGAGGACCGGTTTCTGGCATTACAGCCGTCTTCAGCCCGGCTTGCTTGAATCCAGTGGAAAAGTGAGCAAGGGACTCACGTCTGAGCATACCCTGCCACACTTATGGCGGCCAAAAGCGGTACAAAAGGGGGGTGGTGATGGACGGAGCATCTGAACCAATCAAACACTCACACCCAGTCAAAAGATCTGGGTTAAATCCATCACCGTTCTTTAGCCCACTCTGCCACCCCAGTTCAGACATGGCTACATGCAAATCAGTCTGACCCTGTGCCTCATGGGAACAGTCCAGCCCGAAGTGCCAAGCCATGCTTTCCCTGGACTGGAAACAAGCTTCCGAGGACCGGTTTCTGGCATTACAGCCATCTTCAGCCCGGCTTGCTTGAATCCAGTGGCAAAGTGAGCAAGGGACTCACATCTGAGCATACCCTGCCACACTTATGGCGGCCAAAAGCGGTACAAAAGGGGGGTGGTGATGGACGGAGCATCTGAACCAATCAAACACTCACACCCAGTCAAAAGATCTGGGTTTATTCCATCACCGTTCTTTAGCCCACTCTGCCACCCCAGTTCAGACATGGCTATATGCAAATCAGTCTGACCCTGTGCCTCATGGGAACAGTCCAGCCCGAACTGCCAAGCCATGCCTTCCCTGGACTGGAAACAAGCTTCCGAGGACCGGTTTCTGGCATTACAGCCGTCTTCCGCCCGACTTGCTTGAATCCAGTGGCAAAGTGAGCAAGGGACTCACGTCTGAGCATACCTTGCCACACTTATGGCGGCCAAAAGCGGTACAAAAGGGGGGTGGTGATGGACGGAGCATCTGAACCAATCAAACACTCACACCCAGTCAAAAGATCAGGGTTTAATCCATCACCGTTCTTTAGCCCACTCTGCTAACCCAGTTCAGACATGGCTATATGCAAATCAGTCTGACCCTGTGCCTCATGGGAACAGTCCAGCCCGAACTGCCAAGCCATGCCTTCCCTGGACTGGAAACAAGCTTCCGAGGACCGGTTTCTGGCATTACAGCCGTCTTCAGCCAGGCTTGCTTGAATCCAGTGGCAAAGTGAGCAAGGGACTCACGTCTGAGCATACCCTGCCACACTTATGGCGGCCAAAAGCGGTACAAAAGGGGGGTGGTGATGGACGGAGCATCTGAACCAATCAAACACTCACACCCAGTCAAAAGATCTGGGTTTAATCCATCACCGTTCTTTAGCCCACTCTGCCACCCCAGTTCAGACATGGCTATATGCAAATCAGTCTGACCCTGTGCCTCATGGGAACAGTCCAGCCCGAACTGCCAAGCCATGCCTTCCCTGGTCTGGAAACAAGCTTCCGAGGACCGGTTTCTGGCATTACAGCCGTCTTCAGCCCGGCTTGCTTGAATCCAGTGGCAAAGTGAGCAAGGGACTCACGTCTGAGCATACCCTGCCACACTTATGGCGGCCAAAAGCGGTACAAAAGGGGGGTGGTGATGGACGGAGCATCTGAACCAATCAAACACTCACACCCAGTCAAAAGATCTGGGTTTAATCCATCACCGTTCTTTAGCCCATTCTGCCACCCCAGTTCAGACTTGGCTATATGCAAATCAGTCTGACCCTGTGCCTCATGGGAACAGTCCAGCCCGAACTGCCAAGCCATGCCTTCCCTGGACTGGAAACAAGCTTCCGAGGACCGGTTTCTGGCAATACAGCCGTCTTCAGCCCGGCTTGCTTGAATCCAGTGGCAAAGTGAGCAAGGGACTCACGTCTGAGCATACCCTTCCACACTTATGGCGGCCAAAAAAGGTGCAAAAGGGGGGTGGTGATGGACGGAGCATCTGAACCAATCAAACACTCACACCCAGTCAAAAGATCTGGGTTTAATCCATCACCGTTCTTTAGCCCACTCTGCCACCCCAGTTCAGACATGGCTATATGCAAATCAGTCTGACCCTGTGTCTCATGGGAACAGTCCAGCCCGAACTGCCAAGCCATGCCTTCCCTGGACTGGAAACAAGCTTCCGATGACCGGTTTCTGGCATTACAGCCGTCTTCAGCCCGGCTTGCTTGAATCCAGTGGCAAAGTGAGCAAGGGACTCACGTCTGAGAATGCCCTGCCACACTTATGGCGGCCAAAAGCGGTACAAAAGGGGGGTGGTGATGGACAGAGCATCTGAACCAATCAAACATTCACACCCAGTCAAAAGATCTGGGTTTAATCCATCACCGTTCTTTAGCCCACTCTGCCACCCCAGTTCAGACATGGCTATATGCAAATCAGTCTGACCCTGTGCCTCATGGGAACAGTCCAGCCCGAACTGCCAAGCCATGCCTTCCCAGGACGGGAAACAATCTTCCGAGGACCGGTTTCTGGCATTACAGCCATCTTCAGCCCGGCTTGCTTGAATCCAGTGGCAAAGTGAGCAAGGGACTCACATCTGAGCATACCCTGCCACACTTATGGCGGCCAAAAGCAGTACAAAAGGGGGGGGTGATGGACGGAGCATCTGAACCAATCAAACACTCACACCCAGTCAAAAGATCTGGGTTTAATCCATCACCGTTCTTTAGCCCACTCTGCCACCCCAGTTCAGACATGGCTATATGCAAATCAGTCTGACCCTGTGCCTCATGGGAACAGTCCAGCCGAACTGCCAAGCCATGCCTTCCCTGGACTGGAAACAAGCTTCCCAGGACCGGTTTCTGGCATTACAGCCGCCTTCAGCCCGGCTTGCTTGAATCCAGCGGCAAAGTGAGCAAGGGACTCACGTCTGAGCATACCCTGCCACACTTATGGCGGCCAAAAGCGGTACAAAAGGGGGGTGGTGATGGACGGAGCATCTGAACCAATCAAACACTCACACCCAGTCAAAAGATCTGGGTTTAATCCATCACCGTTCTTCAGCCCACTCTGCCACCCCAGTTCAGACATGGCTATATGTAAATCAGTCTGACCCTGTGCCTCATGGGAACAGTCCAGCCCGAACTGCCAAGCCATGCTTTCCCTGGACTGGAAACAAGCTTCCGAGGACCGGTTTCTGGCATTACAGCCGTCTTCAGCCCGGCTTGCTTGAATCCAGTGGCAAAGTGAGCAAGGGACTCACGTCTGAGCATACCCTGCCACACTTATGGTGGCCAAAAGCGGTACAAAAGGGGGGTGGTGATGGACGGAGCATCTGAACCAATCAAACACTCACACCCAGTCAAAAGATCTGGGTTTAATCAATCACCATTCTTTAGCCCACTCTGCCACCCCAGTTCAGACATGGCTATATGCAAATCAGTCTGACCCTGTGCCTCATGGGAACAGTCCAGCCTGAACTGCCAAGCCATGCCTTCCCTGGACTGGAAACAAGCTTCCGAGGACCGGTTTCTGGCATTACAGCCGTCTTCAGCCAGGCTTGCTTGAATCCAGTGGCAAAGTGAGCAAGGGACTCACGTCTGAGCATACCCTGCCACACTTATGGCGGCCAAAAGCGGTACAAAAGGGGGGTGGTGATGGACGGAGCATCTGAACCAATCAAACACTCACACCCAGTCAAAAGATCTGGGTTTAATCCATCACCGTTCTTTAGCCCACTCTGCCACCCCAGTTCAGACATGGCTATATGCAAATCAGTCTGACCCTGTGCCTCATGGGAACAGTCCAGCCCGAACTGCCAAGCCATGCCTTCCCTGGACTGGAAACAAGCTTCCGAGGACCGGTTTCTGGCATTACAGCCGTCTTCAGCCCGGCTTGCTTGAATCCAGTGGCAAAGTGAGCAAGGGACTCACGTCTGAGCATACCCTGCCACACTTATGGCGGCCAAAAGCGGTACAAAAGGGGGGTGGTGATGGACGGAGCATGAACCAATCAAACACTCACACCCAGTCAAAAGATCTGGGTTTCATCCATCACCGTTCTTTAGCCCATTCTGCCACCCCAGTTCAGACATGGCTATATGCAAATCAGTATGACCCTGTGCCTCATGGGAACAGTCCAGCCGGAACTGCCAAGCCATGCCTTCCCTGGACTGGAAACAAGCGTCCGAGGACCGGTTTCTGGCATTACAGCCGTCTTCAGCCCGGCTTGCTTGAATCCAGTGGCAAAGTGAGCAAGGGACTCACATCTGAGCATACCCTGCCACACTTATGGCTGCCAAAAGCGGTACAAAAGGGGGGTAGTGATGGACAGAGCATCTGAACCAATCAAACACTCACACCCAGTCAAAAGATCTGGGTTTAATCCATCCCCGTTCTGTAGCCCACTCTGCCACCCCAGTTCAGACATAGCTATATGCAAATCAGTCTGACCCTGTGCCTCATGGGAACAGTCCAGCCCGAACTGCCAAGCCATGCCTTCCCTGGACTGGAAACAAGCTTCCGAGGACCGGTTTCTGGCATTACAGCCGTCTTCAGCCCGGCTTGCTTGAATCCAGTGGCAAAGTGAGCAAGGGACTCACGTCTGAGCATGCCCTGCCACACTTATGGCGGCCAAAAGCGGTACAAAAGGGGGGTGGTGATGGACGGAGCATCTGAACCAATCAAACACTCACACCCAGTCAAAAGATCTGGGTTTAATCCATCACCGTTCTTTAGCCCACTCTGCCACCCCAGTTCAGACATGGCTATATGCAAATCAGTCTGACCCTGTGCCTCATGGGAACAGTCCAGCCCGAACTGCCAAGCCATGCCTTCCCTGGACGGGAACCAAGCTTCCGAGGACCGGTTTCTGGCATTACAGCCATCTTCAGCCCGGCTTGCTTGAATCAAGTGGCAAAGTGAGCAAGGGACTCACATCTGAGCATACCCTGCCACACTTATGGCGGCCAAAAGCGGTACAAAAGGGGGGTGGTGATGGACGGATCATCTGAACCAATCAAATACTCACACCCAGTCAAAAGATCTGGGTTTAATCCATCACCGTTCTTTAGCCCACTCTGCCACCCCAGTTCAGACATGGCTATATGCAAATCAGTCTGACCCTGTGCCTCATGGGAACAGTCCAGCCCGAACTGCCAAGCCATGCCTTCCCTGGACTGGAAACAAGCTTCCGAGGACCGGTTTCTGGCATTACAGCCGTCTTCAGCCCGGCTTGCTTGAATCCAGTGGCAAAATGAGCAAGGGACTCACGTCTGAGCATACACTGCCACACTTATGGCTGCCAAAAGTGGTACAAAAGGGGGGTGTGATGGACGGAGCATCTGAACCAATCAAACACTCACACCCAGTCAAAAGATCTGGGTTTAATCCATCACCGTTCTTTAGCCCACTCTGCCACCCCAGTTCAGACATGGCTATATGCAAATCAGTCTGACCCTGTGCCTCATGGGAACAGTCCAGCCCTAACTGCCAAGCCATGCCTTCCCTGGACTGGAAACAAGCGTCCGAGGACCGGTTTCTGGCATTACAGCCATCTTCAGCCCGGCTTGCTTGAATCCAGTGGCAAAGTGAGCAAGGGACTCACATCTGAGCATACCCTGCCACACTTATGGCGGCCAAAAGCGGTACAAAAGGGGGGTGGTGATGGACGGAGCATCTGAACCAATCAAAAACTCACACCCAGTCAAAAGATCTGGGTTTATTCCATCACCGTTCTTTAGCCCACTCTGCCACCCCAGTTCAGACATGGCTATATGCAAATCAGTCTGACCCTGTGCCTCATGGGAACAGTCCAGCCCGAACTGCCAAGCCATGCCTTCCCTGGACTGGAAACAAGCTTCCGAGGACCGGTTTCTGGCATTACAGCCATCTTCGGCCCGGCTTGCTTGAATCCAGTGGCAAAGTGAGCAAGGGACTCACGTCTGAGCATACCCTGCCACACTTATGGCGGCCAAAAGCGGTACAAAAGGGGGGTGGTGATGGATGGAGCATCTGAACCAATCAAACACTCACACCCAGTCAAAAGATCTGGGTTTAATCCATCACCGTTCTTTAGCCCACTCTGCCACCCCAGTTCAGACATGGCTATATGCAAATCAGTCTGACCCTGTGCCTCATGGGAACAGTCCAGCCCGAACTACCAAGCCATGCCTTCCCTGGACTGGAAACAAGCTTCCGAGGACCGGTTTCTGGCATTACAGCCGTCTTCAGCCCGGCTTGCTTGAATCCAGTGGCAAAGTGAGCAAGGGACTCACGTCTGAGCATACCCTGCCACACTTATGGGGGCCAAAAGCGGTACAAAAGGGGGGTGGTGATGGACGGAGCATCTGAACCAATCAAACACTCACACCCAGTCAAAAGATCTGGGTTTAATCCATCACCGTTCTTTAGCCCACTCTGCCACCCCAGTTCAGACATGGCTATATGCAAATCAGTCTGACCCTGTGCCTCATGGGAACAGTCCAGTCCGAACTGCCAAGCCATGCCTTCCCTGGACTGGAAACAAGCTTCCGAGGACCGGTTTCTGGCATTAAAGCCATCTTCAGCCCGGCTTGCTTGAATCCAGTGGCAAAGTGAGCAAGGGACTCACATCTGAGCATACCCTGCCACACTTATGGCAGCCAAAAGCGGTACAAAAGGGGGGTGGTGATGGACGCAGCATCTGAACCAATCAAACACTCACACCCAGTCAAAAGATCTGGGTTTAATCCATCACCATTCTTTAGCCCACTCTGCCACCCCAGTTCAGACATGGCTATATGCAAATCAGTCTGACCCTGTGCCTCATGGGAACAATTCAGCCCGAACTGCCAAGCCATGCCTTCCCTGGACTGGAAACAAGCTTCCGAGGACCGGTTTCTGGCATTACAGCCGTCTTCAGCCCGGCTTGCTTGAATCCAGTGGCAAAGTGAGCAAGGGACTCACGTCTGAGCATACCCTGCCACACTTATGGCGGCCAAAAGCGGTACAAAAGGGGGGTGGTGATGGACGGAGCATCTGAACCAATCAAACACTCACACCCAGTCAAAAGATCTGGGTTTAATCCATCACCGTTCTTTAGCCCACTCTGCCACCCCAGTTCAGACATGGCTATATGCAAATCAGTCTGACCCTGTGCCTCATGGGAACAGTCCAGCCCGAACTGCCAAGCCATGCCTTCCCTGGACTGGAAACAAGCTTCCGAGGACCGGTTTCTGGCATTACAGCCGTCTTCAGCCCGGCTTGCTTGAAGCCAGTGGCAAAGTGAGCAAGGGACTCACGTCTGAGCATACCCTGCCACACTTATGGCGGCCAAAAGCGGTACAAAAGGGGGGTGGTGATGGACGGAGCATGAACCAATCAAACACTCACACCCAGTCAAAAGATCTGGGTTTCATCCATCACCGTTCTTTAGCCCATTCTGCCACCCCAGTTCAGACATGGCTATATGCAAATCAGTATGACCCTGTGCCTCATGGGAACAGTCCAGCCGGAACTGCCAAGCCATGCCTTCCCTGGACTGGAAACAAGCGTCCGAGGACCGGTTTCTGGCATTACAGCCGTCTTCAGCCCGGCTTGCTTGAATCCAGTGGCAAAGTGAGCAAGGGACTCACGTCTGAGCATACCCTGCCACACTTATGGGGGCCAAAAGCGGTACAAAAGGGGGGTGGTGATGGACGGAGCATCTGAACCAATCAAACACTCACACCCAGTCAAAAGATCTGGGTTTAATCCATCACCGTTCTTTAGCCCACTCTGCCACCCCAGTTCAGACATGGCTATATGCAAATCAGTCTGACCCTGTGCCTCATGGGAACAGTCCAGTCCGAACTGCCAAGCCATGCCTTCCCTGGACTGGAAACAAGCTTCTGAGGACCGGTTTCTGGCATTACAGCCGTCTTCAGCCCGGCTTGCTTGAATCCAGTGGCAAAGTGAGCAAGGGACTCACGTCTGAGCATACCCTGCCACACTTATGGGGGCCAAAAGCGGTACAAAAGGGGGGTGGTGATGGACGGAGCATCTGAACCAATCAAACACTCACACCCAGTCAAAAGATCTGGGTTTAATCCATCACCGTTCTTTAGCCCACTCTGCCACCCCAGTTCAGACATGGCTATATGCAAATCAGTCTGACCCTGTGCCTCATGGGAACAGTCCAGTCCGAACTGCCAAGCCATGCCTTCCCTGGACTGGAAACAAGCTTCCGAGGACCGGTTTCTGGCATTACAGCCATCTTCAGCCCGGCTTGCTTGAATCCAGTGGCAAAGTGAGCAAGGGACTCACATCTGAGCATACCCTGCCACACTTATGGCAGCCAAAAGCGGTACAAAAGGGGGGTGGTGATGGACGCAGCATCTGAACCAATCAAACACTCACACCCAGTCAAAAGATCTGGGTTTAATCCATCACCATTCTTTAGCCCACTCTGCCACCCCAGTTCAGACATGGCTATATGCAAATCAGTCTGACCCTGTGCCTCATGGGAACAATTCAGCCCGAACTGCCAAGCCATGCCTTCCCTGGACTGGAAACAAGCTTCCGAGGACCGGTTTCTGGCATTACAGCCGTCTTCAGCCCGGCTTGCTTGAATCCAGTGGCAAAGTGAGCAAGGGACTCACGTCTGAGCATACCCTGCCACACTTATGGCGGCCAAAAGCGGTACAAAAGGGGGGTGGTGATGGACGGAGCATCTGAACCAATCAAACACTCACACCCAGTCAAAAGATCTGGGTTTAATCCATCACCGTTCTTTAGCCCACTCTGCCACCCCAGTTCAGACATGGCTATATGCAAATCAGTCTGACCCTGTGCCTCATGGGAACAGTCCAGCCCGAACTGCCAAGCCATGCCTTCCCTGGACTGGAAACAAGCTTCCGAGGACCGGTTTCTGGCATTACAGCCGTCTTCAGCCCGGCTTGCTTGAAGCCAGTGGCAAAGTGAGCAAGGGACTCACGTCTGAGCATACCCTGCCACACTTATGGCGGCCAAAAGCGGTACAAAAGGGGGGTGGTGATGGACGGAGCATGAACCAATCAAACACTCACACCCAGTCAAAAGATCTGGGTTTCATCCATCACCGTTCTTTAGCCCATTCTGCCACCCCAGTTCAGACATGGCTATATGCAAATCAGTATGACCCTGTGCCTCATGGGAACAGTCCAGCCGGAACTGCCAAGCCATGCCTTCCCTGGACTGGAAACAAGCGTCCGAGGACCGGTTTCTGGCATTACAGCCGTCTTCAGCCCGGCTTGCTTGAATCCAGTGGCAAAGTGAGCAAGGGACTCACGTCTGAGCATACCCTGCCACACTTATGGCGGCCAAAAGCGGTACAAAAGGGGGGTAGTGATGGACGGAGCATCTGAACCAATCAAACACTCACACCCAGTCAAAAGATTTGGGTTTAATCCATCCCCGTTCTGTAGCCCACTCTGCCACCCCAGTTCAGACATGGCTATATGCAAATCAGTCTGACCCTGTGCCTCATGGGAACAGTCCAGCCCGAACTGCCAAGCCATGCCTTCCCTGGACTGGAAACAAGCTTCCGAGGACCGGTTTCTGGCATTACAGCCATCTTCAGCCCGGCTTGCTTGAATCCAGTGGCAAAGTGAGCAAGGGACTCACATCTGAGCATACCCTGCCACACTTATGGCGGCCAAAAGCGGTACAAAAGGGGGATGGTGATGGACGGATCATCTGAACCAATCAAATACTCACACCCAGTCAAAAGATCTGGGTTTAATCCATCACCGTTCTTTAGCCCACTCTGCCACCCCAGTTCAGACATGGCTATATGCAAATCAGTCTGACCCTGTGCCTCATGGGAACAGTCCAGCCCGAACTGCCAAGCCATGCCTTCCCTGGACTGGAAACAAGCTTCCGAGGACCGGTTTCTGGCATTACAGCCGTCTTCAGCCCGGCTTGCTTGAATCCAGTGGCAAAATGAGCAAGGGACTCACGTCTGAGCATACCCTGCCACACTTATGGCTGCCAAAAGTGGTACAAAAGGGGGGTGTGATGGACGGAGCATCTGAACCAATCAAACACTCACACCCAGTCAAAAGATCTGGGTTTAATCCATCACCGTTCTTTAGCCCACTCTGCCACCCCAGTTCAGACATGGCTACATGCAAATCAGTCTGACCCTGTGCCTCATGGGAACAGTCCAGCCCGAACTGCCAAGCCATGCCTTCCCTGGACTGGAAACAAGCTTCCGAGGACCGGTTTCTGGCATTACAGCCGTCTTCAGCCCGGTTTGCTTGAATCCAGTGGCAAAGTGAGCAAGGGACTCACGTCTGAGCATACCCTGCCACACTTATGGCGGCCAAAAGCGGTACAAAAGGGGGGATGGTGATGGACGGAGCATCTGAACCAATCAAACACTCACGCCCAGTCAAAAGATCTGGGTTTAATCCATCACCGTTCTTTAGCCCATTCTGCCACCCCAGTTCAGACATGGCTATATGCAAATCAGTCTGACCCTGTGCCTCATGGGAACAGTCCAGCCCGAACTGCCAAGCCATGCCTTCCCTGGACTGGAAACAAGCGTCCGAGGACCGGTTTCTGGCATTACAGCCATCTTCAGCCCGGCTTGCTTGAATCCAGTGGCAAAGTGAGCAAGGGACTCACATCTGAGCATACCCTGCCACACTTATGGCGGCCAAAAGCGGTACAAAAGGGGGGTGGTGATGGACGGAGCATCTGAACCAATCAAACACTCACACCCAGTCAAAAGATCTGGGTTTATTCCATCACCGTTCTTTAGCCCACTCTGCCACCCCAGTTCAGACATGGCTATATGCAAATCAGTCTGACCCTGTGCCTCATGGGAACAGTCCAGCCCGAACTGCCAAGCCATGCCTTCCCTGTACTGGAAACAAGCTTCCGAGGACCGGTTTCTGGCATTACAGCCGTCTTCAGCCCGGCTTGCTTGAATCCAGTGGCAAAGTGAGCAAGGGACTCACGTCTGAGCATGCCCTGCCACACTTATGGCGGCCAAAAGCGGTACAAAAGGGGGGTGGTGATGGACGGAGCATCTGAACCAATCAAACACTCACACCCAGTCAAAAGATCTGGGTTTAATCCATCACCGTTCTTTAGCCCACTCTGCCACCCCAGTTCAGACATGGCTATATGCAAATCAGTCTGACCCTGTGCCTCATGGGAACAGTCCAGCCCGAACTGCCAAGCCATGCCTTCCCTGGACGGGAACCAAGCTTCCGAGGACCGGTTTCTGGCATTACAGCCATCTTCAGCCCGGCTTGCTTGAATCCAGTGGCAAAGTGAGCAAGGGACTCACATCTGAGCATACCCTGCCACACTTATAGCGGCCAAAAGCGGTACAAAAGGGGGGTGGTGATGGACGGATCATCTGAACCAATCAAATACTCACACCCAGTCAAAAGATCTGGGTTTAATCCATCACCGTTCTTTAGCCCACTCTGCCACCCCAGTTCAGACATGGCTATATGCAAATCAGTCTGACCCTGTGCCTCATGGGAACAGTCCAGCCCGAACTGCCAAGCCATGCCTTCCCTGGACTGGAAACAAGCTTCCGAGGACCGGTTTCTGGCATTACAGCCGTCTTCAGCCCAGCTTGCTTGAATCCAGTGGCAAAATGAGCAAGGGACTCACGTCTGAGCATACCCTGCCACACTTATGGCTGCCAAAAGTGGTACAAAAGGGGGGTGTGATGGACGGAGCATCTGAACCAATCAAACACTCACACCCAGTCAAAAGATCTGGGTTTAATCCATCACCGTTCTTTAGCCCACTCTGCCACCCCAGTTCAGACATGGCTACATGCAAATCAGTCTGACCCTGTGCCTCATGGGAACAGTCCAGCCCGAACTGCCAAGCCATGCCTTCCCTGGACTGGAAACAAGCTTCCGAGGACCGGTTTCTGGCATTACAGCCGTCTTCAGCCCGGTTTGCTTGAATCCAGTGGCAAAGTGAGCAAAGGACTCACGTCTGAGCATACCCTGCCACACTTATGGCGGCCAAAAGCGGTACAAAAGGGGGGATGGTGATGGACGGAGCATCTGAACCAATCAAACACTCACACCCAGTCAAAAGATCTGGGTTTAATCCATCACCGTTCTTTAGCCCATTCTGCCACCCCAGTTCAGACATGGCTATATGCAAATCAGTCTGACCCTGTGCCTCATGGGAACAGTCCAGCCCGAACTGTCAAGCCATGCCTTCCCTGGACTGGAAACAAGTGTCCGAGGACCGGTTTCTGGCATTACAACCGTCTTCAGCCCGGCTTGCTTGAATCCAGTGGCAAAGTGAGTAAGGGACTCACGTCTGAGCATACCCTGCCACACTTATGGCGGCCAAAAGCGGTACAAAAGGGGGTGGTGATGGACGGAGCATCTGAACCAATCAAACACTCACACCCAGTCAAAAGATCTGGGTTTAATCCATCACCGTTCTTTAGCCCACTCTGCCACCCCAGTTCAGACATGGCTATATGCAAATCAGTATGACCCTGTGCCTCATGGGAACAGTCCAGCCCGAACTGCCAAGCCATGCCTTCCCTGGACTGGAAACAAGCTTCCGAGGACCGGTTTCTGGCATTACAGCGGTCTTCAGCCCGGCTTGCTTGAATCCAGTGGCAAAGTGAGCAAGGGACTCACGTCTGAGCATGCCCTGCCACACTTATGGCGGCCAAAAGCGGTACAAAAGGGGGGTGGTGATGGACGGAGCATCTGAACCAATCAAACACTCACACCCAGTCAAAAGATCTGGGTTTAATCCATCACCGTTCTTTAGCCCACTCTGCCACGCCAGTTCAGACATGGCTATATGCAAATCAGTCTGACCCTGTGCCTCATGGGAACAGTCCAGCCCAAACTGCCAAGCCATGCCTTCCCTGGACTGGAAACAAGCTTCCGAGGACCGGTTTCTGGCATTACAGCCATCTTCAGCCCGGCTTGCTTGAATCCAGTGGCAAAGTGAGCAAGGGACTCACATCTGAGCATACCCTGCCACACTTATGGCGGCCAAAAGCGGTACAAAAGGGGGGTGGTGATGGACACAGCATCTGAACCAATCAAACACTCACACCCAGTCAAGAGATCTGGGTTTAATCCTTCACCGTTCTTTAGCCCACTCTGCCACCCCAGTGCAGACATGGCTATATGCAAATCAGTCTGACCCTGTGTCTCATGGGAACAGTTCAGCCCGAACTGCCAAGCCATGCCTTCCCTGGACTGGAAACAAGCTTCCGAGGACCAGTTTCTGGCATTACAGCCGTCTTCAGCCCGGCTTGCTTGAATCCAGTGGCAAAGTGAGCAAGGGTCTCACGTCTGAGCAAACCCTGCCACACTTATGGCGGCCAAAAGCGGTACAAAAGGGGGGTGGTGATGGACGGAGCATCTGAACCAATCAAACACTCACACCCAGTCAAAAGATCTGGGTTTAATCCATCACCGTTCTTTAGCCCACTCTGCCACCCCAGTTCAGACATGGCTATATGCAAATCAGTCTGACCCTGTGCCTCATGGGAACAGTCCAGCCCGAACTGCCAAGCCATGCCTTCCCTAGACGGGAAACAAGCTTCCGAGGACCGGTTTCTGGCATTACAGCCGTCTTCAGCCCGGCTTGCTTGAATCCAGTGGCAAAGTGAGCAAGGGACTCACATCTGAGCATACCCTGCCACACTTATGGCGGCCAAAAGCGGTACAAAAGGGGGGTGGTGATGGACGGAGCATCTGAACCAATCAAACACTCACACCCAGTCAAAATATCTGGGTTTAATCCATCACCGTTCTTTAGCCCACTCTGCCACCCCAGTTCAGACATGGCTATATGCAAATCAGTCTGACCCTGTGCCTCATGGGAACAGTCCAGCCCGAACTGCCAAGCCATGCCTTCCCTGGACTGGAAACAAGATTCCGAGGACTGGTTTCTGGCATTACAGCCGTCTTCAGCCCGGCTTGCTTAAATCCAGTGGCAAAGTGAGCAAGGGACTCACGTCTGAGCATACCCAGCCACACTTATGGCGGCCAAAAGCGGTACAAAAGGGGGGTGGTGATGGACGGAGCATCTGAATCAATCAAACACTCACACCCAGTCAAAAGATCTGGGTTTAATCCATCACCGTTCTTTAGCCCACTCTGCCACCCCAGTGCAGAAATTGCTATATGCAAATCAGTCTGACCCTGTGCCTCATGGGAACAGTCCAGCCCGAACTGCCAAGCCATGCCTTCCCTGGACGGGAAACAAGCTTCCGAGGACCGGTTTCTGGCATTACAGCCGTCTTCAGCCCGGCCTGCTTGAATCCAGTGGCAAAGTGAGCAAGGGACTCACATCTGAGCATACCCTGCCACATTTATGGCGGCCAAAAGCGGTACAAAAGGGGGGTGGTGATGGACCGAGCATCTGAACCAATCAAACACTCACACCCAGTCAAAAGATCTGGGTTTAATCCATCACCGTTCTTTAGCCCACTCTGCCACCCCAGTTCAGACATGGCTATTTGCAAATCAGTCTGACCCTGTGCCTCATGGGAACAGTCCAGCCCGAACTGCCAAGCCATGCCTTCCCTGGACTTGAAACAAGCTTCCGCGGACCGGTTTCTGGCATTACAGCCGTCTTCAGCCCGGCTTGCTTGAATCCAGTGGCAAAGTGAGCAAGAGACTCACGTCTGAGCATACCCTGCCAAACTTATGGCGGCCAAAAGCGGTACAAAAAGGGGGTGGTGATGGACGGAGCATCTGAACCAATCAAACACTCACACCCAGTCAAAAGATCTGGGTTTAATCCATCACCGTTCTTTAGCCCACTCTGCCACCCCAGTTCGGACATGGCTATATGAAAATCAGTCTGACCCTGTGCGTCATGGGAACAGTCCAGCCCGAACTGCCAAGCCATGCCTTCCCTGGACGGGAAACAAGCTTCCGAGGACCGGTTTCTGGCATTACAACCGTCTTCAGCCCGGCTTGCTTGAATCCAGTGGCAAAGTGAGCAAGGGACTCACATCTGAGCATACCCTGCCACACTTATGGCGGCCAAAAGCAGTACAAAAGGGGGGTGGGGATGGACGGAGCATCTGAACCAATCAAACACTCACACCCAGTCAAAAGATCTGGGTTTAATCCATCACCGTTCTTTAGCCCACTCTGCCACCCCAGTTCAGACATGGCTATATGCAAATCAGTCTGACCCTGTGCCTCATGGGAACAGTCCAGCCCGAACTGCCAAGCCATGCCTTCCCTGGACGGGAAACAAGCTTCCGAGGACCGGTTTCTGGCATTACAGCCGTCTTCAGCCTGGCTTGCTTGAATCCAGTGGCAAAGTGAGCAAGGGACTCATGTCTGAGCATACCCTGCCACACTTATGGCGGCCAAAAGCGGTACAAAAGGGGGGTGGTGATGGACGGAGCATCTGAACCAATCAAACACTCACACCCAGTCAAAAGATCTGGGTTTAATCCATCACCATTCTTTAGCCCACTCTGCCACCCCAGTTCAGACATGGCTATATGCAAATCAGTCTGACCCTGTGCCTCATGGGAACAGTCCAGCCCGAACTGCCAAGCCATGCCTTCCCTGGACTGGAAACAAGCTTCCGAGGACCGGTTTCTGGCATTCCAGCCGTCTTCAGCCCGGCTTGCTTGAATCCAGTGGCAAAGTGAGCAAGGGACTCACGTCTGAGCGTACCCTGCCACACTTATGGTGGCCAAAAGCGGTACAAAAGGGGGTGGTGATGGACGGTGCATCTTAATCAATCAAACACTCACACCCAGTCAAAAGATCTGGGTTTAATCCATCACCGTTCTTTAGCCCACTCTGCCACCCCAGTTCAGACATGTCTATATGCAAATCAGTCTGACCCTGTGCCTCATGGGAACAGTCCAGCCCGAACTGCAAATCCATGCCTTCCCTGGACCGGAAACAAGCTTCCAAAGACCGGTTTCTGACATTCCAGCCGTCTTAGGCCCAGCTTGCTTGAATCCAGTGGCAAAGTGAGCAAGGGACTCACGTCTGAGCATACCCTGCCACACTTATGGCGGCCAAAAGCGGTACAAAAAGGGGTGGTGATGGACGGAGCATCTGAATCAATCAAACACTCATACCCAGTCAAAAGATCTGGGTTTAATCCATCACCGTTCTTTAGCCCACTCTGCCACCCCAGTTCAGACATGGCTATATGCAAATCAGTCTGACCCTGTGCCTCATGGGAACAGTCCAGCCCGAAATGCAAAGCCATGCCTTCCCTGGACCGGAAACAAGCTTCCGAGGACCGGTTTCTGGCATTCCAGGCGTCTTCAGCCCAGCTTGCTTGAATCCAGTGGCAAAGTGAGCAAGGGACTCACGTCTGAGCATACCCTGCCACACTTATGGCGGCCAAAAGCGGTACAAAAGGGGGTGGTGATGGACGGAGCATCTGAATCAATCAAACACTCACACCCAGTCAAAAGATCTGGGTTTAATCCATAACAGTTCTTTAGCCCACTCTGCCACCCCAGTTCAGACATGGCTATATGCAAATCAGTCTGACCCTGTGCCTCATGGGAACAGTCCAGCCCGAACTGCAAAGCCATGCCTTCCCTGGACCGGAAACAAGCTTACAAGGACCGGTTTCTGGCATTCCAGCCGTCTTCAGCCCAGCTTGCTTGAATCCAGTGGCAAAGTGAGCAAGGGACTCACATCTGAGCATACCCATGCCAGAAACCGGTCCTCTGAAGCTTGTTTCCGGTCCAGGGAAGGCATGGCTTTGCAGTTCGGGCTGGACTGTTCCCATGAGGCACAGGGTCAGACTGATTTGCATATAGCCATGTCTAAACTGGGGTGGCAGAGTGGGCTAAAGAACGGTGATGGATTAAACCCAGATCTTTTGACTGGGTGTGAGTGTTTGATTGGTTCAGATGCTCCGTCCATCACCACCCCCCTTTTGTACCGCTTTTGGCCGCCATAAGTGTGGCAGGGTATGCTCAGACGTGAGTCCCTTGCTCACTTTGCCACTGGATTCAAGCAAGCCGGGCTGAAGACGGCTGTAATGCCAGAAACCGGTCCTCGGAAGCTTGTTTCCAGTCCAGGGAAGGCATGGCTTGGCAGTTCGGGCTGGACTGTTCCCATGAGGCACAGGGTCAGACTGATTTGCATATAGCCATGTCTGAACTGGGGTGGCAGAGTGGGCTAAAGAACGGTGATGGATTAAACCCAGATCTTTTGACTGGGTGTGAGTGTTTGATTGGTTCAGATGCTCCGTCCATCACCACCCCCCTTTTGTACCGCTTTTGGCCTCCATAAGTGTGGCAGGGTATGCTCAGACGTGAGTCCCTTGCTCACTTTGCCACTGGATTCAAGCAAGCCGGGCTGAAGACGGCTGTAATGCCAGAAACCGGTCCTCGGAAGCTTGTTTCCAGTCCAGGGAAGGCATGGCTTGGCAGTTCGGGCTGGACTGTTCCCATGAGGCACAGGGTCAGAATGATTTGCATATAGCCATGTCTAAACTGGGGTGGCAGAGTGGGCTAAAGAACGGTGATGGATTAAACCCAGATCTTTTGACTGGGTGTGAGTGTTTGATTGGTTCAGATGCTCCGTCCATCACCACCCCCCTTTTGTACCGCTTTTGGCCGCCATAAGTGTGGCAGGGTATGCTCAGACGTGAGTCCCTTGCTCACTTTGTCACTGGATTCAAGCAAGATGGGCTGAAGACGGCTGGAATGCCAGAAACCGGTCCTCGGAAGCTTGTTTCCGGTCCAGGGAAGGCATGGCTTTGCAGTTCGGGCTGGACTGTTTCCATGAGGCACAGCGTCAGACTGATTTGCATATAGCCATGTCTGAACTGGGGTGGCAGAGTGGGCTAAAGAACGGTGATGGATTAAACCCAGATCTTTTGACTGGGTGTGAGTGTTTGATTGATTCAGATGCTCCGTCCATCACCACCCTCTTTTGTACCGCTTTTGGCCGCCATAAGTGTGGCAGGGTATGCTCAGACGTGAGTCCCTTGCTCACTTTGCCACTGGATTCAAGCAAGCTGGGCTGAAGATGTCTGGAATGCCAGAAACCGGTCCTCGGAAGCTTGTTTCCGGTCCAGGGAAGGCATGGCTTTGCAGTTCAGGCTGGACTGTTCCCATGAGGCACAGGGTCAGACTGATTTGCATATAGCCATGTCTGAACTGGGGTGGCAGAGTGGGCTAAAGAACGGTGATGCGTTAAACCCAGATCTTTTGACTGGATGTGAGTGTTTGATTGATTCAGATGCTCCGTCCATCACCACCCCCTTGTGTACCGCTTTTGGCCGCCATAAGTGTGGCAGGGTATGCTCAGACGTGAGTCCCTTGCTCACTTTGCCACTGGATTCAAGCAAGCTGGGCTGAAGACGGCTGGAATGCCAGAAACCAGTCCTCGGAAGCTTGTTTCCGGTCCAGGGAAGGCATGGCTTTGCAGTTCGGGCTGGACTGTTTCCATGAGGCACAGGGTCAGACTGATTTGCATATAGCCATGTCTGAACTGGGGTGGGAGAGTGGGCTAAAGAATATTGATGGATTAAACCCAGATCTTTTGACTGGGTGTGAGTGTTTGATTGATTCAGATGCTCCGTCCATCACCACCCCCTTTTGTACCGCTTTTGGCCGCCATAAGTGTGGAAGGGTATGCTCAGACGTGAGTCCCTTGCTCACTTTGCCACTGGATTCAAGCAAGCTGGGCTGAAGACGGCTGGAATGCCAGAAACCGGTCCTCGGAAGCTTGTTTCCGGTCCAGGGAAGGCATGGCTTTGCAGTTCGGGCTGGACTGTTCCCATGAGGCACAGGGTCAGACTGATTTGCATATAGCCATGTCTGAACTGGGGTGGCAGAGTGGGCTAAAGAACGGTGATGGATTAAACCCAGATCTTTTGACTGGGTGTGAGTGTTTGATTGATTCAGATGCTCCGTCCATCACCACCCCCTTTTGTACCGCTTTTGGCCGCCATAAGTGTGGCAGGGTATGCTCAGACGTGAGTCCCTTGCTCACTTTGCCACTGGATTCAAGCAAGCTGGGCTGAAGACGGCTGGAATGCCAGAAACCGGTCCTCGGAAGCTTGTTTCCGGTCCAGGGAAGGCATGGCTTTGCAGTTCGGGCTGGACTGTTCCCATGAGGCACAGGGTCAGACTGATTTGCATATAGCCATGTCTGAACTGGGGTGGCAGAGTGGGCTAAAGAACGGTGATGGATTAAACCCAGATCTTTTGACTGGGTGTGAGTGTTTGATTGATTCAGATGCTCCGTCCATCACCACCCCCTTTTGTACGGCTTATTTAAAATGATGGCGCTGCCACGGTTTCTTTATGCCCTGCAGAACTATCCAGACCTGGTACCCAATACTTACTTTACAGCAATTGAGCCGGCGCAGCGTGAGCTCCTGTGGGCCGGAACGCCTCGAATTGCACTGAGAAAACTCACACTGGGGTGGTATGACGGTGGAAGATCCCTCCCAGACATTCGTAAATACTACTGGGCAGCCCACCTCTCAGCGATCAATCAGGGAACGTACGGTGACGGTAACGATCCCGCCTACGGGATGGATAGATGGCTGCTCCCCAGGGGGAACTATGAGATTGCACTCTACTCTAAACCGGGCATAAACCGACTCACCGGGCCTACACAAGACTCTGTACAGATATGGCATATAGCGCAGAAGAAACTCGGATGGTCGGACGTCCTCACAATGGCCACGCCACTTTGGGCCTCCGAAAAACTGGGTAACCTTGGACACACTAAGGGGTTCCGGAACTGGGACCTGATCGGAATCTCCCAAATCAAAGATATCTGGGGCCCTAAAGGGATCCACACATTCGCCCACTTACAAGACACGTATGAGCTGGCACAAACTGAATATTTCAGATACATGCAGGTGCGACACTCCCTACAGGCGAATATTCCACCAGAGACTAAACTACCACAAATCTCCCCGCTCAAAGACAGGTTACTAGATGGGCACATGACAGAACACGCCATCTCTCTCACTTATAAAAAAATTATCAATAAGCCCCCAGACATGCTCCTTCCCCTCAAAGAGAAATGGGTCGCCGACGGGTTGGAAATAGATGAAGAAGAATGGATGTATGCACTTGCCTCCCCACGAGAGGTGGCGATATCAGCCAGACTGCGACTAATCCAACTGAAGATCTTACATAGAATATATATTTCATGTACTAGACTACAAATGATGGGGAGAGGCGGTGAAGGGCTCTGCAGGAGGGGTTGTGGCGGAACAGGTACCTTTTTCCATATACTAAGGGGTTGCCCAAGGGTGCAAAGGTACTGGAGAAGGGTGGTGCAGTATATGCAGGATGTGTGGGAGGTGGAGATTCGTCCAGAGGCCAAGAGGTGTCTCCTCAATATCTGGGAGCCTACAGACCTGTCACCAAAAGGGAAAACGTGGGTGACGCTGGGACACATGGTGGCAAAAAGGAACATTGCTAGACTGTGGGGTAACCCTAATCCACCAAAACTAACAGACTGGCAATGTGACATGGACTGGTGTATGCTGCAGGAAAAGTCTGTGTATGTAGCGAGAGGGTGCCCTCGGAAATGGGTGGGAATATGGACCAGCTGGAATGTCTATAGGGGGAACATCTGCGAACCTCCACATACTACGCAGGCCAGCTCAGAGGACATAGAATAACTTTCACTTCTAAATGGCTCTATACTCTTGGAACACGCTGAGCTGTCATGCATCACCGGGACAGCAGTAGACTCGATTGTGCTGTAACTTGATGACCGTGTTAAGGGGGGTTTGTTCTTTGTTTGTTTCTATTGTTACCTAAAAAAGACTGAAACGTATAGTATGTTTACAGATATAAAGATAAAAATCAGACCTTCACTGATCTGCCTCCTAAATGTGAACCACGTGCACACGCACTTTATAACGCCGCCGTACCCCCGGGTTGACGGCAAGGGGGCTGTGTTCTCAAGGAATTAATGCATGACTTGAAGTGACGTTGCGGCCGGCCCGATGGGTTGTAGGCTGGAAGCTGTGTAATGTGAAACAATGCAATAAAGGTCTTTAAAAAAAATTAAAAATAAAAAGAATTTAGGCTTTAGTTATATTAAGGTGAATGTTTGACATTGATAATTCTGATAATGGTATTCGTTTAATTTTATAGAAGCTTAACAGTAATAGAAAGCACATCCCTGAACAGTAACACATTCCAAACCTGGAAGCTAGAGACCAGGATCCAAGAGGTACTTTTAGAAGAGAATTTCTAATACATAAAGGGATAGTCAGGAACACATTTAGGAATAGGTTGCACTTACCTGTTCTTTGTTTATGTTTCATTAGGCACCAGTTTCTACAGAAGTCAAAGAGGGCCGCCGATTTTAGCAGTACTTCAACAGTGGAAACGCAAAAACAGTGTTGTCTCTCTTTTTTTTTATTTTATCCACTCCCCCCCTTCCCTTGAGCTTCTGGTTCTTAGTGCACTGTCTAAAACTAGTGTGCTGGAACAAGTAGTTTCAGGGTGGGGTCTGACTATCTTCAACCTCCATCAGAACTGAACAGAAACTCAGGTGAGCTGGGCTTTGACACTGACACTACTACAGACTGGCTCAGGAGAAACACATAATTGTCATGACCCCAGTACTGACTCTAGAGGTGGTCACCAAAGCAAGTGTTCCAAACACAAAAGCTCTACATCCATGATGGATACAATGGGCTGACTCATTCCCTGTAACAGATGTAGATTACAGATTTGATTCTACACTACAAACACAAGCATTTCTGCAGTACAAACAAGAATATCCTCTGCCTAATGAAATAATGCCTCTAAATTGCTATAACTACATCGTTAACACTGATGGTTCTGCTCAGCTTGTCATAGGGAAAAAGCACCAATACTCATCAGCATGCGCAATAGTGAAAGTGCGTATGCATGATGGAGAATTCCATCCTGAAAAAACCTGCACACAGTCACTAGGTGATTGCACAGTGCAGCTGGAAGAATTAAATGCTCAAGCACATGCACTACAGAATACGGACGCTGGATTCCCCACACTTATAGTGTGTGATTTGTATTGTTGTGTAGAATCATATAATGAATATTTACATCACTGGAGCCAGAATGGATTCAGAGACTCAAAAGGCTGCACAGTTAAGCACAAGCTGATTCGGGAACTGGTTGGAAAGCTGAAAGAATGCACGCCACAGGCCCATGTCATTCACACACTGAGCCATCAACGTGGTGGCATTCACGTTGCTGGGAATTCCATGGCAGATGAAGCCACAAATGCAACATTTTGCACTGCTGCGGTTGTGGAAATCATTTGTTTTAGTACAAGGATAGAAAGAGACAACATGTTGGCCTTCAATGCTGCTTGCAATGACACAAACCTGCTGAAAGGCTTTCTACTCAAGTATTTCTAATTGAATTTCTACTGATTTCAAACAAACCATTGACTTGCATGTACCTTGTGACCCACTATCATCAGACGGGGCTTACAAGTATATCTTGGTTGCAATGGATTCCTGCTCTCGATTCCATTGGGTCTGGCCCGAGCGATCGGCTGACCCCTGAACTATTAGAAAGTATTTGCGAGTCTTTATCGGGACATACACAGTTGGCACATTACATTCTGACCAGGGTTAAGCGTTTAGCTCTAGGGCTTACAAAGAGGCCATGGGACATTTGGGAGTGACCCTGTGTTTCTTGTCTCCCTACCATCCTGAGGAAACACGGTAGTGCAGAGGAAAAACCGTGACTTTAAGCTGTCTTTAAAAGCGAGGGTCATATGCTAAGGTCCTAGTTGGGTCAATGATCTAAATGAGGTCCAGAGGGCTTTAAATAACATGCCAAGAAAATGCTTGGCTGGTCGGACTCCCTATGAAATCCTGTTTGAGGTTAAGATCTGGGTCCCTGAGCTCAACAATGCCAGCAGAGTGGTGGCAGAAACATGATTTGACATCAATGAACGTTTGGCTGTTTTACAGGAGCTGAATGATTTCAAGGACCAACAAAGCAACGTCCAAGTAAAATAGACCCCCACCAGAGAATCGAAGGTAGCTCCAGCAAGGCCTGGCCAGATCCCGAAGGTTGGGGATCTGGGCAGAGAAAAGATTGTGGACAAGAAAGAGTTCAGGCCATCCTACAGAGAGTCTATGCCCATCTTGGCTGTTGAAAGTACAAGAACTGTATTACTTCCACCCCTTGCCAAGAACTGTATTACTTCAGCCCCTTGCCAGTCATCGAGATATGAGGTTTGTCTCTATTGATCTGATCAAACCACCTATGTGGCAAATTCTCAGCAGTAAACCACATAGGCTCCTGGGTGGCTACCAGTCTCCTCTTGCTACCGTACAGGAGGTTGAGATTGAAGTTTTAATCACAAATGAAGCATGTGCTCTCCTACGAGAGACAACATATAACAACAACGAAGTATGTCTTCTATCTGTTGCAAAACATATGATAACTGTACAGTCACCCAGTACAGAAACACAAGTATCAATTTGAAATCCTAAAAAGAATATGGTCTGCATCAATGAACCACAGATCGAGTCTCTATCAAGTTCAACACAACCTGCTGAACTGCCAAGGATGGACTGGAGGACTTTTGGCTTCTTCATCAACTTTGATGACATCTCTTCCGACTATCGGAACAACCTCCAGTGCCCGATCTTTGGAACTGAAGGTGTGGGTTTTCTATCTTTGGCTTAAAAGAAGATACATTGTCTCTCCATGGTCACACTTTGGATTAGAATTGCATTACTTTTCCTGGTCCTTTGGATTGGTTTTGGGGCAATGTTTTTCTCTTTCTGAATGAACATTTCATCCCAGAATGCTCTGCAGTACAAATGATAAACTTGATTCCTGAACCACATGCATCATCATACCATGAGCAAAGGGACCTTTCCCTATTGAACATTTCAGCTGATCAAGTTCCTGATGGAATTGTATGGAATAAGATATCATTTGATGTTTATGGTCCCACTGAACTTTTACAAATTCCACATTTGTTTAAAATTTCCTCAAATTATATCATCACCACTGGTACTATTTCTGATGATTGGGGAGTTGATACAGTGCATGAAATACTAGAAGATCTAGAGCATTTAACTGTGTTTTCTTCTGATGAGTTATATGATGGTACAGCTAACTATAATGAGATGTTTTGTTTTCAACATTACAGACATAATTTTCTAACTTTACACAATGGGAACATTGCCATACATGACCACTGGGTAGTTCAAAGGCATTTGCACAAAAGTTTGATCTTTCTATTATAAATTTTCACCGTCACCTGCAAAGAAAAATATGTTACCATACACAAAGCTGATTTACTCTGCTTCTTTCCTTTCCCAAATCTCTGTAAATGGTTTTGACTTTTGAAGGGACACAATAGATGTAAAATCTATCTGGGGCACTACAATTGGCAGGTCCAGGAGGCTTTATTTAGAGTCGGTTAAATACCACAAAAAATTATGTTCCTGAATAAAACTGTGCAAGATACAAGATTTGAACACGTCCCACGTTACCACACTTGCACAATTTGAGAATTGTCAACAATTAACATCATAAAATTAGGATACCATTGATACCATGCCTCGTAAGAGTAAGCATAACTCATCAAACCCCAATTGGAAGGTATGGTTAGTCTGGCCATTAGACACAAACAAATGTCAGGCTCAATTCCTGGGTAACAGCAAGGGATTTTACAGCAAGTTGGCCTGACATGCGGTATGTGCAGACTGAACATTACGGGGTGGTGACAACTTACAGTGCTGGGAAGTTGTGCCTTCTTAGGCTAAAGACCTCAACACTGTCTCAGGTACCAACACACTTTTCCATTTCATCTGATGACCTGGAACTACAGGTCTTTTTATTAGGTCCTCGAAAACCACATCAAAAACGCTTTCTTTATGCCATCTCTAATGAGATGTGGAAAATATCTCAACAGGAGGATGTTAAAAGATTGTGCAAGTGTCAAGGGGGCTGCTATATACAGCCAGGAACCACACAGGCGCAGAATGCCGCTAAGTCCCAATGCCCCTCTCAGAACCCCCCTGCCAGGTTCATAGTTTACTCCTTAGCAGGTAAGTACTAAGGGGGGAAAAGGGGATAGAGAAGAGACCGCTCCAAAACTCTGTCTGCTCTGCTTCTTCCGGTCTTCTTCTGTTTTAGTCAGGCTAAAAACAAATACTCATATAACTTTTTCTGTTTGCATTTAACTTACTTCCTTATTAGACATATGAATAACTTATCTTACCAGAAAGTAGTTTTGGGGCTAGCCTCTCTTCTTACTTCTCTTAATGTCTGTATCTTTTCTCACTAAAAGAAGCCTTCACTAAGTCTCTTGTTCTTTTCTTTATAGGCCCTTCGACTTCCTTCTGTGCTCTGTCATCATGAGATAAAAAACAAGGTAAGTAATGTCCTTCTTTCTATTCTGGTACATGGTATCTTGGGAGGGTTTCTTCCTAAGGCATACTCACATAACAAGTAGACGTAGTGACTTATAATTGGGGTTCTGTATTGCTGAGGCGAGTCTTTCACTTCTCTCCAAAAACCAACCCCCAAACTTATGTTAAAGAATCTTATTAGAAGATGGGGGGCCGCAGATTAATTGTTCTTATAAAGGACTCGTGAGAGGATTTGCCTAGGTTGCTAAAAGTATTTCAGCTAAAAACCTTTAGCTCAGAGAAGCCAAGAACTTGAATTATTATGTGGAACTGAAGAATAAACAACGCGGTGCCAAAAGCTTCTACACGTGTATATTCTTTCATTTGGCACAAGACAAACGCGGTTCTTAGAACTAATTAAGCGCACGTGTCAAAGTGAGTGATTGATAAGCTTTTAACTCGAGCAGCACGAAGATTAAGTGCTCGCTCGAATATTCAGTTCTTATTTTAAATTGAAGGTTCAATGCTGCACGAAGGGAAAATGTGCAAGCATTAAACCTTCGAAGAAATTATTTCTTTAATGAGGCTCATAAATAATCTCTGAGACGCGGCGTGTTGAAAGGTCACGCCTGCGTCTACTTGGCTCGAGAATATTTCTTATTACATTTATTCCTGAATAAAGGCTGTGCTTTGAAGTCGTTTTAAACAACTCTACTCTATGAAAAAACAACATTTAATTCCTCTGTTTAAAGCAATGATACTCCACAAGGGAAATGTATTTTAAACGTTCATTTCATCAGGAAGAATGTTTAAATTTCTGCACTGACCTTTTATTTGACAACTGTGACCTTACCGACGAAGCTAAACCCGGGTAATTCGATTCTACCCTGACTAACTAACACGTCGCTCCTTTTTCAGATGCTCTTCTGAAGGAATCTTCAGTGAAGTGCGCAGTAGAATGTTGGTGAGCACTTCACCAGACCTTGATTGCATGGAGGACTAGACTGCTAAACAGCATTAAGCTGTTGCAGTGAAAAAAGGTGGGCAACCATGTTGGAGTTTCTGCGGTGCCAACTAGCACTCCAACTTAATGGATGAATAACTCTTTGAGTTTGGGATGAGAGGGTAGAAGCCATCGAGGCGGTATGAGGAGGAAACCTCCCGTGATTCCTGACAGAAAGATTGAAAGGGCCCACTTAGAACAGGCTGTTGAAGTAGTGGACAATGGTATGACTAACTTATCATCCAGAATATACTCTTTGGGTAACATTGTATTATAGACAATAGACGTCATACAGCAAGAGATGTCTGCATCACAACGCGGACAGTTTCAAATTAGGTTGATTCTATTGTTGAGCTGGACATTACAGACACTGCGTTCTGGCCACGTGTTGTGGCAATATATTAACATCACAAATCTGATTTCTCCATACCACCTTTCAGAACAACAGACAGTTACGGCACGGAAAGAGGCAAAATACATTTTACCGTTGCTGAAACAGCATCCTTGGATTGGATAATCTATGCATACATTATACTACCAATCACAACTGTCCACTTTCAGAACTGTTTACAATACCATGAAGTAGGCAGATATGAAGCGTCAGGTGAATGGTTCATACATGAACATTGGGAGCTTCTTTTCAAATTCCGGTGTCGAAATAAGGGTACTGAAGTCTTACTCAGCAGTTCTGACTGGGAGAATACTTTGACTGGGTCCCTAGTATGCAAAGGTGTTTCCTTACACGGAGCATGTAATGCCTCTGTGGTGAACTTGTCTTGCTACTTGAAAGGCTCTCCTGCAGTCGTGATACGTCCGACTTTCAAATTACTCTTTAATGGGAGTTACCTGATGTTAAACATTCATGGTTGCTGTAGGATGAAACCAGGGGTTGCCTATGTGGTGATTGTGTCTTCATGGTTACTTATTGAACCCAAATCCTGTTTCCGCCTGCCCACACAGTTAGGGAGGATACTCTGTGGCCTTCAATTAGTCTTACCAATGTGCGTTTTGATGCCCTGAGCAAACTGAAAGCTTTATTATTTTAAAACGATGAGGCCTAAATGTTTGCTAAGGAGATGTTTGATCTTCAAGTGGGGAGGTCCTCTTCAGAGATACAGATGCTATTCCGCACTAACTTCCCACGACATTTTGGAGAAATTGTGCATCGTATTTTTAACATGTCTAATACAACAGTAATAGTGTGTTGTTTCAAAGGCATAGGCTCAGGGTTGGTTAGCACCTTCCAGATGGTGTTTAGAATTGGGTTCCTGTTTAATCTAGCAGCTGACCGTGACCCGGACATACTTACTGAACGAGCCAGCCTCCACACGCCGATCCGTTCTCCCGAAGCAGTATTGGCGCGTCTATCCTCGTGAACCAATTGATTTTAAAAACAAGAAGGAATATTACTTCTAAATAAATACACATGCTCAGAGCAACGGAAAACGTTATCTCATAGTCATTTTACTAATGCCGGTTTGCATCTGTGGAGGCGAGGCACACCTGTTTTATAATTACGTGAATCAAAAGCCTATAACGACTATCCTGTTTGTAACCAATATCCATTGAGGCTGTACAAATACACTCGCACCATTCTAATACGTTATAAAGTTCTCTCCTCAGACAAGAAGTTGTGCCAAAGAATATAAAGTGTATCCATGCATTAGCTTTCAAAAATTGAAAAATTGGGTTGTCTTGAAGAAGGCGCTGGTCGCCGAAACGCGCGTCGACAACATATTTTATACTTAATTTCAGAAATGACATTATGTTTTTATGAAACTATGATGGTTGTGTTTTATTTATAATCTTTTGTATTTTATTCCATTATCTTTTTGTATTTTTAATTTTATATATGTTATGTGTAATTTCGTATATGCTTTGTTAATTTAATGAATTTAATGAATGTAATTGTTGATTCTCAATAATTTCAAATTACAATAAACTGTTATCTGTACGGAAGTAGGTTGTTGCGTCCCATTACCATATTGTGGTTTATTCTTGTTCGTTACCGCCTGGGTTGATACCTTCATATTGGTGTTTAGAATCATTCCATTGTTCATCCATACCGTCCTCGAAGCATCTTTTGGGGTCTTCCGCTGGTCCTATTCCTAATTACAGGGATAGTGGTTTTAATATCTTTGCTACGTAATAGATTTCCTATATGAAGATCGAATGGAGCTGGCACTGCCTCATGTCCTGGTGTGCTCTGAGCGCATGGTGCATTGCTTTGGTGCACCTGTGCTTCGAGAATTGGATAAGTATTGGTTCCTGTCATTCCGGCCGGTATGGCTTCACTGCATGCAGCCCGCGTTCGCTGTCTGCTGTGCACTTATGAATGTACCCTAGCTGCGTGTTTGGGTCACAGTTGGTTATAGCTCCGGACATACATGTACTGATGGTGCACAATTGGTTGTACCTTCGTACATACATGTACTGATGGTTCTACTAAAGGCCCATTTGTATAGCTATCTCCTGAGTACTCCATTGCTCCTGGCTGCATTCCACAAGCCTCCCTAGGTTGCCTAGGCACCTGGTGGATTGGATTGTGGCTCTGGCTTGATGGAACACAGACTGGCTGTTCTTGCTCTCATATCCACTGCTGTGGGGGTCCGATGGGAACATACTTGCTCTACGAACTTGCTCCAAGGTGTGCCTCTGAGAACATCGTATGCAGGCGTCAGGAACAGAAATGTTTTGTCTACCACTCTGAACACATAAACATCTGGCTATTCTGTTTGGTGGGAACTTTTTATTTAGCCTGATTTTGAAATACCAAATTGATTTTAAATTGACCTCTTTTTATAGCTTTTATATTGAATAAAATTGGCTTTCTTTCTGCTTTCGGTCTCAGAATAGCATAAATGCCTTTTTAGGAGCTTTTTATCATTTTTTAAAATGTGTTTTTAAGCAATTTCTTTTACCTATGCTGTTGCATTTTTAGTGATTGGATTTTTAGCAGTAGATAGCTTCTTAATCGACTTATGTCCTAGGAATGGGTGTCATGTGTCCCAGTTAGGCCTATAAGGAAACATTGCCATTTTACACGAACAAGCATCTTTCCTGAAGTTGCCTTCACTTTTTACATCGACTTTTGACACATATTTGAATTTGTGAATATTTGGGTCAGTTTCCTAGAAACGCTAACCTTGCTTACACGAATCAACTTTGCAAGAATACTATTGCATTGCCTTTACACTATGTACAAGGCTTACACGTACGCTGTACAAATACGCTTATTATTTTCATCCAGATGACAGAGCTAACTGTAGCACATAAACAATTGCACCCTGATCACAATCTCAGCCCAGGGCAAGGAATCCTTTTGTTATAAATAAACATCTATTTCCGGGTGTTGGCAGAGGAGGCACTTCTGCAGATATCAAGAGGTCTCTATAGGCTGATGCCTTTACCAGGAGATAGATAACATCTTTGTGTCCAGCTAGTGACTAAGAAGGGTTCCTACATTCTTACCCACCAGGTAATGGGTTGGATCGTCCAGTAAGGGGATTCTTGGCAGAACATACACATATACCCTAGACACACAGGTTATGGTTCGCATAGTAAGAGTACGCCAGATTGTTATATTTTTTCACATACTTGCATATATATGTTGTTTCAGTACAATGGAGGAACTTTTTGTGTTGTTCACTGTCTTGATACATATAACTTTCATCTACTTCTATCTATTGATCATTGCAGCACATATATTCTATACAAGAATCAAGTTGATTCAATAAAATATTGAAAACGTCCCTTTGGGTATTCTTTTTTTCATTCGCTTAGCAAAAGAGAGCACGAGTGGATGATTGAAAGGTTCTAGATCTGTCACCACGGTTCCTGAGGGAACAGGGTTGTCATGTTCAGTGGTTTCCAGAACTGTTTGCTCCTTGTCTAGGTTAGGGGGGCTTATGGTGGCACAGTTAGCTAGCTGGCCTATGGGCCAACACATCCTACAGGGTGCCCAGAATCAATCTGGCACTATCCCAAAGTTTATGTCATCCACAATCGCGCAGTTCCTACTGTTTAGTGGAAACTGCACAACATGGTGCTGCCAACATTGGTTGGGTTCTTACTTTGTATGGATCAACTGAGTAGTTCAATCATGCCTTCTCAGAGGGTTCACTGACAGAATATCAATGTAAAAAATATAGAAGTAAAAAATATAGATGAAAAAATATGGGATGCAAAAATATCAACTCCCTATACTTAAGCAAGTAAGTACAAAAATATTGAGAAAATGTAAAATGTAAAAATATAGTTGACCAAAGTATCTATTTTATATATAAACAAAATAAAATATTACATATTAGGGGGTCGATTCCAAATCGGGAAACGAATACGTACGACGATTCGTATTCGTAGCTGTTTCCATACGAATCATACAAATCCGTCCGAATCGTGTAGTAAGATCCATTGTGAGAAAATACGTCTGAATCATTGCGAACCGTACGATTCGTAAACATGCCGTACGGCCCGCCAAGTACGATTCCGGACCAGGGAATGAGTACGCGATTCGTACGGTAAACATCGCGTATGAGCAATTCATACGGAGGGCAACAGTATCACACGAGCACCGTACCCCTAAAATCAAGGGGTGAGCGCACGGGGTGTACACACCGTACACCTCCGACCTTGGGGTGTACGAACCGTACCCCTACGGTCCATACACCTACGTTCATGGGGTGTACGCATGAAGACATATGCACAATACCCCTGAAATCCAGGGTTGTACGCACCGTACCCCGATGCACCGTACCTCTGCAATCATGGGGTGTACGCACCGTCCCCAGGGGGGTCCGTATCATATGCATTTCGAGGCAAAATCTGCTTTTACGGACGTTTTAAGCTCCCGTAGAAAAAGAGTCGTAGGGAGTGTTGTCGACACGATTCATACTTGATGAGTTGGAAAATGCTGCTTCGAACCGTACGGACGTCGCGTACTACGTGTTCCGAATGCAATTCGTACGGATTAGTGAGTTGTACAGTCTTCCGTACGATTCGAATGGAGGACTGCTTTGGGTACACATCGTACTACATCGTACGTACGGGTACGGTTCTGCATACGATTCGTACGGGAAAAACCTCTGTACCTCTATTCAGAGGGCATTTTACCGAATCGGAATCAGTCCTTAAATATGTTAAATAATACAATTAATATACAAAATAAAGTAGATTTAATATACTTTTTAAAAAATATAACAAATAAACTTAATTTAAAAATGTTAAACACACATACATAATAATGAATATATATATACTATAAACATTTAATGAACCATTAATTTAAATGTATTTTATAATTTTAAAATTAAATGTACAGATATATATATAACAAATTAAAACATTAAACTATTTAAAAATATCCAAACCTAAATTTCCCACTCCAGTGAGTGCAGCAGTAGGGAAAGTGTTGGACAGCAGAGGGGTAAAAATTACTACTCCCAACAGTAGGAAAAATGTTGGATAGGGAAGGGGTGAAAATTACTATTCCCACTCCAGTTAGTGCAACCTCCAGTGAGTGTAACAGTAGGGAAAGTGTTGGATAGCGGAGGGGTAAAAATTACTATTCCCACTCCACGGAGTGCAACAGTAGGGAAAGTGTTGGATAGTGGTGGGATCAAATTTACTATTTCCACTGCAATCAGTGCAACAGTAGGGAAAGTGTTGGATAGCATAGGGGTAAAAATTACTATTCCCACACCAGACAGTGCAACATTAGGGAAATTGTTGGATAGCGTTGGGGTAGAAATGACTATTTCCACTCCAATAATTGTAACAGTAGGTAAAGTGTTGGATAGCGGAGGGGTGCAAATTACTGTTCCCACTCCAGTGAGTGTAACAGTAGGGAAAGTGGTGGATAGCAGAGGGGTAACAATTACTTTTCCCACTCCAGTTAGTGCAACAGTAGGGAAAATGTTGGATAGCGGATCGGTAAAAATTACTATTCCCACTCCAGTGAGTGCAACAATAGGGAAAGTGTTGGATAGACGAGGGGTAAAAATTATTGTTCCCACTCCAGTGAGTGCAACAGTAGAGAAAGTGTTAGATAGTGGCGGGATATCATTTACTATTCCCCCTCTAATCAGTGCAACAGTAGGGAAAATATTGGATAGCGGAGGGGTAAAAATTACTATTCCCACACCAGTCAGTGCAACAGTAGGGAAATTGTTGGATAGAGGTAGGGTAAAAATTACTATTTCCACTCCAATAATTGTAACAATAGGGAAAGTGTTGGATAGTGGAGGGTGAAAATTACTATTCCCACTCCAGTGAGTGTAACAGTATGGAAAGTGTTGGATATAACAGGGGTCAAAATTACTGTTCCTACTCCAGTGAGTTTAACAGTAGGGAAAGTGTTGGATAGCAGAGGGGTAAAAATTACTATTCCAACTCCAGTGAGTGCAACAGTAGGGAAAATGTTTGATAGCGGATGGGTAAAAATTACTATAACCACTCCAGTGAGTGCAACGGTAGGGATAGTGTTCAATTGCGGAGGGGTAACAATTAGGGGCCCATTAGGATGTCGGGCGGATTGCCCCCGCCAGCCTGGCGGGGGCAATCCGCCCGACATCCGCATTCGAATTTCCCCCCGCCATATTAGTATGGCGGACGGAACATCGGCGGACGGAAAGACCGTATGGCGGCCGGGGCGGAAAAGGATTATATGGTGGCGGTGTCTATTAGACACCGCAAGCCATATTACAATGGGCTTAGGGAGATGCCTTTCCGTGGTGGCAGGCATGCTGTCTTCACTCTGAGGGCCCCCTGCGGGCCCCCAGAGTGAAGGAGAGGTGGGGGTGCACACGGGGGTTACCTGTGGTACCCCCCTGCATTTGCATAAACAAAGCGGCAGGCACCGCACGGTGCCTGCCGCTTTGTTTATGCAAATGTAAAAGTGCATTTTTGGCATTGTGGCGGGCGGTGCTGAGAGCACCACCCGCCACAATGTTAAAAATACAGGATGCGCCCGCCACAGTGACGTGTGGAAAAGTAAATTTTGCCATGTTCTGTGTCCCTACGTGTTCCCCATCCTATGTTATATGTGCATGATCGATATGCATATGTATTCCCTTATGATCAATTAAAGACGCAATTCCAGTTGTATCCGACTCTAGTATGCCAGTTTCCAGTTCTCGTGAAAGCTACGAGTATTAGGCCTATGTAAACCTGCGTTGCCACATTTCACAGTGTGCACGTTAATTCAGAATAAAGTCCCCGTTTCTAGGCCTCAAAAGGGCCCGAACTCAGATTCAGCTCCTGTCTCCTGAACCCTCTCCGAGGAGCGATACAGCCCCCACCTGTATCCCTGACCCTTCACTTACTTCCTGCCTCGCAGTGCCCGGCTCGGCCTGGCTCTGCCTCCCAGTCTGCCAAGAGTATGTTATGATTCTAGTTATCAGTCCAGCTCTCCTTCTCTGCATTCCTAAGCTACTGAATCGCATCAATAGTTTCCGTCATGGTCTAGCCTTTATGTCTCCATGTAAGAGAAATACTGTATTAATATTCATAGAATATTCCTAGCACCCGCACTACATGTAGAATAATGCATGCACCAGTCTTAGAGTCTGTTAGCCTTTACCCTGATAACTTTTGGATTCTATCAACATGTTCTCTAAACATCAGATACCAGATAGGTTTTAGGTACATGTCGCTCTGACACTCCAGACTTTAGTCTCCTCTTCTAGTGCAGAAGTCATAGCCCCCAGTTCTCCCTGGTAATACGTCATTGCCCGTTTGCGCGCACTACTAGGTCAATGGTCCCAGCTCCTCAGGTAGCCCCCTCCATGTTTCCGCCCCATTTATGACATATTCTGTTACGTTTACATCACATGTCTATGTACACGCCTCTTGTTACACCTACTTTCTGCCTTATCTTTCGCGACTGCTACGAACCCCGCCCACTGCTACGCCTACTGTATTGACTGTAATGCAATTGTTTTAGTATATATATGTTATGCACTGTTATTAAAGTTGCTCTAGCCATTCCAGATCCTGCCCCCGGCAGCTGCCATCCCATTCCCATGCAGGCTGTCCTGTTCCTGTCCGTTATGCCTGATTAAAGCCTGTAAACTCCAGCTACCTCGAATCTTGACTCTTATTTATTGAGCTATCTGTTTATATTGTATCCAGTCAAAAATAGAACCGGTATTTAATTATTTATTTACCACATAATGGCGCCCGAACAGGGACTTGCCCTTTCCCCACGCGCCGGAGAAGCCACGCAGGCCCCCTGATCCTCTGCAGCCGTGACGGAACCATACCGTGCACGTGCAGATATTTCTGCTTCAAGTATCCCTCAGGCCCACGGAGGAGACGGAGGTTGCGGTCCAGCATCCAGACGAGGCGGTGGAGGAACGCGGCGAGTCCCGACCAGAGCCCAAGCCGAGAGTCCAAGGTCCGAGGTATCCGGAGGCCCACCTGTAACTGAAGTCCGAAGTTCGTCCGTCCGTCGTCGTAGCAGTCCAGTCCAGTCCGAGGCCTTCCGTTCTTGCTGCCCGGTGAGTACCGTTGCTGGGGTAGTATCTAGACAGGGTCAATTAATTTGTCTCTGGTCCGTGGGTTTGGGTACGCAAATCCAACACGAAGTGTCCACCTAGGTGGATGCGGGTCCTGACGTGTCTCTTTATGGGACCGGTATGTTTCGTACTGTTTCAGCAGTGCATCTAGTAATTCTAGTAAGTTCTGTTCTCGAGAAATTCTTATGTTTCTGTTCTCAGTATTCCAGGTAGTATTCTGTTCGAACTGTTATTTTAAATGTTATTTCAATGTGTTTTTAATGTCGTGGTATGAGTGATCTGTTTTCAAGTTATTATTGTGGTTATCGTATATTGTATTGTGTCTAGATTCCAGTCTAAATCATGCCTCTGTTCTCTAAGTTACGTCAGTTAAAAACTAGAAAAGGGCTGCTCGAGGAAGCAGTCCCTGTCCCGCCTAGGGACAGTCCAGGTCATTTTATGTATCATAAGCATGGCTTAAGTGCCATAATATATCTAGATTAATGGTCTGATTATACCAGACATCTCGAAGAGAAATATAGATGGCCTGTATCAGGCACATGGGATGCCGAGTGCATCATGCGAGTAGAAGAAGTATTATGGAAAAAGAAAGCCAGACAGTCACAGAAAGATGCCATCGAGTTATGGCGCAAAGAATCTCATAAAAGAACCGAAAAAGAAATCAGAAAAGCAGAATTAAGTAGAGAATCCTCAGAAAGAGCCCAAGAAAGGGAATTAATCGAAATAGGTGAACGAGTTAAAGACGAACAGACAGACAGACAGAGAAATGCCCTTATTAAGGGTATGTATCCTCTTCTTGCCGAGGGCTTGCCAAAAGCAACCCCAGAGGCATCCAGTAATTTTCCGCCATTAGTTCCGATTAAGCTACGTCACAAACCGACCGCAGCTGATATTTTTCTCTCGTCCTATCTGGACGACACGGTCCCAGAATATGCAAATTCTGTTCCGCCTGCTCCCGTAAATAATGTAATTCCTGTTCCTCCAGCCACCGGGGCACCCGTTGCAGCACCTGTTACGGTACCCCCGGTCCAGCCTACAGTACAAGTACCCGCTACATCAGTCACTCTGTGGAAAAGTAAATTTTGCCATGTTCTGTGTCCCTACGCCCCATCCATCATATGTTATGTATGCATGACCAATATGCGTATGTTATTCCCCATTTCTGATTGAAGACGCAATTACAGTTGTGTCCACCTCTAATATGTTAGTTTCCAGTTCTCGTGAATACTACGAATATCAGGCCTATGTAAAGTAATGTTGCCACGTTTCTCAGTGTGCACGTTATTCCATTATAAAATCCCCGTTTCTAGGCCTCAAAAGGGCCCGGACCCTGGATTCAGCTCCTGTCTCCTGAAAGCCTCGCTGAGGAGCGATACAGCCCCCACCTGTATCCTCGACCCTTCACTTACTTCCTGCCTTGCAGTGCCCGGTGCACCCCGGCTCTGCCTCTGAGTCTGCCAAAAGTATGTTATAGTTCCAGCTATCAGTTCAGTCCTCCTCCTCTGCATTCCTAAGCTACTGAACTGCATCAATAGTTTCCGTCATTGTCTAGCCTTCTCGTCTCCATGTTAGAGAAATACTGTATTTAATGGTCATTTAATATTCTTCATCACGCACTACATGTAGAATAATGCATGGTCCAGTCTTAGAATCAGGTTAGCCTCTCCCCTCATGACTTCTAGTTTATATCAACATGTTCCCTAAACATTAGATACCAGATAGGGTTTAGGTACATGTCGCTCCGACCCTCCAGACTTTAGTCTCTGCTCCTAGCACAGAGTTCGTAGCCCCCAGCTTCTCCTAGTAACACGTCATTGCCAGTTTTCGCGCACCATTAGGTTAGAGGTCCCGGCTCCTTAGGTAGCCCCCTCCTATGTGTCCGCCCATTCATGACATATTCTGTTACGTTCTACATCACATGTCTAAGTAAACTCCCAGTTACACCTCTTATTACTGTTATCTCTCGCGACTGTTACACGTCACGCCTTCTGCTCCACCCACTGTTACGCCTACTGCAATGTAATGCTATGTGTTTGCGCTATGTATATAAATCAATGTTATGTTATTAAATGTTAGCGCGCTCATCCCAGACCAAGCCCCGGCAGCTGCTGGGCCCCAGTTGTCCTGCCGGGCCTTATTGTCCTATTCCTATGCAGGTTGTCCTGATCCTGTCCTTATGCTGTAATAAACCTGCAGAAACTCCTACTACCTCGAATCTTGACTCTTATTTATTGAGCTATCTGTTATGCTATAAGTCTAGTCAAAAATAGGGTATTATTTATTTATTTACCACATAATGGCGCCCGAATAGGGACTTGCCCTTTCCCCACGCGTCGGTGAAGCCACGCCGACCCCCTGACCCTCTGCAGTCGTGACGGAACCATACTGGCCAGTGCAGATATTTCTGCTTCAAGTATCCCTCAGGCCCACGGAGGAGACGGAGGAGGCGGTCCAGCATCCGAACGAGACGGTGGAGGAACGCGGCGAGTCCCGACCAGAGCCCAAGCCGAGAGTCCAAGGTCCGAGGTATCCGGAGGTCCACCCGTAACTGAAGTCCGAAGTCCGAAGTTCGTCGTCGTAGTCCAGTCCCGTCCGAGGCCTTCCGTTCCGTGCTGCCCGGTGAGTACCATTGCTGGGGTAGTGTCTAGACAGGGTCAGTCTAAATTGACTCCTGGTCCGTGGGTTGGTGGTACCCAAGCCCACAAACGAAGTATTCACCTAGGTGGATACGGGTCTTGATGTGTTCCTTTATGGGACCGGTATGTTCCGTACTGTTATAGCAGTGCATCCAGTAATTCTAGTCTGTTCCGTTCTCGAGAATTCTGTTCTGTTTCTGTTTTCAGTATTTTCAGGTAGTATTCTGTTCGAACTGTTATTTATAATGTTGTTTAATGTATTTCCAATGTCGTGGTATGCCTGAATTGTTTTTCCCAATTGTTATTGTTTTTCGTGTATTGTATTGTGTTCCGATTCAAGTTTAGAATGCCGCTCTTTTCCAAGTTACGTCAGTTAAAAACTAGAAAGGGTCTGCTGGAAGCAGCAGTTCCTGTTCCGCTTAGGGACAGTCCAGGTCACTTTATGTATCAGAAACATGGCATAAGCGCCATATTGTATCTAGATTTATGGGTAGAATATACCAAACAGTTAGAAGAAAAGTATAGATGGCCCGTATCGGGTACATGGGATGCCGAATGTATCATGCGAGTAGAAGAAGCATTATGGAAAAAGAAAGCCAGACAGTCACAGAAAGATGCCATCGAGTTATGGCGTAAGGAAGCTCATAAAAGAACGGAAAAGGAAGTCAGAAAGTCAGAGTTAAGTAGAGAATCCCAAGAACGAGCCCAAGAAAGAGAATTAATCGAGATAGGTGAACAAGTCAAAGCCGAACAGTCAGATAGACAGAGGCATGCCCTTATTAAGGGTATGTATCCTCTCCTTGCCGAAGGCTTGCTAAAAGCGACCCCAGAGGCACCCAGTAATTTCCCGCCACCATTGGTTCCGACCAAGCTACGTCACAAACCGACCGCAGCTGATATTTTTATTTCGTCCTATTTGGACGACACAGTTCCAGAATATGCAAATCCTGTTCGTGCTCCGCCCGTCCCTGTAAATCAGGCACTTCCCGTTCCTCCAGACACCGGAGTACCTGTTGCGGTACCCCCGGGTCAGCCTGCCATACAAGTTCAACCCACGTTACAATTACCGACCCTGCAAGCACGAAGAATGTCAGTCGACGATTCTAGTCTAGGGGCCGCAGGAGGAGGTCCTCCTCAAACCCCGCCGCCACACAAGCGTTTATCAGCACTCGAATTACATGCTCAAGCATCACAGCGTACTCCTAAAAGTAATAAGTCTGTTACAGAAATCAGACAAGCCCTTGCCGAATGTGTCTATGACGCAGTCCCAGGCGAGTATAATATGGTTTTATATTCCGTACGCGTAAGAAGGGTGACCGAGTATCTAGTTACCTTGCCGAATATGAAAGAAGATCTAGACAGAATATATCGTTTCATCCGTACAGGGGATGATCCAGAAAGTATTGGCGAGATTATGTCTCAAAGGAAAGCCGAGATTCAGCTCATGATATTAAAGTTCCTGATCAATTGTCTAATAAGAGAACAAGATTACCCGTCTAAAGATCCCGCCGAAATGAGAATCCTAACAAGGTGGAGTGATAATATAGCCGAGGGTAAGCACAAGACCATTAGTGCTATGGAAAGTATGTACAAGAAAATTCGTAAAGAAATAGTAAGGTTACACGAACAGCGTAAAGCAGCACAAGTAAGCGAGAAAGAAAGTATCTCTGATCCTGAAGAGGAAGACGAGAATCCCGCCAGAATAGCGTATGTAGGAAAATCCAGATTTCCAGATCGCCATTTACGCCTAGAACCCAAGTCTGTTTTTCATCATCCAACACCAGAACAAGGTTCTCTAGAACAAGTATTTCAAGCTACCGATCACATTCTGAAATCACGAGTCGGTTATAGTGAGTTAAGCACCATGCATGAACAAGAACTAGCCCGATCAGCAGTCCGATGGATTACTGATTCTACCACTTTTCCAGACGAAATAGTGGCACAAATGTTTCTGAAACTGCCCCCAGCCGAGCAACGACTGGTGGGTATGTATATGATCCAGCACCTCATTACTCTGTATGAGGGTCAACACTCTGATCCAGGCCCGTTACACGATATCCTGAACGAGTTACTCCAGTACAGATGGAGAGGTCTAGGTACCGATTTAATTATTGTTATTCTAGAACAGCGCCACAAGTATAGAACGTTCCTGAACCCGCATTTTGTTCATGTCTCACCCCCAGAAAGTAAACCATTCTACATAGACAGACAGAATCCGTTACGAGAAGTCCACCCAGTCCAAGGGGCGGGTGGCGTAATGCAACGAGTGTTTGTATACACTCCAATTTCAAAGATGGAACTTCTCGAAATGAAAAAATTAATTCCCTGTCATGACAAAGATCCAGCAGGGTTCCATAGAGAATTAAAAGACATGCTCCGTATGGGAGAATACACGTACCCAGATATCATTAAAATGTTAAAGGTTCTGCTACCCGCAGGGGTGTATGAAAAGTTAAAAGAAAAAGAATGGGAGGTGGGAGAGAAAAAGATCGATTGGGCAGCTCTAGAAGCTGAAGACAAGGCACGAGTACCAGGTACCGGTCTTGGAGATAAATGTAAAGAGTTACCAGAATTATTGATTCAAGTTTTACCCAGATTATTGACAACTAGGAAAGAAGACTGGGATGCAATCTCAGCCTGTAAACAGAAACAAGATGAAGACATTAGTGATTTTTATTCTAGATTTGAGAAATGTTTCAGCATTAATAGTGGTCTCAAGACAAGTAGTGAGTCATACCCTCATCTTTTCGTTACCAAATTAGTCGAGAATTCAAGTCCACAAATTAAAAACCGAGTTTTGAAAGTCGAAAGCACCTGGCAAGCAAATACTCCGTCCCAGATGCTCCAGATGCTTCAGTATCACCAGAATAGAATCAGAGAAGAGCAAGAACACGAAAGAAAACGTATGAAAGACACGAAAATGAAAGTGCTAGTTGCACAATCTATTCCTCAAGACAGTCAGAAGAGGGGTCCGATTCAAGCCAGTCATCCTGCAGCTCCCGTTAAAGGGAACTGCAATTATTGTAAACAGCCAGGTCATTTTATAAACGAGTGTGCAGTTCTGAAACACAACATAGCTACTGGTAAGACTAAAGAAAGACCACGTCCGCCGAGACAAGAACAAGTTTCACAGATTCCTCAGCCACAGAATGCACAACAGACAGTTACAGTACCGCAGCCTATTGCTGCAACACAGCACGTTACTTCGCAGATGTACCAGTATGCACAGTCCGAGTATCCAGAGTACCAGTCATATTCATGAAACAGCCTAGAGAGGGAGGTAGGCTTGCCTCTCATCGAGATACCTGTAGACCAAGAAGGTCCCTATGTACACAGTCAAGTATTAGGGAAAGACAGAAAGTTTTTGATCGATACAGGGGCAAGTAGGACCACAATTAGTCACGCCGAAGTTCCAGGGGCTCCGCTCTCAGGCTCAAGAAATGTTTCCCTTGGATTTTCAGGAAAACCCATCGTTAATGAGATTTCAAAGCCAGTTACTTTAGAAGTAGGTCCATTGTCCCGTACTACTGATCTGTTACTTACTGAGTCATGTCCAGAAAATCTGTTAGGTATTAAGACACTGAAAGAGTTAGGTGCAGTTATTTGCTGTTCCCCAGAGGGAATACGTCTGTTCCTACGTGACTTTAAGGGTCACTATGTATTGCGAGATTTTGATTCAAGATTGTCTAATGTTCCGCAGCATTTATGGGCGCAAGGTCCAACTGATGTAGGTTACATGCAAATCACACCCTATCGTGTGACTCTCAAACCAGGTGTAGTGTTACCACGAATCAGACAGTACAGATTGCCACCTGAGGCTGTAGCAGCCTTATCCAAAATTATTGACGAGCTCATGGCTCAGGGAGTAGTTGTAGAAACTGACTCCAATGTATGCAATTCTCCGATCATTCCAGTCATGAAACGTACTGATCCAAATGCACCCCCAGTATATCGATTAGTGATTGATTTACGAGAGCTTAACAAATGTATAATTCCTCAGTACCCAGTTGTTCCAGACATTTCTTCCCTGTTAACAGCCATTGATCCCGAAGCCATGTTTTTCACTGTTATTGACCTCAAGAATGCATTTTTTAGTGTTCCAATTCATCCAGACAGCCAGTTTCTTTTCGGATTTTGTTTAAATGGAAGGAGCTATATGTTTACACGCGCTCCTCAAGGTTTCACAGAAAGCCCTAGTATTTACAGTCAAGCACTCAAGAGACAACTAGACAATATTCACATGCCAACTGACACTGCCCTGCTCCAGTATGTCGATGATCTACTGATCACAGCCCGTTCTGAACGTGCTTGCGAGCGAGCATCACTTACAGTTCTGTATTTTCTAGCCGAGATGGGGCACAAGGTGTCACCTTCAAAGCTTCAATTCTGTGTCCAGCAAGTGGTATACTTAGGACACTTGCTGTCCAAGAGGGGTAGGCAGTTGACACCCGACCGTATCCAGCTAATAGCGAGTCTTCCCCAGCCCAGAACCCAGAAGGAGGTACGTGCCTTTATCGGCCTTACTTCTTATTGTAGACAATGGATTCCCCAGTATGCATTTCTAGCCAAGCCACTGATACAGTTAACGACACAGGAGGCAGCCGTATCGACTGTCCTCCCTTGGACATCTGAACATACACTTAGTTTCAACGAGTTAAAGAAAGCCCTATGCCAAGCTCCAGTTCTAGCTACACCGAACTACAGTAAGCCTTTTATACTTTTCGTTACAGAACGCGAAGGTACAGCATTATCTGTTCTCACACAAGATCAAGCAGGTCAATACAAGCCCTGTGCTTATTTTTCGAGCACATTAGATCCAGTCGCCCAGGCGTTGCCTGCGTGCCTCAAGTCAGTTGCAGCCACAGCACTAGCTATCAGACAAAGTGATTCCATAGTTTTAGGACATTCCCTGACAGTACAAGTTCCACATTCAGTAGAAGTTCTTTTAAACCGAACACAAACTCAACACTTGACAATTGCACGTTTAACAGGTTATGAATTGACACTGTTCCAGCCACACATAGAAATTAGACGCTGCAACGTCCTGAATCCTGCTACACTGTTACCATCAGTTAATTCAAATCCAGACCCACATGATTGTGTGGAAGTAGTTAACATTACGACAAAGCCAAGACAAGATCTGACAGACATTCCGTTACCAGATCCTGACCTGACACTTTATGTGGACGGTTCATGTATGAGAACTAGTACAGGAGAACTAGTCGCCGCGTATGCAGTGACTACTGACACTGAAGTTATTGAAACACACCGTATTGATACTCTGTCCGCTCAAGCAGCAGAGCTAGTTGCTCTGACACAAGCCTGTATACACGCCAAGAACCTGAAGGTTAATGTTTACACAGATTCACGTTACGCATTCGGAGTTGTACACGACTTCGGAGTGCTCTGGCAGGAGAGAGGTTTTATGACTTCTCATGGAACCAAGATTCAGCATGGTCCCCTTATTCAAGCTCTGTTAGATGCCATACATTTACCGACATCTATTGCTATCATGAAATGCAAAGCACATACGAAAGTCACTGACATTATTTCCCAAGGTAATGATCTAGCAGACCGCACAGCCAAGCTTACAGCACAGACTCCAGACATTCCAGTAAACATGACGCATATTCCAGATCTGACTACATGCATGACAGTTAAGGACCCTACACAAGATGTCATAGATATTCAGTCACATGCTACTCCCGATGAAATCAAGAAATGGTCTGTACAAGGAGGGGTCCAGACAGATCAAGGATGGTTAACGAAGGGTAGAGCCACATGGTTTCTCCCCGATTCTATGGTTCAAGTCATTATCAACACCGCACATAGCCCAGCACATTTAGGAGAAAAAGCTATGTTAGACAGTATCCAGAACATTTGGTTTAACAAGCATTTACGAGCTGCAGCCAAGCAGAAAGTCCGTACCTGTATGATATGTTGTCAGTTTAATCCAGGTAAAAGTGTCCCGGTGGAACAAGGTGGTTTCCAGCCCCCTGACCACCCTTTTGAGGTCCTCCAGATGGATTATATTCAGATGGAGCGATGTCGAGGTTTCAAGTATGTCCTTGTAGTTGTATGCGCTTTGTCCAGGTGGACAGAAGCATATCCAGTCCCAGATTACACAGCCGCGACCACTGCCAAGCAGTTGGTTCGTGAATTTTTCCCTAGATACGGACTCCCTAGAGTCGTATATTCTGATAACGGTCAGCCATTCTCATCCGAACTCATGAGACACGTTTCCCTGTTGTTAGGGTACCAGTGGAAGTTCCATTGTGTACGCCATCCAGAAGCAGCTGGACTAGTCGAAAGACATAATCAGACTCTGAAAATCCGTATAGCAAAAGTCTGTAAAGACAAGGGTGTAGACTGGTTAGTAGCTTTGCCAGTCGCTCTGTTTTACATGCGTATGGTCGCACATTCCAGATCAGGTCTGTCCCCGTATGAGGTCGTTTTCGGCCGCCCCCCTAACATGTGGGGTACTCCTAGACCCCGAAGTATTACCGATGTTTCATGTAATATGCTGACAGATTACCTAGCTTCCTTGATGTCTGCCCTCAACTCATGTCGTTCACAGGTTGCCGCCGCATTTCCAGACAATACCGAGGTGGCACCGCACGAGATCGTTCCAGGTTCCTTGGTGATGATCAGAAATTTTGACAGATCAAGTCCGCTGGAACCACGTTGGAAGGAGCCACGTCAGGTCCTCTTGACCACCCGAACTGCCGTCAAGTTGGAAGGCAGGAAGGGGTGGGTCCACCTTTCTCATGTAAAACATTTCAAAGGATCGGAACCAGACATTGCCAAGAACATTTCCCAGGATTCGAAGGATTGCCAGAACATTGTTTTAAAGGACTGTCCCGCACCAGACTTTATTACAACCCCTCCCTTGTTAGAGAAAACTCCGCAACAGGAGTATAAGTTAAAGCTCAGGTCTAATAAGTCAGCCAGTTTGATTGTATAAGTCCTCCCCTAGGTGAAACGGTTAGACTGTTTCTGACATGTATAAAATAGACCCCCATAGTGAGAGAGTCAGTCGAAGTTCACTTCAATGCATCGTTTTTCTAAGTTTCATATTATTTCTTAGCATAATGATTTCCTGCACCAGTTATGCTTTCTATCTGTGTTTTCCAGTTCCTCATGTAAATATGTCTGCTCATACTACAGTAGAGCACACGTTTAGTGATCTGCCTCCTCACGAATATTCATACCGCCTCGCCATGCGTAATAACACATTCATCCGTATGTTACATTATTCACACCAGACCAGCAATGCCACTAATTGTTGGGTGTGTGGTCGACTCCCCCCTTTCCAGACACCGAAGGGAGTTCTGCCACTTTTTCCTTATCCATTCTCACACAATGGTTCGTGTGGAGCATGGTCCACGCTAACGTCATCCTCAACAGATATGTCTTTTCTTAATAGTACATGTTTCCCAGACAAGCAAGGTTTCCCCCATAGAACAGGTTTAGATCTAGAAAATGAAGTATATAATTTAGGAAATTATTCGTCGAATTTCATGGTTCTGAATGTTCAGTCTGATACTACTCCAGACTCACCCGCTATTTCAGTACTACCAGTCAAAGGCGAATTATGTGTCCGTAGTTATGGTTCTGTACATATAGGTCATAGTGAATGTACTACTGTTATCCAGTATAGTGACAGTGGGAAATCTATTTTTATAGCTTCACGTCATTCTTATTTTGTTTGTGGTCAAACTGCATATGTCCGTCTGCCCCTCGATTGGGAGGGAACCTGTTACATTGCTTTCCTACTGCCACCTGTTTTTCTAGCCCCACCTGATTATCATAGGAATTCTTTCTTAGTACACACTAGACACAAGAGAAATCTCCCGATTGTCGATTATACTGAAACCGCCGCCGAGCAATTCATTGATATAGATAAAGGTGTTTTCCCTTATTTAGGTACAGTTGTAAATAGTAAGCTAATTCGTAGGTTAACAAGAACCCTTGAAGCTGTAGTAGATGAGACTGCCTCTGCTCTAGGTAACTTAACTGAAGAGCAATCCTTTATGAGAATTGTCGTTTTACAGAATCGTCTCGTCCTTGACGTCATACTGGCCGATAGGGGCGGGGCCTGTAGAATTCTCGGATCCAGCTGTTGCATTTTCATTCCAAATAACGCGCCGTCTGTTTATTCAGCTATAACCAGACTCCATAAAATTGCCCATCTGTTACATCAAGATCCAGGCACCTGGACATGGTCCGGTTGGTTCTGGAATATAATTTCCGCATGGGGATGGAAAGTCCTGTCCTTCCTAGGTATTGCAGTAGCGATTATATTCAGCTGCTGCCTCTGTATACAATGTGGCCCTGCGATTTGCAGCATGTGTGCTACCTCTTGTATTCCTAGTCCCAAGCCCCGTTCTAAATCCCGTTCCAAGACAATTCGAGACGAGCAAATGGTACTGTATGAAGTGATAGATGGTATCATGAATATTGATGTTTCCTGATGGAAACGTAGTGACAAGGAGGGAATGTGGAAAAGTAAATTTTGCCATGTTCTGTGTCCCTACGCCCCATCCATCATATGTTATGTATGCATGACCAATATGCGTATGTTATTCCCCATTTCTGATTGAAGACGCAATTACAGTTGTGTCCACCTCTAATATGTTAGTTTCCAGTTCTCGTGAATACTACGAATATCAGGCCTATGTAAAGTAATGTTGCCACGTTTCTCAGTGTGCACGTTATTCCATTATAAAATCCCCGTTTCTAGGCCTCAAAAGGGCCCGGACCCTGGATTCAGCTCCTGTCTCCTGAAAGCCTCGCTGAGGAGCGATACAGCCCCCACCTGTATCCTCGACCCTTCACTTACTTCCTGCCTTGCAGTGCCCGGTGCACCCCGGCTCTGCCTCTGAGTCTGCCAAAAGTATGTTATAGTTCCAGCTATCAGTTCAGTCCTCCTCCTCTGCATTCCTAAGCTACTGAACTGCATCAATAGTTTCCGTCATTGTCTAGCCTTCTCGTCTCCATGTTAGAGAAATACTGTATTTAATGGTCATTTAATATTCTTCATCACGCACTACATGTAGAATAATGCATGGTCCAGTCTTAGAATCAGGTTAGCCTCTCCCCTCATGACTTCTAGTTTATATCAACATGTTCCCTAAACATTAGATACCAGATAGGGTTTAGGTACATGTCGCTCCGACCCTCCAGACTTTAGTCTCTGCTCCTAGCACAGAGTTCGTAGCCCCCAGCTTCTCCTAGTAACACGTCATTGCCAGTTTTCGCGCACCATTAGGTTAGAGGTCCCGGCTCCTTAGGTAGCCCCCTCCTATGTGTCCGCCCATTCATGACATATTCTGTTACGTTCTACATCACATGTCTAAGTAAACTCCCAGTTACACCTCTTATTACTGTTATCTCTCGCGACTGTTACACGTCACGCCTTCTGCTCCACCCACTGTTACGCCTACTGCAATGTAATGCTATGTGTTTGCGCTATGTATATAAATCAATGTTATGTTATTAAATGTTAGCGCGCTCATCCCAGACCAAGCCCCGGCAGCTGCTGGGCCCCAGTTGTCCTGCCGGGCCTTATTGTCCTATTCCTATGCAGGTTGTCCTGATCCTGTCCTTATGCTGTAATAAACCTGCAGAAACTCCTACTACCTCGAATCTTGACTCTTATTTATTGAGCTATCTGTTATGCTATAAGTCTAGTCAAAAATAGGGTATTATTTATTTATTTACCACAACTCTCCCAGCCCGTACAGTACACACCGACGATTCCAGTTTAGGAGCCGCGGGGGGAGGGTCTCCTCGTACCCCGCCTCAACACAGACGTATGACGCTACATGAGCTAGCGTTACAGCGTACACCCAAATTTCAGTCAGTTGCAGATATCAAGCGAGCACTTACCGAATGCCGTTATGATCCAGTCCCAGGCGATGATGACATGGTCTTGTATTCATTGCGTGTAAGAAGGGTGACCGAGTATTTGGACACCCTGCCGAATATGAAAAGTTATCTAGACAGAATATATCATTTCATCCGTACAGGAAGAGATCCAGAAAGTATTGGCGACACCATGGTCCAAAGAAAAGTCGAGATTCAGCTCATGATTTTAAAGTTTTTAATTAATTGTTTAATAAGAGAACAAGATTATCCAGGAAAAGATTCAGAAGAAATGAAAGTTCTGACCAGGTGGAGTGACCATATAGCCGAGGGAAGACACAAGACGCTAGGTAGTATAGAGAGTATGTACAAGAAAATCCGTAAAGAAATAATAAAGTTACACGAGAAACGAGAAGCAACACAAGCAACCGAGAAAGAAAATGACTCTTCTACTGAAGAGGTAGACGACGAGAATCCCACTAGAATAGCGTATGTAGGTAGAACTAGACTTTCCGACCAACATTCACGTCTAGACTACAAGAAAACTGTTCCTTCTCTAGTACCAGAACAGTGTTCTCTAGAACAGGTATTCCAGGCTACCGATAAAATTCTGAAATCACGAATAGGTTATAGTGAACTTAGTACTATGCATGAACAAGAATTAGCCCGATCAGCAGTCCGATGGGCTACTGATTCTACCACTTTTCCAGATGAAATAGTGGCACAAATGTTTCTGAAACTGCCCCCAGCCGAGCAGCGACTGGTGGGTATGTATATGATCCAGTACCTCATCACTCTGTATGAGGGTCAGCATTCTGATCCAGGTCCGTTACACGATGTTCTGAACGAGTTACTACAGTATAGATGGAAAGGTCTAGGTACCGATTTAATTAGTATCATTCTAGAACAGCGCCACAAATATAGAACGTTCCTGAATCCGCATTTTGTTCATGTCTCACCCCCCGAAAGTAAACCATTCTACATAGACAGACAGCATCCGTTACGAGAAGTGCACCCAGTTAGGACAGCGGGTGGTGATCTAGAACGAGTATTTGTTTACACCCCGATTACCAAGATGGTACTCTTAGAGATGAAAAAGTTAATTCCCTGTCACGACAAAGATCCAGCAGGGTTCCACCGTGAATTAAAAGACATGCTCCGTATGGGAGAATACACGTATCCTGATATCATTAAAATGTTAAAGGTCCTGTTGCCTGCGGGCATATATGAAAAGCTCAAGGAAAAAGAATGGGAGGTGGGAGAGAAAAAGATAGATTGGACGGCTTTAGAAGCTGAAGACAAAACACGTGTACCAGGTACCGGTCTAGGAGATAAATGTAAAGAATTACCTGAGTTATTGATACAAGTTTTGCCAAGATTACTAGCCACGAAAAAGGAAGACTGGGATGCTATCTCAGCCTGTAAACAGAAACAAGATGAAGATACTAGTGATTTTTATTCTAGATTCGAAAAATGTTTTATTATTAACAGTGGTTTGAAAACAAGTAGCGAGTCATACCCTCATCTTTTTGTTACTAAACTAGTCGAGAATTCAAGTCCACAAGTTAAAAAATGAGTATTGAAAGTCGAAAGTACCTGGCAAGCTAATACTCCGTCCCAAATGCTCCAGATGCTCCAGTACCACCAGAACAGAATCAGGGAAGAGCAAGATCATGAAAGGAGACGTATGAAAGACACGAAAATGAAAGTATTAGTTGCACAATCTGTTCCTCAAGACAGTCAGAAGAGGGGTACGAATCAAGCCAGTCATCCTGCAGTTCCTGTTAAAGGGACCTGCAATTATTGTAAACAGCCAGGTCATTTTATAAACGAGTGTGCAGTTCTGAAACACAACATAGCTACCGGTAAGACTAAAGAGAGACCACGTCCGCCTAGACAAGAACAAGTTTTACAGACTTCTCAGTCACCACAGAATGCACAACAGACAGTTACAGTACCGCAGCCTATCGCTGCAACACAGCATGTTTCACAGCAGATGTACCAGTATGCCCAGTCAGAGTATCCAGAGTACCAGCAGTATTCGTGAAACAGCCTAGAGAGGGAGGTAGACTTGCCTCTCATCGAGATACCTGTAGATCAAGAGGGTCCCTACGTTCACAGTCAAGTATTGGGGAAAGACAGAAAGTTTCTGATTGATACAGGGGCAAGTAGGACTACTATCAGTCATAACGAGGTTCCAGGGGCTCCGCTCTCAGGCTCTAGAAATGTTTCCCTTGGATTTTCAGGAAAGCCAATTGTTAACGAGATTTCAAAACCAGTTTCCCTAGAAGTAGGTCCATTGTCCCGAACTACTGATTTGTTACTTACTAAATCATGTCCAGAAAATTTGTTAGGCATCAAGACATTAAAAGAATTAGGTGCAGTAATTTGCTGCTCCCCAGAAGGAGTACGATTGTTTTTACGTGACTTTAAAGGTCACTATGTATTACGAGATTTTGATCCAAGATTACTGAATGTCCCACAGCATCTATGGGCACAAGGTCCAACTGATGTTGGTTGTATGCACATCACACCCCACCGTGTGACTCTCAAGCCAGGTATAGTTTTGCCACGAATCCGACAGTACAAATTGCCACCTGAGGCTGTAGCAGCCTTATCCAAAATTATTGACGAGCTTATTGTTCAAGGAGTGGTTGTAGAAACTGACTCCAATGTATGTAATTCTCCTATCATTCCAGTCATGAAACATACTGATCCAAATGCACCTCCAGTATATCGATTAGTGATTGACCTTCGAGAACTTAATAAATGTATCATTCCCCAGTACCCAGTTGTTCCAGATATTTCTTCCCTATTGACAGCCATTGATTCTGAAGCTACATTTTTTACTGTCATAGACCTCAAGAATGCATTTTTCAGTGTCCCCATTCATCCAGACAGCCAGTACCTTTTCGGTTTCTGTTTAAATGGAAGGAGCTATAAATTTACACGAGCTCCTCAAGGTTTCACAGAAAGTCCTAGCATTTACAGTCAAGCACTCAAGAGACAACTAGACAATATTCACATGCCAACTGACACTGCCCTGCTCCAGTATGTCGATGATCTATTGATCACAGCCCGTTCTGAACGTGACTGCGAGCGAGCGTCACTTACAGTCCTGTATTTTCTAGCCGAGATGGGGCACAAGGTGTCCCCTTCGAAGCTTCAATTCTGTGTCCAGCAAGTGGTCTACTTAGGACACTTACTGTCCAAGAGGGGTAGGCAGTTGACACCTGAACGTATCCAGTTAATAGCGAGTCTTCCTCAGCCCAAGACCCAGAAGGAGGTACGAGCTTTTATTGCCCTCACTTCCTATTGCCGACAATGGATTCCTCAATATGCATTTCTAGCCAAGCCATTGATACAGTTAACGACACAGGAGGCAGCCGTATCGACTGTTCTCCCTTGGACATCTGAACATACACTTGTTTTTAATGAGTTAAAGAAAGCCTTATGCCAAGCACCTGTTCTAGCTATACCGAACTACAGTAAGCCTTTTACACGTTTTGTCACAGAACGTAATGGTACTGCATTATCTGTTCTCACACAAGATCAAGCGGGACAATACAAGCCCTGTGCTTACTTTTCGAGCACATTAGATCCAGTAGCTCAGGCTCTGCCTGCGTGCCTCAAGTCAGTTGCAGCCACAGCTCTAGCTATCAGACAAAGTGATTCCATAGTGTTAGGACACTCCCTGACAGTACAAGTTCCACACTCCGTGGAAGTTCTTTTAAACCGAACACAGACTCAGCACTTGACAATTGCACGTTTAACAGGTTATGAATTAACACTGTTCCAGCCACATATAGAAATCAGACGCTGCAACGTTCTGAACCCTGCTACACTGTTACCGTCAGTTACTTCAAATCCTGCCACACATGACTGTGTGGAAGTTGTTAACACCATGACAAAGCCAAGACAAGACTTGACAGATATTCCATTACCTGATCCCGACCTGACACTTTATGTGGATGGTTCATGTATGAGAACAAGTACAGGAGAACTAGTAGCCGCGTATGCAGTGACTACTGAGACTGAAGTTATAGAGACACACCGTATTGACACCCTGTCCGCTCAAGCAGCAGAGCTAGTCGCTCTGACCCAAGCCTGCATACGTGCCAAGAACCTGAAAGTAAATATATACACAGATTCACGTTATGCATTCGGAGTCGTACACGACTTTGGAGTGCTCTGGCAAGAAAGAGGTTTTATGACTTCTCATGGAACCAAGATTCAGCATGGTCTCCTCATTCAAGCTCTGTTAGATGCAATACATTTACCGACAGCTATTGCTATCATGAAGTGCAAAGCACATACGAAAGTCACTGACATTATTTCCCAAGGTAACGATCTAGCCGATCGAACAGCCAAGCTTACAGCTCAGACACCAGACGTTCCAGTTAACACGACACTGACACACACTCCAGAACAGACTACTTGTATGACAGTTAAGGACCCTACTCAAGATGTCATAGACATACAGTTACATGCTACTCCCGACGAAATCAAGAAATGGTCCGAACAAGGAGGGGTCCAGACAGATCAAGGATGGTTGACGAAGGGAAAAGCCACATGGTTTCTCCCCGACTCAATGGTTCAAGTTATTATCAATACCGCACATAGTCCTGCACATTTAGGAGAAAAAGCTATGTTAGACAGTATCCAGAACATTTGGTTCAACAAGCACTTACGAGCTGCAGCCAAGCAGAAAGTCCGCACCTGTATGATATGTTGCCAGTTCAATCCAGGTAAAAGTGTCCCGGTGGAACAAGGTGGATTCCAACCTCCTGACCACCCTTTTGAAGTCCTCCAAATGGATTACATTCAGATGGAGCGATGTTGAGGTTTCAAGTATGTCCTCGTAGTTGTATGCGCTTTGTCCAGGTGGACAGAGGCATATCCAGTCCCAGATTACACAGCCGCGACCACTGCCAAGCAGTTGGTTCGTGAATTCTTTCCTCGTTTTGGACTCCCTAGGGTCGTGTATTCAGACAACGGCCAGCCATTCTCATCAGAACTAATGAAACATGTTTCCCTTCTGTTAGGGTACCAGTGGAAGTTCCATTGTGTGCGCCACCCTGAAGCAGCCGGTCTCGTAGAGAGACATAACCAGACTCTGAAAATCCGCATTGCCAAAGTTTGTAAAGAGAAAGGTGTAGACTGGCTAGTAGCCCTGCCAGTCACTTTATTTTATATGCGCATGGTTGCACATTCTAGATCAGGTCTGTCCCCGTACGAGGTCGTATTCGGCCGCCCCCCAAACATGTGGGGTACACCTAGACCCCGAAGTATTACAGATGTTTCCAGTAATATGCTGACAGATTACCTAGCTTCCTTGATGTCTGCCCTACACTCTTGTCGTTCACAGGTTGCCGCCGCATTTCCAGACAACACCGAGGTTAAACTGCATGAAATCGTTCCAGGAAACCTTGTACTTGTAAGGAACTTTGATCGTTCAAGTCCGCTGGAGCCTCGTTGGAAGGAGCCACGACTAGTCCTTCTGACCACCCGCACGGCCGTGAAGTTGGAAGGCCGCAAGGGGTGGGTCCACCTGTCCCACGTCAAGAAATTCCATGGATTGTCTGAAAAAACATTTGCCAAGAACATTTCTAAGGACTGCCTAAAAATTGACTCTGAATCCAAGCCTCCCCTGTTAGAGGAAACTCCGCAGCAGGAGTATAAAAAGAAACTCAGGTCTAGTAAAATAAGTCAGCCAGTTTAATTGTCTAAGTCCCCCTCGGGTGAAACGGTTAGACAGGTTTCTGACATGTATGAGATAGACCCCCATAGTGAGAGAGTTAGTCAAAACTCTATCAGATGTATCATTATTCTATGTTTTCTTATGTTTTTGAGTTTAATGGTTACCTGCACAAGTTATGCATTACATTTATGTTTTCCAATTTCTCATGTAAATAAGTATTCTAATGCTACAGTAGAGCACACATTTAGTGATCTGCCTCCTCACGAGCTATCCTATCGTCTTGCTATGCGAAATAACACGTTTATTAGAATGTTACACTATTCACACCAGACCAGCAATGCCACTAATTGTTGGGTGTGTGGTTGACTCCCCCCTTTCCAGACACCGAAGGGAGTTCTGCCACTTTTTCCTTATCCATTTTCACATAATGGTTCATGTGGAGCATGGTCCACGTTAACGTCATCCTCAACTGACATGTCCCTTCTGAATAAAACATGTTTTCCAGACAAACAAGGTCTCACCCATAGAACAGGGTTAGATCTAGAAAATGAAGTATATGATTTAGGTAATTATTCCTCGAATTTCATGGTCCTGAATGTTCAGTCTGATACTACTCCAGATTTACCTGCTATTTCCGTATTGCCAGTCAAAGGCGAATTATGTGTCAGAAAGAATGGTTCCGCACATGTAGGACATAGTGATTGTGCTACTATTGTCAAGTATAGTGACAGTGGGAAATCTATTTTCAAGGCCTCACGTCATTCTTATTTTGTTTGTGGTCAGACCGCATATGTTCGTCTGCCCCTCGATTGGGATGGAACATGTTACATTGCCTTCCTACTGCCACCAGTTTTCCTAGCCCCATCTGATTATCATAGAAACACACATCTAGTACACATTAGACACAAAAGGGAGATCGAGTCTCCAATTGTCGATCAAACTGAAACTGCTCTAGAACAGTATACAGACTTCAATAGAGGTTTCTTCTTCTTTATAGGACCTATCCAGAATAGTAAGTTAATTCGTAGATTAACCAGAACCCTTGAAGCAGTAGTGAATGAGACTACTTCTGCTCTAGGTAACTTAACCGAAGAGCAATCTGCTATGAGATTTGTTGTGCTCCAAAATCGTCTCGTTCTTGACGTCATACTGGCCGATAGAGGAGGAGCATGTAGAGTCATCGGATCTAGTTGCTGCATTTTCATTCCTAATAACGCACCGTCTGTTTATTCAGCTATAACCAGACTTCATAAAATTGCCCATCAGTTACACCAGAATCCAGGCACCTGGACATGGTCCGGTTGGCTCTGGAGTATAATTTCTGCATGGGAATGGAAAGTATTGTCATTCCTTGGTATTGCAGTAATGATCATATTCAGTTGCTGCCTCTGTATACAATGTGGCCCTGCGATTTGCGGCATTTGTGCTACATCCTGTATTCCAAGTCCTAGTCCTAAGTCCCGTTCCAAGACAATTCGAGACGAGCAAATGATGCTATATGAAATGATAGATGGTATCATGAATATTGATGTTTCCTGATGGAAACGTAGTGACAAGGAGGGAATGTGGAAAAGTAAATTTTGCCATGTTCTGTGTCCCTACGTGTTCCCCATCCTATGTTATATGTGCATGATCGATATGCATATGTATTCCCTTATGATCAATTAAAGACGCAATTCCAGTTGTATCCGACTCTAGTATGCCAGTTTCCAGTTCTCGTGAAAGCTACGAGTATTAGGTCTATGTAAACCTGCGTTGCCACATTTCACAGTGTGCACGTTAATTCAGAATAAAGTCCCCGTTTCTAGGCCTCAAAAGGGCCCGAACTCAGATTCAGCTCCTGTCTCCTGAACCCTCTCCGAGGAGCGATACAGCCCCCACCTGTATCCCTGACCCTTCACTTACTTCCTGCCTCGCAGTGCCCGGCTCGGCCTGGCTCTGCCTCCCAGTCTGCCAAGAGTATGTTATGATTCTAGTTATCAGTCCAGCTCTCCTTCTCTGCATTCCTAAGCTACTGAATCGCATCAATAGTTTCCGTCATGGTCTAGCCTTTATGTCTCCATGTAAGAGAAATACTGTATTATTATTCATAGAATATTCCTAGCACCCGCACTACATGTAGAATAATGCATGCACCAGTCTTAGAGTCTGTTAGCCTTTACCCTGATAACTTTTGGATTCTATCAACATGTTCTCTAAACATCAGATACCAGATAGGTTTTAGGTACATGTCGCTCTGACACTCCAGGCTTTAGTCTCCTCTTCTAGTGCAGAAGTCATAGCCCCCAGTTCTCCCTGGTAATACGTCATTGCCCGTTTGCGCGCACTACTAGGTCAGAGGTCCCAGCTCCTCAGGTAGCCCCCTCCATGTTTCCGCCCCGTTTATGACATATTCTGTTACGTTTACATCACATGTCTATGTACACGCCTCTTGTTACACCTACTTTCTGCCTTATCTTTCGCGACTGCTACGAACCCCGCCCACTGCTACGCCTACTGTATTGACTGTAATGCAATTGTTTTAGTATATATATGTTATGCACTGTTATTAAAGTTGCTCTAGCCATTCCAGATCCTGCCCCCGGCAGCTGCCATCCCATTCCCATGCAGGCTGTCCTGTTCCTGTCCGTTATGCCTGATTAAAGCCTGTAAACTCCAGCTACCTCGAATCTTGACTCTTATTTATTGAGCTATCTGTTTATATTGTATCCAGTCAAAAATAGAACCGGTATTTAATTATTTATTTACCACAGACGGACGCATCCTAATACCCCCGCGGGACCCCCGCCCTTATGGCGGGCGGTCCCGATTATGGATGGGATGGCGGGCAGACTAAGTCCGCCCGCCATCCTAATGGACCCCTTAATATTCTCACTCCAGTCAGTTCAAAATTAAAAACAAACAAAATATTAACAAGAAAAATATTTAAAAAGCAAAATAAATTAATATATATGTAAGTATGTTAAAAATTAAAATACAACTATATTTAATATATAATACAAAAGTACATATTATAATATTAAGTACATATTGTAAATACCTACAAATAATATATATTAAATAAAATAACAAATCTTTTTCAAACAAATAAATATTTTAATCAGAAATGATTTTGAAGCAAAAAGATTAATTATTACATACATTTACTTTTTTTAATTTCCTATCATATAACACCACACAAATCTCAATCCACATCTTTTTAAAAAAAATATGTACTTCCTTAATTAACATAATTAATTACCAACTAAAGAAAATGAATAATTAAAAAACACTTTAAAAGTCATAAAATTAACTAACTTCCTACACTTTACCCCTATGATACCCACAACCCACAGCTAAAATTAAACTGTAAAAAAAGTATTACACAATGAAAACCTATTTTCATAAAAAAACTAATAGTATTTAACAACTAATTATAAAGTAATTAAAATTAATTTACTCCTTACAATGTACCCCTATAAAAGAAACCCCCCACACAAAAACCATAAACAAAAACCCAATTAAATATCAGTTAATTAGTTAATATTAATGATCAACTAATTATTTATTAATTATACATAAATTACTTCCCACCCTTTATACTATAAACCCTACAATCCACATCTAAAATTAATTACACGATTTCCATATTTAATTTATCATTTAAATGAATTAATAATAATGACCAACTAAATATTAATTAATTAAACATACATTACTTCCCACCCTTTACCCCTATAAATCCCACAACCTGCACCTAAAATTATTTACACAATTTCTATAATTAATTACCAATTATTTAATTATCATTAACAACTAATTCATAATTAACTACAAATAAATTACTTCCCACCCTTTACCCCTATAAAACCCACAACCTGCACCTAAATATAATTACACAATTACCATAATTAAAAAACAATGAATTAATTAATATTATTTAACAACGAAATAATAATCAATTACACATAAACTACTTCCCTCAATTATCACTATAAAAACGAATTTAAATAACTATGAATACATAAAAAATAATCATGAATTTATTATCATTATATTACTTCCCACCCTATTCCCCTATAAACCCACAGCCCCTACGGAAGTAAAAATGCAAAATTTACTTAAAATAAAATTGATAACTACTAAAAATGTAACACATATATTAAAAAGCATAAACAATACTTATACAAAAAACATACAACACATACATTTAAAATATAAACTAAAATATATATCACAAAATAAAAAAGCAATATTTTAAACAACTATGTTTTTGCAAATGATATTAATGACTTCTATATTTATTTAAACAATATTTATTACCTTAAATTGGATATTCTTGACCACGATATTCTTCCTGTCGATATTTCTGTGTGACTATATTTCCTTCTCGGTATTTGTGTAAGTCGACATTTCCAACTCGATATTCTGAGTAACATATCCTATGTATTGGCTGTTTGTTGTTCAAGCTTGAAAGGATCTAGTTCCCACTGTGATGGCCTACTCTGTACTTCATTTACGCATACATGGCACAAACATCTCTGAGATCTGCAGATATGCAGTGACTCAGAAACTACTACAAAATGGTCTCACACTAGATGGTGGGGATGCTACCTTCATGGTAGAGGCATACGAAATATATAGAACAAAGGTGGTTTATGCTTGGTTTACATTGCCATTTGCAAATGCTGCAACACAAGTATTTCACGCGTACACTGAGGATGAAATACCAGATGAATACATTCCACATGAGGCAATATACGTTCCTCTCACTAATCAAGAACATATTGATTATTTTAAAGGCGCCCTCCCACTCACTATAGAAAATGTGAGAATGAACCCACTCAGAAAAGAGGTGGCAACATGGCCAGTCGTAGCTGGATACACAACGCATCCCGGTATCAATAATATGTCCGCCAATCGAATGCAGGGAATATACAATAATCTAGCAGTAATATACAGATGCCTCACACAGTTTGTGATGCAATCATTAACACTTACTCCTGCGTGGGGTGTTCAAGCTGCACCACCACAATTGGTTACACCGGGCATTAGCCAACAAACACTTAATGTTGTTAAGGGTAAAGTTCCCACCAAGTAAGAAGAAATTCTGTTTTTGATTGCACAAAAACAAATCAGCTTGAAGCAGTATTTCTCCATATGGGCCCGGAGTAAAAACACAGAATATTGACAATTTGCTTGCCAATGTGGATGGCTCCCTCTGTGGAGGACTGCGCAAATTGGGGTACGGTCTTTGCTGCAGTCTATACCAGAACACTTGGTACCCCTTCTCTGACTGTGCTGTCTGAAGTGCTGAAACAGATCCAGAATGAGTATGGGGCAGCACCTGCCCTGGACCTAGGGATGAAAGTGATGGGCAACTTTGCCTCGGCATCTGCTATAATGTTGAGCAACATTAAAGGGGAAGCAGCAGCGCTAGCTATACACCAAAGCCTGAGGTATTTGACTTTTGCACAGCAGGAGCGCAAATTACCTAAAATTATTGAAGAAACCTATGCTATGCTTGTTGGAGATAATTTGGGAGCCAGACCTGTGAGACCACAATTTTTAGAGTAATTCTGAAAAGGATAACTCTAAGCAGGTACCAACTCTTCGATAAAGAAGAAGTTGGATAATAAGAGAAACAAAGATAAAACAAAATTGTGGGGTTGGTCCCTGACACAGGAATCCACTGAGAAACAATATAACTTGTGGAACTGTGATAATGTTAAACCGCCTGACAGGTATCTGGATACTAATACACATTCGTCTTGTTCTTTCCAGGATTCATCCAATAAACATTCGGAGAGAGGACAACGGTCAAAAAGCAGCTCACAAGTGCATGTGAAACCAAGGAAGGACTCACAATGCTCATCTGACTACATTATTAAGCAAGAGGAAAAGGCTAAAACATCTAAACCTCAATTCAAATAGATGAAGGTATTCGGACTTAATTGGGAAGAACCCACTCAAGGGTATGATAGTCTTCTGGCCGAAAACAGCATAACAGAATAACAGCACATGATCTTGTTCAAAAGCTACAAAACAAAGATGAACATCGAGAATATAATTTGATCAACCTTATAACATGTCAACAAGGCTTCACTCGGAACTCAACACTTGACTGACGCACCCGTCTTTCTGCACGTGACCTCGTGCTTCATCCCTTCCACGACCAGAAGACCGAGGGGATCTGATAGAACATTATTAGTATGTTTCTGTGAATTTTCCATTGAAACCCCAAATTCGAGGCTTACCGCCAACTTACTTGTTCACTTACGCACTAAGGACTTTCGTGCGGGAAACGCTACCTCATCGCCTCTGTGTTTATCCGGTCCTGAGCCCTGTCAGGTTGGAAGTATCACCGACTGAGCGACCTTTGGTCATTTCTTAATTTTGTACAGCCCTGAAGAGTCGTAGACGGGTTGTGCCACATACGACGAAACAGGTGTCGGCTGGTCCTTTTTGTGTCCGAACATTAAAGAGACATTCTACGACAACGTTGATCTATCCTGTCTCAATACTTGAATTACAATTGTATTTGGTATGCCTTTGTCTCCACATTTCCATTAAGCCGTTTCTAACTCCATTTTTTACTTATTTAGAGTGTGCATGGGTATCTGTGTTTTTTGACATGTCAACAAGGAACAAATGAATACTGGTTTCGAAGATATGGAGAATTGGAATGTATGCTCAAAAATTTAGGACTAACTACTCGGTTTATGAGGGGGGCGTGGCTGAACAAGATGGCGATCGGCTGTGACTTCTGGGGCTCCCGTCGGTTGGAAAGTGATCCGGCATTATCCTGTTGTGCATAGGTGGTCTGAACGCTGTGGATTCTCTGGTGCAGTGAGAAGTCTCTTCCCGGGCCGCTGGTGAGCACAGTCTGCAGAAATTGGTCCGCCCCGTGTGTGTAACCATTGTGCGGGCGGGCCGTGGAGTTACTTGGGCCTGACGTGTGAGAATGCTTAACGGGACATGCGTGGCCGGCGGCCCAGCGGTGGGGTCCTGCTGCGTGAAGTGCTCGGCGGGAGCCTGTGATGCCTGCTCGGGCCGACGCTGATTGACCCGAGTCTTGGGAGAGGAAGCGGCTGAGCACGGAAGATTTGCCCGGGCCTCGGGTTTGTGCAGTATTTAAAGGTACCTTGTGCGGTGGGCAGGCTGCAGATAAGGAGACCCGCGTGAAGACCTGCCTGGGGTCTGTCGGGCTCACTGGGGGGGCCGGGAGCTCGGGGGCTTGACATCACCATTGCCTGATGACAGAGAGGACACGTGAGGCTGTCTGCAGGCCTGATTAGAGCTGGATGGAGGGGCCTGCTGTGTAACGATCCCTGGGGCCTGCTTGGCACCATTCCCTGAGGCCTCTGGGGGTTGATAGAAGAGTGGCCACAGAAGGATAGCCTGAAGGTGAGCATGGCCCAATAGGAGTGATACCTACGGCTCCGTGAAGCTGTGAGGAGACTGTGGTGAGGCGCAACTTGAGGCCCGAAGGGCTCCTGGATCATACGGGGTGCAGATGGGAGCCCTACTTGATGCGTTGGCATGAGGAAACTCTCTACATAATTGGCGTGCATGAGGAATGGTAATTGAGAAGACAGGCAGAGTGAGTCTAGGTATAGCACCCTCCTGTGTGGACACTAGGAGCTCATTTTACTGTGCTTGTTGATGTGGAAGCCGGAATATTGGCCACTAGGGGATGTCCGGTGTGGCTGGTCGTATTGTGTGTGCCGCAGCCTCCAGTGGAAGGGTCAGGATTGACGAGCGTGGCGTGGGAGCAGCCGGTGATGTTGGCGAGCCTGTGTGAACCGCCACAAGGTGAGGAATGCCCGCGGTTCGAGACAGAGTGGGGTGTGGCTTCATCGCGTGGAGGGGGAAATCGATGCCATACCGCAATTGCACCATGGTGAAGGGGCAAGGTAATCGCGTGCAAGCCAACAAAATATCCAATTACGTGCAGCCATGCACGATGGAACAAATGGAACACAGTATGGATCCAGGGGTGCAAAGGGTGGAGGCCGGACAGCCGGAGACCCCGAACCCGTCATTGGCGGACATAATCGCGGCCATACAATCTACCAGGAATGACATGGTGAACAAAATTGACGCAGTGGCCATTGATGTCAACTTATTGAGATGCGATCTTTGGAAAGTGACTGGTCGGGTCACTTCTAATGAACAGAATATCGAGGCCCTGCAGAAGGAGGTTAAGAGCCTGAGAGAAACTTGTCCGGGACTTTTCCAGGCGGCTGGTGTCACTGGATGAAAGGGCCGAGGATCAGGAAGGTCGTTCTCGGAGAAACAACCTGAGATTTGTGGGGTTTCCAGAGCGATCGGAGGGGCCATCGGTGGAGCTGTTCCTGGAGGACTGGATTGTTAACTCCCTGGCACCAAAGAGACTGTGGAAGTTTTTTAACATTGAAAGAGCGCACAGGGCGCTGGTCCCCCCTCCGAGACCTGGTGCGCCTCCATTATTGCACAATTCTTCAATTTCCGGGATAGGGACGTGATATTGCAGGCTACTAGACTGGGTGAGGCACCTACATACGAGGGACACCGGATTGCCATCTTCCCGGACTACACACAGTGGGTGCAGGACCAGAGACGGACATTCCTAGCGGTCAAAAGAAGATTGCGGGAGGACGGTTTCAAATACAGCCTTTTATTTCCTGCTAAACTGAGAATTGAACACAATGGGAGAGCATTGTTTTTTCTGTCTGCAGCGGAGGCAACAGACTGGTTGGACAGTCTTGGGAGACAGGACAATCGGAGGGGCAGGGGGTCCCGGGGATCGGGCCAGGAACAGTCCACAGAGCGTCTGAACTCTCAGAGTAGCATGGTCACCAAGACGCAGCAGGCTGTGGCGGGTGCTGCAGGCCTCATCCGGGTGGGCTCCGACGGCACTCTTTGTATGGCTGATCCCTCTTCAGAGTCTGATACATCTACGCAGGATCAGCCGGTGCCTCCTACGGACTTCCAAAAGAATGTATTCTGAATGATCGATAGTGGAAGATAATGGACTTTGTATAGTTACAGATAAGTCATGTGGGTGTGATCGGGGTGGGGTTCGGATCCAATAGTTAGTTTTATCATATCATATGTTAAATGATGACGGGGTGGACACGCCCCTCTCAGAGGTTGAGGCACGTACGGGGAGCTAGAGAAGTATTTCTCTCACCTCGACAATGGCCTGACCACTGGCCAGCCAATTTCAAAGTTTAGTACACAATGCCAGCATGTATTGTTGAAAATGCTATTGTTTGTCCTAAGTGGGCTGGTTAACTTTTTGAAAGTCATTGGGTGGGAGGGTATGGGGAGGGGGAGGCGGCTCCTGTCACCTTGTCAGGGGGGACCGGGGATTGCACCACTGCCCAAGGGGTGGGGGGTAGGATGTTGGGGTTCAAGTTGGGATGGTTTACAGGGGTGGGGGTGGGGTTCTCAGAGTATTAATGGTTCTGGTATGTCAGCATCACATTTCAGGGGGAGGCGGAGATGGACACAAAGGTCAAGTGTTAAGTGGTCATTGTTCTGACACATATGGCTGATTAAGCTCCTTACGTGGAATGTGCGTGGCGTTGCAATGTTAAATAAGCGGAGATTGGTGTTTTCGTACTTGAAAAGGTATAAAATCGCTATTGCATGTTTGTAGGAAACTCATGTTTGGGAGGATACGTTAGTATGTATAAAACGTAGGTGGAGGGGGCAGCTATATGCAATGTCCTACTTGGGGTTCACTTGAGGGGCTCTCATTTGGGTGGCACCTGTGGTGCCGTTTCAGCACCTACATCATGTTGTGGATCCGGAGGATCGATACGTGGTCTTGCATGCGAGGCTAGATGGGCAATAAGTTTGTATTGTTAATGTATACACCCTGAATTCAGATTGTCCAGCATTCTTCCCGGAGGTGGTGGCCGCGGCAACCCCATACTTGGGTGACAGAGTGTTTCTGATGGGGGACGTCAACTGTGTGCTTGATGGGGCGCTTGACCGGGAACCCCCCAGACAGAATACCAAACCAAGACTTACGGGCAAGCTGAGAGACACGCTTCAGGGATTGAGGTTGCCTGATGTCTGGAGGGAAAGGAATCCCATGGGGAGGGCCTTTTACTGTTATACGCCTGCTTCCAACACACACCGTCGGATCGATCAATGTTTCTTAATGGATGAGCTACTCCGGGAGGTACAAGACATCTCGTACCTGCCTCGATATATTTCTGATCATTCCCCAGGGCTCCCTACATTGGATCTAAGGCGGCCAAGGCCGGCAATACTGTTATGGAGAATGCAGGTGGAAGCCTTGGTGGACCCGCCCTTTGCTAAGGCAATAAAGGAGGGACTTACTAATTATTTTAGGGAAAACTGGGGGACCGCCGCCAGGAGAACTACGGAAAAGGAGGTGATGAAAGTCGTAGTTAGTGGCCTGTTTATTAAGACTTCCTATGGAGTGAGGCAGCAGCTGGAATGGGAAGTGCAACTGCAAGAAAGGGAATTGCGGAGACTAGAGTCCCTGCTCCATGCACAATCCCAACGTATTGTGGAGTGGAGTGGGGGCCGTAGGGTCCTGATGAACTCCCTTGGACGCCCAGGTAAATATAATCAGGTGGCATTTAGACAGCGACTGCACATGGAGGGGGGCAGATCAGGGACATTGCTCGCAAGGCTCCTGAAAAATGAGAGGCCTACTCCCCCTGTGTTTCAACTGACGGACCAGGAGGGGAATATGGTATACAATCGGACTGCAATTTTGGAGGTGCTAGCTGCACATATGGCAAAAGTGTATGTTTCTCCACGGTTGGAGAGAATAAATGAGTTCCTTTCAGGGGTGGACCTACCATGCCTGAACGATGATGCAGGGGATGAACTAGAAGAGCCAATTACTAGGGAGGAAATATTGAGGGCAATTCAATGACTGAAGCCGGCCAAAAGTCCGGGTTCAGACGGGTTGCCAACCGAATTTTATAAAACATATGCTCACCTTCTGGTTGACCGCCAGTTGGAGGTCTTTAATGAAGCCCTGCAGTACCGGATTTTTCCAGAAAGTATGAGAGAAGCGGTCATTATCATGATACCAAAGCCCGATTGGGGCCCCCTCATGGCGAAGTCATACAGACTGATCTCGCTTCTTAACCCCTGTAGCAATTCCGCCGCAGCGCTAGGGGGGAGGGGGGCCGCGCGCGCCACCATGCTCGTGACGGAACCACTCCGTCACGAGCCTCGGGCGCGCTGTGCTTGTGACGGAGTGGTTCTGTCACGGCCCAGCCCGCTCAATGGAACGCTCAGCGTAGGCTCGAAATTGCTGCAGCGCAGGCGTGGCGGCCGGCAGTGACGGAACCACTCCGTCATTAGCACAGCCCGTGACGGAGTGGTTCCGTCACCAGCACCCAACGGGTTAATATAAATATGAAAATTCTGAGTGGTGTTATGGCACACCGTCTATTGCCTCACATGTCCTTTATAATCCACCCTGATCAATCAGGATTTATTCCCAAACGAAGCACTGAAAATAATCTCAGGAAGTTGGCCTTGGTGTGACACTCCCCCAGAGATGACCAGGAGGACTGTGCTGTGGCACTGCTTGATATTGAACAAGCGTTTGATTCGGTGGAATGGGGGTATATCTGGGAAACACTGACAGTATTGGGAATGGGTCCTGGGCTCCTCCGGAGGCTCCAGTTAATCTATACGGCCCCACAAGCTAGGGTGCGCCAGGGGGGATTGAGCTCCCGTGGGTTTGAACAACGACGGGGTACCGGACAGGGGTGCCCCTTGTCACCTTTATTGTTTGCGGCTGCTATGGAGCCGCTGGTGGAGACTCTACGGCGGCGACTGGAGGGGTAGGGGATAGGATTGGGAGACACAAACCACAGGGTATCTATGTACGCAGACGAAACTCTAGTATATTTGCAGCAACCAGCTCAGGCAATTCCGACACTGTTGACTGTACTGTCCCACTTTAGAGAGGTGTCTGGTTTGAAGACGAATCCTAATAAGTCAAGGTTGTTGCCGGTGTGTCGTCTGGCAAAGAGGGCTGGGGGGACATACCGGAGGTGGGACTTCCATGGGTAACTTCAGAACGGAAGTATTTGGGGATCAAACTGGCCAATGATCCTGCCCGGTATCTGGCGCTTAATATAAGGCAGATGGTCGAGGGGATCAAAAGTCCAATTTGTTTTTAGCAGCAGTTATCGCTGTCTCTTATGGGCAGAATTGCAATTATTAAAATGATAATACTCCCTCGATGTCTGTATGCTTTACAGCACTCTCTCTATGAGGTGCCGGCCCACATTTTTAAGTCCCTGAACACATTGTTGATAGAAATATTATGGGGGTCCAAAAGAAAGAGAGTAAGTTCAAGACCCTGCAGAGAACATAGCAGAGCGGCAGACTGAAGGTCCCACACTTGGAAATATATTATATGGTATCACAGCTCCAGCATGCAATTCATTGGCTGGACGAGAATGACAACTGGGAGAGGAGGTTGCTGGCGGGCACCTATGGGGGACATTCGCTGGCAGCATTACTAATGATGGGGGCGAGTATCCCTCGGAAAGTACCATACATAATTCTGCATGTGGCACGGGTCTGGGAACGTCTTGTTAAAAAAGTGGTGAGACATGCCCCGTATGCCCCAGATATGCCCCTATGGGTGGTACAACCATTCGCAAAAATAGAGGCCTCCATGAGGGTCCGGAGATGGAAGGAGGGTGGATGTTTGACGATGGGGGACTTGTTCCAAAACAAACAATTTATTACTAGGGAGGATGCGGAATCACTGTTCGAGTTGGGGACAGGTCAATTTCTTCAATATGGGAAGATTAACTAAGTAGCATGGGGGATATGGACTTCCACCCCTGATGAACCTGCAGTAACCAGGGTTTTGCAGGTTATGTTGTATATGGCACGGGGGAGGCGCTTTATTACACACCTGTACAGAGCATTGAGGGAGGACTTGACCAGTGCACCCCTACCAGTCCAGAGTAGGTGGGAGGAGATACTGGGTGAGCCCTTGTCCGAGAAAGACTGGCTTAGGATTCATGAAGGGGTCAAAGCTGTCAATTCGAATGTCAGATTTAAATTGGTCCAATATAACTTTGGACACCAGACATACCACACCGACATACCACACCCCCAAAACACTAAGTAGAATCTTCCCGACCAGACCTGATAGCAGCTCCAGATGCGGGGCTGCTGCAGCTGACTTTATTCACATGGTGTGGACATGCCGGACGCTGTCTCCGTACTGGACCTTGGTCCTGGCAAAAATACAGGAGGCGACAGGATGGTCCGTGTCCAAAAGTATACGGAAGGTGCTGCTGGGTCTTTTGCCCGCTCCGAAGCAAAAGAAACTAAGCAGGAGGTTTGTGATGCTGGAGTTGGTACTGGCCAAACGAAGGATCGCTATATCGTGGATGGGCACTGCTCCTCCAAAGATTGAACTGTGGTTGCAAGATTTGGGTGAGTGGGCGGCGGCAGAAGCAGTCAGAATGAAGAGAGTGCGACGGGAATGGAAATTGGAGGATGATCTGTGGGCATGGACGACCATGCTGGCAGATATAAAAGACCTGCAAGCCCCGACATTAGCATCCTCTATCGGCAATCCCCCACATGACGGACATTGACGCATTATACCTCACTAGACGCTGCGGTAGCTATGTAGTGAGTGTCAAGACCTAAAGCCCTGTGGACAATATAAGAGGGGGAGTGACGCTGACAATTTGCTGACAACTTGAGGTTGGGTGGGGGTGGGTTCTGGGTAGTTGGGTTCTTGTATGATTATCCTAGCTGGAAAACAAAAAGGTGGCGTAGTGGAACGGATACATGTCTACTGTACTGTTGTGAGAAAATTGTAACAATTGTATACAGATATCAGATGCGTCTATATTGCTGGATGTAAGTTCCTTAAATGCCAATTTAAAAAAAATAAAAATAAAAAAACTACTTGGTTTATTATTTTAAGCTGTGCTGAGTATTAATGAGTCAATTTGTATCGATTTCTTCTCAAAGCAAATGGTAATATTTCCAACATTAACTGCAAAACACACATAGAATTGTGTTCTTTAGATCCTGCTAATGTTTGCAGATATTTCAACCACAAATTTCAAACTATGGGGCCTAGTACGATGGCGGGCGGACTTTGTCCGCCCACCACAAGTAACGTTAAACAGGACCGACCGCCAGAGGTGCGGCAGTCCCGCTATGCCCATTAGGATGCGACCACCACAATGTCTGTCACATTCTGCATATTTAACATTACGGTGGGCGGCGCTGTAAGCAGCACCCGCCGCAATGCAAAATATGCATGTTGTACATTGGCATGCACAACGTGACAGGCACCACGCGGTGCCTGCCACCTTGTGCATGGCAATAAAGGGGGGTACTATAGATACCCCCCCTAATGCACCCAACCAAACCCCGGGGCCCCGCAACTGGCCCCCCAAGCCAAAGACTGCATGCTTTCCATGGTGGCATCGCCGCCATGGAAAGGCCCGATTCCGTACTTATCCCAATATGGCGGGTGGTGCCTGCCAGGTACTGCCACCATATTATGGCCAGGGACCGCACGACAGGCAATCTTAAAAATTGACTGCATGCGGAAAAGTGGCGGATGGTCTTTCCATCCGCCGATGTGTCCTTCCGCCATTGTAATAGGGTGGGGGGTAAATGGTGGGAGTGCGGGGAAAGATGTTGGGCGGTCGCCACTGATGGTCGGGCAGTGGCGATCCGCCTGACATCATAAGGTGGAGAAATACTTGATTTCTTTTGGCAAAAAGAGTAGCAAGCACTACACATTCATATGCTTCTCCGGATCAAAAATGCACCCAAATCTGGATACGACTCTGATGAATCTGTTCCAAATTTTATTGAATGCTATGTGACATACCAAACAAGGAGCAAAACAAGACACTATTTGAGATAGTTGTACGCTTTCAATGACAAAAGTAGATTGACTACCCCTTAAGAAAATATCAGAACAAATCTAAATATTACTCAAAATGTTGGTTTGGAATTTTTAGACCAGTTCTACAGAAAGGAAGAGCCAAAAATGTCTTGTCATTTGTAATCTGAAAAGAACACAAACATCACAATGGATCAACAACTACAACCCTTTAATTCTACATATGTGGAATGCTAACATAGATATACAATGTGTTGCGGATAACTCTACAGTGGTTGCACGTTATGTTACTTTCTACATTACAAAGTCAGAAAAACACATATGAAGGAAGTATGATAAGAAATATCTACAGATTGACCCTTAGGTAAAAGATTATACAGATTTAACCTCCAAATGCTAACTCCCTGTAAGGATAATAGAGTCGAAGCATATGACCGCTTGAGTTCCTCAAGCTTGTATGGTAAATCACAGGCAATCATGTGGCTCAGTTTAGGCTTGTCATTGTCACAATGAAGAGTTCTAAAGAGTCTACCTGAAATTGAATACCTTGCATATTTGATAGGACAAGCAAAGACATTTTGAAACAAATACGTCATTTATATATTACCCAAAGAGAAGTCCAGTGTTAGAATAACTATCACTTCATGAAGTTGCTCAGTTGTACACCTATAGAAATAAAATGGCAGAAGATATGAATGTGGGAAAATTCTGAGTTGACGGTATGAATGGCTGTTTAATACGGAATCAAATCCTACTCTTATTACTCATTACAAACTGAGCTGTGACACAGGAGAAAAGAAAGAATTCTACTATTTAGCACATCTTCAACTATTTAAAACATGGCACAAAGAAGAAGACATTATAGGTTCCTTTGAATCCTATGTAGATTCATTTAATTTTAATAAAAACTACATTTAATTGCCACAATTTCAAACATACTTACAAATGTTAGAACAAGAAATAGAGGATAATATTAGTATAGAAATTAAACCAATATTGCACCAACTAATAACATTTCCACTTCCAGAACTGGTGAGCCACGGGTACTAACAATTATTGATAATGCAGCTGTGGTTGCTATGGACGAGTATCAACATGTAGTGGACGAAGTGAAAAAGGACATAGATAATTTAGATTACTGGTTATGTACATAAAGTTACTACGTTCGAGACCCGGTTCCGAGGGAGCATGCAGGTTTAAAATCGGGTGCCTGGCATCGCGGGCGGTGTGCCAAATACGCTACCACCCCCCCTCCCGAGGTCTATGTGGTGATATTCTCTCACCTCGCAAGTGCATTTTAATTTTTGTGGTCTCTAGAATCCAGAGACACTAAAGGGAACAAACAAATTTTTTTGTGTGGTCCCTCTCATTTGCACTTCTTTCAGATGACTTTTAACTTTCACGTACCTTGGTAGGGTGGGTCTTAGCGTGTCCATACCGCCGGGGTATAATTCACTATAGGTCCTGACGAATGCCAGGTAAATAAAACCAACATTGGCAGAAACATGTTGACCATCACTTAATATTACTGGAAACAGACCAATCAACCTAGTTGGTCTAGTTTTCCAACACATTTTTAATATGTCGTATTGATCAGCCAATAAATCACTTTTTGATACAATTAAGGCATTTTTAAACTCACCACTTACACTTTCTTCAATCACTTACACTGTCACCTAGCTCCCACATCTTCACATTACCCGCTCCACAGTAAATCTGGCGTTGAAGCACACTGGGGTGGCACTCGGTCACTCCCAGTGGGGCCCAATGATGAAGCATGTCACCGACCATGTCGGTGAGTGAGGGCTTTCTAGACACACCAAATAGGTGTTGTTTTCCTTTGTGCTTGAATACCCCTCTATTCTCAAACTAGTAACACTCTTTTATTGTTGTTCATAATGTTAAGTGGGGAATAAGAGTGTTGCTCGCTCCCTACCTCTCTCCTTGTTGATACATAAAGTTACTACCTCAAATGTTCCTTGTGTAGGTACTGCTCCTACTGGTTTTGCAAAATGAACAGATGATGGAGGGAATAATGAATTAATCAAACATTCACCCCCAGTCACATATCCGGGTTAAATCCATCTTTTTTTTGCACACCACACTAATCCAGTTTAGACCCAGCCATATGCAAATCAGTCTTGACCCTGTTCCCCATGGAAAGAGTCCAGCCCAAACTGCCAGGCCAGGTCTTCCCTGGACCAGAAACACGCATCCTGGGGCTGGTTTCGAGGTAACAACCCTCATCAGCCAGGTGAGCTGTAATCTGGTGGCTTAGCGAGCATGGGACCCCTGTCTGGGCATACCCTTCTCACTTAGAGCGACAAATGCAAAAAGAACAGATGATGGGCGGAATGCTAAATTAATCGAACATTCACCCCTAGTCACAGATGTGGATTAAATTCATTGTTTTCGTGCACGCAACGCCATTCCAGTTTAAACCCAGCTATATTCAAATCAGTCTTGACCCTGTTCCTCATGGGAACAGCTCAGCTCTAACTGACAGGCCAAGTCTTCCATGGACGAGAAATAAGCATCCTGGGACTGGTTTCAGGGTAACACACCTCATCAGCCAGGCTAGCTTGAATCTGGTGACGTAGCGAGCACAAGACCCACATCTGGGCATACCCTTCCCACTCAGGGTAACAAATGCAAGAAGAACAGATGATGGAAGGAATGCTGAATTAATCAAACATTCGCCCCCTGTCACAGATCTGTGTTAAATCCATCATTTATTTTCCACCCCACACTATTTCAATTTTGAACCAGCCATATGCAGTAGTCTTGACCCTGTTCGCCATGGGAAAAATCCAGTCTGAACTGCCAGGCAAGGTTTTCTCTGGACCAGAAACAAGCATCCTGATACCGGTTTCAACGTACCACCTATCATCAGCCAGACTAGGTTGATTCTGTTGGCATAGTGAGCACGGGACCCACGTCTGAGTAGACCATACCCACTTAAGGCAACAAATGCAAAAAGAACAGATGATGGACGGAATGCTGAATTAATCAAACATTCACCCCTAGTCACAGATGTGGGTTTAATAATTTATTTTTTTGCACTCCACGCCATTTCAGTTTAGACCCAGCCATATGCACACCAGTCTTGACCATGTTCCCCATGGGAACAGTCTACCCTGAACTGCCAGACCAGGTCTTCCCGGGACCAGAATCAAGCATCCTGGGACCGGTTTCAGGGTAACATCCCTCATCAGCCAGGTTAGCTTGAATCTGGTTTTGTAGCGAGCACAGAATCCACGTCTGTGAATAGCCTTCCCACATAGGGCGCAAAAATGCAAAAAGAACAGATAAACAATGGATTTAACCCAGATCTTTTGACTGGGGGTGAATGTTTTGATTTGTTCTGCATTCTGTCCATCACTTGTGTGTCTTTTGCTTTCTCGCGCTAAGTGCTCTGGGTATGCCCAGACGTGTGTCCAGGGCTCACTGTGCCACTGGATTCAAGCTAGCCTGACTTATGAGAGGAGAAACCCTGAAACCGGTCCTAGGATGCTTGTTTCTGGTCCAGAGAGGACCTGGCTCGGCAGTTCAGGCATGGCTGTTTCCATGAGTAACATGGGGAGGGCTGATTTGCATAAGGCTTAGTATGACCTGGGGTGGCAGGGTGAGCCAAAAGAACAATGGATTTAACTGAGATCTGTTGACTGGGGGTGAATGTTGTGATTTGTTCTGCATTTCGTCCATCACTTGTGTATTTTTTGCTTTCTCGCCCTAAGTGCGCCGGGTATACATCAATACTTGTTTCTGGTCCAGAGAGGACCTGGCTTGGCAGTTCAGGCATGACTGTTTCCATTTATATCTAGCAATACCCGATTGCAAATCAGTTAAACTTAAACATTTAATATATGAAGCTGTGCAACCGAACTTATATCCAAACTATAATGCACAACTTGTATAGACCCTTAATTTAACAATGGTGACCAAATATCTAACTTTGATGATTCAAAGAAGTACTGTCAATAACAGAAAAATCATTATGTGTATTTCTAACTTTACTGCTTATCATCATCATCAAATTTCTACTTCAAGATGCACTTGTACTACTAGTACTATTATCTTTCATGATGGAGAGACTGCATCATCAGGACGCTACCCCATCAACTTAAATAACAACACAGGTTGGACAGAATGCAATAATAATACTCTTACTTTTAAGCACAGACTGACTAACAATTTATAGGATAGTTAACTTTTTATTTTACATCTAAAATTCTAAGTTACAATGTTACCATTGTTGTAAACCTACAAAGATAGAGTTGGACTTACATAATTCAGTAGATATGTCATTATGTGGCCTAGCATGGTTGATGACATTTTAGGAAATCTTTTGTAAATATTGGTGTGTTCTATAGTCTATGGTTTTGCATATATCATAATTCTCAGATAAATATGAGAACAGTTGGATAATCACAGCAAGGGTGTTTTTTTTCTCAATTCAATAGATTTGGTTTTCCCCAGTGCTTCATCATGATGACTGCCATGTGATGTTGCTGTAAATGATTACATATATCTGTAAAAGTAATGTTACGTATATTTCTGAGAAACACTACAAAGGAAAACAACAATGGATTTACTTGATGTTATGTTTTGTTTATGACATACATTAGATATTACTGTAGTACTGGGTAATAAACTTACCATTTTTACCCATTGCAGGTGTCTATCAGTTGTAAGGTGGGTTCAGAAAAATAAAAATGTTTTTACTTCGAAGCTCATCTACCTTATGCATTTAAAATTCACCTTGAATGTGGTCAGAGATATACAAATCCTGTTTTGTAAAATTTGGAGACTGGGTAATGTAATGAAATACTGTTTTGCAAAGCCAAAATACAAACAAATTCTGTTTTACAAGAGAAAATGTTTATATGCCCTTCTACTTTTTGCTGCTGTACTCCAATTTCTGCCACTGTATGACATGGATATCCACTCCGTGTATGAGATGGCATTCAACTCTATGACACATCACTTCACTCTACCATCTCTTTGTGACGCTCTACAACATTGTCATCCACTTCATTGTTTGACACAGTACTCAACTGTATGACACGTCACTCCACTCTACCACATGTCACCGTACTGTACAACATCACCAGTCCACTGTATGGCACTTCACTCTACACCCCTCCACTGTAAGACAGTGCACAACATCCCACTGTAAAACACAACACTGCACTATAAGTCACTCTTCTCTCAAACACGGGACTCATTTTGTTAGACTTACTAACAGTATTCCCAAACATCCTGCACTGACCTCACTTCACTCAAGACTTGACTGACCAACACCATGGGCGTCCGCAGAAATGTTTCCGGGAGCGTAAAGTTTTAACTTCATCACCATCCCACCACCGCCTTGCACCCTTTTCAACCTTGCAGCATTCTTCCCTCTGCCTTGCAGCATTCTTCCCTCTGCCTTGCACCCTTCTCCCCTCTGCCTTGCACTTTTCTCCCCTCTGCCTTGCACCATTCTCCCCTCTGCCTTGCACCCTTCTCCCCTCTGCCTTGCACCCTTCTCCCCTCTGCCTTGCACCACTCTCCTCTCTGCCTTGCACCCTTCTCCCCTCTGCCTTGCACACTTCTCCCCCTCTGCCTTGCACCCTTCTTCCCTTCTACCTTGCACCCTTCTCCGCCTTGCACCCTTCTTCCCCTCTGCCTTGCACCCTACTCCACCTCCGCCTTGCACCCTTTTCTACCTTGCACCATTCTCCCCACTGCCTTGCACCATTCTCCCCTCTGCCTTGCACCCTTCTCCCCCTCCACCTTGCACCTTTCCCCCTCCGCATAACACCATTCTTCCCCTCTGCCTTGCACCCTTCTCCACCTTGAACCCATATCCCCCTTTGCATTGCACCCTTCTCTGCCTTGCACCCTTCTCCCCCTCCCCCTTGCCCCCTTCTCCCCTCCACCTTGCATCCTTCTTGCCCTCCCCCTTGCACCCATCTCCCCCTACCCCTGTACCCTTCTCCACCTCCGTCTTGCACCCTTTTCTACCTTGGACCATTCTCCCCTCTGCCTTGCACCCTACTCCCCTCTGCCTTGCACCCTTCTCCCCTCTGCCTCGCACCCTTCTCCCCTCTGCCTTGCACCCTTCTCCCCTCTGCCTTGCACCCTTCCCCCCTCCACCTTGCACCCTTCTCTACCTTGCACCCGTCTCCTCTCTGCCTTGCACCCTTCTCCCCTCTGCCTTGCACCATTCTCCCCTCTACCTTGCACCCTTCTCCCCTCCCCTTGGATCCTTCTCCCCCTCCGCCTTACACCCTTTTCTACCTTGCACCCTTCTCCTCTCTGCCTTGCACCCTTCTCCTCTCTGCCTTGCACCTTTCTCCCCTCTGCCTTGCACGATTCTCCCATCTGCCTTGCACCATTCTCCCCTCTGCCTTGCACCCTTCTCCCCTCTGCCTTGCACCCTTCTCCCCACTACCTTGCACCCTTCTTCCCTCTGCCTCGCACCCTTCTCCTCTCTGCCATGAACCCTTCTCCCCTCCCCATGCACCCTTCTCCCCCTCTGCCTTGCACCATTCCCTACCTTGCACCCTTCTCCTCTCTGCCTTGCACCCTTCTCGCCCTCCCCTTTGCACCCTTCTCCTCTCTGCCTTACACCCTTCTCCCCTCTGCCTTGCACCCTTCTCCCCTCTGCCTTGCACTCTTCTTCCCTCTGCCTTGCACCCTTCTCCTCTCTGCCTTGAACCCTTCTTCCCTCCCCCTTACACCCTTCTCCCCCTCCGCCTTGCACCATTCTCTACCTTGCACCCTTCTCCTCTCTGCCTTGTACCCTTCTCCTCTCTGCCTTGCACCTTTCTCCCCTCTGCCTTGCACCATTCTCCCCTCTGCCTTGCACCATCCTCCCCTCTGCCTTGCACCCTTCTCCCCTCTGCCTTGCACCCTTCTCCCCACTACCTTGCACCCTTCTTCCCTCTGCCTCGCACCCTTCTCCTCTCTGCCATGAACCCTTCTCCCCTCCCCATGCACCCTTCTCCCCCTCTGCCTAGCACCATTCTCTACCTTGCATCCTTCTCCTCTCTGCCTTGCACCCTTCTCGCCCTCCCCTTGGCACCCTTCTCCCCCTCCGCCTTGCACCCTTCTCTACCTTGCACCCTTCTCCTCTCTGCCTTGCACCCTTCTCCTCTCTGCCTTGCACCCTTCTCCCCTCTGCCTTGCACCCTTTTCCCCGGCTTTGCACCCTTCTCCCCTCTGCCTTGCACCCTTCTCCCCTCTGCCTTTCACCCTTCTCCCATCTGCCTTGCACCATTCTTGCCTTCCCCCTTCCACCCTCCTACCCCTCTGCCTTGCACCCTTCTCTACCTTGCACCCTTCTCCTCTCTGCCTTGCACCCTTCTCTACCTTGCACCCTTCTCCCCCTCCGCCTTGCACCCTTCTCCTCTCCCCCTTGCACCCTTCTCCCCCTCCCCGTTGCACCCTTCTCCCCCTCCGCCTTGCACTCTTCTCTACCTTGCACCCTTCTCCTCTCTGCCTTGCACCCTTCTCCTCTCTGCCTTGCACCCTTCTACCCTCTGCCTTGCACCCTTCTCTCCTCTGCCTTGCACCCTTCTCCTCTCTGCCTTGCACCCTTCTCCTCTCTGCCTTGCACCCTTCTCCCCTCTGCCTTGCACCCTTCTCCCCTCTGCCTTGCACCCTTCTCCCAAGATTGTCACCATTCACATTGACATTGTTGAACATCTTTATTATAAAAAAATGTTTTAGTTATGTATATTCATGTGCTTTTCTAACAAAAAGAATATGTTTTATAAATTGTGATGTAGCTGGATAAGGTTGTAATTTTTACACTGTCCTTTTAAACCAATTATCTGTGCATCTTTTATGTTTTTTTCAGTTTTTTTAAAATATCAATAAATTGTGTTTTTTTCATTTTAATTGTATTGTTTGTCAAATATTTTGAGGTAGCTACCTATCTGTCTGTAAATGTAACCTGATTTTAGACAGGTGCTCTGTGGCCTAGGAAAAATATCAGTATTAATACTACTGTTGCCCTCTCCTAGGAACTATATCTAGACTCAGAGGGTCCCTCTTTTTTCTTTTTTCTTGGCTTCCAGGTGCTTCCACATTCTGTCGCTCCAAAGGAGTGCTGTTGGCAGTTCCCATACAAAATCACCTTCTGGCATAGACTGCAGATCACCAGCTTTATGTTGACCTTTTTCTCCCTTGGTGGCAAGGAGAAAAATTGCTACACAACAGACTTCAGCTTTTTACACCTTTCCACCTCCTGTTCTTCCTACACATGAACTGCTCTTCCTGGTCATCTTCCTCTCCCTGATGCAAAGCAGCATCTTGTTGCTCAGTTATTCTGTATTGAAACAATATCAAACGCTACCTCCAAACAACACTGTTTTCCAAAAGGAAAAAGGCACCACTTCCCCTTACAGGCTTACAGTATAAGAGATGACAAAAGGGGTGTCAACTTTCTGTTTCCTGTATTGACACTGTTTTAAGCTAATCATAAGTTGTTTTACAATCACAAAGTACTACAGTGCTATTGCAGTGGTATCTAGGAGGTACTCACAAACTACAAAAAAATGCTTACTAAATTAACATATACATAATATAGGCAGGCTCATACAACAGCCTTTGTGTGCTTTAGAAAGAATTTATCTTCTGCAACCCCAAAATAAAGATCTGAGGATTCCTCAGAAGAAAGAATCTGGAGTCCAGAGGGAGCTTGTTCCAGGCTTTAGCCACTAGAAACAAGAATGCCTAACCTCCCGTCTTCATAGATACACATATATAAATATTAATAAAAATTGGGTTTATAGTTGGCAGAGGTTTCCACCCTATGCAATCCTAATCAGGATAAGCTAGATACACACTAAAAGATAACCTGTACTCACCCTCTGTTAGCTTGGCACACAACAGTCAGGCTTTTATCCAAAGAGTCAAAAAACAAGTATCCACTTTGGCAAAGTCAGACAGCTCAATTACACAATATATTCATACTGCATCATCATAGCATAAATGTACAAAATCTCAAATGCTTAAAGCAACATTTATTCATGTCATAAAACAATTTAATTAAAACATATTTGTGTTAAAAAAAATTAAGAAAATCTTTGCATATTTATATATACTCAATACAAAAAAAGCACATAAAAATACATTAGGTCAAAAAAGAAACATATAGCAAACATGTACAATTTCACAATATTTATGCACAAAAATGGGAGAGAACAATAGACAACAAAGTTCATATCATTGTATAGAAACACCAGTGGCTATTAGATTATCTGTCGTATTTGAAATACTTTACATAGTCTTTTTCATTAACTCATAGATATCCTGTTGATCTAGTGTCTATACATAAAAATCATTGACGCGTTTCAGTGGGTAGCAATCTATTAAATCCACCTTCTTCAGGATTATTGATATATCCCAGCTATCAATTGTATAATCTACAATACACACACACAAAGGCAAAAAAAGGGAATGCAAAAACATAAGTCAGACATAAGGATTGTCATAAATTTCCAATTCCAATAAAAATCATTTATATCCTGATGATACAGTCATTACCACACACCAGCTGAATCATACTTCCATACTCAAGCTCATACTCTCGTCACACCCAGGTATAAAAAACTCATAAGGTTTAATACCTTTTCCAGGTTTATTTCTAAAACACGCAAGCTTTTGAGTGTTTTCTATACACTCTAAGGCTTTTAGAGACGTGTGGCCGAATTCCTCTGGTCCAGTGTCCCAATAAAAGTTTTAAAACCTATAAAAGAACCAATTCACATATAAGTATGGCATCGTAGACATCCCCAACACATTACACTCCTATAATGCAGGAAATAAATACCTGTATATTTTAAAGATGACACGGTGCCAGTAGTGATGAAAAGTGGAGAGGTCAGCACATGTAAGCATTTAAAAAAAAAATAATAATAATCCCCTAGTTTCCAAATGGATATTTCAAATAGGATCATACCCACTATCCATTTTTAGGACTGATATGTACCTATCTTCCAGATGACAAATGTCTGTAAACTATGATTTCTCCACTATTTTACAGATGGTTATGGTCTTCATAATTCAGTAACTTTGTCCCTTCCAATTCCGGGATTATTACATCAAGATTCCTGTACCCCAAACAAATATATCTATATTAGGACCTAAAAGTCCTATTGACTATCTTACAACAATCTCCACCATGTTTCTTACCAAAAGTCTCTTGCTTCATGTTATTGCGAGTATTTCATTTAAAGGTGCAATTACATACCCCTCACATCAAAGAGATACACTACCTGTCACTAGGAAACCTCTAAGGATTATACGGCAAACATGAAAGATACAATAAAGATGCTTTTTAACATTATCTAAAGAGGCAATGTGTAGAGTATTTGTGAAACACACACACAATAAACACAATGAAAATACAACAAAAAGACTTCACATAGGTTTAGAAAAATAGATAATCATTTTATAAATAAATTAAGATAAAAAAATCAAAAATCCAATAAGCAGAAGTCGAGTTATGAATTTTTAAAGAGTACAAAGAGTCCTAGCACTTAGAAGCAATAAGTGCCAATGGAGGTTATCTGGTCGCACTGGACCAGGACAAATTTAACAGTTCAAGCTGATACAGGCCTGGTGAAGAGAGTACCTTGGTCCTAGGTCGCAACAGCTAGATGCTGGGGGCAAATGAGTGATACTTCAATGTTGAGCCCATAGTCATGGTGATGCATTGATTTTCTTCACACTGTGGCAGCGATGCAGTGGGTCCATAGAGCTAATTGCCGGTTTTGAGTGCGGCTGTGCTGAAGGCGATACGCCTGGTCAATCCATGCTGGAGGGGTAATGCTTCTATCTTCTTCAGTCAGTGGCAGTAAAGCGTTGGTTCTGAAGTGGTGGTTCCGGGTGCTGTGGAAAAGTAAATTTTGCCATGTTCTGTGTCCCTACGCCTCATCCATCATATGTTATGTGTGCATGACCAATATGCATATGTTATTCCCCATGTCCGATTAAAGACGCAATTCCAGTTGTGTCCACCTCTGGTATGTTAGTTTCCAGTCCTCGTGAATACTACGAATATCAGGCCTATGTAAAGTAATGTTGCCACGTTTCCCAGTGTGCACGTTATTCCATTATAAAGTCCCCGTTTCCAGGCCTCAAAAGGGCCCGGACCACAGATTCAGCTCCTGTCTCCTGAAAGCCTCACAGAGGAGCGATACAGCCCCCACCTGTATCCTCGACCCTTCACTTACTTCCTGCCTCGCAGTGCCCGGTGCAGCTTGGCTCTGCCTCTGAGTCTGCCAAAAGTATGTTATAGTTCCAGCTATCAGTTCAGTCCTCCTTCTGCATTCCTAAGCTACTGAACTGCATCAATAGTTTCCGTCATTGTCTAGCCTTCTCGTCTCCACGTTAGAGAAATACTGTATTTAATGGTCATTTAGTATTCTTCATCACGCACTTCATGTAGAATAATGCATGGTCCAGTCTTAGAATCAAGTTAGCTTCTCCCCTCATGACTTCTAGTTTATATCAACATGTTCCCTAAACATTAGATACCAGATAGGGTTTAGGTACATGTCGCTCCGACCCTCCAGACTCTAGTCTCTGCTCCTAACACAGAGTTCATAGCCCCCAGCTTCTCCTAGTAACACGTCATTGCCAGTTTTCGCGCACCATTAGGTTAGAGGTCCCGGCTCCTTAGGTAGCCCCCTCCTATGTTTCCGCCCATTCATGACATATTCTGTTACGTTTGCACCACATGTCTATGTATACGCCCAGTTACACCTCTTTTTACTGTTATCTTTCGCGACTGCTACGCGTCACGCTTTCTGCTCCACCCACTGCTACGCCTACTGCAATGTAATGCTATGTGTTCGCGCTATGTATATATGCCTGTGTTTTGTTATTGAATGTGAGCGCGCTCATCCCAGACCTAGCCCCAGCAGCTGCTGGGCCTCTTTTCCCCTGTTGGGCCCCAGTTGTCCTGCTGGGCCCTGTCATTCTGTTCCTATGCAGGTTGTCCTGATCCTGTCCTTATGCTGTAATAAACCTGCAGAAACTCCTACTACCTCGAATCTTGACTCTTATTTTATTGAGCTATCTGTTATTCATTCATTCATTTAAAAATAGATCCGGTATTATTTATTTATATACCACATAATGGCGCCCGAATAGGGACTTGCCCTTTCCCCACGCGTCGGTGAAGCCACGCCGACCCCCTGACCCTCTGCAGTCGTGACGGAACTCTTCTGCGCAGTGGCAGATATTTCTGCTCAAGTATCCCTCAGGCCCACGGAGGAGACGGAGGAGGCGGTCCAGCATCCGAACGAGACGGTGGAGGAACGCGGCGAGTCCCGACCAGAGCCCAAGCCGAGAGTCCAAGGTCCGAGGTATCCGGAGGCCCACCCGTAACTGAAGTCCGAAGTTCGTCGTCGTAGCAGTCCAGTCCCGTCCGAGGCCTTCCGTTCCGTGCTGCCCGGTGAGTACCATTGCTGGGGTAGTATCTAGACAGGACCAATCTAAATTGACTCCTGGTCCGTGGGTTGGTGGTGCCCAGACTCACAAACGAAGTGTTCACCTAGGTGGATACGGGTCCTGATGCGTCCCTTTATGGGACCGGTATGTTCCGTACTGTTACAGCAGTGCATCCAGTAACTCTAGTCTGTTCCGTTCTCGAGAAAATCTGTTCTATTTCTGTTCTCAGTATTCCAGGTAATATTCTGTTCGAACTGTTATTTATAATGTTCTTCATGTAATTTACTGTTGTGGTATGAGTGCGATGTGATTTCGTGTTTTTATTGTGTATTGTATTGTGTCCAGATTACAGTTCAGTCATGCCCATATTTTCCAAGTTACGTCAGTTAAAAACTAGAAAGGGTCTGTTAGAGGAAGCGGTTCCTGTCCCACCTAGGGACAGTCCAGGTCATTTTATGTATCAGAAACATGGCATAAGCGCCATAATGTATCTAGATTTATGGGTAGAGTATACCAAACAGTTAGAAGAAAAGTATAGATGGCCCGTATCGGGTACATGGGATGCCGAATGTATCATGCGAGTAGAAGAAGCATTATGGAAAAAGAAAGCCAGACAGTCACAGAAAGATGCCATCGAGTTATGGCGTAAAGAAGCGCATAAAAGAACGGAAAAAGAAGTCAGAAAGTCAGAGTTAAGTAGAGAATCCCAAGAACGAGCTCAAGAAAGAGAATTAATCGAGATAGGTGAACAAGTCAAAACCGAACAGTCAGACCGACAGAGGCATGCCCTTATTAAGGGTATGTATCCTCTTCTTGCCGAAGGTGTGCAAAAAGCGACCCCAGAGGCATCCAGTAATTTCCCGCCACCATTAATTCCGACCAAGCTACGTCACAAACCGACCGCAGCTGATATTTTTATTTCGTCCTATTTGGACGACACAGTCCCAGAATATGCAAATCCTGTTCGCGCTCCGCCAGTCCCTGTAAATCAGGCACTTCCTACCCCTCTAGACACCGGGGTGCCCTTAACAGCTCCCCCGGTCCAGTCCGCCATACAAGTCCAGCCCACGTTACAATTACCGACTCTGCCAGGACGAAGAATGTCAGTCGACGATTCCAGTTTAGGGGCCGCAGGAGGAGGTCTTCCTCAAACCCCGCCGCCACACAAGCGTTTATCAGCACTCGAATTACATGCCCAAGCATCACAGCGTACTCCTAAAAGTAATAAGTCTGTTACAGAAATCAGGCAAGCCCTTAACGAATGTGTCTATGATCCAGTTCCAGGCGAATATACTATGGTTTTATATTCCTTACGTGTAAGGAGAGTGACCGAGTATCTAGTCACCTTGCCGAATATGAAAGAAGATCTAGACAGAATATATCGTTTCATCCGTACAGGGGATGATCCAGAAAGTATTGGCGAGATTATGTCTCAAAGAAAAGCCGAGATTCAGCTCATGATATTAAAGTTCTTGATCAATTGCCTAATAAGAGAACAAGATTACCCGTCTAAAGATCCCGCCGAAATGAGAATCCTGACAAGGTGGAGTGATAATATAGCCGAGGGTAAGCACAAGACCGTCAGTGCCATGGAGAGTATGTACAAGAAAATTCGTAAAGAAATAATAAGGTTACACGACCAGCGTAAAGCAGCACAAGTAAGTGAGAAAGAAAGTATCTCTGATCCTGAAGAGGAAGAGAACGAGAATGCCGCCAGAATAGCGTATGTAGGAAAATCCAGATTTCCAGATCGCCATTTACGTCTAGAACCCAAGTCTATTTTTCATCTAGCACCAGAACAAGGTTCTCTAGAACAAGTATTTCAAGCTACCGACCACATTCTGAAATCAAGAGTCGGTTACAGTGAATTAAGTACTATGCATGAACAAGAACTAGCCCGATCAGCAGTCCGATGGATTACTGATTCTACCACTTTTCCAGACGAAATAGTGGCACAAATGTTTCTGAAACTGCCCCCAGCCGAGCAACGACTGGTGGGTATGTATATGATCCAGCACCTCATTACTCTGTATGAGGGTCAACATTCTGATCCAGGTCCGTTGCACGATATCCTGAACGAGTTACTCCAGTATAGATGGAGAGGTCTAGGTACCGATTTAATTAGTGTCATTCTAGAACAGCGCCACAAATATAGAACGTTTTTGAACCCGCATTTTGTTCATGTCTCACCCCCAGAAAATAAGCCATTCTACATAGACAGACAGAATCCGTTACGAGAAGTCCACCCAGTCCAAGGGGCGGGTGGCGTAATGCAACGAGTGTTTGTATACACTCCAATATCAAAGATGGAACTTCTTGAAATGAAGAAATTAATTCCCTGTCATGACAAAGATCCAGCAGGGTTCCATAGAGAATTAAAAGACATGCTCCGTATGGGAGAATATACTTACCCAGATATTATTAAAATGTTAAAGGTCCTGTTACCCGCAGGGGTGTATGAAAAGTTAAAGGAAAAAGAATGGGAGGTGGGAGAGAAAAAGATCGATTGGACAGCTCTAGAAGCTGAAGACAAGGCACGAGTACCAGGTACCGGTCTTGGAGATAAATGTAAAGAATTACCAGAATTATTGATTCAAGTTTTACCCAGATTATTAACAACGAGAAAAGAAGACTGGGATGCAATCTCAGCCTGTAAACAGAAACAAGATGAAGATATTAGTGATTTTTATTCTAGGTTTGAAAAATGTTTTAGTATTAATAGTGGTCTCAAGACAAGTAGTGAGTCATACCCTCATCTTTTTGTTACCAAATTAGTCGAGAATTCAAGTCCACAAATTAAAAATCGAGTTTTGAAAGTTGAAAGCACCTGGCAAGCAAATACTCCGTCCCAGATGCTCCAGATGCTCCAGTATCACCAGAATAGAATTAGAGAAGAGCAAGAACACGAAAGAAAACGTATGAAAGACACGAAAATGAAAGTGCTAGTTGCACAATCTGTTCCTCAAGACAGTCAGAAGAGGGGTCCGAATCAAGCCAGTCATCCTGCAGCTCCCGTTAGAGGGAACTGCAATTATTGTAAACAGCCAGGTCATTTTATAAACGAGTGTGCAGTTCTGAAACACAACATAGCTACCGGTAAGACTAAAGAAAGACCACGTCCGCCTAGACAAGAACAAGTTTCACAGATTCCTCAGTCACAGAATGCACAACAGACAGTTTCCGCACCGCAGCCTATTGCTGCAACACAGCATGTTACGTCACAGATGTACCAGTATGCACAGTCCGAGTATCCAGAGTACCAGTCATATTCATGAAACAGCCTAGAGAGGGAGGTAGGCTTGCCTCTCATCGAGATACCTGTAGATCAAGAAGGTCCCTATGTTCACAGTCAAGTATTAGGGAAAGACAGAAAGTTTTTGATCGATACAGGGGCAAGTAGGACCACAATTAGTCACGCCGAAGTTCCAGGGGCTCCGCTCTCAGGCTCAAGAAATGTTTCCCTTGGATTTTCAGGAAAACCAATAGTTAACGAGATATCACAGCCAGTCACTTTAGAAGTAGGTCCATTGTCCCGTACTACTGATCTGTTACTTACTAAGTCATGTCCAGAAAATCTGTTAGGCATTAAGACACTGAAAGAGTTAGGTGCAGTTATTTGCTGTTCCCCAGAGGGAATACGTCTGTTCCTACGTGACTTTAAGGGTCACTATGTATTACGAGATTTTGATTCAAGATTGTCTAATGTTCCACAGCATTTATGGGCGCAAGGTCCAACTGATGTAGGTTATATGCAAATCACACCCCATCGTGTGACTCTCAAGCCAGGTGTAGTGTTACCACGAATCAGGCAGTACAGATTGCCACCTGAGGCTGTAGCAGCCTTATCCAAAATTATTGACGAGCTCATGGCTCAAGGAGTAGTTGTAGAAACTGACTCCAATGTATGTAATTCTCCGATCATTCCAGTCATGAAACGTACTGATCCAAATGCACCCCCAGTATATCGATTAGTGATTGATTTACGAGAGCTTAATAAATGTATTATTCCTCAGTACCCAGTTGTCCCAGATATTTCTTCCCTGTTAACAGTCATTGATTCCGAAGCCATGTTTTTCAGTGTCATAGACCTCAAGAATGCATTTTTCAGTGTTCCAATTCATCCAGACAGCCAGTTTCTTTTCGGATTTTGTTTAAATGGAAGGAGCTATATGTTTACACGCGCTCCTCAAGGTTTCACAGAAAGTCCTAGTATTTATAGTCAAGCACTTAAGAGACAACTAGACAACATTCACATGCCAACTGACACTGCCCTGCTCCAGTATGTCGATGATCTACTGATCACAGCCCGTTCTGAACGTGCTTGCGAGCGAGCATCACTTACAGTCCTGTATTTTCTAGCCGAGATGGGGCACAAGGTGTCACCTTCGAAGCTTCAATTCTGTGTCCAGCAAGTGGTATACTTAGGACACTTGCTGTCCAAGAGGGGTAGGCAGTTGACACCCGACCGTATCCAGTTAATAGCGAGTCTTCCCCAGCCCAGAACCCAGAAGGAGGTACGTGCCTTTATCGGCCTTACTTCTTATTGTAGACAATGGATTCCCCAGTATGCATTTCTAGCCAAGCCACTGATACAGTTAACGACACAGGAGGCAGCCGTATCGACTGTCCTCCCTTGGACATCTGAACATACACTTAGTTTTAACGAGTTAAAGAAAGCCCTATGTCAAGCTCCAGTTCTAGCTACACCGAACTACAGTAAGCCTTTTACACTTTTCGTTACTGAACGGGAAGGTACAGCATTATCTGTTCTCACACAAGATCAAGCAGGACAATACAAGCCCTGTGCTTATTTTTCGAGCACATTAGATCCAGTCGCCCAGGCGTTACCTGCGTGCTTCAAGTCAGTTGCAGCCACAGCACTAGCTATCAGACAAAGTGATTCCATAGTTTTAGGACATTCCCTGACAGTACAAGTCCCACATTCAGTAGAAGTTCTTTTAAACCGAACACAAACTCAGCACTTGACAATTGCACGTTTAACAGGTTATGAATTGACACTGTTCCAGCCACACATAGAAATTAGACGCTGCAACGTTCTGAATCCTGCTACACTGTTACCATCAGTTAATTCAAATCCAGACCCACATGATTGTGTGGAAGTAGTTAATATTACGACAAAGCCAAGACAAGACCTGACAGACATTCCGTTACCAGATCCTGACCTGACACTTTATGTGGATGGTTCATGTATGAGAACTAGTACAGGAGAACTAGTCGCCGCGTATGCAGTGACTACTGACACTGAAGTTATTGAAACACACCGTATTGACACCCTGTCCGCTCAAGCAGCAGAGCTAGTCGCTCTGACACAAGCCTGTATACATGCCAAGAACCTGAAGGTTAATGTTTACACAGATTCACGTTACGCATTCGGAGTTGTACACGACTTCGGAGTGCTCTGGCAGGAGAGAGGTTTCATGACTTCTCATGGAACCAAGATTCAGCATGGTCTCCTTATTCAAGCCCTGTTAGATGCCATACATTTACCGACATCTATTGCTATCATGAAATGCAAAGCACATACGAAAGTCACCGACATTATTTCCCAAGGTAATGATTTAGCAGACCGCACAGCCAAGCTTACAGCACAGACTCCAGACATTCCAGTTAACATGACACATACTTCAGATCCGATTACATGCATGACAGTTAAAGACCCTACACAAGATGTCATAGATATCCAGTTACATGCTACTCCCGATGAAATCAAGAAATGGTCCGAACAAGGAGGGGTCCAGACAGATCAAGGATGGTTAACGAAGGGTAGAGCCACATGGTTTCTCCCCGATTCTATGGTTCAAGTCATTATCAATACCGCACATAGTCCAGCACATTTAGGAGAAAAAGCTATGTTAGATAGTATCCAGAACATTTGGTTCAATAAGCATTTACGAGCTGCAGCCAAGCAGAAAGTCCGCACCTGTATGATATGTTGTCAGTTTAATCCAGGTAAAAGTGTCCCGGTGGAACAAGGTGGTTTCCAGCCCCCTGACCACCCTTTTGAGGTCCTCCAGATGGATTATATTCGGATGGAGCGATGTCGAGGTTTCAAGTATGTCCTTGTAGTCGTATGCGCTTTGTCCAGGTGGACAGAAGCATATCCAGTCCCAGATTACACAGCCGCGACCACTGCCAAGCAGTTGGTTCGTGAATTTTTCCCTAGATACGGACTCCCTAGAGTCGTATATTCTGATAACGGTCAGCCATTCTCATCCGAACTAATGAAACACGTTTCCCTTTTGTTAGGGTACCAGTGGAAGTTCCATTGTGTACGCCATCCTGAAGCAGCCGGTCTCGTAGAGAGACATAATCAGACTCTGAAAATCCGCATTGCAAAAGTCTGTAAAGACAAAGGTGTGGACTGGTTAATAGCTCTGCCAGTCGCTTTGTTTTATATGCGCATGGTCGCACATTCCAGATCAGGTCTGTCCCCGTACGAGGTCGTATTCGGCCGCCCCCCTAACATGTGGGGTACTCCTAGACCCCGAAGTATTACCGATGTTTCATGTAATATGCTGACAGATTACCTAGCTTCCTTGATGTCTGCCCTCAACTCATGTCGTTCACAGGTTGCTGCCGCATTTCCAGACAATACCGAGGTGGCACCGCACGAGATCGTTCCAGGCTCCTTGGTGATGATCAGAAATTTCGACAGATCAAGTCCGCTGGAACCACGGTGGAAGGAGCCACGTCAGGTCCTCTTGACCACCCGAACTGCCGTCAAGTTGGAAGGCAGGAAGGGGTGGGTCCACCTTTCTCATGTAAAACTTTTCAATGGATTGAAACCAGCCTCTAAAAACATTTCCAAGGATTTCCAGGATTCGAAGGACTGTCAAAACATTGCTCTTAAGGACTGTCCCGCACAAGACATTATTACAACCCCTCCCTTGTTAGAGAAAACTCCGCAACAGGAGTATAAGCTCAAATTAAGGTCTAGTAAAATAAGTCAGTCAGTTTGATTGTATAAGTCCTCCCCTAGGTGAAACGGTTAGATTGTTTCTGACATGTATAAAATAGACCCCCATAGTGAGAGAGTCAGTCAAAGTTCAATCAGATGTATCGTTTTTCTGAGTTTCGTATTATTCATCAGCATAATGATTTCCTGCACTAGTTACGCACTTTTCCTGTGTTGTCCAGTTCCTCATGTAAATATGTCTGCTAATGTTACAGTAGAGCACACGTTTAGTGATCTGCCTCCTCACGAATATTCTTACCGCCTTGCTATGCGTAATAACACATTTATCCGTATGTTACATTATTCACACCAGACCAGCAATGCCACTAATTGTTGGGTGTGTGGTCGACTCCCCCCTTTCCAGACCCCGAAGGGAGTTCTGCCACTTTTCCCTTATCCATTCTCACATAATGGTTCGTGTGGAGCATGGTCCACGTTAACGTCATCCTCAACAGATATGTCTTTTCTTAACAGTACATGTTTTCCAGACAAGCAAGGTTTCCCCCACAGAACAGGTTTAGATCTAGAAAACGAAGTATATAATTTAGGTAATTATTCGTCGAATTTCATGGTCCTGAATGTTCAGTCTGATACTACTCCAGACTTACCTGCTATTTCAGTACTACCTGTCAAAGGCGAATTATGTGTCCGTAGTTATGGTTCCATACATATAGGTCATAGTGAATGTACTACTGTTATCCAGTATAGTGACAGTGGGAAATCTGTTTTCAAAGCTTCACGTCATTCTTATTTTATTTGTGGTCAGACCGCATATGTCCGTCTGCCCCTCGATTGGGAGGGAACCTGTTACATTGCTTTCCTACTGCCACCTGTTTTTCTAGCCCCATCTGATTATCACAGAAACACACATCTAGTACACATTAGACATAGAAGGGAGTCCCCAATTGTCGATTATACTGAAACTACTCTAGAACAGTATACAGATTTCAATAAAGGTTTCTTCTTCTTTGTAGGACCTGTCCAGAATAGTAAACTGATCCGTAGGTTAACAAGAACCCTTGAAGCTGTAGTGAATGAGACTGCCTCTGCTCTAGGCAACCTAACTGAAGAACAATCTGCTATGAGATTTGTCGTTTTGCAAAATCGTCTCGTCCTTGACGTCATACTGGCCGATAGGGGCGGGGCCTGTAGAGTCATCGGATCTAGTTGCTGCATTTTCATTCCAAATAACGCGCCGTCCGTTTATTCAGCTATAACCAGACTCCATAAAATTGCCCATCTGTTACACCAAGATCCAGGCACCTGGACATGGTCCGGTTGGTTCTGGAATATAATTTCCGCATGGGGATGGAAAGTCCTGTCCTTTCTAGGTATTGCAGTAGCGATCATATTTAGCTGCTGCCTCTGTATACAATGTGGCCCTGCGATTTGCAGCATGTGTGCTACCTCTTGTATTCCTAGTCCCAAGCCCCGTTCTAAATCCCGTTCCAAGACAATTCAAGACGAGCAAATGGTACTGTATGAAATGATAGATGGTATCATGAATATTGATGTTTCCTGATGGAAAACGTAGTGACAAGGAGGGAATGTGGAAAAGTAAATTTTGCCATGTTCTGTGTCCCTACGCCTCATCCATCATATGTTATGTGTGCATGACCAATATGCATATGTTATTCCCCATGTCCGATTAAAGACGCAATTCCAGTTGTGTCCACCTCTGGTATGTTAGTTTCCAGTCCTCGTGAATACTACGAATATCAGGCCTATGTAAAGTAATGTTGCCACGTTTCCCAGTGTGCACGTTATTCCATTATAAAGTCCCCGTTTCCAGGCCTCAAAAGGGCCCGGACCACAGATTCAGCTCCTGTCTCCTGAAAGCCTCACAGAGGAGCGATACAGCCCCCACCTGTATCCTCGACCCTTCACTTACTTCCTGCCTCGCAGTGCCCGGTGCAGCTTGGCTCTGCCTCTGAGTCTGCCAAAAGTATGTTATAGTTCCAGCTATCAGTTCAGTCCTCCTTCTGCATTCCTAAGCTACTGAACTGCATCAATAGTTTCCGTCATTGTCTAGCCTTCTCGTCTCCACGTTAGAGAAATACTGTATTTAATGGTCATTTAGTATTCTTCATCACGCACTTCATGTAGAATAATGCATGGTCCAGTCTTAGAATCAAGTTAGCTTCTCCCCTCATGACTTCTAGTTTATATCAACATGTTCCCTAAACATTAGATACCAGATAGGGTTTAGGTACATGTCGCTCCGACCCTCCAGACTCTAGTCTCTGCTCCTAACACAGAGTTCATAGCCCCCAGCTTCTCCTAGTAACACGTCATTGCCAGTTTTCGCGCACCATTAGGTTAGAGGTCCCGGCTCCTTAGGTAGCCCCCTCCTATGTTTCCGCCCATTCATGACATATTCTGTTACGTTTGCACCACATGTCTATGTATACGCCCAGTTACACCTCTTTTTACTGTTATCTTTCGCGACTGCTACGCGTCACGCTTTCTGCTCCACCCACTGCTACGCCTACTGCAATGTAATGCTATGTGTTCGCGCTATGTATATATGCCTGTGTTTTGTTATTGAATGTGAGCGCGCTCATCCCAGACCTAGCCCCAGCAGCTGCTGGGCCTCTTTTCCCCTGTTGGGCCCCAGTTGTCCTGCTGGGCCCTGTCATTCTGTTCCTATGCAGGTTGTCCTGATCCTGTCCTTATGCTGTAATAAACCTGCAGAAACTCCTACTACCTCGAATCTTGACTCTTATTTTATTGAGCTATCTGTTATTCATTCATTCATTTAAAAATAGATCCGGTATTATTTATTTATATACCACATATAAGTGGCAGTTATGAATCTGATGTCCCAATTCTACTGCCACAACCGGGTTGATGCACTACATGCAGACTGGAGATGCGTTGATTTCTCTGGTGCAAGTATCAAGTTTTACTGAACCAGGTACCGTAGCACTCATAGAGACTTTGATAGCCCTGAATATCAAGCAGCATGAGGCCATCCAACAAGCCCTTGGAGATCACTTCAGTTGCAAGGCCGATCCAGCTCTCCCTCAGCAGGGTCAGAGAGCAACAGGCAGCAGGGCAGCACAGCAGAAAAACAGGCCTTCCAGATCAGTAGTCCAGCAGAGTGTTAGTCCTTGATGCAGCACAGCAGCCCTTCTGGCAGAGTTTCAGTTACAGGTCCAGAAATGTCTAATTTGGTGGGGTCAAAGTTCCAGTACTTATACCCAGTTGCGCCTTTGAAGTGGGGGTGACTTCAAAAAAGGATCTTTGAAGTGCACTAAGGTTCTTTTTTCCCAGCCTGGCTCCAAACTATTAGACTATCAATAAGGGGTAATCAGTCATTTGTGTGCGGACAGGGCACTGCCTATTCAGGTGTAAGGATCAACCCCTTCTTCCCTTCCTCCCCAAGAAGAGCCATCAGAATGCAGATGAGTATTCAGAACACCTAACCTTCCTGTATTTGTGGCTTTCTAAAGGGAATGCAGAAAGTGTAGCTGTCACCCAGCAAGATGTTTATTGGAGACAGGCTGTAGGTATACAGAGCTGTAAGACTAGAGAAATGGCTAATTTTTAAAAGTGTTATTTCTAAAATAGTGATGTTAAATCCAACTTTAACAGAAAATAGGATTTATCATTGCCATTTCAAAGATATGAAACATGATATAACTACTCCTTTTTAATCAAGAATTACAGCTTAAAAGAGTATTAAGGAATTCCTTATGTTAATATATGTGGGGAGTAGGCCTCACAGTAGTGAAAAACGAATTTAGGTGTTTTATCCTACCAGGACATGTAAAACTTAAAAATACATGTCCTACTGTTTCAAGTCATCGCGGAACCCATTTAAGGGTTAAATTACTTGGACATCGAGAACGGCTACTATTTGGTTCCTGAAAGTGCAGACCGCAAGATGTTTTAAAATGCTCGTCCTCCTTTGAAAAAGGCCGAAGTTAAGGCCGAAATGCATTAGGACTGTTTGGAGTGCATTTTAACAAATAAATAACATTTTCGTCTCCGCGATGTGTGCGGCTCATTCTTTCCGGTCTGGAAAGGTAGATGGAATTTAAACATGGCTTTGTTCAGCCACGGAGCTACGCACCGCAAGTGAAGCGCGCCATTACTGCCCGGCAAAGGACCACAGGAGAAGTTTGATATATATATATATATATACACGAAGTTGTAGCTGTTCCCCAGCCTCTATATCGGCGGGCTCACGGCAGGGGTAGCCACCCCCTTAAATCAATCACGTCTACACCAGCGTTTTCCTTCCCAATATTCGCGGAAAGAACTACACAGGAGCCGTGGCCTCAGTCAAAGTGCAGGTTTAATTTCCAGACACAACGTCCTACGCGTTTCGGAGTGAGACTACTCCTTCATCACGGGCCGTGATGAAGGAGTAGTCTCACTCCGAAACGCGTAGGACGTTGTGTCTGGAAATTAAACCTGCACTTTGACTGAGGCCACGGCTCCTGTGTAGTTCTTTCCGCGAATATTGGGAAGGAAAACGCTGGTGTAGACGTGATTGATATATATATATATATATATATATATATATATCGCTTGTGCTGCTGAGTTTGCTTTATTAAATCTTAACTGCCTCATATTGGAGTCGTTTAGTCATCTGTTTCGTCCGGGGGACCTGGGGCTACAGTTTGGCTTCCTTCTTGAGCATATATATATATATATATATATATATATATATATATATATATATATATATATATATATATATATATATATATATATATATATATATATATATATATATATATATAGGTAGGTAGTTACAGTTAGAATCTAGTTTCCATAGGAAAAGCATTTTTTGACTTGCATATATCTTTGGTGTCATTTCATTTGATGAATCTTCGCGAACTTTTCTCAAAATGTTATGCTCACTTCAGCTGCTGTCTGGAAGGTTTTGGCTCGATCTGTGAAGCAGGAGGCGAGAAAAAGGGGGGTCCCAATATGAGTTTTCCTCATGTTAATTCCCATATGTTTTGTTCAAGGACTAAAGCCTAAAACACTAAACAGAATTACATCAAATTTGCCAGAAAGCTAGATCATGATTCAGAGTAGTTTCTTTAGGCAGTTTGGCGTAAATCCATTCAGTAGTTTTATAGATATTAACCAAAATCCAAATTTGCAGATATGAGGGTGCTGATCCTCCACAGATCAACCCTTGGGCCAGACGCCACAGCAGGGCCCTGATGGGCTGGCTGCAACCTGAGAGAAGAGTTGCACCTGCCATTTTATATGTCGGGGAAACGGTCTCCCGGGCTGAGATGTTGGTTGAATATTAAGTCAAGGGGGTCAGGTGAGAGCTTCTCTGACCACTTGTGTATGTAACAAAAGAGGGGCAAGAATGTGTACCGGGGACCAACATGTCCCAAAACCTTTACTCCCCACACTCGCTAGATCCACAGATCCGTCGCAGGGCCCAGCGAGACCCCCTGTATAACTCCAAGATGGATCTAGCTGACACTGTCAAACCCCCTTACATATTCATACAGTCACTCTCACACCCACACTTATAGCCATAGAACCACTCTCACATCCTCTTACATACCCATTCACATACTGTCATGGTCACACCTACACCCATAGAGACACTGTCACACCCACTTGCATACCCAAACAGGCACCCTCACAAGTACACCTATACAGACACTCTCACACCCTCTGATATCATACACCCTTTCGGTCTGAATATAAATATACTGAGGAGCCAATAAGTGCTTCCCAAGTGGAAAATGTATTCTTAGTAGTATATATATCTTGTGTCAAAAGAGAAGAAAGCCTCTCTGCTCATTCAGTCATCAATGATGGCTTCGACTACTAGGAGCAGTTGGTGCTTCTTCGGCGTGCTGCAAAGTCAGTCTCACTCGGTGGCGTGTCCCTGCAAAAATGAGCATTGTAGCCAAGGAAGCACCAACAGCTCCTGGTCAATGCTATCACTGATGATTGAATGAGCAGGGTGGTTTCCTTCTCTTTTGATATGAGATACAGATACTACTAAGAATTAATTTGCCACTACGGAAGCACTTATTGGCTCCTCAGTATATTCGGATTCGGATTCAGATGAAAATGTCACATTTGTTTATAATGGTATTAATTGAATTAATATGAAAGTGTGTGATCCTTCCTGCCTGACATTTACTGAGAAACATTCTTAACAGGCTCTTCAACACTATGTTCATAGTCCTGAAGAAGACCCCACAGTGATGTTTTGCAATAACACTCGACATTTGGGGGGGTGGAAAAGTCAACACAAAGAATAGGAGCTCGACAATTGGGGGGGTGGAAAAGTCAACACAAAGAATAGGAGCTCCATTCCAAATCAGACATATCTACACCAAAGAATGAGGTCATATGTTTGAATATGTACAATTAGGTTATACGGACACCCTATCAAGTTTCAATTTTTTTGTGTGTTACTGCTGTCAGTTGTCCTACGGTCTTTGGATTGTGTTAGTTGTTATGTTATGTATCTGGCACTTATACATGTAAGTATTTTTCTATGTTGTGAAACAGTCTTGTGTTTTTAAATATTGATATATGTATTATCCTACATGATATATATCTTCACAATATGTCATTCACATTTTGCCCTCACAGCATCAGTCTCATCTGTCTTGTCATTTGTAATAAACTTAGTTTCAAAGTAATTGCTTCACTCTTGGCAGAACCACTTTTTTGTATACTGTGCACTTGGACAAAGCAATGAAAATGTGAATGATGAAGATATGAATGGGAGAGGTCCAGCAGCATGAGCCATTATGACTTCTGCACCTAAGTGGAGATGTGTCTGAAACAACTGAGGAGATGAAGAACCTCGAAGCTCTGAGTAACATAGAAGCCCAAAGACCAGTTCACCCTGCAGCGCTTGATGGAGTGTGGTAACATGTCCACTGGGAGCGGCACTGATGCCTCGAAGACTTGATGCCATCACTTTTCTTGCTGTCATTGTGTTTCAATGGCTCACTTTGCCACTGGATTCAAGCTAGCCTGGTTGATGACAGCTGATTATCCAGAAACAGGTCCCAGGATGCTTGCTTCCGGTCCAGGAAAGACATGGCTTGGCAGTTCGGGCTGGGCTGTTCCCACGAGGCACATGGTCAGACTGATTTGCATATGGCCATGTCTGAACTGGGGTGGCGGAGTGAGCTAAAGAATGATGATGGATTAAACCCAGATCAGTTGACTGGGGGTGAGTACTTGCAATGTTCAACACTTTTTCCATCATCCCCTTTGGTTTTGCTTTGTTCGCCCTAAGTTGGCATGGTATGCCCAGACGTGGGTCCCTTGCTCACTTTGCCACTGGATTCAATCTAGCCTGGCTGATGACGGCTGTTATTTAAGACCAGATTTCTATCAAACACAACAGAATGATCAGACCCCAATGGGACCTAGATCATATGACCAAACACAGTACAATCAGAGATATAAAAAAAGAGTAAGGATACAGAATTTTTCTGAAACTAACTCCTCTGATTCAGAACAGGATGGACATGTAGGAGAGGAAGGATTTGACTATAGCTACCAGACAAGTAATCAAAGGGGCCAATACTCAGGCAGATACAATAGAGGTTCCAGGCAGCCTTTTTTATCGAGAGGCAGGAGCAGGGGCAGATCTCGATACTCTGGCACGAACACAAATCAATACCCACAGCCGAACCCTCCACATCCTCAGCCCTATGTACAAACCAGGAAGCAACAATACTGGAGACAATAAAATCTGGCAATTCATCTACTATCCCTATTTTCAATTTATCCAAACATACGCTCTCATCTGAGGAAATTAAAGTTCTCAGCAAAGGTCTTTCCTTTGTTCCTAGTTCACTAGCAAATAGATACAAAATGACCCAAGACATTTTTTCATTTTTCCGGAAAGTAAGGTTAAGAAAATATTTTGATGGCTTGGAAAACAGAGAGGAAGAAGAAAATCTGTCTGGTTGAAAATCACCTTCAACTTTTACACCAACTTTGGATATGTTAGGCCCAGAAGTGGGTATTTTTGGTAAGAATGTCTTAAAAGAGCTAGAATTTTTTTTTAAATTCATCACGAAACGTCAAGCAAATTTGGAAGTGACAGAAAGGCAAGCCCTCAAATCACTACAAGAGAATGTTGATATAACAATCAAACCCTGCGATAAAGCAGGTGGGATAGTAGTTATGGATACAACCCATTACTCTAATAAGATTCACCAGATGCTAGGTATTGAAGAGCACTATAAAAAGATCATCAGGCGAGCTCTGACTACTTTAAAAGAACAAATTGAAGAAACGGTAAATAGAGCTTTCATTGAAGGCTATATCTGTCAAAAAGAGATGGACTTCTTAATAAAATCAAATTCAGTAATTCCAGCATTACATGGTGTCCCAAAGACACACAAAAATGCTGTTGACCCCCCACTAAGACCCATAGTGGCATCCATCAACTCTAGTACAGAGCCCCTCTCCAAATACCTAGACACTTTCCTATGCCCTCTTACTACCACCTATGAATCCTACATAAAAGATACTGGCCATATGATCGTAACTTTGGAACATACACCTTTCAATAATGTCACACAATTTCTAGTGACATGTGACATAGAATCATTATACACGAACATACCCCAGGACCGAGCTATGGATGTGGTGGCAGCGCTCCTGGCAAGGACACAGGGTCAAAGACCAGATGGCTTCATTTTAGAATGTCTAAAAGTCGTCCTCCAAAATAACTTCTTTGAATTTAAACAAGATCTTTACCAACAGATCAAGGGAGTCAGTATGGGGTCCTCTCGTGCCCCCAGTATTGCAAATATCTATATGGGGGAGTTTGAAATAAAGAACATCTTCAATGAACTTGCCCCTTTTTACGAAAATGTAACAAGGTGGCATAGATTCATAGACTACGTCTTTTTTATTTGGACAGGGACAGAAGAAATGCTTAAGGAGTTTATAGAATGGTTAAATCTAGAACACCAGAATTTAAAGTTTACTTGTAACTTCTCGTCTAAGAAAGTAGAATTCCTAGACATTTGGATCCAAGACACTGAGGGAGAACTAACAGTCAGCCTATACAGAAAGCCCACGGCGAAAAACACCATCCTAGAGCATGGCAGCTACCACCCAGCATGCCAAAAAGATTCTATCCCCTTTGGGGAGTTCTTAAGAATCAAAAGGAACTGTACTAGTATGAAGGATTTTATGGTTCATGCAACCAAACTATCTGACCGGTTGTTGTTACGAGGATACCCCAAAAGATTGGTTCGCCAGTCTATGAAAAGAGCCAAATATTATATTAGAGATGTTTTACTCAACCCAACCGCCAAAACCACTAGTCAAAAGCTGGTCTGTGTCTCGAACCACTCAACCCTGAATAACAAGATCAGACAAGTACTAAACAAAAATTGGAGGATTCTTAATACTAATGAGCACACTGAAGAATTAAGTAGACCTATAGTAGCTTTTAGGCGGAATCCAAACCTCAGAGACAAATTAGTCCATAGTGAGTGGAAATATCATGAGACAACTCGTCAGTTAACCATAGATGGGAAACGACTCCCCAGAGGCAACCCCAAATGTGGCACATGCCATGCGTGTGACCAAGTCATTTTAGGAGATACATGGACATATGGCAAAAAATCTGGCCAATTAAAAGAGATGATGAACTGCAAAACCTCCAACATAGTCTACCTTATAATGTGCCCCTGCAACATTGGCTATGTGGGGGAAACAGCAAGAGAACTGCGAACCAGACTTTCCGATCACAAATCGGCAGTGAGAACAGGAAAGGTGAATGCCCCTATGGTATCACATTATATTCAATATGGCCACACAGAAAAAGACATGCGATGGTTCATTTTAGAACGTATTCATGCCATCCCAGGTAGAGATATAACCAGACTAAGGAAACAACGCGAAACCTTCTGGATCTATAATCTTGATACTGTACGACATGGCCACAATGAAGAAATGTCTTGGATAGTGACTGCTTAGTGGTATATAAAAGTATTGGGACACATGAGATAATCATAACAACACTTTATGTTTCCAATTATTTACCTGTCCAAAGAAATCTCTATGACACCTACTATGTTTCATTTATCCTTGTAAATGACTATTCGAGCAGAGTCTAAATTTATGTTCAACTGATTTGAAAACTCACTATATAGTATCATACTCTTTCCTCGAATGTGCCCGTTAAACTCTTTTTGAGGATTGTTATCCTCGCCTTTTTTGGAAGCCATCTTGAATTTCAGCTAACCAACCACCATGAGATAGTCCTACCTTCATATCTATTAGTATCTCTTATGAGACTGCCCTCAGTAGTCCTACCACTATGTCGCGGTAATGTTCAAACCGGGAACACTAATTACCATCATGTGGATCGTAGCGTGTCACAGACGTTAGATCTTTAAATACAGCTCACCCGGCGCCGCTAGAGCTGTGGCGGTGAGCAAACCGGACGACTCCCCTTAGACGTACCGCTACATGCAAAATCAGGTAAGGCAACCGAATGGATGGTCAGTTCAGTCAGCTATACGAGGGCCAACCTGTTTCCCCATACAGAAACAAGCGGGACGGGTGCCTGTTTTTAATAAACATGCTAGCTAGTATCTACGCGATAAGTTTGGAATAAGTTATTGTTACCGTCTCACTTCCTGTCAACTTGTCAGGGGGTCTCATTTGCTGTTAACTTGTGCTTATGTTTTTTAAACTCCCGGTTTTAGAAGTCATGCTTGTATCTTTTTGAACTGCCGGTCTTAGTATATTTTTGAACACCCCAGTTACTAGATCTTACCGGGATATGACAGGTTCTCTGAACATGACATATAGTCTTAACATAGTCTTTACATTGACCATCACGCACTAAGCAGAGACGCCCAAATAGATGTATGGCATACCCTCTGACACCTATAAATTGTGACAGAGTGCTAGATAGATATATGCGATCTGTCTCACAAGTGATCCTAACTCTAGGAATATTAGATTTAAGATACAAATCCACAAGCTTAAGTAATATTCCAATGATTTCAATAATATCAATTTATGACCACACACAGCAAAAATTTGGGTTTATCTTTATAGATCGCGATGCGAGACACAGATCCCTGCACGCAATGAAACAAGACGAGATACTGTTTTTTGCAATATCCTAACTTGGTCAAAATTTACTCATCTTCAGATCGTGAATCACAATCAGGTAATGCCATATTTTCGAATTACCATTACTCAATAGGAATGTAGCCTCCTAATACATATGTTAAAACATATACAAACTGTCGTGGGTCATCTTCACCAGTTTGATACAAACGAAGCAATTACGAAACACGAAATATAGAAAAGGAATAGGTACTTCCATCACAGCATGAGTATCCGCTCCGTGTAGGACCTGCTTATAAAACAGGTAAACAACCCTGCATGCCCAATACTTCAACACTGCTGTGAGTAAAGACATTCTCTTACTTTTGTCATTGTTTTTTCACTATAGAACTTTATGATTATCATGAGTCTAAGCCTGTCAGTACGCAAACAAGTTATGGATCGATCTCTCCCTGAAGTAAATTAGAGGTACTTTTTCAATACTAGGTTATTACCAACTTAACCTTTGGTGACAGGACCAGCAAACTTAATTTTGAATGTTACACACACGGTGAGGGGGTGATGTTTCTAACTACTATGCCTCCAACTTCATCGCTCTGGATGAGAACCTGATTTCAAAGCCTTATCTCATCAATTTTCTTTCCTTATATATACTCTTGACACTCTAGAAAACACTGGGCGTTTCTAATTCAGCCACTGGTTATCTGAAAATGGTCCGTGTACAGGTCTTGAGCCTGTATACAACACTATAGCATGCAAATAATTTAAATTTAAAAAAAGTATGAATTGCCTATTGGATGCATTAAAAGGACAGTAACTAACTCTGAAAATAATATGTTCTTATTTCAGAGATTTAAGAACCCCCTGTTTTTAGCACAGATTATATATATTTGTTTGTTGTTTAGTGTTTTTTCTTTTGGCCCTGAAGAAGGTGAACCAATTATTACTAATCACTGAAACGTACGTAGGCCGTACGCACCTGAGACCCCTACACAGACAGTCACTACATATATAAAAAGGGAAAAGAAGAAGAGTCTCGCAGAGAATGGAGAATGTACAAACTAAAAAAGTGAAAAAAATTTAAGCATTCGACTTTGTTAAATCTATAGGGGATCCTCAGCTGTATTTTTGTATGTCTATTGATTTATGTTTCACATGTCAGTTTAGTTTGTTATAGGCTGGGTAGTGAGTGAAGTAGTATGTATGATGGAATGAATGGTATGAATTTATGGTGATTTTATGGGGTTCTTCACTTTGAAAAGTTCCCTGTTAAACTATGTATCACATAGATTGGTCTATATAAAGTGTTGATAAAATCCTTTTATACAAATAAATGAATATGTATTAAATATGAGAAAAACGGAAGAAATGAAAAAATAATAAAAAATAAAAATAACATGTTTAAATAAATTAAAAGTCCTTTTCGTATATATTGCATCCTCTGTGAAACATGTTGTGATTTAATCACTGGATAAAATCATATAGGTCTGACTAGAGGTACTTTAGCGTTTTGATGACGGCTGATTAGCCAGAAACCGGTCAGGATGCTTGTTTCCGGTCCAGGGAAGACATGGCTTGGCAGTTCGGGCTGGACTGTTCCCATGAGGCACAGGGTCAGACTGATTTGCATATAGCCATGTCTGAACTGGGGTGGTGGAGTGAGCTAAAGAATAATGATGGATTAAACCCAGATCAGTTGACTGGGGGTGAGTGCTTGCAGTGTTCAACACTCCATCCATCATCCCCTTTGGTTTTGCTTTGTTCGCCCTAAGTTGGCAGGGTATGCCCAGACGTGGGTCCCTTGCTCACTTTGCCACTGGATTCAATCTAGCCTGACTGATGACGGCTGATTAGCCAAAAAACGGACTGGATGCTTGTTTCCAGTCCAGGGAAGACATGGCTTGGCAGATCGGGCTGGACTGTTCCCATGAAGCACAGGGTCAGACTGATTTGCATATGGACATGCCTGAACTGGTGTGGCGGAGTGAGCTAAAGAATGATGATGGATTAAACCCAGATCAGTTGACTCGGGGTGAGTGCTTGCAATTTTCAACACTCCGTCCATCATCCCCTTTGGTTTTGCTTTGTGTTTCAACTAACCATGTCTGCTCCTCTGTGCCCTGCCGGTGCCTCTCAAGTCTCTTTTTTTTATCAGAGTGCCTTAGGGCTTGACATCTCTATGTCTCTGTCCATGTCTCTTTTCACTGTCATATGTATGTCTCCATTTAATTTCTGTGGCCCTTCATCATCCACGTGCTCCCTTACTGTATCGGTTACCTCTTTCAAGTCAGTGCAGCATTTACCACTAATGTCTGCTCCTCTGTGCAGTGCCGGTGCCTCTCAAGTCTCTTTTTTATCTGAGTGCCTTAGTGCTTGACATCTCTATGTCTCTGTCCATGTCTCTTTTCGCTGTGTGATATTTATGTCTCCATTTCATCTCTGTGGCCCTTCATCATCCATGTGCTCCCTTACTGTGTCAGTTACCTCTTTCAAGTCAGGGCAGCATTTACCACCAATGTGTATCACTCTAGCAACTTGCACCACCTGAGCCATTCCCCCTAATTGTGAAGCCCATGTACTGCACCTCGTTAGCAGAAACAAAAACGATAGAGCCTCCACATGATTTCTAGACCTGGGCCTATCAACGGCTAAACAATTGATCACCAAGCGATGGAAGTCCCCTGTGTCGCCTTGATGGAGCAAGGATTCGCATATTACGCGACTTGCTTGGACTCATGAACCTCGAATAACAATAACAGAATAACCCAACATGTTCCGTCTTACTAATTTCCCCGTTATTTTGATATTTGGGGTGTCCTAGAGATGCTTGCCTATGTGTTTACTAAAACTTAATAACGCTTGTAACTAAAAATGGCCGCTGCTTGGCGGTATTTCTTCTGCGCATGCGTTAGTCACACTCACGTGACGTGACGTACTTGCAGTTCTGGTGGGAATCTTTGCGCTTGCGCACCAGCATTAAGATGGCCGCTTTGTATCCTCACATGGTGAAGCTTGCGCTGCTGCTTTTGTGTTATTGTTTATTTGCACTAAAACATAATGCCATAGTATATATAAAGTAAGGGGTATAGAGTAGCTATTCACGGTATACAGTGTATTCATTTGTTTTATATTTCTAATTTGTTTTCGCTTACTTTTTATGTATCGAAACTCTTGGGCCTGGGAGGGAAGCAAACCCCATCTTAGAAGTCCCTACTGCGCATGTCACCCTGGCAGAGGGAAGAAAACCTTGTAACAGTGGAACCCAGCCAGCTGGCAGCCACAGCCAAGATGCTCCTGAGAAAGTGACCTACGACCCAGCAGAAAGAAGCTGAGCTGTACTGCAAAAGCTACAAATGTATAAATTTCATTGTATTCTGTAGAACATCTCATGGGAACCCCAAATTCAAATAGGCGGTTCCAGAATATGTAAATGAAGTCTTGTAAAGGTGAAATGTGGTTGGTGTGTTGACCTATCCTACTTGTGGACCAATCGAAATTGGGGATTCTTACACTTGCAACATTTGGGGGGTGGTACACTGACCCGAAAACAGTATAACTAGCCTAGGTTTAGCTAGAGAAATTGTCCGACTTGTCCGAATAGCTGACCTGTCACTGACCCAACGCACTCAATAGGTGACTGATACAGAGGGCTGCGGAGCACTCTGTCCGTAATTTCCATAGACTCATGGGGTTTTGCTGAGAGACCTTAAGTGCTGGCGGAGCACTTTGCTGGGGAATTCGAAAACCCAATCGGGGTTCTGACTGATAGTTGCAGGGAGGGTGGAGCGCAGCCGTTTCTTCCAAACTGCGGGTGCTGGTCGTACCTTGGTGGTCCTGTCCTGATCCTAATCTGGGTTTCCTGTCCTGTCCTGGGGTGTCCAGTCTGCACTTGCTGTCCCACTGATGACTGTCCTTCCTTGGGGTTTCTCCCGTCCTTAACTGACCCGTGGCCAGGGTTGGTCTTCACACCATACTAGGTAAATATAGTGCTGAAACTCTATTCTGCACCTTCTATCTTTCTGTCTTTTGCTTTAATAAAGACAAACCTTTGCATATATTGATTTTTCCATGCTTTTCGCAACTATTGAATGAAAAGGTCATACATGATTGCTGTTTCCTAGCTTGTTCCTATGTTTCCCTTCCCTTAAGTAAATTCTTGATACGGTGCATGAAATATAGATGTGTTTTTACTTTTGGTTCCCTTAACTGACTATATGATGGTTCTAAAATTCTAGCGTGTTCCACTTTTTACCTTCCCATAGTTTATGGTACTTTCAAGTCTTCGTGACATAATTCAGAGTTCTTTTTCATTCCCATATATTAGAGGTATTTTTCTATATCGACTTTCTAGAATTGTCCTTAACATTTCACGCCTTGAATTCACTTATGGTTATATTCTGAAATTTCTGACTAGCATGTTCCCTGTTCTTACCTCCCTTTAGATTTCATAAATGGTTAGCTTGATTTATTTCTTATATGGATATGTGCTCTTTGTAATTCTGGTTATCGATTGCTTAATAGTTGTGAACCTCATGCTTTCCGAATCTGAAATCTAGATAAACTCTTTAAAACTTCCCCGGAGTCTGTGGTCTTTATGAAACACAGAAGAATATAAAGTTGGTATTTGGTTGTCTGCCTTTCTGTTACCGCTAGCTCCCTGATCCGTCGTGATCATAGGTACCCGTAACGGTGGATTGGTAAGTCGGGTACAATAGAAATATATAGGAAGGAACAGGGATACTGGTAGTAGAGTATAAGGTCACCTGATTAATGTATATGGTAAATTGAAGTTTATGGGCCCGATACGTATGTGGTAAAATTGTTGGTTGGGTGACCTGCGCGCTCTATCAGTATTTTTCTGGTAGCCAGAGGATGGTTATAGGGACTAGTTAAAGTAAGGTAGGACTAGTTAAGATAGCTAGGTAGGTCGGATGCTGCTAAATAGAGATTTTTGCTGCTAAACTGTGAACATTTTTATTGCTGCCGAATTGATAGATCACGTGAAATGTTTTGCTTTGAAAAATTATGAAATGTTTTAAATTGTTTTTCTTGTTGTTATATTGATAAATGTACTAATATTACTCATTAGTTATTGTTATATGTTTGTCTGGAATCCCCGGGGAATTGAATAGCGGGTGGTGAGGAGAATCCACGCCATGGTGAGGTCATTGGCTTGAGAAAAATTGGTGCAGGTTAGGCAGAACTGGAAGCACTAATTAGGGTTTTCTGAATGTAAGTTTGAATAAATGATAGCAAAGAGTTCGCTGGCAAAACTTCTATTGTGATATAACCTAGAAAGGGTCACACGGGAGGAGTATCAGGTTCGTCTGAGCTTGGGTGATAGCAAAAGGGTTCGCTAGTGAAACTTTAGACTTAGTATATATCCCGAAAAGAAGTGGATGAGTCAAAGAAGTAGCAGGTTCCCTAATGCTTGAATGAAGGGTAGGCAGAAGAGATCTATCCGTAGTGTATGAAAAGTAGACAGAAGAGGTTTACTTGCAGTAAAACGTATCTTTCCTTTCTAGACACTCGAGTACAGTGGCGAATGTGTTTTCGTTGTTAATTAACTAAAGCACTTGCACTTTAAGTGAGAAATTAAGTTTCCGTTACCTTGTGAGGGAGGGAGTCAGTTGCAGAGCTGCTCTGATATCACTCTGTGCCGCGCTGGTATTGGTCGAGACAGCGGGTGTGTAGCGGAGCTGGAATTGTAAAGGAGGGGTGAGTGCCGAAGCGTGAGAACCTGTCTCGCGAAAAGGCCGCACACCCATTGGTCGAGGTTATTTGAAATCGTGCATTTTATTGGTTGCACGAAAATAAAAGACGCATTTGGATTGGGAGTGATTTTGTAAACAAAGTCACTCGTAGGAAATTGTATGTGGCATACGTATAGACCGGAGACTAGACCTGATGCCAGACATTTAGGGTTTGGAAAGGATCATTGGAAAGGGCATAACACCAGCATTATGTACGGAAATAAGAGAAAATTAACCCTTGTAAACAAAGTGAAGAATTATTTCAAAAAAGACAAACCTATCAAAACTAGAGAAGGTGTTGTTATTCCGCCACCTACTACTCCCGCATCTTTCATGATGTTTGATAAAGGGTACCACTCGTGTGTATGGTTGGAAAATTGGGCGGAGTACACCAAGGATGATGGAAGTTTTGCTTTTCCATTGGAAGGTACATTTAATGGCAGGATTCTTTTCAATTTGAGAACCCGAATGAATGACTTACATCCCAGACCTAGATTGACCCAGTACGAAGCTTTAGAGGAATGGGAGATAGAGGCTCTTGAGAGAGATAAGCCCCGAATGGACAAAGGGTTAACCAAATGGTATCCAAAATTGAAGCAAGAAACCAGAGAGAAAAAGATGAAACAATGGAGACAGAACATGATAGTAGAAGGACTGTATCCTATGATGGCACTAGGAGAACATATGGGAGAGAAAAGGACAGAGAAAACCAAACATTTAGTGACCAGTGGGGATTCAGATGATGATTATTTGGAGGAAATATTAATGAAGAATCCACCTCCTTATAATGAAGGTTTGAGACCCATAGGTGCCAGAGATACTTGTCCAAGACCACCCTTTAGTGAAGAATCAAGATATTCAGGCGAAAGAGACTTCTGTCCAAGACCTCCTTATGAGGAAGAACCGAGACCCGTAAACACAGGAAACTTGTTCCCGAAACCTAATTATGGTGAAGGACCGAGTATGACGCATCCCACTGCCCCGAGTTATGCCCCAACTTTGACTCCACAAGTATTGCATGAGAATTCCCTGGAAAGGATATTGCAGGAAAAGGAGCGAGAGGCTCTAGCCAAACAAAGAACCGAAATAATTCAGAAATTCTCACAGCTAAATACAAGCCCTGAAGCTTTGACAATCCCAGTAACTATTGGACCAGTTGTTCCGTTGTATGGGAATAACCAGAGGAGTCCAAAGACTCCGACCATTACCCCAACTGTAGTGCAGCCGAGAAAAGAGCCCTTAATTGTAGACGATCAGGCAAGTGAATGTGAGTCTGAGGTTTCTATAATGGACTTGCCGATCAGGGAACCAGGAAGGGGTTCGCAGAGAAGGCACACTCCTTTCTCTTCCGGAGAAATTCAAATGGAATCAACTTCAGGTACTAAAAGTGTCACACTAGTGACTCCTGAAGAGATTGAGAGATGGAGTCGAGAGTTAGAGAAACAAAATCCCCAGTCAAAACCATTAGCTATTTACAAATTGAGAATAGAATTAGAAGAACTGATGGCTGGTAATGTGGGGTTAGACAATCTAAATACCTATTCTGAAGAAGAGCTGCTGTTTATCTCTAGAAGTATTACTCGTAATACCAGAGTGTTTCATGAGAAGTTAATGGACACCGCAGCTAGTATGGGAATAGATATTGGGAAATCAAAGCCATTACAGAAACCCTACAGAGCAGAGTTCTCAGACAAAGATCTAGAAAATATGAATGTGTCAGGAAAGAAGGTCCAGATCAAGGAATTGTTGAACGTGTTGCAAAAATGGGGAGACTTAGAAAAGTGGAAAGCCAGGTGGGCAAAGAAAAAGGAGGAGGTTAGATCAAAACAGATGACTTCTGAGTATGTTTTAAAAGAAGCTGACAAGCCAGAACAGTTATATCCTATGCGAGAAGTGCCAGGTGGAAAGTAAGTGCACGTTCCATGGTCCAGACAGGATATTGCGTCCTTTACCAATGACTTCCCAAAATTACGAGAAAAGCCTGTAGATTGGTACAGACAGGTAGAAAGGTTTGTAAAGGTACAGAAATGCCTGTGGAAAGATCTGGATGGGTTTTTCGATATAGTAGTTCCTGTAGACTTGTGGACAGAATGTAAAATTGCCATTGGTTGGCCTAGCGAGGAATACCCGAGGAACCCTACTACAGGAGCTCCTTCCGATGAGGTAATGAAAAAATACAATCAGGTAATGTTACACCTGAAGGGAAAGGTGCCTGCAAAGGAAACTGATTGGACCAAAATAGATAGAACTACCCAGGAACGAGATGAGACTGTGCATTCTTTTTATGAAAGACTGTTACAGGTGTTCAAAACATACAGCGGTATAGATAACATTGAGATGAAGGATATGACGCACTTGATTTATAGGTTTGTAAACGGTTTAAGACCTGAAATAGGTCAATGGATAAAAGACAATAAAATTGGTTGGCAGTCAAAGAAGATTGATGAGGTCTTACGGTACGCAAAGTACTGTGAGGATGAAATGGCTGACAAGCGAAAGGCTTTAAAAGAAAAGGTCATGTGGGCACAAGTAAAATTAGCAGAACAGCAAGAAAAGCAATTGAGTAAAATGAACAATAATTCCCAAAATCAAGGTTCTGGGGGTGGAGGGAAACCCAAAGTAAAAATGAGCAGAGAGGAAGCCAAAAAGATGTTCCCCTGTCACGGGTGCGGACAGATAGGGCACTGGAGAGACGAGTGTCCATACGCACAGAATAATAACCCCCAAACCACTGATTTAAATCCACAGACACAGAATGAAAAACCAAGAAAGACCCAGCAACAGGTAAAACCGAGTCAGTTGCCTCATGCACCTAGACCGAATTTTAAGGGAAAGACACAGCAAGGTGTAGACATAGAAATTTGGGGAGGAAAAGAGGATAGAAATGCAGCAACTTCTCAGTTTTTGTTGAACGACACCTTCCTTTGTGATGAACAATATTGACGGGGCCTGAGGGGGGAGGACGAGGAGTGCGTACTTGGCGCCTCCTTGCCGGTAGACCAGTCAGGGCCATACATTGAAGGAAAGGTTGAAGGCAATGATGTCACCTTTCTGTTGGACACTGGTGCTACCCGTTCTACTGTAAGAACAGCAGACGTTCCAAACCTACCCCTCTCGGGAGAAGCAATCCAAGTGGTGGGTGTATCTAATCAATTGATTAGTACCCCAGTTACTGAGCCCATGGAGATTACAATAGGGAACTTCAAAGAAATGCATAGATTTGTAGTTTGTGATTCCAGTCCAGTAAACTTACTGGGACGTGATCTGTTGTGTAAAATGAAATGTACTCTCTTTTGCACACCAAAAGGCGTCGAAATTCAAACCCCAGACGAAGATGGAATATACAAATTAATGTTAATCAGACCTGACTCAGAAATTAAACGACTGACTATACAAGACTTACCTGAGGAACTCCAACAGACAGTGAAACCAGAAGTATGGGACTTTACTGGAAAAGATGTAGGATTAATGGCAAATGTTGACCCAATTAAAATAGCCATAAAGGAAGATGCAGTTTACCCAAATACTAAACCCTACAAAATGAGTGCAGAAGTGAAAGCAGGAGTTGCCATTGAAATAAAAAGATTGCTAGAAGCCAACATCATACAAGAAGTGATGGGTAGTCCATGTAACTCACCCATAATTGGAATCAAGAAACCTAGTGGAAAGTACAGGGTAGTACAGGACCTAAGAAAGGTAAACAAAATTGTTGTTCCTTGCTGTCCTATTGTTCCAAACCCAGCAGTGATCCTGTATCAAATTCCCTGGAATGCTGAGTGGTTTACCGTTATTGACCTGTGTCATGCATTCTCCTCGATCCCATTGCATCCAGACAGCAAATTTCTCTTCTCATTTGAATTCGACAGTCACGTGTTCATCTGGAATCGCGTCCCTCAGGGGTACACAGAAAGCCCCTCAATCTTTAATCAGATTCTGAAAAAGTGCCTTGAATCCTTAGTCTTACCTGGGAACTCAGTTTTGGTGCAATATATAGACGACCTCTTGGTGGCGTCTAAAAGTCAGAAAGACTGTGTGACTGACACCATTGCCTTACTGAACCATTTAGGTGAAGGAGGACACAAAGTATCACCTGACAAATTACAGTTCTGTACCAATTCAGTAAAATATCTGGGGCACCAGATAGAAAAAGGAGTCAGGAAAGTTACTTCAGAAAGCATCAGAATAATTCGAAACCTGCAATTACCCAATACTCAGAAAGAGATCAGAATGTTCCTTGGAGTCGTAGGTTACTGCAGGCAATGGATTGTGGGATTTGCAGTCATAGTAAAGCCATTAATAAAAATGACAAAGAAAGGAGCAAAAGACCCAGTGGAATGGGATGAGGAAAGTTTGACCGCATTTACGAAATTACGAGAATGTTTGTGTACAGCCCCTGCTTTAGGAATACCTGATTATTCGAAAGAATTTGCACTGTTTTGTGATACCTAAGATAATTGTGCACTATCAGTCCTAACTCAAGCGCATGGTTTGACTAGACGTCCAGTAGCATACTTCTCTGCTACCTTGGATCCAGTGGCTGCTGGATTACCTGGATGTCCGAAAGCTGTAGCTGCAACTTGCATGAGTCTTAAACAGAGTGAATCCATTGTTATGGGACATCCTGTAACTGTGTATGTTCCACATGCAGTTGTAATCTTGCTGACACGAATCAAAACCCAGTACCTCACACCTAGTCGGCTGACTAAATATGAGAGGATTCTTGTAGGTGCTGCAAATGTGGTCATCACTCGGTGTAACATATTGAATCCAGCAACCCTATTACCAGACTAACTAATTGCAGAAGTGAAGGGAGAGGTCGAGCATGACTGCATTGACCTGACTGAGTTTAGTACCAAACCTCGCCCAGATATCAAAGAAACGCCTCTACCTATAGAAGATTACGAGCTGTTTGTGGATGGCTCATGTTTGAGACATGAGAATGGAGGCCTAAGTGCTGCATATGCTGTAGTCACAGTATCTCGCGCTATAGAAGCATCCTATCTATTTGGAGTAAAGTCTGCACAAGTAGCCGAATTTGTTGCATTGGCAAGAGCCTGGAAAGCTGGGAAAAACAAAAGAGTAGCCATATACACTGACAGTCAGTATGGTTATGGAGTTGTGCATGACTTCGGCCAATTGTGGCTGCAAAGGGAGTTTCTGACTTCTTCAGGTACTCCTATCAGAAATGGAAAAGTGGTAAGGAATTACTGGAAGCAATCCAGTTACCAAAAGAATTGGCAGTGGTCAAGTGTGCTGCTCACAAATCTGGCAATGACAATGTGACAGTAGGTAATAAATATGCTGACCAACTAGCCCAACATTGTGCAAGACATCAAATGTCAGTCAATATCAAATTGGGGGGACATGGAAACAGCTGCCAACTTATGGTGTTTGAGGATGTGCCATCATGGGAGGAATTGAGAGAGTTACAAAATGCAGCAGGACCGAAGGAAAAGGGAAAGTGGAGAAAGCTTGGTTGTCAACAGAGAAGCGAGGATGGTGTTATAGTTTGCCCTGATGGTATGCCTGTGTTGCCTAACAGTTTGCTTGCTCCTATGGCCAGGTTAATACATGGAAATGCACACATTGGTAGGGATGCCATGGTTCGTGTTTTCCAGCAGACATGGTTCAACTTGAAATTCAGAAAGGTAGCGGAGTCACTCTGCCAGAGGTGCTTGACATGTCAGCAATACAATGCTGGGAAGAAAACAGTAGTTGCCATAGGCAAAATTGGAAAGGCAGGAGGTGCTTTTACAAGATTACAAATTGACTTCATTCAGTTGCCCCTTTGTAAAGGAATGAGATATGTCCTTGTCATTGTTTGCCTATTTTCAAAATGGGTAGAGGCTTACCCGGCCAAGAAGAATGATGCCATCACTGTAGCCAAGTTGTTACTGCGAGAACTAATACCTAGGTACGGGGTTCCGGTCACAATTGAATCAGACAGAGGTGGGCATTTTCTGAATGAAATAATTGGTCAGATCTGTGAAGCATTCAAAATTACACAAAAACTGCACTGTGCATATCGTCCAGAGGCTTCTGGAGTAGTGGAACAACTGAATGGCACTATCAAGTCAAGATTAGGGAAGATGTGTGAATCTACTGGCATGAATTGGATAGAGGCTTTACCTCTTGTCCTGATGGGAATCCGAAGTATTCCAGACAGAAATACAGGCTTGAGTCCTCATGAGATCCTGATGGGAAGAGTAATGCGACAAGCCTGGATACCAGGACACAAACTGATAAGCATTTCTGATGATTTGGTACTTGAGTACTGCAAGCAACTGGGTGACCAAGTGCGTTCTATCTCTCACCTGATTGGGGAAGACGCCGTCGCCAGTCCAGCAACTCCAGTCCATAAATTGAAACCAGGTGATTGGGTGGTACTCAAGAAACACACTCGTTCAAGTTGCCTTGCACCGAAGTGGGGAAAACCAAGACAAGTGATTCTGGTGACCACAACAGCGGTGAAGTGTGCCGGTGTGCCGAAGTGGATCCATGCCAGCCACACCAAGAAGGTGACCGAAGACGAGAAAACTGACGCTGAAGGTTGTCCAGCTGAGGGGTCGCCAGACATTGGTCCTGAAGTAGCTGATGACGAACAACCGAGCACCAGTCAAGATGATTGGATACCCATAATCGACCTGACTGATGATCCAATAAGAACCAGAAGCCAGACATACGCAGACAGAGAGTGGAATAGTGAGGAGGAGGCAGGAATAGTAGGAGACGATCAGATTATCGAAATCCATGTCAGATCTGATGAAGAAGAGGGTCAGATAGGGACAGAGCAGGTGATCGACACACCTCCAAGAACTCCTGAAATTGAAAAGGGACAGACAGAAATTAGGGCGAAAGTTCAAGCGGAAGAAAATCAAAGGTTCGAATTGCTTGAACAGGATTAGATAGAAATAGACAAATGTGTTCAGGACACAGAAATTGAAACACCCAAAAGTCAAATCCAGTATATACCTGAACAAGGCCAGATTAGCAACCAGGCAGAAGACAATGAAATAAGACCTGGGACTAGCCAGACAGAAAGGGAAAAAGAAGAAGCAGAAGTGCCACAATCAAACGAAAATAAAAGAGCATTAGAAGAAAGCCAAACCACAGTGCCAGTTAAAAGACTCAAGAAAAAGAATAAAGAACCAAGGTACATTAAAAGACTGAGACTAAGATTGAAAACAGTTGAAGAAAAACTTGAGCAAAGAAAGCAAAGTTCCAGTAAAACAGAGCAAACTGGAGAGAACTCCAAACGAAGAAGTGATCGAATAAAAAGACAGAACGAAAAATATCAGGATCCTGAATGGACTTACTTGGTGTTGGAGGAATTTGAGGAACTTGAGATAACAGACGAAAGTGACGAAGAAGTGACGGTTGAGCAGTCTGCCGAAGAAGAAGAACCAACCTGAAATTGCTCAGTGTAAGCTACCTGTGCAAAGTAACAAAGAGGGGTTGGAAAGCTTCTTTTAAGCAAAAATGTCTGATTCAAATGTGAGTGGAAGACCTAGACACAATTGTTGTAAAACATGCTGTAAAGTATGTGTATGTAGTGTAGCTTTAGTATTAATACTATGAATAGGACTAACAATTACTATTCCTTATATGATGAGTAAAGAGACTAATATCGACTCTACAAAGACTGTGACAAAAGACACTGAAGAACTGACAACACAAAGTGTAGAAAGACATGATAGAGCACTTAGCGTTAAACAAACTAAAAAGGACTTAGATGCATCAGATGAGGAAGGACTACATTATCACGGAATCAAAAACAAGACTCATTTAAATGTATTCGCTAACCTTTTAGTGCATTACGTAGAAACTATGGAAATAGAAGACTGTTATGTTTGCATGAAGCTACCTACTTCTGTAGCTGAGAGAGTGACATACCATCACTTGCCACTAACATATGGAATTTCTTGTAGCATTTTAGCTAGCTTATTTTACAAAAGAGGACCGTTACAGTACTATTACTCTAACTCAGACGTGATATTTTCTGAACTTCCTATACGTGGAAATCTGAACCCTGTACATACCAAAAGTGTTGTAACACGTTATATGGGAGAATACTTTCTGACTATAGGTACCATAGATTTAGGTGAAGCACACAGAGATAACTTGACCTGTTCATTACATGAACAAGAGAAAATGTTTTTAAACATGGCAGAGAAAAGAAGAGAAAGTTTCCCCAGAAAGGCAAATGATAAAAGGCAGAAAACTCCTAAGTGGGCTGAGAACATGGGAAGCACCTCAAATGGTGGGGCTAATCCTGCTTTGTTGCTGGATTTCGAGAGAAAAGGGAAACTTTGTCTTCACCGAGAAAAGACTAGTTATTATAATAACATTTTCATTGGTTCCAGTCAATGTGAACATAATTACAAGGTAATTGGAGGTTGGGGTTTTAAAAATGGGTCAGAACCTGTGTTCCCGGAATTTATTATATATGTGGAAACAAGGCTTATTTTAAATTGCCGGATCACTGGTATAGAAGCTGCTATTTTGGCATTGTCTTCCCGAAAATATACCATGTGAAAGAAATTGCTGGAAGCACTGAAAACACTAATGGCTTAGTGCGTAGTAGAAGAGAAAGCGTAGGTGAAATAGTAGGTAATATATTTAGTGCATTGATACCTGCAGTGGGAGTGGTTCTGAACACACACAGAATTTGCAAATTGTCAACGGTAGTGGATCGGTTATCTACCGACACTGCTAGTGGATTTCTGATGATCAATACCGAAATGGTTGCGATCAGATCTATGGTTTTGCAAAACAGACTTGCTCTTGATACCTTATTAGCAAAAGAGGGCGGAGTCTGCCGAATGTTGAAAGCGCAACATTGTTGCACTTACATACCAGACAAAAGTGTGGAACTCAAAAGGTATGTAAGGAACATTACAAATTTGGAAAAGGAACTCAAACCACTGGAGGTTGATAGTGCCTGGAAGAGACTTACTGATGGTCTCTCCGCTGTAGGTCATTGGTTCTCTAACTTAGGTAAAGGTTTTTTGTTTAAGGTACTGATGCCAATTGCAGTAATAGGGTTTATCATATTCCTTATATTTGTCTGTTGCAAATGTCGCAAACACCAAAAGAAATACACTGTTAATAAGAGAGGTGTGAAACGGAATGTGAATGAACTTGAATTAGAGGAACTGAATAATCAGATTTATAAAAGGGTGAAAAATTCTCACCCTAACAAAGAAACTAAAGAAAAGCTAAATAGAATGTTGGAAGAAATAGAATTGGGCAATGTGTGAAAGTTGGCATCTGATTCTATTGGTTTTGTAATTCTAGTAAATATCATCAAAGAGGGGATTGATGGAGCAAGGATTCGCATATTACGCGACTTGCTTGGACTCATGAACCTCGAATAACAATAACAGAATAACCCAACATGATTCGTCTTACTAATTTCCCCGTTATTTTGATATTTGGGGTGTCCTAGAGATGCTTGCCTATGTGTTTACTAAAACTTAATAACGCTTGTAACTAAAAATGGCCGCTGCTTGGCGGTATTTCTTCTGCGCATGCGTTAGTCACACTCACGTGACGTGACGTACTTGCAGTTCTGGTGGGAATCTTTGCGCTTGCGCACCAGCATTAAGATGGCCGCTTTGTATCCTCACATGGTGAAGCTTGCGCTGCTGCTTTTGTGTTATTGTTTATTTGCACTAAAACATAATGCCATAGTATATATAAAGTAAGGGGTATAGAGTAGCTATTCACGGTATACAGTGTATTCATTTGTTTTATATTTCTAATTTGTTTTCGCTTACTTTTTATGTATCGAAACTCTTGGGCCTGGGAGGGAAGCAAACCCCATCTTAGAAGTCCCTACTGCGCATGTCACCCTGGCAGAGGGAAGAAAACCTTGTAACAGTGGAACCCAGCCAGCTGGCAGCCACAGCCAAGATGCTCCTGAGAAGGTGACCTACGACCCAGCAGAAAGAAGCTGAACTGTACTGCAAAAGCTACAAATGTATAAATTTCATTGTATTCTGTAGAACATCTCATGGGAACCCCAAATTCAAATAGGCGGTTCCAGAATATGTAAATGAAATCTTGTAAAGGTGAAATGTGGTTGGTGTGTTGACCTATGCTACTTGTGGACCAATCGAAATTGGGGATTCTTACACTTGCAACATTTGGGGGGTGGTACACTGACCCGAAAACAGTATAACTAGCCTAGGTTTAGCTAGAGAAATTGTCCGACTTGTCCGAATAGCTGACCTGTCACTGACCCAACGCACTCAATAGGTGACTGATACAGAGGGCTGCGGAGCACTCTGTCCGAAATTTCCATAGACTCAAGGGATTTTGCTGAGAGACCTTAAGTGCTGGCGGAGCACTTTGCTGGGGAATTCGAAAACCCAATCGGGGTTCTGACTGATAGTTGCAGAGAGGGTGGAGCGCAGGCGTTTCTTCCAAACTGCGGGTGCTGGTCGTACCTTGGTGGTCCTGTCCTGATCCTAATCTGGGTTTCCTGTCTTGTCCTGGGGTGTCCAGTCTGCACATGCTGTCCCGCTGATGACTGTCCTTCCTTGGGGTTTCTCCCGTCCTTAACTGACCCGTGGCCAGGGTTGGTCTTCACACCATACTAGGTAAATATAGTGCTGAAACTCTATTCTGCACCTTATATCTTTCTGTCTTTTGCTTTAATAAAGACATACCTTTGGATATATTGATTTTTCCATGCTTTTCGCAACTATTGAATGAAAAGGTCATACATGATTGCTGTTTCCTAGCTGGTTCCTATGTTTCCCTTCCCTTAAGTAAATTCTTGATACGGTGCATGAAATATAGATGTGTTTTTACTTTTGGTTCCCTTAACTGACTATATGATGGTTCTAAAATTCTAGCGTGTTCCACTTTTTACCTTGTAGTTAATCAAAAAGAGACTAGCTCGAATAGACAGGATTAACAAAAATTAATTTTAAATTTTTGTTCAAGGACTCAAGTATGTTTCGTCACGGGGTAGTGGCACCTGGTAGGTGTGCTCATGAAGCCCTCACCCACCAACCTAGTTGGTGGCATGCTTTATCATCGGGCCCACCCAGTGACACCTAGCGTGTCCCGGGTGTGCTTCGACGCCTGATTACAGCGGAGCAGGTATGTCGCTGAGTGTGCGGTGAAGGGTGTTATGGAATGTGGGTTAACCCCTTCGACGCTCATGACGAGCTGGGCTCGTCATGAGGTAGCCTCCTCGCACGCTCATGACGAGCCCAGCTCGTCATGAAACATGCGGTTTTAAAAATCTCAGCACCCGAGCAGAATTCCGCTAGCGCGCATGCGGTTAAAACGGCTTGGCGGGGATCCCAGTGCCCGGAGGCAAATTAGACTTTAATAGCTGGGTCACCGTCAGCGGTTAAAAATAAGGCTGTTGGATGTTAGAGGCGAGTTACGACCTCCCACATCCTGAAACGGGTCAACATGTTTCAGCCAGTGCCTTATGAGTAAGCTGGCTTTCTTCAGGACGGATAAAATATGTGTGTGTGGTTAAAACTAGTGGGTGTATACTTCAGACTATGTGTATACACGCCCTAAAGTGTTTTTCTATGTGTGAGAGGGGGATTCCCTTCTCAAAACACCTGTACATATAACATGTAAAGACAAGGACAAAACATACACGGAAAAAAAGAGAGTCACTTGACTGTATTTCATTGTATACATCTGGCTGCCGACTTTATAGCGTTGTGATTGCAGGCTATAAGCGGCTACAGTGTAATGGTATTGGTGATACCATTATGGTGGGGTTCGCACTAGAAGTTCGAGGGTCAAGTGGCTAAAACACGGTATGTACATAAATAGTGCATAAGTGGTAAGGAAATGAAAAAGCAAACGCAAGAATTCTTTCTTACGCTAGTTTTGGTAATATGCTACTTCAAGGCTGAGAAGTGGCAAGGGTTGGCCCTGTGGGGAAAAAACAGGTTTTGGCCACTTAGATTTGGGGAGACATGTAGGAGAGAAAAACGCTTACCAGTGATGAAGGTGGTGGATCAACATACTCACAGACTTTCTGGGCAGAGCCTGCTTTGGACCTGTAGTGCCTCCTTCGCAGAACCGGTGAGTAATGGCCATAGTTGCTGGGGTTTTATACTGTGGTCGATTGTATAATTGTTTGCACCTGCATTGTAGAGGAAAGAGTAGAGAGACTCGATCTGCCGAGTCATTGCGCTCGCGAGGGCGCCCAGGTGCTTAAGGAGCAGTGGCGACTGTTCGCGCATGCGCGGTACTGCACGTTCGCATGGCGCATGCGCGGGAAGAAGTGTTATGTCTGCGCATGCGCGTTAAGGGGGTGCGCGCGTGTTGGATAGGCGCGCATGTGCTAGAGGTTGATTAGTGCCATCACTGTGTTTAGCGGTTTATAGGTACTGAATGAATATGATATTGGCACATTCGGGGGTATATTCAGAGGGCTATCGTGGCATAAAATCACAGTGGTACCAGTGTCACCATCAAGGGTGGAGTTCTATAACCTCAGTATTGAGAACAGTGGGGCTCTATCCTCAAGGGGATATTTACAAGGTACCTGTGTCACCATCATGGGTGGAGTTCTATAACCTCGGTATTAGAACAGTGGGGCTCTATCCTCAAGGGGATATTTACAAGGGGTTGCTAGTGGGGTTGTTTCAGCAGATTGATTAGGATGAAACTGGAGACATAGCCTTTAGGTCACGAGTATGCCAGGGAGTTCCAGGGGATGGCATCGTTGAGGCCCTCAGTGGCTGTGGAAAGGCGATATATCCATCGCTGTTCTTTGCCCAGAAGTTTCTTGTCATTCTCAATAGTGCTTTCTGGGATTTGCTCAATAATTGTCCAGGTCAAGTCATTAGGTGTATGACAGTGGGTGATGAAGTGGTTAGTTAGTCTGCTCACATTCTTCTTGCATCTTATGGTACTTCGATGCTCAGTTATTCTGGTTTTAATTTTTCGTGTGGTCATCCCCACATAGCGGAGGCCACAAGTGCAGGTGAGGAGGTATATTTTCAGGCTAGGTCAGGCACTGCCCCTAAATTCATATGTTCTGCTGTCATGCCCTATCTCCCTGGCAGAGAGCTACGCTCTTCTCATATGGCCCTCCTAGTTACCCCCCCGATTTAAAAAACAGAGGGCGGGTGGAGCGAGGTTCGCTGTCCTGGCTCCAGTATTCTGGAACTCCCTCCCTGTTGCCCTCCGCACTTCGCCCTCCTACCCTCAGTTCCGGAAGGATCTTAAAACCTTCCTATTCACGCAAGCCTACTCTGTCTAACCTCCTCCTACTGCTGCCGCCCTCTGCAACACAAATAGCGCCATGAAATCGCTGGGTAAAAGTGCGCTGTACAAATGTTTTTAAATTCAAATTCAAATTCAAATTATATTACATTTCGCGAGTTGCAGTTGGTGTGGTTGATTTGGGTCCAGATTTTGTTGGGTTCGAGGTTCAAGGTTTTGGTGTGTGTAGTGAGGTGACACACGCTGCAGTCATTGCACGGGTAGTGTCCAGTGATCTTGGGCAGTCCCCATGCATTCAGGACGGTGTTCATAGGTTGTTTTGGTTGTGGTATGGGTCGGGTGCTCACCAGTTGGTCCTTTAGGTTCTTGTTTCTCTTGTACGCAAATCTGGGTATGTCCCATTTCCTCTGACCAGAGTTGATTATCCTCCAGTGTTTCTTGATGATTTTTGTTACTTCGTTTGACGCAGTGTTGTAGGTGGTAACACAGGTGATGGGTTGTTCCTGATCCTCCTTGGTGTGGGTCTCAAGAAGGGTGTCGCAATTCTGATTTCTCGCCCTTTTCTGGGTTTTACGGACGATGGCTTTGGGGTAGCCACGGTTTTCTAGTTTAATGGCCAGATCCGCTGATTGTGATTTGTAATCACTTATGTTGGTACAGTTTCTCCGTATCCGTAGGAACTGGCCGAATGGTAGATTTTCTTTGAGCGGGCGGGGGTGAAAGCTCGTGAAGTGGAGCAATGCATTCCTCGCGGTTGGTTTGTAGTATGTTGTTGTGATCAGGGTCCCGTCTTTCGCTCTGATGTCCAAATCTAGAAAGGGAAGTAGGTGGTTGCTGGCTGTGCTGGTGAAGTTCAGGTATTGATCCCTGGTGTTGAGCCAGATCATGAATCTGTCAAGGTCAGTCTGGGAGCCCTGCCAGATTACCAAAATGTCATCAATATACCTGTGCCATTTCAGGATATGGTGACTAAACGGGTTAGTTGCCGTAGCGATGTTGGTGCGTTCAAAGTGATGTACGTACAATCCTGCCATGCTTGGGGCAAAGACGCTGCCCATGGATGTTCCATTCGTTTGCAAATAGAAGTTGCCTTCATATTCGAAATAGTTTTGTTTGAGGGCCAGGGTTGCGCATGCTAGTATGAAATCCCTCGGAGTGTGGTAGGGACAGGGGGATTCCATTAGGACGTCGTGGAGGACTTGCAAGGTAGCGTCCTGGGGGAGACTGGTGTACAGGCTCTCCACGTCTAACCCTACCAAGAGTTGGGTGTCAGGGTTGAAGTCCATTTTGTCTATGACCTGTAGCAGATGTTTAGTGTGGGTGTTTTTTGCACCAGGGGGTTTAGGAAAAAATCACAGTAACGTGATAATGGTTCCAATAGGGAGTTTATGCCTGACACGGTGGGTCTGCCAGGAGGGGGAGTTTTGCCCTTATGTACCTTGGGTACTGTGTAAAAGTACGGGGTCCTAGTGTGTTCAGGACATAAATATTCTGCTTCCTGTTTGGAAATATGTTCCGCATCCGCTGCCCTCTTGACAAGTGCATGGATTGTTGTACGTAGTCCTTCGGTTGGGTCCTGTTCCAGTCTGCGGTAGTTCCTATTGTCGCATAGAAGTCTGCGACACTCGGTGTCGTAGTCTATCTTGTCCTGTAGGACGATGCCTCCCCCCTTATCAGCCGGTTTGATGACCAGCGTGGGGTTGTTTTGTAGGCGCTGTATGGTTTGTCTGTCTTCCCAGGACAGGTTATTGAAGTGGTTGGTTTGGTTGAGGTTCTCAATGTCATGGTACACAGCCTGTTCGAACGTTGTGATCTCGGGAGCGATGGTGGAGGGAGGAGGGACAAACGTGGATTTTGTTCTTAAGCCGGTAATGTTGGGGTTTTCGTGGGGTTGCTCAATTTCTGGGGTTGGTCTTTCAAAGAAGGATTTCAATTTGAGCTTTCTGAAAAATTGCGCCAGTTCAACATGTAGTTGGAATTTGTCGAGTCTGGTGGTTGGCACAAAAGACAGTCCTTTTTCTAGGACTGACTGTTCTCTGTCGGACAGTGGGGTACTGGATAGGTTAAATACCAGTGATGGTCGGTCAGTAGAGTTCAGTGTTTGCTCGGCCCTGGGGTTGCTTCCTTCGCCTTCTGGCGTGTGTTCGAGCTCACTGGGTTCTCTTCCTCGGCCCAGTGGACCTGTGTGTGTTGTTGGTTTGGTCTTCGTCGGCCCTGAGCTCTTCGGCCCTGTCCTAAAAAAGGAATGTGTGGCCCCTGGTTGCCTGTGAATAATGGCATTGGTCCCGGGGGTTACATGGGAGGAAAACCATAGTAGGGATTCTGCATATGGCCCAGGTTTGGTGGGAAGCCGTAGAAGTTGCCTTGTTGTCCTCCTTGCCAGTTGTTAGGCCAGTGTTGTCCTCTTCTTCCTCTATCTCCTCCTCCTCGTTTTTGTGAGCCGCTACTTGAATTGCTGGAAATAGAGCTGTCATCACCTGAGGAGTTGGACATATTAGTGTTCTTGGTTTGTGGTGTGTAGTCCTCTTCTGAGTAAGGGTACACTTTGGCATAGCTGAATTTTTTCAGATCTTTCTCAAATTTTTTAATTTTCGCTTGAGTTAGGTACTCCTTGTACTCATTGATTTCTCTGTTCTTGTCATCTAGTTTTTTCTTAAATGCAGTGATGGTAGCTTTGAAGTGGCTCTCTGTGGTCTGGATTTCGATCATGATGGCATCCGATAGTCGCTTTGAGGTTTTGATAACGAGTATCATCCAGTCCCTGGTGCAATGCCAGGCGATCTGGGCCCAATCCTTCCTGAAGGTGGGGTCATCGAGGAAGATTCTGGGTGCGTTGGTTACTAGAAGGCCCCTCGGAGCCGTATTGGTCCTAAGGTACTGGGCCTGGATTGTCCCATGAAGGATGGTGCGTATTCTGTTGCGTTTTCTCTCAGTTAAGGTCTCCCAGTCTGTAGTTTGTGCGATGGTGTTAGCGATGCTGAAGTCCGCTTGGAAGGACGGGTCAGATAGTATATCTGTCACGTCACTCTCAGTAAAGGTCAGGCCATGGTTTTCGGCCATGGCTGAGGTTATACTCTCGCAGCTGCGCGCTGCCAATATTTTCGTGTATCAAGAGGGAGAGAGAGGACCAGAAAGCTAGTCCGTATCCCCGGGATTATATGTAGTTAATCAAAAAGAGACTAGCTCGAATAGACAGGATTAACAAAAATTAATTTTTAATTTTTTGTTCAAGGACTCAAGTATGTTTCGTCACGGGGTAGTGGCACCTGGTAGGTGTGCTCATGAAGCCCTCACCCACCAATCTGAGCTATGCGGTCCCTGAGGTATGTGCAAATGAGATGTTGTATTTTTGCATGCTGCATAACGAGACATTTGCATGTGGCATGGGCTCTATAAGAGATAGTTGGGAACAAGATGCTGAAATTAGACTGCTGAGAGTTGACAATTACCTTCTGAGGAGAGAAATTATAAACAAATGAGAGTTCTAGACTAATACTGGGACATTTTCAGATGGTAAGGTTCTAGACATCACAAAGACTATACTTATTACAGGCAGAGTGTGTTCAGCACCACGTGTACACATGGCTTCATCTCTTACTGACAGGAAGATGGCCTCCTGTACAGAAGAAGGTGTGTGAGACTGAGTACGGAAGATACACACAATATGGCTTTTGACATAAAAGAGATTTTAAATGGGTGGAAGGGTAAGTGGCTCAGCTTTGTCCCTACTTACTAAAAAGAAGGACATTGGAAACATTGTACAAAGTCTCATGATCATTGCTGAGTGCATTATTTTTTTTTCAGTGAGCCTGAGCATCAGCGCACTGGATTGCGGCAACTGGCAGAGTCCAGGTTGTGCTGTTGAGAGGGATGCTAGGGCAGTAGTCCTTCCACATTCTAGGAGAGGTCAAACTATCTCTTCGTTGACTTCAGCATTTGGACTGGCATCATGAGATAGTCCTTCAAAGTCTACAATGGATCAGATAAGAGGCACAGATTCCCTTTTCTCTTAGTCCACATGAACAGTGAGCGAGAGAGAGACCCTAGTGTCAGAGCTGTATGAACCCTCTTCTCCCCATCCAGATTATCAACAATTGGTGACAGCCAGTTCCTAGGGAATGCAGTCTCCTTCTAATCAATGAGGTTGATATCTGCATCAGAGAGCTCCCCTCACTGGGTTGATTGGTCTGGGTGATTCTTGATTTCTCAGCTCAACTAACATAAAGAGTGAATCAGGGCTGGCTGATGATGAGCCCTATCTTGGTTATATCCTGAGTCCAGTTTGCCATCACTGAGTAAGCAGTATGCACCCGCACCTCACCACCATTCAATTGGCTGGATGGTGCTCAGAATTGTTTTTCCTCTCCAACTTACTCGACCATCACAGTGTCTTTCCCAGTCTTGCCACTGCTCTCAGTAACAGACTGATTGCAGGACAATATTGATTTTTTGAAGCTGCCTCCATCGTCTACTAGCTCAACCACATTTCTTCAATGTCTTTGACGTCCATTTGAGTACTGCATTTCACACCTTTGCAAAGCAGGCCCAATGTCCTAAATGTATACATTTTCCAAACACACTCAATGGTTATGGATTGGAACTAATTCCAAGAATGCTGATATGTGCCCTTCAGGGGCTAGAAAATTAAACTAGACGACATTATGTAGGCGTGCAAAATCCATTGTAAATGTGTGTTACCAACGTCATGCTGGTGTAGAAGAAAGTAGAGGGATGGTGGCCAGAAAATAATTTAGGAAAGTCGTTCTAAAGTCAAAGTCAAAGTCAAAAATAGCTTTATTCGATTTTGTGTTGCAAAATCATAAAAGCACATATTAAAAATACAGTAAAAAAGCGTAAAAAATGTTAAAAATAACAATTGCATCTAATTACACAAGATTAAAAATCATCCGAAATAACTGCAAGCAGATTGTTTCTTTTAGATCCATATCAGAGCAATAACAGACGGAATTATACAAATATATACCTTCTCACTACCAGCATTTTTTAGAAGCACTACTAAATGGCATTAATTACATAAAAGTCATCGATATTCCTAATACAAAAATAGGTTAAAAGAGGAATAACAAAGCACTACAGATAAATCACGAAAATCACATAGTGTTCCTGATACTAATGAGTATCCTTAAGTAGGAAGAAACCGCTTTTATAACGAATTCTGATTCCAATTGTTTTAGCTTAAGGAAAGCCGCTTTACATCCCCTTATTCCCCATTTTGTAAGGATCAGTTTCAAAAATCTTTTCCTGGGGGTCAGGTAAAATTTGCAAAACAGGATACTGTGGATGTTGGTTTGATGTGATAAGTCATCGCATGGGCACTTCTCCAACTGTTTGAACCAGTCATTACATTCGGGAAATGTCACCATGCGGAAATAGGTATCCACACGAAACCTAGTCAGCAGCATTCGTGTGAAGCAACTACACTCTAATAATAGGTAAGGCTGTATCCCTACATGAGTGATGAGTAACTGATTCACAATGGCGGTCTGTTTACCCTTTTCAAATGACCACCTTCTCTTATCCAAGTATTCCCCAATTAGTTTTTTAAACGTGCGTCTTGGGACTCTTTCCATACATGTTGGATTGTCAAAGTATTCTCGATGTCCAAAATCAGACATCATGTATTTGATATAATTTAGCCATTTGATATTTACAGCTCCATCTAGCGATAGACAATCCGTTACAATGTCTCTATTTAAAGACGTTTCTGGCGTTACCCAAATTTTATGCCATAGGAGCAATGGGGAAGATTTAATCGTATCCTCAATAAATGGAAGTCCAACTTCACTGTGGCTAAAATAAATGGGCATGGACTTGGGAGCTGCCAATAAGTAACGGATGAACTCATTTTCGGAGCGTTGTATCTGCTCTACGTTGACAATCCCCCAGATCCCGGCCCCGTAAGTGCCAGTAGGAACACACTTTGTTTTATAGATTTGGATAAGTTCACGCACTGGTCGTCCGCCCAGTTTCCTGGCAAAATTTATCAGGGCACCATTGCCCCTTGAAAAGGCCTGTTTCCTTGCAAACAGTGCCTCATTCCAAGTTCCTCTACTATCGAAGTTAATACCCAAGTAAGGGAATCTACTAGTACTCTTGATCTTATTTTTTCCCAAGAAGATAGGCTTTCTAGATCTTATCGTGGTTCCACATGTCATGGAATATGTTTTTAAAACATTGATTACTAGCCCTCGGGTACTCATATTCTGAGAATTTTACCACAGCCCTCTGTAGGCCGATGACAGTTCGTGACATGATTGCTGCGTCATCCGCATACAGAAGGATGGGAATCGGATTTCCACCTGTGGAAGGATAATCAAACTGAAAATCCTTTAGATGTTGTCTAACACTGTTGATATATAAGGTGAAGAGAAAAGGTGCCAGAATGCACCCTTGTCTCATGCCTCTTCTTATATTAAATTTGTCAGAACATTCTCCCCCCCTCCCATACCGTACCCGGGCCCCCGCGTCCCTATACAGTTCTTTGATAAAAGATAGGATCTGTTGGTCTATGCCCATGTCACTGAGCGTCTTCCATAGCATAGAGTGGTCCACACAATCGAACGCGGAGCTTAAGTCCACGAAGGTGATAAATAAACTTCCTCTTTTAGCTTGGGTATATTTGGCTGTTAGCAGTGCTAAAGTTAGTCCTTGTTCGATGGTGCCCTTACCTGTGCGGAAACCATATTGTAAATTGGTGATGATGTCATTTTCCTCTGCCCATGCCTGCAGCCTCTTAAGAATTATCCTGCCCGCTATCTTCATTAAAGCATCTAAAAGGGATATCGGTCGATAGCAAACGGAGTTATTTCTATCCCCTTTTTAAAAAATTGGTATGACAACCGCTTCTGGCCAGGTTGCAATAAAGCCAGAAGCATTAGAGCGATTTAAAACATTTGTTAATGCGGACTGGACTTCTGCTAGAATATCACCTTGAGAGAATTTGCGCCTTGTGTGCGCCTCTGGCCAGAGCGGTCTCGCACCTTCTATGCAATGCCTATTCTGTTTTTTTGTGTTGCACCAATAAAAATGATTTAAACATAAAACATTTGTTAATAATGGTGACCATAGACCTAACTCAGCTTTATATAAGTCAATAGGAACCTTGTCCGGTCCTGGTGCTTTCCCCGAGGCGCTATCCCTTATTGCCTTAATGACCTCTGCGTGATCGAATACGATCCCCAATGGGAGCGCCTCTGATCGCTCGACCTCTTCAGGTGATACCATTTGGTTGTCTCTGTCATTATCACTCTCTAGTGTGTTAGGGTTATCATATAAATTAGAAAAATGCTTAACCCAGATGTCCCCTGAAATAGCTAAGTCAATGGTGTCCGTTTCTTTATCTGTCAGGAAGGGCGCATTGACTGCTCTCCAAAAAGCTATGTTATCATTCTTTAAGCATGCCTCATGAAGATTTTGCCAAGCTTCGTTTTTTAACTACCTTTGCCTATGTTTTAATAGTAATTTTATGTATAGGGTACACTTTTATGGTTGTAATTAACCAAATAAAGTTTTCTTACTGACAAAACTCCCTTTTCCTTCTGACTAAAGTAGCATGGTAAGATCTTCGAGTCTGCCTTACTAGCTCCATCGATCTAGGGGTTTCATGTAGAGCGCTTATCAGGTTGTGATGTGCCCTGGAACAATCTTTATCAAACCAACCCTTGACTTTATGTCTATGATTTTTAAATTTCCTTGTCAGTTGTTTTTTAATTTTGCCCGTAATTTTCCCGAAGGAGTTAAGGACTTGATGATTATCTTCGGACAATGAGAGGCAAATTGTCAAGTGGTCATAAATATTGGTTACCAGTTTTCGGGTAAAAGCATCAGAATCTACTTTTGCCCACTTGATGGAGTAGCCGTTGGTACTTGCCAGATTAATCGGGGTATTATGAATGGCCTTAGTATTAATATCTAATCCCTTGATTTTCAGGCAGAAAGAAATGGGTTAGTGATCACTCATGGCGACATCAAGTGTCTCCCAGGACAGAACAAGTGACCAATATCTAGAGGACAACAGGGTAAAATCGATTATAGAATTTGCCCCTCTCCCATTAAATGTTGGTTTAAACTCCTTCGCCGGTGTACAGCTTTCATTAATGTAGCCTAAATCAAAATCAAATATCAATGTGTTCAGCAAATCCCCCAGCCTGGAGTGAACAAAATGAGTTGGGGCATCTTCCCTATTCTCCGCCAGGACACAAATACCAGTGTTACTGCGAGTGCAGAGTGTACAATTAAAATCGCCCACCCATAAAAGTGCCAAATCCCCACCCCCTCTTTTTTCTAAATTAGTTAACGAATTTCTAAGGCCATTAATAGTCCCTTCCCATAAAGATGAATGGGCATTATTATAGAAGTTGATAATGGCCATGTCATGTTGATTAATAGAATCTGATAGCATTCCGCTGAGATAAATTTAGCAACTGAAATCCCTGCTGTATTTGAAATATAGGTGCACAAACCCCCTTTGTTTCTACCATGCTGGCTTACAATGGCGGGGTATTAAAGGTTTTGTAGTGTAGTTCCTATGTTCCCAATAGGCTCTGCGCATTGGAATAGTACCTACAGCAGTAAAGGCCTAGACCAGACGTTAACTAGGTCTACTACTGTCGATACTAGACTTAATTTTTGGGTTTGCCAGCTAAGCTCAGAGTTCGCTAGAAACTTTCTCGAATGTTCAGGAAAGAATTACCTCCCCTGATTAGACAAGAAGGGATTTAGTTTCTGACAACCATAGAACATGACAACTTTGCTCTCCCCTAATCAAGAGTCAATCTCGAGAGTCGTGTGAGCACAAGGCAATTATTTTACTCAGTCAGTACGTGCATTCTTAGTCTCATCAGAATGTAGAGAAAAGGAAGAGACGGGCGTGTTCAATAAAAGGTGTTATTTATTGATCAGTCTCTTTTCTCATACATGAGAAATGGATCGATATTATTGCAATACTTATAGTTAAGTAAAGTGCATACATTAAAAGCAATAGTATAAAATAATACTGTAAAAACATTGATATGGTTTCTGAGCCATATGATGTTTTAAATGATTAAAATATATTTACATACACATATACATTTGACTAAACGTACTCAACTGGTGTTTCTAAATACGCCTACCCCGTGTACCTGACCTAAGTCTAATACGTGGGCGGGAATAGAAAGTTACAGTTTAAGTTAAGTTTGTTTTTGCCAAGTGAATAACTAAAGAATTCTCTGTGAGGGGTTATTCAGTTCTGTACCTGGAATTTAGGATGAATGAGGAATGGTATCTCGTTCTCTGCTCTCGATATTCCAGGCTGCCTGCGAGGGCTACCCGGAAGCGCCGGTGCTGGGTCTCTCGGCTTGAGATAGCAGCGCGTCTCTCAGCGCGTCAGGAAGGCGGGGCTGCTGCCAGCGGGGTCTGCTTCTGCTCTCGGCTTCGGCAAGTATGGCTGCTCCGTCTTGTCACCACGCGTGTGTTTGCATAGGGCAAGGTCGGCAATATTTATACCTTAAAGGTGCCGGGATTGACGTAAGGATGGACATAGGTATGTCAATAAAGATGTCATACGACTTGCTCGTTAGCACATTCTTTTGCAAAAGTTCTCTGTGAAATCAAAACAATGGCCGCACGGATTATCCAGGTTGTCATAGGTTTGATTTGTTATGAGAACGTCGTATGCCTTATCAGGGGCTGGAGGAATGTCGCTTGTCTAATTAGATCTCAAGCGTTATGACCTAATCAGATAACACGTTCCTGTGCCGTAGTGTGACTGCGTCAGATAACGGTATCTGCATCATGGGGGCTTGTCTTGCCTCATGGGCTGACTGCTAGTTAACTAGCTAGTTAGTTTAACCAGAATAGGGTCAGGAATAGGGGGATCGATTCAGAACCTATAGAAATACATGACACCCACTCCACGCTAACTATGGTCATATCTACTAATCTATGCATAGTATAACATAGTACAACATACTATAGAGTATAGTGTATACCTTACCACCCCAAAATACATAAATGCATTTCGAAATTTTCAAATATACTGAAAAATTGCAGTCATATATATTGTATGCACTTAAGCTGTATAATAATGCTAAAGTAATCACGCATTTGTATATATTATTGCTTATTTGGTATTTGAGAAATACACATGAAATGGCTCTTAATATGGCTATACAGAAAGAAAGGTCGAGACCATTTCATCACATAATAAAATATTTGTGAACATACCAGCGGGCAGCTAAAGTCTAAATAAAGTATCTAAAAATAGAAATCTTAGTTCTCTAGGAATAGTTTCTTACTTTAAGCAGAAGATCAGTGTCCCGGAAAAAATATGGAAAATATTTTAGGGGCTTGCTGAAAAAATCGCTGTCCGTGAACTGGAGTGAAATTGTTCATGTGACTTTATTTTTAAAGTTGAAGGCCGAATTCAGGGAACGCCGTGTGCGAGTTTACTCAAAAGTCTCTATTTCTGTTCTGGAGAGAACATCATATCATTCAGGCTTTCGAAAAAACTGTCAACAGCTTCATGGGAAAGTTCCTCTAAGTCGGAAATAGGGGTAACCATGCATTCGTGTGCATGATTGTCTCCATTGACATTCTGATTCGCATTGCTGACAGAAGGTCGTACCTGTTCGATGCTGCTTTCATCTTGAACTTCACTACTCTTCAATCGTAGTGGTGAAGATTCCAGGAATGCCGTCATCAGGATTGGCAGCCTTTGAGGGCAGCACAATGCGTGAACCTTGGTAGGAACCAACAGTGTATCTGCATCCACTGGCGCATCCGATTGTAGCGTCAGACAGGTGTCTAACACGCATTCTTCTCCGCATAGCAGACACCTTAGTACAGGTAAAACACACCTTTGCCACATTGGTCGAAATGATAGAAACCAAGTCATGTTCAGGTCTCTAAGCCGGGAGAGTCCCAGGATTTTTGATATCCGGTCCCGGTATCCAATGGCTAGGATCGTTTCTTCCATTGTCGCGAGAGTTTGATCTGTGACATGGGTTGCCATAACGAAAAATAAGGACTAGGAATAGGATTCCTCCAATTAGTCCTAGGATCAAGGGAAGTCCGCCAAAAATCGAATGGACGAAATCTGGAAAAATACCCAGTATGGCTTTGAATGGTGTTAATGCCATCGAAAATACTGTCTTAAATACCCCTGAGATCCCATTGGTATCAGAAATATTTAAGATTTCGCTCAGGATTTCCGCGAAATGTACGGGGGAATTAGTTGATAATAATGTATGTATCTCTGCAGTCGTCCTTGCGACTTGTAGATCATACGTTTCTTTAGATGACGTGAGCCTTGTAGGCGTCTGAAGAAGCACTGTTTTCATTCTGCTTAAAGTATCTATTCGAATAGAAGTAATTTTCAAACTGGGCCATGCCCTTGCCTCCCTGTCTGGAAAGGAGCTGGGGAACAAAGAACGTCCACAGCACTTGACCTTCGCCGTTGTAGTTACTAGATAAGGAGTCCCGGGCATAAGACTACAACATCTGCGGTCTACAATAAGAATGTAACTCCCATTATAGAGTCTTTGAAAGAATGGTTCTATTTCAGTTGCAGGTGCGCCTTGCTGGTGACATGAAAGGTTGTATGAATTCCCTTCACAGGCTCCGTGCAAACTAATACCGTTACACAGAAGCGTGCCGCTTAGTGACATAGCACAATTGTTGCCACTAAGAAACACTTTCTGTCCTTTATTACTGACACATGCATGTGAATAGGGCAGGTTCCATGTTGTTTTAAGGTACCCCTTTCCTAATTTCTCGTACATGCCAGCCTGTATATATTTTTGGCAGTATTGAAACCTGAAGGTTGAGATTGGAATATTTATGATTCCGTGGATTATCCATTCACTGACAGGTCGTTCTGACATTGTCATTTGTAATCTTTCTAGTTTTTCAATGCTCAAGATTGTATAATCAGCACCCTTTTGCGCCATACCGATTTGTCTATCAGTAAGGTTAAAGATTTGGAATAGTGACGTTGTGTTGATTAAACGCCAAGGCACATAGCCTGAACGCAGATTTTGTAACGTCCAGCCAAGCTGTACAATAGAACGCAATTGTGACTGACCATGTTGTAATAACAGTAAGTCTTGCGATAATATATCGATTGCTGAAGACACAATGCTGTCCAATGAAAAAATTCTGGAGGACAGAGTCATTAACCCATTGTCCACTACAGAAAGTGATTTTTCCAAATTAATACGGTCAATTTCCCGTATTCTCTCTGCTGTCTCAATTTGAGTAACCTTCCAGGCCTCATTGTATGCTGCATATACAGAGGCTGCTATGAAACGCTTTTGACGCTGTTTGCGTGGTCCCAGTATGAAATCACGCAAGTCAGCACCATCAGTAAGTAAAGTTAGGTGTTGCTTAATTTCAGGCAGTATGGAAGTTTGAAGCCATTGAAGGCAGAATTTGCCCACACTGTAGGTGGTAATTATCCCTGGGTGATGTCTTTGGGGATATCTAGGGTCTGGCCTGGTCATTTTGAACCCCTGTGTTTTGTTCAGGAATCTGTCTTGACAGTTATTAGTATCTGTTGGCCAGATCAACCACTGTTTCCAATCAGGATGTGTTCTGTTTTGGTTTAATATATGGTTTACGTCTATCTCTTCATCTGTATCAGAGCTATTGCTAAACATTGTTGGCTTTGGAATAGACGGGTTATTTAAATCTTTGATTTTGGCTAAGCCAAGACAGGTGGTTTGTTGAACAGTGTCATTTAAAAATATCATTTGTTCTGGGATCATGCAGGCTCTAAACAAAGCTTCTATACCCTGTACTTGCCATTCTTTTGTACCCCAAACACTTTTCAAGTCAACATTTTTGTCCCAATAATCAAATCCAAAAGTATTCATTTTTTCGAAGAATGAATCTGAATAAATCAATTTTGTGTTGGTTATCATGGTTTTGCTTCCTGTCTTGTTTGACAATTTAAAATAAAATGTTTCAGCATTACTTGTGTTAAAACCTTGAAAATATGAATATTTGTCATAAACGGTTCTTGAGCTCCCTTTTGGAGGTGTAGCACAATGTTCCCATTGATTATAATTTAAAACATTTCTAGGTTGTGCAGATTTATGCAAAAAATGATTACCATAGTGGTTATAGCAATACATACTATCATAATTTGTAGAACCTTGCAAATAATCATGTTTTGTAAATTTAGCAGACATTACTAAATCAGACATCATGTTGTTATTACTTTCGAAGTCCCAATCATCAGCAAATGAGTTTGGTTTTGCAAAGTCACTCAAGGAGATCTTGATTTGGTGTGGATATTTCAGGATCTCGACCGGACCATACATTTCATAGTCAGTGTTGTCCCAGGCTACCCCACCAGGTATCGGATTGGCTGTGAAGTTGGCTGAAGAAAGTTCTGGAGAAAGTTCTCTTTTCTCGATGTGTGAAGATGTCTGTGGTTTGAGGACCAAGTTGATGTTCTGACTTGCTGTGTCCATTTTAGCATATTTTCCCTCAACGAAGCGTCCCAAAGTAAATACCATGATGAGCCAAAGTATGAGGATAAATGCACCAAAACCCACCCAAAATTCAATCCATGGAGAAATCAGATATGTTTCTTTCAGTTGTTTCAAAAGTTCCTTCGCTTTGTCTTTAAAGGATTTTGATGATGGCTGTGTCTTTGATTCACTGAAGCCGTCAGAGGAATCATCGAAGTTGATGAAGTAACCGGATGCAGTTCTGTCAATTGTTCCAATTGGTTCAGGATTTTTGTTTTTTGCATTTTCACTTGGTACTTCAGTGTAGATTGGTGTGTCTCTGCTAAATGTCTTTATTTGGGTTTTCAGAGGTCTGAGTTCTATTGCATTGTTGCATAGTCCTTTTTGTTCTTCTGTAGGCGTTTCGAATGTGATGAGCCTCTTTGTTAGGACCTCTGTACTGGTAGCAAACCTTGGTGTTCTGCTACTTATTGGGAGTCCACTTGGCCTACTGTTTGTTATCGGCCACATGTTGTGGTTTTACCAGGTCGATGGATACAACTCGGTTCTCCTTTTTTCCAGCAAGTGGCGGTAGTACAACTGATCTTGTCCCGTTGACAGACAAGACAGGAACTGCTTTCCTGTAAGAAGGCCCAAATTCCTTCTTTACCGCGATCTTCTCCCTGACTAGATCCCCGACTTTTGGAATCCAGACAGGTCTTGCTGGGACAGGTGGTGATTCTTCAGTGGTTGTTGGCTGTTGTTTCAACTGTATGTTGCTCAGGTCTTTTCTTGTTTTGTTTAAGTCCTGCAAAATAGCCAAACGGTCTTTGACATCAAAGGTTTTTTCTATTACCACTGAAGTCTGACTATCAAGGTCAGAGATCAACATCCTAGTTCCGAATAATAATTCGTACGGACTGAATCCCCTCAGAGAATTTCTTGGCAAGTTATTTAGACTACGTTGGACACTTATTAGATGTTTGACCCACCCAGCTCCCGAACCTAATATCCTTTCTATTATAGATTGCTTTCTGCCTTGGTTTTTTCTTTACACCATCCCGTACCCTCAGGAAGGAAGTGAGAAGATTCCCGCTGGGCTGTGCTCATTTGGCCATGTTTCCCCCCAGGCTGGTGTGCCTGAGTGAAAACCATGGTCGAACGTAACATGCTCTTAGCGTATATGCCATTTAGACTCGCGAATCTTTGTATAACAGTCCGGACGTCAGCCGAGTGCTGTGGATCTACATTATAAGTGGAAACTAGCCTGTATATGTTAATCGCAAGCCATTCTTTTTGCTGGTAATATTATCTGCCTTGATACGACGAGGTATTAAACTGCTTCTCTCCCCACTGCGATCTCTGTTGCAGTTTGGGCAGTTTTTTACAAACATGGTGTAGTGCAGGCTCATGCCTGGCCACCAGTACCGTGATTGTAATTCTTCCAGAGAATCTTTTAATTTAAGGTGTCTGAGACCCTCGCCCATGTGTGCGTCTGCGATTAACAAGTTTCTCCTGTCCATGTTTGGAATCACTCTATCCCCCACTCCAGGGATTCGAGCAAAAGGGACGGAGTTTGCATCGATTATGTATGTATAATTGAGTGGATAGTTGATCGGTAACGCTGAGCAGTCGCCTTTTGATGACGTTTTCACTGCCAGCAATGTTTCGCCGTCAATGTATTTTAATGTACGCTTTTTTCGATCTACGGGAGCCGATTTAGTGGCTGCCGCTGTGGCTGTTTCAGCCAATGAATTCCCCACAACGTGAACGCCATCACGCTGATGACTCAGTGAGTGAGTCACGTGAGTCTTTGGTAGTTCTTTTTTCAAAAGAGCTATTTGTTCCCAGAGCTGTTTCTGCTTTATTGGTGCATCTGTGTCATCTTTGTAACCGTTTTGAATCCATGTCTGCAAATCCTTGTTGTATAATTTGACGCAGTAATATGAATCTGACACTATAAGTGTCGGGAATTCGCGATCCGCATTATCTAGCGCCATTTTCAAAGCTATTATTTCAGTTTGTTTTTCTGAATTAGTTTCTACTGAGTGTGATTTTGTTAATAGAGGTCTTAGTTTACCTCCGCGCCACACTTCTTTTGTAATCTCACATGTGGGGTTGTATGCTTGTTCTCCCCAAACGGAGGGTTGAGCATGTCCGTCTGTATAGATTACACAGGCGTAATGTCGTAGAGGCAGAATGTCGATTGGCAGAGGATACGTCTTTTCATATTTTAGATTTTTTAATTCTTCTAGTTCTGGGTCAAAGTAGTAGTATACTTTGTCCGTTGTGATTGAATTCACCCATTGTATCCATTCCGGATTCAATGTTGTAGTGGGTAAATTACACGGTGTTGTTAGTGCCTCAAAGGCTGATTCTGCTGTTCTGACTGTGATATGTCTACCGTCAGCTATGTCTTTTTCTCTAGCTATTGCGGTTTGAACTGCACGAATGATTTTTTCTGTATTACTGAATTTCTGTTCAGCTTCTGTGTACATGTGTGATTTGAATGCAATTGGTACCTTATCTCCCTCATTAGAGGTTAGGTATGTGAATCCGCATCTCCCTGGGATGACTCGGATCACAAGGTTGCGTGTATTATCACGGGTTTCTAATTTTGTTTTAATTAGCATGTCTGTTTGTAAGGATCTCAAAATTTCTGTGTGTGTTTGAGTCCAACTGGATCTTTTAAAGTCTGGTTTAATTAGCTCATAAAGGGGTTTGACCCTTTCTGCGTAATTTGCAATGTATGTTCTTCCAAAATTTAGGAAGCCTAGAATTGACTGTAGGTTTTTTAGTGTTTTAGGAGCTTGGATTACGGCACATTTCTCTAGGAAATTGTCTGCCAGGCTTTTGCCTTCACTTGATAACTCATATCCTAAGAATAGGACCGTCAGATGGGCAATTCTGGACTTTTTAAAGTTGAATTTGTAACCCTCTGCAGCGAAACCAAGTATTATGGTGTTCACTCTTTTCAAGTGAGTCTCCAAGTCATCATCTGTTAAGTAAATGTCATCAACATAAGATAATGCTTCATCATCATATAGTTGTAGTAATTCTGTTACTCTCGCTGAGAATACCCCCGGGCTGTTCTTGTACCCCTGGGCTAACCGACAGAATTGTTTTTGAGTGCCATTTACTGAGAATGCAGTTAAATATCTGCTCTCTGGTGCTATGTTTTGACAAAAGAATCCATTGGAGATGTCCAAGGTTGTTTTGTATTTTTTGCGCACTATGTTATTCATTAGTGCAGCACTGTGTGAGTTTTGCACTGCAAAAGTTTTGCAACATGTGTTAAGGTGTCGGTAATCCAAAACTAGACGATATGAGTTGTCTGGTTTGGAGACCGGAAACAAAGGATTGTTCATTTGTGAGGTGCAAGTTTCAATCACCCCCTGGTATTCTAGCTGATCTAGTATTTCATTTACCTGTTTTTTAGCTTCTTGCTTAATTGGGTACTGCCTTTGTGCAGTTGGTTGTGATTTTAACTGGATTTTGTGAGGAGGAGAATCCTCATCCCATCCTACATGATTTTTATATAAAGCAGGTGCTAAGGCCACTGCCCACTTTCTAGCAAGTGTATATTTTTTATGAATTGGTATATGATTCGAGAAGGCAGGCATAATTACTTCTTCACCATGAGGGCACTCCCTGACAAACTCTGGTGGCCAGTCTTTTTCAGCTAGAAGGATGTCATAGCCCTTGGAGAGATTATCCCAAAATAGTCCCCTTATTTTCCTAGTCTTATCTCCCTCTATACGTAATGTTATCTCGTATATCTTGTGGGGCTTGCTAATTCTGGTGTCTGCAGTTTCCACTTGAAGATATTCATTCGTGTCCACTGTCTCCAGATGATTCATAAGGACTTTGCGAGCTATGCTCACCTCTGCTGCGCTGTCTAGCATTGTCTGAGCCCACTCTCCGTTTTTCAGTTGTGTCCTCAGTATTCTCGGCATTGTTAACTACCTTGATACTGGCTACCTTCTTTTTTGGAAATTGTAATTTCTTTTTTAGTTGAGCAGGTTCCTTGTCTTTGGACTTGGCGTGCTCTTCTGGTCGTCCTCTTCTTTCCGATTTCTGCGAGGAAGTCTGAAAAGATTGAGAGGGACGTGTATCAATGTCTTGATATCTATCAGGTTTTTTAATATTATCCCTATTTCTAAGGTTATATCTATTCCCAGAGGGGTCACTCTGCGGTGACCTCTGTCTTTGGTTCGGAGATTTCTCTCTTCGCCTAGGAGACCTTCCTCGGGACTGGAATTTCTTTTCTTTAGGATTGGATTGTTTGTTTCCATCCCAGTTCTTTTTTGGTGAATTATTATTATTAAAAAATATTTTTTTTGGACTTGTAGTCAGTTGCGGTTTTACTGGTATTCCACCTAGACTATCTCTACCTAGTTCTTCATAGGATTTTTCTATGATTCTGGCAATTTCAGCTGGTTGGTCTGCTATATCTGTCTCTTTTAACCTTTGGCGGATCGCCACGTTTGCTGCTTCACCTTTTATATTGGCTAATAATATAGCCGAGACCTGCTTGAAGTCTTTCAGTAATTTCATACCAAGAGATAAAGCAGGTTCTGGACCGTATTCATCTTGAATTTGTTTTAGCACATCTGGTATCACCGAAATGGATGGGACACCGTGCGTTTTTGTATAGATGGAAGCAAAGACTGTACCCCAAGTGTCACAGTCCTCAATGTGTGGTGCGATTCCCATTGGGAGACATATAGTCAGAATCCTGTGTTTTTCTAATGGGGTGGTGTCAGGAAACACCGCCTCTATTTGGGTGATTTTCTGTGCCAACCAGAATGGTATTTGTTCCCGTTTAACTGGAACTTTACCTAGGCAGGATTGGATGTTCTGTGGTGTAATTTTATTTGTGTTCCCCTGGTGCGGGGTCAGCTGTGGTAGTTTAATCGCTGGCTGAATTGTTGAAGTCCGCATTACATACTGAACTAATTGTCTATGGATTTTTAGTAGTTGTTTTAGCTGTATTAACAGTTCTGCTGCAGGCATTCTTTCGATGTCTGGATGTGGTGTGTATCCGGCTAAGACCGGCCACGTTGCTCCTGGTCTTCCTAAAGGACCGAGCCTTGTAATGTGATTATTGTGTTTTAGGGCGCCATCAAATAAGAGCAAATGCTCTTGGAATTTGAGTGGTACTTCCACCTCCTCGAAAGGAGTGTATGTTTCAGGAGGTTCCTCTACTTTATAATAGTGGAAGTACTTTGTTACAGCATTAGCTGCTGGAAAATGTATCCATGTATAGTATACCTCTGTCTGCCGATATTCGTGTGCCTCAATTACGAATATGACTGTGCCACCTCTAGGTGTCAGTCCATTTTCTATAAGTTTTAAGGTTATAGATCTCCTTTTAATGACCGGAATGAGTGTTATATTCGGGTCTGCTGCTTGCATGGTAGCATCAGCATCTGCGAGTTCAGTTGCTAATCTAACTGCCTCTCTTTCTTCATCACTGTCTCCCATTTTACTGACAGGATGGTATTATGTTTATTTGCAGATCAGGTTTCTTATGGAACAAAGATTAGATGCACAATATTTTGGAACTGTTTTTATCCTTCAACGTTGACTTGACCAAAAACCATACATAGGAGTTCCCTCCTGCGAGGTTTAGGAGGATATAACCTTTCACCCACTCCAGACGTCTTTGGAGTATAATGGGAAAAGGGGTCTGAGTGAGAAAGCACGACTGAGTTACTCTAAATGTCTTACGTTAGTTTTATCGCCCTTTCCATACGCGTTGGGCGCCATGTAGTGTAGTTCCTATGTTCCCAATAGGCTCTGCGCATTGGAATAGTACCTACAGCAGTAAAGGCCTAGACCAGACGTTAACTAGGTCTACTACTGTCGATACTAGACTTAATTTTTGGGTTTGCCAGCTAAGCTCAGAGTTCGCTAGAAACTTTCTCGAATGTTCAGGAAAGAATTACCTCCCCTGATTAGACAAGAAGGGATTTAGTTTCTGACAACCATAGAACATGACAACTTTGCTCTCCCCTAATCAAGAGTCAATCTCGAGAGTCGTGTGAGCACAAGGCAATTATTTTACTCAGTCAGTACGTGCATTCTTAGTCTCATCAGAATGTAGAGAAAAGGAAGAGACGGGCGTGTTCAATAAAAGGTGTTATTTATTGATCAGTCTCTTTTCTCATACATGAGAAATGGATCGATATTATTGCAATACTTATAGTTAAGTAAAGTGCATACATTAAAAGCAATAGTATGAAATAATACTGTAAAAACATTGATATGGTTTCTGAGCCATATGATGTTTTAAATGATTAAAATATATTTACATACACATATACATTTGACTAAACGTACTCAACTGGTGTTTCTAAATACGCCTACCCCGTGTACCTGACCTAAGTCTAATACGTGGGCGGGAATAGAAAGTTACAGTTTAAGTTAAGTTTGTTTTTGCCAAGTGAATAACTAAAGAATTCTCTGTGAGGGGTTATTCAGTTCTGTACCTGGAATTTAGGATGAATGAGGAATGGTATCTCGTTCTCTGCTCTCGATATTCCAGGCTGCCTGCGAGGGCTACCCGGAAGCGCCGGTGCTGGGTCTCTCGGCTTGAGATAGCAGCGCGTCTCTCAGCGCGTCAGGAAGGCGGGGCTGCTGCCAGCGGGGTCTGCTTCTGCTCTCGGCTTCGGCAAGTATGGCTGCTCCGTCTTGTCACCACGCGTGTGTTTGCATAGGGCAAGGTCAGGAATATTTATACCTTAAAGGTGCCGGGATTGACGTAAGGATGGACATAGGTACGTCAATAAAGATGTCATACGACTTGCTCGTTAGCACATTCTTTTGCAAAAGTTCTCTGTGAAATCAAAACAATGGCCGCACGGATTATCCAGGTTGTCATAGGTTTGATTTGTTATGAGAACGTCGTATGCCTTATCAGGGGCTGGAGGAATGTCGCTTGTCTAATTAGATCTCAAGCGTTATGACCTAATCAGATAACACGTTCCTGTGCCGTAGTGTGACTGCGTCAGATAACGGTATCTGCATCATGGGGGCTTGTCTTGCCTCATGGGCTGACTGCTAGTTAACTAGCTAGTTAGTTTAACCAGAATAGGGTCAGGAATAGGGGGATCGATTCAGAACCTATAGAAATACACGACAGTTTGATATCCTTTTAAATGGCTTTCTTGGACTGTCCAAGTTTCTTGAAAGCACAATATACTTTGCTTATTTACTAAGCCTAGCCATTCTTGGTGGTCCACCTTATACTTTAGGCCCGCTAGATTCCATGATATAATAGACTGGCCTATCAGGGTTTTCTTGTTAGTGATGTCGACCTCTCCCATCTTAGATCTTATATCAGATAGTCCGCCTTCTCCGTATATCATGTCATTAACAGTATACAAAGAAGGCTCGTAAACCCTTGGAACCTCTTTTGTGAGTCAATCCACCCCCTCTAAACCAGAGAGAGAAGCAAATCGGTTATAGGTGGAGATGTTAAAAATAGGGCCCGCCGTGGAACGCATATCGAGATACCGTGATCTTGAGGGGTTACTTAATAGAGCTTGTGGATAAAAATAACTTATATCACGGGTAGATATACCTCCCCCGTCATACTCAAGGAACCAGTCTCTAATATGGATGGTCGCCCTGCGATCTTTAAAATGAATCATGATGACATCCCCCTGTATATCTTTCGGTCTTTGTCCCACCCAACCTAATCTTCTTACATGTAAGATTTCGCCATCTATATTAGGGGGTAATGGCCTGTTTTTTCCCAGCCAGTACACTACTTTGTTCTTGAGTTCTTGATACCCCTCAGTTTTCCCAGCTACCAGCTCTGGCACCCCAGTGAGAATTATAACATAAGGTACCGCCTCTGGAGGCAGATCTATTTGATGGATAGTTCCTTTTAAGTTTTTATCAGAAAGAGGTGCCCTTGCGGTATTTCCTTGCTTGTAATCTGGCTTGCTTACTTGCCCTCCGGCTCTTTCTTCCCTAGGTATCCTAGGTTTGGTATCTATATTCATATTCCTAGGAGCCGGGATGTTATTATGGGCTGGAGGTAGTAAGTCAATGCTGTTCAAAGGGTTAGATGTTTTAGGCCCTGTGGATAATACAGAGGAAATCGGGTCATGTCTGTTAGATGGCAATTCCCTAAGTAATTTAGTATTAGTGGTAGTCGTTTCTTGGATAGACCCCAATTGCTCTGCCATTCTTTTCACTCTCTCCACGATTGGTAATAATAAAGATTTAACCAGTTGTTCTATGTTTCCCATTAGATCTTGAATAAGATGGGAGTATGGGGACGAGTGATCTGGCACAGATTTCCTTCCTGCAGGACCCAGGCCCTTTAAGGGGCTTAAGACTATTTTGGGTGTTTTTGCTCGACTTCCTATTTGGCTGTTCCCCCCTCGCTTTCTTTTATTTGGGGGTCCTGTCCCCGAAACTTTAGATGAAGTAATTTTATTAATAATAGGCTTCCTAAATGCTGGTGGTGTTAGCTCTACAGGAGGAATTTCTATTTGGGATCCTATATTCAGGTCTATAACATTGGGCTACCTACTTATCTTAACTTGTTCCGCTTGATCTTGAGGCCGTGGCGAAAAACCAGGGTCATTAGGTTGTTCTATGTCGGTGCCATGCTTAGGTGGTGTGGTCGCTAGCTGGATGGAACCCAGGGAAGAACGTTTATACAACAGTTCTGAAGACAGGCGCCGCTCAGTGATGGCTATTTCACGTTCTAACACTGTAGCGGCCCTTGTAATAAACTGGTCTAAGGTCCCTCTGACAGTCCCTCCCACCAGGGATTTTCTGCCGTTACTAGACCGACTGCTCATTTTTCTAATGTGTGTTAATACTTTAACAGCATATAATGCAAATCTGATAGCCGGATATCGGGGATTAAGTTGACACAGAAGTATACAAATATTATGAGATCTTACAATAGTGTGTATGTCCCGGATAACCAAACCAAAGGGAGGTGGCCCAGCCCAGCCACTGCCAGCCACGAATGGCCACAAACGGCCCGCCCTTTGCCCGGGCTTCGCCCGGCGCAGCCCGCGCGCGTTCCTGCGACGCGGGGGCTCTCGTCAATTTTAAGGGCCTCCAGGTGCGGAGTTAGCGGCAGCGGCAGCAAAGGATCCCGGTAGTTGGAGTCTTCTCCCTCCACCCGGCGGCCGCAAGATGGTGTGCTGCGGCGGCGGGAGGGAGAATAGGGCAGCCAGCAAGGGTCGGTGGATCAGGGAGACCAAGGTGAGCGTACAGCCGACCAGGCAAACAAATACTTCGGTGCGCCCCAAAAGTCGTTCTAGAGGTGCCTGAGGAAAAGCAAATTAGGAGTAAACGTTAGAGGATCTTCACATGAGGACTCAGCTGGCCTAATTTTTTTACCTGTTTCATTCAGTGGAGTTCATTCATTCATTCATAAAGTCTTTATTTCGATATTAATATAAAAGACATTATATATATAAAAATAGAAATTAAAACCAAGTGCATAACATTTCTTTTGCCCGATTACATTGCACAAAAAACCATCAGGAGGATATGGTAAATAAGTTGGTCCATCCATTATAAAAAAATAATTTAAATGCATTATATTATATATAGGTGTCATTATAAAATCGTTCTTATACACTTTTATTTATAGAAAGAAGTTAAAAAGATTAAAAAGAAGGAAAACAAAAGGTCCATATACAATGTGTATCCCAGAATAGGCTTTTTAGCGACAAAATCATAAAATGTTTAAAAAAACATAAAAATCATTGTATACTTAATTTGCGTGCTCGGATGATCCACATCCAGTGTAAGAACTTGGCAACAGCTATGACCACGGGCTGAGAGCTGTTTGTTTTGAGAATTCTTAAAGCCTCACAACCAGTGGTGAGTCCCATCTGGAAGCAGATAGGCTTCAACCACATCTGCCTTGGAGCTTTGAATCTGGGCAGATAAATAAAATGCGGGCAATACTTTCCCGTTGCGTAGGACAAAAGGGACAAGTGGGTTTATGGTTACTGTTCCATTTGGAAGTAAAGGAATTTACGGGAAGTGTCCCGGCCCTAAATTGATGGTACCTCTTCCCATCCACAGGAACCATAATGTAATCCCAGTAGCCCTCTAGAGCAGTTAAGTGTTTTAGTTCCAAGAAATCCGCTGTGAGTGATGGGCTAGTACAGTTACTAAACCTTCTCAATGAAACCATGCTCCAGTATAATTCTCTAAAAACTTTCCTAGGCCTGAAAGGATTAGCAATTGGATCTTCCCACAAACAGCCCAAACCCATGGCAATATATGCTGCCCTTGCCTCCCTCATCCATGGAATTCTATGTGCACTATCAGCATCTCTGACTTCGAGGAATGCTCGAGCATACTGGGAGAGATCAGGGGTAACCCACAGTCGCCTCCAGTATGCCACCGGTCTATACCGAGACAAATCATCCAAGCGTTGACATTCCAAATCATAAAAAAGAAGAACTAAGAGAGTGGATGCTGGAAGGCCCGTTATACCCCTTAAAAACTTGTTTTGGGCACTAGTCAATAGGGCAAGATTACTGTACCCCCACAGTTCAGCCCCGTAAAGGACAGCCGCACTAACCTTAGCATCATAGATCTTGAGTGTTGGGGCAATTGGATGCGTATGGTAGAGAAATAGCTCTTTTGTTAGGGCACCTGCTAGCTGGGCATGCTTCGTAAACAACTGGTTGGTGTGATGTTTCCAGTCTAGTTTTGTACCGAGGGTTATGCCCAGATAAGAAAAGACTTGAGTCTGTTCCAACTGAGCTCCATTCATGACCACCCTCCCTCTTACATGCTTGGACCTATGTAGGACCATAAACGTGGTCTTACTCACATTAATGGAAGGTCCATGGTCCTTGCGGAATACCTCAAATCGATCTATAGCCTTTTGCAGGCCTTGCTGTGTTTTAGAAATTAATAAGGTGTCATCTGCAAACATCAGCAGGGGGATCAGTTTACCATCCAACTTGGGGGCATCAGTGGGGTGGTTCTCGAAATACTGAATCACCCTGTTGATGTAAAGTGACAAGAGGGCCGGGGCCAGTACGCACCCTTGGCGTACTCCCCTTGAGATTGGAAACTTGTCTGTTACACTCCCTTGTTGGTTCCAACGAACTTGGGCAAAATTGTCCTCATGTAATTTCGTTAGGAAGGCCAAAATATCTAATGGCATGCCCTGATCTACAAAAACTTTCCACATTTTGGCCCGTGGCACCAAGTCAAATGCTGACTTGAGGTCAACAAATGCCGCTAAGAGCGTGCCCCCCCCCCAGCAATACCACACGCCAGTATATTAAAACAAATCTAAAAACTTGATCTATTGTGCTTGTATGACTGTGGAACCCTGCTTGCAAAATTGACTGTATTTCTTCCTCCTCAATCCACCCTTGGATTCTCTGCAGAACAAGCCTTGCTATCACCTTCTGTATACAATCTATTAAACTTATCGGCCTATAATTTCCTGGATCCGAGCGCTCCCCCTTTTTAAAGATCGGAATGATCTCAGCACCTTTCCAGGTATCAGGTATGGGTGAGCCTTTGGCAATACAATTTGCTAGGGATTGAATGTACGGTGCCCATACCTCCTTATCATGCATAAATAGATCAGCTGGTACTTGATCCAGGCCTGGAGCTCTTCCCTTTGGAATTACTTTCAATGTTCTTTCAAAATGCAACGGAATGATATCATTGGTGGTGAAGATAAAATCTTCATCCATCTCACTAGCGGTTTCCGGAAGGGCAAACTGTGTTGCAAAATGAGAGACCCAGAGGTTGGGTGGGACATGGTTGCTGGGTTCACCCCTTTGAATCCCCCGTCCCCATTTAACCAGATCCCAAAAAGTACCCATAGATCGTTCTTTACTGGCACAATACAGCTCCCTCCAGTACTCCTCATCCCATGCCCATTTGGCATAGTATTGGGCTTTTTTGTAGAGGACACAAGCATACTTAATTCTATCCCTATCTTTTAGTTTTACTGCCTCTGCCAAGGCTTTGTACGCAACCCTGCATGACTTCCCATACCATTGTTCTTCCCTATTTGCGGGCCTCTTCTGTGTATTAGAAACCTTTTTTATAAAAAATTCCCTAAGTTGATTAAAAAATTTAGTATGGATCGGAATGACATTAGCTACCACATCCTCCTGTGTAGTGCATTTCTGGAGATCAGTTGTTGCCTGTATTGAAAGTTCCCTCATTGCCACTATATTATCCTCCTTCAGTAAGCAATTTGCCAATTTAATTCTCCTTGTATCATTTGAAAGGACAATGTCGACACCATCTGAGGATACCTCTCGATGGCTGGATGTAAATAACTGAAAGGATAGGAGTAGTGGATCATGATCACTTTCTACTCTTTCAACTACCAACATATCCTCAATAAAGGGCCAGTTTTCCTTATTAGTGAGGATACAATCAATACGGCTCTTACGTACATTATTATTAAAAGTAGAAGCCCCTAGTTTATCAGAAGATATTCTGCCATTTACCGCCCGTAACCCTTGCTCAACGCATAAGACTTTGAGCTGAAAAGCCGCCTCGGTCTACTTTTTAATAGGCGGAAGAGACAACTGTGGGATATTCCATGAAAGATCCTCTTCCATGGTAAGATCTATGTCATTATTGTCGAGTGGTTCGAAGCAGCAGTTAAAATCTCCCGCAACTAGAATGTTACCTTTCCCATTATAGAACGCAAGGAGTGCTTCTAACTGAACGATAATATCCAAGGGTTTACCCCCCGGCATACCCCTTGCATAAATATTAAAAATATAGAGAACCTTGGACTCGGGACACTGAATTTGTATTAGTAGAATGTCATTACTTTTAGTGTCCAATTATTTGACTGTATAACTACTATCCTGTCTTACCCATGTGGTTAAGCCCCCCTTGGGTCTCCCCCGCAGACTAGGAATCGCTGGTTTAAAAAAATTAAGATAACCTAGTCTATACTCTGGTGCAACCATCCATTTTTCCTGGAGCAAAACTAGGTCCTTACTGTCTATGAAAGACAGCCAATCTTGGGACAATACCTTACTTCTTAGCCCAGCAACGTTCCATGAGACCAAGGATGCTACATCGGGACCAATACCTATGATATTCTGTCCTGGAAGCCCACTATCACCTAGCCCTTTATTTAATTCTATTTGCCCAATTTGTGAAATCTCTTGGGTCAGGCAATTAATGTCAGATCTACCCAGTGGTACATCCTTTGCCAGAACTATAGGTTTCACTATGTTTATGCTGGGTCCTAGGAGTGAAGGATCTCTACGAGGATGAACTGGGCTTATTCCCAAGGGATTCTTATCTCGTCTATATGGTAGTCAATCATTAACATCCAGCATGCTTAAAGCCTCAAACCTATTACTCAATGGAACAAAACTATTAGAGGGACCTTCCTGAGTTGGGTGGTATCTTCCTATATTGGTTCCCAAAGGAATGAGTGATTGGTAAAAATAACCCAAGGGTAATACATTAATGCAGTCGGGACGAATCCTAAATGACCCTGCCTGCCTCAAGATATGCCCCACCAACTCTGGAGAACCAAAACTTAAAACTACACAGTCTCCTGCCATGCCCTTTCGTGATTTGCCTACCCAGGCGACCCTTCTCACCATTTTGAACTCTTTGAAGAGATGATCCCCAAGCACAGTTTTCTCATTCAAAAAGTGGAGTGCCTTATTTTTGAGAGAGGACCAATGCTCCTCTTCACCATCTAATATTTTTGGAACATTTGCCAGAATGATGGAATAGGGACATGCCTCCGGAGGGAGATGAAGAAACACATCCTTAGAAGTACTATTTCCCACTCCCTGTAGTCTCCCTAATGGATCCCGGGGTCCCAGTTTCGCACCAGAATCATTGCGTGTTGACGGGCCGATATGTTGGCCGTTGGAGCCACTATGGGGCAACTCAGACCAATAGTAGCGGTTATATCAGCATTAATAGGTTGTTCATCAGTGGATTGGGTCCCATTGATAGTAGGGTGCTCTTTGAGCAAATGCTTTTCTAAAATATTTAATTTGTGGTCAATTAATTCAAGTTTCGCCATAACTGGACCAATAAGTGCCCGGAATTTTTCTTCCATTTGCTTTACAAGATCATAATTGTTACTTGTGGAACTGTGGCCTAGCATAGGTCCCAAGGACTTGCTCCCTCCCTGCACCCTAGAGTTATTTTCCAGATCCTCTGATTTTTCTATTTGTATCCCCAACCCATGAGCAGGATTTTTATTTCTTGCCTGTTTAGAGTTCTGATGGCTTCCTTTGGGAGCACTATGTGCTTTCCTTTTCCCAGGCGGGTTTCTTCCTCTAGTACCCAGTGGAGACCTTGACTGCCTAGTGCGTGTGGAAGGGGGGGGAATTGGATGGAGGTGAACATGGGGTATTGGCCACCTGTGTAGACTGCAGGGAATCCTGCTGAGGAGAGGATATCAGCACATGCGGGGTTAGGGGACAAACTTGTTTGACTACAGTTGACTTAGTCACTAATACCGGGTTTACAATCAGGTTGAGTGGGTCCAATGAGAGCCTCCTCTCTGTGAGCTCTATCTCCTTAATTAGCACTGATTCTGCCAGTTGGAAGAAGGCATCTAAAGTCCCCACACCCCCTGCCCCTACCCCAGTACCCCCCTTGCGGGTGGTTTTGCTTATAATACAAAATATAACAAGTTAGAACACAACACCCCCGCTTAAACCACAAATATAATAGCAAATTTAGGATATATTGTGTTGGCAGTACTAGAGCTATATAGATGCCAGCATACAGTATCGCTCCCCACTGGCACCGACAAATGTAAATGTCTGCAATTTACTTAGCTACAATTGAGTCCCAGTCTGTATTTGAAGTGTTGGGGGGCTGGCCCAGCCCGGCCTCTTCTGGCCCCTGACGGCCTAAGACGGCCCCGCCCTTCTCCCGGGCTCCTCCTGGCGCCTCCCGCGGGACGAGGGACCAAGCACGCCTTTATGCGCCTCCTGGCGCGTGATGATCGCCTCAGCGGCGTCCTCGCCGCGAGCAGGGGATGCTGGGGGATGTAGTCCGGCGCCCGGCATCGGAACTGGAGCGCCGGTTCCTGGGCTGCAACGAGGGGCGTCCTGGCAGGCTACTCTGGGCAAATGAATGAATGAACGGCCAAGGGTAATGTTCCCAAATAATAAATATCACAAGGGCCACTGCCCCAAGCACACCTTTATGCGCCTCCTGGCGCGTGATGATCGCCTCAGCGGTGTCCTCGCCGCGAGCAGGGGATGCTGGGGGATGTAGTCCGGCGCCCGGCGTCGGAACTGGAGCGCCGGTTCCTGGGCTGCAACGAGGGGTGTCCTTGCAGGCTACTCTGGGCAAATGATGAATGACCTGCCAAGGGTAATGTTCCCAAATAATAAATATCACCTTTCAGTGGAGTTAAAAAGTAGGTCAAGAGCATGTGCAAGCACAAATATTAAAAACTCAGGACTACATTTTGACTAAAACCTCTCATTGAAAAACAAAGATACAGAAGAAATTAGAGGATGCCATTTCTAGCTTACAATAGCTAAGAGCATGTAACCATTCCTACAAATATTTAATATCATCACTCATCAGAGCAACGATTTTGTCTATATTTCATGATGCTAATGCTGTACGCTATGGCCTGTCAGCCTACACCTTTAAAAGCTACAGAAAGTAATGAACAACGCTGAAAGAGCTATTTTAAGTTAAATAAATGGGCTCTTAATCTGAGACTCCAGTACCATCAGAAGTGAATGTTCTGCTCCTTGCTCATGAGTTTCATGGAACTCGGGCCCCAAGTATCTATAACCAAACTAGACCCCGGGGATCAAGCTCGAGTTAAAACCTTTCTGTAAGTCAGCGCCCGTGGCAGACTTTGTCATAGATGCATCAAGCTAAAAACCGCTCGCAACGGGGCGGATTCTCAGAATCTGCCCCTTTGCGAACAGTATTTTTGCATTTGGGATGCATCATCCCAAATGCAAAAATCTCAATTTAACAAATTGCAAATTTGCAATTACTCAAATTGCTATTGCATTTAAGGAATCGCAAATTGAGATTCCTTAAATGCAATGCATTAAAGTAAAAAAATTTGCGATTTCGCTAATAGGGGGAGCAAATTACCATGAAGTTGAACTTCATGGTAATTTGCAAAAACTTTGAAAAATGCACTAAAGTGCATTATTCAAAGTTCCATTTTACAAACAAACATGCCTTTAGGGCATGTGTGTGTGCAAGATGTACCCATATGCAGATTTCAGGGGTGCAAAAGGGTTTCCTTTTGACACCCCTGCACCCTTGAAATTGCAATCTCAATTTGCGATTCTCTAAGGCCCATGGGAATGAATAGGGAGGTATTCCTTTCAGGAATTTTTTTAGAAAACGCGATTTTTTTAGCGAGTTCTTCATGCATAGCCTTTTGCTATTCCTTATTAGCGAATCCTTATTTTTCGCTAATAAGTAATCGCAAAATGGATGCTTGATGAATCTATGGATTTCTCTTTTGAGGGATGAAGTAGCGGTTGTCACCTTTAAAATAAAATGCCATTGCAAAATTGGAGGACAAAGCTTGCCTCGCTATGTGATTCTCTTTTTGTTTAAACTTCAAAAACTAATTATTTATTGATTACAGCTATGGGGATGATGTTGAGCCAAGGACATCACCACAATTACGAGCAGTTTTCATGAAGATGCAGTCGGTCTATCCATTTATTTTCCATCTTGTACAAACTCTTCAAAGTGAAAACTCTTCAAAGTGACTGTAGAGCTCTTAGATTTGCACCATTTTGATATTTAATTATACATATGTTGAAAGGCTTTTATCGGTTCAGGAGCAACTGGAAGAGAGATCAGTCAGTATACAGATTTCCCACATTGTGAACAGGAAATGCTTGGATCTTAACTGAAAATTATATTGAGGTTTAACACGCAAAACACGTAGACAATTAATTGAATTAGGCCACTCTAAGCTTGGCAAATCAAGATATCAGAAGATTATTTTCCATTCCAGCCACTTTATCTACATTATTATCTGGATAAAACGGAATGGAGCCATCAGTGCTTAATTTGAACCGGTGGTTTCCGGTTCTCAGCGACGACACTTAATCATCAACACCGGTGATTGAGCACCAGTTAAGGACACATTCATTTATGGTAGACACAGGGAGATTAAGTGATTCGCCGAGAATCACAGGATGTTGAGCTAACGCCAAGTCTCACCCCTGGTTCCCCAGCTCCGAAGTCCGCAGCCCTGGCCATTACGCCACATCCTGGTTCTTATTTATGCAGTGCTAACAGGAGAAATGGGCTGGTGGAAGTTGCCTCCTGATGAGAGCACCGGCACTTATTTATTTACAAATTAACCACTGGGATCCATACATGGAATGCACCTGGCGAGGAAGATAATGACAGGAGCTAGGTTTTATTGTTTTATTTTTATTATTTCGAAGGCGCACTGTTGCCAAATGGTTTTTTGTTATGAGTGGGTTAAAAACACGGAAGGACAGAATAAAAAAGAACTCAACAATAAAGCAATCAGGACAAAGATTACTGACGACAACTGAAACAGATATTGGAATGTAAATGTCCAGTATTTGTAAAGTGCGAACAATTAATCGAAGGTGTCAAGGCCCTGGGGGCGGTCGGGAAGATTAAGCAAGCTTTTGCCCAGAGTCACTTGGTGCTGGGCTCATCTCACGCCAGCATCGGGGATCGAACCGTGAGCCCCTGGGTTCCGGAGTCAGTCGCCCTGGCCGCTGCGCCTGCTCAGTAAAACAGAAATCTTTAAGCCTTCTACTGAAAATAAATACTTTTTCTGAGCTTTTGGTTTTAAACGGAGAAAGTTCCAGAGTCCAAGAACCAGGAATTGGAAAGGGAGCCCCCCCTGTAGGTGTTGCCATAACATGCTTGACCGACATCAATCACAAATAGGATGAGAGTAGAGAACGATCTGTAATACATGGTTGTTAGACCTGGCACCATTGGCGTGGGTGACCATTCCATTTTTTTTGCTGTTGCCTCCTGAGTTTTTGCTATGTTTTGCTGGTCTAGATGCTTTGGCCACTTTGCCACTGCTATTCAGTGCCATAGTGCAAGTGCTCCCTATTGTAAATTGTTGTAATGGATTAGTGACTCCATGATTGGCTATTTTATTTGCCTAAAACCAAAGGGGATGATGGACGGAGTGTTGAACATTGCAAGAACTCACCCTCAGTCAACTGATCTGGGTTTAGTCCATCATCATGCTTTAGCTCACTCCGCCACCCCAGTTCAGACATGGCCATATGCAAATCAGTCCGACCCTGTGCCTCATGGGAACAGTCCAGCCCGAACTGCCAAGCCATGTTTTCCCTGGACCAGAAACAAGCATCCTGGGACCGGTTTCGGGTTCATAACCCTCACCAGCCAGGCAATCTTGAATTCTGTGGCCAAGTGAGCAAGGGACCCACGTCTGGGCATACCCTGCCAACTTAGGGCAAAATTAGCAAAAGCAAAGGGGATGATGGACGGAGTGTTGAACATTGCAAGCACTCACCCTCAGTCAACTGATCTGGGTTTAATCCATCATCATTCTTTAGCTCACTCTGCCACCCCAGTTCAGACATGGCCATATGCAAATCAGTCTGACGCTGTGCCTCATGGGAACAGTCCAGCCCGAACTGTCAAGCCATGTTTTCCCTGGACCGAAAACAAGCATCCTGGGACAGGTTTCGAGATCATAACCCTCATCAGCCAGGCTATCTTGAATACAGTGAGAAAGTGAGCAAGGGACCCACGTCTGGGCATACCCTGCCAACTTAGGGAGAAATTAGCAAAACCAAAGGGGATGATGGACGGAGTGTTGAACATTGCAAGCACTCACCCCCAGTCAACTGATTTGGGTTTAATCCATCATCATTCTTTAGCTCACTCCGCCACCCCAGTTCAGACAGGTGATCGAACATTACCGACAACTGCCCTGGTGTCACTAACTCTGTGCATCGCGAGTCAACAACACGTGGCTGTGGGCAGTAGGTCACACTTTTGGGACTGAGTCTTGATTTGGCAATGACGGAGTCCATATCATTATACCGGCATCATCGCAGACTGCATCCCCTCTCAGCCCCGGCGCCACTAATTTTGTTCCCCGACATTCATGGACACTCTTTGGTCGAACTTTGGTGGTGTCTGAGTCTATGGACTGGGGGTTGTCTTCCTCCTCATGTAGCTGATACCAAAATGGTGATGAAAACGAGGCTGTAGCATTCCACTGCTCCATTTGCTGATTCCGGAGCGCTTATGCCCTCTGCATTATGCCCTGGAGGACACCCTCCACTGTCCCCCGCAGACCTCCGTCACATTCACGTCGGACATCGATGAGGACCCGCTCAGTCAGCGTGACCCTGCCTCTGTGCACCTCAAGGCACCGTCCCATGATGGGGTGCCTGTGCCGGCAGCTGTGCATCCGGGTCCACTAACTCTGTGCAGCTAAAGTCGGGGACCCTGTCTTCTGAGATATTGGATGGCCTCTGAGACAATGGCCTTGAGTCTATGCCATGTGTCTGTGGCCCTGCGCTGTCCGCTGCCTCCGGCCTGAACTGCGGTACACCAGGGTTCACACATCAAATTGAGTCCTTACCAGCCCGGACGTCACATCACTGCAGGTGGCACACGCCACCACCACCAGGACCACCTCCAACTGCCAGTGTGGAAACAGTCGTACTGACAGACTAACAGAGTTGCTCCCACCTGTTATGGATGCCATCATCTGCCTGATACTCGCTCAGCACTCCAGGTGCCACTATCTTAGTGCACCACGAGTTATTGTCCATTTTGGTTATCCGCTGTGGCGAGCTCACGCAGCAATTTCACCTCAGGACGTGTGGGAGAACTGGGACGATGATGCACGTGTGACACAACTCACCGCAGCTGCATCATGAATATCCTGAAGGGACCCACTCCTAGACATTTTCTTCACATGAGCGCACTCAGCTCTAGTGCCCCAAACTCAGTGCAATGCAACTCACAGACACTTCTGTTTGCTCATTGGGTGACCTCTGTACTTGCTCTGGCTACCACCATAATGCTCCGCAGTTGTCTCTGTAATGCTGGTGTTTTCTGTTTCCTTCTTAATAGTGTTCACTGTTGTATTTGTTGCCAGCACCAACAACTCCCCGAGGGCTGGCTTACACTCACCCCACACACATCCAGCACAGGCGTCACTGTACATGTGACACTGCCTGTAGCCAGTTCCATGAACTATGTGCTTGTGTCCATGTGGTCATGGTGTGTGCATGAGGGCCCCGGGCCCTACAACATTACATTGTGCTGTGTACAGCGGACGCAACCATGTCATCGCAGTCAATACGTAAAAGGAGTGTGCAGGGGTCCCGCGTGGGTGTGTGAATGGTAATTCTGGGGATCTGGGCGTGGTTCAGTACAGGAAATGTGCACGTGGTCCCTGATGTATTTATTTATTTTATTTATTTTAACATATTTATAGAGCGCACAGCTACTCAGCTGAGTGTCCCGGCGCTAGCGGACAGAGCGAAAAGGAGGAGGAGTAGGTGCGGGGAAGAGTCCGAGTTACTGCTGGAACAACCATGTCTTCAGTAGTTTCCTGAAGTGCAGAATATCAGGTATGTAGTTTGGCTTCCATGATCTCTGACCCCACCCACACCTGTTCGGACACCTCCTTTTGGCATTCTGACACTTGGCATTTGAATGCGATGTGTGACTCTGTGGCGTGTTGGGAGCCAGCCGTGGTGGCAGGTGCTTCCTGCTGTGTGGTCTGTGCAGGGGCTGGGGTCCCCTCTATGTAGCTTGGCTGTCTTGCTCATGGATATGGGTTGCCTGAGATGTCAATGAGCTGTTGTGGTGCGTTGGTGTCGAAGGTGTGGTGGTCGTCTTCAGCATCACTGATGGGTTGTCTGGTCTGCTCTCATGGAGGTGTTGTTTGTCCCTCTGCAATGTGAAGGGGAGATGCATGTTGACATTGTGTTGACATGTATATTGGCGCATTGTTCTTGTTTACATGCAGACTGTATGACAATGTACATTGTGACTGTAGGCGGTGCTCGCAATTTGATGCGGGACAGTGGACATTTGGACTACGTGACAGAGGTGAGGTTGTACACAGACATATGAATCTCACATTTTCCTGCTCTGTTCAATGTGATTAGCCTGTTTCTGAACATGAGCAGACCCAGTTGTGTCCCCTGTTCTGCAGTGTCGGTGTTGCACTCTGTACCACATTGTTGTGGGATGTGCTGTGATTGCTATGTGTGTGTGCTGCAATGTGCCACGGGGATCAGGGACATGATACAGGGTCAATGTTGGTGTGCAGTGTGCTATACATCGTTGCGCATGTGTGCCATTGTGCCCCCCCGTCCCCCTAGTCCCTGGTCGTTACTCACTCTGTTGATGGTGTGTCAGGTCCTATCGAGCTTTGTCCGTACTCCCACCTCTTTGCACAGTCTCCACACTGATGACTGTGGCCTCCATTCCCTCCAGCTCCTCCTGTGGCGAGGACTCCCACCTCCTGTCACCGTTGCTGCCTTCCTGTTGGCAGCGGGTTTGTGCTTGGTGTGGCTTTTCACGTCATGCCAGCGCCTTTTGACCTTCTCGTCCCTCCGACTGCATTCACGTTTGTCTCATTGTGGGTCAGTTTATGGTAGTGTACTGTCACCTCTGTGACGCTGATCTGGTTTTGCTGCGTACTGCACCCCGTCTTCCTCTTCCTCTTCTCCTTGGCCTTCCCTGACCCCGAGGTTCCTTGCTGGTGGTCTGTGGGGCTTGTGGGGTTTGCGTTCAACTCAGCACTCGGTCAGGATGCATCCATGTTGCTACACGCTTTGAAATGTTTTTGGTGTGTGTTGTTTTGGTTGCTTTTATAGTGCATTTTCCCGCCAGACGCGTGGGATTTGCAGGCCTGACACTGCTTTTCGCTGCTTTTTGTATCGTGATTAGCCTCATCACAACATTTTTTGTGTTCGTGTTTCGCATTTTTGCGACTTCGCATTGGCATTTTCGCGAACATTTGACGCGTTGTCGGGGGCCTATCGCATGGTGTCTCCATGTTGTGAATACTTAGTTAACACAGCGTAATTTTCCCGCGATAGACTGCGATGTTGAAAGTTGCGTTAAGCTAATTATGCGATGGTTATCACACGTTCTTGAGAATATCCCCCTGGTTGTTTTACTAAAATTGGAACCTGAGCAGGTTACAATTCCCTGCATCCTACTCTTGGCCTTTGTAAATGGAACAGTATGTGGTCAACATCTTGTTTACATTTTGTGTGTATCGATGTTCTGAAAAATCTTAGTAACTTGAACATTGGCTGGAATTTATACTCTAATTTCTGTAGCTGAAGCAGTGATTATGTAATGTAGAGATGGGAAAGCGACCTCCACATTACAGGCCTCCTCAATCTTCAAATACTCTGGTGGTGTCAAAGCATGACTCCTACCCTGAGTGCTGCTTAACTCAATCCGAACGATTTGTATATTATGGCCAGACAGCGCAACAATGAGTCAGCCTTTTATGGGAATTGCCTCGCAACAAAACGCATATACACTGCCACTTGCTTGGGTGTCTGGCTTTAGCTTGGCCTCCCAGTTCGCTTTGAATGCTGAAAGGACGTTTTCTTGTTTTGGACTTTTTTGCCGACTTTGAACTGTCTCTGTCATTTCCAAATAGCCATGTCAAATGTTATACCACCATGCAGTCTTCACTATTTATTCAGTTTGCACTTTGGTTTTTCAGCCCATAATTTACAATTTTGAAACCTATGCTTTACCAAAAAGGGAGAACTGATCGAAATTGTCACACGTGTCAGGGGATACTTGGCCCTCTTTTTCACAAATGTCCTTTTCTCCCTCCCCTGCCTGGCTGCTATAACTTTTCTTTCGCAATGATGTTTTGTTTATGGTTCTGCGCCTGGTGAGAGTCATTTTACCCGTCTGCCTGGAGTCAAACTCCAGGGGCTGTAATCCCTTTCAATAAATACGTTGCTGTCGTCTTTTTTCTTTCCTGTAATATTTTTTTTCTTCTCACTACCTGTCTCTTTTATCTGCGTATGTCTGCCTTGTGCTTTTATTCTGCTTCTAATCGCTGTTAGCGGAACTGTCCTTAGCTGCTAGCTGACTCTTTCTTCTGCACATGCCTAGCTGTTGTCTCTTTTGCCCACTCATCACCACCTCCTCTTCTACCATATCTACGTGGCGGGTGAATCTTCCCCTATTTGGTTGCCATCTCAGACTACCTAGCTCCTGTCTCATTTATCTGTTCATTGAATGTCTCTTTTGCCTGCTTGGGTGCTTTCTTCATCTTTCTCTATGGGACTGCCATGACTTGTCCTTTTCTTGGCCGTTGTCTCTTTCCTCTTCCTATCTGCTCTCTCTTTTATAGATCTGGCAGGTTTTCTCTGTGCCTCTACCAGATTCGTTCTGTCTCTTTATCCAGCCTAGCTTATGACTAATTTCTCTGCTTATGTTCTGTCTCTTGCCTCTGTCTGCGCTTTCCTTTGATTCTAACTTTTTTCTTGACCAAAAGCTAACTGGGCCAGATCCTGAAAGAAAGAAAGAAAGAAAGAAAGAAATATGTTTATTGTTTGATTATTTAAAATCTTTACAATAAAAAGCAATAAAAGTGCAGCATTAATACTGATAATTTAAAATATCAATAAAACCATGTTATTTAAATAATCAACCATAAGTTCCTTGATCATATGATGTACAGGTCTGTTCTCTGGTGGGGTAGGCTGCGTCATTTCTTGCCATCAGCACAGGTCACCAGATCGTGGGCTTGGAAGTGCACAACAGAAGGATGAGCAGCGGTATGGCTTGCATGCAGGGGCAGACTGGTTGGCAGACTGGCCCTGGCAATTGAGTCGTACCGGCTGCTGGGGGTGGGGGGACTTTGGGGGAAGAGGGGTGCCTTTCGAAAACACTGCAGCTGCTTTTATTACAGGGGTCCGATTTTACAGCTAGGCTGCAAAACCAGCTCGGGTAACAAAAGCAGCCCCCAGGGGCCCAAAACTGCTCCTCCCCCACCCCCCTGGCGGCCTACCGGGGAAATGCCTGGTGCCGCTCCGGCCAGTTCAGGCCTGCTTGCATGGCTTTCTAAACTGGCTACCGGGCAGTTTAGAAAGCTGCCAAGCTGGGGGCTGATTTCACTGCAGTGTGGGCTGATTTCATTCATGGAGACCTGCGTGTGCTTCGAAATAATTAATGCAAAACAAATTTTGTTTAGTGCACGCAGGTCTCCATGAACGAAATCACCTCCCAGCTCAGCAGCATTCCAAACTACCCGGTAGCCAGTCCGGCCCTGCAGGAAGAGAATTGGGGCACTATAAACCATGCCTTGTCTTGTATGGGAAAGCCATCTTATGGCTAAAGGCATATGTATTAAAAAATAAAATCTGGATTCAATTCATTCCTTTTGATGTTTCCTCTGTGGTTACAGGCAGATTTGCAGACCTCTTCGGACACTTCTGAACGTTTCTAAAATAGTGCCCCTTACATTTTATACAAAGTCCGTTCCTCTTCAGTTTTAAAACAAGCTTGATCTGAAAGGCATTCACACAGACAGTGTTTTGGAAAGCATGTCCATTTCTTTTTTTGTGTTGAAGCAAAGCATTCCTGCACATTTGGATCTGCAGTTGTTTTATATCATATTTTTATTTTGAAATCATAAAAGAAATTTAAAGCAACAAAAATTGCTGTGTTAATATGCATGTAAACCCCAAGCATGAAGCATACTGGGAACCATACAGCTTGTTTAGGCTTGAGGAGGGATGCATGCAGGCTTTTCAGAGAACCCTGGTGTACATGGGATGGTTTGCCGCAGATGTTGCTGTCTTCGAAGATGGAGTTGGAACATTTTCAAAAAATAAAGTCAAAGAAAAAACTTTCTTAAAGGAAAGTTCTAGTTTCTTCTGCAAATAATACGTGCAGTTACTGTTGGGAAATAAAACCTAAACAACACTAAATTGACCACACGTTGATTTTGGCCAAATCACTTAATCTCCCCATGCAACAAGAAGAAAAAACAAGCATTTGCAATGCAATAGGTCTCGCATTAATTAAGTTTGAGCTATTGGCATTGCTAAATATTGCAACACCAATTGCAACAAAAGTCTATAAATTGTAGGCCAAAAAAATGTGTATTCATTTTTGTAGCAATGGTGGCATGCTGCGGTTTAGATGAATATGTTTAACCACTTGGCTGCTAAGGGGTGTGGGAGTGGGTCCATTGACTTTCCATTGAAATCAATGGAAACTCCATGACGAGTTACCCTTGTCATTAGCACTAAAGGGGTTAAAAGTAAAGTGCGCCATACTTTTTTATCACCAACTTGTCCTGCTTATTCTCCTCTTCGAGATGAACCTGTTATTCCTTTTTTACCTTCTGCAAATATAGTTATATAAGTAATTAAAAACTGATCTCACACATGTCTGCATTAGTAACTGGAATTAGGTAATTAACTGATTAGGGATGAAGTGATTCGCCCAGAATCCCAGGATGATTGAGCCTCCGACCAAACTCGAACCTGCTTCCCCAGCTTCATAGTCGGACGTCCTAGCCATTAAGCCACACCCTGCATGTAGAGATGGCCCGTACAATATGAAGAGTCAGCCAATATTGCAGTGCTCCTCTTTTGCAAAGAATAGTCACATAAACGAAAAGCGTGATCACAGCACGGCACATCGTTTTTAAGAAATTGTCTAACCGCAGCTATATAATTGAGCAGTGGGTGCAGTGCATAGTTGAAGCTATGACAACAGAAGCATTTTTTTTTTAAACAGCAACATGAGCTAATGGTGGGGGAGGGAACTGCACGGAGTAGGGCACTGCACGGAGTGCAGCGCGTAGCTGCATCTATGTCGAGCAAAGCATTTAAAAAACAATATGACGTAATGGTGGAGAAGAGCATAGCACGGAGTACGGCACAGCACGAAGTGCAGCGCATAGCTGCATCTATGTCGAGAAAAGCATTTTTTTAAAACAGCAATGTGAGGTAATGCCTCGGGGAGGGCCCCACAGGGAGTAGGGCACCGCACGGAGTCCAGCGCGTAGCTGCATCTATGTTGATAGAAGCATTTCACCAGGCACAGCGTGTGTTAAGCGGGGATCAACCAGCCCCGTGTGGCCCCCATGCCCTTCCTCCACTCCATAGTACTGTGCGAGTCCTTGCTCCCTTTTCTCCGGACGTGGTGGGTAAATCCAAGTAATGGGGAGAAGCGAGCTGCGTGTTCCGCTGCCTGCTGAAAGCTTAGTACAAGGCAATGCAGCCGCTTCTTTAAATTTGCATGGTACTGGAAACTGAGGTGCGGGAGCAGCTCCTCGGTGGACGCCGCCAGCCCCACTAGGCACAATGTGTGTAAAGCGGGATCAGCCAGCTCTGTGTTACCCCCATGCCCTTCCTCCGCTCCGCAGCACATATGCACGACTCCAGTGACCTGCAACATCAAACACGGCAATGCAGCCTCTTGTTTACATTTGCACCGTACTACAAGCTGAGCCGTGGGAGCAGCCCGTCGGCGGACGCTGTACCGCCCGGATAATTTGCCCTATTTTGTATTAGTGATGACTAATAGTCCACTGCCATCTCAGTATATTTCTTTTCCTTTATTTCAGCCTATTTGTAGGGTTTTGCCTATTGGCTTTAGCATGTCATCTCAGTATATTGCTATGAATCCTCTATTTCAGGCTATTTGTAGGGTTTTGCCTATTGGCTTTGACATAGTTATGTGTCCTTTCATCATCCTACCTATAGTAGAGGGTGGATCCTGTAGTCCTGACTTTATATTATGGTTTGTGTAGGTACTCTGACAGAGCTAAGTGTCTATTTCATCCTTTTCGGGCCTACAAGGCCCAGAACCAGAGAGACTCCATTTTGCTTCCTGCCTCTGCAGACTGAGATGCTTGCAGGGTAAAGGTGGTGTTTTAGTTATGAGGTGTTGTTCGCTCTTTGCAAACTGGAGAGAACCGGCCAGAGCTGAATCTTATCAAGAAGTGCCCCTGGGCTCAAGTCTCTAGACGAAACAAGCAGCTGATCACTGTGAGGGCGTCTGGAGCAGGGAGCCTGGTGCATGGATCTGGTGGGAGGAGGCTACTGGCTGAAACCTTCCACTAGAGGAGAGCATTCCATATTAGCGAAGTGCAGAGAGGCGGAGTTGTCAGATGGATCTTGAAAGAGAAGAGAACGGTCAGAAGGCTCTTGAAATGGCAGAGTGAGGGCAGACGAATCTTGGAAGAGAAGAGAACGGTCAGAAAGCTCTTGGGAGAGAAGAAGTAACAGTCAGATGGAGACTGGAAGAGAAGAGAACAGTTAAATGATTTACAGCAGTGGAGAAGTCAGAATGTGTTGAAGCAGTTGCCAGTCAGATGGAAGAGTTGGAGAGTAGTTAAACCAGTGGAGTGAAGTTAGCCCGTTGGTGGTGATGCCATGGTGATGGACAGAGTCCTAAGTTCCACCAGAGAAGGACAGAGAGTTGGACTCTTCTTGATAGGGTGAGGTGTTCCTAAAATGTTTCTATTATATCTGCTCACAAGTAATAAGTAATAATTACTAAGTATCCTAAGTTCCACCAGAGAAGGACAGAGAGTTGGACTCTTCTTGATAGGGTGAGGTGTTCTTAAAATGTTTCTATTATATCTGCTCACAAGTAATAAGTAATAATTACTAAGTATCCTAAGTTCCACCAGAGAAGGACAGAGAGTTGGACTCTTCTTGATAGGGTGAGGTGTTCTTAAAATGTTTCTATTATATCTGCTCACAAGTAATAATTGTTCTTAAAATGTTTCTATTATATCTGCTCACAAGTAATAATTAATTGTGAGCAGATATAATAGAAACATTTTAAGAACACCTCACCCTATCAAGAAGAGTCCAACTCTCTGTCCTTCTCTGGTGGAACTTAGGATACTTAGTAATTATTACTTATTACTTGTGAGCAGATATAATAGAAACATTTTAAGAACACCTCACCCTATCAAGAAGAGTCCAACTCTCTGTCCTTCTCTGGTGGAACTTAGGACTCTGTCCATCACCATGGCATCACCACCAACGGGCTAACTTCACTCCACTGGTTTAACTACTCTCCAACTCTTCCATCTGACTGGCAACTGCGTCAACACATTCTGACTTCTCCACTGCTGTAAATCATTTAACTGTTCTCTTCTCTTCCAGTCTCCATATGACTGTTACTTCTTCTCTCCCAAGAGCTTTCTGACCGTTCTCTTCTCTTCCAAGATTCGTCTGCCCTCACTCTGCCATTTCAAGAGCCTTCTGACCGTTCTCTTCTCTTTCAAGATCCATCTGACAACTCCGCCTCTCTGCACTTCGCTAATATGGAATGCTCTCCTCTAGTGGAAAGTTCCAGCCAGTAGCCTCCCCCCACCAGATCCATGCACCAGGCTCCCTGCTCCAGACGCCCTCACAGTGATCAGCTGCTTGTTTCGTCTAGAGACTTGAGCCCAGGGACACTTCTTGATAAGATTCAGCTCTGGTCGGTTCTCTCCAGTTTGCAAAGAGCGAACAACACCTCATAACTAAAACATCACCTTTACCCTGCAAGCATCTCAGTCTGCAGAGGCAGGAAGCACAATGGAGTCTCTCTGGTTCTGGGCCTTGTAGGCCCGAAAAGGATGAAATAGACATTTAGCTCTGTCAGCGTACCTACACAAACCATAATATAAAGTCAGGACTACAGGATCCACCCTCTACTATAGGTAGGATGATGAAAGGACACATAACTATGTCAAAGCCAATAGGCAAAACCCTACAAATAGGCTGAAATAGAGGATTCATAGCAATATACTGAGATGACATGCTAAAGCCAATAGGCAAAACCCTACAAATAGGCTGAAATAAAGGAAAAGTAAAATACTGAGATGGCAGTGGACTATTAGTCATCACTAATCCAAAATAGGGCAAATTATCCGGGCGGTACATTCCACCCTGACTCATAGTCCACTAACATTGAAGAAGATAGGGAAATTATAAAGATACCTCATCTGAAATAAATCAAAGCTTCAGGTAACCACCCTAGAAACTAATCTCACTGACCTCTATTAAGGGTCCATTGATCAAAACAAATATTGAATAGTAGGAAAACAAGAATAACCCCATGCCTACAAAATAGCTGGTGTAGCACTATGCATATCAAGCAAGAAAATCAAAGAAAATTATCTAAGTGTGGTGTATATATTCTTCTACAAGATAATCCAGACATAAATAGTCTGTCCAGAAATCCCTATAGCTAAAATAGCTAAATCATAGACTTAAACTTAGGAAAATTGAATGATAGGAGACCATGCCAAAGTCAACAGGCAAAGGTCATAAGTCATCTAAGTTAGGGAACAGTTTGCACCTAATCCCTCTGTATCAATCTATGGAACACATGTGTGCACCATCATTCAGAACATTGTTTTCCTTTCATTGGCAAGACTGTTTTACAGAAAACAGGAAAACTATAAAATAGGTGAGAAATAGACAAGTGCAAAGTCAATCTGTATCAATAATAGCATCCTAAAATCAAAATATCATGTATCAAAGGGCATTAGATTATTAAAGCAGATATTGCACCCCATGACTCTCAAACATTAATACAAAAAATTGGTGAACCAAAAAGGCTCAACCATCAAAAAGGCACTGCATCTTTAAATTTGTAACTGGCAAACAACAGGGCAGAAAAAGGAAATTTATCATGGGGGCCCTGTATCTGTTGATAGAGTCCAAAGTCCATTGAACATTCACTGAAAAGCAAAATCATGGGCACAAGATTGCAGGCCATACTGAAAACCATATTAATAATGGAAAATTCATATTGCAGACTACTTATGTGATGAAATGTAAAACATAACATTTTTAAATGATGGTTTATTTCAGGACTTCACTATATGAATGGGAAAAAATAATCATTATGAAGCAAATCAAATATGTCGAATTTCAGATCATTAAAATTGAAGATTCAACTGCCAAGGCAGTCAACTGAAGATTTTAATTTTGAACCTAAAAAGGATTTTATTAAAAGTGTCTCTATTAAAAAGAAAGTTCTCTTCTTTTGTGGAAAAAGGAAAAAAATTAAAGCAGTTCCAACAGTTCTCTAGTGTGCAAGACACACCGCTCCAGAGTTCCAAAAGGAATCATTTATTTCTTTGCCAAGGAGGAATCCCATCTGATCTTGTCATCCATGGAACATCAGCCATCTGCCGTAAGACACCGCTTCTCGCCATCAGCTCCGGTGTAGTCTGGGTCCAAGCTGGTTCCGCATTTCAGAAAATAACAAACTAACATAAGAAATTGAAAATAAGAAAGACAAAATAACAAACAGGGCGAGGTAAGGGAGGGCACCATCCATGCACCCCCGCACAACCCAGCAACCTGAAACGAGAGACAAGCATCACTCATCTTATAAAAGAAAAAACTTCAATTCAAAAGCACATTCTTTTTATTTATTTATATATATATATATATATTTTTTTTTTTTTTATGTCCCTCTCAGGGCCCTGTAATTTATAAAAATCCTAATCAGAGTTTGTGGAATAGTTTAAGAAAACTACCTGCATTATATTCTCTAAATTTGTTTGGGTAAAATCCAAATTTTTCTTACTCAAGTCAGAGGGGCTGGGAGGTAACTTCGCTACGGTCTCACTCCTTGCTCACCTACCCCTCCCTTCAGAGCTGTCTGCGTCCCGGGGCTGGCTCAGTTTCAATCATAACAAACAGGAGACAGGCTTCTCTCTCTCCTCTCTGCTCTCTAAAATTGGGTCACTGCCAACGCTGAGCTCATTGAAGGAGCCAAGCGTCTGCCAAGCTTCTGAAGAGAGAGCTTGGTTAGATTGCAAGCATCCTCCATCTGCATGCGAAGGAAGCCAGCGTCAGTCGGAGGAATACAGCCCTCCCCTTACATAAATAAAAGGATCGCGGAAAAGAATAGGGTTATGGCCAAGGAAGCCTCTACTCGCTCTAAGGCCCCCTCCATCAGAAAATGCTCTGAGAACAGGCCTGAGTTATCTTTTCAAAGTTAAAACAACAAGTTCGTCCAGGAATTCACTGCTCTGGAGTTTCTCACACATTTTTAACTGAAACTTCATGCAGCTGTTATATTCTTTTCGTCTTAGACAAGCACAGTTTTTCTCTAACTAATTTAAGCAAGTTCTAAGCTATTATTTTTCTATAGCCATATGAAAAATTAACTCACCAAACTAAGCACTGTAACATTATTAACAGCTAGAGGGCAAGACATTTAAACTGAATACTTGTTAGCTGAAAAGTAAAACAATTAGCAACAGTCAAAAATCACATGTTTAAAACAACATCAATTTGAGGTCACAAATTAACTTCTGTTTATGAAGAAAGCATTCTGAAATCATGTGATCACCCGTAGGCAGACCACATTGCTTCATCAGTGTATCATTTTCAGTGACAGAAACATGGGCATTTATTTAGCATGCAAATTAACACACAAAGGGGCAATTTACTTCATGGTAAAACATATAATACATTTCTTTTTTTATGAATTCACACAGCTAGTCACACCCAATTAATTGCTGCTGCACACCAGGCTATGCATTTTGCATTTGAAAAACGAATTTGAGTTTAATATTTTCCCTGCACGTACCAATTAAAATTCCTTCACTGCTGAAACTATTCGTGTGAGCCTTGCAGCCTAACTGACCTCTGAGTCAGACATGATAAATCCTTTTTCAAAGGCTGGTTTTTCTCCGTGCAAGATGTTACCTTTCTATCAACAGCCTGTCAAAGCACATAGGCAAACCCTGAACTAAATGCAAATTTAAACTAATATAAAGGATGGTAGTGTATTAAAGTCATTACGTGTCAAAATAGAACCCATTGTCCACCCTTGACTTTATACACGAACACCAAAATGAAAAAGAAATCCGGTAACTAATTAAAAAGCAAATCAAATCATCTTTAATCCAAACATTCACTGACTTTTGGTGTCAGCTCATGGAAACATGCATATTTAAACGGCATATTAAAACAGACACTGCCATTCCAATGCAAGGTATTAACCCTTTTGGCAGCTCAAACACAATCCTTCCCCAAGCGCTGCAGACCCAAGGGGAATCCAAGGACTTATCTCTCACGTTTTCACATAACACTCAAGCTCATTTTTTAATTTTTTTTTATTTTTTAAAACACATTTCCTCGAACAGACGGAAAGGATCCAGCCCTTCCCTGCTCAATGGAACAAGTCATACATAAGCCATATTAACAAGGCGCCATTCAGAAGAAATTCAACAAGCTACTCAAAAGCCTTAATCACAAGGCGCTATTCACAAGGTTCAGCAAGTTATTCATAAGCCTTAATCACAAGGCGCTATTCACAAGGTTCACAAGCCTAAATCAGAAGACGCTATTCACAAGGTACTTAGAAAGTTATATTACAGAATACATTTCACACTTAATAATGCATAAGCCAAGCAGCAGGCTATGCACAAGATTTTTATACAGAATAAATTTTATAATACAAAGAATCCTCTCTCATGCAGGACTTTCACAGACATTTCTCTCTAGAATACAGTCCACCCTTGCAGCCTAACAACTGCGACATTTCCAAGATATATATAATTTCCCTGTGCACTGAGCCAAGTCATGATGACTCCCTCGCACATTATTCAAGATAGTGAACTGTCAAGTAGGGTACTCCCTGCAACTTATTCGAACTGCCGACCACGCCAAATGTAACGACTGGGTTTTTAGAATAGGTGGCTCATCAATAATGGCCACCTCAGCCGTCACGCAAACACACTCTTCTCAGGCCACTATTTACAAGATATATAGAGGATTTGCCTGAGAAGGTGATTATCTAATATTTACAAGCCTGTACAATTAGGGCTATCGACTTTAGCACGTTTAACGTCCGGATGACTACTTTAGCACGTTTAACGTCCGGATGACGACTTTAGCACGTTTAACGTCCGGATGACGACTTTAGCACGTTTAACGTCCGGATGACTACTTTAGTACGTTTAACGTCCGGATGACTTCTTTAGCACGTTTAACGTCCGGATGACTTCTTTAGCACGTTTAACGTCCGGATGACTACTTTAGCACGTTTAACGTCCGGATGACTACTTTAGCACGTTTAACGTCCGGATGACTTCTTTAGCACGTTTAACGTCCGGATGACGACTATAGCACGTTTAACGTCCGGATGACTTCTTTAGCACGTTTAACGTCCGGATGACTTCTTTAGCACGTTTAACGTCCGGATGACTTCTTTAACTCTTAGGACCAATATCATCTATACTTCACACTGGTGAACCTGTTGTCCCCCCAATGGGGTGTTCTATAGGGGTCGGCGGTACACCTAAGGTGCACCGACAATATTTACTATTCTTAATTTAGAAGAGTTATCTGATTAGAACATTTGGGAGTTCCTTCCAGCTATAGGCTACACAATCTCTCATTTCTCAGTTACCTGCTAGAAGGGTCTACTCACCTGCTAACCTGCCAGTATCTGGTTAAAAAGAAAGGTTAGTCCTGTCTTGGAAACAACACTCAAATATGCAACTGGGGTCTCTTTATTACAATAGAATAGAATGACAAAACATTATATAAACAATACAGTAGGAAATTATTACTGCAGGTGGAGATCTACATGAATAATGCTCTATATAGAATCATGGCATACACATAGCTGAAAGAAAAGTAATTATTACTTGTGAGCAGATATAATAGAAACATTTTAAGAACACCTCACCCTATCAAGAAGAGTCCAACTCTCTGTCCTTCTCTGGTGGAACTTAGGACTCTGTCCATCACCATGGCATCACCACCAACGGGCTAACTTCACTCCACTGGTTTAACTACTCTCCAACTCTCCAACTCTTCCATCTGACTGGCAACTGCTTCAACACATTCTGACTTCTCCACTGCTGTAAATCATTTAACTGTTCTCTTCTCTTCCAGTCTCCATCTGACTGTTACTTCTTCTCTCCCAAGAGCTTTCTGACCGTTCTCTTCTCTTCCAAGATTCGTCTGCCCTCACTCTGCCATTTCAAGAGCCTTCTGACCGTTCTCTTCTCTTTCAAGATCCATCTGACAACTCCGCCTCTCTGCACTTCGCTAATATGGAATGCTCTCCTCTAGTGGAAAGTTCCAGCCAGTAGCCTCCCACCACCAGATCCATGCACCAGGCTCCCTGCTCCAGACGCCCTCACAGTGATCAGCTGCTTGTTTCGTCTAGAGACTTGAGCCCAGGGACACTTCTTGATAAGATTCAGCTCTGGCCGGTTCTCTCCAGTTTGCAAAGAGCGAACAACACCTCATAACTAAAACATCACCTTTACCCTGCAAGCATCTCAGTCTGCAGAGGCAGGAAGCAAAATGGAGTCTCTTTGGTTCTGGGCCTTGTAGGCCCGAAAAGGATGAAATAGACACTTAGCTCTGTCAGAGTACCTACACAAACCATAATATAAAGTCAGGACTACAGGATCCACCCTCTACTATAGGTAGGATGATGAAAGGACACATAACTATGTCAAAGCCAATAGGCAAAACCCTACAAATAGGCTGAAATAGAGGATTCATAGCAATATACTGAGATGACATGCTAAAGCCAATAGGCAAAACCCTACAAATAGGCTGAAATAAAGGAAAAGTAATATACTGAGATGGCAGTGGACTATTAGTCATCACTAATCCAAAATAGGGCAAATTATCCTGGCGGTACAGACGCCCAGCCCAAACAGTCCCAGCGTGTGAAAAGATGAGATCCCAGCTGCTTCTTTAAATTTGCATCGCACTTACACTTTAAGTAAAAGCGCGATGCAAAAATAAACACGCAGCTGACCTTCGACTGGAAAAACATAGTGCCGACATTACTAACATGCATTCTCGTGGAATGCTCACACAAAGAACAAGTTAAACGAGGGTGAAATAAAAAAAAAGAAGCTCTTGGCATTGCTGTGGGGAGGGGGGAAGAGGGGGAGCGGGGAGGATAAACGCGAGACACGGCCTAGCGGCCGTGAAAGTGAAAGTACGGCTGTCCGGCCGTGAATAATTAGGGGAGGAGAAGAGCGCACGCTGGGGGAAGCTTGTGGGAGGGAGGCTGGTGGCTTTGATGTGTGCACGCGCTTTTCACAGGCACCCCATGAAATCGCCCGTTTGGTTAAGCTCTGGTTAAGCCCCTATATCTCTCGCCAGCAATGCGCAAACGCATTAGCAGGCGAGACCTAAAAATGAGATGACCTTGTTTTTTATTACTGTCTCTGTGGGTGTACAAAAATCAATGCACAAACAGTTTCAATAACAACATTGTTCATATTATTTCGGCAGTTAGGGCTCAAGTTTTGTAATATGGAATTCGTCCAGTTCTGACCAAACGTTCAATAAAGTAGTAACATGTTTTTAATAATATTTTGCCTATGTATCTTTCTGTTTCTATACCAGCCATCTGTAACGATCCTACCCATGCATCTCCTACCATTTTTTCATTTATCTAATAACACACACATCCATCCATATACTCATACAGGTATACCTCCATTCAAGCATTCATACAAACAGTTACCGTTCCACCAATCCATCCATCCTAACTGCACCTCTGCTTCTTAAATGCTCATATTATCAGGTTGGTAACCACATAATTTCACTACACACCACATGCATCCACTCCATAACACATAAGTAAAAAATATTTACATTGACAATGCCAATAGCTCTAACTCTCGTTTTCTAAATAATCACTCCATTGCAAACAAAATAATTTACAAAGCCAATAACTCTAACTTTCACAAATGCATGACCAATTGCATTGCAAATGCTTGTTCTTTTTGGCGGCTTTGCACCATGCTTTTCTTTTCAGAGTCCCCGTTCCCACCCGGGCACCCCATGAGCAACTCCCTCATTGGAGGATATCTCAGAGAGCCTCTGGCGTGTTGCTGCGGCAGCAGCATTCTGGCCTGCCCACTCTTGCAGGCAGATGCGCGTCTGGTGGCTGGTTTTCCCACTCCCCCCAGATCAGAGCTTGTGGAGGGCCGGCCACACTTTCTCTCTTCAGCACACAGGGCCCCCTCTCCAGAAACGAGGGGTTGCAACAGCACTTCCTCATTGAAAACTCCTTCTTGGGGCACAGGGATGGGGTCCTGGCCCTTTATTGACATCCCAAGTGGGCACTCCCTCACCCTCTTCTTCCTTCAGGGCTCAGGGATAGGGTCGTGGGCCCCTTTCCCTTTTCTCGGAGAGCACAACAACCTTTCCCTGCATTTTATCTTCCCTTGGGGCAGCTCCGGGACCTGGCCCACCGCAGAGGCAAAACTAATTACAGAGGTGGAGCCTCACGAGCTTTGTCCCCAGGTCAGGAAAAAGGTCAAAGGTCACCCAATTTCTAACCGCCCTAACTCCGGCACCCTTGCGTCGATTGGGACAATCTTTGTCTTGTTTTGCTTATGGTGATGTGCTCTAGCCACCAAGGGCACATTCTTCAGGCCTCCTGGCCTCCAAGGTGGTGAACATTTCAGGGAGCTGGCTTCACTGGCTCTCTGCACAAGCCCTTTTTCTTTCTTTTTCCTCTGGGCTTCTCTCCTCCTTTGTGCAGATGCACAGTCTTTCCCCCAACTGGTTCTCAGTGGCAGTAAGTGGACCAGCTTCCCTGGTCCTTGGGAGTACCCCACTGGTCCTAGTGTAAAAATAAATTAGAATCCTTAGGTCAGATGACAGTCAGGGGATTCCACCTTCCAATTATCCATGGAGTCAGTCTCCAATCCCAGTGTCCAGCAGAAGAGAACAACCAAAAGAGAGCTCTCTCCCCTGTGCAAGACCTTTTAGGTGGAGACGGGAGTATCCAGCAGGGATGCACCTCTGGCCTATCCTGTGGTGCTACGTCACCTCTCCACCCCTGTCCCAACCTCACTGTTTAGTCTTCTGGGAAATTTCAAAATGGTGTCATCCAGGAGTCACTTGTCACATCTGCTCACGGGGGTCTCAACTACACCCTTCACTGTCATCACTGCCAGGGCCTGTCTCAGCAAAACTTCAAAAGAGCCATCCTCTTGGTTGAGCTCCAGTGGTCTGGACTCCCTCCATTCTTTAGTGGGCAAGGGCAGGCCCTCTTCCTAGTACAGGATGACAGCTTTCTGTTTGATGAAGAGCAGTCCGCCCCACCCACTTTCCTTCTCAGGAGCTGACTAAAGAACTGTTAATTGCTCCCTTTGTGGGGGCAGGCCTTTCTTCCTGCTACTGGAGAGAAAATAATTAACCCAGCCCAGAAAGGTGACAGATGGCCTGGGTTCTGAACCTGAGCTAAGCCAGAGAAATATGACATTTCTGGATAACTCCTGATCAGTACAGATATGTATTTGAACTTTACAGAATTATTCTTTTTACACAAGAATCAGACTTTACTCCAAACGTTTACCATCGTACTGCATTTACTATGCATTTTTCCCAATGAAATGACTGTTAGCAGTCAGGTCTTTAAATAGCAAGACTTTACAACACAATTCACCGTTAGGTGGCAGTGTTACTCTTTGAGAAACCTTTCACTTTATTATTTTAAATTGGTAAACAATTGTAATGGATGTAAAAGTGTTTTTCAAAATGGTTTATGAATTAATTTAATAGTGATATATCTGCTGTATTAAAGATAACATTGCTGCAGAACAGAATGCAAGGGGTTTAGGGGGACTGGGTGGTTAAGTATGGCTTTGCACAGAAATTACTTTTTAATGTAAAAAATACTGGGGGTTGAGGGGCAAAGGGTGGGTATGTGTGTTAAACTCAGGATTTTTTTTTCAATATTGTTCTTTTTGTTCTAATATCTTTATTAGTTTGAGAGAAGAAATATCAACAATTAAAATGCCATAATAAGCAATACAACCAAAAAGAGAGTTACACAATAAATAAATGGATAAATAAGCATTCATCAGTATAGATATAATCAATGTCATATACATCACTGACATATCAATTTTTATGGTGGAAAAAGCAATAAAGAAGCAAAATGAGAGAATCAGTTGTATCACTTGTATAAATCAACCAGCAAGATAAAGAGAGAAAGGAAGGAAAAAAGAGAGAAGAAAGTATCGAGGAAGAGAAAGAGAAGTAAAAATAAAGCAAACAAGAGAGAGAGAGAGATCGAGACCCCTGCTACAATAGAGAGGGTAAGTTAAGGAGAAGACACAAAGGGATATTGCGCCACCAGGCCTTGTGAGGCTAAGTTCATATAATTGTTTTCAGTATTCGTTTTATTTGCAATTTACACTTGCAGTGTTGTTTAAACTACCAATGTTAGAAAACGCTGGGGGAAAAAAAGGCATAGAATATGTAGTAAACGTTATATTTCACACAACCACAACCAAGATGGCAGCTCTCAATAACTGAGAGGGTCACGTTTGTAATGTTGGAGAAAAAAAATCCATTTTAAATTTGTGGTTCAGTCATACTTTAAATGGGCAAAGAAATCATCTACACAACATATTTAATAGTGGTTATACCCCTATGACACCCATAAAATCGCCCATACTCCATTTTGTGTGCATTGTGCTTCAACACTCTGAGGTTATCAGACATGCTAAGCCATCCCCGGATATCACTCATAGAGTTCCAGTGCCACCTAACGATGAAAGTAAGTAATATGATCAAATAGATCTAAATGGCATGCGTGGAGAATGGCTGCATGCTAGTTGTTTGCGTAGTGTATGAATTTTTAATGTGTCCAAATGTAAACGTGTGGTAATGGTATGGTTGGACAGAATTGACAAATAAAAACATGCATTCTAAAACAATGCGTTGTAATGTCATACAACCTTTTCACATAGGTTACACTGTATATAGTTACAACTTTGGTGTCTGTTGACCAAGGGGAAGCGGAGCTGCACTCTAAGACAGCCTTCTCCATAAGTGTATAATGGAGCGTCACTGCAGATATAACAGTAAAGCACACTGCTATGAGTGTGCACTAACATTGTGAGGCCTCTCCCAGGTCAATACCCACCCTGAGGAGTTCCTACTGTGCCAGGCTACCAGAGTTAAGGTCCTGGGATGTGCACAACAGGAGTCTCTCACGCACAGCCCTCATCGTGTGCACACGTGTTCATGTGTAACCAGCCAAGTGCCTCTTACCCTTGCTGCGCCGCAGCAGCCTTATCTTAAAAGGCGGACACTGGCAGTAAACATGTGAAGGCCATTTACCCTGAATTTTTCTGTGGGTGTTTCACAGGTTCTGAGGCTCACCTATAGTAAAAAGGCCACATACCAGGTGGCCAAAAAGCAGAAAATGTTGGCAGATTTGATGGGCAGAACCTATTTCCTTACAGTATGTTAATGCAGATTACACATAGTTGTAGGAAACAGGAAGTCAGCTCCCTGGGCTACCTTGGGCTATATCGCACGATTGGAACTTGTGGGCTGCATGCTCAAACTGATTTCTACAACACATTTTATTTTTGCATACAATAGAAAGCTGGTCTGAAATCGAAATTGTCACTATAGAGTATTTTCCTAGTATTTCTAATATCATTTGGCACACATTTTATTCTCCTAACTTAAACATAATCAATAGGGTTGGTGTGCTTGTGAAGTCATCAGCAAAAAGTCTTAAATATATGGAACTATGACAAAAAGTATTGCTCATGAAATAATCAACCATTCGTTTTCAAATCAGCCCGAAGGCTTCAAGAACAGTGTAATTGTGTGATGTAATCAGATACGCAGACTCATATCGCCAGGACAATCTCATCTTCATAAATAATCAGATGGGCACTTTCAAATTATCCACAAGTCTTCAAGCACAGTTTTGACGTTTTTCTCATGACTGTAAGACTTTGACATTGACCTTGATTTCTCATGTAGTTAGATGATCATAAAATGACCCTGGGATGGTTTCTAAAGTAATCCTGTTTACCTTGACCCTGGTCACAGGCTTGTATTACAGTGGGTCTTCTCAGCCTTTCATCCTTCTGAGGTGGATAAAATAAGTGTCATTGAGTTGGGCAACAATCAACATCTGTTATTCATTAGTACGATGTCCTAAAGGGTTTATGTGTGCTTTACAAATATGCATTTCCTGTGACCTCTTTTCTAGAGTTGATATGTACTGCTGCTTTGTTTTTTTTCTAAGCAAGGCTTAGACCCCTGCAGGGTTGGAGCGACCTATACGGCATTCAGGCAGACCCTGACAAGCTGCTTTTGTTTTTTAAGTTTGAGTTTATTAAAAAATAAAGAGAACAGAAAATAAAATGAAGAAACAGATAAAATGATAAACAATCAGGTTATACAGTAAAAAAAGAGAGTTATGATATTACAAAGTATATATAAATATATAAGAAAAGCAATCAAAGTGTGTATATAGAGAAAACAACGTAAGCATAGCAATATTGAAGAAACTAACAAGATTAATCAATATATTCAAAACAATAATAAAAAGCCTTCAAGACGTGATATTAAGAAAAGGCAATGGGAGAATCAAGGTGTTTTTTGTACTTCAACAGATCTAACATTGGAGGTAATGACTAAGGGAGCAGAGAAGGAAAAATAATTTACCAAAGGGAGCCAAAGGAGATCTCTTTTAATTGCCAGGGAGATGGGGGAAACATAATTAGTGTCAAGTCGGTGATGAAAGCAACCCGCATTCTACCAAGCACGAAATGTAACGTTAGTAGCTTGTTTCCAATTAGAGGTAATAAGGTGAAAAGCAATAGCAATCAAAAGATCTATGAGCATGTAGTGTTGATGGGATTGAGGGAGAGTAGGAGAGAGAGAGCCTAGAAAAATGTGAGTAAGGGAGAAGGGGATCTGAAACTGAAAGATCTTTTGGATTTGGAGCCAAACCAGTTTCCAAAATTGAAGTATAGGAGGACAATCAAATAACATATATTTCAAATCTGCAGAGGGACAGGGGCATGACCAGCAAGTAGAGGGAATGTCTGAGGAAAAAGTTTACAAAGTTAATGGGGTAAACAAAATTCGTTTATAAATGAAATAAAGGGTTTGGGTAGTATTAGCAGCACTAGAGGTTTTATGTATTTTAGACCAAATCTTATCCCAAAATGGGACCGGCCAGTCTTGTGAAAGATCTCGTTCCCAAGCCAGTTCAATCTTAGATTTAGGCCTGTCTAGGGAGAGGTAAAGCGATTTATAAAAGAATGATGCAGGGGGAGAGGAATCTAATGCAGAGGAAATAGATTGATGAATGGAAGGAATGTCATTAGAATTTGGTAGGGACTGAAGGTAGTGAGTAAGGATGGGGAGTAGCAAGGTATATTGAGAACGAGCACAGGAAGGAAGAGAGAATTGAGACTGGAGATCCGAAAAGGAGAGAGGATGGTTGTGAGAGAGAAGTTGAGAAATCCATCGCAGGCCGTGGGTATGCCAAGTCTTCCAGAAAAAGAAGCGGTTACGAAGCTTGAGTTGTTTATTATACCAAATAGGTTGAACATGTGTTGAAGAAAGAGAAGGATAGGAAGAAGACAAGAAAGGGAGAAGGAGTTTACGAGAGTGAGAAATAATAGGATTACAGAGACAAGTCAGAGTAGACGTAAAAGAAAGGATGTCACGGAAATCAAAGTGAGATATAAAAAAGGATTCTATTTTCAGCCAAAGAGGAGGATAAAAAGGGAGATCGGTTGAGAGCCAACGGGATGCCTGTTTCAAGGAAAAAGCACGATGGTAAGCTCGAAAACCTGGGAAACGGACTCCAGCATGGGGTTTGTCTTTTCGTAGGGAAGCAAGAGCAATACCAGAACGTTTACCGTTCCATAAGAATTTTAATAAGATAGAGTCAATTTTCTTGAAGTAATAATCAGAAATATGAATAGGAATCATGGAGACGGTATATAGCATAAGAGGTGATAGCATCATTTTTATTGAGCTTAGGCACGCCCACCAGGATAAAAAGAGAGGATGCCATCGAGAGATGGATGCATCCAATTTCTTAGATATACAATCAAAATTTATCTTAAGAGTGTCAGACAAAAGGGGAGCAAACCAAACACCTAAATATTTAATCTTAGATGGTTGCCACGAAAAACCAGATTGGTCAAAAGGTGCTTTAGACAGAGAGGGTTTAGAGGCACAATTTCGTATTTGTCAGCGTTTAGACGATAACCAGATACAGCGGAAAAGGAAGAGACTTGTTTAAGAAAAGAGGGAAGAGAAGAAAGAGGGTCTGAACAATAGAAAAGAATGTCATCAGCATGAACTGAGAGTTTAACTTGTTGGGGACCATATTGGAACCCAGAAATAGTATCATCCTGTCGAATTTTGGTAAGAAAAGGCTCCAGAGCCAGAACATACAATAGAGGAGATAATGGACAACCTTGTCGGACGCCTCTTTGAAGATGAAAATAATGGGAAACCGAACCATTAACAAAGATCGACGCTTGAGGATCAGAATATAGTAGAGAGATAATAGAGATACATTTGGGTGGAAATCCTGCCCATTTGAGAGCTTGGAACATGAAGTCCCAACTAATCCTGTCAAAAGCTTTCTCAGCGTCTAAAGAAATAGCAGCTAGAGGGAGGTCTAGAGAAGATGCCTTACTGAGAATGTCGAAAAAGACTTGTGAGTTATCCGAAGAAAGACCGCCCTTAACGAAACCAGATTGTTCAGGACCGATTAAGGGCCATATGTAGGTAAATTGCCAATACCGAATCCTTAATACCGATTCATACCGAATCGGTATCAAGAATGAGGTAAACGTGATGTAGGTAAAAATTCGTTAAACATTACCGATTCGTTGCAAATCGGTATTAAATACCGATTGTGAACTGATCGGTAATAAAAATACATACCGAAAGGCTATTACCGAATCGGTGTTACCGAATCCACACCCAAAATCGGAATTACCGATTCGGTAATTCAAAAAATAGCGTTTTGGTGAATCAGCCAATCCTGATACACCCATTTACTTCCCAAACAGGAAGTTGCCACACCCAGCCAGGTGCACAGGGCCTGGAGCTCACTGTGAGGCAGGCAGGAGAGCTGAGGAGCCAGCAGCAACACAGCCAAGAAAATAAAAATAAAAACCACTGAACAAGCATTGAAATGGCAAGCCAGGACAAGGAGAAGGAGGCAGGTGAAAGAAAAAGAAAACTCAAGTTCAGCGACAAGGAGCTTGAGATCCTGATCGAGGATGTCACCCAAGAGTACCACAAGCTGTTTGGAGCCCAGTCCCAACAAGTGCCAGACGCACAGAAGAGGCAAATATGGAGTGGCATTCGGGACAAGATCAATGCCATAGGTGTGACCCTGCGCACCATAGAGGACATCAGAAAGAGGTGGTACGACCTCAGAAAAACAGCAAAACAGAGGATGGCAGAGAGACATAGGCTGGCAGGGAAAACTGGAGGAGGAAAAAATCGAGCCCCAGTACCAACACCACTGGAACAGATGGTAGAGTCCACCATCCAGCGGGAGAGTGTGAGTGGCATAGGAGACGCAGACAGCTCCGCCAGAGCAGCTAGAAAACAAGGTAAGAAGCATGCCCAGCATGCTGCCCTACCCCCTCCCCAACCCCAACCCCCATAGTCGTAAATGTGCTCCCACTCCACACCATGTCTTACGGCTTACCTGCAATGCATTCTGGGTGATGTAGTCAGTGTGAAATCATGATCAGGACTGTCAGGGCAGCTAACACAATAGCATGGTAATAGAATTGGATAGGTCAGGATAACCACTGTGCACTGTTGGCATGTACTTTAATGCAATGGCATTGCAGACAGAGCATTGAGAATATTTACATTTGTGTCATTTCAGGCGAGTCATCTCGCAGTGCAGCTGAGGGCAGCAGAGGCAGGTCAGCCAGGCCAGAGGGGAGTGAACAGGATGAAGACAGCATGCCTGCAGGGAACACCAGCTCTGCGCCATCGCAGCCAGCCAATCCTCCACCACAGCCATCACCACTGCGCCAGGGAGGTCCGCAATCCCCTCTCACTCAGTCACCACTGCGACGTTCACCAACACCACCACCACCACCACCACCACCACCACTACCACAGTCAGGCAGGAGGCATGCCGTGAACACCCTCCAGCAGATGGAGGCGTCGGAGGAGGAGGGCAGCCAGCGCGCACAAAGTCCTATCGTAGAGAGATCCAACAGGGAGCGGGCTGGTTCTGCATCCGAGGGTGCGAACATCTCATCACGACGCCGCAGGGCAAGGCCAGACAGTCCAGTGGCATTTGAGCAGGGTGACAGTGTGTTTGCTGGACTGGAAGGCAACATGCTGAAGGTCCAGCGCCTGCAATGGAGGGAGATGAAGTCATTACACAGGGAGGTGGCAAACATTAACAGACATATGCACAAGATGGAGAAGGGTATCAGTGCCATGGGGGAGAATATGTCTGCAGGGATGGAGAGGGTAGCAACCTCGGTGGACAACCTCTGCAGCCAGCTGGAGCAGGACCGTGTTGGCATGCGCTGGGAGAGACAGAGACTCCAGGACTATACCAAGTCGGTGAACCGGCTGGCCACTACGACATCACTGATGTGTCGCCGGTCCATCGCCATGCAGGAGGAGATGGCGCATTGCAGCAGGGATGTGGCCAGGGGGATGGTGTCCATGACCTCAGTGCTAGAGCTCATGCAGAATGCTAAGGCCTCAAATATGGAAGGGGGGGGACAGTGAGGAGGCTACCAGCCGTGGTAGCATTACACCCTCACCCACCGAGTGCAGGAGGCGTAGTGGACGTAATGTCCCAGCACAGGAACCGTCCAACTCACAAGTCTGTGTCGATGGGGAACATGCACGTGCAGCACGGGGACGCAAGAAGTGAAGGACACTGGCTGTCCACATGCATGGGATGGGTGATGTAACCCATGTCCAATTGGACAATGCTCACAATGCTGGAGGTGTGCCAAATAAACACCTCTACATGTAATTTGAAATGCCTCAGTGTCGTTACTCACTCAGAAATAGTGTGATGTAATCTCTGCACGTCTATGTCTCCCATCATGTTCAATAGCAGCACCAGCCGCGCTGGGCTCTGGCTGAGGGTTGTCCTCGTCCTCGTCCTCTGACTCAGTTAGTTCCACTGCTGTTCCTTTTTTAGTGGCCAGATTGTGTAGCATTGCACACGTAGCAATGATCTTGCAACATTTGATGGGGCTGTACAGACGCGCACCTCCTGTTTTGTGGAGGCAACGGAATCTGCTTTTGAGCAAACCAAAAGTGCGCTCCACCACGTTGCGTGTGCTCCTATGTGCCACATTGTATCTCCTCTCCCTTCGGGTGGTTGGGTTCAGATATGGTGTGAGGATATACGGCCGGAGGGCATATGCGCTGTCACCTATGATGAGAAGTAAGTGGCATTGATTGGTGTGACCAACAGCTTGTGCCAGGGTGTACATCAGGGTGTGTGACATTTACTTACCAAGTATGTATCCATCGGCAAATTCACCAGCAAGCAGACGTGTATGTATGCCACTGTTCCTGAAGATGTAAGCATCGTGGGTACTCCCGGGGTATTTTGCCACGATGTCTGTTATTATGTGTTTGGCATTGCAGATCACCTGCACATTGATTGAGTGGGTGGATTTGCGGTTCCTGTAAATGTATTCACTTGCTGCAGGTGGGCAGATGGGAATGTGGGTCCCATCGATGCAGCCGATCACGTGGGGGAAGTGGGCAAGTTGATAGAACTCCAGCTTGGTTCTCTGCAGCTCCGCCTGCGTACTGGGGAAGGATATGTAATGTTCCATTCTGTCCATCATGGCGTCTAGGAAGGTGTTGAAGAACCGGGATAGGCAGCTCTGTGATACTCCACCCACTGCTGCTATCACACCCTGGAAACTTCCTGATGCAAGGAGGTTCAGGCAGCAGAGTACCTGGACATGGGTGGGGATTGCGTGGGCCCTTGGCGTCTGATGCTCCAGATAGGGTCTTAGGTCCCGTATTAGCTCCAGGATGGTTTGTGGGTGCAATCTGTATCTCTCGTGTATTTCTGCGTCTGTCAACTGGAACAGAGTGATGCGTACTCTGTACACCTGCTCCTCACGTCTCCAGATCCTCATTCCTGCTGCTCTCAGGCGTAGCCGCCTTGCTATGAGATAGAGGCCTGCCATTGTGTTCACACTGATGCATTTTGGGTCTGTTTATATAGACTCCTCCTGATTACCACATGCTCCTGAAACGTGGTAATTAACGATTCGTTATTACCGATTTTGGCCAATATCGGTATTACCGGGGTTTGCTACATAGCATATTTGGGGTTTTTACCGATTCGTTTATACCGATTCGGTATTCATTGTTTCGGTAATTCCAAGTCGGTAACTTATGGTTTTTACCGATTCGTTATTATCGAATCTATTCGGTATTACCTACATCTCACATGGCCAAATTTTTGTCGGTAACACCGAAAATGACCCTTTTTCGGTGTTACTGATCGGTATTTGGCCACCTACATATGGCCCTAAGTCGGGTAAAAAAGGATCCATTCTAAGAGCCAGAATTTTGGCAAGAATTTTGTAATCAGTGTTGACCAAGGAAATGGGTCGGTAATTTTTACATAAAGGGTGATCGTTATCATCCTTAGGAATTAAACATATTAAAGCTTGTTGAAACGTACCACACGACAAATCCGCATCAAGAAAAGATTGAAACAAAAGTAAAAGTTTTAGTAAAAGAAGAGAAACGAAGTGGCTATAAAATTCAATAGTGAATCCGTCAGGACCAGGGGCTTTCCCATGACGTAATTTCGAGACAGCTTGGGAGATTTCTGCAAGCGAGATATCGTGATCCAGAGATTCAAAGTCCACATGGACAGAAGTAGGTTGGGGGATAGATTGAAAATAGGAAAGAAGATCATTTGAAGTAGGAATGGTTTCCGGAGTATAAAGGGTTTTGTAGAATTTAACAAATGAATTTAGAATATCACTGTCTTTGAACAAAGTGTCCCCAGAAGAAGTCTGGATTTATTCAATTTTCGTACGTTCTTTCCGTATCTTTAAGTAATTGGCGAGCAATTTCCCCATTTTATTCTGACCACCGTAATAACGTGAATTACATTTTATTAAAAGATTGGAGGCAGCGTCAGTGGTAAATTCATTGAATGAGATTTTGGCTTCAATGAGACCCTTGAGAGAGGATTCAATATTAGAGGAATGGTAAGCGAGTTCGAGTTGTTTGATTTTAGTAAGAAACTGAGCAGATTTCGCTTCCATACGTTTTTTCTTCTGTGATACAAAGTTGATAATAAAACCTCTAGAAGCTGTTTTGAAAGAATCCCATATCATAACATAGGAGGTGTCGGGAGTTTGGTTTAGTAAAAAGAATTCAGTGGCAAAAGTAGTAAATTGTGTTCAGAAAGTGGGGCCGAGAAGTAAAGAATTATTGAATCTCCATCTGCCGGAGTGAGTGGAAAAGGTTGATGAGATCAATATCAACAATAACAGGAGCGTGATCCGAAATTAAAATGGAGCCAATGTTAGAATGTATGGCGTGCTGAGCTAAAGATTTGCTGAGAAAGATATAGTCAATGCGAGATTGTGAATGTTGGGAAGGGGAATAGAAACTGTATTCTCTAAGGTCAGGATTACACTCCAGAACTAAAATGGGGCAAGAGAAAATTCGAACTAAAAGAAATGACCAACTGCAGGATGAGTAATGTCATATATCTCCTGCTATGCCCCTGCTCCAAAGGCTATGTGGGGGAAACTAGAAGGGAGTTCAGAACACGTTTTTCTGAACACAAATCGTGTATCAGGAACTCACGTATGGGTGCACCATTGGTCGCACACTGGAAAACCTTGGGACACAGCGTTTAGGATCTCAAATGGCTTATTCTTGAACGCAGATTTTGGAAAAGGGGGGTGGTGATGGACAGAGCTTCTGAATGATGCAGAATACTCTTACCAAGTCAAGAGATCATGGTTTTACTCCATCACCGTTTTTTAGCTCACTGCACCATCCCAGCTCAGAACCTGGCTATATGCAAATTAGTCTGTTCCTGTCCCAGTGCATGATGGGAACAGGGCAAACCAAACTACCAAGCCAATTCTTATACTGGGAAGGAAACAAGCTTCCGGGGACCGGTTTCTGGCATCACAGCCTTCTTCGGCCCGGCTTGCTTGAATCCTGATGGTGCAATGAGCAAGGGACTCACGTCTGAGTATACCCTCCCACACTATGGGGCCGATTATGATGGCGGATTTCCCGCATCCACCGGGCCGGCGGAAGCCACCGCCGGCCCGGAGGATGCGGGAAATCCGCCGGGGAGCCCTGCAAGACCCACCGCCATATTAGGATGGCTGGTGGGTCTTCCTATCTGTCCGCCACCTTTCCGCCGCGGGCGGATTGCGCCCGCGGCGGAAAAGCATTAACATGGCTGGCGGTGTCTATCAGACACCGCCAGCCATATTAGGATGACAGCGGAAAGATGCCTTTACACGGCGGCATTTCCGCCGTGTAAAGGCATACGGATTTGTGTTTGGGGGCCCGTTGCGGGCCCCCAGGGGTGAAGGGGGGTGGGGAGTGCACATGGGGGGTACCTATGGTACCCCCCTGCATTTGCCTGCACAAAGCGGCAGGCACCGCGAGGTGCCTGCCGCTTTGTGCATGCAAATGCACAACTTACTTTTTTTACATTGCGGCGGGTGCTGCTTCAAGCAGCACCCGTCGCAATGATAAAAATACAGGATGTGACCGCCAGGGTGGCGGTCACATCCTAATTAGCACGGAGGGACCGCCGCTGCCCCTGCGGACGGTCCCTCCTCCTCTAGGGTGGCGGACGGACGCAAGTCCGTCCGCCATCCTAATGAGCCCCATAGTGTGGATAAAACCGATTTTGGAAAAGGGGGGTGGTAATGGACAGAGCATCACCGTTTTTAGCTCACTGCACCATCCCAGCTCAGAACCTGGCTATATATATTCTTGAACGCATCCACAATCCTAAAGACGGGAACATCAATGCCCTTCGAGGCAAAAGAGAAGTCTTTTGGATTTTCACCCTGGAGACGGCTGTCACGGGGTTGAATGAGCAGATTCCGTGGGAAACTCCCATTCTCTGATCATGCCTTCTTGTACCCTGCCTCTTCCCTTTTTTTGATCTGTTTCTGTTATACTCTTCCCTTTTGTATGATATTTTTCTAGCATTGCATTTTTTTGGCTGTGATTCCTTTCCTTTTACTTGTGACTTTAATTGATGCATTTAGTAGGTTATCTTTCGCCCTACCAGTCTTTTTTCTAATTTTGCTTTATTTTTTAGTTATGTTTATGGCTATCTTTTTATTTGTCTCTGGTCTCCTTAATTATTCTGTTGGGCATCTTCTTCATTCATAATTTTTTTTTATCTCACGCGGCACTCCTGGCAAAGTTTTGCGGGTGCAGTTCTGACTTTTCCCCGCGCTTGGATCCCTCTGTTTCTTCAACATGGCCGTCTATTGTTTACCCTGTTATGTGATTGGGGTTAGCGGTCTAGTGTTCCGGCTCCAATATCAGGCTCCGTCTTGAGACACCCCATTCAGGTGTGTCGCATTGCGGTATCGTACCGAGAGTATTTAAATCTGCCGTTTTGCTCATGTGGTCGGCATTGCGTGTACCCGGCGGGCTGGGCGTCAGACCCTAGCGTTGTTCATAGGAGGATTTCTGACTTTCTGGCGAGGTTTGATACTCCGGTTTCTACCCTTTAGCTTGCTCGTAACTAGAATTCTGAGCCGACACTTTTTCTTTTTTTCTTTTTTCTTTCTTTTTTTCTTTCTTCTTTCAGTATTCTCTCGGAACCTATTACTGTGCATCCGTTATTCCTTGGCCCGATTCACGACTTATGAATAGGTATGCATACTCTGTTTTACTCTGTCTGCGTTACCTGCTCAGCCACTTTTCGAGGAGTCCCGTACTGTGAATAACTATGGCCCTCGGATGGGGGGTGGCACTTAGGGTTTTACATATGTGTAGGCTTTGTGCTACTGTTTCGAGGTAGACCCCCCTTTCTTCCTTTACTCGATCTTATGCCTGTTCTTTGGTCCATATTTCAGGAGAAAACGTCTGAGCCATGATGCCCTTTTTCTTTACCCCGCGTCCTTTTACCCTTTGGATGAGGTTCACCTAGAAGCCTGACCGACCCAGACCCGCCCTGATTCAATTTTTATTCTCTCAGGTGAGCGCCACCTTGTTTTGATTTTCATTCACGCTTGGCAGTGCACACAGGGGGTTACCTCCTCGACGGCCTGTTTTTGAGTATTCAATTTTGTAGCAATTCACCTTGTGCCCCGTTTTCTATCGTACTGTGTTAGACCCGTCTGCTTCTGAGAGTCCCCTCACCACTATGATTTCTTTTGCTCCCCTGTACCTCCCAAAATTTGTCGCTTTTTATTTGTCTACCAGGACTTTTTAGGTGTTGTCTCATGGGGTTAGATGTTCCTTGACGCCCAGTTGCTCACAAGGTTTGTGGCACCTATTTACAAGGCGATTGGCCCAAACCTGTGGCATTACAAACTGGGGTTGTCAACCTGTATAAATGAACCTAAAATGGTGGACACTCTTTTTCCTCATGTGAAGTGACTCCCATTGGAGCCTTCATGAACCCTGGCCTTCTGAGGTTTTGGCGCCCTTTGTTTGGCGCGCATTTCTGACAGGAATTCCTTTATTTTCCTCAGGTACACAAAATGGCTGCTCTAGAACCCCAGTACGGTGGCTGTGAGTGTCCTAAATACCCCTCAAGAGTGCCTTGTCATTGTCACAGCCAGAGAAGGTTCTAGAACCTTCTGGCTCGTGCCAGTACCCCAGGGCACTGGCTATATAAGGCCCAGTCCCTGGCGGCCAGATTAGATGAAGATGAAGATTAGATGGAGATGAAGATTAGATGGAGATGTAGAGTAGAAGATTGTTCAGACTAGAGAAGAGATTCCAGACTTGACACCAGATTGACACCTACCCTGTTGACCCCTGAGGTGGCTGGTAGCGCAGGCAGTAGAGCAGCAAAGGGTTGCTGGCGTTGTGTCTGACTGGCGTTCCAGTCAGCTACGTGAGAAGTGATCTAGCGCCTACAGCGCCTGCCCAGCGAGTACCTCATTGCCCCCAAAGACTGTGGCCAGATTCGTGTGCCTCCCCGCCCCCCCGGTGGTGAACTGTGATCGATTTATCGAGTCGCGAGGCGAGAGCAAGTTCGCCGCGACCGCGATCGTCAGCTGGGCCCCCTTCGCGACAGGTGCCTCTAGAGGGGAGCTCGGACGTCTCCGAGCCCCACCAGCGTAGAGCGCTTCCTGCGCAGATTGAAGGTGAGGTGGTGCGCCGGGGCGGGGAAAGGCCGGCCTTCGTTGGGCGGGACTAGCGTCTCTGCCACTCCCCAGTGACCCCGGGAGCTGTAGCTGTGGGTGGGAACCACCCTGTATGCGGAAGTCAGAGGGAGGTCCGTGGAGCCCCTGAGAGCCCCGTCGCTAACGAGAGAAGTGCTGTGCCCGACTGAATCGTATTTTGATTGCAGCCGATGTGAGGTGGGCCCGTTTCTTCATAGTGAATGCAGCGTTGTGAAGGAACTGTGAACCGGCATTCATTTGACTGTGCGCGAAGGTTGTGTGACCTCTCCGGCAGCCCGTTCGTCAGTCTAAAGACTTTGAACTGGTGCCGCCTGTGCTCGAGTGGTGCTAAAGCCCGTAGGCGCGCATAGACTTCACCGGCAAAGCAGAGATCCTATCCCGGTGACCGCCGAGTGCAAATGATGTATTGACTGTGTTTCCTTGCCTTCTAGATATACGCGCATACGCCTTGAGTGAATATTAAAGAGTCCCAAACCTTATTTTGTGCTCAGAGAAGCCGTATACCCGGTCATTGAAAACAGCATAAACTGTAAGAGTTATCTTTCCCATTTGAAGTGTATTGCACATGTAATGATTCTAAAGTATTTAATTGGTGGCAGCGATACCAGAAGAAACATGTGGTTGTTTATTTAAATGAACCAATATTTATTCTGATATTTATTCTGATATTTATTCTGATATTTATTCTGATATTTATTCTGATCTTTATTGTGATACTCATCCCTGAAGTTATTCCATTTATTAATACTATTTATTACCAGAACTGTATGACCAAAAGAAATGTATATGTGCTTTCCCAGTCAACCCTATTTACAACAAAGAACTTTTATATAAAGGAATCGTATTTTTCTACAGCAGTGGTGTGGTGTCCTTCTTTTTGGTGTGGATGTACAAGGAGTTATTATTGGGTCAGAGCCGGCTTAACACTACAGCCTTCACTTGCCTTGTCACTTGAGCCAAGCTACCCCCTTTGTGCTGGGCTTGCCCATCGCAGGTCCAACATAAAATTGGTGCTCAGCGGGTGGGATTGCGAGCCGTGCTTGTTTTGAACCCCATAATAATTCAGTGTGCACCACAGGTACACACCCGGAGTTTTCTCCTAGCGGCCCTCCAATTCAACGTTTTGTTTTTTCCAAATTCTTTCCTGGAGGTGGGTGGAAGTGACCCTCAAAGTTCTTATCCTGGTCACCTACTTCGGGGTGGTTGTCCACACTTTTCACTGACAAGATGGAATTCGAAATGTCAGAGCTGGAGACCTATACTGTGGCACAGCTCAAGGATTTCTGTCAGGAGAGGGGAGTGTTTGTCAGGCGAGGGGCCAAAAGAGAGGAGCTCCGTACTAGTCTGCGAGCATGGGTGGAAGCACACACGGAGGGAACGGTGGAGGAGGAGGAATCGGACAGAGGTACTGTCATTGATAGGACTGCGGAATGTCCCCCGGAGGTGGGTGAGATGTCAATCAGCCCCAAGGCAACCTCACGGGAGGGCAGCAGTGTGTCATCGAGAGGGTTGTCAGAAACCGAGTTAGCTGACAGGAGAGAGGAAAGACTGTTAAGGTGGGAAAAAGCAAAAATGGAGTTGGAAGAAAGGAGGGAGGGGAGGAGGTTGGAACATGAGTCCAAGCTGGAGATGGAAAGGAAAAGGATGGAACACGAGTTCAAGCTACGAGAACTCGAATTCCAGGCCCCTAACATCACTCCGAAGGGTGTCGAGTCAAAGGAATTCGCCAGGGAGCCCAGGCCCCATTTACCCAAGGACGTAGTCGCCAGTTATACCGCTGGAGACGACGTAGCCAAGTGGCTGGCAGCCTATGAGGTCTCCTTAAGAGCCCATGGGATCCATGAGAAGCATTGGGGTGGTGGATTATACCGGTACATGCCTCCGACAGGTAGGGATGCCCTATTGGCCCTAGACCGGGAGGAACAGGTTAATTACCCCGCTATGAAGGTGGCGCTCATCAGGAAGTTTGGGTTGACCCCCGAGAAATACCGGCAAAGGTTTAGGGGCAGCCACAAGCTGAGCTCACAGAATTGGGTTGACTTCCTGGATTTTGCTAAGAAAGCCCTGGATGGGTGGGTCCAAGGTAATGAGGTGGAGGACTATCGAGGGTTGTACGACCTGATACTCAAGGAACATCTACTCGAGAAATGTCTTCCCGAGCTGAGGCAACACCTGGTAGACAGCAAACTTACTTGCCCCCGTAAGCTTGCTGAGGAGGCGGACATTTGGGCAAGTACCCGAGTGTCCACGAAGGGGACGGGAGGAGATTCTCAGAAGTCCGGACAGGGCGCTCCCCAGAAGAAAGAGGGGGGAGATAACAAGAAGCAGGAGTTCTCCAAAGGCCCCCAAAATACCTTTAAGGGGAAAAGTTTCTTCTCCACTTCTAAGGCTAACCCGCAGAAGAACCCTAATCCTGGCCAGAGTCAGCAGCCAAGGGTTATCCATTGCTATGAGTGCGGTGGTATTGGACATTATAAGGGAGACGTGAAATGCCCAAAGAGACCACCCCCTCCCACTGGAGGAAAGGCCCCGGGAGTCGCTAGTGTAGCGCTCGGGGAGGAGATGCCCTTAGTTAAGGGGGGGGAGTGGGCGGGTGTCACCTTAGTGTCCCTGGGTGATCGGGAGGTGGTTCCAAAGATCCAGGTGCCCTCAAATACTACCAAGTATGGGCAATGGGTCACCATCAATGGCCATAGAGGGGAAGCTCTGAGAGATACAGGAGCCAGTATGACTATGGTAAGGAGTCATCTGGTGTCCTCAGAGCAGGTGATTCCAGGCGTACTTCATCCAGCCGCGATGGCTGACGGCAGAATGGGCCACTATCCTGTGGCCGAGGTTCCCTTTGAGTGGGGAGGGGTTGCAGGTTCACTTCGAGTTGCCGTAAGCCCCGCCGTGCCAGTCGATTGTCTGCTGGGCAATGATATGGAGCACAATGCTTGGAAGGAGGTGGAATACCGGACACATACTGAGATGCTGGGTACACTTGATTGGGCCTGTGTGAGTACCAGGTCTGCGGCTGCTCGGGAGGAGAAGTCGCGTGGGTTGGAGCCTGGAACAATGGCCCACCCAGCTGCTAATGAGGGAACATTTCGAGGACAGGAGGAGCCTGCCTCGATGGCCATGCCCCGTGAGACGGATAGGCCACCTGTGGAGGTGGACCCGGAGTCCGCGGAGGAGGACATGGTTCCGTTGGAGGACTTGCCTATCCCCGCTGAGTGGCGAGTGGAAGGAGGACCATCCAGGGAGGAACTGAGCAAGGGACAAAGGGAATGTCCCACCCTCGAGGGTCTGAGGCAACAGGCTGAAGCCCAGGCAGCAGGTAACGAGTCTGGGAACTATCGTGTTTACTGGGAGGATGGTCTCCTCTACAGTGAACCCAGGGCGCCAGTGCACGGATTGTCACGGGCCCTGGTAGTCCCACAGTGTTACCGAGCCTTCCTATTAGAGTTGGCTCATGAGATTCCCTTGGCAGGACACTTGGGTCAGGACAAGACCTTTGCCCGGCTTGTCCCCCACTTTTATTGGCCTCGAATGAGGGTGGCGTCCAACACATACTGTCGGTCGTGCGTGTCATGCCAAGCCAGTGGGAAAACAGGGACGAAGCTGAAGGCTCCCCTGGAACCACTTCCCGTCGTTGGCACCCCCTTTGAAAGGGTGGACATCGACATTGCTGGGCCCCTAGATCCACCTACATCATCCGGTCACAGGTTTATCCTGGTCCTGGTGGATCACGCCACAAGGTATCCAGAGGCAATTCCTCTGAGAATCATTACTGCACCAGTAGTGGCCAAGGCCCTGATGGGGATCTTTACCCGAGTGGGATTCCCCAAGGAAGTTGTGTCTGACAGGGGGACCAACTTCCTGTCAGCATATATGCGGGCCATGTGGAAGGAGTGTGGAGTGACTTACAGGTTCACCACTCCTTATCACGCACAGACCAATGGTCTTGTGGAAAGGTTCAACCAAACCTTGAAGGGTATGATCAGAAGTCTACCCGAAAGCCTGCGGAGGAAATGGGACGTCCTCCTACCCTGTTTGCTCTTTTCCTACAGGGAAGTGCCGCAAAAGGGAGTGGGCTTCAGCCCCTTCGAGCTTTTGTACGGGCACCCTGTACGTGGACCTCTCAGCCTGGTGAGGGACTCCTGGGAAAAGTCTCCCCGGAAAGTTCCCCAGGATGTGGTGAGCTACAAGCTCGCCTTCCGAAGCCAATTGGCTAAGTTGTGGAAGCAAGCTTCTGACAACTTGGAAGCCAGTCAGGCAGTCATGAAAGCGTGATATGACCACAACGCTCACCCAGTGGAGTTGGAGCCTGGCCAGAAGGTGTGGATGATGGAGCCTGGAGAGCTGAGTGCCCTCCAGGACCGTTGGACAGGCCCCTATGAGGTATTGGAGAAGAAGGGCAAGTCTACATATCTGGTGGACGTAAAGACCCCTCGGCATCCGCATCGGGTGTTACATGCCAATCGCCTCAAGCCCCACTACGAGAGGCCCGAAGTCATGTTGGTTATGGTGACTGACGGATCGGAGGAAGAGGACACGGAGCCTCTCCCCGACCTTTTTGCGTCTCAAGAAAAGGATGGGTCAGTGGAGGGAGTGAAACTCTCGCCAACCCTGACTCCTGAGCAGCAGGAGGAATGTCGCCAGGTCTGGGGGTCATTCGCTCCTCTGTTCTCCCTTGTCCCGGGTAAGACCCACCTGTGCACCCATGACGTGGACACAGGGGACAGCCCACCTGTGAAGTCAAAGTCTTACCGGCTGTCTGACAAGGTGAAGGCCAGTATCCAAAGCGAAGTAGCTAAGATGCTGGAGCTAGGAGTCATCGAACCTTCACGTAGCCCTTGGTCTAGCCTGGTGGTGTTAGTTCCTAAAGCTGCCCCACCTGGCACCACACCAGAATTGAGATTCTGTGTGGACTACCGAGGACTAAATTCGGTAACCAAAACGGATGCTTATCCGATCCCTCGGGCGGATGAATTGATTGACCGGTTGGGAGCTGCCCAATATCTCAGTACCATTGACCTCACTGCTGGGTACTGGCAGATTCCCATGTCTAATGGAGCCAAGGAAAGGTCAGCCTTCTCCACACCTGATGGACACTACCAGTTTTGCGTCATGCCCTTTGGGCTCAAGAACACTCCTGCCACTTTTCAGCGGCTGGTGAACACGATCCTCACCGGGATGGAGTCATTCTCTGCTGCTTACTTGGATGACATAGCTGTCTTCAGTAGCAGCTGGGAGGATCACTTGCAGCACTTGCAAGCCGTTCTCCAGGCCCTGGAACGGGCTGGCTTGACGATCAAGGCCAGCAAATGTCAGATTGGACAGGGGTCGGTAGTGTACTTAGGACACTTGGTGGGCCGGGGAACGGTGCAGCCCCTTCAGGCGAAGATTGAGGCAATCATGGCCTGGAAACCCCCCAAGACCCAGACTGAGGTCCGAGCCTTCCTGGGCCTCACAGGTTACTACAGACGATTCGTGAAGGGGTATGGCACTATCGTGGCACCCCTTACAGAACTCACGGCCAAAAAGCAACCCAGGAGAGTCATTTGGACGGAGGCTTGCCAGCGAGCCTTCGACACTCTGAAACAAGCATTGTGAAACAAGTCCTGAAGGCTCCAGATTTTTCAAAAGAGTTCATTGTCCAGACAGATGCATCTGACATTGGCATTGGGGCGGTACTATCGCAACTCAATGAAGAGGGTCTGGATCAACCCGTGGTCTTTCTGTCACGGAGACTGCTTCCCCGGGAACAGAGGTGGAGTACCATCGAGCGGGAAGCCTTTGCGGTGGTCTGGGCACTGAAGAAGCTGCGACCATATTTGTTTGGTTCACACTTCCTTGTTCAGACAGACCACCGACCCCTTCGTTGGCTCATGCAAATGAAGGGGGAAATCCCAAACTGTTGAGGTGGTCTATCTCCCTACAGGGAATGGACTTTCGGGTGGAACACCGGCCCGGAGTTGACCACGCCAATGCAGACGGTCTCTCCATGTATTTCCGCCTTAGTGTTGAGGACTTCCAAGGGGTTGGGTAGCTCTCCCCACTTTCAGCTGGGGGGACGCGTGTTAGACCCGTCTGCTTCTGAGAGTCCCCTCACCACTATGATTTCTTTTGTTCCCCTGTACCTCCCAAAATTTGTCGCTTTTTATTTGTCTACCAGGACTTTTTAGGTGTTGTCTCATGGGGTTAGATGTTCCTTGACGCCCAGTTGCTCACAAGGTTTGTGGCACCTATTTACAAGGCGCCTGGCCCAAACCTGTGGCATTACAAACTGGGGTTGTCAACCTGTATAAATGAACCTAAAATGGTGGACACCCTTTTTCCTCATGTGAAGTGACTCCCATTGGAGCCTTCATGAACCCTGGCCTTTTGAGGTTTTGGCGCCCTTTGTTTGGCGCGCATTTCTGACAGGAATTCCTTTTTTTTCCTCAGGTACACAAAATGGCTGCTCTAGAACCCCAGTACGGTGGCTGTGAGTGTCCTAAATACCCCTCAAGAGTGCCTTGTCATTGTCACAGTCAGAGAAGGTTCTAGAACCTTCTGGCTCGTGCCAGTACCCCAGGGCACTGGCTATATAAGGCCCAGTCCCTGGCGGCCAGATTAGATGAAGATGAAGATTAGATGGAGATGAAGATTAGATGGAGATGTAGAGTAGAAGATTGTTCAGACTAGAGAAGAGATTCCAGACTTGACACCAGATTGACACCTGCCCTGTTGACCCCTGAGGTGGCTGGTAGCGCAGGCAGTAGAGCAGCAAAGGGTTGCTGGCGTTGTGTCTGACTGGCGTTCCAGTCAGCTACGTGAGAAGTGATCTAGCGCTTACAGCGCCTGCCCAGCGAGTACCTCATTGCCCCCAAAGACTGTGGCCAGATTCGTGTGCCTCCCCGCCCCCCCCGGTGGCCCCCGACCGTGATCGTCAGCTGGGCCCCCTTCGCGACAGATGCTTCTAGAGGGGAGCTCGGACGTCTCCGAGCCCCACCAGCGTAGAGCGCTTCCTGCGCAGATTGAAGGTGAGGTGGTGCGCCGGGGCGGGGAAAGGCCGGCCTTCGTTGGGCGGGACTAGCGTCTCTGCCACTCCCCAGTGACCGGGGAGCTGTAGCTGTGGGCGGGAACCACCCTGTATGCGGAAGTCGGAGGGAGATCCGTGGAGCCCCTGAGAGCCCCGTCGCTAACGAGAGAAGTGCTGTGCCCGACTGAATCGTATTTTGATTGCAGCCGATGTGAGGTGGGCCAGTTTCTTCATAGTGAATGCAGCGTTGTGAAGGAACTGTGAACCGGCATTCATTTGACTGTGCGCGAAGGTTGTGTGACCTCTCAGGCAGCCCGTTTGTCAGTCTAAAGACTTTGAACTGGTGCCGCCTGTGCTCGAGTGGTGCTAAAGCCCGTAGGCGCGCATAGACTTCACCGGCAAAGCAGAGATCCTATCCCGGTGATGTATTGACTGTGTTTCCTTGCCTTCTAGATATACGCGCATACGCCTTGAGTGATTATTAAAGAGTCCCAAACCTTATTTTGTGCTCAGAGAAGCCGTATACCCGGTCATTGAAAACAGCATAAACTGTAAGAGTTATCTTTCCCATTTGAAGTGTATTGCACATGTAATGATTCTAAAGTATTTAATTGGTGGCAGCGATACCAGAAGAAACATGTGGTTGTTTATTTAAATGAACCAATATTTATTCTGATATTTATTCTGATATTTATTCTGATATTTATTCTGATCTTTATTGTGATACTCATCCCTGAAGTTATTCTATTTATTAATACTATTTATTACCAGAACTGTATGACCAAAAGAAATGTATATGTGCTTTCCCAGTCAACCCTATTTACAACAAAGAACTTTTATATAAAGGAATCGTATTTTTCTACAGCAGTGGTGTGGTGTCCTTCTTTTTGGTGTGGATGTACAAGGAGTTATTATTGGGTCAGAGCCGGCTTAACACTACAGCCTTCACTTGCCTTGTCACTTGAGCCAAGCTACCCCCTTTGTGCTGGGCTTGCCCATCGCAGGTCCAACATACTGGTATTTATATTTGGTACATCTTTTTCAATGTTTCATTTTCTTCAGATTGACTCTTCGGTGCAGCTATTATAGTATTTGTCCTGCAGTTTTGCTCATGAACTGATACCCGGGTGCGAGCAGCCTACTCCTAAAAATTAGGGTATGTTTGTTGTAGGTGGCTCTCTTCTCAAGATGGGATCTACACATTTTCACAGATGCTTAGGTGTTATCTATTTTCCTTCTTTACACTGGGTTCTTTCGTTTCACTTTGTGTTGTGGACCTTGTGCTCCTGGTCCTTAAGACTGGTCATTTTACTGTTTGTTTACTATTTCTTATGAATATCTATTTGGATATATGACACGATTGTGTATGTATGAACCTTGTCTTGCTCCTGTTTGTGCCAATTTTTTGCACTGTTTTTTATGTATTTTATGCCCTTATTGAACTGTCCTTTCCGCCCACAGATATGCTTCTACAGCCCTTATGCACTATTGGGACTTGCTCTACATCGTGTCGTGATAGGATCTCTATTGAGACCTGAACAACTTGTGTTTTTGATGATATGCGCCCTGATGAAGGAATTTCCCATATTGGCACTGTTCCGAAACGCTTTCAGTGGTTGCCTGAATACATGTGGTAGCTGATTGTGTTAGTTATGAATGTTTATGGTTTGGGAATGAGTCAGTATTGGATAGAATGAGTGAGTGATTTGTGTGCCAATTTTTATTGTTCTTTGTGTTCCTGGGCTGATGTTGTATCACTCTTTGATTCTTATTCATTAAATAATGTATGTTTTATTGAGCTATGCAAAATGTGCTATACTTTTCTATGAAAATAAATAAGTGAATAAATATTTGAGAATCTTGAGCTGTTCTGTGGGTGCTCTCTTTTTGCTGCTGGAACCCTTTTTAGGTCCTCTTAAAGACTGGGAACTCCCCTTTTTCATGTTGTTCTTGACAGGATTACATAATCTCCAAATATCTACTAATGCATTATGTTGAACAGCGTTGGTGCATTGGGAATGCATTTTAGACTGTGAACATTTTTACCTTAGAGTGTCTGTCGAGGATAGGGTCATACATTTGATTACAGTTATCACCTAGAATAATATAATTGTCAGTAAATGTAGCCAATTTGCCAGAAATGGAAGGCCAAAAGGAACATAAACATTGAATATCACAATAGGAATCTTATCTACAAGTAATTTACCAATTACCCAACGACCATTAGCATAGCATTCATGAGAAACTGTAGAAACATTTAACTTTTTATGAAACAAAATCACAACACCATTCTTTTTACCCGCAGCAGGAGAGAGAAATACATGCCCAACCCAACAACGTTTGAGTTTCAAAGCTTCTGATTCTGAAAGATGAGATTCTTGAAGAAGGGCAATAGCAGTTTTAAGTCGGGCAAGATGGGATAACACCCGTTGCCTTTTAATCGGATTATTTAAACCTTTAACATTCCAAGTAGTAACCCGGAAGGTGAATCAAAGTAAAAGTATAAAACAGTAGTATGCTTACTTAATATTAAAAAGAAAAAATGGAAAGAGGAATGCAAGAAAAGAGACAATGAAACCAGGAAGAAAAGTGAGAGAAAGAAGAGGACAGAGAAAAGAGGGGTAGAAGAAGAACAAAGATGAGGATAAAGAAATAAAAGAGGAAGAATCATTGACGAAAGAAGTAAAGAAGAGAAAGAGATAAAGAACAAGAAGAGAGTACATGTCCAAAACAGACGACTGAAAAACATACTTTTGAGAACAAACGAGAGATGGGGGTGACGGCGTCAAAAGACGACGGCGACAACAGCGAGAGTGGACACCAAACCTCCGCCATAAGAACTTCCAAAAATCACAAAAACAATGTGACACAATCGGGAGAGGAAGGGAAGAAAACATCTGTAAAAAAGAGAAAGAAAGAGCTATATAAAAAGAAAAAATATGAAGTCAGGACGATAAGGGGTAATGAGAAAGGGTAAGACATAACAACAAGTCAGAACAGGAAGAACAAGAATGAGCAAAATCAACAAGACCAAATTGTTATAGGGTCCAATTAAACATTTCTGGAGGTGTCCATAACGTCTGCTCCATGATGACGAAGGAATTCTTGTAAAGCCACAGGATCTTGAAATGTAGTAGTCTTATCTTTGTAAGTAACTTTGAAAAGACATGGGTGAAGGAGACCATATCTGGCATTGAGAGCTCTCAATTGGGGACGCATGTCCAGAAATTTCTTCAGACGGTCAGCGGTTGCCTTAGCTACATCTTGTGACAGGAAAAGACGATGACCTTCCCACAGAATTTGCTTCTTAGCCTTGGCAGCTGAGAGAACTTGAAGAAGATCTGTATATTGGAGAAACAGCATGATGACACCTCGAGGTTTGGTAGAAATCTTGGGACCAAGGCGATGTGCTCTTTGAATATTGCTGGAAGAAAGAGCAGGTGAGTCCAAAATTTTTGGAAGAAAGGATTGGAAAAAAGCAGTAGGGTTTGACCCCTCCGAAAGTTCGGGAAGACCATACAGGCGTAGGTTGTTTCTGCGATTTCTGTTTTCCAAATCCTCCGCCTGTCTTTTAAGTTGGAGTATGTCAGCCTCCATGGATGGGATACGAGAACAGGAAGTGTGAAGAGACTCCGTCGATTGCTCTATAATCAGAACACGAGAGTCCAAGGATGACCATTTGTCATGCATAGTTTGGAGGGTCTTAGTGGTCATTTCCATAAAAAGGCTTGCGGGCTCGTATCTCTTCCAAAATAAGGTGCATAGATAAAGAGGATGAAGCAGTACCTGGTGAGGGAGGGTCTTTCTTGAGCCGCTTAGATGACGCTGAGGTAGTTGGTAGTTTACTACCATTGTGAGTTTTAGGAATTGTCCCAGATGTAATTTCGGGTTTCGACGCTGTAGTTTCTTCTATATCCTGTAAAGTAAAATCGGAGTCTGAGCAGACAGGTATTTTTGTAGTAGTAGAGAGCTTCAAATTGCGAAGTTTCCCCATGTAGAAGCAAAGAAGGACTGACTAGCCAGTGCGCTGGCCACCAAAAGTCATTCCGTGAGTGAGCAATTATTCAAAAATAAAAATAAAAGGGGAAGAAGTATGAAGCATGAGGGAAAAAGCAAAATAGACAAAATGGCGGCAAGTCCAGTTGAGATAATTCAATGTAGAAAAAAAGCGTAAGAACCATGGAGCAGTATAGGGCATTAAAATGATGCTCAGAGCAAATATATAATGCAGGAAAAATCATCTGCAGAATGAAAAATGACTGGAATATAAGTAAACTCCACCACGCCTCAGAACTGAAATCGCGCGAAATGAAGAGTCGAAATGGCGGCCGGGACCGGGGGGTCCGATTCGCGGCCGAAATTGGGGTCAAAAAGCAACAAAGATAGAAAAATTTGAGGGCGCTGGGCTCACCTCATCCTTAGACCTGAGGTGCGGCTGTTTGTTGCAGAGAAACGCCGATTGTGACGCCGAGGGATCGTGAACAGCAGAGGTCAGCGCCGGAGCTTCAAAGCTACGCCGCCATGTTAGGCGACGCATAAGCCACGCCCCCCCTGACAAGCTGCTTTGATAGGTCAACACATGGATCAGTTATCTCATGGTCTTGTGGGCCCGTTTTTACTGTTAATCCCCCTGATATAATCACGAGCATTGCCTGCAGCAAGCATAAGTCCATGCAGGTTCCCATACATTGAAAAACACCTACAGCGTGTCTTTCCAAGTAACCTACGCGTTGCATGTTTTGTAAGGTAACAAATAAAAGCTGCGCCAGTGCTAGCCATGCTTAATGTGAGGGAGGCAAGCATTGCTGCTGGTCTTGCTGCCAGGAAATGACGTTGTAAGTGGGCCATGTGCTCTAATTCAAGCAAGGAAAATGGTTCCTCATCCTCTGGTTTCGTAATAGAAAATCAGATATAATTGGGGTGCAATGAGCCTCTCAGACCTCTGTGCCTCTGCCCCAGACCACCTACTGTGTTATTGATATCTGCAGCTCTGGTTCCAGGGATTATTGAACTGCTATAATAAATGATGTAGCCAGTGTGTCATGTGTCCTAGTGCGAGGAAGAAAATGGACTCCCTGGCCACTGTATGAATTGTGAATTACAGCAATACAGCCTCCAGATCCCGGTGCCACTGCACCTACTGCACCAAATGGAAACCACGCCCCTGGCTGCCCTGCTGTACCAGCGGAGAAACTGATCTCCCCTAGCCATTATTAGAGCAAGACTGTTGAGCTATGTGCATTGCGAAATTCGAAGTGCTATTTGAAATTCCAATCCGGACAGTAGGTGCATGACATTTAAAGTAACTCCTGGCTGGGAGTGCTACCCAGATAGGCTGACTACAGCATAAGAGCAGAGCATTTGCTTCCGAATGGGCCGGTGGCCACCGTGCAGACTGTATTTGCTGTTCCAACGTGTATGAACACAGGATGCACTATATACCATTCTGTCCTCGTTATAATGGCCACCTGGAATGCTGGCTAAAATCCATACTTAGGGCTTATGAAAAAGATGCATTTATTCATAAGCATTTTATATATCCCAGATATAATGAGAGGTATAGCTCTTAACAAAAGAACAAGTTTGTACAAATAGTAAACCGCAGATATGTTATATACTGTAATATATAATGCTAAAGTGCAAGGCCATTATAGATTTAGCGTAATGTAATATGATAAACAGTAAAATGGATAGTATACTTATGAGCAAGTCCGCTAGGATTATTTGGCAGGAGAGGACCAAATTACACTGCAGGGTTGTTTGAAATATGTGGCAAGAAAAGGAAAATGATGTGGCATAATATAGCACATTTTTGGCAGTATTACTTTACTATTTTATCTTTTTTTGCATATGTTAACACTGTTTGGGCAGAGATTTTACGTCAGTAGTATCAGTTCAAACTTTAATACAGCAATCGCTAACTGAAATGTGATCTTCCAGTATGCAGCAAAGGACCAGCCGCTGCGTGCCAGCACCTGGGTCAGCATTTAGGGCCCGATGTACGATCATGTTATTTTGCGAGTTGCAAATTGCGCTCAATTGCGAGTCACAATTTACGACTCGCAAAATGACATATACAACAGTGTCAGAGACACTGTTTGCGATTCTCAATGGGGACGCAAATTGCATGCCTCATCAATATTCATGAGGCACTGGCAATTTGCGACCCCATTGAGAATGGCAGGCCCTCCCAGGTATGGTGGCCTGCTGGGTTCAGCAGACCTCCATGTCTGGGACTGCTTTTAAATAAAGCAGTTCTTTTTAAATGCAGCCTATTTTCCTTAAAGGAAACTGCCTTAAAGGAAAACGGGATGCATTTAAAAAAAAAAAAATTCAACGTTTTTGTTTAAGTTTTTTAAGGGCAGTTAGTGGTCCCTGGGACCACTGCCTGCCACTAAAATAATATTTCCCCCTGAATTTGCAAAGGGGAAGGGGTCCCCTGGGGACCCCTTCCCATTTGCAAGTGCATTACCATCCTCTTGAAGAGGGCGGTAAATTACAAGTGTTTTGGACTGCAATTGTGCTTGCAAAACATTCTCACATAGGGTAGCGAGTCACACTTGGGAAGGAAAGCCTTTGGAACGCCCCTTCCTAATTACCAGTCGCAAAGCCTATTTAGCGAGTCACAAATAAATTGCGACTCGCTAAATAGGGTTTATACATGGCCCTTTAGGTTTGCATGCGCAAACGGGTCGCAAAGCCATTTTCGCATGCAAAAACGGGTCGTACATCTGGCCCATAGAAACTTTTGATCTTTTTGTGCACTAAACATTTTTTTAAGCCGCAAATTATGCAAAACGTGATGAATTATATAGCAAGTGTGGCAAAGCCATTCTTATGTAGGAAACGCCGCTGCTGCAGAATGACATCATTCTAGAGTCCCTTCTAGGGAGTCAACACTGACTTAAGGTGAAGGTTCAAATGTGTAGGGAAGAGGTGTCAGAACTTTTTTAATAACAGTGTCCAGCTCCGAGACTTACACTAGAATCTGAAAATGTGACGTGCAGTACTGCAAAATGAGTTAATATATCTTCAAAAGTATGTTTGCAATTAATGTTAAATATGCCCCTTAGTGAGATGCAAACTTTTCTTGGTGATCGTGATTTTATTATCTTTATGCTGAAGACCTTTTTCTCCAGAAAGGACATTAAAGGTCCTGGCCTGTAGTCTTTCTGTAGTTTTTTTAAATTGTGTTCCTTGCTTGTGTATTTTATGTGAGGTTCCGCAATTATCAGGAGATGTATTGTATTGCTTGTGATTCATGGTCCCTTGCTCACTTTGCCACTGGATTCAAGCTAGACTGGCTGATGAGAGCTGTTAGCCCGAAACCGGTCCCAGGATGCTGGTTTCCGGTCCAGGGAAGCTATGGATTGGCAGTTAGGGCTGGACTGTTCCCATGAGGCACAGGGTCAAGACTGATTTGCATATAGATGTGTCTGAACTGGGGTGGCGAAGTCAGCTAAAGAACAATGATGGATTCAACCCAGATCTGTGACTGGGGGTGAGTGCCTGAAAAAGTTTCAGCGCTCCGTCCATCATCTCCTTGTGTTTACACAATTCTACTATACATAATTCCAGGACAGTCAATGGTACATCATTACTATACACATAATTCCACTGCACACCCAGCATGCTACATAATTCCACTACACATAACACAACTCAGCACCACAAATTTCCATGGCACACAATTCCTCAACAAACAATTCGCTTCCAACCCACATAATTCCACTCCACACCACATACATTCACTGCACTCCATAACACATAGCTAAACAACATTAACATTGACAACGCCCACTGCTCTCTGATTGAGGAGACCTATTGGCTTTGCTAGTATTTGTTTAGAAATCTAGACCCAACCATATCAGTGCTGAACAGATGTGTTAGCCCCTTTCAAATGTCTGCAGCAAAGAAAAAGTCCCATAATTCACTGCAACATGTTGACATCGCCTTCTTGTACCTCGCCAAGCTGGCCTTCACATTACATGCAACCCCTGTACTTTCCGAAAGTATTGCTCGACATGTGTGTACCTGTCAATACACACCCCACTGACGGGACAGAGGGCTGGACATGAAGAGAGAGATAAAGGTGAAGGGCTACGTTCGAGAGAAGCGATGCAGAAGAAAGACGTAACAGCAGGACTGGAAAACACACTGGTGATAGGCTGGCTAAAGGAACTGAAAAGGAGGAGGGAGAGTGAGAGGAGCAGGGCAAGGACAAACAAGGGGCGTGAGTGGAACAGAAGTGCGGGACAAGGGAGGGGCACCTGCGTGGGCACTGGGCTGGACTGCAAAGAAGCAATAGAGGCGGAGAGAAGAGCAGGGAAATTGTATTAGAAAGGATTGCTAGCCATAGAGGAGAAACATGAGATGACAAGGACCTAAGAGGGAAGCGAAAAGTGCAAGTGAGGACACAGAAGGAGGAGGAGCTGAACGTGAGGACACACCCCAAAACAAAAGCTGAGACGACAGAGCGGATGAAAGCTGCAGTGGTGCACCTGGCCAGACGAGAAAAGTACTAAGGGGCAGATTTATGAGGCCCTTGCGCCACGTTTACGCCGCTGTTGCGTCACGCAAGGCGGCATAAACGTGGCGCATCCCTACGTACGATTTACAACGTGACGCATCTAGGCAGATGCGTCACGTTGTAAAGCCCTGCGCCGCTTGTGGGCGTTCCGGCGCAGGGGGGGCGTTCCGGGGCAGGTGCGCCTCGCAAAAGTGGCTGAGTGAAATCTATGAGATTTCACTCAGTCACTTTCAGGCCAATGCTGCGTCAAAAGCCTGCGCCTGCTTGAAGCAGGCGTAGGTCTTGACGCAGCATTGTGAAGATGGGCACCCCCGAGCCTTGCTGGAGCTGCGTCGCGCTTGCGACGCAACTCCAGCAATGCGCCACCTTTACGGCACAGATGCGTCACGCATCTGTGCCGTTTTTGCCCCATGGTGCGCCACATCATAAATGCGGCGCACCATGGGTGGCGGAGCAGTGGCGCACTGTGGCGCATGTTAACTGGCGCATCCCTGGGGATGCGCCAGTTAACATAAATCTGCCCCTTAATGTTAAATGCGCGCAGGGAGAGAGAGGGGCGCCTCTGGTGATATTAGAAATAGCAGTACGAGACTATTGAGGGACTGAGAGCATCAACCAGTCGTGTGGTGATACAGAGGGCAGGGCCGTCATGCAGCTATCCGGATTGCCCTGGTCTCTGCTGACCGCCTGCTGGGACCGCCTCACCCTCCTCGGCCTGTCCATCACCGTGTTTGTGCTGGTCTTCGACTTCATGAAGCGCCGGAAGAAATGGAGCAACTACCCGCCCGGACCCACCTCGCTGCCCTTCGTCGGGAACTTGACCCAGGTGGATTTCAACAATCCACTGGTTTCATTTGAAAAGGTAAATCCGATGCATCCTGGTGCATGGGGGTGCAGGGTGAGCAGGACATACGAAGCAGATGAGGGAGACAAACAGAGGCACTCGGAGTGGGTTACACACTTGAGGATTGCGCATGTGAGGGCGTAGAGACATAAGACATGTGCACGATGGGAGCAGACACAGGGCGTTAAGTGGGCCGGGTCTCGCGATGCTCAGCACCGGCAAGGTGCCGAGACGGGTCCCTATCGGGCTCTCCATTTTCGTCATCACTCTCAGAATGGAAAAAAAAAATCTTACCTCTGCAGCAGCTCACTGTTTTTGATGTCACTTTTTTTTTGTAGTTCCATATGTCAAAACTCAAAGTGCAACAAAGACATATTAATTTATTTTTTGGTAGGCACGGGTGATTAAGTGATTTGCTGAGAAACACAGGATATTGAGCTGACCCTGAGACTCAAACCTGCTTCCTCAGCTTCAACGTTGGCAGCTCTAGCCATTTCGCCACACCCTCTCGCGCAAGAACTAAAGCATATTCAATATTATATACAACGAAGCCATAGTTGTACGTATGCAAGTAGTATATTTATCTTATCTAACTAACAACCTTTGACAAAGCCAATAGTCCTGGCTTGTTGTAGGTGTAATGTTACTTGTATTATTAAACCTCTCTGATCCGTCTAACCGCCTAGCTGGGTACGCGGCGGGACACTCCTTGGAGTAGCTGTGCGCATAAGTGCCATTAACAGAACATAATAAATATGTGTAGGCAATATCAGAAACTGTAAAATACCAGCCGGGCGGCACATTATGCTGAGCACATATTTTTAGCATAAATGTTTTAAGCCACGCCCTTAATTATATCGGCCACGTCCCTTTGAGAGACCCCAAAGTTTTTTCATCCCACTTAAAGCCCTGAGCAGACAACTTAAGCATGTATGCCAGCGGTGGCCAGACACCCTTAGCAGGTCGCCCCGAGGGGAGAACGAGACAAGACGCATATGTGGTTGGTTGGTGTTGGCAGACATCTGAGGTATGTGTGCATGAGGTGGTAAGATACCCGAAGAAAGTGTTAATGAAGGTTTTTTGTGTGTGAGGTGGAGAGAAAACTAAAACATTTGCATATGAAGAGAAAAAGGTTAATTTGATAATTGTTTTAAAAAAAACTGCTGTTTTCATCTAGTAATTCAGGGTTGTAGTTTTCATTAGTATGGTAGGTGCATTGTTATGGGGGCTGAGAGGTTTCCAGGGGGCTCTACACCCCTGAATTGAGTAGCTTTTACTACCAACCTGGGGCAGGGAGCCCACTTTCGTTGCTAGGATTAGGCCTTTTGCACCCTTGCTACTCCACTGAAGTAAATAAAATGTGGTCCGTGTACATTTATATAGGTTAGTACTCTGGAAAAAGTAAAAGAATATTTTTTTAATATTGTGACAAAATAGCGAAGGACAAAATATTGAAAGGTATGTGCACATAGGTAAATATATATATTTACTATTTTTAACTCCACATCTATGTACCTTAAAAATATATATATGCCGCGTGGCCCCCCTCCCGGTCCGATTTCGGCTTCGGGATCCCATGTCCCAGAGCCAGGCCTTTAAAAAAAATAATTTTAATTAGGAGAGGGGGGCCGCATGGACCCCCTCCCTGGACCGATTATAGCCTGAGGACCCTATCCCCCAAGGCCCTGCTATAATACTATGGAGGGGGGCTGCACGGCCACCCTCCCCAGGCTGATTTCGGCCACAGGGCCCCCATCCTCCAGAGCTTGATTTTTAATTTGTTTAATGGGAGAGGGGGCCAATATCAGACCCGGGGGGCCCAGGACCGAGCCATTAAAAAATGAGGGAGGGAGGCCGCGCAGCCCCCGGTGCCTGGCAATTTCTCCTGGATGCGCTATGGGACCGAGGGGGAGCCTCAAGGCCCCCGCGGACCCTGCCGACCCCCGGCTCCTGCGGGAGCTGGCATTGCTTTCACACAGAGGGAGTAGCTAAACATGCAGCCCCCTGTGTGTGAAGCAATCCTTTTGTCTGTTTTCCTGCTCACTTGACAGCGGGCAGGGAAACAGATGAAGCTCCGCTTTTAGCAAGCGACAGCATTTCTCTGCTCACGCTTGCTGGAAGCAGAGTGTTTCCTGTGCATTGTCAAAGCTCCTGCCAAACCACATCAAACAGCTATGTCCCGGTGTGGGCACCTCGAGACATAGCATGTGCTGACCCTGGGGGGTGGCGGTCCTGAGGGCCATTATTGGTCCCAGGAGGGGGGCATGAAGCCTCCTCATGTGATTTAGTGTGGCCTGCCCCGTGGACATGGCGGTCCCCTGGGCCGAGATCGGTCTGGCAGGAGAGCCGTGCAGCCCCCCTCCCATTAAAAATAAATAGTTTGGCCCCGGGAAGGTGGTGGTCCCCGGGGAGTGCTTCAGGGCCCCCATTACTGAGGTAACGGGTTTTTAGGAACCCGCTGGTGCCAGGGGATAACACCCGAAGACCTCTGAGTTCTCCCTTGTTCCGGACCACAGAAACACGGAGTCTTCTAGTCGCAGTCAAAGATCAAGTTTTATTGGCAGCTACCAAGTAACAGGTGTCCTAAAAACACGACAGCACGGGTTGTGTGTTATCAGGAGACTGTTCGTTTTTACAGAACCAGCCGTCTCCTTATATACAAAAATAATAGCTGCAAGCAAGAATTCCTGAGTTTATGATATGGCTATACACATATTTCTACAATAATACAAAAGAGCGAAGTCATGTAGGCAAGCCCCTATTTTAGACGTCCAATTCGTGATAGATTACCCGGCCAGGCCCGGAACTCCCATCAGATATCGACGAAACCCCAATAAAGAAAGGCACCTCCTAGTCATAAAACTGGCCATAAACAGGGTGCGTGGACAGGTGTGTGTGTGTGTAAAAACATGATCTGGATGTAGTGAATGGTTTGTGGTATGTTGTGCATCGATGCTATCGTATTCGGCCACTGGGCGGGGAGCTGCCCAAACAGGTTTGGCTAGAGGCAATGGAGTCAGTTGGGACAGGTCAGGGGGAAGTCAAGGAAAGGTGGACGTGTCCTTTTAGATCAGACTCGGCCCTACTTAATTGACTTATCATGAGGGCAAGACACAAGATGGATGCCGTTCACAAAATGGAGTCTAAGGGTTCGGAACGGAAACTATGATTTAAGGGTGTTGGCATCCCCCAATCATGACGCAAATGCATAGGGATGATGTCCTAATTATTATCGGTCTGTTGACACCAAATTCGTCATGGGATATTGATATTTTGTGGCACGGGTATTGGATCTCGATATCACAACAACAGCAGGGTCCAGAATTTCAGAACCACAGACCCTCCTTTTGCCCTTATGTAAGGCAATAACTCATGTTAATCTGAGTCTAAATCTGTATGAAGAAATTCGTGGAGATGCTGCTGTAGCATCATTCTGTTGCTCAGTTCGTCCCTTGACACAGGCTTCCTTGTACATGGGGTAGCACAGAGGCCACATAGTGCAGGAGCGCACTGTACACACAGGCAGAACATAAACAGAAGAGCTAAGATAATCCCAGTGAAGATCAGTGTTTTCCATCCCCAGGCAGTGATCAGGCCCCAGAACCACCCTAGAAGGGACCAATCTCCTTTTTCCACGTGAAGGGAACCAGATATTTCATGTAGCTTAGAGATGGCCTGGTACACTGTCGGTGCATTATCAGGGATGAAAATGCAACAACTGGATTGGATCACTCTACACACACCACCACGATCGGCGAGTATGATATCTAGGGCAACTCGGTTCTGAAGGGTCATAAGTCGATCCGACTGAAGCTCGGTTGTTAAATTGCCAAGGGCTCCGGCCGTTTCAATCACGGCGGATTCAACTATCCTTGCTAATTGACGAATATTCCTGCTGTTCACCATAGGCCCCCAAAATGGCAGAAAACCCTTTGCAAAGTCAGCGAATTCCTGACCCGCGGTGTCGTCTTTACTCACGAGACCCTAGCTGTCCTTGTCCGATGGTAATCTGCTCTGGCCGTATAGGTGGGAGGCAGCAGACATGAGATAAAACATGTACCTGAGAAGTCAGGGGGCAACCATGTATAGGCTTGGTCGTGGCAGACAAAATACGTGCCTTTGGCTGCTAAGAGTATAGGGGAAGTTCGGGAAGCGAACACATATGTTTCCGTGCATATGCTCTTTCCTAATTGCGCTTTGGGATCCCTACCGATACCTTGTAAACATAAGTGACCTCGGTGAGGTACTATCCAAACTGGGCGGGATTTCTTTGCTGCCTGGCTCTTACTCAGGTAAACCCCATATTTAGTTACGTTCCAACGAGTGTAGGGACTGAGTTCATCTTTTGGGATCGTAAGATAAGTGTCGAACTCCCTACTCATATTTCTTATCCCTGCCACTAGTGCCTTGTTACTGGAATCGCTCTCAGTGGAACGGGTCGGGTATGGTTCTAGGGCGAATAGGAACATGGTCTGAAAAGCCCACAGGGAACCATAATAACTGAATGGCAGGATAAAGTATGGGATACCCTTATCAGTTGTGTGTGGCATGAGTCCGCATATCCAACAGTTCGATGTGTTCATTATGGACTGGTGTTGGTGTAGAAGTTGAATGAATGAGTTATTTACAAATTCGAGTCTTCTGGCAGACTCGTGTTCAGGTAGAGGGTGAAAGGAGTGCGGAGAGATAGTGGGAGGAGGCGTTGGCCGAGTGTCATTTGAAAACAAGGAAACTTGAAATACGAATAGAGTATAACCAGTCAAAAACATCGTTATGCTACACAACATTAAAATACATGTTATCAAAAACCTTCTTTTGGCCAGTACAGTGCATAGTTGTCTTTCAATGTTCGTGAATCTAGTAGGTCTCTTTACCCTAGGAAACTCCATCCTCTAGTTGCTGCCCGCGGTGGTAGATTGATTCTGCCAGGGAGTGCGCTCTGTTCAGTCCGGGGTAACTCCCGTGGACCAACCAGAACCGTTGACCTAAACGTCCCCAGTTGCACTCCCCAGACTTGAACCGCGACCCTAGCAGCAGAACCGGATGGCGGTTCGAAAATCAAAAATGAGCAAGTTCCCTGAGAGTGAGAGAGCTGAAAAAAAATCAAAAATAGTTCTTAGGGGAAAAGGGAAATCACATTGGTTTGCTTTTTATTAGTCTCTTTGTCTAGACCTTAGATTGTATCGTCGTTTCCTATGTACGGGGTGGTCTTCAAACAATGTTTCAGGTTCGGTAGTGTCCAACTGCATAGACGGTGGCACAAGTCCTTGTAAAATATGATCACTCTCCTTTTCGGAACCAGTCTCTTTCAAACGTGCATCGCTGAAAGGGATGAAGCGAGGTACGGATTCTGTCTCAGAGTCGGCAAGTCCTTCATTGACCCACCGGTCGTATGGGAGGGGTAGAGGGACCCGTTTACAATGGGTCCCGTGCACCCAGTTCTTTTTGCCTTCCACCCGAATAGCTGATCTCGTGGAAAGAAGTACCAGGTGTGGTCCGGTCCACCTCGGTTGTCCGTTGTTGGTGCGCTGGAAATTCCGCACCAAGACCCACGTGCCGGGTTCGATGGAGTGACCTGGATCGTCAGAGGCTGGCGGAGAGGAACTGTGAACCTGTTGGTGTAAGACACGCAATTTAGTTGTTAATTCGCACAAATAGTCAAGCAGTACGGGGTGTTCTATTTCGCTGAGTTTCTTTGGCCTTGGCACGCCCCAGACGTTGGCTGGGCGGCCAAACACTATCTCATGGGGGCTAAGTCCTAATCTGGAATGGACAGTCGTTCTGGTTGACAAGAGTGCTAGAGGCAAGGCGTCAGGCCATTTAAGACCTGTATAGGCTTGGATCTTGGCTAATTTGAGCTTTAACGTGCCATTGTAGCACTCTACTAATCCAGCAGATTGGGGGTGGTTTGCAGAGTGGAACTTTTGGTGTATGCCTAGACACTCACACACTCTCTTCATCACGCGTCCTACGAATTCACTTCCGTTATCACTCCAGACAATTCTAGGCATACCAAACCTCGGGAAGAACTCTTTGACAAGGGCTTTGGCAGTTGACAAGGCGGTATTGTCCTTAAGGGGGTACGCTTCTATCCACCTGGAAAAAGCACAAACAACCACAAGCACGTATTTTAAGTTGTTACACCTCTCCATGTGTATGAAATCTAGCTGCAAAACCTCGAACGGATACGTAGGAGGTGCAAAATGACCAGCTGGAGTTGGGGTTCCCCTACCGGGATTGTACTTCAAACACACCATACAGTTTCTGACCACATTCTCTGCATACTTTGGGATATTACTATTCTGCCATACTGGGGCCAGTAGTTTACATATTCCTCTCGAACTGATGTGTGCAATTCCATGAGCCATTGTTACTACTGCAAGTACATATGCGTTAGGTAATAGCCATCGCTGGTGTTCCGACAATTCGACCCAACAACCATTCGCATCTAATCTACCTGTACTTTCTCTCCATTCATTCACCTCTTTCTCAGTCGCCTCGGCTTGTATAGATTTCACACTTTCAATGGTGTCCTCACACATTCCTACATCAGTAATCCATCTAGTGGGACCTACAACATACATCCGACTCATCGTGTTCCTTGCAGTCTCTTTCGCAACCTCGTCTGCAAATGCATTCCCGCGGCCAACATCATCCTGAATCTTTTTGTGTGCACTGCATTTCATAATGGCGTCTTGTAGTGGCAAGGTCAGTGACTCGAGGAGCTCATTAACTAGCTGACCATGTTGTATCTTTGCACCATGTGACGTAAGGAACCCACGTTTACGCCACAATCTCCCAAAACTGTGAGCCACACCAAAGGCGTATTGGCTGTCAGTGTACACATTCACTCGCTTTCCTTTCGCTAACACACATGCTCTGGCGAGTGCAATTAGTTCTGCAGCTTGTGCAGAATTGTGGGAAATACGCGCGGTCTCTACAATGGTGTGTAATGTCGTTACGGCATAGGCTGCAGTCGTATCACCATTTGGCAACTTGAAACATGAACCATCAACCCATAAAGTATCGTTGCATTCAGGAAGGGGAGTGTCCTGTAAGTCTACTCTCCCTTTTGTCTCTTCTTCTGTCCTAAAGCAGCAGTCATGGTTATCAATTTTGTCTGTTTCTGTCGGGATGGGTAATAGCGTACCGGGGTTGAGTGTATCACACCTCTTTATGTGGATGTGACTTGCTAACAGTGTAAGTTCGTAACTGGATAGTCGAGCGCTAGTGAGATGTTGTGTCTTCGTCCTGTTTAGCAAGATGTCTACTGCATGCGGAACCATAACGATCAGAGTATTATTCATGACTAATCCAGCGGACTGTCGAATGCAGATAGCTGCTGCGGCGGTGGCCCTCAGACAACTTGGTAGTGCCTTAGCCACAGGATCCAGAGTTGTGGAAAAATACGCGCATGGGCGCTGTTTGTTCCCAAAGTGTTGTGTTAAGACTGATAATGCACAACCTTCCTTCTCATGGACATATAATGTAAAAGGCTTACTGTAGTTGGGGTTTCCCAACACAGGAGCCGAACATAATGCATCACGCAACTCGAGAAAACTCGTTTGGCAATCTTCAGACCAGGGCATAGGATTGGGCGTGTCTTTGCAGAGTAGTGCCAGCAAGGGTTTAGCTAGTAGTGAGAAATTCAGTATCCATTGTCTACAGTACGATGTAATGCCCAAGAAGGCCCGAACCTCTCTCTGTGTCCTTGGGGCACTCAGTTCTGCAATCGCCTGTATTCTTTCTGGTGTCAGTCTCCTTCCCTCCTTCGACAAGATGTGACCTAGGTAGGTTACCTCTTGTCGGCAAAATTGTAGTTTGGAAAGAGAGACTTTGTGCTTCATGTCACATAAGTGACGTAATAATGATACCGTAGCTTTCTTGCAAATTTCTTCAGTGTCTGCAGCGATCAGGAGATCGTCTACATACTGAATCAAAGTTGAACCATCTGGTAGAATAATCGTGTCCAGTTGTGTTTTCAGAGCCTGACTGAATATTGATGGGCTTTCGCAGTAGCCTTGAGGAGCGCACTTGAAGCGGAAGCTTCGTCCTCCTAAATTGAAGCCAAAAATGTCTCTACTCTCCTCAGCAATCGGGATGCTGAAGAAAGCGTTCTTCAGGTCAATCACCGAGAACCAAGCTGCTGAAGCTGGAACCATTGTCAATAAAGCAGTAATGTCGGGGACAACTGGAAACTGCGGGATAACTACCTTATTCACTTCTCTGAGATCAATCACAAACCTGTACACAGGCGGTTGTGAAGGATCAGTACGTTTTAAGACGGGCAAAACTGGACTGTTACAAACATTACCTGTTGTTTCTTCGATGACATCTTTGTCAATCAGATCATAAACAATCGTCAACAACGCCTTTTCGCATTCGCTAGATATTTTGTATTGGGGAATACGTGGCAACCTAACGTTGGCTTTCAAAGTTATGACATACGGTGCTATCTCCAAACGACCGACATCATTAGAACCATTAGCCCAAAGTATATCAGGAAGTGATGACAATTCAGTTGGAATATTTTCCTTTGACAAATACATTGGAGAAACGACTTTCTTACCTAAAGTAAGTTGTACTCCCATGGGGGAACAGTACAAAGTCGCATATAACCTTTTTAGTAAATCCAAACCTAACAAATTGTCACCGCAACCTGTTGTCAAAATGAGGGGTGCTTCTAAGTCGCATGGGCCAACAGAAAGTGATATAGGACTAGAGATCGGGTTTCTAACAGGGGCGCCAGAGAAACCTACTGAGACATTCATTTTGCCAGACAAAGATGCGCCAGGAAGTTTCGAGTGCATAATAGAACTTTTTGTAGCACCAGTATCCAGCAGAAATGGCTCTGACACTCCTGAGGCAATCACCTCGACATAAGGTCCATTCTGATCTACTGGAACTGAAACGACTCCCTCTCTTTGTCCATGGCTGTCCTAGCAATCGTTACCCTCCTTTTCGTGTTCGGTGTAATAGTCGTCAGCATAGTACTGAGCTGACCTAGATGATGCATTATTCTGTTGGTCAAAGCTGTTCATCGAATTCTGAGGCGGAAAAGAAGTTGTATTCTGGGAGAAATTTCCACGGCCCCTACCTCTAGGGGCATGTTGAACACCTCTTCCCCTTACACCTGATACGCCGTTTAAGCGTCGCGCAAGAGCCGGACAATTACTTTTGAAGTGACCCTCTTCCTTGCAATACGCACATTGATTCGGGCCATACGGAAGACGCTGATGGGAAAGCTCGTTTCCTTGCGCGTTTCTCGAATACTGCTGATAATTGGGCTGATTAGCCATGCGAGGCGGATAGGCCTGCTGGAGAAGAACTTTAGTTTTTAAATCTTTCGTCTTTTTGTCTGCCTTATCTAGCTCGTATTTGCACCTATTTTCATAGTACTGGGCTGTTGCTAAAATTTGTGCTGACGTAGAGACAGCCCAAGCACTCTCTGAATCTTTCACTTTATTACACAGTTCAGGAAGTAAATTATGTACGAATTTGTCTACAAACAATCTTTGACCACCCTCGGTAGCAATATCCTGACCACTATGATCGGTGAAAGTCTCCTCAAATCTCGTGAAAAAGTCAGACACATTCTCATCTTTCTTCTGCTTGCACGCAGATAGCTTATCCCAGTTTACGCGTACTTCAGGCATTATTGTTTTCATGTACGCGATAATCCTACAGGGAAGTTCAGCTATTAACGGCTCAGGTTTAAAACCGCCAATTTGTCTAGCATCTGTAGCGGTAATATTAGCCCATGAGTCACCTAGTTCTTGGTCATGGTCTGTATGAAGGATTTTGCTCCATAAAGGATGTGGAACAACGTTCCCAAACAACATGTCTACATCCGCTAAATTCATTATACATGAGCTTGCAGTTTGCGATAACTCCTTATAGTACCCAGTCGGGTTTTTACGGGGATCAGGTAGTGTCTGCTTGAGCGCTAAAACTTCTGATCTTTTCCAGGGGACATGTACCCATACACGCTGGAAATGAGGCAGAATTGGTGGATTTGCATTCGCATCACCTTCCCTCCAAACCGAAGGAACCTCTCTCATGGGGTACTGTCTCGCTCTTTTTCTACCTGATACGTCGTCTTGGTACAATGATCTAGAGACGTTTCCCTTACTCCTATAAGAGAGCAATAACTCTATCGCTTTCTCAATATCTGCGCCTACAATCATACCTCCATGGAACTTAAAGCGCGTACGCCATAGTTCGTCCATTGTGTATTTGGGATCATTCGTCTCCAAATCTTCGTACAGATATACACACATCTCTTCGAATACGTGTCTCTGAGTGGGTGCATTCCATTGACGGAAAACTTCCATAACATGCTGAACATCATATCTAACAGTATCCGTAATCCATTGGCGGGCTAGTTCATTCAGCACTTTTCGTTCCTCGTAGTCAGGCAGTTGACTACGTGACTGTCTATCTTCTGTTTTAGGGGTCATTTTAGGCGACCCAAAGAAAGGTGATAACAGACTAGTGACGGTACCTGTCACTCTTTGTCTAGTAGAAGGAGAACCTTGCGGAAGGGCAAGTGCATCGGAAAAGACATGCTGAGGCAAAGAAGAAGTAGAGGCAATAGCAGAGGAAGTTGGAGCGGTAGCAGACGTAGTATCATAGAGAATAGTTGGAGCTGTAGGCAAAGTCGTAGAAGTAGATGGAGTAGGTAGCAGAGACGGCGGCCTTTGAGAAGGCTGCGCCGGCGAAGTAGGAACCAGCTGAACATTAGCTGGCGTTTGTGCAAGAGCTGTGTTACGTGCGCCGGGGCGCGGTATAGTAAAACGCTTTGGTGGTGCCGTAGCGTCTAACGCATACGGTGGAGGTGAGCTTAATAAGTGGGACATTAATGGATCTTTCTCGGATCTCTCCTCTTGACCTTGTCCCTTATGTGGTAACATCGGGTAGCATTTATCTACTGCTAGTTTCTTGCTCCTAAGCATTTGTTCGTTTTCTTGCTCTTCCTCGTTATCCCTGTATGCAATGGCAGCTTGCACCATTGACATTCCTCTTTTATTCTTTTTTGCTAATATTATTTCTTTCTGTTTGGCTTCTTTGCGCTATAAGCGAAAAGAGTCAAACATCGCCGGCCGGGCTTTTTTCTTGAACAATCTGACCTCTAGGTTATCTAATATTTCTGAATCAAAACTACCATATTGGGGCCATTTTAAAACACCATCCTTGCGGGTGTATTTTATCCATACTTCATTATATGTGATAGGACCTACGCCGTGCTTTACATAGAGCTCATACGTTGGAGTTCCAATTGGAGGAACCGGACAAGAATCCTCTAATCGGGAGTCCTTACTACAACCAAGACAAAACAAGTTTCCAAGTCTGCTAAAAACCAGGCATCTTCGCTCACTAGTCTAGCTTCAAACTTCAAAGGATTATCTGTTACGATATTTGTCGTGAATACACGAGTCCTTCGGCTTTGGGGCTTGCAAGTACCAAATCAAAGCGTATCTCAAGGATACCAAAAACTAAGGACAAACTAAGGACTGGGAGACGCTCCACTTATACTTAACTGAAGTATTTGAAGATCTGTGACGTCGCTAGAAGACTCGTCTATCGTTTCGCTCTACCAAGGATCACTGGGTCCAAAACAAGGCGATAGTCAGGGCAGCAGTCCTTCGTAGCCGTCGGGACGCGGGGAACCTCGCAGCAAAGACCTTCGGAACCACGTCGACATACAGGGGTCGCTGAAGTGGCTGGCCGTCCTCTGGAATTTTCACACGAAGCTCCTCACGAACATCTGGCTTGGACCGTCGTCGCTTGATACCGCCCCGAGTTGGGCGCCAACTGAGGTAACGGGTTTTTAGGAACCCGCTGGTGCCAGGGGATAACACCCGAAGACCTCTGAGTTCTCCCTTGTTCCGGACCACAGAAACACGGAGTCTTCTAGTCGCAGTCAAAGATCAAGTTTTATTGGCAGCTACCAAGTAACAGGTGTCCTAAAAACACGACAGCACGGGTTGTGTGTTATCAGGAGACTGTTCGTTTTTACAGAACCAGCCGTCTCCTTATATACAAAAATAATAGCTGCAAGCAAGAATTCCTGAGTTTATGATATGGCTATACACATATTTCTACAATAATACAAAAGAGCGAAGTCATGTAGGCAAGCCCCTATTTTAGACGTCCAATTCGTGATAGATTACCCGGCCAGGCCCGGAACTCCCATCAGATATCGACGAAACCCCAATAAAGAAAGGCACCTCCTAGTCATAAAACTGGCCATAAACAGGGTGCGTGGACAGGTGTGTGTGTGTGTAAAAACATGATCTGGATGTAGTGAATGGTTTGTGGTATGTTGTGCATCGATGCTATCGTATTCGGCCACTGGGCGGGGAGCTGCCCAAACAGGTTTGGCTAGAGGCAATGGAGTCAGTTGGGACAGGTCAGGGGGAAGTCGAGGAAAGGTGGACGTGTCCTTTTAGATCAGACTCGGCCCTACTTAATTGACTTATCATGAGGGCAAGACACAAGATGGATGCCGTTCACAAAATGGAGTCTAAGGGTTCGGAACGGAAACTATGATTTAAGGGTGTTGGCATCCCCCAATCATGACGCAAATGCATAGGGATGATGTCCTAATTATTATCGGTCTGTTGACACCAAATTCGTCATGGGAAATTGATATTTTGTGGCACGGGTATTGGATCTCGATATCACAACAACAGCAGGGTCCAGAATTTCAGAACCACATTACAAATAAAATAGCCCCAGGTCTGTGAGGCCCCCTGATTTTTTTACCATTAGCCCCAGGGAGATGGCTCTCCCCGGTGCTCTGGGGATACAAGCGTCCCCCTTTAAACAACATAATCCCCGGGGGGTGGTGGTCCCCGGGACATACAAATGCCCAAGCAGGGGGGCCCCTGCACACCCTCCTTTAATTTTGTGTTAGCCGTTTGCGCGTAATTTTTCCAGATTTTTTTGGTGGGAGCGTGACTCCTTCCAAAAGAAAATGCGTTGTGCAGCAGGCAGGTCCATATATATATATATATATATATATATATATATATATATCTATATATATATATATATATATTCACTGAAAAAAACAGTAGATTTCATGAGTGTTATAGTTAGCTGGACATTTCACTCGTACAAAACCATAGAAATTTCTCCGTTATAGTTAGTTGTGCTAACTATAACTCGCGCGCCCGCAATGCACTGCTGATGATGTCACATATTTTTGGTGATCTGATCTAGACAGAAGAATTTGATCAAATTGGCATTCGATTTGTGTTGCTCTTCGAAATCCCTTGCCACAGGATATGCTGCGTCATGATTTTTTATAGCACACATGTGCTCCAGGATCCTTTTTTTTGTGGGATGAATCGTACTTCCCACATATTTCCTATTGCAGGGGCACATAAGATAATAAACTGTATGGTCTGAATTACAGTTCATCAGTTTGTTGATCTTGTGCATTGTCTTCCTCCCTGGTACTGAGAATTCTTTTACTTTGCCGCTATTCCTGCATGCCTTACAGGCCATACAGGGATAGAAGACAGTGACCATACAATTTTTCCTTGCTGTTTTGGAAAAATGGCTTCTCACCAGCTGGTCTTTTAATGCTGGAACTCTCTTATAGGTGATCAGGGGGGATTTTTAAATTAGCGAGCCTGTGATCTGATCTGCCCTCAAAACTTTCCAATTTCTCCGGAATATTTGGAACAACTCAGTGGACCCTGTTGAGTATTCAGTTATCATCCTTACTTGTCTTGTAACTTCCATTTTCTTGATGTCCTCTGTAGTGATATGAGATTTTCCCTCAGTACCTGTTTCATTTTATCACTGGCTTTTATGAGAGTTCCTCTCTTGTATCCTCTCTTAGTAAAGCAATCAAATGCTTTTTCATTCTCTGTCTTGAAGTCTTCATCAAGTAAGCAGTTGCGTCTTAGTCTAATCAGTTCACCATAAGGGATTCCATTGATTACACTTTTTCGGGTGGAAACTGTTCGCATGCAAAACACTATTCCCTGCTGTGGGCTTCCTATATAGTGTAGTCTCAATCCTGTCGTTTTTGATGAACATCATTAAATCTAGGTAAGGCACACTGTTTTTACTTAAACATTCAGTAAACTTAAGGTTGACCTCATTGTTGTTAAGGTCTGCTATGTACTCTCTGGCCTCCTCCATTGACCCTCTCCATACAATGAAGAGGTCATCAATGTATCTTGACCACAGGATCATTTTGTCTAACCAGATTTAATTCTCCCCCGCCCAGGCCACGTGCTTCTCCCACCAGCCGACGAATACGTTCGCGTAGCTGGGGGCGAAGCATCCGGTGGACCCGGATCATACATTGCCGCGCCACCGTGACTTGTAGAGGGTATGTGCGCCGCGGTTTAGTGCCCGGGAGAAGAAGACGGGTGAGCTCCGGCGTCGTAATCCTATCCGTTGCGGTACTGGCCTCTTGCGTATGCCGGTCCGCTGTCCAGTACGACAACCATTGGAGCTGGGCCGCTAGAAAGTAGGACTCAAAGGATGGGGCTCCGAGGCCTCCCTGGGTGGTGGGAAGCTGAAGGATTTTCAAGGCTACCCTGTGCCGGCCCGACCCCCAAATTAGGGCACCTAGGAGGGAATTGAGGTCCTGGAAGAAGGACCTGGGTGGGACCACCGGCAGGTTGGTAAAATGATAAAGGAAGCATCACCATTTTTGGGGGCATCACCATTTTTGCTGGGGCAATTCGTCCTATCGGGGCCAGTGTGAGTCTGGTACAGAAAGCAACCGTCGGTCGAAGGCTCGCGAGCGCCCTGCAGTGATTGCCCCCGAAGATGTCAGTGGGAGAATGGTAAAGTCGAACCCCGAGGTATCGGGGAGCTTCCGTGGACCATGAGATCCTTTGAGTCCCCAGCCAGGTATCGCGGGGTGGTAGGTCCGGGTGGAAGGGGTATACCGTGGATTTGTCCCAATTCACTCGGAGGCCCGAGGCGTCCGCGAATTCGGTAAGAGCCGTCCAAATGGGGGTGAGGTCGGCCGTAATATCCCGGACATAGAGGAGGAGGTCATCCGCGTACAGAGAGACGCAGTGCGTGACTCCCGTGAGTGGGATGCCCCAGTCCAGACCTCCCCGGCGCAACCTGATCACCAGTGGTTCGACTGCAAGGGCAAAGAGGAGAGGCGAGAGGGGGCACCCCTGCCTCGTGCCTCGCCGGACCTCGAACGCCGCCGAGATGTGTCTCCCAATCCGGACCCGTGTGGACAGGTCTGTATAAAGGAGACGAGTGTATGCCATGAGTACTGTGCCGATGTTGAGGCGGCGTAGGACTGAGAAGAGGTATGGCCATGTGAGAGTGTCGAACGCCTTCTCCAGGTCTAGTATGAGACAGGCGGAGCGAGGATACCTGTCCCGTACCTGGTCCTGAACATGGAAGACGCGGCGGATGTTCTGTGAGGTGTTCCTCCCTGGGACAAAGCCGCATTGGTCCGGGTGGACCAGCGGGCGTATGATCTGGGCGTATCTGTCTGCCAATACCTTCCCGAGGAGTTTACAGTCTGCAGACAGTAGTGTGATGGGGGGATACGAGCCCATAAGATGTGGGTCCCGGTGCGGTTTTAAAAAGGTCACAATCACCGATTCCCGTTGTGAGCGGGGTAACACTCCCTGATCGAGGGCCGCCACGAACACCTGTGCCAGGCGCGGTACCACCAGGGGGGAGAACGTCGAGTAGTATTCTAGCGGGAAGCCGTCGAGACCTGGGGCTTTATTGCGAGCCAGGGCCCGTAGCGCCTGAGTGATGTCTGAAGGCCCTATTTTGGAGTCGAGCGCGAGTTTGTCGACATCCGAGATCGTGGGTAGTGACAACGGATCGAGGAAATGGGTGACAGACGACGGAGAAAGCGAGATCGGGGCGCCGTACACATCGGCGTAGTAACGTTGGAACGCTAGAAGGATCTCCGCCTGGGAGCGCACGAGCTCACCCTCCGGATTGACGATGTCTGTGATCGGTTTGGTTTCAGTGTCTTGTCGCGCCAGCCAAGCGAGCATCGCATCCGTTTTGTCCCTGTCTTTATGGACTCTGGAGGCATAGGCCCTGAAGTTATACTTCCGGAGATCAGCGCAGGCTGCCTGATAGGCTGATTTTGCTTCAGCCGTGAGCGCAGCGTGTTCCCCTGAGGGATCAGCTTGTTTAGTGAGTGTAACTAGGTGCTGTTCTGTGGTCGTAAGTGCCTGTTCCAACGTGCGTCGGACCCCTGTGATTTTTTGAATGCACTCCCCCGTGCCACCACCTTGAATGCATCCCACTCTATCAATGTCGAAGAAGCCGTGTTCGTGTTGTGTGTGAAGTAGTCCTGTATGCTGCGTGTGTGCGAGTCTCGGAATACCTGATCAGTCAGGCATTCCCTTAGGTAGTCGCCAGGTAGGGACAGGTGGGTGTGGGGGACGCCAGGTGAGCCGTAGAATGTGAGCGTCATGATCTGAGACGACCCGTCCCAGGTAGTCCGCAGAGAAGACCGTAGGGAGGATCTGCGTTGAACATAGAAACCTGTCAAGGCGGACCCGGAGGTTGTGAGGGATAGAGTGGAACGAATAAATGCGGGTATGAGGATGTAAGTGTCGCCAGGTGTCGGTGAGCGCCCAGTGCATGGCCCAAGCTCGGAACAGCTCTGATTGTCGGGGGGCTGGGGAGCGCAGGGGGGGAGGGTGGGATCGGTCCAGGGAAGGGTCAAGCGTGCAGTTGTAATCGCCTCCCCGGACCCAGGGAACAGCAGTGAATTGGGCCAAGACTCCCGTAAGGTGATCCCAGAGCTTGTCTTGCTCAGTATTAGGGGTGTATATGCTGCCTAAGAGGATCCCCTGGCCATCTAAGAGCCCCTCCAGTAGAGCGTATCTGCCCTCCCTGTCCACCACCCGCTTGAGTTCCCGAAAGGGGGTTCCTGGCCTAACCCAGATTAAGGCGCCGCGGGCAAAAGCCGAGTATGTTGTGGCACAGAGCGTCCTGCGCCATTTAGCCTGCAGCCTGCCTAATTCAGTGTTGTTAATATGCGTCTCCTGTAGGAGAGCAATTCCAGCCGACATGCGCTTAATGTATGAGTAAATAGAATAGCGCTTACTAGGCGTGTGGAGGCCCGCACATTGAGTGTGAGGACATTAACGTCCGATCGTGGAACTGCCATCAGTCAGAGTTCGTGTAAACAACTGAGAGCACCCAGTAGGCCCGGGGGAATGTGAGGTCGTATGTCGTGTACATGCCCGTGCACGCCGTGCTGCTGAGGGGTAGGGACAGGAACTGACAGGAGGGAAAACTTTTGTAACAGGGGGTGGGAAACAGTGCCAATGCAGGGGATACATCACCGGGGGCGGCATATCCAAACAGTGTCCCGCTAGGGGAAGAATACAACAAGAAACTGCGGGGGTGGCAGCGCGTGTGTATGCGAGGCTGAGCGCTGATCGGGCTTTTGCAGGAGTGATGTATGTCGCGTGTGAGCTTACATAGGAAGAGCGCTTAAGCAGATTCAGTTCGCATACGGTAAGGCAGGTGTCCATAAAGAGGATACACTCTAGTCACATATTACTCAGAGACGCCAGGTCGTCCATCCAGGATAGCGTCCATCGTTTGCGTGATGACCAGGGGGGAAGAGGCCAGACCTATCCCCGACATCGTGCCATCCCTGTCACGGTCTTTCTCCGGAGTGAAGAGGTGTGGCTGGCGTCCAGGTCTGGTGCTAGGGGTGACGAGTGCAGTTCAACCACCACTCTCAGAGCCTCCCGTCGCTCTCGCATGATCTGCGTCAAATCAGATGACCTCGAGGGGGAGGATCCTTGGCTCTTGGAGGGGCTCGCCTGGGGGCGCTTCAGGCCACGTCTCCTGGATCTCCGCGAGTGACTGTTCTGGTCTCGCTGGACTCCCGCCTTGGGCAGTAATGGGCAGTGGAGCTCCGCCCAATCTCGCGCCTCTTCAGCGGCGATGAAGAAGATGGCCATACCCTTGTGTAAGACCTTGAGGCGGGCTGGGAATAGCAGGGAGTACTGGACATTGTTTGCACGGAGGCGCCTCTTGACCTCGAGAAATGCGGATCGCTGCTGCTGAACCTCTCGAGCATAGTCCGGGAACACCAGGATCTGTTGGTCCTCCACCTGCAAGGGGCCCGCTGCCCGGGCCGCGCGGAGCACCGCGTCACGGTCGCGGAAATGCAGGAACTTGGCTAGCATGGGAGGCCTGGTTTTGGTTTCCGGGCGGGGACCCTGTGTGCTCGTTCAATGGAGAAGAACGCCAAACGTTCCGCCTCTAGGGTGAAAGACCTGGTCCATGATTCCATATAGTTCAGGGGGTCTGAGTTCTCAATTCCCTCCGGTAGGCCCAGGACGCGGATATTGCAGCGTCTAGACCGCCCCTCCAAATCGACCGTGCACTCTTCGAGGGCCGCTACGCGACGTAGGACCTCCTGCAGATCTGTCCCCTGCGCCTTCACGGTGGGTTGCAGGTCAGTCAGAATCTTCTCCCCCTCCTTCACTCTGTCTGCCAGTTTGCGGTGGTCATCGCGGACCAAGCTGATGTCCGTCGAGAGGGTGCCCAAACGTTCCTCCATCGATAGTCGGGACATCTCTATGGCCGCCAGCACCTGGTCCAGTTTCGCCGATAAGGTGGGGTCCGTTTGTGGCGCGTTGGTTTGCGACCAGTTCCGGGTGTGTGGCATGTTCTCAGGGGCTGTTTCAGGGACGGCGGTCACCTGTGTGCCCCTAGGTTTCCCCATGCCGACAGCAGGTGGGGCGCTGGGAGGCAGTGAGGGCAGGGAGAAGTGGGCCCCCACAAGGAGCGGTCACTCGAGCAGATCCTAGGCAGGGGAGAATGCGTGGTCACAGCAGGCGCAGGGTGGCCCAGGGCTAGCCCGCCAGGCTCCGGGCTCTCGAGTGGTGATGTGCCCACATTTGAAGGGCGAAGCAGGGGCGTAGGCTGCGGGGTCTCCCCGCTGGCTGTCCTCGCCGTGGGTGGTGGCAGTCCCGCACCGAGGGGGCGAGTCTCTGGACGCCTCGGTGGGGTCAGGTGGCTGTAGCGGTCGTGAGGCAGGAAAGAAAAAAAAAAAAGGGGGGGTCAGTCCAGCCCTCCCGGGAGCAAGTAGCAGGAGAGAGTGGGTGATGCTTGGCTATCTGGGGCTCCAAAAGTGCAACCGGGTGCTCCTGAGTTGTCGTCCCACTCAAACGAGTACGGGCGCCATGTTGAGGTCAGGCACCTCTGGGGAGCAGGCGTCAGAAGGCAGCGGAGGGTACCCCAGTCACGCAGTGGGTCTCTGCCCCGCGCCTACCTCCAGCGATGGGTGCAGCGATGACGGCATGCTCCGCAAACTGCTCGGTGTGGCCACCAGGAACCAATACGGGGCAGGGGTGAGCTCTCAGCGTGTCGGGACGGCTCCTGTAGGCGGAGGGGCATCGTAGCAGCGAAGCACAACAGCGCTCAACCTCTGCCGGTCCCGCCGTCCGATCCAGGCATTCCACCGGTCACAGCCTCACCGCCGTGCTCAGGGGGTCCCGGGGAGAGCAGCGTCACCGGGCCGCGGCCGCCATCTTGGGTCTCGGCGCGCTGCTCCGGTGGAAGCATTCACTGAGTGCGTTGGCGTCTTCCAGCGTCGTCAGGATCACAGAGGTCGTCGCCCCGGTGTGCGGGGGCGACCCGGTTTGCAATTTTGTGGCGTAGGGCTCACGGCGATCCTCGGGTCTGGGTTGCGTTCTAGCCCGATCGCGGAGCCTCAACAATACATGGCCGCCATCGTGGCTTGCGTAGCCACACCCCCAATTCAATTAAAATAATGTTGTGCTCAAAATGATCAAGTTCTCTCTTTTTAAAACTCTGCAGCCTCTACACCTTTTCTGTGTTCTATACTTGTGTAGCGGCTCGTTATGTCCAGGGACAGTAATAGCATATCCCGTTCCCACTCATTGTTGGCAATTATTCTCAAAAAATCTTTGGTCTCCTTGACATAGGAGCATGGGTCAACCACTAGTGGCTTCAAAAAAACAATCAATATAGATTGAAGTGTTCTCCTACAGGCTATTCTTACATGATACGATCAGCCTACCCGGTGGATTTGTGGCACTCTTGTGGATTTTCGGGAGATGATAAAAGGTGGGTAATTCTGGGGACTCACAATAGATAAACTTAAAGTCCTCCTCTCTCAGTATTCCTTTATCTCTCCATTTCTTGGCCAGTTTATAAAATGATTGGATACTCCTTTCATAGTTATCTCTTGTGGTTACAGTACAGCACTGAGTTTCAGATAATTGTCTCCGTGCTTCTTTCAAGTAAGTCAGTTTGTCCATAATGACAACATTACCTCCTTTGTCAGAAGCTTTTATTACAAGGTTTTCTTCATCACCTAGGTCCTTCCAAATTTTCTTTTGTTGTGTTGTCAGATTCTCCTTTGTCAGATTCGGACCTCTCGCCTGCATCTTCCTGAGCTCTTCTGTGACCAGGTCTTGAAACATATCAATGGCATTACGTGCCGTCTGTGGGATGAAGCAGGAACGTTTTCTTAAGGTGCTTGTTGCTCCCTTTTGAGTAATCCCCATTTCTTCTAAGAAGTCAATTGTCACCGTTGGGTAATTTTGACTGCTGCTCAATTCTAATTCCAGTTCTCTCATTGCTCTTAGAGCATTTAGTTCTGTTGCAATGAGTGCACCTCCTTCCTCCATACTTGTGATATTTGCTTCATCTTGTGATTTCTTTGGATGCATTGTAGGAATTTTGAGCAGCTTCAACTTTCAGGTGAATCTATACAGGTCTATTCGGGCCTGTGTGTAATTAAATTGCGTGGTCGGACAGAATGTAAGGCCCAACTCTAAAACCTTGATTTCTTCCGATGTAATAGCTCTACTTGAGAGGTTGATTACTGTCTTTTTATTTCTGTCCATTACTTCTTCTGACTCTGGTTCCGTTTTCCGCCCCGTTTGCTCCTTGCTCATCATCCCACTGGTGATGAATCCTTTCCCCTTCCTTCCCCGTCAGGTTTTTCGTTTCTTCTTTCCGGGGGTTGTGTCCTTGCGGATGGGCGCTGTTTCGCCTCTCTTAGGAGTTGGTATTTGTGAAAAAAAGTGGTTGTATTTTTTGCAACCTGTATGTTCCTTTCTTTCTTCTCCCAGTTTGCTCTCCGTCTGATAGCTCTACTTCAGATTCAGATGTATCACGTGATGATGTGTCCGTTGGTTTCTGGAGCATCAATTGCTTTCTTGGCACATCATATTTTTTAGCAAACGTTAGGCTTTGGATAAGTGTGCTAATGTCCTGCTGAACGAAGCCCATAGATGAGCCCCGGCAATTAGACGTCTTCCTCAATTCCTAGGTGTAAATCCTCAAACGGAGGCTGGCAAATGTCAACCCCCGAGGCCCCGTATTATCCGGTGGTGCTTTTCGACGGCACAACCGCTGCCAATAAATTGTGCTCCAGCTTGAGATCGTTCATTTGAAAGGCACTCAAAAAACACCAAAGGGCTCCAAGCATAGCACCATTATTTACATGGAAAGGAAAGCGTCTGCCTGCTGCTTTCACAGTCCCCACCACGTACGCCGACGCGTTTCAAGGATTCTCTTCTTCAGGGCTGGTGGTGAGAAATTGCACATCCATCGCTCCCTTCACTTAAAAACACTCCGTGGCATACCATGTGGTCGGATACCACGTGTTCTGTAAGCAAAGTATTCTGGGCAATGTAGTGACGGCTTTGGGTAAGTGTGTCAGGCGGCGGCAAATTTATCTAACAAAAATGTCACGACCCACCTGATTTGACCAGCTTTGCTCTACCCCCTTCGGCCCAGATGCCAAACGCAAATGTCTATTGGCGAGTCACATCTTGTGTAGTGACTACCTTTCCCTGAGTGCATTCTGCTTTGTCACTGGAAAACGTCAAGGTACTGGCTTAGCTGCAGGTCGCGCTGCTGCTGCGCTGTTAATTTTAACTTTACCTGTTTTGTATTTGTGTTTTTCGTAATTTGTTTTCCCCCGTTTTTAGGCGCTTTGCCTGGGAGCTTATATCTGCCCTCATACTCGCATTTAATTGTGTAAACGCACCGCCGTTTGGCGGGTCCAGGGTCCCGGGGTTTCTTTGGTGGGCGCCATCTTGCCTTGGGCTCATCAGATCTTTTTCGAGCGCCATCTTGGAGCGTCTCTACGCTCGGGGTGCTGGTCGCCTCGCCTACTTAAGGCGGACTCGTCTCCAGTAGCCTGGTCAAGGTACTGGCTTAGCTGCAGGTCGCGCTGCTGCTGCGCTGTTAATTTTAACTTTACTTGTTTTGTATTTGTGTTTTTCGTAATTTGTTTTCCCCCGTTTTTAGGCGCTTTGCCTGGGAGCTTATATCTGCCCTCATACTCGCATTTAATTGTGTAAACGCACCGCCGTTTGGCGGGTCCAGGGTCCCGGGGTTTTTTTTTTTTTTGGTGGGCGCCATCTTGCCTTGGGCTCATCAGATCTTTTTCGAGCGCCATCTTGGAGCGTCTTTACGCTCGGGGTGCTGGTCGCCTCGCCTACTTAAAGTCGTCCTCTCCCGCGCAGCGGGATCGCGCAGTGGGACGCCGTCGCTTAGCCGGAGTCGTGCCTGAGTCCTGCCCGTCTGCGCCCGTCTGCGCCCGTCTGCGCCCGTCCGCGCCCGTCTGCGCCCGTCCGCGCCAAGGACGCGTCGGGCGTGGCGGTTCTTAGGTAATACCATTCCCAGGCTCAGATATACAGGACTGCGCTATGCTTGTATATTCTGCTACCACCCTGCGGTCTTTAGGACGCTCTGTCCCGAGATGTTTACAGGCACCTCAACATCCGCTCTGTGGCCCTTATCAGTGCGCTTGTGGCCAGTGGACAGTGGACTTTCCAGTTAAGATAGGCCAGGAGGCTTTACCAGCCGCTTTACACAGCAACCGTCAGGCTCATGTACTACGTATTTTGAGCTTGAATGCGAGGTCTCTAGCTTAACATCACCAAGATGTTAGGGACTTGATGCGAGACGAGGACCCTGACATCGTGGCTATCACGGAAACGTGGTTGAAGGACGATGATACGGCCATTATCAATCTGGCATTTCCCTCTGATTATTCGGTTTTTACTCTGAATCGCTCGACTAGGGGAGGGGGCATCGCTCTCGCAGTGAAATCTAGCCTCTCTTGTTGTTGGTCTGCTCTTAACATCGCAGGCTGCGAGAGTGCTGCCTTCAAAATCCTGGTTAACCCTCAGTTCTCCGTCTCAGGGATGGTAGTCTATCGCCCGCCGGGAAGCGAGGTGGCATTTAGGGCTGCCTTCCCTGATGCTGTTAGCTCTCTGGCGGTGGGGTGTGCCAATTTTTCTATCTTGGGAGACCTTAATTTACATTTTGAGAATCAAAGTATCCCTACGGTGTGTTGTAATTTAGCCGATCTGGAGGCCCTTCAACTCCATCAAATAGTGCGGCTTCCTACACATGTAGGCGGCCATACGTTAGATCCATTCTTCACAAATTTGACCGAGGCCATAGTTACGGCCGTAACCCCGCTCGGCTGGACGGACCACTCTTTAGTGGCCATTGATGTCCCCGTGCCGGGAATTCCTCTTTCTGTTCCTGTAAGGACGGTCTCTACACGGCACTGGAGTAAACTGAAACTCGAGGACCTTCATAGAGCCCTCGCTGCTGCACCGTTGAGACCGTTGGAGGATGTAGATGCAGGATATGATCGGTTCTGCTCGTGGATTACTAAGGCTCTTGACTCCCTGATTCCTATCACGACTAGGAAAATTAGTCTTCGGGAGTCAAGCCCCTGGTATGATAGTGCACTCCGTGCACTCCAGGGTAGGTGTAGGAGAGCAGAGAGGGAGTGGCGGAAGGTGTACGACAGCGGGAAGAAGGTCATCTACCTCACTGCCGTTAAAATTTACCACCGTGCTATATGCCGGGCCCGGGCAGCTTTCTATGCTGCAGAGTTTGGCAATAGCCCGAATCCATCTAAAACCATCTTCAAAGTGGTAAAGGAACTTGTGGCAAAGCGGGCCTCGGTAATGACAACGAGTTCGACGGCGCATTGTGAGGCCCTTGCCTTGTTCTTCTTAGAAAAAGTACAGAACATCTACCTAACATTCTCTCATACTCGGCCACCGGCTGGTACTCTATGTAACATCTCTGGAGATTCTCTGCTGCATGTGTTGCCCCCGTTGACAACTATGGGATTTGACATCTTGGCCCAGCAGGTGATATCCGGGTCGCCCGCTGATCCGCTTGAGCCTGCCCTCTTTAGAGACCAGCTGTTTATGGGTCGTACTTCGGTACTTTCCCTGATTAACATCTCGCTGGCCTCGGGTATGGTTCCAGCAAGTTGGAAGCGGGCTGTGGTTTCTCCTATTTTAAAGAAACCCTCCTTGGACCCGGAAAAGCCGGAAAACTATCGGCCTATTTCCTTGCTCCCCTGGCCGACCAAGATCGCGGAGGCCCATGTGAACAAGGTTCTCTCCGACCACCTTACCCGTATTAACATCTTGGACCCCACTCAGAACGGGTTCCGTGCTGGACACAGCACGGAGACCGCCCTTCTCACCATGGCTGAACATCTTCGCACAGTGATGGATGCAGGACAGACGGCGGCGCTTCTACTATTAGATCTAAGCGCCGCCTTTGATACTGTCTCTCATCCTATCCTGTTGCATCGCCTGGAGGAGATAGGAGTGGGGGGATCTGCCCTCCAGTGGTTCCGGTCCTTCCTCGAGGGTCGTTTCTTCAGCGTTGCGGTGCCACCGTTCCAGTCCAAGTTCCATCCTCTGCAACAGGGGGTCCCGCAGGGATCCTCGCTGAGCCCCACGTTGTTTAATCTCTACGTGAGACCGCTGGCTGAGGTTGTCAGGCAGTGGGGTATGACCATGGTGTCATATGCCGATGACACCCAGCTAGCGGTTACGATCAGCGGGGATGCAGACCAGGATGCCCCCAGGTTTCAGAGTGGACTTAGGGCGGTGGCAAGCTGGATGAAGGCCAACTGCCTCCAGCTCAACGCGAAGAAAACCGAGATCATGATCGTCGGCAGAAGGGCGGATCTCTGGGGGGACAGGTGGTGGCCTTCTGAGCTTGGGCCGGCCCCTCTTCCGGTGACGGAATTGAAAAACTTGGGAGTATGGATGGATCCCACTCTTAGTTTTGTGGGGCACACGAAGAAAACGTCTGCCTGCTGTTTTGGAATTCTCCGGGCCCTGCGTCCAGTCCTGCAGTTCTTCGACCCCCGTACGCGGCAGCTGGTAATACAGGCGACTGTAATATCGCGCCTGGACTATGCCAGCTCCCTCTTGGCGGGCGTTAACCTGGCTGAAATCACCCGCTTCCAGCGGGTGCAGAACGCCGCCGCCAGAGCAATTGTCGGTCTTCCTCGATTCTGCCCTGTTTCCAGTGCTCTGAAAGCATTGCACTGGCTGCCAGTCAGGGCTAGAATCCAATTCAAGGTACTGTGTCTAGCCTTCAGGATTTTGAATGGTACGGCCCCTCAAATTCTTTTGGACCTTCTGTCCTGGTATGTCCCCACTCGGCATTTGAGATCTCTGGGCCAAGCACTCACGATTACTCCCAGATATAAGTTGTGCCGTGTTGGTGGTCGCTCCTTCCGGGTGAAAGCAGCCGAACTGTGGAACTCCCTTCCGGTGGAGACTCGGTTGTTGAAGGATCTTTTTTCTTTTCGTAAGGCCATAAAAACTATCTTATTCTAACCTGGTCCCTTCTTTTAGCTGTTGTGTTCCCTGTGGTTGTTGCGTGCTACCTTGCCATGCGCCAGGACGCCCCTTAGCTGGGGCAGCTGTGCGCAGTACAAATCTACGTAATATAACGTTGCGTGGAGATGACAAAGCGTCATTGTGATGAAATTGTTCCCCACTTTGCTGCAGAAGAACACTGAATCACTGAAAAAAATAAAAACCATAGGTTTCAGGCCTGTTATAGTTAGGGTTTAGCATTTAAAAGACCTTAGAAATTCACTGAAAAAAACATGGGTGTTATAGTTAGCTGGACATTTCACTCGTACAAAACCATCGAAATTCCTGTACTAACTATAACTCGCACGCCCGCAATCCACTGCTGATGATGTCACATATTACATCATTCATGACATGGACAGAGACATCACTGATGACATCTCAAATGACATCACTGATGACATCCCTGATGACATCATCCAGTGAATGTGGTTTGGTTCCATATTTAAATAAGTATTATATATATATAATAATCTACATTGAAGACTGAGTGGATATATAAGTGTCTGGATGGATGATTTAGTAGCTCTGTGAGAGACTTTCTAAGTAACTAATTTAAAGTGTCTCACTAAATATATGGGATAGTGATTTAACTGTGTGAATATCTGTATTACTCTGTCTCTTATTGCGCAAACTAGTGTATAAGTTGGTTACTAGCTATGTGAAACTGTATATTAGTTTTTTTAAAGTTAAGTGTGTATTTGTATAGGAGAGTGAATGTGTGTGTACTTGGGTGAGCAGTGTGCGACTGTCGAAAGATGTGTTAAGAGTTGATTTAGTAGGTATATGAGGTTAAGACTGCATGTGAAAACAGTTGATTGGGTGAGTGAATCTCTTTATGGGTATGCAGTGTTTGTGACAGTTGTTGTATATAAATAAGTATACATAAGACTCAGTGATTGTACGAGTGACTGTATAGATAAATGCTTACTTGTAATAGGGATTTCATAAGTCACTAAATATGAGTTACTATCTATATGAATAAATAAAGTGGTGTTTGTATAAGTGTGTAGCTAAGTAAATGTAAGTATGATCAATTGTTTGTATAAGTGAGTAGAAGGACTGCATAAGTGAATGGGATGTGTGCTGGTGGGTAATGTTGATATAGGTGTATAAGTATATTTAATACTTTTCTATTGATCTTTCTCAACATGTATGAGTGAATTTATAGGTAAGTGTTTAGATCTGTGTGTAGATCTAGGAATCGCTAAATGGGTTTTTAGAAACTTTTATTGGTGTGTCACTGCTTTAAACATGGTACTCTATATTTTATAGTGAGTGATGAAAGGTTATACTAGTGTATGATGAGCTGTATCAGATTGTCACGTGGATGATGTCATCAAGGATGTAATCAGTGATGTCATTTGAGATGTCATCAGTGATGTCATCAGTGATGTCACAGGCCATGTCATGAATGATGTAATATGTGACATCATCAGCAGTTGATTGCGGGTGCGCAAGTTATAGTTAGTACAACTAACTGTAACGGAGGAATTTCAATGGTTTTGTACGAGTGAAATGTCCAGCTAACGATAACACCCCTAAAACTTTTGTTTTTTTCAGTGAATATCTCAGGTTTTTTAAATGCTAATCCCTAACTATAACAGGCCTGAAACCTATGTTTTTTTCAGTGAGTTTCAAAGGTTTTTTAAATACTAATTCCTAACTATAATGTCTGAAATCTATTTTTTTCAGTGAATTTCAAAGGTTTTTTCAATGACAATTTTTAAATATATTAATTGTTATATTTATTTTTTTATACTGATTTACTACTTTTTTATACTATTTCTTTTTAGATAAAAAAAATAATTACATTACATATTTTTACCATGAATTGAAAAAAAATGTTTTTAAAAATATTGAAATTCTTTATAGTTTTTTATTTGATATTTTTTAAAATATATTTATAATATTTTCTTTATTGTTTTTTTTCCCCAAAATTTTATTGGAGTCGCGCACCCAAAGTGCACCTTCCTCGACTACTGCGCGGAACCTAGCTGCCATTTTAGGATTGTTGTGGAGGATCTGCGTAGGGTGTGTGATGGGTGCGTATTTCCCTGCACAATCGCTATGCAACCTTTACGCAACTTCAAGCGCATACGCAACATATACGTATTACTCTACGTGACGCTCACACGTTTCCGCGTGACGTCATATACGTGTCTGCCGCGGTGGGTGCGCGACTCCTGCGAAATCTTTTAATGTGTAAAAAGATATATATATGTATTTCATATAAATATTAAGGCAAGACATTATCTGAGCTAATCATAAAAATAATATTCTTTTAGTTTTAAAAAACTTATATTACTTTTAAATGCTTGATGTATATCTGAAAAACCCCCCAAATTTTTTTGCTTGGAGTCACGCACCCAACACGTCAGAGTCGTGCACCCAATGCGTAGGAGTCGTGCACCAAATGCGTTGGAGTCGCGCACCCTACATGTTAAGAGACGTGCATCCAACGTGTGCACACCAGGGGGCCGCGCTGAGCGCCGCGCTGGGTGAGCGACTCCTAATTTTACTGTAAAAAAAAAATAGCACCTTTCACTAATTTCTATTATTCCCGGGGACCCCCCCGGGGCCTATATGGACTGTTGGGGACAGTGGGGGGAGCCTCAATGCCCCCACGGTCCCAGCCGTCTCCCTGCTTCCTTCGGGAGCCTGCATTGCTTTTCCACACGGGATCTGCTAACATGCAGCTCCCCGTGTGGAAAAGCAATATGGCTTGGATTTTGAAAGAGGGAGCTATGAGACTCCCACCCTCTCATAGCAAACAGCAGTGTCCCGGAGTTGGGAACGCCGAAACACTGCAGGAGCCGGCCCTGGGGGTTGCGGTCCCCAAGGCCCACAACGGCCCCCCACCACAATACTCAAAGCTCCAGGGGGGTAGCGGTCCCCGGTGCTTGGGGGGGCATTGAGCTCCCCCACCTATGTATTTTGCTGGGGGGGCCTTTGAGCCTCCCAAACATTTATTTTGAAGCCCCGGGTTTGCGGTGCCCGGGGCTGGGGGGCCTCTCTGGGCCCCCCATAAATTTAACATTTTTCCCCTGGGGGCTAATTACTAAGCCCCCCTTCGTTTTTTTTTTTTTACGGCAGGATCCGCGCACCTTGCATGCATTTTGCTGTTTAAAAAAAAAGTTTTGGGGGGCCCTGGGGGTCCTTGTGGGACCCCCTAAGCAGGTCTGGAGGGTCAGGGTATTTCTACCCTGCCCCCTTTATACGTTTTGCACACTTGTTCCACTGACGTCTACAGCCTTGCTTCTACCGAGGCACAAAATGGCTGCCAACACTACCTGGTTTTGGATGTTGACAACCACTTGACAGCCAATTAGCATTCAGCGCGTGATTGGGATGGTGCGCTCAGGATGCATGGATCCTGCGCGGCCATAGATATATATGTGAAGTTACTTTTGATTTTTTCAGCAACTACTGAACAGATTTACACCATTTAACCAAAAGGCATGAGTCTGAACCAAGGGCTACCTCTTTTGCCAAATTAGAAAAATTCCGTTCAGCAGTTTGGGCTGTAGCCACGATGAACGGTTCCTATGGAAAATTGCACAGGTGAGTATTGCCCAGATGCCATTATTCCAGGAAAGCAAGCAGCTTGAATGGGGGGAGGCTGCTCACTTGAGAACAACGACGAGCACTACGACTCCCAGAAGGCCACTGATGTGAGATGCCGCCAGAAAGTGCTCCCCTATCGACTGCCTGCAGCCCAGAGCCCCTGAGGAAGTGTGCAAACATGAAACGCGTCGGGTGAGCTGGACATTTCATTGTGTGGGCGTTATTCTGTTGTTCATGCTGCTGCCTGCAATAAAAGAAATCATTGGGCAATACTCACCTGTGAGTGGCTCCTTCCACAGCAGACAAACTTTGAATGTGGTGTTTAAGCGGCTTGTTGTCTGAGCTGGGGAAGAGTGCCCTGATGCCGTTTCGGCATTCCTGCAGGTTCATCAACCGGTGAACCCGTTGAAGGCACAGATGCCATTATTCCAGGAAAGCAAGCTGCTTGAATGACGTTGTGACAGCCCGCAATCCACTTGGATTTTATTGAGAAGATTTACAGCGATAGGGGAGGCGGCTCACTTTAGAACAACGACGGGCACTACGACTCCCAGAAGGCCACTGATGTGACCACGCCCACCTAGGCGGGGTGATCCGATATTTGAGATGCCGCCAGAAAGTGCTCCCCTATCGACTGCCTGTAGCCCAGAGCCCCTGAAGAAGTGTGCAAACATGAAACACGTCGGGTGAGCTGGACATTTCATTGTGTGGGCGTTATCCTGTTGTTCGTGCTGCTGCCTGCAATAAAAGAAATCATTGTGCAATACTCACCTGTGAGTGGCTCCTTCCACAGCAGACAAACTTTGAATGTTATATATATATATATATATATATATATATATATATATATATACACACATATTTTCACTGAAAAATCCAAACGTTACAGTAACGTTATAGTTAGGCTCAGGTTTCACTCGTACTAAACCAGTGAAATTCAGCAGTTATTGTTAGCTGAGCTAACTATAACCTGTACCCCCGCAATGCACCGCTTGTGACATCACATATTACATCACTCCTGACATGGTCTGTGACATCACTGATGACATCTCAAATGACATCATCCAGTGACTGTGAGTGTTTTAAAAAAGTTTCTGTGTTACAAATATATACCAAGGTGTATTGGTGAATCAGTGGGTGCATGAGGGCCTGTATGGAGGATTCAGTGGGTGCGTGACTGACTGTATAAGTGAGTGATTAGGTGTCTCAGTGAATGTATGGGCGAGTGACTGCTTGTGTGAATATCTGTATCAGTCTGTCAGGTGGTGTCTAAGTGGGTGATGGGGTGTGTTACTGCCTGTATGGATGAGTGAGTGGGTGAGTCAGTGGCTGTATGTATGGGTTAGTTAGTGCATGTATGAGAGTCTATATGGATGAGTGATTGTGTGTATGGCTGTGTGGATGACTTAGTAGATGTGTCTGTGGTATATGGGTGAGTAACAAGGTATCTGAAAGGCAGTATATGTGATTGATGAGCTATATGAATGACTGTATGGGTGAGTGAGTGAATGTGAGAGTGGCTGTATGGGTGAGTGTGTGCTTGTGACAGTGACTGTATAGGTGAGTAAGTACATGTTAGTATCTGTATGAGTAAGGTAGTGGGTGTGTGTGGAGCTGTATGGGTGAGTAAGTGGCTATGTGATTGTATGGGTGAGTGAGTAAGTAGCTCTATGGGTAAGTGACTCAGTGTGTGACTGGGTGTATGATTGGATATGTCAAGTGCTGTATTAGTGAGTCGGTGTATGAATGGCTGTATAGGTGAGTGAGTGAATGTGTGTGTAGATCTATGAATCAGTGAGTGGGTGTGTAAGTACTGGTATGGGTGTAATTATGGATGGTTGTGTGGGTATATGAAAGGTTCTATGGGGTGTGAGTGGGTGCGTGTAGTGATTATGTGGATGATTTCATCACTGTTGCCACCAGTATTGTTGCTGCCCAGGCCATGAGTGATGTTTTTAGGAGGTCATAAGCAGTGCGTTGTGGGTGCACGAGTTATAGAAAGCTCAGCTAACTAAAACTGCTGAATTTCCTTGGTACTATACAAGTGAAACCTGTGCCTAACTGTAATGTCAATTTCTACATTTTTTATTCCATTTCCTAACTATAATGCTCCTGTAACCTTTGTTTTTTTCAGTGAATTTCTAAGGTTTTTTTAAATGCTAATTCCTAACTATAACGTCCCTGTAACCTTTGTTTTTTTCAGTAAATTACGATGTTTCTATAAGTAGTAATCGTGTTTGCAGAGTGGTGGAGAAAGGGGGCGGGCCTCCAACTAGCTCTCATGAATCCCACTGTGTGCCAGGAACACTTCTTGGCCCTCAAGGTCCCTCAGCATCCAAGAGGATTTCATTTTCCAAACAGTCGTGTGCTAGGAGGGGCGTTTGCAGAGTGTTGGAGGCATGGGGCGTGGCCTCCAAAGACCTTTTAGCAATCCTGTACTGTAGGACTTACTGAAGGTAACAGAAGAGGAAGTTGGCCCCCAGAATGTTCTTTGGGACAACAACTCCTCCTGTTACCTTCAGTACGTGCCACTCAGCGTAATTACTGAGAGGTCTTCGGGGGCCACGCCCCCTTTCTCGACCACTCTGCAAACACACCTCCTGGTGCACCACTGGTTGGGGAATAAAGTCCCCTTGGCTGCTGAGGGTCCTTGGGGAATAACAAGCCCACCTATTACATCTAGTAAGTCCCACACAGTGAGATTGCTGAGAAGTCTTCAGAGGCTACGCCTCCTTTTCCCACCACTCCGCAAATGCGCCTCCTGGTGCACTACTGGTTAGGGGATGAAGTCCACTTTACTCCTGAGGTTCCTGGGGGGCCAACTACTCTTCCTGTTACCTCCAGTAACTCCAACACAGCTGGATTGCTAACAGGTTGTCGGAGTCCATGCCCCCTTTCTTCACCACTCTGCAAGCGCCCCTCCTAGTGCTCTACTGGTTGGGGAAATAAGGCAAGTAACATCAATACTCCTTGAAAATATAACATTAAGGACTTAAAAACAGATTAAAAGTGCACCAAATTATTAAAAGTGACCAAGTATTCAATGATGAGCAGCAAATACAATAAACAATAAAGTGCTGAGTGCAGATTAGGTAGACGGAAAATTCAGTGGAAAAGGCGATCAACACAAGGCAATGGCGTCCGCACAGCACGCATTTTTATGTTAACTTTATTCCGTTAGCCTGATTAGCTGGCTGTTGGATTGATAGAAATGAAATGACCAACATTACTGTTTACTGTGGAAAATTGTAAGTGTTGTGGAAATGAAGTAAAACAGCTATGTAAGGGGGCAGTAGAAAGCACCCCTCAGTTTAGAAGGGAGGCATCTAAGGCATAACTACTGTGAAGAAAACAAATGTTCATTGTTTTTAACTAATTTTAATGAACGCACAGGACTCCGCCGGGATCGTGACTAGCACAAAGGAGGAGATGAGTTCTCAGAACTCTCTATTAGTGGGAATGCATATTGAGGTCCTTGTTTTTGAGAAGAAGTCTGTAAGAGATAAATATTGTGATGATTAGAAGGTTAATTATTTTCTTTAAAAACAGTTACGATCTCGCGAGGCTCCTGCAGTAGGATGTACTGTAAAAAGTAGGAAGGAGAAGGTGATGTTTGAATACACTCTGGTATGGATACTTGTAACTGCAGGAAGGAGTCTTACTGGAGATGGTGGTTATCAGACTCTAATAGTTATGCTCATTGGTTTTAAAAGAGTGAGTAGAGTTGTGGCTCATCCAAAAATCCTACTATGCACACCCATCATCTGAGATAGAGGTATGAAAGGAGAGCTCCATCCCCCCTCTCCCTAGTACGCACATCTATCATTATAGAGAGAGGTCTGAAAGGAGAGTACCTTTCCTCTGCACACCCTACTACTCACAGCCGTCATCTGAGAGAGAAGTCTGAAATGAGAGACCAGTTCTTCCACACGCCTTATTACACACACCCTTCATCTGAGAGAGAGGTCTAAAAGGAGAGGGCAGTCCCTCCAAACAACCTACTCTGCACACTCTTTATCTGAGAGAGAGGTCTCAAAGGAGAGGCCAATCTATGCACACACCCTACTATGCACACCTGTGATGTGAGAGAGAGGTCTCAAAGGAGAGGACAGTCCATTCACACACCTTACTACACACACCCATAACTTGAGAAAGAGATCTGAAAGGAGATGCAAGTCCATCCACACACCCCACTTTGCACAGCTGTCATTTGAAAGGGAGGTCTGAAAGGTAAGACCCCCCCCACTGACTACAACGCACACCCATCATCTGAGAGAGAGGTCCCTTAGGATAGGCCAAGCACTCCCCATACACCCTACTAAGCACAGCTGTCATCTGTGAGAGTGGTCTCGAAGGTGAGACCTGTCCATCCACACATCCTAGTATGAACACCTGTCTTCTGAGAGAGAGGTCTCAAAGGGGAGGTCGGTCCATCCACACACCCTACTGCACACACCTATCATTACAAAGAGAGGTGTCAGCAGAGAGGTCAGTCCCTCCACACATGTTACTACACACACTTGTTATCTGAGAGAGAGGTTTAAAAGTAGAAGCTAGTCCCTCCCTACCCCCTACTACATACACTTGTCATCTGAGAAAGAGATCTAAAGGGAGAGGTCAGTCCCCCTCCACACCCTACCACGCACACCCATTATTACAGAGAGAGGTTTCACCAGAGAGGCCAGTCCCTCCCTACACAGTACTATGCCCACCTGTCATCTGAGAGAGAGATCTCAGCAGAGAGGCTAGTTCCTCCGCACACCCTACTGTGCACACCCATCATCTGAAAGAGAGGTCTGAGAGGAGAAGGCAGTCCCTCCTCTCGCCCTACTATGCACACCAGTCATCTGAGAGACAGGTCTAAAAGGAGATGCCAGTCCCTTCCCATGCCCTTCTACTAACACCTATCATTACAGAGAGAGGTATCAGCATAGAGGCCAGTCCCCCCACACACTACGCACACCTGTCATCTGAGAGAGAGGTCTGAAAGAAGAGAGCCATCCCTCTCCAAACCTACTACGCACAACCATCATTATAGAGAAAGGTCTCAGCAAAGAGGCCTGTCCCTCTGCACACCCTAGTAGGCAAACCCATCATTGTGAGAGTAATGACACCTCAAAAAAGTACCATGTCTTGATATCAGAGTTACAATAACTGAGCAAATATATAATTTCTATTGAATATTCATCTGTTCAATACTCACACAAATTTTATAATGATTTTGCAAACTGTGAACAAACTCCTGTTCTGTTGCAATAAAAAAAGTATTTTACCAAAATAATGTGTGAACCCAACATATAATATAAAGTCATTCTACCATACATACATTCACACAAATAATTCATTTACTTAAAAAAGCACCCTAGAAATACACTAAAAAAAATAAATGTTAAAATAATGTGATAGGTGAATTAAAAATATCTGTTTTTATTTTTTTAAATACGTTTGAAATTCAATGAAAAAAACAAAGGTTAAGGTAACGTTATGTTTTTTAAAAATTTTATTTAACCAGTTTCATATGTATTGCAATAGTACCATCGATATTAATAGCATCTAACAGTATCAGTTTTTTTGAACAGCAAATAAAAGAAGTAAATCGCCAGTTCCATTCAGGTTATACATCATATGTAAATTGGGTACACAAATGACAAGTTCTTATATGACCATCAATCTGACCTGTCTGGGTACAAATTAGCCCTGAGATCAAGCGATACATACATTTAACAGTTGTAATTGTGACAGCAAGATATCTAGTTAACCCACACCCGCTGGGACCAACCCTTGCTCTTGTTGCGAGGAGTATTGTGATCGTTGTGCCGCTGTATAGCTTTTTAAGGGGCCCAAGGTGTTTCTTGAGAGAGATGATCTAGGCAGTGTACTGTCATACAAATCACTGTTTATGTTGTAATATGCTAAGCTAGCACTTTAATGTCAGTGCAGTTTTGCATCCCCATTAAATTGTAATTTCTCTCTTAGCCAATAATAACCCCATGGTGATACATTTCTGGACCCCATTTGGAAATTTAACCACATAGCCCAGCAATGCAACCTCTGGAGTGGGTACAATTTCCAATATCCACCATTTCCCCTAGTGTCTGAAAAACCGCTGCCCAAATGGTCTTTATTTTACCACAATTCCAGGAGAGGTGTGCGAAGTCAGCATGTTGGGCTCCGAATTTCAAGCAACAGTGGTTCCTGTCTGGGTCAATCCTATGCACGGTCTCGGGGGTAAGGTAAATTGTCCGCAGAAATTTAAAATGGATCAATTTATGATGGCTGTTCAGTGAGATTTCTTTGGTCTGAATAAGCAAACAGCCCATTGGTCATCTAAAATAGGATGTCCCAGATCGGCCTCCCAGGAAGCCCGTATCTTAGTGTCGTCTATGGGAATTATGTCCGCACATGCTCTGTACAGCCTGGAGGTCAGGTGCTCTCCCCTAGCACTCTCAAGAACCGTGGAAAGTGGAGCGACTGTTCGGGTTCTAATGGAAATCCCGGTATAATTGCCCTCAGTGCCGAACGCACACAGTTAAGGATAAATGTATCCATTAATGAAGCTTCACTGAACCTGTCCTCCTCCAAAACTGAAAAAACCTGTCCCCCAGTGTACACGTTCCCTATCTTATCTATGTCATATTTGGAAAGAGTTTGCTGCACTATCGTCTCACCTGTAATTGGGATCCAGCGGTTGTTGATGATCGGTAGACCCATAGAGTATAACACCGGGGAACCCATGACTCTAATCAGTCTCTGCCAGGCCTGGCTAGTGGTTGAGACCGTTTGAATCTCCTTTGGGTTTCGGGGGATGCAGTGCCAAGAGTGTCAGGCAAGACCAGGTCGCCTTCTGGGCGCATATACGTGATCCTGGCATCCGGGTGAAACCAGGAGTGTGCATAGCTGCATTGTGTGACTAAATAATATAACTGAAGATTAGGAATACTGAATCCCCCTCTGTCGTAAGGCAATGTCATCACCTCCCAACAGACCCTAGGCCGCTTGCCCACCCAGGTCAGTCTGATGAGATGAGTTTGCAATGTCATAAAAAAAGCGAATCGTAAGCTGGATGGAAATATTGTTAAACAGGTAAAGGAATTTGGGGAGAACTATCATCCTGATCAACGCTACCCGGCCTGCAATAGAGAGAGGGAGCCACAGCCATTTTTCCTCCTGCGATTCAAGCTTGTGCATAGCCTGACCATAGTTCAGTTGAATTATTTGGGTGGCTTCTAAGTGAATATGGATTCCAAGATACTTAATCGAATCAGCACACCAATCATGTGGGAATTTGCATTCCCATTTCTTGGTGCCTATGGTTAGAGGAAATATCACTGCGGTTCCCGGACATAGAGTTTAATGTCGTCTGCATATTAAAAAAACCAGGAGGGTCCTGTGTTGAACTGGAGACCCCTCTGCAGGTGGCACTCCTTGAACTGCCTGACAAGGGGGCCCGTCGCAAGTATAAAAAGTAGTGGTGATAAGGGGCAGCCTTGTCTGGTGCCTCATGACAGAGCGAATGAGCGGGACAGCGTGTCATTTAAGCATATCCTGGCAGTCGGGCCACTGTATAAAAGAGCTGTAACATCAATGAACCCGCTGGGCATACCCAACATGCACATTACTGATAGAAAAAAGGGCCACTCCAGTGAGTCAAACGCTTTCTCTGTGTCCGTCCTGGCCTCTCCGTAGCAGCAGGCTGTGGAGTATTTACTCAGAAAGTGTGTTTCCCTGTCTGCCGCCTCCCTGAATTCCGTAAGAAGAGTGAAACGTTGCTTAAGACCATCTGGGCTCGGGTAATGAAGCAGCTTGCGGTCTAGTGCTTCCAGTTGCTGCTCAAGGTGGGCTAAGGACTTTCTAAGGTCCTTCAACACTCCGGCGTGCTTGGTGATGCTAACTCCTCTTATGTAGGCCTTAAAGGCCTCCCATAGCACCCCCAAGTGTCTACCGATCTAGTATTGAGTTCAAAGTATTGTTCTATAGCTTCTCTAATCTCGATATGAAACATATCGTCATTTAGGGCACAACCTGGGAATCGCCACTGATGCTCATGTCCTTCTGGTCTGGGTATACAAACTTTGATTATCACTGGGTAATGATCTGAGTATGTTATGGGAAGTGTTATGGTGGACTTATGCCATGCATTCAGACTTGGCGAACTCAGCCAGTAATCTAACCTGGTCCAATTGTCGTATTGAGCCGCGTAGTGCATGTAAGTGGTGGCTGTCGGGTTGCGCCCACTCCAAATATCTGAGAGGTTCAGCGAATCACACATTTCTATTGGTGCCCATCTGGAGCATGGCTTAGTGTCTGCTGAGGTGGAGGAGCAATCTAATGTGGGATTTAAAAGCAAATTAATATCACCCACATGCAACACTAAGGAATGTAAATCATTGAAGTATTCGGGGCAATCTGTGTTCGGGGGTACAGGCAAACCAATCTCACAATATGACCCAACAGTTTTCCTATCACTATTGTGTATCGGCCTTCTCCGTCGCAGTAAGTTTTTTGTGAATGAAAGGGAAGTCTCTTGTGGATCAGTATCACCGCTAGCATATGAACTGTAATTAGAAAAGTAACGATGTGGATCCCAGCTTGATGCGAAGTGTGTTTCGTCTGATTTAAGCAGGTGGGTTTCCTGTAAAAAAAAACAGATCTATGTGGTGTCTTTGTAAGTAATGTAGTACATGCTTCCCTTTCCTAGCATTGTTGTCAAGGGCCTAAGGAGCGATGTGCGTGTTCAACAACAAATCCCGGCGTCAAAGATTCTTTCCTAAAAATATCTGTGAACAGTGTTTCAACAAAAAGATCCATCCGGCCCGTGTTGGTCGAACCTGGGACCACAAGAATGCGGAGATTGTTGTGCCTGCTGTGCACCTCTAAATTTTCGTCCTTTATAGTTATGTCCTTTAGAATTTTCTCATTGTGCTCCAAGCGCTTAGTGGATTGTGCCGCTCTATCTTCGAGATCAGAATCCCGTCCTTCTACTGTATTCATCCTTCTGTCATGTATGTCGAGTTTGGCCCCAAGCGTGTCCAGACGTTTTTCCAACAAGTCGAATCTGCCATCCAGTGCCCTGAATCCCACTCTCAGTTCCGACAATAGGGAGTATTGGGTTGCCACTGAGTCTGCTACGGTAGCCGTGTCCTGCCACCCTCCGCCATTTGTGCGCCTGCTTCCAGTGCCTTCTCTTCTGGCTTACCCACTGTTAATACCCTTTTCTGAGGGTCTTTCCTGCCCATGCCGTCGTACATGTGCGATTTTGGGAATGGCCGTAATCTACAGCTGTGTAATTAGCTGATCAGCATGGTAACAGTGTCTCTATGCACTGATATTGGCGATGCGTCTATGCTTATGAGACACCTGGATTAAGGCGTAGCGAGAGGCACACCGTTAAATTTAGCTGAACGTTGGGAAGATGCGGAGCCAGCTAATGATGATAGTGTGTGACTGTGCCGCCACTTGTCCTGAGCTCTTACTGTGGAGCATGCACTTATAAAGACTGTGTTTGGCTCTCAAAATGCCGAACTGCAAATCGAGGGACCGTGCTGCTTAGGCGGTGCAATCGTGAACCAATGGCGGCCGGGCCCTCACCCCAATAGGCTCAATGCAAGGCCCTAAATGGACAGTTGGACCTCGTTATGCTGGTAGTCGATTGTTGTGGCAGACCGGGTTAATGAGATTTAAGCCCCAGATGTGCGGATTGCCAGGAGCCACATCCCCCTCCCGGCCGGCCCGAGTGCACATCCGGGCGTCTGCCTCCCAGGCTTTCCCGAGGTCCCTGTCACCTCGGGGCCTACGGGAGCATCGTTGACCTCCTACATGCGCCGCACGTGGTGACGGCAATTATGGGCCAGGCACAGAGGGGGAATATGCTCACCTTCTACCGCTCTCACCTCTCATGCGCTGCTATCAGGAGCTCTGCGGATTCCATCAGCTCAGCCAGGAATCAAGGCAGCGTCCGGCGAAGCCAGGGTGTGGTTTCAGACCGTGCAGTGTCTCCACCATTAGCTCCGCCCCTCTGGCAACTCGCGGCCCGATTTCTGGATTTTGCCGGTGAGTTCGAGGGCCTTCGATGACTTTGTGGCTTTCCTGTCATGTAGGGAAAAGATGGGTCTGCTTAAAAGATCGTTTGTAGTGGGTCATCAGGAGACAGAAGCATTTCGCGGGGACAATCTGGCGGAGTGTCAGAGCTGCACGGCCATCTTGGTCTGCAGCCTGGCCACGCCCCCATGGTAACGTTATAGTTAGGCGAATTTTTCGGTCACAACATTAACTTTTTGAACTAATAAAGCCACAGAAATTCCCCAGTTATAGTTAGCAGCACTAACTATAAATTGTGACCCTGCCACACACTGATTATGACCTCACTCATAACATGTTCTATAACACCAATTATGACATCACTTTTCACTTCTCAAATGACATAATTTGTCTCACCCCCGGGCCACAGCGGTTTCCCTGCCTGCACAGACGCGGGCAGGGAAGCTTGTGTTTTCTTCCACCTAGCTATTTTATTTTTGTAACTACAGCCAAGTGCAAGCAAACACAAAGTGCGCTCCCAGTGGGCGGAACTTTAAAAATGCTCCCATCGGCTGGAGCAGACTTTTGATCTGTTTCCCTGCCAGCAATGATGCAGGCAGGGAAACAGATCAACAGATTTCTCCCACCCAGAGAGGGCGGCATAAAAGGCTGCTCCCTGCGGGCGGAAGCAACGTTGGGGTGCCGGCTGGGAGCATAGGGGCTCTGGGGAGGTCCACCACAGCCCCCTACGTCTGCATGGTGTGTACCCTGGGTAGGCATCTGGCCACTCACCTTTTTAAAAAGGAGGCCCCGGGGGTGGGGTCCCTGGGGTCAAAATATGCTCAGGAGGGGTGTCATGTGACCCCTCTCACCTGTAAAAAACGACCCTGGAAGATAGAGTCCCCAGGCTCGGGGAAGGCTTTTTTTGGTGCCTTACTAAGTCCTGGCAATCCCATCACCCGGGGTCAAATCAATAGAAAAGGAGAGGGTGCCACAAAGCCTCATTAGGCCCTAGGGACCACATCTCCCTTTTTAAATTATTTTTAGCCCCAGGGGATGCGGTCCCCGGGGCCAAGTAAGGCTCAGGAGGGGGTCTGTTTGCCCTTCTCCCAGGTTTAATTGTATTTGGCCCCAGAGGATGGGGTCCCTGTGCCAATTGAGAGTCAGATAGAGGGCTGTATGCCCCTCCCCTTAATATGTATGTTTTGGCCCCTGGGGATTGGGTCCCTGGGACATGAATGCCAACCCTACGTTGCACATGGCAAAGCTTGTACGTGGTGTGGGGTTTGGCAGGCTGCTGGGGGTTTCACCACAGGGCCTGTATGCATGCCATGCCTTATGATCAACCCCACGCTGTGTAAAACCAAAGGCTGTGTGCAGCTTGGAGTTGGCTTCCTGCGGGTTGTTGGAAGCAGAGCCTTGCTGCCAAGCAGGCCCTGCGGTTAACCCCATGCCATGCACAAACAAAGGCCATGGGCGGCGTGGGGATGGCTGCCTCCGAGTGGCTGCCTGTGGGGAGTTGGGTGCGGGGCCTGGCTGCCAGCCAGGCCTTGCGGCCAACAACACACCATGTGCTATGAAAAGATGTGTGCAGCATGAGGTTGGCTGCCTGCAGGGAGATGGCTGCCTCTGGATGGGTTGGCCATGACAGGCCCTGTTGCCAACTCCCTGCTGAGCATGACCAAAGACTGTGTGCCGCATGGTGTTGGCTGCCTGTGGGGGGATTTGCCGCAGGCGCACCCTATGGCCAACTTCCAGCTGTGCACGGCCAAAGGCTGTGCGCAGCTGGAGGTTGGCTTTATGCATGGTAAAAAGAAAATAATTTATGTAAAACAAAAACTACAAATTCACTGAAAAAACAAACATTAAATTAACTTTATAGTTAGGTGAATATGTCAGTGACCGCTTTAACATTTTGAACTAAAACAATCACAGAAATTCACCAGCAGAGATAACTATAACTTTCACCCCCGCCATGCACTGCTTGTGGCCTCACATATTACATCAGTCATGACATGTTCTGTGACATCATTTATGACATCACTCTTTTATAGACTTTGAGGAATCAATGGAACTTTAAAAAGAAAACTATTGTATTCTTCCTTTTCACTTGAAATCTTATGTAGTGGATGTGCAACCATTACCTCATGCATGCTTGTCCTGATTCCCATATAAATGGAAAACTCCTTATTTCGAGGGGCACTCATTTGCCAGAAGGCATTCATTCCGCTGGTCCAGGCCATCCCAACCCACCTGCCAGTGTGTAGGGGACCTATCACCTGCTGCAGTGGGCCCACGCAACCAGCAGCACCGGGTCCACGCAACCAGCAGAACCAGACTGAGAACCAGAATAATTTATGGCAAACATGTTCAAACCAACTCTACTTCTTTCCTCCCCTCTCACACTCTTTCTACCCACCCATTCGCTGTCTCTCTCTCATTTATTTTTTGTCTCTTTTTCCAACCTCTCGCCATCCTATTGTTCTTTCCTTCCACTCTCTTTCCTTCACCACTATCTCTCTCTCTCTCTCTCTCTCTCTCTACTGCAATAAACCCTGGGGAAAAGGGGAGCGTGACAGAGGTAGACATGTGCCTTTAAAAATCTGAATCTAATGGCTCCTGTCCTGATAAGTGGCCAGTCAGGTTCTGGCAACCAGCTGCTAGGCTGCCAGATATATCTGCCTCTTGCATCCCAGCTGCTGTTACCAAATCCATTTGATGCAGGAGGCATCTTTATCAGTGCTTAATATGTGGTGGTGGTTGCAGGTTTTTAGCACTGGCACTCAATTGTGGGGACTTTGACTCATTTTTCATCATCAGACTTTGACCCACAACAAGAGAGAGAAAGGAAGAGAGGAGGAAGATATAGGAGAACAGTGACAAAGGAAGAAAGGAGGGCTGAAAAAATACCTGTGTAAGATTAAGAGATGATAAATGCAGGGTGGTGGGATACAGAGGCATGAGGTCAGTGCTGACATAGTGGCGTACATAATGAATCTACATCCAGCAGTTATTCCGAATCCTCAGCCAGGTCTGGAATATGGGCAGGCTCCAATGAATAGTTCCTGTAGATTGTGCTGACACCATGTCACAGCAACAGTGCAGGTACATGTTAACTGTGCACTTCACTATGCGCCTTTCCTCCAGGGGGATACGAAAGCCTCCCTTAACAGAATATCAACTGCTTTTAACTGAGTTGTGTTCTTGGTGGGAGCAGGTGTAGTATGCACAGAGCCAGGTAGAGACATAGGGCTAGATGTAGGTAATTGAAATTTACCGATTCGAAAATACTGAATTTTATCGATTCTGTATTTTCGAATCGGTAAATGCTATGTGGGTAAAAAAGCTGTAAAAAATACAGAATCGTTAAGATTCGGTATTTACCGAATCGGTATTCACCGATTCGGTAATTGCCATTCATTCCTATGGGCCTATAGGAATGAATGTCAATTACCAAATCGGTAAATACCAATTCGATAAAATAGGGAAAGAGTCAAGGGTGGCATGGTGTCACTTTGACACCCTGTTGCACCCCTGAATTGTGCTGGTGTGCACATGTGGCATACATACATGCCCTAAGGGCATGTGTGTCTGCCACATGGCACTGGTGTAAATGCACACATTTGCATTTACAGAGGTATTCCTTATTTACCACCAACTAATAGTTGGTGGTAAATAACGAATCCTTAGGGCACAGAAGCACTCTTCCTACATGTCATTTACTGATTCGAGAAATACCGAATCGGTAAATGATGATTCGGTAAATACCGATTCGGTATTTACCGAATCGGTAAATTTTCCACATCAGAAAAGCCTATTACCGGTCGGTAACGGACGATTTCGGCCGTTACGGACCGTTAATAGCCTTCCTACATCTGGCCCTTAATGCCTGATCTACCAGGAAAAATTAGAATACACTCTGCATGTCACTTAACAAGTGGCCAATACATAAACTGAGAGTGAAAGCCTCTTTACAATTCATGTTTAGTACCTATGTTAGATATGTAGGTCAATGCTTGCTCTGTGAAAATGCAAAAACAACAAAGTGATGGATTGAATGCTTGAATTAATCTCAGCCACTTGCAATCGCTAGGGGCCCCATCCCAATCCATCGTTTTTTGCCCACCATGCCAACTCAGTTTGGACCCAACCATGTGCAATTCAGTCTTGACCCTGCTTCTCATGGGAACAGTCCGGCCTGAACTGCCAGGCCAGGTCCTCCCTGAACCGGGGCACAAGCAACCTAAGACTGGTTTCAACCTAGTTAGGGCTCATCAGTCCGGTTTAGCTTGGTTCCAGTGGCACAGTGAGCCCGGGACTCTCTTCTGGGCATGTTTATCTATGTGTGCAAGCACACTCATAACAAACATTTACCTAATTTACCTAGTACAAAAACTGAATAATACAAGTTTAGTACACCCAAAGTGAATATGTTATCAATCTTAGAATAGTGGAATATTGAGTTAAAACCCACAAGGTTTCAAACAGCCTAACAGCTACAGGAAATGGGCACATTGCTAGTGCATCTATTTAACAAGGATTTCAACTTTTGACTGAGTTTCAGAAAACACAAGGAGGTATTCAAAACATATTTTTACTCTGAAATATGCTGGATAGACTTAGATCTCTACAGCATATTCCTTAACCCCGGTGTTTTCTGTAATCAAGGGCTGCTGGTGTGAAACACCAGCAAAGAAACAGGCATTGGCAAAGCCAATAGGTCTTACCTATGCATGAGCTATTGGCTTTGCTGATATGTTTTAGCCATGTTGTATAACAGTGTGGCAGCTGTTCAGCATGTATAAAAGTTAGTGGGGTAAAGGAGAGTGACGTGGAGTGCTGTTAAGTAGAGTAGAGTGTAGTGTTATGGAGTGGTGTGGAGTGGCGTAGAGTTGATTGGAGTGAAGTGGAGTGAAGTGGAGTCTCATGGAGTGTTGTGGACTGATGTAGAATGTTGTGGAGTGCCATGGAGGGAGTATAGTGTTGTAGAATGGAAGGGCATAGAGCGGAGTAGATTTCAGTGGCATAGAGTGGAGTAGAGTGTTGTAGAGTAAAGTGGCGTTGACCGAAGTCATAGTCACAGAGTGGAGTGGCATAGAATGGAATGGCGCAGAGTGGAGTAGAGTGAGGTGGCGTAGAGTAGATTGTTTCAGAGTAGAGTGCAGTGGCTTAGAGTAGATTATTTCAGAGTAGAATGCTGTGGTGTACAGTGCAGTGGAAAGGAGTGCAGTGTCTTAGAATAGACTAGAGTGGCTTAGAGTTGATTGGCGTAGAGTAAAGTGGTTTAGAGTGAAGCAATGCAGAGTAGACTGTTGTAGAGTGTAGTGACATACAGTGCATTGCCATAGAGTGCAGTAGAGTGGTGTCGAGTAAAGTGGTAGTGGCATACAGTGCAGTGGTGCAGTAAAGAGTAGCGTAGAGTTCAGTGCCGTAGAATGCAGTGTTGCAGAGTAGAGAGGCATAGCAGGCATAGAGTGCATTGGTTTGATTAAAGTGGTGTAGAGTACATTGGCATTGAGCGCACTGGAGTGGTACCTAGGAGAGTGGAGTGGTGCAGAGTAGAGTGCAATGGCATAGAATGCAGTGGTGTAGGGTAGAGTGGCGTAGAGTTCAGTGCACAGAATTTAGTGTTGCAGAGTGGACTGTCGTAGAGAGCAGTAGTGTATAGCAGAGTAGAGTAGAGTGCATTTGTTTGGAGTGCAGTGGCATGGAGTGGTGCAGAGTAGAGTGGCGTGGAGAGCAGTGGCTTGAATACAGTGATGCAGAGTAGAACAGAGTGGTGTAGAGTGCAGTGACGTAGAGTACAATGGCGTTGGATACAGTGTCCTCTAGAGCAGTGGCATAAACTGTTGCAGAGTAGAGTACAGTAGTGTAGAGTGCAGTAGTGCAGAGTAGAGTGCATTGGTTTTGATTAAAGAGGTGTAGAGTGCAGTGGAGCTGAGTGGGTTGGCGCTGAGTGGAGTGGCACTGAGTGGAGTGGCGTTGAGTGTAGTGGCACAGAGTAGATTGTTTTGGAGTAGGATGAAGGGGTGCACGGTAGAGTACAGTGGCATAGAGCAGAGTGGGGTACAGTGAATTGGCATAGAGTGCACTGGAGTAGAATTGAGTGGTACAGCATAGAGTGCATTGGCGTAGAGTGCAGTGACAGAGTGCAGTGGTGCATAATAGAGTAGTGTTGGGTTGAGTGCTTTGGCATAGAGTAGAGTGGTGTAGAGAGGCATTCAGTGAAGTGGTGTAGAATGCAATGGTGTAGAGTAGAGTATAGTGACACAGTGTGGAGGGGCGTGGAGTGGCATAGTGTGGAGTGATGCAAAGTAGACTGCAGTGTTGTAGAGTGTTTCAGAGTTGAGTGAAGTGGGGTAAAGTGAAGTATGCATGGTGTGGTGAGCGGACTGCCATTAAAGAATACACATCTTCAATTGACATGACCATTACATTTGAACATACATTCAGTTTTACTTATAAAAGTATACAGCGCATAATGATAATATATGGAAATGTCATCAACCAGTGTGTTGATTAGCTTTGAAAAAATATATGTTTTCACCACACCAGAATTTCCTAAATAGTTGCTTCATTCATTTGTGCTATTCTAATTCCGATACATTCTGAAATATCTGCCCAGTTCATTTACAGACAGTTACATTTTGTTGTGTGCTAGAAAAAAAGAACATTTTACAGCCTTCCACTAGCACATCTTCAATAGCCAGCACGATTGTCACATAAATCCAATCACTTTGAAGTTAGAGTGCGGACAGTAGTCTTAAATGCCCTTTTTGAGTTCCCAAAGTTGTAAACTTAGATGCTTGGTCTAAGTTGAGACCAAACGTCCAAGTTTACCTTTGTAATTCCGGCCTACAGTGTCCATGTGAAGCAAAATGTCTTTCACCAGCAGGGTGCTTGTGTAAGACAGTGGGCTACACGGGAGCAGCTGGTTCACCACCAGGCACATTTGCTTCCCTGAACGTGATCCCGAGAGCTTATTCATGCATGCACCTAGGAGCTCCGTGATTGAGCACTTGATAAAATAGCATAATACAGCAAAGGCCCCACCCACCATCGTCATTACTTGCTGGGATAGATGGGCAGCAGATGTGTTGTAAGCTTGGCAGAATCACAAAAAGCATAAAGCTGCAGCAGGTGGAGGGAGGAGAAAAGTGCACCACAGTGTTTCAGCCATTTTATTCTTCACTTCAACACACACTGCCCTCCAGCACACCTCACATCTCCTCAAATCTTTACTTTTGGACACAATTGCCATCTTAGGAGTGGGGAATCTACAGTGTGTCATGCTGTGTTGCAGTGTACCTGCTGCTGCTGCTGACATGCATAGCATGATGGACTATTGCTGTTCTTTGAGCTGTGACAATCCCTAAAGCTGATTGAGCTTGTGGTACTACAGCAGGGGGACACTAGCAGAGATGGGCACTAGCAGTGCTAGTTTCTTCCAGGACAGAGAAGGCCACTAGCAGGGTTAGTTTCTTCCAGGGCAGTAGGCAGTAACAATGCACTGACATTGCCGTTCAATGCAATTTACGGCTTTCCAGTGCAATGTAAAGGCCCTCCTTATTACAGCCATCACAGAGTTCACAATGTAAAACCTCTTCCTATTGCATTTGTCAGAAGCCTTCCAAAAAGAAACACTTTGTGTTTAATGCAGGTTTATATTATAGGAAATGCCTTTCTCCTGTGTTTGAGGTGCAGACTGCTTTAACACCGTCATTATCAGTTATGATCAAAGGATTTGCTTCCCAGGCAGGCTAATGCAACTGCTACTCATTCCATTGTCTAGCTTGGTCAAATTCTGAGAATATATTTATGCAAGCTGCTTAGGCATTTACTGTCAAATTAATGTAGCTTTAGGTGCTTGTGCAACTCCCAGATGTTCTCAGATATATGTTACTTTCTTCTCATATAAGGACATATACATATCTCAGTAGTTTCGTTTGTCTTCAGCCTGGCAATAGTTGGGAAGATATTCCCTTAGTCCAGTCATGAATGTTAAGATATATCCTATAATCATTTTGTACATTAACATAAGCAAGTAATGGATAATTCTATTTATTTGTGAAGGAATGGTGTGAACGTGTGTGTCCTAGATCTCCTTTTGTTCTGCCACCTACCTGAAATAGAGTCATGCTTGATAATCACATTGAAATTAAATACCTTCATTTTCCATACAAAACCCTCAATAGATGTATATGATTAGAAGGTTGCAACAGTTTTTAATGTTTGAATAATATTAGAATTTTACTGATGAATACACCAAAACTCAATTATTAAATGACACTTTGAACAGCATGGTTATCTAATTGCAACACCTGGATTATTAGAAGCAGCTAGGGTATTTAGAGTCCAACTGAAGGAGGCAGAATTATGGACATCAGTTCACCAAAATGCCTAACATAGCTGGACTGGCTTCATGCTCCCTTTAACAGTCCACTCCCTTTGAGACATCACAAGTTGTGACATCACTTGACATGCAACTCAATAACATCTAAAGGAGTGATGTTTTGCAGCATATGACTGGTTATACCATCTATATATTTATTATGGGTGTAGCAATGATATGCAAAGAATTCTGCCATGATTACCTATATGTGGCCCCTGTATGTAAGATACAGTTATCATTTGTTCAAGTATAACATTGCAAGACAAAATATGCCTTAACTCTTTAATTCATTGTTGATTTTTATTTGTTTGTTGATTGGTTAATAAGTGTATTAATGTATTAAATTGTGCTACTTGTATATTTTTTTACGTGCATCAATTTTAATTGCTTTATTTAGTAATTAATGTAATATGATTCTTTTTAAATATTATTTATTATTTTATTAATTTAAATTTTTTGTGGGTTTTTGCTTTTTAGATAGTTGGGTGAGAAATGTTTTAGCTGAAAATAATTGTAATAATTTTTAAAGTGTATTTTATTTGTAATATAAAAAATATATTTTCTAAATTACATTTTATTTGTTTTTCATTTAATGACAACATTTACTAGTTTAAATATATTTAAAAAATTCAATTTGTTATGTTTATATTTAAATGTTTTATTTAAACAAATTAGAAGTGCAACTACAAATCTGATCCCTCCAAAGCCCAACACTGTCCCTACTTTTGTTCACATTAGAGTGGGATTGGTAAATCTGACCCCTCCGAATCCGAACACTTTCCCTATAGTTGCTCAGATTAGAGTAGGAATAATCAATCTGAATCCTTCATATTCCACAACTTTCCATACTGTTGCTCAAATTGGAGTGTAAATAGTATATCTGACCCCTCCAAATTCCTCCACCTTCAGCACTGTTACTTAGATTGGAGTGGGAGTAGTAAATCTTACCCCTCCAAAGTGCAATACTTTCCCCACTGTTGCTAAGATTCAAGTGGGAAAAGGAAATGTGAACCCTCCACAGTTTAATATGTTCTCTAATTTTACTTATGTTGGCATGGGAATAGTAAATATTCAACCCTTCAAAGTCCAACACTTTCCATATTGTTGCTCAGATTGGAGTGGAAATAGTAAATCTAATCTCTCCAAAGTCCAACAGATTCCCTACTTTTGCTTATGTTGGAGTGGGAATAGTAAATGTGACTCCTCCAAAGTCCACGTTTTTCCTTTTTTTGTTTATTTCGGAGTGAGAATAATACAACTTGCCTTTCCAAATTCCTCCAATTACTTAGTTGGGAGTGGCAATATATTCTTAAAATTTTGATATAATTTGCTATATGTTTGTTACATACATCTATATGTTTATTTTTTGTATATTTTTATTAATATTAAAACATGTAATGTAATTTATTTTTATTACTTGTTTAAATAATATAGCTATCTATTTATGTTATTTTATTAATATTTTACATTTTAATATCTAAATCTAACTAAATGCAATGCTATATATAGTCAAATCAAAATACTTACCTGCTTATGATGATATTCTGGTCCACAATATTTTTGTGTCGAAATATTTGTACTTTACATACAAAGGGGTTTATTCCCATCTGCATTTTCTAGTGTGTTTTGTAGTACTACAAAATGTTACTCAGAAACCTGAATGTGGAGTTTACACCTCTGCTTCACCTATCATTGCTTGTGTTAAAAGGGGTAAATACTTAAAAATATGAATACATATAATTTAATGTTAACAATTATATAAAAATAGTATGTTTTCAATGTAATTATAACATATTTTAATAACTTTTTGCATTTAAAATGAATGTAACAATACATTGTATTAAATGTAATTACATTACTTGTAGCTAATTTTATGTATCACTTTTAATGTTTAATAATGTTAATAACAATGTAATTTTTGTATACTTTAGGTGGAAATTCTTTTTTAAATGGTTTTATTTAATCTTGAGAAAAATAATATTAATGTAATTTCAATCTATTGTAAATCAAATTATTTTGAATTAAACATTTAGTAAGTAGTGCTGTAGATTTGTTCTTCAGTTCTACTTTAAAAAATATATAAAATTAATTTACATGAATATTCAACATACAGATATTTCAACAAAACCTTTTCCAACTTCAATACACTTTTTTGTATTTTCCCAATTACTTTACAACAGGGAGACCGCAGTCAGGGTGGAGATCTCTACATTGTAAATTATTGGGAACATTTCCACTATACTTTACTACAGGGAGATCTCCACCCTGGAGACTGAGATATCTGCATGGTTTTACCACCATCTACTAAACATGCTCAAATTTAACTAGAATTAGACTCATGGCTAAACCCCCTTTTTGTGAAATATTGCTTCAGGAGAGAAACACCTAAGGAAGTGGCTCTGGAAATTATAGCACAGTGCTCATTGGAAGGATCTGTCAAAGCATAATCCCTGGTCAATTTATTCGCTCAAACAATTTGATTATCTTTATCCAATAACATTGGTGGATAGATTATACTATTTTGTTAAGACTATCTTACAATAGACTTTGACCCTGTAATGTTGGTACTACTCTTAGATCCCCACTCATGAGATTCCATTCCTAAGCACAATATAAAATGAGTTAAAAAGAAATGTTTTTGAAATGTGATGCACAGTGCAGAAACTTTAATATCATACTATGTTATTTCAGATATGTAAACACCCCATTTTGGCTATCTGGACCCTGTTGTTTCTTTTTTGCCCTGATGAAGGTGATAATACCATTCTAATCACCGAAACGTACGTAGGCCAGTCGTGCACATCTGACAAGCCTAGGATCAGGAAAGTCACTCAAAGAAGAAATAATTGTGGACAATAAAAAGATGGATCAATGCCCTTTATTATGATTATATTTTATATAAATTAACTGTTTGATATCTCAGATGTGCTGTCTTGTTCATGTTTTTTCCCTTTTTCTTTGTAATAATTGTGTTGTATGGTATGTTAATTAGTATGGCTGAATAGTATGCCTGGTGAAATAGTTTGTGTGAAAGTGTCTTTTTTGACTTCACTTATGTTCTGTAACAGGGCTACTTTTGCGTGGGGTGCTCTAATCACTTGGTATTTTTCTATCTTATGAAAAATTTACATATGGGTGACAATAATTGATTGTTTTGTCATGTACATCAAAAATAAGTTTTTATACCTGTAAAAACAGAAATATATAACAAAAATGTTTTCTAAAAAAAGATAATGAATGAATTCACACCAATAAAAAGGAAATGTATATGGAAATAATGGCATCCACTTTATATGTTTCTTTTCTGTGCGTCTAGGAAATAGCAGAGTTGTTGCCTGACTTAAACCATATAGGTTAGACAAGATGTTGCTTTTTTGTGTTTTTTTGTAGATTATTCAGAGTCACTGTAAACTTTCACATCATGAAATGTATTAGTGTAATCCCCACTTGATGTACATGGTATTGTATTTTTTCCCAATGCTCCATGTAATGTACAGTGCTCTGTTGCTTCTTAGCTAGGTTTGCTCTACATAAATACTAATGCATCTATACATGGCTAAGTGACTGCAAGGATTGATGGTTGAATGGGTGAGTGCATTAATGAATGGATGAATAGATGAGTGCCTGGATGATTGAGTGAGTCAGTGCATGGTTGGGTGCTGACAGGTAACACAAATGTTGTAGGCTGTTGCAGAATTCATAATACTTTAATATTCTAAGAATTAACAATAATATGCCATTACAAGAAGGGCATCAGGCCTGTGGACCATTGGGTCAACAATACCTACATTATATGAAGAATTACCAGCATCTTGCCAGTGCAAGCATTGTGCAGCAATGGGTACCACTGTGCCATGAGTGTCAACAAAATATCATGACATTACACACTTATCCTATGCTTATGATGCGTCCAAAAATGCCATGGATGGCCATATTCTTGAGCGAATTATCAACATTATGCCAGCACAGTGTGCAGAAAACTACCTTCATTATGTCAGGGCCTGTATTATGCTATATGTGGCTACACCTCACGGCATTCTTGAAATTAATTACACATTCAAAGAACGAGTGATGTATAGGCCATCAAACACTCACACTGAGCGCAAACTACCATAATATTAACTTTCTTTTAGCAAACACTTGTACACATATTACCATTTTGTCTGCTTCCTAAAGGGAGACATTCATTTATTGTGCCTTTATGAAAAGTAACAATTGCTCATGCTAACAGCTAAAGCTGTAGGTAGCCAGATCCCAAAATTACGGTTTCATAGCAAAGCGTGAGCAAAATGGGAAAAAGCTTCTTCTGGCAAGAGCCTGCTTGCAAGTGTTTTTTTAGTCATTTTACATGCTTGAATCTTTATGTCACTCCATTCCCTACCTTCCACTTTCCCACCATTTTTGGCTCGTTCCCTTCTCTTCTTTTTCGGGCTCCTCCTTCTCTTGGTGACAGCAGTTGTGCACATTCAACCTCTACAATGCCTATGTTTTCTATTTACAGCTGCGTAAACAATTTGGAAACATTTTCAGTCTGCAGCTCGCTTGGCAAAACGTCATTGTCGTGAATGGATTCGAGGTAATGAAGGAAGTGCTTATCCACAAATCGGAAGATTTTGCTGACAGGGCACATTTCGCAATTATGGATCTTATGGGATATAAGGACAACTGTCAAGGTGAGCACTCATCTTTATCTCTTGATTTGCAAACTTGTTTTTTTTCAAATATATTTTATTTGATTTTGTCCGAATTTACAGACCATTGCATATCCGAGTTTTATATTGTTGTGAGCGTAGTGCATTGTCATTGTAGTGAGAACAAATTATATGAAGTTATACGTCAGAAAATTCTCTACAGGCTATAAATCGCAGGAAGAGTAAAAAGATGCTTTTAAACACATTAGTGCCTTATTTACACACACAGGGTCCTCATTAATGAAAAGTGCTGCATCGCTGCTGTAAAACAGCAACGCAACACTTTTCAGTGCGCCATCCTTGCGACACAATGGATTCTCCATATTTACTGAAGGGCACTCCATGTCGCAAAGATTGACAGATACATCAGGAGTCCTGATGTATGTGTCGCCACAAAAATGCACATTGCTGGAGTGTGTCTGGAAACAGACGCAACTCCATCAATGTGTCGATTCACATGGGGAAATCCCCATGTGAAAATGCCTGCATCACCCCTTGTGCCTGCTTTAAGCGTAAGGATTTGACACAGTGAGGCCGTAGAAGTGGAGCAGTGAAATCTCAGATTTCACTGCAACACTTCTACACGCCTTTTCTGCTCCGGAACGCCCACCCAGCATACATTATACCTGATGCAAGTATAATGTAGCGCAGCGGTTTACAAAGTTACTCATCTGCCTAGATGGGAAGACGTTTTCTACTCCTACTCTAAAGTGTCTTTATTTTTGAGAGCACTACTTAATGATGTTTTTGTCCCTATAATTGTGAAGTTTGCCACTATCTGCCAGGGGCGGCACCTGGAGGGGGGCTTTGGCCTGGACCCGGTGGGCTCTCTAAACCGTGAACCATATTGAGAGGGCCTTTGGTAGCCAGTGTTCAACATATTGAATGGGATCGTCATCCTATACACCCTCTGGCGTGCCACTTTGAGGACTTTGTTTCACCCAGCCCACTTTTCGATATTTAAGCTAATTTTTCAAGTAATCGAACTTTGGAGGTGAGTTCTAGCACCTGTTTTTACGCTTGATGTCTGTGGTTGTATTTCTTGGAGGGTCGACTCTATTGTGCTCACTTTGACATATCACCACGCCAGTGTTTCATTTGTGCCGGAGCTTTCCGGTGCGTAGCACCAGCACTTACTTATCATGGCCGGGTCTACACGCGTCTGCACGTCACACATATGGCATGATGATATAATTATCTCACTGATTCTGCGCAGTGTTGTTCTCGTCTCCTGAGTCCCGGTGAGTGATGCAGCTGTGAGAGCCTGCGCCAAGATTCATTCATATGATATGATGGCAGCCCTTAGTTCAGTGTGGCCGGTGGGGGGGTCACTGATTGGGCCAGATTTTTGTTCTGTGGGAGTAGGGGCTGTGCGGCAGGCAGCGTGCGCAGATTTTTTTCAGATTGCCACGCCCAGGCACAACTCATGAGTCATCAGCCCGACAACATTGAGGGCAGGCAGCTGGCAGCAGTAGCAGCACCAGGCAGGCCTACATCAGTTAATAAAGGCAGTGCCCCATCCGCCCGGCCCACCACGAGTAACTGTAAGTGAATAGTCGCCACTCCATGCCCATTGCCAAACCAACCTGCTTATTTTTAGAGCGTGATGGCGTGTCGGGCACTGTGGTCGCTCCAACTCCACAAGATTAGATGATTCACTGTGCCTGGGCTAGTAGCGACCGTCGTACACATTATATTTCGATAGGACCAGCCGGGGTTAAGACGGAGCCTCCTTGAAGGACTACCTTCCAGGCCTGAGCCCTATCATTCACCACCAGCCTTCTCTATTCCGGAGCACATTGATATTCCCATTGATCTCTGCCTACCCAAACTCGACATCTCCTAGATTGTATGACCAGCCTTGCTTACACCAGGGCTCCCACTTCCTACAGCTACTTCACGACAGACTGATCATCAGAAGTCATGTGTTTTTTAGTGCTGAGTTTTATGTGACCACCTATTGCATTCTGGGTGCTATGCCCCTATTTTGCTTCCATTGATCTAATTCAATCAATAAACCTAATAGCAGTTATCCTTAAATGAAGAGTCCCGCCAGTAATGACAATGTGAGATGACCTACCACCTGCAGTTATACATTAACATACGAAAAAATAATAATTTATGGAGTTGTCAAAAAAGGGCACTGGCACACGACAACTTGAAACGCTTGGACATGGCTTCCATGTGTCTCTGTCATGTGACACCTGCAGCCACACACCACCTTTTTTGCAATTTCTGTTTGCATGTTGTGATACTTGAACATGTATAATGGTGAAGGTGAGAATACTAACTCCAGGTTGTAATGTGATGTTGGATGAAATGCCAGGGCTTTGTCTATGTGCTACACAATAGATGGGGTCACTTAGCGCTATGTTGGCATTCATGAGTCGATCGTCCTTTGTGGGCCTCAGAGGGGTAAGGACTCTGTGACAGTAGTAATAATAGCTCACAAAGGGTATACACAAGGCTTAATTTCAGCCGGTGGTTTTCGGTGCTCGGCACAACACCCAATTGCCAGTACCGGGGCTTATGACAGTCTGCCACATATTGGCGCTGTCTGGCCGATTTAGGTATGAGCACAACAGCTGTTTATTAGTTCAATTTACATTTTCAATGACTAATACCTGTCTTCCAAGCCGTTCTTATAGCTTTGGGGGTGCTGGTCATTGGCAGCTGGCCGGGGCAATGTGTGGTGCAAGCTGCAGTGGCCTCCCGACGAGAGCCCCGGCACTTATCCTTTTACAAATTAAGTACTGAGCCACACCATCCTCCTTTGCCTCCAGTATAATTTTGGTTTCCATGACAGCAGAGAGGATTCTCTACTATGTTGCAGGAGGAGAGGCCATAAATGTCGGCATAGACAAGGTGGTGTCTAGTCCAAATGTGGGTGTGACGAGATCTGAAGGGGTTTAGCAAGTTGGGTCTATAAGAGTCTCTGGTCATGCATTTGCAGGAGCGACCAATCTTAGAGCCCTCTGATCTACCACATCCAAGATCTGTATGCACGGGAAGTCAGGATGTAGGGACTGAGTTGCGAGATTTTAATTACTGCCCTCGGTTGTGTAGACGTGTCCGGTTAGTGCCCTGTGTGGGTACAGGACGTGGTACTTAGAGGCCCATTTTCTGATTGCAATAGGTGTTGTTCAGTCCTTCAGGATAGTTACGGTCTACGAGTGTATCTAGTTTCTGCTCATCCGGACTTGTTGGTGTATGTTCCATGGAAGGGAGGACTGTGAGCTGCTGGGGGGATGTTGTCTCCTCGCAGTCACAGTGTTGCTTGCGTTTATTACTTTGCTATATTGCAGTTTATCAGGGTTCTCTCACATGCTGCCACCTGGTGGGGGTCGTGCTTTAGTGGGGCTCATTCTCCTCCACTTCCTTATGCCTTCAGGGGGCACCAAGGCCAGGCAGGCGGCAGGGCGCATGATTGGTCACTGCGGGTTTCAGGTGCTGGGGGAAGATGGTGTCCAAAGGCCCCTCCGCCATTTGCAAAGTATTGCCATGGCCCCCTTGCACCTGTCCCCGGCAAGACAGCCAACCTGCAGTGCTTTGATGTCTCCATCCGGGGCCTGGGTGGCCCGGTCGTGAGGGCTGTGAATGGCAGCAGCTTTGAGTAAAGTCTGATCTATAAAAGGGGCTGTTGGATTTCAGGCTAGTGCAGGATCAGGAAGCAAGTCTGCCATGTTTTGCAGCGTAGCCATTCCCCCGCTGCCCCGATTGACATACTTGTGTTTATGGCGTTTCTTAGTTTCTACTATATACACTTTCAGTAGCCTTGAAAAAGCACGTTATATACTACTGTGAAGCATTTTTGGCAATAGTATAACATTATGAACGCATCTATCACTGAAATAAATAAATGTATATAATTAAATATTTTTTTTCTTTTAAGGTGATTCTTTCTTTCCTGAGTTTTATATTACTATAAATATTGTGGTACTTTCTCTGTATGTGTAATGTGGTAGCAAACACCGTTGTGCAAAAGGTGTTATTAGGAATGCACCTATTTGTCTGTATCACCGGGTCAATAAGTATTCATTGTTACCATGCTTTAGAATTTGCCTTTACGTTGTATTATGTTGAAGCTGATCACACTCGTTCTTAATAATTATGATTCTACATTGAGATGACTAATATTGACTTATAAATCTATCATGTGTGGTAAGTCGTTGACGACGACATCGTCAAGGCAAGCACATCTTCTACCTAAGCCTATTAACTATGGTATTAACCTGTTATGCTCGCCTGTACTTACCTTGTGATGTAGTGGCATAATGATGCAGTGATGCAATGAAAATGTCATGCAACATATAGCATGTGATTGAGCCGCAGTATACTTCTCCTAAAGCTCTTTTAACCCGTTGGCTGCTTCCGCTTTTTTGCGGCAGTGCGGCCGTTTTAAAAAGCGGGCGCAGTCGCGTCGGCCATTGGCCGACGGCAGCACCAGCGAGGTAGTGCTGCCGTCGGCCAATGGCCGACGGCAGCAGTCAACAGGTTAAACCCCACAACATTAAGGCCTTTTATTTTGTCCATTCACTCCCTCCCCCATAAAGGTCACACTGCTCCTGCTAGGGTTGTGACATCCATAATGAGTGGGAGGACACCATAGATAAAGTCAGTGATTTACAAATAGGAGCAGAACATCTTTTGCTGAGAGATTCATGTCAGTTTCACAAACAATATCCTAATCCCCTAGCCTAGTCTAAAGAACTCAAATTTCTCTGTTACAGTGGTCAACTGTCCTCGATTTTTAGGCGAGCCTGGGCAGCGCATGCGCTGGTCTGTGAGGCATGATGTATTGAGGTATGGAATAGAAACTCCTCTCATTTCCCGCCCAACTTTTCAATTGGCTCCCATGACTGTCCTGTCTAAATTGTTGCTTTTCATTTGTGAATAAGCTCAGTAGTTCCTCCTTGGTACCACCTTGTTTTCATTTGTAAACTCCCATAAGGACTGGACTTTTTACTTGTGTTGTTACACCGTCTGCTTTATGTAGCCGGTGAGCACTATTTTCTTTAATGATCTCCCCCTTTTCCACCCGCGACGTAGCAGCACGCCACCCGCTTTTATATTGTTATTAGTAATGTATTTATTTAATTTACAGCGCGGTCCTTTTTGACTATTGCAACCTCACTTATTTATGTATTTAATTTACGTCGCGGTCCGCTTTCACTTTAGCAACTTCGCTTATTTGTTTATTTACTTTACAATGAAGTTCGCTTTCGCTTTAGCTGCCGCGCTACAGAACCTTTTTTTCTTTTTTCTTTTTGGGTGAAAGTGCCCCATACATCGCTTTCACTTTAATGTTGACCACGCCTCTTTCTGTAGACGCTCCTCACTGTAACCTGAATACGGCGAGCAGCGTCTAAAGAAAAGGGGGCGCGGCCACCATTAAAGTGGTCTCGCATTTGGAAGAGTTTGAGCGATTGGCATTAGAAATGACAATGCCTTTTATATATATGTTGCTTTTAAAAACACATAAATAAAAGGTATTGTCATTTACAATGCCAATAGCTTAAACACTTGCAAATGCGAGACCCATATTGCATTGAAAATGCTTGTTCTGTCTTCTCCTTGAGGCTGAGTATGTTAGGTTTTTGTTTTTTAGGTCTCGCGCCTAGCGTTACACTGCACAGCAGTGTCCGCATAGCGAGATTCCTTTTGACAGGGTTTAACAAATGTGCCCTGGAAATGAACACGCTTGTGCGTGTTCATTTCCTATGGTCTTCTCTGATTGGGCTTGGAGTGCGTATTGTTTTGTAATAGAACAGGCAATAGGCCATAGGCGGTCGCGTTGCTCCGCCCATGGCCTATTGGTGTCTGTTACGAGCACTAAAGCCCCTATGTTTTCAATTATCATGCCCAGACACGGGCGCGATAATTGAAGACATATGCCTCGCAGTGGCGCGCGCCCGTGCACCACTCGCGGGCGTTTTTTTGGAACCTTTCACGGGGAAGCCGTGTTTTGTTCGGTGTTCTCTGCACCTTTCCTGCTGGGTTGGTTTTCTTCCTCGCACCGTGCCCAGCTCTTCCTGATGTAAAGGATGAGGTGGAGAGAGGTGGTGTGCAGAATTGCATCTGCTGTGCAATTTAAGTTACCCTTGGGTACACCGTTTGCTATTTTTATACCAAACTCTGTCTCTTTGAACAAATGAAATGCTGATTTAGTTCTTTTGGCGCTGCTGTTTATCATGAATATTTTCAGTGTTTCTGCAGCAGCATTTGCCGTACTGCACACGCCAGGAGATCTTTCACCGCTGCACCAGATGCTATAATAGAAGACCTCCTGTGCTCTGCTGTGGGGGAGGGGACCTTACCCTGCTGCGGCTGGTGCTGTGGCTGTTAAATACAGTGCACGAGGTCGCCTGTGCAGTACCTGGTTTGTGTGTGGGGAGCATGCAGCACTGCCGCTGCATGCACAGCAGCGGTGGGTGTCCTTCTGCCGCTGAAGGTAGAGTTCTTTCAATAAGACGAGGGAGGGTTCCAAAGAACAGAGGGAGGTGGTGGGGTGACGGAGTTCGTCACGAGGCGGCTCCCCCTCCCATCGCGATTGTTTACTCGTAAACGCCGAGCCTTGTTTACAGTACACCGTGTATGGAAATCCAACTCGGACATTCCCCGGGAGCCAAGCATGGCTTGCATGGCTGCAAATGCCCACTCTAAAGGGCGACTCCAGCTGCGGTGGGCTCAGAGAGAGGCCCTTTCTTGGGCTGAACACATGTCCCCTCCACAGCTGTGGACTGCGCGAGAGGTGGGGGAGGGGCCATAGGATCTGATTGTACACTCTGTACGTCTGTGTGTGAGTGCACTCTTCAGACATTCCTACCTTCCCGTGCCTGAAGGGAGCTAGCTCATAGACAACTCAGAGGGTCAATGCGCCCACTCCAGAGATCTGTGCGCAACGCACATTGGTTCTATAGGATTACGAGCTAACTTAAGTGCGTGTGTATAACTTAAATGCGTGTGTGCCTGAGGGAAAAGATGGGTGCGAGCGCGTGTGCAAAGCAACAACTTTAGGTAAAATAGCACAGTGCGTTTAGGCGGCTGCTGCAGAGATGTGTGTGAAACGGAAATGTTACTGGCACGGACGACTTTCATATGGGATAAAAATAATGTGGCCTTGAGTTGGGTGTGAATTACGTCTAATTTTAAAGTTCCCACAAACAATATAGCCTGTTACATAAATCTTTAATCCTTGTGAGTGGAGGGTTGAGTAGTGCCAACCCAACACTCTCAGATATGGTCTTCATGGCACCTTTACGGAGCATCCACTATGCACCTTAAATGTTTAGGGCCTTTGAGTGCCTTATTTTGATTTGACTGGGCGCCCGTACCCATTTTCAAGTAAATGCGAACACTCCCTCGGTAAGTGTACAGGTTCGTGCACGAGCTGCAGCCGGCACTGGTCCGGAGTTAATGCAGTGAGTGCACAGTGTGCACGAAAAGTCGCTCCTTTCCCTCAGACGTGTCCATTCAAGTGGAGCGATTTGTTTCCAGGTGCAAACTGCACCCTAGGTGAGTCATAGACAGGAGCCTGTGGTACAAGCCACGTGCATCTCTAACACGCGGGAAAAGTGCATGGAGCAAAATAGGCTTGAACATTCCTATAAAACACAAAAACAAGCATTTTGGCTGCCCCGAGGCACGTTCACAAGTCACCAGCATGGAATTTCATCATAGCCACATGCCAAGAGGACACAGTGTGATTTCTTTTTTCGCAGGAGCGCACAGCCACCGTGCTCCGGTGTTCGGAACGCTTTGGGGCCTAATTACCCTAACTTCATTATCGCCCTCCACCCTGTTGGGATAGGGGCAACAGAGCACGGTGGTAAACAAAATCAAAACATAGGCTCCTTAACTGCGAGCAGTGCATCTATAGAGATTGGTTCCTCTGTCACTCAGTTTGAATGTCATTCACACTGTGTGCTCTTGGTCACCCCCCACTGGCGTTATCTAAATAACTGGTTAGGAGTCACCATCACTCCACTCTCACAGGAGGCAGGGTCCTTTCCTTCCTAGCCACATCCCAACAGCACATCTTCCTCCACAATCCTAGGCTTGCTCCCTGCCTTATGAAAAAGACCAACTTCCATAGTCCAGTTTCTGCTAACACATCCATTGTTCTCTTGTGTGCACTGCATGTGCATACGTCCAGAAGAATTCAACATACAAGCTCAAGGGGGTCAGTGTTTTACCACACAACCACACTGACAGTGCACACTTTCGCCAGGCACAGACACCATCAGTCCTCAGTGCACGCTTTCATCGGGCACAAGCACCACCAGCCATCAGTGCACACTTTCACTGGGCACAAACACCACCAGCCATCAGTGCACTCTTCCACCAGGAACACACCACCAGACGTCAGTGCACGCTTTCACCAGGCACACCCACACCACCAGCCGTCAGTGCACGTTTTCACCAGGCACACATTCACCACCAGCTGTCAGTGCACGCTTTCACCAGGCACACACACACTACCAGCAGTCAGTGCACGCTTTCACCAGGCACACACCACCAGCCGTCTGTGCACACTTTCACCAGGCGCACACACCACCAGCGGTCAGTGCACGCTTCCACCAGGCACACGCACCACCAGCTGGCAGTGCACACACCACCAGCCATCATTGCACAATTTCTACAGGCACACACACCACCAGCCATCAGTGCACACATCAATTGTTAATGCATCCACAAATAACTATTGTAGCAATCGCAGTATGGCGCACTTTACTTTTAAACATATTCATCTAAAGCGCAGCATGCGACCATTGCTACAAATATAAATACACATTTTTTTGGCCTACAATTTATAGACTTTTGTTGCAATTGGTGTTGCAATATTTAGCAATGCCAATAGCTCAAACTTAATTAATGCGAGACCTATTGCATTGTAAATGCTTATTTAACTCATTTCTTTAATTTTTCTAAAGAAATAACTTCAATGCATAAGTATCTGTAAAAAGACTTAGGGCCTGATATAGATCTCGGCGGACGGGTTACTCTGTCACATTGGTGACTTACAACCCGTCTGCCGAAATATAAATCCCATAGGATATAATGGGATTTATATTTTGGCAGACGGGATATCCGTCACCCTTGCTATAGAGTAACCCGTCCACAGAGATCTAAATCCCTCTAAATCTAAAAATAAAGGCTCTAAGTAGCTATATTAGTTGAATGTACACAGACTTTAATACATCAGAAAGTACAGGGAGACATTTTTAAAAACTCACATAAATGTTAATGTGCATATATTAAGGCGTACTCTGTGTTAGGCAAAAAATTTTAGCAAATTTAATAGAGTAATCAGTTGTTTAATACTGAATCATAATGATATAGCAGTGCAGAGGATCAAGACAATAGTATTCAACTCTGACCAAAGCCAACAAATCATTTCTGTAAATTCAACAATGCATAGTTATATTCAGTCAATGTATAAGCCACTCATCCGCAAATTTCCTGTTGTACAGTCTTCGTAACTCAGTAAAAACTTCAATACATGATGATTTTGCGGGCAGATGTGGGATAGTTATCAATATTCTGGTCTCTTGAGGCGTCAGTCAATGAGATCATCCTCAGGACTATGCATCAAAAAACTAAAATGACCGAACCGTGGGAACATAATGAAGTTTATCTATTAATATTAATATAATCCTATTGAGAAGTGCAAACTTTAATTTACACTAAAAGGTGCGAAAACGGGGAATGCAAGTTACGGGGACAATACACCCGACACATTCAGTAGTCAGCAAAATATAAGAGCTAATAGAGCTAATAAATTCACTCTCTGTATTGCCTGGCACCGTCTATGCCTCAATGCGTGCACATATTTACATTTATGTTCGTACAAATGTTGACTAATTGATGACTTTTAGGATGGATTAGTTGTACACTTTTTTCCAATACACTCCTTCAACTTACTCTTTCGGGAGTCCTTGTGTATACTTGTAACTCATTTGACTTGACTTTGACTATACTTGTAACTCCTTCCACATCAGAAACGGTAGTTCCGAGTTTGGAATAAACATAACCTCTTTTTCTCTCAGGAGTGGGGTGAATCTGATACATTCAAAACTTCTTCCTGAAAATAGAAATTATTCGTGAAATTCTCAATTTTTCTTGGGATTACTCAGAATGAAAGGTATTTTCCACATACTTTGTGCTGGTGTAATGGTATTAACTAGGATCCATAAATACCCCACCCCATGCAGGTACATTTGGTACCTGACGTAACGCATCCATGTGCTGAGCAGCCCCTAGGACAAAGGAACGAGAATAATGGCTGAGAGGAAGTGACAATGTCTAAGATTTTTGAGGCACTCAAGGCATTTATGTAGTTGGTTCCACACAAAAGAGCCCAAAATTGTAATACTACTCTTTTGCCTGATTGTTGTGCTGCCACTTCCAGTATTGTGATATATCATTTTTGCTGTGGTATCCACCCCCTCAGGTCTGATAGCTGGAAGGTATGGCGATGCCTGGAAGGAGCAGAGGCGGTTTGCGCTCACCACCTTGAGGAACTTTGGTTTGGGTAAGAAGTCCTTGGAGAAGCGGGTGATTGAGGAGGCGAGATGTCTTTGCTCTGCATTTGAATCGGAAGAAGGTACGTCTCATTTAAGGGGTAGTCCTGTCCTAAGGAAGGGAATGGGTAGAATCTTGTTTTTGGCCCTAATTTAATATTTAGTGGGCAAAGTCAGTCCATGAGGGTTGCGGAGGAGATTACCACTACACTCTTAGAGATGACCATCAGCCCGGCGGTCATCTCTTTACATTGAATGCAACCACCATCTCTAAATGTTTGGTGGATGGCCATCGATTTTGATGGCCAATCCTTTTTTTCTTTTTGTTTGTGTCTCAAAACAAACCCCTAAAGAAGGAGTTTGTTTTATAACCATTTTAAAAACCCAAGATTGCCACACACACCCAGGGTGTATCAATCGTGTTTTTCTGTTCCTCACTGCAGGTTTTCCTGGTGATGACAGACAAGAAAAAAAACACATTACACTGTCCACCTTAAATAGAACGGGCAGTGTAATTTCCTTCCTCCGCAGGCTTCTACTCCGTCGGGCTGTTGATGGAAGTGTTCCCAATGGGGGCTCTGTCAATGGAATACATAAGATCCGTCTGTTTCTTAAATTAGGCAACCGGACCAAGGGTTTGATGGGCAAGGAGTAACCTGCCCACCAAACTCCAAACCGAGCCCTGTCCTATTTTTTAAGTGTATGGCGCAGGAAGTGGATGACCGCAGCTTTTATTTGTGGGCAAAGGAAGATGATCTACATGAATTGTGATAGCACCGGCCTGTAGACAAACACTGAACAAGCAAATAGTTGTATAGTAAACGGTTTTTTTTGTGTTAATTTACATGGAGACCCAAGTAGACAGATGGAGGAGAAGTTGAGGAGTGGGAAGGAAGAAGGCAAGGGTATTTGCTGTAAGAGGAATGGGCTATCGGGGCTATGGCACAGACAGCTTGGGTGAGAGTACAAGACAAGGAAGAAGGACCTGCTGTTGAAATGGACCACTGTCTTGGTGAAAGTGGTGCAAGCTGGTGCAGGAGAGGCACAGGAATCGTGTACGAAGAGAGACACACTCCATTTCAACAGAGATGGGTTGCAAAACGTAGATAAAAGGCAAGGCCCGGGATAGCTCTGCTGTCCAAAATGCAAGACTATGACTTTTGAGTTGCTTCATTACTCGAGACATGCATATCCCTGTTGGTCTCAATTCAGCCCTTCTTTTGTCTGAGGTTGATAAACTGATCACTGTTAGCATTCAGTAATAATAAATAGGACTACTTCAGGTGCTTACAAATACATATCTTAATAGATGTGCTTTATGCATACAAAAGGGGTATTGTCTGGTAAACTCTGTCGTCCTCCCAAACATAAGGTTTAACTAGAGAGTCAATCAGTGTTCTGCATGTGTGGGAATAGTCACTCTAGGGGATTTGTTCAGTATCCCCACCCTGGCATTGAATGCACTAAATGGGTGTGACTCACTGCCCTGAAGTAAATAAAAGCCTGTTGAGAGGTGGAAGCTATGGGTCACCATGGGGTCAGGAATCTGCTTAGAATCTGGCATCATTTACAACTGGCACAGAATGGAAAGTCAACACAATTTATAAACAACCCAGCAGGAGTTATTATTCCAGAAATGTAAGAACGGAAGATTAGTCATAGACTGCAAACAAGCTGGGCAACTGCATACAAGGCACGCCCTGTTCCCTAAGTGCTGTGTGGATTCCCACAATGGTTGGACTTATTAATGTACACAGGTTAGGTCCTTTGGTTGAATGAGAAGTGACAAGGAGACAAGGTCACAGTATATGTTCAGCTGAAAGTAGATTTGGGCAAAATTTTGTTTGGTACTGTAGAAAAACTGCCAGGATGATCAAGTGAGAAAAATCAAAGAGTGTTGACAAAGGGGTGAGCGATCACACAATCAGGGGAGTGGGTAAATGGGAAAATTAGGTGAGTCAGTGAAATGACAGCAACTACTCTGCACCCATCTGGTTCCGTGCTGACAGCAGGGAGAAACTGGAGCAATATTGCTTGTTTTTTCACATTGTGGGTACCAGCTGCCATGCAGGAATGTTCACTGCTGGTTGATTTATAATGGGAAGTCAACTGGTCTCTGTTCCCCTGTGATAACGAGGGTACCTGGGGATACATTACTGTGTCACACTGCTCTTGCTAGGCCTTTGACCAATACAGCAGGAGCTCAAGTGTTTCCCACTCTTGTCAGTTGAGAGAGAGAGAGAGAGAGAGAGAGAGAATATATTCAATAAAAGTTCACATTTAGGGGCCCATTAGCATGGTGGGCGGATCACCACCGCGCGACCAATGGTGGCAATCTGCCCGCCAAATCACCCCACCGGATGGACTTTTACCCCCCCCCCCACATTAGCATGGCGGGAGTACCGCGGCAGACGGAAAGACCGTCCACCGCTTTTCCGCCGGTAGGCAATTGTCTACCGGGCGAAAAAGGCCTATAATAGTGTGGCAGTGCCTTGCAGGCACCCCCATCCATATTATGATGTGGGCGGTGTTATGCCTTTCCATGGGTGACACTCTGCCATGGAAAGGCATGTGGGAATTGCTTTGGGGCCCGTTGCGGGACCCCCCGGGGGCTGGGGGGATTAGGATTGCACTTGGGGGTTTACCACCCCCTACATTGGCATCCACAAGGTGGCAGGCACCTCGCTGTGCCTGTCACGCTGTGCATGCCGGTGCACAGTCTAAATATTGATTCCAAAATGTCGACCTACAGTAATATCGAGTTGGAAATATCTAAGGTGAAGAATATCGAGGTCAAGAATATCGTTAGATAGAATATCGACCCTAAGGTAAGTAATATCGAATTTTTTTACATCAATCTAAGTAATATCGAAGTTAGTAATATCGATATCAAATATATCGATGTTACTAATTTCGATGTTACTAATATCGATATTTGTTTATTGTTATGTATTTTATATGTATGTGTTATTTGTTTTTTGTGAAGTATTTTATTTATTTTAAATGATATGTGTACTATTTTTTATATATTAATAATGTTATTTTCAAGTTAATTTTATGTTTTAGTACTGGAGCGGGTTGTGGGTTTATAGGGGAATAGGCTGGGAAGTAATTTAAATATAGTGAATTAATTATTAATTTTTAGTAAATGTAAATTAATTTTAATTAATTTTTGCGTTTAAGTTCTGTAGCGGGTTGTGGGTTTATAGGGGAATTGGGTGGGAAGTAATTTAATTATAATTAAGTAATGATTTTTTTTATTGGTATTGATAATTATTTTATTTTTTATTAATTATTAATGGGTAATTAATTATTTTAATTGGTAATCAATTGATTTAATTGGTAATTAATGTTTGTAATTGGTAATTACATTTTTTAATTGGAAATTAATTTCTTAATTGGTAATTACTTTTTAAATTGGTAATTCAGATTTTTAATTGGTAATTACTTTTTATTAATTGGAAATTATTTTTTATTCATTGGTAATTATTGTTTCATTAAAAAAACTTTTGATTTAAAAATAAATGTATTGTTTACTATATTTTAATTGCTAATCAATTTTTAATTATTAATATATTTTGTGTTTTGAAAAAGATTTTTAGTGTTCAATATTTATTATTTGGTAACTAATATTTATTCATTAATATTTTTTTGTATTTATTGTTAATTAATTATTCAATTGTAATTATGTTTTTAATAATTATTAATGGATATTTGCAAATGATGTAGAGATATTTAAAAATCAAATTATAAATTATTTTATTTACAACAATTATTTATAAGAATGTTATATTTAACTTCTACGCTATCCAACACTTTCCCTACTGTTGCACTCTTTGGAGTTGGAATAGTAATTTTTACCCCTAGGCTATCCAACGCTTTCCCTACTGTTGCACTCTCCGGAGTTAGAATAGTAATTTTTACCCCTACGCTATCCAACGCTTTACCTACTGTTGCACTCTCTGGAGTGGGAATAGTAATTTTTACCCCTACGCTATCCAACGCTTTCCCTACTGTTGCACTTTTCGGAGTTGGAATATTAATTTTTACCGCTACGCTATCCAACGCTTTCCCTACTGTTGCACTCTCTGGAGTTGGAATAGTAATATTTACCCCTACGCTATCCAACGCTTTCCCTACTGTACTCTCTGGAGTTGGAATAGTAATTTTTACCTCTACGCTATCCAATGGTTTCTCTACTGTTGCTCTCTCTGGAGTGGGAATGGTAATTTTAAGTTCTATGCTATACAATGTTTTTATTACTGTATTTGTTAAAGTTATGGATTTTGAATAGTATTTTTATTTATTTAGCTATTTAATATTTTTTGTATAATTTTAGATAATGTAGCATATAAGTAATTTAAAAAATATTAAAAGTACATTTAGTTTTTTTAATTTATTAAACAATTTACTTTTTATTTATGTTTTTGTTTTATGTTTGTAAATGTATTTGTAATTCATAATATTTGTTATTAATTTAATACATTATTAAAACAATTATTAAAACTTATTGTTAAGTAAGTATATATTGTATATTGTCTGTATATTTTTAATTAATGTATTATTATTATATATGTATTATTTATTAATTTTAAACATTATTAGATATTTTTAACTATGTTTATTTTATTTATTAGTGCCTTTTACTTTATTTTACATTTATATTTTTACAGAAAAAAACAATATTTTTAACATCGATATTTTTAACATCTATATTTTTATTTCGATATTTTTGTACTTACCGTGTTGTAGATTGGATGTCGATATTCTTGCCTTTCATATTTCAGCATTGCTATTTCTGTAGGTCGATATTTTCTAGGTCGATATTTTGTCAGTGATTCGTGCATGCCAATGCACAACATGCATATTTGACATTGTGGCGGGTGCTGTACAAAGCACCGCCCGCCAGAATGTTAAATATGCGGAATGCGGGACCGCCGCACCACTGGCGGCCGGTCCCAGCACCGCTAGGGTGGCGGGCGGACTGAAGTCCGCCCGCCATCCTAATGGAATATGATCAAGTTTTGAACAGGTGTAATTTTAGTGGAATTTAATTTTGTACGAAATTAAGACTGTAATTAATTTCTTCTGTTGAACAATATTTTATTGTATATTTGATTTTGTGTGTTTTATCATCAATTGCAATGTAAATACGTTTGATTGATTGAATATGTAATGACTCCTTGTCGCTCCTTATCCTACAGCATCTGTGCTATACCTTTTTGAAGTTATTACCCTCTAATAGAAAGAGAACTATGTTACTGGATCATTTCCTGCACCACATGCATATGGCTGAATCCTCGGCACAGGTGATCACACTACCCAACATGCTTGCGGTGTGATGTTGCTCACATATTTATTTTGCCTCCACTGCACCATCATGCAATTGCATAAAATATGAGGCTCTCAAATTTGAATGTACTCATCCAGAAAAAACCTCACTCCAGAACTGGGGACAAACACCAGGGAGTTCTCCCAAGATCACTGTCATTTTCTGACGGTCTCTCATGTTACTAGAACGCATGTATGTTATTTGTTTCAAGGTGGTCAATGATCAAGATGTGTCAATCTCTTCTTTGCTTCTCTCTCTCCAGGTGAACTTTGATCTAGACTTGCTTTATCCCTCTTTTGTCTCCTTGTCTTCCCATTGTCTCTAAACTAGAGCCTGCTAGTCTTTGTTACTTGTTTCTCCAAATCGGCTCTGATCTGCACTATTCTGATCTCAACATGGTTTCTTCATCCCCAGGTTGCCTTTGCTCTAGACCTCTTTTATTTTGCATTCTCTACCTTCTGTAGTCTCTGATCTGCAGCTTTCTAGTCTCATTCTCTTATCTAGAACCTTTGCTCCCAACATCCAGGTTGCCCGTTTGACCCACATCATTTTATAAACAACGCTTCAAGTAACGTGATCTGCTCAATCACTTTTGGGGATCGCTTTGAGTACAATGATAAGATGTTCCACAGGCTACTGGACCTGTTAAAGCAACACATGGATGGAGCAACTGGTTTCCTCCCTCAGGTACTGTGATATAGGAAGTGAAATGAATCATTGGTTGTGACTGCACTGAGTCAAAATAACGTACCTCTTAATACGCCCCATATATTTTTACATTAATCTTGTATTGATTTGTCTCAGAAATATAATGCACTGTTATTCAATTGTGTAAATTGCAGTGTAAACCATGTGTGAGTGAGCCTGAAAACGTGGGGGCATATATACAAGGAAATGGCAGAGCGCAACGCGGTGGCAAATTTTGCAGCTCTGTATGTTTGTATGTATGTATGTATACTTGTAAAGCACACTTTCAGGCATCCTGGCGCTGTATACCGCTGTGGAACCCTTCATGGCTTTCCCTGTGAGATGACACCTACTGGGCACCCCCAAGGTGAGGCCAGGCATCCTAGCGCTTTCGGGGCCGTTGTGGAGATTAAGCAAGCTATTGCCCAGAGTTGCAGAGTGGGGCCCATGATTAGAGTAGGCACCTAGGCGAGAATTATCGAGTCCGTGGACATTGAGCCCCAGACCCTGCCGCGTCGGGAATTGAACCCTGGTCCCGGGCCAGACCTCTGCCTCAGGCTTTGCCGCTCTAATCGGTGAGCCACACTTCTCCTCTGCACTCCACAATTTCCAAAATGCAAGGATGCACTGTATTTACAGCAATATGGTGCACCCCAGTGTTTTCCGAAGAGACAGTGCTATAAGTAGCTGCATGTGCCAACACAGACACCCTTGCACCGCAGTACAAGGGTGCTTGCTTTGCAGGGATAATTAATAAACAATCAATTATGGCGATTTGTTACTTCTATGTGTGCTGCATTCTACAGCTCACATAGAAGCAGTAAATCGTCATATTCAATCATTGTTTATGTGCAGGAAGGGACACCTTCCTACACATAAACAATCATTAATGGTGTTTTGCTCTTTCAATGTGTGCTGCATAATTGCGCCATTCTAACCCCTTCTATTTCATGGTATTCGTTTTTGGCTCAGATTTATAGATCCTTGTAAATCTGGGACAGCGTCAAAAAAACAATGGGTTTTGCGATGGAATGCCCACTGCAACACCCATTGTATGCCCCATTCATGCAGATACCTGCGCGAAAGGGTACCATATTTGCAAAGCGCAATTAAGCTAGAAAAAGTGGCTAAGCGCCTCCTTGTACATATGGTGCAGAGGAGTGTCAGTAAAAGTGACATTCCAGTGTCGCAATGCCCTTGTTAATATGTCCTTGGAAATCTTTGTGGCGATGCTCCAGTTCGTGTCACGCTGGGTGGGTGGATCGTATTCCTCCCTGCTTTCCAGGACTTGTGCTTGCCTACATTTAGACTAGGGCGACTAAGGCTGTCTAGGGTCTGATGCCAACCACTCCTGCCTTCTTTATTCTAAGCCAACAAACAAAAAGCCCTGGTAATATCACACATACCTAATCATATTCAGCACATATTTCCTGTCCCTCATTTCACTATTACGATGAGGGCAAGCTGTAGTGCATAGATACAGAATATCCCCATGTGTGTGTCACTGTATAAAACCCAGAAACAAGTGTACCAGTAGAACACCCAGATAGGAAAGCAAGGGGCGGGCCTCATGTAAGTAACCACCAATGAGCAGTTGCCACATTCTAGTCAATTTGCTCACATAGCATCATCGGCACCTATCCTCTGAGACGGAAGGAGCCAACACCCAAACAAGTTCAAGAAGAATGTTGTGCATGTGTATGTATTGTTTTTCTTATAATGTTTTTTTATACAACAGGTCTCTATAAACCCCCTTATCTAGGCCCCTGGCACAGGACACACCATGAACCCTACATAACATTTCACCCAGGCTGCAATCCTGGTCCTTAATTCTACAGCGGGGGGCCAGGGAGACCCATGGACCCCCGCTAGGTCTTAGAAGAGAGAGTATTAGGTAATTATTTAAGCAGTGTCAGTAGGTAAAGAAAGTTGACAGATGCTTTGTTTATCAGACTCAGGTGGTCTTAGTGGCATCATTGTTCCAGTAGGACTCTTATAGACAGGAGCACAATGTTGATTGGACGCAGGTATCTTTGCCCTGACCTAATCACTGGATATATCATGATTACTGTTTTGTAGCCTGTAAAGCATTAACATGCAGATTTTATTACTATTATGTGGTTAGGCAAATCAGTGCCGGTTTTATATTTTATGTATTTACGCTTCTCCAGTGCTCAGTGTTCAGCATGTGCTGGGCCACCTAAGTAAGTATCTTCATGCATGTCCTATATTGTATAACTGGACCTAGGCACCATGTTTATCAAGTTAAAATTGTGGTTTGGGCCCCTGGAATAGCTGAGCAGGTGCTCACTGAGAGGGGCTTACACATCCCAGGCAGTTTCAAGATGTATTATTGTTCATTGCCCCTAAAGCATTTACTCAGGTTATATTTTCTTTGTTTTATTTTCATATTGTCTTGCAGCTAATAAATGTACTTCCATGCATAGCGAATATACCAGGAGTTCAGCAGAAAGTGGTGGGGCCCTATCTCCAATTAAAGAGCTACATAAAGGAGGTGGCAAGGGAGCATAAGGAGACCTGGGATCAGGCGGTGACTCGCGACTTTGTGGACGCTTACCTGTCGGAGATTGAAAAGGTTTGGATGTGAACAAACTATCTTCAAATATGTGTCCTGCGCTAAGGCTATGTAACTTGGATTGATTGAAAAACCCAACTCCACACACAATGAAGGTGTGAAGCAAGTGCTTAATTTGGAAAGGTGGTTGCTGGTGGCCGGGGTGTACTGCAAGCCCCTGCGGCACAGGAGGGTGCTCAAACTTTCAGGGCCACCCCCAGCCCTTCAGGAGTCCACCCATTTCACCAAAGGCCAATGATTATATGTGAGTAATGGGATATTAAAGGGCCCCTCTTAACGTTGTGCACAGTGTGGACATCATTTTGCTCTATGCAAATTGGGGGGGGGGGGGGGGTTCACAAGTATTCATTTGTGGGGACTAGCACTTATTTTTCCTTATCAGACATTTACAGCGACCAAGAGAGGGAAAAACAAACAAAGTAAAACGGCGAAGGAAGAGAAAGAAAGAAAACCTGTTACAAAGGGGGACACCAGAAAGCTGCAAGAGTGAGATAAAGGGGAACGCAGGGTCTGGTAGTGGATTAAAGAGGCATGAGGTGGAATAAAGACTATGCAGCCTTGGTATTCGGTGCACCAACATTTAATCGCACTGACTGCGGGCTTCTGAGCAGAACTTTGGGCACCGGCACTCATTCTTTTACAAATCAGGCACTGTGTGAAACGTGTTAGGTAGAAGTCAGTGCTGGCCGCAGGTGTTGAGGATGTTCCCTCTCAGAAATGTTGGGCCAGAAATAAAGAAATATACATAGTAGCCTTCCGTTTAGAATGAAATAATCAGTGAAAGCATGTAGCAGTGGCGAGCCAACAAATTAACAGGAAGAGCTGAGCAGAGCTGAGTCAAAAGTCTGACTCAGATCTGAGATCTAGTGCACAAGCCAAGCCCCTAAAGTAAGTATTATATAAATTAAACAACAAACCACGTGAAATATGATAACGTCTCTTCAAAGTTCAAAAAGGTGTATTTCTTAACATGTGGGAGCTTTGACATTAATAGGGCCGTTGTAGCACTGCACTGAGAAGTACTTGTTAAAGGTGATCATTTTGTACAAATGGTAATGGAACTCACCTATTTGAAAGGGGTTTCATACGTGATAATGAAGAAAAAATGTTATGGTAAAAAAATATATTTGCCTAAGATCACATAATTTAAGCAGGGAAGCCATGATTTATCTAGCTTTTCTGGTTTCACTCTGTACAAATCAGCCAGTAAATGGGGTCTATGCAGGGCCGGACTGGCTACTAGGCGTTTTGGAATGCTGCTGAGCTGGGGGCTGATTTAGTTGATGGGGACCTGCGTGTACTGAACGAAATTCATTTTGCTTTAAATATTTCGAAGCACATGCAGGTCTCCATAAATTAAATCACCCCCCACCGCAGTGAAATCATCCCCCAGCTCTGCAGCATTCCAAAACGCACGGTAGTCAGTCCGGCCCTGGGTGTATGTGTCTTTCCTTATGTTAAGCTAGACCCTGAGGGTCCCCACTAAGAAGTGCATCAATTTCTCTAGTTATTCCTCATTTTAGGCCTCATATTTGGCAAGAGATGTCAGCTGCTTTATGCAGCAGGTGTTCATAGGGGAAAATGTCCGAGCCCTGTGGGATTGATGCATTAGTATTGTTATAAAAAAGCCTTGTATTTCCAAACTACAATGCCCAAAGGCAAGTTTGAGAAGCTCGCAATGGAGTGGGACGCAATCTTCATACAAGGGTGGTGCATTGGGACTAAGAAGACCTTAACTCATGTAGCTGGTTTTGCACAGTGCCTGCACATTTTACTGCGGCAAGTAAATTGACAACGCTTTTGTTGCTTGTGGCTCATGAGTTCCCTCGCAAAACCTTACTAAATAACCGTCCATAAAGTACTATTTGATTGAAGTGGTCAGCGTGTTAAATCTGTTTGCTATGTTCCACGAAGCTGATGAACTTCATATGCAAAGTGCATCTTATGATACATGCAGTGGAGGCTGCCTTGGAACGGGGTTGGAGGGGCAGGTAGATACAAATAAAATACCTGTGAACGCAGCCGCCTCTCCTCCGTCCTCAGTTTCTGCACTGACAGCACAGAACGGAAACCGCCAGGCTCCCAGACTCTCCCAGCCAATCACAACGCTGCATGACAGCAGCATCATGATTGGTTTGAACGGCTAAGCCAGGGCATGTGGAGAATATGCTAAGTGTGCATGATGGTTTGGCTGGCCCAAAAGGGCCAGCCAAAGCATCATGCACACTTAGAGAGTGCAAACCACTCCTCCTCCCTCTGATGGCGGTGAGCCCAGCCCTGCCCTACCCTGGCTTTGCACAGTCCGCACAGAACAATAAAATGATAATAAGGTCTTGTTATTATCATTAAGTTTTAAAATTTTTGCACTGCTCAAAGTGCAGTGGGGCAACATTCCTCCGCTTTAGCGGAAGAGGCACCACTGGATATATGTTAATCTGTCTGCTTCGCAAACCATCACCTGTGGCTGAAAATTCCTGCAAAAAATATTTTGCACAAGAAAGCTAATGCAAAAACATTTTGTGACAGAATTCTCCCACTGAATGTGGCCACACTGCCTGTGCAAAACCGTAATATATAAATACAATGTGTTCTTGTCTGTCCAGTTAAAACATTATGTGTGAAGTGACCCAGACGGTGCTAGTTAGCTCAAAAAGTGTTCAGGGCCATGTATTTACAGGCTACATTTGTCCATATTATTCCAGGCTCGAGATGACTCTAAAAGCAGCTTCACTGAGGAAAACCTCTTCTTAACCACCATTGACCTGTTTGTGGCAGGAACAGAGACCACTGCCACCACCCTCTACTGGTGCCTGCTCTACATGCTTCTACACCCTGACATTCAAGGTAGGTGATGGAGGTTGCACAGGAAGAAGTGAGGGTTTCCCCACGTGTGTTTTGCACGTTGGGAAAGACAGGTGCTAGGCATGGGTTGCTATGACTGAGTATGTGTAGGTGGGGGGACCACTATATCACAAGTGATATGACTATAATATTGCACCCTTAATGCCCACCCTACAATGGAGTGACTGCTAGATATAAAGGATGACATCTCATTTTATGTTGATGTTACTGTATTCGACTTTGGGTCTGATTATCAGTCGGATCGGACAAAATTCCAGAATGGATTTCCGTTCCGCCCTATCACAAGTGGGCTGGTGTTTCTAAGCCCTGGTTTTCTGGCTGTGGGAACACTAGTCTCATTTCCAATGGCACGAAATTCCAGCTGTTAAAATAGCTGTGGGAAAGAGCTGCATTGCAGCCTGTCACATATTCCAATTCCTGTCTGACCTTCATCTCAGACACAGAGGGGGCATGTAATGCTCCAACCAGCCGGGCGACAGTCACCCCTTCCCTCCCCCCACCCCTGCTTATAACATGTGGTAAATGTGAATGTTCCGTTCAGCCGTGCCAAGACCTACACATCTGGCGTTAGACTAACGCATTTCAGTGTGGTGGTCTGCATCACTGCACTGAAATGCGAAGTCATTCATATTAGCACCTCCTCAGCTGTGCCTGTCAAGCACTGCGGCCCAGAGAGCACTGGCTGCTTAATTAATTAAAACAACCTGCTGAAAAGTCAAGTGTGGCAGACACTGTGCGTGCTGCAGCTCGCCAGACCTGGGGGCTGGATGAGCTTGCATCAAAAAATACCAAGTACTTGTGCCTAGCCCTGAGGGGCAAAATCATTCAGTTTCCGGCAAGATTTCTGTAATGCTAAGAAATCTACACACTGTGCACACACAACGACCCACTCACAACGCGTGCAGCGACTACACTCACTGCAAAAAAGTAAGATTGCTATCCTAGCTCTAAAGTCAAGTGTGGGGCATAATCATTCAATTGCCAGCGGGATTACAGGGTATAAATGCTGTGCTTAAAGTTGAAAATGTGCACACACACATAACTCTGCACTCACACCGCGTGCATGGCCGCCACATGAATACTAGTGTTCTCTGCTGCAGCTAACAAACAGCACAGTGGACCTCTCTCTGGTGCAGGAATTACATGACCTCTGAATGGAGTCTGCTATTAATTTAGAGATGAAAGGAGTGGTGTATGGAATTGGAGCTATGACTATGACTTTTCTACAAAGCCTGAGGGTTGCCCGATGTCCACTGCAGGCTGTGGTGGCACCAGTGAGTCCAAGTCGGCTGATTGTTGTTGACAGACTGACAATTTATATAATGTTTAGGCTAGCGGAACCTGTGTTGTCGGGGCCTCCACTGAGCTGTCTAATTGATAATTGTTTCACTACCCAAGGATCAAACAGCAAATATAATTGATTTGCACTTTGAGATGTCTTATCATGTCATATCCTGATTCCGGATTTGGACGCAAAGGGGGTCATTAGGATGACGGGCGAACTTAGTCCGCCCGCCATCTCATTGGGGGAAGGGACCGCCCGCCATAAGGGCGGGGGTCCCATGGGGGAATTAGGATGGGCCCACCACAGTGGCGGGCGCATCATGCATGTTTAACATTGTGGCAGGCGGTGCTCTCAGCACTGCCCGCCACAATGCTAAAAATGCTTGTGATGCATTAGCATACACAAAGCGGCAGGCACCGCGTGGTGCCTGCCGCATTGTGTATGCAAATGCAGGGGGTACCTCAGGTACTCCCCATGTGCACCCCCACCTCACCGTCACCATGGGGCCCGAAGGGGACCCTCAAAGTGAAGGCCGCCTACCTTTCCATAGCGACATTGCCGCCACGGAAAAGCATCTCCCACAGCCCATGCTAATATGGCTGGCGGTGTCTGATAAACACCGCCATATAAACCCTTTTCCGCCCTGGCCGCAAAGCGACCGGGGCGGAAAAGTGGGGGACAGTCTTTCATCCGCCGCAGACCCCCCAGCCATACTAATATGGCTGGGGTTCATTCCGGGACAGATGGCGGGCGGTTCGCTCCTGCCAGGCCGGCGGTAGCTACCACCGGCCTGGCGGGGGCAAACCGCCCGCCAACCTAATTGGCCCCAAAGGGTTTTGGGCCTGTATTATATACCACATATCTCCAGATGACTTATCACTTTACAGAATACTCATCGTTGATATAGAGGCCTGCATACCCCATACCAGAATTTGCAACCCTTCTTCATATCCCCGATTATCCAACAACAGAACACCCAGACCTTATCCATATCCTGATGTCACATTCTAGAACGTTCAGGACTCAATCTCATTCACTGTTATCCCCAAAATGAACACTCTGCCCTTCTTTATTGTACCAGTTATCAAAAGACTGAACTCTCACCCTTTCTCCAGGGCCGAATATCACATTAAAGAACAATCACTCCTTCTTTGGAGCCTATTATCCTGAGGTTTGCATTTTTCCGGCTTTTTAGAACCTCCCCCACGATATTAATTATTTACTGTAATGCATCGTTTGCGTATTAATTTATTGCTTACATTTGTTATGTAGTGTGATGCTTTGATGAAGGTTGATACTTTATTAATACTTCATGTACATTTAGGCAACTGCCCACAAAAACTGCACATGTTTTATTTTTACACCTTACATCATATTTCACGGGCCTGCTTCTCTCATCAAATGCTGAGAAATCGTACTCAAGTCGGATACACAGTCATCTCGACAGAGCAGCTCTTCAGGCTTCCGAGGGGGTATCAAATCTGCAAACAGCCTAAGCAAAGGTCACTCACTGGCGCTTTGTGTTGCTTTCTCAGCCAAGGCATGGGTGAATAAATACAGAAACTGACCTCACTTATTGCACTTATAAAACAATTATTAGATTACTCCTACAGGCAGACATACGTTGGGCAGGGTATACTCAACCACAAGATCTGTACTGCAGACACACCTCAGCCATTGCTCCTGGCATGCCATTAGCTGCACTGTCAGGAGCCACAAAACTTAGCTACAAGCACACATTCCTCAGGCACTGTTAATGAGGTGTTGTGAGCAGCACTGTCCGGAGCAACAAACCTCAGCCTACAAGCAGATACCTGAGACACTGTCCATGAGGTGACATGAGCTGCACTGGTCCCGTACAACAAACCTCAGCTACAAGCACACATACCTCAGACACTGTCCATGAGGTGACATGAGCTGCACTAGTCCCGTACAACAAACCTCAGCTACAAGCACACATACCTCAGACACTGTCCATGAGGTGACATGAGCTGCACTGGTCCGGTACAGCAACCCTCAGCTCCAAGTATGCATTCCATGCGGTTTAATTAGCGGCACTGTGCGGAACAATAAACTACTACAAGCTCACATACCTCAGACACTGTTGGTGAAGTGTCATGAGCTGCACTGTATGGAATAACATACCTCAGGCACAGTCCATGAGAGGTCATGGACTGCACTGTTATGTTATACAACATTTATAGTGCACACGGATACTCAAGAGTGTCCCGGCGTGGGAGCCAGTTTGAAGGAGACAGAAGGGCGTGTGACGAGGCTGGATGTTAATTAAAAAGCAAAGTTTGTAACTGCTATTTAAACAGCCGAAGGTCTTGGGTGTTTCGCAGATCATATGGAAAATCATTCTAGGCTTTGGCCGCTCTGAATGAGAGGAGCTGCCCCTTGTTCTAGCTAGGCGGTAGCGTGGGATTACGGCAAGGAATTGCACTGTAGAGATTCAGTGTCTTTGAGGCACATAGAAGTTAAGGTGTCTCCTAAGGCACCAGGGGCAAGGATGAGGGCCTTAAACAGAACGCGCTGCCCTACCGGGAGCCAATGCAAATCCCGAAGATATTGCGTTGTACTAGACCTACCAGAAATGTCCAACAGTGCTCTCGCTGCCGCATTCTGATTGGTCTGTAGCTTGTTCAGCTGATAACTGGGAAGGCCAATATATAATGCGTTGGCGTAATCGATGCGCGACAGGATGAGGGCACGAGTCACCATTTCCTTTGCTGATCTGGGCAGCAGTGGCAGGAATTTCCTAAGTAGTTTCAGTGTGCCGAAGCACACTCCAGACAGTTTTTTTTTATCTGTGGAGAGAATCTGAGGTCCTCACTGAACCAGACCCCCAGATTCTTCACTGGGCTTCCCGTTGAATTATTCATGGAGTAACCTGCTGGCCAAAGGTCATCCCTGAAGTGCCGAGGGAAGGACCCATAAAGGAGTACCTCAGACTTGTCCTCATTGCATTTGAGCTGTGCCCCGCGAGCCATTTAAAGACTGCTGCAAGGCAGTTTTTGTCTAGATCCGGAGACAGATCTATTTCCTTCCACATAAAGAGGAGCTGGGTATCATCAGCATAGGCTATGATCTTTGCACCCAGCTCCTCCGCCAGATAGATTAACGGCGTGATGTATACGTTAAAGGAAAGGACTCAAAGTTGAACCTTGAGGAATTCCCGTAGTCACCTTTCTTGGTGCAGAAGAAAACGGAGGCATCCAAACCTGCTGTGTTCTATTCTCTAGAAAGGATTCAATCCACTCCCACACCGACCCAGAAATTCCAATATTAGAGAGACAGGCCAAAAGTTGGCGATGAGGCACCGAATCAAAGGCGGCAGAGAGGTCCAGAACAACAAACCTCGGCTACAAGCACATATACCTCAGACACTGTCCTTGTCATGTCGGTTAGTGCTTTTCAATTTCTAGTGCTTTGCAGCAGTTTCAAGATCTTAGAGTTTCTTGTTACTCAAATGGGTGTCATTGCTAATATTTATGTTTCCCTCATTTTCATTGCTTGATTTTTGCTCGAGAGAAAGGGTCACTCATAGTCGTTGAATGTCACTCATAATTACAATGAAATTATGAAATGTCACACATAAGCAATCTGAAATCTTATTTTCTCTGGATTACTATTTCACCAGGGGTCTACTAATTGATATTCTAGTTTGAAAGCTTTCATAATTCTTTAAATGTTTGTTTTCAGTTGTTTCTTATTTTTGTTTGAAGTGTCTTTTTTCAAATCCTGTATAAAATTGAAATCCCCATCTACAATAAGCTGCCCAGGGGCTCCCATCAAGAGCTCGTTGATTTTGAATAGACTGGAAGTACCGACTGAAACCGGACCGTAATAAACAAATTTTACTTGCTATTCGCATCGTTTTCGAACTGCATCTCAAATTGATTTTTTTCTTATATCAAGATCCCTCCAGGTTTCTAAGATAGATAGTGGGTGTAATCCCTTCTCAGATCACGCAAAAGTGGAGCTCGAAATTGTACTCGGAGGGGAAAACAGAGAGCGGCCCAGGTGGCAGCTAGACTGCACTCTGCTCCAACATCAGGATTGGGTGGTGATTTTTAGAGTGGATCTATATATATTTTAAGATAAATGAAAATACTGCAGAACCTTTTTCTGTCTGGGGTGGATTTAAAGCTGCAACTCGCGGTCAGATTATTGGCTACACAGCCGCCCAGGCAAATGGCAGAAGGCTGAAAATAGCCAAGCTACATACTGCAGTTTAAAAAGAATATGCCCTCCAGCTCCAGCAGCATCCTAACTAACTAGAACAGGTGAGAGGAGCTCTGAGAGATTTCTTTATATTAGAGGAGATCTGTAGTTCACAAATGTACCAACAGAAGGTGTATGAAGATAGCCAGTTAGTGGGGAATCTATTGGTCAACATAACAAGAAAGAGACAGGAGTCTGCAACCATAGGGAAGATTCAGGATCCCCAGATCGGTCAGGTTGATGTCAATGGTGATAAGATTTCACTTTTTTTTTAGAACATTTCCACCGTATTAATTCCACAGAGTATATAGCAGGGGAAGAACGGATTCAGGATTATTTTTCTAATTTAGCTATCCCTAAACTCTCAGATGGCCGGATCAGTCAATTAGAATCTGATATAAATTCTGTGGAAATATCGACTTCTATTAAAAAAACAGCTGGGGCAAAAGCATGTGGCCAGGATGGTTTCCCTACCGAATTTTATAAAACCTTTTTAAATAAATTGCTGACACCTTTGAAAAAACTATTTAATTATTAATCAAGGAGGTTTGGTTCCTGCAGCTTTTAAAGAAGCGATAATTGTGTCATTTGAGGATGTAAACTCTTATAGGCCCATCAGTCTTTTAAATTCAGACTATAAGATTTTAATGAAAGTATGGGCCGAACGTTTTTTATTTGCTGCCCAGGAGGTAATTCATAGTGACCAGACAGGTTTTATTGCAGGAAGATTAATGGCAGCTAATACTGAGTTTTTAATACAGGCCTTGGATTATTTTAATACTAATTTAACTACGGCATGTATAGTAATGGTCGATGCCGAAAAAGCATTTGACCTGGTTAATTGGACAACCCTGTTTTTTTCCCTCGGTCGATTTGGTTTTCCAGCTCAGGTTACTGATATGTTACGAAATATCTATCACGGGGCTTCGGCCCAGATATTAATCAACTCAAAACAATCAGGATCAATAAAAATTAATCGGGGGACTAGACAGGGATGTCCACTTTCGCCTCTGCTTTTTACTTTTTTTATAGAACCGTTAGTAATTACAATTAGAAATAATGCTGCTATCCAATCCCCTGTTCCCTGAATGGCTAATCTGAAACTCTTTGCAAACGACATTATTTTATATTTGTTGCCCAATAAAGAAAACATTGAAAGTGTATTGAGGGAATTTAGAGACTTTGAACAGATTGGGGCCTACAAAATAAATCCCAATAAAAAGGAGGTCCTTGCCCTCAACACTGATTTAAATCTTTTTCCATCTTGTTTGAGGGTTCAAGCCGCAAATCAATACCCAGTTAGATATCTTGGGATTTTTGTAACAAGCCATTACCATCAGTTATATTATTTGAATTATATAAGAATGAAAAATAAAATCAAGAGACTTTTAGATCTCTGGCTTTTACTCCCTCTCTCAATAGTGGGCAGGATTTCATTAATTAAAAAGGCGATATTACCGCTGCTTATATTTTTATTTAGTAATGTTCCAATAAAAATAAATTCGTCCTTTTTTAAAGAAATGGAAACGATGTTTAGAGGTTTTGTCTGGGGGGAAAAAAGTATCAAGAGTCAAGCTGTCGGTAGTGCAGTTACCCACTGCCCAGGGAGGCCTCGCTTTACCTCATCTAAAAACGTATTATGAGGCTGCCTTTTTAGATATAGTGGCGGGTTTTATAGGCTCCAAATGTATTCGTGATAGCTTCTTTTTTGATAAAATGTTACAAGAAATTGGCTCTCAAACCCAAGTGTTTTTAAAAACCTCCAAACTTCCAAAGAAAACTAGATACAAGACCTTAAGGGAATATTCTTTTAGACTTCAGCCCTTTATTAAAAAGGTTGGCTCCTCAGGTGTGCAATATTTGAGTTTGAGAGAGTGTACCAGCCTTGAACTTCAATTAAAGACAAGACATCTCATAAACTGGAAAAATGGTGGGCTACGTGAGCTTAGGCATTTTGCTATTCAAAACAGGGTGGTTGCTTGGCAAGAAGTAATGGTTAGGGCTATTAACCCGAGGAGACCCATCTTTTCTGAATATTTGCAAATAGTTCAATTCTTAAAAAATGTCAACGGTCTTTTTGAATCTCCAAACGAATTGGTCACAGCCCTGTATGGGGCCAAAATTAATGGCATAGGAAATTGGTATAGGCTGCTTCATCACCAGGGACAAACATCATGGATACAAAGTAATCTGGGTAAAATAGGCCACATAACCCAATGTGTTTTTTCATGTAAGGACTGGGAGACCATATGCCATCTAGGTAACAATCCCTGCGTGCGGCCAATTTTAAAAGAATGGCATTTTTATCATGCTGGCTTGCCTATCTGACTCCGGAGGCCGTGGGGAAAAGATATCCGGAGGTTGAAAACAAGTGTTTTAGATGCCAAGCCAACTGCCAGGGCGGGTGGCACCACATTTTTTTTACTTGTCCACGGTTAGAGCCCTTTTGGGAGGCAATTTTCACGGATATCGAGCTGGTAATTGGGAAGAGAATTCAGCCTGCGGCTCAACCGGCCTTATTTGGTATATGCAAATATAGAACAAAGTTGACCAAGGCCGAAGAAACGTTTTTGTTTATCTCTTGTACAGTAGCCCGCTCATTAACCGCATGCGTGCGGCGGCTATTTTTGCGCTACGCGGCTTTTTTCAAAAAGCCGCGTTACATGACGAGCTGAGCTCGTCATCAGCGTGCGAGCGGCACGACTCATGACGAGCTCAGCTCGTCATGAGCGCCGAAGGGGTTAATCCTTCAGAATTGGAAATCTAGTGATGTTCCCTCCCAATTGAAGTGGTTCAATAAAATGAAAAGGACGCGAAATTTCGAAAAAGCATACGCAAGTCGGGTGGGAGCCACTGGGAAGTTTGAAAAAAATTGGAAGTATTTTAGAAAATTAGAAGCGCTAAAGGGAGGATATTAACACTTGATATTGATATTGATGACAAAAATGTAGCAGACCTTGCACTTACACTTTTTCTTGATGATTGCACTCATAAGCACTAGCACTTTTCGTAGTTATTGCACTTTCTGATATTTGCATTTTTTTGCTGTTTCACTTTATCGCAGGTTTGTGCACATTGTCACTGTTTAAATTATTGATGACGATATTGGCTGCTACTGTTTTTATATTCCTTTTTTTATCTTGTCATGATAGAAAGAAGCTATTTAATGTTTTAAAAGGTTTCAATAATCATGTTCTTGATTTCGATCGCAAAATATATATCATGTACCTAATGCTCTGCTCAATAAAAATTATTTAAAAGAAAAAAAATCAATCTGAAACCTTGACAGTTATGTACTTTCCAAGGAAAATGGAATGTTGTGCACAATTCCACCTGGTTAAACCAGTCCAAACATTTATTTCCCATCCTATGCAGTAGTTCCATGAGTAAATTCTGGCTGGTATCCCAGCTGCACTGGATTTTCTCACGGGAATTCCAAATTAGTCATAATCCGGCCCATTGTGTCTTACAGCAGGTAGGAAGAAGTTGGTGCATGACTACGTGTAAACTGTGTGTTCCATATGTTATGGCCTGGATTGTTTTTCAATAACGGGCAGAGTCCTGGTGTCTCGCAGGCCTCGCGTGCATTAGTGATAGAGTGGAAAGTGGTTGTATGGATCTGTAAGGCTTGTTTCTTAGTAGTAGCTGCTAGTGCAGTCTGTTGCACAAGCTTAAGACTAGACCTCAAACTATTATGACAGAGGATCTCAGGAATTAACACTGCCACTCCTCAAACCCTTGCAACCCAGTAGACAACTCAGATCATCAGAGGCCGCGCTGGCAACTGTACACATCATAAAAACAACCTGTCTGGGTGGCTGTTCGTTTGGCTTACGTGCATCTAAACTGTGGGAACACTCTATCTCTCCACCTGAGACGAGAACCCATTGAGAAAATGAATAGGAATAAACTTAAAACTTGGCTGTTTAGGTTCTAATCTCATCTGTTTCTTTTTTGACCTTACCTCGCTGGTCAGGTTCTGGTTTTCATTTCTCCTCCTATCACCCCTATGGTGGTTAGGGCAGACCTAGCGCTTTAAAACTTTATAACACAATATAACAGAAGCCTTGAGTCTTTGGTAAGGAGTGGCACAGCGCTGTATTACCATATAGCAGAATTTGCATGCAAAAAAATAATTACACCTGTACACTAGAATGTCATATCTATAAACAAAGAGTAGCTATCTGGCCCTCCACGTGAAATTCACAATTCGCTTTAAATTCCCTCAACACTGGTCCCCATTTGTCATGCAGCCCAGATTACTCTTTGATCCTCACTTGAAGGCATCACGGTGTGCTCTTCTTTTTCATATCCTCTTTTTCTACCACTGGCCCACATGAGTATTTTGTAGCTGGCTCTGGGTGGTAAAAGAACACTGAAAGCACTCATAGTAAAATTGCACCACATTTTCTTCTCTCTAGTCTGTTACTTTGTTTTCCCTTCCTTTCCTCTCGTAAGCTTTTCTTTTACCCCTAGCACTTTGAACTGCCTGTAGGGCAGCAAAAGGCTCGGCAGACGTGCAAGCTAATGTAGCATTATATTCTCTTCTTTCTTTCTATCTAACGAATACCTCCACACCTCTTTCATTTTCTCGTCTTTCCTCATTTCCTTATTTCCTCCCATTCTCTCCAGTGCCTGAAACTGCGTAGGAGCCTCATAAGCCCTTTACAAACAAGCAGCATAACAACAACAGATGGAGGGAAATCAACAGATGAGGAAAAATCAATTCTAAACAAAATCAATGACAAAAACGAAACATTACAACCAAATCATAGAGAGGCCTTAGAACAACAAAAACACAGGAAAACACGCAAGAAAGGGTTTGTGAAACTCTGGCCCAAAAAGGATCAAGTTGGCACAATCGGGGAAATCCACCATTCAACCAGAAAAAAACGGAACACGAGCAAAGACTAAAAATACAGGCAGACCAAGTGAGGGAATCGAATATTCATCTGACCATCACGGCAGGAAATAAAGGAAGAACTTGCAGAGACATTCTCGAAAATGAGTCAAATGATAAAATAGGGCAAAACGTAAACAATATACAAATAAGTCGAGAAGAAATGCACCTCACAAAAGATGCATCCATGGTAGATTACATTCGACCGGATTCAACAACCACGGTCTGCCAGAACGATAACATATCTCACATTCGATTTGATCCAAGTGAGGGAAAAAGGAGAGTCTATCAAACCCGACATCTCGAATCGGTTAGTATGGAAACAGAATGTACATTACTGTTCAAGCCGGAATATCAAACAAAAGGAAACACAGACACACTGAACAGAGGAAATATCCTGCGATTATTTGAAGTGATACCAAAATTAAGGGGAATAACAACAAGCGACCTAAAAGCCCTAGAATTCATCCAAGGAAACAAAGAAACGGACATGGAAATAAGTAGTACCACCTGGGTATCCAAAGAAATAGCAGATCTTATTTTCTCAGCCAGGACTCACTTTTCAGAATGGGGAATAACTCTAGAGCGTCACACCCCAATAAAATATCCATTCCCACTATTAAGTAATAAATTTCCCCAATCTAACAACACAAAGGAAAAAATGCAATCAATCTTAAAGCGAGCAAGAAACAAATCAATCTCCGAACAAGATCTGAGCAGTATCAATACAAAGCAGGAATACCAGCGTCAGAAGGAATACAAAGACTGGTCTTGGGTAGCACAGGCACTAAATTCTCATCGATCCTGATGTAGGTAAACTAGCACAAAAAACCAAAGACAAAACATCAATTTACTCTCAAAACCAGAAATAAAAATAAGGATTTGCTTATGGAATGTACACGTTTTCAAAGAAATGTCCCAAGATCAAGAGACAATAGACTACCTGAGTAAATTCGAAATAATACTACTTCAAGAAACATGGAATTTAACCCCGAAGCAAATTATGGGATACGAGGAACATCACATACTGGCAGAAAAATTGGCAAAGTATGGACACCCAAGGGGAGGCCTGTCCATCTTTATTACGAACAATCTAGACTGGAAAACCGAACTGCTCGACGCAGGGGAAAATTGGTTACAACTGATCAAAATAGAGTCAAAAGCAAGTAAAAAAAGTCCAGGATGGAATTTAATAATTATAAACATATATATCCACCCAGATAAGACCACAAAAAAGAATAAAGCTCTAACTTTAATAAATTTGATAAAATCCTTACGCAGAACTTATCAATCACACGAGATATTCATCTCCGGCGATTTTAACAGTAACCTAATAAAAGCTAATAGGACCAAGGATAAACCTCATAATATTTGGGGCGACCTGGAACCTCTAGGTTTAATAATCCTAAATGGAAATATAGAGGGAGATATACCTGCCAAAACCACTTTCACCAGCGGCAAAAGGAACTCCATAATTGATTTCACCTTAATAAGCAATGAACTAAAAAAGAGCATAGACTATTTTGGAATACAAATTCGACCAGAGAGCGATCAATCCCCACAAGAGATAATAATGAGGAAAAACATCGAAGAGAAAATGCAATTAGAATTTCTTACCGCGATTCCGGAGATATATAAATTGAAGAAAATCAAAAGCAAGGGCCCAATAAAAAAGGAAATAATGGACTCAGTACTGGAACACGTAAATCTTATGAATGCCATAAAAAACCAATCACCCATAACAAATTGGGAGAATTTACATACATTTGTACTAGGAAAATTCGCGGTAAAAACTCCAGCAATTCATGGACGCAAAGTAAATAAAGATCCGTGGTATAACTTCAACCTAAGAGATAACAAAAGAGACATTGCGAAAAAGTTAAGAAAAATGGCCGCAGAAAAAAGGTTAGGAAAAGAAGTAGATAATATCGCTATACAAAAAATGAGGAAAGAATACAAAGAAGATTGCAGAAAAGCAAAAAAATCTTACACAGAGGAAATCTGGGAAGAACTGTTAATAACAAGCAAACTACCAAACAGTGGAGAATTTTGGAAAATTATAAACAAATTATCGAAAGGAGCAGGTGATCAGCCTAACATAGGAATAAGTGAAAAAACATGGGACGCATATATCAACAAATTGTATAACATCCAGAGCTACCCAACTAATACAGTAACATCTAATTACCGAAAAAAAGATCAAGAACAAAAAGAAAAAATTCTCGGACAGTGGAAAAACAACCAGCCTGAAGGCACGGCCCAAGAGGAACAAATGCCCTTGACAACCACCAAACAACTAACCGGCCTAATAAGGAAATTAAAAGCGGAGAGAGCGGCTGGCCCAAATGGAATGCCAAATGCCTTATTCAGATATGATATCGACTTCTGGGCAAATTACTTGACACCATTGTTTAATTACATTCATAAGGAAAAAAAGATTCCACTGTCTTGGCAAGGAAACATCTTCCACCATCTCCATAAAAGTGGATGCAGAATGGAACCTGGCAATTATAGACTAATAGCTCTAATCGATGTGGAGGCAAAGCTTTTTTCATCTTGTATACTGTCTCTACTACGACAATGGATAAAGGATTACAAGATAATACCCAATTTCCAAACCGGTTTTAGGGAAGGCATGGGCTGCTTAACCAACCTGTCAGCCGTGTCATTACTAATCGAAGGAGCAAGGAAAAGGAAGACCGGTTTAATAGCCTGCTACATAGACCTGAAATCCGCCTTCAACCGAGTTCCCAGAAAACGACTATGGGAAAAACTGGATCTCAGGGGTCTCCCGCCTGCACTAACGGAAACAATAATGGCATTATATAGCGGAACATGGGCTAAGGTAAAACTGGGTGACGGAAGAAGAATATCTGCAGAACAAAAAATAACCAATGGCCTTAAACAGGGCTGCGTGCTCTCCCCAAGCCTTTTCAATATATATCTGGCCGATTTGAAAGATCAACTCAAAAATTTTAACGGACACCCGCCTAAATTGGCCAATGAAAGCATCCAGTGCCTCCAATATGTGGACGACATTGTAGTTTTAAGCCAAACACCAATAGGCCTACAAAGAGCAATATCGGAGCTAACAGACTATTTCGAGAGAGAAGGCCTGGAAATAAACATCAAAAAAACAAAGGTGGTGAGATTGACGGGCACCAGTGGAAAATCCTTCAAGTGGCAAACAAAATGCAAATTCATCGAGGAAACAACTGCTTACAAATATCTGGGGGTTACAATAAGTAAAAACATGTCCCTCTCAGATCATAAAAGAATTATCGCCGCAAAAGCACAATCACTGAGTTTTGCTTATAAAGTTCTGCAAAAGAAATTGCAATGTCCATCATATGACCACCTGTTAAAAGTAATGGCAGCCCAAGTCCTACCATCCCTCTCATATGGACTGGAAATATGGCATGGGAAAGAAGCAGCTATTCTAAACGCACTCCAGACAAGAATATACAAAGCTGTTTTTCACATACACAAAGGAGCAGCCCCTGCCCAAATAAGGCTAGAATTTGGTTTGCAAAATCAAATATACCAAAGGAAAGCAGCCCTAGTGAAATGGTGCTGGAAATTGAGATTATCGGAAATAGGATCTTTAAACAACTTATGTTGGCAAGAAATTAAAAAACAATATGACCAACAGGAACCCAACTCATGGGGCAACGATCTGCGAGCATCATTAGACACCCTCAAAATAGTGGAGATCTGGAACAATCCACCGGAAGCAACGTCCTTTAAAAAAAATTGCAAGCTAAATGCAAAAGCCTTATATTTGGTAGAAGATAAAAAGACTTTGGCCAAACGTCGACACGCATGGACCATTCTAAACTCATACAAACGATTAAAACCTCAACCCTATCTTACTGCGCACTTCCGGTTATCATTAAAAATAAAATTTATGGCCTTCAGAATGGGCGACCATTTCTCAAAAGACTTGATCCCGTCATGGAAGGTCACACCCCAGGAACAAAGATGTAGATTATGTGATTATCACAGTGAGACCTTGTACCACCTCCTGTGCACGTGTGAGTCTTCTAAAGAAAAGAGGAAAATTTTACTGAAACCAATTTTTAATATGCTACAGATCCGTACCTGCAGGCAAGCTGTGACCAGCTGGATGGGAGCAGGTTCAAACATCCTAATATGCCGTGGGGTAAAGTTCATGAATTCTGTAGAGACCCAGCTTCAAAAAGCAGAATCAGACCACCGACAATGTCTGGGTTAATTTGTAAATGAAAAAACGAGAAAATACATTTTTAACTAAAGGAACTTTTAAGTGTTTGCTATCTTAAATTGTTTTTGTATATGTATGCTTTATGGTTGTGAAATACCAAATAAAGTAATTTTTGACTGACTGAACAACATCTTTTCTCTCTTTTCCTCTTTCCTTTTCCTTTTCCTTCCTTCCCTTTTTTGTCCTTTCTATCTTCTGTTTCTACGTTTTGGTTTCAGTCTCAGTTAGTTCAAGTAACTATACATCTATGCACCCATGATGTGGAACGACAACCCCATCAACATGGGACCACCTCCCACCCAGCTGCAGGTCATAAAGTACCTGAAGACCCATCTCTTCAAAGTGCAGCCAGATCCTTGTAAACATTCTTGAATCGTATCCCTTCAGTCGAAGTCTACTGCACTCCAACTGAGGGGCATATTTACAAGGGGATATCGCCACCAGAAAGTCCCTTTTAGCAACGTTGTGATGGCGATATTCTTCCCTCCATATTTACAAAATGGTGCTCAGCCACTTTTTGTGGCTTAACGCCTTTTTGTAAATAAGGCCCCTTTGAAGGCATCACTTAACGTGGAGGGGGCATGCAACCACATCACTGCTTGCTTTTGACTCTGCCCCATATTCACATAGGAGGTGTAAATCTGAGGCAGTACCAAAAACTGACATCATGCGAGAGCAGCCATTAAAATGGCAAATGAAGAGAAACACTTTTATTTCTCCTCCTTTTTGCTTTTTTTGCTTTTTCTATGTGAGTTGCATTTTGCTGCACACATAGAAAGAGCAAAATGTCACAAATGATTGTTTATGTTCAGGAAGGTGTCTCTTCCTGGACATAAATAATCATTAAATAATGGTGGTTTACTGCTTCTATGTGTGCTGCAGAATGCATCACACATAGAAGGAACATATTGCCATCATTGTTTGTTTATATGCAGGAAATGATTCCTTCCTGCACATAAACAATCATTCCCTGCAACGCAAACACCCTTGCACCATGGCGCAATGGTGCCTGAGCTGGCACCAGTGCTAGGGAAAACACAGGGGTGCGCAGTATTCTTAGGAATACACGGCATCCCTGCATTTTGAATATGTCGGAGCGCGGCGCTGCCAAATTTGGCGCAGCACATTCATTCATACATTTTCTCATAAATATACCCCTACGTTTTCATAATATGAACAACAGAGCAAACATCAATACATGCAACTAACCAAAGCCTGGAGATCGGAAACCCCCTACAGATACACAGGCATCACCATTATAAAGCTTTCAATTATACATTCCGAGCAGTTCCCTCACCTCGGCTCCTGACCAGAGAAGAAATAATGCCCAAATGTTGGAAGGGCAATACTTTCATCAGTCCTGATCTAGCAGTAATGGATGTATGTAAGGACAGGTAGAGCAGTTTGGTTGTGGATCACTTTATTACCTGCCACATATAGCTTGACAATTATATCATATAAAACCGACCACTTCATTATAAGGTAAGCATATAGTTACTATGTTCCATTTCACTCCTAGGGTGAGAAGAGTAAATATATACTTATTGTACAATCTTGTAGTAGGTCAACGTAGTGGATATGACTTTGTTGTAGTTCAATAATAATGCCATTGATATATTGTCATGCACCGAGGCTTTCCTCCATCAGGAAACAATATCTCAATATAAAGATATTCATTGAGCTCCCACAATGCACTTCTGCACTGGCCCACATCATGTACTTATGTCTCAGTAGTAATATATTTGTAGTGCTGTCATGATGCATCACTATGCCAGCCTTCGATGTGCACTACTCTCTCACTGAGACGTCAACAGAGCTCTCACAATTAATTTGATTAAGACGGCATGAATATCCTAGTATTCAGACATTTGAATAGCTTTCATAACCCACATTTATTCTTAGCTGTAAAATGCAAAGCTTTCCCACTTTCATTCTGAGCTGTACCATATATCGCATCCTGAGACATTCATAGGGCTTGATATGTCAATCCTGGGATTTTTAAAGGGATCTCAGAAACCACCGCCAGACTGACCTGCACCAGGTACTGATGTCCTAGTCGTGATAGCATAAAACAAGCTATTGACAGTTCTGTCAATTGAATTGTGTGACTTGCACGTTACAGGTTTAACCCCTTCAGCGCTCATGACGAGCTGAGCCCGTCATGAGTCGTGCCGCTCGCACGCTGATGACGAGCTCAGCTCGTCATGTAACGCGGCTTTTTGAAAAAAGCCGCGTAGCGCGCAAATCGCCGCAGAGCGCATGCGGTTAAAGAACACAGGGAGTTGAACATCTTCCACAGAGATCTATGTATAACTTGCAGGTAAGGAATGCCAGTTTTAGTAAGAGAATTTACAGGGTTAATGCCCTGTTGTTGGGGGGATGGGGGCTAGGGGTTGTGCAAGTGTTGTGGAATGTCAGAGAAATTGATGGGGACAGAAATTCCCTACAGGCGCCACGCAACACTGTATCCAAGTTTTAAATATATCCTCCGGCCAGTGAAAGAGAAAACAGAGGATCTCCAGCACCTGGCACATCTAGTGTTATAGGGGTGTTAGCTGCTTCATAGTCAATAAACAGTGCAGGCTTGCTTAAAAATATTTAAATACATTTTGCAAGATAAATGTGGGTGAATGAAAAGGTGTGTGTAAGACCTGACATCCTTGGTGTGGTTTCCCCCCAAACTTTGTGCCTTTACTCCTCCTGCATTACTGAATACGTTTTTGTTGGCCTTAAAACACTGTACAGTTACTACTGCTTACCAGTGCTAAAGTGATTGTGCCTTCTCCTTTAAACATGGCAACATTTTCTTACACCAAATTGGTACATTTGAATTACTTATACGTCTCTAGGTAAGTGGCGCTACTTGTACCCATGCGGTACAAAAGGGGGTGGTGATGGACGGAGAATCTGAACCAATCAAACACTGACACCCAGTCAACAGATCAGGGTTTGATCCATCACCGTTCTTTAGCCCACTCTGCCACCTCAGTTCAGACATGACCCGTATGCAAATCAGTCTGACCCTGTGCCTCATGGGAACAGTCCAGCCCGAACTGCCAAGCCATGTCTTCCCTGGACCGGAAACAAGCTTCCTAGAACCGGTTTCTGGCATTTCAGCCGTCATCAGCCAGGCTTGCTTGAATCCAGTGGCAAAGTGAGCAAGTGACTCACGTCTGAGCATACCCTGCCAAACTTATGGCGAACAAGGCGGTACAAAAGGGGGTGGTGATGGACGGAGCATCTGAACCAATCAAACACTCACACCCAGTCAACAGATCAGGGTTTGATTCATAACCGTTCTTTAGCCAACTCTGCCACCCCAGTTCAGACATGGCCATATGCAAATCAGTCTGACCCTGTGCCTCATGGGAACAGTCCAGCCCGAACTGCCAAGCCATGTCTTCCCTGCACTGGAAACAAGCTTCCTAGGACCGGTTTCTGGCATTTCAGCCATCATCAGCCAGGCTTGCTTGAATCCAGTGGCAAAGTGAGCAAGGGACTCACGTCTGAGCATACCCTGCCAAACTTATGGCAAACAAAGCGGTACAAAAGGGGGTGGTGATGGACGGAGCATCTGAACCAATCAAACACTCTCACCGAGTCAACAGATCAGGGTTTGATCCATCACCGTTCTTTAGCCCACTCTGCCACCCCAGTTCAGACATGGCCATATGCAAATCAGTCTGACCCTGTGCCTCATGAGAACAGTCCAGCCCGAACTGCCAAGCCATTTCTTCCGTGGACCGGAAATAAGCTTCCTACGACTGGTTTCTGGCATTTCAGCCGTCATCAGCCAGGCTTGCTTGAATCCAGTGGCAAAGTGAGCAAGGGACTGACTTCTGAGCATACCCTGCCAAACTTATGGCGAACAAAGCGGTACAAAAGGGGGTGGTGATGGACGGAGCATCTGAACCAATCAAACACTTTCACCCAGTCAACAGATCAGGGTTTGATCCATCACCGTTCTTTAGCCCACTCTGCCACCTCAGTTCAGACATGGCCCGTATGCAAATCAGTCTGACCCTGTGCCTCATGGGAACAGTCCAGCCTGAACTGCCAACCCATGTCTTCCCTGGACCGGAAACAATCTTCCTAGGACCGGTTTCTGGCATTTCAGCCGTCATCAGCCAGGCTTGCTTGAATCCAGTGGCAAAGTGAGCAAGGGACTCACGTCTGAGCATACCCTGCCAAACTTATGGCGAACAAAGCAGTACAAAAGGGGGTGGTGATGGACGGACGGAGTTCCAGGAAAGACATGGCTTGGCCGTTCGGGCTGGACTGTTCCCATGAGGCACAGGATCAAGACTGATTTGCATATGGCCATGTCTGAACTGGGGTGGCTTGGTGAGCAAAATAACGATGGATTAAACCCAGATCTGTGACTGGGGGTGAATGTTTTGCCATTGTGCAATATTCCGTCCATCATCTTGTGTGTTTTGCTGTTCACCCTCTGTGGGAAGGGTATGCCCAGACGTGGGTCCCTTGCTCACTAAGCCACTGGAGTCAAGCTATCCTGGCTGAAGACGGCTGATAGCCAGAAACCGGTCCTAGGATGCTTAATTCCGTTCCAGGAAAGACATGGCTTGGCAGTTCGGGCTGGACTGTTCCCATGAGGCACAGGGTCAAGAATGATTTGCATATGACCATGTCTGAACTGGGTGGCTTGGTGAGCAAAATAACGATGGATTAAACCCAGATCTGTGACTGGGGGTGAATGTTTTGCCATTGTGCAACATTCCATCCATCATCTTGTGTGTTTTGCTGTTCACCCTATGTGGGAAGGGTATGCCCAGACGTGGGTCCCTTGCTCACTAAGCCACTGGAGTCAAGCTATCCTGGCTGAAGACAGCTGATAGCCAGAAACCGGTCCTAGGATGCTTGATTCCGTTCCAGGAAAGACATGGCTTGGCAGTTCGGGCTTGGACTGTTCCCATGAGGCACAGGATCAAGACTGATTTGCATATGGCCATGTCTGAACTGGGGTGGCTTGGTGAGCAAAATAACGATGAATTAAACCCAGATCTGTGACTGGGGGTGAATGTTTTGCCAATGTGCAACATTCTGTCCATCATCTTGTGTGTTTTGCTGTTCACCCTATGTGGGAAGGGTATGCCCAGACGTGGGTCCCTTGCTCACTAAGCCACTGGAGTCAAGCTATCCTGGCTGAAGACGGCTGATAGCCAGAAACCTGTCCTAGGATGCTTGATTCCGTTCCAGGAAAGACATGGCTTGACAGTTCGGGCTGGACTGTTCCCATGAGGCACAGGGTCAAGACTGATTTGCATAAGGCCATGTCTAAACTGGGGTGGCTTGGTGAGCAAAATAACGATGGATTAAACCCAGATCTGTGACTGGGGGTGAATGTTTTGCCATTGTGCAACATTCCGTCCATCATCTTGTGTGTTTTGCTACTTGTACCCATGCCTGTAAATTAAATGCTACTTGAATGCTACTTGTTGTCCTGTAGCACTAATTGTGTCACCCACTGACGTAGCATTTTTAAATCATGGCTCAAGTCTGTCATTGCATCCTGTGTGCAGTTTTAACCTGCCATTTTTACATGGCAAATAAACCTTTTCCCAGGCCTAAACATTCCTTTATATACATATAAGTCACTTCTAGGTTAGGCCCTAAACAGTACATAGGCCACGGTGCATTTTATTTAAAAAGTTTGGCATGCATTTCTTTGTTTTACATGTCCTGGTAGTGTAAAAATCCAATGTTCGTTTTTTTATTACTGTAAGGCCTACCTCACTCATAGAACAACATTGGGCTACCTTATTACATTTAATAGGTTATAACTTTTGTTTGGGAGTAGGTAGAAATATCATGTTTGGTCTCCAATGAATAGTAATCTAAACCCATCTTTAAAGGTAAAGTCAGATTTTAAGTCATAATTCTGAAAATGACACTTTTAGAAAGTTGGTATTTTCCTGTCCTAACCATTTGGTGTGTGCATCTGTATCCTGGGAAACATGACTAGGTGTAGTTGGCTTTTGTATATTCCACCCAGACAGTAACACAAAGGGGTGCTGAGTGTTGGCAGGATGGGCAAACCTGACCTGACTGGAGGAGCGGAACTGTCACCTACCGCATTTGCACTTCAAAGGAGCTGCCTCAGCACACTCACAAAGAACTTCACACTAGCCTGTTTTGACTCTAGACATCTTGGAATCAGGGCAGGGAGGAAGGAAATCCCAGAACCAGATGAGGGGGGATTGTAGAAGTTTCACCCACTTCAAATTGCACCGGTTATAAATATTGGACCCTCAGACGAACTCTTCGGTATACTCCTGGACCTGTGGATACTACAGAAGAAGGACTGCTTTGCTGCCAGAGGATTGCCCTGCTACTTGAGGCCTGCCCTGCTATCTGGGAAGGAAGACTGGACCTTCTTCCTTCATCCACTCCAAGGATCAGCTGATTGACCTCCTATAAAGACCCAGTAAGCTCCAGAGCCCTCCCTGCAGCTACCCAACTGACCTACTGCACTGGGCTTGCCGGGAACTACCTAAGCCATGCTGGCCTCTGCTGGAGTAATTTCTTGGTCCCCAATAGGTGCCTTGCAGGTCCTGGACCCATGGTTTGGCACCAGTTTATCTCCTATTGGAAGAAAAGGAAACATCCTGAAGTTTTGGGCTCCTTGTAACCATGTATAGGCCCGTTCATGGCAAGATCTTGCTGCTCACGATGACTACCAAAGTGAAGCTCCAGTGAACCAGACAGTGCTACACCGACGGCCAACAACAACCGGCAATGCAACATCTGCACTTCACGCTATAGCATTGGCAGCCTGCGGTGACCGTCAACAGGAAGCTCCAGTCACGACCGTCAGCAATGCCGAAGCAAATCTTCACGTTACAGGAATGACTGTTGTGTCGCCCAGCCTGCTTCCACTACAGTGACAACCATCCTTGATGCTCTCCCTGCTCCTCGCAGCCACTGCGAACTGGACTCTTTGAGAAGATAGTTTTTTCATCAGGATTAATTTGGTCCCTGTATCCTGCCTGTGGCCCATCGAGGTTTACCTAAATTCATGCTTTTCACCCATATAGCACATCCAGATGACAGCTAGTGGTGCTTTGTGCTTTTAAGCGCTATACCAACTTAAATCTTTGAAATTATATATCTCCGGTTCTACTGGTTGGATTTTTGTCATTTTGGTGTCAAATAATTTATTACATTTTACTCTATTTTTCTAATTTGGTGTGGGATTTCTCGTGTTGTGTTTACACTTTATTACTGTTTGTGTGCTGCAAAAATACTTTACAAGTTGCCTCTAAGGTAAGCCTGACTGTTTTTTTGCAAAACTACCCGAGGGTTAAGCACAAGTTAATTTAGTGGTTCACCCAGACAAGGATTGTGGCTTTTGCTTGAGGAGGGCTCACACCACCCCTCAACCATCAATGCAATTTCTCACAGTGTGTTATAGGGGAACAATACTCCTACGTCTGATGGCTTATTTTGTGCTGGGGATGTTTGACATACAGAGTATGTTGTGTGTGTGTGTATGTGTACTTCACACAGGAAAGCCATATAGCTCTCGTCACCAGGCCCCTTATTTCTCTGATTCCAGTTAGACAGTCCGAACCCAGCTAGTGCACAGTGCCCTTTGCTTCACTTGAACCACCTTCTCACAGATGTCCTTCTCCAGAGACACAATGGAAAGCAACATAAGCGCTGACAAATCTGTTCAAACCAGCCCAGTACTGTAGGAGTCCACAACTAAAATGGGTTCCTAGGGACATGAATGGGCCATGGCAGCCCATCCAATTATGAAAGCAGCTCCTTAACCACTTGGATGCTGAGCCTGTGCTTGTGCTCCAATGTAATTTCCATTGAAGTCAATGGAAACTCCATGACGAGCTGAGCTCGTCATGAGCGTCGAAGGGGTTAAGCCAGCATCCTACTGGGGAAATTTCAGAGTAGCCAAATAGCTAGGATAACCCTGGTCTCTTCTGGATTTGGTAGTCTGCTGCTTAGGCCAGTAGAAGCAAATTTAGATTCCGAAGGCTTTGTGTTGATTCTAAGCTCTATTGACCAGAGATTTTAGCCTGGACATAAATTCCATCAGAAAGCCAATGACCTTGAAATACTGTTTTTTCCCTGCTTGACAAAGTGCTTTCAGCAAATTCATCCAAATTAATTGAATTAAATACTTAGGGCCAGATGTAGGTAATTCATATTTACCGACTCTTAAATACCGAATTTTACCGATTCGGTATTTAAGAGTCGGTAAATATGAAGGGGGGAGATGTAGGTATTACAGATTCTGTAAATACCGAATCGTTAAGATTCGGTATTTACCGAATCTGTAAATACCGAATCGGTATTGCCCATTGATTCCTACGGGCCTTGAAGCCCATAGGAATCAATGGGCAATACCGATTCTGTAATTACAGAATCGGTAAATACCGAATTTGGCAAGGGTGCAGGGGGTATCACTTTGACACCCTCTGGCACCCCAAAAATAGGCATGTGCGCCATGTGGCACACAGACATGCCCTAAGGGCATGTCTGTCTGTCACATGGCTAGGTGTGCATGCACACATGTGCATGCACACCTGAATTCGGTATTTTAACACCCAATTGGATTGGGTGGTAAAATACCGAATTTGTAGGGCCTTTGGGACTCAGAAGAGTCCCACCTACATCTGGAAGGTACCGAATCGGTAAAAATACCGATTTGGTATTTTACAGATTCTGTAAATTTACCGATTCGGTAAATTTACAGAATCTGTAAAATCTGGCCCCCTACATCTCAAGATGCCAAATACCGGTCGGAAACGGCCGAATTCGGCCGTTTCTGACCGGTATTTGCCACCTACATCGGGCCCTTAATTTGAACAACTGAATATATTGATAACAGAACTTTATTTAACATACAAAGGATTGTGTATCTTTAATAAAATTGTAAAGCAAAGTTATTCAATGTATCCAACTTTCTTTTCTTAATTAATGAAAAAGTGTAACATTGTGGTTAGATGTTGCAGAACAAGAAAGCACGTAAAAATGGCCATACTCGGATATTTCCTAATACTGTGATATATAATAACATTTAATTATGTCATATGCAATGTTTACTTATGCATCCATTTGGATCCAGAGCCTGCACATTGGAGTAGCCAGGCTCTGTGCCTCTTACATATGAAAGGGATTTATTCCTGGGGAATGACGTGCCTTTACATCTCTAAATAGAAGCACCCATCAAGCCACAGCATCACCTTAAATTCCCCCTCGACACCTTCCATTGCTCTTTAAGTTTCATTTCTTCCCTTCTGCAAGATACAAAGCACATTGTTTATCAAGTTTAAAATGTTTATTTTATGTTATTAAACTTTGTGTTTTGTGTTCAGGCAGGGTTCAGGATGAGATTGATCGTGTGATTGGGCGTAGTAGGAGTCCTGTAATGGAAGACCAGGCGAAGATGCCTTACACCAACGCAGTGATACACGAAGTCCAGCGTATTGGTGATGTCGCTCCCTTAGGAGTGCCACACATGACATACCGCGACACCGAGATCCAAGGCTTCTTCATACCAAAGGTTAGTCCAGACATCGCACACAAGCCAACATTATATTGACCACACAAGTCCACCAAGTGACCCAAACCCCGAAGATGATGGTGTCCATGCTACCGCAACCTTTCTATCTGAGGGATCTCTTGTGGATATCATGAGGGAAATTAATTTAGACCACACAGGAAGTGAATTGATGAAGATTTTTCCCCTGACTTCAGCGAGAAAAATATTTGGGAGATTCTAAAAATCCACAGATGTCCAGTTTCATGTGGTAGAATGCATATTCAATCCTGGCTAAAGAGTACCAGCTTAGATTCTGAAGAACATCAGAGAATTATTACGTCTTCAGACAGGGGTTTTAATTCTTTGTTGCTCCCTTGCACCAGGGTATGCTTAAATGTAGTCTCTCTACAAGTGTGTCGTTTGCACTGTTTGTTTCTTTTAGAGGCCCCCCGTTCACTCTACTCGCTTCCATGGCTGACCTCTCGGGCCCGCAGTATATCTGATGGCCCTAATATCAGGATTGCATTTGCAAGGTGTTTATGTCCACTCTCGTTATGACCTTGCCACAGTAAATGGAATAGGTAACCCGAGAGTGTAATGTTGTCCTTTACTGCCCCCACAGAGTACAGGATGCCAGCTTGATGTGGAAACGCTATTTATTATATTCTTAACAACTATACTATTCACAGACCGCCGAGCGTCTCACTGTGCCCAGCTCCGGTAGCTGCTGCCGTTTGCTGCCCTTCGCGCGCTTTGCTCGCGCCTCATGCGCATGCGCCAGTGTTCCGCTCTTGCCTCGGCGCGGCACGTCATCACGCCGTGCGACGGAGACTAGAGCGCAACACTACATATCTCCTTCTTTTCCAATAACACAAAACATATGTCCCAAGTCAATAGTCACTCATATCATAGTCTCTGAACCGAGAGGGCAGGGTGACTGTCCTCCCGGCACGGGTTCTTCTTACCGGGGTGAGCTCTTCCCTGTTACCTTCACCGGGAAGATTCCTCACGTCCTTCGGTGCGTCTTTCTCCTTTTCCCCAGCCGGGGCCGCACTCACCACTGTCCCTTCATCTGCCTGTGCTCCTTCGTTCACTTCATTGTCCTCTAAGGCAGATCTCTCCTTCTGCCTCTCATCACCTTTCTCCATCTCTTCCTCACCGTTGGTTTGCCACAGTTCCTCATTCTCTTCCTCTTTACCTGCCGGCCATTGCATGATCCTGTTGACCTTTGCCATACCGTCTTGGGACCATACTCTCCCATCGCTGAGCAAAGCTGCTCTCCCGTACACCTCTTGGACCTGCAGAGGTTTGCTGTACTTGCTTTCGCCTTTTCTTTGGAGGGTTGCCAGTTTGACCCTAACCCATTCCCCTCTTTCCAGGTTTGTGTCTTTGGTGTTGTGTCTTCTGTTGTAATGTGCGGCGTACACCTTACGGGCTTTCTCCAGGTTGTGCTGTACTACCGCCGGCGACCATTTGCTCGTCACAGTTTTTTCTCTCCATACTACATTGTCTCTCGTGAAGGGGAGTCTGCCCCTCAGGATCTGGAAGGGGCTGTAACCTAGCGCTGTTGGGGTGATCCTGTACGCCCACAGCATGCTCTGAACTTCCATTTCCCAATCTTTCCCTTGCATTATAGCCGCCTGTATGGATCCCATCAGCACAAGGTTAAACTGTTCCACTTGTCCGTTGCATGCGGGATGATACACTGCAGTGTGTTTCGACTTTATCCCGTTCCTCTCCATGTACCTGTTCCATTTATCTGAGGTGAACTGCGGTCCATTGTCACTCAATATTGTCCTCGGTATTCCTTCCCTTAAGAACAATGAGGTGAGGAATCTCAGCACCGTGTCTGTGTCCATGGTTTCTTGCACTTCTATCTCTGGCCATTTGGAGTATTTGTCTATGACCACGCACAGGTATTTGGCAATGCCTTTGTTGTCGAGTACGGGACCCAAAATGTCCACTGCTATATCTTCCCAGGGGTTCTGGGGTCGCTCAAATTCCCCCAACGCCGGCCTCAGTGGTCTCAGTATTTTATCAGCTCCTTGGCAATGGGCACATTCCCTCACTTGCTTTTCTATCTGACTGTCCATTCCCGGCCACCAGTACATTTGTTTCGCTCTCAGCTTCGTTTTCACAATGCCGAGGTGACCTTCGTGAAGTTGATTCAGTAGCAAGGGAATAAGAGTCACTGGGGGTATCACCTTTTCTCCCCGGTACATGAAAATGCCCGAGTCGCTCATCGATATCTCCTCCCGTATCTCATAGTACTTCCTCAGATCCGCTTTGAGGTGCCTTTTTTCTGGCCATCCAGAGATCAAATATTGTTTAATCTCCTCCATCTCTCTATCTTCTCCATAGGCCAGGGTCATTCTTGCCTGCTGATGGTCTTCTCCGCATCCTCCATTACCGCCACCATCTCGTCTGTATCAGGAGGGACCGCAGGTGCTTCCTCCATGGCGGAGGCTCGGCTCAAATAGTCCGCTACTTTGTTCCTTGTCCCTGGCAGGTACTCCACATCATAGGCATAGTCCAGTAGCTTGAGTGTCATCTTCGCGATGCGAGGAGTGGCAGTGTCGTGGCTGCTTGAGGTTAGCACCTTGACCAATGGTTTGTGGTCTGTTTGTAGTTTGAAGCGGGTGCCCCAGACAAATTGTCTAAACTTTCCCATGGCCCAAGTGACCGCCAGCATTTCTTTTTCAATGACGCTATATTTCTGCTCCGTGGGGGACAGAGTTCGGGATGCAAAACTGAGAGTCTCTACAGTGCCATCCGCCCTTTCCTGTGCAAGCACTGCTCCCAGTCCTCTTTCACTGGCATCTGTTGTCAATATGGTGCTGCCTGTAGGGTCATATCCGTGCAGGGGTATAGCTCCACTTATGTCATTCTTCAACTCTTCGAATTCACTTTGTGCCTCTTCATCCCATTTGAACTGCGACTTGTCTCTGATGAGCTGGCGGAGTTTGTGAGTCTTGGTGGCAAAGTGTCTGACGAATTTACTATAGTACTCCGCCATCCCGAGGAATGACCGCACTTCTTCCTTGTTGACCGGGGCTCTGGCATCGCAAATGGCTTTCACGTTTTGTCTTTTGGGGGATATACCTTGGTTCCCTATTTCATGTCCTAGATATGTGACAGATGACATGCCCAGCCTGCACTTACTCCACTCGGCTGTGAGACCTTTTTCTTGAAGCACTGTTAGTACTTTTGTCAGCTTCTCGTCATGATCTTCCTTGCTTGTTCCCATGATCAGGATGTCGTCCTGAAAGTACTGGACACCTGGTAAGTCCTTAAATAGGCGATGCATTAACTTTTGGAACACCGCAGCCGCTGAGGCCAGCCCAAAGGGCATGCGGCGGAATTGATAACACCCAAAGGGTGTGATGAATGAGGTTAGTTTCCTGCTGACGGGTGTAAGTCGATCTGATGATACGCTGATGTGAGGTCTATTGTTGAGAACCATGATACCCCCCTTGTTCTCGCCAGCATTTCCTCGATCCTCGGTAGGGGAAACTTCTCTACTATCAAGCATTTGTTGAGCTCGCGGAGGTCCACACATAACCGTACCTTGCCATTTGGTTTCCTGGCCACGACCAAGGGGGCCAACCATTCTGAGCTGTCAATCGGTTCTATTATCCCTTGTTCTTCCAATCTTTGGAGTTCCTGCTGGACAGCGTCTCTAACAGCAATGGGGATGTTCCTGACTTTGTGGGACACCGGACGGGCGTCCTCCTTGAGGAGTATTTTGTGCACGAACTTGTTCAACTTCCCTACAGAGCCTCCAAACACCTTGGGGAAGGTCTGCTTTAGTCTGTCTTGCTGTGGCCATAGGCTGTCTTCTGTCAGCAGGATCTGCTCTTTGCCACCTGGATCCAGCTACATACCCAGGTCGCCCTGGTCTCTCCAGCCTAGCCCTGAGGGTCCCCGCTCCGCCACGTACAGCTTGCAGGTCGCAGATCTGCCTCTGAATTCAAATTTCAAGGTGCGGAAACCCACCATGGGAATTGCGTTTTCGGTGTATGAAAAGGGACGAATGTCCGGTGGATCTAGCTGGGGACCCAGGACGGGCACAAAGTCTTCCTCCCATACTGATCGTTGCACAATGGAGTACGGGGACCCCGAGTCAATTGCAATGTGGACTTTCACTCCCCCTATCAACATGTCTGTGCGCGGCTTGTCCGAGCGCCTGCCCGTCACATCCAAAACCTGTTCCTCGATGCATAAGACCATGTCGTCGTTCTCCAGGTCGTCTTCATCCGGGGCTTCCGACGAGGACTGCCCTATGTACTTCACCACGGTTCTCTTCCCTTTCTTGCGGCACACTTTCTCAAAATGGCCAACGAGGCCGCAGAAAGAGCATCTGGCATGAAATTCAGGACACCGTTTGTCTTGTGCTGAATGATCTGCACTCCCGCACCTGTAGCACGCGAATTTGCTGTCCGTGGGATGTCTTCCTGGAGCTGCTTGTTTCCCTGTCCACCTAGAATCCTGCCTCCTTTCTCCGGCTGTTCCCTTGTACCTCGTGGTTGAGGACGCTTCGTCTATCTTGTTGACCATCTGTCTCTGTGCACTCTCCTTCTTTGCTGATTCCGCACAGCGCTTCGAAAGTTCCGCTTTCTTTACCATGGCAATTACGTCTTTGAGCGATGTCTCTCCTTGTGCCCACAACTTGTCTTGGACCGATTTGTTCATGGTGTGCATGACAATTTGGTCTCTGATGTATTCATTCTGTAGTTGCCCATATATGCACGTGATGGCTAGTCTCCTCAAAGCTGCCACATAATCATCTATCGACTCTCCTTGCTCCTGCTTCCTTTGTTGGAAGTTGTACCGATCGACGGATACGCATACTGCTGGGCGATAATGATTGTCTAGGTCTTCCAAGGCGTTCTTGAAGACGTCATCGGCTGAGGCTGGTCTCTCCGCTGGCACGATGTTCGCAAACACCCGTGCCCCTTCCGGGCCCAGGTTATGCAGTAGCAACCTTTTCTGCCTAGCGCTGGGGAATTCCTCGCCGTTCTCATCCTCCAAGGCTCCTACATAGTTTTTGAAGTACTCCCTCCAGTCCTCCCATTTCATCAAGGGTTCCCCCGGTCTGGGTAGGAATGGGACGGGCGCCGTTAGTGATGTCATCTGGCTGCTCATTCTGGGCGCTGTTCTTGGCCCTCCATCACTGTTCCCTGGGCTGCCTAGTGTGGTGGGACTCTCTTCTCCGTCTGAGACGTCCCCTTGGCTTTTGGGACTGCCAGGTGTGCTGGTAATGCCACTTCGTGCGTCACTGGGGAGGTGTGCTTTTTCTTCCTCCCTGTCACTGTCCCTTCTCTCTGCCAGGGTCTCAGCTATGTGCCCCTCTGCGCATTGTGCAGGCCTGGACCTGCTCTAGTCTGGTTGGGTGCCACGTGGTTGCAGGTTTCTGTGGTCTGGCGCTGCTACCACACTCTGTTGTAAATAGCGTTGTTTCTAAGGGCGTGCTCACTGTGTGGTGCCCCTTCCCGCTGTCTCTGACCTGTTTCCTTGCTTTGTCCTCTGTCCCGCTCTTCCTGTGTTGCTGTGTGGGGCTGGTGGGGTGATCCCAAACCTCGTCGCCACTGTAATGTTGTCCTTTACTGCCCCCACAGAGTACAGGATTCCAGCTTGATGTGGAAACGCTATTTATTATATTCTTAACAACTATACTATTCACAGAGCGCCGAGCGTCTCACTGTGCCCAGCTCCGGTAGCTGCTGCGGTTTGCTGCCCTTCGCGCGCTTTGCTCGCGCCTCATGCGCATGCGCCAGTGTTCCGCTCTTGCCTCGGCGCGGCACGTCATCACGCCGTGCGCCGGAGACTAGAGCGCAACACTACAGAGAGGTCTGCAGCAACTGACACATCCATGCGATGTGTATGAATGCACCTCTTCTTTTTGTAAGCAAAGTATTTTACTGTTCAGAAAACACACATTTCAGGACAGTTTTTCTTAGTTGTCGTTCCTATCTCTCATCCATTAGTAGGAATTTCTTTTTTTCTACAATATCCCTTTCTCCCCTTTTTTATCCCTACCTCCTTCTTTGTTCTTCCCTTTCTTTGGTGGCGATTCTTCGTCTCACCCTGACTTTTCCTCGGGGCTATTTTACCCGCTGCTGCTCAAGTGTGTCCACTGTTCCTAATTTGATTTTTTCTGACCTTTTTCCCAGGGATAGGCAGTCTAGGTTTCATTTAGCTCTTCCACTGAACAGTAGAGATTCCCTTTCTCTGATTTCGTGGATATATAACTTCTTGCCATTCGTACCCGCATCTCCATCATTGTGGTGTTTGTCACCGTCTTTGCCTTGCATGCAGGGTATTTCCATCTCTGGTGCTGGAGCTCCTTGAAACCCTTTCATTTCTGTTCATTTTCCCTGCTCTTCCTCTCGGAAATGTTTAATATGTGTGCATTATCATACAACGCAGAAAAAAAAGAGTTTTCCTTTCCACACAACGAGCATGGTGTCTGTCCTCCTCTCCATTCTGTGAAATTTGACTGGATATGGCCTATTATGTGTAAACGCTGCCAGGGCCGTACTGGGAACCACAACCGGCCCTGGCAAAGTGCTCCTCCCCCCTCCCCACTCGGGGGGTTGGAGGTGCCGCCGAGCTCTTTCCCAGGGCCGGTTTTCGGCCGATTTTGGTACAGGGCCGAAAACGGCCCTGTAACAAAAGCGGCCCCTTGGGGCCCAAAACCGGCCCCCACCCATGCGGCGCACCGGGGATTGCCCGGTGCCGCTATAGCCAGTCCGGCCCTGAACGTTGCAGTATACTAGATCGAATATCGTGTGCCCAATAGTTTTAATTCAAAAACAAATAACGCTTTCTCACATGTAATCGGTCTAATAATTATTTTTAAGGGGAAACGTGGATCAGTCACAGGTTCGTGTTTTGTCATTTTATTTTAACATTTTAAATTAAGAAAGGTATATGGGATATTTGCAATTCCTAGGCAGAATCATCCTACATGTTTCACTCTTGTGTGTGCAAGTTGAGTGAAGTTTAAAGCCAAGGGGCACTTTTACTATTATTTCATGCAGAGCAGCATGGGAACTTAAAAGGGAGAGAGTACAAAATCTCCATATTTACAAAAGACATGGAGCATTTCTTCTCTCTCCTTGTGCTGGTGCACTGTGTGCTGCCTAACGTCAATGCAGGCACCCTTGCATCCCTGTGTTATGGGCAGAACTGATTTTTGTGCAGGAACCTTCACCTATTATTAGGCAGAATGCAGCACACAGAGAAAGAGGGCGTAACGAAGAGGAATAAAGGTATTTGTCCATCTCTGCTGGGCAGGTGCAACATTTTGGCACAAACCCAGGTTTAGAAGTCTTTTAAATCTGGGATTGCAATAAAATACAAGTGTGGATGCATGCGAACTCCCGTGTTCCACACATGTAATGTCCACGATGCAAATTAATGAATGGTAGCTCTATGCGCTCTGGTGTGTTAATTTATATTTTACTAAACTACACAGAGTGGCTTTGTGTGGCTTACTAAATTAAAAAACTATATTTATGTTGGGGCTGCACCACAAAAGTGATGTAACGCAGATGCAAAATCATAGTACATCTGGGTCAAAGGGGGCGGGCTAAGATTGGTGCCTGAATGCGCCCCACAGTAAATGTCAGATCGACTCCTTCAATGTTCCCATGCAGGTTTTGTTTCAGGAATCCAGAAATTGTGGCATTCGCTGTGGCTGTGATAAACTTGCCTCTCAAGCCCTGATTAAAGGAGGCCCTGTCAGATGAGATAATGTAATTATTGTATATGACAAAACGCAAAAACCAAGCTCTTTGGGATTCATTAGAAGTGGTAATCATCATATTTTCATGGCACATTTTGGTGCATTCCTACTTTTCCCTGTACATACTGGGCATTTTCCCGTTGATAAATTCCAGTCGATTTATCTGGTGAAATTTAACAAAGGGTGTGGTCTTTGTCTGGTGCTTCCGGGATGCAATACATATATCACCTCTTTTAACTGCGATCGTGCAGGGATCTAAATTTAACAGGACACTTCTAATCAGGCACTCAGAGTGACCTGGGGACTGTGCTAGCAACTAGTTCAACAGAAGATAGAAAAAGAGCAGCTGTCAAGGGCAGGATCTTGCGGGAAATACACCGTCATGCAAAGTACCATTTATCTTTTCCTCTTACGGCAAGCATTTGATAAAGTGAGAAACTATGGAGTGAAAGAGAGAGAGAGACGCTGGATGTAGCCTCAGGTAAAAGATAAGGTTGAGCAGGTTTGGAGTTGACAGGGCTACCATTCTATCGTTTTCCTTTTCTATGAAAGAATGGCCATCCTGCAGCTCTGGGCATCAACCCAATCACAGAGTAGGCTTGATAAGACCAGCACAAGGTGTACCGCAATATGATAAAGTAGAATACATAAAGGGCACATTTTACCCAAGGTTTCACATCCTGACCATGAGTGTTTCTCACACAATTGGGTAAAAAGTAGTCCATTTGAGTGAGAAAACCACAAATCTAATCACATTGCTTCCTGTTAGCCATGGCGTAATGTCTTGGGAATGAGGTATGTAGGAAGCATCCTCACTGTCAAGGAGACCTTGTTTGCTTCTGGTAAACATTGTGCACACTGCTAACTGGGATGTATCTCTGTTGTGATGGGCACCCAAACAGCTACATTTTTAGGACTTATCACAGGCAGTCATAGCTCTGGGACAACTGTATGTCATCATTTATCCCAAAATTTAAATAAGAATTAGTACAGAGAGAGTTCTTTTGGACATCCCCTTCAACCACTAGCTGTCATGTGTCTTTCATAGGTTGCTTGCTGGTATGAGCAGACCATCAAGGCCTAGGTATTTAATGAATAGTTGAACTGTCCCATTAATGTCCTCATTAGGTTTTGGTGATGGGACATCAAGTAGTCCTTTGTTAGATGGCAGAAGTACCATGAAATGACGGTTGTGACTGAGACCCAACGTGTGTTCTGTGATGAATTTATTTTGCTGTCAGACAAAGACTTTCATTTGAAGATTTATGGGATTTTTGTTGGGAAAGTTCATGTTTCATGGATGACTTAGCTTATCAAAAAGATGCAGTGCTAAATACTAAGCACCCTTGTGCGCTAATTTGCTGTCATGATAATATGTTGCAGGATGTATGGCATTTTTGTTCACAGAGTAAATACTTTACTGTTGAAGATGCAACAAAAATACTAGACCTTTGTCAAATGTAACTACTATGCCATATTTGCTCTGTCAGGTAATGGCCGCACTACAGTTGGTGTTGCAACTCGTTCCGCCCGACCCAACAACAAGGCCACTTACTGGATCCAGTTTTTGCCAATTGGGGGGACTAATGATTGATAGCCTGACCGCAGTTCCGTGGACAGATCTACCTGATCTCATTTAGCACGGAGGTACCCAACTCCCCGCGGGGGCTGAGTGACGGCAGAGGAAATGGGCAAGGTTCTCGACTGCTAACTTCAATCACGCCCTTCAGTGGGGAGGGCCACCGGGAGGCAGGGACATTGAAGAGGCATGCAACACGCTAGACGTATGAATTACCAAGGCGCTAGACCTAGTTGCCCCTTGGTCAGACAGTGTCCGAACTCATGTAAACGTGTGGAATGGATCTGGAGGAGAGACTTTGTCGAGCATAAAAGGACTGAGTATAAAATGAGGCTTAAAGCCTATCACGCACTCATAAGGAGATCTCGAGCCGCTTATTACAATACTAGGATTGAGCAGGCTGAAAACTCGTCCCGAGAGCTATTTGGAATTTTTAAGGACATATCGTCATTGTCCAGAACCACGGTGCCAAACAGATGCTCAGTAGAATCTTGCAACCTGATCGCAGAGTTATTTGCAGTGAAGGTAGCAAGAATTTATACCACCTTCCTGGACCAAGCTCGTAACGGAAGGGGAGTGGGAGATGGGTGGCCCAACATGGAGGAGGCACAGTACCTCTCCAGTTTTGAACCCCCCTCCTGCGACAAGCTTAAAAACATGGCACTAAGTATAAAATCAGGGTCACCGAGGGACCCTACTAAACCCAAAACCCTCAGTGATAGCATGGACATCGTGGCTCCTTATATTGGATACCTCCTCAAACTCTCCTTTGAATCAGGGACAGTCCCAAAGGGATGGAAGGAAGCGGTTGTCATCCCCATTAAGAAAAAACTGGGATAAAGGCAAGCCAGTTGGAGAATTACCAACCAGTCTCACTCCTGACATATTTTGCTAAAATTACAGAAAAGGTGGTCAACACTCAGCTAACCACGCACATTAACAAGTACAACCTACTGCACCCCACACAATCAGGCTTTTGGGCAAACTATTCTACGGAGTCAGCACTGCTCCTATCAATTGAAACAATTCGCAGACACACGTGGATGACGGCCAGACGGTGACTCTGGTATTATTGGACCTCAGCGCCGCCTTCGACACCGTCGCCCACCCACTGCTCCTACAGCACCTCAAAATACGAGGGCTGGACAAACTAGCCTTGGAATGGATGAGATCCTTTTTGTAGGATCGTAGCTTCCAAGAATCTGAGAGCCCATACTATTCTAAAAACATTAGGCTGGCTCAAGGGGTTCCCCAGAGGTCTATACTCAGTCCCACACTTTTTAATCTATATATGGCCTCTCTAGCAGATCTGATTGCGAAATACGATATCAGTATCGTATCATATGCGGATGACACACAACTAGTGGTGTCACTATCTCAATCTCACGTAGAGGCAGCCATCAACTTCTTCACCTGCTTACAGGAACTTGTGGACTGGATGTCTAGTAATTGCCTAAAATTGAATGGCAGTAAGACGGAGGTTCTAATAGTTGACAAGGCACCTTCCATATGGCCCTCAGCGTGGTGGCCACAGACTTTGGGCCCCACCCCGTCCCCCAATGATCAGGTTAAGAACTTGGGGATGTGGCTGGATTCGAAGCTCTCTTTTGACCACCACACCAGGATTGTGGCCGGGAAATGCTTCGGAATAATGAAGGGCCTTCGGAAGACGCTTGATGTGCTCCCCGTATCCGCCAGAAAACCCCTGGCCACGCGCTGGAAACATCTCGTCTGGCCCGCCTCGTTTTGATGCTGCCCAGGAGAGCTCCATCCAGGAATGCCCTCACTGCACTACACTGGCTCCCGGTGAGGGAAAGAATTACCTTTAAAACGCTGTGTGTCAGCCACCGTACCCTACAAGGAAAGGGACCTAGCTATTTACACAGCCTATTGGTGCCTTACACCCCTTCCTGGGCATTGAGATCGCTGGGGACAGGGCAGGTGAAAATACCTGTAGTTAGAAGAGCAAGAATGGGAGGAAGATCTTTCTGTTGTCTTGCCGCTAAACACTGGAATGGCCTACCTCAGGCGCTTAGATTACCTCTGGAAAGTATCTTTCGGAAACAACTAAAAACCTGGCTCTTCCTCATATAGTTCCCCAACCCTGCAGGATCATGTCATGTTACCGAGCAAGATGAGGGGCTAGCTGCAGCGTGGGGACATACTAGACAGTATAACCAGGCGCTTTAGAAACTCATCTATTATTATTTTTTATTATTTCATTGTGCATGGTTTTTAAGTCCGCCTGTTACAATGTAAACTTCTAACCCCATTCCATAACAATCTTCTTTGAGGGTACAGCTTAACTCTGCTAACACCGCCTGTTCAGCAACAGCACCCCTATTCCTAGCTACATATTGTTGTAAACCAAGATGTGGCTTCACAATTGGCCTTTTTTCATAGTAACAGCTGAGACAGCACAAACAAGGTCACCCATCTATTACTAAACACGTCCCCTAGTACAATATCAGACCTGTCAGCTTTGTCCATATTTGTTAAGTTTCCCAGCTCATGTCATGCTAGATCATGTGTCAATTGTGGAGCCCTTGTACTTTCAAGTTTTTTTTGGTTGCTTCTTTTTCTTTTTGTTAATAATATTTCCACTAGGAAGTGGCCTGATATACTTGTGCTCTCATTGTTTGGGGGTGTATATCCCTCATACCTCTGAAGTGATCTACAAGATGCATGAAGGTATGCTTTTTTTAATTTAAATTGTTTTCACATCTGGATTTGATGTGGCCTCCCACATGTTTCGCTTGGTAATGGCTGTGTATTCATTCTTCCTTTTCAGTGGACTAAGCAATACACGCTCCATCTGTATGGGAGTGTTGGTGCCCAGGAGCGCTGGGTTTGATAAAAGTAAATGGTGCATTAACAAGGCCAGTTATTTGATATGCATTCATCTACTTCTTTATGCTGAATTTTCCAGGTTGAATTCCTTCTTATAATTGGTGTTAGGTAGACCGTTATTCATTAAAAATAGGCATAAGTAACCAAAATATTACTTCACAAGGTCTCTATTTCTTCAAGCACAATCATGCAGTTTTTAATGTTTTGAATTTTAAAATCGATGTCTCTGCCCTGAGTATGAGTGGTCTTTCAGGATTACTTCCCCTCTGGGTTGGTGTAATTGAGTGTAACATTGTCAAACAAAGTATCTACTAGAATGCTGTTTGACCATGTAATTTTTTAACAACGGTGCAGATGGCACAGTTTCTACTTGTGTTGCTGTATTCTTTTGCAAGTTTCTTTACTGGTCTTGGCAATATAAAATGAGTACATAGAGACATAGGAGGGAGATTCACAAAGGTAAATAGCCATCTGAATATTTACTGACCTGAAGATCTGTTCTTACATGTAAGTGTAACTCTCCACCCTCATACAAAATAATTTATGAGTGTAAAGTTATAACTGCTGACTTCAGACCTGATGGTGGGGTTCTCTGCCACTGAGGTGAAGATCTATGGGAAAGTATACAATTTATATTTGAATATTGTAAAATATTGTTTTTAAAATGGCTAATATGAATGTAAACAATTAAAAAGATGTATTATTAACCAGGAAGTAATAAAATAAAATGTTGCAGTATATTAACTGATCAAATTAAATGAGTATTAAGTAATACATTAATTTACCCATATTAATTTATGTTATCCATATTAACTTTTAACTTTTAATCCATGTATTAGAGAATTACCCACGATGACTTACATTTATATTGGTAAATGTGCCTAAAAGTTATTAATTGATTTAATTGAAATACTTCGTAACTGTTTTTAAGTTTTAAATTGTATTTAAATGTGTTTGAGTCAAGGTTATTCATATGTTTACACAAAAAATAACTATATATATATTGTTTTCATGCGCAGGCACAGGAGTATTTGTAGGAAATTCAACTTCTAGAACATACAAAATGGTTAAATTGATGGTTTACACATCATTTTCTTTTTTAGTGCTGGCAAAAAAGCTTTTACAATCTCAGTGTTGCTTTCAAAGCACTGTAAGTGCAAATCCCTGATAGCAAAAAGTTAAACTCACTGCCCCACACTGCACTTTATTTACTAATTTTCAGGCATCTTAAACCAACTCTGTAACGTCAATGCCCTACAAAAGAAAAGCACATTTCGAAATACACGTTGTTAATTCCCTTACGATGCTGCTTTTAATTAAACATTTTGATTGCCTTTGTATGGGAATACATTTAAAATATCAGCATATTGTCCAAAATGTTTGAATAACTAAAATATTGGCTGAACGGAATTGCATCTTATTTAGCAAAACATTCGAACTTTGCTCAGAAAGTGCGTTTTTTTATGACTGGGTGTAAATCTATTCAGCCATCTTGGAGAAATTAGCATTTAAAGAGGAGTTCACTTTGAGCAGAAAATGTTAAGCATATCTGAATGATTGGTCCCATGGTGCTGTATCACAGGAGTACCACAGGACCAAAATTCCCAAACCACTCGACCTGATGGGTTCAGGAGTTTTTTCCCTCATTGACCCTTCCTGTACTGTAGTAAAGGAGACCTGGGTACTGAAATGATCTTATGGGCTAGACGCAACTCTGAGGAAAATGTTCCAGCAACCATTACAGAACTTGAGGACTCAGTTCCAGTGTCCTGAAAAAAAAATTGAAAGAAGCCCATAAAGGGGTAGGGTGGTCACAACATGACCTCTCCAGGGATTTGCATGGATGGTGGGTGTTCTGAAAGGTCCCCCAACCATCTTTGATTAATTCGTTTTTAAATTAATTTTGGTTGCCAGCATCTGGTACTGTGTTACCACAAATATTTTTTTTTAAATGAGAAGAGTCTGGTGGTATACTAGACCCTGAAGCCCACAGTCATTTTGCAGCTGTATGACATCCTAAGTGGGTAGTTGGCCACAGACAGTGGGTTGAGTGCAAGGCTAGCCCACTCACAGAGAGATGGGTGCAGGGCGTGGCTGGAGGGCAATGTGCAGTGGGGGTAGGCAACCTGGAAGGGGGGGTTGGACACCACACACGTGGGGTTCTGTTTCTGAGGAGAAGTATAGGAATGTTTATGCTAGGACCTTTGCTGTTTACCTTTAATGCTGGATCTGTCCATCACAAAAACATTTTGTGCCTTTCCTATCCGAGGCGATAGGCCCGTCCACACTCCTGTTATTGTCAGAAGGATGGGTGTTAGGAATGTTGTCTTTTTATACCTTCTGTAACTCTATGTGATAGAAATTGAGGAAATTCATTTTTTTAGCCAAACATTAAAGTTTACAGGGTATTCGGTGTAAGAAAGGGTAGTTAGATCTATCCAGACCATGCTATTCTACACTCCTCTGGGACTCTAGTTTTCAGAAAGGTCTTGGATTGGAATGTTTCCCTTAATGAACAACGAACACTCGCACAAATATGGCAGCTATCCTCATATCAAAAAGCAAGCTTTTCCAAAGAAAATGTAATGTCCTTTCTATGGTCAGGTTTCCGGTCTTTCGTGTCCGGGACGATAGCCCATCCACAGCATTCCCATACTCTTTGGGAGTAGAAGGTGAATGTTAAAGGATTTATTACCATTCCCAACATTCCAGCGTGTTTAATCACAGAAATGTTAGAACATTCATTTTTTGACTAAAGCTTTACATTTCCAGTACATTCTAGGTATGAAAGTGGCAAATTCATTCCAAGTCAAATCACCATATGCACCTCTTGGTATCTAGTTTAAGAAATATGTAGCAATAGTAGTCTACCCGTATGTGCCTGCTGCCTATGGCTCAAATTTTGCATTTATCCATATACCTAAAAATGATATCTTCCAAACAAATTTGAGGCCCTGTATTTTTGGCTTCTAATTGTAAGTGAAGTCCACAAAAACAACGTTTTTCTTTTAAACACATTCCTGGTTACATTAAAAAAAATGCATGGTTTCCTTAAGACAAAACTTTAATTTGCAAAATTTCTCCTTATTAAGTGTGCACTGTACACAGTGGAAAACCACTGCAAGCCTTAGCCCAATTATTACTTTTTAGATTAACTGCAATCACTACATAGCATTGTGACCATAAGAATCTGGCAGATATAATATTTTTTTCAACATTTACTTTCATTGAGAAAACTTTGAGCAAACTATACAAGTGACCTTTTATTGAATTCAGAAAGTTGTCAATTTATAGTTTTTGAGTTCACATATGGGTTGCCCCATTTCCTCTACCAAAGTGCATAGGACATTTTGACCACCATTAAGAAAGTTAAAGACAATGACAAAATATATTTTATTTCTTTCTCTGCCTTTTATCTGAAAGCTGGGAAGAGGGTGATTACAGCTCAGCCTCACTTTTGAGGATATAATTTGTAGACACAATTTTTCCCCCCAAATTGGTTTGTAATTTGTTTTACTGTTTTCGCTAGCCTCTCCAGTCAAAATCGCAAATCCTGTGTACCTATGCAGTCCCCAACTTTGGGAGGAAAAGGGTTGAAAATTGGCCTGTATATCATTAGTGGGAAAAAAGTAAGGAAGAATTATGTACAAACTGCTGAAAATGCCAGGACAGAAAACACTAGCAGTGAAAAGGTTATGCACTAAACTGGTGAAAGACCACTCACCCTGGTGTGTCTTAATTGTCTTTCCTCTTTAAAAGTCGTAGAGTTTTTGCAAATTCGTCCATATTATTAGAAAGAGGGTGTTGTGTCGCACCAATGATGTAATGGGTGCGCCCCGCAGGGCGTGCTGACCTCGGACCAGAGGGAGGGGCGCCCAGTGTGTATCCCTACGGGATAGCGGCCAGATAGTATGACCCAGGTCATGTGACCTTAGTTTAATAAATTCGTTGTCGCGGCCGTGACGTCACTTGGCGTGCAAACGTGGAGCCACCGGCAGCATAAGCCCGGCTCCGTGTGATCTTTTAAGGGCCCCCCGGTTCACACAACATTGCACCCACAGTGGGAGGGGCATCGCCCCTCTGACACAACACTGGCGACGAGGGTGGGCGTGCCCCAGCTGTGTATTTGCGTGGTGGCCGAAAGAGGAGGCTCCATGACTGTGGTGCACCCCTGCCTGCATTATCTGACCTCCCACGGTGAGCTTTCTATGCTTAGACGGCCCCTGACGGCTGCATGCCACGCCACAGCCACGCGTACTGACTCCACCAACGCGCATGTGTGTTGTTGCTTACTGGCCTCCAGCGCGCCTATGGTACCACAGAAGCCTGCACAGCCATCTGCATGTGCCTCTGCATTGCCCTGAGGAAGTGCATGGCAATTCCTGCTCGATCCACGCGACTGCGGAAGTCCCTGCCGAGTAGGGAGACAATGGTGTGACCACAAGGGGGTGCCGTGGTGCACAACAAACCAGGCGCCTGCCATGTCCACTATTCCTCCCATAGAACACTTCGTGGTGGAAGGGCCTCCATCGGCTCAAGCACCCAAGTGGAAAGAATGGGTGGAGCGACTCCTAATATTATTTGAGGCCACAAAGGTCCACAAGGATCAGAAGAGGGCCCTGCTACTCCATCTTGGGGGGAAAGCCAAGCCCAAGACCCACCACAGGCTCATTAATGCCCTCACTGGACACTTCAAGCCTATGGCCAATCAGGACTACGAGCAGTTCATCTTTCTCCGGGCTCGACAACTGCCCTGTGGAGTCGCTCAACACATTCCAAGCCAGACTCAAAAACCTAGCATCTACGTGTGGATTTCGGGATGAGATGGAGGCGATAAGAGGGCAAATAATCAAGGGCTGTGCATCAGCAAAACTCAGAGAAAGAATTCTAGAGGAGTCAGGGAAATCATTAACGGACATCTTGACACTGGGGCGCACGAAGGAATTATCTAAAGCCAGAGCAGCTCACATGGAGGCTGCGCTGCAGTCGCCCGTCAAGGTGGAACCAGTGAATGTGGGAACGACAAACTGACACCCCAACCTAACAAGAAAGAACCGTCGAGTGCTCTACCGTGGAACCAGTGAAACTGTGGCTATTGTGGAGGAGCACCTCACAAGGCAGCTGAATGCCCAGTGAAAGGCAAGTGATGTGCTGGATGCGGCAAGTTCAATCACTTTGAAAAAGTATGCAGCTCGAAGAGGTTTAGGAAACCCAGACCGAAAGTCAACCTAGTCCCCGAAGGAAGTGGGGCAACAAGTGACATGGATGATGACGAGGAGGAGGAACGGATGGAACACAAAGTGCACATGATCAGAGCGGCAACTAGGAAACTCAGGCGGCTACCCCAATGTCACATCCAAGTGGGCCAATGTGACGTCACAGTCGTTGTGGACACCGGAGCCACAATAAACATCATGTCGGCAGCTTTATACGAAACCATACTGCCAGCGCCCCCACCGCAGTCCATGATGATCACCGTCTTTGCCTATGGCCAGGACAAGCCTCTGAAGATAGAAGGCAAATTCAAGGCAAAGGTGACCCATGGAACCAGATCCATCACCACCATGGTGTATGTAACCGAGGACGGACAGGGTATGCTATTAGGATGCCGAACAGCGGAGGACCTAGGAATAGTGACTTTTGTGTTTGGGATCCATCAGGAATCCGTTCAGCACATCCTGGCAGAGTTTGCACCAGTATTGGAAGGGATTGGAAAATTCAAAGGAAAAGAAATACACCTTCACATAGACCCCCAAAGTGCAACCCGTGGTCCTGCGTCATCGACGAGTGGCGTTTCACCTGCGCCCGCTGGATGAAGAAGAGCTGATCAAGCTAGAGCAAGCTGGCATAATTGAAAAGGTGACAGGACCCATGCCATGGGTGTCCCCGATTATCTTCACCCGTAAGCCCAAGCAACCCGGAGCTGTGAGAATATGCGTAGACATGATGCTACCCGATGCCGCCATCCAAAGGGAGCGCCACATCACCCCCACTATTGATGACTTGATCGGAGAAATGGCCGGGGCCTGCTGTTTTTCAAAGCTCGATTTAAGATCCGGATACCATCAGCTAGTCCTGGATCAGGCCTCAAGGAACTTAACGACATTCTCCACTCATGTCGGCCTCAGAAGGAACACACGCCTGAGCTTTGGGGTATCCAGCGCAGCTGAAATCTTTCAAAACGTAATTCACAAGCTGATTATGGACATCTCCGGGGTCATTAACGTAAGTGACAATATCATGATCCATGCGAAAACCATTGCAGAGCCCAATTCCCGCCTCACTCAAGTATTACAGAGGATCTGAGACGCTGGACTCACATTGCATCAGGAAAAGTGTGAATATCTCAAGACGATACTCCTAATTCTTTGGCGATACATTCTCAGTGGAAGGAGTGAAGTCAGACCCGGACAAAGTCTGCGATATCAAGAACGCACCAGCCCTTGCCAACATAGCAGAAGACAGCAGTTTTCTCGGCATGGTAAATTATTGTGGGCAGTACATTTGAGACTTCACAACCCTTACTCAACGGCTGAGAAAGCTAACAAAGGAGTCACTCCCAGCGACGTGGAATGAGGAGCACTCCAAGGCCTTCCAGGATATCAAAGAGGTCCTGTCGGCTGCCACCACCCTGGCCTTCTTTGACCCACAGAAGATGACGCTGGTCTCAGTGGACTCTGGCCAGAAAGGGTTGGGAGCAGTGTTGATGCAACGCCATCATGCTGAGGAGGACTGGGCCCCAGTAGCTTTTGCAAGCTGATCTCTTACCGATACTGAGCAGCGGGGCTCTCAGATAGGAAAAGAGGCGATCGCCATCCACTGGGGGTGTCGCCACTTCCATCTCTACGTATACAGCAAGCCCTTCGTGGTGGCCACAGACCACAAACCCCTCTTGTACCTATTCTCAGGTGTCTCGCCGAAGCCCCCTCCCAGAATAGAGAAATGGATGTTGCAGGTGCAGAACTACAACTGTCGAGTGAAATACCAGCCAGGATCCCGCAATCCAGCTGACTATCTATCCAAGAGCAGCCACGGCCCAAGAGGAGGAAGATGCCGCTGACAGCGAGGAGTACATCCGCTGCATCACAGCAAGGTCCTGCCTTCTCCCACTTTCCATGGACACACTGCGAGAAGAAACGGCTAAAGATGAATGCCTGCAGAGAGCCAAACAAGCATTGAAGCATGGGAACTGGCACCGAGCCAGAGAAGAGTGGAAAGTACTCACCGCAGATGCCCGACGTATCCTTTAAAGCCTCAATCACATCTGAGAGGAACTCACGGAGGATGCTACAGGGTGCCTAATGCGGGGACATCGATTGGTTATCCAGTTAGCTTTGACAGCCCAAGTTGTCCAACTCACACACATCGTGCACCAAGGAATGGCTAAAGCGGAATCAAGACTGTGGACGAAAGTATGGTTCCCGTGATGGACGAGCTCATGGAGGCAAGAGACCACGAGTGCCAGTGGTGCCAGGTGACCGGAGAAGCTCCTCGGCCTGCTCCCATGATCACGGAACCACGGCCTCCCGCCCCTGGGTGAGTGTCAGCCTCGACTTCGGGAGCCTCCCAGATGGTAGACACACGTTTGCGGCCATTGATTATCATTCCAAATACCCGGAGGTGGAAATCGTCAACACACTGAGGCCACGGAGGTCATTCCAAAGCTAGAGAAGGTGATGGCGACTCATGGCATCATTCAGGAACTGAAAACCGACAATGGTCCTCCATTCCAGGGGCAGGAAATGGCCACCTACCTGACCTCGCTTGGCATCAAGCACAGGAGAATCACCCCTCGTTTGCGTACGGCCCACGGGGAAGTGGAAAGGTTTATGCGGACTCTGAACAAAGTAATATACATAGCCCATGAACGCCAACAGCCAGTGGAGCTAGCTATCTTCATGTTCTTGCGAAGTTACCGGCAGACCCCTCACACCACCACAGGACTCGCCCCGTGCCACCTGTCAATGGGTCGGGTAGTCACCGACTCCATCCCCCATCACCCGCAGTGGTGCCTGGCACCTTCAAACATTGAACAGATAGATTCACATAGGAGAAGGGTGCATGCTCAAGTCAGTCAACACCGGAGGGCCCGGCAGGAACACCTGGAATGGGGTGACCTAGTCCTACTGAAGAATCGGATGACAAGCAGCAAGTTCATTCTCCCTTATGAATGAAATCCCTGGATCATAGTCCATGTTAAAGGCACCCGGGTCATCGCCAGGAGAGATGGCTAAACAGTAACCAGGAACATTTTTCAAGAGGTTTCATCCTTCAGGGGCATCGTCGTCGTCTGATGTCCTGGAGAGCTCGAGCCTGCCCCAGGGAGGCGTATGGCCAGAAGCGGACTGACAAGAAGAAGCTACCAAATCTGACCGACAGAGCCTAGTCCACGATGCGGAACTGGATCCTGACAACGCCGCCCCGGCTGTGGTGGATGCTAAGATGCCTGGGGGTCCCTCGGAGGTCCGAGGTACCTCTCCGAGTGGTGATGCGGAGGAAGGACAGAGTGGGCATGGAAGTTCCCAGTACCGACTCCGACAGAACCCTGAACCGGCTCGCAAGCTGAGGTACTATTCCACGTAAGACTGTTCCAATTTCTTTGGGGACCTTTGAGTTGTTAACCTGCCATGTAGTGCACCTGTGAAGTGTTATTTTGAGACTTTTTGTATTTGGGGAGGAATGTTGTGTCGCACCCATGATGTAATGGGTGCATCCCGCAGGGCGTGCCGACCTGTGTGTATCCCTATGGGATAGCGGCCAGATAGTATGGCCCAGGTCATGTGACCTTAGTTTAATAAATTGGCTGCCGTGGACGTGCAAATGCGGGAGCCATAGGCAGCATAACCCCGGCACTGTGTGATCTTCTAAGGCCCCCCGGTTCACACACCATCGTGCCCACAGCAGGAGGGGCTCAGCATCGCCCCTCCGACACAACAGAGGGCACCCCCATCCCAATGTCAACAAGCTCTGGGAAAAGCCAAGATTTCTGGATTTAATACAGTAATACATTTGAACACAGGCATGCACATATGTGCAACTGTCCCATCCACTTGCTTTGACCGGGCTTATTTTATATCAGAAAGAGGTAACACATGGAATGTACATTGTTAGTCTGCTGCAGCCTACACGATAGTAAAAGCAAAACCCTGTCACTAAACCAAAACTTGTTGTAAAAATTTAAATACATTCCTTCAAAGATTTGATGTTAGCAGATGTACCTTAACTAATTAATAGCGCTTCCTTTCAGAGCAAGTGTGCCTCATTGCATGACCACCCTTCACAACAAGAAAGAAATGCAAAACGCAATGACTTCCATATTAAAAGCAACGTTATAAAGAGCAGGGTCTGATTTCGAAAATGTAACGGAAACATGTTACGGGCGACACAAACTGTAATGTGCAGCTGGTGCTAACTTCAGTTAGTCAACAAGCATCTTTATCACTGAAAGTAAGTTTCATTTGCCATTGCTGACACTTGGGTGGATATTTACAACAAAATGTCGGGATGCTGTGTTACGCCAAAATAGCTATATACACGCTCTGACATTTTTAAAACGCAGGGATGTGCAGTATTTACATAAATACTGCACACCCCTGTGTTCCTCCTAGCGCTGGCGCTAATAAAGCTGCCAAGCGCCACCCATGGCACCCTTGTGCCATGTTGCAAGGGTGCCTGCACTGCAGCAGTGATTGTTTATGTGCAGAAGGGACACCTTCCTGCACATGAACAATCAAGGAGAAATTAATAATCTCCCCTCGTATCGCCAGTCTAAGACCAGTTGTGCCCTGCTCTTAGTTTTTTATGCTGCCCCAGCCTTGTTAATATGGGGCGGCGTCAAAAAGCAATAGGTGTTGCGGCGGACTGCCCACTGCAAAACCCATTGCATGCACCTTTCATATTAAGTGAAGCATGAAAAGGGGCCTTTTTTACAATGCGGCGTTAGGCCACGTTAAGTGGCTTAACGCTGTTTTGTAAATAAGGAGAAGGGGATATTGCCATGAGGACATCACTGCCAGCCTTGGAAAACGTGGAGTCCTTTTTCCCTGGGTGAATCGAGATTACCTAAAATGCAGCTGCCATTTTCTCCAACCCCTTGGATTGATAGGCCACTCCACCAAACTCTAACTCTAAGATATGCTTCTATGTGATAAAGCTGAGTGGAGGACTTTCTGAAGTTGACTAGAGTCTTACGGGTGACATCAGATTATATTGCACTATCCCAATGATTACAATTATTGTAGGACATTAGAAAAGGTTTTTCCCAGTCTGTGTACCTTCTCTGTCCTGGGAGTTTAACATTGTCCTTTATAAACAGAATAACGGTGGAAGATTCCCAACAGAACAGCACCTAGTCAAATATTCTCTCAAAATTAATTTGGACCCACAATGTAGTACATGGGACAATATGTGTGCACACTTCAAAAAACACCCACCGTTACAATGTTGGTTCAAAACATGAACCATGAAATACTTTAAACAAGGTCAAGGTGCACCACTGCAATATTTACAAAAACTGTTCACTTTGATAAGGTCAACAGAAAAAATCACATCAGTTGTTACTTGTGTTCTTTAAGAGTTCTTTTATTCAATTCAGTTGTGCATGAAAGGCACACACAGGTGCTACAGCCGACGCGTTTCGTCCTCTTGGGACTTCTTCAGGGCTGTTTACAAAAAATGACAATATACAAAAACATACAGTTAAAATTAACATTAAAACAGAAGCAGTTAAGCTCATACAGAAAAAAGCCAGGCTTCATGAACAATACATTGCAATATTAAAAACTAGTACAAAGCTTATGTACAAGCTGTCAACAATAATTGCAAATAGATGACTCGGTTGAGTTACAGAAAGCATTTTACAATTATTTTCAACCAGGATCAACATATTCTTGGTTATTGCACGATGTTCTCTATATCGGTCTGTCCCTCTTTGGATTGTCATCCTCACCTCTAGGAATTATAGCACATCCTGTATCTATGAGAGAGTAGGGGCCCCAGTATCAAAAAAATTTATATCAAAAGAAGGGGAGTAGTCAGTAGCTGTTGAGCGGGGATATTTAGCACTAAAGAATAAAACCTACCAAAACGAATAATAAGATGATGTTCTGAGATCTTCTCCCTTGGTTATTAGGTACGTGGGTATGTCCGTGACGTTCTATTATGCTGAAGGGGGCATCTAGAAATGATTGATGGAAGAATAGGTGAATAAAAAACCCATAGGTAAGAGGTCTAGTGACAGCCAACATCTAAGAGGAACACTTTAAGAAAATTTGGAAGCTACCAATAGCTTTGATTGGTTGCGAGTAAAAACAATGACCTACCATATTTTGACAAAGAGTTCTCAATGGAGCAGTCTGGTCTGTTAGAGCCGTTCTTGTTAATAGGCGGTGTGTATCTATTTGTAGTCACGTTCAGCCAATACGCTCAAAAATTGAGAGGAATTTCAATATTATGCTTGTCAATCACCTATAACAATATAAAAGTTTTTCTCTTAGAGACTTTTCTACATGTCAGCTCTAGAGGAGTAATAGGTGTTTGGTTTTATGCGGAAAAAGGCTAGTCATTTAAGACTGAAAAAACGGACATTAATGCTACCATGATACTTTTATCAAACTGGTCATGATCAACCCCTAAGAATAGATTAGCCAGTTGTTTGTGCATAAGCAATGACCTGAAGTGCATCACTTACATCAATATTTGGATGAAAGTCCATGTAGTGCTGGAACCAGAGTAGTGAACAGGGGATGAAGTTCTGTCTATCTATGTAAAACAAGAAGAAAAGAGAGAAGAGGGGAGGGGAAAACAGGGATGAGCATTTATTATGAACTAGGCGTGCGAAAAAAGTGGCATGGGAAAGCCTTCACCTGGCCACTCCTATCTGTTAAGCAATTATATGGCAGGACATTCTACAACAACCGTCCACTGTTGATTCTGGTGCCATTGTAAGGCAAGGCATTCTGTGGTAATTACCCACCAAAGGTATACATCTATGCTCAGTAGTTTAACTTACCTACTGTGACTTGCTTGTTATGAGGGAAATATAGGTTAAACCTCCTGCTTGGACACTCTAGGGAGATTAAAGAAAGAAACAGGAAAAAAAAAGAAAAAGAAGCAAGGGGGTTTTAATCCAAAGGAATGACCCATAACAAAAAGATTCTTTTTTTGAAAAGTCTAGTCTCTCTTGGGAAAAATAAAATAAAAAATCCCTTTTGTTATGTCTACTCAGTATAAATAACAAACAAAAATATCAGGTTTAAATCTAAAATCTCTATTCAATTAAAGTTAAAGAACTAACATTATTATTTGCTCAAGCCTCACTATATAAAGAATTACAGGTTTCAATAGACCCCTGCTTTCTCAATATGAGTATCCCTCTTACCCTAATAAAGTGAGCTGAGGCATCCCCTGGTTCCTAAATCAGCATGCAATACGACGTCCTCCTCCGTCAGGTAATGGCAGAATACTGAAGCAAGCCAGCCCAGTTTATATACTGACCTAAATGGGCCAAATTGATCACACCTGGTATCAAAAAGAGAATAAATTCGGCAATTACTATGGCGGCCATGTTATGTCAGTGCCCGATTTCTAGGTTGCACTGTTAGATGAGGCTTCGCGCCGCCATCTTGTGTAAGTACGGGGTCCCGATTTGATCTAGGAGAACTCTGTGATGTCATTTCGAGAATCACATGAATATTACTCCCATAAATGAATAAAAGGCCTGCCACTCAGTAGGTTGTAGCGCTTACCTTGTAAAAACCACTAAGGAAAAACGGCGATTACCATGGGGGCCATATTGAGTAAGTGCCCGGTTTTTGTATAGTAATGAGATGCGAAGCCTGATAGCCGCCATCTTGTGTAAACGCGGACTCTCATTTGTGGCCAAAAGCATACTTGAAAAATTGTAGGCTTTTTTGTTTAGCAAAAAGCGTGTGAAAGAAATACATTGACCGGTTTCTGCCATTTAAGGCAGTCTGCTTAATTCAGGCACTCTGTTCATCACCACCCCCTTTTCTGAATCATTTTGTCCACCATAAGCGTGGAAGGGTATACTCAGATGTGAGTCCCTTGCTCATTGCACCATCAGGATTCAAGCAAGCCGGGCAGACGACGCCTGAAATGGCAGAAACCGGTCAATGTATTTCTTTCACACGCTTTTTGCTTAACAGATAGGAGTGGCCAGGTGAAGGCTTTCCCATGCCACTTTTTTCGCACGCCTAGTTCATAATAAATGCTCATCCCTGTTTTCCCCTCCCCTCTTCTCTCTTTTCTTCTTGTTTTACATAGATAGACAGAACTTCATCCCCTGTTCACTACTCTGGTTCCAGCACTACATGGACTTTCATCCAAATATTGATGTAAGTGATGCACTTCAGGTCATTGCTTATGCACAAACAACTGGCTAATCTATTCTTAGGGGTTGATCATGACCAGTTTGATAAAAGTATCATGGTAGCATTAATGTCCGTTTTTTCAGTCTTAAATGACTAGCCTTTTTCCGCATAAAACCAAACACCTATTACTCCTCTAGAGCTGACATGTAGAAAAGTCTCTAAGAGAAAAACTTTTATATTGTTATAGGTGATTGACAAGCATAATATTGAAATTCCTCTCAATTTTTGAGCGTATTGGCTGAACGTGACTACAAATAGATACACACCGCCTATTAACAAGAACGGCTCTAACAGACCAGACTGCTCCATTGAGAACTCTTTGTCAAAATATGGTAGGTCATTGTTTTTACTCGCAACCAATCAAAGCTATTGGTAGCTTCCAAATTTTCTTAAAGTGTTCCTCTTAGATGTTGGCTGTCACTAGACCTCTTACCTATGGGTTTTTTATTCACCTATTCTTCCATCAATCATTTCTAGATGCCCCCTTCAGCATAATAGAACGTCACGGACATACCCACGTACCTAATAACCACGGGAGAAGATCTCAGAACATCATCTTATTATTCGTTTTGGTAGGTTTTATTCTTTAGTGCTAAATATCCCCGCTCAACAGCTACTGACTACTCCCCTTCTTTTGATATAAATTTTTTTGATACTGGGGCCCCTACTCTCTCATAGATACAGGATGTGCTATAATTCCTAGAGGTGAGGATGACAATCCAAAGAGGGACAGACCGATATAGAGAACATCGTGCAATAACCAAGAATATGTTGATCCTGGTTGAAAATAATTGTAAAATGCTTTCTGTAACTCAACCGAGTCATCTATTTGCAATTATTGTTGACAGCTTGTACATAAGCTTTGTACTAGTTTTTAATATTGCAATGTATTGTTCATGAAGCCTGGCTTTTTTCTGTATGAGCTTAACTGCTTCTGTTTTAATGTTAATTTTAACTGTATGTTTTTGTATATTGTCATTTTTTGTAAACAGCCCTGAAGAAGTCCCAAGAGGACGAAACGCGTCGGCTGTAGCACCTGTGTGTGCCTTTCATGCACAACTGAATTGAATAAAAGAACTCTTAAAGAACACAAGTAACAACTGATGTGATTTTTTCTGTTGACCTTATCAAAGTGAACAGTTTTTGTAAATATTGCAGTGGTGCACCTTGACCTTGTTTAAAAAATTGTCCTTTATAAATTGATAGGCCCTCATTTAAATACATGCACAAGGCAGATCTGCAACATGCTTGATGAAAAGGAGCTTTTGTTGTGGTGATCACATCAATCCAGAAGAGCACATAAGATTCAGGCTCACAGTTAAGAGGAATCTTTACTTTCTATCCCTTACAATCTATCAGATCTAAAGGGAGTTGACATTTTGGCTGAAAAAGTGAGATAGCAAGGGACAGTAGTCCAACCACCATAGTACGGATTAACTGTTTCAGCACTGAATTTGCATTGAGGTTTGGGAAGGATATATGTAGAGATGTGATATGTTGCTTAGTCCCAAGTCCTGCTTCTGTGCATTATGTTTTTCTAAATCTAAGATTGGCTATGCTTAGTGCACAGTATTTTTTAATAAAGTCTTGGCTGCTCAGGTAAATGTTGGAGACAGGTGCCACTTGGCGGAGTAAGTTTGATGACCTCTAGACAATTTCTACCCGCTCACTTAACACCTGCTTAAGGAGAACAAAGAACCCCCTAACTTCCTAGCTGTTATCTGTGAACTGACAAATGATTCTGAGGATGCTGCCTTCTCTCTGTTTTCTACTCCAGGATGACCTGTCTAGGGACGTCTATAAGCAGGATATGGAAAGTAATTGTAACTTGCTTCTGTAAGAATAAGCATTGGAAGAAACCTTGAGTTTCATTCCATAACTGAAATGTAACTATTCTATTCACCATTTAAGCATGTGTTTGTCAAGGTTCTATTCCAAACTCCAAGGATTGGTTCGATGCTCAAGTGGGTCCACCTCTTAATCGCTCCACCCTCTGAAGCTACAATACCAAGGACGGTTGAGGTAATTTGGCGAGGGAAGGAAAGGATGGGGACAGTGGGGAGGGAGACCTATAAAGCAAAAGGCATCATAAGAATAAACAAACAAATCTTTCTTACACTATAACTATCACCTTATTAATGTTTTATAAGTCTCTAAATACCCGTAATAGAAAATAAAGGCTGGTCTGAGCTTCACTAGAAAAGAAGAGTGCCTTCCTTCTTCTGGAAGCTCCTCTTCAATTATTATGCCTTCTGAAATAGGAAACACAATTAGTGATGTGTTGGAAGGGTGTTTCTTAGCTATTCACACATGTGCATGCATTCCCGCTAACCACAGTACCATAGGAATTTAGGGGGGGATGACTCAATTCATACACCAAATATGCCTGCTAAGAAAAAGGAAAAGATTATTCGGCAGGCATCAACGAATTTCCAGTTTTAAGGCATTAGTGCACTCATGCCCTTTCCCTTAGACCCTTAGAATCATAGCAGGTGACTGATATTAACTTTCACATCAGTGTGAAATCGTACAACAAACTGAAAATCCAATGCAATAGCTCATCTAGCAAGGAAATGTCATTCGCATTTATATGAAGCTTAATCCGATTTACAGCATGTAAGTATTCTCTGCCGTGTCGAAAATTATCTCCTTGTAACCTTGGTTCCTTGGCAAATTAAGAAACTGTTCCTGCTACAATCTAGGTAGCTTTGGGCAAGCCCCCACCACTTGCATCACCAACTTTCTTTATACAAGGCACTTATGGCTCTATCAAGGCTCTGGGTCAAACAGAGCGAAGATTTAAGCATCCAAGCATGAGGAATCGAAATGGTGATTGAGTCACCCTTACAGCTCTTTCACAGTCTCTCAGAATGGATCCCTCGGCACTGGACAGGCCTGTCTCAGCACAGAATACGCAGCATGTGACCGACACCACAACTGCCTTTTTATCATCCAGGTTACAGTGTTGTCACTCGTGGGTCAGCAAGGGTTGACCAGGGGCTGCTGGGTGTTCTGGCTTTTTCGTCTCGGCGACGTCGAGTGCGTCGACATGGCTTTCACTGTGAGAGCTCCGTTCCTGCACATATCGGTAAGCTTTGCTGGCAGCATGTACCCCTATGTAGTAGTCGGATTAATTTTTGGTGTAAACGTGTTATAAAAACTTTGCACAATCCTAGATATAAACAGATGCTGGGAAGACAGGTGCCTTACACATTGCTGTGGTCAACTCTCACTCTTTTTCTGTTTCTTCCACTTCCACACACCCCTCACCCATGGCTCATAAATACCTGTCCTCATTGTGTCAGACATTTGACTTGCATTTTCTCTGGCCTCACTGACTTTTGAGTGGTGCCCCGGCAAGTATTTCACTCTTCCCAGATCCACACATCTTTCACAGGTGACCTCAACATGTGGCTAACACTGCAACAGACCTACTAGCCTTTGAAAGGTCTGCCTCACACCCAACTGACCATGCTTCAGCCCTACAACCTGTAAATGTTGCACTTGACATGTGGCCAACTCTATGTCTAGCCTACCAATTTGTCAGAAAGGCAACTAAAGTGCGAGTGAATCTTGCCCAGTCCTATCTGCCTCCCCAAGGCTCACCCAACTGATCCTCTTCTGGCCTTAGTAGCATTTCATATGTGTGTCTGACATGTGAAGACTCTGCCTCAGTCCTACAAGGTTTTCCGATGCAAGTGTGACATGGTGGCCTCGAAAACCGCCTATTGAAATCTATGTGCTTTCAAAAAGAGGGAGTTTTATAGGTCAAATTGGTAATTAATGCAAACAGCCATTGTGGACAAAAATAGTAGGATGTTTTGGAGGCTGGTGAATTTGGTAACCCTCTCATCACCAGCTTTCCTTGAAGCACAGAACAGTGAGGAAGATTGGCATACTTTTATTCACTCACTTTATAGTGGTGGAGAGCTTGAGAACTGGGTAGCAATCGCATCCTAATACGCATACATCAGTAATTCTCTCTGAAATAATCAGCACTTTAAAGGCCTGCAGGGCAGGTTGGCTCTATGGTTTGCCATCTGTGATTTTTAGGAAAGAGCCTAAGAAGTGGGGTCTAATTTTGAGTGTGTTCTTCAAATAGGTAACATATTCAGGTTGTCTCTCAGATTCTTGGTAAGGAGCCATAGTGAAACCCAAATTGGACCAGTCTGTTCATTATCACTTGGTTAGCATGCTCGATATTACTCTAAATTGCTTGCTCAAACTATGTTGAAGCATTTAGCTGCTTGGACTTTTGACTCTGGACTGATCCCAGTTGAGCAAGGGGGTTAAGACCAAAGTATTCTATAATAGACCACTGTTTCACCTTGTGAAAGAGTCTCAAAGAGGTCAATGGAGCTGGCAGATAGCCTGTGCTGCTGCTTTGTTGACTTCCGAGTGGCTTTGGACAGAGTGGACAGAAGTATGCTCTGGCGCAAACTCCATCAGTGGAATATCTATGGGACTCTGTTAGGTCTGGTGACAAGGCTCCGCAGTAGTTCAAGTTGATCTAGATGGGTTCGGTAGTTTGTCAGGGATAATCCCAGTCAGGGGCGGCCTTAGGCATGTGCAAGCTGTGCACCTGCACAGGGCCACCAAACCCCAGGGGCCTCCACACCAATATATATCCTTAATATAATAATCCTCTGAGGATGGATACATATTTGCGTGGCGGCCCCTGGTAGGGATTTGGCGGCCTCCGGCTCTGTTCCACTACCAAACACCTTGACCCCCCCCCTCTTCACTGGCCTCCGCGCTCTGGGGCCCCCTACCTATGCTCCCTGCCCAGGGACGCCATGAGCCTAGAGCCGCCCCTGTCCCAGTACAGAATAGTTTGTGCCAGGGATGTTTATTAACCCCTTTGCCATTCGGTCTGTTCATTGTAGACCTTCTCCAGATATTAACTGTTACTCATAGTTTTTCACCGAAGATTAGGGCTAGGCATATCAGCTGCCTCTTGTATGCGGATAATCTCGTACTGAGAAATCTTATGCCTATTGGGCTCCAAAGAAAACGTAATGCTCTGAACTCCTACTGTCTTGAAAATAAATAACTATTAATGTTGATAAAACAAATACATTATTATTTGCATAAAAGAAAAAGGACCTTTACCTGGCTCCTAGGGAAGTACTGCTGTTGTTCAGAAACACAGGACAATAAGAAATTCCCCCTTGTCCTAGAGTTTGGTCTTTCGCATATCACTGTTTGCCTCAGTCTTTCTTTTGAGCATTAAGTACTTTTGAGAGTGGTGCCTCAAGCATATCATACCTCGTGTATTTTAAAATCCAACATCTATATTTCAACATTCTGCAATGGGCTGAGAGTCCATGGTGTTTGTTTTGAAAAAAAATACATGAAGGATTGTCAAAGAATGTAGCCCCATCAGACCACTGTAATAGTGGTCACAATTTATGTCCATTGCTGCAAATTATGTTCCTACTTGTCAAACATAACAAAACTACACAAAACAAAGTAGAGAATATCCCTCCTTTTGTGTATTTATCTCGCTGCTTCGCCAATGAACTTCCAACATGCCTTATCTATGTGTAATTACAAACCTGTGCACCTTTTCAACGACAGTTATAATTAACCACTACCTGATGAATGTGACGACACTTATTACAACCACTGGGTGCAGGGGACTGAGCTTAATGCTCTTCCTCAAACAGATTTCATGAGATCCATGCAACAGCTAACGATTTCTCTGTCAGATTTAACAGCTAATTTTGTTTTTAAACACAGGGTACCACTGTTATGACCAACCTATCCTCCGTCTTGAAAGATGAGACTGTTTGGGAAAAGCCACACCAGTTCTACCCAGAGCACTTCCTGGATTCAGATGGAAATTTTGTGAAGAGGGAGGCTTTTTTGCCGTTCTCTGCAGGTAAAGATCTAGATATAAAAAGTATATACAGTGCTTGAGTTCTTGTAGCGGCTGCGTGTTCAGTGAAGGAGTCTTCCCGAGCATTTGTCGTCGTGGGTCGAGCACACGCCTATTTATACCCAGGGAGTGGTTTCCCTTAAGTAGTTGTTTGAGAGTGGCAGAGCACATAAAGGTATATTCAGAGGGTAAATGGCAGCCATAGTTTTTGTGTTAGTGACTATAACAAAGAAAGATACAAACATGGGCTGAGCCCTTGTTAGAGGCTTTTAGTGACTGACTGGATTACAGGATACTTTAGGAACAGGAGCGGCCCATGCGGGTAAGAATAAGAATTGGAAGAAACGTTTTTAAAAAAAGAAAACCATTTACCTTGTACTCGCTGCATCATCGAGTCTTACAGAGAATTGTGTTTGTGTAAGAAGCTGTGGTATAGTCACATGAATACAATAAAGTAAGGGCCTGGCACAAGCTGTGTCTAAGGGGGCAATTTATAATTTAGCTAGCAGCCCTCCAGGATGCCAATCCACCAGAGACCTCATCTCTGGATGCCCCATGCAGGGCTGCTTTCTGGACTTAGGGATCCTATTGACGTTTGTGTAGGAAGGTGTCCTCATCTGGAGGTATGGGTGTCCTTATCTTCGCAAACTCAATCATGCCAGCAGCACAGGCACCTTGCACCATGATGCAAGGGTGCCTGCGTTGGCGTTAGGCTCCACTGAGTGCGCCAGTATAAGGGGACAATAGGAATGCTCCATGTAATGGCAAATAAGGTGCATTCCCGCCCTCTCCCTTTCACGTAGCACAGCAAAAGGTCTTGCTGCGCTGTACAGAAAATTATACATACGTGCCAATGCATATAAATGGCAATGACTTTTAAACATAATAGACTTATCTCTGGCTGATAATTTGTATGTAACAGGCACAGATGTATAAATTCACTAGGGGACTGCCTGCCACAGTCTCCCAGTATAATTTACACAAGCATGCATGTGTTGTGCAGGAAGACCTGGAAGAATTGTTGGGAATGACAAACATGCATACATCCAGAGGGCATCTGGCAGAAGCTGTGTTTTTGGACCTTGCAGATCTATTCAGTAGTATGATGCTTGAGGCAGAATCTAAAGGGTGCAAGCAGTACACATGCAGTGGAAGGACACTGAGCCCCGGCTGTACATCTGGTATAGAGATGCAAATGCAGTTTAGTGTTGCCATGCATAGGCTGTGGCAAGAATACACACATACACATGTGCATATGTGCACCCTATTGCACCACAACACTACCACACAGATATACAGATGTATGCAGTGAAGGGGCACCTGATTCATGCTTCATGCATAGTGTGTATTTAGATCCAAAATGTTTTTGCCATTAAAGGCGAAAACTGGCACAGAAAAGTATACACGCAATGGGGAGGGGGGGTGGCAGAGGTCATGCATTAAACAGGTATATGCATTCAAGCCATACTTGGAATAGCATGTGTGTGTGTTTGTAGCAGACACATTTCTAGAGTGAATGGACTTACCATTAAAATTCCTTTCTATACCACCCTCCTTCCTTCCTTTTTCGCATTATGCTTATCTACAGTCGCCTTTCTGTTACAGGTCGCCGAGTGTGTTTGGGAGAGCAGTTGGCAAGGGTGGAACTCTTCATCTTCTTCACCTCCCTCATGCAGCGCTTCACCTTCACCATCCCTGACAACCAGCCGAAGCCACGAGAAGAGGCAGTCTTTCACCAACTGCAAAGTCCTCACCATTTTAAAATCTGTGCGACAGTGAGATGATCTTTCTCAGTGGGTCTCACATTTTTACTATTTACAAGCAACATAAGTCTGTGGTCTTACTTTTGATTTTGAGCGCTGTCTATGTTAGGAAGAATTTGGTGACCTCCTAAAAGGATAAATGTATGAAGAACATATAGGACCATTGATATGCTCAGGCACCTGAATGATGTCGTACTGTAATTGGCACCTGTCCAGTGGAATTCCAAATTAATGATCACAATTCATAAATCTTTTCAATCCAGAACATCTAGACCTAAATCCTCTGTTTAAGAAGATTGAAATTAATTTCCCTAAGGGTCAACATGTGTAATATATGTCTTGAAACACTTCAGTCTTAGCAAAGTTTTAAAATACCTTTTTCCATTGGTTCATTTGAGTATACTACAGTCTCTCAAAAAGCCATTTGCTAGCTGGGAGAGGACAATGGAGGGATTTGATAACGAATAGCAATTCCAACTAATTCCATTTTGGCTTCGAGTACAGATTTTTGATAACTTTGATTATTTTCGATCTGTCATTAGTGAGGTGCTGCAAGATCCCTGTGGAAAAAAAACTACTATGGTCTAATGTGCATGAAACTCACAGCACACATGTTTAAGAGCAGCCATGGTCAAGTTGGTTTCCACTTACCAGAGAAAGAATGATCCAACTTATGAGGTGTTCACTTGGACCTTAAACATAGAATTTGCTGTTTAAAATATAGGTTCTTTCACCTTGAACTTGGCCCTAGTGAAACAGAAATGGGGTTTTGAGGTATAGTTAGACCAGATTGAACCAATTTTTTTCAGAGGCATTTTGTATTCAATTTAATTAGTATGAGGTTAATTGCCTTCTTTTCAGTGCAGCCTACAAATATTAAAGGCAGAATGGCTATTCCGGCCTTCAAAAGTCTGTTTATACTCTTACCAAGTCTAAACATCTTCTCTTATCTTGAGGAAAACGTATCAGTAAATACATTTGCTGCTTGAGCTTTCTATTATATTTGATGTGTCATCTTTTACTGGTTCTGAAACTGAGATATGTAATAATTAACCTGTTTGTGTATTGCCACATTAAATGTGCCTGGCTGTTCGCTTTTTTAATAAGTGCACAATCACATATTGACATTTTAATTACACATATAATTGTAAACTATACAATAATTGTAATTATACATATTGTACATGTTGCGTTTTTGTTATTTTTGTGGAAGTCTCTGCTGGAAATAAACAAACAATTTGAATCTGATGAGAACATATATAAGTTACATATGTAGACAATGTCAGACTTAGTCACCACTGACCTGTAGATTTAAACATTGCTGTGAACACAATGTGAAACCACCAGTCAATTTCCCCATCAACAGTGCTAAACATGTCCAAGTCTGTGGTTGACATGGGCAGCCAAGAGGGGGAAGGGGCATAGGGATTTGAGAGAATGCACACAAGAGACATTGTCAGTTTGTGGTCACACAGCCTGTCTTGTCAAATAAAGGTTCTCTATCATTTTCTACAGTTGTTCTGTTATTCTTTACTCAAATATTAATCTAAAATACATGTTTTTTTCCATTTACATAGACCTCACATATTACATCACTCATTACATGGTCATTGACATCACTGATGACATCACTGATGATATCTCAAATGACATCATCCAGAGAGTATGTTTCCTAAACGTTTGAGACTTAAAGATATATACCAAGCTATAGCATAAGTTAAATGGCTTTTCTTTCTGTACTAGGAATTAGTCACACTATTTCTAACATATCTCATCTGATTAGCTGTGTGATTGTCTGTATCGGTGTGTGAGTGGATGTCTGAGTGGCTGTATGGGTGTGTGAGTGGCGGTATGGATGTGTTAGTGGGTATGTGAGCAGTTGTGTGGGTGAGTGGCTGTGAGTGACTGTATTGGAGACAAGTGGGTGTGTGAGTGGCTGTATAAGTGAGTTAGTAGCTGTGTGAGTGGCTGCATAGGTGTGTGAGTGGGTGTGTAAGTAGCTATATGGGTGACTGAGGGGCTGTGGGTGGCTGTATGGGTGAGGGAGTGGGTGTGTGAGTGGCTGTATGGGTGAGGGAATAGCTGTTTGAGTTTGTATAGGAAAGTGAGAGGGTGTAAGTGGCTGTAATGGCAAGGGAATGTCTGTGTGAGTGGCTGTAAGGGTGAGTGAGTGGTTTTATGGGCATTTGAATGGGTATTTAAGTGATTCTGTGGGTATGTGAGTAGGTGTCTAAATGATTCTGTAGATGATGTAATCTGTGATTTCATCAGTGATGTCATTCATGATGTCATCAGTGATGTCATTTGAGATGTCATCAGTGATGTGAGTGGGTGGGTCAGTCAGTAGCTGTGTTGGTGAGTGAGTGGTTGTATGGGTGAGTATGTGGGTGTGTGAGTGTCTGTATCAGTGATTGAGTGAGTGTATGAGTGACTGTAAAGGTGTATGTGTCGGTATGTGAGTGGCTGCATGGATGAGTGACTAGCTGTTTGAGTGTGTGTAGGTAAGTGAGAGAAAGTAAGTGGCTGTTCTATAGAAGGAATGTCTGAAAGAGTGGCAGTAAGGGTGGGTGAGTGGGTGGTTGTATGGATGTATGAATTGGTATGTAAATGGTTCTGTGGGTATAAGACTGGGTGTCTGAGTGATTCTGTGGCTGATGTCCTCAGTGATGTAATTTGACATGTCATCAGTGATGTCATTTGAGATGTCATCAGTGATGTGAGTGGGTGTGTGAGTAGCTGTATTGGTGAGTGAGTGGCAGTGTGAGTTGTTGTATGGGTGAGTATATGGGTGTTGGAGTTTCTGTATCAGTGATTGAGTGAGTATGTGAGTGTCTGTAAGGCTGTAAGGGTGTATAAAAGTGTCTGAATGACTGGATGTGTGAGTGGCTATATTGGTGAGTTGGTGGGTGCATGATTGGCTGTATAGGTGAGTTAGGCATGTGAGTGACTGTATGAGTGTGTGGATGTGCGAGTGGCTCTATGGGTGAGTGATTGGTTGTGTGATTACTGGTATGGGTCTGTGAATGGGTATGTGAGGAGCTATGTAACAATAGGAATGGATGTATGATAGCTTCTATAGGGGTGTTTCTGTGGATGCTGTCATTTGAGATGTCATCAGTGATATCATCAGTGATGTTATGAGTGATGTCCCTGACCATGTCATAAGTAATGTAATATGTGGGTCATGAGCAGTACATTGCGGGAGCATAAGTTATAGTTAGCTCAGTTAACAATGACTGCTGAATTTCACTGGTTTTAAGCAATTGTAAAGGAAGATGGCGGATTGAAGCCACGTGCTCGAGGACGCTCTCTGTGTTTCTCTCGCTAGACCTCCAGTGAGTGATCTCCGATGAACCGCCCCCCCCCCCCCCGCTTTCCGGCAATGTACTGTGCCGGCTGGGTTTAGGGCTAAGCTGCAATAAGGGATTTGTACGAAAAACTGTTACGTACCTGCATTTTACAAATAAATGTGCTGCATTACCACCGCAAAGGAAAAGGTATATGAGAGTCGTGCTGCACGGTGGACACCTCAATCAGCTTTGTTACAGGTGTTACAAGCAAATCAGACGTTACAGGCAGCACGAGTACTCGCCGAGTGTTTCACCCGAACCTGCAGAGACAGACAATGCACAGCTGTGCTTTCAGAGGGAAAGTCCGGGTTTGAAATGGCTCCATCACGCACTGCTAAAGGATGGCACAATGAGGCTCCAGCGTCTGCAAATATAGTAAGCAAAACTACGGGCAGTTTCAATAATGAGAAGGACGCAGGGAGAATTGATAATACACTCTCAACAGGTGAACCATACCTTTCAAACTTGCCAACATGTACCCCCCTGACTGATGGCGATATTGCTACCGGGTCTAGAGTGGAGGCTGGGTCCGGATCCAAGCTCGGGAAACCTATTTTGAAGTTGCTGCAATCGGGGAGGGCAACTGAATTACTCTGGTCATGTGGATCTGAGAACTTCATTCCGGGTCTTGTGATGGACAAAGACTAAATGGTGCAGTACAGGATGGCAGGGGTGGTGAGGCTAGTCCAGCTAATATCGATAACAATAACATTAAGAATGTATCACCTCCTTTGACTGCTACTATTAATTCCAAAGTAGTTGGTAAGACAATCGAATCAGTAGCGAGTAGCCCAGTAAAGGATACAATACGGGAACCTTCAGCAGAGAAATATGGTCCTATGGGTACTAGTGACAGTCAAATCGAAAAATCGACGGTCAGCCAAATTACAACTGATGTAGTTGTTGGTCCTACTGGATCAATCTTAGAAGATCCCACCAATTTTATCAAGATTTCTGCTGAACTATCCGGTGAGAGTTTTTGCGTAGGGAACGGTGTCATTGGTAATGGAGCCATTAGTAAAGGATGAGATTATGCAAAAAAACAACCCATCCATAATCCTGTTAATATCGCAGCTGGTACTGTTGGGGGTGTTGGGTCACCTCGAACTCCAACTATTTCAGACATTGAGTGGTTCAGCCCGACACGGGCCCAGAAAACAGTCAATGTAATGCCCTCAGTGGGGGGAAGGGCGCAAAAACCAAAAGTTCCAAAGCTGTTAAAACATCTATAGGAGGTAAAGGCCACAGCTGGGGAGTAAAACCAGTTGTATCCGATGTAACGGACGATTAAAGGAGGCTTCAGCCCCCACTGCCAATGTTGGGTCAGGGGTTTTTATGCAACCTATGGTTATTCAAGGATTGATAAGATATTTGCTAATATTATTATTTGGGAAAATGCATTTGTGGCAGTATGCCCTAAAATGACATCTGATCAGAACCCATTTATGGTAACCGTGCAGTTGCAATCATGTGTCCAGGAACCAATAAGGGAATTTTCTTTTCCAAGATACCTCCTAACTAATTTGGAATATGTGGAGTTTATGCGAACGGTACTTGCGTAGTATATAGATAGTAATTGGGGCTCGGCGTCAATAGCAATAGTGTGGGATTGTCTAAACGCATGTGTTAGAGGGGCTACATTAAAAGATATTGTCAAACAAAACTGGCAGGGCTTACGCCAGTTAAAGTAGTAACAAAAGTTTTGTCTTGATTTGGAGCGTCAGCATGCCACAGGATGCAGGTGAGCAGTTGATATATTAATAGGTTGTTGAGGCAAGGGCTAAACCAAAAAGAAGGTTGAGGGATAAAATTGCAAATAGCTATCATTAAAACAGAGCTAAACAATATGAATATGGCGAACCGGTCGGCCGACTGTTGGCCAACCAAATTGCTGATCAAAGTGCCAAATCTCAGGTTAAATCAATTAAAGGCGTGGGTGGCTTGGTTTACACTAGGCCTATGGATATAGTAGAACAATTTAGGTTATTCTACGCCAACTTATACGGCAATTTGGTTCGTTTTAACCGACAAATAGCCTTGGAATATATACAGGAGTGTGCAATGCCATGTCTCGATTTGTTGCTCTCTGAACCTTTGCAAAAAGATGTCTGTATGTGGGAAGTTGAGGAACAATTACTGCTTAGCCTGCTGGCAAGGCAGTCGGGGAGGATAAGATTCCGCTTGAATTTTTTAAGATGTTTAAAACTATACTGATCCCCATTTTTGTTGAGTTATGTAATGCGAATATGCAAGGAGAAGAAGATCCCTCTTCTTGGAATGCAACCAATATCGTTGTTTTTCCCAAAAAGTGGAAACCTATAGATGATATGGGCTCTTACGGGCCTATAGCACTGATCAATGATGATGCCAAAGTTTTTTCTAAAATTCTTGCTTCACGACTGGCTCCAGTTATACATTTATCAGTCTCAGAGCAGCAACTATGTTTGTCCGCGGAAGAGATACTGCTGCACACATCAATACGGCGATTGCAGAATTTGATGTTTCGGGAAAATCAGGCCAGCAATTGGGGATGCTGATGTTGGACACCGAGAAGGCTTTGACCGAGTGACCTGGGGAACCCTATGGGCAACAATGTCTTCAATGGTCCTCGGTCAAAGGTTCATCTCGGCAGCACAGAATCTGTATTGGAGCCCAACAGCTACAATCAAACTTAACAGTCATTCTTCATCTTTTTATCAGTTCAAGGGGGTACGCTGCAGGGTTGTCCACTATCCCCTTTATTGTTTGCTATTTATATAGAGCCCTTTATTAGGCACTTACTGTCCAATGCTGATATTTTTCCAGTCACTTTAAATGGGACGGATCTAAAATTAACTGCATATGCGGATGATAGCGCTATTTTTTCGACTAAGCCAGATAATGCTCTGGCTGAGATAATTCAGGGAGCACAGCAATTCAGTTTTTTCTCCGGCTATAAATTAAATCTTAATAAGACACAGACGATATTGAATTTTCAACTTGAAATGCCTCCAACAGCCCTAGGAGTTGCAAAGACGCCTGTCTATCTGGAAATTTGTTTTAGTAGCCAAGTTAACAATATTATTGCATTAAATTACGAACCATTGTTGACGAAAGTACGTTGTAAAAATGAACGTCCTCCCAAAGTTTTTATATTTTTTTCAAACAATCCCATTGAAGATAACACTGACCTCTTTTAAACGTCTTGATAGCACTGCCAGCAGTTTTATCTGAGGGTACGGGCGGGCCAGGAGATTTATTTGATATATAAAATTATCGTATAAGCAATGTGATTTCAAACTCCCAGATTTTAAATTGTATTTCCGGGCTGCATTCACTGGGCGAATAAAGACCTTACTTAGAGGACCTGAAATAATGATAGCTGGCTTTCATACCTATTGGCTTGTGGACTCAGTACTGGGTTTCTACTGTATAAAACATCTGATCCTAACTACTACAAGCGGATACGATTCAAGGTAGTCAGGGATATTACTAATATATGGTGTGAAATTTGTAAAGCATATGAATTACCCGACTTACATGTATATACTGCATTATGGGGGGAATCCCTTGCTGCCTAAAATATTTCATGAGTATGCTGGCAAGGAATGGCAATGTAAGGGTGTGATGCGGTTGGGTCATTTATATGAATACATAAGTAGGGGGTCCCCGTACAGAACCATTGAAAGGAAAGGTTGAATTGAAAGTAAAGTTTAAAAAAAATATATATATATACATACAACTTAGAATCAATGTTTTTTAATCACAATGAATCAAAACATAGGTTTCATAGGCAAATTATTGAATCATAAATTATGTTGTTCAAAATACGACAAACAGAGAAATGCCCCAAGAAAGGTGGAGACGGGAAGGTGAGGTCAGTGCAAGGTAAGTGTGAAGGTTTGCTGGGAAATTGGAAAAGAGTGCTGGTCAGGGTGACCTACTTCATTGAATAGTTAAAACGGTGTTGACTTAAAAATGTAGCCACAATTATAACATGAATGTTCAAACAATTGTATCATAAGCCATCAAAAGAGGAACCATTGTAAATAAATCAACAATATGGTCAAAATGCTAGCACATACGATGATCGTCGACGTTTCGACCCCACAGGTTCTAGGTAGCAGTGTGACCTTATTAAGGGGTCTTCATCAGGACAAAAGGGGATGAGGAGGGGGGCGGGACCTTCAAAACAAAGGCAACAAATCAATACACAAATTGGCTGACTAGATGGCAATAAATGGTAGTTAATGTGGCAAAAAAGGGGTTAATTACCATGATCAGCAGTATCACGGTGTGGGATTTGGAAGGTATGAATGGGCCCGCAGGGCTCCACAAGCGAGAAGAGACAGCTTAATCAGGTCTCTGGAGGAGGAAAGTAAATGTAAAAAGAACCGAATTCTAGGTCTGTTTACAAAATGCAATCTGAACGGCAAGGTGGGCAGTTGCAGACTAAACTCACCCCGCGTGGTAATTTCAGTATTCAAGGGGCGCGGGTGCCGCCAGGAGCAGGTCGGCATAGGACGTAGTCTGAAATGAAAGGGCCAACACTTAAAATAGTACTCGCGGTACGGAGACTGTAACTACACCAAACCACTCAGTATTAAAGAGTGGGACCCCGCAACGAGGGGTATAGACACAAACAACCACAATCAGAGGCCAAGTATACAGGCTTTACTCACTCGGCTCACAAGCTCGATGATCGTATTGGGTGGTGATGTAAGAGCCACCAGGGCCGGTCAGCGAACAACGTAATCTGAAATGCAAAGGCCAGCACTAAGATCACAATGCTGTAAGCGGTACAAAAAAGAGACCGCCAGTGCATGACTAGCCAAAGTCCAGTTGGATCGAGGACACATAGTGCCTCTTACCTGACAAATCGTATTTGTGTCGGTCTCAGTCTCTTCAGTGAAAGGAGGCGCGACATGAAATGTCTATAGATAAAGCCGGCCGTAGTCGGCTCAGTGCGAGGACGTCACGCCAACGCTAGATGCGTGAAACCTACAGGTGGCAGGGGGAATGGTTGCGCGTCGATACAGACACTAACCTGATCGATGTGGTTGCCTAGGAAACACTAACACTACGGATGTTGGACAGGAGGGAACCGATAAAAATAGACTTGAGAGGGTGAAAACACATTTAATTGAAAGGATAGAACCTATCGTGCGCCATTATGAATGACTGATTGCTGAGATACACGCAACTGTGCGGGTGAGTGCACATAGAGCATCACAGTGTCTTAGTTTAAACTGCGGCTCTAATTCACTGGGGTCCAAAACTTGTGTCAAACGTGTCCCTCTGGATACGAGAGGATAGTGGGTCAATATGGAGTAACGTACATCATTTATACAGTTTTCCTGATATTACTGGAAACAAACAAGCATATTTATGCATTGCCACAGAACCAGCGCGTACATCACATTGTAGGAGAGTAAAAGCATATGTTCTGATTAAAGGAAACCTTCAATGGCCTAACATGTCATCCTTCAAAACAAGGTTGCAAAGATAGTTTATATATTGGCAACTGAAGCCAGTACCTCTCATCGCAAGAGGGTAAGAGCATCTGTTCAGGCCAAAGGCCAATACCCTCGATAGCAACCTTAAAGAGTGAAAGAAAGACCAGATTTGAAGACAGGATAGATTCAAGGGCAGATTGTTGCCAGTTGGGCATGGCTACTGTCTATTTCATTTAGACCGTTCACAACTGAATCAAAAAGGGACATCCATTTCAATTCTCTAAAGTTCAGTATAAGTTGGATATCACCCCCCTTGCGACCCAGAATAGCCTTTTCAAGTACAAGCCAGCGGAGCAATTCAGGGGCATGTCCCATTATTTTGAAATGTTCAACAAGAGGTGCTCACTGCGACATCACAGCTGATCCTGCTACAATGCTGTAAGGTCATTTATATGAGGCGCAGGGATTCCGATCCTTTTTATCTTTGAGAGAAGAATTTGGTTTGTTACAAACTCATTTTTAGGTCGAGCTGGCGTTGGAGCGCGAAGCGCTCCCGCCAGCGAGACTATAGTCACCTTCCTCCCTGTCAAGGGAGTAACAGCTGTGAACGAGCCCGATACAGACCTGGGCACGAGCCGACCCAGGTCTGTGAACGAGCTTCAAGGATGAGCAGCTTGTGCACGTTTGTTGGACGTCAGGCGCTGCAAGCCCGCCAGACCAATTATCCCAGCATGAAACTCTACTTCCTGAGGCCCACAAGACCAATTATCCCAGCAGGAGTCTCCACTTCCTCAGGCGCTGCAACAATTATCACAGCATGAGACCCACTTATCACAGCATGTCAACAGGCGCCCCAGGCTGCTGGAGCACTCAACTATAATTAATGTGCAGTTGAGTGCTCCAGCAGCGTGGGGCGGCTCTCTGCATGCTGTGATAATTACCACTTTGGGGCCTCATGCTGTGATAATTATGGCGGCATGCTCTATTTGCAGCACTGAACATTTTCAAAGAAGGCGAAGCAGTGACATTCATTGGAGACACTCACCCTCACGCCCTCACCCCCTCACCCCTCACACACCTCCTCACCCTCACACACCTCCTCACCCTCACACCCTCACCTTCACACCCCCTCACACACACCCTCACATACCCTTACCAGCACAGCAAAACACAACACAGCACAGCACAGCAAAACACAACACAACACAGCACAGCACAGCAAAACACAACACAACACAGCAAAACACAACACAGCACAGCAAAACACAGCACAACAAAACACAACACAGCACAACAGAGCAAAACACAACACAGCACAGCACAGCACAGCAAAACACAGCACAGCAAAACACAACACAGCACAGCACAGAAAAACACAACACAGCACAGCACAGCACAACGCAGCACAGCAAAACACAGCACAACACAGCACAGCAAAACACAACACAACACAGCACAGCACAGCAAAACACAGCACAGCACAAGACAGCACAGCAAAGCACAGCACAGCAAAACACAGCACAGCACAACACAACACAGCACAGCAAAACACAACACAGCACAGCACAGCAAAACACAGCACAGGACAGCACAGCAAAGCACAGCACAGCAAAACACAGCACAGCAAAACACAGCACAGCAAAACACAGCACAGCACAACACAACACAGCACAGCACAGCACAACACAGCACAGCACAACACAACACAGCACAGCAAAACACAGCACAGCACAGCACAACACAGCAAAACACAGCACAACACAGCACAGCACAGCAAAACACAACACAGCAGAGCAAAGCACAGCACAGCAAAACACAGCACAGCAAAACACAACACAGCACAGCACAGCAAAACACAACACAGCACAGCAAAACACAACACAGCACAACACAACACAGCACAGCAAAACACAACACAGCACAGCAAAACACAACACAACACAGCACAGCAAAGCACAGCACAGGACAGCACAGCAAAGCACAGCACAGCAAAACACAGCACAACACAGCACAGCAAAACACAGCACAGCACAACACAGCACAGCACAGCACAACACAACACAGCACAGCACAACACAACACAGCACAGCAAAACACAGCACAGCACAGCACAACACAGCAAAACACAGCAAAACACAGCAAAGCACAGCACAGCAAAGCACAGCACAGCACAGCAAAACACAGCACAGCATAGCAAAACACAGAACAGCACAGCACAGCAAAACACAGCACAGCAAAACACAGCACAGCACAGCAAAACACCGCACAGCACAGCAAAACACCGCACAGCACAGCAAAACACAGCACAGCAAAACACAGCAAAACACAGCACAGCAAAGCACAGCACAGCAAAACACAGCAAAACACAGCACAGCAAAGCACAGCACAGCAAAACACAGCACAGCAAAACACAGCAAAGCACAGCACAGCAAAACACAGCACAGCAAAACACAGCACAGCACAGCACAGCAAAACACAGCACAGCAAAATACAGCACAGCACAGCAAAACACAGCACAGCACAGCAAAACACAGCAAGCACAGCAAAACACAGCACAGCAAAACACAGCACAGCAAAACACAGCACAGCACAGCAAAACACAGCACAGCACAGCAAAACACAGCACAGCAAAACACAGCACAGCACAACCAAGCACAGCACAACCAAGCACAGCACAACCAAGCACAGCACAACCAAGCACAGCACAACCAAGCACAGCACAACCAAGCACAGCATAACCAAGCACAGCATAACCAAGCACAGCATAACCAAGCACAGCATAACCAAGCACAGCATAACCAAGCACAGCATAACCAAGCATAGCATAACCAAGCATAGCGTAATAAAGCACAACAAAAAATAGCATAACAAAAAATAGCATAACACAACACAACAAAACATAGCATAGCAAAACAAAGCATAGCATAGCAAAACACAACACAACATAGCATAGCATAACAAAGCATAGCATAACAAACACAACAAAACATAGCATAGCATAACAAAATATAGCATAACAAAACACAACATAGCATAGCATAACAAAACACAACATAGCATAGCATAACAAAACACAACATAGCATAGCATAACAAAACACAACATAGCATAGGATAACAAAACAAAGCATAGGATAGCAAAACAAAACATAGCCTAACAAAACATGGCATGACAAAACATGGCATAACAAAACATAGCATAGCAAAACATATAATAGCATAGCAAAACATAGCATATCAAACACAACAAAACATAGCATAGCAAAACAAAGCATAGCATAGCAAAAGATAGCATAGCATAACAAAGCATAATAAAGCATAGCATAGCATAACAAAACATAGCATAACAAAACATAGCATAGCATAACATAAGAAAACATAGCATAACATAGCATAGCATAACAAAACACAACATAGCATAGCATAACAAAACACAACATAGCATAGCATAACAAAACAAAGCATAGGATAGCAAAACAAAACATAGCCTAACAAAACATGGCATAACACAACATGGCATAACAAAACATAGCATAGCAAAACATATAATAGCATAGCAAAACATAGCATATCAAACACAACAAAACATAGCATAGCAAAACAAAGCATAGCATAGCAAAACAGAGCATAGCATAACAAAGCATAACAAAGCATAGCATAACAAAACATAGCATAACAAAACATAGCATAACAAAACATAGCATAACAAAACATAGCATAGCAAAACAAAGCATAGCATAGCAAAACACAACACAACACAACACAGCATAGCATAACAAAGAATAGCATAACAAACACAACAAAGCATTGCATAGCATAACAAAACAAAGCATAGGATAGCAAAAAAACATAGCATAGCATAACAAAGCATAGAATAGCAAAACAAAACATTGCATAGCATAACAAAACATAACATAACAAAACATAGCATAGCATAACAAAACAAAACATATCATAGCCTAGCAAAACATAGCATACCAAACACAACAAAACATAGCATAACAAAACATAGAAAAACAAAGCATAACACACACAAGCACACACACACAAGCACACACACACAACCACGCACACATAACCACAACCACACACACAACCACAACCACACACAACCACACACACAACTATCTATCTATCTATCGCCCTCACTCTATCTGTCTATCGATCTATCGCCCTCACTCTATCTGTCTATCTATCGCCCTCACTCTATCTATCGGCCTCAGTCTATCTATCTAATCGCCCTCACTCTATCTGTCTATCTATCGGCCTCACTCTATCTAATCGCCCTCACTCTATCTATCTATCGCCTTCACTCTATCTTATCGCCCTCACTCTATCACCCTCACGCTATCTATCGCCCTCACTCTATCTATCGCCCTCACTCTATCTATCGCCCTCACTCTATCTATCGCCCTCACTCTATCTATCGCCCTCACTCTATCTATCGCCCTCACTCTATCTATCGCCCTCACTCTATCTATCTATCTATCGCCCTCACTCTATCTATCTAATCGCCCTCACTCTATCTATCTATCAATCTATCTATCGCCCTCACTCTATCTATCTATCACCCTCACGCTATCTATCTATCGCCCTCACTCTATCTATCGCCCTCACTCTATCTATCTTTCTATCGATCTATCGCCCTCATTCTATCTACTTATTTAGATACTGATCGCCATCACTCTATCTATCTGTCTAGCTATCTATCGCCCTCACTCCTATCTATCTATCTATCTACCTATCTATCTCGCTCACTCAATCTCTCTATCGCCCTCCCTCTATCTATCTATCCCACTCACTCTATCTATCTATCCCACTCACTCTATCTATCGCATCACCACAGCATCACTAAGGGGCACAACAACATCACTATGCGCTACCACAACAACAACACTATGCGCTACCACAGGATCATTGAATGCCACAGCATCACTAGTCGCCACCACAACATCTCTCAGCCCCACCACAGCATCAATCTGTGCAACCATTTACCAACAACTGGGTCAAATATGATCTCTCAATGTTTCAAGCTTTATTACAAATGTCACAAAAAGAGGTTAGTATTTCACTTCTGTTCTTGGATTTCCGTCACAATAAAATACACTGAACATATTCTTCAGAAAAGTTATTTACAAAAGTTTAAGCTATTGCCATTATAAATTACAATAACTTTTATTTAAGTATTAATTATTAAAAAAATTCAAAGCCATTGTTATTTGTAATATCAATACATCTAAGTCACGTGAATACAACACATATTGCATTACAAATGCTATAGGTGTCACAAGTTATAACTATTGGCATTGTAAATGACAAAGCTATTATTTTTGCTATTTTCAAAACCAACACATATATAACAAATGTGTCATTTACAATACCAATAGCTCAAACTTTCCTAATGCGAGACCTTATGCATTGCAAATGCTTGTTATAAATACTTACAAGTTAGGGACTACTCCAGTCGCGGTTGGGGACTATTAGAGCTGACTAGCTCTTCTGAGATTTTGTCTATGTTTTTTGGTACTACTGACCAGAACAGGGAATTATAGGTAAAACTTATCAGAAACTAATGGCAGTGGTCAGTGATGATGGCTTACAAATTGCAGCTAAACTTAGCTGGATTTTCAACTGTAATATAACTAAAGAAGAGATACAGGAATCTCTGGAAACTATAGATTCAGCAGTAAGATCTGTGAATCTGAAACCTCGGCAATATAGAACTATATTTATGCTTTACTATACTCCAGAGCGAATTTCCAAATAGGTTAACAATGCAACCGCCATTAAATCATACTGCCCAAAATTTCAAGAATATTCTGTCGATTTAAATCATATACTTATTACATATCCAATGTTGAAAGAATTTTAATCCAATATAACTTTTGCTCTTGTAACCTGGGTTGACTATGACAACCCGGTTTCCAGTAAAGAGTTGATATCGGGAAAGTTTTCAGAGTTGGGTTGCCTTACGAAACCCTTTGCCTTCTATTATCTCGGCCTGTGCTCGCCTATGTATTGCCAACACTTGTATTCAAAGTACGAGTCCAAGCATTAATGAATTTTGTGTCTTGCTGAGGGAGATTCTTGAAATACAGATTGCATTAGCTAATGTTAGAGGCACTCGGCCTGGCTAAAATTCAAAAGGATATGGTCTTGTCTCCAATGGGATTAAGAGTTGATTGTATTTTTTTGATCTACTCCCCATATAATCAATTGTTGTTCTATATTATTACTACGGTTTTGGTTATTGGATATATTTACAACATGCTTGTTATCTTTTCTTTTTAAGCTCCTATGTGCTCTGCAAATGATCACTGATAGTTTTTTTCTGAATTCTCTTTTCTTCTTGTGATGTATTTATGTTTGTGGCTATAAAAAGAAAAAAACAGAAAAAGAAAAACATTTTCACTGGTTTTGTATGAGTAAAATCTGAGCCTATCTATAACGTCCCTGTAACCGTTGTTTTTTTAGTGAATTTTTAAGGTTTTTTTAAATTCTATTTCCTAACTATAAAGTCCCTGCAACCTTTGTTTTTTTGTTTTTTTTTTGTAAACATCTTTATTTGATTTTGCATTTTACAGCAAGACAACCCCTTCCTCAACCCTGCCCCCCCTTGGTCAGACAAGCAAAAGATTCTGAAAAAGGGAAAAAAAAAAAATAATGCTGGATAATAATTCAAACAGTCATCGGTAAATAAAATTACACTTTCTTAATTCAAATATAATTTGATCAGATACATTCTGAGCATTATTTACTAACTTTACATTTTATAATTTAATTCGGGTTAATTAGCACAACATGCTACAAGGAATTGCCTTGGGATGTTGACCATTCAATTAAAGGGTTCCAGGATTCTGAGCCCCCTGACCCGTCCCTTCCTCCCTTTTCTTTTATAAATAGCCATTTCTAGATTAAGAATAGCTAGTAGCCTTGCAAATCATTGTTGAAATGATGGGGGATTGGGATCTAGCCAGGCAGATGCAATACAGATTCTTAAGACCGCCATTGCAATAAAAACCAATTCATGACCCAGACTAGGATTGGTGAGATTTGTTGCCCCTAGTAGAACCACTTCATTAGACAGATTTATTTCAGTTTTTAAACCAGCCGACAAGAATCTCTCAATGCTTAGTTTTAGGGAGGTTAAGCCAATACAGGAAGAGAAAATGTGTATGCAGTCAGCATTTGGAGACATACATCTAAAACAGTAGGTCCCCTTCCCACTCCCCCATTTAGATATTCTGTCTGGGGTATAGTACTTGAAAAAGCAGGTCTTGTAAAACTGAGTTTGAAGTTTAGTTGACATAAGAATATTTTGAGACATGCCATAAGCATAATTGAATTCTTCTGTAGTGATGGCTATTTTACCCTGCCATTTCTGTGCAGTTTTCTCGAGGTTATCCGGAAAATTAGTTAGTAAAAGGGAGTACATCCCCCCAATTGTGAATTTTTTTTTTTTTTTAACGTTTCGGCTGTGAATATTTTATCAAATGGAGCATGTCCCCTAATCCGCTGTAATAAAAAGTCTCTAATTTGGAGATATTTAAAAAAATCCCTCCAATCCAATTGATATTTCTCTCTTAATTCTTCAAAAGAGTATAGCCCTTCATTAGAGAAGAGACACCCAATATGTGTGATTCCTGCTGAATTCCATTTCTTAATACATACATCTCTAAAAATTTCGGGAAGAGCAGGGTTGTTACTTAGAGGAGAATAGTATGACAGTCGCCCTATACCCAACAATTTCCTCACAGATTTCCAAGCCTTAAATCCCCCCAACAAGGTTTTCAGCCGTACTTTTTTATGATAGCTATCATAGAGGTATCGCCATAGATGGCCACTACTCTGATTACCCAGTACTAACTGATGAATTGAAGGCTGGTCCTCCCCTAAGGCTGTCTCTGTACCATCTAGTTGAAAAAGTTCATGATTATATAGTAGCATCGATGCCCAGTAGTATCCCTTAATATTTGGGAGGGCTAATCCGCCTTTTTCTTTGGGGACGGTCAGGAACTTATAAGCTCGTCGGGGTTGTGAGTATGCCCATATAAAGCTCGTGAAAGTTCGTTCCATCGCTTTAAACCATTCCTCTGAGATTTCTAAATTAATTGCTCTAAACATATATAACATTTTCGGGAAGTATACTATTTTTATTGCATTTGCCCGGCCTATCAGAGATAGATGTAGATTATCCATGCAGCGAAGATCTTTTTGCATTGTGTCTAACATGGGCTTCATATTTAGGTCAACCAGATTTCCGAGTTTAGAGGTGATACAAATACCCAAATAGGTGGCTTTCTCTGTCACACAAGGGTCTGTCATAACACATTTGTTATTCAGGACCACTTGGGTTTTACTCTGATTGAGTGCATATCCAGCAACTTTGCCGAAATCTTTTGCCTCTGTTTCAATGATGGGTAGAGCTATACTTGGATCGGAGGTAACTATGGCAATGTCGTCGGCGTATGCAAGGGTCTTAGTCAAATACCCTTGAGTCGAGATGGGAATGATACCTCCATTAGATTCCAATCTACGGATAAAGGGGTCAATGTAAATTGCGAACAGCAATGGCAAACATGGGCATCCCTGTCGGGTTCCTCTTGAAATTATCAGTTCTTTGGAGAGATTACCATTAACCATGACCATGGCCCGGGGGTTGATGTATAGATTTTGCACAGCTTGGATGAACCCCTGTTTGAATCCCACCCGAGACATTGCGAGCCACAGGAATGGCCAGGAGACCCTATCGAAAGCTTTTTCAGCGTCTAGAAGAATTAGCGCCATAGGGTCTCCTGCCACTTCAGAGCTGTCAAATAGGCTAATCACTCGTTGAATATGGTCTGTGGTTCCTTTTCCGGGCACAAAGCCCTGCTGGAATTTTGACACGACTTTCCGGCATATGCATCAACGTTTGATAATAACTGCCGGTAATACCGAAAATTAACGACTCGCTAATATGAACATGCAAACCGCGATGCATCAAAGTAATCGGTAAAAAATACCGAGTCGTTAATAATCGCTAATAAATAACGATTATACGCCAGCGAAAGTAACAAAAACCGAATCCGGTAATACCGAGTCGCTAATACCGGATCCGGTATTAGCGGATTCGTTATTAACGAAAACGGCAAAAATACGCGACGCTTCGGAAGCAGGCCGATGACATCACAACCAGGAAGTAGGACACCCACGCTGCATTCAGTGTTCGGAGTTGCACAGAGGAGGAGGCAGAGCACAGAAGCTGAGGACCCTGACAGAACCAGTAGCAAGCAGGGGATAGCTAGCAGGACAAGATGGAGAAGGAGGCCCCCCAGCATGGAAAGGACACACCCCGAAAGCGAAAACGGAAGTTTTCAGATAAGGAGCTGGAAATCTTAATAGAGAGTGTGACCAGCAACCATGACCGGCTATTTGGAAAGTTGTCGCTGAAGGTGCCAGAGGCAGAAAAAAGGAAGATGTGGCTGCGCATCAAGGACAAGGTGAATGCCTGCGGAGTCACCCACCGCAGCATCGACGACCTAAAAAAACGCTGGTACGACCTGCGGAAGAGGGCCAAGGAGAAGATAGCGCAGAGGGTCAGGGATGCTGCTGGCACAGGAGGGGGCACATCCAATGTGACGCCTAATACTGACCTGGAGGATCTAGTGGAGGCCACCATAGAACGGGAAGCTGTTGTGGGGGTCACAAGCCTGGACACCTCAGGTGCTGCGGAAGGAGGACAAGGTAAGAAGCATGGCAGCGTAACAATGCAGCGTGTACTAAGTCCCTGCCCAATCCCCCATGCCAGACCCAGTGCACATGTAGCGTTGCCCTAGACACACACCCTCACCACTGTGTTGCACCATGGGAGATGTAGCCAATAAATGAATGGGTGCATGCCTGAGCCCAGAGATGAATACAGCAGCCAAGGGTCAAATGTCAGTCACAAAAAGTAATTTATTGTGAGATGTCACAGCTATTGTCACATACTATACCATGATAATAACTATGCACTGTTTCACACACAGATGCATCCCCCATCGATTCAGACGACAGTGGCCGCCTTGTCATCTCGGAGACGCCAGTGTTGTCAGAAGTGGAGTGCTCACAGGGAGCTGAAGTCATGTCCTCCCCTTCACCACCACGGCGGACAACACCTCCACCGTCCTCGCGGTCCAAGCAACCACCACCACCACCACCACCATCATCCTCGCGGTCCAAGCAACCACCACCACCACCATCCTCGCGGTCCAAGACACCACCACCACCAGTGCGGCCCACTCCGCAGAGCCACAGAGCAGATGTTGCCGCCCTGTCCGTGATGGAGTCAGATCAATCTTCATCACACCCAAATGTTCCACGCCAGGCTGTCTTCACACCAACCAGCCAAACTGCAGGCCGACAGCGCATCAGGCAGAGGGTTCTGCCCCCGGGTCGGGCTGCTGCAAGACCGGTCGATCTGTCCGGAGGGTACGGAGTTGTGGAGACCCGGATGCTGCGTCTCCAGCGCCTGCAGGGGAGACACATGGGTGCCATGAAACTCACCATGACAAAACTTTGCAACAAACTTGGCAACATGACTGACGCAGTGCGTGAGCACACCACTGCCGTATCTGCCGGCAACAAAGACATCAAGCTTTGCCTGCAAGAACTGACACGTGCCATAGTCGCAGGCCAACAGAGTGAGCGCCGGCGTCACAGGCAGATCATGCTGGCAGTGAATACTACAAACAAGGCCATCAATAAGCTGTGCAACAGCACGGCTGTGCTGTCCCGCATGTCCGTGTCCCTGCAAGTGGAGCTAGGTCATTATTGTGGGGATGTGGCAAAGGCCCTTGAGAGGGTGACCACTGCAGTGGAGCAACTGCAGCCAGGGTCAGCCAGTGTCAGCAGTCTGGGGGCGGAGGAGGGGAGTGAGGCAGCCTCCAGTGTCAGCAGCGTCTCCCTGCCGGACACCAGTGTGAGGAGGCGCAGTGGCCGCAGTGCAACTGCCACTGACTCCCATCGTGTAGAACCCGAGGAGTCACAGGACAAGAGACTGGGGGTACGCGGCAAACGGAAGTGAACATGTGGCTAAGTCACACTGTCCTTGGTGAGGTAACCATGGCCAGACCAAAGTGCCGCACGCGTCACCTGTTCTGAGAAGGGACATTCATAGTTTTAATTTAACTGCAGCAGCAGCTTGTTTGTGTTACGTATTTCTGCACCAGTCAGGTGTCCATGCCCATTAAACCCTTGCAAATCTGTTCCTGTTGTCAAGTCACTCTCTTACCTGTCTCAGAAATGATTCCGTGTGATGTATGTCCGCCTCCTTTGCCCTTCAGCTGTGTTGGGCACATGTGCCTGTTGGTGTTGTGGGGGGGGTTGCTGGGCACGCAGTTCATCCTCTCCCTCCACCTCTATGTGTATCCCCCTGCGCGTGGCGATGTTGTGCAGGATGGCACACACAGCAATGATCTGGCAGCAGGTCACTGGGTCGTACTGCAAGGCACCTCCAGTCTTGTGCAGTATTCGGAAGCGGCTCTTGAGGATGCCGAATGTTCGCTCAACCACATTCCTAGTGCTGATGTGTGCCCTGTTGTAGCGCTGCTCTTGCGGGGTAGCTGGGTTGAGATAGGGCGTGAGGAGATATTCACGCAATGCGTATGCGCTGTCACCTGCAGGATGGGGAGAGAATGGAAATCTGCATTAATGAAATTATACATGTGGGGATGGAGTGGATGAGGAGTACGATGATGCAGCTATATGTACCTAGTAGGTGTCCCTCTCCGAATTCACCGTTGATCAGGCGCCTGTGGAGGCCACAGTGACGGAAAATGTAGGCGTCGTGTGTGCTCCCGGGGAATTGGGCTACAAGGTCCGTAATGATGAACTTGGCATTGCACACCACCTGCACATTTATGGAATGATATGATTTCCGGTTGCGGAAAATGTATTCGGTGGCTGATGGAGGACAGATGGGGACATGCGTGCAGTCAACACACCCTATGACATGGGGGAATTGTGCCACCTGGTAGAATTCCCGTTTGGTGCGGGTAAGCTGCTGGGGGGTTCTGGGGAAGCTGATGTGGCGATTGATAAATGTCAGCATGGCCTCTAGGAACCGGTGGAAAAAGCGTGATAATGCACTTTGCGACACGCCTCCCGTCTCAGCTATTACCCCCTGGAAGCTTCCAGATGCAAGCAGGTGCAGGCAGCATAGGACCTGCACATGGGCTGGTATGGCGTTGGTCCGACGGGTCTCGTGCTGCAGTAATGGTGCCAGGTCTGCTATTAGGTACATTATCATGGCACGGTTGAGTCTGTACTTGGCGTACACCTGTTCCTCGGTCTGCCCCAGCAAAGTGATGCGCACCCTGAAGATCCTGTCCTGTATCATCCTCCTGCGCTGGGCCTGGGCGTTGATCCTCCACCTCCTAGCAAGCACGTAGAGGGCAGCCATTTTGGTGTACATGTGGGGTTTCCCAGGGCATTTATGAAGGGTTACTGATTGTCAGCACCTGCTGATGGGGTTAGTTTTTTTTTTTTCTGTCCTCTGTTAACTTTACCTCCTGATTGTGATTCCCCTTATTTTGCTCATGCTAAATAGCGATTTTGGGGATTTCCGGTATTAGCGACTGTTCATGCATTCCATTTCGATTCGTTATTGCCTAATCGGTATTTCCGAAGTAAGCTTTGGGGTTCGGTATTTCCGAATGTCTGTTTAACGAATCGGTAATTTACCGGGGGGGGATTTTTGCGGTTCGTTATTTTTTTCCGATTTTTTGTTTGATGCATTGCATTTTATGGTTTTGCGTTCGGTATCGGCCTGTTTTTCCGATTCGCTGTTTTACCGGGAGGTATTTTCGTTGATGCATATGCCCCTTTGTGAATTATTGGTGAAATGCGATTTGCAATTAATTTAGAGTATATTTTAGAATCTACATTTATTAATGTAATGTGACGATAAGAACCTATCTGATCCGGAGGTTTATTTTTGGGGGGGAGAGATGACTATTTTGGCCCTTGACCAGGAGCTTTTGGGCTGTCCCCCTCGAAATACATACAAGCATAGATCTAGCAGGATGTCTTTAAGTTGATCTTGAAAGGTTACATAAAATTCTAAAGGGATAGAGTCCAGACCGGTTGCTTTTCCTCTAGGTAGATCTTTAATTGTTTTTAATACTTCTTCCAGGTTCGGAATTTCCTCCAAAGATTCCTGATATTCCTCATTAAGCCTAATGGGTGTGTCTCTATCCAGATATTCATTCATTCTTTCTAAGTCTGCCTCCCCTCTTCTGAGTATAAGGTGCTATAAAAATGCCAAAATGCTTCTCTGATCTCTCCACAGTCTGATACCAAGCCTTCTACTGGGTCCTGTATTTCACGTATGAGATTCTGTGATGATTGTTGCCTCATACGTATAGCCAGTTGATGGCCTTTTTATTCGCTAACCTCATACACCTTTTCACTGTGGGCAGTAGCTTTTTTTTACAGCTTTGGTAGTAAAGATGTTCATAATAGCAGCCTTATTAATTGTCACTTGATACTGAATTTTGGAAATTTCTTCCACCGTTAAGGAATCTCGGGTTGCCCTTATGAGTTCTTCTTCAGACCCCTTTAAGTTTTCCTGTAGCACCCTATGGGCTCTCTAGCCTGTTTGTTAGCCCTTATTGAATATTGCATAGTTTATCCACGGATCCTTGCTTTTAGAGCATCCCACACAAATTCTGTAGTAGTACTCCCAACGTTGTCCTTTAAGAAGTTGGGAATCCACTCTCGCATGTGGTTGCAGTAATCATCTTTAAGAAGCAGGGATTTCTCAAATGTCCAATTTCTTGGTATCTGGCTCATTTGTATTAGCCCTAAGGTGCATAGCAAAGGATTATGGTCAGAGAGTACGCGGGGTGGCTTCTCTATCTTGTGTTGTAGATCTTAATGAGTTTGATAATAGGAAATAGTCAAGCCTAACATGTATACGATGTGGGTTTGAGTAGAAGGTGTAACCTAGGTCATTAGGACTAGAGATTTGCCACCCGTCAGCGAGCCCATGCATATGACACAGCTGTTTTATGGATTTAAAGACTTTAGGTTTCCGACCGTGATACTGCCAATTGTCTCCCATTGACCAGTCGAAGGGAATGTTAATATTAAAATCCCCACAGATAAGTAATGGCAATGGCCAATGTGTGAGTTCATTGGAGACTTCATTAATTACTGTAGGATCATCACTATTGCTCCCATAAATTGTGCAGATGGTCAGTGGTTATGATTGTTCGACCTGGCACTCTGTAATTGCCCATCTGCCAAATGTATCTGTTTTAGATCGACTAAAGCTATATCCCCCGCCTTTAGCTAGAATTGCTACCCCCTGATCCGTGCTCCTTGTGAGGTAGCACAAACCAGTTTATACGTCAGTGATTTTAAAAGATGTGATTGTGATCCTTCAATATGAGTTTCCTGCAGACAAACTATGTTGGCACCCGGTGTTTGTAACCCTACCGCAACAGCCTGTCTCTTTTTAATATCATTTAATCCACAGATGTTAAGTGACATAATTTTTAGCATCCCCATTTTAATATGCAGAACATCCTAAAATAGTGTTTCCCTAGCTTATGTAGCTTGTTCTGAGCAATCCACTCTATTTTCCCCATGGCCGAGATATCAGCTAAGCCGTTAAAATTTCCCTTTTCCCTGTTATAGCTAAAAAGCCTGTCTGACCTAACCACTGACCCCCCCGCCCCAGCTGCCCCCCCACCCGCCACCACCAATGGAGGTTACCTGACCCCGACCGGGCCAGGGACGTGACATCCGCCGAACAGTACCCAGTGATCCCGCTGAGACCACCCCTATAAAAACGTGAATGAACTGTCTAATAGAGATATTTTGAAAAACAATAATAAAAGCAAAACCGCAAAAACAGCAAGATAGACCACAGTTTAGCACTCTGTCTCATGCATTACTTGTATTTACTTGCGTTATTTGTGTCCTAGAATTACTGCATTGCCTACCCCTATAAAAAAGGTGAGTGAACTATCTAATAGGGACATTTTTAACAAAAAGAGAAAAAAAAACCAATAATAATAAAAAAAAACCGCAAATCTGCAAGATAGACCACAGTTTAGCGCTCTGTCTTATGCACCACTTGCATTACTTGCATTATTTGTGTCCTGAAATTTCTGCATTACTTGCATTATTTGTGTCCTGAGATTTCTTCTAGGTAGCTTTTAGCTTGAATCTCAGAAATGAAGTTACGGGTATGTACTTGATGAACAATTTTTAATCTGGCCGGATTTTGAAGAAAAACCGTTGCTCCTAATTTCTGGAAGGGATCGAATAGTTGTCTCAATCGCCACCTCCTCTCGACCGTTGCGTGCGCAAATTCTTGCCTGGTAAAAAAGCTTACTCCATCAAAGGTCCTTTTATTGGTAGGCCGGGCTAGATCATAGAGCACCTACCGAAGTAAGAAGTTCCAGAAGAACAGCAGCATGGCTCTAGGATGTTGTTGAGACGTTACATTGCGATTCTTGTTCATCAGGGGGAATCTATGAGCTCTTTGAACCTCTTCATCCCAGTCCCAGGATTGCAATTCCAGAAATGCATTTTTGAGGAGCGCAATCATGTATTTCCTTGCATCATCCTTTTCAATGCCTTCGGGTATTCCGAGGAAGCGGAGATTATTGCGCCGTTGGCTATTTTCTTGTTCCTCCAGTTTCCACATAATGTCTTTGACCACTTCTTCATGTTCATCAGACTTAGGCTGGAGTGAAGTGACATCCTTTTCAAGTTGTTCCATCCTTTCTTCTACTGCTGCCATTTGATCAACAACCTCGGCACAAGTTCTGCCCACCTTCCTGACTGCCCCTTGAAGTTTTTTTGCTGCCATTCGGGACCTGTGACTATCAGCTTTGGCCTCGGCTTGAAAACTTTTGATAGAGCCCAGAATGTCAGCTAGAGCAGGGTCATTGTTTTGCTTGCCCAGTGGGTCCTCTGATTCAATATTCACGCTGATAACATTCTGGTTCCCCCCCCCGAAAAATCAGCAGAGTTGGAGTGTATCATAAGAGGAGGTGTCCCGATGTAGTCCCATTTCAGCTCAGGAATAGCTTCCATATCTGAAGAGTCAAGTTCTTTTCTGTGGCGGACTCTGTCTCTCTTTTTTAATAGTTTTTTAGAGAGAGGTTGCTGCTTCTGCAGATCAGAGTTAGAGCTTTTATACCAGTTTCCTTCCTCCTCCTCGCTGGATAAGGAAATGCTTACATCCGACATTACGGAATCATCGGTGAGAGAATAATAAAGATCAATGTTATCTGGTGTATTCAATACATTTCCTTGTTGCCCTTTCCCCGTAGCATGAGACAATTGTAGAGATTCCGCACTCTCCCCCCCTAAAGAAGGACCTGAGGGGGGGAATGTGGTGGGCTGGTGATAAGAAATTCCTGGCCGTTTTATGGAGGGGGGTTTGCAGGTGGGTCCGGACAGATTTGTTTCCTGCTACCTGCTTGTCCTGCTTGTCCTGTCTTGAAGTAGCCCCCTCTCCATTCATAGCCTCAAAGCTAGCGGTGATTAATGGCTGGCATCCCGGGGTCTTTTCTATGGTGGAATTGACTGCCAAGGTACTTTCGCCATGGGGTCTAACTGCTACATCCTTTTTTAGCACTTTATCACCTCCTGTCTTGCCTCTAACTGACTATGCCTCCTGTCTCGGTGCGTCCTGTCTCAGCGTGTCTGATTTCATCTACCGGGGAAGCACAGAGGTTGATCCTTGCTGTGCACCGGTACTTGTGCTAGCAATGGGGACTTTAGGTTTAACAGCTCGGCCCCCTTACCGGACATGTTTGGTTTTCGTCCCGTGAAGCAGATTCTGGATCGGGCAGCGCTTCTCCTTTCCGGGATTCGCCTGTCTTCAGCGAGAGAGCTGCTCACCAATCCGTCGTCCTGCCAGAGTATGGAGCCGGTCCACTTCGGTTTTGGATTTTGCTTGCACTTCCCGCTGGTTCTGCGGAGTAATCCGCCACTCGGTTGGCCTGCGTAGGGCTTGTCCAGACCTACTCGTATCCAAGAGGTCAGAGCCCAACAGACATCGTCAAGATGAGGTAGCAATAGAGGGAGCTTGCAATCCAGCCGGAGTGAGCAGGTAAGAGCAACGCGTTTCGCATACCTTTCAATTTCCTTTATCAGAGTTGTCAAGCCTTCATTGATACGATTTGGTAAGTTTGTTGAGTCTGTAAGGGATTTTGCCGTGGGATACTCAGCGGAGCATCACTGCGGTGATGCTAGCCGGACGCCATCTTGCCTCCTGTATCCCTGTATTCGCACAACCTTTGTTTTTTTCAGTGAATTTCTATGTTTTTTAAAATTCTATTTCGTAACTATAACGTCCCTGTAACCTTTGTTTTTTTAGTTGAATTTGTAAGGTTGTTTATATTTTATTTCGTAGCTATAACGTCCCTGTAACCTGTGGTTTTTAAGTGAATATGCCAAATCACTCCCGAAGGGGTATCTCTATGCTAAAGCAGTATAAGAACAGACCCAGCAAAGAACTAAACGGCAAAGAGTTCAGATTTAAGGAGTTTCCTAAAGATCAAAGGATCATCACAACTCCGAAGTTTAAGGAGCAGTTGATTCCATAACAAGGGGGCCATAAAAGAGAAGCTTTACCTCCTGTACAGGCTTTCTTGAAGGAAGCGAGGAGTAGTGAGGAAAGATTTCTCGCCAGAGTGTAGGGTCCCACCCGGCTGGTAGGGAATGAGTTTATCAGCTATGTAACTGGGTCCTTTGTCATTTAAGGCTTTATGTACAATGCAGCACATTTTTAACCTAATTCTCTGGCAAATGGGCAGCCAGTAAAGTTGTTGCAGGAGGGGGAGGGAGAGCATTCCAGGGGACATATTACTGACAAGCCACTCCGCTGTGTTCTGTACTACCTGTAGCTTATTCAGTAATGCTTCATTAGCTGCAATCAAAAGAGCGTTGCAGTACTCCAGACGACTAATAACCAGTGCCTGAACCAAGGTTTTACGTACAGACAGAGGAAGAAGGTGGAATATTCTATGCAAAAGATGCATCACGTGGAAGCAGGTACAAGCGGTATCCACAACTTGGTCCTTCATACACAAAGTCTGCTCTAAGTGCACCCCTAAGTTTTATTAAATGTATCGAATAAAGCAGTGAACATTCAAGACTATTACAATATTTCCATTAGTAAAATTGATGTGGACTAATGGAAGTGTTGAATGACTTTAAATGTCGAAGAAGCAACAGGTATGATGTAGATGAATTACATATGTTTGCGCAATGCACCAAGCCAATGGGTTTTTGGTCTCGGGTTTCGATTTCTATACCAGATTTACCACAACAAGACATAACCATAAGCCCTGAGAAAATTATGTTTGTTATACATGATCTCATACCTCATTCAAACGTAGGTTTCCTCTTTAAAGCTGTGTCAGTGGCTAGTTTATGCAGTGTATTAGACTGGATTAATGCGAATCGCCCAAGCACAGATCTGTGGTGGAACCTGCTATATCACACATATGAATTAGAGGCTACATTACAACTTTCAAAGGCTGATCAAGGCAGTGGACGCTATATAAACAAATGTGGGTCACTCCCTATTTCTACTTAAGATTATTCAGGAATGTTTTAAAAAGAGCTTTTAATTTTAATGTATTATTAATTATTATCTATACACCCTGACTGCTGGTATATGGCTCGATTACAATTGCTACATATGTATCCTCTTTTTCTTTTATCTCTCTACGCACAAATATATATACACACACACAAATATGTATATATATATATATATATATATATTTGTATATATTACCTACTGGCGGTCGCCAGTAGGTATATATAGTTAGGATTTTTTCCCTATGGGATTTTTGAAAATTCTATGTCTAATAACTTTGGCGTTTGTGGACGGAATTGGCTGAAATTTTCAGGAAAATGGAACATTTTGTTTCTGAGCAGCCCCTGAAAATTTTGGGGGGGGGTCGTCAAGGGGGGGCCGAGAAAAAAGGGGGTCCCAAAACGTGTTTTTCCAATGTTAATTTCCATAGGGCGGTTGGCCTCACTTTTAGCCCGAACGGCTGAATGGATTTGTACGAAACTTGGCAAAATTGTAGGGACTGTTAGCCCGATGTGCCTTTGCTAGGTCTCAATATATGTGCTCCAGTGGATTTTGAGAAATTAACGTTCAAAAAAAGATATATATCTGTAAGCGCGCTCTGGGTAGCGCTCCGGTTCGCGTACTTGACGCGTAACGGAACTTCGCGTAGCGAAGCTGATTGGCTCTCCGGCGTCTGTCAACATTCCAAACAGTCCGGAGCGGCCGCCATCTTGTCTCTCGGTAGGATCGAGAGACAAGAGGAGACCAAAACAAAGGGGGAAATGACCATAAGGGGGCATAGTAGATCCGCCCTGACCCCCTAGGATTGATGTGGAGGCTTTAAAAGGGCCCCGCAGGGTTTTTTTGCGTGGGGAGCGCCCGGTTCGCGAACCGGGAAGCGTTCTGGGGAGCGTACTATAATGAAAAAAGAATGATAGACTTTTCAAATACTGTATGTTAATTGATTGTTGGTTTTGTTGATTATTTTTTTATTTTTTAAGCAATTATTTATTATTGTGATTGTGTTTCAAAATTTAATAACATTTCTAACATTTCACTAGTTTATGAATTACATATAAAAATGATTAAAGACTCAAACAATTTTGTAATATTACATATAATTTTATTTTTCGGATTGTTTTTCAAAATTTAATAGAACGTCTAACATTTGACTGTCCGATATGTCCTCTTGTTGAGTGAACATAACTTCCCACATTTGACCGTCATCATAATGAAGTAAATGATCCACAGATTCTACACATTGTAGAAGTTCATGGTCTTGTGATTCATCCATGAATTCTAAGTCAATGGGATCAATGATTTCCTCATTGTTGATGTCTAGGACAATTTCAAAGGAAACGTTCTGTTCTCCTTCCATTTTCTTGCTGTAATTTGCATAACAAATAAATATATTAGTAGAGATAGGGCACTGTTGGGTTTAAGTTCAGACGGGTACTTTTTTCTGGCGTGAAGTAGGACTATTAAAAAGTGCTTGTGAAAAAGCCTAAGTAAATTCATAATTATACCACAGAAACCTAAATCAATCCATAATTATAATAAAGAAGCCTTTCTCAATGTCTAACTCTTACAGAGGGATAGTATATAACTATCTGAAAATGTTTTCAAATTTATAAAATAATATCTCACCTTCTAAAAACAAGTTTAAGTTGTGAGTGAAAATGATCTTGCAATGTAGTTCAGGAAGTAGTAGTCAAAATGGCTGTGTTTCTCTCTCTTCCTTTATATATATTCAGGTACATAACCAATCAAATGTCAGGTAAAAAAAGTAGAAAATGAAAGTAACATTTTAATTGGTTGTCAATTCCAACACTTTAGATGTCTTTTGTGAAGTAATTTACCTCAGGGTATTTAGAGAGGTCTACAGGCTAAATGGCTAAATGGAATTTCAATCAAATTTGTGAAAATGGTAGGGATTGGTATGTAGTATGAGCTAATCTATATTTGGTGAAATTGTCTCCAGTCGCTTTTCTGTAAACTACTTTCCCACCTTTTTTGATGGTGCGCTTCCCAGGGAGCGACCCGGTACGCGAACTGGCGAGCGCCCCGGTACGCGAACCTGAAGCGTTACGGGAGTCCACCATTTTGTGTTTCGGTCGAATTAAGATACAAGATGGAGGGCAAATAATGTTCAGAATGGGTAGAAGGGGGCACGGTAGACTTATCTTGACCCCCTAGGTTTTCTGAGGGTGGCTGAGGAGGCCCATATGTGCGAAAAAAAACATTTTTTTTTAAAATTTCGTGAGGTTAGCTTCCGGTTCGCGTACCTGGTAGCGCCCCAGGGAGCGTACTTTGTTGAAAATTAGTGAAAAAAGTTAGAGTAAAATAATAATTGTGAGTGATCAGATGTAGGGTAGCTCTGAGAAGAGCTTTTGGGTTTATGGTACATTTAGGTACTTATAAGTAGGTACCAATGCACAGTCTTAAATTCAGAGTGAAAATTCTGTTGCCCTCATCTGAGAAGTGAACTCCATCTCCTCTGTAGATATCTTGCATGTAGTAACGCAAGTTATTGTTGTACATGGAGCCCATTCCATGGTCTCTCATGTAAGCTGAAACAGATTTGTTTACATGCTTCCTCGACTTCTCAATTTGTGGACAAAATTGGTTCGACCACCTCCATTTCTGTCTTTGGCATATATTTGAATATGTAAATGTAAATGTAAATGTATGAAACTTATATAGCGCAGGACTTACCCTGGGGCATCTCCGCGCTTGCTTAGGGAACCCGTCCTGGTATTCCCCTGTGAGAAACCCCGGCAGGGTATCCACAAGGTGAAAGCCAGGCATCCCGCCGCGAGGGGCCGATGTGGAGATTAAGCAAGCTATTGCCCAGAGTCGCAGAGTGTGACCCCGTGAGTCGAGTAAGCACCGGAGCGAGAATTGTCGAGGCCGTGGAATTTATGAGCCCGAGACCCGCCGAGGCGGGGAATCGAACCCTGGTCCACGGTCGATCTCAGATTCCGGGTCTGCCGCCTCTAACCACTGAGCCACACTTCTCCAATATACCAAGGCAGTTTGAGGAAAAAGTGCCATCAATTGCTCAAAGGTGTCCTTTAAAAGCATTTCCAGACCTACCCCAGTCAAAGTGCCCAAATCATTACCTCCACAGTGCACAATTAACAGGTCAGGTTTTGGCAAATGCATAAAGGTTTTCACCAATGGTATCAATTGGTGACATTTTAATCCTCTGTGGCCAAACCACTTAATTTCCACATCTTGTAAATTGAGGTTAGGTAAATTTCTGTTCTCAGCATACCTCTGAGCCCAATAGATGTAACTATGTCCAACAATCCAGACAGAAAACATGGTGAGAGAAGGTTCTGCTGCAGTCAGATGAAGTGTGGCAATGAAATGGCAGTTGAAAAAATAAGAGTTTAGAATGAAAAAAACTGTGGAGTTTCTGTGTTAATGAAGCAGTAACAGTGATTGGTGGATTTTGATTGCTGAAAACAGAAAGTTAGGGTGCATGGATGAGTTCTTTGAAAGATGTATTTTGAATGGTCAATAAAAAATCATTAAATGAAAGATTGCACTGGATATGCAGGTGCACTGAGAGTTCAGAGTTCAATAGAAACATTGTTGTGTGAACTTGCAAACACCAGAGGTCTTCCAGGAGGTGGTTGCTATGCAAAAAAGGCAGAGAGGGCAGAGGGGGGAAGGGTTTTGATTTGAAAAAAGTGAGGGAAGAGTTTTGATTGGGTGACATGAGAGATATGTGTGAAGAATTACAGCATTTCTGTGCTTTTGATAGCTGCAGACTCTGGAGTGCATACCTTTTGCTCTGCTAAAGACAAAGTGGTGTGTTTCTCAGACTGTTTTGAAACTCATAAAGTATTTGCTAAGGTGAGAAAAGATTTATTTAATTTAGATAGAGAATAGTGTGCTTTAAGGAGAAAATTATGAAGAAAGTTGTGTTTTTAAAATGTTGCTTTGCCTCAAGTGTTTTACAAATAGATTTTGTTTCTTTGAGAAATTGTAATTGGAGAAAATGTGAAGTATTAGTACTGACAGGGTGTTTTTGTGCATAGGAGCTGTGCAGTGTTTTCAAATTATGACTTGAAAATCGTTTTTGAGGAAAAGGAATGCTTTTAACATTTATGAGAAGGACATAATGGTGTCTGCTTCTTCATAAGGCATTGGAGTGTCTCTGATGTTATTTTTCCCATTCTAATGTAAGACCTTTCCCCGTGGTGCAAATTGCTTGTAAATATGCTCCCACCTGTGCTTGGCAAATTTAGATTTTGAATGTTTGAGTTACATAGCCATGTTAAAAGTGACCCTAAAATGCTGCAAAGGCAATCAAAAAATGCTTCCATGTATCTTAAGGACATTTTAAGTCATTTCCCCATGTGCAGTGTTTTCAAATTATGACTTGAAAATCGTTTTTGAGGTAAATGAATGCTTTTAACATTTATGAGAAGGACATAATGGTGTCTGCTTCTTTATAAGGCATTGGAGTGTCTCTGATGTTATTTTTCCCATTTTAATGTAAGACTTTTTCGCGTGGTGCAAATTCCTTGTAAATATGCTCCCACCTGTGCTTGGCAAATTTACATTTTGATAGTTTGAGTTGCATAGCCATGTTAAAAGTGACCCATAAATGCTGCAAAGGCAATCAAAAAACGCTTTCATGTGTCTTAAGGACATTTTAAGTCATTTCCCCATGTGCAGTGTTTTCAAATTATGATTTGAAAATCGTTTTTGAGGTAAAGGAATGCTTTTAACATTTATGAGAAGGACATAATGGTGTCTGCTTCTATATAAGGCATTGGAGTGTCTCTGATTTGTTTTTCCATTTTAATGTAAGACCTTTCCCCGTGGTGCAAATTCCTTGTAAATATGCTCCCACCTGTGCTTGGCAAATTTAGATTTTGATTGTTTAAGTTACATAGCCATGTTAAAAGTGACCCAAAAATGTTGCAAAGGCTTTAAAAAACGCTTTCATGTGTCTTAAGGACATTTTAATTCATTTCCCCATGAATGTAGGTAGGCCTCACCTTAAACAAACCTCTGGATAGGCCACACCTTATCGTCATCCTGAATTAATCATTTAAAATGCTAGGGACAGATTTATGATAGGTGTATGCCTCTTTTGCGCCACTGTGCGTCACTTTTGTGACGCAGTGGCGGTGCAAAAGATTTGCTATGTGGTGGCAAAATTACAAATTGATGCATCTAGGCAGATGTGTCATGCTGTAAAAAAAACGTGCCACATGAAACCGATGCAGCAGTGATGCAAAAGATGGACCATGTTGCTAGACAGGCCTCACTTCATCTCCAACAAGATAATAAGCTTAGGGATAGATTTATGATGACTGGTGCATCCCCAGGGATGTGCCAGTCATCCTGCGCCGCTGTTTCGCCACCCATGGTGCGCTGCATTTACAATGCGGCGCACCATGGGGCAAAAACAGCACAGATGCGTGACGCATCTGTGCCGTAAAGGTGGCGCATTGCTGGAGCTGCATCGCAAGTGCCATGCAGCTCCAGCAAGGCTTAGGGGTGCCCCATCTCCATTTAATCTGCAACCCTGAGTAGGCCTCACCTTAAACAAACCTCTGGATAGGCCACACCTTATCGTCATCCTGAATGAATCATTTAACATGTTAGGGACAGATTTATGATAGCCGTGTGCCTCTTTTGTGCCGCTGTGCGTCACTTTTGTGACGCAGCGGCGGTGCAAAAGATTTGCTATGTGGCGACATATTTAAAAATTGATGCATCTAGGCAGATGTGTCATGCTGTAAAGTCCTGTGCCACATGAAACCTGCGTCAGTTTTCATATAGGTGTTTTGTTGCAAGGTATGCATTAATTTGCAAGAAAGCCCTGTAAAACTAACACAGTGAAATTTAGAAGATATCACTGACACAGCTTTATAGCATTGCTGAATCAAATCATTACGCCTGTTTGAAACAGGCATAAGGAGTGATGCACCATGCAATGTGTGGCTTGCTTCTGTGCATTGCAGTAGACATGTTGCGCTTACGACGTGATTCCTGCAATGTGCTGCTTTTGCGGCACAGATGCGTGACGCATCTGTGCTGTTTTCACTCAATGGTGCTCCACATTTAAAATGCTAGGGACAGATTTATGATAGGTGTATGCCTCTTTTGCGCCACTGTGCGTCACTTTTGTGACGCAGTGGCGGTGCAAAAGATTTGCTATGTGGCGACAAATTTACAAATTGATGCATTTAGGCAGATGTGTCATGCTGTAAAAAAACCATGCCACATGAAACCGATGCAGCAGTGATGCAAAAGATGCACCATGTTGCAAGACAGGCCTCACTTGGGGCCATATGTATCAAGCTAATTAGCATTCGCAAAGGTTGAAATTCTGTGAATTTCGGCCTTTGCGAATGCTAATTGTCAAATGGTATGTATCAAACAAGTTTGATGCAAAATAAGGAATAGCAAAATTTGCTATTCTTTATTTTGCGATTGCACTTAAGGATTTGCAAATTTTGCGATTCCTTAAATGCAATGTATCAAACAAAAAATATGCAAAAAATGCCATTAAGGATTTGCAAATTACCACCAACTTCTTGTTGGTGGTACTTTGCGAATTCTTTTCAAAAAGCTTTTTTTCCAAAAAACAAAAGGTGGCATATGACGCCCATACATGCCCTTAGGGCATGTATGTGCGCCATATGCCCCCAAATTTCTTTTTCAGGGGTGCAGCATGGTGTTCTTGAGACACCCCTGCACCCTTGGAAAAATTCCTAATTTGCCATTAGCTAATTGCTAATCGCAAATTGCACCTTCATTCCTATGGGCCTCCTGGCCCATGGAAATGAATGGGTAATTTGCAATTAGCAATTTGCTCATCGCAAATTAGGAATGGTAAAGAATCGCTATTTAATACCGATTTTGTACATACATACCGTTTTGCATTTCCTAAATAGCGATTCCTTAAAATTCGCTATTTAGGAAATACAAAATAGTTTGATGATACATATGGCGGTTCATCTCCAACAAGATAAGAAGCTTAGGGATAGATTTATGATGACTGGCGCATCACCAGGGATGTGCCAGTCATCCTGCGCCGCTGTTCCGCCACCCATGGTGTGCTGCATTTACAATGCGGCGCACCATGGGGCAAAAACGGCACAGATGCGTGACGCATCTGTGCCGTAAAGGTGGCGCATTGCTGGAGTTGTATCGCAAATGCGATGCAGCTCCAGCAAGGCTTAGGGGTGCCCCATCTCCACAATGCTGCGTCAAGACCTATGCCTGCTTCAAGCAGGCGCAGGGTTTTGACGCAGCTTTGTCCTATCTGATTGTAAATGCGGCACAGCATGGGTGGCAGAGCAGTGGTGCACGTTAACTGGTGCATCCATGGGGATGTGCCAGTTAACATAAATCTGCCCCTTTACATTTAAGAATGTGCAGGGGACACAGAGTCGGTGAGGCTTATCCAAGGTTAAGAAGAGATGAGTCCTGTTCACTGAAAAATTGGACATAGGCTTCACCTCCTCAGCATCGCTGGACATGGCAAAATAATAGCTGCAAAATGTTACTCTTGTTAAACAATTTTACTATTATAATCTCTGAGATTTGTCTCTTACTCTGCAACATCTCATTGTTGTTATCTTTCTTTAAAGATAAAGACAACATCAACATGAGCGACAATCAGCAATCAGTTGATTTCGACCTCATCATTGAACTCGTAATTGAAACATCAGTGGATGTTGATCCCTTGGATGATTTAAATCCTGAGGATGAAGAAGAACGTGATGAGGATGCAGATTTGTCAGAATTGTATGACATAGGATGGGAAGCTGACGTGCTTGAGCCTATGGAACTATAAACATTTATTTTAAAAATTTATAATAAATGAAAAATAAAAATGTAAACCGTTTCATTTAAAAATAAAGACACCTTCAAAAACAGGTTATGTGTAGTGTCTTCAATAAAATATTAAAATATGCTCATAAAATTAGATCAGATTCACATATAAAACAGCACAGGTAAAATGAATATAAATTCCATTTCTTTTCTGCTATTTCTGTATTCTAAATTTGCCAAGCACTAAAAAATCTTCTATGTAAAAATGTCAAGTAGTGTGTTAAGTTTTTGATGACTGTTATTGATTTACTGTTTGGTAATAGTGGTTAATAACATTTTTTATTATATTTTACCACAGATTCAACTGCAGATCATTTCAAGATTTGAGCATGCCAAGCAAAGAAAGACTGAGAAAGGCTGCAAAACGTCAAAGACAGCAGGTCAATGAAAAAAAGCAGCAGTCCTCTAACAAAAAGATTTGTCAAGTCACCAAGAAAGCACCGGGTAAGAGTACAAAAACATTCATAAGAAATATCTGTAGTAAAAAAAATATTACTACAGAAAATGTTTCAGTCCAGAAAAAGAGAAGCAATTTAAACGGAAAGGAAAGGCCAATGAAAAATGTTACTGCTAGAGCAAGAGATAACTCTGTGCATGATAGTAGAAGGAAACAACAGTTTAGGGACATTCGTAAACGAATGTTCCGCAACAGAATAATTGCCAATTTGTTAAAAAATATTAAGAAAGGTCAACAGAAAGTGGTTTTTTATAAGAGAAAAAAAATAGTTGAGAAAGTTATTGATCAGGCATTTGAAATAAAGCGAAAGTTATTTATTTTGATAATCAATAGAATTAGGAAGCTAAACAAGGCAATATATGATTTCAAAAGAAATAGTAGATGGAAGAGAATAGTTAATCGTAGTAATTTTTGTGAAGTTTTTTCTGGAGAATGGATGCATAGTTCAAGCTGTGAGGCATTTTTTAATGAGGAGAGTTATTTCCAGGATAATGATTTGGTGCATGCAGTTGACACCAGTGGTCGAGCTTATGAAGTGAAAGATGGTTGTCCAGTTGAAAAAGAAAAACTTGTGACAACAGAGACAGAAGAGGTGTTAGGTAATGAGGTTTTAGGAAGACGTCCTAAGGGTCCTGTGTACACCTGGAAGTGTAGTAGTATTTGCAGTGTGCGACAGGATTCCATCAATTTGCTTTGTGATTTTGTACGGTCATTTAATAAGAAAAGTTTGAAGCAGAAAATGAAGTTGTTGCAAGAATTAGATCCTTGCAGAGTGAGAGAAGTGACAGGTTTGCATGGTCATTCACTGGCTTGTCTTTCCAGGAGAGTATGCCAGAGTGTTTTTCATCATTTCAGGATGCTAGCAGTGCATCATAATAAAGTGAGGAAATTAGTTAGAATGTTGTATTATGCTAAGAGTCCAGCAATTATGCTTAAACAATTATGCGCTGCTCTTTTGCATGGTTCTGAAATAGATGTGAAGAATATATGTGAAGAAATTGAGTTTTGTTACTTTGGAAGTAAAGAGGAGAATGTTGGAATTGACCAAGAAGAAGAGGGTAATGTGGAAGATAGTGTACAGGTTTCCAGTACAGATAATTTCCAGAGGGAAATTGCGACGTTTCAGGTGAAATCAAGTGAGAGGCCTAATTTCACTTGTGTGTGTTGTCGACGCACTTATTATAAGAATCAGACTAAGTTAGTGGATTTATATGCAAAAAGTGAAAGGGAAAATAATAGTGAATGGAAGGATTTCACAACATACTTGATGGTTGAAAATTGTTTTGATTTGGGATTGGATCAACGTGTGTGTACTTATTGTTGTAACAAATTAAATCAAAACCAGATGCCTGCTAGAGCAGTTCATAATAATCTGGAATTGGTTGAGATTCCTTCTGAATTGAAGGATTTAAATACTTATGAATCTATTTTGATTCAAAGTATCCATCCCTTTCAGGCTATTGTAAGAATGGAGCCAAAGACAGGGAAATTGCCTCCATCAGATTTACAGAGAGGATTAAAAGGAAGAGTTGTTTATTTGCCTCTAGATTTGAAGAAAAACATTAACACAATTGGAGTAGAAAAAGTGGAAGAGGAACCTCTGGTTATCTTAGTTAATGGGGTTCCGACAAAGAATAAGAAAATATGGCAAGATTTAGTGGATGTTAGGAAAGTTAAAAAGGCAACATTGTATTTGAAAAAAAATAATAAATACTATAAGAATGTATATGTTGCAGAAGAGGAAGTAAGTGAGGAAGAGGATAGCGATTTGTGTGCTGGTCAAATTGAGAAAGTGGAGCCCTGTACTAGTGAAGAAATATATGAACATTATAGTGTTCATCCTTTGCATTCCAAGGAAGTCATGGGGAATGCTATTGAGTTGTTTCAAATGAAACAAGCCAAAGGGAGTCCCATTAGTGTTTGGGAGGAAAGTTTGGAAGCTCGGTGTTTCCCACAGCTTTTTCCAACAGGTCAGGGAGGAAGATATGATGAGCGACCTCATCAAATTCCTGCTTCTGAATACCGGACTTTGCGATTGTATGCAGGAGATGCTAGGTTTTGACAATGTATTCCCTATTTGTTTCATCTCCTGTTTGAAAGCGATCTGTCTGGACTGTCATATGCAGTGAACCACATCTTGAAAAGTGGTATACACATGCAAAACATCTCAGCAAGTGACTTTATGGATAAAGTCAATGTCCAAGACAGTATTTTAGATTGTCATCTGATTAATCTCATGGCGTGTCAGCGTGGTACTAATGAGTACTGGTACCGTCGTCATGGTGATTTAAAATGTATGCTGAGGAACTTAGGAACTCCCACATGGTTCCTCACTCTGAGCTGTGCCGAGTATGGCTGGGAAGACTTACTTGAATTTCTACGAGAGGCAAATGGAAACATCGAAAACATCGAATTTAAGACACCCGGAGAACTGTGCTCTTTGGATCCAGTCAATGTATGCAGGTACTTCAATCATAGATTTGAAGCTATGATGTCTTTCATCATGAATAAGAAGAATCCACCTCTTGGAGAGGTGTTGGATTTCTTCTGGAGAAAGGAGTACCAAGCAAGAGGTGCTCCTCATATACATATGCTGCTGTGGATCAAGGATGCACCTACATTTGGAACAGATCCAGAAGACTCAGTGATGAGTTTCATACAACAGTATTCTACGTGTGCTGTTCCAAACGCAAAGGAGAAGAAAAGCCTAAGAGAAAAAGTTCTACATTTCCAAAGCCATCGATGTGGAAAGTACTGTCGTCGTAAATTCCGAAACAAGGACAAGTTCTACACCAAATGTCGTTTCGGCTTTCCACGACCGGTGATTTCTAAAGGAAGAGTAAACAGTTTGATGTCTTCGCTGCGACATAATGTGATGAAGAAATCACCTAAAAACACATACAATTTGAAGAGGAACGAAGAGTCCAAGTACATCAACGACTACAACCCGGTGATTTTGTCCATGTGGAATGCTAAGATGGATATACAGTTTGTGGCTGATAACTGTATGGCTGTGGCTCGGTATGTGACATCTTACATCACCAAAAAAGAGAAGACAGAATTGAAGGATATGTGGGAGGACATTTCCCATGAAAAGAGCCTCAGTAAGAAGTTGTACAGTTTCAGTCTGAAGATGTTGTCGCATCGAGAAATCGGAGCTTACGAATGTTCTGACCGGTTGTCTTCAGCAAGTCTCTATGCCAAATCCAGGAGTATCGTTTGGGCGAGTCTTGGTCTTGCTGCAACGCGTAATCGAGTTCTGAAACCTGTGCGGGAAATTGAGTATTTGGCGGAAAAGGAGCCAAACAGTACCGACATTTTGAAGACCAACATGTTGGATACATATTATCCAAATCGAAGCAGTCACCTCGAGAATGTTTGTCTGTATGAGGTTCTGCAAAATTACATATTCAAGAGGAACATCAAAGAAGATACTAAGAAAGGAGTGTATGCTGTAATAGGAAGTGAGGGATGTCTGGTCAAGCAAAGAAAATGCCACTTGGTAAACCATCGAAAATTGAGTGGCGAATCTCCTGAAAAAAAGGAGTTTTTCTATTTAGCACTTTTGCAACTTTTCAAGCCTTGGCGTGCAGAAGAGGAACTGCTTGGAGATTTCCTCTGTTACGAAGACTCTTTCAATGCCGCCAAGGAGACCATAGAATGTCCTGCTTTTCCCAAATATGTAGAAATGTTGAATGCGGAAATCGAGCAGGAAGCAATGATTGCAGCCGAGATTGCCAGAGACAGTTCTCAGGACAGTCAGAGTTCTGCTTCATTGAGTCAGGATCCACTAGGAGGACCTGTTATCGAAAATGAAGCTGCCACTGCTATGAATGAAGTGGAAAGAGCCATGGCACATGCTCAGGAGGATGCGGTTAACTTAGAAGAGTTGGAAAGACAACTCAACGTTGAGTAGAGGAAAATATATGACGAAGTTACCATGCAAATTGATCATGGATTAAGTCATGAGAAGAAAGAGTGCTCATGTACGTCGTTGAAGCCTGTCCGACTGTACGTGAGTGGAGAAGCGGGAACTGGAAAAAGTTTCCTCATTAAAGCAATTTCATGTTATTTGCAGGAAAGGACTGAGTCATCGCTGTCTTGTGTTGTCACCGCTCCAACTGGACTGGCAGCACATAACATTAAAGGGATTACTTTACATCGTTTACTGATGCTGCCAGTGGAGCATGACAACAAATTACAATATCACAAGCTATCTGGAGATGCTTGTTGTGAAGTTTCAAGAATCTTGAGGAAAATGAAACTTCTTATCATTGACGAAGTAAGCATGGTTTCCAATGTCATGCTTGCCTTTGTGCATTTGAGAATGCAAGAAGTTCTCAAAACAGAGTATGATGTGTTATTTGGTGGCAAACACATCATTGTTTTCGGAGATCTTCTGCAGCTGACACCAGTGAAAGGGCAACCTGTGTTCAAAATGCTCACGCATGAAGATACCAGGAAGTGCCTAGGGAGCATTGGCAACGTCAATATATGGTTAAACTTCAATTATGCTGAACTGCATGAAAATATGCGTCAGGCGAAGGATGAAGTTTACAAGACTATTCTACAAGATGTTAGAATTGGAAAAGTGACCGAGCATGGGAAAGAAGCTTTACATACACGATTACTGTCAAATTTATATCCAGAACAAGATGTTGTGCCTGAGAATATTTTTCAGAAAATTACTGAGAAGAAATCTGGAATATGTTTGATGCCAACTCTTGCAGAATGTGCCAAATTCAACAACAAAATGTTGCATTTAGAAAAGCAAGAGATTGTGAAACTGGAAGCTATTGACAGAGTAGAGCATATGGGATCAACAATTATTTTGTCTGAGAATCTGAAAACAAAATTGGATTCATTAGAGAAGAGTATATCTAAAACTGCAGGTTTTGAAAAGACTCTGAATGTGTGCTTGAACTGCCGTATAATTTTAAGAAGGAATTTACATGTTGAAAGAGGTCTGGTAAATGGATCAATGGGTTGTTGATTTTGTAAAATACAGAAATAGAGATGGAATTGAATTTTTAAAAATTAAATTTGATGGCATTGAGGAAGTACAGCTAATTGGTCGTTGTTCTGCTAGATTTTTGCTTGTAAAAGACTTATATGTTCGCCGTAAGCAGTTTCCTGTTTGCTTAGCATATGCGGTGACAATCCATATATCACAAGGTTTAAGTGTAGACAGTGCATTGGTGAATATTGGCAGTTCTGTGTTCAAGGAGGGTATGGCATATGTGGCATTGTCACGAGTTAGAACTTTATCGGGATTGTACTTGATGAGTGTGATGTCACAAACATTTGTGCGGATCTAGATTGTGTTAAGGAATACAATAGGTTAAGAAGAGAGTATGCGCCACATTTGCCTCAATATCCTTTGTTTGAGAAACGTGTGGTAGGCCGGAAACGAAGAAATGTGACCAATACTGGGGAGGTTGTAGCAAAAAGACGAAAAGTCGATGAACCTGAAATTATAAGCAGAAACAAAAAGGATTCTGTTGAAGATGTTGTTGGTTTTCAATTTGAAAACAGTTCTGGTGTCAACTGCTATGCTAATGTAGTGGTTAATGTTTTGTTTTCTCTAGAAAATGTAAAAGAAGAGATTGTGGTCAATTCTGATCAAAGATTTTGCAGTTTGTTAAATTCTGTCTTAGAAAAATGTAGCACTGATAGAACAAACATAGAAAGTGTGTCTGAAATTCGAAATCTGTTAGACAGATGTTCAGGCCAAACACAATTCTCTCAAAATATTCAGCAAGATTGTCAGGAGTTTTTAATGTATATGCTTGATGTATTGCATGCTGAAGGTGTAGATGTAGATCAGCTGTTTGGGCTTTCTTATCAATGGCAGTATGACTGCGAGAACTGTAGGGTATCAAGTACTACTAGTGTAGACTCAGAAAGATTTATATATTTAACTTTGCCAGACAGTAAATCAGTCTCTTTTAATAAGCTAGTAAAAGCAGCTGATCACAACATGGAGTGTAGCCAATGTAAATCTGAAATGATGTCCACATTATTTATACGAACATATGGCCAGTATGTCATTTTAATGTTCCAACGATGTAGGCCTGATGGAACAAAATTGACAACTTTAATTAAAAATGTTGTGGCTTCACAGTTGTCAATATCAGGAAGGACTTTTGTAACTGCAGCAATTATATATCATGACGGTCCTTCAATAACATCAGGACATTACACAGCTTATTTAAAGTCTAGAAATGGCTGGTCATTCTGCAATGATTCTGTTTTAATTTTCAAAAAAAAATTGCCGTATGACCTTAAAAACTCTTACCTGGTGTTCTTAAAACCAAAATTTTAGGGAAAGAATCTCGGGATGTGCTCTGAGGAATTTCAAGAAGTTCTAATGGCTCCTCCACGATTTGGCCTTGAGGATAAGTGTAGTATAGAGACATAACTTCTTACCATAACAGTTGACGTCATGCAAAAATAACTGCACTTTGAATGAGTTCAGAAAAACTGATTCTTTTTATAAGCTAATTGAAGCAGCCAATCAAAACATGGAGTAGAGGGAATGTAAGTCTGCAATGCTGTCTACTGTTTTATATTGCTTTGTGATTAAAAGTGATGTAGAGAATTAAATAATTGTAGTAGTCATAGAGGTAGTGTAAGTCTGCTTCATAGTAAGCAGTATCAGTGACATAGGAAATGTAGAACATGAGTGAGGAAGAAGGGGAAGATATTACTAGTCCAGGATTGTGAAAATGATCTTCAACATTTTAATTCTGAAAGTTGCGGAAATGCCAAATGACGGGATTGGCTTACAAGAAATCCAAGAGTTATAAATGGCTCTTACACGATTTGGCCTTGTGGAAACGTGTGGTAGAGAGCAAGAAGTCATTTATTGTATGTAACATATTTTTCAAAACGATGGAGGTTTTCTTTCAGAAAGTGGCGGGCTGAAAGTAATAACAGCACAACAGAGTGTAAGCTGTTCATAGGACATCCTTCGACGTCATGGAAAGTAAGTTAACTTTAAGGAGTTCTGAATTCTGATTTGTTATGTTGTATGGGTTTTTTAAACACAATCATTTTGATTGTGTTTTTTTTTCCCCGCTGTTATATGATGAATACCTTCAAGTCACTGTTTTTAGTGAAATTTGATACATTCTGAGAACAGCAAAAATAAACCATTTAACATGTATAATTAATTCTGTACTGTTTGCATTTATGATGTACATTTAGAACTGTGTAGGAGGCATGGAGAAGGAGAGGCTTCTGTAAGTGTCAAAGTTGTTGCATACAGTGCTCACATTCTACGTAGTCTTTCATATGATAGACTACATTCTCACAATGAGATACTTAAGCAAAGGAAACACAGGTGATATGATTGTGGAATGAGCAAACAAAATTGCACGTTTTTCAATTATATTACCTGTGTTTCCAAACATTACACATCACATTGTGTAGATGAGGTTTAGGCCTGTTCCAGGAGACAGAGGAGGTCTGACATTTGTTCAAGAGTGCAGTGGATATGACTCACTTCGTTGGTAGGTCTGCACATGTATTATGTCCTCTGTATTCTTCAACAAACCTAAATTTCATCTGCAACTCTGAGTAGGCCTCACCTCAAACAAACCTCTGGATAGGCCACACCTTATCGGCATCTTGAAACAATCATTTAAAATGTTAGGGTCAGATTTATGGTGGCCGTGCGCCTCTTTTGCTCCGTTGTGGGTCACTTTTGTGTAAAAGATGCACCATGTTGCAAGATAGGTTTCAGTTCATCTCCAGCAAGATACCATCAGTTTAAAATGTATATAATTAGCAGTGTGTAGGGGGCATGCAGAAGCTGAAGCTTTTGTAAGTGTCAAAGTTGTTGCATGCAGTGCTGCACTTCTGGGTACTGTTTAATATGCTGCACTACATCTGCACTATGAGATACCTAAGCAAAGGCAACACAGGTGATGTGATTGTGAAATGAGGAAAAGAATTCCACATTTTTCAATTACATCACCTGTGTTTCCTAAGTTTACGAATGACATTGTGCAGATGAAGTTTAGGTCTGTCCACGGACACAGAAGAGGTCTGGCCTTTGTTCAAGAGTGAAGTGGACATGACTTACTTCATTGGTAGGCCTTCACATGTATTATGTCCTCTGTTCTCTTCAACAACTCGAAATTTCATTTGGAACCCTGAGTAGACCTCACCTCAAACAAACCTCTGGATAGGACACATCTTATTGGCATCCTGAAAAAATCATTTAAAATGTTAGTGTCTTGCGACACTTTTGTGAGACAACAGCAGTGCAAAAGATGCACCATGCTTTAAGATAGGCCTCACTTCATCTGCATCAAGATACTGTTAGTTTAAAATGTATATCTTTAGGACTGTGTAGGGGGCCTGGAGAAGCAGAGGCTTCTGTAAGTGGTAAAGTTGTTGAAAAGCTGTTTGTCCTTCAATCTTTTCCCTTGTCTTTTCTAATTTTTAAATACATGTTTTAATATTTTTCAAATGTTTGTTCTCTCTTTCACAGATTGAAAGTATAAAAACAAAAAGTGAGTAAGTTAACGACAATTATAAGGTAAATGTTTTGCACTCTTTTTGTTACATTTCTATCACATTCACCTACTAGTAGTTCCACAGCTTCATTTCTTTAACCCTCAGTTTCCTGCCTTTGCTACTTTCCTCATTCCTTTCTCTATTACCTACTTACTCTACTCCTTCCACTCCTTTTCTCAGTCCCTCTCTTCTCATTGTTCCTCACTCTTGTTCACTCACTCCGTCTCTATTACTCTTAGTGTCTTTGACTGATCACTCTTTCACTACTTGTTCATTATGCTTCTTCTGTGTAGTTGAAGCACACTAAGGGGCATATTATGAACACAGCCATTAAAATTATTGCTGTTTTTATTGGAAGAAAACTGTTGCAAAAGTGGTTTTAGCGGCAGTTTTCCGCCGCAAAAGCGGCTTTAGCGACACATTTCTGCCGATAAAAGCTGCAAAACTTTTATTGCCTATGTTGATGATATGGCTCTATGTTATTTACATTTCTTTGCTATTTCAATTAATCTTTTTCTGTTATTTTTTCTTTTCTGTTTTCTGTTTTTTTCTCTCTGTTATTCCACATGTTTTAATCTGATTTTGAACATTCACTCACATTCTCCAAGAAACTCTTCTTTGTTATTGTTCTACTCTCTTTTTTTTCTTTCACTTCCTTATCTATTTTGTTTTTCACAATTATACCCTCTTCCATCTTTTCTTCGGTAAATAGATCTATTAAACACTATCTCTGGTTTACTCCCTATAGCTGTCTTTCTTTTAACATTACTCTCTGTTTACTTCCCTTATACTTACTCTTCTTTTTTTTTTTTTTTTTTTTTTTTGGTTCGCTCCCGGTTCGCGAACCGGGAAGCGAACGGGGGAGCGAACTAAAAGAAATAGAGCTTGCCAGAGTGCTAAACATTCTAGCAATTTTTTTTGAAAGGGGAGGTAGTTCTGAAAAGAACTTTTTTTTTAATGTTTTTGTTGTTTTATATTTTTTTTTATTTTTTGAACATTTTTTGGGTTTTTTGTATTTTTTGAACAGTTTTATGTTTTTTTTTGTTTTTGATGGAGGGGAAACAACAAAAAACAGGCATTGAAAAGGGCTCAACAGGAGCAAAAAAAAAAATTACTGTCCGGGGCGGTTAGGGCAATTGTGATTTACATAAGCAAGGTTGATTAACGTAATGCTCATGTTACCACATGACAACAATGCACCGCAATGCATACAGGTAAATTTGATATGAGCAAAGTTCTCTTGAATGTTTGGCACGGTTTCCCGTGCCTCTGCTCCTGTCAACGATATCTTTGATGTTGACCTGGCCACAGGAGTTGTTGTTGGGTTATCTTGCATGTCACGTATCTCCGCCTGGCTGTAATTCAATGGATGCCACCTGCTCATGTGACGATGCATTGTATAGTTACCGAAGCTGTACTTTTTATCAGTGCCTCTTGATAACCGGTCTTTACAAATCAGGCAGGTGACATACCTAGCATTTACTTTCTTCTGCCCTCGAGGGAGTGAAAAAAACTGCCAAATAAAACTGGCTTTCCTATGGGAAACCCGGGGCACCTCTTCTAAGAACTGTGGTCCTTCTGTCTCCTCTTCCTCTAGTTCATCCTCTTCCTCCTCTGTGTTGGTGATGAACTGGGGAGGTGGTCCTCTCTTCCCATGAGGAGGTGGAGGTGGTGGTGGGGGTGCACCAGCTGAAGCAACTAATGAAGCCATTGCTGAACTATGAAAAAAGGTCTTCCTCTCACAAAGTTGAAAGTCAGAGTGAGGAAAGAAGGAGGGGTTTTCATCATTTAGGAAAAACAATAGTTCTAAACCAATGAAAAGTGTTATTTTTAGGTCACCTGACCTAGCTTTACATCATTATGAAACCAAAAGTGAAATGAACCAATGAAAAGTTTTATTAACAAGTCACATGACTTCTTACGCTTATGTTACGCGCTGCGGAACGTGCCCCGGATCGCTTCCGGGTCGCTGCGCTTCGTGCCTCGGTTCGCGCTCCGGAGCACTTCTGGGTGCGCTAACGCGGCGCGTCATAAGACGCATTACGCGGCAACGCGATACGTCGCGCTTTCGCGACGCGCCGCGGATCGCTTCCGGGGAGCTGCGCTTCGCGTCTCAGTTCGCGTACCGGAGCACTTCCGGGTGCGCTAACGCGGCGCGTCATAAGACGCATTACGCGACAACGTGATACGTCGCGCTTCCGCAACGCGTCACGATGTTGATTTCTAACGCGGCAGTTCCGCAAACGGAACGTTTACTGGTTCGCGCACCGGGTCGCGGCATTAAATTGAGCTAACGGGAAGCTTCCCGGTTCGCAAACCGGGAGCGAAGAAAAAAAAATATCAAAAAAAAAATTATTAATAAACATATAAAATATATTTTTGGATTTAAAGAAGAATACATTTTACAGCTACAGATATTAGCTTTTAAAAAACCAATGAAAGTCACTGAAAAAACCATAGGTTATAGACCATATATAGTTAGGAATTAGCATTTACAAAACCTTGAAAATTCACTGAAAAAACCATAGGTTATAGACCATATATAGTTAGGAATTAGCATTTAAAAAACCTTATTTTACTCACACAAAACCATTGAAATTCCATATATAGTTAGTTGTACTAACTATATATCGCGCACCCGCAATCCACTGCTGATCATGTCACATATTACATCATTCATGACATGGTCAGTGACATCACTGATGACATCACTGATGACATCTCAAATGACAGCACTGATGACATCACTGATGACATCTCAAATGACATCACTGATGACAACATCCAGTGACTGTATGTTTCTGTAAAGTTAAAATATGTCTTACATATTGAAGAATGAGTAGATGTAGAAGTGTCTGGATGAAGGATTTAGTAGGTGCGTGACTGACTGTATGAGTGAGTGATTAAATGTGTCTCACTGAATGCATGGGTTAGTGACTAAACTGTCTTAATTTGTGCATCATTATGTCTGTTGTTCTGTAAACTGCTGCATGTGTTGATCAGTAGCTATATGATTAACTATATGGGTTATTGATTGGTTGCCCAAGTATTTGTATGGGAGACTGAGAGTGTTTATGGGTGGCTGGGAGGTGTATGACTCTCTGCATAGATGTGTGAGCAGTTGATTCACTAGGTGTATGGGTTCAAAAGTGCATGTGGAAACATCTGTATGGGCGGTTGACTGTGTGCATGAGTGCATTGGTGAGTGAATGGATATCTCAGTGCTACATGTCAAAGTAAGTACATATGTAAAACACAGTACATGTGAGAGTTGACATATATAAATAACTGTGCATAAGAGCCAGTGAATGTGTGAGTGGCTGTATGGATCATTGTGAACTTGTATCCAGGATTGTATAAGTGAGTAAATATGTGTTAGTATATGTTTGAATAAGTAAGGTGTGTATAACTGTATAGTTGAGGAAATGGAGGTGTGATTGATTCTTTGCATGACTGACTAGGTGTGTGAGTAACTCCATGGATGAGTGACAGTCTGTGAGTGTCTGTTTTCACTGAGTGTATCTAAGGTTATATTAGAGTCTGAAGAGGTTCATCGTATTATCACATGAATGATGTCATCAGTGATGTGATCAGTAATGTCAAATGAGATGTCATCAGTGATGTCATCAGTGATGTCATTTGAGATGCCATCAGTGATGTCATCAGTGATGTCATTTGAGATGTCATCAGTGATGTCATCAGTGATGTCATTTGAGATGTCATCAGTGATGTCATCAGTGATGTCACTGACCATGTCATGAATGATGTAATATGTGACATGATCAGCAGTGGATTGCGGGTGCGCGATATATAGTTAGTACAACTAACTATATATGGAATTTCAATGGTTTTGTGTGAGTAAAATAAGGTTTTTTAAATGCTAATTCCTAACTATATATGGTCTATAACCTATGGTTTTTTCAGTGAATATATATATATATATGTATACATAGCTTTTATACACCTGTTTTGAAATGATACAAAACATGATAATAGGATGTTTATATTTGATACTCTGTTATTGCCGTTTGCCCTAAACATGTAGCATCTTTGAATTGTTGCTGTACAAAGGTTTCCTTAAATTGCAAGTGCCAAAATGGCCGCCAGATTAGCAGACGCCTTGATTGTCCTTTTGTACTGTTTACTACCTCGCTTGTGTATTTGTAGAAGTGTCGAATGGCGGTACAAACATCGTGATCAAGGGAGCTTGACTCCCGAAACGCGTTGATGGATGTAATTTGAATAATAAAAGCCTGAACGAACGATACCCGCGTACGAGTGCCGGATGATTTCCTCACCATTGGGACTCACTATTGCCACTGACCTGACCTGGGGAGGTCACCACCTGGGCCCTGGGACTGTCGCAGCACGAGCGCTGCTTTTCTGCCGCCACCGGACTTTCTGCCTCTCTTCTGCCTGCCGCTTCCCGACCATCGCGGCAAGGCAGGAGATCAGGAACTACAGTTCCCAGCACCACTTGCGCCTAGGAAGGCGCGCATCCTGTCCTGCCCCCGGAGGTGCGCTTAAGGCCAGCGCAAGCCCCGGGGGAGCGGGGGACTCACCATTGGGACTCACTATTGCCACTGACCTGACCTGGGGAGGTCACCACCTGGGCCCTGGGACTGTCGCAGCACGAGCGCTGCTTGTCTGCCGCCACCGGACTTTCTGCCTCTCTTCTGCCTGCCGCTTCCCGACCATCGCGGCAAGGCAGGAGATCAGGAACTACAGTTCCAAGCACCACTTGCGCCTAGGAAGGCGCGCATCCTGTCCCGCCCCCGGAGGTGCGCTTAAGGCCAGCGCGAGCCCCGGGGGAGCGGGGGACTCACCATTGGGACTCACTATTGCCACTGACCTGACCTGGGGAGGTCACCACCTGGGCCCTGGGACTGTCGCAGCACGAGCGCTGCTTTTCTGCCGCCACCGGACTTTCTGCCTCTCTTCTGCCTGCCGCTTCCCGACCATCGCGGCAAGGCAGGAGATCAGGAACTACAGTTCCCAGCACCACTTGCGCCTAGGAAGGCGCGCATCCTGTCCCGCCCCCGGAGGTGCGCTTAAGGCCAGCGCAAGCCCCCGCGTCGCGGGATCGCGCACGGGTCGGCGCCCGGGGCTAAGCCCGGGCAAAGGGCGGGCCCTCTACGGCCCTCATCGGACTGAGGAGGACGGGGACGGGCCACCCCCTTTGTCAGTTTAGAGGTAATTTTCCAACTTGTACTTTCTTCAACTATGCTTAAGCCCAAAACAGGGGATATGTCCGATAAAATCCCGTATGATATATTTGCACATTCTCCTTCCAGTTTTTCATGGCTGGAGGACTTAAATAGCCTGTGTAAGGTTAAGTACGTTCCAGCAGTACTTTCCCCCACGATAAAATGCCGCAGCTTATCACCACGTCTAAGGGAGCTGGAATCCTTTCCTGATACTCAACAAATACCTCCCAGGGCTACACCTGCCAAAAGGAAGTTCGATGGGGACAAAGTCAATGGGAGTCTTCCTAAAACACCCAAACTTGATAAACCTTCTTTAAGTCCTATACCATCTTTAATTAATTCATCTTTTATTTTGCCACCTGTTGCTAACCTGGACGACTCACCACCATCCTCCCATCAGGCTTTACTGACTATGATCGAGCACCTGATCACATCTTTAATACACCCCTTGATGGACAAAATCACTACGTTGGGGGAGAAGCTGACGGGGTTGGAGAACTCTGTTGAATGCCTCCTGAAACCCTCAACCCATGTTGCAATAACCCACTGCCCGCCGACAACTGCTCCTTCAAACCCATCTAATCTGATCACACCTTATGAAGCGGTGCCTATTCAATTGCCAACTCCAACCTCCTTGTTGCCTATTAATCCTAAAGCCCCACCGAAATTGTCAACAGCACGTCAGATTCCATTTCAACATGTGCGTACCACCCATATTCATCTACCTCCAGAAGCTGCCCCTTTTGTAATTGTTCTCTCGGGAGTTCCTGAACTAGCGAAAGGTAAAGCTGAGAGACAACATGAACTTATGAACAAGGTCAAGTTCTGGCTGTCCAAAAACAGACCCTTGCCCTACCATCTTGATGGCCGAATAATAAGTGTCCGGAGGGTGGGCTGGCTTGGACCCCTTAAAAAAGACATCTTGGGCGATTTGATCTTGATACGATTTAGGAGCAGACACATTGTGCCATACATGCAGACATGGCTATCTCAAAATGGCGATGGACTTATTTCTACTTGGAATCCACATGATTTTTATCCTAATACGTCCTACATGCGTTCCCCTAGTCCCCGGGGCATTGACAACAATCCAGTGGGCAAAGGACCCCATTTAAGTAATGGCAGTAGTTTTTCAGTGGCTTTTAATCGTCCCAAACCGTTGTATAACAGTTTTATGCATTGTAAATACTAGATCTTTTAGAACACTGTTACCTACAACGTTGCCTAAAGGTTTGTGTAAAGTATGCTTAATCTTTTTAACTGTACAATTTAAAGCCATATTCCGCACAAGCACTTTCCTAGAAGTTATTTTTAATGTTCATAGAAGTATGGGATGCCCTTGATTTATTTGTACTCCTTATGATTATTGATCTCCTTTGCATTTTAGATAATGGAAATATGTGACTTTGTAATTGTACTAATATGCACTTTATACACATCTATTGCATCTAGTGTACCTGCAATTTTAAATATGTTGAATTGTATTCTAAAAACTGTGCTTTTATGGATTTTTTTGAAATCCGAATAAAGATTTTGACTGACTGACTGACTATATATATATATATATATATATATATATATATATATATATATATATATATAAACACAGACTTTTAGCTGAACCTTTGCCTCTGTGTCGGCGGGCTCACGGCAGGGATAGCCACCCCCTAAAATTTAACACACTCCACCAGCGTCGTCTTTCTCGTAATCCTCAGAAAGAAATAACACAGGAGCCGTGGCCTCAATAAATGGTGCAGATTTAATTCAGATACAACGTCCTACGCGTTTCGGAGTAAGCCTACTCCTTCATCACGGGCCCGTGATGAAGGAGTAGGCTTACTCCGAAACGCGTAGGACGTTGTATCTGAATTAAATCTGCACCATTTATTGAGGCCACGGCTCCTGTGTTATTTCTTTCTGAGGATTACGAGAAAGACGACGCTGGTGGAGTGTGTTAAATATATATATATATATATATATATATATATATATATATTACCTACTGGCGGTCGCCAGTAGGTATATATAGTTAGGATTTTTTCTCTATGGGTTTTTTGAAAATTCTATGTCTAATAACTTTGGCGTTTGTGGACGGAATTGGCTGAAATTTTCAGGAAAATGCCACATTTTGTTTCTGAGCAGCCCTTGAAAATTTGGGGGGGGTTCGTCCAGTGGGGGCCCAGAAAAAAGGGGGGTCCCAAAACGTGTTTTTAACATTGAGTTTTCCATAGGGCGGTTGGCCTCACTTTTAGCCCGAACGGCTGAATGGATTTGCACGAAACTTGGCAAAATTGTAGGGACTGGTAGCCCGATGTGCCTTTTGTAGGTCTCAATATATGTGCTCCAGTGGATTTTGAGAAATTAACGTTTAAAAAAAGATATATATCTGTAACAGCGGACCGGGCAGCGCTCTGGTTCGCGGACTTTTCGCGCAACGGAGCTTTGTGAAGCGAAGCTGATTGGTTCTCCGGCGTCTGTCAACATTCCAAACAGTCCGTAGCGGCCGCCATCTTGTCTCTCGGTAGGATCGAGAGACAAGAGGAGGTCAAAACAAAGGGGGAAATAACTATAAGGGGGCATAGTAGATCCTCGCTGACCCCCTAGGTTTGATGTGGAGGTTTTAAAAGGGCCCCGCGGGGCAAAAAATAATAATAATAATAATAATTGAACGGCTGAATGGATTTGCACGAAACTTGGCAAAATATTAGGGACTGGTAGCCCGATGTGCCTTTGCTAGGTCTCAATATATGTGCTCCAGTGGCTTTTGAGAAATTAACGTTCAAAAAAAGATATATATCTGTAACAGCGCTCCGCTTCGCGTAACGGAGGTTTGCGAAGCTGATTGGTCATTCTGTCACTGGGCTATCGTTGGGCTACATCTGGCTGATATTTGGGCTACATTTGTTTTTTTGTGTGTCTGGCGGCCATCTTTGGGCTACATTGGGCTACATTGGGCTTCATTGGGCTACATTCGGCTAATTAGCAAATAGCTCATCGCAAACTAGGAATGGTAAAGAATCGCTATTTATTCCTTAAAGTTTGCTATTTAGGAAATGCAAAAAACTTTGATGATATATATGGCGGTTCATCTCTAACAAGATAAGAAGCATAGGGATACATTTATGATGACTGGCGCATCACCAGGGATGTGTTAATCATTCTGTGCCGCTGTTCCGTCACCTATGGTGTGCTGCATTTACAATGCGGCGCATCATGGGGCAAAAACAGCACAGATGCGTGATGTATCTGTGCCGTAAAGGTGGCGCATTGCTGGAGTTGTATCGCAAGTGTGATGAAGCTCCAGCAAGGGTCGGGGGTGCCCCTGTCGCAGGGTTTCTGTTCTCACACAGAACTGTGGACAGAGGATTGGAACCTCGGCGAATGCATTGCTGGAGTTGTATCGCAAGTGTGATGAAGCTCCAGCAAGGGTCGGGGGTGCCCCTGTCGCAGGGTTTCTGTTGTCACACAGAACTGTGGACAGAGGATTGGAACCTCGGCGAATTAGGGTGTCCCAAAACTCACGTTAGTAATCAAAAACTCCTTAGCAAGCTAGGTACAGTGTCACATTGGATATAACAAACTCTCAATGTTTAGACAATCCAGAATATGAACTTATAGTACCTCAGGATACGTGGAACTCATGAACAGTCGGTCGTTATAGATTTCTTAGAAACCAGAACATGGAGTTAAGAAGAACAGATGTGTATTTGAAATGTTTATTTACTAATGCCGTCTTCTCAGGCGTAGTACCTTAGATAATAAAAGTACACATATTATCAGTAGCAAAATTACCAGCATAGTTACTAGTACATAAAAAGTGAATGGTGATAGTATGTTAACATGCTGTAAATGAATAAGAGTTAGCAACACTTATAAGCAGCCGCGGGCCGTGGAGGGAGTTACGGTGAGGCAGGGAGGCGGGGAGGGGGAGAAGCAGGGTGGAGAATACAAGTACACATATTATCAGTAGCAAAATTACCAGCATAGTTACTAGTACATAAAAAGCGAATGGTGACAGTATGTTAACATGCTGTAAATGAATAAGAGTTAGCAACACTTATAAGCAGCCGCGGGCCGTGGAGGGAGTTACGGTGGGGCAGGGAGGCGGGGAGGGGGAGGGGCAAGGTAGAGAGGGCTCCACCCTGCTTCTCCCCCTCCCCGCCTCCCTGCCCCATCGTAACTCCCTCCACGGCCCGCGGCTGCTTATATCTCACCCTCCCTAATACACATATTATATTATTTGCTAAGAAGGTCTCTTTGTGTTGGTTTAGGGCGTGCCCATACTTTAGTGTCTTAGATTTGAAGGAATCACATCACCATACACCAGCTCTCTCTTCATGTGAACCGCATCAACTGTTGTGTATGTGTGTTCGGCAAAGCAATATAAAACCCGCCTCATGCCCAGAATTGGCAGAAGTTGCACTTATGTTATGAGCATGAAGTCGTGGAGATCAGACCTCATAACAATTCTGTATCGTGTTGTTCTTGAAACTTTAGCACTCGCTGTACAGATATAGTTTAACAAGTAAAGCAGATAGTAGACCAATAACATATTATTCTCATGTAAACCACGATGAACTACTAGGTGGAAAGCTAAAGCAACAACTAAGTGTCGTGTGCAGAAGTTGCAAAAAAGGAAAAATGGCGTTTAAACCGGTAATGAGCCCATGCTAACTTAACACGGTGTAAAGATATCCAGGACCTAGATGACACCTCCTCATGATCCGGAAACGAACTGAATAAGATAATAGAAGTGCCATCTCATGAGAGCAGATTGCAAGTTTATATGTGGACGGTCCGCAAGGTAAAGCATTAAAAACTAGGAAAATTTAATGCTAAAGAAAAATAAAACTGCCAAGTACTTTATCGAGTCTTAAGCCAATAGGCAAGGTAAATAATAAAAACTTGACAAATAAGTCAATGAATTGTCAATGAAATGCTAGTACTCAGCATATCAAACATGAAAAAGGTCTATGACATAACTGTGTATGCAAAATAAGCTGCAACAGCCTCCAATAGGAAGTCACCGTCTTCATCCGAAAACAGTTCAGCCATCCAATTTAAAAGCGGAAAAGAACATACGTGCTCTCCCAGCACCGGATCCTCTATCACCATCAGAGGACAGCTCGGTGGGTTTTCAAGAAAGCTCTCTTCCAAGAAAGACTGTGCTGCCGCCAGTAAATTCCAGGGACCAAGTAGTCCATGCATCAATGCCACAGCCATAATCCTTTCGCCAGGACAAACCAACTCGTGAGTAATGATAGGAGTCATCAGCTGATTAAAGTCGACGTCAGGAGAAACCGGTCCGCAGAGACACAAATCAATGGCCCAATCGAAATCACAGGTCAGGCAGTGAAATACAGGCTGGACACAGGTGAAGTAGGAGAACCGAAAAGATAATCCATATGCCGTGCTTAATATCGCCAACGGCATTGTGCCATAATATTCTAGCATGCGATTGCGGAACAGTGTCAGCAGCTGCAGGGTCGGAGGTTGCATAGGAGGGACATCCATATTTAAAAATGTAAAAAAGCACAAGAGCGTCCGCTGGTAATGCAAGTAAAAATGCCAATCCACGAACCAGAGTGCAGAAAATACAATGAAAGGAAGCAGGGATGACTCCAAAGATTTTCTCAAATGAAGTCACGAGACCACTGGTAACAACTTTAAAAAAGTGTGTCAGGGACTTTGTGGAGGATGCGTTAAAGATAGTCGGAAACATGTTGCTGAAATTGAAAGGCAAATCTTAATTGAAAAGGGTGTGCACCTCTGTACGGGTGTTCGCTATGTGAAGTACGAAAGTTTCACGGGCCGAACTCAAGGCCACCTCTCTCTGAGACAAAAGAGCTCTTATTCTTGCCATGCCGTTGAAACGTGTCCCAAGGTTGGTATTTGTGGCCAGATTGAAAACTCCCTATGTTCATGTGTGGGAGGAAATAGAACATTTCTGCAGCAAATAACCCGTTCACTTACTGTTACGATAAAAGGAATACTTTTAATTAACTCAGAACAATCTTCATTATTGAGCATCAAATAACTACCATTTTCCAACAACTTGAACGTGGGGATGATAGCAGGAACTGGCGTGCCTTGCAACACGCAAGCCATATTTGGTCGGTGTTTGTTGCATGAACCGTGTAACTGTATGTGCCTACACATTAGTGAATGATCTGGCGTCTCAGTGCATTCCTCTCCATTCAGATAAACTTCTTGATCATCTTTGAAACATCTGTATGTGTATGGAAGCGACCAGACCTCATGAAGAAAAGCACTACCTAAAGGTTCATAACGACCTATTGGTATATATTTCATACAATTTGAAAACTTATATAAAGCAAAAGGCAGCGTTATTAAACCGTGGATAAGGCATGTTGTCAAAAAACCCGCAATCCTCTGCTGATGATGTCACTGAGCATGTCATGAATGATGTAATATGTGACATCATCAGCAGTGGATTACAGGTAATAGTATCTCTAGTTTACTCCCCTATAGCTTTCTTTATTTTAACATAAGTGTGTGTTTCCCTCCCTTATACTTACTGTTTTTGGTTCGCTTCCAGTTCGCGTACCGGCGAGCGAACTAGGAAGCGAACTAAGAGAAATAGAGGTTGGCACAGTTCCAAATATTGTACCAATTTTTTAATAACGGGGAGGTAGTTCTGAAAAGAACTTTTTTTTTTATTTTTCTGAACATTTTTTTACTGTTTTTGAATTTTTCGGAACAGTTTTATATTTTTTTGGGTTTTTCTTGGAGGGGGCAATGAAAACGATTCATTGTAAAGGGCTCAACAGGAGCAACAAAACAAAAAAAAGAAGTATTTATTATTTTGGGCGTTTCGGACAAACTTGCATATGATAGTCAATAGCTCTGTTGATCAGAGTGATGCTTCTTTCTCCGTAGGAAATGAATCCATCGCAAAATACGCAGGTGTGTTTTACTTCACCAAATCTCATTTGTATATTTGGCACCATCTCCCTGCCCTCTGGTCCCGTTACTTCCGGTACAACAGATCTTCTGGCCATAATAGGGAGATTATCTAGGTCGTTCCGAAACTGTGCAGCACTGTAGTTGTTAGGATGCCACCTAGTCATATGGCGATGCATTGTGTAGTTTCCGAAACTGTATTTTTTGTCGGTCCCTCTGGACAGTCTATCTTGACATATAAGGCAAGTTACGTATCTTGCATTTACTTTTTTCTGACCTTTGGGAATTTAAAAAAATTGCCAAATGAAGTTTTCTTTCCGGTGAGACGTCCTGGGCTGCTCAGGCAAAAACTGCCTCTCTTCGTGCTCGTCCTCCTGTTCCTCTTCTTCTTCTTCTTGTTGAATTATAACTTGAGCAGGTGGTCCACTCTTCCTTGGATGTGGTGGAGGTGGTGGGGAAGCACCAGCTGAAGCTACTAAAGAAGCCATTGCTCAGTGATCACAAAGGGTCTTTCTCTCACAATGATGAAAGTCAGAGTGAGGAAAGAAGGAGGGATTTTCATCATTTGGGAAAAACAAGAGTTCTCAACCAATCAAAAGTGTTCATTTTAGATTATATGACCTAGTCTTACATCATTAGGAAACCAAAAGTGAAATGAACCAATGAAAAGTGTTATTACCAAGTCACATGACTTGCTGTGTTTACGTTAAGCGCTTTGCAGGGCCTCCCGGTTTGCTTCCAGAAACCTGCGCTTTGCGACTCGCTTCGCGTACCAGTTCGCTAACGTAGTACGTCATATGACGTATCACGCGACAACGTGAAACGTCATGCGGACGGGAGGCGTCACGATGTTGTTTTGTAACGCGGCACTTGCGGTAAAGAAACGTTTACCGGCTCGCGGTCTATTTCGCGGCATCAAGGTCAGCTAACGGGAAGCTTCCCTATTTGCGAAGCGGGAACGAAGAAAAAAAAATATTTAAAAAAAAAAATTATTCATAAACATATAAAATATATTTTTGGATTTAAAGAAGAATACATTTTACAGCTACAGATATTAGCTGTTAAAAAACCAATGAAATTCACAGAAAAAACCATAGGTTATAGACCATATATAGTTAGGAATTAGCATTTACAAAACCTTGAAAATTCACTGAAAAAACCATAGGTTATAGACCATATATAGTTAGGAATTAGCATTTAAAAAACCTTATTTTACTCACACAAAACCATTGAAATTCCATATATAGTTAGTTGCACTAACTATATATCGCGCACCCGCAATCCACTGCTGATCATGTCACATATTACATCATTCATGACATGGTCAGTGACATCACTGATGACATCACTGATGACATCTCAAATGACATCACTGATGACATCACTGATGACATCTCATTTGACATCATTCTTGTGCTAATACGATAAACCTCTTCAGACTCTAATATAACCTTAGATACACTCAGTGTATACAGACACTCACACACTGCCACTCATCCATGGAGTTACTCACACACCCAGTCAGTCATGCAAAGAAACAATCTCACCTCCATTTCTTCAACTACACAGTTAAACACACCTTACTTATTGAAACATATACTAACACATATTTACTCTCTTATACAATCCCTGATACAAGTTCACAATGATCGATACAACCACTCACTCATTCAGTGGCTCTCATGCACAGTTATTTATATATGCCAACTCTCACATGTACTGTGTTTTACATATGTACTTACTATGACATGTAGCATTGAGATATCCATTCACTCATCAATACACTCATGCACACAGTCAACTGCCCATGTAGCTGTTTCCACATGCACTCTTGAACTCATACACCTAGTGAATAAACTGCTCACACATCTATGCATAGAGTCTCACACCTTCCAGCCACCCCCACACAAACTCAATCTCCCATAGAAATACTTGGGCAACCAATTAATAACACATATAGCCTCTCGTATAGCTAATGATCAACACATGCAGCAGTTTACAGAACAACAGACATAATGATGCACAAATTAAGACAGTTTAGTCATTAACCCATGCATTCAGTGAGACACATTTAATCACTCACTCATACAGTCAGTCATGCACCTACTAAATCCTTCATCCAGACACTTATACATCCACTCAAGACATATTTTAACTTTACAGAAAAATACAGTCACTGGATGTTGTCATCAGTGATGTCATCAGTGATGTCATTTGAGATGTCATCAGTGATGTCATCAGTGATGTCACTGACCATGTCATGAATGATGTAATATGTGACATGATCAGCAGTGGATTGCGGGTGCGCGATATATAGTTAGTGCAACTAACTATATATGGAATTTCAATGGTTTTGTGTGAGTAAAATAAGGTTTTTTAAATGCTAATTCCTAACTATATATGGTCTATAACCTATGGTTTTTTCAGTGAATATATATATGTATCACGCTACCATTATGCACCAGAACACCGGGTCACTCACTGGCAGGTGCTTTCACGCAGCGGTGCCCCGCGCAATATCCACGGTTCCCAAACTCCGAAGTTTTTCTCAAAACAGAGTACAGCACTTACGGGGAAAGTTAATTTGCTATTAATTCAACAGATGCGTTTTGGAAATTCCTTCGTCAGTGTCCATGATTGGACAGGCTAAGCCAGCTGATATTTTAGGTATAAATGGCACAGGTTTAACCAAAAAGATGTTCTATATAGAGTTGTGTAACCCATGTAATAGCCTAGGTCAACTGGTGCTGCGGGTATGAAGGCACCAATTAAGCCAACTGGTGATCTATATTGAGATGGTGCAGTCAATGCAAACTGGCATTCTAGATTAGGATGAAATTGGCTCTGTGAACTGATGTTCTAGGTAGCGAGGGTGTGGGTCAAACCAACTCATGTTCTAGGTAAGACCAATTTTAGCTTTTCACACTTTATTTTACCAGATGGGCGTTTTGTGAGTGATTCTGCAAGTGCAATTTTATGTTTTAACGATTTCATTCTCTATTAAATTGTATAGTATATTCAACGGTACCACATATCTTTCCGAACATACAAATATCAGTAAATAAATCAGTGCTCTATTTCACAACCCTTATCTAGAACATGTTTTAACTCAGCACATGCTATTCTACGTAGAACATCTGTTTGCTTAGATTGCATCATTCGATCTAGAATAACAGTTGACTTAATCTGTGTAATGCATACATAGAATCAGCCGCGATCCATGCAGGTAATAGCTTTGGGGCAGTGGGGCCGGGTTAGGGGGGATTTCAAGGGACGATGATGAGGGAAAATTATATAAATAGTTAGTTTTCCTTCAGCATCATCCTTCGAAATCCCCCCTAACCTGGCCCCACCACTGTCACCTGCACAGACCGCGGCTGTGTGTTAGTAATTTAATAGACATTTGCTTTAATATGCTGTAACTGTTTTTATTTGTGCTAAATTTAAAAATACATTTTTAAAGTTAATTTACGGATATATCTTATATTACATTTTTTGAAATATTTTTAAGCTTAATGAACTTTATTATTTTCCCCCTATACTTTACCTTAGGAAGATCTGGTCCCCAGTGCGGTGGCCGCCATCTAAGTATGAAAAGTTACTGGTAGTAACTTTACATTCATAAATTTATCTCTGCACCCTGGTTCCAAAGGGTGGAGACATGTAAATGTCTCCACCCCTTCACTCTCGGAAATGATGAATAGCAAAAAGTAGTAAAGCTACTCCTAGGTGAAAGAGTACATTACACATGAGTAATTCTACAGGTGCAACTTCACCATTCAAAATAGGTCCCAATTTGTCCACGCGATGGGAATCTTAAAGTTCCCTTTTCCATTAAGAAACAATCTTGCAGGATCGTACTATACAGTACAATATATATGAATGACATCTGCTGTTTCACCCAGAAAAACTTCAAGAATTAAGAAATTGAACCTTAAAAAAGAGCAACAATGTTCGAGATTTTGGCTCTGAGAACATTGTGGCTAAAAAAGATTTTCCAAAAATGATCACAAATAGTAATTCATGTCAAAGAAGGAATGATTATTTTCACTCTGGTAAAATTGTACTTAAATACGTAAGAATTTTTCAATGGTGCAAAAAAAAACCTTTGGCGTTTGCATCTGGTGGGAACCTTAACAATGTCTGTTCAAAGTGAGAATTTAACTTTTGCAGAGTTCCTGCCACCACATTGCACTCTGGAACCGATTTTAAGTAACCTTTCATACACTTCAGCCGTGGCTGAACAATCTTGTAACTCAGGGGCTCTGGCTGTACCCTATGCCTAGGAAGGCGTATATTTAGCAGGTAAGATTACTGAGGTTGTTGTCCAATGAACGTCCAGGATATACAGAGTGCGAATCTCCTGTTAAATGTCATATCTACATATTGTTAGCAAAAATCAAGTCTCATTGGGTGTAGATGTTCTGTTATTAGCTCCAATCAAGTGATTAATTTCTACCAGCCAATAATGTACTGGTACCACACCCTAGCGGGTTGGTGCCATAGGTGTTAGAAGTACAAGTACTATATTTAGAACATTCTGGCTTCCACTGACTAAGGCAATTCTTCCAATGGTGAACTAATAAGCAATTCAGTTGTCATGTGCATCCTATGGCTGGCTGGCTGGCCTGGGGTGCTATTAAACATGGACAACATTATAAGGTAAAAAATCAAACTCAAGATAAGGTTTTTTACTGCACACATCCTGAACTCATGTATTTTGAGGTTCTCTTATATGTGATAATGAAGAAAAAGCAGGCAAAGTGAAAAATATAATTGCCAAGGATGACACAAATTGGTCAAGTGGGGAAGCTGGGATTGATCCCAAGTTTTCTGATTGAACATTGTGCAATTCAGCCACTAGATGTACAGGCTTGGGTTCCCTTACACCCACCTTACACACATTTCTCACCCAACCTACACCTTGCTGTCAGTCACTTCATAGACCATACTTTGTGGCCCCTGGAGATATGTTTGTGAGTACCCACACACTAAATATTCCTAATACATTTACTCGCAGCAGTCAGCAACTTGATATGGGTGTATCGCTAGGCACATAGAGCTACTAGAATTAACAAATTCCCTTTTCATCTCAACTTTATTTAATGAAGTATGCAATTCGCTGGAGGGCTTTGGAGATTCCCGCCTCTCCTTAGCTCAGGTGTGCGAGACCCCACCCCCAGAGGGAAAGACCGCTGTGGAGATGAAGCGGTAATAGCGGAGAGTAGAGAATGCCAAGACTGCAAGCAGCATCGGGGATAAGTGACCTGCGAATGCTCGTTAGTCTCTGGGAGGCCAGTCAGATTCTTACGCTGGCTCCCAGGAGCGATTATGAGCGCGGCCGTGTGAAGCAAAGAGTGCTTCAGGACAAGGAGAAACCCGGCGAGGAATTCATGCTGGTTTCGACCGAGGCGATGTCAGAGCTGACTGGAACAGATGGCCATCACGCGCTGAATAGCGCTCTGCTCAGCCAGGTACCGGGGGAAAGCAGGGAGGAAAAGGGAAAGGAGGAAAAACTTGAGAGATTTCAGAGCATTTCTTTTCTTGCTGTTTGGGACCCTTAAAGGTGCCCTTAAATGTGCCATCCTGTCGGCCTGAAGCTCTTAACACAACGCTGTGGGAGGCTCTGGGAGACTGAAGAGGCTGAAGAAACAGCTGAACCATAAAAGGTTATTTTTTTCTTTTTCTTTTTTTTCTTTGGGGCTGTATTATTTTAAGGTGGCCATACAGCATTTACACGCCTATTGCATCACCGAGCGACAGCAGAAGGGTGGCGTCTCAAACTTTTCTTGGTAATTTACCTGGGATACCTGACGTTGCCATCGGTGTACGGGTGAGCAGCTCGGGGAAAGTTAAAAAGCCTAAAGCAGGATGGGAAGACATCTAAGACAAGTGAATTTGGTGGCAGTTGCGACAGGATTGAAAGCGAAGAAACGCAAAACACTGGCTAAGGGGATTAGCCCCAACGAAAGCCTCAAGTGCCGTAAATAGCTCTGGATCAATCTCAAGCTCGGAGAGCTCCATGGAAGAGCTGATGGAGCCACAAGGAGTACAGGAGGAGGGGGATGTGAGCCTTGGAACCAATGGATTACATGATGGAGTTCAAGAGGGACAGAGCAAATCTCCCATACCAGCTAGCAACAAGGCTGAGTGAACAATTGGAAAGACTTTCCATTATTCACTAAAAAGAGCTCTCCGCTTATAAAGTCCCCTGCAATTCCATCTTTTTCACTGGCAATCGCAATTCCTCCTGCTACACCAGATGAGGCTGTAACAATTGATTCCCTTGCAAGGCTGCATATTTCTCCACCTGCAGAGGTTTCGTCTCCAGCCCCGATACCGTCTGCCACAGCCGATCAAAGAAAAGAGAATACACCATCCCTCCCAGTAAAAAAGCTGGCCAGGGCAGATTTGCCACTTCAATCTTCCATGGCAATAAATAGCCCAGAACAATAGCAAGAAAGCCCACAGCGAATACAGGATCAGTCAGGTCTGTTCCAGGAGAAGGGTCGGTATCTCTAAACCAGTCGAGCAAGAATGGGAATAAAAACGTGCAAGAGAAACCGCAAGAAAATCAGGATCTGCCATCCCCTATGGTCAACTCACAGCAGATGGAAGTGAAAGATTTGCTTAATCTGATATTGGAGGAGATCCAGGAAATGAAAAAGTCCCAGGCACATGAGATAGCTGTTCTCCATCTTAGACTTAAAATTGAGGAATCAATCTCTGGCACTCCTGCGAGGCTTGAGGAGGCGGAATCAAGAATAGCTCAATTGAAAGATCAGATGAGCTCTTTAATACAGAAGATCAATGAGGTGACAGTGGAAAAGATCGCCTTAGAGTCTAAAGTAGAGGAGTTGGAAAAGCACTCACGCCGCTCAAATCTTCGCATCGTGGGAGTGCCTGAAGGGAAAGATGGTACCAACACCCTTCGCTGGGTTGAAACATTTGCTAAGCAAAAAGTACTTCCTGACTTTTCAGGGGATCTTACAATAACCAGGGCACATCGGGTCCCGGCACATCCTATTCCGAATTCCAAATACCCTCGTACAATTTGAATTAATTTCACAGATTTTAGAATCAAAGAAGATGTGTTAACTAAAGCAATTCAGCAGAAACAATTTGTTATTGACGAGGGCTCAAAATGTCGGATTTTCTCAGACATGTCAGCAACGGCAGCCCGTAGACGCAAGGAATTTGTCATGCTCTTGTTTTTATTTAAAACACGAGGGGCTCAGGCATCCATTGCGCAACAATTCAAGTTAAGGGTGTTGGCAAAAGGCAAATTTCATATGCTCTCATGGGTTGAAGATGCTCTGGAATTGCTGAGAGATATCTCTACTGCGAGATGAAACTGCAGACTGGATTTACGAATATGTATAATGGTATAGCTCTTATCCAGAGGTCTTTTTCTTGGTTTGGGGGTTGGGGGCGCTCACTTAGGGTGCAGGACCAGGGCACCCACAAGTGGAAAGGGGATATGTGGTTTGCGGGACCAGAAGAGACCACATTAGGGAGGAGGGAAGGGTTCGAAGGGGGGGGTGAAAGCAGTTGTAAAATGAGCAATTGCAGGGCTTCGATTGGAATAGGGGGCAGCAGTATGCAACGTGTTGATGTAATTGGTATGGCTCATAGAAATAGGTTTATTAATGATGAGTAAATGTAGTATTCTTCCGCTTAACGTAAATGGAATTTTGAACAAACAAAAATATGGAGCCCTAATTAGATGGCTAGTTTCCTTTGTACCCCAAGTACTATTTTTACAGGAGACACATTTAAAAACAAACTCTCCTAGAATATTTCTTCTAAGAATGTATTTGCATGCCTTTTTTGCTTCTGCAGGATTGGCTATGCGAGGAGTAGCAATTAATTTCTGTAGGGGTCTCCCATGGGAGTTTGGCCAAGTGAAGAGAGAGATGGATATGGGTCGAGGCCAAATTAAATGGTACGATATTGCATTTCATCAACTACTATGGCCCCATTGTGGATGACACTACTGCCCTGTGTAAAATTAGTGAATTATTGAGTGGGGTACCTGGGAAATTAATCATGGGAGGGGATTTTAATTTTATTCAGATTTAAAGAAAGATACCTCGAATAAAAATAAAAAAGAGCTCAAACCAAAAACTAAAAAGGTGATTGACAATTTAAAACATGGGGATATTTTGATTGATACATGGCGTGTTGCCAATCCATCCTAATTGGAATTCTCTTGCTATTCTAATCCATGCCATACGGCCTCTAAAATTGATTTTTTTCTTAAAATCACAATCTCTGGGCTGTAGGATCTCTGATATAGATATTAATCCATTTTTCGACCATTCTCTCATTACACTTAGTATAGAAATTTGGGTAAATAAGAGGCCAAGATCCAGGTGGCAGATGGATCGGCTGCTATTGCAGGACCATCAATGGGTGGCTGATACAAAAGATTGGATTGTTGAATTTTTTAATATTAACGTGGATACGGCAGAAATTTTCTCAGTTTTGGGGGCGTTTAAGGCAGCCCTTCGTGGGCGAATGATTGCACTATCCGCCTCTTCAGTTAAATCAAGGAAAGATAACATTTTAAAACTCCAGCAGGCCGTAGTAGAAGCAACAAAAATTAGATATGCACCATCCGCAGGTATACGGGACGCTAAAGCAAAGCTAGATAGGGCCAAATGTGAGTTAAAAGAGTTCTTTACTCTGGAAGAGATTGCTAGCTCTAGAACCTATCTACAGCACGTATATGAGGAGAGCCAGATGGTAGGCAAGCTGCTCGCTGGTAGCGTGAAAAGCAAACAGGAGGCATCCACCATTACAGAAGTTACAGACCCTAAAACTAGATTGTCTGTAACGGGCAAAGAGGAAATAGCTCAAGTCTTTTTAGATAATTACTCCCAGTTATATACAGCTAGATATATAGCTGGAGCAAGTCAAATCAGGAAATATTTTGACCGAATCGAGCTTCCTACTCTTTCAGGGCTTAGGGCGGAACAGCTCCTGCGAGACATCTCTGAAGAAGAGATTATAGGGGTTATTAAGTCTATTCAAGGAGCGAAAGCCTGCGGTGCTGACGGCCTTCCAACTGATTTTTTTAAAACTTTTTCAAAAGAGCTGACCCTGTTTTTGGTAAATCTTTTTAGCAACATCACCCAAGGAGGCGGTGTTCCTGCAAGTTTTAAGGAATCTATTTTGGTCAGTTTTGTTAAAAAGGGTAAAAATGGTAAAGATATTAACTCATATAGACCTATTAGTCTTCTCAATGCAGATTTTAAAATACTAATGAAAATCTGGGCACAACGCGTCACGCCTATTGCCCAGGAGCTTATTCATTGTGACCAAACTGGGTTTGTAGCGGGGAGGTACATGTCTACAAATACACGATTTTTAATTCAAGCCCTTGATTATATGACAAATAATAAAATACCCACCCTCATTACCATGGTTGATGCTGAAAAAGCATTTGACCTGGTAAATTGGGATGCACTTTTTTTTGGTCTAGGTAAATTTGGTATTCCGGCTCAAGTTTTAAACTTGCAAAAAAATATCTACCAAGGTGCTCAAGCCCGGTTGATAATTAATGGAGATGCAGTAGAGACCGTGGAAATAAACCGCGGTACTAGACAAGGGTGTCCGATGTCCCCTCTTCTGTTTACTTTTTTCTATGAACCCCTTGGAGCTCCATGTGAAGGGATGCCAAAATTAAAATTATTTGCAGACGACATAATTATATACCTTTGCCCGAAAAACCAGATTGTTGACGAAGCCCTTTTAGAATTTAGCAAATTTGAACAAATAGGAGGCTATAAAATAAATTAAAAGAAAACAGAGATGTTATTATTTAACTCGAAGGGTGACTGCTTACCCACGATTTTAAGAACTCAGGCCCTGAAAGATGAGCCAATTAGATACTTCGGTATTAGCGTCTTGTGCCACTTCGATCAAATATTCAGTCTGAATTATATAGCTGGGCGAATCAAAATTAAATCCTTATTAGACAAATGGTCCCTCTTGCCTTTGACATTGATTAGTCATATAGCACTCCAAAAAATGTCAATTCTTCCATTATCAATATTTTTGTTTGTCAATGTACCTTTAAAAATTAATGCTAAATATATTAAGGAAATCGACTCTATGTTTAGGGAATTTGCTTGGAACAAAATAGCGTCTAGGGTTAAACTGCCCATACTACAATTAGAGACAAATCAGGGGGGCTTAGCCCTACCAAAAATCTGCATACTATGAGGCTGCGTTATTAGATCTTACGGCATGCCTAGTGGAACCTAATGACCAGCTGGACACATATTTTTTCAAAAAAAATGATTATCGAGGCCGATGCACAAATCCCGGTATTCCTAAAAACATCTAAACTACTGAAAAAGTCCTGCTATAAGACTGTTCGTGACTATTCCAACCGACTCCAGTTGTTTAAACAGGCAAACGTCTCCGGGTTTGCCTTTTTGAAATTGGATGAAATTTAGGGGGTTTGGCCATGTTAGGAGATGGAAAGATATTGCCTTTGAGAATCTGGGCCAGTTTCTCATTGGTAATACAGTGATTCCCTGGGAAGGAGTACTATGTAGGGTAGGGAACCTAATTAAACCTATTTAAGCCAGGGTTCTTGGAATATATGCAGATTACAAACTTTATTAAAAATATATATATTCCCGTTAAGCAGGGCTCCAACTTCCCTGGCTAATGCTTTATTTAAAGTAAAATTGAAGGAAGAAGGAAATTGGTATTACTTACTTATGAAGCACAAGGCACTTCCCTTGGTTGAAGAATTTGTGGGGAAAATAACTAGGGAGACAAATTGTTCCTTAGGAAGCAAGGCCCTGAGAGCGGCTAATTTTAAAAGGATGGCCTTCTTATCATGTTGGCTGGCCTATTATACTCCGAAAAAGCTAAACAAATGTCATCCGGAAGTAGACAATAAATGCTTTCGATGTTTCTCCCAAAGCGAGGGATATTGGCTTCACATATTTTTTACATGCCCGAAGCTTGAGACCTTTTGGAAAGACATTTTTGTAGCAATGAGCCAGTCAATTAAAAAAAAGATCAATTCTGAGACAGAAGTGGCTCTCTTTGGACTCTCTAAAGTTAGGTCGGATCTGACAAAAGCTGAAGAGACGTATATATCAATCTGCTCTACAGTAGCACGCTCACTAATTCTTCAAAATTGGAGGTCAGAAAAGACTTCATCTCACCAAAAGTGGGTAAATAAAATGGCAAGAATAAGGAGATTTGAAGAAGCATATGCTAAACGGGATGGTGCAACAAAAAGGTTTGCAGTGGTTTGGAAGTTCTTTGACAATTTGGCTGTATTACAGGAATTCTAGCACTTCAGCACATTTGCACTTTAGAAAATTAAGCACTTTAATGCATTGCACTTTAAACCCCAAAGAAGGGGGGGGGGAGAAAAAATTGTTTGTACTGTAGTAAGAATGCCAACATTTTGTAAATGAAAAAAGCTACTGATGACCCAACTGATTTACTCGTATTCTTTATGATTACCCGGCAATAGTCAGTTTAGGGTAGTTTTAGATGTGGAGGGTGTAATTCATTGCTTTCTTGATGTTTATGAACATTGGGTGTTCCAGACTCTCTGTTTTATTTTTCATTCGAGGATGTGTATATCTTGGTGTGAAGGGTTCCAGTTCTTAACTGTATATATGATGTAGGTGTAAATGTATATATGATATATGTGCATCAGAATTTGGAAATATGAGTGCTGTTGCTCCCTGACGACCAATGTTATGTTATATTTTGGTTCTCTGCTCTGCTCAATAAAAACATTTTAAAAAAAGAATTGTGCAATTCGCTCTCAAAAATATATCTAGATAGGGTTTGGGCCTAATATGAAAGGATTCGTGATAACATATTTAGGCCTGAACTACTTTACAAGAGTCCGATTTAAGGTCCTCCAAGTGTAATGAATATGTAGAATACTTGGAGGAGCCTCTTTGGCATCACCTTAATGCATGGCTGTTCTTTACTGTGGGATACTCCACACCTTCCTAGCTTATGTAAAGACTATATAATACAACTATGGGCTCAATTTGGACTCATTACAGTTGAGCAATTATATGGAAATTATGTCTTCTGATACTTTTCTTCCAACAATATTTTCAGTTGCGTAATTGTTTCTTTAGAATAAAGCAGTGAACATTCAAGACTATTACAATATTTGTATTTGTAAAAATTATGTGGACTATATTAACTACAAATGGACCATGAAAATTGGTCAGGAGGCTTGCAAAGCAAAAATAATGAAAGCACTAGCGACTGGTTTTGACATACTCATCTCAGCAGCCTTATGTGAACAAAATTTTAAAATAGTATAAAATTGTTCAAATGGAAGTGTTGAATGACTTTAAATGTCTAAGAAGCAACAGGTATGATGCCGATGAATTACAGATGTTTGCGCAATGCACCAAGCCAATGGGTTCAACAAGACATAGCTGTATAACAAAATAAGGAGTACCACCAAAGACAAGGCTTGGAAACCAATATCGGTGGGATGAGACTCTAATGTAAAAAAAGAAGAAGTCCTTCTTTGTTTTTAAGGAACCCCTCACATACCGACCTGGTCGGTGACATGCTTCATCATCGGGGCCACCCTGACAGCCGAGTGCCGTCAAGGTGTGCTGCAACACCTGAGATACAGTGGAGCGGGTATGTGAGTGATGAATGTAATGAAAAAAAGTCAGTGAATTAAAAATTGTCCTGGTATGACTTATCCAAAGATTATTTATTCTAAGACTACTGGACAATGTTAAAAAAAGGTGTATGTCGATACAGTGAAGGCTTAATTAGGACCAAATGTATCTCTGGTATGTGTTAGGTCTACATGTTTCAAACCAACAAGGGGAATTTACCGGTTTTTCTTCAGGACCAAAAAATTAAATGGAGTTGGGTGGTCAGGGTACACTAACACCCTGCCATACCTGCAATCCTTTTTAGACCCAAACTAGCAATTTGCCAAGTGGGTAGAGAAAAAAGTAGCCCAGAAGTGGTTACATTTAAAATGCAAAAAACCTGTGAAGAAAGAGAGGATCATAAGTCATAAAAACTGGTTACATGCCTGCAACGTAGTGAAGTGACGTAGTCCGCTCTATCTGTGAATCATCCCACATTCAATTAATGCAAATTATCCATAGTGCAGTGTATCAGCATTGCTTCTGAGTGGAAGTTTTTTAGATTCTACCAGAACACACATATCAATATAAGTGTGAAGGTGAACACGCATAGATATATTTTTTAGCCAGTTTGTTACAAGCTAGATAGTGCGTGACTAAGTCATAACTATATATTAATAGTGCCAGGGATTACCGACGTGATAATAGTACAACTTGATCCAAAGTTACATACAATACAAGACAGACGACACATTAGACACACATTGCCAAATAATGAAAGAAGTGCTCACTCCTCAATGGGGGAATGTTGGCTGCACGGGGATTGAGGGGAGAGATCACAAAGCTCGAAACGTATTCTGTGAATTCAAAGAGAGAGGGGAGCAAATCAGTTCGCAATCCGGCAGAGAATACCGCATTGTACTCCTTCTGTTCGAAAGAAAAGGCAAGGAAACGAACGCGTTTCCTACTGTTACAATCTCTACTTACAGTTTCTGATGTTCAACATCGACCATCAACCTATGCCGCCCCTCCGCGCACCCGTGAGGAAACGAAGGCAGCGCCAAAGGTAAAGGCGGCCGCCATTGGGGGCGTGGTGGGCGTGGTTAGCGATGCGTGCTGTCGTCACGTAGTCACGTGATAGTACGGGAGCCCGTTTGGAAAAAAGGGAGGGTTGCCAAAGGAACGCAGGTAAACAAACCTCCGTTCCGCGTGAAACTACGGGCAAATCCAAATAAATATTTCACAAGACCATGCAAGGAGTATTCTACAAAAGATCTTGCAAGGAGTATTTCACAGAAGGGAAAAGGGGCCCCATTAATATAAATGACTGCTCAACCGGTATAGATCGGGGCAAGCAGTAAGAATCATGGCTAAGAACTGGAGTTGGGGTGTTTATTTAAGAGAATGGGGCGAACCCGTAAAAATAGAGGAATTCTCTATAAATCCGGGCCTTGGCAACAGACTGGAATAGGTCTAAGTGAAGAGGTGTATTAAAACTAGTGGACAAAGGGGCTGTGTCCAGAGCAGAACCCAGTGGATTCTGTACAGCATTGTAATATCATGAAGGGACTGTTTATCATTATCTAGCTGGGCAAACACAGACCATGAGGGTTGGGTGGGATGTTCAAGAAAGCACAGTTGCCCAGGGTATATTGTCATTCAGACCATGTTTGTGGGTAGATAGTCTGTATACCCATCTCTGCTCCTTCTCATATAGGCGTTTCTGTATGTTTGGTCCCGGAGTTACTTGCTCAATGATAGTCCAAAACATATCATTAGGTGTGTGGCCTTTCTCAAGAAAATGGTCAGTCAATCGGGTTCCATTTTTCTTGCAGCGTATGGTGCTGCGATGTTCACATATCCTCTGTTTGACCTTTCGAGTTGTCATCCCGATGTACCGTTTCTTACAAGTGCATTCGATCAAGTATACTACATTTTCACTGTTGCAGTTAGTATGTGAAATTTGCCTCCAGGTCTTCCCAATTTCTAAGTCCAGGGTTTTTGTATTCCTAGTTAAATGGCACACACTGCAATCTCCGCAGCGATAATGACCGGTTACATCAGGTTGACCCCAAATTTTGGGAATGGATTGTGTGGTAGGAGCCATCTTTATTTTTGGTCTGGTGTTGACAAGAGTGTCTTTTAAGCTCTGTGATTTCTTGAAAGAAAACAAAGGTTTTTCCCAGTGTAGATTGCCAGTGTTTATGATATTCCAATGTTTGTTTATACTTCTGGTCACCTGGTTTGATATTGAGTTGAACGTTGTCACACATGTTAGAGGTATTTCCTCATCGGTTCTGGTCTTTTCTTCAAGGAGTGCATCTCTGGGCTGGTTCCTGGCCCTCTTTTGGCATTTTTTCACTATCTTATTAGGATATCCACGGTTCCCTAATTTCAAAGATAGGTCCTCCGCCTGTCTTTTGTATTCAGACAGTTTGCTGCAGTTTCTGCACAGTCTTAAAAATTGCCCATATGGTAGATTCTCCCTTAGTGGTCGAGGGTGGAAACTTTCGAACCTTAAGAGATTGTTTTTTGAGGTCGGTTTGTAATGAGTTCTTGTCTCCAGATGATTGCCTTCTTTGCTTATTACTACGTCGAGAAAAACAATTTCCTCTTTGTCGTAGCAATTAGTGAACCTGAGGTTGTTGTCACAGGTGTTAATCCAAGCGATGAATTGCTCAAGGAGTTCAGTCGGTCCTTGCCAGATGGCAAGGACGTCATCAATGTAACGTCTCCAAAAAGTCAAATTTTCGCGATATGGATTTGTGTTGTTCAGAACAAATTTGCTTTCGAAGTCATACACGTACATACCAGCTATGCTGGGGGCAAAAACGCTGCCCATTGAAGTGCCCCCGGTCTGTAGAAACAGTGTTCCCTCAAATTCGAAGTAATTGCGTTTCAGGGCCAAAGTGGCACATTCCAAAATAAAGGCCCTAGGAGTGTGAAAAGGCCAGTCTGCATTCTCTAGGGTGTTGCCCAGGACTCGGATGGTATCGTCCTGGGGTATGCTTGTGTATAAGCTCTCAATATCAAAACTTAGTAACACAGTATTTTCATCAACCTCCACATTCTGTAATAGATTTAGTAAGCTCTTTGTATCTTGCAAATAGGTGGTTGATTTTTGTACAATAGTCTTAAGGAAAAAATCACAGAACCTAGAGAGAGGTTCTAACAAGGAGCCAATACCAGAAACAATAGGACGTCCGGGGGGGGGGTAATCTACCCTTATGCATCTTAGGTAAGATGTAAAAATAGGGGATTTTTCCTTCAGTAGTACATAGATATCAAACCAGGTGACCAGAAGTATAAACAAACATTGGAATATCATAAACACTGGCAATCTACACTCGGAAAAACCTTTGTTTTCTTTCAAGAAGTCACAGAGCTTAAAAGACACTCTTGTCAACACCAGACCAAAAATAAAGATGGCTCCTACCACACAATCTATTACCAAAATTTGGGGTCTACCTGATGTAACCGGTCATTATCGCTGCGGAGATTGCAGTGTGTGCCATTTAACTAGGAATACAAAAACTCTGGACTTAGAAATTGGGAAGACCTGGAGGCAAATTTCACATACTAACTGCAACAGTGAAAATGTAGTATACTTGATCGAATGCACTTGTAAGAAACGGTACATCGGGATGACAACTCGAAAGGTCAAACAGAGGATATGTGAACATCGCAGCACCATACGCTGCAAGAAAAATGCAACCCGATTGACTGACCATTTTCTTGAGAAAGGCCACACACCTAATGATATGTTTTGGACTATCATTGAGCAAGTAACTCCGGGACCAAACATACAGAAACGCCTATATGAGAAGGAGCAGAGATGGGTATACAGACTATCTACCCACAAACATGGTCTGAATGACAATATACCCTGGGCAACTGTGCTTTCTTGAACATCCCACCCAACCCTCATGGTCTGTGTTTGCCCAGCTAGATAATGATAAACAGTCCCTTCATGATATTACAATGCTGTACAGAATCCACTGGGTTCTGCTCTGGACACAGCCCCTTTGTCCACTAGTTTTAATACACCTCTTCACTTAGACCTATTCCAGTCTGTTGCCAAGGCCCGGATTATATATAGAGAATTCCTCTATTTTTACGGGTTCGCCCCATTCTCTTAAATAAACACCCCAACTCCAGTTCTTAGCCATGATTCTTACTGCTTGCCCCGATCTATACCGGTTGAGCAGTCATTTATATTAATGGGGCCCCTTTTCCCTTCTGTGAAATACTTCTTGCAAGATCTTTTGTAGAATACTCCTTGCATGGTCTTGTGAAATATTTATTTGGATTTGCCCGTAGTTTCACGCGGAACGGAGGTTTGTTTACCTGCGTTCCTTTGGCAACCCTCCCTTTTTTCCAAACGGGCTCCCGTACTACTATCACGTGACTACGTGACGACAGCACGCATCGCTAACCACGCCCACCACGCCCCCAATGGCGGCCGCCTTTACCTTTGGCGCTGCCTTCGCTTCCTCACGGGTGCGCGGAGGGGCGGCATAGGTTGATGGTTGATGTTGAACATCAGAAACTGTAAGTAGAGATTGTAACAGTAGGAAACGCGTTCGTTTCCTTGCCTTTTCTTTCGAACAGAAGGAGTACAATGTGGTATTCTCTGCCGGATTGCGAACTGATTTGCTCCCCTCTCTCTTTGAATTCACAGAATACGTTTCGAGCTTTGTGATCTCTCCCCTCAATCCCCGTGCAGCCAACATTCCCCCATTGAGGAGTGAGCACTTCTTTCATTATTTGGCAATGTGTGTCTAATGTGTCGTCTGTCTTGTATTGTATGTAACTTTGGATCAAGTTGTACTATTATCACGTCGGTAATCCCTGGCACTATTAATATATAGTTATGACTTAGTCACGCACTATCTAGCTTGTAACAAACTGGCTACAAAATATATCTATGCGTGTTCACCTTCACACTTATATTGATATGTGTGTTCTGGTAGAATCTAAAAAACTTCCACTCAGAAGCAATGCTGATACACCGCACTATGGATAATTCGCATTAATTGAATGTGGGATGATTCACAGATAGAGCGGACTACGTCACTTCACTACGTTGCAGGCATGTAACCAGTTTTTATGACTTATGATCCTCTCTTTCTTCACAGGTTTTTTGCATTTTAAATGTAACCACTTCTGGGTTACTTTTTTCTCTACCCACTTGGCAAATTGCTAGTTTGGGTCTAAAAAGGATTGCAGGTATGGCAAGGTGTTAGTGTACCCTGACCACCCAACTCCTTTTAATTTTTTGGTCCTGAAGAAAAACCGGTAAATTCCCCTTGTTGGTTTGAAACATGTAGACCTAACACATACCACAGATACATTTGGTCCTAATTAAGCCTTCACTGTATCGACATACACCTTTTTTTAACATTGTCCAGTAGTCTTAGAATAAATAATCTTTGGATAAATCATACCAGGACAATTTTTAATTCACTGACTTTTTTTCATTACATTCATCACTCACATACCCGCTCCACTGTATCTCAGGTGTTGCAGCACACCTTGACGGCACTCGGCTGTCAGGGTGGCCCCGATGATGAAGCATGTCACCGACCAGGTCGGTGAGTGAGGGGTTCCTTAAAAACAAAGAAGGACTTCTTCTTTTTTTACATTAGAGTCTCATCCCACCGATATTGGTTTCCAAGCCTTGTCTTTGGTGGTACTCCTTATTTTGTTATACAGCTACCTAACCAGGGGATCGGGAGTACCCTTCCGTCCACCTAGGTGGATAAAAATCCCTTTGCTCTCTAATTTTGTTTAGTACATTCAACAAGACATAACCATAAGCCCTAAGAAAATTATGTTTGTTATACATGATGTCATACCTCATTCAAACGTAGGTTTCCTCTTTAAAGCTGTGTCAGTGGCTAGTTTATGCAGTGCATTAGACTGGATTAATCCAAATCTCCCAAGCACAGAGAAGTGGTGGAACCTGCTATATCACACATATGAATTACATAACAACTTTCAAGGGCTGATCAAGGCAGTAGACGCTATATAAACAAATGTGGGTCACTCCCTACTTCTACTTAAGATTATTCAGGGGTGTTTTAGAAAGTGCTTTTAATTATAATGTATTGTTAATTATTATCTATACACCCTGACTGCTGGTATATGGCTCGATTACAATTGCTACATATGTATCCTCTTTTTCTTATATCCCTCTACACACAAACATACACACACGCACAAAATTGTATATATATATATATATATTTTTTTTTATATATGGTTACGAACTAAGGCACCGAGGGGCCTTAATAATGACGAAGAGATGTACACTCACTTCTGAATACAGGTTGAAAAAAAGAGAAAATATGGAGAAATCAAAAACAACACCTGAAAGGCCTTTCCAATCACTGGATACCCTGAAGAACTCTGCACATGGCACAGACTAAAAGACAAGGATACTAATCCAAGAATAAGCAGAGATAAGGACACTAATCCGATACCAGGAATAAGAAAATGAGGAGAAAATGAGGACTGATAAAAATCGGGTACTATACACATGAGTGACAACAAGTAGGATTTGCCAAAATGGGACACATAAGGATGAATACTAAATTGTATTCCTGGTGAACTCCATAGGAGCAATCAAATACCACAATGTAAATTTGATACTAATCAAAATACTTGCGGTGAACCAATTACATCACGGTATATGTTTGTAACCCATCAGCCCATTTTCACGCATACCAAGAAAATGATATGCCTGTAAAAACATGCAATGCAAAGCCGCATAGGCATTATATGTAATAATAATGTGTTGTCTGTCATTTGGAGAATGCTGTTAACAACTACAACTCCCATAATGCAATGGGGTTGTCTTTTAACAGGAAGTACTTAAATGGATGTTGAAAGTAGTGTCTCCCTACCGTGACAAAGGCCGCAAGGCCGAAACGCGTTGGTTGACAGACTGGCTCTGTTTGGTAAATAAATCTTTGAATGAAGAAGGATTGCTGTGTGCGGCTAAATTTTGTTAAAAAATGTACTTTTTGGCCCAGGGTCCGGCCCATAGCCTGCACCCGCTGCTGAGCGCTCCGGCATCTTTGACCCCATTGACTTTGCATATATATATATATATATATATATATATATATATATATATACACTAGCTTACCCGTCGCGCGTTGCTGCGATCTCCGAAGAAAGGAAATTCAAGGAAACTCGTTATGATAACATTCAATTTACATTGTGTCATCTTTATTGAAACGTATTCATTTTAATAAGGAAAACATTTCAAAGTGTCGTTTTAATTCTATTCCTTTATTCGAGTGTTTGTGGAAACACGATTTTTTGTTTTTCCGTATGGTGCATACATCAGTATTCGAAAGATTATGAGGGCCCTGGGGGCCGATATTTAAAAAATGTTTATACCAGAAACCTTCGTCGGAGTATACTCAACAACTTCCCAAAGTTTCCTGGCGATCGGATGAATGCTGTTTTAATTCTATTTATTTATTCGAGTGCTGTGGATACACGATGTTTTGTTTTTCCGTCCTGTGTGTACATCAGTATTCGAAAGATTATGAGGACCCTGGGGGGCCAATATTTAAAAAACATTTATGCCAGAAACCTTGGCGGGAGTGTACTCAACAACTTCCCAAAGTTTCATGGCGATCGAATTAATGGTGTTTTAATTCTATTTATTTATTCGAGTGCTTGTGGATACTCGATTTGTTGTTTTTCCATCTGGTGCTTATATCAGTATTCGAAAGATTATAAGGGCCCTGGGGGGCCAAAATTTAAAACAATTTTATGCCAGAAACCTTTGCGGGAGTGTACTCAACAACGCCCCAAGTTTCATGGCAATCAGATGAATGGTGTAGTAATGCATAAAGGACAAACAGACAGACAGAGAGACAGACAGACATACATTTGTTTTTATATATATAGATATATATCACGCTACCATTATACACCAGAACACCGGGTCACTCACAGGCAGGTGCTTCCACAAAGTTTTTCTCAAAACAGAAAACAGCACTTACGGGAAAGTTCATTTGTTATTTATTCAACAGAAGCGTTTCGGAAATTCCTTCGTCAGTGTCCGTGATTTGACAGGCTAAGCCAGCTGATGTTTTAGGTATGAATGGCACAGGTTTAACCAAAAAGATGTTCTAAATAGAATTGTGTAATCCATGCCAACTAATGTTCAAGGTAGGAATGGTACAGAATAGTGCAATTGCTGTCCTGGTCCCGGTAGGAATGTAATAGCCTAGGTCAACTGGTGCTGCGGGTATGAAGGCACCAATTAAGCCAACTGGTGATCTATATTGAGATGGTGCAGTCAATGCAAACTGGCATTCTAGATTAGGATGAAATTGGCTTTGCGAACTGATGTTCTAGGTAGCGAGGGTGCGGGTCAAACCAACTCATGTTCTAAGTAAGACCAATTTTAGCTTTTCACATACTCAGGATCACTTTATTTTACCAGATGGGCGTTTGTGAGGGATTCTGCAAGTGCAATTTTCTGTTTTAACGATTTCATTCTCTATTAAATTGTATATTATATTCAATAGACAGTACCATATATCTTTCCGAACATACAAATATCAGTAAATAAGTCTGTGCTCTATTTTACAACCCTTATCTATAACATTATTTAACTCAGCACATGCTATTCTACGTAGAACATCTGTTTGCTTAGATTGCACCATTCGATCTAGAATAACAGTTGACTTAATCTTTGTCATCCATACATAGAATCAGCCGCGATCCGTGCAGGTAATAGCTTTGGGGCAGTGGGGCCGGGTTAGGGGGGATTTCAAGGGACGATGATGAGGGAAAATTAAATAAATATTTAATTTTCCTTGAGCATCATCCTTCGCAATCCCCCCTAACCTGGCCCCACCACTGTTACCTGCACAGACCGCGGCTGCATAGAATATCTTTTGGCTTAGCCTGTGCCATCCTGGCATAGAACATCAATTGGCATAGCATATACCTTCACTACCTATATCATTAGTAGGATTGGCCAAAGCTACGCTTACCTAGGCTGCATCTAATTTAATAATGTATAGCAGCAATGTAAGCCAATTGATATTCGAATTAGTGATTTGCAAACAAAGCCAATGGCGTTTCAGGTAGGGATGACACAGGGTAAACGTTTTGATGGGGTGACGAGGGCTAAACCAGGTGATTTCCAGTGTAAGCAGGGCAAGTCTAAGTCCGCTGATGTTCTGAAGTAGTGAAGGTGCAGACAATACTATCTTTTGTTTTATGCAGGGATGGCACAAGCAAAATCTACTGATGTTCTAGGTACGGATGACATAGGCTAAGTCAACTGAAGCTGGAAGTGAGGATGGCACAGGCTCAGCAGACTGACTATAAGTAAATATGGTACTGATTAGGCTAACTGATGCTGTTGTTAGGGATGCAACAGGTTAAGCACCCTCATGTTCTAAGAAGGAATGGTGCTGGCTAAGTTAACTGATATTCTCTGTAGGGACAGTTTAAGCAAAGCTAACTGAGTTTCTAAAGGGATGCCACTGGATAAGCCACAAAGTGTTCTATGTAAGGATGCCACTATTTAAGGTAACTTATGTTCTAAATAAATTGAATTAAGGCAATTGGTATTCTAGGTAGGTATAGTACAAGGCGGTGGCGGATCGCATATGGTGTGCTGCAGGGTGGTGGACCGGGGGAGGGGCAGGGTGGTGGGTAGTAAACTCAGACATACGATGGAACGGAGGAGCGCAATAATTACTTTCCTCCGTTCCGTCGTATGTCCGAGTTTACTACCCCCCATCCTGCACCTCCCAGCCCCGCAGCACGCCCTATGTGAGCGGCCACTGGTACAAGGTAAGCCAAACGATTTTTGAAGTAGGGGTGGCTCTGAATAAGCCAGCTGCTGTTCTATATAGAGAGTGTAGATTCTAAGTGTATTGATATTCTAATTAAATCAAACATTTTTCCTGTAGGCAAACATAGGCCAGACTAATAAAACCAATGCTGTTAGTAGATGTTAGTAGATAATCCAACTGTAGTTATACATAATGATAGTTTGGACTAAGTCAACTGCTGTTCTAGAAATGGTGAACTCTAAGTCCTGATATGTTCTAAGAAGAATTGGTGCAACCGATGTTATTGGCAAGAATGTTGCAGACAAAATCAACTAGTGTTGTATGCAGAAATACTACAGGCTAAGCTAAATGGTGTGCTATGCATTAGTGGCACATACTAACACAACTGATGTTCAAGTAGCGTTGACACAAGCTAAAAAACTATAGTTCTATGTAGAGATGCTATAGGTTTTGTCTAAGCCTTTGACTTTTCTTCGGATATATACCCTTTTCTTAACTGGATATGGACGGTGTGGTGGCTGAGTCAGTTTCTCTCTTCTTCTGTCCTTGAGTGCTTGAGGTTTGTTTTGCAACACATGGTTTCTTTTAGAGTGCATGTCAAGGGCTGCATTATGGGCAATCGGTGGCAAAGCTTTGCCAGCTGCATCCAGCCGATCATTCAGCTCTACCAGCCTTTTCTTCAGGGCAAGCATCTCCTTTAGCAGATCATCAAGAGCTTCTGATAGCGACCCGACTCTGTAGGAAAGGAACATATCTCTGGTTTAGTAATGTTCAGTCATTGCCAGTTATACATATAGAGGTTATAAATCTCATATAGGGTGATGCGACATTGAACTGTCTCAGTCCTCAGCCCTCTCTACCTAACAAGGATGGCCGCAAGCATCCTTACCAGTTGCCAGGCCATTGGGGTGAAAATTCCAACCTTGGGTTAGTCTGGACCAGAAAACTATAGCAATGCTCTCCACTGGATGTGCCCACCTGCCCCACACTTTGGTGTGTTGACAGTGATGTAGTGATCAGACAGTACTTCTCTCAGAGGAATTAATACAATTAGCTCTGCAATTGTTTTTAATCCATTCATTTTTTAAACTCTAAAAAATTTGAAGTTTGGAATTTCTATGACAGAAATGAGGCCATTAGTTAGATGATGTTCCAGCACCAACAAACATACAATTACAATTCTGCAACTTTGGTTCTGCAGTTACACAAGCCAAACATATACCTTGCTATTGTGTGCACCCGGATTGTAAATTACCAATTCCAGTTCTTCATTTCCCCCAAGGAAATTTTGAAAAAAATGGTTCACTCTACAACACATTTCTCATTTTATATCCAATTGTGTTAGCTTTAAAGCATAGTAAATGATGCTGCAACAGTGCAGCAGAGTACCCAGTCAGACCGACAGATTTTCTTATGGCGAACACAAAAAATAAGATTTCAAGCATGAAACATTTATTTAAATATAACATACGCACGCACATTCACTGTTTAGCACAGCCAAGAGCTGAGGACACAACGAAAGACCATTAGAGGATGTTAAAATGCTCCACCCCAATTAGTGGCAGGGCAGAGCCTGCTTTAGTGCTAGTGGTTCCGGGTGTGACAATAGTTTCGGGCTCTCTCGCATGATCTCCTCCACAGATTCCTTCACTATCCCTCTCCAACAGTGCCCCTCATCTCTCCATAGCCCCTATGTCACATGTGTTTCAATTGTTTTATAGCACCACTCATACCAGCGTAAATTGTGAGAGGACTTTACATCACACACACATACAGGAGCAATGAATCACACATGTGTAAATTAGTGTCTAAAAAATGTTACATAAGACAACTGTGACAGGATTTAAATGTCATCCATACTGGTATGCAAGAGCCTTCGATCTGGAGAATCACAAACTCAGGTTTCGAATGTGTCACAGTGATTAGTGTTGGATATGGGTTGGCTTAACTAAAGATAATTTATTTCTACCCAAACAAACCCTTTTTAGCAACATTATGATAATAAATGACTGGGAAAAAACATAACTTTCCAACCTGTGTCATGCAGTTTGCATGCAGCTCTTCGATGGCAGTTCATAGGTCCCTGTGCTATGTTACAATTGTAACTTATGAACTGCACAGTAACAAGGGATCTCTGTGACAAAAGAAGTAAGCCACAGAACTATGCACATGAGATGCAGTTCTGTTATCTGTATGGGACACGTTCTTTGCAGCAGGCATGTTAACCCTCTGCGCTGCCTTAGATGAGTCAAAACTACTGCTAGACAAAACTCTGATCCTTCTCCAGCAAGAACATTAATCAGTAGTTATCGTGACATTTTTATTGTTGCCTGAAAACTGCTCAATATAAAAGCAATTCTGCAGTTGGTGCTTTTAAACCCATACCAATTTGCAAAACAGAGTGCCCAGCTCAGTGATTGGTGGGGTGGCATGTTGGGTCCATTGCCATCAACAACCTACTTTAACAATTTTAAATAATGTCAGAGGCATGCACTCAATCAGCACTTACCACAACTGGTAGTAGATGAGCTGCCTGTCGAGGGCACTAAGAAATAATGATACCAGACCAGGGCTGTTACTTAACACTAGCAGCTTCTGCCAATTGTCTCAGGTGGTAGATGGGTCCAGACTTAGCTGAGAGCCTCTGGGCCTGACTATGTGCACCAACTCTGAGCACCATGAGGTCTGAAGAGTAGAGGCTGTGTAAGAAATTGAGGGAGGGAAGAAAGGGCGCAGTCTACGGGGGCCCAACAAAATTACAAAATTACATGTACCAAGGCCTTCATGGGTAGTTCTTTTTCGTGCTACTACAGATGGCCATGTCAGAAAACACGATTTTGGAAAAGGGGGTGGTGATGGACAGAGTTTCTGAATGATGCAGAATACTCCTACCAAGTCAAGAGATCATGGTTTTAATCCATCACCGTTTTTTAGCTCACTGCACCATCCCAGCTCAGAACCTGGCTATATGCAAATTAGTTTGTTCCTGTCCCAGTGCATGATGGGAACATGGCAAACCAAACTACCAAGCCAATTCTTATACTGGGAAGGAAACAAGCTTCCGGGGACCAGGTTTCTGGCATCACAGCCTTCGTCGGCCCGGCTTGCTTGAATCCTGAATGGTGCAATGAGCAAGGGACTCACGTCTGAGTATACCCTCCCACACATAGTGTGGATAAAATCGATTTTGGAAAAGGGGGTGGTGATGGACAGAGTTTCTGAATGATGCAGAATACTCCTACCAAGTCAAGAGATCATGGTTTTAATCCATCACCGTTTTTTAGCTCACTGCACCATTCCAGCTCAGAACCTGGCTATATGCAAATTAGTCTGTTCCTGTCCCAGTGCATGATGGGAACAGGGCAAACCAAACTACCAAGCCAATTCTTATACTGGGAAGGAAACAAGCTTCCGGGGACCGGTTTCTGGCATCACAGCCTTCGTCGGCCCGGCTTGCTTGAATCCTGAATGGTGCAATGAGCAAGGGACTCACGTCTGAGTATACCCTCCCACACATAGTGAGGATAAAATCGATTTTGGAAAAGGGGGTGGTGATGGACAGAGTTTCTGAATGATGCAGAATACTCCTACCAAGTCAAGAGATCATGGTTTTAATCCATCACCGTTTTTTAGCTCACTGCACCATCCCAGCTCAGAACCTGGCTATATGCAAATTAGTCTGTTCCTTTCCCAGTGCATGATGGGAACAGGGCAAACCAAACTACCAAGCCAATTCTTATTCTGGGAAGGAAACAAGCTTCCGGGGACCGGTTTCTGGCATCACAGCCTTCGTCGGCCCGGCTTGCTTGAATCCTGAATGGTGCAATGAGCAAGGGACTCACGTCTGAGTATACCCTCCCACACATAGTGTGGATAAAATCGATTTTGGAAAAGGGGGTGGTGATGGACAGAGTTTCTGAATGATGCAGAATACTCCTACCAAGTCAAGAGATCATGGTTTTAATCCATCACCATTTTTTGTCAGAAAACACACCATTATCAGTGGTGGCTCACAGTGGGAGTGCTGCGGGTAGTGGGGCAGGGTGGGACGGGGGGAGGGGCAGGGTGGGGGGTAGTGGGCTCTGACATAGGATGGACAGGAGTAAAGTAAGTAATTAAATGAATAAAACTATTTACCTTGTGCTCGCTGCATCGCCAACCCGCTCCCTCGGCGACCGGCCACTGACCATTACGAATGGACAGTGGTCGCATGATGCACACTCAAGTGCATGTGTGGAGTGCTGGCTGACCCCCGGGAGGCTGGAAAAGAAAGTGAGTGGATTTGCTTGCTGGACGATTTTGTTACTGAGGGCCAATATTGCATCAGTGCAACAAAGCTGTCCCTTATTAACAACACCTTCCCCCACCCTTCCAGCCTCCCCGGTAAACTCCTGATGCCTGGTAGGGCGAGTCCAGCCTAGTTCTTAAATGATCATTTGAAAGATAACATGCACTCACTCCTATGTCCTCAGTAACCTTTCTTTCAAAAGAAAGAAGCCATTTTGGTGAGAAATAGCTATGTTGATTCAGAATACTCAGTGAATAATAATTCAAAATGCGGTTTCTCTGTTCTCTGTAAAGTGAGTAATGCTGAACTATGCATAAGTATAAATGCTGAGCAATTTGATGTTTTTTCTGACTAGCACTGCGCCGCTATCCACAAAAAAGTCGATCTTGTATGCTTATGTGCCAGTAGGAGCCAAATAAACAAAATTGGATTGGATGAATGGGTGACCTCACCACACTGGCAGCACTTTTACCTGCACAGTTAACAGTGAAAAATATTGGCCTTTCTAGAACATTTGTTGTCTCATTATGGGTTTTGTTTACAGCTTGCATTCGTTTTGCTGTGTTTTATACAGGGTTGTGATATGAACTTTTGTATGATCTTGATGAGTCCACATCACAAGCGGATGGATTGAGAGCAGGGATGTTGAAGTGGTAAAATTAAGGCTGGTTAAGGGTTCCAGAAGTGGCCTAGGGAAATACTCCCATTATATGGCATCAAATAATATTGCATTCACTATATCGACCTAATGATTATATTGCAAAGTAAATAGAGATACGTATAATAGATTAGTGTAATAGTTGCTTGGGATAGATAGATGATGTGGAGATAATACAAATATATACTTACCTTAACGATGTACAGACATGATTTGAATGCGCTATAATTGTAGATGTATATTATTGACTTTGATACAGTGGGCTAACGCTGAAGAAGGGAATGATGAGCACTATTATCATCACAAGGAATCGTACAAATCGACAAAATGTGGCACAATGAAGAATATGACGTAAGATAGTATTCAGCAGCAGCATGGCTAGAGGTTCAACTCATGCCAACCCCAGAAAAGGCGCACTGGAAGAAGAAAAAGTGAAGACTGCAGTTACCTGGAGTATTCCGGCAGAAGCATCTGGGGACGGTTCATCAGGATGTTCTTACACTGGAAGAAGATGTTGTTACCCCAGTTCTCCAGTGTTTGGGTGATGCTGTGCTTCCCTTGGAGGTCCACCCTTCCAGCTGGTACAGAGTAAAAAAGAAATTTAGACAAATATTTAGACACAGACCTTTCTCTGCATCAATGGGACCTGGCTCTTAAATTAATTGCTTAATATGTGGCAGTGGTTGTAGGTGGTGGGCACCGCTATTCATTTTTAGGTCTTGCCTACCTACAGCTTTTGTTGAATAATATATAGTGTTAAGTTTTGTCCAGTCCTATGCTCATGATTGGATAACTCTATTTCTTATCTGAGTTCGATGCTCCTGATTCATTGGGTTCTCTCTCTTCGTCCTGCTCCATGAGCATAGATAATTTACCAACATTTTGACTGGATGAGTAGTCTCCTTCCACTGCTGACATCACTGAACTATTTTTTCATTTGTCTCTTAGCACTCAATGGAAAGGCATGGCATTCCTCCATGTCCTTTCCATTCACCCACTGCTAGCCTGCTACCCCCCTCCCAATCCCCTCCCCCTGCTTTATTTTTTTTTAATCATCATTTTTAACAAAATGATAGCAAATGCACAGTAGCTGCAAACGGCGACAAACCCGCTTGCTTCCCTGCGTGTCCATTGCTTCCTGCCTCTTCCCGTCTGGGGTTTTCTCTTTTTTGATTTACCATCCAGAAATGTCTGTCTACCATCTTATAACATCTCAGAACAATAAATTAAACTTTCTCCAAAATGGCAGCGGAGCATCACACCACGTGTGCACATTTTCAATGCTTTTTCTTGATTATGAGAGTTATTCAAAGTTTGCAGCCCATGAATGTTCGTGCACTGTTATACAATGCCCAGCTTAGAATGGTTTTGCTCATTAAGAAAAAATATTTACAAAATGGCTGCCTGTCATCATGACACATAAGCAAGCATGTGTATGCTTCGACAGCCATCTTCGAATGTTTTTACTTTATTTGAAAAGAAACACTCCAAAATGGTCAACTATGCATGGGAATACTTTTTTACTCATGCCGTTAGATTAGCACTTGCGTTTTGAAGACGAGATCTATTAGCTTTGCCAATGATTGTTGGAGACCGGGACTCATTTTCATCATTAGATTATGACCCAGAGCATGGCAAAAAAAAGCAGAAAAGGGAAAAAAAGGGGAAAGGGAAGAAGAAGGGGAAAGGAAAGGTAGGGAAAAATTAACAAGGGAAGAAGCATTGATGAAAAAGAATCTGCAAAAGTGAGATAAAAAGACAGGAAGAGTAGGATGGTTGATGAAACAGATCTAGAAAAGGCAGATTGATGTCTGAAATCTTTGCCAGTTCAGCAATACACATAGGGGCACATGCATGAAAAATGCATTTCGCGATGACCAAATAGCGATTTTTAAGAAATCACAATTTGGTAAGCAAGCAGCAAATAGCGATTCTCTAATTGCGATTCCTTAATCCCTTTGCTGCTAGGCCTCCCCCATGCCCCCTGTGCTAAGCCTTTTTTTGGCTATTTGGGGGAGTTCGCGCTTAGGCCCCTGTAACGTTTTGACTACATAAGGTATCCACGCCAAATTTGCGTCCTTCTCTTCCAACATCATGGAGATTCTAAAGGTACCCATTGTTTGTGGATTCCCCTGGAGTGGACCCAGACATTCGCCAAAATACAGCTACATTTTTTTTTGGGGGGGGGGGGGGGGGTATCGGAAAAAAGTGTTACAAATTAAAGCGTCTGGGTTTTTCCCTGCAAATGGTATAAAAAAGGGGTTGTGTGGCTGGAATCACCATATTCCCAACTTTTAGGAAATGACACACTTTTGTCAGAAAACCAAAACATTTTCCACAGTTTTGGCATTTTTCTGGGACATAGCCTATTTTTGCTATTTTTGTGCTTTCAACCTCCTTCCAGTTAATGGTAGAAATGGGTATCAAAGCAATAATGAATTCCGGATAGCTATATATTTGTGACAAGTAGACAAAATTCTGAATTCAGCAAGGGGTCATTTGTGTAGATCCTTCAAGGTTTCCTTATAGAAACAAACAGTTAAATATATGAACAATTGAAAATTTATTTAAAAGAACAGCCATTTGTGTCAAAGTTTTCACCTGTATCTTCTAATTATGACAGCTATTTGAAAGCAATATAATGTTACATCAGCTGGGCCTTTCTGGTTGTGGCGATATATAGTACTTGTATATATATAGTAGACTTGTGTGGGTAGGCCTAGTGCCCGCGGCAGGAAATGGCGCAAAACGCAACGTGGACTCACCACATTTTCACAGTGAAAAATGACCCTTTTTTTTGTAAAGTACCTAGCTGTAGTTTTAGAACCATAGCTCTGTTGGCACCTAGGGAAACCTAGCAAACCTACACATTTGTGAAAACTAGAAACCCAGGGGAATTCAGCATGGGGTGACTTGACTGACTCTCACCAGGTTCTGTTACCCAGAATCCCTTACAAACCTAAACAACTGTCAAAAACAACACATATTCCTCACATTTGTGTGGTAAGAATTTCTGGAATCCTCGTGGATCCACACAATTCCACCTACCCCTCGTTCCCCAAAGTCTTCTGAGAAAAATGGTACCTCACTTGCGTGGATGGGTCAAGTACCCGCGACAGGCAAGGGCCCAAAACGTATTGAGGAGACATCAAAATGACCTATCACAAACCAACCTGGTTTTGCAAGGGGGGTCACCTGAGTTTTTGGCCCCGGGCTTGGCGGCCACCTTGGTAAATACCAAACCCACACATTTAAGAAAACTAGACACCCGGGGGAATCCAGCGAGGTATGGCTTGCGTGGATCCTACAACGTTTTCCTACCCAGAATGCCCTGTAAATCTCAAATATAGGTGACAAAAACACATTTTCCACATATGTCCGGGTGGAATGTCCTACCCCACAGTGTTCCCCTCAGTCTCCCGAGTAAAATGATACCTCACTTGTGTGGATGGGGCAAGGGCCTGTGACTGGGAAAAGCCCAAAACATAGGGAATAAGTGTATTGCACTGAGAATTCTAAGCGCTACATTTTTTATAAAATACGTTTTTAGCCAATTCTCCATTGGACACCCACACAAGTGAGATATCATTTTACTCGGGACACTAAGGAGAATGCTGTGGGGTAGGACATTTGTGCTGGCATGGTAATTCCAAAATGTGGAAAAATTAGATTTTTTTCCAGCTAAATTTGAGGTTTGCAGAGGATTCTGGGTAGGGAAATGTTGGGGGATTCACGCAAGCTATACCTCATTTGACTCCCCAGGGTGACTTGTTTTCAGAAATGTGTAGGTTTGATAGGCTTCCCTAGATGGTGGCGAGCCCAGTGCCAATGGACCAGATGCCCTCCCCCAAAACCAGTTAGTTTTGTTATAGGTCATTTTGAAGTCTCCACAGTACAATTGGGCCATTTCCTGTTGCAGCAACTATGCCTACCCACACAAGTGAGGTACCATTTTTATCAGGAGACCTGGGGGATTGCTGGGTGATAGGAAATTTGTGTCAGCCCGGTGATCCTACAACTTCCCCACACAGGAATGTGGGGAAAAAATATTTTGTTCAACAACATTTGAGGTTTGCAGGGGATTCTGGGAAGCCATACCTTGCTGGACTCCCCTGGGTGTCTAGTTTTCAGAAATGTGTGGGTTTGGTAGGTTTACCTAGATGGCCGCAGAGTCCGGGGCCAACAACCCAGGTGACCCCCCTTGCAAAACCAGGTTGTTTTGTGATGAGTCATTTTGATGTCTTCTCAATACGTTCTGGGCCCTTGCCTGTCGCGGGTACTTGACCCAAAAACACAAGTGAGGTACCATTTTTATCGGGAGACCTGGGTAAATGCTGTGTAGAAGGAAATTTGTGGATCCACGCAGATTCCAGAAATTTAACACACAGAAATTTGAGAAAAAAGTGATTTGTTCAGCTAAATGTGAGGTTTGCAGGGGATTCTGGGTAGGGAAATGTTGGGGACCCACGCAAGCCATACCTTGCTCGACTCCCCCGGGTGTCTAGTTTTCAGAAATGTGTGGGTTTGGTAGGTTTCCCTAGATGGCCGCCGAGCCCGGGGCCAAAATCTCATGGGACCCCTCTTGCAAAACCAGGTTGTTTTGTGATAGGTCATTTTGATGTCACCTCAATAGGTTTTGGGCCCTTGCCTGACGCCGGTACTTGATCCACCCCCACATGTGAGGTACCATTTTTCTCTGAAGAATTTGGGGAATGCGGGGTGGGTGGAATTTTGTGTGAAATCACACACATTCAAGAAATTTTCACCACAGAAATGTGATGAAAATGTGGTTTTTGGACAATTTTTGAGGTTTGCAAGAGATTCTGGGTAACAGAACCTGGTGAGAGCCAGGCAAGTCTCACCATCCTGGATTCCCCTGGGTGTCTAGTTTTTAAAAATGTATAGATTTTCTAGTTTTCCCGAAGTACCGGCAGAGCTAGGGTTCAAAATGTACAGCTAGGCATTTTTTCAAAAGAAGGGTCAGTTTTCACTGTAAAATGTGGTGTGTCCACGTTGCGTTTTGGGCCGTTTCCTGTCGCAGGCACTAGGCCTACCCACACAAGTGAGGTACCATTTGTCTCGGAAAACTTTGGGGAATGGGGGGTAGGTGGAATTTGTGGATCCATACAGATTCCAGAACTTTCGAGCACAGAAATATGAGGAAAATGTGTTTTTTTGACAATTTTTAAGTTTTGCAAGGGATTCTGGGTAACAGAACCTAGTGAAAGCCAGTCAAGTCACCCCATTCTGGATTCCCGTTGGTGTCTAGTTTAAAAAAATGTATGGGTTTGCTAGGATTCCCTAGGTGCTGGCAGATCTAGGGTTCAAAATCGACAGCTAGGCGCTTTGCCAAAAAAGGGTCAGTTTTCACTGTGAAAATGTGGAGTGTTCACGTTGCGTTTTAGGCCGTTTCCTGTCGCGGGCACTAGGCTTACCCACACATGTGAGGAACCATTTTTCTCGGAAGACTTTGGGGAACGTTAGGTGGGTGGAATTTTGTAGATCCACGCAGATTACAGAACTTTCCACCACAGATTTGGGAGTAAAATGTGTTTTTTATTTACACATTTTTAGGTTTGCATGGGATTATGGGTGACAGAACCTAGTGCGAGCCACACAAGTTACCCAATCCTGGATTTCCCTCAGTGTCTAGTTTTAAAAAATATATAGGTTTGCTATGTTTCCCTAGGTGCTGGCTGCGCTATGACCCAAAATCCACAGGTAGGCACATTCCGAAACAAATGTCAGTGCCTAGTGGTCTTTCTGCCGCCCTGGGGAGGGGGGAATTCAGGGGCTATTGCCCCGATATGCTCCAGAAGGGGGCAGAAAGACTGTGGCTATTCTTTTGGGGGGTTGGGTGTATTGGGATGCCCATTCTTGTATTGGGATGCCCATTCTGGTCAGCCCCCACCCCTGCGTATAAATAAGCCAGCATATTCACTGGCGCATAGTGGGCTATCTGCCACCTCTGGGGGGCAGATGGGGGCTAATGCCCCCATCTGCCTCCTGTGAGGGGCAGAAAGACTGGGGCATCTTTTTTGGGGTGGGTGGGGGCATTGGCATGTTCATTCTTGGCAGCGCCCACCCCGAAATTTGGAGAAAAAAATCCCTGGTGGCTAGTAGTGGGGTGCAGAAAGACCCTAGAATGTTTTATTTGGGTGGGGGTATTGACATGCCCATTCTGGGCAGCCCCCACCCCTACCTAGATAAAAAAAATCCCTGGTGCTTAGTGGGCTTTCTGCACCCGGGGGGGTCAGATCAGGGGCTATTGCCCCCATATGCCTTCTGGGAGGCATAAAGTATTTTGTTTTCTTTGGTTGATAGGGTTGGGGCATTTGCATGCCCATTCTGGGCAGCCCCCACCCCGGGCCTGTAAAAAAGAATAATCCCTGGCATCTAGGGTGCTTTCTGTCCCCCCGGGTGGGGCAGATTGGGGGCTACTGCCCCATCTGTCCCCGGGGGCAGAAAGACTGGAATGTTATGGGGGGAGGGGTGAGGGCATTGGCATGCCCATCTTGGGCAACCCCCACCCCTAAATTCATCGAAAAAAAAAACTAGTGTTTAGTGAGCTTTCCGCCCTCCCGTGGGGCAGATTGGGGGCTAATGTCCCAATCTGCCCCCAGTGGGGGCAGAAAGACTACCTTTGCAGCGGGTGGGTGGGGGCATTAGCATGCCCATATTGGGCAGCCCCCACCCCTAATTATATATTTTTTTAAATCCCTGGCATCTAGTGGGCTTTCTGCCCTCCCGGGGGGGGGGGCAGATTGGGGGTTACTGCTCCATCTGCCCCCCAGGGGGAGCAGAAAGACCGTACCTTTGCGGTGGGAGGGGTGGGGGCATTGGCATGCCCATATTGGGAAGCCCCTACCCCTAATTATAATTTACAAATAAATCCCTGGTATGTTGTGGGGGCAGATTGGGGGTTACTGCCCACATCTGCCCCCTAGCAGGTGGCAGAAAGACTGTAAATTTATGACCGGGGGTGGGGGCATTGACCCCTTGGGGGGCAGATTGGGGCTACTGCCCCATCTGCCCCCCAGGGGGGACAGAAAGATTACATTTGCCCAAATCCTTATGGGGGGAGCAAAGGCCCTTCTCCAAGGGGCCACTCCCTCCTCCCTAGTGTCTAGTGGGTAGATCCCTGCTTGGGGATCGCCAAAAAGGGAGATTCTCCCCTTTCGAATGATACCTCTCCTGTCTTTCTACATGATCAGGGGGCTGAGATAGCCCCCTGAGCACGTAGAAAGTGAAACTGAAATAAGCCTAAAGGCATTTTCGTTTCGGTTTCTGTGAAATGATGACAGTGCAATGTGCGCGCTGATCGTCATTTCACAGAAACCAGGGAGGGGGCCTCGGGAGCTGGGGAAGCTCTTCCCAAGCTTCTGAGGCTTTGGCGTAGAAAAGGAAATCCCTCTGCTGTCTGCAGCAGAGGGATTTGGTGACCCTGTCCTCATGGCAGAATAGTTCCGTCAAAAGCACAGGAGCACTGATGCTCATGGCGGAACCATTCCGTCATGAGCATCGAAGGGGTTACGAATCGCAAATGCAATTAGGGAATGGCTATTTGCAACTACGACTCCATTCTTTCTTATGGGCCTCAAGGCCATTAGGTTAGAATTGTCTTGCACTTCCTAAATTGCGATTACCTAATTGGTAATCGCCAATTAGGTAATGCAAAGGCAAGGGTGCCCGGGGGCCTAACGCCCTCCTTAGGCGCACCTAAAAAAATAAGGTGCACATGTAAGGCACACACATGCCCTAGGGGCATGTGTGCGCCACATTGTACTTTGGAAAAAATGCAGTTTTGTGCATTTTTCAAAGTATGCACATGGTTAACATCAACTTGAAGTTGATGGTAATTAGCGTTTGCTAAATGCACGGTTCGCATTTAGGAAAGGCTTCTTGCATACACATTAGGGAATCGCAAATTGCCCATCCGCCAACCTCTACATCAGAGATCTTCAAACTTTTGTAGGTTGAGCCCCCCCAGCTGAATTTTTTAAAATGTTGGGCCCCCCTCACCTGACAGACATTTCTAGAATCTGGTACACTACATAATCGACCACCACGCGCATGTCACGGGCCATATCCGGCAAATAATGTTCAACACAATATGAGTGTTTAGTAAACTGCAGGTTTGTGAGTGGTCGTGGTGAAATGACAGAGGCTTATTACACAGCTCAAAACACAATTTTCCATGATAAAATGTGCATAAATTGTTTTTACTAGGATGCTTTGTTTTACACATGACATAGATTAATAATAACACAACCAAAGTAAATTTGACGGGTGTACCGGTTTTTAGCCACAGAGACTGTCAATCTGTGGATGGATTTTTGCTACTGCCATCCTCAGATTGTGCTCCACATCCAGTCTAGAACGGTACTTAGTCTTTAATACCGCAAGTGCTGAGAACCCAATCTCACATAAATAGGACGAGCTGAAAGGCAAGGGAGTTTTGATGGCAGTTTCTCTCAAAGCTGAATAGTCTGCAGATATTTTCAGCCAAAACAGTGACCGGAAAGGAGACTGTGTAATCAAATTTTTCGAATACTCTCTAGCTCAGAGTTGGCACACGAGAAACAATTCTTCTATAGAAACCATTAACAAATGTTTTAGGCAGCATTATAATGGGATAATTGCCCACCAACCAGTTACGAATCCGAAGACAAAGGTAAAAGTCCACAGAGAGGGGCGCTGAGGGAACACCTAATTGAGAATTCCTTATTGATAAGTTGCTTATCTGAAGCAGTGGGGGTTTAGGACACGTCGGGTTTATGTTTAAAAAAAAATAGAACTGATAATAAATTAATGATGTTGTCTATTTTACTTCAGAGGAAGGTTATCTGACAGACTTTGTGGTGGCAGGGACATGTTAAGTATTTTAGTTGTCTTGGGCCAACACTATTTTGGGGGACCCCGTTCAGAACAGCTTTGAGATTAAATGATTTATTTTCAGCTCTGCCATAACCTCTTTAGCCAGGCTACTAACAGTGCACAGGTGCTATGGTCGAAATGCTAAAAGTGTTTACATCTAATATTCAGAGATAGCGATGTCTGTTTTCACTGTTGTAACAAAGCAGCAGCCCACTAATTGTACAGCGAATGATATATGTGATATCGTCCATTTTCTCATATGTGAGGACCCGTTTTGATCTAAAAAAACTTTTTTATGGTTGTTGCATGAAACAAAAACATTTCTCAGCAAATAATAATAGGCTCTCTCACATCAATCTCATTAAAAAGAAATTAAATAAAACAGTATTTTCAGGAATATGTTTAGGAATTATTCCAGGCCATCAGGGCAAAAACAGAGCTGCCTCTATCAGGCACGACATGCATGTACTTGTGTACAGGGGCGCAACTAAACCCAAACTTCGGGTGGGGGCTAACACTCCCAGCCAGGGCTGGCCCTAGCACTGGTCGCACAAAGTGCAAAGGGATGTTTTGGTACCCCCTCCCTCATTTCCTCCTCCTCTATGAATTTCCTCACTACCCCTCACCAACAATGCACCTCATCTCTCTATAGCACCTTTCGGGCAAACATTTAGTTTTTTTATAGCACTACTCATTGTTTACTCACACTCAGTTCTTTGATCTGCATGGTACACGTTCTTTGTAGCAGGCACATTAAACCTCTGCGCTGTGTGGGTGGCAAAAGTGTCCATATGAGTGCCCGGTGAGCCATGCAACAGTTTGAGAGTAGGGTAAGAGGAGTGACTGCAGGGCGCGTGAGGTGACCATATGAATTTTTGTGCGGATGTAAGTGCAGAGTGGGACGAAGGAATGTATGGTTAGTGATGCTCTTATTTGAGGGAGATTGCAGATTGAGCAGTAAGGGGGACAGGTGAGTGAAGTGTCACAAGTGCAGGGTGAGTAGTGTGCTTGTGTGACTGCATGGTGAGGTACAGGGTGAACAGTGCAAGTGCATTGTGAGTGCAGAGTGATCACTGTGAGTACAGGGTAAGCGGGTGAATGGTATGAGTGCATCCGGATCAGTGTGAGGGCATTGTGATTGCTGTGAGTGCAGGATGAGCTTCAAACTGAAGGGCGAGATTGAGGAGCGAGTTGTCTGAATGCAAGGTACATTCCCAGACAGTGAAGTAACTCAGCAGGGTATTGATGGCAACGTAGGGTTTCAGATATAAGTTAAACTATTGCTGTTATGGCATTAACCAGGGATCAGGGTGGAGGAAATAAATGTGCTGATCTTGCAACAAACTTACAGTCTTGTGATTAGGGTTGCCAGCTCATTATTTTGGTGCCCCAGGCAGTACAAAAATACAAAATAAACAGTCACATAAAGCTGTATGGTCTGTGCATACTTTGTACAGCAAATATAAATAGAGGCACTTTTAAATATGTTGTAGGGCTGCCTGAATGATCCATGACTGATAATAAAATGTAACAAAGACAGAAAAGTCACATTACAAATGTAATACATACTTCTTTATTTATAAGCATATTTAGTGTCAAGACAAGCAATTCCAGGCTGTTTAAGTAACACATGCCTGGCTGGCATTTTTCTTTTGGCAACTTGAAGCCCTGTGGGCGTTGCCTGCCTGCCTGTGTGAATTTCAAAGACACTTTGCCTCCCTTCTGCTAAAATCTAACCCTCCCAGGATGGGGTTAAACTCATAGAGCTGAAATACTTCAGCTGCAGTGGGAGGCAGGATGTCGCTGCTAAAACTGAAAGCAAGAAACAGGCAAGGAGTCTCCTCTGCTTTGAAATCGAAGTCTGTTCCTTTGCTTTCAGTTTAAGCAGGAGACTCCCTGCCTCCCACTGCAGGTGAAGCATTTCAGCTCTAAGAATTAACCCCCTCCTGTGACAGTTAACTCAGCTCTTTGCAAGACAAAAGCATGGGCACTTCATGCCTTATCTAGTTCCCCTCCCTCCACCCTCGAGCCCTATGTTACCGGAGCTCGCCAATAAAAAAATCCCAATTGAAATGGGGGAAAACTTGCTACGCGGGACAGTTAAAGACTAACAAAGGTAAGATCCTCATATGGAGAGCGCGCCCCCCCTAAGTTGGTGTCGCGCCCCCCTGGGGGGGCGCACCCCACAGATTGAAGAACTCTGATCTTCATCAGGCCAACATCTCTTATCCTGTCATACAGCAGAGGTATCACATGAAATGAGATCATGAAATTTGTCTATATAGGTAAAGAAGTAGTTATAACTGCCAGAGCACCAAGAACATTCCTTGTAGCAACAGTGCATTTTGCCATAAAATCATCAGTAAACATCCCCGTGTCAACATGGATTATTCAATTGAATATCAGTGTTTATGATTTAGAAAACGCCTTACGTTTCGTCCCAAATGCCAGCGCCCATTCAAGCAAATGAACTAGTTTAAATTCTTGGTAGCACTTCTATTTCCTTGCTGATGGCACAACCTGTTAATCCTGTACTTGATTCTACACGCCACTCTGCCAATGTGCCTACATCCTGGTCGCCAAGCCCTGGATCTTCCAGTACCAAACAGCTGCACTAATGTCCCTCAACATTACCTCCTCATTCTCCGTCCTCCTTGTACCAGGTCTAACAACATGAGGCAGCCCCGTCTCTGACGGGAAATAACATGCACACACAATAATACACCTCCACACTTCCACTTTCTGTACATAACAAGTACAATTGGAGGTAAAAGGAAAGGGTGGGAGGGTAGTGGCCTTAGACATGGAGGACTAAGAAATGGGGTAATGAAGATTACTGTAAGTAAATGAACCACTAACCAGCATCAAGCAGTTCTTTTCCTGATCCAAGAACTCCTCGCAGCTCTACCAGTGCACCTCAATCTCGACTTCTGCTTCACCACCTTTTCTAGTGCTGAAGCCTCCACAAAGCTCTGCCAGAGCACCTTATTCAAAGTGGTGATGAAACATGTTTTAGATTAGGGTTCTGGCTAACAGGGAGGATCATTCTGTCTAATAGCACAGCCACGATATTTCCAGTGGCCCACTACAATGAGTTGAGGTTTTGGTGCTGTAGGTGAATACTTTTTTTAGGTTGGGCTTACTCAGTTTGCTTATTAGGCGCAATATGATGTTGATGTGGCTTCTCTCATGAGAGTTATTGAAGGATCTATGGAGAAACCAACTGTGCGTTTTATAAACTTTTCTACTGCAGGAAGATATGCACACATGAGAATCTAAGTAAAACTAGGCCCCATTAAAGAAAAAGAAAAAACAATGCCAAATGGGGCTGAGAACAAGGTATCTATTTTGGGAATGGTCAAGAAAGAGGTTTGCATATAAAAACATAGCTAGATGGCAGGTCTCACACAGGGAACGCAATACACATATGATGAAAGAAAAGTAGATGAAGCGTGTTGCTTCAACTGTGACCAGGAATGTTTGACCCTCAGAACAAAGGGTTACCACCCAGTATGTGTGAGGCAGTTATGTACAGCATAGTGTCTGTTAGAAATGGGGTTTCTGGTTGGTTAGGGCAGGCACCTAAGTCATTTAGAATCCACCACTCTCATTCAGGGTAAGTAAGTTACACACCAAAGATAACCTGTGCTCACCCTCTGGTAGCTTGGCCCTTCTGAAACTCTACAGGGAGAGGGCCAATCCACTCATTCCTGGGGCACTGAAGAGCATGATAGCAGAGATCAGGCAGCAGGCCAGCACATAAAGGTAATTTGCAAAGTGGCAGTCTTTTCAGCTGCCTAACAGGCGGGCAGGTCAGCACAACAAAGCAAGTAGTCCCAATGATGGTTCCTCTTGGTCGCACAGCAGATCTCTGGCAATGTGCAGTTTGTAGAGCCAGTGGGGTTTGGTTATGAGTCCCATGTAGTGTCTAAAATCATGGGATCAGAGCCCCTGTACTTAAATTCCAAAACGTCTTTGTTCAAGGGGGAACTTTAAAAAAAGCTTTGAAAGTGTGCAACAATACCTTTCAACCCAGCCCTGGCTCCAGACATCAGTAGGGGAAAAAACAGCCCTTTGTTTGAGGGCAAGACACAGCCTACAATATTATTAAGTGTGAACACTCTCTTCCTCTTGTGTGTTTTGCTGTTCGCCCTATGTTGGAAGGGTATGCCCAGATGTGGGTCCCGTGCTCACTACGCCACTGGAGTCAAGCTATCCTGGCTTTTGACGGCTGATAGCCAGAAACCGGTCCTAGGATGCTTGATTCCGGTCCAGGGAAGACATGGCTTGGCAGTTCGGGTTGGACTGTTCCCATGAGGCACAGGGTCAAGACTTATTTGCATATGGCCATTTCTGAACTGGGGTGGCATGGTGAGCAAAATAGCAATGGATTAAACCCAGATCTGTGACTGGGGGGGAATGTTTTGCCAATGTGCAACATTCCATCCATCATCTTGTGTGTTTTGCTGTACTCCCTAAGTGGGAGGGGTATGCCCAGACGCGGGTCCCGTGCTCACTACGCCACTGGAGTCAAGCTATCCTGGCTGATGACGGCTGATAGCCAGAAACCGGTCCTAGGATGCTTGATTTTGGTCCAGGGAAGACATGGCTTGGCAGTTCGGCTGGACTGTTCCAATGAGGCACAGGGTCAAGACTGATTTGCATATTGCCATGTCTGAACTGGTGTGGCGTGGTGAGCAACATAACTATGGATTAAACCCAGATCTGTGACTGGGGGTGAATGTTTTGCCAATGTGCAACATTCCGTCCATCATCTTGTGTGGTTTGCTGTTCGCCCTATGTGGGAAGGGTATGCCCAGACGTGGGTCCCATACTAAATATGCCACTGGAATCAAGCTATCCTGGCTGATGATGGCTGATAGCCAGAAACCGCTCCTAGGATGCTTTATTCCGGTCCAAGGAAGACATGGCTTGGCAGTTCGGGCTGGTCTGTTCCCATGAGGCACAGGGTCAAGACCGATTTGCATATGGCCATGTCTGACCTAGGGTGGCGTGGTGAGCAAAATAACGATGGATTAAACCCAGATCTGTGACTGGGGGTGAATGTTTTGCCAATGTGCAATATTCCATCCATCATCTTGTGTGTTTCACTCTCTTCCTCTCCCAGCCCAGGAAGACCATCAGTATGCAGATGTAACCTCTGTCACACCCATCCCTTCCCGTGTTGAGTCTGTCTGAAAAGTATGTAAGTAGTATAGCTGTCAACCAGCCCTAGACGGGGATTGGAATCAGGCTACAAAGCACAAAGAGTCATAAACACAGAGAAATGCTCACTTTTTAAAAGTTGTCAGGTAAAGTGCCTACAAGGGATTTTATTTCAAAATATTTAAATCAACTTTATAGATATCATTTATGAGTATCAAAACTAATGACCTTCAACATGTGAATTTTATACATCAATTAATGACATAAAAAATAAATGAATAAATCATTTGCGGGTGTATACTTTTTTGTAGAAATGTATACTTAATTTAAAGGGGACAAAGGAAAATTCAAATATATATAAGAGTGATAGAGATTAACAAAAAAATTGAAATATCTACTGGTCGCTCACATAAATCAACCATTTCAAAGACCTATTTACAAATAGAAATTTTCATCTGTTATACAATAAAAAAGAATTCATATTTAACAATTCATTTAATAGAGAACGGGTTGAACTTGTCGATGTTACCGTCTTATTATATATAGATGATAAATGATAAATGATATCTATAAAGTTGATTAAAATATTTTGAAATAAAATACCTTGTAGGCACCTTTACCTGACAATATTTAGTTACTCAAGCCCGAAAGGGTATATTGGGTTACCCAACTAGCATAACACTTTCTAAAATGGGCATCTCTAAAATAGTAATGTAAAATCAAACTACATCAGTAAGCAGGATTTATCACTACCATTCTAAACATACCAAACATTGCAATACTACTCCTTTCAGATCAGGAATGATCAATTAAGAGTATATAAAGGAATTCCCAATACTAGTCTATGAGAGTAGTAGGCCTCACAGTAGTGAGAAACAAAGAGATTGTTTGTCATTACCAGGCCTTGCCACACAATAAAAGCACATGTCTTACCTTTCACTTACACAGCACCCTGCCCATAGGTCTACCTAGGAACTAACATAGGGATGACCTAGGTGTAATAAAAAGGGGAATAGAAGGCTTTGCAAGTAGTTTTGAATGCCATGTAAAAGTGACAGTAACTGCGCATGCAGACTCTGTAGTGGCAGACCTGTGACAGGTTTGAAAGGCTACATCTGTGGGAGGCACAAGCAGTGCTGCAGGACCAATAGTAACATTTATTTTACAGGTCATGGGTATATGGGATACCACTTTACAAGGGATTTACAAGTAAATTAAATACGGCCAACAGGTGTAAACCAATCATACAATGTTTAGAAGAAAGAGCCCATGCACTTTAGCTCTGGTTAGCAGTGGTAAAGTGCCCAGAATCCTAAAGCCAACAAAAAGTAGGTCTGAAAAATAGGCGAAGGAAGGCAAAAAGTTTGGGGATAACCCAGCAAAAAGGTCCAGGTCCAACAGTGTCTGCACTTTACGTCATACAGTGGACAAATAAAAGTGTTATTCCGTTAACAAATTTGTAAGTGACATTGGGATAATGTGTGTCTGAGCAGTACTCAAGATCCTTGAAAAATAATATTTGTATTGGAGGGAGAATCTGTGTTTTTCTGTGGAAAATGTAAGCTGTGAGGAAACTGAGGCTGGTGACTCTGAGCTATTGTAAATCTCTGGACATTATTCAAAGCAACTGAGGAACTGGAAGCCTCTGGGGGCAATCAAGGCTACTGAGGGATTGGAATGCGGGCAATTGGAATATTCTGGGGGTGATTTGAGGCTACAGTGATACTCGAACATGGGCTTTGGAAGCATCTCAGGATGCTTCAAGGCCATCAAGTTACTGGAATTAGGACTATTGGAAACGTCCGATGATGACACAAGACTGGAATGTGGGCTCCTGGAAACCTCTAGATATGATTCAAAAGTTACCAACCATCCTTATGTTGTATATGCCTGTAGCTGGCTCCATATTGCAGAACAGTGGAAGGAAGGGACCCAACCATACGAATTTCAATCTTGCACTAGACACAGTAGTGCCTCCCTTTCTGTCTCCATCTCACTGACTCTTGCAAGGGATGTTGCCTGTCTTGCAAAGCAGGGCCCTTTAAGTCCCTGAATGGAACCCCTCACAAAAGTTCTATCTGAACAAGGGCATCGCAAACATTGGAGAAAATATAAAAAAACTATAAATTTGTAGACACTCACCAGTCACTGTCACACACTTATTTATGCACACACAAACTCACTCAGACACTTACACACCCATTCAGATATCCACTCACACACTTATACATCCAGTCACCTACCCACTCAGATACTCATGAACTCACTCACATACTCATTCAGGTACTTATGCACCCAATTCAGACTTACTTGGTGAGTGACGCACCCATGTACAGACCGACTCAGAGACTCATGCACCCACTTACAGACCCACTCACATACTCACATATGTTCTCATAGTCCCAATGAGATTTCAGACACCCACTCACAGATTTACTGAGACACTCATAAAGGCACTCACACACACATACAGTTGCTCCCACACTCTGTCACAGACCGTCTCAGAGACTTATGGACTCAGTCAGTCACTCATAAACTCAGAAACTCACACACCCACTCAGAAACTCACTCAGATATACATGAACCCACTCACTAAATGAGTCAAGGCTGATGCATCCATTCACAGGCCTACCCAGACACTTGCCTTCCCATTCACAGACCCACTCAGACACTCATGCATGCACACATTCACTCACCCACTCAGAGACTTATGCTCTCACACACAGACTCCTTGAGGCACTCACATATACATACAGTCACTCACACAGCCCCAGGCAGCCACAGACAAAACCACCCAGACACTCATGCTGCCAGTCATAGACCCACTGAGAGACTCATGCACTCACTCACAGATCCACTCAGATACTCATGCACCCACTAACCCATCCATTCAGACACCCGCTTAGACACTCATATACTTACTTAAAAATTTACAAAGGCCCTACTCACAGAATGTGTAAGAGACTTATGCAATCAATCAGAGACCCATTGTGTCACTGATGCACTCACTCATAGATGTACTGAGGCAGTCACGCATTTTGTACAGAAGTATTGATAGACTGATGCATAATCTCACAGATCCCCTCAAATACGTTACAGTAAATGAGAGACTTAGTGATACAGTGATGCATGCAGTCACAGATTACACTGAAAAGGTTATTCACTGTGTTATAGAGATATTAAGGGAGTTCTACATGCTATTATATAGTTGTGTAGAATGTAATGTGTTTAGTGTGTGTGTTATAATTCATTTTGCAGTTTTAAGTTTTAAATGTGGTGGTGGCTCTTGCATGTCTGCTTTTGTTTTGTCATTCCGCAAATTATTTGTGGTGATCGTGGCTACTGATATCATTGTGGCGCCTGGCGTCTGTGCAAAAACAGAAAATCAGTTTAAATGGTTGTTTTTATGCAAAGTCCCTACAAAATATGACTTTCAACAGTGCAATGATAAACCCCTAGTGCCTAAAATACTGTAAAATGTGCATATATATGTTTTGCACCCCTTTGAAAAAGGTGTGATCTTAACGGTTACCGGAGTCATCTTGGCTCTGTGTAATCGCGAAAATGGGAAGTAAGATTCAAACACAGTTTTTTTAAAGTTACTACAAATAAATGTCAAAAAATATGTTTTTAAAGCAGTGATCTGGTTAGTCATGTGGATATTGTATTAGTTACAATGATTTTTTTAGGTTAAAGTTTTTGATTGAGGTGGTGGTCGTTAAATGTCTGCTTTTGTTTTATGATTTAGCAACATGTTCGCGATCATTGCGACATTGTCGTGGATGTAAGAAATTTTATAAAAAATAAACAGAATTTTGGCCTCTTGGGCGACTCTGATTTAAAAAAAAGTCTTTATGTGTATTTTATAGTGTGTGAAATACATCACAGATTCACCACAGTAAATGCGACAATGTTGTGCAGACTTAAAAAATTCGTAAAAATAAAACCAGTTATTAATGTACCTTCTGATAAACACATACCAAATCAAAAATTGAGTGGTATACATTATAAATATAATATACAATAAACCGATATAAAAGGGGATGATGGACGGAGCGTTTGAGCAAATCAAACACTCACCCCCAGTCAACTGATCTGGGTTTAATCCATCCCCATTCTTTAGCCCACTCAGCCACCCCAGTTCAGACATGGCCATATGCAAATCAGTCTGACCCTGTGCCTCGTGGGAACAGTCCAGCCCGAACTGCCAAGCCAATCAATCAATCAATCAGGTCATTTGTAGAGCGCACTACTCACCCGTAGGGTCTCAAGGCGCTGGGTGGGGGGGGGGTGCCATTACTGCTCGAACAGCCAGGTCTTGAGCTTCTTCCTGAAGGAGAGGTGGTCTTGGGTCAGGCGCAGATAGGTCGGAAGTGAGTTCCAGGTCTTGGCGGCCAGGTAGGAGAAGGATCTTCCTCCTGTTGTCGCTCTTCGGATGCGGGGGACGGCGGCGAGGGCGTGGTTGGTTGATCTGAGGAGGCGCTTGGGAGTGTAGAAGTTGATCCGGTTGTTGAGGTAGCTCGGGCCTTGGTCGTGTAGGGCTTTGTGCGCGTGGGTGAGGAGACGGAAGGTGATTCTCTTGTTGACCGGGAGCCAGTGCAGATCTCTCAGGTGTCCGGAGATGTGGCTGCGTCGGGGGATGTCGAGGATGAGTCTCGCCGAGGCGTTCTGGATCCGCTGGAGTCTCTTCTGGAGTTTGGCAGTGGTTCCGGCGTAGAGGGCGTTGCCGTAGTCCAGTCGGCTGGTGACGAGGGCTTGGGTGACCGTCTTCCTCGTCTCGGTGGGGATCCACCGGAAGATCTTACGTAGCATGTGCAGGATGTTGAAGCATGACGAGGAGACGGCGTTGACTTGTCTGGTCATGGAGAGGGAGGAGTCCAGGATGAAGCCCAGGTTGCGTGCGTGGTCCGTCGGTTTGGGTGCGGTGCCCAGGGCGGGGGGCCACCAGGAGTCGTCCCAGGCGGAGGGCGAGGAGCCCAGGATGAGGACCTCCGTCTTGTCCGAGTTCAGTTTCAGGCGGCTGGTCGTCATCCATTCGGCTACGTCTCTCATCCCTTCGTGCAGGTTGGCTCTGGCGGTGGCGGGGTCGTTGGTCAGGGAGTGGATCAGCTGGGTGTCGTCAGCGTAGGAGATTATGTTGAGGTTGTGTTGGCGTGCGATGGTCGCGAGGGGGCTCATGTAGACGTTGAAGAGGGTGGGGCTCAGTGAGGATCCTTGAGGGACGCCGCAGATGACTTTGGTGGCCTCTGACTTGTACGGTGGTAGGCGGACTCTCTGTGTTCTTCCGTCGAGGAAGGAGGTGATCCATTCCAGTGCCTTCTCCTGGATTCCGATGTTGCTGAGGCGCTGTACTAGGGTGCGGTGGCAGACAGTGTCGAAAGCCGCGGAGAGGTCCAGGAGGATGAGGGCCGCTGTTTCTCCGTTGTCCATCAGAGTTCGAAGGTCGTCGGTGGCGGCGATGAGGGCGGTCTCGGTGCTGTGGTTCGCTCGGAAGCCCGACTGTGAGGGGTCGAGGGATCCATTCGTCTCGAGGAAGGCGGCCAGCTGTTTGTTGACGGTCTTCTCGATGACTTTGGCCGGGAACGGGAGGAGCGAGATGGGACGGTAGTTCTTGAGGTCGGTGGGGTCTGCTGTGGGTTTCTTGAGGAGAGCGCTGAGTTCGGCGTGCTTCCAGCTCTCAGGGAAGGTGGCGGTGTCGAAGGAGGTGTTGATGATGTCCCGCAGGTGGGGTGCGAGGACAGCGTCGGCTTTGTTGAAGACGTGGTGAGGGCAGGGGTCAGTCGGAGATCCGGAATGGATGGAGTTCATGGTGCGGATGGTGTCTTCGGTGCTGATCGGGGTCCAGGTGCGGAGGGTGGTGGTGGGTGGCGTCGTTGCGGTTGTGGCTTGCGTTGGTTGGTTGTTGAAGCTGTTGTGTATGTCCGTGATCTTGTTGTGGAAGTAGGACGCGAGGGAGTTGCAGAGTTCTTGCGACGGGGTGATGTCATTGTTTCCGGCGTTGGGGTTGGATAGCTCTTTCACGATGTTGAAGAGTTCCTTGCAGTTGTGTGCGTTGTTGTCCAGCCGGTCCTTGTATGTATTTTTCTTGGTGGCGCGGATCAGTTGGTGGTGTTTCCGGGTGGCGAGCTTGAGGGTGGTCATGTTGTCCGTCGTTGGTTCCCTTCTCCAGGCTTTCTCGAGGGCTCGACAGTTCTTCTTGGAGCTCTTGAGTTCGTCGGTGAACCATGTTGTTTTTCTGCTGCAGGATCTGCTGGGTGGGGTTCTCAGAGGGGCGAGTTCGTCCGCGCAGTCGTTGATCCACTTCGTGAGGTTGTCGGCGGCCTGGCTGGGGTTCGCTGAGTTGGCGGGAGGGTGCTGGCTCAGGGAAGCGGTGAGCTGGTCGGCTGTGATCTTGTTCCAGCTTCTTCGGGCAACCTGTTGCTGGTGGTGGTGGATCGTCGTTCTTCTGAAGGAGAAGTGGACGCAGCTGTGGTCCGTCCAGTGGAGTCCTGTTGCGTGGCTGAAGGTGACGTCTTTGCTGGATGAGAAGACGGCGTCGAGTGTGTGTCCGGCGAGGTGGGTGGGGGTGGTCACCAGTTGCTTGAGTCCGAGGTTGTCGAGGTTGTCGAGCAGGCTGATGGTGTTGCGGTCGTTGTTGTTCTCCAGGTGGAAGTTGAGGTCCCCCAGGAGGATGTAGTCGGCGGAGGGGAGAGCGTGCGGGCTGACGAAGTCGGCGATGTCCTCGCTGAATCGTGTGCGTGGTCCCGGGGGTCGGTAGATCAGGGTGCCTCTGAGGGTGGTCTTCGGGTTGGTGTGGATCTGGAAGTGCAGGTGTTCAGCGGTGGTAAGGGTGTCATCGGTGTTGGTCGTGATGCGGATGGTGTCTCTGTGGATGATGGCGATGCCTCCTCCAGTCTGGTTGTCGCGGTCCCTCCGGATGATCTTGTAGCCCTCCGGGATGGCGATGGCGATGTCTGGGGCTGAGGAGGCGTTCATCCAGGTCTCGGTGAGGAAGGCAACGTCGGGGGCGGTGGTGTCGAGCAGGTTCCAGAGTTCTACGGCGTGTCTGTGGACGGAGCGGGTGTTGAGCAGGATACACTTGAGGTGGTTGCTGCTGGAGTTCGGCTTGGCGGGTGCAGGGAAGGTCCGGATGCAGGTGAACTTGCAGGCGTGGCAGCTGAAGGGTCCGTGGGTGTGCTTCGGGGCGGCTCGGTGACATCCTGGGATGTGGCCGGTGTTGAGTGCGATGAGGTCGGCGGCGCTGTAGGTTCGTCGGGTCGGCTTCCGTCGGTGGGAGCCAGGGGTCCTGGCGCTGGTCGCGATCCGGTCGCGGACGGGCGCAGACGGGCTTACCTTTGGCGCGCCTTCGGCGCACAATCGGCGCGCCCGCTGCGCGTCAACGCTGCGCGTTCGCACGGTCGCCATTTAAGGCGAAGTGCGCGGGTGGGCGGGTCAGCTGGGAGGCGGGAGCGGGGAGGGAACACAAGGAAAAAAGGGGCGGGGTCGGAAGTGGTGGCGGGAAGCGGGGGCGGCGAGGGAGGCGGGAAACAGGACAGGGGACGGCGAAATAAGCACAATTTCCAGATAAAGACGCTAAACACGGGCAAAAGACTAGGGGAGACAAAAATACAAGCACAATTTACAGGTAAAACGCTAAACACGGGCAAAAGACTAGGGGAGACAAAAATACAAGCACAATTTACAGGTAAAACGCTAAACACGGGCAAAGATAAGAGAAACCAAAGCAAGCACAAATGAAAGTCAAAACAGGCAGCGAGGCAGGGCACAGCGGAGGGGCACACGCAGCAGCTGGTGGCCGTGCGGCGCGGGGGTGTCCCACAAGTGGGTCACACTTACCTGTGTCGCACGGTCGCCATTTAAGCCATGTCTTCCCTGGACCAGAAACAAGCATCCTGGGACCAGTTTCGGATTCATAATCCTCTTCAGCCAGGCTATCTTGAATCCAGTGGCCAAGTGAGCAAGGGACTCACGTCTGAGCATACCCTGCCAACTTAGGGTGAACAAAGCGATACAAAAGGGGATGATGGACGGAGCATTTGAGCAAATCAAACACTCACCCCCAGTCAACTGATCTGTGTTTAATCCATCACCATTCTTTAGCCCACTCAGCCACCCCAGTTCAGACATGGCCATATGCAAATCAGTCTGACCCTGTGCCTCATGGGAACAGTCCAACAAAATAAGTACAATGATGCCTCTGGTATTTCTTTTAAGGAACTTTCTAGTTGAAAAACAGATACTACAAATTATCTGTCCATGGTTATTAATTTCCACAGAGGATAAGTCTATCACCTATTATTCTTTGTTCATCTAATCGCTATCAGAAATTATTATACCCACAAAATTATACACAAACACAAGAAATTGGTTTAGATTACTCGTTTTAGTCAACCAAATTTTCTTTACACTGAATTTTTTGATTTTGTTCCATTCTATACACATAAATATCCAGACGTCATATATCTATACACATTACATACACTGTGCAACAAAACATAAACATAAACGCACGGAAACCAAACCTTTATACCCTTATTCTCCCAGGTTTAACTGAAGCCCAATTTTTTACATAAGGAAATTCATGGCATAATCTTTTTAAGTCTTAATTCCTTTTTCACAATCACCATATAGTCATAGAGCTTAGGAAGCTGAAATAACGTTATGCTTCTTTTTGTCGAAAAGTTCTTGTAGGATTTTTCACAATCAATTCCACATTTGTATGGTGTCGGATTATGGTAACTGTCGACGCGTTTCGGCCTATCAAAACAGTTTAAGGCCTCCTCAGGACTTTGGGCAACAAGTACAAAATTACCTACAAAAGAAATACAAATAATAATAATAAATACATATCTATATACATATACGACTATTGCAGTCACGGACACAGGCGCCCAAAGGTGCCCCTAAAGCTCAAAGAGAGGAAAAATTCTCGAGGTCTTGGCAACATTTTTTTTTGAAAGAATGAAAAAGAAAAAGAAATGGAATAACACCACCTAAAGTGCACAAGTCCATATCATGCTAGACCCATAATCCACTACACCACAAAGTGCGAATGGTACCTACTACATAATGGTGCATCCGCAACCAAATTAAATTAAAAAATACCACAATTCAAAACAAACATACCAGCAATAAGCTGTGTTCCACCTCTTAGTACCAAAGGTACCAGTATCGTCCTCCACCTCACAAAATCGAGGTAAATCGATCTCTTGCACCTACCACTTCGGGTAGTGCTACGTTATTGCTTGACAACACTCTGCTATCCAATTTTCTAAATGCAAGAATCAAAAAAAATATATATATGAACTAAATTATTATAACTACAAACACATATATGCATTGCTTCCGCTCGGAAATGGCACAAGGAACTGTAGCGTGCCCCATTACTTACATGTCAAGATTTCTAGTTGAAGAAAAGAGATGGCGTCAGTTATTCAACTACTGTGGAGTCGCTCCAAAACCAAATACCGCCCCTTTCACTTGCCGTAATCAACTCCGTTTGTCCATCCGTTACAATGCGCCTTTCGTTTACGCTACCGGAAGAAAAGTATAACTCCGGCTATCTATATCCTGCCCTACATAGTGCGTGGAAACAAACAACAGACTATTCAACCGACTCCTATTTTTTTACTGGAAAGAGTAAACGGACTCAGTGCTTAAGATCTAAATCAGTGCCTGATCCAAGATGGTGACGAACAATCGTGTCTAAACAACTTTCAACCATCATTATCATTATTCTAAAACGTGGTGATATAAAAGTATATATTGCAATCATACACAAAAGGGATAACTAAACAATTTAAAAAAACAAAACAAACTAATTATAATATCTATCACAAATGAGTATTAAAGAAACCTTATATCCCAGTTAGTTGCCAGCGCCTCTTACAATCTAAGGTAGTTTCATATACATTACAAAATGTACCATAAGAGAATTCAATATACAAACACACAGTCACATTATCAACAGGTACAGATCAAACAATGTTATATATATTGAGAGAAACAGGGCCTCTCTACATATTACGGTCAAATTATTTACATACACGTGATCGCATACACTATTCAACTAAGTAATGACCAAACCTCATCTTTATCATTTAACCCTGTTTTAGATGTTTGGTATTTTTCAATCAGTCTCGCTTCGAGATGGTTAAGCTTAACCTCTGTTTCTCCTTTACTCAGATTCGTCACACAACACAGTACTGACCAGTACATGTCTTTAAATGAATGGTTGTGTGTGAAATAATGATTGACCAAAGGAGCCCCTATGGTCTGACACTTGATCCTGGATTTATGTTGTAAAATCCGGGTTTTCACTGCCTGAATAGTTTGTCCAATATACAATTTTTCGCATGGACACTTGATACAGTAAATCAAATTTTTCGAATTACAGTTTGAGAATGTTTTTTGAATGTGTGTATTGCCATTGATAATAATTTCTTTAGAGTCCCTCGTCTGGTCACATGCCACACAATTATGGCATTTGAAATGACCAATCACCGGAGGCAAGCCAAGAAGATCTCTAGTATCTCTCGGCATTACCTTTCCAGTGTTACTTTTGGCTCTCACTAGCTGACTTCGGATATTTTGCCCTTTCTTAAACGCAAACAGGGGTTTGGGTATATCTAGGTCACCCAACAGTTTCCAATTTTTTTTAATCACTTTTTTTACCTTGTTAACTCTTGGATCAAACGTTAGTACACACGTTAGTGGAGTATTGGTATTATCCTTATCCTTCGGTACCAACAGGGTGTCTCTTGGGGTGTACCAAGCTCTTTTGAGCGCAACTTTAATTAATCTTTTCGGGTAACCTCGTGTAATCAATTTCTCTTTCAAAATATTGGCATGAAAAAAATATTGTTGTTTATTACTGCAATTCCTCCTTATACGGAGAAATTGGCAATATGGCAGATTTTCTTTTAGGGTACGGGGATGATTACTGCTGAAGTGCAGCAGGGTATTGTGGTCTGTGGGTTTAGTGTATAAACTGACACACAATTTCCCGTCCTCATGTTCAATGTAAACATCCAAGAAATTGATTTTATGGGGGTCACTCGACACCGTAAAGTTAAATTCTTGTGTTTGGTGATTCAACCAATTGTGAAACTCAGTAAGTTCTATCACATCTCCGTTCCAGATCATAAAAATGTCATCTATATAGCGACACCAAAACTCAACCTGATGTTTAAATGGGTTGGTGTCGCTATATATCCATCTAAGCTCAAATTGGCCCATCACCAAATTGGCAATTTCCGGAGAAAAACTACAACCCATTGCCACCCCGGAGATTTGAAGGTATAATTTTTCTTTAAAGTTGAAAAGTTGGTGCCTGCCATGTTGTGCATGGAACTGCAGGGGGGTACCATAGGTAACCCCCATGTGCACCCCCCCACCCCCCAGGGCCCCCACAGTCTATTCCCACTTGCCTTTCCGCATGTTACCGCACCCGTGGTAAAATGGCTGTCGGTGTCTAACAGACACCGCCACCATATTAAACCCTTTTGCGGCAGACTGTCTTTCCATCCACCGTGGCCCCCCCGCCATAGTAATATGGCGGGGGGAAATGGGTGGTGGGGGGGGTCGGATCACGGGCGGAGCGCCACCGCCATTCGGGCGGTGGCGATCCGCCAGTGATCCTAATTGGCCCCTAAGTGTGTGAAATACAGTTCTATATCACAGGAAATGGTGCAAATCCTCAGTAGTGTTCAAGGCAGCAGGCGCCTTAGTAATAAATTGCAGGATATACTTGCTCTCCAGTTGTCTCACAAGTCTCTCCCTATTTCCCCCACGTCTAAGTGGTGGAACGCAGTCAATGACTGAGTATTGGAGGTGCTCTAGATTGTTGCCAGGCATTTGGGCTGACTTTCTCTTTTTCTCTTTTCCATCTTCCCCCTCGTCCTCTCCCTTCTCGCTCCACCTCTCCCCTTTCCCTCTCTATTTGTCTCTCTGGACATTGGACATAGTTCTTCCTTGTCTCTCTGCTATGGCTCCTTCCTCCCCTCCTTTCCTATAAATTCTCTCAACCTCGTTGTTTATTTACTGTACCTTACTACGCTATTGTAACTGATGTAATTTGTAATGCAACATTCCTCTGTTATAGTGCTCTGATACCTACGGGTCAAGCAAGTGCTTTATAATCCTTTTGATGTACCTTCTAATGCAACGTTCCCCTGGTTATGCGCTCTGATACCTCCGGGTCTAGATAGCGCTATATAACCTTCGCAAATAAAATAAACTAAAAAGTGTTTTTTTTACCTGAATGCTGAGACCTGTGCAACATGGCTGATGACTGGTGGAGCTGCTTGACAGCTAATGAGGAGATTGGCCTTGGTTTCCCACTTGACCGTCACCTACCCAGCCGGATATTGGGCATTGTTCCTCCTCGTCTCCCCGCTATTACTCCTTCCTCCCCTCCCTCCTACGAAATATTGAAACATTGTTTATGTGTAGTGTACCTCACTATGCTCTTGTATCTGATGTAACTTGTAACGCAAACATCCTAAATGTAAAGCACTCTGATACCCAAGTTCGCGCTATATAAAACTTTATAAATAAATAAATACAATGTTAAATCCATTTAGCTTTCCTAAAGATTTCCTGCAATTCCTCCTTCAAGAGATGAGTCTCCTGCAGAATAATGACTTGAGCAGGGGAATCTTTCAAATATTGTATGATCTTTGCCCTTTTAGATTTGACTCTCAGGCCATTTACATTCCAGGATAAGAATTGTGTATTATTCATGGTGGTTTATAGGGTAGGGGCTTTAGGATGCTACATCTCCTACCACTCTGTTCCCAGGATAAACACAACCAATCTGTCCTACATGATAAATATAATTTATTCGGACCACAAGACAAATGAGGATTCTTTTTTTCTTTTTTTTCCCTGAGGAGCGGGGCCACACTGCCCCCTTCAAATAAATTATAATAAAAAAAGAAGGCTGGCCAGGGTCCCCAGGCTGGTGTCCCCGGGGCCATAATTGGCCTTTGGAGGGGGACCGCGCGGCCCCCCTCCCTGAAAATGTTTTAAAAATCAAAAAGGGCTGCCAGGTCCCGGGGATGGGGTCGCCAGAACCAAAAGCGGCAGCATGCAGCCCTCCCAGAAAATAAAACAATTTGAAAAAAGAAAAAAGAAACAGGCAACTCGCCGGAGGCTCTGCTCCCTCCCTGCATGACTCTGGAAACGCACCCCGGTGCGTTTTAAGTTGGGGAATTAAGTCCCCTTGAATACTGAGGGTCCCTGGGGGCCAAGTAGCCCACCAGGTACCTCCAGTAAGTGCCACATAGCTGGATTGGAAGAGATGGTCCAAGGCACACCCCTTTTTACACCACTCTGGTAACACACATCTTGGTGCACTGCTGGTGGGATGATGAGGTCCTCTTGCATCCTGAGGACCTCAGGACACAAGTGGACTTCATCCCCCAAGCAGCAGTGTGCCAGGAGCCGCGTTTGCAGAGTGATGTAATAGGGGGGCATGGCCTCGGACCACTCTCAGCAATCCAGGTGTGTGGCACTTATTGGAGGTACCTGGTGGGCTAGTTGGCACCCAGGGACCCTCAGGAATGAAGGGGGCTTAATACCCCAACTTAGAACGTGTCAGGATGCACGTTTGCAGAGTGGTGGAGAAAGGGGGCATGGCCTGTGACCACTCTCAGCAATCCAGGTGTGTGGCGTTTATTGGCAGTACCTGGTGGGCTAGTTGGGCCCCAGGGACCCTCAGGATTGAAGGGGGCTTAATACCCCAACTTAGAACATGTCAGGAGGCACGTTTGCAGAGTGGTGGAGAAAGGGGGCATGACCTGTGTCCACCTCTCAGCAATCCCACTGTGTGGGGCTTACTGGAGGTAAGAGATAGGCTTGTTGGCCCCTAAGGACCCTTAGCAGTGAAGGGGACTTCAATCCCCATCCAAGAGCATGCCAGGGAGTGCATTTACAGAGTCGTGGGTAAAGGGGGCACGGCCTGCTATGAGAACTTAGCAATCCTGCTGTGTGGGACTTACTGGAGGTAACAGGAGGGGTAGTTGGCCCCAAGGTTGTCCTTGGGGGCCTACTACCCCTCCTATTACCTCCAGTAAGTCCCACACAGTGGGATTGCTCAGATGTCTTTGGAAGCCACGCCCTCCTTTTTCCACCACTCTGCAAATGCATCTTCTAGCAGACTACGGGATGGGGATGAAGTCCACTTTACTCCTGAGGGACTTTGAGGGCCAAGAAGCCCTCTGGGTACCTCTTGTAAGTCCTATGCAGCAGAATTCCTGAGCGCTGGGAGGAGGCCCAGCACCCTTTTCCCACTAGTCTGCAAAAGTGTCTAATAGTTAAAGAAGTGTTTGCAATGCAATAGTTTTCACATTTGCGAGAGTTAAAGCTATTGGCACTGTAAATGTAAACGTTTTTACTAATGTTTTTTGGAGCGGAGTGGATGTACGTTGTGAGTAGAGGAATTATGTGGTAAATTGTGCAGTGAAATGATATGGATAGATGGTATGTGGTAATTAGTGTGTGGAAATTATGTAGAGTGGGGTTATGTGTTATGGAGAGTAATTATGTGATATGGTAGTCTTTGTTGTGGAGTGGTAACTTCAGGTTTAGTCTTCCTCATTTCCATAGAAGCTCAACTATAAACTCAGCGAGACAAAAAAAGAAGGAATCGCTGAGGAGCACTTGTGGACCTAGTCAGAGGCATGAGCAGGGCCACTGAAATTATGAGACTGTTTGGCTGCACCGACTTTCGCACAATTATAACATTTACCGCATTAGCCACATAATCCATCAACTGTTCCCTAATCCGCAGATTTGAACAAAAAAAGCCAAACGTTACCAAAAACTGCAGTGACAAGTGTTACAATGTGGTGGAAGCCCCTTTGCAAACCTAGAACTTATTGCTAAATGTGGGTGTTAAATTGGTACTAATGGTATGCAAGCTACTCTTGCTTCCTTCTGTGCCTCTCTTGCCTCTTTCTGCATTTCTGTTGCTTCTTTCTGCACATTTCTTTCTTTTTCTGCACTTCTCTTTCCTCTTTCTGCAAATCTCTTTGACTTTCTGCACCTCTCTTGACTCTTTCTGCACCTCTGTGGCCTCTTTCTGCACCTCACGTGCTTCTTTCTGTCCCCTCTTGCCTCTTTCTGCACCATTCTTCCGTATTTCAGTACCCTTCTTGTCTCTTTCAGCATCTCTATTGCTTCTTTCAGCACTTCTCTCCCTTCTTTCTGCACCCCTCGTGCCACTTTCTGTACCCCTCTTGCCTCTTTGTGCACCTCTCCTACCTCTTTCTGCACACATCTTGCCTCTTTCTGCACCTCTGACGGTTCTTTCTGCACTGCTCTTGCTTCTTTCTGCACCTCTTTTACAAATTTCTGTATCCCTCTTGCCTCTTTTTGCACCCTTGTTCACTCTTTCTGCACCTTTCCTGCCTTTTTCTGCAACTCTCTTGCCTCTTTCTGTACCTCTGTTGCTTCTTTCTGCACTTCTGTTGCTTCTTTCTGCACTTCTGTTGCTTCCTTCTGCATCCCTCTTACCTCTTTCTGTACCCCTCTTGCCTCTTTGTGCACCTCTCGTTGCTCTGTCTGTACCTCTTTTGCTTCTTTCTGCACTTCTCTTGCCTCTTTCTGCACCTCTTTTGGTTCTTTCTGCAGTGCTCTTGCTTCTTTCTGCACCTTGTTTGCAAATTTCTTGATCCCTCTTGCCTCTTTCTGCACCCCTCTTTTTGCACCTTTCCTGCCTGTTTCTGCACTTTTTTTGCCTCTTTCTGCACCTCTGTTGCTTCTTTCAGCAATTCACTTGCCTCTTTCTGCACTTCTCTTGCTTGTTGTTGCACCTCTATTGCATTGTTTTGCACTTCAAGTCTCTCTTTCTGCACTTCTCTTGCCTCTTTCTACACTTATCTTGCCTCTTTCTATACCTCTCTTGCCTCTTTCTGTACCCAACTTGCCACTCTGCTCTTCTCTTGCCTCTTCATGAGCCTTACTCTCGTCTTTCTTCACCTCTCTTGTCTCTTTCTGTACCTCTATTGTCTCTTTTTTACAACTCTGTTGCTTCTTTCTGTACTCCACTTGCCTCATTCTGCACCCTTCTTGTCTCTTTTAGCACCTCTGTTGCTTCTTTTGGCACTTCTTTTCCTTCTTTCTGCACCCCTCTTGCCTCTTTCGGGGCCCCTCTTATCTTTTTGTGCACATCTCCTACCTCATTCTGCACCCCTCTTGCCGCTTTTTGCACCTATATTGGTTCTTTCTGCACTGCTCTTGCTTCTTTCTGCACCTCACTTGCCTCTTTCTGTACTTCTCTTGCTTCTTTCTGCCCCTCCGTTGCTTCTTTCAGCAATTCTCTTGCCTCTTTCTGTACTTCTCTTGCTTGTTTCTGCACCCCTGTTGCGTCTTTCTGCACCTCTGTTGCGTCTTCCTGCACTTCACTAGCTTCTTTCTGCACCTCGCTTGCCTCTTTTGGTACCATTGTTGCTTTTTTTTGTACTTCTCTTGCCTCTTTCTGCACCTCTGACTTAGAGATAGTCAGAGATGTCCTACCTATGTAGGCATAGTTGGAAATTAGCATTTAAAAAAACCTTTGAAATTCACTGAAAAAAACACAGGTTTCAGGGACTTTGTAGTGAGAAATTAGCAATTAAAAACCCTTAGATCTTCACTGAAAAACTACAGGTTTTAAGGACGTTATAGTTAGTTAGACATTTCACGCATACAAAGCCAGAGAAATGTGTCCGTTATATTTAGTTGAGCTAACTTTAACTCATGCCCCCACAATGCACTGCTGATGATGTCACATATTACATCATTCATGACATGGTCAGTGACATCACTGATGACATTTCAAATGACATCACTGATTACATCATCCACGTGATAATCTGTTGCACCTCCTCACACCCTAATATAACCTTTGATACACCCACTCCAGAATACAGACTACCATTTTCAAAATCATACACATACCAATACCAGTTACTACATACCCACTCACTGATTTCTAGGTGTAAACGCACATGCACTCATTCACCCATACCGTCACTCATACATGCAGTCACTCCTCAATACAGCACTATCATATGCACTCATACACCTATACAGACACTCACACACCACCACTCATCCATAAAATTACTCACACACCTAGTCAGTCATGCAAAGAATCAATCACACTCCTATTTACTCATCTATACAGTTATACACACACCACCTCACTTATTCATGCAGATACTAACACATACTTACTCTCTTATACAATCACTGATACAAGCACACACTCATCCATACAGCCAGTCTCACAATCACTCACTCTCACTTATAGTGGTTTAAATACTCCAGCACTCACATATACTGCCTTTCACATATGTAGTTACTCACAAATGTACCACTGAGACATCCATTCACTCACCAACACACCAATACACACACTCACCCACCCATACAGCCCTTCACAGATGTACTCTTGAACCCATACACCCAGTGAATCACCCACTCACACATCTATGCACAGAGTCAAACACTCCCCACCCACACAGACACTCAAGGACCAATAGAGATACTCAGACAACCAATCAATAACCCATATAGACACTCATGTAGCTCGTTACCAACCCATGGAGCCGCTTACACACCAACTGACAGACTGATATAGACATTTACACAGTTTACTCACTAACCCATGCATTCAGTGAGACACGTTTAATCACTCACTTCTACAGTCAGTCACGCACCTACTAAATCATCCATTCAGACACTTACATACCCACTCATTCTTTAACCACTTGGCTGCTATGGCTTTTCCCCTCCTGTGCTGAAAAGCTTTGAAACCCATTGTTCATGACGAGCTCACCTTGTCATGAGCACAGCTCCAGTGTGCCTCATGACGAGCTGAGCTCGTCATGAGCCTTGAAGAGGTTAATACACCTTGGCATAAATATCATATTTAAACTTCACAGAAACAGTCAATCACTGGTTGATGTCATCAGTGATGTCATTTGAGATGTCATCAGTGATGTCACTGACCATGTCATGAATCATGTAATATGTGACCCCATCAGCAGTGCATTGCGGGGGCGCGAGTTATAGTTAGCCCAACTAACTAAAAAGGCTGAATTTCTCTGGTTTTGTATGAGTGAAATGTCCAACTAACTATAACGTCCCTGAATCCTGTTTTTTTCAGTGAATATATACATATATATATATTATATATACATATATATATATTACCTACTGGCGCTCGCCAGTAGGTAGTTATAGTTAGGACCTAGTTTCCATAGGAAATCCTCAACATTCTATTTGGAATAACTTTGGCGCCGGTGAATGAATCTTCGCGAATTTCTCTAAGAAAATGGCCTGCTCCACTCTGCTCCTTCCCTGAAAGCTTGGGGGTGATTCGTCAAGTGGGGGCCGAGAAAAAAGGGGGGTCCTAAAACGTGTTTTCCCCATGCAATATTCCATAGGGACCTTTAGCCAAGGCTACAGCCCGAACGGCTGAACAGAATTACACCAAATTTGGCAGAGAGGTAGAGTTTGGTTCGCAGATTGTGCTTTTTGTTAAATGGTGTAAATCCATTCAGTAGTTCCTGAGAAAATCAAAAGTGAAATCATAGTGCTATCTAGAGACGAAGTACCGTACTCTGTACCTTCCCGAGCACGAGCTGCATGGTCATTGGCTGTCAACTGTCTGTCAACACTCCAAACCAGGAAGTGTTGACAGCCATCTTGTGCCTCTGTAGAACCGAGACTCAAGAAAGCAGTGAAACAAACGTGCAAAACATGCAAAGGGGGCAGGGTAGAAACACCCTGATCCCCTAGGCCTGCTCAGGATTGAAGAGGAATTATTTCCCCAATCTAAAACGCACCACAGGGCGTGTTTGCACACATGTTACCTCAGGCCCCACTCCCTTCCTTCACTATTGAGCAAAATATTCCTTTATAATCAGCCGAACTACGAATTCCGATTTACTCACCTGTTATCAGAAGAAACGTCAGTGCTGCATCTTTGAGCGCACTACTGATCCTGAAAAGTAATTCTAACCATACTTACAGTAACTTGAATTTCCTTCCATAGGCTAACATTAACTGGTTTCAATTGGAAATTTTTCTAAGTGTGGAGTTTTGGAACTTAAAGAAATTCCTCAAAAATCAGTCGAACTACGAATTCCAATTTACTCACCTGTTATCAGAAGAGACCTCAGTGCTGCATCTTTCAGCCCACTACTGATCCTGAAAAGTAATTCTAATCGTAGTTACAGTAACTTGAATTTCCTTCCATAGGCTAACATTGACTGGTTTCACTTGGAAATTTTTCTAAGTGTGGAGTTTTGGAACTTAAAAAAATTCCTCAAAAATCAGTCGAACTACGAATTCCAATTTACTCACCTGTTATCAGGAGATACCTCAGTGCTGCATCTTTCAGCTCACTACTATTCCTGAAAAGTTTAACTGTACTTACCAGTAACTTGAATTTCCTTCTATAGAATATCATTGCCTGCTATATAAAATATATATAAATTAAAAAAATATGAAATAAAAAAAATATTACAATTTCAATATTTTTTCAAACATTTTTTTTATTTATATTAAAAATATGTAATGTAATTTAAAAAATAAAATATCTAAAAATAAATACTTTCAAACAATGTAGTAAATTAGTATAAAAAATATAACAATTAATACATTTAAAAATTATCATTTACAAAACCTTTGAAAATCACTGAAAAAGACATAGGTTTCAGCCATGTTATAGTTAGGAATTAGCATTTAAAAAACCTTTGAAATTCACTGAAAAAATCATAGCTTTCAGCCACGTTATAGTTAGGAATTAGCATTTAAAAAACCTCGCAAATTCATTGAAAAAACCATAGGTTTCACACATGTTATAGTTAGCTGGACATTTCACTCATACAAAACCATTGAAATTCCCCCGTTATAGTTTGTTCAGCTAACTATAACTCGCGCGCCCGCAATGCACTGCTGATGATGTCACATATTACATCACTCATGACATGGTCAGTGACATCACTCAGGACATCACTCATGACATCTCAAATGACATCACTGATGACATCATCCTTGTGAAAGAGTGGCAGACCTCCTCTCACCCAAAATATAACCTTTGATACACACATTAAAAAATAGAACCTAAAATGTTCAAAAGAATTGAGATACCAATACCAGTTAGAACAACCTATTCAGTAATTCCAAAATCTACATACACATCCACTCATTCACCAATAGTTCTATATAGTCACTCATACAGGTACTCACTCATCATATGTACTCATACACCTATACATCCTTACACACCTACACGTATACATAGAGTTATTCACACATATACTCACACATGCAAATAAACTATCAAACATCCATTTACTTGCATATACTGCTCTACACACACCACTACACTTATTTCTACAGAAACGTGCACATACTTACTCTGTTAAACAATGAGTTATACAAACACATACTTATTTATACAGGATATCTTCCAATGTGTCACTGTCATATATCCTTACTTATATACATCAATACTCACATATACTAGTTTAAAACATATGTACTTACTCATAAAGACACTATTGAGGCAGTCATGCACTCACTAACACACCCATACACACACTCATCTACCCATACAGTCCTGCACACATATTGTCTTCAAAACACATACAAACAGTGAGTCAGCCATTCATGCATCTGTGCGCTAAGTAATACCCCCACCAAACCATACAGACACTCATTCTGATACTCAAAAAACAACTAATAACCCATATAGACACTCAGGTAGCTACTCACTAACCCATGCAGCCACTTACACACAAAGCGAGACACTGCTACAGATATTTACATATTTAAACATTACTCACTAATACATGTATTCACAAGTCAGTTATCCAATCAATTTTACACTAAAAAACATTTAGACACTTATTGACCGATTTATTCTTCCATCAACCTTTAGATATACATATATAAAAAATATTTATTTTTCAGAAAGACATACATTCACTGGATGATGTCATCAGTGATGTCATCAGTGATGTCATTTGAGATGGCATCAGAGATGTCATGAGTGATGTCACTGACCATGTCATGAGTGATGTAATATGTGACGTCATCAGCAGTGCATTGCGGGCGTGCGAGTTATAGTTAGCTGAACTACCTATAACGGGTGAATTTCAATGGTTTTATACGAGTGAAATGTCCCACTAACTATAACATGTGTGAAACCTATGTTTTTTCAGTGAATATGTATATATATATATATAAATATATATATATATAATATATATATATATATATATTACCTACTGGCGGTCGCCAGTAGGTATATATAGTTAGGATTTTTTCTCTATGGGATTTTTGAAAATTCTATGTCTAATAACTTTGGCGTTTGTGGACGGAATTGGCTGAAATTTTCAGGAAAATGGAACATTTTATTTCTGAGCAGCCACTGAAAATTTGGGGGGGTTCGTCAAGGGGGGGCCGAGAAAAAAGGGGGGTCCCAAAACGCGTTTTTCCCATGTTAATTTCCATAGGGCGGTTGGCCTCACTTTTAGCCCGAACGGCTGAATGGATTTGCACGAAACTTGGCAAAATTGTAGGGACTGTTAGCCCGATGTGCCTTTGCTAGGTCTCAATATATGTGCTCCAGTGGATTTTGAGAAATTAACGTTCAAAAAAAGATATATATCTGTAACAGCGCTCCGGGTAGCGCTCCGGTTCGCGTACTTGACGCGTAATGGAACTTCGCGAAGCGAAGCTGATTGGGTCTCCGGTGTCTGTCAACATTCTAAACAGTCCGGAGCGGCCGCCATCTTGTCTCTCGGTAGGATCGAGAGACAAGAGGAGGTCAAAACAAAGGGGGAAATGACCATAAGGGGGCATAGTAGATCCTCCCTGACCCCTAGGTTTGATGTGGAGGCTTTAAAAGGGCCCCGCGGGGCAAAAAAAAAAAATCGTTTTTTTTCGTGGGGTGCGCCCGGTACGCGTAACGGAAAGCGGACTGGGGAGCGTACTACAAGGAAACAAGAATGATTGACTTTTAACTTATTGTATGTTTATAGACTTTTTTTTTTTTCTGCTGAGTGACGTCTCGGAATGCAGTCCCTACCATCTCGGCGTTTAAGCCCAGGGGGACCGGTAGTGTGGGAGAGATAACGTCTGTTAACGTTCGATTCGAAGGAAATCAGGAAGTGTTGAAAAACATTGTCTGCGCCACCTTGCCTTTTTTCAAATGCCACACTTTTGTCGTGCACGGCAGCCATTTTAGATGCCTTGACCAGACCCACTCTCTGCACGCTGTCGATCCTTAGCATGGCTCCCCACCCTCGCAAGCATCTCCCCCAGGCACTGGTCACCCCGCTCTCTGTCTTATGCATGGGCAATAAACCTCCCCCCATCTGCGCTGCTCTTCCTTGAGAATCACACCCTGTGCCCGCCCGACACCTCCCTTTCGCCCTATTCACTACCGCACCCTCTGACACTCCTCTTCCTCTGTGTCCGATTGTCCAGGCCGGTCCCAGGCTATCACCTAGCCCTGCAGATGTAGTTTATGGCCCCAGCTGTAAAGAATCACCCCTCTTCAAAGGTGTTACAGTAGATCAAGGCCCCCACCCGATGAGATCCGTCACACCACACGCGTTCCTACTATCTGAAAACCATCCTGTATTGTGATTGGGGAGGGGACCGAGCCTGAAGCGGAAGATTCCAGGGATGCCTCTTTGTACATCAAAGTTTTTACAATTATGTGTCACATTAAAAATATATAGCACTCCAACAAAGTAGTAGGATTATAAAACTTTAATAACTTATAAATATATACAACGCAACAAAAACAGTAAATACATTTAAACATTTTTTTTGAAAAAAGAAGCAACAATGGTCAGTAGCTGTGTTTTGTGCGAATAGTCCCAGGGCAGCACAACGTGCTGAGTTCTGGACGGCACCCAGGTGATGTTACCTGGGTGCCGCACTGGTTTTTGGTATCCTACAATGCAGCTCCGAAAAACGGCGTGGGGCGTCCCGGGGGGTGCGGGGGGGGGGCCTCGTCAGTAGCGGTCTGTTGTGCGAATAGTCCCAAGGCAGTAGAACGCGCTGAGATGTGGATGGCACCCAGGTGATGTCCAGTAAGTTGCCGCACTGGTTTTGGTATCCTACAATGCTGCTCCGAATAACGGCGTGGGGCGCCCCGGGGGGGGGGGGTGAGGCGGCGTGAACGGGCCTCCCCAGGTGGAGGCTCGTCTGATGTAGTGGGGCGCCCCTTTACCGTTTCAGTTGCCATTCCGCCCGCTTTTGGTACACTGTGCCAAAATCCGCCATTCAGCTGAGTTGCGCCCACTCTTGCGGTGCAGCGATAGGCGGCTGCCACAGGACTCTCAAAATGGCGGCAGGCTCTTTCCTTTTTGGGCCTGGTCCACTGAAATGGCCCTGGGACACCTTGGAACTCGGACGCTTGTCTGCTAGGTCTTGGACCCCATTCTCGAAAGCGTCCCCTCAGCCTTGAAGATTCTACAAAAGTCTTGGGGGCCCCCGACTCCTGCAGGCTTCCGGTGGGGAGCGGCTGCCATGATTGCTCGCGGAATGACCACGACGGAGCCACGAGATGGTGGTGCTTTCATGCTGACGCCAGCTTCAGTCTGAAACATCCAGAAACAAGGTGGGGCTTTCATCGTTTGGGAAAAAAAAATGTTTTAATCCAATGAAAAGTGTTATTTTTAGGTCATATGATCAAGCCTTCCATCATTAGGAAACCAAAAGTAAAATGAACCAATGAAAAGTTTTATAAACAAGTCACATGACCTGTTATGCGGCATAGGACTATAAAAAGCGTAGAAAATCCGTTGGCACGTGAGGCGGCGTCAGTAGCGGACCGATGTGCGAATAGGCCGAAGGCAGCACAACGCGCCAAGCACCGAGGTGGTGTCCAGCAAGTTGCCGCACTGGTGTGGCCATCCTACAATGCTGCGCCGAAAGTCGGCGTGGGGCGCCCCGTTGGCCTGTGAGTTCGCGTCAGTCAGTGGGGGCTGTATGAGGATCTGACTGCATTGGAAAGCAATGTGATGCTGTGCGTCGCCCCCAAGATGGAGGTTCCTCGGCTGCAGTGGGGCGCCCCTTGGTGTTTCACTCGCTATGCAGCTGAGTTGCGTGTGCACTTGCGGCGAATAGGCCGAAGGCAGCACAACGCGCCGAGATCTGGATGGCACCGAGGTGGTGTCCAGCAAGTTGCCGCACTGGTGTGGCCATCCTACAATGCTGCGCCGAAAGTCGGCGTGGGGTGCCCCGTTGTCCTGTGAGGTGGCGTCAGTAGCGGACCGATGTGCGAATAGGCCGAAGGCAGCACAACGCGCCAAGATCCGGATGGCACCGAGGTGGTGTCCAGCAAGTTGCCGCACTGGTGTGGCCATCCTACAATGCTGCGCCGAAAGTCGGCGTGGGGCGCCCCGTTGGCCTGTGAGTTCGCGTCAGTCAGTGGGGGCTGTTTGAGGATCTGACTGCATTGGAAAGCAATGTGATGCTGTGCGTCGCCCCCAAGATGGAGGTTCCTCGGCTGCAGTGGGGCGCCCCTTGGTGTTTCACTCGCTATGCAGCTGAGTTGCGTGCGCACTTGCGGCGAATAGGTCGAAGGCAGCACAACGCGCCGAGATCTGGATGGCACCGAGGTGGTGTCCAGCAAGTTGCCGCACTGGTGTGGCCATCCTACAATGCTGCGCCGAAAGTCGGCGTGGGGTGCCCCGTTGGCCTGTGAGGTGGCGTCAGTAGCGGACCGATGTGTGAATAGGCCGGAACCAGCACAAGGCGCCAAGATCCGGATGGCACCGAGGTGGTGTCATAGTTGAGAGTTCTGAGCAGCGCTTGTAACACTGTCTGAAGCTTATTTGCACCTGCTGCAGCTTCACTATTGCCCTGGTGTGGCCTAAGATCGCCCATGACATAGGCGGCCGCCTCCCGGGGTCCGGCGGAACTTTTTTCCTTTTCCTTTGTGCATCTTGTCCCACAATCCGTTTGACCTGAAGACACGACCAGGTCCCTGAATGTGTGCAGGGGGACGCTATTGATTGAATCAAAATGGCGGCTTCACACAAAGCTGACTCAAGCGTTGCTGCTGATGCTATACAGACAAAAACTGGTTTTCAGTTTGTACATTCTTCAGGATTTTTCCATCCAAGGCTGGTTGAGAGTTTGTAGAACAATGGCTTCAGATTTTCAACATACTACTCTTCAACATTCTTCCTAAATGTAACAATGTGAGACTCACTAGGAGAACGGTGTAGTGAGGGCCACAAACGGCTGTTTATCTTTCCTTTCAAAATGCTGCCAACAATATTTTCGGAATGGAAGACACCACAAGGCGCTGAGATTCGGTTGGCACCGAGGTGGTGTCCAGCAAGTTGCCGCACGGGTGTGGCCGTCCTACAATGCTGCGCCGAAAGTCGGCGTGGGGTGCCCGAAGGGGGGCGGGGGGGAGGCGGCGCAAACGAGCCTCTCCCGCTTCTCCATGTGGAGGCACTTCATCTGCAGTGGGGCGCCGAGATCCGGATGGCACCGAGGTGGTGTCTAGCAAGTTGCCGCACTGGTGTGGCCATCCTACAATGCTGCGCCGAAAGACGGCGTGGGGTGCCCGAAGGGGGAGGGGGGGAGGCGGCGCAAACGAGCCTCTCCCGCCTCTCCAGGTTGAGGCACTTCATCTGCAGTGGAGCGCCGTCTAGCTGAGTTTCGCCCGCTCTTGCTGCTACAGCGACAGGCGGCTGCAACAGGACTCTCAAAATGGCGGCCTGTTCTTTGGATTTGGGCCTGGTCCACTAAAATGGCCCTGGGACACCTTAGAACTCGGACGCTCGAATTTTTTTTCCTTTCCTCTACATGCAAAAAAGGTAAATGCCCGGTACGTTACCTGCCTCATCTGCCACGATGTACTCTCCAGAGGAACCGAAAAAAAATATAGTTATGGTAATTATACCATGCATCGTCATATGGAGAGGTGGCACCGATTAATTATAGTGCTGCACAAAAGAGAGATTTGGAGGACAACCCCCGACCTGCCAGTACATTCACCAAAGAAGTGGCACTGACAGCATCAGAGGCAAGGGAAACGGTCCCAAATATTCAGAAGAACTTTGGAAAGATTAAAATGACATGTTTAGATTGTGGCAAATTAATTTCATGTGGACAGATGAGTGTTACTCTAATAAATACAGCATATGAACATCATCATAGTCGATGGTTGGTGGAGACATTTTGACTATATCCTGGACCTGCCCGTCCTCGCCCAAAATGGCGCCGGAATAAATGGGACTCGTAACTCCTTGTTGTGTACTGGTTGCACAACCTTGATATCACGAGATACGTATGCAGTTTTGAAGCACATGGCGGGCGGGGACGAGAATTGATTGAATATTTCGACATCCCTATTGAAATTAAGTTCTGATGTGTTATTGATTACTGTACTATTGAAAGTTCGAATTAACGTCACCCATGGTACTTGCCCGCAAATGTATATCTAGATAATTTTATTGTAACTGGCCCTGTCGTATTTTAATTATAAAATGTACGTCCACCGATTCCGCAACTGTTAGACACCTTAGTTCTTGCAACCTAATGGCCCGCCCGTTACGTTCCTCTACAGTGTAAATGTCTCCTCATCATATACGATTACAGTTTGCTCCGTGGCCGGCCCACGTGGTCATAGGCCCGTATTTGTATACTGACATTTTCACAATAAAGGTTTTTAAAAGAAAACATGGTAGTAGTATTTACATTGGTAAAGTTTTTAATAATAGTCACTGTTTTCGAATCAGTAAAAGGCAAGTGAAATAAAGCAGTCCAATTACATGAAGGGTAAAAGGTATAATACGCAGGAACGCAGTAAAGATAAATGGTCAAGGGCTGTTGTGTTTTCTACTCCTGCAACATAAAGTGATCGATAAGAATCTGATATTCAGGCGTATCGGCGACTAAGACAGCAGGCCGAGCCTCTTTTGCTCAACGGCTCCGTCATGGGACGAAGAAACGCCCTTTTTCTCGAAAAAGGAATATATTTTACTTGCAGGACAGTTGTAAATTTTCCGGGAAAGTACATTAGCCTGGAACATTATAACATATATGTTTAAGAAAAAATAATGTTCGAAAGTAATAAAAAGTGCAATTTTTAGGTCATATGACCAAGCCTTTCATCATTAGAATAAGAAAAGTAAAATGAACCAATGAAAAGTTTTATTAACAAGTCACATGACCTGTTATGCTTACGTTACGCGCTGCGCGCCGCGCCCCGGATCGCTTCCGGGAAGCTGCGCTTCGCGCACCGGAGCACTTCCGGATGCGCTAACGCGGCGCGTCATATGACGCATTACGCGACAACGCAGGTCCAGAATATAGTCAAAATGTCTCCTCCAACCAGCGGTCGGAACACAACCCCTTTCAGCAGGCTAAATAGTTCTGTTAAATGACAACAGAAGGGACAGGCAACAAGAACCATCAGTCAAAGAGGGGAGGGCAAGTTCTTCTCTACCGGGTCACGTTGGGGCGCTACCGGAACTGATCGTATTGGTAGTCTACAGTGTTTCTGGATGTTTCAGACTGAAGCTGGCGTCAGCATGAGAGCACCACCATCTCGTAGCTCCGTCGTGGCCATTCCACGAGCAATCATGGCAGCCGCTCCCCACCAGAAGCCTGCGGGAGTCGGGGCCCCCAAGACTTTTGTAGAATCTTCAAGGCTGAGGGGACGCTTTCGAGAATGGAGCCCAAGCCCTAGCAGACAAGCGTCCGAGTTCCAAGGTGTCGCAGGGCCATTTTAGTGGACCACGCCCAAATCTGAAGAGCCGGCCGCCATTTTGAGAGTCCTGTGGCAGCCGCCTATCGCTGCACCGCAAGAGCGGGAGCAACTCAACTACATGGTGAGCGAGACGCTGTAGTCGCAAGAGCGGGCGGTAAACAGCTGAATAGCGGAAGAGGCACAGTGTAGCAAAAGCGGGCGGAATGGCAACTGAAACGGTAAAGGGGCGCCCCACTACAGCGTGTCTTTAGGTCAAACGGATTGTGGGACAAGGTCAAGAATGGAAGAGTCACCAAAAGGCAAAAAGTTCCGCTTGACCCCGGGAGCCGGCCACCTATGTCGAGGGCGATCTCAGGCCACACCAGGGCAACACGACTTGGGGAGGGGGCCGGAGCCAAGCGCCCCCTCCGAGTCCGCGCCATCACACCGTCCCTCGGGGGCCTCCGTCAAGCGGTTCAGGGAGGCACCGCATCACATTGTTTTCAAATGCAGTCACGTCCTCAAATAGCCCCCACTTACATTGAGAATAGTGAAGCTGTAGCAGGTGCAAATAAGCTTCAGACAGTCTAACAAGCACTCCTCAAAACTTTGAACTATCAGAATGCATGAGTTTCATGCTCGATCGATTGAGCTAGCCGGATCGGGCAACAAAAAGTATAAAATAGTTATGTAAATAGTTATTTAATAAAATGTTTTACCCTGTTACTTTGCTGGTGTGTTGTATATATTTGTAATATTTTCATAGAGTTTATCGTTATTTTGGGCGGGGTGGGTGGCGGAGCCGAGCTGTCTTGCAGCCATCATGGTGTTGAGCTCAGTTCATCTCACTAGTTTCGTATTTCTCATGAGGGGTTGTTCCTAATGTTTCTATTTTAGCGAGGTCAAAAAGAGATCCCATTAGTGGCCTACTGATTTTGCTCGATTCCTTTTGTTTTTTTACACGATTTTTCACTATCTGCAAAGACTAAACAGAGTATTGCGACTCTGTGCTTGTTTGTAAATAGAGAATGAACCAAAGATAACCAATTCTAAAACAGTAAATGCTTGGATAACAATCAATCAAATGGAGAGAGAAGCAGGCACGACGGATTACAACGGGGGCAAAGGCCTGCGTTAACTACCCTTCACTATCTGCAAAGAGAGAGTACTCCTAATAGAAATGAGGGGGGGGGGGCAGCATTCAAAGCAGATCAGTGTGCATAAACACGAAAATGTTTTTACTTACCACGTACTTGACATTCGACAGCTTATGATATTTGCTATTAAAAAACCATTGAAATTCACTGAAAAAACCATAGGTTAGAGACCATATATAGTTAGGAATTAGCATTTACAAAACCTTGAAAATTCACTGAAAAAACCATAGGTTATAGACCATATATAGTTAGGAATTAGCATTTAAAAAACCTTTTTTTACTCACACAAAACCATTGAAATTCCATATATAGTTAGTAGTACTAACTATATATCGCGCACCCGCAATCCACTGCTGATCATGTCACATATTACATCATTCATGACATGGTCAGTGACATCACTGATGACATCACTGATGACATCTCAAATGACATCACTGATGACATCACTGATGACATCTCAAATGACATCACTGATGACATCACTGATGACATCTCAAATGACATCACTGATGACATCACTGATGACATCTCAAATGACATCACTGATGACATCACTGATGACATCTCATTTGACATTACTGATCACATCACTGATGACATCATTCATGTGATAATACGATGAACCTCTTCAGACTCTAATATAACCTTAGATACACTCAGTGTAAACAGACACTCACAGACTGTCACTCATCCATGGAGTTACTTACACACCTAGTCAGTCATGCAAAGAATCAATCACACCTCCATTTCCTCAACTATACAGTTATACACACCTTACTTATTCAAACATATACTAACACATATTTACTCTCTTTTACAATCCCTGATACAAGCTCACAATGATCCATACAGCCACTCACACATTCACTGGCTCTTATGCACAGTTATTTATATATGCCAACTCTCACATGTACTGTGTTTTACATATGTACTTACTTTGACATGTAGCACTGAGATATCCATTCACTCACCAATGCACTCATGCACACAGTCAACCACCCATACAGCTGTTTCCACATGCACTTTTGAACCCATACATCTAGTGAATCAACTGCTCACACATCTATGCACAGAATCATACACCTCCCAGCCACCCACACACACACTCAGTCTCCCATACAAATACTTGAGCAACCAATCAATAACCCATATACTTACTCATATAGCTACTGATCAACACATGCAGCAGTTTACAGAAAAACAAACATAATGATGCACAAATTAAGACAGTTCAGTCACTAACCCATGCACTCAGTGAGACACATTTAACCACTCACTCATACAGTCAGTCATGCACCTACTAAATCCTTCATCCAGACACTTCTACATCCACTCATTCTTCAATATGTAAGACATATTTTAACTTTACAGAAATACACAGTCACTGGATGTTGTCATCAGTGATGTCATTTGAGATGTCATCAGTGATGTCATCAGTGATGTCATTTGAGATGTCATCAGTGATGTCATCAGTGATGTCACTGACCATGTCATGAATGATGTAATATGTGACATGATCAGCAGTGGATTGCGGGTGCGCGATATATAGTTAGTACTACTAACTATATATGGAATTTCAATGGTTTTGTGTGAGTAAAAAAAGGTTTTTTAAATGCTAATTCCTAACTATATATGGTCTATAACCTATGGTTTTTTCAGTGAATATATATATATATATATATATATATATGTAACCACAATCGCCCTAGAGCTTTCCAGGACACACTCGTGTTCAGCCTGCCATCCGGCCTGTCTGGATACTTATCCCCACTTCCTCACAGATAAATTGTAGTGCCTGACGCGTTTCGGGGCCAAATGCCTCTTAATCATAGGCGGCTCTGTACGTGCACTTGAGAAACTCACTTTTATTTTGCACTTGTTTACAAGCATGCTTTTCATTGGTTCTCAGTTCTTTTTCATTTCATATTGCATGCTGGGAGATGTATTCATCCATTGCGAGTCTCAGAGTCACAAACGCGTCAGGCACTACAATTTATCTGTGAGGAAGTGGGGATAAGTATCCAGACAGGCCGGATGGCAGGCTGAACACGAGTGTGTCCTGGAAAGCTCTAGGGCGATTGTGGTTACATGTTTGCAGCGCGGGGTCCTTACCGCGTCAGGATGCACCGTCTTCTGTCACCGTCAGCGGGAAACTGACAGGAGGGGCTGCGGATTGAAATGTTTTCGTCTGCTTAAGCGTGTGAAGCCGGATCATATTGCATCTCCACAACCCACAGCATCCCACTCAGGGATTCGAACAATTGCTCAAAACCAGTATGTGACTCTGAGACTCGCAATGGATGAATACATCTCCCAGCATGCAATATGAAATGAAAAAGAACTGAGAACCAATGAAAAGCATGCTTGTAAACAAGTGCAAAATAAAAGTGAGTTTCTCAAGTGCACGTACAGAGCCGCCTATGATTAAGAGGCATTTGGCCCCGAAACGCGTCAGGCACTACAATTTATCTGTGAGGAAGTGGGGATAAGTATCCAGACAGGCCGGATGGCAGGCTGAACACGAGTGTGTCCTGGAAAGCTCTAGGGCGATTGTGGTTACATGTTTGCAGCGCGGGGTCCTTACCGCGTCAGGATGCACCGTCTTCTGTCACCGTCAGCGGGAAACTGACAGGAGGGGCTGCGGATTGAAATGTTTTCGTCTGCTTAAGCGTGTGAAGCCGGATCATATTGCATCTCCACAACCCACAGCATCCCACTCAGGGATTCGAACAATTGCTCAAAACCAGTATGTGACTCTGAGACTCGCAATGGATGAATACATCTCCCAGCATGCAATATGAAATGAAAAAGAACTGAGAACCAATGAAAAGCATGCTTGTAAACAAGTGCAAAATAAAAGTGAGTTTCTCAAGTGCACGTACAGAGCCGCCTATGATTAAGAGGCATTTGGCCCCGAAACGCGTCAGGCACTACAATTTATCTGTGAGGAAGTGGGGATAAGTATCCAGACAGGCCGGATGGCAGGCTGAACACGAGTGTGTCCTGGAAAGCTCTAGGGCGATTGTGGTTACATGTTTGCAGCGCGGGGTCCTTACCGCGTCAGGATGCACCGTCTTCTGTCACCGTCAGCGGGAAACTGACAGGAGGGGCTGCGGATTGAAATGTTTTCGTCTGCTTAAGCGTGTGAAGCCGGATCATATTGCATCTCCACAACCCACAGCATCCCACTCAGGGATTCGAACAATTGCTCAAAACCAGTATGTGACTCTGAGACTCGCAATGGATGAATACATCTCCCAGCATGCAATATGAAATGAAAAAGAACTGAGAACCAATGAAAAGCATGCTTGTAAACAAGTGCAAAATAAAAGTGAGTTTCTCAAGTGCACGTACAGAGCCGCCTATGATTAAGAGGCATTTGGCCCCGAAACGCGTCAGGCACTACAATTTATCTGTGAGGAAGTGGGGATAAGTATCCAGACAGGCCGGATGGCAGGCTGAACACGAGTGTGTCCTGGAAAGCTCTAGGGCGATTGTGGTTACATGTTTGCAGCGCGGGGTCCTTACCGCGTCAGGATGCACCGTCTTCTGTCACCGTCAGCGGGAAACTGACAGGAGGGGCTGCGGATTGAAATGTTTTCGTCTGCTTAAGCGTGTGAAGCCGGATCATATTGCATCTCCACAACCCACAGCATCCCACTCAGGGATTCGAACAATTGCTCAAAACCAGTATGTGACTCTGAGACTCGCAATGGATGAATACATCTCCCAGCATGCAATATGAAATGAAAAAGAACTGAGAACCAATGAAAAGCATGCTTGTAAACAAGTGCAAAATAAAAGTGAGTTTCTCAAGTGCACGTACAGAGCCGCCTATGATTAAGAGGCATTTGGCCCCGAAACGCGTCAGGCACTACAATTTATCTGTGAGGAAGTGGGGATAAGTATCCAGACAGGCCGGATGGCAGGCTGAACACGAGTGTGTCCTGGAAAGCTCTAGGGCGATTGTGGTTACATGTTTGCAGCGCGGGGTCCTTACCGCGTCAGGATGCACCGTCTTCTGTCACCGTCAGCGGGAAACTGACAGGAGGGGCTGCGGATTGAAATGTTTTCGTCTGCTTAAGCGTGTGAAGCCGGATCATATTGCATCTCCACAACCCACAGCATCCCACTCAGGGATTCGAACAATTGCTCAAAACCAGTATGTGACTCTGAGACTCGCAATGGATGAATACATCTCCCAGCATGCAATATGAAATGAAAAAGAACTGAGAACCAATGAAAAGCATGCTTGTAAACAAGTGCAAAATAAAAGTGAGTTTCTCAAGTGCACGTACAGAGCCGCCTATGATTAAGAGGCATTTGGCCCCGAAACGCGTCAGGCACTACAATTTATCTGTGAGGAAGTGGGGATAAGTATCCAGACAGGCCGGATGGCAGGCTGAACACGAGTGTGTCCTGGAAAGCTCTAGGGCGATTGTGGTTACATGTTTGCAGCGCGGGGTCCTTACCGCGTCAGGATGCACCGTCTTCTGTCACCGTCAGCGGGAAACTGACAGGAGGGGCTGCGGATTGAAATGTTTTCGTCTGCTTAAGCGTGTGAAGCCGGATCATATTGCATCTCCACAACCCACAGCATCCCACTCAGGGATTCGAACAATTGCTCAAAACCAGTATGTGACTCTGAGACTCGCAATGGATGAATACATCTCCCAGCATGCAATATGAAATGAAAAAGAACTGAGAACCAATGAAAAGCATGCTTGTAAACAAGTGCAAAATAAAAGTGAGTTTCTCAAGTGCACGTACAGAGCCGCCTATGATTAAGAGGCATTTGGCCCCGAAACGCGTCAGGCACTACAATTTATCTGTGAGGAAGTGGGGATAAGTATCCAGACAGGCCGGATGGCAGGCTGAACACGAGTGTGTCCTGGAAAGCTCTAGGGCGATTGTGGTTACATGTTTGCAGCGCGGGGTCCTTACCGCGTCAGGATGCACCGTCTTCTGTCACCGTCAGCGGGAAACTGACAGGAGGGGCTGCGGATTGAAATGTTTTCGTCTGCTTAAGCGTGTGAAGCCGGATCATATTGCATCTCCACAACCCACAGCATCCCACTCAGGGATTCGAACAATTGCTCAAAACCAGTATGTGACTCTGAGACTCGCAATGGATGAATACATCTCCCAGCATGCAATATGAAATGAAAAAGAACTGAGAACCAATGAAAAGCATGCTTGTAAACAAGTGCAAAATAAAAGTGAGTTTCTCAAGTGCACGTACAGAGCCGCCTATGATTAAGAGGCATTTGGCCCCGAAACGCGTCAGGCACTACAATTTATCTGTGAGGAAGTGGGGATAAGTATCCAGACAGGCCGGATGGCAGGCTGAACACGAGTGTGTCCTGGAAAGCTCTAGGGCGATTGTGGTTACATGTTTGCAGCGCGGGGTCCTTACCGCGTCAGGATGCACCGTCTTCTGTCACCGTCAGCGGGAAACTGACAGGAGGGGCTGCGGATTGAAATGTTTTCGTCTGCTTAAGCGTGTGAAGCCGGATCATATTGCATCTCCACAACCCACAGCATCCCACTCAGGGATTCGAACAATTGCTCAAAACCAGTATGTGACTCTGAGACTCGCAATGGATGAATACATCTCCCAGCATGCAATATGAAATGAAAAAGAACTGAGAACCAATGAAAAGCATGCTTGTAAACAAGTGCAAAATAAAAGTGAGTTTCTCAAGTGCACGTACAGAGCCGCCTATGATTAAGAGGCATTTGGCCCCGAAACGCGTCAGGCACTACAATTTATCTGTGAGGAAGTGGGGATAAGTATCCAGACAGGCCGGATGGCAGGCTGAACACGAGTGTGTCCTGGAAAGCTCTAGGGCGATTGTGGTTACATGTTTGCAGCGCGGGGTCCTTACCGCGTCAGGATGCACCGTCTTCTGTCACCGTCAGCGGGAAACTGACAGGAGGGGCTGCGGATTGAAATGTTTTCGTCTGCTTAAGCGTGTGAAGCCGGATCATATTGCATCTCCACAACCCACAGCATCCCACTCAGGGATTCGAACAATTGCTCAAAACCAGTATGTGACTCTGAGACTCGCAATGGATGAATACATCTCCCAGCATGCAATATGAAATGAAAAAGAACTGAGAACCAATGAAAAGCATGCTTGTAAACAAGTGCAAAATAAAAGTGAGTTTCTCAAGTGCACGTACAGAGCCGCCTATGATTAAGAGGCATTTGGCCCCGAAACGCGTCAGGCACTACAATTTATCTGTGAGGAAGTGGGGATAAGTATCCAGACAGGCCGGATGGCAGGCTGAACACGAGTGTGTCCTGGAAAGCTCTAGGGCGATTGTGGTTACATGTTTGCAGCGCGGGGTCCTTACCGCGTCAGGATGCACCGTCTTCTGTCACCGTCAGCGGGAAACTGACAGGAGGGGCTGCGGATTGAAATGTTTTCGTCTGCTTAAGCGTGTGAAGCCGGATCATATTGCATCTCCACAACCCACAGCATCCCACTCAGGGATTCGAACAATTGCTCAAAACCAGTATGTGACTCTGAGACTCGCAATGGATGAATACATCTCCCAGCATGCAATATGAAATGAAAAAGAACTGAGAACCAATGAAAAGCATGCTTGTAAACAAGTGCAAAATAAAAGTGAGTTTCTCAAGTGCACGTACAGAGCCGCCTATGATTAAGAGGCATTTGGCCCCGAAACGCGTCAGGCACTACAATTTATCTGTGAGGAAGTGGGGATAAGTATCCAGACAGGCCGGATGGCAGGCTGAACACGAGTGTGTCCTGGAAAGCTCTAGGGCGATTGTGGTTACATGTTTGCAGCGCGGGGTCCTTACCGCGTCAGGATGCACCGTCTTCTGTCACCGTCAGCGGGAAACTGACAGGAGGGGCTGCGGATTGAAATGTTTTCGTCTGCTTAAGCGTGTGAAGCCGGATCATATTGCATCTCCACAACCCACAGCATCCCACTCAGGGATTCGAACAATTGCTCAAAACCAGTATGTGACTCTGAGACTCGCAATGGATGAATACATCTCCCAGCATGCAATATGAAATGAAAAAGAACTGAGAACCAATGAAAAGCATGCTTGTAAACAAGTGCAAAATAAAAGTGAGTTTCTCAAGTGCACGTACAGAGCCGCCTATGATTAAGAGGCATTTGGCCCCGAAACGCGTCAGGCACTACAATTTATCTGTGAGGAAGTGGGGATAAGTATCCAGACAGGCCGGATGGCAGGCTGAACACGAGTGTGTCCTGGAAAGCTCTAGGGCGATTGTGGTTACATGTTTGCAGCGCGGGGTCCTTACCGCGTCAGGATGCACCGTCTTCTGTCACCGTCAGCGGGAAACTGACAGGAGGGGCTGCGGATTGAAATGTTTTCGTCTGCTTAAGCGTGTGAAGCCGGATCATATTGCATCTCCACAACCCACAGCATCCCACTCAGGGATTCGAACAATTGCTCAAAACCAGTATGTGACTCTGAGACTCGCAATGGATGAATACATCTCCCAGCATGCAATATGAAATGAAAAAGAACTGAGAACCAATGAAAAGCATGCTTGTAAACAAGTGCAAAATAAAAGTGAGTTTCTCAAGTGCACGTACAGAGCCGCCTATGATTAAGAGGCATTTGGCCCCGAAACGCGTCAGGCACTACAATTTATCTGTGAGGAAGTGGGGATAAGTATCCAGACAGGCCGGATGGCAGGCTGAACACGAGTGTGTCCTGGAAAGCTCTAGGGCGATTGTGGTTACATGTTTGCAGCGCGGGGTCCTTACCGCGTCAGGATGCACCGTCTTCTGTCACCGTCAGCGGGAAACTGACAGGAGGGGCTGCGGATTGAAATGTTTTCGTCTGCTTAAGCGTGTGAAGCCGGATCATATTGCATCTCCACAACCCACAGCATCCCACTCAGGGATTCGAACAATTGCTCAAAACCAGTATGTGACTCTGAGACTCGCAATGGATGAATACATCTCCCAGCATGCAATATGAAATGAAAAAGAACTGAGAACCAATGAAAAGCATGCTTGTAAACAAGTGCAAAATAAAAGTGAGTTTCTCAAGTGCACGTACAGAGCCGCCTATGATTAAGAGGCATTTGGCCCCGAAACGCGTCAGGCACTACAATTTATCTGTGAGGAAGTGGGGATAAGTATCCAGACAGGCCGGATGGCAGGCTGAACACGAGTGTGTCCTGGAAAGCTCTAGGGCGATTGTGGTTACATATATATATATATATATATATATATATTCACAGAAAAAACCATAGGTTATAGACCATATATAGTTAGGAATTAGCATTTACAAAACCTTGAAAATTCACTGAAAAAACCATAGGTTATAGACCATATATAGTTAGGAATTAGCATTTAGAAAACCTTATTTTACTCACACAAAACCATTGAAATTCCATATATAGTTAGTTGCACTAACTATATATCGCGCACCCGCAATCCACTGCTGATGATGTCACATATTACATCATTCATGACATGGTCAGTGACATCACTGATGACATCACTGATGACATCTCAAATGACATCACTGATGACATCACTGATGACATCTCAAATGACATCACTGATGACATCATGACACACCAATACCAGTTACTACATACGCACTCACTGATTCCTACGTCTACACACACATTCACTCATTCACCCATACAATCACTCATACATACAGTCACTCATTATTACAACACTATCATATGCACTCATACACCTATGCAGACAGTCACACACTGCCACTCATCCATGGAGTTACTCACACACCAAGTCAGTCCTGTAAAGAATCAATCACACTTCCATTTCTTCATCTATACAGTTAAACACAGAACACCATACTTCAGTGACATCACTGATGACATCACTAATGACATCTGAAATGACATCACTGATGACATCTCAAATGACATCACTGATTACATCATGACACACCAATACCAGTTACTACATACGCACTCACTGATTCGTACGTCTACACACACATTCACTCATTCACCCATACAATTACTCATACATACAGTCAGTTATTATTAGAACACTATCATATGCACTCATACACCTAGTCAGTCCTGTGAAGAATCAATCACACTTCGATTTCCTCATCTATAGTTAAACACAGAACACCATACTTTTCACACATATACTAACACATACTTACTCTCTTATACAATCACTGATACAAGTACACATTGATATGCACAGAGTCACACACCTCCCAGCCAGCCACACACACACTCAGTCTTCCATACATCCACTCATTCTTCAATATGTAAAACGTATTTAAACTTTACAAAAACACACAGACACTAGATGATGTCATCAGTGATGTCATCAGTGATGTCACTGACCATGTCATGAATGATGTAATATGTGACATCATCAGCAGTGGATTGCGGGTGCGCGATATATAGTTAGTGCAACTAACTATATATGGAATTTCAATGGTTTTGTGTGAGTAAAATAAGGTTTTCTAAATGCTAATTCCTAACTATATATGGTCTATAACCTATGGTTTTTTCAGTGAATTTTCAAGGTTTTGTAAATGCTAATTCCTAACTATATATGGTCTATAACCTATGGTTTTTTCTGTGAATTTCATTGGTTTTTTAACAGCTAATATCTGTAGCTGTAAAATGTATTCTTCTTTAAATCCAAAAATATATTTTATATGTTTATGAATAATTTTTTTTTTAAATATTTTTTTTTCTTCGTTCCCGCTTCGCGAATCGGGAAGCTTCCCGTTAGCTGACCTTGATGCCGCGAAATAGACGGCGAGCCGGTAAACGTTTCTTTACCGCAAGTGCCGCGTTAGAAAACAACATCGTGACGCCTCCCGTCCGCATGACGTTTCACGTTGTCGCGTGATACGTCATATGACGTGCTACGTTAGCGAACTGGTACGCGAAGCGAGTCGCAAAGCGCAGGTTTCTGGAAGCAAACCGGGAGGCCCTACAAAGCGCTTAACGTAAACACAGCAAGTCATGTGACTTGGTAATAACACTTTTCATTGGTTCATTTCACTTTTGGTTTCCTAATGATGTAAGACTAGGTCATATAATCTAAAATGAACACTTTTGATTGGTTGAGAACTCTTGTTTTTCCCAAATGATGAAAATCCCTCCTTCTTTCCTCACTCTGACTTTCATCATTGTGAGAGAAAGACCCTTTGTGATCACTGAGCAATGGCTTCTTTAGTAGCTTCAGCTGGTGCTTCCCCACCACCTCCACCACATCCAAGGAAGAGTGGACCACCTGCTCAAGTTATAATTCAACAAGAAGAGGAAGAAGAGGAACAGGACGACGAGCACGAAGAGAGGCAGTTTTTGCCTGAGCAGCCCAGGACGTCTCACCGGAAAGAAAACTTCATTTGGCAATTTTTTAAAATTCCCAAAGGTCAGAAAAAAGTAAATGCAAGATACGTAACTTGCCTTATATGTCAAGATAGACTGTCCAGAGGAACCGAGAAAAAATACAGTTTCGGAAACTACACAATGCATCGCCATATGACTAGGTGGCATCCTAACAACTACAGTGCTGCACAGTTTCGGAACGATCTAGATAATCTCCCTATTATGGCCAGAAGATCTGTTGTACCGGAAGTAACGGGACCAGAGGGCAGGGAGATGGTGCCAAATATACAAATGAAATTTGGTGAAGTAAAACACATCTGCGTATTTTGCGATGGATTCATTTCCTACGGAGAAAGAAGCATCACTCTGATCAACAGAGCTATTGACTATCATATGCAAGTTTGTACGAAACGCCCAAAATAATAAATACTTCTTTTTTTGTTTTGTTGCTCCTGTTGAGCCCTTTACAATGAATCGTTTTCATTGCCCCCTCCAAGAGAACCCCAAAAAAATATAAAACTGTTCAGAAAAATTCAAAAAAAGTAAAAAAATGTTCCGAAAAATAATAAAAAAAATATAAAACAACAAAAACAATAAAAAAAAAAGTTCTTTTCAGAAATACGTCCCCGTTATTAAAAAATTGGTACAATATTTGGAACTGTGCCAACCTCTATTTCTCTTAGTTCGCTTCCCAGTTCGCTCGCCGGTACGCGAACCGGAAGCGAACCAAAAACAGTAAGTATAAGGGAAGGAAACAGACACTTATGTTAAAAGAAAGACAGCTATAGGGGAGTAAACTAGAGATACTATTACCCGTAATCCACTGCTGATGATGTCACATATTACATCATTCATGACATGCTCAGTGACATCATCAGCAGAGGATTGCGGGTTTTTTGGCAACGTGCCTTATCCACGGTTTAATAACGCTGCCTTTTGCTTTATATAAGTTTTCAAATTGTATGAAATATATACCAATAGGTCGTTATGAACCTTTAGGTAGTGCTTTTCTTCATGAGGTCTGGTCGCTTCCATACACATACAGATGTTTCAAAGATGATCAAGAAGTTTATCTGAATGGAGAGGAATGCACTGAGACGCCAGATCATTCACTAATGTGTAGGCACATACAGTTACACGGTTCATGCAACAAACACCGACCAAATATGGCTTGCGTGTTGCAAGGCACGCCAGTTCCTGCTATCATCCCCACGTTCAAGTTGTTGGAAAATGGTAGTTATTTGATGCTCAATAATGAAGATTGTTCTGAGTTAATTAAAAGTATTCCTTTTATCGTAACAGTAAGTGAACGGGTTATTTGCTGCAGAAATGTTCTATTTTCTCCCACACATGAACATAGGGAGTTTTCAATCTGGCCACAAATACCAACCTTGGGACAGATTTCAACGGCATGGCAAGAATAAGAGCTCTTTTGTCTCAGAGAGAGGTGGCCTTGAGTTCGGCCCGTGAAACTTTCGTGCTTCACATAGCGAACACCCGTACAGAGGTGCAGACCCTTTTCAATTCAGATTTGCCTTTCAATTTCAGCAAGATGGTTCCGACTATCTTTAACGCATCCTCCACAAAGGCCCTGGCGCACTTTTTTAAAGTTGTTACCAGTGGTCTCGTGACTTCATTTGAGAAAATCTTTGGAGTCATCCCTGCTTCCTTTCATTCTATTTTCTCCACTCTGGTTCGTGGATTGGCATTTTTACTTGCATTACCAGCGGACGCTCTTGTGCTTTTTTACATTTTTAAATATGGATGTCCCTCCTATGCAACCTCCCACCCTGCAGCTGCTGACACTGTTCCGCAATCGCATGCTAAAATATTATGGCACAATGCCGTTGGCGATATTAAGCACGGCATATGGATTACTCCTATCATTACTCACGAGTTGGTTTGTCCTGGCGAAAGGATTATGGCTGTGGCATTGATGCATGGACTACTTGGTCCCTGGAATTTACTGGCGGCAGCACAGTCTTTCTTGGAACAGAGCTTTCTTGAAAACCCACCGAGCTGTCCTCTGATGGTGATAGAGGATCCGGTGCTGGGAGAGCACGTATGTTCTTTTCCGCTTTTAAATTGGATGGCTGAACTGTTTTCGGATGAAGACGGTGACTTCCTATTGGAGGCTGTTGCAGCTTATTTTGCATACACAGTTATGTCATAGACCTTTTTCATGTTTGATATGCTGAGTACTAGCATTTCATTGACAATTCATTGACTTATTTGTCAAGTTTTTATTATTTACCTTGCCTATTGGCTTAAGACTCGATAAAGTACTTGGCTGTTTTATTTTTCTTTAGCATTAAATTTTCCTAGTTTTTAATGCTTTACCTTGCGGACCGTCCACATATAAACTTGCAATCTGCTCTCATGAGATGGCACTTCTATTATCTTATTCAGTTCGTTTCCGGATCATGGGGAGGTGTCATCTAGGTCCTGGATATCTTTACACCGTGTTAAGTTAGCATGGGCTCATTACCGGTTTAAACGCCATTTTTCCTTTTTTGCAACTTCTGCACACGACACTTAGTTGTTGCTTTAGCTTTCCACCTAGTAGTTCATCGTGGTTTACATGAGAATAATATGTTATTGCTCTACTATCTGCTTTGCTTGTTAAACTATATCTGTACAGCGAGTGCTAAAGTTTCAAGAACAACACGATACAGAATTGTTATGAGGTCTGATCTCCACGACTTCATACTCATAACATAAGTGCAACTTCTGCCAATTCTGGGCATGAGGCGGGTTTTATATTGCTTTGCCGAACACACATACACAACAGTTGATGCGGTTCACATGAAGAGAGAGCTGGTGTATGCTGATGTGATTCCTTCAAATCTAAGACACTAAAGTATGGGCACGCCCTAAACCAACACAAAGAGACCTTCTTAGCAAATAATATAATATGTGTATTAGGGAGGGTGAGATATAAGCAGCCGCGGGCCGTGGAGGGAGTTACGGTGAGGCAGGGAGGCGGGGAGGGGGAGAAGCAGGGTGGAGCCCTCTCTACCTTGCCCCTCCCCCTCCCCGCCTCCCTGCCCCACCGTAACTCCCTCCACGGCCCGCGGCTGCTTATAAGTGTTGCTAACTCTTATTCATTTACAGCATGTTAACATACTGTCACCATTCGCTTTTTATGTACTAGTAACTATGCTGGTAATTTTGCTACTGATAATATGTGTACTTGTATTCTCCACCCTGCTTCTCCCCCTCCCCGCCTCCCTGCCTCACCGTAACTCCCTCCACGGCCCGCGGCTGCTTATAAGTGTTGCTAACTCTTATTCATTTACAGCATGTTAACATACTATCACCATTCGCTTTTTATGTACTAGTAACTATGCTGGTAATTTTGCTACTGATAATATGTGTACTTGTATTATCTAAGATACTACGCCTGAGAAGACGGCATTAGTAAATAAACATTTCAAATACACATGTGTTCTTCTTAACTCCATGTTCTGGTTTCTAAGAAATATATAACGACCGACTGTTCATGAGTTCCACGTATCCTGAGGTACTATAAGTTCATATTCTGGATTGTCTAAACATTGAGAGTTTGTTATATCCAATGTGACACTGTACCTAGCTTACTAAGGAGTTTTTGATTACTAACGTGAGTTTTGGGACACCCTAATTCGCCGAGGTTCCAATCCTCTGTCCACAGTTCTGTGTGAGAACAGAAACCCTGCGACAGGGGCACCCCCGACCCTTGCTGGAGCTTCATCACACTTGCGATACAACTCCAGCAATGCGCCACCTTTACGGCACAGATACATCACGCATCTGTGCTGTTTTTGCCCCATGATGCGCCGCATTGTAAATGCAGCACACCATAGGTGACGGAACAGCGGCACAGAATGACTAACACATCCCTGGTGATGCGCCAGTCATCATAAATGTATCCCTATGCTTCTTATCTTGTTAGAGATGAACCGCCATATGTATCATCAAAGTTTTTTGCATTTCCTAAATAGCGAACTTTAAGGAATAAATAGCGATTCTTTACCACTCCTAGTTTGCGATTAGCTATTTGCTAATTACAAATTACCCATTCATTTCCTTCATTTCCATAGGGCGGTTGGACTCACTTTTAGCTCGAACGGCTGAATGGATTTCCACGAAACTTGGCAAAATTGTAGGGACTGGTAGCCCGATGTGCCTTTGCTATGTCTTAAGATATATGCTCCAGTGGTTTTTACGAAAAGTAACTTTGAAAAATATATATTGGGCTACATTGGCCTATATATATGTTGGAGCCCAAATGTAGCCCAATGTAGCCCAATGAAGCCCAATGAAGCCCAATGTAGCCCAATGTAGCCCAAAGATGGCCGCCAGACACACAAAAAAACAAATGTAGCCCAAATATCAGCCAGATGTAGCCCAACTATAGCCCAGTGACAGAATGACCAATCAGCTTCGCAAACCTCCGTTACGCGAAGCGGAGCGCTGTTACAGATATATATCTTTTTTTGAACGTTAATTTCTCAAAATCCACTGGAGCACATATATTGAGACCTAGCAAAGGCACATCGGGCTACCAGTCCCTAATATTTTGCCAAGTTTCGTGCAAATCCATTCAGCCGTTCGATTATTATTATTATTTTTTTTTTTTGCCCCGCGGGGCCCTTTTAAAACCTCCACATCAAACCTAGGGGGTCAGCGAGGATCTACTATGCCCCCTTATAGTTATTTCCCCCTTTGTTTTGACCTCCTCTTGTCTCTCGATCCTACCGAGAGACAAGATGGCGGCCGCTACGGACTTTTTGGAATGTTGACAGACGCCGGAGAACCAATCAGCTTCGCTTCACAAAGCTCCGTTGCGCAAAAAGTACGCGTCCTGGGACGCTGCCAGGTCCGCTGTTACAGATATATATCTTTTTTTAAACGTTAATTTCTCAAAATCCACTGGAGCACATATATTGAGACCTACAAAAGGCACATCGGGCTACCAGTCCCTACAATTTTGCCAAGTTTCGTGCAAATCCATTCAGCCGTTCGGGCTAAAAGTGAGGCCAACCGCCCTATGGAAAACTCAATGTTAAAAACACGTTTTGGGACCCCCCTTTTTTCTCGGCCCCCCCTTGACGAACCCCCCCAAATTTTCAAGGGCTGCTCAGAAACAAAATGTGCCATTTTCCTGAAAATTTCAGCCAATTCCGTCCACAAACGCCAAAGTTATTAGACATAGAATTTTCAAAAATCCCATAGAGAAAAAATCCTAACTATATATACCTACTGGCGACCGCCAGTAGGTAATATATATATATATATATATATATATATATATATATATGAATGTATATATATCGTGAAGGTACATATATGTGGAGTTAAGTATTGAAAAGCTGGACTTCCTTACCTGTCGATATTTTATTTTCAATATTTTATGCTCTGTATTGTAGCCCATCCCCATTCTGGCATTGTTATTCAGAGGCAACCCCCAGTCCGACTCATTACATGTGTCACAAGATATAATGCACTTGCAATAAGGTGGGCAGGATAGCTGTCACGTTTGTAATGTTGTAACCCGTCTGTCAAACCCTAAATCAGTCCCAGAGTGTGGCATGAAGTGACATGCCTGAGCACTGAAGCTCTTTCAGTCTGCTATTTCAACCACAGTGAACCAAGAGAAAAGCACACTGGAGGCCTGGTGAGGTCTCTTAAGGTGATTCCATTTACTTCCTGCTCAAATATTGGATTAACAGCCACTCCCTACAGTGCCTTAATAATGATGGATATTTTTTACAGCATAAGTCATGAAGAACATTGATTTATTGATAATGTTTCTACGCAACAATAATAAATCTAATGATCTTGGTATCTAGGACGGGTGATTAGGCAGGGTGAACATTCTAACGTTCAATGGTTGCGGCAATCAAACTAATGGGAGATTTGTTGCCAAGGTAAATAGAGGGAACAGGCCTTTTGAAGGAAGACCATTAGTTGCACAAGTACCTACAGTTGCATTAGTTGTGTGCACAGGACAACAGATGCTCATACCCTGATAATGTGTTCTTCATAGATCACAGAGGCAAAAAAGTGTGTTTTTTACCAAAACTTGGGGGTATATTTACAAGGAGTTAATGCCACCAGAACATCACTTTTTCCGTTCTGGTAGCGTTAAGTCCTTCGCTTTATTTGCAAGGTGGTGCTAAGCCACACTAAGTGGCTTAACGCCGCCTTGCAAATGATTCCCCTATTCACTCAGCACTTAGCGTGAAAGGGGCATGCAATGGGTGTTGCAGGGGGTGTTCCTTCGCAACACCCATTGCTTTTTGATGCTGTCCTATATTCACAAGGTATTGGGAGTGGGCAGCGCCAAAAATATCGCCAGGGAATACCTGGTCATAAGCAAGCGATAAGAGGTGAAATGTTTAATTTCTCCTCGTATTTTGCTCTTTCCATGTTTGCTGCATTCTGCAGCACACACAGGAACAGAAAACTGCATGTAAAGATTTCTAATTGCAGGAAGTTGTCCCTTCCTGCACATAAACAATCACCCCTGCAGCGCAGGCACCCTTGCAACATGGCACAGGGGTGCTTGCTCTGGTGCTAGCCAACTTCTTTAGCGCCAGCGCTAGTGGAAATGCAGGGGTGTGTTGCATTCTTGTAAGTACGACGCATTCCTCGATTTGGAACCTGATGTAGCACAGCGTTACCAATTTGCCATAACACCGCGATCCACCGGTTTCTAGTAAATATGCCCCTTCGTGCTCATTACAGTTTTGAAGCAGCACGTTCTATTGCTTGTTATGTAACAAGGTACCACATTTTGTATTAGTTTCTGAAACTCACAAAGTTGTGCATGCATAAATGATCAACAAGATTTATTTGAATCTGAGGCTTGTGATGAAAAAACTGTTTTAAAAGCAATAAAATATCAACTTTCATTTAGCGGAAACCCGTTTTTATCTCCACTTCGAACAGCAATTCTCTTACACAATATAACACAGAGGAATATAGCTACTAATCTGTATGCTCCTCAATATAGCAGCCAACGTTACTGTGCTGCATTGTGTAAGAGTGAGAGAGAAGGACAGCACCATATCTATAGAGATATGGTGCTGTCCTGCTGTCTCCCCAATGCTGGTGCACAATTAGGCTGCTAGTGACATGCACATACCTTTGTACCATAGTGCATGGGTGGTGTGCCTGATGTCTAACATAGAAGGACAGAGATCCCACAGCAGGCGGGTGCCGCAAGCAATTTCACCCAACTGCAGATGGGTGTTTGGGGGAGGTTCATGGGACCCCCCTTTTCCATCTCCAGAGGACTGCCCTTGGGGGGCGACATGACTGGGCGCTATCTTTTTGTGGCACTCTGTCAGTGCACCTCCTGATGGCCTTTTTGCCTCAGACCCACATCCATAATACAGTGTTGGTTTGCATGGGGCCACATGACCATGCAAATAACAGACCATCCTTTCACAATCGTGCTGGATGCGCGTCAATGCTATTTGTGTTAAGAAGGGGATATACAAGTATCTGCAGTCCCTGTAATACTACAGTGCCCCCGGGGTGCAAAAAACAGGCGCATACGCCCATTGTGCACCCAAGGCACTGCATGTAATATGGGCTCAGATAAGTGTGTGAAAGCTTTAATGAAGCCCAAAGCATAGCACATCAAACCACAACCAGCCACACGAAGAGCCACTCCAAATTGACGCAAATAGGATCCCGTTGACAACAGAGACGTTTTAAGGCATGGGCAAAGTGGGCTCTGGCCCAGGGTCCCCAGTCTTTCAGGGGGCCTCCTGATAGAGACATTTCTGTTCTGCAGAGTCTTGCCCTGATGTCCTTAAATAACTCTTAAGCAGATTGTTTTGAATATCATTTTCCTTTCATCAATTTTTAATGAGGGTAATGTGTGTGTCTATTACGGCATTTTGCCAAGAAATGTTGGGGCAGATTTACAAGCCCCTTGCGCCCCTTTTCCGTCATTTTTCCCATGCTAAAAATGATGCACAAGTGGCGCCAGGGGCTTGTAAATCTGCCCTGTTGTTTTTACGATTCACACAACATCCATAAAAATATTCATTTAAATCAAAACAGGACCCTATATATGAGAAATGGGAGGGCATAACAGAGGTTATTTGCAGTAATATTAGTGAACAACTGTTGTATTACAATATTGAAAACACACCTTACTATTCCATAATGTTAGATGTGCAAAACATTTAGGGGCAGATTTACAAGCCCCTTGCGCCACTTTTGCGCCACTTTTCCCAAGTTAAAAGTGACACAAAAGTGGCGCAAGGGGCTTGTAAGTCTACCCCTTAGAATTGGGAGGAGTGTGTCTGTGCACTGTCAGTCACCTGGCTAAAGAGGGCATTAAAGAGGTCAAGTTGTATCTTAAATTCAAAGCTGATCTGATGAAGGGCCCCCAAAATATGTTCGGCCTAGGTCCCCCATGATCCTTAAGATTGCCCTGGTTGACAATGCGTCACAGGTGAAGCACCAAAGAATCCAATGACATATCTGGTGACCACTACAGTAACTCCTTTTCATTGTTTACAACTTCCACCTTTGCCTGGTGTATTTTTCCATCTATTTAGAAATTACTTCAGCCTTTTTTTATGAAACATTCCCACCGTATCCATTAAATTTAAAACCTATGCATGAAAAGACGAAAAATGGCGTGTTACAAAATAACAACCTCTACAGAGAAGATAAATAATGACAGAAATAACCGAAACCATCACTTAGACGAAGATTAAAACTCCTCGACAAGCCCCATAGTGCCTTAACTATAAAGTTTCCTGTTGTGGTTAGCTGGCGTGAATGTGCTTGTAGTGTTCCACAGCTCGTGCCAATATGATGTCATCACGTTCGGGATGAATGAAGTGCGGCTGTTCTTTCAACTGCAGCTTATCATGTGTTCCATTTCAACATCTGCTGTTACAGCAATAAGTGCACTCACGTGAACTCATCAAAGGTCACCATTTACTGCAGTCAGCCAACTGATAGTGCGCTGGGAAAGTGCAAGCTGAGCAGCAGTACAAAAAGTTAGTGCTAAAATAAGATAGTCAATCAATAAGCTAGCTCAACATTCACGGGCAACGATTTTAAAGCATACCCGGCAGCAGGGAACATTGTTTTATACATACTTGATATTAAACCACAAATACATAGCAGCATATCTTAATCTCCGTGATTTACATAGCAGCAGTGGCTACTACGTACAGCCTGGTGCAGACAGCTCTCTCCACCCACCTCCCTCCATCCCGGTTAACTGAGATATCAAAAGGCAGCTAAGTCAATCGAGTTCTGAGCCCCTCGGCACAACGCTGTAATATTCAGTACAGCTGAATGTAAGGCTGCATTTCTCAAACAACTGTCAACAGATATGCCTGCAAGCACCTTAAAAATATCACTCTTAAGGTCCCTCTGACTGACACAGGTCCAATCGATAAACAAAGTGCATATGAGTCACTTTCACTTAGCATGGTACATCAAACCTATTTACCCCACGAGAGTTACACAGAATATACCCGGATCGCACAGCCCAATGCCCTAAATGTGGTTACACGGACGCCCATTTCCTACACATTCTTTGGGATTGTGCTGAATTGGTATCTTACTAGAGTTTAGTGATAGACAGCTTACAAACAATTACAGGATGGCAGCTACCCCACTCCGTTAGGGAGATATTACCGGGACTCCTCCCTGCACCTAAAGGGAAAAAACACACAAGGACATTTCTGCAGTAGGTGTTAGTACTAGCAGGGGCGGTGGGTGACATTTGAAAGTGGTGAGGCGCAAAGTGATTTTCATACAGCACCGGAGCGAGCGAGCGTAGCGAGCGACCCCGAACCCCAAAAGGTGGGTTTGGGGGGATAACCCCCCCCCAGGAAAATTTTGAAAAAAAAGAAGAAAAATCGTGCATTTTCAAGCAAATTTGAGACAGCAGGAAGGTTAATAAAGCAATTGTGAAAGTGCAGTTATTACATTTATAGATGGCATAACATAAGTAGCTGCTTATTCAGTATAACCACAGAGCCTCATACATTCCGTCCTATTATGCTCAGACTGAATCCTGTCACCAGGCCAACTGGCTCACTTTCAAGAACAGGACCATAATCAAACCACTTACATGGACATACAAATCAGCAAATTACATGGCATTTCATTCAACCTACTCTCTGACACCCTACCATGCTGCACACCAACTTGGAACTTTAGATTCACCAATCACAACTTTCAAATTAGCAAATGACACGGCTCCCAACACCCTCTCTGACACTCTACCATACTACACACCAGATCAGAACCTTAGATCCACCAATCACAACCTTCAAACAACACCAAAGCCACCATGTTTGCCTCCTAGTTCTGGGACTTTTACATCTCTGTCCTTCTACACTGAAACTCCACATCACCCAATATGTGGCCCATCCAATCTCTGCAGGAATTTCAGATGGCATTGAAAAGACATGTGCTTCAAGGAAAAAGCACAGCGGCATGGCGGATGTCGACAATGGCATTTAAAGAACATGCAATACAAAATAACGTTATATGGGCAAACATTTTTGTTGTTTTCCCCAAACATTTTTTTTTAAGTAAATAGAACACTATGAGCGATCCGTACAGGAGAGCTGCATAATTGTGACCAATTGACTACAATCAACAATCAAGGGGAGAGGATGTAGCCTTACGGCTAGAGCCGTCGGCTTCGAAGCTGGGTAACCTGGTTATAGTCTCAGCAACAACACTCTACATCCTGTGATTCAGGGCAAATCACTTAATCTCCCCGTGCCTACCAATAAAAAAATGAAGGAGTTCATCTATAAAGAAACTGGTGCTCATGTAAAGCGCTCTGATACCCGATGTCTCAGGTCTAGTTCGCGCTATATAAAACTCAAAAAAGAAAAAATCTGAACTTCAAGGTCTGCTTAGCCATACAATATGACTATTCAATGATCAAATTATACAGGTCCTACACACGGTCACTGCGAGGAACCTATGAAGCAATGACTGATGACTCATATGCCTTCCCCATAGGCCTATACACCCAGGAAGCAGCACGCGACTCTTGCTGTAGCTACTCTGCGAGTCACTGTTGTGGAATGCTCAAGAGGAACTGACCCTTTTTTAAGCGGTAGAAATATCAAGAAAACCCTGTTTAAAAAACAGCAAATCGCTGATGTAAAGTTACTAGGGGTGGTCTGGGTTAGGGGGGTCTATTCTTTACCAATCTATAGGTGCTATGCGCCAGTTGGTGCCATTACACCCTGTTAGAATGAACTTTCGAACACACTTGAGTGTACCAAACAAGAAGAGATTTGTGTCTTAAAAAATAATCAATGATGATTTATTCACCTCCCAATAGGGTTACAATCTAGCATGTTATCACAATATTAAAAAATAATTAAAAAACTCATAACTCTTTCGAACACACTCAAGTGTGTTCGAAAGTTCATTCTAACAGGGTGTAATGGCACCAACTGGCGCATAGCACCTATAGATTGGTAAAGAATAGACCCCCCTAACCCAGACCACCCCTAGTAACTTTACATCAGCGATTTGCTGTTTTTTAAACAGGGTTTTCTTGATATTTCTACTGTTTAATCCCCCTCCCTGTTGCACAAACCCAGGGGTACCTCCAATTGTTTTTGCTTACCTTTTTTAAGCGGAACAGCTTTGAAAAACCGGAAAGAGAATGAGCTTTACTCTGTAATGCTAGGAGTGTTGTCTTTATATCTTTGGCACCTCACCTGTTCTCGGGCCCTCCGGTATGCATGCTTGAGCCTGGAACTTCCCATTATCAGAATAAGTGACTGGATGTGGTTGTCTGCTTGTTGGTCTCTGGTGTTTGTGGCTGTGTGCATGTGTGAGTATGGTTGAGTTTACATGTGCTGGTGTTTGTGGCTGTTTGCATGTGTGAGCAGGTTTGCGTTTACATGTGCTGGTGTTTTTGGGTGTTTGCATGTGTGAGTATGTTTGAGTTTACATGTGTTTGGGAAAAGAATTACAACCAATGCAATGAACTCCCCACTGTATTTATGTCCTGAGTAATTTGCCACAGCCTCCTGTGCACTGAGATATGTACACAACAATATTAACCTCCTCCCTGCAGCTAGGCAACATGCAGAAATGCAATTTCATAAAAACTCATACTTCCAGGCCTTGGGGATAGCATTTATACCAGAAAAAAGCCAGCCACTCTGTTTCTATTAATGTCAGATTTCTGCATCCATTATCTCTCTAGAGGAACCATGACCAAGGCTGAGAGGTAAAGTGGGCGTAAAATTAGACTTTAAATTTGCTTTTGAAGTGAGATGAAATCCAAATATTGGCAAAGCGAATGTGTTTGACTTTTATAGTCAATACAGATACACACCATCAAAGCACATATTGACTCGACATAGATGATACATGCATGTAAACATCCATGCACTCTCAAACTAACACACCTACAGTACCACATGCATACATACCATCGGGCAGACCCCCATGCCGACAGAACAACAGACCCCAGGCAAACAGAACAAGAGACCCCCCCACACACAGAACAACAGACCCCCATGCACACAGAACAACAGACCCCCCCAGGCACACAGAACAACAGACCCCCTCAGGCACACAGAACAACAGACCCCCAGGCACACAGAACAACAGACCCCCATGCACACAGAACAACAGACCCCCATGCACACAGAACAACAGACCACCCCTGGCACACAGAACAACAGACCACCCCTGGCACACAGAACAACCGGTCCCCAGGCCCCAGGCACACAGAACAACAGACCCCCATGCACACAGAACAACAGACCCCCATGCACACAGAACAACAGACCACCCCTGGCACACAGAACAACCGGCCCCCTGGCACACAGAACAACAGACCACCCCAATCACACAGAACAACCGGCCCCCAGGCACACAGAACAACAGACTGCCCCATGCACACAGAACAAGAAACCCCCAGGAACACAGAACAAGAGACCCCCAGGAACACAGAAAAGACCCCCCCACACACACAGAAAAAACACCCCCATACACACATAACAACAGACCCCCAGGCCGACAGAACAACAGACCCCCAGGCACACAGAACAACAGACCCCCATGCACACAGAACAACAGACCCCCATGCACACAGACCAACAGACCCCCAGGCACCAAGTTCCCTATTCCTATTGAGCAGCTACGCGCCTGGTTCTTTTCTGAATTAAAAGTGACGGAGTCATCTGTGGAGAAGCTGTGGCCGTGTCAAGACTATTCAAGGAATGCTCCCTCTCTGGGTGCGCACGCCTCATACCACGATACTCTGCTTCACTCTGCCAATCTCAATCTATAGACAGAAAATGTAGTTTTGTTTTTGTAAACCATATTTTTTTCCTGTTGAAAGTTTCTATCCAGGGTCCTAACGTGCCATTCCAAAGTAACTCTTAGGCCTTTAGATCTCTGGCACATCTAAGTGATGAATAGGACAACTGTAGGAGAGAGGGCGCCCAGAGAAATAAACTGGCAGTGATTTCAGAGGAACAGCAACGTTGCCTCAGGGCTGAGGAAACAATCATAAAGGCACAGAAAAGACAGTCACACGACTAATATTCCTCGGTGTGCTGTAACAAGGGAATTTCCATAACCTTTTGCACTGCCAGAAGGTGTTTTTTTACTAGAGACCTCCCCCAACAAGAATTTACAGAATACAATTCCCAACTCACTTTACTTTAGCTGCAGCATAAGAAACCGTGTGTAAAAAAAAGTCATTTTTTCTCACTTTAAAGATCGGTTGTCATGGCGATTCCTATTTTTCGTGCAATGCTGTTTTTTTCTCTGGCAGTTCAAGATCAAACAAGCGACTGACTGCAAAACATGCATAATATTTCTAACACTAGCATTTCACTAGTCCGCCCCTAATAATAGCTCCTCATACACAGAAAGTACTGTTCATGCACATCTTGCATATTCCCGAGCAAAAAATTAATTTGTGCCTCCTCCACCTTTCAACCAAAATGACTTCACATGCCAACCGAGGTTTCGATTACGTTTCAAACGTGGCTAAGTGGCAAAATTAGGCATTTTAGTGCACTGTGCAAATACGCCTTTCCTGGACCTGCACTGGACCCCCTCCCCCCCTCTGACATAGCTGCCGGCTCTGCAGGATGCCAGTGGTCCCTGCAAGGGACCCCATAGGAGGGCAGGCCCGTAGTATCACTGAGGGAAGCCGGGCAGCACATCCTTGGGGGGCGGCACGAGCGAGCGGCTGGGGAGGGGGCGGGGCTATGAGCATATAGGGGTGGCTCCTCCTCCCCTGCTCTCTCTTTGCTGCTGCCCCTCTCCAGCCAGGTCACGTCACAGGTTGCTCCCAGGCCTCTTCAGCCGCTCCGGCTGTTAGGTAGCCCCCCTCCCCTCTTCATGACCCTTAGATCACCTTACCAGCATTTTGGTAGCCCTCCTTTCCCAAAGATCGAACGTCGTGCAAGGTAAGGCGGACGCTCTCTCACCTCCCCCCGGGCCCCGTCCTTGGGCTAAACCCAAGTTGCACAGGGGCTCCGTGGTCGGATACCACGGGGAGGTGGAGGTGTCCAGGAAGGGGGGACGATGCGTATGAGGCGTGTGAGAAAGGAGTACGAGGTTACCCTCGCATGCGGGTGTCGCATGCGAGGGGCCCCATCGAGCCTCGTTCCGGCCGTCGCGAGGCGGTTTAGGCTGTTAGAGCGGACCTGTCCTTATGGGCATGATGGGGTTACTGGGCGTGGGGGGGTCTTTGGCCTGCTCGGTACAGGGAGGGCCCTTTGTTTTAAAAACAAATGGTATCCTGGCCCGCCCCTACGTCCCCATCCCGTGTGCAAACGCGGTGCCCCACGTCGCATATACAGAGCTCCCGGGCAGGCAGGATGCATAGGTCCGGTGTTATGGCCCCTGTGCGCAGATTCCTCCCCACCGGGGAGGGGTGGGGGGGTGGTGCTGGTTATCACTGGTCACAGGGACATTGCCGAGAGGGGATGGGAGCTCAGGGCCGCGCTGCCAGTTGGTGAGCAGCCCTGGCTGAGAGGAAGACAGGACATCACCCCGCCGCATCGTTCAACGATCCTCGGAGGGCCGGGGCAGCCCCTGGATACGCCGAGGCAAGGAATAAAGGCCAATCGCACAAACGGCGTTAAAAGGTTGCGGCAGGCAGCGGGCCCGCATTAGGCCGCAGTAGTTTTGGGCCTTATAGTGGCAGTTGGATGGCAGCCACGCGGCAGGGCCTCTGTAAGACAGAGGAACAGCCCGCATTGTTGAAGCGTGGGCGAGGCGGCTTGAATCAATCAGCTTTGGGGCTTTGTGGCCGGGCTACAATGACGTGGCATGGTTAGGTTAGAGGTCCTGCACCCGAGCTATTTAGAAGAAGGGACGGGAGCGGTCTGAAGCTAATTCAGCTTTAGGGGCATTATGGCAGGGCCACAATGACCGTGGTTGTGCTCCTGCCTCCAACGATGGCAGCGTGGCATGGCGACCTTAGGGCGGAGGACCTGCCACATCAGTTGTGAAGCCGGGGTGTAGGCGACAAAATTGTATACACATTGGGGCATTATGGCAGTGCAGCAATGGCCGCGGTTGGTTTCCGCCCTCCCCCCCCATCCCCCCGACGATGGCTGCCACGCGGCCGTCCAACTTTGGGGCAGAGGACATGCCTGCTTTCTTTATTAACAGCAGTCGGGGGCAGGCCCCCCTGGTTTTTTTCAGCGGGGGCCGCAATGCAGGTCCTTATCAAGATGTCGTACCGTAGGGCCCCACCGTGATGCGGCGGTATACGAGGAGTGTAAATAGTTTGCCCAAGGTCTCTGAATGTTCAGCTGTTGCCCAGACTCGAAGCGAGTATCCGCAGCTATGAAGTTAATAGCAGAGAGTCGTACGTATGTGCTTTTGAAGATCTTGTTTGATTGGGTGAGAGTTAACATCCAGATTGTCAGTTTCAGAGATAGAGAGGAGCTTGGTGCTGGTTTTCGATACAGCGATTCTTTACAGGTTCAAGTAAGTCTGCTATAGCCATTGTTGACAAATCAGAAACAGTTTACATATGCTGCTGGACTCACTACTGATATGTTTATTAATGTGGCTTCTGATACACGAGCAGATAACAGGGCTAGGCTTTGAGAAATAGTTACTTCCTGTTGGACTTGGCCTTTCTGCACGGTCATCTCAAACATTTTGCCTTCACTCCTACTAATTTTGCTGAATTTGTTCTTATTGGTAGAGGGCGGAGTGGGTGGACGATAGGTTCACCGGTGGGAGGAGTAGATGCTCCAAGGGGTGCTTCTTGGGAACTTGGAGTACGACGGCGCCCCGTTAGTCCTTAGGGCGGTTGTAAACCTGAGCAACCGGGGGCTTGCCATATAGCGCTCCGCCCGGCTGGGGAAGGTGTGAGTTAACTCTCCCTTGTTCAGAGGGCGGAGTGGGTGGACGATAGGTTCACCGGTGGGAGGAGTAGATCCTCCCAGGTACAACACCGGGCTATGGCCGCTGGTGGTTCTTTGGCTAAACTTCAGGTACCCTGCAACGAGGGGTTGTGGGGCGGACGGGGTCGCCTGTAAGATAACCCACCTTTTATTTGTATATCAAATAAACCTGCAGCTCCTTTTTCCAACTAACACTGTGTCTGTGTATTATTGTGTGAATATTGTGGGATGCTGTGGGTGGCGGCATACCGATAGAGGTACTATGCGTTGAAAGCGCCAGGAGACTTCTTTTATTAGTGAGACTTTAGGTTTGCGCAGCAGTCCAGGGATGCTGAAATAGCTGCTGTCTCTTAAGAAAGCTGGCGCAGCCTTCTAATAAGAGTCATTTCTGCCACTTCACCTTGAGCCCGACATTGGCTGTCAGCCGGAGACCATATTATTTCAGGCTCAGTAGACCCTCCCAAGAGACTGCCTTTACTCGGCTCACATTTGTGTCACACACAGCTTTAGTGCATGTCTATTGTGTGTTTTTCATCTCTCTGATACCGACATTAAAAGGGAAGGAAAGGGCTTCATTTGAGTAGATGGTATCGTATCTGTGGTGTAGAATAACGGCTCTGAGCTGGGTTGAAAGCCAAGCGCCGCTGGCATCATCTTCTCAGCGCTATATCCTGACTCGAATAAACGCAGGAGTGTCTCGGCGAAGAGAAGGTACAGCCGTTGTATCCAAAAGCTGCAAAGGGTGGCATGGTGCCTTCAGACCCAGGGTTGTGCCTTAGACAGACTAGCTGGTACCCACAAACGTAGCCAGGACAGAGGGTACAGTGCATCATAGATGTTGCTTTGAGCACAGTTCAAACGTAAGAGACAGCTTAACATAAGCAGTTGGAGGAGTGGTGTGTGCTTGTGCTGATATTTTTTGCAGAGCGCGGAGCCTGCAGATGTATAAGTTGTTGTGAGTGGAAGGATCTGGGCCAGGCATTTCCTGGCTAACCCATGCCAGCCATGCTGGTGTGCCTAGATGACGTGGGCTTGTGACGTGTTGTGAAGGTGGCCAATGACTCTCCATGCTGGAGCATCTGATTGGAATTGTGGGAGGCGGGGAGGGGGAGGGGCAGGGTGGAGGGACCTAAAAACTGGCATATGGATAATTGCAGGTAAGTACACAATTTAATTAATAAAACGAAATTCATAGCGCGCACAGGATCGCATTTTAGGTCCCTTCACCCTGCCCCTCCCCCTCCCCGCCTCCCTGCCCCACCGTAACTCCCTCCACGGCCCGCGGCTGATTATGGGACACAGAAAAATAGAAAGAAAAATAGCTCAACTGGACGAGGTGCTTGTGAATGGAATCTTGAAACACTTGGTCACCAACATGTGCTTGTAAGCAGAGGCCTCAAGTCTTCAGCTTCCATGAGTGAGCAACTCATCAAGTCCAGGACTTTCCATTGAATTGTGGGACTTGTAGTCCAGGTTGTTTAATTGTTTGAACAGGACAGCAAATCCCAGTATGCATTGAAATAATTTTGGCATGGATGACCATATCATGGCCAGGCCGGAGTAACTTGAGTGTTCTGCTGTACCCATGTCCACTATCATTATGCAATTCTGTGTCTGCCACATCTTTTGCATAATTATGGATTTGCCGCTTTTGCCACATTATCCATCACCTGCATAATTTGCATTTTGCAACGAAAAAAACAGTTTTTAGCTCAAATGGCTCACACGTATTAAAATGAGACCACACATGTTGCCGCCCAGGAGCAGGCCCTTCATAAAGGTTGAGTGGTCATCTTTCTTTTGGCTGTGGCTGTATTTGGGTATTAGGCCCGGTGGTAAAAGTGGGTGGCATCTGAGGGGCAGGACGTGCCCATGTTGCACACATTGTCCAGTATGCTCAGCTGCCAGTTTTCCAGATCCATGGGTGATGACCTGCTCCAGTCCAGGTTTTTAGCCGCAGTTTTAAAGTGGAATAGAGATTAAAGGAAGAAAACTGGACCAGAGCGGCTCATCACACATGGACCTGGGGAACTAGGCAGGAGTGACTGCCCCAGAGTCACTAGAAGGAGGTACATACATTGCCAGGGCTTCCAGCGCGAGCCTGGCTCGAGCTTTCAGCTGCTCACCGGGAGAGGTTGTCCACTGTCACACCTGCCTGTGCCTTCACCGGGAAGTTTAAAAACCCAGTGCCTGCCACTTTATTCTAACTGCCCCACCCCTAACAAATTGTGCAGCAGCATCATGAAAATAATGTCATTAATCATGATGCGCTGCGTGTCGGGTAAATATTAAGAGGCCGGGCGTGCGCACCATTTAATTCTTGGTGAAGAGGCTAGCTGTCACTGAGGGGGGCCGGGGCCCCTGTGGCGTGGGGGCCCCCCCGCATCGCGGGGGCTGCGTGGGCTTGTGTTACGCCCCTGGAGAGATGAAAAGTTGGAAGATGATATGATGTCTTGGAATGTTATTATATCAGATATCCCCACTGGAATGCCCCCCCGCAGGGGACCGAAGGGGCACAGGTGGATCACGTTGATTCAGGGGAGGCAACAATACATGGGAATCATTAGGAGTACGGAAATGTAGGGGAGTCGTAGCACTTGTGAGAAGTAGTCCGACCTATGGTATCTTGCATGGAAGGGGTATACCTTTACCGACCTGAGAGGGAGGGTAGGGGGGTAGTTTAAAAGTTATGACTTATACTTTTAGGATACTGTTGTTTATTTACGGGGTCAGTAATGTACTCCATACATGCATGCTACTCTTGAGAATACATCTTATTTTTGAACGGAATGTACAGATACTATTGTCGGGGCTCCTGTGATGTATAACTGTTGACATGATCTTACTGTGAATCTGGAGATTGATAAATACAATAAATATGTATTGGGGAAAACAAATCAGTCAATTTCACTAGCCCACTCGGGTCCAATGGCATAGCCGGGTTGCTATGGTCCTTAATGCAAGCTGAAAAAACATCAACCCCAACAACCAGTTGCACCTTAACCTCTCTGTCAGCCCTGCCAGCATGACTCCTATATCCTGTCCTCATTCCTGGGGCTTGTGCTTTTAGATGTCCCACTATAGGTATGGGCCAATAAGTATCAGTGTGCAAAGAGTGACTTGTTAAGAGGCCATGACTCACTGAAGGTAACACACCTGACTTTAAGAACACTATGCAACTCTGGCAACCATTGACTGCCTACCTTCTTCTTCCTAACATTTTGACTTGACCCGCAGAAGGGAGGGGATGGACCAGAAGGGGCATAATTCCTCATGCCCCACACCTATTAAAGGCCTGCATTTGTGCTTCCAAATGATGTCCTGACCACCTTGCCTATCTGACATGCCCACACCCCCATCTTGGGTGACGGTAACCTCCCTGACAACACAAGCTCAAAAAAGGCACAGCATCATCAACCTCAATGACACATAAATGTGGTAATGCATGACATAAACCAACACACTCCAAAGGCCATATCCTGGATGTTGTCTTCTCAACATCACCAACAATCCAGTGCAAGCCACCCATACCCCTGGACTGTATCAACCACGTCAACATTCCTATATCACTGCTCTGAATCCTACCATGAAAACTAAGGTTCACCCTAAAAGAAGACCAAACCCACAGATCCTTCAACTGCTTCTCCTAAGACAACTTATGCTTGAACTCACCTCTCATCCTATCAACTCCAATGTCAATAGCCCTCTAAACAACTTCAACATATTTTGGCAAGCTATATGAACAGCCACATCCCAATTAAAATGCACAGTGCAAATCAAAATCTTCAGTACCCTGATACTCCAAAGACCTTGCTGACAATAAATGATCCATCCACAGACAGGACAGAAAATGGAAGAAAAATAGAGCTCATGATGACCCCATATACTGAAACCCCTTTGCACAACCTGCAGACAGATCATCACATCAGCTAAATAAATCAAAGTACTAAACCAATACCATCATTGAAGCAACCAACAGAACCAGAACACTTTTTAATACACTCATCCATTGCATTAAGCTACTACCAGTCCCAACTACTGCTCACTCATCAGAAAATGGCAATGTCTGAAACCTCTTCTTCAGTGCAAGGATACAGAAAATCTAATAACACATCAACAACACTAACCCACTACATATCTCTTTGCCCAACAATTCCCACAGAATCCCTTAATGGACATTCTCGCAGGCTCTATCTCTTGCTGATCTCACAAACACACTCAGCTCCTAAAAGTCCCTTCTGATGAAGGTGATGTCTTACTCTCGTCCTTCATCAAAGCTCTCTCTGGGAATACATGCTCTCTCACTCTTACTCACCCCTGACAATGCTTCCCTCACTCAAGGAATCTTCCCAGAAGTGCTCCAGACAGGCCAGATCCTTACAATTCTAAAGAAACCTACAATAGACCCCTATTGGCTTGTCGACTATTGACCCATTAAATCACCTACATTCCTCAGCAAGATCATAGAAGAGGCAGTCTAAGCCCAACTCCCAAATCATATTAATACTAACCAGTCACAGCAAAACTACCAATCTGACTTCAGATCATACTGCAGCACAGAGACTGCTACCTTCCACATCATACATGATGCTCTACTGACCACAAAAGAAGATGCTTCCTTGCCTTCTGCTATTGCTGGAACTCTCAGCTGCCTTTGACACAGTCTACCATCTCACTCTTATATACGCATCATTGAGTCTAATATGGAATTTCAAAGCAATGTCCTTGACTGGTTCTCCTCCTACCTTTCCAACCAATACCAGGGTTTTCACATATTCACTTCCAGGTCCCAAAAGATTTTTATCACCTGGAAAGCTCCCCACTGTACCACACTGTCCCCTGGCATCTTCTGTCTCTACATGGAACCGCTTGGTGATCTTCTCACAGTAAAACCACCAAGTTTCACCAAAACGCTGATGATACACAACTCAAACATTGCCTAAATTATCACAGAGACCTGGATGTTCACATCCTACCTGAAGCTCAACACAACCAAGACAGAATACTTGGGATAAGCCTAGAAAGACAAACAAGAAAAAGTACAAACCTGGCACAATTATATGAAGCTTTAGGGCTTTGAACCAAATCTTTCACTCAATGCCAACTCACTTAGATTCACCCAGGACATCAATCTCACCCTGATGGAATGCATTACCAAACAAAACCCCAAAATGGTCTCTCTCTTTTAAAGAAAGTAACTGTGACTTTAGAACTTCTGTTTAAGCCCTCTATCTCTCACATCTGGATGGTGGTAACAGTGGGAATACGAAACTTGAGGGGGCACCCCTCCAAAGTTCATATAGGGGGCACCCCCTCACTCAGGACCCTGTCAGGAGCATCGAAGCCAGAGGCCTGGCACCCGTGCACAGTGTTGCGGGGTTCTGGAACTCGGGCCCCCCAAAACAATGGTGCTATTGTTACGCCACTGGGTGGTAAAATTCAATTACATGGCCTCCCTGACTCCACACTGGCGCTCCTTAAGCACATCCTACATGACACAGCACATCTCATCCAGGGCCTCAGAAATATGATCACTTTACCCTCATTCAGATGGAACTTCATTGCCTCCCCTAACCAGCAAGCATAATTTTCAAAAACCACATGCATTACTTACAATCCTATTCACAACCAGCACTCCCACTTATCTTGCAGACATGTTTTTGTTTTATATAGCGTGACCTTGACCCAAAGGTATCAGAGCCCTTTACATGAGCACCAGTTGCTTTACAGATGGACACAGAAATTTTTTTAGGCACAGAGAAAATATGTGATTAGCCCAGAATCACAGGATATTGAGCTGTCACTGCCGAGACTTGCACCCAGCTCCCCAGCTGTGAGGCTGCCAGCTCTAGCCGTTAAGCCACATTTCCCCCCATCTATGGTGGTTTTGGCACACCTGCAGCAAGGACACAGTTAGCCCGCACAACAAGAAGTGTTAAAGAAAAATCAAAGCAGGAGGTCTTATTCATCTGTGCACCCGGGATCTGGAACAACATCCCTGTATCCATTGGGACTACCTAAAAGCTGCCCCATCTTAGGGAAGAGTCAAAGTCTCACATCTTTACAAAAAAACACTACATGACAGTGCATTTCCATCACAAAAACCAGCCCCCTCTCCTATTACTCATTGACTTTAGACTGGACTTTTACCATCAGAAGCTCTCCAGCTAGGTTTGCACTATAGAAATACCACACATACATATCCATATTCATGGGTTTTGAAACCAACCTGCTTTGTGTGTTATTGGTGAGGCAGCTGTTTACCTCCAGACTCCAGGTTGCAGGAAAAATAGAGACAAATATTTAAATTTTTGTCTTTTATTTGGCTCTCCCAATGCTTGACATTTATTGCCTTTTTTTACACTAAATTTGCTACACTGAGTGGTTGTTTGCCACACTATTAGAAACATTAAGCTCCTGCTTCCTTCTAGAGATGATTCCCAAGTTTGGAACCCAGTTGTCTGTTTTCCTCATTGACAGTCTGGCATCCTCTTTCAGAGTTGCTACTTCAAATGTCATTGATATCTCTCTTGATGAAGGCCCAATGAGTTACCCTGTAATGGGCTCAAAACGTGGATACTATCATTTTTATGTCTCGCCTGAGCTGCAAGACTTCTTGTAAGGGGGCTTAATAAAGCTGACCACACGCTTGTGCATGTGTGGCCTATTGCTTGCGGTTACCCGCACGGGCGCCATATGTTTTGAATTATCGTGCCCAGACACGGGCGCGATAATTCAAAACATATGGCCTGGTGCTCGCTCTCTCACACACAGGCTTGTTTTAATTAACAGCGGGGAGCGTGCATGTTGCCATGTGTTCCAGATCAGGTTTCAGCTTTCACTTTTGCGTCTTACAGCACGCGCACCACTTGTTTAGTTACAGTACTTGCTTAATCAAAAACTCCACCCTTTTCCACGGTTAAAAAGGTTAATCAAGGCAAGTGTTGATGCAAGATTTTTTTTTTATAAACAGAAGTGATATTGCATAATACAGGAATAGCAGCAAAACAAAAGATCTAAACCCTGGGCGCCGCCGTGCCACTACAGCACTCGACCACACAAGAATGTAACTTTAGCACCACAACAAAATCAAATAGTTAGAGCAAAGATACATCCATTACATAATGCAAGGGTCGGGCAACATAAAATGTATTGGTTATTTAACACTCCGAAGACACTCTGCAAACCTAGCATTGGGTTTAAGCCGCACTTGGACCAAAACATGGGTTTCCTAGTGTCTACAGGAGCCCACCCCACAACAGGCTGCACACTGGTTGCTACGAGAATCACAGGGCCCACAAGAAAAACATACTTTAAAATCCTTTAGGCAGTGGATTACATATAAACAAGGATGGTAATTCTTCAACCTGCCTGCTAGCAGGACTCAAGTGATTAACGAGCGAAAATGTTTGCACATTACATAAACTGTGAGGTGCTACACAGTATTTTAGATGACATGTTTTCACTTCTTCACCTTGAGCGTTTTTGTCATGAGTAAAAACACAAAAGGAGAAGTGGAGCGCCCTGGACTTTCCACATTTCTGGATAGTAGGCGGGGCTTCCCAACGTCAGTACAAAGCTGTGAATCCAATGGACGCGTTTCCATCATCATTTCACCACCGTGAGATGACATTTTAGAGGTACCATAATGAAACCCCACATTGCTTGTGATTGAAAAAGGGGTGGGTGTGGCGTCTAAACATTAATAATCAATGCTATGTTAACAAGCATTGGCATAGCCAATAGGTCTCGCCTTAAGAACCTTATACGTATTTAGTTATAAAGTACAATATCCTTCGTGCAACAACATCAACTGTTGCATGGCTAAACACTTATAAGGTCTCAAAGGCGAGACCTATTGGCTTTGCCAATGATTGTTGGAGGTTTGTTGTCACTTAAAAAGTTCTTAACATTTGATACCCAATTGATTCACGGTTCTTGCTTAACTCATAAGGAGAAAGCCATTATTTTTCTCTTGATCTTAGTGTAACTATTTTCCACATTACTGTTGCACGTTTGATCTTTATGCTATAGCAACCAGTCATCTGCCATTTTCTTTATTACCTTGTGCATACAAGAAAAATATTAATTATGTAATATAATTGCATTTATTATTTTTGGCCCATACTTGTGCTAGTGTATGTGCAACGCTTTATTTACTTCTTTGTCAGTGCCAAGAGACCTCCAAATAATACAGTGCTCTAGTTCCTTGTCTCAAGGCCATGGCAGGACTAGGGAACAAAAGCAGGCCTGTCAAATTTTGTCAGACCTGCCCTCATAATGCGCGTAGCGAGGGCTTACATGAGAGCACTGTTAAATACACCGGTTTTAGGGTGTGCACTGCACAAAAACAAAAGACGGTAATTCCATCAATTGAAACACTCTAGGCCATACAAATGGGGCGAAATGACAACTGACTTTCTTCTTGGTTTGCTGATCACATTGTCATTAGAGCAGTGGTGTTGGGTGCATGAATGTTTCTAAATTCATGATTACAATAACATCTCACGATTGCCATTCACTATATTGATACAATTATATATACTAAACTAAAAGGCGTTGCAGTAGCCACTTCATAAAAAAATACACTGCTTGGAATTCTGAAGTGTCCTCATCATGTATTTCTGGACTCTCTGAGCCATGCATCAGCAGGCCCCTCACCTACCCTCCCCATGAATTTCAGCGCTACTCTTGGCAACCCTGAAGCAATAGGAACCAAACACCTGCATAACCAAATGATTTTAAAGCAAGTATTGTTATGAAATCATTTATTTAACCCTATCCATGCTGATGACGGAACCACTCCATCATCAGCCGCGGTGGCGCTGTGCGGATGACGGAGCGGTTCCGTCATGACCCGCTCGCCACGCCTGCGCGGATTCCGCGCCTGCGCTCGGCATTCCATTGAGCGGGCGGGGCCATGACAGAACCGCTCCGTCATGAGCACAGCTCAACCGCGGCTGGTGACGGAGCGGTTCCGTCACCAGCATGCGCCTGCCGCACGGCCCCCCGCCCCCTTAGCGCTGCGGCGGAATAGCCGCCGCAGCGATGTGGTTAACATTGCTTATTTGCAGTCGCGGCTCCTCGAGAGGGTGCTGCGGGGCGGTGGGGGGTAGTAAACTCCGGCATACGGCCGAACCGAGTTGAGTACATAAATAAATAAATAAAACAAATTACATTGCTCACGCTGCACCGCCGATTGGGTTGCAGCACACTCAATGTAATTTGTTTTATTTATTCATTTCGGTCCTTAACTCGGTTCGGCCGTATGCCAGAGTTTATATTTCTCAACTATTAAAGTCACCTATGAATTACAATCAAGAACCAATACAGGCCGGGGAACCTTTGGTCTGCAAATCTCAGTAACATATATTGACCCTGATTTACTAAGGCGCACAGCTAGCAGTAGCACAAAGCGGAGTGACGCAAAACGCACAACAGCACATGTTGCATACTATTCAGCATGATGCAAACTGTTGCAAAAAAAACATACTGTATACTATTCAGCACAAAGGTGTTTTGCTCTGGAACGGTGAACTTTTCGAAGCACATAAGCTTCTTTGTGTCAAAGGTGCATTACTGGGGCTGATCTACACAAGCACCTATAAATTGTGAAGCAAAGCCCAAACAGTGGTTCCCAATCTGTGCGCCGCGGCGCCCTAGTGCGCCCTCCAGAGTAGCCAGGGGCGCCGCGCTTCAAAGGTTTCACATTTTCCCATTCGTCATAAATTGAAGGTAACAAACATCTTTACAATGCAGTTATTTAGCAAAAGCATAAAACCTCTGTCCACCAGATAACCCAACCAGGCTTTGTGTCAGACACTAATACCAACTTCAAGAAGGCACAAACATGGGAAATATGTTATATTCACAAAAAATAAACTCACGTTGAATGTATACGGAATAACTCAGCAAACAACCAGGGCCAGTTTGACCATTCTTTCATGCAAAGCAGAGCAAGGCAGCCAGGCAACTTGCTGTGCTGAGCTACTTTAAAGGGAGAGAATAGAAATGCACCCTTTCTCTTAAGATAAGCAGCACTTCCGCTCTCCCCTAGCACTGGTGCACTGGCTGCTGCCCAACGCCAAAGCAAACAGCCTTATACCATGCTGCAAGGGTGCCTGCGTTACAGACAGGATTGCTTTTGTGCAGGGCGGGATAACTTCCTGCACAAAAATAATCTTTAGTGGCACATTCTTCGTTTCAAGTGTGCTGCAGAATGCACCATACATGGAAAGAGACAGTAACAAGGATAAATAAAGACATTTTTCCTTGTTACTCTCTGTAGGGTAAGCGTATCATTTTGGCGCAAAGTAATGTAATGAAGTGTCATGTGCCTCATTGCGCTACTTTCTATTTACTAAACCATGCAAATCCAGGCAAATTAACTATGCATGGCTCAGTAAATGGCAAAAATGGTTTTGCATCAGGGTTGACACACAAAAGTGCCCCAACCCAGGCACAAAATCTTAGCAAATCTGGGCCCCAATGCCTACGATCATTCTTAGTTTGCCTACATATACGAATTTGTCCTGGAATGGTATGCTTTAAGTACAAATCTTTTACTATACAGCGCACAAACGCCTCTGCACCACTGTGCAACACTGTGCAGCACACAAGGTCGTCTAGTCAGAGTGCCAAAACAGGGAATGCACCAGCAGCATTCCAGTCTTTCCATATAAATAGCTGATCTGTGTTTCCCCCTTTACACAATGCAGCACAGACAAATTGGATGCTGAGCTGCATGTAAAATTACTAAATCTAAACCATTGGTTCTTGTTTATATACAGCATTAAGGTCACTGATTTGTTGTTTTCCCTTTTCCATTATTTCGTTATGTACTTTCTAGATGCATTTCCATCCTTCTATTTGTATTATTAAGAGCCTAAGTACTCCACACCACCAATATACTCAGCACAAAAAGCTAAACCCCTCTATTTTCCCAGTGATTGCTATTAGTCAAGAATGCGTATTTTTTGCTTTAAAATTTCCAATTGATGAATAACAATGTGGGTAAAATGGGTACTGTGAATAGTAATTAAACATTGGAAATAAATAGCAAACTGGTGGTTTTATAATGGCTTCCCCTCAGTATAATGGCACCTAAACATGGCTGACATTTTGCACCAGTGAAGGGAACAAGCTACATCCTCTATTTTAAAAAGTGGAACTCATGTTTTGATGTGCTGAAGAAGCTAATATAAGTTATTTTTCTCTAAATCGAAATGAACTTGGAGAACCCAACTGTCGGTCATATGCCTTCTACTCAAAACGCTAGGTAAGTCCATCTACATTTACAGAATGGGAGGTGGACACAGTGATTTATTGTGAGATGTCCAAATACTACTTATTAGTGCAAACAAAAGCAATACAACAAACGTCAAAGATGATTCTGCTGCTGTGACGTGATGGGGTGAGTGTTTACAGATGTATTTTCTTCAGAAAAACAGAAAATCACCTGTTGGCCAAGATTCTTAATGGTAATGGCAATTACTGTGCAAAGCGCTCACAGACACATTCTACAGTAAACAAGAGATTATATCTTGCTAACTCTCACATCTGGTGTGCACCCCTTCATTACCTCCTTCCCTGTAGTTCCATTTCTGAGATGGGACCTCGAGTTCATTGTGTGAATGGGCAGTCGGCAGGAGAAGCATAAATATGACCGCTGGAGTCACGTGGCAAGTGACGGAGTTCATCGCCAAGAAAGACACCTGCAGTGAGGCAAACAGAGAGGAGATTGAACGTTAATGTTAATGTTAAAATTACTTGTAAAGCGCACTTACACCAAGCGGTTTTATGGCGCTGAGAGCGGGATGACGGTAGTAACAGGATAACGGAAGCTTTACTCATTTGCTTGTGTGAACAGAAGTTTTTTAAGACATGTTCTGAATTGGGTATAGCTGGTTACAGATCTAAGTTCAGTCGGAAGGGAGTTCTAAAAATGGGGAGCCAGGAAGGAGAAACTGAGGCCACCATGTTTTTACTTTTAAAGGTGGGGATTGTAAGCAAATTGAGGTGGGAGGAGCGGAGTTTACATACAGAGGCATAGCGATGGATCCGAGAAGAAATGAAAGCTGGGCCCTAGCCAGCGAGGGCTTTGAAGATGGTGCAACCCAATTTAAATACACAACGATTGGCCACCGGAAGCCAGTGAAGGCTCTTCATCAGAGGACTGACATGTTGATTCTTAGGTTGATGGAAGATGAGCCTGGCTGCTTGGTTTTGTACCAGCTGTAAACGGCGAAGTTGGTATGTTGGAATGCCAACATAGAGTGAGTTCGCATAATCAATTCGAGAGATGACCACAGCCAGAATGACAAGAGTGAGGGCCTAGGTGGTCAGAAATCTGCAGATCTTCCGAATTCTGCGAAGGTGAAAGAAACAGGAGGATATCACTGCATTTATTTGGGGTTTCAAGGACAGGTCATTGCAGATTATGACCCTAAGGCTTTTTACAGTATCCACTGGGCAAGGGGAGTTGCCCAGGAGTGGGGGCCAGACGCTGGAATCCCAGGGGTTGGCGGCAACTCCAGTCAGGATCAGCTCCGTTTTATCAGGATTAAGTTTTAATTGATTGGTGTACATCCATTCGCTAATGGAGGTCATGGTAGACTGGAAGTTGGTGACTGATGTGTTGGAGGAGTCGATGTCGAACACCAACTGGAGGTCGTCGGCGTAATTGAAGGTTATGGCTCGGCTGTTGCGTAAGGACACAATCAAGCGTTGCATGTATAAATTAAACAAAAGGGGCTAAAAAGAGAAACCCTGGGGGACCCCACAGGTCAACCTGTTTTCTTTGGCCGAAAAGTTAGCCAGGCGAGCTGCCTGGAATCGCTTATGTAAAAAGGAGGAAATCCATCTGAGGGCCAGACCCTGGATGCCAGCGTTGCTGACACGGTCGATCAGGAGATCATGATCGACCGTGTCAAACGCAGCTGACAGATCTAAAAGCACCTGGGCCTGGGTGGTGTTTTTGTCGGCTCCTCTCCTAAGCTCGTCCATAACTGCCAGGATGACAGGCTCTGTGGAGTGAGCTGGTCTAAATCCCGCCTGCCGAGGGTCGAGAAACTGAGAATGCTCAATAAATGAGCTGAGGCAGTTCGTAGCGTGGGCTTCTAGTATCCTACTAAGGTAGGGGAGCAGGGAGATTGTGCGGAAGTTACTCAGTACCGCCGGATCGGCGTTTGGTTTTTTCAGGATCGGGACAATCAAAGCATGTTTAAAGGTATCGGGAACGATACCTAGTTTGAGGGAGTTGTTAAGGAGTGAAAGGGGTGAGTCGGGGCATGTAAGGAAGGCCTGTCCATTAAAGAGATCCACCCCTTTTGTGGAATATTTATATTCACAGTGACGCAGTTCTCTCACACTCAAAGGAATGCTAACATTTCACAATATCAAAGCAAGGAACACAAAACGTAGATAATAATAAATGTGTCTTACTGTCATTATATGTAACATTTTAGTTTTGTCAGTGGAGATGTTTCTTCTTGTAAATAGTTTCACTTTTCAATATATCAGAAGGATGTCTTATCCCTGGGTATCTCACCTTCTGAGAAAGTAATGATGATTTTGGGCCCCATTTCCCTTTGCACATCCAGATGAGTAAAGTGCTGAGCCTTAGGTTGTCAGGTGGTACTAAGTGACACACTCTTTTTCTGTCCCACCCAGGGACCAGGTTTGGGCCTGGCCTGTCACCATCTTGAAGGCCTTCTCTGCAGCTTGTTTGGTACTGCGAACTGGGCTTACTCAAGCCGGGCTGGTGTTCATGCACCTCTTCTTGAATGTCATGAGGGCAGTCAGAGACCAGACTAGCTGGGTGAATTTAACCCTCTTTGATCCCTACAGAGCCATCTAGCAATTTGCTAACACAACCACCAGGTTACAACAAGGCCACCACACCTTGCCACAGCCAACCAGACTTTATTATGTCATCTAGAGATGCATGGTGAGGTTTGCAGCTAGGTTTGTGTTCAGCCTGGCACTAAGCACCAGACCAAGGGTCCGGATTGTAAATGGTAGGGGTATGCCTGGGGGGTGAACATATACCCTCAGGAATGATGAGACCTCTGACCACAGCTCATGGCTAGGAATGACAGTCATTCAAAGGGGGTTGGGGGCTATAGGAAAACTCTGATGGCACCAAAACTCATTTGAAGGGATTTAGAGTGGGCAGGAACAGGTGCAGGGTTACTTTTGTTAGGTAAGTGTTCATGAGTGCACTTCGTTAGAGGCTGTCTCGTGAAGCTGTGGAATATCGCCCACAGTGCAACCCTTCAGCTTCTTTTAGTCTAACCTACTTAGTGCATGTTCTTCATCATCATCAAGGAGCCTTTTGTATAGCTTTCAAAATCCATGGGCAAGCTAGTGCATGATATAACTGGAGAGAGCCAACACACTCTCATAGAAGAACAAGTTTGTCTTTGTGTCCTTACGAAAGACTGACAACTGGCGATTTAGACACCAGTGCTTTCATAGGCTGGTCCATAACTTAGAGACCCTGAATTAAAAGGCCCAATCTCTTGCCCTGCTTTGTAGGCCGCACTAGCAATTGCTTCCCACTTGTATGTAAGGCTGTGGTTTTCTGGGCCCTAGGCCTGCAAACCAGAAAAATGACACAAACACAGCATGGTAAGGTACTAAACTGGCCCTGGGCTCGAGCGCCCAGTTTCTTATATTAGCAGACATCACGTCACTCGTGACGCCTGTGTTAGATGAGTATGGGTGAGTTAAAGGCCAGCCCTCAAGGAGTGACAGGAAACACGTACGTGTCTAGCAGGATACTACATTCCTCCCAGACTTTGCCTAAAAAAAAGCAAGCAACAACACACAGGGGATGCTAAGGGTCTGGAGATGACTACAAAACACTATACACTCAAATGTAGTGTGAAGGGGTAGCCACTGTGAAGGAGAGAAAAGAACAACCATGTGGAAGATGAGTAGAATAGGAGAAAAATGAGAAAAACACCCATCAGCCCACCCAATGGCGGAATCTCATCATCTGGGTTTTTGTTGGAAACTGGTATCTACTAGGTGCCTCTCTGAACATGTATAGAGGAATACTAGTATTTGATCCACCAGTGAGAGAGACAGCCAGCAGGATATGTTGGTAGGCTGAAGGGGAAAGAGTTGCAGTACTCAAAAAGTGTGTAATAGTGAAAAAAGTGATATTTAAAATTGCCTGTTATGGTGCCAAAGATACGACTTTATTAGGGGGGGTCAACATAATGGCAAGATTAAAAGCAGAGTGATGATAGTGTGTCAAACAAATACTACTATCAGTTGTGGAAACTAAATGGTCGACATGTTTCAGCCTGACAAGGCTTTCTTCAGGACCTGTAAATATGACACTACTGCAACAGTGAAAAAGAAATAATAATGTAGACCTACCGGTAATGGATTACTATATGGTAGTCTCATATCATTGTGAAAAGATCTCTCCCATATATTGTATGGAGATAGCCTCACCTCGCCTGGCACTCGCTCAGGTCAAAGAGGCCCCGCTCTGTCCGTCGTTGCCTCGGTCTGCCTTCTGAGCCATGGTAAATTAGTTAACCACTTGTTGTTTCTATACCCCTTAACAACCTCTTTGAGCTAGGGAAGGCTTTATGGAGAACAAATAAGAGATCCCAAGTTAAGCTCCTAGTGGGCCACTAGCAGAGATAAAGAGGACGCTTTAGTGGGATGAAAACCCACTGAGATCACAAGACAATGGGAACAATGTTTGGCACAATATGACACCACAAACACCTTTCAGCCTCCCTTGGCTTCAGGCTAGGATGGACAGAATACACCCTCTAAAATTAGTGAGGTGACACCACACTCCCTTTTCCACCCCTGGCTTGTACCAGGGTGACAGGGTCCAATCACCTCTATGAATATAATCATATGCGCAAACAACAGCCAGTCAGAATTCTACAGGGAGCAGCAAATAGAGCAGGCAGGCAACTCTTCTGCACCCATCTGATATAGGAGAATAATCTAGTGTTCAGTGAGCTTCCGGTACAGAATGGAGATGGATCCTGCAGACAGCACCCAAGCCTACTCCTAAGGACTGACCCAGGGGATCTGCTGGTGCTGAGAGGCAACAAGGAGACCCTATCACATTCCCTTAATTCTGAAATCTGCCCGCTGATGAAACGTTAAAGTGCCGGGGAGAAGGATTTGGGGAGAAGTGCAGATGAAAGAATTTAGGAGAGATATGATGTCTGCACTGTGCATGAAGCCTCCCTCAGAAGCTGCAGCAAATTTGGTGGAAGGTAGGTGAACTAGGTAGTACATCATGGGTTTGGCTTTTTGGATGTGTGGTATATAAATAAATAATACCGGATCTATTTTTGTCTAGGCATAGCAATAACAGATAGCTCAATAAATAAGAGTCAAGATTCGAGGTAGTAGGAGTTTCGCAGGTTTATTACAGCATAAAGGACAGGAACAGGACAACCTGCATAGGAATAGGATGGCAGGGCCCGGCAGGGGGGCCGGATTGGACTAGCGTGGCCCGGCAGCTGCCGGGGCTGGATCTGGGATGAGCGCGCTCGGGAGAAAGGACTGGCGTAACATTTAATAACAATACACAGGCATATATATATGAAAACAGTTGCATTACAGTACATATGATAGGCGGAGCAGTGGGTGGAGCAAAGGGTGTGACGCGTAGCAGTCGCGAAAGATAAGGGTGAAAGTAGGTGTAACAGGGCGTATACATAGACATGTGATGCAAACGTAACAGAATATGTCATAAATGGGGCGGAAACATGGAGGGGGCTACCTAAGGAGCCGGGACCTCTAACCTGATGGTGCGCGCAAACTGGCAATGACGTGTTACTAGGAGAAGCTGGGGGCTACGAACTCTGTGCTAGGAGCAGAGACTGAAGTCTGGAGAGTCAGGGCGACATGTACCTAAGCAGTATCTAGTATCTGATGTTTAGAGAACATGTTGATATAAACTAGAAGTCAGGAGGGGAAAAGCTAACAGACTCTAAGACTGGTGCATGCATTATTCTACATGTAGTGCGTGATGAAGAATATTAAATGACCATTAATACAGTATTTCTCTTACATGGAGACGTAAAGGCTAGACTATGACGGAAACTATTGATGCGGTTCAGTAGCTTTAGGAATGCAGAGAAGGAGGACTGAACTGATAACTAGAATCATAACATACTTTTGGCAGACTCAGAGGCAGAGCCAGGCTGAACCGGGCACTGTGAGGCAGGAAGTGAGTGAAGGGTCAGGGATACAGGTGGGGGCTGTATCGCTCCTCAGCGAAGGCTCAGGAGACAGGAGCTGAATCTGGGGTCCGGGCCCTTTTGAGGCCTAGGAACGGGGACTTTACAATGAAATAACGTGCACACTGAGAAATGTGGCAACGTAACTTTACATAGACCTGGTATTCGTAGTTTTCACGAGAACTTGAAACTGGCATACTAGAGGTGGACACAACTATAATTGCGTCTTTAATCGAACATGGGGAATACATATGCATATTAATCATGCACACATAACATATGATGGAGGACGCGTAGGGACACAGAACATGGCAGAATTTACTTTTCCACATTCCCTCCTTGTCACTACGTTTCCATCAGGAAACATCAATATTCATGATACCATCTATCATTTCATGCAGTATCATTTGCTCGTCTCGAATTGTCTTGGAACGGGATTTAGAACGGGACTTGGGACTAGGAATACAAGAGGTAGCACAAATGCCGCAAATCGCAGGGCCACATTGTATACAGAGGCAGCAACTGAATATGATCGCTACTGCAATACCTAGAAAGGACAAGACTTTCCACCCCCAGGCGGAAATTATATTCCAGAACCAACCGGACCATGTCCAGGTGCCTGGATCTTGGTGTATCAGATGGGCAATTTTATGGAGTCTGGTTATAGCTGAATAAACAGACGGCGCGTTATTTGGAATGAAAATGCAGCAACTAGATCCGATGACTCTACAGGCCCCGCCCCTATCGGCCAGTATGACGTCAAGGACGAGACGATTTTGCAAAACGACAAATCTCATAGCAGATTGCTCTTCGGTTAAGTTACCTAGAGCAGAGGCAGTCTCATTCACTACTGCTTCAAGGGTTCTTGTTAACCTACGGATTAGCTTACTATTCTGGATAGGTCCTATAAAGAAGAAGAAACCTCTATTGAAATCTGTATACTGTTCTAGAGCAGTTTCAGTATAATCGACAATTGGGGACTCGATCTCCCTTCTATGTCTAATGTGTACTAGATGTGTATTTCTATGATAATCGGATGGGGCTAGGAAAACAGGTGGCAGTAGAAAGGCAATGTAACAGGTTCCCTCCCAATCGAGGGGCAGACGAACATATGCGGTTTGACCACAAATAAAATAAGAATGACGTGAAGCTTTAAAAATAGATTTCCTACTGTCACTATACTTGACAATAGTAGTACAATCGCTATGTCCTACATGTACGGAACCATTATTTCGGACACATAATTCGCCTTTGACTGGTAGTACTGATATAGCAGGTAAGTCTGGAGTAGTATCAGACTGAACATTCAGGACCATGAAATTCGAAGAATAATTTCCTAAATTGTAAACTTCATTCTCTAGATCTAAACCTGTTCTGTGGGGAAGACCTTGCTTGTCTGGGAAACATGTACTGTTAAGAAAAGACATATCTGTTAAGGATGACGTTAACGTGGACCATGCTCCACACGAACCATTATGGGAAAATGGATAAGGAAAGAGTGGCAGAACTCCCTTCGGTGTCTGGAAAGGGGGGAGTCGACCACACACCCAACAATTAGTGGCATTGCTGGTCTGGTGTGAATAATGTAACATGCGGATAAAAGAATTGTTACGCATAGCGAGGCGGTAAGAAAGTTCATGAGGAGGCAGATCACTAAACGTGTGCTCTACTGTAACATTAGAAGACTTATTTACATGAGAAACTGGAAAATACAGATAAAATGCATAACTGGTGCAGGAAATCATAATGCTGAGAAATAATATGAAACTTAGAAAAACGATACATCGGATTGAGTTTTGACTAACTCTCTCACTATGGGGGTCTATTTTATACATGTCAGAAACCGGTCTAACCGTTTCACCTAGGGGAGGACTTAGACAATCAAACTGGCTGACTTATTTTACTAGACCTTAACTTTTTCTTATACTCCTGTTGCGGAGTTGTCTCTAACAGGGAGGGTGCAGTAACATTGTCTTTTGCGGGACAGTCCTTAAGAATAGTACTTTGGCAGTCCTTTAAATCCTCGGAAATGTTCTTTGAAACTGGTTTCAATCCATAAAACTTCTTGATGTGCGATAGATGCACCCAGCCTTTGCGTCCCTCCAACTTCACGGCTGTACGGGTGGCCAGGAGGACCTGTCGGGGCTCCTTCCAGCGAGGCTCCAGCGGACTTGAACGATCGAAATTTCGCACTAGGACCATGGATCCGGGAACGATTTCATGCGGTGCCACCTCGGTATTGTCTGGAAATGCGGCGGCAACCTGTGAACGACAAGAGTTGAGGGCAGACATCAAGGAAGCTAGGTAATCTGTCAGCATATTACTTGAAACATCGGTAATACTTCGGGGTCTAGGAGTACCCCACATGTTAGGGGGACGGCCGAAAACGACCTCGTACGGGGACAGACCTGATCTGGAATGTGCGACCATGCGCATATAAAACAAAGCAACTGGCAGAGCTACTAGCCAGTCTACACCTTTCTCTTGACAAACTTTTGCAATGCGGATTTTCAGGGTCTGATTATGTCTCTCTACGAGACCGGCTGCCTCAGGATGGCGTACACAATGGAACTTCCACTGGTACCCTAACAACAGGGAAACATGTTTCATCAACTCAGATGAGAATGGCTGGCCGTTATCAGAATATACGACTCTAGGGAGTCCGTAACGTGGGAAGAACTCACGAACCAACTGCTTGGCAGTGGTCGTGGCTGTGTAATCTGGGACTGGATATGCCTCTGTCCACCTGGACAGAGCGCATACAACTACAAGGACATACTTGAAACCTCGACATCGCTCCATCTGAATGTAATCCATCTGGAGGACTTCAAAAGGGTGGTCAGGGGGCTGGAATCCACCTTGTTCCACGGGACACTTTTACCTGGATTGAACTGACAACATATCATACAGGTACGGACTTTCTGCTTGGCTGCAGCTCGTAAATGCTTGTTGAACCAAATGTTCTGGATACTGTCTAACATTGCTTTTTCTCCTAAATGTGCTGGACTATGTGCGGTATTAATAATGACTTGAACCATAGAGTCGGGGAGAAACCATGTGGTTTTACCCTTCGTTACCCATCCCTGATCTGTCTGGACCCCTCCTTGTTCGGACCATTTCTTGATTTCATCGGGAGTAGCATGTAACTGGATATCTATGACATCTTGAGTAGGGTCCTTAACTGTCATACATGTAGTCGGATCTGGAGTAAGTGTCTGTGTTGGCTTAACTGAAATGTCTGGAGCCTGTGCTGTAAGCTTGGCTGTGCGATCTGCTAGATCATTACCTTGGGAAATAGTGTCAGTAACCTTCGTATGTGCTTTGCATTTCATGATAGCAATGGATGTCGGTAAATGTATTGCATCTAACAGAGCTTGAATAAGGAGACCATGCTGAATCTTGGTTCCATGAGAAGTCATGAAACCTCTCTCCTGCCAGAGCACTCCGAAGTCGTGTACAACCCCAAATGCGTAACGTGAATCTGTGTAAACATTAACTTTCAGGTTCTTGGCGTGTATGCAGGCTTGAGTCAGAGCAACTAGCTCTGCTGCTTGAGCAGACAGGGTGTCAATACGGTGTGTTTCAATAACTTCAGTGTCGGTAGTCACTGCATACGCGGCTACTAGTTCTCCTGTACTTGTTCTCATGCATGAACCATCCACATAAAGTGTCAGGTCGGGATCTGGTAATGGAATATCTGTCAGATCTTGTCTTGGCTTTGTCGTAATATTAACTACATCCACACAGTCGTGTGTGGCAGGATTTGGATTAACTGATGGTAACAGTGTAGCAAGATTTAAAACGTTGCAGCGTCTGATTTCTATGTGTGGCTGGAACAGTGTCAATTCATAACCTGTTAAACGTGCAATTGTCAAGTGCTGAGTTTGTGTTCGGTTTAAAAGAACTTCCACAGAGTGTGGAACTTGTACTGTCAGGGAGTGTCCTAAGACTATGGAATCACTTTGTCTGATAGCTAGTGCTGTGGCTGCAACTGACTTGAGGCACGCAGGCAGAGCCTGGGCTACAGGATCTAATGTGCTCGAAAAATAAGCACAGGGCTTGTATTGTCCTGCTTGATCTTGTGTGAGAACAGATAATGCTGTACCTTCACGTTCTGTGACGAAAAGTGTAAAAGGCTTACTGTAGTTCGGTGTTGCTAGAACTGGAGCTTGACATAGGGCTTTCTTTAACTCATTGAAACTAAGTGTATGTTCAGATGTCCAAGGGAGGACAGTCGATACGGCTGCCTCCTGTGTCGTTAACTGTATCAGTGGTTTGGCTAGAAATGCATACTGAGGAATCCATTGTCTGCAATAAGAAGTAAGGCCGATAAAAGCACGTACCTCCTTCTGGGTCTTGGGCTGAGGAAGACTCGCTATTAACTGGATACGATCTGGTGTCAACTGCCTACCCCACTTGGACAGCAAGTGGCCTAAGTAGATTACTTGCTGGACACAGAATTGAAGCTTCGAAGGGGACACCTTGTGCCCCATCTCGGCTAGGAAATACAAGACTGTAAGTGATGCTCGTTCGCAAGCACGTTCAGAACGGGCTGTGATCAGTAGATCATCGACATACTGGAGCAGGGCAGTGTCAGTTGGCATGTGAATATTGTCTAGTTGTCTCTTGAGTGCTTGACTGTAAATACTAGGACTTTCTGTGAAACCTTGAGGAGCTCGTGTGAACATATAGCTCCTTCCATTTAAACAAAATCCGAAAAGAAACTGGCTGTCTGGATGAATGGGGACACTGAAAAACGCGTTCTTGAGGTCTATGACAGTGAAAAATGAGGCTTCGGAATCAATGGCTGTCAATAGGGAAGAGATATCTGGGACAACTGGGTACTGGGGAATAATACATTTATTAAGTTCTCGAAGATCAATCACTAATCGATATACTGGAGGTGCATTTGGATCAGTACGTTTCATGACTGGAATGATCGGAGAATTACATATGTTGGAGTCAGTTTCTACAACTACTCCTTGAGCCATGAGCTCGTCAATAATTTTGGATAAGGCTGCTACAGCCTCAGGTGGCAATCTGTACTGTCTGATTCGTGGTAACACTACACCTGGCTTAAGAGTCACACGATGGGGTGTGATTTGCATATAGCCAACATCAGTTGGACCTTGCGCCCATAGATGCTGCGGAACATTAGACAATCTGGGATCAAAATCTCGTAATACATAGTGACCCTTGAAGTCACGTAGGAACAATCGTATTCCCTCTGGGGAACAGCATATAACTGCACCTAACTCTTTCAGTGTCTTAATGCCTAATAGGTTTTCTGGACATGACTTAGTAAGTAACAAATCAGTAGTGCGGGACAATGGACCTACTTCTAGAGTAACTGGCTTTGAAATTTCATTTACAATAGGTTTTCCTGAAAATCCAAGGGAAACATTTCTAGAGCCTGAGAGTGGAGCCCCTGGAACTTCGGCGTGGCTGATGGTGGTCCTACTTGCCCCTGTATCAATCAGAAACTTTCTGTCTTTCCCTAATACTTGACTGTGAACATAGGGACCTTCTTGATCTACAGGTATCTCGATGAGAGGCAAGCCTACCTCCCTCTCTAGGCTGTTTCATGAATACGGTTGATACTCTGGATACTCGGACTGAGCATACTGGTACATCTGCTGTGTAACATGCTGTGTTGCAGCAATAGGCTGTGGTACTGGAACTGTCTGTGGTGCATTCTGTGGCTGAGAAGGCTGTGAAACTTGCTCTTGTCTAGGCGGACGTGGTCTTTCTTTAGTTTTACCGGTGGCTATGTTGTGTTTCAGAACTGCACACTCGTTTATAAAATGACCTGGCTGTTTACAATAATTGCATGTCCCTTTAACGGGAGCTGCAGGGTGACTGGCTTGATTCGGACCCCTCTTCTGACTGTCTTGAGGAACAGATTGTGCAACTAGTACTTTCATTTCGTGTCTTTCATACGCTTTCTCTCGTGTTCTTGCTCTTCTCTGATTCTATTCTGGTGATATTGAAGCATCTGTAACATCTGGGACGGGGTATTAGCTTGCCAGGTACTTTCGACTTTCAAAACTCGATTTTTAACTTGTGGACTTGAATTCTCGACTAGTTTAGTAACAAAAAGATGAGGGTATGACTCACTACTTGTCTTGAGGCCACTGTTGATGCTAAAACATTTCTCAAATCTGGAATAAAAATCACTAATGTCTTCGTCTTGTTTCTGTTTACAGGCTGAGATTGCATCCCAGTCTTCTTTTCTAGTTGTCAATAATCTAGGCAAAACTTGAATCAATAATTCTGGTAATTCTTTACATTTGTCTCCAAGACCGGTACCTGGTACTCGTATCTTATCTTCAGCTTCTAGAACTGCCCAATCGATCTTTTTCTCTCCCACCTCCCATTCTTTTTCTTTGAGTTTCTCATATACCCCTGCGGGCAACAGGACTTTTAACATTTTAATTATATCTGGATACGTGTATTCTCCCATACGGAGCATGTCCTTTAATTCTCGGTGGAACCCTGCTGGATCTTTGTCATGACAGGGAATTAACTTTTTCATCTCTAAGAGTTCCATCTTTGTGATCGGGGTGTAAACAAACACTCGTTGCATTTCACCATCTGTTGTCCTAACTGGGTGTACTTCTCGTAACGGATTCTGTCTGTCTATGTAAAAGGGTTTACTTTCTGGGGGTGGGACATGAACAAAATGCGGGTTCAGAAACATACTATATTTGTGGCGCTGTTCTAGAATGACACTAATCAAATCGGTACCTAAACCTTTCCATCTATACTGGAGTAACTCGTTCAGGACATCATGTAACGGACCTGGATCAGAATGTTGACCCTCATACAATGTGATGAGGTGCTGAATCATATACATACCCACCAGTCGTTGCTCGGCTGGGGGCAATTTCAGAAACATTTGTGCCACTATTTCGTCTGGAAAAGTGGTAGAATCAGTAATCCATCGGACTGCTGATCGGACTAGTTCTTGTTCATGCATGGTACTTAATTCGCTATAACCGATTCGTGATTTCAGAATGTGGTCGGTAGCTTGAAATACTTGTTCTAGAGAACCTTGTTCTGGTGCTGGGTGATGGAAAGTTGACTTGTGTTCTAGGCGTAAATGGCGATCTGGAAATCTAGATTTTCCTACATACGCTATTCTGGCGGGATTCTCGTCCTCTACCTCTTCCGCAGAGTCATTTTCTTTCTCGCTTACTTGTGCTGCCTTACGTTGATCATGTAACCTTATTATTTCCTTACGAATTTTCTTGTACATACTCTCTATACTGCTGATGGTCTTATGCTTACCCTCGGCTATATTATCACTCCACTTTGTCAGGGTTCTCATTTCGGCTTGATCTTTGGTCGGATAATCTTGTTCTCTTATTAGACAATTAATCAGGAACTTTAATAGCATGAGCTGGACTTCAACTTTTCTTTGGGACATGACGTCACTAATACTTTCTGGATCATCCCCTGTACGGATGAAACGATATATTCTGTCTAGATCTCCTTTCATATCTGGTAGGGTGACTAGATACTCGGTCACCTTTCTTACGCGTAATGAATATAAAACCATATTATCCTCGCCTGGGACTGGATCATAGCCACATTCGTTAAGGGCTTTTCTTATTTCTGCAACAGACTGATATCTGGGCGTACGCTGTGACGCTTGTGCATGTAATTCGGCTAACGTTAAACGCTTGTGTGGCGGCGGGGTTCCTGGAGGACCTCCTCCTGCGGCCCCTAAACTAGAATCATCGACTGATGCTCTTCGTACTAGCGCGGCGGGAAATTGAAATGCAGGCTGGACTTGTATGGCGGGCTGGACCGGGGGTACCGTAACAGGTACTCCGGTGTCTGGAGGAGCGGGAAGTGCCTGATTTACAGGGACTGGCGGAGCAGGAACAGGATTTGCATATTCCGGGACTGTGTCGTCCAAATAGGACGAAATGAAAATATCAGCTGCGGTCGGTTTGTGACGTAGCTTGGTCGGAACTAAGGGTGGCGGAAAATTACTGGATGCCTCCGGGGTCGCTTTTGGCAAGCCCTCGGCAAGAAGAGGATACATTCCCTTAATAAGGGCATGCCTCTGTCTGTCTGACTGTTCGGTTTTAACTCGTTCACCTATCTCGATTAATTCTTTTTCTTGTGCTCGCTCTAAGGATTCTCTACTTAATTCAGACTTTCTGATTTCTTTTTCGGTTCTTTTATGAGATTCTTTACGCCATAACTCGATGGCATCTTTCTGTGACTGTCTGGCTTTCTTTTTCCATAATGCTTCTTCTAATCTCATGATGCACTCTGCATCCCATGTACCTGATACGGGCCATCTATACTTTTCCTCTAACTGTTTGGTATACTCTACCCATAAATCTAGATACAATATGGCGCTTATGCCATGTTTCTGATACATAAAATGACCTGGACTGTCCCTAGGCGGGACAGGAACTGCTGCTTCTAGCAGACCTTTTCTGGTTTTTAACTGACGCAGTTTTGAAAATAGCGGCATGACTGAACTATAATCTGGACACAATACAATACACAATAAACACGATAATTACTTCACACTCATACCACAACATTAAAATACATGAAGAACATTTAAAATAATAGTTCGAACAGAATACTACCTGGAATACGGAACACAGAATACATGAATTTTCTCGAGAACAGAACTGACTAGAACAGAAACTAGATGCACTGCTGAAACAGTACGAAACTCACCGGTCTCATAAAGAGACACGTCAGGACCCGCATCCACCGAAGTGGACACTTCGTTTTGTGGGTCTGTGTACCACCAACCCACGGACCAGAGTCAATTAGATTGACCCTGTCTAGATACTACCCCAGTAATGGTACTCACCGGGCAGCAAGAACGGAAGGCCTCAGACTGGACGGAACTGCTTCGACGCCGGACGGACGAACTTCGGACTTCTGTTACGGGTGGGCCTCCGGATACCTCGGACCTTGGACTCTCGGCTTGGGCTCTGGTCGGGACTCGCCGCGTTCCTCCACCGCCTCGTCTGGATGCTGGACCGCCACCTCCGTCTCCTCCGTGGGCCTGAGGGATACTTGAAGCAGAAATATCTGCACGTGCACGGTATAGTTCCGTCACAGCTGCAGAGGGTCAGGGGGCCGGCGTGGCTTCACCGGCGTGTGGGGAAAGGGCAAGTCCCTGTTCGGGCGCCATTATGTGGTATATAAATAAATAATACCGGATCTATTTTTGTCTAGGCATAGCAATAACAGATAGCTCAATAAATAAGAGTCAAGATTCGAGGTAGTAGGAGTTTCGCAGGTTTATTACAGCATAAAGGACAGGAACAGGACAACCTGCATAGGAATAGGATGGCAGGGCACGGCAGGGGGGCCGGATTGGACTAGCGTGGCCCGGCAGCTGCCGGGGCTGGATCTGGGATGAGCGCGCTCGGGAGAAAGGACTGGCGTAACATTTAATAACAATACACAGGCATATATATATGAAAACAGTTGCATTACAGTACATATGATAGGCGGAGCAGTGGGTGGAGCAAAGGGTGTGACGCGTAGCAGTCGCGAAAGATAAGGGTGAAAGTAGGTGTAACAGGGCGTATACATAGACATGTGATGCAAACGTAACAGAATATGTCATAAATGGGGCGGAAACATGGAGGGGGCTACCTAAGGAGCCGGGACCTCTAACCTGATGGTGCGCGCAAACTGGCAATGACGTGTTACTAGGAGAAGCTGGGGGCTACGAACTCTGTGCTAGGAGCAGAGACTGAAGTCTGGAGAGTCAGGGCGACATGTACCTAAGCAGTATCTAGTATCTGATGTTTAGAGAACATGTTGATATAAACTAGAAGTCAGGAGGGGAAAAGCTAACAGACTCTAAGACTGGTGCATGCATTATTCTACATGTAGTGCGTGATGAAGAATATTAAATGACCATTAATACAGTATTTCTCTTACATGGAGACGTAAAGGCTAGACTATGACGGAAACTATTGATGCGGTTCAGTAGCTTTAGGAATGCAGAGAAGGAGGACTGAACTGATAACTAGAATCATAACATACTTTTGGCAGACTCAGAGGCAGAGCCAGGCTGAACCGGGCACTGTGAGGCAGGAAGTGAGTGAAGGGTCAGGGATACAGGTGGGGGCTGTATCGCTCCTCAGCGAAGGCTCAGGAGACAGGAGCTGAATCTGGGGTCCGGGCCCTTTTGAGGCCTAGGAACGGGGACTTTACAATGAAATAACGTGCACACTGAGAAATGTGGCAACGTAACTTTACATAGACCTGGTATTCGTAGTTTTCACGAGAACTTGAAACTGGCATACTAGAGGTGGACACAACTATAATTGCGTCTTTAATCGAACATGGGGAATACATATGCATATTAATCATGCACACATAACATATGATGGAGGACGCGTAGGGACACAGAACATGGCAGAATTTACTTTTCCACAGATGAGGAGAGTGAAACGGGAACTGGGATTTACAGAGGGTCACTATAGATACATTGAAATCAGACTGACAAGTATCTTATTTCATGTTATAAATATGTCTAAGGCACCCAATACTGCAAAATTGGCAACTAAACACTTTAACGTGTACCCTTTTGGACTCCTGCCTATTTAGTAGCTGGTTGTAACAACTGCATCAGACTCTTAAGGTGTCCTTAAAAACACTCACGTATTTACTGCCATCTAATGTGGTTTGTGTAATTGTATTTTGTATCTCACAGAGCTTTGAAGTCAAGCTGAGGCATGGAGGCACCATGTTTATGCTCTAAAACTGCCTACAAAGTGACATGAGCGTGTTATAAATGCCCAATGTATGTATTATGAAATTATAGCTGCCTGTAAAGTACAATGTCGATGGAAAGATTTATACCAACAGAATTTCTCACAAGAGTGCAATGGAGAAGGAAAGCTGCAACTGCACTATACTACCAACAGAGATCCTCATAGAAAAATATAATGGAGATGTAAAGCTGCAGTTACACTATACTACCAACCGAGGCCCCTACAGAAGAGTTCAAGAGTACAATGTCAATGGATAACCTTTTTTGCTCCTCTTCCAAACAACAGACATATTTTAAAAAAGAGTGCAATAGTGATGTAAATCTGCAGTTGTGCCATAATACCAATGAGGTCCTTACAGTAGAGTACAATTGAGATGGAAATATTGGTGCAATCTACTACATAGATAAGTCCTCATGGAGGTTAAGATGGAAATGGAAAGCTGCAGTTGCGTTATGTTACCAACAGAGGTCCTCCCAGAAGAATGCATTGACATCATAGCCCATCCTGGGTGTATACACTTTGAATGAGCAAATTACACAAAAGACATCCTTGACAACATACAGCCAGCACTGCTTTGCATCTAAGTCCACACTTCCCTCAAACAAGTGCAATAAACAAATATATTAACTTCTGCAGGATCACATTTGTCATGGACTGACTTCCACCATCAAACTTTTCTTATTGTTTTAGGGAATTTGATTTGCACCCCAATGGAGAATGGAAACAGCATAACTATTCCCAGATAACTGTAACATCCTGTATTGTTTTGCACACAATGAATACATGTAAGTGCAAAACCAGTGCAAGTGCAAAACCGGTGCAAGGGCTCCTACGGGTGCCGCTCGTAGACGCGAGGAGGAGGAAGGAAATTGGACTCTCTTGTGCCCTGTATAATGGAAGGTTGCAGCGGGGATACCAACATCAGCACCGGCATACCAGCGGGACTGCGAGTCCCAGGCTTCCAAGCGTCTGAGTAAACGCCGCACCTGGAGACTCTTCCCGGCTGGACATGCCCCACCGCCCTGAGCTGCCAAAACCGCGACTCGCGGCCCCCGCTTCGCGGGAGCCGCTCGTAGACGCGAGGAGGAGGAAGGAAATTGGACTCTCTTGTGCCCTGTATAGTGGAAGGTTGCAGCGGGGATACCAACATCAGCACCGGCATACCAGCGGGACTGCGAGTCCCAGGCTTCCAAGCGGGTGAGTAAACGCCGCACCTAGAGACTCTTCCCGGCTGGACACGCCCCACCGCCCTGAGCTGCTACAAAACCACTCCCACAGACGCGCATCGCGGGACGCGCGCGGGCCAAGCCCGGGCAAAGGGCGGGCCGTTTTAGGCCGTTAGAGGCCGGTAGAGACCGGACCGGGCCACCCCTCTGACGCCCTGCCCCTTCACTTCTCTTCTCCCCCTGCCTGGGGTTCACGTTCTGAAGGCGCCCTACACAAAAATATATTTAAAAAAAAAAATGGCCTCCAGAGAATCCAGAAGCAAGGTTGCCCATTTGGTCTCTGGGACTATGGATAAATTTCTCTCCAAGGCTAACGCTGTGGTCAACAAAGGACTCACTGTGCTGGAAAGACAAATTGAGGAGGATGCAGATAATCTGTCCTTGGCTTCGCCGGGTTCCTCAATTAATGCCAGTACACCTCTACTGCTTGATGCCACCCATCTGTCGCTTATGGACAGTATTGACCAGACCATTGAGTCAGTCCTACAACAACTAAGGACACCTTCAACTTTGCATAGGGATAGAGACTCATTACGCCTGTCCGGGGTTGTAGAGCCCTCCCCCAATGCCGACTTTGTAGAGTCTGAGGCACAGGAGGGGGGACTGGAAGCTGCTTTAATAGAACACAAGAGTAGCAGAGGGGATCACGCGTCCAAAAGGAAGAGGTCAAGGAAGCCGAAAGGCGCCAAAAGGGCTAAAGTTGACTTAATAATGCCTACTCATGATGACAATACAGACATTGGGGCCTCTCCTGGGCTATCACCCACGAGGAATAGGACGGAACCCTTCAGCCCCCCACTTCCCTCATCCTTATCTGTGTGCACTGGGCCATTTATTTTTGGTGGGGTCCCTTCCAACACTGCAGATCTGCTCACTAGCTCACTAACGGATATCATCAGAAATCTCCTGAATCCCATGTCCGTTAAATTGGACTCTATAGAGGCCAGATTGACGGTCATAGAAAAATTCTATACTAACAATGGTGCTGATTCTGGGTTGGGAGTAAATTCACATAGGGCCTCTAGGTCTAGTGCTGGAACTAGTCATTCATCCCCCGTTCCAACCACCCAGGTCCCAAATCCTTCGATAGCCCCGTCGGGGGAAGCCCCCAATAACAGTACTGTATTAGTCCCCCAACCGGATCCATTAGCGCCCCAAATGATGAGGCCCCCGGTACCTGCTCCCAGAAGGTCAAAACAACCCGCTCCGTCACATCAACCTAGACAGGAGAGACCAGTTAATGGGCAAACTGGCTGCCCTTCTAGCACTAACACCAGGCGTAGGACAGTTAACTTACCCCCTGAGGCAGTAGCCTATACCGCGATCCTGGTGGGAGTACCAGAGCTTACCGGTGGCGCAACGGAACCGCAGGATTCCCTACGCAATAAGGTAATCAGTTGGTTAAATATCCATAGGCCACTCCCACCCAATTTAAAAGGAGATGTTCTTATGGTTAGAAGGGTCCCATGGATTGGGTTTACTTCTAAGAAATACGTGGGGGATTGTATAATTGTCAGCTTTAAAAGTCCACAGGTTGCCCCATACATTTGTAACTGGCTTGGCACTGTGGGCAATACCTCCATCGAATTGGTCCCTCTCTCATATTTCTATCCAAATGCATGCAATTCAGCTATGAGGAGGGACGAGGGCTGGACCAGAGTGGGCTTTGCAGTGGATGGCTCACGATATAGGCCCAAGCATAATGCTCTCCCTATTCATGGTAACTTTATCCACCCAAACAGATTCTCCTACCTTGATCAGGTTGATTGACCACAAAAGGGTGATACCCCACAGGTTCCCCTAAAAATTGTCATCGGGGATGTAAGTATGGGGGTGGCGAGAGCTGCTTGTGAGACTAACAGCCGGGTGCAGGAATCCCCTGTAAGGAGAAGTTTATCACTTGGAAGCCCCAGGGGCCAAGTAATCAATTCACCAAAGAGTTTGACGGGCACTAATTTGATCTCGGTAGCCGTGTGTGCCCCGTCCTCCACACCAGTTGCCCTAGTTGTCCCGGAAATTCTTGACCCTCCCATAGCCACTGCATCAAATACATCTGATGGGGTAGGATCTAGGGCATGCATCCAATGTATGAAGGTCCTTTCATGGAATGTGGCGGGGATTGTAAATAAGGTGCACACAACTGACTGGGATCTCCTGATAGATGGCAGTGATGTCTGCCTCTTTCAGGAGACGTGGGCGAGGGAACCCCTGAGTAGAACGGGCTACAACATTTTTGAAATTCCGGCCAAGTGGAGTGGCAAAGGGAGGCCCTCGGGGGGCCTGGCGATCTGGGTAGCCAGTCACATTGGATGCCAGGCGGAAAATATGCCTACGCTCTCGCAGGACATCCAGTGTGTGCTGCTCAGATGGCCTGGCCCAATAACTTTGGCAATTATTAACGTATACTCGCGCCCAGTTGCTATGGCCATGGAATCATCTACTCTCGATGATCTGTCATCCTTTCTGGGTCAATTGTCAGGAGACTATAAGATAGTGATGGGTGGGAACTTCAATTGCCACTTTGAACCCTTAGAAGGATTAAAGGAGGGCGCCCTCACTACTGAGGACGATTTTTGGGGAGTTCCACCATGTTCATCCCCCCATCGCCAAACCTGGTCCCAGCTTGCAGTACAGATCATGTCCCTTACTTTAAATTTTGCAATAAGGGCCTGCAATGGGCGTACTCCGTCCGATACCCCCTCATTGTGCACCTTCAATAGGAAGGACCATGAGTCGAGGCTAGATTATATTTTTACAGACATTAGCATGTGGCCCAAAGTCCAGGATTTCAGGGTGATACCTAGAATAGACAGTGACCACAATGCGCTCCTACTGGAGATGCAACACCCCGCACCTGTAGCTGGGTCTTCAACTTCCACTACTAGCGACGACCCTGGGAACTTGGTTCTCACCACAAATAGGCGTCGTGTAAAATGGGGGAAGCTGTTAAATGCGGAGGGTAGCATGAATAAACTATATGAAATAGCACTCCCCATGTTTAAAGAAGTGGATGATCTTATAGATCAACTGAGACCCATAGATTATAATAAGAAACTAGCTCAAATTCATGCGGAATTAGTGAGTGGTCTTGCTGAGGTCTTCTATCCAGTGGTACCATCACGTAGGAAAAAGACTCGAACCCCGACCTGGTACAATTCTTCTTGTAAGAAGATTAAGACCGAGCTAATTGCTACTATAAAAGCTGGCTTCAATAAGGGTAAGGTTGCAGAACTTAGAAGGGATTACAAAGCGGCAATGAAAACTGCCAGGGCTGAGTGGGATTGGGACCGTTGGCATGACCTATCCGATGCCTTAGATGCTAAAGACTCTAGGAAATTCTGGTCCCTGGTGAATACTGGGACAGGGGAACCCAAATCAGCAGTGGAGCCTAATATTGCCTCCTCTGTCTGGGAGGCCCATTTCGGGACACTCTATCAAGACATTACCCTATTGTCTGATGTTGAGCCCTTTGAGGTCTCTGCTTCTTCTGAAGCGGGCCTGGAACTCACCCTTGGCAAGGTGGTGAGTGCAATGGAGAGATTGGCGATGGGGAAGGCCCCTGGTTTAGATAGACTACCTGGTGATCTCTTCAGACACCATCCTGAGATCTGGGGCCCATACCTCCTTATCCTCTTTAATGCCATCCTAGGAGGTATGGCGATCCCCTGTTCTTGGCTGGGGGCAAAGATTGTCCCTATATATAAGAAGGGCTCTCCTCTGCTCCCAGCCAACTACAGGCCGATCAGCCTTATAGATGTCCCCCAAAAGCTATTTGCTCGCCTTATTCTGAACCACCTGCTAGACTGGGTGGAGGCCAACGATATCTTGAGTCCCCTCCAGGCTGGCTTCAGGAAAAATACGTCCACCATTGATCAGATTTTCCGCCTCGTCCTGCTTTACTGGAAGACGGTAAGGATAGAGGGGGGAAGGCTGTACATGGTGTTCGTGGACCTGAGGTCAGCCTTTGACCTAGTCCCACGTAAGAAACTGTGGGAGGTCTTGAAAAAGTTAGGGGTACCCGCTCAGATACTAAACATTATAATTAGGCTCCACGACAACAACTATGCGCAGGTCAGGTGTGGGAGGGATGGTAGCCTGTCATCAAGGTTTCCTGTTCGCAGAGGGGTGAGGCAGGGTTGCGTATTGGCGCCAACCCTGTTGTGCCTCTTTATTAACAATGTTATATCCCATCTGGAAAATGTTAAGGACAATGATGCCCCACGTCTGGCAGGCAGGAGGGTGCCGGCAATTATGTTTGCCGACGACACCCTCCTGCTGTCCAAATCCCCGATGGGGATTCAGAGGATTCTGGATGGATTTGGTCTTTTCTGCAGACAACATGGTCTAGAGATCAACACAGAAAAGACTAAATTCATGATATTTAATCCACCTAAAAAAGCCAGACCTAATCCCACTTTGGGTACTGCCAGCCTTGAGCGGGTAACAACTTTTTTGTATCTGGGAGTAACGTTACAGGAAAATCTATCCTGGGACCCCCAGATAGTAAGATCACGGCTCAAGCTGTCTCAGCTGTCGGGCGCAATCTTGAAGGTGGTAAACACTTCAACCTACAAGCCTATCAGTCCGGCGCTTGAAATGTACCAAACCCAAGCCAAGGCGGCCGCAACTTATGGGAGTGAACTATGGGGGCACAAAGCAGGCAAAGACTTAGCAAGAGTGGAAAATAACTTTCTTAGACGCCTCCTGGCCCTTCCTCGAGGCACACCACTCTTGCCACTGAGATTAGACATGGGCTTCCCTTCCATTGCTGAGGAGTTAGAGTCAAAGCCGGTGAGGTTCTGGCATAGGCTCTGGTCCACCAATGAACTTGTTCATTACAGGCAGGACCTTATTCATGTCATGAACCTGAATCAACGTGATAAAATCCCCTGGCTCGCTTTTGTAAAAAAAGAACTCTACTCCATGAATTTATCCGAGCTATGGGAGGACCCCGAAGAAGGCTGTCGTAGGATTTCGCGCAAAAGTTTGGTTCAAATTTATAAAGATAATAGACTAGTACTCCTGTTGAACGCACAAAATAGCGGCACTCTTACAGACCGGTTTCTGGAATCCAAAAATTCCTATGTATTTGAAAGTTTTATGGATTTTATTTTTCCCATACTTGCGAGGAAACTATTTGTACAATGGAGGCTAGGTACTCTGCCCACTAGAACATTCACTAGCAAATGGCTAAAGGGTATTGATAAAATTTGTCCATGCTGTAACATTCACGAGGAAGATGAACTTCACATTATGTTTGTCTGCCCTGCCTATAGCAAATCTAGAAAATATTGGTTAGCGCCTCTTTGCAGAAACTTGGGGTTTAGTAATTATTTACATGCATACAAAGTAATGAAAACCAGCACTCTCGCCCATATTGTGTTTGCGGTGGCCAAATTTCTAATGGCAGTTTGGCAGATTAGGAAGAAAAAAATCCTCTAATGTGTGGACATTGTTATGACCTGTTTTTAACCTCTTTTTGCCTTGATTAGGTGGGAAATCAGCTGTAAGAACTGTATGAAATGTGTTTTTAATAAGCTAAGTTTTACTGTGTTCTGTATGTATCTTTTATGGTCTAAATGACCGAAATAAAGAATTTTTGGAATGAGTATTGAATAGTAAATACGTGAACTCACTTCTGGGCTTCTTATTAATTAATTAATATTTAAGCAGATACTTCTCTCACCTCGTTTCCCATCAGAGTTGATTAGGATTGGTTAAGGAAACAATTCTTTTTTCAAATTCTTTTTGCGAAGTGATAACACCCTATTATGTGTAGGAACTAGCATTCATTGGTATATACAAGAGCCTCAAATAGCTGATTTGGGTGGTATTTGGGTAGGAGGGTGTGAAAGGATGTGTAATCAAGCATTCTAAAATAAATGTACCTAATGATAGAAGTGGACTTGCCTATTGATATATGTTGTGTTCTGTGGTGTGAGTGGGCACTATTTAAGTACCAACTGGGAAACTTAATGGCTAGACTTTTTTTAGTAAAAGTCCTTATCTATTTTTATTATTAACTTTTTGGTTAAACATCAGGCTGGTGGCTTTGAGGTATAAGGAACTAGCTGTCACTATCAAATTTAAGTGCCTTTAAACTTATTCTTAGCAAACTGGTTTTTAAGTGGCACTTTACCTGTATGAAAATAATCACAGCTGCTTATATTAAAGCCCACTGACCTATGTTATATGATGTGGTAGAAAGAAGCAAAATACCAATCTTATGTCCAGAGGTCATTGAGGTACAGAGGCAGGGAGTTCAAGGTCTTTGTAGCTTGGTAGGAGAAGGATCTTCCTTCAGCCGTGATCTTGCGGATTCGTGGGATGGTGGTAAGGGTCAGTTGGGCGGAGCTAAGTTGTCTGGTGGGAGTGTAGAAGGAGAGGCGGTGGTTGAGGTATGCAGGTCTGTCATTGTGAAGAGCTTTTTTAGGTGTGCACGAGGAGCTTGAAGGTAATTCTTTTGTTGATAGGTACCCAGCGAAGGTCTCTCAGGTGGCCAGTGATGTGGCTGTGGCATGGGATGTGCAGAATGAGTCTGGTAGAGGCGTTCTAGACGTCTGAAGTTTCTTTTGGAGTTTCTGGCTGGTACTGGTGTAGAGTGTGTTGCCGCAGTTGAGTATGCTGCTGACAAGAGCGTGGGTGACCATTTTCCTGGACTCAGTTGGGATCCACTTGAAGATCTTTCGAAACAGGTGGAGCGTGTGGAAGTAGGAGGCCGAAATGGCATTGATTTATCGGTACATTGGAGCGAGGAGTCCAGGATGGTGCTGAGGTTTTATGAGTGGTATGTGGGCGTGGGAGGGGTTCAAAGCACTGCGGGCCACCAGTAGCCATCCCAGGCAGGCAGAGTGGGTGGATCCCAGGATGAGGACTTCGGTCTTGAGTTAAGCTTGAAGCAGCTGTCCTTCATCCAGGTGGCAACTGCTTTCATCCCAATGTGGAAGTTGCTCTTGGCAGCTGGTGGTTTGTCTGTGAGGGAGAAAATCAGCTGGGTTTTGTTGGCGTAGGACAGCGGTTCCCAAACTGTGCGCCGCAGCTCCCTGGTGCACCGTGAAAACTTGCCAGGGGCGCCACGAACAGATGAGCACACAGTTTGGGAATCAGGAATTCAACACCGCTCCGTGTGATCAGGCCTGCAGTGGTTGCCCTGAGCCATAAGAGGGCAGTGCAACCTCACTTTTGTTATGAGGTCCGATGCCTCTGGGGCAAATCCATGCTTAGGGGAGGGTTATTTAGGCACGCACTCCTCCCAGTTCACATGATATAAAATTAAAATAATAAGCTGCTACAGCATTACTGCAATGATATATATACTTCTTTAATCACTCTTAACTTAGCGAGGGTGCGACCACCTTGTGCCAACACAAAATTTGATTACTTTGCTATGACGCCACGATTAGTCTAGGCATGTCCACAAACTCGAAGAGAGAAGCTGGCCTGAAGAATATGACGCCATCCAGACTGAAGGCAGCGGTGGAGAAAGTGAGTTTACTTACTGAGAATGCCCAGGCCCTGCCTATCCATACACCCATTTAGCCCACCTCAGTATCTTTCTTTAACTGCTCCTTATGCTCCTGACCCTGGTGTTACAACTCTTACAGTACAGTAACACTAAATGTGCAGTTGGCAACACAGGATAACAAGATGGCAGTGCATTTGAAATACATGTAAATGTGCAATAATGTTAAGGCTCTAGTAGTGCTTTCGGCTGGTATAAAATCAATTCACAAATGGTATTACAAATAGCAGGGGATGCAGCTAAATATGTCATCAAAATTGTGCAGTGCCATGGTTTCAGATTTTTTTGACAGAATAAAAGGGCTTAGACTAAGTGCTATGCACACATGTATTTCTTCATCCAAATTGCAGAGAAAAAGAATTTAAAATTACACAGGAAGCAGGAAAAAAAGTGGGGGCAGCAGGTGCCTGGAAAACAAAGGGGAACATAGACATGCATGGCTGCTTAGTTTGGCAGTTAATGTGTTGTCAAGTCTCATGAATTGTGGATTACCTCATATTGCAGAGATTATTTATTTATTTATTTATTTATTTATTTTGAAAGTTTTATAGAGCGCAAACAAGATCCTGACGGATATCAGAGCGCTATACAACCATTAAAAATTACTTATGCATGAAATATAAACAACAACCACACATGTACACAGCATATTGTAAAAGTTGCATAGTAAGATGTATCATCCAAATGTCTTTTGGTTGAGTGCGCGTGTGCATCTCGTCACAGTGACCATATTCAAGTGAATTTGGCCATGAGGATGGATTTTACTTCCTTTTTAAAAGAGGTAGTGGATGGGTTAAGTCTGGTTTCTGGGGGTAAGGCATTCCATATTCTGGGCGCCATCCCAGAGAAGCATCTGTTATAAGTTTTTTTCTTGTGGAATTTTTGTGGTTTCAGTAGTAATTTTTCAGCATTTCTTGAGGATCTGGATCCACATGAAATCGTCAATTTCTGTGCCAGGTAGCTTAGTGTCTTGTGATGCATGGCTCTGTGCGTCATGCACGCAATTTTCAGTTGAATTCTAGCCTCCATGGGTAGCCAATTCAGGGATTGTAGGTCCGGGGAGATGTGGGAGCTGCGTTTAGACCCAGTTATGAGTCTTGCTGCAGCGTTGATCGATGCCCTTAGCGGTGCAGTTGATGCTTTGGGTAGGCCACAGAGAGAGACACATCCATATTCCACTCTAGGAATAACCAGAGCCTGTACTGCTTGCTTGAAGTCATTGTGTGATAGGAAGGGTTACAGTTTCCTCAGTGTGTTTATCTGGAAGTTTGCTCCCTTTGTGGCACTGCTGATATGTTTTTGCATGTTGAGGTTACTGTTTAAGGTTATTCCTAATGACTTAGCTGAGTCTACGACGGTGGGTTGAACATTGAGTGCCGTGATATGTTTGGTCCATTCTTGCATTTTGGGGATTTGGGCCGGAGGAGCTATTAGTAAGAATTCAGTCTTTAGGGCATTCAATTTGAGATGATTTTCTGCCAGCCAGATTTGGGTATTCCTAAGCACTGTATCAAGTCGTTTGATATCCTCCAGGGTGTGGATCTTGAGGTATAGTTGTGTGTCATCTGCGTACATGTGATATTGCACATTAGATGTTTGTAGCATTTCGGTGAGAGGTTCCAAGAAGTGATTAAACAATGTTGGGGATAATGCGGATCCTAGTGGGACTCCCAGAGATACTGGGACGGGCTTGGACAGGGTGTTGTTGACTTTGAATTGTTGGGTCCGATTTTGGAGAAATGAAGTGAACCAGCTTAGCACTGACCCAGATATGCCCATTCTGTGTTTCAGGAGGTCTAGCAGGTTCTCATGCTTAACCGTATCAAAGGCCGAGGAGAGGTCGAGTAGGATGAGTAAACATGATCTGTTTTGATCAAGTATTTGTAGCGCATTGTCAATAATATGTGTCATGGCTGATTCCGTACTATGGCCTGCCCGGAAACCTGATTGGTGTTTGTTGAGAAGGTTTAAGTGATCAATATGTTTAGTTAGCTGAAGATGCACACATTTTTCCAGTAGCTTGGCTAAGGTAGAGATATTAGAGATGGGGCGGTAGTTGTTTAGGTCCGTTGGGTTTGCTGTGGGTTTCTTTAGAATGGGTGAAACCTGGCCTACTTTGAGGAAATCTGGGATGCACCCCTGTTGAAGTGAGCTGTTAATGATCTTGGACCATAGTGGTAGCAACAGTGGAGTAAGATCTTTGACTGCGTTTGCCGGAAGCGGGTCAGAAAAGTGGTTAGCGGGGTTCAATGCACAGAGTATATTGCCTATGGCATCTTCAGAGTAGGAGGTAAATGATGACCAATCTGCATTATTTTTTGGGTTGGACTTTGAGGGCCTCTGGCATGACGCGGTTCGGGGCGACGGAGGAGTTTGTGCATTCATTCTTGTGTATAAGGTTAGATCCTTAAGGAGGTCGTTCCTGATGGTATCCGTCTTCATGGTGAAGAAGGTGGAGAATTCTTCACAATCTGGCTGCGTGCATTCTATACTTTGTGGACGATGAGTTGCCTCCTTGGATTGGGTTTTGATCAGTTCAAAGAGTTTTTTGGGACGATTTCTTGCCTGGTCAAGTTGTAGGCTGAAAAAGTCGGCTTTGGTGCGCTTCATCTTTCGGTAATATGCGTTTCTCTTTGTTCTGAGAATCTTGAGGTGGTTGGCGGAAGGTATCGACCTCCAGGCACGTTCTGAAGTTCTGAGTGAACGCCTGTCCTCGTTGAGAGTACCGTTGTACCAAAGTTTAAAATCTTTCGAAGAGACTATTTTTAGTTGTAGAGGTGCTACCTCGTTTATTATTGTTGTCATGGTCGAGAGGTAGTGATCGGTGAGATCCTGTACTTTGGTAGATCCTGCGGGGGCAGCAGTAAGTTGTGACATGAGGGAGACAAGGTGTTAGGGTTGAGTTTTTTCAGGTCTCTTTTCCACACCTTTGGTCTTGTGGATTGAGCTGAGATCAGTTTCACCATTTAATTAATGGAGAAGTTGATGATGTGATGGTCTGACCAGTCACAAAGTTGGATCGATTCTAGCTGAATGGAGTCTGTTTTAGAGATTATTAAGTCCAGGATCGAGCCTTTGTTGTGTGTTGGGATGTTGCAGAATTGCGTTAGGTCTAGGTCATCTAGGAAATTCTTGAGACTGTTCATCACTGTATCGTTTAGATCATCCCAATGGAGATTGAAGTCTCCGAGGAAAATTTGGGTATTTTGTCGTCCAGTGTTTGAGGATACCAAGTCCATGAGATGCTCGGTGAAGGTGGGGTTCTCGCCTGGTGGGTGATAGATGATGTGCCGAGAGAATACAGGATTGCCCTTGCTAGAAACGTCAAGGCACATGTATTCGCAAGACTGGAATGATGGGGAAATGGCTCTGTTTATTGAGATATTGTTACGATGAATGCAGGCAATGCCTCCCCCCGACTTGTCAGCTCTGTCTCGGTCTAGTCTGATGATGTTGTAACTGGGTGGTACTAAAATGTCAGTGATTGGTGTGGAGGATTCCTTCAGCCAGGTTTCAGTTAGCATTATCAGGTCTGGTTCATGTGTGAGGATGAGATCAGCTATGTCCGCTGCATGTCAAATGGCAGATCTGCAGTTTAGGAGAATACATTTGAGTTTGGGCGTGCTGATGGTTAAGGAGGGTTCCTGAGTGATAGGGATTCTTCTAAGGTTGCTGTTTGTGACCCCTCTAGAGTTAGGTTTAATGGTCCTATAGGAATTGGGGTGAATAGTGGGGATCAACGCAGATTCAGGTGTGGGTGTCTTCATGTGGGTGGGTTCATATGTGCTCAACAAGGAGAGTAATTCACTCTCTGAAAGCAGATTGGTGCTTCTAATTGGTCGGGATGAGTTATTGTAGGAGGGGACTGAGGACCAAATGGGGCACTGGAGAGTCGTATTAGTTATGGGTTGGTTCCTGGGCCAGCCAGTTTTGGTGTGTCTTATGGCTCTAGTTCCCCACGGTTGTCTTGCAAAACAATCATTGAGAGCTTGGAGTTCTTCTTTGATTTGATTCAAAGAGAGCATGATCTCATCGAGTTTAGATTTTTGTGCATGCTGGCATGTGGTATGCAGCTGTGTTATAGGTGTGGTTTTGGACGTATGCGTTGATATCTGGCCTGGTGTACGGTTGGTTGTATGTGTGAGTGTGGATGAGAGGGGTGTTGCGGGTGGGAGTGTGTGTGTTGGGTGGACTGTGGGGATGCCTACAGAAGGGAAATGGGTCTGTGTTATGGGTGAGGATGTAGGCGCTGGAAGCTGGCCTGGAATGTGGTTTGGGAACACTGTGTGGGGGGAAGGTAGGGGTGCTGCGGGTGTGAGTGTGTGTGCTAGGTGTGCTGTAGGGGAGGATGGCTGGGATGTTGTGAGTAAAGATGAGGATGACGGTGAATGAGCTGTGGGAGTGGACGGCTGGGATGTGCGTTTAGGAAATAAGCTAGGGGCCCAGGTGATGATGGAGGGCCGCGGGTTTTCTCTGTCCACTAAGTGGGGTGTCGTAATGTGGTCTAACAGCTGAAGTAAGGGTGGTGGACTAGCGTTAGGGGGGTGGTTAATATGAGTGACGGTGTTTGGCCAGGTTGCGGAAGCGTGAATGTAAGTGAGGGGCGAGATGGTGTTAACCAAAGGGGGATCTTTTGTGGTGGTTAAGGGGTGTTCGGTGGTTACTGGGGGTGCGTAGGTAGCTTCCGTTGGGTTGGATTGGAGGTTTGGTGTGATGGAATGATGTATGTTAGCGTAGGGGGATGTCCGGGGAGTGTCAAATAGGTCACATGCAGGTGAAGGACGATCTGGCACGTCGTTGTTGCCGGTAAGGAGAGGACGTGGGAAATTTTGAGTAATGTTGGAGGGGGTGGCCTGAGTGGTCATTTGGGGTTTAGACACTTGCTCTTTGATAATTGGGAAGATGTTGTCTAAGAGGCTTAGGTTACGATCTGTAGATTGCATAAGGATGGTTCCATTGTTGTAGATGGTGATGGTTGCAGTCGCTTGGAAAAGTTGGGAGGGGGCGATATAGATCACTAGGCCATGGGGGGTTTTCCTGGTGGCTGAGAGTGTAAATAGGGTTAGAAAGGCTTTTCTCCATTGTGCTCTCTGTTTCGTATGGAAGATGATGTCATTGGTTGTGTGTCCGTTATGTATTGAGAAATAGGGATCAGCTATGGGTGTTTCATGGTGAAGTTTTATGAGATTGTGCTTGAAGCGTTTGGCTGCGTTTTTAGAGAGTTTGGGGGGGTAAGTGATGTGTTAGGTGTGCGTGCCTGTGAGCTCCATAATAGGCCCCGGGTAGTTGGTGAGGCGCTGTAAGTGAGTTTCTGTCCGTGTTAACCTGTGTGGGGTCGGGCTTGGGGAGGTGAGGGCATGTATAAGGAGGTGGTGAGTGGGTATGAGGGAGGGAGTCAGCTGTGGTAGTGGTTAGAGCCTTAACGAATAATGGGATATAGGGTGTGCTGGTGACTTGTTTTCGTGTTGATTACAGGTGTTAGAAGTTGGCAGGCTCTGTGGCCTAGTTAGAAAACTAAATTTGACATTTATGGCCCTGGGTTCTGTAAAGATGATTCACTTGCATTTACTTGAACCATTTACCCCACCACGGCTAATTGACAACCTCATTCTTTAAATTACCAGCTGGTGACTCACCCAGTCCGTCTCTGGCTGGTTCCCAATTGGGTGGTGGGAGGTGTCCATTTCAGGCTGCACTTTGACGAGTATAGACCACGGATAAAGGAGTGTGAGTCCTGACTGCTCTCTCTCTAACTGTGCATGAAACGAAAAGGTTTCACCGCAGACCGCTATTGTGAAAGCCGGCAACATCGCCAGGTCACCCCGACAAAGGCAGAAGCAAATGCTGCTGTCTACTCTGTTAGAAGACGCATCAACAGACCCGCAGACCCAAAGGCGTGTGTCTGCCTAAAAGTGTAACAAGCTCATAAAAAATATTTTAAGCAGTATTTCAGTCACAGGCTGGGCAGGGCAGAAAAAGTAGCATCCTGGGACAAAAGTGCAGAGCAAAGTTTTTCAGAAACTCCGGTGAAGTTGTATCTCTTTTTATAATTTAGTAATTGTGAGTATTATGTGTTGTGACACACCTTTGTGGTAGTCCCAGAATCGTGCACTACAGTCATTAATAGGTAGCAGGAAGGCTCAGGGGCACATCAGGTTGTACAAAGGACAAGATAATTACATGTAATTTCGAGGAAGGATGAAGGTATCAACAATAGTACAGTATAGATATGTGAGTAAACTCAGCATCTGTTTTCTTTTAGCTCACCATACTTCACATTGTGCCTATAATGTAAGTACCTTTGGGAATATAAGTGTTATAAGTGTCCCTATAAGCCTCATACACCACACACCAGAGCTCACAATCAACACGCTTCTTTTTAGATTAATTGTAAAGCACACAATTGCCAGCACATCCATTCACTAGTACTAAACACATAGGTAAAAAATAGTTAAATTTACAACGCCAATAGCTCTAACTCTAAAAATGCAAGACCTATTGCATTGCAAATGCTTGTATGAACAACCACTGGATGTCTGGTAAGCAAGTGACCAACCACTGGACAAAAGAGGATAAAAATGGAAGTACTCCAGAGGCCGGGCTTACATCCCGCCACCCGTAAAATAAAATGACATAATGGGGAGCCGTGGACAACTGCCAATAGATAAAGGGAGCCACGGGTCGAAAAAGTTTGGGAACCACTGGCGTAGGAGATGATGTTGAGTCAGTGACTTCTGACAATGGCTGCAAGCAGGGCCAGGTAGATGTTAAAGAGGGTGGGCCTCAGGGAGGATCCCTGAGGCACTCCACAGCTGATCTCTGTGGGTTCTGAGTTAAAAGGTGGAAGGCTGACTCTCTATGTTCAGCTGGTGAGGAAAGAGAGGATCCATTCTAGGGCTTTGTCGTGGATGTCAGCGCTGTGGAGTCCTGCGCAGAGGGTGGGGTGAGACACTGTGTTGAAGGCAGCTGAGAGGTCCAGGAGGATGAGGGCAGCAGTTTTGCCTTGGTCATGGAGGGTGTAGATGTCGTATGTAGCAGTGAGGATAGTGGTCTCTGTGCTATGGTTGCTTCTGCAGCCCAATTGGGAGAGGTCCAGGATGTGATTCATTTTGATCTACTCAGAGAGTTGGGCGCTGATAGCTTTCTTGATAAATTTGGCTGAGAAGGGGAGCAGAGAGATGGGTCTTTAGTTCTTGATGTATGTTTGTTCAGCACAGGGTTTCTTCAGCAGGGGCTTGATCTCGACATGCTTCTAGTCTTCCGGGTAGGTGACAGACTCGGTGGAGCAGTTGATGGTGCAGCAGTGATTGGGTGCGATGGAGGTGCTGTGTCTGTTGAAGATGTGCTGAGGGCCAGAATCCAAGGGGGCTTTGGAGTGGATGCTCTTCACGATCCTGAGGGTGTTTTCAGAGATGAGGGTGGTCCAGTTGGGCAAGGTCTGCTGGGGTCTGGAGCCATTGGGTGCGGTGATTGCAGGTGGGTCGATCTTGGGTTGCAAAGCTGGCCTAGATCCCCTTGATCCTTTGTTAAGTTATGTTAAAATTATTTGTAGAGCGCACATACACCGGTTCGTTTCTTGGCGCTTGCAGTGGAAGAAAATGGCAAAATTGTCGCAGAGTTCTTGAGGGGGGCAGAATGTCTGCTGTCCATGTGCTGGATTTGGCAAATTCTTTGACCACGGCAAAGAGTTCTTTGCTGTTGTGTTCATTGGCATTGATGTGTTCCTAGATGGTTGCTTTCTTTGTTGTTTCTGATGAGGTGGTGGTGTGTGATGACGGCGGTTTTGAAGGCTGCTTGGTCTGTCTGTTATCTTCTTGTTTTACTTTTTAAAGAACCATATGAGATGTTCTTAGTGAATTCTCTTTCTTGTTTGCACTATGAACTATGAGGTCTTTTTATGCGTTGATTTCTGGTAATGCCCTTTAAAACTGATGTCACAATAGTGCAGTGACATGATGTTAAGTAGCATGAATCATTTTAGTACCACATGCCTGAAAACTACAGATCGTTTATGATACATGTCTACAAGAAGGTTTATTGTCCAGTGGCAACCTTATTTCACACTAGTGTGATTAAATATAAGTTGTTAATGCTATGTTTATGTAAGCTCTATTCAGGTGGAACTGACACTGCCCAGCCCTGCTGATCTTTGCAAGGCACCAGCCTTATGTGACTGACACTACCCCAGTCCAGCTGGTTAATAAGGCACGTGTAGGACACGTGACTGACAGTTTCGCGCTCTGCTAACCTTTCAGATGATTAACCTGACAAAAGGACACTGACCCAGCCCTGCTGACCTTTCAAAGACACCCGCCTGACAAGTGACTTAGTGACTGACCCCACCCCAGTCCAGCTGGTCTGTTGGAGGCACCAGTCAGACACAAGACTGACACACACTGTCACCCCCTCCCGGCCTTTTAGTCAATCAACTTGACAAGAGCCCCAGCCATGGTGGCCTTTCTGACCTTGTGCCCAAAATTTCTTTTTTTAAAAACATCTTACCATAGTCCTTTAAGTCCGTATTTATTGAGGAGCCGATCTGGCTTTTTTCAGTGACTTCCTACTGGCTAGGTCGCACCACAGCTGGTTGAAGCTCCGATGAGTGGAGAAGAGCATTCTATTACAGTGGCGGTCACTAGCTGGGGAAATCGGTGAGGTGGGGGGAACAAAAAAAAACTTGCCTGAAAGTACGACGTCCTCCGCCTGGCCCCCTCTTCAGCTCTGATGCGAAGATTCTCACAAAGGTTCCCAGAGTACCCTACGCAAATTCAGACACTAATCTGAAAGGGGCATAGAGATTGGGGGAGCAGGCTGGTTCCATGATTCAGAATGGTCCCACTCTTCTCCCACTGCTCCGTGTGGCACAAGTTAAGCTAGAGTCATCTATTACATACGGCAGTGAGGCTCTAAAAGGCATAGACGCGAAACTGCTGGACACAATCATTGAAAAGGCCTACCGACTTCTCTTTAACCTGCCAACCTACACCTCACAAGCACAGATCCGGCTAGAGTTTGGACTGACCTCCCAAAAGCTTGCAAGAAGAGGCTCATACATAAAGTGCTGGCAGAAAATAAAGAACTCACCAGAAAATTCACTTAACCATCTGCAATGGCTAGACCTAAGCAGCTCTCTTCAACTGCCGGCGAAAACTTTCCTAGAGGAGTCCCTGACTGTCACAGGTCTTAAAGAACTATGGGAAACTCCTTTACCGCATGTGCAATTCAAGCGTGTTGTAAACAAGAGCATAAAAAGTCAATCGCACTTGGAAGATAAAGCGACCTTTTCACAAAGGCGACACGCATGGATGACTTTGTCCACATACAAATCGCCTGGGTTACAGGCATACTTTGGTCTGGGGTACGGCAGGAAATCAAAAGAAGCCTACTTAAAACATAGGCTAGGAATTCTACCCTCTATTCCGCATCTGTAACCATGGCTGAGAAGGGACTGGGGGACAAAATGCAGGCTGTGCGGGGCAGAACATGAAGACCTTGAACACCTACTATGCATCTGCCCAAGGCTGAAAGAGGAAAGAGTAGCCCTGTTAAAAACTGCCTTCAATGAACAAAAAATCCGCACACGTAGACAAGCGGTTCTTGCTTGTTTCGACCCAGGCCTTCCCCCATTAAACGGGAAGTTGGTCAAATTCCTGAAATGTCTGGAACTGAAACTAAAAAATCTGGAAGACGGCACCAGACCGGACTAGTTGAAAATTGGCCAAGACATCACACTACGACCACACACCCGCACCAAATTGTTTTTATCAAGTTATCCTGTTTTAAAAAATAACATATTTTTCTTACAATCTTTTATCTGAAGGTATGAGCTATCAATGTACTTTTGTAATGGTTTTAATTAACCTAAAACAATAAAAATACTACTACCATGATTCAGCAGGGACTTGGAGCCTGTGCTCCTGAGCCATGCATATATCTCCAACAAACAGCTTGGATTTATCCAGGTGCACATGTCAGTTTGGCTGGTGATGGACTGCTGGCCAAACATACCTGCACACTGGCAGTGCCTCCTCCCGCTGCCGGAAACCCCACCCTCATAGCTCGTCAGCGGCTTGGGAGTGATAAACAAGAAAAACTAGCTACTACGACAATGTATGTGTAGTGTCTGCAAAGAAAAAAACATTTGGGGCCAGATGTAGGTCGCCAAATACCGGTCTGTAACGGCCGATTTCTGCCGTTACCGACCGGCATTTGGCTTTTGAGATGTAGGTGGGTCTGAATTCACAGATTCGGTATATTTAACGATTCGGTAAATTTACCACTTCGGTATTTTACCGAATCGGTAAATATACCGATTCTGTAAATCCATATGTAGGTGACACTCCTAAAAGTTTCCACAGGCCCTTAAGAGTTGGTATTTTACCACCCAATCCTTTGGGTGGTAAAATACCGAATTCAGGTGTGCATGCACGTCTGTGCACGCACACCTGTGCCATGTGACACACAGACATGCCCTTAGAGCATGTATGTGTGCCACATGGCACACATGCCTGTACTTGGGGTGCTAGAGGGTGTCAAAGTGACACCCCCTGCACCCTTGCAGGATTCGGTATTTACCGATTCTGTAAATACCGAATCGGTATTTCACATTGATTCCTATGGGCTTTGAAGCCCATAGGAATCAATGTGAAATACCGAATCGGTATTTACGGATTCGGTAAATACCGACTCTTACAAAATCGGTAATTTTTTACCTACATCTGCCTCCTATTTACCAACTCTTAAATACCGATTCAGTATGAGTCGGTATTTAAGAGTCGGTAAATAGGAATTACCTACATCTGGCCCTTGGTTTTTTATGAAGGCCCTCACCCACCAATCTAGTTAGTGGCATGCTTCATCATCGGGCCCCACCCGAGGTACCGAGTGTACCTCAGGTGTGCTACGGAGCCTGAATACAGCGGAGCGGGTTTTGTTACGTGAGTGTGGGTGCTGGTGCATTGAGTGAGGTTTTTAAAATTCTTTCCAAGGGGTCCCAAACATATACTTTATTGGTGGGCCCCTGGCAGGGTTAAAAACAAAGGCTTTACGACATGTAGGGATAGACTTATGGTCTCCCACGTGCAGTGTGGTCTACTAGTTTCAGCCAGGCCTTTTTTCTAAACTGGCTTTCTTCAGGAACTTTTTATGTGTGGGGGTAGTAAATGTACTGTCAGTACCCTGTATGTGTAGCACACGCTAAGGTGCTGTAATTGTGAGAGGTGATTCCTCTCCGTTTGTACTCCTAACTACGGGGGACAAAGTTCCAGGCGTCTCGCCGGTGGGTCCGAGACCTGTGCGCATTGGCAATGTCTTCGGTACCGCTTCGGTACCGCCGGTACCGCTGCAAACCTATGGTCCGGTCAGGAGCTCCTGACCGGACCATAGGTTTGCAGGGGTACCGAAGACATTGCCAATGCGCACAGGTCTCGAACCCACAAACATAACCGGTATATGATCATGCATGTTATTTTGACAATGAAATATTTTGAACTTTTGCAACAACATGTATTTATCATTTGATTTTATTATGAATGAGCTACAACGAATATACTCAGAGTATTGCTCAGTCTGTTGTCCACCTCTATTGTGAGGGAGGAGTGCATGCTCTAGTTTGCAATATAAATTCACTTGATGGGTCGGGGTATGTCATGTGATCAAGACAGGGGCTACCCTGTCGAAACGCGTCATGTCTGCTTTGGTGGAATAAAAGCACTGAATATTGCATTTTCTGTGTGGAGGTCTCCAGGAGGGGGGCCGCACGGCCCCCCTTCTCCCAATCCTGGAGAATTCCATGGCCCTGGGGACCACCACCCCCCAGGGTCGGCTTCTGCAGTGTCCCAGGGTGCCCACTCCGGGACACTGCTGTTTTCAATGAAGCAAATCAGGATTGCTTTTCCACAAGGGGAGCTGCATGTCAGCAGCTCCCCTTGTGGACAAAGCAATGCCAGCTCCCGCAGGAGGCAGGGAGCCGGCAGGGTCAGTGGGGGCATTGGGGCACCCCCCACGGTCACCAACAGAAAGGGCCAGCCCTGGGGGATGGTGTCCATGGGGCCAGAAGTGGCCTGGGAGAGAGCCCACGTAGCCCCCTCTGAATAAAATAAAAAATATTGTTATAAAAAGAGGCACAGCCCCGGGGGATGGGGTCCCCGGGGCTAATAGATGCCTCAGGAGGGGGTTCACACAGCCCCCCTCCTTAAGAAATATACATTTATTTTTTTAAAACCTTTATTGCACCTTACAGTTTCACACAGCTTTTTGGCCTACAACCCAGGGGCCGGCCGCACTCTTATCTTGACATTTGTATACCAATAGGATATCATCTCTTATTGCTTCCATGAACTGGGTTTGGTAACTTCGCAATACAGTAAAGGTACGTAGTTGACAATAGCTTGCTGATTTATGAAGGTTTGAGTTTCTATTTTTTAGCATTAACCAACGCAAAACACAAAGAAAAAACAAAAAACCCGCATTGCAGTCCTTGATAGTTAGGTAGTTGCGCACTAGCTGTGCCTTTGAGCGTTCCCCAGTTATATACCTGCATTTACCCCCTCAGGTCCGGCCACAGTCGCAAGTTCTGTGAACGGGTGTGTTCGCGTGTGTGTGGTTCTTTTGGGGCCTCGCCCTACTGGTCCCTCAATTCCTTACTGCCCAAGTCCTCAGTTCACCCCCGTGTCCCGCTGCCCCCCCCTCTCTGTTCCCACCTTCAGCTTCCGTTAGTCGTCCTCCTCCTCCTCATCTGATGTTATTGGGTCTTCCTCCGATAAGGGTTCACAGATCTCCCCCCTGTACACATTCCATGGGGTCCAAATCCTATTCCACTTCCCCGGACAGGCCCTGAGGAGGTACACCGTCCTTTCTGTTATCATCACCCTATCCATGTTCATACACCATTGTGATTTCGTTGGCACCTCCACCGCTCCCCACCTCTGCGCTATATCCCTTTTAGCAATGATCATCCCTAATTTAGCCCACTGCTGGCCATGCCTGGACAAATCGTTGGGTACCCAGACATTCAGTAAGCACTTTCGTGGCTCGGGGATCAGGGACGCTCCCACGGTCTGTGACATAGTACGCATTATTTGCCTCCAGTATTCCTGAATGCGCGTGCACTCCCATATCATGTGAATGTACCCTCTTCTCCACAACCACGAAGACAGTAGGGGTGTTGTGCTCGGTGTATGATATGCAACGTCGATCTCGTATATTATACCCTATGCAAATTTTTAAGCTGTACGAGCCTTAATTTAGAAGAGATGCCAACTTCTTTTGGCGACGCCAGTGCTTCATTCCACTCATGTTCATCCATAACGTCTATGTCTCCCTCCCATTTATCTTTCAGTTTAGTCACGGGGTCTGGCAAGTTGTTAAGTAACTTGCGGTATATGAGTGACGTTGCTCGCTCAATCATGTAGTCTGTAAGGTGGCGATCTTCAAGCGGGGAGGCCTCTGGTACTTCCATTCCAGGGGGGGTGGCAGCAAGCAATGCGTGACGAATTTGGACATATCGGAACATCTCCCGTGTCCCCAATTCGTATTGCTCCCTCAGGCGATCAAATGGAACCACCGCCCCTTTTTCCCATAAGTCTCCCACCGTAGTTATCCCTATACTGTCCCAGTGAGAGAAGCCCTTGCTCCGCCGTAGGTTTCCCAGGGCCCGAGAGTCCCACAGTGAGGTGAGCTTGGTTAACCTTCCTTTCCAACCTAGCGCCGCCAGCGCTACATGCCAGAGCACTGCGGTAAGTCTTGTGGGTCCCATCAGGTTTCGCACCATTCGCTGGTCATAGAGCGGGGCCAGTAGACTATTTGTTCCGAGCTGCGCCCTGTCTGACTGGAATGCCGGGTCATCTTGTGGAGCATGGATCCATTGGTTTATGGGTTTCAAATGCGCTGCCCAGTCATACAGTTTTAAGTTCGGCAGTGCGATCCCCCCGTCAAACCATCCCCTGTGCATTTTAGCCTGTGCAATGCGTGCCGGGCGATTACTCCATAGAAGACCTGTCACCAATGCTGATACTTTCCTGAAGTATCCTGGTGCCACCGGGTACGGCGTATTTTCCAGAACGTATAAAAAACGGGGCAGCGACATCATTTTATAAAGGGCTGCTTTTCCTAGCATCGTTAGGGGCAGCCCCACCCAAAGTTTAACGTCTTGCTTAAGCCTTTCCATGGGTGGCGCCAAATTTTTCTTCATAAATTCCACTGGGTCCGTTGTAACATGGATGCCCAAATACTTAAAGGAGGAGCCAGCTGCCCTTAAGGGGCAGTCTGCGCTCAGCGCCAGGACTGGACCCTTCAAAACGTACAACTCAGACTTAGTCCAGTTCAGCGTGTATCCTGAGACTTTACCATGTTTGTCACATAGTGTCAGGAGCGCTGGAACCCCCGTTCTGGGTCTGTTAAGTACACCAGCATGTCGTCCGCATACAGTGAGAGGCGGTCTTCCCTTCCCCCTTCCCAGGGTATCCCTTTCAGTAGTGGTGTCGACCGTATCAAGTTTGCCAAGGGTTCCAAGGCGACTGTGAAGAGCAGTGGCGACAAGGGGCATCCTTGACGGGTGCCTCTTCCCAGGGGGAACGTTCCAGAGATATGGCCATTTGCCACCACCTGCGCTACCGGTTTACTGTATAGTAGTCTGACCCATGCTATGAACTTTGATCCAAAACCCAGATGTGTTAGGACCTCGAACAGGTAATTCCATTCCACTAGATCGAAGGCCATCTTTGCATCGAGTGCCAGTATTACCGCTGGTTCGGGGATCGACCCTGCCCGTGCCAACACCCCGTGTACCCGGCGTAAATTCAGTGCCGTATTTCTGTGTGGCATAAACCCGGACTGGTCGGGATGTATGAGGTCAGGTAAATGTGCCATCAATCGGGTAGCTAGGACTTTATCCAAGATTTTGACTTCTGCGCTGAGCAGGGATATGGGGCGGTATGAGGTGCAGTCCTCTGGCGGTTTCCCAGGTTTGGGGATTGCTACTATGGTTGCTACTCTTTGATCCAGTGGAAGTTCTCCAAGCTGTCTATATACATAGCTAGAAGGTGTTTACTCAGCCTCTCTGACGTGGCCTGGTACCACTCTATTGGGATGCCATTTGGTCCAAGTGCCTTACCGGGCTTTATTGCACGAATAGCCAGTTGTATCTCTTCTGTGGTAATGTCAGCTTCCAACTCTGTTGACGCCTCTGGCTGCAGTGTTGGCGTCTGGATAGGTTCTAAAGCCGCCCTGGCCATTTCAGCTGATACTTCCCTTTCTGGAGTGTAGACCCCCTCAAAGTGAACCGCAAGTGCTTCCACTATCTGTTCAGGGCTTGTGTGAACCACCCCTGGCTGTCCTTCATTTGTTGGATTCTTCTGAAGCCCCCCCCCCCTCCTATCCAGCCAGGCCAACATCTTTCCCGCCTTGTCCCCTATGTCATAAATCCTGTTCTGTGTGTCAGTTATTTGCCCTCTCACTTGATGTTTCAAATGTTCTGTGTACATTTGTTGTTGGAGGTGAAGTGTATGGGACGTGTCAGGTGTGGGGTGTGTCTCGTGTGTTACCGTTGCTTCTCGCAGCGCCAATTCCAGGCTATCCAGCTCAGCTGCTTTTTCCCTTCTGTAGCCTGTGATCGAATTTATGGCCAGACCCCTTAATACCGCCTTATAAGCCTCCCATAGAATCGCTGAGGATTGTACCGATGTCGCATTCTCCGTAAAGTATTGTGTTGTAGCTGTTTTGAGTGCCTTCCTGACCTTGGGGACCTTAAGGTATGCAGCTTGTATGGGATAGATTCTTTTACGAGACTTCTCTTGGGTGGAGACTGTCAAGGTGATCGGAGAATGATCCGATATACCTCTAGGGTGGATATCTATAGTGTCTTCGTGTTGTATGCCATCTCCCAGCGCTAGGAAGTAGTCGATTCTCGATAAGCTTTTGTGGACAGTGGAGTGGAAGGTGTATTGCCTCTCTTGAGGGTGTGCATGTCGCCAAATATCGACTAGACCCATAGCCGTCAGGAATCTTTGGAAGCGGGATGGACCCCCCGTCTGGGCCATCGCCGGGAATCAGTCGATCAGTGTGTCTATTGTGGCATTGAAATCACCCCCAAGTATAACATCTCCCTCCGGAAGGGTAAGGAGAAATTCACCCAATGCAGGAAGCATCACCGAGTGAAGTGCCGGGGGGACGTATACCGATACCACGTTGATGAGTCGCCCCTCCCATCGTCAAAATATACATATTTAAATAAATAAATATATTGCCATGCCCCGTGGGATGGGGTCCCCTTCCCATTTTTTTTTAAATAGGGGTCAGGCCCTGGGGGATGGGGTCCCAAGGGCCCCACAAAAGGGAAAAGAAGGGTGCACACAGGACCCCTTCTGAAAAACCGAAAAAGACAGTATTGTGCCGGAGGCCCCTCCCCTCCATGTAGCACTCTGCAAACGCACTCTCTGGCGCGTTGTAAGGTGGGCCTCAGAACACGTCTCTGCAATGAAGCTCTGTGGCGCTTACGAGAGATACCTGGTGGGCTAGTTGGCCCCCAGGGACCCAAAGGATTTAAGGTGACTTAATCCCCCAACTTATAATGTGCCAGGGGCGCATTTGCACAGTGGTGCAGGGAGAGGGCGGGCCTGATATTACAAGTGGGCAAACACACCCCCTGGCGTGTTGTAAAGTGGGGGATTAAGTCCCCTCGAATCCAGAGGGTCCCTGGCCCCGCTTGAGGAATCTCCACAAAACTTTCCCAAAAAGTGCTACTTTGTGACAAGTTTGTGCCTGGTGAAAGTTTCAGCATGATCCATCAAGTGGGGATTGAGAAAAAGGGGAGGGTCCCAATATGTTTTTTCCTCATTCATTTTATTATAGGAAGTTTAGACACCGCTACAGCCGAAACTGATTAACTGATTAGCACCAAATTTGGCATAAAGCAAGATCTTGCTCCAGAAAGAATGCCTGTTGTATTTTGGTGTAAATCCATTCAGTAGTTTTGGGAAAATTAACGTTATAAACTTTGTATACATCATGATGCAGAGGATCCACTGAGATCTGATTGGCTGCAACCACATCAATCAGGAAGTGGTGACAGCCATCTTAGGACTCGGGTTGCAGTACTGAGTCCTAAGAAAAAATCAAAAGGAAGACATATGGGGCAGGTACAGATACCCTGACCTGATAGAGCTGCTCCTGGGGTCCTAGAGGGACCCCACCTGGGGCCAAAACCTTTGAGTTTGTTTCTTTTAAAACCCCCGGGGTGGGTCTGGGCCCGGGTGGGCAACACATTAATTATTTTGGGGAGGGGTGCTTTCCTCCCTTAAGAGCTTCTGAGAGGCCCCACGGGCCAGAGGAGTGAGGTAAAAAACAAGAGGGGGGTGTGAGACTCACTTCTCAGAGCCTAAACAGGCCCTGGGGACTGCACCCTCCGGGCCAAAATGCATTAAAAGGGGAGGGGGTACTCTGCCCCTATACTTGAGCCTAAAGAGACTCCGGCGACTCCATCACCCATGGCTGAGTAATTAATGAAGGGAGGCAGAGCGCTTTCTCCTCCCTGAGTCTAATTAGGCCTTGGAGCTGAAATGTAAATAAAAGGCGATGGTGGCCATGCAGCCCCCCTCCCTGAGCCTTTAAATGCCCCGGGCATACCATCCCCGAGGCTGGCTTAGTGACTGTGTCCCGCGAAGCCCATGCCCTAGACACATTCATTTCCCTGCCTGCTATACCACAGGCAGGGAAACATGTTTGCTGTCTTCTGGGGGAGCATTTTTAAATATTCCTCCAAACAGGAGCAAACATGGCAGTCTGCTCCCAGGCAGTGGGAGATTTAAAAAAGCTCCTGACAGCTGGGTGCAGACTTGTATTCTGTTTCCATGCCTGCACTCCTGCGGACAGAGGAAAAAAACATGTACTGCTCCCGCTCATTGGATGCAAGCATAAATAGCTGCTCCCGCCGTGCGGCAGCATTGCTGGCTCCTACACCATGCTGGAAGCTGGTTGAAGCCACAGGGCTCCCCCATGGCACCCAACACATCTACAGGCCCTGGGCATCCACATACTATAAAGTGAGTCCCCGGAGGATAGGGTCCTCAGGGCCAATGCAGGCTCGGGAGGAAGAGCTGTGCTGCATCGCCATACACTGCTATTTAGTCCACATATTATGTTTCTCAACATCTCCTTTGGCATCATTGATAATTTCACTGCAACATTTGCGATGAAATTATCGATGAGAAAACTGTGCATGGCAGCGTCGCTACTTACACTTATCTTAGGGCATGACAAAAGATAGCTATAACTGGTGAATTTTTGTGGTTTTCAGTTACAAACAATAAGCTGTTACTGAACATTTCACCTAACCATTACATTACTTTCAACTTTGTTTAGTGTGTGTGTGTGGGTGTGCGTGTGTGTGTGTGTGTGTGTGTGTGTACACATACGTACCCATGTGTGTTTGCATGTGTCTGTAGGAGGTACATGGTTGTTGTTAGACCTGGCACCATTGACACCATTTTTTCTGTTGCCTCATGTATTTTTGCTGGTGTTAGATGCTTTCGGCACTGTGCCACTGCTATCCAGTGCCACAGTGCAAGTGCTCCCTATGGTAAATTGATGTATGGATTAGTGATTCCATGTTTGGCTATTTTGGTTTACTTGTCAGACCCTAGTCTAGTGCACTGAGTGTGCCAGGGCGTGTAATCCGACTGCTGCGGGTGGGCCTGCAGCACTGGTTGTGTCACCCACAGAAGCAGCATTGTAAAATGTGTCTAAGGTCTGCCATTGCAGAGCCTGCGTGCAGTCTGATACTGTCATGCTGACTGGGCAAGTGCACCCACTTGCCAGTCCCTAACCCTTCCCTTTTCTTCATATCAGTCACCCCTATGGTAGGCCCAAGGGCAGGGTGCATTGTAAGTATAAGGTAGGACAAGCCCTGATGTGTGTGGCATGTTCTAATAGTGAATTACAGCCATTTCCCGTTTTTCACTACTGCAAGGCTACCTGTTCTCCATAGGCCAGAATGGGCTGTTAGAATTGTTACATTTTATAATCCTAACAGGCTCAGAGAACATGGTATAAATTCGAGTTTAGTATGCCTGAACTCAGAGTAATAAAATACATCTTTTACTAAAGTCTATTTTAATATTCTGTGTTTGCAAATACCACTTTTAGAAAGTAGGTATTTGCTTGTCTAACCATTCAAACCTGCCTCTGCTAGGATGCGTATTCCTATGTCTGGTTTCATGAAGTTTCTTATATCAAGTAGGGGGAGAAGGAAAAGTCTGTGACCCTTTCAATTTCCTTATAGTCAGTACCAAAAAATCAATGGTGGGGAGAAAGGATCACTAGTCCTGAGTAACCAGGATTTTGTATTCTAATTGTTTCCTTTTACGATAAAAATACCCTCATTCACGTACCAAGGCTCGATTGGCGGTGTATCTTGATTCTCCGCCTTTGTTTTAGCAATGCGACAGCATCATCATTGGGTTTAGTTGTATTCTTCCTCCACCCGGAGGTAACCACTGGTCAGTGCACTAGTGATTAGAGAAAAAAGAAGAAGTGGGGTGTTCTATAAAACGGCTTGTATGACCAGTAGGAGCACATTTTGTTTAATACGAGAGCAAAACCCTGGTTAAAGGAATTGGCGTGCGTAGGAAGCTCTATTAGGGGGCTTCCGCACTAACTATTGTCCATAAAAAGGTCGACATGTTTCAGCCATTAAATGCCCTTAAGGGGTCAAGTTGGCTTTCTTCAGGACCTAATAACTATAGTGAGTAAATTAGAAAAAGCAACAAAAAAACCTTGTGCTGTAGGATGAATCTTGGGAAATTTTCCCAATTTCAAAACGCCTTTAAAGTACTGATAAAAATGGAAAAAATAGGGGGGAGGGGGGAGACAATACAAACATGTAGATAGCGTCATTGCGCGATATCATGGATGCTGTAGTACTATGACAAGCAGAAGAAATTAAGTAACTATAAATGGCAATTCTTTGTCACAAAGGCAAAATTATCTCATTTCCCCGAGGCAAACATTCTCTCATTGTTCCTAAACATCATGCCGAGGTTCTGTGCTCCTCTAGTGTGTAGATGTTTAGGTGACTGGTTAATAGCTAGTTCAAGTTTGGGCTGCGTGGCCTCTTATTTACGTGTGATGTTTAATGTGATTGCATCTGTGGGGTATCATGTAGAAGTCCTTATCGGGAGAACTAATTACGGCATGATGTTGTGCTGGTTCATAATTGTTAAATAGGTATTAATCCTCTTTAGATCTTGTTTAAAAACACCCAATTTGAGACTCCCCAATGTTAGAAATTGGCGATGGTCATTGCTAAAAAATGTTAAGGAATTATCCCGGCATTAAATTAACAAATCGGCGGCATAGCGTATTAGGCTTCAAATGCATTGTGCATGAGGCACGTATAGAAACTGTGTGTGTGTCCTCGGAGTAGGACCCGGTTAATTTTAAAGAGTAAAATGGCAAATTATGCACCAACAGTTGTCTAAGCATATCATTGTTTCACCGACATTGTAAACTGCATGCCCCCTCAAAGCTACTTGGATACCGAGTAGGGATTCCCAAGTTATTCCCCACCTTTGTTGGTATTGCGCGTACCTTTCGATGTTTGTTTTGACACCTCTTTGGGCGTGCTGAGGGCGTTTTCCCTGCTGAGAAAATGACATTTGCACATAAAGTATTATATTTTTGTTTGCCAGATACGTTACGGTTTTGTCGTGGAGGTTCGGGCGATGCTTGTTCTACCTCATGTGCAGGTCAGACACGACTTGTGCTGCCTCTGCTTCTCAGAGCCCGGAAGCAGAGGCGGTGTAGGTTACTCCTTCATATAGGTGGATACAGGTGTGATAGAAGAAAGACTAAATGTGCAAAATTACACTATTTATATTTCCGTGACCATGTGCTTGTTGGTAAAATTACTGTAGGTGGGAATATTAAAATAAAATAAAATTAAGCTTTTATATTATGGTCTACAGTGAGTGGTGAATATTGCTAAATGTGGACTTCATTTCTATCATTATTAGTTGGGGTGTCACCAACCAGGGGCTTGACAGCTGGAGACTTGGTTTGGAAGGGGTGGTTCTTAGAGTTGAATGTCAGTGTGCATTATACCATGTTTTGATCATACCTCGCAGTTGATTTACAAAACGCGACATTTACGTGGTTGGCATATGCCCCTGTGTTAGTGTGCATAACTTAGAAAGGGTGATTCTTAGAGGTAAATGTCAGTGTGCATTGTACATGTTTTGGTCAGTGTACCTCACAGTAGATTTACAAGACGCAACGTTTACGTAGTTAGCATTAGCACCAGTGGCAGTGTGCATGTCTTGGGGTTGTAGTCACATACTAGAGAGGAGTTTGAGCACATTTGCTCCTAGCGTGGCGGGGCTCTATGTCAGTGACTTTGAGGAAACCTACATACAGAATGCCACCAATCCATATCTACACAGAATCCTCTTTTGGAAACGCTACATAGACGGCATAATCATCATGTGGGAAGGCAATAGAGAAAACCTGTCAGAATTCAATCAATGGCTTAACACAAAAGATGATTGGCTTAAGTTCACCTATACAGCTGACAACAAAAGCATTGACTTTTTGGATCTAACTATCTACGTGCAAAATGGCGTTCTACATACAAGAACCTTTTTTAAACCTACAGCTAAAAACAGCTTGCTTTCTTACAAAAGCTTCCACCCACGCCCCCTGAGGGAGGATCTGCCCTACAGTCAATTTTTGCATCTTAGACGCAACTGCAGTAGCATACGAGATTATAAGAGCCAAGCGGAAGATCTTTGCATAAAATTGAGGGTAAGAGAATACCCAGAGAGGGTAATCAATAAATGCAAAAAGAGAGCTAGAAACCAACCGAGAGAATGCCTCCTTGAAACCCGTGCAAAAACAACAGACAATGATGTATTAACCTGTGTAACCACCTACAATGCAGCATCAAACAAAATCAAAAAAATTGTCAACAAGAACTGGAGAATAATCAATTCAGGCACCATTTGCTGGCCAAAACTAAGATTTGTGAATAGGAGAACCCGCAATTTAAAAGACATACTGGTACATACCAGACCAGCCCCAATCAGGAGAAGAGAACCCACTCCCCAACTGTGGAACAACACCCCTGTCATGGGGCATTACCCGTGCGGCTCCTGTTCAGTGTGCAAATTAACAACGGCAACTAAGACACTACAGCTCCAACAGAGAATGGTGGAACATAGGAGCAACGTCAAGTGCCAACGCAACACGACCAAAATGAGCAATCACTTCATTGAGAAAAAACACACAGTGAAGGATTTGAGATGGGTAATCCTTGAAACACTACCCTTAAAAAATCACAATACTGAGAAAATCCTTTTTGAAAAGGAGCAAAGATGGGTCCACCGTCTAAAGACGAATATCCACGGACTCAACAACAATATTCCTTGGCTTAGTTTGGGCAGCTAGATGAAATGAAATGACCCAATGATATAATCTACCATCTTTCCAACCCAGGTCGTTTAAGAAATTAACTGAAAACACAGAACACCTATCGCGAAACACACAGTGTTAGCCCTTCGGATCAAACGCCTCTCTAGTATGAGACTGCAACCCCAAGACATGCACACTGCCACTGGTGCAAATGCCAACTACGTAAACGTCGCGTCTTGTAAATCTACTGAGAGGTACACTGACCAAAACATGGTACAATGCACACTGACATTTACCTCTAAGAATCACCCCTTGCAAGTTATGCACACTAACACAGCTGCATATGCCAACCACGTAAACATCGCATTTTGTAAATCAACTGCGAGGTACACTGATCAAAACATGGTATAAAGCATACTGACATTAAACTCTAAGAACCACCCCTTGCAAACCAAGTCTCCAGCTGTCAAGCCCCTGGTTAGTGACACCCCAACTAATAATGATAGAAATGAAGTCCACATTTAGCAATATTCACCACTCACCGTAGACCATAACATAACAGCTAAATTTTATTTTATTTTAATATTCCCACCTACAGTCATTTTACCAACAACCACATGGTCACGGAAATATAAATAGTGTAATTTTGCACATTTAGTCTTTCTTCTATCACAACTGTATCCATCTATATGAAGGAGTAACCTATACCGCCCCTGCTTCCGGGGTCTGAGAAGCAAAGGCAGCACAAGTCGTGTCCGACCTGCACAAGAGGTAGAACACGCATCGCCCGAACCTCCACGACAAAACCGTAACGTACATGGCAAACAAAAATGTAATACTTTACGTGCAAATGTCATTTTCTCAGCAGGGAAACGCCCTCAGCACGCCAGAAGAGGTGTTAAAACAAACACCGAAAGGTACATGCAATACCAACAAAGGCGGGGAATAATATGGGAATCCCTACTCTGTATCCGAGTAGCTTTGAGAAGGCATGCAGTTAACAATGTCGGTGAAACAATGATATGCTTAGACAACTGTCGGTGCATAATTTGCCATTTTACTCTTTAAAATTAACCGGGTCCTACTCCGAGGACACACGCACAGTTTCTATACGTGCCTCATGCACAATGCATTTGAAGCCTAATACGCTATGCCGCCGATTTGTTAATTCAATGCCGGGATAATTCCTTAACGTTTTTTAGCAACGACCATCGCCAATTTCTAACGTTGGGGCAGTCTCAAATTGGGCGTTTTTTAACAAGATCTAAAGAGGATTAATACCTATTTAACAATTATGAGCCAGTACAACATCATGCCGTAATTAGTTCACCTGATAAGGACTTCTACATGATACCTCACAGATGCAATCACATTAAACATCACACGTAAATAAGAGGCCACACGGCCCAAACTTGAACTAGCTATTAACCAGTCACCTAAACATCTACAAAAACATCTACACACTAGAGGAGCACAGAACCTCGGTATGATGTTTAGGAACAATGAGAGAATGTTTGCCTCAGGGAAATGAGAGAATGTTGCCTTTGTGACAAAGAATTGTCATTTATAGTTACTTAATTTCTTCTGCTTGTCTTAGTACTAAAGCATTCATGATATCGCGCAATGACGCTATCTATATGCTTGTATTGTCTACCCACCTCCCCCCTATATTTTCCATATTGACAGGTACTTTAAAGGGCGTTAGCAATTCGGAAAATTTTCCAAGATTAAACCTACAGCACAAGGTTGTTTTTTTGCTTTTTCTAATTTACTCACTTATAGGTATTAGGTCCTGAAAAAGCCAACCTGACCCCTCAAGGGCATTTAATGGCTGAAACATGTCGACCTTTTTATGGACAATAGTTAGTGTGGAAGCCCCCTAATACAGCTTCCTACGCACGCCAATTCCTTTAACCGGGCTTTTTCTCTAGTATTAATTAAAATTTGCTCATACTGGTCATACAAGCCTTTTTATAGAAACACCCCACTTCTTCTTTTTTCTCTAATCACTACTGCACTAACCAGTGGTTACCTCCGGGTGGAGGAAGCATACAACTAAACCCAATGATGATGCTGTGACGTCGCTAAAACAAAGGCGGAGAATCAAGATACATCGCCAAACGAGCCTTGGTACGAGTATGAGTTTTTTTTTATCGGAACAGGAAACGATTGGAATACAAAACCCTGGTTACTCAGGACTAGTGATCCTTTCTCCCCCCCATTGATTTTTTGGTTTCATGAAGTGACAGGGCTGGGGGATTCCCAGAGACAGGCTGAGTCACCCAGTGATGAATAGAGAGATCTGCATCTGTCGTGTATTTCTATAGGTTCTGAATCGATCCCCCTATTCCTGACCCTATTCTGGTTAAACTACCTAGCTAGTCAACTAACAGTCAGCCCATGAGGCAAGAAATCCCCCATGATGCAGATACCGTTATCTGACGCAGTCACACTACGGCACAGGAACGTGTTATCTGATTAGGTCATAACGCTTGAGATCTAATTAGACAAGCGACATTCCTCCAGCCCCTGATAAGGCATACGACGTTCTCATAACAAATCAAACCTATGACAACCTGGATAATCCGTGCGGCCATTGTTTTGATTTCACAGAGAACTTTAGTAAAGAATGTGCTAACGAGCAAGTCGTATGACATCTTTATTGACGTACCTATGTCCATCCTTACGTCAATCCCGGCACCTTTAAGGTATAAATATTGCCGACCTTGCCCTATGCAAACACACGCGTGGTGACAAGACGGAGCAGCCATACTTGCCGAAGCCGAGAGCAGAAGCAGACCCCGCAGGCAGCAGCCCCGCCTTCCTGACGCGCTGAGAGACGCGCTGCTATCTCAAGCCGAGAGACCCAGCACCGGCGCTTCCGGGTAGCCCTCGCAGGCAGCCTGGAATATCGAGAGCAGAGAAAGAGATACCATTCCTCACTCATCCTAAATTCCAGGTACAGAACTGAATAACCCCTCCTAGAGAATTCTTTAGTTATTCACTTGGCAAAAACAAACTTAACTTAAACTGTAACTTTCTATTCCCGCCCACGTATTAGACTTAGGTCAGGTACACGGGGTAGGCGTATTTAGAAACACCAGTTGAGTACGTTTAGTCAAATGTATATGTGTATGTAAATATATTTTAATCATTTTAAAACATCATATGGCTCAGAAACCATATCAATGTTTTTACAGTATTATTTTATACTATTGCTTCTAATGTATGCACTTTACTTAACTATAAGTATTGCAATAATATCGATCCATTTCTCTTGTACGAGAAAAGAGACTGATCAATAAATAACATCTTTTATTGAACACGCCCGTCTCTTCCTTTTCTCTACATTCTGATGAGACTAAGAATGCACGTACTGACTGAGTAAAATAATTGCCTTGTGCTCACACGACTCTCGAGATTGACTCTTGATTAGGGGAGAGCAAAGTTGTCATGTTCTATGGTTGTCAGAAACTAAATCCCTTCTTGTCTAATCAGGGGAGTTAATTCCTTCCTTGAACATTCGAGAAAGTTTCTAGCGAACTCTGAGCTTAGCTGGCAAACCCAAAAATTAAGTCTAGTATCGACAGTAGTAGACCTAGTTAACGTCTGGCCTAGGCCTTTACTGCTGTAGGTACTATTCCAATGCGCAGAGCCTATTGGGAAAATAGGAGCTACACTACATGGCGCCCAACGCGTTTGGAAAGGGCGATAAAACTAACGTAAGACATTTAGAGTAACTCAGTCGTGCTTTCTCACTCAGACCCCTTTTCCCAAATACTCCAAAGACGTCTGGAGTGGGTGAAAGGTTATAATATCCTCCAAAACCTCGCAGGAGGGAACTCCTATGTATGGTTCTTGGTCTAGTCAACGTTGAAGGATAAAACAGTTCCAAAATATTGTGCATCTAATCTCTGTTTCCATAAAGAAACCTGATCTACAAATAAACATAATACCATCCTGTCAGCAAAATGGACAGCGATGAAGAACGAGAGGTTACTAGATTAGCTACTGAAATAGCAGATGCTGATGCTACCATGCAAGCAGCAGACGTGGATATAATACTCATTCCGGTCGCCAAAAGGAGATCTATAACCTTAAAACTTATAGAAAATGGACTGACACCTAGAGGTGGCACAGTCATATTCGTAATCGAGGCACACGAATATCGGCAGACAGAGGTATACTATACATGGATACATTTTCCAGCAGCTAATACTATAACAAAGTACTTCCACTATTACAAAGTAGAGGAACCTCCTAATGAGTACACTCCTTTCGAGGAGGTGGAAGTACCACTCAAATTCCAAGAGCATTTGCTCTTATTTGATGGCGCCCTAAAACATAATAATCACATTACAAGGCTCGGTCCTTTAGGAAGACCAGGAGCAACGTGGCCGGTCCTAGCCGGATACACACCATATCCAGACATCGAAAGAATGCCTGCAGCAGAGCTGCTAATACAGCTAAAACAACTACTAAAAATTCACAGACAATTAGTTCAGTATGTAATGCGGACTTCAACAATTCAGCCAGCGATTAAACTTCCACAGCTGACCCCTCACCAGGGGAACACAAATAAAATTACACCACAGAACATCCAATCCTGCCTAGGTAAAGTTCCAGCTAAACGGGAACAAATACCATTCTGGTTGGCACAGAAAATTACCCAAATAGAGGCGGTGTTTCCTGACACCACCCCATTAGAAAAACACAGAATTCTGACTATATGTCTCCCAATGGGAATCGCACCACACATTGAGGACTGTGACACTTGGGGTACAGTCTTTGCTTCCATCTACACAAAAACGCACGGTGTTCCATCCATTTCGGTAATACCAGATGTGCTAAAACAAATTCAAGATGAATACGGTCCAGAACCTGCTTTAACTCTTGGTATGAAATTACTAAAAGACTTCAAGCAGGTCTCGGCTATATTACTAGCCAATATAAAGGGTGAAGCAGCAAACGTGGCGATCCGCCAGAGGTTAAAAGAGACAGATATAGCAGACCAACCAGCTGAAATTGCCAGAATCATAGAAAAATCCTATGAAGAACTAGGCAGAGATAGTCTAGGTGGAATACCAGTAAAACCGCAACTGACTACAAGTCCAGAAAAAATATTTTTTAATAATAATAATTCACCAAAAAAGAACTGGGATGGAAACAAACAATCCAATCCTAAAGAAAAGAAATTCCAGTCCAGAGGAAGGTCTCCTAGGCGAAGAGAGAAATCTCCAAACCCGAGACAAAGGTCACCCCAGAGTGAACCCTCTGGGAATAGATATAACCTTAGAAATAGGGATAATATTAAAAAACCTGATAGATATCAAGACATTGATACACGTCCCTCTCAATCTTTTCAGAATTCCTCGCAGAAATCGGAAAGAAGAGGACGATCAGAAGAGCACGCCAAGTCCAAAGACAAGGAACCTGCTCAACTGAAAAAGAAATTACAATTTCCCAAAAAGAAGGTAGCCAGTATCAAGGTAGTTAACAATGCCGAGAATACTGAGGACACAACTGAAAAACGGAGAGTGGGCTCAGACAATGCTAGACAGCGCAGCAGAGGTGAGCATAGCTCGCAAAGTCCTTATGAATCATCTGGAGACAGTGGACACGAATGAATATCTTCAAGTGGAAACTGCAGACACCAGAGTTAGCAAGCCCCACAAGATATACGAGATAACATTACGTATAGAGGGAGATAAGACTAGGAAAATAAGGGGACTATTTTGGGATAACCTATCCAAAGGCTATGACATCCTTCTTGCTGAAAAAGACTGGCCACCAGAGTTTGTCAGGGAGTGCCCTCATGGCGAAGAAGTAATTATGCCTGCCTTCTCGAATCAAATACCGATTCATAAAAAATACACACTTGCTAGAAAGTGGGCAGTGGCCTTAGCACCTGCTTTATATAAAAATCATGTAGGATGGGATGAGGATTCTCCTCCTCACAAAATCCAGTTAAAATCACAACCTACTGCACAAAGGCAGTACCCAATTAAGCAAGAAGCTAAAAAACAAGTAAATGAAATACTAGATCAACTAGAATACCAGGGGGTGATTGAAACTTGCACCTCACAAATGAACAATCCTTTGTTTCCGGTCTCCAAACCAGACAATTCGTACCGTCTAGTTTTGGATTACCGACACCTTAACACATGTTGCAAAACTTTTGCAGTGCAAAACTCACACAGTGCTGCACTAATGAATAACATAGTGCGCAAAAAATACAAAACAACCTTGGACATCTCCAACGGATTCTTTTGTCAAAACATAGCACCAGAGAGCAGATATTTAACTGCATTCTCAGTAAATGGCACTCAAAAACAATTCTGTCGGTTAGCCCAGGGGTACAAGAATAGCCCGGGGGTATTCTCAGCGAGAGTAACAGAATTACTACAACAATATGATGATGAAGCATTATCTTATGTCGATGACATTTACTTAACAGATGATGACTTGGATACTCACTTGAAAAGAGTGAACACCATAATACTTGGGTTCGCTGCAGAGGGTTACAAATTCAACTTCAAAAAGTCCAGAATTGCCCATCTGACGGTCCTATTCTTAGGATATGAGTTATCAAGTGAAGGTAAAAGCCTGGCAGACAATTTCCTAGAGAAATGTGCCGTAATCCAAGCTCCTAAAACACTAAAAAACCTACAGTCAATTCTAGGCTTCCTAAATTTCGGAAGAACATATATTGCAAATTACGCAGAAAGGGTCAAACCCCTTTATGATCTAATTAAACCAGACTTTAAAAGATCCAGTTGGACTCAAGCACACACAGAAATTTTGAGATCCTTACAAACAGACATGCTAATTAAAACAAAATTAGAAACCCGTGATAATACACGCAACCTTGTGATCCGAGTCATCCCAGGGAGATGCGGATTCACATACCTAACCTCTAATGAGGGAGATAAGGTACCAATTGCATTCAAATCACATTTGTACACAAAAGCTGAACAGAGATTCAACAACAAAGGAAAAATTGTTCAAGCAGTTCAAACCGCAATAGCTAGAGAAAAAGACATAGCTGACGGTAGACATATCACAGTCAGAACAGCTGAATCAGCCTTTGAGGCATTAACAACACCGTGTAATTTACCAACAACAACATTGGATCCAGAATGGTTACAATGGGTAAATTCAATCACAACGGACAAAGTATATTACTTCTTTGATCCAGAACTAGAAGAATTGAAAAATCTAAAATATGAAAAGACGTATCCTCTGCCAATCGACATTCTGCCTCTACGACATTACGCCTGTGTAATCTATACAGACGGACATGCTCAACCCTCCGTTTGGGGAGAACATGCATACAATCCCACATGTGAGATTACAAAAGAAGTGTGGCACGGAGGTAAACTAAGACCTCTATTAACAAAATCACACTCAGTAGAAACTAATTCAGAACTACAAACTGAAATATTAGCTTTGAAAATGGCGCTAGATAATGCGGATCGCGAATTCCCGACACTTATAGTGTCAGATTCATATTTCTGCGTCAAAGCATATAACAAGGATTTGCAGACCTGGATTCAGAACGGTTACAAAGATGACACGGATGCGCCAATAAAGCAGAGACTGCTCTGGGAACAGGTAGCTCTTTTGAAAAAAGAACTACCAAAGACTCACGTGACACACTCACTGAGTCACCAGCGTGATGGCGTTCACGTTGTAGGGAATTCATTGGCTGAAACAGCCGCAGCGGCAGCCAGTAAACCGGCTCCCGTAGATCGGAAAAAGCGTACATTAAAATACATTGACGGCGAAACATTGCTGGCGGTGAAAACGTCATCAAAAGGCGACTGCTCAGCGTTACCGATCAACTATCCACTCAATTACACATACATCATAGATGCAAACTCCATTCCTTTTGCTCGAATCCCTGGAGTGGGGGATAGAGTGATTCCAAACATGGACAGGAGAAACTTGTTAATCGCAGACGCACACATGGGCGAGGGTCTCAGACACCATAAATTAAAAGATTCTCTGGAAGAATTACAATCACGGTACTGGTGGCCAGGCATGAGCCTGCACTACACCATGTTTGTAAAAAACTGCCCAAACTGCAACAGAGATCGCAGTGGGGAGAGAAGCAGTTTAATACCTCGTCGTAGCAAGGCGGATAATATTACCAACAAAAAGAATGGCTTGCGATTAACATATACAGGCTAGTTTCCACTTATAATGTAGATCCACAGCACTCGGCTGACGTCCGGACTGTTATACAAGATTTGCGAGTCTAAATGGCATATACGCTAAGAGCATGCTACGTTCGACCATTTTTTTCTTTTTCTCAGGCAATCCAGCCTGGGGGGGAAAGAATGGCCAAATGAGCACAGCCCAGCGGGAATCTTCTCACTTCCTTCCTGAGGGTATGGGATGGTGTAAAGAAAAAACCAAGACAGAAAGCAATCTATAATAGAAAGGATATTAGGTTCGGGAGCTGGGTGGGTCAAACATCTAATAAGTGTCCAACGTAGTCTAAATAACTTGCCAAGAAATTCTCTGAAGGGATTCAGTCCGTACGAATTATTATTCGGAACTAGGATGTTGATCTCTGACCTTGATAGTCAGACTTCAGTGGTAACAGAAAAAAGCTTTGATGTCAAAGACCGTTTGGCTATTTTGCAGGACTTAAACAAAACAAGAAAAGACCTGAGCAACATACAGTTGAAACAACAGCCAACGACCACTGAAGATTCACCACCTGTCCCAGCAAGACCTGTCTGGATTCCAAAAGTCGGGGATCTAGTCAGGGAGAAGATCGCGGTAAAGAAGGAATTTGGGCCTTCTTACAGAAAAGCAGTTCCTGTCTTGTCTGTCAACGGGACAAGATCAGTTGTACTACCGCCACTTGCTGGAAAAAAGGAGAACCGAGTTGTATCCATCGACCTGGTAAAACCACAACATGTGGCCGATAACAAACAGTAGGCCAAGTGGACTCCCAATAAGTAGCAGAACACCAAGGTTTGCTACCAGTACAGAGGTTCTATCAAAAAGGCTCATCACATTCGAAACGCCTACAGAAGAACAACAAGGACTATGCAACAATGCAATAGAACTCAGACCTCTGAAAACCCAAATAAAAACATTTAGCAGAGACACACCAATCTATACTGAAGTACCAAGTGAAAATGCAAGAAACAAAAATCCTTAATCAATTGGAACAATTGATAGAACTGCATCTGGTTACTTCATCAACTTCGATGATTCCTCTGACGGCTTCAGTGAACAAAAGACACAGCCATCACCAAAATCCTTTAAAGACAAAGCAAAGGAACTTTTGAAACAACTAAAAGAAACATATCTGATTTCTCCATGGATTGAATTTTGGGTGGGTTTTGGTGCATTTATCCTCATACTTTGGCTCATCATGGTATTTACCTTGGGACGCTTCATTGAGGGAAAATATGCTAAAATGGACACAGCAAGTCAGAACATCAACTTGGTCCTCAAACCACACACATCTTCACACGTCGAGAAACGAGAACTTTCTTCAGAACTTTCTTCAGCCAACTTCACAGCAATTCCAATACCTGGTGGGGTAGCCTGGGACAACACTGACTATGAAATTTATGGTCCGGTCGAGATCCTGAAATATCCACACCAAATCAAGATCTCCTTGAGTGACTTTGCAAAACCAAACTCATTTGCTGATGATTGGGACTTTGAAAGTATTAACAATATGATGTCTGACTTAGTAATGTCTGCTAAATTTACAAAACATGATTATTTGCAGGGTTCTACAAATTATGACAGCATGTACTGCTATAACCATTATGGTAACCATTTCTTGCATAAATCTGCACAACCTAGAAATGTTTTAAATTTTAATCAATGGGAACATTGTGCTACACCTCCAAAAGGGAGCTCAAGAACCGTGTATGGCAAATATTCATATTTTTCAGGTTTTAACACAAGTAATGCGGAAACATTTTATTTTAAATTGTCAAACAAGACAGGGACCAAAACCATGATAACCAACACAAAATTGATTTATTCTGACTCATTCTTTGAAAAAATGAATACTTTTGGATTTGATTATTGGGACAAAAATGTTGATTTGAAAAGTGTTTGGGGGACGAAAGAATGGCAAGTACAGGGTTTAGAAGCTTTGTTTAGAGCCTGCATGATCCCAGAACAAATGATATTTTTAAATGACACTGTTCAACAAACTACCTGTCTTGGCTTAGCCAAAATCAAAGATTTAAATAACCTGTCTATTCCAAAGCCAACAATGTTTAGCAATAACTCTGATACAGATGAAGAAATAGACATAAACCATATACTTAACCAAAACAGAACACATCCTGATTGGAAACAATGGTTGATCTGGCCCACAGATACAAATAACTGTCAAGATAGATTCCTGAACAAAACACAGGGTTTCAAAATGACCAGGCCAGACCCTAGATATCCCCAAAGACATCACCCAGGGATAATAACAACCTACAGTGTGGGCAAATTATGCCTTCAATGGCTACAAACTTCCACACTGCCTGAAATTAAGCAACACCTAACTTTACTTACTGATGGTGCTGACTTGCGTGATTTCATACTGGGACCACGCAAACAGCGTCAAAAGCGTTTCATAGCAGCCTCTGTATACGCAGCATACAATGAGGCCTGGAAGGTTACTCAAATTGAGACAGCAGAAAGAATACGGGAAATTGACCGTATTAATTTGGAAAAATCACTTTCTGTAGTGGACAATGGGTTAATGACTCTGTCCTCCAGAATTTTTTCATTGGACAGCATTGTGTCTTCAGCAATCGATATATTATCGCAAGACTTACTGTTATTACAACATGGTCAGTCACAATTGCGTTCTATTGTACAGCTTGGCTGGACGTTACAAAATCTGCGTTCAGGCTACGTGCCTTGGCGTTTAATCAACACAACGTCACTATTCCAAATCTTTAACCTTACTGATAGACAAATCGGTATGGCGCAGAAGGGTGCTGATTATACAATCTTGAGCATTGAAAAACTAGAAAGATTACCAATGACAATGTCAGAACGACCTGTCAGTGAATGGATAATCCACGGAATCATAAATATTCCAATCTCAACCTTCAGGTTTCAATACTGCCAAAAATATATACAGGCTGGCATGTACGAGAAATTGGGAAAGGGGTACCTTAAAACAACATGGAACCTGCCCTATTCACATGCATGTATCAGTAATAAAGGACAGAAAGTGTTTCTTAGTGGCAACAATTGTGCTATGTCACTAAGCGGCACGCTTCTGTGTAACGGTATTAGTTTGCACGGAGCCTGTGAAGGGAATTCATACAACCTTTCATGTCACCAGCAAGGCGCACCTGCAACTGAAATAGAACCATTCTTTCAAAGACTCTATAATGGGAGTTACATTCTTATTGTAGACCGCAGATGTTGCAGTCTTATGCCCGGGACTCCTTATCTCGTCACAACAACAGCGAAGGTCAAGTGCTGTGGACGTTCTTTGTTCCCCAGCTCCTTTCCAGACAGGGAAGCAAGGGCATGGCCCAGTTTGAAAATTACTTCTATTCGAATAGACACTTTAAGCAGAATGAAAACAGTGCTTCTTCAGACGCCTACAAGGCTCACGTCATCAAAAGAAACGTATGATCTACAAGTCGCAAGGACGACTGCAGAGATACATACATTACTATCAACTAATTCCCCCGTACATTTCGCGGAAATCCTAAGCGAAATCTTAAATATTTCTGATACCACTGGGGTCTCAAAGGTATTTAAGACAGTATTTTCGATGGCATTAACACCATTCAAAGCCATACTGGGTATTTTTCCAGATTTCGTCCATTCGATTTTTGGCGGACTTCCCCTGATCCTGGGACTAATTGCAGGAATCCTATTCCTAGTCCTTATTTTTCGTTATGGCAACCCATGTCACAGATCAAACTCTGACGACAATGGAAGAAACGATCCTAGCCATTGGATACCGGGACCGGATATCAAAAATCCTGGGACTCTCCCGGCTTAGAGACCTAAACATGACTTGGTTTCTATCATTTCGACCAATGTGGCAAAGGTGTGTTTTACCTGTACTAAGGTGTCTGCTATGCGGAGAAGAATGCGTGTTAGACACCTGTCTGACGCTACAATCGGATGCGCCGGTGGATGCAGATACACTGCTGGTTCCTACCAAGGTTCACGCACTGTGCTGCCCTCAAAGGCTGCCAATTCTGATGACGGCATTCCTGGAATCTTCACCACTGCGATTGAAGAGTAGTGAAGTTCAAGATGAAAGCAGCATCGAACAGGTACGACCTTCTGTCAGCAATGCAAATCAGAATGTCAATGGAGACAATCATGCGCACGAATGCATGGTTACCCCTATTTCCGACTTAGAGGAACTTTCCCATGAAGCTGTTGACAGTTTTTTCGAAAGCCTGAATGATATGATGTTCTCTCCGGAACAGAAATAGAGACTTTTGAGTAAACTCGCACACGGCGTTCCCTGAATTCGGCCTTCAACTTTAAAAATAAAGTCACATGAACAATTACAATCCAGTTCACGGACAGCAACTTTTTTCAGCAAGCCCCTAAAATATTTTTCTATATATTTTTCCCGGGACACTGATCTTCTGCTTAAAGTAAGAAACTATTCCTAGAGAACTAAGATTTCTATTTTTTTTAGATACTTTATAGACTTTATATAGACTTTAGCTGCCCGCTGGTATGTTCACAATATATTTTATGTGATGAAATGGTTTCGACTTTTTTTCTGTATAGCCATATTAGGAGCCATTTCATGTGTATTTCTCATATACCAACAAGCAATAATGCATAAAATGCGTGTTTACTTTTGCATTTAATTCATAGCTTAAGTGCATACAATATATATGACTGCAATTTTTCAGTATACTTGAAAATTTCGAAATGCATTTATGTATTTTGGGGTGGTAAGGTATACACTATACTCTATAGTATGTTGTACTATGTTATACTATGCATAGATTAGTAGATATGACCATAGTTAGCGTGGAGTGGGTGTCGTGTATTTCTATAGGTTCTGAATCGATCCCCCTATTCCTGACCCTATTCTGGTTAAACTACCTAGCTAGTCAACTAACAGTCAGCCCATGAGGCAAGAAATCCCCCATGATGCAGATACCGTTATCTGACGCAGTCACACTACGGCACAGGAACGTGTTATCTGATTAGGTCATAACGCTTGAGATCTAATTAGACAAGCGACATTCCTCCAGCCCCTGATAAGGCATACGACGTTCTCATAACAAATCAAACCTATGACAACCTGGATAATCCGTGCGGCCATTGTTTTGATTTCACAGAGAACTTTAGTAAAGAATGTGCTAACGAGCAAGTCGTATGACATCTTTATTGACGTACCTATGTCCATCCTTACGTCAATCCCGGCACCTTTAAGGTATAAATATTGCCGACCTTGCCCTATGCAAACACACGCGTGGTGACAAGACGGAGCAGCCATACTTGCCGAAGCCGAGAGCAGAAGCAGACCCCGCAGGCAGCAGCCCCGCCTTCCTGACGCGCTGAGAGACGCGCTGCTATCTCAAGCCGAGAGACCCAGCACCGGCGCTTCCGGGTAGCCCTCGCAGGCAGCCTGGAATATCGAGAGCAGAGAAAGAGATACCATTCCTCACTCATCCTAAATTCCAGGTACAGAACTGAATAACCCCTCCTAGAGAATTCTTTAGTTATTCACTTGGCAAAAACAAACTTAACTTAAACTGTAACTTTCTATTCCCGCCCACGTATTAGACTTAGGTCAGGTACACGGGGTAGGCGTATTTAGAAACACCAGTTGAGTACGTTTAGTCAAATGTATATGTGTATGTAAATATATTTTAATCATTTTAAAACATCATATGGCTCAGAAACCATATCAATGTTTTTACAGTATTATTTTATACTATTGCTTCTAATGTATGCACTTTACTTAACTATAAGTATTGCAATAATATCGATCCATTTCTCTTGTACGAGAAAAGAGACTGATCAATAAATAACATCTTTTATTGAACACGCCCGTCTCTTCCTTTTCTCTACATTCTGATGAGACTAAGAATGCACGTACTGACTGAGTAAAATAATTGCCTTGTGCTCACACGACTCTCGAGATTGACTCTTGATTAGGGGAGAGCAAAGTTGTCATGTTCTATGGTTGTCAGAAACTAAATCCCTTCTTGTCTAATCAGGGGAGTTAATTCCTTCCTTGAACATTCGAGAAAGTTTCTAGCGAACTCTGAGCTTAGCTGGCAAACCCAAAAATTAAGTCTAGTATCGACAGTAGTAGACCTAGTTAACGTCTGGCCTAGGCCTTTACTGCTGTAGGTACTATTCCAATGCGCAGAGCCTATTGGGAAAATAGGAGCTACACTACACATCTAGATGGGAGGGAGGAGTGCACCTGAACCTTGAATAGGGCTGTGCCTTCCTTCCACAATGCTGGCTCCACCTCCTGGGGAGCGGCTGATGTCTCTGTCCTGCACACTGAAAGAAGAGAAGGAGTCCTGTCAACAAAGTGCTCCAGGACTGTACTTGCCTTCCACAATGCTGGCTCCACCGCCCGTGGGGCATCTGATGTGCATGCCAGGCACTGTGAAAGGAAAGGAGAAGTCTGGTAAACAGAGTGCTTCAGAACTGGTTTGGACTGGGCAAAGGCCCCTCTCCCCTCAGGGAACAAAGGATTTTGGGGTATAAATATTGGGACCCTGCTCCCATGAAATTAGATCACTTTGGACTACAAGAAGAAACCTTTACTGAGGAAAGGAACCTGAAGAAACTGAGGAGAGACTATTCCCAAGCTGAAGTGCTGCTTGAGGGATTGGCCTGCAGTGGTTGCCTTACTGCCAAAGGAAGGAGAAAGGAACTTTGTGTACCTTGCTTTCAACTTGTGAAGGATCTCCAAGGGCTAGGAAAAAACCTTGCCTCCTCCTGAAGTCTCAGGGACAACAGACTTCACTCCCCAGCTCCCCAGAGTTCTTTTGGAAGTGCCTGCTGCTGTTTTGGGCCTTCTGAAGAACTGCGTGTGGCAAGGTAGCTGGAAGCGTGACTCAAGAGAAGAAGCGTGACGTTGTGCCTACCGTCGCAACTCCAGAGAAAGGAGGGTGTCGCCGCTGGAACTGTTGCACTGCACCACATCGGAGAGAAGCGTGCTGCAACGAAGAGGAAGCGTGTCGCTGTCGCTGCTGCTGCCGTCGCAACTCCAAAGAAGGAGGGTGTCGCCGCTGTAGTTGTCGCACAGCACCGCATCAGGAGAAGAATCTCGCAACGAGGTCGGAGCGTGTCGCCATCGCTGTGCATGCCATCGCAACTCCGAAGGAGGGTGTCGCCGCTGGAACTGTCGCACTGCACCGAATCGATCAAGAGCACCTCCCATCCCCTAGGAGCGCGCCGCCGTCAGGGCTGCTGCCGTCGCATCTTGGATGTCGCCGCTGTAGTTGTCGCATCGAGCGGAAGCTTCACGCATCGTGGGAGAAGAGCGTCGCCGCTGGAGGTGTTGCCGTTGCCTCGTAAGTGTGTCGCCGCTGTAGTCCACGCATCAGACCGAGAACTTGTCGCATCCCAGGAAAGCGTGCCGCATCTGGAAGATCTTCACTTCTTTATTTCTTTGTGTCTGAACTTTGCCGCATTTCCCATCGCTGCGACATTGCTTGTCGTGGAAGCGCAACGCAACCTAAGGTACATTGACGCAGTATGTCGCATCTAAGAACTGAACTGAACTAAGCTTAAATCTACCATCTTAAAGTAATCATAGTGTGTATTTTTGTCATTTATGGTCTTGTGGTAACTCTATATAGTCTACTTATTTTTGATATAAAACCTGTGTGGTGTCCATTTGTAGTGTTGTCACTGGGTTACTGTATGTGGTCACAACTGCTTAACTTACAACACCTCTGAAGTAAAGCCTTGACTGCTCTCGCCACGCTACCTAGAGGGTGAGCAGGGGTTATTTTAGGAGTGTAATCCCCCTTGTCCTGACTAGAGGAGAGGGTCCCTGCTTGTCACAAGTACTTACCTGTGCCAACCAGAGAACCCCAAATCTAACAGTTGTCAAAATACTGAGAGTGCCAAAGGAAAAGAAAATTATGTGATTACAGGTGATGCGAGAGGGAAAGAGAGAGGGTGCATTTATTTGTGGTGAACAGTTGAACACCAAAAAAAACATTCAAGACAGAGTGACGGCGAATTAAAGGGAAGGAAATGATCTGAGAGATGCAGATGGAGGATTTCAGATACATGTTGGGCGAAAAGGGGATTAAGTGAGAGACTGTAGTATAAAGTAGTGTAAATGGGAGTCCAGGAGTGATTAAGACGCTCCAAAGATGAATACCTCTTTCAAAGAGCTCTGAAATGCTTATTTTAAAGTCCAATGTTTTCCTAATTTTGAATTCTGATTATTTACAAGAAAATCATTGTTATCACTCATTTGGATGATACAGTTAGCAAGCATTTACATCACCAATCGCTCTCGCTTGTGCTTGGTGTATGTTCATTGTTGTGAGATATTTCTAGGTGCAATAACAGAAAATTCTAAAAGAGGTAACAAAATACTGTTCGTAGCCTCGCTTTTCTTGCAAGAGAATGTCGCTCAAAGTGTCACACATTTAGCAGTAGAGTGTCACTCATACACACAGAGAAATCTTAGAAATGTCAAACACAAGCAGTCTGAAAACTTGACAGCTATGTATGTGCATGATGGCACGGCCATCTATTAACTTGCAGATATTTTTATTTTGACGAAAAGTTTATTGACAGAGTATATAGTATGGGTAGTTCTTGCACCATGTTTAAAAACAATTAAATTTTTTCTAGAAATGTATTTAAATCTTTTTTGTCTGGGATACCAGGCAGCAAAATACGATTTGTGCAAGGGCACAGACAGGTTTCTCCTGTGCATGATGTGCTCTGGGAATCAAAATGTTCTCACGGAATATTTTATAAGCTCGTAAACTTCTAACTGTTTCTAAAATCCATGTTTTTAGAAAAAATATCTAGAAAATGAATTTTAATCTACATTGGCAATATGACACTTTAGAAACGAATTTTCAACTGTGTCTTCCTTTCACCTATTCTGGCCAATTAGCCAAGACCTCATGGAAAGAGTTGCTTCCCTCACTTCCCCAATGACTTGGGAGCTGTTTGCAAACCCCTAGGTTTTGCTAAAATGGTGCGTTGAAATCCATTCGGTCCTCCGCCCCCCCCCCCCCCTCCATCTTTTCACAGACCTCTTTTTAACAGGCGGCTGCTGTGCTTTTTATTGTTGATAAATTGTATTTTACGCAGTTAGGAAATGAATAGTCTCAAAACAGCAAGTAGACTCGAAAGTCAATGTAGGGGGTGATCCTTGCTGTGTATGAAATCCCACGACAAGTCACAGAGCCAAGAGGCAGAGGAATGTAGAACACGTGCTATTAAAAATATGTTAACATCAAAAAGGGAGTGTCACAACCTATGAAGTTAGGAGCCACGCTCTCACAAACACACATATATATACACAACACTTAAAATGCTACTGTGCTGTTTGTCAAGGTATATGTTCTGACCACCATCCTGTTACACATAGAGTTAGCACAGCGTTTAAGAATGTGGAACGCGCGAGAAGAAACCGATCGTTTAATTATATATTTACCAGAATCCATTATTTTCGCACATCAAACAAAATAGATTTAAAAGGAATGAAAAATCTATTTTAAACTTTCTGCTGCCCAAATATCAAAAGAGCTATGAATTCCTTTTTCAAAATCGTTATGAAGTAGACTAAATAAATGTACTGTCTTGTAAGTGACACGTGAAACTGAACACTGCAATATCTGTTGGGTTTTTCGTATTAAAGTTATCATAGAATGGTTTTTACAGTATGTGTACAGCTCCTAGGATCACTGAAATGTCGCTTTGTGTTTCATGTTCATATAAAAACATCTTTGGGATGGGGTGCATCTTTACAATATTCTCCAGGCATAGTTGATATTTTTATGCTATGACGTTAAAAAACATAAGAAAGTCAGCAAAAGTTGGTATTTTTTCACATATGAAATGTAAACTTAAAGCAACAAATATAAAAATAAATGCCTTCGAATGCACTTTGGGGCTCTCTGAGCTATTTCCAAACGAGTATTAAAACAAATGAGGAAGAATAACCGTAATGAAAAGAACAGAGGCGTTTACTTAAATACTTATTGAAAATCCTGCCCTATCGAGAATCTTAATACGTGGTCGGTATTTTTTCTTTGAGAAAGTTGGCACCCCTGCTTGGAGAACTATTTCGATATTTATTTAGAGGAACTAAGTTAAAACAGTTATTCCTTGTGCGGACGTCTGGGGAAGCTCTGTCAGAGAGTATCTAAGAAATTACCTTTAAGTGCTTCCTCCACAATAATTGTCGTGTTTTTCCCAGTAAGGTTATGTTATGTTTCATTTTAGATTGATGAGATGCTAAACTTTGCCCGTATGGTAAATCACGCAAAGAGGAAAAGTAGAATCCTTTTACCATAAGTCCAGAGATGTGCCCAGCTGCGAGAAAGTGTCCACTTGTCCTCCTCGTGCGTCGCCCTTGGACAGGTAGGTGTGTGTCTCCCCTTTGCCGTTCCACGCTGTTCTGCAGATTTTCATTTTTTTTCTCGGAAACTTTTCCAGCTGCTGGCTCCCTAAATCCAACATTCACCACCTCCCCTTCCCAGAATCTGGCATCCTGCTACACGTGCACACATGGGTTCCGTATGGAGTCCTGTCCAGCTCGCAACATCAATTGGGTCCGGTGGTTCCATCAATCTTCATGGCCGACATCTTGTTTCCTTGCTTTCCTCAATGAACTGACATGGTTATGTAATGTACTCCAGGAACTCGCTCTCCTCCTCTTGTCATAAGGTGGTTCGTCTTAGTCTGGTCTCTGGCTTCATTCAGAGGGAGAGTGGCTTATTGCACACTGGATTTGGAGCACTTTCTTTACAGTATAAAATATCTTCCAGCCAGCAGTTGGATGTCTCCACCATTGGTCGCCATCTTAAGACCAGACTCTACCAGAGAACACCCACAGCTGCTTCATTTTATGTAGGTCTTTCAAAGCTTCAAGGAAATGTATAGGCTGTTCTGAAATCAAAGTCTTCACTCATAAGGTTAGGTTAGGAAACACATTACTAATTTCAGTTAGAAGCTAAAATGCAGATCTGGGACGGTCCTCTGTGCGGACAGCAGAGAGGTTGTACGTTTCTTTCCAGAACTGAAGAGTGTGTCACCTTTCCAGTGCTTAATTTGTAAATTAAATTTGTAGAATGAAGAGTAAATCCTGGTCCTTAATAAAAATGAGCGCCAGTGCCCACTACATGCAATCACTGGCACAAGTTAAGCCCTCTTGCCAGTGGCGGCTCCTCCTCAAAGGTGGAGGAGCATCTCCCCACTGGTTTTCATCAGTATAAGAAAAAAAGAAAATGATTATAACTTAGTTATTATCATTTTATTTTTTGCCTTTTTGGTGCATGTGAGCGAGGCGAGGCAGGGCGGGTGCGTCTGGCAGAGCTGCTGAGGAGGGGTTTGCCACCACTCCCAAGTGTGCAATGACTGGCCGGGCATATCAGGCCACCCAAAGCAGTCATGCACACTTTCCTTCTTCTCCACCCAGGCTGCATTACAGCCTGGGAGGAGAAGAAGCCCAGGCCACAATGCCCTGTCTGAGCACCAAGTCAAGGTGCTCAGACCAATCACAAAGCTGCACTGCAGCGTTGTGATTGGCTCAGGGGAGCCTGGGTACCTCCATGCTGCTTCCTGTTCCTGCTGGTAGGAGGAGGAGAGATGCGACAAGGAGGAGCAGTAAGAAGGATGCGACAAGCAGGGAAGTTAATTTATTTTTATTTAACCGACCCCCACCCCGCACCGCTCCTTCCCCCCTGCAACCCCTCCACCTCCGATCGATGCTGGCCGCTGATGCCTCCTGCCTTTGCTTCTATACTTAATATAGATGAAGGGAGCTAGAAATCAGTGTGAAAGAGATGGACCTATCTACCTGCATTGGCATCACAATCACCTCAAGTACCTTCGCTATCTCCAGCACTCTGCAAGACATCTTGGGGAATATTTAGCAAAATAGCTGGCAACGCAGCACAGCAACCATTGTTGCTGAGATACATTGCATGAAAGGGTGTGAGCAGGACAATGCCACATCTACAGAGATATAATGCTGTCCTGCTCTTCCCTAGTTCAAGTGCGTGTGCGTGATGTCTAGCATAGAGTTTGTACTGGAAGGGTACCCTTCCAATACAGCATATTACGACTAACTTTTAGACTTTTCCTACTTTGTATGTGTGCTGTACTGTACAGTAGAAATGCGAAGGTAGAAAAGATTGGTGAAATAACAGCATTTCTTCTCGATAATATCAATGTCAAAACAGTGTTATTTTTTAGAGAAAACACTGGGGCATATTTACAATGAAATGGCGCAGCATGGCAACGTAAGCAATTTTGCTGTGCTGAGCAAGGTTATATAAAAATCTCAGGGATGCACAGTTTTAACAAGAATACAGTGCACCCCAGTGCTCTCACCTGCACCGAAGCTAAAACAGTAGCTGTGTGCCAAAGCAGACACCCTTATACCATGGTGCAAGAGTGCCTATGTTGCAGGGATGGTGTCCCTTCCTGCACAAAAACAATTATTAATTACGTTTTGCTCCTTCTGTGTGTGCTGTAGAATGCAGCACACAATAAAAGTATTTCTACCCGGTGCATCACTGTAAAGCCTCCCCTGCAAAGGCATTAGCTTTTGGTGCTGCCTCAGATTTATGAATCCTTGTAAATCGGGGGCAGTGTCAAAAAGCCATGGGTGTTGCATGGCAACACCCATAGAAACACCCATGACACGCCACTTTGCTGCAGAGTACTGTGTAAAAGAGGGCCATAGTTACAAGGCTGTATAAAGTCAGGCAAAGTGGCTTTGTGTGGCCTTGCAAATATGGGCTAGTACACAGCGCCACTGGAGCATCAAAAAAGTGCTTCGCCAATGGCACTAGAGGTCTAGAACACAATCATAGGCTCTCAATCATGCATTAGTGTGAATCCTTTAATAAGGACATAATCCCATCACCAGCCGCGGCCGGTGGTGGGAGTACCTGCCGGGCGGTGATGTGGGATGGGGCAGGGTGGGGGGTAGTAATGTATGGATTACGGAGTTTAACAGGTAAGTAAACATATAAATAAATAAAATGAATTTCATTGCGCGCACTGCATCACATTTGGTGATGCAGTGCATGCAACGAAATTCGTTTTATTTATTTATATGTTTACTTACCTGTTAAACTCCGTAATCCATAATTGCTACTCCCCACCCTGCCCTCCCCCTCCCCACATCACCGCCCGGCAGGTACTCCCACCACTGGGTGCGGCTGCCCATCACCCACCGAGGTGGCATGCTTTATCATCTGGGATTTCTCCTCTTGGCTAATACACCTAGTGTAGCCAAGGGCTACAACCCCCTCACTGTGTGGGAGGAACTCAGGGATGTTTTTAGATACTACTCTTGTATATGATCTACTAAAATCCAACAGATGTAAAGCACAAAGATACTTGAGTGATGGGCGCAGTGCAAAAAAGTGATGTGTGTTATAAAACTAACTACCAAGAGAATAAGAAACTTTATTAGTTAACTCTTGGGGTCAGGATTAAAAACAGTGCATATGCAGTTTAGAAATAATAAATGCATCTGTCCTATAAACGGTTCTACATGTTTTGGCCAGTATGACCTCAGTGGTGTCGTGGCTTTCCTCACGACCTTGAAGTTATATGCTACTGCGTAACAAAGTGATGAAGTGAAAAAAATATATGTATGGGGCAAAGTGTAGTTTCGAACAAATACAACACCAGTAGTCTCACTTTTGGTAGATATATTGGTGACACCCGTGAATTACGAGTAAGATGCCTCACCTCACCGGGCAACAGCTCAGGACGGGAGGCACAGCACTATCCGTCGGTACCCCGGACTTTCAAAAGCGGCAATCGGAGTCGCAGTGTTACAAACTACACTTTTCACCATATTTTTTTTTCACTTCATCACTTTGTTACGCAGTAGCATATAACATCAAGTTTCTGAGGAAGGCCACTACACCACTGAGGTCATATTGGCCGAAACATGTAGACCCGTTTATAGGACAGATGCAAATATTATTTCTAGACTGCATATGCACTGTTTTTAATCCTGACCCCAAGAGTTAACTAATAGAGTTCCTTTTTCTCTTGGTAGTTAGTTTTATAACACACATCACTTTGTTGCACTGCGCCCATCACTCAAGTATCTTAGTGCTTTACATCTGTTGGATTTGAGAAGATCCTATACAAGAGTTGTATCTAAAAACATCCCTGAGCTCCTCCCTCACAGTGAGGGGGTTGTAGCCCTTGGCTAAACTAGGTGTCTTAGCCAAGAGGAGAAATCCCAGATGATAAAGCAAGCCACCTGGGTGGATGATGGGATTCCGTCCTTATTAAAGGATTCCCCCTATGCATGATTAAGAGCCTCTGCTTGTGTTCTAGACCTCTAGTGCTTTTTTTAGCCTGTCAGACCCATCGATAACTAGGCATTTTGTGGCAGTGAGAACAGGCCCACATCTGGGCAAACCCTTTCCACTTAGGGCATCAAAAGCAAAAGGAACAAGTAATGGATGGAATGCTGAACAATTCAAATATTCACCCCCAGTCACAAAGATCTGGGTTTAATCCATTATTCTTTTCCTCACCATACCACCCCAGTTTGGACCCAGTCATAAGCAAATCATAAAAAGAGGAAAATACGAGGAGAAATAAAGATATTTCTCCTCATTATGCCTAAATTGGGGAGGCATAGCATTTTGACATATTCCCAGAGCTACCAGTGATGGTAAACCTGGGAATGTGCCAAAATCCAAGGGTGTTGCGTGGGAAACTTGGCTTAATGCAGATACAATGGCATCTACTACCTTAGCCATTTCGCCTGGCTTTAAAATGTGCTTCTCAAATAGGGAGGGCAATAAAAGAGGGGGCGGGTGGCTATTATTTTTAAAGATTCCTGGGAACTGACTTCCTCTAGTCCCCTCGACATACAAGGAATAGAGGGGCTTAACTTCTGCTTCCAAGTCAATGCTAGGGTACCCTTAGCAGGTCTGCTAATCTATAGGCCACCGGATTGTGCAGCAAATGTCACTTATGATCTCAGCAATTATATTGTACATAAATCGTTAGCTCACACATATTTCATGGCACTTACGGATTTTAATGTTCACGTCAATGATCCCAACTACCTTCAAGCAACTCAACTAATTTCATCGCTAGCAGCTGCCAATTTCTTGCAAATGATCTTGGGTCCTACACATTAGGCAGGCCACACTTTAGATTTAGTTTTCTCTAATATTCAGGAAACAACAACAAAAGCGCCTCTACCCCTGGTCTGGTCTGACCACTACTTGATTCCTTTCTCAGTTAGAATGGCCAACTTAAGCCAGGCCAGAGGCAAGCGGCCCACTATGAAGAGAAAGTGGAATAATCTAACAGCTGAAACCCATGGTCCTATTTTAAATACAGATCCGCCTGTCCCCACCTCAGATCCTAATAGAGATGCCCTGCCAATGAACCATTGGATTGCCTCATCGGTGGAGGCTGTTGCACCAGCAAAAATGATGCTATCGCGTAGACAATCTCCATCAGCTCCGTGGTTTTCAGAGGCACTCAAAGAAGAAAAAAGGAGCTGCAAGCGATTAGAACGACAATGGAGACTAAAGTATAGCGACGCAGCAAAGGCGTGCTATAAAAATGCCTTAAAAAATGTACATAAATCTATAAAAACGGCCAGAAGAAAATGTATTGCTTCCTGTATTCAGAAAGCGGACCATTCGGGTAAAGTAGTATTTAAGGTAGTTCAATCCTTCTGTAAGCCAAGAGCAATTGAGACTGCAGTGACCTCGAAACCAGCTATGTGTGAAGACATCTCAAATTTCTACGACAATAAAATCCTAAAGGTGTATGACACCTTCTCTGCCCCTGTTGCGACAGAAAAGTTAGACTCATCTTCGGTCAGAGTGATGGCCCGTCGCATTTAAATTTTTCTGCAATCTTGCATCAGAAGGCGTGGCAGAGATTGAAAAATGTAAATCAGGGGCTCCTGATGACCCATGCAGCCCTTGACCCTGCTTCAGGCCCGGCCGCTCCCCCACTACATCAGCACACCCTGCTGGTGCCGTGTCCCTGCCCCTCGCTACTGCTGCTACTGTTGGAAGTTCGAGGCCCTCCTCCACCCGCAGGCTCCCGCCTGCACCTCATCCCTGGTGGCCCAGTGGTGGGCTATAAGTATTGTAAGTATTGTTCTGCCTGTTTCTATCTGCTTTCTCTCTTTTTGCTCATTTGTGCTTGCTCTGTCCATCCGATTGTATTCTGTCTGCTTTCACTCTTTCTGCTCATCTGTGCTTGTTTTTCTGTCCATTTGATTGTGTTGTGTCCCTGTCTACCTTGCTTTTCTTTCCGTTATTCGTGATCCCCCGTTGTGCTGCCTCTGCTCCCCTCTGCCTCACCCCCTGAGTGAATAAAGTTGCCTCCTTGTCTTTTTTGCTTTTTTCGCCGTCCTTTCCTCGTTTCCCTGCCGCCCGCTTCCTGCTCTTTCCTGCCACTGTGTCCCCTGCGACCCCGCCCCCCTCCCTCCCATTGGCTCCTGCTACCCGCCTCCCAGCTGCTCCTCCCTCCCTCCACCCCTTCTTAATGCAGGCCGCTGCACGGCCGCGCCGCTGGCATGCCAGAGGCAAGCCCGTCTGCGCCTGTCCGCACCTGGACCGCGCCCAGCATCAGAACCCATGGCCCCCGACAGGCCCACCACGCACGACGGACCTTTGACGCCGCCACCCTCCTCGCACTCAACACCGGCCGCTCGACTGCCTGCTACCAAGCCACCCCGAAGCGCACTCACGGACTATTCTCCTGCCGAAACTGCTGCTACACCAGGACCCGAACCACCGCCTCCCACACCAGCCCAGGAAACAACAACGACTTCAAGTGCATCCTACCGAACACCAGCTCCGTACACATGCACGCCATTGAACTCTGGGACCTCCTCGACTCAACAGCCCCGGACGTCGCGTTCCTGACGGAAACCTGGATGAAGGCCTCCTCGGCACCTGACATCGCCATTGCCAGACGGCTACAAAATCATCCGGAGGGATCGTACAAACAAGCCCGGAGGAGAAATCGCCACAGGAACACCCTCAGAGTCACATCCAGCACCGAAGAAACTCTCAGCACCGCCAAGCACCTACACTTCCAGATCCACACTGACCCCAAGACCACCCTCAGAGGAACACTCATCTACAGACCACTGGGTCCACGCCCACAATGCAGCGCCACCACAGACTACATCCTCCTGGGGGACCTGAACTTTCACCTGGAGAACAACAACAACAACAACACCACCACCTGCTCGACAACCTCTCCAACTTCGGACTGAAGCAACTAGTGAACACCCCGACCCACCACGCAGGCCACACGCTGGACCCCATCTTCTCCGCCAGCACCAACGTCATGGTCAGCCACACCACCACTCTCCACTGGACCGACCACTGATGCATCCACTTCTCCTACAAGAAACTCACCACACACATCCAACCGCCGCAGATCCCCCAAAGATGCTGGAGCAAAGTCATCACTGACCAGCTGACCGCCTCCCTCGCCCAGGGCCCCCGGCCAAAGCCTCAGACACCAACACCGCCGCCCGAAACCTCACACAGTGGATCAGCAACTGCGCCGACACCCTCGCTCCTATCAAGAACCCTCCAAACAAGCACAACAGCAGGAGAACCACCTTGTTCACCACAGACCTCACGGAGTCCAAAAAATCCCTCCGAACTCTAGAGAAAGCCTGGCACCAAGAACGGACTGCGGAAAACCTCGAGGCCCTTAAGACCACCACACGCAGACACCACCAGCTCATCCGCATCACCAAGAGAACGGCCTTCAGAGTGCGCATAGACAACAACGCACACAACAGCAAGGAACTCTTCAGCATCGTGAAGGAACTCTCCAACCCAAGCTCCAACTCCAACGACGTCCCCCCTCACAGGACCTCTGCGACTCCCTCGCAGCCTTCTTCCACCGCAAGATCGCAGACATACATGACAGCTTTGCAAACCAGACGCCTCCACCAGCCGCAGAACCAACGCCCCCCACCGCCCTCCTCAGTCGCTGGACCCCCGTCAACACCGAAGACGTCACCCAGATCATGAACATGATCCACTCCGGCTCTCCATCCGACCCCTGCCCTCACCACATCTTCAACAAAGCAGACACCATCATCGCACCCCACCTCCAAGACATCATCAACAGCTCCTTCGAATCTGCCACATTCCCTGAGAGTTGGAAACACGCTGAAATCAATGCCCTCCTTAAGATGCCGACTGCAGACGCCAAGGACCTAAAGAATTTTCGGCCCATCTCCCTGCTCCCCTTCCCGGCGAAGGTCAGCGAGAAAGCAGTCAACAAGTAACTGACCAACTTCCTCAAAACCAAAGGCTCCCTTGACCCATCCCAGTCTGGCTTCTGCAGCAACCACAGCACCGAGACCGCCCTCATCGCCGCCACCGACGACATCAGAACCCTGCTCGGCAACGGAGAAACCGCAGCCCTCATCCTCCTAGACCTCTCAGCTGCCTTCGACACGGTCTGCCAACGCACACTAAAAACACGTCTCCACAACACAGGGATCCAGGGAAAGTCCCTGGACTGGATCTCCTCCTTCCTCACCGACAGAACACAGAGAGTCCGCCTACCCCGTTCCGCTCAGAGGCCACCAAGATCATCTGCGGCATACCCCAAGGCTCATCACTCAGCCTGATGCTCTTCAACATCTACATGAGCCCCTTCGCCGACATCGTCCGCGCACACTACCTCAACATCATCTCCTACGCCGACGACACCCAGCTGATCCTCTCCCTGACCAAAGACCCAGTCACTGCCAAATCCAACTTCCAAGAAGGAACGAGGGCCGTCGCCGAATGGATGAAGATCAGCCGCCTGAAACTGAACACAGACAAGACGGAGGTCCTCATCCTTGGACCATCCCCCTTAGCCTGGAACGACTCCTGGTGGCTTGCCGCCCTGGGCACAGCACCGACTCCCACCGACCACTCACGCAACCTTGGGTTTGTCCTGGACTCATCGCTCACTATGACCAAGCAAGTCAACGTCATCTACTCCTCCTGCTTCAACACCCTCCGCATGCTACGAAAGATCTTCAAATGGATCCCCACGGAAACAAGAAGGACTGTCACCAAGCCCTCGTCACAAGCCGGCTCGACTATGGCAACGCACTATATGCAGGGACAACAGCCAAGCTACAGAGAAGACTACAACGCATACAGAATGCCTCCGCACGTCTCATCCTGGACATCCCCCGCCACAGCCACATCACCACCCACCTGAGAGACCTGCACTGGCTCCCTGTCAACAATAGGATCACGTTCAAGCTCCTCACCCACGCACACAAAGCGATCCACAACGCCGGACCCGAATACCTCAACAAACACCTCTCGTTCTACGCCCCGACTCGCCAACTCTGCTCAGCCTGCCTCGCCATTGCCACGGTACAACGCACCAGAAGAACAACAACAGGCGGCAGATCTTTCTCCTACCTTGCCGCCAAGACCTGGAACTCCCTCCCCACCCACGTCCGACTGATCCAAGACCTTCTCACCTTCAGGAGACACCTCAAGACCTGGCTGTTCAAGCAGTAGCAGCACCCCCCCCCCCCCCCCCCCCCCCAGTGCCTTGAAACCCTTGCGGGTGAGTAGTGCGCTAAATAAATGTACTGATCACATTGCTTCCCTTGGGGAAAAAAAACACCGGAGCCACAGGAGATTTTAGCAATCTCAGGCCAATTTCGCTCTTACCCGCACCCGGTAAAACGCTGGAGAAGTTGGTTCAACACCAACTGAACCACTTCATTGAATGTAATGCCATCCTGCATGAAACACAGTCAGGCTTTCGGCCGGGTTTTAGCACCGAGAGGGCCCTCTTAGAGGTGGCGGAGTCAGTTAGATGGGCGCTAGATTCAGGGGCATCAGCAATGCTGGTGCTCCTGGATCTATCTGCGGCATTTGACACGGTTGACCACGCCAGGCTGCTCCAGAGGCTGGAAAACATCGGCCTGGGTGGGAAGGTGCTGGCCTGACTTGAGCGCCCGCTCTCAAAAAGTCGCTCTTTGCCCATTTTCGTCCAAACCGAAACCTCTTTGGTGTGGTGTCCCCCAGGGCTCAGCCCTGAGTCCCTTACTTTTTAATGTGTATCTGGCCCCTCTCTTTACCTTAATTGCCAACTGGGGTGTCAGAGCAAATTCCTATGCCGATGACACACAGCTGGCCTTCTCTTACCAAGAGCAGACAGTAGAGGCCTTTGACCATTTTAAGGGCTGTCTTCGGGATATTGCTATCTGGATGAATACGAATAAGCTAAAACTAAATGCAGACAAAACGGAGATGATCTTCTTTGGAAAAGACCCGGTGCCCTCGCCAGATCTCTGGTGGCCCACTAAAATGGGGCCCCCGTCTTCCCCCAGTTCTAGTGCCAAAAATCTGGGGGTGAGATGGGAAGACGACCTCTCTTTTTCAGCTCACATTCAACAGGTGTCAGCTGGGTGCTTAAATAAACTAAGAAACCTCTGAAAGTTCCTGAATCTACCACCAGAAGATTGACGTAAATTTGTAGTCCATGCCACTGTAACATCTAGGCTGGACTACGCCAACGACCTCTACCTTGGCCTGCCGAAGTATGCGATCCAGCGATTGCAGATGGTGCAGAATGTGGCTGCAAGGCTGATTAAACATATTCTGTTTAGACATCATGTCTCTCCCCACCTGCGTGATCTGCACTGGCTGCCAGTGGCAAGAAGAATTGAATTTAAGGCCCTGACCGTGGCCTACCGGGCGTTGCTAGGAAAGTGCCCAAATTATGTTAAACTAAGATTCCCCCGATATAAGCAGGCGCGGTCCCTGCGCTCTAATCCTCAGAATTTGCTCCATGTTCCACGCTTCTTGCAGGCTCGGCTTGGGGGTAGACCGTTTTTGGCCAGAACAGCCAAATTGTGGAATGACTTACCACTGTCTCTTCGAAGTGCAAACTCAGAGTCCTGCTTTAGGAAACAGCTAAATACGTGGCTTTTTAATCAATAATTTTTTTCTAACCCTCGTGCTTTTTTTTTTAACCATTCGGTATGTTGCCACTTGTTCACTAAGAGCCGGGACACCTCCTGGTGAGGTAGCTGTTTGCGCTATATAAACTTCAGTATTACTATTATTATTATTAACATCCACGCAACCCCAATGGACGCCTCCCTTGGGCAGAGTAACGCAGCGCAGAGCTTTGCACTGTGTTACTCCAGATTTATCGAGCCACTCAGGGTCAGGCAAGTTGGACTTGCGTGGTTTGATAAATCGTGCTTAGTAGTTGCACCACACATGCTGGTGCGTGGTGCAGGTGCAACGCAACTACTTGATAAATAATGGCCCAGCAATACATAAGCAACGTCATTGAAGGAAGTACAAGGTGAGCGGCCCACGGGATCGGAAGCGAGCTACATGTGGCACGTGCTGGACTCTCGGCGACCTCTCTCCAACCGAGAGCACAGGGAGTTCGGAATTATTTTCATCTGCTGCGCAGTAAAGCATGCCAAGTCATTCCTTCATGGCTAAAGCTCGCAGAGCGTGTTCTGGACGACTTCGTCTTCAAAGAACGTGTTATGTGCTTGTTTTGGACAAATTATCATTAACGTTCCCCAGAGGCGGGTAATTGCGCTCCTTCACAGAACGCACCATCATTGATCAAAAAAAATGTCACAAAGCGGCAAACAAATAACTCATCTGTGCGCAAGGTGGGCACAAAGGAAAAGTGTCTGCAATGGGTGGACAGGAACAGAACGTGGCCCCTTTAGATAATCTCGAAGCTAAAAAGTGACTACGTTGGCAAATGGGGCCCGTTTTCAGCTTGTAAAGTTGTTTTGCAAAGTAGGGGTAACTGCACGCATTAGGGTTTGCTGCGGACAAAGTCTGTGTTAATGTAACGGAAATCAACAGGCCTACCAGACCATTAACCAGGCAAACGAAGGGACAAAAACAGGCCTCTCTTACTAACCTGTCCGACTAGCTCTTCGGGCAGTTGCAAGATTGACGTGTTGGTCAGTCCGACCATGGAGTCGGAAGGGAAATTATTCAGCTTTTTCTGATTCTTACAAACTAGAGTTGGGCCCACGGAGGACCCCAGTCGGGCACACAAGCTGAGCAGTAACGCTCAACCAAGATAACAATTCATACAGCTATACAGCTCTGGGTCCAGGGCACAAGGCCTGTGAGTAAGAAATTCTTGACTATTAGTATTCAAGCAATCAGTTTGTATGTTTTTGTTAAGCCCATGACTCGTGAATCACAATAGCTTCATAATCATACAGCCCACATTAACAAAACATGCACAAAAACTAAAACACATGTAAAATATTAAAATAATAAAATACAGGGAAATCGAAAGAAGAAACACAAACAAACACACACATCTAAATTTAAGAATGAACAAAACTCACAAATCCATTAGATTACTAGCATGATTCAGTATATAGAATTTGTGATGTTCTGTATTTGCCACAGTGGATCACTGACAGCTGTCGAAGTTTGCACTCTCACAACAGTCACCCATTAGTGGCTAACAGGAAGGATGTATATGGCAACAGAAAAGCGAACAATATTTCTGTTCAGATTCCATTAAAGAACGAATCAATATACACTCAGACCTAAATACGAACAATAGCAATTATGAAATCAATTGATAATTCCTGTTGGAAACCGGTGCATTATTTTTGTGGCTTACACAAGTAATAGGTCTAAAATGTCCTCTTACTAGGAGCCAAGCACTCCATTGTAGCGCTTGACTCTCAGGGTAGCGAAACAGAGAATTCCAAGGTCTACACAGGAGAGGAGGTATGGGCTAATAATCATAAGCGTTCACTGGAATGCAATAATGGCGCAGACACCATCACCCTCAGAAACACACCCGGCAGACACCACGATCGACCAGTGTGGGCCAAACTGGACAAACACAGGGACACCTTCAAACCACCATAGACACACCTCTCCCACAAACGCAGGCCCAATAAAAACATTTTTAAAAAAACACTCAATAAATGATTGTCTATTCTGTGATTTTTCTTTAGAAAAAGGATAAGTACATTTATTACACACACACTACTAAATACGATGCAGCAATTTGGAAACATATATATTGGCAGTTGGAAAATACCATAGATGACATTGCATATTCAACTTTGACCCCTAAAGGGGTCATATAACCATATAAGGTAAGTCTACTGGCTTGGTCATAGGTTAAAGATCAACAACCCACTTGTTAAAGACTTCATTTTGTATTTAAATGCAATCATCAATAATAAACTTCAGGTGGAAATGAGCCTATTAATGTTAATAATGCTTATTCAATTTGATCAATAATCACTGCCAACCCAATTATAGCAATACAGCTTTGTAAAATGAGCAAAACATGTTTGCACGCTTTTTATAAATGTTCCAACCATGCAAATGAATCATAAAAACACCTCCTACAGAAAATTGCATTTTGATCACATAAAAAGCAATCATAGACATAGGGCCTGATTATGATGCCGTTTGGACTCTCTTCCGACCGGCACCGTGGCGAAAGCAGGACTGTCTTCCTGCTTCCGCCTCCTGCCTTCACGCTGACCGCATTACGATGCAACCGCCATGAATGCAATGTGTATAAGTTGTATTGCGATGTGTGCAGTGGGCTGCAGCACATGCCGCAATACAAAATATACACATTTAAAACATCCGTGCACTATCTGGCAGGCACCATGCGGTGCCTGACACATGGTGCAGGGATGTTATGTTATGTAATGTTATGTTATAAATGTTTTTATATCGCGCTCTGCTACTACAGAGTATCCTGGAAAAAATGGTTAGGGGTTCTGCCCACCTCACCCTCCCGTACCTGAGCAGGAGACATCCAAGGATGAAAAAGTAGAAAAGAATGGTACTGAAGGGATCAATCCTCTTTTAATTATCAAACAAGAAACAATTAATTATCTTGTAATTGACGAATTATACATAGGATAAGTATATATTAATTCATATACACATATATGAGCGGACAGCCAGAGAGGCACAACAAATAACAGTTTATATACAACACATCACATGTACATTATATACAGATATACAAAACATTTACAGAATCAAAACACTTCTCTGTACCCTCAAGACAAGAAATATACAACAATATATATACACACCAATTTACATATGTACCTCCTCTTAAATTAGAATGGAGTATACAACAAAATGGTAGTCCCAAACAAGAAGCACCAGGGGGTTAACACATCAACCCGACCTACATTTGTATTGGTGCACCTATGAGAAAATCAAATCTTTCTGTAATTTAAACAGGGGACTCCGTTCGAAGCAAGAGGTGTCGACGCAGTCGCGGTCGCGTTTCAGCCAGATGATATAGGCTTCATCAGGACATGGGTACTCTAATCTTCACGGCCCTGGCAATACCTAGGGTGAGTCTCGTCAGCCAACCCACACTACCACCCAAGAGGGTGGGGTGAGTGCCACCGTCTCGGCTCAAGTCTCGAGAACTCTTATATCAGCTCTGTGTCCGCCCAAGTAGATATAAAGCATATATATAGGAAGTGGCTCAAGTCTCACGATCTTCCTTTAATATCCGACAGGATCAGCAACAAGTCACCACGATGTTCGCTGCAGCGTCTCTCTAGTCAGTAGACAGAGTATCCTGGCGCGAAGAGTGAGGTTATCCAGAAAAAAATGCGCATAGGAAAAATTATTATATGGTAATGTTAAACAAATGTGTTTTGAGCCCCTTCTTGAACATAGAGATTGTCGGAGACGCTCTTAGATGCAGCGAGAGAGCGTTCCAGGCCCTGGCAGTCTGAACAGAAATGGATTGACCGCCCAGTCTTGAATACTTAAATTTGGGCATGGTCATTTGGTACAAATTTGCAGAGCGAAGAGCGCGATGTGGAACATACATGACGAACCTTTTTTGCAGATACATCGGACCTAATTTGTGAGTGGCCCGAAACGCGAGAACCAAAGATTTAAACAGGATTCGATGGGCGACTGGGAGCCAGTGAAGACTGCGAAGGTGAGATCGCACACTGGCTCTCCTAGGAAGTTGGAATAAAAGCCGCACAGCAGCATTTTGGATGACCTGAAGCCGCTGAATAAGATAGGCAGGTAGGCCACTGAACAGTGCGTTGGCATAATCGAGCCTAGACAGAATGAGGGCACGCAAAACCGTTTCTTTAGCCTCTCTCGGGAGGAGTGGGAAGAACCTTTTTAACGCCTTAAGAGTGGCAAAGCAGATACCAGTCAGTTTTTTTAGATGGTCTTCAAACTTAAGATCCTGAGGACACTGGGGCAAAGGGGGCCCACTAGGGGCCCCCAAAGTCACTTTACACCTTTCTTTTCATGGCGGACTAACCGCCATGAAAAAGGCAGGAGGAAAGGGACATTGTAATCCTTACTGCGGTGCCTGAGCAGGCACCGCTCCTATTGTAGGGATTACTCTCCCTCTGATGGTTCTGTTAGTTTATGCTCGCTAATGCTCTTTAATGTCATGTATAAGTCAGCATTCACTACGCCATTTTCTTTGTCTCTGCCATTTCTATTGCAATGTTCAAAACCAATCCTGTTTGATTCTGAGAAATGCCCCTTGCTAAGTTTCGTTTCTGTAACGAAGAATTGTTTATGCCAGCGCATAGCTTTCTCTTGGCAAAAGCCCTCTCCCACCTGTCTGGCAGTTTGATCACAGCCCAGGGTGGAACTGCCTTGAAAGTATTCTGAGCTGTGCAAGATACAAAAGTATAAACCTTTTTCTTTGTCATTACGCTGTTTCTCCACATCTGTTTGGAAACACACCAGCGCGCGATCCGGATGATAGAGATTTGACTGTATTTAGGGAACGGTTAGGACCGTTAATGCGATCTGGAGTGGGGGAGGAAGAGAAGAAAGTAATAGTGGAACAGGCAATATGGTGGGCTCGCAACCCCATTTATAGTCTCAAGGACATACGTCAAGTAGTGCAAGACTTTGAACCCTTTTTACAGCAACATGTCCTTAAACATATGACTGCCGCACTAATTGACCTCTGGCATACACACATCAAAACTGAAGCACCCCAAATACTATTTGATATTAGTGAGGGCATGTATGTAAATGGCATGGAGCTGGCCCAAGTGTTCAGGAAAATTTCAATTCTAATTACTTATAAAGCCAGACTACATGATAAGAGTCCCAATCAAATAATTCAGTTACCAATGCGAGAAATTTAGCCCATTTACCATCCATAAAAATGCCTGCGGTGATGGATGAGCATGGGGTGATTACTAGACCAGCTGTACCAGCCCACTTTCAGGAACAATGGGTTTATACTCTATGGAAAAGAAGTGAAGCTCTGACCCTGAAGGCTACATTGCCCGATCCTAGAAAAAATCCTACTGCTTATTATAAAGAATTGACCTAGCTGCCTCTTCTAGTGTGATGATTTGCAGATATTGAATTGTTTTTTGGCCTACTCGTCCCAGTTGATATTTGGAGACAGGGCCATACACAAGATCATATTGCTGAATTGGGCATATTGTTGGATGCGTTTAAGGGTTGGGACAGAGATAGAAGCCAGGAGACAAACCAGGTGCTGAGTTGCTTGCCTTAACCTGTCGCATAATAACATACATGAAACACTCATTTATTTATTTTATTTATTTATTTGTTTGAATTTATATGGCGCACAGCTACCCAGCAAAGGGTTTCCCGGCGCGACAGATCCCAGTGTCAATGCGGTTACAGGAATTAGATGTTGAATAGCCATGTTTTTAGGGCTTTCCTGAATTTGATGTAGCTTGGTTCAGACCGCAATGTGTGTGGCATTGAATTCCAAAGTGTGGGTCCTAGAAAAGAAAAGGACTTGCCACCCATGCGTGACAACTTGATCTTTGGGATTTCAAAATTATTTGCCATAGAGGACCGAAGAGATCTAGAAGGACGGTAGGGGCGCATCAGGCTTTGTAGGTATTTTGGGGCGGTGTTGGTGGAAATCCTGTGCATGAAACATAGGGATTTGAATTTGACCCGATTTTCAATTTTTAACCAGTGTAGTTTCCTAATGTATTTGGTAGTTGGAGTAGTGATGGGAATTTTCCAGAGTAGTCTGGCTGCTGCATTCTGTACTGACTGTAACCTGAGGACAGTAGCTTTATTTGCCCCCAGGTACAGAGCATTGCCATAATCTAATCTGGATGTGATCAGGGCGTTGACAACTGTTTTCTTGGTGTTTTCAGGTAGCATCCAGCAGATCTTTTTAAGCCATTTCAATATGGCGAAGCAGGTGGATGAAGTTTTTACTGCTTGCTGGTGTAGACTGAGTGAGTCGTCAATAATGACTCCCAGGTTGCGGGCATGCGCGACAGGGGTAGGGGGGGTACCCATTTCAGATGGCCAGTGTTGGGGTCCCCAAAGATCTTTGTTTTTACCCAACACGATTAACTCGGTTTTCTCGCCGTTAAGTTTTAGAAAGTTTTTCTGCATCCAACCGGCGATTTTACTAAGTCCGAGTTGTAGGGAGGATGAATTGTCAGCGTGTGCTGCTGATAGTGAAAAAAGCAGCTGAGAGTCATCAGCGTAAGAAAACATTAAAAGCCCAGTGTCTTCCACAATCTTGGACAGGGGACTCATATAAATATTAAAAAGCAACGGGCTGAGAATGGAGCCCTGAGGTACTCCGTGTTTAAATGTCCTTGTATCAGAACAGGCAGTTTGCGAAAATACCTGAAACGTTCGATTTTCTAATAGTGATCTGATCCAATTAAGAGCTGCCCCGCGAATACCTAGGGAGTGGAGAGTCTGGGCGAGGACCGCATGCGACACGGTGTCGAATGCCGCGCTGAGGTCGAGTAGCACAAGTGCTACTGTTTCGCCCTTATCTACCATGTGACGGATGTTTTCGGTCACTCCTAGCAATGTAGACTCAGTGGAAAAACCTGCACGAAATCCCGACTGGTGAGATGGTAACAGATCATGAGTGGTGATGAAATCTGTAAGGCAACGATGAACATGCTTCTCTAATAATTTAGCAAAGGTGGGTAGCAATGATATTGGGCGAAAGTTCGCTGGCAGGTTGGGGTCTGCGCCAGCTTTCTTTAAGAGTGGATGAATCATCGCATGCTTCCATTCACTGGGTACAGTTTGTTCAAGTAACGACGTATTAAGGAGATCGGTAATTGTAGTTAGAACGTTACTGCTTAGTTGTTTTAAGATTGAACATGGCAGTGGGTCTCTAGGAGAGCCCGATTTGATGGTTTTTAGTAGCCCTTGAACCATGTCAGGATTCAGCAGGGGCCAACTATCTAGTGTGGCAAAAGATGTATCATCCAAGGAAGGGCAATCAGTAGTACCTATGGTATTACCTGACGTATGTGATGAAAAATTGGGGGTCGCTTCAGGAGTGAAGTCGTGTTCATTGGCAGCATAGTTGATGTCTAGGTGAATTTTATCAACTTTATGAATAAAAAAGTTGGCTAACATGTCACATTGCGTTTTGTTTAGCTCAGGTGGAGGTTGGGACGTATTGGATCCCGCCAGCTCTTTGACTAACTTGAAAAGTGTTTTAGAGTGGTCTAAAGCATTTGTGATTTTTGTGCAGATGAATTCTGCTTTGACTTTGTTACACTGTTTTTGGTAAGCTGTTAGCTGAATTTTATATTTTTCCTTATCTGCAAGTAAGTAAAACCTCCTCCATTGACGTTCGAGATTCTTACATTTAGTTTTTTCATTTTGTAAAATATCATTGAACCAAGGTGCAGGAGAGCGATGGGTGTTTTGTTTTAACTTTGTTTTAGGCAGAATGGAATCAATGGCTGAAAGAAGCCAGTTTTGTACTGTGGAGGAGAGCTGTTGAACAGTAGTCTTAGTGCAAGGGCGATGTTTTTCCAGTAGGGCATTGAGATTGTCAATATCAAGTTTTTTCCATTTCCTTATGAGCTGAGTGGGTAAGGGTATGTTATCGTTGTTTGATAGGTCAACCTGAAGATTAAATTTAATCAGGAAGTGATCGGACCAAGGCAAAGGCTGGGCAGACTGCGTCTCAATGTTGTTGAGGTTGGAAAAGATGGGATCCAACAGATGCCCTGCACGGTGAGTAGGACCGGAATTCTTTAAGGTTAAATTAATAGCTGCTAAGTCATTTATAAGAACTTTGGCCAAGGAGCAATCCTCATCCTCTAAGTGCAGGTTTATATCACCTAGAATAGTAAAGTTGGCAGTTCTCATAGCCAGTGGACCGATGAGTTCAGACATATTTGTGACCCATTTGGATGCTGCCGCCTCGGGAGGACGATATATAAGGATACCGGATAGGGTGAAATTAGGGGCTAGTGTAAGTTTAAAAATCGCCGCCTCAGAACCACCGCATGAAAGCGGCTTAAAATCGCAGTGAAATAATTTTTTAAAAATTACAGCAATTCCTCCACCAGGTTTCTTATCCCTGTCCAGTCTGGTAATGGCATAGGAATCAGGAAGTGCCATAACTATATCAGGTCCTGAGCTATCTTTGAGCCATGTTTCTGTAACAAACAGTGCATCCGGTGTTTCATCTAAGAGCAAATTAAAAATTTCTGATTTATGTTTTGGTAAGGAGCGACAGTTGAGACTAATGAAGGAAAAAATTTGTGATTTTTGCTGAGTTTTGAAGGTATCATTCTGCGTGGATTTGGTCCCTACTGGGTCAATATGTAGGTGGCATATTGGACAGGAATCCTTTCCCTCCTCTAAGTGTAAGAGTCTGCAGGAAGATTTAATAGCCGGTTGTAGTGCCTTCAAATGGGCTGACGTATATTTAATATGAGGGGCTTCTAAGGGGTTTATCACATCTTTGGCTGTAGGAGATACCTGTGCTGAGTCAGGGTCCGAGCTAGATGATGAAGCCATCGCCCAGAAGCACGTCCGAGGTGCGGACGGGCTGACTCTGGCGTGACTCCGGCGCTGAGATGGCGCGTCCACAAACGCGCCCGCTAGCGCGGAGAACAACCGATTCCTTTAGTAGAGGACACTGGAGCTCTCTCACTGCTCTCGCCCCCTCACTCAATATGGCCGCCGTACAATATGTCAATACTGCACCTCGATCTCCAGCCCTAAAATCGGCTGTGATCGTCAGGACAAGGCGAAAATAGTGCCTACTGAGTGCCAGGTGTGCTGGGTGCAAGCAGTATGGAAATGCAACAATTTAGGAATAAAAATCGGCGTTTTTTAAAAATTCAAACACGTTGCACGCAGTAGCTCTAAATGGCTCCTAGCGTGATCTGAGCACAAACAAAGTATTTGCAAAGCGCTGGAATCTCGCGCCTGCCTCCTAGGGGCTCCTTAAGTAGAGGACACTGGAGCTCTCTCACTGCTCTCGCCCCCTCACTCAATATGGCCGCCGTACAATATGTCAATACTGCACCTCGATCTCCAGCCCTAAAATCGGCTGTGATCGTCAGGACAAGGCGAAAATAGTGCCTACTGAGTGCCAGGTGTGCTGGGTGCAAGCAGTATGGAAATGCAACAATTTAGGAATAAAAATCGGCGTTTTTTAAAAATTCAAACACGTTGCACGCAGTAGCTCTAAATGGCTCCTAGCGTGATCTGAGCACAAACAAAGTATTTGCAAAGCGCTGGAATCATTCCTCCCAAGAAAGTTAGTTGGGACAGACTGACTGCCTGCCAGCAGAAGAAAGATGACAGGGGTTTCTGATCTTTTCACCCAGTTCGAAGAGATGTTTTTGGATTACAGTGGGCAGCATATGTCTACAGAGGGGGTGTCTGTTTATTTGTTGAAAGTTTTGTCACTAATCGTCTTCCTGAAATAATGTCTAGACTTCAAGCATCTGAAAGCACCTGGTCTACATCTTCCCCTTCTGTGATTCTAAATATTGCCCAATATTACAAGCATAGGGATAACGAAGAGAAGGACAAAACTGATAAAAGAAATAAGGATTTGAAAACGAAGGTAGTATTGCAACAGGCGTATTGAGGTAACACTAGAGAATGGGGACCACAAAGACAACTTTCACACACTAGACAGCCACCCATGACACCTTTGGGACAGAACCAGTGCACTTACTGCAAAGAAGAAGGCCACTGGAGTAGCCAGTGCCCTGTACTTTTGCAAAAGTCCTTACTTGGCTACTAGACAATGCCTATCCACAGATGTTCCCCTTACTCCTGAATTTGATCCAGTACCACCCACATTATGGGCGACCTGTGACAATGATGTAGGCTTATAGCACATACATATAGCAATGTATGACATTGTTCTGCATTCTGTCCATCACCTGTTGTTTTTGTATTTGTCACCCCTAGTGGAACGGGTATGCTCAGACGTGCTCTCCATGCCACTGGAATCAAGCTATCCAGGCTGATGAGGGCTGAAAGCCCGAAACCGGTCCTTGGATGCTTGTTTCCAGTCCAGGGAGGACCTTGCTTGGCAATTCGGGCTGGACTGTTCCCATGGGGCACAGGGTCAAGACTGATTTGCATATGGCTGGGTTCAAACTGGAATGGCATGGTGAGCAAAAAACGATGGATTTAGGCCCAGATCTCTGTACTGGGGTGAATGTATGACATTGTTCTGCATTCTGTCCATCACCTGTTGTTTTTGTATATAGCACATACCCCCAGTTTCTATACGAGTGAAGGACAACACCCTACTACCATGCATTCCCCAGTATAAAATACCAAAGGCAGGAGAACAAGCTCCCCATAATATTGTCAGGACCTCATATGAAAGGGGGTTTTCGTGGAGAAAACTGGTAACATATGCAATAGTCCTATTCTTCCGGTCCTAAAGAGGGCGCGCATAGACTATCCCAACAGTGCTGGTGATGTATACTGTAGGAGAGTAAGGTCTGCTTCCTATGGTCACCCCCACTTTTTGCTCTGATGCACTGTTTTTTTTTACTCTAGTGTGGCTGTGCGCCTGCTAATCAGACCCACAGCCCAGCTGTTCTCTCTCTAAATTCATACCATGTACTTTAGGTACATATCCAAGAGGGTATTGGGTCACCTTTGTGAGCCCCTGTATATTGTACCATAGGTACCCAGGGCAAAGGTGTATCCAAGGCCTACCAGGGGCTGCAGCATGTATTATGCCACCCCTGGCTGGCCATCCAAACAGACACAACTGGCTGATCACTTAGCTGGGGCAAGGTTGTGTAATCACCCCTTGCTTAGGTATAGTATCCCTATACCTACCATTACATATAGACACATATACACCTATAAGTCACTCCTATGGCAGGCCTTGACAATCCTGGAGGGCTTGGTTTTATGTGAGATGGTGCTCTAGCATGAGCTGAGCCTGTCTGCAGCTTTCGGAACCATGTCCTTATAGCTGTTCTATGATATAGCCATACCATATACTCTTAAGTGCATTATAATCCTCGCGGTTAATGCTAACTTTGGTTTGGCTTTATCAAAACATGTCGTGTAAGGTGCCATACGCTTTGGAATACTACCCCTCCATGCCAGTTCTGGCGGCGGGGGTAGCATTCCACCCTTCTAGAAGGAGAAGGCATGTAGTTGTAGCTTTACCCGGTTAAAGTTAAACAGAGCCTCAGCATCACAAAATGGATGCTGCTGCCACAGACACAAGTCTAACCTCCTGTAGCTGGGAGGCGTTCCAGCGAGGGAGGCCTGGACAATAGATTTCCTACCTTGGGAGGTGCTAGCACCACCCCAGACAGGCTATAGTGTATTGGGGCAGGGTGGGTTGAAAGGAATGAGACACTGCCTGGGGCAAACAAGGTGCTCCATGCATAGCCCGGTTCAAACCAGTTGCTGGGGCACTCCATCCCCAGCTCTGGCGCGAAACTAGACAAAGGGAAAGGGGTGTAACCAACAACAAAGCTGAGACCCGTGGAGGACACGAGAGACGTGGGACCGGACAATCTACAGTACCTGCTTTTTGCTAACTGTGCAGCTTCTGAGGCATCCTCGAAGTTATGCATTGGACCCTGAGAAGTCCAAACCCCGAGCAGTAAGTGCACCAAAGCTCAGCCCTCCATACTCCACGAGAGCCCCGTGGGGCCTGTGCCTGCATTTCCTCTCGACGCGTCTTCATGGTTGCTAGCCCGTTGGCTAGTGGCCGTCTTGAAGACTCCATTTTGAAACAAAGCTGCTTGCCTGGTTGCTCTGGGCTTTCTCCTGCTTTCCTGTAAAAGGGAAGCCCCACAGACCTTGCTTGTCTGTACAAGAAGCCGATCTTCGCATCCTGTGTGGGTTGCCTTTGCCAAGGCTTGTTGACTCCGATCCAGAAGTCGACCCCGCCAACAGCGAGAACCTTTGTGGGACAGTCCATATCCAGCTTCTGGTCATCGTCGACGCCTCCTGGTCCATGTGGCTGCAGAGACAAGCTTCACTTCTTCACCTGATGGCAGCTCGACATCACCTGGTTCCGTCCTGGTTCCATTCTGGTCACTGGCTAGTGACCCAGACTCTGTCCCCTCTGCTTTCAGGTTCTTCTCGACTCCGATCCGCCCTTGGATCCATCCGGACATCTTCCTCCTGGTCGCCTGCAGCATCTTCTTGCAGCTCTCCATAGGAATCGACGACGAAACCCGACACGACTTCGCACCTATGCACCCGGCTTCCCTGGGTGAGGTAACTCGAGTTACTCCGGTGCTCCCATGGGTAATAACTATCCAAGTGTCCTACTTTAGCTGGGTTTTACCGTAGTCCGCCCGGACTGTCCGAAATCAACTAGTTTCTAAACTTTACGTTCCCATTCTAAGTCTATGAGAACCCGCGTGTGTGTTTAGACACTGCACACGCATCCTGTGGGACTCCTGCTTCCTAACCTGTGGTTATTCAGTGTAGCCCCACCGATTTCCTAGGCCCTGGGCCTATTCACCTTTCCTGAAGTGGCTCTTATACCACTTCTTTAGTATATGGTTCATGAGGGCCCTAGGACAGAATTGTATTTGTGCAACTTAACGTATGCTTATTAAGAAACGTGTGCTGTATCTCGAACTCTGACCTCATAAAGAGTGCAGAGGGGTTGTGTTAGAAATAAATACATATATATTTTATATATACCTTGTGTGGTGTCCTTTCATTTAGTATTCAAGGGATTGTTGCTGGTAAAACAATTGGCTTCACATGCTCTCTAGAGTGTTAGCCTAAGACTGCTCTGTCCATGCTACCACTAGGATAGCTGGTCTATAAGGTTGACTTTACAACCATCACCATAAGGGTTGTTTGGACTGATACAGGGTGCCCACTAGAATAGTGGACATCACATATCAGGCCAACTTCTCACATTGGTGTGCAGCGGTTGGGATAAGAGCTTGCTGATTGTTTTACCACAATATCTTGAGATATCATTTGAAAGATCACATTAAGGTACCTAGAGGTACATATAAATCAAGTCTTAAATACTTAAGTTCTACTGAACTTAGTTGTTGTAGAGTAAAGGGCCGAGCACACCCTGACTACAAGTCCTACAGAGGTTTAGTAGGTAACACTTAGTGTAGGTAGGTGCACACACCACACCTCACTAGATCATGTCTCTGAGAGCAGAACCAAGTGGATCTCTCTCAGTGGAGGTAGATCCTTTTAGGATACCTTCCAGACATGATACCCTAACCTTCCATGATCTGAGACACTTGTGCACAACTAGGAGGTTAAAACAGGGTTCCAACCCTACCCTCAAGCACCTAATTGAGCTCATGGAAGAATATGATGCTCAGAAAGCCTCTAATACAGGCCTGTCAGTTAATGCAGATTAGTGACAGCCCTCAGCAGAGGATTCCCCTGTTCCTACTCTAATTGATGATGAGGAGGAAGAGGAAGACTCTGATGGAGATGCTAATAGCCAGGTCAGAGTAGCAGAACTTAGCTAGGCTAACCTACACCTACATGGGAATGGAGAGGGCCTAGTACCTTCCAGACCCCCAAGCAGGTTTAACATTGAGCCCAGGAGGAGGAGATCACTATCTAGGGAATCTCACCACTCTGGTGCCCCATTAGGGTCAGATGTTGTTAGAAGAATGACTTCCTCTGAGAGAAGAGAACATCAGGCCAGAATGAAAGAAGTCAATCTGAGGATTGAGAGGCAAGAACTTGCCTTAGCCAAAGAGAGACTTGCTCTTGCAAGAGAGCAGAAGTTAAGTGGGTTAGAACCCACTGGTGGCAGCAATATCCCAAAGGATAAAGATAGGTCCTATGATAGTAGAAACCTAAGCAAGGTGACTTCACGGACGCCCACACCTGAGTGCCCAATGACCCAGGATGTCTCAATGGGTGGCAGGGGGAGGAGGGCGGGGGGCCACATGGGGGGCTGGGGGAGGCAGAAGGGGAGGGGGAGGATGGGGGGGATGGAGGGGCGGGCAATCCGGTCTACAGGACGCAAAAAAGAGCGAATCATAATCAGGAGTAACATTATAGTTACGCTACAACAGGTACAATACCAAAACAGGAAAAGAAAAAAATATATATATGGCCAAGCTAAAAATACTCTCCATGAACATTTGTGGCTTAAATGATTCACAAAAAAGACAGAATGCCGCAATAGGATTAATATCAATGGGAGCTAGCATTGTGTGTCTCCGGGAGACTCATGTGGTGGGGTCGCAACATCATCTCCTACAAATGCTTGGGTATAAACTGATTACTGCCACAACAAAAGCAACTAAGACACGTGGGGTGGCTATCTTGGCAACAGGCGGGGGGCTCCAATTCATTCGATCCGCAGCCGATAAGCTCGGGAGATGGGCAATTACGGAATGCCAATGTGGCGTTGGTAAGAGATTAACTATTTGCTCCATCTACGGATGCGTCACAGATGATCATGATTTGCTGGAATTTGTATCTAGTGAACTAACACATTGGCCACTCCCAATAGTAATATGTGGTGATTTCAATCTGAACTTACCTTCAGATTGGTCACTTGGACCCAACTTTAAATACCAGGGGAGGAAGCCAAAGGTTTTTAGGGCATTTCAGGCGCTTTGCAATACACATGGGCTGTCCGATTGTTGGCAATCTAACTACCCCCAAAAATCAGGGTTTACGTTCTTCTCCCATCCTCATCTGAAATTTGCCAGATTAGACTATATGCTTTCCTCCCACACCATCATAACTAAGTGCCACATTGATAAACTACCCAGGGTCCTGTCAGACCACAACTCATTAATCTTAAGTTTCGATATCGATAAAATTCAACAAGATCAAAATAGCTTGACATTTGAGAGGGCTCTATTATTAAATGAGAAATATTGCCAATTTATGGAGAAGTGGATACCGGAATTTCTGGAAGACAACCTGGCTAGTGCACCTCTAGAAGTAGTGTGGGATACACTTAAAGCTGGAATCAGGGGCGAAACACTGCATTTTTCAATAAGGAATAATCAAGCGGCGAAACAAAAAATAATAGAACTACAGGGGAAACTGACAGAAGCTGAGGAAGGGCTTATAAGAGCAATCAAGGGGGGTATAAATACAAATACAGAAATGGCATCACGAAAGGTGGCCATTGCAAAAAATAGACTAACGGAAATATTCGCGGAAAAAGCAATCTGTAAAGCCACAATGTATAAAGAGAAAGTATATGAATTAAGCGAGCAAATAGGGCATCATCTTGCTATCCTCACCAGACAACAAAACACTGCAAATACAATCAAAGAAATCAAAGATCATAACAATATCCTTAGGCAAGATCCAGAAGAGATTAGGTCAGAATTTCAGAAATACTATCAAGATTCATATAAAGAGACCAATAAGGATCAAGAGCTCATCAAGGAATATCTAGATCAGGTTACTACGACCCAACTTCCACAAATAGACCAAGATAATCTAGCGGCTACACCTCAGTGGGTGGAAATCTTGATATCCATCAACTGTTTAGCCCCAGGGAAAGCAGCAGGACTGGATGGAATACCCGCTGAATTCTATGTCAAATTTCATAAATCACAAAACAAATTTTTTAACTGATTTAATGATCCAAGTTTTCCTAGGGGGGAAACCACCAAAATCATGGGCACAGGCCAAAATCGTGGTCTTTCCAAAGAAAAACAAGGACCCAACAGAACTGGGATCCTATCGCCCGATCACATTAATTAATTGCGACTCCAAAATCTACGCTAAACTGTTAGCTAGCCGGTTAGCTCCAATTATCCATAAGATCATGTCGGTCCGGCAACATGGATTTGTCCCCGGCAGATCCACGACGGATCATGTACAAAGGGTAATCACACTCTTTGACATAGCGGAAGTTGCAGGAGACCCTATGATGCTTATACTTTTGGATGCAGAAAAGGCTTTTGATAGGGTCTCCTGGCGATATTTATGGACGGCTATGTCAAAGAGTGGAATCGGGGAACAATTCATAAATGCTACACGTAGCCTATACCATAACCCAGAGGCTGTTGTCATGATTAATGGTGGATTGTCGGGCAAGATTGACGTGACCAGAGGGACAAGGCAGGGGTGCCCGTGTTCCCCCTTATTGTTTGCGATATTTATCGACCCATTTATCCGCAAACTTGAGACTAACCAGAATATATTACCCATTAAATCTCCAAATGGAAGCACTAAGACTCTGGCATACGCGGATGACATCGCGATCGCCACAAGTAATCCTAACGAAGCCGTCAAAATGATGGAAGAAGAGGCTAGGCGCTTTGGAGAGATCTCCGGGTACAAGTTAAATCAGGGCAAGACCCAGATAATTATAAATAAAAAAACAAATTACAGAGACAAAAGGATAGTGGGAAATGCTGTATACCTGGGTGTCAATATTACCTCCAATCTAGATCAACTAGTTAAAATCAATATAGACCCAGAAACAAACGATGAGGAATCTTAGTAAACTACATAATTTACATCTAACCTTAATAGGTAGATGCAACGTTATTAAAATGATATTTATTCCGAAATTTTTATATTTTTTTAGAACTATATGCCTAAACTTCGACCAACACATATTCAAGGAAATAGATAACATATTTTCTCGATTTATTTGGGGATATACAAGATTACGTAGAGCCTACAGATATATCTCACTCCCGAGAGACAGAGGGGGCCTGGCTGTTCCTAACCTCAAGGTCTACTGGTGGGCTACACTTCTGAAATATAGTAAGATCCTACTGGCCCCAAATAGGAATCCCGTACGAGAGGGGGGGTTCCGACTCCACAAGAACGTATTCTCTGAACTGAAGCGGGCGAACATTTGTGGCGACTGACCTAAGATAGTCACTACAACAAAGTTTGCTTTAAAACACTAGCCAGCATATACTAAGCCTGGAAACATATACGGAAGCTTCTTGGAATTGGAAGGTATTCCTATTACACGAGCCTTTGTAGAAACAATAATCTACCAAATATATTCACAGACATATGTATGAAAAGATGGGTGAACATAGGGATCTCCCGATGTGGTGCCTTTTTTACACCAACAGGCTTCAAGTCATTTGAAGAATTAAAGAACGAGTATGGGTTAGAACACAGAGACTTCTTCAAATATCTACAAGTTAGAGAATTTCTAATGAAAAAAGGGGGTGGAAGAGCAGAGTTCCATAAAATCCAGACAATAGAGGTAATCAACTGAAACATTACAGTCAAAATAGGGGAAATATATAACAACTTAGTTTCCACACTGCCGGACGATATGGATAAACACACTCTAAAATGGCAAAATAAGTTAGATATGAATGAGGATTCAATACAGCGGGCATTCCAGCTCTCGCAATCATTACTAATGTCATCTAAACTACAAGTACAATATTATAAAACCTATTTTCAACTATATTATACACCACATCAAATAGCCAAATGGAGCACTGGCAAAGGTTCCCAGTGTCCAAGATGTTCTTCGCAAGAAGCTGATATAGTACATATATTCGTCACATGTGACACACTAGGACTCATTAGACGCGAAATATCTACATTTTTATCTGGAATCTGGAACTCAGGAATTGAAATCACATTAGGAGAAATAATGCTGGGAGTTGATGGGGATATCAGGCCAAAGGGAATACAGGGGCTCATCTTCATCTCCATGGCTGTTTACAGAATTTGTTTAGCATCTAGCTGGCTGGATCCGAATCCTCTGACCTTTCCACAGTGGCGGGCAAGACTCTTAGCTACATATAGTCTAGAGATAGCTATATGTAGGCGGAAGGGAGTAAAAAGGAAGAAAAAGGGCCTTGAAATCTGGGATCCCCTCATACAGTGGATGCAACACCATGAATCTTAAAGTATAATGCCTTATACTTGAAACAATCCTAATATGATTGTAATATGAGGCAATATGTCGGTGATTCATGACTGTATTAATGAGATGTATTACTTCTCGAAACCAGGGATCCCCTCATACAGTGGATACAACACCATGAATCTTAAAGTATAATGTCTTACACTTGAAATAATCCTAATATGACTGCAATATGAGGTAATATGTTGGTGATTCATGACTATGTATCAATGAGATGTATTCCTTTTTTTAAAATTGTTTTTATTGTTTTTTTCTCTCATCTTTCTTCTCTCTTCATATATAATCTGAAAAATGTGACTGGATCGGGGGGCACGGGGGTGGGATCGCGGGGGAGGGACGATCTGTTGTTAAAATATCCTAATAAAGAAATGTTTTAAAAAAACGAAACCTAAGCAAGATTGTCCCACCCTACAAAGTTGGGGATGATATCCACAAATGGATAACTGCTTTGGAGAGGGCTTGCAAAGTACAGCAGGTACCCCAAAGTCAGTGGGCAGCAATCTTTTGGCTCAATTTTTCAGAAAAAGGTAGAGACAAGCTCCCCACAGTTAGTGATGAGGATGCTAACAACTACACAGTCCTGAAAGAGTGCTCTGATTGATGGGTTTGGCCTAACCACTGAACAGTATAGGTTGCTGTTCAGGGATACCCAGAAGACACAGACTCAGGGCTGGACTGATTTTGTAGATTGTGTCACTAAGGCTCTGGAAGGCTGGCTGCTGGGCAGTAAAGTTAAGGACTATACAGGATTGTATAATTTGATCATGAGGGAGCAAATACTTAATAATTGTCAGAACCAGTTGTTGCATCAGCACCTGGTTGACTCTGATCTGACCTCTCCCCAAGATGTGGGAAAGAAAGCAGACAAATGGGTCAGAACCAGGGTAAAGCAGAAAAACCAGAACCAAGGTGATGATCAGAAGAAGCAAGACCAAAAGTTTGGGGATCAGAAAGTAAAAGACCAGAAGTCTTCAACAGGTCCCCAAAAAGCTTCTATTGAGGGTGGGTCCACAAAATCCAAGAAGAAAGATGGCCAAAGACTTGGGACAGGGGGACCTTCAAGGGTAGACCTGAGGCAGGCGCAATTGGATTTCTCCTCTCTTGAACCCCTCAGACAGCAAGATGCTGCTGAGGCTGCTGGGAATGCTACAGGTACCCACAGAGTGTATTGGGATGAAGGGCTCCTTTATTCAGAGGCTAGAGACCCCAAGACTGGTGCTTCCAGGAGGTTGGTCATACCTTTGGCATTCAGGGGCTTCCTTTTTACCTTAGCCCATGATATTCCCCTAGCAGGACATCTTCGCCAGAACAAGACTTGGGACTGGCTTGTCCCTCACTTTCACTGGCTCCATATGTCAGAAGATACCACTGAGTTTTGTCGCTCCTGTGAAACCTGCCTAGCCAGTGGCAAGTCAGGTGGAACAACAAAGGCCCCCTTTTACCACTACCTGTGGTGGGGGTTCCCTTTGAAAGAGTTGGGATTGACATTGTTGGTCCAATGGATCCCCAAACAGCATCTGGGCACAGATTTATTCTGGTGGTAGTGGATCATGCCACCAGATACCCAGAACCTATTCCCCTAAGGACCACAACAGCACCTGTTGTGGCAAGAGCCCTCCTGGGAGTTTTCTCAAGAGTGGGCTTTCCGAAGGAGGTTGTCTCAGATAGAGGTGCACACTTCATGTCTGGGTACCTAACTGCTATGTGGAAGGAATGTGGTGTAAACTATAGGTTCACCACACGCTATCATCCACAATGCAATGGCCTTGTGGAAAGATTCAACAAGACCATGAAGGGCATGATCAAGGGACTCCCTGAACAGCTTAGGCGAAGATAGGGTATCTTGCTGCCCTGCCTTTTATTCGCTTACAGAGAGGTCCCACAAAAGTGGGTTAGCTACAGCCCTTTTGAACTTTTGTTTGAGCATCCTGTAAGAAGACCCTTGTGTCTTGTGAAGGAAGGATGGGAGTTACCTCTCAAAAAGCCTAAGCAAGACATAGTGGACTATGTACTTGGTCTCCGCTCCAGGATGGTAGAGTACATGAAACAGGCTTCTAAAAACCTTGAGGCTAGCCAGGAACTTCAAAAAGCCTGGCATGACCAAAAGGCTGTGCTGACTGTGTACCAGCCAGGACAGAAAGTATGGGTGCTGGAGCCAGTGGCACCAGCAGCACTCCAAGACAAATGGTCTGGACCCCACACTATTATTGAGCAAAAGGGAGAGGCAACCTACTTGGTTGATCTTGGGACCCCCAGAAGCCCCCACAGGGTGCTTCATGTCAACAGACTGAAGGCATATATTGACAGGCCAGACATGGGCTTGCTCATGGCTACAGATGAGGGACAGAGGAGGAGAGTGACCCTCTCTCACACCTGCTTTCTCAGAACCCTGATGATGGTTCAGTTGCTGGAGTGGCCTTGGCAGGCAGCCTCACTAACCAGCAGCAACAGGACTGCAGACAATTTATACAGGCCTACAGGCATATGTTGTCCCTGACCCCAAGTCAGACAAACTGATGCGCCCATGAGGTGGACACCGGTGACAGTCTGCCTGTCAAGATTAAAATCTACAGGCAACCTGACCATATCAGGGACTGTATCAGGACAGAGGTCCAAAAGATGTTGGAACTGGGAGCTATTGAGCCTCAGAGAGCCCCTGGGCCAGTCCAGTAGTCCTTGTGACAAAGCCTCACACCCAAGATGGTAAGAGAGAGATGAGGTTTTGTGTGGACTACAGAGGTCTCAATGCTGTCGCTAGGACAGATGCCCATCCAATTCCCAGGGCAGATCAGCTCATTGACAGATTGGCTTCTGCCAAGTTTTTGAGCACATTTGACCTGACAGCAGGATACTGGCAGATCAGACTAGCTGATGATGTAAAAGCCAAAACAGCATTTTCAACCCCAGGAGGTCATTATCAATTTGTGGTGATGCCCTTTGGTTTGAAGAATGCACCTGCCACTTTTCAAAGGTTGGTGAACCAAGTCCTCTCAGGTCTGGATGACTTTTGTGCAGCTTATCTAGATGATATTGCTGTCTTCAGCTCCACCTGGGAAGATCACCTGATCCACCTGAAGAAAGTTTTGGAGGCCCTGTAGAAGGCAGGCCTAACTATCAAGGCTACTAAGTGCCAGATAGGGCAGAGTAAGGTTGTGTACCTGGGCCACCTGGTAGGTGGAGGTCAGGTTCAACCACTGGAGAGCAAGATCCAGACCATAAAGGACTGAACTCCTCCAACCACCTAGACACAGGTCGGAGCTTTCTTGGGCCTGTCTGGTTATTACAGAAAGTTTGTTAAGAATTATGTGTCCATTGTGACACCACTTAATGACTTAACCTCAAAGAAAATGTCAAAGAAAGTTCAATGGACAGTAAGCTGTCAGAAGGCATTTGATGACCTGAAGCAGGCCATGTGCTCTGCACCTATTCTGAAAAGTCCAGATTACTCCAAAGAATTCATTGTCCAAACAGATGCTTCTGAGTTGGGTGTGGGAGCTGTTCTTTCACAACTGAATATAGATGGTCAAGACCAGCCCATTGCTTTTATTAGCAGAAGGCTGGCCCCTAGAGAGAAACGTTGGTCAGCTATTGAGAGGGAGGCCTTTGCTGTGGTTTGGGCCCTGAAGAAGCTGAGGCCATACTTGTTTGGTACTCACTTCAAAATTCAGACAGACCATAAGCCCCTCTTGTGGCTAAATCAGATGAAGGGTGAAAATCCCAAACTGCTGAGGTGGTCCATTTCCCTACAGGGTATGGACTTTACATTGGAACATAGACCTGGAACTGACCATGGCAATGCAGATGGACTCTCCAGATATTTCCACTTATAACATGAAGACTCAACTGGTCAAGGTTAGTTTAATGTCCCTGCATTTGGGGGAGGGGGGTTGTGTAGGAGAGTAGGGTCTGCTTCCTATGGTCACCCCCACTTTCTGCTCTGATACACTGTTTTTTTTACTCTAGTGTGGCTGTGGGCCTGCTAATCAGACCCACAGCCCAGCTGTTCTCTCTCTAAATTCATACCATGCACTTTAGGTACATATCCAATTGGGTATTGGGTCACCTTTGTGAGCCCCTGTATAGTGTACCATAGGTACCCAGGGCATAGGTGTATCCAAGGCCTACCAGGGGCTACAGCATGTATTATGCCACCCCTGGCTGGCCATCCAAACTGACACAACTGGCTGATCACTCAGCTAGGGCAAGGTTGTGTAATTACCCCTTGCTTAGGTATAGTATCCCTATACCTACCATTACATACAGACACATATACCCCTATAAGTCACTCCTACGGCAGGCCGTGACAATCCTGGAGGCAAAGTGCTTGGTTTTATGTGAGATGGTGCTCTAGCATGAGCTGAGTCTGTCTGCAGCTTTCGGAACCATGGCCTTGTAGCTGTTCCATGATATAGCCATACCATATACTCTTAAGTGCATTATAATCCTCGCGGTTATTGCTAACTTTGGTTTGGCTTTATCAAAACATGTCGTGTAAGGTGTCATACACTTTGGAATACTACCCCCCACCAGTTCTGACTGCGGGGGTAGCATTCTACCCTTCTAGAGGGAGAAGACATGTAGTTGTAGCTTTACCCGATTAAAATTAAACAGAGCCTCAGCATCACAAAATGGATGCTGCTGCCACAGACACATGTCTGACCTCCTGCAGCTGGGAGCCCTTCTAGCGAGGGAGGCCTGGACAATAGATTTCCTGCCTTGGGAGGTGCGAGCACTTCCCCAGACAGGCTATAGTGTATTGGGGCAGGGTGGGTTGAAAGGAATGAGACATTGCCTGGGGCACACAAGGTGCTCCATGCATACCCTGGTTCAAACCAGTTGCTGGGGCACTCCAGCCCCAGCTCTGGTGCGAAACTGGACAAAGGGAAAGGGGTGTAACTACCTCCTTCCCTGGTCCCACCCATAGGAGAGACCTAACAGGCAATCCAGTCCCTCAAATCAGTATATAGGTAGGAGCTGAGTCTAGAGACTTTAGATTACCCTGAACTGAAACTCTGAGACGAAACTCTGAACCTTCGACATTCTATTGAAACTAGAAGACTAAAGAATCTCCCTTGTGCTCAAGGAGTGACCACCCTGTGCAAACAAGCACCACCAGTAACTTGCCGGTTTGCTTTGTCGGTGCTCCCGCCAGAACCCGAAGACTTAACGATGCAGCCTCTGGACTTCCAGACTTCCCTGACCCCGACCCACATCCACAGCAAAGCTGAGACCCGTGGCGAACACGAGAGACGTGGGACCGGACAACCTGCAGTACCTGCTTTTTGCTAACTGTGCTGCTTCTGAGGCATCCTTGAAGTTGTGCATTGGACCCTGAGAAGTCCAAACGCCGAGCAGTAAGTGCACCGAAGCTCAGCCCTCCACACTCCACGAGCGCCGCGTGTGGCCTATGCCTGCATTTCTTCTTAATGCGTCTTCACGGTTGCTAGCCCATTGGCTAGTGGCCATCTTGAAGACTCCATTTTGAAACAACGCTGCTTGCCTGGTTGCTCAGGGCTTGCTCCTGTTTTCCTGTAGCCCCACAGACTTGCTGGTCTGTACAAGAAGCCGATCTTTGTATCCTGCGTGGGTTGCCTTTGCCAAGGCTTGTTGACTCCGATCCGGAAGCCGACACCGCCAACAGCGAGAGCCTTTGTGGGACAGTCCGTATCCAGCTCCTGGTCATTGTCGACGCCTCCTGGTCAACGTGGCTGCAGAGACAAGCTTCACTTCTTCACCTGATCGCAGCTCGACATCACCTGGTTCCGTCCTGGTTCCATTCTGGTCACTGGCTAGTGACCCAGACTCCGTCTCCTCTGCTTTCAGGTTCTTCTAGGCTCCGATCCGCCCTTGGATCCATCCGAACATCTTCCTCCTGGTCGCCTGCAGTATCTTCTTGCAGCTCTCCATAGGAATCGACAACGAAACCCGACACGACTTCGCACCTATGCACCCGGCTTCCCTGGGTGAGGTAACTCGAGTACTCTGGTGCTCCCGTGGTTAATAACTATACAAGTGTCCTACTTTAGCTGGCTTTTAGCGTAGTCCACCAGGACTGTCCGAAATCAACTAGTTTCTAAACTTTATGTTCTCATTCTAAGTCTATGAGAACCGGCGTGTGTGTTCAGACACTGCACACGCATCCTGTGGGACTCCTGCTTCCTAACCTGTGGTTATTCAGTGTAGCCCCACCGATTTCCTAGGCCCTAGGCCTATTCACCTTTCCTGAAGTGGCTCTTATGCCACTTCTTTAGTATATGGTTCGTGAGGGCCCTAGGACAGAATTGTATTTGTGCAACTTAACGTATGCTTATTAAGTAACTTGTGCTGTATCTCGAACTCTGACCTCATAAAGAGTGCAGAGGGGTAGTATTAGAAATAAATACATATATATTTTTTTATATATACCTTGTGTGGTGTCCTTTCATTTGGTATTCAAGGGATTGTTGCTGGTAAAACAATTGGCTTCACATGCTCTCTAGAGTGTTAGCCTAAGACTGCTCTGTCCATGCTACCACTAGGATAGCTTGTCTATAAGGTTGACTTTACAACCATCACCATAAGGGTTGTTTGGACTGATACAGGGTGCCCACTAGAATAGTGGACATCACATATCAGGCCAACTTCTCACATATACCGTTTAGTGATGGATTTGCGCGAGGTCAATAAAATAATGGTCCCGCAATACCCAGTGGTTCCTGATATCACCACACTTTTAACAATGATTTCATCCACCACTAAGTTTTTCTCTGTCACTGATTTGAAAAATGCATTCTTTAGCATTCCCATACACCCAGATAGCAGGTATTTATTCAGATTTTCACTGGCTGGCAAACGTTTCTGATTCTGTAGAGCGCCTCAAGGCTATACTGAAAGTCCTATCATTTATAGTCAAGCATTGAAAGGTCAATTGGATTCCCTCTCACTTCCTCCAAGCAATGCATTGGTACAGTATGTCGAAGAGTTCCTAATTACTTCTGATACTGAACAAGGTTGCATAGATAGTATGGTGCAATTATTGTTGCACTTGGCACACCATGGTCATAAAGTTTCGCTTTCGAAGTTTCAGTATTGTCGACAGGAGGTCACCTATTTAGGTCACCTTCTGTCGAAGGAGGGTAGAAGCTTAATGCCAGAACGCATCAGTACCACTAATAAAATGTCCTGTCCACAGACTCAGAAGGACGTGCATGCTTTTATAGGCATGACTTCCTACTGTCAAAAGTGGATCCCTAAATATTCCTTACTGGTTAAACCTCTGCATGCATTAACAACAAAAGAAGTCCATGAGCCTTTACCTTAGAGACCAGATTGTCAACAATCTTTTGAAGAATTAAAAAATGTGCTTTGCTTTGCTCCAGTACTAGGCACGCCTGACTATAACAAGCCTTTTGTGCTATACGTCCAAGAGATTACTGGTTGTGCTTGTTCTGTCTTGACTCAAAAATTTGGTGATAGACAGAGACCTTGTGCTTATTTCTCTGCTTTGCTTGATCCTGTCGCAAGGGCCCTCCCGAGTTGTCTGCTAGCGGTGACATCTGGTAACTTTGCACCACCTACATTCCCTTTTGTGGTACTTCAAATGGATTTCATTGAGCTAGAACATAGTAACAATCTCAAGTATGTATTAGTGGTCATATGTGCATTCAGTAAATGGGTGGAGGCTTACCCTACTAAGGACAATAAGGCTATCATAACAACAAAGGTACTTATTAAAGAGTTTTTCCCATGTTTTGGAATGCCTCGAGTTATTTGGTGTGACAATGGCTCTCATTTTAATCAGACAATGATTAAGGTAATATGTGAAGGCTTGTATATCAAACAGAAATTCCAGGCTGCCAATCACTCCCAGTCAGTGGGTTTGGCGGAGAAGTATAATAGGACACTGAAATTGAAATTGGCAAAAATTCAGGCGACAACAGGGTTGCAATGGCCAGATGCTCTTCGTTTGCCCCTTTTGTGCACTAGAACTACAGCACATTCTATAACAGGCTTGTCCACTTATGAGGTTGTTTTTGTCCAACCAGCAAATGTCTGGGGGGTCCCTCAGCCTAAAAAGTTCTCTGATTTGGAATATTCTGTATTGCTTTATTATCTTGGGCAATTGAGAGAAAGTTTGCGTTCTATTCACCAACAGATGCAAGACTCCACCCTCTAAGCCAGAGGGTCCTGGCCACAGTATCCAGCCCGTTAATTTCATTCACATTAGTCCTTCTGGCTACACATACGGCTGTAAAGGTTGCTGGTCGAAAGAATTAGGTCCATGCGACCCACTGCAAAAGTATACCTTTGCGGTTGCCTTATGACCATTTGGGCAAGGAAGGAATAGGAGACGTCGAATGTGAGCAAGTGCCCAGATTTGTGCCTTTCAGTGATGCAAAATTGATTTGGACCCAAACAGACAAGGAGAACAACAATGTTTTGAACAAGGCTGTTCCTCCAAAAATACGAGCTATTTCAGAGCCATTGTTCAGTGATCACAGAGTGCCTGAAGATGCCAGGTACAACTTACGTCCTCGGCTGAGGACCACCGAGTCCAAGGAAAAGAAAGACTAGGGATGGACTGCACAAGGTAGGAAAGTACTGAGTAGCAGTACCAATGAGTGAATGGAATAAATGAAAGAGTTGCATCTGTTTTGCTCTTGTTGTTTGAACATTAGTCATTTCTATCCAATGGGACTTATTCAAATGTCTACAACGGTACTGACGATGTGGCTCTTGGAATGGTACTGCCTTTAGGTGTGCCATGCAAAAGTGTCCAACCTAAAACCAGATGGGTAAAAAGGACACTAATAAAATAATTTTGTGACGGGGTAACAGAGTTGGAAGTGAATAGATATAGCAGCGGTATAACATTTGGATACATCCTGTCCTCCATATTTACCTTGGGTGGTACTGCTATGGCCAGGAAAGCTAGAGAGTATTTTGGATGTAAATTGCAGATTCTATCCAATTCTACAGTGGCGGCCATGGTAGATATTACTACTTAGTTAGAAAGTATGCCTGTGTACTCGGAACAGACTAGATATGCGGTGGATTTCATGTTGGCCAAGAGTGGTGGTGTTCGCGCGATAATTGGCAACCAGTGCCTTATGGGTATAGAGAATTTGGAAGAGAACATAACACAGCACACTAGGGATATCATTGATAATATCAAAGGCATGGAAAGCAGAAATTGGAGTTGATCTTTACTCCACCTTGATTATGTTTACTTATGATTAGGGCTCCTGGTTTTCCGTTTTTACGGATTTTTACATATAAATACAGACGGAAAACAAGTTTTCCTTTATCTGTATTTATATATAAAAACGGGAAAATACTAGTGGGCTAAGAGGTGTCAGCCCGGGCTGAGACAGCTTTCGGGCACACACAGAGCTGCCAGCCGCACCCGAGTACTTCACAGGTCTGTAAAAGTCCATTCACTTGTTGATGAGTCCTTGTTGTTCTTTCACCCCTTCTAAGAGGCCCTGCCAGAGTCAGATTAGGAACCTCTATTTACACCATTGTTGCGAGACTGAACAAGCGCAGCTCGCTCTGGGAACTATCTTGGAGGGAGGGCGTTAAACCCAGGGGCACCATGAACACCCTGATGGTTGCCACGTGGAAAGCCTGAGACCACTGCGGTGGCGGATAAAGACTGCGTGATGTCATGGATTGTAATAATGTGTTAAAAAATATTTTCTATTTAGTTACCATTTCCTTACACTCTCCCTGTGTCCCATTAGAGTTTTTTCTGATCTTTCTCCTCTGGGGCTGCACAACGCAGTCTGTTAAAATGCTCTAGTCTGCACTTCACTCCCGTGGCTGGCAGCAGAGGTGTGATTAAACGGGAGGGCAGCAGATGTGTGATTATTAGCATCCTTCTCTGATCTCAGCAAGCCGAGGGACCACATAGAGAGGGGGCTGGGGGAGAGTGGGGCCAAGGAGGGGGGCTCTCTCTGGAATGAGAGCAGTCTCCTCCTACACGCTGTTAAGAAATGCCAGGTAGAGAAAAGCAACTGTCGCTCTGGACAGTAGACCTCACCACGAGGAGTCAGAGACAACACGCTCACACCTGGCATGTAACCTGCTTAGCAACCCGTGGTAGTCTGGAAACAAGATCACACCTGGCGTGCCCAATTTAATGCGGCTACGATTGGCAGAAGGTAGGAAGATTGCAATGGGGCAGGCCACCTTCAAGCTGGCCACACATTTTATCCGGGGGAACAATGTAAACCCTGTTGATGTAACCTCCAACCAGGCTACACATGGCAGACAGACAACACAATCACACATGGCATGTGCCATACTAAGCAGCACCTGGTCCTCAGGCAATAAGACCAACTTCCAGCTGGGGCAGCAGATAGCATAACATACAGGCATCTGCACTGTAATAGATGCTTGGTTGTTAAATTCAATGGCTTGAATCGACCTCACAGAGATGAAAGGCTGAGTGGACCAGCCAGGATAGGAAAGCGTAATAGCAGTGTGAACATAGATTTCAGCAGCTGGCGCTTAACCATATGAGCTATTTCAGCAGCAAGGACGTCAGGGAATCAGAGGGTATTTAAAGAATGTATTATCCTTGGCTGCAGATATCTGCAAGGCAGCCGAAGAATGCAGCCATTTTTCACCACGACGTTCTCAATCCCCAGAACGGGCTGGGTAGGATAGAAAGTGAACAAGATCACACCTGGCTAGTTCCTACTGACTGCATCTGTCATCCACAGTTCAAAACCACACAGGCCAGACTACGATTCTGTCACTTCACTTGCAGTCCAGCTATTTACTGCAACATATAACGTCGAAGCAAAACAAGCACTGGCAAAGTCAATAGGTCTGACTTTGGCAAACTGGTGCAACAGATTTTTTTTATTTTTTAATACAAATATATGCCACAAAACTAAAAAAAACTAAAAACTTGCTAACACCGATGGATGATCATATGCTTGTTACTAGATTGGTGTTACTCAATTCTCTCCCTGTGTAGTTAGAGTGCAGTGTCACTTTAAATAAATGTGGAAAAATACTAGCTGTACCATCATATTTTGCTTGTGGCAAAAATAAATGTGGATAAATACAGAAAAAATGTCCCAAAAATAAATATGGATAAATACAGACGGAAATGGCAAAAAAATAAATACCATAAAACCGGGAGCCCTACTTATGATGCTGTATTCACTAATGCTGATGTTAATGTTACCCCCTGAAAATGTGCTAGTCATATCTACTTTCTAAAAAGAAAATATCTTTAGCTCATGCTAAAAGGAGGGTTTGTCAGATTATGCTTGCTGATGATCTTTAATGTCATGTATAAGTTAGCATTCACCATGCCATTTTCTTTGACTCTGCCATTTCAATTGTAATGTTCGAAACAAATTCTGTTTGAATCCGAGAAATGCCCCTTGCTAAATTCAGTTTCTGTAACGAAGAATTGTTTGTGCGAGTGCATAGCTTTGTCTCGACAAAGGGCCTCTCCCACCTATCTGCCAGTATGATCACAGCCCAGGGTGTAACAGCCTTGAAAGTGTTCTGAGCTGTGCAAGATACGAGAGTACAAACCTTTTTTTTGTCTTTACGCTGTTGATCCATATCTGTTTGGAAAATTCAATTTTGGGTGTGTTATGGGTTAACCATGCAATGCATATAGTGTATCTTTATGTTTACTGTTCCTTAGTTCCCTCTGGAGCACTCTCTTGGGAGTGTGCAGACAGGGCCCCGCTTTGAGCATATACAATAACTGAATATTGGTGTATATTCTCCACTGTTTCTCTCACTCTTCATTTAGCATGGAAGGCTGAGAGGGGGTCAGTGGTGACCCGAGTGGCCCGAATTGTGTCACTTCCTTCAGTCAGACCTGCTCCTTGAGCCTGTCGAAACCACATTGGACGGTCCCTCCGCTATATGCCTTCTGCAGGGGTGGATGGGACACCGCAACCAGCGGCCTGACGGTGGCAGTCCCACCCCCATCATAATCAGGCCATAGTCCCTAGAGAGAACTGTACTACATATACCTTTTTTAAACATCTTCAGGCCACAAACTATGCAACCATTGAATAAGACCTTTAGATTGCACTACCTTCCCATCAATAGAGTCAAAGCTCTAACTTTGGGAATGCTTAGAAAAATTTAGAAAAATTCCAGAGGGGTCATTGTTTTTATGACCCGCAAACATAGGCTTATTTATAGAAAAATCACTTCTGGGGGGGCTGCTGTCACTTCTACAGCCCCAAACAACACTTTTCAAATTCATTAGTGGAACCCTGTCCCCCTGGGGTCACCACAAGGCATGACAAATATGCACATGAGTAAGCCCCACAGGGCATTTTGGGACGCTCCAGCCAGGGGCAATGATGATGTTATCAGCGGCTCTCTCCCTGTGTCAGGAGAACCATGAAACATTCTTCTTGGTGTCTTTTTATTTATTGTTTTAATGCTGAGGTGCCTGATCCCCCCCAGGCACCCCAAGTGCTCCCCGATGTTGGGGGCAGCCCATTGAGCCCATCCTTGGCTGCCCAACTGGCTCCCAAGTGGCATCCTCTCTACCTGCTCCGCGCAGGCAAGGTGTTGCTCTTTGTTGGTTGCCCGCTCTGCCCAGACCCCGGCACGGAGAGCGGAGACAGGCCCACCATTATTGGCAGATTGTGGCAGTTGCCTCTAAATGGTAAGTAGTATGTAACCATATAGATACTGGTAAGGTCGTAGTTTTTTGACAGAATGGTACATCCCATAAAGATGTTGAAACGGGCGTGACAGTCACAAATTGTGTCAGGGATTGGGTCACTCCTTCAAACCCTATCAAGGTTCTGCGATCACTTTTTACAACCACTGGTGAGAAAGACATCATCTTTTCTACTAGACACCACTGATGTCCTTTGGCACACTGAGGAGGTCCAACATCCAGAGGAAATAAACCTTCTGGAGTTAGGGAGTGCGCTGTCACATAAATACTGGGGTTGGCCTACCAGACTTACAGTTACCACATTAAGGGTGCTTCTTGTGGTCTATCACTTTTACTTTAAGAGACTACCACAAGTTGTGTAGATAGATTATTTTTAGGTCCTGACGAATTGCCGTCAAATTGACACAATGGCAAGAAACATGTTGACCTCCTTCACAGAGCGCAATATCCTATAACGGGGGTGAGCCACATATATTTTTAATCAGGAGAGAAGACATTTTCATTCAAATTGTTCTGATTGGACTTTCACTTCCTGTTTTAATCTTCACATGGTCTAGTGGCCCACATTCCATACATCCACACCTCTTAGGTTCCTCACACCCACTGCGCCAAACAGCGTGGAATAAAAGATCTCCACCAAAGAGCCCCTCATAGGGTGCCTGTCAGGTATTGCAGCATCGACCTGATGAGGAGCAAGCCTTATGATGAAGCATGACACCTATCTGGCTGGATGTGTGAGGGCCCTTATACCGAAAGGAAGAATTTCCCTTTCCCTCCCACCATTCAGTGAGCACTACCTCACACTTAGCTAACCTTGTTTCTTTTACCTGTTAGGAACTGTATAACCAGGATCGGCGATCAAGATGGTGTCAGCGTAAGCCTGTGTACGCGGCCGCCGCCTCGCCACGCTATCTACCGGAGCCACAGGTGATCGGCTACCTGCCCTGTGAATCGGTGATGCTGGGTTCCCAGGAGCATCGCGCACGCCGAGTGTCGAGACAGCGGAGCTCTCAGTGGAGCGCGAACGGAGCCACGCTCGGGATACTCGACAGAGCGCTGGAGAAACGAAATAAGATTTGCCTCGCGGTCCTGTTTGCCTTTCCCGCGGCTAATTTTAAAACACTCCTTCGGATTGAGGTCTCTGCCCGCACTGCTCGCTCTTGCCACGGAGTCGGAGTCAAGACACGGACACGGACACCTGGTGAGCACTCTGAGAGTCGGACAAAGAGACATCGCTTGGAAAGACAAGAAGTGCTTTTTCGGAGCCTTCACTATTTAGCGCCGGTGTGGGCAGTTTATTTAACATTTTTTGAACTTTGCCACGGAGTCGGAGCCAAGACACGGACATGGACACCTGGCGAGCACTCTGAGAGTCTGATAAAGAGACATCGCTTGGAAAGACAAGAAGTGCTTTTTTGGAGTTTTTTCTGTCTAGTGCTGGTGTGGGCAGCTTATTTAACATTTTTTGAATTTCGGGAGCAGCAAAGCGCACTGGAGAGATCTGGCACAGGCGAAGGGATCAGAAGGAAAGAAATGAGCTATCGTGGCAAACCCGTGACCCCTCTATGCCCCCTAATCCTCTTTTAACCCCACTCCCTAATGAGGGTGAACACCTAGAACCTGATGAAGGAAATATTGGCAATATCTTATGTACTCACTTTGAGAACCTGAATACCAGGGATCTTCCCACAAAGACGGAAGCTGCCATACGAAACCTGGAAGTTCCTTCTGGCTCTACCGCCCCTTGGACCCCAGAAGCTGGTCAAGAGGCCTTTTACTCAGTATCAGACAGTACTCCGAGCTCATCAGGGGAGGAGGAGACTGAGGAAGGTGAAGGCAATACTAACAGCACCAGCGAAGAGGAAAGTGAGGCTTCCCGTGATAACACTGGTACAATTGTTCGCCCTAAAAAACCAAGAAATAAGATCAAACGGAGGAGCCAGCTCAAATGGGATTACTCGGACTCGCAGATGTCATACCACTTGGAAGAAGAGGATCCGACCGTGTCACAATCAATACCACAAGGACGCAGCCCAAGAAGATCGCAAGCCAAAACTAGCGAGACATTGGAGCCCTCACTTGCTGCCATCCTCGCCTCGATCAAAGAGTTTCAGGAGGAGGTAATAGGCGAAAACAGGGCAGCTAAAAATGCAGCGAAAAAACTACAGGGTGGTCTCAGACGATTAAATAAGACCTGTACAGACATCAGCGAGAGAGTGGGCATGGTTGAGGCCAGGACTGAACACTTGGAAAATGAAGCAGTGGCAACCAAACAGGCCACTGATTCCAACTCTGCCTCATGGATCTAATGTTGAAAATTGAAGAAAACGAAAACCGACAACGCCGGAATAACTTGCGCCTGCTGGGGATTCCAGAAGGAAAGGAGGGGGAAGACCCTAGACAGTTCATTGTCAAGCTACTGCAAGACTCTTTTCCAGAAAATACTGAATGGGACTGGGACCGCGAAGTACAGCGAGCTCACAGGTTTCCCTTCTTTCAGAAAAAACAACACAAAAATGGTAACTTGACTGAAGGACAGCCCCGGGTTTTCCTTGTATACTTTGGCAATTTCCTCCTGAGACAATTGGTTTACGACAAGGCACGCCCCAATTCAAAAAAAGGGGCTCATGGAATTACCTTTTTTTCCAAACCGGATTTCTGCCATAAGACTGTTGAGCGCAGATGGCATCTGCGGCAGCTGATCTCTCCCTTACAACAACTAGGTGCAGAGGTGTATCTCATGAACCCGGCTAGGTTAAAGGTTATTCTATACGGCACTAACAAGGTCTTTACATCTGAGATTAAAGCCAAAGAGTACCTGGAAGAGATCAGACTCAAGAGGGGACCTAGAGGAACAAATTGAAAAAATGGGGGGGGGGGGGGGGGGAATAAAAAAAATTAAAAAATGAAGTTACTCTCTATCTTATAGAGGGATAGGAGGGGAGGAAAAAAAATAATTGTTACTCTCTTTCTTGTCTGTTCTTTCCTATTTATCCTTTAGTACCTCTTAGAATATGAATTTGAATTTTTTTTTGAGCACACTTACTTTTCTTAGGCGCCTGGCGTGGTTGGCGGTCGTGGGTGGAGGGGGGACTTTGGGGGGAAGGGTGGGAAGGGTGGGTAGGGTCACAAAAGGCATATACAGGCACTAACCATACACATGCACATCAAATCCTGTTGACTAGTTTTGTCCTCTTTCCTTTTTTGGAATGTAGATGGGTACTGCTATACCCTTTAGATGGCTAGGATAGAACCACTGCGAATCGTCTCTGTTAATGTTTGTGGTTTGAATGATGCGTCAAAGAGACAAAAAGTGGCGATGGGCCTACGAACACTTGGGGGAAACATCATATGTCTACAGGAAACCCATGTAGAACAGTCAGAAACACATTTACTAAACACATTAGGGTTTAAAGTAGTGGGTGCTACTACGCAAGGAGCTAAGACAAAGGGTGTAGGAATCTTAACTGATAGAAAATTTGCTATTAGCAATCCAACAACCAAATCAGATTCACTAGGAAGGTGGGTCATCACTCAGATTCAACTCCCTAATAACATCTCTTTCACTCTCTGTTCAATATATGGTAGCAATGCTGATGATCCCGGGGTCATTAACCAAGTTTCTAGCGAATTAGTACATTGGCCCACCCCGATAGTCCTATGCGGAGATTTTAACATACATCTACCTAGCAACTGGGATGCCAACACAACCTGGAGATATAAAGGAAGGAAACCCCAAGTCTTTCAAGCTTTGACTAACCTCATTCAAACTCATGGTCTGATAGATGGCTGGGCGAGCAAAAACCCGTCACTTTCTGGGTACACTTGTTACTCAGCCCCGCACCAAGTATTGGTTAGATTAGATTATTTTTTTGTCTCTTCATCATTGGCCCCCAGCTTTACTATAGATACCGCTCCCCGATCCATGTCCGACCATAACCCTATTATTTTCACCATAAGGGAATTCGGGCAATCCAAAGAGACCTCCAGATGGAGCTTTGAAAAAGCTTTATTATACGACCCTAGCTATATAGATCACATGCAAGGATGGATCCAGGTGTTCTTAGAGATAAACATTGGCTCCGCCTCCCAAATGACAGTCTGGGATACCCTAAAGGCAGGGATCAGAGGCAAGACCCTTAGGTTCTCTGTACAAAAAAATAGAGCGGAAAAAGCCCAGATTAAAGATCTTCAAGAAAAACCGAAATTAAACTAACCCAAACAGTTCACGCAGGGCTAGATTGTCAGCCAATTCAACAAGAAGCAATTTTGGGTAGGGCAGAAATAGGGGCGGTGTTTACGGGCAAAATCGCGGCTAAGTGGGCAGCAGCAAAGGAGAAGACGTATGAATGTAGTGACAGCATTGGACATCACTTAGCTGTCAGGACGAGACAACAAACTACCTCTAGTGAAATCCACAAAATCAGACTTGCTTTAGGAACAGAGGTTACGGATCCTAGCCGTATTCGGCATGAGTTTCAGGAGTTCTATGCTAGGCTGTACAAGGAAGAAATTTGTTGCACGGCCGATGCACTAGACAGAGAGATCTCTGAATATCTTAGCGGGATAGAACTAAGCAAATTGAGCCTAGGAGATAGCGAACTGTTAGATCTTACTCCTACATGGGAAGAAATCCTGGATGCCCTTAATAGCCTCCCAGATGGGAAGGCTTCTGGCCCTGATGGCATCCCCGTTGAGTTTTTTAAAATCTTTGCTAGTCAAATCAAAGTCATATTTACAGAGGTGATTACATCCATCTTCAACTGCACCTCCCCTCCAGCCTCTTGGTCTAGTGCTAGGATTTCTATTTTTCCAAAAAAGGATAAATCCCCACTTGAAATGAGCTCTTAAAGACCAATAACTCTTATCAACTGCGATTCCAAAATATTTTCTAAGGTATTAGCCTCCAGAATATCCCGAGTAGTAGAACCCCTTGTCTCAAAATGGCAACATGGTTTTATACCAAAGAAAGGGACTACTGAACATGTCAGGAGAGTTATTACTCTGTTTGATGCTGCCCAAGTAGCCGGAGACCAGATGTCACTCATATTACTCGATGCCGAAAAGGCTTTTGACCGGGTCTCATGGCGATTTCTCTGGAAGGTAATGGACAGTATGGGGTTCGGTGGTAGATTTATGCAGGCAACGCAGGCACTTTATCATAATCCAACTGCTAGTGTCACCATAAATGGACAACTGACAGAACCCTTTAAAATATCACGAGGTACCAGGCAGGGATGCCCCTGCTCTCCGTTAATATTCGCACTGTACCTAGATCCACTTATCAAACAAATAGAGAAAAATCACAACATTTCTCCAGTAACATACTTTCAAAACAGCTGTAAAATCTTGGCTTACGCTGACGACCTTGCTATTACCACTCCAGACCCTGTCAATTCCACACTGGCACTAGAGGATGAAGCCCACAAATTTGGGAGATTATCTGGATACGCCCTAAATAAAAACAAAACACAGATACTAATAAATAGCAAAATCATCTGGACTGACACCAGAGTTGTACCACAGGCTAAATACTTGGGCATCGTAGTTTCACCTAGACTAGAGGAAATAGTTGCAGTTAATTTGGCTCCCCTTGCTGTTCAGACGAAGAAGGCATTAAAACAAATCGATAATTTACATCTAACATTGGTCGGTAGGTGCAATGTCATTGAAATGACTTATTTTCCCAAACTACTTTATTTTTTTCGTTGTATCCCCTTTGAGTTTAGTAAAAAAAACTTACTTAAATTCCAACAAATTTTTACTCAATTCATTTGGGCATATGCTCAGCCCAGACGTGCATTAAAACATCTCGCATTACCAAAAGACAGAGGGGGATGGGCTTTTCCTAACGTTACCCTATATTACTGGGCGGCAGTCCTGCAATATAGTTCAGTTCTGCTAAGAGATTCCATCATTGAGACTGAACCATCTTTACCCTCACCCTTTCGGTCTCTGGTAGGGGAACAATATTGGGGTTGCCTACTCCGAGAAACAGCTTATGGATACTACAATCGCGTTAAATTTAAGACGCTAATGAATTCTTACAAAGTTTTCCGCCATGTCCAGAGAATTTTGGGACTTGGAAGATACAACTTTTACTCCCCTATAACTAATAATAACAATTTACCTGCTATATTTAGTTCATCTTACTTATCTGAATGGCACAGAGCAAGGGTAACAAAACTAGGAGATATTATAACAACTAGGGGGATCGAAACCTTTACAAATGTACAGACTAGATTTAAACTAAAAAGACAAGAATTATTTAAATATATGGCCATTCACGACTACTTATCTAGGAAGGTGGGAGGAGCCAACGGATTTGCTGAGGTTGAGCTTATGAACACCCTCCGGAACGTAACCTCTGCTCGCATTGGGACTATTTATCAAATAATAAATAAGGAAACCCCAGATGACTTAGAAACCATTGCCTCCAAATGGCATATTAAACTTGATTCCCCAAAAAGTATATTTTACAACTCCCTGCGATTATCACAACATATTTTAATTTCTGCTAAACTCAAAGCACAACATTTCAAAACAATATTCTTTTTGTATATGACACCTAGCAAAATCATTAAATGGGGATCTGGGAGAGGAACATTATACCCACGCTGCTCTGAAGTAGGGGCAGACTCTATACACATATTTGCAACATGTCCAACTATCAATTCCACCCTACTCAGAATTCAGAATTTACTCTGCGTAATAACTAACCAATCAATACTCCTAAACCCCACGACCATTCTTTTGGGAACACAATCTGACTCTTTAAGAGTAAAGGAGGAAGGGTTGTTTTTTGTCGCAATGGCAGTATGGAGGATATGTGTCTCTTCCGGCTGGTTAGACTCTGAGTCCCCCTCCTACGTACAATGGCTGGCTAGATTAGTCGCTACATACCATTTAGAAAAATCTGTATATGCCAAGAAAGGAAGAAGGAAAAGGAGGATGGGGATTGAAATTTGGGGAGCATTCTCTAAATGGATCGATCAACAAGGGCAAGGGGACCCAGAGATATAATAGGGTTACCAGATACCCATAATATCTTTTATGCCATTTTCCTTTGTTATGATATTACTATTTCAAATTTTTTCTTATTATGTATGTTTATGTGTACCTGTATTATTGGGCTTCAACACATATGAGAGATGGGAGGAGGGTGGGGGGGTTCCTGAATTTTCTTTCTTTTGTAACTCTATGTGAGACTTTGCTTTGTGAAAAATAAAAAAAAATAAAAAATGGAAAAAAAGGAACTGTATAACCATCTCTATTCATTTATATTTGGGCATTTAAGCTGGACCTGTATGAAAGCCCTGAGTCCCCCCTTTGGTTATATTGAATTAACGGGCGACCCCCGTGCGACTGTTTTCCATAGGCTACCAGGAAAGCACAATTGCCTTATCCTGGCCCATCCCCGTACCAGGTACTTTCCGGGTCACGCCACCTACTGAGTCTTCTCACACTTCCATACTATAAAGATGGAAGAGAACCAGGGACTTAGTTTTGGTGACAAAATGGTAGCTGAAATTCTGAGCACACCCCCTATCCTGGGAGCCTATGGTAGTTCAGCTTCCGGCAACCAGTCAGAAGACTGGTACTTACTCACTGACATGAAACGTGAATGGCTCAAGATAACTTTACATGGTGCTATGATGACCGAATACTTGTGGGCTAATATAGCCCCTAACGGTCTCATAGTAAACAACTTCCCACGCCTGTTTCTTGAGGATGCTGTCTTCAAGAAGGAGTGGTCCCTAGTTGCATGGAAATGCACTAGAGACTGGCTCATTCATCATCAACACAGCCAAAAGAATTGCTGACGCAAAACTGATCAGCATCCAGATAGCAGAAGGGGCACTTAAAACCACAATCCAACTCTCTGCTTTTTGGACCAAACTATCAGAAACAGACAACATGACCGCCCTCAAACAAGCCACCCGCAAGCACCACCAGCTCATCCGCACCACCAAGAAGAAATCACTAAAGGATCGACTGGACAACAACGCCCACGACAGCAAGGAACTCTTCAGCATCGTCAAGGAGTTCTCCAACTCCAGCACCGGCAACAACGACATCACTCCCTCACAAGATCTCTGCGACTCTCTCGCCTCGTTCTTCCACCGCAAGATCGCCGACATCCACAACAGTTTCGGCGCACCACCCACGCACCCAACCGTCAAACCAACGCCCCCCACCACCACCCTCCGCGCCTGGACCACAGTGACCACCAAAGACACAGCCCGCACGATGAACACCATCCACTCCGGATCACCCACCGACCCGTGCCCCCACCACGTCTTCAACAAGGCCGACTCCACCATCGCACCCCAACTCCGGAACATCATCAACTCCTCCTTCAAGACCGCCACCTTCCCGGAGTGCTGGAAGCATGCCGAGCTCAGCGCCCTACTGAAGAAACCAACAGCGGACCCCACCGACCTCAAGAACTTCCGCCCCATCTCGCTCCTCCCTTTTCCTGCTAAAGTCATCGAGAAGATCATCAACAGACAGCTGGCCTCCTTCCTCGAGACGAACGGATCCCTCGACCCCTCGCAGTCCGGTTTCAGAGCCAACCACAGCACCGAAACCGCCCTCATCGCAGCCACTGACGACATCCGAGCCCTGCTCGACAACGGGGAAACAGCGGCACTCATCCTCCTGGACCTCTCTGCAGCCTTCGACACTGTCTGCCACCGCACCCTAGTTCAACGCCTCAGCAACATCGGCATCCAGGAGAAGGCACTGGAGTGGATCGTCTCGTTCCTCGCCGGAAGAACACAGAGAGTTCGCCTCCCCCCGTTTCGATCCGAGGCCACTGAAGTCATCTGCGGCATACCACAAGGATCATCACTCAGCCCCACCCTCTTCAACGTCTACATGAGACCTCTTGCAGCCATCGCACGCCAACACAACCTCAACATCATCTCCTACGCCGACGACACACAGCTGATCCTCTCCCTCACCAGAGACCCCGACACCGCCAGAACTAGCCTACACGAAGGGATGAAAGACGTCGCCGAGTGGATGAAGAACAGCCGCCTGAAACTGAACTCAGAGAAGACGGAAGTCCTCATCCTGGGACCATCACCCTCCGCCTGGGATGACTCCTGGTGGCCCCCCGCCCTGGGCACCGCTCCCAAACCAACAAACGACGCATGCAACCTGGGCTTCATCCTGGACTCCTCCCTCTCGATGACCAGACAAGTCTCATCATCTTGCTTCCACACCCTACGCATGCTCCGCAAGACCTTCCGATGGATCCCGACCGAAACCAGGAAGACGGTCACCCAGGCACTCGTCACCAGCCGACTGGACTACGGAAACACCCTCTACGCCGGAACCACAGCCAAGCTACAGAGAAGACTCCAACGCATCCAGAACGCATCTGCCCGACTCATCCTGGACATCCCCCGACGCTGCCGCATCACCAGCCACCTGAGGGACCTGCACTGGCTCCTCGTCAACAAGAGGATCACGTTCAGGCTCCTCACCCACGCACACAAGTCTCTCCACGACCTGGGCCCCAAGTACCTCAACGACCGCCTGACCTTCTACACACCCACCCGCCAGCTACGATCGACCAGCCACGCCCTCGCCGCCGTTAACTATAAGCTACTGATAAACTAGTAAATTGCAATTTTTAACTCTGTATAATATAATTTTTACTGTGTGTAATTTTTTCTTTATGTAAACTTATTATTTTCTAGAAACTACTGTGGCTGCTCCAGAAGAAGGCGCTGGTCGCCGAAACGCGCGTAGAGTACTAACTCGCCACCTTTCCCCACCCTTTCCTTATTTTTATATGCATTTTCATATGTAATGTGATTTATGTATCGTGTTTATTTCTTCTCTTTTTTGTGCAAATTACACTTTTTAATATGCGTTTTAACTCTGAAATTTGATATTGTATTTTGACACTTTTTATTGTTAATAAACTGCTGAATTTTCAAAAAAGTAATGTTGTAGCTTAGTTCCCTTCCAATTATTTATCCATATATTGATTTGCTTCTTCATGGTTGTCTAGATTGTTACATATCAATTGCTTACTCTTTCCCTGGTCTAGGAACTTTATTTCTATGAACACAGGGGGTCCTTGTTAAATATACGCCAACTCGCCGCCGTTCCACGCATCCGAAGAGCCACCGCCGGAGGAAGATCCTTCTCCTACCTGGCGGCCAAAACATGGAACTCCCTCCCCATCCACCTTCGACTGACCCAGGACCATCTCGCCTTCAGAAGACAACTCAAGACCTGGCTGTTCGAACAGTAGCAGACCCCTTCCCCCAAGCGCCTTGAGACCCTCCCGGGTGAGTAGCGCGCTATACAAGTGGTATGATTGATTGATTGATTGAGAAATCAACAATGAGTTTGCAGAAAGCAAGGAGAACCTAATGAAACAGAAGATTTCAAAACTACAAAGGGATATACATACATTTGATAAAGAAAAAGTATATCCTCATCTGAAAGCAGACTTCACCCCGATGGGTGTAAGTAACTCTTCAGATGAAGGCTCCAACACAAGTAGTAGAGGCTCTCCAACCAATAGTGACTCAAGTACTGGCATTTGGGGCAGTAATAATTCCAGACGGAATATACATCCCACATATCCGACCTACAACATACCATCCTACCAGGGACCTCCTTTTTGGCAATTCCCAATGTACCCTCCGGGACACTGACAATCCTTCCCACTAGGCAATAACCCACCTTTTTTAGACAGAGGTTGGGGCAGAGGAAGAGGCCAAAAGAGAGTGTAATGGCAGGAACAACCAACACACGCAGTGGAGACACGGAGCCAGACGAAGAAAAGACACTAATAGTTAACATCTCGCCCAGGATACACACCCATTCGGAGAAAATGGTCATGCAGAATGGCTTGGGATGTGTCCCGACTCCTAAAATTGACAGATTCCGCAACAACTGTGAGATACAGTGTTTCTTTCGTAAAATACGCCTCAAGCTGTTTTTTCAAGATAGACCTGCACCTCCTATGGGTGACTCTGGATTGCACAATCCATCTACCTTCACGCCAAACAGCAGCATGGTACCTAATGAAGTACTGACCTTTGAACAAGCCATAATTAAAGGTTTAACCAGCGGCACCACCCACCACTTTCCACAATCTATCATCAGCAGAACTAACGACCATCAGATCTCTTGCTAATGATCCCAGCATTACCACCAAACAAGCAGATAAGGCTAGGGCTACAGTGATCATATCTACCACTGACTACGATACTGAATGTCACTGACAACTTAGCAACCGGAGATACTATTCTCGCATAGGTGTCATTCCTACCCCACGCCTCTCTACTATCATTTCAACAATGGTCTTCCCCGCTGAGACCGAAGGGTGGATTAGCAGGAAGGAAGCAGACTTTCTCATAACCTCGGACCCCAAGGTACATTACTTTTCTATCTTGCCTAAGATTCATAAAGGCAGGGCCCCTGTCCCGGGTAGGCCCATTGTGTCAGGGATTGGGTCACTCCTTCAAACCCTATCAAGGTTCTGCGATCACTTCTTACAACCACTGGTGAGAAAGACACCGTCTTTTCTACTAGACACCACTGATGTCCTTTGGCACATTGAGGAGGTCCAACATCCAGAGGAAATAAACCTTCTGGTTACCCTGGATGTTAAGGCTTTTTACACAAACATTCCTCAATGTGCCACCTTGAGCATCATAGAGGATGCCCTGGGAACCTTAGACTGGGACTCACCTACAGCAGTGCCCTTTGTTCTGGAGTGTGCTACATTGGCCCTGACTGAGAATTTCTTCGAGTACAGCAATCAGTTATAACACCAAACCCGGGGCACTTCGATGGGCAGCACATTTGTGCCCAGCGTAGCTTGCCTCTATATGGCTGCATTTGAAGAGAGAGAGATCTTCAGTGCCTTGTACCATTTTCACACCAATCTGGTTTTGCGGAGATTTACTGACGACATTCTAATCCTTTGGAAGAGTGATAGGTCTACAGGTGAAGAACTTTGCCAATGAATCAACAGCCTCAATCCTTATCTGAACTTCACCAGCAAGCCTCAATCCTTATCTGAACTTCACCAGCACGATCTCAGAGAATAACATCCCTTTCCTTGATCTTAACATCAGACTCTGCGAAGGCGAACTCAGTACGACGTTGTACAGAAAACCTACATATAGCAACAGCCTACTGCAGTTTAGCAACCACCATCCCAGAGCTCTTAAAGAAAATCTACCTTTCGGACAATTTCTCCAAATTAGGAGAAACTAATTTGTTTCCATGGCTGACTTTAGATCGGAGGCAGCCATCCTTGCAGACAATCTCTGTAAAAGAGAATACCCAAATTGCAACATTGCACTTTCAATGAAAAGGGCCAGAAACAACAATAGTGAGGCCTTACTTGAAACAGCACAAATATCCTGTTGAGGCCCTCACTTGTGTTACTACCTACACACCAGACTCCAACAGGATCAGGAAGCATTGGGGTATCCTCAGCACTGGCTCACTGAAATTGCCTACTCCGAGATTTGCATTTAAATGTACCAACGACCTCAACGATATGCTGATACATACTAGGCCGAGAGCCAAACCCACAAATCCTCAGAGACCCCTCTGAGATCTTCCTCCTGTCACAGGACATTACCCGTGTGGATCTTGCATAGTCTGCCCCCTCACAGAACCAACCAAGGACAAATCATTCTCTGAAACTTTCAAATGACAGTTAAGAAAACACATGAACTGCAATACTGCTAATTGCATATACATGATCACCTGACCATGTGGTCTCCGCTACATTGGCATGACCACCAAAACTATTAAAACACACATCACTGAACATAGGAGCAACATCAGGTTTCATAGAACCAACACCAAGATATGTACACATTTCGAACTCTCTAAACATCCACCAGATGCTTTACTCTGAGTCATCCTAGAGGCACACCCCATAATGAACCAAGGAACACTGTTCAGGACTGAACAGAGGTGTGTGCACTGGCTGGCAACTGATAAGGAGGGGCTCAATGAGGATATCTCATGGAGTACATTAAACAGATAGGGATCCCCTTGATAGGACCCTTGATCATGGCATCACATTTCGAGAGTGGTGAATGAATTTACTGCTTTGTCCTATGATCATCAAGGCAGGCCTACTTTCCAATCTTACACTGTCACTTCACACTAGCACTAGTCCAACGCTGGTTTTTGGACTCACCTCACTAGACACGCACTGGCGAGTGTATCAAAGATGACCTTCCATTTGAGGCACCTTTCGAATATGCACTGGGCTTTCAGCCTCCCACTGCCCTTCCTTCCAATATGAGCATCCACTCTTTGACTTACTGTTACCAACAGCTCCCCAAGCGACCCCACATTCCAAGATGGGCAAGTTACTTTCCGACCTCATCTATGGATTTCCTTGGTATCCGCAAGTGACGCAGGGTCAAGTGACCCGCACGCATTGGCTAATACGCACTGGGCTACTCTACCAAGAAGGCGGACGCTCAGTACTTCGCTATGAGGGTTGGTGCCCCAGTGCATCATCCCGCTCTGTCACCCCGCCCTTCTGCTGCCAGTAGCTGGGAGCATATCTGAGCCATGGGACAGATGGCCAGTACCTCCTGGTCCAGGCAGCCTTTGGGGTAGGTCTACCGACGATCTTGCGGTGAGAGCATGTAAGTATTGACTCATGCTGGAGTACATGCATCCTTGATTCTCTGACCTTCACTAGGTGAATACCTACCTGTTGAATCTCAAGACAACGGACACACCTAGGACATCCGTAAAAGGATTGAAACTGTTGTAGCATAGCATATTGGATGGCGCAACTACCTCGACCCCACCTTGCACACACATTGGGGGCTTCAATTTAAGCAAGGTGTGTTGCCACGCTGGAGTCGTAGGGGGCCGTGTTACATCAAGTTTGGGTGTGTGACAAACATTTAGCATACCTATGGGATTCCATGGTATCCCCCGCTTCTGACTCATCATTTAGCTCGATTACCACCTTGAGATGAGTGTTCTGTGAATCTTCCATCACCTATTTAGGTGGTTGCACCACATAACCAGGTGCTTTCCACCTTCCTGTGTAACATTTACACCTCTTTGACCCCTACCTTTCTTAAGACACTATATTAGAAGCTGCCTTTACATGCCAGGAGTTGATGGTATGAGCCACTGACCCAACTAGGGTGAGTCCTTCTGCTGCCATATTAATATGGGTACTTTTCACATCTGTTGTTTTTAACTCATTCTTTTTGCTACCTCACGCAGAGCATATCACAACTGCATGATGCATGTTTCCAAGTACTATGATTGTTTCACCACCACGGCATCATGTGCACAGAGTACGGCGAACTACACAGGGGACGGAAACCATGAATTGGACGGCGTCCTTTTTATCTAATCATTGTGTTTTGGTTTATCAGGTTGGCCTACAAGACTTACAGGTACCACACATGGGGCCATATGTATCATTGAAATTCGCATTCGCAAAGGCCAAAATTCGAAGAATTTCGGCCTTTGGGAATGCGAATTCTCAATATGGTATGTATCAAACAAATGTGGTTCAAAATAAGGAATCGCACAATTTGCTATTCCTTATTTTGCGATTGCATTTAAGGAATCGCAAAATTTGCGATTCCTTAAATGCAATGTATGATGCAAAAAAATATTGGTAATTGTCCCTAAGGAATCCCAAATTACCACCAACTTCAAGTTGGTGGTAAGTTGCGAATTCCTTTTAAAAAGCATTTTATTTAAAAACAAAAGGTGCCATGTATGTGCGCCATATGCCCACACATGTCATTTTCAGGGGTGCAGCAGGGTGTCCTTTGCACCCTTGAAAATATTCTCAATTTGTGATTAGCTAATTGCTAATCGCACATTTCCCCTTCATTCCTATGGGCCTCCTGGCCCATAGAAATGAATGGGAAATTATTCCTTAATTGCGATTAGCAATTTGCTAATCGCAATTAAGGAATTTTAAGAAATCGCTAAAAAGAAGCTGATTTCTACATACATTCAATTTTGCGATTCCTAAATAGCGATTCCTTAAAAATCACTATTTAGGAATCGCAAAACGGAATGTTGATACATAAGGCCCTTAGTGTGCTTCTTGTGGTCTCTCACTGTTACATTACTAGACTACGCCAAGTAGTGTAGATGGATAATTTTTAGGTCATGAAGAATTGCCGTTAAATTGACACGCTGGCAAGAAACATGATGACCTCCTTCACAGAGTGTAATATCCTGTAGCTTTATAACAGGGGTGCGCCATATCTATTTTTAATCAGGATAGAAGCCATTTTCATTAAAATTGTTCTGATTGGATTTCTAATTACTGTTTTAATCTTCACATGGTCTAGTGACCCACATTCCACACATCCACACCCCTTAGGTCCCTCACACCCACTGTACCAAACGACATGGCATAAATGATCTCCGCCATAGAGCCCCTCATAGGGTGCCCATCAGGTATTGCAGCACCGACCTGACGAGGAGCAAGCCCTATGATGAAACATGACACCTTGGTGGCTGGGTGTGTGAGGGCCCTAATTCCGAAAGGAAGAATTCCCCTTTTCCTCCCACCATTTAGTGAGCACTGCCTCACATTTAGCCAACCTTATTTCTTTTACCTGTTAGGAACTACATACTCATCTCTGTTCGTTTACATTTGTGCATGTATGCTGGACCTGTATAAAAGCCCTAAGACCCCCTTTTGGTTACATAAATATTGGCATCATGGTTATCATGGTCACAAAGTCAGGTATGAGTCTCATGGCCTGCATAGGTTAGAATATGAAATAAGTTAGCACAGTCATGGGATCTGTGATAAGAAGAACCACAGAATGTCATCCTTCAGGCCCAGGTTATCTGCATGTAGTCTATATATCCATCATTGTTCCCTCTTACAAAGCAATTTGAATTTGTCTTTAGGTGAACCCTTCAGATGTGATTAGTCAGTGAAGGTCCAATTTATTACCTCTTCAGAGATTCAACATGAGATGAAATGGTTAGTCATCTTCGTGGTACTGCATTTGCACCATATATATAGTACTTCTTTGTTCAATATTCGTAGTGCAGAATTTTCTGGCGGTCATTCAAAAGTAGCACAATTTTAATGGGCGAGTAATTAATCAAATAACCCTGAAAAACATAATTAATGAAGACACAATTTTAAAAAATGACAGCTATATGTGCAATGATTAACGTGCAATTTAAAATGAAATGACACACAGTATAAATCTGCAAGCTGCACTAGGCACCCGTTGATATTAGGATAGGCCACAGAAATGCTTGAATATAAGTTTAGTTTTAACTAGAAGTGAACTTGATAATGCTGAAATAAGCACAATGACCTTTAAAAACGTAACCTTAATATGACATACTTAGAAATGTTTGTCATAACTACAGAATGTTCTAGATTTAGTAAATGTATTATTTTATTAAAGCAACATATTATATGTAATGACTAAACTTCCTATTCTCACTACATATTACATAATACATGAATAGAATAGTTGTATATTTTTAAAAATAATACTTGTTCATGTTGATGAAATACATTACTAAAGAGTGATTTTGCGGGTTGATGCTTCTCTTCTTTAGCATAGTTCATTGTTTAAGCAGTGACACATTTAACATTAGGTTAAACCATATATGATGCCTATGGGAATGGAGATTTATGAATCAAGAACCACTTGTGTAAGCTGTCTGTACCAAACATCGTGATAAAGCTTTTCGATCTGCATGTTATTTTGTGGGAAAGGAAGAGCTGAACCTGCTCTCAGACGAATGCTGTCTCTGGATTGGATCCGAAGAGGATAAGCCTGTTACACATTTTGCAACATATAATGTTGCCTTTTTATACTAGTATGTGTTCCTAGTTAGCACACATCTTTAGAGACTCTTCATTTAGGAAGCTGAGACCCAGACCCTTGTCCTTTGCTGACAGCTGTGACTACTGCTGGTTCTTTTCATCCTTACTCTACCTTTGATGCTTGATTTTTACAAATTGCTACTGCAACTGTTTGCTCCTACCGCTGATAGTCAGTTGGGCTTCATGAGATACTCTTCATGGGAAGCTCGGCTGCCTTGATTTGATTTTTGCGCTTTATCCTCTTTAACCCACTGTTTTCCTTTGAAATTGAACTTTTCATGAGTTCCACTAACTTTAAATTCGGATTCAGGTCTCTAATGGAACACGCTTAATACATTTTTTTTCTAACCATTCTTTTTGATGATCTTTCTGTAAACTTACTTGATTTTATTGACTAATTTGAATAAAAAGAATAACAAAATACTTACTAATCTCTTTATGAGAAATAAAACTTTTGAAACTATTTCACACTCTCATCGTTGATTCAACTTAAAACTGTTAATGCGAATTGACTTGTTATGATGAAATAGCTCCTGACTCAAAATGTGGCAGCAAAGACCTGTCACCTCAGGCAATTTGTCACAAGAAGCTAGCGTGGGAACGGGGCCTGACCCTGTATGTGGTGGTGAGGAAAAAGGTTGCACCATATTTGTTTGAATTTTGCCCCAACTCTGCGCTATCAACCCCCTCCCTGTTGCAATTGATAAGTGATCGTAACTTGTGGTGTGTTTTGAGATACAGTTGAGCTGGCAGATGGCGCAGGTGCCTTTGGGTTAATGTCCCACTACCTTTGGTTGTCCCAGCAAGGTAGTTGTTCTAATATGATTTTTTTGTCTTGGTCTTCCATGGACCGGAGTATCACTTTTTACTCTGTTTAAAGGTGAATAATAGTTTGGATATGGTCCCTTTGCCTGAGTTTAAAATGCAAAAGTGTCTGTTCATACAAATCTTTGCATGATTAGAAAAGCTAGAATATGTAAGAACATGGACCAGTTTGTCATTTGAACTCTTGGGGTGTGATTCAGGAAGGGCCTGATGGTTATTATTTTCGGCGCATTTCCTTTCCAATTTTATGAGTTTAGTAGGATAAGCCCATTGCCGCAGATTCTCCATCATGATGTCTGCATGTCTTGTGAAACTTGGGAGATCAGAACAGTTCTTACAGAGACATAAAAATGATCCTACTGGTATGTTGTCACTTAGGGCCTTTGGATGAAAATGTTCATAATACAGTAAGAAACTGAGATCTATTGGTCTTAGATAAACATAATTTGCCAGTCTGCCTTCAGAGCAGGGCTTCCACCAGGCCGGTTTTATACCAGTATGACCAGTATTTTAATGTTCACTCCAAGTCTTTGGAAAATCACGCCAAGCCGGTATTTGTTCCTTTCCCATTATCAGTGCATACTCTAAATAGTAAATATGAGAAGAAAACACTTTAACATGTGTTCTTCAGCTGCCTGAATGTCCCCCGACTGATAATTAAAGTACATAAAGACTAAAAGAGAATGTTAAAAATGAATAGAGTTGATTTCATATAAAGTTCTGCCTTAAAAATCAAGAATTGGGCCTATGTAGAATGTTAAAACACATTGGCAGTATTTTTTTTAGGAAAGTTGGCAACCCTACTCCAAGTGTTAGATTATGAGATCTAAAAAACGGGGGCCTATTTAGCAGTCTTTGACACTGTACAGCGCTTCCCTGCCTTTTGACTTGGTTTGCGCTGTAGAAATACCACTTACATAATTTCAATGCCAGCAAGAGTAAAGGATATTCCTTGGGGACATGGATGGGGTGAAACTGAATGTTGATCGTGGGGTGTCTGGAAGGAAGACAGTGACTTATGAGACAATGTGGAATCTTTTCTTAACTGAAGGCCTCTTTGAAGATTGTCTGGTTGGGATGACGCACCATTTAACTGGCATATCATTTGTAGATGCCACATAGCTGCCTAACTCGCTGGACAAACAGGTAGCAATACATTTGAGGTAAAATGAACATGATCAACAGCAGGCGTAGCAAAGTAGAGAGAAAAATAACGATCATAATGGCCAGGGTCACTCGGAGAGGCCATGGCACTATTCAGGACGCCCAGCAGAGGCAGAAGGGAATTAGTCAACTGAATAGAGACATCAAATCATAAGAGGAAGGTTACCCAAACAAGTCCTAAGACAGTTGCTCTACCTCTGGCCTGTAAGGTCATAAAAAGGTTGGTTTGTTCCTTCCCTGTGGACAATTAGTATCCGTAATAGTAATACTACTAGTGATGACATAGGAATCAGTTTTCTATTCACTGTGTAGGGACCGTTCTTCCTAGTCAGGGTAAGGGGTATACACTTTTAAAATACACCATGCTCACCACCTTGGTAGATTGGCATGGGCAGACAGGTTTATCTGAGAGGCAGTGTGCAAAGCATTTGCACATAACCAACAGTAATACAGTGAAAACACGCCAAAAGATGTCTAACACATGTCCCCTCCAGCAGAAAGTAGGGAAAACTACCCAACCTCCTGGTAGTTCTCTTCACTAAGGTGGAAGAACCTGGACTGACCATCTTGTTGGCGTGTTCTGTGCCAGGGCGGTGTTCCACTGTAAAGTCCATTCCCTGTAGGGGAACCACAAGAGATCGACCACCTCAACAGTTTTGGGCTCTCCCTCCTCATTTTCATCAACCATCGGAGGGGCCTGTGCTCTGTCAGAACTCAGAAGTGATTCCCAAACAGGTAGGGTCTTGGCTTCTTCAGTGCCCAGACCACAGCTAAAGCTTCTCTTTCTATGACACTCCACCTCTGGTCCCTGTGGAGTAGTCTCCTACTAAGGAAGACTATAGGCTGATCAAGGCCCTCTTCGCTCAGTTGTGATAGCACCGCTCCCAAACCATGCTCTGAAGCGCCAGTCTGCACACGGAATTATGAAGAGAAGTTGGGTGCTTTGAGCATGGCTTCCTGGAAGTCAGCTCTGTTAAGGGGGTAACAATGGTGCTATAATTCTTAACAAATCTCCTGTAGTAAACGTGAGACTTAAAAAGGCTCCCACTTCTATCTGCATTTTGGGGGCTCCCAAGCCAGAATGGTGTCAATCTTGCACTGTAGGGGCGCCACCTGGCCATTTCGTACCTGGTGCCCAAGTACACCACAAAACCTTGCCTGATCTGGCACTTACTGGCCTTGATCGTGAGGACAACCCTCTGCAGAGGCTTTAACACTTCCCAGAGGTGCGAGTAAGTGTACTTCCCAGTTGGAACTTAACACTGCAATGTCATCCAGGTAGGCGGCACTGAAATCCTCCAAACCAGCCAACACCTGGTTGACCAACCGCTGAAAGGTGGCAGGGGAATTCTTCAATCCACAGTGCATCACCCGGAATTGGTAATGTCCCTCTGGGGATGAGAATGCTGACCTCTCCATTGCCACATTGGTTAAGGCGATCTGCCAGTATCCAGACACCAACTCAAGCTTGCTGAGGAACTTGGCAGGTTCCAACCGATCATCAGCTCTGGGGATGGGTGTGCATCAGTCCTGGTGACAGCATTAAGCCCACAGTAGTCCACACAGAACTGTAGTTCTGGAGTGGCACCAGATGCAGCAGCCTTTGGGACCAAGACCACTGGGCTGGCCCAAGGACTGTTGAAGGGCTCTATCATCCCTAACATCAGCATCTTAGAGACCTCCTCTTTGATGCTGGCCCTGACCCGGTCAGTCAACCTGTAAATCTTGTACTTTACAGGAGGGCTGTCACCAGTGTCCATATCAAGGGTACACCAGTGAATAACACCTGGTGTCAGAGAGAACAGAGGGGCGAACTGTCCCAACAACTGGTGACAGTCACCCTGCTGCTCGGGGGTCAGTATAGGGGAGAGCATCACACCTTCCACTGACCCATTGTGCTCCTTGGTAGACAGGAGGTCAGAGAGAGGTTAACTCTCCTCTTCCACCCCATCATCTGTCGCCAAGAGCCTACTCACTTTGGGCCTATCAAAGTGAGGCTTGAGGCGGTTCACATGGAGGACCCTCAAAGGGTTCCTGGGAGTCTGCAAATTCAGCAGGTAGGTGACATCACTTTTGCCTCCATCACCTCAAAAGGCCCAGTCCACTTGTCCTGCAAGGCACAAGGTTCCACTTGGCCATGACCTACACTTTCTGGCCAGGCTGAAACTTTAAAACACACAAGGTGATGGATGGAATGTTGCACATTGGCAAAACATTCACCCCCAGTCACAGATCTGGGTTTAATCCATTGTTATTTTGCTCACCATGCCACCCCAATTCAGACATGGCCATATGCAAATCAGTCTTTACCCTGTGCCTCATGGGAACAGTCCAGCCCGAACTGCAAAGCCATGTCTTCCCTGGACCGGAATAAAGCATCCTAGAACCAGTTTCTGGCTATCAGCCGTCATCAGCCAGGATAGCTTGACTCCAGTGGCGTAGCGATCACGGGTCCCACGTCTGGGCATACCCTTCCCAAATAGGGTGAACAGCAAAACACACAAGGAGATGGACGGGATGTTGCACATTGGCAAAATATTCACCCCCAGTCATAGATCTGGGTTTAATCCATCGTTATTATGCTCACCACGCCATCCCAGTTCAGACATGGCCATATGCAAATCAGTCTTGACCCTGTGCCTGATGGGAATAGTCCAGCCCGAACTGCCAAGCCATGTCTTCCCTGGACCGGAATCAAGCATCCTAGGTCCGGTTTCTGGCTATCAGCGGTCATCAGCCAGGATAGCTTGACTCCAGTGGCGTAGTGAGCACGGGACCCACGTCTGGGCATTCCCTTCCCGCATAGGGCGAACAGCAAAACACTACCAGAGTAGCATTCTGGTCGTACCAGCGTTTCATCTCCTCCTGGCTTGCTTCCAGGTTCACCTGAGCGAGTTTCCTGAAGCAGGCAGATTGGTTCCTGAAGGCCAACATGTAGCTAAATACATCATGGGGAGTTTTCCTGGGAGCTGCCTCCCAGCCTTCCTTGACCAAACTAAGAGGTCCTCTCACAGGGTGCCCATACAGAAGCTCAAAGGGACTGAACCCTAGAGACTTTTGTGGTACCTCCCTGTAAGAAAAGAGAAGGCATGGCAAGGAGCACATCCCACTTACACCGCATGGGTTCCGTTAGACAGTTACTCATGCTCTTCAAGGTTTGGTTGAATCTCTCCACCAAACCGTTACCTTGTTGGTGATAAGGGGGGGTGAACGTGTAGGTTACAGCACACTCCTTCCACAGGGATGCCATATACTTAGAAGTGAAATTGGGGTCACAATCGGAAACCACATCTCTGGGGAAACCCACACAGGAAAAGATCGCCATTAATGCCCAGCCCACCACTGGCGCCGTTGTCCTCAGAGGGATTGCCACCGGGTTCTGGGTGGCCTGGTCCACCAAGACCAGGATGTACCTGTTGCCCATGGCTGTCACAATGTCCATTCCCACCCTGTCTAAAGGGGTTCCAACAATTGGAGAAGGTTGGAGAGGAGCCTTACACTTCCTCCCACTCTTACCACTTGACTGGCAAGTTTGGCAAGACCTGCAATGTCCATCTGACTGCCTTTGCATTTGGGGCCAAAAGAAGTGGGTAACAAGCCTGTCAAAGGTCTTGTCCCGCCCCAAATGTCCTGCCAAAGGCACGTAGTGAGCCAGACCCAGTGGGAAGGTCCTGAAGTGCTGGGGTACCACCAGCACATGGACTGACCCATGCTCAGCAACCTTAAGCTCGCTGTATGGGAGACCATTCTCTCAGTAGATCCAGTGTGATCTAGACTGATCACCAGCTGCTTGGTTTGCACTGCAGTCTGCTGCCGCAAACTCTCCAGAGAAAGGCATTCCTTCTGCTACCTGCAGAACCCCTCCCTGGTGGGACCACCCTCTTGCTGCCAATGGGTCACCTCAGATAAGTGCCCCAGTTCAGCTACCTGCTCCCCTGTAGGTACCTGGGTGTCCCCCTCAAGGTCAGCCTCCTCCCGGACCGTGGGAACATCAGTGGCAGGTTTCCTGCGCCCGCTGCCCTTTCTCCTGGCAGGAACGTGGGCCACTGTTTCAGGCTCCATGTCCTTCTGATTACCCTTTCCGCCTGTCATTGACCGAGTGGTCACTCATGCTTAATCTGACAACCCAAGCATCTCCAAGTGAGACCTGAGCTCCACATCCTTGCACAAGACCTGCTCCAGGTCATTTCCTACCAGACAATCTACAAGCATGGTAGGGCTCACAACCACCCTCAAGGGACCTAAGACTCCCCATTCAAAAGGAACCTGCGCCACCATACATTGGTTCTATGAGTTGTCTACAGCAACCACTTGGTGGAATGCCCCGGGGACTACTTGCTCTTCAGAGACCAGGTGACACAGGACTGAGGTCACACTGGCTCCAGTATCTCTGAGAGCACCTAGGTTCCTGAGACCATCTCACTGTCCCCTAGTGAGACGATGGTCATTTCTGCGGCCTCCCCACCCCACTGTGGGCACCCTTCCTCCTCAAGGGCAACACTAGCTATCACTTTGGTTTGCCCACTGGTGGGTGGCTGGTCCCTCTTGAGGCATTTGAGATCCCCCCTTATGTGACCTACCTGCTTACAGGCAAAGCACGTCCTGGGGCCAGACTCTGCAGTCTTTCCTGAAGACACCCTTGTTTCTTATCTCCTGGGTAGTTGTTTGGGGCCCTTTAGAGAACTCCTAAGCTTTACCCTTGTCCCTCCCCTTTTCTGCTGGGAACCCTGCCCACCTTTGGCTGAGTCTCCCCTAAACACTTTCTTGTGGACCCTAGTATTCACCCAGGGTTCGGCCTCCATAGCAAGATTCCTAGGGGCAGTCAGCTTACTATCAACCAAGTGCTGACATAGCTATGCAAAACATAGACTAGACAAGTGCTCCCAAGAAATCAAATTGTAGAACCCCTGAAAATCTGTCACATTACTCCCCTTCACCCAGCCATCCAGTGACCTGCAGAATAAATCCACACATTCAACCAAGTGTTGGCATCAGCTTTTCTTACTGGACCTAAACTGATCCCAGTACTTTTCAGGCGAGAGACCATATCTGGTGAGAAGGCTCCCTTCATGTCAGCATAGGTGAGGTTACACCCCTTACCCAATGCCACCAAAGTAGCCTGTGCTTCTTCTGGGAAAAGAGGCCACAATCCTGCCCCCCAATTCTTCTCAGGGCCCCCATTCATGTGAATAGATGCCACGTAACCCTGAAACCTCCTATGTATGTCATCCCCTTCTTGAATTCTTTGCCTACATTCTTGGGGATGTGTACAATTCTGTCTGTCTGCACTGAAAAGTTGCTGCCACCATCCGTGCTGGATTTGCTTTTCAACTCCAGCTCCTTGAGCCCATGCTCATGGTCTAATACCATTGTATGTGACTCCCTCTTGAGCCTCTCAAGCTTTATCTATTGCTTCCAAGCTTCCCTTCTGTCCTCCAGATCCTCTAGGGGCAAACCACTGCTACCTGGTCTGGAGGAACCCCCCTCCCAACAGCACATCTACCCTAGAAGTAGGCTCCTCCACCTTTCCACTAAGATCTACGTGCACCTTCTGTAGCTTCTTCTTCCTGGTTAGGCCTCTGACTTCGACCTTTAGATATTTACAAATAGCCTTCACCTCCTTGACATTGTAGGTTTCCAACCTTCCCTCCTCAAAGGCCACTTCTAGGGATGCAATTGATGATGCTGCTGTACCAGGCATGATGCAGCAGGAAGTTTAAGTTCAAAAACAATAGGATCACAAAAATAGATCAAAAAACTGTATGTGGTATATAATGATCTATGATAAGGTAGTAGTGCACAACAATTGCTATAAGTCAAGTGCAAACACAAGTCCTATCCTCACCGCTGGCAACCAATGTTAGAAATGGGGGTCTCTAGTTGTCAAGGGTTTTCACCTTTGTCCAAGTAGGGACCCTTCTTCCTAGTCAGGGTAAGGGGGACACACTTCTAAAATAACCCCTGCTCACCCCCTTGGTAGCTTGGCATGAGCAGACAGGCTTATCTGAGAGGCAGTGTATAAAGCATTTGCACATAACCAACATTAATACAGTGAAAACACTACAAAAGGACTCCACACCTGTTCAGAAATATATCCAATATTTTTATACATCCAAAACATGACCAAAATGACACAAATCCAACATACAGTACTTAAAAATGTATACTTTGCAAGATATCCTTAAAATTGCAGAAATACCTCAAAAACACAATTCGCACAAATCTATCTGGGGTTACTGCAATGCTGAAAACAACAGAGTCTAACAGTTCCAGCCAACCGCATTGGTATGGGCCAGTGAAAGTGTGGACAGACTCGGTAACAGTACCTTTCTCGTTGCGCTGGCATGTTGGTGTGAGACGGTCAGGGCAACTGTTGCAGTTGCGTTGCAAAATGAAAGTGGTGCAGGGTGCGGTGCTCTCTCGATGCCGTGCAGGCAATGGCTCAGTGACGATCGTCCAGACGGCGTCAGTGAGACGAAGGGTTATGGTGCAGGGTGAGGCGGTGCTTGATGCAGTACTAGTAGGATGCGATGCAGGCGAACAGAGCCGGTTAGCAGGAGCTGGCTTTGTTCGGCCCAGACAGCTGTGTGGTACACGGCGGTGCATCGTGAAACTTACGAGCGGCGCCCCCAGCCACGATGAGACCAGGGTTGTGGTGCAAGATGCAAAAGGTGCCTTCTGCGGTGCCGTCAGGAAACAGAGCCAGCAAAGGAGTCAGTTGCATTTCCATTCTCTGTGGCAACTGAAACAGCGGTTCCAGAAGCAGTACCCAGAGGTTGGTGAAGTCTTTGCAGTCCCTGAGACTTCAGAACAGGAGGCAAGCTCTACTTCTAGCCCTTGGAGAGACTCAGCACAAGTAAAAGAAAGTTCAGTCCTGTCCTTTCATTGCCCAAGGCATGAGCAGCAACTGCACGCCAACCCAACAAAGCAACAACACAGCAAACGGCCAGTACTCCTGGCTTCTTGGCAGGTTCCTTGATTCCAGCAGCTTAAAAAAATCTGGGGGCATATTATCAAGGGGGTTTATCCACCTTTTTTTTGCTTAATAAGCCAAGAAAGCGGAGATAAAATTATCTCCCTATTACCTAGCTGTCGCTAACACCAGTTAGCGACAGCTAGTAGGAGATAGCGACCATCTTGGGCCCCACTTTACATGTCAGTGATATTTATCACTAATGACATGCAAAGTGGGCGTGCCAAGATGTTAGCGACTGGAAACAGTCGCTAACATCGCTATCTCCTATTACCAACTTTTGGAGATATTCGCGCTAAGCGCGAATATCTCCAAAAGCTAACACCTGCCCTGAGCAGTTCTTAGCCATGTTATCCAATGGGAGGTGGATAACATGGCTAAGAGCATTAGCTCGATAATGCATGAATATCGCTGACTTTTCAGCGATATTCATGCATTGCGGCCGTTTTTTATCGCATTTGCGATAAACCTAGGTAATACCAAGGTTTATCTGCGGTAAAAATCGCCGCAGCTCAGCGGTAAAATTTTGTCTCTAACCAAGCAATAGCGGTAATTATCGCTATTGCTTGGTAATATGCCCCCTGGTGTCTGGGCCCCAATATTTATACTCAAAATCATTTTTTTCTCTCAGGCAGAGAGTGCTGGGGTTAGTCCAAACCAGTTTAGTCCTCTCTGGCCCAGCTTCCCAGCAGGAGGCGGAGACAGCATTGTTCTAGGCAGACCAGGCCCATTCAGGTGCAAGGAAATCTCCTACTACTCTAAATGCAGCCCTGGTCTAGTCAGCCAAGCCCTCACTCATCCAGACTCTCTGGAGCCACTGTACATCCCCTGTCCCTGTAAAGACAGACAGTCAATCCACAAACCCAGCAGTGGCACACAGGATGGCTAAGCAAGAAAATACCTGCATTCTAAAAGTGGTTTTTTCAAACCCAGAACAGAAAATTCATCCTTACTAAAAGATGCATGTCCCAATAGGAAGTTGTGCATATAAGATGTTATATGTAAAACTCCCATTCTTTCCTATTGGATACATAGCCTTCCAGTGGTGAAAAACGAAATGCACTGTAATTCACCACCAGGACATCTAACACACACCAGTACATGTCCTACCTTTAGCATACACAGCACCCTGCCAACGGGGTACCTTGGGCCTACCTTAGAGGTGACTGATATGTAAGAAAAGGGAAGGTTAGGGCCTGGCAAGTGAGTGCACTTGCCAGGTTGACATGGCAGTTACAAACTGGACGCAGACCTTGTAGTGGCAGGTCTGAGATACCTTTTCAGGGCTACTCATGTTGGTGGAACAATCAGGGCTGCAGGCCCACTAGTAGCATCTGATTTACAGGCCCTGGCACACTCAGGGCACTTTACTAGGGGCTTACCAATAAATCAAATATGACAATCATGGAAAGACAAGTCCATAATAACGATTCATAACAGGAGCGCTTGCACATTAACACTGAAAAGCAGTAAGAAAGTGGGCAGAGACACTAAACCTGCAAAAACAGAGTCAAAACTGGAAGGTAAAAAAACAAAAAGACAGGAGAAACATGCCAAAAGATGCCAAGTCTAACACTGTAAAAAAGTAGCAAATGCTATAAAGCAGGCCTGCCTGTGAGAGCAGGCCTCCAAAACCACATTTGACATGGAGAACCTTGTGGTATATTTACAAGGGCATTGTGCCATCGGAGCGTAATTTTTTACAACACTTCGGTGATACAATGCTCTGCTCCAAATTTACAAGGCGGCGCTAAACCAGATTGCGTGGCTTAATGTCGCCTCTTAAGTATGGCCCTCCTGGCCGCAGTGTTCTGTGGCAAAGGGGTGTGCAATAGGTGTTGCTTCGGCAATTCACACATAACACCCATTGCTGTTTGACACTGCCCAAGATTTATAATGATCTGTAAATCTGAGGCAGCGACAAAAACTAACGCATTTGAAAAGAAGGCGTTAGAGTAGAGCAAAGAGGAGAAATACTTTTATTTCTCCTAGTTTTTTGCTCTTTCTATGTGTACTGCATTCTACAGCACACATGGAAGGAGTAAAACACTATTAATGATTGTTTTGTGCAGGAAGGTGTACCTCACTGCACAAACACAATCGTTCCTGCAATGAAGGCACTCTTGCACCATGGTGCAAGAGTGCCTTGGCTGGCTTTTTTATCACGGTGCAAGGGAAAATGAGGGGTGCGCTGTATTCTTGTAAATACTGTGTATTTTTGGCCATCAGATCACAACTTGATAGCCATTTACTTGTTCATAGTAGGAAAACCAGCTTTTCTGATATCATGTAGGACCTGCTTGACTTTTACCAGATGTCAGGCTACCGCGTCACTTGGCAGAAATCTTGCCTATTCTCACTCCTCAACTCCACCCATACACTTGGAATTGGGAGATGGGTCTCTCAGCTGGCAGCAACACACTTTTTGCTGCCTAGGAATACACATATACCACTCCAAGCAGGACTTATTGGATGGAAACCTGTCCCACATGGTAGCAACACTCCGCAGCCAGGTGTTGTTTTGCTGCATATTGCCTATGCGCTATATCTGTAAATATCAAAATTGCCCTCTCAAAGTTGGCATGTTGTCTTGCTTGTTTAATTACTTCGCGAATTTGCTGCTGTACCTCCCTACAAGTGTTTTTTGTGTTAAGTGGGTGTACAGGCCACAGCATGGCGGCGCTGGCAAAGCTTCATCATCCCACTCATTCGGGTGGACGTGGGGGGTTTCAATTTTGGGCAATATTGCATTGCTTGTCAACTTCAGAGACTGTGTTGCTGGATACCTGGACTGTGAGCCAGATACAACAGCTGTTTAGCCCGGTGGGGCTCTTGGTATGCCCAGCCGCACTGTTCGCTTTTGTCTGCTTTGGGAGAGCACTGCATATTATGAGCGTAACTCCTTCATATGCCGAGGCCATTACAATACTCGGTCTGATACATGCTGACCATGCATGCCCTTGCACCCACAAATTGTAAGCAGTGGCATACTTTAGGTTTAAAATTCCTTGGTGACCTGCTCCGGGAAGGATCCTTGCTCCCTTTTGACATCCAAACAGCCATCCACACATGAAGGGACATATTTACAAGATATGACACAGCGTGGCGCTGGAAGCAATTTTCCTGAGCTGAGCTGCGTCATTAGTAAAGTGCAGGGATGTGTTGTATTTATAATACAACACATCTCTGTGCTGGTGCACAATAGGCTTCCTAACATCAATGCAGGCACCCTTGCACAAGGCTGCCTGCATTGCAGGGATGATTGTTTTTGTGCAGGAAGGTACTGATGTAGCGGGGATTCACAAAAAGAAACACGCTTGTTTCAAATACGACTGTAATACGTTCTAGTTTTAAGTAGTAAGTATTTTAATGTGCAAACATATATCACATAAGTGAAATTTTGCTTTGCAATATGCATGAAATTAGTCTTAACACTACGTAAATAACCGAAAATGTAATAATATGGTGCGTAGAAACTGTTATGAATGTATTGCATGGCACATTGCATGTATATGTAGTAAAAAGCATGACGTCTCTTGCTTTGTCATAATTATTAATGCCACATTATGCTAGGCTACCTGTTAGAGTTTAGGTGGGTGATAACCAGTGAATATTTCATTAACACATTATAAATAAATGTCTGCTTTACGTTCTTTTAGTAAATGGACGAGTCTCCATTTTGGGTTAAGTTAGCCGAACTGTGATGAGTGAAACTTGCAGCGCACATAAACCACGTGACTGAGTGGCTGAAATTCAAAAGGAGTACTTTTTCGCTAAATCAATGCACTAAAACCAGCAACTGCTGGTCTAAACAGCGGTCATTTATTGACAACTACTTTAGTTTTGAATTGGTTTAAGTATTAAATCCCAAGGCACATGATTATATGATGTATTGTCTTGTTGATTAGTCTTGTGTTTTATGTAGGATGCTAGAATGTATTTTTTCTAATGATTTTTTGTTTTGTCATCTTTTGTTTGAAAATTGTATTGTTTAATAGTGTAAATATATGAATGTACAGTGTTCCTATCTGCTTAAAATGTTTCTATAAAAATTTGAAATATTAGACAAAAAATTGGTATAAATAAATCTACCTGGTCAAATTAGACAACTGGTTATTTGGCCTATTTGAATTCTGTTTAAAATAATGGTGGTTTAGGCATTTTTGTGTTTTTCTCGAACAAGCTGATAGAGCATAGCACGGTGAAAGACATGACGTTTGACGTGCAGCCAACTCCAATGACCCTGTGTGAAAATCCACAATATGTTGAATGTATTTAAATTTGTCCTTAAATTCATGCTTTCACCAAATGAGAGAATAGGGATGTATACTGAATATGTGGGATTGAAAAGTCTAACAATGGGGTTCGTCAAAGAAGTATGACTTAATTATAGGGTGATCATCCGCCCCACGTTTTAACCAATCCCGTAGATAGAAAGGGTGATTTTAGCAACTTTAGTGGGATGGAATCTATATGGTAATGGTATAAAGAATAGGTGATTTAGGGGCGTAGTTAGAAGCGAGGGCGGTAGATGCGGCTCCTGCATTAGACTTGATGAGAGAGATGGTGTGCTGCTGGTTGTCGGATTGCAGAGAGGCATAGCTGTTCCAGTCCTATCCTTTTTCTGATCTTAGAGTCTTTTATCCCTGACTCCTTGTCTGGGGTCTCCTGCTGCTACCTAGGCCTGGGTGGTGGTTTTCCTCGTTCTTATTCTTTGGGTTGGTATCTTTAATATCTCGAAGTTTTAATCCATGTTCTTTTGTCTCTTCATCTATCTTTCCGAATTGAGAATTGATTCATGCACATGTCTGATGTCTCTTCATCTATCCTCTCCATGCAACCTATGTTTTCTTGAGATTGATTATTTGCTGACGGTTTAGAGTGTATTTTCTGTCATGAGGTATTTTCTTAGACTAATGCATTTTAAATTAGATAAATTTAACAAATTGTAAATAAAGAGTCTGTGATTATTTTTGTTTGTTTATTATTTGATTGACTGTTACCTTCAATTTTTCAACTAATTGTTCCATCAACCAAAAAGATGGAAATTTGAACCAGAAGATTTATGGTGTAGATAATGAACTGTCTAAATTTCAACTGTTGAATATGAAGTGGTAAGAAATTTGCAAACTTGACACCAGCGACACAGGGACTTGGGTGTATGTGTATGGGCCAAAGTAAATGAAATAATTGAACGTTCGTCCTTGTCCAAATTATTGGGTCTGCGCTGGATCAGTACGCCTGCACAAAAACATTCATAGAAGGAGTTTCCCTCCTTCTATGTATGCTGCACAATGCAGCACACACAGAAAGAGGGAAAATTAGGAGAAATAAAGGTATTGCTCCGTGTTTCACCACTTTAACGCCTTGCCTGGGCAGGAGATAGAATCTGACGCATTCCTTGGTTTCGAAAACCTTGTGAATCTGGAAATGCATCCGACTCCATGGTGGCTGCATGGGAACACCCGCAGCAACACCCTTGGAGCACCCCTTTCATGCTTCCTGTTGATACTTCATGCCGAATTTGGAGACATCTACACCCCCTCCATAAGCTCACGGCCCTTGGGGTATCCCTTCCGCGTTGCAATCTTCATACTCTCCCCCTTAGCACCTATCATGCAGGGTGGGCTGTCCTGTCTTCTTGGTTAGCCCTCTTTTGCTGGAAGTGTTGGGAGGGGTCTACTGCATGGGGTTCAGGTTCTGCACTGTACACTGCATTAGCCCAATGTATTTTTCTTTAGCAATCATGGTCCTGCTGCCTGGCTATAATCTCACTACTTTAGTGAGAATGATGTTTGAGGTTGTTTGTTCCCAGTTACTGTTTATTCAATTGCTGATTACAGTTGTATATCTCCTTTTGCTACCAAGTGAGGATTCCTGGCACAATCGGATAAACTACCCCAACGACCCCAGATTGATTATGTCGGAGGAAACTATAGAAATAGGCTAATTTATTATGATATCAAGGATATCAAATGTTGTACCTCCCTTGTCCTGATGACACAATTGAACATAAAGTTGTTCTATGTACATACTTTCTATAAAGTATGCCGACCTCCAGTTGCAAATTGTGCCTTATATAGTGTGAACTGTTTAAATAGCAAAATGCTCGACAAAAATATTTTACAAAATAGAATGCAAGCCAATCATTGCAGTCAATCCAACAGTATTGAATGTAAAGGAGCAAGAGGCTTGCAATGCAGGTCCTCTCATATGGTGGTCATAGCTAGCTACTTGAGGCCACTTAATGTAATTTATCATTGAAAGACACAAATGCCCAATTTAACACCACACAAAATGAGTGGGAGTACTATCACATAACATGAATACATTGAAATGCACATAATATCCCACCAACAGAGCTGCTGTAACAATTGCAGTCCTCATATCAAATGCTCATCTGAGTTGGCAGTAAGCTTCCAGATCAGAGCCGTAAGAGTGACCCATGGTGATAAAATACCCCAAGGAGTTCTTGCCCTGGGAGACAGAAAGCACACAAAGAGCAAAAGGAAGAATACACATAACAAATCAAACCTTAACAATAAGTATGAAAAATTGGTCTGGCTAATAGTGACCTATGCTCTAGAGAACAGAAGGCACAATGAAATTAATACAGAGAACTGAGTTGAGGGAGAGGGTTGAGGGTGTGAGTCAACCCTTTTTTCAGCTAATAATATCGAAACAATTGAAAAGGTTTAAAGGAAGCAGTAAATGTTATTGTACACATACGCTGAGAAACACATAACACAGCACCCACCTTAATTATAACCATGCATAGCAAAGGTATTGGAGGAAATATTTTGCATGCTTTTATCTGTGTTTGATGTGGAAGTGTATCATGACCACCACACTGACTAACCACCCACTCTATTTAGTGTGGGGCAGATTGTCATGTTTTCACTGGCAGTGCCTCCACTGCCTCTGTCAATGGAAACCTTACACCTACGGCCTGGCAGACTTGTGGCAGCCATTGTGAGTATTTGAATCCACACGGGATGACCAGTATGGATTTGTACCCGGGAGTAATACAGCATTCAATATAAGACTTTTAATTTAATGCATGTGTTCTCCTCTGTGAAAGATAGAGAAGACATGGCCTTATGGCCATAGACCCGGAGAAGACGTTTAATACCCTCAGCTGGGAGCATCTGTGGGAAGTCCTGTACCACAGGGCTTGGCCCAGAATTTTGCAAATGAGTGAAATTATTGTATGAGGAGCCCACTGTCTGAGTGAGGACAGACAAAGTGGTGTTCAAACGTTGGGCGGTTCAATGGAGAATGTGACAGGATTTCTCCCTCTCCTCACTACTCTCCGCCCTGGCCGTAGATCCCCGAGCGATAGAACTTTGTTCTGAAAAGGCAGAATGGGGAATCTCCATCAGGGAAGTATCCCTTTTTATCTCTCTTTACACAGATGATTTGTTGTGTTATTTAAGATTCCCCCAGAAGTCCCGCCCTTTGCCAATAGAGCAACTACATAGTTTCGGTATGGTCTCTGGACTGCAGGTAAACAAAAAAACGTGTTCTTTTCTTCTGGGACGAGAGCATCCAAAACCCTAGAGGAGTTGCCGGAAGTCTGGGCTCCGATGGGGAGACGGACAGGTTTTGATACTTAGACATTATGGTTACTTATGTAGCGGACAAATATGAACATTATATGGCATGGGTGATGCAAGGCCGCAAACCTCAACTGAGTATTAGACCACGTTACCCCGTTCAGTGATGAGCAGGGTGGCTATCACGAAGATGGTAGTTTTACTGCGTTGTCCTTATATATTACAAAACTTGCTGTGCCCTTTATATGTGTCCACATGTAAACCGCTGGCTATTTTGTTGCTTAAATATGTTTTGGCGCAGAAGCACAGTAGGGTGTCCCTGGCCTTCCTTTGAAAACCTCTGGAAGAAAGAGGATTGGATTGGATGTACAACATTCCGCCTGTTGGATGGCAGAGGAAGACACTTGGGAAAAGAGACTACTTAAAGGCACGCATGGGGATACCTAGCTTGGATCACTGAAATATTATCGACGGTCACATTATCGACTTGCTAAAATATTGTTGATTAATTATCGACTACAAAAATATCGACTTTCTATACTTATTACAACAACTACAAAAATATCGAGTCAAAAATATCGAGTATTTAGAATATTGAGTACTTAAATATCGCCTTAATAAATATCGACTACAAATATATCGTTGTTCATGAAATTACCCCTAACACTACAAAAATATCGACTACTAAAATATAGAGTGCTAAAATATCGTTTCAAAACAAATATCGAGTTATTTTTTGTACCCTTTCATGTCTAAAATACCATATTAATAGTCTATAAAAGTCATTGTTCTATACAAAAAACCTTTTACATATAATACCTGTTACTTTTATAACGTTCCTATTTATCTACATTTACTATACATTCTATTAAATGCGTTATATCATTTGAAAAATAATCTTTACATGTAAATAACATGTTAAATATTTTTTTCCACTTACACATCTATTTTATCTAACAACTAACCTGCTTTAATGCGGAAATCACCACATACCACCATTCTCACATCAACAAACACACCAATTAAATAAAAAAAAATTCAAACTAGCCTATACAATCATTTCTTTCATCCTGCAACTAATCAAATCAAAGCACACAAAATACACATACTATAAAAGGGATACATGCATTATAGCATTTGCTGCTGCTAACTCTATAGAAAGAAGATGCCAACACTCTAAAGATTTTGTTCCTGAACAAACATCTTTAAAGATCCAGTTTACTACCTAATTATTCAAGTAAGTTACAATGCATTATTTAGAAATCTAAATTAGTAGTGTACTATTTTACTTATATCTCCTAACTCTTGCACTTATGTAATTTTTATCTCCTCCTACTTTTCTGATAGAAACTACTACAAATAATTCCTAATACATGCTCCTATTTCTTCACCTAGAAAATCAGATGGTAAGTATATATTAATGCTCTGTTATACACCAACTGCTGTTTTTAAGCACTATTTCACAAAATTCATACTTTATTTTAAACATTTTTTTGACAGATAATCAGCGATTTTCCTATTTCAACACTACAAATGTATAAAACTACACTAATTAAACATGTAAGTATATATGTTTTTGTTAGTAAACACCCAATATTAAAAAAGCTATTTTCTAAACAACATATCTTGCATATTACATCTTCCCTACAGATCCAATAAAATCATCCAACATCAACTATACCAAAAGACAAGACTACCCTTGTAAAAAATGTAAGTATACTTCTAATTTGTCTTTTTACTTCCGAAAAAAACGAGAACTATATTCTTAACACCATGTTTTGTATTTTATATTTCCTCTACAGATATTGTGAATACATCATACATCTATTCTACCTACAGCAAACAAAACTACTTATTTAGAAGTTAGTATACTTTTAAAGATTTCCACTTTCCCAATGGTTCCAAATAATTTTTATATTATTTAACATTTATTTATTCTATCTTCTCTACAGATCTGAACTTTACTACCTTGATGTACTCCACCAAATACTACAACTCAACTATTTAAACAAGTAAGTATATGTAATGTTCACATCAAATGTACTACTAAGCAAAATTAAAAAGTGCTTTTTCCTTGGAAAAACGTTTGTTATGTGTAAACATTAACTTAGCATTTCTATATTTTCATACCAACAGTCAATAAAGATATACATACAAGACAATCCTTCAAAATACAGTTCTGCATTTGTGATTACTACTTCTAGTAACTGTAAGTATAAATACAACATTAATTATGTTTGCACCACAAAGTGAAATAGATGTTTTTTGATTTTGTTTCTTTCTACTCTTTCCTAGAACAAGTAAAACAAAATGACAGAAGGTGCAGAATTTGTTATGTCACAGAAAAATAAATTACTGTTATGTTATATGGGTTATGTTTATAATCAGGAAAGACAAAGTGGTAGAAAAGTTTTCTGGAAATGTACAAAATATTACTCAAACAAATGTTATGGAAGGGCTACGACTGAGGAAACTAATGTGTTATTTACCAGGGAACACAATCATCCCCCCAATGTCACAGAAATTGAAATAAGAGATGCTTTAGAAAGTATTAAAACTGCTAGCACACAAAGTGATAAACCAACAACACAAATCCTTAAAGAGGAACTGTTAAAAGTCCCAGCACATGCTTCAGGTCAACTACCCTCTATTGACTCCCTGAAACGCACAATTGCATACACTAAAAGACGCACTTCCACAACCCCACCCAACCCTACTACTTTTGAGGAAATTATTATTTCACCAGAAATGTCCATCACACACAATAAAGACAAATTTATCCTTTTTGACAATGAAAGCAGTACAAACAGAATCATAATGTTTGCAACTGCAAGTAATTTAAGAAAAATCCAACAGTGTCCCCAATGGATGATGGATGGAATATTTAAACCATGCCCAAAACCTTTTTATCAACTATATTCCATCCACGGGTTATACCATAACTATAACATCCCTTTCATTTACTGCTTGCTACCAAACAAACAGCAAAACACTTACACAGAAATATTAAATGTTCTCAAAAATGAAATGAATAATTATTTTCCAGAAAAAATAATTATTGATTTCGAATTAGCTATGATTAATAGCATTTTGAAAACATTTCCACACACAGCAATCCAGGGTTGCTACTATCATTTCAATCAGAGCATATGGAGACATCTCCAGAAATCAACTTTAAGTATTTTGTACTCAACAGATAGCACCTTTGCCTATCAAATTAAAAAATTGATAGCACTGGCCTACGTTCCTGTTACCGATGTAGCAGAACACTATAATTTATTAATTGACAGCACATATTACAAGAGGAATGAAGATAAACTAACACCATTACTGGACTATTTCGAAGATACTTGGGTGGGAAGGTTGCACAGATCTGGACATCGACGCCAACCCAAATTCCAAATACCTTGGTGGAATGTCTATCTTAGTACTTTAAACCAAGATGTGGTAAATAAATAAATAATACCTCTATTTTTGGATGAATAAATGAATAACAGATAGCTCAATAAATAAGAGTCAAGATTCGAGGTAGTAGGAGTTTTTCAGGTTTAATACAGCATAAGGACAGGAACAGGACAACCTGCATAGGAATAGGATGGCAGGGCCCAGCAGCTGCTGGGGCTGGATCTGGGATGAGCGCGCTAACATTTAATAACAATACACGATCATATATACTAAAACAGTTGCATTACAATACATACGATAGGCGGAGCAGTGGGTGTGATCAATAGCAGTCGCGAAAGATAAGGGTGAAAAGAGGTGTAACAGGGCGTATACATAGACATGTGATGCAAACGTAACAGAATATGTCATGAATGGGGCGGAAACCATGGAGGGGGCTACCTGAGGAGCCGGGACCTCTAACCTGATGGTGCGCGCAAACTGGCAATGACGTATTACTAGGAGAAGCTGGGGGCTTCGAACTCTGTGCTAGGAGCAGAGACTGAAGTCTGGATAGTCAGGGCGACATGTACCTAAGCAGTATCTAGTATCTGATGTTTAGAGAACATGTTGATATGAACTAAGAGTCAGGAGGGGAGAGGCTAACGGACTCTAAGACTGGAGCATGCATTATTCTACATGTAGTGTGTGATGAAGAATATTAAATGACCATTAAATGCAGTATTTCTCTTACATGGAGACGTAAAGGCTAGACAATGACGGAAACTATTGATGCGATTCAGTAGCTTTAGGAATGCAGAGAAGGAGGACTGAACTGATAACTGGAATCATAACATACTCTTGGCAGACTCAGAGGCAGAGCCAGGCTGAGCCGGGCACTGCGAGGCAGGAAGTAAGTGAAGGGTCGAGGATACAGGTGGGGGCTGTATCGCTCCTCAGCGAGGCTTCAGGAGACAGGAGACAGGAGCTGAATCTGGTGTCCAGGCCCTTCTGAGGCCTAGAAACGGGGACTTTACAATGGAATAACGTACACACTGAGAAACGTGGCAACGTAACTTTACATAGGCCTGATATTCGTAGTATTCACGAGAACTGGAAACTGACATACTAGAGATGGACACAACTGTAATTGCGTTTTTAATCGAACATAGGGAATACATATGCATATTAATCATGCACAAATAACATATGATGGATGACGCGTAGGGACACAGAACATGGCAAAATTTACTTTTCCACATTCCCTCCTTGTCACTACGTTTCCATCAGGAAACATCAATATTCATGATACCATCTATCATTTCATACAGTATCATTTGCTCGTCTCGAATTATCCTGGAACGGGATCTAGAACGAGGCTTGGGACTAGGAATACATGATGTAGCACAAATGCCGCAAATCGCAGGGCCACATTGTATACAGAGGCAGCAGCTGAATATGATCGCTACTGCAATACCTAGAAAGGACAAGACTTTCCATCCCCAGGCGGAAATTATATTCCAGAACCAACCGGACCATGTCCAGGTGCCTGGATCTTGGTGTAACAGATGGGCAATTTTATGGAGTCTGGTTATAGCTGAATAAATAGACGGCGCGTTATTTGGAATGAAAATGCAGCAACTAGATCCGATGACTCTACAGGCCCCGCCCCTATCGGCCAGTATGACGTCAAGGACGAGACGATTCTGTAAAACGACAAATCTCATAGCAGATTGCTCTTCAGTTAAGTTACCTAGAGCAGAGGCAGTCTCATTGACTACAGCTTCAAGGGTTCTGGTTAACCTACGGATTAGCTTACTATTCTGGATAGGTCCTATAAAGAAAAAGAAACCTCTGTTGAAATCTGTATACTGTTCTAGGGCAGTTTCAGTATAATCGACAATGGGGGACTCCCTTCTATGTCTAATGTGTACTAGATGTGTATTTCTATGATAATCAGATGGGGCTAGGAAAACTGGTGGCAGTAGGAAGGCAATGTAACAGGTTCCCTCCCAATCGAGGGGCAGACGGATATATGCAGTTTGACCACAAATAAAATAAGAATGGCGTGAAGCTTTGAAAATAGATTTCCCACTGTCACTATACTTGACAATAGTAGTACAATCGCTATGTCCTACATGTACGGAACCATTATTTCTAACACATAATTCGCCTTTGACTGGTAGTACTGAAATTGCAGGTAAGTCTGGAGTAGTATCAGACTGAACATTCAGGACCATGAAATTCGAAGAATAATTACCTAAATTATACACTTCATTTTCTAGGTCTAACCCGGTTCTGTGGGGGAGACCTTGCTTGTCTGGAAAACACGTACTGTTAAGAAAAGACATATCTGTTGAGGATGACGTTAACGTGGACCATGCTCCACACGAACCATTATGTGAAAATGGATAAGGAAAGAGTGGCAGAACTCCCTTCGGTGTCTGGAAAGGGGGGAGTCGACCACACACCCAACAATTTGTGGCATTGCTGGTCTGGTGTGAATAATGTAACATGCGGATGAAAGAATTATTTCGCATAGCGAGGCGGTAAGAGAGTTCATGAGGAGGCAGATCACTAAACGTGTGTTCTACTGTAGCATTGGAAGACTTATTTACATGAGAAACTGAAAAATACAGGGTAAATGCATAACTGGTGCAGGAAATCATAATACTGAGAAATAATATGAAACATAGAAAAACGATACATCGAATTGAGTTTTGACTAACTCTCTCACTATGGGGGTCTATTTTATACATGTCAGAAACAGTCTAACCGTTTCACCTAGGGGAGGACTTAGACAATCAAACTGGCTGACTTATTTTACTAGACCGGAGTTTCAACTTATACTCCTGTTGCGGAGTTTTCTCTAACGGGGAGGGTGCAGTATCATTGTTCTTTGCGGGACAGTCCTTGAGAATAGTACTTTGGCAATCCTTCAAATCCTGGGAAATGTTCTTTGAGACGGGTTTCAGTCCATAAAATTTCTTTACGTGCGAAAGGTGCACCCAGCCTTTGCGTCCCTCCAACTTCACGGCTGTACGGGTGGCGAGGAGGACCTGTCGGGGCTCCTTCCAGCGAGGCTCTAGCGGACTTGAGCGGTCAAAATTGCGAACCAAGACCATGGATCCTGGAACGATTTCATGCGGTGCCACCTCGGTATTGTCTGGAAATGCGGCGGCAACCTGTGAACGACAAGAGTTGAGGGCAGACATCAAGGAAGCTAGGTAATCTGTCAGCATATTACTTGAAACATCGGTAATACTTCGGGGTCTGGGTGTACCCCACATGTTAGGGGGGCGGCCGAATACGACCTCATACGGGGACAGACCTGATCTGGAATGTGCGACCATGCGCATATAGAACAGAGCAACTGGCAGAGCTACTAGCCAGTCTACACCTTTCTCTTTACATACTTTGGCGATGCGAATTTTCAGAGTCTGGTTATGTCTCTCTACGAGACCGGCTGCTTCAGGATGGCGTACACAATGGAACTTCCACTGGTACCCTAACAAAAGGGAAACATGTTTCATTAACTCTGAGGAGAATGGCTGGCCGTTATCAGAATATACGACCCTAGGGAGTCCATAACGGGGGAAGAACTCACGAACCAACTGCTTGGCAGTGGTCGCGGCTGTGTAATCTGGAACTGGATATGCTTCTGTCCACCTGGACAAAGCGCATACAACTACGAGGACATACTTGAAACCTCGACATCGCTCCATCTGAATATAATCCATCTGGAGGACTTCAAAAGGGTGGTCAGGAGGTTGGAATCCCCCTTGTTCCACCGGGACACTTTTACCTGGATTAAACTGGCAACATATCATACAGGTACGGACTTTCTGTTTGGCTGCAGCTCGTAAATGCTTGTTGAACCAAATGTTCTGGATACTGTCTAACATAGCTTTTTCTCCTAAATGTGCTGGACTATGTGCGGTATTGATGATGACTTGAACCATAGAGTCGGGGAGAAACCATGTGGCTTTTCCCTTCGTCACCCATCCCTGATCTGTCTGTACCCCTCCTTGTTCAGACCATTTCTTGATTTCATCGGGAGTAGCATGTAACTGGATATCTATGACATCTTGAGTAGGGTCTTTAACTGTCATACATGTAGTCGGAACTGGAGTGTGTGTCGGTGTCTTATTTACTGGAATGTCTGGTGTCTGAGCTGTAAGCTTGGCTGTGCGATCTGCTAGATCATTACCTTGGGAAATGGTGTCAGTAACCTTCGTATGTGCTTTGCATTTCATGATAGCAATGGATGTCGGTAAATGTATGGCATCTAACAGAGCTTGAATAAGGAGACCATGCTGAATCTTGGTTCCATGAGAAGTCATGAAACCTCTCTCTTGCCAGAGCACTCCGAAGTCGTGTACGACTCCAAATGCGTAACGTGAATCGGTGTAAATATTAACTTTCAAGTTCTTGGCGTGTATGCAGGCTTGAGTCAGAGCAACTAGCTCTGCGGCTTGAGCGGACAGGGTATCAATACGGTGTGTCTCAATAACTTCAGTGTCAGTAGTCACTGCATACGCGGCGACTAGTTCTCCTGTACTTGTTCTCATACATGAACCATCCACATAAAGTGTCAGGTCTGGATCTGGAAATGGAATATCTGTCAAATCTTGTCTTGGCTTTGTCATGATGTTAACTATTTCCACACAGTCGTGTGTGGCAGAATTCGAAGTAACTGATGGTAACAGTGTAGCAGGATTTAAAATATTGCAGCGTCTGATTTCTATGTGTGGCTGAAACAGTGTCAATTCATAACCTGTTAAACGTGCAATTGTCAAGTGCTGAGTTTGTGTTCGGTTTAAAAGAATTTTCCACGGCGTGTGGAACCTGTACTGTCAGGGAGTGTCCTAATACTATGGAATCACTTTGTCTGATAGCTAGTGCTGTGGCTGCAACTGACTTGAGGCACGCAGGCAGAGCCTGGGCTACAGGATCTAATGTGCTCGAAAAATAAGCACATGGCTTGTATTGTCCTGCTTGATCTTGTGTGAGAACAGATAATGCTGTACCTTCGCGTTCAGTGACGAAAAGTGTAAAAGGCTTACTGTAGTTTGGTGTAGCTAGAACTGGAGCTTGACATAGGGCTTTCTTTAACTCATTGAAACTGAGTGTATGTTCAGAAGTCCAAGGGAGGACAGTCGATACGGCTGCCTCCTGTGTCGTTAACTGTATCAGTGGCTTGGCTAGAAATGCATACTGAGGAATCCATTGTCTGCAATAAGAAGTAAGGCCAATAAAAGCACGTACCTCCTTCTGAGTCTTGGGCTGAGGAAGACTCGCTATTAATTGAATACGGTCAGGTGTCAACTGCCTACCCCTCTTGGACAGTAAGTGTCCTAAGTAGACCACTTGCTGGACACAGAATTGAAGCTTCGAAGGGGACACCTTGTGTCCCATCTCGGCTAGGAAATACAAGACTGTAAGGGATGCTCGCTCGCAAGCACGTTCAGAACGGGCTGTGATCAGTAGATCATCGACATACTGGAGCAGGGCAGTGTCAGTTGGCATGTGAATGTTGTCTAGTTGTCTCTTAAGTGCTTGACTGTAAATACTAGGACTTTCTGTGAAACCTTGAGGAGCTCGTGTGAACATATAGCTCCTTCCATTTAAACAAAATCCGAAAAGAAACTGGCTGTCTGGATGAATGGGAACACTGAAAAACGCGTTCTTGAGGTCAATTACAGTAAAGAACGTGGCTTCGGAATCGATGGCTGTCAATAGGGAAGAGATGTCTGGGACAACTGGGTACTGAGGAATGATACATTTATTAAGCTCTCGTAGGTCAATCACTAATCGATATACTGGGGGTGCATTTGGATCAGTACGTTTCATGACTGGAATGATCGGAGAATTGCATACATTGGAGTCAGTTTCTACAACCACTCCTTGAGCGATGAGCTCGTCAATAATTTTGGATAAGGCTGCTACAGCCTCAGGTGGCAACCTGTACTGTCTGATTCGTGGTAACACTACACCTGGCTTGAGAGTCACACAATGGGGTGTGATTTGCATATAACCTACATCAGTTGGACCTTGCGCCCATAAATGCTGCGGAACATTAGACAATCTGGGATCAAAATCTCGTAATACATAGTGACCCTTGAAGTCACGTAGGAACAATCGTATTCCCTCTGGGGAACAGCATATAACTGCACCTAATTCTTTCAGTGTTTTAATGCCTAACAGATTTTCTGGACATGACTTAGTAAGTAACAGATCAGTAGTGCGGGACAATGGACCTACTTCTAGAGTAACTGGCTTTGATATCTCATTTACGATAGGTTTTCCTGAAAATCCAAGGGAAACATTTCTTGAGCCTGAGAGCGGAGCCCCTGGAACTTCGGCGTGGCTAATTGTGGTCCTACTTGCCCCTGTATCAATCAAAAACTTTCTGTCTTTCCCTAATACTTGACTGTGAACATAGGGACCTTCTTGATCTACAGGTATCTCGATGAGAGGCAAGCCTACCTCCCTCTCCAGGCTGTTTCATGAATACTGCTGGTACTCTGGATACTCAGACTGTGCATACTGGTACATCTGCTGTGTAACGTGCTGTGTTGCAGCGATGGGCTGCGGTGCTGTAACTGTCTGTGGTGCATTCTGTGGCTGAGGAATCTGTGAAACTTGTTCTTGTCTAGGCGGACGTGGTCTTTCTTTAGTCTTACCAGTAGCTATGTTGTGTTTCAGAACTGCACACTCGTTTATAAAATGACCTGGCTGTTTACAATAATTGCAGTTCCCTTTAACGGGAGCTGCAGGATGACTGGCTTGATTCGGACCCCTCTTCTGACTGTCTTGAGGAACGGATTGTGCAACTAGTACTTTCATTTTCGTGTCTTTCATACGCTTTCTCTCGTGTTCTTGTTCTTCCCTGATTCTATTCTGGTGGTATTGGAGCATCTGTAACATCTGGGACGGGGTATTAGCTTGCCAGGTACTTTCGACTTTCAAAACTCGATTTTTAATTTGTGGACTTGAATTCTCGACTAATTTAGTAACAAAAAGATGAGGGTATGACTCACTACTTGTCTTGAGGCCACTGTTTATGGTAAAACATTTCTCAAATCTGGAATAATAATCACTAATATCTTCGTCTTGTTTCTGTTTACAGGCTCAGGTTGCATCCCAGTCTTCCTTTCTCGTTGTCAACAATCTGGGTAAAACTTGAATCAATAATTCAGGTAATTCTTTACATTTTGCTCCAAGACCGGTACCTGGTACTCGTGCCTTATCTTCAGCTTCTAGAACTGCCCAATCGATCTTTTTCTCTCCCACCTCCCATTCTTTTTCCTTGAGCTTTTCATACACCCCTGCGGGCAACAGAACCTTTAACATTTTAATTATATCTGGATACGTGTATTCTCCCATACGGAGCATGTCTTTTAATTCTCGATGGAACCCTGCTGGATCTTTATCATGACAGGGGATTAATTTTTTCATCTCTAGGAGTTCCATCTTTGTAATCGGAGTGTAAACAAACACTCGTTCTAGTTCGCCACCCGTTCCTCTAACTGGGTGGACTTCTCGTAACGGATTCTGTCTGTCCATGTAAAATGGTTTACTTTCTGGGGGTGAGACATGAACAAAATACGGGTTCAAAAACGTTCTATATTTGTGACGCTGTTCTAGAATGACACTAATTAAATCGGTACCTAAACCTTTCCATTTATACTGGAGTAACTCATTCAGGACATCGTGTAACGGACCTGGATCAGAATGTTGACCCTCATACAATGTAATGAGGTGCTGGATCATATACATACCCGCCAGTCGTTGCTCGGCTGGGGGCATTTTCAGAAACATTTGTGCCACTATTTCGTCTGGAAAAGTGGTAGAATCAGTAATCCATCGGACTGCTGATCGGACCAGTTCTTGTTCATGCATAGTACTTAACTCACTATAACCGATTCGTGATTTCAGAATGTGATCGGTAGCTTGAAATACTTGTTCTAGAGAACCTTGTTCTGGTGCTGGATGATGAAAAATAGACTTGTGTTCTAGGCGTAAATGGCGATCTGGAAATCTAGATTTTCCTACATACGCTATTCTGTCGGGATTCTCGTCGTCTACCTCTTCAGTATCAGAGTTACTTTCTTTCTCGCTTACTTGTGCTGCTTTACGTTGTTCGTGTATCCTTATTATTTCTTTACGAATCTTCTTATACATACTCTCTATAGCACCGATAGTCTTGTGCTTACCCTCGGCTATATTATCACTCCACTTTGTCAGGGTTCTCATTTCGGCTTGATCTTTGGTCGGATAATCTTGTTCTCGTATTAGACAATTAATCAAAAACTTTAATAGCATGAGCTGGACTTCAGCTTTTCTTTGGCACATGACATCACTAATACTTTCTGGATCATTCCCTGTACGGATGAAACAATATATTCTGTCTAGATCTTCTTTCATATCTGGTAGGGTGACTAGATACTCGGTCACCTTTCTTACGCGTAATGAATATAAAACCATACTATCCTCGCCTGGGACTGGATCATAGCCACATTCGGTAAGGGCTTTTCTTATTTCTGCAACAGACTGATACCTGGGCGTACGCTGTGACGCTTGTGCATGTAATTCGGCTGACGTTAAACGCTTATGTGGCGGCGGGGTTTGAGGAGTACCTCCTCCTGCGGCCCCTAAACTAGAATCGTCGACTGATCCTCTTCGTACTAGTGTGGCAGGAAATTGAAATGCGGGCTGAACTGGTATGGCGGGCTGGACCGGGGGGACCGTAACAGGTACTGCAGGGGTACCCCGGTGTCTGGAGGAACGGGAAGTGCCTGATTTACAGGGACTGGCGGAGCGCGAACAGGATTTGCATATTCTGGGACTGTGTCGTCCAAATAGGACGAAATAAAAATATCAGCTGCGGTCGGTTTGTGACGTAGCTTGGTCGGAACTAATGGTGGCGGGAAATTACTGGATGCCTCTGGGGTCGCTTTTGGCAGGCCCTCGGCAAGAAGAGGATACATACCCTTAATAAGAGCATGCCTCTGTCTGTCTGACTGTTCGGTTTTAACTCGTTCACCAATCTCGATTAATTCCCTTTCTTGGGCTCGTTCCAAGGATTCTCTACTTAATTCTGACTTTCTGATTTCTTTTTCGGTTCTTTTATGAGCTTCTTTGCTCCATAACTCGATGGCATCTTTCTGTGACTGTCTGGCTTTCTTTTTCCATAATGCTTCTTCTACTCGCATGATGCACTCGGCATCCCATGTACCCGATACGGGCCATCTATACTTTTCTTCTAACTGTTTGGTATACTCTACCCATAAATCTAGATATAATATGGCACTTATGCCATGCTTCTGATACATAAAATGACCTGGACTGTCCCTAGGCGGAACTGGAACTGCTGCTTCCAGCAGACCCTTTCTAGTTTTTAACTGACGTAACTTAGAAAACAAGGGCATGACTGGACTGTAATCTAGACACAATACAATACACAATGAACACGATACTTATTCCCCATTCATACCACGACATTAAAATACATGAAGAACATTTAAAATAACAGTTCGGACAGAATACTGCCTGGAATACGGAACACAGAATACATGAATTTTCTCGGGAACAGAACTGACTGGAACAGAAACTAGATGCACTGCTGAAACAGTACGAAACTTACCGGTCTCATACAGAGACACGTCAGGACCCGCATCCACCGAAGTGGACACTTCGTTTGTGGGTCTGTGTACCACCAACCCACGGACCAGAGTCAATCAGATTGACCCTGTCTAGATACTACCCCAGTAACGGTACTCACCGGGCAGCAAGAACGGAAGGCCTCGGACTGGACTGGACTGCTTCGACGTCGGACGGACAAACTTCGGACTTCTGTTACGGGTGGGCCTCCGGATACCTCGGACCTTGGACTCTCGGCTTGGGCTCTGGTCGGGACTCGGCGCGTTCCTCCACCGCCTCGTCTGGATGCTGGACCGCCTCCTCCGTCTCCTCCGTGGGCCTGAGGGATACTTGAAGCAGAAATATCTGCACGTGCACGGTATGGTTCCGTCACGGCTGCAGAGGGTCAGGGGGCCGGCGTGGCTTCACCGGCGCGTGGGGAAAGGGCAAGTCCCTGTTCGGGCGCCATTATGTGGTAAATAAATAAATAATACCTCTATTTTTGGATGAATAAATGAATAACAGATAGCTCAATAAATAAGAGTCAAGATTCGAGGTAGTAGGAGTTTTTCAGGTTTAATACAGCATAAGGACAGGAACAGGACAACCTGCATAGGAATAGGATGGCAGGGCCCAGCAGCTGCTGGGGCTGGATCTGGGATGAGCGCGCTAACATTTAATAACAATACACGATCATATATACTAAAACAGTTGCATTACAATACATACGATAGGCGGAGCAGTGGGTGTGATCAATAGCAGTCGCGAAAGATAAGGGTGAAAAGAGGTGTAACAGGGCGTATACATAGACATGTGATGCAAACGTAACAGAATATGTCATGAATGGGGCGGAAACCATGGAGGGGGCTACCTGAGGAGCCGGGACCTCTAACCTGATGGTGCGCGCAAACTGGCAATGACGTATTACTAGGAGAAGCTGGGGGCTTCGAACTCTGTGCTAGGAGCAGAGACTGAAGTCTGGAGAGTCAGGGCGACATGTACCTAAGCAGTATCTAGTATCTGATGTTTAGAGAACATGTTGATATGAACTAAGAGTCAGGAGGGGAGAGGCTAACGGACTCTAAGACTGGAGCATGCATTATTCTACATGTAGTGTGTGATGAAGAATATTAAATGACCATTAAATGCAGTATTTCTCTTACATGGAGACGTAAAGGCTAGACAATGACGGAAACTATTGATGCGATTCAGTAGCTTTAGGAATGCAGAGAAGGAGGACTGAACTGATAACTGGAATCATAACATACTCTTGGCAGACTCAGAGGCAGAGCCAGGCTGAGCCGGGCACTGCGAGGCAGGAAGTAAGTGAAGGGTCGAGGATACAGGTGGGGGCTGTATCGCTCCTCAGCGAGGCTTCAGGAGACAGGAGACAGGAGCTGAATCTGGTGTCCAGGCCCTTCTGAGGCCTAGAAACGGGGACTTTACAATGGAATAACGTGCACACTGAGAAACGTGGCAACGTAACTTTACATAGGCCTGATATTCGTAGTATTCACGAGAACTGGAAACTGACATACTAGAGATGGACACAACTGTAATTGCGTTTTTAATCGAACATAGGGAATACATATGCATATTAATCATGCACAAATAACATATGATGGATGACGCGTAGGGACACAGAACATGGCAAAATTTACTTTTCCACAAAGAGGCTAAAACAAACAACAGTGTAGAAGGCTGGCATAATGCTTTCCAAGCTACCACAAGCAGAACAAGACCCACATTCCATAACCTACTAGATGCTTTGATAAAAGAACAAAGCTATCAAGAACTAAGAATGGAACAATCTGTGACCCAAATTGGTCCAAAACTAAGTAAACAAACTAAACAAATGTTCCGACTACTGCAAAGTCAAGTCACACTATATCCTACAACTAGAATACCTGTCATTAATAGCTAAAACCCTACTATAAAAATGTCTACAAAATATACTAATGTCTGCTTCCAATAATGCTACATATAAAAATCATAAACATTTGTAAACAATTATAAGTAATACATATTTGTTTAACAAACTTATCATAATTTTGGACATTATTTCTGAACAAATATGCAATATTTATAATTACATCACACATACACATTACATAAAGATCGACATTTCCCACCCAATAAAAAAAGTTTTTTTAAATACTTAAAATTTTTGTAGATGAAAAAGACGTAATGAAGCAAAATACAATCCATACAATCCATTACAATGTAGGACAATTCCAATATGGGAAACCATCAAAAACCCGAAAAATATGTAAAAATAAAATAAACGCTCCAGGAAATCCCGAAAACAGTAGTGTGGACACTTTAGTATTTAAAGTGATATACACACAACTTTAAAAAAAACGGTCACGCATATCAATGTATCAATCCAATACGAAACCCTCCAAAAACCCGAAAAAAGGTAAAAAAAATTAAAATCTGCTCCTGGCAAACACGAAAAATAGGAGATACACGTCAAAATATAGCCATAATAAGTCATACATTATTATCTCCGAAAAAAACCACGCATCCTTCCATGTAGTTTTCATGCGAGGAACCGGAACCTGTAAAAAAACATAGATAACGAAACCCACCCACAAATAACCCATAACATATGTAATTACACTCACAATTAACATTAAACATGTAAAAAGACATTTCCCAACACTTAAAATAACACTAGAACTAAAACATACACGACGCATCTATAACGACGACATTACACCTAAACTCTACATAAACAATTCATACATACACACAAAAACACTACACAGTTCGAATATACCCTCAAACATTACCATTGACTTATAAATTGTATGTAAAATTAACCTTACCTCTCTCCACACAAAGCAACTCCCAACCGCGAGCTTCTCCAGTCCTGAATGGAGCGCAATAACCTTACGCGGGGAAAAAGTAGTCCCCTTAACCCAATTTTGAAAAGGTATCATAGAAAACACAATGTTGTAGTATAAAAATATAATACATGCACATTGTTATTGTAACAAATTAATACACTAGACTCATAATAATTTAAACTGTTGAAAAAATATAAATTTCTTTAATATTAATTAATATATAGTAATTAATATATATTAATATTTTAAAAAAGTATGTAACACTTGAAATAATAAAAGTAAATATTTTCTTATTGCATACATTTATAGGAATAACTTTGTGTTTGTTTAGAACTAAACATTATTATTTTTTATGTAATTAATTAATAATAATAAATAATAAAACTTATTTATTGTTATTAATAAAAAAAATAACCATTTACTATATAAATAATGCCCTTAAATAATGTATATTTATTTCTCTGATGTATGTATTTCTGAAAAGAAAAGATAAATGTTTAAGTTTATTAATTAATAATAATAATAATAAATATATTTGTTATTATTTTTATTAATTATTTTAAAAAAAATTAAAATAATTTCTAAGTATTATAAAAGTATATAATTGCATAAATAATCTTTTACCAATACCAGATATTATTATTAAACATATTATTCTCATTTACAGTTATAAAGTTAACAACATAATATATTCATATGTTTAATTTAAAAACAACATTGTCAGAAATATGTGCCAAAAATTGTCTTAATTTGTATTTCCATAGCTTGAGCAAATATAATAATTGTCATGTTACTTTATAAAAATTTAAATTTAAAAAGTAAATATTTAATAATATTAATATATAATATTAACATTATTAAATATAAATGAAAGAAACAGAAAAGTAACTGTTATTTTATGTATTTCAATATAAATACTTGTTACTCAAAGTTGATGATAATAAATATTGTTATTGATAGAAAAATGTTGTGAAATAATTTTGTGTAACAAATTACAACATGTACATAAATGATAATGTGTTATTCTGCAAATACTACATTTCCAAAAATGTTCATGTATTTTTTGATTGTGATTGTATTGTAGTAAACATTAAAAAAATAAAAAATTGTAATAAAGTTTTGTGAAAACATCCATTTTGCATTATTGTTTAATATAATAACACGCTAATGTACAATTATATGCAAATGTTTTGGACACTGACCAATTAATAATTGCTATTCCTACTCCTGTCAAGCTATTATCAGAGAAGTTGCAGGACACTGACCAATTATTATTTACTATTCCTACTCAAGTGAAACTAATATCTGGAAAGGTGCTGGACACTGACCATGTATAAATTAGAATAGCTACTTTAGTATCATGTTATTGTATAAAATATTGTCAAATAATCATATATATTATAATAATATTATGTACATATATTTAGAGTATATTTTTTGCTGAGTAGTACCAAAACTTTGTATTAGCCTAAAAATTTGCAACTTTTAGTCACTAAAATGTTTTCAATATATTTAAATATTTTTATATTTTTGTAGCACACTTTATATACACAAAACTGACCCTGAACACTAAAAATACCCCTTTACCCAAAAACTGAAAACTGTCCCTGAACTCAAACATATACCCCTTTAGCCAAGAACTGAAAACTGACCCTGAGCCCTAAAAATGCCCCTTTATCCAATAACTTAAAACTGACCCTGAACTATAAAAAATACCCCTTTATCCAAAAACCCAAAACTGACCCTGAACCCTAAAAATACCCCTTTACCCAAAAACTTAAAACTGACCCTGAACACAAAAAAATTACCCTTTACCCAAGAACAGAAAACTGACCCTGAACCCAAAAAAATACCCCTTTATCCAAAAACCCAAAACTGACCCTGAACCCTAAAAATACCCCTTTATCCAAAAACTGAAAACTGACCCTGAATCCAAATAATACCCCTTTACCCAAGAACTGAAAACTGACCCTGAACCCAAATAATACACCTTTGCCCAAGAACTGAAAACTGACCCTGAACCCAAAAAAACTCCTTAACCCAAGAACTGAAAACTGACCCTGAACCCAAATAATACACCTTTGGCCAAGAACTGAAAACTGACCCTGAACCCAAAAAAACTCCTTAACCCAAGAACTGAAAACTGACCCTGAACCTTAAAAAAAAAACCTTTACCCAAAAACTGAAAACTGACCCTGAACCCTATAAATACCCCTTTACCCAAAAACACAAAACTGACCCTGAACCCTACAAATACTCCTTGACCCAAAAATATTTTTTATTGTTTAATTACCAATTAATTATTAATTAACAATAACAATGAAGTTAATATATGAACACATTAGCTGTAATTAATTTAATGTAATAATTAATAATATATTTTCAAAAATAATTAGTTAACAATAAAAAAATAAAGAAAAATGTCTCTAAATAATATAATAAACAAAATTATATAAAATAATTAACAATTAATTATTAATAAAAAATATATAAAAACTATATTAAATAATTAATTTAATGATATTAATTATAGATTTAATTAACTAATTAGTAATAATTATTTACCAATTAATTAATAATTATAAATCTTTATATACATATATTATTTAATTAATTATTTTAAATTACTCCCCACCCTTATCCCCTATTAACCCAACATCCCGCTCCTAAACATTAATTACAATTTATAACAATACCTAAAATATTTCTATAGTAGCACAATACCTGTAAATAATTAAAATAAAAAATTATTATGATTTGTTCCAAATTAATTACGTAACAATAACAAAATATACTATATATAAAAATTAACTCTAAATATTTTAATTAACTTATTAATATTAAATAATTGTCAATTAAATTAAAAAATTTTAAAAAAAATTATATAAATTAATTAACTAAATTATATTAATTAGTTAATTAATTAACTAATTAATATTAATTAGTTACCAAATAATTAATAATTTAAAATATGTACAATAATTATAATAATTAATTAACTAATTAATATAAATTAGTAAATTAATTAATTAATTAATAATAATTATTTACCAAATAATTAATATTTTAAAATATGTACAATAATTATAATAATTAATTAAATAATTAATATTAATTAGTAAATTTATTAAGTAATTAATAATAATTATTTACCAATTAATTAATGTTAAAAAAATTACAAACATATAGTAATTAATTATTTATTTTAAATTACTCCCCACCCTTATCCCCTATTAACCCAACATCCCGCTCCTAAACATTAACTACTATTTATATTACTATTACTAAAAAATAACATTTATTACCTTTTTTCTACATATTATCGATATTTTATACTTTGACTATATATCGATATTTAGTCTTGTCGATGTTTTTGAGTCGATATTTTTGTACTCGATATTTTTTTAACATTATTTCATTCGATATTTTTCCCAACAATATTTTTTTTTCTCGATATTTTATTATTATCGATATTTTTTACTCGATATTTTATCCATTCGATATTGTGGATTCGATATTATGTCTAGTTACCACCTAGCTCCTAGCTCTGCTTATGAAAGGAAGCTGTATTCCTGGGGAATTTCCATACATAGTTTAATAGACGGGATGGTGTGGGAAATCATTGTACGATTAATAATCAGCAAACTCCCATTTGCAAGAGAACTTCACATATGGGATCACCAAATAACCAAGGTGATGGCCATGAGCTGATGGTGCAATGGAGGCTGCAATACCTTGAGGTATCTTTATCCAGGGGACTCTTTGTTACATTTCAAGAAGCCCAGGAGGCATTTGAGGTGGGACCGATGCCGTTTCTCCCTTAGTGAAAAAAGCAAGGAAAGTCCAGATGGAGTTTACATGCACTCCTGTCCCGACACATTCCTAGCAAGCCGTCCAGCAATGAGAACAACCCGGCTCACCATCACTCATTTGCATAGGGCAATAAGGCAGGATGTCTCTCTCCAACCACATAAGAGCAAGGGGGCATGAGAAAAGGATCTTGGGTACTTGTTCACTGAACGGTTATTGGATACAGCATGTGCACAGATCAGTGAGGTGTCCAATAAGGCTCAATCTAATGGATCCAATTCAACTTCCTTCATGGAATGTACATGACCGGAAAATTCTGCAAGATAAATATCCCAGTAGAGTTGCTCCCTGCTCTAGATGTCAGGCACCTGAGGCCACCATTCCACACTGGAATTGCCCCACATTCCCCCATAACACTTCGCAAGTCTTCACAACATTAGTGGCAGCCACTGGCACCTTTTCGGAGCCCTGGCCCATACAGAAAGATGCACCACACATATTAGATTGGTGACGGCCCTCGCGGGAAGGAGAGTGGCAATGAGATGGATAAGTACCCATATCCCCCAGCTACCCCAGTGGTGTAGAGATGTGTTGGAATGGGCGAAGGTGGAGGAAAAACAAATCAAAATGACTAGAACGGACAACAAAATGCAGGATGACCTGCAAACATATGGGGAGTTGGTGGATAGCTTCATAGAAAGGGAAAATTCGGAGACGGACATAGACCCTACTCCCTGGAGTAGTTGAGGATTGATATTCTTGCACTGCATCAGATCTTAAAGTGAGATGGGATCAAATTGGAGGAGGGGTGGTTGGTTGACTTGGGCTTATAAGGTTTGTGTTCAGTAATGGTGGATTGATGATCATGATACATATTTTATGTAACACTTTGTTGTTGGCTATTGTGCAATATGGATGTCTTCAGTTAATGATTGTTTATTGTATAACTAAAACTTTGATAAAAAAATTCTTTTTAAAAATGCATCTCAATCCGCCCTCTCTGTCTAGTAGTCCATCAGAGCAACAGAGGTTATTGCCTTTGCCAACCTGGTGGATGGCGTCCCCAGTTCTATACTTTAAATAAGGGCCTTAGTTCTGCTCACATGAAAAAATAATACTCTGTCTCAAATGATTCACCAAACGTATTTCAGTAACATGTTGGCCGGTGATGGTTGCAAGGCCCAACCTCTTAAAGATGGCCTCCCTTAGCATTATCAGCCATAGACATGGGTTAGTCATCATTGCAATGGGACACAAATATTTGCCTGAACTACTTCAATAACAAAAATCCATAGCACTCATCACTCTCATGAGTGTTGCTGCTGACTGCAAAACCCAACACAATATAATTCTACTTGTAGGCAACTATAAGCATTAGTCAATGAAGCAGCCTTGAGTGACAGTAGACAGAGACACACATATTAGGCTTCTCCACACACCAATCCAAAACTTCTGGAATAATTTAATTCAGAATGATTTCTTTCTCCTTGGATCATTTTTTAGTAAACTCGATTTGGATCAGATCATCGAACGGAAACAGTTAGTATATGAATTACTAGACGAAACTACATTTCAGAAACCCGAGTAATGGAAACAGCGTTTTGCCTCTATTAAGGGTATGGATCTTGCGGAGAAAGCAATAACTAAATGGGGAAAACATGAGGAGTTGGAAATCGAGTATGTGGTCAGTAGTAAATATTCTTAACTTCAGTATGTTAAGGGGCGGTAATTGGCAAAGGATGTTATTCTTTAGCAAATGGCTATTTTATAGAGCCCCACTTTTTTATCTAAGGTTTATCCCAACCAATCTGGGCAGTGTTTTCATTGTCTTAACCATCCTTCAGCCAATTGGACACATATCATATCACAATGTCCCTTGATCCAGGGGTTCTGGAATGACAGTTTCTGATATTTAGAAGCCGAATGCTTAATTACAATAGATTTGAATATTCGTCTGCATGTGTTTGGCTGTGAGCCTGCTCTACTTCTTTCTGAAAAGGTGATCAAATTATTCTATATTGCAATGGCAGTTGCCAGATTACTTTTGCTTCAGAGATGGCGATCAGATCTTATACCATCCAAAGGTGAATGGGTCCAGAAAATGAAGCAGATAAAAACAAGTGAACAAGTCTATGCACGGCAAATTGGAGGGCTTAAGAAGTTTGAGAAGGTTTGGGTAGCCTGTTTTGATTAAAAACTTAAAATTGAGCCTATATTTCTGGAGGTATTTTCAGGATGTTCGAATCCTATTTATAGTAATATTAGCACCATAATGTTCTATACAACACTTTAGATTGTATTGCTGCATAGTTGTATTGGTTGATGTAGGATGAAATATTATTCTGGACATACTTGTCGATTTCTCTGCATACTTTTAAGGTACCTAAGATACCAATGCTCCTTGTTATTCTGTTCTGGTCAGTCCCTAGCACCTAGACAAAACATGCTAACACAGCTGCTACTGCTGGAAACTCGTGCTTTGAAATTATGGGGATGCATGTTCTTCAAACACACTTGGAGAGGGACCTTTCCAGGGAGAAGAGCTATGCTGTTTGATGTAGAAATACCATCCAGGCACTAATGTATGGGGTCTGCTGGCAAAGCCCAGAGATCTTTCTTTATATAATAAATCTTTTTCTAGCCAAGGGGAGGGGAGTTAGGCATTATAGTCAGTTATCCACTGTTTGTATACGATGACATCCCCCTCTATAATCTATGGAATTGCAACAATGCTAACTGTTTTAGGTTTATACGTTATGCTGCTGTTAGTGGCTCGTATACTGTGTTATAGAGCACTACAGTTAAAATAAACATTTTGAACTGTAACAGTGACTCTGTCAATTCCTATTGTGGACAGGTACGAGTGCGTGAGCGAAAGGGTATGTCTTGCTACTGTAATTTCTGAGAGAGTCGGGAGTGTTGTGTTCTAGGTTGTCTAATCATTTGTAGCTTTATGATTATGTAGGAGAACGAATGAGACACTATAGCTTGTCGGTTTTGGGATTTTGGGTACTGAGACGGTAGGAAGGCTCAGCCCCTATACACCGATGTCCTATTTTCCTTGTCATAGTTCTGTGTATGGGCAGCATCCCTGCAACACCACATTCTGCATCTGATTTCCCAAATTATTCAAAACAGACCTACTCTTTCATCACCAATGTCCAAGCTTATCGCATACGCTAAAAAGATTTGTCTTTTTCAAAAACAACACCTCAATACTTGTTTTAGGATTCACCAGACCACAATAATCGCTACCTTGTGATGGGAAATTCTGCAGTTATAATCCATTTACACCCTGCATCATCGGAACCTGATTAAAACTTCTCTGTGTCTGTCTTGTGCTTTCAAAACCCATTGGATTTTGTTGTTTCTGCATCACCTTTATCTGTATAATCATTAATTTCTGCTTCAGTTTCTTGTGCCTCAGATCAAAATCATCTGCACAGTATTTTGCAAAACCAAATACTTTGCCCACACATTTACTCTGCCAGCAAAGTACTTGTTGTCTAATCCTTTCAGAAATCTAAGGTCTCAAACCAATGAAAAATGTTTAAACAAATTGTCCTACATCTCTTCCTTCAACAGTGTCTGATTTACTATACTGTTTAAACATGTGTACTAATCTCTCATAAAAGGTATGTACTGACTCTTTCAGCTCTTGAGTTGTTCTGTCAATCTGCATCCAATCAATCTCTTTAGCAAAAACTTTAGCCTTCACATGAGTTATTGCCTGATGATATTTCTGCATTACCTCTGGAGATGGTGCTCCTGTCTAGTATCTCTTAGAAGTTCTCCCTCTGGTCAATCCACAGCAATCTTACATTCAGCCCACAAATCGACTGGAACCACAATTTCTAATAGAGTATTCGAATCAATCCACAAAACCTTTGGAATTTTCTCAAATCATTTGACTTGCCCATTCCATTCTACTGGCTTTTCTCTTATTCTAGGGAAATCGTTAATAAATGACAAAAGGTCTTGTCTATTCTATGGTACTTGAACATATCCTCCAGGTACTTCTCCCATAGGGATTCCCTATTCTACCACCTGATAGGTCATGTGGTGGCAGTGATCAAACGTTCTTCATCTGCTTCTTCTTTGACCTACTACCTTCCCACTTTTCTCTGTCTTCCCATTTTCTAATTAATGTAATCAACTCCTTTATCTGCAATTTATTTCCTGGAGCTTTCATGTTTTCAATGTACTCATCAGAAAAATCCATCCTGTAAGAGTTCTGTAAAATGTTTGACTCTAATATCTACACCATATTTTTGAGCCAAGTCAAACAACCTTTCATAAGCAATGTTTGCTTGTTGTGTGATGCTTTTACAGAAAAACATTTATTCATCTTCTAGATAATCCAATCATTTTGAAAAGCTAAGTGACCCTTGCATCATTTCTTCTAATTCAACTTTTAATCAGCTCACATCTAGAAGCGATTTAATTGTCTTAATTGAATTTTGATCTGAGCGTGGACCTGCAACTGAATCTAAGATGTCAACAGGTCTAGTGATCAACCAGGACTGTATTTATAGGGGAAGCTGGTACTGATCTGAAACCACTGAAGAATCCTGACCTTTCATAGTACTGTATCTTTTAATGTAATCTTCAAATTCCTGAGGAGTGAACCCTGGTTGCTCTCCGGTATTTTTAAAATTTAAATTTCCATTTGTAAAATCTGTACTCATTTCAGGCTGTACATTTGGTATGGAATTATCTGTAATTGAAATACCCATTGGCACAGTCACACCAGGAGAATAACATTTCACTCAAGGAATTCCACTTGGTGTGGGACAATAAAAAGTTGGAAACCTCTGCTCCATTCTCTGCATCCGATCAGCTTGTCTCTGATTAAGGATGAAATTTGCTGCAGGATTATTAGGGAGATTCAAAACCATGGCCATATAAATCATTGGTTTTACCATTAACTTTTAAGAAATAATTATCAGTTCTTTTGGTACCTCAGTCATCAAGCGGGCATTCGGTCCCCCTTGTGTATTTATTTGCTTTAGGTCTCTATTTGGCAATTAATCATAAGGTATTGGACGATTTAACAATATGTCATTGAAAAGTTTGTCATCTATGTCACTCTCTTCTCTCTAATTTCCTACTTCTCTTTTGTCTGCTTCTAAATGCTTCTTCTTCTCTCTTCTCTTACCTCTAGCATTTTCCTCAACCTCTCACACCGGATACGGTCTTTTCTAAAAAAACATTTTTATTTGCATTTTATTAGGTAACAACAAAACAATCATGTCCTCATTGGTCATCGCACCCTCCCCCCAACCCCCCTCCCACCGATCATCACCATTAGGACCAGTATATTGTCATTCAAGGCAATTATCTTTGCCGGAACAATCTCGGACTCAAGTCCGTATTGCCATAGCAGGGCACCTGCCAGAGTGCCTAGGCCCATTTTCACATCTTTTTTCCACATCCCCTTTTTATAGTCCCCCGTCCAGTCCATGATATTTCTGCCATTTATTCCAGACTCTGCCAAATTTCTTAGGGCACCCCCTAGCTTTATACGTAACCCTTTAAGCTGCCATGTATAGATCTAGACCCCTCCGCCATCCCTCCAGCTGCAGTGGTGAGGCTACCCCCCACTTCCTCGCCACATCCCTCTTGGCCACTACCCATGCCAGGACCAGGAAGATCAGGAGCAAGCGTGCGAGATCCACGTCGTTGGTCATACCTAACAGGACCAGTTTAGGGTCTAGTGGCAAGGGAGTTTCCAGTACCTCCCCCAGTTCACTCAGTACCTCTGTTCAGTAGGCTTGGATTATCGGGCATGACCAGATTATATGGTAGAAATTCCCCTCCCCCCAGCCACACTTCATGCAAGTCTGATCGCCAGCTCTCCCCATCTTATATAAGCGTACCCTATCAAAATAGGTCCTATGTAGGATGTTAAATTGGATGAGCCGCAGCCGGGATTTAATAGCAACTTCTCTGGGATGCATTAACACTGTATCCCAATCCACCGTATCCATTTCTCCTACATCCCCCTCCCACTTATTTCGAAGTGTACCTAAGTCCTCCGGCATGTTATTCATGAGTGTCCTATATGTGAGTGATACCGCCCTTTCCTGGATATGCTCCTGTAGGAGGCGTCCCTCTAATGGCGCGTATTCAGGGAGTATGTCCAATGGGATTTCTTCTGCCCGCCAGGCATGTCTCAATTGTGCATACTTAAAGTATTGGGAGCGATGCAGGCCAAATTCCACCCTTAATGACGGGAAGAATTTCAGTTCCCCTTTAGCCATCTCATCGCCCAGCGTCGAGATCCCTATGTCATCCCACCTTTTGAACCCCTTCAATTTATTCAGTTCTTGCAGCCAAGCACAGTGCCATAGCGGCGTCTGTCTAGTGGGTTTCTTGTCCCAGCCTATGGTCTTTGTTGCCCGACTCCAAACTGTCAGGGTAAGCTCGGTAGCCAATAGGAGTCTCCCTCTCCCCCTGCCCTCATAGAGATAGTAATTATATGGTCGATTAGTGTGCCTCTCTAGTGCATAGGTGGGGTGTACAGCCGGGACGTGGAGCCAATCATTTATGGGCGCCAAGGGTTCCGCCCAGTAGTAAGCCTCAACACTAGGGAGTGAGATCCCTCCACTGTACTGGTGTTGTTGCAAAGTCATCAGGGCCACACGTGGGTGTTTATCCAACCACAAAAAGGCTCGTAATTCCGCATTAATTTCCGTGAACACCTTACGGGGAGGGGGTAGTATTCATTCTGGAAGGCATAGAGAAGTTTGGGCAGTGTCATCATTTTAAACATGGCCGCACGACCCAGGATCGTAAGGGGGAGCAGACGCCATCTATTCGCATCATCTATAAAATTTTGTACTATCCGCTTTATGTTGTTGTCATATGAGCAGCCTCTATCGTGCGTCATAAATACCCCAAGGTAAATAAATCCCTCTTTCGTCGTCTGCAACCGCTCAGGAAAGCTCGTCCAGAGCTCCCATCCCCTAGGGTCATAGAGAATGGACTTATGCCAGTTTATCCTGTATCCTGCCTGAGCCCCGTACCTTTCTAGCTCTGAGAATATATCGTGGATTCAGGGTGTGTGATATATAAAAGGACATCGTCTGCATAGAGGGATATTTTTTCCTCTGTGGTATCCATTCCCTCCAGACGGAAGCCTCCAATGCCTGGGTTTTGCCGAATTGCACTTGCGAGTACCTCAATTGTTAGCGTAAAAAGAAGAGGGGATAGGGGGCATCCCTGCCTAGTCCCTCGTCTCACTGGGAAGTCCCATGATAAAATCCCATTTACTTTGACCTTTGCTCTAGGGTCCGTATACAATAATTGAACCCATTTTCGAAAGTTGGGACCAAAACCAAGCCGCTCCAGGACTCCCTCCAGAAAAGGCCAATAGACGGCATCAAATGCCTTCTTGGCATCCAGGGAGAGGAAGCAGTGAGGGTCCCGTCTACTACTCACCTCCTGAAGCCAGTTATGGGTCCGCCTGAGTTTAAATCTCGTGGCCCGTCCCGGGCAGAAACCCGGGTTGGTCCAAGTGCACCAGTTCTGGGATCACTTTCCTCAATCTAAGGGCCAAGATGGTCGCCAGGAGCTTCACCTCTATATTCAGGAGGGAGATAGGGCGGTACGATGAACAGTCATCTGGTGGTTTACCTTCGTTATAGATCGGTATGATCGTCGCCATGCGAAGATCCGGAGGTAGTTCCCCCTCTTGAGCAGCCTCTTCAAAAAGCCCTAGTAGATGGCGGGCCAACAGGTCTGCTGTCCGCTTTAAAAACTCTGCCGGGAACCCGTTCGGGCAAGGTGAGCCGGATACAGTCTTGTCCTGTTATTGGACCTGCTCTCCTCAATTTCTGCTATGCATCCCATCTAGTTTCTGCATAATGATCCATGATTCTCATATACATCCCTTGGTAATTCTCCTTGTTCTTCTGCTGAGCAATATTTTCCCAGGTATTTAAAGCCTCACTAACAGTGGCTCTAACAGGATCTTTCATTTTGTATAGTCTCCTTTTTAGATTTTCTAAAATTATCAAATAAAATGCCCTATAATGGGGGAACTGTAAGTCCTCGTCTTTCCCAGTAAGTACCTGCCAGAACTCTAGCCACAGATACAGATATAATCCTTTGCCCATCATGGGAATATTTCCTGGCCTACCCTCGGGCGGTACCTCTTCCTTCATTTTGGCAAATGCTGTCTCATCTCTCTTTACCAATTTTTGCAAAACTTGGAAACATTTTGGGCCCAATTCACAAAGGTAATCTGGAAAAAAAGTCTAACTTTACGACTTTTGGTTTTCCCAGAGATCATTTACGAGTCATATGTTTATGTCCATAGTCGAGCCAGAATTTCCGCATTTGAAGCGGAATCTCCACAATTGGAGAGGAATCTCCGCACCTATGCTGGAATCTCCGCATCCGGGCCAGGTTCTCCACAGTCGGGGCAGAATCTCCGCCTCGGGCAGGATGAAGTGTAATCACCTACACCTGAAATCGATTGACACCACCAGCAAGACTTGCACTTCAAACCAAATAAAAGCAGCACACAAACAATGCCCAGGTTTTGCCACACATGGCTCCTGCATACCTGCTCTGTGCCTTGCCTAATAAAATGCTAACCCAGAGGAGAAAGAAAATCTATACTGAGGAGAAGACCACCATGATCCTGGAATTCATTGTTTGGCACGGCAAAATGCTCCATGGTTTACCCCTTGCAGCACCAGTGGCACACAGAAGGCAGCCATATGGCATCATTTAGCCAATGCAGACACAGTGTTGGGGAAGGATGTCCACACTGTAACTGACATAAAGAAGTGGTGGCAGGACGAGAAGAGGCAGTGAAGGAGAGGTTTGCCTGGATTGAGGTGGCCAGAATTCTCTGTGGTGTTCAATCTGGACCCTGCCTCCATCTCACCCTTCTAGAGGAGAATCTCCTCAACACCATGCACCCCTACATGCTCCATAGGCTGCCTGTGAGTGATGTTCACAATGTGGTACCAGGTAAATGTGATGACAATAACATGGATATGAAATGTCTGTCTTCGTTGATCCACGACTGTGACTATGGAAGTTGTTCCAAGTATGTGTAAAAAGCATGTTGAGTCAGAGCCTCATGTGTCTCCTTTTGCACATTGCACCACAAGTCCCAGTTTCCCTTGTCATGGAAATGGCAAATCCAATTTCCTCAATCCCAAACAGGGGTCCAGCCCTGATGGTCTATGTACCTAAAACTGGTAAATGGCAATAGACAAAGTACCTCCTCCACTTAGCATTACTGTTAGCATGTAGCTGCAGTGAGGATATTTATGACAAGTTGCACCTGCACATTTTGTTTGCTGACTTTTCTCTGTTCTCCTCTGTTGCCACATGCAGTCAGAGTACAGTCATCAACAGTAGCAGTAGTCCCTGCATCTGCTGGGGGGCAACAACATCAGCCACACCAATCCATACCACCATCACAAACTGGTGAGTAAAAGTGGTCAGGAGAGGGTCCAAAAGCTACATTGTCAACTCATGGACAAATTACATTTATTCCATCAACAGTGCCAGACCTATGAACTGAACTCTGTAATTGAGTGCATCACATGTGAGAACTGGAATGTTAATTTGGCAAACACATATATCTTTGTAGGCCCAATGATTCCAGTCCCCACAGTGATATCTGCTACAAGGTTGGCTGTGACATCTGGTCAGAAACCACTCACTGGGCGGATGCGGGACCCTGGCAAGTAAACCCGAGAATGATGTCCCTGAATGCTCATGTGGATTTAATGTCTGCAGGATGTTGTATGTTTCTAAGATCACTGTTTTCCCTCATCTCAATATCCCCACATGTGGCACTTTACAGCATACCAAATCGCAACATGTTTGCTAGTGAAAGGAAGAATCTAAATATATGGCAAGTGAGTGCAGTATGTACATAATAGACTTTCTTGTCTTATATAAAGTGGAGCAGCCACAACTGGATTGTGAGTCCATGACATGAAAACTCTCAAGCAAAATCCCAGGGCCCAAAATGTATGGAAATTGACATGGATGAGAGTTGTAATGTTGCTAGTTGTGTTGTGTTGTTTGGAGAAGGGTGTATTGCCTGCTAAGGTAGATCAAGAGGAAGTGAAACTGTCCATGCTTCTATTCTTTACCAAAATGTGTGATCCTAGTCAAATGTTGAATTCAGTGTGCCTCCTCTTCTACCTTATTCTCATATATGTGACAGGTTACATACATGATTTCAGGATGTATGCTGTACAAGACCTCATCCAGTGACAGCTTAAATCTGCCATGATTTTGTACATGTATAATGGGAACACAGGTCACACAAAAATTGCACACAACCAATGTGTCATCTCCCAGACCTAAATGGGATTGTGACTCTGGGGAGAGGGAAGCAAAAATGTTCCTCAAAATGTAACTGACTACTAGACATCTCACATATTAACTCTCCAATGCAGTAACATGATAAGATGTGCAAAGGAGAAACTGGTCTGCATGTTGAGGTATACTCCTTTAGATTTGTCAACAGACATCATATTCATGATGCATGATGGGCCTAAAAATGAAGGTGTATCCAAAGGTAGGTGGAGGCGTTCACCATAATTACCCCCTTCCTTAAAAATATCAGCTACTTTCTAATACACGTTTGCCTGTTAAAGTGATATCTTGTTGATGTCAGTTCTGTGTGGAGGTAATAGGTGGCAACTGCTGCTGGGGAGGAGGGGCTCGCATGCAAAGGTCAGGAGAAAAAAATATGGCACACTGGCCAGAAAAAGCATAGCACTGGTCTATACCAATGACATATGCATGTTTACTCATTGAGATCATCCTTTGTACTTGAACATGGACATCTATATCTCATTACAGCTGTGGGCAGGATTACATTAATGCTGCAGACACCACCATCCCGGGATATGTGAGACATCCTGGCTGCAGCAGTCAAACACACTTGTATCTGTCTGTCAGGTAAGCGTGCCATAATGTGTTCCCAAATATGGATTTCAAAACCATTCAGAAGATCTACATCCTTGAGTAAGGTCTTTCGCAGATTTAGACCCTTCTGCATAACATCTGTAGTTGGTGTGTAAAAAGTTACATACAAACTCTTGCAGGTATGTGTATGCCACGTGTGCCTGTTAGCATATTAGTCATGCAGATCATTAAGTATCGTGTCACTTCCATCTGAAGCTCCTGGATTGTGGACCACATCTTTCACCACATCTACGAGGAGCCAGGTTAAGCAGTTGACATCAGGGCTGATCTCAAAACAACACAGAGCTTTGCCTGGAGCTGGTGACTTTGCTTGAGCATTGTACATCTCCATTCAACAACTCAGTGCTACGGTGTGAGCTGTCAAGTGTGGGTGCACCGAAACCTGGTCACATGTATATTATATATTGATGTCAAGTACATTAGATTCGATTCAACCCTTGTGTTGCACCACATCATATACTAGGTTAATTACTTATCCTAGTGCAAACTCTGTCGTCCAGGTGATGACGGCGATGAGGACAATGGACAGTCCATCAGTGGTGGACGATGGGCAATTGAAAGGGAGAACCCACTACTCCACCAAGCAGCCATTTCAGCTGCCGCTAATGCGTAAGAGGAGGAAGAGGGAGAAGTACCATGAGCTGGAGGATGATGGTGGTGACTATCTGGCCCTTCATACAGAGGACAAGGAGTCAGATACCCTGACCATAATATAATCTCCACTGGGCAGAATGGCTGAGGCTTGCCCCCTTCACCCTGCAAAGTGCCTCGATATCCAAAGCCAAGGATTGCCTTTTATCAGCATAGCACTAACTCGTCCCAGCTCTCACATACCCCAACACAGACATCACTACCTCAACCCTCACATCCAGGAAAGATGTGGTGGTTCCCCTATACAATTCTCCTAATACAGTGCATCACAGGCATTCTCCCTAACATCTAAGGGACCTACAACCTCTGGTGTGGTGCAGGTATCCCCTGGGCACCAAGCTCCTTTACACAGCCTATCACCTACCACCCCCCCTTGCTGGTGGATCTGAAGGTCGTATCCGTGGCTGTCCCATGCACAGAGAGCTAGCAGATGGCTGTGGTGGCCAGTGGGATGAGGAGTTCTTCCACCAGCAAGCTGGTGTAAATGTGAGGCAGGACATTTGGGCCATAGGGGCTACTTTGTCAGATGTTTCAGAGGCACTGCAGGACATGCACCAAAACCCTCAGGTGGTGGACAGACGGATCCAGGTGGTGGACAGGATGGATAAACATTGGCAAGACATGTCCAAGAAGATAAATGACATCATATCCATCCATAGGAGGACAGTGCAAGACACCATGCCTTGGCCTTGAAGATAATGGAAGGCAAGGTGAAACAGATACAAAGTTTTGCTTCAAGGTCAACACATGGAGAGGAGCCATCACATCTACCTATAGCACATCACACCCACACACCTGTACCACAAGTTGAACAGGCTCGCTGCAAAAGTTCAGCCATCACTACCCTTGCACCCCCACACTGCACATCCACCATCACCCCTTGTCCAGGCACTCCCCCCACCTGTACAGACTTTTTCAGCCCCTGTTCATGCACTTCCTCCAACTGTACAGCCACCTTCAGGTCCAGTTCCTTCACTCCCCCAACTGTGCAGACACCATCAGCCCCTATCAAGGCACTCCCCCTATTGGTACAGCCACCTTCAGCCCCTGTCCAGGAACTTCCCTCACCTGTACAGGTAGATGCACCACACCAACCTGCACTTGGCAACAAAACAGCAAAAGCACTTACTCACAGTTATCATCACCACCAAATTTGCTGTCGCAAGCATGATCCCTCATGATCACAGGAAAAAATGTTAACCACAATATATGTAAATAAAAGATAAATGTCCTCACAAGTCAAGACTAAGTTGACTATTATGTATTGATGGTCAATTGTTTATCCTTGTGGTGGCCTAGAGATGTGAGGGTGAATGTGTGTGAGTGGCACATCTAAGAGTGTAACACCATCAGTGTAACAAGCTATCATGTGCAGTGCCAATAATTACTCCCAAAGTACATGTCCATACGTTGAACACAACTTTTACAATGATGTAAACAATATAGAGATAGTTTTATTCAAAAATATAACTTTAAGTATGATGGAATGGATACAAAATAAATAAGCAAAAAACAGTATGTTTGGAAGGGAGCAAGTAAAACAAATAGGGCCTCATTTATGAAAAGTGATGCATCGCTGCGTCAAAACAGCGCTGCGTCACTTTTCATTGCGCCCTCCTTGCGACACCAATGATGCGTCATATTTGCGCATCATTGCGCATGGAGTTACAGATACGTCAGTATTTCTGATGTATCTGCATGGTGCAAAAGTGACGCATTGCTGGAGTGTGTCACAAAAGTGACGCAACTCCAGCAATGTGTCCTTTCACATGGGGCAAGCCCCATGTGAAAGGGCCTGCGCCAGTCTTACGCCTGCTGTGAGGCAGGCGTAAGAAATTGACGCATGTGCGTCCTAGAAGTGGCCCAGTGAAATCTTATAGATTTCACTGCGTCACTTCTATGACCTTTTCTTGCGTCAGAACGCCCTCCTGCATACATTATACCTGGTGCAGGTATAATGTAGCGCAGGGGTTTACAAAGTGATGCATCTACCTAGATGCGTCACTTTGTAAATTTGGTGCAACAAGGCACATTTTTTACGCTGCTGGTGCGTCACAAAAAGTGACGAACCAGCGTCGTAAAAGTGACACACGGCCTCATAAATGAGGCCCCCAATGTTTTTTGCACAGAACAGACATGGGGACTTGAAGGGTGTTGGGCAGCATAAATTATAGCTGTCAGGAAGCATCAGTCTATATACAAGGGGCAAAAGTAAATGTCCATAAGAAAGTCATAGTCAAGCAAGTCAACAGTCCTGGTCATCCTCAATTTCTACGATGTTCAGATCCTTATAATCCGATGCAGGCTCCTGGCTGGCTGGTGCAGGAACAGACACCACATGGGGTTGGGACACATGAGCAGAATGGGGGAATTAGTGTGGGGCAACATACAGGGTGACACATTGAGGGTGGTTTAGGAAGGAGTTTGGCCAAGGGCAGACAACATGGCTGCACCAAAGGAAGTGATAGAGGCAGTGACGGTGGCAATGGAAATTGCAGGTTCATCTCGAAACATACACAGCTCATCACAGAGCTGCTGCATAATCAGAAAGGACATGTCTGGCTGCCCATCACATGCCCCCATCACTTCCTAGAATGCAGCCACAGGATTCACAATACAGGGAGAGGTTTGGGCCGGACATGATGTGTGAGTTGCTTAGGTGTCAGAGCCTTTGCTTGGGTTTTCCTAGCAGTTATACCAGAAGATACATCTTGACTCACAATTATGTATTATGATTCTTGTGGACCATAAGATGTTTTTACAATTGTGACTGCTGTATTCCTATGTAAAGTCACTATGGATGTTCATGCCTGACGTCTGGAAATCTGGTGATTTCCAACACCTTGTTTCCCACTGCACCTTACTTATATTTTGTTTTTCCTTCGGACTACTTGTTAAATAAATACACCTGTCAATTTAGAGAAAATATACACAATTCACAATGTAGTCCTGTGTTGCATTACCACTTACATTCAATTGTGGAAGGGACCAGAGTCTCCTTTAACAGTTTGTAAGCGCTTGGTCCTTCTCAACTCACAGGGTTTGTTTGTTTCCTTGTAAACTGGGTCTTCCTGGAAGCCACCTGGAGGGGTACTAGTGGTAGGGGATGCAGCTTGAGACCCCTATGGAATGGGGGCCTCTAGTTTCAGGGAAGGGCTGGTGGCAGGCCAAGGTTGTGGTGTGACCTGTCCTGGGGACACTTCACCAAAGGAAAGTTGTTGATTGTCAGGGGGAGAGTCGATCTCATCCCCCGCCAGAGCTGTCCAGTTCTTCTCCCCCTACAAAGTCCTCAGCCTCCACCTGGTCTGTAGCACTTGAGGTGTGTTCTGGCTCTGTCCGAGTGGGTACATTTCCCCTGCCTGCAGATGTTGAAGGTCCCTCCTCCTCTTCCTACCCCTCTTCAGTTGTGGTGAGAGGTGGTGGCTGCCAGTGCCCCAACATTGTCTTGCTCTGCCCCAGGTCCTGTTTGTCTTGGCCATCTGGGCCCACTGAAATGGAAAACAAATCATTATGTAGTGGTTGTACAGGTCAGACAGGGGAAACAACCTTAACAACGCGGTCAAAACACCGCAATGCATTTACATTGCTGCTTTTACAACGCAAGTCGTTAACACGACTTGCACTGGATGTGGCTCTAGACTAAGGAATAGTGTGATTTACTATTCCAACACCTTCCCTACTGTCCGTAGGCTGGAGTTGGAATATTAAATCACACTGTTCCTAAATCCAGGGCACTACAGTGCAAGTCGTTGTAACGACTTGCGTTGTAAAAACAGCGATGTAATGTACCGAGATCTAAATGATCACATTGTAACATCATACATCCGTCAGACAGACATAACTACATGAAGCAAGTGCAGACTTTGTTCTCCTCCGATCACACTATCCAAATAGAAGTGACTTGGAGCCTAAAGTATATGTACGTTTACTGTAATGCCCTGATTTGACTCACACATCGACATATTACTTGAATATGGTGGCAGACACTTCTGTACTGACAAACCCTCACTTTCAGCATTCTTGCAATCTGTATTTCCTGTCATTTCTACATAAACATCTTCCAATGCCAGGCTATAAAAGGAGATGGGAGATAGTCCGGATGGTTTGGGGATGATACTGTGTAGTCTCAGCACTCTCACACTTAATAACAAATGTCAACTGCTGTGTTACATTTATGTATTTTCAAATCAAGGGAAAACTCACATTTGAACTGTGCTGGAATGAGAGGCAGTGTGCTTCCTTCCCCCTGTGTTCAAAACGAGCTGAAGAGCTCTACTGGGATGCACCTGTGTGCCTGTGGAGAGGTGCTGTGACCTGTGAAGACTTGATCACCATTTCAGCAACCCCTGATGACTTTTCTCTGCTTCTTACTACGTTTTGCTCTCTACTGATGATGGGCTAAACCCAGAAACACGTGTCTAGAGATAACAGCACTACCTGTACCAACTTTGATGAAAGACTACAGCAACTTGGAAAGTACGCGTACTGCATTTACCAGGATACAATGGGGTGAACTGTGCTGAGATGAGAGGCAGTGTGCTGTCTCCCCCCTTGTGTTCAAAAGGCTCCCTTGAGCCAACAAGCTGACGAGCTCTCCTGGGATGCACCTGTGTGCCTGTGGAGAGGTACTGTGACCTGTGAAGACTTTGGCACCATTTCACCAACCCTTGATGACTTTTCTCTTCTCCTTACTACTTTTTGCTCTCTACTGATGACGGGCTAAACCTAGAAGCACTACCTGCACCAACTTTGATGAAAGACTTCAGCAACTTTGAAAGTAAGTGTACTGCATTTACCAGGATGCAATGGGGTGAACTGTGCTGGGATGAGAGGCAGTGTGCTCCCTCCCACCCTGAAACCCCACATTTTGCAAGAACCTGGGGTAATAGACAATGTTGAGAGAACAGTGGTTCATTGTGGCCAATCGGTCCCATGAAAGTTTTTTGGGGGAAATAGAAACACATTAGGTACTATACATTTTCAGTTGGGACCCAAGTCTACACAATAAATCAAAATGCAAGTAGGAAGCAGGACAACCTACAATTTTATAATGCAATTAATCTATTCATTGCAGAATATCATCTCCTTTTTAGCTTTTTTTTTTGCATAGTTATCTCGATCCAGTGCTCACAGAAAAGTGAAGAAAAGGTGCTCTAGTGAGTGAAAAATATTAAAATATGCATCCCTTTAAAACATCAAAACCCTCCACTCCTTCAGATAATGGTATATTCGGTAGTTCTAAGGTCGAAGGCATTTAGACCTCATTCAGGTGACATCATCATCAGTACAGGTGTGTGAGCACCTAGTATCTCTAGAATAGAAAGGAGAAAGGTGGTGGTCAGACTATTGGACTGCTTAGGCCTGCATAATTATATTCAATTAGTGCTACTTGCCAAAGCGTAAATCCCAAATACATATGGTAAACGACAACTGTATAAAATGCCTATGAGAGCTTAAGGTGAAAATTAATTAAGGAACCAAAGTTGGTCCTGTAATAAACTATTTAATATTCCTGTTGATAACAGAATAATCGCTTACTGGAGGACGGCCGGTGCAACTATATGATAGAGCTCCAGTTAATGTTTTTGCTCTACTCCATTGTGTACCAGTAATGGGTTTACCTAGCTAGTGAAGCGTAAAAGATGGGTTTATGGGCAAGGGTCTCACTTTAAAGGCATGAGAGGTTTCAAGATGGGTAATTGACACTTATTAGAGGCACTGCATGCTTTTTCGTATGCCTAGGTTCAAAGCCAGATTGGATCCCAGTGGTTAAAGAATAGTATTACTTTCTCCTTGTGCCTATAAGTAAAATTACCAATATGGTTAAGTTACCTCAGTTGTGTGGTGCCCACGCAAGTCAGTTCTAGTGAGTGAAAAGGAAGAACAAATTAAGGGCCGAGCTTGCATTTATAAGGACCTGTAAGTATTAAGTAAAGGTAAAAAAACCACTTACGAGTGGTTGGTTGGGCTTTTTTATATTGCCTCATTATTAAGACAGAATGGATCCCAGTCAATAATTGATTGTTTTATTCCTCTGTACTACCTAAATAATAAGGAGCCAATCAGCGAGGCCCTGGATCAAATAATCAACAAGGCAAGTATAGGAGGAAAGGAGTATTGTGACTTACTTTAACTGAGATCATACGGTGGACGATTTCCTTGGAAGCCGGGCAGTCGATCTGGTTGATCTGATTGAATCAGCATCAATAATCAGGTGTGTAAGGGTTTTACTGTAACCCGGACGGCCATGCAAGTTACAGCATCCATACCCCAAAGGCCTCTCATCCATACACTGGACAGTGTTTGTACCATTCCTCACCCAATGCAAATATCAGGTTATAAGGCCCTTGGGTCACTAATAATGGTCCTGCAAGTACAATGTTACATACAAATGCATGTGTGTGGCTCCATGTGCTACAGTAAGGCTTTGGCCTCATAATTACTGCTGCATTTGCACAGGTTAGGTACATGGAGACCTGAGACACACACCAAAGGCATGCAAGTTACTGCATCCTACACCTAAAGGCCTCTCATCCACACAGTGGACAGTGCTTGTAACATTCCTCATCCAATGCACACATAAGTTATAAGACCCTTATTTCACTAGTAATGGTGCTATCAGTGATATTATTCATACAAATGCAGGTGTGTTGCACTTTTCACCCGAAGGCTTCCAAAAACTACAAGTCAAAAATGCCCTCTGCTGAGTGCATTCTATGTGCTACAGTGAACCTTTGACCTTAAAATGACTGAAACATCGGCGCATCAGTAGAGCACGCGCACAGCCATCTCGTTGTTACTAGCAGTAAAGAAGTGATATTTAATGACTCTGAATATGAGCCATTCAGTCCCTGCCTCCATACCTGTGGGGTGATTACTGCTTCTAGGAAAGGAGTTCTTCGTCCCGCTGGGCCCTGGAGACCGTGTAATCAACCCTGGCTTGACACAGCTTGCCGCACTTGCGAAAACAGGAAGTGCTCTGCTGGGGGACTACAATCCCCATACTCATTTGTGCAAGGAGCGCCTACAAAGCATCAAAGCCGGCCCGCCATGTGGTACGCGAATGGGGACAAGGGCAGGCCCATCCAGCCCAGATGAGCCCGGAGGAGGTTGGGCTGGGCCCCCCCTCCACATCCAAGCTCCAAAAACATGGGAAAAAGAAATGCCACTCTGCGTGGTCAAGGAGCTGAAGCTGTAAATACTCTGGACTCTTTCTGCCTTAAGTGCCAGACGTGCTATCGAAAGAAATCGAGAGAGCAGAGGGAAGGCGGTCAAGAGGTGAGGTGGATCCTGTACCCCCATTATCTCTTCATATTTCTACTGTAAATGTGGATGAACTATTAGGTGTTCGGAGTGACTCACTTACACAAACGGAAGCCACAATTTTGATTTTCAAATCCCAGACCAATGGAATGGCCGGCCAATATACTCCAGACTCCCCTATTAAACCACAGGTGAAAATAAATAGAGGGGTTAGGCCGCAAAGACTGTCTAAAACAACTGCTGTCTAGGGTGGGGCAAGGGCTCTCCTACGATGACTACATGTGACCCTGGGAAGTCTATACAGTCCACACAAGAACTGAAAACTATACTGGCCCACTTGCTCCGACCTATACTTAAGAGAATCGAACGTATTGAGGCTGAGATATCAAAAATTTGCGATAGAGGGGGAAGTGCCTGTGCCTGTGGATGTATTAGCAGGACAGCTGAAACCGTACAAAGTGTAAACCATGCATGTCAGTGTAAATTTAACAGGTATTCACTCACTAACTTGCAGCCTGGGGTCATTCAAGAAGGCCGGCCGGATATTCCAAATACCCTAGTTACTAGAAGACATCTGCAAATGTGGGGAAGGTGCAAAGTATTGATAACATACATGGTATGGCTGATCCGCTATCAATAAGTAATTTAAATACTTACCGACCCAATGAAGACTGTCCATCATCTAGAGTTCCCCACCTCCTTGCTAATTCTAGCAAGCCTATTGCTCATTGTGAAGTACCTTTCCAGAATCAGCAACATATACATTCACATAATACTGCAGACCCTGTTAGACAGACACAGGTTGCCCAGGAGGAGGGACAGGGAGGTCAGGGAGTATATCAATCCCACCAATCTCATCACAAGTTTAACCTTCATCTTCCCCCAGCTGCATGTCCCTTTGTGATGATTCTAGTAAATACTCCACCTTTGCACTATAGCCAGACGGAAACTACTCAACAACTGATGAATAAAGCATCTCATTGGCCGGCTAAATTTGATCTGAATCATGAATGCCCTATGGTTGCTAGTAACATCATCATAGCAAGAAGAGTTCCCTGGGTTGGTAGCACTCCAAACATAATTGGGTGGGGATTGCGTAGTAATTATTTTTAAGAATCATCATCTGGTGAAACATCTTCTGGATCTGACTCCCAATTCTCCTGTGGCATCTATGCAAATTTATGCTGTACCTTTGGAGTTTTTCAATAGACCACTGCGCACTAATCCTCTGGCCAGGAGGATAATTAGTATTCCTGGCCCTTCTGTCCCTCCTCTGCATTCACACGCTCCGGTAGCCTTCCCTATTGGAGTGAATGTTGTTACAGGGATACTGCTAGCAAAAGAATTCACGCTCCCAGAGGACCTAGAAGCATGTGATTGACATAAGGATAGCGGTTAGATCCAGTATCCTCAAAAACATCAGGAGGTAGCCTCTACAATAGGTAATCAGACTCAGTACAGGGAAGCCAACACCATGAAAGTATTAGTCTGGAATATAGCGGGGCTCAGGTCCAAGAGGGATAATGGAGACTGAACTACAATTATAAATTGCTATGACCTAGTGTGCATGACAGAAACATAAGAAGTGGGTGCAGTGTACCTTGATGGTTTTCGTGCAATTCATACCCCTGCAGTTCTGGCCAGCTCAAGAAGAGCTAGAGGAGGCTTACTAACGCTGATAAGAAACACCCGGTGTTTAAGGATAACTGAGGTGGATGTGCAGTCCTCTTATTACCATCTAATAGTCTGTAGTGGCCCTGGTGTAGAGGATATGCTCTTAATCAATTGTTATAACAATAATTTTAAAGGTAATATGGCAAAGGTAATTCACTCACTTGAAAACGCAACTGAAAAAGTGATAAGCACCTATCATAGACCCTTACATATAGGAGTCGATTCCGATTCGGGAAAAACCACTCCGAATAGCCATACGGAGCGTTTTCCCGTACGAATGGTACCCTGCGACTTCCCCCGTACGTACGATGAAGTACGATTCATACCAGGAGCAGGACTCCGGACGAATCGTACAGAGTCCGTACGAATCAAATCCCCATACGAATCTCCCTCAGAACCCGCTGTACGCCACATCCGTACGGTTCGCGGCTGGTTTTTCCGACCCAGCAAGTACGAATCGTGTTGGGTACGCACCGTACAACGCTTTTTTTACGGGAGCGGAAAACATCCGGAGAAGTAGAGTTCGCCTCGAAACAGGTACGGAACGCCCCCCCCCGGGTACAGTGCGTACACCCCATGATCGCAGGGGTACGGTGTGTACCCCTGCGATCGTAGGGTGTACACACCGTACCCCGCAATCGCAGGGTGTATGCACCGTACCCCATGTTCGCTGGGTGTACAGTGCGTACACACTGCGACCGCGGGGTACGGTGCGTACAACCCATGATCGGAGGGGTACGCACTGTACCCCTGCGATCATGGGGTGTATGCACCGTACGGTGTGTATGTGAATGTGTGCTTTTCCGTACAAATCGCCCTTACCTGACGTGGACCGTACGAATCGCGTCCTCATCCCCCGGTCCAGATCATACTTGTCGGTTCGTACGGCATGTTCACGATTTGTACGGAGAGGGCTCCGGAAAAGAATCGTACGGACGATTTTTTTCCCGAATCGGAATCGACCCCATATTTTGGGTGGGCGATTTTAATGCTCATAGCTGCCGAAAAATTACAACACCACTATGTGGATTGGTAGATGAAGATGGGGTTATACCTTACCATTTTACACACAACCAATATGGGGACAAACTAAACAAACTCTTGGTTACGAGAAATTTGGAAATTCTCAACCCTGTAGACGAGGTAACGGGCACTTTGGTAAAAACCTTTGGGGACTCAATGTATGGATCAACGCTAGATTATTTAGTTGTGGCGACCTCTTTTAAGATATTTTTTAATCAGATAGGAACGTTTGTGTTAGTTTTTAGTGATTATGTTGCACTGACTTTTAAAATTCAATGGAAGGGATTTTTTAATAGTAAAGTTAAAAAAGTGTTGGCACTAAAGAATAGCAGGAAGGAATAGCATAGTGTTACAGTGGGCAAAAATAAATAAAGACATTTTACTCCTTACTGTAATTGGGAGTACTCAGAAAGAAATTGCAACATGCCTTCATTTGTATAGTGACCCACGAAGTATAGCCCGGGGTTTGTCTCTCTGCTGAGTGTGGTGGAAAGTATACAAACTCCAAAACTAAAGGGTGTTTAATAAAGACTCCACGCTGGTTTGATACGACCTGTACAGAAACCCTTAATAGCCTACATAAAACTTTAAAGGAAAAGCCTAGGAATACTGCCATGGTTATCCTTCTTCGAGCCCAATACAATAAATGCAGGCGAGATAGACTCACGTCCTTAAAAGAGGAGGCCTGGGAAAACTTACTGCTTGCCTCACTATTAAAAAGCTTCAAAGAGTTCTGGGAGGTAGTTAATTCACCATGTCAAGATACAGACCTCTCCTTAGGCACAAACGTGGGGGAAGACGCTTGGGCTGATCACTGTACCGCTATATTTGGGTTAGTCGCATATCGGGCAAACTTTAATGATGACCACCCAAACTGTGATATAGGTATCCCCATTACCTTCTAAATGACATAGGTGGAAAATAGCCTTACACAATGAAGTAGTGCAAAGGCTCCAGGCCCTGATGGTGCCCCTATTGATGTTTTCTTTTAACACTCAGGTCTCTAGATTCCATTCCTAACTAATGCTTTTAATTCTATAACTAAAGGTGGCCCTCCAGCCTCATGGAAAACAACAGTAATTGTGCCAATATTTAAAAAAGGGGATAAAGCGCTGCCTAAGAATTATAGGCCTATCTCTCTTATAGATAAAACGTGTAAATTAATGGGCCGCTTGTTGTTAAATAGACTTGAGGAATGGACTGCTGACAAAAATATTTAAATTTCTGTTCAATACTGTTTTAAAAGAGGAATGGGGACACTAGATCAGTGTCTAAATTTAAATCTAATTGCAGCAAAGTATTCTCATGCTGAAGAAGGAACCGTTTTTATGGCGTTCATGGATCTTTCCATTGCGTTTTGCATAATAAATTATGGATCATTTTAAAAGAGATGGGAGTGGGGGAAATTATTATACTTTTTATGAGACGGTTATACTGCCAGTCTTCAGCCTGTGTTAGGTATGGCACCCAGGGGAAATGCACAAGATCCTTCCCATTCCTTCGGGGTATTAGGCACTGGTGCATCTTAGCCCCTCTTTTATTTGCAATGTATACTAACGGTGTGGAATCAGCAGTGAGCTTTGAGGTGTCAGATGTACCCAAGGTAAACAATAAACAGCTAGCCATATTAATTGCCAGGACACGTATAGCTCTGCAAAAATTCATAAACAATTATATATCATATATGGCGGCATTACATTTACAAGTGTCAGGAGCCAAATCAAAAGACTTCGAGGGGATGGTCTAGTGGGGGCTATCTCTACTCTTAATAGAAAAGGTCATCATTTGTCTTGGTCAGAGTTGTGGCAGTTACCCTCCTCTAAGATGGCCGAAGGCGCTGAGCTCAGTGCTTCAGCCTTTCTGCAGTGAGTGCGAGGTCCTGAATTCTATTCAAGACTTGCGCTCACACGCAGCTGTTTGCACTTCGCCGTTACCGTTTGGATAGAAAACATCGTTCCTGTGTTGTCCGCGTTAGAGTCAATATAGTCAAAGAATTTCTTAGTGTTTCCGTTGGCAGAGTTAGGAAACTCAGCACGACGGGCAGAGCAAGACTTTAGTGACCTCAGTTAAACTTGCAAGCCGTTTCTGAGGAATAGCATTTGAGCGTGTCACGCAAGTACCAAGAATTTATGTGAAAAGAGAATCGAATTTAGAGCTAATTACCAGGCATTCTTGTAACAGACAAAGCTCTACCATTTTCTTGAAGCATCTGTAAAAATAAGGAGAGAGAATGGATAGTTAATAAGACGTATTTCAGAAATACAATTTTCTTATTCACAAGATACTCACCACAGAATCTTCGAGTTATTAATCCTCACGTTCTAAGTTCCTGTAAAAAGAAAAAAAAAGGTTTAGGGCCATATGTAGGTAAATCCCAAATACCTTTTCCTAAATACCGATTTTTAACGAATTTTACTGAATCTGGATTAAGAAATCGGTATTTGTTATGTAGGTGATATTTTGGTAAAATTTACCGAATCGGTACAATTCGGTAAAAATATACCGAATCCCCAACACCGATCGGTAAATACCGAATCGGTAAATACTGAATCGGTAAATTCCAAATCAGAAAAAACCCAGGATTAAGCCAATCAGGTGTAACCACCCCTCCTCCCAACCAGGAAGTGGCCACACCCATGCAGGTGCAAACAATCTGAAGCTCCTGGAGAGCCTGTTAGAGCAGAGCAGAGCCCTTGAGCCACTGGAAAACTTTACTCCTGGGAAAGTGAAAAGACGGCAAGCAAAGACACTGAGAGTGAAGGTGCAGAGAGGAAGAGGAAGATTAAATTCAGCACCATGGAGCTGCAGGTTCTGGTGGAGGAGGTAGTAAAGGAGCACAATAAATTGTTTGGGAAGCAGTCCCTGCTGGTGGCAGAATCTGCCAAAAGGAAGATTTGGCTTGCAATACAGTCAAAAGTTAATGCTATTGGAGTGACCACACGGGAGATTGTCGACCTGAAGAAGAGGTGGTACGACCTCTGGAGCTTGATAAAGTGAAAGATGTCTGAGCTCCACAAACAGGCAAACCTGACTGGAGGAGGGAAGAACAGGGCACCTGCCCTGACTGAGCTGAAGGAGCTGGTGGAGTCCACCATCGAACCAGACAGCGTCTGTGGTGTGGGAGATGCAGACAGCTCAGCCCGTGCTGCCACCAGAAAAGGTAAGAAGCATGCACAGCAATCACTCTCACCCTATCCCCTTCCCTTTCCCCTTCCCCTATGTGGTAGTGTGAACCCCACTCCAGTACAGGTAGCAACATACACCAGCAATGCATTATTGGAGATGTAGTCATTGAAACACCTACCATGTCAGACAGCACACCAACAACAAGGCATGCGACACACATCAGTGATAAGCAAGCTGAGGCAATAGCAACAGTCTTTCAGAGATCAGAATGTAATTGTATAAGCAGGGCTGCAGGACCACAGAGCTAATGTACGAATTTCTGTCCACAGGCGAGACACCTCGCAGGCGTACCAAGGAGAAGGAAGGCAGTGCACCACAGAGGGAAGACACACAGGAGGCGAGTACAAGTGCAGGGAATACCACCCAGGAAACTGCTGCACCACCAGCACAGCCAGCCTTCCAAGACCTTCCTGCGTCACCACAGCTGCAGGCCTACCCAGAGTTGTTTGGCTCCCCTCTACTCCTGTCCTCACCTGAACTGCTTGCGTCACCGCCTGCCACAATACCTGCAGTCCAAAAAAGCAAGAGGCATGTAGTTGCCACACTAATAGAAATGGAGTCATCAGCAGGAGACACGATGGGGGTGAAACATCAACTGTGGCCGGTGAGGACAGCACTGCCAATCAGCAGTCCAGCGCCGAGGGGGCCCACACAGGTGTCAGACGTCGCAGGGCCAGAGACAGCAGTGAATTGCAACATGGAGAGGGTCCCAGTGTCTTCTGTGGACTGGAGAGTAGCATGGTCAAAGTACAGCGCATGCAGGGGAAGGCCATCCAGTCTGTACAACGCCAGATGAGGCACCTGAATGAGAACATGACAAACATTGAAAAGGGCATCAGCTCAATGGCGGACGGGAGTAGAGAGATGGCTGCGGGCATGAGAGAGATGGCTGCGGCCATACGGGACATGTCCCAGTCTGTACTGCTCTTGTGCAGCAAGCTTGACCAGGACAGGGCAGCAAGGCGGAAGGAGAGGCAGCGGGCAGAACGACATACAAGGGTAGTCAACCGCCTGGCCACTGCCACTTCCCTGCTTTGCAGGCGATGCGTAAACATGCAGGGACTGGCACACAGCAGGAGTGAAGTCTCCAGGGGCCTTGTGAGGGTGACAAGTGCTGTTTAGGGGCTGCTGACTGCGCAGTCGGCACATACTGTTGCTCTGGATGTGGGTGAGAGCAAGGAGAGCACCAGTAGGAGCAGCATGACAACCCCCCTATTCCTGACACACGGAGGAGCAGCAGGCTCCATGGGGCTGCCACTGCCCACGCACCCAGTGAGGACAGCCAGCCAATGTCATCCGGCACCGGTAGGCATGGCGGCAAATACTGATGCTGACCACACTCCCTGACCTGGAATGGGTGAAGCAACCCAGGACTTCCAGAATGGATGGCTACAATAGGTCTTGCACATTTGTGCCTTTGTGTACTGGCGTAGTGCCAAAAAATTCAACTACGTTGCATATATACTACACCTGGCTGTGTCTCCTTACTTACTTAGAAATAGTTGCGTGTGATCTCTGCCCGTCTCTGTCTCCCATCTGTTGCTGGTGCCACTTCTGCTGTGTTGGGCTCAGGCTGTGCAAATTCATCATCGTGGTCCTCATAATCACTTTATTCCACTTTTGTTCCTTTCTTTGTAGCAAGGTTGTGCAACATTGTGCAAGTTGCGATGATCTTACAGCAGATATGGGGTGAGTACTGACGTGCGCCTCCACTTTTGTGGAGGCAGTGGAATCTGCTTTTTAACAGCCCAAAGGTGCGCTCCACAACGGTGCGAGTAGATTTCTGTGCCACGTTGTATCGTCTCTCACTCGGGGTTGATGGGTTCAGCTAGGGTGTCAGGATGAACGAGCGGACGGCATATGCGCTATCACCTATGTGGAAAAGAGAGAGCCATTAATCACATGCACAACAAACCTACACCTGCAATATCTGTCAGGGTGTGTCACAGTGTTTTACCTAGCAGGTATCCTTCTCCGAATTCCCCCGCTGTCAGGCGTGTGTAGATCCCACTGTTCTGAAAGATGTAGGAGTCGTGGGTGCTTCCTGGGAACTGGGCCACAATGTCTGTGATTATGTTGTTGGCATCACAGATTACCTGCACATTTATTGAGTGGGTGGACTTTCTGTTCCTGTAAATGTATTCTGTGGCTGTAGGTGGGCAGATTGGGATGTGTGTGCCATTAAAGCAGCCGATCACATGTGGGAAGTTTGCCATTTGGTAGAAGTCAGTCTTGGTCATTAACAGTTCTGCATGTGTGTCTGGGAAGCTGATGTAATGATGCATTCTCTGCATCATGGCCTCCAGGAACTTCCTGAAGAAACGGGACAGGCAGCTCTGGGACACCCCACCTACCGCAGCTATCACCCCCCTGGTAACTGCCAGATGCAAGCAGGTGTAGGCTACAGAGCACCTGCACATGGGGTGGTATGGCGTGCACCCTTGGGGTTGGGTGCTCCAGGAGTGGGTGCAGGTCCCTTATCAAGTCCAGGATGGTGTGGGGGTGTAGCCTGTACCTTTCATGGATCTCTGCCTCAGTAAGTTGAAAGAGTGTGATCCGCTGTCTGTAGACTTGCTCCTCCCGTCTCCAGATCCTCTCTCCTGCTGCCTGTAGCGGTAGCCGCCTTGCAATCACATAGAATATCGCACCTGGTTACCACCTGTATTCAATCCATGGTAATTACCGACTCTTAAATACCGATGATTTTCATGCAATTCGGTATTTTAGAAGTTACCTACATTTCAAATCTCATCTTTTCCGTTTCTTATTTACCGAATCGGTAATTACCGATTTGGTATTTCTGGTTCGGTAGAGATGAATCGTATTTACCGATTCATATTTATCAAATCCTTATTTTTGGCCTCCTACATCTCGAAGGCATAAATACCGGTCGGTAAAGGCTAATTTACCGAATTTCGGCCGTTACCGACCGGTATTTAGCTACCTACATATGGCCCTATGTTAATAAAAAGGTTAGCTCTCTGTACATATTAAAGTGAGTTTAACTTTAATGTTTTTGTTGATTTAGTTAAGAATAATACGTGATAACAAGGCAACAGGAAAGAGGCTCAGTCCAGTCAAAAGGGTCTGTAAGATTAAACTTAGAGAAAAAAACCACAGTAATAATTAGAACTGCCTAGTTATAAGGGTCACAAATGCAAAAACAACAGTTGATGGACAGAATGTAGAACAATGTCATACATTCACCCCAGTACAGAGATCTGGGCCTAAATCCATAGTTTTTTTCCCTCATTACACCACCCCAGTTCAGACATGGCCATATGCAAATCAGCCTTGACCCTGTCCTCATGGGAACAGTCCAGCCTGAACTGCCAAGCCATGTCTTCCCTGGACCGGAATCAAGCATCTTAGGACCAGTTTCTGACTGTCAGCCATCTTCAGCCAGGATTGCTTGACTCCAATGGTATGGAGAGCAAGGGACTCACATTTGAACATACCCGTCCCATCTTGTGTGTTTTGCTGTTCACCCTGTGTGGGAAGGGTATGCCCAGACGTGTGTCCCATGCTCACTACGCCACTGGAGTCAAGCTATCCTGGCTGAAGACGGCTTATAGCCAGAAAACGGTCCTAGGATGCTTGATTCCGGTCCAGGGAAGACATGGCTTGGCAGTTCGGGCTGGACTGTTCCCATGAGGCACAGGGTCAAGACTGATTTGCATATGGCCATGTCTAAACTGGGGTGGCTTGGTGAGCAAAATAACGATGGATTAAACCCAGACCTGTGACTGGGGTTGAATGTTTTGCCATTATGCAACATTCCGTCCATCTTCTTGTGTGTTTTGCTGTTAACCCTACGTGGGAAAGGTATGCCCAGATGTGGGCTGAAGACGGCTGATGGCCAGAAACCGGTCCTAGGATGCTTGATTCCGGTCCAGGGAAGACATGGCTTGGCAGTTCGGGCTGGACTGTTCCCATGAGGCACAGGGGTACAAAAGGGGGTGGTGATGGACGGAGCATCTGAACCAATCAAACACTCAAACCCAGTCAAAAGATCTGGGTTTGATCCATCACCGTTCTTTAGCCCACTCTGCCACCCCAGTTCAGACATGGCTATATGCAAATCAGTCTGACCCTGTGCCTCATGGGAACAGTCCAGCCCGAACTGCCAAGCCATGCCTTCCCTGGACCGGAAACAAGCTTCCGAGGACCGGTTTGTGGCATTCCAGCGTCTTCAGCCCGGCTTGCTTGAATCCAGTGGCAAAGTGAGCAAGGGACTCACGTCTGAGCATACCCTGCCACACTTATGGCGGACAAAGCGGTACAAAAGGGGGTGGTGATGGACATGAGGCACAGGGTCAGGACTGATTTGCATAAGGCTGTCTGAACTGTGGTGGCTTGGTGAGCAAAATAACAATGGATTAAACCCAGATCTGTGGCTGGGAGTGAATGTTTTGCCATTGTGCAACATTCCGTCTATCATCTTGTGTGTTTTGCTGTTCACCCTATGTGGGAAGGGTAAGCTCAGACGGGGGTCCTGTGCTCACTACGCCACTGGAGTCAAGCTATCCTGGCTGAAGACAGCTGATAGCCAGAAACCGGTCCTAGGATGCTTGATTCCGGTCCAGGGAAGACATGGCTTGGCAGTTCGGGCTGTACTGTTCCCATGAGGCACAGGGTCAAGACTGATTTGCATATGGCTGTCTGAATTGTGGTGGCTTGTTGAGCAAAATAACGATGGATTAAACCCAGATCTGTGACTGGGGGTGAATGTTTTGCCATTGTGCAACATTCCGTCCATTATCTTGTGTGTTTTCCTGTTCACCCTATGTGGGAAGGGTATGCCTAGATGTGGGTCCCGTGCTCACTACGCCACTGGAGTCAAGCTATCCTGGCTGAAGACGGCTGATAGTCAGAAACCGGTTGTAGGATGCTTGATTCCGGTCCAGGGAAGACATGGCTTGGCAGTTTGGGCTGGACTGTTCCCATGAGGCACAGGGTCAAGACTGATTTGCATATGGCCATGTCTAAACTGGGGTGGCTTGGTGAGCAAAATAACGATGGATTAAACCCAGACCTGTGACTGGGGTTGAATGTTTTGCCATTATGCAACATTCCGTCCATCTTCTTGTGTGTTTTGCTGTTAACCCTACGTGGGAAAGGTATGCCCAGATGTGGGCTGAAGACGGCTGATGGCCAGAAACCGGTCCTAGGATGCTTGATTCCGATCCAGGGAAGACATGGCTTCGCAGTTCAGGCTGGACTGTTCCCATGAGACACAGGGTCAAGACTGATTTGCATATGGCCATGTCTGATCTGGGGTTGCTTTGTGAGCAAAATAACGATGGATTAAACCCAGATCTGTGACTGGGGGTGAATGTTTTGCCATTGTGCAACATTCCGTCCATCATCTTGTGTGTTTTGCTAGTTTTAAGGGTCTGTCATTTATTTGTGAAGGTGTAAACAGATTTGAAGCACATCCTAAAAGACTATAGAAGAGAGGTGATAGCCCAGTCTAAAAAGGGTACGTGTAGGAGGAAAGAACTAGGGACAGAAAGTTTGAACATAAGAGTTTAATTATTGTTTGAACCTGAATAATTGTTTATTTACATTTCAGTGTCAGTCTACTGAAAACGCAAGAAGAACACAGAAGTTGCGGTTCAGACAAGACACTCAAGATAGTAGATGAGGCGGTCTCTTCTCCATCCCATGCCCCTTTGCCCCCCGGGAGTTTCTTCACTCTCCCTAAGAAAGATTCTTGGGAGCGTGGAGGGAAGCTCGGAGAGGCATTGGGAAAGATCATCTTTCTGGTCCTGTGAAGAATCGGGAAACCTCAAGTAAGACTCTTGTCAACAAATAAATGAATGAAAATCATATGTTTTATTAGTAGGGAAGCAGCCCAAAAAATTACCAGCTTTTTTTATTGCTACTCGGAAAATCGAAATAACTAAATCATTTTATACTGGGGGTACTTTTTAATAGTGAAGGGACTTGGACAAATATGGTTGAGAACAGATGTAATGCACTAGAAAAGAACCAATTTAAAAAATCTATGACGCCAAAGCTATCGCTTCCGCTACAAACAGAGCAAGGATTTGGGGCATAGCCAACATTTACTTATTACAATAGAGATAAGATATGTTCTTAAAAAAGCTATTCTCTCTCACAAAAGGTTGCTCAAACTATATCATGCACCAAGAGTAGAATGTCCCATTCATATCTGATCTGATTTTTATAGCTCCGGTCCTACTTTGGAATTCAATCTGGACCAGAGACACAGTGGGACTCACTCAAAATACTATCCAAGATTGCTTATCTCTTGATAAGGCGCTTAAGGTTCCATGGTTGCGCTATGTAAAGGATACACTGTTGAAGCTGGGTTTAATGACCCTATACACCGATCCACTCACATGTATGGGTACGTCAAAGGTGGAAATTAAAACATGTGCTAAAGAGTGCAGGGCAAAAGAAAGATATGCTTCAAACTGTAACAAAACCACAGTGGCATTTTCTTTGGCTCTACCGCCAATCTCGGGGAAAGCAAACTCATATTGGACAACTGTGACAAATGCTTGACATAGATTTGTACTCCTGAGATTCAGATTACATTTTATTCCCCGTATGCTGGCCTTCCCATCAGGGATGTACTCAGTTAATGAACTCTCAGTTTGCTCCTGTGATGGTACATTTACCCAATCTAATTTACATTTTATATTATTCTGCAAATTTTATTGTCGTCTATGGAAAAAGTATATTCGACCATTGTTTTTAAAATATAAATTGCACAATGTCGCCCAGCCTTGTTTTTTCTCCAAATGCTTCCAAATCCTTATTTAAACTTTTGTGTTGCATCATATATATGTATGGCTTTATCAAAAAGGAGACTAATGAGATGATAGATTGTATTTTTAATGAATGTGGCACTGTTTAGCACTTTATATGGCACGTTGTTTGGTGATCATTGTTTGTAAATGAGCCATTCCTAGCACTGCACTAAGCACTTTATGAGATATTGAATGAACTTTACTGCCTCAATCAAATGTCTTGGATAATGTTGTTATACGGTTCATATCTGTCCTTTTTACTGTGTTTTTTATCAAATTTTGTTGGTGATGTATTTGAATTCTTAACAAGTGATCAATGTATTTTCTCTGCACCTTTATGATCTTAATGTTTAAGATCGAATAAAGTTATATTGAATGACTGCATTTGCACATATTTGGTAAATGGAGACCTGAGACACACACCAAAAGCATGCAAGTTACAGCATCCAACACCCAAAAGCCTCTCATCTGCACACTGGAGAGTGTTTGTACCATTCCTCACCCAATGCACACATCAGTTATGAGACCCTTGGTTCACTAGTAACGGTGCTGCCAGTGTAATTTTACATATAAATGCACATAAGTGGCTCTTTTCCCCTGGTGGCTTCCCAAAACTACAGGTCCCTTAATGCACTCTGCTCAGTGTATTCTATGTGCTACAGTGAGCCTTTGGCCTTATAATGACTGCTACATTTTTACAGATTAGGTGGATAGAGACATGGGACACCTGCTGGTACAGCTCTGTCATCCTTACGCCATACTTAAAGACGCATATTTTAGTTAATGTGCTCATCAGCTCTCTTCTGCTCATGCTCCTCCAATAAAGAGCATTGAGGGTTAGCCAGGCTGCCATCAGGACCCTCCTCTAAAGTGGCGAGAGGCGGCCTTCAACCTGGACCAGAGTTTTAGATCCTCGGAGTGCTTACAGCATGCCCTGCCCAGCCTTGCATACGTGCCCACTGCACTTCAGCACTACAAAATGGTGGTCCAGATTATGGCATGTGCTGTATTACGGAACCGATCCTTGGCCCTTGATACAGCTGAGGGTGCATTTCTAACACCCCTTCTGCTTACAGGTCCAATTCCATTTCAGTGAAAAGGGGTGCTTTGTCCTCTAGTCCCTTAGCCATGTTGGGGCAGTTTGGTTGTACAGAGCAGCAGAATGGCAAAGGATCTGATCTGGTGCAGAGAATGTCTCGGAATGAACAGAAAATGGTGGCCAGTAACTTACTGTGATGTATTTTGTGTCTAGCATTTCCTGTTTGAAAATCTTGTGTTCCGGCCCATGTTCGGAATCTCCGGCACAAGTATGTACTCTCCACATGTGGAGCGGAGGCTCCGCATACGTAGCGGGGATTCAGCAAATGGGCCGGAACAGATTTTTTTTACAAAAAAGAACATTAGAAACGTGGACTGTAACAGCATCTCGGTGTATAACCTGCCATGTCCATTCTCCTACAAACTAACACACTTCAGCGCCAGCCCTTGCGGCGCAAGGGGTGGCGCAATGAAACTTAATGGGGTCCCCCTGCAAGGCACATGAAGGGGCCCCCACTCCAGATTCAATCAGGAGCTCACAGGCCAGAGCTGTGCTGAGGGGGTCCACTGCATTTTGGGCCCCACCAACACACTGCGGGGGCCTATGTTACGCCACCGGTGCACGGGGTGCCTTTTAGGGTGGGGGGACATTCAGCCAAAGTCCATGAATATAAGTGAGATACGGGGGCCTGCAGCCTTATCACATACTGCAAGAGCAGCCCATCACTTAACACCACTGTTAAGCTGTACAGCACTCTGGCATGCTACATCGTTTTAAACAGCTCCTTGTGCCATATTGTCTAGATTCTCTCTCCCTCGATTGCTTCACATCACTCGCTCTTTCTCCTTCCATATTTCCTTCTTTCTGTCTCTGCCCCCCTCTTCTCACAGTGCTTATTTTGAGCCGGTGGATTCCTGTGCTTGACACCGGCACTTCATTGTAAACACCGGGGCACTAGGTCGTGCCATCTGGTAACACTAGGGATGACCACAACAACAGTTAATTAGTAATTCAATGTACATTAAAAATGAAGATTACCTGTCGCCTAAGCCATTCTTATAGCTTTGAGGGGCCTGATCTAGTCTGCATTGCCACACTTGTAGGAGTTTGATGGTTAGTAGTTGTGTTGTTTCTATCACTGACAGCACTGGCAGGGGCAATGTGTTGTGCAAGCAGCTGTGGCCACCTGGCGGCAGCCCTGTCACTTTTTTTTAATACAAATTAAAAACTGCTTCTCAGCTTCTTCTACTGTCTCTCCCTACCTGTTTTTCTCTATACCTCTTCAGCAACAAACAACACTGCACACACTGACCACAGAAGCACAGACTGCAGAAGCCCAGTCCAGACTACAGGAGCACACAGGAGAAACTGCAGGAGCATGATAGAAACTCTAAGAGGATATAGTAACAGAAGCAACTACTGAGGCACACCACAGGTTGCAGGAGTAGAGCAGAATGTGGTGGAGCAAGCACAGCAGGACTGTAGAATCATAGCACAGGCTGCTAAATGGCGCCAGAAACATTTGGAACACAGCAGAAACTACCAGAGCGCAGCACAGACTGTAGGATCAATCACAAGAGAGACTATAGACACGAAGCAGAGACTGATGGAGCACAGTGGAGACTACAAGAGAACAGCACAGACTGCAGGAGCAAGCACAAGAGAGACTGTAGAAGCAAAGCAAAGACTGCTGGAGCACAGTAGAGATTACAAGAGCACAGCACAGACTGGAGGAGCAAGCGCAAGAGACAGTAAAAGCTAAGCAGAGACTGCTGGAGCACACTAGAGACTACAACAGCACAGTACCACCTGCAGAAGCAAAGCAAGCACAAGAGAGACTGTAGAAGCAAAGCAGAGACTGCTTGGGCACAGCAGAGACTACAAGAGCACAGCACAGACTGCAGGAGCAAGCACAAGAGAGACTGTATAAGCAAAGCAGAGACTGCTTGGGCACAGCAGAGACTACAAGAGCACAGCACAGACTGCAGGAGCAAGCACAAGAGAGACTGTATAAGCAAAGCAGAGACTGCTTGGGCACAGCAGAGACTACAAGAGCACAGCACAGACTGCAGGAGCAAGCACAAGAGAGACTGTAGGCATGAACCAGGGACTGGTGGAGCACAGTAGAGACTACACGAGCGCAGCACAGACTGCAGGAGCAAGCACAAGAGAGACTGTAGAAGCAAAGCAGAGACTGCTTGGGCGCAGAACCAGCACATATTGTAGAAGCACAGATTATAGGAGAATGGCACAGAGTGCAGAAGAACATTACAGGCTAGAGGATACGCAGCAGAAACTACATATACACATCACAGACTAAGAGAACAACACAAACACATGGAGCACAGCACGGATTATTAAAACACAGGAACAACTGGAGGAGCGCAGCACTGACTACAGGAGCAGGAAATGGACTGTGGGTGCTCAGTAGAAAATGAGAGACTACAGAACACACTGGCTGCAGGTGCACATCAGACAGAGTTAGAGCACAGGAGATCATGCAGGAGCACCACAGTGGCTCCAGGAGCACAGGACATAGTACAGGAGCACAGAAAGTGGGATCAAATAAAGTAACTGTAGAAGTGCTCCACAGACAGCCTGAGTACAGATGGGCTGTGAGAGCACCTAAGGAACTGGAGAAGAACACTGGACACTGCAGGAGTTCAGTCAGACTGTAGGAGCACAGACTATAGGAGCACAGTGCAGAATACAGGAGAACTTCAAAGGCAGTAGAGTAGGGGCATATCATAAACTAGAGGTGCACATTACACACCATAAAAGAACAACAAACACAGCAGAGACTGCAGGAGCGCAGCAGAGAGCGTAAAAGCAACGTAGAGAAAGGGGCAGAGGAGAATCTACAGAAGCACAGCAGAGACTTCAGGAGCACAGCAGAGAGTGTAGAAGTGATGCAGTGGGTTTACCTGCTTGGGTTACTCACCAACTACCATACTCACCTGGGCCCATAAACATTCACACAATAAGCTAGCAATTTATCGCTGCGATCAATATCAATATTCCTGCGTGATGGTTTTACCTTTACCAATTCGTACCAACTCTATCACCTTAGTTCTTGATTCAATATGGTCAATAGATCAGGTAGTTAGTAGAATAGGTAGAAATGTCAATAAATCTTTTCTTCAAATGACCACAGACTCAAGAGATTTTAAAATGTTGTATCTAATCAATAATTTTGTGAGTCAAGTACCGATACGTGTCATACACTGATTTCTTGAAGAAAAGAATCAATAATAGAACAAAATAAATCTTAGTTAAAATTTCATGATGACAGTACCTGGAAAGGGTGGAAACAGAGTAGTTCAAGGGCATACTACACAGAATTATATTTACCTAGAATGGTGTGAGGACCAACCCCTGGCCAAGGGGCTGAATAGAGACCCCTGGATAGTCAGAAGCCAAAGGATCAGGACAGGATAAGTGACCTCTTCTAGATGCAACGCCAACGTCGCACCCCTCTCTGGCACTACTTTCTTCGATTCTTCCCCTTCCTTGGATGTGCCTCCTCGATTTTCTTCCGCGTTCCCATTCTAGAAATCGAATTCTTCTCTGGCAGTATCTCCGTCTCTTTTCTCTCTCTCGAATCTTTTGTCAGAGTGCTCGGACAGCGTCTCTGACCTCTGTGCCATCCACCGTCATCTGCGCTGGTGATGGATCTGCGTCAGGTCTGTGACATCTAACTGACTAAGCCTACCTTAGTTATACTACTCTATGTGCATGTACCACCCACCAATGTTTCAATATTGTGAAAACCGCTACTTCTGATTGGGCAAGGAGATGAGGAGAGGTCATCAAACCATACTGATGTAATGCTTTTAATTTAGTTCATTGTTGAATATTCCCGCCTCTTAATTTACTTTCCCCAACTTTATTCCCACCCGCATTTCACATTAATCATTACATTGTATACAAAATATAGTTTTCTTCCTTCTCTTCGGGTCGAGAGGTGAGGTTCCCAAGCACTTCTTGCGAGAGCGACCGTGGCTGGGTTTCAACTGACTCATCATGTTTACGGACAGGTTTGGGTGCGCTTGCGCACAAGTTAGGTGGGGTAGGGATTTCAGTCACCCTCCAAGCCCAAATACAAACTATTAATAATATCAAAGAAAGACATGTTGAAACACAGAAATAAATGAATGCACTATATACCACTTATTTCTACTCTAATCCCATTAAGTTATTCAATCTTTCACATTAGCAATTTAATAAAACGTGCAAGCTTTAATTTAAGCATAGCATGTGCATTAACATGTGAGTTTCAAGCGGCTATTTTAATATCTATTGCACAACTGCAAAGTTTCCCACCAAAAGCAAAGGACGTTATACTACGCAGATGCAGCAGACGCATGCACAGAGAATTCCTGTGTTTTTCGGAAGCCATTTTAAGTCACTCTAGTTAATGGTTAGTAATACACATAGGCAAGCTTCCCCTAGATTGTGTAAAAAGAATGTAATGCAATATTAGCATTTACTAACATGTTGGTTACAGTATTACACGTTATTGGAGAGGATTGCATCCGAGCAAGTGTCTTCCATATGAAACCTTGCTCCATCAGAAGCAAGGGAGAGACAGGAGCAGAGGAGAACCGACAGGAGCACAACAGAGACTGCAGAAGCACAGCAGATAGTGTAGAAGCAAGGGAGAGACAGGAGCAGAGGAGAACCGACAGGAGCAGAGGAGAACATACAGGAGCACACCAGAGACTGCAGGAGCACAGCAGGGAGTGTAGAAGCAAGGGAGAGGCAGGATCAGGGGAGAACCTACATGAGCACAGCAAAAATGCAGGAGCACGGCAGAGAGTGTAGAAGCAAGGGAGAGACAGGAGTAGAGGAGAATCTACAGTAGCACAGCAGAGAGTGTAGAAGCAAGGGATAGATGCGAGCAGAGAAGAACCTATTGGAGCAGAGCAGAGAGTGTAGAAGCAAGGAAAAGACAAGAGAATAGGTGAACCTACAGGAGCACAGCCGATACTGCAGGAGCACAGCAGAGAGTGTAGAAGCAAGGGAGAGACAGGAGCAGAGGAGAACCGACAGGAGCACAGCAGAGACTGCAGGATCACAGCACCGAGCGTAGAAGCAAAGGAGAGACAGGAGCATAGGGGAACCTACAGGAGCACAGCAGAGACTGCAGGATCACAGCACCGAGCGTATAAGCAAGGGAGAGACAGGAGCAGAGGAGAACCGACAGGAGCACAGCAGAGACTGCAGGATCACAGCACCGAGCGTAGAAGCAAGGGAGAGACAGGAGCAGAGGAGAACCTACAGGAGTACACCAGAGACTGCAAGAGCAAAGCAGGGAGTGTAGAAGCAAAGGAGAGACAGGAGCATAGGGGAACCTACAGGAGCACAGTAGAGAGTGCAGGAGCACAGCAGAGAGTGTAGAAGCAAGGGAGAGACAGGAACAGAGGAGAACCGACAGGAGCACAGCAGAGACTGCAGGATCACAGCACCGAGCGTAGAAGCAAGGGAGAGACAGGAGCAGAGGAGAACCTACAGGAGTACACCAGAGACTGCAAGAGCAAAACAGGGAGTGTAGAAGGAAAGGAGAGACAGGAGCATAGGGGAACCTACAGGAGCATAGTAGAGAGTGCAGGAGCACAGCAGAGAGTGTAGAAGCAAGGGAGAGACAGGAGCAGAGGAGAACCTACAGGAGTACACCAGAGACTGCAAGAGCAAAACAGGGAGTGTAGAAGGAAAGGAGAGACAGGAGCATAGGGGAACCTACAGGAGCACAGTAGAGAGTGCAGGAGCACAGCAGAGAGTGTAGAAGCAAGGGAGAGACAGGAGCAAAGGAGAACCTACAGTAGCGCAGCTGAGAGTGTAGAAGCAAGGGAGAGACGGGAGCAGAGAAGACCCCACAGGAGCACAGCAGACAGTGTAGAAGCAAGGGAGAGACAGGAGCACACCAGAGACTGCAGGAGCACAGCAGAGAGCGTAGAAGCAAGGGAGAGACGGGAGCAAAGAAGAACCCACAGGAGCACAGCACCTTCAGTTCCTACCGATCAAGTTTTTGTAGCAGCTTGGAGGGTAAGAGTTTTAATTTCGCTGGGAGACCAAATTGTTTTCCACCCAACAATGCCGTTATTTCATTTGTCAGCTGTAAATCGCTATACTTAAAATATACTGGGTAAAAAGTTTTTCGAGTGCTTGCCATATTTAGCAAACCTCCTGCTGCATTTTCAGCGGTTGAGGAAAAGGTAGGAAGGTGACTGGCCTTATTTTGAACTGTATCAGTAAGGGTATAAGGCACGCTGTCTGTGGGGGAGTTTGTCTGCAGTGAATTCATGCACTTTGGAGTTGTATTTGGATACTTTAAGTTATTCAACTACACCTATTCAGCTCTTGGACCCACATTCTGTTATCAACGTGCACCAACTTGAATATTTTGGATTTATCATGTGGAGGCGCAAGGTGACACTAGTCCCCGGAGGGCCGCGGCAGGTACGACCCCCCTCAGTGGCTATGATGGACTTGTTCCTCCAGTGAGCTGCAGCAGTGCTGGATAAGGAGATTGAGTTGGAAAATCGACGTATTAATAGGTCTCCTGTCATTGCTCCATCCCCTATGCTCGCAGACATACACCTGTCCCAGGCCAGTGCTAATGATGACCTATCAAACAATCCTGGTTCGTGTGAGATCGTGCAGGATTGTACCGGGACAACCTGCCATTCTACAGCCCAACAGTTACCCCTTTCTCCCGCTGTCATTATCAGGAATAAGGGGGGTAATAAAGTATTTTCAAATCAAGGGCATGTGATGATTACCCCCAGCAAGCACCCAATATATCAAAAGCTGTCGGTTCAATCACGCGACACAGTTTACAAATGGCTAAGTCGGGTAGTTTAGGGACAGGTACCAAAAGGATATCCCAAACGATTGGGGGTGAAGCTAAAAGACCAAAACCCAACCTGTTACCTAAAATACCCAAAGTTCCAACAACTACTCAAACACTGTCCAAGTCAGATTTGATGGGCGCACTAGAATCCTTTCAGGTAATGACGAAGAACATGTTGAAATCTAAGTTGGGCCCGATAATCCATCGCCTGACATCGATCAAAAAGGTTCTATCGGACCTTAAATGCTGTGTTTCATGTGCATTAATGGTAGGGTCATTCGTCCAATCAGAACTAAGCACTCCATCGGTCCCTCTAAGCTCAGCCTGCCTGCCTATAATCACTGGGGGACAATCACAGCCTCTGTGGGGTCAAGTATCTGTTAGCCATGCAGCCCTTACTCTGGGTGTAAACCACAACAATATGGACAGATCGACCACGCAGGCCCAGCCCAGAACCATTCAACAGGGGGGTGGCTCCAAAGGGGATGGGAACCCCACATGCACATCTACCAGTTATTCATTTGCCAGCAGAATCTACCCCCTATAAAGTGATATTGGGGAATGTGCCAACTCTTCCTCAGGGTACCAAAAAAGACTTTTCCCAATTAAAGAATAAAGGCCTAGATGTATCAAGCCTTTTGCGATTCGATAAGGCCGATATTCTGCGAATTTCGGCCTTAACGAATCGCAAACGGACATTGTGCATCTTTTGGGATGTATGAGAAATTAGCAAAATAAGGAATCGCAAAAAATTGCGATTCCTTATTTTGCTTAAGCATTTAAGGAATCGCAATTTTGCGATTCCTTAAATGCCATGTATGAAGCTTTTTCAAATTGCGAATTCTGGTAAAGAAATCGCAAATTAACACCAACTTGAGGTTGGTGTTAATTTGTGAATTCCTTTCAAAATTCACAATTGAGCAATTTTGAAGGGCATGTATGTGCGCCATATGCACACACATATAAGTTTCAGGGGTGCAGCAGGGTGTCCATGAGACACCCCTGCACCCTTGAAATAATTCTCAAATTGCGATTAGCAAATTGCGAATTCGCAATTTGAGAATTATTTCGCAATCATTCCTATGGGGAATTATTCCTTATTTGCGAATTCGCAACTTGCGATTTTAAACATACATCCCATTTTGCGATTCCTAAATAGCGATTCGGTAAAAATCGCTATCAAGAAATCGCAAATAGGAACGATGATACATCTAGGCCAAAGTCTTATACTGGCTATAGCACAATACTACCCTGGGAATGAGGGTGGAGAAAAACATTAACATGGTGCGAAGAGTCAGCTGGTTTGGAAGTTCTCGCAAATCATGTACGGGTGATTGTGCTATTATAAATTTTAACAGGCCTCATGTAGCAGAAAGGATTTTGTTCACAGACCTACATCTTGCTCCCTTTGTTTTAAAGTTGTCCATCGTGGCTCTACCACTTGGCTTTTTCTTTAAACCAGAACTACTGGGGTGCAATTATATGAACATTGTCAACATGGTTCCATCTGAGAGTCCGTTGCAGAGAGTTCCATCTACTAGGAATGTTCATCCGAACCTATTTCCTCTTCAGCATATTCAAATTAGACGCCTATACGCCTACAGGATATGGTCCACCACCTTTAGAGTTGTCTAATCGGTTCACTTCCCTGGCTACGATGGATGCTTGTGATTGACTTGGTAGTTGTATTGCTTTGCCCACTTGCGTAATTTGAACTTACGCACACCACTTACTCACATAGAAACTCCAACACTCCACTGGAGGTAAAAATGAGCTTTATTAATATTGTAGGCAAAGGCAATAAGTCACTGAAGCTAATAAATTCTTAAGCACCGAGTGAAAGGCAATAGACAATAAATACACCACACTATATACATAAATATGAAACTGTGAATACAGGTATATAAACAGTTAATGTACAAAGCACCTCACCAGATTCATTTGCAGCACCGGACACTTCAACATCCCTGGCCAAGCACTGAACACCAAGTCGGGAACCCTGTAGAGACCGGGGGCTCAGGAAGTAATCTCTCCGGGCACCAAAGTTGTCCCGCAAGTGCGTCCACTCCAAGACTGAGTTCCTGAGCTCCACCCCACAGACACCGCTTTTTATAGTTTAAATCAATATGTTCGAGAAGCCTCTACCAGGCGCTCTCGCCCATCAATTTGCAGGTGCTGGCCCCATCTCTGCATCAGACCCACCCAGACAGACCTGGCCAGATTCTGTTTCTGGCCAGATTCTGTTTGGGCGGTGCCGAGGCAAGACATTCCTTTCCCAATCTCCGGCCTTGGAGACTTGCACGGCCATCCTCCCTCTGTCCTAGCGAAAAGTATGGAATGCATGAAAACACTCTGAAGGTACAACATAACCTCACGAGGCATCCTCATGAGATGCCTCGCACCTGCTTGTACTGGTTTACGTGAAAAACATGTTTATGTTCCTGCTGAAATGTAACTCCAGGTCAAGGCAGCACAAAATGGAAGTGCGATGCAACAAAATGGAAGATCAGAGCATTGCATGGAATCGAGGTCAACATGTGATTTAGCACGTGTAAAATAGCAAATGCAGTACAGTAGTCTCCCACCGTAGGACCCAGAGAATCCTATAGTCCAGCAGGACGCTTTTGGGCAAAGCCATGGGTGTTTACGTGAATATAATAATAATGTTATATCCTGTAATTTGTTTGCAGGAAACGTTGCTGGCAGATTGTAGCTTATTTTTGGAGGGATACACGTCCTTTTTTGTTCCGGCCCCCCCTTCTATGGCTTGTTGACCAAAGGATGGTCTTCATATTTCTCTAGCGGTAGAATGCTAGACACAGGTTTTACCTACAACAAACCTGTGCATACAGTCTCTGGTATTAAGAAAGGGGTCAAACAAACTGGGTCTTATTAATTTTTACAACTCTGTATTATGTCTTAATGGTGGGTGTAATATTACCTTGGTAGGGTCTTTTATAAGGCACTACTCTACAGCTGTCCTCCAAAACCTCATGATTGCAGGGGACTTTAACATCTACCCATGTGGAGACCCCAGGGCTTCAAGATTGGCTGACCAAGGTTGCCCACGTGTTAGGGGGGTCCACTTTGAACATTCTACTCAAGGGGATGTGCCTTACCCTTACTATGTTCCTTAACAAATACACTGCTGCACGTTCTGGTACCATTTATCCAGCTTTTATGGACTTGTCTTCCGTGTTCGATTGGCGGAATGGAACTGTGGCAGTCCATGATAGATATTGGGGTAGACAAGAATATTGTCTATTTTTTAGAAGACCTCCACCACGCAACAAAGGCCAATGTTAGATTCTCGCAGGATTTATGAATGTCACAGAACTTTGATATAAAAAGAGGTGTATGCCAAGGGTGTATCTTAGCCCCCTTTTTGTTTAACCTTTATATCAATGATCTAGATAAAGCCCTTACACTAACAGGGGTAGATTATCCGCATGTAGGCCGATGTGGCCTCCCCATACTACTGTATGCGGATGACGTGGTCCTTATATCTAGGACCGCTAGGGGCTACAAACCCTGTTAGCTGCCTTTCCCACCTTCATGTCTGATCGGGATTTATCTATAAATGACTCTAAATCATACGTTATGCAGGTGAGAATTTGCCCAAAAAAATCTTTTCAATTCAGGGTAGGTTTGGCTATGGTACCTCACACAGACGTTTCTTTCATATTTGGGGGTCGTATTGGATGACCAAATGAAATGGGGCCTTCTCAAACAAATAAAGAAGGGGGACCTGATGCAGGTGAATGTGGGAAATTTTTACTTTGCTTATAAACCGGGAAACAGAACCATTGCAGCGCTGCTAAAGATCTACCAAGCCAAGAGTGTAGCGACAGCTTATTATGGCAGCGAAATATGGAGATATTTTACCACAGTCGATTTACAGGTATCCAAGAACACATTTGATATGGCCGGGTTCCGCTAGCTGAAATTTTAACGGGGAACCCTAGGCCGATGTCTCTTTCTAGCTGCTGTGAAATGTAAAGGGGAGAAACAACACAATTTAAGCAGTTCAATTTTCAGAAGTAACTATGGCTCAAAAGATCACATACTCCAGACTTCAGTTAGGGCGTTTATTACAAAGTCAAGAACAATTGGATGTACAGGCACCTCAAGACAAGGTTGTAAAAATACATGGGAACTAATACAAAACCGTATCTACGAGTAAGCTTGATCCGATGAATCATATAATGGATGAAAAGTTCTAAAAAATAGGACACAAGCAAGAACTGCTCCAACATTTAAGTTGGACTTCATCTGTGGCTGAAAGTAAAAAGCAATAGACTCTACCTACTCTACCTCTAAAGTGACATCCCTACTTAGCATTTCCCAGGCAAAGTCAGTGAAAGGTGTCAGCATGTAAAGACTTCCTAAGAAGCACATTCACGAGGTAAGTCAGGTAGCAAAAGCTACAGAGCTTGTTCTAAGATGCTGTTCCCAGATCAATCTTCTAATCCCTTCTCCTAACTCATTCTGTCTCCTTCTGCCTCTCCTCCCTCTGGACACTTTCCCTAATACAAAATACAAAGATGTAAAACACACCCACAGATCACTTCATCTCAACGGACACCTCTCCTAGGTAATTTTCCACCTTCTTCCACACTCCTTCCAGTGGTCAGTCTGATGACCTTGCTTCCCAAGCCTCCTCAGTGAGAAAGAACACCGGCTCCCAATTACCGACATTCCATTTACGAAGTATCGCTTCTCCTCCATGCCTAACACCTGAAACAAAGAGCGTTAGTTCTAACTAACAAAGGCAGCTTCTCACACCTGCAACTGAAACGTGAGAACAGAAAAACCTTGCATCCGCATGAAATTCGATGACTACCTCTAAATGCGAGAGCTTACCAGGGAAATTACCTTTTCAGGCCTACACCATTCGGCCAACATAAGAATAAACGAATAGACCCTTCAAAAGTACAACATGAACATTTCATTTAGGCCTTTACACGTACATTTACACACATAGTAATATTGCTTTACATTGCAGCACCTAATAATATTACATTCTAGGTACAATTCGTCATTCCCTCATGCAATCTTCATCATGGTGCATGTTTAAATCAGAATACACTACATTACACATGAACTTTTCCTTAAGCAAATCCAATATACTAAAGGTTACAGTTTCAAATATAAATGCCATTGCATTTCTCTTGCATGGTATGGAATACTTTTCTATTCATCACTTACACATGATTGTTATTACAGCTCACTCCTAATGATCAAAGTTAATACAACGTATTAATATATGCGGTGCAAACTATCCATGATTATGATGCATCCCTAAAATTTTAGAGCACTCCCTGGAGAAAGAACAGACCTAAACAGAGCTTGTTGCCATTCTTCCCTGTCGAAACTTCTCTAGACTTTTAAAATTCTCGTAATGACTGTCCTGCAGTCTTTTCATCCTTTGCTCTTGCTCCCTAAGAGATAGATCCTCACTAGTCCCCACAACAGAATCACACAAAACACCACTATAATGATAGGCTACAAGATGTAACCAAAAATTCTTTTTCCGAGGTACGCAAACCAACTTCTTACTTTACCAAATCCTTTTCACGCCTTGTCTCAGATTCCTTCTGTGGCTAAGTCACGCACCTCATGCTATATCTCAGTAATATTGCTTATATATAGGCTATCTGGTTTTAGGTTTCAGCCTATAATAACTGATAAAACCCCACCAAAAGGAAAATAGCCATTACCGGTGTAAACATATAAACACTGAAAAAACACTTTTGCAACCACAAACTAAGTGCCACTCATAGAAAGAAAACGTTTAGTGAAAGAGTCATTTTTATTTCTTCCTGAAGGGGCCAATACAATGTAACTTTGTTATACAAGGTAGCATCAAGAAAGACTGGGCTAACATTATTTTGCTTGAGTTTTGTTGTTCAGGGATGTCACTATAACATTGTCTCTTCTTCCTTCTGCCTTTTTCAGTTTTGTGGTCTTTGGTCTAAAGATGCCGTGTTTAGAAGCATGTTTTAGGTCTTATTTAGTTATTTTATAAACTGTAGAGGATCAGGAAATATCCAATCAGATTTCAAATGTTGGCTACATTTAATTTCACTAATCAGACCCCCCAGGATATTGCGGCATGAATTAGAAAATTTAGCGGCACAAATCTGGAAATTTAGCGGCACAAATCTGGAAATTTAGCGGCATTTTTGCGGCACTTTTTCCAACAACAAACACAGACATCTTATTTCTTTTGTTATTTTATAACATGAAGCTATGCATATTTGGTTTATTTACAATTTAGACAATTTGTTTTAGGAGCTGACTAGCTACAAGCGATGGAATTGCTTGAAAAAAATTCGGGAACCACACTACACAACATTACATTAGTGGTCTTTAGAATGCAGTAGCCACAGTCCCAGGTAATCCAGTGACAAAAGCATGTGGTACTTGGTAGGAATAGTGGTCAAGTGTGCCATGCAGGATGAAGAGGCCTTATGTGCTCGGTAGGAATTAGAGACCTAGAGCATGACGTTTAAGTCTAGGAGAAGGGATCTGTTGGGCAGTGTAGATGGGACAGGGGGGGTCTGGTGTAGGAAGAGGAGTACTGATGTGACTTGCTGGAAGAGGTGATGATGCCTGAAGCGGTGTTTTAGAGGAGGAGCGATGGGGCGCTGTGTGCTGCCCCAGGGCTTTAAGTGGGAGCATCAGCAGTTTTTTATAAAGGACCTCAAACGGGTCTCTATCGGGCTGTCTTTTGTGCCCTGGCACAGGCGGTCCGTTTTTTTCCGGACTGCATCCATGTATGCGTGCTCACACTGCTCACTTCTCACTAGTTGAGAAGTAGCAGCATGACATCATGCCAGGGGAACGTTGTAGGGGAAGGGGAATCCTTTATAGAGAGTCATTTTCTCTCTGGATTTCCCTTCTCTTGTTGAAACTTAGGAGTAGCAGAATTGTCGTGGTGTCACCAGGGCTTTAAGTGGAAGCTTTTTCAATATTCTATACAAGCCATACTTGCGGCTTATTTATGTTATGCAACTAACAACCATTGACAAAGCCAATAGTCCTGATTTGTTATAGGTAGGATGTTACTTGCTGTATCATAAATCTGGATGAAATGACAGAAACAGCAAAATACAAATCGGGCGGCACACTGTGCTCACCACGGATTTTTAGCTTGTGTTTTTAAGACACGTACTTAATTACATTGGCCACGCCCCTTCGAGACACCAACGCCCCCTCCTGAGTATTTTCATCCCACTTAAAGCCCTGGTACTATCCATGTAAGTAAGCTCTTCATGGCCTCAGATAGGAGTAGTGAGCGTTCTAAAAATGTTTCAATGCAATACGATAAAATGAAGCGGAGGGGGTTTGTGTGCTGTGTTGTGCTGCAGTGAGAGTCCTGGTGAACTTTGCAGAGTAGGAGGCGGTGGTCTGCTGTGGAGGAGAGAAAGGAGGGCTGATGTGCAGCGTTCGAAGTGGAGCCCTTGTGTTGGGCAGTCGTAACAGGCAAACCCTTCTCTCAGTGCATTTAGTTCTTTGAACAAATGTCATAAAGTCTCTACTTTGGAAGCTGGAGTTTTTCTGATAGATTGGGACGGTGTGGACTGAGAGCGTGTGTCCTGAAAATGTTCTAATTTTGGGTTTGAACTCGGCCTGTGCCGCTTTGACGGTATGTGCGGCCGTGGCACAAAGCAGCTCTCCCCCAGGCCTCACCATGTGACAGCACATGTCCTGGCACACGAACCCCGGTTGCTCTGACAGGTGGCCTGCTAAGGGCCGGGGTTCAGGAGTCGACTTCTTCCGCGAGGCAGGGATCTCAACGCCCCCTCTGACAGAAGACCGCCCAGAAGCCAGGAGGGCTGTGAAGGTACATTTGCTGATCTCGAGCTGCCCCCACCCTCATTCGGTCACTCTGCATCATGAGCTGCCTCTAACCCTCAGGGTCTCGGGCACTACTGCCTTCACCTCCTGTGCCCCGGGCCAAACACAAGTCAGTCCTTTATTCAACCGTCCCCGGGGGTCTGCATGGGATACAGTTTCAAAACGAGAGTTTAGGGTGAGAGCCACAGGGCCAAAAGAAAGGGTCCACCTGCATCCCTTGGATTTCGCGGGCACTTTAGAAAGAATCGCGGCATTTACACAAATCTGCCGATTTCGCGATTTTATTGCAAATCGCAAAATCGCAAAATCCTGGAGGGTCTGACTAATAGGTAAAATGGTTGGTTTCATAAGAATCTTTCCTAATATGTACCATCACATTTATCCACAGACATAGAATGGGAGAAATCCTTTGATACATCAGCTCTCTTTTCTAGTGAGTCAGTATTGATTGTAAGTGAATTGCAAAATACCCCAGTCTTTAAACATTCAATGCAAGATGTAGTAAAAGGTATATGTGAAAAGTATGTTATCACCAAGCATCTGAGATAGTGGTGAAAACATGACACCAGGCATTTGGTAAGCACGGAACGCAGTGACACTTGGCATGCTGCCGAAAAAAGTTCCTTCCAAGTTCAATAAAGATTGGAGGGATATTGTTTGTATTTGCAGTAATTGTGCTACGTTTATGAAAAAGTTGTATGATGGTCTGTCAAATCGATACCTGAGCTGAAGTGCTTCCCTGTAAGAGATCCTTTTCACTTGCTAGATGGTATGCTGAAAGCATCTTTACAATCTTCAGAGCTAATGAAGAATGCTAATAACTTTGTTGTCCATTCTGGTGCAGTAAAAATGTATTTGGACCTCATATACCCTGTGCATACGCTACTTATAACATGCACTATCAGTGCAGAAAGCAAGCAATAATTTAAATTAAATAAAATTCCCTAAACACAGGAAAAACACTGTTTCTGTTATTTTTAATGGCAAGAAAAAGTATAACCACTGATAACCACTGTTTTTTAAGGTATTGAAAAAACTGAAAAAAACCACCGGAATTTACCAAAAATAGAAACTGAAAACAGGAAAGCCAACTTATATACCTCTTTAGATCTTTACTGTTATCTGGAAACATATTTTATTATGTTTTTTTATCATCATACAATTCAAAATACAATCCACACCCTTGTAGTCATCAAATATGTCTCCATATTATCCCCCAACTAACCCCGGATCCCTCCCTCCCCTGGCTGTTGGTGTGGGCACATTCCAAATGTACATTAATCCTCATCATTCACTTGCGAATCCCGCAGAGCCTGCACTAACGCCTCACATGCCCCAGCCATTTTCAGAGCTTTTTCATTATCAGTTCGTTTGGCCTGTCGTAATCTAATGAAGCTCTCACTGCTTGCCCATTTACATAGTTCAGTTCTCCACCTCTTACTCGACGGTCCATCTCTCGCTTAGCCAATAATAACCCCGGGTCAATAAATCTGCCAGTTATTTTTTGTTTTGGTTGTGTGTGGGAACCAGTTTAGCAGGCATACTGCCATATCATAATCTAACTGTCTGCCAGTTATGTCATTTAGGAGTTCCCAAACCTCAGCCCAGTATTGCCCCAAAAACGGGCAGTTCCAGAGCATATGCTGCAGTTCCACACCCGGTTCCAAGCATCTAGGGCAAGCCGCATCCTGGACCCGGAAGTATTTCCGAATCTTGCACCTGCTGGAAACGTGCATTCCTACTCCCCTTCCATGTCCTTTCAAGAATGTGGGCCCATGCTGTGTCTGGTATTGATCTGCCTATTTGCGCCTCCCATTTTAATTTCAAACCATCTAGCGGTCACAGTCCCTCATGCAACATCCGAGAGTGAAGGCAAGTGATCGCCTTAAAGGTTCCTGCAGCCATTGCAACATATTGACAAGCCATGGTGGTCACTGGTTCCACCTGCCCCCCCTTCCAATGCTTCCGAATTGCCGCTGTTACCGCTGCATGAATCAGGAAGCTACCGTCTGGGAGACCATACCTCTCCTGTACTGCCTGGAAGGGCAGCAGCCTCCCATCCTCGTATAAGTCTCCCACCATTTGAAGTCCCAGCTGTTCCCATTCCATAAGGGAGGACCAGTCCCCACCATGCGGCAGTGCTGTCAACATTCCCAATGGAATTTCGGGCGCATATGGATGCGCCACCCCATCCTACGTTCGCTCCTGTTCCAGCACAGCCGCAGGATCTTCTCCTCCGATGTTAAATCCCTTAAGTGCAGTGTCTGTTGTAATACTATGTAGGAAAGGACATGCCTCTGTATCCCTGTGCCTTGCAGTTGTTCAGGGCCCCGGAATTCTGCTGCTACACTTTGCGTGAGCACCTGCAGCTGGGCTGCCAAATAATAAAGCTCGAAGGCAGGAACTGCCATCCCTCTCTCAGCCTTAGGCCTCATCAATGAAGTTAACGCTACTCTTCTCCTTCCATTACCCCACAGAAAACCAATAGTCAATGACCGTAGTTCTTTAAACATGCGCGGATGGATGCAAATAGGCAGAGTCCGAAAATAGTAGAGCAGTCTGGGCAAGGCCACCATTTTAAGGAGAGGTACTCTCCCTACTACCGAAAGAGGGAGCGTGGACCAGAACGCCATGCTTCCCTTCAAGGCTCTAATACAACGCCCCACATTCCCTTCTAGCATATCCGTGGCGTCATGATAGATTCGAACCCCCAGATATGTGAAACATGTTGGTTCCCATATCATCTCCGCAAACAACGTCGGAGGTTGTGTTTGTGGCTACATCAGGAAGAGGCACGTCTTACGCCAATTCACCTTACGGCCCGATAGTTCTCCAAATCGTGACAGCAGGGACACTGCTCCCTGCAACGCGTCCCCTGGGTTTTCCAAAAATAGGTACAGGTCATCTGCGTATAACGATATGTATTGTGGTACGTCCCTCAACCGTAGGCCCTGGCAGTATCGCCCTGATCTAGCTTGCACTGCAAGTGGTTCTATCGCCAAAGCGAATAATAGTGGGGACAAGAAGCACACCTGTCACGTCCCCCTTAGAAATAGATACTGGGCTGATATCACCGCTCCCAACCATACCCTAGCTTTTGCCGAGGAATACAATACCCTCGTCCAGGCCCCAACGTGCTCCCCTACACTGAATCGCTCCAGCACTCTGTATAGGAACGCCCATTCCAGTCTATCAAAAGCCTTTTCTATATCTACTGAGAGGGCTGCTGGTAGTCGCGCTTCTTGCTGGCTTGCTCCCATAATCCGTGCTAATCTCCGAATATTCGAGGATGTATTCCTAGTTGGAATGAATCCCGCCTGGTCAGCGTGCACTAGCGAGGTCATATACGGCAGTAATCGGGTTGCTAATACTCGGCTCAGGATTTTATAGTCCGCTGTCAGCATAGACAACGGTCTATAAGAGGTCACATCCGCATCCTCCCTTCCCGGTTTTAAAAGGGGGATAATCAGTGCTTCCCGCATGGACGTGGGTAACCGGCCTAACACTTTGGCCTCGGTATACACTTCTAGTAAGCGGGGTGCCAGGATGTCCACATATTGTGCATAGAATTCTATGGGCAGGCCGTCTGCACCCGGTGTCTTATGTCGGGCCATGTGCTTGATTGCACACCGGATCTCAGGCAGAGTAATATCCTTCCCCAATAGCTCCACCTGTTCTACATCTAGTCGCGGAAGTGGAATCCCCTCTAAGTATTCATCTATGTCAGATTCATCCACTCTCAAATATCTTTACTGTTATCTGGTATATAAGTACAGCACTGTTGGACCTTCAGCATTTTACAGACTCCGCCCTCCTTCGCCAGTAAAACATCCAAAGCAAGACGGTTCTGTATCACCATAGCCCTTATAGACACCATCTCTCCATCCACAAGCAACAACGACTGAGCTGTATTTGCTGACAACTTGTCCACAATAGTTGACAACTTTATAATCTTGATATTATTCAATACCACTCCCAGACTTGGTATCAATGCTCCAAAAACATCTCCTACAATCTCTCCTGCACTTGCACCTAGGTTTCCTCTGGAATGTAATCCACCTTCAACTGGTCCAAATCCTCCACATGATAATTCTTGGGAAAAAACCACTGCCACAAAGCATGTACCATACCAATTCAATGGCAATCGCACATAGGCATTTTTTGCACACACGAAATACACATTTGGCACCACTTGTAATGCATCTTGTATAAATTTCTTCGCTGAGGTCTCAATGGTGAAAAAATGATCACATACACTCTCTCCCACAAAGACCTTATCATAGTAGGTTTGAACTTGCCTAACACACAACTTTCCTCTCTGCTCAAAATCTAACGCAATTGGATCAATACTTCCATTTGCCTTATGCGCTAACTCTTCTTTGGTCCACTCAAGTTTACCTCCCTTGTTGTAATGATTTCATGTTAATTGTCTATGTCTATCTTCTACTTGAGCTATACATTTCTTTTCGATATCTGTTAATGAACATGTTAGGTTGTGTCGATGGGCATAGGCTGTATCTAAAGTTGCAGTGGGTATAAAATACTTCAATATTCTATCTTCTTGCTTATAATAATCATTCTTGTTCAGATGCTTATAAGCTGGAACTTCTGAAAGCACTATATCATAGTTAGAAAAATAATACTCATAGTGACTCTTGTCGTAAAACATACTAAGCAATAAACTACAAGTAATACCATACTTCAATGGGAGATGATGGTATTGAATACCTTCTTCCACAGATGCAGGCAACTGCATACACACATAGCAGTCCCTCACATCCATTGTGTTAACTTACTCATAAAGCAGCTTCGCATATGCATTAAGTGTGTAATCACCTCTAGACAAATCTACATGTAACATACAACTAGTTTGATCTAGCCTTGCGTTTTCAGCTCCTATGATACCCTCTTTTGTGCTGGAAGAATGAGGTATGGATGTCCCTTGTACTCCCACTTCCTCAACCTCTGCATCCTGTGAAACATTTACAGATACAATAATGACTACTGCTATTATAACTATCACTCCTACAATGAGTGTACCTATTACACACTTAGACCTACGGTTCGAATTTCCAAACTCCATCTTCACGTTGTCGGTTCAGTTCAACAAGAGAAAAAGTCTTTGATCTTCAACTCCAATGGTTGTTCAAACAGACCAAACACAGTTCATTGAAGTGCTCCACATCCTTTTACAGTTCGTAACCTAAAGATTTTATTTACACGGTTCAAAAGATTTACCTAGCCCTCTTTCTTCTTCTACAAAAAAGTCCCTAAGTTTATTCTTTTTCCACTCGGACCTTGGTTATCTTCTTTGAAACATCTATTTACAGGTCACAGTTCATTCACGGTCTCTTATAAGCTCAGAGCCAATGTCAATTAGTACATACTGGAATATTTTGAGATGAACAGCTGCGATCTCCTGAGCTGGTGGCTGATACCCAAAAGTCGGAAAGGACAGTTCCTGAAGAATCAAAGTCCTCCCTTGGCTCAGCACTGAAGGTCTCAGAACTGTTATTGTCAGTACTCATTCAATTTCCAGCCCAGGAACTTTTCAGCTCGGGCGTTCTGCTGATCACTTGTGAAGATCTCAGTCTCCTGGTTCCCAACACTCCCGGCATCAGTGACCATATAAGTCCACTCCGGGGCACATGTTTTTGGCAAGGCACTCTCACTTTACTCAACCTTCTTGGACCTTCTCGAACTTGCTCTACATCACAAAGTTCTGATTCTGATTCCTCCAACAGAGAAGCAAGATCTCTCTCAGGAGCTAGTCTCAGATTTAGCCTTCTTTGTCTCCCAGGCCACGATTCCTCTACAGTGTCAGCTTTTCTCTTCTGCCCGACCACCTTGCGCACCAGTTACTTTAGCTGAGCCTGACTCTATACCATTCACAACGTTACCTTCTCCCTCAGAGTCAATACCTGGGTCCTGTGTAGCGTGACCCCCCTCAGCTTGTTCTGGTGGACCAGCTTTGTCAGCAACCTCCACAGCTTCTACAGGAGGAGCTGTTTCTTCCAGGGGTTATGGAACTCTGCGAGTTTGGGAGGCGTGTATCCAGTTCGGCAAGTCTCCACACTTCACTGCTGTATTTGTCATCAAAATCACTTGATAAGGAACTCCCCAATGAGCGTTAAGGCAACTCTTCCTCACGTGCTTGCAAACTAGCACACAATCACCCGGACAAAGGTCATGACAGAGCTCCCTCAAGGTTGGGGCAGTTACAGCTTCCACCTGGTGAGACACAGAATGGGCCACATCAGCTAGTCCTTTGTAATAACCAAGGATCAAATAATCTGTGATGTTTATCAAGGCTGTGGATGGCACTGCTGGTAACCGCATCGCCCTCCCCATAAGGATCTCATGTGACGACAGACCAGTTCTCCTATCGGGGATACTACGAACACTCAGCAACAAAAGTGGCAATGCAGCTGGCCATTTCAATGACGTAGACAAGCACACTTTTGCCATCCCCATCTCCATAGTCTCATTAATCTATTACACAATACCAGAAGCCTCGGGTCAATAGCTACAATGTAGTCTCTGATCAACGTGTAAGGCAGCACAAAGTAGTTTCAAGATTTCACTGTGAAAGTGTGTTCCTCTATCTGACTCCAATAAAGTTGGAAACCCGAACCGCATAATCAATTCCCTAAACAACAATTTTGCTACTGTAAGGCTATCACATCTTCTCGTGGGATAAACTTCCACCCACCGTGAGAAAACACACGCCACAACCAGAATGTATCTCAAGCCATTGCACCTAGGCATCTCTATAAAATCAAGCTGTATTCTATTGAAATGCCCTCCAGACCTTCCAATATGACTCAACGCAACCACAGTTTTCTTTCCAATATTCATTTGTTGACATATGACACACCTATGACACACTGCTTCAGCAAATGCACAGAACCGTGGATTACACCACCTTTGTCTGAACACCCGCACCATAGCATCTCTTCCCAAATGTACTGCTCCATGACTCTGTCTCGCCATTTGACTCAATAAATCATCAGGGAACACTGCTCGAACATCACTTGAAACCTAAATTCCATAATCCCTTTCCTCACAACCTGCTCTAATCCATACTGCCTCTTCCTCTTCTGAAACCTATCCCTGCAGACGCTTGAGCTCGTCCCAGGTGTCTACCATAGCTAACATCATGCTGAGTTCAGTTCTTTCTGGGCTCTCGCCAGTAAAAATGCATCCTTGTTTAGGGCAAAAACGTGCAACCTCATCCGCATACCTATTTTCCATAGAGACAAAGTCATTTACCCTCCCATGGGCTGCACATTTTACCACACCTATTTCTCATGGACGCTGCAAAGCTTCTAACAATTGTCTCACATATTCCCCATATCTAATAGGATGTCCTGATGACGTCAGAAATCCTCTCTGTGACCATAGCTGTCCGAAATCATGTACCACACTGAACCCATACTGGCTGTTGGTGGAGATGGTGACTCGGATTTGATCAGCAACCAAACAAGCACGAGTCAAAGTGATGATCTCTGCTACTTGTGCAGAGTATACCCCCTGTAAACAAGCAGCTTCCACAACCCCCGAAATAGTACATACAGCAAATGCTGCTCTGAAATGACCCACATTGTCTCTTAAGCACGAACCATCTACAAAAAAGATTTAATCAGACTCAAGTAGAGGTTCATCAACTATGTCAGGTCTAGGTTTGGTGCAAAGTTCAGTCACATCGAGACAGTCATGGTCCTCACAATCTTCCTCACCAACATTTGGCAAAGGCATCAAGGTAGCAGGGTTTAGGACAGAACAACGTTTCAAAGTCACATTCTCTGACGCAAGTATAACCTGCTCATAATGTGTGTCTATTATTTGTCATATGATATGTCTTAGTTTTTGTCACCAGGAGCTCAACTGAATGTGGAACAAAAACAGTAAGTGGATGACCCGTGACAATACTCTCACATCTCTCAATGCTGACACCGGTTGCAGCAACAGCCTTGAGACATTCGGGCAACGCTGAAGGTACTGGATCTAAAGTGGCTGAAAAGTAGGCAACTGGTCTACGGACTCCTCAATGACTTTGAGTTAGGACTGACAAAGCACAACTTTCGCTGTCATAACAGAATAATGAAAAGGACTTGTTATAGTCTGGCATCACCAGAGCTGGAGCACCACATAGGTCCTCTCTCAAGTCCAGAAACGCAACCAGACAGGCATGAACCTATAGTACTGGATCTCTCACATCCTTGTGTGTCAGCCTTTGTAAAGGCTTCGCCTTCAAAGAAAAATGTGGGTTCCACTGACGACAGTACCCAACCATTCCCAGAAACATCCTGACTTCCTTCTGAGTGGTAGGCACAGTCATTTTCACAAACGCCTCAATTCGATCTGGTGACACCTTCCTTTTGCCTTTCTCAATTTGGTGACCCAAATACCGAACTGCTGCCAGACAATACTGTAACTTTCTTGGAGGCACCCGCGCATGTGCATTTCTTGCTAGAAATGAGAGTGCGTGGGTGCCCGCGCATGCACAGTTTTCACCACGAACGAGATGAAGAGAGAAGGAGGCCAATTGGAGACGCCGCAGACGCCGCTAATAAAGTACTGTGCGTTAAAGTTATTTTTTTAACTTTTGCAATTGTTAATAATAGGGTGGGTGGGAGGCAGGTGCAAGCCAATTCCGCTCCGCCGCAGAGTGTGTGGGGTTTTGCCTACTCCACGTTCTACGCAAGATACGGAGTAGGCAAAACTCTGCACACTCCGCAGGCGGAGCGGAGTTCTCCGCCCACGGTTAAATATTATCACTGATGGATTTGGTACCACAGGACACCATGGGACCACAAGCGTATTGATCTTACCCAGATCCTGCACAATTTCATACTTCCCACTTGGTTTCTGTAATCCCATAATTGGTGAGTTACATGGGCTTCCCATTATCTCCTTCAGAATCTCCTGCTCAATCATAAACTCAATCACTGGCTTGATTCCGGCAAACATTTCCAGTGATAGATTATGTTCTCGGAAATTCAGCAAATTGGTTGACATTAATCTTAGCTGGCTCAACTCCCTTGATCAATCCTATCTCTTCCCCTGCGAAATCCCATACATCCAAAGAAACAGAGTCCCTCAGGTCGAGTGGGAGTTCCTCAACTGTCAACATAGGAAATACTTCTATATACACATTCTGGTTTACCACCTTAAATGCCGCATCAGCATCACTAGTCTGCAGTTCTACTCCCTTGGGTGTACAATAGATGGTGAAATTCATTTTACACAAAAGATCACAACCTAACAAACAGACTGGACATGAGTTGCATACTACAAATTGATGTCGATCATGGAAGGTACCATTCTCACAGGTATCGACTCAGTCAATGGGTTGGTCATTCTCTTATTCGCCACTCCTATGACTTGGATGGATTGTCCCGAAAAGGGTAAGTTGGGTACTACTGCAAACCTCAATGTAGAACAGGTAGCACGAGTATCCACCAAAAAGGTGGAAGGATTACCATCAACATCCGCCTCTACATACAGCCCTCTCTGGTCTACCTCCAAGACTGCTCCAAGGGTACGGTTCTCCTCCCCCTTCAGACACCATTGTTGCAACAGGTCTGAATTTAATTCATGAGAAGTCTCGATCAAGAGCATCTGCTGATAAGTTCAATTTCCCTGCAGAACTCTTGGTGGCTGGGGAACTTGCACCTGCGGATCTATTGCCCCCCCCTTATACAGACCTGGATCTCGTCACCGTATTGACAACCTCAGATGTCTGCATCACCTCCTCCTCTTGAGTCTGATTAGCTGGATTCGACCTGCACTCGCGCTTCCAATGCCCGATCTTGTGACAATTATGACATGCAGTGGTTTTCTTTAGCGTGGCAACATCTATTCCTGTCTTAGGATCTATCGGTTTTCCCTTTTCCTGACCTGATGAATTCTGAGCCCCTCCTTGATTGTTTCCCTGTCTTCTTCCTAACGTTCCTCTGCTTGTTTGTGACTGGTCTTCCTTTTTATGCATTCTGCATTCGAACCAGCATCAGCTTATCCTTAAGCTTCCTATTCTTTGAGTCCACTTCGTCACTACAATACCTGGGATACCGTAGAATATCATTCATGGAATTATTCTGCCAGCAGATCAAGTGCTGTTGAATCATAAGGCTGACCTCTGGTCTCAATCCTAGAACAGATTTTGAGACAAACTGTCCCATGTCATTGGGTCAAGAGTATCCAACCCGCTTCACTGCTTGAAGGCTTGCAGGAGCCTCTCAAAATAGTCATGTACAGTCTCTTTTGGCTCCTGAACAGTTCTATCTATCTTAACCCAATCAATATCTTGTGGGGAAATTTTGGATTGCAACCATGTAATTACCTACTCATACTTTTACATAACCACAGGTGAAGGACCATGTGTGACAGAATCTCGCTCAGGTTCCGTAGATGGCCAATCGACAGAAATTTTGCAAGCTGACCACAAATCACTTTGTACCACAATATCAAATAATGTATTCAAATCAACCCACAGTACATTTGGAAATTTTGACAAATGGAGCAACTTGTTTGTACCATTCAACCGTTTTTTCCCTCAGCTGAGGAAAAACATTGGTAAATGCAGCCAAATCACCCCTACTCCAAGGCACATGCATGTACCCTCGACTCTGTACCTCTCGCAATGGGTAGGTCTCTACTCCCACTATCCCCCCTCCCAGAGGTGGAGTTCCTCCTATACTCTTCTTGGCACTCTTCTTCTTAGACCATCTTTCCTCCCATATGTCAAGCATGCTCCAGGCATGTATCCCTACAATCAACTCTCAAATATGTGTTTTCGGACCTATGAACTCTTCTCTTCTAGTTTCTGATCACTGTAATTTAGCCTGTGACTTCCCTGCAACATCTTTGTCTGGGACAGGTCTACATCTTACCTCTGTGCCAACTCTGTCAACTTCTCATGTGCTTTCCTCGCCTTGCGAGTTACATCCTTTGCCACAAATAGCAATTCATCGGGCTCATAAAGTTCCATCCTTTCCAAAGGCAGATTTTCACTGATAATCTCCTCTACTTCTGCCATCAACCTCACCACATCCAACACTTTAGCCCTCATAGCAGCTTTAATCATCCCTCGACTCGATGCACTACACGACTCTCACTACACTGATCTTCCCGCTGATTCCCTTCCATTATGTTCCGCGAGACACATTAACTCCCAGACACTCCCTGACCATTGTCACCTCCCAACATCCTTCCACTAGGACCTCTCACTGGGAGTTCCCACATCCTCAAGTCGGAACATGAATTGGCCAATGTCCCTGTTCTCACTGCCCTCTGCTCCACATGACCTCTAAAATAATCTGCAGTGGCTGGCAAGGGTGTACTTGATTCTAAGGGTCTCGAAGGGTGACCACTAACCCCCGCTGTACCAGTCCCTCCAGAACCAATATTTTCTCCCATTGTTGTTCATATAAAACTCCTACTTTCTGCTTGATCTGGATCGTACACTGACACTATGGGACCAATGGTGACCGTTACTGTAAGAGCTTCCGGCAATCTCGTAATGACCTCTCCCTTCACTTCTGTTCCCCTCAGTGATGGTGTCCTCACTCCCTCTGTTCATGCTGAAATCCTTCCTCTTACTCCTACACTAGAGTTTGTCTGTGGCCCTCCAGTTTCCCCTGTGCGTGCTCTCATTCCCTCTTCCGAACTTGGGTTATATGGAGGTGGACGCTCTGCTAGTAATCTTTCCAATAGACTGTATTCTGTATCACTATCATCTTCCTCTTCTCTTGTCCTTTTAGCATCTCCGACCCCTTTACCAATAGAGGGAACAGCCTATCTCCCTCAATTGTTTCTTCCCTCCATCTTTTCGCCAATGCGTCCCATCGCGCATCTTGAAACGCTCTGATTGACTTCATCACCCTTTCCTGACTTCACTCTCTTTTCCTTGCATGCGCTGCTCTCATCCATGCATCTAGCGCTGTGAACTGTGTTGGTCAAGGTAAAGGCCGCAATGCAGCCATCACTGCCTTTAAATGATACAACAAATCAAATGTAAATGAACCATAACGTGGGTAAGCCAAGTCTCCATCGTTTTCAGTAATATTTTGCCAATTTTTAAGCCAAACTGTAGTATGGAGCCCTACGTTCGTAGCCATGTAATGAGCTTGGGTATCCTCAGACGGTGCTTCTTCCCCACTCGAGTTACCACTCCTCTATCTCCTTCACAAAGATCTCGCAATACCTTAAAACATTTCATAATGAAATCAACTCTTTTGCCTACAATGTTTTCGTTTTACTTCCTGATGACAATCCACCAATACCAGCTCGTCCTTACACCAACCCACCTATTACATTGTGGCACACTTCGACGTCACTCTTCCTCCTCACTCAGCAGTTCCCCTCCTTCACAGTCACAATCTCCCACTAACTCTGTGCCTTTCATGCAAATGGTTGCGCTACTTATTGTCAAAGGGGAAACATGGCACCTATGGGCAAATCCTACCGGCTTTGGAACCGGTGACTCACCGAATGCATATATCTTGGGTGATGTATCTACTGCTCATGTAAAGCTCTCCAAGTTGTGTTATGTATGAACATACACATCTCTGCAGAGCTACATCATAAGCAGGTGCGGTTGCTCTCCTCTTCTTGTTAAGGAGAGAAAGGGACAGTAGTGGTGTATGAAAGAGTTTCACTAACTTATCTCTGGGGGGGTCGTAACAGATAGTTAAACCTGGGCCGCACCAGATCACCTACACACAAAGGTATGGTGTATCCTACCTTTGGGGCTTTATAAGCATAATGGACACACAAGTTTCAATAATTTTAAGTTGTGTGATTTGGTTTATTCACATTAATAGCATAAGGACAGCAGCAATTTTGCCCAGGTCCAGCGGTGCACTCTATCTTGTTTAGCTGCACGTGGCCATTTAGGCTCAGTTGGCTCTTATCTAGGGATTGCTCTCCTTGCAACCCTAAAGAAGTCATCTTAAAAAAATAAAATGAGTAAAGTATCCAGCATCACGAATCCACACTCATAGAGCTGTACTGGTGGGGTTCCTAACACAGCTCTTAATTCCGGATGCGTTACTGAAACTGTCATCTGTTTGTGGCGCGCTATCACATTGCAGCGCTGGGGAAGAAATCAAGGATTATTTTACAGCTAACAGTCAAAACTGAGTACACCCACAGGGTGCTGTGTAATGTCTGTATAATATGTAGGAGTACCTAGATATATTCCATGTGCTTGTCTACAGGAATCCCTCTTAGAGTGTGTAGTGGGTTACAAATTGTCTTTGGCTCTAATTCAACTGCATCCACACATTGTGGCATTATCGTTGTATGGTATTACTGTTCAACACCTACGGAAAACCTAGCAGCCCTCACTAGTGGGGACATTGTGCCACTTGCAGCCCATATAATATTGGATTTTTCTCTATAGGGTTCATCCTCAAGACGTTACTTGCATATGCAAGCAGACACAAATATAGGTTGTCTGTACATACCTTGGTTCAGCTTCTCTGCAACTGTGTAGTTTTTCCAGTGTTGCTGACGCGCATCTGCACATTACAACAAAAAAAAAAGAAAATCGGTACAGGCCTGTAAACATTGTCAGGCATGTAAAGTACAAGCCACCGGACCCACAAGACTGGTGTAAGTAAACAGCTACATCAGTTATTTTTATTGTCAGGGGCGGATGGAAAGTTTAAAGTTTGTAACAAGAGCCATGAGTCCAGTGTATCAGCCATTGGTCATTAAGCAGTGCAAAAGTGCGGTGTTTAGTGTGTTTGCGGCCGCAAACGCCCTAGGGCCGGACTGATAATGCCGGGCACCGGGCAATCCCCCGGTCGGCTGGAAGGAGTGGGGGCCGGTTTTGTCCCAGGGGGCAGGTTTTGTTACTGGGGGCCGTTATTTTATCAATATTGGCCCCCAGTAACAAAATCAGAAGGCCACCGGTCTGTGTCAGTCTCTCTGCACTCTTACCTCTGTGCGGGGAAAAAAGCAGCGCTGCCTTTGGTGAGGTGACCTCATCTCCTGATTGGCAGTGGTGCTTTTTATCCGCACAGAGGTCAGAGTGCACTGTTGCAGTGCTTGTTGAATTGCAAACTATCCAGCAGGACCCACTCAGAGCGCCAATAATACGCCGAAAATAGGGCTCGGGGAGGGGGCGCTGAGCATTGGTCCCACTCGTGCCGCACGCATTGCGCAGCGCGTGAGTCGGACCAATGATCTGCGCCCCCTCCCTAAAGTACGCCTGCTGGCGCCGCAGCACCCTAGTGTGCACGTCCTGTTAGTCACTGTCTGAGACAGACGCACACGCACCAGAGCGGAAGCAGCCAGCAATATAGTCTGCAAAGGCCTGTTTAAAATAAGTGACCCTGAAAAATGTTGCACGATTTTTTTTTTGTAACGCATGTAATCCTAAATCCGTATGCTTTCAACTGGTTCTTATGTAATGCAAAAATTTGCAATCATTTTTACGCATGTAACCGTCAGTCCTTATGTTTTCAACTGGATCCTATGTAAAGCGCTCTGACACCTTCGGGTAAAGTTCGCGCTAATATAAAATTGCACAAATAAAATAAAAAGGTCAGCCAGGCCGTGATTTTTCAGTTTTGCCAGTTGGCCTCACCGGCGGTTAATTAACATGAACGGAAGGGAAAGGTATTTCTAAAGTCAACAGCCTCCTCTTTGTCCTTTGGAGCCAGTGAGCACCCGGTCTGTGTTCTCTGAGAGGGGGTCCTGTCTTGAGGGAGCTCCAGGCATGTGACTACTGCATCATTTCACAATCCCAGTCTTACCTAAGTGAGTGGCACCACCATTTCCTCGCAATCTCGCATGAAGTTTCTTTCACAATATGTGGATACAGGCTGGCAGGTGCCATGATGCTGTTTTCATTTTCTCTGCCGCGTTTGTTCGCTCCTAGTGTGGATTACCAAGAACAAGCTTCGTAGGAGCATGGGACGCGCAAAAGGCAGAGTATTCACTCATTTTCATCCACTTTCAAATTCTGCTCAGCGTGCCACAGACAGAGTCACCACTTACATCCAGGTTTACTTACCTTGCCTTCCACTACACAGGCAGACGAACAGCTGTGACACATGAACACAGTGTTTCTTTTTTTTAGAAAGTACATAATAAAAATATATATATAAGTGCCAGGTCTCAATATATACCTTTCATTGCAGCTTACACTACCCACTGCATCTGCATGAGTTTCAGACTCTTTTAACGTCTACCCTTTATGCTGATAATTAAGCTGGTTCTCAAAAGTTATGGTTCCGTCTTCACAGTGCAGCTAAAGCTATTTTCATATCTAGGCTACCGTTTAGCGAACATCCTTGACCTCTACAGCTGAAAATCACCCTGAACGGTTCCGGGTTCAAAATGAATTGTTTTTGGGTTTGTTGGACTGTTACCACTGAAATCTACTTGAAAAGTATCCTCAGGAGATGAGTCCCATGGCCGGATGGTAACAGGCCTGCAAGCTAACCACGAGCTAAGGGCATTACGAGGCGAGCACACGTGTTTATCAATTTGTTTGGCTAAATTGTTTCTGTGGCAGAATACAACTCCCAGCTATTTCGAGAGAGGAGACATTCCCTGTGAGCTGGCAGAGATTTGCCTTTTACTTTCTTTCAGTCCGACCTGATGTAGTCTTTTCTTGGAGGGGAAAATCAAAATGGGAGTCCTTAGCAAGCATTTTTTCTGTAAGGCTGAATTCATGACACAAACTTGCGGCTGTTATTCCTATTCTAAAAAAGCCCGGTGCTGACCCTTCATCCCCTTCCAATTACCGCCCTATCTCCCTTCTGCCCTACCTGGGCAAGGTTCTAGAAACCTACGTAACCAGCACCCTGAGCTCCTATGTGGAAACTAAGCGCTGCCTCTCCCCTCGGCAGGCGGGCTTTCGCCCCCTCCATTCTACGGAGAAGGTGGTGACCTCAGTGATGGACTGCCTACGCGAGGGCATTGACACCAACATCCCGCAGTCCCTCATCCTTTTAGATCTGTCCGCCGCGTTTGACACGGTGGACCACTCCATCCTCCTCACCCGTGTCAGGGCGGCGGGCATAGAGGGCCTGGCCCTCGCCTGGCTGGAGTCCTTCCTGAGTGGCAGGGCTCAGGCAGTCCACCTAGCTGGTTTCACCGCTGCCCCTCGTAGGGTGGTATGTGGAGTCCCCCAAGGTTCCTCACTTTCCCCTCTTTTGTTTAATTTATACATCTACCCCCTCATTTTTATGTTACAGCAGCTCGAGGTCACGGTGTTTAATTACGCCGATGACCTCCAGCTAATTTTTAACCTTTCCCACTCCCCCTTGTCCTCCCTGAATGTCCAAACCGTCATGTCGTTCATCCAAGATTGGATGAACTGCAACCACCTCAAACTCAATCCGGACAAGACCGAGCTTGTCTTGACCGGAGGTGGTTGCAGTCCCTGGTCCCCTTCCCATTGGCCTTCTTCACTTGGTGTCCCCCCGCTCCCTGTCCCCAAAGTCAAAACTCTTGGTATTTTCTTAAACTCCTCACTCTCTGTTCACTCCCAGGTTAATTCGGTTGTCTCTTCCTGTTTTTTTTCCCTTAGAACCATTAGGAAGATCTCTCGCTTCTTCTCTCTACCTGCCCTAAAGATCATAGTGATGGCTATGGTGCTCTCGCGCCTTGATTATGGCAACATCATTTACAATGGCGCCCCAGCCTATGCCATCCACCGTTTGCAGCTAGTGCAGAACCAGGCTGCCCGCCTGATTCACGGCCTGCCTAAATTCCATCGAGTCACCCCTCTACTGCAGGCCCTGCACTGGCTGCCGGTGAAAGAGCGAGCCCTGTTTAAACTTGGCTGTACCACCTTTCAGGCCAAAATGGGCACTGCCCCGGAGTTCATTTGCTCCGCCATCACTTCCTATACGCCGGGAAGAGAGCTTCGATCCTCTCATCTGTCCCTGCTAACCACCCCTCGTTTCAGAAAGAAAAAGGCGGGCGGAACAAAATTTGCAGTTCTTGCCCCTGTATTCTGGAACTCCCTCCCTACGAACCTCCGTATGACGCCCTCCTATACCGAGTTTCGGAAAGGTCTCAAAACTCTGCTCTTTTCCCAAGCTTATAATGTCTAGACTCCCTCTGCTCCCGTTAGCCTCCTTGCAACCCAACAGCGCCAAGAAACCGCACGGTATAAGTGCGCTATATAAATGTTTTTAAATTCAAATTCAATTCAAATTCAAATGACGCCTGTACATTTCCCCAGCAGATCTCGAAAATTTAAGATGTTGTATAAATGGCGGTACCACAAATATCCTTTTCATCAGTTTTTAAAAGTGTCTTTTCTCAGAAAGCACCCACACTGCATGGGTTGGATTGTGCCAGTTGGGACGGTGGGCATATGAGAGGTAATTTTTTTCATACATATATGATGCAAATATGGGAAGTGTTTCATATGTGTGAAATCAGATTTTTAAGGATTACATTGCTCCAAAATTACATAACTTCATTACAAGTCCAAGATATTGGCTAGAGAGACTGGTCTGAGGAGGAAATATTTCCTGCCCCTCTCTGGCCTATCGACGAGCTGAGTCATAGTTATGATGCTTGTGAGACAGGGCTGTAAGTGGGATGAAAAAAGGGTCTATCAAAGCAGTGTGGTCGATGTAATTTAGGACGTGGCTTAAAAACACAAAAGCTAAAAATCTGTGCTTAGCATAGTGTGCCATCCAACTGGTATTTGGCTGTTTCTGTCTTTGTATCCAGATATATATAGTGAAACATGTAACATTATACCTACAAAAAAAAGCCAGGGCTATTGACTTTGTCAATGATGGTTAGTTGCATAAGAAAAAAACGGAAACTGCTGCTTCATTATATTTAATATTGAAAATGCCTCAGTTCTGAAATGATGAGACAGTGAAAGAACTATACCAAGTCTCTTTGAAAGTAACATCAAAGTCAGGGAAGCGTGGTACTGCTGCAAAGTTCAGATTTATTTTTCACCTGGCCTGAGGGCAAAAATGGAGAGCCCCATAGGGACCAGACTCAGCAGCTGTTTTTTTAACTGCCAGAGAAGAGCAGGACCTGGCCCACTTAAAGCTCTGTTGTCAGGTCTTCTAAATGGTGCTGTTGCAAACTAAAATGAATGATGAGGAAGGCCTGTCTTCTGGTTCTCATTCTTGCATTGTCTGGTCCTTAGTCTGACAATGCTAAGACTACATGTGCCGTGCTTGCTATATGAACTCTAAAATTTGACTGTGAGGTACAGTGGCATCTATAGTGTAATTTGATAAATGCTGTGATCTCCGTTTAGTGGTGTTGAATGGATGTGTGGGAATGCTCAGCTCTGCCAAAGAAAGGGTCTTCAGGTTCCATGAGACCCCCAAAGATGGTGAATCTGTCAAAGTATCTGATCTGTTCGGAATGGTGTTATGTGCTGAGATGAAATTTCAACCTTTTCACTCTGAACCCCACCCTTACCACCTCCGCCGAATAGGCAAGGCTCATTTGTTACCCTTGTTCTTTGTGAGATTTTTGAATATTTCTCAATCTCATGACTTCAGTGATGTAACATTGATGCAGCAACCACACTCTGAAAAGTGTTCCAGCGCCACTGGCCTGGGTACCTTTTTGTGAACTTTTCATGCTTTCTGGCCATGTGTGACGTTTCCATGCTTTCAGGCCTGGGTGCTTATGTATGACATTTACATGCTTCTGGCTGCCTAGGTGCTTCTTTGTGACATTTCCATGCTTTCTGGGCGGGGTGCTTATGTGTGATATTTCCATAGTTTATGGCCTCAGTGGCCTGGGTGCTTGTTTGACATTTCCACAGTTTCTGACCTGGGTGCTTATGTGACATTTTCATGCTTTCTGGCCTGGTGTGACATTTCCACAGTTTCTGGCTTCAGTGGCCTGGGTGCTTATAAGGTGCTTAAGTGTGACATTTCCACAGTTTCTGGCCTCAGCGGTCTGTGTGCTTATGGGTGATATTTCCACAGTTTCTGGCCTCTGTGACTTGGGTGCTTATATGCGACATTTCCATGCTTACTGGCCTGGGTGCTCATGTGTGACATTTCAGTGCTTAATGTTTGACAATGTGAGTGAAAATTGAAAACACAAAAAAGAACTGCAGAATTTAGTTCTTATGCTATAAAGTGATGGCATTGAGACAGTCTTTAAAAAAATCCTAAAACGCATAGCCAATTGTTTGAGGTTAAGTGCGTTTTAAATCTCTTTAAACAATTTTATATTAAGAATAAATCTGTTATTATTTTAATTCATGTTTCGTGCTCGACATTTCATTTCTTTGGTGTGATTTGTAGGAATGTCTGTGGTTTATGACTGGGTATCCTAGTACACCGTAAGGTCACCATTTACTATGCTTTAAAAGTGAATACAATTTAAATATGTAATGAAAAATGTGTTACCAAATGCATCGGTTTGGCCTTCATGACTCCAAAATTTTCTTGGGAGAGAACCCCTCAAACACCCCCCTAGTAGTTGTCAGGCTCACTCACTGTGTTTGCTCGCTACACACAGTATCGGGGCTGGTCTCACTTATACTTTGTGCTCTCTCATTCACTACTCTTATGTCTATTTTTGGTGCTCTCTGTAAGAATGTCTATGGGTACATATGACTGGGTAACCTGGTGCTCTTTAAGATCAATCATCTACTATTTACTGTGCTTTGAAAGTAAATACAATTGAATATTTAACGAAAAAGATGTTGTAAAATGCACTGTTTTCGTCTTTCCTTTACCAAAATTTTCTGGGGAGAGTATTCCCCCCAAACCCTCTTAGTAGTGGTCGAGCTCACTTGCTCCGCTCGCTCGCTGCGCACCGGACGGGGGCTGGTCTGGCTAAAATTGCCAGGGCTGCTTTCAGTTCCCAGTCCGGCCCTCACAGGGTGATGTTAGAGGAGCAAAGCCGCTGCAGGGCACTGGCCGTAGCATTTGTCCTTATAAATTCAGCCAGCGGAAGGCAAGAATACAGGCTAGTTTTCAATATGGCAAAAAACAATTTTAAAAAACTGGGTTGTGTCAGTTATTTAGCATGCATAGCCATTAAACGTACATTGCTTATAAGTGACACATCATCTCCAGGGAGTGGCCTTCAATAATAAAGTAAGGAGTAGTGCCCCCCATCGCGGCAGTGGCCATAGCATTCTTCCTTTTAAATTCAGCCCAATTGAGATAAAACTAAAAGCTAGTTTTACTACGGAATTAGAAAGCTGGGATGTGTCACTTATTTAGCATGCATAGTTATTAAACATACATTGCTTAAAAGCGAGACATCATTCTCCAGGGAGTGGCCTTCAATGATGAAGTAGGGAGTGGTGTCCTCATAGTTAATCATCAGGGGTCTTATCAAAACCCTGGAGTCAGTACATCAGGCTCTCGCATAGAGGGTAAGTCGCCCTGGTGTAAGCAAGGCCCGGTTTATAAGCATTATACATACCTACAACTAACGGTACCCCACGATGCCAGGTGTTTGAGATTTTTGGGGATTACACCTATGTGCAGGTATTCCACTGGCAGTGTTTAGTATAAAAAATAAATACAAAAAAAGGGAAGGTAGATGCCTAATTCAGCAGTCACAAGGTGTGCTGAATGTTCCTCAAATGGGAATATAATAGTTTTCTTAGGTCTGCAGCTTCTATCTTCCGGGTGGATATCTCAAGCGGTATGAGCTAGTGAGGGCTCCGGTAAAGGCAATAAGCAAATCCAAAAACAAGGGATGAGGAGCATCTGTCAGCAAAAGCGCAGGACACCTTTATCCTGACTATATTGGAGGCTATTGTGGCGCACAGTCAGTGCCAGGGGGGAGGGCGAGTGTGCCAGGGAGCTTCTCACCATGTGGCGGAGCGCTGATAGATAAAAGCAAAGGAGCATGCACACAAAGGGAGGTCCAGCAACTGGATGGACCCCAGGAGGGGGCAGGATAGAAGTGTGCAGAGGGTAGGCATGGACGGGCCGGACCTGCTGGTGGTCCTGGACTCTACTGCATTAACCCGCCAACGTACGGACTGAGTCGAATCTTGGGGAGGCTGCCTGGTGTGCCATACCCCGGTGGGCCGATGCGTTATGCGGTGCCCTGGATTTCATGGATTTCAAGTAATGCAACTGTTTGCTGTAGTGCGTTGGAGCCTGCTGGCACAATGTGCACAGCTGAATGGGTCGGCCGAGTCGGCCAAATTCAAGTTAAAGTGTATGGTCAAGCTGTAGTTCAAGTGTAATGTTTGGCCTAATTTCAAAGTGATTCAGAAAAGGGGGTGGTGATGAACAGAGTGTCTGAATTAAGCAGACCACTCTTACCCAGTCCAAAGAACAGGGCTTGATCCATCACCGTTATTTAGCTCACTGCCCCATCCCAGCTCAGAACCTGGCTATATGCAAATTAGTCTGTCCCTGGCCCAGTGCATCATGGGAACAGGGCAGACCAAACTACCAAGCCAATTCTTCACCAGAAAGGAGACAAGCTACCGGGGACCGGTTTCTGGCATTTCAGCCTCGTCGGCTTGGCTTGCTTGAATCCTGATGGAGCAGTGAGCAAGGGACTCATGTCTGAGTATACCCTGCCACACCTATAGTGGCCAAAAACGATTCAGAAAAGGGGGTGGTGATGAACAGAGTGTCTGAATTAAGCAGACCACTCTTACCCAGTCCAAAGATCAGGGCTTGATCCATCACCGTTATTTAGCTCACTGCCCCATCCCAGCTCAGAACCTGGCTATATGCAAATTAGTCTGTCCCTGGCCCAGTGCATCATGGGAACAGGGCAGACCAAACTACCAAGCCAATTCTTCACCAGAAAGGAGACAAGCTACCGTGGACCGGTTTCTGGAATTTCAGCCTCGTCGGCCCGGCTTGCTTGAATCCTGATGGAGCAGTGAGCAAGGGACTCATGTCTGAGTATACCCTGCCACACCTATAGTGGCCAAAAACGATTCAGAAAAGGGGGTGGTGATGAACAGAGTGTCTGAATTAAGCAGACCACTCTTACCCAGTCCAAAGATCAGGGCTTGATCCATCACCGTTATTTAGCTCACTGCCCCATCCCAGCTCAGAACCTGGCTATATGCAAATTAGTCTGTCCCTGGCCCAGTGCATCATGGGAACAGGGCAGACCAAACTACCAAGCCAATTCTTCACCAGAAAGGAGACAAGCTACCGGGGACCGGTTTCTGGCATTTCAGCCTCGTCGGCCCGGCTTGCTTGAATCCTGATGGAGCAGTGAGCAAGGGACTCATGTCTGAGTATACCCTGCCACACCTATAGTGGCCAAAAACGATTCAGAAAAGGGGGTGGTGATGAACAGAGTGTCTGAATTAAGCAGACCACTCTTACCCAGTCCAAAGATCAGGGCTTGATCCATCACCGTTATTTAGCTCACTGCCCCATCCCAGCTCAGAACCTGGCTATATGCAAATTAGTCTGTCCCTGGCCCAGTGCATCATGGGAACAGGGCAGACCAAACTACCAAGCCAATTCTTCACCAGAAAGGAGACAAGCTACCGGGGACCGGTTTCTGGCATTTCAGCCTCGTCGGCCCGGCTTGCTTGAATCCTGATGGAGCAGTGAGCAAGGGACTCATGTCTGAGTATACCCTGCCACACCTATAGTGGCCAAAAACGATTCAGAAAAGGGGGTGGTGATGAACAGAGTGTCCCCGGAAGCTTGTTTCCTTCCCAGTGTAAGAATTGGCTTTTGTAGTCTGGTCTGCCCTGTTCCCATGATGCACTGGGCCAGGGACAGACTAATTTGCATACAGCCAGGTTCTGAAACTGGGATGGTGCAATGAGCTAAAAAACGGTGTTGGATCTAGCCCTGATCTCTTGACTGGGTGAGAGTATTCTGCTTAATTCAGAGACTCTGTCCATCACCACCCCTTGTTGTAAATATTTTTGTCCACCCTAAGCGTGGAAGGGTATACTCAGATGTGAGTCCCTTGCTCATTGCACCATCAGGATTCAAGCAAGCCGGGCCGAAGACGGCTGTAATGCCAGAAACCGGTCCCCGGAAGCTTGTTTCCTTCCCAGTGTAAGAATTGGCTTTTGTAGTCTGGTCTGCCCTGTTCCCATAATGCACTGGGCCAGGGACAGACTAATTTGCATACAGCCAGGTTCTGAAACTGGGATGGTGCAATGAGCTAAAAAACGGTGTTGGATCTAGCCCTGATCTCTTGACTGGGTGAGAGTATTCTGCTTAATTCAGAGACTCTGTCCATCACCACCCCTTGTTGTAAATATTTTTGTCCACCCTAAGCGTGGAAGGGTATACTCAGATGTGAGTCCCTTGCTCATTGCACCATCAGGATTCAAGCAAGCCGGGCCGAAGACGGCTGTAATGCCAGAAACCGGTCCCCGGAAGCTTGTTTCCTTCCCAGTGTAAGAATTGGCTTTTGTAGTCTGGTCTGCCCTGTTCCCATGATGCACTGGGCCAGGGACAGACTAATTTGCATACAGCCAGGTTCTGAAACTGGGATGGTGCAATGAGCTAAAAAACGGTGTTGGATCTAGCCCTGATCTCTTGACTGGGTGAGAGTATTCTGCTTAATTCAGAGACTCTGTCCATCACCACCCCTTGTTGTAAATATTTTTGTCCACCCTAAGCGTGGAAGGGTATACTCAGATGTGAGTCCCTTGCTCATTGCACCATCAGGATTCAAGCAAGCCGGGCCGAAGACGGCTGTAATGCCAGAAACCGGTCCCCGGAAGCTTGTTTCCTTCCCAGTGTAAGAATTGGCTTTTGTAGTCTGGTCTGCCCTGTTCCCATGATGCACTGGGCCAGGGACAGACTAATTTGCATACAGCCAGGTTCTGAAACTGGGATGGTGCAATGAGCTAAAAATGGTGTTGGATCTAGCCCTGATCTCTTGACTGGGTGAGAGTATTCTGCTTAATTCAGAGACTCTGTCCATCACCACCCCTTGTTGTAAATATTTTTGTCCACCCTAAGCGTGGAAGGGTATACTCAGATGTGAGTCCCTTGCTCATTGCACCATCAGGATTCAAGCAAGCCGGGCCGAAGACGGCTGTAATGCCAGAAACCGGTCCCTGGAAGCTTGTTTCCTTCCCAGTGTAAGAATTGGCTTTTGTAGTCTGGTCTGCCCTGTTCCCATGATGCACTGGGCCAGGGACAGACTAATTTGCATACAGCCAGGTTCTGAAACTGGGATGGTGCAATGAGCTAAAAAACGGTGTTGGATCTAGCCCTGATCTCTTGACTGGGTGAGAGTATTCTGCTTAATTCAGAGACTCTGTCCATCACCACCCCTTGTTGTAAATATTTTTGTCCACCCTAAGCGTGGAAGGGTATACTCAGATGTGAGTCCCTTGCTCATTGCACCATCAGGATTCAAGCAAGCCGGGCCGAAGACGGCTGTAATGCCAGAAACCGGTCCCCGGAAGCTTGTTTCCTTCCCAGTGTAAGAATTGGCTTTTGTAGTCTGGTCTGCCCTGTTCCCATGATGCACTGGGCCAGGGACAGACTAATTTGCATACAGCCAGGTTCTGAAACTGGGATGGTGCAATGAGCTAAAAAACAGTGTTGGATCTAGCCCGATCTCTTGACTGGGTGAGAGTATTCTGCTTAATTCAGAGACTCTGTCCATCACCACCCCTTGTTGGAAATAATTTCAAAGTGAGGCAACTGTTTGTTGTAGCGTGTTGGGGCCTGCTGGCACAATGTGTGCAGCTGAGTGGGTCGGCAGAATCGGTCAAATTCAAGTTAAAGTGTACGGCCAAGCTGCGTTTCAAGTGTAATGTTTGGCCTATTTTCCTTACTGCCTTTGACATGTGGATGTCGCTAAATTGCGATGCTGTGAATAATGAGGTATATCCAAGAAGAATAATTTTACTCTCGTAGTGGTTTGTGATGATTATCTGATTTGATATGAATATAAAGTCTAAGCCTTGAACAACATAAACGGATTCTAAGAGTTGTTGGGCCCTGCGTGGGCGGAAGGTGACAGAATGGGGGGAAGAGAGAGTATTACATTGTGCGCATACTATGGCAAAGCGCAAAAGAGACTGGTGAACCACAGTGCAGGTGCAAAAGAGACAGCAGGAGCACAGAGGAGATAGCCAACGCCCAGCAGAAACTGCAGGTGCACAGCAGAGACTGCCAAAGCACAGAAGAGACTGCTGAACCAAAGCACACAGTGCAGGCGCACAGAAGAGATTGCAGGACCACAGAAGAAATAGCCAAAGTGCAGCAGAAATTGCAGGTGCACAGCAGACAGCCAAAACGCAGCAAAGACTGCAGAAGCACAACACACAGAGCAGGTGCATAGAAGAGACAGCATGAGCACAGAAGATACTGCGGGAGCACAGCAGAGACTGCCAAAGCACATCAGGAACTGCAGGAGCACAGCAGAGACTGCAGAAGCACGGCAGAGACTGCCAAATTACAGCAGAGACTGCAGAAGCACAGCACAAAGTGCAGGCGCACAGAAGAGACTGCACAAGTACCGGAGAGACCCCTAAAGCGCAGCAGAAACTGCAAGAGTTCAACAGAGACTGCAGAAGCACAGCAGAGACTGCCAACGCACAGCAGAGACTGCAGAAGCTCAGAACACCCTGCAGGAGTATGACAGGAAATAGAAGCACCCCACATTCTGCGGCATTTAGGCTTTCGCGTGGACTCCCACTGTCCCCGACGACAATTCCACAGTTTAGCAATAAAACAAGCGACATTAAACTCTCATATTACAATGTTATTGCATTCGTATAGTAGCTTTTCCCCGAGCAGAGCTAGAAAAGATACCCAGGGTTGGCGCCTGATGTTGACTACAAAAATTCCTCATCAAAGAAAAAAATCACTGTAAATATCATATTACTTCGAGTCAAAGTGTTTCGCCAAACCGGTATGAGTTAGTTCAACACAATAAGTGAATTGCTGAAAGAGGCCTGGTGAAGGGAGGGGGCCACAAACATGGGCAAGAAGAAGTGTGCAGGGAGAAAGGTAGCGAGCGCGCGCGCGCGAGAGAGAGAGAAGCAAAACAAAATAAATCAATATAACAGTGTCGTGGGTCAACCAAAAGCCCGGCGAACGTGAGAAACCGAAGTAGGAGGGACCGGATAATAATAAGAGGGAGTAACGAGTGTCGTAGAGAGATGAGGCGGGGCTAGATGAGAAAGGAGAGAGGCACCAGAGAGGCCGAGCAGACGGGGAGCTAGCTGGGTTGTGGAGTTAGTTGAAAAGGTACAGCCGGAGGTTACGACTGAGCATGGAGCTGCCCTCAGCGCTCCTGCGTCCTTCCTCCTACAGCAGCCTCAGCCTGCTCGCCCTCTTCTTCGCCGTCTTCGTTCTTTGCTTTGACTTCATGAAGCGCAGGAAGAAGTGGAGGAGCTACCCCCCAGGACCCCTTTCTTTGCCCTTCCTGGGGAACATGCTGCAGGTGGATTTCAGCGACCCCGCTGCGTCCTTTGAGAAGGTGAGGCCGCGAGCAGTGTTTGACACCTCTCTCATGCTGTGTGGGGGTGACTTGGGATATTCGGAAGGAGTGCCAGAGCCGATCTGTCTATGCGTGGTGCTGAAGTATATTTAGAGATTTCAAAGTGAATGTTCACTCACGTCCACTGGCACTCCTATTACTCATAAACAGACTGCATGTGGAGCGACAGGACAGCTCCACTCAGGTGCCAGCCATGCCTGTCATGTGACTGACAGTGTTACAGCCCTTAAGCATTTAAGAGATAAACACCCAATTACCTATTGCTAACATTATATATCTGGTGTCCTTTGGGTTCGCCCTTTAATCGATTGGCGTTCTTTGACTGGTCTCTTGCAGCCATTGGCTGGCGACTTTGTCAATCACGTTATCCCCCATGGAATGTGATCTGAGTTTCTGACTACATGCTTTTGTCTATTTGAGTGTAACGTCCCACCGCCACTCTAGTGTCTGTACTGCACGAGGGACTAGTTTAAAACTATAGCCAGCGCTGAAAATCGAAAAAAATGGCTCCTGGGATTAAGTAATGGTGAGGCCCTTTTAGTATAGATAACCACAAATAAATTCTGACTTTGTGTTTGTCCAGACAAAGCACTTACCAAAAAAATGCCTACCAATATGTATGATATCTGACTCCTACGTCTTGTAAGTTTCATCGCCTTATGTAACATTTCATGCATATTGATTTACGCACTTATGTAATTAATTGGCTCTGTATAATGGGTCTGTGTTATTTACAGCTCTTTGACATCCTACATGGGGTTGATCAGCTATAATAAATTAAATTAAAACAAATAGTTATCAATACTAGTGTATTTACTCATACAGGAAGCTACATCCGTCTTTCTCATAGGGCATGCATATTTTTATCATACCGTAGTTGGACAATGCCATAAACCTGCCCCCAAACCATAGCTTCTTTTGAGTATGTGTGAGGTGATAAGCTGAGTGCCTGTTTTTCCTCCATTGCATTGGTTTTAGACCTGACAGCCTTTAGCGTGGTCTTCCCCCAAACCTTTTGCCTGCTTCCCTACTGTTTGCTAAGATTCGCTTTTGTTGGCTTTAGGTCTCTGTGCAATTTAGCGCTGTTAACCAGTGCAAAAGTGACTGTGATCTTGCCTTTAAACATGGTAAAATTGGCTTACACCGAATATGCATAATTAATTTACTATTCCATAGTTACGTGGTACTACATGTGCCCAGAGCCTGTAAATTAAATGCTACTAGTGGGCCTGAGGCACTTATAATACCACCACCTTAAGTAGCCCTTTAAATCATGATTGGGCCTGTCATTGCAGCCTATGTGCAGTTTTAAACTGCAAATTTGACCTGCCAAAAAAACCTTTTGCCAACACCTTCCTTTTTAATACGTATAAGTCACGCATAAGGTAGGTCTTAAGCAATCCATAGGGCAGGGTGTATTGTATTTAAAAAGGGGGTTTTAAGTTTTACGTGTGCTGGTAGTGAAAAACTCACAAATTCGTTCTTCACTACTATGAAGCCCACCTCTCCCATAGGATAACATTGGTTTACCTTATTACTTTTAATACATGCCTACATTTGATTGGGACCCTGTAGAAATGTAATGTTTGATCTCAAAAGAATTGTAATTTAAGCTCTTTTTTATTGGTAAAGTCAGAATTTAAGTAACAAATCCGAAAATGTCACTTTAGAAATTTGGCATTTTCTACTCCTAACCATTTGGTGCCTGCAGTCTGCATCCTGGGTCACATTACTGTGAATAGTTGACAGCGATTCCTGAGGCGGAAGCCGGGAATCATGTAAACTACTTCCCCAGCATTAGCGCTTGGTCTTTAAACTTGCACTCTACTATTTTTAACCGTGCTCTGTCCTTTCACACTCACTCACCGTTTCAGCCGCTTAGGTTCTGTCCAGAGAGGGACACTGCAACTTTGGAAGGCCGCCATCTTGGGGGTAACTTCAGCTTGCGGACCAGTTGTTTTCGCCCTCACAGTACAAATGACGCCGAAGGCGCGCCAAAGGCAAACCCGTCTGTGCCCATCTGCGCCCAAACGAGCCCAGAGGCAGGAAATGCTGCCCAAACCATGACCACTACAAGGACCACGAATCGCCTGATTTATTCTGGAAAAGCCTTGCGTGATACCAGAGGATTAATTAATCACTCCCCCAACACATGTTGCTCAACAAAGTTTCCAACTGTCTTGGAAGGACCGGTAGTTTGTAGAACCTGCCTCTTTCAGAGCAATTTGGTCACTACCTGCTCACTTGACCTACGAAACTAACCGGACCATGACTCTACTAGCCCCAAGTACATTTTATGCAATGTACGATCCTTGGCAAAACAACCCATTGAAATATGGGATATGATAACCTCCTACTCCCCAGAGCTTTGCTTTATCACAGAAACTTGGCTAACACCTACAAACCATCCATCAATCAATTTGGCCATCCTGGAGGGCTACAAATTCATCCATCTACATAGAGTGGGAAAAACTGGGGGAGGGATTGCTATAGCCTTTAAGAACCATCTTAAGGTGCAATGGATCTCCACCTTGGGTAACGATAGATTGGAAATGGGTATTTTTAAAATCACCATGTCTCCCACGGATTGCTGGAAAGGAGCGCTAATTTATCGGCCTCCAGGTCCGAGAGCTAATTTTCCCAACTATCTGATCGAACAACTAGCCATGCAGGTCTTAGCTTCCAGCAAATTTATTCTGCTGGGAGACTTTAACTTTCATGGCGAAGATCTTGCCAATCCAGAAGTAAACAATCTCATAACTAGTCTTAACTTGATTGGTCTCTCCCAAAGGGTTCTTGGCTCCACTCACCGGGCTGGTCACGCCCTTGACTTAATTTTTACTAATATCGATCATCTTAGCAGCTATCCCCCACATCCTTTAACGTGGAATGACCACTTTATGGTCATGTTTACCTATCAACCTCCGTCTATATTGACTCCAACTGGAAATATGGAACGGAAGAAGAAGGAATTACTCAGGCCTTGGCATAAACTATCTTTCGAATCCTTCAATGAGGTTTTCCACCCCCGTCCACGGGAATGTGGTTCAGACGACCCTGACGTCTCTGGAACGCTGGAAGGTTTCAATTCTGATTTAGTGACCGCACTGGACCACACAATTCCTCAAATAAAATATAGTCCAGCCCGGCAGGTGCAATCCGCCCCCTGGTATACAGCTGAGTAAAAAATTGACAAATCCAAGTGCAAGACTCTGGAGAGACGATGGAGATGTAGTAAAGACTCGCTGGATAGACAAGCCTATAAGCTAGCTACCATCAGAACATAAAAATGGCCAGGCGAATTTACATCATGAATCAAATTGATCAGTCTAGTAGCTCATCCAAAGCCCTATTGAATATAGTTAAAGACTTCGTATTACCTCAAGCCTGTAGACAATCCCCGGCCAAATCTCAAGAACACCGTGATTCATTAGCAAGCTATTTTCAGGGAAAAAATCACGCAGAGTTATGCTAACTTCCCAACTATTAAATCTCAGAAGCCGACCCTCTCAACTGGACTAGATGAATTGGAGATACCATCAGCTAGTACTCTTGACCAGTTCAAAACAACCATGCTCGATGAGATTTCTAACTCATTATCGTCAGCTAAATCTGGTTCGCCTGGCAATCTATGTCCTCCTAAAACTATGGCCCTTCTATCTCCCAGTTGTGCCGTGGAAATTCTCAAAATTTTTAACTGTTCGATACAATCAGGCATTATTCCTACCGTTTGGAAAGAAGCATATGTTCGACCTATCCTGAATAAACCTACAGCTGACCCTCAGGTGCTTAGTAACTACTGACCAATATCTCTGTTTCCCCTTCTGGGCAAGCAATTGGAAACCATAATAAATAGGCAGCTAAGCTCATATCTCGAGTCCAATAAAATCTTAGACCCTTGACAATCTGGATTTCATCCAGGTTTTAGTACTGAGACTGCCATCTTGGCAGTAACTGACTCCGTGAGGCAGGTAATGGATGCCAAGGGATCAGTGGTTCTGATCCTCCTAGATCTCTCCACGCCATTTGATACCATCTCACATTTACTGCTCGTGGAGAGACTATATTTATGTGGGATCCGAGGCACAGCCCTAAAATAGCTGAAACGTTTTTTGTCAGATAGATAGCAAATGATAATGTTAGGACCGTATCTTTCCCAGAAATCCTGTCTGGACAAGTGTGTACCTCAGGGCTCTTGCCTACGTCCTACATTATTTAAAGTTTACATGGCCCCTCTGGCAAAAATTGTCAAACCATTTGGGTTTGAGATAATCTCCTACGCTGACGATACTCAGCTGATGTTCCCAATCGGTTCCAATCTAGAAGATGAGAAAATTCGATTCTCAGCAGGTATGCTCACCATCTTTAATTGGATGACGGAGAACTGCCTCCAGCTGAATCCTAGCAAAACCGAGATTATGCTTATGGCTATAGTCTCAACCATTTGGACAGAAGACTGGTGGCCTGGTCAGCTGGGAACGGCTCCCACTCCAACTCAATCTGTGAAAAATCTTGGATTAAAACTGGACCTGACACTAACTATGTTATGCTATGTTATGTTATATTTTATTTATTCAGCGCACGTACGCCCATGAAGGATCATATTGCGACTACTATTAGCTCCTGTTATTACAGCCTCCATCTTTTACGCAAGATCCTTCCTTATTTGCCCATCAAACATCGGAGAACCTTGGTCCAGGCTATGGTGATGAGTCGCCTGGACTACGGGAATGTGCTGTTGGCGGAAGTGGGTGAGACATTGCTTGCCAAACTGCAGGTGATTCAAAACACCGCGGCAAGGATGATTCTAAACCGCCCTCCAGGCTCTTCCTCAGCTCCCTTGTTGAGAGAGCTCCACTGGCTACCAGTGAAGAAGCGATCCTTTTTAAAGATTTGTTGCCTTACTTTTAATGCCTTGAATGGTAAAGGTCATCTTTACCTGGAAAAAAAATGTACAAAGCAGGTTTCGGGCTGTAACCTTAGATCTAACTCATTAGCTCTTCCAAATGTTCCCCGAATACGTCTAAGCCGCACAGGGGGTAGAGCCTTCTCGTACCTTACCCCGCGGTACTGGAATCAGCTCCCCATGGCCCTGCGAAAATGTACTTCGTACATTGTTTTTAGGAAACAACTAAAAACCTTTCTGTTTTAAGACATTCATCAAATGCTACCGGTTTGTTGGCTTTTGTGTATTCCTCCCAGAAATTGAGGCAAATAGGGACTAGGTTTTGGCAGAATGGGCCACCATGCCAGGATGGGTGGAGTGGAGCTGTTCCCTTTCTCACTTACATTTCAAAAGGCTGCCTCCAGCAACCTCACAAAGGGAGTTCACACCAGCTTTTTGTCACCCTAGACCACTTGGTGCAGGGGATAGAAGGACATTTTCTGAACCAGATGTGGGGACAGTCTAGAAGTTTTCCGTACTTCAAAGAATGACACCAGGTGTACATTTTGGACCTCCTGAACCACTCTCAGTACACTCTTGGACCTGTGAAAGACGTCAGAAGGACTGCCTTGTAGTTCAGAGGACTGCACTGCTGCTTGAGGCCCGCCTTCAATCAATCAATCAAATCAATTACCAAACAACATTTGTGAAGCGCAACACTGTCATCCCTAGGGGTAACTGGGTGCTGTTTTGCTGTCAAAGAGCGAGGTCTTGAGTCTCTTTATAAAATCTGTCAGCAGAGGGGCTGTATGGAACTGGAGGGGAAGGTCGTTCCAGGTCTTGGCAGCGATGTAGGAGAAAGAGCGGCCACGGCTGCGACGGATGTGGGGATGGTGTGCGAGGTCGAGTGAAGAGAGTGCATGTGTCTAGAGGGTTGGTGGAAGTTCAGTCGATGATTGATGTAGGCATGTCCTAGGTCTTTGGGGGCTCTGTAGGTGTGTGCGAGGACCTTAAACTGACATCTTGTCTGGATGCGGAGCCAGGAAAGCTCTCCCTGGTGTGGGGGGCGGTGATGTGGGTTTGTTTGGGAAGGTCCAGGATGAGTCTGGCTGCAGGTTCTGTATGGTCTGGAGTTTTCTGAGGAGCTGGGTGGAGATGCTGGCGTAGAGGGCGTTGCTGTAGTTGAGGCAGCTGGTGACAAAGGTGCAGAGACATTATATTGAGTAAAAAATATCAAGTTGGACAAATATCGAGTCATTAATATCGTGGTTCAGAAGCATCAACAGCAAGAATATTGTGGTCAAGAATATCGACTTAAGTAGCTGTGAGAGGAACATGGCGGCAGCAGGCTAGCTGCCGCGGTACCCCGCTCTAAGCTTTAGCAGAGCGTTCGGGTTTTTCTTTCGTGAATGAGGGCTATTTCCGAGTGTTAGCACTGCCAGCATTCTCCTGTTATTCTGTTATTGCTGAATACCTACTTTTGGATTAAATCTCTTCTCACCAAAGATTTTCCGCAATTACTGGCCCGCTTGATCCGGTCTCCTTTCACTCTCCATGCATGTGCATGGGGGCGGGTTCCGCTCTGACTCGGTATCTGCTCTACCGAGTGTCTCCCTGCTGTTGCCGACTCTGCTCCTGCGCCAGCCGCGGACTTGGTTCTCGTCGTCGTCGATGGTGCCGTGGAAGTGGCACCGGGCCGCCCTGGAGCTCCGTCGTGGGAGGCAGGTCCGCTCCCTCCGCAGAGACTTTCTTCCTGGGACTGCTGTTGGAGAGGCATGCGGGGCGGCATTGGTGGGCGCGACCCTGAACAGCTCGGAGCCGACTTTGACAATTCGACCGGAGGCAGCAGTGGAGTCCAATAAACCCGGACTGACGGCAAACAAGGTGAAGGGGAGCCAGGGAGAGGGGGAAGCAGTGGCTAATCAATTTTTGAAGGCACTAGACGAGCCGTGTGTGGAGGGATTCAAAGAGGGTTCTGCTGGGTTGGAAGAAGAGTCAAAACTTGGTGCAGGGACTCTAGAGCAGAGCACTAGGTTGGCTAATAATCCCTATTCCCTCAGAAGTCATACCTTAGCCCGGCATGACTCTTCCATAAAACTGACTCCAGTAACAAATAATAAGGGGCACAGAGAGAAAAAAGCCGTTAAAACCGGGAGTCTATACCATTACCGAGGAGGGAAGTCCAATCGGGGTAAACCAAACCTGTTTGCCACTTCAGCTCTGGAATCCACACAGGCGATTGGGGGGGAGGACCGAGATTATATTGTAGCACGACCTGATTTAGCTAATCCAACTAGTGTAATACCTCTTAGTAATAGCGGCAGTACTTCCAGTACCTATAGAACGCTATCTAAATCCTCTTCTTACCTCTCTTCAGAGGTCAAACCTAAACAAGCCAAAAAAGCCAAGGCGGTAAAATCAGTTCTGGATTCTGGTTCCAAGATTACACCTTCTTTGCGGTCTTATTTCAAGGCCATACCTCAGGTCTTGAGCCTCCCACAGAGCATCCCCCCCCTTACTTGTGTGTCTTCAGACATAATTTCCAACCCTGCTATATCTAGTTGTATGGCCTCTTGTCCACGAATTATGGAAGGGGAGCAGCATAACGAGAGTCAACCCAATGAGAGGGGGGCTTGCCCACTGAAAATATTGCGACAGCAAACGCAGCTCCAACTCTAGAGGTATCAATGGAGCAGTGTATCAACGCCAGCAATAGCCCCAGTAGCTCTTCTAGTCTCAATAAGTCCAACTTGATTCCGGCCGTATCTACTAGTATCACAGAAGTGGAAGACTCTAGCCTTTCAGGTAAACGTACCAGTTTGGAAACAGATGCAAGCCTTGAGCCAGCAGATCTAGAGCTGGACAATCAACATCACCCAATAGTTGAGGCCCCTTCAAATGTGGATCAGAATATTCAAAATATTCAATTGCAACTAGCTCTCGACCCTTCTCATAGTTCTGCAACACAATCAACTGCAGATGCTACAGCCTCTGCTTCTTCTTTGGATCTCTCCTCAGTTCTAACAGTGATTTCTAATTTGTTTGCTGACATCAAACGAGGCTTTCAGGAGTCATCTAAAATCCAAAAAGAGATCAGAACATATTGTGAATCACTGGATAACAAAATAGACGGGCTTTTTTCAAGAACTGGGGTGTTGGAAGAAACAACTGCGGCAATGTCTCTAGAATTAATAATGCCAAGGAAGAAATAGTGAAACTCAAAAAAGAGGACATTCTACTAGCAGAGAGAATGGAGGCCCTGGAAAACAACGCAAGGCGCTGTAATATTTGCATTTTGAATGTACCAGAGGGAAGCGAAGGAACCAACATCAAGGCATATATTATTCAACTCCTCATAAAATCTTTAAACTTAACACATACCGAGGAGTACTCAATCTAGACATTCAACGGATTCACAGGGATCCCTTCAGGCGCAAACCGCAGCGGACAAAGCCCCGCAAGATCCTGGTGAACTTCCACACTTTTCTATTGAAGGACCACATTCTTAACCTTGCCCTTAAACAAAAATCCCTGTCTGGAGAGGGCTTCTCTTTTCAGGTACGATCTGACCTGTCGAGGGCGACCCTCGATAGGCAGTGGGAGCTGGGTAGGAGAATGGAGGCATTTAGAAATTTGGGGGCCTCTGTGCAGCTAAGTTTCCCTGCAGCACTGAAGATCATGTTCAACAATAAAATGTTTAATGTCTGTACAGTTCAGGCTGCAGATGAGCTACTAATGAGCATAGGCACCTCTAAAAATTGATGGAAGGTTAGTTTTTAACCAAGAATTTTGAGGGTTTCTTCATATTCCCTCATATTGTTGTCAATAGAGTTTTGACACAAACCTCCGTACTAGAAGTGAAGAAGAGTAGAAAATAAGTTAATCTAGAAAAAAAAGACAATAGGAAAAAAATTAACAAAAAAGAAAAAGGAGGAGGAAACAAAAAAGGAAAGGAAAACGTAAGGAAAATGAAGGGAAAAAAAAATGGGAAGAAAAGAGTAAAAAAAAAAAATAGTAAAAAATCTTAAAAAAATAAAACAAGGTGCACGAATATATACACAAACCTCTAAAAACCTTCGTAGAGCTACAGCCAAGGCAACTCAACTAACTCTGAGTATGATTATAATAGGCTTAACTGTTATCAGATTTACTTAGCCCTCAAACACTATTGTCACCAACGCTTTGCCTAAGCTTAGATAGGGTCAGGGGTATCACAAACCGGACCTGTTCCGGTTGGTCAATCAGGGGTTCCTCAGGGGAGGGGGGGTTTCACGCGGGTAAGGGTAAGGGCAATAAAAAATAAAAAGTTTCTCATCTCCAAATTGGCGGTCGACAATCGCATATGTGAAAAGTGGACGAATCGTGCATTTCTAAGTAGTATTAAGGTGTGTAAGTCAGTAGGGCCCAGCATCACTAGATATATCAACTATGAGTACCATTAAGATTCTCTCCTGGAATGTTAATGGCCTGCGCACCAAACCTAGATCTAACACAATTTTACAATACATCCGTGATTTTGATGCGCAGGTCATTATACTCCAGGAGACACACCTAGTTGAAACTGAAGTATTAGACCTGGTAAAAAAAAACAGGTGGATAGACTTATTTGTTGCCACCTCTCAAACAGCCAACACTAGAGGGGTTACCATTTTATTTAAAAAAACTATTACAGCAAGACTCTTGAAACAGAAGGTTGATCCCTTGGGTAGGTGGGTAATTGCGGCTGTTATGTTAGGCGGTACACGCGTCACGTTGGTTGGATATTACGGGCCTAACCGAGATGATCCCTCTGCCCTGGCCTCGCTGTTTTCTGAGCTCTTGCATTTCCCAGAACCAATGATAATAGCGGGAGACTTTAATATCGTGCTTGACCCCTTGCTGCTTAAGTCCACTTCTGGCCGACAACTCGCTCTCTCTAAATCCAGAGACTTCTTGCTTAAATCTATGCATCAATATGGATTTATTGATATTTGGAGAGCAAGATCGGGACAGAAAACTGGCTTTTCTTTCCGAAACTACAAGTATCGCCATGGATCAAGGATCGATTTCTTTCTACTAAATAAAGCTTTGGATAAATCAGTTAGGAGTATAACTTATCTACCATCTCATCTGTCGGATCACTCGGTGGTACTCCTTGACCTTGAATTGCAATCTCAACCCCCGATTAGGTCATGGTCAATTGACAGGTCTCTCCTTACATCACCTGATGACTGGGAGTATATTAGAGCGGAAACTCAAGAATTCTTTAAAGTTAACATCGGTTCTGCTTGTTCTAGTACAGTATGGGACGCCTTCAAATGTTCTCTGAGAGGCGTCATTAAGAATAAAACTTTGTTTCGAAAAAAGCAGTACACCCAAGGGGTCGCCTTGATAGAGGCTAATATATCGATAGCCCAATCAGAGTTAGACAATCTTAACAATGCTCCTGAGCATGTCACACTGGCTAAACGGGAGGACTTGATAAAGCTTAAAGGGCATTTAGTTTCTCTACTAAACCAACGAATCTTGCAAAGGTGGGAAGCTAGCAAATTAGCTAATTTTGAATTTGGCGAAGGGGCGGGCAAAATATTAGCCTGGAAGTCTAGAACTGATCAGACTCGTAACAATATTGAGTCGATAATTACTGGCTCCGGCACAGTATCCTCTGACCCAGAAATCAGGTCAGCCTTTAAAGACTTTTTCCAGGCTATCTACCGAGAGGATAATAACATCTCCTCTGATAATGTAGGAAATTGGCTTAATAAAATCTCATTGCCATCATTCTCTATAGAACAAGTGGCTTTTTTAGATCAGCCCATAACGGTAGAAGAAGTATCAGCAGCCATACTCAACAGTAAGTGTGGGAAGGCGGCGGGGCCTGACGGCCTCCCGGCAGAGATTTATAAACATCTTGCAGCTGATATTGCTCCCTTCCTCACCAGGTTATTCAATCAAGTCCTGATAGATGGCGATTTACCGCCCACAACGTGGAATAAAGCTTAGATTACGCTAATTTTGAAACAAGGAAAGGCATCCACCGCCTGCGGCTCGTATCGCCCTATTTCAATACTTAACGCAGACTATAAGATCTTCGCGTCACTTTTACCCAAAAGGTTGGGACAGGTCGCTCCTTCAGTTCTACATTCAAATCAAAAGGGCTTTGTTAAAGGCCGCCAGCTTTTTGAACTGACATATGACCTAATAGGAGCGATTGATATGGCAACTAGCTCATTGCTGCCTTTGGCTATCCTCACGTTGGACGCAGCCAAGGCCTTCGACAGGGTCAATTGGGTATACCTGTCGGGGGCCTTGGAAAAATTTGGCGTGGGTCGGGCCTTCCGTAGAGCGGTGGAACTGCTGTACCATAGTCCATCGGCCTCGGTCTTGGTTAATGGCGGACTGTCGGAACCATTTACCATCACAAGGGGTACCCGGCAGGGGTGCCCGCTTTCGCCCCTGCTCTTCGATCTCTGTATCGAGCCATTTGCTAAAAAAATCCGGGAGGACATTAACATCATACCTTTCAGATATAGAGATTGGATAAAAAAAGTATCCCTGTATGCGGACGATATTATGATCATAACTTCAGATATCAACACTGCGTTTCCGACAGTCATAAATTTAGCACAACAATTTGGTAACATCTCTGGCTATGAAGTAAATGCCACTAAGACCGAGGTTATGCTGTGGAATAGCACAGCAGCGGGGCTTCCTGTGCAACCCTGTGACAATATGAGATATCTTGGCATAAAAATTGTAAAGGATATCAATTTGATCACCTCTACAAACTTTACTTTGGTGGCTAAAGAATGTAGGAAACTAATGAGTTCCTGGGGTCATCTTCCATTATCGCTCCTGGGTCGGTCAAACTTAGTCAAGATGTCTATCCTACCTAGGTTGACTTTTATTTTCAATAGCTTACCACTTTACTTTGATAAAACACTGATAGCAAAGATGCAGAGTGACATCACCTCATTTGTCTGGAGGAACAAGAGTGCAAGAATTGCTTGGAGCAAATTGAGGCGTCGAAGGGAGAAGGGTGGTTTGGCCGGTCCTGACCTCCAGATTTATGCTTGGGCCTTTCAGTTGACATATGCCCGAATGTTATTTAAAACTCCATTAGATCAAGGCATCGGGCTAATGTTCTCAACATTATTGCAGTGTGAAGGTCTAAGTCAGTTGGGTTTTTTATTCAAGTTCGGAGACCCCAAATATTTTAAGAAGATCAAACTGAAGGTACTGCAGGACCTTGCAAGAACTTGGTATAACCTCAGAGTCACTACTAAAATAGGTTACCACTCTAATAGATCTCCTATATGGGATCTTCCTGCTCCCCCTTGCTGGACCAAAGACACATTGATAAGCCCACTAAAAGATGCTGGTATTTCAACATGGGGTGATCTCTTTTTTGAAGAGGATATGTTCTCTTGGGAACACCTAGTGAGCAAGGTAGGCCCTAATCTCTCTAGATTAAAATTCTTACAAATTTCAAGCTGGGCACAAGCACAAAGAACTGGGCCCCCTCGTCGCCAACAACCACCTTTAGGAGGAAGTAGCCAATTGGAATCTTTTCTACTTGGCAAGTCACCAGCACCCAAGGAGGTCTCCTACTTCTATAATCTAATCTTAGAGGAGATCGACGGGGAATTTCATCTCCCAGACCAGTTGTGGGGCTCTCTATTGCCTTCAATAAATTTGCATGAACTATGGTTAACCTCCTGCAATGTTCTCTGGGACATTGTCAAACCTGCCTGGCTTCGCAGAAACCACATTTTCACCCTTCATAGGGCTTACTATTCGCCTTAGAGATTGTCCAAATTTTCAACAGGCATACCAGTGGTTTGTCCCCGTTGTGGCCAAGTGGCAGCCTCGGATGCCCATATGTTTTATGATTGCCCCACCTAACATCTTACTGGCAATCAATAGGCAATAGACTAACATCCTCAATAGGCTCCATCGTGAGTATAGACCTCCGCCTGGTAATTTTTGGAGTAGTGGACAAAAAGCGTAATGCTAATAACAACCTTTTGTTCTACTCAATGCTGGTGGCTCGACGTGAAATCTGCAGGCGGTGGAAGGAGGTTTCTCCCCCGACGTTGCATGACTGGTGTTCCTCTATGCTACAAATATCTAAAATGGATCTTTCCAGGGCTGGAAAACCGGATAAAAGAGCTTTTTGGTCGAAACTTGATTGGTCCCAATAAATTGAGCTGGGATTTTTTTAATTTCTTTATTTTTTTTTACCCCAGTTCCAATGAATACGAAGCCATGACACACTCTCTTAGCTCTATTACTATTGCTTTTTCTGTAAGGTGAACTAGTGGTAACAGCAATGGTGGAATCTGGGTATTGGCAATCACCTGTCAAATGGTGCGCATGGGGTAGAGATCAGCTGAGACAATGACATAGCTGTAGGGTCTTGACGGATCCGCATTACGATTGTACCCCAACCAGTCCTGCACTGAGACAGCATGTCTACTTCTCATATCTCACTTTTCCCTGTCCACGGTACCGACGGGCCAGCCATTTTTTTTTATTTCTTTATTTTTTTTTTACCCCAGTTCCAATGAATACGAAGCCATGACACACTCTCTTCGCTCTATTACTATTGCTTTTTCTGTAAGGTGAACTAGTGGTAACAGCAATGGTGGAATCTGGGTATTGGCAATCATCTGTCAAATGGTGCACATGGGGTAGAGATCAGCTGAGACAATGACATAGCTGTAGGGTCTTGACGGATCCGCATTACGATTGTACCCCAACCAGTCCTGCACTGAGACAGCATGTCTACTTCTCATATCTCACTTTTCCCTGTCCACGGTACCGACGGGCCAGCCATGGTTGAGATGAGGAACAAAAAAGAAAAAAAAAAGGAATATCGACTTAAGGTAAGTCATTTCAATTGTAAAAATATCAAAGTGTTTAATATCGTTTGCAAAAATATAGTTGTTAAAAATATCATTTTTTTAATTAATTTTATGTATTTTAGTATATGTATGTGTTGTATGTTTTTTGTATAAGAATTGTTTGTATTTTTCATATATATGTGTTACATTTGTTTGCAGTTATTAATTATTTTTAATTTGAATTTTCCGTTTTTAGTTTCTTAGCTGGTTGTGAGATCATAGGGGAACAGGGTGGGAAGTAACTTAATTATATTACATGTATTGATTATTTTTTATTTATTAATATTTGTTTGATTGAGATGTTATAGTGTTAAAAGTGTGAAGTAATTTATTTTAATTAGTTAATAATTGGTTGTTACATTTAATTAATTAATTGGTAATTTATTATGGTGATTGTGTAATTATTTAGGTGTGTGTTGTGGTGTCTATAGGTGTAAAGGGTGGGAAGTAATTTATTTTTAATTCATGAATCAATAATTAGTTGTTAATACATTTTAAATAATGAATTGGTAATTAATTATGGTAATTGTGTAATATATTTTAGGTATGTGTTGTGTTGTTCATAGAAGTAAAGGGTGGAATGTAATTTGTATTTAATTAATTAATATATAGTTTTAAATTAATGTGAATTATTTTACATTTATTTTGGGTAATTGTTTATTTTTTTGTGTGTTGTTTTTATTTTTAAAGGGGCAAAGGGTGCTTATTAAATACATTTTAATTATTTATTATTAGTTGTTAATACTAATAGATTTTAATTTAAAAATAAGTTTCAATTATGTTTTATTATTTTATAGTTTAATTTAGGTCTGGGTTATGGATATTATAGTGTTAAGGCCTGTGTAGTCAATTCATGTTTATTTCTTTTTTCACTGATATTTTTTTAATTGATTATTAATTAGGTTAGTTATGGAGTAAATTTAATAAAACATGTTGAAGTGTTTGTTATTGGTGTGGTATCATAGTGTAGGAAATAAAAGAAATGCATTTTTTGTTTGTAAATATTTTTTAATTTAAAAGATTTTTTTAAATAAAAGTCTTTATTATTTTATTTTATATATTATTTGTAGGTTTCTGTTATATGTAATTAATATTATAATATGTTTTCTTTTTATATATTTAATTTTTTCGATTTTTTAAATATTGTTTATTTATTTGTATGAGTTTATTTAATTTTTTTAATTTTATTATTGTTGTTTTAACTGTTTGAGTGTGAATAGTAATTTTTGTCTCTCCGCTATCCAACAGTTTCCCACTGTTGCACTCACCGGAGTGGGAATAGTAATTGTTATACCTACTGCTAATCAACACTTTCCCTACTTTTGCACTTTCTGGGTTTAATAGTAATTTTTATCCCCGCTATCCCCCACTTTCACTACTGTTGCACTCAGTGGAGTGGGAATAGTAATTTTTACCCCTCTGCTATCCAACACTTTCCCTACTGTTGCATTCAACGGAGTGCAAATAGTACATTTTACCCTTTGATAGCCAACTCTTTCCCTACTGTTGCACTCACTGGAGTGGGAATAGTAATTTTTACCCCTCCGCTATTCAGCACTTTGCCTACTGTTGCCCTCACTGGAGTGGAAAAAGTAATTTTTACCCCTCGGCTATCCAACACTTATCCTACTGTTGCACTCACTGGAGTGGGAATAGTACATTTTACCCCTTTGCTATTCAACACTTTCCCTATTGTTGCACTTACTGGAGTTGGAATAGTAATTTGTACCCCTCCTCTATCCAACACTTTCCCTACTGTTACACTCACTGGAGTGGGAATAGTCATTTTTACCCCTTAGCTATCTAGCACTTTCCCTACTGTTGCACTCGCTGGAGTGGAAATAGTAATTTGTACCCTTCCACTATCCAACACTTATCCTACTGTTGCACTCACTGGAGTAGGTATAGTATTTGAACCCCTCTGCTAAACAACACTTTCCCTACTATTACACTCTTTGGAGTGGGAATAGTAATTATTACCCCTTCGCTATCCAACACTTTCCCTACTGTTGCACTCTTTGGAGTGAGAATAGTTATTTTTTCCCCTCCGCTATCCAACACTCTTAATACTGCTGCACTCACTGGAGTTGGAATAGTAAATTTAATTCCTCTGCTATCCAACACTTAACCTACATTTACACTCACTGGAGTGGGAATAGTTATTTTTACCCCTTTGCTATACAACACTGTCCTTACTGTTGCACTGATTGTATTGTGAAATTTAAGTTTAAACATTTTTTAATAGTTCAACGCCACATGCAGCAAAGTAAGGAATTGCGATTTTTAGGGAATCGCAATTTGGGAATCGTAACTACTTCTGCATGTAGGAATTGCAAAAAAAATGCAATTCTTATATATTCCTTAATTGTGAATTTGCAAATTGCGATTCGCAATTAAGGAATGGATTCCCATTCATTCCTATGGGCCTAGAGGCCCGTAGGAATGAATGGGATTGCATGTGCAATTTGCGAGTAGCAAATAGGTACTTGCAGATTGCACATGCGATTTGAAGTGTGCAAGGGGCCCAAAAGGCCACCCTGATGCAACCGCAAAAAAAGGTAAGTATGTACTTGTGGTGCATACACACATGCATGGGCATGTGTGTGCACCACAATGCACTATGAAAAATGCATTTATTTGCATTTTTCAAATAAATCGCAAATTACCATCAACTTGAAGTTGATGGTAATTTGCGATTCTAAATTGCGAAAACGCAATTTGTGCTTGCATAATGCATTGCATTTAAGGGATGGTGGGTTGGAGGTTGAAATTGTTGCAGAGTTCTTGGGAGGGTTGGACCGTGTTCTCTCTGGCTGTTGGAGAATTCTTTAACAGTTTTGAAGAGTTGGTTGGCCGCGGGGTTGATGTGGGTGGTGATGGCTGCTTTATTGGCTTCCTTACAGTGCCAGTGATATTTGCTGAGGGCTGTTTTGTGAGCTGCTCTGTCGGTGGGGTTTGCGCGCCATTCTTTCTCCAGTTGGTGGCAGATGTGCTTTGTGGTCCTGAGTTCTGGGGTGTATTAGCTGGCATGCTTGGAGGTCTTGTTGGATTTTGTAGGTTTTAGTGGGGCAACTCTGTTGACGCTGTTGGTGATCCAGGTGGAGAAGTTCTGTGAGGCCTGGGTGAGGTCCGTTTAGGCCTTGGGTTGGGGAGTGGTGAGTACCTGTGACCACAGGGGTTCGGTGACCTTGCTCCAGTTGCAGTGGGGGTGGATCTGATGCCTGGTGATGGTGTGCTGGGCATCGATAATGGTGTGGTCAGTCCAGGTGAGTTCTGTGGTGTGGCTGAATTGATTCTGTTGCTGGAGGGGAAAATGAGGTTGAGTGTGTGTCCTGCTTTGAGCTTGGATTCGGCGACCAGTTGAGTGAGGCAGATGTTGTTCAGGTTCTCTAGGAGGGCGATGGAGTTGACGTCGTCTACATGGAAGCTGAGGTTGAAAGTTGGACATAGTGGCGAGAGTCGATTGCTAGGGGAGCGATGAGTTTGGGATGGCATAAATGAATGTTGCTCGGGGTCCTGAGGTCTTTAGGTAAGGGTGTCTCTTATTGTGGTCTTAGCGTCAGCTTGTAGTAGGAAGTTGAGCTGTTCCATGAGAGGCATAGGGTTGTTGTTGTTGATGGTGCATCTGAAGGTTTCCTTGAAGCAGATGACAATGCCTCCACCTTTTTTGTTGGCGCAGTCTTGTGTATCATCTTGTAGCCTCTGGGAGTGGCGGTGGTGATGCTGGGGGTTGAGGAGGCATCGAGCCATTTTCGGCGATGAATCCAACATCTGTGGAGAGTGTGTTGATGGTGTACAAGATTTTTGTGGCATGTTTGCAGAGGGAGCGGGGGTTTCATCAGGATACAGTGGAGTGTTTGTGAATAGGACACGTTACAACGCAAACTTGTACAACGCATGCCATTACAACGTGGTTTTTACTTAGCAACATCCATTACAACGCTTGATTTTACAACGCATGCCATCACAATGCATTTTTAGAAACTGCACTCACAATGCATTCCATTACAATGCATACCATTACAACGCATAATACCTTTAGGGCAACAGTATTTTAAGTGTTGGATAGTGTAGGGATAAGAAATATTATTCCAACTCCAGTGAGTGCAACAGTAGGGTAAGTGTTGGATAGTGTTGGGGTAAAAATTACTAATCCCGCCCCCTGTGAGTGCAACAGTAGGGTAAGTGTTGGATAGTGTAGAGGTAAATGCATTGTAATGGCTGCGTTGTAATGGCATGTGATATAAAGGATGTTGTGTTGTAATGTCTGCATTGTAAAGGTAGTGCATTTTAATGACTGCGTTCTAATGGTTGTTTCCAGTGGTTGTGGGGTGCCCTTGGTCTTATGGGCAGGAGTGGTGTGGAATCTTTGGTAGGTTGTATTGCAGTTAAAGTGGTAGTGTTGGCAGGTGAAAGGTCACTTGGTGGATTGTGGGGAAGAGGAGACTCAGCTGTTGTTTCGGTGTTCATGGTCCAGGAGATCCTTGGCAGTATACCGTTAGGAGGCAGGAGGGCTGGGTGTCCTGGCACTGGGCATTGTCCTACCAGTGGTCCATTGGTGTTGCACCTACTGCGTTCGTCAGCTGCTTGGCCATGCGGCAGCCTCCATTAGTGGTACTGGTAGATGGTCCTGGTGGTCTTGAGTGCCAGGCAAGAATCTGGGATGGGCTGCACAGGGTCATGGACAGCATTTAGTGCAAGGATGGTCAGCGTGGGGTCAGGGACAGAATGCACCGCAGGGACAGGGGAGCAGCAGTGCAGGGACAGAAGGCAGTGCAGGGACAGGTGCAACTGGCAGTATAGAGACGGGGTGGGCACAGTACCTTAAGCAGTGGCCGGGTGAAAGAGGGGTGGCCCAACCCATCCTACTTTGAGCTCTGACGGGTGTGGGTACCATGTTTCTCAGAGAAATGCCTGCTGCTACCAGAGGACTGCCCTGCTGCTTGAGACCTGCCTTGTTCTTCAGAGGACTGCCCTGCTACTTGAGGCCTGCCTTGCTAGTTGAAATAGAAAGAACCATCTCCTTGAACCCAGAACTACCAGAGTGGCTCCGTGGGTCAGTTGGTTGACCTCTGGTTCTGATCTACAGGATACAACAAGCACCAGAGGCCTTCCTGCAACTGCCCTGCTGGCCTTCCACAACCGGACCTGTAAGTAGACCTGCCGGGACCTGCAACTGGACCTGCCTGTGTCCTGCTGACCTCTGCTAGAGGGAGTCTCTGATCCCCAAGAGGTGCCTCTCCAGGTTGTGGTCTCTTGTCTGGCATCAGAGTGCACTCCCCTGAAAAGGAAAAGGAGAAATCCCAATGTTTTGGGTTCTTTGCAACCGCACATGGATCTATTCGCATCAAGGCTCTGTTGCCCCTGATGGCCGCCAACACAAAGCTCCAGTGAACCCTACTCTTTGTGCTATAGTGACTTCCTGCGATGACCAGCAACACACGATCTACACTTCCGGCTACAGCAACAACAGCCAGCAGAGATCGTCAATGCAAAGCACCAGCAACAACTGTCTGCAACGCCCCACCAGATCTTCTCACCACAGCAATGACTGTCTGTGATGTCAGGCCTGCTCCTCTTTCTACAGTGCCAACTGTACTCAATGCCCTATCTGCTCCTCTGCAGCCTCCTCCTCCTCCTCCTCCAACTTTACGCTTCGTGCCAGACTTTAGGAAGGTACCTTCTTTAGTGGGACTAACATTGTCCCTGTATCCCACTCATGCTCTATCATGGTGAGCCTGAACATGTAACTTTCCCCTGGTCTAGCACGACCAGATGAATGTGAATGCCACTTTGTGCCTTTAGGCATTATACTTATTGTGCTTTAGGAATTATACTTACGTGAAACTTTAGAATTGCATTTCTCTGGTTCTACTTATTGGTATTTGTCATTTTATTTATTACATGTTACTCTTATTTTTCAAATTAGTGTCGGATTTTTCTTGTGTTGTGTTTTCACTTTATTACTGTTTGTGTACTACATAACTGCTTAACACAGTGCCTCTAAGTTAAGCCTGACTGATTTTGTACCAAGCTTCCAGAGGATGAAGCACATGCTAATTTTGTGACTTTTGTGGTTCAACCTGACAAGGATTGTGATTGATGCTGGAGTTGGGTTTTCACCCCCCTGAAACAAAAAACAATTTTCCTTCAATTGGCTTGTAGGTGTTAGGTCCCAGACAGCTCCTAGCAAGATGAATGCCACCAAATAGGATTGCGGATGGTTCTGCAAGTGAGGTCTATATAGTGAGGCCAGCTGTAAATTAAAATATTAAATCCCTCTCACCTCTTGCATGTTATTCCTCCAAACAGAAAGCAGAATACATGTGGGGACTTCTAAATGTGTCCAGGTGACAGAAAATTATGCTGGAACAAATTCATCCTATTTTATAGGGACTGGCCCAGATCTGGTATCAGATTCAATAAAGGCTGCCGAGTTACAAGATCTGCAGCACAAGTGGAAGGGGTAACAAGGTCACCAACCCTTACTGACCAATTGAATGAGCTTTCAATCTGTTTGCGTTTCATCCCTCAGGAAGGGAAACACCCCTTACCCCCTTGTTAATATAGAGAGAAAAGGTTGTGCTGGGGCTTGAAGGTTTGAATGTTAAATCTTTGGAATAATTCCAATAAATTCCCATAAATTAATGCAGAACGTATTTATTGACCCATCAAAGTGAACAGCCAACACATGTTTCACCCCTAAGCGGCCAGCAGGCCTGGGGCTTCTTCAGGGCGATATTGTTTGATGTAATTTTTCGGCTTTTAATAAGTACGTCAAAAGACGTTAATTCTAGTAGTCACATCACAATGCTGACTTGATCCCCCTCATTTAATGCACTGACTTTAGCCCTCACTTTGTGCTGCTGATGGTCTCCTCTGGAGGGTTTCATTCTAATATACTATTGCTGCATGTGTTAGAATATTAAATGCAGGCCTATTGACTTTGCCAATGCTTGTTAAAATAGTGACTAAGAGAACTTTTTGGAGTTCCAAAGCAGTCGAAATTTCAACTGCTCTCACAGCCACAGTTCAACACAAAGGCACTATTTGTGCTTGTGTTCGACTGACTACCAAAGTTCATCTCAGAGTGTACCAATGTTTCAGTCGCCTCTATCACCAAAACCACCAGTTATGTTTACATTTTCCGTTGTCAGGAGCACTCATGGGACTAGGCAGTCATTGTGCTGAATGATTTGTAACGTTTGGGACTGGGAAGCTGTGATATAGGCTTAAGTTTTAACCGTGATTTAAAATACTTTTATCTTTAATACCACAGGGCCTGAGACATCATCCAAGTGGCTGCAGGATCAGTCTCAACTGACCAACAAAACTCCACTCTAAAGCCTGTGACGATAAGGACAACCATTTGTAACCCTCTCAGGGTTAGTGGGAATGTGTACAATCTAAGCCTTGTTATGTGCCCAGGCTAGGCCCATGTAGTGAGGCTGCTCCTTTCTTACATTGTCCTATTTTTCACAATAACATTTCTGCTGTGACCTTTTGCACATATTTGTGTGCACAGCAATGTTGGATTAGTTTCTCTGAAACTACTTTGTGTACACAATCTAGCTTTGCACAGCAATATCACGATGCCTCAGACATCATGTACATGGCCCTTCTGCGCAGTATGTACAAATGTTGTTTCTGTTTTCATCCACGGGGCGACAGGGTATCTACATATCCATAACATCACTAATCTATACGCACATCGCAAGGCTGCTTTCTATTATAAATAAAGAGCATCCCATAAGATTAGTAGAGGAGGCACTTCAGCTGACACCGAGGGTCCCTGCATGCTGAGACTTCACCAACGCAGCTGTCTCACATCTCCGTGAGGGGTGTCCAGTTAATGACCAAGACAGGGTCCTACATTTTCTCCCGCCAGGTAATGGGGTTGGATCATCCCTTGGGGGGATTCTTGGCTTTACACCTACACACACTCTAGGTACACTTAGAGTAGGGTTTTGCATAGTAGGAGTAGGCCAGATTACTGCCCTGTTTATATACCTGCATATATACACTGTTTTAGCACCGTGGTAGAACTATATCTACTATTTACGCTTTTGGTACTTGTAATCACTTTTGTCTGTTCTGTCTACTGATTATCGCAGCACATGTATTCTAAACAAGGATAACGTTGGTTCAATACATATATTGAAAACGTCCCACTGTGTATTCTGTATATTTCTCTGAGCACGAGTAGGCACGAGTAACTGAGCGAAAGGTTCTGATCTGTTTCTATGATCCTTGAGGGGTCAGGGTTGTCAAGTTCAGTGGTTGCCATAAACCATTCACTCCCTGGTAAGGTTAAGGGGGCTTGTGGCAGCACTGAGAGCTAGCTGGTCTCTAGGCCAACATATCCAGAGGGAGTGCCCGGAATCAGTCTAAGTACCTTGCCCAAAGTTTATGTTGTCCAACAAATGCGCAGGTCCTACGGATCAGTAGGAACTACACAACAGCCTGTGCAATTTTGTTTAAGTTGATGTAATGTTGTATAATTTCTGAGTTTTGCACTATGTTAAATGTTAAACATTTAAAATAAAAGGCATTTTTACACATTTTTTATTCAAATAAGACTTGCTGGTGTAGAAAATGTGTTGGGTAGAGACGCTTTGGCCTAGAACATATTTTCTCCTCATGCAAGCCTCCTGTCTGTGTTGTTTGTGGCTTTTTTTGTACAAAGTACAGGCCTTCACGACAAACAAAAGTTACATGAGATCAAGCCAAAATATATTTTCCATAAATTTGCTAAATGAAATTTCAGAAGCTAAAATTCGCACATTTCGCCCATCCTTCTATATGGGCTCCAACAAAGTTAAAGATAATTGTGGGAGGGTGGGATGATACTGGCTCACAACTGGCTGCCTTTCTGGACCGCTCCTTCACAAGTGCTCAACTCTGGTCACACAGACACTGTTGGGCAGTTCTGGCCAGCTGTATTGGCAGGTCCTCAAGGTCATGCACTCACCTGCTTCCAACTGTGGAGATGATACTGAAATTGAGGCTGGATTTCCTGACCCGTTAAAGGAATAATTTCTCCATAAACAAAGTGTGGCCCTTGGTGGGGAAGAGGGGTTGGGACAAAGTAAGAAAATAGAGACTTACAATACTGCCTCCGGTCAGCAGCTATGTGGCATAACATTAACTTGCAGCCCTCTGAGTCTGCTAGTTAGATGTACATGGGACCGTGACCTCTGGTTTTGCGGAGACGCAATGCACTAGAAATAACAAGAAGAGGCAATTACCAACGATACACTAAGCCTATCAAACAACTGGTTTGCAAATACATAGATAAAATACACTTACCGTCTCTTTCAGAAACACAGCCAGGAACAGAATAACCGGAACCACCGAGTGGAATTATACACTCCCACGGTATAACTCGAAATACAGTTTGGAGTTACTGGCCATCACCAGAAAGCACTCGGAACATAAATTGGAGTTAATGAGACTCCCATGAAAACTCAAAACATGAATTTCAGTACAGAGTTAATACATGACTCTAGCGCTTGGAGGCACTATTGTTTGTCAGGGAAACACAGAATCACGTATCTAGTCCTTAGGCAAAATCCAGTTGAGTGACCAGGGTTGCAGGAAGATTCCGGAGCACAAACAATCAAAGTGAACCTTGATGGAAGTCAGTGAGAGGGAACTTGAAAGCAAGAATAACGCCTTGAGGACGCTGATACTCTGGCCTACTCACTAATGTGAATGGATAATGTGCACTAACCTCATATCAAGTACTTAGCCTAGTACTTCAACTTGTCTTGAGTCTGAAGAAATTCTCGAGGTCTTGACACAGGAAATCTCTGAGAACTGGAGTAGCTGAGCAGAAGGCAGAGATGAAGGAAGCATCAAGGGAACTGGAGCCAAGGGAATCACTGGAGGAACTTGAACTGCAGCCAAGAAGAGCACTGCCTGGGACTGGTCAATTCTTCAGGTGAGTGGGACAGGAGCAATTTTTTTTCCGCAGGAAGGGTAGGTCAAGCAAGGATCTCAGGCTAGTGCGTGGCTTATATACATGCTCAGGTTCCAATGGATACAACAGAATAACTTGTGGCACGTGGCAATCTTGAAGGTTCTCCAAGACTCCTGAAGGGAACACTTGTTAGTACACAGGCTTAACCTTTCAGAAAGAGCAGGTGCAAACTAACAAATGGAACCCCTTAACAGGAAAACAATGTTTGTTTTGTGAAAACGTCCATAAGAGAAAATCACTCTAAGCCCCCGGAAAACGTGGGAGCAAGGCAAGCCAATGGTTATCTTTTTCAATGAATGCTTGCAAGCTCGGCCGTAATAGAATCAGAGGGGGAGGGGAAACTCAGGCATGGAATCCTAGCGCGCCATGAGGCACCACAGGGGTAACGTAACATGAGCCCTGCGCACCAGGCCTGCTACACAGAGAGTGCATGATAGGTTCGTAACACTTAAGGCCCTTTTTTTGCACCTGGGTCATTTTGCCGGGTTACCCTGAGATTTTTACCTTCTGTTGCGGAACCTGTTTTTGTTGGCCTTTGAACTCTGCATTTCCCCCCCCTCACCAGTGGTCTGATCCTTGTGCTCTCTCCCCAAAACATGGTACAATTGGCATATACTTAATTGGTTCACTTAATTTACTTGAAATTCCCTAGTAAATAGTGCTACATGTACACAGGGTCTGTAAATTAAGTGCTACTAGCGGGCCTGCAGCACTCTTGTACCACCCACAAAAGCAGCCTTTTATAGCATGTCTTAGGCCTGCCACGGAAGCCTGTAGTTAAGTTTTAAACTGCTCCTTCAACCTGACAAAATAAACATTTTGCCAGGCCTAAACCTTCCTTTTTAGTAATTACAAGTCACCCATAAGGTAGGCCCTAAAGGCTCATAAGACAGGGTTCATTGTATATAAAAAGTAGAACATGGGTACTTAAATGTCACATGTCCTGGCAATGAAAAACTCTTAAAGTCATTTTTCACTGTTGTAAGACCTATATTTTCCATTGTTTAACAATGGGTTACCATATTAGATTTAATAACCTTGGATTGGAAGCAGGGAGATATATGTTGTTTACACTCAAATTAATTGTAATTTAAAACTTCTTTAATGGTAACATCGGATTTTAAGTTACAATTCTGAAAATCCCACTTTTAAAAAGTTGGCATTCTCTTGTCCTAACCATTCGTAACTTCAGACAGTGTACTTGGTCACATGACTATGAACAGCTCTGCTGTTGGGGGTTGTGTATTATTTTCAGATAGTCGTACAAAGGGGTCTTAGTAGTGAACACGGTGGGCCATCCTGACAGGATGACTGGGAAGGAGCTGTGCCCAGTCTCACTTGCACTTTTTTTTACTCAACCTCCTTGGCATGCTTTTCACCAACACTTTTTGCCATCAGTCCTCCTGCTTTGCTGAATTAGTGTTTGATGGCCTTAGGAGTCTGTGCACTTTACCACTGCTAACCAGTGCTAAAGTGCTTGTGTTCTTCTCTCCTCTAAACATGGTAAATTGGCTTACCTCCAATTGGCACATTAAATGTACTTATAAGTCCCAGGTAAAGTGGTACTACATGTACCCATGGAGTGTAAATTAAGTGCAACTAGTGGACCAGCAGTACGTATTGTGTCACCCAATTAAGTAGCCTTTTTAAACATGGCCCAGGTCTGCCAACGCTGCCTGTGTTCAGTTTTAAACTGCCATTTCGCCAGGTCTAAAACATCCATTTTAATACATATAAGTGACGTCTAGGCTAGGCGCTATACAGCCCATAGGGCAAGGTGCAGTGTATTTAAAAAGTTGCACATTCACTTTTTACGTTTTTGCATATCCTGGTAGTGAAAATCTCCCTAAATAAGTTTTTCACTCCTGCAAGACCTACCTCTCCCATAGGATAACATTGGGTTATCATCTAATATATGTAACAAGGTAACCCAATGTTATCCTATGGGATAGGTAGGTCTTGCAGGAGTGAAAAACTTATTTAGGGAGATGATAACCCTTGATTGGGAACAGTAGAAATATCATGTTTACACTCAAAGTAATTTAAAATCCTCTTTAATGGTAAAGTCGGGGTTAAGTCACAATTCTGAAAATTCTGCTTTTAGAAAGTTTACATTTTCTTGTCCTTACCATTTGGTGCCTGCAACCTGAATCCTGGCTCACATGACTTGGTGTAGTTGGCAGGTGGGCTTTGTGTATTCCTTCCAGACAGTAACACTAAGGAAGACTAGGTGTAGTATTGTGGTCAGGAACACAGGAGACGTAGTAGCTGAAATTGTAGTTTAATACAGCTATAGACTAACACAGCGACACGGAAGAGCACCAGGTTTCAACTGGCGAAAATACCAACATTCTATCCAACAGTCCTAGAACCCTCATGGCAGAGAGTTCTATCTACAGGTGCCAGTGAGGCACAACACAGAACATTACATTATCCTCTTTTCTATAAACAGAAGAGGAAGAATTAAGGGAAGAAAAGAAAAGAGAGAGAATAGAAAGGTGAGAGCAGAGGAAGAAGAAGAAAAGTACGGGACAAGAAAAGAGAAACAGACAGCGAAAGAGAGAAAAAGAATAACTGGTAACAAGCAGCTAAAATTGAGTGGAGAGAGCGGAACAACTACCTAAATCTGGCAGGAACTCTTGGAATTCTTGAGCTCCTGCGAAGTGCAGGACTTCCACCATTTCCATTATTAACATCGTTAGAACACATGGCATCATGGCGAGAATCAGGTTCACTGATATTGACTTTCACAACTTTAGTTACATTCCACCAGTGATTGTTGTTAACACGAACAGCATTGCCGCAAACCTTATCGACAACTAAGGACTCAGAAAATGTACTCCTTCCCTTGGTGACGTGAACAGGGCTCTTGATACGCACAATATCTCCAGCACAAATACTATGTGGCACAGTCCTATTCCTCTCATCAAAATAGGCTTTCTGTTTTGCTTGAACCTTCATAACATTGTCCCTTACAAAACCATCTATCCCGTCCATGACATTCAACTTAACCCATTTCGACATCCACCCTGGACAAATTTTAGTGGAGGGTTTTCTCCCTCTTAGAAGTTCGAAAGGAGACACACCAGTGGACGAATGAGCAGTAGTGCGATAAAACCACAACATGGAGCGAACGGCATTTTCAAGCACACACTTGCAGGCGATGGCCCATTGCACACAATTATTCAACACACGATTCATTCTCTCCACAAGGCCATTGGCCTGAGGGTGATAAAGGGAACTCTTCTTATTAGAAACACCACCTTGTTCAAGAAAAGACTTAAATTCAGAACTCACAAACTGCACCCCATTATCCGTCATAACGACAGAAGGAAACCCTTCCCTAAGGAAAACATCTTTAAGAAAAGAAATGACGTTGGCTGAGGAAGGCTCACTGATAAAACGAATCTCTGGCCATTTGGAATAGTAATCAATGGCAACAATGGCAAAACGCGAAGAAGAGGGTAGAAGATTGAAAGGACCAACTAAGTCAACACCAATCCTCTCCCACGCTCTCTCGGGAAGCATAATAGGTTCCAAAGGGGGTATTCTAGGTTTGTAACCCTTGTCAGACGATCTACAGATAACACAACCATCCACAAGAGCATCCACAGACACATCCATAAGTGGCCACCAAAATACATCTCGTAGTCTACGTTTGGTGAATGTTTTTCCCAAATGGCCTTCATGCGCGCCATCAACAAGACGTCTCCTTAAACTCTCGGGGGGAATGAGCCTGCCGCCCCGCATAAGGATGCCATCTTCGACCGTGAGCTCATCAGCCACCTTAACAAAGGTCTGGAATTGTCCAGAGACATTTTTCTCTTTAGGCCAACCTTTTTTCAAGAAACTTAGAACCTGAGCAAGTACCTCATCCTTCAACAACTCCCTTCTCCATTCTGCTTCATTGATAGCACACATACCCTCAAGATCCAGAGCAGCAACAAAGCAATCTTTCTGATCGTCATCCTTTTCATCCTTTTCATCATCAGAATCATGACCAGAAATAGGGAATCGTGAAAAATAATCCGCCCTGACATTCTTTGAGCCTGGCAGATAGACCACATCAAAATTGTACTGGAGTAGCTTGGTTGACAACCTCGAAATACGCGGGGTATGCTCTTTGATCTTTTCACCAAACAAAATAGAAACTAAGGGATTATGATCAGTGCGTATAACAAAATGACTACCCCAAAGAAAGGAGTTGAATTTCCTCACAGCCCACCAACAGGCTAAAAGCTTTTTCTCTATCACAGAAAAATTCACTTCAGCACCACGCAACACCCTTGAAGCATACGCAATAGTGTTGTCAACCTGACCACTCTTCTGAGTGAGCACGGCTCCAAGACCAAATCCACTTGCATCTACAGTTACCACACACTCCTTATTTGGATCAACGCTTTAAGAACACTGTCACTCACCAATTGAGACTTAATCCACATAAAAATTTCTTGACAGTTCTTATCCCAAACAAAAGGTACATTTTTTTTTAACATATTGGTAAGTGGGTGAACTTTTGATGCATAATCTTTGATAAACCTAGAATAGAACTCACTGAGCCCAATGAAGGACTTCAAACCTGCCTTATCGACTGGAGGAGATGCATCTACAATTGCTTTTACCAACCCTGGACGTGGCTCTACCCCATTGTGTGAAACAACATGGCCAAGGAATTCCATCTTTTCTCTAAGGAAAACACACTTTTCCCGCTTGAGAACAATGCCTTTGTTCTGCATTATTTCCAAAACTTGATTCAAAGAACCATTATGATCCTCAATATTTTGGCCAAAAATCAAGACATCATCCTGGAAAACAATTACTCCTGGGGTATCATTAAACATTTGACTCATCAACCTTTGGAAAACAGCTGCCGCCGACGCAAGACCGAACGGCATTCTGCAATACTGGAAACTGCCAAATGGAGAGACAAATGCAGTCAAATGTTTAGAGGACTCACTCAACACAACCTGATGGTACGCGGAAGCTAGGTCTAACTTAGTGAATCATTTTGCGCCTCTGGTGAGGGATAGCAAATCTGTAATTTTAGGCAAAGGGTGTGAGTCAATCCAGATGTTTTTATTTAAACTGCGCAAATCCACACAGACGCGCAGATCACCATTCCTTTTCCTGGCGACAACAAGAGGGGACAACCACAAGGATGACTCAATCGGTTCAATGATCCCCTTCTTGCATAGCTCAATTAGTTCGGTCTCAAGACTATCCCTTACACTAAAGGGGACACTTCTGACTTTATGTTTGATGGGAATAGCCCCATCTTTAACCCTGATTTCATGACTAAAGTCCTTGATCCTCCCCAGTACCTTTCCAAAAACAGTGGGAAATTTGCGAGACAGACTCTCAACATATTCATCGGAGTCAACAATGGCAAGACTCGCAATACAATTGTCAGGTTCAGCTAATCCAACTTGCTCTTTTGCCCCTGGTCTCAGGATTAATCCGAACAACCCTCCATGAAACCACCCCAGGATGTTCAACCCTTTAACTGCGACATAAATTTTTCCAAAAATTCTCCTGCCCCTGAACTGTAGAACATCCTCAAAATAACCAAGCAGAGCTATCCTACGTCCTTCAAAAGAAACAGGAGCTCTATCAGGAGGTTCAAGTTTCTTTCCTGGCCATGTTTCTTCAAACAATTCCTTGGTGATCATAGTTACTCTTGCCCCTGAATCTACCAGCAGGGAAATCACTTTATCACCTATACCAAAATTTTCGTAAGGGTCGACACAATCAGAAGGGTCACCAATAATAACTCCATCTTCACGCACAGCTACAACCATCACCTTTGTTTCGTTTTTGTCAGTATCATCCAAGTCTGAATTTTCACGTACTACTACGACCATATCTCTGAGATCGTCTTGGATGCTGTTAACTGGACTTGTACCCATACTTGTATTATCTAGCATATCCGAAACATTTCCTACCCCATTAACATTGCCTAAACCTTGTGGCTTACTGACAACAGTGGAATTTCCTTGTCTAGTATTCTGACAAATCTTGGCAAAATAACCATATTTTCCACAATTATGACAAACAGAACTCCTAGCAGGACAAAATTTGGTATTCTTGTTGTGTGAGGGGTTTCCACATCTATAGCAAATGTCATTTCTAGGAAACATATTTCTTTCAGAACGTTGAAAATTGGGAACACTGCTCCTCTCGAAGCGTCGTTGACTAGGAGCTGATCTGTTGTCTCTGTTCTCCTTAATCCTCACCACCGAAACCGCTTCATCACTCTTCTTTTCGAGTTCCTTAACTTCTTTTTTTGATAACTCGATACTTTTAGCAGTTCGGATAGTCTCTTCGAGAGTAGGATTTCCTAAGGTAAGCAACTTCTGCTGTATCGACTTGTCAGTGCATTTACATATGTATTGGTCTCTGATTAGTTGCTCCCTGAAACCCTCGAATTCGCATTCTGCGCTCAACAGTCTCAGACCAGACACATAGGTCTCAACGTCTTCTCCAGGCAGCTGTTCTCTCTTGAAGAATTTATCTCTAATTACTACAAGACTTGGTTTAATGTCAAATCTCAGTTCCAGTCTCATCCTTGTTTCGACATATTCGTCCACATCTTCTTCTGCGTTATTCCTTACTAGAGGGGGTAAATGTTTATAAATCTCTCTGCCTTCGAAACCCAATGAATGTAATAATAAATTTTTTTTCCTTTCTGCGCGATATCTTGACGCGCCAATCGCTCCTAAATAGGTTTCAAATGCGTCGAACCACTTCCTCCAAGCAATCAGTGGATTACCCAGTGTCTCGAGAAAAGGTGGAGGAGGAGAAACTGATTGCATGGTGTACTAGAAACTTTTTACCAAGTTGTGTGTATTTATCCCAAATAAACGTTGTGTCGCTGTGTTGAATAGAGATTTGGGATTAACACAAAGTTTATCACTGCATAACCAAGGAAAAATTGTACTAGTATCACTGTATATACAAGGAAGAATTGTACTTTATTTCTAAGGATGCGTTTAATATAAACCTTTCCTTAATTTCTTTAGATTCATGTGTTCTTTCCTTGTAATTACAGACCACCCTGTCAAAAACGGCTTTTAAGGAAAAGGAAAACGTTGCTGTGGTAACGTTGTCAATGGTGTGCTGGTCGTTGCTGTGGTAACGCTGTCAATAACGTACTAGATCTTGCGTGTAACGTTAACTGTGCAACGCGCTGTCAACAAATGCGTGCACACAACAGCTAGAGAGTTTTTTTTCCGAGTTCGTGATTCACAAAATGGCCGACTTAGACGTCATAGACGTGTATCAGCGTTGCCAACCATACGTGAGTCCGTGATTGCCAACCACGCGGTTAACTCCCCTTCAACGCGCAGTACCGGAACAGAAAAAGGGTCGCTCTAGGAAAATTAAAACGACGCGTTATGCGTGTAGGGGACTTATCTCTATAGAAGCGCTCCTCATCCCACGCGATGAAATGGATCTGCGCAGCTCCGATGAGGGATCAGCTGTCCGGCACCTTCCCTGGTTTGTTCGGCTTGACAGGTACGAGGCAAATTACGTGGTTTCTTGTCCGCAGATCGTCGCCATCAATTTTGTAGTATTGTGGTCAGGAACACAGGAGACGTAGTAGCTGAAATTGTAGTTTAATACAGCTAACAGCTATAGACTAACACAGCGACACGAAAGAGCACCAGGTTTCAACTGGCGAAAATACCAACATTCTATCCAACAGTCCTAGAACCCTCATGGCAGAGAGTTCTATCTACAGGTGCCAGTGAGGCACAACACAGAACATTACAGTGTTGTCAGGAGGAGCCATACTATCAGGATTGGAGGGACAGAGCTATTTCGTTTCCCAATTACATTTCAAAAGGGCTGCCTCAGCACACACACAAAGAATGTTACACTACTGTATTATCACCCGACCTTGGAAACCAGGGCAGGAGAAGGAAGGAATTTCTGAAATGGACAAGGTGGGGAATCTAGAAGCTTCTCCCACATCAACGCTGGCACCAGGTATAAATATTGGACCCTCAGACCAACTGTTTAGTGCACTCCTGAACCTGTGGACACCACAGATGAAGGACTGCCCTGCTGCCAGAGACCTGCCCTGCTGCTTAAGGTCTGCAGTGCTGCTTAAAGGAGAGAGGGCCATCTCCTTGAACACATTACTACTAACGTGACTCCATGGGTCCGTTGGCTGACATCCTGCCTGAGCTACAAGAGCACAACAAGCCCCAGAGACCTCCCTGCAACTGCTCACCTGACATGCAGCAACTGGACCTGCCCAGACTTGCAACTGGACCTGACTGAGCCCTGCTAGCCTCTGCAAGAGTTAGTCCCTAATTTCCAGGAGGAGCTGCCACTAGCCCTGAGCCCTGGGTTGGCATCATAGTGCCCTCCAGTGAACAAAAAGGAGCAATCCAGAAGTTTTTGGCTCTTTGCGATAGCGAACAGGGCCTCTTGTGCCAAGATCTTGCCTTCTACATCACCCACCAAAGTAAAGCTCCGGTAAACCTGACTCTTCGTCTACAGTAATGACCATCTATGACACCCAGCCTGATCTTAGTGCTACAGTTATGATCCTCAATGATGCTATACTTGCTCCTATTGACCTCTTCCACCACAAACTGGTCTTTTCGCATCAGACTTTGAGAAGATAGTTTTTCAGTGGTACTAACCTGCTCCCTCTATCCAGCCCACACTCAATCAAGTTTGGCTGAGCTTGTGATTTTCTCCGGTCCATCACAACCAGATGACCGCGAGTAGCGCTTTGTGCTTTTAGGCGCTATATTTACCAATATATTTGAAATTGTATATCTCCAGTTCAACTGATTGGATTTTTTTTATTTGAGTGTTCTTTTATTTATCAAAGTTTATACTAGTCAAAGTTTACACCAGTTTTCTAAATTGATGTGTGGGATTTGTCTTGTTTTATGTTTTCACGTGATTACTGGTTGCGTGCTCCATAAATGCTTTACACATTGCTTCTAAGTTAAGCCTGACTGCTTTTGCGACAAGCTACCAGATGGTTAAGCACAGGCTAATTTAGTGACTTTTTTGATTCACCCTGACAAGTATTGTGATTGTTTCCTGAGTGGGGCTTCTATCCTTCTCAACCAATAACCCAATTTCTTACACTCCTGGACAGTTTTCTTCCTCGAGGTCACCTCCACATAGGTTTCAGTTAGCTGGAATTTGCTTTTTCTCTGTTCTGCTGGACAGCTGGGTCCCCTTTTAACAACATAGACAGTAATGAGGTAATGAACACATAGTCCAAGGGAGTTCATGTAGGCTTAGTTCCCTCCAAGGTACAGGTAATATGGCCTGTGTGAAAGAACTAAAAAGAGATTATAAGACTATTGAACTTGTATGAGGCATTTGCACTGTTGGCCTTTTCCCTTGTATAACAACTGATGCTACTGCCTAACATTTTTGCTCATTTTATACTAGTGGTGTTTACTATGGGGTAGATTTACAACTTCTGGCGCATCTCTGCAAATCAGCAGCGATGCGCCAGGACAGATGCGTCACGTAATCCCCCCCTTGCACCACCACAGACGCTTTGCATTTACAATGGGGCGCACCATGGTGGGGCAGATGTGTGACGCATCTGATGCTGTAAAGGTGACGCAGTGCTTGAGTCGTGTCGCAAGCTTGACGCAACTCCAGCACTGCTCGGGGGCACCCTATACTAGCTGTGCTGCGTCACTCCTTACACCTGCTATAAGCAGGCGTAAGGTTTTGACGCAGCGGGGTCGGAAAAGTGACTGAGTGAAATCTTGTAGATTTCACTCAGCCACTTTTTTTCCAAGGCGTTCCTGCGCCGTAATGCCCCCCCCTCGCCAGAACGCCCACATGAAACCTGACGCAGGTTTCATGTGGCGCCGGGCTTTACAACGTGACGCATCTCCCTAGATGCGTCACGTTGTAAATACCCCTCAGCATGGCGCAACTGCTGCGCAAAAGTGGCGTACAGGGCTTGTAAATCTGCTCCTCAGTATCTTAACAATGAAGCATTCATCTGGTAAGCACTGTGTCGAACAGCTCAAGGGGGAGGTGTGTAAAATTAATGGTGCATCGTGGGCTGAGATTGAAACAATTGATAAAAAATTCCATAAAAAGTCAGAGGGTATGTGACCAGCTGACTGGTTAATTGACGTTTGTTTGTTTTAGCAGCTACAAGTCTAGCTAGAAAGCTTTGCTGATATTAGTCAGCTGTTCTCTACATTTTCAGAAGCACCGCTTTGAATAGTCCAGATTTTTGTTGTTGTTGAAATATGCAAATTATTCACATCCCATAAACATATGTGGCAAACATAGTAAATTCATAATTATTATTTTTATTTTTTATTTTACTGTTACATTTTTGCAGAACACACTCCTCCCACGGGTGTGACTGGGTTTTACAGTAAACAAATGTGTGACACCCAGCATCACTTACATAAAATCATCAGTAACCTAGACAACCTTCTCGATTCTAACTAACCAAGACGAGAAACGTAAGCAGTATGAACCTGTAGAGAACAGGGTCTGATGTGGTATTGGCCGCAGGGATTGTTTGCAGCCAGGCCCTGTGAACAGTACCCCTGCAGGCAGCCAACCGAACGCTGCACAGCCTTCAGCTTTGCTCGGCATGGGTTTGACTGTAGAACCTGGCCTGTTAGCCAGACCTTGTGCCCAACCTCTCGCTGGGAGAGAACCCCATTCCTTGCGCAGCCTTCTGCCAGGCACAGGGCATGTTAGGCCACAGGCCAGGTCCTGCGCAAAAACCTTGCTAGTACCCAACACCCCTGAGCCCGAACCATGCGCACAGGGGTCAAGGCTGATTTGCATATGGCTGGGTCCAAACTGGAATGGCATGGTGAGTAAACAAAAAATGGATTTAGGCCCAGATCTCTACACAGGGGTGAATGTATGACATTGTTTTGCATTCTGTCCATCAATTGTTCTTTTTGCGTTTGTCACCCTGAGTGGGACGTGTATGCCCAGACGTGGGTCCCGTGCTCTCCATGCCACTGGATTCGAGCTATCCTGGCTGATGAGGGCTGAAAGCCCGAAACCGGTCCTAGGATGCTTGTTTTCAGTCCAAGGAGGACCTGGCCTGGCAGTTCGGGCTGGACTGTTCCCATTGGGTGCAGGGTCAAGACTGATTTGCATATGGCTGGGTCCAAACTGCAATGGCATGGTGAGCAAACAAACAATGGATTTAGGCCCAGATCTCTGTACTGAGGTGAATGTGTGACAGTGTTCTGCATTCTGTCCATCACTTGTTCTTTTTGCATTTGTCACCCCGAGTGGGACGGGTATGCCCAGATGTGGGTCCCGTGCTCTCCATGCCACTGGAGTCAAGCTATCCTGGCTGATGAGGGCTGAAAGCCCAAAACCAGTACTAGGATGCTTGTTTCCAGTCCAGGGAGGACTTGGCCTGGCAGTTCAGGCTGGACTGTTACCATTGGGTGCAGGGTCAAGACTGATTTGTATATGGCTGGGTACAAACTAGGAATGGCATGGTGAGCAAAAAACACAACGGATTTAGGCCCAGATCTCTGTACTGGGGTGAATGTATGACATTGTTCTGCAAATCTGTCCATCAATTGTTCTTTTTGCACAGGTGGGTTGGGCGCATGGCCTGGTTCTCATTTTAGGTCAGTCAGACTTATTGACTTTTTAAAGGGTCAGAACACCAAAAAATAAAAGAATTGGCCTATTGGTTTTATGGCGGGTCCAGGATATCAACATATATGAACCACATTTATTGTCTTTGTCAAAAATGACCAATAATTCAAATGAAATGTGTTTTTCATTAATTCACACTTTGAACTGTTTGATAAAAGTGATTGTCATAAAAAATGTAATAAGGTTTATTAGAGAAAAAAACCTCAAAACTCCCTGCAGCCCCCCACAACTTTTCAAAAATGGTTAGTGGTGCCCCTGCTCCTTCTAGGGACACCTCCGAGTTTAAAAAGCCCTCGCAGGGCATTATGGGGAGCTCCTTGGAAGGCGCAGTGAATAATAAATAAATAGCTCCTGCTGCTTTATTATTATGAATTTGTAATTTTTTCTAATATATTTTTTTGATAACCCTATGCACATTGGGACACGTACATCTTCATTGTGCTATGGCGGGCGCTGGGCCCCCACAACTCTGCCGGCTCCCTGCAAGCATCCCCATGTGCACCCGTAGTGGGGTGTCCCAGTGCTCATTTAGGTCACCCCAAAGTATTACTCACATTGGGGACTGTCCCTGCCACCTGGGGTGCAGCTAGAGCTGGCATTGCTCACACACTATGGGAGCAGCTTTCTTTCAACCCATATGGAGGGGAGCAATCCATGCGTTTTCCTGCCAGAGCACACGCAGGGAGAAATGTATGTTATCCCACCGAGTGGGAGCACCTTTCTGCTCTCCTCAGGTGGGAGCACAAAACAGTATCCTGCCTGCGCTCTGGCGAGCAGGGAAACCACTGAGTCCCAGTGCATGGGGTTCATGGGACATCACAACGAAGCTGGCCTGGGGGATGGGAAGCCCTAGGCCGTAAAATGACTTCAGGAGGGGGTCTGCATGTCCCTCTCCCCTTTATTTACATATTTGCCTCAGGGCATGGGATCCTTGGGGCCTCAAGTAGGCTCCTGGAGAGGGTCGTGCACTCCCCCTTTAAATAAATTATTGGCCTCAGAAGATGGCGTCAACGGTGCCTCAAGCAGGCCCCCTCCCCTTTAAAAAAAAAAAGTGTCCGCCCTGGGGGATGAGGTTCTTGAGGACTCAAGTAGGCTCAGGGCGGGGGGCCGCATGCCACACTTGTCTATAAAAATAAATGTGCCACTCCCACCAGGCCATGGCCAGCCCGGGGGGCGGGAGGGGGGGTTGAAAGAGCAGGAGCCCACACAAATTTGTGGTAATTATTTTTTTATCATGTTTGGTCTCAAGAGGTTTTTGATTACAGTGTTCCAATAGTTTCTGGGCCCCTGCTTGACAGATCACTGCAATACTTTCCGATAATGAGTTTTGTGAGGATTCATCAAACTGCGCTAAAGTTATAAGGAATCAGAAAATGCTTCTCCTATGGAAACATTGGCGACCATCCCATCCATTTTCCCATTGGAAAATTAGACCCAGCTACCACCCAAACGGCTAAACTTAATTACTCCCAATTTGGCAGAAAGCATGACTGTTGTGATTTGGTGTACATTCATTCAGTAGTTTTGGGGAAATTAAGGTTTAAAATTATTGTATAAATTACATCTCAGAGTTTCCACAGATCCAACAGATCAAAAGATTCGATTCTGATTGGCTGCCACCATATCAACAAAGATGTGGTGGTAGCCATCTTAGGACTCGAGAGCCAGTTCCCCATCCTAGAATTCCTTTTAAAAAACATATGGAGGGGCAGGGTAGGGATACCCTGCCCCCCTAAGTGTTGGGGGGCCCTGAGTCTAAAAGCTTTATTCTTTTTGACCGAATCCATTGTGCTGTTAAACCCAAAAAATCTGTGTGCTTCTGCCCTTCTTTCTGTTTTAAGGGCCGTAGTGGAGGAGGCCGACCCCAGGGGTCAAAATTGGAATTTCTTTTAAATTGGTGCCGCGAATATGCAAAGAATCCGCGGATCTGCAGTGCAGATAAAAAAAGATGGCATAGTCTGTCCTTTTTTCTATTAAAAAACAGCACAGGACCAGGGCAAATTGTTTTCATTTTTAGGGCGGGGGTGTCGCCCTACTCACAGATCCTCTATGAGGCTCCAGAGACCCCATCTTCCACAACTGGTTTGATAATTAGGGGAGGGAGCACACGCCCTCCCCCAAGCCTACTATGGGGGTGCCAGGGCCCCATCCTTAGAGACCGTTTTTACTATTAGGGAAGGGGATGTGTGGCCCCGCTCCCTGAGTCTCAATCGCACCCCAGGGACCCCATCAGCCAGGCTGTTTTCAATTTGAGGGAAGGAGGCATGCCGCCTCCCTTCCTGAGCCACAGTAGAGCCCTGGAGGCCTCAGCTCCTGGTGCAATTGTTGTTTTACATGGTAGCGGGTGTTGATTCCTCCTCCCTGAGCCTAGATTGGCCTCGGATCCCAATTCCCAGGGCCAGAAGCAAGCAGTTTCCCAGTGAATTAAACTCCTGGTACACTGCTGTTTTCTGCCCAGTAGAGTGTGGGCAAACTCTGCCTACTTTCTCCCAGGCAGAAAACACAACTTTGATCCTACCCAAGTTAGAGCAGTGAAATATAACGCTCCTGTCAGGCTAGAGCAAAGTGAGTGAGCTGGCTCGTGCCAGCACCCCTATGGGTGCTGGCTTTGGAACCAGCATGGGCTGTGGGGCCTTGGGTCACTCCTTATAGCACCCAAAGATTTAGGCAGTGTGTGTGCCCCGGGTGATCAGTAGGGCACCTACTTAAAAAAAATAATCCCTGCTCCCACCAGTGCCTAATATGGGTGTTGGCTGGGGAGCCCGCTGGGGCTGGGGTATTGGGGCTTCCCTGCAGCCCCCAACAATTTGTTAATATGGATACCACAGGTGGGCACGGGTGCACCCATTTTTGAATACAAAATGCTGAGCCTGCATAGGCTATCAGGTCCTAGGGCTCCCTTCGTGGCCCCAAACATTTTTGGTGGTGTGGGCCCCCCAAGCAACATTTAAACCAAAAACACAAACACACACAATAAGTCTCTTGGGTCATTGAATTCATGACCCCAGGAGAGCTTACCATATTTTTAAAGCACTCTCAACTGAAGGTGTATGCTCTTCAGCTGGAGAGCATAGCCCCCTTTTGTTTGGTTCTATAGCTGCACTTTGTAGCTTGAAAATGGTAAGAAAAATTACTCAAGGACAAGTTTATTGTTTTTTTCCCAAAAATAATGCTTTAGTAAAAATAATTTTAGACACACAATATTAATAAACATTGTAATATATGAAATATGCATTTGATTGTAGTTATTGGGGAATTTTTGACAAAGCTAATAGGTCTGCCTTATATTTTGATGTGCTGACCCCTTGCTTGCTCTTTGCTTTTCATATTTTGCTGTTCTGACCCTCTGACAAAGTCGGTAGGTTATTCTTACTTTAAAGGACACTCTTTATATTGTTACATTATGTAGTCAGCTGTGTGCACCCAGAGAGGGGGGTGGGTGCTTGCAGGGGGTTGGCGCAGGGCCTGGCCACAGACTGTTCCCCCACCCCAACTGCATGCACCGACAAAGGCTTTGCGTTGAGAGGGGATAGGTGCATGTGGGGTGTTGGGCCCAGGCCATTGTTTCTATCTTACTTTCTTACTTTCTTACTTAATTCTTCATTCCTCCCTCTCTTCCCTTCTTCCATCAGTTTTCTTTTCATTTTCCTTTTCTCCCTATGTATTTCCCTCTCTTAGCTTCTTTAATTCTCCACATTCAGTATTATGTCTTTCCATTTTTTATTCCAAATGTATACATTTACCACTCTTTCCTCATCCTTTTGGTTTGTTTGATCCTTTTTATATTACCTACCATTGTGTCTTTCTCGGTTTCTTCTTAATCTCTTTTTTCTTCGAATCTCCAACGCTACCTAATTATATTTTCTAGATCATGTCTTTATTTCTCTCCTTGCAGCTCCGTAAGAAGTATGGAAACGTTTTTAGCCTACAGTTCTGCTGGACAAATGTGGTTGTCTTGAACAGATTTGTAGTGATGAAAGAGGCCCTTGTCAACAAATCTGAAGACATTGCTGACCGACCACCTTTTCCAATTTATGAGCATCTAGGATTTCAAGAGCGCAGTGAAGGTGAGTGTTTACATTCCAGGAACTGTGGAAAAAAAGCATAGAATCTGAAAATGCGTATCCGCTGTGTTTTGTCCATTTGGGGTTCTATATATAGCACTTTCTCAAGATCATCCATCTACTTTCAATAATATTGCATTGACCTAATTTTGTATGGAAAGCATGCATTTACTATTTTTAAACACCCATATTATCTTTTGAAGTAAGTATAAGAAGCAATAAAATAGTAGCATATATTTACTGTAGAAAGAAGTGGATGGTCAATCTATTTCATGCAATATTTATTTATTGTAAATCGCCTGCACTATAGTGACCTGCCACCACTTTTTATTTCGAGCCTAGAGTCAGCGCACAAGCGCTGCTCAAGGGAAGATCTGGGGTAGTTCAGTATGGGAGAGAAGCCCCACCCACTACCCTGCCCATATTTTCTATTGGCTTGTATGTTTATCCTTCCTAAATGCTGGCTTCTGGTCCCTACATAGGCTTTTTAGTCCCTCCTTAGTACAATGGTGTCGTCATTTGTAACCTCCCATGGCTACTGGCCCCTTTACTTGTTACACGGTAGGTGCCCTTTTTTTTTTAGGTCGAGTCTGGCCCAGTGCTGCTCTGTTTAGTTTCATGTTCCCGCCCCCCTCCCGGTGTCTGTGTTCCTTTTGTTTCCGCCCCCCTCCCTCTGTCCGTGTTCTCGCAGCTCGTGGGCCATGGACGTGCACTTAGTGACCGCCATTCACAGCACTCCCTTCTCTGCAACAGAATGCAGTGCCTCCTGCAGCGCTGCAATGGCATGCTCCCAGTCCTCGAGGTGCACTCACCCAGCCCCTCCAGCACTGCAGTGCATGCCCTGTCAACTCACCTCGATACCAAAGGGGATGATGGGCAGAGCACTTGGGCAAATCAAACACTCACCCCCAGTCAACTGATCTGGGTTTAATCCATCATCATTCTTTAGCTCACTCCACCACCCCAGTTCAGACATGGCCATATGCAAATCAGTCTGACCCTGTGCCTCATGGGAACAGTTCAGCCCGAACTGCCAAGCCATGTCTTTCCTGGACCGTAAACAAGCATCCTGGGACCGGTTTCGGATTCATAATCCTCATCAGCCAGGCTATCTTTAATCCAGTGGCAGAGTGAGCAAGGGACCCACGTCTGGGCATACCCTGCCAACTTAGGGCGAACAAAGCGATACCAAAGTGGATGATGGACAGAGCGCTCACCTGGTCCTGACGAAACCGCCATGTCCTGCCCCAGTGGGCTCCTGCCCCCTCGCCTGCCCTACTGGGGTTTCCCGACCCCTGGAGCTCACATCAGTGCAGATCTCACAGCGCAGGCAGCTTCATGGCTCTGGAGCACTTCCCTCTGCTGCCTCTGGTGGCTCCAGTGGGAGGGAGGCCTCCGGCGGGCTGGTGTCCTCTTCTTGTGTTTATCCTGGGCACCACGCTTTGCTTAAACGCAGCGCCGGCATTCCTAGCTATAACATATTACATGCTTCAGCACAAAAGCTCCGCCGTAGGGTGCCCTCCCTCCCACCACTTAGAACAGGCTCCCTAGTTCATGCACCCCCCATTCCGCTGCTGGATTAAGGAGTTAATACTGGTACAATGATAAAATAAGTAGTGGGATTGCAAATATTAATACCATTTCTCTTAAGGCTTCATTTTGAATTATTCTTTCCAATGCCAGTCTCTCAAGTGCCTAGTTAACGCACCTCCCTCCCCCATCCCCCGATGCCGGATTAAGGAGACTGCCCTTCGTCATCAGCTGAGCTCAGCCTCTCCTGGGATCACCTCATCAGCTGCAAAAACACGGGCCGATTTACAAGCCCCTTGCGCCACATTTGCATCACTTTTCCCTTGTTAAAAGTGACGCAAAAGTGGGGCAAATGGCTTGCAAATCTGCCCCAGGATGATTAGCCGCTAAGCCTGCCTCAGACCTGCCCTCCTCCCCTGCAGCTGCCCACAACACCAAAAAGAGTTGTTGCCAACATGAACTCCGTGCAGTAAGTATTGGAGTCACCCCATGCTGGCCTCGCAGTGGTCTCAGAAATCTAGATTCTGGCAATTCTTGACACGGTGTGACATTGTTGGATTAGAGACAAATGGAATGTTCGATGTAGTTTTACATTGTGGTTGCTATTGGTTCATTCGGTTGGAAATTAGGTATCCAATCTTCAGTGTACCTAGTTTACGAGTGTGTATACCAGAGAATGCTGCCCTGTATTTGTTTGCAGCAGGTTGAAAGGTTGTGTTGATTTAACTGGCCAAAGGTTAAATAATGGCATGATGTCTATCGATCTAGTTTTTTTTAAATGTACTTTTAGTCTTGGGCAATTGACAATACAGTGTGCAATTTTATTCAGATAATCAAATTTCCCCTTCTCCCACTTGCACTTTGTTCTGCAAAATATGCTCTTCTAGAAAGGACTCGTAATCTATTCTGTTTTTGCTCTAAAGTATTAGGTGATTGTGTCTCTCTGTCTACGTTTAGAAGGGGCACATATGCAATCAGCCAGCACCATAAGTGCTGCACACTGAGGTATGTTTACATATTACTACTGCTGCTTAAAGTATATAACTTAAGAAATGGATTATTTATTTATTTATTTATTTATTTTTTGTCCTCATCTTGCGATTACTGTATGATTACAGAGTGTCAGGTGTCTGCCTCTTTGCTCTTTTCCGGCACTGCCCCTTGATCTCTCTTGGCTGGGGAGTATTGACCTCTTGTTTGTTTGAGGAGTTTCCTTTACTCGTTACATATCAAATCTTCTGGCTTTGATCGAGGGGGGCTAGCCACCTTGACAAGTACCATACTTGTCCACCAGAAGATATATCGCATTAATCATAGGACTTAAGTTTGATATTTAATTGGGGTTTAAGAAGGTTTCAAAACTATCCCAGAACTTAAATCTTTTGCTTACATTTCTAAACTTATCAAGTTTGTTGATTCTTATTGCCGAGTTTAGCCATTCTGCGTGAGTTGGGCAAGAGGGTCCTATCCACTTGATACAAATCTCTCTCCTTGCAAGAACTATTAACACAAAGAGGAGATTCTCCTGTTCCTTAGTAAGCCCCCCTTCATTACCTGAGTCTAATATCCCAAAAAGAATAAGAGTAATACTCACAGTTAGTTGTTTGGACAGGATAGTGCTCAGGGTCTTACCGACTTGATCCCAAAACTCTTTCAATTGAGGGCAGTTTTTAAACATGTGGATGTCGTCTGATTTTTCCTCTCCACATTTCGGGCATTTCTTTATTCCAGCATTTTTAAATTTCGAGAGTTTTTTTGGTGTCCAGTACGCCCTATGGATTGTATAAAAATGATTTCTCTTCAGAGCCGCAGATTTCAGGTTGGACCAGCATTTATCTACTGATTTTTCCCAAATTAGGTCCAAATCCAAAATTGCAATGTCTTTCCCCCATATTTGGGTTTCCATGTTGACGTTGACATCATTGGGCGTTATCAGAGCCCAGTACCACTTTGCTACTTCTTTTGGTAATCGCATTGTTTTGATCATGTCATCTTCCAGTTTTTCATTACCGTTTATATTGGGCAATGTTCTGGACCAGCTTAGCATCTGATAATATTTAAATTTAGATAGAGTATTGTTAGTCATTTCTTGCAGTTCTGACCATGTTTTTAAGTTTGGACCATTTAGTATTTGACCCCAATATTAGATGTCTGCTCTTTTTAATGCCAGTGCAAGAGTGTCTTTTAAGCATTCTGGGGTTCCCGGAGATTCCCAGATAGGAGCCCATTTACTATAGTACGATATTTGTAGAATGCCTCTAATTTGTGTCCACATCCTTGCAGCATCCCTTAATATCTTGAGCTTTATTTTTTTGAAGTATTTGGGGTGTCCGAACTTGAACAACGCATGATCCTCTGATTTTGTGATTACTTTAAAATAGGCAGGGTAGTATTCATGGCTTTTTAGTAATACTTTAATATTTTTAAATTGAAAAGCTCTGCAGTACTCCACCAAGTCTGGGCTGGCCAACCCACCATCTTTCTTGCTCCTCCTGATCTTTTTCCATGCAATCCTTGATCCTTTTGCTGCCCATATAAAGCTCGTTATGCTTCTCTGTGCTCGAGCTAGTTCAGTCTTTCCAAATTCCATCGGTATCGCGTTAAATAAGAAGGTGAACTTTGGTAAGACAGTCATCTTGATTATATTCGATCTCCCAATCAAACTCAACGGTAGAGAGGTCCATGTCTCAAGTAATTTCCTTACCTCTGCGGCAACTTTATTTAAGTTTCTGTTTGCAATCTTCGCTATATCATGATTTATTAAAATTCCTAAGTACCTTATTTCGTTTTTTATAAAGTTGCTTTGAAAGGTCGTGTTCCATGTCATGACCTCTGTCTTCGTCTGATTCACCAGGTATCCTGAGATTTTTCCGAATGTCTTTAAAGTTTTCTCGATACTTGCCTTGGCTTTTGGATAATCCTCGGTAAAAATCATTAAGTCGTCCGCATAAAGAGCGATTTTTTTCTCCCATGTGCCATGTTTGAATGGGGTAATTTTATTGTTGTTTCTTAGCTTATTTGCCAGTGGTTCGATATATAAATTGAATAGTAAAGGGGAGAGTGGACAACCCTGTCTCGTTCCTCTGGTTATCTTTATATTTTCTGTTAGGCTACCATTAATTAGGACCTTTGATCTTGGATCTTTATATATCTGGTTCACCATACTGATGAAGTGAGGTCCGAAATTGTTCTTGACCATAACCTTCTCAAGGAAGGCCCAGTTGACCCTGTCAAAAGCCTTTGCGGCATCAACAGCAAGTATGGTAAGAGGAGTTTTCTCACTTGTTGCGATATCTATTGCGGTTAGGAGCTCTTGTGTTACTTCATGTAGATATCTTCCTTTAATGAAACCTTTTTGATCTTGATGTAGTAATTTTGATAGTACTCTCCCTAGTCGAGCTGCCATTATTTTGGTAAATATTTTATAATCCGTGTTTAATAATGATATTGGACGGTATGACTCACATTTGAGATGGTTTTTGCCGGGTTTCAAAATGATTGTGATTATGGCATCGTTCCAGGAGTCTGGTATGGTTTTCTGTTGTGTTAAAATTCGATTAATTAGTTTAGTTATATGAGGGAGTAAAGAGTTTTTCAATTTCATATACAATTCGTTTGGTAAGGCATCCGGCCCTGCGGCTTTTCCCTTTTTCAAACTTTTGATGGCATCTGCCACTTCTTCTTCTTGAACTTCTTTATCCAGAGCCTCTCTTTCATTCTCTTCAAGTTTTAGAAGTGCTGCATCTTTCAAGTAAGAATTAATCATTTCATCCGAGGGATTTATATCTTCCGTATATAGATCTTTAAAAAATTTCCAGAATTCCTGCTTGATAGTGTTTTCATCAGAGGTTGAAGTTGTTTGATCATCTGGGATAATACTTTCCACTTTATTTTTAGCTAGATCTGATTTTAGCTTCCATGCCAGCCATTTTCCGCAACCTTCACCAAACTCATGTTTCGCCAGTTTGCTAGAGTCCCATTTTTTCTGTAACCTCTCTTCCAAGATTTGATCAATTTTATGTTTTTGTGTCTGTCTTTTACTGAGAAGATCTTGTTTCTTTTCCTCCTCTTGTTCTGAAAGTATAGCGATGTCTAAGGAGCTGATCTCTGATTCCAGGTCTAAGATCTCTTGTTTTACTTGTTTGTTTTTGTGTGCCCCTAAGCTCAAAAGTTTACCCCTTATAACGGCTTTATAAGTATCCCAGGTTATTTGTTCTGTGGTACCTGACGCATTTAACTCAAAGAAGATATTTGTCTCCGTTTCCAGCTCCTTTATAATTTCTTCGTCTTCCAGCAAAGCTCTTTCAACTGTGAATCTCCTTTCCGTTATGTTTTCTATGATTTGTAATTCTAGTTGTACTGCTGAGTGGTCTGAGAGGTGAGCTGGTAGGTGAGATACTCTTTTCACTTTCTTTGATAGCCCATTACTAACCAAGAAGAAGTCTATCCTTGATTTGTGTCCCAGTTTTTTGTTGTGCAGAGTAAACGGGTGTGATTTTTCTCCTTTGTTTTTCCAAATGTCTACCAGATTAAGATCCCTTTTATAAGTCATAATCCATTGTCTCATCTTCTTTAAATTAGTATGTCTACTCGGTGGTGATCTGTCAAGTTTTAGGTCCATTACTAGGTTAAAATCACCTCCCAATATTATGGGAGAGGTGGTTAGTAATAGTTGTGAGTACAATTTTCGCAGTGGATCAGGGTCATCCAAGTTCGGACCATAATACCCTGCAATAGCAATAGGAGAATTTCCTATTCTAACATTAGCTGTGGCCCATCTTCCTTTACTATCTACTTCTGATCCGGTTATAGTAGCTTTTAAGGACTTTTTAAAGATTATCGCTATTCCTTTAATATTACATTGTTGTGTTGTGCATATTAAGGTGTCTACCCACCATAAGTTCTTAATTATTTGATCCCATTCTTCTTTTAACAGGTGAGTTTCTTGTAATATTATTATCTCGCTTTTCCCGGTTCTTATATACTCTAGGATTTTATTCCTTCTGCTTTTTGTTCTCAGCCCATTCACATTCCAGGAAAGGATTTTTACATCTCTACATGCACTCCCCATTTATTCTGTTCAATTGTTGAGATTTATGTTTCACTCGTAGTTGTTTTAGTATTCTGAATATTCGCAGATGAGGAATTTTTTGTTTTTTTTCCCCTATTTTGCTCCCCACCCTTTTTTGTGTAGTTTTATACTTTCTAAATCGTGCTTTAAAGTCACCCTCCCCGGGGAAGCCTCCATCTTCTTCTCCTTCGGTTATCTTCATAACCCTTTTGGCTTCCCGATCCCATCCCCGTGATTTTTATCTATGTACAGTTAAAAGAATGAAATTAGTTGGTTGGTTTAAAGCTCCTTCATATTATTTCTATGTTATTTCTATGTTTTTGTCCTTAAGTGTAGATTAAATCTGTTTCTCCTTTACTCTCGTTATATATATATATATATATCTTTCTTTTTTTTTTTTCAGAAATTTATACGGGATGATATAAGTTACAGGTTTATCTAGTAATCTATACGATTTGTTTATGAACAATTAACTCAGAGGTTCTTCTTCGCGCATTTGAGTTCTGATTTGCTCTATCAAGTTTTTCACCTCTTCCGGCTCTCTTAAATTGCGCATTTTATTTCTCCACATAATCCGTAATGAGGGAGGAAATTTCATTTGCACCGTGGCGCCTAGTTTCTGCAGTTCAGACATTAGATTTCCCAATTCCCATTGTCTGGTCTGAGAGGCTTTTGACATGTCTGATCTTATTTTAAAATTCCAACTATCTTTGTTGTACGTCCCTTTTTTCAATGCCTCTCCCAAGATCCTATCCTTCAGCATATATGTTTTGAAATTGACTAAGATCTTTCTAGGGGTTTTCCTTTCTTTGCTTTTTCCATAAGGATCTCTGTGCACTCTCTGTATATCCTCATCTAGAGTTCCTTTATCTGCCCATGGGAAATGTTCCATCAAACGTGCCACTACAAATGCTTTAACATCCTTACCTTCTTGATTCTCCGGGACATTTAAGATTCTTATGTTATTTTTTCTCGCTTGGTTTTCTAAGGATTCCAGCTTTTCATTCATGGTTTTATTTTCCAATCTCAAGGAGTTTATTTCCTTCCTGTTTTTCTCCACCCTTTTGTCCAAACTGGCAACTACATTTTCTACAGCTGTTACTCTGTCACCTAGTGCGTTCAACTTGCTGTCCAATTTCTCGCAAACCTCCTGTATTTTATTTTGTTTCGATTCGGAGATGGAGAACTTCTCTTTCATTTCTACCCATATTTTTTCAAGAAGTTCGTCTGTATGAGTTTTTGTTATATCCTTGTTGAATTCTACAGACCTTGAATCGTCATCTTCCTTATCTTCAACCTCTTCGGTTATATTTGCATTTATATTTGTTACTGCCGCAGAAGAAACAGGGCCTCCCTCCGCCATATGAACTCCTGCTCTCTCTTCTCTTCTCCCTTCTGAACTGCTCTCTTTAGTTTTCCAAATTTCTTCCAAACTCATATTTTCTACCAAGCTCTTTTTCTTAGTTCGAGGTTTTCTCCCTTTCTTAGCGCTGCCTGCGCTCGATTTTCCAGCTCGGATAGGGACTGCTCGCTGTTTCTCTTTTCTTGATGAATGAGTATCTGGTGTTTTGGTTGCAAGTATGGTTGTTATATCCTCTTTCTCTTTTTCCAAAGCTTCCGATGTTTTTTGTGCTTCTAAGGAGCTAAAAGATTCCGAGTTCAGCTCTTGCTGTTGAATTTTAAAATAAGACCTGAGAGAGGGAGTAACTTTTATTTTTACTTTAGATTTCTGGATTGACTCCAAGTTGTTTTCTTCTTTCTCTAAATTATTCTTTAGGTGGCCTCTGAGTGAGGTTTTTTGTTTTTTTCTGCTCACTCTTGGAGTAATGCCTTTCGGAAACTGCTCCTGACTCAAAAACTTTCTATTCCGCAAACTGTAGAAGGATTTCGCTGTGCTAGGCTGACCTTCTGATTGCAGGGGTTCTACTTCGAGTTTGGATTTGGCTTGATTCTTTGGAAGATTTTTTGAATCTTGAGGCGTTTTTTCCTCTGTTTCCTCCTGTATTGGTTCTGTGATTTTACTCATATGCTGATTGTTTGTAGAATTTTTCTCTTTAATGTTTATTTTTGAAATCTGGCAAGGTTGGCAAGGTTGAAAATGTTTATATGTCTGACAGAGCAGGAAATGTTGACAGAGCTGACTATTAACACTGTTAAAGTTATAGCCTGTGTTGTAACATGTGTTTATTTGATAAGCTCTACAATGCAGGTTTTCCAATACCCAAACGCTCTCTACTCTGGAAAGGCTGGAAAGACTGTTTGTTTCTTTCCCCTCGTATTCACACTTTGATCTTCCCAGTCCTGCCCTATTGTAGTCTTTTGGGAGTCTTAACGTGCTCCTGTATTCACTCTTATGCCCCGTCGTGGTTTCTACTGTGTCTCTCTGTCCCTTGCTGCCACTTTCAAACTGCCGCCTCTGTTCCCTGGCTCTGTCGCTCGTGCCCCGGAACTGAAATCTCAGTCTTCCGGAGGCACGGCGGCAACGCGACTTCGCTCCCCTTGCAGCGCTCCACTTCTCCGTACCTGTCTCCTCCACGAAGCGATCTCCGGAGCCCTTCACCTCCTCACGCGCTCCGCGGCTCACTCTGAGGCTCCCGTCCGCTCCGACGACATCCCCCAGGGAAACCGGGTCCGGGTCCAGATCCCGATCAAAAAATGTGGCGCCCGCCTCCAAAGTACCACGAGTGAGACAAGCCTCACCCTTCTCGCCGCTGTTCAGAGAGAGAGAGGGAAGTCCCAGAAAAACCACCATACCAGGCACAACTCACAGGTAGGAGGCTCCGTCTTGAACACTTCACTTGTTTGTTTTGTTTCGGTTGTGGAAGATCTCTGCTATGTTCTGTTCTATTATGCACCGCAATGTACTCCGCACATCATCCGTGCATCTATTTTCACTGCTGCATGTTTGCTTGAGCTTTTTTCCAACCGCTGCTGCGGTAAATCACGGGTGCACCGGGAGCTCTCCGACCGAGCTTCCTACTCGGCCGCCATCTTCCCCCAGCACCTATTCAAGAAATGGATTATTAACCAGGGTTTCATTTTCCACATGCTACTAGCCTGAATAAGGGTGCTGAATACATCATGTGGGGTCATTCCTTGAGGTGATTTACACAATTAACGTCAGTTTTCAAAATGTGTGTTAAGAATCAAAAGCGGAGTTGTAGGGCCCAGCATATGTACGTCCATATAAAACTAACAAAGGATTAAAAACACAAGTGCAGGGTTGTTTAGTATTCAGTATGCATGTTAGCATTGGTAGATGTTTGACTGGCCTGCCTGCTCAAGAATATTTGATGACAATAACTTAATTCATAGCTTCTTTAAGTCCTGGGTGTAAGCCTGGTGTGGCATACCCCAGATTGTCTTGTGCATCTATTTCTTCGCGCTCTTTTGGTCAGGAGGGTGCTCTTTTAGATAATATTTAAGGAAGGCGGCTCACATGCGTGGCGGGAGTGTTCCAGTGATAGAGTGCCAGGAGGAAGACCGATCTGCCAACTGCGGTTAACATGGGGCAGAGAGGGTATGATGATTAATGATGTGGCACCAACGGGACAACAATGGGGTGTAATTATTGTTTGTTTGGTGTGTACCATGAAACCAGGACACGGCCACAGTGGCTACAGATTTGTGTGGTGATTGAGGAAGAGCACACTGTTTCAGTCTTGGTAGTGTTGCCTGCCCAGCTGGTAGCTTATGGCAGAAAGGCATTCTGCTATGCATGTCAAAAGTGAGTTTGAATGAAGAAAATGGTATGGAAATGTGAATAAAGTCTGCAAAGATGTAATAAGAGAAGCAGAGGCAGGAGATGATGTTGCTTGAGTTAGCAGAGAATTGGAGCAAACAATGCACGAAGCAGGAAGAGAAGAGAAGTGTATCCACATGGTCTTGATTTTGCTGTGTGAAATTTTGTGGGGAAAGCATGGTGGGCAATATTTGTGCAATGTGGGTGGTTGGCATATATTGAAGAATTGCCATGGGTAATTGAGGGGAAGAGTGCCTGAATTTAAGGGCAAATAAGAAAAAAAGGTTGCAGCAGTTTGTGAGTTTTAAGTTTTAATTCTGTCTCAATTGCAACTAATTTTTACCTGGCTGGAACAGGGCTGGGGGTGTGCACGTTTTTAATGTTGCATAGTGCCCATATAATCCATAGTTTGGTGCAAGATGTTAAAGGTTGACATATGAGACTTTTCAGGTGTTGTCCAGGGAAGAATTTCATGAGTCAAAGGAACCATAGGCTTGTCTGTAAAGGGGTGAAGAGGATGAAGAGTGGATACATTCTAGATGGTGAAGAATTGGAACCAAGTAAGATGTGGCACCTCTACATTGCTGTATGAAAATGATACCCGGGGGAAAGATATTTGTGGTGCTCCCTTGAAATGGTATTGATTGGAAAAGGGGTAAATTATAGTAAATAGAATTCATGGGTGGGCAGTGATTGGGCTAGGTGAGGCTGTTGGCGAAGATGAGCAGTGTGTTAGTTCAAGGTATTTAGTGTGTTTCTTGACTGATTGAGATGTCCAAGTAGAACTGGGTAGGGGGCACAGGCAGCCAGAAGCATGTGGTCAGACCCAGGATTGGTAGGTGGGAAGCTCTGTGATTTCCCAGGAGGGGGGTTGTGTTTTATATTTAAAACACAAAAGATATTTGGCATCTACTACTTTCCATAAAGAGTTAATTTCTGCGGTCTTGACAATGCTGGTAAAACTACTATACTGAAGAAGTTTAATGCAGAAGACATTGACACCATCTCGCCCATGCTGGGGTTCAACATAAAGACCATGGAGCTCAGGGGGTAAGGATAATTCCTTTCTAAAGTGGATGCTAATGCTCATTCTTTAAACTTTCACATCCATAAGGGGTTGTCTGTTGAGGAATGGAGGGCTATGAACCTGTTACTGATTAGGACTGGGCGTTGTTTGCGTAGCGCCACTACGCACACTACACAGAATTGTGGAAAAAAATGTGTGGAAAACGAGGGCACGTCCTGAGGGTCCGTGTGCCCGGGACAGGGGTCCCTCGTGCCTGGGCAGAGGCCCCGATCTCCCCGGCCTGGTTGGGTTGGAAAGCAGGAACCGGCCCATGGCCTGGGTTTGGGAGCCCCCATCCTACGGCCTGCCAAGAGTCCATCTGCCCGGGACAAGGGTCCCTGGTGCAGAGCCCCGGAGACCTGCAAGGCTCCCAGGCAGTCCTCCCCGGGTGGCTGGGCCCCAGGAGTGCCTGCGGGCCTCACCATGCCTGAGGCCCAGCGTGGGGTTTCGGAGCCCCCCTGAGCCCTGCAGCCCCGGAGCCCTGCAGCCCCGGAGCCCTGCAGCCCCGGAGCCCTGCAGCCCCCAAGCCCTGCAGCCCCCGAGCCCTGCATCCCCAAGCCCTGCGGCCCTGGAGCCCTACAAGGGCAGGCAGGGTGGGAGCCCTCCCGTGAAGGCTCGGGTAGGCAGCTGGGAGTTCTTTCGGTCCCGGCCATTTGGTCGCCCCTTTCCCCTCGGCCATCTGGTCGCACGCAATGCTTTCCAATGGGCGATCAGATGGCCGGTCTTCCCTGGAAGTCCCGATGAGGTGCCATTTGCCTCCCCGATCCCAGCAAGGGCTCCAGGAGGCCGGGCGCCTCCACGCCCTGGGTCCCCTGTGCACTCTGCGTGCGGGTTCCAAGAAAGAGGGGTAGCGTTCCTCCGGATTACATGGGGCAGGGTATGCCCGGGCACTCCTCCCAGGCTGGCCGTTCTCTGCCGCGGACCAGATGGCCTATGCCTGGGCAACACCTCCCTGGGCGTCCGGGGCTCCCTCCTCCAGGGCCAACCGCAATGCTGATTGCCCGGGACGGGCTCCATGGGTCTTGGGCAGTCTTACCCCGGGCGTCCGGGGCTCCCTCCTCCAGGGCCAACGGCATGGCCAAGTGCTCGGGACGGGCTCCGTGGGTCCCGGGCAGTCCTCCCCCGGGCCTCCCTCCTCTAGGGCCAACGGCATGGCCGAGTACCCGGGACGGGCTCCATGGGTCCCAGGCAGTCCTTCCCTGGGATCCCTCCTCCAGGGCCAGTGGCATGCATTGCCGAGTGCCCAGGACGGGCTCCATGGATCTCGGACAGTCCTCCCCCGGGCTTCCGGGGCTCCCTCCTCCAGGGCCAACGGCATGACCGAGTGCCCAGGACGGGCTCCATGGGTCCCGGGCAGTCCTCCCCCGGGCGTCTGGGCCCGAGAGCCCCTGAGCCCTGCTCTGCGTGGGCAGGCGGGAGCCCTACCACGAAGGTTCGGTGTGGGCCATCTGGTTGCACCTTTGCCCTCGGCCATCTGGTCGCACCCAATGCTTTCCAATGAGGCGACCAGATGGCCGGGCTTCCTTGGAAGTCCCGATGTGGTGCCATTTGCCTCCCCTATCCCAGCGAGGGCTCCAGGAGATCGGGCGCATCCACGCCCTCAGTCCCCTCCGTCACTCGGTGCGCGCGGGTTCCAAGAAAGAGCGGTAGCCTTTCTCCGGATTACTAGGAACAGGGTATGCCCAGACACTCCTCCCGGGCTGGCGGTTCTCTGCCGGGGACCAGATGGGCTATGCCTGGGCAACACCTCCCTGGGCATCCAGGGATCCCTCCTCCAGGGCCAACGGCATGGCCGGGCTCCATGGGTCCCGGGCAGTACTCCCCCGGGCTTCCGGGGCTCCCCCCTCCAGGGCCAACGGCATGGCCGAGTGCCCGGGACGGGCTCCATGGGTCCCGGGCAGTCCTCCCCAGGGCGTCTGGGATCCCTCCTCCAGGGCCTTGCGTTTCTCTGCCGGTGACCAGATGGGTTATGCTGAGACAACACCTCTCCTCTGTCCGGGGGGCTCCGGCCCACGGCGTGGCACAGTGCCCGGGACGGGCTCCATTGGTCCCGGGCAGTCCTCCCCCCGGGGGTCCGGACCCGAGAGCTCCGGAGATCCTCCCCGGGGCTGAGGCCCAGCTTGTGGTTTCAGAACTCCCCGGAGCCCTGCCACCCCCGAGCCCTGCAGGGGGCAGGCAGATTGGCGTAATTTTGGTCACAGCCATCTGGTTGCAGCTTTCCCCTCGGCCATCTGGTCACACCCAATGCTTTCCAATGGGGCGAGCAGATGGCCGGGCTTCCCTAGAAGTAACGATGAGGGGCCATTCGCCTCCCTGATCCCAGCGAGGGCTCCATGAGGTTAGGCACCCCTACGCCCTGGGTCCCCCCCGTCACTTGGTGCGTGCGGTTTCCCAGAACGAGAGGTAGCCTTCCTCCGGATTACTAGGGGCAGGGTATGCCGGGACAACCCGCCTGGGCTGGCGGTTCTCTGCCGGGGACCAGATGGGCTGTGCACGGGCAACACCTCCCTAGGCATCCGGAGCTCCCTCCTCTGGCCTGCGGCGTGGCAAAGTGCCCAGGACGGGCTCCATGGGTCCCGGGCAGTCCTCCCCGGGTGTCTGGGCCCGAGATCTCCGGCAGCCCCACCTGTGCCTGAGGCCCAGCAGCCAGGGTCTCTCCGAACCCCTGAGCCCTGCATGGACAGGCAGGAGCCCTAACGCGAAGGCGTCATTGCGGGCAGATGGGAGTCCTTTCGTTCCCGGCCATCTGGTCGCACCTCTCCCCTCGGCCATCTGGTCACACCCGTATGCCTTCCTATGGGGCGACCAGATGGCCTGGCTTCCCTGGAAGTCTGAATGATGTGCCATTCACCTCCCATATCCCAGCCAGGGCTTCAGAAGGTCGGGCACTTTCGTGCCTAGGGTCCCCGGAGCCTCGTGGTGTGCACAGGTTCCCAGAAAGAGGGGTAGCCTTCCTCCGGATTAATAGGGACAAGGTACTCTGGGACCTCTCTCGGCCTAGAGGTCCTCAGCCGGCAGCTGGATGGGCCAGGATGTCGCCCCAGCCCTGGGTCCGTCCCTGGGCCTGCCACGTGGCAGGATGCCCTGGATGGGGTCCGGCGGGCCCGGGGAGACTCCCCCTGATGGGCTGGGTCCAGGGACCCCGGGGAGGGTGGCCTCCCCACCCTCGGCTCCGTCCTGGTTCCTGCCGCGCAGGAGGGTGCCCGGGACGGGGTCCGGAGGGCCCGGGGAGGCTTCTCCTGTGACTCCGGGCCTGGAAAACCCCGGCTGGGTCCAGGGGCCCCGCTGGGCCCTGGGTCGGGTGCTCCGGCCCTGGGCCCTGGGCCCTGTCCCCCGTCCTGCAGCACTGCCAAAGCCCCGGGAAGGGGTTCTGTGGTGCCCGGGAAGCCTCCCCTTGCTTGGCTGGGTTCAGGAGCTCCGGCCGGGGCCCCTGCGGGCCCCGGGAGGGAGGCCTCCCCACCCCGGGCTCTGTCCTGGGTCCTGCCGTGTGGCAGGGAGCCCGGGACAGGGTCCGGCGGGCCTGGGGAGGCTTCCCCTGTGCCTCTTAGCCTGGGAGCCCCGGCTGGGTCCAGGGGCCCTGCCGGGGCCCCGGGTCGGGTGCTCCGACCCTGGGCCACACCCCCTGGCCTGCTGCACTGCCAAAGGCCCGAGTCAGGGTTCCTTGGTGTCCGGGCAGCCTCCCCTTGCTTGGCTGGGTTCAGGAGCTCAGGGGCCCCGGGGAAGGGTGGCCTCCCCAACCTGGGCTCCGTCCTGGGTCCTGCCGCATGGCAGGGTGCCCAGGACGGGGTCCGAAGGGCCCAGGGAGGCATCTCCTGCGCCTCCGGGCCTGGGAGACCCGGCTGGCTCCAGGGGCCCGGACGGGCCCCGGGTCCTCGGGCCCTGGGCCCTAGCCCCCAGCCTGCCGCACTGCCAAAGGCCCGGGACCGGGTTCCGTGGTACCCGGGGAGCCTCCCCTTGCTTGGCCGGGTTCAGGAGCCCAATCTGGGGCCCCTGAGGGCCCCGGGGAGGGTGGCATCCCCACCCTGGGCTCTGTCCTGGGTCCTGCCGCGTGACAGGGTGTCCGGCAGGCCCGGGGAGACTTCCCATGCGCCTCTGGGCCTGGGAGCCCCGGCTGCGTCCAGGGGCCCGGCTGGGTCCAGGGGCCCGGCCGTGTGGGTCGGGTGCTCCGGCCCTGGGCTCAGTGCCCTGAGCTGTTGCTCCACCAAGGGCCCCAGGACAGGGGTTTGTCGGTCCCATGCAGGCCTCCCCTGCTTGTCAAGGTGTCTGCGGGCGTCGGGTCGGAGGGCCTGTCGAGTCCCCCTGACAGCCTCCATGGCTGGGGCCCAGATGAGGCCCTGGGCCTCCGGTCCACCATGCCCCGGGCGCCCGCTCACTCCTTCGTTGGGGCACAGGGTGACCAGATGGCTTCCCTTTCGTGCCCGGCCATCTGGTCGCCCAGATATCCTCGCCATCTGGTCGCCCGCAATGCTTTCCTTTGGGGCAACCAGATGGCCGGACTTCCCTGGAAGTCCCGATGAGGTGCCATTTGCCTCCCGGATCCCAGCGAGGGCTCCAGGAGGTCAGGTACTTTCGCGCCATGGGACCCTCTGTCACCTCGTGTGCATGGATTACAAGTAAGGGGGGTAATTTTCCTCCGGATTACTAGGGAGAGTGTCAGTCAGACCTCCGTGAGGTCTGGCGGTTCTGAATCAGGGGAAGGCAGGACCCGGGCCCGCCCACCGGGACCCCCAGGGGCCCGGGTAGGCACCTGCCGCTCAGCCCCTTGCCGATGGTCCTTTTTCTCTGAGTTTGCTCAGGCAGAGCTCCGTGAAGTCCGGCGATGCTGAGACGGGGGAAGGCAGCACCTGTGGCCCACCCGCCGGGGTCCCCAGAGGCCCGGGAACGCACCTGCCTCCCAGCCCCTTTTCAATGGTCCTTTTTCTCCAAGTTTTTTCCCTCAATCAGACCTCCGTGAGGTCTAGCGATTCTGAATCAGGGCAAGGCAGAACCGGGGCCTGCCCGCCGGGGCCGCCAGGGGCCCGGGTACGCACCTGCCTCTCAGCCCCTTTCCGATGGTCCTTTTTCCTCCCAGTTTGCTCAAGCAGACCTCCGTGAGGTCCGGCGATGCCGAGACGGGGGAAGGCAGCACCCGGACCTGCCCGCCGGGGCCCCCACGGGCCCGGGTACGCACCTTCCTTTTGGGCCCATCCTCGCAAAGAGCTTCCACCCCGCATGGACTGTCCGACTCAAGGGCCCTTTACACCCAGTAGAGTGAAGGCCGAGTGGCCCCGGCAGCTCGTGCCCCCCAGTGGTCTGACCCGAGCAGGAGGGGTCCGGTGGCGCCAGGCTCTCGGATGCTGCTGCCCAGCAGGTCCATAGGCCCCGCGCGCCACACCGTCATCCCTCTCTGTTCAGCACATTTCCACAGCAGCTCGGAACGACCGTTCCGAGGGGTGCCGCTGCTGCCAGGCTCCGGCACCCCTGCGTCTCGCTCATCCTGCGCCTCGGTCCTCCTCTCCCTCCCGGGTGAGAAGGCTTGGCCTACCGGTGCCCATGTGACTGCACAGCTCCACACCCCTCCAGCGAGCCCTCCTGCCCCGGCAGGTGGGCTCGTTCTGCTGACAGGCTCCCTAGAGATGGAGGGCGTGTGCAAAGGTTGCCGGTCGGGGAGATGGGCACGCGGCCCCCGACCCCGTCATCAGGTGCGGCTGCCTGGTTGATCCTGCCAGGAGCATATGCTTGTCTCAAAGATTAAAGGAACCTTCATAGGTTCCACCAAGCTGCACAGCCACATCGCTGCCTGAATCCAATGAATCAAATGCATATGTTTAAATCTCCTTTTTCTATTTTTTCACCATTCAGGGTGACCAGATGGCCCTGCGGGCAGGGTGATCAGATGGCCATGCAGGCTGGCGGCCGGGCTAACTCCAATTTTTGTCCTTCCCCAAAATTCTATAAGTCCCCACTACGTGGGGGCTTAATAGTCAAGGAAAATGGGCTCCCCAGGCAGGCAGTCGGGGAGAGGACGTGGCCTGGGCTTAACCCTCCTTGGTTCCGGCCGGGGGTCTGGGTGCTGGGGACAGGGGTCCACCAGGGCCCGTGGAGGCTCTCCCCAGCCTGGCTAGGGCTCAGAAGCTAGGATCGGGACCAGGGCTTGAGCTTCGTCCGGCAGGCCCGGGGTGCGTGAGCCCCCGTCCTGCAAGCCATCAGAGGGTCCAGGCGCTGGGGACGGGAGTCCACCGGGGCCCGGGGAGGCTCTCCCTGGCCTAGCTAGGGTTCGGAAGCTGGGACCAGGCCCCGGGCTTGAGCTCCGTCCAGCGGGACCCGGGGTGCGTGAGCCCCCTGTCCTACAAGCCATGGGTCCGGGTGCTGGGGACAGGGGGCCACTGTGTCCTGGGAAGGCTCTCCCTGGCCTGGCTAGGGTTCGGAAGCTGGGACCGGCCCGGGGCTTGAGCTCCATTCGGCAGGCCCCGGGGTGCGTGAGCCCCCGCCCTGCAAGCCATCAGAGGGTCCGGGCTCTGGGGATGGGAGTCCACCGGGGCCCGGCCTGGCTAGGGTTCAGAAGCTGGGACCGGCCCAGGGCTTGAGCTCCATCCGGCAGGCCCCGGGGTGCGTGAGCCCCCCGTCCGGCAAGTCATCAGAGGGTCCGGGCACTGGGGACGGGGGTCCACCAGGTCCCGGGGTGGCTCTCCCTGGCCTGGCTAGGGTTCGGAAGCTGGCACTGGGCCTGGGCCCGGGGTTTGAGCTCTGTCCGGCGGGCCCCGTGGTGCATGAGCCCCCCGTCCTGCTAGCCATCAGAGGGTCCGGGCGCTGGGGACGGGGGTCCACCAGGGCCCGGGGAGGCTCTCATCAGCCTGGCTAGGGCTCGGAAGCTGGGACCGGGCCCGAGGCTTGAGCTCCATCCGGCAGGCCCCGGAGTGCGGGTGTCCACCGGGTCTCGGGGTGGCTCTCCCCGGCCTGGCTAGGGTTCGGAAGCTGGGACCAGGCCCGAGCTCGGGGTTTGAGCTCCGTCCGGCAGGCCCCGTGGTGCTTGAGACCCCCATTCCGTAATGCTGGGCTAATAAGTACAATGGACTGCAGCTGAACAAAGTAAATGGCCAATAATCACTCACTACCTGCAAGTCTTTAGCCCCTCTTTGCCCCTCCCATGCCACTGCTTTCTGCTGTGCCCAGAAGACAGCGTTAACATCAGTGCCAGAAATACAGCCAAACAGAACAATCAGACTTGCTGCACTCTTAATATCCAAAGTAGGAGATCCTGCCAGCCTGCCAAAGCCCCTTTAGAGTAACATAAGAAAGGTACATCAAAGTACCTATACAATGAGGCGATTCACTCCCTTACACCTAAATTGAATATTAATGCCATGAATAACCCTCACAGTGGAATGCGTGTTACAAAATCAAAATATAGCATTTTAACATTAGTTCATTTAACATAACATCACATCAGAGCCCAATGTTATAATACCAACCATTGCGTGCATTATGCCATTGCAAGCATTACACCATGAGTGAGCACAATTGTGCAAAGAATGTACACAATATATAAAGGAGCACCGCCATTTTGCTACAGTAAGTGTTACACTAGGGGTAGGCAACACTGCATAAAGTGTGCTAATAACATTTTAATAGATACTGCGACTATGCCAGTGTACACATTACAAAAGAATGCGTATTAGGCATTTTGCACTTTTATCCTTACTGCATTTTTAGATTTGCCCGTTGCTTAGCAGTTATCGGTGTGTGTTTAAATATATATAGCCCATCACTCAGTTACCCTTCCTACATGCTTACATTTGCACTAACATTCACTTCTGAGTGTGTGTTCAGATATGTACATTGAAACCTTTAGTGCTGGCACTGATGCGCGTCATTACTTAAAAGTCTTGGGCACATGGCCACCTCTTTGAGCCATCACTTATCATTAGTGTGCGTTCAGTTTAACACATGGGGCCAGATGTAGGTAATCCCATTTTACCGACTCTAAAATACCGAATCATACAGATTCGATATTTTAGGATTGGAAAATGCGATGTAGGTAATTTTTCGGTAAAAAATACCGAATCGTTAAGATTCGGTATTTACCGAATCGGTATTTACTGATTCGGTAATTGCCATTCATTTGAATGAATGTCAATTACTGAATCGGTAAATACCGATTCGGTAAAAGGGGGAATATCTTGAAGGGTGGCAGGTTGCAGACATACATGCCCTAAGGGCATGTATGTCTGCAACATGGCACTGTTTGAAGAGCAAAAAAATGCTTTTTCAAAGGTTTTCATTATTTACCACCAACTTGTAGTTGGTGGTAAATAACGAATCCTTAACTGAGGAATGCACTAACTTGAGTGCTCCCTACATCCTGGATTCAGTAATTTACCGAATCGGTATGTTAAGAATTCGGTATTTTACCGAATCCTTAAATTGCCGATTCGGTAAAATACCGAATCCTACAAAAATGCCACCTACATCTAAGAAGCCCAATACCGGTTGGTAACGGGCGAAATTCGGTAATTTCGGCCGTTACCGACCGGTATTGGGCGACCTACATCTGGCCCTCAGTGATTCTAGTGCATATTAAGATTTGCCACATCATTTAGTGAACCATTAGTGCATGTTCATATTCACACCATCACTCACTCATTTCCAGTATATACCCAAATGTGCACCGCCACTCAGCCATAATCGCTGTGTGCTGGTATTCACAAAAATAGTCACTAATGTTCAGTATATATCCAAATATATACCAAAATGTGCTCCGCCACTCAGCCATAATCGGTGTGTGCTGGTATTTACAGAACTAGTCAGACAACTTTAAGGTGTGCCTGGATTTGCATCATTACTCATAAATATTGAGGAAAATTATTAACCATGAATCAGAATTGCTTGCACCATCCGTTGGTAATGCTTAATGCATTTTCCAATTTGCCCCATCACTTAGTAATCCTTGGTGCATGTTCATATTTGCCTAGTTCCTCAGTAATCCTTAATCAAAAGATTTACCTCATATTTCTGTAATCTTTGCTGCATGTTCAGATTTTCACAGTCTTTGACAAAAAATAAATGCATGTTTGGATTCGTACTATTACGTAATAACCATTTAGACATGCAGACATTTGCTCCAGCACTCAGAAATCTCGAGCACTTGCCAGTTTTGCATCAATACTCCGATATCTTGGCTGCCAGGTCAGATTTCGATCAGAAACAATTCGCCTCAAAACCAAGTGCCTTTGCTTATCTTTCCTTGAAGATCCTAGAAATAAAAGGCTTTGTCATTTGCAATGCCAATAGCTTAAACTCTCGCAAATGCGAAACCTATTGCATTGCAAATGCATGTTATATCTCAATATGACCCTCGCTCATGGTGGGAAGGTATGATTGGCGCTACCATTACCAGTAGTCGCTTTTCACGTTATTTATAAGGTGACCTTGAATTTGTGGGATATGCTGTCAGGGACACTGTTTGCACTGCTCTTAACAGCACAAATGTTGTCAGTAATAAACTGGAAGAGTTATAGCTTCACAGTTACGAGGACGTATATACGATATTACCTGGTTTCCTCTGACTAATACCAATGCAATTTCCAGTAAATATAATTATCAAGATAGGGAAAATGTCCAGTTACATGATGACCTCATATTTTTCCTGCTGTGCATCATTAGAACCACTTCCTAATGCCATCCGTATTTATTTATGTTTTCATTCTCTGTGTTTGTTATGGATGTATACGTTACAACGCATACTTTTACCACGCATACCTTTACAACGTGGTTTTTACATCGCATACCATTACAACGCATAGCGCTTTTGGGTGTTGGATAGTGAATAGTTTAATTTACTATTCCAACTCCAGTCCCCGTGGACACTAGGGAAGGTTATTGGATAGTAAATTAACCTATTCCCTATCCTAGAGCGCCCCCCAGAGCAATGCGTTGTAATAGTTTGCGTTGTAAAAGTTGCGTTGTAATGGTAGTTCGTTGTAAAAGTTTCGTTGTAAAGGTTGTATACCGTTTGTTATAACATGGACATGTCAGCTTGTGGCTGTTGTGCTACACTTTTTCCTATATCTTGTCTTATGCTTTTTGACTTCTCTCACTGCCAAATATTTTCCAATCTATCCTCACTCTCTGCTATTCCATCACTTTTGCCAGTCTTTTAAGTGTTAGCATTCTGCTCTTTCAGGTTGCAGGCCTCTAGGAAGTTTTTAGCAGGGGAAACAAATAGCATGGGAAAACTTTAAGAGCAATGGATATGCCTAAGCAATCTTTCTCTGTGGGTTGTACACTCACTTGAGTATCTGCACACTTCATAGGGTGGGCCTGTTTTTGATTTGTCTGACAATTGGCTGCTCCCCAATCATCATAACGTTCTACTCCGCTTCCACAAATCTATTGTCATCTGCCATATTACTGTGCACTTAAGGTGAATTAATGATACTTTATGGGTAAATATGCTCTGAGACCTGGTGTGGCGCTGTGGGAGGAGAGGTGTGGCGCCTTGGCCAGGGCGACTGATGCTGGTATCTGGGGATCACGGTACGATCCCCAGCGCTGGCGGCAGATTAGCCCAGCACCATGTGAGTCTGGGCAATAGCTTGCTTAATCTTCCCCACGGACCCCAGCGCCTGGAGACCCTTACGGGTGATTGTGCGCTTTACAAATGTGGATTATTATTCTCCAGTGCTTATGGAACTGTGTGGCAACTGGGCAAACCTTGTGATAACTCCTGTCTGCAGTCCGTATAGCCAGACCTCACTGAACTACCTTTAACATCCTTTTTAGTCTTTGGCCTTTAGGTTGTGGCACCCCCTTGTAATGTTGTGGGATAGTTATTTAGATACAGCATGCACCTAAATAATATACAGTAATTGAATTTTGCTGTCAATTATATTACTGAAAAAATAGAGGGCTTTTATTTTCTTTAAATTTAATAAAAGAGAAAAATAGGATATAAAACATTTAGACATTTCTGCCCTATTAGGAACACTTGACTTTTTTCCAAGGACCACAACCGTCGTGCGGGGGGGGGGTCGGGGGGGGGGGGGGGGTGACTGTGGCGGTCCATCCACTGCCGTACCGGCGGTCCCACCGCCCCATTACTAGTGCGGCAGTCGGACTGCCATTTCACAGCCGCCAAGGAATATCTGTTCCCGGGTGGTTGTGCGGCGGTTTGAAGGCCGAAATATGCTTGTTTATGCCCTGAGGCACATCCAAGCATATTTCGACTTTCCTCACCGCCAGCGCAATCATGGAGGTTCTTCCTCCTGGAAAAGGCTGTCGGTGAGGAGAGAAAAGGGACCCTAAAGGGCCCCCAGGGGTGCATGCAGGGGGCACATGTTGCCCAACCTGTATGTCTGCCCCCCCCCAGTTCCTGCACATGAAGAAGTCCACAACATGGTGCATTTCTTCGTGTGCAGGAACATGCATTGGCAATCCTGCAGCGTTGCTGTCTTAGGCTCACAATGAGCCTTTAAACCGCACTCCTGTGGGACCATAAAATTACTCTTAATCTGGAAGGCAGGCAAAAGCGACACTTGGCAATTCCCGAGTGTGGCGGTGGTGTGCCGCCCGCTCCCGCACCACCATATGTCGTAATCAGGCCCAGAGTGTTCTCATGTGTCCTTTTTGTGCTGCATTGGCTGTGTCAATTTACTAGATGTGGTTAGTGTCTCCACAAGTTTTGGAGACAGCATGAACTCAACAATTCCTCAAGTACATGTGACCTCCTCTGTAAAGGCAAGAGCAGTGATACCCCTGAGGAACTCCAGGAAAGAGGGTCAGGAAAAAGTACAGTAACACAAATAAGTCAAGAATACAAACAGAGAGAAAAATAACTGATTTGCCTTGTTTTCTTTTAATGCTGCTCTATCCAGTTCCCTGTGCAATGTAGACATATGTGGCATGATGACTGGGATAGTGAGTGGCCATCTTTTGGCACAGAAAATATCTTAGACAAGAAACCAAGTGGTATGATTTTATACCAGAATATTTTCTCTTTTTTGCAAATTTAGTCACTTATGTCTTTAATGATGCAAATTCTCTGCATATCACCTTTGCTGAGGCTCATGAAGAGGCCCCCATAACCCAAGAAGGGCAGCATTAAACTCCACCACATCTTCCTTTAAGTTGTTTTTAACACCCCCTTGATTTCCTGAGGTGCCTGTACTTCAAATTCGAGAGCATTGAAGGATCATTATGTTTTGTCTTATGCTTCTAAAATGCTAACGTTAAGACCACTATTACGCATGTGCTATAACATATGGTTCGAGTTGTAGCATTAGAAGATGATGCTATAGCCCTAGCCTTGTACCCTGTTTCCAATGGGTACAAAACTGTGCAGTGGTACCAATTGATTACTGGATGCCCCCAACAGCAGAAAGATGTGAATGCAGCCAGGCATTTTGATGCAAAGGCCTTTGAATTTTGCCGGCATCATTTGGTACCACTCGTTGATGCAATTCCGTGCCACAACACCTGTGAAATCTGGAACTCTTACTGTAGGCAGCTTTGTGAAGGCTGTGACCAGTGAAAAACCTTTGGTGCCACTGACAACAGGGAGTCAACTAACCACAGTTTAATGAACATGATACTCCAGCGACCTCCTTGTTGACACATTTTTCAGCAAATCTTTCGATGGATTAAGAATGATTTCCATGTTGGGTGGTGGAGTTGCAGTTTTCAAGTACACCACAACTGGGGGCGAGGCCTAGCCACCAAAGATGGCAGACACAAATTGAATAGCTCCCACTCCAATCCCCAAAATCCAGCACCATCCACCAACCAACAATGAAATCATTCTTAATCCATGATCCATCATAAGCCCGTCTGCACCCGTCTGCGCCTGGACATCGCCAGGAGCCAGAACCCCTGCCGGTTTTCCCCCCAAGCGTGCTAATAAGACTGACACCTCTTGTACATACTCAAGCCAAGAGTTAGTGAGGATTAGCAATAATTATTTCTCTCAACTCCCAGCAATTAAAGACTGCACCCCACCAATAGTCGTGGAAGGTCCTTTCTCATGTTGGATCTGTAGATTTCAGAGCATGGCGATTACATGGCCCTTAACAAATAAAACCACACTTGACCAGGAAATGAAGCAATTTCAGGACACTTGTGGACAGAAAAGATCCCCACACATCGTTCACCCAAACAACAGAGGCGGGAATTGCTTCTTTGCCAATGTCAGATCTCTACCCAATCATGCAATAAATATTTGGGACCTGCTATCCTCTACTTTTCCTCACATCGGGTTTCTGACTGAAACCTTGACCAAGCCCTCCTCCTACCCAGACATTGCCGTTGCACTTCCAGAGGGCTACCATATTCAAAAACTTGATAGACCCCATAAGATGGGAGAAGGATTAACCATTATCTATAAAGACCCATCAAAATCTCCATCATAGACCAACAATGCAGCAACACTATGGAGATCTTAGTTTTCAGAGCTGACTTACATCCACAACTCAGTTGGAAAGGTGCTCTCGTATACCGACCTCCACTTACCAATTTCTCTTCTCAACTTATGGAGCTCATCTCCCCCCATGTTATTTCGACCAGATACGTACTACTTCTTGGAGATTTCAATGTGCACGGTGAAAATCCTGCTAACAGAAAAGCTTCATCACTATTGACAGGCCTGTCTACCCTCAAATTAACTAAAATAAATAATGAACCCACCCATCTGGCTGGGCGCACGTTGGATCTAATTCTAAGCAACTCCCCCAATATTATCTGTGGAGCTACCAGACCTCTGACATGGTCAGATCACTCTTTGATCGAATTCCAAATCAACAGCCTTAAAGAAAAAGCCCCCAAAACATACCCTACAAGGAGACACAGACAGTGGCACACACTTACTCCCACTAAGTTTCAAGAAACTTTCATACCTCCCCAGAAGTCTGAAACTGACAGTATGGAGGAACGCTTAATTTCCTTTACAACTAGCATGTTATCCACTATAGAACGCTTTGCCCCACTGAAACTGCAACCGACTTCCTCCAAACGCCCCCAGACCCCATGCTATTCTCTCAAACATCGGACAAAAAAAAGTAATTACGAAAAACTCGAACGACTCTGGCGCCATTCCCATGACTCACTTAATAAAGAAAGATTCAAGAATGCACTGGCACAATACCACAAAAACCAGAAATCTGTTAGGAAAATGCATATCGCACTACAACTCAAACAAGCTGAGAATTCCCCACGAACACAATACCAGGTTTTAAAATGCAAATAAATGTAAATGTCCAGTATTTGTAAAGTGCAAACAATTATCCAAAGGTGTCAAGGCGCTGGGGGCCCTCAGAAGATTAAGAGAGCTATTGCCCAGAGTCACATGGTGCTGGGCTGATCTGCCACCGGCCCCGGGGATTGAACTGTGAGCCCCGGGGATTGAACTGTGAGCCCCGGGTTCTAGAGTTGGTCACCGTGGCCGCTGCGCCACACCTCTTCCAAAATCATTCACTAACCCTAGCCAGTGTAACACTGAAGAGGCCCCTTCCCAAATTCTGTGTGATAACATCGCAAATTATCTCACCCAGAAAATAGAAAACATCTAAGATAAGATTACTTCAGCCACCGCCTCCCAGTCAAGCCCTAGAATGGACCCCCCCGATCTCACCTGACGCCTTAACACTGGAAAACTTCCCAGCTCTTCCACCAAAGGAAGTGGCATCATTACTAAGAACAGTTAAATCAGGGTCTCCGCTTGACCCTTATTCCTGCCAAGACTGTCCTGCTCCCATCTGCTCCATCCTTAACAGTTCCATGAAGGAAGGCAGTCTCCCCCATGAGTGGAAAGCAGCTCAGATCATTCCAACCAGGAAAAACCCTAAAGCTCCCCCGGAAGATGTTTCAAATTATCGTTGCATCTCTCTGCTCCCTCTACACAGCAAGCTTTTAGAGAAGCACATAAACAAGCACTTGTCTGAATTTGTTGAATCCCCGAATCGTCTTGATCGTTCACAATCTGGATTTTGACCTAGTCACAGCACTGAGTCGGCGCTGGTGGAAGTCACTGATAACAACGGAATGCTAGCGGAGAATGGTCGAGCAGTACTTTTGGTGCTGCTCGACCTATCTGCAGTATTCAATACCATCTCCCACCAGAACCTACTAAAGAGACTCAAGAAGATAGGCATCCAGGGGAATGCCTTAAAATGGATTTCCTAATCAATGGAACCCAGACCATAAATCTGAGCTCTTTTTGCTCACAGACCACCAAGGGGGTTCCTGAAGGCTCCTGCTTGAGCCCTACATTATTTAACATTTATGTTACCCCCTTGGCTGGGCTACTAAGGAAAGTGGGCTTCATTCCGGTCTCCTATGCCGATGACACCCAACCTCTTCTCTCCTTTGATAAAACAGACCTCAACACTCAGTCCACCTTTTCAGAGGGTATGAAAGTCATTGCACATTGGATGAGAGAAAACGTCCTGAAACTTAATGCTGAAATGTCCGAAATTATGCTGTTTGGAGAAGCCACAGTAAGATGATCCCCCAGTTGGTGACCTGAGGAACTTGGATCTGCCCCTTCCCAAGAGCCTAGGGGTGCGGATAGACTAAAAATTAACACCGGAGGAGCATGTGACCACCACTGCTGGGGCATGCTATCACACACTCGGCCTCCTCCGAAGGTTCTCCCCCCTCCTGCCACTCTCCACACACAAAATCCTAGTTCAGGCATTGATCCTGAGCTGCCTGGACTACTGCAATGCTCTGCTGATTTCTGCCAAGGAAACCTCCCTCAATAAATTGCAAGTAGTTCAGAATACAGCAGCCTGCTTGATGACCAATGCCCCTCCCAGAACCGCATCTATTCCTTTACTCCAAAAACTTCACTGGCTTCCAGTGCTAAAGAGAATTAAATGTAAGGTCTGTTGTATGGTGTAAAAATCACTGAACAACATGGGCCCCAGCTATCTGACAGAAAAGTGGTCAGATATATACCACCTAGGCCCTTGTGGTTGGGTCACAAAGCTTTACTTCTAACTCCATGCTTCAAACTAGCCTGTATGGGTGGTAAAGCTTTCTCCCACTAGCCCCGCGTTACTGGAACCAACTCCCTATCCAGTTGCTCTTATGCACAAACTTCCTGGCTTTTAGAAAGCTGCTGAAGACAACGCTGTTCTGATTTATCCTCTCTAGGTTGGCACTTGCAGTCACAGTGCGGAGATACCCCGGGTGAGGTGATTCGGGTGCTTTACAAACTACATACATAAATAAATAAATTAGTGGAATTCATATCGTTGTCAGAGCTAATGCCGCGCTGACACCGAGACGCTGCTGCTGACACCTAAGCGTGACTGATCGTGCAAGACGTTTTTGCCATTGGAGGCAAAAACGTGAAATCACATTGGTGGTGGCACACACCACTGTATATATTATACAGTGATGGTCGCCACTAAGTAGTTGTAGTTAGATCCACTTTTCCAAAGCAAATGGATTTTCTGGTTTGCTTATTATTTTGACATGCTTTGACAAATCTTCATACATTTTAGGAAGGAGTAGAGGTGGATGAGACTTTTCCAAAGAAAAGTCTCATCCACCTCTACTCCTTCCTAAAACGTTTTGGGGTGATCCGTCAAGCCGAGCCCAGAAAACTGGAGAGTCCCAAAACATGTTTTACCTATGCAGTTTTTCCATAGGAAAATCAGACATAGCTACAGGCAAAACAGCTGAACAGAATTAAACAAGATTTTACAGAAAGCTAGACCTCATCCAGAAAGCATGCTTTTTGTGATTTGATGTAAATCCATTCAGTAGTATTAAAGAAACTAAATTTCACAATATTTTCATATTTCACTCCACAGTCCATCCGCAGATCAAACAGATTTAAAAATCTCATTGGCTGCCACTGCATCAACAAAGATGTGGCGACAGCCATTTAAGTTATGGTAGCTTGGATTTGTATAGCGTATAATCATGAGCAGGTCTCTTAGCGCTTTGAGAAAGTAGCCAAACCCACCAGCAGTTACAGACACAACACTTGGAAGGGTTCATGCTGTGTCCAGAGCCTCCCTAAACAGAAGAGGCTTGAGTTGTTTCTTGAAAAAGAGTAGTGCAGGATTTTTGGGCAGATGGTTCCATAGTTAGGGAATTAAAACGGAAAAGGCTCTACCGCTTTAGATGTGGATTTGAACCAGGGATGGACCAAGAGGCCTACCTTGGACGACCAAAGTGCATGCCCTGACATGTAGTGCCCTAGGCGTTCTTTGATGTAAGCTGGGGCCTGGCCGTGAACAGCTTTGTGGGCAATGCAGAGGCCTCTGAACTTTGCTCTCTGTTCAATGGGGAGCCAGTGAAGCTGTTGCAGCAGAGGAGTAGTGTGAGATCATCTGGGGAGCCTGAGTATCAGCCTAGCTGCATCATTCATGGTCACCTGCAGCGTTTTGATAAGTTTCTCTGGGGGACCAATATATACTGCATTGCCATAATCTAGTCTGGACGCGATCATAGCCAACACGACATCTGTAGTGTGGCTGGTGAAAGGAGCAGGGTAAGCCTCTGCAACTGTCTCAATAAGCCCACACATGTTCGGACCACGGCAGAGACTTGATTAGCCATAAAGAGGTTTGCATTAATCTTGATTCCTAGGCTTTTTACAAGCAGAACTGGTGTGGGGGTGGTGCCCAGCTCTTGTGGCCAGAAAAGGTCATTCCAGGGATTGTTTGTAGAGGTAATGATGAGGACCTCAGTTTTATCAGGGTTCATTTTTAGCCAGTTAGCTGTCATCCAATTGACCGTGTGTCTGAGTATGTTTTGCACATGGACGTGGGCTTGAGGGGAGTTATTGATCTGGAGAATCAATTGTGTGTCGTCTGCATAGTTAAATACTTGCCAATCCATGCACATCAGTGCGGCCACATGTGGGTGGAGGTAGATGTTGAAAAGGAGAGGTGACAGTGCTGAGCCCTGGGGAACACCACATGTGAGTGCGCCAATGTTCGACTGACCGTGTTGAACGCTGCTGACAGATCCAATAGGACCAGGCTGCTCTGCCTTCTATTATCGGCCATGAGCCTAAGTTCGTCCAGAACTGACAGCGTCACCGGTTCTGTGCTGTGATGGGCCCTAAAGCCAGCCTGCCATACCTGCAGTAGCTGTTGCTCCTCAATAAACAAGAGAATGTTTTAAGAACATGTTGTGTCACTACTTTCGCCAGGAAAGGGAGCTGGGAGATGAGCCTGTAGTTCTTCAGATTAGCCACATCTTCCCCTGTCTTTTTGAGTAGGGGATGACCCTGCCTTCCTTCTAACTGGCGGGCATGCAGCCTGTCACCAGGAAGCGACTGAGCAGATCACGGATCTCCCTCTCTATCCCGGGAAGGGCCATGCGAAATACCTTTGGAGGACAAGTGTCCGCCGGAGAACCTGATTTAACACGGTTCATCAAGAGTGACAGTGAGGCTAGTTCTAAGCTAGGAAGAGAGGTGAGTTGGTTGCCAGGGATGCGGGGGCTAGGTCCAATTTCAGGGGGCCCTGGTGGGTTCTAGTGTTGCCAATATCTTCTAGAGGTCCTTGACTTTTTGAAGGAAGAAGGCCTGAAACTTATTACAGTCTGCCGACTTGGGTATGGATTTCTGCTCTGATTTTTGGCTGAGTTCTTTCAGGATACTGAAAGTTTCTCTCTGTGTGTGGCATCTGTAATTTTTGCCTCATAGTATTCAGCCTTCCTGGTCATAATATCTTTTTTGTAAGTGGCTAGCATGGTTTTGTAGCTTGCGAGCGCAGCTGGGTCATAGGATTTGTGCCAGAGTCTCTCAGATTTGCGAAGGTTTTGCTTCCTTTCCCTAAAGTCCTCGTTAAACCAGGGGGCCCCTATGCCCTTGTTCCTAACTCTTTCCCTGCAATCAGATGCCACCTGATCTCTGGCCTCTCTTAAGATGTCAGTGAGGGCCTTGCTGTCCTTGTCGAGGTTGCCTTTTATGTAGATTTTAGGAGGGATACTGAGAAGGGTACCCACTAGATTGCCTGCCACTGCTCTCCACTCTGGGTGTTGTTGCATCGGTTGGCTGGCCAGCGGAAACCAGCAGCTGGTAAGTGAGTGGTCTGACCAGGCGCAGGGGCTAATCTCTATTAGTTTGGCCAATGGCTGGGTGGTCCAAATGAGGTCAAGGATGCTTCCCTTGCTATGGGTAGGGGAGTCGACCAGCTGATGGAGCGCCATCAATCTCATGACTCAGGGACTCAAAATTGTTTTTTAAAAAAACATATAGGGAGCAGGGTAGGAATACACGGCATCTTGGCTGGTTTGTTTCCCAGGCCCCGCTGGAGCCAAAAGGTTTTTATTTTTTAAATGACACCGTGGGCACAAATAGGATGTGTGGTCCTGTTTAAAAAAAACATGTGAGCTTCTGTGCTTTTTAAAAATAAACCCCCTGAGGTGGATCAGGGCCCTGGGGGCCAGCACACTATTGTTTTTGGGGCAGGGGTGCCCAGCCTCCGCAAGGTTCTGGTGCCCCCATTTCACGGGACTGAGTCATTAATATTTAGGGACGCAGGGCATGTGCCCTCCTTCTCCCAAGTCTTTGTAAGGCCATGTAGCTATAATCCCCAGGGCCAATTAGTTGATTACTAAGAAATACTAGAGGGCGTTGCAATCCCAAGCTGCCCATTACTGTGCGTGATGATGGACAATGACCGAAATTCACTGAAAACGCCAAAGAAAAAAGTAACTTTATAGTTAGAAATTGTAATAATATCTTACTTTACAGTAAAAAAAAACTTAGCATTTCACATACTATTTTAAACGAACAAAAACACTGAAATTCACCTGTTATAACTCATACCCTAAAGTAAGTATAACTTGCACTCTCGAACTGAACTCTTCCTGTAATACGTCACTGTTGACATGTTCTTTAATATCATTGATAACAGTTCTACAATATCTGAAATGACATAATTATTAATAACACTATGCATGGCGAGGGCGCGCAATATAGTTTGCTGAGGTGTATAGTGCAATCTAATGCAGACATCATCACGCATACACATATTTGTATGTTAGAGCAAAGGTGTGTGCCATTACAGGGTAAGAGGAAAAGGAACAAATGATGGGAGGAATGCTGAACAATCTAAAGATGTACCCCCAGACACGAAGATCTGGGTTTAAGCTATTGTTCTTTGCTCACCATGCCACCCCAGTTTGGGCCCACGATATACAAATCAGTCTTGACCCTGTTCCATATGGGAACGGTTCAGCCCGAACTGCCAAGCCAGGTACTCCATGAATCGGAAACAAGCATCCTGGGACCGCTTTCGAGGCATCACCCCTCATCAGCCAGGCTAGCTTGAATCCAGTGGCGCAGTGAGCATGGGACCCTCGTCTGAGCATACCCTTCCTACTTAGGGCGACAAAAGGAACAAATGATGGACGGAATACTGAACAATGCAAACATTCACCCCCAGTCACAAAGAGCTGGGTTTAGTCCATTGTTCTTTTGCTCACCACACCACCCCAGTTTAGACCCATCAATATGCAAATGTGTCTTAACCCTGTTCCATAAGTGAACAGTCCAGCCGGAACTGCCAAGCCAGGTCCTCCCTGGAGCAGAAACAAGCATCCTTGGACATTGTTTAACATTCTGTCCATCAATTGTTCTTTTTGCATTTGTCACCCAGAGTGGGACGGGTATGGCCAGACATGCCACTGGAGTCAAGCTAGCCTGGCTGATGAGGGGTGAAACCCTGAAACCGGTTATAGGATGCTTCTTCCCAGTCCAGGGAGGATCTTGCCTGGCATTTCAGGCTGGACTGTTCCCAATGGGAGCAGAGTCAAGACTGATTTGCATATGGCCAAGTTCAAAGTGGAATGGCATGGGGAGTAAAAAAAACGATGGATTTATGCCAGATCTCTGTACTGGGGTGAATGTTTGACATTGTTCAACATTCTGTCCATCAATTGCTCGTTTTGCATTTGTCACCTCGAGTGGGACGGGTATGCCCAGATGTGGGTTATGTGCTTTCCAAGCCACTGGAGTCAAGCTAGCCTGGTTGATGACGGGTGAAACACCAAAACTGGTCCTATGATGCTTGTTATAAGTCCAGGGAGGATCTGTCCTGGCATTTCCGCCTGGACTATTCCCAGTGGGAGCAGGGTCAAGACTGATTTGCATATGGCTGGGTTCAAAATGGAATAGCATAGGGAACAAAAAAACGATGGATTTAGGCTCAGATCCATGTACTGGGGTGAATGTTTGACACTGTTCAACATTCTGTACATCAAATATATATTTTTTTGCATTACATGGGAAGAGAGCATCAGATTTCATGTCAACCCTTAATAGTATGCCCACTAGATTGGCTGCAAACATCTGTCTGCACATGACACCGGATGAGAAACAGCAAATAAAAGAATATGCCAACTAAACTGCAGTGAACTGCACAATATATCTGTGCATGTCACCAGATGAGGCACAGAACATAAAAAAGCCCACTAAGCTGCAAAGGGATCTGTCCCAGATGAAACCCATCACATAAAACACCACGTCCACTGACATTCAGTGTGATATAAAATACATCTGGGCATGTTGGCCAAATGAGGCTCATCAAAAAAACACAAGCCCATGGAACTGCAGTGAGGTATAAAATATACATGTTCATGTGACTAGATAAGGCACAGAATTTAACACAACTTGGGAGTTAATCTGTAATAGAGTCCAAGAAAGTACACATGCCTCTTTCCAGTTGAGGCAGAGCATATGAAACCACTTGTGCACTAAACAGCAATGCTGTGCATATCACCAAATGAGAGAGTGCAAATAAAGCCACATGCCCACAAAGCAGTAGTGCTATACCCAATAGATCTGTGCATATTACTAAAGGACTGACAGCAACTAAAACAAAATTCCCACTAATCAGCAGTGAGGTACACAATGCATCTGTGATATCACCAGGTGAGTGACAGCAAATAAAACCACATGCCCACAAAACAGTAGTGCTATACACAATAGATCTGTGCATTTTACCAAATGACTGACAGCAACTAAAACAACTTTCCCACTAATCAGCAGTGCTGTACACAATGTATCTGTGCATATTACCAGATGAGTGTCAGCAAATAACAAGATATGCTCACTAAACAGCAGTGCTGTGCACAGCGTGTCTGTGCAAATCACCAGAAACGTGACAGCAAATAAAGCCACTTGCCCACTAAACAGCAGTGCTGCACACAATGTATATGTGCATAAAGACCAAATAAGTGATAGCACATAAAACCACATGGTTACTAAATAGCAGTGCTGTCCACAATGTATATGAGAATAACATCAAATAAATGATAGCAAATAAAAAGCATGGTCACTAATAACATCAAATGAGTGACAGCAAATAAAACCACATGCCCACTAAACTGTAGTGACTCGCGCATCAGATGAGGTATAGCACACAAAACAACGTGATTACTGAACTGCAGCGGGGTAACGTGCATTTACATTGATTTCGTATTGTCATTTCGCACTCGTCTTTAGGCCCCGCGCCTAGCGATGCACTGCGCAGCAATGCACTCGCAGTGAGAGGCATTTTGGAGGTGAAAAATGGGGAATGTGAACTGACTTAGGAATCGCACACGCTCGTGCGTGTGCTTTTCCTTTTCAGCTCCCCCATTGGCCTTTGCGTGCGTCTTATTGTAAAAGACTGCACGCAATTGGCCAGAGGCGCGCTCAAAGCTCCTCCCACGGCCTATTGGTGTCTACTACGCCCACCAAGCGCGTAATAGACACGAATAGGCCGTGGGAGGAGCAATGATCGTGCACAGACACAGGCGTGATGCGCGCGCCACTTGTGTTCTTTACTTTTGGTATAAGCGCGGCAACCGCGCTTTACTTTTGATGTTATAAGTAAAGCACGGGCACCGCGATGTACCAAAGGTAAAGAAATAGAAAAAAACATCTATTTCTTTACTTTTGGTATAATCGTGGCACCCGCGCTTTACTTATAACATTAAAAGTAAAGCGCGGGTGCCGCAATTATACCAAAGGTTAAGAAATACATTTTTTTTTCTTTTTCTTAACTTTTGGTATAATCGTGGCACCGGCGCTTTACTTTTGATGTTATAAGTAAGGCGGGGGTGCCGCGATTATACCAAAGGTAAAGAAATAGAAAAAAAACATCTATTTCTTTACTTTTGGTATAATCGCGGCACCCGTGCTTTACTTAGAACATTAAAAGTAAAGCGCGGGTGCCGCGATTATACCAAAGGTAAAGAAATAGATTTTTTTTCTATTTCTTTACTTTTGGTATAATCGCGGCACCCACACTTTACTTTTAATGTCATAAGTAAAGGGCAGTTGCCGCGATTATACCAAAAGTAAAGGAATAGAAAAAACCATATATTTCTTTACTATTGGTATAATCGTGGCACCGGTGCTGCTTGTAACATTAAAAGTAAAGCGCGGGTGCCACGATTATACCAAAGGTAAAGAAATATATTTTTTTTCTATTTCTTTACTTGTGGTATAATCGCGGCACCCGCGATTTACTTTTAATGTTATATGTAAAGCGCGGGTGCCGCGATTATACCAAAATTAAAGGAATAGAAAAAAACATCTATTTTTTTACTTTTGGTATATTCGCTGCACCAGCGCTTTACTTTTAACATTAAAAGTAAAGCGCGGGGGCCGCGTTTATACCAAAGGTAAAGAAATAGATTTTTTTTCTATTTCTTTACTTGTGGTATAATCGCGGCACCCGTGCTTTACTTTTAATGTTATAAGTAAAGCGCTGGTGTCGCAATTATACCAAAAGTAAAGGAATAGAAAAAAAAAGCATTTGCAATGCAATAGGTCTCGCATTACTAAATGTTTGAGTTATTGGCATTGCATTATTATTAGCAACGCTAATACCTCATACTTTTACTAATGCGAGGCCTATCGCATTGCAAATGCTTGTTTTTTTGCTTTAATGCCCTATGACTGGCGCATCCAATAGAGTCAGAGATGCCATCTTGGGTTTAGGTTGTGATATTAACTGTGAGTGTCATGTCCTAGGGTATAGTAGCATACATGCGGGTCAGTCGCAATAGGAGTTTCATCACCTGTATCATTACAAAATAATAGTGCAATCAACTTTCTCTGATGTTAATGGCGTCGATCATCAAATCAGTCTTTCTTTATGTACAGTCAGCATATGACAGTCTGTCTGTTCTTTTCCTTGGTTCACGCAGGGGTGGTTGTGGCGAGATATGGCCACGCCTGGAAGGAGCAGAGAAGATTTTCGCTCTCCACCCTGAGGAACTTTGGACTCGGGAAGAAGTCCCTGGAGGAACGAATTAGAGAGGAGGCTGGCTTTCTCTGCTCAGCATTTGCAGCTGAAGAAGGTGAGTTGTTTTCAAACTGAATATTGGTGATGCCAAGGGTGTGACTCAACTTTTACTACAGAAGCATTTCATGTGAATTAACGTACTGAATGTATGTGTTAAACCTTTATCTATTTGGTGCACCCGCGTGGTTAGAAGCAGAAGAAACCTTTGCCTCTTTTGCAAATAGTTAAATAAAGATTATTCCACCGCCCTTTCTTTCTACGGACATGCACTAAAGAGATGGATCTCCTTACCATTTAGCTTTCAACTAATTCAAGCACTTCCTGAAATCTGACCTGCTTGAGAAATACCTCAATACTTAATTAATCTCTTCTGTATCAATGTTTTTCTAAAGTGATCTTTCCCAAATAAGTACTTCTAAAATCGACTTAATTTTAAAAGGATGCAAAACTCTTTGATTGTGTCTTTTGATTCTTGTTATTCCCTACACAAGTGCCAGGTGGGTGTGCCTAACCTGTCCCTTTATGCACCATTTAAAAAACATTTTCAGGAAACGGGGACCAAGTCCCCAAGCCATTTAATGGTATTCCTAGCATTTTTTCCTGAGTTGCAACCAGCAAATCAGATTGCTCACTACTGCGGGACCGAAATGGCTGATGAGAGAAAAAGCTTCCCTTGCTTAGTTAAGGGTCCTATTTTTGTTTTGTTGAAAACTCTTCAAGTCCAACCCGGGCACCTCTTTTGCTCCAAAATGGCAAGATTTTTCATCAAATCATGCATGCTTTCAGAACACCCCAAACCTTTACAGGAAGGCACAGAGGTGGAAGAACATTTCTTTTTGAAAGTTTTTTGAAGATTCATCAAAGTTTTTAGTTTTTAGTGCCTAGCAAAAATGAATGTGTCCTCATGTAATGTAACTGGTGCTTTGTAAAGCTCTGATACCCTAATCGGGTCAAGTTCGCGCTATATAAAACTCTGCAAAAAAAAAAAAGCTCTCTTCCTCTGGAAACTGTGACCTACCTGTAACTGCACAGTTGCAACCACCACAGTATACATATAAATATGTAAGCATTTAAATAATCACAGAAAAATCCAAAAGTTAGTGACCTTGCAGTTAGGAAAAAATGTCAGTTTAAATGTAACATTTTCAACTTTTAAAAAACACTGAATTTCACCAGGAATAGCTAACTCAATAACTACATGCACTGCTTATGACCTTACATATTACATCTCCCATGACATGTACTGAAATGACATCATTGATGACAACACTGTTCGTGGTGGTGGCCCGAGTTGTAGTTGGGTGCATGGCCTCTGCCAAACCCACTGCCATCATCCAGCCCTTGTTATAAGAAAAAGGCCAGCAAGGGATTTTGTTCTATTACTATTTGTCAGCGTTGTTAGGGCCTGTTATGAAAATCAAGGTTCCTAAAACTGTTCTTAGTCAGTAGCTGTAGTGAATCCTTAACTTCAGGCAAAGAGTCACAAAAGATCAATAAATACAGTGTTACCACACTAACACAGTAAATAAATGCAAAGACCAGGGTTTTATATTGTCTGAAGATTATTATTTGTTTTCAAGACAAAGAATCTTTTTATAAAAAAGAAGAAAACATTCTTATAAAATAGGGTACATACATAGGTATTAGTTAGATATTCAAGGTGTAGGTTATTTCCTCCTTTGATATATCTAAGCAAAAAGTCCAGACTGCTAACACAAAATAACACAATGATTTCAACTAAAAATCAGAAGAAAATCAAAGATGATACAATGGATCACATGCAGAATTGGACTGGATAGTCGACGTTTCGGTCTTTTAAGGAATTTTTCATAAGACCATCATCAGGACAAAGAAATTCTACATACAGTAGATGACCCTCTGTGAAAAAAACAACATTATATTACAATATATTCAGACCTGGTTAAAAACTATGCAAAATTCAGTTCGAACAATCTATACTTTTATATTAATTAGAGCCTTTTACTAAATTCTTGTGCAGTCGGTGTGGCGGCTGCAAAAGGTAGGCAAAACAGATTATTTATCTATCTTTCAATCAAAAATCAAATGTCATTGAATTTAACAACAATGAAGACTCACTTTTACTCAAGTAGAGATAAATCCTCTCTCTATTCAAAAAGACAACAGCAATTCCAATGGTTTTGGTGATGAGAAGCAAAGAAATTAATCCTTTTGTGCCAGAATTACTGCAAAAAAAGGGGGGCAACCGATAAGATATCAACCCATTACAGTTTTGAAACAGGCAATGCCATTGATTGTCAAAAAGAAGGGGCAGTTTATTCATTTACCTCGTATTATAAGCTGAAGTGATTTCAAATGTTCAACAAACTATCCAATACTTGCTGATCGGTGAGAGGACGACCGTTAGGTTCTAGTTAAATAAAGAAATACGCATTTTAGGCTTTCAATGTATTATGCTTATTCAAACTGCAGCTTTATAATTTTATGCATGTTTTACATGAAGCTCTCATTTTTTGAGTCCGATTTGTTAAGGTTTGTCAATTCACGAAGCCATTCGATTTACATAAACATTTATATCGGGTTGACAAATCGATTTTTAGACACGAGCAACCTGAAGGTTTATTTTCAATAGCTACTTCAAGTGTTGTGCTAGTTGGTTTGAATCGTACTAGATCGTATCAACAGGTTGTTATGGCTTGTCAAATCTATAGCCAGTCAAATTGCAAGCACGTTTGTTTCAAGTTAACACACCTGTTTTTTGGCAGATATAACATGAGGGTTTATTTTTTGTTATTTGTTAGGGGACATATTCACCACAGCATAATCGAGTGTTAAATAGGTTCGTTTAAATTATATCACCTGATAGCTGTTACAGTTACTTGCACATTTTGAGCGCCATCTTAACTTAGTCAGTTAAATACATGCCGGTATATACATGCTGCAAACAACTCTAAAAATCGCTAGCTTACTAGCGTGACACTAGTTCGATACATGTAGTTGTATATTCTCATAGAGCACTAGGCCTCTCTATATTGTGGCCTCAATAAAGAGCATATGCTTTTTAGTCCCGATTGTAAGGAAAACAAGACTCAACGAGTTAAGAGGTGAAAGAAAAATCTTTCAAAATAATTCCTCTAAGTTACTTACTTCCCGAAGATGAAAGAAGGAATCTCAGTCATAGACGCGCCGGACCGCAAACAAATTGGGTTAAGGCTTGCAACAATGTTACCATAGTGGGGCTTGTTTTTAAATGCGTAGGTGCACGCCAAGTTATTGTGTAATCTCTCGAGATTACGCCATGGAAAAAGTCGCCACGAAGTTCGAAATAAACGAGGCGGCCATCTTAGCCTGTGCAACTTATTTAGAATATTTGCACAAATCATCGCATTTCTGTATAAAATTTAGTTTAACGATGGGCAAAAACCATCAGAAAGGCCTCTTAGTAGTTTGTAACGATATGTAAATCGATATTACACATTCGTTGTTGCATTCGGAAAATCGGCAGGTGCATTTACAACAAGGTTGGATTTTAGTGTCACATTCCTAGTCACAGTAGGGTTTGCTCGAAATCAGATGTCTGTTTATTGCCCTATATATAACTCAGTTTGTATTGGTTTGGTTTTCAAGGATGTTTTTTTTTTTAAATAGCCAGTTTTATATCATAAAGGGAGGCTCTGTCGCCTGGGAAAAGGCGCTCACAGTCTAAACAATTCCTATACATAAAGTGATATATTTACATCAGAGTCACAGCTTACAAAAGATCTACTTGTTAATCACATGTCATTAAAACATCATCTTGACTGGTACACGTCATTTGATTCAATATGTATGTACATTTGGTGGTTCAAATATATCACTATCATGGCTTACTTAGGAATTAACAAACAGTCAACACAAATGTCAAGGAAAGCAGAAAATCGGAAAAACTCAGTGAAAACCTGAACAGTTACAAATCAATAGCTTTCAAGTCAGACATGCTAAGGTATGCCATTCTGTACAGGAACTCATTCCGTTTTTAACACTATCTGCAATTTCAATCCAGCGGTTTTCCTTAATGGTCAGAATTTTATCGCCATTTTTCTGTCTAATAGAGGATTTTACTACATCAGTCACCCACCAGGTCATTTCTCTTTCAGAATGTTTGGCAAGAGAGTAGTGATCTACTAATGGGGCATTCTCAACTGTGCGACGAATGCGAGACTGGTGTTGAAGAATTCTCTGCTTGATCATCTGGGTGGTTTTACCGATGTAGAGTTGTCCACATGGACACTGAATACAGTAAATTACGTTACTGGTTCTGCAGTTGGAAAAGTGCTTGATGGTAATTTTACGACCATTAATATCAAAACTTTTGATGTTAATGGTAGTGTTGCAGGCCATACAGTTGTTGCATTTGTAATGGCCTTGTACTGGGGACAGCTGTTTCATTTTGTCCACAATATTTAAATCCTGACAGTCATAGGCATGTACCAGACGGTCTCTCAGATTAGGACCACGCTTGAACGCGAACATTTGTTTCTCTTTTAATTCGGGTAGTTCTTTCAACAGGGGCCAACTTTTTGTTATAATTCTTTTTACTTGTTGGCTGAATGTGCCAAATGTCGTTACACATACCAGTGGTGCCTGGTTGTTCTTAGGTTTAGTCTGGAGCAGTGCTTCTCGATTGTTGTACCATGCGCGCTTCATAGAATTCTTGAGGAGCTTGTTTGGGTGACCTCTGTCAAGCAGCTTTACTTTCAGAATTTTTGCCTCATGGAAATAGTCAGTCCGTTTGAAACAATTTCTGCGCAGCCTCAGAAACTGTCCAAAGGGTAAACCGTCACGTAGAGATTTAGGGTGGTGACTGTTATATTTCAACAGAGTATTGCGTGTAGTTGGTTTTGTATACAAAGTTGTGTAGATAGTATTGTCGTCATTCGCTTTGATGGTTAAATCCAAAAAGTTCATTTCATGTGCATTATAGTCAAGAGTAAATTGTAGATGTGGATTTCTTTTATTCAGCCACTCATGGAATTGTGTCAGTAATTCCTTGTTTCCCTTCCATATGAGGAAGACATCATCTATATATCTTAGCCAACATGATATGTTGGCCAAGAACGGATTTAAACTGTCATAGATGAATTTTCTTTCAAAGTTTGTAACATAAATGTTAGCTATGTTGGGGGCATAAACTGCCCCCATTGCGACACCCTTCAGTTGTTGATAGAACTTCTTCTCGAAGAGAAAGAAGTTCTGGCACATAGAGATTTTGATACAGTTCACTATGAATTCGCTGGGGACAGTGTGTGGTCTTTCACGACTGTCTAAAAGATCTTTAATAAGCAAGAGGACCTCATCTTGCGGAATATTAGTATACAGACTGGTGATGTCCATAGTTACTAAGTATTCCTGATCTGGATTGTAGTCGTGGTTTTCTAGTCTGGTTATCACAGAGGTGGTATCCCTGATGTATGTGTCTGCCTCAATTACAAACGGTCTTATAAAGAAATCCGAATATTGCGCAAGTGGCTTCAGAATTGAATTGCAGCCAGCAACAATCGGTCTCCCTGGTGGTTCAGTGGCATGTTTATGTATTTTTGGGAGGATGTATATGGCTGGTACTGTTGGAGATTTATTCATTAGAAAGGCAGCCTCTTTAGTACTCAGCCAACCTCCTTTAAGTCCTTGATCGCTTAAGGTCTTTATTTCTATTTCTAGTTTCGGGGTGGGATCTGATCTTAGTAGTTTGTAATTATCTGCTACAGATAGTTGTTTCAGCATTTCTTGTCTGTAGGCTTCACGGTCCCATAGTACTAGGCCACCGCCCTTGTCGGCAGGTTTAATTACCGTTTCTTTCAAAGATTCAAGATTTTTTAGTGCAAGATGTTCTTCTTTGTTCAGATTATTCCTACAGAAAATCTGTTGTTTAAACAGTGTTTCAATTTCAATAAGAACAGCATTTTCAAAGGTTAGGATATTTTTTGAAACCATGTTATTTTGGGGAAAAAATGTCGAGGGTGGATGAAGACCCGTCAGATTTCTTTCTTGTGTATCAACTTTAGAGGCAAACATTTTTTTTAACCTTATTGATCGGAAACATTTGTATAATTCGCATTTAGTTTGAAATTGGTTATTCCTATAAGTTGGAACAAATGATAAACCAGAAGTCAAAACAGATATTTCTGCTTGGGTCAAAGTATGTTTGGATAAATTAAAAATCGGAATAGTGGACATGTTATTTACCATTGGTAAAATTGATTGCGGGTCTGCCGTTGGCCTGGGGTATACTGATTTCTGTACCAACCTCGTCTCCCTCCCCTGGGTTTCTGCGGGGGGCCTCCACCCCTCCTGTTGTCCTGGCCTAAAAAAACCTGACGGGAGGTTGACGGCTGTTGGTCAAAGGACGATCTGAAATGTCCTGTTGGTAATTGTTCACCGTCAGATTCAGAGCCTGTCTCAGAAAATGTTGTTCGTTTATATTGTTGATGGTTAGGATTAGGTCCTCTAGGATTGTTTTGAGCCTGATAAAAATCTTTGTGTAAGTATGGATATGTTATCTCTTTATTGTATTTACGGATATCTTTCTGAAGTTTGTCTGTTTTTTTTGAAGAGTTAAATTCTTCAAATTCTTTTATTGTTTGTGCTATTTTGTCTAAAAGAGTTTTCGCGTTGGTGATACTTGAGTCACTGTTGATTTTATTTTCCAGTGTCTCAATCTCTTTTAGTATAAATTTAATTTGTTTGGCAGCAGTCTCTATGCTCAGCACCATCCAGGTGCGTGAGCATTTATTAGCTGCGTGGCTGAATTCAACTTTAAAGTCACTGTCTTCATCCAGCCCTGTCGTACATGGCCTTTAACAGCACACAGTGGAAACTGAGTAGAGGTATATTTTGCATACCCAAAAATGTTTCTTTATAAATGATACCTTATAATTATTATACTGCATTTACTTACTAAGACCATACTTCAAAAATTCATTTGTTCATGAGTGATGGCATGCATGTGTTTTGAGTGACTCAGTGCCTAGTCTCACCAGTCACTGAAGAGTAACTTCCAGTAATAAGCCAGAACTTTAGACTTTGGGGCGGTAGTTGCCTGGTTCACTGGCATCTAGAGTGGGCTTCTTTAGGATGGGTTTGACTTGCGCTATCTTCCAATTTCTTGGTACAACAGCGTGTTCCTGAGACATATTAAAAATCTCCGTTAGCCCCAGTGTCAACCATGAGGCTACTTTCCTATAGATCCGGGGGGGGAAGAGGATCAGCAGGAGAGCCAGATTAGATCTTAACAATAACTTCTGATACCTGTTCACAAGTTACTGGGTTAAAATTGGTCAACAAAGGTACCAGTGAATGGTTCTTCATAGCTGAAGGCATAGGAATATTGTTTTCTTGGGGAAAGGATCTATAGATAGCTTTTACTTTATCGTCAAAAAAGAAAGATATTTTGTCAACCCAGTCCTGCGTAGGAACGAGGGAGGGTTGGATAGCTTCAGGAGTGGTCAACTCTTTCAGAATTTCATATAGCTCCTTGCTAGAGTTGGCATCTTTCTCAATCCTCTCTGTTAAATACAGCGTTTTAGCCTGTTTAATATTGTTTAAATGTGAACCGTGGCTTTCTTTATATTTAATTTGATCACTGGTAGTCTGTGTTTTCCTCCAGAGACGTTCTGCTGCCCTATTAGACAGTTTCTCAACTTTCAATGCTGAAGTGAACCAAGGGGATGGTTTACTCTTGGTCTTAACTCTTGACATAGGCGCTACTATATTCAAAGTAGTTGTTATGGCATGTTCAGAGGTCTTAGTTACTTCATTTATGCTATCTGTGTCAGACAAGGCTGCAATATTAAAATGAGTAGAAAAAGAGGCAGGGGTGACCCTCCGTCAGGGTCTGATGACCGCACTACTCACCATAGGATCATCCATAAGAAGACTAAAGTTTATTAAATAGTGGTCAGTCCAAAGAAGCTGTAGAGCTTAGTCGAATTTGTAAACAAAAGGAATATGGTGTTGCCGGCCAGCTGGGTCGAACCCACTACCAATTGCTCCAGCCCTAATGTCTGCAGTGATGTTATCTGTTGGTCAGTATCAGGGTCCAGCAATACAAACACCATGAGCAGAATTTGCATAACCGAGTCCCAGATGCTGTAGGAGTATCAGACCAAAAGGCATGTGGTGTTCACTAACCGCAGTTCCAGGCTGGTGGAGGAGAACATTCTCTTCCTAGAGGTATCCAGCATTTTAGGTTTGTTGGCTGGTAGAGTTATAGGGAATGCCCCAGGATTGACTTTGGAAGTAGAGGCTTGGACCATCAAACTCTCTGTGGTGGGGTGCTGGTTGAGGAAACTGGGGTCGTGTGGGCCAGGGCAATGGCGACAGACATTTGTCCTATGCACAGGAGCCCCTGTGCAGGGTTTAGTCCAGACCCGAAGTAGGACTTCGGTAAGGGCTTCAGTGAATGAGAGTAATCCCCGGCTGAAGCACCTCCATCAAGACGTCTGTCTTGACTACCACTGAGGGAAGTGTAAGCTCCAGGATCTCAGCCACCCTCTGCACCACCATTGCGAAAGAGGCATCCTCCTCTCTAGCACCGGTAGGAGGAGAGACCAGGCCGGTGTCTGGATAAGTGTCCGTCCACTGGCATCCTTTAGATCCTCATACCAGGGGTCCTCAGTCTTCTAAAGATTGGTATCCATAAGGGTCCACAGCCCCCCCCCATCATCACCCAATCCGGGTCTGTCATAAAAATAAGGTACTGGCTGTTACATGGGGAGGTTGCCCCCGGTCAGTGCCAGAGCCAGCATTGACGCCAGTCTGCCTCCTATCCTCCACGTGGCACGGCAACAGGGAGACCTACAGTACGAGGGAGCCACTATCCGGTTCTTCCCCGACTTCACCCTGCAGGTCCAGCAGGAGCGGCGCTCATTCTTGGGAGTCAAAGTGGCGCTACTTGACCGGGGCAGCAAATATATGAAGTTCTTCCCAGCCAAATTGAAGATCATCGTGGAAGGCCGATCCATGTTCTTCACCTCGCCGGCGGCGGTCCAGGAGTGGCTTGACACGGCAGCGCCGACCGACCGGGCGCGACAGGAACATGACACATGGAGGGAGAACCGGGCCCAGTCCCCCGGGTCCGCTGCAGACAAATCAGAAGGGGACGTATGGAGCCAGCGATCGTGGCGCTCAAGATCAGCCAGTCCCCGATGAGACACTATCTGTGCTGCGGCTGCACGCTGAGGACTCTTGCCGCGGGACCATGCCCTACTGAACTGTAAAGTATATTGTACTGTGCTGTTTTAAGGTTTTTGATGTGCATGTAGGGATGGTAATTACATTTGCCCAAAGACTCTAGACTCTGGGGGGGCCCGGTGGGCGCTACACAAAGGTGAGGGGTATCTAGTCTGGGGGCAGCGCAGGTATGGCGGCTGGAGTTGGGGCCGGCGCACATTTTCCCTAACAGAGTTTACCCGGGAGGGGGCGTTCCCTCACTCCTGGGCTGGGCCTGGGCGAAAGGCGCTCTGCTAATTGGAGTAGTGGGTAGTTTGAAACCTACAGAGCAGGGAGCAGGGTGGGGGGGATGTTCCAGGGGTGGGTAATGAATCCAGTTGGGTCACGATGGGAAGGAGAAGTGGAGTTGTTTGAGAGCAGGGGAGGGAGGGGGGAGGTGTTGCGGGTGGGGGGCAGACTGGGGATGGTAGGACTTAAGGGGGGTGAGGAGTTGTGGGGAGTTGGGGAGGGGGAAGCACTAATTGTTTGGGCACACTTGAGAGGCATGGAAGGATCCGGCGGCGTGCAAAGGTCCCAAGGTCTACGCAGGAAGTCAGTTGTGAATATGGCTAAGAAATGGGACAAAAGCCTCAAGATACTGAGTTGGAATGTAAACGGGCTGGGGGACAAGCTTAAGCGCACCATGGTACTGCAGTTCCTCAAGTGTCACCAGCCTGACGCTGTGCTGCTACAAGAAACTCATCTGTTGGGCAACAACTGCCACGCCCTGTCTAGGTACGGCTATGTGCTGGCAGTCCACTCTGGTTTCACCACAGGATCCCGAGGGGTGGGTGTTTTGCTCCGGCACGCCTTCCCTTTCCTTCCTGATCACACAGATGCTGACCCGCAGGGCCGCTTTGCCACAGTCTCGGGTAAATGGGAGGGGTGCAGACTAACCCTAGTGTCACATACGTCCCGCCAGGCCTACAGTCGCAGGCGTACACTGATCTTGGTAAACTCCTCCTGTCCCTCCCAGACTGGCAGCTATTCATAGCGGTGGACTTCAAGGGATACAACTCGGGGGCAGAGATGGTTGGGGGACTTCCTAGAAACGTTTGGCCTTACAGACATATGGCGCCTAGCACACCCCACAGACACGCAGTACACCTTCTTCTCGGGGCCACACCACTCCTTCTCCCGCCTGGATCATGTACTTAATCCTTTGCTCCCAGACACAGTTGTGCGTGAAGCAACGCATCTGGCGAGAGGTATTTCTGACCACTCGCCGGTCATAGCCCATCTTCCCGTGGGCAGTAGACGGGAGGGCTGCGTGGCGCCTATCAATGCCTGGTATCTCCATAATGAGGACCTCCACAAGGCACTGATCCTCTCCATAACCAACTACTTTGACAGCAACGATGGTGCAGTAGATTCGGCAATCACATTATGGGAGGCCTTTAAAACAGTCCTTAGAGGAGAGGCCCTCTCGGAAATCGCTGGTAGACGTAAAGAGAAGGAGGCACAGCTGGTTGTGATTGAGAATGACCTGGGTATATTGGAGGAGACAGCGCGTATTGAGGATACGTCGGCGGCGCGTCATCGAATGTCATTAAAAACTGCAGAATACCAGGCGATGGTAACGGAGGCAGCACGGAGGATGACTGCCACCAGGGAGGGTAGGATATATGACCAAGGGGACAAGGCGGGTAGGCTCCTGCCGTGGCTCGACAAGAAGCAGCAGGCAAGTAAGGTGGTGGCTGAGATTCGGAAGGCAGCAGGCACTGTACTCACTGAACCACGAGACATAGTCACTGAATTTGCCCACCACTTCCAAGCAGTCTATAGTCGGGGGTCTGACCGTCCCGAGGAGGACTCGGTCTCACTGCTTGCGGATCTTAGGATGCCGGCCCTCTCTGATGCGGAGCGGGATCTTTTGGAGGCACCGCTCACCATGGCGGAGGTAGAGCGTGCGATCGGAGATCTTCGTTCCGGTAAGGCGCTTGGGCCGAATGGCTTCCCAATTGAGCTATACAAGCTCAAGCCTGATAGCGCCAGCCCCTATCTTAAGCGTATGTTCGATGAAAGCAAGACCAAGGGTGTGCTGCCACTGGACCAAAGACTAGCAACTATTGTAGCGATTCATAAGGGAGGGAAGCCTAGGGAGCAGTGTGCCTCATACAGACCCATCTCCCTGTTATACGCGGAGCCTAAGATTTTAGCAAAAGTCTTAGCTAACAGACTCCAATCGGTCCTCACTACACTGGTCCACCCGGACCAATCAGGCTTCCTGCCCCACCGCAATACGGCACTTAATCTCCGCCGATTGAACGGGGTGTTGGGGAGATGTCACACTATAAGAGAAGATGCAGTGGTGGTGTCACTTGATGCCGCAATCGCCTTCGACACCCTTGAGTGGCCGTACATGATGGCGGTTCTTCCTATACTGGGTTTCGGCCCTAGCTTAATCTCTTGGATACGACTCCTCTATTCATAACCGCTAGCCCAGGTGGTTGTGAACAATAAGGTCTCTGAGGCATTTACACTGGAGAGGGGGACACGCCAGGGGTGTCCGCTTTCGCCCCTTCTGTTTGCCCTCTCCCTTGAACCGCTGGCCACCTGGATCAGGCAGGACGTCTCCTTGAAGGGGCTTCGTTGGACAGACGGCTGGGAGGACAGGATCTCCTTATACACCGATGACATCCTCCTATACCTCTCCTGGCCCCGGAAATCACTAATCGTAGCCCTTTACATCTTCACCAGCTTTGGCAAGAACTCTGGGTACAGTATCAATTGAAATAAGTCCCTTCTTTATGTTCTTCACGGTCCCAACCCCATACTCACACGTGACTGTCCCATGAAAGTGGCCACTGAAGGGTTTACACACCTAGGGATTTTTATATCTTAGGACAAAGCCGCCATGAATGAGAGGAACTTGCTCCCGCCCCTCCAGAGGCTCAAGCGCGATTCCGCCGCCTGGCAAAAGCTTCCGGTCTCCCTGTTGGGCCGGGCAGCCCTTTTTAAAATGATGGCACTGCCCCAGTTCCTCTATGCCCTACAGAATTACCCTGACCTAGTCCCATCCTCGTACTTTAATGCTATTGAGGCGACGCTGAGAAACCTCCTGTGGTCCGGTACTCCCCGAATAGCTCTGCAGAAACTGACTCTGGGGTGGTACGACGGAGGTATAGCCTTGCCGGACATCCGCAGATATTACTGGGCCGCACATCTCTCAGCTGTTAATCATCGTACCTATAGCGACGGTAACGAACCGGGATACGGCATGGATAGGTGGCTCCTACCTGGGGGGAACTACGAAGCAGCACTATATTCGCGGCTAGGCGGACACGAACTGACGGGGCCAACTCTTCATACGGTACAACTGTGGCACATTGCCCAACGCAACATGGGCTGGCACAATGTTCTTACCATGGCTACCCCACTCTGGGTATCCGAACGACTGGGTCACCTGGGTCGTTCTAAGGGATTCCAAAAGTGGAACCTCATCGGTATCTCCCGGATAGGAGACGTCTGGGGCACTGGCGGAGTCAAGTCCTTGCCATCCCTACAAACCACATACAAACTGGCGGACACTGAGTACTTCAGGTACCTCCAAGTCAGTCATTCTCTGCAGAAAAACATCCCACATGGTACAGTGCCCCCTCAAGCATCCCCCCTAGAAGATAGACTGTTGGACGGACACATACCGGATCACGCAATCTCACTCACCTATAAGAAACTGATAAATAACCTTCCCAACTTACTCCTGGGCCTCAAAGGGAGGTGGGAGGCGGACGGTCTTGAAATTGATGAAGAGGAGTGGGGGAGCGCGCTGGCCTCCCCATAGGAGGTGGCTATCTCCTCTAGGCTGCGGCCTATCCAACTTAAAATTCTACATAGGGTGTACATATCAATCACTAGGCTGCAAAAGATGGGCAGGAGTGAAGGTGACGAGTGCAGGAGGGGATGTGGAATGGTTGGTTCCTTCTTTCACATGCTGTGGGAATGCCCAATACTACAGATATACTGGGTAAAGGTGGTGCGATGCATGCAGGAAGTGTGGGAGGTGGAGTTGCGCCCGGAGGCAAAGCGCTGCATATTGAATATATGGGAGCCAACAGACCTACCGGCTAGGGGCAGGCTGTGGGTTACACTCGGCCAGATGGTAGCTAAACGCAACAATGCAAGACTCTGGGGAGCAGTCACGCCTCCACGAATCGCTGAATGGAAACGAGACATGGACTGGTGCATGTTGCAAGAGAAGGTGGTGTTTGTGGCTCGGGGGTGCCCTCAAAAATGGGAGGAGATATGGGGTAAATGAAACGACTACAGAGGAGGCATATGTGAACCCCCTCAGCCCCGCCGACCAGTGCTTTAGGTAGACGTCTAATTGTTTCTACAGAATCCAGTCCTATTGCCATGATTTTGCTGTAAACTGTACCCACTGTGTGACCAACTGGGATATACGTTGTTACAATGTATGCTTTTACCACGCATGCTGTTACAACGCAAGTTTTACAACGCAAGCCATTACAACGCATTGCTTTGGGGGGTGCTGGATAGTGAATAGTTTAATTTACTAGTCCAACTCCAGTCCCCGTGGATAGTAGGGAAGGTGTTGGATAGTAAATTAAACTATTATTTATCCTAGAGCGCCCCCCAGTGCAAATGGTGTAATGGTTTTCGTTGTAAAACCTGCATTGTAAAAGCACTGCCTGGTAAAAGTTGCGTGGTGAAGGATGTTTACCCACCTACTGTACGCCTATGTAGCCCTTTTGTGTGTCCACGATGGCCACTGTTTAGTCTTAACTTTAAATAAAAAGAGTTAAAAAAAAAAAATTCTACCTTGGGCATCAAGCAGCAAAGGCACAAAGCAGGACTGAGAAAAGTGCACAATTCACTAAATACACTGTAGAATGCAAAAGGTTTACACCAGTGAAGGGCTGAGTGCACATGACCTGGCAGGTAGGAAGCAGGTAGGAAGACTCAAGGCAGATAGCAGAGAAACGTGTATAGTACACTGGTCTGATAGTATATTGCAGAAAAGTGATAATAGCATTCTTCTCTCCATAGCCCGTGATGTTTAGGTAGATCCATGAAGTGCAAAGGGCTAATTAGGTTAGAAATTGCTTGTCATACAGCTTAATGCAGGGTATAGTGCACATTGTAGATAGTATGAGGCAGGGTGAAGGGGAGATGAAGGATACCATACATTATAGTGAAGGTAGAACAATATAGGGTATGGTGCATTTGGTAGACAGAAAAATACAGGGTACACTGTACCTGGCAGAAAGCATACAATGCTGGACATGACGGAGATAGCACAGTACAAATGGCAGATAGCACAATTGGAGTGTAGTGCAAATAGAGCATATATTATAGGGAACACATGAAGGGTCTAGTGTCCAGCACACATTATAGGAACAACACCATACGCTGAATGAGCAGTGGAGTTTGTTAAGCATATGTACTATGGTACTTTTTCAGTATGAAAACAAATGCATCATAATGGTTCGGGATTTAGAAAACTGGTTGGCAATAAGGACAGTTCAAGTCTTTTAAAGTAGTTGCAGCCAGGAGTGATTCACTGTATTCCAGGCTTATTCACTCACTGACACTAGCAACAGAGCAGTGACCAACCACTTGAGTAGTACCACTAAACTTTTTTACTGATCAAAAGTTTAGATTTACGTACCATAATATAATACAATTTAAGATACACTGGAATGGGGTCCCTCTAGCTCATTAGACCAAAACTGCCTGCCACTCAATGCTGCCAGCAAAGCAGCGCTGCAATGGTTGCATCAATAACTGCCACCTCCTTCTGGTGTGATGGTGCATTGTCTGGAAGCCATGACAGCTCAGACACAGCCACAGCCTGAAATGGCGGAGCGACACAGTGCCCTTATGTAAGGGGTAGATCTGCTTGGTGTTCCTCCTTCGTTCTCACCGACTACAAAACTTGGTTACAATAACTATGGTACGTGTTAGGGCTGGAGAAGCTATCCTTAGTGGTGTAATCAAGACATGACTCATAACCTAAACTGTCGGCCCAATTCATCAATGTCCTGTCTACCGAATACAATTAATTGACTTACCCGACTTATTTTAAGATGTTGTGCATGCTCCCCCGGGCTCAGCTGCCTGCCTGAACAATCCTGCCTGGAGGGCTGAGTAACTGCCTACGCTCACTCAGGTCTTTAACACGAGCCACTATACAGAAGATGTATGTCACTGATGCTACCCTGCCAGAAGGACTTATGGGGGTGAGGGGAAGTTATATGGGATGTTTTATGAGTTATGATTTTTAATTATGACTTGATGATCCTACCGGCCTCAGGGCTGTAGGCGGACAGCTGTTTGTGTCGACTGATTTGCTTTTGCTTTATACAATAAACAGAATTGCTCCAAAACAGATGTTTTAGATTGTGAAACACAAGCTCAGATTTACTAAGATGTAGTGCATTTTTTCTTCACCAATGCGGGCTCCGTTTTGGCAGCCTTGCGTAAATGCACTCATCCTTTCTCCATAGAGCAAGAGTATGGCATTCTCTCAAGCAAGGTTTTGTACTTGAAGAGGACCATTCCAGTACAAAAAAAATGTTAAGCCTTTGAATGACTGCTGTACAATGCAGCACACATGGAACGTTGGAAATATAAGCAGAAATGAAAACATGTTCCTCTTTACTCCTGCCAAGAGGAAATTAAAACTTTTTATGCCAGTCTCTGCTATGAAGGTCAGTAGTTAGGGATTTACATCAAAACCCTTTGGTGGCTGCAGCTCCCATGTACCACCCATGGAATACCACCTTGATGCAAAGTAGCCCAGAGCACGACTTTTCATTAGTTTGGGGAACTTTCCAACACAAATTCTAGTTTGTGTTGGATAGTAAACCCCACCCCAACTCTTTGCGACTAATTTGCATCACTTTTGTGACGCAAACCCAGCACAAATCTGGGCCACAGTTCTTCCTTTCTCTAGAAAACTATATGTAACTTTCATCCGTGCTTCTTTGTCCACAGAGGATTCCTAATCTAGAGTCCTCCAAACTTTTCTTTTTTCCTTTACCACCTGGTGATCTAGAATCTAGAGCTTTCTGATGTTTTCTCCACCTCTTTTTCCCAAATATCATTTACCAGGCTCCTTCAGACGTCTCTAACTGACATTTGATCTTTAAACCTCTCCAGATCATCTATATCCCCGAGTAATTCCCATTTGAGAACCTTCAAAGTTCTTCATAACATTTGTATCACAAAGTAGTCCTAAATCACGAATCTTTAAAACCTCTTCATTGCTACTGAATCTACATGTAGTTGTAAATATAGATCCTTTTAGCTTCAAATTTGATTTTCACCTCTGGGTCATCATTGATATAGAATACTAATAAATTGCTTTTGAATGGCATTTTTTAACCCATTATTACCATTTTTTTGTATATATATATATAGACAGCTGAGAGGAGTGGCGATGGGGGCCTGTTTCTCCCCCAGCTATGCGTGTTTGCACGTTGGCTGGTGGGAGGAGCAGGTCCTCACCGCACTACACCCCACTGCGATGAATAATCATGTTGTATGTTATTTAAGGTATATAGATGACATATTCATGGTGTGGAAGGGGTCTAAGGAGGATGCACTACTGTTTATTGAAAGCATGAATAACAACTCCATGAATTTAAACTTCACAGCACATATTGATCAACATAGGATGCAGTTCTTGGATGTAGAGGTGTATGTATCTAACTCTAAACTCAACACTACATTACACAGAAAATCCACCGCAGGAAATATGACCCTTCATGCAAAAAGCGTGCACCCCAAACATACCATCATGGGAATTCCGTACGGTGAGATTCTCAGGCTCAAAAGAATCTGCAGTTCCCCCACTGATTATGAGCGTTGCCTATCAGAGTTGTTGGCGCGTTTACGAGTCAGAGGGTATTCAGATACTATTCTGAACAAGGCAGTGGAGAAATCCAAAATCAGATCTAGACAGAGTCTCTTTCCTGAGTGTCATTTAGAACTTGATCAGGGAAGCATCTCAGAAATTCACGAAGACAGTCCTAGAATGATCACTGCCTTTAGTAGTGAGGACAGGAAATTAAAAGCCATATTGAGGAAGAATTGGCCTATTGTTCTCAGTGATCATATTTTGAACACCAGGCTGCCGGCCAATCCAACTATTACCTTCAGACGGGCCAGAAGTATGGGCTCAGCTTTAGATAAGGCAGCCCCTGAACTAAAGTCAAAAACTCCTTGGTTAAAACCCTCGAAAGGTTTCTTTAAATGTTCTAGTTGCCGCGCATGTAGGTTTGGTATAAATACTCTGCATTATTCGACTCCCTTTGATGCAGAACCCAAAACCATTACCGGCAATTTCAATTGCAAGACAGACTTTGCTGTGTATGTCCTGACGTGTACCTGTGGGTTAAGATATGTTGGTAGTACCAAGCTCCAGGTACACGTCAGGATCCTACAGCATCTACGCGCTATACTTCATAGTGACCCGGCCTACCCCGTAGCTCGTCACTTTAAAAGAGCTCACAACAATGATCTCTCTTGCTTGAAATATTTTGTGATTGGAGCAATACCCCCCCTCAAGAGAGGCGGGGATAGAGAGTCACTATTAAGGCAGTTGGAAACCAAGATGATTTTAGAACTTGATACGCGTTGGCCCAATGGATTGAACAATATTGATGAAATGCATCATTTTTTGTAATATCCTCTTCCTGTTTATCATGATGCAACCCTGGCTCTTGTAGGTTTCTAGTGTCCGGCTCACTACATTCACTCCCTCTTAGTTATGTTCCCTATTTTGAGGTCGAGGCCGGACCTAGTGGCTGCCTCACTTTTCATACATACTAATATTTGGATTATTTATGTTTTGATACACTCTTTCTGATGAAATTTCTTGACTACTTTTTGGACTCGTTCCTTTGAGTATATCCATAAATATAAGTAATAGTCCTGTCTGCAAGTTAATCATTGATGTACATGTAAATATGTATGGATAATGATATATGAATTTTTTATATGCTTATCTATATATACTTCTATTTTTCTATTTTTCTATTTTTCTACCATGTTTGGGCGCTATTTGTACATTTATAATATTAAATTTTGCACAGACTTCATCTCCGTTGTATATATGCGTATGTATATTTTTTTATATATGTGTATATATATGATTGAGTGGAGTTTTAGGTATATTTATTGGGTTTTAAACACCTTTTTTTGGTAACTACTTTATGCTATTTATTGCGGAGTGACCAATCATGTCTATGAAAATTGCGTATATTGATATACTTCCAGGGATCTGTGAAATTTCTTTATGCCATGATACTTTGGCCTTTGCACAAATAATGGTATTGTATCCACATATGCCTTTCTCTCTTCCATGTACTTACTTCCCTTGCTATTTGCACTTTATTTCACTCTCACATAGCACTTTACTGTCTGCCACTGATTTGTGATCATACAGGCTCATTGTTTATATTAGTGTATATGTTTACAACAAACACGTCTTATGATAACCCTGTATTTATACAGTTAGAGTTTGGTATATAGTTTGACTTATAATTTTAGTTAAGTTGTATATTTCCATATTACAATATACAAACAATAATTCTGGATTTATCCGGTAATACATATTGAGGCCAGATTGTGATCTATGGAACCACCAGTGGCAGTATGTTTTCTCTTTTCACTTTTAATTTATGTCACATGACACATTACGTCACTGTGAGGGGGTGTTTCTTTGTAAGACTGCATTTAAAAATAGCATCTTGTCCTGTATGCATGTTGCGGCGTGATCAAGGGCATAATTTGCCAGAAACGCGTAGCTGCTCTGTGCATCAAATAAAATCCTGCGGATGCTGAAATACTGTGGTCCGTCTCCCTTTGTTTGCTGGCGTTTGTGCGAGGCCGTGCTGGGTCTGAGACGCCGAGAGATTCGAAGAGGAGTCACGTTGTATATATATATATATATATATGTATATATATATATATATATATATATATATATATATATATATATTTTTTTTTTAAATACATCTTTCGGTGGGAATTTATTTTGAATAAAATTCAGAACAATCATTTTAATTTAATTCGACATGTTTGTCTAAATTAAATAATTATTTAAAAATGTGGTTAATAGTGATGTAGCATAACTTAGATTTTTTTCTTTTATTTGGAGAAAGTACGCAAAGTACAAAAAATATACATTCATGTGCATAACTTAGATTTTTTTAATTTTTTATTCGGAGAAAGTCATGCTTACCATTTTAAGTGCTGTATATTGCAGGTGTTATTGTCTATTTGAATGGTGCTGAATTTACCAACCTCAGAAAGATGGAAGGTAGAATTGACCTTGCCTAGGTTAAGACAACTGTAAACATCAGTAGCAAGAGACCTGGGGCCAGATGTATGACCATTCCATTTTGCGAGTGACAAATTGCATTTTTTAGCAACTCGAAATTTGCGACCCACACAATGGAATAGACAACAGTGTCTGAGACACTGTTTGCGATTCCCAAATGGTTCGCAAGGGACCTGCCTCATTAATATTCATAAGGGAGGTCGCAATTTGCGACCCATTGGAAATGGGCGGCACTCACAGGGATGAGCAGACCACCATGTCTGTGACAGCTTTTTTATTAAAACAATTTCTTTTAAATGCAGCCCGTTTTCCTTAACGGAAAATGGGATGCGTTTTATAAAGAAAAATGAAAAGTTTCACTTTCATTTTTTAAGAGCAGGCACTGGTCCGTGGGACCACTGCCTGCTCTTAAAAAATATTTGCTCCCATATTTGCAAAGGGCGTGGGTCCCCTGGGCAGCCCTTCTCATTTGCGACTGATTTACCACCAGCTTTCCATTGGTGGTAAAATGCGAATGTTTTGCCACCTCATTTACGCAAAACATTCGTACGTTGGCACTGTGAGTAGCTATTAGGAAGGGACGCCCGTGGCACGCTCCCTCCTAATAGCGAGGCGCAAAGCCTATTTTCCTAGGTGGTAATTGGTTACCGACTCGCAAAAAAGGGTTTATTTATGCCACAGTCCTAGTTATCGGTCGCAACCGGCCTGATTTCCCGTTTGTGACCGCTAAAAGCAGTTGTACATGTGGCTCTTATTGACAAACATAAGATTCGCTGTTCTCCGTTTCCGAGTGTAAGGTTATTCCTAGGGATTGGGTTACATTTCTCCACCATCTCAGTTCAAGGGATCGAACCTGCTACAACTTAATTTATGACTATAAAGTTAATACTAGTAATTTTACAGCCATATTTTATGTTCAGAACACTTGGTGAAGACCTATGCAACTGGGACGAAGAATGCTGCATGCAGAAGGGTGCCTACCAACTGGAAAGGGATAGGATAATTACATACACCTAAACCAAATCACACAACTGACACCCATTCAGTTCCAACCACATAATTGTTGACCACACTGTAGACTCTGATATATTCATGTTCTTTTTTAAAACTCTGCAGCCACAACATTCGGCCTGAAATATACAGACCCCACGATTAAAAAGGGAAGAGAAGCTTCACTGAGGATGACACCACCCCTGTCATGAGATTTATGTTATAACAACACTATCAATTACATTGGCAGCCTCCATTCTCATTCAGTAAAGCACAAAAGGCAGCCTTGTGGGAGGACTTGACAGACTCTGTCAATGCATTGGGGTATGAGAAATGACCCGTCGGAGACATTAACAAGAAATGTTAAGATGAAAGACCCCCTCTCCCTTGTGGTCTGCACCGGAACTGTCGATTTCGCTACCCTGTTCTGAAATGACTGCTCTATTTTTGACTATTCACTGTCCCGCTGTGACCTCTCCACCAAGCCTTCAGTACTAACAACACCTGTGTATATCTCATATTGTTGTTGCATAATTGCAGTTGATTAGTCTCCATTCCTGCATGATAATGTTTCATAATGGCCCAACACTTGCCATGTTGCCGCTGTGCCCTCATGGTCTATACCACATTCTCGTTATTTGGATTGTTTTGTTTTTTTGCTCTGCGCTTTTGGGATTCACTGGATACCTTTTGATCTGATGTGGATGGGGGTTGGGGTTGTAGGGTTTGATCCAAGTTTTATTATAACTCATGCTTCTCTGCTGCGACACATCCCATGACGCTTACACTTTTCCAGTGGCGTCACAAGGGGGGTGCGGGGGGTGCGGACCGCACCGGGTGACACCACCACATGGGGTGACACCGTGAGCCTGCCTCTCGAAGACTTCTGAAATATGGCACCTGAAGGCAGAGGAGCAGACGAAAGGAGAGAGCACCATAAACCTGTCAAATACAGGAGAGACACAGAAGATGAGGAGATGCAGGCAGAGGCTTTCCGGTGCTAAGCACCAGCACTTAATTTGCGGGGCCGGGTCTACATGCGATATTGGCTGTTCACTAAGTTCACATGGGTCAGTGAACAGCCGATATCACACATGATTGGGTGGCTAAAACGTTTCAAATTGGATCCTGCACCTGCCTTGTAAAGCACACACGCAGTACCAGAAACTAATTGTGTCCCAGCCTCATTCTAAGTTTCAAGTCACTCGTTCCAATCAATCCATGATGAGCGCTTACAATTTAAAATATATTAGAAACTCGCTCCTTCCCTACTTGGAAATCGTCAGGTGTGTGTGTGTGTGCCCTGAGTCAGACCAATGGGATCAGTGTTTTCACTACGACCCGCCCTAGCATACTGCGCAGCCGCAACGCTTTTCTGTCGACGACACAAGAAGCAAGCAGCATGGTGCACAGCAGGCCTTGGACTAATTAAAACTGAAAGGCGGCAGTCCCAGTAAGTAGTGATTTTGAATCATGATGCTAGCAGTGTGTGAACTGTGAGGCAAGTAAGAAATTAAATGAATGTCGCTAAGTTGCAGGTTGCATCATTGTGCAGATTCAATTTGAATTTCACACGAGACAGACCCCAAGTTCTTTTGCACATTGTGTAGTAGTTATTTTATCCTCCCTTTGTTTTAAATTTCCCCTCGCAGTCGCACATCACCTCTGCCCTGGAAGGATGGCATGAAATGTTTCTCTAACGGCGGTCGGGCACAAGCTTCTCGCCCCCTCACTTGAGGTTGAATTGAAGAGAGGTGCGCACATTTTGTTCCTAATGTGCCCGTCACTCCCTCCTCTCTCTCTGCACTTGGATAGTGAAAGCACTGCCTACTAGTACTCACGCATGAAAACACCCGGATGCTGAATCACGTTACCAGGCATTTGCATGTGTGCAGACATAGAAGGTGCACCAGCAACCACGGAGTAATGGTAATCTCCTTGTTCTGCGATTGAAAGGTCGGTTTACACTTGACAGCCAGGCCCCTGACACCTCAGCTGACCTTGGGCGCACAGATAGTGACTGAGGCCTCAAGAGCGTCGCTGCCCCTGCCCTATTTAATCTGCATAAAGCAACATTTCACAATTTGTATTTTTATTTTATAATGGACTTCAAAATGGTATTATCTTGAATACTAGATCCACCAGAGGTGGACTGGCCTGCTTGGAAATCGAAAGATTTTGTGATAGATCAAAACGGAATAAGACAGAAAAACTGTGACAAAGAAAATAAGCATTGGAAATGCAATAGGTCTCGCATTAGAAAAGTTGGAGCTATTGGTCTTGTACCCCGCAGCTTTTAATTATTGCTAAAATTCGTACCATTAAGGGCTCATTACAAAGTTTTTAACAGACCCCTTGAGACCGAGAGGGATGGACGAGCTGCTCTCCCTGCTGCGCCCCTCACTTCCCTACTTATGACCGGGTGACTGTCACTGGTTTTCCATACCTAGGGCAGGGGAGGGGGCGGATCGAGTAAAAAAAAAACCAAACAAGACGGAGGGAAGGCAGGCCAGCACTGATCTAGTTACTGTGGTCAGACAGGCGGGTGATTTTATTAGAGCCACCCCGGTCACAATGGAAGGAGACAGTCTTTGACTATCCTAATTTTACTAAAAAGTGTTTGTTTGTATAGAAATAAATTGTTACTGGTTAACTCAACCCTAACCACTGTGTTATGTTGCAGAAGTTGCATTTGTTATTTTAGCAAATTGATTCCAAAATTGAGCTTTGAATGCCCTTTTGCTTTCCTTTTTTTCAACATTCTCTTGGGTGACGGGAACCACCTATCAGCAACTTTCTTGAGGAAGTCTCCCTTCTTGGAATTTAGATTAGGTATTACACCTGGCTTTCAGCAGTGCCAGTTGAGGATGTGGGTGGAGCCAATAGAGTATGTGGGTGGAGATGGGGGAAATGGTTATGGCCTCCTAAAAGAAATTGAGCACCTGGACTTAATATTTTACAAATTAAGCACAGGGCAGAGCGCACAAAGAGACGCAAGGCTGTTGAAAGAACCTTGCGCTTTTTATTTTATCGAGCAGCATCGGGATTGGCTGGGCAGGTCAGAGGAAAGCAGAAACTGAGAAGCGGATCCTCTCACAAAGAATAAAGATCAGCGCACGTCCGTTTGGCTCATGAACAGTTATTAGATATAAACACAGAGTTTGGAAACCCAACTCCAGGGTCAACACAATAAACATATTTTCTCTTTCGAGCCAGGTGAGAGAAAAGGCTTTAATTTTCTTTATGATAATGTGCCGTCACCAACTTTTGTAACTGGGGAACTGCGGTCGAGTCCTCCTGACACCGGCTGAAGTACGCAATATCATGGGGGGCAATATAGCAATGGTGGTTTGCCGGATACGTTTACCTTCTATGAAAGGTGTTAAGTCTCGGGACTTTTTATCTTCTTTGCGCCATGCCATGCTTTGTGCTAGAGCATTATTTGGCACTGGCGGACTCGGAGGAGGTCCATCATGGGGTAAGTCTTGAGGGGGTGACACCATGAGTTACCGCACTGGGTGACACCAACCCTAGTGACGCCACTGCACTTTTCATTCCTAATGTGTCCTCTTTCCGTCCTCTCGCGCTACTGGCATGCCACCCACTCATACCAGTAGGACACTTAATCGCACCTCATCACTACAATATTCGTGGAATCAATAATCCTAGGAAAGGGAAACAGGTACTATCATACCTGAACAGGCATGACGTTAAAATTTCCTTTTTGAACGATACTCATTTGCTCCCCACTGCTGACCTCTAATATGCTAAACCTTGGGGATCGCATTGATTTCTCCTGTCACAGCTTGTACTCCTGGGCTACTTGCATTCTTGCTCATAAATGCATCCCTTTCAGTCTCTAATCTAGTTATTTACACCCGAACGGCCATTATGTATTCCTTCGGGGCATCCTTGCACACACATAGGTACTATTGATGAATATTTAAGCTCCTAATTTGGACGACCCTGCCTTTTTCATGATCTTTTGGCACACATGGGACGTTTGAATGTAGACTGTGTGATATTGGATGGGGATTCTGTGCACCCACTCTGACTCCACCAGTACACAACCCAGTGGTAAGCCTCGGGCATGGGACGGGTTCCGACACATCGCAGACACCTACATGCTCTATGACAGCTGGTGCACCCGCTATCCCTCCATCCCAGGATTTACTTTCTATTCTGCACTCCATTCTGTCTTGACATGGCTGGTCTACTGGTTTCTCTCGGCTAATGTATACTCCTGGATGACAGAGATCACGTCATTGCCACTCACAATGTCTGACTACAGCCCGGTCCTCTCCAAATGCAGGCCCCATATGGCTGTGACTAGGAGCGTACCTGGAGATTTCACAGTCCATAATCCGGTGTTCACGGGGAGGATCTTGCTGCCGTAACCGAATACATTCAGCTGAATGTGGAGTCCGCTGTGGCACAGGCCACCCTCTGGGAAGCCTTCTAGGCCTTTTTCCGCAGAGTATGCATCTCCAAACATTTAGGAATCTTATGTGACATACGTACCCAATTGCACTGTATTGAGACTGCTCTACGGGACATGGATGAATCTGGTTGCTGCTGGGGATGACCCTTGTTTATATCAACGATCTGCCTTGCTGACAGAGTTCTGCGATCTTGCTGATAGGGAGATCGCAAACATGGGGAAGCATGCGAGTGCTTGCCGTTACTGGGACGGGGAGGGACTAACCACTTGCACAATTACATTACGGAGCTGGGCTCAGACTCCTGATAACAAATATCAGGTGGAAAGGGAGTTGTAGTAGAACTCCAACAGTACTATAAGTGTCTATATTCCTCACGTGTACCCGATTTCCCATCTGAAATATCTGCATACCTTGAGGAGGTTGCAAAGGTTTGGCTTAAGGACAGCCAATGCCAGTTTCGTGCCATGCCTATCATCATTGAGGATATTGCACTAGATATTGACTCTGTTCATGGCTATAAGGCACTTGGATCAGATAGCCTAATTGGAGCCTTTTATGAGACCTTTAAGCAATTATTGGCTCCCCACCTTCTGGCATTATACAACGAGTCCCTGGCCACCGGTGGCCTGCCCCCATAATTACTTGAGGCCATCCTTGTTCTCTTGCTTCGGCAGGAAAGGATACTCACTTATGCTCTTCCTACCGCCCCCTATCTATTTTGAACCTTGAAAATAAAACCTTAGCCAGGGTCCTTTCCACTAGCCTATATATTTTAATGGAACACATAATTTCACCTGTGCAATCCAGCTTTATCCCTCATCAATCTACTGCCCTCAATGTATGTACCATATTTACAGTCCTCAATAAGATATCTCCATCTACCCCTGCAGTTGTGGCCCTGTTGAATGCTAGGAAAGCATTTGACTCCCTCGAATGGCCCTTCCTGAGGGCAATCCTCGGTAAACTGGGAACCCCTTCAATTTTCATTTCCCTAATCATGCTTCTGTATACTCACCCTGTAGCCCGTCTTTGAGTCAATAGTTCACTCTCCGAAACATTCCCCATTATGACAGGAACCAGGCAGGGTTCTCCCCTGTCTCCCCTTCTTTTCATCATTGCTATGGACCCACTGGTCCGCTGTATGCAGGACCAACACCTACATTGCCCCCTCCACCTTACCCATGGCCCACTTTTACTCTCCCTATATGCGGACGGCATCTTGATCTGTATGGGCAACTCATCGGAGAACTTATTCCCCTTGATGCAGGAGATTGTCAACTTCAGCAATCTGTCCAGGCTCCGAATTAACTGGGCCAAATCAGAACTATTCCCATTGACAGATGCTGCACGATCTCTGACTTCTGACTACCCATTCACCAGGGCAGCGAATGGTGCCAAATACATATAGCTCCATAGAGATAGTGATTAAGTGCTGCAACTTAACTATGGACCGGCAATGGCAAACGTCGTCACTCAAGTCGACCGCTGGATTGAACTCCCCCTTTCTATGGTTGGTCGTGATAATGCCTTGATACCTATTTTTAAACATCCCTATTCCATTGCCCCAGACCTTTTTCTGCTCCTTGCTTGCTCTTCTTTTGTGTCTCGTGACGGCTGGAGGTCGTCCGCGCATTTGCTGGGACACTCTTACTCTTCCTTATGAGCACAGTGGACTTGGGTTCCTGACCGCTAATTATATTATCTTGCTGCCCAATGCCAGTACTCCTATTGCTGGTATCACCCAGATGCCCACATCTCGTTTCTGAGACCAGACAGGACCAGCTGGGTGACCTCCCACACTCTTTAATCTTACCGAAGGGCACCCCGCTGGAATTCCAATGACATCCAAACGGTGTCCAGGACTGCTGTGCGTGGCACAGGCTTTGACAGGTACTAGGCCAGGGCCCTCTATATTCCTCTGCTCTTCCATTACATGATAATCCCTGGCTCATGCTTACCTGAGAAAAATTGGTACAACGTATACTTGCCCGTCACAATCTCCTCACTTTGGGAGATTTATTTCCAGACGGCCATGTTATACAACCGGCTGTGGAATCCCGTTCACATGACCTACCCTTTATGGATCACTTTATTATTCAGAGACCCCATAAAACATCTCGTTCCCTGATTCCCACCTACCCATTGTCTCCTGAAGAGTTCTCTCTGTTGACAATTGTAATGGCCAATGCGGATGGCGAACGTCTAGTCTCACGATTGTACCATATGTGCCTTAACATCAAACTTGATACCACTACGAGGGTGCAGTAGTGTGGCAGAGGAATTGGGAATCTCCCTCACGGTTAAGACATAGTCATACTGTTGTTAACAAATTCAAAACATCATTAGCAACCACAGATATAAATTGTTACATTTTAAATGTATTCACGCTATCTATCTCTTACCCTCTGACATCGCTAAATTTGACCTTTCTAGATCTGATTTGTGTATAAAATGCCATGCCTCGGGTGCATATTTTGCACATTTTATCCAGTGATGCATATATAGTGGACATCTATTTTCACACATGTCACTGCCATGACCAATATAGTGTGATGTATTCCTATAGGTACTGTATCGATTCCCCTATTCCTGACCCTGGTTTGGTTAATAATTAACTAGCAGTCATCCAACGGTGCAAAAACCGTTATCTGATTAAGCCACACCACGGCACAGAAGCGCGTTATCTGATTAGGTCATAACGCATGCCATCTAATTAGACAAGCGATATTCCTCCAGCCCCTGATAAGGCATTCGGAGTTCTCAAAACAAATCAAACCTACAGCGACCTGGGAAATTCCCATAACCATTGTTTTGATTTCACCGAGAACTTCAGCAAAAGAATGTGCGAACGAGCCCGTTCATATGACATCCTTATTGACGTATATATGTCCATCCTTACGTCAATCTCGGCACCTTTCAGGTATAAATATTACCGACATTGCCTTAAGCAAACACATGCGGTGGTGACGAGGAGCCCAGCGGAGAGCGAAGCCCACAGACGCTGCCCCGCCTTCCTGACGCGCTGAGAACGAGACGCTGCCTTTCTCCTGCCGAGAAATCCAGCTCCGGCGCTTCCAAGCAGCCCTCGCAGGCAGCTGGAATATCAAGACCTGGGATAAGAGATACCAGCCCTCCATCATTCTAGATCTCAGGTACAGAACTGAATAACCCCTTGCAGAGAATTCTCGAGTCAGTCCCTTGGCAAAACAAACTTAACTTAAACTGCTACTTATCTACTCCCGCCCACGTATTAGGCTTACGTCAGGTACATTGGGGTAGGCGTGGTTAGAAGCACCAGTTGAGTACGATTAGTCAAATGTATATATGTATGTATCTATTTTATCCATTTTAAAGTATCATATGGCTCAGAAACCATATCAATGCTTTTACAGTATTATTTTATAATTCTGTCTCTACTGTATGCACTTTACTTAACTACAAGTATTGCAATAATAGCGATTCATTTCTCTTGTATGAGAAAAGAGACTGATCAATAAATAACATCTTTTATTGAACCACGCCCATCTCTTATTTCTCTACAAACTGGTGAAACTAAGAATGCATGTACTGACTGAGTAAAATAAGTTGTCTATTGTTTTCACACGACTCTAGAGATAAACTCTTGATTAGGGGAGAGCAAAGTTGTCATGTTCTATGGTTGTCAGAAACTAAATCCCTTCTTGTCTATCCAGGGAGGTTAAAATCCTCCTTGCCTATTCGAGAAAGTTTCTAGTGAACTCTGAGCTAGCTGGCAAACACAAAACTTTAAGTCTAATATCGTCGGTAGAAGACCTAGTTAACCTCTGCCCTAGGTCTATACTATTGAAGATATTATTCCAATGCGCAGAGCCTATTGGGATAATAGGAACTACACTACATGGCGCCCAACGTTTGGATAGGCGATAAAACTAACGCAAGACATTAGAGTAACTCAGTCGTGCTTTTTCACACAGACCCCTTTTTTCCCATAATACTCCAACGACGTCTGGAGTGGGTGAAAGGTCATATCCGCCAAACCTCGCAGGAGGAAACTCCTATGTATGGTTCTTGGTTTATTCAACGTTGAAGGATACACTGTTCCAAAATATTGTGCATCTAATTTTTGTTTCCATAGAAACCTGATCTGCAAATAAATAAAATAATCTTCTTGACAATAGTATGTCAGAAACTGAAGAAGAAAGGGAGACAGCTAGACTAGCAGCTGAACTCCTAGAAGCAGACAATACTCTGCTGGAAAATGACCCAAATGCAATACTCATCCCGGTCAACATAAGGAAATCTATAACCTTAAAACTTATAGAAAATGGACTGACACCAAGAGGTGGTACAGTCATATTCGTAATTAAGGCACACGAATATCGGCAGACAGAGGTATTCTATTCATGGATAAACTTTCCAGCAGCAAACGCTGTAACAAAGGACTTCCACTATTACAAAATAGAGGAACCTCCTAGTGAGTACACTCCTTTCGAGGAAGTGGAAATACCACTCAAATACCAAGAGCATCTGCTCTTGTTTAATGGCGCCCTAAAACATAATAATCACATCACCAGGCTCGGTCCACTAGGTAGACCAGGAGCAACGTGGCCGGTCCTAGCCGGATATACACCACATCCAGACATTGAAGAAATGCCTGCACCAGAGCTTTTAACACAGCTAAAACAATTAATAAAAATACATAGACAATTAGTCCAATATGTAATGCGGACTTCAACAATCCAACCAGCAATTAAAATTCCACAGCTGACCACTCGTCAGGGGAACACAAATAAAATTACACCTCAGAACATACAGTCCTGTCTAGGTAAAGTACCCGCAAAACGGGAACAACTTCCTTTCTGGCTAGCACAAAAAATAACTCAAATAGAGGCGGTGTTTCCAGATACCACCCCTGTTGAGAAACATAGGATTCTGACTATCTGTCTTCCAATGGGAATCGCACCACATGTGGAGGACTGTGACACTTGGGGAACAGTCTTTGCTTCCATTTACACAAAAACACATGGTGTACCATCCATGTCAGTAATACCAGATGTGCTAAAACAGATTCAAGATGATTACGGTCCAAAACCCGCCTTAACTCTCGGTATGAAATTACTGAAAGATTTGAAGCAGGTCTCGGCAATATTATTAGCGAACATAAAGGGAGAAGCAGCAAATGTGGCGATTCGCCAGAGGTTAAAAGAGACAAATATAGCAGACCAACCATCTGAAATTGCCAGAATCATAGAAAAATCCTATGAAGAACTAGGAAGAGATAGTTTGGGTGGAATACCAGTGAAACCCCAACTAGTTGAAAGTCCTGAAAAGGTATTTATAAAAAATAATTTAAACAATCAAAAAAAGAGCTGGGATGGAAATAAACAATCCAATCCTAAAGAAAAAAGATTCCAGTCCAGAGGAAGGTTTCCTTGGCAGAGAAAAAGATCTCCCGACCAAGGACGCAAGTCTCCCCAACGGGAGCCCTCTGTGAAAAAATACAACCTTAGAAATAGGGATAATATAAAGAAACCTGATAGATATCAAGATATTGATACACGTCCCTCTAAATCTTTTCAGACTTCCTCGCAGAAATCGGAAAGAAGAGGACGATCAGAACAAAGGGAAGAGCACGTCAAGTCCAAAGACAAAGAACCTGCTCATCTGAATAAAAAATTACAATTTCCAAAAAAGAAGGTAGCCAGTATTAAAGTAATCAACAATGCCGAGAATACTGAGGACACAGCTGAAAAACGGAGAATGGGCTCAGACAATGCTAGATAGCGCAGCAGAAGTTAGCATAGCTCGCAAAGTCCTTATGAATCATCTGGAGACAGTGGACACGAATGAATACATTCAGGTGGAAACTGCAGATACCAGAGTTAGCAAACCTCACAAAATATATGAAATAACATTGCGTATAGAGGGGGATAAGACTAGAAAAATAAGGGGACTATTTTGGGATAATTTGTCCAAGGGCTATGACATCCTTCTAGCTGAACAAGACTGGCCTCCAGAGTTTGTCAGGGAGTGCCCACATGGCGAAGAAATAATTATGCCTGCCTTCTCAAACCATATTCCAATTCATAAAAAATATACACTTGCAAGAAAGTGGGCAGTAGCTCAAGCCCCTGCCTTATATAAAAATCATGTGGGATGGGATGAGGACTCTCCTCCTCACAAAATCCAGTTAAAATCACAACCTACTGCCCAGAGGCAGTACCCGATTAAGCAAGAAGCTAAAAAACAGGTAAAAGAGATCCTAGATCAAATTGAATACCAGGGGCTGATTGAAACTTGCACCTCACAAATGAACAACCCTTTGTTTCCTGTCTCCAAGCCAGACAATGCATATCGTCTTGTTTTGGACTACAGACACCTTAACTCATGTTGCAAAACATTTGCAGTACAAAACTCGCACAGTGCTGCACTAATGAATAACATAGTGCGCAAAAAATACAAAACAACCTTAGACATTTCTAATGGATTCTTTTGTCATAATATAGCACCAGAGAGCAGATATTTGACGGCGTTCTCAATAAATGGCACGCAAAAGAATTTCTGTCGTTTGCCCCAGGGGTTCAAGAACAGCCCAGGATTATTCTCAGCGAGAGTAACAGAATTACTACAAACATATGATGACGAGGCATTATCTTATGTCGACGACATCTATCTAACAGACGATGACTTGGATACTCACTTAAAGAGAGTGAACACCATAATACTTGGGTTCGCAGCAGAGGGTTACAAATTCAACTTTAAAAAGTCAAGAATTGCCCATCTAACAGTCCTGTTTTTAGGATATGAACTATCAAGTGAAGGCAAAAGCCTGGCTGACAATTTCCTAGAGAAATGTGCTGTAATCCAAGCACCCAGAACACTAAAAAACCTACAATCAATTCTAGGCTTCCTGAATTTCGGAAGAACTTACATTATAAATTATGCAGAGAGAATTAAACCTCTCTATGATCTAATAAAACCAGATTTTAAAAGAATCAATTGGACTCAAAAACACACAGAAATGTTGAGATCTTTACAAACAGATATGTTAGTTAAAACAAAATTACAAACACGTGACAACACACGCAACCTTGTGATTCGAGTCATCCCAGGAAGATGCGGATTCACATACCTGACCTCTAATGAGGGAGAGAAGGTACCAATAGCATACAAATCACACTTGTACACAGAAGCTGAAAAAAGGTTCAGCATTAATAAAAACATTGTTCAAGCGGTTCAAACAGCTGTAGCAAAAGAAAAAGACCAAGCAGACGGTAGACAGGTTACAGTCAGAACAGCAGAATCAGCTTTTGAGGCATTAACAACACCATGTAACTTACCGACAACTGCACTAAATCCAAAATGGATACAATGGGTAAATTCTGTTGCTACAGACAAAGTAAAATACTATTTTGACCCAGAAATGAAAGAATTAAAATATCTAGAATATGAGAGAGAATACCCTCTGCCAATCGACATTCTGCCTTTACGACAGTACGCCTGTGTAATACATACAGACGGGCATGCTCAACCCTCAGTTTGGGGAGAGCTGGCTTACAAGGCCACATGCGAAATTGTAAAAGAAGTGTGGCGCGGAGGTAAATTAAGACCTCTACTTACAAAAACACACTCAGTGGAATATAATTCAGAACAACAAACGGAAATAATTTCATTAAAAATGGCGCTAGATAATGCCGATCGCGAATTCCCGACACTTATTGTGTGCGATTCGTATTACTGCGTCAAAACATACAATAACGATTTGAAGAAATTGATTCAAAACGATTACAAAGATGACACAGGTGCAACAATAAAGCAAAAAGTGCTTTGGGAACAAATAATTCTTTTACAGAAAGAACTACCAAAAACTCACGTGATACATTCACTGAGTCATCAACGTGATGGCGTTCACGTTGCGGGGAATTCATTGGCTGAGACAGCCACAGCGGTAGCAACTAAACCGGCTTCCGTAGCTACAAAAAAGCGTGCAGTAAAACACATTGACGGTGAAACTGTGCTGGCGGTGAAAACGTCATCAAAAGGCGACGGTTCAGCACTACCGATCAATTATCCACTCAATTATACATACATAATCGATGCAAACTCCGTTCCTTTTGCTCGAATCCCTGGAGTGGGGGATAGAGTGATTCCAAACACGGACAGGAGAGGCTTGTTAATAGCAGACGCACATATGGGTGAGGGTCTCAGACACCTTAAGCTAAAAGATTCTCTGGAGGAATTACAATCAGTGTACTGGTGGCCAGGCATGAGCCTGCATCATCACATTTTTGTAAAAAACTGCCCAGACTGCAATAGAGATCGCAGTTGCGAGCGAGGAGGACTATTACCATGGCACTTCACTCCAGAAAAAGAACAACAATAAGAAAGTACCCATCACGAAAAAGCGTTATATTAACATAAAAAGACTGATTTCACTTATGATGTAGACCCCAGCGCTCGGCTGACGTCTGGACTGTTATAAAAAGATTTGCGAGTCTATATTGGCATATACGCTAGGAGCATGCTACGTTTTGACTAATGTATTCCCTTTAGCCCTCAAGCTTATGGGGAAGCATGGCCAAATGAGCATTGCATAGCGGGACTCTTCTCACTTCCTTCCTGAGGGATACGGGATGGTGTAAAGAAAAAACCAAGACATAAAGCAATCTATAACGGAAAAGGTATTAGGTTCGGGAGCTGGGTGGGTCAAACATCTAATAAGTGTCCAACGTAGTCTAAATAACCTGCCAAGGAATTCTCTGAAAGGGTTCAGTCCGTACGAACTATTGTTCGGGACTAGAATGATAATCCAAGATCTTGATAGTCAGACTTCAGTGGTTAAAGACAAAAGCTTTGATATCAAAGATCGTTTGGCTATTTTGCAGGACTTAAATGAAACAAGAAAAGACCTGAGCAACATAAAGTTGAAACAACAGCCAACAACCACTGAAGAGAAACCACCTGTCCCAGCAAGGCCTGTCTGGATTCCAAAAGTCGGGATCTAGTCAGAGAAAAGATCGCGGTAAAGAAGGAATTTGGGCCTTCTTACAGAAAAGCAGTTCCTGTCTTGTCTGTCAACGGGACAAGATCAGTAGTACTACCGCCCCTTGCTGGTAAAAAGGAGAACCGAGTTGTATCCATCGACCTGGTTAAACCACAATCATGTGGCCGATAACAAACAGTAGGCCAAGTGGACTCCCAAGAAGTAGCAGAACACCAATGTTTGCTACGAATACAGAGGCTCAAACTGGAAGACTGATCACATTTGGGAAATCTACAGTGAATCAACAAGGACTATGCAACAAAGCAATGGAACTTGAACCTCTTAAAACCCAAATTAAAACTTTTCATCAAGAAACAACAACCTATGATGATGTAACTGCAGACTTTGCTAATGAAACAAAGCAAAATCCAAAAACAATTGGAACAATTGACAGAACAGCATCCGGCTACTTCATCAACTTCGATGATTCACCTGAAGACCTGAGTGAAGCAAAGAAACAGCCATCAACAAAAACTTTTAAAGACAAAGCTAAGGAACTTTTTCAACAGCTGAAAGAAACCTATCTGATCTCTCCATGGATTGAATTTTGGGTGGCCTTCGGTGCATTTATCCTCATTCTTTGGCTCATCCTAGTACTATGTTTGGGACATTTCATTGAGGGGAAATATGCTAAAATGGACACAGCAAGCCAGAAAATCAACTTGGTCCTTAAACCACACACATCTTCACACATCGAGAAAAGAGAACTTTCTTCAGTAAACTTCACAGCCAATCCTATACCAGGCGGTGTAGCATGGGACAAAACTGATTATGAAATCTATGGTCCGGTTGAAATCCTGAAGTATCTACACCAATTCAAGATCTCATTGAGTGACTTTGTAAAACCAAGCTCATTTGCGGATGATTGGGACTTTGAAAGTATCAATGATATGATGTCTGATCTTGTTATGTCTGCTAAATTCACAGAACATGATTATTTGCAGGGTTCGTCTAATTATGATCAGATGTTCTGCTACAACCATTATGGTAACCATTATCTACATAAATCTGCTCAACCTAGAAATGTTTTAAATTATAACCAATGGGAACATTGTGCTACTCCTCCAAAAGATAGCTCAAAAACATGTTATGATAAATATTCATACTTTTCAGGGTTCAACACAAGTAATGCAGAAACATTTTATTTCAAATTGTCAAATAAGACAGGTATGAAGACCATGCTTACAAACACAAAATTGATATATTCCGATTCATTCTTTGAACAAATGAATACATTTGGGTTTGATTTCTGGAACAATAATATTGAAGCAAAAACTGTGTGGGGTACAAGAGATTGGCAAGTACAAGGTATAGAATCATTGTTTAGAGCCTGCATGATCCCAGAACAAATTATATTTTTGAACTACACTATTCAACAAACTACCTGTCTTGGCTTAGCCAAAATCAAAGATTTTAACAAACCGTCTATTCCAAAGCCAACAGTGAACAGTAATAGCTCTATAGATGTTGAGATAGACGTAAACCATATATTAAACCAAAACAGAACACATCCTGAATGGAAAAAATGGTTGATCTGGCCCACAGATACAAATAACTGTCAAGACAGATTCCTGAACAAAGAACAGGGGTTCACATTGACTAGGCCAGACCCTAGATATTCCCAAAGACAACATCCAGGGATAGTAACCACCTACAGCGTGGGCAAGCTCTGCCTTCAATGGCTACAAACGTCCACACTGGCTGAAATTAAGCAACACCTAACTTTACTTACAGAAGGTGCTGACTTGCGTGATTTCATATTGGGACCACGCAAACAGCGTCAAAAACGTTTCATAGCGGCCTCTATATATGCAGCTTATAACGAAGTTTGGAAAGTAACTCAAATTGAGACAGCAGAAAAAATACGGGAAATTGACCGTATTAATTTGGAAAAATCACTTTCTGTGGTGGACAATGGGTTAATGACTCTGTCCTCCAGAATATATTCTCTGGACAGCATTGTGTCTTCAGCAATCGATATAATATCGCAAGACTTACTGATGTTACAACACGGTCAGTCCCAATTGCGTTCTATTGTACAGCTTGGCTGGACGTTACAAAATTTGCGTTCTGGCTATGTGCCTTGGCGTTTAATCAACACAACGTCATTATTTAATATCTTTAATCTCACTGATAAACAAATCAGTTTGGCACAGAAGGGTGCTGACTATACAATTCTGAGCATTGAAAAACTTGAGAGATTACCATTGACAATGTCAGAACGACCTGTCATTGAATGGATAATACATGGAATAATAAATATTCCGATAACTACTTTCCAGTTTCAATTCTGCCAAAAATATATACAGGCAGGCCAGTATGAAAGGTTGGGTAAAGGGTACATTAAGTCAATATGGAACTTGCCCTATACACACGAATGTGTCAGCAATAAAGGCCAGAAAGTGTTTCTCAGTGGCGATAATTGTGCAAGATCACTGAGCGGTACACTTCTGTGTCAGGGTATTAGTTTGCACGGAGCCTGTGAAGGGACTTCAAATAACCTTTCATGTTACCAGCTAGGCAGACCTGCAACACGAATAGAACCATTCTTTAGGAGACTCTCGAACGGGAGTTACATTCTAATAGTAGATCGCAGATGTTGTAGTTTGCTGCCCGGAAAACCTTATCTCATAAGTGTGACTAGGAAGGTCATGTGCTGTGAACATGTATTGTTCCCCAGCGACTCTGCAGACAGGGAGGCAATGTTATGGCCCGATTTGAAAATTGCTTCTATTCGAATAGATACTTTAAGCAGAATGAAGACTGTGCTCCTACAGACGCCGACGAGGCTCACGTCATCAAAAGAAACGTTTGATCTCCAAGTTGCAAGGACAACAGAAGAGATTCATTCATTGTTATCAACTAATTCCCCCATACATTTCGCAGAAATACTGAACGAAATCTTAAATATTTCTGATACCACTGGTATCTCCAGTGTATTTAAAGCAGTGTTTTCGGGTGCTTTAACTCCATTCAAAGCCATCCTGGGTATTTTTCCAGACTTTGTCCATTCCATTTTTGGCGGACTTCCTCTCCTTTTAGGACTAGTAGCGGGTATTCTATTTTTGATCCTGTTATTTCGCTATGGCAAACCGTGTCACAGACAAAACACCTGCGACAAGGGAAGAAATGATCCTAGCCATTGGCTACCGGGACCGGGTAACTAAAATCCTTGGACTATCCCGGCTTAGAGACCTGAACATGACTTGGTTTCTTTCATTTAGACCAATGTGGCAAAGTTGTGTTATGCCTGTATTAAGATGCTTGCTATGCGGCGAAGAATGCGTGTTGGACACCTGTCTGGCACTACAATCGGATGTGCCAATGGACGCAGATACCTTGTTGGGTCCGGTAACGGCTCATGCATTGTGCTGTCCCCAGCGGCTACCAATCCTGATGACGGCATTCGTGGAGTCTTCACCACTACGATTGAGGGGTAGTGAAGTACAAGATGAAAGCAGCATCGATCAGGTACGACCTTCAGTCAGCTATGCTGATCAAAACATCAATGGAGGCAATCATGCTCAAGCTCATGAATGCATGGTAACAACTTTTTCCGAATTAGTGGAACTTACGCAAGAAGCTGTTGACAGTTTTTTCAACAGTCTAAATGATATGATGTTTTCACCAGAACAGCAGGAATAACTTTGAGCAAATTGGCACTCGGAGTTCCCTACATGCTGAATTTGGCCTTCAACTTTTTAAAGAAAAGCGATATGAAAAATTTTTCTCATAATTTTTTTCAGACTGCAAGAACTTTTCCCCAATTCCAAAATATTTACGATTTTTGGGACACTTATCTTCTGCTTAAAGTAGACATTATTCTTAGAGAACTAAATTTCTATTTTAGGTAGTCACGAGACATTCGCTATCCTCTAGCACTATTATACATAACTTTATGATTGTGATGAAATGGTCTCGCACTTTTTTTTCTGTATTTAGAGCCATTTCATGTGTAATTTTCGCATTTATTCATGCTGAATTTAGAAATATGCGTTATATGTTTAGCATTATTAGACTGCTTGTGCATATAGTATACGTGACAGTATATGTGATTGTGTTTCATATATTTTATAAAATCCAATTTCCGGAATGCATATAAATGTATTTTTGGGGTGGTACGGTATACACAAACGCTACTGATATTCACTATGCCTAGATTCGTAATTATGGACATAGTCTACGTGGAGTGGGTGTGATGTATTCCTATAGGTACTGTATCGATTCCCCTATTCCTGACCCTGGTTTGGTTAATAATTAACTAGCAGTCATCCAACGGTGCAAAAACCGTTATCTGATTAAGCCACACCACGGCACAGAAGCGCGTTATCTGATTAGGTCATAACGCATGCCATCTAATTAGACAAGCGATATTCCTCCAGCCCCTGATAAGGCATACGGAGTTCTCAAAACAAATCAAACCTACAGCGACCTGGGAAATTCCCATAACCATTGTTTTGATTTCACCGAGAACTTCAGCAAAAAAATGTGCGAACGAGCCCGTTCATATGACATCCTTATTGACGTATATATGTCCATCCTTACGTCAATCTCGGCACCTTTCAGGTATAAATATTACCGACATTGCCTTAAGCAAACACATGCGGTGGTGACGAGATCGGAGCAGCGAGACGTGCTGAGGAGCCCAGCAGAGAGCGAAGCCCACAGACGCTGCCCCGCCTTCCTGACGCGCTGAGAACGAGACGCTGCCTTTCTCCTGCCGAGAAATCCAGCTACGGCGCTTCCAAGCAGCCCTCGCAGGCAGCTGGAATATCAAGACCTGGGATAAGAGATACCAGCCCTCCATCATTCTAGATCTCAGGTACAGAACTGAATAACCCCTTGCAGAGAATTCTCGAGTCAGTCCCTTGGCAAAACAAACTTAACTTAAACTGCTACTTATCTACTCCCGCCCACGTATTAGGCTTAGGTCAGGTACATTGGGGTAGGCGTGGTTAGAAGCACCAGTTGAGTACGATTAGTCAAATGTATATATGTATGTATCTATTTTATCCATTTTAAAATATCATATGGCTCAGAAACCATATCAATGCTTTTACAGTATTATTTTATAATTCTGTCTCTACTGTATGCACTTTACTTAACTACAAGTATTGCAATAATAGCGATTCATTTCTCTTGTATGAGAAAAGAGACTGATCAATAAATAACATCTTTTATTGAACCACGCCCATCTCTTATTTCTCTACAAACTGGTGAAACTAAGAATGCACGTACTGACTGAGTAAAATAAGTTGTCTATTGTTTTCACACGACTCTAGAGATACACTCTTGATTAGGGGAGAGCAAAGTTGTCATGTTCTATGGTTGTCAGAAACTAAATCCCTTCTTGTCTATCCAGGGAGGTTAAAATCCTCCTTGCCTATTCGAGAAAGTTTCTAGTGAACTCTGAGCTAGCTGGCAAACACAAAACTTTAAGTCTAATATCGTCGGTAGAAGACCTAGTTAACCTCTGCCCTAGGTCTATACTATTGAAGATATTATTCCAATGCGCAGAGCCTATTGGGATAATAGGAACTACACTACAATAGAGCTCTCTTCAGATCCCCTCCTTGCACTTTTAGGATAAACAAGAGATATACCACTCACTTTGCGTTGCTTCATTCCCATGTGTTTCCTTTTAACCAAGCATGAGATAGCACTCCACTGGAAGAGCAATAAAGCTCCTTCTCCCTCTGTTTTAAAAGCATGTCATATTGCGAAAATGTCAGCAACGATTATGCCCTCCTCAACCGCCCTTGTCCTGCCCAGAGACATCTGGGGGACACTGCGTGACTATCTCCACTCTCTTCTCTTTCCTTTCCAGTATGGTCGTATCCTTGTCTCTTTCACTCCCTCTGCCTCACAATTTGATTAATTGATTTGGCTGATTCCCGTTTTTTCATTTATTTTCTGTATCTCAAGTTGATTATGTCTCTGTGCTATTGTGCAATGATTATCATCTTGGAGATGTGATTCACAGCAGCACATCATTGTTGATTTGTTCTGTTGTCATTTGAAAATTAATAAAGAAATAAAAAAAATGTCAAGGTGAGAGGAGGCTGAGGAAGGCAAAGTTCCCCAGGATTCAGCTTCCTCAATATTTCCTGGAGAGCTACCTGGATCCTGTTTCGGCCACAGCCCGCTGGAGGAGACTACCCTCTCCACAATGCACCCTGAACAACTACATGCGTTGACTTTTGAAAACAACCTGAATTTCATGGCAAGTAAGATTTTAACCAGGGCCACAGAAATTGGGACAATCACTGACCCAGCCAGCTCTGTTCTTCCCCTATACCTACATTATTAAGCACACATACCATATATTTTGATGATCATATTAATTTTCTTTTAATCTTCATTAATTTCTTGCAGTCACTTTTCTGAGTAAATTGGTTGCTTCACCTGGAGGTAGATTAATTCCAAATGCAGATGGGGAACACACAAGACATGTCTCTCAGTGGAACCCAACTATCCATACAGGTACGTCTTTAGTCTAACTGGCTCACTTCCACACTCTAAGGGATTTCTATAACTTAGTTTTATATACCCCAAGCCTATTTTTACATTGTGTTTTATTGATTAATATCAAATATGATTTTATGATTCATATTTCTGACCAGAATATACTCATACACATTATTTTCTCTCAGTTAAGGCCCTGTGATGCTGTCCCATCCACCATTGCCACCAATGCCAGGAGAGTGTGGAAATCTCTGGTCTTTCCTTCTATATTTCATCATCATTAATCAAGTGACAGTGTTTTTATTTTGCTATTGTTATATTTGTAACTTATTTTTTAATGCAGTTTATAGTTTTTCATTCATGTATTTACTTGTAATTTGTCAGCATTTTTGGCAAACATCCTATTTATAGCTTGACAATAAACATGTAATTAGCTTTTTATGTTACTCTTCCCTTTGTAGCTGCTGAATTAGAAGATACATTTTGAACACCAACTACGAGGAAACCATCCAGAACAGAAACATCTGTGGCTGAACTGGAGAGTTGAGATTTTAGAGATGTAATAATTCCATGCATGGGTTAACCCTTACCTTCATATTTGTTCAGTTATCATATTACTAACCTTATTAGATAGTTATCTCTCATTTTCTTTTCAAGTAGTCTATAGAAGTATTATCACCAACCTCTATATTTCAACTGTTTTTGTCGTCTTCCTGTAGGTAAAGGGGACATTGCATCAGACAATTATGTTGAATCATCAACAAGCAGAGGCCCGTGGGCAATCAAAAGAGGAAATCCAATCCTCCTCCAAGTAACCATCTCAGCAGCTAATACTGTGCATGAAGAAAATGAGGAGAAGGTGCTGGAGTGGTTCAGGAGGAGAAGGCAGCAGATGAGGAGGAGGACATTGCAAGATTACTGGCAAAATCCCCTCACGACTGGGCAGCAGTCTTCCTCCAAGGTCAAGTCCGAGGATTGCCAGTCCCCTGCTTTTAATTCAATAATCATTGATGCTTGTTCCGCCTATGCATGACTCACCTCCACTCAGCCCTCAACCAACAGGTACCTCTGGAGAATCACACTTCTCCCATAAAGTTGCGTCTCCGGGCTTCTCGCATTCTTGTGAGAGGGAACACCCCTGGTAAGGAAGAGTGTCCTCTCTTCATCAGTTTCCTCCCCTTCCCTAACAAATGTCCTAATGGCTACCCTCTTCATGATGGACAACCTGCTGGCCAGACCAGACGTCCATGCATGGGAGGTTCCCATGGTGTAATTCTGCCCTTTGGAATAAACATGTTTTCCAAAGGTAGATCACTGTGTGGGGAGATATTCATACAATGAGGCCATGTATGTGTGAGATAGCTAACTGCCTTAAACGACTCCTTCATAATACTGACAAGCAGATCCGTGCCTTGGATCAGGTTGTGAAATGCTACCAAGACATAGCAAAGGGCTATGAGAACTTCTTTGTAGTGTGAGGGAAGGACGTGCAAGGCAACATGCTTTAACTATGAAGATGACAGGAGCAGTACTCAAACAATGACAATGTCCTTTTTCAGGGACAACGAATGCACATGATTCTATAGAGACACCTCAACCTATGAGGCTCACACCACATTTAAACCTACTACCTCCACCCAAAACACCTGCACCACTATTACCTCCACCATCGCAGCTACCACCCTACCACACTCACTAACAACCACTGCTAAATTAAAAATGGTATGTGCCTTTTTAAGCAATAAAAAAATAGTGTGTAACTTTTGTCTGTGATCACTCTTTTTTTGGACTCAAGAAAGTATCTTTTATGTTCTGTTCATTGTTAACATTCTAAGTGTTATCGATTTCAAGGTTTGTTGATTAGCTCCTAAAAACCATCTGTCTAACTAAACGCTTCACTGTGATGTCATAAAATGTATTAATATGAAGATTATTTAAAGTAATACCAAACATATCATTTTTAAAACCAAAAACATCTTTTTTAGGTACGATAATGAAAATTGTACTTATCAGAAAAACTGACTTTGAGATTTTGCTAGGAGAAATTAAATACAGTTTTGTTGCAAAGGGGAAATCCGAATGTGGAAGGGAGTGAGTAAACAATAAAAGTGAATCAGGAAATGTAAGAGAGCACGTCTATATATAAAAGGTCATACATTTTAAAAACATGACTATAAACTATGTCCAATACAATGAGTCCATCAATTAAGTTTTAAAGTCCTAAACATGTCAGAATCACCAAATAAATCCCAATGTCTTAATCAATTACAAAATAATTCCCCAAAACTGAGGGTGGGGGGGTTCTGAATCAAGTTCATGGGCCTGAAAGGCTGAAAGGTCTGTTGGAAATTGAAGTGGTTTTTAAAAACTGTGTTAGTTGCTGTTACTTTTAATCCTAAAACCTTTGCTGCCGCACTACACTTGATGATAAAAATTAGGGGAACTGTCATTTTTTAGTTGTTTTATTTAAAAAAAAAAAAAAATTCCAGCTTACGTGTTTGCGTCGGCTGGTAGCCACACGCCTCAGGTGGTTTGCGCTCTAGTTGTTAAATGATCTATTTTCCAGCACGCCGCACGCCCATTAAGCTATTTAATGGACACGGGAAGGACACGGGAAGGACGCGCAGCGGGCGCACCAAAGGCAAGCCCGTCTGCACCCGTCTGCGCCAGTATGGGCCTAGGTGCCAGAATCCCTGATCCTTTGCTACCAGCCCCCTGAAAATACTCCTCTAAACAATTGCAAGATCTTCACACTAACCCTTACATAGATTGCATACAGATGCACCCCTCTTCCATTGATATCATGTCAAGGAGCTGTGATAGATGTGGCTATATATTGGCTCCGCAGTCCCAAAGGAGACACACAGATTTTAGTAACCCCATGGATGTCAATGAGGCAGAGGTAAAAAGCCCACTAGGAGTTTGTCCCGCACAAATAGAGAATTCAGATGTTTTTAGTATGAACTGTCACTCACTCCCAAAACATAAAGCAGTAGAGGTGTAAATTTGATAAACTAATTTGAAATGGCAGTGAGGCTATGTTATTTATACTTGCCTTAACCCTTTGGTTTACCTTTTCAGGAATACTACTCTATCGCACCCCTGGCCATGCTGGCCTGTGGGTTTCTGCATTTCCTGACCCGGTTGCTCCCCACTTGCTTAGCGCAGCCAATTTTACTATCTGAGGCGATTGAATCTTCATTTTGACGACTCTACCTGTCCTATTAGCACTACTTTAATCTCTGATTTGGCGGCCATGAACACTGTGCTTTCTAATATAGTTCCTACCCATGAGGCTGGCCATCTACTAGATTCAATCGTGTCTATTATCCCCAGCATACGCTGTTCCTTGGCTCTTCCTGTGACCTGGTCTGATCACTTTCTTGTTGATTTCAGGGTCATGACAGAGTTGACTAACTTAACTGTACCCAACCTAGGAACTAGGATCAATTCAAGAAACTGGAGTAAACTGGATATGGAACTTTTCAACAAATCTCTAACTGAAACCATGCCTGTTAATAATCAGGTCTCCATGACAGATCTAAATATTATTATGAACTGGATCTCTAATTCGGTTGACACTTGCCTTCCTCCCTCTATGCCGAAAGTAAAGGAACATCGTCCCCCTGCTCCCTGGTTTTCATCTAGCTTAAAAAAAGAGAAGAGCAAATGTAAAGCGTTGGAAAGACGCTGGAGGAAGAATTATGCTCCTGAACGTATTTTTTTTTAATGAACAGTCAATTAGAATATTTCACTCTCTCTGTAACACCGCTCGGGCTGACTATGTAAGCTCTACTATTTCTAATGCCCAAAACTGCCCTAAAGTCCTATTTAAAGTGATCAAGGAACTCTAAGGTGCAGTCAATCAAGCGCCACCTCCAATTCTTTCTGAACCACTATGCAAAGATATTGCAATGATCTTTCTTAATAAAGTAGAGCAGATCTATTTAATATTAAATGCTGCGAAGACCCCCACTTTGCAGCAAAGTACGTCTACCCCCGGCTTATCTATCACTGGATCTCAGATAGAGGTCCGCGAGGGGGTCAGCTTGAATGTACTCGAACAAAGGTTACCATTTGAGACTATTTCCTTCTGTCGCATTTTAAAAGCACCAAATCAGGTTCTCCTCAGGACCTGCTCCCTATTACCATACTGCAAAAAATGGAGCCGTCTACCTTACAGCTGATCCTGGAGCTTCTTAATGCCTCCCTTCGAGAAGACATGATTCCACCAGAGTGGAAAAATGCCATTGTTCGCCCATTGCTAAAGAAGGCTAATGCCGATCCGGCCCAGATGTCAAACTTCCGACCAATTTCCTTGCTCCCTGCTTTTTCCAAAATTTTGAAATAAACAACACGTAAATTCACAATTGACCCACTACGTGGAAACTCACAAGCTTCTTCATATGTCACAATCAGGTTTCAGGGAAGGACATTTTTTTTTTTTGCAGAGTTTTATATAGCGCGAACTAGAACCGAACCGAATCAGTTATCAGAGCGCTTTACATAGCACCAGTTACGTTACACGAGGACACACTTTTTAGGCACATTCATCAGAAACTACACTTTTGGGAGTCAGTGAAATGATATGCTGCTGTTTGGATGCTGGTGACACAGTGGCACTCATACTGTTAGATCTGAGCACCGCATTTGATACGGTATCCCGTTCCGTGCTTTTGCAGACTTTACAATCTGCTGGCGTAACTGGTCAGGCCCTGAAATGGTTGGCTAACTTTTTGCTGGACCGCAAGTTTCAGGTCTTCTCCGCAGAGGCAGTTTCTAAGACCCATGCCTCTCCCTATGGAGTTCCACAGGGCTCGATTCTTAGTCCCTTATTATTTAACATTTATGTTAAACCCCTGGCCGACATTGCTGAGCAGTTAGGACTGTCGATTTTTTTCTACACTGATGACACCCAAATAGTATTCTCCCTCTCTGCCAAAGAAACTTCAAAGCCTTCGTCTCTCCAAGTAGGGCTTTCTAAAATTGCACAGTGGATGCAAGTAAATCCACTCAATCTCAACGGGGAGAAGCCTGAGGTATTAATCCTAGGGAAAAACAAAGAGCTGTGGGGCCCCCAACATTGGCCCCCTGAATTGGGTGCTCTCCCCCAGCCTACCAATCAATATCGCAACTTGGGTTTTATTATCGATGACCATCTCTCGATGAGACCCCAAGCAACAAAGGTGGCTGCAACTTGCCTTGTTATCCTTAAATGGCTTAGGAAAATCTTGTGGATACTGCCGGATTCTACAAAAAGGACTGTAATCCAAGCCTTGGTCACCTCCCGCCTGGACTATGGCAACATTCTCTTTTTAGGAGCAAACAAGGATTTTATTAGCAAACTGCAAGTTGTGCAAAACGCTGCTGCTCACTTGCTTTGCCGGATCCCCGGTCTCAAGTTCCCTGCGTGAACTCCACTGGTTGAAAGTGAAAACCCGCATCAAATTTAAAACTCTAATGTATATGTTTAAGATCAAAACAGGCAAGGCCCCTCAATATTTGATTTCTATTGCTAAACTTTACATTCCCTCTCGTTCTCTCCGGTCAGCAAATCAAGCAAAATTTTCGGTCGCGAGGCATAGACTGGCCAGGGTGGGTGGTCGCTCTTTTTCATACCTGGGCCCCACCTTGTGGAATTCTCTTCCTTTACTACTGAGGAATGAGACCAGCCTTGCTCATTTTCGCAGAACTTTAAAAACCTGGCTATTCAATCAATAGGTCCTATTTACCCCTCTCTGGGTACATTCAGGCGACGCCGGGAAAACCTTGGGTAGCTGTGCACCTTATAAAAGCAAAATAACATAACATAACATGGGTAGAGGGCAAACATTCCTGACAGTCCCGGGCAATGTTAATATCCTCTTCAGACAAAGATGTTAAATGGCTGCCTTTGCAGCACAGACAGATGCACCATGGGTAGTTCAAAACAGAGGTGAAACAGATATTGCTGATGAACTGGGAGACAGGATAATAGCCTACACGTTAGTCCTGCTATCAAGGAGCGCATGAGACCACATAAAGTTTGGAGATTTTCAATTACAGAGTGTGTAAGTATCTGGACCTCCCCAAGTAAGTCTCAGATACCAAAGACATTGATCCCTGAACCTCTTCAATTGGCCTCAAGTCCTACTTGAGAGCAGACTGTATGACGTAGTCTGGAATGGGAGTAGGAGCGCTTGAGGGCTCATGTGGCTTAGGAAGAGAAGGCTGTTCTGGGGGTGCAGCAGGAGGACCGATGATATGGGGCCTTCGGAGTGGGCGAGTTCACAATCTTATGAGGATGTATCCTGAAATTCAGACGCCACTTGCCAATCTTACGGCCAAAAGTATCCTCAATCTGCCTCCTTCTGGCTGGTGGTGTCCACATACACCACCATCCTCAGTTAGCCCTACAGCCTCTGCCCAGAGTCTTTTTTTTATTAAGGAGTGTGTTTATATTTAGCAGGCACTCTCTGCCAGTGTTGGCTTTCTCATCCTTGCTCCTGGTGGGCACAGTTGTTGTGTCTGCCTTGCAGACGAGGATGCTATTCTGTGCACCAGGTCTTGCTGTGATCAGACTTGGCCAGATTTATTCACTAAAAGGAATGAAGAAAAAATGAAGAAAAGTCGAGTGCATATGTAAAACACTTCTATTTTTAAGTGATATTGTATCCCAAATGCAAGAAATACAATTGCGTATACTTTAACTTACGTTGACCATGCCAATGTGTGTGTAAAAATCTTAAAATAATAAAAACTTTGAATCAATTATAGAAAATGATTATTGTTTCATAACAGGCATTCAATGGCAAACAAATATATATGCAAAGAAATATGATTTCGTGTAATTACATTATTATGTTTCAACATTTTTTATTTTTTGAACATCACTACCTAGCTTACAAATTAATGTATTATAAAAGGAAGATTAAATATTAAAGTGATTATGTTATATTTGATATTATTGATCAAAAAAAGTTTTTTCATTTTGAAAACGGTGTGGTTAATTGCGTTTTTAAGAAACAAACATTGGTGTTTTGAAAGTAAGTTAACATCAGTCTTACATAGCATAGTTTGACAAAATGGATGTTTTATGTATGTAAAGTGTAAAAGTTGTGTCAGAAATGTTATTCTGTCACAAAACAGGTAGTTTGAAAAACATTTTCATTATGTCAGATTGAAATTATCCGTTTTTCAAAACACACACTCGACTGCAGCATGTGCTTTTGTCCCACCTAATTTGGGCCAGCACTGCATTGCTCAGCTGGATATCTGGACCCCTATAAATCTGAGAGCACCTTTGAAGCACCCCCACTTAGATGAGCTTCAGTTGTTTGTCAGGGATGCTGGGAGCCCTCTCATATAATCCATCACCCATATTGGGGCTTTGGATTGTCAAAGGAGCAGCAGGATGGTAGAGGATGTGGTTTCGGTGAAATTATGTCTAAGAATGAACAGAAAATGGCTGACTTCCTCAGGTAGCTTCCTGCTAATGTATGCAGAGATGTCAGCTCTGACTTCGTAGTTTCCGCCCTGCTTGCGGAGGAAGGTAGACCGCTTCATGCGGGAGGGAGATCCCTGGGTGTACAGAAACGGAAAAAGCGTTTGGTTTACTCAAACATTGTTACCGGCAGTGGTAGATATCCATGCTTTAAGTTGTTAAATGTATTTTTGTAATATTTCGTTGGAAATGATGAGTGTACTCTGAGAGTGATTGTAATTAAGTGTTCTAAGTTTAAAGTTTAAGAATAATAGCAAGAGAAGTGTAAGCCTTATAATAACTAGAGCATAGCATGTTTGTATGTGACATTGTGTTAACTAAGCAGTGTTGACTCAAAATGATATATATATGCACAGTGGAGTTGGACTCTATTTACCATCAACTACACTGGCCAGCCGTTTAAATGTAGTAATCAAAGTAGCATCTCAAGTGAAAAATTAGTTAACTAATCAATCCTGCACCTGAATGCCATAACTTCTGTTATATCCCTTACTGCGACAGCCTGCATGTGGCCAAATATCAGGGGTAATGTCCATATTTAGGCCTCATTGCTTGTTGATGTTTCGCAACACCGGGCCAGCAGCAACAATCTTGCATACAAGTTCTGGGGAGTACACCAGCATACCCTCTAGAGGTCAAGACGTCTGGAACGCAACTTAAGTATCGCAGAAGTGCATTTAATGATGGCTTGTGTATGTGTGTGTGCCCTATTGCAACTCTGTTGAGGTTATGGGGTTGGGCTTCTATAGGGTATGAAGTGATGAGGAGAGACAGCATACGTGGCAATAACTTCCAACAAAGATGTGATATTTCAAACATGGGTCTGTATTCTTAATTTAATACAACATGTCTATGCGCATGCAGAGAATCTCAGAGTAATGTGTATATATATTGTGATATAGTGGGTAACGAGTAAGTATGTTTGCGATGCCATCCTCCAAGTGCACATATAGCGTGATGTGAGATGTTCTTACTTACCAATGATTCATCTGTCGTCTAACTTCACAGCAACAAACCGACGTCCCAGAGGTGACTGACAGAAGATGTAGTTCTTATGTGTGCTTCCAGGATTGCCGCATTTAGATCAGTAAAGCAGCCCCTGGCATCACAGATAGCTTGCACATTGATTTAGTACCAGCGGTGTCTGTTGTGGAAAAGGTGTGCTGCGTGGTGAGGGTGCTGAAGTGTCACATGGGTGCTAACAGTACTGCCTAAAACACAAGAGAAGGAGGTAAATGCATTCAAGTCCCTTGCCCACCCTTGACTTTGCACCAGTGAGTGGCATTGTAGTAAACTAGTAGACTCTTCTGTTGATGCATCTCCGTACCTGATGCAAGCATCAATACTGGCTTGACTCTTAGATGTTGTTAGGATTGACCGTTTGAAAAGATTCAGTGGCCATGAATTGGAGTACCACCAGTGTTTTGACAAATGCAGGGATAATCTTGTTGTGGGCTGTTAGCAAATCGTGCTCATGCTCCCAGTCTGTAGCTCTGTAAGGGATCGCTTCAGGTGAGGAGCAGTATCTGCAATGACTACACTGGACATGCTATGGATGTTGATCCTTTCCCTGTATATCCTCTCTGTGCTGCTCAAGTAATTGTTTCTTAACATGAGAGGTAAAGCGACAAACAAAAGTGTTTTTGTATATGATTTCGAGAGAAAGTGTCAATTTTTTTCTGGACTGATCGTGCAGAATATTTGACTTTGGGACACTGCTAATCGGGGCACCGGGCATGTGCTGTGGCCCCTAAAATCTAAATAAATTGACATATTTAACCTTCCTATATCCATATTATATGGTGAAGAAATACCCCCATGACATGGACAGTCAAATATCATCTGTGCACTGCACGGCTTATTGTGCCATCCACTAGTGTGACAAAGGAAAACATGACTTCCGGTATATCAATGTAGCCTGACTCTTGCAGCTTAAACCTGAGAGATCGGGCTGTCAAAATATCACTTTTATGAGGGAAAACCTTCCTTCTAAATAGTAACACATCACCCCTATGTAGGATTTGTAGCCCATATGGTAGGGCGCATGATATTTAAAAGTGGAATATATAGAACATTAATGCTACCATGCCCTGGCAGTATTAGGCCCCCAAAAGCCCCTTTCCCTCTGAAAAACTCTGGCTGGCCTTTGAAGAAAACTAGAGTACAGATTAAAATCTTAATTCTTCCATCTTGGGTTTAGGGCAAGCTAGAACAATAGATCTACCACTATTTTGTAAGATGTATTAAATGTCCAATTCAATGGGGAAGTTGGATTTTCACTAAATATTTAGCAAAAAATACTTTAAAAAAGTTATTTCCCTACCTCAACTCGGGGGATCTAATTCACATTAGCCTGCCAGCAGCTGCCCCGTCAGTACTTAGCCTTAATGAATTGTAATACCACTCCCAGAAGAGGACAGTGGCTTAGCTCTGGTGACAAGATGGGCTGGGTGTGGGGCAGCTGATCTGTATCAACTCAGGAAGGACAGCTTTGGAGGTTACAGAAATTCATTAACTTGAAAGGGACAAGGATGAAGCCTGCCCATTCCTAGTTTAAGAGGAGACCCGAGAAAGGGGGTGCGTTCGTTTTCTAGGCTCTTTATAGCCAACTGGGCAGGAGCTCTGTGCGGGGGAGAGCTGGTCCCAGTACCAGTTTTGTATAGCTTATAAGGAGGGAACTGCTCATTTCTTCAAACAAGCTTCGATCAAGGGCAGAAGGCCTGTGTCATCTTGAATTCCCCCTAGAATAGAGCCTTCTGGGTCAATTTGCAGTATAACAAACAGGGCATACTACAAACTTGGGAAGGATTGCCCCTGGCAACATTTTCCTCATTGGTTGGGAAGTACCCAGGAGTCCACCAACCCCAATTCACTGGCTAGTGAAACCTATAAAACAGGCCCCTCACAGCGCCTCAAACCCTTTCTGGACATGTGAAAATACAGAGGAAGGACTGCACCTGGTGTTTGACACCTGTGAGGAGCCCTGAAGGGCTGGACCTGCCCCCACTTGTATCTAGGACAAAGATGTGGAATCCAAGGGTAAATTAGCCGACCTCCTGTGTGGCTACAAGGACATCACAAGCGGCAAGAGGCCTTTATCCTGAAGTGACCAGTTTCAAATTAAAGAGAACTAGACCTTGCTACTGGCCTCTGCTAGAGTGAGTCCTGACACTTAGGTGCTGTCCCCGAGGTCCTGAGAGCCTTCCTGGTAACAAGAAGGGCTTTATTCTGAAATCTTGACATTTCTGATGTTTTTGGTCTTTGGGTGCTCCGAAGGCCTGGGATCAATTACCCAAGTCAATCCACCTAAAGCACAGCCTCACTAGACAGGAACATCAAGTTGGTTCAACTTGGAGCTCTGTGCCACTCAAAATAATGTTCATTGAACCCTTGTGCCAAACTGATCTGACTTTGTATCGACCTTTCCAGATACAGTCTTCAGCTTTGCTCCACTGAAGGATTCTGAGCTCTAAAAAAGGAATCTAAGGGCCGGATTCAGAGATTGTTGGATGGGTTACTCCATCACAAATGTGACGGATATCCCATCCGCTGTATTTCAAGTTCAATATGATATAATGGAATTGTAATATAGTAGACAGGATAGCCATCACATTTGTGACAGAATCACCCCGTTTGCCGCAATCTAAATCAGGCCCTGTAGAAATGTTGACCAGACGAAGGGGCCAAAAGTTTCCAACTGATGACAGGACTTCACTGGGTGTAAAATGTGACGTTTTACTGCCAAAACCGAGGGCTACAGCGAGATCTTGTACATCGGCTATCTAGCTTCTAGAGGACTTCCTCTGATACAGTCCACAAGCTTGACTCTCTGGAGGATTTTGACTTCCATTTCAGATGCTAAGTTGCAAGGTAAACTCTTTGACCAGGGCAAACCCTCATGGTGTATCTGACCAGCATCCCATCCCAGTCAGCCTCAGATAGCACCTAGCTCCCGTTCACACTCAAAAAGTATTTTTTATTGGTGATTTATGTTTTCATGGTGCTTCTATTTTTAAACCTTTAAAAATGTATATCTTCAGTTCCCCTTATTTGATGTTTGCCATGTTGGTGTCGTTTTATTTGTTACATTTAACTCTTTTATAAATTGTAGTGGGATTTGTATAGTGTAGTTGTTTCAACTATTTAACTGTTTTGATTTTAAATGCCATGTTAAACCTGTCAGCTGTATGCCATAGCTACTAGGGTTAGAGCTCAGGTTTAAAATATTGAAACCTTTTCCAAACAAGTTTGTGACTTTATTACTTGTGGTGGAATACAATCCACCCCGATGAATAATTCACTTTTTTCAAGTCTTCATTTGTTATTTTCTCAGCCTGTTTGGGTATTGTTGCTATTGGAATGGATGGGTGATTGAAACCAAAACCATCATTACTTTAATTTCCAATTATGTTGTAAATGTTTGTCTTGTTTAAAAGTAAAAAAGAATTGAATACAAATGAACAAAAAGTGAAAAAGGTTGATAATAGTTTCCTGTATAGTTCTTTTGTTATTTCGTTCCTCTGTTGTTTCTGTGGGCGTGTGCTGCAGTACCTGTGAGTGGCCATGTGTGATTCTCGACTTACTCTAAAACTAGACTTGAGTACATTTGCTTCTTTTTACTGCCCTTTCTGGCTGTAGTAACTTTAGAAGTGCAGTTTTTGCATATCAACAGGCTTACTCTGTTGTGGATGGGTGTTTGTATTTACATATCATTCTCCAAACCCCTCCTTACTCTTCCCTAAGTCCCACCTTTCCTCTTTCTAATCCCCTCATATTTAGTATAAAGTATTTCCCATTTACCAGCCATTCCCTCAGGGTCCTCCCATATTTATTTAATGTGTACCTGTGTGTACAGAGATTTCTAGATCCGAGGCGAAGATCTATCTTTTGATAGAAGAGGCAGAAGCTGAGGTCTGCACGCAGGTTTGTGAACAGCATTTTGTAGTACATGGGTAGTACTGTTGTAGTGCTACTAAACATACTACAAGGTGCAGTTTATGAATAGGCCCCCTAGTGTTTCACTCACTGTGCCACCATGGCAACATATAGATTATGTTATCATTTTAATTTATTATTTCTCTGCCGGTTGTCCTGGATCGAGAATATTGTAATCTCTATGTTGCATGTCTATTTCTAGGTTGTCCTTATTTGAGAACCATCTCACATCCTAATTTCTTCTGTATTTGCAAGTACTTGCTAATCCAGGTCATTGTAATCGCTTCTTATCCGATCTCTCTGCAGGTCATCCCTTTGATCCACATTTTGTAATAAACAATGCAGTGAGCAACGTGATCTGTTCCATCACCTTCGGAGATCGTTTCGAGTATGACGATGAAAGGTTTCGGAGACTACTGCAGCTTTTTGAACAGAGCCTGAAGGCAGAAACAGGATTCCTACCACAGGTATTACAGATGATGAAGTGTAGTGGTTTGTTAGGATAATATCTATATGTATAAAGGGAAGATTTATGTTTATTAGCATTGCATCTTCTTCTAGACTATTCACCTTACATATGCCTCCTCAGTCTCCATTCCTCTCTTCCTCTCATTGTCACCATTTTACTACCACTCTTTCCTCCTCCCAACTAAACACAATCTTTGTATCGTTTGTCCTGTGTCCTCCTTCTAATTTGCCATCTCTGTGCCCCTTCTCACTCCTTCTGATCTGCTTTTAAACATTTGTGCCTTGGCAACACACTTAAGTATTTGGTTGACTATAAAAGCAGCATAGGGTTCGCCCACTGTCCAACCCTAAACCCTCTGTTAGATTCTATGTATTGCTGCCGGTCTCTGGGAAAGGAAGGAGTCGACCCTAGAGAAAAAGCCCTCTCCACCTACTCTTTGTTCTGCTGCTTTCATGACGTCTGAGACGAGAGGGAACAAGGTAGTGTGTGGGGCATGAAAGGGCAAGCATGGGGTCTCAGCTTTCATCCTTGGTTATCTTTTACATGTACAACCTCTCTGAATGGTAGACTGGCATAGAGGTGCACTTGGATATTGTGCTATACTAACCCAGTGGACAGCAGGTTCAGCTAAAGGTGCACTGTGCACTGATGTTGGTGAGAGTTGAATGCTCAGTACTCTTCCAATGTACTGCGAGAGAATTCAAGCTGCACTGAAAGCTATATAGGGGTGGGGTTTATGTTCTCTCCAGTACAGCTTCCTGATGACTTGACTGAGGTACACTGGATTGAGTTGGTGTGTTGTACCAATATTTAGAGTGAACGGGGCAGAGTATGCTTGTGATTTCAGTTCTGTTAGCTCAACGTTCATCGGGCCGGGATAGTCTCGGTGTATGGACGTCAGTTCACTAAAATGCTAGAAGTAGCAAAGGGTAACATCCCTTCTTTTAACCCTCTGATTGCATCACAGGGTTTACTGGCACACCCTTTGCATTGCAGCTGCTTCCTGTTGTCTCTTGAGGGCTTATGGGAAGTACTGCAACATAATGGGATGGTATGAAGCACAAATCCTAACCACAGCTATACCGGTGTACCCCAGATATGGAGCTGCCACACATAGCTCCCCCTCGCTACTCTGTTGGTGCCCCCCAGTGTAAGCTGGACACAGACTGAGGTGCACTATATGAACAATGAATGAGGATTGTGTTCTTCACTAGCATGTTATGGTGCATGCTTGCATGATGTACGCTGGCAGACGAAATCCCTCAGTGGAAGACACAGGCCCTAGGTTGTCTACCTGTTGTATCGTGGCTTTTAGTTATTTGAGAGTGTTGTTTTAGTAGTCAGGTATTACTGGTTACTGCATTTGTATTCATGTATGTTCCTTTGAAAAGGTAATTGTATTATTTTAAGCATGATGTAAGTAGGTTCTGTTGCCCTGGTTTCTGCTGTTGTTGAGTGAGGCATTCTATCAGAACGACTCCACTGGATAGCATCTTTGACCGCAGCTTCTGCCTGCACTTTATGGGCATCTTTATAGATGTTATTCTTCTGCTAGAATAAATTATTGGAATTTCCACCTTGGTGCCCTACATCTTATTTACTGAGGATTCAACACTATCTTTAGAGATCAATGGCTAAATGGACTAAGGAGTTAGTTAGCACAACTTAAAGAGTTGGATGCAAACTGCACCATATTATTCATGTTGCACCACTGGAGAAAGCTCTGAATATTCCCTACCAACTGACATAATTCCAGCACTTCATACATATTCAACAGCTGCTAGCAAAATGGAATTTATAAACATATACACCGGAGAAAAAGCCTTTCATCTTGATTGAATAGAATTTCACTGAGCATCTAATAAGAAAAAAAACAAAATTAACTGGAGAGTACATTAACGTCTCCTTTACACTATGGAAACTACCTTAGTGCATTGATCAAACATCCAAAATACTACTTCTTCATACGAGCCTAAATAATACATTTAAACACCACATCATGTAAATGGGGTGGTCCTCAAACAATCCAAATGGTATCTGACGCTGGAGGTATTACAGTAAATGGGGTTCCTCTCAGATGTCCACTCTGCTTTACAAGACACTATTGCTTCTAATTGGGGCATGGCATTGTCACATGATGGGGCATGAGATGCAGTGTAAGGGGTTTCAGTTGATTCTGTATAAGTAATATTTAGTAGCTAAATGCCGCATTGGAATGAGTTATTACAACTTTGAATAATGAGGCAGTACAACTGGAGATGCAATTGCTGAAACACCTGACCTAGGGCCTTATTTCAATGTGGGGCTGACTTTTGTTCGCTCGATACCGTTGCGGATACAGGTCCGACCGACATCCTGACTTTTGATGCGACCACACATGGGGGCCGATTACAATTGCGGTTGTTGGCACCTCCGCAGTGCTGGCAGTGGCGGAAAACTTCCTATTCCTCACTCCTGCGGCGGTCCTTGCATCCGCCATATTACTATGGGAAAAGATAGCCCATTTCCCGTCCGCTGCAGAGTTTCGGGATCCGCAATAAATTTCCTTCCGCAACATGGTGGAGGGAGCCAATCGAGAGAGACCGCCGTGCGGAATGACATTCCGACGGCCGGACAAATCAGGATGCCTCAAATAGCCCATCGAAACGCAGCAGAGAAACCAGCCACTCGGAGACGGCGGAAGCACTACAGCGGAAACCGAAACTCGAATCCAGGGAACCTCCACGCATTCCTGACTGCTATGGATCCAGCTCTTCAAGCCCTTTTGCTGCTGTACCTGATCCACTACCAGCATATAAGACGTCAATGCGGTCAACACCGACTAGCCCAAAGTGGAGTGCACAGTGCTGGAAAACCATGGAGCAAGCCACATAGCATTTGTACATGACATGCACGAGGAGTAACATTTCACACTACCCTTAGGCCATCAACTCAGACATTGGTGGCACAGTGATTGAAATAAAACCAAAGTGACATCTGTGCAATATTTCTGGGATATGGCAATCCAAGCTATGAATAGGCACAGGAATGATAGAAAGTGTCAGAAGCCATACAGTGACCAGCCACACATCAGCGTCAACTACCTTGACATGTGTATGCCACCAGCACAACACACATGGCTCGTTGTCACACTCCCTGACTGTCAAACCCAAGTAGGACCTTTACACATAGCCCTCATCTACCCATCTCATACCTGTACTACTCAACACCTGTGAGAAACACACATAAAGGTGCAAATAAGGTCTTGTGACTTTCCTGACAACCAATCACACACCCTAGTGTGTATCTACAAATGTCAGACTCCCACTCAGGGATGTCTGAACCAATGCTGATCAAAAACCAATTGCCAAACTCAAATCTCACAAACAACATCCAAAGAAGTCCAACAAGCTCAGCCATGAGCAGGCAAACAATGGATAGGCAATGCGACCCTAGACAGAACAGGAATACACAGCATTTTCACTCTGGATAAATGCACACCCTACCCCAATCAAATTAGCTAACACAGACATAGACACCACACCAGTGATTAATTGAGCATGGTGCCAATGTGTACCACAAGCATGCACATGCATAATCCTGACAAGTGACAGGTCAAATATAGGAGGACATATCACTGTTGTGCACTCAAAATAAGCTCAAGAACAAGACTCCACATTGCTGCATGTGACATTCACACAAGAAATGCACACTACACATTCAACACACATCTGAATGTATTCCAATACACAAACTACTCCCACACAATGTCCTGCAAACAGAACATCACACACACATGCAACTGTTAGTAGAAAGAGGCAACACAGGCCAAAGACTGCATCCATCAACAATCAAATCACAACATCAGAAATAAGCAATACGTCACATAGTCAACTCAGCTGGACATCAGGGGGATGCACAACAGGCAATTACAAGGCAACATACACTGACAGCACTGCATGCACAGTAAGCAGTGTGTGAACACCAACAAAACCAGTATCACACATATCTGAGTGCTTCACCATGAACTTTCACACCACAAGTCATCACAGCACACAGATAACATCACACTTAGGAAGGGTAGCAGTACCTCAGTACCTCAGCAACAGACATACAGCTTAGCCTTCACCCACAGCTGTACAACTCAGGAAAACCCAGTTGCAAACAAGAAGACTAGAGGACTGTGCTGCTCAAACATATGCACTGCACATGAGTAACCATGACTGCAACCAAGTAGAAGAAAACAACACATAACTAATTGTGAAACAGTCCTGAGTGGCACCTTGGTCCTATACACAGATCATCCTCCCACAGTATAGTATCACACTATGAAGTGGTGGGGAGGGTCACACACTGGCAAGGCATGGGGTGGAAGACATGAGACTGAAGTGGTGTGTACATCACTATTTATTGGACAGGTGAGGAGTGCACAGTGCAAAACACACATAGAGGAGTAACTCACAATGTGTAGGCATCAGAAGCACCCATAGAGGATGGTATGACTCCTCATACCACATACTATACTTGTCCCAAAAATGTGTAAAATGACACCAATGCATGAGAAAACTCATAATTAATGTCAGTGTGGCTGAGCAGGTCTGCACAGTGAGCTCAAACGTAAACAAGACCAATGGCTGATCAACAAGACAAAACCCAGACTTTGCAGTGACACTCTGCATACTCACAACTGACAGGGACAACAAGTAGGTGTCCCCCAGGAGTGCAAGGACACACTGACACACTACAACTCCTCCATTTGCTCACAATCTGAAGCACATGTCTGACAATGTAAACAAACAGGTACCCATTACCTGGATCATACATGTGTGTAGTTGGCATGTGCGGGGGCACTTACACCTCAACACTACTGTCAATAACAGGCCAATCACACTGTAAGACTACTCAAATGCACACATTCAAATGTACACAGGTGACTATGAAGACAGGTCTACACAAGATGACTACACATCAACACAGCTGTTCACACATCAAGATAAATCCTACAGATATGACAGACCCTGACCACCCTGCAAGTAATTCTGTGGATAGAATTCACCTCTGTTGTGGTATTGCACCCTAACATGACATGTGTACAATTTAGCAAACCTGACCATAGAATGATTAGGATAAGAGTAGATCATCACAAACAATCATCATTGCACCCTCAAGCCTCAGAATCAAGAAGAACAAAAGTGCCTGTCACCTCTGGCAACCTCTGAAAAGGTGAATCAAGTAAATGCCAATGTGAAAGTGACATACAGAGCATGTATCACATGAACCTATAAACACACATAAAACATTTTTATTTAGCAAGGGCAGCGACAAAGCAGACAACATGAGTAACAGTCTTTGTTACATAATATCAGGAAAGGCATCAAAAGTGCAAAACATCAAGGCCATTGGCCAGTACAAATTCCCAGTATGCACATGTGTGCATGACAAACTGTACAGGAAATGGGCATCAAAAGTACAAAACAGCAAGCCCATTGGCCAGTCCATATTTCTAGTCCGCACATGTGTACATGAGAAACTACACAGGAAATGGGCATCAAAAGTGCAAAACATCAAGGCCGTTGGCCAGTCCAAACTTCTAGTATGCACATGTGTGCATGAGAACATGCACATCAAATGGGTAACTCCGTCCACTGCTATGGGAATCACCACAGCTCAGGGGTTACATATGGGCAGTCCCGGTACCGCTGTGGGAGAAATGGTGTGTGGAGGAGGGCTTGGCTTCAACTTTGGCTTTCAGTTGAACTGGGAGGGGGCTGATTGTCGGGCCAGTTGGAGGACGGTACCCGGGAGGGAGAGAAGCCGCTGAGGTGGAGGCATCAGTGGCTGTGAGAGCCTGATTGCACCGGGTGAAGTGGTGGCACCGGGTGTGGAGACATGCTGCATGGAGGCACAGTGGCTAAGGGTGAATGTGGAGGGCTGGGTCTCAACTTTTTGGGGGTCCGATAGCCCACAAGTGTCTTGGCCAGAGTGGTAAGTGAGGTGGGCACAACAGCCTCACTCTCCCCCCAAAGGTGTAGCAGGTGCTGGTTGCTCTCCCTGTGAGGATTTGCTGGACCTGGTGGTACACTTGGGGTGGCCTTTCCTCTTCCCCTGCATCCCCTGTTGTTGAGGTAAACCCCCCACTTTGCTCTCTTGTCCCGGCTTCCCGGGGGGGGGGGGGGTTGGAAGTTGACGTGTCTGGAGATTCTGCCTCTTAAATGTGTTTGGGCTTAGTCCTTGCAGGCACCAGGTTCACAGCAAAAGGGTCTTTGGGAGCAGGTGGTGGGATGGGAGTGCCCTTGGATGGTGGGGATTTTTATTATTGTGATGTTGAGGCCTGCTTCTTGGCCTGATGCCCCTGAGTGTCACATGATGGGTTTTTAATTTTGAGTTTATGTGTGTCTGTTTTGTGGTGTGGTGATGGTGTCTGTGGTCTTTTATGCTTTGAGTGCTGCTGTTGTGTGCTGTGTGTGGAGGACTTGGTGCCTGAGGGCTCTGGCGTGTGGGCACTCTCGTCAGGAGGTGCCTCATGCAGGGTGGTTCCTGAAGGGACATGAGCTGGACTGGGAGCCTGTGACTGCTGAATGGCTGCCATTGCTGTGGAGGACAAAGACTAGACAGTTCGGTGTAGGCCACCCATATTAGAATGAATGCCCTCCATGAAGGCAACTACCTGTGCCAGCTTCTTGTCATGATCCTAGAAGGTATTCAGGAAAGCAGTCTGACCCACACACAGCTGGTGCAAAAGGTCTACCACCTCCACACTGCGGTCAGCAGGGGAGACAGGGCAGGGGCAGCGGTGCCTGGGGGGAATGAGACTCTACCCTTCCTAGGGCTGCGTGCACGGACAGCACTTGTGGGCACTTGTGGGAGCATCCGGGAGGCTGAGCACTGGACGATGCGTGGTGGAAGAAGAGGTAGATCTGGAACTTCGAGTGCACGCCAACAGGGTGGAGTCACCACTGTCATCTGAATATCTGGAGGTTGGTATTTTTGGGAGTGAATCATCCAGGCCACTCCTGTCCCCCCCCGAGACCCTGGTCACATCAGTGTCAGTGAACTCATGTGTAGCAGTCGTGCCAGAAGCTTCCCCACTGGTGTCCGTCCCACATCCTTCAATGCCCTTGGTAGATGCTGCAAGAGACAGAGACATAGGTTCAGTATAGTGCAATACTCACAAACATCATATGCAAGTAAAGCACAAAATTTTAAAATGATACTCCCATGTTGGACTCCACCATGTACATTCAGCACGTGTGACATCCATGCAATCAACAGAAGATGCATGGAAACATGCAGAGTTGATAATAATGCTCCATGTGGCGTTGACACGCCCAAATAGCTGGCCCTGTGCCTCATTGTAACCACACATACTATTCTCTGTAAGCATACCTACGTGCCTGTAGGTGAGATAGCTATACATCAAAACATGTTGTCACATATGGAGTCTCTTTAAGGTAACACCACAGATACAAACTTCAAAATGTCCTTTTTCAATGGCTACAAGCTCCTAGTATCCACCATGTTGTGCTGCAAAGCACAACTACAGTTGTACATTAGTGTCAGCTGTGTAGATGACACAAATTATCTGTTGTGCACAGCACACATCTATGAATGCACACTAACATGATACTCACTGCTGTTCACTGCCATGTGATGTGTATGACACTCATACTGCAGCATATGTCACAAGGCCACATCTCATCTGTCAATGACATGGATCAGGGGTTTAAACACATGAGAAACCACATGTGGTAGACATGCAGAGCAGCAGCACTCAACGCTGATGTCACTTAGAAGCCATTGCATCACACAGAGACATCACAGAGCTTCCAACTGGCTCAGGGTTGGGATTCATTCAGTCACTCACACCCAAAGTCACACTTATCTGAATGCTCACCCCCAGCTTGCTGCTAATGGGCCTTCAAGTGTCCATCCAGCTCTGGCTGTGTCACTGCCAAGATGAGGGCCATTAGTGGTGTCATGCTCCTGTGCGCCAACCTGCCACTCCGAGGGACCACCCCCAGCGTCATCTCTGCCACGTTTTTGCTCAGCCGGCAGATGTCATCCCACCTCTGTGTGTGCCGTCGGTTGGAGACACCCAGAGCCCGCACCTTGCATGCAATGGCCCTCCATATCGCCGTACGATGGTGGACCTTAAGCTGCAGGCATGGGAGACAAGAAGAGGAAGTTTCAGTGACTCAGTTTTATGTACCACTGTGTGTCAGTGGCAAAAACACAAAACCTCTCCCTAGCAATAAATTTAACAAATGGGTGTTACCTCAATTCATTACATAAACATCACTATTGTCCCAGACCAAAATTACATAAACAGTTCTTTTTTTATTGAGTCAAAAATTTCAACATACTATTTATATCTATACACATTAGTTGTCTGCACATCATAGATATTACCATTAAGCCCCAAACACAAATATATACATAAAGGTCATTCCAATCCTACTCATTCCACACATACCCATACGCATCAATAAACCCATACACAACACAAAATACGTCATACTACAATACAAGAAACGAAACAATATACACAGAAATAACAATATCCACAAACACCAAAGACAATAAAAGAAGAATGCGCCGACGTGCGTTTCGGAGTAGGACAAGGGTCCAAATTCCTTCTTCAGGGCGCAATTGATGCAATTCTTTACAGATACGGGATTCCTCCAAGGATATCGGAGCACAAAATTGCGCAATCACCAAAACAAGTGGTTCAGATTTTAAATCAATATTCCAAGCCTGGAATATATAGCGGCTGGGTAGGCCTTTAAGGTAAAATAAACCCGACTGGCTGCCTGCAGAATTACAGATCACCAAAGAAAGCAATTACGGAGCTCGATGATTCACGCAAATTTACAGGGGAAAAGAAGTCTCTCTCCGGGATTTGGGACAAAGAAAATGCCTCATGTATGGGCCCGAAATCAATCTAAGTCAAGGGTACAATCCACTGATAACAGGGCTGGTATCCACGTTCCCTCAAAGGTACGTGCGTCGTTCTCATACCACGATTCGACCGCATATGCGTTCTTCTTTTATTGTGAATAGTGAATTCATGAGCTGTCAGTGATGGTAAATGAGACAAATAGGGTAGTCACCACATTGATGTAGACACAGTCCAACAGACTGCTGTCATCAACATGGCAATGTGGGTAAAGATAGTTAACAAAGTCAATGTCAAGGGGAACACAGGTACCATCATAGCTGGCTCAGCGACTTGCGTTTGGATGGTGCATGACCACGTTATTCTTCCCTGGTGTTTCTCAGATGGCCCCTTGTGCGTTTGGCAGAGGGGCCCTCACATGCACGCTAGTTGTGTCTGAGGAGTCATTTTGTTGCAGCTCACCCCTCTGTGTGGCCGCAGCTGAGGGGGTGGGACCCATAAGCTGGCCCATGAGGTCCACAAGTTGTCCCATATGTGTGTCCATGGACCTCAGCAGCAGGCGGAGCTCACGCACTTCTTCCACAATCTGGCCCATCTGTGCCTGGTTCTGTTCATATGCCCAAGGAGTCTTGCGAGGGTAGCAGATTATGCACAGCCACACGGATTAAATGACAGGATGGAATTCCTGTGCTACCTATAGACTGTGCATCATCTGCTATTTTTATGTTACTATCTTGATATATGCATCATGTATAGATTTTTAGTGACCATCGCGAAGGTTTGATTGCATTTCTACATGTTTGTGAGTTCATTATATGTGGGATTACATTTGGGTCCTGTGTGTTTTTGTTTTGTTTAGCATTATGGTTTAACATGAAGTTTCAGTTCCACCCACTGTTTGTTTGTTTAGCCACTTCTGCACTCTTTGACTCTTTCAACATGGCGCTGGTCTTTTCACCATTCCTTAGTCCTTTGTCTATGACTAATTTACACGCGGCACGTTTATTAATCTCACTGATACACTGATGGCTACAGATTTCTAGCTGGTCGCTGAACGAGGGAGTCCACAAATTCAAATAATTGTAAGTACCTTTACCGAGGACTACCGTAACAGTGTAGCGTTCATGCACGTTTACCGTGTGTGTTTCATATGCGGTTTCACGTTTCTACAGGTTTCGACGATCTTGTTGTTACATGGATGTGATCATCCCCGTGAGTAGTGCAAGCAGAGGCGCATTGTTTATCGTTTGTTGGGCACATGGAACTACGTTCCGCACATTACTGAGCACATGGGTTTAGGCGATCGCTGTTTTGTTATCATTGCGATATTGCGTATTATCCGTTTTTGTGAATTTTCCCGCGCTACTAACTCACTCACACTCCCTTAGTTTGTGAACCGATATCACCTCCTAGATTTTTTCACTTGGTTACTTTTTGAGCATGATGGTAAATTTTCACTAAACACCAGTTGATGTAACTGCATAGCATGGCGTCTTTAGGAACGATATAGTGACAGTATGATGTTAATGAACTACTCAGTGATAGTATGATGTTTTCTTTTATGTTGTAGAGCATTCCCCTGAAGAAGGGCTAGTCATCAGCCCGAAATGCATTGGGACTGTTAATGTTGGATGATATTTTACTTGGATTATGTTTACAAAACCTATTTTTAAAGCATTGATGAACTACTCATGAAGCTAATGAGTGTGGATTAAAACATGAGGAACCTTTCAAATTTGTGAATTTAACTTTTTGATGAACTATGCGTAAACTTTAAGACTTTGCAGTCATTTGAGTGCTGTGCACCGGGGAGTCTTCCTCCAAGTTGAGGAAGCTGTGTAGTAGTCTTCTGTTGTTCACGCTGGCAGGCACAGACAGCGTCATCTCTGGAAGCAAGCCACAGACCGTTAAAAGGGGTTAATTCTTCTCAAATTCCTAGTCAGGCAATTAGGATACGCCTGCTACAGTGGTGGGCGCACCCTGCATTCCTGGCAGTGTGGCGGGTGGTGCACTCAGCACCGCCCGCCACAATGCCAGGAAGGCATGTTGTGCACTTCATGCACAACATGGCAGGCACCGCGTGGTGCCTGCCATGTTGTGCATGGAACTGCTGGGGGTGCCATAGGTATCCCCCATGTGCACCCCCCACCCCCAGAGTACCTGGGGGCCCGCAACGGACCCACGCAGTCAATCCCTGCATACCTTTCCATGGCGGCAATGCCACCACGGGAAGGCATCTTTCAGCACCCATGTTAATATGGCTGGCGGTGTCTATCAGACACCGCCACCATATTAAACCCTTTTCCACCCGGTCAACTCGTTGACCGGGTGGAAAAGCGGCGGAGGGTCTTTACATCCACCGCGGTCCCCCCTGCCATAGTAATATGGCGGGGGGAAATGGGTGGTGGGCGGGGTCGGATCATGGGCAGATCGCCACCACCATGCGGGCGGTGGCAATCCACCTGTGATCCTAATGGGCCCCTAAGTTTGATCGATAACATGCAGTGACCATGATAACATGCAGTGACCTCCCTGGATATAAAGAAGGCCGAAGGTAATGTAGACTGGGAAATTTTATTTTGAGCCCGGAAACACAATAATTTGGACACCTACTATATTGGCTGATTAAAATTGCTATATGATTTAGCACAAGACACAATTAAAGCGTTTGTATGTTGGAACATATTTGTCAGAAAAGCCAGCAGACGTGAATATCATGCCTTCTTGTCATTTACGAAAATATCATCCAATTCGGTGTAGAACTTCCATTAATAACTCCAATGGACTTGAACAGATGTTGGAGAACGCAACGGAGGTATTACTTTTCCACATTTAATACAGGGGACCAAGGTTGGTTTACATATGGTTGGTCTTCAGATGTAGCACACTGAGCAAGTAAAGAATATTCTGGAAAGCAAAGTAAAGTAATCACTAGGATTGCCATCTGACCAGTATTTTACCAGCCTGTGTGCTATTTTTATATCAACACAGTAGAAATATCCAGAAAACCATTACATTCTAACATTTCTTCCTTCTCATAAATATAAAATGAAAGCAACAATTACAAAATAATACTGAGGCCTTTGCACAAACTGTTGTTCAGTACCAGCACCTGCACCTTCCTAAACTCAAAACATGCACAAATGTCCAGTTTTTTTCTCTGAGAAAGTTGGCAACCCCAGTAATTACCACTGGCTGAATTAACTTTCAAATATTCAACCTTTCAACTTTTTTTCTTGTCAACAAAACTCCTTAAATTGGATGTTTATGCTCAATAGTGGGCCCCATCTCTCCCTGGGCCACCATTGAAGAGAGCTTACCAAGTCTGAAACCAGTATGGGGTGCTTGATTTCCTATTGAGCAAGACTTGATATGGAAATATTTGGAGGACTGTTCTTATCTGAGCAGGTTCAGGACTGATTAGCATATGTTTGGACCAAAATACAGACAGAAATTCTGCCTAAGTCATAACCAGTGGCCAAAGCTAAATCAAACTCTCATCTCATCAAGTTTTGCTTTTCTCAGTCGACCAAAAATCTCAACATAACTACTTGCGATATAACTTTTATCTGTTTTAACTCCAAGCACAACTATTTGAGCCATACATGGGTGCAATGAAAGTGAGGAAGAAAGTGTGAAACGGAATAGTATATCAAGAAAGTGGGAAACTGAAAGACTGAATAGTTCTACCGTTCAGTATACATCATCAACTCAACACAGGTCACATGCTTGATACAATGTTATATACTGCACAATTTCTATCAGTTATTTCTAGTAAGAACATGTTGTAGTCCACAAATTGACTTCACAACTGTTTCAATAAAGTCAAACTTCTTAGTTATTTCCAGAGTGTAAATGTACCAACAAAGTCAACCTATTCCCAGTGGTAACCTAATTCAGGTTGCATTTCACAACTTGCTCATCATGATCTGAAATGCTCCGAGCCAAGATTCCGTGGCATTCAGGAAGAACATACTTAAGGACACCTAATTATTATTATATACACTAAAACACATCTTTCCTCTGTACAATAAAATACAGCTGAGCTTAATAGGAAAAAATTGTGTTGAAAGACACATTGATATAATAAACAAACAAAGATGTGTCATGAATGACCCCAAGAAAATAAAAAGGAATATAGTGAGAATTAAGATTGATAATAATTATATATAACATAGCCTCAGTTGATGAAAACTCCAAATGCAATCATATGTAACAGTCCTGCATTCTTACATAGTCCCATAACCATATCTGTGGTCAATACTTCCGAGAAGTTAATCGATCGTTCCTGACTCCTTCCAGTTCAACAGGTGTCACAATTTCTAGTTTCCTTCCCCTTCAAAAGGTGGCACTAGCTTCTTCCCATCTACAACAGCCTTTTCATCAGGCTCACAAGATTTGCTTTGCAGATCTTATCCATTGTCTTCACCACCCATCTTTAGTGCCTTGCGATATTTTAGAACTGAACCATTTTGGCTCCTAACGGACTCCGTAGAGTTGTGACATAGGTGTCAGAGCGCAATGCCATGAAAGCTTGTTTTAGACTGTTGGGTTCGCAGTTACATGCAGCAGATTAAAGATGTATAATAATAATCTCTGTGTGTGGCATGGTTATTGGTGGGTACCCCGCTGGAAAGAAGCTACAAATGGCAACAAGATAAGGAATTAGTAATATGAAGAATGACCATGCTCTTCCCTGGAGATTGCCATGGTCCAAGAAAACTGCTCATGCATAGTACGTGTGTTACTGTCGAAGATCTGAGTCGATGCTTAATGCACGTGGAGTCAAAGGGCATCTTCAGCTGCTGTAAAGCATATGAAGACAACTGAAGCATTGCCAAGAATTTACAAGTTGATAGTCGAGAGCCTGATGGTCAAGCAATACATATCGGTACCGCATTGCCAATGGAGCTGTATATTATATGGAGAGATACTGCAAAAGTTGATTGCACACCGATACATGCAGAAGTGCGGACTGACAGAATAAGCAAGAAAGAAGTATATTGTCATTGCACTTACCAGAGCCTCGATAAGCGGAGCTTTATGACCTCAGTACTGGGCGAGGAGGCCCAAAAAAACACAAGGATTGTGCTTACTGAGCTGTCCAGTACCTGAAGTGGCCGTCCACCAAAGCTGCCAAGTGATGGCTCAGAACAACTACAGAGGTCTTCAGCAAGAGAAGAGCTCCGATGGAGACTGGGATGCAAGTCATTGCTTCCCGATTGTCCATGACGACTGAGAGGCTGGTCCTTTGCAAGACCTCAGAAAAAGAATGAATGACACAGGCTTAAATGAACAACCCACAAGAGCCTAAAGAGCTCCACCCTCAAGGTCAGCCACTCATAATCCGTTATCATGCTGCTGCCTTTTTGAAGCCACCACCACCTTCCAATGCAGCCAAAAAGCAAAATATTGGCGATAGATGATCTGCATGGATAGAGACACTTGATGATTTCATTGATGCACTTGAAGAGACTGATTACAAAAAGATTATCATTCCCCACCCTAGGAGCGGAGGACGCAGAAACTCTGGGGGCATCAATTTCGACAGAAGAAGTGCTAGCATCCATTATAAAGCAAAACCAGAGAAGTGTCCAGGGGGTGATGGACTCCCAGCGGGGTTTTATAAGAAATTTGCCCCGCAATTGGCTACTCACCTCCTTGAGGTGTTCAATGAAGCTCTGCACCACAGAGAGCGCCCCAAAACCATGCTTGAAGTGATGGTGTCTATGATCACCAAGCTGGAGAGAGAACCTCTCTCCCCAAGCTCCTATTGGCCCATCTCTCTCCTGAACATTGACGAAAAAATGTAAGCGGCATACTGGCAACTCATCTCTTACCGTACATGTCCGGACTAATCCACCTGGACCAAGCTGGGTTTATTCCTGGACGGAACACCACTCACAATTTACGCAGACTTGCACATATTTGGCATGCACCACATCTTAAAGAAGAAAACTGGGAATTGAGCCCATTGGATATCCAGCAGGCTTTTGACTCTGTGGAATGGAGTTATATATGGGCGGTACTCCAAAAAATGGGACTGGGTGAAAAATATGCCTGGATGAAAATACTGTATTCTAGGCCCACGGCCATAATGCCCCTGCATGACCAGGTGTTGGATAGCTTTGTACTACAAAGGGGTACCTAGCAGGGATGTCCCTTGTTCTTGCTCTAATTCGCCATTGCGATGGAGCCCTTGGTGATTACCCTTAGAAAGAAGATAAAGCGATGGGGTATCCAGCTGGGTGACACTAACCATGTGGTGTCTATGTACGCTGATGACACTCTCGTATACCTCCGACACCCTGAAGAAGCTGTACCTGTGCTTATTGGGGAGCTGACAAGATTCGGGGAGGTGTCTCAACCCAGGGAAATCTAAGCTCTTCCCCATGGGAAACCTGGGTGGAGAGGGAGAGGAGTTACCCCAAGTGGGGATGCTCTGGGTTAGCAATGAGGTGCGATATCTGGGGATTAAGCTAGTACAGACACAGACAGCCTATTTGGAGAGCAATATGGGGAGATGTGTGGGAGGCATCCAAAGCTCGATTGCCTTTTGGAAGGAACTCCCGTTGTCACTGATGGGTAAAGTAGCACTGATGAACATGGTGATCTTACCACTCTGCCTGTATGTCATACAAAACTCACCCTACCAAATCCCACACACGTACTTCCAACATATGGAGCACCTTTTGGTAGACCTACTATGGGGATCGAAAAGGAAGCGGGTAAAATTGGACACCTTGCAGAGGAAAAGGGAGCAGGTGATGCAGCGCCTGTCCACAGGAGCAATCGAAGATATATCTCTAGCTTTCTACGTTCTCAGGCTGTCCCCTACTTCCTTTGTCCTGAGGAAGACCCGTCCCTGATGCAATTCATTCTGCACTACACTATAGGGTTGAAACGTCAAAGTTCTCTATGTCAATCCGTCCATGCAAAGTCGCAACACAAGAAAGAAAATAATTGAGTCTGGTGTGACTATTGAATTTAAAAATGGACTTATGAGAATCTATGTATTGTTTAATTGTATGAATATATGTCACTCCCCCATATCCTTGTATAGCACGGTCATCAAATATCACAACCAGTCACTCAAGCATTCTACTTTGTATGTGTTTTGACGTCATTTTGTCTCAGACAGCCATTTGTCTATTGATTAATACATGCAAGGTATCTATAATAAGAGCAATTTTTCAAACTAAGATTGGTGTTATGTGTCCTTGTATATCGTACATCCTATGTTGGTTTATAAAATACGTGAACAAATACTAGTAGGTACAGTAAAGCAAAGAAATTGTTCTATACCCGACAGAACCACTATTTTTGTTTATCCCTACCTATATACACTGCTATTTAAAAAAAAAATATATATATATATATATATTTTTTAAACAGCCAGTTTTTATACACATTCAAATGCGTTAATATACTAACGGCACAATTATATTTTTTGCTCTCATGACAGGGTTCTTGTTGTTAGTCCAGTTTCTTAATTGACAGGTGTTGTACCAGACCAATTTGCTCATATGGGATAAATGAAGAATAGAAGTACTCACTTGGATTATTCTTTAATTCCTAGCGTCTCACAGTGTAGGCGAATACAAGAAAGCAGATGTCAAACCAAGGTTCTAAATAATACGTAGAGTGGAAAAGTACCCTATTATTCAATTCACAATATGAAAAATTAATATAACTCGAGTGGTCCATTCGAGCATATTATTTATACATGTGGAATGCTAAGTGCAAAAATATGTTCACAAAAACGCCCCACCAACAACACTAAATGGCACAATAATTTCCAATCTTTATACAATGCCAATGTATTACCCGATCTCAGCAGATACACAGTCAAAACAATTTTTATCATATTTTCAATTCCTTCTTCAGTGAAAGACCAAACGAAAAAATATGTGTTTCCTCTACTCTCTCTGACCCACAACCACACCAATTTAATAAGGCCACAATCATTCTAGATTATTTATGAGATAATAGAGGATCTGCCATATACCTCACCCGTCCGTGTCTGTGTTTCAAATCACAAGCAAACGGCCTGCATCAATTGTCCTTTGGAGTTCCCAAAATGTATACCATTGACAACTAGATTCTAAATGTCTCCTTCTGGCTAGCTTCATCTACCAATGCTTTTCCCTTTACTAAATCAAAGACTAGATAGTCAATTATTATGCAAAACTCTGAAAGGAGACTCTCTCTTTGGTCCATTTCGTAATCCAGCCAATCAGCGGCATGTAGCACGAGGTAACCCACGGCCCATGTAACAACCGGATGGCCTACATTTCCTGCCATAAACAGTTCTTCTGATTCAATTAATATCCCAAATCACACCCAGTTTACCGCAAAGAATCTTAAATTCCTTTTCCGGCTAGTGTCACAAATCAATACTGATGTTTTGTACTAAAGTGACAGTCATCCGGGCACCCTTTCAGGTGAACTCCAATGTGGGTTTCCTCTTTAGTCCGTTTCCTGCACCAGCCAATCACACGCTTGAACAACGAAGTGCACGCCCATAGTGCATTACGTCAATTTCTTCCTCAGGCAGGTTCCCTTTCTGGTCCCCCCAGTATCTCCACCAGTCAGATGACCGCACTCTACACAGGTTGCCTGCACTCTGATCCGGCGGTATTTCAATAACAAACGGAATGATCAAAAACCAGCAACATTGAGCACAAAATTCCAAACATGCCCTCAACACTGACCATGTGCGTACCAGCCATCTTATCTTTGACACCAAAACTAACTACATTATGTTAGTGTTTCCGAGGTGTCAGGCTCCTCCCCTGTCAACCCCAGTCAACAATGCAAACTAACATAAAAATCACTCGCACACAATAACCCATGATGCTGCACTGCCGGGTCCAACTGCCAGAGATCGCGGGTCACCCGACCAATAATTTCGCCACTTCCGGCCCATATATTTCAAATCACCATATACATTGATCGGATGACGTTACAATCTTCTACCAATAATTGTGAGTTCCTTTTCTATTTTCTAGTATACCCGACTTACCATCCACTGTTACGGGTACCTATGACCACAATGGATCAGGGAGCTAGCTGTAAAAGGAAAGGCAGTAAAACATACTATTCAATATGTGACTTTAATTCTCATGAAATGACCACGGACAACTAGAAGTTTAATAAAGTTTTATCTAAAATTCAATCAGTATGTAAATCCAACTTACATTGAGCAGACAGTCAGTAAGCAAGATAACAAAACATTTTGGATTCAAGAGAAATGCGACTGGGGACCTGCTAAGCTAGTAAACTAATCATGTAAGAGTGGACATGGGTGATGAAGAAATAACTAGGGCAAGTATCATTTAAGCTATGGAATGGGAAAACTTAAAAATCTAAACAGTTCGGTTAACGTGAAAATAGAACACGCTATATCTTCAGAAAATCTCTTCATTCAGTTTAGTGAGAAAATTTATAGAACACATCAAACAAGTTATAAACTGCAAATGGAGAAAAAATGATTTGTAAAAGGAAGGGTAACATAGGAACATGCTATGAAAATAAATGCAAGTGACTTTTATGAAATGCAATGGTTTGCGGAAAGCATGGAAAAACTTATTATATGCAAAGATATGTCTTTATTGAAGCAAAGACAGAAAAATAGAAAGGTGCAGTTTCAAGAGATTCAGAGCGATATTTACCTAGACTGGTGTGAAAACCAAACCCTGGCCACGGGTCAGTTAAGGACAGGAAACCCTCAAGGAAGGATACCCCTCAATGGACAGCAGGTGCAGAATGGACACCCAGGACAGGACAGGAAACCCTCAGATTAGGATCAGGACGGGACCACCAGGACACGACCAACACCCGCAGTTCGGAAGCAACGCCTGCGCTCCACCCTCTCTGCAGCTATCGATCAGAACCCCGATTGGGTCAGCGAACTCCCAGCAAAGTGCTCCGCCAGCACTTCAAGGTTTAGTAAAACCTTAGTCTATGGTCAATTTCGGACAGAGTGCTCCGCAGCGCTCTGTATCTTCAAGTCACCTATTGAGTGCGTTGGGTCAGTGACAGGTCAGCTATTCAGACAAGTCGGACAATTTCCCTAGGTGAACCCAGGGTAGATATACTGTTTTGGGACAGTGTACCACCCCCCAATGTTGCAAAGTGTCAGAATCCCTCAATTTGGATTGATCCTAAGGTAGGATTTGGTTAACACACCAATCAGAACAGACTATTTGGAGGCCTATTTAGCATTCTAAGGTGCCGCCTAGCAAGATTGGGGTTCCCATGAGAAAGTCGCACAGAATACAAGGAAAAGAATTACAATGTGTTACAATATGGTACAATCTAGATGCTCTTGCTGGGTGAAGGTGCATGTTCCCATGCAGGCTCTGGCAGCAACCTTCTTTGGCTTGGTTTCAATGCCACCGTGCCACGATTGATTCTGCGCAGTGGTGCCCTCCAAGATGGACTCCCCAGCCCCATCACCCCTCAGTGCCGAGGATACATGAAAAGTAAGCGAAAACAAATTAGCACATAAAAATAAATGAATGTATTACATGTCGTGACTTTGTACTTCTCATTTATCATCAAAAAATATACTATGCATTAGTGAATGAGGGCAACGAACAAGGTCACAGGAGCAAGCAGCGCAAAGCTTCACCACATTATCTAGAGCACAGCCATCTTATTGCTATTACGCATGCGCACCCTTTCCCTCTCAAACTCTAACTGCGTCATACCTCGTGACTATGTCTCACGCATGCGCAGAAACAGAAATGCAAGCGGCGGCCATTTTACGGACAAGGGTTATTTGTATTAGTAAAACACATAGGCAAGCTTCGCTACCATACATGTATATCCAAAATAAAGAGATTAATAAAACGTACATTTGTTATGAGGTTATGACAGATTCGAGGTTCATGAGTCGAGCAAGTCGCGATGCGAAATCTTGCTCTATCAATACCCTCTTTGATGATATTTACTATCATCACACATAAATGGAACCAGATGCCAACTTTCTTTCACACTTTGTACAACTCTATCTCTTCCAACATGCGATTCAATTTTTCCTTCTCATTTTTGTTAGGGTGAGAATTTTTCACCCTTTTGTAAATCTGATTATTTATTTCCTCCAATTCAAGCTCATCCGCATTCCGTTTCACTCCTCTTGCATTCACCTGATACTTCTTAGTATGCCTTCGGCATTTGCAACAGACGAATATGAAAAATAGGATAAGACCTATAATTCCAATTGGCATCAGTACTTTGAACAATAAGCTTCTACCTAAGTTAGCAAACCAGTGACCTACATTTGAGAGACCATCAACTAGTCTCTTCCAGGCACTATCAACCTCGAGTGGTTTGAGTTCCCTTTCCAAATTAGTAATGTTTTTCACATATCTTTTGAGCTGCACGCTTTTGTCCGGAATGTAAGTGCAACAATGTTGCGCCTTCAACATCCGGCAGACTCCGCCCTCTTTTGCTAATAAGGTGTCAAGAGCAAGTCAGTCCTGCAAAACCATTGATCTGATCGCAACCATTTTGGTATTGACCAGCAGAAATCCATGAGCTGTGTCAGTAGACAGCACATCCACTATTGTGGACAATTTGCAAATTCTGTGAGTGTTCAGAACCACTCCCACTCCAGGTATCAGTGCACTAAAAATACTACCCATTATTTCACCTACACTTTCTCTTTTACTACGCACTAAGCCATTAGTGTTTTCATTGCTTCCAGCAATTTCATTCACATGGTATATTTTCGGGAAGACAATGCCAAAGTAGCAGCTTCCATACCAGTGATCCGGCAATTTGAAATAAGCCTTGTCTCCACATATATAATAAATTCCAGGAAACACAGGCTCTGACCCATTTTTGAATCCCCAACCTCCAATTACCTTGTAATTGTGTTCACATTGACTGGAACCAATGAAAATGTTATTATAATAATCAGTCTTCTCGCGGTGAAGACAGTTTCCCTTTCTTTTCGAAATCCAGCAACAGAGCAGGTCCCGCCCCGCCAGTTGAGGTGCTTTCCATGTTCTCAGCCCATATAGGGGTTTTCTGCCCTTTGTCATTTGCCTTTCTTTGGAAACTCTCCCTTCTTTTCTCTGCCATGTTTAAAAATACCTTTTCTTGTTCATGTAATGAACAGGTCAAGTTGTCTCTGTGTGCTTCATTTAAGTCTATAGTACCTATAGTCAGGAAGTATTCCCCCATATAACGGGTAACGTCACTTTTGGTATGTACAGGATTCAAGTTTCCCCGTATAGGAAGTTCGGAAAAAATCACGTCATTGTTAGAGTAATAGTACTGTAACGGTCCTCTTTTGTAAAATAAGCTTTCTAAAATACTACAGGAAATTCCATATGTCAGAGGCAAGTGATGGTATGTCACGCCTTCAGCTACAGAGGTAGGTAGCTTCATGCAGACATAGCAGTCCTCTATCTCCATAGTCTCTACATAGTGTACCAACAAGTTTGCGAAAACATTTGAGTGTGTCTGATTCCTAACTCCGTGGTAATGTAGTCCTTCCTCATCTGATGCATCTAAGTCTCGTTTTGTTTGTCTGAGTGCTTTCTCACGTCTTCCTACACTTCGCGTTGTCAGTTCTTCAGTGTCAGTGATCTGTGTAGGGTCAATATTAGTATTTTTACTAACCATAAAGGGAATGAAAACTGTTAGTCCTATCCAAACTAATATTACTATAATTATACTACATATACATATTTTACAGCATGTTTTGCAACAACTGCGACTAGGCCTTCCATTCGTTCTTGACTCAGACATTTTGGCTCAGAAGAAGTTTCTCAACCCCTCTTTGTAAATTTACACAGGTAGCTTACTCTGTGCAACCTCAGGTGAGCTCGTCTTCCTCTTCTTCAGAGTACTCAGCAACCGGTTCTCCGTCACTTTCGTCAGTGATGTCAAGTTCCTCAAAATTTTCCAAGATTAAGTAGGTCCACTCCGGGTCCTGATATTTTTCGTTTTGTCTTTTTATTCGTTCACTCCTTCTCTTGGAGGTATCTTCAGGTATTTCTGTAATTCGGGGACTTCTTCTTATATCTGCAAGTTTCTCTTGGACTGTTTTTAGTCTTAATTTCAGTCTCTTAACATACCTTGGCTCTATGTGCTTCTTTTTCTTTAGTCTTTTTGCTGGCACTGCGATCGAGCTTTCTCCTAATGCTCTTTTATTTTCACTTGTCGGTGGCGCTTCGGTTTCTGTTTCTTCCCTTCCTGTCTGACTAGTCCCAGGTCTTGTATCTATTTCTTCTGCCTGGTTACTAAGCTGGCCTGGTTCAGGTGAATTTTTGTTTTTGCTTTTGAATGACTCTATTTCTTTGTCCTGAACACGTTCTTCTAATTCTAACTGATCCTATTCAAGCACTTCGATCCCTTGATTTTCTTCTGCTCGAACTATTACACTATTTCTAGTCTGTCCCTTTTCGATTTCAGGAGTTAGTGGCGGTGTGTCAATCACCTGATCTGTCCCTGTCTGACCTTCTTCTTCGTCCTCAGACTTGATGTGAATCTCAATGATCTGAGGGTCTTCGCCTGTGCCTTGCTCGACCTCTCTATTCCACTCTCTGTCTTCTCTTATGCGCTCTCTTGTTCTGAGTGGGTCTCCAGAGAGATCGACTATGGGTATCCAATCCTCTGGCCAGATTCCCGGCAGCTCGTCGTCAGCTACTTCTGGACCAGCCTCCGTTGGATGTTTAGCAGTACTGGTGCTTGGCCATGCGTCATCAGCTACCTCCGGGCCAACGTCTACGGGACCCTCCGCTGGGCTGGTGCTCGGTCGTCTGTCGTCAGCTACTTCAGGACCAGCGTCTGCAGACCCCTCAGCTGGACAACCTTCTGCTCCAGGCTCCTCGTCAGGTATCACCTTCTGGGTATGGCTGGCATGGATCCACTTGGGAACGCCGGCGCACTTCACAGCAGTCCTCGTTACCAGGATTACTTGCCGCTTTTTTCCCCACCTTGGTGCAAGGCAACTTGAACGAGTGTGCTTCTTTATTTTAACCCAGTCACCAGGAACCAATTTTTGAACTGGTGTTGTCGGGTTGGCGACGGCGTCTGCCCCAATCTGGCGAGAGATAGAACGCACTTGGTCACCCAGTTGCTTGCAGTATTCAAGTACCAAATCATCAGAAATGCTTAACAGTTTGTATCCTGGTACCCAGGCTTGTCTCATCACTCTTCCCATCAAGATCTCATGGGGGCTCAGGCCTGTTCTCCGATCTGGAATGCTTCTGAGTCCCCTCAGAACAAGAGGCAAGGCAGCTATCCAGTTCATGCCAGTGGAATCACATATTTTTGCCAATCTATTCTTTATGGTGCCATTTATTTGTTCTACCACTCCAGAAGCCTCTGGATGATATGCACAGTGCAGCTTTTGTGTGATCCCAAATGCTTTTCAGAGCTGAGCCAAGATTTCATTCTGAAAATGTCCGCCTCTATCTGAGTCAATAAAGACTGGAACCCCGAACCTCGGTACTAGCTCTCCCAGCAACATCTTAGCTACTGATATGGCGTCACATTGGGAGGTTGGGTAGGCTTCCACCCATTTTGAAAACAGGCAGACAATGACAAGGACATATCTCTTTCCCTCACAACGGGGCATGGTAATGAAATCAATTTGTATTCTCACAAAGGGACCCCCTGATCTCCCAATTTTCCCCAGTTCAACTACTGTTTTCTTGCCAGCGTTGAACTGCTGACAGGGCAAGCACCTCTGGCAAAGGGACTCTGCTACCTTCCTGAACTTCTTGTTGTACCAAGTCTGTTTAAATACCAGAACCATGGCATCCCTACCAATGTGTGATCCTTCATGTATCAGTCTGGCCATTGGGGCAAGTAGTTGTCTGGGTAACACAGCCATACCATTTGGGCCCACAATGACACCATCCTCACGTCTTGGTTTACAACCTTCTTCCTTCCACTTCTCTTTCTCCTCCCAGGGCGTCACATGCTGCCATTCTCTCACTTCATCCCATGTAGGCACTTCTTCAAACATCCTAAGTTGGCAGCTGTTTCCAGCCCCACCCCGTTTCGGATTAATTCGCATCTGATCCATGGCGCATTGCTTTGCCACTCGATCAGAAAAATCGTTTCCCAACGATACAGGGTCAAGGCCTTTCTTATGAGCAATACACTTGACCACTGCCAATTCTTTTGGTAATTGAATTGCCTCTAAAAGGTCTTGAACCACTTTTCCATTTCGTATGGGGGTACCTGATGAAGTCAGGAATTCTCTTTGTAGCCATAACTGGCCAAAGTCATGCACCACCCCATAACAGTACTGGCTGTCAGTATACACTGTTATTCTCTTGTCTTTTCCCAATTTACAAGCTCTAATCAGAGCGATCAATTCAGCTACTTGTGCAGACTTTACTCCAAATAAATAAGCTGCTTCTTCAATTTTCGTTAACGTGACCACAGCATAGGCAGCACTTAGGCCCCCCAGTTCATGCCTCAGGCACGAACCATCCACAAACCATTCCTCATCATGCACAGGCAAAGGAGTTTCTTTAATGTCTGGGCGAGGTTTAGTACTGAATTCTGTCAGATCAATACAGTCATGCTCATCATCTCCCTTATCTTCCATTACCATTGATTCAGGGAGTAGAGTGGCGGGGTTTAAAATATTGCACCTGGTGATGACAATGTTTGCAGCACCCATGAGAATCCTCTCATATTTAGTCAGCCGACTAGGGGTGAGATACTGAGTTTTTGTTCGGGTCAATAGAATCACAACTGCATGTGGAACATACACAGTTACAGGATGTCCCATGATAATGGACTCACTCTGTTCTAAACTGGTGCATGTTGCAGCTACTGCTTTCAGACATCCAGGTAATCCAGCAGCCACTGGATCCAGAGTGGCAGAAAAATATGCCACAGGCCTTCTGGTCGTGCCATGTTCCTGAGTCAGGACTGACAATGCACAATTGTCACGGGTGTCACAGAATAGGCCAAACTCCTTGGAGTAGTCAGGCATCCCTAGAGCAGGAGCTGTACACAGACAATTTCGTAATTTTGTGAAAGCTGTCAAGCTCTCGTCATTCCATTCCACTGGATCTTTCGCTCCTTTCTTTGTCATTTGAATCAAGGGCTTTGCAAGGACTGCGAATCCCACAATCCATTGCCTGCAGTAACCTACAACTCCGAGGAACATTCTGATTTCTTTCTGAGTACGGGGTAACTGCATATTTTGAATTATTCTGACTCTCTCTGAGGTGACTTTTCTGATACCTTTCTCTATCTGGTGTCCCAGATATTTCACTGATTTCGAACAGAACTGTAATTTCTCAGGGGCCACTTTATGTCCCTTTTCACTCAGGTGATTCAGTAGGGCAATGGTGTCAACCACGCAGTCCTTATGACTTTTAGACGCCACCAATAGGTCGTCAATGTACTGGACCAAAACGGACTTTCCAGGTAAGACTAAAGTTTCAAGACATTTTTTCAAGATCTGATTAAAGATAGAGGGGCTCTCTGTGTACCCCTGGGGGACCCTATTCCAGACATACACGTGACTGTTGAAAGCAAATGAGAAAAGAAATTTGCTGTCTGGATGCAATGGGATCGAAAAGAATGCGTGACATAGGTCTATCACAGTAAACCATTCAGCATCCCAGGGAATCTGATACAGGATCACTGCTGGGTTCGGGACAATAGGGCAGCAAGGAACCACTATCTTGTTTACCTTTCTCAGGTCCTGAACTACCCTGTACTTGCCATTAGGCTTTTTGATGCCCATAATGGGTGAGTTACACGGGCTACTCATCACTTCCTGTATTATGTTTGCTTCTAGCAATTTCTGTATTTCAATGGCAACACCTGCTCTCACTTCTGCACTCATTCTGTAAGGCTTGGTATTGGGGTACACTGCATTCTCTCTCATGGCTATTTGTATGGGGTCTACGTTTTTCATTAATCCCACATCCTTTCCTGTAAAGTCCCACACTTCTGGCTTCACTGTCTGCTGGAGTTCTTCAGGTAAGTCTTGTATAGTCATTCGTTTTATTTCTGAGTCAGGTCTAATTAACATTAGCTTGTAGATACCGTCTTCGTCTGGAGTTTGAATTTCGACGCCCTTTGGTGTGCAAAAGATGGTACAATTCATTTTGCACAGCAAATCACGTCCCAGTAAGTTTACCGGACTGGTATCACAGACAACAAATCTGTGCATTTGTTTGAAATTTCCAATTGAGATCTCCATGGGCTCGGTAACAGGTGTACTAATCAGTTGATTAGATACACCCACTACTTGGATTGCTTCTCCCGAGAGGGGTAGGTTTGGAACGTCCACTGTTCTTACAGTAGAACGGGTAGCACCAGTGTCCAACAGAAAGGTGACATCATTTCCATCAACCTTTCCTTCAATGTATGGTCCCGACTGGTCCACCGGCAAGGAGGCGCCAAGTACGCACTCCTCGTCCTCCCCTCTCAGGCCCCGTCAGTACTGGTCGTCACAGAAGAAAGTGTCATTCAGTAGATACTGCGAAGTTGCTGTATTTCTATTTTCATTGCCTCCCCAGATTTCTACGTCATCACCCTGTGGTGACTTTCCTTTAAAAATAGGTTTTGGCGCTCTGGGCACTTGGATCGTTTTTACCTGCGGCTGGGTCTTTCTTTGTTTTTCATTCTGCGTCTGTGGAATTAAATCAGGTGTTTGGGCATTATCATCTTGTAAATAGGGACACTCGTCTCTCCAGTGTCCAATTTCCCCGCACTGATGGCAAGGAAATTTCTTCTTGGCTTCCTCTCTACTCATTTTCGCTCTGGGCTTTCCTCCACCCCCACCCCCAGGACTTTGGATTCGGGGTAGTTTTGTTCATCTTGTTTAACTGCTTTTCCTGCTGTTCTGCGAGCTTTACTTGAGCCCACATCACTTTTCTCTTTGAGAGCCTTTTTCTTTTCTGCCATTTCGTCCTCGCAGTACTTTGCGTACCGTAGGACCTCATCTATCTTTTTAGTATGCCAACAGATTTTATTATCCTTTATCCATTGACAGATTTCGGGCCTTAAACCGTTTACAAACCTGTAAATGAAGTGTGTCATATCCTTCATCTCGATGTTATCTATACCACTGTATGTTTTGAACACCTGCAACAGCCTTTCATAAAAGGAATGCACTGTCTCGTCTCTTTCTTGCGTGGTTCTATCTATCTTGGTCCAATCAGTTTCCTTTGCGGGCACTTTTAGTTTCAGATGCTGAATTACCTGATCATATTTTCTCATTACTTCCTTCGATGGTTCTCCTGTTTTTTCATCTCTCGCGTATTCCTCACTAGGCCAAGCTATGGCTATTTTACATTCGGTCCACAAATCTACAGGGACCACTATGTCGAAGAACCCATCCAGGTCCTTCCACAGGCATTTTTGCACCTTTACGAATCTTTCTACCTGCCTATACCAATCCACGGGCTTTTCTCGTAATTTCGGAAAATCATTAGTAAAGGATACAATATCCTGTCTGGACCATGGAACGTGTACATATTTTCCACCTGGTACTTCGCGCATAGGGCATAACTGTTCTGGTTTGTCAGCTTCTTTTAGAACAAATTCGGGAGTTGCCTGCCTAGACCTGGCCTCATCCTTTTTCTTGGCCCATCTGGCTTTCCATCTTTCCACATCTCCCCATTTTTGTAATACTGTCAATAGTTCTTTGACCTGTGCTTTTTTCCCTGAAACATTCAAGTTTTCCAAATCCTTGTCTGAGAAATCTGCCCTATATGGTTTCTGCAGAGGTTTCGATTTTGAAATATCTATTCCCATGCTAGCAGCAGTGTCTGTCAGTTTTTCATGAAGTACTCGGGTATTTCGGGTGAGACTCTTGCAGAAAAACAGCATTTCGTCTTCAGAGTAGGTATTTAATCTGTCTAACCCTACATTTCCTGCCATCAATTCCTCTATTTCTATTCTCAGCTTGTAGAGATCTAAAGGTTTCGTTGGGGACGTTTGTTTTTCAAATTCTTGACTCCATCTTTCGATTTCTTCAGGAGTCACCAATGTGACACTCTTAGTACCCGAGGTCGATTCCATTTGAATTTCCCTCGCATTAAAAGGATTATGTCTTTTCTGCATCCTTTTTCCGGCATTTCTAACGGGCCGATCTAGCAGCGAGACCTCCGACTCGCACTCACTTGTCTGGTCATCTACAATTAAGGGTTCTGGTCTGTGCAATGACAGGAGTAATTACTGGAGTTTTCGGAGTCCCTTGATGGTCCTCGTACAACGGAACCACGGGTCCGATAGTTACTGGGATCGTCAAGGCTTCAGGACTTGTATTTAGCTGTGACATTTTCTGTATTATCTCAGCTCTCTGCTTTGCTAGCGCTTCTCGCTCTTTCTCTTCTAATAACCTGTCCAAAGATTTGTCATGTAACAGCTGTGGGGTTAGAGTGGGAGCATAACTCGGGGCAGTGGGATGTGTTTCACTTGGTCCTTCGCCATAATTAGGTCTTGGGAACAAACTTCCTGTGCCTAGAATCCTCGGCTCTTCCTCATCCTGTGGCTGTAATAACGGCATTCCTGAACCGAAGGCTCTCACCTCACTTCCGTAGGGGGGACGAGAACAAAAATCTCCTTCACGTGAATATCCCGTCTCCCCACCAACGGGTCTCCTGGGGTAAATACTTCTGGTTTCTACGGGTCCTAGTCTCTCAGGATAAGGAGGAATTAGATAACCCCCTCCTACACTTGCGGGCCTGACCTCTTCCCTTTGTAGAGGTCTCCGGGGAATATCCCCTGCACTTGAAGGTCGGTGTCCTTCATTATAAGGAGGCGGACTTCTCATGCACATGTCATCTAACAATTCGTCATCCGATTCTCCGAGGGGCCCCCAGTGTTTGGATTTCTCTGTCCTTCCCCCCCCCCCAGGAGGATCTTCTGCTGGCATCATGGGAAACAGTCCCTCAACAATCATATTCTGTCTCCACTGTTTCATCTTTTTGGCTCGGGCTTCCTGCTTTAATTTTGGGTAAAACTTAGTTAACCCTTTATCCATTCGGGGCTTGTCCCTCTCAAAAGCCTCAATCTCCCATTCCTCTAGTGCTTTGTACTGCGTTAATCTAGGTCTGGGATGTAAATCATTCATTTGGGTTCTCAGATTAAATAGAATCCTGCTGTTAAATGTTCCGTCTAACGGAAACGCCAGTACTCCGTCATCTTTCGTGTATTCTGCCCAATTTTCCAACCATACACAGGTATTGTACCCTTTATCGAACATCATGAAAGATGCGGGAGTATTTGGTGGTGGAATTATAACACCTTCTCTAGTTTTAATTGGCTTGTCTTTTTTGAAGTAATTCTTTACTTTATTTACAAGGGACAATTTTCTCTTATTTCCGTACATAATGTCGTATCTATTAGTCTTCCACTGATCTCTTCCAAACCCTAGGTATCTTGGATCGGGTCTAGTCTCCGGAGTATACGTGTGCCACATACGATTTCTGCAAGCGGCTTTGTTTACAAGTAACTCCCAATCCGAATGCGTCTTTTATTTTCGTGCGGCCAATAAAATGCACGAGTTCAAATATTTTCGACCAATGGGTGCGCGGTCCTTTCGTGAGACAGTTCTCACGCTTCGGCGCTCACCCCTCCTTTACAATTCCAGCCCGCTACCCGCCCGCTGCTTCTACCAATCCCAGCGCGGCACGGAGTGACGTCAGAGCAGTTTCGCGACTGACTCCCTCCTTCACAAGGTAACAGAAACTTTCTTACTTTCTAAAGTGCTTAGTGCTTGGTTATTTTACAACAATTACACATTCGCCACCGTGCTCAAGTGTCTCGATAGAAAGAAATTTTTCACTGCAAGTAAACTACTTCCATTTACTTTTCACTCACTACGGATAGGTCTTCTCTGCCTACCCTTCACTCTAGCATCGGAGAACCTGTTACTCCCCTAGACTCATCCACTTTACCGGGATATATCCGAGACTAAGGTTTCCCCAGCGAGCCCCTTTGCTTTTACCCAAGCTCCGATGGACCTGCTACTCTTCCGATGTGACCCTAACTAGGTTTATGCCACAATGGGAATTTTGCCAATGAACCTCGTTACTAACATTTATTCAAACATGCATTCGGAAAAAACCCTAGTTAGTGCTTCCAGTTCTGCCTAACCTGCACCAACTTTCCTTAGAGCAGGTGACCTCAACACGAATGGATTCTATTCACCATTCGCTATTCAATTCCCCGGGGATTCCCAACAAAACATTTAACAATTACGAACGAATGGGTTAATACATATATCAGTACAAATAAAAAATTTTTTTTTTAAACATTTCATAATTTTTCAAAGCAAACATTTCAAGTGATTGATCAGATCTCCTGAAGTGCCTACTCTTGTAGCAGCATCAATATACTAGCAGCTTCCGACTTGGCTAGACTAACTAGTCCTGCCTAACCTTTAATTATTCCCTAACCATAACTCTGCTACCAGAAAATTACTGCTAGAGATCGCGGGTCACCCGACCAATAATTTCGCCACTTCCGGCTTCGGGCCCATATATTTCAAATCACTATATACATTGATCGGATGACGTTACAATCTTCTACCAATAATTGTGAGTTCCTTTTCTATTTTCTAGTATACCCGACTTACCATCCACTGTTACGGGTACCTATGACCACAATGGATCAGGGAGCTAGCTGTAAAAGGAAAGGCAGTAAAACATACTATTCAATATGTGACTTTAATTCTCATGAAATGACCACGGACAACTAGAAGTTTTATAAAGTTTTATCTAAAATTCAATCAGTATGTAAATCCAACTTACATTGAGCAGACAGTCAGTAAGCAAGATAACAAAACATTTTGGATTCAAGAGAAATGCGACTGGGAACCTGCTAAGCTAGTAAACTAATCATGTAAGAGTGGACATGGGTGATGAAGAAATAACTAGGGCAAGTATCATTTAAGCTATGGAATGGGAAAACTTAAAAATCTAAACAGTTCGGTTAACGTGAAAATAGGACACGCTATAACTTCAGAAAATCTCTTCATTCAGTTTAGTGAGAAAATTTATAGAACACATCAAACAAGTTATAAACTGCAAATGGAGAAAAAATGATTTGTAAAAGGAAGGGTAACATAGGAACATGCTATGAAAATAAATGCAAGTGACTTTTATGAAATGCAATGGTTTGCGGAAAGCATGGAAAAACTTATCATATGCAAAGATATGTCTTTATTGAAGCAAAGACAGAAAAATAGAAAGGTGCAGTTTCAAGAGATTCAGAGCGATATTTACCTAGACTGGTGTGAAAACCAAACCCTGGCCACGGGTCAGTTAAGGACAGGAAACCCTCAAGGAAGGATACCCCTCAATGGACAGCAGGTGCAGAATGGACACCCAGGACAGGACAGGAAACCCTCAGATTAGGATCAGGACGGGACCACCAGGACACGACCAACACCCGCAGTTCGGAAGCAACGCCTGCGCTCCACCCTCTCTGCAGCTATCGATCAGAACCCCGATTGGGTCAGCGAACTCCCAGCAAAGTGCTCCGCCAGCACTTCAAGGTTTAGTAAAACCTTAGTCTATGGTCAATTTCGGACAGAGTGCTCCGCAGCGCTCTGTATCTTCAAGTCACCTATTGAGTGCGTTGGGTCAGTGACAGGTCAGCTATTCAGACAAGTCGGACAATTTCCCTAGGTGAACCCAGGGTAGATATGCTGTTTTGGGACAGTGTACCACCCCCCAAAGTGTCAGAATCCCTCAATTTCGATTGGTCCTAAGGTAGGATTTGGTTAACACACCAATCAGAACAGACTATTTGGAGGCCTATTTAGCATTCTAAGGTGCCGCCTAGCAAGATTGGGGTTCCCATGAGAAAGTCGCACAGAATACAAGGAAAAGAATTACAATGTGTTACAATATGGTACAATCTAGATGCTCTTGCTGGGTGAAGGTGCATGTTCCCATGCAGGCTCTGGCAGCAACCTTCTTTGGCTTGGTTTCAATGCCACCGTGCCACGATTGATTCTGCGCAGTGGTGCCCTCCAAGATGGACTCCCCAGCCCCATCACCCCTCAGTGCCGAGGATACATGAAAAGTAAGCGAAAACAAATTAGCACATAAAAATAAATGAATGTATTACATGTCGTGACTTTGTACTTCAGATTTATCATAAAAAAATATACTATGCATTAGTGAATGAGGGCAACGACCAAGGTCACAGGAGCAAGCAGCACAAAGCTTCACCACGTTATCTAGAGCACAGCCATCTTATTGCTATTACGCATGCGCACCCTTTCCCTCTCAAACTCTAACTGCGTCATACCTCGTGACTATGTCTCACGCATGCGCAGAAACAGAAATGCAAGCGGCGGCCATTTTACGGACAAGGGTTATTTGTATTAGTAAAACACATAGGCAAGCTTCGCTACCTTACATGTATATCCAAAATAAAGAGATTAATAAAACGTACATTTGTTATGAGGTTATGACAGATTCGAGGTTCATGAATCGAGCAAGTCGCGATGCGAAATCTTGCTCTATCACAACCACCGTTCCAAATCAACACAGTCCAAGATTCCAAGCGTAATACAAATCTTAGCTGCAGCTTGCTCTCGGAGCCCTGACGACATGCAACATGTGTGTGATGCTTGAGGTTCCTCCTTTTCTATCCTTCACCCCACGGTACCACTGCAAGAGGATAGAGCAATGTCTCATGGAATGTGAAGCCTCCAACATTATTTTGAGTTGATGAATATCTAGCTTTGTCACAGAAACTGTGTATCACAAGTAGTTGTGCTTTTGATTGGTCCACTCATGTAAGAGGAACTTCGGGGAGCCCCTCATTGATTGACCATAAGAACCCCTCTTTAATTTGCAATGTCTGAAAATATATGTGTGTTTGAAATTAAAAGTGATCTGCCAAAGGGATGGTGCTCATAAAAATTCAATGACAATGGAGGAGTTTAAAATGGATTATAGTATGCAATTCAATGTGGCCCCCACGCAGAAACCTGTCAGCCCATGGGGTATGCTAACACAAAACAGATTTTTCAAGATTCATGGTGACATTCGTTATATCTCAATTAATAGCACAATATATTAGGGTATACAACAAGTATGGTTAGCATGCAATAATATCAATTTAACAAGACCGTATTATCATGATTAGCCTGATATTTTCTTTTTGCCATGCTAGATCTCAAGCAATATGATCATCACAAAAACAATTTGGTTAAAGATTATCTCATAATCATAGGAAATAATGCAACTCATGTTCCCAGTTGAGATCCATACAGTCCTTAATTTACTTCACTTAGCTTCTTCCTGTTTCAATATGAGTTCTATGTCTCTCCCCCTCTTGAGTCTTTCTCTATTCTTTGAACTCCGTGAAATTTAAAATCCACCTTGTTAGGGTGATGAGTACATGTGCTGTGCTATGAGAGAACTATCATCTCTGTTGACTATGGCCCTGCGATACTCCTGGATCCTCAGGTTCAATGCCCTCTTGTGCTGCAAACATACACCTTCTTACAATTGCATATAATGGCATACCTCATATAGCAACTATTATAATTAATCAATTGATTTATGTGATGTTTTCTCTGTATGTTAAATTGGAATTCATTAAATGTATTCAGTCCTTGGCTACATATAATACACAAACCACATATGAAAAAACCTTTCGGCTGCTGCGCCAACCAATTGGAACCTGTATTTGTACTTCTTGCTGGCTCTAAATAATTTCTCATTATTTTATTTCTAATAGTTGGGCCTCTGTTTTATGTTACCAAACGTCTGTCTGTGATCACATTAGTTAGTCCCCTCACCCCCTTTAACAGATCCCAGTTTTTATGTAAGATTTTATATATTTGATTGTAATCTTGGCTATAGGTAGAAATAAATGCCAGTCTGTCTTTTGACTCCCTTCTTGGCTTTTGTACTAAAGTGTCTGTTCTATTGACGTCCTTGATTCTTCCTTCCACCTTTTCTAAGACGTGTTCTGGATACGAACGAACAGAGGGGCATATTATCAAGGACAGCGTTATAATTATCGCCGGTTTAGCTGCAGAAAACTGCTGCTAAAGCGGCGATAATGGGCTTGATAATATGCCCTGGAGAATTCCAATAGAAGCCCATGTTCACACCAGAACATGGACTTCTTTTGGAATTCTCCAGGGCATATTATCAAGCCCATTTATCGCCGATTTAACAGCAGTTTTCTGCCATCCTTGATAATATGCCCCTCAGAGTCTGTTTTGGAGGTCGTCTAAGCATTCAGCAAAATTTTGTCCCTTACTACAGTTTCTCCGGAATATCATCCTTTCCCCAAACGGGATACCAATGATATCTGAAGCCGGTTGCACACTATCTGCCCTTAGTATATTATTAGTGGCAATTTCTTTCAGAAATAATTTGCTGTGTATTCTATTCTCAGAAATATACAGCTGCACTTCTAAAAAGTAAATCCCGTTGCTATCGTGACACATAGCAAAATTGACATTCAAACTATTGTCATTAAGATAATTCACATACTCATACTCCTTCAGACTTTCACGGGTACCTCGCCATATAATCAATATGTCGTCGATAAAACAACCCCAGAATATTATATGATTCATCCATAAAGCGGTTGGCAAAGAGGGAACAACCCTAGACCCCATGGGTGCACCTCAAATCTAATGAAACATTACACATCAAACAAGAAGTTATTCTGAGATAGCAGATCACTCATTTGAAGGGGCATTTTTTAATGTTCCATAAGATTGGCGGGCCTTTTAAATAAAAAATGCCTCAATGATTTTTGATCCAACTTGTTTTCAATGCAGGTGTATAATCCTACTACTACATCCAATGTTGCAAAACACAAGTTGGATCCCATATTACATCCTGCAGTTTGTTCAGTTCAGTTCAATTTACTTTATTTCGGCCCCGTGGCCATAAAAGTTTTAAAAAAGTGATACATTGATTCGTACTTGTATTAACAAAATATCTAAAAGATATGTAACAAATGAGCCTCTTGTTTGTAGGAGGGAATATCATTATGTCAAATAATTAGTGGAAGAGGGAAAAAAGTGCGAAATCATAGTACACTGTAATGCATTCAAGTGACATGACCATGTAAGGCTTCACTACGAATCATTCAGATTGCACCCAGAATCATAGAGATGGAGATAACTAAGACCGGCTGAGGATCGGATCTAAGGATGCGTAAGGCCTCTTGATGAGTATGTACTCCGAGCACTCCTCATGCCGGTGCAAGCCAAGTGTGACGAGGTGACACATAGCCTGGAAAGACAATACGTGGGCAATGCTCTCCTTTGCAAAATGACAGGTGGGACAAGTGTCTCCTTGGCCAACCCATCCAGAAGTGAACATCCTTAGTGGTACAGTGCCTGTACGAAACAGAAAATATTTTCTGTGCCACCAGATCCCAAAATGGCTCAAACCCCCTTGCAGACTTGATGTCTATGTGTTCGAGGCATGTGGGCTGCTAAATTCATATCTATGATAAGTGGGAGTTCGCACAGCGTAATGAAATTTGTAGGTTGTGAAGAATTGTAGCGTTTAAAGAAGGAAACAAACCAGAAATTACATGCAAGTACCCTGATACGGTACCATCGAGTGCAACGGATACCCCGGGGCCTTCGTGTCCCACTCAAACCACTCCTATGTAAAAACAACGTCAAATTCGTGGAGCGTTGGTACGCTATATTGAATAAGTGTTCCCTCGACTTGATCTTGCTGATCGTCGAGGAACTCTCCAAATCTTTGGAAGAACTATCTCAGGAAATCACCACTATTAAAGAGGAGCTGACCGAGGCACTCACAGCAGATGACCTGAAGAAAATGTTGGATGACATCAGTATTCAACTCGAGAAACACACTCGAGAGACCCAGGAGAGAAAACTGCGTAAATTCAAGAGGGACACTATAGATTATAAGCTCGGCGAGGTATACACCTGGGCAGAGGTGTATGCCCGCCGACGCTCTAATAAACCCTACAACCCTGCATCTGCCACTGAAACATCATCGTCAGAAGACGACAGCAGATCCAGACCAACCCGTGCAACTCCTAATTCTGAATCACAAACACCAAGCACTTCTACAGATTCCTCGGTTCATTTTTTAGAGTCAGGCCCGGATCTACAGAAAGACCCCGGGGGGGCAAAACCCGCCGAAGTTGCAGAAAAAACGCCTCCGCAAACCAAGAAGAACAGAAAAACCAGACGGTGAAGTCCCAAGACAACCTGGTAATTAACATATCTTCTACCATTCTAACCAGCGACGAAATCAACACCCTTCAAAAGGGTCAATCCTTTGTGCCTACTACTGTTATCAACACGCTTGAACTGGAAGTCAGCGCATTTAAATTGATTCGCAACATCCGTCTTAGGCATTACTTTGCCAATATCATTCCAGTTACAATACCAGAAGAAGACATGCTACGAGGACTGAGACCCCACAGTACATTCATGGCACCACAAAGCCATAAGATCATTGATGCCTTCGAGAACCTGATCAAACAAGAAATCTTAAACCTACCTTTTCAAACAACCGTCAAACGAGGTAACCTTACCCGGAAGGAGAGAAACATCCTCCAGAAACTGGCCGATGACCCGACGATAACCTGTCAGAATGCTGATAAAGGTGGTGCCCTGGTCATCATGGACACCAGCTTTTATGACCAACAAGTAGACTCACATATCAACGATCAAAACACTTATGACTTTCTACTCGAAGATCCAACTAAGGAGTACACACAGGACCTGCTACTCATCATTCAGACAGCATTTGATCAAGGAACCATCAATGACAAGACTCGCAGATTTTTGACACCATCTAATCCTAGACCTCCTGCACTGTATATGCTACCTAAAATGCATAAGCATCCCACACACCCTCCTTTTCGACCCATTGTGTCGACTCGAGGCAGCCTACACGAAAATGTAGGCAAATTTTTGGACAAATACTTGCAACCTTTTGTTTTAGCTACCAAATCACATGTCAAAGACACCACTGACTTTTTATTGAAAATTGCACCCATCATGAACGAACTCAGGAACAACCAACTTATCATGTGTACGGTGGACGTTTGTTCACTTTACACCTCCATTCCACATGATGGAGGCATTGAATCCATTGAAGAAGTGCTATCCTCATCTGATCTGGATGCAGACTTCAAAGTGTTTCTTATGCAATTGACAATATTTACATTATACCATAGCTATTTCTCAGTCAGAGACAAATGGATTTTGCAACTCAATGGCACTGCCATGGGCAATTCGGCAGCTCCTTGCTATGCGAACATTTATATGAAACAATTTGAGGAATCTTACATCTTGAACCAAAACAGCTGGCATGAACATGGACGACTATACCTACGCTTCATAGATGACATCTTCATACTATGGGAGGGCAATGCAGAGACGTTGAATGCCTTTTTGGAAACATGGAACCAATTCAACCAAAGAATCCAGTTCACATGGGAACATGATGAAAGTACAATACACTATCTGGATGTTGAAATCCACAGGAGACAAGGAGATTGGTCAACCACAGTTTATCGGAAACCCACCGATAGAAACTCCACTCTTCACTACAGCAGTTTTCACCGCCCTGGTCTGAAGAACAATTTACCTTATGCACAACTACTACGGATTAAACGCATAGTTTCAGACAAAGATGAATGTAAAGTGCAAATGCAACACACACTTGATAGATTGAAATCAAGAGGATACCCCACACCAATATTGGATCTTGCCATGGCAAGAAGTGCCAAAAAAAACAGAACCACCTTACTGCAACCTAAACCAAAAACTGAATCTGAACGCTTGGTGGTAGTTTCGAAATATTCCAAAACATCCAACCGCTTTCAATCTATTATCCGAAAACATTGGTCTATCTTGACCCTCGAACCAGACTTCAAGGGTTTGTTTAACCAACCTCCTATTTTCGCATTTACCCGAGGTAAAAACCTCAAAGAAATCCTGACTAAACCCAATCAAGAAGCCACACACAAGGAGTACAAAGGCCTGAGACCATGTTATAATTGTTCCAATTGTAACAACTGTATCACTGGTAACATCATGTGTCATCCCATGAAAGGGCATCCCATCAAGCTCAAAGTAAATGCCACTTGCAACTCGAACAATGTTATTTATCTATTGAAGTGTCCGTGTGGCAAATGTTACGTAGGACACACTGAAAGAAAAATCCGCACCCGGATTTTAGAACACAAAAGTAACATCCGCACTCACAATCTAAAATCCACTGTGGCTGTGCATTTTGCCGAATTGAGACATTCTGTTGCTCAACTCAAATTCCTGATTTTGGAACAAGTACCAATAACTTTCAACAACAAGAACACTTTACTTAAGCGTGAAAACTTCTGGATCCGTTTCCTCTCAACGATGGCGCCCAATGGGCTTAACGATCGAATTGAATTTCTTTGCTATCTGTAAAATTCACATATCCAGGTCATCTGTACACACTATTTAGCACTCTAGTACACTGTCATTCACCTGTTACACCACACCTTTCCAAAATGGCGATGTTTTTGTTATACTCCTTAGTCCGTTTTTCTTGTCCACTCACACCCTGCACTGTGTCCTTCGTTTGTGTTCACTGTCGGCTGTTAACCGCGAGGAGCACTCCCCGTTTTCACCAACACAACCTTGCTGTTATGGCGCGAGGCACCCCGTAGAATCCCAGCATGTGAGTAACCTTCCGGCAATTCGCCTGCACATCTTGGCATGTCTGTCTTCTTGCCGTCTCACCCTTTGGTTTGGTACCGTCCGGGATACTGTCTTTATTCTATTTGTTTCACACGCGACCTCGGGTGGTCTGTTTACCACGCCTCACCGATCTTTGCACAACTTTTTATATGGCCGTCAGATGCGGCAATCTTTGGGATACTTTATACAGTATTGTAACTATTGTCACGAGCTTCTTTAGTCACTTTAATTTGGTTCATGCATGCCTGCATTCGATCGTTTGTAACTTTTACAGTTTATTGATTTCGGTTATATTTGTATTTCTTTGTAGAGCATTCCCTTGAGAAAGGGCTTTTGCCCGAAATGCATCGGGACTCTGTTTATTGAATCACAATGGTTGGATTATATGACGTGTAATGACACGCTTTTGGCTGAACTTGAATATGCAAGAATATTCTTCACGAATGGATTAAAAATTTTGAAATCTTTCACACAGACTGCTGTGATTATGATGCTTATGGAATAAGACTACGGTCCTTTTGCTGTGCACTGGTTAGTTCCCCTCCCAGTAGGGGGACCTTCTCAAATTCATATCTATAGCATAGATCGCCGCCTAGTGTTGGGTCCGGATGATTGCACATTGTTGTCCTGGAAGAGTCTTCGAAGTATCACGAGATAGGTGGCTCCTCCCCTGGACTACAGTGCGCATGGGCATCGACTCCATCCCCAGGTTGTTTTTTTCCGCCATTGGGTTCGGATGTGATTTCGACGTCTCCTGTTCGGAATCGTTATAGAACTTTTTTAAGGCCAAAAGGCCTTCTTTGCACCGTCAGTATTGTTCGCATTCGGTCCCGTATATATTCCAACTCGTGGAGTTGGATATCCGGGGGGTCGTGTGACTCTTCGGTGATCGAGGCCCGGTCGACACAACAAGACTTCGACGGCATGGAACGGAGTCCGTTCAAGAACTGATCCAAGTACCCACACATTGACGTCCATCCTGTGTGCAACAAGTGCCTGTCGCCGGACCACGACGAGGCCAGCTGTATGGCCTGTTCAAGATTTCGATCGAAGAAGACGATCAAGCTTCGGCGCGTGGCGCGCCTTGAGGCCCAGCGATCGGCTCCGGCACCGGTGGACATCTTCGACGACCCCGAAGCAGACGAGCAAGTGCGTCACCAGCAGATTTCACCTACACCGGTGGAGGTCGAGTCCGACTACGAAGCGGACGTCCTAAGCCAAGAAATAGAGGAAATCGTCGAAGGTAGGGGACGACGAAGAAGCATATGGGGCCATGGAAGATAGCTCGGAGGAAGAGCTATGCCCCGTTCGTACTCTTACAAAGGCTCAGGTCACGGGATCGCCACACTGCCTTACCCAAGACCTTACACCTCGATCCACGGCCCCGCCTTCCGGCCCGGCTACGAACACCTCGCGGAGCCGCCATTATCGAAATCTAAACCGAAACTGAAACCCTCGGTATCGACGAAAACAAAGATGGCTGAGACGCCATCGAAACCGAAGACGTCTGCTCCACCATCGACGCCGTCGTCTTCGGAGGCCTCCAAGCCAATGAAAGCTGTCGACCAGGCAAAGGTGCCGAAGGTGGTCAAGGAGCCAAGCTCGAAGAAGGCCGTCGAGCCGGTGTCAACCAAGGCGGTCGAGCCAAAATCCAAGAAGGCTGTCGAGCCTACATCGGGAAAATCTGTCGAGCCGAAGACCAAAGGGCCCGTCGAGGCAAAGTCAGTCAAGGGCGCAGAGCCGAGGTCTGGGGTCATGACACCAAAAGGAAAACCTGCCGATCCGAAGCTGTCGGCATCGACGTCTGCGGCCGTGGACAGTGATCGAAGCGCACCGGTCAAGGGTGCTCCTGCGCCTCGACCAGACAAACAGAAGTCATCGACGCTCGGGTCTTCCCCTGGGGGCGGACCGAGGGCATCGGTCAGGTCGACAAAACCATCCGTTTCCTTTACGAAGCAGGTCTCGGACTCCCTCAAGCGACTTAAGGACAAGGCTTTGGCATCGGATCCGAAGACTCCTTCCGCACCGAAGCCGGCTGACCCACCGAAAACCACCTCAACGCCAATCCTCTACACGTTACCGCCTAAGGTGGCGCCGAAGGCCTTTGCACCACTGTCGGTGCCCAAGGACACTGTGTCGAAGTCAACTCACCCGGCTGGGACTTTGAGTCATCGACATCCTTTAATAGAAGAACGGTCGGAGCATTTCATCAATGCCGACACCGGGAAGCTCACGCTCTACAAGAGGAAAATAACATCACAGCCTTTGGAGTCGTTTACAATTCCTCTAAAATGCAAGAAGCCTGCACCAGAAACACCAGTACTGGTTGAACAGATTCTTCCACAGCCTAGGAGGAGTGCAACACCTTCACCCACATACTCTGATGGGGATGAAGGGGAGCAGGATGAGGAGTACAATTTTCCTGCAAATACAGAGCCTGATGAGCAACAGGACTCGTGGATGGACACAGGTGATCAAGGGGACCAGCAAACGGTCCATGATCCTCAGGTTTATAACGTCAAGCCGTCTCCCACTGAAGATTCTGCTGCATTTAATGCCTTGATTGAAAGGGCAACTACAAACCATAAAGTGGAAATGCATGCTGACCCCGTGGAGGTGGACTTCCTTTTTGACACTTTCTCTACTGCTGAAAAAACTGTCAAGACTCTCCCAATTTTGAAAGGGGTCCTTAAGCATGCGGCAGACATTTTCAAGGAACCCACGAGATCAAGGGTTGTCAACCCGAGAATAGAGAAGAAATTCAGACCGGCACCTGGCGACCCGACCTACATAAGGGGCCAGTTGCCTTTGGACTCTTTGGTGGTCTCTAATGCCCGCAAGAGGGCAAACTCCCAAACCACGGGTGAAGCTCCTCCCCCAGACAAAGAGTCAAAAGTGCTGGAGGCATATGGGAAGAGGGTAGCAGCTCAGGCGGCCAACATCTGGCGCATCTCAAACACGCAGGCTCTGTTGGCCAGATACGATAGGGCACATTATGACACCCTAGAGCAGCTGTTGCAACACCTTCCAGACCAGTTTAAAGAGGGAGCTGAAATGCTTATCCAGGAGGGAAAGCTCATCTCCAACACCGCTATAAAGTGTGCGCTAGACGTTGCGGACACGGCAGCGAGAGCAATCAACACTAGTGTAATGTTGAGGCGTCAGGCATGGCTCCGCATCTCGGGATTCAAGCCAGAGATACAGACTACTATCCTCAACCAGCCCGTTAATCCAGACAGGTTATTTGGTCCAGAGGTGGACACCACCCTGGAAAAGATTAAAAAAAGATACCGAGACTGCCAAGTCCATGGGGGCTCTCCAGTCACAACAATTTAGAGGAAACACTTTTCGTCGCTCAGGCAATCGAGGTGTTAGCAGAGGGCACATGTCGCAGCAGACGCCATTCAATAAAAGTGGTGCGCAATCCTCGTACAGCAAGCAGGGCAGAGGTGGATACAGAGGAAACAGTGCCAAGGGTAGAGGCAGAGGCAACAACAGTTCCCGTTCCTCTGCCACCAACAAACAGTGACTCCCTGTCACTGCCCCCCGACCATCCAACACCTGTCGGGGGGAGACTCCAACAGTTCCTGCCAGTCTGGAAGTCCATCGCCACAGACAGTTGGGTCAGGAAACTTATCCAGTTCGGCTATTGTTTGGAGCTGACATCCACTCCACCAAACATACCCCCAAGACAACGTCCTATGTCAGCAGAGCACTTGCACTTATTGCAGCAGGAGGTTCTGGTGATGCTGCAAAAAGGTGCAATAGAGCTCGTGCCAGTGGAGGAAGAAGGCACAGGGGTTTATTCCCTGTACTTCTTAATCCCAAAAAAGGACGGCTCACTCAGACCGATTCTAGACCTACGCCCCTTGAACCAGTACATTCTTTCAGAACACTTCCACATGTTGACACTGCAGCAGGTTCTTCCCTTGTTACAACGGGGAGACTTCCTCGCATCCTTGGACCTCAAGGATGCTTACTTTCACATACCACTCCACCCATCCCACAGAAAATACCTCAGGTTCACCATCCAAAACCGGCATTACCAGTTCAAGGTCCTCCCCTTCGGAGTGACCACTGCTCCCAGAGTGTTCACGAAATGTCTGGCGACAGTGGCGGCGCACCTCCAGAGACAGAGTATACATGTCTACCCTTATCTAGACGACTGGCTCGTTCAAGCAAAGTCAGCCCAGCAGTGCGCCGCAGATATGTCCCACACCATTCACCCCCTTCACAGTCTGGGATTTTCACTGAACTACCCAAAGTCGGACCTTCAGCCAGCCCATGTGCGGCAGTATTTGGGCGCGATGATAAATACTCTGGCTGCCACAGCTCAGCCAAAACCAGCGAGGATCGACAACATCCAGTCGCTACTCCAGAGGTTCAGACCGCAACACTCACTCGCAGCGAGAGTGTTCATGCAGTTGATAGGCATGATGGCCTCCTGCATCTTCATAGTCCCGCACGCCAGGTTGCATATGTGTCCGCTCCAAGAATGCTTGGCGCATCAGTGGACTCAGGCTCAAGGACAGTTGAACGACCTAGTGTTGGTGACGGGTCGGGCATACAGCTCTCTGCATTGGTGGAATCCACACAACCTTAGATTATCCTGACGACGGACGCATCTCTCCAGGGATGGGGGGCTCATGTGCTCCACTACACAGTGTACGATGCAGCAAAAGAAGATGCACATCAACTACTTGGAACTGATGGCAATCTTCATGGCTCTCAAGTCCTTCAAAGTACATCTGTGCAACAAAGTCGTGTTGATCCGGACGGACAACATGACAGCCATGTACTACATTCAAAAGCAGGGAGGTACGCACTCTCCACAGTTGTCTCATCTGGCTCAGAGCATGTGGAAGTGGGCCATTCAGAGGAACATCTTCCTCATGGCGGAACACCTCCCGGGCAAGGACAATCAGATGGCGGATCTGCTCAGCAGGTACAGCCACCAGATGCACGAGTGGGAGTTACATCCATCAGTACTCCGCCCGTACTTCCAGCAGTGGGGTCATCCAGAGATAGACCTGTTTGCCACGGAGGACAACGCTAAATGCCAAAGCTTTGCCGCCAGGTTCCCTCACCCGCTGTCGCAGGGCAATGCGATATGGATGAACTGGTCAGGCAAATTTGCGTACGCTTTTCCCCCAGCACCTCTCATTCCGCTGGTGGCAAGAAAGCTAAAGCAACACTCTATGACGCTCATCCTGGTTGCTCCAAGGTGGGCACGCCAACCATGGTACACCACGTTCCTAGAACTCTCCGTGGTACCGCATCAAAGACTGCACCTCACACCCAGGCTCTTGACGCAGAACCATGGCGACATTCAGCATCCAGATCCGCAGCAGCTCAATCTGGCGATCAGGCTCCTGAGGTCTTAGAGTTTGGCTACCTTAATTTGCCCCCTGAATGCATGGACATCATCCGGGAGGCAAGAAAGCCCACTACCAGAGCTTGCTATGCAGCGAAATGGAAGCGGTTTGTCATTTACTGTAGAGAGCACAATATCAACCCGCTAGATGCATCCATTCCTAATATCATCTGCTATTTGTTACATCTTTACAAATGCAATCTAGCATACGCTTCCATTCGGATACACTTATCCGCCATAGCGGCTTATCTCCAAAACAGGCAGCATCTCTCTGTCTTCAGGGTGCCTGCCATTAAAGCATTCCTGGAAGGGCTGAAGTGGGTCATCCCTCCCAGGACCCCACCAGGTCCTGTGTGGAACCTCAATGTGGTACTCACCAGATTGATGGGTCCCCCGTTTGAGCCTCTGCATTCATGTGAGATTCAGTTCCTGACATGGAAAGTGGCTTTTCTCATTGCCATCACGTTTCTAAGACGTGTTAGTGAGCTACAGGCGCTCACAATTCAAGAGCCATTTATACAAATTCATTCAAACAGGGTGGTGCTGCGCACTAACCCCAAGTTTCTTCCGAAGGTGGTGTCGCAGTTTCATGTCAATCAAACCATCGAACTGCCCGCATTCTTTCCAAACCCAGAAACAGTAGCAGAAAGAATGCTCCATACGCTTGATGTCAAAAGAGCGCTAATGTACTATATTGACAGAACACAACATTTTAGAAAGACACAGCAACTCTTTGTTGCCTTCTCAGCCCAGCATAAAGGCAACCCCATTTCCAAAGCAGGAATAGCCAGGTGGATCGTTAAGTGTATTCAGATTTGCTATCAGAAGGCTAAGCGCACTTTAACGGTCCCCCCCCAGGGCACACTCCACACGCAAGTTGGGGGCCTCCATGGCATTCCTAGGTAACATTCCTTTGGAAGACATTTGTAGGGCAGCCACATGGTCTACACCACATACGTTTACCAAACATTACTGTGTAGATGTGCATTCCAAACAGCAGGCAGCTGTAGGACAGGCTGTTCTTAAAACACTTTTTCAGACTTCTGCAGCTGGCACGGGCGGCCGCCGTTAATGGAGGGACTGCTATGTATTCTATGCTATAGATATGAATTTAGCAGCCCACATGCCTCGAACTGAATATGCTACTTACCAGTATGCATCTGTTCTTGGCATGTAGGGCTGCTAACATTCATATCGCCCGCCCTCCTCCCCGGCGCCCGTAGCGGCTGCAGACTTTTCTTGCATTCAATCTCTAGCATGGCCATCACTTACACTATTACACTCCATCTTAGCCACAATGGCTAAAAACAATCTGGGGATGGAGTCGATGCCCATGCGCACTGTAGTCCAGGGGAGGAGCCACCTATCTCGTGATACTTCGAAGACTCTTCCAGGACAACAATGTGCAATCATCCGGACCCAACACTAGGCGGCGATCTATGCTATAGATATGAATGTTAGTAGCCCTACATGCCAAGAACAGATGCATACTGGTAAGTAGCATATTCAATTCACTGGTCAGTCTAGAGCTGACGGCTCTCCGTGATTCCTTAGCCATTCCAATTGCCAATATTTCTTTTTCAGTGTAATCTTAGTTTGAAAAGGAGTTATGGCCGGGCAATCCCATAAATTGTGCAGGCCTAGGGAGTACAGTTGTGATTTCAAATTCCTAAACGAAGGGAGTTTGCTAAAATGATTGGGCTTCATATTATACTCAACACTATCAACATAATGTGTGAGTTCAGGGATTCTCCAAAGATGTCTCCAGAAAGCAGGGGCTGTAGACAGATTTTATAAGACATCCCTGTGACCCCCAAATCCCTAAATAATGGATATAATTGGAGTGGTGGGTGGAAGGGAGACCAGTTTCCTAAGGAATTTGCTCTCAGCTGTTACCAGATCCTCATAGTTAGAATACCCTCACAGTTCTGCACCATATTGTGCTGAGCCCAAAGCCTTTGCTGCTTAGATCTTCAAAGCTGGTTGAGTGTGTTTAGTGAATGACATGGAGAGTTCCTTAAGTGTCACTCATGAAATCTGCTTGAGTTTAGTGGTTGCCGTGCTAATGTGGAGGTGCTGGGACATGCCCCCTGCAAATGTGACCCCTAGATATGCAGAAGAATCCACCCTCTTAAGTGAATCCCCCCTAGACATAACCTACCCTTGTAGGATCTATGCTGAATAAAAAACATCACCTTAGTTTTATCAGTTTGATATCCAAGCTGTGTGTGACACAGAATTTGTTCAAACAAGTAAATAATTTCTGAAGCTTGAGGTCTTGGAGATCAACAAGGTGTTGTCTGCAAAGAGTAGGATTGAAGATTTAATACCAGTCAGAGATGGGGCATCTGTTTCCACGGTGGACAAAAAAGACACAATTTCATTGATGAAAAGTGAAAACAAAGTAGGAGCCAAGACACAGGCCTGGCGGACTCCTTTGCGGACTGGTACCTTTTCTGTCAACTGGTCCTGATCCCCACCCCAAAGGATATGTGCACAGTTATTGTCATACAAGCGAATTAAAAGGGATAGAATGAGTGGGGGCATAGCTAGATCTGCTAGGCCTCTCCAGAGGCCAGATAGAGGAATCAAATCAAAGGCCAATTTTATATCGGCAAAGACAGCATAAAGACTGCCCCTGCCGATCAAAACTGTTCTCCAGTAAATTAACACAAAGCGAAAAACCTGATCAATAGGTGAAACTCTACGACGAAAACCTGCTTGGAATAGCCTTAATATGTCACTTTCGCCCATCCAGTCTTGTATTCTGTTAAGGAGACAACGATCAAAGACTTTTATATTGCAATCTATAAGACTTATTGGTCTGTAATTAGAGGGTATGGAACGGTCGGCCTTTTTATGTATAGGTATTACAATGGCTCCTTTCCAAGAATCTTGGATGGGTGCTCGTACGGCTATAGCGTTAACCAGACTTAGAATGTAACGGATGTATGACGTTACAACGCATACTTTTACAACGCCTACCTTTACAACGCATTTTTTACACCGCAACATCCATTACAACGCACACCATTACAACGCATGCCATTACAACGAATTCTTTGAAACTACCTTTACAACGCATCCCACTACAACGCATACTACATTTACAACGCATACCATTACAACGCATTACATTACATTGCATGTAAGGTAAGTGTTGGATAGTGTAGGGGTAAAAATTACTATTCTAACTCCAGGGGGTGCAACAGTAGGGTAAGTGTTGAATAGTGTAGGGGTAAAAATTACTATTCTAACTCCAGGGGGTGCAACAGTAAGGTAAGTGATGGATAGTGTAGGGGTACTATGTGTTGTAATGCTATGCGTTGTAATGGTATGCGTTGTAATGACTGCGTTGTAATGGCATGCGTTGTAGTGGTGTGCGTTGTAGTGTCATGTGTTGTAATGACTGCGTTGTAAATGCATGCGTTGTAATGGATGTTGCATTGTAAAAGTTTCATTGTAATGGTAGTGCATTGTAAAAGTTGCGTTGTAAAGGTTGTTTCCCGAATGTAACGAGACCAGGTCTCTGTATCAAGTAAAAATAGGTCTGCCAGGATGCAATCAGGACCAGCTGCACAACCATGCATGATGACATTAAGGCACTGTAGAATATCAGCCATGTCGAACAAGGGGTCAGGATCAGTGTCCCTCTGAGCAACAGCGTTAAGTATTGTTGCTGTGATCTCAATAGTCACCAAAATAAAGTTTTAAAAAGAAGATGACCCAATCAGCAGCAGCGACATTATAAGAAAAGTCTATTTCAACTACAGAGCGTCCCCGTGACACCAATGACCAGAATTTAGAAAGCTCGCTGGCTGAACATGTGTCCAAAAAGGCCACCCACCTCTCCCAATCTTATTTTGCCCAAGGAATGGCCTTTTTATATTCCTTTCTAAGAATAGCTTTAACTAGGGAGAAGTTTGTTATATGACATTCTCTGTTGTACCAGGAAATATATTTGCCTACTTTTTTCCAATTACATGCATTTGGAATTGTAAAGTGAGAAAGTATTTGCTCGATGAGTACCCAGTGCAGAGCCACCGCTTGGTCGGGAGGACTAGGATAGAACTCCTCAATATGAGTTTCTGGGCACGTAGCAATCTGTTTCCAATTTAAGTGATGGTTGTCTGTAGGCAGGGTGACTTCCCTGGTGTAGGAGGGATTGCAAGGGTCCGAAGGAATGTGCTTACAAAAAGCTTGAAAAGTGGCAGATAGAGGATTATGGTCACTCTCAGCTCTATCTAACACTGACATGTCAATGACTACTGGACATAAACCCAGGTCAGCAAGTATGAAATCCATACAACTTGCATGGAAAGGTTTATTAAAGGTATGATCACACTTTAAATCTGATTTGGTGCGGCCATTGAGAGCCCTTAGGCAATGCTTGATTGTAAATGATTTTACATAAACAGCTGAACGAGTCCTGCTAGGATTGGTAGAATATATAGAAGCGGAACTGCCCAAGCAGCATCTTCATCCTCAGTTAGATGGGCATCCTCAGCATCTAGTGGCTCAAATGTGAGGTTAAAATCACCTGTTAAAATGAGAAAGTGTTGATGGGAGTGTTGGTTAAGAACATTCTCGAGTGCATGTAGAGTACACAAGGCCAGCCCATTCCTGGCTCCTTTACGTAAATATTGAGAATGATTATTTGATGGATGCTACCAGTGTCCAGCTGGATACCTGATATAGCTAGAGAATCAATTTTAAGGTGGTGGATTTTAGAATTTAGTGAAGCACGTATCTAAATAACCAACCCCCAGCAGCCCTGTCCCTTGGGCTTGGTATCGCAGTAACAATGGAAGTAAGATAGCCCAGTTTATGGATGGGGTCCAGGGGCCAGGTTTCTTGGAACATGCAAATGTCATGTTTGTCCATTACAATTTTAGAAGAGATATTTTAGATTTAAGACCAGCTATGTTCCTGGATATAAGATGTACTTTGGTAGGGTCAGAGAATACATGACCCTGAAAGGAGATGACGGGTTACAGCATTGGGGGTGATATACTGCTGGGTGCCACTGGAGACAAGATGTTAACAGCTTCGGAAGTAGGATTAACAGGCATCAAATTACGAGAGAAAGGGCTGAGAAGGTGACTCCTATTAAATCTAAAAATAGAATGGTTAAATCCTCCTGTGTCCCTTGGGCATCCTGATATGTTAGAAATTATTGGCCGAATACTAGATGGACAACACAATGGAACAATTGTCTCTCTCAGTCAATCTGTATAGTTTAGCCTTGTATGAGAATCATCACATGTCATATTGGCCGCTTTAAATGTGCGATGACCTGATCAAGGATATTTGAATTGTATCTTGGAGTAACCTGGAGAACTACTCCTAGAGTCTAATGCCCAAGGCAATTCAATTGTTTTATTATGATTTGGCACTTCGAGGAGTTCCACATAAAAATGTATACAAATAACTCCAATTTACCAAACTGACACTTAAAAAGAAGCTGATAAAAGACATAATGTCCAAGGCTATCGACTAAGATCTTTGACGTAAGTATCATTTCTAGGGTGTTAAAGTTAGAAATGGGACAGGTGATTCTTTTAACGCTAAGGATATCATCCTCCCTGTACTCCCCTGGGAATCTAGGGGCATATTACCAACAACTAGCGATAATTATCGCTGTGTTGGCTTAGCGGGAATATTTCTATTGCCGCCCTTCACCTGTTTTTATCGCTGAGATACCTTCCTATTAGCAAGGTTAATCTCAGGAGCGATAAAAAACAGGCGAAATGAGTGAATATCGCTGTCAATACAGCGATATTCAGGCATTACCGTGACAATGCTCTTAGCCATGTTATCCACCTCTCATTGGATAACATGGCTAAGAACTGGTCAGGGCAGGCGTTAGCTTTTGGAGATATTCGCGCTTAGCGCAAATATTTCCAAAACTACGCCTGTGTCGATCATAGGCGATAGCGATTGCAGTGACTGTTTTCAGTCGCTGACATTTTGGCACGCCAACTTTGCATGTCATTAGCGATCATTTTTGCTGACATGCAAAGTGGGCCCCAAAATGCCCGCTATCGCCTACAAGCTGTCGCTAACTGGTGTTAGCGACAGCTTGGTAATAGGGCAAAAAAATTATCGCCGCTTCAGCGGGAAAAAGTCCAGCTGAAGCGTAATTCATAAATGTCTGGGTTTCGAGATTTTCCTAGATGGGCGCCTAAAATTGAGGATTGCAGGGAATTCTGAGTGAAAAATCATTGGTGGATCCATGCGAGCTTCACCTCCCTGGACTCCCCCCCTTCTTTTATTAAAAAAATAAATCCTGGTGTCTAGTGGGCTTTCGGCCCCCAAGGGGTAATAACCCCCATCTGCCCACGAGGCGGGCAAAAAGACTGTCCCTTTTTTGTTTGAGGGGGTAGGGCATTGGCATGCCCATTTTTGGCAGCTCCCACCCTTACATATTCAAAACCAAAAATCTCTGGTGCCTAGTGGGCTTTCTTTCCCCTGGGGGCAGATCGGGGGTAATAACCCCCATCTGCCTCCCAGGGGTGCAGAAAGACTGTCTTTTTTGTGTTGGAGGTGGGAACATTTGCATGCCCATTGTGTGCAGCCACCTCCTTTATAAAAAACACTCATACGTAGTGCCTAGTAGGCTTTTTGCTCCCCCGGGGAGGCAGTTCGGTGGCTATGGCCCTCATCTGCACCCCAGGGGTCGACAGAAAGACCGTGGCAATATTCTGGGAGGGGTAGGGGCATTATAGAGCCCATTTAGGGCAGCCCCCACCCCTAAGTAAAAAAATAATCCCTGGTGTCTAGTGTGCTTTCTGCCGCCTTGTGAGGCAGATTGAGGTCTACTGCCCCCATCTGTTCCCCGGGGGGCAGAAAGACAGAATATGCCCAAATTAGTATGGGTGAGCAAAGACCCTTGTCCAAGGGGTCGCTCCTCCTTCTTGGTGTCTAGTGGTCGTTCCCTGCTTGGAGATTTCCCTCATGCGGCTATCCTCAACCAGGGATCCACTAGATTCTCTCCTTTCCAGCAATACCTCTCCCGTGTTTTTCGGTACTCGGGGTGGAGACAGCCCCACGATCACTGAAGCAGTAAACCTGAAACTGATTGTCTCGTTTCAGTTTCAATGTAATGACGTCAGCGCACCATGCGCATGATCATCATTATATTGAAAGAAAATCCCTTGGGAGGTTGATGACACTCTTCCCCACCTCCTGAGGCAAAAAAAGGATATCCCTCTACTGTTTACAGCAGAGGGATTAGGCGGTGGTGTGCCAAGGACGTAACAATAACGTTCGTGGCACACCAGTGCCACAGCCGAGGATGTAACTGTTAGTTCCTCGGCACTGAAGGGTTTAACGTGATCGGGAAGTACTGCTCTAGAAACTGGTGGAGGAATAATTATAGCCTCAGCGTGTTGGGCTTGAGCTCTTTTACTATATTCCTTGAATAGACCAGGTATACTTAGTTGCTTCCACAAAAGGTCAGTCGATGTAGAAGGTGTGTTGGGGTTTAAGGTGCTAGCAGAAGAAGAGGGCGGATCAGGATAGGCAAGAATCACTGCACATTCCGCCAATAATTCCACAATGCGGTCTAACATGCAGTTCACAGCTGCGTGTTAGGTGGTTTTTTTTTTGTTTTTCATTTTTGGCCAAACCTGTCCCCCCTTCCAGGGCTTTTCTTTTACCAATTGGCAACAGTACTCTGATTTCAAATTTAGCAAATTAACAAAACCCAAGTAAGGTGCCACCAACCTTAAGCCTTCTATTGGTACAATAACAAGATGAATCACAGCAAAATATGGGGCAATCAGGGAAAATGTTTCCAATAATACAAAAAAGGTTACTCATTAGGGGTGGTAGCCCAGCCTCCTCTAGGCTCTGACTGGTACAAACAGGCATGCACTTGGCCCGGAACGACCAAACTTTCAACTCGCACAAATGCAACAACTACCTGGAAAAAATTAAAGTCCCCCAACTATCAGAAACAGACAAATTGTCTCTCAGTAAACCAATATCCTCTAATGAAGTGTCAAAAGCTCTTAAAACACTAAAATAAAATAAATCCCAGATGGCTTTACTGCCAAATTTTATCAATCCTTTTCTTAACTGCTACAACCAACCTTGATATCCCTGTTTAATCACATTGATAACTCTAGCAGAGTCACAGACAGGGTGGCTGAGGCTTACATTATTGTGATCCTTAAAGACGGGAAAGACCCATCACTACCCAAACATTACAGACCAATCTCTCCTCGATAAACTTATATTGCAAAATGTATGCAAAGGTCTTGGCTACAAGACTTCATGAACATCTCCAAAAGTTAATAAGCAACTCCCAAGCAGGCTATCTCAAAAATCGTATATCAAACGACAACACATGCCTCCTTTGCCACATCCTCAGGAATGCAAAAAAATCGACCTCCTCATTGGTCGCAATAACATTAGACACAGAAAAAGGGTTTGATAGAGTATCTTGGGCTTGTTTAAAACAATGCATGGAAATCTTTGACCTTAGCGACACCTTCATAAAAATGGTCATGGCTCTGTATAAAAACCCATCAGCAAGCATCTCGATTAATGGCTCTCTGTCTCAACTACTTAACCTTCAACAAGGCACAAGACAAGGATGCCCACTTTCCCCATTCTTATTTCTCCTAGCTCTAGAACCCCTCCTACTGGATATAAAACAAAGCCCCAGAAACTATTTTAAAGACAAATACGTTAAACTAGCCGCATATGCGGATGACATCTTGATTGTCACCGAAAACCCTGGCCCCTCCATACAAGCCCTTATGTCCACCATAGTACTCTACCTGAACACTCAGGATATAAACTAAACAGGGATACATCAAAAGTGAAACCTCTAAATCTCCACTGCAAAAAAAAGTGTTGCTGGTATTTCTGGACTATCTTGGCAATCCGTATACATAAAATATATGGGTATCAAGTTTGGGTCAGTCCAAATAGACACCATTAAACATAATGAAAACATTACCCCAGAAAAAACTAAAAAGCTATTGGACAAATGGTCCCCCACATTTATTACCTGGTAGGGTTGAATGAGAACGATAACAATTATGATCATCCCTATAATCAATTACCTCATCAGCATGCTCCCTCTTCTATTATGAGGCCTTCCACCACAAATTAGACAAACAGATCTCTAAATGTATCTAGCAATATAAAAAAAAAAAAGCTAGAGTAGCCCTGAAGAAACTTACACTACACAACTCATTAGGGGGGGGTTAACCTGGCCAACTTTAAAGATTATCAATCTGCTTTTCTTGCAAAACAGCGTTCTTACTGGATTCACCTCCCATTGACTATACCCCAGTATGGTTAGAAGTAGAAAAGGCTCTTCTAAACAACCAAAATCTGCTAACCCTACTAACATCCAACACTGAACATCTCGACGGATCCAAATATATATTCCGGAATACAAAAATGTCTCTCCTAAAAATAGATGAGAAACTTCCATCTGGTATAAGACTCTCCAACCTTGCATCCGTCCGGAATAATCCGCACATTAAATATAATGGCAAAACCATATATTAGCAAACATGGATAGACAAGGGCATCTTTTACCCACAGCAACTTGGTTCCTCATCTCATCCCATAACTTTCTCCAAAATACAAACAAAATACCACCTTGATAAAATAGAGTTCTAAACTTCCTTAAAATCAAGGCTGCCATCTCCAAATCTAAATATCATAGGGATACACCTTCCCTACCACACCTTATAGCGAAAATAAAAAACTCCAGCCGCCAAGTTTCTTACCTATACAAAGTCCTATGCCCAAAAACTTTGCAACTAAACAAAAACATAACAACATTTTGGGGAAAACACTCCTCTAAGCCCATAACAGACTCTGGCAGGTCCTAAACCTGGAAATCAGTCACATCTCTCTAAATTTCCCCTGTACTCTCACAAACTAAATTTTGGCTCATGTACAAAATATTTTGGACCCCAGGTCACTTACATTCACAATAAATCTTAGATGATCCCACTTGCTGGAATTGTAAGGACGAAGTAGGGTATCTCGCTCACCTCATTCTTCATTGCAAATCACTTTCCTCATTCTGGAATAAGGATTTTCATATCTATGAGAACTATTTAATTGCCATCTTAAAAAAGAACTTGCAACTCTGGTTGCAGGATTCCTCGACACAAAACTCATCCAACAGCACTCTGTTCAATTTACTATTAACATCTGCAATACAAAATAATCCTAAACAACTGGAAAAAGACACACAAAACCTCCTTTGATTGCTGGTTCAATTGGATTTCACACAGAGGCGCAGACAATATCTCCCTCAAACACTCACCATGGAAGACTCCCTCTAAACCCACCTGGGATACGTTGGAGAACTACTTCGGCACCAATAAACCACCTTAAATATCCCCATGTATAGTCCTCTCTCACAGCAAAAACCTGCAAACGATCACCCTCATCCACTTCTAGTATAACACCTTACTGTGACTCACCTCTCTCGCTCTGAATAATTATCACTATCGATTACCAGGTTACCTCAACCTATTTAAGTCTTTGCACCACAAATACATTTTAACCCACACAGAGAACCACAACCTGGTTCTTTATAAGCACCACACATAGATCATTTGTACATCAAAATACTGCCATACTCTTGTACTTGTATAACTCACTTATATATCAAGCCATCTTTAACTTGACATACAACTCATAGTGTCAGTAAGCCACCACACCTCGTCAGATTTTATATTTTACAGGATATAAAATCCTGTATTTATATTCTCAACTCCCTCTCCCTAACTGCTCCTACCCCTTAGATTTAGAATTAAAATGTACTTTTGTTAGTTACATTTAAGTTGAGTAGGATTGTTTTGTTATTTTGTCTTTAGGGTTTGTTTTGTTATTTTGTCTTTATTTATTATTTTATACATTCCAAAAATCAATAAAAAGCAACCCTATTTCCTTCGATGAAAATAATCTGTCGGTAGTGAGCCTATTAGCTTCCATTGGCGGGTTGGTTGACAGTTTTTACAACAATTGGCATCATTCAACTGCCTTTTTATTTCATTATTGTAATCCTCTCTCCGTACGATAACAATATTTTCCCCGTTATCTGCATCTCTTATTACAATGCACTTGTCTTTGCCTGGATCTATTCATGTTGTTCTACCGAAGTCAAATTTTCCTGACTCTTGAAATATGTGTCTCTTTGGGTTTGTTATCTCCCATTTTGTATATTTCTTCCATAATTTTTTAATGAAATGATAAATTGCTGCAAATTGACTGCCCTGCTGAACAAATTTGGATGGTAGTGATTAGCCACTTGTATAGTTATAATCCATCTGAACATTAATAACAGGTAGAGCCTCAATATTCACTTCTACTTCATCAGATAGCGATTGCAACAAATGTACATCATGAACATCCAACAATGTCAGTTCAGATCTTTTTATTTGTCTATGTACTCGTACAACATGTTTATCATTCATAGCAAAAAAAACTTTCAACTTTGGTCTCCTTGCAAATTTATAAAGGTCAGTCTCTAGATCTGTAACGTCGCAACTCATGTCAGGCCAAAATGAAAGGCCACGTTGTAATACCTTCAACTCAGTCTCATTCACAACTCTATCAGACCGATAAATTACTTGTAAAATGTCATAATTCTCAGTTGTCACAAGGAGAGCCCCCCTATTTAGATTAATACTTTGTTCCTGTTCCGTCTGATGGTTCCCATCCATGTATTTTCGGTGTTTCTCCTTCTCCTCCTTGTTTTCCCATGTTTTTTCTCCTCCTTACCGTCATGCACTGGATTTTCTCGGAAAAAGAAGAGCATTGGGATGGTTTCAAACCCATCATGTTACTAGGACCTAGTCCATTGTTTGAGGATAGGTCAGAACTGTTATAATTAACTGAGCTTAACTTAGCTCCCAGATCTGCTGTTTGGAACAATTTGTTTTTATTAATTTGATCAAAACTTTTAGCAAATGTAAAACTACAACCAGTACTCTAATCGCTCACGTCTATTCTGATTTTGTTTAACTTCCTTTCCTGTATCTGCAGTTGATGCTTGTTTAGGACCTACTTTAAGACTTCATAGTTTTTTTCAGTAAGGTCCTGCAATTTAATTCCCTTGATTTCTTTTTCTAACTCCTTCATGTGAATTTTTAACTTTTCCACTTTTCTTTCTGAGTTTTTAATTGGAATAGGCCTCATACAGAAGGAGGCAGAATATAAATTCTCCTCTAATTCCTTAAAATGGTCATCCTCTAGATCATCAGATGTGGAGAAAATCAAAATCCGTAAACCTCTCGGGATGCATTTATTTTCAGTATAGTTTATAAGCCTTATTCCATCCCACCACCTGGAAAGTTCGACTTTTTTCCTTTTGACAAGTTTAAGGAATTTACTCTTAAGACTGTCATTTTGATGGATTTTTGATACTTTCTGCCAGTATGATTTTACTTTGTTTGAATAACCCCGCTGCCAATTTTTCGCGATCATACTCCATGTTGAACAGTAGTTACATATAACACTACAATGTGCTGAACAAACCGCAATCCAATCAACAGAAATTAGGCACTAGCAGTGTGGGCCATTGGATGTCGCAACAAGTTCCATATAATACTGAATTAAAAAATAACATCCAATAATATTCCTTAGGAGTCTTGCACATGAATTTCAAATCCACTTTAATGATTTTTTTTTATTTGCATGCCAGCCCAGCCAACTCTTTCTGCCCATAAGCACTTCATCAGGGATGTAGAATTAAAAACATGGATCAACCTCTATATCACATATATACATACAAAACGATATTTACAATAGACCCAATATACTATACTTCAAAACACTTATGAACATGTTAATGTTTACCTCAGAAAAAAGAGCACATGTTGGAGTGGCGGCAAACGAGGAAAAATGTCAGTCAAAGAAAAGTCGACATGCCAAAGCATCAAAGTCATACAAGCTTTGCCCGAAAATAACATTAATAATAAATGACTTCTCAATACCTTTCATAATTGTTGGAAAGAGCCCTTTTTGGATGGTCCCCTTCCTACTTTTTGCTCTGGATGCTGTAGTAGTAGATCTGAAAGTGCACTGGGACCTGCTAACAAAGCCCCACTGCCAGTGCTCTTTCCCTCAAATGAAATGTGAACTGGTACACCCAATTGGCAAGATGCTTTAACCCACCTTATAAGTCCCTTGTATATGGTACCAGTGGTACCCAGAGCCAGGGTGTTAAAGGAGTCACCAGGGCTGCAGCACTATTTGTGTCTCCAGTAAAAGAAGTCAGCAGATCTGTCATTGCAGCCTGCATGAGCAGCTTCTCTGTCCGAGATGGACCCTGCATACACCATGTGTGACAGGGTCACCTCAATGCCATGTAAGTAAGCCACAGCTAAGGTAAGCCTCCTATAGCCCGGGAGGCAGGATGCATTATATTAAAGGTGTGGATATGTATGTGTAAGCATATATGTCCCTATAGTGATCTTTCCATTAAAGATCACTGTTAGTGAACGGCAGTCCATAGTTTAACATGGATTACCTAGCGTGTGACCCCGAGTTAGCCAGCTCCATTGTGGTACCACCGAAATCAGTAGTGTTTGATTTCAGACTCCGTGCTTTTTCACCCCTGGCATGATCCTCGTATCTAGGGTAAGCTGACATGTTCCCTGGAGGTTGCCGCAGTCTCCCTGTGCTTGGGTGAGCTTTCCAAGCCCATTGCGCCAAGACAGAAGTCTTCCCTCCTGCTGGGAAGTTCTATCATTCTCAGAGGATGGAGACAAAAGCCCTGGGCAGGGAGGAGGTGACACTCCAGGGGGTCAGCCTCAAAGGCCACACCTCCTTTGATTTGCAAGTAACTTGTCTCACATTGGATATAAAGCCTCCGTGTCTCCAGGCACTTGTATTTGTGAGCAGGTAGGAAATTAGATAGGCGGCGTACAAACCCCAAAAGCTAGCCACACCTCTAGGGTGGGTTATCTGGTCTGTACAGCAGGATGGCCCGTGCCATCTTGAAAACAAGCATTTACAATGCAATGGTCTCGGCATCATTAAAAGTAGAGCTATTGGCATTGCTCATGACATTTCTTTTTTTTTCCTTAAATCATAAATAACAGCACTCACTGCTCTGCGCACTCACTGTTCTGCGCACTCACTGCTCTGCGCACTCACTGCTCTGCGCACTCACTGCTCTGCGCACCCACTACTCTGCGCACTCACTACTCTGCACTCTGCACTCACTACTCTGCACTCTGCACTCACTACTCTGCACTCTGCACTCACTACTCTGCACTCTGCACTCTGCACTCACTACTCTGCACTCTGCACTCTGCACTCTGCACTCACTACTCTGCACTCTGCACTCACTACTCTGCACTCTGCACTCACTACTCTGCACTCTGCACTCTGCACTCTGCACTCACTACTCTGCACTCACCACTCTGCACTCACTACTCTGCACTCACTACTCTGCACTCTGCACTCTGCACTCACTACTCTGCACTCACTACTCTGCACTCTGCACTCACTACTCTGCACTCACTACTCTGCACTCTGCACTCACTACTCTGCACTCTGCACTCACTACTCTGCACTCTGCACTCACTACTCTGCACTCTGCACTCTGCACTCACTACTCTGCACTCTGCACTCTGCACTCACTACTCTGCACTCTGCACTCACTACTCTGCACTCTGCACTCACTACTCTGCACTCTGCACTCTGCACTCACTACTCTGCACTCTGCACTCTGCACTCACTACTCTGCACTCCGCACTCTGCACTCACTACTCTGCACTCTGCACTCACTACTCTGCACTCTGCACTCTGCACTCACTACTCTGCACTCTGCACTCTGCACTCACTACTCTGCACTCTGCACTCTGCACTCACTACTCTGCACTCTGCACTCTGCACTCACTACTCTGCACTCTGCACTCACTACTCTGCACTCACTACTCTGCACTCTGCACTCTGCACTCACTACTCTGCACTCTGCACTCTGCACTCACTACTCTGCACTCTGCACTCTGCACTCACTACTCTGCACTCTGCACTCACTACTCTGCACTCTGCACTCACTACTCTGCACTCTGCACTCACCACTCTGCACTCACTACTCTGCACTCTGCACTCACTACTCTGCACTCTGCACTCACTACTCTGCACTCTGCACTCACTACTCTGCACTCTGCACTCACTACTCTGCACTCTGCACTCACTACTCTGCACTCACCACTCTGCACTCACTACTCTGCACTCTGCACTCACTACTCTGCACTCTGCACTCACTACTCTGCACTCTGCACTCTGCACTCACTACTCTGCACTCTGCACTCACTACTCTGCACTCTGCACTCTGCACTCACTACTCTGCACCATTGCGAAGATTCAGCCTTAATGTATGGACATTCGTACTGTCCAGCATATGTGTAAATGATGCTCCACTTACACGGTCACGGGTATAGATAATCAGCACTACACTTGCATAGAATACTATGAGAAGTCGAACATTCCACAAGGGTTTTAAGCCACTTCTGAGGTACCAGCCAAGTATTTCTGCCTCTTCAGAATCACCAGTGGCACTTTTTGTACATGGTGTGAGGTAAGGGTTACTCCTTTGCTGAGATACAGAATCGCAGAGGCCTCCTAAAAGCAAAGTCGTTCCCCTGTGCAAAACAATTATCTTATCAGGCAGCCCGTGAGACAGTAAGCATGTGCGCAATACGAAGAAAGTGGAACGCGAAAGAACGCAAAATTGGATCGTTTCCCCCGATTTTTGTCGTTTCCCTCAATTTCTGCTTAGGGTCGTGTGACCGAGACTCGAACACGGGTCCTCTCGGTCCGAGGTCGAGCGCCCTAGCCGTTAGGCCACCTCCTCTCCGCTATAAAAGCGGCATGCGGGGAGCATCTTGTGGTTTTCAAAACCCATTTGTGCGGCCTACTCTCCGCCTCCGTATCCCGTGTAATCGGAAATGTGTGGCACCGTCACAAGCCTCTCCGTAATTAGCACCGGGGCTGAGTAACGAGAGAAAGGATTACTCCCTTATAAAGTGCTTGAAACCCGGCTATCGGTATAAAGCGCCACTTAGATAAACAAGGCCACAGTTAATTGAATGCCCTCCATTTTTTAGGTCTAAATTCAATCGCGGGCCCTATGCTTTATCCCGTTCTCAAAGAAAGGGAACTTCGTATCCTTTAATGTAAGTTCTTGAACTGAAAAGCTTATTATTCTTTCAACAGTAGCATGTCTTCCTCTTGTTTAACTCCACCGAGAGTTTCATTTGCAAGAGAGTACCCAAAGCGCTACTGAGAAACTAGGGGCTGTTGCATTTAAATATCCGCAAGCCCAACACCAAGGCTGCCTAGTCTTGAATTTGTCTTGTGCTTTTTTACTACGGAGGCCGCTAGCAACCCTTCCGCCTTCCGGCCATGTCGGAGGCTGCCCCAAGTATTACATTATTTATCTTGGCGCTGTGCAATGGAGTTTCTTGTTACCCATCTCAACGAGCGTCATGTTATCGACCTTAGACGAATGATAGGCAGGGCAGCCCTACAGGATCGGTGCCTCCTGGTCCTCGTGGTGTCCAGCTGTAGGGCCTACTCTTCAGGGTGCAATTGAGAGACCTGAACTTGCCATCACAACTGTCAGTCGAAATAGGGGGCGGGTTATGCCTCTCACCGTGGCCTCGGTGGCCTGCGCAGTGCCTACCTCCCGGTGCTGGAAGGTATTTCATGCGTAATAAATTGGACATAAGCTGGGCAGTCTTTAATAAGAGGACGTGCAAGATTATCCCTTTCACCGGCCAAAGCTTATCTCTCAATGGATGGCTGAGGGTCATTGCTCTACAGTTAATTAGCAGCAGAGGTAAATCAGGCTCTGAAAGGAGACGATCTCCACACATCTATCTTTGGAGGGCTTCTTAGGTCAGAGGTCACAAAGGACCTATGTGTGAGGCGGGAGGAGGCCCGAGAAATGAAAGAGCAAACGGCTGGAAAGGATCCCAGTGCATCTGAGAAAACCCAGCGCTGAACACTGTGTATTTCAATATAAACAAGAAATCACTGAGGTCCGTTTTTTTTTTTGCCGAGTTTTATATAGCGCAAACTTGACCCGAATCGGGTATCAGAGCGCTTTACAGAGCACCAGTTACGTTACATGAGCACACAACACTCACCTTTAAAGTTGCTGGGGACGGCCGCCGGTGCAATCTGCAGACTGCAGAGTTCACAGGAGAGGAGGGGCTGGGGCCGGGAGGAGCAGCTCAGGCTCGCAGTCCGTAGTCGCAGGCTCCGCTCAGCTCGAAAGGAATTTGAAAAGGAGGAAGTGGGGGGGGGGCCAAAGATAAAGGGCAAGATTACCGTGTCACTGTTCTGTTGCATGCAATGGTGTACGCGCTCGCACCATCTGGATTGCATTACACGGGCACTCTGACAGCTCGTAATTAAGATTAATCACTCTGCCGTGCTCGTTCTCGCACACAATATGCCACATCGGGCACGCGTAAATTACTTACATCCTATCACGGCAACGCTACTACATACACAGCACAGCGAAGACGAATCACTAGGCAGATGACAAAATACACTAAGGAATGTGTCTGTTCAGACCCCTAGAGATCCTTTCTTTCTTCTTTAGCATTAGGAGCTCGAAGCTCCACCCCCTTCGTGGGCGGAGGCCGAGCCCTAAAAAGTGGGTTCTGGGTAGTTTGGAGACAAACGACTCCGAATGTGGTGACTACAGGGGTGGATTAGCTGCAGGAGCCCATTACCTACTGACCCTCACACCCCTAAAAACTCACTAAATCCAGGATTTAAGGGGCACCCCCGGCATTAGCACTCCAGATCTCCATTGAAGAAGAAAGGACAAAGAACAGACCTGTGTCTACAAAAGGTCTGTGTCTGCCCCCCTGCACCTCCAGGACTACCACTCGTTCCGGACCAAAGACCGGTTCCAAAAGGAGGTGAACCACTCTGCTACCGAAAGACTTCACCAGGGCTCCCTAGAACTAGAGATACTAATGCCCTGCAGTCGGCAGACACAAAACACACTTCTAAGACCGAAGAAGGATGGTCAGTCTGGCCCCGTCAAGGACCAGCCTGAAAGTAACCTGCAAGTGCCTTTTGAGAAGTGTAATCCTGAACCTCTCCCGGTCTCCATTTTCTACAGCGTTCCCAGGACTTCTGGAAGAAGATTTGCTACATTGTTGCATTTGCAGTGGTCAAAGTTTGTTGGTGGTCTGGCTAACTACTGGCTGCTTTACTCGATGCTCCAAGCAGAGGTATATGTCCTGCATCATCGACCCTCAGCTTCTTTGGCGCAGTTGTCAAGTATTTGCATCCCAAACCGGTTTGCATTGGCACGCCTGGTAGTCAGTCACTGCAACTCCTATTCAGCACAGATAGCCAGGAGCACCTCTGCACCTGGAGCCACTCCAAACTTAACATCCAAGGGGCTCCCCTGAACTCAACCTGTAAGTCACTGAGTGGCACAAGTGTGTTTTGTCAGGCACGGCGGCTCCCTTTTCATCACCAAGGACAGCAAAGTCACCTCTCACCCGGACTCCCTGGGCAATGTTAAGTTGTTCTGACTGATGCAAGGTCCGAGTACCTGTAAGACCATAACTCTGAGTGGGGTCCATTGAACTCACCCCGCAAGTTACCGAGTGTCACTAAGGCACTGATTATGAGTCTGGCGGTCCGCGGACTGCCAGAATTGCGGGGCGGTGGTCTCCAGACCCCCCTATTACCATAATGGTGGTTGGACCGCGGCAGTCCCACCACAGCCACTAGGGAACTGGCATTCCCTTGTGGCGTAGAGGCAGCCATATGTTTGGCGGGACCGCAGCGGTCCCGCCAAGCATATTAGGAGTTTTCTCTCCACCAGGGTTTTCATGGCTGTGACTTCTCAATGAAAACCCTAGCAAAGAGGAAACTGGTGCCTCTGGGCCATGTGGATGCACACAGAGAGGCACAACATGTGCTCTGCTGTGTGCATGCACACCAGTTCCTGCATGGTATGGACTTTTGAGTCCATGCCATGCAGGAATTGTTCCCATTGAGTACCTGTTTTTAGAGGCACCGCCTTGGGAATGCCCAAAAAAGCCCTCCAGATAGGAGGAAACTCCTAATCTGGCAGGTGGTCTGACCACCGCTTTGAGGGTGCAGTGGCGGGGCGGACCCGGCACTGCCAAAATTGTAATCCCCCCTTAGTGTTTTCCCCATCAACTGCAGTGGTAAGGTTTGACATCTCTGCAAAGTACTGAATTTCTGAACACATAAAAATCTATAACGTCAGTTATACACCTTGTATTAATTTTGTTGCGGTGTCTAAATTTATATAAGAAATAAGAAATAAGCTCAATTTTTATATATTGTTTTGGATTTCTTTTGAGTCATGTCAATTACTTATCGTCCATATTCGTACTCTGAACTGCCTAACACATGTTCCTCTAAGTAAGCCTGACTGCTTTTTGTCACTCTACCAGTACTGAGTTAAGGATTACTAGTGTGAATCCAAGGTCAACTTTCGATTATTGTGTTAATATTACATGGGGAGGCTACCCAGCCATGCCACATAATATTTCCACCTTGCAACAATCATCGACAGTGGTGCATCAATAAATGTAATGCCTGAGGAGAAATATCATGAATTGTCTCCATTACCTTAACTTACACCATCGAAAACCAAAGTGTACTCTTGGTCTGCATCAGCGCCCATAAAAAGTCAAGGGTAATTTGTGGTTACATTGAAACACAAGAAAACAAAGTTGCAAGCACCCATCCATGTGCTCCAAGGTACAGCAGCAAGTGCCTGATCGCTCAGTATCAGTGCTGCTCCTGATATGGGACTGTTTTTTGTGAATTATTACTTAAACATGGCATTATTGAGTGTTTAACTAGTCTGAGTTTCCCTGGGTTTTACCATAGTAGTAGTGCCCAATAAGGACACTGAAGGAGCATATGTGTTGATATGTGACAACCAAACAAGGCAATTGAACAAAAATGACACCCAGGTCCACATATTGCTGGCATAATAACGCAATTAAATGGTGCACAGATTTTCTCTTGATTTAAAAAAAGTTTATCATCAGGTGGAACTCAAAGAAGACTGCAAGTATATTACAACCTTTGAACAACACGTAGGCCTGGTACGATATAAAAGACTCTATTTTGATGGGTCATCGGCTGCAGAAGTTTTCCAAGACGTAATTCGATGTGTCATACAGTCAGTTGTAAATGCATTCAACTATAGCAAAGACATATTGATTTTCGGAGCTACACAAAAGGAAAATGATATAGTTCTCACTCAAGTAAGTCACTTACTATCTGACTGCAGGTCTGACTTTGAATGCAGACAATTGCGAGTCCCATAAGACTAAATTAAAATTCATTTACCATATCTTTTATCTGGCCTTTAATCTCCTGCGTCCTTAATAGTTGCAGAAGGAGCCTGTCCCCGAGACAGCTTTCTGCCATCCTAGGGAGACGTGCTCATGACTCCCAGGAATGGAGACAATAGAAGCATGCTCTGGAGAGAGATTTTACCTCCCTTCTGCAGGAAGTCACACCAGTGTTGGTCCAAAAGGTAAGCTTCAACGGAGAAGTCGCCTTTGAAAGGCAACTGGATAACACTTGGGAAAGGGTTTGCTCCATTGTCTAGGTAGACAGGCTGGAACTACAGACAGGGAAGGGGAAACTACTTGCCAAACCATTTTTGCAGGGGTGTGATGCCCCCTTGGTAGTCACACCTCTGGGTTGGGCTAATGAGCGCTGGATGCAGAGAGAAGGGTTCTGTCATGTTGGAAGTTGGTAGAATGGTGTATCCTGGGATAGCCAGATGCCACACTTCACAGGAAGTGGTCTTCAGGAGGGAGGGGACCTGGCAGCCCATTGACTACCAAATGTATCCTACCAAGAGCGCATTTTCTGTTCATAAAAAGGGCACACTGGCACCCAGAAGTCAGATCACGACTGGACTGGAAGAAAGACTGAAAAATGACTGCCCTGCTGCACTGAAGAACTGGCAAAGAGAGGCTGCATCAGTCTGTGCTGCACCTGCTGAACCTGGTGGCTAGCAAAGGAGAAGAGACTGTGCCTATTGTGTCCTCCTCGTGGAGATGTCGTCTCTAGATCCCAGCCGAAGCCAGAGACTCCAAGGGCTACAACAGCTGGTGAAGCCTGCTGGGGCAAGTTGGTATCCCAGATTGTTCAGACCACTGCCACCTGCAGCACTAGAGACAGGAACCTAATGTTCAACGTTACACCTAAGTCCGCTGGACCCGGGAGAGTCATTGGAGTGCAGCTTGGTCACCCAGGAGACCAGTTATCACCCAGAGAATGATTTGGCTGCTACCCGGTGACTGGTATTCCAGTGGCAACTGGACTTTTAGGGACGTTGACCATGTGACCAAGACTGCCTCACCCCTATCATGGAGTGAGGAGTATTCGCGGGCAGACCCCCATCGACCGCATTGCCTCCACAGCATCTTTGAGCATCTTCAGCATCCTGTATCCATTACATGAGGCCCACTTCCATAGGAAACTTTAGCAAAGGTTAAAACTGCCTGGAACTGACAGGAGACTGCTTCACCTGCTGAAGAAACTGTTTATAAGGACTTTGATGATCCCCCTGACTAGCTCCCTATTGGAGTTAGTTGCCCCAAGTAACTTTAACCGACTCCAATACCACTAGCAAAACGTTTTTGCTCAAAAAGTCTCCAAGTATATTTGTTATTGCCAATGCTTGTTCACGGTTAGGTAAAACATGTATATTTATTGTACATTGTAAAATCTGTATCTCAGAAAAATTCTGGTGAATCTTTTTTGCTGCCGCGTCTTAAAATACATACAAAGGCAGTCAATTTGTATTAATTGATGTCAGATTTCTTTAGTGGCTCGTTGATTTCTTCTTCAGTTGTTTTGGTGTTGTTTAAATGTTTTACACTTGTTCCTTTTGTAAGCCTTGTTGCTCAGAGCCACAGCTACCCAGGGTTGAGGTAGAAGATTTAACCAACGAAATCTACTAGTCTGAAAGGGGTTGGTAAGCGTATTACATGGTGAGGTGGCATAACCACACACACCATTAACTCACATTTATATTGTGTTTTGTAAGCACTGAAACTTTCCCTTCCCCGATTGTTTTAAGATAGCTGGCAAAACCTTTTTTCATTGACCCCACAACATAAGTTGTTCCCCAGGAGCTGCAGGGACCTGCGTTATGTCTCTAGGAAGGAAAGGGTTAAGGGAAACAAAGGTAGGATAAGGACGTAAACAATTATTGATCCAAAAATATTCACTTCACATTGGCCCACACATCATGCAGTAGTTTTCTTCCACATTTGGTCAGGCTACCACTTGCAGGGGTTGGTTGTGATTCTAATCCTAATGCTTGCACATGAAAAAGGTGTGTCACTGCGACAAAAGGACTTCTCAGTTGTTTCAGTTCAGCCTATCTTCCTATTTTTTCCCCAAATCAAAATACACTAGCAAACTTGACTCAGTCACAGTTTGGAACCCTCTAGCCCTAAGATAAATAGATAGATACGATTTATAAAACAAAAGTAAACCTACTCCATTCACAAAACAGTTTTCAAAAGTGACAACCTGATCCATAGACAGAAGATTTGTGGACTACCCCAAGAACTATAATGTCCAGTAAATAAATTATTATTACATAGGTATGCCTAACAAGACCGTCCAACAGCATCTCTGCAACTTTATCCAATAACATGAACCTAATTTCCCACGATTATTCGGACAGAATACCAGCAACCTACTAAAAGTACTGCATATTGGCTAGAGTCCACTAATCAGATTCAATCCAGGGCACAATATGTTCTCTCCAGCCCATTACACCTTGTTCCAAAACCCAGACACTGTGCTCTAAAAAGTAATACTGCAGCCGATCTGACAGTGCTGTAAAAACCTGTGACATCAAAACAACTACCTACAGGTATCGCTCTTAGCCGAGTATGGGCGACTGTTAAAACAATCAATATAAAAGTAACAGAAGTCGTGGCACCGAATGTAGCCCGACGGCAAAATTAATAACTCTTCAATGGCGAGGATAGTTGAGAATACTGACCGTAAATTCAATCGTTTTTGTGCTTCTTTGAGGAATTTCACACATCTGGCCGATAGCTGCGGGTCCACAACACTCAGACATGCCGAAGTAGCAAAGTTGCATTGTCTTATGCCAAGTTTACGGAACAGAGGTTTCAACAAGAAGCATCTTAAATGTTTCAAGATTAGGCAAATACATATTATGTGGGTAAGACTTTACTTCTTATACTTGCATACGCAGTGATGCTGCGCCGTAGACCCTGTTAACCTCCCAAATGTATATGCGTCTAGGGGAATAAAACCACATATCAGCTTCAGCAGCTGTTTTTTATCTGTCAATTTCATGTGGGAGGCTAAGTAAGAGGCTTTTCCTGGCTCTTGGTAACGCGAGTCACGTAGACTGGCATGGGATTTTCAAGACAGTCCTTATATGTCCTCGACTCTGGCCCAAGCTTCCGTTGGTACTCAGGAAGAACCCATGCATGTTCCTGTGAACATCACAACATATGTTGATTGTCTTTTAGCATAGAACAACCAATTAGCAGATATTTTTTCATTGGACATGACCATGTGCATTCTGAACTGTTACTGTGCATCCAACTGTTGTAGAGGAATGTATGACGTTACAACGCATACATTTACAACGCATGCCTTTGTAATGCAGTTTTTACATCGCAACATCCTTTACAACGCATACGTTTACATTACATGGCATTACAATGCATTTTTTTAAAACTACATTTACATTGCATTCCATTACATTGCATTATATCTTTACAGCGCACACCATTACAACACATACCATTACATTGCATTTAAGGTAAGTGTTGGATAGTGTAGAGGTACAAATTACTATTCTAACTCCAGGGGGTGCAACAGTAGGGTAAGTGTTGGATAGTGTAGGGGTAAAAATTACTATTCTAACTCCAAGGGGTGCAACTGTAGGGCAAGTGTTGGATAGTGTAGGGGTACTATGCGTTGTAATGGTATGCGTTGTAATGACATGCGATGTAATGCCTGCGTTATAGTGACATGCGTTGTAGTGTAATGCGTTGTAGTGACATGCAATGTAATGGCTGCGTTGTAGTGACATGCGTTGTAAAGGATGTTGCGATGTAATTACTGCGTTATAAATGTAATGCGATGTAATGACTGCGTTGTAAAGGTTGTTTCCCCTTGTAGAGTAATTGTGCACCCATGATTTGGAATCTGGGGACTTACATAAAGTTTCCAGACAGCATCATACCTGAAAGCAATTAATCTATGAAATTCCGAAATAAACAGAGACAACACCAGTGCCCCTCACTGGACCTCTCAGTGCTTGAACTGGCTGCAAGATCTATTATGGGAAGGAAGTCTCCCCAAGGCCTCATAATACTGACAAAAGTTGCACAGTTTGGTTTTTAAGGTTTCACCCCTTAACAACCTGCCCAAAAACAGGCCCCTAGCTTCCATCAGATAAAAAAAGTAGTGTACCTTCCTCACCGCGTCTCACAGCGTCGGGCTACAACTGTGAGTCCCAGGAGAGGGGAGCTCTCTGTTGGACCTCGCAGCGTTGCATCACAGCTGACAGGCGCGTGGGAGAGGAGGCCAGTGGTTTTGCGATGGTGGCATTAGCCTTTGTGCAAGCAGGATAAATGCACCTCCGCAGCCTCCACTGCTCGGACCGTAAATTACAGTCTTAATTTGGTTGCATTAGGGCACTACCACCCCTAGGTGCTGATGCTATTGTACCTGCTGCACTCTTCATTGCTACGCCCCTGAGAAGGGTTCATCACCTAGGCCTCACAGCCATAATCCAGCATTGTGTGTCCCAGTGACGAGGGGCCATTCATGAGGTCTTGTACTGCTGGACCAAGGCTGTGATGCCCAGGGGAGTGGTATGTCCCTAAGACACCTGGGCCCTGGCACCACTTCACCGTCTACAGTATTGATAGCTATGCCTCTGTGGGGGCCCCTTCAACTGGACCTCGCAGCCATGGTCCGGCAATGCGAAGCTCATGGTAGGTGACGCCATCCCCTGGACCTCACAGCCATGTTTCAGCGCTGCAAGGCCATGGTGAAAAATACTTTTACCCTGGGCTTCGCAATGCTGGACTTCTCATGAGCTTTGCAGTGCTGAGTCTTTGCAGGGAGGCCTCTAAGAGAAGGGATCATTGGTGTAGCAATGGTGCCATGGACCCTGGTACAGCAAGAAAAATACCTACCCCAAATCCACTGAGAGGACGGTCCTGGGCTCCGGTGCTACTACACCTGCTGTGCTGAGAGGGACTCGTTTACCTGAGCCTCATGGCACCAGCACTGTGAGGCCCAGGAGAAGGGGACCATTCCCTGGGCCTTACAGTGCCATACCATAGTTGTGAGCCCCAGGGAAGGGGAACTTCTCTCCTGGGTGCTGCATTGCTGGATCATGGCTGCAAGGCAGCTAAGGGGTGGGGAGGCAGAATTCCCTAAGGGCATACAACCATGGACCAGTGATGCCATGCTCAGGGCAAGGGTGCTGTTTCACTGGACCTCGCATCCCTCGTCCTCCACTCCTTGCTCAAATGTAGTGCGAAGCAAAACATGATCGTGATTAGTGTAATGCATAAACCTGGTATGGGGCCAGCCCCATGTAGGTAAGCTGGCGTGGGGCCATGGGCGCCTACCCACACTGCCCATGACTTGTGACAGCCTTGATTATATGTGTATGTGTGTCTGCATCTGTGCTTGTCCATTTTATAGCTGTTATCGTTGTAGATTAGAGGTTGGTGAGGTATTAAGACTGGCACTGGCACATCTTTAGGTCCTCTTGAACCTTGGAGCCAAAAACAGAACAGAGCCTTCATATGGCATCTGCCCATTGCCCAGATCGTACTTAAATCTCAAGCTTCCCATCGTGCTCCAGCCCCCTCCTCCACCCCCTTGATTCCAGTCAAAGGAGGACCTGGCCTGGCAGTTCGGGCTGGAATGTTACCATGAGGAGCAGGCTCAAGACTGATATGCATATGCCTGGGCCCAAACTGGGGTTGCATAGTGACAAAAGATAAATGGATTAAACCCAGATCTCTTGACTGGGTCGAGTGGTTAAAAAGGCTTTCAGCACTCAGCCCACCATCTTGTGGTGTTTCAGCCGTTGAAGTATGTCAAGGGAAGCATTGCCGCTGCGTCTCTGGTTTATGCCCGGCTTTAAGTACATGAAGATGAGGGCCAGTGGAATGATGTGAATGTGCATCTACAGCCATCACATTGGCCTAATGCGTTTGATTTGAAGCATGGGAGGTCGTCAATATTAGAGTATCAGATCAGAGCTGGGCCATTATCGGGAGACAGGCGAAGTCCATGTAGAGCTGGATCGCTGACAGAAATTCAAGCCTAGGAGATTGACTTAAGGATAGTCACAGGCTTTTATAGAGGCTTAGTGCCACCCACCCTCCAGGCCGGTCCTTTCCTCTCCCGTGCTGTGCTCTCTCCAGGAAGCCAGGGCAAGGTATATACACAGGGCCAAGTGGCCTGTATGTAGAGTTAAATTCTATTTATCTGAGAGCAAATGTGCAATTACGGCCACTGAATTCAGGGGAGGAACGTAGAGAAATAGTCGATGCCAAAAACTGCTTGCTGCTGACAACACAACGGTAATAAGTAAACAAGACGTGCATTGAGAATACACTTATTACCAAAACAGCGCAGCTCGAATTCTCCCGTTGCTGCTCGAACTGGGAACTTTCACTGCAAGCGCTCAATTTTGGGTGTGGCCGGTATTTATGGGACAAAAGCATCGTCTACCAACAGTGAGTCAGTGGCTCACCATAAGGCGGGCATTTGCAAGAGACGCAATGCACACATTAAAACTAACCCGGGGCGTAGTTTGCTTAGTAGCGCTACGCATAGCTACATGAAGTGCACTTCTCACTACGCGAGCTCCGTAGTGAGGTAGGGAAAATGCTGTTCGCACTGATTGCGCAGTGCCGGATGCTTGTCCGCACTGTTCAATCATTGCAAACGGCATCTTGCACAGTGCAAGCGGTCGTTTTCTGCCGCTCAAGTAGATTTGTACTCGAGCTGCAGTTTTCTCAATGCAGACTGGTAGTTTCTCATCGCGAGCGGTTGCGAGCATACGCGACCACTCGCAATGAGAAACCTGCTCTTCCCACGTTGAGAATCTTGCCGTGAGGTTTATTTTCCACACTCACGATCGACAACTTGATGTTGCTGATTGCGAACGAGGGAAAAGTCTCGCCAGGATGTCATTTTGCCTGCTCGTGGTCGCCAACTTGACGTTGAGGACTTTGAGCAAGCAAAAAATGCCCGCTACGCTACGCGTTTTTGCACTGTACTATGTGCAATTCGCGTAGCGTGTAGTTGCTCAAACTACGCAAGCTACGCAAGCGTAGTGTAGTCCTACGCACAGGGTTAATTAAAACAAGTGCCGCTCTGCCCTGCAGCCGAGTAGCAGATGAAAAGCACAGGGCATCAGCGCACCCTGAGCCCTCCCCAACTGCTCACAGCGATTGCCTGTGTGAAGAGCTGTAAAAAAAACAAGCATTTGCAATACAATCGGTCTCGCCTTTGGGGCCTTGTATGTATTTAGCTATGCAGAACATTTACCTGGGTGTTGAAACATCTACTATTCTTTAACATGTAGGGAAAGTAAGCACCAAACTGCATGACACGCCAGGTACGGGAACACAAGGAGAGAAATATTGCCTTTCAGAGGGAAATGGTATAGACCAACACTCTATGGCCTTCAGTGGTCATAGCACCGAAAATACAAGATTTGAAATACATTTTAATGTTTTCGGGTGCTCGTGGAAGACAATTTCTATGGACTGGAATCTAGAGAATGCTAAAGTGATACTGTTTTTTTACTGACCTCTGCTGGTCATTTTCTATCAAGAAAGTTAAATAGAGGCAGTTGCCAGAAAAATTAAAAAAGGAAGTCCCTCAGCAGAAAGCAATTCTGGTATTTTACTGACCTCTGCTGGTCGTTTTCTATCAAGACAGTTAAATAGAGGCAGTTGAACAGAAAAAAAAGTCCTTAAGTGGAAGCAGACAAGTCCTAGGGCTCATCTCCAGAACCCATAAAGTACATACACATATAAGTATATACCAAAGTATAAAAATATATACTAAAGTATATACAAGAGGTCTCGAATGCCCAACCTAAAAATCCTGAACAGAAAGCAAAAAAGAACAGGTGCCACAGAGTGAAACCTGAATAGTCCAATTTCTGTTTAGGTGTGGCTGAGCTGAGCTCTGCAGTTTACTTGAGTATACCTCAAGACCTCTAACTCGATGCACTCCCCAAGACCTTTGCTTTGTTTAAAATATGTAATTAATTGCCTTAATTTAAGATGTCGAGTCTTTCGTGGAATCTCTTTCAATAGTCACATTGTTAGCCTGTGATAGAATGGCAATAACTTTTTAATGTCCTAGAGATACTTGTCGTGACAATTTGATATAAAATGTAATATGTGCATTCATTTAAAACTAATGTAGCGTCTCAAAACTCCGGATGTAGCACAGCAGGTGCAATAGCACCAGGTGCAAAGGGCATGAGAGGCCCACTTCATCTCAGTTAGTGTCTTTTTTTCCTAACAAACAACAATTTCCTCTCTTGGATAAAGACATATATTACCCTTGCTTCGCCACTGCTCAAAACATTTCGGAAAGAAAATCAACACTCTGAATTGAGCAAAGTGAAACCAGGAAACCCAGGGTCAGTCTCAGCTTCTCTGCTTGATCAACTGTGTGTTCCTAGGCAAATACTTTATTCCACTGTACCTCCTTTTACTCCATAATCACATTTCAGTGCACCTTAAAATACATCAGTTCAGGTTTATTAGTTCTACAAAACTCCCTATTGGATTTGGAGCAATAAATTATAATGTTGGTCTGTGATAGCAACTTAGGCAATATATAGGGTATACTTCACAAATGACTTGCCTCTTGGTTCACCAATGGCATTGTCGTCAGCAAATGCGATAGAGAAGGGCTTGAACCTTAATAAATTCATGTTTAGAAGCTATTACTTCTAAAAAAATGACACTAATCATTTCATCTAATTTACTAAAGTAAAACGCTTCCTTGTGCTAAATAGATACACATTTATGAATTTGGAAATCTCCTTATTATATAATAAATGGCATTTGTAGCAATCTTTATATTTCAGCTATGTTGATTATGTTGATTAGTACGATGGGGTGGAAAGAGCATAGTGCTGGAAGCATCTAAAGCATGGAACATACTGCCTCCCTCTATAAAAACAGCACCCAGTCTCCTAGCTTTCAGGAAAGTGGTAAAGACCTGGTTGTTCAGGTCCTGGTAACTTCTGCGGACCTGTGACATTTCCGAGCCTGAATTGAATAGCGCTTAGACGCCTCTGGGCAGTAATGCGCTATACAAATCTCGTTAACATAACATGGCTTGGCTCTGTGCTCGTCTCCGACTCAGCTTTCCATATTAATTTGCTGGCTTGACCGCCTCTACTATATAAACATCTGTGAATACCTCTCTTTTATATATCTTGTTATTGATTTCCCTGTTTTTGAGAATCTGCTCTCTTGCTGTTACTCTGTAGATACTAAACGTAGTTCCAGCATTGGTGCATATCCCAGGCCTTGCGGGGAAGCTGTTTCAACCAGAAAAAGAGCTACTGAAGTTCATCAGGGAGTCTGCTGAGGAGCACAAGGCGACGCGGGATCCTTCGGTGGTACGGGACTTCATTGACGCTTATCTAGAAGAAATTGAAAAGGTAAGAGGTGGGCATAAGTCCAAAGAAAGTACTTGTGTGAAATGTTAGAGTTGGAGGAAGATATCTCTTACCACTACCTTCATACATTCATCAATCTAAAATCCAGCCAGATCTAGCACAGGCGATTCTCTAAGGCCTTACCTATGCCATTACTCACCTTTCATATTCCAGTCCATGAGTAAGTCCAGGAACCTCTGCACTATCTTTGCAAGGCATACATACGCTCAACCACTTATTTTATATGGCATCGCGGAGTTGCTGCACGGAATCCCATGTCGGTCAATGGCAGCCGTTTGACAGAGCTCAGTCTGCATAATGATAATCATAATCATAATAATAACACCAATAATTATAATAGCAATACTAATACAACAACTACTACTAATAGAATTATTATCACTATTATTATAATAATAATCATCATCCTACTAATACCAATACTAATAATATTATCAATACTACTACCACCACCACCACGACTACTACTACTACTACTACAACGAATATAATGATAATAATAATAGTAGTAACAACAATAATAATAACAATATTTATCATTATTAACTTTATCACCGCGTCGGACATTCCGCCGGGTTGAGGCCGAATCCAACGCGTGTGCAGATCGGACGGCCCCACGCCCACCATGACGTCGGACGGCCGGGGGCCGCCCGATGCATCGAAGAGGTTATTATCACCATTATAATATCAACACTAATAAAAATAGCAATACTGCTACCATTGCTATTATTACTAATAGAACTGTAATATTAATGATAGCAAGACTACTATTAATAATGAGTTTTATAATTATTAATATTATTATTACTACTATCATCCTATTCATTATTATTTTCCTATCAATAAATGCAGTGCATTGTGGTATAGCAATAAAATCTGTTCCATTAACTTATTTTGACTTTATCTTATATTTATATTATCATTATTACAAGTTTTTTTTTTTTTTATAAATGTCTTTATTCGATTTTTTCCCCCCCCCCCACATTTTTCTGTTACAACCATAGCATTTTTGAAAGTTACAAAGAGTTTTCACCCATGTGCAGATTTGCTTTTTAGAAGGTTATACATATACAGAAAATAAAAGAACAATAAATAAACTGCATCATGTATTACATGCTTTTCGCCTGTGCAAATTTCACAAATAACACAAGATGATCAAGGAAACATATTTTTTAACTCTTTCCACTCTTCCATTGATCAATGGGAAACCATATCCTACCCCCCAAGGCTCTTGCCTTTTTGCCTTTCCTATCGTATATAGCCCTCTCTAAATTATAAGTAGAGAGTAACCTTGCCATCCAGATCTGAAACGACGGAGCTGACTTCTCTTTCCAAGCTTTAGCAACAATTATCCTAAATACTGCTGTCACGATAAATAGGAATTCTGGATATATGATATTTTCTCCAATACTTATACCCAACATTATCAGTTCATCAGTAAGTTTGGATTTAATTCCCAATGACTTTTCCAAAAACTCCTCTATTGCCAGTTTTAAGGTGTATAATTGCGGGCATTGTGCAAACATGTGTGTGATGTTGGCACCTGTTGCATTGCAACGCGGACATGTTATTCCAGTGGTTCCCCCCCATTGGGCAATTCTAGCAGGTGTGTGATATAGTGAATAAATTGTTTTATAATGTTGAGTTTGTAATGTAGCTGAGCATAAAATGGAGCGGCCAAGGTCTAATGAGGTTTGCAGATCTTCCGGGCGGGCTCTCACTTGTTCGCCCCATTTGTTACTATATCTCTCTCTGTCGTCTGTTTTAAGGACCTGCAGTTCAGCGTACAGCTGCCTAATTGAACACATTAAGCTGCTTCCCAAAAAGTCCATTATCCTACAACTTGTCATCCCTCTTGTGCCCCCTAGTTTTGTGTGAAAGAAGCTCCGCACTTGTAAATATTTAAAAAAGCTATTCCCTGCTATTTTATATTTATACTGTATATCTTGGAACATTAGAAACCCTCCTCCTATGTCCATTAAGTCTCCCAGTTTCTTAATCCCTTTTTCATTCCACTCTTTCATGACTGTGTCCCTGAAGATTTCTAATGGGAGATCCTTATTCAAGTATAGCCTCAGATATCTGTTATATCTCCCAAGCCCCAATTTTTTCTTTACTGCTCTCCAAACTTTGTAGATTGCGCTCAGGGTCTTGAATCTTGTGTGTTTGAAGTAGGCATAGTCTATAGTTGTTACTAAGGCATTCTCTGCCGCCTTTCCCAAGAGTGCTTCATAAACATTACCTGAATATGCTCTCTCATCCTGTTGTACACTTCCACCTAGTAAACCTTTGGAATATTGGAGTGCTGACGCCCAGTAGTAAAATTTAAAATCGGGTGCACCCCAGCCTCCCCTCTGTCGTGGTAGTGTCAAAAAGCGGTATGCCCTACGTGTCTTTCCCTGTGCCCAAATTAATTTATTTATTGTTGATTCTATTCTGTTGAACCAAATCGCTTCAAAATATAGTGGAATTGCTCTAAACAAATATAAAAATTTAGGAAAGGTAACCATTTTAATATAATTAATTCGGCCCATGAGAGTCAAGTGTAGGTTATTAACCCTCTCCATATTACTTTTAACCTTTCCAAGCAGGGGTTCCATATTTATCTCCACTAATTTCTCTAACTCTGCAGTCACCCTAACCCCCAAATACCTTGCCTCCGGAGTTACTCTTGTGTCTGTAAATGCAGTGTATCTGTTCTGCACCACTTGTGTCTTTCCCCTATTTATTAGGTACCCGGATACCTTGCCAAACTTCTTCGCCTCCTGTTCTATTTCTTCCAATGATTCCTCTGGTGTTGGTGTTATGACAGCCACGTCATCTGCATATGCGAATAATTTGTATTCTTTCTCATGCAGTATAACTGGAGTGATCCCCATATTTTGCGTAAGTCTTCTTAAAAAGGGGTCCAAGTATATCGCAAACAGTAGGGGTGAGACTGGGCATCCCTGCCTAGTCCCCCGTCTAATCTGTACCGTATTGGAATAGGATCTATTAATACGTATCCGAGCACTAGGATGTTTGTAAAGTGCCTGGATTGCTGTTATGTATCCTCTGCCTATACCAGCCCACTCCAAAGCCTTCCATAGGTATGCCCAGGAGACCCAAAAGCTTTCTCGGCATCCAGAAATATAGCCGCAACAGGGTCTCCTGAGGCCTCTGCAGCGTCTAAGATAGTGATTAGCTGCCTAGTGTGTTGGGTAGTTCCTTTCCCAGGTATGAAGCCATGTTGTGTAGGAGAAACCACTCTTTCTATTACCTTGCTCAACCTATTAGCCAGAGCTTTGGAAAATATTTTTGCGTCAGCGTTCAGCAGTGTTATCGGCCTATAGGAGCCTGGTTCGGTAGGGGGCTTGTCTTTCTTCAGGATCACTATTATGTCCGCGCCCGCCCATGACTGAGGGACTATTCTGCCCCCCTGTGCCAAGCAACAGATTGCCCAAATATCCTTAGCTACCACATCCCAGAATGTTTTATAGAATTCTACAGGAATTTGATCTTGACCGGTTGCTTTCCCGGATGGTAAACTGAATATCGCCTCTTTTATCTCCTGGACTGTTAATTGTGCATCTAGCTTGTCCCTTTCTTCAATACTCAACCCCTCCTGTGGACCTTGCCTAAGATATTCCCAGCTTTCTGCCTCTATGTTGTCATTAGTAGTGTCTTGCTCATATAACACCTCATAAAACCTTCTGAATACCTCCTGAATCTCCCCCCCTTTATTGACAATTGCCCCTGTAGAATCCTTAATTTCTTTTATCTCACCTGCTGCTAACGTTTGCCTAGTTCTGACTGCGAGCAAGTGGCCGACCCTCTCATTGAATTCGTAACATTTCTCTTTTTTTGCTAAGTAGTTCCTTGCTTTTTTCTGTGCCAGGGAAGCCCCCGTTTCTGCCCTCTGCACTTCCATGGCCACCAAGATCTGATCAATGGGATCTTTCCTGCCTATTGCTTCCACTAACGTTCTTTCCAAACCCATCAGAGTTCTGATCTCCTCTTCCACCTTATCTTTTTCCTGCTTGCGTCTTAGCAGAGTATAGCTTAGTGTCTCTCCCCTCACCCCTGCTTTAAAGCTGTCCCACACCATGTCTGCTGAAGCTGAGTATCTATTCATGTCCCAAAATTGCGTTATCCATTCTTGCATTCTAATAATATATTCCTCCTCCTTCAACAACCCTCTCTCAAACGTCCATGTTGAATTTATCCTTTCTGTTTTTTGGAGCACTGCTAAGCTTAGGACCAGCGGATTGTGGTCTGACATTATTCTGGGGAGACGTTCTATCTTAGCTCTGTCAACAAGTGAACTAGAAATAAAAAAATAATCCAGCCTGGCTATTGTTTGATGAGGAGCTGAATAAAAAGTACTACCTGTACCTAAAGGATTGAGTTCCGCCCATGCGTCCACCAATGCGTTATGGTAAGCCAGATTTTGTACAGCTTTGAGCACCTTCTTTTTCCTCCCTTGATATCTGCCCCCCTTCGCATTTATTAGGCCGTTCAAGCCATTAATGTTAAAATCCCCGCAGCAGATCACAGGCTCTGGCCACACTGCTAATTCGTTGTCAATAAATTCGAATAGTTCAGGCTCGTCCTCATTTGACCCATACAGAGAGGCCAGTGTACATCTTCCTGCGGCGGTCTCTATATCTAACAATAACCATCTCCCATCATGATCTCCCTTTTTCTTTATGATTTTTGCGATGCCTTTTCTAGCCAAAACTGCCACTCCCTTGTTTCTCCCATCTTGTCCCGTATAAGCCAGAACCTCAAATCCCATTTGATCCAAAATAAATTTGTCCTTAACTGCCACATGTGTTTCCTGTAAACATATTATATCAATTCTCCAATATCGCAGCAATGCAGAAAGTTTCTGTCTTTTCTCCTTATTATTTAGACCACAGACATTGATCGTCATTATCCTAAATGCCATATGTTAAATTTTGCTTTTACCAACACCTCTACAGCTAGCTTAATTTTAACACAACAATTTCTTTCTATTTCCTTATAGACTTTACAAATCTGCACCGTGTTATACCACCAACTTTCACCAGTGTCTTCCTCCCTACCCCCCCCCTTAACCCCCCTCCACCCTGACTGCTGCCCCACCCCCCTTGTGACAGGCAAATAGGTCACTCCTGACCTATGCGTGTCCACTGAGCGATGTAGCGTCGCGCCCCCTCTCCTCCCCTCTTACCTAATGCTGTTCTTAGCTGTCAGGCTTAAAGATTTACCCAGCACTTATACATCCATTATATGTGTTTTATGTGCCTATTACCCCCCTTTTTTTCCTGTCTATTTCCTTCTGGCTCCCCCTTGCTCTTTTAGCTCTGCCAAGAATTCCCCTGCTTTTATCTCCGAAAAAAACATTCTTGTGCGGCCTCCAGAGATAACCTTTAACTTTGCTGGGAACATTAGATAGGCCTCCGCCCCTTGCGTCTGAAATGCGGTAATCAATTGCCTGAGCCGCCAACGCCTCTCCACTGTTATATGGCAGAAGTCAGGTCTAGCAAAAAATGTTATTCCTTCGACCGTTTTTTTGGAGTCAGGCCTGGCTTTTTCCATTAGTTCTTGCCTTGCCAGGAAGTTACCAAAAAATACTAGCATGGCCCTTGGGAGAGCCCCTGAGCCCTCTTTATGATTTTTTCTTGCAAAGATCGGGAATCTATGGGCTCTCTGCACTTCTTGTTCCCAGTTCCATGGCACCTCCGGAAAGGCCCCCTTTAGTAACTTAATGACAAAGCCTCTAGGGTCTTGCCCCTCCATCCCTTCCTCTATTCCAAGGAGTCTGGCATTGTTGCGCCTCTGGCGGTTCTCCAAATCCTCCACCTTCCACTGTAAGTCCTCCACCATTTTAGTCTGTTCCTCTCTGGATGACTGCCAGTCAGTTACCTCATCCTCCAATCTTCCAGTCCTTTCTTCGACTCCTATAACCCTCTCCTCCACTTCCTCAAATTTTTTATTTATTTTCCTGATTGACGCTTGAATTTTTTTTGTATCATGCCTGGCCCTCCGACTTTCCGCCCTAGCCTCCATTTGCATCTGCTTTAATATGGTGAACATTATGTCCAATTTCCCGCCATCATTTTGAATTTCATGTTCATCCTCCTTATAGGTATTGGAGGTAGCGGAATAATCCCATACAAGCTTCCTATGAGTGCCTTTATGTGAGCTCAGGGGGGAGCCTATCCTTCTGGATGCCATTTTGCGCCTTTTTTGCATGTCTCTCCCCCTGGAGCTATCACTTTCCCCAGAGCTCGAGCATGACCCTGCAGAGTCCCTCTCTTCTTCACTGCTTGCCAGCGTTGATTCAGATTCCTCAGGGACTGAGAAGTACGCCGTGTCCTCTCCCAGCACAGCCTTATCTTTCTTTTGGGCTTGAGCCTGCTCCTCTCGTATTTCTGCCTCCACTTCTATGAGGGCCTCAAGCATTTGCCCTGTGTTCGTCATCCCTGCCCCTCCATCAGCCTCTCTCACCTCCTTTAGCGCGTCCCGGTCATCCTGCTTCTCCTGCGCCGGGTTGTGCACAACGCTGTCTGCCTGAGCCGCTGCAGGACGTTCCGCGGGAAGCTTGAGCTCTGTAATTGCTGGTTGCCTGGCAACGCCACCGCTTGCGTCCTCGAGGACGCTTAGACCAACTCCGGCAGGCGGCGTGAATGCTGTGCTTAGCGAGGTTGCCATAGCAGCTCCTGACGCCTCTGTGATAGCCTTGGCGCTGAAGACCTCTGACACTGACGGCTGCCGATACACGGTATCGTTTTTCTTCTTTTCCACTGTATCCCGCGTCGCCGGGATATTGATGGCAGCTCGTGGGTCTTTGCTTTGTCCGACCGCCTTCTCCTTTTCGCTAGCTTTTTCCAATTTGCGCATTTGCGCTTTCGTTAGCGCGGAGACTGTGGGGGTTGCTCTTCTGTTGGTAAATGGCGCTTTTGTTTTCGGGATAGTACCCGTTCTTCCTGCTTCTTTCTGCAGTGTCTCTTTGTTTGCTACACCGAGTGTGGGTAACTGTTGCTGCTGTTTGTTTTTGCCACGGGTCGCCATTTCTGCCATCTCTACCACAGACATTTTGAGGAACTTGATATATAATATCTTTGTCGTCTCCAAAATACGTGTGAGGCCAACAGCTCCGCCGTGAAGTAATCTCACATAGAAGCCTCCTACTTGTTGAATCCAGGATACGGGTTGCATATTGCTTGCATTCTGCTTGCTTTCACAACTCCATTCAGGCCTGAGTTTGTGCTTAGGTCGGAGAGGGGTCTGAGTGCGACTTACTCCTACAGCGCCTCAGCGGCCATCTTGCCCCACTCATCACATTATTACAAGTTTGTAATGGTTTTTCCTATCATTAGTAGTAGAAGGAGACTTATTAAGGATTTGTGCATATGTTAATATGTTTTGGTATTTCTAAAGCGCACACCTAGCCGGCTAGAATTGCGTGCTGTGCAGGGGGCAACCTCATGCAGGGATACCTGGTGAGGAGGGGGCAGAAGAGAAGGCAAGGCTAGAGGAAGGGGTGAGAAGTCAACCTTTTTAGGGTAGTGTTCCTTGAAGAGGTAAGTTTTCAGTTTGTACCTGATTTGTAGGAAGGTTGGTGCTGTTTGGATGGCAGGGGTGATATTGTTCTAGATCCTGATGGTGTAGGCTGAGACAATTTATTTTTGACCTACTGACAGTGTTGTCGCCAGTGCTTAATTTGTACAAAAATGTGGGGGTCATTAGGATGGCGGTCCTTCCGCCATCACACTGGAAATTCCCACTGCCAAATTAGGATGCCGGTGGGAATCCCAATCTTTCCGCGGCGGACGGAAAGTCCATCCTTTTCCACCCGCCTTGTGGAACCAAAACACAGGGCAGCTTTGCGGTGGTGCCTTGCAGGCACCACCATAGGGATTACGATATCCCTTTCCGTCTGTCTTTTCGCTGCGGTCATCCCACTGTCAAAAAACATGCAGGTGCTGGATTTGGGGGCCCGTTGTGGCCCCCTCTGTGTTGGGGAGTGCACTGGGGGTATCCATGGTACCCCCCCCTGCATTTTCATGCACTAAGTGGCAGGCACCACGTGATGCCTGTGAGAAGTTGGCCTGGTATATGATGCTCACTAGTTCTAGTGATCACCTTGTACCATGCCAAGCAACCCTTATGGTGGAGGATGTAAAGTCAACCTTATAGACAAGCTATCCTAGAGGTAGCATGGACTAAGCAGTCTTAGGCTAAACTCTGTAAAGGCATGTGAAGCAAGCTGTTTTACCATACACAATCCCCTTGAATACCAAATGAAAGGACACCACACAGATATATATTGAAAATATATATAGATTTATTTCTACAAATATACCGTATACTTTTTATGAGCACAGAAGCAAATGTGTTAAAACAAAACACAGTTTAAATATACAAAAGTTGCACGAATATGGATGAGCCCTAGGGGCCACCTAAACCATATACAAAAATAGTGGTATAAGAACCACTATGGGGAAAGTGAAGAGGCCTAGGGAATCGCTGGAGCTGTTCGGGACTAGCAGTGATGAAGTCGGGAAAGGCCCGCGGGACTCGGGTGCAGTGCTTAAAGCGCACGCATGCACCAATGCAATGTCAATGGTGCGTAAAAGTTATAAAGTTAGTGTTTTAGGAACCTTCCGATGGACCTACAAGGACAAAACTTTAGACACAGGCACTAGAGGTGTACACCAGTGTGGGAACACCGGCGTTGCTGAGTTACCTCACCCACAGGAAGCGGGTGCACAGGTGCGAAGTAGTGTCGGGTTTCGTCACGCAGGTCGATGGTGCTTGGAGCTGAAGATGCTGCAGGCGGGTCGTCGTGAAGAGTTACGGTGGATCCAAGGGTGGATCTGAAGAGGTGAAGACCTGAAAGCAGAGGGGACAATGTTCAAAGTCACTAGCCAGTGACTACCGTGGAACCAGGAAGGAACCAGGCAATGTCGGGTGCAAACAGGCGATGAGGTGAAGATTGTCTCTGCAGCCACATGGACACAAAGAAGTCAAGGACATCCAGGAGTCGATCACGAGCTGTGCCATGTAGGCTGTCGCTGATGGCGGTGTCGGCAACTTGATTGGAGCAAACAGGCCTTGGCTAAAGCAAGCCACGCAGGAAGTGATTCAAGCTTCTCACTCGGACCAGCAAGGTCAGAGCGGGTGCTCCTTTTCAGGGGAGCAAGGGCCAGTCTGGAGCAACCAGACCAGCGGTGTACATTGTAGTTTTCATCGCCAAGATGGCCGCTAGCCACGTGGCAAGTGGCCAGGATGGCGCGCCGAGTGGCACAGTGCAAAAGGGCACCACGCAGATCGTGAAGATGCTGGGGGGCTGATCTTCGATGCAAGGGCTGCTCGAGGTTGGTGCTTCTCAAACCCCAAAGCACAGCATCGAGGGTGCCTCGGGTGCTGCGCAGTCAGCTTCTCGGGGGTCTTTCAAGAGGTCCTGTCCCACGTCTCTCGGTGCCTCCACGGGTTTCTTCTTTTCAGGGACTGTGGATCGGGCTGTGAGATGTCTGGGAGTCTGGGTCTTGTCAGGCTCTGGGCTCGGGCTCCGGCAGGAGGCGGCGGCAAAGCAGACGTCCAGTTGCTGGTTGGTGCCTGTATTCACAGGGTGGTCACTCCTTGGCCACAAGGGAGATTCTCTTCAGTCTTCTGTGCAGCAGAATGTCGAAGTCCAGTTTTCTTCTTATTTCAAGTCGAGTTCAGGATGATCTGAAGTCTCAGGACACAGCTCCTACTCTTATTCCAATTCTAGGGGCCGGATACCCTGCTAGGTCCCTCCTCTGGGTGGGACCAGGAAGGGGGGCGGTTACACTCCCTTTCCTTTGTCCAGCTTCGCGCCAGGACTGGGGCTGGAAAGCCCCAGCACCGGTTTGAACTGGCAAATGCACGGGGACACCTTGTGTGCCCCAGGCATGTCTGATTCTATTCAGCCCTGTCCTACCCAATACACAAAATCCTGTCTGGGGTGGTGCTAGCACCTCCCAAGGCAGGAAACCCTTTGTCCAAGCTGCCCTCGCTGGAAGGACTCCCAGCAGCAGGAGGTCAGACTTGTGTCTGTGGTGGCAGCATCCATTTTGTGATGCTGAGGCTCTGTTTAACTTTAACCGGGGTTCAGGTTAGGTACATATCGTGTCCCTCTAAAAGGGTGGAATGCTACCCCCGTCGCCAGAACTGGCGAGGGGGTAGTATTCCAATTCATATGACACCTTACTCGACATGTTTTGATAAAGCCAAACCAAAGATAGCATTTAACCGCGAGGATTATAATGCACTTAAGAGTATATGGTATGGCAGTATCATGAAACAGCTAAAGGACATGATTCCGAAAGCTGCAGACAGGCTCAGCTCATGCCAGAGCACTATCTCACATATTTTCAAGCACTCTGCCTCCAGGATTGATGAGGCCTTCCATAGGAGTGGCTGATAGGAACATATGTGTCCATTTTGGATTAGGTATAGGCATACTACACCTAAGTAAGGGGTGGTTACACCGACTTACCCCAGCTGAGTGATCAGCCAGTTGTGTCAAATATGGAGGCCAGGCCAGGGGTGGCACAATACGTGCTGCAGTCCCTGGTAGGCCTTGGAAGCACCTATGCCCTGGGTACCTAGGTACACTGTTACAGGGGCCAATAAGGTGAACCAATTCCAATTGTGTATGTACCTAAGGTACATGGAGTCCATTTTAAGGAGAGAGCAATTAGCCTGGGGCCATGAATAGCAGGATCCCAGGCCAACTAAAGTAAAAAACCAGCTAAACACCAGGCAAAAAGTTTGGGGGTAACCATAGTCAGATATCCACCTTCCTACACAACCCCCCCCCCCCCAAACGAAAGGAGATATGGCTATCCTTGACCAGGTAAGCCTATGTTGCCTAAGTGGCCATATAAGGAAGTACCAGCTCTGGCTTGGTTACCCCCTGTCTCATGGTCCACTAAGCAATCCCTCACCCTAAGGGTATCTGAGGGTCTCCACCATAGGGAATCTCTACCTGTGGTGTGTCTTGGCAAAGTTAAAGGCTGATGTTGAGATGGAGTACTGAAGTGAGATTCCTCTGTAGGACTCAGCTTCCTCCAATCACCTTCCACCATGTAGGCCTTTCTTTCTTTGACTGAGTTGCACTGTGCTCTCAGGGTCAACCTCTGGCTACCTAAAGCTGGAGGCTGGATCCCCTTGGTTGGCTTACTGGAGGGACAGTTCAGGTTTGGGCCCTTTGGGTCCCAGGTTTGGCTGAACCCAACAGAATCCATCTGTGGAAGGTCCCTAACTAATTTTAATGGGGATCCCTCAGGAGTTTTTAAAGTTTTCACCTGGCTAGGGCTGCTAGCTTCTGTGCCCCTAATCTGTTGATGTGGGTGCTTTCTTTGACAGGGGGCCCTTTGGGGCTCACTGTCCTTCTTGTCCCCTGCAGCCCTGGGCTGACTAAGGCAAGGTAGAGAGGGGCAGGATACCTGCTCCAGACTGGGTCCCACCTGAGAAGGGTCCACTGACATCAGAGACTCTGTCAGGCTAGGCCTGACCTCCTCTGGGGCAGTTCCTTCATCAGGGGTAAGATCAGTTCCCTGAGAAGGCTGATCCTTTCCTAAAGTCTGGTGGGAGGGAGATTTCTCTTCCTCCTCAATGCTCTCTGTTTGTGTGGAGTGATCCATCTTTTCAGGCTTCACAACACATGTATCAGTTTGAGTTTGGGCTCTGGCCATCACAGCCCCACCAACCTTTTCAGGAGGAGACTCAGTTTGGGTATGGGCTGTTACCATCACAGCCCTGCTAATCTTTTCAGGAGGGAAGTTAGCTAAAGATGGGGCTGGGGTTTGCTCAGCCCTACCAACCTTTTCAGGAAGGACATCTTGGATTGGGGCTGTAGCCATCACAGCCCCACTAACTTTTCCATGGAGATTTACCATTCTAGAATGGGTTTGTTGTTCAACCTCAGCCCAGGCTGAGATTTCTAAATCATTCCCCAGTAGACAATCTACAGGCAAGTTTGGGGACACTGCCACTCTCGTTGGGCCAGTGACTCCTCCCCAGCTGAGATTTACCACTGCTATGGGATGATTTTTCTGAACTCCATCAATGTTTGTCACCTGGTTTGTGGCACCAGATAAAAGTTGCCTAGAGGGGACTAGATTCTCAGTCACCATGGTGATACTAGCCCCTGTGTCTCTGTAGGCCTCAACTTTCAAACCATTGATGAGGGGTTCTTGTCTATACTTGCTCAAAGTATTTGGGCAATCAGTGAAATTGGCAAACCCCATGCCAGTCTCATAGACAAGATCAGTTGGGGACCTGGTTAGGCCAGAGTTCACCTGTGTTCCAAAGGTAAACCCACCCAAATTCTTGGGGGTGCTCCCACCACCTGGGGAGCCACTGCTAACAGTGACAGGAGGTGTTGGAGCTTTACCTGGAGGTATATTTTCCTTATTACTATTCTTTGGACAGCAGGTGTCTGTTTTCCAATGGCCAACCTGCTTACAGTTATGGCAGTAAGGCTTTTTCTGTGTAGAGGAAGTGTCTTGGGACCCACCCCCATCCTTGAAGTTTTGGGGCCCTGGAGAAGTTTTCTCTTTGGTTTTATCCCCACCTTTCTCTTGAGGCTTGGTAGTCTCTTTCTTTTGGTCACCACCCTGGTTCTTAGGCCTGATCCTGGTTCTGAACCATTTGTCTGCCCTCTTACCCAATTCTTGTATAGAGGTCAGATCAGAGTCCACCAGGTGCTGATGTAGAAGCTGATTTTGACAATTACTTAAGATTTGCTCTCTCATAATTACATTTTAGAATCCTGTATAGTCTGTAACCTTACTTCCCAGCAACCAGCCCTCCAGAGCCTTAGTGGCACATTCAACAAATTCAGACCAGTCCTGAGTCTGTGTCTTCTGGGTATCTCTGAACATTAACCTGTACTGTTCAGTGGTTAAGCCTAACCCATCAATCAGAGCACTCTTCAGGACCAGGTAGTTTCTAGAATCCCCATCACTAACTGTGAGGAGTCTGTCTCGGCCTCTACCTTCAAAGGAGAGCCACAAGATTGCTGCCCACTGATCCTGAGGGACCTGCTGTACTTTGCAGGCTCTCTCAAGTGCAGTCATCCATTTGTGGATATCATCCCCAACTTTGTAGGGGGGCACAATCTTACTCAGGTTTCTATTGTCATAGGAACTGTCTTTATCCTTAGGGATAGTGCTGCCACCAGTGGATCCTAATCCACTCTCTCTAGGCTGCCTTGCTCTAGCAAGTTTCTCTTTGGCCAGGGCAACTTCTAATTCTTGCTTCTGGATCCTAAGTTCAGCCTCTCTCATTTTGGCCTCATGTTCCCTTCTCTGAGGGCTAGTCAACTCCCTTCTGGAGTGACCATGAGAACCTCTAGAAGCTTGGGAGTTATTGGATTCACCTGAGTGATTCCTCCTCCTCCTGGGCTCCTGGTTAAGTCCATTTGGGGGTCTGAATGGGTTGGACCCACCTTCAGTCCCAAATAAGCTTAAGTTAGCCTGGTTAAGCCTGCTGACTAACACCTGGCTATTTCTCTCATCATCAGACCCACTTTCTTCCTCCTCTTCCTCCTTTTCCTCATCCTCAGGCTGAATATCTCCAGTGTTCTGGTCTTCCTCATCTATCTGGATGACAGGGGCAGGGGCATCCGTGTTTTCTTCTTCAGAAGGAGAGCCTCCATCTCCAGTCCCTGAGGGGCCTGGTTTGGAGGTCTTTAGAGCTTCAGGCCGGTCTAAAAGCTCTCTGAGGTGACCTGCTGTAGGGGTAGGACCCGTTTTGATTCCTCTTAAGGAACACAGCTGCCTCAGTTCTTTAAAAGTAAAGATAGCAAATTTGGATGGTGCTCTTGGAGGGTCACTCTCAACAGAGATAGGTCCAGTGGATCCCTCTGCTCCAGATATTTCTCTAGTGTGGGTGGATATGTTGCAGTCTACCTACACTTGTGTTTTCCTACAAAACCTATCTAGTAGTTGTAGTCAGGGTGTGCTACTCCCTATCCTCTACAACAACTAAGTTCAGTAGAACTTAAGTATACTAGTCTTGTTTTAGTGTACCTATCAGGTACCTGTATGATCTTTCAAATGATACTCTCAAAGATTGTAATGGTAAAACAACAGCAAGCTCAAATCCCACCGCTGCCACCAATGTGAGAAGTTGGCCTGGTATATGATGCTCACTAGCTCTAGTGATCACCTTGTACCATGCCAAGCAACCCTTATGGTGGAGGTTGTAAAGTCAACCTTATAGACAAGCTATCCTAGGGGTAGCATGGACTAAGCAGTCTTAGGCTAAACTCTGTAAAGGCATGTGAAGCAAGCTGTTTTACCATACACAATCCCCTTGAATACCAAATGAAAGGACACCACACAGATATATATTGAAAATATATATAGATGTATTTCTACAAATATACCCTATACTCTTTATGAGCACAGAAGCAAATGCGTTAAAACAAAACACAGTTTAAATATACAAAAGTTGCACGAATATGGATGAGCCCTAGGGGCCACCTAAACCATATACAAAAATAGTGGTATAGGAACCACTATGGGGAAAGTGAAGAGGCCTAGGGCCTGGGGAATCGCTGGAGCTGTTCGGGACTAGCAGTGATGAAGTCGGGAAAGGCCAGCGGGACTCGGGTGCAGTGCTTAAAGCGCACGCATGCACCAATGCAATGTCAATGGTGCGTAAAAGTTATAAAGTTAGTGTTTTAAGAACCTTCCGATGGACCTACAAGGACAAAACTTTAGACACAGGCACTAGAGGTGTACACCAGTGTGGGAACACCGGCGTTGCTGAGTTACCTCACCCACAGGAAGCGGGTGCACAGGTGCGAAGTAGTGTCGGGTTTCGTCACGCAGGTCGATGGTGCTTGGAGCTGAAGATGCTGCAGGCGGGTCGTCGTGAAGAGTTCCGGTGGATCCAAGGGTGGATCTGAAGAGGTGAAGACCTGAAAGCAGAGGGGACAATGTTCAAAGTCACTAGCCAGTGACTACCGTGGACCAGGAAGGAACCAGGCAATGTCAGGTGCAAACAGGTGAAGATTGTCTCTGCAGCCACGTGGACACGAAGAGGTCAAGGACGTCCAGGAGTCGATAACGAGCTGTCCCACGTAGGTTGTCGCTGATGGCGGTGTCGGCAACTTGATTGGAGCAAACAGGCCTTGGCTAAAGCAAGCCACGCAGGAAGTGATTCAAGCTTCTCACTCGGACCAACAAGGTCAGAGCGGGTGCTCCTTTTCAGGGGAGCAAGGGCCAGTCTGGAGCAACCAGACCAGCAGTGTAAGTTGTAGTTTTCGTTGCCAAGATGGCCGCTAGCCACGTGGCAAGTGGCCGGGATGGCGCGTCGAGTGGCACAGTGCAAAAGGGCCCCACGCAGATCGTGAAGATGCTGGGGGCTGATCTTCGGTGCAAGGGCTGCTCGAGGTTGGTGCTTCTCAAACCCCAAAGCACAGTGTCGAGGGTGCCTCGGGTGCTGCGCAGAGAGCTTCTCGGGGGTCTTTCAAGAGGTCCGGTCCCACGTCTCTCGGTGCCTCCACGGGTCTCTTCTTTTCAGGGACTGTGGATCGGGCTGTGAGATGTCTGGGAGTCTGGGTCTTGTCAGGCTCTGGGCTCGGGCTCCGGCGGGAGGCGGCGGCAAAGCAGACGTCGAGTTGCTGGTTGGTGCCTGTATTCACAGGGTGGTCACTCCTTGGCCACAAGGGAGATTCTCTTCAGTCTTCTGTGCAGCAGAATGTCAAAGTCCAGTTTTCTTCTTATATCAAGTCGAGTTCAGGATGATCTGAAGTCTCAGGACACAGCTCCTACTCTTATTCCAATTCTAGGGGCCGGATCACCTGCTAGGTCCCTCCTCTGGGTGGGACCAGGAAGGGGGGCGGTTACACTCCCTTTCCTTTGTCCAGCTTCGCGCCAGGACTGGGGCTGGAAAGCCCCAGCACCGGTTTGTACTGGCAAATGCACAGGGACACCTTGTGTGCCCCAGGCATGTCTGATTCTATTCAGCCCTGTCCTACCCAATACACAAAATCCTGTCTGGGGTGGTGCTTGCCCCTCCCAAGGCAGGAAACCCTTTGTCCAAGCTGCCCTCGCTGGAAGGACTCCCAGCAGCAGGAGGTCAGACTTGTGTCTGTGGTGGCAGCATCCATTTTGTGATGCTGAGGCTCTGTTTAACTTTAACCGGGGTTCAGGTTAGGTACATGTCGTGTCCCTCTAAAAGGGTGGAATGCTACCCCCGTCGCCAGAACTGGCGAGGGGGTAGTATTCCAATTCGTATGACACCTTACTAGACATGTTTTGATAAAGCCAAACCAAAGATATCATTTAACCGCGAGGATTATAATGCACTTAAGAGTATATGGTATAGCAGTATCATGAAACAGCTAAAGGACATGGTTCCGAAAGCTGCAGACAGGCTCATCTCAAGCCAGAGCACTATCTCACATATTTCCAAGCACTCTGCCTCCAGGATTGATGAGGCCTTCCATAGGAGTGGCTGATAGGAACATATGTGTCCATTTTGGATTAGGTATAGGCATACTACACCTAAGTAAGGGGTGGTTACACCGACTTACCCCAGCTGAGTGATCAGCCAGTTGTGTCAAATATGGAGGCCAGGCCAGGGGTGGCACAATACGTGCTGCAGCCCCTGGTAGGCCTTGGAAGCACCTATGCCCTGGGTACCTGGGTACACTGTTACAGGGGCCAATAAGGTGAATCAATTCCAATTGTGTATGTACCTAAGGTACATGGAGTTCATTTTAAGGAGAGAGCAATTAGCCTGGGGCCCTGAATAGCAGGATCCCAGGCCAAATAAAGTCAAAAACCAGCTAAACACCAGGCAAAAAGTTTGGTGGTAACCATAGTCAGATATCCACCTTCCTACAATGCCTACCATGTAGTGCAGGGAAATGCAGTGCATGCCATTTTAACATTGCGTCCGGTGCTGCAGCCAGCAGCACCGTCCACAATGTGCAAAGCCCTGGATGCCCACGCCAGTATGGCGGGCGCATCCTAATTGCAGTGGTGTGACAGCTGCATGTCTTTTGGGCGGTCCCGAACACAGCAACGATGGCAGGCGGACTCAGGTCCTCCCGGCATCGTAATAACCCCCTAAGTGCCAGGGCTCTTGTGAGGAGGTAGCTGGCTCTCCTATTAGCACCGCCTGAACCAGAACCAACTACCAACCATGCAAGAAGAGGGGGGATGTGACATAATGGCCAAAGCAGCCGTCTTCGGAGCTGGGGAAACAGTTTTGAGTCTCGGGTCGGCTTAATATTCTGTGATCTCCCCGTGCCTCATAAATTATTGTGAAAGTGTCCTGAACTGGTGATTGTTAAGTAGTGATTGTGCAAAGTGCTGGTGCTAGTGATTAGGTGCTGAGCACTGGAAACCACCGGCTCAAATTAAGCACTGGTTTTCGATCCAATCTGGTGATTCGCCTGGTGTTCACCTACACATGTTATTGTTTTCTTACTAGGCAGCCTGGGGTCTTGGTGCAGAGGGCCTTGCAAGCGATACAGCTGCTCTTGAATATGATACAGGCTTGCAGAGGGAAACAGTGTATATCCATTAGCGCAAGGGTGATATGTTCGGATTTCTTCAGCCTGGCTGCTGCATGAAGGATGCTTTGGATGTTGTTGAGCAGGCTGTTGCCTTCATCTAGATGTGAGTGAGAGAGAGCTTGAACTACCATTCTGAAGTACTCTGCTTAGAGAAAAGGTTTCACTTTTATCAGGAGCAAGAGTTGGAACCTGGATGTTTTGACCTTCTTGATATTATGTTCTTTGAGTGTAAAAGTTAAAAAACGTTCCTATCTAGGGATTCTTTGTAACACACAGCTATTGGGGGATCCCTTGTTGGCCTTAGAGCTCAGCAAATGACTGGAGCCATGGAGACACTGTTTTGCTGTGCAGCAAAATTTGGCTATAAGCATATTAAAGAAATTACCACAATTTAAAAAGCTAAATGCCTCTCAGTTGCTACCTATGGGGCTGGAGTGTAGGGCTTTGGCAACTGTGGAAAGCTCCAATTAGTGGAGAATAATTTTATTAGAATGCTTTAGAGCACATCAACCTCGTTTTGCCACTCAGAACTGGGCCTGGAATACATTGTGGATCATATTGGACTTACCCCTTTGTGATTATGGTTGAAAATCTGAAGTATACCGAAGCTAGGTTTCTCAAGATGTTATGTATGGTGACTTGTAGAGTGCACGGCTGCCCCAGCAAAGGGACGTCCCGGCGCTGAAAACAGAAAACGGCACAGCTTGTAGCAAACAAGACAGCTTATAAAAGAGGGAAGAGGAATGTTTTCACAGCTTTACGGAATTACATTATTATTATGGATTGTCTTTCCATGGCCAATACTTAGAGGATCCACTCGCATGGTTATCTGCAACATGCATTTAGCAAATTGGGTGTAATAGAGTTTTTTAACGATTACTGTAATATGCCTCCTTAAGCAAAACTCTTAATAAAGTCTTCGTATTATTCAAGTGTCAGTGCTGGTCATAACCAGCCATCAAATCAGCGAAGTGCCTTGAGCATGGGCAACGTTAGTTTTTCTATTAATCAGATGCAACCTTATTTATATCTTCTTCTGGAGTCTCTACATAGATTTTATTAAACAAGATTTTGTTTGCGCACACTGCAGTTTCTGGTATATTTTCCCAATCAAGGTGGTTGGCATGACAACCTCCCGCCTTGCCCATGTAATAATGTTGCAAAACAATCTACTTTGCACTTTGTTTTGTGCACTGTACCCAATTTGGGGATACATATTTTTGCTTCCAACCCTTCCAACCAACCCTTGCTCGTATAGAGAATTTTAGTTATTTACTGTCTCTCTACTCTTTTGAGATCTGTGTTGCTGTTTTAATTGTTTTAAGAGGAACCCTCATAATAGGAAAACAATATGGATAAATGAGTGTATCAATTTGTAGCATATGCTATAATGCTTTTTGGCTTCTCAACTTATTTGCTACCACTTCCAATTGCTTCTATTGGATTTAGCAACCTTTAAACAAATTTGGATATTTAACTTAAATTATGTACCTTCATTCTGTGACATATTTTATTGAATGAGGTATATATGTGCTTTTATGATTTGCCTGTCAAATCGAATAAAGTGTATGATTGATTGATTGATTGAGGGTGAGGTTTGATTAGAGTGTGATTTCAAGGGATCTGGCCAATTCATCAATTGAGCTGCGAAGCCCATTAGGTTTCAGTGAAGGTGTGGTGTTGCTGGGAAACAGGAGGAATTAGGCGTTTGTGGGGTTTAGCATAAGGTAGTTTGTTAATATCCAGTTTTTAATGTGCTTTGGGCAGTCTTTGAATCTATATTTATAATATTATATAATTATGGTATATATAATTTGTTCAGGAGATTTTGAGATAGGGATCTGTGTTGTCAGCATTCTGATGCATACTAACATTGCTGTCAGCAAAGATGGCTCCCAAGAGTTCCATTTAAAAGTTGAAAATTATTGGTGACAGGATGTAGCCTTGGAGCTGCGTAGGTGGCCTCAAGTGTGGGAGATCTGGTAGTTCCTATCCGAATGAGCTGCTGTCAGTAGGTGAGGTAGGATGTCAACCATTGAGCTACTGAATTTCATCAGGGATTCTGCTGAGAAGCGCAGGGCAACCTGGGATCCTTTGATGGTACAGGATTTAGTTGAGCGAGTACCATGCAGGTTTTCAGTGTGCGGATCAATGCAGGATGGTCAACTGTGTAGATAGCTGCAGAGATGATGGTAACAAAAACAACAACAATAATGGTATAATGTAATCCAACTATTATTAAATTAGCAGTATTTTGCATTGTATAATGGAGAGACGTCACACATTACTGAACAATTGGTATCTGTAAAACGATAATAAGTAGCAGTAGTAGCAGTAATAATAATAGTAATGAAACAATCATCATTATAATTTTTTTATTACCATATTTGTAGCACAGTGCTTTGTGACATCCAACAGAATGACAACATTATAAGGGCTTTATATCTTAAAATAGTGTTAATAGTATTACAGATACTGCTTTTACTATTATAATGCTAACACAATGCACTGTGGTATAGGGATTTATGTTTTCATCTCCAAAAATATAATTTTTTATTTTTATATATTTTCTGCTAATGTTACTATAATATCCTCCTATGATCAGAGACTTTTTTCCGCCCGCCACCCTAGCGGTGCTGGGACCGGCCGCCAGATGTGCGGTGGTCCCGCACCACTGATTAGGATGTGACTGCCATCGTGGCAGCCGCATTCCGCCATCCTGACATTGTGGTGGGTGCTGCCGCGATGCCAAAATGGCATGTTGTGCATAGCTGTGCACAAGGTGGCAGGCACCATGTGGTACCTGCCACCTTGTGCATGGCAATGTAGGGAGGTGCCATAGGTACCCCCCTAAGTGCAGCCCCCACCCCCCGGGGGCCCGTAATGGGCCCCCAAAGCAATTCCCCGCCGGCGGCATCGCCGCCATGGAAAGACCTACCATATTAGTGCCCAAGTACGCCCGACCGGCAATCGTAATGATTGCCCACCGGCTGAAAAGCGGGGGACGCACTTTGCGTCCGCCGCAAGACCCCCTACCATGGTAATATGGCGGGGTAAATCAGCTTGTGATGGCGATCCGCCCACCATCATAATCAACCCCACAGTGTTCAAGGAGAAGGTAAGTGGAGACTACTGGCAGGTTAAAAGTAAAAAGCAAAGTTTAGTGCTTTTTGGGGTTTACTCAAGGTCTTTTTGGAGGTCCACATAAGCTCATTCACCTAACGTGACGGACATAAGTGGTCATACAGTTAATATACAAAAGAAACCAGGTTTGCAGGTGAAACTGACATGGGAATGCTGTGGTGATACTGCCGGGGGCTGTGTGCTGTTTCTCTTCACACGTGCGACAACTCCACTTGGGCAACCTGGTTTCTTTTGTATATATCGGTCAGTCCAGCCCCAGGAGTCGCCCCACCGCATATCATGGGGATTCAGTGCTCGCAACCATGGGCGCTTTCTGAAGTGGAGGGGCCTGACCCCTGGATTGATATTGGTGTCATTACGGCAAAACCTTTTGTCATTTACAATAACTTTGATTTCTGACTTGGGCTGATTTTAACGAGGACAGCAGTACTTTATCTAAGGTTTTGTATTTGAGTCCAGTTATCAAGAGGGCTACATTAACCAGCATGCTATGGGCAACGCCCACTTGGGCGGCAACAATGATGAAATAAATATGGCCACATAGCACCATCCTTCTGTTTTATTTATCATTATGCAAGCCAGTGATCAAGAGCCAACTGGGCTCGAACCGCGCATGGCAGTTTGCAGGTGAAAACTTTCATTTCCAAATAAAGTCAGTGCAAAAGTAGGGAATGTGTTGGATACCGAAGGGGTCAAAATTACTATTACTACTCCAGTGAGTGCAACAGTAGAGAAAGTGTTGGCTAGTGGAAAAGTAAAAATTACTATTCCCACTCCAATGAGTGCAACAATAAGGAAAGTGTTGGATAGTGAAAGGGTAAAAATTACCATTCCACTCCAGTTAATGTGACAGTAGGCAAAGTGTTGGATAGCGGCGGGGTAAAAAATACTATTCCCACTCCACTAAGTGCAACAGTAGGGAAAGTTTTGGATAGCAGAGGGGTAAAAATTACCATTCTCACTCCAGTGAGTGCAACAGTAGGGAAGTGTTGGATAACGGAGGGATAACATTTATTATTCCCACTCCAGGGAGTGTAATAGTAGGGAAAGTGTTGGATAGCAGAGTGTTGGATAGCGGAGTGATATAATTTACTATTCCCACTCCAGTGAGTGCAATAGTAGGGAAAGTGTTGGATAGCGGAGGGATAACATTTACTATTCCCACTCCAGTCAGTTAAAAAAAAATATATATATATATATAAAAAAAAAACATATTTAAAGAACAAAATAAATATATAAATATGTTAAACATAAAAATAAAAATACATTTAATATCAAAAATAAAATATAAAAACATATCATAATGTTAATTACATATGCCAAATACCTACAAATATTATATTAAATAAAATAAAAAATAAACTACAAACTAATAAATATGTTAACTAGAAAATATGTACAAACAAAAACATTAATTATTTCATAATTTGTTTTATTTTATTTCCTACCTTATGACACCACACAAATAACAACCCACATCTAAATTTACAAATAAATGTACTTCCATAATTAACATAATTAATGACCAATTGAATTAATAATATTAAGAAAAAATAAAACTAATAAAATGTATTAACTTCCCATACTTTAACCATATAATCACACAATTTAAAATGATTTTGAAATAAAAAAACTATCACCATTAAAGAACTAATTATAAAGTAAGTAAAATGTATTAAATACCCATCCTTTACCCCTTTAAAAGTAAAAACCACACACAAAAAATAAACAATTACCCTAAATAAATATCAATAAATTAATTAATATTCATTAACAACTATTAATTAATTAAATTATTTCCCGGCCGTTACTACTATAAATCCCACAACAAACACCTAAAATCAATTACACAATGTTCATGTTTAATTTACAATTAATTAATTAATATCAATTAATAATTAATAATTCATTAAACAAAAATAAATCACTTCCCACCCTTTACCCCTATAAACCCCACAACCCGCACCTAAAATTATTTAACAAATCCCATAATTAACATTCAATAAATTAATTAATATAAATTAACAACTAATTATTAGTAAATTAAAAATAAATTACTTCCCACCCTTTACCCCTATAAACCCCTAAAATTAATTACACAAATACCATCATTTATTATCAATTACTTAATATTAAATAACAACAAATTACTAATTAATTAATAATAAATTACACACACAATTAACACTATAAAATCTCAATTAAATAAATATTAAATAAACAAGAATCATTAATTTAATATAATTAAATTACTTCCCACTCTATTCCCCTATAAACCCACAACCCTCTACGGAACTAAAAATTGCATAATTCTATTAAAATTACATTAATAACCACTAAAAATGTAACTCATATATTAAAAAATATAAACAATTCTTATACAAAAAAATACATCACATGCATTGAAAATATATACTAAAATACATAACACTAATTAAACAATCAATATTTTTAAAAACTATATTTTGCGAAAGAAATTAATAACTTCTATATTTTTAAAATCAATATTTCTTACCTTAAATCAATATTCGTGACCACAATATTCTTGCTGTTGATATTTCTCGCACACGATATTTAGTACTCAATATTTCTGTAGGTCGACATTTAAAAGTCGATATTTTGTCTGCACACCAAACGAGTTATTGCTCCCACTCTCCTAGCATACATAATTTCTCGTGCTTGAATTTTTTCCATCTTAAAAACCCATTGAGAAACAAAGGGAATATCCTCTGTTTTCCAATTGGCCAGAATTAATGATGTAGCCACCAATGCTGCAATAAAGACCAATTGGAGCTGAGATATCGACATACCAGAGGGAGTTGCTGCAATGCCAAACAGTGCGCCATACGTATTTGAAATTATGGAATATCCAAGTTTTAAGCTTAATTTAGCAAAGACACCAAGCCAAAATTCTTTCAGGTACCTGGACGTAAATATAATTTGCAACCACAGGTGTGTAATATAGCATCCATTTACTAAAGAGAGTCATCCTTGTTATATTGATTTCTGACTGAAGTGGTAGGTTTAAGTGATGTGCCATAAGGGTGAGGCAATATCATGGTAAAGGTGATAGGTTTTTGAGGGCTGATGAGTAGATTCTCAGTTTTAGCTTCCTTAATGCATAGCCAATTGATTGTCACCCAATTTTGCACTTTCCTTTTATTTTCTACTCCTTTCTGGATCTGGATTCTTGTGTTTGCCAACATTGTGACTATTGAGGATTGCTGTAAGGGAAGCCATACGTGTTAAAGAAGTCTGTCAATAGGGGTGATCCTTGGGGCAGAACACAAGGCACGAGTAGACTTTATTGTGAACTGGCCAGGTTTTACTTGATGGTGGCTATTTCAAAGATATTATCAGAAACATAATTGAAATGTCTCTAATGGAAATTCCAGAGGGCTGTGTTTGACACTAGTCTAGGTAAATCAAGGCATAGCTTCGAACATCGTACTTGGAAGGGAGTACTTTTTTCCTGATGGGCATTAAGGTGGTTTTTGGAGATTCTAAGAGTTGTGAAGCTGATCTGGAAGTACCTGTTGAGATTATTAGTTTCCAGATAGTTAGTGAGATTTTTGCTGATTGCTACTTCCAGAATTTTGATTATAGTGTCTAGGGTAGAGATCAGTCCATAGTTGGCTGGGACATTTGGGTCAGCAATAGGTAATCCAGCAGGTGGTGTCTACGTTTGTTGAGGATGTCATTTACCAACAGGGACACTGTGACCCATTTTTATTTATAATCTTCATTTATCCTTTTGCCTGTAACAAAATAATACTTAAAGCTCAGCCTACACATCATTGAATCAACATAGCAGAAACAATCCAACATTTCTGATGGTGGGAGTGGAGGTGGACACCGTCAAATTTCACACATCATTAACTTTCATCTACTCCTTCATCACTTCGCTGCCTTATTCAGAATCCCTCTCACAGATGCACTACTCAGTTCGATCTCAGGTATCAGCCTGACTAATCCCCATTGAGTCGTGATCAGAAAACCATATCCTCCCAGAGGCCCAAGTCCCGCTCTGCATGTTCATCCACTCACACTAGTCTTAAACAGCACCCTTCCACTGCCGTCTTCTGTCCTTTTTTAAAGCTACACACAACATGAACTGATAGCTTTTCTGCATCCTGCATAATGTAGCAACACCAATGTATGTGACTCTGGTTGCTCCACAGGAAAGTCAGGCCAAATCCCCCACACTGTGCTGGAGAGCTTTGCATCTGGAAAAACAGATCCGACTCACTGAAATATGTGTCTAATATTTTCAATTGTAATAAATGTGTCTTTCAGGTATAGGTCTCTCAAACATTTGCAGCCACCAGATATTGAAAAATCTGGCAGGGAAGTTGTTGCAGAACCTGCTTTACAATCAGTTCCCAGCCCTGCAAGACTTGCTGTACCACAAAAGGGCAGCCCTCTCGTATAGAGAACTAGTGCAAAGCATTTAGAAGTACTAAAAATAATTGAATAAGAAAGAAAAACAACTATTGGCGCTGCGTGGCTGCCTAGTGCTTGAATAGATATGTTTTCTGCAGTTTTCTGGTGCTAATTTCTGATCTATTCAGTCTAATGAGCATGGGGAGAGCATTCACAAGTTTGGATGCTAGATATGTGAAGGAACTTCTGTAGTGTAGTTCCTATATTCCCAATAGGCTCTGCATATTGGAATAATGTATACTATAGATTAGACGTAGGACTGAGGTCGACTAGGTCTCTATCGAATATATTAGACTTAATTGTGAGTGCCAGCTAGCTCAGAGGTCACTAGAAACTTTCTCGAATAAACAACAAGGGATTCGTTTCTGACAACTGCATAAACATGAAAACTTTGTTTCCCAAGATAAAAACATATCTCTAGAGTCGCGGAAACAATAGATAGTTATTTCAATCGTGCATGCTTCGTTTCACCAGAGGTGCAGAGAAATAAAGAGACAGGCGTTTTCAATAAAAGTAATTATTGAACAGTCTTCTTTCTCACGCAGAGGAAATGAACTGCTACAATCGTAATACTAGGTGCAATGCGTACAGTACAAAGAGTATTATACATTAATATATAAAGACTAAAAGTAATCAACTGGTGTTTCTAAAATACGCCTACCCCGGTGTACCTAACCTAGGTCTAGTACAAGGGAAGAAGTAAATGAGGAGTAGCTTAGTTTCAGTATTCATTGCCAAGAATCTATCCAAGAATTCTCTAAGGGTCTAATCAGCTCTGTACCTTGGTTTAGAATGAAGGAGGTCTGGTATCTCTCTCTCAGGACTCGATTTCCCAACAACCCACAAGGGTAGCTTGGAAACACTGGACCTGGATTTCTCGGCAAGAGAAAGGACAGCGTCTCTCTCAGTGCGTCTGCTGGAGGGTCGGCTTCCTTTGGCACTTGCTGTAGCAGGGCGCGTCAGGCAAGTAGATAGTTGAACCGCTCCAAACCACCGTGTGTTTGCCTGGGCAAGTGTGGGCATATTTATACCTTGAAGGTGCCGAGTTTGACGTAAGGTTGGACATGATAACGTCATGAAAGACTCAGTTCTGGATAAATCAATATTCAAGCAAGGGGAGGTCCCTGACTGCTGAAGGTGGGTTTTTCCAAGAAATCGTTGTGGATTTTCGGAACAAGTGGAAATAGCCCTGCCGTATTTGGACTGAATAGGCTAAGTCTAAATATGGTTATGATTTCTATGCCTATATAAGAATAGGGTGATTTATACCTAGATAGGGGCATGAATCGGGAAAATTACACTAGGGTCCTAAATTCATATACAACAACCACTCCACTTTATTATGTTTAACATTACTAAATTATAAGCACTTAAACATATCTAAATAATGTGTTTACAATCCCACCCAAAATACACAAAATGCATTTCAAAATGGTTGCACACGAAAAATGTGCATTTGTACAGTATGCATATAAAAGGAATGATTTCATCCTAAGCATATAGTATGATATTGGTAATGGTAACTGAATGAATCATGAGTTTACATTTTTATGAAATGGCTCTAGGTTTACAGAAGAAAAAGGTCAAGACCATTCCATAGCAGAATATACAGACTGTTATTGTATAAGGGGTCAAGGTCAAATATTGTCTCTAGGAAGTGTTCGAAAAAGAATTTTCTGTTCTCTAAGAATAGTTCTACTTCAAGCAGATTACTTTGTGCCAAAAAGAGTGCAATTTTGGAAAAGGTCAAATCAAAATAGTAGAAAAATATAGTTCCAAAGTTAGAAGCTTTGTTTTTGAAAAACGAAGGCCGAATTCAGAGTTCATGGAACGCTGTGTGCAGATTTCAAAAGTTATTCTCGGTGTCAGGAGAAAACGTCAAATCGTCTAAGCTGGCAAAGAAATCGTCTACCACAGTAGGTGAAAGTGGGACTACTTCACTAAGTAGATCAATTGTGCACAGATGAGAAGCATCGCCGTCAGCGTCAGTCACATTAGCAATGTTCGCAGTAGATGGTACCTGTGAGCCTGTTGTTTCACTTACCTCACCATTTAGCTCTACGAATGCCGTCATCAGGATTGGAAGCCATTGGGGGCAACACGATGCATGAGCCGTTACCGAACCTAGCAAAGCGTCAACATCCGTTGGCAGTGCTGATGGAAGTGTAAGACAAACGTCCAACACGCATTCTTCTCCGCAAAGCAGGCATCGTAGAACAGGTAAGATGCAATCTAGCCAGATTGGTCTGAATGAAAGAAACCATGTGGTATTCAGATCTCTTAAACGAGCCAAGACAAGAATCTGTGTAATTCTGTCACGGTACCGCATGGCTAGGAGAGCGTTCTCCATGGTAGTCTGGGTATCGCTGTTGACTGGACTTGCCATATCGGAGCAGAAGGAACAAAAATAGAATTCCTGCTACGAGTCCCAAAATAGGAGGCAGGTCGCCGAACACAGAGTGCACGAAATTTGGAAAAATGCCTATGACTGCTTCAAAGGGTGCTAAAAGTCCTGAAAAAAAGTGCCTTAAATACATGTACAATACCACTGGTATCACACATGTTTAAGATACGGCCTAACATTTCTGAGAAATGTATTGGACGTTTGTTGATAATAGGGCATGTATCTCCACAGAAGTCCTTGCGACTTGCAGATTATACGTTTCTCTGGACGAGGTCAGTGGCGCAGTTTTTTGCAAAATAATGGCTTTCATTCTGCTTAAAGTATCAATTCTATAGAAGAAATATTCAGTGAAGGCCATAGCGGCGACTCCTCATCTGTCTTGCTTTTAGGAAACAATACTTGCATACAACAAGTGACCCTGGCTGACACACTAACTAGATAGGCTATACCTGGCATCATTCCACAACAGCTGTGATCACTCAACATTATGTAGCTACCATTGGATAGCTGCCTAAAAACTGGGTCTATCACTGCTGCTGGAGAACCGTGCAGGTGGCAAGAAAGGTTATTTGAAGAACCCTCGCAGGCTCCGTGTAAATTAATACCTTGACACAAAAGTGTACTGCTTAGCGAGTTCTTACAATTTTTTCCACTAAGAAATACCTCCTTTCCCCCACTCCAACATTTGTGTGTATATGGTAAATTCCAGGTCGACTTAATGTATTCTTTACCCAATCTTTCATACAGGCCCGCTGGTATGTGTCTTAAGCAATACTGAAACTGGAAAATCGTCACTGGTATCGTGATGGTGCCATGTATTATCCATTCCACGACTGGCTTCTCAGAAACAGTTAATGGTAATCTTTCCAGTTTTTCTATACTCAGCACCGTATAGTCTGCTCCTCTTTGTGCCAACGAGATCTGTTTATCTGTAAGGTTAAATACCGTAAACAATGACGTGGTGTTGATTAGACGCCATGGCTCGTAGCCTGAACGGAGATTTTGTAATGTCCAGTCTAGCATCATTATAGAACGTAATTGAGACTTGCCATGTTGTAACATTAGCAAGTCCTGCTCTATTATGTCAATGGCAGAGGATACAATGCTATCCAAAGAATAGATTCTGGAGGACAGAGTTGTTAACCCATTGTCCACTACAGAGAGAGCTTTCTCTAAATTAATATTATCAATCTCTCGTTTTCTTTCTGCAGTTTCCATTTGCGTGAATTTCCGTGCTTCATTGTAAGCAGCGTATATACCGGCGTATATGAAACATTTTTGACGTGGTTTATGAGGTCCAAGTAAGAAGTCTCGTAAATCAACGCCTTCTTTAAGTAAAGTTAAGTGTTGTTTAATTTCTGGAAGTGTGGATTTCTGTAGCCGTTCTAGGCATAGTTTTCCTACACTGTATGTTGTAACTATCCCTGGATGTTGTCTCTGGGAATATCTTGGATCTGGCCTAGTTACTGTGAACCCTTGTGTCTTGTTCAGGAATCTATCTTGACAGTTATTCGTGTCTGTGGGCCAGATTAACCATTTTTTCCGATCAGGAATAGTTCTGTTCTGTTGTAAAATCTATTTTATGTCTACCTCCTCATCTGCAGTGCTATTACTGTCAGGTGTGGGCTTAGGTATGGACGGTTTGTTTAAATCTTTTATCTTAGCCAAGCCAAGACAAGATGTTTGTTGAACAGTGTCATTTAAATACATTATTTGTTCTGGGATAATGCAGGCTCTGAACAAGGCTTCTAAACCTTGCACCTGCCAGTCTGTTGTGCCCCAGACAGTTTTTGTTTCAATGTTGTCTTTCCAAAAGTTAAAGCCTAATGTAGACAGCTGAGCATAAAAGTTCGCAGAATAAATTTGTTTAGTATTAGTCAACATGTTTTTCGTTCCTGTCTTATTCATATTTTTGAAATAAAACGTTTCTGGATTTGTGACATTAAAACCTGAGAAGTATGGAAACTTTTCATAAAATGTTTTCGAGCTGCCTTTTGGCGGTGTCGGACAATTTTCCCATTGGTTATAAGTAAAAACATTTCTAGGGTTTGCAGATTTGTGCAAATAATGGTGACCATAATGATTAAAACAATACATTTGTTCATAATCTGACGAACCTTCTAAGTATTCATGTTCTGTGAATTTAGCTGACATTTCTAAATCTGTCATCATATTATTAACAGTGTCAAAGTCCCAATCATCAGAAAATGTGCTGGGTGAAATAAAGTCACTCAAAGAAACCTAAAACTGGTGTGGAATCTTCAACAGCTCCACCGGGCCATAAATGTCAGAATCAGTTGTGTCCAATGCTATACCACCAGGTATAGGAACGGCTGTGATGTTCACTGATGGCAGGTCTCTTTGTTCACGATGAGATGATTTGTGAGGTTTCAGGAGCAAGTTGATATTCTTACTTGCTGTGTCCATTGTACTGTATTTTCCATCTATCATCTTTCCCAAACTTAAAACAAGAAAGAGCCAAAGTAGGAGAAAAAGCACACCTAACACAATCCAAAATTCAACCCATGGTGAAATCAGATATGTATTTTCAAGTTGATGAAAGAGTTCTGTTATCTTTTCTTTGAAATTTGTATTTGCTGGCGTATTTTCAGGTTCATTGAGATCCTCAGAAAATGTATCAAAGTTGATAAAATAGCGGGAGGAGCCACGCTAGCAATCAAGATGGCTGCTTAGGCTCCCGGCTCCGCCGACCTCCGTCTCCTGCCAGATGATCCTGTCATTAATCCTGTGTTTACGCCCTTCCTCCTTGTGGATGAACCGGAGAGGTGTCTGACGGTGCAATCCCGAAAATGTTACCGGCTTGGCAGACGGAGTTACGTCGAGTTTAAGTTGGAGGCCTTAACCAGCTTGGAAGCCGGGGCCTCGAGTACTGGCCCAGCCGGGTCCTAGTTGAACAACATCAGCCGTGGGAGTTCGGCAGGGTCCAGTCTATTGCTGTGGAGGTTGTTTTTGCCCGATTTTGACGGCGGTCCTCTGAGTTTGCAACATCAAAGGAGTGGAGACGAGGCACGACTGAGGCTGTGGGCGGAGGCCCCTTACCCGGGGACACTGTCTCTCCCCCTCCGATGTTCGTTGGGTCGGGGTCTTCGCTCGGGGTAGCGGAGTACAGATTGCTGCAGTGGAACTCGATAGGTCGCCCTCCACAGACGTCCGTTCCGCTCTTGCCTGCTCCCCCGGAGGGAACGGGCTCTCGGGGGGAAGTAAAAGTGGTCGAAACCGAGCGAGGAGAAATGGGACGGGCCGAGTGTGAACCGTCGCTGGGAACTGTACTGGTGGCCATCGGGGCACTCCATTCGTATGTGGAGGCCCTCGTGCATAAAATGATTGCTGGTACTTTTAAGACAGGGCGAGTTAGACCGGACTCTGCTCCATTGAAAGAACTAATGCGAGCTTCGACACCCGCAATGGCCATTTTACCGAAGGATGAGGGTCCCGTGCAGCGTGAGGTGCCGCAGCCACTAGGCAGTGTGGTGGCTGATAACCGCGAGCTTGGTGCTTCGACCGGATCGTTGTACCTATCATCGCCTCTGACTGTGGGAAGACCAGTCGGTGCTCCCTTTCCGGAGACTCCTGCTGGGAACTGTTTTGGGCTCGAAACAGCGTCTCTCCCCTCCTCGGCAGTTTTATTACGAATGTGATGGAAACAACGTTGGGAGTTAATGTCGGTGACGGGGGCCCTTAGTGGTGGTGGGGTTCTCAATGACTTACCATCTTTGATTCGTCTCCGGATGTACTTTGCTGAACTGTTTACGCACTTCGACTCTCCTGCAAAGGCGGCAGTTCGACCGGAAGGGGTTCGCACGACTGATCGGAAGGGCCACGGCTGAGACCGATGGACTGGGTTTGGAATTGTGGCACCGGTGGATGAGGGATTTGCTACCATTGTTCCTATGGGACTGTGGGCGGTGTTTAAAGCTTCCCCTGTGTTGTTATGTATGAGTTTTTCCATAAAATGAAGGGTCCATTATAGGGGTTGCTTGGTACTGGCGGGGTTGAGGGGGGACCGGGGGCCCACATGAAGACGGCCCTCCTCCATTTTCTACTTTTAGTAATTAATTAGTTTGGGCGACAGGCACACTCCTAGTTGGGGTTCGGCGAAAGCTACATGCAGGGATGCAGTGTGGGGGGAAGGGGTTTTTGTGTTATGTGTGTTTTTGTTTATTCTTAAAATCCTACCCGAATCCTGATATTGGGTGCCCTCCGACGAGTAATCCTGTTTTGTGGGTGGACGGGTTCTGAGGGCGGTACTGTTTGAGCTGACTTTAGCAATGTGTTGAGTTTCTTATAGCTGCGTGCTGGTTTCGGTCATTGCCTCGGTCCATTGAATTGTTGCGCTCCATTCCTCCTGCCACTTGAAAATTGCTTCTCAATGAAAATCCTGTTTCCTGTGGGTGGAGGGGTTTGTGGGCTTTATTGGTAGGACTGGGCTTTAAATATTTATCGTAAATGATGCGGCCGCGTGCTTGCTTCAGTTTTTGGCAGTTCTCGTCTTGGTGATCATCCGTCTATTTTGCACTACGTGTTTGTATATTCTCCTTTTGTTTCGTAATGTACGGCACCTGCTGTTGATTTTTGTGTTCAATTAATAAAATGATTTAAAAAAATAAAAATTAAAAAAAAGTTGATAAAATAGCCAGTGGCAGTTCTGTCAATTGTTGGAATTGCATCAGGATTGTTTGGAATCGTTGGTGCTGCCTCTTCCTTTGTCATATTTGTATAGCAGAGTCTATATCATTGTAGAGAGGTGTTTCTTGACGACCTGTTATTTGGGTTTCAGGAGGCACAAGTTCCATTGCTTTGTTGCATAGTCCTTCTTTTCTCACTGCAGGTTTATTAAAGGTGATAAGTCTTTCAGTTTGAACCTCTTGGATTGTAGCAAGATTTGGTCATCTGCTACATCTTGGGAGTCCACTGGGCCTACTACTTATTATCGGCCACATGATATGGTTTGAAGAGGTCGATGGACACGACTCTGTTCTCCCTTTTTCCAGCAAGTGGCGGTAGTAACACTGATCTTGTTCCGTGGATTGCTCAGACAGGTACTGGTTTTCTGTAAGAAGGCCCAAATTCCTTCTTCACCGCGATCTTTTCCCTGACTAGATCCAGAATCTTTGGAATCCAGACAGGTCTTGCTGGGACAGGTGGATTTTTTCAGTGGTTGTTGGCTTCTGTATAGTGTTACTCAGACTTCTTCTTTTTTCATTTAAGTCCTGCAAAACAGACAAACGGTCTTTAATATCAAAAGGTTTTTGTTCCACCACTGAAGTGTGACGATCAAGATCCTGGATGAGCATTCTAGTACCAAATAGTATTTCATATGGAGTGATTCCACCCAGAGAATTTATTGGCCGATTATTAAGACTACGTTGGACACTCATTCGATATTTGACCACCCGTCACCCGAGCCTAATACCCTAGCTATTATAGATTGTTTTATGTCACGTTTTTTTCTTTCCACTACCGCATTTCTCTCAGGATGCCATGGACTTGAGTACCCAAATGCCACGCCCAAACGAGCCATTGCCTCCTTGTAAGCTCTAGAGCTAAACGCAGGACCCTGGTCCGAATGCAGCATGCCGATTGCGTATGTGCCGATAAAGACTCGCAAATCTTTTATAACAGTTCGGGCATGAGCCGAGCGGTGAGGCCACATCCAAATGAATCGTGTGCATGAATCCACTGCGACCATGATATATTTATAGTTGCCATTCCTCTGTAAGGGACCACAGTGGTCCAGGTAAACGCACGCTAGAGGTTTATCTGAGATTGGAAGGGGCGTCTGCGCAGTACGTTTCACTGTAGAGACTTTCATTTTCTGGCAGATTTCACATTCTAGAACATAGTTTCTAGTTTGTTTCCTCATGCGTGGCCACCAATATCTCTGTTTTAATAATGACACTGTGGCGGAAACTCCTGCATGTGCAGATGCTAATCCTTCATGTGCTGCTAAGATTAGTCCTAACCTATGTTCCATGTTTGGAATTGCCCTATCCCCCACTCCAGGGATTTGAGCAAATAGAACATTATTTGCATCAGTTATATGCGAGTACTTTAATGGAAAGCTTTTCAGGAGTGTTTTACCACTGTCTTTTACTGAAGCGGTGACAGCTTGCATTATTTCGCTGACTATTTTTGTTTTTGAACAAGTGATTGCAGCTACGGAAGCCGTTTGCACAGCTGCCTTCGCGGCTTCATCAGCCAATGAATTCCCTGCAACGTGAACGCCATCACGTTGATGACTCAGTGTATGGATCAAGTGAGTCTTTTTTAGTTCTTTCTGTAATAGAACTACTTGTTCCCAAAGCATTTTATGCGTAATTGTGCCACCTTTTGCGTCTTTGAAACCGTTTTGAACCCAGTTCTGCAGATATTTATTGTAAGACTGAACACCATAATACAAATCGCACACTATCAGTGTGGGGAATTCGCGATTGGTATTCTCAAGTGCCATCTTGAAAGCCTGTAGTTCAGCTCGCTGTGCTGTACAGTCTCCGAGTGATTGAGTTTTAGTGACCATAGGTCTAAATTTACCTTTGCGCCAGCGACCTTTAACAATCGCGCACACAGCACTGTAGGCTTGTTTACCCCCAATTGCGGGTTGTGCTGATCCGTCTGTATAAATTATACATCTGTAATGTTCTAGAGGCAGAATCTCAGTGGGCAGAGGACATTCGAATTCGTATTGTAGAAATTATTGTGTTTTCAAATAGGGGTCAAAAACGTATTCAACGTCTGTTGCAGCAAGAGAATGAACCCATTGTATCCATCTCGGATATAAAGCCTTTGCATTTGGAATGCTCGCTTTCGTTACTGCCTCTAAAGCAGGTACAGGTGTAACGATCATTATGCGTTTTCCCTGTGCGAGGGCTCTCTCTTTTACTACTGCAGTTTGATCCGCTGTCAGAATCTTTTCTGTTGAAGTAAATTTCATTTCAGCTTGTGTGTACAAGTGTGATTTGTAAGCTATTGGTGCCTTTTCACCTTCATTAAAGGTTAGGTACGTGAATTCGCATCTCCCTGGGATGATTCGAATCACAAGGTTGCGCACGTTGTCGCGTGTCTGTAACTGTGTTTTTGCTAACATGTCTGTTTGCACTGATCGCAAAATTACTGTGTGTTTTTGAGTCCAATTAGTTGGTTTGAAATCAGGTTTGATTAGTTCGTAGAGATGTTTAACCCTTTCTGCGTAATTTAGAACATAAGTTCTTCCAAAATTCAGGAAACCTAGAATTGACTACGTTTTTCAGCGTTTTTGGAGGTTGGAGCAGCGCATATTTCTCTAGAAAGTTTGCTGCTAGGCTTTTGCCTTCACTTGAAAGTTCGTATCCTAAGAATAGGACCTTGTGGTGGGCAATTCGTGACTTCTTAAAATTGAATTTGTACCCTTCAGAGGCGAACTCAAGTATTATGGTGTTCACTCTTTTCAAGTGCACATCCAAATCATCGTCTGTAAGATAGATGTCATTGATGTAAGATAATGCCTCATCATCGTACGTTTGTAGTAACTCTGTTACTCTGGCTGAAAATAACCCTGGGCTATTCTTGAATCCTTGGGGTAGAGGGCAAAATTGTCGCTGTGTCCCCATGATTGAGAAAGCGGTCAAATACCTGCTTTCTGGTGCAATGTTTTGACAGAAGAAACCGTTAGAAATATCTAATGTGGTTTTATTCTTTTTGTGCACAATGTTATTCATCAGTGCGGCACTGTGTGCATTCTGTACTGCAAAAGTTTTGCAACAGGAGTTTAAGTGTCTGTAGTCCAAAACTAGAAGATATGTATTGTCTGGCTTGGAGACAGGAAACAAAGGATTGTTCAACATGTGCTGAGGTCCCTTTCCTCATTCTTGGAATTACACCATCTTCTCCAGGAGTGTCAGGCGGGATTTCGCGCACACCACAGCACCGAGTTGGTGATGATCTCGGTGCTGGACGAGCTGAGAGGCATGGCTGACAGTAAGAAACCGAGCGCCCTGATACTTTTAGATCTATCGGCGGCGTTCAATACTGTCAGTCATCCCATGCTACTGGACAGATTGGCTGCATTTGGGATAAGGGGTCAGGTCCATCAATGGCTCCAATCTTTTTTGACGGGTAGGACCCAGAGGATCCAACTATGGGATGCCATTTCTAAAGTGGGTATTCTGGCGTGCGGAGTCCCTCAGGGTTCCGCACTATCCCCACTGCTTTTCAACCTGTACCTCCAGCCGCTGATAGACTCTCTAGCTAACATGGGTTGTCGTGTATTCAACTACGCTGACGACACCCAGTTGCTGCTGAGTATTGATAATACGACCTCGGCACAAATTAGCGCCCAGAACATTCTCAGACAGACGGTTAGCTGGATGACGGCCAATTTGTTAAAAATAAATCCGGAAAAAACTGAGGTATTGGTGGTCTCCACCTCAGCCTCGCCCTGGAGTGATCTCTACTGGCCTCAGGAACTAGGGCCCTCACCGATACCGAGTGACAAAGTAAAAAGTCTCGGAATCAAGATTGACAATGAGCTGTCAATGGCCAGTCAGATCTCCTCAGTAGTAGGGATGTGCACTGGCTTGATCAGACAGTTACGAAAGTTGGCCCCCCTCCATTCCTTTTCCGCACTCTGTATGGTAGTCTCTGCCACCATTGTTTCGAGGCTAGATTATGGAAACGCCCTTTATCTAGGCCTACCTAAAATCTTGATCAACAGATTGCAGGTGGTCCTGAATGACGCGGCGCATCTGATCTTCAAGTTACCTAGAAGATCCCATGCCTCTCCTTTACTACTCAAGCTACATTGGCTTCCCATTGAACAGAGGGTGGAGTTTAAGAGCCTTTGTACAGCCCACAAGGCCATCTATGGGCAAGCACCTGCGTATATCAAAGAGCGCTTGGAACTGTACATCCCCAAGCGAGTCCTGTGGTCTGCCGAATCCCAGCTCTTGGTCTGCCCTCGGTATAAGTTAAAAACCAAAGGAGGTAGGTCTTTCTCGGTTCTGGTTCAGCAGATGTGGAACAATCTACCAGAATCACTTCGGAAAGAAGCGAATCTCCTGCGTTTTAGGAAGCTGTTAAAAACCTTTTTATTTAGGGAGGTACTTGATCCAGCTAAATAAATCTTATTATATGCTCCTGCCTCTCTTCTGTCCTCATGCACGGTTGTTGCTGTCTGGTTTGAGCGCCTAGAGACCTGTAGGTGAGTTGGCGCTATAAAAGACTAAATTAAAAATAACAATAACAATGAGGTGCATGTTTCAATCACCCCTTGGTATTCAAGTTGATTTAAAATCTCCCTGACCTGTTTTTTTAGCTTCCTGTTTAACAGGATATTGCCTTTGCATTGTTGGTTGCGTTTTTAACTGCATTTTATGGTGAGGAGAATCCTCATCCCATCCTACGTGATTCTTATATAATGCTGGAGCCTGGGCTACTGCCCATTTTCTGGCATAGGTGTATTTTTTATGAATTGGAATATGATTAGAGAAGGCTGGCATAATGATTTCTTCGCCATGTGGGCACTCCCTGACAAATTCAGGTGGCCAGTCTTGTTCAGCTAGAATAATGTAATAACCCTTAGATACCTTCTCCCAAAAGGGTGCTTTTATTTTTCTAGTTATGTCCCCCTCCATCCGGAGTGTTACTTCATATAACTTATGTGGTACACTAACCATGGTGTCGGCAGTTTCAACTTGAATGCATCCATTCAAGTCCACTGTCTCCAGATGATCCTTCAGGATCTTGCGAGCTATGGTGACTTCTGCTACGCTGTCTAGCATTGTCTGGGCCCACTCCCAGTTCTTGAGTTGTGTCCTCAAGATCCTCGGCATGTCTGATCTTTAGACTTGCTACCTTCTTCTTGGTGAATTGAGTTTTCTTATTTTTTTGAACGTGCTGTTCGTCTTTGGACTTCACACATTCTTCTTTTTGTTCTGATCGTCCTCTTCTTTCGGATTAATGCGAGGAAGTCTGAAGGGTACGATAGGAACGTGTATCAGTATCTTGATATCTATCAAGTTTTCTCAAATATCCCTATTTCTGAGGTTGTACCTCTTTTCAGAGGGCTCCTTTTGAGGAGACCTTCCTCTGGACTGGGAGCGCTTTCTTTAGGAAGTGTCTGTTTAGTATTTTCCAACTTTTTTTTAGGAGTATTGAGATTATTTTTAATAAAAACCTTTTCAGAATTTTCTGTTAGTTCGGGTTTTACTGGTTTCCCACCCAAACTATCTCTTCCTAGTTCTTCATAGGATTTTTCAATAATTCTTGCAAGTTCATATGGTTGCTCTGTTATATCTGTTTCTTTTAGTTTTTGGCGGATTGCCACGGATGCTGCTTCGCCTTTGATGTTAGCTAATAGTATAGCCGAGACCTGTTTGAAATCTTTTAGTAACTTCATACCAAGATTTAAAGCTGATTCTGGACCGTATTCATTTTGAATCTGTCTTAGGACGTCTGGTGTTACCGCCATAGACGGAACACCATGTGTTTTTGTGTAGATTGAAGCCAAGACTGTACCCCAAGTGTCACAGTCCTCCATGTGTGGTGCAATCCCCATTGGTAAACAGATTGTTAAAATTCTGTGTTTCTCATGAGGTGTACTATCAGGAAATACTGCCTCTATTTGAGTCATTTTTTGTGCTAACCAAAACGGAATTTGTTCCCTTTTTGCTAGTAATTTACCAATGACTGATTGTATAGTCTGTGGTGTAATTCTGTTTGTGTTCCCCTGATGAGGGGTGTGCTCTGGAATTCTTATAGCAGGTTGCACCGTTAAAGTCTGCATGACATATTGAACCAACTGTCTATGTATTTTAATTAGCTGTTTTAGCTGAGCTAATAGCTCTGGACCTGTCATTCTTTCAATGTCAGGATGTGGTGTATAGCTGGCTAGTACCGGCCATGTTGCTCCTGGTCTACCTAGTGGACCGAGCCTGGTAATGTGATTTTGATGTTGTAGAGTGCCTTTAAACCAGAGCTGATGCTCCTGGTAAGTTAGTGGAATTTCAACGTCCTCGAAAGGAACGTATTCCGCTGGAGGTTCCTCTACTTGTAGTAGTGAAACTCTTGTGTTACTGTATTTGCTGTAGGAAACAGAATCCATGAATAGTATACCTCTGTCTGCCGATATTCATGTGCCTCTAAAACAAAGATAACTTTACCACCTCTCGATGATACTCCATTATTTATAAGCTTTATAGTGATTGTTTTCCTTATATTTGCCGGGATGAGCATAGCATCCGGGTCATTCTGTTGGAGACCTGTGTCATCTAAAACTGCCTGAGTTGCTGCTGCAGCTCTCTCCCTTTCGTCGTCACTCTCCGTCATTTTGTTGACCGAAAGTTTGCAGAGCAAGTTTCAAGGAGACAAAGATAGGGTGCACAATATTTTGGAACTCTGTATCCTTCAACGTTGAATAAACCAAAAAACTAATACATAGGATTTTCGTCCTACTCAGTTATGGCTGATATTATCCTTTCACCCACTCCAGACGTCTATTGGCGTATTTTATGGGATAAAAGGGGTCTGTGTGAAAAGCACGATTGAGTATCTAGTGTTAAATTATCGCCTTACCAAATGTTGGGCGCCATGTAGTGTAGTTCCTATATTCCCAATAGGCTCTGCGCATTGGAATAATATATACTATAGATTAGATGCAGGACTGAGGTCGACTAGGTCTCTATCGAATATATTATACTTAATTGTGAGTGCCAGCTAGCTCAGAGGTCACTTGAAACTTTCTCGAATAAACAAGAAGGGATTAGTTTCTGACAACCGCATAAACATGACAACTTTGTTTCCCAAGATAAAAACGTATCTCTAGAGTCGCGGAAACAATAGTAGTTATTTCACTCAGTCAATCGTGCATGCTTCGTTTCACCAGAGGTGCAGAGAAATAGAGAGACGTGCGTTTTCATTAAAAGTATTTATTGAACAGTCTTCTTTCTCATGCAGAGGAAATGAACTGCTACAATCGTAATACTGGTTGCAAAGTACAATGCGTACAGTACGAAGAGTATTATAAAATAATACTGTAAAAGCATGATATGGTTTCTAAGCCATAAAATACATAGAATACATACATTAATAAATAAAGTCTAAAAGTACTCAACTGGTGCTTCTAAAATACGCCTACCCCGAGGTACCTAACCTAGGTCTAGTACAAGGGAAGAAGTAAGTGAGGTGTAGCTTAGTTTCAGTATTCTTTGCCAAGAATCTATACAAGAATTCTCTAAGGGTCTAATCAGCTCCACAACTTGGTTTAGAATGAAGGAGGTCTGGTATCTCTCTCTCATGACTCGATTTCCCAACAACCTGCAAGGGTAGCTTGGAAATACTGGAGCTGGATTTATCGGCAAGAGAAATGACAGCGTCTCTCTCAGTGCGTCTGCTGGAGGGTCGGTTTCCTTCGGCACTTGCTGTAGCAGGGCACGTCAAGCAAGTAGATAGTCGAATTGCTCCAAACCACCGTGTGTTTGCATGGGCAAGTGTGGGCATATTTATACATTGAAGGTGCCGAGTTTGACATAAGGTTGGACATGATAACATCATCAAAAACTCAGTTCTTTGAAAACTCCATGAGTTCATGGATAAATCAATATTCAAACAAGGGGAGGTCCCTGACTGCTGAAGGCGGGTTTTTCCAAGAAATCGTTGTGGATTTTCAGACCCAGTGGAAGTAGCCCTGCCGTATTTGGACTGCATAGGCTAAGTCTAAAAATGGTTATGATTTCTATGCCTATATAAGGATAGGGTGATTTATACCTATATATGGGCATGAATCGGGAAAATTACACTGGGGTCCTAAATTCATATACAACACTTCCATCGCATCTTGCTTTTTTGACTCCTGGGACCATTAGTGGGTTGTGACCCTCGGATCGTAAAGTTCTTCTCAGTGTGTAGGGTGTTACCAGACATTGGATAGGCTAGGGTCCTTTTTTGTTCATAGGGATTAACCAAGAAGAGACATTTAAACTGTATTCTCTTCTGGACAGGCAACCAGCGCAGGTGCTACTGACGTACGCTAGGGGATTTTGTAGAGAGTACATGCTGTGGCATTCTGGATTACCTGCAGTCAATTTATTACATATTTAGGGCTGCCTAGGTAGAGAAAGTTCCCATAATCCAGATGTGATTTGATTAGTCCCTGTATTATCACACTACCGAGTGGAGCTAGGAGCCAGCTTAGTAGGTTTCTTAAAGTACGGAGAAGTCCAAAGCAGCAAGCGGACAAATTCTTGGCCTAGACTTCCACGGATAGCCTGTCCCTTATCCAGACTCCCAGGCTCTTAACTGAAGGAGAGGGCATGGGAAGTGGTCCAAGACAGTCAGGCCAGTTAAGTTCCAACCAGTGGGATGGAATGTTTTCTACGACTAGGACCTCTCTTTTATCCCCGCTCAGTTTCAATCAGCTGTTAGACATCAAGTTTCTTACTTGCTTAAGGCATGCATTTAACTGATTTGAGGTATTATTGGTGTCTGCAGAGAGCAAGATGAAGAGCTGTGTGTCATCTGCGTAGGAGACCAGGGTGATCCCATGAGCACTATTTCAGCACTGGGCGTACATTGTGATTGAAGAGTTTGGGACTTAAAGACGATCCCTCTGGTACTCCACACTTTAATGCATATGTTGTGGATACTGAGGAGGCCTCCTGGATCTGAAAGATCCTTTGCTCTAGGAAAGCTGTGAGCCATTTGAGAATGCTTCAGACTGTTCCTGCCTCCTCTAGTCTTCGGATAAGGATCAGTTGTGAACCGGATTTGAAGGCCACGCTCAGCTCCAGCAGAATAATTGCTGCTGAAGCGCCTTGCTCTGTTGCCACTAAAAGAGCGAATTCGGTGCTGCTACCCAACCTGAAGCCAGTTTGAGTTGGTTGATGGAAGGAGTGAGCCTCCAGAAAGGCAGACAGATGCTTGGTAACATACTTTTCTAGAGCCGTACTCACCCCAGGAAGTGGTGAAATGGGCCATTTATTCTCTACCTGTAGTAGGTCAGTGGTGGGCTTTTTTAGGAGGGGTTTGCCCACTGCATATTTCCAAGCCAAGGGAACTGTGTAGTGAGTGGTTGAAGAGGGCGCCAGTTCAGCTAGGATAGTGCCTCCTCCTCCTCTCCTTATTATATCAGGGGGGCTGGGTCGAGCGGTAACCCTGATTTGATTGTCCTGAGGTCTCCTTGGTTGCATCTCTTCACATTTGAGGGAAGGCCATTAATGTGATTTGTGCCAGCGCTGCTTCAATGTGGATTGAGCTTTTGGATAGTGTTTGGGTGGGTGTGCCCCTTCCTGAGCCCTGTTAGTCCCCAGAAACCCCATCCTTCAGGGCCAAAATTTAACCAAAAGGGGGGCGGGGCTGACAACAAAAGGGTGTCCTGAACCATTTTCGGCACTGGGGACCCCATCCCCAGGGCCCAATGTACTTATTTAGGAGTGGGGAGTGAGCTGCCCCCTACTGCACTGTATTCAGCCCTAAGGACCCCATCCCCTGGGGCCCAATTTACATGGGAAGGAGGGCATGCAAACCCCTCCCCGAGCCGTATTCGGTTCCTGGGACCCCATCCCCAGAGCCCAGTGTATTTATAAGGGAAAGTGGATTGCATGGCCCCCCTCCCCAAGCCTTTGACTGCCTGGGTACCCTATCCCCGGGATCCAATTTAAATACTATAGAGAAGGGTGTGTGTGGCCCCCTCTGCAAGCCATATTCGTCCCCGGTGATCCTATCTCCTGGAGACCATTTTATTTCTTAAAAACCCCAAGTCTTGAAAAATCCTTTGGGATCCTATCTCTCACAGTCTCTACCTAAATTAAAATGGAGGGGGGCCGCGTGACACCCTCCCCAAACCATTATAGGCCCATATATAGCAGTTTCCTTTCCTGCACCATCGTATGCAGGGAAACTTGTGTTTGCTCCCTCCTGGCAGGAGCATTTTTTAAACTCCAGCCAAACGGAAACAAACACAAAGTCTGATTCCAGAGAAGGCAGGAGCTTTAAAAATGCTCCCATCAGCTGGGAGTAAATGTGTGATCTGTTTCCCAAACTGCACTGATGCGGGCAGGGAAATAGATCAATAGTTTACTCCCACCTCGAGGGAGCAGCATAAGTAGCTGCTCCCTGCTGGCAGGAGCTATTCCGGCTCACACAACATACATGGAGCCGACTGGGGTTGCGGGGCCCTGGCGCTCCACTGCGGCACCAAGCATTGTGGATTGTGGGTTCACTGGGGGTGGGGTACCAAGGCACCCACCCTTTACCTGTGGGGTCGCCGGACTAGAAATGGTTCGGGGAGGAGAGCCACGTGGCCCCTTCTCCTTTAACTTAAATAGTGGAATTGGTTTATGGGGTCCCCTGGGCCGAATAAGGCTTGAGGAGGGGGGCCTTGCGGCCTCTCTCCTTAACACAAAAAATAACTCTGGGAGATGGAGCCCCCAAGGCCTAATAAGGCTTGGGGGGAGATGGCCACTTGGTCCCCCCTCCCCTTGAAAAAGCATAATGCCCTGGGGGATGGGGTTCCCAGGTCCCAGTGAGGCTCGGAAAAGGGGGCTCCCCTTTAAAGAAAAATACCCTGGGGGATGGGGTCCCCAGGGCGGGATGAGGCTTGGGTAGTTGGTGGGCCATGTGCCCCATCCCCTTTAAAAACAAAAGGCCCTGGGGGATGGGGTCCCAAGGGCCCCGTGAGGCTCAGGGAAGGAGGACATGTGGCCCCCCTCCCCTTAAAAATACTTGAGGCCCTGGTGGATGGTAGCCTCAGGGCCAAATGAGGCTCAGGGAGGGAGCCACATGGCCCCATCTTGTTTTTTATTGGTATGGCCCCAGGGGATGTGCACGGTGGGTTTGGCAACAGGGCCTGGTACCAGGCTAAGCTCTGTGATCAACCCCTGCTGCGCACAGACAAAGGGTGTTCACGGTATGGGCTTCTCTGCCTGTGGGGAGTTGGAAGTAAGGCCTGGTTGCAGCATAGGCCATGTGGCTAACCCCATGCCATGCATGAGCAAAGGCTGTGCACAGCATGGAGTTGTCTGCCTCCTTGTGACTGCCTGCAGGGAGTTGGATGCAGGGTCTGCCTGTAAGCCAGGCACTGCGACCAACCCCACTTAGTGTGCGATGAAAGGCTGCACAAAGTGTAAGGTTGGCTGCCTGCAGGGGAGTCAGCTGCCTCCAGGAGGGTTGGCCATATCATCTACCAAGAACAGTGCACACTCTAAGCAACACTTGGCAAAAAATACACTGTTCACTTAGAATGACCAATGTCTGAAGGTGCTAAAGATCATTCTACCTGAAGTCTTCAGATTGTGATGAAAGCTTTACAGAAAGCCCATCTTCTAAAGCACATGAAGTCTTCTGCCTTACGTAGAAAGTGTCATGCTGAGATGATTCTGTCTAATAACTCCAGGCTGCTTACAATACTTAGTATGTAGTATGTCAATTCTTTGTCCTGTTGCAAACTTTTTCTGCAGAGCCAAGAAACTTGTGTAGTACATGCTAAACACAAGGCGTCAACTGTCACCTGCACACAGGGCTACTCTTCAATGAAAAGAGGTATTACATGTTCAATACCTCCACACAGCTATGATGTATTCAGATCACATGCATTTTGTAAACACTTGCACCCATTAACTGGACACAGGCTGTACAAAATTAGGTAAAGAAGTACTATAGTAGCTACCCGCTACTATGTAGACTATGAAAAAAACTATTGCACTCATTGGATGTGGTCAGCAGTGATGTCATCAATGATGTCATTTGAGATGTCATCAGTGATGTCATAAATGTTGTCATAGAGTATGTCATGAGTGATGTAATATGTGAGGTCATAAGTATTGCATGGCGAGGGCGCAAGTTATAGTAAGCCCTGCTAACTTTAACTGGTGAATTTCTGTATTTTAAAAAAATTAAAAACGTTAATGTTATCATTGACATATTTACCTAACTATAACATTACTTTAACATTTGTTTTTTTCAGTGAATTTCTAAGGTATTTTCAAACAAAAATAGATCTATTTATCAGACCTAACTATAATGTTAATTTAACCTTTTGCATATTCTGTGACTTTTTAGTTTTTTTAACATAAAGAAATAATTCATTACCACACATAACCCCTAGCAGGCTGCTAACCACACACCATGCAAAACTGTTTGCTTGCCCTTTGCTCAGCTAAGGATTGGGCTTTGGTCCCCGGGTACCCAATCCCTTAGGGCGAAACATATATTAAGGGGATGGGGCATGGAGCCCCCTCCCTGGCCCTTAATTGGCCCTGCTGATATAATCCCTGGGATCTTTTCCAATAAAAAGTGGACCAGGCGATGTGACCTCCCTCATAAACCTTAAAGGGCCAAAAAGACCCTAATCCATGGGACCAAGTACAATTAAACAGGGGAGGAGTGTGTGCGGCCTCCCTGAGTCTAATTCGGCCCCAGAGACCCTATCCATGAGCCATTCTTCTTTTTTTAAAGGGCGGGCCTCCCGAGCCTTCGTGGGGCGCCAGGGAGCCCATCTCCCGGGCCGTCCGTTTTTTAAAAGGGGAAGAAGGGTTGCGTGGCCACCTTTCCCAAGACTTATTTGGACCCAGGGAACAGGGAAACTCGTTATATTATAAAGAGGAGGGGGCCGCATGCCCCCCCTTCCTGAGCCTTATTGGGTAGGCCGTGGTCCCCTAATCCTTATTAGGCCTCCGGGCCCAAGTACTTAATAAAGTGAGGGGGCATTCACAATCTGAGCCTAATTAGGCCCCAGGGACCTAATCTCCTAGGGCAAACATGTAAAGGGGGTGGGGGCGCACAGCCACCCCAGCCATGTTTGATCCTGGGAACGCCCATCCTGGGGCTTAATGTGTTTCGGGAGGGGGCACACATCCCCCTCCCTGAGCCGTATTCGGCCTCAGAGATCCTATTCCCTGAGGCCCAATGTATGTGTACGGGAAGGGGCCACACTGCCCCTCTCCGTAGCCATTATCTGCACCAGGGACCCGATCCCCTGAGACCATATTTCAATATTATGGGGAGGGGGTGAAAGGCCCTCTTGCCATATTCGGTCCCGGGGACTCCATCTCCTGGGATCTAAAGTATTTCTTAAGGGTAGGGGGTCCATGGTGCCCCTCTCCCTGAGCCTTGAAAAGGCACTGGGGTCCCCATCCCCCATGGCCACGACTTAAATTAAAACGGAGGGGGCAGTGCGGTCCCCCTCCCCTAGACATTAAAGGCCCTCAGGAGCCCCCCCCTAGGGCTCACTCCATAAGGCCTAGGGGGCCTAGGCCCCTCTCTGAGCTCATATAACCCCAAGAGCCCTCCTCCAGTTCCGCATTCAATAAGGGCAGGGGACATGCAGCCCCCCTCCCTAAGCCATTATAGGCCAGGGTCGTCCACCCCTTGGGCATAAGGCTCAAAAAAAGGAGATGGGGCTACTCGGCCCCCTTCGTGTGACATTTTTACCTCCCGGGTACTGCATGGCCTATAATGGCTAGAGGAGGGGGCTGCACAGCCCACTTCCCCCTTTTTTGGATATGTCAGCCCAAGGGGTGAGCTCCCCAGGGCATATATTGGCTTGGGAGTGGGGATGTGCAGCCCCCCTCCCCTTCTATAGCAAATTTGTGGGCTCTCTTCCCTTTTTCAAAGGATTTCGGCCCATGGGGTGGGTTCCCTGGGGTCTATTATGGCTTGGGGAGGGATTTCGCAACACCCTCCCTTCAATTAATGAAACTGACTGTGATGTAATATGTGACATAATAAGCAGTGCATGCGAGGGTGCAGGTTATAGTTACTTCAGTTAACTATAACTGATTAATTACAGTGTTTTATTGGATTTAGAATGTGATGTTTTGACTGACATTTTCACCAAACTATAATTTCACTTTAAAATAATCCCAAATGCAAATACTTCAAAGAAGCTAGCACGGACTCCAGAAAATAAAGTGCATACAATTATTGCTCTTGCTCATTCATGTCTATGTTGCGTTTCGGTCACAACAGATGGCCTTGATCACATACAATGTGCTGCACATTTTCAGCAATTTATAAATAAATCCCACGTGATTAACAAAATAGATGGCAGTAAAGAAAGACTAAAGACAGATTCTATGTTGTTTGTTGAAAGACAGACTGATCACATCTCACATTTACATGTATTAAAAACGTAAATGAAGTCTTATATTAACAAACAGAACTTGTATGAAGACATACATAATTCTTAAAAGCATAAATGGTCAGACTTTAAATTGAGCTGCACTTTAATGGTGCTATCACCTGTACAAATATTTATGAGACTATTGTTGTGTTTATATACATGTCATGTCAAACAAATATTGGTGCCAGTTTGCAAATATTTATGTTGATTCCATTATTCTCAAGGCGTCATATCTCATATCAACCTCAAAAAGGTCACTACGGAGTTGTTATTAAGCATGGGCGGATTTTGCGGATCCACGATTCACGAATTTGCGAATTCACGGATCGTGGATCCGCAAAATCCGCGGATTTTGCGGATTGGCAGATTTGGGGGCGGGGCTTCGTCGAGAGTGTGGGCGGGGCCAAACGGACGGGGCTTCCATGCGAGTGCATATGCGTCTTGTGTGTATACAAGGTCAGAGACTGATCAGAGCAGTAGATGTAGAGACAGAAGCTCAGTGGTCACATTATAACAGCACGGGGATTGCGCTCGTGAAGGTCAAAGATGCAAAGGCCTTTGTCCAGCGTCACAGCTGATTTTCGACGGTAAAGGCGCCAAATGCACCCGGAGATCACCCATGCACGACCACACCGTAAAACATTAAGGCACCCAGAAGGTTTTCCTAGAACAGTGGCAGAAGCCTCATGGTCTACAGTCCCAATAGAAAGAAACCTAACGCTCCCAGTATACCATCCCTAATAAAGTAAAATAACCTTGCCCTACACCTACACAGCTCCGCTCGCTGATCAAAGTCTGCCCGGCAGCGTAACTAAATTACCAGGCAGGAAAGAGAGAAAGCCCGCTGACCTCACTACCACCAAAATGTCTGCCCAAGTCTCGGAAGTCCAGGAAACACCCTTCGGTAGACTTCTTACTCGAAAACAGTAAGCTGATGAGCACGAGTGTAAAATGCGCAAAGTTAAAACACGTAAACAATTTAAAAACCAGCGAGTAACGGGTGTACTGTGTAAAAACAGCCATAATGGGCGAATACAACGTAGGTCTCTCCCTGCTGTAAATAATTTACGATGGCGCCGGCAAGCTGCCAGCGCCATCGTAAAAAAGTTACTTAATTAGCTTCAACAGGAAGCTTCAATTGGTAAAATAAAGCAGGCGCTCGAGCCCCTGCTGTATCTTATCTATTAGAGCTTCCTGTTGAAGCTAATTAAGTAACTATTTGAGGATGGCGCTGGCAGCTTGCCGGCGCCATCGTAAATTAGGCTTGAACTTTTGACCGAGGAATCCGCCGCTCGCGGATTGCGGATTTTCGGTAAATTCACGAGAGTTCGCGGATCGCGAATTTACCGAAAATCCGCAAAATCCGCGAGCGGAGCGGATTTTTCGCTCATGCTTAGTTGTTATGTAATCATTAATACAATATATATACATATATTGGCTAAGGCTTCGAGCAAGCCGAAACACGTCTCTCTTTTTTAATTTTGGAATTGACGCTGATCTGATCAAATAAAATAGATGCTGTATCCTAACTGCCCGGAGTCCAATTTGGTGTAATTCCTTTCAGCCGTTCGGGCTGTAGCCGTGTCTAAAGTTCCTATGGGAAATTGCTTGGGGAAAACATGTTTTGGGACCCCCTTTTTTCTCAGCCCCTGCTTGACCAATCACCCCCAAATTTGCAGGGAAGGAGCGGAACTAAGATGGCCAAATGTTTGGAAAATTTCACGCAGATTCATACATCGGCGCAAAAGTTATTGTCAATAGAATGTTGCGGATTTCCTATGGATAATAGATCCTAACTATAACTATCTACTGGCGACCGCCAGTGGATAATATATATATATATATATATAAACTAGAAGGAATGATTCTCACTGACACAAAGTATTATAACAGAGACACTACATGCATGACAACATGAGGGCACTTAGTCCCACAAACACTGATCATCTTTGATCTTTAAATAATGCATTTATATAGAAACCACCGATATACAACACTGTACACTACAAAAAATGTTTTAAAAAAATGCACCTTGGTTAAATGATATGAATGTAACTATAAAGCCCATAATGCAATGTGTTTCAAATGTGTATATAATACAAAAGTGAGGCGGGACTCACTGTTTGAAAATGTGCCGTGATCAAGAACGCTACGTTCGAAACGCGTAGGCGATCACAGTTGTGAAATAAAACGCTGTTAAAGATTCCCTGAGTGGAGTGCCATCAATTTCGAATTTCGATTTTGTGTGTGGATATATATATATGTATATATATATATATACCCCACAATATCTGAGCCCAAAGGTGTCTGTGGGGGAGGAAAAAAGCCCCTCTAGCAACATCAATGGATTGCGGTATTTCTTATTTATTCGAATGGCAAACAAAGAAACGCATTTTGACTCCTTAGAGAATGCAGAAACAGTTTTATTAAAATGTTTCCTGGCTTTGTCAATCTGTGGACAGAATTGATTTGACCACTTTCATTTCTGTCTTTGGCATATATTAGAGAGTGAGGGAAAAGTGACATCAGTTCTGCAAAGGTTTCTTTCATTAGGATTTACAGCCCTAGACAGTCAATGTGTCTAGGTCATTGCGCCCACAATGCACAACCAGTAAGTGAGGAGTTTGGCAATCCATTTAACCATCAACTGATGAAACTTTAACCCTCTCTGACCAAACAAAGTAATCTTCCCATTTGGCAAACCCAAGTCCCTGTCAATACCTCTCTTTTTTAAGCCTCTTTAGCCCAATAGATATAGCTGTGGCCCACAATCCACACTCTAAGTATTTTGAAGTGAAGGAGCAATAGCACTCAGGAGAAAGCTTGAGATGAATGTGGTAGTGCTCGAAAAGAAAAGCAGTTAAAATGGAGGTGTAAAATATATATATATATATATATATATATATGTGTATATATATGTGTGTGTATATATATATATATATATATATACACATAATGTGAAGGAGCAATAGTAGTCAGGAGCATGATAGTGAGTAAAATTAGGTGCTGGATGCCTCAGAACAAAGTCTTATATTGGCTGTTGTTTAAAAATAGAAATGTAATACAGACATTGATATGCTTTTGAATCTGTGGCATAACCCACACCGGCTGTATCCCATTTGGAAGTAGCATGTTCCTTTTAGAATGTGCTGTGAACTCTTCACCTACTGGTTCCATTGGGTTGTTAGGTTAACTGAGCTAAGAGTGCATGTGGGGGAGAGGGTGTTAAAGATACAGACCATTTTTTTAAAGTTGAGGAGTGATGACACAATGGAAGTAATGACAAGCTTTCAAATCAAGACTATCTAATAAACTGGTGTGTGGTATTTAATTTTTTTTTAAATGATGCTTGTAATAGGTTTTAACTTTTTTTACGATTTCTCTGCGATCATTGTGAATATATCGCGAATGATGACAGGTTCTCCACAGTAAATGCAACAATGTTGTACTGACTTACAAAATTGTTAAAAATAAAACCAATTATTAATTTACTTTTTGATAAACACATATGAAATCAAAAAATTAGTGGTGTATAATATAAATATATTATATACAAAATCCAATTAAGAAATAGAATAGAATTTTAAAAAAAACTAGAAAAATCACTGAAAAAACAAAGGTTATGGGGACGTTATAGTTAGGGTGGTATGTCACTCGTACAAAAAAAGAGACATTCTGCAGTTATAGTTAGCTGAGCTAACTATAACTATAACTCGCACCCCCGCAATGCACTGCTCACATATTACATTACTCATGATATGGTCAGTGACACCACTGCTCAAATGACATCACTGATGACATCATCCACAGAATCTCTGATGCACCCACTCATACCCCCATGTAACCTTTCATACACCCTCTCCAACTTTCACACTACCATGCTTGAAACCATTAACACACCCATACCAGTACCTATATACCCATTCACTGATTCATACGTTTACACACACATCCACTCAGTCACTCGTACAGCCACTTGCACACCAACTCGCTCACTAATAAAGCCCCTGATATATCTACTCATACAGCCACACAACCACTCACACACTCTCAGTTACCCAAAGAGCTACTCATACACCTACTCTACTCACTTACCCATAGTCAATCTCACAGCCACTTACTCAGCTATACAGTTATACACACACTAACTCACTTATTCATACAGATACTAACACATACTTACTCAGCTATACAGTCACTGACACAAGCACACACTCACCCATACAGCCACTTTCACAATTACTCACTCACACATACAGTCACTTATATATTCCAACCGTCACCTATACTGCCTTTCCCATATGCAGTTACTCACCCATATACCACTGACACAACCATTCACTCACCGACACAGCCATACATACACTCACTCACCCATACAGCCCCTCTCAGATGCACTCATGAACCCATACAGCCAGTGATTCACCCACTCACTCATCCATGCAAGGAGTCACACACCCCTCCACCCACACACACAGACACTCATACACCCCTACAGGTTCTCAGACAACCAATCAATAACCCATACAGCCACTCATGTACCAACTCACCAACCCATGCAGTCACATACACACCAACTGACAGACTGATACAGACATTCACACAAATTAGTCACTCACCCATACATTCACTGAGAAATGTATAATTACTCACTTATACAGTCAGCCACGCACCCACTAAATCATCCATACTGGTACTCATACTCCCACTGATTCATTAATACACCTTGGTGTGTATATATATTTAACACTCATATATAGCTTAGAAACACTCACAGTCACCAGATGATGTCATCAGTGATGTCATTTGAGATGTCATCAGTGGTGTCACTGACCATGTCATGAGTGATGTAATATGTGAGGTCATAAGCAGTGCATTGCGGAGGCATGAGTTATAGTTAGCTCAGCTAACTGCAACTGATGAATTCATCTTGTTGTGTACGAGTAAAATATCACCCTAACTGTACTTTGTACAAGGAATTGGTGTAAAAAGTAAACATGCATAAATAAAGCAGATTATGAGCCCTCTTTAAAAAATAATATGATAATTTACATTCTATACCACCACTATTTATGATCCACGTTCCAGACAGTCTGAAAACAGTGTCTTGTTCCGTGTGGCCCCTTTAGCACGGCTGCTTGAGGAACACTGACGCTTTGCATGCCATGCCTTCAAGGCTCATGCATCTGATGGGAAGACTGAAACTTCAAGTCCCACAATTCAAAGTATTTATATTTAAAACCAGGATAGGCTGAGCATGTCACACATTGCCATCACATGGTAATAATGCTGGAACTCTAAAATAAGGTAAAAGGCTTGAGGGCCAGGGCTCGTTTTTGACATTACACAATGATTTTCTCATAGGCCTCACTCAGATCATAGCCGCTACTTCAATGTAAACAATAGAAACTACCCATGTCAGCTGTGGCTAATGCAAGTGTTGCTTATGATATGAGGGCACTTGATGGCTATCAATAAGAAAGGGCCATGATCCTGAGGGATAAAGTTGTGGAATTTGCACATGTTGACCGTTCTTACAATGTACACAACTGTGGTGTGTATGGTGCAAGTATTTTTTTTTAAGCTAATGGTTTGTCCCCTATACTGGGTTGCCTTCTGTGTCTGAATATAGTTCGCCAACTTTCTAAACTGAACCGGAATGCGACACAGGTCATAGCTTTAAAGTGCTGTGTGATCCTGGACAAATCTTTCCCAGCTTCAGTTAACTTATGGAACAAACTGAGGTCTCTTGATAAACGCATGAACACAGGCAGTAAGTGTTACTGTTATTGTGATTGCCTTTACATAGCACTTACTACCCCTGACGAGGCATTGAAATGTAAAACACAAACACAAGCTGGGCTTTGACAACGTCCTAAGCTTCTGCTTTTTACCAGCATCTCAAATTCAGCACTAGTGCAGCACGTAAAGCTTCAGCGGTGGATTACACAGACCTTCCCAGGCGCTTTTTGTTTTTTGCTTGACTATCGCAGACAATCACTCATGTCAACGCTGGTGTCCCTGTTTACAAGGATTGGAACTTACAGCTGGCTCCAAGGTCAGCAGAGTTGTGCTGCAGCAAGTTCAGTTGGAAAGTGAGAGTGAAGTGCACCCACGCACCTTGGTACGTGTGTGATTAGGCAGACAAGGTAGCGCACGGCTGCCAGGAGCGTATTGCGCGCTCGCTGACTAGCGTATTTTAAAAAACTAATTTTTTCTTTCAGGTCTGCTGGGACCCTTTGTTTTTATCTCCCCCTTACCTGCACGGTAATTGTATCCTCTCCGCCGCTTGGCGGGTCCGGTGCCTGGGGTGGGCCGCCATCTTGGAGTGGGGTAGAGGCGCTAACATCCGCCAGCGCTTTACTGCGCATGTGCCAGCGAGGGAACGCCTACTTAAGGCGAGTCCCTGGCTCCCCTCGCTCAGACAAGGTAGCGCACGGCTGCCAGGAGCGTATTGCGCGCTCGCTGACTAGCGTATTTTAAAAAACAAATTTTTTCTTTCAGGTCTGCTGGGACCCTTTGTTTTTATCTCCCCCTTACCTGCACGGTAATTGTATCCTCACCGCCGCTTGGCGGGTCCGGTGCCTGGGGTGGGCAGCCATCTTGGAGTGGGGTAGAGGCGCTAACATCCGCCAGCGCTTTACTGCGCATGTGCCAGCGAGGGAACGCCTACTTAATGCTCCTCCCCTAGCGTAGCGGGATCACGTAGCGGGCGCGCCTTCGCGTGGCCGGAGTCGTGCCAGAGTCCTGCCCGTCTGCGCCCGTCCGCACTAAGGCCGTGCGGGCGCAGCGGGTAAGTGGCTTGTGGTAGGCGAGACATCTTTACGTGCGCCGCGATGCTCACATACTCCAGAGAGAGCTTATGCTCTATTGGCCAGGCCATTCATCGGTGTAGGTTCCCTCCTGTTCACCCTCTTTGCGGTCCGTTCCATTGCCCTTGTAATGGATGGGTGCTTGACCTCCCGGGGTCTATCCTCTGTAGGGGCACGCCAGCTGCCCCCCGTGTTAAGGGCTTGCCACCCTTTTTGCGGGTATTGAATCTGAATGTCAGATCGGTATCGAAACACCATCAAGACATTTATGATTTAATTGAGGACGAAGCCCCCGATGTTTTTGCCATTACAGAAACCTGGCTTCAGGATGCGGATGCAGCTATTATCAATCTAGTTTGCCCCCCTGATTATTCTATGTACACCCTAAATAGATCATCGAGAGGTGGGGGTATAGCCCTTATAGTCAGGTCCTGCTTCGTCTGCGTGTGGAGCGGACTCAACATCGCCGGTTGTGAAAGCGTCTCTTTTAAGATCTCAGTCAGCCCCCAGTTTACGTTCTCTGGGATGGTTGTCTACCGCCCTCCGGGTAGCGATGTGGTGTTCAGAAACTCATTCCCCGATGTTGTCAGCACATTAGCTATGGGCTGCGCTAATTACTCCATCTTGGGTGATCTGAACCTACATTTCGATACTCCAACTAACCCGACGGTTTGCAGCATCCTGGCTGACTTAGAGGCTCTTCAGCTTTCCCAGCAGGTATCTCAGCCCACTCATATAGGGGGACATATCTTGGACCCCTTCTTTACCAATCTGGTTGAGACTAAGGTTATATCCATCTCCCCTCTAGGATGGACAGATCATTTTTTGGCAACCATCCAATGCCCTTTACATGTGGTCCCCCCCATCCCTTCGATCAGAAGGGTATCCAGGAGACACTGGAATAAACTTAGGCTGGATGATCTTCACCGTCTCCTAGCGGTAGAGCCGCTGGGCCCATTGAAAGATGTGGAAGCGGGCTATGACCTTTTTTGCACTTGGATTTCCAGGGCCTTGGACTCTCTGATTCTCATTGTCTCGAGTAAAATTAGCACCAGAAAGTCGAGTCCCTGGTACGACAGTGCTCTACGCGCCTTGAAGGGAACCTGTAGACGGACGGAAAGAGCGTGGCGGAAGTCTTATGAGGCTGATTTGAAAGCCGCATATGTTACCTCCGTCAAGATCTACCATCGGGCCATTTGTCGGGCTCGTGCGGCATTTTATGCCGCCGAATTCCGTAACAGCTTAAACCCGTCAAAGACCATATTCAAGGCCGTGAAAGATCTCTTGGCGAAGCGGACTTCCTTTGTGGATTTGGGGTCTACCTCCCATTGTGAGTCCCTGGCCTCTTACTTTTTGGAAAAGGTCCAGGCTATTTACCGGGCCTTCCCTAGTAGAGGGACTGACCTGGGAGTTTCAGATGGGGCTTCAAGCCACCTTACCCTGCATTCTTTTCCTCCCCTACTTCCGGAGGGGTTTGACAAACTTCCGTTGAAGGTCAAATCTGGCTCTCCGTTGGATCCAGTAAGACCTGCTCTTTTTAGAGATCAGGCCTTCTTGGGACGCTCTGCCGTATGTTCCTTAGTCAACCTCACACTGGATTCAGGTGTGGTTCCAACGAAATGGAAGCAGGCGGTGGTTTCCCCAATCATCAAGAAGCCCACCTTGGACCCCTCGAAGCCCGAAAGTTACCGCCCGATTTCACTGTTACCCTGGCCGGCGAAGATAGCGGAGGCTCATGTCAACCTGGCCCTGTGAGAACATCTTGCCCGGACTAATGCCCTTGACTCCACGCAGAATGGCTTCCGTGCTGGGCACAGCACGGAGACCGCCCTCCTCGTGATGGTAGAGCATCTACGAGCAGGGTTGGATGCTGGTCAGACGGCGGCGCTGATATTATTAGATCTCAGCGCCGCCTTTGACACGGTCTCCCATAGCATCCTATTGCACCGGCTCGAGGAGATTGGTGTCGGGGGCCAGGCTCTGCAGTGGTTCCGCTCCTTCCTCGACGGTCGTTCCTTCTGTGTGGCCATCCCTCCCTTCAAGTCCAATTTCCAGCCGCTGGCCATGGGGGTTCCGCAGGGATCCTCGCTGAGTCCCACGTTATTCAATCTGTACGTGAGACCGCTGGCTGAGGTCGCTAGGCAGTGGGGCCTGACCTTGGTCTCATATGCCGACGACACACAGCTGGCGGTTACTCTCAGCGGGGATGCGGAACAAGATGCCCCCAGGTTCCAGAATGGACTGAAGGCGGTGGCCAGCTGGTTGACAGGGGACTGTCTCCAGCTTAATGCCACCAAGACAGAGGTTATGATTGTCGGAAAGAGAGTGGAATTATGGGGTGATCAATGGTGGCCGGCAGAATTGGGACCAACTCCAACTCCGGTATCGGAACTGAAAAGTTTGGCTGGATGCTGGCCTTACCTTTGTGGGCCACACTAAGAAAACAGCAGCGTGCTGTTTTGGCCTCCTTAGGGGTTTAAGACCTGCCCTTAAATTTTGTGATGCCCCAACCAGGCAGCTGGTAATCCAGGCCACTGTCATCTCCCGCCTGGATTATGCCAGCTCTCTCCTGGTGGGGGCTAACCTGACAGAAATTACCCGCTTACAACGGGTACAAAATGCTGCGGCTAGAGCAATTGTTGGCCTGCCCAGATTTTGTTCTGTGTCAAATGTCCTCCGCTCCCTGCACTGGCTTCCAGTGAGGAAGCGAATTCATTTTAAGGTCCTTTGTTTGACCTTTAAAATTCTGAAAGGTATAGGCCCCCAAATCATGTCGAATTTCCTGTCCTTTTACGTACCTACACGCACCCTCCGTTCTCAAGGCCAGGCTCTTGCTGTGGTCCCTAGATTCAGGCTCTGCCGGGCGGTTGGACGCTCTTTTAGTGTTAAAGCTGCAACCATCTGGAATTCCCTTCCAGCTGAAATCCGCCTGCTGGAGGACCTTATGCTTTTCCGGAAAGCTATTAAAACTCTCTTATTTTAGTCTTTTTTCCTAGTGGTCTTGCCTGTTTAGTTCCTGTTATGTTATGTCCTACCTTGTCACTGCGCCAGGACGCTCCTTCGCTGGAGCAGCTGTGTGCAAAACAAATATCGATAACATAACATAACATAACATTAGTTATAAAATTTACAGATAATTATTTTTTCCTTTAGGCTGGTAGGCGCAGCGCGTGATCGACCGCTGCCTGCAGTCAGTGGGTGCCGGTCCTGCTGTGTTAACGAACCCACTGTAGCTCAGAAGTTCTGCAGTGCCCTCTGGCATGGCTGCAGGCGAGGCTGCTGGCTGCGGCCCGGGATGTGACAAGTCAGTGTGTGTGTTTCTGGCCACCGTATGTTTGCGGTTTATTTCTCATACTGCCTGGGGTAATTTTAACAGGTTTCTGACAGCCTCAGCTATGTTGTATGGGAGATTACTGCACCAGCCTCAGCCTGTGGGATAATGCAAGTTGGTGCTCAGACTGTCCGCCCGTGAGTCAGTTGAGACTGTGTGACACTTAGGCAGCTGAGATGCCTGGTTCCTTGTGTAACTTGTCTTGTTCATGTTGGGGCCTCACCTTCCTGTTGGGCCGGGGTCCCACATCACATGCACAGATAGGGGCCCTGGAGTCCTAATGCTCTCCTAATTGAGTGCCGGCAGGGAGGAGGCCAAACGTTGGCAATGATTTCTGGTGCTTTACATCAATTTTAATTTCTTCTTCGAGTTTCTGGTTTCTCAAATGGGTGTTGTTAGGAATGGGTACTCTGATTGGCTAGGGTATGCACCTCAGCCAGGCAGAATCTACCACTCTAGTCAAGATAAGTGGATAACACATCTAAAATAACCCCTGCTTACCCCAGTGGTAGCTAAGCCTGAGCAGTCAGGCTTGTCTCAGAGGCAGTTTGTGAAGCATTTACACATAATCAGCAGTAATACAGTGAAAACACTACAAAATGACACCACAACAGTTTTAGAAAAATATCTAATATTTATCTGTGTAAAACAAGACCAAAACGATAAAAATCCAACATACATTGATCAAAATTCAAATAACGCAAGAATAGGCTTTATATACAGTTCCTTAAAGTTGATAGCTCTATCCGGGGTTATGACGGCATAGTGCACAAACAAATTCAACAGTTCTGGTCAGTCGCAGGCCAGCTACGGTGTCGGGGAGACCCATAAAAAAGTACCTTTGGAGATGCAGGGCGTCGGACCTTGCGGTGAGTACTGGAGGAACGGCGTCTGTAGGCATCGGCCCCGGACATCAGTGCAAGTGTTGTCGAGCCATTGAAGTCACACCTGTTGCAGGTGGAACTCTGTGAGTTTGAAGTCAGGAACACCACAGTCGCAGGTGTCGGGGCTGTGGTGTGAAGCGGAGTGGTGTGACGTGTGGCGCCCACAGGTCGCATGCAGGCAGTGGTTCGGTGACGGCATCGATGAGATCAGGGCTGCAGTGCAAAGCGGGCGGTGCTGACAGGTCATGGTGCTGGCAGCTGTGTCGTCGTTGCTGAAGTGCTGTCATCAGTAGACCTAAGGCTGCAGTGCAAGACGGGGCAATGCGGTGTGCGTGGCTCACAGGTGTGGTGCAAGCAGCGGTGGTGGTTGACGATCTTGAGTCGATGGCGCTGGTGTCGGTTTGCAAAGGCTGGTGTGTGGGATGCAGCGGTGTGTAGAGTAACCAACGAGCGGTGCACTTAAACCACGGTGCAGACAGTGGTGACAGTCAGCTTGGAGCAACGGTGTTGGGGAGTCCAGGATTGTGGTGGGAAGTGGTGCGGCGTGAAGTGTTATGGTGCTCTGTGTTCTCCACATGTAATATCCAGATATTCACAGGTCACAGTGCAGGCAGCGGCGTTGGTGATGCTGTTGTGGCATTGACGGGTATACAGGGCTGTGGTGTGATGCAAGGTGGTGCGGAGTGTGGTGCCCACAGGTCACGGTACAAGTAGCAGCTCGGTAGTGGCGTCGGATGGTGTCATCAGTGAGACTAAGGTTCCGGTGCGAAGTGCAGTGGTGCCCTCTGCGGTGCCTTCAGGTCAGGAGCTGGCAGCAGTGTTGATGAAGGCTTCTGCTTACCTTTTTCTCATCTGTGGCAGATGAAGCATCCAGTTCCAGAAGCCGGTACCCACAAGATGTTGAAGTCTTAGATTTCCCTGAGACTTTCAACTGGAGGCAAGCTCTACATCAAGCCCGCGAAGATACTTAGGATGCAGAAAGCACAATCAAGTCCTTTTCCTGCCAACGACAGAAGAAGAGGGGAGAGGATATGGCCTTACAGCTAGAGCAGTCGACCTGGACACTGGGGAACCAGGTTCAAGTCTCGGCAGGGATGCTCAACATCCTATGATTCAGGGCAAATCACTTAATCTCCCCATGCCTACCCACAATGAATGTGTCTGTCTGTAACGTAACTGGTGCTCATGTAAAGCACTCTGATACCTTCGGGTGCTATATGAAACTCCAGAAAAAAAATGTTTTAAAAGCAACTGCTGGCCAACCCAGCAAAGCACACAGCAAAGTGGTAGTCTCTCCTCACAGCTCTTCCATCAGTAATGTAAAGTTCTGGGGTCAGGGCCCCAATATTTATACCACATTTCCCTTTGAAGTTCGCACAAAGTTCCACTGGCATACATAATCCAGTTCTGCCGGGCTCAGGGCAGGCTCACTTCATGGGGTGGAGACAGCATTGTGGAAGACTGACACAATTCAATCCGGTGCAAGCAACAACTCCTCCCAGTACTCTAAATGCAGCTAAGTCTATTCAGCCTAGGTGTGAGTCACTCAGGAAAGACAACACCCTACCCCCCTTGTGTCTGTCTAGGGTGAATGCACATCCCTGCTCCTGTCACTCTGAACAGTAAATACACAAAAGGCAGAGGCACTCAGGATGGTTAAGCAAGAAAATGCCCACTTTCTAAAAGTAACAAGGGTTTGGCTTGAGTGCAGCAAGGCCACGCCAAAATCTAAATAAACAAAACAAATGCCAGTGCTGCACAATTATTTGACCTCAAACTGGAGGAACAATGATTTGAACAATTGCCCTCAAGAAACCGCTTTTTCCGTTATGATTTAATCAGAAAACTTTATTTATATTTTCTCTTATATTTTAACTATCTTTTGTGAAATTTTTTGACACTACAAGACAACAAATATTTTTTTTCTTTTTAGGAGCCCCCTTTAACACTAAAATCACATTCATTCTCTAAAAAAATCTACAATCTATATACACCATGTATACCAGGTCAGATTCATACCCCTATTCCACTATTCCTCACATCCATCCATACATCCTATCACACTACAATCATACAATGCCCACTCTGGTATAACTTTATGAGGCCCTATTTATGGTGAAGCATTCTCAGTTAAATTTCTCTATACAAAAACTAGAGCACTTCGACTAAAAAGCCATCTGATCAATAAACCACAATTCAAAATTCAGTGAACAGAAACAATCGTTACAGATTGGCCTAAGCAACACAATGGTCTACGCGTTTCGAATCTCCCACAATGCGGGGATTCTCCTCAGGACCGAAAGATTCTGGAAGACAAAATTTTTTTATTCTGTCTTACTTCACATATTCTATAGTGCCCTTCTAACCACTGTTACACTCACACAGCATCAACCTCTTACCTTATTATCTGAACAGGAACAAACAATGTCAGTGTCTGTAAACATAAAAGTTCAAATAAAAAAACTGTTCTCCGACATCTCGTTCCATGTTGCGTTGTTAAAGAATGAAAATCTCTTACTTGTTTCAAACTGAGTGGAAAGCACTCCTTGGGTGTGCTTCTCCAGTTGGTATTTGTTCTATCTCTGTGGGACAATAAAGTTGTGTCAAAACATCCTTTTTCCAATTGAAATGTTGGCCACAAGATTGCTTTTTGAATATCCCACTGGTTTACCTTTGTAGTCATAAGTTTCTGTTCTCTTAGCCGCTTAATTTTTGCACAAAACGAAGGGACTCAAACCCTGTCTGGAAAGGACAGAAAACGTTGTCACTTTATCATGTCAGAATCTTTTAAATGTCCAGAAAACAGTGTTGGTTGCACCATTTGTAGTGCACTGCTGGTGCGATCTCTTAACTGTATACTCCGAGCAAAACTACGATCTTTTAATCCCTGCGGGAGTAGACGCATGGTGCGCCTTTTTGGCATTTGCGGTGTATTACTAATAGGTGTTGGCACGGTTATCTCGGGCCGAACTACCGTTGGTTAACTTGTGGGCCCGCCGACACTCGATGTGCCAACACACTAAATAGTCTGAAAATTAAACTGTTGACACGTCTACTCCCGCAGGGATTAAAAGATTGTACCATTATTCATGATGGATGCAAATCAGAAACTACATCACCTGCATAATATCTCTGTACAAGGTTCATCCCTTACATCTTCCTCAGTACAACAATGACCCATACAAACCACACAATGGACAAAGAAGCCCTAGATACTTTCCGTATAAATACAGCACCTCTTGCTAATATTAGACGAAGGGAACCGAGACTTCCAGGCCGACACACTGACGAGAGGCGCTGAGGCTCCTGCATGCAGACGCTCCAACTGACATTGGTCTGAACATCCCTTGCAGAGTGTCCAATTTGAGAACCAGAGAGGGCTCCTACATTCTCACATTTCAGGTAATGGGTTCGACTAAATCCTAGAGGGATTCTTGGCTTCTCTTTTACACACCTACTCACATGCTAGTTACACTTCGGTACATCTAGATAGGCATCGTAGGAGTATGCACACTTTTACCCTGCATTTTATATTCATGTATTTATTCATGCTTATTGCAAGATGGTAGAACTGTACTATCCTTTTATATTCATCGTACTGCTAATCAAATGTCTATGCTACTGTCTAATGGTTGTCGCAGCTCATATATGCTGCACGAGAATTATAACTGTTCAATAAATCCTTAATGAAACGCCCAGACTGTTTATTCTGTGTATCTCTGAGACAGATAAGTGAGCACGAGTGACTGAGCGAAAAGTAGTATATTGTTTCCAAGTTTCTGAGGGATCAGGGTTGTCATGTTCTAAGGTTGCCAGAAACTATTCTCTTCCTGATAAGAGGAGACACTAGTGGCACTGTGAGCTAGCTAATACAAAAACAGGATAACATTCTTGGTGGGGGTGTTCAGAGTCAGTCTGCCACCAAACCCGCAGTGTATGTTATCCAAACGCGCAGATCCTGTATAGGGCATATAGGGACTACACAACACTAGCCATGCAAATTCTTTGTTGGCTACCTGTGAAACACTTTATTTATTTTGAGTCAGTGTGTACTTTGCACAAAGTCTCTTATGGTAATATGAAATTTGTGTGTTAAGGACAGATTTGTTAAAAATTCATCTGGTAGGCTTCTTTGTTCTGATTATTGCCTACTCTTACATGTCCCTCTGATCAGTCTTCCATTGGCTGGGGTTAGATCTATTAGTTATCAGGGGCTTATTATGTAGGGCGCACTTTTCCTTTTTGCATCCGGCGCTCCCTGTTTGCACCAGGGTCACCTTATAACAGGTTCACCGGGCGAAAACATGGAAAGTGCACCCTATTACATGAAATGAACTGCCCCAAGTGCAGCTGAACACTCGTGCTGCCCAGGGGGCAGCATTTTCAGGTGGAAAACAGAGCAGCTTTGAAGCAGCTGCTCTGTGTTTCACTCTGCAGGGGGCAACCCGCCTGCACTTTTAAAGGGGATTAGAGATCCCCTTGCATGCGGGTGCAGTGAGCCATTGCACCTGCCTGCCAGGGCAGATCTGGAGGATCCAAATTTCCCCCTTTCCCCCTCCAGATGGCTGCTATCAGGGGGTGAACTGACAGTGTGCAACCTGTCAGTGCTCCTGCTGACAGATTCGTTGCCTCTGCACCCAAATCTAATACAGCGTGTACGCAGAGTCAAAGGGGTTTACCTCATTTGCTTGAGGCCATGCCCCCATGCAAATGTGGGGACGCCCTCTGATGATAGCACTGGCGCTTTATGTGTACCAGCGCTATCAGCACAAGCATATGCAGCCCCTTCTGTAATACCAAAGTGCCCCGTTGACACGCAAAGCAGGCGCAAACGGACCCCTGGGGCACTTTTATAATACGGCCCCAGGTATGTTAGATTCAGAACTAGCTCCCATTTCGTAAAAGTACTCAAGACCATTCTTTTTTGCTAACCTGGTTTGTTAGTGCTTCCCCTCTTTGTTATCAGGGTTTTATTAGTAGTGATATATTACCAACAAGATGGTCCTTGGGCTGAACCTGAGCTTTATAAACAAATAATATTATTACTAACATCACATGGCTCCTTGGTAGCTTTGTTCCTTTCCTTCTGGGGATGCAGCATTATACTTACCAACTTGGGTTACTCATAAACTACCATACTCACCTGGGCCCTTAAACACTCATACATAAGCTGATAATTACCGCTGGCAGCATTATTTAACCTTATAATATATTCACTTTATACCATAACTTACCAAATGTCATCCCTAATTTCAAAATGTTCTATGTTCAATTCGATCCGGTTGTAGCAGAATAGGTAGAAATGACATTTACTTGTATTTGAATAATCACAGACTCTGGAGAGTTTTAAAACCTTTATCTATGCTTACATTTTGTGAGTCAAATACCAATACATGTCAGACACCATCTTCATGTAGAATAAGGTCAAGTAAAATACATGTATAGAAACTTAGTAAAAACTAATACTGTTGGTACCTGGGAAGGGTGGAAAAGGAAAAACAGTACAAGGACATACCACACAGATTTATATTTACCTAGAATGGTGTGAGGACCAACCCCTGGCCAAGGGCTGGGAAAGGGACTCCCGAATAGTCAGAAGCCAACAGTTCAGGACAGGTTCAGGACAGGACAGGTGACCTCTTCTCAGTGCAACGTCAGCGTCGCAACCCTCTCTGGTATTATTCCCCATGATTCTTCTCCCTTCCAGATGGATCGATTCTTCTCCTTCCACAAACTGTCCGACTCTCCCCCCTCGATTCTTTTGTCAGAGTGTTTGAACAGCGACTCTGACCTCTGTGGCATCCGCCGTCTTCTGCTTCATTGATGGGTCGGTGACAGGTCCGTGACAAGTCGGTGACCAAGTCGAATGACAATCTAACTGGCTAAGCCTACCTTAGTTATACTATTCTCAGTGTATGTACCACCCCCCAATGTTTCAATATTCGTGTATTCCTAACTCCTGATTGGACAATGGGATGGGGAGAGGTCATCACACCATACTAATGTAATGTCATTTTCTTAGGTTTTATTGTTCTATGTTCCCTCCCCTTAATTTCAATTTCCCATGCTTTAATTCCATCCGCATTTCATATATTTTCATCTACATTGTATATAACATTTGTTTCAGCCTCTTCCTCTTTTCGGGTCAAGAGGTGATGTTCCCAGGAGCGTCTTCTGCATCATACTGTATTTGGCAAGCTTTCAATGTTATGGCTCTCAGACTGATATGATTCAATTTGCGTGTGCATCATTTCAAAGATGGAGATTTCAGACACCCTCCATGCCCAAATACGAAATAATAATAAAGTCAAAGAAAAACACATTAGAATACGAAAATAAATGAATGCACTGTATACCACGTATTCCTACTCTATTCCCCTTATTAAATTTTAACTATAGCATTAGCAGTTTAGTAGAAAGAGCAATATTTAGTTTTAGCACAGCATGTGCATTAGCATGTGAGAGTCAAGTGGCCATCTTAAGTACTACTGCACTGCTGCAAAGAATTCCCTCCAAGCGAAATATGTCATAATACATAGATGCAGTAGACGCATGCGCAGAAGATTCTCGTGCTTTCGGCAGCCCTTTTTAGTCACTCGGGTTACTGGTTGGTAAAACACATTTAAAAGCTTCCCCTAGTTGAAAAATATGTCGTGTAATGTATTCGTAGATATTCACAAAACATGTTGGTTACATTATTACATGTTATTTGAGAGGATTGAATCCGAGCAAGTTTCTTTTTGTACGAAACCTTGCTCCATCACTGGGTAGAGACCCTTGTATGTCCCTTTAGTTTTTTCTATGATTGTGCCACAGGTGTTGCAGTAATATTATTTTATTCTCATTTGCATTTTCAATCAGGCTCGAGATGACCCCAAAAGCAGCTTCAATGAAGATAACCTACCCTTTACAACAGTTGACATTTTTGCAGCGGGCACAGAGACCACTTCAACCACCCTGCGCTGGGGGCTGCTGTTCATGCTTCTCCATCCTGACATCCAGAGTAAGGAGTGGTGATGGGACTGGAAGACTGGGGTAATATTGACGGAATATTACTCATCCTCAAAATGGCACAAAGATTGAGATTCAGTAGTGATTCACAAAAGAAGACCCAAAAATTGACATAGTTTATGTTTTCCCAGTATACACATCCATATTAGTGCATGGCTCAACTGGGTTATTAACATTTTAGGGTACTTAGCTCAACCTTTCTTCTTGATCCTGTGGCCTATGACTTGGTGGAATGGAGTCCATGTGTGAAGGGGTATCAGGAAAAAAGGAAACGGGTATCGGGGGAAGTCCCTAACTAAGTAACCTCAGAAGACGGATCAAAACAACACAGGAAAATAAGAATGTTCTCAGAGGGTGACATTTGCATGTGTGGTTACTGTTGAACTGATCAGCCCAAAATATGTGTACTGAATTGCATGAAAACATAGATGTGATATATCTGCATGTCGGTGGATAGAAACATTTTCCTTTGATGAGAAAGATGCATAGATGGTCCATTTGGATTTTACATTGTCACATATGTGCAAGAAATTTTAAACTTTACATGCCAAAGCCACACTAGAAATAGACCAGAAATTAAACACCAGGGGCCAGATGTAGGTAATTTTAATTTACCACCTCTTAAATACCGATTCATACCGAATCGGTATTTAAGAGGTGGTAAAAAAGAGGGGGGGAGATGTAGGTATTTCAGGATCGGTAAATACCGAATCGTTAAGATTCGGTATTTACCAATTCTGTAAATACCGATTCTGTATTGCCCATTGATTCCTATGGGCCTTGCAACCCATAGGAATCAATGAGCAATACCGATTCTGTAATTACAGAATCGGTAAATACCGATTTTCACAAGTGTGCAGGGGGTGTCACTTTGACACCCTCTGGCCCCCCAAAACAGGCTCGGGTGCCATGTGGCAGGCATACATGCCCCAAGGGCAGGTCTGCCTGTCATATGGCAGAGGTGTGCCTGCACACATGTGCATGCACACCGGAATCGGTATTTTACCATCAAATAGGATTTGATGGTAAAATACCGATTCGGTAAGGCTTGTGGGACTCAGAAGAGTCCCACCTACATCTCAAATTTACCGAATCGGTAAAAATACCGACTCGGTATTTTACAGAATCGGTAAATTTACCGATCGGTAAATTTACCGATTCTGTAAAATTGAGTGACCTACATCTCAAATTCCAATTACCGGTCGGTAACGGCCGAATTCGGCCGTTACCGACCGGTAATTGGCCACCTACATCTGGCCCCAGAAGGCTTAGCACTGATCCACTAGGATGTTTTTAGGTTTTGGAGCAATGTTTGTGTGAAAAAGTCACCCAAAGTCATGCAAGGTTTAAACAAGAGGTGAGCTTTATTTATGCAATCAAACCACTATCATTTCAAGCAGCAACTGAACACCTAGAAATGTAGGCACAGTTGAAGTGACAACGTTCTTTAGAGGAATGATACTGTGTTATGCTTCATGTCACAAAACAACTAGTGTGCAGCCAAGATACCACAGTTTCCAATACTTTGTGGATGCCACTAAGACTAATTGGAATTCTGAGAAGCCCTGAGTCAAGGAATTTTTCAGAGAGTTATCCAGATGTGGTATCAAAACATTGCTTAGACATGAGGCAGTCCAAGGTCTGCATAGATTGTTTGCCATACATTCTTTTAAAAGTTAGGAGAGGTAGAAAAGGTCTAGGAGAGCATATTACGTTTGATTAGGTGCTCTCCTCTATAATGTGTGGTTGAGGGGCTAGCTGTGAGTAACTGAGGTTGTGATGGAATTTCTGGTAGTGGTTAGTTTGTCTTTGAAATTACTTTTAGTTGGTAGTGGAGACTTACAGGTGGACAATGCCAGGCAGTTTTTAGACTTTTTTCAAGGGGCATATGCCCCTGAGTAAGTTGGTCCACTTCATCAAGCTGCATCTAGTGGAAGAATGTGCTTATAGCAAGTATTGCTCTAGATACACATACTCCACATACTCTTGCCTTCTAGTGTTGGGCTCAGACATTTGCAAGTTGTTTGTCTTTGAAGAAGCCTTTTGTGTCATGAGATGCACCGTTACTCCTCTCTTATTAGACAATGGTCATGGACACATACTCCGTCTTAGATTGTTTTTTTCTTTCAACATCGGAGTTGGACATTAAAGAGAGGACTCCAAGTCTGTGTGTTTCTCACAATCTTTTAGGCACCACACAGTTGTATTTCGACACTAACTCATCAGAAAACCAGTCATTACTTTGTCGATTCTCTGTTGCGCTTCTTCACTGGATACCTTTGGAGGACCGGCCACCAATGCTTGACCCACTGAATGCCGTTCGGCCTCCACAAGCCCTTCGGGAGCACAGGTCATCCTTCGCCAATTGATACTGAAGACTACAGACTGATGCCCTTTGAACACTGTCCCAATGTATCTGTCGTCAGATCACCACAATGTCTGCAACTTGGGTCTCTCTCTGGACAACACCTCCATTGAGTCATGCCTCACCTTCCACTCAAAAAAGACCCTAATGTACAGAAGGGACAGGTGCTGGACACACCAGAGAATGCATGAGCAGGTGTCCTCCGAAACTCTGGATATTTTGGAGAAGGCAATCCCTTTGGTGATGAAGAATTCAAGGATCCAGGCCATCCAGAATACTGGCAGTCCAGGCAATATTCAAATCGGTGATAATACGCACACCTGCCTGGCTTAGAGATCTGTGCAACCTAGCAAGGATCATATAGAGTCCCACGCTGAGGGAGAGCACTGCTCTTGCTGTAGGCAGGCAATGAGCCCCGAGCACAGATATGAGAGACTGCCACCTCCAGAGCTTCTACGGGCAGTGGTTGGCACCAAAAGAAGGCTTGGTGGTCAAATCAAGCTCGGCCCATGGATGTCAACCATGACTGGCCATCATGACCTTCCTGATCCCAGGGCATTGAGCAACCCCGCTCTCAGCGGAAGCTGGCGTTGAAGGCACCACCAAAGCTAGAACAAAGGTCCCATTGATGCCCAAAATCCTGTTGACATTGAAGATCTTGTCTATCCAAAAGCTTTCTTTTCTGATGGTTCCAAGCAATCAGAGGTACCAATTCTGCAAGGACTCCAGGAAGAGCTCAAGCTCAGGCAAACGGATCTCATAATTCACCCTAACGCTGGGAAGATCTTGATGAAATCACCTCTGCCAAAGCCATTGAGACACTTCCTTACAGGGGCACAAGCCCTCTTCCATCTGTTACACCTCCACCTTCTCTCCCACCTCACTACCTCTGCAGCCTAATAGCAGATAAGATAAGGATTGTCCTTGCACCCCGGTAAGCCTGGCACAATTTTGAATCTCTGCTACTTCCACTCAGAGGGGTATTTGTCTCGTAGTAAGGCTAAAAACACAAATTCTTTAGCATTTCATATTGAGTGAAGCAGATTTTGCCCATAGAAACTCCAGCGAGTAGTATATTGTCAAACCGTTAAGGTTTATTAACAGATTAGAAACTTCACATCTCCAATCTAATAAATTAAGCAAAATTGGTATTCACCTGGATACAGCATACATGAATATAATCCAAAAAGTTTAATTACTAATGCTGCTATTTCATTATATTGAACGCAACATGTGCAAATCGAAGCAAAGACTTGTTTCCATAAAGAAAACTCCCTAATTTTAGGATAAAGTTGTGGGCAGACCTGAGAAATTCAGAAGCAGCTGGCGTGAACCAAAATAGGTACAAAAGAAGAACCAGATAAAGGTTCCAATTAAAATTAGAAGAAAGGTACTTTCATTCAAGAGTGTCTATATGAACAGGAAAATAAGGAGTGCTGGTCTCAGGAGATGAGTATCGACGCCCCCCCCTGCAAGTGATCTAACTAACTAACAAGCTTTGCACAGTTAAAACATAACATTTTGTTCAAATGATATAAACTTTCAGATTTTCCACCAAGTGGTAACCAATCAAAGCCCAGTGTTCTCTCCCTACTTGGTGTCAGCCTCCTTCTCTCGGAATAATACAATGCTAACTTCTTCTTCCACCACAACCTTAATGATATCACACAAAAGAGTATTGCCTGCTCAACTCTCTAATCCACTGCAGGTATTAAAGTTTCGATCCTGCCCAACAGCCCAACTAATCACTAAACTACGACCTTTAAAATGTAAGCTAGCAAAGAATAACATTTTAAATGAGCACACAATGACTTTTGTACCTGAGATAGACAAGTAATATTAGCAGCAAGCAGAAATATATAGTTTATTTTCAAAATGGAGTGAGGGACCTAGGTCCACTCACGTCAACTTTAAAATCACATTAGCTGACTAATGTTAAATAAATATATAGTTCACCCTGCTAAATCTAAATATGTGGTGTGGTGAGCAAAATAACAATGGATTAAACCCAGATCTGTGACTGGGGTTGAATGTTTTGCCATTGTGCAACATTCCGTCGTCAATTGTTGTTTTTGCATTTGTCACCCCGAGAGGGACGGGTATGCTCAGACGTGAGTCCCGTGCTTGATTCTGGTCCAGGAAAGACATGGCTTGGCAGTTCTGGCTGGACTGTTCCCATGAGGCACAGGGTCAAGACTGATTTGCATATGGTCATGTCTGAACTAGGGTGGTGTGGTGAGCAAAATAACGATGGATTAAACCCAGATATGTGACTGGGGTGAATGTTTTGCCATTGTGCAACATTCTGTCCATCAATTGTTGTTTTTGCATTTGTCATCCCGAGTGGGACGGGTATGCTCAGACGTGAGTCCCGTGCTCTCCATACCTCTGGAATCAAGCTATCCTGGCTGATGACGGCTGATAGCCAGAAACCGGTCCTAGGATGCTTGATTCTGGTCCAGGAAAGACATGGCTTGGCAGTTCGTGCTGGACTGTTCCCATGAGGCACAGGGTCAGGACTGGCTTGCATATGGCCATGTCTGAACTGGGGTGGTGTGGTGAGCAAAATAACGATGGATGAAACCCAGATCTGTGACTGGGGTGAATGTTTTGCCATTTATTTATTTTATGTATTCAAAGTTTTATATAGCGCGAACAAGATCCTTACAGATATCAGAGCGCTTCACAATGAAAGGGGTAGGGGCAGTAGGAATGAACAGAGGTAATGGGAGCAATGTAGTAGTCACTAACATGAAAGGATAATAATAACATACATAAAACATATCAAAATACAATCAGGTAAACAAGTAATATAAGACGGCACAAGTCATTGATCCCACTGCAGAGGTGTTCGGGTACACTTTGGGTGTGTGGAAGGCTTATAACAGTGTTTTAGTATAGAGAGAGCACTGAGTGGGGGCACCGGGAGGGTGAATCAGTGACCCAACGTGTATCATATATTGGTTGGTAGTAAGAAAGTAGCGTAGTGGTGTCTCCCTCAAGTAGAGGTATAGTGCCAAAGGACAAGGTGAGCATTAACACAAAGCAATGCAGAGTCTCTGATCCAACACCTATAACGTTCAGGAGATCTTGGCCAGAAGGATGGATTTCACCTCTTTCTTGAAGAGTGCAGTGGAGGAGATACGCCTGGTTTCAGGAGGGAGCGCATTCCAGATCCTGGGTGCCATTCCTGAGAAGGAACGCTTGTAAGTTTTCTCTTTCCGGAATCTACGGGGTTTCAGGAGTAGATTTTTTGAGCTTCTATTGGATCTCGAACCTCCTGATATAGACAACTTTTGAGCGAGGTAGTTGGGTGCATTGTGGTGCACTGCCGCGTGTGTCATAACTGCAATTTTTAGTTGTATTCTGGCTTCAAAAGGCAGCCATTTTAGGGACTTTAAGTCTGGGGAAATATGCGAATGTTTTCTTGAGCCAGTAATGAGTCTTGCGGCAGCGTTCAGGGAGGCTCTTAAGGGTGCTGTTGTGGATAGCGGGAGTCCGCTGAGGGCCACAATTCCGTAGTCTATTCGAGGGATGACTAACGCTTGTACAGCAGTTTGGAAGTCTTCAGCAGGGAGGAAGGGTTTAAGTTTCCTCAGTGTGTTGATTTGGAAATTAGCTGATTTTGTGGCTTTGCTGACGTGCTGCTGCATGTTGAGCTTGGCATCCAGTGTGATGCCTAGGGATTTCGCTGAGTCCACGATGGTGGGTTGGACATTGAGTGCTGTTAGGTTGTTGAGCCATGTTTGGGTGGTTGAAATTTTCGCCGGGGGTGAAAGGAGAAGGAACTCAGTTTTCAGAGCATTTAGTTTGAGGTGATTATCGGCTAGCCAAGATTGAGTGTTAATAAGCGTGGAATTCAGAAGTTTGATATCTTCCGGGGATTGAAGCTTTAGGTATAGTTGTGTGTCGTCGGCGTACATATGAAATTGGACATTAGAAGCTTGGAGCAAGGTGGCGAGCGGTTCCATGACGAGGTTGAACAATGTGGGGGAGAGGGAGGATCCTTGTGGAACACCTAGATCTGCAGGCACAGGTGAAGATAGCACATTGTCGATCTTGAACTTCTGAGACCGGTTGTGAAGGAAGGACGAAAACCATTTGAGAACCGTTCCCGATAGTCCAATTCTAGTGCTTAGCAGCTCCAGCAAGTTCTCATGTTTGACCGTGTCAAATGCTGACGAGAGGTCAAGAAGGATGAGGAGGCAGGACTCATTGCGATCAAGAATTTGGAGGGCGTCATCAATTATGTGTGTCATAGCTGTTTCCGTACTATGTTTCGCTCGGAAGCCTGATTGATGAGAGTTGAGGAGGTCAAATTGGTCAATGTGTCTTGTTAGTTGGAGTTGGACACATTTCTCCAGCAGTTTGGCCAGGGTGGGGATATTGGTGATGGGCCGGTAATTGTTTAGGTCAGACGGATCAGCTGTAGGTTTCTTGAGTATAGGCGTGACTTGCCCCACCTTGAGGGAGTCTGGAATGAGGCCTTGTTGCAGGGAGCAGTTGATGATTTTGGTCCAGAGAGGGAGGAGCAAGGGGATGAAGTCTTTTACAGCATTAGCAGGTAGAGGGTCTGTGAGGTGATTAGAGGGCTTCAAGGTGCAGAGCAGATTGTGTATTGTTTCTTCCGAGTAGGTATCGAAGTACAGCCAATATGCCATGTTTTTGGGTTGAGTGTTAGCCATTCTGGTGTGGTTGGGGAATCGGCTTACATCCATGATGAGGTCATTTCTTATGTTGTCAGTCTTTAGCTTAAAGAAAGCAGAGAAGTCTTCACAGTGTGGGGAGTCGCTTGTTGTGCTATTTGATTGTAAGGGTTGTGCCTTTGTTTGGGTCTTGATTAGTTCGAACAGTTTTCTTGGCCTGTTTTTTGCTTGGTCCAGCTGGCGGCTGAAGAAGTCCAACTTTGTGCGCTTTATTTTCCTGAAGTAGGCATTTCTCTTGTTTTCAAGCCTTTTGAGGTGCAGTGCTGAAGGGTCCGCTCTCCAGGTGCGCTCTGCCATTCGCATCGAACGCCTGTCGTCATTGAGTCTGTCGTCATACCAGGGGTTAGAAGTTTTGGTGGAGACTCTCTTCAGTTGCAGTGGGGCGACTTCATTGACTAATGTATTCATAGATTCAAGGTAGTGGTCAGTCAGTGATTGAACATCCGAGGCACCTGAAGGGGGAAGGAGGAGATTGCCGACGTGGGGAGGCAGAGTAGAGGGGTTGAGATTCTTCATGTCCCTTTTCCATGTTTTGGATTTGATTGGTTGAGCCGGGTTAGGTTTAACTTTTTCATTGATAGAGAAGGTGATAATGTGGTGATCTGACCAGTCGCAGGGTAGAATCGTCTCCAGTTGTGTAGAATTCTCTTTGGCAATGATTAGATCAAGTATCGCGCCTTTGTCGTGTGTTGGTCTATCGCATATTTGGGTGAGGTCAAGCGCATTAAGGAAAGTTTTGAGACTATTCACCACTGTGTCTTTCTGATCATTCCAGTGGAGATTGAAGTCACCCAGGTAGACTTGGGTGGTCTGCCGACCGGCATTGGAAGTGATCATGTCCATGAGTTGTTGGGTGAATATGAGATTGTCACCAGGCGGGTGATAGATGAGATGTAAAGCACAAACTTGTTTGCCCTCGCTGGTGATGTCGAGGCAGAGGAGTTCACAGGAGGAGAGGGAGGGGGAGGTGACTTTAGTAACGGAGAGGTTACTTCTAAAAATGCATGCAATTCCCCCGCCCGTCTTGTCTGAAGACCTGTCTAGCCTAATGATGTGATAGTTGGGGGGGACTAGTATGTCCATAATCGGGGTAGAGGCTTCAGTGAGCCAAGTTTCTGTTAGAATGGCCAGGTCCAGATCCCTCGCTGAGACGAGATCAGCGATGTCGGAGGCGTGTCTCTGGGCCTGTGCCTCATGGGCCCATTGTGCAACATTCTGTCCATCAATTGTTGTTTTTGCATTTGTCACCACGAGTGGGACGGGTATGCTCAGACGTGAGTCCCGTGCTCTCCATGCCACTGGAATCAAGCTATCCTGGCTGATGACGGCTGATAGCCAGAAACTGTCCCTAGGATGCTTGATTCAGGTCCAGGAAAGACATGGCTTGTCAGTTCGGGCTGGACTGTTCCCATGAGGCACAGGGTCAAGACTGATTTGCATATGCCATGTCTGAACTGGGATGGTGTGGTGAGCAAAATAACGATGGATTAAATGCAGACCTGTGACTGGGGTGAATGTTTTGCCATCGTGCAACATTCCGTCCATCAATTGTTGTTTTTGCATTTGTCACCCCGAGTGTGACGGGTATGCTCAGACGTGAGTCCCGTGCTCTCCATGCCACTGGAATCAAGCTATCCTGGCTGATGAGGGCTGATAGCCAGAAACCGGTCCTAGGATGCTTGATTCTGGTCCAGGAAAGACATGGCTTGTCAATTCGGGCTGGACTGTTCCCATGAGGCACAGGGTCAAGACTGATTTGCATATGGCCATGTTTGAACTGGGGTGGTGTGGTGAGCAAAATAACTATGGATTAAACCCAGATCTGTGACTGGGGATGAATGTTTTGCCATTGTGCAACATTCCATCCATCAATTTTTGTTTTTGCAACTCTCTCATCCACTGCAGGTATTAAAGTTTAGATCCTGCCCAACAGCCCAACTAATCACTAAACTACAACCTTTAAAATGTAAGCTAGAAAAGAATAAAATTTTAAATGAGCACACAATGACTTTTGTACCTGAGACAGACAAGTATTATTAACAGCAAGCAGGAATATACCGTTTTTTTCAAAATGGAGTGAGGGACCTAAGCCCACTCACGTCAACTTTAAATTCACATTAGCTGACTAATGTTAATTAAATATAGTTCACTCTGCTAAATCTAAATATGAACAATGTGAACATTTATAAATGACGTAATATGAGTACATAATGAGGAAATCGCATGTAAATCATGTAAGCTAGAGTTAATGCAGGTTACAGATTAACATTTTATCTAAACCCAAATAAATTAAATGAATTCAGTATCATCAACCAACTCCACTTCTTCTGCCACTACCCTCAAACACACCGCCTCCTCTGCCTCCAGTAGAACCACCTAGAGGTCCCCAGGTACCTTTTTCAATCCAGCTGGTCCACAGTACCCCCGTAAGACCAGCCCTTGAAGCCAGGGCCCTCTAATGACCCCTGGAAAGAATATAATGTCGACTCCCAAGGTGATCATGACCTGGCGCACTACCCAGTTAGGGTTTCCACATTCTGAAAATACCACAACCTACCATTAAGTCATTTAGACAGCCTTGGTGCATCACAACGTCGACATGCACATCGTTCAGGAGGAAGATAACTTCCTTGTTGAGAATCATAGTTTTCTGTGCAGTTTGTGCTCACTTTTAAGTCCATGCTCAAGTCTGCCTCAGTGAACCTTAGGGTGCTAGTTAAAGCTGGGGTAGCAACACCTATGTTTGAGAAAAAAATAAATGCTCATCCAGAGATCCTATCTCTTTCAAAAGCCAAGCTCCTCCTGGCTGCTTGGCAGTCCACACTACCTGCAAAAGAGCCTCTGCCCAAGCCACAGGCGATGGCCCACTACCAGATAAATAAAGTAAAAAGATTGATGCAGTAGGTAAAATGGTAGCCATTGCAGCCATGCATTGGTGCATATCCCTCTCCCTCGAACTTCTTTCAAGATATAATAGGTCCCAGTGGTAGGAAATGCAGAAGCTGGTAAGACGCCTAACATAGAAATACAGAAAGAGGGGCTGGAGAAATCGTGCTCGACGCAACGGACATAGCCACTAAAGAAGTCAACACAATCGTCCTCAAATGACACAACTGGTTTCGCATCTCCGGGTTCAAACCCGAGGTCCAACAGCATCTCCTCAACTTCCATTCTACAGGGAACATCTTTTTGGTTCCCAGGTTGATGAGATACTTGAGAACATAATAAAAGAGATTGCAAAGTCTGTGGGTGCCCTGCAAACTCTGGCCACTACAGCCACTACAGGCTCCTTTCACAGAGGCCAGAGCAGGAGCCATTTCCCCTTCACCCCACCAACTTTGATCTTACCAGAGACAAAAGCAAACCTTCCATCAGCCGGCTGGAAGGGGTTACACCAGGGGTGCCGACAGCGGTAACATCATAGGTAAGGGCAGAGGTGGCTTCAGTAAAGGAAAATCCACTTCTAATCAATGACTCGCTCCACCTTCCACCCCTATAACATGTCACCTGTCAGGGGAAAGATGCTGGATTTGCTTTCTCACAGCTTGGGATTTACTACAAACGCCACCAAACCCCACCTCCGACCTCATCTGATCCAACTCTTCTTGTGATCTGTGTTGAACACAGTTATGGGTAAAGCTTACACCAAGCAAAAAAGTATGTTGGAATATTAGCAGCTACTGCCTCTTTTCCAGCCCAACTGTCAACACACAGATCAGAACAATGATGTGCCTCCTAGTGATGACGACCATGTGCGTCTTCACTGTTCCCCACACCGGGCTCCATATGCATCCCTACAAAGGTGCCTCGTGGGTCAGTGGTTACAGGCAGAAGTTCATTGAGAAGATTTAGCATTGGTAAAGGTCAGCACTCACTGCTGTCTGCACTGGGGGAACAGCAATAGTTTGTTGTAGGCAGGCCTTTTTCAGAACAGATTCTGCAGTTGACCTTCTCCACAGAAGCCCTTCCCATAGGCTTGGTGGCGGTTTAATAGTTTGACTATGCAGGGGATGTGGTTCCCTCAATAGGAGGACCTCCACATCAACTACCTAGAACTGCTAGTGATACTTCTCATGCTGAAAGCTTTCTTCCAGGTTATTCGGGGGAAGGTAGTCCATATCCAGAAAGACAAAATGTTCGCCAGGTATTACCTGCAGAAACAGGGTGGCACACAATCACCCCATCTTTCAGCACTAGCATAGCGGATCTGGCAGTTGCAATTCCCAAAGACATACAAGTTTTATCAGAATATCTTCCTGAGGTGAACAATGACTTTGCAGACCTGCTCATCAATACACATCAGCAAGTCCACTGGTGGGAACTCCTCCTGTAAGCCCTACTGGCATTGGGGCAACCTGAAAATTTGCCCGGTTACCACTCACTAAAATATGAAATGCACAAACATTTCCTCCAGATACCCACTGTACATGGTCAATAGACTATGGATGAATTGATTAATTATCTTTACCTATGCTTTTCTTCTCTCCAACTCCTATTGTAGGTAGGGAGGAAAATGAGACAAACATCCCTAACAATCATCCCGCTGACTCCCACTTGGACCAGGCAGTTCAGGTACTTTATGATACTGGAGATGTCTATCAGCCTGCAGACGAGGCTCCCACTCTGGCCGGACCTTCTCACTCAGAGAAAAGGTCAGATTAGATGCCCAGATGCCAGATAGATCAACCTAGTGATCTGCACATGAGGTCGTAGAATTTGACTACCTAAACCATCCTCAGGATTAAATGTCCATTTTGAAAAAGCATGTAGGCCCACTACCCAATCCTGCTACACTGCTACACTGCATAATGGAAGAGTTTTGGGCACTACTGCACTTTGAAAGACCAAAATCTCTTAAAGCCTATCATCAAGGACATCATCTGCTGTCTTTTACATCTGCAAAATTCAGGCATTGCCTGGATATCAGAACACCCACACCTAGCTGCTGTAGCAGCCTTCATGTAAAACAGGGAAAATCATCCCTATTTAGATCCCAGTTGTTAATGCTTTCTTGGAGGGTCGTAAGAGGGTCATATCTCCATGAACACCTCCTGCTCCTTTGTGGAATTAACAACTCAAGAGGCTCATGGGTCCACCGAATGGACCTTTACACTCATGCTCCCTACAGTTCATGTCCTGTAAGGTGGCCTTCCTTGTGGTTCTTAGTTCCCTCAGATGCATTAGTGAGGTTCAAGCACTCATCTTACAAGAACCTTTCATTCCGGTTCACAAAGATACGGATGTTGTTTTAACCAATCCTAAATTCCTTCCATCAGTGAAATCTCCTTTTTACCTCAGTTAGACTTAGAGCTTCCAGTATTCTTTCCGCAACTAGATTCAGTTGCTGAAAGAGCTCTGCACACTTTAGATGTCAACAGAGCTCTTATGAGTTACATAGTCAGGCCTCGTCGACACACTGGTACACCTACACCAGGCTGCCTTGGCAGTCCACATGCAAAAAAGGGAGCAGTCTTTCCTATTTCAGATCCCAATAGTCATGCCCTTCATGGAGTGTCTTAAGAGGGTCATATCTCCAGGAACAACTCCTACGCCCATGTGGAACCTGATACTCAGGGTACTAATGGAGTCATCCTTTGAACCGTTATACCCCTACAGTTCCTTACAAGAATCTTTCATTCAGGGTCACAGAGCTAGTTTTGTCCTTGGAGGCAATACTGAATCCCTTCCAAAGGAGGTGTTATATTTTTACCTAAATCAGACTATATAGTGTCCAGTCTTCTTTATGCAGCCTGATTTAGTAGCAGAAAGAGCTCTAAGCATGATAGATGTCAAAGAACTCTTACATATGACATCAACGGGACCAAGCACTTTCACAAAATTGACCAGCTCTTTGTAGCCCTTGGCAAGCCTCACAAGGGTCATCCCATCTCCAAAACATGTATAGAAATCTAGATAGCCAGGTGCTTCTCAACCTACTACCACAGAGCTACGAGAGTCTTACCTGTTCTGCCCAGGGCACACTCCCAACTGTAAGACAGGGGAAGTCATGGCTTTTTTAGTTAACCTTCCACCAGCCGACATCTGCAGTGCTGACACCTTGTTAATCCCAAAGACTTTTATCAAGAACTACTATGTGGACATTGTAGCCTACTAGCAGGGCAAGATGGCTGTGGTGGGCTAGACAGTCTTCGTGGATTTTGTTCTAGACGTTTGCATCTTCCTCATGCTAGCAATTACTTATGGGGGTTAATTGTTTACAGTTGATGCAGAGCATATGTATCTAAAGCCACACATGCTACGAATGTAAAATGTTGCTTACTCTGTAAACATCTGTTCATAGCATGTTGTGCTGTAGATTCACATGTACCTACCCTCCTCTACGGAAGCTTGTTTTGAATGCGATCGTTTCTTTTGCTACTTAGTTGCCTCTACACAATATGCATGGTGCCCCGTGCTAAACTTACTCAACATTCCATAAACATTCTCACCCTCTGTGTTAAAAAACAATCTAACGTGGAGTCCACTTAGAAAGTAGTGATGCACACCTTGTGACTTGAAAGAGTTATTGAAGAAAAATGCCATTCAATGGCTAGAGTATGGAGAGCATGAGAATCTGCAGCAGTACAGGCTACAAATACTTGTTCACAAGGTAAGTAATATTTTCCTTCATCAGGTCGTTTTCATTATTTTATTATATATCACAAATGTTAAAAGAAATCACTATTATATATTGGTCTGAGGCATATCAGACTATGTTGAGACATACATTCTCCATTTTCATAGGCCTTGGCCTGTCCTCTCCATACTGTATGACTGACTTGTGCACACTTGTGTTTATTTGTGAATAGTTGTCCTGGATTTACGACCTCTGTACAACTCGAACCGCAACAAACTTGGAGAAACAGCGTCTGCTCTCTTGTGCATATTCGTCTTTAGGAGCCAACCGCTACACACTTTGGGGCTATTAAACATTAGCACATGGCCTGCCAGCCAACCATGTTGGTGGGGGTCCTACTCTGGCCTAGGTGGAGGACTGCCCCCGATATTTTGAGACAGATGGCAGTTAGGGATCTTTAATGAAAGTGTATCAGCCATTGTGGGGTTTGCTCTTTCATTACTGTTGAAATCCTAGCTCTACCATATTGAAGCCCAGCTGAGCATTTTCTTTTGATATGCAGAGGTTTGTTGCGGCCAAACCAAAAGGCAAATGTTCCTAGCATGAAAGGAGTTTTCTCCCTGCCCGTCATCAACAGTTGAACATTTCCCTTTATTGCATGGTGGTTCCCAAGATGTAAAAGACTTTGATTGTCAACCTTCACTAATGAGATTCAGGAGACTGCTACTGTGACTGGCTGTCTAGTGGTGAATGCACTGCCAGGTTAACTGTTTCTGCTTGCAAACATCCAGCTGTTCCCCACCTCCAAATGGGAACACCAAACTCTAAATGACACTCTTTGTGCTTTGTTCTGTTGTGTCCAAACTCTGCACATCACTATGCATTGACCATAGCACCCTGTTTTTGAGTATGTTTATTTCAAGGAGTAACTTGTTCATGTTTATCAAGGAGTCTAGGAAGGTCGTTCAAGAGTACACTTACGTTTCTGCAGCTTCCGCTTGTGCAAATTCCAGAAATACTCTGATCTTATAGCTCTAATGATTGTCTTCTTCCTCCATCAACACCTCTAATAAGAAGGGACACTTTACAAAGTATTTAATTCTCTCCCTCTGAATCAACATCCACCTCTCATCCCAAAATATGAAAATAACCATATCTGTATAGACTATATATATAAAGGTTGTTGTCCCTTCCTTGCTTTTTGAGTAATTGTCTTTGTTTTACCTACATAGCAATCATAACAGAAGAAGAGAGAAGTATTCAATGTGAAAAAGATGTACAAATGATTGTTCTATTCTTCACATTATGCAGTGTTGATACAGCCATTCACTATTGTAAAAACGTGTCATATTTTCTCACAATGTTTGGGGACAGAATTGCACATCTACACTTATGATTCGTTTACCAACCTGAGATTCCCTTGTTGCCAACTCCTATAATATCTAACACAAATTTAGAAGGCTTTGCATTAGTAAAAACCTGTTCCTTCAAATACTTAATAGACTATTCCTTTTTGTAAGTTTATTTGGAGAAAAATGAAAATTGAAGGTTGAATCTCTCCCTCAATTCTTTGAATCCACGATTGGCCATCAAACCTTAATCAATGCACATACTGTTACCATTTAGTCATTAATTGAGTTGACTTTCTTGAGGCAGCTAAGATTCATTCGTTTTATTACAGAAAACCACAACTGCTGCCACAAAATTAGGATATTATAATACACTGAGCCACCAAAAGTTCTTCCTTCACTCTTTCTGTTGAAGTTCCAATTAATTTGGAAGAATATTTGAGAAAGACTATGAGTCTGATTTAGATCTTGGCAGACTGGTTACTCTGTCACAACAGTGAAAGATATCCCGTCCTCCAAAATGTAAATCCCATAGGGTATATATATTTCGGCAAACTGGATATCCATCACTTGTGATGGAGTCACCCATACGCCATGATCTAAATCATGCCCTTTGACTTGGTTCAATTGATGTAGATTTTGTTTTCTTCCAACTCTTGTCTTTTTGTTTTTAGAACACTGCTACAGTCATTGAGGCCCATTAATACGTATATGAAACCTTTTTGCTCCCACAAATAGGTAAGGTATTTTTAGGGAACATGCATGTGTGGTCTAGTGATGCCATAGTCGACGATACGCTCCAGCACATTAATTGGCATTCAGTGTATACGTTTTTTCAGAAATTCTGATTGTTAGGATGACGGTTTATAGAGTCCTATGTCACAGGTGTATCAAGTTTATAACGGGAAGTCCTTTTTGTGTCTGCCAATGTTCCTGAAAGTGGCAGTGATGATGCTACACTTTCTATATGTGGGACAGAAGTTAGGTGTACCTTAGCAATGGAAGGAGAGAGCTAGAACCTGCCTTTTTAAGTTTGTCTGGATGAGTCAAATGAAAACTAGAGTTTGAAGATCATGCCCATGGATGTCCATCTCCTACTCTTATCTGGGACTAGCAGCCCGTCCCGACGTTGTCTGGGCATGAATTGCTGCCGGCCAGTAGTATATTGTTTTGTAGGATTTCATTTTGATAGCATTTCTTATCTGTGACAGGCCTGTGAAACGCTCCGATTCACAGTGCACTGCTGATGCACTTAAGAGTGCGCGTTCAGTAGTGTGTGAACTCGAGTTTCCCTACTTTATTTTTCCTTGAAATATTATATAGCGCGAACTCAACAACATGGCATGAGCACAATTTACATTACAGAAGAACACATTCATTTGTGGTAAGCACGGGGAGGCAAAGCGATTTGCCTGGAATCACAGGATGTTGAGCTGAAGCCGAGATTCGAAAATAGCTCTCCAGCTCTAAAAGTCGCAATTCTAGTACTTGTGGCGGGAGGTGTGTCTAAAAGTGTATTTCGGTGCTGGCCATCAATGAGAGAGACCTGTGCATTTTTCAAAGGGGTGGTGAAAAAATATGAGTATGTTGCTGGAGATGTGGGCCGCCGTGCCACCAATGTACTTACCGGGGTAGGCTAAACACCCATTATTCCGCAACTTTCTTTCCGCATACCATCACTCCGCATACTTTCATTACGCATGTACCATGACTCTGCAATGCCATTATAACGCATGGCATTACATTTTATATGCTTTTACCACGCATACTTTTACAACGAAATTCATTGTAAATGCATGAATGGTAAAAGCATGTTTTTTTATGTTTGGATAAGGTAAGTGTGGGTATATGTTTTGGGGTACTGAGGTATATGTTTTGGGGTGTTTGGGTATTTTAAGGGTTCAGATATAGTTTTGGGTTATGGGGTAGAGGGGTAGTTTTAGGGTTTAGGAATCGGTTTGGGTTTTGGGGTACAGGGGTATTTTTAGGGTTCAGGGCTAGGTTTGGGTTTTGGGGTATAGGGGTATTTTTAGGGTTCAGGGGTAGGTTTGGGTTTTGGGGTACAGGGGTATTTTAAGGGTTCAGGGCTATTTTTGGGTTTTGGGGTCCAGGGGTATTTATAGGGTTCAGGGCTAGGTTTGGGTTTTGGGGTACAGGGGCATTTTTAGGGTTTAGGGATAGGTTTGGGTTTTGGGGTACAGGGTATATTTATAGGGTTAAGATGGGTGTTTAAGGGTGTTGGGGTATTTTAAGGAGTAAGGGTGGGTTATGATTATGGGGTGCAGGGGTATTTAAAGGGAGCAGGGTGGGATTAGCACACGATATGAGACATGGCAGGAAGGGCGGAACGTAGCACATGCCCACAAGGGACTTCTTTGCTGGCACGGTTCTTTTACCTTTTAAATGTATATGGTGGGCGTCTGCATAGCCTATGTCCTTCTGCTGCAACTGCCCTTTCCAACGCTGTATTGGGTGTTGTAATTGGTGCTGTGGTTCCTGAGATTACCCGCCTCAAAGGTTTGGGCTCTCTCTTTATTATATTAGTATAGATTGCAGTTCCAGGTCAGAATTCCATAACAGCCAAATGCTGCACAGGACGCACCAAGGCTCCGTGGTGAGTCACTGGAATTCAGTCCCACATTGCAAGCCTAATACCCACCAACACCAAAGGCACACAGAGAATTGGACACTTTTATTCAAATTGTTAAGGGTTCAGAAAAAAGAGCAATAAGAAGGCAGTGTGTTTCGGCCAGTTATAGCATTAGGAAACCCATGGATTATTTAGCTAACCTTGGTAGACCCCACTTTAGGTTCTGGATTTGGGCAAAACCCATAGAGATCGGCATTCAGCCTTTTGGGTACCCAGATATGTTAGCATGGAGACCATGGTATCTACCTAGAGATTTTTCCTAGGAGCAGAGTCCCTAGAGTTGTCTGGTTCTTCTGATATCTTAATTGTGCTATTAGGGTGAGTGTGTGCCTGGTCTCTTGCCCTGCTTTGGAACCTCAAAATCATCTGTAAATATGATCTGAGGGAGTTTCAATTCCCATGGCTCTTGCGAGAGTCCAAAAGGGCAGATATGTATGAGTGCATGAATGAAATCAAGTTATGTGTGCATTTTTACGGACTTTTGAGTTCCACACATAAAATGCCTTTTATTTTCCTAATGCAGAGGCTGCACAAATGTTTAGTCCACTTCAAAGGTATCTAGAAAGGTTTCACCTACTTCAGCTCACCGTGTTGTCATCTGACTAGCTGAAGAACCAATCTAGTCCCACAGATATTACCTGCAGTTTCAGGTAGGGCAGAAGCGTTTTCAGTACCTTGTGCTTCCCTTTTGCCATACTAGTACATGTCAAGTATTCATGAAGGTGTGATGGTGGTGGTTGCTTCCCATTTGCAGAGGTTGGAAATACCAGTCTTCCTCTTCCTCGTCAACTGGCCATTGAAGATGGGCTTGACATCATTAGGCTTTTGTATCAACATGCAGAAGTCACAACATGCTTCTTCACAGCGGCTCTCCTTCATCAGAGCTATTCTACATATGGTGGTTATCCTGATCTTTCCTCCACCAAATTGAGTCCAGGACATTTGGTCTATGATCCTGATGTTCCTGCCCTTGACCCGAGTCTTAGTGAGAGTGGCTCTGAGGCTTCTTGGCCTCTAGGCTTCCTGTATCTTGCTTTTCAACCAAGCCAGGTGGTTTAAGCAGGCTTTGCATTGGGGTCTGAAGTTCCAGTGGACTCAGCACCAATGAAAACTGGCATATTCCTCCAGGTGTCAGAGGAGACTGCGATAATTCTTCAGTGGGGGCAGCTGGACGGCAGCTTAACTGGTGACAGACCTCTCTCTCTACCCCACCCAGAACTAACGGTCATGGCAGATACATCAAAACTGAGTTGAGCAGGTCATCCTGGAGAGGTGGAGATCGGGGGATGCTGATCTCCAGCAGAGACTCGCCTTTCCATCATTTTGCCGGAGTTTTGAAAAATTCAATTGGTATTGAAAGCATTCCTCTCACCTATATAGATGGAACAGGTACACACAGACAACATGACCGCCATGTGGTACTAAAACAAACAGGACTGCATGAGGTCATGGCGGGTCATGTGCTAGACATCTCTGGAAGTGACCGAAGGCTCTGGGCCCCTCCTTGAGCATCAAAACCTGGCAAAATCTTTAAATGCCAGGACAAACAGACTCAGACAACATTGCCTAGCAGATCACAATCGGCAGTTGCACTCAGAGTAAATACAGGATATCTTTTAACAATGGTGAGAACTCTGGCTGCATATATTCACCACCACAAAGAACACGCAGTGTCCAGGCTTTTGTGTGTCGGAGTTTCCAAAACGATTCTCCCTTAAGAATGCCTCTCACCTCGGCTGGTTCTCAGGACTGCTGCAGGCCTATTCGCACTTGCTTCTCCTGCCCAGATTACTGAAAAATATCAATGAAGACCAGGAACAAGTCATTGTAGTGACCTCGAATTGAGCAAGGAGAGTGAGTACACAGAACATCTGGCCATGAGAATCTGTCCCCCACTACTGCTTCACTTCTGCAGGACCTCACGTTGCAACAAAAGGGGCTGATCCTGCACCCAAATCTGCACATCTTGCACCTCCATGCATGGAGAGGGAACAGAAGCAGTTGTTGTCTACCGATCTCCTGCATAAAGTGGTTCATGTAATTCCTTCCACCAAAACCGTATATGATCGACACTAGGGGAAAAATGTGTCTTGCGTTCTTCCTATAACAGTCAGCCTTTACAGGTAAAGTTATTGGGCATTCTACTATTTTGTCTTTCCTTAAGCCAAAGAAAACTTTGCTGTGGCAACAGTTAAGGGTTACCTTTCAGCCTTTTTGCATTTGCCTAGTTAGTCATCTCTTTTCATATCACCTGTTGTGATGCGCTTCTTGAAGGGGCTGGTCTTCATGTTCTTGCCCACACCTTTTGTTATGCTGCATTGGAACCTTAATTTGGTTCTCACATACCTGTTCCTACTCCTCTGACGCATTGCACAGCTGCTCTCTACGTCTACTCACCATAAAAACTGTAGTCCTTATTGCCATAACTTCTGTCTTGTGAGTGAACTCTAGGCCTTGTCTGTCCAGCAGTCATTCACATCCTTCTTTCCTGACAAGCTTGTCCTCCGGACAAAAGCGGCATTCATGCCACAGATAATGATGCCTTTCCACATAGGACAATCCATCAACTTTCGGGCTGTATACTCCACCTTACCCACCCAAGAAAGAGGAACAGCTCCATCAGCTTGATCCAAAGACGGCCCTTACTTTTTATATTGATCAAAGTAGAAGTCATCGATTGGATGACCAGTTTTTTGTGGGTTTCTGTGGAGAAAAAAAGAAGAAAGCGATGATAAAATTAACCATCTCCTCCTTATGGACTGTTTCATGTATTAAGATCTGTTATGGGTGATCTAAAAACAGCCCCTGGAATGCTTTGGGCTCATTCCACCAGTGCAGAAACTGCTATCACTGTGTTGGCTCACGGTGCACCAGTCTTGGGCATCTGCAAGGCTGCTACGTGAATGTCCCTCCGCACATTCATAAAACAATACAGTTTGGATAGCCAAATCTGGCAGGACACGCACTTCGCCCAATATGTTCTGCAGCGTTTCCTGGCCTGAGCCATTCCACAAACCCACCACCTGAGGAAGTACTGCTATGGAATCTATTCAATAAGTAAGAAATCTGCAGTTTAAAGTCTTATCAGAAGAACAAGTAACTTACCTTTGGTAACACCTTTTCTGGTAGAGACACTGTCTAACTGCAGATTCCTCACTGGCCCACCCTCCTCACAGTTCTGTGGAATAGACTCATACAGTCCGTTAATAACATCCCCATCTAGAGATCTGCACACTGGCCCCTTCTTATTTCTATGAGCTCTGCATCCGGAGGTGTGGATTGAGATCCAAAAGAAACTGATGCTGGCTCACAGAGGTATTACAAATATAGTCTCGACTTCACATCCAAGGAGGTATGGATTCGACACGGTGCCACGTGATGACACCTACTGATGCGCATGGGAATTGCCATTAAAAAATCTCCAGATACAGTCTGGGGGGTATTCATGAGGTGGGTAATCTGCTTTTAGATAGAGTTTCTACCCAAAAAGGCTTTACCAAAAGTAAATAACATTAGTTATAGTCCCCACTGAAGTTACAGTTTGGCTTTGTCCGAAAGAGGAATCGCTTCCAATTGCTATTGCACTTCGGAAGATGAGCTATTTGTAGCCTGCAGTGTGAGCGACCATGGAGCAGCCAGTGGGAGCCTCCCGCAGCACAGGATTGTGTTTCTTCTTGGCAACCTGTTCGTGTGGGACATCACTTACCGGGCATTGACAACTGAGGACCCTCACGCCTGCATTATTTCTTTGCTGGGGAGACCGTCCCGCAGGTAAAGTCGCGGGCAGTCCCGAACCACTACTCCCGGCATCCCTTGCAGGTGCACTCCAGCAGCATCACTTCTAAGCGCCAGGTGGCGCTCAAAAACACGATGATCCTCCTGCAGCTCAGGATTGTGTTTCTTCTTGGTATCCTGTTTGTGTGGGACATCACTTACCGGGCATTGACAACTGAGGACCCTCACACCTGCATTCTTTCTTTGCTGGGGAGACCATCCCGCAGGTGAAACCGTGGGCGGTCCCGAACCACTACTCCAGGCATCCCTCGCAGGCGCACTCCAGCAGCGTCACTCCTAAGTGCCAGGAGGCACTCCAAAAAAATGCGCTGAGCCTCCCGCAGCACGAGGCACGCGCGCGGGCGTGCACGGGAGCTGCCAGGGCCAAGGGCGGGCCCGTCGTAGCCAAGAGGAGTAAGGGCCACCTCCCTTTCGTTGGACATTGCATTGACTCTGGTCAGTACTTTTGAAGTGTAATTGAATTTGCGGTTTATCCTTTAAATTCAGTTGTGGTTTTTCAATCTCTTTACCAGCTAATATGAGTAAGGGCAACCGCAAGAGGGGGGGCAAGGTGTCGTAGGCACACTTGATGCATTCCTGTTAAGGGCCGAATCTGTTCTCATGCATGAGATAGAGCTTACGGAAAGGAGACTCTCCTTGGAGCCCCTTTGAAGCTCACCTAGTTGGTCCCCTGTTAACTTCGGCCCCTCCTTCTGAATGCACGCACCACCAGGGTACTTTGTCGCCTATAGTACCACTAGCTGATCCTCTTACTACAGTTAGTGTGCCCATCCCCACTCCCCCGCCAACAGCCAAGATCCTTACTCGCAATCAATGACTATCACAGGCAAAGGGTAGGGAGGGTGCCTCTACAGTTGTAGCGAAGAAAAGGAAAGCAGGTGGGTTGCCACTTACCACTCATCGGGCCAATAAAGTGGCTAAGACCAGAGGAGTGGCACGTGGTAACAAAGGCAGTTCCCAGGGAATTGCCGACACTAGCATATCTAGTTCACTAGAGACCAGTGCACAGGCCCGACCTAGTGACGTGTCATGCGATTATGAAGTCCGTATTTTAGCCAAAATTGAAAATAGACTTACAGCTCTGCTTAAACCTTTATTTTCCAAGTTGTCTGACATTGATTTAAGACTGGACAAAATCGAGCATCAGCTTTCTCTCCCAAAACCCATTTCTCCCAAAGGAGCTACTAGTGGCCCTATTGATCACAACGGATGTATGACATTACAACGCATGCTTTTACCACGCATGCCTTTACATCGCAGTTTTTACAACGCATGCCATTACAACGCATAGCGCTTTGGGGTGCTGGATAGTGAATAGTTTAATTTACTATTCCAACTCCAGTCCCCGTGGATAGTAGGGAAGGTGTTGGATAGTAAATTAAATCTATTCCCTATCCTAGAGCGCCCCCCAGCGCAATGCGTTGTAATAGTTTGCGTTGTAAAAGTTGCTATGTAAAAGCACTGCGTGGTAAAAGTTGCGTTGTAAAGGATGTTTCCCGATCACAACACGATCCCAGTCACAGCAACAACCTCATCTGTTACTGCTGTTGCTGCAGGTGCTAATTTAGTTGTGCCAACCCCGTTTGTGAACCCCAGTTGTACACTTCCTAGCATTCCAAAGGCTGCCACCATGAGGGAACCAACTGGGGGCAAAAATAAAGGTAGGAAGTGGGGTGGCTCGGCTAACCAAAATGACTGCCTTAATCTACCCCCGATGCTACGCCCTACACTATTATATTATCTAATGTACCCCCAATACAATCTGGCAATGGGGAAAACTGGGTTTTGCTGAGGAACAAGGCCCTTCACTTTTTAAACAATAAAACTGGGCTAGGTAGTCACCTATTTCAGGAATTTAAAATGATTCGCAGAGTTCCATGGATTGGGAGTTTGCCAAAAACTCGTAGAGGTGATTGTGTAGTGTTGAATTTTAGGTCCCCCCTTCTAGTTAAAACCATTGTAGATAGGGCAGGGTCGAGGCATTTGAGTGGGGAAGACATCAGTGTTTTACCATTGGGGTTTTTCTATCGGAACCCTCCAACATTGTCCATCGGGATGGGTGACCACTGAGCTATTCTTTATTCTTCAGGAACTGATGAATTTAATGTTCCCACCCAAAACAGTTACAATCCACTTTCCAATCGGGAAGACATAGACTGACTGGGTTATTTGTTCGCCCGTGAAAAGATCCCATCCCCAGAGGCTGTTATGAGTGTAGGCGACCTAGCAATGTCCCCCACGCGAAGTGACCCTCCTTATTCCCATGCTTCCTCAGGGCCACCTCAGTGTAATAGGTTAGACCCTTTTGGCCTAAAAAGCAATGTAGACTGTGGTATGCTTCCCACTATGAATCCCACTTCACATGTTGTTGTCTCTCTTGTGAATAGGATTTCCCCAAGCCCTCATCTAAGAATTGGAGCTCCCAAGGTTTAATTGTGTTGGCCTAAAACTCGCTTCTTGGAATATTGCGGGACTTGTAAGCAAAACTGCCTCAACTGATTGGTCTTCATTTATTGAGGATCAATATATTTTGTTCTTCCAAGAGACGTGGGCAGTGGATCAGGTATTCCGCCCAGGTTATATTAATTTTTATAAAAGTGCGGAACAGGGAGAACGGGGTAGGCCCAAAGGGGGCTTGATAACTTGGGTTAGGTAGTCCCTCCACTATAAGGTAGAGGAGATTTACATTGATTCTAGGGACATTCTCGTTATTAGGTTTTATCAGGGTAATCTTTCTGATGCCCTACTAATTAATGTTTACTCCAGGGGTCTGCAGGGTGGGAAGGCCTCAAACACTATAGCATTGCTTGATGATTTTTTAACAAACCAAAGAGGCCAAAGCAACATAATAATAGCCGGAGATTTTAATTGTACTTTCGAACCCCTGGACTTCCAAGATATGCATATTAGTGTAGAGGAGGATGAAAAATGGTCGATCCCCTCTCTTGATCTTATGCCATTAAAAAGGTGGTCTAGCGCAGCACTTCAATTAAAAGTATTATGTTAAGAACATGGGGTGCGAGCAGCAAATGGGCGTCCCATATCAGACAAAAATGGCTTGCCAACTTACGTTGGTGGTCAACGTACTAGTCGCATTGACTATTTTATTATTAACAAGGAATTTTGGACCTATCTGATAGACATGAAGGTTTTCTCTCGCCCGGAAATTGACCACAATCCTTTGCTTCTTTCCCTGCTGGATCAGCATCCAATTTCTGGAGAGGATCTGTTACCACATGCTGATCATATAGAGATTCTTTTGACAAATGACACACAACACCTTAAATGGTCAAATGTGATAAATAAGGCAGACCATTTGAATCAAATTAGTATACTGTTAACCAATGCCATAGCTACTCTCCAGGCTGATGCTGCGCATGATCTATCCACCTCTAGAGCTGTTCAGGTTCATGAGCAATTTTTTAATGATCTTAAAAGTTTTTTTATTGCTAAACCTAAAAAATTGGCTAAACCCTCATGCCAGAAGGCTGCTGTCTGGTATAACTCTTCTTGCCGCATTGCTTATAGATCATTAGCGGCTGCCATCAGGAGCAAATACGGTGGTTTAATTAGAGAGAAAAGGTCGCTCTATAAGCTAGCACAATCCCAGGCCAAAAGGGACCGGGATGAAGCACACTGGGCAGACCTGCTTAAAGTCTCTACCGGGAGAGACATGACCGCATTCTGGCATTTGGTGAAGTGGGGGAGTGGGGATTCAAGTATAATTCCAAAGAATCACGTGGCACCTGACTAGTGGGTTCACCTTTACAAAGGCCAGTTTGCAAGTGGTTCACCAGTCCAAGATAATTTTGTAATGCCGTCTTCTATCCTCGCCATATATATAACTAAAAAAGAAGTGGAAAATGCCCTTCTCCTGGCCCCAAAAGGTAGGGCTTCCAGACTAGACTGCATCCTCGCGGACCTGTTCCTTCAGGATCTCAATTCCTGGGCACAGTATATCCAACTTTTGCTGAATGCCATTGCCAAAGGAGCATGGTTGCCCAGTTCTTGGGCAGGAGCAGTAATTGTTCCTATTTACAAAAAAGGGGATCGCTCAATACCGGGTAGCTACAGGCCCATAAGCCTGATTGACTGCATCCAAAAAGTTGCAGCTAGGGTGGTGCTAGGTAGAATTCAGGCATGGATGGAGGATTGTCATATCCTCTCTGATTTGCAAGCGGGGTTTTGGCAATGCATCAGCACAGTGGACCAGGTTCTAAAGTTTATTCTCATATACTGGCGCACTGTAACCCTGGGGAAAGGTACTATCTATGCTGCCTTCGTAGACTTGAAGTCAGCATTTGACTTGGTCCCGCGACCTAAGTTGTTGTACACCCTGCTTAAGCTGGGAATGCCGCTTGAACTCTTGGCTCTAGTGGTCTAGTGGTCAAGTTACATACAGACAATTTTGCCCAGGTCAGATGGGACACGGCAGGCGGCACTACTGAAAAATTCTCAGTCGAGAAGGGGGTAAGACAGGGATGCGTCCTAGCACCTACCCTCTTCTCCATGTACATGAATGGGGTAGTGAATTATTTTGAAGACTTTCCCACAGATGCTTTGGGTTTAACTGGGGTCAAGACCCCGTTACTAATGTTCGCCGACTCTTATTCTTTCCAAAACGAGACAGGGGCTCCAATGTACCCTCTCACGATTTGAAGAGTTTTGTGCAGACCACGACCTTATTGTTAATGTCGACAAAACGAAATATATGGTCTTGCACAATTCTAAAAAAGTTATTGGTGACATTAGTATTTAGGGGTCTTGATCGATAGAAAACTGAGCTGGAAGCCACAATTGGATTGCCTCTCTGTTAATCATGCCCAACTATCTGGTGCCTTGCTTAAGCAGCATAGATGTTCACATGCTAAACCAATAGCTCCTGTGTTTCAGATTTATAATCCAAAAATTGGTGCCTCAATTTTATATGGGGTGCAGTTGTGGGGATATACCAATCTGGATACCTTAGTGGTGGGCCAGAATTAATTCTTAAGGTCGCTAATTGGCCTCCCCCAATCCACTCCATTATTTCCTCTTCTTTTGGATTAGGGCTGCCACTCAATAAGGGATGTGGCTCATTATAGGCTTTTAGCATATTGGAGGCAGCTTTGGGTGACTCCCGAGCTTGCACATTATGCCCAGGCCCTCCTTGAAGTGAGGGATCTAGATGTTAACAAGAAAATTGTGTGGTTCAGTTCTGTTAAAAATGTATGATGTGAGTTGGGGATGAGCTATTTGTGGACTCCCCCAGCCGGAAGTGTATTTCCAAGCAAACTAGAGCTAAAGGCAGCCTACTTGAACTTGATTAACATGAAACGGTTAGCATTTGGTTCCAGTCGTACTCTGACTAAAGCTTTCCTCAAACTAAAACATGAGCCCAAGTTTGAGGGGTATTGGCACTTAATCACCTCAACACGAGACAGGAAATTATTCCACCAGATTAGGGTGGGATCTTTTCCCACACATACTTTCACCTGTAAATGGAGCAATACAAATACCAGCATTTCTCCGTTTTGCCCAGACATGATTGCAACGCTGGCTCAAATGTTTTTTGTATGCCAAGCCTATACCAAACCCAGACGCACTTGGCTAAAACCCGCATGCTCTAGTCTGGGCACTAGGTCCAGAAGTGAGGCCTTCAGAATCCTAAAAACTTCTGTGGAAGGCCCGATTGTGGTTGCTACAGCAAGGTTTCTGGGCTGGGTACCGGTGATTAGATGGAAGAAAATAAGATGTATGTAACTGTCTACGTTGTTCCGTACCCCCGTATCCCCTTTATAGCACAATGCACTTTCTTGTACCGTGGTTCCACTCCACTGTATATACAAATTCGAATGTTAATGCCAATTTGTTTTATTTTTTTATTAGGCTCCCACATTATGGGGTTATTTTAAATTCTTTTTAATGTATTTATTGTTTTACGTAGGACGTCCAGGGTGTTGGCTTTACATTTCTCAATCAATAAGTCTCCTGTTTTAGGATTACATGGTTTTGTCTGTCTGGCTTCCATGTCTATGTTGCTCTAACTTTTGTTATTTTTTTAAGAAATCGAAATAAAGTTTATAAATTGGAAACTGGTTTCACTGATCTCAAAGAGCTCTGGTTTTCCAAGAAGGCCTTGGATATCACTTTCTTTTTAGTATTTATCCTTGGATTTGGAAGATGTAAAGTCCTTGAAGCTGAATCAGTTTTGAATCCTATAAAATCCATTGCCTTCTTCATGCAGGGAACTGATTTTGGAATATTGATCAAACAAGTCTGCATTCTGGAATGCCTTTATTGCTAAGGATTCTTGAGATGATAACATTCGGCCTGACAAAGGAAGATCTTGTTGTCCAGGTCTCATTGTCACCCTTCTTAGGTACTCTGTCACAAGTTGTAGAACTTTGGTGAAGCAGAGTCCGAAGCAAGGGCAGTGAACTAAAATACATGAATAACAGCAACCAAATCGCTCATCCACAGTCCACTGTATGTTCAACACCTCATATTCAAAATACTCATGCTACAATAAATATGTGACAGCATCTTCCACCTAGTATTTTTAAGACAAAAATGAGTGTAAGTAGTCTTTAACAAGTACGTGCCCCAGGTATTTAAGATATATTAAAGAAATTGTCAGGTTGTTTATTAAACTCCATTTATCATATTAGCTCTACCTATGTGTGAGTTAATATATTTAATATTTTCTTGCAAAGTGGATGATGGCATTAAACCATCAAATACATTTCAATAAGTGGTAGATGAACAGGAGCAATATACGACCCTGCCATTAACCGCAGTCAGGAATCTGGGGGGAATGTGAACCAGACACTGAAATGAGAGGGGACGCAATACTAGCAAAAATTGGCAAGTAATGAATAGGGGATGTGGGCATATAGAATAAAATACCAAGTGACAGGAACGTGATGGAGAGAAGTACAAGGCACCGTCGAAAGCATCAATGATAGACATCTGACAAGACTAGGATATCAAAGTGAAATAAAGTATGACACCATAGCATGAGAGCAGGCCAACTAGTATCATGGGCATGGTAAGTTGAGGGGAACAGGCATTCCAACCACTCCAGCTATTTTCAAAGAGCTTGGAAAGCAAAACTCTTGTGCACCCACAGTTCTCCATGGGACCGACCCGAAAGAAAGCTCGAGTCCACTTTAAATATAATTTCTTAGCGCTGTACATATTGGCATCAGTTGACATATGGTGTAAACTTCGGTCAAAGTACGAGAGGTGTAAAACGTACACTTGGGTCTGCAGGTCTCGGTAAATACTAGCCCTTTTTTCTCAGTTAAATGCTAGCTGGTTGGACCTCCAGACATGTAATGGGAGTGTGCCTATCACTTACCAGTTGAATAAGCATTGTGCTACTTATAATTGCAACCCCTGCGCGAAGAGAGGTTGTCACAGGAATCACAATTTATAAGGGGGTATCCAATCAAACCTAAATTGACCCTAAACTCAGCCCAAACTCAAAGGACCTCCTTATCAGTAGGCAGTGGGAGATGTTATGGTTAGTGCACCTGTTAAAATCCCATAGGTCTGGGATGAGAATTGATCAGGTGCCCATCACAAGCTTAACCCTTTAAAATGGTAGCATTTTATGAAGATTGTCATGCTTCCCACACCAAAAATCTGCATGTCCTATTATATACTGCATATTTCTTCAGTAGATTTTGGCAGGTTTGACCTGCCAAATCTTACCTGGGAAACATGCAGTCATTTCTGTAAAACGTGTAATTTTGATCCCTGCACAAACAGGAGTGTGCACAATGATCGGTAAAGAACTGGCCATTCATAATGAGGATATTAATCTTCCTAAACTCAGCCCCATAATAAACATCCACAAACACTTCTTTATAGCCAGTGTTTAAATTGTAATAGAATGAGTGCCAGTGTCCAAAACTCTGCTCAGAAGCCTTCGGCCGGTGCTAGCAGAGAATACCAAGCTGCATAGTCATGAATTCCCCTCATGCCTATTTAAACCACTAGCAGACACTCCTCGCCTTTTTGTCTAACTCCTGCCAGTCACTGCTTTCTCCCTTTGTGACGTTTTTTCGTCTTCTTTTCCTCCTCCTTTCTCCTTTGTGTGTTTTTTTCCTATCTTGGTCTGGTTAAATGCCCGATGCAGAAAAATAAGCGCTGGTCCTCACAAATGAGTGGCAGTGGGCACAATCGTTAACCGACAAAAACACCTGTACAAAAAGGGTCTGTAGGGGAGACAAGTTTAGAGACTTGATTAGTATCCTATCCCCCAATCTAACTGTAACACAAACACAGGGGATACTATAAGTCTATAAAAAGCTCAATATTGTGTGTCAACTGTGGATAGGGGCATGCATGGACTGGTGTCTGAAAGAATAAGAAAGAGTGTAAGAACAGAACATAAATACTCCCATCAGCCCGCCAATTGACGGAATCTCGTCATCTGGGATTTTTTTGTAAACAGACTGGTATCCGTGAGGTCTCACACCTGATGATGTTGTGAGAAGACCTACCAACAGATCCTCCAGTGACAGAGAACAAAAATAGATAACATGGCTAGATGGGAGAAGTTGCAGTGAAAAGTAATGAAAGAAAAAATGTGGAATAAAATTACCTGATGTGATGCCAAGACAAAAATACTTTATTGGGGGTGGGTCATCACAAGGGTAATATTAAAAGCAACAGTATAAAGATAGTGTTAGAGCAAATATCACTATCACTCAGATGGGGGCAGTCGACATGTTTCTGCCTAACAAGGCATTCTTCAGGACCTATGATTCAAGATACTACTGCAACAGACACTATACAAGTTAACAATCACTTGATAGAAAAAACACAATTCTTGTGGATGCCTACCGTATACCTTATAGTAGGTCAGTAGATTCTCACCTGTATTCAAAATATAAAACAGACAAAGGACACACATGCGAAAATTATCCAGGAGAAGCATTGTGTAAATTATACAGTACATATACTGGCTTCAAATCTTTGTTCAAAAGAAACATGAAACAAAACTCACCCAAATGTTTTATGGGGGAGGGCCTCACCTCGTCCTGGCGCTCGCTAAGGTCTAAAAGAGGCCCCGCTCTGAGGAAGTAGAAGAAAGGTAATAACATACCAAATTGTCAAATGACTAATTTTTGGAAACAACACAACAATGATTAAAAAGGGTTGTTATTTAGATTTCCTCAAAATACCTATTCATAAACAAAGAACAGTGGACCAGAGAGGCGCTTCACAAGTCAAAGAGACTAACTAATGCTCAAACCGGCTGTTGATTGGACAAGACAACAGCCGGTTTGAGCAGTTCCCACTGTGGTCAGCCTACGGGCTTCTTAAACATCGCCTCCACTGACGTTGGTACCTCCCCCTCGGCTCAGTTAAAGCCCGAGGTACCGACGGACAGGTGGGTTGCACGCTTCTCCTCCCTTTTCAGACCTTGCTACAGCGACTTTTTCACCTTACGCTGGCTTTACCTTTTGGGAATGCATTTATTTAGACAGCCTGCTAGGAGAGGGGGGTCTATTCTCTTACTCCATCAGCATACTTGTGTGGAGTTCCTTGTCTGAGCTTAGTGTCATTAGTTAGTCTCTTTGACTTGTGAAGCGCCTCTCTGGTCCACTGTTCTTTGTTTATGAATAGGTATTTTGAGGAAATCTAAATAACAACCCCTTTTAATCATTGTTGTGTTGTTTCCAAAAATTAGTCATTTGACAATTTGGTATGTTATTACCTTTCTTCTACTTCCTCAGAGCGGGGCCTCTTTTAGACCTGAGCGAGCGCCAGGCGAGGTGAGGCCCTCCCCCATAAAACATTTGGGTGAGTTTTGTTTCATGTTTCTTTTGAACAAAGATTTGAAGCCAGTATATGTACTGTATAATTTACACAATGCTGCTCCTGGATAATTTTCGCATGTGTGTCCTTTGTCTGTTTTATATTTTGAATACAGGTGAGAATCTACTGACCTACTATAAGGTATACGGTAGGCATCCACAAGAATTGTGGTTTTTCTATCAAGTGATTGTTAACTTGTATAGTGTCTGTTGCAGTAGTATCTTGAATCATAGGTCCTGAAGAATGCCTTGTTAGGCAGAAACATGTCGACCGCCCCCATCTGATTGATAGTGATATTTGCTCTAACACTATCTTTATACTGTTGCTTTTAATATTACCCTTGTGATGACCCACCACCAATAAAGTATTTTTGTCTTGGCATCACATCAGGTAATTTTATTCCACATTTTTTCTTTCATTACTTTTCACTGCAACTTCTCCCCTCTAGCCATGTTATCTATTTTTGTTCTCTGTCACTGGAGGATCTGTTGGTAGGTCTTCTCACAACATCATCAGGTGTGAGACCTCACGGATACCAGTCTGTTTACAAAAAAATCCCAGATGACGAGATTCCGTCAATTGGCGGGCTGATGGGAGTATTTATGTTCTGTTCTTACACTCTTTCTTATTCTTTCAGACACCAGTCCATGCATGCCCCTATCCACAGTTGACACACAATATTGAGCTTTTTATAGACTTATAGTATCCCCTGTGTTTGTGTCACAATCGTTAACCACCAGCTCTAATTAATCACTGCACACCAATTGACCATAAAATCTGCACACAGCATTATTTTCCCTGAACTGTGCCCAAAGCACATATGTTGCTAAAGCTTTTCAACAAAATAATTGGCCATAAAGCCTGGCTGCACAATAAAAGTGCTAAAGCTTTCCGATGTAATAGACATAGAATTCTCCCATAAAATAAATTCCCATTAACACAAAAGACACAAGAAATATTCCATCGTGCCCACGTTCTAAATGTCCCTAAAACCTACACACATAATAAAGGTCACGGGTGCCTGCCCATATAATAAATCTTTCATTCCTCTTGCCACATCCCTTTCACACATTATAAAATGCGTCTGACCGACCTAGCGATACACCTTTAAATGCGGATCTTGGTTGACCTTCTCTCTTGCAGCACCCTATTCTCTCACATCATGTCAGCCAGCTAGAAGAAAAGATGAATATGGCCTCTGTATGTCAGACAAGGCCGCAGACTAAAAGAAGTACTTGGGTCAAGTGGTGCTGTCCTGCTTTGCTGAAATTTATTGGCCCTTCCTCTGCCATGTAAAAGTCTACCTTTTTCTAAATTGATGGAGCCATTTCAGACAGTTTCTGAATCTTCCAATTTAGATGTAAACAAATATGGATATTATAAAAGACAGAATTTGTATGTTACATTTTTCAAGGTGGGTTGAACTTCAGCTAATGATGAGAACATTTGTACTTTGAATGAGTGTTGCAGTGAGTGCACTCTCAGTACAGCCTGGAGAGTACTTTCACACGAAGAACAGTCCCCGGCACAGTCAGTCTATCCAGAGATAGTCGGTGAAGCAGAGATTCATCTTTGAATCAGTCCAGGATAATCATAAGAATAATGACCATATTGCTCATGGTGGCTTCACAAAAGTAAGTGGCTAAACATCTGTTTGTATCAGCAAACACATATTTCACCTGATAATGCATAGATGAAATCTATTGAGTACAGATGAGATTCATACATCCTGGCTAATGTGTTCTTTATTGTGTGCAGGTCAAGTCCACCAGGAAATTGATCAAGTGATTGGACCGAATAGGCGTCCTGTCATGGACGATCAAGCCAGTATGCCTTTCACCAATGCCGTGATCCTTGAAACCCAACGCTATGGAGATATCCTTCCAGTAGCTTTGCCACATATGACATACAGAGATACCTGGATCCAAGACTTTTTTATCCCTAAGGTACTAGTCCATTACTTACTTTGTAAAGTTGTTTGATTCCTAAAGTTCACATTTGTTATAAATTAATCTACGGCATTTCAAAGAATACTTTTACAGAGCCAATCCTTTACACAGACACCACTGCAGAGAAGTATTGTTTCAGATGATATGGAAACCACTGCAGAAAAGGGTTTAGCTGGATAAAATTAGTTTACATGTAAACCACTAAAGTGAAGTTCTTTTACAAATGACAGACAGCTTTAGTGCTTATGTTGGCCCGCAGAGGAAATATCTCTGGCAGTCTGGCGGTCTATGTTCCACTGGATTGTACAGTTGAGGCCACATTACCAGCTGCTTTTTCACCCACTATGGCTCTTGTTTGCATGGTGGGGGCAGAGGGTGAGCAGGTCTTTGTTGGATTGTGATGTGGTCCCTTACTGTGACCACCTTCATCTGGCCCCTGTACACCAGTGCCATGAACCACCATCATGCTTAACTTCATACCTCACAACATGGTCCTCATTCAAGCCTTGACTATATGAGTTTTGCCTTTTTTAAGTTGTTGCTCCCTCCCAGACCATATGCCAGTTCAATGTAGCTTCTGGAATAGTACCTCAAAATTGGGGTACCTTTTGGGGAACCACATTTGAAATATCTCTAATGCCCTAAGATTGTTTCCCTTTACTTCAGGAACAGTTTGTGGACTTCCCATGCAACAATGGCATGTTTTAGCTGAGGGTTTTGTGCAGATGTGACTATTCAAAAATGGAAACAGAAGAGAAGTGAGGAAAAATAGAACTGTGTCCACAGAGGCCAAAGAAAAAAGGAAGCCTGGTCACCTGGAACCGTGGCATGCAACTGACAAGCTCGCCTTAACGAACCGTGTGCGCAACATGTAATCTCGGGTTGGTGGTGAGGGGGGCAGTGTGCGAGTATCACTGTCTTTATTTTGTCTGACACTCCTATGTTAACTTAAAATTCAATTAAACCATTTCCAAAAATAAACGGGAACAGATCTGCCGCCCTAATTCAGGCTGCTGGTCCTCTTGCATTTCTGATAGTATCACCTTTGCCAGAAAGCAGACCTGGTAGCAAAGTCGACAGTGACTCTGCAATTTGGTCTTGTATACCTTCTTGCCCCCACTCCCACCTGGATGGGAAAACAAAGAGGACTACGGATTGAACATCCATGATTTTTGTCAGATTGTCTCATTACCAAACCGTGTTGTTATTATCAAAAAGCTTGTGCAACTTCGTTCAGTTCATGATAATGTAAGCCTAAAAGTTGAAATTGCAGAGATTTCAATGAAGGTTACATGTTATCACCAGCACTGTAGAACCTATATTCTAATTACATTTATAATCCTATAAGAGTTACTTACCTACATACGAATCCCGGAAATGTCTGTTTTCCAGAACCAGTGCTTTTTGTATCTGGACCTTGTTTCCCTAGTTCAGAAACACCTAGTGCATTTTAAAAAAGAACACCATGTGATCACAAACTGTTCCTCATTAATACCATTATTCCAGGGGCGGTATCTGCCAGGTGTGCTACATATCTAGGAGTCCTAGTTTTCTTTTCTCACCAAAAGCCACATGGTTCTTTCACTATCTAGAGGGTAGTTTTCGCATGCTGAATATCACCAGGTTTGCAATGCTGAAATATACCTGATGAAAAATTTCGGGGTTGCAATAAATTCTCCTACTTTTGATATGTCCAGTAACAATAGTTACCACACAATTTGGAAGTGACGAGCAGTCATAAACAGGGCTAATGTAATGTAAATGAAACAAGCAGGAACACATTATTTCAAAATACAATACAATGCAGTTGATGCCAACTGAGCATAAAGGCTAGAAAAGAATAGTCACACCAATGGGTCACATATTGGTCTCCGACCCAGGAAACAGCTTGCGTTAGAAAGCAACATTGAAAATACAGATTTTTTTAAAACGATTGAAAATGCTCAAACCCTCCCCTTAGCCACGACTCAGAAGCTGATAGGTGGTGGCTGCAAAGATTCCATAATAAATTGATTTGATCTCAGTATATTAGAGCTGAAACCTATTCCCCTGCTCTTAGATTTTTCCAAGGCTAAAAAGTGAAACGTTGGTTGACCCTCCTTCCTCATGAAGAGCAGCACTGAATTAGAAAATTGAGAGCAAATTTGCTGGGCCTGGAAAGGACAAGAGTCATCAAGCTACAGCTAGAGGTGAGAGAATACATCTTAACAGGCATGACAACATGCACAGGTTGATGGCTGAGTGGACTTAATGGAACTTCACGGACAAGGGCTTAAAACGGGAAGTGACATGGAGAGGCTTTCCTCTGGGATACAAGAGATAGAGAAAGGGGTAATTGGTGAACACTGCAAAGCACTACCGTTTCCTTTATGAAACCAGAACAATGGAACTGATGACCAGTTCCAGTAAGCAACAAATGAAGACAATACCAACAATAGAGACGAACAAACCCAAACTCAGTAGGATGTCACAAGATCAAGAGAAAGTACTGCAGGACACAACAAGCTCTATGGAATCATTTCACACTTCTACTTTTAACAGCCCTGAAAGTAAAAAGGTGTGAGAAGATGCACACCCAGGATCAAAGAATTTGAATCATTATGAAGTTTATGGAAGTGATATAAAGGGGATGGTTGTCACCAACCTTTAACCCAATGAATGGGTTACAGTAATCCTTATCCTGACAAAGCTTTGCATCGGGATTATTAGGTTGCTACCTATTTACCTTATTCCACACTATGGGGCAGATGTACGATTTTTTTTGCAGTCGCACACGGGAATTCGGCCCGTTTGGGAATTCGGCCCGTTTGCAAATGCAAAATTGGTCTGCCCATGCACATCTCATATTTTGCGAGTTGCTAACCTATTAGCGACTCGCAAAATATGGTTTGCGATTCGGTATTGAAGGGTGTCTCTTCCTAATAACGAGTCTAACACCAACGTATGTATGTTTTGTGACTGCATTTGTGGTCGCGAAAACAATCACAGTTTACCACAGTTTACCACTCGCAAACAAGGAAGGGGACCCCTGGGGACCTCTTCTATTTTGCAAATGGGTGCGAAAATACCACTGCCTGCCCTTAAAAAATGAAACTGAAAAGTTTCATTTAAATGCATCCCGTTTTCCTTTAAGGAAAACGGTCTGCATTTAGAAAAATAAATTGCTTTATTGAAAAAGCAGTCACAGACATGGTTGTCGGCTGACCCCAGCAGCCCACTATCCCTGTGAGTTCTAGTCATTCCCAATAGAGTCGCTAATTGCGCTTGCCTCATGAATATTGATGAGGCATGCTATTTGCGACCCAATTGGGAATCGCAAACAGTGTCTGAGACACTGTTGTACATTCAGTTTAGCGAGTTGCAAATTGCGAGTCACCATTCTGCGCAATTTGCAATTCTTTAAACTGAATGGTCGTTCATCTGGCCCTAAATCTTATACCAATCTTTTCCTGCTCATTTTAGAGTGATCTACTCACCCGTGCCAGGCCATGTATGCTGGATTTGCATCTTTTAGACCATTGAAAGGCAGGAGTCACTTTAATTGGAGAGTACCTTTTACAATTAACTAAACAGAAACATTTCTCTCCTGGTCTTGTTTTTTTTCTTTAGGGAACAACTGTAATCACCAACCTGTCCTCTGTGCTGAAGGATGAGACCGTTTGGCAAAAGCCTCACCAGTTCTACCCTCAGCACTTCCTGGATAAAGATGGGAACTTTATGAAGCGAGAGGCATTCATGGCTTTCTCGGCAGGTGAATATGTATGTGTCTGTCTATGGGGTATGTGACGTTTGCCATGCAATATCCATTACTAGGAACATTCCAAAGTAAGTCAGTACAACACAGGTAAGTATACCGTGCAGGTAATTTTTGGCCTGTTCATAATGCAGCACTTAACTAGGCAGGCAAGTATTTTTTAAAGACATTGTTAACGTCATTTAAAACTATGGTATTTAAGGCTCACCTTTTTTAGGGTTTAGAGGTGGGGAAAGGTAAAGGGAGGTGAGGTTTTTAGGGTTCGGGGGTACCTAAAGGTAAGGAAACATAAGAGATCTTTAGGGGTCAGGGATATTTACAGCAAAAGGGAGGTAAGGGTTTTTTAGGTTCATGGGTGGGTAGAGATGAAGAGACATAAGCGTTATTTAGGGTTCAGGGGACACGTAGAGGTAAAATGAGGTAGGGTTTTTAGGGTTCAGAAGTGGATAGAGGTAGAAGGAAGAAAGGTCTTTTTAGATTTCAGCAGTGAAGAGTAGTAAAGGGAGGTAAGGGCTTTTTAGGGTTCAGATATGGGTAGAAGTAAATGGGGTAAGGAGTTTTAAGGGTTATGGGGCCATGAAGAGGTAAAGGGAGGTAAGGAGGTTTTAAGATTCAGGGCTAGGTAGAGATAGAGGTACGTAAGTATTTTTTCTAGATATATATATGCAGTCCCCCTTGAGCCAAAATCGGCTTGAGGAGGAGGGCCGGCACACCTCCATCCCCCAAACAACAGGCCCTGACTCATCCTAGGGTTCATATTTATTTTAACAAAAATACCTTTTTGCCATGATCCAGTAGGGGTCCCCCCAAATAGCAACAAACAAAATTGCATTTTGGCACCCCTCTTTAAAAGGGCTGGGGGGAGCAGGGTATACCTACTCTGCCCCCATAAATCTTTCTTTTTTACTCATTTTCAGGACAGAGGGTAAGTCCACAAAGTCCTGCAATGGCAGCCCAATATTTATGAGCGCTCGTTTGATGGATCACCCTGAAACTTTCCAAAAAAGAGCTGAGGTGAAAGAACTTTGGGGGCGATTACGATGGCGGTAAATCCAGCCCAGCGGTCGCGGATTTACCACCATCACCCTTGAAATTCTCACCGCCAAATTAGGATGGTGGTGGGAAGGGTAAAGGTACCTCGGCAGACCTTTTCCGCCTACCTCGTGGGACCAGGTACAAGGGGTCAATGAAGGCGGTGCCGTGCAGGCACCGCTGTGGTAATTTGGATGCCTGTCTTTTGCAGCGGAGTTCCCGCCCCAAAAAGACAGGAGGAAAATGCCTTCCGGGGGCCGTTGTGGGCCCCCAGGGGGGTGGGGAGGGTGGAGTGCTGCACGTGGGGGGTACCTATGGTACCCCCCTACATTTGCATGTACAAGGTGGCAGGCACCGCACGGTGCCTGCCATGTTGTGCAAGCAAATGTAAAACATGTGTTTTTACATTGTGGCGGGTGCTGCCAGTGTGGCGGGCGCATCCTAATTAGTTTTGCAGGACCGCCGCACCTATGGCGGGCGGTCCCTTTTCCACCAGCGATGGCGGGCGCATAATCGGCCCCTTTTTTTGGAAAGTTTTGTGAAGATCTGTCTAATGAGCCAAAGTTATAAGCAAACCAAAAAATGCCCCTCCATGCATAGGGCCTGATTACGAGTTTGGCGGTGCTGCACCGGATCTGCTCTGCTGCCACACTGCCAAACCTGTGGTCTGGTCACCCATAAGATTATTTATTTTATTTTGGAATTTTATAAAGCGCTAGCTACGCTCACCGGCGTGTCCCTGCGCTGAATTGCTAAAAATGAGAGGAGTGAGGGGGTGGAACTAGGGTAATGCTAGGCGGAACAGGTATGTTTTGAGGGCTCTGCGGAACATAGTCTCGGAGGGTTCGAGACGAAGTTCAATCGGCAGTGAGTTCCAATGCTTGGCTGCAAGGAAACGGAACGATCTTCCCCCCATCCGGGCTCTGCGTATTTTAGGAACCTTGACAAGGCCAGTGTTCGAAGATCTGAGCGTACGTTCAGGTCTATAGGGGGTAATAAGACCGTTGAGAGGGATGGGTGCCCTGCCTCCTAAAATCCGGTGGCACACACATAGGGCCTTAAATTTGATCCTTTGAGAGACTGGTAACCAGTGGAGAGATTTTAAGGCTGCTTTGGAGGAAGTGCGTCTCGGGAGCCTCAACACCATCCTGGCCGCTGCATTCTGCAGCACCTGGAGACGATTGATGTTACTGACTGTACTACCCAGATACAGCAGATTAGCATAATCTAGTCTCGAGGTAACCAAGGCGTGTACGAGGGTCTGTCTGTCTCCAACAGGGAGCATATCAAGGACCTTACGTAGGGTTTTAAGAACTCCAAAACACATACCCACAACCCTGTTGATTTGGGGCGTGAATGATAGCTCATGGTCAAATACAACCCCTAGATTTTTGGCCTGTTGTGCAGGCCTAGGTGTAGGGCCCAAGCAATTGGGCCACCATGCTGAAGACCACACAGACGGGCCACTCCCTACCACAAGCACCTCAGTCTTGGAGCCGTTCAACTTCAGGCAGTTGTTAGACATCCAGGAGGCAAGCTCCTGCATGCAAGCACTGAAGTTGGCGGCTGCGGTGTCGGGCGCCCGTGATAGGGAGATAGCCAGCTGTGTGTCGTCAGCATAGGATACGAGTTGGATATCGTATTTCTCTACAATCGCTGCTATAGGAGAGGCATACAGGTTAAACAAGGTCGAGCAGAGCCCTGGGGAACTCCTTGATCGAGATGGAATTGTTCGGAGTAACACTCACCTTGTCTGACCTGGAAGCCTCTTTCCGTCATAAAAGACTGTAGCCATCTAAGTGCCTTCCCTTTGATTCCTCCCTTGTTGAGACACTGTAGCAAGATGGAATGTGCTACAGTGTCAAAGGCGGCACTTAGGTCAAGCAGGATGAGTGCCATAGTTTGACCCTCATCAACTCCTTGCCTGACAATCTCGGTGGCCAAAAGCAGTGCAGACTCTGTAGAGTGGCGGGGTCGGAATCCGAACTGCGTGGGGTGGAGAAGATTAGCTTCATCTACAAAGGTCATGATTTGAGAATTGACCACCTTTTCCGCCACCTTTGCCAAATAGGGAAGAAGGGATATGGGTCTTAGGTTATCCAGCTTGTCCCAACTGAGGTTAGGTTTTTTCTGAAGCGGTTGTACTATAGCTAGCTTCCATTTTTTTGGAACAGTGCAGGTTTTAAACGAGATGTCAAGGACATCTCTGATGAAAGGTTCAAGAATACCAATGCTTTGGCCGAGAAGTTTCGGTGATGCCGGGTCAAAAGGAGACCCGGATTTAACCGAGTGACAAATCCGTTGCAGCTCATTAGATGGGGGAATCACAAACTCACATAAACTGTTTATGCCTGCTTCAGAGAGAGGAGATTCCTTAAACTCAGTTGCATTGCCCTTTCCTCCTGCAAAACCAGAATAGATATTAGCCACTTTGTCGGAGAAATAGGTAGCAATACGGTTGCAGGATTCAACTGAGTTAGATGAGGGGTCAACAGAGGCAGTATGCATTGAAATTTCTTTGTAAATTTTAAATAGTTCCTTGGTGGAGTTTTGGGCTTCTCCGATCCTAGCTGAGAAGTGCTTAGTTTTAGCACATCTAATGAGATTATGGTATTCCCTTCTTCTGGTTTTGTATTTCAGTTATAATTGTTACTCGTGTCTGGCGGGCTTTTTTTTAACTTTCCCACAGTGGTGCCTCTGAAAATGGACACTGCAATGGAAACACCAAACACAGTTCCTGCACAGCATTGACTATAAAGTCAATGCTGTGCAGGAACTTGGGTACATGCACACAGGGGGGAAATGTTGTGCCCCCCCTGTGTAGCTCCCAAGGCCCTGAGGTACAAGGGGGACCTTTAGGGCCTCCTTTGTTTCCTCTCCGCTACGGTTTTAATGGAGGAGGAACTGCCATGAAAACCATTTGGGAGAGGAAACTTGTAATATGCTGTGGTCCCGCCAAGGATTTTGAGGCCTCAGGACCACCAGTAAATGGCTGTTCCCTTGTAGGTGTGACGGGCTATGGAGGTCAGACAGCCCTAATTGTAATAGAACAGTAGGAAGACCACCAGTAGCGTGCCTCTGCCACCAGACTTGTAATCAGGCCCATCGTTTTGTCATTTATGATGTCATTTAAAATGTTGCTTCAATATTATCAGTGATGTCATAGATCATGTCATGAGTGATGTAATATGGGGAGGCGTGGCCAGCCAGGCAACATGGCGGGCGCAACTTGCTAGAGCTCCACTAGTGAGGCCCTAACTTATGCTGCATTTCCCCAGATAGTGTGGAGCGAGCTTTCCACCGCAGGGCGGAAAGGTTGCGGGATCACCTGGGGACCTCGCCGGTGTATCCAGAGTCGTGAGGCGAGGCCGGGGAGACAAGACTTCTCCGTTGTGAGGGAGCTGCTGGCGGACGAGGAGAAGGCGCGAAGTCCGGCCGGGTCCCAGAGAGGAGTGGGTCCGACTCTGGCAACGCGGAAGAAGCCTGATCGCGACTGTGGGCTACGGAAAGCGCCAGGGAGGTGCTGTGGAGGCCCCGGAGTGAGTGGCCAGGCCGGATAGCCCGCAACGCCGCTGACAGGTTGGGAGAAGGAGTCCTGCGGCGCCTATGCGAGGGACCGGACGGAGAGCCGCCATTTGGCAACCAGCTGAATTGTGCAGCGGGAGTGAGGGCTCGGCCGCTGGTGGGTCCTGGAGACAGACGCTGGGAAGAGAGGGACCCGCTCCTCTGCTAACTGTGAGGAGCGGAGATAATCTGAAGCGGACGACAGCCGGAGGTCACCGAAACTCCTTGGGTGAGCTGCGGCGCTTCGGAGGCGGGAGGCCGAGCGGAGGCCCAGCTCTGGTGAGAGCAGCTGCGAGTGGATACCTTGATCGGTCTGGCCAGCAGAGAGCAGCAGAGAGCTGCGGTAAGCCGCAGCAGTGCCAGGAGAGTCACGAGAGCTACGGAGCTACCGGAGCTGCGTCCACAGCTGCCACAGCGTTTGCGCAGCGCTTTTGACCCCCGGAGCTACTGGAAAGTCGCCATGTCCCTCAATAACCCAGAGGCAGTGCCCGTAAGGGGGTCCGGCAGCCCCTGGGGACTTCCCTCGATTTCCCAGCGGACTTGGCCGACCTGCAGTAACCAGCAGCGAGGCTTACTCTACCCCCACCCGCTGAGTCCGCGAGCCCGCCCGAGCCTGAGGTGGTCTGCTGACCCTCCACCGGTCCACGGGTGAGAGGCGGAGTGAGCAGGCGAATGAGTGCGAGGCACCTAAGAGCTGCGGGACTGGCAGAGGGGCACGGCAGAGTGGAGGAAGTCAGAGGCAGGAGGCGCGGAGTGAGGCTGGTAATAAACTGCGCAGCTGAGGAGACGTTCCTATTCTGGCGCCATTTTGAGAGCCCGCGCTACGAGAATCCCCAGAACCCCCCTAAAATACAGCGCTAGGCCCTCTGACTACTAGCGCTGCCAGCCGCAGACTGCAAAACCGGAGGGGCCTGCCTGACCCGCTGACCCAGGACTTGCCCGGTAATAACAAGACAAGAGCCGAGAGCTGGGGGCAGGTCTATACACAGCCCCTGACTGTCCCACCGCAGCTGCCCATAAGCAGAGGCCTTCTGCAGCTTGCGCACAGTTGTCAGTGCATGGCCCTACCTACTGGGAAGTAGACCGCGCACCTGCCGCTAGTCTGACCGTAGCATACCTGATAGTAGATTGCTGGCAGCGCCTGCTTGTCCTGCCTAATTGAGCAAGCCTGAAAACCCCACCTGCAATCGCAGTCAGAGCTCTTTGGGAAACGACTGGGGGATGGTTTGCTGCCAGTGCATACGCACATTACCAGGCGGGTGCGCATACAGGAGTCCGGGAGCAAGGCTATAGGGTGGACTGCCCTCAGACGCCCGGCTGAAAGATTGGCTGGTAGGAGTGAGGACCCTATTCCCTGGGGAATAACACCCCCCCTGGCGGTGACTGGAGGCGAGTGGCCGGAAGTGTAGATGCCCACAGTGCAGCAAATTGCTATGGGCAGGCTCAGGGACAAAGCGCAGCTGCGGCAGCAGGAGGCGAGTGGATCCGAAACGATGCAGGACCAGAGGCGGATGGCCATGGACCCCGCAGCTGCTCTGGCAGCCAAAATGGACACAGTTCTGGCGGCGGTGAAGCGTATTGGATCGACCCTAGAGCAAACCAAGTCATCACTAGAGGGACGGATCGATAAAGTAACGTCTGATTTCACACTGCTGCACGCAGACAACCGCAAGCTGGCGGAGACCGTCACAGAACAGTGCCAAGTGGTTCAGGAGCTACAACCTGTGGTGCGCAGTCACGCAGCGGCCCTGCAGGACCAGATTGACAGAGTCCACGAACTAGAAGACCGTGCTGAGGACAGGGAAGGACGGTCTCGGCGCAACAACGTCCGAGTAGTAGGCCTGCCTGAAGGAGAAGAAGGGACATCACCTGAACGATACACTGAGTCGTGGCTGAGGACAATCCTGCCGCCGGGAGTGCTATCCCCGCAGTTCGTAGTGGAAAGGGTGCACAGGGTGCCCGCGCAAGCCCAGAGGGCGGGAGCTAGACCCCGCCTGTTCCTCTTCAAACTCCTCAACTACAGAGACCGGGATACAGTGCTCCGGGAAACCCGAAAGATGAGCGACCTGCAGGTGGGCAACAGTTGTGTAATGCTTTTCCCGGACTACACGGCGGCGACACAGAAGAGGCGGGGCTCCTACATGGCAGTGAAGAAACAGCTCAGGGACCTAGAACTACCCTATTCGCTGCTCTTCCCCTCGCGGCTGCGCGTGGTCACAAAGGAGGGCACACGCTTCTTCGAAACCCCAACGGAAGTCTGGGATTGGCTGGAGGAGACCGGGCAGTGGTCGGGGACGTGACCGGTGGCCCCAGAGGGCGGTGGATGGCAAAAGCAGCGCTCCAGGAGGAGGAGGAGGAAGAGAGGGGCCAGACGGGGGACAGGCCTGGGGCAGGCGCCACCCAGCCCGGAGAAGATACGGCAGGACCGGCAGGAGTCACTGGAGGCGGTCGCAACGCTGGGAGCTGGGACAGGACTTGGAAGGCCGGAGCATGGACAACAGAGCGGAGCCGGGGCTAGCGGATCTTCCTCGCCATCCACTGTAATGTCGGACGACATTCTACAGTCGGTAGTAACGCCCCAGACAGCGGACTATATCGTGTGACAGCTGGCGAACCTACGATGGACTACTACATACCTGGTGTTTTGAGCAAAGATCCATTGTATCCTTTGAATGTCTGATGTCACACATTGGTAGGCAACACTGCTGACCTGGAGTCACACACGTGCGCAGACATAGTAATAGGATCTGCTAAAGCGATGTGGATGCACAGCCGCGCTTTCCACTGGGACACGAGTTCATGCACTGACAGGTAGGGTGGCACTTGTAGGTGGCTCGCACAGGCCGGTACGCTCTACTGTCAGTAGCAACCCAACCACACCTCAACAGAGCTGGGGCCTTGTCGAGGGAGTTCCCTGATAACACCACTGACTGCGCGTTCCCCAAACGCATACACATTGCGATCACGATATACTAAGCAGTAGTTTGGTTGCCCAGTCTGGACGCATTCTCCGTTGGGAGTATGCCCATAAAGTTACACAGTTAGTTTAGGTTCACATGTTTCAGATACGGCAATTAGTGACCCCCGTCCGAGGGCCCACCCCTAGACCTCACAAGCTGCGACCCCTGCCCTCCGGGCAGACACACCACAGCACCACTCATGGGGTGCACTAACATCATGGCCTGGAACATCCGAGGCATGCACACCCCGTCGCGTCGGTACTCTGTTTTCGCGTATATGCAGCGCCACCAAACGGGGATTGCGCTCCTCCAAGAAACACACATGTCCAGAGTGGAGTTGGAAAGGCTCCACAGGCGCTGGAGGGGACAGCTTTATGGCACTCTGATATGGGTGAAGGCAGGTGTTCCCTTCGCATGCACTGACACGCAGGTAGACACGGAAGGGCGGTACACTTTTGCGAAGGGGAGGCTTAATGGACAGGAAATATTGCTGGGTTCTATTTACGCCCCCGAAACGGAGCAACCTGCCTTCCTGGCGTCTTTAAACCACGTCCTTCAGCAGTATGCGGGCCTGCCCTGGTTGATAGGCGGCGACTATAATATGGTGCTGGAGACACAGTTAGACCACTCGTACCCGCCCCTGCGTGCAGTGGCAGCGACCTTGGCGGCACAAGCCCTTAGAGACTGGCTAACACACTGGGGCATTCAAGACCTCTGGCGTACACAACACCCCACAGACAAAATATACTCCTATTACTCGCCGGTGAACGGCCTTCATGTTAGGCTAGACAGAATAGTAGGCTCCCAGTCCCTGCTCCCGCTCTTAACTAAGTCGGAATACCTAGGCAGGACGCACTCGGATCATAACCCCTTGTGGTTCCAGATTAGCTGGGTGGCAGATAGACCTCCGGTGCCCACATGGCAGCTGCAGCCGGCCGCATTGGAGGTTGCGGAGTTCAGATCATCACTGGGTACTGCCATTCTCTCCTACTTTGAGGAAAATGAGGACACAGCGAGCAATCCCATGGTGGAGTGGGACGCCCATAAGGCAACTATCCGGGGGCATTGCATAGGGACCACGTGGAACACCCGTGCGCAGGTATCTGCGTCCCTGACCCGCATAGAATCCGAGCTACAACAGTACGAGCGAGAGGGGGAGGGAGCGGGTAGGCATGCTCTTAAGCTGGGGGAGCTACGAGGAGAGCATGCGGTCCTCATTGAGAGACTAAGGTGTCACAATTATGCAGCGCACATGGCCAGGACACATGCGAAAGCGGACAGAGCAGGTCGCTTGCTAGCCTGGCTAATACAGGCCGCGGAGCGCAAGGCGCCGATCGGTGCCATTCGCTTAGGAGACGGTACTGTGGTGTATACACAGCGCGAAATACACCAGGCGTTCACCGAGCACTATCGGGACCTCTACAAAGCTCAAGGCACTGGCCGGGAACATGCGGTGGCTGACTTCCTAGAGTTGATTACGCTGCCCACAGTCTCTGATGCACAGAGGGCGGACCTGGGTGCCCCGCTCGCGCTGGAGGAGGTGGGTGACGCAATCCAGGCTCTGGCGACGGGAAAAACACCGGGGCCAGAAGGCCTGCCAGCTGAATATTACAAAGCGAACAGAGACATCCTGGCACCATGGCTGCTCCAGATGTATCAGGCGTCGATAGCTGAGGGCCGTCTTCTATCCTCCCTGAGAGAAGCATTTTTGGTGTCCCTGCCCAAACCTGACAGAGACCCAATGTCCCTGAGCTCGTATCGCCCGTTGGCAATGCTCAATACGGACTATAAGATATTAGCCAAGATACTCGCTGAGCGTCTGGCGCTAATAGTCCCGCATCTGGTCCACCCAGACCAGAATGGTTTTGTGCCGGCGAGGTCCACATCACTGAATCTCAGGAGGTACTTTCGAGTGGCGGCGGAAGCAGCGGCGGTGTGGCCTAGAGCAGGGTGCCTAATACTATACCTAGAAAGGGCCTTTGATAGCTCGAGTGGGGATATCTTCTGGCGGTGTTGGAGGCGTATGAACTGGAAAGGGAATTCCTGGAGATGGTGGGGCTTCTGTATAGGAACCCCGTGGTCCGCGTCCGGCTGGGGCCATACGTCTCGGAGGAGGTGGAGGTGGGCAGAGGCACTTGGCAGAGGTGCCCTCTGTCACCGCTGCTCTTTGTGCTCGCCATTGAACCTCTGGCGGCAGCCATGAGGCAACTGCTGGCTGACGGAATTCAACTGGGGGATGGTGTTCATCAAGTCTCCCTGTATGCAGATGATCTATTGGTCTTTGTCAGGGACGTGAATAGTATGCCGGAACAGCTTGCCCCACTGCCAAGCCGCTTTGCCGGTCTCTCGGGGCTCCGAGTTAATGCGGGTAAGTCCTGCCTCTATGCTTTTAATAGTGAGGTTAATGATCCGGAGTACAGCCTGCAGGGCACGAGAGTGCAGTGGCGAGCGGACACGTTTAAATACTTGGGGATCCAGATCTACCGGCAGCCAGCGGACCTGATGGACGGAAACCTAGGTAGAGCGGTTGCAGCGCTCAAGGCGCAGATAAGCTTCTGGTCCACGCTCCCCCTGACGCCCACGGGCAGGGTAGCCTTGGCCAAAATGGTGATGCTTCCTCGCCTTCTATACTATTTTGCAAATCTGCCTCTGTTCGTGCCTACATCTTTCTTCTCCAAGCTCAACGGGACCCTGCGTGACTTTATCTGGGGCGCATCTCGACACCGCCTGGACCTAGGGAAGCTATTTCTTCCCACAGACAGAGGTGGCCTAGCCGCCCCCTGCTTTGAGCACTACTATCTGGCGGCGAAGCTCCAATGGATCACCCGCTGGATGGCGGACAGAGGGAGAGAGGACACCGCCACAAGTGAGCCGCCCTACACCATGGAAAGGATCACTGCGCTGTTTCATCTGCTGGCAGCCAGGGCCCGACCTGCCCCGCTTCTGCTAGGGGTCGCATACAAATGCTTCCGTAGGGCACTATACCTCACAAGGAAAGTGCTTCCATACGCACACGAGTTCTCACACCCCGCATGCTAGATCCCCTGGGGGATTCCTCATGCATAGGTCCCTCACGGCCCGGATGGCGATGGGGTGGGGCGACATTGCGGAAGAGCCGGCGCAGCACTTGACGATGCAATACCTACATGTCATGGGCAGGGGCAGGCATCTCATTAAATGGTTTGTCGCGTCCCTACGGTTGCACACGGAGCAGGACTTGGACCCCCTCCGCGGAAAGTGGGAACAAGATATGGGAAGACCGCTGGCGGACAAAGAATGGGAAAGGATGCTCAATAGCCCGGTGCATATCCCCAGAAACATGCGCTTTCCCCAGATCCAAGTATATATAGTCCACAGGGCCTACCTCACCCCAGCCTTAATAAATAAATATTTTAACAGGACAGATGCATCTTGCCCTCAATGAGACGAGCTAGATGCGGACCTCCTTCACCTTTTGTGGCGCTGTTCAAGACTTGGCACTTATTGGAGGGAAATCCATGCCCGGCTCGTGCAATGCACTGGCCGCGCAATCCCCTGTGACTGGCCTGAATTCCTCTTGCACCATTTCAAGCGGTCGCCTGCTACTAAGGCGTCGTCCCGTTTTCTGGACCTGGGAATGGTCACGGCGGTGAGGCTCCTAACAAAGAGATGAAAGGCGAGAGACCCACCCAGTGTGCAGGCGTGGACCTTGTCTCTCCTGTCGTGGGCCCGTGCGGAGTGGACTGCCATTAGGAGAGAGGAAACAGTGGGACTCCGCAGAGAGCCCATGGCGGAATGTTGGGAGGGCATGCTAAACACACTACAGGCGACAGAGACTGGCACGGCTGAGGAGGTGCCGGGGGACACAGAGGGCGGAATAGATAACAGTGGGGAGGGGCGCGCGGCGAACACCACTAACAACAACAATGACAGCAGCAATACTGACACTAGCGCGCAGGCGGGGGCCCATAGCCAGAATGCTGTGAGGATGCAGTAGCCATGGGGAAGCATATACACGACGAGAGAGAGGAGAAGAGGAGTGGGGGGAGTGGGAGGCCGGTTAGACAAGACGAGGGAACAAACATACATTTACTGAAGGAAGGTGGGGGAGGCGGACCTCGGGGAGGGGAATGGGTGGAATGTTTTGTATTGAACCCTGGTGATAAAGCTGTATCTCGTTGTTAGTGTTTTCTTGCAAATGTTCTGGTTGCAACTGAGTTATGTATATATGATCTGGCACTCCAAGTGGAAAAGAGACGCAAAGACTCTCACAGGATATAGACATGTATGAAGGCCCGGGACTCAGTCGCTTGACGTATAGGTTAAACTACATTAGCGTTTTAATAGCAAAACGCGTTGTCGGAGCGCTGATAGCAGTACACTGGTGATAATGTAATTGATGTACATGATGCGTGAACTGAGTTGTTGAATATGACATAGAAATGCCAATAAAAAGAGTCGACAAAAATAAATATGAGTGATGTAATATGCGCTGTAAATATGAGTGCACTGCATGCCGAGGAGGCGAATTACAGTTACAGAGGTCACACCCCCTACCAAAATAATTATTAATATTAATCCCCGGGCTGGTACTATTTTGTTTCTGCAATTTCATGAGTGTACCGCAGGATCTCTGTAAAAAGAAATGATCATTTTGGCCCCAGGGCCAGAAAGTTTACTGGGGCCATGAATCTACCCCGCCCCCTTATTTCTTTATTTAAAAACATTTTGAGGACAGGGGACTAAGGGGCATATTAGCAAGAACCTCATTAAAATTATCGCCGTTGAAACAGCGATAATGGGCTTGCTAATATGCGTTATAGAATTCCAATAGAAGCCCAGGTTAGATGTGCAGGACATCCTACCTGGGCTTCTATGGGAATTCTATATCTCACTCCTGCGGGACCAGCACTTGTCCCTTGAAACCAACCACTTCTATATGGAAATATGTTTTAGCCTTAAGCTATAAAAAACTACTGAACAGATTTACATTGAATCACAAATAGCAACCTTTCTGGTCCAAGTTCTAGTTTCCCGCCAAATATGGTGTAATTCCATTTAGCCATTTTCACTCTATCGTATTCCAAAGAAGTCTATGGAAAATGCATGGATATTTTACGTTTTGGGATCCCCCATTCCCTCAGCCTCGGCTTGAGGGATCACCCTGAAACTTTTCAGGATGGAGCTGAGCGAAAAGGAGCACTTTTTTGGAACGTTTCAGGAAGATACGTTAAACGGAGCCAAAGTTATTAGCAAATCAAAAACGCCATCCTAACTATTCTAACTATAACTAGCCACTGGTGAGCTCAACTGGGTTATATATTACCCAATGGCGGTAGATATATATATAATGAAATATCAGCATAATGCTTGTCATATACCACGTTCTAAAACAACAAGTAAATGGCGAAATGTGAAAATTCATGCTAAAGGCAACTCTGCATAAGGTCTGTGCTTGATAGAGGAGGGAATACAAGTGTGTGTGTGCATGTGTGTGTGTGAGAGACAGTTACAATCATGGCACACATCACTTTCACGGGAATCGTAGAGCCATGCCCTCTGAAAGCGATTAGTGAAATTACTATTTCTGCACTTTAGTTAGGGTGGACATGGTTTTCCAGAATGCTGTTTGCCACCATATTGCATATGATCTCGATAAAGATGAGAGAATCAGACGTGCATAGAATTGGGTTATCACCGGTTTGTGTGGAAGTTGCCAATTGAACACTGAAGTCCCTTGCAAATCTAACTGAAAAATGCTCTTCAGTGAAATCTAGATCCTACAGCTTGAATGCTCTTGCATGTTTTTTTTCTCACAATAACACTTTACCACTTTGCCATTGATTAGGCTTCCTATCTATTTTTCTCTGCAGGTCGTCGTGTTTGTTTGGGGGAACAACTTGCCAAGATGGAGCTATTTCTCTTTTTCACCACCCTCTTGCAGGGCTTCACATTCACCAGCCCTGAGGGACAGCCTGGGCCGAAAGAGAATGCCATCTTTGCTATCACACGGAGCCCTAATCCCTACCAGATCTGTGCCAGAGTGAGATAGCCATCCACCTCCAATGGCCTCTCCAACATTATTCAGCTGTTGTCCACGTTTCTTTGTACAAGAAGGACCAGCTACGTATATCTTTAATGGTGGGAAATCCTATATATCTTAGTCTATTGGCTTTCCATTGAAGCACCATCACAATTCAGACATGCCTGCATTACCCACAGAGCGCTGCACTCATCTTCACCCTTCTGTCTAAGCGAAAAACTGAAAATCTCTAGAGCAAATATGGGTTCCCAAAATACCCAATCCCTGCTCCTGGAACCCACCAACTTCAGTCGAGAACAGTACATAAGCCAATCATTCCCTGGTAGTACTACAAGAATCTAGAACTTCTCACCTCCCCCCTTTTGCCGAAACACCTGCATTGTCACCTTCAAAAGGACCTCAATGTACTCATATTTGACAGACTCCTTGGTTAATCACTCTCGACCAGACTTAGGTACTCTCTCCACCAGGATTCAAACTACCCTCATTATGTGACACCACCATCTTAATCGTTGCTTGAACTGTGTTCCACCATTGACCAATCTGCTGCATCTGTCCTGGTTGCAGCCACCGATATTAAGGTCTGAATTTTAATTATTGTAACTGAAACGTGCTTTACCCTGTAGTCTGCTACTTTTGTAAAGCTCTCTAATGTTTTTGGGCCATGTCTGCACTAAATAAAATTGCAAAATTATATAAATAAAAATGAGTCCTAAGCCTGTTGCATGCCCCATCCTGTGTGTTCCTCTCTATGTGACCCTCTCTTAGATAAGTATTCTGTAGTATGCTCCTCCATATGATTGTGAAAGATGGGCTCCAAAAGTCATCAGCTGCAGTTCTAATTTTGGACTTAATCCTCCAGGAGATCTATGACACTCAGGTTATCAGCTACATTGATAACATTTATCCATGGTCAGCATCTCCACCTTCACCACAAAAGGTATAGCAAGAGAGGCGGACAGATAATATAGACTGAGGGTCTGATTTATAATTTGGTGGCATGTACACTCCACAGCGGCTGCAGTTATACCTACCACCAAGATAATGAACCAACAGCCAAATTTAAAAGTGGGTGGACCTTTGATTTAATCACGGCAGAGACTACTCTTTCACCACTGTGATTAAACCACTCCGACGGCCCTGCGGAGTAAGGCCTTTTAAAGGCTGGCTTCTAATTTTGCACACATAATGTTGATGGGGAGAATGAGAGGCCAGTTTTCACTGCCCATCACTACCAGGATAACCCTTGCTGTAAAGGGCAGTGGAACCTTCTAAATGCTCCTATCCCCATGGGAAAAAAACTCTCATGGTGAGGGGGAAATATTCTTTCTTATTTCCAAAAAGAAAATGCTGTTACTGGAATATTCTTTTTTATAACAAAAAAAGAAAACAGCTTTGTGCCGGGCTCAGTCTTCCTGACAGAGCCCTGCACTAAACTGAATGAGGCATTGACAGGAAATGCCTTGATCGTGGTTCCTGCCAATGCTTTAGAAATGACCGCCAGCTTGGCGGATATTTTTTAACTTGTCAGGCACCATCTCCGTCATGGCGATGGGAGTAATTTACTCCATCTCACTGAAGGAGTAATGGGCCGCCTTCCATTAACCCCTTGCATGCGCCCGGGATTCTGCGCCTATGCGGCAAATTCGCAAGTGGTCGGGTTTATGACGGCCCCCAGCCGTCATCAGCACACGAGCGCCGTAGTGCATGATGGCTGGGGGCCGTCATCAGCATGCAAGGGGTTATAAAAAATTAGGCACTAAATATTTTTATTAAAATGGTCCAAAATACTGCCCACTTTGTTACAGTGAGGCCACATGTTTTACATTGTATAATTTGTCTTCCAGAAGGTAGCCTAAATAGTGGCCACTAAAACTTTTTATCTCGCTCTTTCACACCGTTTCTAGTGATCCAGCGCGAACCCAAATATATATTGATCAGGGGTAAATATTCAACAACATCACATCACTTTGGCCCATACACATTGACCCAAATCCCTAATGCGCTGGGGTCAAATTTGTAAGGTTTTCTTCACTCCACTGTATTGTCTTCAAGCACTAAATATTATACATCCTGTACTTTAGTGTATTTAAACATATGTAAATCGACTTTTCATCTACTTGGTCGATGGACCAATTAGTTCAAGAGTTGATAGCAATGGTTATTCAAAAGACATTTAAATCATAAAACTGGCAAAAATGACCACAAACTCCTTGTGAGGTTAAATATTTTAGCTAGTAATCATAAATGCCTTTAGCGATCATATCCATAAGTTCGAATACTGGAAACCTCATGAGAGAGAAACTTCAATTTATAACAGAGTTAAAACTGAATCATTCATCAACATTTACATTGCAATAGAGGGGATAGATGAAGAGACATTAGATGCAAACAAATATATCGAACAAATCCATGAATTTTGGATGGAATAGATAAAGAGACAGAAGTTTCAGAGACAAAAATACATCTGCAAAGTATATTCTGCAATGCTAAGCAAAGTTAAAAACAAACCCAAGGGATCTGTAAAGGGACACCACCACCCAGGCCTAGGTAGCAGTGGGGAAGCCCTGAATTCAAGAGTCAGAGATCAAAGACTCAAGACCAAAATAGGGACAGGACAGGACCAGCTAGGCCTCACAGCAAACCGACGATCAGCGATGCACCTTCTCTCGGACACCTACAGCCTAAGCGACCTCCTCCTGCTTCTGTAAACCACACCACTAAAGCCCCTATTCTTATACCCTAAAAGTACATGTCCCTCCCACAACAGTTGCAAAATAAATTTTTACAGCTAAGGTATTGGTTGAGTTCTAGCGGTGGGATGTCACCCCACTATGAAATCAACTACCTTTGACTACACCATTGTTTAAAACATTTTGTATACAGCCATCAACGCTTGCTCTCTCTCATGAGTACACATATAACAATGTATTGTACATTTTGTTAAATTTAACGTCTACAAGTTCTATTCCCATGAAGACACTGGCTTTGGCTGCTTTAGAAGAGTTCCGTCCTTCACCAGGTCAAGCTTTTTCAGCTGCGTACAGCAGTTCGATCACGTGATCACATAGTCCATGCTTGCTCCTAATTCCACCCTCTCTAGATTTAGGCTAACTTTATAATATGGAGGACTTGCCCATTACAAAAAGAATGGAAAACGAACATTTATTAATAATGAGACAATGCAATTTAAACTGTTTACCCTCTATTTTAGCTCTACTCCTCATTAATGGTTAGTCTAGCATAGCACAAGCATAAAAACTGCATTATTTTGTAGTTTTAAAGCAACACACACCATGCTTTTTACCGATTTCACATGCAGCCTTGCCATGCAAACCGTCTTTATTTGTTTTAAACACAAAATTATTACATTTCCGGTTATTTATGTATTATTCAGGGTTATTTCATGCACATCGCAAAGCAAGCTTCCCACGTGTAGTGTAAATGTGCCCATTAGTTTGTTCTGACACTACTTGCTGTTAGTACGTATTATAGGGGTGTTCGACTGAGCAGGTTTCTTTCGCGAAAATCCTGCTCCATCACTAGTAATGTACTGTCATACTGTCCAGACTGCATTATTGTTAATATAGTTTACATCAGCTCTAAAAAATAAAGAAATCGGAGACTCCAGGGATTCATAGCCAGTGCCAGGCCTCCCTTTTGAGTATCAGTTTGTTCTGCAAATGCCTTACTTAAGTGGCCAAACTGTGTTGAATATAAGGAAGAACAGCCTCATTAGGCCAGTGATGCAATAACGGCAATGGATCCCAGTTGAGCAAAGAAAAGGACATTCAATGTGCTTTTTCAATTCCTTCCGATAAGGTTATACTTTCTGTCTCTGAAAATGTTACTCTCGTTTCACGCTAAGAGGCTTTGGTAAGGCAACCCTTGACTGTTTATGGTTTTAGCTAAGAAATTTAATTTACAATTCTTAATCATCTGCAAGAGTGAAAAATCGGCAATGAATGTCGTTGTCCAATGTGACTTTTGAACAGTTCTGCATTTGTGCTTTTTCCTAGATTTTGTTGGGATGAAATATTTCTCCAGGCATTTCAGGTACAAGCGGGCAGTAACACACCATTTACCTAGAAGATGAATCTTCAGTTTGCCCATCACATCATTCCCCTTTTCATTAGGAGGGCAAGGGAATACAGTGTTGCTGATTTTAGCCCTGACACTAAAATGTTATTCAGCCCTTCCAACGCCATTTCTGCTTTCATATTGCACAGAAAACAGTGAAAATGTATCTGACTGGCTCGGCAAATCCACCAGTATGTGAAAATATAGCATGATGGTGGGTTCAAAGTGAATATAGATTTCTAGGGCCCTCATGATTGGGTGCTGGTGGTGGGAAAAGAAATCATATGACAGGATGGTATTAGAAAAGGAGGACTGCAACAAAGGGTCTCACTTTACAAGGATCTGTGGGACATATGCATATGCAAAAACAAGGAGGTGATGGATAGGGCGCTACAACTTTTCACACACTCACCCCCAGTGACAGATCTGGGATTAATCCATCATCGTTTTTAGCTCACTTCGCCACCCCAGTTCAGACACAGCTGTATGCACATCAGGATTGACCCTGCGCCTCATGGGAACACTCCAGCCCGAACTGCCAAGCCATGGCTTCCCTGGACCGGAAACTAGCATCCTGGGACCGGTTTTGGGCTAACAGCCCTCATCAGCCAGGCTAGCTTGAATCCAGTGGCAAATCCAGTGAAAAGTGAGCAAGGGACCCATGTCTGGGCATGCACATATGCATATGCCCTGCACGTCATGGGAGTGGTAAGTGAGGGAAAGTCTGGACCGTCAAAATCTACAACTTTCTTTTTCTCCTAGTGTGGCTCCTGTCCTGATCGTGGGAGATGGTTTGGAATGAAAAGCTCCAAAGCATGTAAGGGTATAAGAGATTAAGGTTCTGCCTTTGATAGAGCGCGCAGGTCACCCAACCAACAAATTTTACCATATACGTATCGGGCCCATAAACTTCAATTTATCACATACATTAATCAGGTGACCTTACACTCTACTATCAGTAACCCTGATTCCTTCCTATTTGTTCCTGCTGTACCTGACTTACCAATCCACCGTTACGGGTACCTATGACCACAATGGATCAGAGAGCTAGCTGTAAAAGAAAGGCAGGCAAACCCAATACCAACTTTATATTTCTTTGTATTCATTAAATGACCACAGACTACGGGGAAGTTTTTAAAGGTTTTATCTAGAATTCAGATTCAGAAAGCATACAGTTTATAACTAATAGGCAATCGATGATCAAGATAACAAAAAGCACATAACCATAAAGGAAGTATACTAGGGCGACCATTTATGAGTCTAAGGGAAGATAAGAACAAGAAACATTGCTAATCAAATTTTCAGGGATGGAACGCAAGAATGAATAACTATAGATGGGGCAAATTAAAAGAGCATACATTGAATATCACTACTGAAAAAAATGCTTCAAAAGCTTTGGGTGAGAAATTTGTGAATCCTATACATCTATAGGAAGGGTGAAAAAGGGAACACGCTATAGTTTTAGCAACATTACTTCAAATCAGCTTGCAGGAGAAATTATAAACCACATCTATAATTCATAAACAGTATGGAGAGAATGTGCTTTAAAGGTGGGGAAACATAGGAACATGCTACGGAAAAATAAATGTATGACTTTCATTTAGTAGTTTGCGGAAAGCATGGAAAATTAACATATGCAAAGGTATGTCTTTATTGAAGCAAAGACAGAAAAATAGAAGGTGCAGTATAGAGTTTTCAGTACTATATTTACCTAGAATGGTGTGAAGACCAACCCTGGCCACGGATCAGTCAAGGACAGGAAAAACCCAAAGGAAGGACAGTCATCGATGGGACAGCAGGTGCAGCATGGACACCCCAGGACAGGACAGGAAAACCAGATTAGGATCAGGACAGGACCACCAAGGAACGACCAGCACCCGCAGTTTGGAAGCAACGCCTGCGCTCCACCCTCTCTGCAGCTATCGGCCAGAACCCCGATTGGGTTAGCGAATTCCCCTGCAAAGTGCTCCACCAGCACTTAAGGTTTAGTAAAACCTTTCGAGTCTATGGCATATTTCGGATAGAGTGCTCCGCAGCGCTCTGTATCAGTCACCTATTGAGTGCGTTGGGTCAGTGACAGGTCAGCTATTCAGACAAGTCGGACAATTCCTCTAGCTAAACCTAGGCTAATTATACTGTTTTCGGTTCAGTGTACTACCCCCCAAATGTTGCAAGTGTCAGAATCCCCAATTTCGATTGGTCCCCAAGTAGGATAGGTCAACACACCAATCATGTCTTACTTCTACAAGCTCACATTTACATACTCTGGGCCCGCCTAGTGATTTTGGGGTTCCCATGAGATATTCTACAGAATACAATGAAAGCATTACAAATGTATCAATTGCAGTACAGTCCGGCTTCTTCGGCTGGGTGAAGGTGCATCTTCCCAGGCACGTCTTGGCTGCCACCTCTGGTTGGAGGTCATTCAATGTCACCGGCCGAAATCTGTCATGCGCAGAACAGCATTTCAATATGGATTCCCGAGCATCCCATCAGCCCCTCAATACCGCGGTACATGAAAAGTAAGCGAAAACAAATTAAAACATAGAAATAAATGAATACACTGTATACCATGAATAGCTACTCTATACCCCTTTACTTAAAATATACTATGGCGTGAAGGATTAGTGCAGACAGACAATAACATGAAACATCAGCGCAAGCTTCACCATGTGAGGACACAGACAGCCATTTTAAAAGCAAGTGTGCAAGCGCAAAGTTTCCCACCAGAACTGCAAGTACGTCACGTCACGTGAGTGTGACTAACGCATGCGCAGAAAGAAACCCGCCAAGCAGCGGCCATTTTAGATACAAACGTTATTGAGTTAGTAAACACATAGGCAAGCGTCTCTAGGACACCCCAATGTCAGAATAAAGGGAAATTAGTAAGACGAACAGGTTGAATTACATAGTTATAGGTTATTTGAGGTTCTTGAATCCAAGCAAGTCGCGTAATATGCGAAGCCTTGCTCCATCAATCCCCTCTTTGATGATATTTACTATCATCACAAACTAATGGAATCAGATGCCAACTTTTTTTCATACTTTGTTCATTTCAATCTCTTCCAACATTCGATTCAATTTTTCCTTAACGTCCTTGTTAGGGTGAGAATTTTTCACCCTTTTGTAAATCTGATTATTCAGTTCCTCCAATTCAAGTTCATCCACACTCCTTTTCACACCTCTCTTATTCACAGTGTACTTCTTTTGGTGTTTGCGACATTTGCAACAGACAAATATGAGGAATATGATGAAACCTACTACTGCAATTGGCATCAGTACCTTAAACAACAACCCTCTACCTAATTGTGCAAACCAATGACCTGCTGCAGAGAGACCATCAGTAAGTCTTTTCCAGGCACTGTCAACCTCCAGTGGTTTAAGTTCTTTTTCAAAATTTGTAATATTCCTTACATACCTTTGGATTCCTACACTTTTGTCAGGTATGTAAGTGCAACAATGTTGCGCTTTCAACATTCGGCAGACTCCGCCCTCTTTTGCCAATAGGGTGTCAAGAGCAAGTCTGTTCTGTAAAACCATTGATCTGATCTCAACCATTTCGGTATTGACCATCAGGAAACCTCCAGCAGTGTGGGAAGATAACCGATCTACCACTGTAGACAATTTGCAAAGTTTGTTTGAGTTCAGAATCACTCCCACTGCAGGTATTATTGCGCTAAAAATATCTCCTACAATCTCTCCAGCAGTTTCTCTTCTATTGCGTACTAATTGGTTAGTTTCTTCATTGCTTCCAGTGATTTTCCCCACATGGTATATCTTCGGGAAGACAATACCAAAGTAGCAACTCCCGTACCAATGGTCGGGCAATTTGAAGTAAGCCTTGTTCCCACAAATAAAATAGATTCCAGGAAACACAGGCTCTGTCCCATCTTTGAAACCCCAACCCCCAGTTACCTTGTAATTATGTTCACATTCACTGGAACCGATGAAAACATTGTTATAATAGCTAGTCATTTCCCTTTTAAGACAGAGTTTCCCATTCTTCTCGAAGTCAAGGAGCATAGCAGCAGTAGCTCCACCATTTGAGGTGCTCCCTATACTTTCTGCCCATTTAGGAGCTTTATGGTTCCTGTCTTTGGCTTTCTTTTGAAAACTCTCTCTTCTTTTCTCTACAATGTCCAGAAATTCCTTTTCTTTTTCATGTAAAGAACAGGTCAGGTTATTTTTATGTGCATCATCTATATTCATTTTTCCTACAGTTAGAAAATAATCACTCATGAATTTAGCTACATCTCTAGTCGTCTGTACAGGGTTTAGGTTTCTTCGAACAGGAAGTTCAGAAAAGGTCACGTCATACTTTGAATAATAATACTGTAAAGGTCCTCTTTTGTAAAATAAGCTAGTTAGTATACTACAGGAAATTCCATAGGTTAAGGGCAAGTGATGATAAGTCACGCCTTCAGCTACAGAAGTAGGTAGCTTCATGCAGACATAACAGTCGTCTATTTCCATGGTTTCTACCTAGTGCAATAATAGGTTTGCGAAAACGTTTAAATGAGTCTTGTGTTTGATCTTGTTGAAGTGTAATGCTTCCTCGTCTGGTGCTTCCAATTTTAACTCTCCGTTTCAGGCTCAATGGTTTGTCCAATGTGTCTACTCTTTGTGGTGTAATCTTAGTGTGTGTTTCTACAGTGTCGTCAGGTAAATTATTATTCGGGTACAAACTTGGGTTTTTACTCATCAAAGAAGGAAGGGTTACAGTCAGTCCTATCCAAAGCATCAGTACTATTGCTACACTACATAAACATACTTGGCAGCACGTTTTACAACAACTACGTCTAGGTCTTCCATTCATATTTGAATCAGACATTTTTGCTTAGAAGAAGTTCTCAACCCCTCTTTGTAACTTTGCACAGGTAGCTTACACTGAGCAACTTCAGGTTGGTTCATCTTCTTCAGCAGACTGATCAGCTGTCTGTTCTTCGTCACTTTCGTCAGTTATATCAAGATCCTCAAATTCCTCTAATATCAAATAAGTCCATTCAGGATCCTGATATTTTTCGTTCAGTCTTTTTATTCGATCACTTCTTCTTTTGGAGCTTTCTCCAGCTTGCTCTGCTATACGAGAACTTTTCCTTCTTTGCTCAAGTTTCTCCTCTACTGTTTTTAGTCTTAGTCTCAGTCTCTTAATATATCTTGGTTCGATATTTTTCTTTTTCTTGAGTCTTTTAGCTGGCACTGTGATTTTGCTTTCTTCTAATGCTCTTTTATTTTCGTTTATTTGTGGCACTTCTGCTTCTACTTCTTCCCTTCCTGTCTGACTAGTCCCAGGTCTTATTTCTATTTCTTCTGCCTGGTTACTAAGCTGGCCTTGTTCAGGTGTATACTGGATTTGACTTTTGGGCGTTCTAATTTCTGTATCCTGAACACGTTCTTCTAATTCTATCTGGTCCTGTTCAAGCACTTCGAACCTTTGATTTTCTTCCGCTTGAACCTTTGCCCTAATGTCTATCTGTCCCTTTACAATCTCAGGAGTTTGTGGAGGTGTGTCGATCACTTGTTCTGTCCCTGTCTGATCTTCTTCTCCTTCAGATTTGACATGGATTTCGATAATCTGATTGTCTTCTCCTATTCCTGTCTCTTCCTCTCTATTCCACTCTCTATCTGCGTAGGTTTGACTTCTTGTTGGATCATCAGTCAGGTCGATTATGGGTATCCACTCATCTTGACTGGTGCTCGGTTGTTCGTCATCAGCTACTTCAGGACCAACGTCTGGAGACCCCTCAGCTGGACAACCTTCAGCGTCAGTTTTCTCGTCTCTGATCACCTTCTTGGTATGGCTGGCATGGATCCACTTTGGAACGCCGGCACACTTCACCGCTGTCGTGGTCACCAGTATCACTTGGCGTTGTTGTCCCCACTTCGGTGCAAGGCAATTTGAACGAGTATGCTTCTTAAGTACAACTTAATCGCCTGGAACCAATTTATGGACTGGAGTTGTTGGACTGGCGACGGCGTCTTCCCCAATCTGGCGAAAGATAGAACGCACTTGGTCACCCAGTTGCTTGCAGTACTCAAGTACCAAATCATCAGAAATGCTTATCAGTTTATGTCCTGGTACCCATGCTTGTCTCATCACTCTTCCCATCAGAATTTCATGGGGGCTCAGGCCTGTTTTTCGGTCTGGAATACTTCTGATTCCCATCAGAACAAGAGGTAAAGCATCTATCCAGTTCATGCCAGTAGATTCACACATCTTTCCTAATCTCGATTTGATAGTGCCATTTATCTGTTCCACCACTCCAGAAGCCTCTGGACGATAGGCACAGTGCAGCTTTTGTGTAATCTTGAATGCTTTACAGAGCTGATCGATTACTTCATTCTGGAAATGCCCACCTCTATCTGATTCAATTGTGACTGGAACCCCGTACCTAGGTATTAGTTCCTGCAGTAACAATTTGGCTACAGTTATGGCGTCATTCTTTTTGGCTGGGTAGGCTTCAACCCATTTTGAAAACAGGTAGACAATGACAAGGACATATCTCATTCCTTTATAAAGGGCAACTGAATGAAGTCTATCTGTAATCTTACAAAGGGACCACCAGATTTCCCAATTTTTCCCAATTCGACTACTGTTCTCTTCCCAGCGTTGGACTGCTGACATGTTAAGCACCTCTGGCAGAGTGACTCTGCTACTTTCCTGAACTTCGGATTGTACCATGTTTGTTGGAAAACCAGAATCATGGCATCCCTACCAATGTGTGAATCTCCATGTATCAGTCTGGCCATTGAAGCAAGCAGATGTCTAGGCAACACAGGCATACCATTTGGGCCCACAATGATACCATTCTCACTTCTCTGTCGACAACCAAGTTTCCTCCATTTTTCCTTTTCCTTTGGTGTCGCAGCATGCTGCCAATCTCTCAACTCTTCCCATGTAGGCACATCCTCAAACACCATAAGTTGGCAGCTGTTTCCATATCCCCCCAATTTGATGTTAACAGACATTCGATGTCTGGCACAATGTTGGGCCACTTCATCAGCATATCGATTTCCTACTGTCACATGATCAGTGCCAGATTTGTGAGCAGCACACTTGACCACTGCCAATTCTTTTGGTAACTGGATTGCATCCAGTAATTCTTGTACAACTTTTCCATTTCTGATAGGAGTACCTGAAGAAGTCAGAAACTCTCTTTGTAGCCACAATTGGCCGAAGTCATGCACAACCCCATAACAGTATTGACTGTCAGTATATACTGTTATTCTTTTATTTTTTCCAATTTTACAGGCCCTTGTCAATGCAATCAATTTGGCTACTTGTGCAGACTTCACTCCAAATAAACAGGATGCTTCTTCAATGCGTTTTACTGTGACTACAGCATAAGCAGCGCTTAGGCCTACGAGTTCATGTCTCAGACATGAGCCATCCACAAACAGCTCACTATCTTCTACAGGCAGGGGCGTTTCCTTGATATCTGGGCGTGGTTTAGTACTGAATTCTGTCAGGTCAATACAATTATGCTCGACCTCTCCCTTTGCTTCTGCAACTATTGAGTCTGGTAATAGGGTAGCAGGGTTTAATATGTTACACCTAGTAATGACCACATTTGCAGCACCTACGAGAATCCTCTCGTACTTAGTCAGCCGACTAGGGGTGAGATACTGGGTTTTAGTTCTGGTCAGTAAAATTACAACTGCATGTGGAACATACACAGTTACAGGATGTCCCATAACAATGGATTCACTTTGTTCTAGACTCGTGCAAGTTGCAGCTACTGCTTTCAGACATCCAGGTAATCCAGCAGCCACTGGATCCAAAGTGGCCGAAAAATATGCCACTGGACGTCTAGTCAAACCATGTGCTTGGGTTAGGACTGACAATGCGCAATTGTCTCGTGTGTCACAAAACAATGAAAATTCTTTAGAATAATCAGGCATTCCCAAAGCAGGGGCTGTACACAGACATTCTCGTAATTTTGTGAATGCTGTCAAGCTTTCCTCATCCCATTCCACTGGGTCCTTTGCTCCTTTCTTGGTCATCTTTATCAAAGGCTTTGCTAGGACTGCAAATCCCACAATCCATTGCCTGCAATAACCTACAACACCAAGGAACATTCTGACTTCTTTCTGAGTACGGGGCAACTGCATGTTCCGAATTATTCTGACTCTCTCTGAAGTAACCTTCCTGATACCTTTTTCTATCTGGTGCCCCAGATATTTTACTGACTTGGTACAGAACTGCAATTTGTCAGGTGATACTTTATGTCCTCCTTCACCTAAGTGATTCAGTAAGGCAATGGTGTCAACAACACAGTCTTTCTGACTCTTAGACGCCACCAAGAGGTCGTCTATATATTGCACCAAAACAGATTTTCCAGGTAAGACTAAAGATTCAAGGCACTTTTTCAGAATCTGATTAAAGATAGAGGGGCTTTCTGTGTACCCCTGAGGGACGCGATTCCAAACGAACACGTGACTGTCGAATGCAAATGAGAAAGGAAATTTGCTGTCTGGATGTAATGGGATCGAAAAGAATGCGTGACACAAGTCAATCACAGTGAACCACTCAGCATCCCAAGGGATCTGATACAGGATTACTGCTGGGTTCGGAACAATAGGACAGCAAGGAACGACAATTTTGTTTACCTTTCTCAGGTCCTGCACTACCCTGTACTTGCCACTAGGTTTCTTGATTCCAATTATGGGTGAGTTACATGGGCTACTCATCACTTCTTGTATGATGTTTGCTTCTAGTAATCTTTTAATCTCAATGGCAACTCCTGCTCTCACTTCTGCACTCATTTTGTATGGCTTGGTATTGGGGTAAACTGCATTTCCCTTCATGGCAATTTTGATTGGGTCTACATTTGCCATTAGGCCTACATCCTTTCCAGTAAAGTCCCATACTTCTGGTTTCACTGTCTTTTGGAGTTCTTCGGGTAAGTCTTGTATAGTCAGTTGTTTAATTTCTGAGTCAGGTCTGATTAATATTAATTTGTATATGCCATCTTCGTCTGGGGTCTGAATTTCGATGCCCTTTGGTGTGCAAAAGATGGTACAGTTCATTTTACACAACATATCACGTCCCAGTAAGTTTACTGGACTGGTATCACAAACTACAAATGTATGCATTTCTTTGAAATTCCCTATTGTGATCTCCATGGGCTCAGTAACTGGGGTACTAATCAATTGATTAGATACACCCACTACTTGGATTGCTTCTCCCGAGAGGGGTAGGTTTGGAACGTCTGCTGTTCTCACAGTAGAACGGGTAGCACCAGTGTCCAACAGAAAGGTGACATCATTGCCATCAACCCTTCCTTCAATGTATGGCCCTGACTGGTCTATTGGCAAGGAGGCGCCAAGTACACACTCCTCGTCTCAGAGAAAAGTATCATTCAACAGAAATTGCGAAGTTGCTGCATTTCTATCCTCATTTCCTCCCCAGATCTCTATGTCATCACCCTGCGGTGTTTTCCCCTTATAATTCGGTTTAGGTGCACGGGGCAACTGACTCGCCTTTACCTGTTGCTGGGTCTTTCTTGGCCTTTCATTCTGCGTCTGTGGATTTAAATCAGGGTTTTGAGGGTTATTATGCTGTGCATATGGACACTCGTCTCTCCAGTGCCCTATGTCTCCGCACTGGTGACAGGGAAATTTCTTTTTGGCTTCCTCTCAACTCATTTTCACTCTGGGCTTCCCTCCACCCCCAGAACCTTGATTTTGGGAATTCCTATTCATTTTGCCTAATTGCTTTTCCTGCTGTTCCACTAGTTTTACTTGTGCCCACATAACCTTTTCCTTCAGAGCCTTTCGCTTGTCTGCCATTTCGTCTTCGCAGTACTTTGCGTACCGTAAGACCTCATCCATTTTCTTAGACTGCCAACAAATTTTATTATCTTTGATCCACTGGCAAATTTCGGGTCTTAAACCGTTTACAAACCTGTAAATGAAGTGGGTCATATCCTTCATCTCGATGTTATCTATACCACTGTACGTTTTAAACACCTGTAACGGTCTCTCATAAAAGGTGTGCACAGTCTCATCCCTTCCCTGCGTGGTTCTATCTATCTTGGTCCAATCAGTTTCCTTTGCAGGCACTTTTCCCTTCAGGTGTAACATTACCTGTTCGTATTTTCTCATTACCTCATCGGAAGGAGCTCCTGTTTTCGAGTCCCTCGGGTATTCCTCACTAGGCCAACCAATGGCAATCTTACATTCAGTCCACAAATCCACAGGAACAACTATGTCGAAAAACCCATCCAGGTCTTTCCATAGGCATTTTTGAACCTTTACAAACCTTTCCACCTGCCTGTACCAGTCCACAGGCTTTTCTCGCAATTTTGGAAAGTCATTGGTAAAGGACACAATATCCTGTCTAGACCATGGAACGTGCACATATTTTCCACCTGGCACCTCGCGCATAGGATATAACGGCTCTGGCTTGTCAGCTTCTTTTAGCACAAACTCAGAAGTCGTCTGTTTGGATCTAACCTCATCCTTTTTCTTTGCCCACCTGGCTTTCCATTTTTCCAAATCTCCCCATTTTTGCAACACGTTCAACAATTCTTTGATCTGCGCTTTTTTTCCCAGACACATTCATATTTTCTATGTCTTTGTCTGAAAATTCTGCTCTGTAGGGTTTTTGTAGGGGCTTGGATTTGGAAATATCTATTCCCATACTAGCTGCAGTGTCTGTTAATTTTTCATGGAGTACTCTAGTATTACGGGTAAGACTCTTGGAGAGAAACAGTAGCTCTTCCTCAGAATAGGTATTTAATCTGTCTAACCCCACGTTTCCCGTCATCAGTTTTTCCATTTCTATTTTCAGTTTGTAGATATCCAAAGGTTTCGACTGAGGAGTTTGTCTTTCTAATTCTCGAATCCATCTTTCAATTTCCTCAGGAGTCATCAACGTGACACTCTTGGTACCCGAAGTCGATTCCATTTGAATCTCTCTTGTATTGAAAGGATTATGTCTTTTCTGCAACCTTTTTCCTGCATCCCTAGTCGGCAAATCCATTAATGAAACCTCAGACTCACATTCACTCGTCTGATCATCTACGATGAAGGGCTCTTGTCTCGGCTGTACTACAGCTGGGGTAATAACTGGAATCTTTGGACTCCCTTGTCTGTCCCCATACAACGGAACCACTGGTCCTATAGTTACCGGGATTGTCAATGCTTCAGGACTTGTATTTAACTGGGAGATTTTCTGAATTATCTCGGTTCTTTGTTTAACTAGAACCTCTCGCTCCTGTTCCTCCAATAACCTTTCTAATGATTTCTCATGTAGTACCTGTGGAGTCAAAGTGGGAGCATAGCTTGGGGCAGTAGGGTGGGTCATACTTGGTCCTGCACCATAATTAGGTTTCGGGAACAAGCTTACTGCATTTGCGGGTCTTGTTTCTTCCTCACACAGAGGTCTCGGACTAAATTCCCTCTCCCCTGAATATCTTGATTCTCCAAAAAATGGCGGTCGGGGACAGATATCACTAGCACCTATGGGTCCTAGGCCCTCGTTATAGGAAGGTATCTGACAGCGATCTCCTACATTTACAGATCTGGCCCCTTCCTGTGGAGGAGGTCTTCGAGAAGCATCCCCTACACTAGAGGATCTGGGTCCTTCGTTATAAGGAGGTGGATTCTTCATGAACAAGTCCTCCAAATAATCATCATCTGATTCCCCACTAGTTACCCAGTGTTTGGTCTTTTCTGCCTTTTTCTCCCCCACAGAACCACCCATTGACATCATAGGATATAGTCCCTCGACTATCATATTCTGTCTCCATTGTTTCATCTTTTTATCTCAGGTTTCTTGTTTCAATTTCGGATACCATTTGGTCAAACCTTTATCCATGCGGGGTTTGTCTATTTCAAAAGCTTCAATTTCCCATTCCTCTAATGCTTCGTACTGTGTTAATCTAGGTCTGGGATGTAAATCATTCATTCGGGTTCTCAAATTAAATAAAATCCTGCCATTAAATGTACCTTCTAACGGAAAAGCCAAAACTCCGTCTTCCTTTGTGTATTCCGCCCAGTTTTCCAACCATACACACGAGTGATACCCTTTATCAAACATCATGAAAGATGCGGGAGTATTAGGTGGCGGTATGACAACACCTTCTCTAGTTTTAATCGGTTTGTCCTTTTTGAAATAGTTCTTCACTTTATTTACAAGGGACAATTTTCTCTTATTTCCGTACATATTTCCGCTGTTACGACCTTTCCACTGATCCTTTCCATACCCTAGGTATCGAGGATCAGGTCTAGTCTCTGGCATATACGTGTGCCACATACAATTTTCCTGCGAGTGACTTTGTTTACAAAATCACTCCCAATCCGAATGCGTCTTTTAGTTTTGTGCAACCAATGAAGTGCACGGTTTCAAATAATCTCGACCAATGGGTGCGTGGCCTTTTTGCGAGACAAGTTCTCACGCTTCGGCACTCACCCCTCCTTTACAATTCCAGCTCCGCTACACACCCGCTGTGTCTACCAATCCCAGCGCGGCACAGAGTGACGTCAGAGCAGCTCCCCAACTGACTCCCTCCTTTACAAGGTAGCGGAAACTTGATTTCTCTTTTAAAGTGCAAGTGCTTTAGTTATTTAACAACGTAAACACATTCGCCACTGTACTCGAGTGTCTAGAAAGTAAAGATTACGTTTTACTGCAAGTAAACCTCTTCTGTCTACTTTTCATGTACTACGGATAGATCTCTTCTGCTTATCCTTCACTCAAGCATTAGAGAACCTGCTACTCCTTTTTGACTCATCCACTTCTTTTCGGGATATATACTAAGTCTAAAGTTTCACCAGCGAACCCCTTTGCTATCACCCAAGCTCCGACGAACCTGCTACTCCTTCCGGTGTGACCCTTACTAGGTTATATCACAATAGAAGTTTTGCCAGTGAACGCTTTGCTATCATTTATTCAAACATACATTCAGAAAACCCTAATTAGTGCTTCCAGTTCTGCCTAACCTGCACCAATTTTCCTAGAGCAAGTGACCTCACAACGGCGTGGATTCTCTTCACCACCCGCTATTCAATTCCCCGGGGATTCCAGACAAACATCAAAGAATAACTAACGAGTTGATTAGTACATTTATCAATATAACAGTAAGAAAAACAATCTAAAACATTTCATAATTTTTCAAAGCAAAAACATTTCAAGTGGTTGATAAATTCCACAGTACCAAAATTATTCAAAGTTAGCAGCAAAATTTTATAGCAGCATCCGACCTACCTATTTTATCTTAACTAGTCCTACCTAACTTTAACTAGTCCCTAACCATTTCCTCTGCTCCTAGAAAATTACTGATAGAGCGCGCAGGTCACCCAACCAACACATTTTACCATATACGTATCGGGCCCATAAACTTCAATTTATCACATACATTAATCAGGTGACCTTACACTCTACCATCAGTAACCCTGATTCCTTCCTATTTGTTCCTGCTGTATCCGACTTACCAATCCGCCGTTACGGGTACCTATGACCACAATGGATCAGAGAGCTAGCTGTAAAAGAAAGGCAGGCAAACCCAATACCAACTTTATATTTCTTTGTATTCATTAAATGACCACAGACTACGGGGAAGTTTTTAAAGGTTTTATCTAGAATTCAGATTCAGAAAGCATACAGTTTATAACTAATAGGCAATCGATGATCAGGATAACAAAAAGCACATAACCATAAAGGAAGTATACTAGAGTGACCATTTATGAGTCGAAGGGAAGATAAGAACAAGAAACATTGCTAATCAAATTTTCAGGGATGGAACGCAAGAATTAATAACTATAGATGGGGCAAATTAAAAGAGCATACATTGAATATCACTACTGAAAAAAATGCTTCAAAAGCTTTTGGTGAGAAATTTGTGAATCCTATACATCTATAGGAAGGGTGAAAAAGGGAACACTCTATAGTTCTAGCAACATTACTTCAAATCAGCTTGCAGGAGAAATTATAAACCACATCTATAATTCATAAACAGTATGGAGAGAATGTGCTTTAAAGGTGGGGAAACATAGGAACATGCTACGGAAAAATAAATGTATGACTTTCATTTAGTAGTTTGCGGAAAGCATGGAAAATTAACATATGCAAAGGTATGTCTTTATTGAAGCAAAGACAGAAAAATAGAAGTTGCAGTATAGAGTTTTCAGTACTATATTTACCTAGAATGGTGTGAAGACCAACCCTGGCCACGGATCAGTCAAGGACAGGAAAAACCCCAAGGAAGGACAGTCATCGATGGGACAGCAGGTGCAGAATGGACACCCCGGGACAGGACAGGAAAACCAGATTAGGATCAGGACAGGACCACCAAGGAACGACCAGCACCCGCAGTTTGGAAGCAACGCCTGCCCTCCACCCTCTCTGCAGCTATCGGCCAGAACCCCGATTGGGTTAGCGAACTCCCCAGCAAAGTGCTCCGCCAGCACTTAAGGTTTAGTAAAACCTTTCGAGTCTATGGTATATTTCGGATAGAGAGCTCCGCAGCGCTCTGTATCAGTCACCTATTGAGTGCGTTGGGTCAGTGACAGGTCAGCTATTCAGACAAGTCGGACAATTCCTCTCGTTAAACCTAGGCTAATTATACTGTTTTCGGGTCAGTGTACCACCACCCAAATGTTGCAAGTGTCAGAATCCCCAATTTCGATTGGTCCCCAAGTAGGATAGGTCAACACACCAATCATGTCTTAATTCTACAAGCTCACATTTACATACTCTGGGCCCGCCTAGTGATTTTGGGGTTCCCATGAGATATTCTACAGAATACAATGAAGGCATTACAAATGTATCAATTGCAGTACAGTCCGGCTTCTTCGGCTGGGTGAAGGTGCATCTTCCCAGGCTCGTCTTGGCTGCCACCTCTGGTTGGCGGTCATTCAATGTCACCGGCCGAAATCTGTCATGCGCAGAACAGCATTTCAATATGGATTCCCGAGCATCCCATCAGCCCCTCAATACCGCGGTACATGAAAAGTAAGCGAAAACAAATTAAAACATAGAAATAAATGAATACACTGTATACCATGAATAGCTACTCTATACCCCTTTACTTAAAAGATACTATGGCGTGAAGGATTAGTGCAGACAGACAATAACATGAAACATCAGCATAAGCTTCACCATGTGAGGACACAGACAGCCATTTTAAAAGCAAGTGCGCAAGCGCAAAGTTCCCACCAGAACTGCAAGTACGCCACGTCACGTGAGTGTGACTAACGCATGCGCAGAAAGAAACCCGCCAAGCAGCGGCCAGTTTAGATACAAACGTTATTGAGTTAGTAAACACATAGGCAAGCGTCTCTAGGACACCCCAATGTCAGAATAAAGGGAAATTAGTAAGACGAACAGGTTGAATTACATAGTTATAGGTTATTTGAGGTTCTTGAATCCAAGCAAGTCGCGTAATATGCGAAACCTTGCTCCATCACCTTCACTACACAGGCAGTTTCATATCTTGTCTGCTGCACTGTAAATAACCCCATTAATAATTTCATCATGTTAATTAACCTAATGGCAGGGATTCAGTCCAGTGCCATATCTATTTTAGACAAATGCAGGTCTTCACATACTAGTACACCTATAGACTCCAGTGACCATTTCACCATATAGATTTAGCTGATGTCCAGCTGGGGAAAGGATGGAATCATGTATTCCTTCTCACCTGATAAAAGTACGAGGCTAGGATATGCATTCACCCTCGATCTATTTGTATTTAACATGAATGATTTGAATTCTGCCTTTTTCAAGACTCCAGAATAAAAAGGGGAACCAAAGCCAATAGTGTTGTTTGCGAGCAGTGCTTTACTAGTTTTAATTCAGGGGCTTGCGTCAAATTATGTATGCTATAATCCAAAAAGTTCTGATTGGTATTAAGAAATATCTGTAGAGCATGTGAATATGGCAGTTGTTTCATGTGGTTCATATGTTTTTGTGTGTGCTTTATCTGGCCAGAAATCCCAAATCCAAAGGGTAACAGAATATTACTAAGTTCTAATTATATTTTGCTTCTGTCTTTTGAAATGCTAGTTTTCGGGGCTTCTGAATAATAATGCTATAGGCCGATGTGTAGGAAAACAAACAGGTGATGAGTGGCTTGCTTGAGCTAATCTCAGCCACAGGTAGGCCCATTGGAAAGGATTCCAGCATATTATTTTGTCAGCCATGTTACCTCAGACAGGATCCAGCCCTATGCAAATCATGCTTGGACGTGCTCCACTAGGAACAGTCAATCCCTAACTGCCAGACCTGGTTTCCTCTGAATGGGAGCAAAAGCAACCCCAGCCTGATCCGGCCTTATCAGTAGGGTGCAGCTTGGGTTCTGTGGCACGGGGAGCATGCAACTTACATCCGGTCACATCCATCACTCTTGGGTCATCGCACAAAAAAAAAGAGCGAAGGGTAGAATCTATGCAGACATTTATACAGGTGCAGTTTAAACCTGGCGCTAGCTAATATGTTAACACACCAAAACGTTGGTGTGCTTGTCAGTAGTGAACAGCTTGTCTTAAGGCCCATTGAGGTATTGGAATACACATTGTGCTTACCCCCCTATCAGAGACATTTGTTTAAGTAGTACACAGTAAATTATATCTAAATTGAATTAACTATCTGAGACATATTTGCCAATTTGCCTCTCCATCAATAACGTATCTTATAAGAAGATCATTTACAGTGGTCTCGTTTTTTTCTTTAATGAGGTCATCAATATGGCACAGATGCAGGGACAGCTTCACTGACGTGCATTGATGTTAAACTCTGGACGTGTGTCAAATCATACCTTTAATGGGAGAAACCAACATTCTTTACCGTAAATATTCAGGGATTCTGGTTCCAATGCAGCACCCACAACAGTTTAATTTAAAAACCCTATAAAAAGTGTTGTCCACCGTTGATCTTCTGAGCCAGATCCATGCCAGGTTTCCAGGATAACTCAAATTATTCAAATAATTCCAATGTAAATGTATTTTTTTTTGACATGGCTCTGTAATTATATTTGAACATCCCTGCTGTAGGGTGTGAAGAGTGATCTTACCTCTTCGTCCATTTTCATCTTCTGTCAACATTCTTTGCTTCCTATTCTATGGCTATTTTAGGGTTTTCTGTAGCACTTCTCAATGTAACACAAAAGATTTAGCTGCATGGTAAAGAGCAACTTATTTCCAAATAAGGAGTGATTAGGAGCACACTAGAGTTCGTACTGTAGGCTCCTGTGTATTCTAGTGGAGGTTTATTTACTGACCAATGTCATCAATCCCTTCACAGAATATAACTAGAAATCATAAATAATAAGCTCTGGAGACACTTTTGATTCATGTGTTGTTTTATTATGTGGGAAATCTACTGTGTTAAATTAGAGTTGCTTTGAGAGAGCAAAGCTCCTTCGATTTTCCAGCACTTAACACTGCTTGAAGAGGGCAAACCATAGGCAAGGCAGCCCCAGGGACTGCCTTCAATGCAGCACATGGTCGTTTTGGAGGACAGAATTTATTTGGCTACTGTGTTATGGTAAGTCATGGCGGTCATGTACATAGGAATGAATGACAAATATACTGTAGTTTACCTTTGTAGAAGATGGTGTTCCCAGTGTTTATTTGACAATACCTCTGATGCACAGCACATCTAGTTGATCAATGGCAGAGTCAGCTTCTAAAAGCTGTCTCTTACATTGTAATTGCCTGGCATTTCGAGGGTAAGTTGCATTTTGGATCAGTCTGTAATACAGCGCTCATTGAGTGGGATGATTTCTGTCATCCATCTGCACAGGAAGTGATATTGCTGGATTTCCCATCATCCATCACTGGATTTCTCATCATCCATCAGTACAAAAAGTGACATAAATTCTCTTCCCTCCCCAGACCCATTCAATGGGTGCCACAGTCTGGGCATGCTTCGGGGGTGCAAAAGACAAGCCCGTCTTCACATGGACTGCGCCCAGCAACAGGAACCCTGGTTCTTCACTTACCCACCACTATTGCGCTGTGACCCTCTGTGGCCTCAACCCTGAGTACAGTTCCATATGCTGCTGCCTTGCTTCACCAAACCACCCAAAGAGAGAATTCTCTTGTGATTCCTGCAAGTTTTCACCCCACTCTCACACAGTCCTGCAACCCTCAAAACATCACTCCTCTCTCATATGCATGCTCCTCAACACCCACTCACTCGAATAGGACACTTTACCCCACACACTTTTACTCTGGGTGCCATTACTCCTCAGTTTTTACACCACAAAATCTTTTACAACGCAGGGCTTTACAAAGCAATCCTTTACAACGCCTTCCCTATTACAATGCAATTTAATATTCTAACTCCACGGGTCATTACGTTGGGGAATGCGTTGTAATAGTTTGCGGTGTAAAGCCCTGCGTTGTAAAAGATTTTGGGGTGTAAAAATGTGGGGTAATAGCATGCGGAGTAACACATGCGGGGTAAAAGATGTTTCCCCACTCACTCACCAAACATTCCACAGAGATCTGTGACCTGCTGTAAGACGATGCCCCTGACCAGCTTTTTCTCACGGAAACCAAACTGAACCCTGTATCAGCACCTAACATCGCAACATCAGTCCATCCCCCCCACAACAAGATAGCAAGGCGAGACAGTCTTCACAAGCCCAAAGGCAGAATTGCCATCATCAGCAAGAACGCTATCAGCTGCAACACATCCACGGACATTACATCCTCAACTATGGAATACCTGTCATTCAAGCTCCAAGCCACAGCCAACTTCACCCCACCCTAAGTAGCACTCCCATCTACAGACCACCAGGACTGCATACCAGCTTCACAGTCACCATTACAGTCTTAGTTGGACCCCTTGCACTTGATGCTATCAATTTTATTCTACTCTGAGACCTGAAGTTCAGCCTGGAAGACCTCTCCAACCCCAACTCAAGAGCACTCATTGAAGCCCTTGCAAGCCTGGGCCTCACCCAAAAAGTAAAGGGGCCTACCCACATCACTGGACACCTTCTGGACCCTGTATTCACCATCTTCAGCAACATCACGAAATTGGAGCAAGATCACCGCAGACCAGCTCACCACCTCCCTCAGCCAGAGCCCACCCGCCAACACAACGGACCCCAACGAAGCAGCCCGCAACTTCACACAGTGGCTGACCGCCTGCGCCGACGACCTTGCGCCACTAAAGAACCCTCCCAGCAGACCCAGAAGCAAGAAGGCATCCTGGTTCACCGACGACCTCAAGGACTCCAAGAAGACCTGCCGCACCCTCGAGAAAGCCTGGCTCCTCGACCGGACCACCGACAACATGACCGCCCTCAAACACGCTACCCGCAAGCACCACCAGCTCATCCGCACCACCAAGAAGAAATCCCTGAAGGAACCACTGGACAACAACGCCCACGACAGCAAAGAGCTCTTCACTATCGTCAAGGAGTTCTCCAACCCCAGCACTGGCACCAACGACATCACTCCGTCACAAGACCTCTGCGACTCCCTCGCCTCGTTCTTCCACCGCAAGATCGCCGACATCCACAACAGCTTCGGTGCCCCACCCACGCACCCAACCGTCAAACCAACGCCCCCCACCGCCACCCTTCGCACCTGGACCACGGTGACCACCGAAGACACAGCCCGCACGATGAACACCATCCAATCCGGATCACCGACCGACCCCTGCCCACACCACGTCTTCAACAAGGCCGACTCCACCATCGCACCCCAACTCCGGAACATCATAAACGCCTCCTTCAACACCGCCACCTTCCCGGAGAGCTGGAAGCACGCCGAGATCAGCGCCCTCCTGAAGAAACCTACAGCGGACCCCACCGATCTCAAAAACTTCCGCCCCATCTCGCTCCTCCCTTTTCCTGCTAAAGTCATCGAGAAAATCGTCAACAGACAGCTGACCGCCTTCCTCGAGACGAACGGATCCCTCGACCCCTTGCAGTCCGGCTTCAGAGTCAACCACAGCACCGAGACCGCCCTCATCGCAGCCACCGACGACATCAGGACCCTGCTCGACAAGGGGGAAACAGTGGCCCTCATCCTCCTGGACCTCTCAGCTGCGTTCGACACGGTCTGCCACCGCACCCTAGTCCAGCGCCTCAGCAACATCGGTATCCAAGAGAAGGCACTGGAGTGGATCATCTCGTTCCTCGCCGGAAGAACACAAAGAGTCCGCCTCCCCCGTTTCGCTCCGAGGCCACCGAAGTCATCTGCGGCGTCCCGCAAGGATCTTCACTCAGCCCCACCCTCTTCAACATCTACATGAAACCTCTCGCAGCCATCGCACGCCAGCACAACCTCAACATCATCTCTTATGCCGATGACACCCAGCTGATCCTCTCCCTCACCAGAGACCCCGACACCGCCAGAACCTGCCTACACGAAGGGATGAAAGACGTCCCCGAGTGGATGAAGGACAGCCGCCTGAAACTGAACTCGGACAAGACGGAAGTCCTCATCCTGGGATCTTCGCCCTCTGCCTGGGATGACTCCTGGTGGCCCCCAGCCCTGGGCACCGCACCCAAGCCAACCGACCACGCACGCAACCTGGGCTTCATCCTGGACCCCTCCCTCTCGATGACCAGACAAGTCAACGCCGTCTCCTCATCGTGCTTCAACACCCTGCGTATGCTTCGCAAGATCTTCCGCTGGATCCCGACCGAGACCAGGAAGACTGTCACCCAGGCACTCGTCACCAGCCGACTGGACTACGGAAACGCCCTCTACGCCGGAACCACAGCCAAGCTACAGAAAAGACTCCAGCGCATCCAGAACGCCTCCGCCCGACTTATCCTGGATGTCCCCCGACGCAGCCACATCTCCAGCCACCTGAGGAACCTGCACTGGCTCCCCGTCGACAAGAGGATCACGTTCCGGCTCCTCACCCACGCACACAAGTCTCTCCACGACCTGGGCCCCAAGTACCTCAACGACCGCCTGACCTTCTACACGCCCACCCGCCAGCTACGGTCCACCAGCCTCGCCCTCGCAGCCGTACCACGCATCCGAAGAGCCACCGCTGGAGGAAGATCCTTCTCTTACCTGGCTGCCAAGACTTGGAACTCCCTCCCCATCCACCTTCGGCTGACCCAGGACCATCTCGCCTTCAGGAAACAACTCAAGACCTGGCTGTTCGAGCAGTAGCATACCCCTCCCCCCAAGCGCCTTGAGACCCTCCCGGGTGAGTAGTGCGCTATACAAATGGCATGATTGATTGATTGATTGATCCGAGTTGACAAGCCCACAACAGTATCCTGGACAGATCACGCCTTTGTCGAATTCAGCATCCCTGTTCTGGTCCAAGCATACACACCATTGCCAGACCAGGCCACCGAAAGTGGAACAGCATAACTGACAATGACTGTAACACCGCTCTCAACAACCATCGACCCAAACACAGCAACAGCCTCCCTGAAGCCATCAAGGATTTCAGCAATTGGATGATCTCCTGCACTGATTCTTTTGCTACCCTCAAACACAGCAATACAAAAATATACGGACGCCAGGCCATTTAGTACGCGGAGAAGGTCAGACATATGAAACACTAGTGAAAACAGTGCAAATGGGGAATGAGTCAGGACAATGCAGACAGGGCCAAGTACAAATCTACCCTAAAATGCTACCACCAAATGATCTGGACCGCCAGACACACCTATCTGATCTGGCAGACTGAGTCAGTGGCAGCACCAACAGAAGCAAATAAATCTTAACATTTTGATAGATGTGACCTCACCATCGACAGCCTTCAACATGATCACCCCACGTGCCCCCGCAGGACCTGTGCAGTAATCATTCTCACTTTTTCAGCAACACACTCATCACCATTTACAGCAACTTCAGCCCACAACCTAACCCGGGAGACCCAGCCAAATACCTCTCAATCATATCCAAAGAACCCTTGCTAATCAAATGGCCAATCATCTCCACAGAAACAACTGTCGCCACCATGAAGTCCATACACTTTTGCTCACACCCATTCAGAATGGCCCCACCACTTCCATGGCCTTCCCCAAGGCTTGTAAACATGCAGCTGCCCTCCCATTGCTGAAGAATTCTTTCTGGTAACACTACAATGCTTGTCCACTGGTGCCCGATTTCCCTGCTACCATTAACAGCCAAGGTCTTGATGAAAATCACCAACAAACACCTCACTGACTGCCTTAACGGCCACCAAATACTTGACACCACTCAGTATGGTTTTAGACCTAACCAGTGTAATGGAAAATACCCTCTTTGCTCCTATGGATGACATCTGCATGACTCTGGACGGATGAAACACTGTAGCCCTCATCATCCTGGAGCTCTCCATAACATTTGATACCTTCTCCCACCCCATCCTCATCCATCGCCTACATGACATTGAAATCCAAGGACACATGCTCCAATGAATCTCCTTCTTCCTGACTGGATGGACCCACCTACTCAGCCTGGCACTGTACCCTTGAACGCTCACAACCTTATTTGAGGAGTTCTGCAATGATTCTCCCTGAGTCCGATCCTCTAACACACATACATGATCCCTCTAGCCAGCACCATCTGCTCTCACAATATCAAAATCCTCTCTGGATGCTGATGACCTGCAACTCATTTTCTCCCTCATGGACCAGATGCCCATTACCAGGATCAAGTTTAATGCCTGCATGACTGATATTTTTCACTGGATTAAGACCAACTGTTTAAACCTGAACTCAGACAAGAGTACATCACCATGGGACTCCACCTGCTCGCCAACAGAGGTAAGACTGACACCCACAACTTATGCCACGAACCTGAGGATTATCATCAACAGCAGACTCGATGTGACCACCCAAGGCAGTGCCATCACCGCCTAATGCTTCCATACCATGAAGATGCGGGGGAAGATTTTCAAGAGCCTCCCAATCAGTACCTGGAAAAGCATAACACACATCCTGCTCACGACCAAGCTGGGCTATGGGAATACCCTATCTACCGGGATCACCAAAAAACAAACCAGAAGGCTGCAAACCATTCAGACATGCTGATCTCACAATATCAATGTTCTCTTTTGTACCAAAGACACATAACTCATTCTATCGTGCAGCGACAAGATGCCAATCCGGATCACGCTCAATGCCTGCATGACTGAAATCACCCACTGGATGAAGACTACTATCTAAAGCTGAACACTGACAAGACCAAAATTGTAATCTACAGGAAAAGCACATCACCATGGGACTCGACCTGGTGGCCAACATAGCTAGGACCGAAACCCACCCCCACCATCTTCACCAAGAACCTCCGGATCATCATTGTCAGCAAATTCGGCATGACCACCCACATCAATGCCATCACCACCTCATGCTTCCATACCCTGAAGATGCTAAGAAAGATTTTCAAATAGCTCCCAGGCATGAACCGGAAAGCCATCACACACATCCTGGTCACAAGCAAGCTGGACTATAGGACACCTTCCATCCCAGGATCAACAACAAACTCACCAAGAAGGCGGCAGACCATTCTGAACTTGGTGGCCAGAATCACTTTTAACCTCCCACTCTGCACTCACATGTCACCACACCTGAATGAACTCCACTGGCTTCCCATACACAAACACACACTTTACACTCCTCCACCATATTTTTAAGGCACTACATGACACTGGACCAGCCTACCTGAACAATTGCATTTGTTTTCAGACCAGATCTGGCGGTTAATGCTTCTCCTGCATCGGTCTGCCGCTACAACCAACAGCATCCTTTTCACTCCTTGAATTCCTCAAGAAGCTGAACACCTGGCTTTTTGAGTATTCCCACTAAGCACTATCTGTACCTGGACTCACGCCCAGGACACCCTCCATGTGAACTCAAGAAGGTGGGCTTGCAGAACAGTAGATCGTGTATGAACTTGAGTGCTGATCAGTGACATGGCCCTGGTGAAGGGCACTGTTGGTTTCTGAGGGGAATTACCTCATCAAAGATGGCTACCTCTTCCACATGGTGATGACATGGCCAGCTTAGATCATTATTCCTTGGGTTTTCCTGGCTGAATCATTTCAGTTTTCACAACCACAGCATGCAGCGGACAGGGGCTACTGCATGCTATTGTTGCTCCATGGTTGAGAGAAGAACTTAAGATTGTTGGACTAGTGGTTTGTGAAGTGCACTCTCAAATTCCCCATTTTCCAGTCCCTTCCATTTCTTTGTGTAGCGCATAAACATACGTTTAGAGTTTGAATGGGCTTATCCATTTGTCCAGATTACTAGATGGTTGATAGTGCCATCCACCTCATTATGTGGATTTTCTTGCCTGTTTTTTAAACAATGGAGCCTTTCTTTGCAACTGCACGCTTTTGGCGGCACCCTTCATAGGAGATGTTTGGAAGGAAATTAGGAAAATAAATAATTCACCTTTGAGCTGCCCCTGGCCCATCCATATGGCTCCAGGCTTTCCTGATCCTGAAAAGACTGCAATTCACTGTTCCTGCCTCGTGTGTCTCCTGATTACTTTTATAATGGGAGCCAAGCACACTCAGTGTATGCCACTGACACTTGTGACATGGGTGGGAGCATCAGCATGGTCAGTTACAAGGCTCAGTGGGAGCAGCAATGCCCCACCGCCCCACCAGAGAGATTGCCTGGCCTGCTATCTCCAAGAAGCAGGTAGCGTGAGCAAAATGGCACTCTGATGGCATACCTGGTGCTGGTTGTTCACCTCCACCCTTCTGACCTGACTGCTTTCCCTCGGGATCTGTGAGCCTTAGCTGTAGTATGAGTCTTTTGTTGAGACTCCTACTTTTATTCTCAGGGATATCTTTTCTCCTAAAGTGAACAAAATTTTTCTCTTTCTGAGGTTTACTCTATTTCCCATTTTCAGCTTATTTCCATAATGGTATGTGTGACATATGCCTTCTGTTCCATGTGACTGTCATCTTACTCGGAGCCTTCTTTGTGTGTGCCATAGAGTAAAACCTACTGTTCCTAAGGATTAGTCGGATCCTCAAACAATACTATGAGATCCATCCAAGAGCTGCAGAGGTCAGTACCTGGTGGCGCGGTTAAGTGACCAGTCAATAATATGCAGAGTTTACTCAGGATGGACAGCTGCTATCCCAGTAGGCACGACTAGGTAGCCTAAGAATAGTATGTAGATTCCACCCAGGAGCAACACAAGTCCAAGCCACTGCATGCAAGTCCAACCAACCAGCGAACACTATATGAAGCCCTCTGAGGAGCTGCAACGTAGCAACCACTATATAATAGCTGTGATACAGTTCTAGGAAGTCCACTCAAGAGTGAGAGGAACAAATTATAGCAAATGTTTATGTGGTTCTCCAGAGGGATATGCCAGGTTGCCCTTTTCTAGCTTATCAATGTGTTGCTACACATAAGGCTAGGGGTCTCCAACATTTTCTATAGTGAAAGCTACTTCTGATAATTGGGCATTTTTGTGAGCTGCCTAATAAGAAAGGGATTTGATAAATGTACACTGAGGGCAAATAACTCAGGGGTCTATTAGGATGGCTGGGACCGGCCGTCAGTGGTGAGGTGGTCCCGCACCGCCAATTAGGATGCCTCGGCGGTCGCATCCCACATATATTGCATTATGGCGGGCGGTGCTGTAAGCAGCACCCGCCACAATGCAATATACACACAATATACACACAATGCATGTTGTGCATTGGCATGCACAACGTGACAGGCACCGTGCGGTGCCTGCCACCTTGTGTATGCCAATGTTGGGCGTACCATGGGTACCCCCCAAGTGCAGCCCCCCACCCCCCGTTCCCTGGGAAGCCCACAACGTGCCCCCAAAGGAAACACTGCATGCCTTTCCATGGCGGAGTCTCCACCATGGAAAGGCATTACACCGCCACCATCGTAATATGGATGGCGGTGGCGATACACCCGCCATCCTAATAGACCCCTTAAACACTGGCTTTAGAGTATACCAGTCCTGCCACAGAGAGATTCAGCATTAATCATACAGGTCTATATGGATCAGTTTTGTTCCCTTTTTCCTCTTGAAACAGCAAAAGGGAGAAGTAGCGAGAGACAGAGGCACTGGAATTTAGAGGGGAAAGGGGAGATGAAGAGAAAGCAAGAAAGAGGCAGAGAAGGAAGAATGATAGAAAGAGTAAAAAAAGGCAAGGGAGAATCAGAAAAATAATTAATAAAGAAGCAGGGAAAAATAGAGGATGAAAAAGAACAAAAGAAAGAAAGGAGTTAAAGGAAGAAAAAGACATTAAGAAGAAACCGAAAGGGGAATTAATAAGAAGCAGCTAAATTAATCAATGATATGAGAAGAATAAAGAAATAACGATACAGGAAGAAGTTGAAAAATGAAGTATGAGCATGACAGAAAGGAAAAAAAAAACCTGAAAGAAAAAGAGAACAAGAAAATGATTGAAAGGAAACAATGAGAGAAAATAAACGAAAGGATAGACTAGAAAAGAAAACAAGAAAGCAAGAGAGACATGGAGAAAAGGACAGTTGTGGAGGAAGAAGGGAGAAAAAGAAAAGAAAAACTACAAAAGGAAAAAAACAAGAAAAAGAGGAAGACAGGGAAAGAATTTCAACAAAAAGATGTTGTTCCTCTGAACTGATAGACAAAACACAAGGAACTATGAGCCAATCCGACCACTAAGGTTCAAAGTTGGGAATCCTTTGTATTGGATTATAATACCCTTACACACCCTGCCGAGTGTCATGCTTAATCATCAGGCTGCTCCTCGTTGGGTCGGCGGTGCAATACCCAACGGGCTCCCTATTGTAGGGGTACTTGAGCGGAGATTTTTTGCCAACAGCTGTGAAGTGCGGGTAGGGGGTCTTTTGTGTGTAGATGTGTATTAATGTTAGGAGTGAATTTAAATAGGGTTGGGAGTACCTAAGAAAACGACTTTAATCAAGAGGTCTCCTACCCTAAGTAAAAACAAAACTATAAGGTGCAAGGCTGAGGTAATGTCTCAGATTGTGGCGCTCTTATAAGTGGATGTCAACAGGTTTCTCACCAAATGAATAATCTGCAGGCGATTTGTCAGCACCAAGAAGGGGGGGTTAGCTATCTACAACTAAAACTCAGATGGTGTTGTGGAAACACACTCACATCAACCATAGGACTATATCTTCGGATACCTGGTAGTGCTGGAACTACCTGTGGAGAGAGAATGCATCGCATGGGTCAATGTAGTACAGTTGCCAAAAGTGAATTCTCTCATATTCTCTGTGTCAGGCTGTCTCTCAGCAAGTCAAGGTGAGCATCAAACAGTTAAAAACCAGGGTGCTACACGGTGAATACATAAAGTGAGCAAGCTTTGAATTTCACCTAATGTGGCACACATGGAAGAAGCAGAGAGAGAGGGACTTACCCAGGGTTATGGACTAGCCAGGCATCACAAACAGGTAATAAACACAAGGGGTTCCTCATGTACTATGATAAAACAAGGGAGAGGAAGGAAGAGGGAACAATGGGCACATTGCATTAGATGCATGATTATACACAACCACATGTTCACTGGTGACCTCCTATTCCCTGTCATGTGTGGTCAGAAAAACTTAAACTGTGAGGAAATGTTTAGTCAACAGCTAAATCACAGGGGAAGTGATATATACAGAGTCAAGTAAGATCAAGTAGGCGTTATGTTAGGTGTCTCAAAACACACCCTATCTCAGTGGGTCAGGAGAGTATGGTACATAAGAGTAGCAACACAAATTAGCAAGCAAGAATTCTTATGAGCACAAAAGGATTGTGAATTTTTATATTAAAGCATGCTGGCTGATACAGGGCTTGGGGGAACCAGTCCTAACTGGTTCTGGGGAGTGTGGAGCACTTTTTGTACAGTGCTCACACCCTCCTTTGTGAGATGGGGGCTCTCCCATCAGACACACCACGGGGGGGGAGCCAGCATTCACATAGGCAGGCACCAGTCTATTCAGGGTCAGGGGACTACTCCACCCACTACTCTAATTACAGATGCCCTATTCAGCCTAGCACTGACTCACCAGTGGAGTGGTGGGGCTCACTGGTTAGAGGCGGCAGACCCGGAAGCAGAAGTCGGCCCGGGACCAGGGTTTGATTCCCGACGCAGCAGGGTCGTGGACCAGGGTCAGCGGACTCGATAATTCTCAGCATGGCGAACTACCAGAAGACTGCATTACCCAGAATGCCAGGGGCGAACCTTGCCTGATAGGTGAAGCGGTGGGCTCCCACCCCTGTTGTGTATTTTTAAGGACTCCCGTGAGTCTCTGGGCTGACGAGCTCGTGGATGTTGCACCTGCGCGCCAAGGAGCGGTACCTGACTTGAAGATGATTTTGGCCACCTATTCAGCAAACCCCTAAAACCAGTCTGTAATCTCTACTGACGAAGGTTAATGAACCTGAAACACCGGTGTCTAGAGATCAGCACCATCTGCTCCAACATTGGCGAAACACTCGATAAACTTTTCAACATGGCGAACTACCAGAAGACTGCATTACCCAGAATGCCAGGGGCGAACCTTGCCTGATAGGTGAAGCGGTGTGCTCCCACCCCTGTTGTGTATTTTTAAGGACTCCCGTGAGTCTCTGGGCTGACGAGCTCGTGGATGTTGCACCTGCGCGCCAAGGAGCGGTACCTGACCTGAAGATGATTTTGGCCACCTATTCAGCAAACCCCTAAAACCAGTCTGTAATCTCTACTGACGAAGGTTAATGAACCTGAAACACCGGTGTCTAGAGATCAGCACCATCTGCGCCAACATTGGCGAAACACTCGATAAACTTTTCAACATGGCGAACTACCAGAAGACTGCATTACCCAGAATGCCAGGGGCGAACCTTGCCTGATAGGTGAAGCGGTGTGCTCTCACCCCTGTTGTGTATTTTTAAGGACTCCCGTGAGTCTCTGGGCTGGCGAGCTCGTGGATGTTGCACCTGCGCGCCAAGGAGCGGTACCTGACCTGAAGATGATTTTGGCCACCTATTCAGCAAACCCCTAAAACCAGTCTGTAATCTCTACTGACGAAGGTTAATGAACCTGAAACACCGGTGTCTAGAGATCAGCACCATCTGCGCCAACATTGGCGAAACACTCGATAAACTTTTCAACATGGCGAACTACCAGAAGACTGCATTACCCAGAATGCCAGGGGCAAACCTTGCCTGATAGGTGAAGCGGTGTGCTCCCACCCCTGTTGTGTATTTTTAAGGACTCCCGTGAGTCTCTGGGCTGACGAGCTCGTGGATGTTGCACCTGCGCGCCAAGGAGCGGTACCTGACCTGAAGATGATTTTGGCCACCTATTCAGCAAACCCCTAAAACCAGTCTGTAATCTCTACTGACGAAGGTTAATGAACCTGAAACACCGGTGTCTAGAGATCAGCACCATCTGCGCCAACATTGGCGAAACACTCGATAAACTTTTCAACATGGCGAACTACCAGAAGACTGCATTACCCAGAATGCCAGGGGCGAACCTTGCCTGATAGGTGAAGCGGTGTGCTCCCACCCCTGTTGTGTATTTTTAAGGACTCCCGTGAGTCTCTGGGCTGACGAGCTCGCAGATGTTGCACCTGCGCGCCAAGGAGCGGTACCTGACCTGAAGATGATTTTGGCCACCTATTCAGCAAACCCCTAAAACCAGTCTGTAATCTCTACTGACGAAGGTTAATGAACCTGAAACACCGGTGTCTAGAGATCAGCACCAGCTGCGCCAACATTGGCGAAACACTCGATAAACTTTTCAACATGGCGAACTACCAGAAGACTGCATTACCCAGAATGCCAGGGGCGAACCTTGCCTGATAAATGAAGCGGTGTGCTCCCACCCCTGTTGTGTATTTTTAAGGACTCCCGTGAGTCTCTGGGCTGACGAGCTCGTGGATGTTGCACCTGCGCGCCAAGGAGCGGTACCTGACCTGAAGATGATTTTGGCCACCTATTCAGCAAACTCCTAAAACCAGTCTGTAATCTCTACTGACGAAGGTTAATGAACCTGAAACACCGGTGTCTAGAGATCAGCACCATCTGCGCCAACATTGGCGAAACACTCGATAAACTTTTCAACATGGCGAACTACCAGAAGACTGCATTACCCAGAATGCCAGGGGCGAACCTTGCCTGATAGGTGAAGCGGTGTGCTCCCACCCCTGTTGTGTATTTTTAAGGACTCCCGTGAGTCTCTGGGCTGACGAGCTCGTGGATGTTGCACCTGCGCGCCAAGGAGCGGTACCTGACCTGAAGATGATTTTGGCCACCTATTCAGCAAACCCCTAAAACCAGTCTGTAATCTCTACTGACGAAGGTTAATGAACCTGAAACACCGGTGTCTAGAGATCAGCACCATCTGCGCCAACATTGGCGAAACACTCGATAAACTTTTCAACATGGCGAACTACCAGAAGACTGCATTACCCAGAATGCCAGGGGCGAACCTTGCCTGATAGGTGAAGCGGTGTGCTCCCACCCCTGTTGTGTATTTTTAAGGACTCCCGTGAGTCTCTGGGCTGACGAGCTCGTGGATGTTGCACCTGCGCGCCAAGGAGCGGTACCTGACCTGAAGATGATTTTGGCCACCTATTCAGCAAACCCCTAAAACCAGTCTGTAATCTCTACTGACGAAGGTTAATGAACCTGAAACACCGGTGTCTAGAGATCAGCACCATCTGCGCCAACATTGGCGAAACACTCGATAAACTTATCAACATGGCGAACTACCAGAAGACTGCATTACCCAGAATGCCAGGGGCGAACCTTGCCTGATAGGTGAAGCGGTGTGCTCCCACCCCTGTTGTGGACTCGATAATTCTCGCCTCGGTGCCTACTCTAACCAGGGGTCCCACTCGGCAACTCTGGGCATTAGCTTGCCTAATCTCCGCATCGGCCCCATCAACGCCGGGGATGCCTGGCTCCACCTTGGGGATTCCCAGCAGGGACCATCCCACAGGGAAAGCCAGGACTGGTTCCCCAGCGGTATACAGCGCCAGGACGCCGGCTGGCAACAGTGCGCTTTACAAGTATACACCTTACATTACATTACATTACATCACATTACATTACCCTGCTTCTCCTGGAGCCACACACACCTCACCAGCCCCTGTCACTCCAAAGCCAGACATGCAATCCACATCAGGCAGGCAGACACATAGCACACGGAAATGCCCACTCCTAAAAGTTGTAACAGAACTGTGGGAAACCCAATACACCCTTGGAGGCTTGGGCAAATTAAGAAATGTTAGGTAAGGATGCCTACAAGGGATTTTATTTACAGATCTCAGTCAAGTTTAGTGCAAACTTGTTACTAATGAGTTGAGCCCTGAATGGTAACTCAATCTTGAACAAATCAAAACATCAATGTAGTTATTTATGAAATGAGTATTCAACAAAGTAGTCAAAAATACACGGGTATTTCTTTTTTTCTAGAAACACAGTTTTAATGTGAAACAAGAGTATATAAGAGGGGTACGTTTAAGGACAATGAAATATCATGATGGAGGATACATAAAAGAGCCTACAAATCATGCGTGTAAACAACCACTATACAGAGGAGGATGAATCTAAAGCATTAAAGAACAAATCCTCAAACAACTCAAGTGCTAAGGAATTGGATGTAACAGTCGACGTTTCGGTCTGTATTGGTGAGTTCATCCGTCAGACCATCTTCAGGACATAATTTGTTTGTAAAACAAGTCCCTCTAATATAGTTCAATAGTTAATTCAAACCAGAAATATATTTAGCACAGAGAGCACACACACTTTACACTGCACAGCAGTGCTAAAGTGCTCGGTGTCCTAAACCCACCAACACAATGTCAGAAAAAAGGCTAGGAGAAAGGCAAAAAGTTTAGGGATGACCCTGCAAAAAGGGCCAAGTCCAACACAACCCTCTTCCTGCCAAACCCAGGGTAGACCAATCTCCACCTTGATGGGCTTCCCTGCCTTGGGCGATAGAACACGGACGTGCAGGGGCACACTCCAGTTCTACACCATTCTGAACCCATGTGGTTCCCTCTGTCAAAGCTCCTTGGAGCAACTAAGCTATACTACTGGTACTTCCTAGTTGTCCTCGGCCAGGCCCTAGGCCATCTAGATGTATCTGGTCCTTGCCATCTCACAGAGTGGGGGGGCAGTAACCCCAGGCACATAGTGACAATTCTCCACTCTACCCCGCATCAGGGCAGTTCTAAACTGCCACTGATCCTCCAGCCTAGGGTCTGCACCCTCTGTCTGACCAGAAGTGACGGGCGAGGCTCTCTTACCCCTACCTCTCCTTCTAGGGTTCCGCACTCTCCTCCTTGGAGAGGCACCCTCAGAACACAACTCTTCCACCAATTCAGGACCTCTCTCCAACAACTGGTCTCCCAACCTAGGGTCTAAACTCTCAGGTTGCACTGGGGTCAGAACGAAGGAATCCCTCACTCTGCACCACCTTTCAGAGTCCTGCACCCTCCCAACTGGAGTGGTACCCCTGGAAGCAAAACCAGCCAGGACGCTGCTTACAGATGTCCTTCCCTCCAGGTCAGGCAGAACCTGAACCTAGCCTCCCAACCTTGGGGCTGAACCCCGCTGCTGAGCACTTGCCTGGCACACCAGGACTTCTGTGGATTCACACAGTATCACCCTGGTCAGGAAACTGATTACAGATGTCATTCCCTCCAGGTCAGGCAGAACCTGAACCTGGCCTCCCAACCCAGGGATTAAACCCTGCGGTTGCACACTTGCCTGGCACACCAGGACTTGTGGGGACTCACACAGTATCCCCCCGAGGGTAACACATGACTTGTGTCGTGTGACAGCCTGCCTGGCGCAGATCCCCCTACCCCTGTCCATCTGACAGTGCAGGAAGATCCCCCAGGACAGAAGTATTGTCACCATGGTCACTCCTAGGGGACTTGGCCCTTCTGGCCGGTCCCTGACCCATTGGTTCTCCCACTGGGGAACATATCCCCCTGTCACCTCTCAATCTGGACTTGTGCACCCTGTCAACTGGAACGGCACCGGCTTACACCAGAGCTACTAGAGCTCCGTTTACAGATGCTCCAGGTTCTCCTGACAGTAGGAGATCCCCCTCAAATGGCCTAATAGTACAGCCTAGGCCCCCAACCTGTTGTTCCCTTAGGGAACCCTCCAGGCCCTGAGACCGAGTTTCAGGCACATTGGGAAACACAGTTCCACACTCACTCCTTCTCCACTGAGACAGGACATGAGTCCCTACACCCCTCCCACTACACGAGGATCTAGCTGGGCTACTCTGAACCTCTTCCACCAGACAGGACTGGAAGATACCTGAGCCACTACTTTTAGGATCACTCCCAAATGCTTCTTCAGACCCTCTGTCACACAGCTGAAGGTCTGCCTCCTGTGCAAGCTCCCTGGGACCAGAGACCTCACACTCCTACAGGTGTTGGCGTACCCCCAGAAAACAATTACTGAACATGTGCTCTCATACAACTAGATTGAACAGCCCTTCAAAATAATTTGCTGTGCTACTCATCACCCAACCTTTCAGTGCATCACAACAGTCATTGACAAACTCCCCCCAAGACTGGTGAGACAGTTTCCTACTGCCACTGAACCTCAACCTATAACCTTCAGGTGTGACATGCTCTTCCTGGGAACTAGGTACCATCTTCTGGGCTCTGGGAGTGGGACTTCCTGCACTGAACTCCATATTGCTGCCTCGACTGGACCCCACCCTCAATAGTGAATCCAGACAACTCAAACTATTCTCAGGGGACAATCTACCCTCCAGAGCTAGTTTGTCTCAGGTGAAGGCCCTATCTGCCTCCGCCATCCTCTCCTACGCTAAGACCTTTCCGATCTCTAGCTTTTTGTCCTCAAGGGCCAACTCCTTGAGTCTCAACTCCTTGGCAAACACAGCCTTTTTCTCCTCAACACCCAGCTGCACTATCTCCTTGACATGCTCTAACTTGAGCTTCTCCAAAGCCAGCTGATGCTCCCTTTCTTCCCTCCTATCCACCGACTCCTTTGGGGACAGGGAAAGGGATGGGGCACCGCGCCCGGCACTGGACCCAGCAAGGGACTCCCTATCTATGGGGTCCTCACTATCTACTTGCATACTGCCCTGTCATTTTCTTCCTCTTCTTCAGACTTCTCAGGCCCTTCCTCAAAGCCACTACTTAGGTATGTAGAGGTATAATCTGAAAAGTCCCCCCAGTGCTCTAAGGGTTCTCCCCTGCGGAGGGCTTCATAATGGGACAGCTTTCTGAGGATGTTACCTACAATTGGAATCCCCCTCTGTCTGCAGAATGTCCTTTAACTACTCCCGGGTGTACTCCAAAAGGTCACCGTCATTATAGACTAACCCCATCTTGGCAAGATACACATCCCATAGTGCAACAGGAGAACGCAATTCAAAAGAAATTACACTTTTAGGAGACAACAAAATCGGAAAAATAATCCCCAAACATGTGATTATCTAAATGCAGAGTTTGTAGTGCAACCAGTTGTCGCTGTGGTACTGCGCAAGCGCAAGTCCTATCCTACCCTCTGACAACCAATGTTAGAAATGTAATTTCTGGTTGGCTAGGGCTTGCGCCTAAGCCAGGTAGAAACCACCATTCTCATCAGGGCAAGTGAGGTACACGCTGAAGATAACCCCTGCTCACCCACTTGGTAGCTTGGCAGGAGCAGTTAGGCTTATCCCAGAGGCAACGTGTGAAGGTTTTGCACAACACGCACACACAGCAGCAACACACTAGGCACACTACATAAGAAACTCCACACAAGGTTATATCAAAAATAGCCTTTTTATTATCATAAATCAATTAGAATCATAATCACACAATATACACTGTGCCAACTGGCACTAGGTAATATTGACAGGGGACTATATACAGGACAGGGCTAATCGGGCCACTGTCAGAACCATCACAAAGCATAACTAGTAAATGTAAGACACAACCAGTAACTACTGGCACAAAAATGACCGCAGCATTATATCTATCAAAATAAAAACATTATGTCTGCATCACAGTAGTCATAAACTCATTAGGTCCAAACCTCATCACATTAGGCAATAGGAACCCTCTTAAAACATCATAGCATGACATTAGGCATCACAAGCATAAACACAGTATGCAATAAAATGCAGTGCCCCACAGTACACGGACCAGGTGCATACATCACCTTAGAAACTGACTCCAGGCCAATTGGCCTTTCACTTGGGCTCAAAATGCCCTCTGTCCAGAATGTCAGGACGCTAAGCTGGCATTTGCAGCTAAAGCAAAAGTGTGCAATGTGCAGTGGCCGGGGAAGTATATCTCACTCCTTTTGCATGCAAACCAAAATGAATGCCCCACATTGCAGATGCTGCTAACTGGCGGTGCAGCTGAGGGAAAATGACCACGGGCACTAACTGTGCCTCTTGGGTCCCCACTGGGACTCTACAAAACAAATGGCCCCCAAGGTTGCAGCTGCACGTGCTCTCGCAGGGCAGATGGGATTGGCACAAGAAGAATCTGCCAAAACTATATTGGCTTCATTTGAAAGCTAGAATAATTACATTTTCAAACTGTGCTGTCTAACTTGAAATGCAATAAACTCAAATACCCCCTTACCTTTCAGCTATGCTGCCTATCTAAGGAGGCAAAATAAACCTCCACAGTCAAAATGACCTGCAAATTTTCCAAAATTCTAGTTTATTGGCAGCACCCTCCTCCTAGAACGTCACTTTCCCCATCCTTCAGACCTCAAAGTCAACCTCATCTATCTATATATATAAAAACGAAAGTATGTCTGTCTGTCTGTCTGTTTGTCCTCTATGCATTACTACACCATTCATCCGATCGCCATGAAACTTTGGGAAGCTGTTGAGTACACTCCCGCGAAGGATTCTGGCATAAAGAAAATTTAAATCGGCCCCCCAGGGCCCTCATAATCTTTCGAATACTGATAAACGTTTACAGTTTCCAGCGCGACGCGCTTTTGCAATGACCATCAACAAAGCACAAGGAAGTTGTTGAGTACACTCCCGCAAAGGTTTCTGGCAAAAAAGTTTTAAATATCGGCCCCCCAGGGCCCACATAATCTTTCAAATAATGATAAACGTTTACAGTTTCAGGTGCGACGCGCTTTTGCAATGACCATCAACAAAGCACAAGGACAATCACTTTGGAGAATCCGTGCTTCTCACATGGACAACTGTATGTTGCCAGCTCAGGCGTCGGAAAACCTTCTGATTTATTTGTGTACGCACCAGACGGAAAAAAAAAATATTGTGTATCCACAAGCACTCGAATAAATAAATAGAATTAAAACGACACTTTGAAATGTTTTCCGTATTAAAATAGAATAAGTTTCAATTAAAATGACACAATGTAAATTGAATGTTATCATAACAAGTTTTCTTGCATTTCCTTTCTTCTGAGATGGCAGCAACGCGCGACGAGTAAGCTAGTCTCATTATAAAAACTTAAAAGCACAATAATGTTGTCTCTTCCTTGCACAAACTTTGGTATGCCACATCACTTGTCCCCCTCACCCCTTACCTCCCCTGTTGTCATTGTGCTGCTCAAACATCAAAGTAAATGACTCGCTGTATTGAAAGGTGTTTGTTTCTGCTTTTTGATAGTGAACTGTTAAATGTATGGTAACTGTTTAATGTAAAGTGCTTAATAAATCCGGGCTACAGTGTGCTAAATTAGAACATGGACTAAATAAATACAAAAGCGTCTCCCACAAACATTCACTACAAATAAGGTATATTGTAAGTGAAACAAAACAAAGGTCCAAAGGGTATCATGATCAATACCAGTAAATTACACTTGTCTTACTAAGGTCATTTACCGGACCATTAAGTGGAAACCACTTTTGAATCCTCAGACCGACCTTTCAAGCCTTAGGGTATGCTGTCAGTTATAAGACCTAACAAATACAGTTGCATACAATTAGAAAACAAATCTCAATCAACAATTAAAAGGAAACATATTCAACTTCTAATTACCATTTGAACATCTGCAATGAAGGATCAGTGTATTGGTGCAAGGGTGACATATCAGCTTCAAGTCAAACACAGTAAACTGTTGATGGATCAGTTTCACTTCTGGGAGAGTCTTCTACATTTTGAATGGGCAGGCTAAACTAATCTTATCAGCATAGTTTTATTGAGAGGTGGAGCTGATGCCAGAAGAGTTCAGGGACTGTGAGGGAAAGAAGACAGACAGGAAGAATGGAGACAAAGGAAAGGAGATACTGCAAAGAAGGAGGACTAACACAGTAGGTGAACCCAGAGAATGGGAGAATTGGGCAGAGGAGGAGAGGTACATGAGAGGGATATAAGCACGAGGTAGAGAGAAGAAGCAGGCACCTAGGGAGAATGTGAGAGGGGATGTTAGCCTGGTCCTGGGGGGGTACCCATGCCATAAAATTTCAATACAACCAACAAATGGGGAAGGATCATCGAGTAGGTGTGGCACGACAGAAGCAATGTAACCACTTCAAAATAGTCAACATCTCTTCCTTAACTCCGAATCAGCCTGTATCGAGGCAGCCTATTAGTAAAGACGTTTTAGCATTAGGGAGACAGGATTTGAAACCTGGGACTTCATCACCTTCAAATTCCATGTTACCCAGATTTCTGTGTTCAGGCTAGGTACCTTTGACCTCTATCTCTTTACTGTCCTTCAACAAACACAAAAAAACTGCAGGCTTGTGCTATAGAGTTTTAAACCTTCTGAGCAAACTGAATCTGCTTCTCCTTACTTGCCTCTTCAATATGGCCAAATAAGCCCTTAATCTCTCCTATCCTAAATATTAAAAGAAATTATTTATGGAATATTTGTAAATATTGTGTAAACATACTCCAAATTGTCCGAAATGCAATAGCAATATAGTTAGCCTTTCTAAGATCCTGGTAAATCCGATCACCAGTGGAATATTTGACTGCACAGATGCGTACACATTACCCCAGTAAAGTTTAGGTACCTGTCAATAGATATATTTGTGGAAACTATCTAAAAGTCAAATCTATCCAACTAAAACTGCACCACCATGGCTGACACCTTTATAAGAATGATAACTTCAAAAAGTAAATCGGCTTATGGGGATTGATCTTTTAATGTAGTCACTCCAGGGGTTATCTGATAGAGTATCAAGGACAATAATATTGTATGGACAGAATATCGTGCCAAAAATATCGAGGACCAACATAGCGAGAAGGTAAGTGCAAATAGGTAAGTATAGATTTACTACTCTTAACTCCACATCTCCATAACTTGAAGATACATATTATCATCAAGGAGCATATATGTGGAGTTAAGAATAATAAACGTTTGCTTACACATATACACTTACCATCCCAATATTTTTGTCCTCAATATTCTTGACACAATATTTTGTCCACGTGATACTTTTGATTCGATATTTTGTCCAAACACCCATTCCATGCCTTTGGAGCTCACTCTCAGAAAAGAGCAGTTCCACAAATAAACTTTTTGTGTGAAATTCTTTGACAACACACATCCAGTCTCTGGGACATCTATTTACAGCTTCCATCACAAATTCCACCTAAACGTCGGTCCTTTAAATCACCCCTAAATAAATACAATATATCACTGCTTCAATTGTCTTTTGCACCTTGATATAAACTTACAACCTCATCATTTAGAGTTTCTCTCAACCTCAGATTTCAGACTTGCATCCTTCAGTGAACAAAGCTGCATTTCTAAAAGAAAATGTAATAGATGATGAATAACTGCAAACATTTCACAGTATTCAGACTCAATGCACACAATATATTTTAATATTCACACTTCCCATATCACAGTAGCTCAGGAAGGAATCCAGTTTGTGCCTTCATAATTTCTTCGAGCAGATTCAGGAGACTCTGAAACTTCTCGTCATCATACTCAAAGCGATCTCCAAAAATGATTGAGCAAATGATGTTACTTGAAGCATTGTTTAGAACATGATGAAGGTCAAATGGACAACCTGTAGATTGGGGTGAAGAGATGATCTAGATAAGAGTACACCATGAGACAGAACTGTAGAAATAAATATACTATAAAGGAGTAAGCAATTATGAAACGCGCTCTACCCTTTGTTCTTTCCCAGGTGACTCACGACCCCCAAGGCACTTTCGTAGCAATTTACGGCTTCTTGGCAGGCTCCCCCCTCAACCTAGTGTCCGTATACTCTCCTCCATCGATGCTTGCTCCCACTCTAGCACAACCCGCGGCCCTACTGACCAAGTACTCTCTGGGCATTACTGGCGGTGGTGGAGATTTTAATGCAGTCTCCTTCCCGGACATGGACACAACAGGTCCTTACTCGGCCTCCGGCGAGACGCAAGCGACACACCTATGGACCTGGTCCGAATCCATAGGCCTCATCGATGTATGGCGCACATGGCACCCATGTACCAAACACTTCACTCACACCACTGCAGCCCACCACACACAAGCTTGCATAGATGCAATCTTTGTCCCCGCAGCGGATTGCTCAGTGATTGTTGATACCCAGAGGAATTTCAGACCACTCTCCAGTGCTCCTGTGTACATGTCCCCCCCCCCTCAGCCCGCCAAACTTGGAGACTGAATGCATGGTTCCTCCAATACAAAGACTTTAAGAAGGCAGTCGGGATGGAGCTCAAGTTCTACTTTCTCACCAATGTGGGCTCAGCGCCCTCTCCAGGTACCCTATGAGAGGCCAGGAAAGCGACGATAAGAGACTTTGCTATGGGGCAGCTCAAGAAGCAGAGATTGGAGCGGCTGTGCGACATTACTTCAAGAGAAGCGCAGGCACTTCGCTTGGAGCAGTCACTCTCACAGTCCGAGGACACCGCCCAAAGCCGGCAACTTGCCCACCTTCGGCCCGAGAACAGACAGCTGTCCATGGAAGCGGCCAAGCTCCCATGGAGATCCTCGGTGGTGAGGGTGTACGGGTGGGGAGACAAAAATGGTACGATTCTGCACAGACTGGCCACTTACCCAAAGGCAAATTGTAAAATTCCAGAGGTTGCTGACGAACAGGGTCTGTTACACGGCACCCCATTGGTGATGGCTCCCACATTCGTGACTTACTACCGGCAATTATATGTGAGGAAGCCCCTGATCTACCGCTCCGCACTCTTCCTGCGAGGGGCCATGTACTTCTCCCTCAGTTGGAGACAGCCGCCCAAATAGACCTGGACCGACACATATCCACAAAAGAAATCGAGGAGGCAATTTCCCTCACGTCTTCAGGCAAGACACCAGGACCCGACGGTCTCCCCCAAGAGTACTATACGTTGTACTGCGACACTGTTGTGCCCCACCTGGATGATCTATTCTGAGAAGCCATTGAGAAGGTCCCCTTCCCGTTAGATATGGACATTGCCACTTTTGTTGTTATCCCAAAATTCTAGCCTCCCTCCCGCTCATGTGCAGACTACCGCTTCCGTCCCATATCCCTCCTCAATACAGAGGTCAGATTATACGCCACTATCTTGGCCCAGCGCCTGAAGCCTTATCTATCCATATTAGTCCACCCCGACCAATGTTGCTTCATGCCCAAACTCATGTGCCAGAGAACTATCTACTTTTGAGAATTTTTCGTAACCCAATTCCGGGAGAACGGGTAAACAGTCATAATATCGATTCCAAAATATAGAATGGACATAATATCGAAGTAAAAATATAGAATGGACACAATATAGTGGTTAAAAAATATCGAATTGAAGGTAAGTAATATCGATTTTCAAAATATAGAAGTCAAAATATCGAAGTATACAATATAGGCAGTAAATATATCGACTTTTTAATAATATACATTTTTTTAAAGTGTTTTGTATGTTAGTATATGTGTGAAAAGTGTATATTCATTTTTGTAATGTATGTTTAATTTATTTTAAGTAATGAATTTTATGGTATTTAATTTTTGCGTAATTTAATTCTGTAGCGGGTTGTGGGTTTATACGGGAATAGGGTGGGAAGTAATTTAATTATATTAAATTAAATATAACTTTTTAGCAATTATTATAAATTTTTAATTAAATTTAGCTTTTTAGTTCTGTAGCCGGATGTGGGTTTATAGGGGAATAGGGTGGGAAGTAATTTAATTGTAATTAATTAAATATTTTTATTTATTTATTAGTATTCATTTTGATTTTATTGTTAATTTTTAATTGGTAATTATTTTTATTAATTGGCAATTAATTTTTATTAATTGATTAATTGTTAATTATGTTAATTTTCTAAATTTATTTTCTGTAGCGGGTTGTGGGTTTATAGGGGAATAGGGTGGGAAGTAATTTAATTGTAATTAATTACATAATAAAAATACTTTTTGTGTATTGATAATTAATTTACTGTTAATTATTAATTGGTATTAATTTTTATTATTCATTAGTTTTTGTTATTGAAAATTAATTAGTTGTTAAATAATTATGAACAGGTTATTAATTTTTAATAACTAATATGTATTTGTATTCCTAATTAATTATTACATAATATTAAATTGGTTATTAATTTCAATTCATGTTTTATTGGCATTGATATTTAATTTATTTTTAATAATATATTAAATCATTACTTTCCCTACTGTTGCACTCTCTGGAGTGGGAATAGTATTTTTTACCCTCCCGCTATCCAACGCTTTCCCTACTGTTGCACTCACTGGAGTGGGAATAGTAATTTTTACCCTTCCAATATCCAACGCTTTCCCTACTGTTGCACTCTGGAGTGGGAATAGTAATTTTTACCCCTACGCTATCCAACACTTTCCCTACTGTTGCACTCTCTGGAGTTGGAATAGTAATTCTTACCCTCCCGCTATCCAACGCTATCCCTACTGTTGCACTCTCTGGAGTGGGAATAGTAATTTTTACCCTTATGCTATCCAACGCTTTCCCTACTGTTGCACTCACTTGAGTGGGAAAAGTATTTTTTACCCCTACGCTATCCAACGCTTTCCCTACTGTTGCACTCTCTGGAGTGGGAATAGTAATTTTTACCCCTACGCTATCCAACACTTTCTCTACTGTTGCACTCTCTGGAGTGGGAATAGTATTTTTTACCCCTACGCTATCCAACGCTTTTCCTACTGTTGCACTATCTGGAGTGGGAATAGTAATTTTTACCCTTACGCTATCCAACGCTTTCCCTACTGTTGTACTCTCTAGAGTGGGAATAGTAATTTTTACCCCTACGCTATCCAACGCTTTCCCTACTGTTGCACTCTCTGGAGTGGGAATAGTATTTTTTACCCCTGCGCTATCCAACGCTTTCCCTACTGTTGCACTCACTGGAGTGGGAATAGTAATTTTTACCCTTCCAATATCCAACGCTTTCCCTACTGTTGCACTCTCTGGAGTGGGAATAGTAATTTTTACCCCTACGCTATCCAACGCTTTCCCTACTGTTGCACTCTCTGGAGTTGGAATAGTAATTCTTACCCTCCCGCTATCCAACGCTTTCCCTACTGTTGCACTCTCTGGAGTGGGAATAGTAATTTTTACCCTTATGCTATCCAACGCTTTCCCTACTGTTGCACTCACTGGAGTGGGAATAGTATTTTTTACCCCTACGCTATCCAACGCTTTCCCTACTGTTGCACTCTCTGGAGTGGGAATAGTAATTTTTACCCCTACGCTATCCAACACTTTCCCTACTGTTGCACTCTCTGGAGCGGGAATAGTATTTTTTACCCCTGCGCTATCCGACGCTTTCCCTACTGTTGCACTCACTGGAGTGGGAATAGTATTTTTTACCCCTACGCTATCCAACGCTTTCCCTACTGTTGCACTCACTGGAGTGGTAATATTAAATTTTACCCTCCTGCTATCCTACAGTAAAATATTGTACATTTTATATTAATAACTTACATTAAATATATCTTAATTTTAAGGTTATTTGAGTATTTTAAGAATGTTTTAGTTAATTATATTTATTATGTCATTAATTTTAAATTACTTTTAAGACATTTAAAAAAAATCGATATTTTGACTGACTATATTTTTTACAGACTATATTTTGGATTCGATATTTTTGTACTTACCTGTTTGTAGATAGGAATTCGATATTTTTGCATTCTATATTTTGGCAACTATATTTTTGTAAGTCTATATTTTGTCATTCTATATTATGTCAGTGATCCAGGAGAACAGTCTCTGTTGTGTCTAGTACTTCTCAACCGCTCTACATTCCAGCACTTTGCTACAAACTGCGAATTTCTACGCCACTTATGTTCTTGAAAGAGCCTCACTAACTGTGCATATTTCTGCACCAAGCAAAGGAAATCCTTCAACCTGCAAAGCATCATATCGCATTTGGAAGCTTTGAGATGATGTGAGGGTTTTTAGGGAGAAATAGCCTTTGTTGCTTCTTCTCCCATGGGAAGCATGGACATGCTGTTCCTTTCGTGCATGCCCCTTCAAATAGACCGATGGCATACTCACTCAATTGCTCAGCAAACATTCATGAATTAACCTTTTATCTTGCTGTTTTCCTTCCAAATGTCCCTCTTTTCCAACACATAGAGTTTGTCATCACTCATTCACAAGCTTCCTCTAGTCCTCCATGCCATAGGCCTTGCAAAAACTAACATGAACATAAGTATGTCAGCAAGCAGATTTAAAGCATCTCTGCTGCCCTTATGGTCATACTGCTGTCCTCTAGGTATGCTATGTCGGTGCCGAATCACCTGCAGTCATCTTCTATACAGAACCTGGATGTTCATAGGCTTGCTTGCTACTGAATGAGACTCAGTGTTTAAAGCCCCAGTGCAAGGTCAGACCAGGCATTCCACCCTGCCTCCTGCTACAGCAGGCATGATGCAGGCCTAATAAAGCAAATGCCTAACTGTGCCCTTTATTGCCTCTTTAAAAAAATCACCACCATTCATCCTATTTTACTATCAGTATAGAATCCTTCTCATATACTTGTGCTGAGTTATGCCCCCTGGTCACATGTGCACTCTACAAAACACCAAATTGAAAGAAAAAAATACAATGTATACATTGATATATAATGATAAGGCTGGGCCCTTATTTCAACTACGTGAGGAAAAGGAGGGGTTCGTGGATGTCAGGAAGGGAAAAGATTAGCAATTTTGAGGCACTAGTGCAAAAAAGAGTAGCTCAAATTGCATCTCTGTTTTTCCAAATCCAAAAAAGCGCAAATGAAAAAGAATCTGCATAATGTTTCCCCCTTCAAACTTTGCCAACATTGGCAGGATTCCAACCCTTGTTTCTTTGTGTTTGCTTTGTTCGTCCTAAGTTGGCAGGGTATGCTCAGACATAGGTCCCTTGCTCACTTTGCCACTGGATTTAAGCTAGCCTGGCTGATGAGGGATGTTACCCTGAAACCGGTCCCAGGATGCATGTTTCCAGTCCAGGGAAGACATTGCTTGGCAGTTCGGTCTGTACTGTTCCCATGAGGCACAGGGTCAAGACTGATTTACATATAGCTGTGTCTGAACTGGGGTGGCGAAATGAGCTAAAGATTGATGATGGATTCAACTGAGATATGTGACTAGGGGTGAGTGTCTGAAAAGTTTCAGCACTCAGTGCATCATCTCCTTGTGTTGGCTTTGTTCGCTCTAAGGTGGCAGGATATGCCCAAACAGGTCCCTTGCTCACTTTGCCACTGGATTCAAGCTAGCCTGGCTGAGGAGGGATGTTACCCCAAAACCAGTCCCAGGATGCTTGTTTCCAGTCCAGGGGAAAAATGACTTGGCAGTTCGGTCTGGACTGTTTTCATGAGGCACAGTGTCAAGACTAATTTGCATATAGCTGTGTCTGAACTGGAGTGGTGAAGTGAGCTAAAGAATGATGATGGATTCAACCCTGATCTGTGACTGGAGGTGAGTGTCTGAAAGGTTTCAGCGCTACGTCCATCATCTCCTTGTGTTGGCTTTGTTTGCCCTTTGTTGGCAGGGTAAGCCCAGACGTGGGTCCCTTGCTCAATCTGCCACTGGATTCAAGCTAGGCTGGCTGATGAGGGTTGTTACCCCAAATACGGTTCCAGGATGCTTGCGTCCAGTCCACGAAAGACATGGCTTGGCAGTTCGGTCTGGACTGATCCCAAAAGGCACAGGGTCAAGACTGATTTGCATATAGCTGTGTCTGAACTGGGGTGGCAAAGTGAGCTAAATAATGATGATGCATTCAACCCAGATCTGTGACTGGGGGTGAGTGTTTGAAAAGTTTCAGCACTCTATACATCATCTCCTTGTGTCCACAAGAGATAGAATGCATTGCCACTGAGCTATAGCTCCCTGGTTTTCTTGTGCAGTTCATAAGATACCATCAGCAACGTACAGGCCTCTATTGCACATGAAAAAGGATAACCATGATATAGAGAAAATTTGAAAGGCTACAGATATGGAAACCAGTGTGGTCCAGTGGGTAAGTTCTTGACTTCCAGTCAGACAACCAGGGTTCAAACCCCTAGTTGGCACCAGGTGAGTGATTGCGGTGAAGCCTGCGCACATGAATTGGTAAGTAAAGTGTGCTGAGTTTGGCCTGGCTGACGAATGGTGGATAACAGTATTGCTGGCGTGTGTGCACTGGGGCACAACAGCAGGAGGACCTTGGGCGTATGTTTACAAAGAAAATGAAATAGCATGGTGATAACCTTCTTGTATTAACGCTGCGCTCTGTCACTTTGGAAACGCAGGGCTGCACAGCATTTACAACAATACGGTCCAGCCCTGCATTTCCCCCTGAGCTGGCGGTAATTACAGCTGCCTAGGGCGAATGTAGGCACCATAGTGCAAAGGTGCCTGAGTTGTGGTTATGATTGTTTATGGTCAGGGAGGCGTCCCTTCCTGCACATAAATAGTCTTAAATGCCGTTTTGTATCTTCTATGTGGGCTGCTTTGTGCAGCACATATAGAAACAGCAAAACACCATGCATGATTGTTTATGTGAAGAAAGGTGGCCCTTCCTGCACATAAATAATCCTTTTAAAAATGACACATTGCAACTTCTATGTGTGGTGCACAATGCAGTACACATAGAAACAGCAAAATCGAGGAGAAATAAAGCATTTCTCCTTGTTTTGCCAGGGAGAGACCAGGTTTTCTCCGGTCTTAATTCTGGCGCTGCCCAATATTTACGTCTCCATTATAAATATTGGGGCAGCATCAAAATCAATGGGTGTTGCGGAGAAACATCCACCGCAACACCCATTGCACGCCCCTTGCACGCTAAGTAGAGCATGAAAGTGTGCCTTATTTACAAGTCAGCGTTAAGCCACGTTAAGTGGCTAACACTAACTTGAAAATAACTTATCGACAAAGGAACGTTGAAAAAGTGACGTTCCTGTGGCGATAGGGGCTTGTAAATATGCCTCCTTGTGTTCCCCCTGTCTAAGGTAAATGTTACAATTCAAGAGCCAAAACATGGATATCTGAATGTCTCTCCTGGCAGCACTCAGAAGCTTCGGAACAAACGTATTCAGCAGCAGGATAAACAGTCAAGCATTGCCCAACACATTATGCGTTTGCAACTTGCATATCTCTGCTTCCAAATTGTGATGGCTGTAGTTGAACTTTGGATCGATCAGTCTGTGGGAGTGTTTTTTTTATGTTTGCAGGCGCTGCACGTCCACAGGTCAATGAAGGCAGCAGCCTTGAACGCTGAAATAACAAAATTGCTCTTTACAAAATAAAATCAATAAGCTAGAATTTTACTGTTACCTTTAGGAATATTTGGACGCAGGAAGAAGTAAATAAAACATACAGTCTTTCACAGTATTGTATACATTTTTATTTTCTGACCTATTCGTGTCGTGTTGGTTGCACTCAAATTGGATTGCTTTGGTATCACATATTTTATCCAAATTTAACAGCAACATTTTAAAAGTAAGCATTCTATTTAGCCGATGGTATTTTAGCCGGTGCGTTTTCTTCTTTCAATGACTATTCAATAACTGAAATATTAGGGGGCAGATTTACAAGCCCCTTGCGTCACTTTTACGCTGCTGTTGCGTCACCTTTCTGACGCAACGAAGGCATAAAAAATGTGCCAAATTAACTACGTGACACATCAAGGGAGATGCTTCACGTTGTAAAACCCTGCGTGATATTATAACTGCGTCAGGTATAATGTATTCAGGGTAGGCATTCCCACTCAGGAAAGCCTCGTAAAAGCGGCACAGTGAAATCTACAAGACTTTTAGGACGCCACTGCGTCAAAACCTTATGCCTGCTTGAAGCAGGCATAAGGAGTTATGCAGTGTATTGGAAATAGGCTACCACGCATTGCTGAAGTTGTTGCGACACAACTCCAGCAATGCGTGACTTTTCCACCAACGGATGCGTCAGAATTTCTGACGCATCTGTCAATCCTTGCGCCATAGTGCGCCGTATTGTAAAGGGTGTTTCACTCAAGCGCAGGTAAAATGACAAACCTATACAGATGCGTCAGTTTCTTTTAAATCTGCCCCAAAGTTTCCTTTAAGTGTTGGTCAGATGCAGAATGGCATTTCTTCATGGATAAAACCTGGTGAATGCCATTGCTTGGTATTCTTTGAGGTTCAAATCATGGCCTGTGATATGACTGCTGCCATGCCTATGATTTTAGTAAAAATACACCACGGCATCCATCTTGCACGATAAAGTGCAATACAATATAATAGCTGACTTTATAAGAGTGTTCTATGAAGGAGTCATCCAAACCTGGAGGTAGCAAGCCACCTTTTTACCTTAAAGAGAATAAGTAGAGTTCAAGATACTATAACCTACGCAAGCACGTTTTACCGAATATAAAGGTGCTGGGCTTATGACCAGGAAATTATGTAGCCTTATTACCAGGATTTAACCGGAATTCCTGACCCTGATTCCTATTCTGGTTATTTATTTTGTTTTCAAAAAAGAAACAACAATGTTATCTGATTGTTAAAAGAACAGCAAAGTAATCGCACTGGCCCACAGTACTGCGATTACTCTAGAGTACTCACACACAGCAGAGTAAAGTTGAACGTATTACCTCCTAAGGTATGGCCCTAAATCTTCTTTCTTGCACAGCAATCACTGGACGTTTTGTTTATAAGGCGCTAGTGTAGGGGTGAAACTCTTCACATGGCAAGGAAAAATGTGCCACCCGTGGTCGACTCCTCGCTTGCCTGGTTATTTCCCCCAAAGGACCTGACAAGCTGTGGGTGCACTGGAGGTGACTCTGTTAGCCAGGTGTACCCTATGCATGATATGTTGTGACTAGGGCCCCATCCACCAGGTAATATGTAGACTGGCAAGTCGTGGCAGCTGATTCGGGCCAGAGGGCACGTTACTTCCTATCTGTCTCTTAAGAAGGGAGACAAACTACGACTCCTTCTCTGGAGAATTAATGCATTTCAACTTAACTGGAGACCTCACTTTTTTTATGTGTGGTGTTCTGTCGGTGTAGCATGTTGCCCATCTTTTGAAGCTGGGAGCAGCATGCAGAGAGAATGGTGTCCTAAACAGAACATGACTTAAGCTTGGTAAAAATGATGGTCTATTTTCAGGTTATCTTTGCTGTTCCTTTGCAAGTAACATCTTTTATGCTGCTGCCTCTGGTGCTCTCACCAAGAAACCAGGGGGTGTATTATAGAAAATATGCCCAGGGGTGCAATGGGCATGTGTCATCAAAATGCCCCGGGGGTGCCCAAAGCAATTACAAAAGGAGCCTAGACACTTGTGCGGCCTCTTCTGTAATGCAGATAGTGCTGGTGCTACATGGCCGCCAATGCTCTCTCAAGAGGGTGTTCCCTCATTTGCACTGGGACATTGAGGTTACGTAGTTTTCGGTTCCGCTTTGTATTCAGCCGCCATTTTGTGCTTAGTCGCCATTTTATGTTGCCTCACTCAGGCAGCACGGCTAACGAGGTAAATATGGTATTTTTGCCTTTTCAGCTGCTCCGTGTCTTTTCTGTTAAAGGACAACCGTTGTCCTTGTTTACGAAACCGATGTCAGGGTCTGGCCGAGTTCGTAAAGCCACGTCTAGACTGATTAATCCATGTCTTACTCCACTGTTTGGGTCCCACCATTCTTCTCTACTTTATCTTGTTTAACTGGCCTTCACCATTCTCTTCGTGTTTTCTCTTGTTACATAGCCCTTCCTTTGAAGCATTCTACACATGTACTACCACCTGCAAATTGAATTACGGGCACTAGTGTTGATTAACCTGAGGGGAGGAGAGCACACGGGGTCTGAAAGGAGGGTGTGTTTTAGACATCCGATAGCTTTTTTTCGAACTATTCCTATTTGTCAGTTTTGTGTGTAATGGGAGTTGTCATTGTAAACTTGTTCTGTATAATAGACTGTACGCCACGGAATGAAGTGGCAGTCTCTTGAGAACCTACCTGTGTGGTACTGCTTAGATAACTGTGCTTAGCTGCAGCTAATAAATCTGCTTTTCTACGCCTAACAGAGTGTCTCGTGACTCTGTCTGTCGAGGCAGGTGAACCCGGAGATCCTAGGCGTGCCCTGCGCAGCCTGGCCCATAGGATCAGGTTCTCCAATTGGCGGCCCAACGTGTGGGAGACTTCAGCGGTAGTAGTTTTTTGCCAGAGAGGCGTGAGGAGCTACGCAAGAAAATTTCGAGGGATTTCGCGAACCACGTGAGCGACCCCTGCATGTCGAAGTGGACCGAAGGTCTTTTGAAGCGTGGCTACTCCTTCCCGACGGCTGCTGACGACTGCTGCCCTGACTGTCGCACTGCCTTGGCCCTCTGGTGATGATTAGTATCGCGAGACGTTAGACGGACATCTGTTGGTGTGAGAAAAACACTTAGTTAAGTATTTGTGGGTAGCGCCCACTCTTTGTTTTTTTGTTTTTGTTATTCGATTAGCGCGCTAACCGAAGCCAAGGGGTAAGTGCGTTTGTGCTGTGACTATATTGTCTAAAACCCCCCTTGACGTTTGTAAGGAAGTCCAGTTCGTTACGAAATGCCTGGATTTAGTAAGTTTAGGAAATTTTGCTGTTTTGGTTGTTCTAGGGATTCCCGGCTAGAGGATTCTTGTCCGATTCCTCCAGTTGGAACTCCCACTTACGAGCTCTACTCAAAACATGGTTTGGGTACTATTGTTTTTAACGAAGCATGGATTGGATATACCAAGAAAGATGGTGTTCTACAGTGGCCACACAATGGTTGTTTTGAGCCTGATATATTAGATGATTTGGAAGCAATTCTATTTAAGAGAAAAGCCCGGCCGGCAATGTTTGACTCTTTCCGCCTCTAGCGTAAAGAAGCCAAACAGAAATAAATTAAGCAACTGAAGAAAGACAAGAAAGAGCAGAGCATGACGATTTTACAGGCTGCCCAACAGTTTAAAAATGATGAAGCTGATCAGGTGATTGAGGTGTCGGAAAGACAACATCGTATGGCAATAGATAGATGTTATCCTGTGTTACCTACTGCATCAAAGAGTAAAAATCCTGACGAAGATTCTTTTATGTCCCATCTGCTGACATTACCTCCACCCTATGTGTTAGGTGCCAGTGCACCGCCATTACAACCTGCTGTTAATCCAACTGTTTTGGTTCCTGCACAATTGCCTATTCCTGTGATTCCAGCTCCACCCCCTTTGCCAGCGACTTCTGTACCCCAATCTTCTGTGCCTCTGTCTCCTTCATCTGTCGTTTCTTTTGCTACGGATTCTTCTTCTGTTTTACAGAATACGTTGTCTCCTGTTTTAGTGTCAGATTCCCCTACAGCTCGACAGCGTTTAGTTGACACTGTTTCAGGTCTTCTGTCGCCTTTTCTTGGGTCTCATTACTTTTCTCCTGCGTCGTCTCGAAGACAATCTCGTAGTCAGATTCCAGATTTGGAGGAACGGACTAAGTTAGACTCTCTTGCTCGTAATTGGATTGTGAGTAGTGAACAGTATAGTGTGCGTGATATTTTAGATACTTTCCTCCAATGGAACGCGCCTACACAGAGATACGTTTTCAATGCTATGTGCGATATTCTTATTAAAGGATGGGGAGATGTGGATTTGGATTCACACCCTCCGGATTTATTCAAAATACAGGATCAATTTGATAATGGACTTATTGTGGGTCCTGCTGTAGAGCGTGCTATTCAAAAGCTTGTTACTTTCCGTACTGCCTTTTTCTCTCAAAATTCTCTTGAGCCTGATCCCACGGTTCATCGTAAAATGGCGCAATATCCTATGCGAGAAGTTCCTCCAATATGGAGAGATGAGGTTCCTCAAGCAGGTGCTAATCCAGGTATTCCTGCTCATTTTCAGCGTATATGGGTACATGATCCTTGGAAAAGGTCAGAAGTATTGGCACTTAAACAGTCTTTACCGGACCTTCGTAAGAATCCTGCTGGTTATTATAAAGAGTTGTCCCAGACTGTTGATGCCTGCATTATGAATTTGGCAGAAATTGATTTACTTATGGGAAATGTAGTCCCACAAGCGATATGGACCAGGATTCGTAAACAGGATCATGATGCAGCTTTAGGCGTTAATTGGGCTGCTATTTTAGCAGCAGATGCAGGACAAATAGGTGGTGCCAAACCTGATGATTTAATTACGGAATTGCCTGGTAAAATAATAGATACCAACCAGACCACAGACAACATGACGGCCCTCAAACACGCCACCCGCAAACACCACCAACTGATCCGCGCCACAAAGAAGACAGCCTTCAAGGAACGACTGGACAACAACACCCACAACAGCAAGGAACTCTTCAGCATCGTCAAAGAGCTCTCCAACCCCGACGCCGGAAACAATGACATCACTCGCTCGCAGGACCTCTGCGACTCCCTCGCAGCCTTCTTCCACGACAAGATCGCCAACATTCACAACAGCTTCGGCCCACCAACCACAAACCCCACCACCGAACCGATACCCCCCACCGCCACCCTCCGCACCTGGACCCCAGTCAGCACCGAAGACACAACACGCACAATGAACACCATCCACTCCGGATCCCCTACGGACCCCTGCCCACACCACATCTTCAACACGGCCGACCACATCATCGCACCCCACCTCCGCGACATCATCAACGCCTCCTTCAACACCGCCACCTTCCCGGAGTGCTGGAAACACGCCGAGATCAGTCCCCTGCTGAAGAAACCAACTGCAGACCCCTCCGACCTCAAGAACTACCGCCCCATCTCGCTCCTCCCGTTTCCTGCCAAAGTCATCGAGAAGACCGTCAACAGACAGCTAGCCGCCTTCCTCGAGACCAACGGATCCCTCGACCACTCGCAATCCGGCTTCTGAGCCAACCACAGCACGGAGACCGCCCTCATCGCAGCCACAGACGACTTCAGATCCCTAATGGACAACGGGGAAACTGCGGCCCTCATCCTCCTGGACCTCTCCGCAGCGTTCGACACTGTCTGCCACCGCACCCTGGTACAGCGCCTGAACAACACCGGCATCCAGGAGAAGGCCCTGGAGTGGATCACCTCATTCCTCGCCGGAAGAACCCAGAGAGTCCGCCTCCCCCCGTTCCGGTCAGCGGCCACCGAAGTCATCTGCGGCGTTCGACAAGGGTCATCGCTCAGCCCCACCCTCTTCAACGTCTACATGAGCCCCCTCGCAACCATCGCACGTCAACACAACCTCAAGATCATCACCTACGCCGACGACACCCAGCTGATCCTCTCCCTCACCAGCGACCCGGACGCCGCCAGAGCCAGACTACACGAAGGGATGAAAGACGTCGCCGAATGGATGAAGAACAGCCGCCTGAAACTGAACTCAGACAAGACGGAGGTCCTCATCCTGGGATCATCACCCTCCACCTGGGACGACTCCTGGTGGCCCCCCACCCTGGGAGCCACCCCCAAGCCAACGGACCACGCACGCAACCTAGGCTTCATCCTAGACTCCTCCCTCTCGATGACCAGACAAGTCAACGCCGTCTCGTCTTCATGCTTCAACACCCTGCGCATGCTTCGAAAGATCTTCCGGTGGATCCCCACCGAGACCAGGAAGTCGGTCACCAGTCGGCTGGACTACGGGAACGCCCTCTACGCCGGCACCGCCGCCAAACTCCAGAAGAAACTCCAACAGATCCAGAACGCCTCAGCACGACTCATCCTGGACATCCCCCGACACAGCCACATCTCCGAACACCTGAGAGACCTGCACTGGCTCCTCGTCAACAAAAGAATCACGTTCCGACTCCTCACTCACGCACACAAGGCCCTCCACGACCTGGGCCCCAAGTTCCTCAACAGCCGCCTGACCTACCACAAGCCCACCCGCCAGCTCCGCTCCGCCAGCCCCGCTCTCGCCACCGTCCCCCGCATCCGCAGAGCCACCGCCGGAGGAAGATCCTTCTCCTACCTGGCAGCCAAGACATGGAACTCCCTCCCCATCCACCTCCGGAAAACGCAAGACCATCTCGCCTTCAGGAAGCAACTCAAGACCTGGCTGTTCGAGCAGTAGCGTTCCCCCCACAGCGCCTTGAGACCCTCCGGGTGAGCAGTGCGCTATACAAATGCCTATGATTGAGTGATTGATTGATTGATGAAAACTATGATGCCTGCGGTGCGCGTTAATTGGGATAAGTTAGCGGCGTGCAAACAAAAGACGGATGAAAGTGTCTCTGATTTCTTTACTCGTTTCGAAGAGACTTTCATCGATCATAGTGGTCAAGACATGAGTACTGAAGGTGGACAGCGATTGGTCGTAGATAAATTTGTCTTTAATTTACTTCCAGAATTATCACATAAATTGAAACAATCAGAGAGTTCGTGGGCCGTTTCTTCAACTGCCCAGATATTAGCTACTGCTCAGTATTACGAGAATAGAGATAAGGAAGATAAGGAAAAAGTGGAGAAAAAGACTAAGGAATTAAAAACGAAGGTTCTTCTGCAACAGGCTTATCCCCCTCGTTCTGCTCAGCCCCAATTTCAACAGCCTCCACAGTTTCAGAAGTTGTTGCAGAAACCGGTATCCTCAGTTCCACGAGTTCCGTTGGGTCCTAATCAATGCGCCTATTGCAAAGAAGAAGGTCATTTTAAGAACGCTTGTCCGATTTTATTGCAGCGTTATAGTGGATCGTTAGTACCACGGGGTCGTGGTGATTCTCGGTCCGCATCCAGGGGTAGGGGACGTGGTGCGTTGACTCAGGAACGACGTCCCTCTCCCCCTCAGGACTCTACGAATTACTTTGATCAACGGAATTCTTAGTCCGCACAATATTACAACAATGACTATTGTCTTGATAATGAGGACGTTGATTTTCATACTAGCTAGGACAGCCATAGACAAAGTAAGGGAGTCGTATCAGTTCCAGTGGATCAGGAAGGACCTTATGTTAATGTTGTGGCATTAGGTGTTACAGAACCATTTCTCTTGGATACTGGTGCAATGAGAAGTTCCATAATGCATTCCAAACTCCCTGGGGCACCTTTGTCTGGCTAAACGAATGTTTCTGTAGGATTCTCTGGCGCCCCAGTTACTAACCCGGTCTCTTGTCCTTTACCCATTTCTATTGGTCCGTACGATTTGGAAGCTCTGCTTCTTTTAACAACGGGTTGTGGAGAGAATTTACTGGGTTTGGACTTATTGAAATGTTTGCATGCTACACTGTATTGTTCACCCTCTGGTGTACATCTCACTTTGGGTGATAAATTGACTTCTCCGATGTATGTATCTAAAGAACAGCTGCCACTTGAACTGCGTTCACTTCCTGCTACACTTTGGGCTACGGGTCCGAATGATGTGGGTTTGCTTCAAATTCCACCGTATGTGATTACTGTTAAGCCTGACGTTAAGTTGCCACGTGTTCCTCAATACAAAATATCTAACGATGGGGAGAGAGCTTTGTTGGCTATTGTTCATGACTTGGTTCAGAAGGGTGTGGTCGAAGAGACTAGAGGGAATATTTGTAATAGCCCTGTTTTACCTATTCTTAAATGCACTGATCCTTCTCAGCCACCTGTGTATTGTTTTGTGATTGATCTTCGAGAGGTCAACAAAATTGTTGTCCCTCAGTTTCCTGTTGTGCCGAGTATCACTGCTTTGCTCACTATGATTCCTGCTTCAGCAGTTTGGTTTTCGGTTATTGATCTTAAAAATGCTTTCTTTAGCATTCCTATTGCTGAAGTAAGTAGGGATCTCTTTGGCTTCTCTCTCGGAGGCCGAAGCTTCCGGTTTAAGCGTGCACCTCAAGGCTATTGTGAAAGTCCTTCAATATACAGCCAAGCTTTGAAATCCCAGCTTGACACCTTTTCTTTGCCCTTGGGTGCTACTCTTATTCAATATGTGGATGATTTGTTAGTGGCTGCTGACTCGGAAAATGTTTGTAAAAATGCAACTGTGTCGCTTTTACAGCATTTGTCTGATTTACATCATAAAGTATCATCTTCTAAGTTACAATATTGCCGACAAGAGATTACCTATTTAGATCATCTCTTGTCGAAGGAGGGAAGGCGATTGACCCCAGAACGTGTTCATGCAATTGCACGGATGCCTGTACTATCCACACAAAGAGAGGTGCGTGCTTTCTTAGGCATTACCTCTTATTGTAGACAGTGGATTCCGAATTTTTCCCTACTTGCTAAACCCCTGTTGGCACTCACTCTTAAAGATACACCCCAGCCTCTTCCTTGGACTGATGAATGTCAAAAGAGTTTTTCTGACTTACGTACTGCTTTGTGTTCTGCTCTTGTGTTGGGTACTCCAAATTACAGTAAACCTTTTACGCTCTATGTTCATGAAAGGGAAGGTTGCGCATTATCAGTTCTGACGCAACAATTTGGTGACAAACTCTGGCCGTGTGCCTATTTTTCGGCTACATTAGATCCGGTAGCTAAGGCATTACCCAGTTGCCTTAGAGCAACAGCAGCAGCGGCGATTTCTATTCGTCAATCTGCTGGACTAGTGTTAGATCATACTCTCAATGTTATGGTGCCACATTCAGTAGATACTCTTCTTAGCAGGACGAAAACCCAGCACTTAACAAGCGCCCGTTTGGCTGGATATGAGTTGACACTTTTAGCTAGTCATATACATATCAGAAGATGTAATGTTTTGAATCCAGCAACATTGTTGCCTATTTTGGATGAGAAAAATGTACAAGATCAGCATGATTGTTTTCTTCTTACAGAAGAAGAAACAAAGGGTCGAATAGATCTGAAGGAAACACCACTTGTGGATCCGGATGGGATCCTGTGGGTAGATGGGTCTTGTTTCAAACTTCCTAATGGCGAGACGATAGCTGCTTATGCTGTTACAACCTTGCACACAGTGGTAGAAGCTGCACGTATTTCGCAGAATTCAGCGCAAGCTGCAGAGTTGATTGCATTGACAAGAGCATGTGTGTTGGCCAAAGGGAAAAGAGTGACTGTTTATACCAACAGCCAATATGCGTTTGGCGTTGCCCATAGTTTTGGCCGTTTGTGGAGGGAAAGAGGATTCTTTACCTCCCACGGCCCTAAAATACAGCATGGTCAGTTAGTAACTGACCTTCTCGAATCACTTGCTTTGCCTACTCAAATAGCGATTGTAAAGTGCAGTGCACATAAAAAGATTATTGATTACGTGGGTCAAGGAAATGCGTTTGCGGATGAAATAGCGAGAGAAACAGCGAGGAATGTGGAAAGTCGCATGTATGTTGCGGGCCCTGCAAGATGGGTCGCAGAAGGAGGTATGTGTGAAGACACAGTAGAAAGCGTGAAAGCGATTCAGAAGGAGGCCACCGAGAAAGAATTGAGTACGTGGAGAGAGAGTACGGGAATGTTGGATACAATGGGATGTTGGACGGAATTGTCAGAGCATCAGCGATGGTTGTTACCGAATGCATATGTACTGCCTGTAGTTACTATGGCTCATGGACCAGCCCATATTAATTCAAGGGGTATATGTAAACTTTTAGCTCCAGTATGGCAAAATGAAGTCATTCCTAAATGTGCAGAAAATGTGGTGAAACATTGCATTGTTTGTTTGATGCACAATCCAGGAAAGGGAACTCCAACTCCAGCAGGTCACTTTGCTCCCCCTACGTATCCATTTGAGGTACTGCAAATAGACTATATCCATATGGAACGTTTTAACAATCTCAAGTATGTCCTGGTGGTGGTTTGTGCCTTTTCCAGATGGATAGAGGCCTACCCCCTAAAGGACAATACTGCCTTGTCCACTGCTAAAGTCCTTCTGAAGGAATTTTTCCCAAGGTTTGGTTTGCCGCGCATTGTCTGGAGTGACAATGGAAGTGAATTCGTAGGCCAAATTATGCAGAAGGTTTGTGTGGGCCTGGGTATTAGACAAAAATTCCATGCGGCAAACCATCCTCAGTCAGCGGGTTTGGTAGAGTGCTATACTGGCACTCTCAAACTTAAGTTAGCAAAGATTCAGGCCAGCACAGGCCTTTCTTGGCCTGATGCCTTGCCTTTGGCACTTCTTTCAACTCGTTTGGGGCTTAGCCCATATGAGATTGTTTTTGGACGCCCAGCCAATGTTTGGGGAGTCTCCAGACCCAAAAAGTACTCAGACATTCCGTATCCGCTGTTGGTTGACTACTTGCATGACCTCACCACTAAATTACATGTTTTTCGTCAACAGGTCCAAAACGCTTTGCCAAAGGCCTCCTCAGATCCAGGACACTCCATCCAACCCGGGGATTGGGTCTGTCTGAAGAATTTCCAGAGGAAAAAGAACTTGGAACCTCGTTGGGGGCCACCGAGACAAGTGTTACTGTACAACTCGTACAGCTGTCAAGGTCCTGGGAAAGAAAAACTGGATCCACGGCGTGCATTGAAAACGGGTACCATTGCCTTTACCTTTTGACCAGTGGGTCCAAGAAGGTGTTGGTGATAGCGAAGGCGAGAAGGTGCCCAGATTTGTACCGTTCAGCAGTGCACGCCTGGATTTGACTAGCTCGGAGAAGGAAGACGATGACGTCTTACAGGAAGCTGTACCTGTGCATTTAAGACTCAACACAACAGATCCTGAAAATGCATTTAAGGACCAAACGACACCTGGAAAGAGACGATACAATCTGAGAAGGAGGTTGCCTAAAGACAATTAATTTTGTGTTAAATAATTTTGTTTGTATTTCAAAAGAAACGTTCCTTTTTCCTTTATCCATCAAGTTGCAGGGTCACGGTAGGAGTCTTGAGCTGTGACCTGAATAGTGACTAGGTCAACAGGACTTGCAGTGTCATAGGACGGCTAACAATCACAGCCAAGTGATTAAGGAAGATTATCGTGAGCAACGCCTTTAGATAATGGATAGTATAGGAAAAGGGAGTGATATTAAAATGATGAAAAGAGATCATTATAAGAAATTATTATTTAGTCGTTGTGGCGTAGCATTGTGTGTTTTAGTATGTTTATGTAGTTTATTAGCATGCATAGGATGGCTTATACATATCCTACAGTTGGTACCTGTTCCTACTTCTGTTCCTCTAACTCCCTCTACTACTGTTTCTCCGCATACATTTTACTCACTCCCAGACCACGAGCAAATGAGAAGAATGGAATATCTTAACAATTCGTTTATTCAATTGTTACACCAGCATCAATTGATAGTAAATACTACTGATTGTTGGGTCTATGGTCTTATACCACATAATACAGAAAGAGGAATGCCATATTTAGTCCTCCCATTTTCTTATGAAGGCTCTGCTTGGGCTTATCTGGTGGCTGGCCTGAGCATGGGACTCACGTCTGAGCATACCCATCCCACTCGGGGTGACAATTGCAAAAATAATAGTTGATGGACAGAATGCAGAACAATGTCATACATTCACCCCAGTACAAAGATCTGGGCCTAAACCCATCGTTTTTTTGCACTCCACACCACCCCAGTTCAGACATGGCCATATGCAAATCAGCCTTGACCCTGTGCCTCATAGGAACTGTCCAGCCCGAACTGCCAAGCCATGTCTTTCCTGGATCGGAATCAAGCATCCTAGGACCGGTTTCTGGCTGTCAGCCGTCTTCAGCCAGGATAGCTTGACTCCAGTGGTGAGGAGAGCATGGGACTCACGTCTGAGCATACCCATCCCACTCGGGGTGACAATTGCAAAAATAATAGTTGATGGACAGAATGCAGAACAATGTCATACATTCACACCAGCACAAAGATCTGGGCCTAAATCCATCATTTTTTTGCACTCCACACCACCCCAGTTCAGACATGGCCATATGCAAATCTGCCTTGACCCTGTGCCTCATGGGAACAGTCCAGCCCAAACTGCCAAGCCATGTCTCTCCTGGACCGGAATCAAGCATCCTAGGACCGGTTTATGGCTAACAGCCGTCTTCAGCCAGGATAGCTTGACTCCAGTGGTGAGGAGAGCATGGGACTCACGTCTGAGCATACCCATCCTACTAGGGGTGACAATTGCAAAAATAATAGTTGATGGACAGAATGCAGAACAATGTCATACATTCACCCCAGTACAAAGATCTGGGCCTAAATCCATCGTTTTTTTGCACTCCACACCACCCCAGTTCAGACATGGCCATATGCAAATCAGCCTTGACCCTGTGCCTCATAGGAACTGTCCAGCCCGAACTGCCAAGCCATGTCTTTCCTGGACCGGAATCAAGCATCCTAGGACCGGTTTATGGCTATCAGCCGTCTTCAGCCAGGATAGCTTGACTCCAGTGGTGAGGAGAGCATGGGACTCACGTCTGAGCATACCCATCCTACTAGGGGTGACAATTGCAAAAATAATACTTGATGGACAGAATGCAGAACAATGTCATACATTCACCCCAGTACAAAGATCTGGGCCTAAATCCATCGTTTTTTTGCACTCCACACCACCCCAGTTCAGACATGTCCATATGCAAATCAGCCTTGACCCTGTGCCTCATGGGAACAGTCCAGCCCAAACTGCCAAGCCATGTCTTTCCTGGACCGGAATCAAGCATCCTAGGACCGGTTTCTGGCTATCAGCCGTCTTCAGCCAGGATAGCTAGACTCCAGTGGTGAGGAGAGTATGGGACTCACGTCTGAGCATACCCATCCCACTCGGGCTGACAATTGCAAAAATAATAGTTGATGGACAGAATGCAAAACAATGTCATACATTCACCCCAGTACAGAGATCTGGGCCTAAATCCATTGTTTTTTGCACTCCACACCACCTCAGTTCAGACATTGCCATATGTAAATCAGCCTTGACCCTGTGCTTAATGGGAACAGTCCAGCCCGAACTGCCAAGCCATGTCTTTCCTGGACCGGAATCAAGCATCCTAGGACCGGTTTCTGGCTATCAGCCGTCTTCATCCAGGATAGCTTGACTCCAGTGGTGAGGAGAGCATGGGACTGACGTCTGAGCATACCCATCCCACTCGGGGTGACAATTGCAAAAATAATAGTTGATGGACAGAATGCAGAACAATGTCATACATTCACCCCAGTACAAAGATTTGGGCCTAAATCCATTGTTTTGTTGCACTCCACACCACCCCAGTTCAGACATGGCCATATGCAAATCAGCCTTGACCCTGTGCCTCATGAGAACAGTTGAGCCCGAACTGCCAAGCCATGTCTTTCCTGGACCGGAATCAAGCATCCTAGGACCGGTTTCTGGCTATCAGCCGTCTTCAGCCAGGATAGCTTGACTCCAGTGGTGAGGAAAGCATGGGACTCATGTCTGAGCATACCCATCCCACTCGGGATGACAATTGCAAAAATAATAGTTGATGGACAGAATGCAGAACAATGTCATACATTCACCCCAGTACAAAGATCTGGGCCTAAATCCATCGTTTGTTTGCACTCCACACCACCCCAGTTCAGACATGGCCATATGCAAATCAGCCTTGACCCTTTGCCTCATGGGAACAGTCCAGCCCGAACTGCCAAGCCATGACTTTCCTGGACCGGAATCAAGCATCCGAGGACCGGTTTCTGGCTATCAGCCGTCTTCAGCCAGGATAGCTTGACTCCAGTGGTGAGGAGACCACGGGACTCACGTCTGAGCATACCCATCCCACTCGGGGTGACAATTGCAAAAATAATAGTTGATTGACAGAATGCAGAACAATGTCATACATTCACCCCAGTACATAGATCTGGGCCTAAATCCATCATTTTTTTGGACTCCACACCACCCCAGTTCAGACATGGCCATATGCAAATCAGCCTTGACCCTGTGTCTCATGGGAACAGTCCAGCCCGAACTGGCAAGCCATGTCTTTCCTGGACCGGAATCAAGCATCCTAGGACCGGTTTCTGGCTATCAGCCGTCTTCAGCCAGGATAGCTTGACTCCAGTGGTGAGGAGAGCATGGGACTCACGTCTGAGCATGCCCATCCCACTCGGGGTGACAATTGCAAAAATAATAGTTGATGGACAGAATGCAGAACAATGTCATACATTCACCCCAGTACAAAGATCTGGGCCTAAATCCATCGTTTTTTTGCACTCCACACCACCCCAGTTCAGACATGGCCATATGCAAATCAGCCTTGACCCTGTGCCTCATGGGAACAGTCCAGCCCGAACTGCCAAGCCATGTCTTTCCTGGACCGGAATCAAGCATCCTAGGACCAGTTTCTGGCTATCAGCCGTCTTCAGCCAGGATAGTTTGACTCCAGTGGTGAGGAGAGCATGGGACTCACGTCTGGGCATACCCATCCCACTCGGGGTGACAATTGCAAAAATAATAGTTGATGGACAGAATGCAGAACAATGTCATACATTCACCCCATTAGAAAGATCTGGGCCTAAATCCATCGTTTTTTTGCACCCCAGTTCAGACATGGCCATATGCAAATCAGCCTTAACCCTGGGCTTCATGGGAACAGTCCAGCCCAAACTGCCAAGCCATGTCTTTCCTGGACCGGAATCAAGCATCCTAGGACCGGTTTCTGGCTATCAGCCGTCTTCAGCCAGGATAGCTTGACTCCAGTGGTGAGGAGAGCATGGGACTCACGTCTGAGCATGCCCATCCCACTCGGGGTGATAATTGCAAAAATAATAGTTGATGGACAGAATGCAGAACAATGTCATACATTCACCCCAGTACAAAGATCTGGGCCTAAATCCATCGTTTTTTTGCACTCCACACCACCCCAGTTCAGGCATGGCCATATGCAAATCAGCCTTGACCCTGTGCCTCATGGGAACAGTCCAGCCCGAACTGCCAAGCCATGCCTTTCCTGGACCGGAATCAAGCATCCTAGGACCAGTTTCTGGCTATCAGCCGTCTTCAGCCAGGATAGTTTGACTCCAGTGGTGAGGAGAGCATGGGACTCACGTCTGGGCATACCCATCCCACTCGGGGTGACAATTTCAAAAATAATAGTTGATGGACAGAATGCAGAACAATGTCATACATTCACCCCAGTACAAATATCTGGGCCTAAATCCATCGTTTTTTTGCACTCCACACCACCCCAGTTCAGACATGGCCATATGCAAATCAGCCTTGACCCTGTGCCTCATGGGAACAGTCCAGCCCGAACTGGCAAGCCATGTCTTTCCTGGACCGGAATCAAGCATCCTAGGACTGGTTTCTGGCTATCAGCCGTCTTCAGCCAGGATAGCTTGACTCCAGTGGTGAGGAGAGCATGGGACTCACGTCTGAGCATACCCATCCCACTCTGGGTGACAATTGCAAAAATAATAGTTGATGGACAGAATGCAGAACAATGTCATACATTCACCCCAGTACAAAGATCTGGGCCTAAATCCATCGTTTATTTGCACTCCACACCACCCCAGTTCAGACATGGCCATATGCAAATCAGCCTTGACCCTGTGCTTCATGGGAACAGCCCAGCCCGAACTGCCAAGCCATGTCTTTCCTGGATCGGAATCAAGCATCCTAGGACCGGTTTCTGGCTATCAGCTGTCTTCAGCCAGGATAGCTTGACTCCAGTGGTGAGGAGAGCATGGGACTCATGTCTGAGCATACCCATCCCACTCGGGGTGACAATTGCAAAAATTATAGTTGATGGACAGAATGCAGAACAATGTCATACATTCACCCCAGTACAAAGATCTGGGCCTAAATCCATCGTTTTTTTGCACTCCACACCACCCCAGTTCAGACATGGCCATATGCAAATCAGCCTTGATCCTGTACCTCATGGGAACAGTCCAACCCGAACTGCCAAGCCATGTCTTTCCTGGACCGGAATCAAGCATCCTAGGACCGGTTTCTGGCTATCAGCCGTCTTCAGCCAGGATAGCTTGACACCAGTGGTGAGGAGAGCATGGGACTCACGTCTGAGCATACCCATCCCACTCGGGGTGACAATTGCAAAAATAATAGTTGATGGACAGAATGCAGAACAATGTCATACATTCACCCCAGTACAAAGATCTGGGCCTAAATCCATTGTTTTTTTTGCACTCCACATCTGGGCCTAAATCCATCGTTTTTTTTGCACTCCACACCACCCCAGTTCAGACTTGGCCATATGCAAATCAGCCTAAACCGTGTGCCTCATGGGAACAGTCCAGCCCGAACTGCCAAGCCATGTCTTTCCTGGACCGGAATCAAGCATCCTAGGACCAGTTTCTGGCTATCAGCCATCTTCAGCCACGATAGCTTGACTCCAGTGGTGAGGAGAGCATGGGACTCACTTCGGAGCATACCCATCCCCCTCGGGGTGACAATTGCAAAAATAATAGTTGATGGACAGAATGCAGAACAATGTCATACATTCACCCCAGTACAAAGATCTGGGCCTAAATCCATCGTTTTTTTGCCCTCCACACCACCCCAGTTCAGACATGGCCATATGCAAATCAGCCTTCACCCTGTGCCTCATGGGAACAGTCCAGGCCGAACTGCCAAGCCATGTCTTTCCTGGACCGGAATCAAGCATCCTAGGACTGGTTTCTGGCTATCAGCCGTCTTCAGCCAGGATAGCTTGACTCCAGTGGTGAGGAGAGCATAGGACTCACGTCTGCGCATACCCATCCCACTCGGGGTGACAATTGCAAAAATAATAGTTGATGGACAGAATGCAGAAAAATGTCATACATTCACCCCATTAGAAAGATCTGGGCCTAAATCCATCGTTTTTTTGCACCCCAGTTCAGACATGGCCATATGCAAATCAGCCTTGACACTGTGCTTCATGGGAACAGTCCAGCCCAAACTGCCAAGCCATGTCTTTCCTGGACCGGAATCAAGCATCCTAGGACGGGTTTCTGGGTATCAGCCGTCTTCAGCCAGGATAGCTTGACTCCAGTGGTGAGGAGAGCATGGGACTCACGTCTGAGCATGCCCATCCCACTCGGGGTGACAATTGCAAAAATAATAGTTGATGGACAGAATGCAGAACAATGTCATACATTCACCCCAGTACAAAGATCTGGGCCTAAATCCATCATTTTTTTGCACTCCACACGACCCCAGTTCAGGCATGGCCATATGCAAATCAACCTTGACCCTGTGCCTCATGGGAACAGTCCAGCCCGAACTGCCAAGCCATGCCTTTCCTGGACCGGAATCAAGCATCCTAGGACCAGTTTCTGGCTATCAGCCGTCTTCAGCCAGGATAGTTTGACTCCAGTGGTGAGGAGAGCATGGGACTCACGTCTGAGCATACCCATCCCACTCGGGGTGACAATTTCAAAAATAATAGTTGATGGACAGAATGCAGAACAATGTCATACATTCACCCCAGTACAAAGATCTGGGCCTAAATCCATCGTTTTTTTGCACTCCACACCATCCCAGTTCAGACATGGCCATATGTAAATCAGCCTTGACCCTGTGCCTCATGGGAACAGTCCAGCCCGAACTGCCAAGCCATGTCTTTCCTGGACCGGAATCAAGCATCCTAGGACTAGTTTCTGGCTATCAGCCGTCTTCAGCCAGGATAGCTTGACTCCAGTGGTGAGGAGAGCATGGGACTCACGTCTGAGCATACCCATCCCACTCTGGGTGACAATTGCAAAAATAATAGTTGATGGACAGAATGCAGAACAATGTCATACATTCACCCCAGTACAAAGATCTGGGCCTAAATCCATCGTTTATTTGCACTCCACACCACCCCAATTCAGACTTGGCCATATGCAAATCAGCCTAAACCGTGTGCCTCATGGGAACAGTCCAGCCCGAACTGCCAAGCCATGTCTTTCCTGGACCGGAATCAAGCATCCTAGGACCAGTTTCTGGCTATCAGCCATCTTCAGCCAGGATAGCTTGACTCCAGTGGTGAGGAGAGCATGGGACTCACTTCTGAGCATACCCATCCCCCTCGGGGTGACAATTGCAAAAATAATAGTTGATGGACAGAATGCAGAACAATGTCATACATTCACCCCAGTACAAAGATCTGGGCCTAAATCCATCGTTTTTTTGCCCTCCACACCACCCCAGTTCAGACATGGCCATATGCAAATCAGCCTTCACCCTGTGCCTCATGGGAACAGTCCAGGCCGAACTGCCAAGCCATGTCTTTCCTGGACCGGAATAAAGCATCCTAGGACTGGTTTCTGGCTATCAGCCGTCTTCAGCCAGGATAGCTTGACTCCTGTGGTGAGGAGAGTATGGGATTCATGTCTGCGCATACCCATCCCACTCGGGGTGACACTTGCAAAAATAATAGTTGATGGACAGAATGCAGAAAAATGTCATACATTCACCCCAGTACAAAGATCTGGGCCTAAATCCATCGTTTTTTTGCACTCCACACCACCCCAGTTCAGATATGGCCATATGCAAATCAGCCTTGACCCTGTGCCTCATGGGAACACTCCAGCCCGACCTGCCAAGCCATGACTTTCCTGGACCGGAATCAAGCATCCTAGGACCGGTTTCTGGCTATCAACCGTCTTCAGCCAGGATAGCTTGACTCCAGTGGTGAGGAGAGCACGGGACTCACGTCTGAGCATACCCATCCCACTCTGGGTGACAATTGCAAAAATAATAGTTGATGGACAGAATGCAGAACAATGTCATACATTCACCCCAGTACAAAGATCTGGGCCTAAATCCATCGTTTTTTTGCACTCCACACCACCCCAGTTTAGACATGGCCATATGCAAATCAGCCTTGACCCTGTACCTCATGGGAACAGTCCAGCTCAAACTGCCAAGCCATGTCTTTCCTGGACCGGAATCAAGCATCCTAGGACCGGTTTCTGGCTGTCAGCCGTCTTCAGCCAGGATAGCTTGACTCCAGTGGTGAGGAGAGCATGGGACTCACGTCTGAGCATACCCATCCCACTCGGGGTGTCAATTGCAAAAATAATAGTTGATGGACAGAATGCAGAACAATGTCATACATTCACCCCAGTACAAAGATCTGGGCCTAAATCCATCATTTTTTTGCACTCCACACCACCCCAGTTCAGACATGGCCATATGCAAATCAGCCTTGACCTGGCCTGTGCCTCATGGGAACAGTCCAGCCCGAACTGCCAAGCCATGTCTTTCCTGGACCGGAATCAAGCATCCTAGGACCGGTTTCTGGCAATCAGCCTTCTTCAGCCAGGATAGCTTGTCTGCAGTGGTGAGGAGAGCATGGGACTCACGTCTGAGCATACCCATCCCACTCGGGGTGACAATTGCAAAAATAATAGTTGATGGACAGAATGCAGAACAATGTCATACATTCACCCCAGTACAAAGATCTTGGCCTAAATCCATCGTTTTTTTGCACTCCACTCCACCCCAGTCCAGACATGACCATATGCAAATCAGCCTTGACCCTGTGCCTCATGGGAACAGTCTAGCCCGAACTGCCAAGTCATGTCTTTCCTGGACCGGAATCAAGCATCCTAGGACCGGTTTCTGGCTATCAGCTGTCTTCAGCCAGGATAGCTTAACTCCAGCCGTGAGGCGAGCATGGGATTCACGTCTGAGCATACCCATCCCACTCGGGGTGACAATTGCAAAAATAATAGTTGATGGACAGAATGCAGAACATTGTCATACATTCACCCCAGTACAAAGATCTAGGCCTAAATCCATCGTTTTTTTGCACTCCACACCACCCCAGTTCAGACATGGCCATATGCAAATCAGCCTTGACCCTGTGCCTCATGGGAACAGTTCAGCCCGAACTGCCAAGCCATGTCTTTCCTGGACCGGAATCAAGCATCCTAGGACCGGTTTCTGGCTATCAGCCGTCTTCAGCCAGGATAGCTTGACTCCAGTGGTGAGGAGAGCATGGGACTCACGTCTGAGCATACCCATCCCACTCGGGGTGACAATTGCAAAAATAGTAGTTGATGGACAGAATGCAGAACAATGTCATACATTCACCCCAGTACAAAGATCTGGGCCTAAACCCATCGTTTTTTTGCACTCCACACCACCCCAGTTCAGACATGGCCATATGCAAATCAGCCTTGACCCTGTGCCTCATAGGAACTGTCCAGCCCGAACTGCCAAGCCATGTCTTTCCTGGATCGGAATCAAGTATCCTAGGACCGGTTTCTGGCTGTCAGCCGTCTTCAGCCAGGATAGCTTGACTCCAGTGGTGAGGAGAGCATGGGACTCACGTCTGAGCATACCCATCCCACTCGGGGTGACAATTGCAAAAATAATAGTTGATGGACAGAATGCAGAACAATGTCATACATTCACACCAGCACAAAGATCTGGGCCTAAATCCATCATTTTTTTGCACTCCACACCACCCCAGTTCAGACATGGCCATATGCAAATCTGCCTTGACCCTGTGCCTCATGGGAACAGTCCAGCCCAAACTGCCAAGCCATGTCTCTCCTGGACCGGAATCAAGCATCCTAGGACCGGTTTATGGCTAACAGCCGTCTTCAGCCAGGATAGCTTGACTCCAGTGGTGAGGAGAGCATGGGACTCACGTCTGAGCATACCCATCCTACTAGGGGTGACAATTGCAAAAATAATAGTTGATGGACAGAATGCAGAACAATGTCATACATTCACCCCAGTACAAAGATCTGGACCTAAATCCATCATTTTTTTGCACTCCACACCACCCAAGTTCAGACATGGCCATGTGCAAATCAGCCTTGACCCTGTGCCTCATGGGAACAGTCCAGCCCGAACTGCCAAGCCATGTCTTTCCTGGACAGGAATCAAGCATCCTAGGACCGGTTTCTGGCTATCAGCCTTCTTCAGCCAGGATAGCTTGACTTCAGTGGTGAGGAGAGCATGGGACTCACGTCTGAGCATACCCATCCCACTCGAGGTGACAATTGCAAAACTAATAGTTGATGGACAGAATGCAGAACAATGTCATACATTCACCCCAGTACAAAGATCTGGGCCTAAATCCATTGTTTTTTGCATTCCACACCACCCCAGTTCAGACATGGCCATATGCAAATCAGCCTTGACCCTGTGCCTCATGGGTACAGTCCAGCCCGAACTGCCAAGCCATGACTTTCCTGGACCAGAATCAAGCATCCTAGGACCGGTTGCTGGCTATCAGCCGTCTTCAGCCAGGATAGCTTGACTCCAGTGGTGAGGAGAGCAGGGGATTCACGTCTGAGCATACCCATCCCACTCGGGGTGACAATTGCAAAAATAATAGTTGATGGACAGAATGCAGAACATTGTCATACATTCACCCCAGTACAAAGATCTAGGCCTAAATCCATCGTTTTTTTGCACTCCACACCACCCCAGTTCAGACATGGCCATATGCAAATCAGCCTTGACCCTGTGCCTCATGGGAACAGTCCAGCCCGAACTGCCAAGCCATGTCTTTCCTGGACCGGAATCAAGCATCCTAGGACCGGTTTCTGGCTATCAGCCGTCTTCAGCCAGGATAGCTTGACTCCAGTGGTGAGGAGAGCATGGGACTCACGTCTGAGCATACCCATCCCACTCGGGGTGACAATTTCAAAAATAATAGTTGATGGACAGAATGCAGAACAATGTCATACATTCACCCCAGTACAAAGATCTGGACCTAAATCCATCATTTTTTTGCACTCCACACCACCCAAGTTCAGACATGGCCATGTGCAAATCAGCCTTGACCCTGTGCCTCATGGGAACAGTCCAGCCCGAACTGCCAAGCCATGTCTTTCCTGGACAGGAATCAAGCATCCTAGGACCGGTTTCTGGCTATCAGCCTTCTTCAGCCAGGATAGCTTGACTTCAGTGGTGAGGAGAGCATGGGACTCACGTCTGAGCATACCCATCCCACTCGAGGTGACAATTGCAAAAATAATAGTTGATGGACAGAATGCAGAACAATGTCATACATTCACCCCAGTACAAAGATCTGGGCCTAAATCCATTGTTTTTTGCATTCCACACCACCCCAGTTCAGACATGGCCATATGCAAATCAGCCTTGACCCTGTGCCTCATGGGAACAGTCCAGCCCGAACTGCCAAGCCATAACTTTCCTGGACAGGAATCAAGCATCCTAGGACCGGTTGCTGGCTATCAGCCGTCTTCAGCCAGGATAGCTCGACTCCAGTGGTGAGGAGAGCACGGGACTCACGTCTGAGCATACCCATCCTACTCGGGGTGACAATTGCAAAAATAATAGTTGATGGACAGAATGCAGAACAATGTCATACATTCACCCCAGTACAAAGATCTTGGCCTAAATCCATCGTTTTTTTGCACTCCACACCACCCCAGTTTAGACATCGCCATATGCAAATCAGCCTTGACCCTGTGCCTCATGGGAACAGTCCAGCCCGAACTGCCAAGCCATGTCTTTCCTGGACCGGAATCAAGCATCCTTGGACCGGTTTCTGGCTATCAGCCGTCTTCAGTCAGGATAACTTGACTCCAGTGGTGAGGAGAGCCCGGGACTCACGTCTGAGCATTCCTATCCCACTCGGGGTGACAATTGCAAAAATAATAGTTGATGGACAGAATGCAGAACAATTTCATACATTCACCCCAGTGCAAAGATCTGGGCCTAAATCCATCGGTTTTTTGCACTCAACACCACCCCAATTCAGACATGGCCATATGCAAATCAGCCTTGACCCTGTGCCTCATGGGAACAGTCCAGCCCGAACTGCCAAGCCATGTCTTTCCTGGACCGGAATCAAGCATCCTAGGACCGGTTGCTGGCTATCAGCCTTCTTCAGCCAGGATAGCTTGACTCCAGTGGTGAGGAGAGCACGGGACTCACGTCTGAGCATACCCATCCCACTCGGGGTGACAATTGCAAAAATAATAGTTGATGGACAGAATGCAGAACAATGTCATACATTCACCCCAGTACAAAGATCTTGGCCTAAATCCATCGTTTTTTTGCACTCCACACCACCCCAGTTCAGACATGCCAATATGCAAATCAGCCTTAACCCTGTGCCTCATGGGAACAGTCCAGCCGGAACTGCCAAGCCATGTCTTTCCTGGACCGGAATCAAGCATCCTAGGACCGGTTTCTGGCTGTCAGCCGTCTTCAGCCAGGATAGCTTGACTCCAGTGGTGAGGAGAGCATGAGACTCAAGTCTGAGCATACCCATCCCACTCAGGGTGACAATTGCAAAAATAATAGTTGATGGACAGAATGCAGAACAATGTCATACATTCACCCCAGTACAAAGATCTGGGCCTAAATCCATTGTTTGTTTGCACTCCACACCACCCCAGTTCAGACATGGCCATATGCAAATCAGCCTTGACCCTGTGCCTCATGGGTACAGTCCAGCCCGAACTGCCAAGCCATGACTTTCCTGCACCAGAATCAAGCATCCTAGGACCGGTTGCTGGCTATCAGCCGTCTTCAGCCAGGATAGCTTGACTCCAGTGGTGAGGAGAGCAGGGGATTCACGTCTGAGCATACCCATCCCACTCGGGGTGACAATTGCAAAAATAATAGTTGATGGACAGAATGCAGAACAATGTCATACATTCACCCCAGTACAAAGATCTAGGCCTAAATCCATTGTTTTTTTGCACTCCACACCACCCCAGTTCAGACATGCCAAAATGCAAATCAGCCTTAACCCTGTGCCTCATGGGAACAGTCCAGCCGGAACTGCCAAGAGATGTCTTTCCTGGACCGGAATCAAGCATCCTAGGACCGGTTTCTGGCTGTCAGCCGTCTTCAGCCAGGATAGCTTGACTACAGTGGTGAGGAGAGCATGGGACTCAAGTCTGAGCATACCCATCCCACTCAGGGTGACAATTGCAAAAATAATAGTTGATGGACAGAATGCAGAACAATGTCATACATTCACCCCAGTACAAAGATCTGGGCCTAAATCCATTGTTTGTTTGCACTCCACACCACCCCAGTTCAGACATGGCCATATGCAAATCAGCCTTGACCCTGTGCCTCATGGGAACAGTCCAGCCCGAACTGCCAAGCCATGTCTTTCCTGGACCGGAATCAAGCATCATAGGACCGGTTTCTGGCTATCAGCCGTCTTCAGCCAGGATAGCTTGACTCCAGTGGTGAGGAGAGCATGGGACTCACGTCTGAGCATACCCATCCCACTCGGGGTGACAATTTCAAAAATAATAGTTGATGGACAGAATGCAGAACAATGTCATACATTCACCCCAGTACAAAGATCTGGGCCTAAATCCATCATTTTTTTGCACTCCACACCACCCAAGTTCAGACATGGCCAAGTGCAAATCAGCCTTGACCCTGTGCCTCATGGGAACAGTCCAGCCCGAACTGCCAAGCCATGTCTTTCCTGGACAGGAATCAAGCATCCTAGGACCGGTTTCTGGCTATCAGCCTTCTTCAGCCAGGATAGCTTGACTTCAGTGGTGAGGAGAGCATGGGACTCACGTCTGAGCATACCCATCCCACTCGAGGTGACAATTGCAAAAATAATAGTTGATGGAAAGAATGCAGAACAATGTCATACATTCACCCCAGTACAAAGATCTGGGCCTAAATCCATCGTTTTTTTGCACTCCACACCACCCCAGTTCAGACATCGCCATATGCAAATCAGCCTTGACCCTGTGCCTCATGGGAACAGTCCAGCCCGAAATGCCAAGCCATGTCTTTCCTGGACCGGAATCAAGCATCCTTGGACCGGTTTCTGGCTATCAGCCGTCTTCAGTCAGGATAACTTGACTCCAGTGGTGAGGAGAGCCCGGGACTCACGTCTGAGCATTCCTATCCCACTCGGGGTGACAATTGCAAAAATAATAGTTGATGGAAAGAATGCAGAACAATTTCATACATTCACCCCAGTACAAAGATCTGGGCCTAAATCTATCGTTTTTTTGCACTCAACACCACCCCAATTCAGACATGGCCATATGCAAATCAGCCTTGACCCTGTGCCTCATGGGAACAGTCCAGCCCGAACTGCCAAGCCATGTCTTTCCTGGACCGGAATCAAGCATCCGAGGACCGGTTGCTGGCTATCAGCCTTTTTCAGCCAGGATAGCTTGACTCCAGTGGTGAGGAGAGCACGGGACTCACGTCTGAGCATACCCATCCCACTCGGGGTGACAATTGCAAAAATAATAGTTGATGGACAGAATGCAGAACAATGTCATACATTCACCACAGTACAAAGATCTTGGCCTAAATCCATCGTTTTTTTGCACTCCACACCACCCCAGTTCAGACATGCCAATATGCAAATCAGCCTTAACCCTGTGCCTCATGGGAACAGTCCAGCCCGAACTGCCAAGCCATGTCGTTCCTGGACCGGAATCAAGCATCCTAGGACCGGTTTCTGGCTGTCAGCCGTCTTCAGCCAGGATAGCTTGACTCCAGTGGTGAGGAGAGCATGGGACTCAAATCTGAGCATACCCATCCCACTCAGGGTGACAATTGCAAAAATAATAGTTGATGGACAGAATGCAGAACAATGTCATACATTCACCCCAGTACAAAGATCTGGGCCTAAATCCATTGTTTTTTGCACTCCACACCTCCCCAGTTCAGACATGGCCATATGCAAATCAGCCTTGACCCTGTGTCTCATGGGAACAGTCCAGCCCGAACTGCCAAGCCATGACTTTCCTGGACCGGAATCAAGCATCCTCGGACCGGTTGCTGGCTATCAGCCGTCTTCAGCCAGGATAGCTTGACTCCAGTGGTAAGGAGAGCACGGGACTCACGTCTGAGGATACCCATCCCACTCGGGGTGACAATTGCAAAAATAATAGTTGATGGACAGAATGCAGAACAATGTCATGCATTCACCCCAGTACAAAGATCTTGGCCTAAATCCATCATTTTTTTGCACTCCACACCACCCCAGTTCAGACATGGCCATATGCAAATCAGCCTTGACCCTGTGCCTCATGGGAACAGTCCAGCCCGAACTGCCAAGCCATGTCTTTCCAGGACCGGAATCAAGCATCCTTGGACCGGTTTCTGGCTATCAGCCGTCTTCAGTCAGGATAGCTTGACTCCAGTGGTGAGGAGAGCCCGGGACTCACGTCTGAGCATACCTATCCCACTCGGGGTGACAATTGCAAAAATAATAGTTGATGGACAGAATGCAGAACAATGTCATACATTCACCCCAGTACAAAGATCTGGGCCTAAATCCATCATTTTTTTGCACTCAACACCACCCCTGTTCAGACATGGCCATATGCAAATCAGCCTTGACCCTCTGCCTCATGGGAACAGTCTAGCCGGAACTGCCAAGCCATGTCTTTCCTGGACCGGAATCAAGCATCCTAGTACCGGTTTCTGGCTATCAGCCGTCTTCAGCCAGGATAGCTTGACTCCAGTCGTGAGGAGAGCCCGGGACTCACGTCTGAGCATACCTATCCCACTCGGGGTGACAATTGCAAAAATAATAGTTGATGGACAGAATGCAGAACAATGTCATACATTCACCCCAGTACAAAGATCTGGGCCTAAATCCATCGTTTGTTTGCACTCCACACCACCCCAGTTCAGACATGGCCATATGCAAATCAGCCTTGACCCTGTGCCTCATGGGAACAGTCCAGCCCGAACTGCCAAGCCATGACTTTCCTGGACTGGAATCAAGCATCCTTGGACCGGTTTCTGGCTATCAGCCGTCTTCAGTCAGGATAACTTGACTCCAGTGGTGACGAGAGCCCGGGACTCACGTCTGAGCATTCCTATCCCACTCGGGGTGACAATTGCAAAAATAATAGTTGATGGACAGAATGCAGAACAATTTCATACATTCACCCCAGTACAAAGATCTGGGCCTAAATCCATCGTTTTTTTGCACTCCACACCACCCCAGTTCAGACATGCCAATATGCAAATCAGCCTTAACCCTGTGCCTCATGGGAACAGTCCAGCCGGAACTGCCAAGCCATGTCTTTCCTGGACCGGACTCAAGCATCCTAGGACCGGTTTCTGGCTGTCAGCCGTCTTCAGCCAGGATAGCTTGACTCCAGTGGTGAGGAGAGCATGGGACTCAAGTCTGAGCATACCCATCCCACTCAGGGTGACAATTGCAAAAATAATAGTTGATGGACGGAATGCAGAACAATGTCATACATTCACCCCAGTACAAAGATCTAGGCCTAAATCCATCGTTTTTTTGCACTCCACACCACCCCAGTTCAGACATGGCCATATGCAAATCAGCCTTGACCCTGTGCCTCATGGGAACAGTCCAGCCCGAACTGCCAAGCCATGTCTTTCCTGGACTGGAATCAAGCATCCTAGTACCGGTTTCTGGCTATCAGCCGTCTTCAGCCAGGATAGCTTGACTCCAGTGGTGAGGAGAGCATGGGACTCACGTCTGAGCATACCCATCCCACTCGGGGTGACAATTGCAAAAATAATAGTTGATGGACAGAATGCAGAACAATGTCATACATTCACCCCAGTACAAAGATCTGGGCCTAAATCCATCATTTTTTTGCACTCCACACCACCCAAGTTCAGACATGGCCATGTGCAAATCAGCCTTGACCCTGTGCCTCATGGGAACAGTCCAGCCCGAACTGCCAAGCCATGTCTTTCCTGGACCGGAATCAAGCATCCTAGTACCGGTTTCTGGCTATCAGCCGTCTTCAGCCAGGATAGCTTGACTACAGTCGTGAGGAGAGCCCGGGACTCACGTCTGAGCATACCTATCCCACTCGGGGTGACAATTGCAAAAATAATAGTTGATGGACAGAATGCAGAACAATGTCATACATTCACCCCAGTACAAAGATCTGGGCCTAAATCCATCGTTTGTTTGCACTCCACACCACCCCAGTTCAGACATGGCCATATGCAAATCAGCCTTGACCCTGTGCCTCATGGGAACAGTCCAGCCCGAACTGCCAAGCCATGACTTTCCTGGACTGGAATCAAGCATCCTTGGACCGGTTTCTGGCTATCAGCCGTCTTCAGTCAGGATAACTTGACTCCAGTGGTGAGGAGAGCCCGGGACTCACGTCTGAACATTCCTATCCCACTCGGGGTGACAATTGCAAAAATAATAGTTGATGGACAGAATGCAGAACAATTTCATACATTCACCCCAGTACAAAGATCTGGGCCTAAATCCATCGTTTTTTTGCACTCCACACCACCCCAGTTCAGACATGCCAATATGCAAATCAGCCTTAACCCTGTGCCTCATGGGAACAGTCCAGCCGGAACTGCCAAGCCATGTCTTTCCTGGACCGGACTCAAGCATCCTAGGACCGGTTTCTGGCTGTCAGCCGTCTTCAGCCAGGATAGCTTGACTCCAGTGGTGAGGAGAGCATGGGACTCAAGTCTGAGCATACCCATCCCACTCAGGGTGACAATTGCAAAAATAATAGTTGATGGACAGAATGCAGAACAATGTCATACATTCACCCCAGTACAAAGATCTAGGCCTAAATCCATCATTTTTTTGCACTCCACACCACCCCAGTTCAGACATGGCCATATGCAAATCAGCCTTGACCCTGTGCCTCATGGGAACAGTCCAGCCCGAACTGCCAAGCCATGTCTTTCCAGGACCGGAATCAAGCATCCTTGGACCGGTTTCTGGCTATCAGCCGTCTTCAGTCAGGATAGCTTGACTCCAGTGGTGAGGAGAGCCCGGGACTCACGTCTGAGCATACCTATCCCACTCGGGGTGACAATTGCAAAAATAATAGTTGATGGACAGAATGCAGAACAATGTCATACATTCACCCCAGTACAAAGATCTGGGCCTAAATCCATCATTTTTTTGCACTCAACACCACCCCTGTTCAGACATGGCCATATGCAAATCAGCCTTGACCCTCTGCCTCATGGGAACAGTCTAGCCGGAACTGCCAAGCCATGTCTTTCCTGGACCGGAATCAAGCATCCTAGTACCGGTTTCTGGCTATCAGCCGTCTTCAGCCAGGATAGCTTGACTCCAGTCGTGAGGAGAGCCCGGGACTCACGTCTGAGCATACCTATCCCACTCGGGGTGACAATTGCAAAAATAATAGTTGATGGACAGAATGCAGAACAATGTCATACATTCACCCCAGTACAAAGATCTGGGCCTAAATCCATCGTTTGTTTGCACTCCACACCACCCCAGTTCAGACATGGCCATATGCAAATCAGCCTTGACCCTGTGCCTCATGGGAACAGTCCAGCCCGAACTGCCAAGCCATGACTTTCCTGGACTGGAATCAAGCATCCTTGGACCGGTTTCTGGCTATCAGCCGTCTTCAGTCAGGATAACTTGACTCCAGTGGTGAGGAGAGCCCGGGACTCACGTCTGAGCATTCCTATCCCACTCGGGGTGACAATTGCAAAAATAATAGTTGATGGACAGAATGCAGAACAATTTCATACATTCACCCCAGTACAAAGATCTGGGCCTAAATCCATCGTTTTTTTGCACTCCACACCACCCCAGTTCAGACATGCCAATATGCAAATCAGCCTTAACCCTGTGCCTCATGGGAACAGTCCAGCCGGAACTGCCAAGCCATGTCTTTCCTGGACCGGACTCAAGCATCCTAGGACCGGTTTCTGGCTGTCAGCCGTCTTCAGCCAGGATAGCTTGACTCCAGTGGTGAGGAGAGCATGGGACTCAAGTCTGAGCATACCCATCCCACTCAGGGTGACAATTGCAAAAATAATAGTTGATGGACGGAATGCAGAACAATGTCATACATTCACCCCAGTACAAAGATCTAGGCCTAAATCCATCGTTTTTTTGCACTCCACACCACCCCAGTTCAGACATGGCCATATGCAAATCAGCCTTGACCCTGTGCCTCATGGGAACAGTCCAGCCCGAACTGCCAAGCCATGTCTTTCCTGGACTGGAATCAAGCATCCTAGTACCGGTTTCTGGCTATCAGCCGTCTTCAGCCAGGATAGCTTGACTCCAGTGGTGAGGAGAGCATGGGACTCACGTCTGAGCATACCCATCCCACTCGGGGTGACAATTGCAAAAATAATAGTTGATGGACAGAATGCAGAACAATGTCATACATTCACCCCAGTACAAAGATCTGGGCCTAAATCCATCATTTTTTTGCACTCCACACCACCCAAGTTCAGACATGGCCATGTGCAAATCAGCCTTGACCCTGTGCCTCATGGGAACAGTCCAGCCCGAACTGCCAAGCCATGTCTTTCCTGGACCGGAATCAAGCATCCTAGTACCGGTTTCTGGCTATCAGCCGTCTTCAGCCAGGATAGCTTGACTACAGTCGTGAGGAGAGCCCGGGACTCACGTCTGAGCATACCTATCCCACTCGGGGTGACAATTGCAAAAATAATAGTTGATGGACAGAATGCAGAACAATGTCATACATTCACCCCAGTACAAAGATCTGGGCCTAAATCCATCGTTTGTTTGCACTCCACACCACCCCAGTTCAGACATGGCCATATGCAAATCAGCCTTGACCCTGTGCCTCATGGGAACAGTCCAGCCCGAACTGCCAAGCCATGACTTTCCTGGACTGGAATCAAGCATCCTTGGACCGGTTTCTGGCTATCAGCCGTCTTCAGTCAGGATAACTTGACTCCAGTGGTGAGGAGAGCCCGGGACTCACGTCTGAACATTCCTATCCCACTCGGGGTGACAATTGCAAAAATAATAGTTGATGGACAGAATGCAGAACAATTTCATACATTCACCCCAGTACAAAGATCTGGGCCTAAATCCATCGTTTTTTTTCACTCCACACCACCCCAGTTCAGACATGCCAATATGCAAATCAGCCTTAACCCTGTGCCTCATGGGAACAGTCCAGCCGGAACTGCCAAGCCATGTCTTTCCTGGACCGGACTCAAGCATCCTAGGACCGGTTTCTGGCTGTCAGCCGTCTTCAGCCAGGATAGCTTGACTCCAGTGGTGAGGAGAGCATGGGACTCAAGTCTGAGCATACCCATCCCACTCAGGGTGACAATTGCAAAAATAATAGTTGATGGACAGAATGCAGAACAATGTCATACATTCACCCCAGTACAAAGATCTAGGCCTAAATCCATCGTTTTTTTGCACTCCACACCACCCCAGTTCAGACATGGCCATATGCAAATCAGCCTTGACCCTGTGCCTCATGGGAACAGTCCAGCCCGAACTGCCAAGCCATGTCTTTCCTGGACTGGAATCAAGCATCCTAGTACCGGTTTCTGGCTATCAGCCGTCTTCAGCCAGGATAGCTTGACTCCAGTGGTGAGGAGAGCATGGGACTCACGTCTGAGCATACCCATCCCACTCGGGGTGACAATTGCAAAAATAATAGTTGATGGACAGAATGCAGAACAATGTCATACATTCACCCCAGTACAAAGATCTGGGCCTAAATCCATCATTTTTTTGCACTCCACACCACCCAAGTTCAGACATGGCCATGTGCAAATCAGCCTTGACCCTGTGCCTCATAGGAACAGTCCAGCCCGAACTGCCAAGCCATGTCTTTCCTGGACAGGAATCAAGCATCCTAGGACCGGTTTCTGGCTATCAGCCGTCTTCAGCCAGGATAGCTTGACTACAGTGGTGAGGAGAGCATGGGACTCAAGTCTGAGCATACCCATCCCACTCAGGGTGACAATTGCAAAAATAATAGTTGATGGACAGAATGCAGAACAATGTCATACATTCACCCCAGTACAAAGATCTGGGCCTAAATCCATCGTTTGTTTGCACTCCACACCACCCCAGTTCAGACATGGCCATATGCAAATCAGCCTTGACCCTGTGCCTCATGGGAACAGTCCAGCCCGAACTGCCAAGCCATGACTTTCCTGGACTGGAATCAAGCATCCTTGGACCGGTTTCTGGCTATCAGCCGTCTTCAGTCAGGATAACTTGACTCCAGTGGTGAGGAGAGCCCGGGACTCACGTCTGAGCATTCCTATCCCACTCGGGGTGACAATTGCAAAAATAATAGTTGATGGACAGAATGCAGAACAATTTCATACATTCACCCCAGTACAAAGATCTGGGCCTAAATCCATCGTTTTTTTGCACTCCACACCACCCCAGTTCAGACATGCCAATATGCAAATCAGCCTTAACCCTGTGCCTCATGGGAACAGTCCAGCCGGAACTGCCAAGCCATGTCTTTCCTGGACCGGAATCAAGCATCCTAGGACCGGTTTCTGGCTGTCAGCCGTCTTCAGCCAGGATAGCTTGACTCCAGTGGTGAGGAGAGCATGGGACTCAAGTCTGAGCATACCCATCCCACTCAGGGTGACAATTGCAAAAATAATAGTTGATGGACAGAATGCAGAAAATTGTCATACATTCACCCCAGTACAAAGATCTAGGCCTAAATCCATCGTTTTTTTGCACTCCACACCACCCCAGTTCAGACATGGCCATATGCAAATCAGCCTTGACCCTGTGCCTCATGGGAACAGTCCATCCCGAACTGCCAAGCCATGTCTTTCCTGGACTGGAATCAAGCATCCTAGGACCGGTTTCTGGCTATCAGCCGTCTTCAGCCAGGATAGCTTGACTCCAGTGGTGAGGAGAGCATGGGACTCACGTCTGAGCATACCCATCCCACTCGGGGTGACAATTTCAAAAATAATAGTTGATGGACAGAATGCAGAACAATGTCATACATTCACTCCAGTACAAAGATCTGGGCCTAAATCCATCATTTTTTTGCACTCCACACCACCCAAGTTCAGACATGGCCATGTGCAAATCAGCCTTGACCCTGTGCCTCATGGGAACAGTCCAGCCCGAACTGCCAAGCCATGTCTTTCCTGGACAGGAATCAAGCATCCTAGGACCGGTTTCTGGCTATCAGCCTTCTTCAGCCAGGATAGCTTGACTTCAGTGGTGAGGAGAGCATGGGACTCACGTCTGAGCATACCCATCCCACTCGAGGTGACAATTGCAAAAATAATAGTTGATGGACAGAATGCAGAACAATGTCATACATTCACCCCAGTACAAAGATCTGGGCCTAAATCCATTGTTTGTTTGCACTCCACACCACCCCAGTTCAGACATGGCCATATGCAAATCAGCCTTGACCCTGTGCCTCATGGGTACAGTCCAGCCCGAACTGCCAAGCCATGACTTTCCTGGACCAGAATGAAGCATCCTAGGACCGGTTGCTGGCTATCAGCCGTCTTCAGCCAGGATAGCTTGACTCCAGTGGTGAGGAGAGCAGGGGATTCACGTCTGAGCATACCCATCCCACTCGGGGTGACAATTGCAAAAATAATAGTTGATGGACAGAATGCAGAACAATGTCATACATTCACCCAAGTACAAAGATCTGGGCCTAAATCCATCATTTTTTTGCACTCCACACCACCCAAGTTCAGACATGGCCATGTGCAAATCAGCCTTGACCCTGTGCCTCATGGGAACAGTCCAGCCCGAACTGCCAAGCCATGTCTTTCCTGGACAGGAATCAAGCATCCTAGGACCGGTTTCTGGCTATCAGCCTTCTTCAGCCAGGATAGCTTGACTTCAGTGGTGAGGAGAGCATGGGACTCACGTCTGAGCATACCCATCCCACTCGAGGTGACAATTGCAAAAATAATAGTTGATGGACAGAATGCAGAACAATGTCATACATTCTTCCCAGTACAAAGATCTGGGCCTAAATCCATTGTTTTTTGCATTCCACACCACCCCAGTTCAGACATGGCCATATGCAAATCAGCATTGACCCTGTGCCTCATGGGAACAGTCCAGCCTGAACTGCCAAGCCATGTCTTTCCTGGACCACAATCAATCATCCTAGGACCGGTTTCTGGCTAGCCCGAACTGGCAAGCCATGACTTTCCTGGACCAGAATGAAGCATCCTAGGACCGGTTGCTGGCTATCAGCCGTCTTCAGCCAGGATAGCTTGACTCCAGTGGTGAGGAGAGCAGGGGATTCACGTCTGAGCATACCCATCCCACTCGGGGTGACAATTGCAAAAATAATAGTTGATGGACAGAATGCAGAACAATGTCATACATTCACCCAAGTACAAAGATCTGGGCCTAAATCCATCATTTTTTTGCACTCCACACCTCCCAAGTTCAGACATGGCCATGTGCAAATCAGCCTTGACCCTGTGCCTCATGGGAACAGTCCAGCCCGAACTGCCAAGCCATGTCTTTCCTGGACAGGAATCAAGCATCCTAGGACCGGTTTCTGGCTATCAGCCTTCTTCAGCCAGGATAGCTTGACTTCAGTGGTGAGGAGAGCATGGGACTCACGTCTGAGCATACCCATCCCACTCGAGGTGACAATTGCAAAAATAATAGTTGATGGACAGAATGCAGAACAATGTCATACATTCACCCCAGTACAAAGATCTGGGCCTAAATCCATTGTTTTTTGCATTCCACACCACCCCAGTTCAGACATGGCCATATGCAAATCAGCATTGACCCTGTGCCTCATGGGAACAGTCCAGCCTGAACTGCCAAGCCATGTCTTTCCTGGACCACAATCAATCATCCTAGGACCGGTTTCTGGCTAGCCCGAACTGGCAAGCCATGACTTTCCTGGACTGGAATCAAGCGTCCTAGGACCGGTTGCTGGCTATTAGCCGTCTTCAGCCAGGATAGCTTGACTCCAGTGGTGAGGAGAGCACGGGACTCACATCTGAGCATACCCATCCCACTCGGGGTGACAATTGCAAAAATAATAGTTGATGGACAGAATGCAGAACAATGTCATACGTTCACCCCAGTACAAAGATCTTGGCCTAAATCCATCGTTTTTTTGCACTCCACACCACCCCAGTTCAGACATCGCCATATGCAAATCAGCCTTGACCCTGTGCCTCATGGGAACAGTCCAGCCCGAACTGCCAAGCCATGTCTTTCCTGGACCGGAATCAAGCATCCTTGGACCGGTTTCTGGCTATCAGCCGTCTTCAGTCAGGATAACTTGACTCCAGTGGTGAGGGGAGCCCGGGACTCACGTCTGAGCATTCCTATCCCACTCGGGGTGACAATTGCAAAAATAATAGTTGATGGAAAGAATGCAGAACAATTTCATACATTCACCCCAGTACAAAGATCTGGGCCTAAATCCATTGTTTTTTGCATTCCACACCACCCCAGTTCAGACATGGCCATATGCAAATCAGCATTGACCCTGTGCCTCATGGGAACAGTCCAGCCTGAACTGCCAAGCCATGTCTTTCCTGGACCACAATCAATCATCCTAGGACCGGTTTCTGGCTAGCCCGAACTGGCAAGCCATGACTTTCCTGGACTGGAATCAAGCGTCCTAGGACCGGTTGCTGGCTATTAGCCGTCTTCAGCCAGGATAGCTTGACTCCAGTGGTAAGGAGAGCACGGGACTCACGTCTGAGCATACCCATCCCACTCGGGGTGACAATTGCAAAAATAATAGTTGATGGACAGAATGCAGAACAATGTCATACGTTCACCCCAGTACAAAGATCTTGGCCTAAATCCATCGTTTTTTTGCACTCCACACCACCCCAGTTCAGACATCGCCATATGCAAATCAGCCTTGACCCTGTGCCTCATGGGAACAGTCCAGCCCGAACTGCCAAGCCATGTCTTTCCTGGACCGGAATCAAGCATCCTTGGACCGGTTTCTGGCTATCAGCCGTCTTCAGTCAGGATAACTTGACTCCAGTGGTGAGGGGAGCCCGGGACTCACGTCTGAGCATTCCTATCCCACTCGGGGTGACAATTGCAAAAATAATAGTTGATGGAAAGAATGCAGAACAATTTCATACATTCACCCCAGTACAAAGATCTGGGCCTAAATCCATCGTTTTTTTGCACTCAACACCACCCCAATTCAGACATGGCCATATGCAAATCAGCCTTGACCCTGTGCCTCATGGGAACAGTCCAGCCCGAACTGCCAAGCCATGTCTTTCCTGGACCGGAATCAAGCATCCTAGGACCGGTTGCTGGCTATCAGCCTTCTTCAGCCAGGATAGCTTGACTCCAGTGGTGAGGAGAGCACGGGACTCACGTCTGAGCATACCTATCCCACTCGGGGTGACAATTGCAAAAATAATAGTTGATGGACAGAATGCAGAACAATGTCATACATTCACCCCAGTACAAAGATCTTGGCCTAAATCCATCGTTTTTTGGCACTCCACACCACCCCAGTTCAGACATGCCAATATGCAAATCAGCCTTAACCCTGTGCCTCATGGGAACAGTCCAGCCGGAACTGCCAAGCCATGTCGTTCCTGGACCGGAATCGAGCATCCTAGGACCGGTTTCTGGCTGTCAGCCGTCTTCAGCCAGGATAGCTTGACTCCAGTGGTGAGGAGAGCATGGGACTTAAGTCTGAGCATACCCATCCCACTCAGGGTGACAATTGCAAAAATAATAGTTGATGGACAGAATGCAGAACAATGTCATACATTCACCCCAGTACAAAGATCTGGGCCTAAATCCATTGTTTTTTGCACTCCACACCTCCCCAGTTCAGACATGGCCATATGCAAATCAGCCTTGACCCTGTGTCTCATGGGAACAGTCCAGCCTGAACTGCCAAGCCATGACTTTCCTGGACCGGAATCAAGCATCCTAGGACCGGTTGCTGGCTATCAGCCGTCTTCAGCCAGGATAGCTGACTCCAGTGGTGAGGAGAGCACGGGACTCACGTCTGAGCATACCCATCCCACTCAGGGTGACAATTGCAAAAATAATAGTTGATGGACAGAATGCAGAACAATGTCATGCATTCACCCCAGTACAAAGATCTTGGCCTAAATCCATCATTTTTTTGCACTCCACACCACCCCAGTTCAGACATGGCCATATGCAAATCAGCCTTGACCCTGTGCCTCATGGGAACAGTCCAGCCCGAACTGCCAAGCCATGTCTTTCCAGGACCGGAATCAAGCATCCTTGGACCGGTTTCTGGCTATCAGCCGTCTTCAGTCAGGATAGCTTGACTCCAGTGGTGAGGAGAGCCCGGGACTCATGTCTGAGCATACCTATCCACCTCGGGGTGACAATTGCAAAAATAATAGTTGATGGACAGAATGCAGAACAATGTCATACATTCACCCCAGTACAAAGATCTGGGCCTAAATCCATCATTTTTTTGCACTCAACACCACCCCTGTTCAGACATGGCCATATGCAAATCAGCCTTGACCCTCTGCCTCATGGGAACAGTCTAGCCGGAACTGCCAAGCCATGTCTTTCCTGGACCGGAATCAAGCATCCTAGGACCGGTTTCTGGCTATCAGCCGTCTTCAGTCAGGATAACTTGACTCCAGTGGTGAGGGGAGCCCGGGACTCACGTCTGAGCATTCCTATCCCACTCGGGGTGACAATTGCAAAAATAATAGTTGATGGAAAGAATGCAGAACAATTTCATACATTCACCCCAGTACAAAGATCTGGGCCTAAATCCATCGTTTTTTTGCACTCAACACCACCCCAATTCAGACATGGCCATATGCAAATCAGCCTTGACCCTGTGCCTCATGGGAACAGTCCAGCCCGAACTGCCAAGCCATGTCTTTCCTGGACCGGAATCAAGCATCCTTGGACCGGTTTCTGGCTATCAGCCGTCTTCAGTCAGGATAACTTGACTCCAGTGGTGAGGGGAGCCCGGGACTCACGTCTGAGCATTCCTATCCCACTCGGGGTGACAATTGCAAAAATAATAGTTGATGGAAAGAATGCAGAACAATTTCATACATTCACCCCAGTACAAAGATCTGGGCCTAAATCCATCGTTTTTTTGCACTCAACACCACCCCAATTCAGACATGGCCATATGCAAATCAGCCTTGACCCTGTGCCTCATGGGAACAGTCCAGCCCGAACTGCCAAGCCATGTCTTTCCTGGACCGGAATCAAGCATCCTAGGACCGGTTGCTGGCTATCAGCCTTCTTCAGCCAGGATAGCTTGACTCCAGTGGTGAGGAGAGCACGGGACTCACGTCTGAGCATACCTATCCCACTCGGGGTGACAATTGCAAAAATAATAGTTGATGGACAGAATGCAGAACAATGTCATACATTCACCCCAGTACAAAGATCTTGGCCTAAATCCATCGTTTTTTGGCACTCCACACCACCCCAGTTCAGACATGCCAATATGCAAATCAGCCTTAACCCTGTGCCTCATGGGAACAGTCCAGCCGGAACTGCCAAGCCATGTCGTTCCTGGACCGGAATCGAGCATCCTAGGACCGGTTTCTGGCTGTCAGCCGTCTTCAGCCAGGATAGCTTGACTCCAGTGGTGAGGAGAGCATGGGACTCAAGTCTGAGCATACCCATCCCACTCAGGGTGACAATTGCAAAAATAATAGTTGATGGACAGAATGCAGAACAATGTCATACATTCACCCCAGTACAAAGATCTGGGCCTAAATCCATTGTTTTTTGCACTCCACACCTCCCCAGTTCAGACATGGCCATATGCAAATCAGCCTTGACCCTGTGTCTCATGGGAACAGTCCAGCCTGAACTGCCAAGCCATGACTTTCCTGGACCGGAATCAAGCATCCTAGGACCGGTTGCTGGCTATCAGCCGTCTTCAGCCAGGATAGCTGACTCCAGTGGTGAGGAGAGCACGGGACTCACGTCTGAGCATACCCATCCCACTCAGGGTGACAATTGCAAAAATAATAGTTGATGGACAGAATGCAGAACAATGTCATGCATTCACCCCAGTACAAAGATCTTGGCCTAAATCCATCATTTTTTTGCACTCCACACCACCCCAGTTCAGACATGGCCATATGCAAATCAGCCTTGACCCTGTGCCTCATGGGAACAGTCCAGCCCGAACTGCCAAGCCATGTCTTTCCAGGACCGGAATCAAGCATCCTTGGACCGGTTTCTGGCTATCAGCCATCTTCAGTCAGGATAGCTTGACTCCAGTGGTGAGGAGAGCCCGGGACTCATGTCTGAGCATACCTATCCACCTCGGGGTGACAATTGCAAAAATAATAGTTGATGGACAGAATGCAGAACAATGTCATACATTCACCCCAGTACAAAGATCTGGGCCTAAATCCATCATTTTTTTGCACTCAACACCACCCCTGTTCAGACATGGCCATATGCAAATCAGCCTTGACCCTCTGCCTCATGGGAACAGTCTAGCCGGAACTGCCAAGCCATGTCTTTCCTGGACCGGAATCAAGCATCCTAGGACCGGTTTCTGGCTATCAGCCGTCTTCAGTCAGGATAACTTGACTCCAGTGGTGAGGGGAGCCCGGGACTCACGTCTGAGCATTCCTATCCCACTCGGGGTGACAATTGCAAAAATAATAGTTGATGGAAAGAATGCAGAACAATTTCATACATTCACCCCAGTACAAAGATCTGGGCCTAAATCCATCGTTTTTTTGCACTCAACACCACCCCAATTCAGACATGGCCATATGCAAATCAGCCTTGACCCTGTGCCTCATGGGAACAGTCCAGCCCGAACTGCCAAGCCATGTCTTTCCTGGACCGGAATCAAGCATCCTAGGACCGGTTGCTGGCTATCAGCCTTCTTCAGCCAGGATAGCTTGACTCCAGTGGTGAGGAGAGCACGGGACTCACGTCTGAGCATACCTATCCCACTCGGGGTGACAATTGCAAAAATAATAGTTGATGGACAGAATGCAGAACAATGTCATACATTCACCCCAGTACAAAGATCTTGGCCTAAATCCATCGTTTTTTGGCACTCCACACCACCCCAGTTCAGACATGCCAATATGCAAATCAGCCTTAACCCTGTGCCTCATGGGAACAGTCCAGCCGGAACTGCCAAGCCATGTCGTTCCTGGACCGGAATCGAGCATCCTAGGACCGGTTTCTGGCTGTCAGCCGTCTTCAGCCAGGATAGCTTGACTCCAGTGGTGAGGAGAGCATGGGACTCAAGTCTGAGCATACCCATCCCACTCAGGGTGACAATTGCAAAAATAATAGTTGATGGACAGAATGCAGAACAATGTCATACATTCACCCCAGTACAAAGATCTGGGCCTAAATCCATTGTTTTTTGCACTCCACACCTCCCCAGTTCAGACATGGCCATATGCAAATCAGCCTTGACCCTGTGTCTCATGGGAACAGTCCAGCCTGAACTGCCAAGCCATGACTTTCCTGGACCGGAATCAAGCATCCTAGGACCGGTTGCTGGCTATCAGCCGTCTTCAGCCAGGATAGCTGACTCCAGTGGTGAGGAGAGCACGGGACTCACGTCTGAGCATACCCATCCCACTCAGGGTGACAATTGCAAAAATAATAGTTGATGGACAGAATGCAGAACAATGTCATGCATTCACCCCAGTACAAAGATCTTGGCCTAAATCCATCATTTTTTTGCACTCCACACCACCCCAGTTCAGACATGGCCATATGCAAATCAGCCTTGACCCTGTGCCTCATGGGAACAGTCCAGCCCGAACTGCCAAGCCATGTCTTTCCAGGACCGGAATCAAGCATCCTTGGACCGGTTTCTGGCTATCAGCCGTCTTCAGTCAGGATAGCTTGACTCCAGTGGTGAGGAGAGCCCGGGACTCATGTCTGAGCATACCTATCCACCTCGGGGTGACAATTGCAAAAATAATAGTTGATGGACAGAATGCAGAACAATGTCATACATTCACCCCAGTACAAAGATCTGGGCCTAAATCCATCATTTTTTTGCACTCAACACCACCCCTGTTCAGACATGGCCATATGCAAATCAGCCTTGACCCTCTGCCTCATGGGAACAGTCTAGCCGGAACTGCCAAGCCATGTCTTTCCTGGACCGGAATCAAGCATCCTAGGACCGGTTTCTGGCTATCAGCCGTCTTCAGCCAGGATAGCTTGACTCCAGTGGTGAGGAGAGCATGGGACTCACCTCTGAGCATACCCAGCCCACTCGGGGTGACAATTACAAAAATAATAGTTGATGAACAGAATGCAGAACAATGTCATACATTCACCCCAGTACAAAGATCTGGGCCTAAATCCATCGTTTGTTTGCACTCCACACAACCCCAGTTCAGACATGGCCATATGCAAATCAGCCTTGACCCTGTGCCTCATGGGAACAGTCCAGCCCGAACTGCCAAGCCATGACTTTCCTGGACTGGAATCAAGCGTCCTAGGACCGGTTGCTGGCTATCAGCCGTCTTCAGCCAGGATAGCTTGACTCCAGTGGTGAGGAGAGCACGGGACTCACGTCTGAGCATACCCATCCCACTCGGGGTGACAATTGCAAAAATAATAGTTGATGGACAGAATGCAGAACAATGTCATACATTCACCCCAGTACAAAGATCTTGGCCTAAATCCATCGTTTTTTTGCACTCCACACCACCCCGGTTCAGACATCGCCATATGCAAATCAGCCTTGACCCTGTGCCTCATGGGAACAGTCCAGCCCGAACTGCCAAGCCATGTCTTTCCTGGACCAGAATCAAGCATCCTTGGACCGGTTTCTGGCTATCAGCCGTCTTCAGTCAGGATAACTTGACTCCAGTGGTGAGGAGAGCCCGGGACTCACGTCTGAGCATTCCTATCCCACTCGGGGTGACAATTGCAAAAATAATAGTTGATGGACAGAATGCAGAACAATTTCATACATTCACCCCAGTACAAAGATCTGGGCCTAAATCCATCGTTTTTTTGCACTCAACACCACCCCAATTCAGACATGGCCATATGCAAATCAGCCTTGACCCTGTGCCTCATGGGAACAGTCCAGCCCGAACTGCCAAGCCATGTCTTTCCTGGACCGGAATCAAGCATCCTAGGACCGGTTGCTGGCTATCAGCCTTCTTCAGCCAGGAAAGCTTGACTCCAGTGGTGAGGAGAGCACGCGACTTACGTCTGAGCATACCCATCCCACTCGGGGTGACAATTGCAAAAATAATAGTTGATGGACAGAATGCAGAACAATGTCATACATTCACCCCAGTACAAAGATCTTGGCCTAAATCCATCGTTTTTTTGCACTCCACACCACCCCAGTTCAGACATGCCAATATGCAAATCAGCCTTAACCCTGTGCCTCATGGGAACAGTCCAGCCGGAACTGCCAAGCCATGTCTTTCCTGGACCGGAATCCAGCATCCTAGGACCGGTTTCTGGCTGTCAGCCGTCTTCAGCCAGGATAGCTTGACTCCAGTGGTGAGGAGAGCATGGGACTCAAGTCTGAGCATACCCATCCCACTCAGGGTGACAATTGCAAAAATAATAGTTGAGGGACAGAATGCAGAACAATGTCGTACATTCACCCCAGTACAAAGATCTGGGCCTAAATCCATTGTTTGTTTGCACTCCACACCACCCCAGTTCAGACATGGCCATATGCAAATCAGCCTTGACCCTGTGCCTCATGGGTACAGTCCAGCCCGAACTGCCAAGCCATGACTTTCCTGGACCAGAATCAAGCATCCTAAGACCGGTTGCTGGCTATCAGCCGTCTTCAGCCAGGATAGCTTGACTCCAGTGGTGAGGAGAGCAGGGGATTCACGTCTGAGCATACCCATCCCACTCGGGGTGACAATTGCAAAAATAATAGCTGATGGACAGAATGCAGAACAATGTCATACATTCACCGCAGTACAAAGATCTAGGCCTAAATCCATCGTTTTTTTGCACTCCACACCACCCCAGTTCAGACATGGCCATATGCAAATCAGCCTTGACCCTGTGCCTCATGGGAACAGTCCAGCCCGAACTGCCAAGCCATGTCTTTCCTGGACCGGAATCAAGCATCCTAGGACCGGTTTCTGGCTATCAGCCGTCTTCAGCCAGGATAGCTTGACTCCAGTGGTGAGGAGAGCATGGGACTCACGTCTGAGCATACCCATCCCACTCGGGGTGACAATTGCAAAAATAATAGTTGATGGACAGAATGCAGAACAATGTCATACATTCACCCCAGTACAAAGATCTTGGCCTAAATCCATCGTTTTTTTGCACTCCACACCACCCCAGTTCAGACATGCCAATATGCAAATCAGCCTTAACCCTGTGCCTCATGGGAACAGTCCAGCCGGAACTGCCAAGCCATGTCTTTCCTGGACCGGAATCAAGCATCCTAGGACCGGTTTCTGGCTGTCAGCCGTCTTCAGCCAGGATAGCTTGACTCCAGTGGTGAGGAGAGCATGGGACTCAAGTCTGAGCATACCCATCCCACTCAGGGTGACAATTGCAAAAATAATAGTTGATGGACAGAATGCAGAACAATGTCATACATTCACCCCAGTACAAAGATCTGGGCCTAAATCCATTGTTTGTTTGCACTCCACACCACCCCAGTTCAGACATGGCCATATGCAAATCAGCCTTGACCCTGTGCCTCATGGGTACAGTCCAGCCCGAACTGCCAAGCCATGACTTTCCTGGACCAGAATCAAGCATCCTAAGACCGGTTGCTGGCTATCAGCCGTCTTCAGCCAGGATAGCTTGACTCCAGTGGTGAGGAGAGCAGGGGATTCACGTCTGAGCATACCCATCCCACTCGGGGTGACAATTGCAAAAATAATAGCTGATGGACAGAATGCAGAACAATGTCATACATTCACCGCAGTACAAAGATCTAGGCCTAAATCCATCGTTTTTTTGCACTCCACACCACCCCAGTTCAGACATGGCCATATGCAAATCAGCCTTGACCCTGTGCCTCATGGGAACAGTCCAGCCCGAACTGCCAAGCCATGTCTTTCCTGGACCGGAATCAAGCATCCTAGGACCGGTTTCTGGCTATCAGCCGTCTTCAGCCAGGATAGCTTGACTCCAGTGGTGAGGAGAGCATGGGACTCACGTCTGAGCATACCCATCCCACTCGGGGTGACAATTTCAAAAATAATAGTTGATGGACAGAATGCAGAACAATGTCATACATTCACCCCAGTACAAAGATCTGGGCCTAAATCCATCATTTCTTTGCACTCCACACCACCCAAGTTCAGACATGGCCATGTGCAAATCAGCCTTGACCCTGTGCCTCATGGGAACAGTCCAGCCCGAACTGCCAAGCCATGTCTTTCCTGGACAGTAATCAAGCATCCTAGGACCGGTTTCTGGCTATCAGCCTTCTTCAGCCAGGATAGCTTGACTTCAGTGGTGAGGAGAGCATGGGACTCACGTCTGAGCATACCCATCCCACTCGAGGTGACAATTGCAAAAATAATAGTTGATGGACAGAATGCAGAACAATGTCATACATTCACCCCAGTACAAAGATCTGGGCCTAAATCCATTGTTTTTTGCATTCCACACCACCACAGTTCAGACATGGCCATATGCAAATCAGCCTTGACCCTGTGCCTCATGGGAACAGTCCAGCCTGAACTGCCAAGCCATGTCTTTCCTGGACCGCAATCAATCATCCTAGGACCGGTTTCTGGCTATCAGCCGTCTACAGCCAGGATAGCTTTACTCCAGTGGTGAGGAGAGCATGGGACTCACGTCTGAGCATACCCATCCCACTCGGGGTGACAATTACAAAAATAATAGTTGATGAACAGAATGCAGAACAATGTCATACATTCACCCCAGTACAAAGATCTGGGCCTAAATCCATCGTTTGTTTGCACTCCACACCACCCCAGTTCAGACATGGCCATATGCAAATCAGCCTTGACCCTGTGCCTCATGGGAACAGTCCAGCCCGAACTGCCAAGCCATGACTTTCCTGGACTGGAATCAAGCGTCCTAGGACCGGTTGCTGGCTATCAGCCATCTTCAGCCAGGATAGCTTGACTCCAGTGGTGAGAAGAGCACGGGACTCACGTCTGAGCATACCCATCCCACTCGGGGTGACAATTGCAAAAATAATAGTTGATGGACAGAATGCAGAACAATGTCATACGTTCACCCCAGTACAAAGATCTTGGCTCAAATCCATCGTTTTTTTGCACTCCACACCACCCCAGTTCAGACATCGCCATATGCAAATCAGCCTTGACCCTGTGCCTCATGGGAACAGTCCAGCCCGAACTGCCAAGCCACGTCTTTCCTGGACCGGAATCAAGCATCCTTGGACCGGTTTCTGGCTATCAGCCGTCTTCAGTCAGGATAACTTGACTCCAGTGGTGAGGAGAGCCCGGGACTCACGTCTGAGCATTCCTATCCCACTCGGGGTGACAATTGCAAAAATAATAGTTGATGGAAAGAATGCAGAACAATTTCATACATTCACCCCAGTACAAAGATCTGGGCCTAAATCCATCGTTTTTTTTGCACTCAACACCCCCCCAATTCAGACATGGCCATATGCAAATCAGCCTTGACCCTGTGCCTCCTGGGAACAGTCCAGCCCGAACTGCCAAGCCATGTCTTTCCTGGACCGGAATCAAGCATCCTAGGACCGGTTGCTGGCTATCAGCCTTCTTCAGCCAGGATAGCTTGATTCCAGTGGTGAGGAGAGCACGGGACTCACGTCTGAGCATACCCATCCCACTCGGGGTGACAATTGCAAAAATAATAGTTGATGGACAGAATGCAGAACAATGTCATACATTCACCCCAGTACAAAGATCTTGGCCTAAATCCATCGTTTTTTTGCACTCCACACCACCCCAGTTCAGACATGCCAATATGCAAATCAGCCTTAACCCTGTGCCTCATGGGAACAGTCCAGCCGGAACTGCCAAGCCATGTCGTTCCTGGACCGGAATCAAGCATCCTAGGACCGGTTTCTGGCTGTCAGCCGTCTTCAGCCAGGATAGCTTGACTCCAGTGGTGAGGAGAGCATGGGACTCAAGTCTGAGCATACCCATCCCACTCAGGGTGACAATTGCAAAAATAATAGTTGATGGATAGAATGCAGAACAATGTCATACATTCACCCCAGTACAAAGATCTGGGCCTAAATCCATTGTTTTTTGCACTCCACACCTCCCCAGTTCAGACATGGCCATATGCAAATCAGCCTTGACCCTGTGTATCATGGGAACAGTCCAGCCCGAACTGCCAAGCCATGACTTTCCTGGACCGGAATCAAGCATCCTAGGACCGGTTGCTGGCTATCAGCCGTCTTCAGCCAGGATAGCTTGACTCCAGTGGTGAGGAGAGCACGGGACTCACGTCTGAGCATACCCATCCCACTCTGGGTGACAATTGCAAAAATAATAGTTGATGGACAGAATGCAGAACAATGTCATGCATACACCCCAGTACAAAGATCTTGGCCTAAATCCATCATTTTTTTGCACTCCACACCACCCCAGTTCAGACATGGCCATATGCAAATCAGCCATGACCCTGTGCCTCATGGGAACAGTCCAGCCCGAACTGCCAAGCCATGTCTTTCCAGGACCGGAATCAAGCATCCTTGGACCGGTTTCTGGCTATCAGCCGTCTTCAGTCAGGATAGCTTGACTCCAGTGGTGAGGAGAGCCCGGGACTCACGTCTGAGCATACCCATCCCACTCTGGGTGACAATTGCAAAAATAATAGTTGATGGACAGAATGCAGAACAATGTCATGCATTCACCCCAGTACAAAGATCTTGGCCTAAATCCATCATTTTTTTGCACTCCACACCACCCCAGTTCAGACATGGCCATATGCAAATCAGCCTTGACCCTGTGCCTCATGGGAACAGTCCAGCCCGAACTGCCAAGCCATGTCTTTCCAGGACCGGAATCAAGCATCCTTGGACCGGTTTCTGGCTATCAGCCGTCTTCAGTCAGGATAGCTTGACTCCAGTGGTGAGGAGAGCCCGGGACTCACGTCTGAGCATACCTATCCCACTCGGGGTGAGATTTGCAAAAATAATAGTTGATGGACAGAATGCAGAACAATGTCATACATTCACCCCAGTACAAAGATCTGGGCCTAAATCCATCATTTTTTTGCACTCCACACCACCCCAGTTCAGACATCGCCATATGCAAATCAGCCTTGACCCTCTGCCTCATGGGAACAGTCTAGCCGGAACTGCCAAGCCATGTCTTTCCTGGACCGGAATCAAGCATCCTAGGACCGGTTTCTGGCTATCAGCCGTCTTCAGCCAGGATAGCTTGACTCCAGTGGTGAGGAGAGCATGGGACTCACCTCTGAGCATACCCAGCCCACTCGGGGTGACAATTACAAAAATAATAGTTGATGAACAGAATGCAGAACAATGTCATACATTCACCCCAGTACAAAGATCTGGGCCTAAATCCATCGTTTGTTTGCACTCCACACCACCCCAGTTCAGACATGGCCATATGCAAATCAGCCTTGACCCTGTGCCTCATGGGAAAAGTCCAGCCCGAACTGCCAAGCCATGACTTTCCTGGACTGGAATCAAGCGTCCTAGGACCGGTTGCTGGCTATCAGCCGTCTTCAGCCAGGATAGCTTGACTCCAGTGGTGAGGAGAGCACGGGACTCACGTCTGAGCATACCCATCCCACTCGGGGTGACAATTGCAAAAATAATAGTTGATGGACAGAATGCAGAACAATGTCATACATTCACCCCAGTACAAAGCTCTTGGCCTAAATCCATCGTTTTTTTGCACTCCACACCACCCCAGTTCAGACATCGCCATATGCAAATCAGCCTTGACCCTGTGCCTCATGGGAACAGTCCAGCCCGAACTGCCAAGCCATGTCTTTCCTGGACCGGAATCAAGCATCCTTGGACCGGTTTCTGGCTATCAGCCGTCTTCAGTCAGGATAACTTGACTCCAGTGTTGAGGAGAGCCCGGGACACACGTCTGAGCATTCCTATCCCACTCGGGGTGACAATTGCAAAAATAATAGTTGATGGAAAGAATGCAGAACAATTTCATACATTCACCCCAGTACAAAGATCTGGGCCTAAATCCATCGTTTTTTTGCACTCAACACCACCCCAATTCAGACATGGCCATATGCAAATCAGCCTTGACCCTGTGCCTCATGGGAACAGTCCAGCCCGAACTGCCAAGCCATGTCTTTCCTGGACCGGAATCAAGCATCCTAGGACCGGTTGCTGGCTATCAGCCTTCTTCAGCCAGGATAGCTTGACTCCAGTGGTGAGGAGAGCACGGGACTCACGTCTGAGCATACCCATCCCACTCGGGGTGACAATTGCAAAAATAATAGTTGATGGACAGAATGCAGAACAATGTCATGCATTCACCCCAGTACAAAGATCTTGGCCTAAATCTATCGTTTTTTTGCACTCCACACCACCCCAGTTCAGACATGGCCATATGCAAATCAGCCTTGACCCTGTGCCTCATGGGAACAGTCCAGCCCGAACTGCCAAGCCATGTCTTTCCAGGACCGGAATCAAGCATCCTTGGACCGGTTTCTGGCTATTAGCCGTCTTCAGTCAGGATAGCTTGTCTCCAGTGGTGAGGAGAGCCCGGGACTCACGTCTGAGCATACCTATCCCACTCGGGGTGACAATTGCAAAAATAATAGTTGATGGACAGAATGCAGAACAATGTCATACATTCACCCCAGTACAAAGATCTGGGCCTAAATCCATCGTTTTTTTGCACTCCACACCACCCCAGTTCAGACATGGCCATATGTAAATCTGCCTTGACCCTGTGCCTCATGGGAACAGTCCAGCCCGAACTGCCAACCCATGTCTTTCCTGGACCGGAATAAAGCATCCTAGGACCGTTTTCTGGCTATCAGCCGTCTTCAGCCAGGATAGCTTGACTGCAGTGGTGAGGAGAGCATGGGACTCACGTCTGAGCATACCCATCCCACTCGGGTGACAATTGCAAAAATAATAGTTGATGGACAGAATGCAGAACAATGTCATACATTCACCCCAGTACAAAGATCTGGGCCTAAATCCATCGTTTTTTTGCACTCCACACCACCCCAGTTCAGACATGTTCATATGCAAATCAGCCTTGACCCTGTGCCTCATAGGAACAGTCCAGCCCGAACTGCCAAGCCATGTCTTTCCTGGACCGGAATCAAGCCTCCTAGGACCGGTTTCTGGCTATCAGACGTCTTCAGCCAGGATAGCTTGATTCCAGTGGTGAGGAGAGCATGGGACTCACGTCTGAGCATACCCATCCCACTCGGGGTGACAATTGCAAAAATAATAGTTGATGGATAGAATGCAGAACAATGTCATACATTCACCCCAGTACAAAGATCTGGGCCTAAATCCATTGTTTGTTTGCACTCCACACCACCCCAGTTCAGACATGGCCATATGCAAATCAGCCTTGACCCTGTGCCTCATGGGAACAGTCCAGCCCGAACTGCCAAGCCATGTCTTTCCAGGACCGGAATCAAGCATCCTTGGACCGGTTTCTGGCTATTAGCCGTCTTCAGTCAGGATAGCTTGACTCCAGTGGTGAGGAGAGCCCGGGACTCACGTCTGAGCATACCTATCCCACTCGGGGTGACAATTGCAAAAATAATAGTTGATGGACAGAATGCAGAACAATGTCATACATTCACCCCAGTACAAAGATCCGGGCCTAAATCCATCATTTTTTTGCACTCAACACCACCCCTGTTCAGACTTGGCCATATGCAAATCAGCCTTGACCCTCTGCCTCATGGGAACAGTCTAGCCGGAACTGCCAAGCCATGTCTTTCCTGGACCGGAATCAAGCATCCTAGGACCGGTTTCTGGCTATCAGCCGTCTTCAGCCAGGATAGCTTGACTCCAGTGGTGAGGAGAGCATGGGACTCACCTCTGAGCATACCCAGCCCACTCGGGGTGACAATTGCAAAAATAATAGTTGATGGACAGAATGCAGAACAATGTCATACATTCACCCCAGTACAAAGATCTGGGCCTAAATCCATCGTTTTTTTGCACTCCACACCACCCCAGTTCAGACATGGCCATATGTAAATCTGCCTTGACCCTGTGCCTCATGGGAACAGTCCAGCCCGAACTGCCAAGCCATGTCTTTCCTGGACCGGAATAAAGCATCCTAGGACCGTTTTCTGGCTATCAGCCGTCTTCAGCCAGGATAGCTTGACTCCAGTGGTGAGGAGAGCATGGGACTCACGTCTGAGCATACCCATCCCACTCGGGGTGACAATTACAAAAATAATAGTTGATGAACAGAATGCAGAATAATGTCATACATTCACCCCAGTACAAAGATCTGGGCCTAAATCCATCGTTTGTTTGCACTCCACACCACCCCAGTTCAGACATGGCCATATGCAAATCAGCCTTGACCCTGTGCCTCATGGGAACAGTCCAGCCGGAACTGCCAAGCCATGTCTTTCCTGGACCGGAATCAAGCATCCTAGGACCGGTTTCTGGCTGTCAGCCGTCTTCAGCCAGGATAGCTTGACTACAGTGTTGAGGAGAGCATGGGACTCAAGTCTGAGCATACCCATCCCACTCAGGGTGACAATTGCAAAAATAATAGTTGATGGACAGAATGCAGAACAATGTCATACATTCACCCCAGTACAAAGATCTGGGCCTAAATCCATTGTTTGTTTGCACTCCACACCACCCCAGTTCAGACATGGCCATATGCAAATCAGCCTTGACCCTGTGCCTCATGGGTACAGTCCAGCCCGAACTGCCAAGCCATGACTTTCCTGGACCAGAATGAAGCATCCTAGGACCGGTTGCTGGCTATCAGCCGTCTTCAGGCAGGATAGCTTGACTCCAGTGGTGAGGAGAGCAGGGGATTCACGTCTGAGCATACCCATCCCACTCGGGGTGACAATTGCAAAAATAATAGTTGATGGACAGAATGCAGAACAATGTCATACATTCACCCCAGTACAAAGATCTAGGCCTAAATCCATCGTTTTTTTGCACTCCACACCACCCCAGTTCAGACATGGCCATATGCAAATCAGCCTTGACCCTGTGCCTCATGGGAACAGTCCAGCCCGAACTGCCAAGCCATGTCTTTCCTGGACCAGAATCAAGCATCCTAGGACCGGTTTCTGGCTATCAGCCGTCTTCAGCCAGGATAGCTTGACTCCAGTGGTGAGGAGAGCATGGGACTCACGTCTGAGCATACCTGTCCCACTCGGGGTGACAATTTCAAAAATAATAGTTGATGGACAGAATGCAGAACAATGTCATACATTCACCCCAGTACAAAGATCTAAGCCTAAATCCATCATTTTTTTGCACTCCACACCACCCAAGTTCAGACATGGCCATGTGCAAATCAGCCTTGACCCTGTGACTCATGGGAACAGTCCAGCCCGAACTGCCAAGCCATGTCTTTCCTGGACAGGAATCAAGCATCCTAGGACCGGTTTCTGGCTATCAGCCTTCTTCAGCCAGGATAGCTTGACTTCAGTGGTGAGGAGAGCATGGGACTCACGTCTGAGCATACCCATCCCACTCGAGGTGACAATTGCAAAAATAATAGTTGATGGACAGAATGCAGAACAATGTCATACATTCACCCCAGTACAAAGATCTGGGCCTAAATCCATTGTTTTTTGCATTCCACACCACCCCAGTTCAGACATGGCCATATGCAAATCAGCCTTGACCCTGTGCCTCATGGGAACAGTCCAGCCTGAACTGCCAAGCCATGTCTTTCCTGGACCGCAATCAATCATCCTAGGACCGGTTTCTGGCTATCAGCCGTCTACAGCCAGGATAGCTTGACTCCAGTGGTGAGGAGAGCATGGGACTCACGTCTGAGCATACCCATCCCACTCGGGGTGACAATTACAAAAATAATAGTTGATGAACAGAATGCAGAACAATTTCATACATTCACCCCAGTACAAAGATCTGGGCCTAAATCCATCGTTTTTTTGCACTCAACACCACCCCAATTCAGACATGGCCATATGCAAATCAGCCTTGACCCTGTGCCTCATGGGAACAGTCCAGCCCGAACTGCCAAGCCATGTCTTTCCTGGACCGGAATCAAGCATCCTAGGACCGGTTGCTGGCTATCAGCCTTCTTCAGCCAGGATAGCTTGACTCCAGTGGTGAGGAGAGCACGGGACTCACGTCTGAGCATACCCATCCCACTCGGGGTGACAATTGCAAAAATAATAGTTGATGGACAGAATGCAGAACAATGTCATACATTCACCCCAGTACAAAGATCTTGGCCTAAATCCATCGTTTTTTTGCACTCCACACCACCCCAGTTCAGACATGCCAATATGCAAATCAGCCTTAACCCTGTGCCTCATGGGAACAGTCCAGCCGGAACTGCCAAGCCATGTCGTTCCTGGACCGGAATCAAGCATCCTAGGACCGGTTTCTGGCTGTCAGCCGTCTTCAGCCAGGATAGCTTGACTCCAGTGGTGAGGAGAGCATGGGACTCAAGTCTGAGCATACCCATCCCACTCAGGGTGACAATTGCAAAAATAATAGTTGATGGATAGAATGCAGAACAATGTCATACATTCACCCCAGTACAAAGATCTGGGCCTAAATCCATCGTTTTTTTGCACTCCACACCTCCCCAGTTCAGACATGGCCATATGCAAATCAGCCTTGACCCTGTGTATCATGGGAACAGTCCAGCCCGAACTGCCAAGCCATGTCTTTCCTGGACCGGAATCAAGCATCCTAGGACCGGTTGCTGGCTATCAGCCGTCTTCAGCCAGGATAGCTTGACTCCAGTGGTGAGGAGAGCACGGGACTCACGTCTGAGCATACCCATCCCACTCGGGGTGACAATTGCAAAAATAATAGTTGATGGACAGAATGCAGAACAATGTCATGCATTCACCCCAGTACAAAGATCTTGGCCTAAATCCATCATTTTTTTGCACTCCACACCACCCCAGTTCAGACATGGCCATATGCAAATCAGCCTTGACCCTGTGCCTCATGGGAACAGTCCAGCCCGAACTGCCAAGCCACGTCTTTCCTGGACCGGAATCAAGCATCCTAGGACCGGTTTCTGGCTATCAGCCGTCTTCAGTCAGGATAACTTGACTCCAGTGGTGAGGAGAGCCCGGGACTCACGTCTGAGCATTCCTATCCCACTCGGGGTGACAATTGCAAAAATAATAGTTGATGGACAGAATGCAGAACAATGTCATACATTCACCCCAGTACAAAGATCTGGGCCTAAATCCATTGTTTTTTGCACTCCACACCTCCCAGTTCAGACATGGCCATATGCAAATCAGCCTTGACCCTGTGTCTCATGGGAACAGTCCAGCCCGAATTGCTGAGGAAAATTGAATTTTGCCTTGTCATGTGTCCCTACGTGTTCCCCCATTATATGTTATTTGTGCATGATCGATATGCATATGTTCCCCCTTGACCGAATAAAGACGCAATTATAGTTGTGTCCAACGTTAGTATGCCAGTTTCCTGTCCTCGTGAAAACAATGAGTATTAGGCCTATGTTGCCAACGTTTTACATTGTGCACGTTAATTCATCGAATTGTCCCCGTTTCTAGGCCTCATAAGGGCCCGGACACCAGATTCGAGTCTCCAGTCTCCTGAACCCACTCCGAGGAGCGATGCAGCCCCTCCCGCATCCCTGACCCTTCGCTTACTTTCTGCCAAACAGCGCGGTGCCCGGCCTGGCCTGCCTGTCTGCCAAGAATATGTTTTGCCTCTAGTTATCAGTTCAGCTCCCCGGCTTCACATTCCTAAGCTAACGAACCGCATAAACATCTTCAGCTATAGTCTAGTCTTCCTGTCTCCATGCAAGAGAATTACTGAATTAGTATCCATAGAAGATTCATAGCACACGCAATACACGTAGAATATATGCATGCACCAGCCTTAGTGTCAAGTAGCCTTTGCCCTGATAGCTTCTAGATTCTATCAACATGTTCTCCAAACACCAGATACCAGATATGCTATAGGTACATGTCGTCCTGACATCCCAGACTTTAGTCTCCTCTTCTAGTGCAGAAGTCAGAGCCCCCAGTTCTCCCTAGTTACACGTCATGGCCCGTTTGCGCGCACCAGTAGGTTAAAGGTTCCAGCTGCCCAGGTAGCCCCCTCCATGTATCCACCCATTTATGACACTTCTGGGACGTTTTTCATCACATGTCTACGTGCACGCCCTATGCACGCCTTCTTTGTACGCCCATTTGTTCTTATCTTACGTTTGTCACTTGTTACGCCTACTGTATTCAATGCAATTGTAATGTTTTCCTATATATACTATGTACTGTTGATGAGACGCTGCAGCTGCCATTCCAGTCCATTACATGCCAGTCCATTGCATGCCACATCATGGTCTTTAGGCTCGAGCCATCCGATTAAAGCCATTTTGACTCAGATATCACGGATCCTGCCTCTTATTTATTGAGCTATCTGTTATAGTTAATGTATAGAAAAACAGTATCGGTAATTAATTATTTATTTACCACATAAAATGGCGCCCGAATAGGGACTAGCCCCTTCCCCACGCGCCGGCGATGTAACGCAGGCCCCCTGACCCTTCTACAGCCGTGACGGAACTCTACCGTGCACGTGCAGATATTTCTGCTTCATCAAGTCTCCCTCAGGCCCACGGAGGAGACGGAGACTGCGGTCCGGCATCCAGACGAGGCGGTGAGGAACGCGGTTCGTCCCGACCAGACCCCAAGCCGAGAGAGCAAGGTCCGAGGTATCCGGAGGCCCACCTGTTTCCGAAGCCCGAAGTTCGAAGCGCATGCGTAGTACCCAGACGTCGTAGCAGTCCAGTCCAGTCCGAGGCCTTCAGTTCTGCTTCCCGGTGAGTACCGTTGCTGGGGGAGTATCTAGACGGGGTCATTAGTTTGTCTCCGGTCCGATGGGTTTGGGTACGCAGATCCAGTCCGACGTGTCCATCTAGGTGGATACGGTATGACGTGTCTTTTTATGAGACCGGTATGTTCTGTACTGTTTTAGCAGTGCATCCAGTAATTCTAGTAAGTCTGTTCTCGAGAAATTCAAGTATCATGTTTTCAATGTATTAGGTAGTATCTGTTCGAACTGTTATTAATGTGTTATTGATGTCGTGGTATGAGTGATTGTTTTGCTATTCATTACTGTGTTCATTGTGTATTGCGTTCAAGTCCAAGTACGGTTCAAATATGCCTCTGTTTTCAAAGTTACGTCAGATAAAAACCAGAAAAGGGTTACTCGAAGAATCAGTTCCTGTCCCTCCCAGGGACAGTCCTGGACATTTCATGTATCATAAACATGGCTTAGATGCCATACTGTATCTAGATTTATGGGTGGACTACACCAAGAATCTTGAAGAGAAATATAGATGGCCTGTTTCAGGAACATGGGATGCCGAGTGCATCATGAGAGTAGAAGAAGCATTATGGAAAAAGAAAGCCAGACAATCCCAGAAAGATGCCATAGAGTTATGGTGTAAAGAATCCCATAAAAGAACAGAGAAAGAATTCAGAAAAGCAGAATTAAGTAGAGAATCCTCAGAAAAAGCCCGAGAAAGGGAATTACTAGAAGAAGGTGAACGAGTTAGAGCAGAACAGTCAGACCGACAAAGAAATGCCCTTATTAAAGGTATGTATCCTCTTCTCGCCGAGGGTTTGTCTAAAGCGACCCCGGAAACACCCTGTAATTTACCGCCACCCTTGGTTCCGACTAAGCTGCGTCATAAACCGACTGCAGCCGAAATTTTTCTTTCTTCCTATTTAGACGACACTGTTCCCGAATATGCTAATACAGATCCTATCCCGCCAGTCCAAGCTCAAGTCCAGCCCCCTGTTAATAATGTAATTCCTGTGCCTCCAGTCGTTGGTCCTGTCCATGCGCCAGCACCCCAGGATCAACCCACATTACGTATCCCTACTGTACCAGTCACGTTACCAACAGCCGCACATCCAGTATTAATTGACGATTCCAGTTCACGAGGGGCAGGGGGAGGTGCTCCTACCACCCCGCCTCAAACAAAACGCCTGACGCTGAGAGATGCAGCGTTACAGCGTACGCCCAAAGTGGCTACGTATGAAGCCCTCAAGAAGTTCCTTACTGATTGTAGATATGATCCAGTACCAGGCGAAGATCACATGATATTATACTCCGTACGTTTACGACGAGTTGCAAACTTCTTGATCACCATACCAGATATGAAAGAACATTTAGACAGAATATATCATTTTGTCCAAACTGGGGAGAACCCAGGAAGTATTCACGAAGCTATGGCACACAGGAAAGTCGAGACTCAAGGCATGATTTTGCAATTTCTGATAAATTGTTTAATAAGAGAACAGGACCGTCCTGATAAAAGTCCAGAAGAGATGAAAGTCCTGACAAAATGGAGTGACAATATAGCAGACGGAAAACACAAGACACAAAATTGTATAGAAACTATGTACAGAAAGATCCGTAAAGAAATTATAAGTATACACCAAAAAGAGAAAGCAAGAATAGTAGCAGACAAAGAGAATGATTCTTCAGACGAAGATGTAGACACCGAGAATCCCAGTAGAATAGCGTATGTAGGTAGAACGAGACTTCCCGATAGACACACACGCCTAGATTACAAGAAAGTTTTTCCTCCTCCAGTACCAGAACAGTGTTCTCTTGAACAAGTATTCCAGGCTACCGATAAAGTTCTGAAATTACGAATAGGTTACAGTGAACTCAGTACCATGCATGAACAAGAACTAGCCCGATCAGCAGTCCGATGGACTAGTGATTCTGCCACGTTTCCAGACGAAGTAGTGGCTCAAATGTTTCTGAAACTGCCCCCAGCCGAGCAGCGACTGGTGGGTATGTACATGATCCAGCACCTCATCACGCTGTACGAGAGTCAGCATTCTGATCCAGGTCCCTTATATAATGTATTGAACGAGTTACTCCTAAACAGATGGAAAGGTCTAGGTACCGATCTAATTAGTGTCATTTTAGAACAGCGCCACAAATACAGAACGTTCCTGACTCCGCATTTTGTTTCTGTTTCACCCCCATTCTACATAGACAGACAGAATCCGTTACGAGAAGTGCATCCAGTTAAGGGAGAGGGGGGTAATCTCGAACGAGTATTTGTTTACACCCCTATCACGAAAATAGAACTACTAGAAATGAAAAAGTTAATATCCTGTCACGATAAAGATCCAGCAGGGTTCCATCGAGAATTAAAAGACATGCTCCGTATGGGAGAATATACGTATCCTGATATCATAAAAATGTTAAAAGTCCTGTTGCCTGCGGGCATATATGAAAAACTTAAAGAAAAAGAATGGGAGGTGGGAGAGAAAAAGATAGATTGGACCGCGTTAGAGACTGAAGATAATGCACGAGTCCCAGGTACTGGTCTTGGGGATAAAGCCAAAGAGTTGCCCGAACTGTTAATACAAGTCTTGCCAAGATTACTAGCCACGAAAAAGGAAGACTGGGATGCCATCTCAGCCTGTAAACAGAAACAAGACGAAGACACTAGTGATTTTTATTCCAGATTTGAGAAATGTTTCATTATTAATAGCGGTTTGAAAACGAGTAGTGAATCGTATCCACATTTTTTTGTTACCAAACTAGTTGAGAATTCTTTGCCACAAGTTAAAAATCGAGTATTGAAAGTCGAGAGTACTTGGCAAGCTAATACCCCGTCCCAAATGCTCCAGATGTTACAGTATCACCAGAACCGAATCAGGGAAGAGCAAGAACACGAAAGAAGACGTATTAAAGATACGAAAATGAAAGTACTAGTTGCACAGTCTGTTCCAGCAGATAGTCAGAAGAGGGGTACGAATCAAACTAGTCATTCTGCAGCTCCCGTTAAAGGGACATGCAATTACTGTAAACAGCCAGGTCATTACATAAACGAATGTGCAGTTCTGAAACACAACATAGCTACAGGTAAGACGAAAGAGAGACCGCGTCCTCCTAGACAAGAACATGTTCCGCAGAATACGCAACCACCGCAGAACGCACAACAGACAGTTACAGTACCGCAGCCTATAGCTGCCACACAACACGTTACACAACAGATGTACCAGTACGCACAGTCAGATTATCCAGAATATCAGCAGTATTCATGAAACAGCCTAGAGAGGGAGGTTGGCTTGCCTCTCATCGAGGTTCCTGTAGATCAAGAGGGTCCCTATGTACACAGTCAAGTATTAGGGAAAGACAGAAAGTTTCTGATTGATACAGGGGCAAGTAGGACTACCATCAGTCATGACGAGGTTCCAGGGGCTCCACTCTCAGGCTCAAGAAATGTTTCCCTGGGATTTTCAGGAAAGCCTATTGTTAATGAAATATCGAAACCAGTTTCCCTAGAAGTTGGTCCATTGTCCCGAACTACAGACTTGTTACTTACGAAATCATGTCCAGAAAATTTACTAGGTATTAAGACATTGAAAGAATTAGGTGCAGTCATATGCTGTTCCCCAGAAGGAGTGAGATTGTTTTTACGAGATTTTAAAGGTCATTATGTGTTACGTGATTTTGATCCAAGATTACTGAATGTACCACAGCATTTATGGGCGCAAGGTCCAACTGATGTAGGTTGTATGCACATTACACCATATCGTGTCACTCTGAAACAAGGTGTTGTATTGCCACGAATCCGACAGTACAAGTTGCCACCTGAGGCTGTAACAGCCTTATCGAAAATTATTGACGAGCTCATTGCTCAAGGAGTGGTTGTAGAAACTGACTCCAATGTATGTAATTCTCCTATCATTCCGATTCTTAAACGTACTGATCCAAATGCACCTCCAGTTTATCGATTAGTGATTGATCTTCGAGAACTTAATAAATGTATCATACCCCAGTACCCTGTGGTTCCAGATATCTCTTCCCTATTGACAGCCATTGATTCTGAAGCTACGTTCTTTACTGTTATTGATCTCAAGAACGCATTCTTTAGTGTCCCTATTCATCCAGACAGCCAGTTCCTTTTCGGTTTCTGTTTAAATGGAAGAAGCTATAAATTCACACGAGCTCCTCAAGGTTTCACAGAAAGTCCTAGTATTTACAGTCAAGCACTTAAGAGACAACTAGACAGTATTCACATGCCAACTGACAATGCCCTGCTCCAGTATGTCGATGATCTATTGATCACAGCCCGTACAGAACGTGACTGCGAACGAGCGTCACTTACAGTCCTGTATTTTCTGGCCGAGATGGGGCACAAGGTGTCCCCTTCGAAATTGCAATTCTGTGTTCAGCAAGTGGTATACCTAGGACACTTACTGTCCAAGAGGGGTAGACAGTTGACACCTGACCGTATCCAGTTAATAGCACATCTTCCACAGCCCAAGACACAGAAGGAGGTACGAGCCTTTATCGGCCTCACTTCTTACTGCAGACAATGGATTCCTCAGTATGCATATCTAGCTAAACCACTGATACAGTTAACGACACAGGAGGCAGCCATATCGACTGTCCTCCCTTGGACCCAGGAACATACACTTGTTTTTAATGAGTTAAAGAAAGCTTTATGTAATCCACCTGTTTTAGCGACACCAAACTACAGTAAGCCTTTTACACTTTTTGTTACTGAACGTGATGGTACAGCATTATCTGTTCTCACGCAAGATCAAGCAGGACAACACAAGCCTTGTGCTTATTTTTCTAGCACATTAGATCCAGTAGCCCAGGCTCTGCCTGCGTGCCTCAAGTCAGTTGCAGCCACAGCTCTAGCTATCAGACAAAGTGATTCCATAGTGTTAGGACACTCCCTGACAGTACAAGTTCCACACTCCGTGGAAGTTCTTTTAAACCGAACACAGACTCAGCACTTGACAATTGCACGATTAACAGGGTATGAACTGACACTGTTCCAGCCACACATAGAAATCAGACGCTGCAACGTTTTAAATCCTGCTACACTGTTACCCTCGACTGTTCCAAATCCTGCCACACATGACTGTGTGGAAGTTATTGACATCATGACGAAGCCAAGACAAGACTTGACAGACATTGCATTACTTGATCCCGACCTGACACTTTATGTGGATGGTTCATGTATGAGAACAAGTACAGGAGAACTAGTAGCCGCATATGCAGTGACTACTGAAACCGAAGTTATAGAAACACATCGTATTGACACCCTGTCTGCTCAAGCAGCAGAGCTCGTCGCTCTGACCCAAGCCTGCATACGAGCCAAGAACCTGAAAGTAAACATATATACAGATTCACGTTATGCATTCGGAGTCGTTCACGACTTTGGAGTACTCTGGCAAGAAAGAGGTTTCATGACCTCTCATGGAGCCAAGATTCAGCATGGCCCCCTCATTCAAGCTCTGTTAGAAGCAATACATTTGCCGAAAGCCATTGCCGTTATGAAGTGCAAAGCACATACGAAAGCTACTGACACCATTTCCCAAGGTAACGATCGAGCAGATCGAACAGCCAAGCTTACAGCTCAGACTCCAGACATTCCAGTTAACACGACAACGACAGATATTCCAGATCAGACTACTTGTATGACAGTTAAAGACCCTACACGAGATGTACTAGACATACAGTCACATGCTACTCCCGACGAAATCAAGAAATGGTCTGAACAAGGAGGGGTCCAGACAGATCAAGGATGGGTGACGAAGGGAAAAGCGACATGGTTTCTCCCCGACTCTATGGTTCAAGTTATTGTTAATACCGCACATAGTCCAGCACATTTAGGAGAAAAAGCCATGATAGACAGTATCCAGAATATTTGGTTTAACAAGCATTTACGAGCAGCAGCCAAACAGAAAGTACGTACCTGCATGATATGTTGTCAGTTCAATCCAGGTAAAGGTGTTCCGGTGGAACAAGGTGGATTCCATCCTCCTGACCACCCTTTTGAGGTCTTCCAGATGGATTATATTCAGATGAATCGATGTCGAGGTTTCAAGTATGTCCTCGTAGTTGTATGCGCTTTGTCCAGATGGACAGAAGCATATCCAGTCCCAGATTACACTGCCGCGACCACTGCCAGGCAGTTGGTTCGTGAGTATTTCCCGCGCTATGGTTTGCCCAGAGTCGTGTATTCAGACAACGGCCAGCCATTCTCATCCGAACTCATGAAACAAGTATCTCTTCTGTTGGGGTACCAGTGGAAGTTCCATTGTGTACGACACCCCGAGGCAGCTGGCCTCGTCGAGAGACATAATCAGACTCTGAAAATCCACATTGCCAAGGTTTGCGCAGAAAAAGGCGTAGATTGGATGGTAGCACTGCCAGTCGCCCTTTTTTACATGAGAATGGTCGCTCACTCCCGTTCAGGTCTGTCACCTTTCGAGGTTGTATTCGGTCGTCCCCCGAACATGTGGGGTACACCAATACCACGTAAAATTACAGATGTTGACAGTAATATGCTGACAGATTACCTGGCTTCCTTGATGTTTGCACTACTCTCTTGTCGTTCACAGGTCGCTGCTGCCTTTCCAGACAACACGCAAGTGAAACCGCACGAGGTCGTTCCAGGCGATTTGGTGTTGATAAGAAATTTTGATCGTTCAAGTCCGCTGGAGCCCCGCTGGAAAGAACGGAAGCTCGTTCTGATGACCACAAGGACTGCGATCAAGGTGGAGGGCCGCAAAGGCTGGATTCATTCCAGTCACGTTAAACGATTTCATGGACCCCGTCCAAAGACTTTTTTCAAGGACTGCCCCGTTCTCAAGGACTGCCCAGATACTGACTCTAAACTTCCCCTGTTAGAGAAAACTCCGCAGCAGGAGTATAAACAAAAACTGAGGTCTAGTAAGTCAGACAGTTTAATTGTTTAAGTCCCTCTCGGGTGAAGCGGTTAGACAGGTTCCTGACATGTATGAGATAGACCCCCATAGTGAGAGAGTTAGTCGAAACTCTAAGAAAATACGCTATTGTAAGAATTTACGCAGTCGATGCGTGATCACGTTACTGTTTATGTTATTTCTGAGTCTCATGGTTACATGCATAAGTTATGTTTTACATGTATATTTTCCTCCTATTGATTCACATGTACATTTGTCTTCTAATGATACAGTAGAGCACACTTTTAGTGAACTACCTCCTCACGAGTTATCCTACAGACTTGCCATGCGCAACAATACTTTTATCCGAATGTTACACTATTCACACCAGACTAGCAATGTCACTAATTGTTGGGTGTGTGGTCGACTCCCCCCTTTCCAGACACCGAAGGGAGTTCTGCCACTCTTTCCCTATCCGTTTTCACACAATGGTTCGTGTGGAGCATGGTTTACGATAACATCATCCACAGACGATAAGTCCCTTTTGAATAGAACATGTTTCCCAGACAAGGAAGGATTTTCCCATAGAACAGGGTTAGATCTAGAAAATGAAGTATATGATCTAGGTAATTATTCCTCGAATTTCATGGTTTTGAATGTTCAGTCTGAGACTACTCCAGATTTGCCTGCTATTACAGTCCTACCAGTGAAAGGCGAATTATGTGTCAGAAAGAATGGTTCAGTACATCTAGGACATAGTGATTGTACTACTGTGGTCGAGTATAGTGACAGTGGGAAATCTAATTTCAAAGCCTCACATCATTCATATTTTGTGTGTGGTCAGACCGCATATGTTCGTCTGCCCCTAGATTGGGATGGAACATGTTACATTGCCTTCCTACTGCCACCAGTTTTCCTAGCCCCATCCGATTATCACAGAAATACACATCTAGTACACATCAGACATAGAAGAGAGATCGAGTCCCCAATTGTCGATCAAACTGAAACTGCCTTAGAACAGTATCAAGACTTCAATAAAGGTTTCTTTTTCTTCATAGGACCTATCCAGAATAGTAAGCTAATACGTAGGCTAACCAGAACCCTTGAAGCCGTAGTGAATGAGACTACTTCCGCTCTAGGTAACTTAACTGAAGAACAATCTGCTATGAGATTTGTCGTGCTTCAAAATCGTCTCGTCCTTGACGTCATACTGGCCGATAGGGGCGGAGCTTGTAGAGTCATCGGATCTAGTTGCTGCATTTTCATTCCTAATAACGCACCGTCTGTATATTCAGCTATAACCAGACTTCATAAAATAGCCCATCAGTTACACCAGAATCCAGGCACCTGGACATGGTCCGGCTGGCTCTGGAGTATAATATCTGCCTGGGGATGGAAAGTACTGTCATTCCTAGGAATAGTAGTAATGATCATATTCAGTTGTTGTCTATGTTTACAATGTGGCCCTGCGATTTGCGGCTTGTGCGCTACCTCTTGTATTCCAAGTCCTAAGTCCCGTTCCAAGAAAATCCGAGACGAGCAAATGATGCTATATGAACAGATAGATGGTATCATGAATATTGATGTTTCCTGAAGGAAACGTAGGGCACAAGGAGGGAATGAGGAAAATTGAATTTTGCCTTGTCATGTGTCCCTACGTGTTCCCCCATTATATGTTATATGTGCATGATCGATATGCATATGTTCCCCCTTGACCGAATAAAGACGCAATTATAGTTGTGTCCAACGTTAGTATGCCAGTTTCCTGTCCTCGTGAAAACAACGAGTATTAGGCCTATGTTGCCAACGTTTTACATTGTGCACGTTAATTCATCGAATTGTCCCCGTTTCTAGGCCTCATAAGGGCCCGGACACCAGATTCGAGTCTCCAGTCTCCTGAACCCACTCCGAGGAGCGATGCAGCCCCTCCCGCATCCCTGACCCTTCGCTTACTTTCTGCCAAGCAGCGCGGTGCCCGGCCTGGCTTGCCTGTCTGCCAAGAATATGTTATGCCTCTAGTTATCAGTTCAGCTCCCCGGCTTCACATTCCTAAGCTAACGAACCGCATAAACATCTTCAGCTATAGTCTAGTCTTCCTGTCTCCATGCAAGAGAATTACTGAATTAGTATCCATAGAAGATTCATAGCACACCCAATACACGTAGAATATATGCATGCACCAGCCTTAGTGTCAAGTAGCCTTTGCCCTGATAGCTTCTAGATTCTATCAACATGTTCTCCAAACACCAGATACCAGATATGCTATAGGTACATGTCGTCCTGACATCCCAGACTTTAGTCTCCTCTTCTAGTGCAGAAGTCAGAGCCCCCAGTTCTCCCTAGTTACACGTCATGGCCCGTTTGCGCGCACCAGTAGGTTAAAGGTTCCAGCTGCCCAGGTAGCCCCCTCCATGTATCCACCCATTTATGACACTTCTGTGACGTTTTTCATCACATGTCTACGTGCACGCCCTATGCACGCCTTCTTTGTACGCCCATTTGTTCTTATCTTACGTTTGTCACTTGTTACGCCTACTGTATTCAATGCAATTGTAATGTTTTCCTATATATACTATGTACTGTTGATGAGACGTTGCAGCTGCCATTCCAGTCCATTACATGCCAGTCCATTGCATGCCACATCATGGTCTTTAGGCTCGAGCCATCCGATTAAAGCCATTTTGACTCAGATATCACGGATCCTGCCTCTTATTTATTGAGCTATCTGTTATAGTTAATGTATAGAAAAACAGTATCGGTAATTAATTATTTATTTACCACACTGCCAAGCCATGACTTTCCTGGACCGGAATCAAGCATCCTAGGACCGGTTGCTGGCTATCAGCCGTCTTCAGCCAGGATAGCTTGACTCCAGTGGTGAGGAGAGCACGGGACTCACGTCTGAGCATACCCATCCCACTCGGGGTGACAATTGCAAAAATAATAGTTGATGGACAGAATGCAGAACAATGTCATGCATTCACCCCAGTACAAAGATCTTGGCCTAAATCTATCGTTTTTTTGCACTCCACACCACCCCAGTTCAGACATGGCCATATGCAAATCAGCCTTGACCCTGTGCCTCATGGGAACAGTCCAGCCCGAACTGCCAAGCCATGTCTTTCCAGGACCGGAATCAAGCATCCTTGGACCGGTTTCTGGCTATTAGCCGTCTTCAGTCAGGATAGCTTGACTCCAGTGGTGAGGAGAGCCCGGGACTCACGTCTGAGCATACCTATCCCACTCGGGGTGACAATTGCAAAAATAATAGTTGATGGACAGAATGCAGAACAATGTCATACATTCACCCCAGTACAAAGATCCGGGCCTAAATCCATCATTTTTTTGCACTCAACACCACCCCTGTTCAGACATGACCATATGCAAATCAGCCTTGACCCTCTGCCTCATAGGAACAGTCTAGCCGGAACTGCCAAGCCATGTCTTTCCTGGACCGGAATCAAGCATCCTAGGACCGGTTTCTGGCTATCAGCCGTCTTCAGCCAGGATAGCTTGACTCCAGTGGTGAGGAGAGCATGGGACTCACCCCTGAGCATACCCAGCCCACTCGGGGTGACAATTGCAAAAATAATAGTTGATGGACAGAATGCAGAACAATGTCATACATTCACCCCAGTACAAAGATCTGGGCCTAAATCCATCGTTTTTTTGCACTCCACACCACCCCAGTTCAGACATGGCCATATGTAAATCTGCCTTGACCCTGTGCCTCATGGAAACAGTCCAGCCCGAACTGCCAACCCATGTCTTTCCTGGACCGGAATAAAGCATCCTAGGACCGTTTTCTGGCTATCAGCCGTCTTCAGCCAGGATAGCTTGACTCCAGTGGTGAGGAGAGCATGGGACTCACGTCTGAGCATACCCATCCCACTCGGGTGACAATTGCAAAAATAATAGTTGATGGACAGAATGCAGAACAATGTCATACATTCACCCCAGTACAAAGATCTGGGCCTAAATCCATCGTTTTTTTGCACTCCACACCACCCCAGTTCAGACATGTTCATATGCAAATCAGCCTTGACCCTGTGCCTCATAGGAACAGTCCAACCCGAACTGCCAAGCCATGTCTTTCCTGGACCGGAATCAAGCCTCCTAGGACCGATTTCTGGCTATCAGACGTCTTCAGCCAGGATAGCTTGATTCCAGTGGTGAGGAGAGCATGGGACTCACGTCTGAGCATACCCATCCCACTCGGGGTGACAATTGCAAAAATAATAGTTGATGGACAGAATGCAGAACAATGTCATACATTCACCCCAGTACAAAGATCTGGGCTTAAATCCTTCGTTTTTTTGCACTCGACACCACCCCAGTTCAGACATGGCCATATGCAAATCAGCCTTGACCCTGTGCGTCATGGGAACAGTCCAGCCCGAACTGCCAAGCCATGTCTTTCCTGGACCGGAATCAAGCATCCTAGGACCGGTTTCTGGCTGTCAGCCGTCTTCAGCCAGGATAGCTTGACTCCAGTGGTGAGGAGAGCATGGGACTCAAGTCTGAGCATACCCATCCCACTCAGGGTGACAATTGCAAAAATAATAGTTGATGGACAGAATGCAGAACAATTATTTAGAAAAAAGGGGACCCCTATAGATAACTGTTGCATCTGCTATACATAGGGAACAAACTGAATTAGAAAACGTCTATAGCAAAGTGACACAATCAAATTATTTTTTAGTTGATACAATCTAAGTATTAGATTGAAGATAGAAAGTCCAACTGTGTATAAATTATTTCAAAACACTGAAGTCTTCTCTTTTGATTTTATTATTGTAAATTATATATATCAAACAGTTCTTTAAAGATTTACATATATTTTATTCTTTTTTTGTGTATTTCTCTTTTGTTTTTTGTTTTCTTAAGATTATTTTTCTATACAACGAATGATCAGTTAAAAACATATAGGAAAAAATACATAACCAATAGACATAAAGCTGAATACAATGTTGAGGGCAAAGCGGTAGATGTCACAACGCGCGTTTCGGCTCTTGAGCCTTCTTCAGGTTACCGTCTACTGCACTATGGATTATAGAAAACATATCTCAATAAATTTACATGACAAAAACATATTATTTACAGTGGCAAAAACATATTATTTACAGTGGACTTAAATATATACATTTATTATATACATTTAATCAACTAAGTGTCTTCTTAATTGCAGCAAGGAAAAAATAAATAAATTTAAGAAGAATATCTTCATCTATATTGCAGAACAAGGGCATTATTTAACAGGCACGTCTAGCAAATATATACATATCTATTACATCAAAATCAGATCTTTGTATCTTCTTGGTTGTTTTCTTTCTTTTTAATTGTTCATATATATTGTATATCAATAGATGGATAAACATTTCATAAATGTGGCAGTTGCATTGGGATCTCAATTCATGTTATCTAAAATTAACATTCTTTAGATTAATACTAAAAGAAAACCGGTTATAGGTTGCGGAAAACATCCTTAAATTAATCAGTTTCCTAAACATATTCGGAGTGAACCTTTGATTAGCACCAATCATTCAGTGATGGCATAGTTATACGATTAGAGTTTATTGCTTATCACATGGGTTGAGATGAATACATTGTGAAGATCAACGGGCACCACATGAAAGATATCTATATGATTGCAGCAGCACTTTACAACATAATTTAGTAGCAGCATAACTTAATATTTGACTACACCATTAAAGTTCCAGAGATCTATAATGTATCAACTCTCTAATATTGATTATTAGGGTTGTAGTTATAGCCCATAATTATTCCTATACTTACAAAATTTGTGCGAACTCAAACCTTATTCTTAGCTCATATATAACAGGTGGATCGATATTTGGGATGTCTTGGTATCTATAGAGAGATATAGAGTGGCGAGTCTCAATTGATATGCTAATTTTAAACATCCAAAATGTGCATATAGTCTCCACTTAATGATATTTAAACAACAAATTATCAAAAGAACCATGATTCCTATTATTGAATAAGGTAATAGGTTATAAATAATTACTTTGTACCTTAACATTCAGGTGGCTGAGATCCAGAAGCATATGTATAATATTTGTCGATGAATAAAGATGATATCTATTAAATAATCATAAACATGTATGAATGCATGTTCATATAAAGATTGTGTAAAAACCAGATTATAGCAAAAGTATCATATAATTACCTAGTGATCTTTAGTATACGTCCTGTTCGGTTTTTACAGTTTCTAGATACTTAATATAATGTAGATCTGAACTTCCTGGACAGGAGAAATGGGGATAGGAAATATCTATGAAAATTTTGCCTAGGAACAGATGGTAATAGTAGTAACAACGACTTTAAGATACATGTTGCGTAATGTCAGATGTACTCATAAGTATATATACCTTTATTGTGGGGTTATAGCGAAAATATATAACGATGGTAAACGATAAAATCAGCAAATAGATCAGTCCGTATCTGTGAATAAAGCATATATATGGAGATGTTTTAGTCATTTTGTCCAGGCATAACGACACCTATGTCTTTATTACAGGAGTCTATCATATCGAGTAAAAAATTATTATCCGTTTACTTGGAGATAGCTAGAAAGTTGTTTCCCGGGGGTTGAGATCTACTTAGCCGATAACAATCGTGTTGCCATATCTATAGAAAAAGGATATATATATATATAGAGAGAATTTAATTAGCTTTCCGCATTTGGAGGCTTTTGTGTAAAATGTATCGCTATATAATAATCCATCTATTGAGAATAGATTTACTTATATCTTTATAAGTTTCTATTATTCAGGGGAATTATTATGGCTTACACTACTTCACAAATTAATGGTAGCTAAGTTTATATGGCAATGCTCTTGTACTTTTAATTACGGAGCTATTTGCACGCACCAAGACAACATGAGTTCGAAAGTGTGTGCAAGCTAAATAAATATAGCAGTGATCTTATACGTTTAAATAAGAAAACTGTTCGCATGCACCCATAAATACTGAAGAATATGACGTGAGTAAGTTTAAAAGTATGTGTATCGGACGGCAGACACATCCTGATAAATTCACAGAACCACAGCGAAATTGACGCCGTAAATATTGTATCTCACCTGTGCGAAAAAGCTGATGGTTTCTAACTCCCGGTACGAAAAAGAGTCGACCGCCTGTGAGTGAGAACGCTCAATAGGGACAGCCGCTTCATAATAGTAGGCTGCTTTATATAGTTCAGGTGACATCAATTAGGGAAAAGAAAAAAGATAGATGTAGAAATGGGACTGACGCTACATTTCAGAGATGGTCAATGTACTCGTTAGGTTCGAAGTTTGAAATAGAAATAGGACAATTAGATCGTTATAGACCGGATGTGAAGGTGAAAGATAGAAACATGGGAAATAGAGAGGGGACTAGTTAATGCCTCTGGAGAGTCTAAGATGGAGTTTCAAGAAAAATAATAAAGATAGAAAAAATAAATAAATGAATAAAGATCGAACACGATGTTCATGACATGCCACTAATGTAAAACGTTATTGTATCGATCAGGGGTGAACTTAACACTAATAACTAGAGAGAAGACAAATATATGTATTCGAAAAAATAGGAAACAGAGTATCAAATAATAAAGAACGTAATTAAAAGATAGAAAGTAGAAAAAATAAATGAAAGAACAATCGAGATATTCATGGCATATCAGACAAACCACTAATATATGATGTTATTAAATCGATCAGTGGTAAGGTGGAACAACAAAAAGCAAGCAGATGCACGATTTAAATTAGAGATAATATTGTGATGTGTTGCACTGCCAAAAGAGATGAAAAACAGTCGATCCAGCATGATAAACAATTTACGAATAACTATAAGTGAATGGTTCCCATGGATACATTGATAAGATAATTATCCGCTGTAACCATACTCTAGTGTCTTTATAGTGTAGGCACTATATATATTTATATTTCATATGGTGTCCCGGACTTCCACAAAATCCTCATCTATTTCTAGATTTCTATTTATCATAATTTCTACATGTGTAGTATGCCTACATAATGATTGTATAGTATAGGTCTTGATTTTTGGCTGAGCATATATGTTGGTTTGATCTTAGGATTAATAAGTGTTTCTTAATATTGGGACACAGATGTTCAAAAAATGATCCGACACTCACCAGATGATATACGTTGGTATATATTGGAAAAAATTACACCCACAGCAGAGCTCTGCTGTGACAAAATAAGAAAAAAGCGAGAAGTCTACCATTTATTTATGTTCAATACTGTTAATAATGGATTAAATTCTGAGATCCCTTGGGATCAAGCAATTATTTAGTACAGCAGAACTGTAGATATGGATCATTTTTTGAACATCTGTGTCCCAATATTAAGAAACACTTATTAATCCTAAGATCAAACCAACATATATGCTCAGCCAAAAATCAAGACCTATACTATTCAATCATTATGTAGGCATACTACACATGTAGAAATTATGATAAATAGAAATCTAGAAATAGATGAGGATTTTGTGGAAGTCCGGGACACCATATGAAATATAAATATATATAGTGCCTACACTATAAAGACACTAGAGTATGGTTACAGCGGATAATTATCTTATCAATGTATCCATGGGAACCATTCACTTATAGTTATTCGTAAATTGTTTATCATGCTGGATCAGCCGTCTTCAGCCAGGATAGCTTGACTCCAGTGGTGAGGAGAGCATGGGACTCACGTCTGAGCATACCCATCCCACTCGGGGTGACCATTGCAAAAATAATAGTTGATGGACAGAATGCAGAACAATGTCATACATTCACCCCAGTACAAAGATCTGGGCCTAAATCCATCGTTTTTTTGCACTCCACACCACCCCAGTTCAGACATGGCCATATGCAAATCAGCCTTGACCCTGTGCCTCATGGGAACAGTCCAGCCCGAACTGCCAAGCCATGTCTTTCCTGGGCCGGAATCAAGCATCCTAGGACCGGTTTCTGGCTATCAGCCGTCTTCAGGCAGGATAGCTTGACACCAGTGGTGAGGAGAGCATGGGACTCACGTCTGAGCATACCCATCCCACTCGGGGTGACAATTGCAAAAATAACAGTTGATGGACAGAATGCAGAACAATGTCATACATTCACCCCAGTACAAAGATCTGGGCTTAAATCCTTCGTTTTTTGCACTCCACACCACCCCAGTAAGCATGGGCGTAAAATCCGCTCCGATCGCGGATTTTTCGGATTTTCGGCAAATTCGCAATCCGCGAACTCGCGCAAATTTGTCGAAAATCCGTGAATTCGCTCGCGGCGGATTTTTTGCTTGGTGACACAATATTGCGGCGCGCGGCGTGGTGCACGGCATTCACTTTCCGTCATTAAGCGTTTGCCGAGTTGTTTTTCTCGATCATATTTTGCGAGTGCTGCGCCATTTTGGATCTTGCTGCGGGATCCCGCGGGAGTTTGGCGCCCGCGAATACGTAATCGCGGCTTGCCACCTTGCACAGCACGCCTCGCGAGAGTTCGCAATTGCGAACACGTAGTTGCGGCGGACAGTAACAATCTCGCACTCGCGAAATAGAGATTTTGCAATTCTGCACAAGAAATCCACCAGCAAACAGGATAAACCTTCAGAAAATGATGATTTTTATCAGAATCACTCCTCAGGTTGACATTTGCATGGCCTTTTTTTTTGCAAGGAGTCCATTTTTGGGGGGGGGGGAGGAGGTGCCCCACAGTCTCCAACTTCCTGTTCCTGTCCAGCAGGCTCCTCCCAGTGCTTTCTTCATGTGCTGGTCACTTTCATTTGGACCTTGACCTGGAAGGATTACTTTTTGTGGGTGCTGCTGGATATTTGGATTTGAGGCCTTTTTGACTTTCTTTGGATCACTTTTGGATTAGAAATCAACTTTCACAAGTAAGTTTGTTTGGGGCATTACAGTTGCTGCAACTACAATTTTGGCACTTTTTCTGGACATTAAATAAAATATATTGTGGGTATCCACAGTATCCAGTAGGACCAGGGTTGGTTATGGGTGCATGATACAACTGTTTTGTTGAATTTAAACACCATTGAGGCCATGGATGGGCTGGGATTGTGCTCTGCTGATTTTTGTTGTTTTTGTCGTTTTTTTGGGGCTGCTGGTGGGGCCCTTTGCCCAGGGGTGGTGAGTGTTGCATGGGCCTAGTCTTTCTGTGGGGTGTCTTCTTGAATTTAAACATCATTGAGGCCATGGATGGGCTGGGATTGTGCTGATTTTTGTGTTTTTTGTCTTTTTTTGGGGCTGCTGGTGTGGCCTTTTGCCCAGGGGTAGTGGTGCATGGACTGAGTGTGCCTGTGGTGTGGTCTCACTCTCTTTAATGTAAACATCCTGGATGGCATTGGATTGTGGTGATTTTGGGGTGTTTTTCTGGTTTTTTGGGGTGTACTGTTGATGTGGACTGGCCATGTGGGTGGTGGTGGTGGCCATCTTGAGTGCTGGCTGGTACAGGCAACATGTGCTTGGGGTGCAAGGGGCCATTTTGAAGAGAGGCAGTGTCTGAGGCCTGCACTTATTTTGCCTACTTTTCATCCATTATGCCCAGGGGTAGTGAGTGTTGCATGGGCCTAGTCTTTCTGTGGGGTGTCTTCTTGAATTTAAACACCATTGAGGCCATGGATGGGCTGGGATTGTGCTGATTTTTGTTGTTTTTGTCGTTTTTTTGGGGCTGCTGGTGGGGCCCTTTGCCCAGGGGTGGTGAGTGTTGCATGGGCCTAGTCTTTCTGTGGGGTGTCTTCTTGAATTTAAACATCATTGAGGCAATGGATGGGCTGGGATTGTGCTGATTTTTGTGTTTTTGTCGTTTTTTTGGGGCTGCTGGTGTGGCCTTTTGCCCAGGGGTAGTGGTGCATGGACTGAGTGTGCCTGTGGTGTGGTCTCACTCTCTTTAATGTAAACATCCTGGATGGCATTGGATTGTGGTGATTTTTGGGTGTTTTTCTGGTTTTTTGGGGGGTACTGTTGATGTGGACTGGCCATGTGGGTGGTGGTGGTGGCCATCTTGAGTGCTGGCTGGTACAGGCAACATGTGCTTGGGGTGCAAGGGGCCATTTTGAAGAGAGGCAGTGTCTGAGGCCTGCACTTATTTTGCCTACTTTTCATCCATTATCCCCAAGGGTAGTGAGTGTTGCATGGGCCTAGTCTTTCTGTGGGGTGTCTTCTTGAATTTAAACACCATTGAGGCCATGGATGGGCTGGGATTGTGCTGAATTTTGTGGTTTTTGTCGTTTTTTGGGGCTGCTGGTGGGGCCCTTTGCCCAGGGGTGGTGAGTGTTGCATGGGCCTAGTCTTTCTGTGGGGTGTCCTCTTGAATTTAAACACCATTGAGGCCATGGATGGGCTGGGATTGTGCTGTTTTTTGTCGTTTTTTTGGGGTTGCTGGTGTGGCCTTTTGCCCAGGGGTAGTGGTGCATGGACTGAGTGTGCCTGTGGTGTGGTCTCACTTTCTTTAACCCCTTCAGTGCTAATGACAAGGGTAACTCGTCATGGAGTTTCCATTGATTTCAATGGAAATTCAATGGACCTACTCGCACACCCCTTAGCATCCAAGTGGTTAATGTAAGCATCCTGGATGGCATTGGATTGTGGTGATTTTTGGGTGTTTTTCAGGTTTTTTGGGGTGTACTGTTGATGTGGACTGGCCATGTGGGTGGTGGTGGTGGCCATCTTGAGTGCTGGCTGGTACAGGCAACATGTGCTTGTGGTGGAAGGGGCCATTTTGAAGAGAGGCAGTGTCTGAGGCCTGCACTTATTTTCCCTACTTTTCATCCATTATCCCCAGGGGTAGTGAGTGTTGCATGGGCCTAGTCTTTCTGTGGGGTGTCTTCTTGAATTTAAACACCATTGAGGCCATGGATGGGCTGGGATTGTGCTGTTTTTTTTGTTTTTTGTCGTTTTTTTGGGGCTGCTGGTGTGGCCTTTTGCCAAGGGGTAGTGATGCATGGACTGAGTGTGCCTGTGGGGTCTCACTCTCTTTAATGTAAACATCCTGGATGGCATTGGATTGTGGTGATTTTTGGGTGTTTTTCTGTTTTTTTGGGGTGTACTGTTGATGTGGACTGGCCATGTCGGTGGTGGTGGTGGCCATCTTGAGTGCTGGCTGGTACAGGCAACATGTGCTTGGGGTGCAAGGGGCCATTTTGAAGAGAGGCAGTGTCTGAGGCCTGCACTTATTTTGCCTACTTTTCATCCATTATGCCCAGGGGTAGTGAGTGTTGCATGGGCTAGTCTTTCTGTGGGGTGTCCTCTTGAATTTAAACACCATTGAGGCCATGGATGGGCTGGGATTGTGCTGTTTTTTGTGTTTTTGTCGTTTTCTTGCGGCTGCTGGTGTGGCATTTTGCCCAGGGGTAGTGGTGCATGGACTGAGTGTGCCTGTGGGGTCTCACTCTCTTTAATGTAAACATCCTGGATGGCATTGGATTGTGGTGATTTGTGGGTGTTTTTCGTTTTTTTGGGGTGTACTGTTGATGTGGACTGGCCATGTGGGTGGTGGTGGTGGCCATCTTGAGTGCTGGCTGGTACAGGCAACATGTGCTTGGGGTGCAAGGGGGCATTTTGAAGAGAGGCAGTGTCTGAGGCCTGCACTTATTTTGCCTACTTTTCATCCATTATGCCCAGGGGTAGTGAGTGTTGCATGGGCCTAGTCTTTCGGTGTGGTGTCTTGAATGTAAACATCATGGATGGCATGGGATTGTGCTGATTTTTCTGTGTTTTTCGATTTTTTGGGGTGTATAACTGAACTGATGTTCCTCCGTCTTCCATTGCTTTTAGGTGCACAAGACTCAAGAGAACCACCAGTGCCAGGAAGTAGTCCTGCAGCGGTGTGTGTGTGTGCAGCATAAAGTCACGCGACGTCACGTCTGGACACAGACAACTCTGCAACTCGTGCAACTGCTGCCTGCTGTTCTGACCTGCTCTGAAGAAGATGGCCCCAAAAAAAGTTACCCGTAGCTCCTCTAGCAAGAAAGTTGCCAGTAAGGAGCAGAAGAAGCAAGTTACCAAGGAGACTGGTGTGCCGGCTGCACCTTTTTTTGGGAGTAAAAAAAAAGTATGCCTGCAGCAGCAGCGGGATCTGCTGGGGACCAAGCTGGGAGCAGCACCCCCGCTCCATTGGGCTCAGTGCCACCACCACCACCACGCCAACTTAAGTCCAAGCCCTTCACTGCTGCAGAGGCACTTAGTCTAGTTGTTCAATCACCATCGACCAGTGATGTTGGCTCATCGCAAGAAAGTAGCAGCAATGTCCCTCAATCAACACAGGTTGTTGTAACTCATCTGACGAGTGTTGGACAACCACAGCCGCAACAAAAACCACATGTGCAAGTACAAGCCCAAGTACATGTGGAAGGAGAGGCAGCGCAAGGAGATGCGCAAGCAGAGGTGCATGGAGGGTCACAAGTGCCCACAATAGTTGTTCCTCCCGAAGTAGGGGCACATCAGGAAATCGACAATCAAGGCGAGGTATCATTTGAGGAAGACACTCCTCATGATGATCATTCATTGTCTTCCACACCCCTAGCAAGGAAGAGATCAAGGGTGGTGTCTACATCTTCTTCAAGCACACCTCCTTCTGATGATATGGATCAAAATTGGGAACCAGCACCACTGCCGTCTGAGAGTGAGGCACACCATGATCTGACAAAGGTAGTTAAGCGTAAAAGGAAGCTCGTCCAAAGTCTCAGAGTTATGGAGTGTGATGATGAGGCTCAACAAGAAGTGGCGGATACTGCTGCTGATGAAGACTCTGACAACGACGACCCAGTCATCATAAAGGTCACTGCAGCCCCAGCGGGCATGCAGCAAACAGACATTTTGACCCTAGCCCGAAAAGCTGCTGAGCGTGATGATGATGATGTTGTCGACGAGGAGGCAGTGGAAACACCACAATCATTGGAGTTAAGTAGTACACCAACTCGTACCGCTTCCATATTTCTTTCTCGCAAGAAGGGACCTCCATCCACCTCGACCTTAATTAGTGGCGGTGAAAGTGCACAACGTACAAAAGTTGGGCAATCCAGATCCTCCACTTTATCTGGCATTAGCAGCATGACCACCACCACCAGTATCGCCGCCTCCTCCGGCCCCCACAGACACTTCAAGTCCCCAGTTTGGGACTTCTTTACTGTTTGCCCAAAAAGGGAAAAGTTCGCCATTTGTACCATTTGTAAGCTTGCAGTTAGTCGTGGTAAGTTTGGTACCAACTATGGTACCGGAGGCCAGAGAGGTCATCTTAAGAGACAGCACACTGTCCAATGGTTTGCGCACCTAAAGGCGATCAAGGAAGCCCGAATTGGAAGTCAAGAAAACGTTGATGTTTCATCTGATGATGACGAGGAGGAAGAAGACGTGTCAAACCCTTCACTTACACCCAGTAACCCTGTCAGCAGCACACCCCATGTGAGGCACACTAAGAGTGTTGTAGCGAGTGAGACACCAACGCAAAAAAGTTCACCAGCGAGCATAATTGGGTCAACGAAGTCATTATCATCCCGTAAATGCTTGGTCCAGGGCAACATTAGAACCATGTTTTCTTTAGACGCGCCATATGAACGCAACCACCCACTGACGCGTCTGTATAACACTAAGCTGGCTAAAATGCTAGCTGTGGACCTTCTCCCTTTTTCTTTTGTAGAAGCTGTAGGTTTTCTAGAATTAGTGGCAGCGCTCTGCCCTAAATGGAAGGTTCCTAGCCGGTTCTATTTTGCCAGAGTTGCGGTTCCAGCACTACATGAAGATGTGCTGGAGGTGATTGGGGCAGCTTTGCAGAAGAGTGCTGTTCACACTATACATCTGACAACAGACATGTGGACCAGTGGCGCAGGCGCGGATTACATGTGAATCACTGCACACTGGGTCTCTTTTTCAGGTGTTAAAGCAAAGCTAAACGCAGGTGTTGACCCGGACCAAGTTTTTAAAGCTGCTCGGAAACATGCAACACTAGCCATGTTTGGCTTGGAGAAAAGTCACACAGCACGAAACATTTTGGACGAGTTTAACAAAAAGGTCTTTCACTGGCTGTCCCCAAAAAAAACCCGGATTGGTTATGTTTCCATGGATAATGGCGCCAATGTAGTTAAGGCCATGGCGCTGGGTGACTATTTCAGTGTGCCGTGTTTGGCGCACTGTATCAACCTGGTAGTTCAAAAATTCTTGAGTGATAAAGACAGTCCAGCGTGCGAGGTAATGGCCACCTGCCGAAAAATGTGCAACCATTTCAGCCATTCTTTTAAGGCCCGGAAGCATCTGAGGAGCCTGCTACATGAACGTCGAATGGCAGTGAAAGCACTCATCCAGGAGGTGGCAACACGTTGGAACTCAACCTTCTACATGCTTGAGCATCTGTATGAGCAGTATACGGTACTCGATCACTATTTCTTAACACTGGGTACAGCTCAGAAGGACCTGAGGATGGATGCGGCGCACTGGGAAATAGTTAAAAGCCTGACAGAAATGCTTCGTCCTTTTGAGGTCTTCACGCGTGCAGTCAGCAAGGAGGACTGTAATTTGGGAAAAGCTATCCCATTGTTGTGCATGCTGGAGCACCAACTGAAGGCGGTGTCTTCTGAGTTAGAAAAAGATGAAAAAAACAAAGACCCTTTTGTTTTGTCGGAGAAATTATTAGAGCGCCTACGTGGTGATGAACGTCTTAAAATGATCAACTCAGAACAGCATTACATTTGTGCTACTATTCTGGATCCACGCTACAAAAAGGCGCTGGCAGGCCAAGCATTCTTTCCTTTTGCTGATGAAGATGTTAAAAAGTACAAACGTTGGCTAGCCTGGTCAGCCAAGAGGTTTGAAAAAGAACGGCAGGATATTGAAGGAGAAGGCAGTACATCAGCATCAGCAGGCCATCCCCAGTCAAAAGAATCCACTTCTGCACCTGTGGCTGTGGCACAAGTGACCTCTCAGCCGTTAAAGACACCGGCAACCAGATCATCTGCACCACACACAAGAGTAACATTGGATGCTGAAGAGGATTGGCTAACTTTGCTTGGGTATGGTTCTCGAAAAAAGGTCACAAGCACAGCAAAAAGTAAGCAAAGTGGAGGAACCGTTGAGGACCTTGAGTCGATGGTGCAGGACTATCTGAATGACTCAACAGAGGTCTTTCTTAATGATGAGCCATTGCAGTATTGGCATGGGAAAAAACAATTGTGGCCACAGCTCTCCAACCTGGCTATAAACTACTTGTCTTGCCCACTCGCAAGTGTGTCTTCTGAACGTGTTTTCAGTGCTGCTGGTGGCATTGTAACTCCCAAACGGAGCCGCCTCTCGCCCAAAAATGTGGAGAGGCTAACAATGATCAAGATGAATCAGCACCTCATACCACCAGATTACAAAGTACGAGAAAGCACGCCGCATGAAGACGAGGAGGACAGCAACGTAGATGAGGGAATTTGTTCTCTGTTCGGTGACGCTGACTTCATTCTGCCTGAATTCGCAGAGTATGATGACGAACTCTTATTCTTATTCCCTGACACCGAGCCCTGAAAATGAGACAATGAATCAATAACTTTCTTTTTCGTCCTTATTCACTTTTATTCCTGTGTGTCTGTCTTTCTTTGTTTTGCACAGTTAATTTAATTCAAACTTTAATCACCTAATCACAAAAACAAGCCCATCAGCAGAACTGTCTTCACTTGTTTGCTTATTGATTTGAAGGTGCCGCAGTCTACATTCCTCAGGTTCACAAGTTCAGAAGAACATGCTCCTCTATCCTCCTCCTCCAGACTCCTATTTCCCTCAAAGCAGAGGGCTGGATTACGCCCAATGAAGAAAGACTCAGCACTTGTGGAGGTGTTCTACTTCTTTGCGGGTGAGTTGACGGCTCTGGGCCCATTGCTGTGAAGCTCTAATAACGGATAAAAGTGTTTTGGACCAAATATGAGGCGGAAATTTCTTGCCGTTTTTGCTGACTTGCTTGCCTTTGAGGTGCTCTTTGGCGGGGTTCTGGGTGTTTGTGGGTGACTTTTGGGGTCTGGAAGCACTGCTGCGACAGTCTAATCTTGATTGCATTTGCTTTTCAGGAAATCCGTGGTGGAAAACAGGAGTTATGATGATGACCTAGCTGCACAGCGCGTTTGGACCGAAGGCCGAGAGATATTGTAAGTATGAGATTTTGCTTTTTGGCTGTTTGGGAGTGTTGTCGCGTGCTTTTTTGCGGGTGGGTTGGCGGGTCTCTTGGGGCATTCCTGGGAAGGTCTAATACCGGATAGAAGTGGTTTGGACAAAATCCATAAGGAAAAGTCTTTTGGCACTTTTTGTAACTTAGGGTTCGTTAGGGTTAGCCCTAGCAGCAGGATTGCATGTGTTTCGGGGTGTTCTAGATTTTTGCAACTAAGTTCTGGGGTCTTAGAGCACTCTTGGAGCGATGCTGGCTATGGATACTTTTGCTGGCTTGCAAGTGGTTTCAATACAATCCACGGTGGGTAAGGGGGTATTTGGGCCTACTTTTACTTTCAAAGTACGTTTTGTCACAATTTTTCTGCTAGGCCTCGTTTTTTTAGATCTGATTGGGGGTCTTCTACATTTTTGCAACTGGCTTTAGTAAGGGTCTTGGTGGGAGCATTGCTGGGAAGGTCTAATTTTGTTCTAAAACACAGTTTACAGTACACCTAGCTTGAGGGGAAAGATCCGCTAAATTAATTTGGCCATACTTATTTATCCTTCAAAAGGTGACTCAGACAGAGTACGCAATTTCAAAAATATTGTACTGTCTATTAGGAAAATCAAAGTGTGACTTTTTGCACCACACAGCGTACATACCTTATATTTATTTATCAGTGGTATTGTAATAGCACTTCCTGTTTTCCGTTCAATAATTACAGGCCGGGTTTCAGTCAACATCCGCCAGGCAGGCAGTGGACAGGGTGTCTTCTGTCAGTGGTCACCAACATTGATGGACGAAGCGTCAGCTGGAATGGAAGAGTGCCGCTAATAAGAGGAATTGTTTGCTGCATGCAACTTACTTACCAAATTCAACAGGACAACTCCAACAACATACAGATACAGTATCCATTGTTTTCTTCTATGAGTGTGACTGCATTTCTTGGATCTCTCTCTGCTTCTAAATTGATCCCTACAGCCATTCTATAGGTTTTCATTCGGCTAATTTTTAAACCTAATTTAATGTAAGAAGTGTTTCTCTGAGTGCAGAGAGATAGGCTAGTCAAAACGCTGCAGCCCTGTACTGTCGCATTCTAGTACTACTTACTTTTCAGTAACAATGCATGCAGTAGGGCATGCACTTCCTTTATGTCACTTAAAAGATTTGTGGTTAGCTTTAGTTTGTACCCAAAGATTTCTTTATCTTCAAGTATTGTTTGTCCATGCTGTGCTTTTTTTTCTTCTCTCAACAAAACCTACCCAAAAAGAAACCCCCATTCCCATCTATTTTCCAAACCCTAACCCTCTTCCCCCGGGCTGTGTGGTTTTGCTTGATGTCTGACTAAATGACATCAATAATTCCACACACTTGCTGGGGAGGATAAGGTCATAGCAACAGGCTGGTGAAGGAATCCGAGGATATATTCTAGACTTACTCAGCTTCAGTACTATTTCTTGTAGTAGTAGGAGCCAATGTCAAATAAATTCAACGCAAGTACTAGTTATACTTGCAATACTTTACCATTTGTTAGGCTACATTGTGGCACTGTTCTAGTGTACTGTCACCTGCTATATTCTCTATCGTACCGTAACCGTTGTAATGCTACAGTAAGGACAAACCAGGTTTCGTTTTCTTTTTTTCCATAGGCATGCAACTGCCACTGTGTCACACCACTAGTACCACCGCAATGAGGACATTTCATCCGCCCAGGATTGCCAACCTTAATCCCCATTTCCCGTGGAGCCAGCCCTGGGCCTAGCCCTAATTTCAAACACAAATTACAGGTAAGATAAGCGTTTGGTGGGAGGTAGTATAATGGAGTATTAGGACTAGACGAGAGATTGACAGTAGTACTACTAAAGTCCTAGGACTCTTCAGGAAAACAAACTTACTGTTAAACCCCCACCCACCAGACTCAAAAGCAGTAAAAAACAGGTATGGTCAGATAAAGTTTAAAAAAGTATATTTATGTAGCCCTAACAAAATAATCTCCCTCAAGACCCTCCCTAACCCCAACGATTGTCTTTCAAAAGTCCCAAAAAGAACCCAACTCCCAAATCCCACCCCCCAAAAGTCTCTAAAAAAAGTGCAAGGGACACTACACTACTGGAGGGTGCTGGTGAATTTAGCGGCCAGGGCATCATACTCCTTGTGGAGGGTGGCATGGTCGAAGCGGAGGCCCTCCACCAAGTTCTTATAGTTATGGACCTCCTGCTCCAGGTAGGACACTCTGAGTCCTAAGCGGCGCTGGCGTACCTTGCAACTCCTGTGGGGGGCAGCTGGTGTCTTTGCTGCTTGGCGGTGGCGGTTGGCTTTGGTAGCCCGGCTCCGTACCGCTGGAGCACTGCGCTGGCTGGCAGCCCGTGGGGGCACGGAGGAGGATGCAGCTGTCCCAGTGGAGGATGTTGTGGTTCCACCGGTTGACTGCGTGTCCTCCTCCTCCAGGGCCACCAGCCGCCGATATTCGGCGAAAGTGGCATCCAGCCTCCGTTGCCGGGCCATTCGAGCCTGCTCCCTCCGTGATGTCGATTTGGAAGGAGCAACTATATGAAGAAAGAAAGACATAGTCTGTAACCAATGCTCCTTAACATTAATAACACAAAGTGATTGAGCCGAAAGTTGTGTCACAGTACAAGTAGCAAATTGAAAGCACAGTACATAACTATTGAGGACAGTATCTATCTAACCTCCCACTTCTGCATCCTTGCTCTAACATTAGTGGGAGTTTAATGAACAAATTCTACGACCACTATGGACTTCCATTACAGTTGACTATGACAGTACACCAGTCTTATTCTTCTTCTTCTCTCTTGTTTAGGAAAATTGGTACGTTATCTTATGCAAGCCGGCAGAATGCCAGCACAGTGAACTTGCACCCGAGAAAAACAGACGCACACCATGATGAGTGAGACAGACTTGCGTTACTGTACCGGTCCAGTACATGCAGGTGGTGAAGCTATTACTTTTCTATTACGGGTGGCACTGAGAATACTCTGTTACAAGGGCTACTGCTTAATTAACTTACCTTTAACCCTACAGTGCAAATGAGTACTAGAAAAGGAAAATGAAGAAGCTAAATAATTTGATTATCTATCACTTCACATGGGATGTATTTGATGACATATGGGATGACTTTAGGTGCTTTGCTTATTATTGAGTGAACAGTGATACACCCACACATGAATGACGTACTACTACTAAACTAAAGTTATTAAGAGAGGTACGGAGTGTCCACCGTAATAACCGGATATATGCTGTGCTTGCAGTTGCAATACAAACTACTGCTACTATTCATGGTAGTATTGGACAAATTTACAATTTCTTTTCCTTGCCAGTTGCCTTCCCTACACTGGAACGGACGTGCGGGTGCGGTGTTACATGCTCTTCAAGGTAACACTTAGTTCATCCAGTGACTATCTACTCTCTCTAGATACACATATGCTATCTAAGAGTCAGATAATACCATGCTCCAGGCATCCATCCATTCAAAGTATATGCACACATCCAGTTTCTGTTTCACCCACCCAGGCTGTTCTCCTTCCACCCATCCTTGCTTCATCATTGACCCAGCCATGCACCGTACCATATTCTTTCCTTCCCAGCCACCTCGGGGACCAAGCAAACACATATCATTCTTCTTTGCCAGCCATCATAAAATTTCTCGTCCTTCCACACTTACTTACACCCTTCTTTCGCTTTTCGTTCATCCCATCCATCAAGTTCATCTAAGATCTTATTGGGATTCTTCTCACCAAAAACTTCACAGCTAAGTCGAAGTACATTTAGAGGAGGCTACCACCTGGTTGATTTATTGTACACCCGTGCAGAAAGCACACTATGCAGTCTTCAATCTCAATAAGTAAGGAATATATAGCTTATCTCTTCCCGCCACCACCGTGTGAACCCTCACAGGAACGTCCGGCACTTGCACCGCATCCTCCCCAGAGTCCTCGTCCAACACCACCACCTCCGCGCTGGCCCCGCCACCAGATGTTACACCTACAAAGTACATTTAAGAATGTTAGAAATACACCACTCACTACTATATAATATTTGGTCTAGGAGGAATAAAGAAATGTTAAAAAAACGAAATACAATGTAATAAATTGTAACTGTATACTCTAAAGTAAAAATGTCCCTTTTTCCAGGGAAGGCTGTTGTCTTGCTGCACTTTTTGGCACAACTGATGAATGCTTGCTTTTTATTTTTAACACACGCCACTTTTTCTCCTAACAGAAGCTTGACTTCTAAGAACACGATCAGGGTCAAGCTCAAGTTCAAACCAGGTGAGAGCTCAGCTCGACCACAAGAAATGTGTCCAATTAATCGTTAGCACTAAGCACTTTTCCATTTTCAGTTAAACTTTTACTTTTATGACAAAGTGTATTTTAATAAATGTGTTTAGTTTTAATAAAGCTTTTAAACTTAAATAGACTCTGTGGTTTTTGGTCCTCCAGACTAGAGTGGATGAGCTAAAGGTTTTGGAATTTTTGCAAGCATGAGTGCCTCTGACACTTCTTGACTGACTCCGTACTCTTGTCCTGCGTTGGATAATCTAATCATCATTGGGGATCAATCATCGGTGACTTTGGGAGCTAAATGACTCTGCCACACTATCTAGTCAGTAAGGAGATTGGGGGTTCTTCAAAGTCTGATATCACTGAGGTATGTGGAAAGAAAGTCTACCTGCGCCTATTATAATTGATAAACAATGCACTATTTAGTGTTCATAGTTCGGTTTGTGCAGATTTGTCCCTGCAACAGTAGTAGAATGGATTGTCCTCCTATCCAAACCAAAAGTAAAGTAGTATCTTATTCTTTCTTGGTGGTCATTCACCTTTTTATTGTTGGCAATTGTCAAAGCATAAACATTTAGAAGACTTGAAAAGACATTATGGACAATCCCAGAGGACTGCACTCAGTGCATAGAGCTATTGCTGACTAGAATGGGAGTCCAATGGAATTGCCAAATGTGCAATCTTAGTTAGCTACACAGACAGACTAATAAGAATAATCTAGTAATACCACAGGGAGTCATAGTCGAGGCAGGATAAGAATTTAGATCCAGTCTACAAGAAGATCAAAGACGATTTAGAAAAAAACGAATGAGGAACGCTAGGAAAAAATAGGTACTCTATATTAAAATTAAAACTTACTGGGGCCAGCAAAGGAGCCCTCCCCTGCCCGATCCTGGCCTGCATCCTCCTGAACAGCACCCTCCTCCTCCTCCTGTGTCCTCTTGCCCTTGGGGGGAGCTGATGTACAACATGAAAGAAAGAAAGACCAGAAAACATGGATGAGATTTGTCAACCAAATCAAACATTTCAAAAGAACAATAACAAAATATTTTGGAGAAATAGCAAATAGATAGACAACTATTCCACAGGATATATTGACCAATCTCATATGGTATACTACGTTATTCGTATTGCCTGATTTGCGGACCGTTGACTTTGAAAGTTCCTATGTAACTCACTAAACAGACTACTAAAAAGGTTTGCCTAGGCCTGGCAGGCAGCAGTCCGCAGCACGCGAAGTGACAGACAAAGTCCATCGTGCTTGCAGATCAGTGAATACTCAAACTATCAATCCACCGACCACCACCACTATTTCTTCTTATAGCCATGTGTCTAAAGGAAGTACTGGACTTCAGTCTGTTGGGGCTGATTTAGAAGTCCCTTGCGGCTCATTTTCCTCCATTGTTGCGTGACTTTTGTGACGCAGCGGCAGAACAAAAGAGGCGCCATGGTGCGGCGTATATAAAAAAAAAATGACGCATATGGGAGATGCATCACGTTGTAAAGCCCTGTGCCATCAGGGGGCGTTCCGGCGCAAGGGAGGGCGTTCCTGCGCAGGAACGAATCCTAAAAGTGGCTAAGGGAAATCTACAAGATGTCAATCAGTCACTTTTAGGACAATGATGCGTGACTGAAACACTGCGCCTGCTTGAAGCCGACGTACGGCTTGATGCAGCATTGGGGAGATAGGGCACCCCAGAGCATTACTGGAGCTGCGCCATCGTTGGCACGCAACTCCAGCAATGCGCCACCTTTACGGCACAGATGCGTAAGGCTTCTGTGACGTTTTGGGCCCATGGGTGGTGGTGGTGGCATGGCGCACAATTACTGCCGCATCCCTGCTACTTTGCAGGGATGCGCCAGTAATTGAAAATATGACCCTTAGTGTCTAGCATTACGCAGTTCTTTACACTACACTCATACATAATTTCTCAGGCCAATGAAATGAACACAAAATACAAAACAAATAAGCATAGTAGCAAGCAAGGCTACTGAGAAGGAGAGCAGTGCACCTGAAATGCATAGAAGATTTTGAAATATAATTTACCTACAATGTAATCGGCAGCATTATTGCTCTTGGTAAAGAACAAAGATTTGCAAATAACAGAGCCGGATAAAAGAGAGTAGTGATGAAATAGCTAGAAATAGCTACTACTACTCACCAAGCCCGGGGACCTCTACGCCGAGCGCGTCCAGCAAGTCGCGTTCCCGGTCCATGACATCCGTCCAGCGGTGGGTGGCCTGGTTATAGGTGCGCCGGACCCCAGAGAGCTTAAACATGGCCCGGCACACCTTCTCCCACCGCTTCCGGCGCTCCCGGATGCCATAGCCGGTTGCGATCTTGCCGCCTCCCAGGATGGTCTTGGGGAGGCGGCGCTGGACGTGGAATATTAGTGCGGCCACCTCCTCCGCGCTAAAGATCTCCCGTGGCATCACTAGCTCCCCCCTCAAACGCCCGCACGGGTGCTTCCCGGCTCCCTTTACCATGGTCTGGGCAGAAATGAAGTTAAATAATAAAGAAGAAATAGAATAGGGAAGAAGAAAAGGAAAGAGTTTAAAAAAGTAGTTTAAAATTAACAAAAAGTAGCAGAAAACACAAAAATATAGAGCTAGAAAAATAGAGGGATAGATAATAAGTAAAATAGATCAAAAAAACTTCAAACAAGCAGAGGATGGGAGAGATTCAGAGAGGATACAGAAAGCATGCCCAGAACCATAGCAATGAATGAGAAACAAGATGGCTGCGCCCGTTCACGACCGCGTGGGTAAGTTTTCCTCGCGATCACGCGCAAAATTGTACTAGCGAGCAGCACACTTTGCGAGATTACACATAGCGGCCGGAAACGGAATTACGTCACGCAAACAAGATGGCCGCTCCCGTGTACGACCGCTAGGGTAACTTCGCAAACGTATCGCTACAAGCGCCTTGCGAACATGCAAAAAATCACGCGAACATACACACCGCAAAAAAAAAAATAGTGTATCCGCACGCATTCGCGGGTTCCGAAATCGATCTCGCACGGATTCGCGCCCCGCAAATGGCGCGAAATTGCAGAAAAACGATTTTTGCTAAACTGAAAGCAATCAGCAGGTGCAAAAGTTCAAACTTAACATTAGTAACCATTCACTCTAGTGCTTCCTGAGGGGCCCCTCCAGAGTTCAGTTGCCTATTTGCAACTATTCTATGACCCTGCTATGACCCAAACAGCAGGCTCATAGAATAGCTACAAGTAGACCATAAAGGTCCTGTGAAAACAAATTTCACTGCAACAGAAAGGAGATTACAGATAAGGAAGGAAGCAGGTGCCAGCCAGACTGGAAGTTTCAAAATTACTGACACATTAATTGTAGGAAGGTGGATATCTGACTATGGTTACCCCCAAACTTTTTGCCTGGTGTTTAGCTGGTTTTTGACATAGTTGGCCTGGGATCCTGCTATTCAGGGCCCCAGGCTAATTGCTCTCTCCTTAAAATGGACTCCATGTACCTTAGGTACATACACAATTGGAACTGGTTCACCTTATTGGCCCCTGTAACAGTGTACCCAGGTAGCCAGGGCATAGGTGCTTCCAAGGCCTACCAGGGGCTGCAGCATGTATTATGCCACCCCTGGCCTGGCCTCCATATTTGACACAACTGGCTGATCACTCAGCTGGGGTAAGTCGGTGTAACCACTCCTTACTTAGGTGTAGTATGCCTATACCTAACCTAAAATGGACACATATGTTCCTATCAGTCACTCCTATGGAAGGCCTCATCAATCCTGGAGGCAGAGTGCTTGGAAATATGTGAGATGGTGCTCTGGCATGAGCTGAGCCTGTCTGCAGCTTTCGGAACCATGTCCTTTAGCTGTTCCATGATATTGCCATACCATATACTCTTAAGTGCATTATGAACCTCGCGGTTAAATGCTATCTTTGGTTTGGCTTTATCAAAACATGTCGAGTAAGTTGTCATACGAATTGGAATACTACCCCCTCGCCAGTTCTGGCGACGGGGGTAGCATTCCACCCTTCTAGAGGGAAACGACATGTACCTAGCCTGAACCCCGGTTAAAGTTAAACAGAGCCTTAGCATCCCAAAATGGATGCTGCCACCACAGACACAAGTCTGACCTCCTGCTGCTGGGAGTCCTTCCAGCGAGGGCAGCTTGGACAAAGGGTTTCCTGCCTGGGGAGGTGCTAGCACCACTCCAGACAGGATTTTGTGTATTGGGTAGGACAGGGCTGAATAGAATCAGACATGCCTGGGGCACACAAGGTGTCCCTGTGCATAGGCCAGTTCAAACCGGTGCTGGGGCTTTCCAGCCCCAGTCCTGGCGCGAAACTGGACAAAGGAAAGGGGGTGTAACCACCCCCCTTCCTGGTTCCACCCAGAGGAGGGACCTAGTAGGTGATCCGGCCCCCCAGATTCGAATAAGAGTGGGAGCTGTGTCCTGAGACTTCAGATCATCCTGAATCAACTTGAAATACAGAAGAAGACTGGACTTCGACAATCTGCTGCTCAGAAGACGGAAGAGAATCTCCCTTGTGGCCAAGGAGTGACCACCCTGTTCACACAGGCACCAACCAGCAACTCGACGTCTGCTTTGCCGCCGCCTCCCGCCGGAGCCCGAGCCCAGAGCCTGACAAGACTCAGACTCCCAGACTTCTCACCGCCTGATCCACAGTCCCTGCAAAGAAGGGATCCGTGGAGGCACCGAGAGACGTGGGACCGGACCTCTTGGAAGACCCCCGAAACGCTGACTGCGCAGCATCAGAGGCACCCTCCATGCTGTGCTTTGGGGTTTGAGAAGCCCCAACCTCGAGCAGCCCTTGCACTGAAGATCAGCCCCCCAGCATCTCCACGATCTGTGAGGGGCCCTTTTGCATTGTGCCACTCGACGTGCCTTCCCGTCCACTTGCCACGCGGCTAGTGGCCATCTTGGCGATGAAACCTACAACTTTCACTGCAGGTCTGGTTGCTCCAGACTTGCCCTTGCTCCTGTAAAAGGGAGCACCCGCTCTGACCTTGCTGGTCCGAGTAACAAGCCTTTTTCGATTCCTGCGTGGCTTGCATTAGCCAAGGCCTGTTTGCTTCAATCAAGTTGTCGACACCGCCAACAGCGAGAAGCCTGCATGGGACAGCTCGTGACCGACTCCTGGACGTCTTCGACCCCTCGTGTCCACGTGGCTGCAGAAAGAAGCTACACCTCGACGCCTGTTTGCACCCGACATCGCCTGGTTCCACTCTGGTTCCACGGTAGTCACTGGCTAGTGACTTTGAACATTGTCCCCTCTGCTTTCAGGTCTTCACCTCTTCAGATCCACCCTTGGATCCACCGGAACTCTTCACATCGAGCCGCCTGCAGCATCTTCAGCTCCAAGCACCATCGACCTGCGTGACGAAACCCGACACTACTTCGACCCTATGCACCCGCTTCCTGTGGGTGAGGTAACTCAGCTCCGCCGGTGTTCCCACACTGGTACACACCTCTAGTGTCTGTGTCTGAAGTTTCATCCTTCTAGGTCACTCGGAAGGTTCCTTTTTAACTAACTTTGTAACTTTTACGCACCATTGACATTGCATTGGTAAAGCGTGCACTTTCCGCACTGCACCCGAGTCCCGCGGGCCTTTCTCGACTTCTTCACTGCTAGTCCCGAACAGCTCCAGCGATTCCCCAGGCCCTAGGCCTCTTCACTTTCCCCATAGTGGTTCTTATACCACTATTTTAGTATATGGTTTAGGTGGCCCCTAGGGCTCATCCATAATTGTGCAACTTTTGTGTATTTAAACTGTGTTTTGTTTTAACGCATTTGCTTCTGTGCTCATAAAGAGTATCAGGGTTATTTGTAGAAATAAATCTATATATATTTTCAATATATATCTGTGTGGTGTCCTTTCATTTGGTATTCAAGGGATTGTGTATGGTAAAACAGCTTGCTTCACATGCCTTTACAGAGTTTAGCCTAAGACTGCTTAGTCCATGCTACCCCTAGGATAGCTTGTCTATAAGGTTGACTTTACAACCTGCACCATAAGGGTTGCTTGGCATGGTACAAGGTGATCACTAGAACTAGTGAGCATCATATACCAGGCCAACTTCTCACATTGGTGGCAGCGGATTGGGATTTGAGCTTGCTGTTGTTTTACCATTACAATCTTTGAAAATATCATTTGAAAGACCATACAGGTACCTGATAGGTACACTAAAACAAGACTAGATATACTTAAGTTCTACTGAACTTAGTTGTTGTAGAGGATAGGGAGTAGCACATCCTGACTACAACTACTAGATAGGTTTTGTAGGAAAACACAAGTGTAGGTAGATTGCAACGCATCCACCACACTAGAGCAATGTCTGGAGCAAAGGGATCCACTGGACCAACCTCTGTTGAGAGTGACCCGCCAAGGGCACCATCCAAATTTGCTACCTTTCCATTTAAGGAACTGAGGCAACTGTGTTCCATGAGAGGAATCAAAACAGGTTCTTCTCCTACAGCAGGACACCTCAGAGAGCTGTTAGACCAGTCTGAAACTCTAAGGAACTCCAAACCAGGCCCCTCAGGGACTGGAGATGGAGGATCTCCCACTGAAGATGATAACCCTGATGCCCCTGCCCCTGTCATCCAGATAGATGAGGAAAACCAGACCACTGGGAATACTCAGCCTGAGGAAGAAGAAGAGGGGGAGGAGGTAGAAGAAAGTGATTTTGATGATGGTAGAAATAGCCAGGTGGTAGTCAGCAGGCTTGACCAGGCTAACCTAAGTTTATTTGGGACTGAAGGTGGGTCCAACCCATTCAGACCCCCAAATGGACTTAACCAGGAGCATAGGAGGAGGAGGAGGAGGAATCACTCAGGTGAATCCAATACTTCCCATGTTTCTAGAGGTTATCATGGCAACTCCAGAAGGGAGTTGACTAGCCCTCAGAGAAGGGAACATGAGGCCAAAATGAGAGAGGCTGAACTTAGGATCCAGAGACAAGAATTAGAAGTTGCCCTGGCCAAAGAGAAACTTGCTAGAGCAAGACAGCCTAGAGAGAGTGGATTAGATTCCACTGGTGGCAGCACTATCCCTAAGGATAAAGACAGGTCCTATGACAATAGAAACCTGAGTAAGATTGTGCCCCCCTACAAAGTTGGGGATGATATCCACAAATGGATGACTGCACTTGAGAGAGCTTGCAAAGTACAGCAGGTCCCTCAGGAGCAGTGGGCAGCAATCTTGTGGCTCTCCTTTGAAGGTAGAGGCAGAGACAGACTCCTCACAGTTAGAGATGGGGATTCTAGAAACTACCTGGTCCTGAAGAGTGCTCTGATTGATGGGTTAGGCTTAACCACTGAACAGTACAGGTTAATGTTCAGAGACACCCAGAAGACACAGACTCAGGACTGGTCTGAATTTGTTGAATTTGCCACTAAGGCTCTGGAGGGCTGGTTGCTGGGAAGTAAGGTTACTGACTATACAGGATTGTATAATTTAATTATGAGAGAGCAAATCTTAAGTAATTGTCAAAATCAGCTTCTACATCAGCACCTGGTTGACTCTGATCTGACCTCCCCACAAGAATTGGGTAGGAGGGCAGACAAATGGGTCAGAACCAGGATCAGGCCTAAGAACCAGGGTGGTGACCAAAAGAAAGAGACTACCAAGCCTCAAGAGAAGGGTGGGGATAAAAGTAAGGAAAAGACTTCCCCAGGGCCCCAAAACTCCAAGGATGGGGGTGGGTCCCAAGACACTTCTTCAACCCACAAAAAGCCTTATTGTCATGTCTGTAAACAGGTTGGGCATTACAAAACAGACAGCTGTTGTCCCAAGAATGGCAATACAGAGAATATACCTCCAAAGCCAGCTCCAACACCTCCTGTTACTGTCAGCAGTAATCCCCCAGGAAGTGGGAGCACACCCAGGAATCTGGGTGGGTTTACTTTTGGAGGACAGGTGAATTCTGGCCTAACCAGGTCCCCTACCTCAGATATTCTTGTCTATGAGACTGGCATGGGGTTTGCCAATTTCACTGCTTGCCCAAACACTTTGAGCAAGTATAGACAGGAGCCCCCCATCAATGGCTTGAAAGTTGAGGCCTTTAGAGACACAGGGGCTAGCATCACCATGTTGGCTGAATGTCTAGTCCCCTCAAGGCAACTTTTACCTGATGCCACATATCAGGTGACAAACATTGATGGAATAGAAACCAATCACCTCATGGCAGTAGTAAATCTTAGCTGGGGAGGTGTCACTGGCCCAAAGAGAGTGGCAGTGTCATCAAACTTGCCTGTAGATTGTCTACTGGGGAATGATTTAGAAATCTCAGCCTGGGCTGAGGTGGAACAGGAAACCCATTCTAGAATGGTAAATCTCCATGGAAAGGTTAGTGGGGCTGTGCTGGCCACATCCCCAATACAAGATGTCCTTCCTGAAAAGGTTGGTAGGGCTGAGCAAACCTCAGCCCCATCTTCAGCTAACTTCCCTCCTGAAAAGATTAGCAGGGCTGTGATGGTAACAGCCCATACCCAAACTGAGTCTCCTCCTGAAAAGGTTGGTGGGGCTGTGATGGCCACAGCCCAAACTCAAACTGATCCATGTGTTGTGAGGCCTGAAAAGATGGATCACTCCACACAAACAGAGAGCATTGAGGAGGAAGAGAAATCTCCCTCCCACCAGACTTTAGGAAAGGATCAGCCTCCTCAGGGAACTGATCTTACCCCTGATGAAGGAACTGCCCCAGAGGTAGTCAGGCCTAGCCTGACAGAGCCTCTGATGTCAGTGGACCCTTCTCAGGTGGGACCCAGTCTGGAGCAGGTATCCTGCCCCTCTCTACCTTGCCTTACTCAGCCCAGGGCTGCAGAGGACAAGAAGGACAGTGAGCCCCAAAGGGCCCCCTGTCAAATAAAGCACCCCCATCAACAGATTAGGGGCACCAAAACTAGTAGCCCTAGTGAGGTGAAAACTTTAAAAAATCCTGAAGGAGCCCCCTTAAAAGTAGTTAGGGACCTCCCACAGATGGATTCTGTTGGGCACAGCCAAACCTGGGACCCCAAGGGCCCAAACCTGAACTGTCCCTCCAGTAAACCAACAAGAGGGACCCAGCCTCCAGCTTTAGATAGCCAGAGGTTGACCCTGAGAGCACAGTGCAACTCAGTCAAAGAAAGAAAGGCACACATGGTGGAGAGTGATTGGAGGAAGCTGAGTCCTACAGAGGAATCTCACTTCAGTACTCCATCCCAACACCAGCCTTTAACTTTGCAAAGACACACCACAGGTAGAGATTCCCTATGGTGGAGACCCTCAGATACCCTTAGGGTGAGGGATGGCTTAGTGGACCATGAGACAGGGGGTAACCAAGCCAGAGCTGGTACTTCCTTATATGGCCACTTAGGCAATATAGGCTTACCTGGTCAAGGATAGCCTTATCTCCTTTCGTTTGGGGGGGGGGGTTATGTAGGAAGGTGGATATCTGACTATGGTTACCCCCAAACTTTTTGCCTGGTGTTTAGCTGGTTTTTGACATAGTTGGCCTGGGATCCTGCTATTCAGGGCCCCAGGCTAATTGCTCTCTCCTTAAAATGGACTCCATGTACCTTAGGTACATACACAATTGGAACTGGTTCACCTTATTGGCCCCTGTAACAGTGTACCAAGGTACCCAGGGCATAGGTGCTTCCAAGGCCTACCAGGGGCTGCAGCATGTATTATGCCACCCCTGGCCTGGCCTCCATATTTGACACAACTGGCTGATCACTCAGCTGGGGTAAGTCGGTGTAACCACCCCTTACTTAGGTGTAGTATGCCTATACCTAACCTAAAATGGACACATATGTTCCTATCAGTCACTCCTATGGAAGGCCTCATCAATCCTGGAGGCAGAGTGCTTGGAAATATGTGAGATGGTGCTCTGGCATGAGCTGAGCCTGTCTGCAGCTTTCGGAACCATGTCCTTTAGCTGTTCCATGATATTGCCATACCATATACTCTTAAGTGCATTATGAACCTCGCGGTTAAATGCTATCTTTGGTTTGGCTTTATCAAAACATGTCGAGTAAGGTGTCATACGAATTGGAATACTACCCCCCCGCCAATTCTGGCGACGGGGGTAGCATTCCACCCTTCTAGAGGGACACGACATGTACCTAGCCTGAACCCCGGTTAAAGTTAAACAGAGCCTTAGCATCCCAAAATGGATGCTGCCACCACAGACACAAGTCTGACCTCCTGCTGCTGGGAGTCCTTCCAGCGAGGGCAGCTTGGACAAAGGGTTTCCTGCCTGGGGAGGTGCTAGCACCACTCCAGACAGGATTTTGTGTATTGGGTAGGACAGGGCTGAATAGAATCAGACATGCCTGGGGCACACAAGGTGTCCCTGTGCATAGGCCAGTTCAAACCGGTGCTGGGGCTTTCCAGCCCCAGTCCTGGCGCGAAACTGGACAAAGGAAAGGGGGTGTAACCACCCCCCTTCCTGGTTCCACCCAGAGGAGGGACCTAGTAGGTGATCCGGCCCCCCAGATTCGAATAAGAGTGGGAGCTGTGTCCTGAGACTTCAGATCATCCTGAATCAACTTGAAATACAGAAGAAGACTGGACTTCGACATTCTGCTGCTCAGAAGACGGAAGAGAATCTCCCTTGTGGTCAAGGAGTGACCACCCTGTTCACACAGGCACCAACCAGCAACTCGACGTCTGCTTTGCCGCTGCCTCCCGCCGGAGCCCGAGCCCAAAGACTGACAAGACCCAGACTCCCAGACTTCTCACCGCCTGATCCACAGTCCCTGCAAAGAAGGGACCCGTGGACGCACCGAGAGACGTGGGACCGGACCTCTTGGAAGACCCCCGAAACCCTGACTGCGCAGCATCAGAGGAACCCTCGACGCTGTGCTTTGGGGTTTGAGAAGCCCCAACCTCGAGCAGCCCTTGCACTGAAGATCAGCCCCCCAGCATCTCCACGATCTGCGTGGGGCCCTTTTGCATTGTGCCACTCGACACGCCTTCCCGTCCACTTGCCACGCGGCTAGTGGCCATCTTGGCGACGAAACCTACAACTTTCACTGCAGGTCTGGTTGCTCCAGACTTGCCCTTGCTCCTGTAAAAGGGAGCACCCGCTCTGACCTTGCTGGTCCGAGTAACAAGCCTTTTTTGATTCCTGCGTGGCTTGCATTAGCCAAGGCCTGTTTGCTTCAATCAAGTTGCCGACACCGCCAACAGCGAGAAGTCTGCGTGGGACAGCTCGTGACCGACTCCTGGACGTCTTTGACCCCTCGTGTCTACGTGGCTGCAGAAAGAAGCTACACCTCGACGCCTGTTTGCACCCGACATCGCCTGGTTCCACTCTGGTTCCACGGTAGTCACTGGCTAGTGACTTTGAACATTGTCCCCTCTGCTTTCAGGTCTTCACCTCTTCAGATCCACCCTTGGATCCACCGGAACTCTTCACATCGAGCCGCCTGCAGCATCTTCAGCTCCAAGCACCATCGACCTGCGTGACGAAACCCGACACTACTTCGACCCTATGCACCTGCTTCCTGTGGGTGAGGTAACTCAGCTCCGCCGGTGTTCCCACACTGGTACACACCTCTAGTGTCTGTGTCTGAAGTTTCATCCTTCTAGGTCACTCGGAAGGTTCCTTTTTAACTAACTTTGTAACTTTTACGCACCATTGACATTGCATTGGTAAAGCGTGCACTTTCCGCACTGCACCCGAGTACCGCGGGCCTTTCCCGACTTCTTCACTGCTAGTCCCGAACAGCTCCAGCGATTCCCCAGGCCCTAGGCCTCTTCACTTTCCCCATAGTGGTTCTTATACCACTATTTTAGTATATGGTTTAGGTGGCCCCTGAGGCTCATCCATAATTGTGCAACTTTTGTGTATTTAAACTGTGTTTTGTTTTAACGCATTTGCTTCTGTGCTCATAAAGAGTATCAGGGTTATTTGTAGAAATAAATCTATATATATTTTCAATATATATCTGTGTGGTGTCCTTTCATTTGGTATTCAAGGGATTGTGTATGGTAAAACAGCTTGCTTCACATGCCTTTACAGAGTTTAGCCTAAGACTGCTTAGTCCATGCTACCCCTAGGATAGCTTGTCTATAAGGTTGACTTTACAACCTGCACCATAAGGGTTGCTTGGCATGGTACAAGGTGATCACTAGAACCAGTGAGCATCATATACCAGGCCAACTTCTCACATTAATGACCCCCAAATTAATTCATGGCAGTTGAAGAAGGGCAGGTGTGCTTGCTTTCACTGCAACAGAAAGCAAATTACAGATAAGGAAGGAAGCAGGTGCCAGCCAGACTGGAAGTTTCAAAATCACTGACACATTAATCAACCCCAAATTAATTCATGGCAGTTGAAGCAGGGCAGGTGTGCTTGCTTTTTTTCACCCCCATAATCTACAGTGATAAACAAACCTAATGGGTGGCAGTGAGGATGTACCAGAGGGTGGCATGGGTGTACCAGAGGGTGGCAGTGGTGAAACAGAGGGTGCTGTGAACCTGTGATGATAAACCAGACGTAGAAACAACATAGTCGCGGCCGTTGCGAGCCGAAAAGTAAGTTTGCAAGTGCGAAATGGTCCACAAATCCTCGCGAACGCTCGCCAACACAAAAAACGTAAAAACCCGCAAATCCGCGAGAGTTCGCGGATTTTGCGTATTGCGAATCCGTAAATTCGCAAATTCGCGTACGCGAGATCTGCTAGATCCTCCCATACTTACACTCCAGTTCAGACATGGCCATATGCAAAATCAGCCTTGACCCTGTGCGTCATGGGAACAGTCCAGCCCGAACTGCCAAGCCATGTCTTTCCTGGACCGGAATCAAGCATCCTAGGACCGGTTTCTGGCTATCAGCCGTCTTCAGCCAGGATAGCTTGACTCCAATGGTGAGGAGAGCATGGGACTCACGTCTGAGCATACCCATCCCACTCGGGGTGACAATTGCAAAAATAATAGTTGATGGACAGAATGCAGAACAATGTCATACATTCACCCCAGTACAAAGATCTGGGCCTAAATCCATCGTTTTTTTGCACTCCACACCACCCCAGTTCAGACATGGCCATATGCAAATCAGCCTTGACCCTGTGCCTCATAGGAACAGTCCAGCCCGAACTGCCAAGCCATGTCTTTCCTGGACCGGAATCAAGCCTCCTAGGACCGGTTTCTGGCTATCAGCCGTCTTCAGCCAGGATAGCTTGACTCCAGTGGTGAGGAGAGCATGGGACTCACGTCTGAGCATACCCATCCCACTCGGGGTGACAATTGCAAAAATAATAGTTGATGGACAGAATGCAGAACAATGTCATACATTCACCCCAGTACAAAGATCTGGGCTTAAATCCTTCGTTTTTTTGCACTCCACACCACCCCAGTTCAGACATGGCCATATGCAAATCAGCCTTGACCCTGTGCGTCATGGGAACAGTCCAGCCCGAACTGCCAAGCCATGAGTTTCCTGGACCGGAATCAAGCATCCTAGGACCGGTTTCTGGCTATCAGCCGTCTTCAGCCAGGATAGCTTGACTCCAGTGGTGAGGAGAGCACGGGACTCACGTCTGAGCATACCCATCCCACTCGGGGTGACAATTGCAAAAATAATAGTTGATGGACAGAATGCAGAACAATGTCATACATTCACCCCAGTACAAAGATCTGGGCCTAAATCCATCGTTTTTTTGCACTCCACACCACCCCAGTTCAGACATGGCCATATGCAAATCAGCCATGACCCTGTCACTCATGGGAACTGTCCTGCCCGAACTGCCAAGCCATGTCTTTCCTGGGCCGGAATCAACCATCCTAGGACCGGTTTCTGGCTATCAGCCGTCTTCAGCCAGGATAGCTTGACACCAGTGGTGAGGAGAGCATGGGACTCACGTCTGAGCATACCCATCCCACTCGGGGTGACAATTGCAAAAATAATAGTTGATGGACAGAATGCAGAACAATGTCATACATTCACCCCAGTACAAAGATCTGGGCCTAAATCCATTGTTTTTTTGCACTCCACACCACCCCAGTTCAGACATGGCCATATGCAAATCAGCCTTGACCCTGTGCCTCATGGGAACAGTCCAGCCCGAACTGCCAAGCCATGTCTTTCCTGGACCGGAATCAAGCATCCTAGGACCGGTTTCTGGCTATCAGCCGTCTTCAGCCAGGATAGCTTGACTCCAGTGGTGAGGAGAGCATGGGACTCACGTCTGAGCATACCCATCCCACTCGGGGTGACAATTGCAAAAATAATAGTTGATGGACAGAATGCAGAACAATGTCATACATTCACCCCAGTACAAAGATCTGGGCCTAATTCCATAGTTTTTTTGCACTCCACACCACCCCAGTTCAGACATGGCCATATGCAAATCAGCCTTGACCCTGTGCCTCATGGGAACAGTCCAGCCCGAACTGCCAAGCCATGTCTTTCCTGGACCGGAATCAAGCATCCTAGGACCGGTTTCTGGCTAACAGCCGTCTTCAGCCAGGATAGCTTGACTCCAGTGGTGAGGAGAGCTTTGGACTCACGTCTGAGCATACCCATCCCACTCGGGGTGACAATTGCAAAAATAATAGTTGATGGACAGAATGCAGAGCAATGTCATACATTCACCCCAGTTCAAAGATCTGGGCCTAAATCCATCGTTTTTTTGCACTCCACACCACCCCAGTTCAGACATGGCCATATGCAAATCAGCCTTGACCCTGTGCCTCATGGGAACAGTCCAGCCCGAACTGCCAAGCCATGTCTTTCCTGGACCGGAATCAAGCATCCTAGGACCGGTTTCTGGCTATCAGTCGTCTTCAGCCAGGATAGCTTGACTCCAATGGTGAGGAGAGCATGGGACTCACGTCTGAGCATACCCATCCCACTCGGGGTGACAATTGCAAAAATAATAGTTGATGGACAGAATGCAGAACAATGTCATACATTCACCCCAGTACAAAGATCTGGGCCTAAATCCATCGTTTTTTTGCACTCCACACCACCCCAGTTCAGACATGGCCATATGCAAATCAGCCTTGACCCTGTGCCTCATAGGAACAGTCCAGCCCGAACTGCCAAGCCATGTCTTTCCTGGACCGGAATCAAGCCTCCTAGGACCGGTTTCTGGCTATCAGCCGTCTTCAGCCAGGATAGCTTGACTCCAGTGGTGAGGAGAGCATGGGACTCACGTCTGAGCATACCCATCCCACTCGGGGTGACAATTGCAAAAATAATAGTTGATGGACAGAATGCAGAACAATGTCATACATTCACCCCAGTACAAAGATCTGGGCTTAAATCCTTCGTTTTTTTGCACTCCACACCACCCCAGTTCAGACATGGCCATATGCAAATCAGCCTTGACCCTGTGCGTCATGGGAACAGTCCAGCCCGAACTGCCAAGCCATGAGTTTCCTGGACCGGAATCAAGCATCCTAGGACCGGTTTCTGGCTATCAGCCGTCTTCAGCCAGGATAGCTTGACTCCAGTGGTGAGGAGAGCACGGGACACACGTCTGAGCATACCCATCCCACTCGGGGTGACAATTGCAAAAATAATAGTTGATGGACAGAATGCAGAACAATGTCATACATTCACCCCAGTACAAAGATCTGGGCCTAAATCCATCGTTTTTTTGCACTCCTCACCACCCCAGTTCAGACATGGCCATATGCAAATCAGCCATGACCCTGTGCCTCATGGGAACAGTCCTGCCCGAACTGCCAAGCCATGTCTTTCCTGGGCCGGAATCAAGCATCCTAGGACCGGTTTCTGGCTATCAGCCGTCTTCAGCCAGGATAGCTTGACACCAGTGGTGAGGAGAGCATGGGACTCACGTCTGAGCATACCCATCCCACTCGGGGTGACAATTGCAAAAATAATAGTTGATGGACAGAATGCAGAACAATGTCATACATTCACCCCAGTACAAAGATCTGGGCCTAAATCCATTGTTTTTTTGCACTCCACACCACCCCAGTTCAGACATGGCCATATGCAAATCAGCCTTGACCCTGTGCCTCATGGGAACAGTCCAGCCCGAACTGCCAAGCCATGTCTTTCCTGGACCGGAATCAAGCATCCTAGGACCGGTTTCTGGCTATCAGCCGTCTTCAGCCAGGATAGCTTGACTCCAGTGGTGAGGAGAGCATGGGACTCACGTCTGAGCATACCCATCCCACTCGGGGTGACAATTGCAAAAATAATAGTTGATGGACAGAATGCAGAACAATGTCATACATTCACCCCAGTACAAAGATCTGGGCCTAAATCCATCGTTTTTTTGCACTCCACACCACCCCAGTTCAGACATGGCCATATGCAAATCAGCCTTGACCCTGTGCCTCATGGGAACAGTCCAGCCCGAACTGCCAAGCCATGTCTTTCCTGGACCGGAATCAAGCATCCTAGGACCGGTTTCTGGCTAACAGCCGTCTTCAGCCAGGATAGCTTGACTCCAGTGGTGAGGAGAGCTTGGGACTCACGTCTGAGCATACCCATCCCACTCGGGGTGACAATTGCAAAAATAATAGTTGATGGACAGAATGCAGAGCAATGTCATACATTCACCCCAGTTCAAAGATCTGGGCCTAAATCCATCGTTTTTTTGCACTCCACACCACCCCAGTTAAGACATGGCCTTATGCAAATCAGCCTTGACCCTGTGCCTCATGGGAAAAGTCCAGCTCGAACTGCCAAGCCATGTCTTTCCTGGACCGGAATCAAGCATCCTAGGACCGGTTTCCGGCTATCAGCCGTCTTCAGCCAGGATAGCTTGACTCCAGTGGTGAGGAGAGCATGGGCCTCACGTCTGAGCATACCCATCCAACTCGGGGTGACAAGTGCAAAAATAATAGTTGATGGACAGAATGCAGAACAATGTCATACATTCACCCCAGTACAAAGATCTGGGCTTAAATCCTTCGTTTTTTTGCACTCCACACCACCCCAGTTCAGACATGGCCATATGCAAATCAGCCTTGACCCTGTGCGTCATGGGAACAGTCCAGCCCGAACTGCCAAGCCATGTCTTTCCTGGACCGGAATCAAGCATCCTAGGACCGGTTTCTGGCTAACAGCCGTCTTCAGCCAGGATAGCTTGACTCCAGTGGTGAGGAGAGCTTGGGACTCACGTCTGAGCATACCCATCCCACTCGGGGTGACAATTGCAAAAATAATAGTTGATGGACAGATTGCAGAACAATGTCATACATTCACCCCAGTTCAAAGATCTGGGACTAAATCCATCGTTTTTTTGCACTCCACACCACCCCAGTTCAGACATGGCCTTATGCAAATCAGCCTTGACCCTGTGCCTCATGGGAACAGTCCAGCTCGAACTACCAAGCCATGTCTTTCCTGGACCGGACTCAAGCATCCTAGGACCGGTTTCTGGCTATCAGCCGTCTTCAGCCAGGATAGCTTGACTCCAGTGTTGAGGAGAGCATGGGCCTCACGTCTGAGCATACCCATCCAACTCGGGTTGACAATTGCAAAAATAATAGTTGATGGACAGAATGCAGAACAATGTCATACATTCACCCCAGTACAAAGATCTGGGCCTAAATCCATCGTTTTTTTGCACTCCACACCACCCCAGTTCAGACATGGCCATATGCAAATCAGCCTTGACCCTGTCCCTCATGGGAACAGTCCAGCCCGAACTGCCAAGCCACGTCTTTCCTGGACCCGAATCAAGCATCCTAGGATCGGTTTCTGGCTATCAGCCGTCTTCAGCCAGGATAGCTTGACTCCAGTGGTGAGGAGAGCATGGGCCTCACGTCTGAGCATACCCATCCAACTCGGGGTGACAATTGCAAAAATAATAGTTGATGGGCAGAATGCAGAACAATGTCCAGGGAAGGCATGGCTTGGCAGTTCGGGCTGGACTGTTCCCATGAGGCACTGGCTCAGACTGATTTGCATATAGCCATGTCTGAACTGGGGTGGCAGAGTGGGCTAAAGAACGGTGATGGATTAAACCCAGATCTTTTGACTGGGTGTGAGTGTTTGATTGGTTCAGATGCTCCGTCCATTACCACCCCCTTTTGTACCGCTTTTGGCCGCCATAAGTGTGGCAGGGTATGCTCAGACGTGGGTCCCTTGCTCACTTTGCCACTGGATTCAAGCAAGCCAGGCTGAAGACGGCTGTAATGCCAGAAACCGGTCCTCGGAAGCTTGCTTCCGGTCCAGGGAAGGCGTGGCTTGGCAGTTCGGGCTGGACTGTTCCCATGAGGCACTGGGTCAGACTGATTTGCATATAGCCATGTCTGAACTGGGGTGGCAGAGTGGGCTAAAGAACGGTGATGGATTAAACCCAGATCTTTTGACTGGGTGTGAGTGTTTGATTGGTTCAGATGCTCCGTCCATTACCACCCCCTTTTGTACCGCTTTTGGCCGCAATAAGTGTGGCAGGGTATGCTCACACGTGGGTCCCTTGCTCACTTTGCCACTGGATTCAAGCAAGTCGGGCTGAAGACGGCTGTAATGCCAGAAACCGGTCCTCGGAAGCTTGTTTACGGTCCAGGGAAGGCATGGCTTGGCAGTTCGGGCTGGACTGTTCCCATGAGGCATTGGGTCAGACTGATTTGCATATAGCCATGTCTGAACTGGGGTGGCAGCATGGGCTAAAGAACGGTGATGGATTAAACCCAGATCTTTTGACTGGGTGTGAGTGTTTGATTGGTTCAGATGCTCCGTCCATTACCACCCCCTTTTGTACCGCTTTTGGCCGCCATAAGTGTGGCAGGGTATGCTCAGACATGGGTCCCTTGCTCACTTTGCCACTGGATTCAAGCAAGCCGGGCTGAAGACGGCTGTAATGCCAGAAACCGGTCCTCGGAAGCTTGTTTCCGGTCCAGGGAAGGCATGGCTTGGCAGTTCGGGCTGGACTGTTCCCATGAGGCACTGGGTCAGACTGATTTGCATATAGCCATGTCTGAACTGGGGTGGCAGAGTGGGCTAAAGAACGGTGATGGATTAAACCTAGATCTTTTGACTGGGTGTGAGTGTTTGATTGGTTTAGATGCTCCGTCCATTACCACCCCCTTTTGTACCGCTTTTGGCCACCATAAATGTGGCAGGGTATGCTCAGATGTGGGTCCCTTGCTCCCTTTGCCACTGGATTCAAGCAAGCCGGGCTGAAGACGGCTGTAATGCCAGAAACCGGTCCTCGGAAGCTTGTTTCCGGTCCAGGGAAGGCATGGCTTGGCAGTTCGGGCTGGACTGTTCCCACGAGGCACTGGGTCAGACTGATTTGCATATAGCCATGTCTGAACTGGGGTGGCAGAGAGGGCTAAAGAACGTTGATGGATTAATCCCAGATCTTTTGACTGGGTGTGAGTGTTTGATTGGTTCAGATGCTCCGTCCATTACCACCCCTTTTTGTACCGCTTTTGGCCGCAATAAGTGTGGCAGGGTATGCTCAGACGTGGGTCCCTTGCTCACTTTGCCACTGGATTCAAGCAAGCCGGGCTGAAGACGGCTGTAATGCCAGAAACCGGTCCTCAGAAGCTTGTTTCCGGTCCAGGGAAGGCATGGCTTGGCAGTTCGGGCTGGACTGTTCCCATGAGGCACTGGGTCAGACTGATTTGCATATAGCCATGTCTGAACTGGGTTGGGAGAGTGGGCTAATGAACGGTGATGGATTAAATTCAGATCTTTTGACTGGGTGTGAGTGTTTGATTGGTTCAGATGCTCCGTCATTTACCACCCCCTTTTGTACCGCTTTTGACTGCCATAAGTGTGGCAGGGTATGCTCAGACGTGGGTCCCTTGCTCACTTTGCCACTGGATTCAAGCAAGCCGGGCTGAAGACGGCTGTAATGCCAGAAACCGGTCCTCGGAAGCTTGTTTCCGGTCCAGGGAAGGCATGGCTTGGCAGTTCGGGCTGGACTGTTCCCACGAGGCACTGGGTCAGACTGATTTGCATATAGCCATGTCTGAACTGGGGTGGCAGAGAGGGCTAAAGAACGTTGATGGATTAATCCCAGATCTTTTGACTGGGTGTGAGTGTTTGATTGGTTCAGATGCTCCGTCCATTACCACCCCTTTTTGTACCGCTTTTGGCCGCAATAAGTGTGGCAGGGTATGCTCAGACGTGGGTCCCTTGCTCACTTTGCCACTGGATTCAAGCAAGCCGGGCTGAAGACGGCTGTAATGCCAGAAACCGGTCCTCAGAAGCTTGTTTCCGGTCCAGGGAAGGCATGGCTTGGCAGTTCGGGCTGGACTGTTCCCATGAGGCACTGGGTCAGACTGATTTGCATATAGCCATGTCTGAACTGGGTTGGCAGAGTGGGCTAAAGAACGGTGATGGATTAAATTCAGATCTTTTGACTGGGTGTGAGTGTTTGATTGGTTCAGATGCTCCGTCATTTACCACCCCCTTTTGTACCGCTTTTGACTGCCATAAGTGTGGCAGGGTATGCTCAGACGTGGGTCCCTTGCTCACTTTGCCACTGGATTCAAGCAAGCCGGGCTGAAGACGGCTGTAATGCCAGAAACCGGTCCTCGGAAGCTTGTTTCCGGTCCAGGGAAGGCATGGCTTGGCAGTTCGGGTTGGACTGTTCCCATGAGGCACTGGGTCAGACTGATTTGCATATAGCCATGTCTGAACTGGGGTGGCAGAGTGGGCTAAAGAACGGTGATGGATTAAACGCAGATCTTTTGACTGGGTGTGAGTGTTTGATTGAATCAGATGCTCCGTTCATTACCACCCCCTTTTGTACCGCCAAACTAAAGAACAGCGCCAGGTTATGGGAGACGATCAACAGAATTCAATAATCAGCCCAGCCAGGATTAAACTCCAAAATAAAATGGGGTTTTTGGCCAGAAGGCCTATTTAGCCACTTCAACAATAATGCAGAAAAGGAGAACGAGGCAGACAAAGAGTCCTGGATCACCAGAAAAGGCAGAGGCATCACCCACAGGGATAAAACAACTCAAAACACAACGGAAGCAATGCATAATGACTCCTCCTGGAGTAGACAAAAACATCCAGGAATTGAAACCGTAGCAGTTCCTGTATCATCCCCGCTTAACAACGAAGAGTGCTACGAAACAACTGCAACACAGATCAAAAGACAAAAGGCTAGGGGTAGACTTGAAGAAGCCCTAGACCCCAATGGAATTCCTCCAATGCTGTACAAGCACGAGGCAAAATATTGGAGTAAAGCATTTGCCCCAGTCTACAAGGACATAAAAAGTGCGCACACAATCCCGGAGTCTTGGAAAGGATCAATAATTAGCCCAAGTTCAAACAGAGTGACGGGACCGTCCCAGACAACTATCGATTAATTGCTCTAATCGATATTGAAGCAAAGTACAACGCAGAAATAATCCTGGAAAAACAAACATCCTGGGCATTGGAAAATTCTATCATCCCTATAAACCAAACTGGGTTTTGTTGTGGACAAGATACTACCACTAACATCATGGTGCTAGCCCTGTTGATGGACGTGGCTAAAGTGGCAAATTACCCATTATTCTTATGCTTTATAGACTACAGCATAGCCTTCGACCACGTAAACTGCCCCAAACTATTGCAAAAACTGGACAGCTGGGGGTTACTGAAACCTCATTTACAACAGTTGATATTGCTACATACCAATACCTGGGTCAAGATTAAACTAGGAGCAGGGACGCACCTCTCAAGCAGAATCACCAGCTCCAAAGGGCTAAAGCAAAGGTGCGTTTAGCACCCCTACTCTTTAACCTCTTCCTAGCTGACCTCCCTCGGGAATTGGACAAGAGCACCTCACACGCCCCGAAATTGGGAACAACTTTGCTGTCTAACTTGTTATACGCGGATGACCTGGTGTTTATAAGTAGGACTCCTATCGGCCTGCAACATCTCTTGAACACCACCAATAGCTTCTCCCAACCTAATGCCCTCAAAATAAATCTTAAGAAAACAAAAATCATGGTGGGCGGATATTTCCGTTCCGTCCACGGAATGTGCGATAATTTGCCCCTTCTGCCTTCCGCAAAGAAGGCGGAAAAATGGGACAAATTTCCACACACTCAGGGGCGGAACGGAAGTAGGCCGCCCGCTGCCCGCTGCCCGCTGCCCGCCCGCAATATTATAAAGATTAAAGCCTGAAATAATATTGAAAACACTTACCTTATAGGGGGATATCTCTTCCGGGTCTATCGCAGCTTCTTCTTTGAAACTGCGCATTCGCGGGAGCCTGCGCATGTGCATTCCTGGCGAGAAATGCGCATGCACAGGCTCCCGCCTGCGCAGTTTCAAAGAAGAAGCCGCAATAGACTGGGAAGAGATGTCCCCGCTATAAGGTAAGTGTTTTCAATATTATTTCAGGCTATAATCTTTATAATATTGTGGGTGGGAGGCGGGCGGGAGGCGGGCAGCCGTCACGTAACGGAAATTTGTGGATAGGCACGGAAATTGGTTCGATTTCCATGCCTCTCCGCGAAAGTCCATTACGCGACTTCCGCCCACCCCTAGTAATAAACCTTCACAAAAGGAAAAAATCAACTGGTATTTAGGTGGGCAATGCCTGGACCAGACAACAAACTACAAATACCTATTAGTCCTGCTGGACCATAAAGGCTCATTCAAACCCCTGCTGGAGGCCCTACGTATGAAGGGCACAATGAGCTACCTAACAAGGAAGCCCCTGAAAAAAGTGATGCCTGATCTAACCCCCGACCCATTATTACAGGTGATCTGTGCAAAAATACAACCAGCGTTAACCTATGGGAGCGAATCACTGAAAGGGAGAGATGCTGTGGTCTTGGACAAAGTCATAGCCAACACCTACAGAGCAATTTTCCATCTCCCAAGCTATGTGTCACCTGCCCAAATACACCTACAATTCTGGCTACAAAAACAATTGGTGGAAAGAAGGGGTGTATATATCAAAAGCTGGCACAAAATCCGAAGCAACGAAGCAGGATCATTAAACGCGCACCTTTGGAATGAATTGTCACTCCACGAAAAATCACCTGCAAGGGAGTACTTGCTTGACTTCCTAAAGCTACTAGGACTGTCCGAACTTTGGGTGACCTCCAAAGAACACCAGTGCTTCAAAGACGGTGACAAAGGTAACAAAAATGGTATCCGACTTAGAAGATAAGGAAACAATGGCTAAAAGGGCTCATGAATGGATAGTACTCAGTGACTACAAAGCCCTAAAACCACAATCTTCCCTGAAAACGGGACTTAAAATGAGGATAAAAGAAAAATTCCTAAAGCTGCGTCTTGGTATCTTACCAATCTTCTCACACCTCCCACCATAGAAAAGGAGACCTGGAGTGCAGTCCTGCCGTCTATGTAAAATAGGAAACGAGGACCTTGTGCACGTCATCTGCATTTGCCCCAACCTAAAGGATAAAAGAGACACCCTACTTTGACCAATATTCAAGCATAACTGTCCCAGGACCTGCAGGCAGACTGTAAAGCTGTGCTTCAATCCGGCCAAAACACAGCAAAACGGCAGGCTTACAAACATTTTTGACACAGTGGCAGAGAGACTCAAACACATACCGCAAGTGGACATTGGATAAACAAAAACAGCCTGGCCAGGCTGTTACTGTTGCTTAACTTGGCAAAGCCTTTGCTAGCCCACTTTATTTGGCTTGTAGGCACTTTAGATCTGATGAAGCGAGTAAGCCCTAAAATGTGAATTTTAACAAGATGCATAATGATGGCTGCTTAACTTGGCAAAGCTTTCGCTAGCTCAGTTTTTATTGATGCACAGGCACTTTAGATCTGATAAAGCCCTTTAGCACCAAAATGTTCATTTTAATTTGATGCATAATGATGGTTTTTAACACTGTTTTTATCCATTGAATTACGTTTATTAAATTGTTAATGGTATGTGTATGCAACGGTTTTAATTAATTATGCATAGTAATAAACTAAATATTCCAATTCAGCTAAATTCACTTGTGTTTTTTCAAGCCGCACGGCCACCTCCGTAACACGGCGCCTGCTTTGAATCACTTTAACACAGCATTATTTTGTGTCTGTTTCAAGCAGTCAAGTAAAATGAATTTAGAAATGATTAGCGAATAAAGTCATGTGCATTCCAGGTAGCATATAATCTTCTGCTAATGGGCTGAAGCTGACAACAGCGCATCTGTGTTACATGTCATCTGTACTAAAGCCACCTGACGTTTTTTTTTTATTAACAACAACACCACCAATACTACCACCACCAATACCACGACTACCAAGACCGCCACCAATACCACCACCTCCACCAATACCACCACCACCACCAATAAAACTATCACACCACCAACAATACCACCACCAATACAATCATCACCACCACAAATATCACCACCAATACCACCATCACCAATACCACAGCGACCAACACCACCAGCAATAACACCACCACCAATACCACTATCACCACAACCAATATCACTACCACCAATACCACTACCACCACCACAAATACCATCACCACCAATACCACAACCACCACTAACACCCCCACCACTACCACCACCACCAATACCACCATCACCAATACCAATTCCACCACCACCAATACCACCACCACCATCAATACCTCCACCAGAAATACCACTGCCACCAATACCGCCACCACCAATACCACCACCAAAACCACCAACACCGATACCCCCACCACCACCACTAGCACCACCAATACCACCACTACCAATACAACCACCAATATCACCAATACCACCACCACCACCAATGCCACCTCCACCAATACAGCCACCAATACCACTACCATGACCACTACCACCACCATTAACAACACCACCAATACCACCACCACCGCGAATACCACCACCACCGATACCCCCACCACCAATACCACCACCAATACCACCACTAATACCAATACCTCTAATACAACCACGATCATAACCAACATAACCACCACCACCATCAATACCACCACCACTACCACCACCACTACCACCACCACAAATACCACCATCTCCAATACCACGACTAATACCACCACCACCAGTACCACCACAAGTGCCAATACCACCACCAACACCACCACCACCACCAATATCACCAATACCACCACCAATACCACAACATCCAATACCACCACCACCACCACCATCAATACCACCACCTCCATCCCCACCAATAGCACCACCCTGAGTAATACCACCACCACCACTAATACCAATACCAAGACCACCACCAATACCAATGCCACCACCACTAATACCACCAATACCACCACCATTACCACCACCCTAAATCCCACCACCACCATCACCACCAATCTTGCTTCCCCTTTCACATAATACAGAATCTTCAACACGGTAGCTCAAAACCCACCCAGTGAAGCAGGAGACATAAACACAAAACAACACCTTTAGAAAACTGTTTTATTTTACAAAATGCAAAGACTCTCTTTTTAGAATAACGCTTGGGGTTTTATTCTACAAGTTGCTCTCTAACAGAAAGGCTTTCCCAGATTCCAAAATAACAACATTCAAAGACACATAGAGAAATATACATACATATATATATATTTATATATATTTATATGCATGCAATAATAACAAACTTGGTAAAGGCAACAGTTAAAATAAATGCATGAATAATACCATGAATAAACAAGCAGCAAATAATATGAGATAACACTCAAGAAAATATTATTGGATGTCCCACAAGAGATCAGAAAGATATATACACTGACTCAATAATAAAACACCTCAAATGATCAAAGCCACTGGCCACACATCACAATGGCAATAATCAAAACTCAACACTTCACCTGGTGCAAACATTGCATCTTAAACCCACTCCTGACAAGGGGATTAACAGCCGGGAATAAGAGCCTCCGCAACCAGGATTCCGCTGTACCGAGGTAGACACGTCTGAACCCATTCACATTGCAAAATCCCGGTTCCTAAGTCAACAACCATCAGCTTTATAATCTCAAAACACCACTATAAGGTTTGAGAATCCTCCTCCCCGCACAAGGAAACTTATTAGGACTGGCCAGCTTTCAAGCAAGCATTCTATGGTAGGAAGAAGTTCCCACATCCCCTCTACGTTCTCGCATGTCCAGACTTTATCTTGACAAAGCTCATGAAAGCCTTCCAGGGTACATTAAACAATCTCTCACAAAAACAATCCTTGAACGTGATTAACCCAAACAACTTGCAAGCGTGACTATGCATGCAGATAAAGCTCAAGCCAGGCAGAGTCAGAATTCAGGATGACATGAGGCCATATCAAAGTAAATAGTAAGAACATGATAACACTTATCAATGTACAACACAATGCACATTTGTGCACCACTGCTTATAGCATCACATACATCATCTCTCAATGTACAACACAGAGAATATTTGTGCACCACTGCTCATAACACTGCACTTCAAGACCAAAAAGTACATTCCACAACTCACTCAATCTCTCGTGCTTTCAAATGCACATCCCACACGTTCTGTTCTTGGCAAGGCTGTTCTACTCCGTGAATGCTCCCACAAAAAGACTGCAAGATTACAAGAAAGAAACCCCTAAGAGAAACAAGGCAAATGCAGAATGTCGTACATTCAAGCTAGGATAAAATAACACATCAAAGTCAATTAGAATAATGGTAGTCAAAGGTCATCACAGGGTGTCAGACCACAAGAGCGCCTTTAGCACTACATACCATCACCAAGAATACCACCACTTTTACCACCACCACCAATAAGACCAATACTACCACTGCTACCATCAATACCACCACCAAAATCACCACCAATACCACCAATACCACCACATTCAATACCACCACCACCACCAATACCATCACCACCAATACCACCAACACCAAGACCACCAGCACCACCAATACCACCACCATCACCAATACCAACACCACCACCAATTCCATGACTACCACCACCAATACCACCACCACCAATACCAACAATACCACCACCAATACCACCACCACTACCAATACCACCACCATCAATACCACCACCTCCACCAATAACACTACCACAACCACCACCATTACCATCCCCACCACCACCACCAATACAATAACTACCACCAATACAACCACCAACAACACCACCACCATCAATACCAATACCACCACTACCAATACCACCACCAATACCACCACCACCAATAACTCCAAAACCAATGCCACTATCACCAACACCAATACCACCACCAATACCACTACCACCACCACCACCACCAATACCACACCACCAATACCAATACCACCACCACCACCATTGGTGGAGTGGTGTGGCTCACGGGTTAGAGGCGGCAGACCCGGAAGCAGAGGACGGCCTCGGACCAGGGTTCAATTCCCGACGCGGCAGGGTTGTGGACCAGGGTCAGTGGACTCGATAATTCTCGCTTCGGTGCCTACTCTAACCAGGGATCACACTCGGCAACTCTGGGCATTAGCTTGCCTCATCTCCACAACGGCCCCCCACATACACCGGGGATGCCTGGTTTCACCTTGGAGATACCCAGCAGGGATCATCTCACAGGGAAAGCCAGGATGGGTTTCCCAGTGGTCTACAGCGCTGGGACGCCCCATTGCTTGGGTAGCCATGCGCTTTACAAGACAACCTAACCTAACATAACACCACTACCACCATCACCACCACTAACACCAATACCAACAATACCACCACCACTACCCATACCACCTCCATCAATACCACCACCTCCACCACTACCACAACTACCACCATTACCACCACCACCACTACCACCACCACCACCAATACAATCACCACCACCAACACCACCAATAACACCACCAATACTACCACCACCATCAATACCAATACCACTCCAACCAACACCACCACCAATACCACCACCACCAATACCACTATCTACACCAGCAATAACACCACCACCACAATCAATACCACCACCATAAATACCACTACCACCAATACCGCCACCAGCAATACCACCACCAAAACCACCACCACCAACACCGATACCACCACTCCCACCACCAATACCACCAATACCACCACTACCAATACCACCACCAATACCACCACCATTTCACCATTACCACCACCACCAATACCACCAATACCACCACCAATACCACCTCCACCAATACTGCCACCAATACCACTGCCACGACCACTACCACCACCATTAAAAACACCACGAATACCACCACCACCACAAATACCACCACCACCAATACCACCACTAATACCAACACCACCAATACCATAAATACAACCACGATCACCACCAACATAACCACCACCACCAACAATACCACCACCAATACCACCACCACAAATATCACCACCACCAATACCACCACCAGTGCCAATACCACCACCACAAATATCACCGCCACCACCAATACCACAACCTCCAATACCACCACCACCACCACCATCAATAGCACCACCTCCACCCACAACTCCACCCCATCAATACCACCACCCTCAACAATACCACCACCACCAACAATACCACCATCACCAATACCAAGACCACCACCAATACCAATGCCACCACCACTAATACCACCAATACCACCACCATTACCATCACCCCAAATCCCACCAATACCACCATCACCACAATACCATGTCTTGCTTCACCTATCAAATAATACAAAATCTCCCACACAGTGGCTCAAAACCCACCCGGCGAAGCAGGAGACATGAACACAAAACAAAACCTTTAGACAACGGTTTTATTTTACAAAATGCAAAGACTCTCTTTTTAGAATAAGGCTTGGGGTTTTATTTTACAAAATGCTCTCTAACAGAAAGGCTTTCCCAGATTCCAAGATGACAACATTCAAATACACATAGAGAAATATATATATATATATCACCTACTGGCGGTCGTCAGTAGGTAGTTATAGTTAGGATTGTTTTCCATAGGGAAATCGCAACATTCTATTTGGAATAACTTTGGCGCCGGTTGAGGAATCTGCCTGACATTTTCCTCAAATTTGCCTCGCGGCTCTCCGCTCCTTCCCTGAAAGTTTGGGGGGGATTCGTCAATCGGGGGCAGAGATAAAAGGGGGTCCAAAAACGTGTTTTCCCCATTTAATTTCCATAGGGCGGTCGGACTCACTTTTAGCTCGAACGGCTGAATGGATTTTCACCAAACTTGGCAAAATTGTAGGGACTGGTAGCCTGTGGTAGATGTGGTAGATGTGCCTTTGCTATGTCTCAAGATATGTGCTCCAGAGGATTTTGAGTAATTTGGTTTAAAAAAATATATATATCTATAAGCGCGCCCCGGTACGCGCACCGGGGAGCGTACCAGCGCGCTACGCGAGTTCGCGAGCGGAAAGCTGATTGGCTCTCGGGTGTCTGTAAACATTCCAAACAGTCCGGAGCGGCCGCCATCTTGTGTGTCGGTAGGATCGAGACACAAGAGGTGGCAAAAAACAAAGGGGGAAACGACCAAAAGGGGGCAGGGTAGACCCCCCCTGACCCTCTAGGTTTGATGTGGGGGCCATAAAAGACTCCGCGGGGCAAAAAAAAAAAAAATCGATTTTCGCGGGGGGAGCGACCGGTACGTGCACCGGCGAGCGTACCGGGGAGCGTACCCTGGAGAAAAAAGAATGAGAGTTTAAAAAAGTAGCATTTTTTTATAAATCAGAGGTAGTTCTGAAAAGAACTGTTCTTTTTTATTCTTTTTGTTGTTTTATATTTTTTTATTGTTTTTTTGAACATTTTTTACTTTTTTTGGCTTTTCTTAACAATTTTATGTTTTTTTTGTATTTTTTCTGGGGGGCAAACAAAACACAGGGAATTGCAAACAGCTCAACTGGAGCAAAAAAAAATAGAAAAAAATTAAGGTCGCTTGCTGCAGTGATGGTTGTCTGCAGCTCGATTGAGTAAAGTGATGCTTTGCTCAACATATGAAATTGTTTTGTTGCAATATTTGCAAACAAATTTATAATCCCCAAACCTAGTTTGTACATTAGGGACCATCTCCATAGCCGCTGCATCCAACAGAGTGGGTTGATTGGAGGCGCTTGAAGAAGAAGGATGGGAAGGGTTCCTGGTCAGTTCCCTGACCTCTGCTGCCGAATAATTGTTCGGGTGCTTCCTCTGCATATGTCTAATCATCGTGTGGTTCCCAAAAGAATACTTCTTCTTTGGGTTCCCTCTTGACAGTTCTTGGCCACAGATGAGGCAAGTCACCTTAGCTGCATTCACCTTTTTTGCACCCCTTGGCATCTTGAAAAAGTTCCAAATAAAATGTTCCTTGGGTCTGTATGGGGGATTGTCCTCAGGCAGAAAGTCCCTCTCCACCTCCTCCTCTTCGTCCTCCTCTTCTTGTTGACCACCAATGTGGTCTTGTGGTGGTCCTTGTGGTGGTGGTGGAGGTGGTGGTGGTGCAGATGCACCTGCAGCTGCTACTAGTGAAGCCATTTCTCACAGAATGAATGCAGGTCTTCTTCACTCAAACAAGAAAGTGAAAATGAGGAAAAAAGGTGGGGTCTTTCATCATTTATTAAACAAAACTGTTGTGAACCAATCAAAAGTGTTATTTTCAGGTCACATGGCCCGACGCGCTTACGCTACGCGCCCCGGGGCGCGCCCGTAGTTCCGCCCCGGTGCGCGTAGCGTAAGCGCGTTGAGACGTTGCGCGATCGTATGCGCTCGCGTGCTTCCGGGTGCGCTTACGCAGTGCGTGATATGACGCATCATGCGGCTATGCGAGACGTCACGATGTTGTTTTCGTTCGCGGCAATAGCGCTAATGGGAGCTCACCGGTACGTGCCCCGGGGCGTGCCGTAACACTGCGCTTACCGGTGAGCGCATCGGTACGCGCCCCGGGAGCGCTCCAGGGCAAAAAAACAAAAAAATAAACTATTACATAATTATACAATATAACATTCGTTATAAAAAAAATATTACTTTTCATACCTATAGAGATTTGCTATTAAAAAACCATTGAAATTCACTGAAAAAACGATAGGTTTCACACCAGTTATGGTTGGGAATTACCCTTTAAAAAACCTAATAAATTCACTGAAAAAACCATAGGTTTCACACCAGTTATAGTTAGCTGGAAGTTTTACTCGCATAAAACCATTGAAATTCCCATGTTATAGTTAGTTGGACTCACTATAACTTGCGCGTGCAATGCACTGCTGATGATGTCACATATTACATCACTCATGACATGGTCAGTGACATCACTCATGACATCACTGATGACACCATCCTTGTGACAGAGTGACAGACCTGCTTTCACTGTAATGTAACTTTTGAAACACATATTCAAAAATAGAAACTAACATTTTCAAAAAATAAAGATACCCATACCAGTTACATCAACCAATTCAGTAATTCCACCATCTATATACACATTCACTCATTCACCAACAATTCTGTGTAGTCACTCATACATATACTCACTCATCATATATAGTGATACACCTATATATCCTGTTACACAACGACAGTCATCCAAAAATTACTCATACACATACTCACACATGCAAATAAACTATTGAACATCCATTTATTTGCATATACAGCTATACACACACTACCACCTTACTTCTAAGAAAACATACACATATTTACTCTCTTAAACAATCACTTATAGAAAAACATACTTATTTAAACAGGAACTCTTACAATCCCTCACTCTCACATATACTCACCTATATACATTAATATTCACATTTACTAGATTAAAACATATGTAGTTATTGAGAAAGACACTGGTGAGACAGTCATTCACTCACTAACACACACACATACACACTCATCCACCCATACAGTCCTACACATATGCTGTCTTCAAAACACATACAAACAGAGAGTCAGTCATTCATGCATCTATGTGCTAAGTAATACCCTCACCAAACCATATAGACACTCATACTGATATTAAAAAATACATCTAATAACCCATATACATACACATGTAGCTACTCACCAACCCATGCAGCCACTTATACACAAAGTGAAACACTAATCCATATATTTAAATATTTAAACATTACTCTCTAATATATGTATTCACTAAGATACACTTAATAAACCAGTTAACCAATCATTTTTTTTTTTAAACATCCATGTAAACACTTATTTAAACATTTATTCTTCCATCAACTTTTATATATACATATATAACACATATTTATTTTTCAGAAAGACACACATTCACTGCAGTATTTTTGCATAAAAAAGCCCCTAGTGAAATCAACTAAGGACGCTAAGTACTATACTTGTACAATCAGAGCACACCAGTCCTTTGCCTGTTTTTAATGTATTAATTTGGTTGACAGACTACGTATCCCACAATGTCACCTTATGGCTATGATGGGGCAGTATATAAACCAAAAGTAAAAAAGGACTTGCTGACCGTGATAAAAGCCGTGAGGCTGAAACGCGTCGGTGGAGTGTCTGTGAAATAAAAGCTTCTGAATAGTATCCAGTTGTGCCGCCCTCTTTGTGTTCATAATATATATATATATATATATATATATTTATATGCATGCAATAATAACAAACTTGGTAAATGCAACAGTTAAAATAAATGCATGAATAATACCATAAATAAACAAGCAGCATATAATATGGGATAACACTCAAGAAAATATTATAGGACGTCCTGCAAGAGATCAGAAAGATATATACACTGAATCACTAATAAAACACCTCAAATGATCACAGCCACTGGCCACACATCACAATGGCAATATTCAAAATTCAAACATCTCAAATGATCAAAACCACTGGCCACACATCACAATGGCAATAATCAAAACTCAACACTTCACCTGGTGCAAACACTGCATCTTAGCCTACTCCTGACGGGGGGATTAACAGCCCGTAATAAGAGCCTCAGCAACCAGGGTTTGGTTGTACCGAAGTAGACACGTCTGTCCCCATTCGCATTCCATAATCCCGGTTTCTAAGTCAACAACCATCAACTTTATAATCTCAAAAAAATACTAGAAGGTTCGAGAATCGTCCCCCCCCCGCACAAGGAAACTTACTAGGACTGGCCAGCTTCCAAGCAAGCATTCCATGGCAGGAAGAAGTTCCCACATCCCCTCTATGTTCTCACATGTCCAGCCTTTATCTTGACGAAGCTCATGAAAGCCTTCCAGGGTACATTAAACAATCTCTCACAAAAACAATCATTGAACGTGATTAACCCAAACAACTTGCAAGCGTGGCTATGCACGCAGAAAAAGCCCGAGCCAGGCAGTGTCAGAATTCAGGATGACATGAGGCCATGTCAAAGTAAATAGTAAGCACTTCATAACACTTATCAATGTACAACACAATGCACATTTGTGCACCACTGCTTATAGCATCACATACTTAATCTCTCAATGTACAACACAGAGAATATTTGTGCATCACTGCTCATAATACTGCACTTCGCGACCAAATAGTACATTCCACACCTCACCCTCTCTCTCGTGCTTTTAAATACACATCCCACACGTTCTGTTCTTGGCAAGGCTGTTCTACTCCATGAAAGCTCCCACGAAAAGACTGCAAGATTACAAGAAAGCAACCCCTAAGAGAAACATGGCATATGCAGAATGTCATACATTCAAGCTAGGATAAAATAACACATCAAAGTCAATTAAAATATTGGTAGTCAAAAGTCATCACAGGGTGTCAGACCACAAGAGTGCCTTTAGCACTACATACCATCACCACCAATACCACCACTTTTACCACCACCAATAAGACCAATACTACCACCAATACCACTAACACCACCAATATCATCACCACCAATATCACCACCACCACCAATACCACCAGCACCAATGCCAACATCACCACACATACCACCGCTACCATCAATAACACCACCACCACCAATATCACCACCAATACCACCACCACCACCAGCACTAATACCACCAATACCACCATCACCAATACCACTACCACCACCAATACCATTACCACCAATACCACCAACACCAAGATCACCACCAATACCACCACCAACAATACCACCACCAATTCCACCACCAGCACCACCAATACCAACAATACCACCACCAAAACCACCACTACTATCAATACCACCACCATCAATACCACCACCTCCATCAATACCACAACCACAACGACCATCATTACCATCACCACCACCAATACAATTACTAGCACCAATACTACCACCACCAACACCACCACCATCAATACCAATACCAATACCAGCACTACCAACACCACCATCAATACCACCACCACCAATATCACCACCACCAATAACTCCAAAATGAATGACTCAATCACGACTACCAATACCACCACCAATACCACTACCACCACCACCAATACCACACCACCAATACCAATATTACCACCACCAATACCACCATCACTACCACCACCACCACTACCACCATCACCAACACCACTAACACCAATACCAACAATACCACCACCACTACCCATAACACCACCATTACCACCACCACCACTACTACCATCAATACAATCACCACCACCAACACCACCAATAAAACCACCAATACTACCACCACCACCAATACCACCACCACCACCAATAACTCCAAAACCAATTCCACTATCACCACCACCAATACCACACCACCAATACCAATACAGCCACCACCAATACCACCACCAATACCAACACCACCAGCACCAATGCCAACATCACCACCAATTCCACCGCTACCATAAATACCACCACCACCAATATCACCACCAATACCACCACCACCACCAGCACCAATACCACCAATACCACTACCACCACCAATACCATTACCACCAATACCACCAACACCAAGACCACCACCAATACCACCACCAACAATACCACCACCAATTCCATCACCACCACCACCAATACCAACAATACCATCACCAAAACCACCACCACTACCAATACCACCAGCATCAATACCACCACCACCACCAATACCACTACCACAACAACCACCCTTACCATCACCACCACCAATACAATTACTAGCACCAATACTACTACCACCACCAACACCACCACCATCAATACCAAGACCAATACCACCACTACCAACACCACCACCAATACCACCACCACCAATACCACCACCACCAATATCACCACCACCAATAACTCCAAAACGAATGCCACTATCACCACCACCAATACCACCACTAATACCACACCACCAATACCAATACCACCACCACCCATACCACCATCACTACCACCACCACCACCACCACTACCACCATCACCAACACCACTAACACCATTACCAACAATACCACCACCACTACCCATACCACCACCATCAATACCACCACTACCACCAATACCACTACCAAAACCACCACCATTACCACCACCACCACTACCACCACCAATACAATCACCACCACCAACACCACCAATAAAACCACCAATACTACCACCACCACCACCACCACAAATACCACCACCACCAATAACTCCAAAACCAATGCCACTACCACCACCACCAATACCACACCACCAGTACCAATACAGCCACCACCAATACCACCACCAATACCAACACCATCAATACCACCACCTCCACCAATACGACCTTCAACACCACCAATACCACGACCACCAACACCCATACCACTACCACCACGACCCCCACCCCCACCAATACCACCATGAATACCACCAATTCCACCATTACTGCCAATACCACCACAAATACGACCACCAGGAATACCATCACTAATAATACCACCAATACTACCACCACCACCCCCACTGATACCACCACCATGAATACCACCACTAATGCCACTACCTCCACCACTATCACCACCACAACCACCACCAATACCAACACCACAAATGACACCTACACCAATACCACTGCCACCAATACCACCACCAATGCCACCATTAATACTGCCACCACCAATACCACCAATAGGACCACCACCAACATAATTACTACCACCCCCAATACAACCTCCACCATCAATACCACCACTACAACCACCACCACCACTATCACCACCACAAATACCACCAACACCAATATCACTACCACCACCACCACCACCACCACCATTGCCATTGCCTATACCAATACCACTACCAATACCACCACCACCAATACCAATACCACCAGCACTAATACCACCAACACTAATACATCCACCTCCACCAATATCACACCTATACCACAACCACCAAAACTACAACCACCAATACCACCACCTCCACCACCACCAATACCACCACCACCAACAATACCACCACCAATGCCACCACCACCAATACCACCACCAATAACTCCAAAATGAATGACTCAATCATGACTACCAATACCACCACCAATACCACTACCACCACCACCAATACCACACCACCAATACCAATATTACCACCACCAATACCGCCATCACTACCACCACCACCACTACCACCATCACCAACACCACTAACACCAATACCAACAATACCACCACCACTACCCATAACACCACCATTACCACCACCACCACTACTACCACCAATACAATCACCACCACCAACACCACCAATAAAACCACCAATACTACCACCACCACCAATACCACCACCACCACCAATAACTCCAAAACCAATTCCACTATCACCACCACCAATACCACACCACCAATACCAATACCACCACCACCAATACCACCATCAGTACCACCACCACCACCACCACTACCACCATCACCAACACCACTAACACCATTACCAACAATACCACCACCACTACCCATACCACCACCATCAATACCACCACTTCCACCAATACCACTACCACAACCACCACCATTACCACCACCACCACTACCACCACCAATACAATCACCACCACCAACACCACCAATAAAACCACCAACACTACCACCACCACAAATACCACCACCACCAATAACTCCAAAACCAATGCCACTACCACCACCACCAATACCACACCACCAGTACCAATACAGCCACCACCAATACCACCACCAATACCAACACCATCAATACCACCACCTCCACCAATACGACCTTCAACACCACCAATACCACGACCACCAACACCCATACCACTACCACCACGACCCCCACCCCCACCAATACCACCATGAATACCACCAATTCCACCATTACTGCCAATACCACCACAAATACTACCACCAGGAATACCACCACCAATAATACCACCAATACTACCACCACCACCCCCACTGATACCACCACCATGAATACCACCACTAATGCCACTACCTCCACCACTACCACCACCACAACCACCACCAATACCAACACCACAAATGACACCTACACCAATACCACTGCCACCAATACCACCACCAATGCCACTACTAATACTGCCACCACCAATACCACCAATAGGACCACCACCAACATAATTACTACCACCCCCAATACAACCTCCACCATCAATACCACCACTTCAACCACCACTATCACCACCACAAATACCACCAACACCAATATCACTACCACCACCACCACCACCACCATTGCCATTGCCTATACCAATACCACTACCAATACCACCACCACCAATACCAATACCACCAGCACTAATACCACCAACACCAATACATCCACCTCCACCAATATCACACCTATACCACAACCACCAAAACTACAACCACCAATACCACCACCTCCACCACCACCAATACCACCACCACCAACAATACCACCACCAATGCCACAACCACCAATACCACCACATCTACCAATGCCACCACCAATAGCCCCACCACTAATACACCACCACCAATACCACCACCACCAATACCACATCACCACCAATACCACCATCACCACCAATACCAACACTAATACCACCACCAACAATACCACTACCACCACCAATATCACCCACCACCAATACCACCACCACCAATCCCACCATCACCACCAATACCACCACTAATGCCACCACTAAGACCACCACTACCATCAGTATCACTACCACCAATACCACCAACACCATTACCACCACCAATACCACCACCACCAATACCGCCCCCACCAATACCACCACCAACACCATCACCACCCCCACCAATGCCACCATCACCACCAATACCACCACCACTACCACCAATACCATCACAACAATACCATCCCTAATACCACCAGCAATACCACCAATACCACCACCACCACCACCAACATCACCACCACCACCACCAATACCACCACTACCACCACCAATTCCACCCCACCACCAATACCACCAATATCGCCACCAATTCCACCACCACCACCACCACCAATACCACCATCACCACCACCACCAATACCACTACCACCACCAATATCACCACTACCAATACCACCACCACCATTCCCACCATCACCACCAATACCACCACCCATGCCACCACTAAGACCACCACTACCATCAGTATCACTACCACCAATACCACCAACACCATTACCACCACTAATACCACCACCACCAATACCGCCACCACCAATACCACCACCAACACCATCACCACCACCACCAATGCCACCATCACCACCAATACCACTACCACCAATACCATCCCTAATACCACCAGCAATACCACCAATACCACCAACAACATCACCACCACCACCACCAATTCCACCACCAATTCCACCCCACCACCAATACCACCAATATCGTCACCAATTCCACCACCACCACCAATACCACCATCACCAATACCACAACCACCTCCAATGCCACCATCACCAATACCACCAAAACACCAAGACCACCACCACCACCAATACCATCACCTCCAATCCCACCACCACCGCTAATACCTCCAATACCACTACCACCACCAATACCACCACCACCACCAATAAATACCCCACCACCAATACCAATACCAACACCAGAACCACCAATACCAAAACCATCACCAATACCACCACTAATACCAATACCAATACCACCACCACCAATACCAATTAGCAATATCATCACCACCAATACCACCACACCACCAGTACCACCACCACCAAAACCAACACCACCAATAACAGTACCACCACCACCACCAATACCACTAATACCAATGCCACCACCACCAATACCGCCACCACCAATACCACCACCATCAATGCCAGCACCATCAATACCACCAATACTAGCACCATCAATACCACCACTACCAATACCACCACCTCAGTGCCTCTCGCTCACTAGTAATAGCAGGGTCACTGTACAAGGCCGGAGCTGCATCCGAGACCTTCCCTCCCTCCATGCCTGCCATAAAGCACGGCCCGCCCTGCACCAGTGGTGAAGCCAGGACCCTACTACAGCTGGAGTGTTTTTTATTAGGCCAAAGAAAGCAATGAAAACACGCAATGCCGCACTGCACACTCAAATAACGAAGAGGCCAGGCAGTAGCCCCACCTCCCTCTCTTCCTCCTGAGCTGTGACAGTCTAATCACAGAGCAAAAGGTGTTGAAACTCTTGGTTAGTGTTTATAGGTCAGATCATATGTAACTCTCACTTCTCACTTTGTGTCTGTGCAATTTACAACACGTACTCATCTTCTTCACTGCACTATTTATCAATAGTTTGAAGACATTGCAGACCAGTCTTTTCCTCTGATATTTACAATCTAACAAGCGGTAGAGAAGGCCCTTTATTGCAATTCAATAGGTCTGGAATTTGCGAGAGTTTAAGCTATTAGTATTGTAAATGACATTGCATTTTATTTATGTTTTATAACCCAAAACATAAATAAAAGGCATTGTCATTTACAATGCCAATAGCTCAAACTGGCTTGAATGCGAGACCTATTGCATTGCAAATGCTTGTTTAGGTCGAGCATTCGAGACCTCTTATATATACTTTAGTACATACTTATATGTAAATGTACTTTATGGGCTCTGGAGATTAGCCCTAGGACTTGTCTGCTTGTTGCGTAGGGACTTTTTTTTCTGTTCAACTGCCTATTTAAATGTCTTGATAGAAAACGACCAGTAGAGGTCAGTAAAATACCAGAATTGCTTTCTGATGAGGGACTTTATTTTTTTTAATTTTCTGGCAACTGCCTCGATTTAACTTTCTTGATAGAAAACAACCAGCAGAGGTTAGAAAAATGCCAGAATCACTTTAGCATTCTGTAGATTCTAGTCCATAGAAATTGTCTTCCAGGAGCACCCATAGACAACAGTATTTTTTTCAAATCTTGTATTTTGAGTGATATGACCAACGAAGGCCCTTAATTTATATTAAAAGCAGAGCTTTGGACTATGCCAGTTCCCGCTGAAAGGCAATATTTCTCTCCATGTGTTCCCATACCTGGTGTGTCACGCAGTTTGGTGCTTTCTTTCCATCTATAATAAAGAACAGTAGATGTTTCAGCTCCCAGGCTAATGTGCTACATAGCTAAATACATATAAGGTCCCAAAGGCGAGACGGATTGCATTACAAATGCTTGTTTCATTATGGGGTAAGAAAGTACCTTTGATGGAGCAAGAATTCGCACGTTACGCGGCTTGCTTGTATCAAGAACCTCGAGTAACTGTAACAGAATAACCCAACATGTTTTGTCTTACTAACTTCCCTTTATTTTGAAATTTGGGGTGTCCTAGCAAGGCTTACCTATGTGTTTACTAAAACTTAATAACGCTTGTCACTAAAAATGGCCGCTGCTTGGCGGGGTTTCTTCTGCGCATGCGTTAGTCACACTCACGTGACGTGACGTACTTGCAGTTCTGGTGGGAATCTTTGCGCTTGCGCACTAGCATTAAGACGGCCGCTTTGTATCCTCACATGGTGAAGCTTGCACTGCTGCTTTTGCGCTACTGTTTGTGTGCCTCTAATACTAATGCTATAGTTATTATAAAGTAAGGGGTATAGACTATCTATTCACGGTATACAGTGTATTCATTTATTTTCTGTATTTTAATTTGTTTTCGCTTACTTTTCATATAGCACATTCCTTGGGGTCTGAGGAACACTCGTGATTCCATATTGAACAGCCTTTCTGCGCATGACAGTCTTCTGCCGGTTGGCATTGACAGTTTGCCAACTGAAGGTCCCTGCCAAGAGGCGCCTGGGAAGATGCACCTTCGCCTAGCAGAAGAAGCTGAATTGCTCTCAATGTATCATAATTCATAGATGTACTATTGTAATGTAGAAAGTTAGGTCATGGGAACCCCAAATTCAATAGGCGGTCCCAGAACATGTAAATGTGAGCTTGTAGAAATGAAATGTGATTGGTGTGTTGACCTATCCTACTTGGGGACCAATCGAAATTGGGCATTCTTACACTTGCAACATTTGGGGGGTGGTACACTGACCCGAAAACAGTATAACTAGCCTAGGTTTAGCTAGAGAAATTGTCCGACTTGTCCGAATAGCTGACCTGTCACTGACCCAACGCACTCAATAGGTGACTGATAACAGAGGGCTGCGGAGCACTCTGTCCGAAATTTCCATAGACTCTAGAGGTTTTAAACCTTAAGTGCTGGCGGAGCACTTTGTTGGGGAATTCGAAAACCCAATCGGGGTTCTGACTGATAGCTGCAGAGAGGGTGGAGCGCAGGCGTTTCTTCCGAACTGCGGGTGCTGGTCTTACCTTGGTGGCCCTGTCCTGATCCTAATCTGGTTTTCCTGTCCTGTCCTGGGGTGTCCATTCCGCACCTGCTGTCCCACTGATGACTGTCCTTCCTTGGGGTTTCTCCCATCCTTAACTGACCCGCGGCCAGGGTTGGTCTTCACACCATACTAGGTAAATATAGTGCTGAAGCTTTATTCTGCACCTTCTATTTTTCTGTCTTTTGCTTTAATAAAGACATACCTTTGCACATATTGATTTTCCATGTTTTTCTCTGCAAAATACTAAATGAAAAGCTCATACATTATTGCTGTTATCTAGCATGTTCCTATTTTTCCCTTCCTTAAGTACAATTCTCTATACTGTTCATGAAATATAGATGTCCTATCTTTATCTTCTTTTAAGCTGTCTAAATGATGGTTCTGAAACTCTAGCGTGTTCCACTTTTTACCTTCCCCATAGTCATATTGTATCTCAGAGTTCTCGTAAGATAATCTAAAGTTCTTTTACATTTCCATCCATCAAGGGTGTAGGTTTTCAACTGTGATATTCTAGTATGTTCCATAATCTTTCCCGTCTTTAGTTATTTCAATTTAAAGTCTAAACTCTGAAATTACTGACTAGCATGTTCCCTGTTTTTACCCTCCTTCAGACTCATAAATGGTTGGTTTGATTTATTTTCTATATGGTATGTGCTTTTTGTAATATTAGTTATCGATTGCTTACTCACTGTAAATCTTATGCTTTCTGACACTGAATCTGAATTTTAGATAAAGGTTTTTCAAAACTTCTTGAGTTTGTGTTTATTACCTGAGTGCAAATATAGAAAGTATTTTGGTATCTGCCTTTCTTTTACAGCTTGCTCCCTGATCCATCGTGGTCATTAAGTACCCGTAACGGTGGATTGGTAAGTCGGGTACAGTAGAAATATATAGGAAGGAACAGGGATACTGGTAGTAGAGTGTATGGTCGCCCGATTAATAAATATGGTAAATTGAAGTTTATGGGCCCGATACGTATGTGGTAAAATTGGTTGGTCGGGTGACCTGCGCGCTCTATCAGTATTTGTCTGGTAGCCAGAGGATGCTTATTGGGACTAGTTAAAGTAAGGTAGGACTAGTTAAGATAGCTAGATAGGTTGGATGCTGCTAAAAAGTTATTGCTGCTAATTGAGAAAATATTGCTGCTAAAACTGTGAACATTTATTGTTGCAAATTTGATCGATCACGTGAAATGTTTTTACTTTGAAAATTATGAAATGTTTTAAATTGTTTTTCTTGCTGTTATATTGATAAATGTACTAATATTACTCGTAAGTGATTGTTACATGTTGTCTGGAACCCCCGGGGAAATTGAATAGCGGGTGGTGAGGAGAATCCACGCCGTAGGTGAGGTCATTGGCTCAAGGAAAATTGGTGCAGGTTAAGCAGAACTGGAAGCACTAATTAGGGTTTTTTTTTCTGAATATATGAATGAATAAATGGTAGCAAAGAGTTCGCTGGCAAAACTTCTATTGTGATATAACCTAGTAAGGGTCACACGGAAGGAGTAGCAGGTTCGTCTAAGCTTGATTGTTAGCAAAAGGGTTCGCTAGTGAAACTTTAGACTTAGTATATATCCCGAGAAGAAGTGGATGAGTCAAAAGAAGTAGCAGGTTCCCGAATGCTTGAATGAAGGGTAGGCAGAAGAGATCTATCCGTAGTGTATGAAACGTAGATGTTGGACCCGGCCTCGTGGCGTGGTCCTACCCCTCCCGCATGGCGGGCCCCGGACGACATCGGCCCTCCATCCAGCCCGGGTCGGCCTCGGGCACACCTCTGCACGCCCTCCAAACCACCAGATCCGCCACCCGGCGGCCCACAACCACTGACACGGCACACTCGGGCCGCCCCAGCATTACCGGTCCGGTGCCCACCCCGGACCCCCATTCCAGGCCCGACGCCATCTTGGGCCCATCACGTCACAGACACGTGGTCCCGGACCAGCCGCGGCCACGGCCCCAGCGAGCCCGCCATCGAGGCACCAAGAGCCCTCCGGGTGGTAGAGTGGCCACTCAACCAGAGACAAGGAGAGGGGAGTTTCGATGGCTCTCCAACCATCCCCGGATGCCTGGTTTCGATCGAACTCCGGCCTCCCTGAGCGCTGGCCCCAACCCCTGCTGGGTGTCTGGATACCATCATCCCGGCCCCTCTGACCCCCAGGCGAGAGGGTCCGGACATCAAAGGACTCCAGACCTATATCTGGGCCAGCCCCGGAGTAGGACGGCAGTTGTATCCCGGAGTCGAGAAGCCCTGCTGACGCTGTCGCGGCTGACCCTGAGACGAACTCCGCTTGCTGCTCTACCTGGAACCTGCTGGCGCTGCCGCTGTCCATCTTCGCGGTAACCACCTTGGAGCCTGCTGGCGTTGCCGCGGTCCATCTTCGCTGTAACCACCTTGGAGCCTGCTGGCGCTGCCGTGGTCCATCTTTGCTGTAACCATCTTGGAGCCTGCTGGCGCTGCCGCGGTCCACACTCGCTGAACCATCTCGGAACCTGCTGGCGCTGCCGCGGTCCACACTCGCTGAACCATCTTGGAGCCTGCTGGCGCTGCCGCGGTCCAAACTCGCTGAACCATCTTGGAGCCTGCTGGCGCTGCCGCGGTCCACACTCGCTGAACCATCTTGGAACCTGCTGGCGCTGCCGCGGTCCACACTCGCTGAACCATCTTGGAGCCTGCTGGCGCTGCCGCGGCCCAACCTTCCGGAACCCCCCAGCTCGAGGATTGAGAGCTGTGCGTAGGGTCTCCTTGCAACCGACCATCTATAAGACTGTCCCGCTACCTTGCCCCTTGCCACGAGACTTTCCAGATCCTGGGATCTGCTGTATATATATTGAAACGATACTAATTGCCCGATAAAGATTGAAAACTCTATCTACGTGTGGTGTATATTTGTAGTGGTGTGGTTACTCTGCTGTACGATTCTAGGAGAGGGCCCTCCCGTCGGAGGCCTCTCGACATCGCTCGGTCCCTTCTCTGAAGGAGGGGTAGACCTAGGGGTGGTCAGTCAGACACCTTCTGCCTCCCCCGGGTTCGCCTTTCTAACATTGGTGGCAGGCGCTGCGATCCGAGCCAACGCAAAATCGTACAGAGAGTGATCTACCCGCTACGACGGAAAAACACACAGAGACCATGACGACCCAAGGAACTAACCTACCTGCCGAATTCCAGAAAGAGAAGATAGAAGAATACAGCCACAAAGAACTAAAACAATTCTGTAAAGACATGGGTATCGCTACCACTGGCCTGAGCACAAAAGAGGACTTCAAATCGGCCCTACAAGCCTGGGTGGAAACCCGAGACAGACCACCACAAGAGGAGAGTGGCCCGAACGGGCAACACTAAACCGCAACACTAAACGCGGACCTCATCTATGAAGACGCTCGAGAACGAGAGCGCAACCGGCTACACGAAGTGGAGCTTGCACGACTCCGGCTAGACAGAGAACTCCAGCTAGCGGAGAAAAAGATAGCCCTCGAGCAACTACGGCTGGAGGGGGATCTAGAAGAGAAACGGAGACAACGTGACCTCGAAGAAAAACGACTAGTATATGAACACGAACGAGGCCGGAGAGAACTAGAAATCAAGGCCAAGATCAACGAAGATAGCGCGGCCGGGGCCAAGACCTCGGCCCCTCCCGTGGACACCAAGGTTCACCTACCGAAAGATGTAGTCAAAGAATACTACAAGAACGATGATATCCAACAATGGTTCAAAGCCTACGAGGTGGCCATGACTGCCCATCGGGTGCCCCTGAAGGATTGGGGCGCCGGCCTGTGGGGGAAGTTCGTCAACGAAGGGAGGGACGCCCTGCTGGAACTCCCTGACACCGAAATGACCTCCTATGAACACATGAAAACGGCCCTACTCACGCGCTACGGACTCACCCCCGAAATGTACCGGCAGAGGTTCCGAGACTGTAAAAAAATCCCCGGTACCACTTGGGTAGAATATGTGAACTTTTTTAGCAGAGCCTTCGAGGGGTGGGTCAAAGGCAGTCAGGTCACTACCTACCAGCAGTTGGTCGACCTGATGTTATGGGAGCACCTCTCCAACAACTGCTTCATTGAACTACGACAGCACCTCCTCGACAGCAAGTTGACCGAGCCGCGAAAGCTAGCGGTCGAAGCAGATCGGTGGACGAGCAACCGCGTCCACCGGAACACCACAGGAGAATACGGACGGGGGTCCCCGGGGAACCACCGGCCGTGAGGCGGCGGGTCTGGCATCAGCCGAAGCCGAGACCTCCCGCCGGGGTCTTCGCCTGCCTCCACTACACCAGCCTCCAGCCCGAGGGGGACCCATCCAGCCCGACCGGGGCCACGCCCCAACGTTACGTGCCACAGATGCCAGCGGCTGGGTCACTATGCCAATGATCCTCTCTGCCCCATGAACCAGCGGCCCGGCACCACCGGGCCCCCCGGTCGACAAATCACGGCAGCTGCTCTGAGCGAAGAAAAGGATGAAGAAGAGGAGGTCCCTATGGAACCAGAAGAATGGGAGTCCGCGGCCATGTGCCTCACCTCCTTGGGCGACAAAGACATGATCCCCCGAGACCAGATTCCGATCCACACCCAGAAGTACCGCCAGTGGGTCACCATCAACGGACGCCGGGCCGAGGCTCTCCGTGACACGGGGGCCAGCATAACCGCTGTCCGCTGCCATCTGGTGACCCCAGAACAAATCTTGCCCCACGTTCTGTGCCCTGTCCAGTCAGCGGACAATTTCGAGACCCTGTGCCAGATGGCTCGCATCCCCTTCGAGTGGGGAGGAGTGTCTGGCATGCTGAAAGTCACCGTCCGAGACGATGCCCCGGTGGACTGCCTCCTAGGGAACGACCTGGAAAGTTCCCCCTGGGCACAGATCGAGCGAAGAGAGCATCTGGGGATGCTAGGCCTTCCTGAATGGGTTTGCGTAACGACCCGATCCATGTCCACCCGGGACGCCGCCCCAACCGAAGACAATCTGCCCGAAGAACCTGAATGGCCGGCACCTCCGCCACCCGCCACTGCCACGGCCGAACCCGAACTGGGGCCGCAGGGCCCCAGCCATGAAGAACTTCCCGAGCTCGGGCCCCTTCCCGAACTAGCCCAGTGGCGCCAAGAAGGGGGCCCCACCCGCGAGCAATTCCGTCGGGAACAAAAGACATGTCCTTCTCTTGAGGGACTCCGACAACAAGCTGCCACGCAAGCCACAGGAGACTCCTCGGGTCCCACTGGATCTATTGGGACCAGGACCTCCTGTACAGTGAACAAAAGATCGCCGAGCTGGGGGCCGGCCGAGTGCTAGTCATCCCCCTCCACTTCAGAGACTTTCATTAAACCTGGCACATGATGTGCCCCTCGCCGGGCACCTGGGGCAGGACAAAACCTACAGCCGCCTGGTGACCCACTTTTATTGGCCGAAGATGCGCCGCGATGTGTACAACCACTGCCAAACCTGTCCGTCCTGCCAAGCCAGCGGAAAGAGTGGGGGGAAATCAAGGCTCCACTCCAACCGTTTCCCGTGGTGACCACTCCCTTCGAGCGAGTAGGGATCGACATCGTGGGGCCCCTGAATCCCCCAACCTCTCAGGGGCGCCGCTTCATCCTCGTCCTGGTGGACCATGCCACCCGCTACCCAGAAGCTATCCCCCTCCGGACTATCACAGCCCCCGTAGTGGGTCGGGCGCTAATGGGGATCTTCTCCAGAGTCGGCTTCCCCCGAGAGGTCGTAAGTGATCGGGGCACAAACTTTATATCGAAATATATGTGGTCCCTGTGGCAACAGTGCGGGGTCGCGTATAAGTTCACCACCCCGTATCACCCTCAAGGGAATGGACTAGTGGAGCGATTTAATAGGACCCTGAAAGGAATGATCAAGGGCCTAGAAGAGCCCCTCTGGCGCAAATGGGACGTTCTGCTGCCGTGCCTCCTGTTCGCCTACCGGGAGGTACCCCAGAAGTCCCTGGGGTTCAGCCCCTTTGAACTATTATATGGACACCCGGTGCGAGGCCCCCTCAGCCTGGTCAAGGAAGGCTGGGAGCTGGCCGCCTCCGATGCTCCACCTGATGTTTTCCGATACCTCTTGACTCTCCGCAACCAGACTCGGAAGTTCCGGGAACTGGCCGAAACCAACCTTAAGGCCAGTCAAGCGGAGATGAAGCGCTGGTATGACGAAAATGCCTCGTCCATTGAATTCGAACCGGGCCAGCAGGTCTGGGTCATGTCCCCGGTGGACCCCGGCGCCCTCCAGGACAAATGGACGGGGCCCTTCAACGTGGTGGAGCGCAAGAGCCCCGTCACCTACCTAGTGGACATGGAGTCCCCCCGGAACCCCCTCCGGGTCCTACACGCCAATCGGCTCAAGCTCCACTTTGTCCGCACCGAACTGAGCCTGTTGTTGGCTACCGATGACGGAGCAGAGGACAACTCCGAGCCTCTACCAGACCTCCTGAGCACCTCCGAGAAAGATAGCTCCGTCGAGGGGGTCTCCCTCTCTCCCGCGCTGACACCCAAACAGCGCCAGGACTGCCAGAAACTGCTGGGTCAATTTGCGAACTTATTGTCCCTCACCCCCGGAGTCACCCAGTGGTGTGTTCACGACGTCGACACCGGGGACAGTCCGCCCGTGCGGCACCGAGCCTACCGAGTCCCCGACCGAGTCCGGGCCTGCATCCAAGCCGAAGTTTCCAAGATGCTAGCCCTAGGGGTAGTCGAGCCCTCAGACAGTCCATGGGCCAGTCCCGTCGTCCTGGTCCCTAAGGCCGCCGCCCCCGGGTTGCCCCCCGGAGCTGCGGTCCTGTGTCGACTACCGGGGACTGAATGCCGTCACCAGGACCGACGCCCATCCCATCCCCCGAGCGGATGAACTGATCGATCACCTGGGAGCCGCCAGGTACCTCAGCACCTTCGACCTCACGGCCGGATACTGGCAAATCGGCCTCACGCCAGGGGCCCAAGAACGATCCGCTTTCTCGACCCCCGATGGCCACTTCCACTTCAACGTGATGCCCTTCAGCATGAAGAATGCTCCGGCCACCTTCCAGAGACTAGTGAATTGGGTGCTGGCAGGGCTGGAAGAGTTCAGTGCCGCCTATCTGGACGATATTGCGGTGTACAGCCTCTGTTAGGACGACCCACCTCTGGAAGGTCCTGACGGCCCTCCAACGGGCCTGACTAACAATAAAAGCCAGCAAGTGCCAGATCGGTCAAGGGTCCGTGACCTATCTGGGACACCAAGTGGGGAGCGGCCAAGTGGCTCCCCTCCAACCCAAGATCGACGCCAACCAGGCCTGGGAGCCCCCCGTCACCCAGACCGCCATCCGAGCCTTCCTGGGGCTCACTGGATACTATTGGCGGTTCATAAAAGACTATGGGAGCATTGTGGGGCCCCTCACAGAACTAACCTCCAAGAGACTACCCCCGAAGGTGCACTGGACCCCCGAGTGCCAAGTAGCCTTTGAGACACTAAAGACTGCCATGTGCACCGCCCCGGTGCTCCAGGCCCCCGACTACAGCCGAGAGTTCATCGTCCAAACTGACGCCTCGGAACACGGCATTGGGGCCGTACTGTCCCAAATGAACTCTGACGGAGTTGACCTCCCTGTGGCCTTCATCAGCCGGCGCCTGCTGGCCCGAGAACAACGATGGAGCGCCATCGAGAGGGAAGCATTCGCCGTCGTATGGGCCCTAAAGAAGCTCCGGCTCTACCTCTTCGGCACCCACTTCCGAGTACAGACCGACCACCGGCCCCTGCGGTGGTTGATGCAGATGCGGGGCGAGAACCCGAAGTTGCTACGTTGGTCCATCTCCCTCCAAGGGATGAACTTCACCGTGGAGCATCGCCCTGTTAACGACCACGCCAACGCTGACGGCCTCTCCAGATTCTTCCGCCTTGGCGAGGAGAATCCCCAAGAAGATGGGTGACTCTCCCCCGCCTTCAGCTGGTGGGGACGTGTGTTGGACCCGGCCTCATGGCGTGGTCCTACCCCTCCCGCATGGCGGGCCCCGGACGACATCGGCCCTCCATCCAGCCCGGGTCGGCCTCGGGCACACCTCTGCACGCCCTCCAAACCACCAGATCTGCCACCCGGCGGCCCACAATAACTGACACGGCACACTCGGGCCGCCCAAGCATTACCGGTCCGGTGCCCACCCCGGACCCACATTCCAGGCCCGACGCCATCTTGGGCCCATCACGTCACAGACACGTGGTCCCGGACCAGCCGCGGCCACGGCCCCAGCGAGCCCGCCATCGAGGCACCAAGAGCCCTCCGGGTGGTAGAGTGGCCACTCAACCAGAGACAAGGAGAGGGAAGTTTCGATGGCTCTCCAACCATCCCCGGATGCCTGGTTTCGATCGACCTCCGGCCTCCCTGAGCGCTGGCCCCAACCCCTGCTGGGTGTCTGGACACCATCATCCCGGCCCCTCTGACCCCCAGGCGAGAGGGTCCGGACATCAAAGGACTCCAGACCTATATCTGGGCCAGCCCCGGAGTAGGACGGCAGTTGTATCCCGGAGTCGAGAAGCCCTGCTGACGCTGTCGCGGCTGACCCTGAGATGAACTCCCCTTGCTGCTCTACCTGGAACCTGCTGGCGCTGCCGCGGTCCATCTTCGCGGTAACCACCTTGGAGCCTGCTGGCGCTGCCGCGGTCCATCTTCGCTGTAACCACCTTGGAGCCTGCTGGCGCTGCCGCGGTCCATCTTTGCTGTAACCATCTTGGAGCCTGCTGGCGCTGCCGCGGTCCACACTCGCTGAACCATCTCGGAACCTGCTGGCGCTGCCGCGGTCCACACTCGCTGAACCATCTTGGAACTGTAGCAGGGTTTCTGTTCTCCCACAGAACTGTGCACAGAGGATTGGAACCTCAGCGAATTAGGGTGACCCAAAACTCACCTTAGTACCCAACAAACCCCTTACCGAGCTAGCTACAGTGTCTCATTGGCCATAACAAACTCCCAATGTTTAGACAAACCAGAACATGAGCTTACAATACCTCAGGTTACGTGGAACACATGAGCACTCTTTCGTTATACAATCATTTCAAACCAGAACGTGGAGTCAAGAAGAACACGTGAACATTTGAAATATTTATTTACTAATGTCGTCTTCTCAGGCGCAGTATCTTAGATAATACAAGGAAACATATTATCAAGAGCAAAGTTATCAGCATAGTTACTAGTCCATAAAAAGCAAATGGTGACAGCATGTTATCATGCTGTAATGAATAAGAGTTAACAACACTTATTTCTCACCCTCCCTAACACACATATTATATTAATAGCTAAGAAGGTCTCTTTGGGTTTGAATTAGGGCGGGCCCATACCTCAGGATCCTAGAATGAAGGGATCACATCAGCATACACCAGCTCTCTCTGCATGCGAACAGCATCAAGTGTGTTATGTGTGCCTCAAGCAAAGCAATATAAAACCCGCCTCAAGCCCAAAGTTGGCAGAAGCTGCACTTATGTTATGTCTATAAAGGCGCGAAGATCAGACCTCATAACAATTCTGTATCGTGTTGTTCCTGAAGCTTCAGCACTCTATGTACAGACATAGTTTATTAAGCAAAGCTGATATCAGAGTAATAACATATTATTCTCAAGTAAACCACAACGAACTACTAGGTTGAAAGCTAAATCAACAATTAAGTGTCGTGTGCAGAAGCAGCAAAAGGAAAAATGGCGTTTAAACATTTAATGAGCCTATGCTAACTTAACACATTATAAAGATATACAGTAGCTATATGACACCCCCCCATGATCCGAGTACGGATAAGATAAGATAAGGGCAACTTCATGAAAGCAGAGTTCAAGAACTGCGAGCCATGAAAAAATTTCAAAAAATTCTAACAATTTGCTCAAGTCAATAGTTCCGGGAAATTAATCAATGTACTAAAAATCGCAAAATATGTAAGCTGAAAGTCAAATGGCCGGAAATAAACCATGGAAAAGTTTTTAGGACAAGGCCGTATAAGCAAAATATGCAGCAACAGCCTCCAGCATGAAATCACCGTCTTCATCCGAAAACAGTTCAGCCATCCAATTCAAAAGTGGAAAAGAACATACGTGTTCCTCAAGTATTGGAGCCTCTATTACCATCAGAGGACAACTCGGTGGGTTCTCAAGAAAGCTCAGTTCCAAGAAATCCTGCGCTGCTGCGAATATGTCCCAGGGACCCATTAGTCCATGCACCGCTGCTAAGGCCATAATCCTTTCGTCAGAACAAACCAACTCGTGAGTAGTGATAGGACTCATCAGCTGATTAAAATTGACGTCAGGAGAAACCGGTCCGCAGAGACACAAATCAATGGCCCAATCAAAATCACAACTCAGGCAGTGAAACACAGGTTGGACACAGGTGAAGTAGGAGAATCGAAACGATAATCCATAAGCCGTGCTTAAAATCGCAAGCGGCAGTGTGCCAAAATATTCAAGCATCCGGTTGCGAAACAGCGGCAGCAGGGGCTGGGCGGCTTCTTACACATGCGGGGCATCCATATTTAAGGAAGCAAAGCACAATTAGGACGCCTGCCGCTAGTGCCAGTAAAACCGGGAATCCACCAAACAGACTCGAAAAAATTGAATGAAAGAAACTAGGGATCACTCCAAATATCTTTTCAAATGAAGTCACAAGGCCGCTGCTAACTGTTTTAAAAAAATGCGCTAGCCCAGATGTCGAGGACGCGTTAAAGATAGAATGTATCATTTCGCCAAAATGCAACGGTAAATCAGTATTTAAAAGGGCCTGAACCTCAGTCAGGGTGTTAGCTATGTGAAGCACGAAAGTTTCACGAGCCGAACTCAAGGCCACTTCTTTCTGGGACAATAGAGCCCTCAGTCTAGTCATGCCGTTGAACTCTGCCTTCAAGGTTGGTATGCGTGGCCAAATGGAAACCTCCCTATTTTCATGTGTGGGTGGGTACAAGACATTTCTGCAGCAAACGACACGTTCACTTACTGTTACCACATAAGCTACACCTTTAATTAACCCGCAACAATCTTCATTATTCAAAAGTAAATAACTCCCGTTCCTCAACAAGGTAAAAGTCGGGGTGATTGCTGGTACAGGAGTGCCTTTTAAAACACAGGCCAAGTTTGGTCGGTCCTGGTTGCAAGAACCGTGTAATTGTATGTGCCTACACATTAACGAGTGATCTGGAGTTTCCGTACATTCCTCCCCATTTGGATAAACTTCCTGGCCGTCTTTCAAACATCTATAAGTAAAAGGAAGGGACCAGACTTCATGGAGAAATGCACTACCTAAGGGCTCGTAGCGACCTATGGCAACATATCGCATACAATTTGTAAATTTATACAGTGCAAAAGGCAAAGTTATTAAACCGTGGATAAGCCACGTTGCATCGTTGGCCTCTGCCACAGAGAAAGGCAAGGACTCCAATTTCTCAATATGTAACATAGAAAATGAAGCATCTCGCATGGAAAGCAAGCGCTGCTTGTCAGTCAAATTAAAGGAGGCAAAGAGAGAAGAAACATTCATGTAGCTCCATGGCACCTTGCCAGATTTAAGCGTTTGCAGGGTCCATGCAAATTGCATGATAGAACATAATTGATTCTGACCATGGTACAACACAGATACTTCATCATGCACAATATCCACTACAGAAGACACAATATTATCTAAAGTGTAAATGCCGGAAGAAAGCATGTTAATACTATTGTCTACCACTGCAAGCACTTTCTCTAGATTTGCTTGATCTATAGCCCTAAGTCGTGTTGCTGCCTCAATCTGTGATGTTTTCCAGATTTCATTGTAGACAGCATATATCCATCTTTTTGACCTAGCACTAGCCGGGCCTTTGATGAAATCATTTAAATCAACATCATCATTTAGTTTTGCAAGATGTAATTTAACTGCAGATAATTTAGAATGTTTCAGCCACGTTTGACATAATTTACCCACAGAGTACGTTGTGACAGAATGCTCAGTTTCAAAAAGTGTATCAGGACTAACCTGAGCAAAGCCGTCAGACAAACCCAGAAAACGGCGCTGGCAAGAATCAGCACTCTTGTGCCACACCAGCCAACCTTTAGGGTCTATACTGGATATGTTAAAGGAAGAATTCAGCAATAGGGTCTGTAAGTCCCTAATCGAAAATTGAGTATAATTACTCCAGCCTGAATATTCTTCTAACTCGGGGATTGAAGGAAAATTTAGTTTTTTAGCAGTAGCCAATCCAAAGCATGTCGTTTGTGAAATAGTAGAATTCAAAAACAAAATCTGATTCGGGATGAGACATGCACGGTGCAAAGCCTCAGCGCCTTGTACCTGCCAGTTTTTAGAACCCCAAACTGATTTTAGGTCAATTGTTTCCTTCCATAATTCATAACCGCCAACAGCCAGCTGATCAAGAAAGGACTTCGAATACAATAATTTGGTATCGGTAAGTCTAACCTTGGACATAGGCTTCTGTGTCATTTTAAAATAAAAGGACTCGGGATTAGACTGATTGAAGTCAGTAAAATAAGTGTACTTTTTCAAAAAAGTACTAGAACTGCCTTGTATAGGAGCTGGGCAATGCTCCCATTGTGTATAATTTACAGTATTTCTTCTGGAAGCTGTTTTATGTAAGAAGTGATTACCAAAATGTTGAAAGCAAAACAAATCACCATAATTAGCAGATTCTAAATATAAATCTTCAGCATCAAAGGCAGCATAGTATTTCAAATCAGAAAACAAAGACTCTACGGCCTGAACATCCCAATCATCAGAACGTATGTTTTGTTTCACCACATCCCCCATGTTAACTCTAAGCACATTGGGGACATTAACAACCTTCGTAGGGCCATGAATTTGAAATCGAACGGCATCCCACACGATCCCATCAAGGACAGTGATGTTAACAAATGCAAGTCTCTTCTCAGTCTATGTGCAGAATGAGATGAGGAAAGGGGAGCCAAAGTTCCATTGAGATGGCGAATGCATGTTCTTTCCTCTACATAGTGTCCATTTACCAATCGGAAAAAATAAAATACAAAACCAATTGACATAAAAAGATATATCGAAAAAAGCACCAGCCAAATATATGTCCAAGGGGGAATTAAAAAATGTTTTTTAAATAAGGTAGCATAAACTGCAAAACGTGAAGGTTTCTTCGAGGCATTTGAAACAGAGTCAAAGGAAAATCTGGATTCTGTGGCCAAACGTGCTTGCAGGTCAGGCATGGACAAGTCCGTGGGGTAAGTATAGTCAATTTCAGTAAGGTCTGTACCGGGCAGAGTACTTAATAAAGGACTGGAAATCGCAGGTAATTCAATGGCTACTTCAGTTTCATTATTAGAAGCTGTGGGCAAAACTGAATTTCTCACAATAGAAGGACAGGAAACAGCCGGTGTCATGCTAAGAAGAATCGGCCACTCTGTGTATCTTGACATTGTCAATTGAGATAAACCTGTTTTCCTTACGACCAGGGAGCGGTGGTAAAATTACTGTTCTTGTGCCCTTCACTCCAAGGACTGGAACCGGAGCTCGATAGGAAGGACCAAATTCCTTCTTGTTGTCGATCTTCTCACGAACCAGTTCTCCAACTTGGGGTAGCCAGCCGACTACCGGGATCTGCAACGCAACATCCGACGTGGAGGGCAAATGTTCCTTAGCAAGACTGTCTCTGGTCTTTTGTAGATTCTGTAAAACAGTACAATGTTCATCTACGTCAAAGGTCGTGGCGCGAGCCACGCAGGCTAGACCGTCAAGGTCAGGGACGAATATCTTGATACCAAAGAGCATTTCGTATGGGGTCCGCCCACCCAGAGACCTTCTAGGGAGATTATTAAGCGCACGCTGCACGCCATAGAGGTGGGTCAGCCAGTTTCTGCCAGTGCCTATAACTCGAGCTGTCAAAGATTGCTTTAAATCACGGTTCATTCGCTCCACTACACTGTTACCCTCAGGTCTGTAGGGAGACGAAAACTTGACTTGGACCCCCAACGAAGTCATGGCGTCCTTATACGCCTTAGAGGCGAAAGCCGGACCCTGATCCGAATGGAAGGTACCACTGGCAAAAATCCCTACAAAGACACGCAAACCTCTAATGACAGTCCGTGAATCAGCGCTGCGATGGGGCCATACCCACACAAAGCGTGTACATGAATCAACTGCTACTAAGATGTACTTATACGCAGTATCCGAGGAAAAAGGACCGCAGTGATCTAAATAAACACAACCTAGTGGTTTATTAGAAATGTACAACTGAGTCTGTGGCGGACGCCCAGCAGTCGAAGGTTTAATCTGCTAACATATGTCACAAAGAAGGACATAATCACGCGTCTGTTTGTACAGTCCCCGCCACCAGAAACGTTGTTGTAATTGAGTTACAGTGGCTGAGACGCCCGCATGCGCAGACGCCACACCTTCATGAGCCGCAGTAATCAAGTCTGCCCTGCGATCCGCGTTGGGAATCAAACGTTCACCAACATCAGGTATTTTCACAAAAGGAACCTTTTCGGGACTTAAGTGGTATGTATACTTCGAAGGGAACCCCGAAGGATGTTTACCTCCCTTCTCAGTGGCAGCAACTGCTGCCAAGATGTCACTATCAATCTTACTTTTGGACCGTGTAACTGCTGCAACTAAGTATGTAGACACTGCTGATTTCGCTGCTTCATCAGCAAGCGAGTTACCGACAGCGTGGACTCCCACACGCTGATGGCCAAGAGTATGAAGTACAAAAACGAGCGGCAACGAAGTCTTAAGCTCTGCCACTCGAACCCAGATCAATTTATGTTTTATTGTGCTACCCTTGGAATCACGAAAGTCATTCTGAATCCAAAAGAACAAGTTTTCATTGTAAGACTGGACACAGAAGAAAGAATCACTTACAATAAGAGTAGTAACACTAGGATCTGCGTACTCCAACGCTAGTAAGAGAGCACGAAGCTCTGCCAATTGTGCGGTACAATCTCCAAGTTGCAACGTGTGCACTTCCCTGGAAATTAACTCATCGTTCAACATAGCACCGACCACAATGGCGCAAGCGGAAACGTAGGCGTGTTTAGAGCCATGCGCAACCTGCGCCGAACCATCAGTGTAAATGATGCAATGGAAGTCCTCCAAAGGTCGCATTGCTAGAGGAGCAGGGTGAACAAACTCATACTGCAAGTACTCCTGCGACCGCAACGAGGCGTCAAAAATAAACGTGACATCCGTGGACGTCAAGGACGCAGCCCACTGAATCCACCGAGGGTGCAAAGCCTTTGAATTTGGTACACTGGCTTTCGTGACTGCCTCCAAATGAGGACAGGGTGATACAACCAACATGCGTTTCCCCTGTGACAGAGCTCGTTCCTTAAGAATAGCCATCTGCACAGCTGTTAAAACTTTTTTTCCACAGTGGGAAACCGCATCTCAGCCGAAGTGTACAAGTGTGACTTGTAAGCAATAGGAACTGTGTCACCTTCATTAAAAGTGAGGTACGTGAAACCCACCGTCCCTGGTATGATTCTTATCACCAGGTTGGTATGGTTGTCACGAGTCAGTAAGAACTTAGAAGCGAGCAGATCAGCCTGCAAGGATTGCAAAATGGCTGAATGCTCAGGCAGCCAGCATGATTTTGAAAAATTTGGTTGTATCAAAGCATACAAAGGCTTGATACGCTGGGCATATTCCGGAATGTATGTCCTCCCGAAATTTAAAAAGCCCAGCAAAGACTGTAATTTTTTCAGTGTAGTTGGAGCGCGCAGCTGTGCGCATTTCTCCAAGAAGTGAGGAGCCAACCTCTACCTTCATTGTTGAGCTCATAGCCCAGAAACAACACTGTGTGCTCATCAATGTGCGATTTTGCAAAGTTAAATTTGTAACCCATGTCTGCAAAGTTACAAATAAACAGAATTTACACAACACAGATGCTCCCAAATATCGTCGTCTGTGAGATAAATGTCATCCACCTACGAACAAGCATCTGGGTCGAGTGCCTCCAGAATAGAGACAATGTGAGCGGTAAATATACCAGGACTATTCTTATAGCCCGTTGGGAGACGCCGGAATTGTTTTTGGACCCCAGCGCACGTAAAACTGGTCCATTGGGAGCTAAAGCTGTCCAATCTGTGGGCATAGAAACCGTCGGATATGTCAAGCGTTGTCTTAAAACGCTTACGCACGAGACTATCCACAAGGGCAGAGCCGTGAGTATTCTGTACTGCGCAGTTACGGCAATGCGAGTTCAAATGCCGGTAATCCAATACCAAACGATATGATCCGTCAGGCTTGGTCACAGTAAAAAGAGGATTATTCATCGGTGACACACACGTCTCAATAACTCCCTGATATTCTAATTGTTCAAGGATTTCCGCGACGGAAGCTTTGGCTTCACGCCGAATGGGATATTGAGGTTGAGGCTGCGGCTGAGACCGCAACGGAATTTCGTGGCAAGGGGACAATCTGTCCCAACCACATTGGTTACGGTACAGAGCCGGTGCGAGAGCCCGAGCCCACTCTTCTGCAAAATGCTCCGGATGCTCTTTCGAGACAGTATTCGCGAAACCGGGGAGGATCACCTCCTCCCCTCGCGGCGCCGCAAGCACAAAAGGTGGGGGCCAGTCAGCCTCCGAAAGCAAAATATCATATGTAGACGAAAGATTTTCCCAAAACACCCCTTTTACAGTACGCTGTATGTCACCTTCAATTAACAGGACAATTTCATAAAGTCGCTCAGGGGGAGCAAGTCTCGTGTCTGCTGTTTCAATTACAACGTAGACATCAGTCGCTGTCACCCTCAGTAGTGGACGCAGCGCCTCTCTGACTATGGTAATCTCCGCCGCGCTGTCCAGCAAGGTCAGAGCCCACGTCAGATTCCGAAGCCGCGTTCTCACTATCTGTGGCATATCGATGCGCTGTTAAGGCCGCGACTTTCTTTTTCGCAAACTGCGGTCTCTTTGGCGTAGAATCCTCCTGCTTCGCTGCGCCGTCAGTCTGGCGGGGCTGGCCACGTCCCTGTTGGCCACCACGTCCCCTACCGCCTCCTCCTCCACCGGTCTTCGGGGCCGATGAGCCCTGAAAGGAACGAGGAGAGCGTTGATCAGAATCCTGAAATCGATCAGGTGATTTAATCATCGCGCGATCGCGCAAATCATAAACTTTTTCTGTCGGCGCAGGAACTTGTGGTGCAGGATAAGAATCCTGAGTCTGCTTTTGTTGCTTCCCCTGTGTCTGTTTTTTAGGCCAATTTTGTTTTTTTGGACTTGGGTTGGACATCTGCCGCAGCAGACTGTCCTTGTGGTTGTTTTTTCTCCTTAACTGAAAAATATTTCAGACCCCTACTTGTGCGGCCAATAGTTTTATATGCGGCCACAACTATCTTCGCTAACTGTCTGGGTTTATCGGCATCGGGCAGAGCAGCCAAAGCATTCGACACCTGAAAGTTCACCGCATCTCCTTTAATATTGGAGAGTATGAGATCGCTTACTATCTCAAAAGAACCACACAGTCGCATACCCAATTCAACCGCTGCCTCCGGTCCGTGATCATCCTGAACACGTTTAACGATCTCAGGCAGTGCGGTCATAGACGGGGTGCCGAAACACCTCGTATAAACGGCCGCAAAAGTCTTTCCCCAGCTTTCACAGTCAACGAGCTCAGGCGTTAAATCCTTAGGTAAAGTGATCGTCAACATTCTATGTTTATCAGCAGGAGTAGAATTCGGAAACACAGCCTCCAGTTGATCAAACTTCTCGGCAAGCCAGAAAGGGAAGTCATCGTTATCAACGGGACGCTGACCAAAAACCGAATTTACCATAACCGGATTTAGGCGTAAACCGCCACGTTCCGTTTGAACGGCCGCACCCCCGGGGGGACCACCCGGGAGATGACGACCTATGTATTGCACCAATGCACGAATCACAGCAATCGAGACAACGTGTAGTCTGCGAATATCAGAAAGGGGACAAGCGCCGTGATTCGGGTGCGGGGTGAAGCCACCCAAAGCAGGCCAATTTGTACCTGGAATGGAAAGTGGACCTAACCTCGCATCGGACAAAGAGTGGGGGAGGGCGCCATCAAACCAAACGCGATGCTGCCAATGATCAATAGGTATTTCCAGTGCCCTGTATGGGGTGTATTCAGCCGGAACAGGGGAGGGTGTGTAGGTGTGGAACACACCAGAATTTGCGTCCACTGCCGGAAACGTTACCCATGAATAAAACAGTTCGAACAGGTACGCCGGATCCGCACACACCACTAAAATCACAGCCATGCCCTCCAACGGGACCTGGTATGTCTGTAGATGGGTGCGCACCACAATGCGACTATGCTGCGCAATGGCCACAGCCACAGGCATGATTTCACCGGAACCACAGAAATACAAAGTCAACTTTGTAGCACAACTGGGTAGTAAGTCAAGGAAACCGTTTTAGATAGATTCAAGCTTGAAAAGAACTATTTCAAAAAATAGGTAGGTTTCACCGACACCACCGTTTTCCGAAACGATAGTGAAGGGGTTAAGGTTTGAACGATATACTACTCGAGTGTCATGATATAAGACCACCAACGTAAGGGCGCCATGTAGCAGGGTTTCTGTTCTCCCACAGAACTGTGCACAGAGGATTGGAACCTCAGCGAATTAGGGTGACCCAAAACTCACCTTAGTACCCAACAAACCCCTTACCGAGCTAGCTACAGTGTCTCATTGGTCATAACAAACTCCCAATGTTTAGACAAACCAGAACATGAGCTTACAATACCTCAGGTTACGTGGAACACATGAGCACTCTTTCGTTATACAATCATTTCAAACCAGAACGTGGAGTCAAGAAGAACACGTGAACATTTGAAATATTTATTTACTAATGTCGTCTTCTCAGGCGCAGTATCTTAGATAATACAAGGAAACATATTATCAAGAGCAAAGTTATCAGCATAGTTACTAGTCCATAAAAAGCAAATGGTGACAGCATGTTATCATGCTGTAATGAATAAGAGTTAACAACACTTATTTCTTCCCCTCCCAAACACACATATTATATTAATAGCTAAGAAGGTCTCTTTGGGTTTGAATTAGGGCGGGCCCATACCTCAGGATCCTAGAATGAAGGGATCACATCAGCATACACCAGCTCTCTCTGCATGCGAACAGCATCAAGTGTGTTATGTGTGCCTCAAGCAAAGCAATATAAAACCCGCCTCAAGCCCAAAGTTGGCAGAAGCTGCACTTATGTTATGTCTATAAAGGCGCGAAGATCAGACCTCATAACAATTCTGTATCGTGTTGTTCCTGAAGCTTCAGCACTCTATGTACAGACATAGTTTATTAAGCAAAGCTGATATCAGAGTAATAACATATTATTCTCAAGTAAACCACAACGAACTACTAGGTTGAAAGCTAAATCAACAATTAAGTGTTGTGTGCAGAAGCAGCAAAAGGAAAAATGGCGTTTAAACATTTAATGAGCCTATGCTAACTTAACACATTATAAAGATATACAGTAGCTATATGACAGAACCTGCTGGCGCTGCCGCGGTCCACACTCGCTGAACCATCTTGGAGCCTGCTGGCGCTGCCGCGGCCCAACCTTCCGGAACCCCCCAGCTCGAGGATTGAGAGCTGTGCGTAGGGTCTCCTTGCAACCGACCATCTATAAGACTGTCCCGCTACCTTGCCCCTTGCCACGAGACTTTCCAGATCTCGGGATCTGCTGTATATATATTGAAACGATACTAATTGCCCGATAAAGATTGAAAACTCTATCTACGTGTGGTGTATATTTGTAGTGGTGTGGTTACTCTGCTGTACGATTCTAGGAGAGGGCCCTCCCGTCGGAGGCCTCTCGACATCGCTCGGTCCCTTCTCTGAAGGAGGGGTAGACCTAGGGGTGGTCAGTCAGACACCTTCTGCCTCCCCCGGGTTCGCCTTTCTAACAGTAGACAGAAGAGGTTTACTTGCAGTAAACGTATCTTTCCTTTCTAGAGACTCGAGTACAGTGGCGAATGTGTTTTCGTTGTTAATTAACTAAAGCACTTGCACTTTAAGAGAGAAATTAAGTTTCCGTTACCTTGTGAGGGAAGGAGTCAGTTGCGGAGCTGCTCTGACGTCACTCTGTGCCGCACTGGTATTGGTAGAGACAGCGGTGTGTAACGGAGAAGGAATTGTAAAGGAGGGGTGAGTGCCGAAGCGTGAGAATCTGTCTCGCGAAAAGGCCGCACACCCATTGGTCGAGGTTATTTGAAATCGCGCATTTGATTGGAGGCACGAAAATAAAAGACGCATTTGGATTGGGAGTGATTTTGTAAACAAAGGCGCTTGCGGGAAAGTATATGTGGCATATAACTAACCCGGAGACTAGACCTGATCCAAAATATTTAGGGTTTGGAAAAGAGAAGTGGAAAGGTCGTAGATATGACATTATGTACGGAAACAAGAGAAAGATGACCTTAGTAAACAAAGTGAGGAATTATTTCAAAAAGGATAAGCCGATCAAAACTAGAGAAGGAGTTGTCATTCCACCACCTAATACTCCCGCATCTTTCATGATGTTTGATAAAGGGTATCACTCGTGTGTATGGTTGGAAAATTGGGTGGAATACACTAAAAATGACGGAGTTTTGGCATTTCCGTTAGAGGGCACCTTTAATGGCAGGATTTTATTCAATTTGAGAACCCGAATGAATGATTTGCATCCCAGACCCAGATTAACGCAGTACGAGGCCCTAGAGGAATGGGAGATAGAGGCTTTTGAGAGGGACAAACCCCGAATGGATAAAGGGTTAACCAAATGGTATCCTAAAGTGAAACCTGAAACCCGAGAGAAAAGAATGAAAGAATGGAGGCAGAATATGATAGTAGAAGGACTGTACCCTATGATGGCACTAGAAGAACCAGTGGGAGGAAAAAAGACAGAAAAGACCAAACACTGGGTAACTAGTGGGGAATCGGATGACGATTATTTGGAGGACTTGTTCATGAAGAATCCACCTCCTTATAATGAAGGACCCAGATCCTCTAGTGTAGGGGATGCTTCTCAAAGACCCTCTTATCAGGAAGGGCCTAGATCTGTAAATGTAAGAGACGGCTGTCAAATACCTCCATATCAGGATCTGCAGTGACCTTTAAGTACAGGAAATCCATTCACGAAACCTAATTATGGTGAAGGACCAAGTATGACGCATCCAACTGCCCCAACCTTGACTCCGCAAATAGTACCTGAAATAAGCCTGGAAAGAATACTGCAGGAAAGAGAGCGAGAGGCTATAGCCAAACAGAGAACAGAATGAATTCAGAAAATTTCTCAGTTAAACACAAGTCCTGAAGCTTTGACAATCCCTGTAACTATTGGACCAGTTGTTCCTTTGTATGGGAATAACCAGGAGAGTCCAAAGACTCCGATCATTACCCCGACTGTAGTGCAGCCAAGAAAAGAGCCCTTAATTGTAGATGATCAGATGAGTGAATGCGAATTTGAGGTTTCTTTAATGGATTTGCCGATCAGGGAACCAGGAAGAGGTTCGCAGAGAAGACACACTCCTCTCTCTTCAGGAGAAATTCAAATGGAATCAACTACAGGTACTAAAAGTGTCACTTTGGTAACTTCTGACGAGATTGAGAGATGGAGTCAAGAATTAGAGAAACAAAATCCCCAGTCAAAACCATTGGATATTTACAAACTGAGAATAGAAATGGAAGAACTGATAGCTGGAAATGTGGGGTTAGACAGATTAAATACTTATTCTGAAGAAGAGCTTCTGTTTATCTGTAAGAGTCTTACCCGTAATACTAGAGTGTTCCACGAGAAATTAACAGACACTGCAGCTAGTATGGGAATAGATATTGGGAAATCAAAGTCATTACAGAAACCCTACAGAGCAGAGTTCTCAGACAAAGATCTAGAAAATATGAACGTATCAGGGAAGAAGGTACAGATCAAAGAACTGTTGAACGTGTTGCAAAAATGGGGAGATTTAGAAAAGTGGAAAGCCAGGTGGGCAATGGAAAAGGAGGAAGTTAGATCAAAACAGATGACTTCTGAGTATGTTTTAAAAGACGCTGACAAGCCAGAAAAATTATATCCTATGCAAGAGGTGCCAGGTGGGAAGTATGTGCACGTTCCATGGTCTCGACAGGATATTGTGTCCTTTACAAATGATTTTCCGAAATTACGAGAAAAGCCCGTAGAATGGTACAGACAAGTAGAGAGGTTTATGAAAGTACAAAAATGCCTGTGGAAAGATCTGGATGGGTTTTTCGATATTGTCGTTCCTGTAGACTTGTGGACAGAATGTAAAATTGCCGTTGATTGGCCTAGTAAGGAATACCCGAGGGACCCTCTCACAGGAGCTCCTTCTGATGTAATGAAAAAATACAATCAGGTAATATTGCATCTGAAGGGAAAAGTGCCTGCAAAGGAGACCGATTGGACCCGAATAGATAGAACTACCCAGGATAGAGACGAAACTGTGCATTCCTATTATGAGAGACTATTACAGGTGTTCAAAACGTACAGCGGCATAGATAACATTGAGATGAAGGATATGACCCACTTCATTTACAGGTTTGTAAACGGTTTAAGACCTGAAATTTGTCAATGGATCAAAGACAATAAAATTTGTTGGCAGTCAAAAAAGATTGATGAAGTTTTGCGATACGCAAAGTACTGTGAAGACGACATGGCTGAAAAGCGAAAGGCCTTAAAAGAAAAGGGCATGTGGGCACAAGTAAAATTAGCTGAGCAACAAGAAAAGCAGTTAAATAAAATGAATAGTAATACCCAAAACCAAGGTTCTGGGGGTGGAGGAAAGCCCAAAACAAAAATGAGTCGAGAGGAAGCCAAAAAGAAGTTCCCCTGTCACGGGTGAGGACAGATAGGGCACTGGAGAGACGAGTGTCCATACGCACAGAATAATAACCCCCAAACCACTTATTTATATCCACAGACGCAGAATGAAAAACAGAGAAAGACCCAGCAACAGGTAAAATCGAGTCAGTTGCCTCGTGCACCTAGACCGAATTTTAAGGGAAAGGCACCGCAGGGTGAAAACACAGAAATTTGGGGAGGAAAGGAGGATAGAAATGCAGCAACTTCGCAATTTTTGTTGAATGATACCTTCTTCTGTGATGAACAATACTGACGGGCCTGAGGGGGGAGGACGAGGAGTGCGTACTTGGCGCCTCCTTGCCGGTAGACCAGTCAGGGCCATACATTGAAGGAAAGGTTGAAGGCAATGATGTCACCTTTCTGTTGGACACTGGGGCTACCCGTTCTACTGTAAGAACAGTAGACGTTCCAAACCTACCCCTCTCGGGAGAAGCAATCCAAGTAGTGGGTGTATCTAATCAATTGATTAGTACCCCAGTTACTGAGCCCATGGAGATTACAATAGGGAATTTCAAAGAAATGCATAGATTTGTTGTCTGTGATACCAGTCCAGTAAACTTACTGGGACGTGATTTGTTGTGCAAAATGAACTGTACCATCTTTTGCACACCAAAGGGCGTCGAGATTCAAACCCCAGACGAAGATGGAATATACAAATTATTGCTAATAAGACCTGACTCAGAAATTAAACGACTGACAATACAAGACTTACCTGAGGAACTCCAACAGACAGTGAAACCAGAAGTATGGGACTTTACTGGAAAGGATGTAGGATTAATGGCAAATGTTGACCCAATTAAAATAGCCATAAAAGAAGATGCAGTTTACCCAAACACTAAGCCATATAAAATGAGTGCACAAGTGAAAGCAGGAGTTGCCATTGAAATAAAAAGATTGCTAGAAGCAAATATCATACAAGAAGTGTTGAGTAGCCCATGTAACTTGCCCATAATCGGAATCAAGAAACCTAGTAAGTACAGGGTAGTGCAGGACCTGCGAAAGGTAAACAAAATTGTTGTTCCTTGCTGTCCCATTGTTCCGAACCCAGCAGTGATCTTGTATCAAATTCCATGGAATGCTGAATGGTTCACAGTAATTGACTTGTGTCATGCATTCTTTTCGATCCCATTGCATCCAGACAGCAAATTTATTTTCTCATTTGAATTCGACAGTCACGTGTTTGTTTGGAATCGCGTCCCCCAGGGGTACACAGAAAGCCCCTCAATCTTTAATCAGATTCTGAAAAAGTGCCTTGAATCCTTAGTCTTACCTGGAAACTCAGTCTTGGTGCAATATATAGACGACCTCTTGGTGGTGTCTAAGAGTCAGAAAGACTGTGTTGACGACACCATTGCCTTACTGAACCACTTAGGTGAAGGAGGACACAAAGTATCACCTGACAAATTACAGTTCTGTACCAATTCAGTAAAATATCTGGGGCACCAGATAGAGAAAGGTATCAGGAAAGTTACTTCAGAAAGAATTAGGATAATTCGAAACATGCAGTTACCCAATACTCAGAAAGAAATCTGAATGTTCCTTGGAGTTGTAGGATACTGCAGGCAATGGATTGTTGGATTTGCAGTCCTAGCAAAACCGTTGATAAAAATGACAAGGAAAGGAGCAAAAGACCCAGTGGAATGGGACGAGGAGAGCCTGATGGCATTTACTAAATTACGAGAATGTCTATGTACAGCTCCCGCTTTAGGAATGCCTGATTATTCGACAGAATTTGCACTGTTTTGTGATACAAGAGACAATTGTGCACTGTCAGTCCTAACACAAGAACATGGTTTGACTAGACGTCCAGTAGCATACTTCTCTGCTACCTTGGATCCAGTGGCTGCTGGATTACCCGGATGTCTGAAAGCAGTAGCTGCAACTTGCATGAGTCTTGAACAGAGTGAATCCATCATTATGGGACATCCTGTAACTGTGTATGTTCCACATGCAGTTGTAATCTTGCTGACCAGAACTAAAACCCAGTATCTCACCCCTAGTCGGCTGACTAAATATGAGAGGATTCTTGTAGGTGCTGCAAATGTAATCATTACTCGGTGTAACATATTGAATCCAGCAACCCTATTACCAGACTCACTAATTGCAGAAGCAAAGGGAGAGGTCGAGCATGACTGCATTGACCTGACTGAGTTTAGTACCAAACCACGTCCAGATATCAAGGAAATGCCCCTACCTGTAGAAGATTACGAGCTCTTTGTGGATGGTTCATGTTTGAGACATGAGAATGGAGGCCTAAGTGCTGCCTATGCTGTAGTCACAGTATCACGCGCTATAGAAGCATCCTATCTATTTGGAATAAAGTCTGCACAAGTAGCTGAATTGATTGCATTGGCAAGAGCCTGTAAAATTGGGAAAAATAAAAGAGTAACCGTATACACTGACAGTCAGTATGGTTACGGAGTTGTGCATGACTTCGGCCAATTGTAGCTGCAAAGAGAGTTCCTGACTTCTTCAGGTATCCTATCAGAAATGGAAAGGTGGTACAGGAATTACTGGAAGCAATCCAGTTACCAAAAGAATTGGCAGTGGTCAAGTGTGCTGCTCACAAATCTGGTGATGACAATGTGACAGTAGGTAATAAATATGCTGACCAACTAGCCCAACATTGTGCAAGACATCAAATGTCAGTCAATATCAAATTGGGGGGGCATGGAAACAGCTGCCAACTTATGGTGTTTGAGGATGTGCCAACATGGGAGGAATTGAGAGAGTTACAAGGTGCAGCAGGACCAAAGGAAAAAGGAAAGTGGAGAAAGCTTGGTTGTCAACAGAGAAATGAGGATGGTGTTATAGTTTGCCCTTATGGTATGCCTGTGTTGCCTAACAGTTTGCTTGCTCCTATGGCCAGATTGATACATGGAAATGCACACATTGGTAGGGATGCCATGGTTCGTGTTTTTAAGCAGACATGGTTCAACTCGAAGTTCAGGAAAATAGCAGAGTCACTCTGCCAGAGGTGCTTGACATGTCATCAATACAATGCTGGGAAGAAAACAGTAGTTGAGATAGGAAAAATTGGGAAAGCAGGAGGTCCTTTTACAAGATTACAAATTGACTTCATCAGTTACCCCTTTGTAGAGGAATGAGATATGTCCTTGTCATTGTTTGCCTATTTTCAAAATGGGTAGAGGCTTACCCGGCCAAGAAGAATGATGCCTTCATTGTAGCCAAATTGTTACTGAGAGAACTAATACCTAGGTACGGGGTTCGGTCACAATTGAATCAGACAGAGGTGGGCATTTTCAGAATGAAATAATTGGTCAGATCTGTGAAGCATTCAAAATCACACAAAAACTGCACTGTGCATATCGCCCAGAGGCTTCTGGAGTGGTGGAACAAGTAAATGGCACTATCAAGTCGAGATTAGGGAAGATATGTGAATCTACTGGCATAAACTGGAGAGAGCATTTACCTCTTGTTCTGATGTGAATCCGAAGTATTCCAGACCGAAATACAGGCCTGAGTCCCCATGAGATCCTAATGGGAAGAATAATGAGACAAGCATGGGTACCAGGACACAAACTGATAAGCATTTCTGATGATTTGGTACTTGAGTACTGCAAGCAACTGGGTGACCAAGTGCGTTCTATCTCTCGCCAGATTGGGGAAGACGCCGTCGCCAGTCCTGCAACTCCAGTCCATAAATTGATTCCAGGTGATTGGGTGGTACTCTAGAAACACACTCTTCAAGTTGCCTTGCACCGAAGTGGGGAAAACCAAGACAAGTGATTCTGGTGACCACAACAGCGGTGAAGTGTGCCGGCGTGCCAAAGTGGATTCATGCCAGCCATACCAAGAGGGTAACGGAGGACGAAGAAACTGATGCTGAAGGTTGTCCAGCTGAGGGGTCTCCAGACGTTGGTCCTGAAGTAGCTGATGATGAACAACCGAGCACCAGTCGAGATGATTGGATCCCATTAATCGACCTGACTGATGATCCCATAAGAACCAGAAGCCAGACATATGCAGACAGAGAGTGGAATAGTGAGGAAGAGACAGGAGTAGAAGGAGACAATCAGATTTTCGAAATCCATGTCAGATCTGATGAAGGGGAGGGTCAGATAGGGACAGACCAGGTGATCAACACACCACCAAGAACTCCTGAGATTGAAAAGGGACAGACAGAAATTAGGGCGAAAGTTCAAGTGGAAGAAAATCAAAGGTTCGAAGTGCTTGAACAGGATCAAATAGAAATAGACGAATGTGTTCAGGATACAGAAAGTGAAATACCCAGAGATCAAATCCAGTATACACCTGAACAAGGCCAGCTTAGCAACCAGGCAGAAGAAACTGAAATAAGACCTGGGACTAGTCAGATAGAAAGGGAGAAAGCAGAAGCAGAAGTGCCACGACCAAACAAAAATAAAAGAGCATTAGAAGAAAGCCAAACCACAGTGCCAGTTAAAAGATTCAAGAAAAAGAATAAAGAACCAAGGTACTTCAAAAGACTGAGACTAAGACTAAAAACAGTAGAAGAAGAGCTTGAGCAAAGAAAGCAAAGTTCCAGTAAAACAGAGAAAACTGGAGAGAACTCCAAACGAAGAAGTGATCGAATAAAAAGACAGAACGAAAAGTATCAGGATCCTGAATGGACTTACCTGGTGTTGGAGGAATTTGAGGATCTTGATATAACTGACGAAAGTGGCAAAGAACTGACTGCTGACCTGTCTGCCGAAGAAGACGAACGAACCTGAAGTTGCCCAGTGTAAGCTACCTGTGCAAAGTTACAAAGAGGGGTTGGAAAGCTTCTTTTGAGCAAAAATGTCTGATTCAAATGTGAATGGAAGACCGAGACGAAGTTGTTGTAAAACATGCTGCCAAGTATGTTTATGTAGAGTAGCAATAGTACTGATCCTTTGGATAGGACTAACTGTAACCCTTCCTTCTCTGATAAGTAAAAACCCAAGTTTGTACCCGAATAATAATTTACCTGACGACACTGTAGAATCACACACTAGAATTACACCACGAAGAGTAGACACTTTGGACAAACCAATTAGCCTGAAACGGAGACAGTTACATTTAGAAGCACCAGATGAGGAAGTATTACACTTTAACAAGATTAAGAACAAGACTCATTTAAACGTTTTTGGAAACCTGTTATTGCATTATGTAGAAACTATGGAAATAGACGACTGTTATGTCTGCATGAAGCTACCTACTTCTGTAGCTGAAGGTGTGACTTATCATCACTTGCCCTTAACCTATGGAATTTCCTGTAGTATACTAACTAGCTTATTTTACAAAAGAGGACCTTTACAGTATTACTATTCAAACTATGACGTGACATTTTCTGAACTTCCTGTTCAAAGAAACCTAAACCCTGTACAGACGACTAGAGATGTAGCTAAGTTCATGAGTGATTATTTTCTAACTGTAGGAAAAATTAATATAGATGATGCACATAAAAATAACCTGACCTGTTCTTTACATGAGAAGGAAAAAGAGTTTCTGGACATGGTAGAGAAAAGAAGAGCGACTTTCCAAAAGAAAGCCAAAGACAGGAACCATAAAGTTCCTAAATGGGCAGAAAGTATAGGGAGCACCTCAAATGGTGGAGCTACTGCTGCTATGCTCCTTGATTTCGAAAAGAAGGGGAAGCTCTGTCTTAAAAGGGAAATGACTAGTTATTATAACAATGTTTCCATCGGTTCCAGTGAATGTGAGCATAATTACAAGGTAATTGGAGGTTGGGTTTTCAAAGATGGGACAGAGCCTGTGTTTCCCCGGAATTTATTTTATTTGTGGGAACAACGCTTACTTCAAATTGCCCGACCATTGGTACGGGAGTTGCTATTTTGGTATTGTCTTCCCGAAGATATACCATGTGGGGAAAATCACTGGAAGCAATGAAGAAACTAACAAAGTAGTACGCAATAGAAGAGAAACTGCTGGTGAGATTGTAGGAGATATTTTTAGCGCAATAATACCTGCAGTGGGAGTGGTTCTGAACTCAAACAAAATTTGCAAATTGTCGACAGTGGTAGATCGGTTATCTACTGACACTGCTGGAGGTTTCCTGATGGTCAATACCGAAATGGTTGCGATCAGATCAATGGTTTTACAAAACAGACTTGCTCTTGATACTCTATTGGCAAAAGAGGGCGGAGTCTGTAGAATGTTGAAAGCGCAACATTGTTGCACTTACATACCTGATAAGAGCGTTGGAATCCAAAGGTATGTAAGGAACATTACAAATTTGGAAAAGGAACTTAAACCACTGGAGGTTGACAGTGCCTGGAAAAGACTTACTGATGGTCTCTCCGCTGTAGGTCATTGGTTTGCACAATTAGGTAGAGGTTTATTGTTTAAGGCACTGATGCCAATTGCAGGAATAGGTTTTGTCCTATTCCTCATATTTGTCTGTTGCAAATGTCGCAAACACCAAAAGAAATATACTGTGAACAAAAGAGGCATGAAACGGAGTGTGGATGAACTTGAATTACAGGAACTGAATAATCAGATTTATAAAAGGGTGAAAAATTCTCACCCTAACAAAGAAACTAAAGAAAAGCTGAATAGAATGTTGGAAGAAATTGAAATGTGCAAAGTGTGAAAGTTGGCATCCATTAGTTGTGATGATAGTAAATATCATCAAAGAGGGGATTGATGGAGCAAGAATTCGCACGTTACGCGGCTTGCTTGTATCAAGAACCTCGAGTAGCTGTAACAGAATAACCCAACATGTTTTGTCTTACTAACTTCCCTTTATTTTGAAATTTGGGGTGTCCTAGCAAGGCTTGCCTATGTGTTTACTAAAACCTAATAACGCTTGTCACTAAAAATGGCCGCTGCTTGGCGGGGTTTCTTCTGCGCATGCGTTAGTCACACTCACGTGACGTGACGTACTTGCAGTTCTGGTGGGAAACTTTGCGCTTGCGCACTAGCATTAAGACGGCCGCTTTGTATCCTCACATGGTGAAGCTTGCGCTGCTGCTTTTGCGCTACTGTTTGTGTGCCTCTAATACTAATGCTGTAGTTATTATAAAGTAAGGGGTATAGAGTAGCTATTCACGGTATACAGTGTATTAATTTATTTTCTGTATTTTAATTTGTTTTCGCTTACTTTTCATATATCACATTCCTTGGGGTCTGAGGAACACTCATGATTCCATATTGAACAGCCTTTCTGCGCATGACAGTCTTCTGCCGGTGGCATTGACAGTTTGCCAACTGAAGGTCCCTGCCAAGAGGCGCCTGGGAAGATGCACCTTCGCCTAGCAGAAGAAGCTGAATTGCTCTCAATGTATCATAATTCATTTATTTATTTATTTATTTAATTTATTTATTTATTGCCATTTATAAAGCGCGACAAATACCCACAGGCGTCTTGGCGCTAGTTAATTTGCATACTTCAGATCGATGTTAAAGTGCTCCAACAGGTTACCTACATTTGTTAAAAGTTATTGGGTGAACAACCACGTCTTAAGTCTCTTACGAAACTGGAGGAGTGTAGAGCATGCTCTGATGTCCTGGGGCAGAGTGTTCCAAAGTTTTGGGGCAGCGACCATAAAGCGACGATTACCCCATGACACTGTTTTAGCGCGAGGAACCACTAGGTGGTTGCGATTGGAGGACCGAAGCTGACGGGAAGGTTGATATGGCAGCAGTTGCTCTGTTAAAAAATGCGGACCTTGCCTGTTTAGCGCTTTGTAGACTATACATAATGACTTAAATTTGATCCTATTCTGGATCATCAGCCAGTGAAGTCGTGTGATAGCGTCCGAGATGGCCGCAAACTTTGGGATTCCAAAAAGCAGGCGTGCCGCCGCATTTTGTATCGACTGCAATTTTCTCATGACTCTAATTTGCGTGTTTAAAAATAGGCCGTTGCAGTAATCCAGTGATGTTAAAACCAGGGAACTAACCAAGGTTTTAATGGAGGCCGCTGGAAGATACGGACTGATTTTTCAGATCATGCGTAATTTATGGTGGGCTGTAGAGGCCACTTTATTAGCATGATCCATGAAATTTAGGCCATCGTCGAAGGTGACTCCCAGATTTCTTACTTTGGTTACTGGCTTAGGAAGAACTCCAAATGTGGCAGGCCACCAAAGAGCTGACCAGTCCGGTGAGAGAGGTCCAAAAATCACTACCTCAGTTTTTTCTGAGTTGAGTTTCAGGCAATTTGTTGCCATCCACTCTCCTATCTCCGTCATTCCATTTTGGAAGCGTTGGGCGACTTCCCCTCCGTCACCCTTAATGGCCAAAACCAATTGCGTGTCGTCCGCATATGAGGTTAGGCTCATCCCGTGTGCTTTGATGACATTGGCAAGGTCCGACACATAGATATTAAATAGTGTCGGACTCAGGGATGAGCCTTGAGGCACCCCACATGGCAGCGTCAGCTTGGCAGATTGGTAAGGTCCAAGGGTGACGGCCTGGGTTCTGTCAGAGAGAAACGAGGTGAGCAGGTCTCTCGCCGTAAGGCAAATGCCCATCTTTTCAATACGATCGACCAAGATCTTGTGGTCGACCGTGTCGAAAGCGGCTGAGAGATCCAGCAGTACCAAAACTGCTGTCCCACCATGGTCTCTAATTAGTCGCACATCATCGGAGGCTTTAATTAAGGCGGTTTCGGTGCCATGATATTTCCGAAATCCGAACTGGGTATCGTCCAGCAGTCGATGTGTCTCGATGTGCTCCGATAGTTGCATGTTCATGGCCTTTTCCACCACTTTAGCTATAAAAGGCAGGCTGGCAATTGGCCGGTAGTTTTTTAGCTCAGCCTTCTCCAGCCCAGGTTTCTTTAAAAGAGGTTTGAGCAGTGTGGTTTTTAAGGACTGAGGATATATCCCAGAGCTCAAGATTGAATTACATACTTGCGTCAGGACCGGTATGATCGAGTCCATCACAGGAGGGAGAACCGAGAATGGACAAGGATCCAATGTAGATCCAGTTTTAATTGTGGAGACGATATTTAGTATATGATCGTCAGTTAGTGGTTTAAAACTGGTAAAAATTGTAGCTGGAAGTATGTTGGAGACAGAGGGAATTGTTGTGATGAATTTGGTGGAAGTAGATTTGAAAGTGAAGGCTTGGTAGATGTCGTCCACTTTAGAAAAGAAAAAGTTAGCCAAAGCATCACACATAACTTGGGATGGAGGTGGAGTCAGGTCGAGGATGTTGCCTGAGAGGGATTTGGTAATTTCATATAGCTTTTTGCTGGAGTTCTTTGCCTGCTCGATTTGATCTGAGTAAAAGGATTTTTTTGCCTTTATAATCATGGTTTTGTAAACGGCCAATGATTCTTTATAGCGGGTCCTGCTTACTTGGTCATAAGTCTTTCTCCATTGCCTTTCACAGTACCTGTTTTGTTGTTTTTGTTTTTTTAATTCATCCGTATACCACGGTGCGGTTGGAGTAGACCTATTCTTAGATATTGACTTAATAGGGACCAGGAGATTAATGGCATGGCCCAACCAGTCCTGGAATAGTTGTGTTGCCATAATCGAGTCAGAAGAAATCAACGGGCGTGTGCTGTCCAGCTGTTTTCTTAGGTCTGGATGTTTGATATTATTTCATGCTTTAAAGGAACCCAGGCCAGAGGGAATGGTTGCCTTGTTCGAGGGTTTATTTGTTGTCAAAGTGCAAAATACCACATAGTGGTCTGTCCATAGCATCGGTAAAATATCCGATACCTGTAGGCCCTGGACATTAGAAAAAATGCCATCTAAGATATGTCCCGCCCGATGAGTGGCCAAGGTAACCAGTTGTTTAAGCCCCATGGTTTCCATATCTGAGATAAGAGCCAAGGTGTCTTTGTGGTTATTGTCATCTAGGTGAAAATTCATATCGCCCAACACCGTAATGGAGTCCTCGAGCGCAAGTGATTCCAATATTGTGCTTAAGCTAGCTAGAAAGCCTGTCTTGGCTCCTGGGGGTCGGTATAAGAGTAAACCCTTAAAATTGTAAAGGGGACTGAGTTTAATTGCAAACAGCAGGGCCTCACATGAGGTATCCGGGATGTGTGAGGTTGTAACCCCGAACCTTTCCCTGGCTATGACAGCAATCCCACCACCTTTTTTTCTGGATCTGTCCTGTCTATAGGCTTTATAACCGCTGGGAGTGGCGATCACCAAGTCCGGTTCTGACGAGTCGTCAGTCCACGTCTCCGTGATAAAAAGGATGTCCAGATTAAAATCAATTATAAGGTCTGCTATTTCCTGACTATGTTTGCATAGGGATCATGCATTGATGAGGGCCATAGCCATCGGGATATCTGTGCCCTTGGTATGCAGCTTGGTGTGGCTTCTATCAAAGGTAGTTAATGTCGTAAGATGGCAGTGTGAACAACACCGTACAGCTTCCTTTGCAGTACTGGTTAAGTCTAATAATGTACAAGCCGGGTCTATGGGCGATCTGAGGTTGATCAAGGAAGAGTGGGTGTAGACCAGATGGCGATTATTGGAGATTGGTCCAGGGGTCATGGACCTCGGCCTGGTCCCGGAGCGGACGGGCGCAGACGGGCTTGCCTTTGGCGCGCCGCCGGCGCGCCCGCTGCGCCTGCCCGCTGCGCGGACGGGATGGTCTAATGATTTTATTCATGATTGGGCGGAGGAGGGTGGGAGGGCTCGACCAGCTACACCACTAACCTTCCCTCTGCAAGATGGCGGCTGAGGAGGGTCGGGTCAATTCATAGATGTACTATTGTAATGTAGAAAGTTAGGTCATGGGAACCCCAAATTCAATAGGCGGTCCCAGAACATGTAAATGTGAGCTTGTAGAAATGAAATGTGATTGGTGTGTTGACCTATCCTACTTGGGGACCAATCGAAATTGGGGATTCTTACACTTGCAACATTTGGGGGGTGGTACACTGACCCGAAAATAGTATAACTAGCCTAGGTTTAGCTAGAGAATTTGTCCGACTTGTCCGAATAGCTGACCTGTCACTGACCCAACGCACTCAATAGGTGACTGATAACAGAGGGCTGCGGAGCACTCTGTCCGAAATTTCCATAGACTCTAGAGGTTTTAAACCTTAAGTGCTGGCGGAGCACTTTGTTGGGGAATTCGAAAACCCAATCGGGGTTCTGACTGATAGCTGCAGAGAGGGTGGAGCGCAGGCGTTTCTTCCGAACTGCGGGTGCTGGTCTTACCTTGGTGGTCCTGTCCTGATCCTAATCTGGGTTTCCTGTCCTGTCCTGGGGTGTCCATTCTGCACCTGCTGTCCCACTGATGACTGTCCTTCCTTGGGGTTTCTCCCATCCTTAACTGACCTGTGGCCAGGGTTGGTCTTCACACCATACTAGGTAAATATAGTGCTGAAGCTTTATTCTGCACCTTCTATTTTTCTGTCTTTTGCTTTAATAAAGACATACCTTTGCACATATTGATTTTCCATGTTTTTCTCCGCAAAATACTAAATGAAAAGCTCATACATTATTGCTGTTATCTAGCATGTTCCTATTTTCCCTTCCTTAAGTACAATTCTCGATACTGTTCATGAAATATAGATGTCCTATCTTTATCTTCTTTTAAGCTGACTAAATGATGGTTCTGAAACTCTAGCGTGTTCCACTTTTTACCTTCCCCATCGTCATATTGTATCTCAGAGTTCTCGTAAGATAATCTAAAGTTCTTTTACATTTCCATCCATCAAGGGTGTAGGTTTTCAACTGTGATATTCTAGTATGTTCCATAATCTTTCCCGTCTTTAGTTATTTCCATTTAAACTCTAAACTCTGAAATTACTGACTAGCATGTTCCCTGTTTTTACCCTCCTTCAGACTCATAAATGGTTGGTTTGATTTATTTTCTATATGGGTATGTGCTTTTTGTAATATTAGTTATCGATTGCGTACTCACTGTAAATCTTATGCTTTCTGACACTGAGTCTGAATTTTAGATAAAGGTTTTTCAAAACTTCTTGAGTTTGTGTTTATTACCTGAGTGCAAATATAGAAAGTATTTTGGTATCTGCCTTTCTTTTACAGCTAGCTCCCTGATCCGTCGTGGTCATTAAGTACCCGTAACGGTGGATTGGTAAGTCGGGTACAGTAGAAATATATAGGAAGGAACAGGGATACTGGTAGTAGAGTGTATGGTCGCCCGATTAATAAATATGGTAAATTGAAGTTTATGGGCCCGATACGTATGTGGTAAAATTGGTTGGTCGGGTGACCTGCGCGCTCTATCACCTTCAACTATGTGAGTCCAGAAAATGAATTGTACAAAAACATATTCTCTTTGATTTTAAATACTATAAGGCTGCTCTAAAATCTGGGCCACCTACAGAGTTTATATGACAGCTGTTTTGCCTCTTCCTTCACTAATTGTTCATGTATAAAAACTCTTACTTTTAATAAGTAATTCTCAGTGCAGTGCTATAATGTGAGGTACTAATGTCAAACCTTCCACATGTTAAATAAATACACTTTTTTTTTAACTTTGAAGAGACTTTATCATATTTTAGGTGATGTTTGTCGTATGATTTGCACAGCAGACATTTCCAGGGCTCGGCTCGTACACGGGCTCTAAGAGCCGAGCCAGACACTTGGCTCGAATATATGACGTTACAACGAATTCCGTTGCAACGCATGCCTTTACCACGCATGCGTTACAACGGAATTCGTTTACCACGCATTACATTTACCACAATTACTAGCGTGGTGACGTCATACGTCGTTAAGAGAAAGCAGAAGTTTATTTTCCGTTTTCTCTTAAACGACGCTGATACCCGACGTGACTTCAGGTGAGTTTCTTTTTTGGGGGGGAGACCCCCCCAAGCCCCCCTTTTTTCTTTTTACCTTTACCACATATACCTTAACTACAAACCTCGTAGTAAAGGTATGCGTGGTAAAGGCTTTCGTGTTAACCACGCATGCGTTGTACTGCATGCGTGGTTAACGATTTCGTTGTAAAGGCTTCGTTGTAATGGCCGTTTCCCACGTGGCTCGGCTCTTCTTCATTTGTTGACTCCTCACCTCCACTCGCCATCCTGTGATTCTAGGGAAATCCCTTAATATCTCTGTGCCTAAAAAACGAAAAAATGAATGTGTCCTTATATAATATAACTGGTGCTAAAAAGCGCTCCATACCTTCGGTCGAGTTCGTGCTATATGAAACTATATGAAAGCAATAGTTGCCAAGGTATGGAGGAACGTTGTGAGCTTGAGTAAGAAAGCTTTTGTTAGTTTTAAAATATAGGTTATTTTCCTTCCGTCTCCTCTGCCATGGCTTTTGCTTAGAATGGTTCCATGGTTGGCGCTCAGTCTGAAATGTAATTGGGAGAACCCTTAAAATCTCACACATGTGATGGCCTTTCCTGACCTGGAAGCGCCTTCACTCTGGGGCTTTACATCCACGCTCTTCCTGTCTGGTATGCCAGCAGCTCTGCAGTCAGTTTAGGTGGGACGAGAACGGGTCGTGTTTAGATGCAGAGCCATTTTGGGGCAGGGGTGAGTTGGAAGTGTCAGACAAGACGTATGCCGTGCTCCGACCAGAGGGGGGTGTCCTGTCCAAGGCAGCAGCCGAGTGCATTCATCATAGGTGGTGCTACTGCGGCCACTTTATCCTTTACTTCCAAAAACAAGTTCCTTCATCTTTCGAAATGTTTTAACCACCAATCTTTTTTTTTTTGCATATACTTTATTAAGTTTGGGAGTATGGATTCCATGAGAAGCTTCTAGGCGCTGCTGAGGTGCATGTTTGAAAGTGATATATAAAACGGCAAAGAAACAGGTGCTATAAACAACAGCTCCAGTGCTGTGGAGAGCGAACATTCGTGAAGAAGGGTCACAGAATGTTCATTAAAGGTATACCGTGCCCTAGAAACCTCTCTCTCTCTCTCTCTCACCTTTCATATGTACAGCGCGTGGATGAATGATGTGAGCATGGGTTCTGACGTCACAGAACGAGTGACGTACCTTTCTTTGTGATGTTTTGAACCCTGAGTGTTGCCTGCCTCTCACCGCGTCTGAGAGACACAGGGCAAGTCTCGCTCGAGTGCCTCCTGGTACAGAGTGACTGTCAGTGGTTGAGTGCCTCTCGGTACAGACTGTCGGTGGTTGAGTGCCTCTCGGTACAGACTGTCGGTGGTTGAGTGCCTCTCGGTACAGACTGTCGGTGGTTGAGTGCCTCTGGGTACAGACTATCGGTGGCGGAGTACCTCTTTCGGTTGTTCGCGTGAACCTGTTTTTACCTTCACTCCATATTTATCCGGATTTAAAAAACATCATAACTTCATGTGACCGACACTGTTGGAAAGCAGATTTCATCAGAGGTAAGAAGAAGCGGCACGCCCTCTGTGTGACGCTTTTTGATACTAGCCTTAATGCTAACATTTCAGCACCAATCTCTGAGGCTATTTTACCTGCTGCCGTTTAAATAGTGACGTCACACATGTTCAGCTATTTAGCGGCGGCTGGCCAACCAACAGACACTAAGCACAATTTGGCTCGCAATCATACAAATAGCGACAAAAGATCTCATTTTGACAGATTTAGGGGTGGTGCCAAACGCATAGTTCATAGCGATGGCTAGTGTTGATGTACCAATAAGAAATACATGTATTGTACTATGTTTAGATTTTGTTGAATAACTGATAATGTTGTAGGGGTTTAAGTGGGCCAGGTCATGCCTCTGGCAGTAATTAACAAGCATTGGTAAATGAATTAGGTTTCACCTATCTGATTAACAATAAGCAATTTTTAGTTGTAAGTTAAACTTGTTGAATACTTGTACAATATATGTTACAGAATGCCTGTTAAAGTGTTATGACTTGTTTACGTACAAAAATGTGATATATTGCGCTGTTACTAGAGGTAAAGTGGGGGTAAGTAATAGCAATTTGTTGAAAAATTCAATGAAATAGAGAAATAATAGAATTAATTGATGTAATAGCAATATTATGTATTTAGAGGAGATATGATAACTTTTGTGCTCATTGCCAAGGCAACTGCTGCACCATTCAAATCATGACCCTATGCCTGCAAGAAAACTACATTTGTGACTGCCTGTTTAGTAGTAAAATATAACAATACTTGTGATTTAGAGGAATTATGACAACTTTTGGCACAGGTGCCACTGCACCTGCTGCATCATTCAAATCATGACCATTTTATCTGTAAGGTAAGTGCACTTGTGACTGTCTGTTTAGTAGTAAAAGTTAGCAATATTCTGCGTTTAGTGGAGTCCCGAAAGCTTTTGGCCCTGGTGCTGCTGCACCTGCTGCACCATTCAAAGCAAGCCCCTTTTAACTGCAAGGTAACTGCAATTGTGACTGCCGGAGCTAAGTGACTACAGGAAGTCTCTGACTGAAGTCCTAAAGAGCAGTGGTGCTAAATGGGTCACATGGCTACTTTATGTTGCAACTTGGTGTAGATCTTTGGGATTTACCGGCCTTTGGGACTTTTCCCAGAGTAGTAAAAAGGTATAATACGCGTAAAAGCTAAGTACTGGGCTTATGTGGCTGATCGGTATGCCACGAGTACGACCGTTGGGCGCCTAGTCAGTCACTCAGGTCCTCAGTTTTAAGTCATAACCAAGGTTTGAGCCTTTTTTAGATCTGATTTGTCTGCACTAGCAAAACGTCTGTACTTGAGATTTCGTTTCAGTTGTCTATCATTAAGATGTATTAGTACAAGGGTCCCCGAAAAGTTTCTGTTGTTTCCCTGTGTGTGGTACAGCCCCAGAGAACGACAAACACATTTTGTTCTTTTGTACAGAATACCAGTTCACTCTAAGAAGGTGGAACTGACCAATCAGTCAAAATCTGGCAACCAGACATTATTGGGTTGCTGTCAGGATTCTGAGGACCGATACAACCAATCCTATTGTCTTTCCTGTGAGCAGCTTTTTATTCAATATCTGGTTTAGGTGACAGAAGTTTATGACTTAGATTGGCGAAGAGGTTTCTTTTTTTCATCATTAGGGTTGTAATACAGCTAATAATAAATCAGATGTTTGCCCTGTGAGAGAACTCTCTACATGAATAATTATTCATATAACACACAGAGCACATTCATTATTTGTGAGAATATTGTCTGTAGTTCTCTTAAATAGTTCTATGGAGATTTTATATTTATGTTGTATTTTATCTGGAATTTATGAAAGCATATATTTTAATATTTGATTGTTATTTATTATTACTGTATAATTTGATGGTTTGTATAAAATGGAATCAAGTTAATATGAAGATGATGATGACTGCCTTTATAGTAATAAAATATAGCAATAATTAAGTCTTTAGAGGCGTTCTGACAATTTTTGGGCCCGGTGCCACTGCACCTGCCATACCATTCAAATAATGATCCTGTTGCCTGCAAGATAACGTCATTTGTGGCTGCTTGTTTCATTGTAAAATAAAGCAATAATCAGTGTTTAGTGGGGTGCCTGTAGCTTTTGGTCACAGTGCCACTACACCTGCAGCACTATTGAAATCCTAACACTATTGCTTGCTAGATAATTCCACTTACGACTGCATCTTTAGTTGTAAAATATAGCAATATTAGGTGTTTAGAGAACTTCTGAAAACGTATGGGCCTGGTGCCACTGCACCTGCTGCACCATTCAAATAATGACCCTCTTGCCTCCAAGATGCACTTGTGATTGTCTGTTTAATTGTAAATTATAGTAATATTCAGTGTTTAGTGGTATGCCTATATTTTTGGGTCCCAGTGCCACTGCGCTTACTGCACTATTGAAATCATGTCCCTAGTGCCTGCTGGATAACTGCATGTATGCCTGCCTGTTTAGGAGTCAAATATAACGATATTTGTTGTTTAGTGAAGTTGTGACAATGTTTGACCCCGGTGGTACTGCACCTGGTGCACCATTAAAATCATAATTCTGTTGTCTGCAAGGTAACTTCACTTGTGTCTGCCGATTTAGTAGAAGAGTATGACAATATTAGCTGTTTAGTGCGGCGTCTAGAGCTTTTGGGATCACTGCACCTGCTGCACCATTGAAATTAGGACCCTATTGCCTGCTAGAAAACTATGCTTGTGACTGTCTTGTTTATTAGTAAAATGTAGCAATAATCTGTGTTTAGTGAGATCCCTAGAGCTTTTGGCCCTAGTGCCACTGCACCAGCTGCACCATTCAAATTATGCTCCTTTTAATGGCAAGGTAACTGCAATTGTGGCTGCCTGTTTAGTAGTAAATTATAGCAATTATGTGTTTAGAAAAGTTCTGACAGCTTTTCAGCCCGGTGCTACTGCACCAGCTGCACCCCTCAAATTGTGACCCTAGTACCTGAATATAACTGCACGTGTGACTGACTATTTTTCATATAGCAATAACTGGTGTTTAGTGGGGTGACTGGAGCTTTTGGTCCCGGTGAAACTGCACCTGCTGCAATATTGAAATCATGACCTTAGTGCTTGCTAGATAACTGCCCTATGAGGGCCTGATTAGTTGTAAAATAGAGCAATTTTAGGTATTAAGAGGAGATCTGACAACTGTTGGGCCTGGCACCACTGCACCTGCTGCACCAATTAAATAATAAGCATGTTTCCTGCAAGCTTACTGCACTTGTGACTGCCTGTTTAGCTGTAAAATATAACAATAATCGGTGTTTAGTGGGGTGCTTAGAGCTTTTGGTTCCAGTGCAATATTAGGTGTTTAGTTGAGTTATGACAACTTTTGGCCCGGTGCCACTGCACCTGCTTCACCATTCAAATCATGACTCTGTTGTCTGCAAGGTGACTGCACTTGAGACTGCCTGTTTAGTTTTATAATATAGCAATAATCGGTGTTCAATGGGGTACTAAGAGATTTTGGTTCCAGTGCAACACTCGGTGTTAGATGGTGTGCCTAAAACGTTGGTCCTGGTGTCATTGCACCTGCTGCACCATTGAAATTATAACCCTGTAACCTGCTAGATAACTGGACTTGTGACTGAGTTGTTCAGTAGTCAATTTTAGCAATAATCTATGTTTAGTGACACCTAGAACTTTTGGCCCCAGTGACACTGCACCTGCTGCACCATTCAAATGATGCCCCTTTTAAATGAAAGTCACTGCAATTGTGACTGCCTGCTTAGTATTAAAATTACCAATATTAAGTGTTTAGAGGAGTTCTGACGACGTTTGGGGCTGGTGTCACTGCATCTCCATTACACAACAAAGTTTAAAAAAGCAAGCATTCCCGCATACTGCTAGTAGCTGTTGGCCTTTTCCCTGGGAAAAGATCTTATCTTATAGTTTATCAGTCCCTGAAGTCTGGACAGTGAATAGCTTTAGTAGAAGATATGTTTTTTTTACATGCAAGCAGCCAGGGGAAGATAAGTATCTGTACACAATGCATGCTGTACAACCTTAATGTAAGAAATAAAGATACACCCACTAAAGCAGATTTGGGTGAGTACTTTGGCCTTGGGAACTGATAAGAGAAGCCCCTTTTAATATATATTAACTACAATAGATTTCACAACACAGCACAAGAACTGTGCAGGTAAAACCTAAAAACTGGCTTCGAAGAAGTTCCCTATCTGGGCTCTGTATTCATGTCCTTAACTGTATTTGCAAAAACACTGATCGATTTTAAAAGAAGTATAAAAAGCTTTACTGTAAACCATGCCAGCGATGCAATCCCTGTTTGTATTTCTTCAGTATGTGCTTGTAGTTTTTTTATGCAACATAGGATTCTTGTATAGTGTATTATTTGCACTGAGTCGCCTCCGGTGTCTGAGTAAGTTCAGGTTGTTGGGCCGAGGTTATAAGGGGCACAGTTGAAAGCTCAGAATATTTTTGTGAAGGCAGTGCGAGTTTCTCACAGTGCCTGTCAGCGGGTCACAAAGAACGTGCATACTACATGCACATCCAATCCTTGGCCTCGCTGCCGAGCGCACAGAGCGATTGTCACCTGTGTACCAATTGTATGTGTGGGAAACTGTGAGATCCGTATATGGAGGATTTGAGAAAGAGGTAGTGGGAGAAAGATGCAAGTGTTTATCAGTGGGAAACTGTAGAAGAAAGTGCTGTGAGGGGGTGAGTCTGAGACACTAAGAGGGCCACTGCTGCTTCCACAGACTTTAGGAAGGTTTAAATACTGTTCAGGTGGCATGTTGTGTACAGAGTAGGATTTTCTTTTTCATGTTTTAAACTACACACTTAGGGGCATATTTATGTACCTTTCAGCCACCTTGCTGCGCTGGGCTCATGAAAGGGAAAGGGAATGAATGTGTTGTATTTAACATAATACAACACATTCCTGTCCTTTTATTGCACTGGCACCCATTTGGCTGCCTAGCTCCAACACAGGCAACCTTGCACCATGGTGAAAGGGTGCCTGCATTGTAAGCAGGGCTGTTTTTGTGCAGGAAGGGGCGCCTTCCAGCACAAAATCAATCCTCTAAGGCATTGCCTCTTTCTATGTGTTCTGCAGAATGCAGGGCACATAGAAAGAGGACGTAATGAGGAGAAACAAAGATATTTCTCCTAGGTACGACTTCCATGGGGGTTTGACACATTCTCAGGTTTACACGTGTTGGTAACTCTGGGAATGTGCCCAACCCCATGGCTGGATGCACGGGAACACCCAATCTCCACCCACAGAATGCCTCCTCGCGACAGAGTAATACAAGGCAGTGAATTGCACTGCGTTGCTTTACTCTAGATTTACCAAGTCATGCAGGTGCAATAAAGGTGGCCTTGCGTGGCTTGAGAAATCAAACTTAAGAGTTGCATCGCTCTTACACCCCAGTGAGTGGTGCAAGGGCGGGGCAACTCTTTCATAACTATACCCCTTAACGACATAAGGCATGCGTCTTAAAAAGAGTCCGATTTACACCTTCAGCCAGTCCTGTTTTACAGACCCTTCTACTTTTTCATCTAACTTAAAACACTGCTTGTTTGCTTTTTAATTAACCCTTTCACTCTAGTAGTGAATGGTCAGCTCTTGAAAATGGAAGGTGTGAGAGCTCCCCCTATTCTGTTGTCCATCTAAGATACCTCAAACGTGGACAGGCAGGTTTCATATCAGGGCTCTGCTTTTTGGCTTATGTCAGACTCTGCTCCATTGTACTTGAAGATCATTCACCTGGACTCAGGCTGTATTTATTGTTGGCCATGATTTTATGGCAGTCTGAGAATACTTGCAAATTGGTTAACCCATTTACCGCGGCGGAACTCTTTCTACGTCTATTATCTGTATATGGGTATTCCCCAAATGTTTTCATTTTACTCTCATTTTAGATATTTGTTGGCCAATTCACAAAGTCGTGTAAGATAAAATAGGAGTACTACAGAAGTACTACTTTACATACTCCACAATGCCTTACATATTAGCCGCCTTTATTGGCAAAAAGATGAGTGACAGTTTATAAACCATTTGACCCACTTCTCTTGCTACCTTACCTCTTCCTGTTCAGCCAATCATACATACACAAACCACTCACTAGAGCAAAACATTATTGCTATGTGAACAGAACCAAATTCAGTTAAATAATCTAAATACATCAACCCATATTGATAACATGTCATTTTGAGGGAGGTGAACAGTAATCAACTATCATTAACATAACACACCATAACACATCATAACATAACATAACCATTTCTTGTGTGTTTCAGCAATCCACGTTGATAATCTGTTTGTTTTTAAATTGACATGAACGTTTGTCTTGCTGTTGCCCATACTTTCACCCTGTTGATCATTGCCCAAGGCAGTAATACTAGGAGATAACTGCTGCAGTTTTTCTTATTAAAAGAAAAATCCAATGTGCATTTTTAAAACCATCCAGGTTTTCTAAGTGTTGTACTATGGAAACCTAACTTGAGAAGGGCAGGGATCTTATGCCACTTTGCATGTTTTGCTCTGGGAGTATAGCCTTAATCCTGATACACTGTCCCTGACTCATCCTTCCTCCTTGAAGCTTAACTCCTCTCAGCCTGCCCATACTTTCAACCTGCCTCATCTGCCTAGCCTGGGCCCACCACCCCCAATCTCAGCATGTCAATATACTCACCTTCACCTAATGCTAGTCTGACCAATCAGAATATCCTTTCACAGTCTTTCCATCAGTGTGCCCTTGCTCAACCTGCCCCAGCCTGTTCTGTTCTGCCTGTCACCCTTTTTTTTAAGGTTAATCCGCTTTTGTACTGGCCTCTTCTCAAGAGCCCCATGAGCTTGCTAAGTTGTTTCCCAGTGTCTGTCTCACCACCACTTTGTCGACCCTATTATAATTCTGTCCCTCCTCACAGCTTACCTTCCTCTTTTCCCCACTTTTCAGCATGATGGTGCACATAGTATACCCCTCCTTCCTGTCTGCATAACTTTCATGAAAAGCCCTTTCTTCCTGCCCCCTTGTCATTCTGTATGCACTCAACCACCACTCAACATTGTTCCTTAGAGTGACCTCCTCAGAGTGCTGCAGCAGATATTTAACTGATATCAGAACTAGGCATTCCCCCTTCCTCCCACCCGCCCTTCTTCATTCTAAATCACACATGTTTGCTTGTCCTCTCAACCAGACCCTCTACGGGTCCACCCATGAACTGCCCACACTCAACCTGACTCCCACTCATCCCATCCCTTCTTAGTCTGACCCCTTCCTCTGCAGCTATCCAACTTCTCGCCTGTTCCTTTCACTGGGCCTATATAATTTCAGCTCCCCCCAGCCACCCTCAGTCTGCATTCCCTCTCAATCTACCCCTTCTGTATCATGTAAATGACAGTGCAATGATGCCTTCCTGTGTGCTGCAACTCATGTTCCTGGGTTTCACTCAGTCATTCACAACCTCTGAAGCTAGCTGGTAAAGGTCTGGTGTGCCACAGGCCTAGAAAGACTAGCCGAGGGCTGCATACCTGGCCCAGCATTGTGACTGAGAGTGCACAGACTTAGAGAAGGGTCTACACATCGTAGCTCTGGTTTATAGCACCAGTGGAAGCATTTTCATTCAAGACTTTGGTTTAGAAGCCTTAGCTCAGATTTGTATATCCCCATGTTTGTTATCTGTTGAGTTTCCTATAGTGGATTGGATTTGTCCAGACCAGAACCTGGTTCTCTTGCTCGCTGCACTGAGTGGTGTAAATTCCATCTGATTGATGAAACAAACCCAAAACACACATGACACCACATCGTGATGAGCTCTAATACCTCAGCGAGGTGCCCAACGCCTTTTTTATGTGCCTGTAGTATACAAAATTATTTCATTCAACCCAATATTTCTCTGAGTTAGAGCTTCATTTTGTATGCAACTAGCTTGTACTCCGTCTGTGTACTTTGGAATTTCAGAGGGTGTCGTAGATGCCTGTGTGACACCTTCTGTAATACAGATTGTGTGTTTGCACATATAGAGCAAGTGCAACCTCAATAGGGCATTCAGTCATTTGTAAGGGGACCCATGCAAATGAGAGAACTCTTTCTTTCTGCATCTGTGCTGTGTTACACATGCTGGCACAGGTGCAAAGGATTAGTTTAGAGGCTCACTCACTGTGTGCCACTAAGACGTGGTGCACAGGCAGTGGGACACATGAGGCTCCCCTTGAAAACAAGCACTCCTCAGAGATCCCTCTGCAGATGGGTGCAGTGCCTCATTGCCACTGCCTGCATGGGGAACTGGGTGTGAGTGCTTGCAATGTTCAACACTCCGTCCATCATTCCCATTGGTTTTGCTTTGTTCACCCTAAGTTGGCAGGGTATGCTCAGACGTGGCCCAGACGTATGCCTAGACGTGGGTCCTTTCTCACTTTGCCACTGGAATCAAGCTAGCCTGGCTGATGACGGCTGATTGGCATAAACCGGTCCCAGGATGATTGTTTGTGGTCCATGGATGATATGGCTTGGTAGTTCGGGCTGGACTGTTCCCATGAGGCACATGGTCAGACTGATTTGCATATGGCCATGTCTGAACTGAGATGGCAGAGTGAGCTAAAGAATGAAGATGGATTAAACCCAGATCAGTTGACTGGGGGGAGTGCTTGCAAGGTCCAACACTCCTTCCATCATCCCCTTTGGTTTTGCTTGGTTTGCCCTAAGTTGGCAGGGTAGGCCCAGACGTGGGTCCCATGCTCACTTTGCAACTGAATTCAAGCTAGCCTGGCTGATGACGGCTGATTAGCAAGAAACCGGCCCCAGGAGTCTTGTTTCCGGTCCAGGGAAGACATGGCTTGGCAGTTCAGCTGGACTGTTCTCATGAGGCACAGGGTGAGACTGATTTGCATATGGCCATGTCTGAACTGGGGTGACGGAGCGCGCTAAAGAATGATGATGGATTAAACCCAGATCAGTTGACTAGGGGTGAATGCTTGTAATGTTCAACACTCCGTCCATCATCCCCTTTGGTTTTGCTTTGTTCGCCCTAAGTTGGCAGAGTATGCCCAGACGTGGGTACCTTGCTCACTTTGCCAGTGGATTCAAGCTAGCCTGGCTGATGATGGCTGATTAGCCAGGAAATGGTCCCAGGATGCTTGTTTCCGGTCTGTGTAAGACATGGCTTGGCAGTTCGGGCTGGACTGTTCCCATGAGGCATAGGTTCAGACTGATTTGCATTTGGCCATGTATAAACTGGGATGGCGCAGTGATCTAAAGAATGATGATGGATTAAACCCAGATCAGTTGACTGGGGGTGAGTGCTTGCAATGTTCATCACTCCGTCTATCATCCCCTTTGGCTTTGCTTTGTTCACCCTAAGTTGGCAAAAGTATGCCCAGACGTGGGTACCTTGCTCACTTTGCCACTGGATTCAAGCTAGCCTAACTGATTAGCCAGAAACCAGTCCTAGGATGCTTGTTTCTGATTCAGGGAAGACATGGCTTGGCAGTTCGGGCTGGACAGTTCCCATGAGGCAGAGGGTCAGACTGATTTGCATATGGCCATGTCTGAACTGAGGTGGTGGAGTGAGCTAAAGAATGATGATGGATTAAACCCAGATCATTTGACTGGGGGTGAGTGCTTGCAATGTACAACACTCCGTCCAACATCCCCTTTGGTTTTGCTTTGTTCGCCCTAAGTTCGCAGGGTATGCTCGGACGTGGGTCCCTTGCTCACTTTGCCACTAGATTCAAGCTAGCCTGGCAGATGACGGCTGATTAGCCAGAAACCTGTCCCATGATGCTTGTTTCCAGTCCAGGGAAGACATGGCTTGGCAGTTCAGGCTGGACTGTTCCCAGGAGGCACAGGGTCAGACTGATTTGCATATGGCCATGTCTGAACTGGGGTGGCGGAGTGAGCTAAAGAATTATGATGGATTAAACCCAGATTAGTTGACTGGGGGTGAGTTCATGCAATGTTCAATCCTACGTCCATCATCCCCTTTGGTTTTGCTTTGTTCGCCCTAAGTTGGCAGGGTATGCCCAGACGTGGGTCCCTTGCTCACTTTGCCACTAGATTCAAGCTAGCCTGGCTGATGACGGCTGATTAGCCAGAAACCAGTCCCAGGATGCTTGTTTCCGGTCCAGGGAAGACATGGCTTGGCAGGTCGGGCTGGACTGTTCCCATGAGGCACAGGGTCAGACTGATTTGCATATGGCCAAGTCTGAACTGGTGTGGCAGGAAACCCATCTATACCCAAACTAGTTATAAAAAACTTGGGGGTCTGGATGGAGAACTCACTCACAATGGATAGCCAATCCTGGAAACTGTCAGGAATATGTTATTCTCTGCTTAAAATAGTAAGAAAGATTATTGAAGAAGTGATCCCGGAACATCTGAAAGAACGGTCATCCAGTCTCTTATAATCTTGCGCTCAGACTATAGAAACTCACTTTATGTGGCGCTTAAATATATGGCAAAGAGACTACAGGTAGTTCAAAATTCGGCAGCAGGACTCCTTCTAAAAATCCCCAAACGCACTTCTTCTAAAGAAGCAGTGAAACAGCTATACTGGCTCCTTATTGAAACAAGAATAAACCTTAAGTCCTTATGCCTAAGCTGTTAACAAAAAAGGCCCAAAAAACTGAGACAAATGATGTCCAGGTATATCTCGGCCAGGCATCTAAGATCAGCCCAGCAACAGCTTCTCAGGACAATGAGAGAGGTGGAGGGGGGCAGATCATTTTCCCACCTGGTACCAAAGATGTGGAATGCCCCCCATATAAAAAAGGAATTCTACCCAACGAAACCGTTTTCAGGAAACATCTAAAAACGTTGCTGTTCCCCTTGTAGACACCTTATGGATAGAGCCTGTAAACATTACTTTTAGCGCTAGGAAGCCCTCGGGAAGCCATGCGCTCTACAAATTCCTAACATAACATAACATAAATATTTTATTATGTTGTGTTTTCATAAATAAAACTATTTACGTTTGGAACAAACATTTGGCCTTGCCATTGCTTGTTTTGTTTTGACATTGTTTTTCCAAAGCTTTGTTGGGGAACCCGCCATGCCCTCTAAAAACAAAAACATGGGCTAAAAGCTAAAATATTTTCTTTTCTCAAAAGCACCCATTGCCATAGATGAATGAAGAGAAATGATTGGCTTGTAAATGAGCTCCTTGCAAAAGAGCTGACTCCCCCCACTCACACTGAAGTTATCCAATGGCTATAGTGGACTGACCCATTGCACCCCTGCTGTATGCTGTAGAGGGTGGATGAAAAATGGGAATCACACAACAAAAAAACAATCAATGAGGAGGGCTCTCCGAATACTTATGTAAATAAGTGTATTACACATATAATGTTATTCAAATCACAAGGTCTTATCTAATGCCAAACTTAAAAAAGACCTTAGATAAATACAATTTATTTATGGAGATTGTATCAAGCCTCCAAATAATCACATTCTGGCACAGTTTATACATCAAATCGCAGTTTCCAGAATAATGGCCAAGTCAGTGACATACTGAACCACTAACCATGCTTTCCCTAGACTTGCAGAAGTCAGCATTCCAGACATAGGTTATCTCCATTTGTAAAATGAATTTATCCTTACACAAATCATATCAATACCAAAATCCTTCTACTAATGAAACCCCTTGCATAGTGTGCCACATAGCTTACATTTTCATGCTTTAACCAACTGTCAATTACCATATGTGACACTTTCCCATTAACCTTGGAGGAACACAGTGGTGAGGCTAGGGTGCCATGGGCCCTAGTACAAGTAAATAAAATGAGCACACATTGTACCCAGTTGGGCAGTAAATAATCATAGCTGGGGTGCACTGGGATGTTAACACCACTGGACCAGTTGTTACTGCATCTACTGCACTAATTAAGAAGACATCTTAAGACCTGACTGTCCAATTGACCCTAATTTCTTAACCTCTGTACTAGCTAGCGTGCATTAAGTGACAAGACGCCCTTCGGCAATGATGGCCCTGATGGCTTATGAAACAAATGTGTCAAATCCATAAATGGGTGGAAAACACTGTGGTTGTAGAATCACATAATTTCAGTGCCTCTGCCTAGGAGGCACTACAAACCTCGTCACATAATGACCTTTCAAACTTAAGACAAAAACCTCCTCACAAGGCAACAACGTGCATTGATACCTTCTTTGGCAACCTTGGATTTTCATACTACTGGGCAAGAGGAGGCTCTTACAAACTGTCCTGCTCATGTAAAAAAAGTCCTTGTGATAGTGTTGAACCCAACAAAGCCCGTTATGAGCATTACTAAAACTGCAGACCCATTGACACAGATCTAATGAACTAAGGTCCAGATATAGTAAGAATCAGATTTTGTGATTGGGATTTTTGCAACCTGTAAAGAATTTCACGAACCAGCCTAATTACTAATAGGAGCAAATGATGGTGCCCCATCATTGACCGGAGAGACCTCCCCCTGCCATCATGCCGTGCTCGCGCACACGCCTTGTAAGAAGTCAGGAGAACCAAACACAAATGCACGGAGAACAGAGAATGGAGGGAGAGTATTATTGTCGGCAGACTACTATCGATCAGCTGCGGGGTGCAATCCAAAACAGCCTAGCATAACTTTTTAGGTCGAGCCTAGAGCTCTGCAAGACTTATTGTAGAGAAGTAGGGAATAGAAGCCCCGCCCACTCTCTGCCCATATTTGCCATTGGCCTTTTTCATTGTCCATCCTAAATGCTACCTTTTGATTCAGCAATAGGCTTGTTAGTCCCTCCTTAGTACCGCCTCCTCTTCATTTGTCACCTCCCATGGTGCCTGGCCCCTTTACTTCATTTGTTACACGGTGCTGTTATTTAGTCTGTGAGCAGTATTTTCTTTAATGAGGTTCTCCTACTGCAGGAACAACATGCTATGGTGCCTTCTTTCCTCCCACCTCCCTCCTGTTGTCGTGCCTTCTTTTCCCCTCCCCGCCCTCTCTCCTGTTGTTCGTGACTTCTCACACCACTGCCCACCCTCCTGTTGTCTGTGCCTTTTCCTCTACCCCCGCCTGCCCGCCTCCCATTGTCTGTGCCTTCTCACCCCTGCCCACCCCACCTCCTGTTGTCTGTGTCTTCTCTCCCCCACCCCCTCTCACGTTGTCCGAGCCTTCTCCCCCATCTCACTGAAATGACCCCTCTTGTAACTCTGTGCCCTTGTTGGGTGCTGTGTGGAAATTCACGTCCATCTGACTCTCCATCAGCTGCATCCTCTGACTCAGGCTATTCTTTCCCTGTTTATTTATGTTCAGAAACCACTTGTAAAAAGAGGCGGCCTAGGGCAAAGAGGAGGGACACAATCTGAAGGAGGGAGGGGCGGTGTGCCTAAGGGATTGGAAGCTCATTTTATTGTCCAAGTGTGTTAAAAGCATTTCCTCTGTGCTACCTTGTTGATATAAACTTAAAACACTATGGGATTGATTAGGATGGCGGCCGGATCACAACCCGATGTACCCCGCCCTATTATAATGGGCTGGGGTATCGAGGCGGACGCAAAGTGCGTCCACCGCTTTTCCGCCAGTCGGCAATCGTTCTGATTGCTGGCTGGGCCTACTTGAGCCACAATATGATGGCGGTGCCTAGCAAGCACCACCATCCATATTAGGATAGGTGGCTTTCATGGCCTTTCTATGGTGGTGATGCCGCCATGGAAATGCTGGCAGGGATATACACTGGGGGCCCGTTGCAGGCCCCCATTCTGATGCACAAGGTGGCAGGCACCACGCGGTGCCTGCCACGTTGTGCATGGCAATGCACAACATGGCATTTAATCATTGCGGTGGGTGTTGCACCTGTCGCAATGTTGAAATGCCTCATGCGGCCGCCGCGGTAGCGGTCGCATCATGATTGTTGCGGTGAGACCGCCGCATGGCTGGCGGGTGGTCCTGTTACTGCTAGCGTGGCAGGCGAACTTAAGTCCGCCTGCCATCCTAATCACCCCCCTTTATTGGGAACACATGTAGATGAAGGGCAGTGAAGTGTGTTGGTCTGTTTGAACTGATTAGTGTTTAGTGCATAGTTTCTTATTAAACGTTCAGTTGTAACTTAGGACCGGGACGCAACCTTTCACAGACTTCCACGTATGAGAAATACAACTAAACACGCTGCCAGTGCAATGTCCCCGCAGTACCGTGAAGGCAGGCACAAGTCACCGTCTTGGCGCATTTACATAAGGATGAAAGCAGTGCAGTCGTCATATTCTGTATGTGCATTTTAAGTTGATTCTCATTTTGGTCTGCAATTATATGCACCACTACCATAGTGCCTTAGGTGGAGGTGGAGTGGTCACTACTTGATGCCATGAATATTACACTCTTTGTGAGGTAACGTTTTCAGTTTAGTCACTTAAAAGGGGAAACACCCATTACATCGATGTCAATACATTGTGGTGCCATCGCACCGCGACTTTTACATCACAGTATCATTGACATCGCATGCTTTTACTACGCATGCTACAACGGCGCGATGCTATAAACATCGTATGCAATTACAACGCATGCGATGTTAATTGCAGCTTTACAGGCATCGTGCAAATGTGTATCAGGCCAAAATAAGCTCCCTAATTTCATTTTTTATTCAGCTGCTTTTCACGTCACCGGCAAACACCAGCGCAACCGAAACTGGCTACAATCTAAAAGAAAGGCCCTACTGGTTGGGAGAGGCACCTCTTCCTTGTCAGCAGAGCATCGCAAACAAAACGTGCAGACTGTCACGTATGAAGGCTCACTGCTATCACCTTTTCTTCCAACTCTTTGTACTCGACAACCAGCTTTATAGGCCTCGTGCAAACTGGCTACGTAAACCTGAGATGCTGAGACCGTATGATGTGTGTGTGGTGGGTGGGTGGATGGATGGATGGATGGGTGCATGATGTGTGGGTGGATGGGTGCATGGATGGATGTATGGGTGGGTGGATATATGGATGGATGGATAAAAGTGTGGATGGGTGCATGATGTGTGGGTGGCTGGATAGGGGTGGATGGATGGATGGGTGGATGGATGCATGGATGAATGTATGGGTAGGTGGATGGATGGGTGCATGATGGCGGATGGATGGATGGATGGGTGTCTGGATGGATCTATGGATGGGTGTATGGGTGGATGGATGCATGGATGGGTGCTGGATGGGGGTTGATGGATGGATGGGTGGATGGATGCATGGATGGATGCATGATGGATGGGTGGGTGGATGGGTGGGTGTATGGTGGATGGGTGGATGCATGGGTGGATTAGTGGATGGATTGGGTGGGTGGATGGGTGGGTGGATGGATCGGAGCATGGTGGATGTGTGCATGGATGCATGATGGATGGGTGGATTAGTGGATGGATGGGTGGATTAGTGGATGGATGGGTGGATGGAAGGGTGGATGGATTCATGATGGATGGGTGGGTGGATGGGTGGGTGCATGGTGGATGGGTGGATGGATGGGCGGATGGATTCATGATGGATGGGTGGAAAGACTATAAAGCATCGGGAGCTTATCAGGGACAGATATCGAATCTTGATTCCCTTCGCAAAGCTTGAGAGAAAATAAAAAACACTAAATTATATACATTGCTAGTTACAAGAGTTATTACCACACCTCATGCACACATGGCGAATACGAGCAAATTGCAATTAAAAGGGGGCTGTAAAAACATTTTTGTTTACTGTCCATTCAGCTGCTTCTCTTTTTTTCCCATCGGTTCCACCCCTTTCCCTGCTCTCCCCTTCCTCCCAGGCTCTTCTCCCCTCATTCCTAACCCATGTTCATGTAACACTCTTCAGATCTGGGTAAAGCACGTTAATACCTGTCCGGCTGTCAAAGTGCAATATAAAAATGTTAAATAAATCCATAAACTAAACGTTAACTGTAGACATGGCGTTGTGGAGATATCGCACTCCCATCTCATCAAGTAAACGCTAATCACTTATTGATGTGTTATTCTGTCAGAATGCGCAATGATATATCATGTATTTATTTTGTTGGTTAACTTGCATTAAACTGGAGTATATGTCTTCTGGTAAACCAAATCCCACAAAAAGGATAGCTACTGTTGATGGTTTGAGGTAAATATAACGCTGTATTTAAAGACACTAGTCAACAAAACATGCAGTATAGTTATTCTAATGTCAATTAGCAAATAAACCAGATGTTACATTTTAGGAGCAATTACAATTTGCATAATTATCAAATGATTTCTATTCATGAAATGCGGTTACGTTTTTTTGACTAATTATTCACTTGTGTGTGATAAATGGATTGGTTAAGCCGTTTAAACATTTCAATTCAATATTAAGAATGTCGTGTGGTTGCTGAACAAATCTGTGCTTCGCTAAACGTTCCGTATAGGAAACAACTAAATTGCAGCTTTTCTACGGTTATTTTGGTACCGCTTGTCGGCTTCTTGTGGTCCTAAAGTTATACAAATAAACATGTATCCCTTGGGACTGGTAAACCATTATCCAGAGGTCACAAAGTTTAGGTGTTCTGCTAGCTGCACTGAAATAAAATCGGCTTGTGTTTTTTTCAGTCATCCTGTCAAACTGCCTCCGATAAATGTGGGGGCTTCAGTGATTCCAAATTAATCACACCCGTTGCTTGAACAATTTTGCCCTTTTTTCCCTTATCTGAGTTTAGTTCACTTTCAAACTCATTACAGGGAGTTTACGAGCAAAAACGAGAAACCATTACAAGTTGTAATGGCGTGCAATCTTTCGGTATGCGTCCTAATGGAATTTGCTATAGGCTAAACAACATTGGCGTTGAAATGCCATGCGGTGATAAAACGTGCGAAGTAAGAACCCTTGCGATGTGGAGCCTGCGTGCTAAGAGCGCGCGCTGTAAAGGTTGGTGATGTGCTATCATACATCCCTTAAAAGCACCCACTCCATCATCACAGGGTTCGTTGTAGCTACAGAGGATGATTGCTTTTGTTATTGCATAGAACAGAGAAGGGTTTCCCGTACTCACCCAAGGGGCAGAAGCCTTGTTGCTCAAAATGTAAATGTAAATGTATTTCGATTTATATAGCGCACGTTTCACCCAGGGGTCTCAAGGCGCTTGCTTAGGGAACCCGTCCTGGTATTCCCCTGTGAGAGATACCCCGGCAGGGTATTCACAAGGTGAAAGCCAGGCATCCCGCCGCGAGGGGCCGTAGTGGAGATTAAGCAAGCTATTGCCCAGAGTCGCAGAGTGTGACCCCGTGAGTCGAGTAGGTACCGGAGCGAGAATTGTCGAGTCCGTGGAATTTTTGAGCCCGAGACCCGCCGAGGGGGGGAATCGAACCCTGGTCCACGGCTGATCTCAGCTTCCGGGTCTGCCGCCTCTAACCACTGAGCCACACTTCTCCACATTCTCCACTTCTCAAAAGCATCGCTGTCAGATCAAGGATGCCAGCAGAAGGGGGGCAAGGGTGGGAGTAGAGGTGTTAATGAAAGATAGAAAAGCACAGGACTGTTGCACTTTGAGTGAGTCGGTGGAAGTGTGTGTGTGTGCGTGTTTAGACATGAACTGAATGGGCAGGTTTCCTAGGCATATCACTGCAACCCTCATTGCTATATACCTCCTCACAAGAGTCCTTTATTTCAAGGAAAACGGGTTGAAGGGAAAACACATGTAGGCTCCTATCTGTGGACACCTCTTTTTTTATTTGATTTTGTAGTGCTTCATTACCTTAGGAGTTGGCACCTGTGTGAGTAGTTGGTGGCGTTTGTCATTTCTCCTTTGTCTGCAGTGGCATGGATCTTTTGCCAGTGGTGCGGCTTTGCTTAGTTGCGATGGGGGACAACCTGAAACACAGCTCAGGTATTGATGGAATGCATTGAAAAAGCACAAGCAAAGCATTGTGCGGGGAGAAATTCACATTACAAAAAGCACTGATGTCATGAACGAAAAGCTAGGGAGGGATCTGTTGGGCTGTATGGTTTTATGGGCCTTGACTAAAAGGGGGATGATCAATAGCTAAGCAGGATATATAAATATTGTAACCTCTTTCAAACCCTGACTTGGATGCCTTAGCTGAAACTGTGCCTGCGCTCTCTGACTACTATGATCCCCAAAATAACTCTTTCCATACTCTTCCCTACTCTACCCTTACTATGATCCCTAAAGTAACCCTTTCTAGACTCTTCCCTCTTCTACCCCTCCCTTGTATAATCTCAAACCTCTTTTATAATTCATTTCTCCCAAACAAGCCTTTCTTTTTTTTAAATTCTTTATATTTTATTTTGCAACGTATAAGAAAATTGTACATGGTCATGTTGGTAATCAAATCACACAATTAATACTGCCAACACATTTGCACACACTCACAATTCTTCTACAAATGTCATTATGTTTGTTATCAGAGTATCAATAGAGCACAATCCCCAATTGGTTTGTTACACAGCCTACCATCTGTCCATTTTAGACTCTATTTAGTCGCTAGTATCAGATCCAGCGTGCTCTCGGGGGGGCTCACATATATTTCCACGATGTGCATTCCATTTCCCCCAGATGCGTGTCCACTTTTTGGGGCAAACCCTATGGACGTATAGGGGCATATTACCAACCAATAGAGATAATTGTTGTCTCTAACTTGTTTAGAGACAAAAATTATTGCCGCAAATCGGCGATTTTTATCGCAGATAAACCTTGCTATTAGCAAGGTTTATCGCAAATGCGATAAAAAACGGCCGCAATGCATGAATATCGCTGAAAAGTCAGCGATATTCATGCATTATCGAGCAAATGCTCTTAGCCATGTTATCCACCTCCCATTGGTTAACATGGCTAAGAACTGCTCAGGGCAGGTGTTAGCTTTTGGAGATATTCGCGCTTAGCGCGAATATCTCCAAAAGTTGGTAATAGGAGATAGCGATGTTAGCGACTGTTTCCAGTCGCTAACATCTTGGCACGCCCACTTTGCATGTCATTAGTGATAAATATCACTGACATGCAAAGCGGGGCCCAAGATGGTCTCTATCTCCTATTAGCTGTCGCTAACTGGTGTTAGCGACAGCTTGGTAATAGGGAGATAATTTTATCTCCGCTTTCTTGGCTTTTAAAGCCAAAAAAGCGGAGATAAACCCCCTTGATAATATGCCCCATAGTTCTTTCTCAATTACCATTGTAGTATCCATATCTTGTCATAATTTCCCCAGGGTTGGGGACTGCCCGGACCCCCAGTTTAGAGCTATATTGCGTTTTGCTATTGTCAGGCCGAGAGTTACCCAGTCCTAGTCCAAATGATTGAGGTCTGTAGGCTCCCAAATAATAATAAGGCTGCATTTTGGTTCCTGGAGGGTCTTTATCACGGTGACCTGCGAGATTGTGCACATTATTGCTTCCCAGTAGGACTGAATGATGGGGCATCCCTTATATGGTGTGTATAAACTTCCCTGGGAGGCCGCATTGCCGTAGGCATAGTGGTGTGCTGGCGTTTCCCAATTTATGTTGGAGTGTACGTGTATAATATGTTCTATGTAGGATTTTTAATTGTAGTAACCGCAGCCTTGAAGGGATTGCTACCTCCCTTGGAGATGCTAATGCTTCTTGCCAGTCTGCCTCCTCCAGGGGCCCCAAATTCTCCTACCACTGTTCTTTAAGAGTTATTGTGGGATCTTGTTGATTATTTATTATCTTCCGGTACACTAGGGAAATTGCTTTTTTGTGTAAGTAGTCTGTGAGAAGCCTATCCTCAAGTGGCGAGGCTTACGGCAGCTGTGTGTCACGAGGCATGATCTTCTGTAGTGCGTGCTTTATGTGTAGGTATCTATACCGTTCTGTCTGCACTAATCCATGTGTTTCTTGTAGCTGGTCGAATGGAATGACTGCCCCCTTTTTCCAGATATCTCCCACTTTTGAGATACCTATTAGGTCCCATTGTCGTAAACCTTTCAGAAAACTACTTAGTTTTCCAAGTAGTTGTGTGTCCCAAACAAGCCTTTTTAAACCCTTCCTTCTGACTCTTCTCCTACTCATCCCAAACCTCCTCCTGCTGCTATTATCTCCAAATAAAAACATTCTAGACCCTTCCCTCTTCTGTCCCTCCACCATCCTTCTCAATGCAGCTAACAGACTCATGTGCAGTGCTCAAATTAACTTCATATTTTCCTATACTAATTCATCGGCTCAAATTTATATAATTTTTCCCACCAGTAATTCACCACTAATCCTTTTTCGGATCCGGAGTAGCGTGATGCTCGTCGAAGTGCTTTCATGCCTCATCAGGGGTACCAAGTGCTGTATAAATGCAAACCCATTCCTCTTTTTAGGTCTGTATATCTGTGGCAGAATCTTGTGCAGCCATCAAGGGCATTGTTTCTAATAAAGCACCATGATTGGATAAACACCTACTTTTCACTGTTGTTTAAAGCTTTTTTGAAAGGGGCACCTTAGTTCCCGACGTGGGATGGGGTAGAAATTGCCCCCTATTTACAAAAAGGGACCTTATGAACTTCCTATGAACTACAGACCTATTAGTCTCCTCAGTGGCTCTCAACAGCTATTTCTCAGTATTTTACTTGGCAGACTGTAGGATTGGCCAGGTGTTCCGACTCCGGATGCTCATCTGCAAAGTTGTCTTTCGGGGGAAGGTTGACTGTACAGCGAATTTGTGGACCTCCGTTCCGCCTTTAATTTAGTCCCTAGTACAACTTTATGGCGGGTGCTGCAAGAGTTGGGGGTGTCTAAACTATCTGCAAGATATTATAGTGAAGCTGCTTAATAATAACTATGCACAGATCAGGTGTGGGGAAGTGAGTGAGCTAACAGACCCATTTTTTGTCAGTAGAGGGCTTAGGCAGGGTTGCGTACTTGCACCCAAGCTATTCTCACTATACATCAATGGCCGCATATAGCATTTATTTATTTGTGTATTTTATATAGCGCGCAGCTACCCCAACGGGGTGTCCCGGCGCTCATGCTCAGACCGCTAGATCAGACTAGAAGAGGCAAGTTAACAGAAGTGAAAGGTTTTTAAGGATTTACGAAAAACCAATTCATCTTGAATCAGGCGAAGGGAGATCGGAAGTTTATTCCACCGGGTGGAAGCACATACTTGAAATGTCTCTCCCCCTGTGCGCACTTTTTTAAATCTAGGGATGACGAGTAGCAGTTTGGAATTGGAACGCAAGTGTCGAGTGCTACTGTAGGGTAGAAGGCACGATGAAAGATAGGCAGATCCGAGGCCTTTTGTAGCCCGGTAAGCCAAAATCATGGCTTTAAACTCGACCCTTTTATGGACAGGAAGCCAATGTAACTTTCGCAAATAAGGGGAAATGTGTTCTCGGAGAGCAATGCCACTGACTAGCCAAGCTGCGGGATTTTGGACTATCTGGAGTCTGTGGCAAAAGCCTGATGATAAACCAAGATACAGGCCATTGGCATAATCCAAGTGAGAAGTTATCAGGGCCTGGACTATTGTTTTCCTGGTGTTACTGGGTAAGTAATTAATAAACCTTTTTATCATTCTGATTTTTGAAAAACAAGCTGCTGAAACCGTGTGGATTTGATTATGAAAGGAGATACACTTGTCCCATCTAACACCCAGGTTTTTGACAGAGTCCTTGCGGAGAGGAGCAGGGCTCAGATCCACAGGCCACTAGAGATTGGAATCCAAGGGAGAGGCTTGATTGAAAAAGAGAACCTCAGTCTTTCCCGTATTGAGTCTCAGGAAGTTAAGATCCATCCAGTTTGCAATGTCTCTGAGACAGTTTTTCAGGGGGTCAAACGTGTCCAGATTGGAATCATCATACGAGAAGAGAAGTTGGATGTCATCAGCGTATGATGTCATCTTAATTCCTGTCTGGGATATTAACTCGGCCAGGGGGGAAAAATAGACATTAAAGAGAAGTGGGCTCAATGAGGAGCCCTGCAGCACTCCCCATTTGAGTGGGCGACTGGGAGATGTGAAGGGAAGGGTATACACTTGTTGTGTACGGTTGGTCAAGAAGGAAGCGATCCAATTAAGGGCTGTGCCCTGAAGGCCTCTAGCTCGAAGGCGGTTGAGCAGGATCGGGTGAGAGACGGTGTCGAATGCTGCGGAAAGATCCAGCTTATTTACAACAAGGGGTGGTGAGGGACAGAGTCTCTGAATTAAGCAGAATACTCTCACCCAGTCAAGAGATCAGGGCTAGATCCAACACCGTTTTTTAGCTCATTGCACCATCCCAGTTTCAGAACCTGACTGTATGCAAATTTGTCTGTTCCTGTCCCAGTGCATGATGGGAACAGGGCAAACCAAACTACAAAAGCCAATTCTTACACTGGGAAGGAAGCAAGCTTCCGGGGACCGGTTTCTGGCATTACAGCCGTCTTCGGCCCGGCTTGCTTGAATCCTGATGGTGCAATGAGCAAGGGACTCATGTCTGAGTATACCCTTCCACGCTTAGGGTGGACAAAATTATTTACAACAAGGGGTGGTGAGGGACAGAGTCTCTGAATTAAGCAGAATACTCTCACCCAGTCAAGAGATCAGGGCTAGATCCAACACCGTTTTTTAGCTCATTGCACCATCCCAGTTTCAGAACCTGGCTGTATGCAAATTAGTCTGTTCCTGTCCCAGTGCATGATGGGAACAGGGCAAACCAAACTACAAAAGCCAATTCTTACACTGGGAAGGAAACAAGCTTCCGGGGACCGGTTTCTGGCATTACAGCCGTCTTCGGCCCGGCTTGCTTGAATCCTGATGGTGCAATGAGCAAGGGACTCATGTCTGAGTATACCCTTCCACGCTTAGGGTGGACAAAATTATTTACAACAAGGGGTGGTGAGGGACAGAGTCTCTGAATTAAGCAGAATACTCTCACCCAGTCAAGAGATCAGGGCTAGATCCAACACCGTTTTTTAGCTCATTGCACCATCCCAGTTTCAGAACCTGGCTGTATGCAAATTAGTCTGTTCCTGTCCCAGTGCATGATGGGAACAGGGCAAACCAAACTACAAAAGCCAATTCTTACACTGGGAAGGAAACAAGCTTCCGGGGACCGGTTTCTGGCATTATAGCCGTCTTCGGCCCGGCTTGCTTGAATCCTGATGGTGCAATGAGCAAGGGACTCATGTCTAAGTATACCCTTCCACGCTTAGGGTGGACAAAATTATTTACAACAAGGGGTGGTGAGGGACAGAGTCTCTGAATTAAGCAGAATACTCTCACCCAGTCAAGAGATCAGGGCTAGATCCAACACCGTTTTTTAGCTCATTGCACCATCCCAGTTTCAGAACCTGGCTGTATGCAAATTAGTCTGTTCCTGTCCCAGTGCATGATGGGAACAGGGCAAACCAAACTACAAAAGCCAATTCTTACACTGGGAAGGAAACAAGCTTCCGGGGACCGGTTTCTGGCATTACAGCCGTCTTCGGCCCGGCTTGCTTGAATCCTGATGGTGCAATGAGCAAGGGACTCATGTCTGAGTATACCCTTCCACACTTAGGGTGGACAAAATTATTTACAACAAGGGGTGGTGAGGGACAGAGTCTCTGAATTAAGCAGAATACTCTCACCCAGTCAAGAGATCAGGGCTAGATCCAACACCGTTTTTTAGCTCATTGCACCATCCCAGTTTCAGAACCTGGCTGTATGCAAATTAGTCTGTTCCTGTCCCAGTGCATGATGGGAACAGGGCAAACCAAACTACAAAAGCCAATTCTTACACTGGGAAGGAAACAAGCTTCCGGGGACCGGTTTCTGGCATTACAGCCGTCTTCGGCCCGGCTTGCTTGAATCCTGATGGTGCAATGAGCAAGGGACTCATGTCTGAGTATACCCTTCCACGCTTAGGGTGGACAAAATTATTTACAACAAGGGGTGGTGGGGGACAGAGTCTCTGAATTAAGCAGAATACTCTCATCCAGTCAAGAGATCAGGGCTAGATCCAACACCGTTTTTTAGCTCATTGCACCATCCCAGTTTCAGAACCTGGCTGTATGCAAATTAGTCTGTTCCTGTCCCAGTGCATGATGGGAACAGGGCAAACCAAACTACAAAAGCCAATTCTTACACTGGGAAGGAAATCCAGCAGCACCAACACCACCCTCGATCCTCTGTCCAGCGTCCACCGCAAGGGGTCGGCCATCTCTATCAGGGCCGACTCGGTGCTATAGCCAGACCGAAATCCATGTTGAGTATTGTGAAGTAGGCCTTAGATTCGATAAAGCCCGCGAGCTGTTGATGCGCGAGTCTTTCAAGAATCTTAGCCGGAGCTGGAAGTAAAGAAATGGGCCGTTAGTTAGCCGGGTTCTCAGGGTCAGCATTGACTTTCTTCAAGATAGGGATCAAGATAGGGACCATGCCTCAGGATAATTGCCGGTACTCAAGGAGGTATTACAGATGCTGTTAAGGTAAGGGTTAAGAAATGCTGCTAAAATTTTAAATTGTTTAGCCGGCCAAGGATCATTGGGTGATCCTGACTTGCATTTCAGTAGTTCCTGAAGGGAACGGTCTACTGGAATTTCCTGAAAGTCTGCAAAGGCAGGGAGTGAAGTCCGGGGACAGCATCCGTGGAGTCATGACTATCTTTGTTAGAAAAAGAGTCATAGATTAAAGCTATTTTCTCTTCGAAAAAATTGGAGAGCTGAATGCAGAGAGTCTGAGACACCGGAGGACGGCGATTAAGAGCCTGAGGATCAGTAAAGGTTTTAACCGTATTGAAAATCTCCCTGGAAGAACCGTGAGCCTTGTTAATTCTTTCCGTTAGATAACATCTTTTTATGATTTATGATCATTTTCCTGTAATCTTTAAGAGATGTTCTGTATTTAAGTTTACTTTCTGCCGAATAAGTCTGTCTCCAGCGACGTTCGAAAGATTTACAGACAGACTTGTATTTTCGAAGGTCATCTGAGTACCGGGGTGCGGCAGGGGCTGAACGATGAGTTTTAATGGGGCGGAGTGGGGCAATGGAGTCGATGGCTGAAATCACCCATTTGTTGAGATGATCTATACGTGAGTCCAGGTCCATAGCTCCTGGAGGGTCAACAGAGGGAAGATGTTTCAGTAGGCATTCCGGGGAGATCTTGCTCCAATTCCTGCCATATTCCTTGGCTAATATCGTGGGTCTATCCTGGTGGGACATGAGAATAGAGAATGGAATAATGTAGTGATCAGACCATACCACTGGACTTGGGTCCCTAACTGTGATGGTCAAGAGATTAGAACAAATAAGGTCCAGCGTGTGTCCAGCTTTATGTGTGGGAAGAGTGACCAATTGAATTAATCCACAATCGGCCAGAGTGGATAAGAAATTCTTGCTAGGTGAGCAGAATTCATCTTCCGCATGAAGATTAAAATCACCTAGCAGAGTGAAATTTGTGTAGCCAGAGTTGGATTGAAGGATGAAATCCGTAAGGCTGGGTAAGTGTGACGGGCTGGATTTAGGAGGGCGGTATACCATCAAACCTGAGCACGTGATGGAGGCGGCTAATTTAATACAGAAAAGGAGTGCCTCTATAGAATCAATTTGTTCATAGGGAAATGAGGAAATTGTCCAGCGGGATTTATAGATAATAGCAACAGGATGATAATAATGCTCCTAAAACTGGCAAGGATGATGATCCTTTTTGTCATGTTTGCCGATGACAATCTCCTCCTTTCTAAATCACACATGGGCCTTCAAAAATTATTGGACCACTTTGAAAATGTTTGCAAAGCATGGTACCTCAAAATAAATGTGGCTAAAAACCAAATTATGGTAATAAACCAGTACCGTACATCCAGGGCAAATCCAACACTGGCCAAGAAACCCCTTGAGAGAGTGCAGACATTTACTTGTCTGGGTATTACATTAACAGAGCAGGAGGTATGGCTGAAACATATTATGCGGCGCAGACTAAGATTAGAGCAAGTAGCAGGAAGTATTACAAAGTTGGCCCACAATTCTGTTTTCTGATTGGCACAGCCGGCACTACAGGTTTACTACCACCAAGCCCTGGGGACGGCCACGTGTGGTGTGGAACTGTGGGGTCATCTGGACATCGTTTGGACATTTTCTTGCTGCCTCTCAGGCTTGATCTTGAGTTGAGACCTATTTCAGATAAAACAGATCTTCGTTCCATCCTCTTTTGGAGAAGGATCTAGGACAACGTAGATTCTGATCATATCAAGATGGTTTAGAAGAAATTCTCAGGCTGGTGGGCTCTAGTAACATACACTGGATTAAGTACATTAAAGCCACCATGGGAGAGATTGGGTTAATATCATTGTGGAGCGCCCCGAGAGAGACTAGGTAAATTCCCAAGAGTAAGATTAAATTAGCATATTGGCAGAACCCTGAGTCCTTAATATACTCCAAAGCTGGGCAATGCTCTTTGACTGATGCTTTTCTTTTGGTCACAATTTTAAACAACAGTAGTCCCTAGAACAAGGATTAATTTCTTATGGGGTTACTCTGCTCCAGCCTCGGAGCCTCCCACTTTGTGACGGTCTAACCAACAACCAATTGTCTTTACCTCTTACCCCCTTCTAGGCTCCCTCCACACCTGCCCTATCCAAGCCTACAGCTCGAACACCGTTGATTAAACCATCGCCATTGCGCCCTGGAAATCGGCCCTGTATACTAATCGTGTGAGCACCCCAATGCTTAACTGACATACTAGGCAACTCACTGGTATTCTTTTACCTAACACTCCTTTCTTATCTACCTAGAACACCTTCCCCAGTCTGGACAGCCCCTTAATTTCTGCCCATGAGCGTACCTATAACCCCTTAATCTTTTGGTAAGTCCTTTTCTTCTCTGCCTCCACACAATCTGACACTGCGTCGTTGTTTAAAAAGTAACTTACACCTTATGTCACCAATTTTCATCGATGACCTGGACCAATCTTTCTCTTATTGGTATCATCTTGACACTGCACCGTTAATTAAAAAGAAATTACACCTTATGTCACCAATTGACCTTTATGACCAAGAATATTTCTCTTGTTGGTCTCCCCTGGCACCCTCTCACTGCGCCGCAATCGTCGCATTGTTGTATGAACCAATTAAGGATGTAATGTTTGCATTGTGATTTTAACCCACTATGGGTGCAATTCATAGTCTATTTAGCTGTTTTTATTAAATCATAGCGTAAAGATAATATTGTGCTATCTGAATGTTTTTATCGTCATGTATCATTGGCCCTACTTAAAATTATTCGGGCTTCTCATCACCGACTATGAATAATATCTTCAGGCCCACTGCAAACTTGCACGTATCCCTTTTGCCACCGATAATGGGTTTCTACAATGAGCCAACTTTCGCTTAATCCTTCACAAAATACATCACGGCCTACTCGATTGCACCAGTAGCCGTACTCCTTTAATCCTTGCGACCGTTGCTGCATGAACATTTCACCCCCTCAAACGTACCCTAACCGCATTGACCTATGCCATGCAACCTGATCATGTTGCCTCATGATTATTCTCGATGCATGTTCTCTCTATTCTTGCACCAGTATCTAATTGCCCCCCTCCTACTCACTGCTAATTGTAAAACTTTCCGTAGTTCAACACGCTGTTGTAAATGCACCTAAGCATGTAGCCCTCTGAGTCCGTTCAAATAAGCGTTTCCTTTACCTCTTAACCTTTTATGCAACCTCCCTAACTGTATGTTCTCTGAGTCCGCTCAAATAAGCGTTTCCTTTACCCTTTAACTTTTTATGTGACTTCCCTAATTGTATGTTATCCCTCCTCAGAATAAACAGGCTAATACAATTATAGGCATATATCCCTTGTCCTGATGATGATCCAGATATCCTCATGGATGGATCGAAACGCAGTCGACACCTAAAAAGGACCTTATACATGTCAAAACAATGGTTCATTGAAAGTGTAAAGGTGTAACCCGTGATTTGTTGCTTTGTTGTGTCATTGTGCATTTCCTTGTGTAACAAACCATCAGCTGTGCCTGAACCCCCTGTTGGTTCCCTCCCTCCCTGTTTGTATATTGCTAACTAGGACACAGGATTGTGTCCCACTTTATGTATTATTTTGTTAAAACTGTCCAATATTAGTGATCAAGTATAAATTAGACCTCCGTCCGGCTGGACATGTCCCCAAAATATAGTTGCTAATGAGTCTATTTTCATTTAAGAAATTAATTCTTGTTCTAGGGACCACTGTTGTTTAAAATATTGATTCCCGAGGTCCCTGGTTGACTTCTCTGGGCCCCCTTGTCTTTTTAAAACTTTCTTTTGGTCAAAGGCTCATTCATTAGAGAAGATTTTCTGGATGAGATTGAACCCCTCAAGCGAGGCGCTTGTTCTTGTTATTTTACAATGGGACCTTTCCTCTCTGTACTTTTACTGCCACATGAGCCTAATCGCCTCTGGTGGATGAATAGCTGTGCCCAGCGTCTGGAGCTTTTAAGGAGATATGTATTGTTTTTTGCCCAGCCTACTCAACTAATAGGCAGTGCTGGATTTGACAACTTTGTCAAAATTCGGAGATTAGAGAGCATAAGTTTTTCCTAAGGATATTAAAACCCAACCTTAGTAAACCACTGGTTTTTGCACTCTCCCGCTATCGGTTGACAATGTGGAAAGCCAGAGATAAATGTAGTACCACTAAAGGGTAAATACCTGGTGTTATTGTGTTAATGTGCATAAATGCTACAAAATGTGCTTTCTTAATTTGTTATTTTGATCCCTTTTTCTCTGTACACATGACAGTTTTGATACTGTTTTTAGGTGTATTTGCTTTTAATATATGTATTTAATATATGTATTTATAGAATTCTGAATATTGTTGTTTTATTATTGTTTACTTGTGTTTTTTATGGCCTCCAGCTGAAATTAAGGTTTCAAATGAACTAATAGGTTGGTTCATAAAATTCACAATTAGCGTGGTTCGTAATACACCCATGCCTCATGAGGTAGCTCACAAATTGCAACTCATGATAATTTTAGCCCATCACAAGGAAAGTAGAAAGTATTTTTTTAATTGCAACTCATTGTCCTGAAAGGATATGGGGCTGCGTTTAGCCCCTTCACTGTCTTCGTCGGCCATCCTCCGAAGTGCTGTGCACGTCTGTTGGCCGATGCAGCCACCCCACTCCGCTAAACCCCCGCACCGTGTCGGAATTTCCGCCGCGGTTAAGCGGTTGAATAAAAAGTTTGTTTGAGAGTTGATAGTCATCCCCTAGACTACTGCTTACCATCCCAATAAACATATTTTTTGTTATTACCAAAGAGGAGGGTATCCCTTTTGCACATTTTTAATGTTCTGAGACAGAATTTCCCTTGCAAAACAATAATACATATCATGCCAATTCATCTATTGGAAAGGACACCTTCAACACTCTTCTTTCAAACACCAAGTTGGAATGTGGTCGCAATTGCATTTTAGAAGTCAATAAAGTTTTTTTGACTTCTAAAATGGAACTCATTCAAAAGAAAAATCATTTTCAGTAGAAAACTCTGAATCACAGTGCTAGCACCTGTCAAAATGCTTAATATGTCTACCCCTAGATACCTTTCTGTGATTGAAGAGTTGGACTATGGTCAGCCTTATTTTATTGCCTTCTTTCTGCAATATAAGCTTTTTTGTGATAGGCATATTACCAAGAATTCGTGGGATGAGGACTGAAGAGAGATAAACATATATTTGTATAAACACAAGCTCACTGCAGCCTTGCATGTGTATAGCACTAACTAGACCTTAGAATTCAAAGTCCATAATGGAATGCCCTCATAAAACATCTGGGCTTCTGCCCATTCAGCTGTTATTGAAGCGGGGAGGCGGATGGAATAAGGTGTGCCTGTTCAAAGAGTTCTAAATGTACAGCTAAACATAAGCTTATGTTCCGGCCAATTGTGAAAGTGTTAGCAGAGGCTGAGGTTCAAGGGCTTGGTTCAACAAAATATTCTGAAAACACAGATATAGCACAGGTCTGTCATCCACATCCAGGTAGAAATAGACGCTTAGTCAACAAAATGCAAGCTAGGCTTACATAAACTTAGAAGCCCTGGTCAAAACCATGAAAGACTGGACCAGTATGATAATATGTGACAAACACTAAAATGAAATAGAAATACCTCATGCAAATAAAAAGAAAGGATGCTTGGCTGTCATAGTCTTGAGGATGACTGAAACCTCTAGGTAGGACTCTAGTGGCCAGATGTACAACCATTTGATTTTGCAAGTCTCTAACTGCATAAATGCCCTTGTGTCTCATTATTAGGAAGGGACGCCCTTGATAGACCCCTTTCTAATAGCGACTCGCAAACCCAATTTGCGAATTGGTAATAGCTTACTGAATCGCAAATAGGGCTTTGTACATTTAATATGCTTTGTTGACGTCACAAAAGTCCTAATTCTGAGACTTGTGACATTTGCGAGCTGAAAAATGTTTAGTATGTCTGGCCCCTATGAGAATACTTTGTGTTATTATGTTGATGCTGTCACATCAATAAAACACAAACTAAGGGCCTCATTTATGAGCACTTTTAATCCGCCAGAACACTGCATGAAAGAGGCATTCCATGGGTGTTGCTGTGGGTGGTCCCACGCGACACTGTTGGAGAAATCGTAAAGCCTGGGAATGAGTCAAAATCTAACGCAACCCCTGGTGTGGCGTTAGGGAGGCCCAACAAAGAGACATTTTTCATTTCTCCTCGATTTTTCATTTTTCTATGTGTGTTGCATTCTGCAGCACACACAGAAAGAAGAAATTACATAAACTGATTGATTTTGAGCAGGAAGGTGTCCTTCCTGCTCTAAAACCATCACCCCTAAAACACAGGCACCCAAGGATGCCTGTTTTGGCTCATGGCAGCCAATTGGGAGCCAGCACTGGGGTAAAGGACAGGAATGCACCGTATCTCATAGATACAGTGCATTCCTGCTCTTTTGTTTTGATATAGGGCAGCTTTGCAAGATTCCTTGCGGCCCTGCCCTATGTCAAAACCTCATAAAATAGGCCCTAAGAATCTAACACAAACACAATCATACGCCACCACTTGAATCAGCAAGAAAGAGGTACGGTGGGGAAGTCATATTTGTGTGGACTCTGTGCAAAGACATGAGCAAATACTGTGGATAGGTAGGTATGGGTGGGATAGCTGAATCGTAAGAGCTACCATCTCTGGTCCCCCAAAAAACCCATAGTCCTTAAAAAACCCTAAACCAATGAATGTTCTTGGACTTGATACTTAGCTACACCAAGTGAATGACAATCTCATCAAACTCACTGTGTGGGAAACAAACCAAGATCTTTTTGCTTAGCACAAGCAAATTAGTCTGACACGCACATCTTCATATTATGAGCATGACGAAGAGGGAAGATGTCATAATGAGGGAAGTTGGTATTTCTAGTTTGTGCCTTCATGTTCGTTATGTGGAAGGTGTGATTGGGCAATTCTTATCGAGATTTGAAGTGACGTGGAATGTCAATGTTCTGTGTTCAGGAAGGCTATATAAAATGTTAGAATGTAATACCTTCAAGGAGATGTGCACTTGTGATTGCTTGCAAGTTCAGTGAATGGAGCAGTGTGTTGTTGTGTAATGTTAGAAGATGTTTGGGGTAATTGGGGTAGTTGGAGTGGCTTGTATTCATGAATGCAAGTTCTGCTAAGTAATAGAATTTGCTCCTGATTATATGGTAATTTTGTTTTTCACATTTCAATTTTGTATTTATCCATATTTATTTTGCGCTTAGTGTAAAAAATGAATCTGCAATGGGTATATGTACACATTTATTTAATCAAGAAATGTTTACATGTACTTGAATAGCCAATGGGGTTTAGCCATTTACAGTACAATACAGTCATTTGAGACAATTTGCATTTAAAATCGAAATAGACAAAAATATAGAAGGGTGTGTCTATATTTATCTGTAGAAATCAGTACAAACTGAAACCTTGGAGCCTTAATCATGATTTACCCAGTTCATATTATTTGTCTTGACCCTTTGAGAACTAGGCAGACACACGGTCTACACTCTGGTTTGGAGAACTAGCAATCTTGTGCCCATAATGCTAGTGGCCTCACCTTTCTTCCTGTGTCACACTTCCTCCAATTAAAGATAAACATTCCTTTTTCATATCAGATGGAAGTTTCTCATGGTCTGCATTTGATGGAGGGAACATAGCTGAGGGAAATTGACACTTAAAAATATGAATCAAGGAAGCCCCAAGTAGGTTGGCACAAAAGATTACTTTGATGTACATCACATGATCAGTTCAAACTTTAAATAAATGGTCACTGCTCACGATGAAACTGTTCAACTTCCTACTAATCAAACAATGGCTCAATTGATGGACCTAATGATATCCTTTCAATTTAGGAGCCATATTTGTTGTTCCAGTTGGAAAACATTGCAAACACTCCCAATGTGAAAGCCTTGCGAGTTCTCTCAATTTGAAAGTCTTGCAAGTTCTCCCAATCTGAATCCTTTTAAGTTCTCACAATCTGAATCCTTTTAAATTTTCACAATCTGGAAGCATTACAAGTTCTGCCAATCTAAAAGCCTCACAAGTTCTCCCTGTCTGAAAGTTTAGCAAATTCGCCCAATCCAAAAACCTGCAAATGTCTACCATTCTGGAAGCCTTACAAGAGCTGCCATTCAGAAAACCTCATAGACTCTCTTAGTCTGAAAGCCTTGCACATTCTTTCAATCTTAAACTTTGCAACATCTCCCAATCTAAAACCTTTCAAATTCTCCTAATTTAAAATCTTTACTGGTTCTCGCCCCCTGGAGGCCTTGTGAATTCTAGCGCTCTGAATACCTTGTAAATTCTCCCACTCTAGAAGCCTCGCTTGGTCTCCCAATCCTGAAATTTTGCAATATCTTCCAAGTGGTAGTATTAACAAGCACTAAAGGAAACACAAGGACCAAACGTTGGGGGTTATAATGTTGACCATTTACACAACCAAACAAGTAAACAGGGGAGAGTTATGTGTAGATTTGATGACATTTCTATCTAATAATAATGCACATGATCTGCATGTTTGTTCTACACATTTCACTAAATACAGGGACCATCTCAAGGACGGAAAGAACATGCAGGGTTGCCCAAGCACATCAAAGAGGAATCCTCTGCAGAAAGCTTTTGCCCAGGTAAATGTTATGTCGGATAAGACCTCAGAGGAAATGTTTATCACATTATTAGTAATTATTTAAAGCCAGATCCACCTACCTTCCTTATTGCTGCACAAGCAATCAGAGTCCTCATTACATAGACACCAAGGGCTGACTCAGCACATGGTCTTTGTAGCATTTATGTCTTCTTTAGCTAAGAGATGCACATCTGAAGCTAGTGTGAGGAGCTCACTCTCCAGAGAAGAACCCCATGGCTACTTCTCCAATCTAACAACTTCACAAAAAGAAATCTGACTAAAGAGCAACAGTCGATTTCTGCCAAGGCTGCCATGTGTGTTCTGCACAATATATTTTCACTGCACTATCTTAAGCTTATAATGGCTCTTGCTCTCATGGCTTGGTATATGGTCACTGAACCCATCAGTGAGTTGCAATACCCTGACAGCTCAATAACTGAGGGTACTTTAGCATATATATCAGCACAATATTTTGGGTGTTTTTGGACACATGTGAGTTATGTATTCACTGGAAGTGCATTCACTCTTTGGTCTGCTTTTACTTTTAGTCTGTGGTGCAATCACTTCACAAATGTCAGCAAGTGTTTTGTAGGAAATTATTGTTTTCAATGAATGGATTTAAAAAACAATACTTGCAATGTACCTCAGTACTGAAAGGAAACAGTTACATTTTTGAACAATACCTTTCTGTCCAACCTTATATCACTTTGAAATCCATCCACACAATCAGAATGATATATTATCCGAATGCATCTGATTTGCTGAGCAGTTTCATACTATAAACTGCTCATGAAATGGGGCGTGTTGGGAGGTAATGGAAACTCATCTGTTTTGTGGAACGATTTCCAAATCCTTTCTTGCAGTAGTGTGTTAGAGTAGAATCTGTCACGAGAATTACTGTTGTCATCATATCACAGTGGAAAATGTAGGGTCCCATTAAACAAATGTTCAGATATTCTGTTTCCACCTATCAGATACCAATAGGTTTCTTACTCTTCTTTTTGTTCCAAAGCTTTACTACTGCATTGGAGTTACACCCCCTTTTTGATTCCCCAGCGTCCTGATATTCACAGTATTTAGTATTTCCAACTTCCAGCGGGCCTCTGCCACCCTTGTTGGGGAAGGGAGGGTCCATATATGGAACCTTTGGGAAACAGAGGGATTCATCTATTTCTATTTATAACTCTTGTCATCTATAAAGTTAGTTACCACGGGTTTTTTTTGCACGTGCCTCCCAGGGTAGCAAGGGCACGCGGTCAAAGCTTTCTCAGTGAGGCAATGTGGAGCACAAGCGCTCAGGAAACAACAGTCAAACAACAGACAGAGCCTTGAAATCCTGTTTCTAAAATTCAATGAGGCAATACACCCTTTTGGTAACCCTTGCCCCACTAAAGCAGTGTCCTGGTGGTGTTTATTGGCTAGGCACTGACTGGGCACAGGTGCAGTTCACTCAAAATAGTCAAAGTGTAGATGGTCGTATCCTTGGATAACGGTTGCAGCCTCTGTGCCGGTTGTCAGTAGGTTGGTGCATGACTGTTGCAGCCTCCAGGGTGATAAGGCTCTTACTTCTTTGACGAGAAAGAATCTCTGACATTGTCATAAGCGTCAGTCTCCTGGGCACACCGCAGGATGCCAATTACATGTTGCTTGGCAACTTCAAAATCTTGGTGCAGTTCATGGCAAGAATTGCTCAGGGAGGCTGCTGGACCCGGTTTTACACTCCTGCTCATGAATTTGCTCCCTTGTAGCTGCTCACTGTCCGTAGTTGTTCCTCACACTGGAACACACTCAGCCTCTCTCCTAAAGGATCTCTCTTCTTGCAGGGTGAGGCACACTCATTCCCTCTCTCAACAGGCGAATGGGCTTCTAAGGTTAGGCAGAGCCTCAGCTATTCAAGCAGAAAGTGCAAACTTCTGGTGAGCTCTTCTCATCGCGGGAGACTGGCTGTCATGCATACGCCAGCACTGGTCACACGGCAGTCCATGTACACTGCTGAGCATTCTCTCCCTTAGTTAAGAAGACCTTAGAACTGGAACACAGTGGAGTGGATATGATTATACTTTTATATACATTTTTCGGTCAAGGGATGTGGATCTATTGTCTGCAGTTTCAGAACTGATTTTAGTTGGCTCTCTTTCAAAAGTAATTTTTTGCAGCTCCTAAGACACATCCTTTGTACAAGGTGATGATTCCCACAGCTATGGCATTTATAAAGTGCAGCATTCACCTAGATAGGTTTCTTGGCGCTATGCCGATTCATTTTTATTAAAAGTATGATTATTCGTTAAAGCAGGTAAAAAGTATGCTAGATTCAAGCAGATGCATCTTAAATAAGGACAAAATGAAGTGTTATATTTTTGCTCGAAAGTCATCAGCCTTCCTGAAGCAGTAATCAGGGACAGACAAAATGGCAGGCCTGGCCAAGAAACCTCATCATCTTGAAAGCAGAAACTGGAGCCTACGACCGACCTATGCCATCCACCATATAGCAGTACTCAGGGAGGAGTAATCTGCAGCCTTTTGCTAACAAGGAGCTGATTGGATTTCTAAGGGATTCTTTTTCTCAACCCTCCTTCCGTTCTGTGTCTGATACGCCATCTTCCAGTGACAGGACCCCAGACAATACACTTTCACTGCCTGGGGAAGAGGTATTCGTGCTCAATCTTGCACCAGGCTAAACCAGGTGCTATCAAATTAGACCTCACAAGATTCAGCACTCAGACTGTCACTACACAGAGTCTTCATACCATATGCTACGTAGCCACTGCATACATGTGCACTCAACACACAAATGGAATACCACCACAAAGTATGGGGTTCACATAACCCAACAGCAGAACCTTACATGAGAGTATGTGTAGAGGCAGAGAAAAAGGCCTTGTCATACTAATGATTCACAAAACTCAGTTTGCTGCCACCAGTACTTTACGTGACTTACATAAGGCATGGACAGCAAGCCTATACTTGCTTTGAGGGCACACCTCATGGTCATAGAACAGGCTAACCGTACATGAGCTGACCAGTGAGACCAACCTGCTGTTTGTGGTCAGCTTGAAATCACACCTAGGTTCCTACCAACCGAGACCTGAGACATTACATTACTTTTCCCTTTTTGGTGTACAATGTTTTGCCTTGAACATTTAACAATTAATGTCTCTCATCTCCCTTATCCAGTTTTAATCATGTTGATGCCCTTTTGCATACAGCACGTTCACAGTCAGAGGGGAGGAAGGAGAGAGAATATTTGTAGTTGAATAGAATCTCAGTGGTGCTCGATTCCCATCAATCTTGGATGGGGGAAAGTGGTGTGGATTTTGGTTTTCATAGCGTGGATTGGAGGGGTGGTCCATGGCCAGGTGCAGAGTGTGGAGGGATTGGCAGTATGCAAGGACTATGAAGAATGGGGGACAAGCTCACTGCTGACTTCCTCAGATGCTTATGGGCAGGAGGAAGAGGGGCAGAATGAAATAGATTGAAAGGAGGACTTATACTTTGTAACGGATACAAAATCTGGGTTTATGCAGATGATGCAGATACATTTGTATTCGAGGTGGAAGAGTTATAACAACAGGTGATAATAGCTATTGAGTTATTATCATGAGTGGGCATTGAAGTTTCTTGCAATCAGGTAAACAGTGTCCGAGTACCCAAGAGGTCACGTAGTGGGCAACAAGCGATGGATCTTGGGCATGACAGTTGTTGGCCAGGTTGAAATCATCATACATTGAAAAGAACAAGCTGGGAGAAAGAGTTCTAAGAGGATGATGGATTCATCAGTGCTCTGTTTGTTAGAGAGAACTATTAGGCAATAGAGAGGGTTAATGTTCAGGGAGGAACATTTAAGATATATCTTCAAATGAGGAATAGTTGAAATCAAGGCAGGAGGCGGGAGTGGTGATAATCAGTTTGCACATTTTTGTCTGTAAGTCCATTACATTATTGTTGTGAAGTTTGAGGGGTGCTAGATAAATAGTTTAGTCCCCGTAAGTGGCCTCTCTCAATGCCAAGTCGTGGCTGAACCCAAGTTTCTAGCTGGTATTTGAAAGCAAAGGCGATTATGAGAGTTGAAGTGATTGGAGACTAAAGTGTTATTCCAAGAAAGCTTCTCAAAGGTCAGGCTATTTCTTGGCGATGCAGTGCCTCCTGGGCTTGCCCAACATCAATTGTGGAGAACAAGCAAGACTAACTACCGATCATACCACTAAGTCGGGTTTTAGTAAGAGTTAACATTGTTTCTTCTTTTTCTTGTTCGTCTTCCTTCTATTAGGATTATTACTATTGTTATCATCATTATTTTATTATTTTTGGAATGATTATTATTATTACTGAAAACCTCAACACCTGAGTTTTTCCGATTTGTCCTTTCTTTTCGAAGGGCCTCTGAGAAAATGCAGAGGGATGTTGAGCTTGCAAGCTCACATGTATGTCCCAACTAATTCCAATAAGTCCAGTAACTTCTGTTACAGGTTCAGCAGTTAGCAACCTACCCCTGTAATTTTAACCAGATAGATAATGGAATGTGAGGAGTTTGGCGCAGGTAGTACAGAAATCTGCATGTTATGCCCCATTTTCATGCAGGAATTGCAATTGGGTGCTATTTATCTCACCTGATAAATACTGAACCCTGTGAAGTCAGAATATATGTGGGGTGCGGCAAATTGAGCATCGTTTCTGCCCCAACAGTAATTGGGGCTGTAGAGTGTCAGTTTCTCAGATTTTCAGCTCACCAATTAGTTGCAATCTTCAGTTTTGTGCAGTGTTTAATAACTCTTTTGCCTTCTTTTTTTAAAGCAAAAACCTAAGCTTTACACTCCGGATGAAGAAAGGAGGATGCTTGAAAGTGAGGTATGCTATACATGACACTCTGGGGAAGTGAGGTATAATTTTGCATTTGCTGCTTTGCCATTAAAACATACGTTTCAGGCGATCAGTATTTACACCGGGCTTCTCTTTGTAAAAATATTCAATACATTTGCCATCCTCACTGAATTTCCATCAGGCACATCTCTTATATATAGCACTGCTCCTTAGGTGGTCTTTTTTGATATTTCAGTTGTGCATCTCTTCCACACAGCACTATTTCTGCTATGGTCTTCTATGGTGCTCTTGCTGTCCAGATAAAGTTCTTCCCCTTCTTCCCTTAGCCTGTCATAACTCAAACCTAAATCCCCTCAGCATCTTATATATAAATTCAACTATTGCCATATCCCACCCTAGCTCCTCCACAGCCTCTTCACCAATAGACTCATCAGCCCTCTTCCCAATTGAATCACGTGTCTGGCCTATCAGCTCACTTTCTCCGTCATCTACCAGTAGTCGGTTGAGACTCATGAATTCATTCTCCCCTCTATTCCTGATGGATGTCACCCTGAAGTGGCTGATCTGTAGCAACACATACATGACTATCAGACCCTCCTCTAATGTGGCTATTCACCTAACTAAACATGGCCCCACCAATTTCAGAACAAATCCATAGCCTGCTACCTGTGCAGCCAGCTCCACAATTTCAATATGCCTTACAGATATACGGAAAGAATCTCAATCCAATCCATACACCAAAACTCCTCTGTCCCACTCATCAACTGCCCTACCTCAAATTACTATCTAAACCTCTCATTTCCACAATGAGTGGGAGGGTGGTCAATTTATATCAATACATTTTGTTTCTAAAAAGAGAAGGCTGGGCATTGTCTGCCTGCCTTGTCACTCCATTTACCTTTTCTAGTTCTTCTTTACCCTCCTCTGATCTGTCTTTTCGTTTCTTGGTATCTTTGTCAATCACATGAGCATCATTCCAAGATCACCAGTGTTAATGTTGACTTTGTTCAAAGGGGGCCCACTCATTGTTTCCAAGGTTCACATGGCACATAGTTACTTAGAACTTTGGCACAAGTTGCAGTTATCTGTGTCATAATTCTGTATTATGTAATTGCGGAAAAGGCACTCCTCAGATATTTTTTATTTCTCTGTTGTCCTTTATGTTTTTGACCTGTTGGTATGAATAAGGCAGTATGTAAATAAATTCAGCACGATCAAAGTCACAGACTGCCTGATGTTGTGAAATGGTCCATCATCTAAATCTCTGTTTGAAGAATTTTATAAAAGAAAGTCTAGATCCAACAGGGAAGAAGATTTAGGGATTTGGAATTCTTAACAAACAGATTATGTAGTGCAAGCCAAATGTTGATTGATTAGGATTTATCTCCTAACCTGGCATACCATAAATATAAATTGGATGCCCAGCATATATAATCATTGATGGGATCCATGTCAGATTTACAGGGTATCAAAATGGATACAAATGTGATCAAATTAAATCCAATGAATCTGAAGGGAGCTTATGTGTGTGTGTGTGTGTGCGGGTGTGTGTGTGTGTGTATATATATATATATATTATAATTGTGTGTGTGTATATGTGTATATATGTATATATGTAGATAGATAGATAGATAGACAGATAGATAGATAGATAGATAGATAGATAGATAGATAGATAGATAGATAGATAGATAGATAGATAGATAGATAGATAGATAGATAGATAGATAGATAGATAGATAGATATGGATATATATATATATAGTCAATGGTGATCCTCAAAATCTGGTATGGATCTGGACCTTCTGGACATACTTTGGATACCATACCTCTGTAACTCTACATTGGTGCTACCGCTGTTTATGTCTAGCATTTCTCCATTCTCCACACCTACAGATCGCCACGCTGCAGGAAGAGATCTGTTATTTGGACCACAGGGTGAGTCTTTGTAAATTTGTTGTGGTTTTGTGGGATCTGGTACAGGTCTCTCTGCGATTTCTCTGGGTTTCATACCTCCCCCACTTCCATAGATCACATAGGACAACTAAACCTTAGGCTTTCTCTTCTCAAATATCCCATATGTGAAATGAAGGTTTGCTGGCCAGAGTGACGGAGATCTCTCGAGGTAGGAGGGAAAAGATCCCCCAAAGCACGATAAAGCTCTGTTGTGTGCTTCTATTGTCTGCTGGTCAGAGCGACTGTGCATACTGTGCTCAGACTCTCTATGTGTACATTGTATGTAGAAGAGCAAGACCTAATTGCTCACCTAATGCCTACATTGTTACATAATGGAGATGTGACAATGTGTGGGGAATGTTTTCCTAAATAAACAGGTTTTAGCTCTAAAGATATTGAAAATGTTTAATAAAAGTGTATGACAAGGCTCTCATAAATATTCTGGAGTTCTCACTGTGGGAAAAGGTCCAAGAATTGTAACCTACCATACCAGAATGGGTATCAAACAGCAGTCCCACACTTCCTACATGATGAGGCTTGCTAAGAGAACAGGAAACGTACATGTAAACATGAAATTTGGCAATGATAGGAAGCATATGGCCAGCCCCTTGATTCCTTATGACATGACCTAATGTGGCTTTTTTTGTTTGAAGTTCAAGCTGTACACACATCTCTTGTAGACAGGCATTTCTTGTTGATAACCTGGACATGAACTGAAGATATGACTATGAAATATTTAATTCACTAGGCCCTATATTTTGCGCAGATGTAATATTAATCACAGTTTAAAGGGCATCACAACGGTTGTTATGATTCTTTGTAAGGTGAACAGCATGAGCCTTTACTGAGTATGTACTGGGAGCTATTCATGGTGAGGAAATATATAAGTATACTCTTAGGGAACACATTGCATATTTGAGTTGGACAGTGGACTCTTAAAATTTTGTTGTCCTCAGTTTGAGTTTGACTTTCCTAGGGTGATGTATTGAAATGATTTGTGGTCTGAGAAGAGCGTTGATGAGGTGAGGGCTGGTCCAGAAGATATATGGCGAGGGCTATGGCATGACCTATGGATCACATCCTTAGCAGGGCCTATTCCAGCAATGGGGCTGGCCTCTGCTCATCTTGATTTGGATGGCTGGTATATGACTACTAATTATGAGCACATGTTTGTGTGTTTATGTGTATACATGCGTGCATTTGTGTGTGTGTGTGTGTGAAGTCCAACCATATTCAACACATTTTGATAAAGTTCTATTCTCACTTTTTGATTACTCCAGCTGGACCATCTGAATAGAATGAAAATGGACATAATGCAGCAGGTGAATTCTTATCTAAATCCTTTTGTTTTTACTGTGTGCAAAGTGGGAGTGCAGATTATCGAGGACATCACAACATCGAGTGCTGTAAAAACAAGACTGGTTTGTGATTAAAAATGGATTGCATTAGATTGTTTTTCATCTGAACAGGGTTAATAAGTAATAGATGTGTACAGGGCACGATGTACAAAGCTTTTGAACAGTGGTAAATCCTCATATTCACAAAATGTGCGGGTTTGCAACAGCAAAAACGTTTTTATCTATTTGCTCAAATAATTTTCAGAAAAGTTTTACCAGTTTTTAAAATGAGTTCAGAATTGGTTTATGAATCACTGTGTGGAAGAGGTCTTTTTGAGCATCCCGTCCAAACCAAAGTAATCTGGTTGTATACCATTCATAAGAGTTTGACTCCAAAACAGGGGTGATAACTTATTTGTAAAAGGGAAGGGGTCATCTTTGGAGCTCCTTCCCTTTGTGAGTCTGAATACAAAATTCGGGGGACAGAAGTAAGTGGAACAAGGGACCAACTCACAGAAAATATTTTGGAAAGCAGCCCTGTTTCTTTCAAGGAAGTCAGAATGCTTTAAAAATAATCGTTGTGAGAAGCAATTTCTGGAAGGACACCATCACTGTAATTGTAGCCAATCATAGTAAACTGCGAATCGTGAGCTGTCTAATGAATATTCATTAGGCAGAGTGTTATTTGACTCACCACGGCTCCTTATATTTCCACTGCACCCCTGGTGCATAGGTCGGTCTACAAATTCTGTATACATTTTCCGACCGTCTTCTATAAATCGATTCCTACTTAGGGGTCGATTCCGATTTCGGTCGGAAGGGCTCCGAACCTTGTTCGGAGCCCTTCCGACTGAATCCAAACGTGTCGGACGGATTCCTTTCCAACCAAGCCATTCTGATGAGCTTGGTTGGAATAGAATCTGACTCAGATTTCCGGATGGCTTACGACGGGCTCAGAGAGCCCGTCTGCCATCCGGAAATCTTCAGTACTCCCCCGGTCGCCTCTTTACGACCAAGGGAGTACGAAGGCAGTTTTTTACTGCCTTTTTGTGCCGGTGTGTCCGGCACAAAAAGGCAGTCAGAAACTGTCTCTGGGGGCCCCCAGCAGGGTCCCCATGGGTGTGAGGCTGCCAATTGGCGGCCTGGGGGCACCTATGGTGCCCCCCGTTGATCCCTGCACCCGGTGTCAGGCACCTTGGGGTGCTGGCCACAGGGTGCAGGGATGAACTGCACCCCTGAATTTCACAATGGAGGCATGTATTCCGCTCGGAATTCATACTCCCATTGTGAAGTATACGAGTGCGACCGAAAAGGGTTCGGTCGCATCATACTTGCCGGGCTGTAACCGAGCACAGCAGGTCGGTTGGTTACGGCTCCTGACCGATGTCGGACTGACCTGAGTCCGTCCAACATCGGAATCGGCCCTAAAGTACTTCTGTCCTTAAGTGAAGTGTTGTGTAAAAATGGAATACATCTACTGTAAAGAGCAATCTACACAAAGCAAAGATCTAGTTTATTTCATTTTTTGCAAAAGAATAAAAAATATCTTGCATAGACATTTCACACTTGAAAACACTCACTTTTTAGCTTCAGAGATTATTTTGTTTTCACCTTCCATTTAATTATTCTGCAGAATGAGTATTGTTGCTAATTCCTTGTCTTCTGCCAATGTTTGTTCATTTGTGCAGGAGATGTGTAATTGTTCCTCCAAAACAGTGTTGTGTGAGCTGTGTCAGAAATGATTTCTGCTTCCTCCAAAATGTATAAGACAAAAAACATGCACCTAACTTTTAGCAGGAACAAAAATCTTGCCTCACCACACTAACAATAGCTGTTGCAACAAAGAAGATGTCATTCTGCAACTAACAGGAATTGTGTTCTTTTTCAGTTGAAATATATATTAAGCCAAAGGGGTAAGTGCCTAATCTAATTTCCAATGTTTTTATTATATCTTTCAAGCCATACTGTACAGTTGCAATTGTGAAGAAAGGTTCAATGAGTGATTATTATAACACTTTTGGTACAAGCATTTTATTTGATGCCAAATAGTTGAAGTTTAACAACTTATCTGCCTATTGTTCCCACATTTGTAGCAAATTTAAGACCCTCTGAATGGTTGCCCTATGACCTTCCACCATGGTGTGGACCCTTAATATCACATCTGGATAAACAATACAATATGTGATGGTGGGAAAAAGAGCAATGTTGAAGAGAAAAGTGAAGTGTGTAATCTCCAGACAAAGGGAGGTTGTGTAGCTGGAGCACATCGTCAGTAAAGCCTAATGTCAAGTATTGTACTGGGATGGAATGTGTATCTGATTGGAGCATGACTAAAACTGATTTATTTATAGCTAGTCAATGTCTGGAGTGACAGAGTGGACAAGAAAAGATATCCTGGAAAATGGCCCGCACTCAGATTATACCTCACTGGGGAGGCCTAAATATTGCCAAAAACAATTTGGGTTTGCTTGTGTTCCCATTTGGACGGGACCTGGCCTATCAGTTTGGGCTGAACTGTTCCTAATGGAACTAGATCAAGGATGACTAGCTTACAGCTGATCCTTGTCTGAATTTGCATAGTGGTTGAAAAATAATGGCCTGGAATGAAGCCCTCAGAATTGCAACCATCACCTTTGTTTTTTTTGTTGTGTTAAACATCTCACTTCATGACCTACTGTGTCCATCATTTCATTGTTCATCTTTTGGGGTGGCACTGATAGAGCGCGCAGGTCACCCAACCAACAATTTCACCACATATGTATCGGGCCCATAAACTTCAATTTCTTCATACACATTAATCAGGTGACCTAACACTCTACTATCAGTAACCCAGTTCCTTCCTATATGTGTTCTGTTGTACCCGACTTACCCATCCGCCGCTACGGGTACCTAATGACCACGATGAATCAGGGAGCTAGCTGTGAAGAAAAGGCAGACAACCAAATACGAACCTTTATATATATCTCTGCATTTCATAAAATAACCACAGACTACTGGGAAGTTTTAAAAGTTTTATCTAAATTTCAGATTCAGAAAGCATACAGTTTATTACCAATAAGCAATCAATAACCAAGATAATAAAAAGCACATAACCATAAAGAAAGTAAATCAGGGCAACCATTTATGAGTCTAAAGGAAGATAAGAACAATAAAATATGCTAAGCAGATTTTCAGGAATGGAACTCAAGAATGGATAACTATAAATGGGCAAATTTATGCACGTACTAGAATTTCACTACGGGGAAATACCTCAAAAGTTGGGTGAGAATTTAGAAATCCTATACATCTATAGGAAGGGTAAAAAGTTGGAACACGCTATAGTTCTAGGAACCTTACCTCAATCAGCTTAAAAAGAAAATAATTATAAAACCACATCTATATTTCATAAACAAGTCTGGAGAAATGTGCTTAAAGGGAGGGTAACTTAGAAACATACTAGAAACAGCAATAACGTAGGAGCTTTCATTCAGTAGCTTTGCGAAAGCATGGAAAATCAATTATGCGCAAAAGTGTGTCTTTATTAAAGCAAAAGACAGAAAATAGAAGGTGCAGTATAGAGTTTTCAGTACTATATTTACCTAGAATGGTGTGAAGACCAACCCTGGCCACGGATCAGTCAAGGACAGGAAAAACCCCAAGGAAGGACAGTCATCAAAGGGACAGCTGGTGCAGAATGGACACCCCAGGACAGGACAGGAAACCCAGATTAGGATCAGGACAGGACCACCAAGGAATGACCAGCACCCGCAGTTTGGAAGCAACGCCTGCGCTCCACCCTCTCTGCAGCTATCGGCCAGAACCCCGATTGGGTTACCGAACTCCCCAGCAAAGTGCTTCGCCAGTACTTAAGGTTTAGTAAAACCTCTGAGTCTATGGATATTTCAGACAGAGTGCTCCGCAGCGCTCTGTATTCAGTCACCTATTGAGTGCGTTGGGTCAGTGACAGGTCAGCTATTCGGACAAGTCGGACAATTTCTCTAGCTAAACCTAGGCTAGTTATACTGTTTTCGGGTCAGTGTACCACCCCCCAAATGTTGCAAGTGTAAGAATCCCCAATTTCGATTGGTCCTCAAGTAGGATAGGTCAACACACCAATCACATTTGACTTCTACTAGCCGGGTTTTACATATTCTGGGACCGCCTATTGATTTTGGGGTTCCCATGACCTATTTTACAGAATACAAAGAAAGAAATACAAATGTTTCAAATGTAGAACATTTCGACTTTTTTGGCTGGGTGAAGGTGCATCTTCCCAGGCACATTTTGGCCGCCACCTCTGGTTGGCAGTCATTCAATGTCACCGGCCGAAGTCTGTCATGCGCAGTAAAGCATCTTAATATGGAGTCTCGAGCATCCCATCAGACCCTCAATATCGCGGTACATGAAAAGTAAGCGAAAACAAATTAAACATAGAAATAAGTGAATACACTGTATACCATGAATAGCTACTCTATACCCCTTTACTTAAAATATACTATTGCGTGAGAGTTTTAATGCAAACAGACAATAACATAAAACATTAGCGCAAGCTTCACCATGTGAGGACACAGACAGCCATCTTAAAAGCCAATGCGCAGGCGCAACAGATTCCCACCAGAACTCCAAGTACGTCATGTCACGTGAGTGTGACTAATGCATGCGCAGAAAGAAAACCCCGCCAAGCAGCGGCCATTTTAGTTACGAGCGTTATTGAGTTAGAAAACATATAGGCAAGCATCACTAGGACACCCAAATGTCAGAATAAAGGGAATTAGTAAGACAAACAGGTTGAATTATATTGTTATAAGTTATTCGAGGTTCATGAATCCAAGCAAGTCGCGAAATATGCGAATCCTTGCTCCATCAATCCCCTCTTTGATGATATTTACTATCATCACTAAAATCAACGGAATCAGATGCCAACTTTCACACTTTGTTCATTTCAATTTCTTCCAACATTCGATTCAGTTTTTCTTTAACCTCTTTATTAGGGTGAGAATTCTTCACCCTTTTATAAATCCGATTATTCAGTTCTTCTAATTCAAGCTCATCCACATTCCATTTCACACCTCTCTTATTCACAGTGTAATTCTTTTGGTGTTTGCGACATTTGCAACAGACAAATATGAGGAATATGATGAAACCTATTACTGCAATTGGCATCAGTACCTTAAACAAGAAACTTTTACCTAAATTAGAAAACCAATGACCTACAGCGGAGAGACCATCAGTGAGTCTCTTCCAGGCACTATCAACCTCCAGTGGTTTGAGTTCTTTTTACAAATTTGTAATGTTCCTCACATACTTTTTGATTTGCACACTTTTGTCCGGTATGTAAGTGCAACAATGTTGCGCTTTCAACATCCGGCAGACTCCGCCCTCTTTCCCTAATAAGGTGTCAAGAGCAAGTCTGTTCTGCAAAACCATAGATCTGATCGCAACCATTTCGGTATTGACCAATAGAAATCCATGAGCTGTGTCAGTAGACAACAGATCCACTATCGTTGACAATTTGCAAATTCTGTGTGTGTTTAGAACCACTCCCACTCCAGGTATCAGTGCACTAAAGATACTACCCATTATTTCACCTACGCTTTCCCTTTTACTACGCACTAAGCCATTAGTGTTTTCACTGCTTCCAGCAATTTTATTCAGATGGTATATTTTCGGGAAGACAATGCCAAAGTAGCAGCTTCCATACCAGTGATCCGGCAATTTGAAATAAGCCTTGTTTCCACATATATAATAAATTCCGGGAAACACAGGTTCTGACCCATTTTTGAAACCCCAACCTCCAATTACCTTGTAATTGTGTTCACATTGACTGGAACCAATGAAAATGTTATTATAATAACTAGTCTTTTCTCGGTGAAGACACAGTTTCCCCTTCCTCTCGAAATCCAGCAACAAAGCAGGACCAGCCCCACCATTTGAGGTGCTTTCCATGTTTTCAGCCCATTTAGGAGTTTTCTGTCTTTTATCATTTGCCTTTCTTTGGAAACTTTCCCTTCTTTTCTCTGCCATGTTTAAAAACATTTTCTCTTGTTCATGTAATGAACAGGTCAAGTTATCTCTGTGTGCTTCATTTAAATCTATTGTACCTATAGTCAGAAAGTATTCTCCCATATAACGTGTCACGTCACTTTTGGTATGTACAGGATTCAGGTTTCCACGTATAGGAAGTTCAGAAAATATCACGTCTGAGTTAGAGTAGTAATACTGTAACGGTCCTCTTTTGTAAAATAAGCTAGCTAAAATGCTACAGGAAATTCCATATGTTAGTGGCAAATGGTGGTATGTCACTCCCTCAGCTACAGAAGTAGGTAGCTTCATGCACACGTAACAATCTTCTATCTCCATAGTTTCTACATAATGCACTAAAAGGTTTGCGAATACATTTAAAGGTGTATGGTTCTTGATTCCGTGATAATGCAGTCCCTCCTCATCTGGTGCTTCTAAGTCAAATCTTGTTTATCTAATGCTAAGTGCTTTCTCACGTCTTTCTACACTTTGTGTTGTCAGTTCTTCAGTTTCTTTTGTCACAGTCTGTGTAGGGTCAATATTAGTATTTTTGCTCACCATATAAGGAATAAAAACTGTTAGTCCTATCCATAATATTAACACTATGGCTGCACTACATATGCATACTTTGCAGCATGTTTTACAACAATTACGTCTAGGCCTTCCATTCACATTTGAATCAGACATTTCCGCTCAGAAGAAGTTCTCAACCCCTCTTTGTAACTTTGCACAGGTAGCTTACTCTGAGCAACTTCAGGTTGGTTCGTCTTCTTCGGCAGACTGATCAGCTGTCTGTTCTTCATCACTTTCGTCAGTTATCTCAAGATCCTCAAATTCCTCCAATATCAAATAAGTCCATTCAGGATCTTGATATTTTTCGTTCAGTCTTTTTATTCAATCACTTCTTCTTTTGGAGCTTTCTCCAGCTTGCTCGGCTATACGCGAACTTTTCCTTCTATGCTCAAGTTTTTCTTCTACTGTCTTTAGTCTCAGTCTCAGTCTCTTAATAAATCTTGGTTCATTATTTTTCTTTTTCTTGAGTCTTTTAGCTGGCACTGTGGTTTGGCTTTCTTCTAACGCTCTTTTATTCTCGTTTGTTTGTGGCACTTCTGCTTCTGCTTCTTCCCTTCCTGTCTGACTAGTCCCAGATCTTACATCTATTTCTTCTGCCTGGTTTCTAAGCTGGCCTTGTTCAGGAGAATACTGGATTTGACTTTTGGGCGTTTCAATTTCTGTGTCCTGAACACGTTCATCTATTTCTATCTGATCCTGTTCAAGCACTTCGAACCTTTTATTTTCTTCCGCTTGAACCTTCGCCCTAATCTCTATCTGTCCCTTTTCAATTTCAGGAGTTCTTGGAGGTGTGTCGATCACTTGTTCTGTCCCTGTCTGATCTTCTTCTCCTTCAGATTTGACATGGATTTCGATAATCTGATTGTCTTCTCCTATTCCTGTCTCTTCCTCACTATTCCACTCTCTGTCTGCGTAGGTTTGACTTCTTGTTCTGATTGGGTCATCAGTCAGGTCGATTATGGGTATCCACTCATCTTGACTGGTGCTCGGTTGTTCGTCATCAGCTACTTCAGGACCAACGTCTGGAGACCCCTCAGCTGGACAACCTTCAGCGTCAGTTTTCTCGTCTCTGATCACCTTCTTGGTATGGCTGGCATGGATCCACTTTGGAACGCCGGCACACTTCACCGCTGTCGTGGTCACCAGTATCACTTGGCATTGTCTTCCCCACTTCGGTGCAAGGCAATTTGAACGAGTATGCTTCTTGAGTACAACCCAATCGCCTGGAACCAATTTATGGACTGGAGTTGTTGGACTGGCGACGGCGTCTTCCCCAATCTAGCGAGAGATAGAACGCACTTGGTCACCCAGTTGCTTGCAGTACTCAAGTACCAAATCATCAGAAATGCTTATCAGTTTGTATCCTGGTACCCATGCTTGTCTCATCACTCTTCCCATCAGTATTTCATGGGGGCTCAGGCCTGTTTTTCGGTCTGGAATACTTCGGATTCCCATCAGAACAAGAGGTAAAGCCTCTATCCAGTTCATGCCAGTAGATTCACACATCTTCCCCAATCTTGACTTGATAGTGCCATTTACTTGTTCCACTACTCCAGAAGCCTCTGGACGATATGCACAGTGCAGCTTTTGTGTAATCTTGAATGCTTTACAGAGCTGATCGATTACCTCATTCTGAAAATGCCCACCTCTATCTGATTCAATTGTGACTGGAACCCCGTCCCTAGGTATTAGCTCTCGCAGTAACAACTTGGCTACAGTCATGGCGTCATTCTTTTTGGCTGGGTAACCTTCTACACATTTTGAAAACAGGCAGACAATGACAAGGACGTATCTCATTCCTTTACAAAGGGGCAACTGAATGAAGTCTATCTGTAATCTTACAAAGGGACCTCCTGATTTCCCAATTTTTCCCATTTCAACTACGGTTCCTTTTCCAGCGTTGAACTGCTGACATGTCAAGCACTTCTGGCAAAGTGACTCTGCTACTTTCCTGAACTTCGGGTTGTACCATGTTTGTTGGAAAACCCGAACCATGGCATCCCTACCAACATGTGAATCTCCATGTATCAGTCTGGCCATAGAAGCAAGCAGGCGTCTAGGCAACACAGGCATACCATCAGGGCCCACAATGATACCATCCTCACTTCTCTGTCGACAACCAAGCTTCCTCCATTTTTCCTTTTCCTTTGGTGTTGCAGCATGCTGCCAATCTCACAATTTCTCCCATGTAGGCACCTCCTCAAACACCATAAGTTGGCAGCTGTTTCCATATCCCCCCAATTTGATGTTTACAGACATTCGATGTCTGGCCCAATGTTGGGCCACTTCGTCAGCATATCGATTTCCTACTGTCACATGATCAGTGCCAGATTTGTGAGCAGCACACTTGACCACTGCCAATTCTTTTGGTAACTGGATTGCTTCCAGTAATTCTTGTACAACTTTTCCATTTCTGATAGGAGTACCTGAAGAAGTCAGAAACTCTCTCTGCAGCCACAATTGGCCGAAGTCATGCACAACCCCATAACAGTACTGACTGTCAGTATATACTGTTATTCTTCTATTTTTCCCAATTTTACAAGCTCTTGTCAATGCAACCAATTCGACTACTTGTGCAGACTTTACTCCAAATAGACAGGATGCTTCTATAGTGCGTGATACCGTGACTACAGCATAAGCAGCACTTAGGCCTACAAGTTCGTGTCTCAGACATGAGCCATCCACAAACAGCTCGATATCTTCTACAGGTAGGGGCATCTCTTTGATATCTGGGCGTGGTTTAGTACTGAACTCAGTCAGGTCAATGCAGTCATGCTCGACCTCTCCCTTTGCTTCTGCAATCATTGACTCAGGTAGCAAGGTTGCTGGGTTTAGAATGTTACACTGAGTAATGACTACATTTGCAGCACCTACGAGAATCCTCTCGTACTTAGTCAGCCGACTAGGGGTGAGATACTGGGGTTTAGTCCTGGTCAGTAAAATTACAACAGCATGTGGAACATACACAGTTACAGGATGTCCCATAACAATGGACTCGCTTTGCTCAAGACTCGTGCAAGTTGCAGCTACTGCTTTCAGACATCCAGGCAATCCAGCAGCCACTGGATCCAAGGTAGCAGAGAAGTATGCTACTGGACGTCTAGTCAAACCATGCTCTTGAGTCAGGACTGACAGTGCACAATTATCTCGTGTGTCACAAAACAGTGCAAATTCTTTGGAATAATCAGGCATCCCTAAAGCAGGGGCTGTACACAGACATTCTCGTAATTTAGTAAATGCTGTTAAGCTTTCATCATCCCATTCTACTGGGTCCTTTGCTCCTTTTTTCGTCATTGTGATCAGAGGTTTGGCTAGGACTGCAAATCCCACAATCCACTGCCTGCAGTAACCTAGGAACATTCTGACTTCTTTCTGAGTATTTGGTAACTGCATGTTTCGAATTATTCTGATTCTTTCTGAAGTAACTTTTCTGATACCTTTTTCTATCTGGTGCCCCAGATATTTCACTGACTTGGTACAGAACTGCAATTTGTCAGGTGATACTTTATGTCCTCCTTCACCTAGGTGATTCAGTAAGGCAATGGTGTGAACAACACAGTCTTTCTGACTCTTAGACGCCACCAAGAGGTCGTCTATATATTGCACCAAAACTGAGTTTCCAGGTAAGACTAAAGATTCAAGGCACTTTTTCAACACGTGACTGTCGAATGCAAATGAGAAAAGAAATTTGCTGTCTGGATGCAATGGGATTGAAAAGAATGCGTGACATAAGTCAATCACAGTGAACCACTTAGCATCCCAGGGAATCTGATACAGCATCACTGCTAGATTTGGATCAATAGGACAACACGGAACAACGATTTTGTTTACCTTTCTCAGGTCCTGCACTACCCTGTACTTGCCACTAGGTTTCTTAATTCCAATTATGGGTGAGTTACATGGGCTACTCATCACTTCTTGTATGATGTTTGCTTCTAATAATCTTTTTATTTCAATGGCAACTCCTGCTCTTACTTCTGCACTCATTTTGTAAGGTTTGGTATTGGGGTAAACTGCATTTTCTTTCATGGCTATTTTGACTGGGTCAAAGTTTGCCATCAAGCCTACATCCTTTCCAGTAAAGTCCCATACTTCTGGTTTCACTGTCTTTTGGAGTTCTTCGGGTAAGTCTTGTATAGTCAGTTGTTTAGTTTCTGAGTCAGGTCTGATTAACATTAATTTGTATATTCCAAACTCGTCTGGGGTTTGAATTTCGACGCCCTTTGGTGTGCAAAAAATGGTGCAATTCATTTTGCACAACAAATCACGTCCCAGTAAGTTTACTGGACTGGTGTCACAAACTACAAATCTATGCATTTCTTTGAAGTTCCCTATTGCAATCTCCATGGGCTCAGTAACTGGGGTACTAATCAATTGATTGGATACACCCACTACTTGGATTGCTTCTCCCGAGAGGGGTAGGTTTGGAACGTCTGCTGTTCTCACAGTAGAACGGGTAGCACCAGTGTCCAACAGAAATGTGACATCATTGCCTTCAACCTTTCCTTCAATGTATGGCCCTGACTGGTCTACCGGCAAGGAGGCGCCAAGCACGCACTCCTCGTCCCCCCCTCTCAGGCACCGTCAGTATTGATCGTCACAAAGGAAAGTATCACTCAACAAAAATAGCGAAGTTGCTGCTTTTTTATCCTCCTGTCCTCCCCAGATTTCTATGTCTTCACCCTGCGGTGTCTTCCCTTTATAATTCGGTTTAGGAGCACGAGGCAACTGACTCGCCTTTACCTGTTGCTGGGTCTTTCTTGGTCTTTCATTCTGCGTCTGTGGATTTAAATCAGTGTTTTGGGGGTTATTATTTTGAGCATATGGACACTCGTCTCTCCAGTGCCCTATTTCTCCGCACAGGTGACAGGGGAACTTCTTTTTGGCTTCCTCTCGATTCATTTTCACTCTGGGCTTCCTTCCTCCCCCAGGACCTTGATTTTGAAAATTCTTATTCAGTTTACCCAATTGTTTTTCCTGTTGTTCAGCTAGTTTGACTTGTGCCCACATTACCTTTTCTTTCAGTGCCTTTCGCTTATCAGCCATCTCGTCTTCGCAGTACTTTGCGTACCGTAAGACCTCAACAATCTTCTTTGACTGCCAACAGATTTTATTGTCTTTGATCCACTGGCAAATTTCAGGTCTTAAACCGTTTACAAACCTGTAAATGAAGTGGGTCATATCCTTCATCTCGATGTTATCTATACCGCTGTATGTTTTAAACACTTGTAACAGTCTTTCATAAAAGGAGTGCACAGTCTCATCCCTTTCCTGCGTGGTTCTATCTATCTTGGTCCAATCAGTTTCCTTTGCAGGCACCTTTTTCTTCAGGTGTAACATTACCTGATCGTATTTTCTCATTACCTCTTCAGAGGGAGCTCCCGAAACTGGGTCCCTTGTGTATTATTTGTTAGGCCAATCTACGGCAATCTTACACTCAGTCCATAAATCTACAGGGACCACTATGTCAAAGAACCCATCCAGGTCTTTCTATAGGCATTTTTGCACTTTTACAAACCTTTCTACCTGCCTGTACCACTCAACTGGCTTTTCTCGTAATTTTAGAAAGTCATTGGTAAAGGACACAATATCCTGTCTGGACCATGGAACGTGCACATATTTCCCACCTGGCACTTCTCGCATGGGGTATAACTGTTCTGGCTTATCGGTTTCTTTTAAATTAAACTCAGAAGTTGTCTGTTTAGATCTCACCTCTTCCTTTTTCTTTGCCCACCTGGCTTTCCACTTTTCTAAGTCTCCCCATTTTTGCAACACGTTCAGCAATTCTTTGATCTGTGACTTTTTCCCTGACACATTCATATTCTCTAGATCTTTGTCTGAGAATTCTGCTCTGTAGGGTTTTTGCCAGGGCTTCGATTTTCCAATATATATTCCCATACTAGCTGCAGTGTCTGTTAATTTCTCATGGAACACTCTGGTATCACGGGTAAGTCTCTTACAGATAAATAAAAACTCTTACTCGGAATAGGTATTTAATCTGTCTAACCCCACATTTCCTGCTATTAATTCTTCTATTTCTATTCTCAGCTTGTAGATGTCTAAGGGTTTTGACTGAGGAGTTTGTCTCTCTAATTCTCGACTCCACCTCTCAATTTCTTCAGGAGTCACTAAGGTGACACTCTTGGTACCTGAAGTTGATTCCATTTGAATTTCTCTCGTATTGAAAGGATTATGTCTCTTCGGCAAACTCTTTCCTGCATCCCAGATCGGCAAATCCATTAACGAAACCTCAGACTCACATTCACTTGTCTGATCGTCTACAATTAAGGGCTCTTTTCTTGGCTGTACTACAGTTGGGGTAATGATCGGAGTCTTTGGACTTCCCTGATTATTCCCATACAAAGGAACCACTGGTCCAATAGTTACTGGGATCGTTAACGCTTCGGGACTTGTATTCAACTGGGAAATTTTCTGAATTATTTCGGTTCTTTGTTGGGCTAGAGCTTCTCGCTCTCTTTCCTGCAGTAGTCTGTCCAGGCTTATTTCAGGTACTATTTGCGGAGTCAATGATGGGGCAGTTGGATGCGTCATACTAGGTCCTTCACCATAATTAGGTTTCGGGAACAAGCTTCCTGTATTTAAGGGTCTTGTTTCTTCCTCATACAGAGGTCTCGGACAAAAGTCCCTCTCACCTGAATATCTTGATTCTCCACTAAACGGTAGTCTTGGACAGATGTCTCTGGCACCTATGGGTCCCAGGCCCTCGTTATAGGAAGGTATCTGACAACTGTCCCTTGCATTTACGGATCTATTCCCTTCCTCACATAGGGGTTTTTGGGAAGCATCCCCTGCACTAGAGGATCTGGGTCCCTCATTATAAGGAGGCGGATTTTTCATAAATAAGTCCTCCAAATAATCGTTACCCAATGTTTAGTCTTTTCTGTCTTTTTCTCTCCCACAGAACCACCCATTGACATCATTGGATATAGTCCTTCGACTATCGTATTCTGTCTCCATTGCTTCATTTTTTTATCTCGGGTTTCTTGTTTCAGTTTCGGATAAAAGTTTGTTAATCCTTTGTCTAATCGGGGCTTGTCTCTCTCAAAAGCCTTGATTTCCCATTCCTCTAATGCTTCGTACTGCGTTAATCTAGGTCTGGGATGTAAATCATTCATTCGGGTTCTCAAATTAAATAGAATCCTACCATTAAATGTACCTTCAAAAGGAAAAGTCAAAATTCCGTCATCTTTCGTATACTCCACCCAATTTTCCAACCATAAACATGAGTGGTACCCTTTATCAAACATCATGAAAGATGCGGGAGTATTAGGTGGCGGAATGACAACACCTTCTCTGGTTTTGATAGGTTTGTCCTTTTTGAAATAATTCTTCTCTTTATTTACAAGGGACAATTTTCTCTTATTTCCGTACATAATGCTGGTGTTATGTCCTTTCCACTGATCGTTTTCAAACCCTAAATGTCGTGGATCAGGTCTAGTATTCGGTCTATACGTGTGCCACATACGACTTCTGCGAGTGACTTTGTTTATAAATCACTCCCAATCCAAATGCGTCTTTTATTTTCGTGCAACCAATAAGATGCATGATTCAAATAACCTCGACCAATGGGTGCGCGGCCTTTTCGCGAGACAGGTACTCACGCTTCGGCACTCACCCCTCCTTTACAATTCCAGCTCCGCTACACACCCGCTGTTTCGACCAATACCAGCGCGGCACAGAGTGACGTCAGAGCAGCTTCGCAACTGACTCCCTCCCTCACAAGGTAACGGAAACTTAATTTCTCTCTTAAAGTGCAAGTGCTTTAGTTATTTAACAACGTGAACACATTCGCCACTGTACTCGAGTGTCTAGAAAGGAAAGATTAATTTTACTGCAAGTAAACCTCTTCTGTCTACTTTTCACACACTACGGATAGATCTCTTCCGCCTACCCTGCACTCAAGCATTAGGGAACCTGCTACTTCTTTGACTCATCCACTTCTTTTCGGGATATATACTAAGTCCAAAGTTTCACTAGCGAACCCCTTTGCTGTCACCCAAGCTCAGATGAACCTGCTACTCCTTCCGTGTGACCCTTACTAGGTTATGCCACAGTAGAAGTTTTGCCAGCGAACGCTTTGCTATCATTTATTCAAGCATACATTCAGAAAAACACTAATTAGTGCTTCCAGTTCTGCCTAACCTGCACTAATTTTCCTCTAGTGAGTGACCTCACCACGGCGTGGATTCTTCTTACCACCCGCTATTCAATTCCCCGGGGATTTCAGACAAACATTAAACAAATACTAACGAGTGGGTTAATACATGTATCAGTATATCAGCAGAAAAAACTATTTAAAACATTTCATAATTTTCAAAGCAAAAACATTTCACGTGATCGATCAAATTTTCAGCAATATAATATTCACAGTTTTAGCAGCAAAATCTATATAGCAGCATCCGACCTACCTACCTATCTTAACTAGTCCTACCTAACTTTAACTAGTCCCTAACCATTTCCTCTGCTACCAGAAAATTACTGATAGAGCGCGCAGGTCACCCAACCAACAATTTCACCACATATGTATCGGGCCCATAAACTTAAATTTCTTCATACACATTAATCGGGTGACCTAACACTCTACTATCAGTAACCCAGTTCCTTCCTATATGTGTTCTGTTGTACCCGACTTACCCATCCGCCGCTACGGGTACCTAATGACCATGATGAATCAGGGAGCTAGCTGTGAAGAAAAGGCAGACAACCAAATACGAACCTTTATATATATCTCTGCATTTCATAAAATAACCACAGACTACTGGGAAGTTTTAAAAGTGTTATCTAAATTTCAGATTCAGAAAGCATACAGTTTATTACCAATAAGCAATCAATAACCAAGATAATAAAAAGCACATAACCATAAAGAAAGTAAATCAGGGCAACCATTTATGAGTCTAAAGGAAGATAAGAACAATAAAATATGCTAAGCAGATTTTCAGGAATGGAACTCAAGAATGGATAACTATAAATGGGCAAATTTATGCACGTACTAGAATTTCACTACGGGGAAATACCTCAAAAGTTGGGTGAGAATTTAGAAATCCTATACATCTATAGGAAGGGTAAAAAATTGGAACACGCTATAGTTCTAGGAACCTTACTTCAATCAGCTTAAAAAAAAAATAATTATAAACCACATCTATATTTCATAAACAAGTCTGGAGAAATGTGCTTAAAGGGAGGGTAACATAGGAACATAGTAGAAACAGCAATAACGTATGAGCTTTCATTCAGTAGCTTTGCGAAAGCATGGAAAATCAATTATGCGCAAAAGTGTGTCTTTATTAAAGCAAAAGACAGAAAATAGAAGGTGCAGTATAGAGTTTTCAGTACTATATTTACCTAGAATGGTGTGAAGACCAACCCTGGCCACGGATCAGTCAAGGACAGGAAAAACCCCAAGGAAGGACAGTCATCAAAGGGACAGCAGGTGCAGAATGGACACCCCAGGACAGGACAGGACAGGAAACCCATATTAGGATCAGGACAGGACCACCAAGGAACGACCAGCACCTGCAGTTTGGAAGCAACGCCTGCGCTCCACCCTCTCTGCAGCTATCGGCACTCACCCCTCCTTTACAATTCCAGCTCCGCTACACACCCGCTGTTTCGACCAATACCAGCGCGGCACAGAGTGACGTCAGAGCAGCTTCGCAACTGACTCCCTCCCTCACAAGGTAACGGAAACTTAATTTCTCTCTTAAAGTGCAAGTGCTTTAGTTATTTAACAACGTGAACACATTCGCCACTGTACTCGAGTGTCTAGAAAGGAAAGATTAATTTTACTGCAAGTAAACCTCTTCTGTCTACTTTTCACACACTACGGATAGATCTCTTCCGCCTACCCTGCACTCAAGCATTAGGGAACCTGCTACTTCTTTGACTCATCCACTTCTTTTCGGGATATATACTAAGTCCAAAGTTTCACTAGCGAACCCCTTTGCTGTCACCCAAGCTCAGATGAACCTGCTACTCCTTCCGTGTGACCCTTACTAGGTTATGCCACAGTAGAAGTTTTGCCAGCGAACGCTTTGCTATCATTTGTTCAAGCATACATTCAGAAAAACCCTAATTAGTGCTTCCAGTTCTGCCTAACCTGCACTAATTTTCCTCTAGTGAGTGACCTCACCACGGCGTGGATTCTTCTTACCACCCGCTATTCAATTCCCCGGGGATTTCAGACAAACATTAAACAAATACTAACGAGTGGGTTAATACATGTATCAGTATATCAGCAGAAAAAACTATTTAAAACATTTCATAATTTTCAAAGCAAAAACATTTCACGTGATCGATCAAATTTTCAGCAATATAATATTCACAGTTTTAGCAGCAAAATCTATATAGCAGCATCCGACCTACCTACCTATCTTAACTAGTCCTACCTAACTTTAACTAGTCCCTAACCATTTCCTCTGCTACCAGAAAATTACTGATAGAGCGCGCAGGTCACCCAACCAACAATTTCACCACATATGTATCGGGCCCATAAACTTAAATTTCTTCATACACATTAATCGGGTGACCTAACACTCTACTATCAGTAACCCAGTTCCTTCCTATATGTGTTCTGTTGTACCCGACTTACCCATCCGCCGTTACGGGTACCTAATGACCATGATGAATCAGGGAGCTAGCTGTGAAGAAAAGGCAGACAACCAAATACGAACCTTTATATATATCTCTGCATTTCATAAAATAACCACAGACTACTGGGAAGTTTTAAAAGTGTTATCTAAATTTCAGATTCAGAAAGCATACAGTTTATTACCAATAAGCAATCAATAACCAAGATAATAAAAAGCACATAACCATAAAGAAAGTAAATCAGGCCAACCATTTATGAGTCTAAAGGAAGATAAGAACAATAAAATATGCTAAGCAGATTTTCAGGAATGGAACTCAAGAATGGATAACTATAAATTGGCAAATTTATGCATGTACTAGAATTTCACTACGGGGAAATACCTCAAAAGTTGGGTGAGAATTTAGAAATCCTATACATCTATAGGAAGGGTAAAAAATTGGAACACGCTATAGTTCTAGGAACCTTACTTCAATCAGCTTAAAAAAAAATAATTATAAACCACATCTATATTTCATAAACAGGTCTGGAGAAATGTGCTTAAAGGGAGGGTAACATAGGAACATAGTAGAAACAGCAATAACGTATGAGCTTTCATTCAGTAGCTTTGCGAAAGCATGGAAAATCAATTATGCGCAAAAGTGTGTCTTTATTAAAGCAAAAGACAGAAAATAGAAGGTGCAGTATAGAGTTTTCAGTACTATATTTACCTAGAATGGTGTGAAGACCAACCCTGGCCACGGATCAGTCAAGGACAGGAAAAACCCCAAGGAAGGACAGTCATCAAAGGGACAGCAGGTGCAGAATGGACACCCCAGGACAGGACAGGACAGGAAACCCATATTAGGATCAGGACAGGACCACCAAGGAACGACCAGCACCCGCAGTTTGGAAGCAACGCCTGCGCTCCACCCTCTCTGCAGCTATCGGCCAGAACCCCGATTGGGTTACCGAACTCCCCAGCAAAGTGCTTCGCCAGTACTTAATGTTTAGTAAAGCCTCTGAGTCTATGGATATTTCGGAAAGAGTGCTCCACAGCGCTCTGTATTCAGTCACCTATTGAGTGCGTTGGGTCAGTGACAGGTCAGCTATTCGGACAAGTCGGACAATTTCTCTAGCTAAATCTAGACTAGTTATACTGTTTTCGGGTCAGTGTACCACCCCCCAAATGTTGCAAGTGTAAGAATCCCCAATTTCGATTGGTCCTCAAGTAGGATAGGTCAACACACCAATCACATTTGACTTCTACTAGCCGGGTTTTACATATTCTGGGACCGCCTATTGATTTTGGGGTTCCCATGACCTATTCTACAGAATACAAAGAAAGAAATACAAATGTTTCAAATGTAGAACATTTCGACTTCTTCGGCTGGGTGAAGGTGCATCTTCCCAGGCACATTTTGGCCGCCACCTCTGGTTGGCAGTCATTCAATGTCATCGGTCGAAGTCTGTCATGCGCAGTAAAGCATCTTAATATGGAGTCTCGAGCATCCCATCAGACCCTCAATATCGCGGTACATGAAAAGTAAGCGAAAACAAATTAAACATAGAAATAAGTGAATACACTGTATACCATGAATAGCTACTCTATACCCCTTTACTTAAAATATACTATTGCGTGAGAGTTTTAATGCAAACAGACAATAACATAAAACATTAGCGCAAGCTTCACCATGTGAGGACACAGACAGCCATCTTAAAAGCCAATGCACAGGCGCAACAAATTCCCACCAGAACTGCAAGTACGTCATGTCACGTGAGTGTGACTAACGCATGCGCAGAAAGAAAACCCCGCCAAGCAGCGGCCATTTTAGTTACGAGCGTTATTGAGTTAGAAAACACATAGGCAAGCATCACTAGGACACCTAAATGTCAGAATAAAGGGAAATTAGTAAGACAAACAGGTTGAATTATATTGTTATAAGTTATTCGAGGTTCATGAATCCAAGCAAGTCGCGAAATATGCGAATCCTTGCTCCATCAATCCCCTCTTTATGTGTCCATCATTTCATTGTTCATCTTTTGAGGTGGCACAACATGCTGCTGAAAAGCAGCTACCATGCTTAGCCCTGCAAGCCGGCGTTATGGTGTGGTGAATTGAAAAAGCGCAGAAGGGGAGACTCACGAAGATCTGAATGTGAGCAGGTGTGGGGAGATGATGGGTTTGGTTTTGAGCCCACAGGTGGTAACTGTTTCACAGCAAAGTGGGATATACCAGAGTATTTGTGATACTATGTATTAGTAATGGGATTTGTTTCCCGCCTGGCTTGGTTTTCTAAATAAGTTTCCAAAAAAGGGCACCTTTTATTCTGCCAATATCAAATGAAGTTCCAAACTCAGAATGTTGTTCCACCATCATGATGTAAAGCCTTATTGTCGCAGTAATTGAAGAAGGTCGATATGATGGCTATGGCAACCAATTAGATTGTGACTGAGAAAAAATATTTAGTTGAATGCTTCCATAGATTAATAGCATGGCCGGAGGTGACTTCTTTCCTCTCGATTCCAAAGGAACTGCAGAGCAAATCTTTCCTGTAAGATGAAGTATTTATAAAAACAATTTAATAGCATTACAAGCTTCTTCCTTCTGCCCTGCTTGGATTTCAAGACAATGTTTAATCAGATGCACCCTGTAAGAGTGAGAATTGATCTCATTCAGGCAGCCCTACTTTCCATAAGAATATATTCAATATGACACTGTCACTGATGTTAATTCTCATGTGAGCTTTGATGGAGGAGGGGGGCTGACTGAACTATATTGTAAGCCAAGAGGGTTTGCCAGGTTGCAATTGCCCTCCCCTCCATGTACACATTTCATAATAATAAGTACTAAACTCTTAACGTGATATTACAGCCAATTTACCCGCACTGTATAGAATTCAATTTCCAGTTCTGTTTTAGGTACATGATGTTGTAATTATGGCAAGTACGCAGACTAGACTATAAAAAAGCCAATAGATCTGGTTTGCATTCTGAGTTTTGGCAAAAATATCACAAAACCAAAAACAAATGCCTTTTCTTATACAATACAATTGTGTGTTATGATTCAGGGTACTTCTGAGATGTAAAATATTCCATCATGCATTGCAAAGCAATAACTACAAACGAGGTGGAATACTTTATCAGGCGGTCCATAGTAGGAGGTGAGAAAGAAGTATTTCTCTGGGCAGAGCCAAAACCCAGTATGGCGGTGGCGATCCGCCCACCAAAAACCACCACCAGCACAGAGATTTCCGCGGCCACATTACCATGGTGGGGGGGACCCCGCTAGATGGAAAGACTGTCTGTGGGTTTTCCACCCGGTCGAAGAGTCGACCAGAGCAGAAAAGTTGTTAACATGGTGGCGGTGTCTGGGAGACACCGCCAACCATATTAGCATATTTGTGGGGACATCCCTTTCCGTGGCTGCCACGGAAAGGCAGGCAGTTCTCGCAATTGGGGCCCGTAGTGGGCCCGTAGGGATTCTGGGGGGTGGGGGGTGCACATGGGGGGTACCAATGGTACCCCCTGCAGTTCCATGCACAACATGGCAGGCACCGCGCAGTGCCTGCCACGTTGTGCATGGAACTGCATGACATACCTTCTTGGCATTACGGCGGGTGGTGCTGAGAGCACCGCCCGCCGCAATGTCAAGAATGCAGGATGCGCCCGCCAGATTGGCGGGCGCATCCTAATATCACCAACGGGACCCCCACACCAATGGCAGGCGATCCCATTCCAGGTAAGGATGGCGGGCGGACTTCCTAATGACCCCCTCAATAACACTACGGGCCCCATTAGGATGTTGGGCGATAAGCCCGACATCCTTCCCCACCCGCTACCCATTTCCCCCCCACCATATTACTATGGCGGGGGGACCGCGGCAGACGGAAAGACCGGCTGCCGCTTTTCCACCCAGTCAAGAAGCTGACCAGGCGGAAAAGGGTTTCATATGGTGGCGGTGTCTGTTAGACACCGCCATCCATATTAGGGTGTGTGCGTGGACATGGTTTAAGGCAGCCGGGATAGTCTTCTGGGGGCCCTTCGCGGGACTCCGGGGGGGTAGAGGGTGCACATGGGGGGTACATATGGTACCCCCTGTACTTCACTGTACAACGTGGCTGGCACCATGTAAGTGCCTGTCACGTTGTGCATTGTAGTGCACAATGTGCACTTTTAGCATTGCGGCGGGCGTTGCTAAAATGTTAAAATTGCGGGATGCGCCCACCAGTGTGGCGGGCGCATCATAATGGACCCCACGGGACCGCCGCCTTTATGGTGGGCGGTCCCATTTTACATCAGAATGGCGGGCGGGGACGGCCCCTTGGTAGTGCAGACAGAAGCACTGTCAGGCCAGGCTGAAAGAAGACTTTTAATTAATTGATCCAAAGCATGGGTGAAATTTGTAACACAGGCACACATGGTCATGGTCACTGGAGACACATCTTCTGGCCCTTTACGCAGCTACAGTGTAGTAAAAGCACTATGGGGCAAATTTACAAGCCGCTTGCGCCTCTTTTGCGCCGCAGTTGCGTCACTTTTGTGACGCAGCGGCAGCACAAAAGATGCGCCATGGTGCTGGGTATTAACAACGTGACGCATCTGAGAGATGCGTCACGTTGTAAAGCTCTGCGCCATCAGGAGGCGTTCTGGCGCAGGGGAGGGCGTTCCTGCGCAGGAAAGCCTCCTAGAAGTGGCTGAGTGAAATCTATAAGATTTCACTCAATCATTTTTAGGCCAATGCTGCGTCAAAACCCTGCGCCTGCTTGAAGCAGGCACAAGGCTTGACGCAGCATTGGGGAGATAGGGCCCCCCAGAGCATTGCTGGAGCTGCGTCGCGCTTGCGACGCAGCTCCAGCAATGCGCTGCTTTAATGGCACAGATGCGTGACGCATCTGTGCCGTTTTTGTCACTGTAAATGCGGCGCACCACGGGTGGCGGAGCTGCGGCGCACAATAACTGTGGCATCCCTGGGGATGCTCCAGGTCTTGTAAATCTGCCCCTATACATTTAGCCAACGAGGGAGCACTTACTGATTAGACAGTAGAAAGTACTCCAGTTGAGTAGAGGTATTGCACAAAAAGGTGGCATCTTCGTGGACAAACACGCAGGGCGGGATTCATTCCCTTCTGCCCTCTGTTAGACTCGTTTTTCCCTTATTTTTCTGCCCTTCTGCCCTCTGTTAGACTCGTTTTTCCCTTGTTTTGATGCCCTTCTGCCCCCTGTTAGACTCGTTTTTTGTGCCCTTCTGCCCTCTGTTAGACTAATTTTTCCCTTGTTTTTCTGCCCTTCTGCCCTCTGTTAGACTCATTTTTTGTGCCCTTCTGCCCTCTGTTATTCCCTTGTTTTTGTGCCCTTCTACCCTCTGTTAGACTCGTTGTTTGTGCCCTTCTGCCCTCTGTTAGACTCGTTTTTGTGCCTTTCTGTCCCCTGTTGGACTCGTTTTTTGTGCCCTTCTGCCCTCTGTTAGACTCGTTTTCCCCTTGTTTTTCTGCCCTTCTGTCCTCTGTTAGACTGGTTTTTGTGCCCTTCTGCCCTCTGTTAGACTCATTTTTCCCTTGTTTTTCTGCCCTTCTGCCCTTTGTTAGACTGCTTTTTGTGCCTTTCTACCCTCTGCATCACCACATCATCACTCAGCGAAACCAGAGCATCACTCAGCACCACCACATTATCACTCCGCACCGCCACATTATCACACAGCACCACCACAGCACCACTCAGCACCACCACAGCATCACTCAGCACCACCACAGCACCACTCAGCACCACCACAACACCACTCAGCACCACCACAGCATCACTCAGCACCACCACAGCACCACTCAGCACCACCACAGCACCACTCAGCGCCACCACAGCATCACTCAGCGCCACCACAGCATCACTCAGCGCCACCACATTATCACTCAGCACCACCACAGCACCACTCAGCACCACCACAGCATCACTCAGCACCACCACAGCATCATTCAGCACCACCACAGCACCAATAAGCACCACCACAGCACCACTCAGTGCCAGCACAGCATCACTCAGCACCACCACAGCATCACTCAGCACCACCACATTATCATTCAGCACCACCACAGCACCAATCAGCACCACCACAGCATCACTCAGCACCACCACAGCATCATTCAGCACCACCACAGCACCAATCAGCACCACCACACCACCACTCAGTGCCAGCACAGCATCACTCAGCACCACCACAACATCACTCAGCACCAGCACATTATCACTCAGCACCACCACAGCACCACTCAGCACCACCACAGCATCACTCAGCACCACCACAGCACCACTCAGCACCACCACAGTATCACTCAGCACCACCACAGCATCATTCAGCACCACCACAGCACCAATCAGCACCACCACAGCACCACTCAGCGCCAGCACAGCATCACTCAGCACCACCACAGCATCACTCAGCACCAGCTCATTATCACTCAGCACCACCACAGCACCACTCAGCATCACCACAGCACCACTCAGCACCACCACAGCACCACTCGGCACCACCCCAGCACTTTTCTTTAAGTATTAATTATTTAAAAAAATTAAAAGCCATTGTAATTTGTAATATCAATACATCTAAGTCACGTAAATACAAAACATGTTGCATTACAAATGCTATAGGTGTCACATTTGCGAAAGTTATAACTATTGGCATTGTAAATGACAAAGTTATTAATTTAGCTATTTTCAAAACCAACACATAAATAAAAAAAATTGTCATTTACAAGACCAATAGCTCAAACCTTCTTAATGCGAGACCTATTGCATTGCAAATGCTTGTTTTTATATCTGTCAGTGCTTCCTATTGAGGTTTCATTTTCGTGACAGGCGCCTCATTGCCTACTTGTGACTATTCTCTGACCCCTGCTTCAAGGGTCAGAGCAGGGTCAGAGAATAGTTGCAAGTAGGCAACAAGGCGCCAGGAAGCACTTACAGGCTTACAGCAGCAGGTGCCCAAGTTGAAGTTAATTTCTTTGTTACCCTTTTGTAAAAGGTTACAAAAAATTAGCTTCAACTTTTGCACCTGCTGCTGTAACCCTGTAAGTGCTTGGCTGAAAATTCGTCCCCACTGATTCGCGGATTTTACAGCGATTTCGCGAGATTCACGGATCGCGAAATCGCACAAAATCCGCCAATTCCGCGAGCGGAACGAATTTTCAGCCCATGCTTAAATTCTATGCCAACATTTTCAGATGAACCATGAGCTGGCTGGCATGAGAATGAAACAGTTTTTCCATTACATCAATTTGGGAATTTCTTTGTAAATCAGGCACAGCAGCTGAAGAGAAGAGTGCTGATTCATAACACCAGAGAATTAGCATTTTTCAATAGGACGTTTATAGCTGCATTACTGAGACACACAAAAACAATTCAATTCCAGCTGCACTTTATGCTGCTGAGCTTTAGGGAGGGGCATGGGATGTCTCTGTTCTGGCAGTGATTGAATGTTGAGATTTCAGAATGCTTTCAAGCCTTCTTCAAGAAACTCCAAGCATACCTTTGGATGCATAACTTGGGTTATGGGGCACATATAACTGGAAAGCTTTTAAACCAGTAATGTTTTTCGGATATGGCTCAGCCTAGAAAACGAGAGAGAACTGTGTTATTCAAGAAGAGGTATTTTTTTGGCAAACCCTGAATACCTGCCATGTGCCACTTGAAATATTGTATGCCTAACTTACATTCTCTGACCTGAGAAGGACAACTGCTGATCTACATAAGAAAGTGATATGCAGGTTGACACTTCTCTTCTCAGAATGGCTGTGGACACATTCCCTTTTACTGGTGTCAAAGAGCTGTGAAAGGTATCTATTTCCAGTGTAAAACGTTATGTAACAGACAATGTTAATTAGAAAAAATACTAAGATCTGGAGCAGAATTGAGTTGTTGTAAATGTAGATGCATAGGCCCACCCTTAGGTTGGAGAATGGTGAATACAGTGTGATTGTAACAATTCTACCCAGGAAAAATCAATTCATTATCCACACTAAATTCGCTGACCTTATGAAACAATGGTTGATTAGTGATTACTCTTTTGTGGCCCTAAAAGATGTTCACAGTTTGACAAGCAGTATATAGGGCTAGATGCAGCTCTGGTCAATAGTATATTTAACGGTCATCCAATGACAATAATTGTTTCACAGAGAATATATTAGTATGGTAAATGATTTATGATAATTCAGATTTCATAGAGTTTAAATATTAACAGGGTTAAAATTACACAAAAATGTTGACTTAGAGGACCCTAAACCCTAAAAGAGGGGGTGGAGCAAAATTTATGAGTGCGAGTTATTACGGTTCACTGACAAAATATCAAAAGCAAAAATATAGATGACGAAAATATAGATGAAGAATTATAGAATGCAAACATATTGACTCCATATATTTAAACAGGTAAGTACAAAAATATTGACTCTAAAATATATAAGTTAAAAATATAGATGTAAAAGAATCGATTTAAAAATATAAATAAAATAATATATATTAAATGTATCAAATATGATTCTCTTTAGCAAACTAAATTAAATGTAATATACATTTTAACTAAATATAAAAATAAACTGAATTAAAAAAATATAAACACACAAATATAATAATTTATATATATACATATATTTACTTTAAAATAATTTATTAACTTTATCTTTATTGAATTGTTAAACTTTTAAATTATATAAAAACAAAACATAAACACATATCAATATTTAAAATAAAAAAAAAACATTCTATAATTAATTAAAACATTAAACTTGAAAAAAAATGTAAACATACATTTTACAATACAATAAATACTACTGTAGGGAAAATGTTGGATAGGGGAATAATTACATTTACTATTTCACCTCCAGTGAATACAACAGTAGGTAAAGTGTTGGATAGCAGAGGGGTAAAAATTTCTACTCGCAATCCAAAGAGTGCAACAGTAGGGAAAGTTTTGGATAGCGTAGGGGTAACATTTACTACTCCCACTCCAGTGAGTGCAACAGTAGGGAAAGTGTTGGATAGCAGACGAGTAAAAATTACTTTTCCCACTCCAAAGAGTGTAACAGTGGGGAAAGTGTTGGATAGTGGAGGAGTAAAAATGACTATTCCCACTCATTTGATTGCAACAATAGAAAAAATGGTGGATAGCGGAGGGATAAAAATTATTATTCCCACTCCAGTGAGTGCAACAGGAGGGAAAGTATTGGATAGCAGAGGGGTAAAAAATACTACTCCACTACAGTGACTGCAACAGTAGGGAAAGTGCTGGATAGTGGAGGGGTAAAATGTACTACTCCCTCTCCAGTGAGTGCCAAAATAGAGTAAATGTTGGATAGCGGAAGAATTAAAATTACAATTCCTACTCCAGTGAGTGCAACAGTAGGGGAAGTGTTGGATAGCCGAGGGGCAAAAATTACTATTCCCACTCCAAAGAGTGCAACAGTAAGGAAAGTGTTGGATAGCGGAGGGGTAAAAATTACTATTCCCATTCCAGTGATTGCAACAGTAGGGAAAATGTTGGATAGCAGAGGGGTAAAAACTTCTATTCCCACTCCATTGACTGCCAAAGTAGAGTAAATTGTGGATAGTAGAAGAATAAAAATCACTATTCCCACTCCAGTGAGTGCAACAGTAGGATAAGTGTTGGAGAGCGGAGGGGCAAACATTACTATTCCCACTCCAAAGAGTGCAACAGTAGGGAAAGTGTTGGATAGCGGATGGGTAAAAATTACTATTCCCACTCCAGTGATTGCAACAGTGGGGAAAATGTTAGATAGCGGAGGGGTAAAAATTACAATTAACACTCCAGTGAGTGAAACAGTAGGAAAGGTATTGAATAGCGGAGGGGTAAAAATTACTATTCCCACTCCAGTGAGTGCAACAGTAGGGAAAGTGCTGGATAGCGGAGGGGTAAAAATTACTATTCCCACTCCAGTGACTGCAACAGTAGGGAAAGTGCTGGATAGCGGAGGGGTAAAAATTACTATTGCCATTCCAATGAGTGCAACAGTAGGGAAAGTGCTGGATAGCGGAGGGATAAAAATTACTATTCCCACTCCAGTGAGTGCAACAGTAGGGAAAGCGCTTGACAGCAGAGAAACAAAAATTACTAATAACATTCAAACAATTGAAAAAATGTAATAATTTTAAAAATAAATAAAACATATTTAAAAACTATACAATTAAATATATTAAACATATCAAAATAACATATATTATAATATTAATTACATATAACAAAAAGTTACAAATATTGTATTCAATAAATTTAAAAAATAATTTATAAACCAATATTTATTTAAAAGGAGCAAATATTTAAAAAACAGACAAATTATTTAAAACATAAATGTATTTATTTTATTTCCTGTCCTATAACACCTCACCAATAAAGAAAGACTTCAACATTGTTATTTAAATTTATTTCCATAATTAACACATTATTAATTAATTTAGAAAATATTATTATTAAAATAAATAATAAACATTAATTGAGTACACATTCTTTAATACTATACCATTCACAAAACACACAAAAAATTAATTACACAATTACCATAATTAATTACTAATGAATTAATTGAAATTAATTAACAACTAATTAATAATTCATCAATACAAAATAAATTACTTCCCAGCCTTCCCACCATTTACACCTATAAAAACCACAACACACACCTAAAATTAATTACACAATTACCATTATTAATTACTAATTAATTAAAATTAACAACTAATTATTCATTCATCAATTAAAAATATATTACTTCCCACCAGTTTTACCTATAAACACTGCAACACACACCTAAAATTAATTACACAATTACAATCATTATTTGCCAATTAATTAATTGAAATCAATTAACAATTAATTAATTAATAATGAATAATACATTAATTTACACCTTTAATGCTATAACATCTCCATTGAATAAATAGTAATAAATACAAATGATTCAATAAATGTAATATAATTAAATTACATCCCACCCTATTCCCCTATAAATCCACAACCTTCTACAGAACTAAAAGCACAAAATTTAAATTAAAAAAACAAAAAATATTCACTACTAAAAATGATCAATACATTTTACATAATTAAATTACTTCACATCCTATTTCCCTATAAGCCCACAACCCACTACGGAACTAAAAATGCAAAATTCATATTAAAAAAAATGAATAGCTACTAACATGTTAACACATATAATAATCATACAAATAATTCTTATACAAAAAAACAAACATCACACATATATAAAATATAGACTAAAATACATAACACGAATAAAAAAATCTAAATTTTTAACAACTTCAATTTTGCAAATGATATGAAACACTTCAATATTTTTTAAATCAATATTCTTGACCACGATAATTTGTCTATCAATATTCCTTGGGCACATCTGGAAGCTGGGGCCTGGGGAAGAAGTGTGATCTGGTCCCTGTGCTACAAGAGGTTTTCATGAGGAGATGTAGTGAAGATTCTTCTAAGTACCAAAAATATTCCCTGGCGGAAACCTCTGTCAGGATTTGGAATGGAGACAGTATGGGTACCCAACCTGAAATACCTTGTCCATGCAGTGCGGGCAGGTGTCTTTCCATCTCTGCCCTGTCTGTCCTCTATCGGGACACCGCCGTCGGTAGAGATAGGGTGCCCCATGGACCCCAGCAAATTAAAATACATTTCACGGCCAACGTGGAGATGTCCAGATGTGCCAGGTGTCCAGATGTGCCACGGCACCATTAGCACTCAAATACTGATGGCCATTGAAACATCCATTGCCAATGTCCAGGCCAAGATCAACTCCATCGCACTGGACCTCTGTAAGGTGGCGGATAGATCCAGGACCATGGAGCCACCGGTAGTTCATATACAGAAGGATCTTGCCTCCTTTAGGGCCACAGCAACAACACTGACAGCACATATGCATTGTGGAGGAGTGTGGCTCAATGGTTAGAGCGGCAGACCCTGATGCAGAGTTCTGGCAAGGGACCAGGGTTCGATTCCCGCCTTGGCGGGATCTCGGGCTCAATTTCCTCAGACCTGTTAATTCTCGCCTCGGTGCCTATTCTAATCAAGGGCCCCACGCTGCAACTCTGGGCAATAGCTTGCTTAGGCCCCAACAGCGCTAAGGATGCCTGGCTTCACCCTGGGGGTGCCCAGGAGTGGACACTTCACAGGGAAAGCCAGGAGGGGTTCCACAGCGGTATGAGTATCAGCGCCAGGAAGCCGCATAGGCGACACCGCAAGGTGACCGTCTGGTGACAGTGCACTCTATAAGTACCATGACATTTACATTTACATTTATGCAGAGCCTGAAGGTGTGTGTGCAGGACACTGTGGGTCGCTCCAGGAGGTGCAACCTATGATTCATTGGATTTCCCAAGGGGGTGGAGAGCTGCGCACACAAGCTCTTCCTAAAAAGGTGGATTAGAGAATAGACCTCAGAGACTGCCCTGTCCTCTGTGTTTGTTGTTGAAAGGGCTGCACCTCCTTGTGGGGGCTCTGCATCAGACACTGGTAGGGAAACTCCTTATTACCAGGACAGGGATGCTATCCATCATAAGGTCAGACCACACGGAGACCTGGAGCATGAGAATTATGTTGTTTGTATCTTTCCCGATTACACCCAGTTGGTCCAGAAACAGCATCAATCATTTGCGGGGCTAAATAAAAGTTGAAAGTTATGGGCCTAACGGACATGTTACTGTACCCTGAAAAGCTGAAGGTACTTCATGATTGACAGTCCCACTTTTTCATGACTACATTGGAGGTGTGGAACTGCCTGATGGTCTGTGGTTAGGGTCGCCCCTCCGACTGTGAGTCTTGGGTGAAGTACACCAGATCAGGGGGATAGACACCGGTTAGGGATGGGGGCCGAACGCACTCCAGGAGACAATGAAGATCAGCTACAGTGACCTGGGTTGTGGTTCAAACAGAAGGAATTTTGGACATTAAGACCGGGAGACAGGAGAGGGAGTATGCCAGAGCTCTTGTGGAGATGGTCACCTCAGCGACGTCTGAAGATACTAGTTCGGAGGTGGTGGAGGACACACCAGACCTCAAAATTTAACTGAACTTCCCAGTTACTTAATCTGGAGTTGCCTGCTGGTGTGCCACTGGCTCTGCCCTACTTGTCCTTCCCGATTGGGCGAGGGGTGAGGGAGCCATGCCTGGCTCTCCTGGTGTGAGTAGGAACTGTTGGTGATATGGCACTGGTTAACGTATCCACACTATTGTGGGAATATCATTTTGTTTGTTACAGTGTATACGCAGCTATCAGATCAGGGAATCAGAGTCAACGGGCTGGACTGTGGGCTCGTTGTCCTTGTTTCTCTTCCTTCCTGTCAGCCATCTCTTTCTTTCTTCTTCACCAGCATCTCTGCAGGGGGTAACTTTTACTGGACTCGTCCTTTCTATTTTTATTCCTCTCTCTTCACTCCAGGAAGGCGAGAGTGGTTTACTTTATGAAGAATTGTTAATTCTATAGTAGTTTAGGCATTACTTGGGTAATAGAGGTCTGAGGGTGGGCGACAGACCTTTCTTGCCTGATACACAAATGGTTGTCCAGTTGACATTGTTTCTCATACTCGGGCGGGCAGCAGGATATGAGGTAGAGGGGGTAAAAGTGATGCCAGATTGGCATCTCATTTGGGGGGAGTTCATTTGTTTCAGTTTAGTTAGGAGGATGACTCTGCATCCCTACATAGCACCCACTGCACAACCAAAGGAGCCAGCCTCGGCCTCTTGGTTACCATCAAATGATGCAGGATAGGTTACATGACACCCAAATCCTTAATATCATGTCCTGGAATGTCCATGGGCTGGATAGTAAAGTGAAACTGGGTCTAGTTAAATGGTATATATACGACGCCAGCAGCCTGACATTGTATGTTTTGCTTCAGTAGACGCATCTAAAAGGGACCCAATGTTGTTTCCTGGGCGGTGGTGCCTATATGGTTTTAGTGCATACGATGTACACCTTTGGTTTGAGGAGTGTTGCAATACTTTTCAGAAATCAACCCCCGTTTCCGATCTCCAGAACTAGGGTTGACCAGCAGGGGAGATACATGAGAGTACAGGGTACCTGGAGCAAAAAGTATATTACGCTAATTAATGTCTATGCACCACCCATAGTTCAACAGCCGGTCTATGATCAGGTGGTGGCGATTCTTTTGTAAACCACCTTGACCGCTCATGTTGTGGGGGGGTGATTTCAATGAGTTCATCCCATATATGGATCCCTTGAAGCTGGCTTCGGTCTCAACGGAGCCCACTCCTCTGCAAATGTTTCACACTTCCTAGGTCTCAGCGACTTGTGGCACTACCACTTCCCCTTACATAGGTACTATTCATATTTCTTCAGAGTACATAAAGTGTTTTCCCAACTTGACTACATTCTTTGTCCATGCTGGTTAAACAGCCAGGGTACTCCAGGCAGACTATTTGGATAGGGGCCTGTCCAATGACTCCCCTATTTGGGTTATGATGGAGGGTATAGGCCGCCCGCGAGAAACAAGTTGGAGATTGAATGCTTGTGACTTGAGGGAAGTGGAAATTGCAAACGACATTAGAAAAGACTCAGAGTTATGTTTCCTGGAGAATCAGGAATCGGTCAATTCTGCCATGGTTCTATGGGAGGACTACAAAGCAGTGTTACGGGACTGGGCACAGAATGCCCTGTCCCAGAAGAAAAACAGAGAGGTGGCGGAGATAGTGAGCCTGGAACACCAGATTGTAGCCCTTATAAATTCCCCTGGGGCCTGCACTGACCCCAATGCTTCGCACTCCCTAGAGGTGCTCCCTCACATGTATCAAGACCTGCCTATGGGTGAAGCCCGTAGGCAATTGTTGGCAACACAGCACCACATCTTTAATGCTGGTGATAAGGCAGACACATTGCTAGCCTGGCTTAGTAAAAGCAAAAAGAAATAGTGATGGACGTAATGCTGAACCAATCAAACATTCACACCCAGTCACAGATCTGGGTCTAATCCATTGCTTTTTGCTCACCATGCCACCACAGTTTGTACCCAGCTATATGAAAATCAGTCTTGACCCTGCTCCTCATGCGAACAATCCAGCCCAAACTGCCAGACCATGTCCTCCCTGAACCAGTAGCAAGAACCTTGGGGTCGGTTTGAGGGTATCAGTCCTCATTTACCAGGCTACCCTGAATCCAGTGACACAGTGAGCCTTGAACCCAAATCTGGGCATACCCTTCCCACTAAGGGCAACAAAAGAACAAATGATAGATAGAATGCTGAACAAATCAAACATTTACCCCAGTCACAGATCTGGGTTTAAACCATTGTTTGTTTGCTCACCACGCCACCCCAGTTTGAATCCAGCCAATATGCAAATCAGTCTTGACCTTGCTCCATATGGGAACAGTCCAGGCCCAACGGCCAGGTCAGGTCCTCTCTGTTTTGGAAACAAGCATCCTGGGACCAATTTCGTGGTATCACCCCTCATCAGCCAGGCTAGTTTAAATCCAGTGACACAGAGAGAATGGGAACTATGTCTGGACATACCCTTCCCACTTAGGGCAACAAATCCATCATCTATCATTTGTCTTTTGATTTCTTGCCCTAAGTGCACTGGGTATGCTCAGACAGGGGTCCTGGGCTAACTGAGTCACTGGATTCAAGCTAGCCTGGCTGAAGAGGGGTGATACCTCGAAACCGGTCCCACAATTTATTGTTTCTGGTCGTGGGAGGACCTGGGTTGGCAGTTCAGGCTGGACTGTTTCCATGAGGAGCAGGGTCAAGACTGAATTGCATATGACTGGGTCTAAACTGGGGTGGCATGGTGAGCAAAGGAATGATGGATTTAATCCAGATTTCTTGACTAGGGGTGAATGTTTGATTTCTATATTCCATCCATCATTTGTGTGTGTTTTGCAGCTTGAATCAGTAGGCAGGAGGCAGCATCCCGCTGAATCAACAGTATTGTGGCCGAGACCGGTGCCCTCCATTCATCCGAAATGGCCATAGCGGATGCCTTTGCTGACTACTAAGCCTCATTTTACCAGGCCCATCCTCAGGCTGGCAGATTATCCGGCTGGAGTGGATCTGCCCATCTTGACCACTGAGGATTCGGCAAAACTGGACAAGGATATTGCTCTGGAGTAAGTTGCGGGATCAATTGCCAAAATGAGGTCAAGTCAAATGCCGTGACCTAACGGATTACAGGTGGAGTTCTTTAAACAATATTCAGGCCTCTTGTCCCCCCATATGCTCAATCTCTTAAGGGAGTTGCGAGATTGGGGTGTGCTGCCTCTGGACCTCCAATGAGCAACAATCATTGTGATTCACAAACCGGTTAAGCCTGAAACTGACTGTAATTCATACTGCCCTATATCTTTTTTTTTGTTTAAATTTTTTGTCCTCATTTTGCAATACTATTGTGTCAGGTTTTAACATAGAACCCGTATCTGCTGCTCGGGATGGGCCCTTCCCTTCTTGTTCGAACCTTGGTGTCAGCGGGAAGGCCGCAAGGAGTGTATTCATTTGTTTCCTGGACACTTTATTTATGGAGCGAACCACCCAGCATTGCTTTTATTAAAATCATTGGATGTATCAAAGAAAAAAGGAAAAAAAAGAAAGAGAAACAAGAATGAAGATAAACATATCAAAAAGGCCCACACTTTATATCTATTATGAATTATAAAGTCTCACAGAAATTTTCCCAGATTTCCCAGAATCTATGTTTCTTTCTAGGCCTTCCACTTCTGTCTAAACGGTTTATTCTACAGACAGAGTTCCACCACTCTAGGGGGCAGATTATGATTGCGGACGGACTTGAGTCCGTCCGCAACCCATGAGGACGAGGGAATGTCCGCAGGGGCTGCGGCGTTCCCTCCTAGAAGATTAGGATGTGACCGCCAGGGTGGCTGTCACATCATCTATCTTTAACATTGCGCGGGTGCAGCTTTAAGCTGCACCCGCCGCAAGGTTAAAAATGCATGCATCGCATTTGCACGCACAAAGCAGCAGGCACCGCGCAGTACCCTCCATGTGCACCCCCCACCCCCCTTCACCCAGGGGGCTCGCAACGGGCCCCCGAAGTGAAGGTCCGTATGCTTTTCCACGCGGAAAAGTCGCAGCGGAAAAGCATAGAAGTGCAGACATCCTAATATGCCTGGCGGTGTCTGATAGACACTGCCAGACATGTTAGAGCTTTTCTGCCGCGGTCGGAAGGCAACCGCGGCAGAAAAGCGGCGGACGGTCTTCCTGACCCCCCAGCCATCCTAATCTGGCGAGGGGTCTTTGAAGGCTCCGCTGCGGTTTTTCCGCATCCTCCGGGCCGGCAGACACTTCCGCCGGCCCGGAGGATGCGGAAAAACCGCAATCCTAATGGACCCCTTGTTGTGTCGGAGGTTGTGAGTTAACCCATTTAATACAGGTTTCCCTTCGGGCAACAAGAATCAAGGTGAAAAGCAGGTTCTCTTGATTTTTATTCAATGTGCAGGTTCCGCCACCCTCCTCTTGTACTCCAAAAATAACGAGCCCCATACTTACTATAATAGTTTGACCAAATAGGTCTGTCAATACCTTACCCACATTTGACCAGAAATCCTCGAGCTGGGGACAGTGCCGAAACATATGCAAGTCATCCGCCCTCTCTTCACCACATTTTGAACAGGCTTTTGGATGTTGTTGACCCCTGAACTTTGACAGTCTCTTTGGGGTCCAGTAGGCTCTGTGAATAGTAAAGAGATGATTTCTTCTTAGAGCGGCAGGTTGTATAATTTTCCAGCATTTCCCCATTGATACTCGCCATATGTTCTGGATTTCAGCGATGGCAGTGACTTCCTCCAAATCGAATCAGTGATCATAAAATTCTCTTCTCCTGCAGACATCTATGTCCAATACCATTGGGACACTTCTTTTTTCTGTGTTCCAACTGCCAACATTTGAAATTCTAATTCTTTATGCCAGTATGATGTTGTGTTAGAGATCTTACCCAACTCGATAGTTGGTAGTATTTGAACTTGGCAGTTGACCTTCCGTAATGTTTATTAATGCGTCCCAGCTAATTAGCGCACCTTTTTTCATCAATTGTCCCCAGTTTAATAATCCTGCACGCCTTAGTGGAGAGGCTAAAGAATCTTTAAGGCATTCTGGCGTTCCTGGGGAATCCCGGATTGGGGCGTAGTGGCTGTAGTAGGGTATCTTCGTTGTTTTCCTTATTTGTGGCCACAATTTAGCGGCTGACAGCAGGACCTTTAGTTTTATTTTTTTTAAGAATTTTTGATGGCCAAATTTAAACAGAAAGTGTCCTCCTGTATTTATCATTGCTTGACAATGCGGTGGATATAGTTCGTAGTCTAGTAGTAGGACTCTGTTATATTTAAATTGGAAAGCCCTACAGTATTCAAGTATGTCTGGGCTAGCGATTCCCCCTTGATCCTTTTTCCTTCTCAATTTATTCCAGGAAATTCTGTTAGACTTAGCGGCCCAGATGAAACTGTTCAGCTCACCCTGGAGTTTCAAAATTGCAGGTTTACTGAATTCCAGAGGAATTGTGCTGAAAATATACGTAAATTTCGGCAAAATTGCCATTTTAATGATGTTAGATCTACCCAAAAAGGTTAACGGGAGTGCTTCCCATGTTTTCAAAAGCTTTTTTACTTCTCCTAAGACTCGGTTGAAATTGATCTGGGATATTGCTTTAATGTCCTTGACTATATCTAGGCCAAGATACCTGATTTTCGTTTTCAGTAAAGGATGGTTACTCATGGTATGCCATTCCATAATTTCTGATCTTGATTGATTAATTTGGTAACCTGAGATCTTGCCAAACTGATCTATTATATGTTCTATATCAGACCTCGACTCTGATAAATTGCTGGAAAAATCATTAGATCATCTGCAGATAGAGCTACTTTTTTTCTCCCAGCTTTGATATCGAAAAGGAAGTATCTTAGGGTTGTTTCTCAAATTTATCGCCAAGGATTCAATGTACAGATTAAATAGCAAGGGAGAGAGTTGGCATCCCTGTCTAGTACCTCTTTTTATGGAAATTTGGTCTGATAGCCCGTCATTCACCAGGATCCTTGCCACAGGTTTACTATAAAAAAGTTTTTATGGCAGCTTGAAAATTTTCTCCTAGTCTAAATTTCTCAAGGATTAAATGCAAAAAAGCCCAATTAACCCTATCGAATGCTTTAGCAGCATCAAAAGTAATGATGGATAGGGGAAGCTTTTGTTGGGTAGAAATATCTATTGCAGCGATGAGTTGTTGAGTCAGGTCTTGAATTTGTCTGCCTTTAGTGAAGCCCTTCTGGTCTTCATGAATGAGGTCTTCCGTTATTTTACTCAGCCTCTTTGACAGGATCTGTGTATACATTTTGTAATCACAGTTCAGGAGTGATATTGGTCTATAAGATTCACACTTACTGGGATACTTACCAGGTTTTAAAATTAGAGTAATAGTTGCCTCACTCCAAGATAATAGTAGATCTTTTTTCCAAGGAAGAGGTCATTCATGAGTACTGTGAGATGGGGCGTTATAGTTTCTTGTACGGCTATGTATAACTCATTTGGCAGAGCATCGGGGCCCGCCGCTTCTCCCTTTTTGAGGCCTTTTATTGCCTTGATCACTTCCTCCTCTGTAATTTCTTCATTCAGTTCTATTTTCTGAGTTGGAGTGGTATAAGGAAGATTTATCTTTTCCAATTATAATTTTTGTTGGTCAAGCATTGGGCAACAGACTTCAGAGTACAGACCTCAAAAGAATTCTCTGAATTCTTCTTTATTACTGTATCATCGGTACTTATTTCAGCTGGATTTCCTACTAACATGTTATTAATTTTGTTCCTGGTTTGATCTTTTTTCGTTTTCCAAGCTAAAAGTTTCCCGCATCCCTCCCCGTATTCGTGGTGGGACAGTTTGCTCGCTTCCCATTTTTCTTTTACCCTGGATTCTAGAAGATCTTTAAGGCTTTCTTCCTTTTTTACCCTATCCAGTCTTAGCTTATCAACACCTGAATTAGAGTTATAGTTTAGAAGTTGCATGTCCAAATTTTTTAATTCCTCCTCATGTTGCTTTATTGTTCGTTTTAATTTTCTCGCTTTAAATACACCAGCACTCATAATAGTACCTCTTATAACTGCCTTACAGGCCAGTCAGTCAGTCAAAAATTAACTTTATTTGGTTTGTCACAACCATAAAGTATACATATACAAATTTCAATTTAGTAGAAAAAGGATAAAATTCATTTTCCTAAAATATAATTTTTTCGGTTCTTTAAAAAGTAAAACATTATTTTTCAGTCCCCACTTTTAAGTTGATTCGGCTTTTAAAAGCAAAGTCTCTACTTTCTTCATAAATTTCACCCCACGGCATATTAAAATGTTCGAACCCGCTCCCATCCAGCTGGTGACAGCCTGCCTGCAGGTGCGGATCTGAAGGGCATTTAGGACTGGTTTCAACAAAGTTTTTCTCTCATCTTTTATTGACACGCACGTACACAGTAGATGGCATAAGGTTTCCGTATGGTACCCGCATAGTCTACATCTTGACTTTTGGTGTGTATTTTTCCATGATGGAATCAAATCTTTAGAACAATGGTCGCCCAGTCTCAAAGCCATGAATTTCATTTTTAAAGATAGCCGAAAGCGTGCCACGAGGTAAGGTTGCGGTTTTAATCGTTTATATGAATTTAATACAGTCCATGCGTGTCGACGTTTGGCCAAAGTCTTTTTGTCTTCTAACAGAGATAAAGCTTTTTCGTTTAGTTTGCAAATCTTTTTAAAGGATGCTTCTTCCAGTTGGCTATTCCAGATCTCCTCTATTTTGAGGGTTTCTAAGGTTGTGCGCAGATCATCACCCCAAGAGCTGGGTTCTTGTTGATCATATTGTTTTTAATTTCCAGCCAACATAGGTTATTTAGTGATCCTAATTCTGCTGATCTAAGCTTCCAGCACCATTTCGCTAAGACCGCTTTCCTTTGATATGTTTGATTTTGCAGGCTAAATTCCAATCTTATTTGTGCTGGAGCTGATCCTTTATAAAGATTGAACACTGATTTATATATTTTTGTCTGGAGTGTGTTTAAAATGTCAATTTCTTTCCCGTGCCATATTTCTAGCCCATAGGAGAGAGATGGTAGTACTTGGGCTGCCATTACTTTTAGGAGATGGTCATATGACGGGCATTGAAATTTCCTTTGTAGTGTTCTGTAGGCGAAGCTCAGTGATTGTGCTTTAGCAAAGATGTTTCTTTTTTGATGTAATATGGACATGTTTTTGCTTAGTGTGACCCCTAAGTATTTATATGTTGTTGTTTCCTCAATATGTTTGTCCTTTGTGTACCATTTAAATGATCGTCTGCTTGAGCCCGCCAATCTCACCACTTTCGTTTTTTTGATGTTTAATTCCAGACCTTCACAGTCAAAGTACTCTGTTAATTTGGATATTATTCTTTGGAGACCTATCGGTGTTTGACTTAAAACCACAATAGCGTCTGCATATTGTAAGAACTGGATGCATTTGTTAGCAAATTTTGGTGGGTGTCCATTCACATTCTGCAGATGCCTTTCTAAATCTGCCAAATATATGTTAAAAAGGCTTGGAGAGAGCACGCAGCCCTGTTTGAGGCCGTTTCTTATTTTTAATTCTGCGGATGTTCGTCTCCCATCTCCAAGCTTTACTTTTGCCCACGTTCCGCTATATAAGGCGATTATAATGTCAATTAAAGTCTGCGGGAGACCCCATGTTTCGAGTTTTTTCCATAGGCGGTCTCTTGGAACTCGTTCGAAAGCGGATTTCAAATCTATATAGCAGGCTAATAGTTCGGTCTTCTTTTTTCCTGCTCCTTCGATTAGCAGTGCCAGTGCTGAAAGATTAGTTGTACAATTCGTGCTTTCCATAAAACCCGTTTGAAATTTTGGTACTATTTTATTTTTATTTATCCATTGCCGAAGGTGAATCAATATGCAAGATGCGAAGAGCTTTGCCTCTATGTCAATTAGGGCTATCAGTCTGTAATTCCCGGGTTCCATTCTACACCCATTTTTGTATATTGGGTGGAAGATGTTACCCTGCCAGGACTGCGGTATCTTTTTTTCCATATATAGATGATTGAATAACGGCGTCAGGTATTTTGCCCAACAATCAGGATCGTATTTGAATAGAGCGTTTGGAAGCCCATTGGGGCCTGCTGCTCCTTCCGCTTTCAGTTTTTTTATCAAGGCGGTTGTTTGTTTAACTGTTGTCAGAAGAGTTAGTTCTTCTAGGTCAGTACTTTCCTGCTGATCATCTTTTCCATGTCTGGTTTCTGCTTCTCTCTGAACCATTCCTTTTTTAAAGTCTTTATTTCTTTCTTTGTGGGGTTGATTCCTCTGTGTATTATACAGGCTTTCAATATAATGAACCCATATTGTTTCACTAATACCGATGTTATACTGTCCACCCGTTCCTTTCGATAATTTATTAATTATATTCCAGAATTCGCTGCTATTTGGTAGTTTGCTCGTCCGTAGCAAATCTTCCCAAGTTGTCTCCATGTGCGATCTTTTCGCTTTTCTGCATTCCTCTTTATATTCTTTTCTCATTTTCAGTATTTCGTTATTGTCTACTTCTTTTCCAAACCTCTGGTCTGCAACCTTTTTTCTTAGTTTTTTCGCGATTTCCCTTTTTTTATCTCTTAATTTGGTGGTGTACCATGGATCTTTGTTAGCTTCTTGTCCATATTTTACTGGTGTTTTTACCGAGAATTTTTCTAGCACAAGTTTATGTAAGTTCTCCCATTTTCTTTCGAGCGATTGGTTTTCAAGGGCCTCCATAATTTTTGCTTGTTCAAGCACCAATTCCAATATCTCGTTTTTATGGGACCCTTCAATTTGAGTTTCTTCAGGTTGTGTATTACCGGAATAGATGCTAAAGATTCTATCTTTGTTTTTTCTTCAATGTTTATACTCAGTGTAGTCTCTTGTGGAAAGTGATCGCTCTCCGATCGGGTTCTTATTTCAAAATGATCCACCATCTTTATTAGATCTTTACTAATTAGTGTGAAGTCTAGTATGGAATTTTTCTTTCCACTAGAGAAGGTGGTTCTTGCGGGTCGATCTCCCTTCATATTTCCATTTAAGATCGTTAGTCCTAGTAATTCCAGCTTGTTCCATATCTTTTGGATGTTATTTTTGTCTTGCATTGCTCTTGTTAGATTACTATTAAAGTCACCTGAGATGAACATCCCATGGAATTGGTGAGTTTTTTGTAAGGTTTTTATCAAATTTAATAGCGTTAATAATTTTTTGACTTTTGTAGCTTTGTCTGGATGTATGTATATATTTATGATCAGCAACTTCCATCCTAAACTGTCTTTGCTTGCTTTATTCTCTAATTTGATAACTTGTATCCAGTTCTCCCCTGGATCTAGCGATTCGGTTTTCCAGTTTATGTCGTTTGTTATGAAAGTAGATAATCCTCCCCTTGGGTGTCCGTACTTTGCAATTTTCTCCGCCATTACATGATGTTCCTCATATCCCATGATTTGCCTCGGAGTTTCGTTCCATGTTTCCTGGAGAAGTATTATTTCAAATTTGCTCAGGAAGTCTATTGTCTCTTGATCTTGACTCATTTCTTTAAAACCACGAACGTTCCACGAGCAAATTTTTATTTTCCTCACTGGTTTCTGGTCTGACTTGTTATTTTGCTTTTGATTGTTTGGGACAAATACACTTCCATCAGGATTGATGTGAATTTAGGGCTAGTGCTAACCAAGACCAGTCTTTATCTTCTTTCAACCCGTGGTTCACTTGCTTTATTTTTGTGCAGATCTGATCTTGTTGCGTGATTGATTTATTTCTTGCTCCCATCAAGATTGTGTACGTTTTTTCATTTTTATTCTTGGGTTGGGAAGCCATATTGCTTACAGGCATCCCAGGATGTTTGTCGACTGACCCCTTCTCCGTTTGATGCAAAGTAATGATTAGTTTCTTTTTTTAAATAATCGATTGAGGGAAGATCTAGGAATAATGTTCGATCTACAGTCCATCTAATCAAATTTTTTAGTGGTTTTAAACGAAGATCTGATCTTACCACTGAGTGGTCAGATAGATGTGCCGGGAGATGCTCCACCCCTTCTACGGCTATAATTAAGTTACTATCTATGAGGAAAGAGTCAATCCTAGAGGATTGACACAGTCTTTTATTCTGGAAAGTAAATCTTGTACATGCAACACTTTTAGTTTTCCAGATATCTACTAGCCCTAAGTCTTTGATACTTAGTTTTAGCTGCTCTCTCATCCTAGGCAGACTCGTATTTTTCCTTACCTGGGTCCTATCTACTTTTGGGTCAATAACTATGTTAAAGTCCCCTCCCCATACTATGGGGGAAGTAGTAGTCAGAAGTTCAGTGTATAATCTTTGTAGGGGTTCAGGATCATCAATATTTGGGCCATAATACCCAACTATAGTATAGTATTTTTTTGTTCAGCCTGATTTCTACAATTACCCATCTTCCTTTACTGTCTACTGTGGAATGCAGAATGGTGGATCCCAGAGATTTTATAAAAATATTGGCGACACCTTTTACATTACACGAATGAGTAGTACAAAAAGAGGTGTCTATCCATCTTAAGTTCTTGGTCAGATTCTCCCATTCCTGTTTTATAAGGTGGGTCTCTTGTAGGATTATGGTTTCACTCTCCGATTCCTTAAGATATTCAAATATTTTCCCTCGACGCCTATTTGTTCTGAGACCATTAACATTCCAGGACAGGATTCTAGTTATTGTTCGGTCTACCATTGTTTTTGGTGATTTTTAGTATATAAGAAAACATAGTATTTCTATGTATGTATGTAATATTTTGGGTCTATTAGCTTTCTTAAGTATTGCAGTCTGAGGATATTTTTATTTTTTTTCCCTATTTTGCGCCCCACCCATTTGTGACTGTTTTTTATTTCTTTTTTGTATTTTCCTTCTTACTTGCCCTCCCTGGGGCAATCTCCCTTTTCCGTTATTAGGCCGCATTGCGGCCCACTTTCGAGCTCCTGTGCTCTCCACACTCCTGATGTTAATTTTAATTTTTTCATTTATCTCTCATTCGTTCTAATAAAAGTACGACTTCCTTTGGTTCCCTAATGTTGTGCATTTTGTTCTGCCACAAGATTCTTAATCTTGCTGGGAAGCGCATCTGTACCATCGCTCCTAAAGATTTTAATTGAGGCATTAATTGTCCCAATTCCCATTGACGGTCCTGTGCAGTTTTGGATATGTCTGAGCGTATTTTAAAGGACCAATCGTCTTTGTGGAAAACGCCTTATTTCAGGGCTTCAGACAGTATCCTCTCTTTAAGCGTGTAAGATTTAAAGTTAATCAGAATCTTCCTAGGATTCTTTTTCAGTTTATTTCTACCAAAAGGATCCTGGTGAACTCTTTGAATTTTGTCTGTGAGTACTTGTATCTCGGTTTTAACCCAGGGGAAGCTTTCTTCCAGCAAAGAAAGTACAAAACTCTTTATATCATTAGATTCTTTTCCTTCTGGTACGTTGAGTAGTCTTAAATTATTCCTCCTAGAATGATTCTCCAGTGATTCGATTTTATCGCAGAGAGAGTTCTCACTCACCTTTAGAGTATCTATCTCTTTCTGGTGTAGTTCTAGCTCTTTGTTAAAAAGTTCCATGTTGGCTTCTACTGTGGTTACTCTGTTGGTGTGGTCATTTAATTTTAGGTCCAAGACTTCACAAGTGTCTTGAATCTTAGCTTGATTCTTCTACGAGATATCAAATCTGGTTCTTATCTCAGTAAGTAATGTTCCCAGAATATTATCCGAACTGATCAAATTCGTCATAGTCTCAGGGATTTCTATACGATCTCCATGAACCTTTGATGGAACTATATCACCTTGACTATCACCTTGACTGCTCGCGCCAGCACTTACACCCATATGATGTTCTGTGACCGTGTCATCGGTGAGTATATTCTCCGTTCCTGCTCCCCCTCCATGATTAACGTCAGTGGTCTTTAGTGGAGATTCTTTTATTTTATTAGATGGTACATTTATTTTGTTCTTCATTTTCCCTGTTCTAGAATCTTTTTTTTCAATTCAATTAGCCTTTTGGGGCGTTTGTATGCTTTTTACTATATTAGTCTGTAAGTCTTCCACATCTGTGGTAGGGATAGGGATAGACGAATATGGGGTGCCCCGTTTTTTGCAAGCCTAAAAAGACCTGCTGTTCAATAGGAATGTTCTGTGTATCTCTGAGTACTCAGGGATCAGGTCGGAACTTAGCAACCCTACACCCCAAAAAATCCCTGATGTGTATCTAATACATAGACAATCTTTGAGTACCGTAGTCGTCGGGTGACATGTAATATAAACGAATACAACTAATTTCTGGTAAAAAATACGAGTTTATTCTTATTTCATACAGAATGAGACATATCGTAATGTTAAAAACAGCAATAAAAACAAACATATATATAATCAGTCAACATAGTATTATACAAATTCATTAAAAAAGTATAAAATTCAGGTACATAACAGAAAGAATCACAATTTAAGTCGACGCGGTGTTTCGGTTTTTCTTATAAGACACCTTCTTCAGGACCGATTCTAAAAAGTATTTTAAAAAACACAGGATTACCCACTGTTAACTGTTACAACATTTTTCACATTGCAATTTATTCGCTACTCGTTAGTCCCTAGCTCTATGTCACCCTAAATTACTTCATTTACACATTTTTTGGAACAGATTTTCTATCATGTTAATCTGAGAGAATAGACTTATCATAACACAGAAACACATGGAATTTTGGACATCTCGGTCTAGCGACTATAAGGCATAATTTGGTGTTGCTAAATTGCCCTAATTCTCCCCCTCAGAGGTACACAGATTCGAAGGTCATTCCATATTTATTGGGATGCATAGTAGGTTATCGGACACATCAACCTTACCTGGTAAGGTGACCTGTCTAGGCCCCTTTTATTGTCATGAGATAAACTCATAGTGATAATAGAGACACAACTGGTAGGGACCCATCTATATAATTGTTTGATGTGTCCGATAACCTACTATGCATCCCAATAAATATGGAATGACCTTCGAATCTGTGTACCTCTGAGGGGGAGAATTAGGGCAATTTAGCAACACCAAATGATGCCTTATAGTCGCTAGACCGAGATGTCCAGAATTCCATGTGTTTCTGTGTTATGATAAGTCTATTCTCTCAGATTAACATGATAGAAAATCTGTTCCAAAAAATGTGTAAATGAAGTAAATTAGGGTGACATAGAGCTAGGGACTAACGAGTAGCGAATAAATTGTAATGTGAAAAATGTTGTAACAGTTAACAGTGGGTAATCCTGTGTTTTTTAAAATACTTTTTAGAATCGGTCCTGAAGAAGGTGTCTTATAAGAAAAACCGAAACGCCGCGTCGACCTAAATTGTGATTCTTTCTGTTATGTACCTGAATTTTATACTTTTTTAATGAATTTGTATAATACTATGTTGACTGATTATATATATGTTTGTTTTTATTGCTGTTTTTAACATTACGATATGTCTCATTCTGTATGAAATAAGAATAAACTCGTATTTTTTACCAGAAATTAGTTGTATTAGTTTACATTACATGTCACGCGACATCTACGGTACTCACAGATTGTCTATGTTTTAGATACACATCAGGGATTTATTTGGGTGTAGGTTTGCTAAGTCCCGACCTGATCCCTGAGTACTCAGAGATACACAGAACATTCCTATTGAACAGCAGGTCTTTTTAGGCTTGCAAAAAACGGGACACCCCATATTTGTCGCAAATTCCCCCTGGTCCCAGAAAATTACCAAGAGGGGCCTCCTAAATTTTTTTTTCTCGGTATAGGGATAGAGCCTGTCACCAGAGAGTCACTCTTCTGCCCTGAATGTTTTAGTTGCTCTACACCTTGTACCTTAAAGAAGGATCTAAGGGAGGGGGTGACTCGATGAGTGGATTCTGTCCCTATTTGCTGGTCCTTACGTTTATCCCTAGTTTTATCCCTAGTTTTAGGGGAGGGACGACTCGCTGGGTTTTTTGATTTTTTTGTCTTTGCCCTTATGTTAAGTGGCACAGAAGGTGTATCAGGTAGTTTGATTGGATTTTTTATAAAATATTGCCTGTTTCTCAAGTAGTAACTTATTCCTTTACTTACTTCAGCCTCTCTTTTGACCTCCCTAACGGGACCTGGTAGCGTACTCTGATTATCCCTCTCTTACACTAATTGTCTGCAAACCCCTGATTTAGACTTCAGGGTTCCGTCTCGCTTATCTCCCTTCTTTGAAACAACAGCAGCCAAGTCCACCGCTTCCCCGCTTACCTAATTCATGCAGCCCTGAACACAGTCAGCGGTTAAAATATCGAGGGGGGCAGCTTTCTTCTTGCCTCTTTCCAATTCATACCGCGGGGCGCTTTTTGTCAATGAGGACGGCTGATGAGAGGTACGGGGCGATGCTTGAATCGAGCAATTCCTCCTAGTGGATGTCGAGGTTCCACAGCGGTAACTCTGCCTTGTCTGACCCGGAAGGAAAACCTCCCGGCTGCTCCAAGGAAGCTCCGATGTGTGTCACCGGCTGCCGCCCAAGCCCAGACCCCAGGAAAGGAAGATCGATGTTCACCAGCTCCGCGTCCAATACCCAAGGCAGCCAAAGTGAAAGGGGCATCCAACATCGCAGTGCGGGCTGGTAAAAATTAATACGCTGATTTTTTTTTCTTTCTACCTACTAATCGCCTGTAACCGCCTATCACCCACAAATTCCAGAATAGTAGCTCCGGTACTTCTATGGCGTTATTTCATTTCTGATTTCATTTTTGATGTCGATACAGCCATTATGAAAATAGAAAGCTTGGGCGTGGCGCGCGGCAGTTATATTCAGTTGTAAGTGTGCAGGTAAACAATGTGTAGGATTAAGGTGCTCCTGCAGGTAACGCAACTGTTCGAGTGCGTCCTAAAGAGTTGAGGGGTTGAGTGCGCTACAGGAGTGTAGGCGCATCCCTGCGGTGGGCACACTTGTGCGGAACTGTGTGTTGTGGATCAACAACACAGGGAGTTTCCCAATTTAGAATAAAGTTTTCTTAAGGAGAGTTTCAAAAGAATTCTTTTTAATCGAAGTCTTTCATGTTAGTGTTTCATATTACATTCATATGAAAATGAACCATCAAGTTTAATCCATTATCTGGTGGCTCCGATGCATTTCGGACAAAAGTGTCCTTTCTCAAGGAGCACTAAAACAGAGAGAATAAATGCCAATCAATATATACATTGTAACATCTGATGCAACATAATGGTATTGGTGCGAGTGACTTGATGTGTCAACCTCATGCGCCCCATCATAAAAGGGTATCTCAAGTAGTAACTTGATCCGATTGTTTTTCAGGATCGCCGTGTCATCTTCTGGCATGCACTTTCGAGCCTACGGCTTAATTCTTTCACTACTTAATTTTTGCACATGTGTATACTTATCCGCTATGTCTGTTAATCACCTTCGAAGACCTCACCCGTTTTAAACCACTTGTCTCACGCCGTAACCTCTGTTCTTTTCGCATGTTGGTACGCACGTTTACAATCACATTTGTCAAACTTAACCTCCAACCAGCACCTTCACTTTTTCTGTTACCGTTATTGAGATACCCTTTTATGATGGGGCGCATGAGGTTGACACATCAAGTCACTCGCACCAATACCATTATGTTGCATCAGATGTTACAATGTATATATTGATTGGCATTTATTCTCTCTGTTTTAGTGCTCCTTGAGAAAGGACACTTTTGTCCGAAATGCATCGGAGCCACCAGATAATGGATTAAACTTGATGGTTCATTTTCATATGAATGTAATATGAAACACTAACATGAAAGACTTCGATTAAAAAGAATTCTTTTGAAACTCTCCTTAAGAAAACTTTATTCTAAATTGGGAAACTCCCTGTGTTGTTGATCCACAACACACAGTTCCGCACAAGTGTGCCCACCGCAGGGATGCGCCTACACTCCGATACAGCCATTATATCATGAATGAGAGAGAAAACGTGTAGATCCTCTCAGGAGGTGGAGAGCTGAAACTCCCGACCGGTCTCTCTTGCCAGCCGCTATTTTGCCCTATATCTTTGCTGAACATCGAGGGAACGATTTTGATCACAGTCCATGCTGCACGGCTTCTAAGGTCTCTGTCCCGCTTATACATCAGGGCAAACCGGATTCATGACTGCCCGGTCCATGCTCCTCAATTTTCAGCGCCTGCATAAAAAGAAGTTGGCAGTGGCCTAAAGGTCACATACACATGTTTTTCTGGCACTAGACGCAGAAAAAGCATTTGATGCCATACATTGGCCCTTTCTTCCTCAGGCACTTGGTATCTTTAGCTTAGGCTCCCATTTTCAGCAGTGGATTTCCTTTGCTGTAGCAGACCCCCACAGCAGTAGTCCGAGTGAATGGGGTTCTCTCCTCGGTTTTCCCTATACAGCGTGGCACTCAACAGGGATGTTCTATGTCATCCATGTTGTTCGCCCGTACAATCGAGCTGTTGACGGCCATGGTTTACTCCCAGCATGGCATCCGAGGGTTTAAAACCTCAGATTTGGACAGTACAGGGCAAAAAATCTCACTGGTACTCTGGTTACCATACCACTGACCTCTCTGCCTTTGAATCCTGTGGGGACCATTCAGGCTACCGCATACATTGGAATACAACTATACTCTGCCATCCTTATACCCCTCTGGGTCACAGTGATCTCCCCCAGGAGCTGCTGGAAGTGACTGATAGATTTCTGTACCAACACAGCTACGTGACACCACACAGTGAGACTTTGTTGTTAGGAATTTTGGAAGAGTGATTAACACCTTCAAAGATGAGGTGGAGAGGTGGTATGCGCTCCCTCTCACATTGATGGTTAGAACAGCTAGTTTTAAAATGATCACGCTGCCAAAGCACCTGTACACTTTGCAGAACACCTACTACCCACTCCGTGAGTAGGTATTCACTGAGTTGGAGAGTGTCAACTGCTCCCTGCTGTGGTGCGGCAAACACCTGAGTATTGTCCCCACCACTCTTCAGTGCAATCCATACAATGGAGAGCTTACACTTCCAGACTTTCGATCCTAATAATAGGCAGTGCATATAATGTCAGTAAACGATTGCCTATTCATGCCCCAGAACCATCCACCTAAAGACTAGACTACAAAATGCAGTTTGTGAATGGGGCTCAATGCGTTATTGTATTCACATACAGTTTTCTTTTAACGTATTAATATTATTTATATGAAGTATGTTGATGGTATGGACTAAGGGCCTGAGGTACAAAAATGCAGATCCCAAATTGTAGGTGCTACTTGTACACTGAAGTTTTCCGGCCTGCTCTACATTTTGTGAGGTGTGTACTAACAAATCATGTTGTAAAATATTCAGTCACAAGGGATTGCAGAATGACCTGTTTGATTAATACTAATTAGGTAGGCCACTATGACGGATTGCCTGTGATTGGCGAGGTATGGTGGTTTGTAAAGAACAGAAGACTCACATTCATGCCTTGACAGTCCCAAACATGAAATGAAGCACAATGGGTACCTTAAAGAAACCAGTGTTGCTATAAAAAAAAATGCTTTGCATTTGGGAAGAGATTAGGGTCCCCTTTATCACTGCCTCCCATCCCCAAAGCTGCCCTTGACAATTCCCAAAGATGAGTCTGTCATATGGGCACTGCCTCCTCTTTCATATCGATTTCACCTCCTTTGAAGTTGTCAGTAACTGTTCAGTGCTTTGCCTCTGCAGTTTTTAATCTCATTGTAAACCACAAATAGCAGAGGGCAACCCAGTCATGCCCCTTCCTAAATGCAATTCAGAATGAGTCACAAAATCACTTTCACAATCAATAAAGGTTTTTCCAGATCGAAAAAAGGGAGTCTGTATATTTAAAAAATATATTTTGCAGTTTTAAGCCCTATGATTTTGCGACTCGCAGGATTTGTAAGGGCAACATGGTTTTGTACATCAGGCCACTAGTCTGAAATTGGAAAAAAAGTAATTGTTATTTAAGTGTAATTATCAAAAAGCATCATGAACAGGCAACAGGGGTTCCTAAACAATATGGGATCTTCCAGATTGTACATTTCATGTTGTTCTAAATTACTTGTTACTGCTGTAGGATGAACGTTATGACTACTCTAGGCCAAGTTTTTATGTTACTTTTAATACGCCCTTTTTAATCATACGTACCATTATTTAATGTGGCTATTCTAAAGTGATGTGTTCCCTACTAAATATGTAGTTAATGTACATTATACAAGGAACACAAAAATTAACTTAACATTGCCCATGATCTAGTCTATTTCCTCCGGAGTCCAGACATATTCTGCATGTTAATTGGCTATCTCCTTTGTGGGCATGCTGAGAATTTGAATTAACTTTTTTTCTTAAAAATGAATTCATTTTTGTTTCTGTTGCAGTTCCAAAAGCCAGCGAAAACCAAGGGTGAGTAATGTTTGCGAAATGATAAGAGTTTGTTATTTAATGTCACTAAATTTTATTCAGTCAACAGTGAAAAAAATAACTTGTTTTAAAACCAAAATATGTTGCTGCTGGCAACTGCAGGACCCAGCCTTCCTATTGGTATCAGTAGGATAGCTCGCTCCTTTGGACCAATTGAGCACTAGCAGCGCTGTCACTGTGTGATTTGAAAATATTGAAGGGCCAGCGCCTCTTGCTGAAGAAGAAACAATTTGTTGGCATTTCGCAGATGCTTGAAAACGTGTCTGTTTGACAACTAGTCCCAGAAACCCTTCCACAGCAAACCCGCTGAGGATTCAGATTGTTTTCTACTCATTCTTCATAGCGCCAAGAAACCTTAATTGAAAGTAGATGTTGGTGCTTTACAAGTGCCCACTACATATAAGTAGATAGATAGAGAGAGAGGGGCAAGGTTACCCCGAACTGAGCAGAGCAAGTGATCTACAAATGATGCTAGTGATTTTGTTGATTGGTGTGTTGGGGAGGAGAGAAAAATAATCATGTGTCTGATGTCCGTGCTTGAAGTGGACATAGCAGAAGCCATGGTCTGCTGAGAGGCTGGGGATATGTCTCCTGTCACAGCATGAAGTGAAGATAGCAGAAGCCATTGCCTGCTGAGAGGGTGGGGATATGTCTCCTGTCACAGCTTGAAGTGGACATAGCAGAAGCCATGGTCTGCTGAGAGGCTGGGGATATGTCTCCTGTCAGAGCATGAAGTGAAGATAGCAGAAGCCATTGCCTGCTGAGAGGCTGGGGATATGTCTCCTGTCACAGCTTGAAGTGGACATAGCAGAAGCCATGGCCTGCTGAGATGGTGGGGATATGTCTCCTGATTCATAAAGGGGGAGGTGATGGACAGAGTATCTGAATTAAGCAGAACACTCCTACCCAGTCAAAAGATCAGGTCTTGATCCATCACCGTTTTTTAGCTCACTGCACCATCCCAGCTCAGAACTTGGCTACATGCAAATTAGTCTGACTCTGGCCCAGTGCATCATGGGAACAGGGCAGACCAAACTACCAAGCCAATGCTTTACTGGAAAGGAAACAAGCTTCCGGGGACCGGTTTCTGGCATTACAGCCGTCTTCGGCCCAGCTTGCTTGAATCCTGATGGTGCAGTGAGCAAGGGACTCACATCTGAGCATACCCTTCCACACTTGTGGTGGCCAAAACGATTCATAAAGGGGGTGGTGATGGACAGAGTATCTGAATTAAGCAGAACACTCCTACCCAGTCAAAAGATCAGGGCTTGATCCATCACCGTTTTTTAGCTCACTGCACCATCCCAGCTCAGAACCTGGCTACATGCAAATTAGTCTGACCCTGGCCCAGTGCATCATGGGAACAGGGCAGACCAAACTACCAAGCCAATTCTTTACTGGAAAGGAAACAAGCTTCCGGGGACCGGTTTCTGGCATTACAGCCGTCTTCAGCCCGGCTTGCTTGAATCCTGATGGTGCAGTGAGCAAGGGACTCACATCTGAGCATACCCTTCCACACTTGTGGTGGCCAAAACGATCCATAAAGGGGGTGGTGATGGACAGAGTATCTGAATTAAGCAGAACACTCCTACCCAGTCAAAAGATCAGGGCTTGATCCATCACCGTTTTTTAGCTCACTGCACCATCCCAGCTCAGAACCTGGCTACATGCAAATTAGTCTGACCCTGGCCCAGTGCATCATGGGAACAGGGCAGACCAAACTACCAAGCCAATTCTTTACTGGAAAGGAAACAAGCTTCCGGGGACCGGTTTCTGGCATTACAGCCGTCTTCGGCCCGGCTTGCTTGAATCCTGATGGTGCAGTGAGCAAGGGACTCACATCTGAGCATACCCTTCCACATTTGTGGTGGCCAAAACGATTCATAAAGGGGGTGGTGATGGACAGAGTATCTGAATTAAGCAGAACACTCCTACCCAGTCAAAAGATCAGGGCTTGATCCATCACCGTTTTTTAGCTCACTGCACCATCCCAGCTCAGAACCTGGCTACATGCAAATTAGTCTGACCCTGGCCCAGTGCATCATGGGAACAGGGCAGACCAAACTACGAAGCCAATTCTTTACTGGAAAGGAAACAAGCTTCCGGGGACCGGTTTCTGGCATTACAGCCGTCTTCGGCCCGCTTGCTTGAATCCTGATGGTGCAGTGAGCAAGGGACTCACATCTGAGCATACCCTTCCACACTTGTGGTGGCCAAAACGATTCATGAAGGGGGTGGTGATGGACAGAGTATCTGAATTAAGCAGAACACTCCTACCCAGTCAAAAGATCAGGGCTTGATCCATCACCGTGAAGTGAAGATAGCAGAAGCCATGGCATGCTGAGAGAGTGGGGATATGTCTCCTGTCACAGCTTGAAGTGGACATAGCAGAAGCCATGGTCTGCTGAGAGGCTGGGGATATGTCTCCTGTCAGAGCTTGAAGTGGACGTAGCAGAAGCCTGTCAGAGCCTGAAGTGGACATAGCAGAAGCCATGGTCTGCTGAGAGGATGAGGATATGTCTCCTGTCAGAGCTTGAAGTGGACATAGCAGAAGCCTGTCCGAGCCTGAAGCGGACATAGCAGAAGCCATGGTCTGCTGAGAGGGTAGGGATATGTCTGCTGTCACTGCATGGAGCGATCATAGCAAAGGCCATGGTCTGCTGGAAGGCTGAGGATAGGCCTCTTCTCACTTCATGGACTAGATACAGCATAGGCCTTGGCCCACTCTCAGCTCACAGATATGCCTTCTGTCAGGGCATGGACCAAAGAAGAAGTGACTATCGCTTCACCCTCTGCTGGCGCTAAAAAGGGCTTTGAGCATGATGTACAGAGTCCCATAGATGCTTAATTGATATTACTATTTAGACTCGTCATTGATGGTCTGACAAAATGTCTGGTAAGAGGCCCAGAAACCATCTCCCTATCTGTAAGGATGATTTGGTGCTGTTGTCATGTGATGGAAAACAAATGTAGAATTCTACATTTACATCAAATAGATATCTAGAGAGAATCCTGAATTATCTTTCATCTCACTCAGAACCGAGAGATAAAAATATATTCTTTACAGTTATACCATCTACAATTGTATGCTCGTTGTGCCCCCACAATCTCCACTTTCTGCTCATAAAAGCGGCACATGAGTAGAGGACTAATGAGGTGCCATACATAACTCAAGCGCACGCAGTTGGCATCCTATTGTGAATATGCAACATAATTGCCCAACCTTTTGGGTGTGTAGTCTTTTCCCAAAACCGCTTGCTAGGTAATCCTGGCTGAATTAAGGATAAAACGGGAATGATTTGAATAAAATTTACCAAAACAGTCCTTGCTGAGATCTTTGTGATTCTCTGATCGTTACACGACTTGGCACCCAGGGTGTCCAGTACCAGCTGGAATTAATTGTATTCTGTTCGTATTCATCTGGGACCATATTACAGTGAGCTCACACTGTCTCTGTTCGCACAGCAGTGTATCTTTAACAAGGGGCACCAAGTACAAACATGGAGAGTGTGCCCGATTACTGATAATGCGCTGCCCCCAAGGCAGCCGCAATCTAGTTTTATTGAAAGATGGGCCCGGTGATTGAAGCAGCCGGCCAGCCTTTCACAGTGCTGATGACACCAGACCTGCACTTTCAAGAGGGAGAGAGATTTCCTTGCATGCGGGTGCCTCCGGATGATATCTGTGGAGGATCCATGAAACTTCCATTCCACCCTTCCAAACCCCCCTCCCCCCAGGCACTCTCGGTGTTGCACTGACTGTGTGCCACCCTTTTGTGACTCATAGACAATGTGCCTCATGCGAATGAGGGAACACCTTTTAGGATCGCGCCAGTGCATCGCACCAGTGCATGTGATTTGCATTAAGGAAGGCAGTGTGCAAACGTTCTATATGGTGGCAGTGTCTATCAGACACCACCAGTCATATTACAATGGGCCTTTTCCAATGCCTTTCCGTGGCGGCATTGCCGCCACGGAAAGGCATGCGGAGTCTGCTTTGGGGGCCAGTTGTGGGCCCCCAGGGACTCCGGGGGGTGCACCTGGGGATACCTTTGGTACCCCCCTGCAGTTCCATGCACAACATGGCAGGAACCCCGCGGTGCCTGACATGTTGTGCATGGAAGTGCACAGCATGCCTTCCTGGCATTGTGGCGGGCGATGCTGAGTGCACCGCCCGCCACAATGTCAGGAATGCTGGATGTGCCCACCACTGCGGCGGGTGCATCCTAATTTCCCCCACTGGACCCCCGCCCTTATGGCGAAAGGTCACTATCTAAGATGGGATGGCGGGCGGAAAAAGTCCGCCCGTCATCCTAATGGGCCCCTAAGACACTAGTTACCTCTTGGCCAATTAACAATTTTTTAAATTGGCTAGTCTCCAATGGCTTGAAATTAGAGATGTACTATCATTTTAGTAATATATTCTTGCAAAGAGTTTTAGTCTAAAAAAACTTTCAGAAAATCAAAACTATTCTTCCATGTAAACATTGAAAAAGCACACAAACTGCATACAGCGTATGCATTAAACGGGAAACAGCCACTACAACGCGATCGTTTCCACAAATACACTAACCACGTATACTTTACAATGCATGCGTGGTTACCAAGGATAAACTTTACCACGCATTCCTTTACTACGAGATACGTAGTAAAGGAATGTGAGTTAAAGGTCGAAATAAAAAAGAGGGCCTGGGGGGCTGTCGGGGGTTGTGGAGGTCTCCCCCCCCCAAAAAATGAATGTGTTTAAAAAAAAACTCTTACCTAAAAAACGCTCATCTGTGCCTCTTGTCCTTAATGAGAGCCTCCCTAACGACTTAATTATGTACGTGCATCTACGTACTGCATTGTCAAAAAAATAGAAAAAGGACCAATTAAAACAGTGTTAGAAGAAGGAGAATTCCGTCAAAAGACACTGTGAGTATATATTTTTATTATACTAATTTATTAGGTTATGATTTATTAAAAACATATTTATAGATTTTAAAGAAATAATCAGCCCTGCAGTTGGTTTACCATGAAAATGCCATTATCATGCATAGTTATACAACGAAAATCGTTGACAAGGTATGCGCGGTAAAGGCATTTTCGTGGTAATTCATATGCGTGGCAATGGCATTCCCGTTGTAATGCATGTGTGGAAAACGCATGCGTTGCAAGGGAATGCGTTGTAACGTCATACAACCCATTAAACAGTTCATGCATTAAACATCTCATGAAGATGCTGGTACTAGTTGTGGTAAGTAGCATTAATGTGTGTTCTTGTCAAGATGCTAGATACACGGGAAAGAATGTAGAATGTAGTGGGATTTTAAACTTGTAATGTGTGATGCTGTAGTTTCAGACATCAGCTGCAGCTGGTCTTGGATTGTACGAGGTTTTGGATGAGATGCTCTTAATTAACCCTATCGACGCTGATGACGGAACCGCTCCGTCATCAGCTGCAGTGGCGCTGTGCTGATGACGGAGCGGTTGTGTCATGGCCCTGCTGCCGCGCCTGCGCGGCGCCGATTCCGCGCTTGCGCTGGGCGTTCTATTGGGCGGGCGGGGCCATGACGGAACCGCTCCGTCATGAGCACCGCCCAACCGCGGCTGATGGCGGAGCGCTTCCGTCACCAGCGTGCGGCCGCTGCGCGGCCACCTCGCGCGTTTAGCACTGCGGCGGAATAGCCGCCGCAGTGAAGGTGTTAAAGAACCTACTTGAACCTTTATTTGGTGTATTCATTATATTACACTAGCCAAGTCTTTCTCTCTTTTTTTGCAGGCCATTAAAGAAGAAGTACATGGATTTTTTGGTACGTGTCATTAAAGCGTAATGTCCACTTTCACAGAGGCACCAAAGTCCAAGTTATAACTGAAAAATGAAAGTGGCCATAAGGGAAGACTGTAATGCATGTGCTGAGACATTACTCAGGACCAACACCATGATTTGCTGATGTCACTGACACTGTACAAGGAATGTTTCTGTTTGTGCACATTTTGAACAAGATAGCTGGGAACCAAACTGGGACTTAGATATATTTTTTTATCTCTGTCCATGGCCAAGTGGTTTGAGTGGCCTTAATCATGCCCCCTTAGTTGCATGGAATTAGTCACTATGCCTCTCCACTGCAGCTGTATGTGTAAGATGGCATGTCACCCATCCGTGCAAGGGCAGAGCTATTACATTTCAGCAGGGCACTGACACCTGGGCCCAAGTGTGTTAGGGGCTCACCCAAACTCTCCCAAATATATTGAAAAACACTGATACAGATGATGAGAAGGGCTGACAGATATGTGTTGAAGGACGGAAAACGTTTTCCTGAGGGCTCAGATAGATGACAAGGATCAGGGAAGTAATCTGTGGGAATTTCAATACAGCTTCTATTTGCATGAAGAATAATCATTAAAATAATTTTCACTTTCCATTTCTAGCTGGAGAGCGGCTTATCTGTTCAAGAAATTGCAAGTAAGTATACTTAATGGGAACTAGATGATTAGTGGAACTCTTATGCTTCTTACGTTGTTCCTGAAGGGACTCTACCAGTGTGACACAGGTAGCAAGCCTCATGTCCCTGTCTCTTAAACTCTATCATGTGACTGCTATGACACATGAGTTGTACATTGTACACACACAGGTTGGATAAGGAAAGCCTTGTGTAAACAAAAAGGCTGGTTTATGCATCTTACATCATGCCTGAGGGAACACAACTAGTATTACCCTGATATGGTCTCTCATGATCCCTAAACTGTACCGGTGGGAGCTTGATTGGTGTGGCACACACAAGGTATGAATAGGCTTCAATTCAGTAAATAAGTAGAGGATTGCACAAATGTAGCAAATGTGGGTTGATGATACATTGTGGGAGGCAAGGCAAAGTCCAGGTGCTCCTCCTAAAACTGCCAACTAAAATCAAAAGTAGCATAAACAGTACAAGTCCTGGTTATCATGTTAATTATTTCACTGCCTCAATACACCAGGTAGAGAATGTTCCCTCTACAGTTTTTATGACTTCCATAAACTGATCAGTCTTTTGTACATATATGCTTTGCCTTTGTAAATATGCACTACGTGATCACCCTATGCGCAGAGCACATTTTATGTAATGTGTTTGCATTATGATATGTAATTCTATTGGATTGATTATGCAACCTTTATTACAGCAATACTTTTGTCATCTAGTCCTTTTTTGCTTCTGCTTTGCATTTGTTGATTTCCCAAATAATATAATTCCTGTTTGCAACCTATTTGATACTGTACTCAATGAAACATTAGTGTATACAATATAATTATTCAAATTCATGAAGCTGGGCTTCCATTCAGCAGTTGTATTTTATTATGTTGTCATTGACTATAGAAAGACTAGCACATGTTAACGTGAAAGACAAATAATAACATCTACCGACCCCCGGGACCACGCACCCAATTCAGCGAGGACATCGCCGACTTCGTCAGCCCGCATGCCCTCCCCTCCGCTGACTACATCCTCCTGGGGGACCTCAACTTCCACCTGGAGAACAACAACGACCGCAACACCACCACTCTGCTCGACAACCTCGCCAACCTCGGACTCAAGCAACTAGTGACCACCCCCACCCACCTCGCCGGACACACAATCGACGCCGTCTTCTCATCCAGCAAAGACATCGCCTTCAGCCACGCCACAGGACTCCACTGGACGGACCACAGCTGCGTCCACTTCACCTTCAGAAGAACGACGACCCACCACCACCAGCAACAGGTCGCCCGCAGAAGCTGGAGCAAGATCACAGCCGACCAGCTCGCCGCTTCCCTGAGCCAGCACCCTCCCGCCAGCTCAGCGAACCCCAGCCAGGCCGCCAACAACCTCACGAAGTGGATCAGCAACTGCGCGGACGAACTCGCCCCACTGAGGACCCCGCCCAGCAGACCCGGCAGCAAGAAGGCCCCGTGGTTCACCGACGAACTCAAGAGCTCCAAGAAGAACTGCCGAGCCCTCGAGAAAGCCTGGAGAAGGGAGCCAACACCGGACAACATGACCACCCTCAAGCTTGCCACCCGGAAGCACCACCAACTGATCCGCGACACCAAGAAAACCGCATTCAAGGACCGGCTGGATAACAACGCACACAACAGCAAGGAACTCTTCAACATCGTGAAAGAGCTCTCCAACCCCAACGCCGGAAACAACGACATCACCCCATCGCAAGAACTCTGGAACTCCCTCTCCTCCTACTTCCACAACAAGATCGCGGACATACACAACAGCTTCAACACCCAACCGACGAACGCCACGTCCAACTCGACCGAACCACCGCCCCCCACCACCACCCTCCGCGCCTGGACTCCGATCTGCACCGAAGAAACTGTCCGCATGATGAACTCCATCCACTCCGGATCTCCGACCGACCCCTGCCCTCACCACGTCTTCAACAAGGCCGACGCCGTCATCGCACCCCACCTGCGTGACATCATCAACACCTCCTTCACCACTGCCACCTTCCCTGAGAGCTGGAAGCATGCCGAACTCAGCGCTCTACTCAAGAAACCAACAGCGGACCCCACCGAGCTCAAGAATTACCGCCCCATCTCGCTGCTCCCGTTCCCAGCCAAAGTCATCGAGAAGACCGTCAACAAGCAGCTGGCCGCCTTCCTCGAGACGAACGGATCCCTCGACCCCTCACAGTCTGGCTTCCGAGCCAACCACAGCACCGAGACCGCCCTCATCGCTGCCACCGATGACATCCGAACCCTGATGGACAACGGAGAAACAGCGGCCCTCATCCTACTAGACCTCTCCGCGGCCTTCGACACCGTCTGCCACCGCACCCTAGTGCATCGCCTCAGCAACGTCGGAATCCAGGAGAAGGCGCTGGAATGGATCATCTCCTTCCTCGACGGAAGAACACAGAGAGTCCGTCTACCACCGTACAAGTCAGAGGCCACCGAAGTCATCTGCGGCGTCCCTCAAGGATCCTCGCTGAGCCCAACCCTCTTCAACGTCTACATGAGCCCCCTCGCGGCCATCGCACGCCAACACAACCTCAACATCATCTCCTACGCCGACGATACCCAGCTGATCCTCTCCCTGACCAACAACCCCGCCGCCGCCAGAGCCAACCTTCACGAAGGAATGAAAGAGGTAGCCGAGTGGATGTCGACCAGCCGCCTGAAGCTGAACTCGGACAAGACGGAAGTCCTCATCCTGGGATCCTCGCCCTCCGCCTGGGTCGACTCCTGGTGGCCCCCCGCCCTGGGCACCGCACCCAAACCGACAGACCACGCACGCAACCTGGGCTTCATCCTGGACTCCTCCCTCTCCATGACCAAGCAAGTCAACGCCGTCTCCTCGTCATGCTTCAACACCCTGCGCATGCTACGGAAGATCTTCCGGTGGATCCCCACCGAGACCAGGAAGACGGTCACCCAGGCACTCGTCACCAGCCGACTGGACTACGGCAACGCCCTCTACGCCGGAACCACCGCCAAGCTCCAGAAGAGACTCCAACGGATCCAGAACGCCTCAGCCAGACTCATCCTCGACATCCCACGACACAGCCACATCTCCGGACACCTAAGAGACCTGCACTGGCTCCCGGTCAACAAGAGAATCACCTTCCGTCTCCTTACCCACGCACACAAAGCTCTTCACGATCAAGGCCCGAGCTACCTCAACAACCGCATCAACTTCTACGCTCCCAAACAAGACATCTCCGATCAGCCAGTCACGCCATCGCCGCCGTCCCCCGCATCCGAAGAACGACAACAGGAGGAAGGTCCTTCTCCTACCTGGCCGCCAAGACCTGGAACTCCCTCCCGACCCACCTGCGCCTGACCCAAGACCACCTCGCCTTCAGGAAGAAGCTCAAGACCTGGCTGTTCGGGCAGTAGCAGCACCCCCCCCCCCCCCTAGCGCCTTGAGACCCTCCGGGTAAGTAGAGCGCTCTATAAATGCCTATGATTGATTGATTGATAACATAATTAAGACAACTTTGCAAATCACCATTCATAATAGAACTTTAAAATGTTACCAACCACAACTAATCAACACAAAGATTGAGATTAATTACTTTGCACTAGCAGAGACCTTTTTGCCATAGTTTCTTGGAGAATTTGAAATTACACAGTCTTACCAGACCAGCAAAGGAATCATAGATACAAATATGCATTGGCACCCACGTGACCCATATTAAAGTAATTTCTTGGAAATGTTCTGCCTTGAAGAAATGCTCTTGAAGGTACTAATCTATTTTGTCTTTCTTTTTAGGACTTAGCCAGTGGCCAACAAGGTAATGCCAGTGTTGCAGGAGTGAACCAGAAGTGAATGGGGCCTAATCTGGCTTGCATTGGGGTCGATAATACTCTTACAAGGCCACTTTTTAGGGGTAGATTTTATGACCTCACAGCAGGACAATGTTACAATCCCTCAGCTAAAAATAAAAAAATGCTCTTCTTCGAAATATGTTTATAATTTTTTAGTGCAGTGGACCAAGACAAATAATATCATATATAATTGAAATCCTGCAACGCTGAGTTCTCAAGTGCTGAATACAAGCTTCATTCTAAGTCCTTCCTCCCTCACTCTCCTCTGCCTGAGCCCACATCGCCCCTCCTTCTCTTCTTACGTATGCCATTAGACCCTCACATCTAACTCTCTCTTCAAGAATACACTCAGCTAAACTCCTACGCACATATTTATGAAGCCTTTGTGTTTTCCTTGAGTCGCGCATGGTGACACAAGGACAACACAAAGGCTTTGGTAATACTTACAATGTTACACAAGGCCTGATTTGCGTGGCCTTGCATGCCTTTGCAAAGAAAGGCCACACAAACCAGCTGCCTGTGCTGAGTTACATTACATTTCACCGTGGCAGGCCTTCCAAGGGTGGAGCAATAGCGTTCCCATGTAGCCACCCATGTATTTTGGGGTATTCCCAGATTTGCAAAAATGCCATGCCTTCCCAAGTTAGGCATAGCAAGGAGAAATATCTTTATTGTTCCTTCGTTATTTCCTCTTTCCACATGTTCTGTGTTCTTCATTCTGCAGTGCATGTAGAAAGAGGAAAATGCCTCTACAGAATATATATGTGCAGGAATGTGTCCCTTACTGCACAACAACAATCCTACCGGTAACACAGGCAGCCTGGGGTGCAAAAGTGCCTACACTGGTGCTAGGCTGCTCACAGAGTGCAGTGCAAGTAGAGAGCAGAAATGCCCCATATCTCAGCAAATATGGAGCATTTCCGCTCACTCCCTTTCATGCAATGCAGCACAGCAACTTTGCTTGCTGCCCTATAATGCAGGAACGTTTATTAAATGTACTACCTACTGTCATCCCACTTCGTGGCACAGCTAGGGGTCCTAATGCTACTGAGGCAAAAGCATTCAGGCTCCATGTTGGATTATCAGAGTGCCTTACGTCCCTCCAAACACCTGTGCCAAGTTACTAATGATCCTGCTCCAACATAGATATCTACAGCCCTATCCACCCTCTCTCCGCAGGGCTCTCCAATGCCAAACCCTAGTTTTTAGTTCATGTTTCCTGTAATTTAGCCTTGTCCCTCTCTTCTAACTCTCTTTCCTCTGCTTGTGGCAATCTCCTTTGCTGAGCTCCACACTCAACTGTCTCTACCCTCAAAGGTCTTCCTCTGTCCTCAATGTCTCCTTTGCTAAACACTTAGGGACACATTTATCAAGCCTTCACGCAGTGTAATGGAGTAAGCCACCTTGCTGCTCTGTATGAAAGGGAAAGGGTAAAAGGGCAGGAATGCACCATATTTAACATTATAAGGTGCATACCTGTCAGGTGCACCATGGTGCAAGGGTGCCGTGCTGAAGACAGGAGTGTTATTGTGCAGGAAGGGACACCTTAATCCACGAAAACAATCCTCTGAGGCATTTTCCTCTTTCTATGGGTGCTACAAAATGCAGCACCCATAGAAAGAGGAAAGAACAAGGAGAAATAAAGATATCTCTCCTCACCTGGAGAGGCGTAGAATTTTGACACATTCACAGGTCTACCAGTAATGGAAAATCTGGAATTGCATCAAAATCCATGGGTAGGTGCATGAGAAAACCCACACTCTACCCTTAGAATGCCTCCCTGGGGCAGAGTAACACAACACTGTGATTTGCGCTGCGTTGCGGTACTCTAGATATATCAAGCTATGCAGGGCCATGCAAGGTGGCCTTGAGAGGCTTGATAAATCTGACTTAGTTGTTGTGTTGCCCTTACAACCTCTTGCTTGGCAGAAGAGTGACGCAACTCACTGATAAATATGTCCCTTAGACTCCGATCCGTCTGCCTCTAATGCAGCCGTGGCCCGTGCAGCTAAGAGCTGTGGGGCAGTGGGTGGGTGGGGGGTGTTCGACAGACTATGATGTAGGGAAATTAGTTATTTATTTAATTTCACTCGTGGCTGTCTGTCGAATCCCCCTCAACCTGGCCTCACCGCTCTTACCTGCACGGTGGCAGCTCTAATGGTCTCATTGGTTAAGCTGACAGACTCACCTCCCTCTGCCATTAAGACTTTCAATTTGCTGCATAAAATTACCCATGGATTTAGCATTTTCATTTTTTTTGCTGCTAAATTCTCAACAGATACCTCGTTTTCCACATTTATTTTGCTTTGAATCTTAACAGACTTTTGAAGGCGGAAAATATTCCCTATAATTCTTGACCGGATACTGCATGCTTCTGAAAGTGTGTTAATTATGTTAAACCATATTTATTTTATACACTCTGCTGTAAATGAACACTCTGCTTGCTCACTCTTCTATTGTCTCCTTCGCTAAGCTCCTGCACACATAGCTCTTAGTCTTTCTATCTTCTGTCCTTAGGGTTTACTGTGATCTGTCCCCTTTGCCCTATTTAGCTGCGAAAATACTTACAGCTTTGTTTTCTAAATATTTTCTCACTCTTCTTCTTTCAGCTATGAGGACAATGAGCGCTTAGAAAGCCTCCAAAATGATGTTCGCACCATGGTGAGATTAAATTTTTTTGCCTACATTTTAATTCCTTTACACGTCAAAATAAGACTGTAATTTCTTGCACTGAGGCCTAAAGTAATCTTCTGCCTGTCTACTACAACCTTTTTACTTATCTGTTGTACACATGTTTGTAGTGTTTTTGGACTGTATACTTTTCAAGTCTGGATTGTGATAGTGCAGGTGTCAAAGAGACCTATTGTTAACAATATGCGGAGGGTGGGGTTTTAGTTGGCTACTTTCGACCATAGAAATTCTTTGACCAGCGTCTTTTAGTTATTGGCTTGAAAATTTCTTTATCACATCTTGGCTCAGCACATTGGAATATTACTCTCTCACATAATGCTATTGACTGTATGTGTCGCTTGAAATGTTCTGCATGAGGGCCTGTACTGTCCACTGCTACTGGCTTCCTCCTATCTATGTACTAACGCTTTATACATAAGCCCATTAAACCCAGGCTTCCTGGCTCTGCCAATGCTTGTTGTCACTTGGTAGTTCCAGAGAATCCATTCCTGTGTGTGGCCCTGGCAACTGGTCTCTGTTGTTGAAAAAACATTACTGGAGATAGTCTGGCCTTATTGCTCACATGCCACAATAAAAAGAGCTCTTTCTCGTCTAAGAAATTCTTGCCTATTTTAATCAGTACTACTAGCAATTTATTTATGTAATAATTATAACCTGCTACTCCAAAGTGTGTAGCCCAATACTTACATTTTATATAATTATAGAATCCATATAATCCCCATTTATCCATTTAAAATAGTTTAAAAGTCGAAAAGACATTAGCTGTACATAGAGTGCATAAGAACTTTGACAGAAATATTACATTTTTGAAAATAGACTCCTTAGAAAGTATGGGTATAATAAAATGAAGGGGAGTAAGTGGTCATATGAGGAAAAATAAAAAGACGAATTATGTTTTTTCAATCACCTGTCACAAATGTCTTATTCTACTCTCTTGGTGGAAACTCCCTTCCACCTATTGTGCCCGGCTGTGGCTTGGCATCATTGACTTTTACATCAAATGACTTGAAAGTCACTATGGAAGATCCAGCTCCTGAACTCAGCATTTGGATTAGAATGGAGCTCCACTGGCACTGCAGTAGCCCTTAGGCCCTCAGTGGTCTCGGCAGTCTCAGAGCAATCCTCCCTAAAGGTCCGATATGCCAGAGAAGAGCTGATGTCCCTCTCACATACCTACTGGTGACCTCAGCTGAGGTAATTTATGAGCTTGGTCAAAGACAACCAGCTACTCAAGAGGCTCACATTTTGGATCTGTAATGTCTTTCCTCACCACATTACAAGAGGGATGCTCCTTTGAAGTGACACCTTGAGGCCACGGCTTCTGGGAGGAAAAACAGAGTTTTGTAGGTCAAACAAGCTGAAGCTTCACCTACTACTGTAAGCACCGAGAGAACTATACATCTAGAATCTCTGGACTCCAACCGCTGAGCATGCAGAGTACCCATCCCCTATCCCCAAATCATAATGCTCATGAGCACCCCAGCAAAGAATAACTCAAGCCTTTTCTCTCCAAAATAGCACTAAATGGCATGCCAGAACCCTTGCAAACGGGGATTATACATTATGAGCTCTTTTAGTGTTTCATGCAGTTGTGTGTCATATATAAGATATTCAACAGATTGTTTTCCAGATGACTGTGCCTCACTGTGCCATAATAAAGTCATGTGGCACAGTCACAGTCCCTTAATATTTCTACTAGGTTGGGCTTTAAGATCACTGAGTAGACCCTGCTATTGTGTGACAAAAGAATGAGATTGCAGGGATAGAGTTACCCCAGAAGTGAGGTAAAGAGTGCCTGTGACATACATACATGGAGGCCGCAGTGATATACTGAGCAGGGCGAACATCTCATGCCTCCTGCGGCATTTCCCCACCTTAAGTCACTATCAGATTGAAGACATTATAAGAATTAACAGGACTTCCCTTTTTTCAGATACAGAATCTACGATTATTACGTGGAAAATCCCCGATAAATACAGCCCAAGTACTCAGCAAACAAGCATTGGCATAACCAATAGATCTCGCCTTTGGGACCTTAAAGTATTTAGTTATGCAGCACAATATCCTTGGTGCAATAACATCAACTGTTGCATGGCTAAACACTTATAAGGTCCCAAAGGTGAGACCTATTGGCTATGCCAATGCTTGACTCTCTGGTGGTTACTCAAAGGCATCTCAGATGGTCAGTCCTTTGTTCACATACAGTATTCAAGTTGAGGGGTCATCCCTTGCAGAACATGGTTAACAAACTGCCGGAGGTCTTTAGGCTGCAAACAAGAGACTAATCCCTTTACGGAATGGCCCTGTTTGGAAATGGCCAATTGCTGCTGTTGATTTTTGGGGGTGAGGTGTCGCGAACGTGCTGAATGTCAATTGGCCATGGTGGGGGGCATGAAAGTGCCGCCCCCTGGTGCCGATTGATTTACAATGCATGGAGTTCCTGTTTGTAAACACTGCTTCCAGATGCCAGCCAATGAATGTCGTTTTGGAGTCTAGGAAGAAGGATGCACACGTGCTTCAGTCTGCGTGTGTTTGTGGAGGGCGGGAGGCAAGAGGGGTGAGGGAATGGAGCAAGACCTCTTTCCTTTTATTTAGCAGGGCATGCCAGCCCTTTTGCTTTGGTCATTTTCGCCTCAAACAGAAGCCCGGCGTTCAGCTGCTAGGCGCGCTTGTGGGTGGTAGGAATGGGGTGGTTAAATCTGCATACGCGCACACGTGTGTGTGTGCCTGCCAGGACCTCACCGTGCCATGAACATTTCTTAACCTGAGCAGAGGAATCGTAAGGCGTGGCCATGGACACACACAACTGTGAGGTGCTGGCATGGGTCACGATGCAAAATTGCCCCTGAAGACGAATCTTAGAGCGCCTGTATACGTTTTAACATGTGTTTTTGTAGTGGTAATGTTCCAATTCAATTGCTAATCTCTCAAGAGCTGGGAAAACCTCTGCTTGCATCAAAGCCTCCCTTCTTTTTGTTAGTTAATCTGCACTCCTTTTTCGCATTGGCGAACGGGTATTTAGCTGTTTAATAAATGTTAGTTAACATTGAGTTTCAACGTGCTACAAAGGTCTTACAAGCACATTAATTGTTTTCCTTCCCAAAGACACACATGAGCAACTGAAAGGAACTGAAATCAAGCATGGACGCGAAAGTGAAGGCTGGGTTAATTAGTAACATGATCCAAGAATGCAGCTGGCACACTGCGAGCCGCTGCTCGCTCGGTTTGCTCACGAGACCCAGAGGCCATGGGAGTGAACGTTTACAGAAGAAGAGGGACATACACCCGCCTTTGGCCTGTTGCGTGCTTTCATTTTTTAAGGCCACATGCAAAGGCCAATGAAATGTGTAGGAGGAGTCCGACCAACATGGAGAAGTCTCTTGGAAGTCTGGAGTGATTCTAAGAGGCCCTTTCCTAGAGCAGCGCATGCGCACTGCACTAGACTCGACCTAAAAATGAGACTATGCGGTAATATATTTTTAGAGCATTTCCAACCACATTTTTGCTGTTTCTGTGTGATTTAAATAACAAGTGTTACATTGCTCCAACTTATTGGTATGGCGGAGCACCTGGCTCTCATTAAGACGCGTATGCTGCTTGTGTTCCTCATATTATGACACCCTACTCTCTCCACAACTGAAAAGGGAGTAGACAGCTATGTCTGACTGAAGCAGGGTCTGCGCATGAGCCAGACCTTAAAGTCAGTGCCTCAGAATCCACAGACAATGTGACGTTTCCTGCCTTGGGACCATTCTAAGTCAGTATTGGGCTTCAATGTGGCTACCAGATGACCTAACAAAGGGGCACTCTCAGGTACTCACCAGACCTACTAAGACACAGGCAGGTTGTCAGGCAGGGCCATGGGAAATGGGAAATGGCGTCACAATGGAAACGTGGGACCAGAGCTGAGCACACCTGATAATGTGAGCGCTTCTGACGGCGCCCCAAGCATAAAACCTCCCTCTTGGAACTGTACCAATGAGCTCTGATGGAGGCACTAGGATCAGTGAGTAAATCCTCATTCACTCTCTGCTTTTTCTGTAACCTACATCCTCCCTCCTTCAGTGCAGATACAACAGATCAGCTGACACACTCTCCTGGGTCTCATGCAGTAAAGTATTATAAAGGGTGAAAAGGACACACGGTTTCCTAGCTGAAACAGGCTGATGTTTTGTAATGAAGGTCAGGTACAAATAGTCACTAGTTATAAGAAAAGCACTGATGTAGGTCGATTACAGTTTCTTGTTCATGCAGTAGTGAAGAGGATAGGGTAACACAAACTCATAACCCATATTTAACTACACAATTAGAATATTTCAGTTTAGATTAACTAAGTGGTAAAGAAAGTCTGGGACACTAGCACCGAGAAGGTTTGATTGAGAAGCCTGGAAAATGCCGTGCGATGGAAAAACCTTGTACTAAGCAGTGTGGGGACACTGGTCCAGTCTTAGTGGTTTCATACACCCAAAGAAGGCTTAGGAGGCTCTGTTGCGACAAGAATGTACACTGATCGTGGAGAGTGCTTACACAAGAGGTATACATGATGCTCACAGAGCTCAACTTCATAAAGGAGGAACAATTGGGACTCATGCTAACTGAATTCATCGCTCTGCTCAGGCTTAGTACCCAGCCGTTGGAAAAAGGGAATTGTCAAACCCCTCATGAAAAAGGCTAATAAACCCCCGACAGACCTCACCAACCTTCGCCCTATATCGCTGCTCCCGGCCTTGGGGAAGATAACGGAACAATTAGTTCTTAGTGAGCTAAAACGCTTCCTGGATAATAACAACATTCTCCATCCCCAACAATCGGGCTTTCGGCCCAAACATTCGACCGAAACCGCACTAATCGAACTGTCTGACACCATAAAAACCCTACAAGATCAGAGGAAAAACTCCATTCTCATCCTTCTCGACCTAACGGCGGCGTTTGATACCATCTCCCACTCCATCCTCATCAATAGACTTATGGACATTGGCATCTCTGATTCTGCCCTATCCTGGATAAAGTCTTTCCTCTCTGACCGATCTCAAACCGTCGCTCTGGGCCCTTTCCACTCCAAAGATAAGCTGGTCTCCTCAGGTGTCCCGCAGGGATCCATCCTGAGCCCTCTCCTTTTCAACATTTACCTCATTCCCCTCCTGACCCTGATTGAATCATTCGGCATACCTGTCACCTCGTATGCCGATGATACACAACTCATTGTGCCACTAGAGGATCAATCCACTAAAGCAGAACTCAATCTTAAACACTGCTTGACCGAAGTCTTCCGTTGGATGGACAACAACCACTTGAAGTGTAACTCGAGTAAAACGGAGATCCTCCCGATCGGAAAAAACACCTCCTTTTGTCCAGCACTCTGGTGGCCGGACAATTCTGTTGCTCCCCCTCAGACAGTGTCATCCGCCAGGATTCTCGGCGTAATCTTTGACTCCGACCTCTCCTTTGATCAGCATGCCAGCACCGTCGCAGGTAAATGCTTCGGAACGATCAAATCTCTCAGAAAGTCCTTCGATTTTCTCCCCATTGACGCCAGAAAAAAGGTGACAGTGGCACTCATAATCTCACGCCTGGATTATTGCAACGGCCTGCTCGCAGGGGCCAAAAAGAGCACAATTTTGAAACTGCAAAGCGTACTACATACAGCTGCGCGTTTAGTCCTTAGACTACCCCGCAGATCTTCCATCACTGCAGCGCTTCAATCCCTCCACTGGCTACCCCTTCACAAAAGAATCCTCTTCAAAATTCTGATCATTGCCTTTCGTGCATACAACAAAACTGGCCCTACATACCTCACCAGGCGTTTTCCCCACTATACCCCCAGTCGACACCTTCGCTCAACCCATGACAATTTCATCCTCCCCTCTAAATACAACTTGAAAACAAAGGGTGGTAAAACCCTCAGTTTCCTGGCCACGAAAGCTTGGAATAAACTGCCTAAAACCCTGAGACAACTGACCCAGGAAAAACCGTTCAGAAAACTTCTTAAGACCTGGATTTTTACTCTCCCTGACGATTACTCCAAAGCCTCCATCTAATTCCTCTTGGACTGGTTTTTTTTTTCAGGATCATTCAGCGCCAAGATGCTCCCTCCGGAGCGAACGCCGCGCTCTAGAAATACCCCACAAATCCTCCATCTTGATAAATCAGTGCGTCATCCTGTGGAGTGCTCCCTGTGACAGTAAGTGGTCGTAATCAACACATTGGGAACGCAGTCATGCCTGTGTAAAAAATACAGGGACTCATGCTGAAGGCGCCAAGTCAGCAATACCAAAACAGCTTCTGGCACAGCAAGACCCATGTTAGCAGCCAGACAACAACCGTGCAGTTCCCTGCCCAGCCGTCTATGAGAACCATAGTAGATTACAAAGAGCACCTGTGCAACACCCAGCAATGACTGCTGGGAGAGCAGCTTCAGCACCTGCCAAACCCTTCAGGAGACATCACGCCAGCGACCGGCGGAGCCTACTGGAAAAGCTGTGTCAGCCTAAGGACAACACTCATACAAATAGTATCTAGGAGTCAGAAGGCTATGTAACTCGACTGTGGAAAACGGACAGTTAACACAACATCACGAAACCTCAATATTGCAGGTGATATTGATTTTAATTCTCACATTATAGCAGTAGTTAGAACAGGTCCTGAAGAAGGCATATGAACTATTTCATTCTAAAATGCCGAAACATGTTGACCAATATTGTTGACAGATATTTTGTTAAATCTGTATCCTTTCACTTTGTTTTTAGATTTGGTTGATTGAGAAATAACATTAAAAATTTCCATTTACTCAATTTATCCAATTTTAGTTTCACTTATCACACACTGCTTTTCCAGTAACCTCACATAGACTCCTTACCCCCATCACTACTTACGCCTTCTCATATGAACTACACATAGCCTTGATATCACCACTAGGCTGTGTGTTGGCGCTTTGTCTCCTGGGCAAGGAGTACCCAAATGATGTCAAAAGGGCGGTACAGGATGGTTACTGATGGGAATTTTTGCCCATCGTCTTGAGTTGCCACTTGGAAAATCACATGTCACATTTACTGCACTTTTGGGGATTCACCTTTCTGTTTGTGTTGTGTTAACTGTCCGTTTTCCACAGTCGAGTTACATAGCCTTCTGACTCCTAGATACTATTTGTATGAGTATTGTATATAGGGGTTTGTATCTAGTTGGGTCGTTAAACTTACCCTTGGACCCTCCCACTAATTGTTTTGATTTCAGCCTAAGGACAACATCCATGCTGTACCCTGAAGAGCCGTCTGTTAGAGCCATATCAGAGCCATATTACATCCTCATCCGTAGCCTCATTCCTAAGCAGGTGGGTGCAGTGAGTGACTGACTCTGCGCCACCTATATGTGGTGCATAATCAGGGCGCTTTCTGAAAGCTTCTTTTCTCTGTACCCTATTTTGTAAAATGGCATTGGTGCAAGGGCAAAGGGTTCTCTAATGTGCACATGCCCCCAAGCAAATGTGGGAATGCCTGATGATAATCATGCTGGAGCATAGTTTGCGCTGTTCCAATCCGTATTACAGAAAGGGCAGAACAAACATCTGAAGCCCCTCCGGGATAATAAAGGTACAAATAGGGTGCAATTAACTGGCGATCATGCCAGCTTAGCCCCTTGGACATTCTACAATATGGCCTCTTTTTCACAGACTGAACCGGTTAGACACACAAACAAAAACTTGGGTAGAAGCTACACCAGAGTCTTCTTGCACAAACAGCTTCAACCATTGAACACCTCTCTGCGCTATCCAACACTATCAAATTATCTGAAGAAAGCTCAGCCAGATTCCTACGGAGCACAAAGCTATGACTGTAAACTTAGGATACAGCAATTGTGTCAGTATCGGATAGCAGACAGCACCCCACAGAGCAAAGAGCGATTTCCACAGGACTGGGGATTATGTCAGCGTCTGGACAACTTCCTAGCTGGCACGAAAACACTTTCTCTGGACAGTAATTTGTTCCGCAACTGCGGACAGCTTACTGCAGGCCACAACATTCAGAGCCCGCACTGCCGAGGTCTGTCATCACTTGGACAGCTCCCTGCAGGACCTGAAACAATTTTCTCCTAACCTGAACGTATTCCGAGCCGGGGGATAGCTCCCCATAGGACGCAGGGTTCTGAGTTCACAGCACCAAACTCTTTCAAACCTTGGAGAGCTCCCTCATGCTGACTCCGCTCGGCTTCAGCCCAGGACACTGCAGCGACCTTCTGGACTGCAAGCACAAGTGCTGCAGGCAGCAGGCGGAGGAGCGCATGTGACTCGCGCAGCAGCAAGGGGAGGAGGGGGGCTGCGCTATTCCCTTGCGAGAGGGATAATGGCTACCATATAGCGGCTCTCGCTCCCACAAGGAAATTGCCACACGTGCAAACGTTACCATTGAAGGCAATGGAACGCGTGCACTTTTAGCCTGAAAAAGGCAATCAATGGCTACAGGTGTCTTTCCTATGCAGCACATGCGTGCTGTGAAGGCGAGGCCTTAAAAGATGTCTTTGCAAAGTGGGGTATTGAAATAAGAACTATTGAGCCAGAAAAGTACCCTCACATTTTAAATAGCAGTAGGACATACAAAGCAACCGCAAGCATCTGATAGGGAGCAAACGGGGCATCAGACCCAAACCTAAGCAATAATCTTCAGATTCCCATAAGTTCAAATAAGCAATTAAGCAAATCATACCGTACGTACTCAATCAACCACAATTCAGAACTGGGATGGGGCTGTATTACTTTAACGATATCCTATAGGATATATACCTGCTCCTACTGCAGCCAATAATGGGAAATACAAGGAGGTAACACCCCTCAAACTCAAGTTAACAAGAATTTACTAGAATGTAGTTGGTTGAAGACCTTTCATTCATCAAAGATGCTGACATACTCTGCCTGTAAGAATCTTTGGAAATGTTCCCATTACAGATTGCAAGATTTTATGGATTACACCAACTGGACATTAAAAGCAAGTATTCGGGACACCCATCAAGTGGCCTTTCAATCTATATAGTCACAAGTATAAAGTTTGACACAACTGTAGTTGATAAGGTGCCCATTGCATCAAGCAGTTATAATCAAGGTGCGTCACTTCCACAAATGGGTGAAATCGATCCAGCTACTTAACGTACAGCTAAACACACACAATTGTGGCAGAAAAGCCACTGTGCCTGCCTTTTCTGAGGTGCTCATAGATTTAACTTGCAGGTTTCCGTCACAAGGAATAATGAAAACAGGGGACATTAATACACACAACTTGGACAACCTGGCAGATATCTCATCAAGTAGTAGTGGCTACTTAGCAGATGAAATAACCATCTGGCTACAAACATATAAACTCTCCTCTTTAAACACTCTTGAAATATTTAGTGGCGCCACATGTAAATTCCTGTTTACATACAGGGTCATTACCACCTTGGATTACTCTTTTGTGAGCGCTTTTTTGTTGGAGTTATGTAAAGCCTTTGCAGTGTTGGAACGCTCTGAAAGTGATCACTTTCTAGCTGTAATACAATTTCAACTGGAGCATCCAATTACTGGTCAATTAAACATTCTTGGCACCGCCGCAGGTGAGAAAAAAATACACTATTAAGGAGATTAAAGTGGAGCAAGGTCTGCATGGATCAATTAATCAGATGGAAACAAACACTGAATCAACTAAACACCTGGACTGCCAGCTGCAACAAGACCAAGGGGCATATTATCAAGACAGGCGATAAAATTATTGCAGTTTTAGCTCAGAAAACTGCCGCTAAAATGGCGATAATGGGCTTGATAATATGCTCTATGGAATTCCAATTGAACCCCATGTTAGATGTCCTTCACATCTAACATGGGCTTCGATTGGAATTCCATAGGACATTTTATCAAGCCCATTATCGCAGTTTTAGCGTCAGTTTTCTGCCGATAAAAAGGCGATAATTTCATCGTCTGTCTTGATAATATGCCCCCAAGTTATCTCAACAGACTCACTTTACAGTAATTCAGGAGGAAAAAGGAATTCTGGCCACTAGCAATTACGAAATCCGGATCCAACAATCCACCAATGGTACTTCTTTGAGCTAAAGAAAAGTAAATCAGCCTTAATTGCAGCGTCCAGAAGAGATAGTAAAGATAAAACAAATCAGACTGCACAGTAGCAGTTCAACAAAACAAGAAAAGCTCACTGTGCTCTTCTGCGGAAGACAAAAGCCAAATAAGCAGAATCAGAATGGCTCCACGTACATTCACTATTAACCTGTAACAATCAGAACAAATTCTGGCTATACAAAAATACTTTAAATGAACAATCTACTACTGGAGGGATTGGTGTAACTGTGGAATAATGGGTAGAACATGTTCAGTTAGTAGGAAACCTGTAAATGTAAATAGACTTGGCAGAATCTGAAAAATGAGCACATGGAACACTGCTCTAAGGTCTTCTACAGAGCAACGGTCTGCAAAACCATTACGTTCTTCAGAACAAATGGGGCGCCTGGCCGTAAAAGTTTGCTTGGCTCACTCTTTAAAGCAGACATAGATTTTTGGGCTGAATTGATGACCCCTCTGTACGCGGGCTGTTTTAATCTGCTGAGGGCCCGCAATCTTGAAAAAGGTAAATCCTACATCCAATTTACAAAAAAGCATCCAATTCCATTCCATTATTGTCCAATTGCGTAGTTAGATGCTGAGGCCTATGCAACAATTATATTTCAGGGACTTAAGGCAATGGCATTTAAAGCAAATATAATCCTGTTTTATTGAACAGGATTCAGATAACTCTCGTCCACTATTAATACTAGTGTTGCCTTCCCATGTCTGGCTTATTGCACTTCTTTGCCCTCTCATCCACCACTCTTTGTGTTTTATGTTTATCCAGGTCCAGTCTATTCTTGGCTGCTGAGCAGGTTTTGTTGAACTGGGGGAGGACTCGATCTGTGGCATATTCACATAGATGTCGTCAATATTTTGTTCTCTGAACTTCTTGATTGTACAGTTTTAGTTGTTTCAATAGGGACAAACATCATTTCATTGCTGTTCACAACTTCTCTTTGGAGAGTGGAATATTTTGTCATTATTAAAGCTTTCATCTGACTAGTTTGTTTAGCTCCCTCACTCAACACATATAATCGATACCCGACAAAAGCCCCATAACCGAGTAATGTGTCTTCCAATTCTAATTACCCAGGCCTCTAATTAGGTGAAAACGGGCCGCACGCTGAATGCCACAAGCAGGGCCATTGCTCCAGTTTGCCCAGCCTCAAGCTGCTTTTTTATGATGTGCATGGCCCCACATTCTTGTTCCAATGCAGTGGTTTAAATGACGAGAATGCCTAGGAGATAATGAAGAGCGCTATTGGTGTAATAACCACAAACTAGGCAAAGATACGGTTTCCCCTACAACCTTTTTTATCTGCATTGTTTACATAAGTGAGGACCCTTTTGTTTTGGGAAATGGCCCCAATTAGGCTTATTTGCAACAATTAGCCCGTAGCAGCTTTGCAAATGGCGGGGGCTGCATCCGTAGGTAGGATGGGTGCAGGCCCTTACTGGGAAGCGTGTTGTGATTGGTGGGCTGGTGTGTGGTTTTTGGGCATCTTATCAACTCAACAGAGCTCCTTAGTGTAGTGAACTTAAGAGCCTGTGACTGAGCAGCTCCGTAGCACTGGGGACTGCTTGGGGAGCCTGAATGCCCCAGCGGTCATTGCTGGCTTCCCGCCTCCAACGGGAGCCGCAATTGCTTATACACACAGGGAGCTTCTAAACATACAGCTCCATGTGTGCGAGAGCAATAGTTTCATCTGTTTCACTGCCCGCTTGACTGAAGGCAGGTAAAAAGACAAAAGCTCCTCAGCCATCAAACAGGACCACTTGCTGAGAGCAGAGTTCATGTCTGCTCTTACTTGGTGGGAGCTGTCAAAACTCCAGCCAAATAAGAGCAAATATCTATGTCCCGGGGAGGGCACCCCGGGGTATAGGGAGCCGGCTGTAAGGGATGGAGGTCCAAAGGTCCATTAATGGCTCCAAGGTATTGGTCCCCAGGGCTTGTGGTGTCCATCTGGCCCATGCCAAATGTTTATTTTATTGCCCCAGGGAGGTGGTCATCCGAGGGGCTTCTAGGGAGCCAAGGAGGGGGTCCATATTGCCCCCTCAATTATTAAGCATAAAGCCCTGGGAAGGTGTTGGAACTCAGGGCTTCTCAGAAACTCAAGAGAGGGGTCCGCACAGCCCCCTTTCATTTTTATAAATAAAGTCTAGGGATGTGGTGATCCCAGGGCTCCAAGAGCCTTAGGATGGTGCATTGTTTAAAAAAATGCCCCGGGACCTGGTCCACCCAGGGGCTCTTTTCAAAACAAGCACAGGAGCTCTCACTTGTATTTTTTTCAATCTTCAACGGAGTCACAGATCCTTCGTGATTTTTGGTGACTTTTTTTTAAAGACCCCAGAATGAAGGCCAGCGGTCATGGTATTCTTACCCTGCCCCCTACTATTTTTAAAAAACTTTAAAAAAAACTCTTTTAGGGGGACGCGGCTGAAGTTGAGTCCCAAGATGGCTGCCAAAACTTCCTGGTTAAAGTGTTGCCAGCCGATCAGATATCAAAATGAGGTGTGGGATCCTCAGAGGATCCGCATACTTATATGTATAAATGTTTTGTTTTTTTTAAACTCAAAAACTACTGAGCAGATTTACACCAAATACAAAAAGCATTCTTTCTTGACTAAGATCTAGCTTTCAGCCTAATTTGGTGTAATTCCGTCCAGCAGTTCGGGCTGTAGTAGTGTTCAAAATCCCTATGAGAATTAACATGGGAAGCACACTTTTTTGACCCCCGGCTTAATGGATCGCCCCGAAAGTTTCCACGCACAACTCGAATCACCTGGGCATTTTTTGGGGAACATTTAGTGAAGATTCGTCATTGTTTACATAAGTGAGGACCCTTTTGTTTTGGGAAATGGCCCCAATTAGGCTTATTTGCAACAATTAGCCCGTAGCAGCTTTGCAAATGGCGGGGGCTGCATCCGTAGGTAGGATGGGTGCAGGCCCTTACTGGGAAGCGTGTTGTGATTGGTGGGCTGGTGTGTGGTTTTTGGGCATCTTATCAACTCAACAGAGCTCCTTAGTGTAGTGAACTTAAGAGCCTGTGACTGAGCAGCTCCGTAGCACTGGGGACTGCTTGGGGAGCCTGAATGCCCCAGCGGTCATTGCTGGCTTCCCGCCTCCAACGGGAGCCGCAATTGCTTATACACACAGGGAGCTTCTAAACATACAGCTCCATGTGTGCGAGAGCAATAGTTTCATCTGTTTCACTGCCCGCTTGACTGAAGGCAGGTAAAAAGACAAAAGCTCCTCAGCCATCAAACAGGACCACTTGCTGAGAGCAGAGTTCATGTCTGCTCTTACTTGGTGGGAGCTGTCAAAACTCCAGCCAAATAAGAGCAAACATCTATGTCCCGGGGAGGGCACCCCGGGGTATAGGGAGCCGGCTGTAAGGGATGGAGGTCCAAAGGTCCATTAATGGCTCCAAGGTATTGGTCCCCAGGGCTTGTGGTGTCCATCTGGCCCATGCCAAATGTTTATTTTATTGCCCCAGGGAGGTGGTCATCCGAGGGGCTTCTAGGGAGCCAAGGAGGGGGTCCATATTGCCCCCTCAATTATTAAGCATAAAGCCCTGGGAAGGTGTTGGAACTCAGGGCTTCTCAGAAACTCAAGAGAGGGGTCCGTACAGCCCCCTTTCATTTTTATAAATAAAGTCTAGGGATGTGGTGATCCCAGGGCTCCAAGAGCCTTAGGATGGTGCATTGTTTAAAAAAATGCCCCGGGACCTGGTCCACCCAGGGGCTCTTTTCAAAACAAGCACAGGAGCTCTCACTTGTATTTTTTTCAATCTTCAACGGAGTCACAGATCCTTCGTGATTTTTGGTGACTTTTTTTTAAAGACCCCAGAATGAAGGCCAGCGGTCATGGTATTCTTACCCTGCCCCCTACTATTTTTAAAAAACTTTTAAAAAAACTCTTTTAGGGGGACGCGGCTGAAGTTGAGTCCCAAGATGGCTGCCAAAACTTCCTGGTTAAAGTGTTGCCAGCCGATCAGATATCAAAATGAGGTGTGGGATCCTCAGAGGATCCGCATACTTATATGTATAAATGTTTTGTTTTTTTTAAACTCAAAAACTACTGAGCAGATTTACACCAAATACAAAAAGCATTCTTTTTTGACTAAGATCTAGCTTTCAGCCTAATTTGGTGTAATTCCGTCCAGCAGTTCGGGCTGTAGTAGTGTTCAAAATCCCTATGAGAATTAACATGGGAAGCACACTTTTTTGACCCCCGGCTTAATGGATCGCCCCGAAAGTTTCCACGCACAACTCGAATCACCTGGGCATTTTTTGGGGAACATTTAGTGAAGATTCGTCAAACCACGCCAAAGATATAGGCAAGTCGAAAATCTCTTTTCCTATGGAAACTAGGTCCTAACTAGAAGAATCTACTGCTGACCACCAATAGGTAATATATATATATATTTTTGGATTCAAAACAAAGGTGATCTGCACTAGCGGGGTATTCAACATTTATTTTTTATTAAGAACAGACAAAAAGAAATAGACATGTTTCAGCTATGTGCCTTTGTCAAAGTCATCTTGCTCAGTTACCAGCACTGTTTTAACAGATATACATATAACAGTTAATTGGCTGACTGTCCTGATTATACATTATGTTATGTTCCCGGGTTAGGCCCATGTAGCGAAGCAGCTAATTTCTTATATTGTCGTCTTTTTCACAATAACATTGCTGCCATGAACATTTGCATACATTACAATGTTAGTTTTGTTTCTCTGAAACTACTTGTTTACACATCTAGTTTTGTACAACATTATCACGATGCCTTGCGTAGCATGTACAAAGCCTTGTTACGCACTGTACAAATGTTGTTCTATCTTCATCCATGGGGTGACAGAGCTATCAACATATTCATAAAATCGCTAATCTACAACGTACATCGCAACACTGCTTTATATTATAAATAATGAGTAACCTGATAAATTAGCAGAGGAGGCCCTTCAGCTGACACCGAGGGTCCCTGCATGCTGAGACTTCACCAGGCAGCGTCCTGACATCTCGTGAGGGGTGTCCAGTTTGTGATGAAGATGGGGTCCTTCATTCTTTCCTGCTAGGTAATGGGGTTGGATCGTCCTTTGAGGGGATTCTTGTCTTCACACCTATGCACATTCTAGGTACACTAATAGGTTTTACATAGTAGGAGTACGCCTGATTACTGCTTTGTTTATATGCCTGCATATATAGACTGCTTTAGCACCATGGCAAAGCTGTCCCTACTATTTACTCTTTTGGTGCTCGTAGTCACTTTCATCTGCGTCTACTGATTATCGCGGCACATGTATTCTTTACAAGAAAAACGTTGGATCAATAAATATATTGAAAATGTCCCACTGTGTATTCTGTATATTTCTCTGAGCACACGTAAGCAGAAGGACTGAGCAAAAGGTTAGGCTCTGTTTCCACAAGCCCTGAAGGAACAAGGTTCTCATGTTCAGCGGTTGCCAGAAACTATTCACTCCTTGGTACAGTTAGGGGGGCTTATGGTGGCACTGTGAGCTAGCTAGTCTCTGGGCCAACATATCCTGTGGGGTGCCCAGAATAAGTCTAGGCATCTCAACCAAGTTGTGTCCAACAAATGCACAGGTTCTACGGATTAGTAGGAACTACACGACAAATCAACGATGGACTTAAGATGTTCTTGCAAATTGATGGCCTTCTTTCTAATTCCCACAATGGCACTGTTTTAAATCTTTCCCAAATTACATAAAAACAGATTTCCCCCACCAGCCTTACCCTTTGTATTTGGGATTAATTCTGTCTAGGAACGAGTGTTACAATTTTGTGACCGGTTTCTTTGGCCTTTGATGAAAATTATGCCTTCATTCCTGAAGGACACCAAAGAGGTTCTCTCTTTTCTTGATACCTTGAGTTTTGACTCCGGTTTGAATCTATTATTGACAATGGATATTGAGGCTTCAGATTCTTTTTTACTATAGGAACAGACCCTCCTTGTTATTGATAATATCCTCAAGGACACTGTCATAGACACCATTACACCAATACAGTTTGTGAAGAATTGAGTGACAACACCATCTACCATAAAGTAACGTGCACTTCAATGGGAAACACATTTGTTCCAAGCCTGGCCTGCCTATATGTTCACCAATTTTAACAGGATCACATCTACAGCAATACTAATCAATGCCTGTTGAACATTAGATTATGGCACTGGTATTTTGGTGATGTCTTTATATTCTGAAGAGGTGACATGACATTGGTAAGGAGATTTACAGATGGATCAACACAAGGGATCCTTGCTTGCAGTTCACCCACACAATTGATAGGGATACAATCACATTACTCAATCTTAACATCAAGATCATAGGTGACAAAATAACTACAATGGTATACTGAAAAACTCACAGATGAAAATAGTCTCCTTCACTTTGATAGTCCTCATCCGAGGTCCATGAGAGAGAATTGACTTTATGGTCAGTTTCTACACATCAGGCCTCATGAAGATGACAGCACTCACCCGTGTATTCAGTGGCTTTTGGTGAACCATTGCAGATAGATATATCTATATGTTCTATTCCAGATGCTCCCGCTATTCGTGTATTCCTGATGAGACATGAATACCTTTCTGGCTTGAAACACCATCAAAGTATTTAGCAAACAAATGTCAACAAAAAGCAGCCTTCATAGGGCTAATGGACTTTCCTTTTAGAATCAATGTTGGTTCTTAAGAAATTCACATATTTTTTTATTAATATTTACTGTGGTTCTTGAATCACAGATTTTTTTATTTCAGGATGATATGATCACAATTGTTCCTGTTATTACCCTTTTGAATGACCTAGATGAAATACTATCATAATCATTATGGTGGTCTTCGACTTGAATGTATGGTGATAGTATTAGATGCAGCTGGTTATTCAACCATGTATATCCTTTACTGTTGTTATGAATGATATGTACAAGTGCAATTGTTTAGGTTTTGCAATTACTCCCAGGCCTCATGGGTTTAGGGGTACCTCTTGAAGCTGAGTATATGGTCTAGTATTGTGAGGCCACAAATGCCCTAAAAAAGGTCTCTGTTAAACTGGAGTCTCACCTGGTGTTATAGATTTCTTGAAGATTTATTCTGACTTGGAAACAGGCACTGACTGGTTTAAAATAGAACTTGTCTAAGGATACTTTAACTCATAACATTAAAAGAACTAATTTCTCTGCACAAATTTCCTGTTTGAAGGGTTTTCATTGTGCCATATATTCCAGCTTCTAAAGGTGCAAAGTGGTGCTGTATGACTTCTCCATATGAAAGACCATATTATAGACTCAAACTCATTTCCTCACTACCTATAACAGCATGACTGAACCATACGGTTCTGTTTCTTCTGAATAACACACAATCTTCAAGTTATACTGTCTGACCAGATCACTCCATGGTGCCCCACTCACACTCCTTAGTATTCCTCAGGTAATCTCATAGTCTAACAACATTTCAAACAGCAATCTGTTGCATGGTGAATTATTTATTGTTTGTGGATGATGGGGCAATTCTTGAGCACCTTCTCTATTTAACAGAAATATTAGACTAACCAGACCCAGTTCAACAAAACTCTTAAAACTCTCCTTTTTAGTGTTTGGCTGCTGGCAGTTTTAGCTGTCTGTTGCAAGTGTTATTGCATTCAGTACAGGTACACAGCATACTGTGGATGGCTACTGATAGACCTGTCAGCCTTAGGGTTTTCGTCCCCAACGCTTTTTCCCTTACTTCTCCATATTTTTTTTAACTTATTTTTGGTGGCTATTGCACTTTGTGCACTTCATCATTGCTAACCAGTAATAAAATATATGTGTTTACTCATTAAAACACAATAAAATTGGCTTATCCTAAGTTGGCATTTTTAATCTACTTATATGTCCCTAATGGAGTACTGTTACGTGTAGCCAGGACCTGTAAATTAAATACTAGTAGTGTGCCCAGAACACTTTTTTTTAATTATTTTATTTTTGTTCACCAAGCATCAGCTACAACCACAACATTATGTAAGACAATGATATATGAGTAGAGTTTGCAATACACATTTGGCTTTTTGGTATAGACAATACAGACCATAATCTACCCCACGATGCAATGTGTCTTCGGGGTTCACAAACAGTAACATTGTTGCGCCAATACAGGCTCACGTCGCCACCAAAGAGTTAAGGAGACGCCTCTCCCACCCGCTCATCCGAGGGGTCTGCTGGTTGGGTCAGTAGGTAGTTCACAAACGGCTGCCAGAAGTCTTTGGGTCTTTGGGTCTAGAAGCGATGGGCAGATTTTCTTCGTAAGTATGAAGTGTGTCTTTACAGTGTGCCATGTCTGCTAACCAGTCTTTGAACCTGGGTGGCCGCCTACTCCCCCATTTGATGGCTATTCTTCGTTTAGCTAACAGTAGTGCCACCACTAGCATCTTACGCCTACCATATTGTCTAAGCTTATAAACTCCCAACAAACAGTTTAGTGGCGAATTAGGAATCGGTTCGGAAAACATTTGAGATAATGCATTCATGACTTCTTGCCAATACCCCTCCAGTGCGGGACACGCCCATGCAGTATGCAGGAAGTCGGCCCCTGGGGCAGAGCATCTTTTACACTTATCGTCAGTCCTAAGACCAAATCTGCATAGTTTCGCTGGGGTGTAGTAGGCTTGGTGTAAGTATCTAAAGTGTATGAGACGGAGGTTGCAATTTGCCGTAAGCAGGTGCAGTTGTGCGCAGCTGAAGTCCCAGTCGCCCTCCGAGAGCTCGGAACCCGTGGCCTCCGCCCATCTAACCCTGGCCTTATCGCAGTCGGTGTTCTGTTCGCTTTGGGACGCATTATAAAGTGCAGTGACCAGCGCCACTCGTGTCGGTGCGCTGAGTAATTTTTGAAGGACCAGCAGTGTAGTGGGCTCTGCCGGGAACTCGCTGTAGAGGTCTCTCACAGCCGCCCGCAGTCTGTGATAGGCGAAGAGTTTGAGCGGTGTCTGATGAGCACAGAGGGCAGGAGCAAGAGGCTGCCCATTGTTGTCAGTCCCATCTCCCCCAGGGTGTCCCTCATCTTCCGTTCCATGGTAACTGATAGTCTAGGGTGATGTGCTAGGGGAAGTGCTGGCGCATATACCGGCAGTCTCTGTGCCCTAGAGGCTAGTGCATGCAATGCCCTGGAGGTGCACTTGACGGGTTGTATGGTGTCATTCGCGTAATAGCCTAGGGGGTCGGCGATGTATTGTGTCAGCGTGTGTGGAAGGACGCTATCAGTTTCTACTGCGATGTGTGGGATGTGTGAGTGTGGCTGAGTCCAATAGTGTGCATGCTGTGCCTGTGCGCAGTAATAATACAGCTGTAGGTCAGGTGCAGCAAAGCCTCCCCGGTGATAGGGCTGGGTGAGAATTCGCCAGCTCACTCTTGGCTGCTTACCAGCCCATGTAAGTCTCTGTTGTGCAGCGCGTAATCTATGGAAAAATGCTTGCGTGAGCCATATCGGTATGTTCCAGAATAGATAGAGTAGGCGGGGTAAAAGTACCATTTTTTGTAGGGCTATTCGGTCCGCCATGACAGAGGCAGCTTTATCCAGCGTTCAATCTGATCTTCCAATTTGCTCACCACCACCCCGTAATTTTCTTTAATGACCGTCTCTGGGTCTCGGTGGATCCAGATCCCCAGATATTTTACCGGGTCTGCGCTCCACTGTAAGGGAAAGTCCATGTGGGGCTCCAAGGTCGCCGAGTTAGGGGGATTACTATCGATTTACTCCAGTTGATGCTCAGGCCGGAGTAGCGTTCAAATTTGACATATTCTCTGATTAGCGGATTGAGGTTAACGTCGGGGTGCCGAACGTATAGTACCATATCGTCCGCATACAGCGATATGCTCACAGGTCGCAGGCTAAATTGGAGTGCTGTTTCTGGGTGGTTCTGTCTTATTTTACAAGCGAGTGGCTCTAAGACAATCGCAAAGAGGATGGGTGATAAAGGGCACCCCTGCCTTGTCCCACGGCTAATTTCAAATGTCTGTGAGGTATGCCCATTGATTCTCACTCTGGCTCTGGGTTCTGCATAAAGTAGGGCCACCCAAGTTAGGAATCCCATTCTAGTCAGGACTGTCATCATGAAGTCCCATTCGACTGAATCAAAGGCCTTTGCTGCATCTAGCAGCGCGGCCACCGCCGGCAGTTCGGGGTTCAAGCTATGGTACATGGCAAAGATAGTGCGTATATTTTGGGATGTGGAGCACGTGGGTATGAACCCCGCCTGGTCTGGCAGGATTAGCATCTTTAGCAATGGCTGTAGCCTGGAGGCAAGGATTTTCGCTAGAATTTTAACATCTGTGTTCATGAGGGATAAGGGCTGGTATGACTCGCAATGTGTGGGGTCTTTGCCGGGCTTCGGTAATGCTATTAAGAGTGCCTCACGTAGGGTTGGTGGTAGTTCCCCCTCTTCATATGCCTCTTCCAGCATCTGAGCTAGTTGTGGGATCAGCAGGTCTTTGTATTCCTTATAAAATTCCCCGGGTAACCCGTCCAGCCCCGGCGCCTTGTTATTAGGCAATGAGTCTATTGCCTCTTGGAATTCTGCTTTCGTGATGTGGTGTCCCAGATATTCCCTATGCGTATTTGACAGACAGGCCAGACCAATATCCTCTAGGTATGCGTGTATGTCTGGGGTGGTATGCGTTGTTTTGGTGGTGTAAAGCGCGGAGTAGAACCTGTGGAATTGTTCCAATATTGAAGGGGTGTCGTAAACTGGGGTGCCTTGCTCTGTGTTAATATGTGTTATCAACGAGTTATTCATGGCTGGTTTAATTTTTTGCGACAGCGCTCTGCCCGGACGTCCTCCCTCTCCATATGCCCTGGCTCTGTATTGCTTAGAGAGGTATTTTGTCTCCGTGTCTGCGTATTCTTTGTAGGTATCCAGTTTATTTCGGATTTCAGCTAATAGGGGAGTATGTGATGTAGAAGTGTATTCTGTCTATAGTGCCTGTATGTCTCTCTCAACCATATGCAATTGTTGCCTAATGTCTTTTAGTATCCCAGCATGTTTACCTATGCAGTGTCCTCTTATGGTCACCTTAAATGCCTCCCACAGGTTCCTATAGCTATTTACGGAGCCCTCATTGGTTTGAAAAAACGTGTCTATGGCCTGTCTCAGTTCCTCACGGAATGGGAGGTCTGTCAGAGCGGAGGGGTTGAGCCAAGTGAATTGTCGTGGGATGTGAGTTGGAATGTCCAATAGCAGCTTCACCGGAGATTGATCGGATAGAGTCTTTGGCAAGTGTTCCACCCGATTCACCCAAGTGCTGGCAGCCTGGGTGACCAGCCAGTAATCAATCCTGGACCAAGTGGAGTGGGCGACCGAGGTGCAGGTGCCCTCCCTCCTCCCTGGGTGTCGCATGCGCCATATATCCAGCATGGACCATTCTTCCATGCCCTCAAGGAGGGAGCGCGCAGCGCGTCTACCATGAGCGTCAGAGCCAGTGGACCTATCCACCCGTGGGTCTAAGCAGGTATTAAAATCTCCGCCCCACACAATCTCTTTTGGGTTTGTGTCACGGAGTTTAATCCATATGTCGTCATAGAAAGTGGGGTCGTCGATGTTGGGACCATAAGTCGTGACAATCGTAAGATCCGTGCCTCCAAAATCCCCCCTAAGTAGCGCGTATCGTCCCTGGTCGTCTGTAGCTGTATGATGCAATGTAAATGGGATACTGCGTTTCACCAATATCAGAACCCCTCTGGCATAGTTGGAATAGGAGGACGCTATTCGATATTGTGCCCATCTGCTCCCCACTCCAATGTCACTACGAGGCGCTATGTGTGTCTCCTGGAGGCACGCAATGTCTATCTGATGTCTGTCTAAATATGCGAGCAAATTCCGTATCTTACGTGGGTCTTGCAGGCCTCTTACATTCCATGATAAGAGCGATAACGATCTAGTCTGACCTGTCTCAGCCATCTAGCATAGTCCAATCATGGCTGGTGGAGTGCGCGCCTAATGCAGAACTCAATGCCGTGTGAACGTGCAAACTAACAGTTGTGGTGTCACATATCGCTAGGTGAATTTTTAACGTATCCTCCCCTACCCACCCCCACCCACTTTGTCGCAACCCCCTGGACAAAGACAAGCTCCCCCCCCCCATCAATACCCGGATTAAAAAAAACAACAACAATCGTGGTGCTCACGGGTGGGCGGTAACTGCCTGGCCGTGGTTTCTCCCCCCTAGTAACGCCAGGTAGGGAGGCCCAACTGATATAAATGTAATCACACTGCGGCCTTTGCCACTGCTCCCCAAGGCCACCTCAACTTAGTCTATCAGAAAAGAAGAAAGTCTCGCGCAAGCGCAGGCCCAAGCATAAGTTTTTACAGTCCCTTGATGCATATAGCACTTGTCGCGCCGCAGGCCACTTATCTGGTGCTTGCGGAGTCTGGATCAGCGTCCCATATCCGCCAGTAACGTTGTTCGCTACTTGGCGCGCAGCGACTGATGATTGCCTTGGGGAGGTGCATGCACTCGTCTCACATGGCACATGGTGCCAACATGATAATGATGGCCCTGGGTGATGGCTTTTGCGAGTCCGGTGTGGTCAATACTCCTGTAGGTGTGCAATGTTCTCCGGTCGCATTACTCAACATCTGACATAGGGTCCGGTTCTTGCTGCCTGTCTCTGGGGGACCTCCTGTGCTCCCCCTTAGGTCTACGTTGCTGCAGATATTTCGACACCGCCTTGGGGTCATTAAAGATCCTTGCGGACCCTTCATCTGAGATCTTCAATCTCGCCGGATACAGCATTGCATACGGGATTTGTAACTCTCGAAGTTTCTTCTTGATTTGCACATATTTTTTCTTCTCTTCTTGAACTGATTGAGTGAAGTCAGGGTAGAGCGCTATATCCATACCTTCGTGCCGTAGCGGGCCCAGTTCGCGCGCTTTTCGCAAAGCCGCATCGCGATCTCTATAGTTCAATATTTTGGCTATGATGGGGCGCGGTCTGGCACCTGTCGGTGGTTTCGGGGCCAAGGATCTGTGGGCCCGTTCTATCAGGAATACTTCTGAGAACGTGTCTCTACCCAGCAGGGTCACCAAGAGCTTCTCCACGTACTGCTCCATCGGTCCTGTGTTGGTCGTTTCCGCAATGCCCATTATGCGTATGTTGCTCCTTCTGGATCTGGCTTCCAAGTCCTCAGCCTTGGCAGATAGTGCGGCTAGTTGTTTTTCCACTCCAGCTTGTTTCGTAGACACTTGAGCGGGTGTGTCTTCCACTTCTGATATCCTGCGCTCGGCTGTGTCAATTCGCTCCGTGTGGCTGTCTAGTCTCTCCGACATGCGGTCGACTCTGTGTGCAAGATTGTCTATTTTACCGTCGATGTTCGTCAAAGCCGTTTGTATCGTGTGGAACATTGAGTGTATGGTGTCAGACACCATATCTCCCGGCGCTGGCAATGCTGGAGAGGATGATGGCGGACCGTCGCCATTTTGTTCTGGAAGTTTCTTCGCTTGGTCGAAGTTCAACTTCGGTTGGTTCCTATCGGGCTTGCCCATCTTGCGAACAGGCCGATGTGCCCCCAGTGGATGGTCTGAATGGCCCTTCACTATTAGGTAGATGTCCACTAGGGCCCCGGGCGCTCCCCGGTAGTCACACACCCCCTGCCTCTGGTGGAAGCTGGCAGTTCGTTGGAGGGGTGCAGTTGCTTTATACTTCCCAACTCGGGGCCACCAGCGGCGTGTAAGTAGGCCCGTAGAGGGTCAGGGTATGAGCAGGTCCGGCAAGGCGAGCTCTCTGATTTGGCGCTGTCCGCGATGGGGCCAGGAGGTCGCCACGCCGACGGCGCGGTGCGGTTACTCTGGGTCTCAGTGCTCCCGCTCCGTGGAGGAGGAGGCCGCAGCTTATGTTCTCTGCAGAGTGCCATGTACAACGCACCTTAGGATTGAGTGTCGCCGGTCGGGGATCGTTTCCCGCCTCGATGCCTGGGCCAATCTGAGACCTCCGTGTCGTAGCGGTGGGCGGGGCTATGATAGCCCGGGCAGCGTGTCGTGCGTGCCGGCTCAGGAGCGTACTGTGGTCCGGTGCGTCGCAGTGCCGGTCCGCGCTGGGCCGCAAACCTCCAAAGGAGCTGAAAGCTGCACGAATTTCACTTGAAACTTCTGCCGAGGGGTGCTAAGGTGTCCGTATGTCGATGGTTTGTTATTTTGGGCGCAGTGGTTTCGCCGCAGTGTAGGATCAGGATGAAAAATAGCGGGCTCACGGAGGAGCTCGCTCAAGACGTGGCCATCTCTCTTCGCGGCTAGCTCCGCCCCCTGTTCCCAGAACACTTGTTGTGCCACCGACTTAAGTAGCTTTACAAAGTGTGTGCCAGGCCTGCCATTGCAGCCTGTGTGTGCAATTTTTTAAACTGCCAGTTTGACCTGGCAAAATCAACGTTTTGCTAGGCTAAAACCTTGCCTTGTAATTGTATAAGTCACCCCTAGGTCGTCCTTAATAGACCCCAGGGCAGGGTGCAGTGTATTTAAAAAGTTGTACATGTACTTTTGAGCTTTACATGTTCTGACAGTGAAAAACATTAGTTTTTGACTATTGCAAGGCCTATGTCTTCCGTAGGATAACATTGGGGTTACCATATTACATTTAATAAAGATAATAACCAAATAGGGACTGGTAAGCAGTTCATGAAATAGTAATGAAAAGACCTCTGTTATGGTAAAGTCTAATTTTGAGTTACAATTTTAAAAATGCCACTTTTATAAAGATTGCATTTTTCTACCTTTGCCTTTTAGTACCTGCCGCCTGTCTCTGGGTCACATGAGTAGGTGCAGTTGGCAGTTGTCTTTGTGTATTCCTCCTAGACAGCCACAGACAATAGAAAGCTTAGCGCTGCCTGGATGGGTCATCACTGGCAGAGCAGGCCCCAATCACACCTACTCCTGAATAGGCAGTGCCCTGACTTTAAATAAAGACTGCATACCCCTTGTAGTTAGTCTGGATCCAGGACAGGGTAGACAGGGAGCTTGAGCACTTCAAATGTAATCTGCTAGAAATTTCTCCCACTTCAAAGAAGCCCCCAAGTAAAAATATTGGAATCCAGACAACAACAATTCAGCACAATTCTAGACATGTGGAAGACTCAGCCAGGAAGAAGGACTGCTGTGCTGCCGAAAGGACTGACACTCTGATGGACTGCTGCCTTAATGGACTGCTACCCTGCTGACCTGCTGCCCTCTTACCTGAGTGAGAAGGACTAGACCTGCAACCTGTACCGAGGACCATGAGAGTGACGCTTGTAACACGCAGCTGGACTCTGCAACTGTCAGTCCTACCCTGCCAAGTTGTTCCGACCCAGTCCTTGACCCTTGGAGGTGGGACTGAAAGTCCTCTGCCAGTCCATCTGAGGACATGACACATCTCCTCTGCTGGACTGCAAAACCGCAAGCAGAATGGATGCATCACCTCTACTGAGTGAACTTTCCTTGTGCAAGGACTTTATATCACCCCCTGCCAGGGGCGTAACACCGGCCCATGCAGCCCCCGCTTTGGCGGGGGGCCGCGCTCCAGGGGCCCCCTCACTTACTTCATCATGAATTGAATGGTTGTGGTGCGCAGTGCACGCTGCACCTTTAATAAATTAAATGGTGCGCAAGGCATTCATGTATGCTTGAGCCCCCGCCGGGCCTCAGAAGCTAATAACCATTAAATGGTGCGCAACAACAACTGCTGGACACACGCGCCGCGGGCCCTGGGCCCCGGCCGAGGCCCCTGAGGGTCTTAATAAATGGTGCCCGTCCCCGGCTGGGGCATCTGAGGTTCTTAATAAATGGTGTGCGGCCCCGGCCATGGCCTCTCTCTGAGGCTCTTTATATTAAACTGGGTGCACGCGGTTGCTTCCGTGATGCGTGTGCGCGTTCTTCAGGGTGGGGCAGGGCTGGTGACCAATGCCCTGATTTGAATTTGTCCTGACTTGCGCATTGAGTGCGCGCAATTAAAAGTGCCCCTGATGGCATGAGACTGAGGTGTGGCTGGTATCCCAACTCCCAAGAAGACCCAACCACGCTCCTACACAGGACTGTCCGAAGTCTGTCACCGGTGGCCATAATTTTAATTAATGTATTAGCCCCCCGGCCCCTGCCTGGCTAACCTTGCCCTGCCCCTGCCTTCTGCTGCCTGCTCACGCCTAACTCTGAAGCTGCAGGCCAGGCCCAGCTGACCAGCTCCAGCTCTCAGGTCAGGTGAGTCAGAGTCTGCGCTGCGTCCGAGGCTGAGCCTTGTAGCAGGAGTGACAATATCTGTGGGTGGTGGCGAGGACCGTCGGATTAAGTCTCAGTGGGTGGAGGGGTGGTAATCAGAGAATTTGGTTTGGAATCAGCCAGGGAGGGGCGGGCATCATGGTGGGGCCCGGCCAGCAATAGAAGTAAAAATATAGTGTGTCATATCGCTGCTCACCTCCCTGTCTGTTCTTTGGCTTTGTTGAGAAATACAGCAGTTTTCTAAGAAAGCATATTTAAGAAAGTGCTGCGCTGTTTATAGGAGAGTGCAGTACTTTTGAAGAGAAGGTTGGAATGGTTTAAAAAAGACTGCACCCCTCTTATGCCTTTTTGAGGAAGAATACTGCATTCTTTAAAGGCTAGTGTAGCTTTTAAAAGAAAGTGCCATACTTTCCAGGCGTCGGGGTTCTTTACGCTTGCAAGCGGTTAACTGTAGGGATTTCAGGAAATGGGACTTAGGGAAGAAAGCTACAAAAGGATGATGTATTTTGCTTGTGTCAGGGTGCTTCCAGTTGCTGTGCATCATGCTGCAATATTGTTGTGATCTGCTTGTAAACAAACTGAGTTTGCTTCCTTGCGATGAGCAAGTTTAATACTGTCCAATAAGAAGTATTCATGAAATGGAGATATTTGTATACACTGCAGTATGAGCCATCCACAAAGTGTGCCATTCTTGAAAGCAAATTGGGAGTTTTGCAAGCAGATAATATATTTCTACTCTCATGGAACTACTCATGCATTCTCATCTCCAGCCCCCTGTCCTTATTTTATTTTGTCAATTCCAAACTTTACAGGCTGAAGAGGCGCGGAGATGGGCAATCTAAAGGATGCTTATAGTGAGCTGCATTTTGATTGGCTGGTGCCAGATTGGGATACAGACAATTATGTGCTTCATTGTAGCTGAAGTGGCTCTCATCCTTCGCCAGCGAGTTTAACACAAATGGATGAAGGGACCCCTCCTAACACCACAAAACAACACCCAGTCTGCTGTCCCTGTGGGCAGAGGGCTTGCAGGAATTCGGGATGTCGAAGTTATGGCCCGTGGGATTTTCCAAACTGCCATGTGACTGAGGGGCCTATTCCCAGGACATAGCGAGGAGAGGCCCCTCTCTGCAGGCCCCAGCAGAGCGTGCATGCTACCCCTCTCTGGTTCTTGCTGCACCGAAGCTCTACCCTAATGTACCAGGCCAAAATTATTGTAGTTACATTGTCACTTTGGAGAGACAGCGTACAGCGCAAAGCACTACTCCCGTGCATGATGGGTATAAACTCAAATATCAGCACCTACCTTTTATATAAAGAATTTAATTTATTTCAAGGTGAAGGGTGCATTATTTTTGACAAATAAAAAATATCAGTTAAACGTTTCTCCTGGAAATGATTCTACAACTATTGAGTGATTTTCTGGCAGCCTCCCAGATGTTTATGTTCATTTTGCAAGGGACTGTCGATCCGGCTCACACAGCAAGTGCACACTAGCCTTCTAAGCTTCAAGGATGCAGTCCACATGCAGAACTCCCTTCCTCCCCTCATCCCAGCAAATTCTTCCAACTCCAAATCCTGGCAGGGCCGACTAAGCTGTTAATACTTTTGGGGTATATCATGAGGGCAATATCGCAAGATGAATAAAAATCTTACAAGGTGAATAAACTTATCATGAGATGAAAAAAAAATCATGTGAATAAATATGAGATGCACAAGGTGAGGTACTATGAGATGAATACAAATTTACTTTTTAAAGTGCCAATTTGTAACTTAGTTTGGGTCCAGAGGGGGGCTCTGGCAAAGCCTTGAGGTTGGGCAACAGATGCCGTCCAGTGGTTAACAGGACTCAACTTTGGGAGCATCGGGAACAAGTCAGCAGAATCTTACTCGCTTCATCTGGTGGGGAGGGGGCAGGACTTCGAGATGCATGAAGGACCCTTTGTTTCAGCTGTCCATTCAAGAGAGGGGACCCTCACAGTGCCACTTTTTGATAGGCTGGCCAGGTCGTCAAGTGCTTCCAGTGCTAGCCACGGCCGGCACCTCTGTGTGATGAAAGGATACTGAAGCTTGGAAGGCAGTGACTTGCATGCCCCCTCCTTCCTCCCCCCCCCAGTCGGGCCTCTCTCCATCCACTCTCCGCGCTCCTCCAGCCAGCAGTGCCACGACCCCACAGTCCACGCTCAGAAGGAGGGTTAATGAGGAAGTGATGGATGAAGGGCCAAAGCGCTTGCGCCAGGGGAGAATGAAAGGATGGGGACCAGCTGCCTGCTGGCCCTTCCTTCCTCCCATGCACTCTAAGGATTCCTGATTCACCTGGAGGCGATGGATGGGGAATTAATGGCTTCTGCTGCAGAGCTGCCACTCCAGTCGCGTTTAAGATCAGGGACCCTAGCTCAGCCCCTCCCAGATCCTCTGAGTTTGGGAGACTGAAGAGAGAATTTAATAAACAGATAAAGAACAGTCCACTGTGAGCGGCTGGTGAGCCATGAGACATAGGGAAGAGGGCGATGGCCATAGGAGGGGCTGGCAGGTGATGACCTATAAGGTGGGCAAGGGGTGATGGGGCATCAGACAGAGTTTGGTGAGGGTTTTGGCAGGGAGTTTAGAGGTAGTAGAGTTCAGGTGATCAGATGAAGTATGTGTGTGTGGGTAATAGGCCATAAGAAATTTGGGGTGATGGAACCTTACCTTTATCTGGGTAAAATGTGACTTCAGTGAGTTTTATAACAATGGTGGACATTTGGGTTTGGAGTAATTTTCTGGAATATTTATTTTCTAGTACTGTGACCCTAGAGGGACAATAGGATACAGGAGACTTTTGGTGAAGAATGTTCTAGAGACAGCAGGTTATGCATGGGTATATGGGCTGATGGACGATATGGCTTTGAGAGTGACAGGAGGGTTTGGGCACTGATGTGTCATGGCTGGGGGTTTAGGGGAGGGATGTGAAACTTTAGGCACTTGGGGGCGATGGGGCATAGGTTGGGGAGATTATGGGACATGCAAGGTGACTTGAACAAGCTGAGATCTGGGTGGAAGTTGATGAGAACCATAGAGAAAATTTGCAGTTTGGGGTGATGGGACATATGAATGGTGTGGATGCAGTGACATAACAAAGGCCCTCGCAGTGCGGCTGGCCCCCGATCTCCACTGGGTCCCCTAAGCACTGTACTCTGGCCTGAGAGCTCGTATGTGAGTCTGGAGGGTGGCCCCCTCTATGTACTTTGCATACCCTCTATGTGTTTTGTTATGCCACTGACCCCTGCAGCCTCATCAGAACTGCTGCTGCATGACACATCCCCGGCACAGGCTCTCTTATCCTAAATCCCTCATTGACGGCACCCTTAATGATGATTCAGAACTCCGCTTCGCCATTCCTATAACTTCTTCAGAACCAGCTTGTGCACAACACAATCTTGATTCAGGACTTCACATTGCAAGCCTCCTTGTCGACGGCCTCCTTAAACATGAGGCAGGACCTTGTATCACAGCCTCTGAGCTCCTCATAACTAACACAGCACAAGTCATCTCCTTGGCTGCTCAATGCATCCTTGATGCAGGACCTTGCAATGCTCCTCAACCAGGATTTACGGTACCTTTGCTCAGTGGGTTGAACTGGGTCCCTGTAGCCGACCCATGTTTCATTGCAGTGGGCCTGAACTTGTGACCATACCTGCAGTTATGGAGTGTGAGTTGGCAAGCCAGGAAGTTGCATTGTAGTTGAGCTCAAACAGTTCTGTAGGAAAAGGGAACTGCAAATGAAGAAGGGCACCAAGAAGTTGGAGCTTCAGAAAGCTCTGACGGCCTGGATGGAGGTCCTTCAGTTACTGGCAGCGCAGAAGATGAGCAGGATGATGTGGAGGATACAGAGCAGAGCCTGGATACCAGCCCTGAGATGCAGCTTTCAGGGGAGACTCATCTCCTGAATTGGAACTCCCTGCCAGAGCAGAAAACAGTGCTTTGTTGCATGGCCTGTCCCTAGAGGAACTGGCAGACAGGAAGTCAAAGAGGAAATTTTGGCTGCTGATGGCCAAGCCAAAAATGGAGAAAGAACTAGTGCATGAGAAAAGAAAACTGGCCATGGAGGAAAGGAGAATGGCATATGAGCGTAGTCTCAGAAAGCTGGAATTTAAGGCAAAGCAACAAGATTCCAGCAGCAATGGTGGCAGCACAAGCACAGTGTCTGAAGGAGACAACAAGGTTCACTTCACTAAAGAGATTCCTAGGCAATAATAAAAATGAAACAGAAGAAAGGTTGTGTAGAAAATGGACATACAAAATTACACTATTAAAAAGAATTATATTTTAATGTACATTTAAATTATAATCATAGTTCATAAAAACAAGATACACAATAATTGTTATACACAATATAGAATTAAAACATTATATTCATAAACAAAAATTTAGACAACTTAAAAACATGTAATCAAATAGTGACAATAAGTAACTCGACGCGCGTTTCGGCGTTAGAAGAACGCCTTCTTCAGGAGTCACAAATTAATTCTGTAATATATAGAGAAATAGAGAAAACATGTCAAATTTTATTTTAACAGATTCTACTTAATCACTTTAAAAACAAGTTACAATTCACAAAATTACTTTATTCATTAGTTAAGGAAACATCTTCTTAACAGACAACCTTTTATTCACAAAATTACTTAGTCATTGGCTAATAGAACATCCTCCTAAAAGACAACCTTTCTTCACAATGATTCTACTATACATGTTTCATCCATATAAACCAGCACATAAAAAACCTTTATATTGGAGCAGCCACATTATTAATTCATATAGTGAAGGGAAAATTATTCAATCAATAATAAGAGAGGCTACAGACAAATTGTGGTTAAAGCAGTTCTGGAAAATTATTAAAACAAATCTGCTCACCTTATCTAGAGATTAGTTGCATAAAATTGTAATTTTTCAGATGATAACCAAAATGTCTCAAAGAGCCGTATTTCCAGGATAATGCGATTTACATCTAAAGGATACAAATGGGACACTCTATAAATGTAAGTGTTCCATTATAATCTATTCAATCCCTACTCTCAGATCATATCTAGAATGAACCTTACTTACCTAACCAAGTGTATTTAATAAGTCACTCATGGTGATTCGAATTTTCAAGTTTGTTTGGATTAGGTTAAAACGTTGCACGATTTAAAATATGATATGGTCACCACTTTTATCGTGTTGTTGCAAGATATAGGATATTATATCTGTCAACCTGAAACAATAATGTATTCATGAAAAAGGTAAAAAAATGATTTTTGAAAAAATTATTAGTTATACAGTTTGATATAAGACCTCTCGCTGGTAAGCCGATTCTATAGATAGTTAGAGCTAACCGTTTTTATACCCTCTGGTTTAAGCTAACATTTTAATCGCGTGCATATTATGCTAAATTCAGAGTGTGGGGCCTTATCTGGGGCCTTATCTATCGTGGAATAATTTGCCCGTATTTTCATTACCACAAACATAAAAGGATTGGTTCTCGCAAACATAAAGGGATTGATTCTCGCAACTGGAACGATAATTTCCAATTAACTACGTTCCCGAGTTCGTACACTTCTTGCTATTTACACTGCGTGGCAATCTCCACAGCAATCTAAGTGTTAACGTGCTCCTCTAATGGCAACATTTAATAATACATTCTAACTATTAGAAAGTTATAGAAAAGAGTAAAAGGCATTATCTGTTATAGACTCATATGCCTACCTCTACTTTGGCACACAGATAAAAGAACTATCCTTGCATCTAGAACGATATATCCTAATCAATTACGTTCCAACGCAAACCTTAATATTAGTCTACCCTGATTCAGTGCTCGCTTCCTTTCTTAATCTCGGCAGTGCACACAATTTTTTTCACAGCGATCTAGATTTTAATGCGCCCTTCCAAAAAGTGCTTTCAAATTATTAGTGAAACTTACCGAGCGTATGGCCGTTTCTATCGTATAGAGACATTTAAACGAAAATGTTTTCTGTTGACAGCCAGCTCTTTATACGATGACCCCTATATCAGAAACTAAAATTAAAAAACATAGTCTAAACAACTATAGTGATTCATAGTTTATTTAAGTAACGCAGTTTAGCTAAACTACAATATTATACACTCCAATGTGGACCGATGGCTAAAAGCTCACCTTGGTTACGGCCAAATGTGGCACAAAAAAAGGCGTCTAAACCAGATTGGGTGTTGGCGCCAAGCGGCTCAAAATGGATGTATCAAACGAACAAACGTCCGGTGTGGTATTTAAATAGCCGGTACCACGTCACAAGGTTCAGCACTGACAGGCTGTCAGAGGTTCTTAAAGGTATATTAACCCGTAAGCACGTTAGTAACTCGTCCTTTTCTTAGTTGCCCAAGGAAACTTTATAGACAACAGACACAGATGACAAAGTCGTGTGAAAAGCTTTGAGGCTTCAAAAAAATGATTAATGAAAAAAACAAAAAAATATATAATAATCCAGTTAAAATATAACATAATCAAAAACAAGCAATCAATAATAATAATGTTGGTCTAAATGAAGGTAAACCATAAAGGGAAGTAATAACGGATAAATAGAGCATGTTTTTGTTATAATTAATATAACAAAATCCGTTTATCAGATACAACTATATATATAAAATCACATCCAACTTATGAAGACCCAAGGGTAAAGTTCTTCCTATATTTTCAGAGGGACAGCAGAAATTAGGGACTTAAACTACAGAAGTGATTTAGAATATCGCGTTCTCCCAAGGGATTTCGCTGTTCAATCCTTGCTTAAAAGTATTAAAAACAAAAATCCAGTAAACTTCTCTTTTTTTGCGTATAGCGCAACCACCCTTGTCATCAGGTGTCCTGATCTTTTCCAGAATGCGCCATTGAAAATCCTCAGGTTTATGGTTCATGTCCACAAAGTGTTTCACTAGTGGGGCTGTAAGCTTCCCTGTTCTTATTGCTGATCTATGTTCTGTCAGGCAAACTTGGACGGATCTGCTGGTCTCGCCAACGTAGCCAAGGCCACATGGACATAAAATAAAGTACCCTACGTTGGCTGTCTTACAGTTCCAAATTTCATTTGCTTTAGAGGAGAAGCCATTATGTACAAAATGCTCACCTTTTAAAATATTTGCACAGGATTTACATGACAAGCATTTAACTGTTCCTCGGACTGGGAGGTTACTCAAGAGGGATCTCTGACTACTTCCTAACAATTCAGTTTTCTTTCCAAATCTAGACTGCACAATAAGATCTTTAATATTTTTATTTCTTTTATGCGCAAACAAAGGTTTGGCAACATTGTTTTTGGAGGTGGGGTTGCAGTTAAGAATATGCCAATTGGCATTAATGATCTGTTTAACCCGATCATTAAGAGTTGAATGTCTTATTATGCAAACAAGTTGATCCTTCGTATTAATTTCTTTTGATTTCAAAAGGGCATCGCGATCGTAAAATCGCACTCTTTTGTAAGAGTCTCTGATTAATCTATGAGGGTAACCTCTATCCATAAATTTTTTCCTCATAATGGCAGCTTGTTTAGCATAATCACTAAGGCTTGTGCAGTTCCTACGGACCCTTAAGAACTGTGAGAAGGGGATGCTCTGTCGTTGACTCCTGGGGTGAAAACTGTTAAAATGTAGTAATGTATTACGTGCCGTGGGCTTCACGTAAAGGTCAACCTGTAGTTTATTGTTCTGATTTTTTATCAAAAGATCTAAAAATTCCACCTGATCTGTACTATATTTTGCAGTAAATTTTAGATTTACATCAGTAAGATTAATCCATTCAAGGAACTCAATTAATGAATCTTTCCCATTTGTCCAGATAAAAAAGATGTCATCAATATATCTGGACCAATGGGAAATAGATTCAAAAAAAGGGGCGATTTCATTGTCAATAAATTTACTTTCAAAAACAGACATGTAGATGTTCGCTATGGATGGTGCAACTGAAGCTCCCATACTTACACCTCTGATTTGGCGGTAAAGTGATTCTCCAAACTCAAAAATATTTTCAGTTAAAACAATAAATAAACAATCTATAAGGAATTTGTTAGGACAGGCAATGTCATGTTGATCAATAAACCAATCGGTCGCTATAATTGCTTCTTTCAAAGGGATGTTACTATATAAGGATTCAATATCCATAGTAACCAATATGTCTCTATGCGGCATAAAATCCAAATTTTCAACTGTATTGATCATATGTCATGTATCCTTAATGTAGGATTTAATTTTTGGAATATGAGGTCGTAAATAAAAGTCAACAAATTTAGATAAAGGTTCCGTTACAGTCCCTATAGTCGATACAATAGGTCTATAGGGAGGGTTAATAGCATTTTTATGTATCTTGGGTAAATCATAGATACAGCCTGTCTTACCTTTATTAGTATTTAAAAATTCATGTTCCTTTGGACTAATCAATCCATTTGACAAAGCTTCATTAGTTAAACATTGAATTTTTTTTTAAATAGTAACAGACGGATTAGAATTGATTTTAAGATACGTGGAGTTGTCATCTAGCATTGCCTTCATGTTTTGTTCGTATTTATTAGAGTCAACTAGGACAATACCTCCACCTTTGTCGCATCCCTTTATTACAAGGCTTTTATTTGTAGAGAGTGCTTTAAGAGCCAATGATTCATTTTTATTAAGATTGTAAAGAGGCTTAGGAATACATTTCAATGTCCTTTCAAGTTTTTGGAGTACTAGAGTTCAAAAGCAGCCACCTCTGGACCCAATTGGTCCAGAGATGGACTGAAGGTAGAAGGCAACGATAACGTACTTGGTTCATGGGGGTTCATATTATGATCTTCATTTATTTCCAAAAACTTTTTTAACCTAATCTTTCTGAAAAAGGAAATAATATCTTGATGAAGTTCGAAAATATCCACATGTGCATGAGGCACATATGAAAGGCCTTTATATAATAAGGACTCACTGTGGCTATCGAGAACAGTAGTTGACAAATTGAAGATCGGGATTACATCCCTCGACCCCAATATTGCCGACTGCGGGTCTCCCTGATAAACTGAGGTTCTGGTTGCTGATGTTGTTGTTGCTGTTGATGTTGTTGGTGATGTTGTTGGTGTTGTTGGTAATTTTTCTGAAAGTTTCCCCTGTTCTGCCCTTGGAATCTTACTCTTGGGCGTCCCCGACGAGGCCCTCTGTTGGATAAGAAAGGTTGTTGTGGTCGGGTACCTGAATACGAATTATAAGACCCTTCCGATTCATAGTAATTACTGGGGCCCTCTCCTTCAGAGTCTGATGTGTCAGAGAAAGTATTCCCCCTCTGGGGGGCAGTCCTTGTTTCATCAACATAATGATTTTGTTGGTAAAAATCTTTGTTTAAAAATGGATCAGCCAACTCCTCCATGTAGAACCTTTTCTCCCTCGTTAGTTTATCAGTTTTGCGTTTGTTTAGGTAATTAATGAAGGATTCTAATTCTTTGTTGGACTCCTCTATTTTTTTTAAAGCTTCCTCAACTCCATTAATCTGTTTTAATTTTTCTTCAAGTTCGTCAATCTCAATTTTAATAGCGACTGCTAATTCTTTAGAGGTCTCCACTATTAATATCATTAAATCACGAGAGCACCTATTAGCTATTAAACTCCATTTTTCTAAAAAGGGTCTATGATGTACACACACGACTTTGTCATCTGTGTCTATTGTCTATAAAGTTTCCTTGGGCAACTAAGAAAAGGACGAGTTACTAACGTGCTTACGGGTTAATATACCTTTAAGAACCTCTGAAAGCCTGTCAGTGCTGAACCTTGTGACGTGGTACCGGCTATTTAAATACCACACCGGACGTTTGTTCGTTTGATACATCCGTTTTGAGCCGCTTGGCGCCAACACCCAATCTGGTTTGGACACCGTTTTTTGTGCCGCATTTGGCCGTAACCAAGGTGAGCTTTTAGCCATCGGTCCGCATTGGAGTGTATAATATTGCAGTTTAGCTAAAGTGCGTTACTTAAATAGACTATGAATCACTATAGTTGTTTAGACTATTTTTTTAATTTTAGTTTCTGATATAGGGGTCATCGTATAAAGAGCTGGCTGTCAACAGAAAACATTTTCGTTTAAACGTCTCTATACGATAGAAACGGCCACACGCTCGGTAAGTTTCACTAATAATTTGAAAGCATTTTTTTGGAAGGGCGCATTATTATGTTAATCGCTGTGAGATTTTTTTTGTGCACTGCCGAGATTAAGACAGGAAGCGAGCACTGAATCAGGGTAGACTAATATTAAGGTTTGCGTTGGAACGTAATTGATTAGGATATATCGTTCTAGATGCAAGGATAGTTCTTTTATCTTTGTGCCAAAGTAGAGGTAGGCATATGAGTCTGTAACAGATAATGCCTTTTACTCTTTTCTATAACTTTCTAATAGTTAGAATGTATTATTAAATGTTGCCATTAGAGGAGCACGTTAACACTTAGATTGCTGTGGAGATTGCCACGCAGTGTAAATAGCAAGAAGTGTAGCGAACTCGGGATCGTAGTTAATTGGAAATTATCGTTCCAGTTGCGAGAACCAATCCCTTTATGTTTTTGAGAACCAATCCTTTTATGTTTGTGGTAATGAAAAGACGGGCAAATTATTCCACAATAGATAAGGCCCCACACTCTGAATTTAGCATAATATGCACGCGATTAAAATGTTAGCTTAAACCAGAGTGTATAAAAACGGTTAGCTCTAACTATCTATAGAATCGGCTTACCAGCGAGAGGTCTTATATCAAACTGTATAACTAATAAGTTTTTCAAAAATCATTTTTTTACCTTTTTCATTAATACATTATTGTTTCAGGTTGACAGATATAATATCCTATATCTTGCAACAACACGATAAAAGTGGTGACCATATCATATTTTAAATCGTGCAACGTTTTAACCTAATCCAAACAAACTTGAAAATTCGAATCACCATGAGTGACTTATTAAATACACTTGGTTAGGTAAGTAAGGTTCATTCTAGATACGATCTGAGAGTAGGGATTGAATAGATTATTATGGAACACTTAAATTTATAGAGTGTCCCATTTGTATCCTTTAGATGTAAATCGCATTATCCTGGAAATACGGCTCTTTGAGAAACATTTTGGTTATCATCTGAAAAATTACAATGTTATGCAACTAATCTGTAGATAAGATGAGCAGATATGTTTTAATAATTTTCCAGGACTGCTTTAACCACAATTTGTCTGTAGCCTCTCTTATTATTGATTGAATAATTTTCCCTTCACTATATGAATTAATAATGTGGCTGCTCCAATATAAAGGTTTATTATGTGCTGGTTTATATGAATGAAACATGTATAGTAGAATAATTGTGAAGAAAGGTTGTCTTTTAGGAGGATGTTCTATTAGCCAATGACTAAGTAATTTTGTGAATAAAAGGTTGTCTTTTAAGAAGATGTTTCCTTAACTAATGAATAAAGTAATTTTGTGAATTGTAACTTGTTTTTAAAGTGATTAAGTAGAATCTGTTAAAATAAAATTTGACATGTTTTCTCTATTTCTCTATATATTACAGAATTAATTTGTGACTCCTGAAGAAGGCGTTCTTCTAACGCCGAAACACGCGTCGAGTTACTTATTGTCACTATATGATTACATGTTTTTAAGTTGTCTAAATTTTTGTTTATGATTATAATGTTTTAATTCTATATTGTGTATAACAATTATTGTGTATCTTGTTTTTATGAACCATGATTATAATTTAAATGTACATTAAAATATAATTCTTTTTAATAGTGTCATTTTGTATGTCCACTTTCTACACAACCTTTCTTCTGTTTCATTTTTATTATTGCCTAGGAATGTTATATACAATCTGTTTTTCCCTGTCCTAGGAGTTAGAACAATTATGATCCAGGGGGCCCTTGTTTTTCTCACATCACTTCACTAAAGACCAGGTGTATAATTATCTGGTGGGAGTTGACACAGATAAATTGTTTTCTGCTTATGAGGTGATCCTTAGGGTACACAAGATCCCAGAGGAGCACGGTGGGGGGTTGATTTGTGGAACATATGCCTACAGTGGGAAGGGACACACCTTACACTAGAAGATAAGGACCAAGCCATACTTGTCGCCAACTTTGGGCTGACCTCTGAGAAATATCATCGGAATTTCGGGGACAGTCACAAGCTCCAAAATCAATCATGGGTGCACTCCTTCAATTGTACCAGCAAGACATGGAAGAACTGGGTGAGGGGCAGCAAAGTTAATAACTATAAGGGGCTATACAACTTGATTCTGAGGGAGGGCCTGCTCAATTTTAGTTTTACAGAGTTGCGCCTGCACTTACTGGACAGCAAGCTGACTGACCCCAGGAAGCTTGGTGAGGGGGCAGATCTCTGAGCCAGTACAAGAGTGCCAAAAAAGACATAAGGGGAATCCCATAAGGGTGGTCAGGGGTCCCTCCAGAGGAAAATGGGTAAGAAAAATGCAAACAAGGAGACCTAAAAACGCCCCCAAAATAATTCCTAAGGGAGCAGCAGTGACCAGTCCAATCTGAGCCAACAATGTCTGACTGCTCTCTCCCAAGCTACCGGAGAGTTGTTAATTTGGAGTTTGCTTGTGACTCCATTCTGACAAGGATTGTGGTTGAAGTTTGAGTAGGGTTTCTCCACCCTCAACGGCTAAACCAATTTCCTACATACACATGTCACAATTAGTTCCTTCAGTCATTTCCAATTTCACAATCTCACATGCCTGTAACAATTATGCCACCTTATGCTTACTTTTGTCTATTACAAGCATACATTGGATTTGCCTGTGCTTAGTGGCTAATCCTGTAGAGGTGATTAGATGGTAAGGTGGCAATTAGATCCAAGAAGTAGCTCAATCTGGTTAGGTCCATAGTGCATGCTTCAATAAGTTCAATACTCAGTTATCCAGCACCTCATCGACAGGAGGCTAGAAAAGAGATGTTTTAACAATCCAGGTTTGATAACCTAGTTTTGGAAATATTCATACATGTTTTCATCAATTCCTTTTGCAAGCTATGTCCATTAATGTTGGGTATTTCAAGGCTACCACAAGGATGAAAATTGAGCGAGGCATGTATGCCACCCAGAGCTATTGTTGATGTCAATATATCCACACAGATTCAGCTATTAACAAGGAAGGATATTCTCCTGGTAAATAGGTGGCAAGTGGCAGACTTTTGAGCCTAACCTCAAACATTGACTTTTATTTCTTGCTGTATGACAATTTAAATCTGGTTGCATTTCCCACAATGCATATATCCTCTGTATTGAACTTGTATCTAAGAACTTTTATAAATGTATTTGCTGTAAAGCCTATATCTATATTTAGTCTTTATTTTTATAGCCTGTGCACACAACTAATATTGGTATGAGGGAAATTAAGAAAACAATTCATACTAAATAAATAACTTTTTCAAACAAATGTTTTGTTTTTATTCTGTTTGGAAAGTAAGCAATACTATTAATAAACATGACAATGCTGGTGTCTGTTTTGTTTCAGAAGGCCAAGATAAAGTTTGCTGAGGAAAAATGTAAGTCTTTTCTCTATGCTTTCTTCACCTGTTTTTACATATTATTTTGTGGGGCTATGTTTGTGTTTGATCAGTGGTTGAGGTATTTCTGTAGGCAGGAGAACGAGGAAGGCAAAGCATAGATGAAATTCCTAATACAGAGTGGAATCCCTCACCGCTTTTCCCCAGGGGTTCTGAAATATCGTCCGAGCGGTCCCTCCCACCTAGCTTATTCCAGCTGATGGTCCTATGAATTGCATGTCATGTGCAGCCCCTACTAGAAAAAGGACATTCATAGACAAGTTACATTGGTACCACCACCCAAATGTGAGCCAATTAAAGGCTGGGATACTTTTTAACGGTGTTCATGCTGTGCCAGCACCAAGCATTTAATTTAGTGTACTCAGTAGAAGTGTTCAAAGGAGCACATGTCTTCCTCCCATTCTGCCCTTGCTAGTCAGTGATGGTTGACATTCTCTCCCACCAAGGGTGTCTTCCAACTAACAGATTTATTATCCGTTTTTCATTCTGAATACGGTTTTTATTGCATTTGCTGGGTTTTATGTTATTTTTTTTCTCATGCTCAGCTGTGAATATCCCCTAATGTTTTGTGATGTCTTTTTAGCTCATTTTTTGAGATGATTTTATCAAAGCTTAATTTCTTCAGCTTGTTAGTTATTTAATATTTTAACAATGGGAATGATGATCCTCTGTTATATTCTCTTAGACTCCCTTGCTTTCTCACCATCCTGTCTCATCTGGGCTGCTTGAGCAGCTGGTTTGTGTCTTTCTGTTCTGCTCCAACCTCTTAGAATTAGAAAGTCCTCCTGTGCCTTTCCCATATCCTTCATGTGGGCTTTGAGGGTAGGCAGTTTACACTCAGAAACCCTAGAGATGGAGATACAGCATTGGTATAAACACAGAGGAGGGGAATTATCCTAATGTGGGAGAAGGAAAATTCAGATGAATGAGCAGAAGAGGAGGGTGCGGCACCTCAATGTCATAGTTGGAATGTTGTTTGACATAAACATCATGTTTTAAATATTATTTCCAAAAATATTGTCCCATTGGAGTTAATATTTCCTACTATGATATTCCGGCATGCAGCAAGGGAAGACAGACAGAGGGGTAGACAGATCTCAAGCCTCTGGAGAACAATTTACAGGTGCAGAATAGGAAGACAAGGGCTCTAAAAACCACTGGTTTAAATAGACTACAAAGTATGCAAGAACAAAGAGGTCCTCAGCACTAAAAGCAGCACTAAACCAGAAGGGCATTACACATGTACCTAAATATACTGAGCAGGAACAAACAGTATGAGGTTTGATACACAAACATGTATATCATGAGCTATTGGCCTCCTTCCATCACATCCTCGCAATTTGTTGTTAAAGTTACAGTTACTCTCTCAATGATCACTACTTATAAACCTTCACAGTTGTTCCAAATATATCCAAAACATGTTTAAGGGATCTGTAAAAACACTGGGGAGGTGCCTGGCAGAGTTTATTCACATAATATTTGAAATTATGCATTACTGCATGTCAGTGTTGGTAATCATGTTGGCATTCATCTTTCAAAATAGGCAAAGCATTCCCCTATCCTTCCCCATTTGTCGGTGCAAAACATATCTCCTGTTCTATGTTCGAGTCTGAATGTCACCTTTGTGTGGTTAAACTAGCATTTCGCTGCATGTGAGATATTTGAGGCTTTCAGACAGGGCAAAGTCTTCAGTTCAGAGAGTGATACACGGGATGTTAGCATCAACTAGCTTATCAGCAGGAAATGAGATTCAGGATGAAAAAAGTAAATGAAGTGCCAGTGGTCGCAGGTGGTATGCACCATCACTCATTTTGGGGAATTGTTTCCATCATCAAACCCAGAACAAGGGTTCGAGGAAGGAAAAAAATCATCGCTTTTTTTTGTTTCCTCCCTTTTTCAGCCTTGCTGAAAAAGGGAGGAAACAAAAGAAAGCGAATGACAGGACAACTGTGACAACACAAGAAAACAGGAATAAAAAGAACTTGGAAAGTGAAGTAAAGAGATAGGAAATGCTGGGTGGGGAAGGAAAGAGGCATGAGGTGGAATCCGGACCACGCAACCTTGTTATGTGGCAACCAAGGAGTCTGGTAGGGAAGGCTCCTAGGAGAATCTCTAGGCATCTGCATTTTTTCCACAAATTATACACTATATATGCCATCTTTGCACTCTGTAAATCATCTTTGACAAATACATTTGTCTGTTGTATAATAATTAATTTTGCTTGTTCAACAGCCCTTCATATGGGCATTAAAATACATAACCGGACACCTACATTCCTTTTCTTGCCTACCATATAATGATTTTTACAAGATTCAAATGTTGTTTGCTCCTCCTTAACTTACATTCACCAATCATGCAATGTCTACTTTTGTTTTCTTTAGATGACGGAATTGCCAGAGAACGGTATGGAGTGGAGTTCTTTTAGTACATTTGTATGAACAATAAGTTTTCTTAGGATTATGGAAATTAGCAATGAAAAAATAAAGTGAAATACACAAAGTCACAAAGTCTAATTATTATTATACACACCCCACATCTTTAATACAGTCCCTCCTACTCATGATTATTTATGATACATTTTCACCCAAAATCTAAGCATTACTATATATTTAGGCTATCCAAACTTTGAAAGAGAAGCTCGCACCTTTTAGCTTTTATGAATTCAAGCAAACGTTCACAATATTGTTATACAATATGGAAGTGGAGCTTTTATTATGTCTATTGCAGCGAAGGACAGCAACTCATACAGCTGTAGCCATAAGTGTGAGCTGTCCATCATTAGTCAACTGTACCTAAGAGAATTATATTTATTTCAGGAGCTTTATTCAAAGTTGTAAAAGTCACCGGGGTTGACGTTCAATCACGAGAGAGTCATACAAGTGGGAAATGCAGATGCTGTAGTCTTAAAATGCCATAACCACAGGGGTCTCCCAAAAAAAAACATTGCAAGATTTCAACACTGATCTCATTTCCAAACTTACATCTACTAAAGAACGCTTAATGTGTGTAGGTTGAATGGGCCCCAAACACCAATTTTTTCAGATCATGTAGGGGTAGATATTTCTCTACACGTAAAAAGGATGCTTTAAGTGAGAACAAAAAGAGGAAAATCAAAAAAGGGGAATGGTAATTTCCTTTAAAACAAATCCTTTAAAGTGTCTCTCTGATGTAAATTGTTGTGCTTGGTTGAAAAACTAGTTGCAGAAAAGGGAATATACCTGCAAAAGTATGAAAATCATACACCGAGGTATGTCTACCTGTGAGACTTCCTCTTATTTGAGAATAAGTTCCAGCACCACCTTTGGATTATGGAATTATACGCTAAATTTAGTCTGCTTCCTTGGAGCAAAAACAATGCATGTTCCTCATTGTAAAAAATTACCATAGTTTGATTCTAAATGACCCATGGTTGCTCTTATTTTTTAAAGTGTCATATTTTTTTGATAGAGTTAGACTCACACATTCTAAAATGACACTATTGTACTATGATTTTGTAGCAATCATCTTATTTCAAGTTGTATGTTGTATAATATATTTCACGCTTGCACTTTTTCAATATGGAATTATTCTTATTTACTCTACTATTGTGGTCACTAAAAACATTTCAAAGTAAAATTACTCTTATGTGATGTTATTTTCTAGGTGCCATCTTCTTTAGCTAAATGTACCCTTAGTGAATGTGAATTTACTTTAGTTTGCTTTCATTGACATTTTCATACGGCTAGTTCACCAATTAAAATTTCATCTCATTCACGTAACTTTCTGGTCAAATCATAAGAAAGTTATGGTTGAAATGCTTGAAATTACACTCAGTTTCCGTTATGTTCTAATCAATGGCTTTAGTTATGTTTTTTTTAAATGTATTTTTATTGGTGTTTTGCACAATACAAAAATAGAAACGTTGTGACATATAATGAATAGGAGGTTACACGGGCAATCACCGTATTGCTTTGATACTTTTTGTTTATAATTGGGTTTCCAGGTCACTCAGTGCAGTTTTAGCTCAATTGTTTGCTATATGCCATAGAAGTTGCTCATAAGCTTGTAACTGAGAATTATTATCATTATTAACAATCATTTGTTCAAAAGGTTGGAGATTGTTATTTCATCCATGTCAATTAAAAAACACTCTCTCACTCAACTAGAAGTGTGGAACATATTAACTAACAAATACACAGAACTAAGGGTATGATATATATAGGCGGGCGACCCATTTCTCCATCAGGGAGATAGAGTAAATTATTCTGTCGCCCTGACGGATGTGCCACCTGCCTAATTTAGAAATGAATGCTAAGCTGGCAGTCATTTCTAAAGCCTTGGCAGGGACTAACATCACAGTGATGCACGTCAGTGCTGTTTAAAGTTTGATGCAGAGCTCTGTCAACTTGATGCAAACCCTTGCACAACATTTTTCTTTTTTATGTTGGAAAAGAAAATCTCAAAGTAGAATTTTCTTCTTGAAAATGAAAATAAAATGCTCTTCTTGCCATGGAGTCCTCTCGAATCGTAATGGGAGCATTTATCACTTTTTCCTGCCCCTTACCACCAGGGATTTCCAGGTGATGATGTATAGTGAAAACTGATCTCTAATTCTGCTCATCTAAATTTGGTTCAGCGGAATTAGAGGTCTGCCTCTGACAGCCCTTACTCCACCGGGTTGCAAGGGGAGTTTAATCATAGTAGAGACAGAGTAGTCTCTGCCATGATTAAACCTAATATACACCCACTTTTAGATTTGGAGGTCGGACCTATAAATACTATGACAGTGTTAAAACAGAGTATACATACCTCCAAGATATAAATCTGGCTCAAAGTATTTGCAAAGCAAATCAAGTAGCTTCACCTATGCAATGTGATTGTGTATCTAATGCTACCACATCTCGAAAATCACTTAACTTTTATACATTTTTTCTTTCCATAGGATGAGGAAAGAGTCACATGGTAGAAAGCAAACCTGATGATAATGTGAGGGGAAGCAGGCACCCCACATTCTCATGAGAAATATTTGAAAGTTATTGAAATTAGGATACACAGCAAAAGCTTCTCCCTGAACAAAGAGACTTTAAGTTTCTTGCTTGAAAGTGCCAAGGTGAAAACCTGGTGTAGGCCCTCACAGATCGGGAGGGTTGTATATCTTGGTACAAAATAGGAGTACATTGTAAAAGTGATTTCAAAACAATATACCTGCTCAAAGCGGAATTATAATAAACATAATACTATTGCACATGTATCCATTACTTGGAAGAACTGTGCTATCCACAAGCCCAGTAGGAGGCTTGGGTAGCATCCATACCTTGTATAAGACAAATGAAACTGCAAAATGTACTTCATCTTCCTTTTGCTCTACCTTTCTAATCAGCTGTCCTCCAATACAACTGGATAATGCAGAGGGGTAACAATTCTAAACATATTTCCACAAACATGTATAAAGGTTGCTATACAGCGACAAAATCCTACATTGTAAATCTTAGGCCATCATTTCAATTAGCTTGGAGCTTTTGCCTTGCACAATATTGTTAACAATAACAGAATATCCTGGAAAATATCTGAGATATCAAGTACTGGGGCACCACAGTGACTACAAGCTCTATCCATTTAAGTCAGAGTTGAAGATTCATTCTTCTCATCTTTTGAGAGCAAACATTTGTCTAGTTTTGTGCTCAGAAACAATGAACCAGTTAGCCTTGTGACCTGCTACTCTCGGAAGTATCCTAGATGTCTCTTTGATGACTCTGGACCCCTAATGACTATTTACTGTCCCAAAATCAGGATGTCTTAAGAATTCATAATCAAGTTACTGTGTGCAAACACATACTCTGCTTCCAGGTCAAAACATAACTCATTCTAAACCTGTATACAGATACTGACCTTACTGCCCGGTCTGAGCGTGAATGATTCCAGTCCTATGTACAAACACTAACTCTACTTCCAGGTCAACACATAAAACATTCCAAGTCTATAGCCAAACAATCTCTCTTTTTCCAGGTCACAATGTAAACATATCGGATGCTGTGTGTAAACACTGAATCTACGTCTAGGCCATAACATAATTCAATCTCATCCTGTTTCCAAACACTGATGCCAATTCCAATTCAAAGTACCAACAATGTTCCCCTCTGTTACAGAATATCCATCTCTTGGGAATGGAAAAACAAGGAAGAAATAAAACCAGCAGAAGTATGTACCTTTCATTCCAAAAATTTTAAACTGTAAATTGTGAAGAACCTGGTTTCATATGCATACATAGATTGACCTGTTTGAATTGCCTCTACTTTTTCAGGACGCTTCATGTTCAAGAGCAATGGATTTATTTAGGTAAGGGAAAAATCCCAGTGAGTCAACCATGTCAAGGGTAAGAAAGGTCACCAGTTCTCATGCCACATCACCCAGACTTCGGTGGGTTAGTCCAAACAGTGAAACAAGTGAAGTAGACTAGCGGACTCCATTAATGTCAAGCAATTAATAATTTGTGTTTCATAGCAGTATTGCATTACTGCAGACGAGACCTGAAACATCGCCTGCCACACTGTTACCAGTTAGTTGTAGATACTCGTAAGACATCAGTTTTCACTGCTCGTTAACTCTTTTCTTACAGCAGAAACTGACTCAATATATACTTGCTCTTCATCTATATTTAGGGCATTGTATTTCCTGTTTTGATCCAACCCGTTTCTCTGTTTCATAACATAATTCCAGGGAATGCACAGTTTTTCAGGATGAACACCATCACATTTTAAATCTATTATGTTGCGCGTCTTCCGTTAGTCATTTTTTTAGTGAGTAAATTAGGTAACTGTGAGAAAATTAGAAATTTACAAATGTATGTCCAATTTCCCCATGATTTTCTCCCAATAACTTTAATGATAATGTTGTCAACAAAACGAAAGCCGCACTCGAGTGAAACCCTTATGAATTAATGCAGCCCAAATGGGAAGAACTAGTAAATTATTGTACATTTTAATCGCCGGGACTCCCAAAGCAAGGACAAGTGGGCTGGGATTGCTGTGGCCTGATGTTTTTCTTCTCCCTGAATGTTGTTTTGGTGTTACATTCGGTTGGCTCCGCCTCCCGTCTGACTTCTTTGGTTGCAATTATATGATATAGCGCAGGAGGTAGCCTTTGCTACCTCGTGCTTTCGGCATTCAGGTCACTCTGAGATATATGGTTGTTGGTTTTGGGCTGTTGCTATGATGGTGCCATCAAAGGCTGCATATGGTGGTTCTGTGGACGGATGTCTCCACTCCAGTGACCAGCGTTTCATCCCATGGCCACAGATTAAATTATCAGCAAGCTCACATAACATTTCATCCTTCTGGGGTTTGATAACCGAGTTATTTTGTGCTATGTCACTATAAACACTTGTCAATCAGTGCCCCTTTGCCCCAAGGGGTGAATGTGCACTTTATTCGGGCCATGATTAAGGCTGCGGAGGTGGCGACATTTTTGGCTCGGGCATTGACCATTTTAGCCTAATGGGGGTTATGAGGTGGTGGGTCGGAGGGTTATTTATGTTCTGGGTTCTGTTCTAGCAGACTTAATGAGGCGTTTTCATGGCCTCTGGTCTCCCCTCATCTTGTCTACAACTGAAGGTTATGCTGTTTTTCAGGAATCCGAGTCAGAACACAAGGGAATCAAGACCAACCCGACCAGATAGGTTCAAAGTTGGGGATCCAAATATACCTGACGGGCTCCCGATAGTAGGGGCACTTTAGCGGAGATCTTTTTCCAATAGCTGTATGGTGAAGTGGGGGTGAGGGGCCAGAAATGTGTAGATCTATAGGTTGAGGGTGAATCTAAAATAGGGTTGGGAGTACCATTGATATCGCATTTTATTATATAGGTCTCCTACCCATAATTAATATCGATAATGATACGTTAAATTCATAGACATGCTCCGAATAGCGTAGACTAAAACATCACACTGTACAATTTAGTGCCCCTACTATAGGGATCCCATCGGGTATTGTACCGCTGACCCGACGAGGAGCAGCCCAAATGATGAAGGATGACACCCAACTGGGTGTGTGAGGGCATTATAATCCAATATTTGGATCCACAACTTTGAATCTATCTGGTCGGGATGGTCTTGATTCCCTTGTGTTCTGACTCGGATTCCTGAGGAACAGCATAACCTTATTTTGTAGACTTGCTTTGGGGCATTTATGCTGGACCTCTCCAAAAAAGCTCCCCAGTCCGCTCTTTGTGTATTGACTCACCTCATCTTGCTCATGAGCTCCTTGTCTTGGTGCCTGCCTGTTTGTTTCTCTTTATTTTGCTTTGTGGGGGAAGTGTATGGGGTCTGTCATCTTCTGATTCTCCCCGCTGGTAGTCACCCCTCTCAATCTGCTGCGGCTGATTTTGATTTATTTGTTGCTTCATTTCAGCAGAATTGTGCCTGGGTGTGTACCGTTCCATTCTGCTATTCGGGCTGTGTATGGCGGCTTGATGGACTTAAGCGACCCCTGCAGGGGGCCTGTATTTGGCCTCAGGGTCACAGGTTCCTATTCTGTTTGGTCTCCTCAGCCCTTCATTCTTCTCTGGTCAATATTTTGAGTCCCATTGAGTTGGGTTGCAATACACTTCTGTTGTATCATGCCATGGTGCCCTTCTGGGCGTTTGTGTGCTGTGCACTTACACATGTTATGTTGTATGGGTGCTGTGGCATGTTTGGAAGGTGGTGGACAAATCCTTTTCCCCTTGATCCCTTTAACAATGGTCTCCTGTGGATGCCTTTGCAGTTATTTTTCAATCGGTGTCGTCTTTGACTTTTGGTCAACTTGGTCTCCAGGTTTGGCATGACATGCAGTGGTGGCTGTACCCATATACCCTCTCCAAGGGTTCTCAGTTGGGTTGCCCCTTCTGTAAGGGGCTTGGTATAGCGGACAGTCTCTCCTTTTCCATCTGTTAGGCATTGGCTCAAGTTCGAGCTTTTGTTTCCTCCCATCTGTCGGGGGGCTAGAGATATGTATTCAGGACACCCAGGTGACATGGATCTTATGTGTGTCAGCAAGGAAGGGTGTTGGTTTCCTTCCTTTTTTTGTTCATTGCCAGAAACAGAGCATGGGCCTGCGGTTCAGCTCAGTCTCCAAGGACACTGTTCTCATGGCTTCTGAGGGGTGTTTCCTTGCATCCCTCATCCTGATGGATGCCTGCCTGCTTATTCTTATCCATCTGGCTTGTCCGCCGTTTCTTCATTTGTCTGTGGGCTCATGTTCCTGCCTTTTCCAGGTGCTTCTTTTTCAGCTTTTCATCAATGACATTGGTTTTTCCATCCCTCTTGGCACCAATGGCTCTGATGTTTATCACGGCTCTCTTCCATCTGTTCCACTGTGTATCCAGGGTTATTTCCCAACCTTGAGTGTTTGCCCATCTCTGACTGCTGAGACTAGGGGAGATGACCTCTGCATTGCCTGTGTTCTCTGGGGCCTATATCCATTTGTTCCCTGGTTTCCGGCTTCTCATGAATCAGCAGCTTTCATTTCTGGGCCCCCGGAGGTTGAGGGTTTCTCTGGTGGTGGTTTTTGTCTCTTGTTCCCTCAAGGGCTCATTCCTTCTCCCTCAGTAGTCTTGCGGACAAATACTTGCACCTGGGGGAAAAGGCACTGCTGGTGGATTCCTGGGCCCTGGGCTGATGAGACCTTTTTGGATCTCCGGTCTTCGTACTGGTGGATCTTGGTGGCGTTGTGGCAGGCACTATCTTTGTTAACCTCCTCTCCTTCGGCAACGTGCTATCTGTGTTCAGATAGTCAGCCATGTCCTTTGTGCCTCTGTTGATCAGCAGGGGGGATGTGAGGGATGTCTGTTTTTCTCTTTTCTCCAGGGGATTCGCCTTTGTGTGGGACTTGTGAAGACTCCTCTGTCTCTCCTTGCCAGTCTCCCTCTTTGGGGTGGTGAAGTGGCCTGCAAATTCTTTTGGACTGTGTGTGCCCTATCTCTATCAGCAAAATAACTCCTGGTTCGACCTTCCCTGGCTGGGTGTGCTTGCCTCAGCAGAATTGGCTGTTCTCCCTCTGTTTGTGGCTTGATTCACTCATGGTTAGGACTGGACGTTTCATGCTTTCTTCTTCCCTTGGCCCTTGCTTTCCTGGGCCCTCAGTGCATTTGGGTTGTTCTGACAGTGTTCTTCTGATTGTTCCATACTGGTCTCAGACCTTGGTTTCCCCTTCTAAATTGTTTGACTGCTTGTCTGGTTTTGTGGGTTCCTGTGCACCCATCTCCGCTGCTTGCTCCTCTATTCTGCCCATCCTCTCTCCTGCGCCTCCAGCTGGGAGTTTAGCTCTTGTGAGATTGTCCCTGTTGGTTCTCTCACGGGCATTCGCCCTGGTGTCTTGCATTCATCATTGGTGGTGCTCTGGCTCTTGGTGTAGGTAGATGGGTCTATCTCCTGTTTCCTATGATTTGGTCAGGGTGTTAGGTTATTTTTAGGGGAATGGTTTACTGTTGGGTCTGCCGATATCTCCTCTCCGTGCCCAGTGGGTCTCCATTCTGCCCTTCAGGGGCTCTGAATGTCTTCTTTCTCTCCATTGAAGTATTGCTTTTTGCTGAGTTTTCTGCTTCTGAGTACTGACCCCTGTTCTGCGGTCCCCACCCATGGTCTTACATTGGTGCTTCTGGCGTTGCCTTGTCCTACTTTGCACCCCTGGTTTCCGTTGGTCTTGTGGGTCTTGCCCTTCTGGTGTTTTCTCTTGCCACATCTTCTCCAGAGGTTGTGATTCTTTGTTTTTTGGATGTGTTGTAGGCCTTTCGCATCTGCCTGTATTTCCTGTGAATTTGGGTGTAATTTCCTTATGTGTTGCCTGTGGTCTGTCTGGATGGTGTCTTGTGCCTTCTTTGTGACCTCTGACTCAATCGGTGTTCTTTTCATCATCTGTGGCATTGTTTCAAGGTGCGTCACTGCATGTTAATTGTACTGCTCCTTCTGGGGCGCATCCCCACACTTTTGGGTCCCAATACTGTCTCTGGTTGGGGATGGCTGTTTCCATGAGTTTTGGTGCTGATGTTTTGTCGGTTGTACATGATCTTGGGTTTGTGCTGTTTTTTACATCGCTGTTCATGTATGTTGTGTCATCCTTGGTTTCTTTGTGGTACAATCACCATGCGCTTGGGTATGGGCTCATTAGTAATGAATGGGACAGGAAGACGGATGATGAGATAATACCTGGTTACTCACAGCTAATCTTCATTGCTCCAAGTCATGTTCTTCCCATTCCGTTCCTGAGCCTGTCCCTCCCTCCCTTGTTTCTCTTTATGGGGATTGTTTTTTTGTTTTTCATTCATATGAGTTTCTTTGGTATTCTCAGGATGTCCTAGTGATGTGTTTTCCCCTATATGTATGATGGGTAGGCAGCACCATATCGGGGGAAGTATTCTGACCTCAGGTAGGTAAAGGTTTTTGTGGAGCAGGCTAACTGCTCATGCATACGGAATGGAATGGGAAGATTACTGGTGAGTAACAGTGCATTATTGCAGTCCTCATTCATTGTGAAAGCACATTTTTTCCTTATTGTAGATGTTATTATGAACATATTAGTAAATTATTGTGATTTAAGTAAGAGGGGATGGTAAATTAAAGCAGCCCTTGCAAAGAGCACCAGTAAATAAGTACAACCCTTCTGAGAAGATCTACCACATTAGTGCACCTGTGGGGCAAATATTGCACCTGTGGGGCAAATTTCTCATACATTATTGCATGCCTGATGAGAAATGCTGGTAAATTATTGCAGTCCTCCTCGGTTACACTAATATGTTATGGAAGCCTCGACAAGAAGCACTGGTAATTATTTAAACTTTTGAGAGAAAGGATGGTAAATTAATCCAGCCCTTTTCAGTAGCCTCATGAGAAGCTTTTGTTTATTTTTGCAGTACTGGTGAGAAGCACTAGAAAATTATTGCAGACCTGTTCAGAGTAATGTTAAAGTATTGCAAGCCTAGTAAAGTGTATTTTTAAACTGTTGAAGATTTGGTAAGGTCTAATGTTAAAATACTGCGGCCTACTAAGGAGTACAGTTAAATTATGGCAGGCCTGATAAAACATATTGTTAAAGTTTTGCAGGCCTAGTAAACAATATTGTTAAATTATTGCAGTTCTGGTTAGCAGTGCTACATTTGAGCCTGTGGTTTTCGGTTCTTGGTACTGATAGAGCAAGATTTCGCATCGCGACTTGCTCGACTCAAGAACCTCGAAATCTGTTATAATCTTATAATTCCAACTGTTCGTTTTACTAATTTTATGTATTTCGAATATGCGTGTGTATCATAGTGATGCTTGCCTATGTGGTTTACTAATACGAGTAATCCTTGTGAATAAAATGGCCGCTGCTTGACATTTGCTTCTGCGCATGCGTTAGGCACACCCACGTGACCTGACGTACTTGCATTGTGGAGGGAAAGGGTGCGCATGCGTAATAGCCACAAAATGGCTGCGCTTTGTAATAAACGAGGTGAAGCTTGCACCGCTGCTCTTGTGATATTGTCTGTTGCACTTACCCTTAACAGCATAGCATATTTTTATAATGATAAACCTGAAGTACGAAATCATAAAATGTAATACATGCATTTATTTCTATGTTTTAATTTGTTTTCGCTTACTTTTCATGTATCACGGTGACTGGGGGGGGGGGTCGGAGTGAAGCGAGAACCATCTTGAAGGTCCCTGTTGCGCATGCCCGAAGTGTGGAAGGTGGCATTAAATGATTGCCAACCAGAGGCAGCAGCCAAAATGCGCCTGGGAAGATGCACCTTCACCCAGCAAGAGAAATCGACATGTTCCACATGAGATACATTTTTAACTTGCTATTGTATTCCGTAGAATAGGTCATGGGAACCCCAAATCTGCTAGGCGGACCCATAACAATCAAATTGTGCCTTAGAAAAGTCTGTTCTGATTGGTGTGTTAACCCATCCTACCTTAGGACCAATCGAAATTTGGGATTCTGACACTTTGCAACATTTGGGGGTGGTACACTGACCCAAAAACAGTATATCTAGCCTGGGTTCAGCTAGAGAAATTGTCCGACTTGTCTGAATAGCTGACCTGTCACTGACCCAACGCACTCAATAGGTGACCTGATACAGTGGTGCTGCGGAGCACTCTGTCCGAATTTGACCATAGACACTGAAGGCTTTACTAAACCTTAAGTGCTGGCGGAGCACTTTGCTGGGGAATTCGCTGACCCAATCAGGGTCCTGACTGATAGCTGCAGAGAGGGTGGAGCGCAGGCGTTGCTTCCAAACTGCGGGTGCTGGTCGTATCCTGGTGGTCCTGTCCTGATCCTAATCTGGTTTTCCTGTCCTGTCCTGGGGTGTCCATTCTGCACCTGGTGTCCCATTGAGGGTTATCCGTCCTTGAGGGTTTTCCTGTCCTTAACTGACCCGTGGCCAGGGTTGGTTTTCACACCAGTCTAGGTAAATATCGTACCGAAACCCTTTAAACTACACCTTTTCTATTTTTCTGTCTTTGCTTCAATAAAGACATACCTTTGCATATGATAAATTTCCATGCTTTCCTGCAACTATTTCATATCACAAAAGTCATTTGCATTTATTTTTTAGCGTGTTCCTATGTTACCCTACCTTTTAGAGATCATTTTCTCCATTACAGTCTCTCTCAAAGCTGAACTTTGATTTATAGCGTGTCTCACCTTTGCTTATTCTATAGCTGTTTAAGATTTCCAGAGTTCTTATTTAGGTTTGTGAAGTATATCCAATAGCTTAATTCTAATTATGCATAAGTTTGTCCATTTATAAAGTTTATTCTGGCATTACCATTTTTTCTTCACTTAGCGTGTTCCCTGTTTCACTATTACTTAGAGAAAACTTAAATGATTGCCCTTACACTGTTCTTTTATAGTTATATGCTTTTCGTTATCCTGATTATTGATTGTCTCCTATCTGTAAGTCTAATGCTTTATGAAAATGAAATCTAGATAAATCTTTTAAAACTTCCAGTTGTCCGAGGTCATTTTATAGAAAATTAAAATTTATAGGTTGGGTTTGTATTTCTTCTACCTTTCCTTTTACAGCTAGCTCCCTGACCCATCGTGGTCATAGGTACCCGTAACAGTGGTTGGTAAGTCGGGTACACTGGAAATAGTAGAAAGGGACTCATGATTATTGGTAGGAGATTGTAGGGTCATCTGATCAATGCAAATGGTGGATTGAAGTATATGGGCCCGAGACCGAAGTTGGTGAAAATATTGGTCGGGTGACCTGCGATCTCTATCAGTAATTTTCTGGTAGCATCGAGGATGGTTAGGGAATAGTTAAAGGTTAGGTAGGATTAGTTAGACTAACTAAGTTGGATACTGCTAGATAGGAAACATTATTTGCTGCTACGAGAATAGGTAGTTCAGGTGATCTGATCACTCACTTGAAATGCTTGTTTTGTAAAATTATGAAATGTTTTAAAATCATTATCCTTATTATTATACTGTTATATGTATTAATCCATTCGTTTGTTAAACGTTTTTTGTGTTGTTAGAATCCCCGGGGAATGGAATAGCGAATGGTGAATAGAATCCATTTGCTCTGAGGTCACTGGCTTTCAAGGAAAGTTGGTGCAGGTTAGGCAGAACTGGAAGCACTAACTAGGGTTTTTCTGAATGCATGTTTGAATAAATGTTAGCAACGAAGTTCATTGGCAAAATTCCTATTGTGGCATAACCTAGTAAGGGTCACATCGGAAGAGTAGCGGGTTCAACGGAGCTTGGGAGAAAGCAAAGGGGTTCGTTGGTGAAACCTTAGTCTCGGATATATCCCAGAAAAGTGGATGAGTCTGAGGAAGTAACAGGTTCCCTAATGCTAGAGTGAAGGATAGGCGGAAGAGATCTATCCGTAGCGTGTGAAAAGTAAATGGAGGTAGTTTACTTGCAGTGAAACAAATTCTTTCCTGTCTAGACACTTGAGTACAGTGGCGAATGTGTATTCGTTGTGAAATAACCAAGCACTAAGCACTTTAGAAAGAAAGAAAGTTTCCGTTACCTTGTAAAGGAGGGAGTCAGTCGCAAAGCTGCTCTGACGTCACTCTGTGCCGCGCTGGGATTGGTAGACGCAGCGGGCTGGTAGCGGAGCTGAAATTGTGAAGGAGGGGGGGCGTGGCTACGAGCCGACCGTAATGGCCGCGTAGCGCGAGTGCTCTGTCACCGAGGCGGCTCCTTTGGCATTGATCCGACAGCTAATCCGTTAATAGTGACCCATCAGACGTGGATCCTGAGAGAGGAAGTCAAGCGGCGCCGGCTGACGCATCCCCGACCGAAATCGAGTGAAGCCAGCCGGTGGTGATCCTGCGGTCGGGGAAGGGCCCTGCCGTGTGTGCAAGCACCGGCCTGCCGCATCTCTGCAACCCGACCGGAAGTGACCAGGGGCCGGGCGACTGGACCGGAAAGGACCGCTGGCGGCGGTGGACCACACCAGCGGTAATTATTATCCTCCAGCAGCAGCGCATCATACCGGCTGAAGTTTCTCGCCCTGAATGATCTAGCCATACGCCCACACCGCCCTGAGATCTGGGTGCCTTGCGAGCGGCCCGTGCACGGCTCCACAGATGATACGGAGCCGAGAGGGAGAGGTTGAACCCTGAACACCCGCACTGCCTGGTAACGTTGGCCAAACAAAGACCCTGCTGGCTGCACTGAGACATTGCAGTAACATTTTTAGGGCCCAGGTGCAGAGGGCTGATTAGCTCCGGGTGGAGCGCCCGGGAGCGGAGGGCATTGCTGACTGGCGGGAACGACGGAGCGTGGTAGACACCGGCCCCCACGTCAGACAGGGACAGTGTTCCCGTATATCGTGCAGAGATCTCGGAGTGCGGGGTGCAGAGGCGGCTGCACTTGCCCAGGTGCCACTGGAACAGGCGAGTGCCCATATCTAGGAGCACATCCACAGCCTTCTTGGCCGCTGCAGCTCTGTACTGGGCCCAGCGCCTCGCAGCGTGAAGAAGTAGCGATAGGAACAGACAGAAGCTCACCAAGATCAGCCCTGGAGCGTGAGGTTCAGGGTCCGACAGAGCCCATTACGAGTAGGTGTAAGCTGACCTACACACGGATCCCTGGCTAACAGCGCTTTAGCTCTGCGCAATTAGTGGAGTGGTGGAGCTTTGGCGAACGGCGCCATCTTGTGAACAGCAGTACTGTGGAGTGGCCCCCCCACTCTCTGACTACCTGGAACTATGGCAAACAGAGGTCCCAGAAATGCAGCGGCGCAGGCGAAGCTGGAGAAATTTGCCTTCGACAAGACTGCCACACAGCACCCGGAGGGTCGCCCCTCTGCGGCCAAGAGTCCAGAAGGTGAGGGCACCAAACGAGTGACATTGGAGGATTTAATGAAGATGCTTACGAGCGTGCAGGTGACAGTGGGAGCAATCTCCACCGATGTTGGGCTCCTGAGAGCGGATTTCCACAAAATGACGGAGCGTGTGGCCCAGGTGGAAGTGGTCACTAAGTCACTGGTGGAGGACACCTCTGAACTGCAGTTGGCCACTGAACGACTGGAAGCGGTAGCCAAGAAGCTGCAAGAACGACTGGACGATCAAGAAGGGAGGTCACGAAGAAACAACGTCCGCATCCTGGGCATACCGGAGTCGGAGGGCAAACGCACGATGGATCTGTACGTGGAAGAATTAATCACGACGAAGTTGCAGCCGAAGGGACTCTCCCGTTTCTTTTCCGTTGAGAGAGCACATAGGGTCCCCGGGGGGACGCCGAAACCAGGGGCGGCACCACGGCCAGTGTTGGCTAAACTCTTTAATTTCAGAGATAGAGATGCCATACTCCAAACTGCTAGGAACTCCCCCCCTATCAAGGTATTAAACTCTACTATAGCGTTCTTCCCGGATTATACGGCTGAGGTGGCCCGACGACGAAAGACTTTCATTGACATTAAAAAAAGCCTGCGGGCCAAGGACATACCATACTCCATGTTATTCCCGGTGAGACTGAGAATCGTAGACAATCACAAGGCATGGTTCTTCGACACACCAGAAGCGGCGAGAGACTGGCTGGACGGATGGAGACGCGTGGAGGCACCTAGACGGGACGGCAGAAGTCAACATGATAGGGGGACAGTGCATCACTCGGATCAGGTGCCGTCACAAGGCCATAGCCAAGACCTATTTGCAGAACCGGGTCAGGAGGAGAGAGTGTATGCGGAAGAGTGAGGGCCGGCGATGATGCGCCATATGCTGACTGAGAACTCTTGGGCCCGGCTCTGAGCTGGGCGGCTGAGGTCACATGGAGCTGCCGTCGGATTGCAGAGCTTCATACCCCGACAAGCAAGTACAATGGGTTGGGATGGGACAAAGCGCTCTGCTAAGTTGGGGGAGGCGGGCGGTTTTCGACCCGTGCAGCAGGGAGGCAGGGAGGGGGAAGGGGGGGGGGGTTTGATGGTTGTTTTGGTTCTGGTTCTCTTGTTTTCTTGTAGTAGATTATGGCACAGCACAGGACATAATGCACTGCATGAGGGTGACACTCTAATTAATGACGACACTCCGCTGGGATCGTTCCTACTGAGCACATACCGCGCCCAGCTTGATGGCGACGCACTCAATGGTTACACCTGAGCTCCACATGGCGCGCCCCTCCCGCTCACCAACACTTACGGCACTCACATGGAATGTTCGGGGATTGGGGGATAGAGTGAAGCGGGGCCTAGTGCTGCAATATTTGAAGCGCTGTAAACCGGCGATAGTCATGCTGCAGGAGACCCATTTAGTGGGCACGGCCTCTAGAGCGATGGACAGATGGGGATATAAATTTATTACTCACGCGGACTTTTCCTCCGGCTCTAGGGGGACTGGGATCCTTATACGGAAAAACTTCCCATTGATATGTCAGCACACTAAGATAGATCCTCAAGGCCGCTTTGCAGCAGTGACGGTACAGTGGGAGGGCCAGCTCTTTAACTTTGTGTCTGTCTACATCCCGCCTGGCCTGCATGTTGCGGCTCACACTGCCCTGGCTTCCTTTTTATTAGCTCTACCGACGGCGACACTGGTTTTAGGGGGCGACTTCAATGACGTTGTGGATCATGCGCTTGATAGACACCCACAGGCTGAGACGGTGCGGGGAGGCGGGTGACTCTCAGGTCTGATGGACGCATTGGGGCTGACAGACTGCTGGCGCTACAAACACCCCTACGACAGGCACTACACCTATTACTCAGCGACACATAATTGCCTCTCACGGATCGACCACGTTTTAATGTCAGGGGAGGGACTTTGTGGGGTGGAAGGGGTGACAATCTGCCCCAGGGGAATCTCAGACCACTCCCCAATACTGCTCACATACACGAACCACCGCTCTCATAAGTGCCGTACGTTTCAGGTTCATGCGACTTATCTAAAGAACGCCCCATTGAAAAAAATCCCTCACCGCTACTGTTGAGCACTATTTCCGTGAGAATGCAGGCTCAGTGGACTCCCGGAGTACCCTGTGGGAAGCATTTAAAACAGTATTACGGGGGCAAGCAATTGCGTCGGTAACGGCCCACAGGAGAACGCAACAGCAAGACCTCGCCACTCTGGAGGAGGCCCTTGCAACGGCCATCTCTAGACAGGCCTCCACTCCTTCTCTGGGAGCTGCCCAGGCAGTCCGGCTGTGCAGAATAGAATGGATGGCATATCAGAAGGAATTGGTTCGGTCCTCGATCCAGGCCACCCGACACAGGGTTTATGAACTAGGCGATAAGGCGCGTAAAATGCTGGCCTGGCTCGATAAAAAAGAAAGAGCGGGAAGGGTCATTGCTCAATTGACGTTGCCTGACGGAGGATCGACCTCGGACCCCGGAGTCATAGTTGACTTACTGGCTGATCACTACGAAGCGATCTACGCTCCCCAGGCGAGGTTCTCGGCGGAGGAGGCTTACGACTATATTAAGAATCTGACGATCCCCTGTCTCTCACCTGAGACGGCGCTATTACTGGAGGCCGATATTACGGTGGAGGAGGTGAGGGAAGCGACCGAGGCACTGGCGTCGGGAAAAGCACTGGGACCCAACGGTTTCCCGGTGGAACTGTACAAACATACGGCCCAGACGACAGCCCCCCATCTCCTTAACATGTTCAGGGACAGCCTGGAGGTGGGTATGCTACCGAATGATCAGCGTCTGGCCACGATCATCCCGATCCACAAACCTGGTAAGGCAGCGGAGGAATGTACTTCTTACCGCCCCATCTCCCTGCTCAACGCGGAGCCAAAGATCCTGGCCAAGTTGTTGGCGCTGCGGTTGGCTCCCCACCTTGCCACTCTGGTACACCCGGATCAATCCGGCTTTATGCAGAATCGTAGCACCTCGCATAACTTGCGACGTCTACAAGCGGTACTGGCTCGCCGAGATTGTATACAAGAACCGGCGGTATTGCTTTCCCTGGATGCCACTATGGCGTTTGACACTGTGGAGTGGCCTTATCTATTCGCTGTGCTTCGCCACATGGGCTTCGGCCCCCAATTCTGTGCATGGATCCGACTGCTCTACACTGGCCCCCTGGCTCAGGTGGCGGCTAATGGCCACATCTCCAGGGACTTCCAGCTTGGGCGTGGGACGAGGCAAGGTTGCCCGTTATCCCCTCTGCTGTTTACACTAGTCCTGGAGCCGCTGGCGATTTGGGTCAGATGGGAACCATCCATTAAGGGTATCCGGTGGTCGCCGACGTGGGAAGACCGGATATCACTGTACGCGGATGATGTCCTGCTTTATCTCACCTCCCCAAAGAAGTCTATCCCGGAACTGCTCAATGTTTGTGAGAAGTTTGGGAAAGTGTCGGGCTATCGAATTAACTGGTCGAAGTCAGTTCTCTTCGTACTGGCTGGCCGCCCCCCCCCCACTACCGAGAGACTGTCCGTTAAATTACACTACTACCCCCTTTAAATATCTTGGTGTTTTCGTCACTCCTAGCCCGGACGAATTCCACGTCCTGAACCTGAAACCCCCCCTGGACCGGTTTATTAGGGATGTCAAGGTGTGGCGCTCCCTTCCACTCACTCTTTTGGGCAAAGCCGCCCTGTTTAAAATGATATTTACAACAAGGGGTGGTGAGGGACAGAGTCTCTGAATTAAGCAGAATACTCTCACCCAGTCAAAAGATCAGGGCTAGATCCAACACCGTTTTTTAGCTCATTGCACCATCCCAGTTTCAGAACCTGGCTGTATGCAAATTAGTCCGTTCCTGTCCCAGTGCATGATGGGAACAGGGCAAACCAAACTACAAAAGCCAATTCTTACACTGGGAAGGAAACAAGCTTCCGGGGACCGGTTTCTGGCATTACAGCCGTCTTCGGCCCGGCTTGCTTGAATCCTGATGGTGCAATGAGCAAGGGACTCATGTCTGAGTATACCCTTCCACGCTTAGGGTGGACAAAAATATTTACAACAAGGGGTGGTGAGGGACAGAGTCTCTGAATTAAGCAGAATACTCTCACCCAGTCAAAAGATCAGGGCTAGATCCAACACCGTTTTTTAGCTCATTGCACCATCCCAGTTTCAGAACCTGGCTGTATGCAAATTAGTCCGTTCCTGTCCCAGTGCATGATGGGAACAGGGCAAACCAAACTACAAAAGCCAATTCTTACACTGGGAAGGAAACAAGCTTCCGGGGACCGGTTTCTGGCATTACAGCCGTCTTCGGCCCGGCTTGCTTGAATCCTGATGGTGCAATGAGCAAGGGACTCATGTCTGAGTATACCCTTCCACGCTTAGGGTGGACAAAAATATTTACAACAAGGGGTGGTGAGGGACAGAGTCTCTGAATTAAGCAGAATACTCTCACCCAGTCAAAAGATCAGGGCTAGATCCAACACCGTTTTTTAGCTCATTGCACCATCCCAGTTTCAGAACCTGGCTGTATGCAAATTAGTCCGTTCCTGTCCCAGTGCATGATGGGAACAGGGCAAACCAAACTACAAAAGCCAATTCTTACACTGGGAAGGAAACAAGCTTCCGGGGACCGGTTTCTGGCATTACAGCCGTCTTCGGCCCGGCTTGCTTGAATCCTGATGGTGCAATGAGCAAGGGACTCATGTCTGAGTATACCCTTCCACGCTTAGGGTGGACAAAAATATTTACAACAAGGGGTGGTGAGGGACAGAGTCTCTGAATTAAGCAGAATACTCTCACCCAGTCAAAAGATCAGGGCTAGATCCAACACCGTTTTTTAGCTCATTGCACCATCCCAGTTTCAGAACCTGGCTGTATGCAAATTAGTCCGTTCCTGTCCCAGTGCATGATGGGAACAGGGCAAACCAAACTACAAAAGCCAATTCTTACACTGGGAAGGAAACAAGCTTCCGGGGACCGGTTTCTGGCATTACAGCCGTCTTCGGCCCGGCTTGCTTGAATCCTGATGGTGCAATGAGCAAGGGACTCATGTCTGAGTATACCCTTCCACGCTTAGGGTGGACAAAAATATTTACAACAAGGGGTGGTGAGGGACAGAGTCTCTGAATTAAGCAGAATACTCTCACCCAGTCAAAAGATCAGGGCTAGATCCAACACCGTTTTTTAGCTCATTGCACCATCCCAGTTTCAGAACCTGGCTGTATGCAAATTAGTCCGTTCCTGTCCCAGTGCATGATGGGAACAGGGCAAACCAAACTACAAAAGCCAATTCTTACACTGGGAAGGAAACAAGCTTCCGGGGACCGGTTTCTGGCATTACAGCCGTCTTCGGCCCGGCTTGCTTGAATCCTGATGGTGCAATGAGCAAGGGACTCATGTCTGAGTATACCCTTCCACGCTTAGGGTGGACAAAAATATTTACAACAAGGGGTGGTGAGGGACAGAGTCTCTGAATTAAGCAGAATACTCTCACCCAGTCAAAAGATCAGGGCTAGATCCAACACCGTTTTTTAGCTCATTGCACCATCCCAGTTTCAGAACCTGGCTGTATGCAAATTAGTCCGTTCCTGTCCCAGTGCATGATGGGAACAGGGCAAACCAAACTACAAAAGCCAATTCTTACACTGGGAAGGAAACAAGCTTCCGGGGACCGGTTTCTGGCATTACAGCCGTCTTCGGCCCGGCTTGCTTGAATCCTGATGGTGCAATGAGCAAGGGACTCATGTCTGAGTATACCCTTCCACGCTTAGGGTGGACAAAAATATTTACAACAAGGGGTGGTGAGGGACAGAGTCTCTGAATTAAGCAGAATACTCTCACCCAGTCAAAAGATCAGGGCTAGATCCAACACCGTTTTTTAGCTCATTGCACCATCCCAGTTTCAGAACCTGGCTGTATGCAAATTAGTCCGTTCCTGTCCCAGTGCATGATGGGAACAGGGCAAACCAAACTACAAAAGCCAATTCTTACACTGGGAAGGAAACAAGCTTCCGGGGACCGGTTTCTGGCATTACAGCCGTCTTCGGCCCGGCTTGCTTGAATCCTGATGGTGCAATGAGCAAGGGACTCATGTCTGAGTATACCCTTCCACGCTTAGGGTGGACAAAAATATTTACAACAAGGGGTGGTGAGGGACAGAGTCTCTGAATTAAGCAGAATACTCTCACCCAGTCAAAAGATCAGGGCTAGATCCAACACCGTTTTTTAGCTCATTGCACCATCCCAGTTTCAGAACCTGGCTGTATGCAAATTAGTCCGTTCCTGTCCCAGTGCATGATGGGAACAGGGCAAACCAAACTACAAAAGCCAATTCTTACACTGGGAAGGAAACAAGCTTCCGGGGACCGGTTTCTGGCATTACAGCCGTCTTCGGCCCGGCTTGCTTGAATCCTGATGGTGCAATGAGCAAGGGACTCATGTCTGAGTATACCCTTCCACGCTTAGGGTGGACAAAAATATTTACAACAAGGGGTGGTGAGGGACAGAGTCTCTGAATTAAGCAGAATACTCTCACCCAGTCAAAAGATCAGGGCTAGATCCAACACCGTTTTTTAGCTCATTGCACCATCCCAGTTTCAGAACCTGGCTGTATGCAAATTAGTCCGTTCCTGTCCCAGTGCATGATGGGAACAGGGCAAACCAAACTACAAAAGCCAATTCTTACACTGGGAAGGAAACAAGCTTCCGGGGACCGGTTTCTGGCATTACAGCCGTCTTCGGCCCGGCTTGCTTGAATCCTGATGGTGCAATGAGCAAGGGACTCATGTCTGAGTATACCCTTCCACGCTTAGGGTGGACAAAAATATTTACAACAAGGGGTGGTGAGGGACAGAGTCTCTGAATTAAGCAGAATACTCTCACCCAGTCAAAAGATCAGGGCTAGATCCAACACCGTTTTTTAGCTCATTGCACCATCCCAGTTTCAGAACCTGGCTGTATGCAAATTAGTCCGTTCCTGTCCCAGTGCATGATGGGAACAGGGCAAACCAAACTACAAAAGCCAATTCTTACACTGGGAAGGAAACAAGCTTCCGGGGACCGGTTTCTGGCATTACAGCCGTCTTCGGCCCGGCTTGCTTGAATCCTGATGGTGCAATGAGCAAGGGACTCATGTCTGAGTATACCCTTCCACGCTTAGGGTGGACAAAAATATTTACAACAAGGGGTGGTGAGGGACAGAGTCTCTGAATTAAGCAGAATACTCTCACCCAGTCAAAAGATCAGGGCTAGATCCAACACCGTTTTTTAGCTCATTGCACCATCCCAGTTTCAGAACCTGGCTGTATGCAAATTAGTCCGTTCCTGTCCCAGTGCATGATGGGAACAGGGCAAACCAAACTACAAAAGCCAATTCTTACACTGGGAAGGAAACAAGCTTCCGGGGACCGGTTTCTGGCATTACAGCCGTCTTCGGCCCGGCTTGCTTGAATCCTGATGGTGCAATGAGCAAGGGACTCATGTCTGAGTATACCCTTCCACGCTTAGGGTGGACAAAAATATTTACAACAAGGGGTGGTGAGGGACAGAGTCTCTGAATTAAGCAGAATACTCTCACCCAGTCAAAAGATCAGGGCTAGATCCAACACCGTTTTTTAGCTCATTGCACCATCCCAGTTTCAGAACCTGGCTGTATGCAAATTAGTCCGTTCCTGTCCCAGTGCATGATGGGAACAGGGCAAACCAAACTACAAAAGCCAATTCTTACACTGGGAAGGAAACAAGCTTCCGGGGACCGGTTTCTGGCATTACAGCCGTCTTCGGCCCGGCTTGCTTGAATCCTGATGGTGCAATGAGCAAGGGACTCATGTCTGAGTATACCCTTCCACGCTTAGGGTGGACAAAAATATTTACAACAAGGGGTGGTGAGGGACAGAGTCTCTGAATTAAGCAGAATACTCTCACCCAGTCAAAAGATCAGGGCTAGATCCAACACCATTTTTTAGCTCATTGCACCATCCCAGTTTCAGAACCTGGCTGTATGCAAATTAGTCCGTTCCTGTCCCAGTGCTTGTTGTAAATAATTTTGTCCACCCTAAGCGTGGAAGGGTATACTCAGATGTGAGTCCCTTGCTCATTGCACCATCAGGATTCAAGCAAGCCGGGCCGAAGACGCCTGAAATGGCAGAAACCGGTCCCCGGAAGCTTGTTTCCTTCCCAGGGTAAGAATTGGCTTTTGTAGTCTGGTCTGCCCTGTTCCCATGATGCACTGGGCCAGGGACAGACTAATTTGCATACAGCCAGGTTCTGAAACTGGGATGGTGCAATGAGCTAAAAAACGGTGTTGGATCTAGCCCTGATCTCTTGACTGGGTGAGAGTACTCTGCTTAATTCAGAGACTCTGTCCATCACCACCCCTTGTTGTAAATAATTTTGTCCACCCTAAGCGTGGAAGGGTATACTCAGATGTGAGTCCCTTGCTCATTGCACCATCAGGATTCAAGCAAGCCGGGCCGAAGACGCCTGAAATGGCAGAAACCGGTCCCCGGAAGCTTGTTTCCTTCCCAGGGTAAGAATTGGCTTTTGTAGTCTGGTCTGCCCTGTTCCCATGATGCACTGGGCCAGGGACAGACTAATTTGCATACAGCCAGGTTCTGAAACTGGGATGGTGCAATGAGCTAAAAAACGGTGTTGGATCTAGCCCTGATCTCTTGACTGGGTGAGAGTACTCTGCTTAATTCAGAGACTCTGTCCATCACCACCCCTTGTTGTAAATAATTTTGTCCACCCTAAGCGTGGAAGGGTATACTCAGATGTGAGTCCCTTGCTCATTGCACCATCAGGATTCAAGCAAGCCGGGCCGAAGACGCCTGAAATGGCAGAAACCGGTCCCCGGAAGCTTGTTTCCTTCCCAGGGTAAGAATTGGCTTTTGTAGTCTGGTCTGCCCTGTTCCCATGATGCACTGGGCCAGGGACAGACTAATTTGCATACAGCCAGGTTCTGAAACTGGGATGGTGCAATGAGCTAAAAAACGGTGTTGGATCTAGCCCTGATCTCTTGACTGGGTGAGAGTACTCTGCTTAATTCAGAGACTCTGTCCATCACCACCCCTTGTTGTAAATAATTTTGTCCACCCTAAGCGTGGAAGGGTATACTCAGATGTGAGTCCCTTGCTCATTGCACCATCAGGATTCAAGCAAGCCGGGCCGAAGACGCCTGAAATGGCAGAAACCGGTCCCCGGAAGCTTGTTTCCTTCCCAGGGTAAGAATTGGCTTTTGTAGTCTGGTCTGCCCTGTTCCCATGATGCACCGGGCCAGGGACAGACTAATTTGCATACAGCCAGGTTCTGAAACTGGGATGGTGCAATGAGCTAAAAAACGGTGTTGGATCTAGCCCTGATCTCTTGACTGGGTGAGAGTACTCTGCTTAATTCAGAGACTCTGTCCATCACCACCCCTTGTTGTAAATAATTTTGTCCACCCTAAGCGTGGAAGGGTATACTCAGATGTGAGTCCCTTGCTCATTGCACCATCAGGATTCAAGCAAGCCGGGCCGAAGACGCCTGAAATGGCAGAAACCGGTCCCCGGAAGCTTGTTTCCTTCCCAGGGTAAGAATTGGCTTTTGTAGTCTGGTCTGCCCTGTTCCCATGATGCACTGGGCCAGGGACAGACTAATTTGCATACAGCCAGGTTCTGAAACTGGGATGGTGCAATGAGCTAAAAAACGGTGTTGGATCTAGCCCTGATCTCTTGACTGGGTGAGAGTACTCTGCTTAATTCAGAGACTCTGTCCATCACCACCCCTTGTTGTAAATAATTTTGTCCACCCTAAGCGTGGAAGGGTATACTCAGATGTGAGTCCCTTGCTCATTGCACCATCAGGATTCAAGCAAGCCGGGCCGAAGACGCCTGAAATGGCAGAAACGGGTCCCCGGAAGCTTGTTTCCTTCCCAGGGTAAGAATTGGCTTTTGTAGTCTGGTCTGCCCTGTTCCCATGATGCACTGGGCCAGGGACAGACTAATTTGCATACAGCCAGGTTCTGAAACTGGGATGGTGCAATGAGCTAAAAAACGGTGTTGGATCTAGCCCTGATCTCTTGACTGGGTGAGAGTACTCTGCTTAATTCAGAGACTCTGTCCATCACCACCCCTTGTTGTAAATAATTTTGTCCACCCTAAGCGTGGAAGGGTATACTCAGATGTGAGTCCCTTGCTCATTGCACCATCAGGATTCAAGCAAGCCGGGCCGAAGACGCCTGAAATGGCAGAAACCGGTCCCTGGAAGCTTGTTTCCTTCCCAGGGTAAGAATTGGCTTTTGTAGTCTGGTCTGCCCTGTTCCCATGATGCACTGGGCCAGGGACAGACTAATTTGCATACAGCCAGGTTCTGAAACTGGGATGGTGCAATGAGCTAAAAAACGGTGTTGGATCTAGCCCTGATCTCTTGACTGGGTGAGAGTACTCTGCTTAATTCAGAGACTCTGTCCATCACCACCCCTTGTTGTAAATAATTTTGTCCACCCTAAGCGTGGAAGGGTATACTCAGATGTGAGTCCCTTGCTCATTGCACCATCAGGATTCAAGCAAGCCGGGCCGAAGACGCCTGAAATGGCAGAAACCGGTCCCCGGAAGCTTGTTTCCTTCCCAGGGTAAGAATTGGCTTTTGTAGTCTGGTCTGCCCTGTTCCCATGATGCACTGGGCCAGGGACAGACTAATTTGCATACAGCCAGGTTCTGAAACTGGGATGGTGCAATGAGCTAAAAAACGGTGTTGGATCTAGCCCTGATCTCTTGACTGGGTGAGAGTACTCTGCTTAATTCAGAGACTCTGTCCATCACCACCCTTTGTTGTAAATAATTTTGTCCACCCTAAGCGTGGAAGGGTATACTCAGATGTGAGTCCCTTGCTCATTGCACCATCAGGATTCAAGCAAGCCGGGCCGAAGACGCCTGAAATGGCAGAAACCGGTCCCCGGAAGCTTGTTTCCTTCCCAGGGTAAGAATTGGCTTTTGTAGTCTGGTCTGCCCTGTTCCCATGATGCACTGGGCCAGGGACAGACTAATTTGCATACAGCCAGGTTCTGAAACTGGGATGGTGCAATGAGCTAAAAAACGGTGTTGGATCTAGCCCTGATCTCTTGACTGGGTGAGAGTACTCTGCTTAATTCAGAGACTCTGTCCATCACCACCCCTTGTTGTAAATAATTTTGTCCACCCTAAGCGTGGAAGGGTATACTCAGATGTGAGTCCATTGCTCATTGCACCATCAGGATTCAAGCAAGCCGGGCCGAAGACGCCTGAAATGGCAGAAACCGGTCCCCGGAAGCTTGTTTCCTTCCCAGGGTAAGAATTGGCTTTTGTAGTCTGGTCTGCCCTGTTCCCATGATGCACTGGGCCAGGGACAGACTAATTTGCATACAGCCAGGTTCTGAAACTGGGATGGTGCAATGAGCTAAAAAACGGTGTTGGATCTAGCCCTGATCTCTTGACTGGGTGAGAGTACTCTGCTTAATTCAGAGACTCTGTCCATCACCACCCCTTGTTGTAAATAATTTTGTCCACCCTAAGCGTGGAAGGGTATACTCAGATGTGAGTCCCTTGCTCATTGCACCATCAGGATTCAAGCAAGCCGGGCCGAAGACGCCTGAAATGGCAGAAACCGGTCCCCGGAAGCTTGTTTCCTTCCCAGGGTAAGAATTGGCTTTTGTAGTCTGGTCTGCCCTGTTCCCATGATGCACTGGGCCAGGGACAGACTAATTTGCATACAGCCAGGTTCTGAAACTGGGATGGTGCAATGAGCTAAAAAACGGTGTTGGATCTAGCCCTGATCTCTTGACTGGGTGAGAGTACTCTGCTTAATTCAGAGACTCTGTCCATCACCACCCCTTGTTGTAAATAATTTTGTCCACCCTAAGCGTGGAAGGGTATACTCAGATGTGAGTCCCTTGCTCATTGCACCATCAGGATTCAAGCAAGCCGGGCCGAAGACGCCTGAAATGGCAGAAACCGGTCCCCGGAAGCTTGTTTCCTTCCCAGGGTAAGAATTGGCTTTTGTAGTCTGGTCTGCCCTGTTCCCATGATGCACTGGGCCAGGGACAGACTAATTTGCATACAGCCAGGTTCTGAAACTGGGATGGTGCAATGAGCTAAAAAACGGTGTTGGATCTAGCCCTGATCTCTTGACTGGGTGAGAGTACTCTGCTTAATTCAGAGACTCTGTCCATCACCACCCCTTGTTGTAAATAATTTTGTCCACCCTAAGCGTGGAAGGGTATACTCAGATGTGAGTCCCTTGCTCATTGCACCATCAGGATTCAAGCAAGCCGGGCCGAAGACGCCTGAAATGGCAGAAACCGGTCCCCGGAAGCTTGTTTCCTTCCCAGGGTAAGAATTGGCTTTTGTAGTCTGGTCTGCCCTGTTCCCATGATGCACTGGGCCAGGGACAGACTAATTTGCATACAGCCAGGTTCTGAAACTGGGATGGTGCAATGAGCTAAAAAACGGTGTTGGATCTAGCCCTGATCTCTTGACTGGGTGAGAGTACTCTGCTTAATTCAGAGACTCTGTCCATCACCACCCCTTGTTGTAAATAATTTTGTCCACCCTAAGCGTGGAAGGGTATACTCAGATGTGAGTCCCTTGCTCATTGCACCATCAGGATTCAAGCAAGCCGGGCCGAAGACGCCTGAAATGGCAGAAACCGGTCCCCGGAAGCTTGTTTCCTTCCCAGGGTAAGAATTGGCTTTTGTAGTCTGGTCTGCCCTGTTCCCATGATGCACTGGGCCAGGGACAGACTAATTTGCATACAGCCAGGTTCTGAAACTGGGATGGTGCAATGAGCTAAAAAACGGTGTTGGATCTAGCCCTGATCTCTTGACTGGGTGAGAGTACTCTGCTTAATTCAGAGACTCTGTCCATCACCACCCCTTGTTGTAAATAATTTTGTCCACCCTAAGCGTGGAAGGGTATACTCAGATGTGAGTCCCTTGCTCATTGCACCATCAGGATTCAAGCAAGCCGGGCCGAAGACGCCTGAAATGGCAGAAACCGGTCCCCGGAAGCTTGTTTCCTTCCCAGGGTAAGAATTGGCTTTTGTAGTCTGGTCTGCCCTGTTCCCATGATGCACTGGGCCAGGGACAGACTAATTTGCATACAGCCAGGTTCTGAAACTGGGATGGTGCAATGAGCTAAAAAACGGTGTTGGATCTAGCCCTGATCTCTTGACTGGGTGAGAGTACTCTGCTTAATTCAGAGACTCTGTCCATCACCACCCCTTGTTGTAAATAATTTTGTCCACCCTAAGCGTGGAAGGGTATACTCAGATGTGAGTCCCTTGCTCATTGCACCATCAGGATTCAAGCAAGCCGGGCCGAAGACGCCTGAAATGGCAGAAACCGGTCCCCGGAAGCTTGTTTCCTTCCCAGGGTAAGAATTGGCTTTTGTAGTCTGGTCTGCCCTGTTCCCATGATGCACTGGGCCAGGGACAGACTAATTTGCATACAGCCAGGTTCTGAAACTGGGATGGTGCAATGAGCTAAAAAACGGTGTTGGATCTAGCCCTGATCTCTTGACTGGGTGAGAGTACTCTGCTTAATTCAGAGACTCTGTCCATCACCACCCCTTGTTGTAAATAAACTGTTTAAAATGATGGCACTGCCCCGGTTTTTGTACCTCCTTGAAAACTCGCCGTTTCCAGTGCCCCCCTCTTATTTTAAAGCCATCGCAGCGGCGGTGTCTACTCTGCTTTGGGACGGGAAACCGGCTCGAATAGCTCAGGACAAGCTGGTGAAAGACTGGTACGATGGGGGTATAGCGCTACCTAGTATTGAATTGTACTACTGGGCTGCCCACCTTAAACAGATCAACTACTGGTTGCACGCCTCTCAAACGGAACCAGCCTACATGGCGGACAGGCAGAATGTCGAACCCAGAGGCCTGCTTAGAAACCTTTATAGCCGCACCATCCCGACTGAACTACAGGGCCCGACTCGTCACACGATCCAAATCTGGTATAAAGCGCACAGACATCTTCAATGTGCCAACACCGTTACGCAGATGACGCCCCTGTGGGACTCCTACAGATTAGGTTATATGGGCAATACTAAGGGGTTCAGGGCATGGGACGCAATAGGCATTTCGGTGGTGGGGGACCTCTGGAAAAACCAAAAAGTCGTGGACTTTGAATTTCTACAGAACACATACGGTATGGCTATGTCCGAACATTACAGGTTCATGCAGATAAGGCATGCACTGAGGGCAGCCGTTCCGGAGGGAACGAATTTGCAGGATTCTACCCCCCTAGAAGACAGACTGTTAACTGAATACATGCCCCAAAACGCCACCTCTTACACATACCGGAAGCTAGTTAATAATCTCCCCGACATGTTGTCCAAACTGCGTTCCACTTGGGTGGCGGATATAGGAGACCTAGATGACTCGGAGTGGCAGGAGGCTCTCTCGTCACCGCGCGAGACAGCGATTCCCTCCAGGCTTAAACTGGTGCAGCTGAAAATATTGCACCGTACATATTATACCAGGACGGTCCTGCACAAGATAGGGAAAGCTGAACATGATTACTGTCTCCGTGGATGCGGAGAAAAGGGGACATTCTATCACACCATTTGGGATTGTGGGAGGCTGACAGGATATTGGACAGCGGTGATGCGAACTATCTCTCAGACTGTGGCTACCTCCCTGCTGCCCGACCCGCGTTGCTGCTTACTGAACATATGGGATGCAACGGACTTGAACCATCGACAGCAGGATTGGGTGATGTTGGGTCTGATGGTCGCGAAGCGCAATGTGGCTAAACTGTGGGGTTCACCTGTGTTGCCCACACTGAGAGAATGGTGCAGCAACATGGATGACGCAATGGTGGCTGAGAAGGCGGTGTTTGTCCAGAGGGGTTGTCCCAGGAAATGGGGTCTGATCTGGGGGGCGTGGAACAAGTATAGGGGAAACATTTGTGACCCACCGAGGGAAGACTCGGATGAGTGTGTGTCGGATTGAGGACTACAACTGTACTATGACTGAGGGTGGTGGTGAGTCACGTGGCTTTGGAGGACTCCAGGACGTTGCAGGAGAGGGAGGTGCGGAAAATGGTGCTGGCATGCATCCCTACTATTGCGGACAAAGTAATTGAGAATCTATGTTCTTTACCCTCTGAGATAGCTCTGTGTTTTTCCTACAGCTGTGCCCCTGTTTTTCGCGAACAGTTTGGTTTTACAGTTTAAAAAACAGACCTTAGTAACTTCAGACAATGATAACAGCTCCTTTAAGCGCATTATGTATGTTTGCCGCCGGGCCCCAGGGATGCCGGCTACATGGCTGTGTAACTCTTTGCATTGTACATTTCACACCTGAATGCTCGCGGCCGGCCCCAGAGGTTGTAGGCCTTAAGCTGTGTCTTGACGTTAATGTGCAATAAAGGTCTTTATAAATAAAAAAATAAAAAAAGAAATTGTGAAGGAGGGGTGAGAGCCGAAGCGTGAGAACTGTCTCGCGAAAAGGCCACGCACCCATTGGTCGAGATTATTTGAATTCGTGCATTTCATTGGTTGCACGAAAATAAGAAACGCATTTAGATTGGAAGTGATTTTGTAAACAGAGAGTCGCTTGAAGGAAATTATATGTGGCATACGTACAGACCGCATACTAGACCAGATCCTAGGCATTTAGGGTTTGAGAACGATCAGTGGAAAGGACATAACACCGACATTATGTACGGAAATAAGAGGAAGTTGTCACTTGTGAACAAAGTCAAGAATTATTTCAAAAAGGACAAACCAATTAGGACTCGAGAAGGTGTTGTCATTCCACCACCAAATACTCCCGCATCTTTCATGTTGTTTGACAAAGGGTACCATACCTGCGTATGGTTGGAAAATTGGGTGGAGTACACCAAGGATGACGGAGTATTGGCTTTCCCGTTAGACGGTACATTTAATGGCAGAATTTTATTTAATTTGAGAACCAGAATGAATGACTTACATCCCAGACCTAGATTAACGCAGTATGAAGCACTAGAATTATGGGAGATTGAAGCTTTTGAAAGGTATAAGCCACGAATGGATAAAGGATTAACAAAATTTTATCCCAAACTGAAACAAGAAACCCGAGATAAAAAGATGAAACAGTGTACACAGAATATGATGGTTGAGGGACTGTTTCCAATGATGCCCGTGGGTGGTCCTGACGGGGGGGAGAAGAGGACAGAAAAATGCAAACATTGGGTGCCTATTGGAGAGTCGGATGATGAATTATTAGATGACATGTGTATGAGAAGTCCACCACCTTATAATGAAGGGCATCGACCTTCTAGTGAGGGGGAAATTTCCCGAAGACCTCTACCCCAGGAAGAGGCCAGGTCCGCAAGTGTAGGAGGGGGTTACCAAATACCTCCCTATACTGAAAGTCTAGGACCCATAGAGCCCAGAGAGATTTACCCAAAAAGACCCACTAGTGGGGAGACAAGATACTCCCGAGAAAGGGGGTCTTGCGCTAGACTTCCCTATGAAGGGGAGGAGAGACCACTAAGTTCAGGAATGCCGATTTTAAATCCTCTTTATGAGGAAGAACCAAGATCCCTAAGCACGGGAAGTTTATTTCCAAAACCTAATTATGGTGAAGGACCAAGAGAGACACATCCCACTGCCCCAAATTATGCTCCGATTTTAACTCCTCAGATATTACATGACAATTCAGTCGAAAGAATATTGGAGGACAGGGAACGAGATGCTCTAGCTAAACAGAGAGCTGAAATAATTCAGAAAATCTCCCAGTTAAATACGAGTCCTGAAGCCTTGACAATCCCAGTAACTATAGGACCAGTGGTTCCGTTGTATGGGGACCGTCAAGGGAGTCCGAAAACTCCAGTCATTACTCCAGTTATAGCACCACCGAGACCAGAACCCTTAATTGTAGATGACCAGACAAGTGAATGCGAGTCCGAGGTCTCGCTACTGGATCTACCTATTAGAAACACAGGAAAGAGGATGCAGAAAAGGCATAACCCTTTCAACACGAGGGAGATTCAGATGGAATCGACTTCGGGTACCAGGAGTGTCACGTTGGTGACTCCTGAAGAAATCGAAAGATGGAGTCAAGAATTAGATAAACAAACTCCACCAACGAAACCTTTAGATCTCTACAAATTGAGAGTAGAAATAGAAGAATTAATGGCAGGAAACGTAGGATTAGACAGATTAAATACCTACTCTGAAGAAGAGATGCTGTTCATTTGCAAAAGACTCACCCGAAATACCCGAGTACTTCATGAAAAATTGACAGACACCGCTGCTAGCATGGGAATAGATATCTCAAAATCGAAACCTTTACAGAAGCCGTATAGAGCAGATTTCTCAGACAGAGATTTGGAAAACCTGAATGTGTCCGGGAAAAAGGCACAGGTCAAAGAATTATTATCCGTGTTGCAGAAATGGGGAGATGTGGAAAAGTGGAAAGCTAGATGGGCCAGAAAGAAAGATGAGGCCAGATCAAAACAAATAACTCCTGAATTTGTTGTAAGGGAAGCTGACAAACCAGAACCGTTACTCCACATGCGCGAAGTGCCAGGTGGAAAATACGTGCATGTTCCTTGGTCCAGACAGGATATTGTGTCCTTTACTAATGATTTCCCAAAATTACGAGAGAAGCCTGTGGATTGGTACAGGCAAGTGGAAAGATTTGTAAAGGTTCAAAAATGCCTGTGGAAAGATTTGGATGGGTTCTTTGACATTGTGGTCCCGGTAGACCTATGGACCGAGTGTAAAATAGCCATAGCTTGGCCTAGTGAGGAATACCCGAGGGACTCAACAACAGGAGAACCCTCTAAAGAAGTGATGAAAAAATATGAACAAGTAATTCAACACCTGAAACAAAAGGTGCCTGCAAAGGAAACTGATTGGACCAAGATAGATAGAACGACGCAAGAAAGGGATGAGACTGTGCACTCCTTTTATGAAAGGTTGTTGCAGGTGTTCAAAACATACAGTGGTATAGATAACATCGAGATGAAGGACATGACCCACTTCATTTACAGGTTTGTAAACGGTTTAAGGCCCGAAATCTGTCAGTGGATAAAAGATAATAAAATTTGTTGGCAGTCCAAGAAAATGGATGAGGTCCTACGGTACGCAAAGTACTGTGAGGATGAGATGGCAGAAAAGAAAAAGGCTTTGAAGGAGAAAGTGATGTGGGCACAAGTTAAGCTCGCAGAACAGCAAGAAAAGCAACTGAGTACATTAAACAAAAATACTCAGAACTTAAGCCCTGGGGGTGGGGGTGGAGGAAAGCCCCGAGCAAAAATGAGCAGAGAGGAAGCTAAAAAGAAATTTCCCTGCCACCAGTGCGGAGAAATTGGACATTGGCGAGACGAATGTCCCTATTTACAGCATGATAATGCCCAAACCCCTGATTTAATTCCACAGACGCAGAACGAAAAGCCAAGAAAGACCCAGCAACAGGTAAAAACGATTCAAGTGCCCCGAGCGCCAAAGCCTAGTTTTAAGGGAAAATCACCGCAGGGTGACGACGTAGAGATCTGGGGAGGCAATGAAAACAGAAATGCAGCAACTTCGCAGTATTTACTAAGTGATACTTTTTTCTGTGATGACCAGTACTGACGGGGCCTGAGAGGGGAGGACAAGGAGTGCGTACTTGGCGCCTCCTTGCCGGTAGACCAGTCACGGCCATACATTGAAGGAAAGGTTGACGGAAACGATGTCACTTTTCTGTTGGACACTGGTGCTACCCGTTCTACTGTGAGAACAGCGGACGTCCCAAACCTACCCCTCTCGGGAGAAGCAATCCAAGTAGTGGGAGTATCTAATCAATTGATTGGTACCCCCGTTACAGAACCAATGGAGATCTCAATAGGGAACTTTAAAGAAATGCACAGATTTGTCGTTTGCGATACCAGTCCAGTGAACTTACTGGGACGTGATTTGCTGTGCAAAATGAACTGCACTATCTTTTGCACACCAAAGGGTGTCGAAATTCAGACCCCAGATGAAGATGGTATCTACAAATTAATGTTAGTCAGACCTGACTTAGAAATAAAGCGAATGACTATACAGGACTTACCTACAGAACTTCAACAGACAGTGAAACCAGAAGTATGGGACTTTACTGGAAAGGATGTAGGATTGATGAAAAACGTAGACCCCATACAAATAACCATGAAAGAAGATGCAGTTTACCCCAACACTAAGCCTTACAAAATGAGTGCCGAAGTGAGAGCAGGTGTTGCCATTGAAATACAGAAATTGTTAGAAGCAAATATCATACAGGAAGTAATGAGTAGCCCGTGTAATTCACCCATTATGGGCATCAAGAAGCCTAGTGGCAAGTACAGAGTAGTGCAGGACCTGAGAAAGGTAAATAAAATTGTGGTTCCTTGTTGCCCTATTGTCCCGAACCCAGCAGTGATCCTGTATCAGATTCCCTGGGATGCTGAATGGTTCACTGTGATAGATCTATGTCACGCATTCTTTTCGATCCCATTGCATCCAGACAGCAAATTTATTTTCTCATTTGCTTTCAACAGTCACGTGTATGTCTGGAATAGGTTTCCCCAAGGGTATACAGAAAGCCCCTATATCTTTAATCAGATCTTGAAAAAATGTCTTGAATCTTTAGTCTTACCTGGAAAGTCTGTTTTGGTGCAATACATTGACGACCTATTGGTGGCGTCCAAAAGTCATAGGGATTGCGTGATTGACACCATTGCCCTACTGAATCACCTAAGTGAAAAGGGACATAAAGTGGCCCCTGAAAAATTACAGTTCTGTACAAAGTCAGTGAAATATCTGGGGCACCAGATAGAAAAAGGCATCAGGAAAGTCACTTCCGAGAGAGTCAGAATTATTCAAAAGATGCAGTTACCCCGTACTCAGAAAGAAGTCAGAATGTTCCTTGGAGTTGTAGGTTACTGCAGGCAATGGATTGTGGGATTTGCAGTCCTGGCAAAGCCTTTGATAAATATGACCAAGAAAGGAGCAAAGGACCCAGTGGAATGGGATGATGAGAGTTTAACAGCCTTCACACAGTTGCGAGATTGTCTGTGTACAGCCCCTGCTTTAAGGATGCCTGACTATTCCAAGGAGTTTGGCCTATTCTGTGACACTCGTGATAATTGTGCATTATCAGTCCTGACTCAGGAGCATGGCTTGACCAGAAGGCCTGTGGCATATTTTTCTGCCACGTTGGATCCAGTGGCTGCTGGATTACCTGGGTGTCTGAAAGCAGTAGCTGCAACTTGCACAAGTTTAGAACAGAGTGAGTCCATTGTCATGGGACATCCTGTAACTGTGTATGTTCCACATGCAGTTGTGATTCTTTTGACCCGCACAAAAACTCAGTATCTCACCCCTAGTCGGCTGACTAAATATGAGAGAATTCTCATGGGTGCTGCAAATATAGTCATTACCAGGTGTAATATTTAGAACCCAGCCACTCTGCTCCCTGACTCAATGATAATGGAAGATAAGGGAGAGAATGAGCATGACTGCATTGACCTGACAGAGTTCAGTACTAAACCTCGCCCAGACATTAAATAAACACCTTTGCCTAAACATGATGAGGAATGGTTTGTGGATGGTTCATGCATGAGGCACGAACTTGTAGGCCTAAGTGCTGCTTACGCTGTGGTTACGTTAAACAAAATTGAAGAAGCATCCTGTTTATTTGGAGTAAAGTCTGCACAAGTAGCCGAATTGATTGCCCTGATAAGAGCTTGCAAATTGGGAAAAGACAAAAAAATAACAGTGTATACTGATAGCCAGTACTGTTATGGGGTTGTGCATGACTTTGGCCAATTATGGCTACAAAGAGAATTCCTGACTTCATCAGGTACCCCCATTCGAAATGGAAAAGTTGTACAAGACCTTCTAGAGGCAATCCAATTACCAAAAGAATTGGCAGTGGTCAAATGTGTTGCTCATAAAAAGGACCTTGACCATGTATCTTTGGGAAATGATTTTGCTGATCGAGTGGCAAAACAATGTGCTATGGATCGCATGTCAATAAATATCAGACTGGGAGGGACTGGAAACAGCTGCCAACTTATGGTGTTTGAAGAAGTGCCTACTTGGGATGAAGTGAGAGAATGGCAGCATGCTGTGCCCTGGGAAGAGAAAGAGAAGTGGAAGGAACTTGGTTGTCGACCAAGGCGTGAGGATGGTGTCATTGTGGGCCCAGATGGTATGCCTGTGTTACCCAGACACCTGCTTGCCCCATGGCCAGATTAATACATGAAGGATCACACATTGGTAGGGATGCCATGGTTCTGGTATTTCAACAGACCTGGTACAACAAGAAGTTCAGGAAGGTAGCAGAATTCCTTTGTCAGAGGTGCTTGACATGTTAGCAGTTCAACGCTGGTAAAAGAACAGTAGTCGAACTGGGAAAAATTGGGAAATCAGGGGGTACCTTCGTGAGAATACAGATTGACTTCATCACCATGCCTCGTTGTGAGGGAAAAAGATATGTCCTTGTCATTGTCTGCCTATTTTCAAAGTGGGTGGAAGCTTACCCTGCCACACAGAATGATGCCATAACAGTTGCCAAATTGTTATTGAAAGAATTGATACCTAGGTTCGGGGTTCCAGTCATTATTGAATCAGATAGAGGCGGATATTTTCAGAATGAAATATTGGCTCAACTCTGCAAAGCATTTGGGATCACACAAAAGCTGCACTGTGCACATCGTCCAGAGGCTTCTGGAGTAGTAGAGCAAATCAATGGCACCATAAAAAACAGATTAGCAAAGATGTGTGACTCTACTGGCATGAACTGGGTAAATGCCTTACCTATTGTTCTGATGGGACTCAGAAGCATTCCAGACCGAAAAACAGGCCTGAGTCCCCATGAGATCTTGATGGGAAGAGTGATGAGACAAGCATGGGTACCAGGATACAAACTGTTAAGCATTTCTGATGATTTAGTACTTGAGTACTGCAAGCAACTGGGTGACCAAGTGCGTTCTATCTCTCGCCAGATTGGGGCAGACGCCGTCGCCAACCCGACAACTCCAGTTCACAAATTGGTTCCTGGTGACTGGGTTAAAATAAAGAAACACACTCGTTTGAGTTGCCTTGAACCGAGGTGGGGGCAAAAACGCCAAGTAAACCTGGTAACCACGACAGCGGTGAAGTGTGCAGGCGTTCCCAAGTGGATCCATGCCAGCCATACCCAGAAGGTGATACCAGACGAGGAGCCTGGAGCTGAAGGTTGTCCAGCTGGGGGGTCTGCAGATGTTGGTCCTGAAGTAGCTGATGACGCACAGCCGAGCACCAGTCCAGTTGAGGGTCCTGTAGACGCTGGTCCGGAAGTAGCTGATGACGAGCAACCGAGCACCAGCCAAGACGATTGGATACCCTTAATTGATCTCATTGGAGACCCAATCAGAGCAAGAGAGAGAATTTATGAAGATAGAGAGTGGAATAGAGAGGTCGAGTCAGGCACAGGCGAAGACCCTCAGATCATTGAGATTCACATCAAATCTGAGGACGAAGAGGAAGGTCAGATAGGGACAGAACAAGTGATTGACACACCTCCATTAACTCCTGAAATCGAAAAGGGACATATTAGTACTAGTGTAAAGGTTTGAGCAGAAGAAAATCAAGGGATCGAAGTGCTCGAACAGGATCAGATAGAATTAGAAGAACGTGTTCAGGACACAGAAACAGAGACATTTGAAAGCCAAAATCAAAATTCACCTGAACCAGGCCAGCTTAGTAACCAGGCAGAAGAAGTAGATACAAGACCTGGGACTAGTCAGACAGGAAGGTAAAAGACAGAAGAAGTGCCACAAACAAATGTAAATAAAAGAACATTAGAAGAAAGCCAAATTACAGTACCAACCAAGAGACTTAAGAAAAAGAAAAACATCGAACCAAGATATATTAAGAGACTAAGGCTGAGAAATAAAACAGTAGAAGAGAAACTTGCAGACAAAAGGAGAAGTCCACGGATTGCAGAGCAAACTGGAGAAAGCTCCAAAAGAAGGAGTGATCGAATAAAAAGACTGAACGAAAAATACCAGGATCCTGAGTGGACCTACTTAATCCTGGAAAATTTTGAGGATCTTGATATAACAGACGAAAGTGACGAAGAACAGATTGCTGATTTGTCTACTGAAGAAGACGAGCTCACCTGAAATTACACAGAGTAAGATACCTGTGTAAAGTTACAAAGAGGGGTTGGAAAACTTCTTCTGAGCCAAAATGTCTGATTCAAGAGTGAATGGAAGGCCTAGTCGCAGTTGTTGCAAAACATGCTGCAAAGTGTGTATATGTAGTATAGCTATAGTGATAATAGTTTGGATAGGATTAACAGTTTTCATTCCTTTTATGGTAAGCAAAAATACTAATATTGACCCTACTCAGACTACTGACACTGAAGAATTGACAACACGAAGTGTAGAAAGACATGAAAAAGCACTCAGAAAGACAAAACGAGACTTAGAAGCATCAGTTGAGGAAGGACTACATTACCACGGAGTTAAGAACCAGACTAATTTAAACGTTTTCGCAAATTTGTTAGTGCATTACGTAGAAACTATGGAAATAGAAGACTGCTATGTCTGCATGAAGCTACCTACTTCTGTAGCTGAAGGCGTGACTTATCATCACCTACCTTTGACCTATGGCATTTCCTGTAGCATTTTAGCAAGCTTATTTTACAAAAGAGGACCGTTACAGTACTACTACTCTAACGCAGACGTAATGTTTTCGGAACTTCCTATACGTGGAAATCTAAATCCTGTACATACTAAAAGTGACGTTACACGTTATATGGGAGAATACTTCCTGACTATAGGTACCATAGACTTAAATGAAGCACACAGAGACAACTTGACCTGTTCATTACATGAACAAGAGAAAGTATTTCTAAACATGGCAGAAAAAAGAAGGGAGAGTTTCCAAAGAAAGGCTAATGACAAGAGACAGAAAACTCCTAAATGGGCTGAGAACATGGAGAGCACCTCAAGTGGTGGGGCGGGTCCTGCCTTGTTGCTGGATTTCGAAAGGAAAGGGAAACTCTGTCTTCACCGCGAAAGAACTAGTTATTATAATAACATTTTCATTGGTTCCAGTCAATGTGAACACAATTACAAGGTAATTGGAGGTTGGGGATTAAAAAATGGGTCAGAGCCTGTGTTTCCTGGAATTTATTATATATGTGGAGACAAGGCTTATTTCAAATTGCCGGATCACTGGTATGGAAGCTGCTACTTTGGCATTGTCTTCCCGAAAATATACCATGTGAATGAAATTGCTGGAAGCAATGAAAATACTAATGGCTTAGTGCGTAGTAAAAGAGAAAGCGTAGGTGAAATAATGGGTAGTATTTTTAGTGCACTGATACCTGGAGTGGGAGTGGTTCTGAACACTCACAGAATTTGCAAATTATCCACAATAGTGGATGTGCTGTCTACTGACACAGCTCATGGATTTCTGTTGGTCAATACCGAAATGGTTGCGATCAGATCAATGGTTTTGCAGAACAGACTTGCTCTTGACACCTTATTAGCAAAAGAGGGCGGAGTCTGCCGGATGTTGAAGGCGCAACATTGTTGCACTTACATTCCGGACAAGAGTGTGCAGCTAAAAAGATATGTGAAAAACATTACTCATTTGGAAAAGGAACTCAAACCACTCGAGGTTGATAGTGCCTGGAAGAGACTAGTTGATGGTCTCTCAAATGTAGGTCACTGGTTTGCTAATTTAGGTAAAAGTTTATTGTTTAAAGTACTGATGCCAATTGGAGTGATAGGTTTCATCATATTTCTCATATTCATCGGTTGCAAATGTCGGAAACACACAAAAAAGTACCAAATGAATGCGAGAGGTGCGGATGAGCTTGAATTGGAAGAAATGAATAATAAGATTTACAAAAAGGTGAAAGATTCTCACCCTACTAAAAACGAGAAAGAGAAACTGAATCGCCTGTTAGAGTAGATAGAGTTGTATAAAGTGTGAAAGAAAAGTTGGCATCTGGTTCCGTTATTTTGTGATGATAGTAAATATCATCAAAGAGGGGATTGATAGAGCAAGATTTCGCATCGCGACTTGCTCGACTCAAGAACCTCGAAATCTGTTATAATCTTATAATTCCAACTGTTCGTTTTACTAATTTTATGTATTTCGAATATGCGTGTGTATCATAGTGATGCTTGCCTATGTGGTTTACTAATACGAGTAATCCTTGTGAATAAAATGGCCGCTGCTTGACATTTGCTTCTGCGCATGCGTTAGGCACACCCACGTGACCTGACGTACTTGCATTGTGGAGGGAAAGGGTGCGCATGCGTAATAGCCACAAAATGGCTGCGCTTTGTAATAAACGAGGTGAAGCTTGCACCGCTGCTCTTGTGATATTGTCTGTTGCACTTACCCTTAACAGCATAGCATATTTTTATAATGATAAACCTGAAGTACGAAATCATAAAATGTAATACATGCATTTATTTCTATGTTTTAATTTGTTTTCGCTTACTTTTCATGTATCACGGTGACTGGGGGGGGGGGTCGGAGTGAAGCGAGAACCATCTTGAAGGTCCCTGTTGCGCATGCCCGAAGTGTGGAAGGTGGCATTAAATGATTGCCAACCAGAGGCAGCAGCCAAAATGCGCCTGGGAAGATGCACCTTCACCCAGCAAGAGAAATCGACATGTTCCACATGAGATACATTGTTTAACTTGCTATTGTATTCCGTAGAATAGGTCATGGGAACCCCAAATCTGCTAGGCGGACCCATAACATGCAAATTGTGCCTTAGAAAAGTCTGTTCTGATTGGTGTGTTAACCCATCCTACCTTAGGACCAATCAAAATTTGGGATTCTGACACTTTGCAACATTTAGGGGTGGTACACTGACCCAAAAACAGTATATCTAGCCTGGGTTCAGCTAGAGAAATTGTCCGACTTGTCCGAATAGCTGACCTGTCACTGACCCAACGCACTCAATAGGTGACCTGATACAGTGGTGCTGCGGAGCACTCTGTCCGAATTTGACCATAGACTCTGAAGGTTTTACTAAACCTTAAGTGCTGGCGGAGCACTTTGCTGGGGAATTCGCTGACCCAATCGGGGTCCTGACTGATAGCTGCAGAGAGGGTGGAGCGCAGGCGGTGCTTCCGAACTGCGGGTGCTGGTCGTATCCTGGTGGTCCTGTCCTGATCCTAATCTGGTTTTCCTGTCCTGTCCTGGGGTGTCCATTCTGCACCTGGTGTCCCATTGAGGGTTAGCCGTCCTTGAGGGTTTTCCTGTCCTTAACTGACCCGTGGCCAGGGTTGGTTTTCACACCAGTCTAGGTAAATATCGTACCGAAACCCTTTAAACTACACCTTTTCTATTTTTCTGTCTTTGCTTCAATAAAGACATACCTTTGCATATGATAAATTTCCATGCTTTCCCGCAACTATTTCATATCACAAAAGTCATTTGCATTTATTGTTTAGCGTGTTCCTATGTTACCCTACCTTTTAGAGATCATTTTCTCCATTACAGTCTCTCTCAAAGCTGAACTTTGATTTATAGCGTGTCTCACCTTTGCTTATTCTATAGCTGTTTAAGATTTCCAGAGTTCTTATTTAGGTTTGTGAAGTATATCCAATAGCTTAATTCTAATTATGCATAAGTTTGTCCATTTATAAAGTTTATTCTGGCATTACCATTTTTTCTTCACTTAGCGTGTTCCCTGTTTCACTATTACTTAGAGAAAACTTAATTGATTGCCCTTACACTGTTCTTTTATAGTTATATGCTTTTCGTTATCCTGATTATTGATTGTCTCCTAACTGTAAGTCTAATGCTTTATGAAAATGAAATATAAATAAATCTTTTAAAACTTCCAGTTGTCCGTGGTCATTTTATAGAAAATTAAAATTTATAGGTTGGGTTTGTATTTCTTCTACCTTTCCTTTTACAGCTAGCTCCCTGACCCATCGTGGTCATAGGTACCCGTAACAGTGGTTGGTAAGTCGGGTACACTGGAAATAGTAGAAAGGGACTCATGATTGTTGGTAGTAGATTGTAGGGTCATCTGATCAATGCAAATGGTGGATTGAAGTATATGGGCCCGAGACCGAAGTTGGTGAAAATATTGGTCGGGTGACCTGCGATCTCTATCAGTACCAGCACTTAATTGTCAACACTGGCAGTTGCAACAGTGTGCCACAAGGGGGCGATGTCTGACTAATTTTGGGATTACCACAACAGTAGTTCATTAATAATTCAATATACATTTGAAATGACTATTACCTCCTACCCGCACCATTCTTATAGCTCTGGGGGACCGAAAGTGTTCAAATTGCTGCCCTTGTAGGAGTGTGATGGTTAGAAGTTGTAATGTTACTATCACTGCCAGCATGGCAGGGGCAATGTGTGGTGCAAGTTGCAGTGGCTCCTGACGAGAGCCTCAGTACTTATAGTTTTTACAAACTAAGCACTGTTTGTAAGGATTAATGTTAAATATTGCAGGCCTGGTAAGGAGTACTGTTAAATGATTACAGGCATGGTAAGAAGGAGTACTGTTAAATTATTGCAGGTGGTAAACTGTATTGTTAACGTCTTCCAGTCCAGGGCGGAGTATTATAACTGCAGGCCGGGCAAGTTGTATCAATAAATCATTGCAGTCCTGGTTTAAGGCTTTCAAGAGTAACAATCAGTAAATGTTTGCGACCATGATTAGAAATGCTAGAGTGGTGAAAAGTTATAGAAAAATGTACATAAAAGAAATAAAGCAGTTGTCGAGCTTGAATATGATGTTGGAGACTTTAGAAACTGCGGAAGCGCAGCGGTGCATCAGGTCGTTCACCTTTCTTTCTCTAAAGGACTTTGGGTCAAGGAAACAAAATAAAAACGTGGCTAGTGAATTTACATTTTTATATTTTTTAATTGAAAAGTCATAGCTAATTGCACACATGCAACATATATTTCTCCATTGGAATATTAAATTAGTTTCTGGGTAAATCCCTGCTCAAAGAAAGACTCTGAGGGCCTCGATTATGAGCAATTGGATTTGGGTCGCGCCACAAGTCTTCTTAGTGCGCTGCCCTACACATATGAGAAAGAGCAGAAATGCACGGTATTAATGGAATACTGTGCATTCCTGTCCTTTACCCCTCTGATTGCGACCAATTTGCTGCCAATGTAAGAACCCTTGCACCTCTGTTGCAGTAAAGATTATTTTGGGGAAGAAGGGACACCTTTCCTACACAAACACAATCCAGAGAGGCGTTTTCCTCCTACTATTTGTGCTGCAAAATACATCACACATGGAATGAAGAAAGTATGAGAAATAAAATGTTCTCCTCATTACGCCTGCTCTGGGGAGGCGTAAGGTTTTGATACTGCCCCAGGTGTACATCACATTGTAAATAGGGGGCAGCGCCAAAATCCATGCGTGCTGCTTGGAAAACCCCACTGCAATGCCCATGGAAAGCCTCCTTGATGCATAGTAAGGAAAGGCAGTGACTTGCGCTGCTTTGTCTTACTCTTATCTATGAGGCTATGCAAGGCCAAGCAAAGCCACGCAGAGTGGTTTTGCGTGATCACCTCATAGATAAGCTTCAGAAGCTTGCTCTGCCGGAGCATCCACAAAAGTGGAGCAATGGCTGTGCAGGCCGCTTGTAATTGAGGCCTGCAGTGTCAGGTGTGGTCGAAAACATAGTGCAGTGGATAATAGAAGAGTCTAGAAAGAATGATGGTAGTCGAGGGTTCCAGAGGTCTCTGATAAACAACCTCAGTAAATTACAGTCAAGCAAATGGCATATTCCTATGAGGGGAGCAAGGCACAATGCTTACACGCCTAGAAGGAGGGTTTACCAATTTAGAAATAAAATATCATAGATGATGGGATGTTTAGGGGAAGAGTTGAAATTACATCAGTGGTGTGGTCTAGTGAAATACCCAATGTTTATAGCTGTAGAGATAAAGGTTGTTGCTACGATGGTCTTCCTTTTATGCTATTGAGTTTTGGTGACTGGAACATGACTCAGATTTCGTATTGTAAAGGAGAACATACATTTCAAATTTTGACTAGTTTGAATGAGCAAGCCATATTTGCTCACATTTTCTTGCGTTGTCCAATATAGTCAGTGTGACCCTTATATAGAGTAGTTGAAATCTGCTTGTTCATTTTTAATATTTTGGTAGTAAGGCACGCCGCATGAACACACTGCCAGGCCACACTGGTTGAAATTAGAACATTTATATTTAAAGGGGGGAAACAGGCTGCCTGCTTCAGACTGGAGGCAGCAAGGGAAGACTTCACTGACAGCCATGAGGGAATTGTTTGCCTGAAAGCTCCTTGATCCGGCCTGTGAGCTTCTTGCAGTAGGTCTGGGTTCACCACAAAATGCAGTAGCTAAATATGATTGAACGAGTGACAGAAATAATAAGGAATATGTCTGGCATACATTTAAGCATCTCATGTTTTAGCTGAAGAGTTTTTTTTTAAATTTGGTTTCTGGTTGATAGTGGTATGCGCCCTGTGCAAGCAGGATGCACAGTCCTAATCAGGGTAAGTCACAAACACCCTAAATTAACCTGTGCTCACCCTCTGGTAGCTTGGCAGTGAGCAGTTAGGCTTAACTTGAGAGGCAATGTGTAAAGTATTTGTGCAACAAATCAAACAGTAAAACAGTAAAATCACCACGCAAAAAGATTCCACACTAATTTAGAACAATAGCTCTTAATTTAATAAATAAAAAAAGATTAAAACAACAAAAATCCAATAAGTAGAAGTCAAGATATGCATTTTTAAAGAATAAAAGTGAAAATAACGCTTAGAAGCAATAGGTGCCTATGGGCTTATCTGGTTTGACTGGACCGGGGCAAAGTCAAGAATTCATCGGGACCACAATTGGGTGCAGGCCAAATACAGAGACCACGCAAGGCCCGGGGAATAAAGTACCTTGATCGTGGTCGCAACAGTGACATGCAGGAGGCAGTCAAGCGATGCATCTGTCGACCCTGCAGTCAAGGTGATGCATCGATATTCTCCTTGCAACAATGGTTCTGAAGATAAAGCACTGGTTCAAAGATGCGATGGTTCCCATGCCGATGCGCCGGGTTTTTCCACACAGTCAAGGGGATTGCGCTCTCTACAGTGGCGACAATGTGGTTGTTCCGATGGCGATGCACTGGTTGCACGAGTGATGCACCGGTTCTGTTCCTGCAACAGCTGTGATTGTGCGATTCCGCACTTGCAGCAGTAGATGAGTCGGTTATACTGAAGCAAACATCTGGATCCTCTCCCAAAGGGCCAGGTACAGAAGCAGGGTGGAAGACCGTTATGTCCACAAGTCTTCATATCAGGAAGCTAGTCATCTAGCCCTTGGAGTCTCTCTTGGTTGCAGTGATGGTGGTCCAGTCTTTACCCAAGTAGAGAGCACGATTGAGAATTGATGTCCCATAGTCACATTTTCGAATGCTAAGAGGACACCCAGCAATATTTTCCTACGTGGGCGGTCACAGGTGGTCGTGGACGTTTGCGATGAGAAAGTTTGACTATAAAATCTACTTTAACAGCAACCAATTTGAAAAGCAACCCCTCTGGCACGCCGTGTGGTACTGTTCACGCTGATTGTTCAGCTTGCGCAAGCTCCCAATGCTACAAATTAGCAGGGCCTGCTTATTTGTACTCATTCGAAGAAACTTCCTCAGAATCTCACAGAGTTTTTATTTAAATCTGTGGAATTCCACAGAGTGAAACTCAACGGGTTCTACCCACCCCAAGCTATTTGTAGTAATTAAAGTATGGGTTGTACACGCTTTGCTTAGTTTTTTTTAAGCAGATTTTATTTGTCATAGATCACATATGTTGCATAGCTCCGGAATCCGGAGTATGCTCCAAACATTAATGGAACGACAATAGCATCTTCGACTTTTACAGAAAAACAAACACCACCCCCCCAACCTCCCCTCCCGTTTGCGCTGCTGCTGCCACTGATTTACAATATAATATCTTAACGAGACATGCCAAGTCCAACGAAACACTCTGTTGTCTTCACCAATGATCCATCAGTCACCTCGTCGGGAGTGCGGCCCTCTCTGGCGGAGGGTCCAAGTCCAGCGCACGGTAGTCAGCCCACCTCTTCCAGATCTTAAAATGCTTACGGGGGCACCCCCTAGCCATGAATATAGGTTGCTCAAGTCCCATATACAAGTCCATGCCATTCCTCCAGGCGGTCAATGGCAGAGCTTGAGGCGCCTTCCAAGCTTTGGCAATGTCTCTTTTGGCCAGTGTAAGGCCCAGCAATAACAGGTAAAGCTTGTACCTATTACCCCCAACCCCCTCGATCACATGCATCAAGGTCAATTTCGGAGCACGTGGGATCTCCCATACCAACACTTCAGATAACCCCCTGAACACCCTGTTCCAGAATCTATGCAGCGCCGAGCACTCCCAGACAGTGTATAGAAGTGTACCCTCCTCTGTACCGCATCGGAGACAATTGGGGGAGCCAATCATGCCCGCCCTCCATAAGCGTTCTCGGGTAAAGTAGGTGCGATGTAAATATTTAAATTGTATCAGTCGCAGGCGAGTGGAAATTGCTGCCTCCCTCGGGCTTGCCAAGGCCTCTGCCCAATCCTCTTCCTCTAAGTCCCCCACAACCCTCTCCCACGCGGTCCTAAGTCTGTGTAAGTCGGAGGAACAGTAGTGGACCAATGTCTGGTAGATACGTGAGATTTTCTTATCAGGTAATTCCCCCATAAACAATTTGGCCCCTAGCGGACTAAACTCGGGAAGATCTCCTAGGTCTGTCAAATATGTCGTCAGTGTGTGCCGAAACTGAAGGTATTTAAAAAACTTGGAGCGAGGCATCCCAAATTCATCTTGCAAATTCTGAAAGGACTTCAGGGAGCAGCCCAACATCACATCTCCCAGGGAGGAGATTCCAATCGCATCCCACCCCTGGAAACCCTGCAGAGTGTCCATGCGGGGCAGACGACCATTATCCCAGAGAGGGGTCTCTTGGGTAAGCACGTTCCAACACCCCATTCTGCCCAGCGTTCGCCTCCTGACATAAAATACCACCTTCGTGGCAGAGGGAAGGCACCTCTGAAGCGAGGCGTAGTACAACAGCGTGTGCACGGACGCCGAGCCCATTAGGTGCGGCTGGACCGCGTAGGCCGGGTCGCCCCTCTCGCTATACCACCACTCGTTAAGAACCAACAAGTGTGCCGCTTGATAGTAAGAGAGAACATCAGATGTGGCTAGCCCCCTCAGTATAGGAGGATAAAAACCTCGTTCGCAACGCCACGCGCGTGGTCCCCCCCGCCCACAGAAACCCACCCAGCGCCAAGGTGACCTGCTGAAGCCAACGGGGCGGAATCCGGTGTGGATGATTTTGTAGTTGATACAATAGACGAGGAAGCGCCACGATTTTAAAGATGGCCGATCTGCCATATATCGTTAGTGGCATATGGGACCAAACCTTCAAGTCCTCGCGTGTGCGGTCCCATACTGGAGTGAGGTTGTGATCCCGTGAGGTGGCCGCCTCCTCCGACAGGTACACTCCCTTGTATTTCATCCTTCCAGACACCAACTGAAGGTCCGGCGCCCATGCTCCCACCTGCTGCTGTCCACCCAGTATTCACAACGTCGACTTACCCGGATACATATAGAGGCCAGAGGTTTCACCGAAAATCTGCAGAATACGAAGCAGCCGCGGCCCGACCGATCCAGATCAGTGAGAAAGAACAAGACATCATCAGCATAGAGTGCTATTTTATCAGCAAGGCTCGATGACCACCGAAAACCTTTGAGCTGGTCATCTATAAGCACCCACGCTGCCAGGGGCTCCATTGCGAGCGCGAATAGGTAGGGGGAGAGGGGACAGCCTGTCGCGTACCCCGCTGGACCCGAAAGGATCGAGAGACCGCGCCACCCACGCCTACTGACGCTGTGAGATCAGTGTACAGCAGCTGTAAGTAAGCCATGAAGCGCGGGCCCAAATTGAGGCGTCGCAGTAGGGTGAACGGATATACCCAGCTCAGGGAATCAAAATCTCTGTCCATGTCCGCCAAAAACAGCGCTGCCTGTTCCCCCAAACTCCTCCAAGCCGATATCGCGATGCGGGCGCGCCTAATGTTATGTCGTGTTGCCCTCCGAGGCATAAAACCCGCCTGATCTGGGTGGACCAAATATGCTATGTGAGGCTTGAGTCTATTGGCTAGGGCCTTAGCCAGGACCTTGGCCTCAGTATTGAGTAGTGAGATAGGGCGGTAGGACGCGTGGCTCCGTGGGGATCTACCCGGCTTCAAAAAGACCACCACCTCCGCATGTCACCAATCCAGGGGGAGCATGCCGCCTTCACACGCCTCCTCCACGACCGGACGGAGATGCGGACCCAGCTGTACATAGAACCGGCTGAATAATTTGCACGGAAAGCCGTTGGGGCCCAGAGCCTTACCGGGATTCAGAGCGGTGCCCAATTCGTTGTCGGACAGGGGCCTATCTAATTGTTTCCATACTTCGTCCGAGACCGACCGTGGGGGAAGATCATCTATAAACCGCTGGATGACATTGTCTGTCAGGCATTCCTGGGGCGCGTATACCTCCTCATAGTACATCACGAAGCTCTCCGCGATGGCCGGGGGTTCAAGTACAGGCACCCCTTCTGGGTCCAATATCTGGGGCAGCGGTTGGGCATGAATTGTGCCCTGACACAAATGGTGCAACATCTTGCTGGATTTGTCCCCCACTGATACACCCGACTACGAGTGGCCAACCAGGCCTGCCATGCCTCCTCCATCAATACCGCGGTATACTGCTGCTGAGCCAGCACTAGCTGTCGTCTGGCAGGTCCACCGCCCACCTCCCGACCCCTGCGCTCCAGCGCTTCCAGATGCGCCTCTCGTTGCACTAAGTCTCTCTGCCTCTCCCTACGGGCCACCGGACACCAGGAAATGTCAACACAATGCTTCCCAAAGAGTAGTTGGGGAGTCTCTGGAGCCTACATTAGAGACCAGGTAGTGATCTATTTCTTTAGTCATGTGCTCCCTGTACTCGTCCTGCAGCAGGTGCCACCCCGACATGCGCCACCGAAACGATTGCCTGGCCGGGCCTATTCTGAACGTAAGGGCCACCGGCGAATGGTCGGACAGGGCTCTTGGCAGAATAACCACCGATAGTATCCTATGTGCCAGCCCCCTGGGAACGAAGATGTAGTCTAATCTGTAGAATGAGTCGTGCACCGTGGAAAAGTAGGTGTATTCCCTAAGTGGGCCATTCATGTACCTCCAGACGTATGTCCAATCAAGTCCCGTGGCTAGGGCATGTAGTTTGGTGGGTGGGCCCCCTGCCCCCCGTCAGTCGCCCCACTCCCCCATCTATCGCTACCCAGTAAGCATGAGCGCAAAATCCGTTACGCTAGCGGATTTTGTGAATTTTTGGTAAATTCGCGATCCGCAAACTCCCGCGAATTTACCGCGAATTCGCAAATCCGCGAGCGGCGGATTCCGAGGGCAAAAGTTCAAGCCTTGCTGGCCTGTTGTAACTATTTTACGATGGCGCCGGCAAGCTACCAGCGCCATTCTAAAATAGTTACTAAATTAGCTTCAACAGGAAGCACTAATAGATAAAATAAAGCAGCTGCTCGTGCATCTGCTTTATTTTATCTATTCGAGCTTCCTGTTGAAGCTAATTTAGTAACTAGTTTAGGATGGCGCTGGCAGCTTGCCGGCGCCATCATAAATAAAATAGTAACAACAGGCCAGGCAGGTGTGCCTTCTTCCCAAATATACCATCGAAAATCAGCTGTGATGCTGGACAGAGGCCTTTGCATCCTTGACTTTCACGAGCGCAATCCTTGTGCTGTTCCTGTGGCCAGGAGCTTCTGTATCTTCATCTGCTGCTCTGATCGGTCTCTGACCTTTTATACACACAAGAGGCATGTGCACTCGCATGGAAGCCCCACACGTTTGGCCCCGCTCACACACTCGCGGTGGGCACCGTCTTCCCGCCATTTACCCACTATGATAGCTCACTCAAGGGACCCCTGCGCCCTTCATCGGCCCAAAAAACAATCGTGAGCGTTGTCAAGGCTGGGCAGATGTGCCTTCTTCCCAAATATACCATCGAAAATCAGCTGTGATGCTGGACAGAGGCCTTTGCATCCTTGACTTTCACGAGCGCAATCCTCGTGCTGTTCCTGTGGCCAGGAGCTTCTGTATCTTCATCTGCTGCTCTGATCGGTCTCTGACCTTTTATACACACAAGAGGCATGTGCACTCGCATGGAAGCCCTGCACCTTTGGCCCCGCTCACACACTCGCGGTGGGCACCGTCTTCCCGCCATTTACCCACTATGATAGCTCACTCAAGGGACCCCTGCGCCCTTCATCGGCCCAAAAAACAATCGTGAGCGTGGAAGCCCCGCCCCAAATCCGCCGATACGCAAATCCGCAAAATCTGCGGATTTTGCGGATCCATGATCCGTGAATACGCAAATCCGCGAATCGTGGATCCGCAAAATCCGCCCATGCTTACTACCCAGTTCCATCACATCGTTCCTGTCCCCCCGACCACAGAGAGGGTATCCGGCATGTCGCTCCAAAGGGACATAAGTTTCTCCACCAAGGTCCACTGTAGTGGTTTTGGGGCATAAACACTACCCAGGGTCACTCTATCCCCCCCACCCTGCTCTGTACAATAACATACCTGCCCTGTGTATCTGTCCAGAGTTTTTCATGTGTATACGAGACCCTGCGGTGTATAAGGATCGCAACCCCCCTAGAGCCCCTCGTGAATCCCGAGTGGTAGACCTGATGGAACCCAAATCGTTGCGGGCATAGCGCCTTTGTGCCAAATGAGTCTCCTGGAGCAGAAGTACATCCGCACCGGCTCTTTTGGCAAATTGGAGAACAACCCCCCATTTCACCTTATCCAGCACCCCCTGCACGTTCCAACTAAGTATGCGCAGGGAACCAGGGGCTACCCGCCCTCCCTTCTCAGCAGTGGACATGGTGGAATGTTACTATGTAAGCTGCAGGTGTCTCTGTGGCTCAGAATGCATATAACGTGGCAGACATATTGCATTAAGACTTGCGCAAACAATCCCCCCAACCCCAGACCCCCACGCCAACCCGCCCCTCCACCCCCAACCCCGTACCTCACTAACATGGAAGCACCTGTCGCGGTCGGATCGTAGCCTAGTCCCTAACGGGGGAACAAGAACCACCCCCTCCAATGGATCCCCAAATGACAACCTACAACTATAGGACTTCACTCCCACCCACCCACTCCTACTGGGCCAGGCTCCCAGCCCTAAAGAGACTGGCCCACCTAGACATCCATAATTACCATACATTTAGACCTGTGCGGGAGTCCCAGACATCATTTCACTCCCGATTGCTGCTCCTGTGTCGGATCGCACTGTCAAAGCGCGGAGCCAGAGCGCGGGCTGCGTCCAGACCTCGATCTCCTGCGGCGTCGCTGTCGACTCCTGAGTCCCTCGCGGGGCATTCCTCTCGGAGAGGAGTCTGATTCTCCACCCTGTGGCGTGTTGACACGAATTTTCACCGTTTTCTCCGTTCATTTGAACACTTCCTCTGGGGAATCGAAAAACAGTGTGCGGGACTTGAAGATAACTCTAAGCCGCGCCGGGTAAAGCAGGGCATATTGAAGCTTGAGTCCTCGAAGAAGGGCCTTTGCCGCAAGAAAGGATTGTCGCTGCTGCTGCACCAAGCGTGTATAGTCCAGGAAGATAAGGATGGTCACATTGCCACACGTGAGGGAGGCCTTCCCCCTCGCCTGTCGCAGGATGGTGTTGCGATCCAAGTAATTTAAGAATTTGGTGCTGATCGACCGCGGGCGTGCCCCAATAGGGGGCTTCTCCGTCAGAGCCCTGTGGGCCCTCTCAACCACAAAGCAGTGAGAGAGAACGTCCGGGGGGAGCCAGCCCTCCAGCCACTGGGCAAGAAATCACTCCACGTTGTCGCCCTCGCAGCCCTCCGGAAATCCCACGAAGCATAGGTTGTTCCGCCGAGACCTCCCTTCAGCGTCATCGACCCGCATGGCTAGGCCCTTTTGTATTTTCTCCATGGCCGTTACCTTCTTCTCGAGAATGGACACCTCGTCTTCCACCTCCGATATGCGGGTCTCCGTGCCAGTGATGCTCTCCACAGCATTCCTCAGGTCCTGGTGGAGCAACATGACGTCCGATCCCACAGCCCAGATCTTGGCGTCCAGGATGTCCCTGGACTGGGTTATTGCCGCCAACAGCGCCGCATTGTCAGGTGCCTGGTTCTGTGACCCCGCTGCCCCAGCCGCGTGGCTCGCCTCCGTGAGTTTATCCAGGGTCCCTTGCTTGGTGTGACTGCCACCAGTGCGATCCCACGTCATCGTAGCGGGGTTGGTTCTTCCAGTCGATAGTACTCCCTACCCCAAGGGTCGTCACAACCAGCAATTCGTGAGTCAGGCAGAATGACAGGTAAACCAGTCGGCTCACTCCAACAGTCTCCAGGCAAACCGAACTCAGTGCGACAAGTCGCAGGAGCAGACTCCCGGTCTCCACTGTGGTGGGCAATCAGAGAAGGCTATCGCCCCAGGCGCAGGGGTCCCTCGCAAGAGGAACACGGCCAACAGGCCCAGGGCGCAGCCCCAATGCACCTCTGCTCAGGCACCTCACCGCAGGCCCTCAGAGCTCCTCCGTCCTCAGCCGACCCCACGAGGCCCGATCTGGCCCTTGAGCCTCCCCACCGCAATAGACAGCAGCTGCCCAGGAAGTTCAACACAAGGGGGGGGGTCAAAGCGCCCCGCCGCCCCACACAGGCCTGGTCTGCTCACCACGCTGCAAGGCCGTACCAGATCTCGCCGGGCAGATTCAGCTAGACCGATCGATCCGCCACATTCAAAGTCCACAGGATGGTCTCCGGCACCACGTCACTGCCAAGGGGCACACTTCTCTGGGCAAGGGTGTAGCGTCCCCCTCCTCCAGTTCCTCTTCAGGATGGTTGGTGTGCCTCAAGATGGCAGCCGCTCCCGCCGGACCGCTTCGGAGTGTATCACTGCCCGGCACTCTCGGGTGCTGCTACGCCTGCTCACCCGCTCCCATGGCAACATCTCTCCGCGGTTCGCCGGGCTCTTGGGCTCATTCAGTCCCATGGGCGCTGGATCGAGCTGTGCCCCTTCCGCGTCGGCCTTATCTTCCCGTACGCGCCGATGGCTGAGCGCGTCTCGCCGGGTCAGCAAGGAAATCTAGGTCCCGGCTTGTGCTCCGCCGGCTTCCTGTAGGCCACTCCACCTCGCCGGATCACCGCGCACCTCTCCAGAGCTGGTATCTCGCCGCAGTCACCACCGGATGATCCCCCGGGACAGGCGACCTGAGAGGAGAAGCAGCGTCCTTTTGGATGCCTAGGGCCAGGATAAATGCTCAGGATATAGCTCGGCTGGCCGGAGCTCTCGCTCTACACGACCACCATCGTTGCTGGCTAAGCCACGCCCCCCCTTTGCTTAGTTTTTAATCTAAAAAGTGCAGCAGCACAAAGCTTTTCATATGAATTTGCCACCACCACTACCGAATTAAGTAGCAGCTGAATACCACGCTGCACAGTCTTCATTGTAACGAGTGTCCCTTTCTTTGACGTTGCTACCCTTGCTGTCTTTTTAGCTCATTGTTGCAGGACAGCTTTCACCACTACTTTGTTCCTCTCTCACTGATTTCCTTTCACAGCACAGCAACCCTATTTCTGCCCTCCAGTTCACTGCATATTTGATGATGTAGAGGAGGATTTGGTTGCCCGTCATCAAGAGAATTAAATGGTTTGTATTTGGGCATTTTATTTCTGAACAAACTTAAACTGTGTCTATTGTCTCAATTCCTCAATGAAGATGCTTTGAAGAGTCATGCGTGGACAAGGATGGCTCTGTTACTAAATATTACTATTGTCAAAGTCCTCTGTTGGCTGTTTGTAGCTGAATGTTATTTTGAGGAAACAAAGCAGCTGAACAAACAGGAAGGATATTGGTTTAATCTCAAAGATGAAGAAGTGGGAGGACGGGTGGTATGATATGCAGTCAATTCAGAGATTGTTCGCAAGGAAAGGACTTTAACTTTTGATTCTCTATCTTTTGGTTTGCTGAATTTAGAGCAGGGTCATGGGATGTACATGTTTTGGACAGTGCTAGTGTTGCTACATTCAGTGAGCTGAGATTTCAGTCATTGAGGCAAGTCATCAGGAAGGGAAGGCCATTTCCTCAGTTGGGAACAGGTTGGGGAACCTGATGATGGAAGCAATGCGATCTAGAGCAAGTGTTAATATATTGGTTCACAAAAGGAAAGTTTGGCAGTGCTCCATTCAGTGGAGGTTGAGCACTTTGATGACTGTGCTGAATATGGACTATGACAGAAACCTTCATTGCTGTGTGAAATAGTAGTATGTAAATTGAGTTTATGTATTCTAAGAGCAGATCTCAGATGCCTCTCATTTGTATACATAGTATTTTTTTCAATGATTGGGTCTTTAATTTGTCTGCTTGGTATTTACAGCTGATATAGAGTTTCAGAACAGGTTCAGGGGACTTGATGGCATTAGTTAGTTACAGTTCTTTGGCACGCTGGTGTATGGTGCAGTTGTAAGGGCAGTTGCCTCCTAGTGGATTTATTCATAGGTTGAACAGAAGGGGTGGGAGGGTTGAGTCTTGGGTGATTTCAAAACAGACTTCCTTGTGACTTATTTTGTTTAAATATGTTTATTGAAGTTTGTTTTACAAGTGGTATACATGGTTAGCACAGTTGGTATAACAATTGGCTCAGTATACATGGTAACAGTGGTACTGGGTACAATAGCATGTTCTACTTTGTATTGCTTCATCCACTATCAGATTCATCAAAACATTTGAAAATCGTATAGCTTACCCCTGTGACAATGTGAGCTGTTTGGGACAATTATTTGCTGCACCCAACACTTTGCATCAATGAGGTCAGTCGTGTATCTAGAAATAACAGGTTAACTGAGTAAAAAAAAGTAAAGCCGTTTCACACATCTTAAATAGTGAATTGATGTGTGCATGGATGCGCTGTAACCAGGTAGTAGCTTGGAACCATGTGTAGGGCATGTGGTGTACAACAAATAAAGCCCCAGCGGCTGGCGTAGTGTTCAGTGCACTGTGTCATCTAGTTAACGCAGTGGTGAGTTGGACGCTATAGTGTATTTGCGGAGTACGAAATTACCTCTCAGTGCTGGACGATGCTCTTTGCTTGAGCCCAGGCCAGAAGGGACTGCATCCAAGCTGTGAGCTCCGGGGGTCCTGTGCCTTCTATCTACGAGTGACGAGGCGCTCGGCTGTTATTAGTCTTAGGTTGAGGAACCGTGATACAACCTATTTATCTTAGTCCTGCAATAGAGACAGAGAATGCACACCTCTCCCGTGTACAGCTCCAAACATCCAGTGCAGGCAAACAATTGTGTGGTGATCCCTTACCTGTAACGTTGTAGATACTGACATCTCCAGAGCATGTGCAAAAGATCGGCATCTGTGAACAATGGGGGCAGTCAGCATCTGCTCACTTGAAGTCTCGGTTTACTTTTGCAGGGGGGAGGTATGCCCTGTGCACTATGTAGTATTTTATTAGGCAAAATTTGGCATTGCTGGGAACATGTACCGGGCCCCGCAGAAACGTTTCCAATTCCAAGTTCGTGCAGGGGTGGGCCAGTGTCTCTTCCCACCTGCGATGATGGGGGTTGAGGGGGGTGCCAGCATGCGAGCACAGCGAGTCGCAAATCAGCAGATCTGGTGTCTGCCTGGTCACATCACATGCACGTTTTGATTGGTGAGGTGTGTCGGGGGGTCCAGAGCCATGTCGCCTCATTGACATCCCATGGCGATCACCAATTATATAAGAGGAAGTGGCCTGGTGGGAGGCCCTTCAACTGCATTATGGACTTGTAGGTCAGAAGGCTATTGACACAGTAAAGGTCTCTGATTTTGTGGATACCTGCAGCGGGCCAAGTGGTTATTCTTGCTGATGATGTAATGGTATGTTGTCTGGGGATGCAGAGCAAGGGTAAAACTGGAGCATAAGGGGCTTCTGCACATGTTAGGAAGAGAGTGCAGTAATAACAGCGGTGTGCTACCCCCAACAACAGAGATTTAGGTGCATACATTTGTGTGCAAGGGTAAAAGATATGGAATGTAACTTGCAGACTATGGGCCGATGCCGCTGTTGCGGTGTCCTCAAGCTGTAAGCCTGACATCCACTTAGCCACCCATTGGAGTTGGGATGCAAGGCAGTAGTGCTCAAAATGAGGATCTGCAAGTCTGCCTCGGTCTGTGGGCAGGTATCATTTCTGGAAGGCTACCTTGCAGAGGGAGTTGTCCAATATGAAATTCTGCATTGCTTTTCCCAGGGATCGGAAAAAGGAAGTGATGATGTAGAGAGGGAGATTGGCAAAATAGTAAAGGAGGTGAGGGAGAGCGACTATCCTAATATGCGCTGTACGTCTGACCACCGCCAGCGGCAATGTATACACCAAAGCGTTATTTGGGCTCTCAATGAGGTAACAGCTCTTTGTAAATTGCCATCATATAAGTCCTCTTCTGTGTGGTACACCATGATGCGCAGATAAAGGAAAATGGGTGGTTGCCGGGGCATATGGGTCTGGTTGAGCCAGTTGGCAGGTGAAAGGAAACCAACAAGATTTGGGCATCTTGACCCAGGCTGGAAATATGGGCAATGCGGTCTATTGTGAGGGCGATTGATGAGCAGGGCATCAGCCTAGAGAGAGATGGAGTGAAGGGCATCACCCAGCGGGATCCTCATTCTCTGCTCACCGCATTGAGTGCAGGTTTCAGCGGCTCTATGGCCTGTGACAAAAGCAGTGGCGAAAGAGGGCAGCCCTGGCGGGTTCCCCAGTGAATCTGGATTTAATTCAATATTAGGGGGGGCAGTTTTAACCCTGACCGTTGGACAGAGGTATAGTAGCTTAACCAGCTTTAAGTAACAAAGTAATGTTAATGTTGGGGTCTTTGTGTACCTTAGAGAGGGATATCAGCAGTGATTTGGACAGGGAAGTAGAAAGGCAGGAGGCTTCCAGAGCCTGTTCGTAGAGGATGAGCAACCGAGATGCAAGAAGTGTGGTATATGCCTTGTAAAATTCAACAAGCAGGCCATCTGGGCGAGGCGCCTTGCCTGTGGCTAAAGCTTTGATCGCCTCCTGTATTTCAAATAGTGTCATTGGATCATCTAGTTCCACTTTTTGGATGGGTGTAAGAAGGGGAATCACACTGTAGAAGGCGTTTGTGTCTGGTGGAATAGCAGGGATCCTTGCTCAGTACAGCAAGGCATAGTTTTGGGTTAGTTCTTGATGTATGTCTTGTTGCGTGTAGAGTATGTCGCTGATAGCAGATTTCAGTCCAACAATTGGGTAATGGGGCTGGTCCGACCTTATTAGCTATGCCAACAGAGCGCTAGATTTGTCAGCAGTGGCATGTGTACATGCAGAGTAGGCCTCATAGTTCAGGCAAGGCAACGGCTCCAGGAGGGAGAGATGTTCATGTTGTGCTGCTAGTAGGTGGAAAGAGCTGTCAGGGTTTCGCACCGCGTCTGTCTCGTGTTGCAGGAGGGTTTGTTCTATATGAGATATATTGTTGTCAAGCTGTTGTTGGACATTCCAAGTCACCCCCAGACAATAGCCCCCGACTGCCACTTTGAGTGTGTCCCACTCAACCAGCCTTGATGTCGCTGATCTATGATTGTGCTTGAAATCTTATTTAATAGCGGCATGTAGTTAGCGCCGCTGGCTGTAAGCGCTATGACGGAACGGGAGGAGGGCCATTGTGCCATGTTAGCTGTGGCTCTGCGGGTTATGATCTGAATGGGTGCTGCCCAAGTACTCTGTATGTGTTACAGAGGACAGTAGGGATTCTGTGGCAATGAATCAATCGAGCCTAATGTGAGCTGATGTGGTGAGGAAAAGAAAATTACGCTTTTGTTTCAGCATTGCTCTGTTGAAAATGTCTACTATGTGCCAAAGTCAGTCATGGATCGCTCGCATGTTGGACGTGACCAGGGTGCTGAGTGGCGGGGGGGAGGATCTGTCAAGGTCGGTGAATAAACATGGGATTCCACCCCAATGAGAGAGTGTCGCCGACATCCGTTCAAGGAATAGGGTTGCTCTGGATTTGTAGCATATATACAACCAACAAGAATGTGTTGACCATCGAGGTTGCCCTTGACAAGGAAAAAGCGACCTTCACTATCTGCTACCACCTCCTCGGTGGACAAAGGGACCCATGACCTGATCCAGAGCAGGACTCCTTGTGCAAAGGTAGAAAAGTTAACAACATCCTTATCAGCAACTCTGAAGTTTATACGCTTCAGTTAGTGTTAAGTAAGTTTCCTGAAGCATGGCCACCTGCGTGGAACAGGGCTTGAGGTATGCATAGAGGGCCTATCAGCAAGAGTGGGTCTGAATATCCCACATGTTACAGGTTATGAAAGTAGTATGTGCCATATCGGTGGATCGTGCTAGGGCATGGAGGTAATGCCAAGTTAGGGGGAAAGAGGCACAACCATTTAATTCAAGTGGGCCAGACAAACAATGGGTTTACCTGACCAAACATATTGAAATACATATGCAAGATACAGCAGTAAAGCCTGAGACCAAGGGTTTTAATGGTGGAAGGTGCAGCGGCCAAGGGTGGTGTACCCCATGTAGTGTAGGCGTATGAGTTCCAGCCAGTGTAAGATGTGTAGGAGGGTGATTGTGTGCAGCATGTGCGTGTGTCAGATAAGCTGGTAATATAATAGGCATTGATCAATGAAAAAAGTGGAATGGCAGACAGACCGCCAACAAAAATATGCATTGTCCATTATTTAAACATAATTGGCCGCTATGAAAGTGTGATGTGCTGGTAGGGGTAGGTCAAATAATGCCATCGGCTATCTGTGGAGTGACCTCTGATGGTGCCAAGGCATCATAGTCAGCTGGCCAAACAGTGGAAGAATCATCCTCAGTCGAAGACTTCACTGCTCTTTCATTAGAGTTGGTGTCAGATCGGGCGTCGCTGATTGCTACTACAGAACGGAGGGCCCGTCTTCTTTCCTGTATAACCTGTTCCATGTTTGGGACCACCACAGGCCTGGGAGGCTGTCTCATCGCTCGCTGTTCGTCACGACCGCGTCCGCTGTCCTTTCTGTCAGTGCAAGGTTCGGCTCCAGTGGCTTGGCAGGGTGACATGAGTTGGAAGGCCTTCAGCCATCACCAAGCATCTCCTGGCAAGTTGAAAAACCATGCTTTGCAATCCATTACTTTGTTGAGCTAGGGAGTTAGGTCCTGGGACACAGGGTCAGCTGGACCATACAGTAATTTTTTTATAACATACAAATTGCCAACCCCGTACTTATTTTTTAGCTCATAAATACAAGCAACAAATCAGTCTTATTGCTGATTTCGTTAGGTATATTTTATTTGTACCCTTTACTTTTATATTAGTTCAGCATGTCTACGATTTCATGTATGAGAAAAACACACAAAACATATATCACTACACATTTACTACAAATTACACAAATATACAATACATTTATATCAAAACAACAAATACAAACTGCACATCTTTGTTTAATAGCTTATGGGCCAGCAAATATTTAGTCTTTGCAGGGTGCCTTTTTCTAGACAACATTAGCTATATACTGTATCATGGAAGGACAAAGAATCAACAAGAAGGTGAAAAATTGAACTCAAAACAATACATTAGTTGAATTCGTAATGAATACTGGAATTAATCGCCTCCTTTATGCCGACGCGTTTCGAACCCGGTATCTGAGTATACGGGTTCTCATCAGGGCTCTGTCACTTCTATCTATAACCAAGCGGGTGGCCGGTTCCCAGGTTCACTTTTTTTCTTTTAGATTTCTGTCTTGATCAGATTCTCTTTTTGTAGTTCAAGTCTTGTCATGTAAGAATGTCAAATGTAAGTCCCCGGGTCACCTGTGATTTGTGCTGGGCATAAAAGCGCTGTGTTACTTGCTTCTGTTATGGAACGGGCATTTCTCTCGAGCTAATTGGAGTCTCAGTTATGACCTTTAACTCCTCTCGGGAGCGGCGCGCATCACTGTTGACGACTGATGCATTTAACCCAGACGAGTGCCAGTGCCGGTTCGTGATTAATAGATTAAACCCGCATGAACGTTCGCTGAAAGCCCCTGCAGAAAGAGTGAGCGCGATGCGCGCCGCCCTAACGAAATCAGCAATAAGACTGATTTGTTGCTTGTATTTATAAGCTAAAAAATAAGTACGGGGTTGGCAATTTGTATGTTATAAAAAATTGCAATCCATTACAACACGTTTTCTTGCCGGGAAGATCAGCAAATATTTAAGCTTCAGTTCATGTAGATGGCATTTGACAGCTAGGAAGGAGGCCCTGTGATGTTGCACTGTTGCTGTGTATTTCAGGAAAAGCATGATGCGGGCCTTATTAACCACAATATCATCAAGTTTCCTGGTTTCTTGTAGGATGATGTCCCTGTCACCGTTATGGAGTAGGTGAACTAGCATTTGACTGGGGTTGGATCTAGGTGGAGTCTTCCTTGTGGGAACGCAATGCACACATTCTACAGAGAAGAACGGCGTGAGGGAATGAGGCAGAAGCAGGTTCCACAGCCAGTTGCCCATATAGTCAACAGGATTACATCCTTTGATGCTTTCCAGGAGGCCCACAATATGCATGTTGTTTCTGCGTGAGCATCCCTACGTGTCATCAGCCCTGGCCTTCAGGGTGTGGACAAAATCTGTCTGTAGCTGGACTTAGGATACCAGTGCTTTGAATGCCAACTGGAGTTCAGCAATGTTTTGCTCTGCCGTGCACACTTTGTCTGCTAGTGTACGATGATCAGTGTGTAACAGATTAAGCTCCATTGCTATGCTGTCGATCTTGCTCTCAAGGTAGACACAAGTGTTCACAGTTTTGTGCGAGTCCTCTCCGCTGCATCCATTACCACATTCAACAGAGGTAGTTTTCTGCCTGCTCCGCCTGTCTATGTCCCCAGTTGGGTCTGGAGGCCGCACTAGTGGGGGCTGAGCACCATCAACGCTCTTGAATGCTTCAGTTCAGGGCCGCTGACTGTTGTGTAGCAGCTGGTTCTATGTGCCTGCAATGGTCACTGACTGATGCGATGGGCCGAATCGGGGAGGGGCATCATACACAACACGGCCGGGTGCCGGCCCCAGATCCACCCGCCAGGCCAGCCGTGTTTTCCACCACCCCTCCGGCTCTCAGGGAAGCAGCATCTGGGTGGCTGCACTGAGAGAGCAGAGCTTTTCACTCATTTCTAGAGGGGAGGGCTCAGGTCAGCCCAGCCTATCAGGCAGTGGCAGCAGTGACCGGGCCCCAACTTGGTCCCTTGTGCACCTCAATGCACACACCGGATGACCAGGTGCTCCGTCCTCAGTCGCCTGATCTCAGCCGAGGCCCTCCACTCCACTTGCAGTTATCTCAGAGTGGCACAGCTGCTGGGTCTCAGTACGCTAACAGGCCCGTACCGCCAGCAGCAAGCTAGCTTCGGCTCAGCAATAGTCACTAGGGGGGTTCACAGCTGGCCTTCCAGCAAACAACCTTTACCATTGGTTGACAGTCATTGGTAGATGCACGATCAAGGCTCGGCAGGTGTCCAGGATATGGCTGGAAGCAGGATTACTCTGGATAACCCAAATTTACCCAGCAGAGTTACCTACTGCACATCTGCCATCTTGATGTCGCTCCAAAGACTTGCTTATGATAAGAGGCTGCTTAGTCACACTCGTTTGTTATTTCAGGAATGGGATGTACCAGTTAAAGGTCTTGTAGACTTTGATGGCCTGTTGTGTCGTAAATGCCGAAAACCTTGGAGAGGATAAGCATTGTAATTCTTTTGAATGAAGGGCATGAGTTGCATGACAGGAGTGTTAAAAGGCACATTAGGGACAAAATCAAAATTGAGTATGGCCAAGAACAATTACAAGGATCAATTACAATGAAAGGTTCCAGACGGAGTAAAAGGAGGTTGGTAACATGTTACAGTGGAACAGATTTCTTGAATGCTGGAATTTTGCAATTTGCTGTTTTATGTAGTTTGGCCTGGCTTTTGAATTTGTTTGTTACAGTGTGTGCGAAGTACATGCAAGGTCCCCAAGATGGTTGTGACATTTTGCCTCCAAACCTACTCTGATTTAGATGATCAAAAAGGGAAATGTCTGAAGCCAGGTTTCCAGTACATTGTGGTTTTTGTTTTTTTATCCTAAACAGCAAGGGTTAGAAGTCAGTGCACAGGATATTCACAAAAGCATTGCAACTGAAGGGCCTGGCTTAAAGACATTCATGTTCATGCTGTGTCCTTCGGTAAGGGTAGAGGTAGAAATGTGTTGAGTGGTTTTTAGAGAGTGCATTGGAGGTCAAGGGACAGTCAAGTCAAGTCTTCCATATTTTCATCTTGGTTGGAATGTATGCTGTGTCCAAGTTACATTGCCGAAAACGTTGCCTCTTTTTGAAGGACCGATGAGATGGCTCATTGATTTAATATGTCTGCTACAGAATATTATGTTAACCTGAAAAACACAAACTAGAAACTTGCCATGAAGGTCTAAGCACTCTTTCAAATGTTTGCATGCAAGAAATAGGTTTTAACGCTCTGCACAACTACTACAACTTAAAAGTGGATGGCCCTTCAAGAGGAAAACTGAGGTGTGGCTTTACTAACCACGTCTTTTGAAGGATTACAGTATAACCATTTAAACTTTATGCAATCTTTCTAAATTGGTGTTATTGTTCCTTTTCATCTCTCCATAGAGACCAGGATGAGGGAAGTTGCTCTGCTCAATTGGCCAGGTATAGTCCCATGTGTGAGAAGAGCACCTTGTAAATTTCTGGATGCCTGCTCTGAGGAACAGTGTGAAATCCTTGCTACACTGTGCTGTGTATGGTTGTGATACTGGCTGATAGGAACAGAGACAGTTCCTTGCTGCATTGTGTTGTGTGTCACATTGGATTAGAGGAACAGTGGCACCTACTCACTGCAATTTGTTGTGTGAGATACCTCAGAAGAACAGTCACAAATCCTAGTATGCAACATAGTAAGTGCGTCTATGCCTGGATCAGAGGAACAGTGCCAACTTCTTGCAGCAGTGTTGTAAGATGCCAAAAACCTTTGCCATTATAAGAAATATAATTATTCCTCATGAGGGATATTAGTTGCATGATAGCAGCGCTGAAAGGCATTTTGTGACACAATCAAAATCGAGTGGTGCCAAGGGCACTATCCATGGTAATCTGATCCCTGAATTCCAGGGGATACTGCCCTTTTCATGGATTTTGCCCTTGAAAGAGATTTGTAATGATGAATTTCCATTATTTTAAAGAACAGGGTTACTTGCCTTTCCTTGAATGCGATGGAGTAAATGCTGGTTGAGAAGTTGTTTATGAAACTGATGTACAGCACATCATGATTTGGAAGCAGTCTATCCCAACATGGGTTCAGTAGGAGTCTGAGTCTGGTTAAAGTGAAGTGATTTAAATCATATTTTCTAAATGTTTGGACAAATTTGATCCCAGACGCAATAGCTGGTTTGGTAAATTAGTTGATAGTTTGAGAAGTAAATATCTTTCAAAAATGCCTTCATGAATAAAACTGTGAATCTGTTTGATCATTTTACAATTAGCGGATCCGGAGGGAGTAAGAGGAAGTTGCTCACACCTTAAAGTGTAACACATTTCGTGACTGTTGGTATTTTGCATTTGCTGTGCAATGTAGTTTGGCCTGGGTTTTGAATTTGTTTGTTACAGTGTGTGAAGCACATGAAAGGTCTCCAAGATGGGTACGACTTTTTGTCTTCAAACTTATTCTAATTTAGATGATCATAAAGGGAAATGTCTGTAGCCAGGTTCCCAGTAATAGATGTGTTTTTTTTTACCCTAAACAGCAAAGGTCAAAAGTCAGTGCAGAGGATTTTCTTGCAGGCGAAGACCCTACTTTAAGATATCCATGTCCATGCTGTGTCCTTTAGTATGGGTGGAGGTAGAAATGTGTTCAGCAATTTTTGGAGAGTGTATTGGAGGTCAGTAGATAGAGGATTCAAGTCTTCTATTGGTCATCCTAGTTCGGATGAATGGTTTGTCTAAGTTAACTTGAGGAAAACATTGCCTCCTTTTGCAGGGCCGATCAGATACCTCAAAGATTTAATGCGTCTGCTACAGAATAATATATTAACCTTAAAAATACAAACTAGAATCTTGCCACGTAGAACTGAGCATTCTTTCATTTTGTACGTAAAAGAATTGGGTTTTAAAGCTCTGCTAAACTGCTTGCAATATTAAAAGTGGATGGCCCTTCGAGAGGAAAACTGAGGTCTAGCTTTACTGGCCAAGTCTTTTGAAGGATTACAATATGTACATTTCAACCTTATGCAATCTTTCTAAATTGGTGATATTGTTCCTTTTCATCTCTCCATAGAGACCAGGATGAGGGAAGTTGCCATGCTCAATTGGCCAGGTATAGTCCCATGTGTGAGAAGAGCACCTTGTACATTTCTGGATGCCTGCTCTGAGGAACAGTGTGAAATCCTTGCTACACTGTGCTGTGTATGGTTGTGATACTGGCTGATAGTAACAGACAGCTCCTTGCTGCATTGTGTTGTGTGTCATATTGGACTAGAGGAACAGTGGGAGCTACTCGCTGCAATTTGTTGTGTGAGATACCATCTCAGAAGAACAGTCACAAATCCAAGTATGCAACATAGTAAGTGCGTCTATGCCTGGATCAGAGGAACAGTGCCAACTTCTTGCAGCAGTGTTGGAAGATGCCAAAAACCTTGGCCATTATAAGAAATGTAATTATTCCTCATGAGGGATATTACTTGCATGATAGCAGCGCTGAAAGGCATTTTTGTGACACAATCAAAATCGAGTGGTGCCAAGGGCACTGTCCATGGTAATCTGATCCCTGAATTCCAGGGGATACTGCCCTTCTCATGGATTTTGCCCTTGAAAGAGAGATTTGTAATGATGAATTTCCATTATTTTAAAGAACAGGGTTACTTGCCTTTCCTTGAATGCGATGGAGTAAATGCTGGTTGAGAAGTTGTTTATGAAACTGATGTACAGCACATCATGATTTGGAAGCAGTCTATCCCAACATGGGTTCAGTAGGAGTCTGAGTCTGGTTAAAGTGAAGTGATTTAAATCATATTTTCTAAATGTTTGGACAAATTTGATCCCAGACGCAATAGCTGGTATGGTAAATTAGTTGATAGTTTGAGAAGTAAATATCTTTCAAAAATGCCTTCATGAATAAAACTGTGAATCTGTTTGATCATTTTACAATTAGCGGATCCGGAGGGAGTAAGAGGAAGTTGCTCACACCTTAAAGTGTAACACATTTCGTGACTGTTGGTATTTTGTATTTGCTGTGCAATGTAGTTTGGCCTGGGTTTTGAATTTGTTTGTTACAGTGTGTGAAGTACATGAAAGGTCTCCAAGATGGGTACGACTTTTTGTCTTCAAACTTATTCTAATTTAGATGATCAGAAAGGGAAATGTCTGTAGCCAGGTTCCCAGTAATTGATGTGTTTTTTTTACGCTAAACAGCAAGGGTCAAAAGTCAGTGCAGAGGATTTTCTTGCAGGCGAAGACCCTACTTTAAGATATCCATGTCCATGCTGTGTCCTTTAATATGGGTGGAGGTAGAAATGTGTTCAGCAATTTTTGGAGAGTGTATTGGAGGTCAGTGGACAGAGGATTCGAGTTTTCCATTAGTCATCCTAGTTCGGATGAATGGTTTGTCCAAGTTAACTTGAGGAAAACATTGCATCCTTTTGCAGGGTCGATCAGATAGCTCAAAGATTTAATGCATCTGCTACAGAATAATATGTTACCCTTAAAAACACAACCTAGAATCTTGCCACGTAGAACTGAGCACTCTTTCATTTTGTACGTAAAAGAATTGGGTTTTAACGCTCTGCCAAACTGCTTGCAATATTAAAAGTGGATGGCCCTTCGAGAGGAAAACTGAGGTCTAGCTTTACTGGCCAAGTCTTTTGAAGGATTACAATATGTACATTTCAACCTTATGCAATCTTTCTAAATTTGTGTCATTGTTCCTTTTCATCTCTCCATAGAGACCAGGATGAGAGAAATTGCTGTGCTCAATTGGCCAGGTATAGTCCCATGTGTGAGAAGAGCACCCTGTTAATTTGTGGATGCCTGCTCTGAGGAACAGTTTAACATCCTTGCTGCTCTGTGCTGTGTATGGTTGTGACACTGGCTGATAGGAACGGAGACAGTTCCTTGCTGAATTGTGTTGTGTGTCATATTGCTTTACTGGTCAAGTCGTTTGAAGGATTACAGCATGAACAGTTAAACCTTATGCAATCTTTCTAAATTGGTGTTCTTACTTTTCATCTCTCTGTAGAGACCAGAATCTGAGAAGCATCATTTCCCGAGGCATCAGGTATTGTCCCATGTGTGAGAAGCTATCTCTGAGGAGCAATTTGAAATACTTGATGCACTGTGCTATGTTTGGTTGTGATACTGGGTGGTAGGAACAGAGACAGCTCTTTGCTGCATTGTGCTGTGTGTCATACTGGCATAGAGGAACAGAGAGAGCCCCCTGCTGCATGGTGCTACATGTCATAGTGGCTCAGAGGAACAGAAGCAGCTGCTTGCTGCAATTTGTTTTGTGTGATACCCACTCAGAAGTGCATAGACAAATCCTAGTATGTATTATAGTAATTGGGTCAATGCCTGGATCAGAGGAGCTGTGCCAACTCCTTGCAGCAGTGGGTTCTCTGTAATACTAGCTGAGAAGACCACCAGCAGCTCATTGCTGCCCACCCAATGTTGTGAGTGATGCTTGCTCAGAGCAACAAAAACAATTCCTTTGATACACAGAGTTGTGTGAGAAACTGACCAGCGGCGGCTGCTGTCAATCCAAGGTGGGGGGCGGGGCCGAAAAATAGTAATAATAAAAATTAAAACGTACCTTTTTCTGTCAGTTACCATGATCTTCTGCTCCTTCTCTGTGCCTCGCTGCTCCTCCGCTCCCATCCAGACACTGCAATCCCTAGGAGCACAGGCTCCAGCACCTCACCCAATGCCAGCGCTTCTCTCATGCTATTACTCCCAGCATGGGCGGAGAGGTGCAGGCCAGTTATATGCTTCAGCAGGGGATAGGAGCTTGGGTCCCTGAGCACTAGGATATCTCCAGGAACAGCCTGGGGATATCCAATTGCGTGTGTTGATTTGGCCAATCATGGACAGCCACCCAAACCGACATACGCACATTCAGTGCATACCACTCCTCGTTCACCTGCTTTGTGGCACTGCGGTTTTGGCCTGCCACAGCCTAGACTTGGCAGACTGGAATTAAAAATAAAATGGCAATAAAATAGCTTTATTGTCATTTTCTTCTGTCTGCTTCATTTCAGCAGTAGGGTGACGCTCCTCCACAATAGCGGAGGAGACACCCCTGATAGTGTCTCAGATTAACTGTGCTAGCTCCTTGCAGCACTGTGTTGTGTGTGATGCCATCTTCAATGAACAGAAACAGCTCAGATAAACTGTAATAGCTGCTTGCTGCACTGTGTTGTGTGTAATGCGGGCTTAGATGAACAGTGACATCTCAGTGTTGTGTGTGATGCTGGCTCAGATGAACATCGACAGCTCCGTGGCCCAATTATGTGTGTCTGATTTGGCTCAGAGGAGCAGTGACAGCTCTTTACCACAGTTTGTTGTGTATGATAACTATTCAAAAAAAGATAACAGCACCATACTGGACTGTATACAGTGTTCACCTGATACAGTGCCTAATTTGTAAAATAATAAGAACCAGTGTCCAAGCACTTCTCAGATGCCCATGGCCAACATTATTAAATGTCAGCATTCAGAGTGAGAAGGCTGTGAAGTCCTAAATCCACCACAGGTCTCTTAAATCCAATGCCAGACACCCCCTGCCCCTTTATCTCACTCTTGCAGCTTCCTGCTCTGCTTTCTCCCTTTGGTGACTGTTTTTCAGTCTTTGTTTCTATGTGTTTTCCCCTTTCCTACTCTCTGGAAATATTTGATGTGGAAAAATAGGTGGTGGTCTCCAAAAATACCAATGAGACTCTGCCAGAAACCACCAGCTGATTTTAAGCGTTAGTTTGATACTGGTGTAGAGGAACAGTACCAGTTTATGCTGCACTGTTGATAGATACTGGCTGCGCTGTGTTGTGTATGGGTGTTTTTCCTCAAAGGAACTTATTTCCCTATGATGTGCAAGGGTTTTTGAGGGTCTGTAGAACAGTGGCAGCCCATGTCTGCACTATACTGTTTGATGGTATGATCCTAGCATAGACAGCCACACACACTTCACATTGTACTGTGCTGTTTGTGGGTGTGATATGGACACAGAGCAATAGTAGCAACTCTTTGCTGCACTGTACTATTTGATTGCATGACTCATGGTGTGAAGACCCATGCAATACTCTGCTTTTGAGTAAGATGCTGGCTCAGAGAGACACAGACACCTTCTGTGTTAAGTATGGGAGTAATATCTGCTGAGAGGGGTGGTGACTGCTTCTCCATGCACTGCTGGGTGTACATGATGCTGGTTCAGAAAAAGAGTGCCAGCGCCCTGCTACACTGTAGTGTGTGTGTGTGGGTGGTATGCAATATGGATGAACACGGTGAACCAAAGTAAAGTAAGCCATCATCGCTTGAGGGTTATAGCCAGAGTCTAAGTGAGCGAAGGAGTGAGTGGGGGTAGAGGGGCTCACAAACTGCACAATAATATAAGAATTGCATTTTTGAATGCCGATTTACATCACAGTAGCTGGTAGCTGGAGCTTAGTAGACTGCAATCCCTCTTTACACCCCCCTTTTCACCCTAGTTCAAATTGAAGTGTTCATCACCCTCTCAGAATAGTACTCTGTTACCTACCACGGCTGAAAACATGAACTTGAGGCCTTTTGTTAGGCCTGCCGCTTTACCACCGGAACACATGAAGGTCTCCTCCCTGCACACCGCCCTAATCTTCTGCCTGTAAAGAGACTGGCTGATTCAGAACATTGGTCTCTTGGTCTTTTTCTTATGCTAGAGATCAGTGGTGCAGGATGTGACTACCAAAGTTAAGGGAAAATCACAATGTGTTTTTGTCTTTGAGCTACGTTATAGCCAATGCAGGAGAATGAAGAAATGCTGTTTGCCTCTTTCTCTCATAGACATCTGATATATACACTTACAGTTAATGGAGAATGTCCATGTACTCCATTCTTCCTCAGAAATCTCTAATGTGCAACAAAGGTCAAGGGAGAATAAAGTTTACTTAGTAATAGAACTTGATAAAGTGCACTAAATGTCAATGGGGAATTCATAATCTTGCTTTCACCTATAGAAGGCAATGTACGTGAATCTATAACTGTGCACGAGAGATCGATAGCCAGGCAATACACCTTTTTAGGGACTCTCTTGGGCACCCAATTTAATAATCTAAGGCATAGCAGTGGCACTGGTGCTGCAAGATTATATTTTCTAACTGGGGAAAATCAAAAAGAAATTTTAAGGTGTACACTGAAGCAACAAATTAGAGACAGCCAAGCATTTCAGATCAAGCCACTTTCTTATACAATGAACCACGGTGTTGGGTTGGTTTGTCCAGGTAATATGTCAATTAGGGGTCTCTCCCCGTGTCCCTAACATATTAAAATTTCTCCAGCTGTTGTCTTTTTTTCAAAAGCTTATCTCCTCCTTTAGGGTTTGATTCACCGCCTTTTCTTTCACAAGTCGGTTTTGCTTATTACTACTGAAGAGCAAAAAAAGAATATATGAAATCCTACTCATAGTAGGATTGTTTTTTAATCTACTGCAGTTTTGCAATTCCATTATAAAAAGTAGATGCCTCTGAGATTGAGTTTCACATCTTAAACACTCAAAAACACTAGAATGATAAAATTGTGAAGACGACGATTGCTTATCACCTCTTCATCTGTAAATCCCAGCATTAATAAAAAGGCATCAAAGGGCAATTCAACACCAGTCACATTGCTAATCTTCAAAAAGGTCTCTTTTCAAAATCCTTTTGTGGTGAAATGTTCAAATTATTACCGACCAACGATTTGCCATGTTTTTAGCGTGGAATACACCAACATTTCAATTTGAGTAGCATAATGTTCTGTCTAACCAGGACGTAGAATAACAATAGAGATAGTAATATAGCTTTTTTCTTCAAATTAAACTGAGGCACTAAATAATGCATGCTTGTGCATGATGACTCCCAAAGTCATCTCAGACAGTTTCACCAACACAATTTCAAGTCTCAAGTGGTATATCAAAGAATGTTTGTTTAGTGGCATCATGTTTACATAAAGCTGAGAGTTATCAGTGTCTTGGGAATTTTCCACTTCCTTTCCCAAAAATCTACGGATTTATAGATAGATGGACATATCTGTAACGGCATGAAGAACGTAATGACTAGTGCATTGTTAAACTCATGATTCATTTGAAATTATTATTACAGGCTATGCTTGCAAATTTGTGTTTTTTCGTTGATTTATTTCAGAGCTCCTTGAGAAAGGGCTCTCGTGCCCGAAATGCATCGGAGCAGTTTACCACATAATTGAATGTGATGGAAATGAAACATGTATAATCAAAAATTAAAAAGGAAAATTAAAAGCATAAGAAAGCAACTACAACACAAAGGAGTCTGTCTTTTTTGACGAACCAAATGAGAGTGCCCACATATAGGGACGCGTCCATATGCACATGTTCGCGCTTTAGAGTATCAATGTCGGCGTAAATGGTCGGTTACGCCACCTATTGGAGCACCCGCAATCAAATCAAAACAGCTAAACTACAAACAAAAATCAATCAAATCAACCTACGCTGTGCACCGCGCCTGTCTTGCTTTATTATCATATCTGTAATGTGGCACGCTGTGCTTCATGTCGCTGACTAATAATTTTTACACCACGTCCAGCTCAAAAAATAGCTTCAAAATGCTTTATGCAATTATTATTTGTAGGAGGGGATGATAAATACTGCTCCCCCAAGGGATTTGGTGGAATTCTGTCCACTCCGTGATACACTAGTACTGCGGAGTTCTGTCCAAATTCCGCCAACCGCAGCGTGGTGGAGTTTTTTCTGTGCACAGCTCTCCAACGGTAAGTGGGCAAGCACGATTAAAAATTGATGTCCCGTGGTCCAATTTTCGAGTGCTAAGAGGACACCCAGCAATATTTTCCCAACGTGGGCGGTCACAGTCGGTCGCTGCCATTCACAATGAGAAACTTCGACTAGAAAATCTACTTGAGCGGCAGCCAATTTGAGAAGCAACACCTCTGGCATGACGAGTGGTGCTGTTCACGCTTATTGTTCCACTCGGGACAGCTCCTGATGCTAGAAATCAGCGTGGCCTGCTTATTTGCACTCATTCGAGGAACTTCCTCAAATCTCACAGAGTTTTCATGTAACTCGTGGAATTCCAGGGCGAGAAACTCTATGAGTTCTACCCGCATCTAGCTATTTGTAGTAATTAAGTATGGGTTGTACATGCTTTGCTTAGTTTTTAACCTAAAAAGTGCAGCAGCAATCATAACTGTGCACGAGAGATCGATAGACAAGCAATACACCCTTTTAGGGACTCTCTCGGGCACCCAATTTAATAATCTAAGGCATAGCAGTGGCACTAGTGCTGCAAGATTATATTTTCTGTGTGGCTGTTTTTGGGGTTTTAGGAACTGCAGTTTATCCTTTAACATAAGAAGTAATGATGGATTATTCAGACCTATGATCATTTGCTCTGGAAGAGAGGGTACAACGCCAAGCTTGGCTTCTAGGGTTTGTCCGTCGGGTAAGGATATGGGGAGTATTACTAGGGGAACAACACGGATGTCACCATACACACACCTAATCGGTACGGTTTCTCCTGTCAGTTTTGTTTTAGGCAAGAGCACTGAGTGTTGGACCACAGACTGACGACAACTAGAATCGAACAGGGCAACTGTTTTCCCTGTATGGTTACACTTACGTGAAAACTATGTTCAAATTCTGCTGTGTACAGTACAGAGCTTGGAATACAACCAATATCCATAGGTTCTTCATGACTTTTTTTTGCGTGCAATTCCTGGCAATATGACCCCACTCAAGTCATAAATAAGCCAAAAAATGAAGAACTCACAACAGGAGAAGAACGCTACAGTGATATGTAGTAAGATCCAACCACGTATATCTGGATAGCCATCAACTTCTCATTGTGATCAGTATTATCATTTGGTCAACCAGCTAAAGAAGTGGTATGTCTCTTGATCATAGAGAACACCATTCCCATGGTAATGGGCTGGATCTTACCCACATTCACTTTGAAAGACACAATGAACAACTAAGTAGTTGACCACCGAAAGAATAAAGTGTAGTGCAGAACACAAAAATATGTGGTGAGTTAAAATAGGGTGATGTGGCCCAAAATAGAGAACATTTTATTTAGATGTAGACACATCCCCTAATTAAAAACAGAACAGTGCAAAAGTCAGTTTAAACAAATAGCTGCCAGAAAAGGGCCAATATGTTTCAGCCAATCGGGCAGGTAATCCCTAAGCTTTCTTCAGGGCCTCTGCTCTCAAAAATTGCTACTGCATACGCATGTGATGATCCTACCCAGTGAAAATATGGTGCTAATCAAAAACGTGAGACAAAATACTTGCTGTTAATCATAAATGAAATAACGCAGAAGAGGTTGAAATGAATACAACCTGTAGTATACTAATCCTGCGCATCAAGGAATGCAGATTGCATCTACAACAAATGAAATAAAATTAGGTTAAGTAAATAGATCATGAACGTTCTTTTCCTTGCTAGGTTCAAAAAGTGGAATATATATAAATGTTAAAAACTTTTGAGTTCTCACCCAGCTTGACCGGGGACTGGCCCTCACCTCACCTGGACCATGCTCAGGATCCTAGAGGCCCGCTCTGTAAAAGGTAAGGGTCTTTGTGTGGCTTAGAGAAGGGTATCGGCAGCGATTTGCTCAGGGTAGTGGGAAGGCAAGAGGCTTCCGTAGGCTGTTCGTAGAGGGTGAGCAACTGAGATGCAAGAAGTGCAGTATATGCCTTGTAAAATTCAAAAGGCAGGTGCCTGGTGACTGGCCCTCACCTCACCTGGACCATGCTCAGGATCCTAGAGGCCCGCTCTGTAAAAGGTAAGGGTCTTTGTGTGGCTTAGAGAAGGGTATCGGCAGCGATTTGCTCAGGGTAGTGGGAAGGCAAGAGGCTTCCGTAGGCTGTTCGTAGAGGGTGAGCAACTGAGATGCAAGAAGTGCAGTATATGCCTTGTAAAATTCAAAAGGCAGGTGCCTGGTCTCTGGCTAAAGCTTTGATCGCCTCCTGTATTTCAAAAATTGTAAGTAGATCATCTAGTTTTATGTTTTGGATGGGTGTAAGACAGAGCAGGAGAATCACGCTGAAGAAGGCATAGTGTTGGGTTAGTTCTTGGTGTATGTCTTGTTGCGTGTAGAGTATGTCGCCGGTAGCGGATTTCAGTGCCACAATGGGGTGTCGGGCTGGTCCGACCTTATTAGCCATATCAACAGCATGCTAGATTTGTCAGCAGTGACATGTGTATGACAGATTGGACCTCGTAGTACATGCAATGCAACCACTCCAGGAGGGAGACATGTTCATGTTGTGATGCTAGCAGGCAGCAAGAGCTGCCAGTGTTTCATACTACGTCTGTCTCGTTTTGCCGGAGGGTTCGTTCTATGTGAGATATATCTGCGTCAAGCTATTGTTGGACACTCCAAGTCCCCCCAGACAGTGGCACCTGCCTGTGACTTTGAATGTGTCCCACTCAACCAGCCTTGATGTTGCTGACCCATGATTGTGCTTTAACTCCTTGACCGTGGCGCAAATTCCGCCGTGGTGCTGGGGAATTAATGAGTGGGCGTGTTTTGGATGGCCCCTGGCCTTACAACGCACACGCCCACTGTGACGTCGGACGGCCGGGGGCCGTCCGACGCACGTAACGGGTTAAATATTCTTTAATAGCGGCACGTAGTCAGGTGTGGAATGGGGGGGGGTCATCAACCGCCACTGGCTGTAAGCGCCATGACGGAACGGGAGGAGGGCGATTGTCTCATGTAAGCTGTAGTCTCTGCGGGTTATAATCTGAATGGGTGCGGTCCAAGTAGTCTGTATGTCTTACAGAGGTCAGTAGGGATTCTGTGCCAATTAATCAATCAGGCCTAACGTGGAGGTGATGCAGAGAGGGGAAAAAAGTACACGTTTCAGCATTGCTCTGTTGCCAAATGCCTACTATGTGCCATTTCTGAAGTCAGTCGCTTAACGCTTACATGTTGGAAGTGGCCGGGGTGCTGAGTAGTGGAGGGGAGGATCTTTCATAAACAGTGTGAAGTCCACACCTAATAATTGTGGGATTCCACCCCAGCAAGAGAGTGTTGCTGACAGCCGCTCGAGGAACAGGGATTGCTCTGTGTTAGGAGTATATATGCTACCAATAAGAATGTGTTTACCATCGATGCTGCCCTTGACAACGACGTAGCAGCCTTCACTACCTGCTACAATGTCCTCAGTGGAGAAGGGGATGCCAGCAACACTGAAGTTTATACGCTTCAGTTAGTATTATGTGAGTGTCCTGAAGCTGCGCTTGAGATACGGATAGAGGGCATACCGGCGAAAGTGGGTATGAAGGTAGTATGAAGCACAGGGTCAAGAATGATTTTCATATACCTTGGTCTGAACTGGGGTGGCGAAGTGGGCTAAAGAATGATGATGGATTCAACCCAGATCTGTAACTGGGGTGAGTGTCTGAAAAGTGTCATCGCTCCGTCCATCATCTTCTTGTGTTTTCTATGAAAGTAGTATGTGTCATATCGGAAGTTTGAGTACAGGGGGAGGGTTGCTGTCTTGAATGTTGCTAGGGACCAAGCTTGTGATTGCGGTGAAGAATCACAGTGGCAAGTGCTGGGGTGGACTTTGATAGGGCATGGAGGTAATGCCAATTGGGGGGAAAATGAGGTACAACCATTTAATTCTAGTGGATCAGACAAACAATAGGTTTACCTGCCCAAACTTATTGAAAAACGTTTGCAGGCTACATCAGTAAAGCAAAACCAAAATGGATGATGGAACAAGTGCTAAACATTGCAAGCACTCACCCCCAGTCAACTGATCTGGTTTTAAACCATCATCATTCTTTAGCTCACTGCGCCACCCCAGTTCAGACATGGCCATAGGCAAATCAGTCTGACCCTGTGCCTCATGGGAACAGTCCAGCCCGAACTGCCAAGCCATGTCTTCCCTGAACCAGAAACAAGCATCCTGGGACCGGTTTCTGGCTAATAAGCCATCATCAGACAGGCTAGCTTGAATCCAGTGGCAAAGTGAGCAAGGGACCCACATCTGGGCATTCCCTGCATGAGCGGCTCTACGCATCTTAAGCCCTGGCCTTAAGGGTATTGACAAAATCCATCAGCAACTGGACTTAGAATACCAGTTCCTTGAATGCCAACTGGAGTTCAGCAATGGTTCACTCGCCGTGCGCACTTTGTCTTCTGGTTTACGATGATCAGCGTGCAGCAGATTAAGGTCCATTGCTATGCTGTTGATCTTGCTCTCTAAGGTGGCGCAAATGTTCGTAATGTTGTGCAGGTCCTCTCCACTGCATGCAGTACCACCTCCAACTTCTCTTGTAGTGACAAGGGGTGATCACAGGCACCTACAGTCTCGGTCTGGCCGACCATGGGTGTTGCCAGACATCTTCGCGGGTGGGGTGATGGCGCTCGATCGGAGGTGGCTTATCATGAGGGGATGTCCCCCTGGATCCAGTGCACACTCAAGGGATAGAAAGCACATGGGATGGGCCTGCTTGGTAGTGTTTTGGAATTCCCCAAAGTGCTGCAGCACGTGCAGCCGAGGCATCCTCTCCAGGCGGAGGTGGCCCCAACTCACTGAGGGCCTCCTTGGAGCGTGCCACAGTCACCGGCACAGATCGGGCACTTGTGCCACTGCATTTTGGCTTGGAGCACAGTGAGTTGATTGGCAAGTCAGGTTAGCCACTTCAGTCAAGCGAGCTTTGTAAAATGTCCCCACTCTGCAGTGAAGTGCTCACTTGCAGCTATTAACCTTTGGCTTGGGCAAGCAGGCAGAGTACCTGGTTAGGGCAAGAGGGTCAGTGAGGTCGTTGTATCAGTGTTCCCCCCAACATTCAGGGCCCAGTTTGGCACATGGGCCAGTTGCATGAGCCTAAAGGGTGCATGTATCTACCACAAGTGGATGATGCAGCTGCAGCTTCCCATGCTATGTGGGGAAGGCAACAGCGGTAGGTTTCTGGCAGCTCCACCTTTCTGGGTACCCAGTGGGGTATGGAGGCTGCACTGGGGGGGCTGTACACCATCAGCACTCTTGGATGCTTCAGTACAGGGCCGCTGACCGTTCCGCAGCAGCAGGTTCCATGCAACCGCAATGGTTGTTGATGCGAGGGCCAAAGGGGGGAGGGGCATCATACATGCCACGGAGGGGAGCTGGCCCCAGCTCCAACCACCAGGCCAGATGTGTTGTCCTCCACTCCTCCGGCTCCCATGGAAGCAGCATCTGGGCAGCAGCACCGACAGAGCAGAGCTTTTTACTCAATAGCAGAGGGGAGGGCCCAGGTCAGCGCAGCCCATCAGCCAGTGGTAGCAACATAGTCGCAGCTAAGCCAGCGGCACGCCAGCAGGGACCGGGACCGGGACCCAACTCGATTCCTCATGCCCCTCAATGCTCACACCGGATGACCATGTGCTCCATTTTCAGTCGCCTGATCTCAGCAGTGGTGCCCCATTCCACTTGCAGTTACCTCAGAGATGGCAGCGAAGCAGCTGCTGGATTGAAGTACACCAGCAGGCCAGTACCGCCAGCTGCAAGCCGGCTTTGTGCAGGAACAGTCACTAGGGGGGTTCAGAGGTGGCCTCCCTGCAGGATATGGATGGAAGCAGGAATACTTTGTGTACCCCAGATTTACCCAGCAGAGCTACCTTTACAATGAAAGAAGGACATTCGCATTTTAAAGTGAAACAGATTTCTTGACTGCTGGTATTTTCCATTTGCTGTTCGATGTGGTTTGACCTCTCTTTTGAATTTGTTTGTTACAGTATGTGTGAACTAGAAGCAAGGTCTCCAAGATGGTTGTGACTTTTTGTCTCCAAACCTATTCTCATATTGGTTGTCAGAAAGGAAAATGTCTGAAGCCAGATTCCCAGTAATTGGTGGCTTTTGCTTTTTTATATTAAACAGCAAGGGTCAGAGGTCAGTACACAGAAATTTCACAAAAGCATTGTAGGTGAAGGGCTCGGCTTTAAAACCTCCATGCTGTGTCCTTTGGTAAGGGTGGAGGTGGAAATGTGTTGAGTTATTTTTGGAGATTGCATTGGAGATCAATGGACAGTCAAGTCAAGACTTCCAATGGATCATCCTAGTTGAGATGTATGCTTTGTCCAAGTTAAACAGAGGAAAACGTTGCCTCTTTTTGAAGGACCGATCAGATAGCTCAAAGATGTAATGTGTCTGCTACAGAATATTATGGTAACCTAACAAACATAAACTAAAATCTTGCCATGAAGGTCTAAACACTCTTTCAAATGTTTGTATACAGGCAAAGGATTTTAACGCTCTGCACAACTGCTTGCAATATTAAAAGTAGATGGCCCTTCAAGAGGAAAACAGAGGTCTAGCTTTACTGGTCAAATCCTTTGAAGGATTGCGATATGAAAATGTGAACCTTATGCAATCTTTCTAAATTGATGTTCTTGTTCCTTTTCATCTCTATGTAGAGTCCGGGATTGGAGAAGTCGTTGTGCCCAATGGATCAGGTATAGTCCCCTGTGTGAGAAGAGCACCTTGTAAATCTGTGGATGCCTGCTGTGTGTAACAGTGTGAAATCCTTGCTGCACTGTGCTATGTATGGTTGTGATACTGGCTGATAAGAACAGAGACAGACCCTTGTTGTATTGAGCTGTTTGTCATGTTGGCTTAGAGGAAGAGTGGCAGCTGTTCACTACAATTTGTTTTGTATGATACTGGCTCAGAAGAACAGTTTCAAATCCTGGTATGTAGCATAGTAAGTGGATCTATGCCTGGCACATAGGAACATTTCCAAATCCTTGCAACAGTGCTGTAAGATACCAAAAACCTGGGTCAGTAGAAGAAATTTCATCAGGGGCATGAGTTGCACGATTGCAGCGCTGAAAGGCATATTCGGGACACAATCAAGATCGAGTGGTGCCAAGGACACTGTCTGTGGTAATCTGTTCCTGAATTTCAGTGGATACTTCCCTTTTAATAGGCCATTGAAAGATATATTTGCAATGGTGAATTTTCATTAATTTAACGAACAGGGTTACTTTCCTTTAATTAAATGTGGTGGGGTAAATGCTGGTTGATTAGAAGATGTTTATGAAACCGATGTACAGTAGGTCATGATTTGGAAGCAGTCTATCCTAACCTGGGTTCAGTAGGAGTCTGAATATGGTTAAACTGATGTGATTGAAATCTCAGTGTCTTAATGTTTGGACAAAGTTGGTCCCAGACACAATAGCTGGTTTGCTAAATTAGTTGATGGGTTGAGAAGTAAATGTCTCAGATAAATATCTTCAGGAATAAAACATTGAATCTCTTTGGCCATTTTACAATAAGAGAATCCAGAATGAATAAGAGGAAGTTGCTCACACCTTAAAGTGTAACACGTTTCTTGACTGTTGGTACTTTGCAGTGGCTGTGCAATGTAATTTGGCCTGGCTTTTAAATTTGTTTGTTACAGTGTGTGCGAAGTACATGCAAGGTCTCCAAGATGGTTGGGAGTTTTTGTCTTCAAACCTATTCTGATTTAGATGATCGGGAAGGGAAATGTCTGTAGCCGGGTTCCCAGTAATTGGAGGCTTTCGTTTTTTTTCCCTAAACAGCAAGGGTCAGAAGTTAGTGCACAGGGGTTTCTTGCAGGTGAAGGGCCCTGCTTTGAGAGATTCATGTCCATGCTGTGTTCTTTGGTAGGGGTGGAGGTATAAATGTTTGGAGTGGTGTTCAGAGAGTGCATTGGAGGTCAGTGGGCAGACAATTGCAGTCTTCCATTTGTCATCCTGGCTTGGATGCATATTTTGTCCAAGTTACCTAGAGGAAAACATTGCCTCCTTTTGCAAGGCCGATCAGATAGCTCAAATATGTAATGCGTCTGCTACAGAATAATATTTTAACCTTAAAAACACAAACTAGAATCTTGACATGTTGAACTGAGTGCTCTTTCAGTTTTTACGTAACATAATTGTGTTCTAACGTTCTGCCAAACTGCTTGCAATGTTAAACAGTGATGGCCCTTTATGAGGAAAACTGAGGTCTAGCTTTACTGGCCAAGTCTTTTGAAGGATTACAGTAATAACATTTAAACCATATGCAATCTTTCTAAATTGGTGTTCTTGTTACTTTTCATCTCTCTGTAGAGACCAGAATCTGAGGAGCCGCATTTCCCAAGGAGTCAGGTATTGTCCCATGTTTGAGAAGCTATCTCCGAGGAGCAATTTGAAATTATTGTTTCACCGTGCCATTTTGGTTGTGATACTGGCTGATAAGAAAAGAGGCAGCTCTTTGCTGCACTGTGTTGTGTGTTATACTGGCTGAGAGGAACAGAGAGAACCCCTTGCTGCATATTGCTACATGTCATAGTGGCTCGGGGAAACAGAGACAGCTGCTCGCTACAATTTGTTTTGTGTGATATCAGCTTAGGTGAACATAGACAAATCCTAGCATGTAGCATAGTATGTATGTATGTATGTATGTATGTATGTATTGGTATACTTTTATAGCGCGTGTCTGTCACCCAACGGGTATCCTGGCGCTTTAGTAAGTGGGTCTATGCCTGCAGCAATGGGTTCTTTGTGATACTAGCTAAAAAGACCAGCGACAGCTACTTGCTGCCCATTGTTGTGAGTGATGCTGGCTCAGAGCAGCAAAAATAACTCCTTTCATACACAGAGTTGTGTGTGATAGTGACCAGCTGTGGCTGCTGCCAATCTGATGTGTGGGGGGGGAGGGGGGGGGGGGGGGGGGAGAAAAAGAAATGTAATAATAAAAATATAAACTTACCTTTCCTGCTAGCCTCCATGATCTTCTGCTCCTGCTCCATGCCTCGCTGCTCCTCTGCTTCAGTCCCAGCACTGCAATCCCCAGAAGCACAGGTTACCTGACCGTACACAATGCCTGTGCTTCTCTCATGCTATTATTCCCAGCATGAGAGCAGTGCTTGGATTGGGCAGAGCGGTGTGGACCGGTTATACACTCCAGCAGGGACTGGGAGTCTGTGCCCCTGGGCACTAGGATATCTCCAGGGAACAGCCTGGAGATATCCAAGTGTGCATGTTGATTTTGCAGGCCATGGACAACCGGCCAAACTGACATGCGCACTTTCAGTGGCTACCACTCCTCCTTCCCCTGCTGTGTGATGCTGCAATATTGCCCCACCATGCCCTAGACACGTCAGACTGGAATTAAAAATAAAATGTCGATAAATTAGCTCTATTGTCATTTTCTTTTTCTTCTGTCTGCTGCATTTCAGCAGTGGGACGACGCTCCTCCGCCATAGCCGAGGAGCCACCCCTGATAGTGTCCCAGATTAACTGTGGTAGCTCCTTGCAGCACTGTGCTTTGTGTGATGCCATCTTCGATGAACAGAAACAGCTCAGATAAACAGTAGTAGCTGCTTGCTGCACTGTGTTGTGTGTGATGCAGGCTCAGATTAACAGTGACAGCTCAGTGTCTTGTGTGATGCTGGCTCAGATGAACATCGACAGCTCAGATGTCCACTTTTCTGTGTCTTAATTGGCTGAGAGCAGCAGTGACAGACAGCTCCTTGCCACAGTGTGTTGTGTATGATAACAATTCACAAAAAATGATAACATCATCTCACTGAACTGTATACTGTGTTCATCTGATACAGTGCCTACTTTGTTCAATAATAAGTGCCAGTGTGCAAGCACTTCCCAGATGCCCATGGCCAGCGTTAATAAATATTAGCATGCAAGGCTGTGAAGTCCTGAATCCACCCCAGGTCTCATAAATCCAATGCCAGACACTCCCTGCCTCTTTATCTCACTCTAGTAGGATCCTGCTTTTTTCAGTATTTCTTTCTATGATTCTTTGTGTGTTTTTCCCTTTCCTACTCTCTGGAAATATTTGATGAGGAAAAATAGGTGGTGGTCTCAAAAAATGAGTGGCAATGAGACTCCACCAGCAACCACCAGCTCATATTAAGCGTTGGTCTGATACGGGTGTAAAGGAACAGTACCAGTTCATGCTGCTCTATTCTGGGTGTGGGGGTAACTCTGGCTCAGAGCTATATTGATAGATAATGGCTGTGCTGTGTTGTGTATGGGTGTATCAAAGGAACTTGTTTCACTATGGTGTGTATGGGTTTTTGAGGCTCTGTAGAACTGTGGCAGCTCCTTTCTGCACTAAGCTCTTTTGCTGGTATGATCCTAGCATAGACAGCCACACACACGTCCTATTGTACTGTGCTGTTTGTGGATGTGATATGGACACAGAGTAATAGGGACAACTCTTTGCTGCACTGTACTATTTGATTGCATGACTCATGGTATGAAGAGCAGTGCAATATTCTGCATTTGGGTAAGATGCTGGCTCAGAGAGACATAGGCAGCTTCTGTGTTAAGTATGGGAGCAATATCCGCTCAGAGGAGTGGTAACTGCTTATCTATGCACTGCTATAATAATGATTCAGAAAAAGACACCTGCTCCTTGCTGCACTGTGGTGTGTGTGGGTGGTATGCTGCCACAGATGACCAATAAGAGCAACAAACTCCACTGTACTGCATGTGGGTATGATACAAGCTCAGATATACATCCTCAGAGATATCAGGCGTGGCCCGTGCAGGAAAGAGCGAGCGGTTTGGTGGTAGGGTGGAGTACGGGGGAGTTGACCGACGACCCACTTACTTACCTTGCACTTGCCGTATCACAGAGTCAGCAATCTAGCGAGAATAAGGTAAGTGGTTTTCTTTTTTTAATTGTATTTTTCCACGTCGTCGTCTGTCAACTCACCCCCACCCAACCCCACCGCTCTTACCTGCATTGCATATCATGGTATATCGCTAGAATATCAAGTTTAAATATCATTCTACAAAAATATAATACCAGAATATTGGCTACGAAAATATTGTGAAGGCAGACAAATGTAGATAAATGTACATTTCTTAAATCAGTACTTATCGATATATATATATGCCTGCGTTCACAATATTTTGGTAGTCAATACTTATGATGTTTTTGTAGAAATTATGTTTCTGTACTCCATAATCAAACAGTACTTGTACCAATGGATATCATAGTGAAAACAGTCAGTACTAATGTATCTGGCCTCACTCAAGACACAGCTACAGACTGTAGTTTTGATAGATTATTAAATATTGATGGGTCACTGTAAAACTAAGATTACACAGCCCAGCCTGAAGCAATGCAACTTTGTTGCATGACACAAGAAAACAGTTGAGCATATATACAAGGAGACTGCACCACCGGAACATCCCTTTTACCAACGTTTCAGTGGCGCAACGCTCTGCTCCATATTTACAAAGTGGCGATAAGCCGCATTTTGTGCCTAAAGGCCACTTTCTAAATATGGTGACTTTCACTCGGGTATCTGCGTGAAAGGGGCATACAATGGATGTTGGTGGGGTTGTTCCACCTCAACACCCATTGCTTTTTGAAGAAGCCCCGGATTTACAAGGATCTGTAAATCTGAGGAAGCACCACAAACTAACACCATGCAAAAGGAGGCACTAGATTGGTGCAACAAGGAGAAATACTTTATTTTCTCCTCTTTTTTGATTTTTCTGTGTGCTGCATTTTTAGCACACATAGAAAGAGCAAAACACCATTAATGATTGTTTTTGTGCATGAAGGTGACCCTTTGTGTACAAAAAACATCATTAAATAATGGTGTTTTTGTGCATGAAGATGTCCCTTTGTGTACAAAAACAATCATTAAATAATGGTGATTTGCTACTTCAAATGATTGTTTATGTGTAGGAAGGGGCATCTTCCTGCACATAAACATTAATTCCTGTAACGCAGACATCCTTGCACTATGGCGCATGGGTGTCTGTGTTGGCGCTAGCCAGCTATTTATAGCGCTTGGAAAAACACAAGGGTGCACAGTGTTCTTGTAAATACTGTGCATCCCTGCATTTTGGAAATGCTGCGGTGCTGCAGCATTTTTGCAGCACTGTGCTGCACCATTTCCTTGTACATATTCCCAAGTGACTGTTCCTTCTTTGAATAACATTCTTCCAAACTGCGGAAGGACGGAAGGTTTTGAACATTTTTTAAATGTCCGTTGGCATCCTCACTTAACTTTTTTAAAACTTTTTTCAGTTTTGCTTTGTGGGCAGCTGATGGGATCTGTTTTTAAACACAATAAAAGGAGCCCTGTGCTGTTGTGGGAACATTCTTTCTGCCACACAGGGCTGCTAGCTTAGTGCCATGAAGCCACAATTTACTGTATTGCTGACAAGCCATGTGCCTCCACACCAAGGATGCTGAAAGTTCCAGGGCAGGACTCCTTCAGCCAGTGGATGGTGAGGATGTCCTAGCAGAACCCATACACTCAAGCTGACAAGCTGAAATGGTCCCCCTTAATGTATAGAGGACAGCCCCCGACAATGTGGGAACAACAGGGGTGTCCATGACGCCCTTTTCCCACTGTCACTCAGAGATTTCAACCCTGAGCGACAATCCTGAAAACAATTCCTTGCAGCCAGATGTTGGTGTGCATTGACAGCGCTATCTGTAAGTCCTGTGTTAGAATAGCATTTGTACCAGAGGTCAGGATTTAGTGACATTTTAAGTGCTCTACCTGGTCCAGATATTGGCAGCTTGTTGGTTGTGGTAGGTTTGGTTTGAGGTGCTGATTTATGAGCGGTGCTGCAAGATTTATTTGAGGTACACCGAACAAATTATGTGTTTCGGTCTCATCCAGTGTCAACACCTCTTCACCGAGAAAAATACCAGCAATCTCTTCATGTTTTAACATTCTGCAAAGTCCTGGAGCTGAGTCTTAAGTAAAACTCTAAAATCCTATGATATTTACTCAATAAAGGATGTACTGATAAGGAAAAAAGACACTTTTTAAGTAGTTTTCCTAAATTTTGTATTGGCTAGGACATTAAAATGCTGGTCATGATGTTATAATAACTGTTATAAACAAGCATTTGCAATGCAATAGGTCACACATTTACGCGAGTTTGAGCCTTTGACATTGCAAATAACAATGCCTTTTATTTTTGTTTTCGTTTTATAAGATCTAAAAATGCTGATCATGCTTATTTATTTATTTTATTTAGAAAGTCTTATATAGCGCAAACAGGACCACTGAGGGTATCAGAGCGCTTTACAGAGTGTGCAGCAGAAAGACCTGTACATGCAACCACACATATTCAACGTAGCGAAAAGTACATAGATTTAAAATGTCCGACATTATCGTGAGCCCAGCCGCTAGGCCACAAAACAGCGTTGATAGCCCGGGAGTCAAGTGGGGAAGGCAGATATTTCTTCATCAAGAGCCCTTTAACTTCTCTTTTGAAGAGGACAGTGGAAGGGATCACCCTGACTTCAGAAGGAAGAGAGTTCCAGATCCTTGGCGCCAAACCTGAGAATGCTCGATTGTAGGTCTTTTTTTTCTTGAATTTTTGTGGTTTGAGTAAGAGGGTGCTGGCACTTCTAGATGGTCTTGAACCACATGAGAGCTCCAATTTATGAGCGAGGTACATCAGGATCTTGAGGTGAATGGCTTTGTGTGTCATGCATGCAATTTTCAGCTGTATCTGAGCTTCATATGGGAGGGCCAGCAGGACCGTAGGTATATGGTTGAATTTTTAAGTGCCCGTTATGAGCCTAGCCGCAGCATTGAGGGCCGCCCTAAGGGGAGCCGTTTCTACTCCGGGCAAGCCACAGAGCGTTGCACTGCCATAGTCCAGCTTTGCAATCACCAATGCTTGCACTGCAAACTTTAGGTCATGAGCCGGGAGAAAGGGTTTGAGCTTCCTTAGGATGCTGAGTTTGAAGTTCACTACTTTGGTGAGGGGACTGATGTGCTTTTTCATGTTAAGACTTTTGTCTAGTATAATACCAAGCGAGGATGCCGAGTCCACAAGGTGGGGTCTGCAATTAAAAGCAGTAAACTGATTCAACCATTGCTCAATGATCGGAGATTGCTTATGGGGTGAGATTAGGAGGAATTCTGTTTTAGTGCATTTAGTTTCAGGTGGTTACGTGTCAGCCAGCTTTGTGTTTCCAGCAGGACTAAGTTGGGGGACTGGATGTCCTCAGGGGAGGTGATCTTCAGGTAAAGTTGAGTATCGTCCGCATACATGTGATAGTGAATACTGGATGATTTCAGCATTTCTGTTAGAGGCTCCATGAACAAGCTAAAGAGCGTGGGAGAGAGTGCTGAACCTTGGGGTACCCCCAGCGTAACTGGAGCCGGATGGGACAGGGATTGGTTTACCTTGAAGCATTGGGATCTATTCAGGAGGAACAAAGAGAACCGATTGGGCACAGGCCCAGACAACCCCATCCTGTGTTCCAAAAGGTCAATTAGGTTATCAAATGTCAAATGCTGATGAGAGGTCAAGAAGGATCAGTAGACATGACTTATCGTTGTCCAGCATTCTTAAAGCATCATCGACAATGTGCGTTAGAGCCGACTCTGTGCTATGGCCCGAACGGAAACCAGATTGGCATTGGTCCAGGAGTTGGAAATGGTCAATGTGGTTGCAAAGTTGGGCAAGCACACATTTCTCCAGGAGCTTTGCTAAGGTAGGGATGTTGGAGATTGGGCGAAAGTTATGAAGGTCCATAGGATCAGCAGTAGGTTTCTTTAAAATCAGGGTTACTTGACCCGATCAATCTGGAATAGCACCTTGCCAAAGTGATGCATTGACGATCGTGGCCCACACTGTTAGTAAGGAGGATCTCACTTCCGGGAAAAGGTTTGATGACAGCAGGTCGTTGTAGTGGTTGGAAGGTTTCAGAGTCGACAGCGTGCATTGTTTTTGGAGAGGTGGGGTTGCGACGGGCCAATAAAATCCCTACCAGGTGGGCAGAGGGAGGTCAGTGGACCGAACGACAGGTGGTCACAGGCAGATCATAATTCAGTTTCAATCTTACTGGTCTTATCTGTGAATAAATCTGTGAAGTCTTCGCTATTAGGTAATGTCCCTTGACCCAGAGGTGCGGCGCTCGGATGACTATTGGCTTGGGACTTGATGAGTTTGAACAAGTTTTTGGGACGATTTTTTGCTTGGTCGAGCTGAGATCTGAAAAAGCTGGCCTTCGAGCATCTGATGCGTTTGTTATATATGCTTCTCAGGGATCTTAGGTGGTAAAGATGCTCAAGGGAGGGATAGGACCACCATAGCCTTTCAGCAGGTCTTAAGTTTCCTCTTTCTAAATTAAGACTATCAGTAAACCATGGTTTGGAGTGTTTAGAGGAGATTCTTTTAAGCTGTAGTGGTGCGACCAAGTCTAGTATGTTCAGCATTGCGTGATTATAGAGGGTCGTAAGGTGGTGGACATCCAGCATGTTAGGTGGGGGGCAGGATATTATCACAGAGAGCCATCACATCATGAGGGGTGATGTTACTTAGGCACCTTTTCAACTGTTTTGGGTTCTTGGGCTGGGCTTTACTTGATCTTACCAATTCCAGGATACGGTAGGTGATGCAATAGTGGTCTGTCCAATCACATGGGAGGATCGAATCAAGGAAGATGGAGTTGGGCTTACCAATGACAAAATCTAAGGTAGCTCCTTTAATATGAGTAGGGCTGTCACAGATTTGGATTAGTTTGAGGTCAAGAAGGAAGGATTTAGGGCTATTGACCACCACGTCATTTACATCATTCCATGGAGGATGAAATCTCCCAGGAAGATCTGAGTGCCATGGAAGTCTGCATTGGCTGAAATAATGTCCATGGTCTGTTCTGTGGAGGGAAGGCTGTCGCTAGGGGGATGGTAAAACGTGTGTAGTTTGCAGGAGGGATTGTTGCCACCAGTCACTTCAATGCATAGGTATTCACAGGACGGCAGTACGTCAGTCTGTAGTACCTTTTCTGTAAGATTGCTCCGATGTAAATCAGCGTTGCCTCCACCTTACCCACAGGATCGGTCCAGCCTAATGATAGCATAGTTGGGAGGTATTAAAAGGTCCAGGAAGTGGACAGCTGAGTCATTTAGCCAGGTTTCTGTCAACCTTACAAGGTCAAGCTCATGCGCCAGGGTGAGGTCGGCAATGTCTGCAGCGTATTTGGTTGCCGAACTACAATTTAGGAGCATGCATTTGAGACTAATGATGGCGTCTGTTGGAGTGGGTAGCATGGTGGTGACTCGCGTGAGGTTGTTCTTATTGAAGGTTCTGGTGTTAGGCCTAGGTTCCCTGAAGGGATTCGTGGGAAGGATTCAATTTTTGCAAGTTTGCTATGGTGGGGGAATGTGCTGGAACATAAGAATGTAGGAGAGAATGGATATCCGTATTGGAAAGTGAGGCTGTACATCTGGAGGGGCGAGCAGGGTCGTTAGGGAGTGGGGGGCAACCTATGAGGTATGTGGGAGACACGAGACAGGGACCTCCGAGCATCAGGGGGGATGGAGCCCGGAACACCTGCAATCAGGGCACGAGCGGAGATGGCGATTTTTTGTGGTAGCGCAGCTTGGTCTCGAGTTAGCAGACAAAGTCTCAGTGATATGTAGTAGACTACGAACCTCTGTCTTGAGTTGTTGTAGGCAGAGTGCTATCTCGCTCAGGCAGCCTTCCAGTGAGGTGTGTGGAAGGGATTGGGAGGCTAGGTCCCAGGGACCCTGGAGCTGGAGAGAGCTAGTGAAGTCGGGGGAAAGTAGGGCAGGTGGGGACTCAGTGTGCCCAGCAGGAAGCTGCGCGCTCGGAATGGGTATGATAGGGGAGGAGCTAGTGCGGTCGGGGAAAGTATAGTGGAAGGGGACTGGGTGTCCCCCAAGGGAAGGGATTCTGGGAAATGGCACTGCAAGCTCTGAAGGATGTGTGGGATGGAGAGGAGGGGACAAATGGATAGAGACCCCTGGAGGCCGGTGGGAGTCCGATGGGATTGTGGTTGGTCTGGAGGAAGGTGTCTTGGGGAGAATCTGTTTTTTTTTTTTTTTTCAACAACATCGGTCCCCAACACTAAGAATTTTCAACATACGAATAAAATATAGACAGAGTCAATCTATATTTTTAGAGAGACATGTCCAGCCGGACAGTGGTCTCTCGGAGGTTTTACTCAAGATTTTTGTATTCAAAATACATAAAGATACCTTCCAACAATCAACCTGTGTGGACCACAAGCCTGTGTCCAGTACTAACAGAGCAGGTACAAAGGGTTGATGTAGACAGCAAAGAAGGGCTTTGTAAGGCGAAAACACAGTACTCTTATCAACAGTACAATTGTACAGAGTATTACATTAATGCACTTGACATTAAGTAGTAATCACAATTAAGTTCCAGTGCATTTTAAGGTCGACGGCGTTTCGGACCCTTATTAATTCTCAGGGACCATCATCAGGACAATTACAATGAAAAGCCTTAGGGTAATTTAAGCCTCTAATTGCTGGGGCACCTCATAGTATAGAGGCTTGCTCCTCCGGTAACAGGATGGCACACGTTCACCCACATTCGGGTGGAGGGAGCCGCGGGATCGAATGAAGTCCGTCGGCTGCCAGGGTACCGGGTTAGTCGGTCAGGGTAACCTTCTCCTGGCGTGGGGAATCTGGGCAGTGCTGTACGCAGTGGGGCTAGGGGGGTTAGGGCTGGCAAACAGTACGGGGGAGGGAGCGGGAAGATTAGCGAGATGACTGTGCTGGCGCAGCTCGTTCATTGCATGCATTGCAAGGGAGTTGTTATTAAGAGTTAGGGTAGGTAGAAGGGGGCTCTTCGATGCAGATGTGGGATCAGTGGGTGGTGGTGGCGAGGTAGGAGATAGAGTTTGCGAGGGCAGGGGGACCGCTGTTATAAAAACTTATAAAAAGATGCCAGGTGGCAACCCTCGTCTGAGTGCTGAAATGACAAGAGATGTAAAGTTTGTCTAGTGTTGTTAATAATGGAGGACATGAATAATGTACCACACACGTGTTGGCAGACTCTTTTTTAATGAATGCTTCCACGTCATCTGGCACGAAGAATCAAGCTCCACCCCAGGGGAGACGGGTCCAAACTATTATTTTAGAGTTAAGATGTGTTGTAAGAGCTATGTGTTGTCCCCAGTAATGGCATAGTATGGTTTCGGGTTGCCACCTTTTCTAGTGAAGAATACCGGCCATCAGTTCACTATTTAAAGATTTTGGAAATGTCTGCATTTCTTTTAACATGGCCTCTCTGTCTGTCTTTTTCTTAAATTATCTATTGGTTCATTAGGTTAGCTGAAGAACACATTGTAAAGTGCTTTCAAACATTTATATTGAGGGATAGAATGTGTAGCCTTACGCTAGAGCGGTCGACCTCGCAGCTGAGGAACCGGGTTCAAGTCTCGGCAAGCACGCTCAGCATCCTGTGATTCTGAGCAAATCACTTAATCTCCCTGTGCCTAACAAAAAATGAATGTGTCCATCTGTAATGAAACTGGTGCTCATGTAAAGGGCTCTGATCCTTGATATCTTCGGGTCGAGTTTGCGCTATATAAAACAAAAAAGCAAAAAAATTTACTGTGTAAACTATGTACTAATAAAGAGAAAGAATAAGGAAAGCATTCTACAGGGCAGGACTGGAAAAGTAAGAGGACTTGCTTATATCTCAGTCAGCATTTACAAGACTGTGTGTACAAGCAGGAGGTACCACAAGCTGGATATGAGAGCGGAGCTTTGTGTGAGGATTCATTACCAGCAAAGCAGGTGGGTCTGATGTTCAGGACAAGGGGTACATTGACACAGCTGTGTTCCCACTGAGGCAACAGAATGGGAGCTGTAGCCAGAAGATTATTGGGGTGTTGTTGAAGCTCCAGCCTACCTAGGTCCTACTATTGTAATGACAAGGGTTTCTACAGATCTGGACTAAGGTGCATCAGTAGAGCTGTGTTGCATCCACAAAATTATCGGGGTGTTTTGCCAGCGCTGCCCTCCCTGATTTTTATTGTTGCATCATCATAAAACTTTATTTCGGTCATACGACCATAAAATTGCAAGTGCTATGCAGCTCATATGAATAGGATCAATTCAAAAAGAAGACATAAATACCATACTAAGAACATCAGTAAAGCAATAGTCTACAGTACAGTAAATATATTGACTAACCGCTTGGTGCACAATGAGAAAAAAAAGAAAGAAAACAGGACAGCAAAAACCTCTGCCTCTTCCATAGGAAGCAGCATAGTCCGCTATGCTGCCTGGGTTCTTAGAGTGTACTGCACTCAAGACCTTAAGGTGGCATCAATAGAATATGGGGTAAGACTAAGATTAAAACAGATAAAACTGATAACAAAGGATGGAAGGATAAGGAGCTAGCTCATATTTTTAGTGATTTCCTCCTAATTGCCGACATATAAACCAAGATTTTGCTACTGAGCAAGCAGTCACTGGTCTAGGGTCCAATCTAAGGATATGGATAGCTTCACCATGGATACGTGTTCCCAGCTGCTTGCAAATTGGTTTGAGCCATTTGGTTCTCAGGAGAAATAACACCGGACAGGCAAAAAATACATGGGCAGTTGTCTCTGCTGTAAAAGTACAGCTGGGGCAAAGCTGAGAGGTAGTGTGAGAGTGGTGCCTTTGGCCTGTGAGGGAGGTCAGGGTAAGAGAGCTGCATATCGAATTTCCAATCTTGAGGTGACTCGATAATGTCTAGATATTGTTCTAGCAAACTAGTCAATTTAAAATGCATCCCCTTGATGGATTAATAAGTGAAGCGTGTGCGACTCAGTTCCAATACTGCTTTTTGACAGAATCTTAACTAGAAGCTGTGTTGGGTCCTTAACATCCCAAAGGCCCTCTAGTCTAATTACTGCTGGCAAGGATTTCATACTTTGTATCCAGCCTATCTTTTTAAAATAATCGAGTTCCCTAGTTTCCATAAGGGCATTGGCGTACGGGAGCCGCGCAGGAGTAGACCAGCCAAAACAGTAGAGGGCGTGGCTTAGGCTAATCTGTAATTGGGACTCTATCCAAGTCCAACCTTATTGGGTGGAGAGGCGTGCTGTAGGGTGGCAAGACCAGGTACCTCAGGATCTTGTTTTCTGATTTAATAAGGTAATCTATCCCTTCAAAGCCTCACAGTTCTGCTCCATAGAGGGCTGAGCTTACTGCTTTGGAATCATAGATCTGGAGGGGCGCTGCCACTGGTTTACTGAATGAGGTTATCTGTTCTTTGATCAAGGCCTGACTAGTTACCTATGCTTTAAGGACATCTTGGTCCTGCAGGGCTTCCAGGACATATTGTCTGTAATTGTAACACCTAGATAATCAATGGTACTAACTATTTGCAATGCAACACCTCCCAATAATAATTTATCTCTGGTTTGTGAAGATTAAGCAATAAAATATTTGTCTTTCTTGTATTAGCCTCTAATCCTAGTGTTTTGGAAACTAATAATGATCATCAGGAAATATTAATGTCACAACTACCCTGCCCCCCCCCCCCCACCACAGAGTAGGGGCATCTGCTGGAATTTGAGAAAGATACCGGACAACACCATTCCCAAAGAGGAAAAAGAGTGTGGGTGCCAGGACACAGCCCTGACGTACACCCTTGCCAGCATTAATTGGGTTAGTAAGCTGGCCTTGGCCACCCCAGCGTACTCTGGCAAAATTAGCTTCAAGATGGCGGATGACAAGAGATAAAACCTCGAGGAGAATCCCCATGTCCTTTAGGACTTGCCTTAGCTTAATCCTTACAAAAGGGGTTGGTAATGGACGGAGCATCTGAACCAATCAAACACTCACACCCAGTCAAAAGATCTGGGTTTAATCCATCATTGTTCTTTAGCCCACTCTGCCACCCCAGTTCAGACATGGCTATATGCAAATCAGTCTGACCCTGTGCCTCATGGGAACAGTCCAGCCCGAACTGCCAAGCCATGCCTTCCCTGGACCGGAAACAAGCTTCCGAGGACCGGTTTCTGGCATTCCAGCCGTCCTCAGCCCGGCTTGCTTCAGTCCATCACCACCCCCTTCTGTACCGCTTTTGGCCGCCATAAGCATGGCAGCGTATGCTCAGACGTGAGTCCCTTGCTCACTTTGCCACTGGATTCAAGCAAGCCGGGCTGAAGACGGCTGGAATGCCAGAAACCGGTCCTCGGAAGCTTGTTTCCGGTCCAGGGAAGACATGGCTTGGCAGTTCGGGCTGGACTGTTCCCATGAGGCACAGAGTCAGACTGATTTGCATATAGCCATGTCTGAACTGGGGTGGCAGAGTGGGCTAAAGAACGGTGATGGATTAAACCCAGATCTTTTGACTGGGTGTGAGTGTTTGATTGATTCAGATGCTCCGTCCATCACCACCCCCTTTTGTACCGCTTTTAGCTTATTCCTTGGCACAAGAGTGAAAGCAGTCTAGAACTCAAACAAATCTACATAGAGGCTCCCCTGGCCAATAAGCACCATCTTCCAAGACAGAAGGAAACAAAACACCTGATCAATGGTGCCTATCTTTTGTCTGAAGCCAGCTTGGAAGGGGATGAAGATGTTACATTCACGGATCCAGTCCTGTATCTTCGCAAGAAGTGCTCGGGAGAGCACCTTTTGGACACAGTCTATAAGAGTGATAGGTCTGTATTTGCAGGGAAACACCTTTTGGACACAGTCTATAAGAGTGATGGGTCTATTTTTGCAGGTGGAAGACCTAGCACCTTTCTTAAATATAGGAATCACCTCTGCTCCCTTCCAAGGTTTTAGGTATTTGGGCCTCCTTTGCAAGCGCTTTGGCTAAATAACAAATCTAACTTTTCCAATTCTCTTTATCATATAGAAATACATTGCCAGGAATGCCATCAGGTCCTGTGGCTTTTGCCTTAGTAATTGAATCAATGCAGGTTCTGATTTCGCTTTTAAAGAAAAAATCCTTTACAGTAACATAAGCAAAATCTGGGGCAGATGCTTGTGTACCTAGCACACATGACCCTGATTATAAGTGGTTAAAGTGGTCATACAATGCGTAAATAGAAATATTATTGGCCGGTGGTGGTGGCCTATTGCCATCCCTCCTGGTAACTAAGAACCAGAACTTCTGTGAATCTTTACTGCCGCAGCCCTGCTGAATTAACCTCCACCTATTGTCGTCCCACTCCCTTTTCGTTCTTACCTGAACTGACCTATAAGTCCTTCTTCTGTCTCACACTAGGACCAAGTTCTTAGATCTAATCGCCATGGACAGTTGCTGTCTAAGACACCTATACTCCTGATTGTACCCTGCAAACTGAGATCTTAGCTTTGGTCCCAATTTAGCAGAGCGTAAAGGGTCAATAAAATGTGCAGCCAACTGCTCGAAAAACAAGTGTGGCAAGCTGGGATCTCCTCCAGGCCTCCCGGTTGAATGGTTAAGCATGAGATCTCTGCAGTACAAGCCAGAAAATCTTGCTTAATTAATTCTAGCTTGTCTTTGTCCTGAATCACCTGTCGCCACTTAAGGCACTGGTTATCATTTGTTGTAAATAGCTTCCTTGCTGTTAGATCAGATCTAGTGCAACTAGGCGGGTCCCCACAGTGTGACACCAAAGTAAAAACCAGGGGATTATGATCGCTGTTGGCGTTGGATCCAAATGCCATGTCAATCACCCTGGGCCATAATCATAGGTCTACCAGAAAATAGTATATACAATTTATGCTATTTGTCCTATTAAATGTATTTGCTCCCAATTGATTCCTACTAGTCCTGCCTTCGGCAGCCCTTACTCCAAACTCCAGGGAAAAGGCATTAGCTGGAGTGCCACTTGGGACCATTTTTAATTTGAGGCAGGTCAAGATTGGAAACTTGCCACAGATCATCCTCTTTCCTCATTCCATAAACATTCTCCCTCTCCATTGGTTCAAAAGTAACATTAAAATCTCCAGCTTCAGTCAAGGGGCATGGTGAGGGCCTATCATCTAAGAGCTCCTTGAGATCGGGTATCGCTACAGACCTCCTACGCCCCCTAGTCCCTTTGGTGTAGACACTATAAACATTGAGGGAGACACCATTCTGGCCTTTTAGTTTGATACCTAAAATATCTGTGCTGCTAGATGGAAGTCTGCACATTATACAAGGGAGCACACTGCTAACCCAGATTAATGCTCCCCACCCGCAGGTAGACCAAGATTATGAAAAGATGCTGGGCGATGGAACGTTACATAGCCTGGGGAATAAACTGGGAATGTGCTCCAGCTTTCCTGAAGAATACAGATCTCAAAGGATTCAATATATTGGATCCAATGTAGCAGGGTCATTTCCGACTTTACCCCGTTCACATTCCAGGACACCATTTGGAGTATACTAGGAGCCTCCTGCATGTTCCAAGAAATAGATCTCGACCCAACCTGAAGGTTTCCTACCTGGGCATAAGTCTGTGCTAGGCAAGCAGATGGTGCTCCTCTAGGTGACATTACTTTGATGTCCGATGGTTTCCATTCATGCAAGGCTTCAAGGGACAAGGAGGTAGTAAGTAATATAACCCTCGATGACTTGACTAAAATAATGTTGCAATCATAAGGGACTCTGCAGGTTAGGACTGAGATGTACTGATAGAGCTATGTTTCTATTGATGTATTAGAAAGACAGCTGCAGTCAGGGGAATATTAGAAAGACACCTGCAGTAAGGAGATTATTAGAAAGAAGGCTGCAGTCATGAGATTATTAGAAAGACAGCTGCAGTCAGGACATTATTAGAAAGACAGCTGCAGTCAGGAGATTATTACAATAACACCTGTATTCAGGCGATTATCAGAAAGACGGCTGCAGTCAGGAGATTATTAGAAAGACACTAACAGTCATTAGATTATAGAAAAACACCTGCATTCAGGAGATTATTAGGGAGACTGCTGCAGTCAGGAGATTATTAGAAAGACAGCTGCACAGAGTAGTTTATTAGACAAACAGCAACAGTCAGGAGATTATTAGATAAACAGCTGCAGTCAGGAGACTATTAGAAAGACAGCTGCAGTCGGGATTATTAGAAAGACAGCTGCACAGAGTAGTTTATTAGACAAACAGCAGCAGTCAGGAGATTATTAGAAAAACAGCTGCAGTCAGGAGACTATTAGAAAGACAGCTGCAGTCGGGATTATTAGAAAGACAGCTGCAGTCGGGATTATTAGAAAGACAGATGCAGTCAGGAGATTATTATAAAGACACTAACAGTCATTAGATTATTAGAAAAACACCTGCATTCAGGAGATTATTCGAAAAACAGCTGCCATCAGGAGATTATTAGAAGGCTAGCTGAAGTCAGGAGATTATTAGAAAAACAGCTGCAGTCAGGAGATTATTAGAAAAACGCCTGCAGTCAGGAGATTATTAGAATGATAGCTGCAGTTAGGAGATTATTAGAAAGATAGCTGCAGTTAGGAGATTATTAGAAAAACAGCTTCAGTCAGAAGATTATTCGAAAAACAGCTGCAGTCAGGAGATTATTAGAAAGATAGCTGCAGTCAGGAGATTATTAGAAAAACAGCTGCAGTAAGGATATTATTAGAAAGATTGCTGCAGTCAGGAGATTATTAGAAAGAAAGCTGCAGTTATGAGATTATTAGAAAAATAGCTGCAGTTAGGAGATTATTAGAAAACAGCTTCAGTCAGGAGATTATTCAAAAAACATCTGAAATCAGGAGATTATTAAAATAACATCTGAAGTCAGGAGATTATTAGAAGTACAGCTGTAGTCAGGAGATTATCAGCGGTTTTGGCAGCGCTGGCCTAACAAGGCCTGACTGTTGCAATGGGAAGGGACTCTGCAGGTCAGGACTGAGGTCCATTGGTAGAACTGTGTCCTGATTGATGAAACAGGACAGGATCAAGTACTGGGGCATTACCAGGGTGTTTTGGCGCCAATGTCTCTTAGATTTACTACTGCAAAGGCAACAGATTCTGCAGGGTAGATTTGTCATATTTTGAAAGAGATATACATGCTTCCAATAGGACTGTTCTCTGATGAGGTTTCAAGTACCGTGGGAGCATCGTTAAACAGAAGGGTGTGTGATACATAATGCATAAATATCAGGGACTAATGAAGACCAGTTTTGTTTGGGTGCAGTGGGAGAGGATGTTGCAGGGCAGCACTTACAAGCACTGGCAAAACCTGATGTGTTTTTGTACTAGATCAGACGAGAACAGAACAAAAAGAAATTAATCAAAATATGAATGAGAGATATGATGCAGCAGAAATGAGATGAGGCATAAAGGATATGTATTAAGAGACATAAGAGATGTAAGAGATGCAAGCTAAAAACAAGAGATAAAAGAAAAAACATGAGAGTTGAGAAACAAAAATGACAAGAAAGGAGAGCTAAGTGGTAGCCATATCCGAGCTAATAGTGTGATAAACAAATAATGAGATATAAGAGGTACGAGAAAAAGGATGAGATGTGAGTGGTAAGAGTAGTGATATCATTACAGATACCATAAAAGATACTATAACAAACAAAATCTGCTAACTGATTAGATAATAAATACCATAACAAGATAAGATAGTTAATACCCTAACAAATAAGATAAGGTAATAAATACCGGATGGGATAAGATAAGATATTGGTCATGCTTTCTTCTCCTATTAATCTATCATTTCTTGTTTTTAGGCGCTTCTTCTGCCAGCCACCAACTTACTACTTCTACCCCAGCCGTGGTACGTCTTATTTCTTCAGTGTGTTTCCCTATGTTCTTGAGCTGTGATTGTGCTGGGTGGAGATGGGCTCAGTTGGGACTTGTAGGAATGAGGTGGAGAACATGGAGGTCTGACCTATGGGTTGTGACACCAGAAGTGCTGATGGAAGCAAGGTTTGATGCATGTTGTAACTATGTTGGGGTCTATCAAACATCCTATTAAAAGGATGGCAGTTATATTGTGATTTTATTCTGTCCAGTGATAGAAAAATAGTTATTTAATAAAAAAAAGGTTCTCATTGAGTTCACAATTCAATGCTTAAGTGTGATTTCTTGTTGGTTTGATACCTTTACAGTGAATCTAAACTTTAATATTCCCCAGTCATAGGCTTTGATGAGATCAATTAATATTTTAAAGCTGTAGCCTAGCTACTGTCCCATTGTTGGTGATGCAACACCCTGTGCCTCTTCCTCTCTGAAAATACACAGCCCAGAAGATACAGCTGTGCTGTTATTCAACATGGCTGTAAGCGGCTGCTAAAGCTGCCAACATATATTGCAACACTGCAGTGCTGCAGATCATAGCGGCGTTGCAGATCATAGTGACAGGCAGCAGGGTTGACCAATGCAATGCCTGATTTGCACATCTTGGAGCCTGGAGCAGTTCAGGACTAGTTTGGAAGCAGTTTAGAGTTGAGACTGGCACAATCAAAGCTGGTGTGTGAAGTGCAGTGGCCTTTAACAAGCAGTACCTGCCAGAAATCTGCCAAAAAGCCTGCCAGAACACCAATCCAGAGTCACTAGATCGGCAGGGTGTCCCACTACAAGTGTTTAGCACATTTAAAGCACTGACTCCCTTGCCACCCTGGCAAAACAAGATTGTTTATCTGCTCTGCTTACTTTACCAGCTTAGTCAGCTTTACTGCAATTGTGTATAAAGCTACAATCTGAATGGCCAGGAAGGCCTACTGGGGGTGCATTACTAGTACTAGCTGCTTTACTATGACTAATACACAATCATACCAAAATGTACCATTGCCTAGGTTGACCAGACATCAAAAATTTGCCTGGATCTTTCTGCTGTTTTACCATCTGCCCCAGGAGAGTAAGGCAAATTCGGCTCATCTCCTGGTTTTTTGACAGGGTCGACTGAAAACAGTGGGATGCATTATTTTATGTGTTACAAAGCAGGGTTTGTTAGCAGCAGTTACAGGAAAGCAATTTAATTAAAATTTATTTTGTTTGTTTTCAAAAATAACATTTCATTTATTTGCTTAACATCTCTCCTTTGATTCTAGATTACTGAGCACTGAAAATCCATCCAACTCCAAATCCACCCTCCAACTTCAAATCCAACCTCCAACTCCAAATCCACCCTCCAACTCCAACTCCACCCTCCAACTCCAAATCCACCCTCCAACTCCACCCTCCAACTCCACCCTCCAACTCCAAATACACCCTCCAACTCAAAATCCACCCTCCAACTCTAACTCCACCCTCCAACTCAAAATCCACCCTCCAACTCAAAATCCACCCTCCAACTCCAACTCCACCCTCTAACTCCACGCTCCAACTCCAAATCCACCCTCCAACTCAAAATCCACCCTCCAACTCTAACTCCACCCTCCAACTCCAAATCCACCCTCAAACTCCAAATCCACCCGCCAACTCCAACTCTACCCTCTAACTCCACCCTCCAACTCCAAATTCACCCTCCAACTCCAAATCCACCCTCCAATTCCACCCTCCAACTCCACCCTTCAACTCCAAATCCACCCTCCAACTCAAAATCCACCCTCCAACTCCAACCCCACCCTCCAATTCCAAATCCACCCTCCAACTCCAAATCCACCCTCCAACTCCACCCTCCAACTTGACCCTCCAACCTCAAACTCCACCCTCAAACTCAAAATCCACCCTCCAACTCCAAATCCAACCTCCAACTCTAAATCCACCCTCCAACTCCAACTCCACCCTCCAACTCCACCTCCACCTTCCAACTCAAAATCAACCCTCCAACTCCACCCTCCAAATCCATCCTCCAACTCCACCCTCCAACTCCAACTCCACCCTCCAACTCCACCCTCCAACTCCAAATCCACCCTTCAACTCCCAATCCACCCTCCTACTCCAAATCCACCCTCCAACTCCAAATCCACCCTCCAACTCCACCCTCCAACTCAAACTCCACCTTCCAACTCCAACCTCCAACTCCAAATCCACCCTCCAACTCTAACTCCACCCTCCAACTCCAAAGCCACCCTCCAACTCCAAATCCACCCTCCCACTCCACCTCCACCCTCTACCTCCACCCTCCAACTCCAAATCCACCATCCAACTCAAAATCCACCCTTCAACTCTAACTCCACCGTCCAACTCCAAATCCACCCTCCAACTCCACCCTCCAACTTGACCCTCCAACTCCAACTCCACCCTCCAACTCCACCCTCCAACTCCAAATCCACCCTCCAACTCCAAATGCACCCTCCAACTCCAAATCTACCCTGCAACTCCAAATCAAACATCCAACTCCAAATCCACCCTCCAACTCCAACTCCACCCTCCGACTCCACCTCCACCCTCCAACTCAAAATCAACCCTCCAACTCCACCCTACAACTCAATCCTCCAACTCCATCCTCCAACTCCACCCTCCAACTCCAACTCCACCCTCCAACTCCACCCTCCAACTCCAAATCCACCCTCCAACTCCCAATCCACCCTCCAACTCCAAATCCACCCTCCAACTCCAAATCCATCCTCCAACTCCACCCTCAAACTCCACCCTCCAACTCAAACTCCACCTTCCAACTCCACCCTCCAACTCAAAATCCACCCTCCAACTCTAACTCCACCCTCCAACTCCAAAACAACCCTCCAAAACCACACTCTAACTCCAACTCCACCCTCTAACTCCACCCTCCAACTCCAAATCCACCCTCCAACTCAAAATCCACCCTCTAACTCTAACTCCACCCACCAACTCCAAATCCACCCTCCAACTCCAAATCCACCCTTAAACTCAAACTCCACCCTCTAACTCCACCCTCCAACTCCAAATCCACCCTCCAACTCCAACTCCACCCTACAACTCCACCCTCCAACTCCATCCTCCAACTCCACCCTCCAACTCCATTTACACCCTCCAACTTCACCCTCCAACTCCAAATCCACCCTCTAACTCCCAATCCACAGTCCAACTCCAAATCCACCCTCCAACTCCAAATCCACCCTCCAACTCCACCCTCCAACTCCACATACACCCTCCAACTCAAAATCCACCCTCCAACTCTAACTCCACCCTCCAACTCAAAATCCACCCTCCAACTCCAAATTCACCCTCCAACTCCAACTCCACCCTCTAACTCCACGCTCCAACTCCAAATCCACCCTCCAAATCAAAATCCACCCTCCAACTCTAACTCCACCCTCCAACTCCAAATCCACCCTCAAACTCCAAATCCACCCACCAACTCCAACTCTACCCTCTAACTCCACCCTCCAACTCCAAATCCACCCACCAACTCCAAATCCACCCTCCAACTCCAAATCCACCCTCCAACTCCACCCTCCAACTCCAAATACACCCTCCAACTCAAAATCCACCCTCCAACTCTAACTCCACCCTCCAACTCAAAATCCACCCTCCAACTCAAAATCCACCCTCTAACTCTAACTCCACCCTCCAACTCCAAATCCACCCTCCAACTCCAAATCCACCCTTAAACTCCAACTCCACCCTCTAACTCCACCCTCCAACTCCAAATCCACCCTCCAACTCCAACTCCACCCTACAACTCCACCCTCCAACTCCATCCTCCAACTCCAACCTCCAACTCCAACTACACCCTCCAACTTCACCCTCCAACTCCAAATCCACCCTCTAACTCCCAATCCACAGTCCAACTCCAAATCCACCCTCCAACTCCAAATCCACCCTCCAACTCCACCCTCCAACTCCAAATACACCCTCCAACTCAAAATCCACCCTCCAACTCTAACTCCACCCTCCAACTCAAAATCCACCCTCCAACTCCAAATTCACCCTCCAACTCCAACTCCACCCTCTAACTCCACGCTCCAACTCCAAATCCACCCTCCAAATCAAAATCCACCCTCCAACTCTAACTCCACCCTCCAACTCCAAATCCACCCTCAAACTCCAAATCCACCCACCAACTCCAACTCTACCCTCTAACTCCACCCTCCAACTCCAAATCCACCCACCAACTCCAAATCCACCCTCCAATCCACCCTCAAACTCCACCCTTCAACTCCAAATCCACCCTCCAACCCAACCCCACCCTCCAATTCCAAATCCACCCTCCAACTCCAAATCCACCCTCCAACTCCACCCTCCAACTTGACCCTCCAACTCCAACTCCACCCTCCAACTCCACCCTCAAACTCAAAATCCACCCTCCAACTCCAAATCCAACCTCCAACTCTAAATCCACCCTCCAACTCCAACTCCACCCTCCAACTCCACCTCCACCTTCCAACTCAAAATCAACCCTCCAACTCCACTCTACAACTCCACCCTCCAACTCCATCCTCCAACTCCACCCTCCAACTCCAACTCCACCCTCCAACTCCACCCTCCAACTCCAAATCCACCCTCCAACTCCAATCCACCCTCCAACTCCATATCCACCATCCAACTCCACCCTCCAACTCAAACTCCACCTTCCAACTCCAACCTCCAACTCCAAATCAACCCTCCAACTCAAAATCCACCCTCCAACTCTAACTCCACCCTCCAACTCCAAAACCACCCTCCAACTCTAACTCCACCCTCCAACTCCAAATCCACCCTCCAACTCCACCCCCACCCTCTAACTCCACCCTCCAACTCCAAATCCACCATCCAACTCAAAATCCACCCTTCAACTCTAACTCCACCCTCCAACTCCAAATCCACCCTCCAACTCCAAATACACCCTTAAACTCCAACTCCACCCTCTAACTCCACCCTCCAACTCCAAATCCACACTCCAACTCCACCCTCCATCTCTACCCTCCAACTCCAAATCCACCCTCCAACTCCAAATACACCCTTAAACTCCAACTCCACCCTCTAACTCCACCATCCAACTCCAAATCCACACTCCAACTCCACCCTCCATCTCCACCCTCCAACTCCATCCTCAAACTCCACCCTCCAACTCCAACTCCACCCTCCAACTCCACCCTCCAACTCCAAATCCACCCTCCAACTCCCAATCCACCCTACAACTCCACCCTCCAACTCCAAATCCACCCTCCAAATCCTTCCTCCAACTTCACCCTCCAACTCCAACTCCACCCTCTAACTCCACCCTCCAACTCCAAATACACCCTCCAACTCAAATCCACCCTCCAACTCTAACTCCTCCTCCAACTCCAAATCCACCCTCCAACTCCAAATCCACCCTCCAACTCCAACTCCACCCTCTAACTCCACCCTCCAACTCCAAATCCACCCTCCAACTCCAAATCCACCCACCAACTCCAACTCCACCCTCTAACTCCACCCTCCAACTCCAAGTCCACCCTCCAACTCCAAATCCACCCTCCAATTCCACCCTCTAACTCCGCCCTCCAACTGCAAATCCACCCTCCAAATCCACCCTCCACTCCAACTCCAAATCCACCCTCCAACTCCGGACATCAAAGAGGAGCAGACCTATAACAAGGGGTGCTCTGGGACTATCGGCAGATTGACTCCTGGAATTAAGAGAGCCCTGCTGACGTGGTCGCGGCTCGACATAACATCGAAGAAGAAACTATTCGGACCTTGGAACCTCGGTGAGCGCTGCTGACATCGTCGCGGCTCCCACGTGGCAGAGACAGACTTCTGCCTGAACCATCTGAGCCCTGCTGAAGTGGTCACGGCTAACTTGCAACTTTGAGAACACCTGAGCCCTGCTGACGACGTCGCGGCTCCCACTTCGCAGAGACGGACTTCTACCTGATCCATCTGAGCCCAGCTGACGTGGTCACGGCTCATCAACTGTTCTGGTCCGGCAAGATCGTACCGTATCCCCCGGCTCGAGGATTGAGAGCTGTGCGCCGGATACGCACCTGAATTGACCCTGAACCTTAAGACTGTCCCGCTACCCCTACCCTTGCCAAGACTCTATGAGCCCTTGCTCTACTTGTAAATACGAACCTTGCGGATCATAAAGATCCTGATATCTTACTAGATAAAGTATACGTTCTTCAGAACCTACTGTGTGGTGTCTCTTTGTCGAGTGGTGCTAGCTCAGCGCGTACGATCTTAGATGCGAGACTTCCCCCAGAAGGGTCTCCCGCCAGTGCTCGGCTGTATTTCTGGGAGAGGAGGGTCACAGGGTGGTTAGGTACACTTCCTGCCCTCCCCTGAGATCGCCCCATCTAACAAACTCCAAATCTACCCTCCAACTCCACCCTCTAACTCCACCCTCCAACTCCAAATCCACACTCCAACTCCACCCTCCATCTCTACCCTCCAACTCCAAATCCACCCTCCAACTCCAAATACACCCTTAAACTCCAACTCCACCCTCTAACTCCACCCTCCAACTCCAAATCCACACTCCAACTACACCCTCCATCTCCACCCTCCAACTCCATCCTCAAACTCCACCCTCCAACTCCAACTCCACCCTCCAACTCCACCCTCCAACTCCAAATCCACCCTCCAACTCCCAATCCACCCTACAACTCCACCCTCCAACTCCAATCCACCCTCCAAATCCTTCCTCCAACTTCACCCTCCAACTCCACCCTCTAACTCCACCCTCCAACCCAAATACACCCTCCAACTCAAATCCACCCTCCAACTCTAACTCCTCCTCCAACTCCAAATCCACCCTCCAACTCCAAATCCACCCTCCAACTCCAACTCCCCCCTCCAACTCTACCCTCCAACTCCAACTCTACCCTCCAACTCCAAATCCACCCTCCAACTCCAAACTCCAAATCCACCCTCCAACTCTCACTCCACCCTCCAACTCCAAATCTACCCTCCAACTCCAAATCCACCCTCCAACTCTTACTCCACCCTCCAACTCCACATCCACCCTCCAACTCCAAATCCACCCTCCAACTCCACCCTCCAAATCCAAATCCACCCTCCAACTCCAAATCCACCCTCCAAATCCAAATCCACCCTCAAACTCCAAATCCACCCTCCAACTCCACCCTCCAACTCCACCCTCCAACTCCGCCCTCCAACTCCACCCTCCAACTTCACCCTCCAACTCCAAATCCTCCCTCCAACTCCAAATCCACCCTCCAACTCCACCCTCCTACTCTAAATCCACCCTCCAACTCCAAATCCACCCTCCAACTCCAAATCCACCCTCCAACTCTAAATCTATCCTCCAACTCCAAATCCACCCTCCAACTCCAAATCCACCCTCCAACTACACCCTCCAATTCCACACTCCAACTCCACACTCCAACTCCAAAGCCACCCTCCAACCCCAAAATCACCCTGCAACTCCAAATCCACCCTCCAACTCCAAATCCACCCTCCAACTCCAAATCCACCCTCCAACTACAAATCCCCCCTCCAACTCTAACTCTACCCTCCAACTCCAAATCTACCCTTCAACTCCAAATCCAACCTCCAACTCTAACTCAAACTCCAAATCCACACTCCAACTCCAAATCCACCCTCCAACTCCACCCTCCAACTCCAACTCTACCCTCCAACTCCAAATCCAACCTCCAACTCCAAATCCACCCTCCAACTCCAAATCCACCCTCCAACTCCAAATCCACCCTCCAACTCCAACTCCACCCTCCAACTCCACCCTCCAACTCCAAATCCACCCTCCAACTCCACACTCCAACTCCACCCTCAAACTCCATCTCCACACTCCAACTCCAGACTCCAACTCCTGCTCCACCCTCCAACTCCAAATCTCCCCTCCAGCTCCAAATCCACCCTCCAACTCCAAATCCAATCTCCAACTCCAACCTCCAACTCCAACTCCACCCTCCAACTACAACTCCACTCTCCAACTCCAAATCCACCCTCCAACTCTACCCTCCAACTCCACTCTCCAACTCCAACTCCACACTCCAACTTCACCCTCCAACTCCAACTCCACCCTCCAACTCCAAATCCACCCTCCAACTCCAAATCCACCTTCCAACTCCAACTCCACCTTCCAACTACAACTCGAGCCTCCAACTCCTACCCCACCCTCCAACTCCAAATCTACCCTCCAACTCCAAATCCACCCTCCTACTCCACCCTCCAACTTCACCCTCCAACTCCAATTCTACCCTCCAACTCTAAATCCACCCTCCAACTCCAACTCCACCCTCCAACTACAAATCCCCCCTCCATTTCCAACTCCACCCTCCAACTCCAAATCTACCCTTCAACTCCAAATCCACCCTCCAACTCTAACTCCAACGCCAAATCCACCCTCCAACTCCAAATCCACCCTTCAACTCCACCCTCCAACTCCAACTCTACCCTCCAAATCCAAATCCAACCTCCAACTCCAAATCCACCCTCCAACTCCAAATCCACCCTCCAACTCCAAATCCACCCTCCAACTCCAACTCCACCCTCCAACTCCAAATCCACCCTCCGACTCCACACTCCAACTCCACCCTCAAACTCCATCTCCATACTCCAACTCCAGCCTCCAACTCCTACTCCACCCTCCAACTCCAAATCTACCCTCGAACTCCAAATCCACCCTCCTACTCCACCCTCCAACTCCACCCTCCAACTCCAAATCTACCCTCCAACTCCAAATCCACCCTCCATCTCCAAATCCAATCTCCAACTCCACCCTCCAACTCCACCCTCCAACTCCAACTCCACACTCCAACTTCACCCTCCAACTCCAACTCCACCCTCCAACTCCAAATCCACCCTCCAACTTCAAATCCATCTTCCAACTCCAACTCCACCTTCCAACTACAACTCCAGCCTCCAACTACTACCCCACCCTCCAACTCCAAATCTACCCTCCAACTCCAAATCCACCCTCCTACTCCACCCTCCAAATCCAAATCTACCCTCCAACTCCAAATCCACCCTCCAACTCCACCCTCCAACTCCACCCTCCAACTCCAATTCTACCCTCCAACTCTAAATCCACCCTCCAACTCCAAATCCACCCTCCAACTACAAATCCCCCCTCCAACTCTAACTCCACCCTCCAACTCCAAATCTACCCTTCAACTCCAAATCCACCCTCCAACTCTAACTCCAACGCCAAATCCACCCTCCAACTCCAAATCCACCCTTCAACTCCACCCTCCAACTCCAACTCTACCCTCCAAATCCAAATCCAACCTCCAACTCCAAATCCACCCTCCAACTCCAAATCCACCCTCCAACTCCAAATCCACCCTCCAACTCCAACTCCACCCTCCAACTCCACCCTCCAACTCCACCCTCCAACTCCAAATCCACCCTCCAACTCCACACTCCAACTCCACCCTCAAACTCCATCTCCATACTCCAACTCCAGCCTTCAACTCCTACTCCACCCTCAAACTCCAAATCTACCCTCGAACTCCAAATCCACCCTCCTACTCCACCCTCCAACTCCACCCTCCAACTCCAAATCTACCCTACAACTCCAAATCCACCCTCCATCTCCAAATCCAATCTCCAACTCCAACCTCCAACTCCACCCTCCAACTCCAACTCCACTCTCCAACTCCAAATCAGCCCTCCAACTCCAAATCCACCCTCCAACTGCAAATCCCCTCCCAACTCCAAATCCATCTTCCCACTCCAACTCCACCCTCCAACTCCAAATCTACCCTACAACTCCAAATCCATCCTCCATCTCCAAATCCAATCTCCAACTCCAACCTCCATCTCCACCTTCCAACTCCAACTCCACACTCCAACTTCCACCCTCCAACTCCACCCTCCAACTGCAAATCCACCCTCCAACTCCAAATCCATCTTCCAATTCCAACTCCACCTTCCAACTACAACTCCAGCCTCCAACTCCTACCCCACCCTCCAACTCCAAATCTACCCTCCAACTCCAAATCCACCCTCCAACTCCAAATCCACCCTCCTACTCCACCCTCCAACTCCAATTCTACCCTCCAACTCCAAATCCACCCTCCAAATCCAAATCCAATCTCCAACTCCAACCTCCAACTCCAACTTCACCCTCCAACTCCAACTCCACTCCACAACTCCAAATCCACCCTCCAACTCCACCCCTCCAACTCCATTTCCACACTCCAACTTCACCCTCCAACTCCAACTTCACCCTCCAACTCCAAATCCACCCTCCAACTCCAAATCCACCCTCTAACTCCAACTCCACCTTCCAACTACAACTCCACCCTCCAACTCCAACTCCACCCTCCAACTCCAAATCCACCCTCCAACTCCAAATCCACCCTCAAACTCCACCCTCCAACTCCAAATCCACCCTCCAACTCCAAATCCACCCTCCAACTCTAAATCCACCCTCCAACTCCAAATCTACCCTGCAACTCTAAATCCACCCTCCAAGTCCAAATCTACCCTCCAACTCCAAATCCACCTTCCAACGGATCACTGAAAGAATATCGACTACCAAAATATCGACTACCCAAAATATCGAGGAAAAAATATCTACAGCAAAAATATCGAGTTTGTATGTACAAACAGGTAAGTACAAAAATATCGAGTACAAAATATCGTTTACAAAAATATAGTTGTAAAAAATATCGTATTTACTAAAAACAGTGTTAAATTAAATTAATATTAATAATTAATTACTAAAATATACTTAAAATTACTTAAATTAACTTATAATAATTAAATAATTAATGAAAGTTAAATAAATATTTTTTTATTTCATATTTATTAAACATATATATATAGTAATAAAATATAATAAAATAATACCCAATAACTGAAAACTGACCCTGAACCCTAAAAATACCCCTTTACCCAAAAACTGAAAACTGACCCTGAACCCTAAAAATACCCCTTTACCCAAAAACTGAAAACTGACCTGAACCCTAAAAATACCCCTTTACCCAAAAACTGAAAACTGACCCTGAACCCTAAAACTACCCCTTTACCCAAAAACTGAAAACTGACCCTAAACCCTAAAAATACCCCTTTACCCAAAAACTGAAAACTGACCCTGAACCCTTAAAATACCCCTTTACCCAAAAACCCAAAACTGACCCTGAACCCTAAAAATACCCCTTTACCCAAAAACCCAAAACTGACCCTGAACCCTAAAAATAAAAACGATATTACTTCACTTACCTTAAAAACGATATTACTTCACATACCTTAAAAACGATATTTTGGCTGTCGATATTCTGTCCTGTCGATATTTTCTCCAAACGATATTTTGGAGTCGATATTATGTCCAAACGATATTTTGGAGTCGATATTATGTCTGTGTACCCCTTCCAACTCCAAATCCACCCTCCAACTCCACCCTCCAACTCCACCCTCCAACTCCAATTCTACCCTCCAACTCTAAATCCACCCTCCAACTACAAATCCACCCTCCAACTACAAATCCCTCCTCCAACTCTAACTCCACCCTCCTACTCCAAATCTACCCTTCAACTCCAAATCCACCCTCCAACTCTAACTCCAATGCCAAATCCACCCTCCAACTCCAAATCCACCCACCAACTCCACCCTCCAACTCCAACTCTACCCTCCAACTCCAAATCCAACCTCCAACTCCAAATCCACCCTCCAACTCCAAATCCACCTCCAACTCCAAATCCACCCTCCATCTCCAACTCCACCCTTCAACTCCACCCTCCAACTCCAAATCCACCCTCCAACTCCACACTCCAACTCCACCCTCAAACTCCATCTCCATACTCCAACTCCAGCCTCCAACTCCTACTCCACCCTCCAACTCCAAATCTACCCTCGAACTCCAAATCCACCCTCCTACTCCACCCTCCAACTCCACCCTCCAACTCCAAATCTACCCTCCAACTCCAAATCCACCCTCCATCTCCAAATCCAATCTCCAACTCCAACCTCCAACTCCACCCTCCAACTCCAACTCCACTCTCCAACTCCAAATCCACCCTCCAACTCCACCCTCCAACTCCACCCTCCAACTCCAACTCCACACTCCAACTTCACCCTCCAACTCCACCCTCCAACTCCAAATCCACCCTCCAACTCCAAATCCATCTTCCAACTCCAACTCCACCTTCCAACTACAACTCCAGCCTCCAACTCCTACCCCACCCTCCAACTCCAAATCTACCCTCCAACTCCAAATCCACCCTCCTACTCCACCCTCCAACTCCAATTCTACCCTCCAACTCCAAATCCAACCTCCAACTCCAAATCAAATCTCCAAATCCAACCTCCAACTCCAACTCCACCCTCCAACTCCACTCCACAACTCCAAATCCACCCTCCAACTCCCAATCCACCCTACAACTCCACCCTCCAACTCCAAATCCACCCTCCAAATCCTTCCTCCAACTTCACCCTCCAACTCCAACTCCACCCTCTAACTCCACCCTCCAACTCCAAATACACCCTCCAACTCAAATCCACCCTCCAACTCTAACTCCTCCTCCAACTCCAAATCCACCCTCCAACTCCAAATCCACCCTCCAACTCCAACTCCCCCCTCCAACTCTACCCTCCAACTCCAACTCTACCCTCCAACTCCAAATCCACCCTCCAACTCCAAACTCCAAATCCACCCTCCAACTCTCACTCCACCCTCCAACTCCAAATCTACCCTCCAACTCCAAATCCACCCTCCAACTCTTACTCCACCCTCCAACTCCACATCCACCCTCCAACTCCAAATCCACCCTCCAACTCCACCCTCCAAATCCAAATCCACCCTCCAACTCCAAATCCACCCTCCAAATCCAAATCCACCCTCAAACTCCAAATCCACCCTCCAACTCCACCCTCCAACTCCACCCTCCAACTCCGCCCTCCAACTCCACCCTCCAACTTCACCCTCCAACTCCAAATCCTCCCTCCAACTCCAAATCCACCCTCCAACTCCACCCTCCTACTCTAAATCCACCCTCCAACTCCAAATCCACCCTCCAAATCCACCCTCCAACTCTAAATCTATCCTCCAACTCCAAATCCACCCTCCAACTCCAAATCCACCCTCCAACTACACCCTCCAATTCCACACTCCAACTCCACACTCCAACTCCAAAGCCACCCTCCAACCCCAAAATCACCCTGCAACTCCAAATCCACCCTCCAACTCCAAATCCACCCTCCAACTCCAAATCCACCCTCCAACTACAAATCCCCCCTCCAACTCTAACTCTACCCTCCAACTCCAAATCTACCCTTCAACTCCAAATCCAACCTCCAACTCTAACTCAAACTCCAAATCCACACTCCAACTCCAAATCCACCCTCCAACTCCACCCTCCAACTCCAACTCTACCCTCCAACTCCAAATCCAACCTCCAACTCCAAATCCACCCTCCAACTCCAAATCCACCCTCCAACTCCAAATCCACCCTCCAACTCCAACTCCACCCTCCAACTCCACCCTCCAACTCCAAATCCACCCTCCAACTCCACACTCCAACTCCACCCTCAAACTCCATCTCCACACTCCAACTCCAGACTCCAACTCCTGCTCCACCCTCCAACTCCAAATCTCCCCTCCAGCTCCAAATCCACCCTCCAACTCCAAATCCAATCTCCAACTCCAACCTCCAACTCCAACTCCACCCTCCAACTACAACTCCACTCTCCAACTCCAAATCCACCCTCCAACTCTACCCTCCAACTCCACTCTCCAACTCCAACTCCACACTCCAACTTCACCCTCCAACTCCAACTCCACCCTCCAACTCCAAATCCACCCTCCAACTCCAAATCCACCTTCCAACTCCAACTCCACCTTCCAACTACAACTCGAGCCTCCAACTCCTACCCCACCCTCCAACTCCAAATCTACCCTCCAACTCCAAATCCACCCTCCTACTCCACCCTCCAACTCCACCCTCCAACTCCAATTCTACCCTCCAACTCTAAATCCACCCTCCAACTCCAACTCCACCCTCCAACTACAAATCCCCCCTCCATTTCCAACTCCACCCTCCAACTCCAAATCTACCCTTTAACTCCAAATCCACCCTCCAACTCTAACTCCAACGCCAAATCCACCCTCCAACTCCAAATCCACCCTTCAACTCCACCCTCCAACTCCAACTCTACCCTCCAAATCCAAATCCAACCTCCAACTCCAAATCCACCCTCCAACTCCAAATCCACCCTCCAACTCCAAATCCACCCTCCAACTCCAACTCCACCCTCCAACTCCAAATCCACCCTCCGACTCCACACTCCAACTCCACCCTCAAACTCCATCTCCATACTCCAACTCCAGCCTCCAACTCCTACTCCACCCTCCAACTCCAAATCTACCCTCGAACTCCAAATCCACCCTCCTACTCCACCCTCCAACTCCACCCTCCAACTCCAAATCTACCCTCCAACTCCAAATCCACCCTCCATCTCCAAATCCAATCTCCAACTCCACCCTCCAACTCCACCCTCCAACTCCAACTCCACACTCCAACTTCACCCTCCAACTCCAACTCCACCCTCCAACTCCAAATCCACCCTCCAACTTCAAATCCATCTTCCAACTCCAACTCCACCTTCCAACTACAACTCCAGCCTCCAACTACTACCCCACCTTCCAACTCCAAATCTACCCTCCAACTCCAAATCCACCCTCCTACTCCACCCTCCAACTCCAAATCTACCCTCCAACTCCAAATCCACCCTCCTACTCCACCCTCCAACTCCAATTCTACCCTCCAACTCTAAATCCACCCTCCAACTCCAAATCCACCCTCCAACTACAAATCCCCCCTCCAACTCTAACTCCACCCTCCAACTCCAAATCTACCCTTCAACTCCAAATCCACCCTCCAACTCTAACTCCAACGCCAAATCCACCCTCCAACTCCAAATCCACCCTTCAACTCCACCCTCCAACTCCAACTCTACCCTCCAAATCCAAATCCAACCTCCAACTCCAAATCCACCCTCCAACTCCAAATCCACCCTCCAACTCCAAATCCACCCTCCAACTCCAACTCCACCCTCCAACTCCACCCTCCAACTCCACCCTCCAACTCCACCCTCCAACTCCACACTCCAACTCCACAATCAAACTCCATCTCCATACTCCAACTCCAGCCTTCAACTCCTACTCCACCCTCAAACTCCAAATCTACCCTCGAACTCCAAATCCACCCTCCTACTCCACCCTCCAACTCCACCCTCCAACTCCAAATCTACCCTACAACTCCAAATCCACCCTCCATCTCCAAATCCAATCTCCAACTCCAACCTCCAACTCCACCCTCCAACTCCAACTCCACTCTCCAACTCCAAATCAGCCCTCCAACTCCAAATCCACCCTCCAACTGCAAATCCACCCTCCAACTCCAAATCCATCTTCCAACTCCAACTCCACCCTCCAACTCCAAATCTACCCTACAACTCCAAATCCATCCTCCATCTCCAAATCCAATCTCCAACTCCAACCTCCATCTCCACCTTCCAACTCCAACTCCACACTCCAACTTCACCCTCCAACTCCACCCTCCAACTGCAAATCCACCCTCCAACTCCAAATCCATCTTCCAATTCCAACTCCACCTTCCAACTACAACTCCAGCCTCCAACTCCTACCCCACCCTCCAACTCCAAATCTACCCTCCAACTCCAAATCCACCCTCCAACTCCAAATCCACCCTCCTACTCCACCCTCCAACTCCAATTCTACCCTCCAACTCCAAATCCACCCTCCAAATCCAAATCCAATCTCCAACTCCAACCTCCAACTCCAACTTCACCCTCCAACTCCAACTCCACTCCACAACTCCAAATCCACCCTCCAACTCCACCCCTCCAACTCCATTTCCACACTCCAACTTCACCCTCCAACTCCAACTTCACCCTCCAACTCCAAATCCACCCTCCAACTCCAAATCCACCCTCTAACTCCAACTCCACCTTCCAACTACAACTCCACCCTCCAACTCCAACTCCACCCTCCAACTCCAAATCCACCCTCCAACTCCAAATCCACCCTCAAACTCCACCCTCCAACTCCAAATCCACCCTCCAACTCCAAATCCACCCTCCAACTCTAAATCCACCCTCCAACTCCAAATCTACCCTGCAACTCTAAATCCACCCTCCAAGTCCAAATCTACCCTCCAACTCCAAATCCACCTTCCAACTCCAAATCCACCCTCCAACTCCACCCTCCAACTCCACCCTCCAACTCCAATTCTACCCTCCAACTCTAAATCCACCCTCCAACTACAAATCCACCCTCCAACTACAAATCCCTCCTCCAACTTTAACTCCACCCTCCTACTCCAAATCTACCCTTCAACTCCAAATCCACCCTCCAACTCTAACTCCAATGCCAAATCCACCCTCCAACTCCAAATCCACCCACCAACTCCACCCTCCAACTCCAACTCTACCCTCCAACTCCAAATCCAACCTCCAACTCCAAATCCACCCTCCAACTCCAAATCCACCTCCAACTCCAAATCCACCCTCCATCTCCAACTCCACCCTTCAACTCCACCCTCCAACTCCAAATCCACCCTCCAACTCCACACTCCAACTCCACCCTCAAACTCCATCTCCATACTCCAACTCCAGCCTCCAACTCCTACTCCACCCTCCAACTCCAAATCTACCCTCGAACTCCAAATCCACCCTCCTACTCCACCCTCCAACTCCACCCTCCAACTCCAAATCTACCCTCCAACTCCAAATCCACCCTCCATCTCCAAATCCAATCTCCAACTCCAACCTCCAACTCCACCCTCCAACTCCAACTCCACTCTCCAACTCCAAATCCACCCTCCAACTCCACCCTCCAACTCCACCCTCCAACTCCAACTCCACACTCCAACTTCACCCTCCAACTCCACCCTCCAACTCCAAATCCACCCTCCAACTCCAAATCCATCTTCCAACTCCAACTCCACCTTCCCCACCCCCACAACTCCAGCCTCCAACTCCTACCCCACCCTCCAACTCCAAATCTACCCTCCAACTCCAAATCCACCCTCCTACTCCACCCTCCAACTCCAATTCTACCCTCCAACTCCAAATCCAACCTCCAACTCCAAATCAAATCTCCAAATCCAACCTCCAACTCCAACTCCACCCTCCAACTCCACTCCACAACTCCAAATCCACCCTCCAACTCCACCCCTCCAACTCCATTTCCACACTCCAACTTCACCCTCCAACTCCAACTTCACCCTCCAACTCCAAATCCACCCTCCAACTCCAAATCCACCCTCTAACTCCAACTCCACCTTCCACCTACAACTCCACCCTCCAACTCCAACTCCACTCTCCAACTCCAAATCCACCCTCCAAATCCACCATCCAACTCCACCCTCCAACTCCAACTCCACACTCCAACTTCACCCTCCAACTCCAACTCCACCCTCCAACTCCAAATCTACCCTCCAACTCCAAATCCATCTTCCAACTCCAACTCCACCTTCCAACTACAACTCCAGCCTCCAACTCCTACCCCACCCTCCAACACCAAATCTACCCTCCAACTCCAAATCCACCCTCCTACTCCACCCTCCAACTCCAATTCTACCCTCCAACTCCAAATCCACCCTCCAACTCCAAATCCAATCTCCAACTCCAACCTCCAACTCCAACTCCACCCTCCAACTCCAACTCCACTCCACAACTCCAAATCCACCCTCCAACTCCACCCCTCTAACTCCAATTCCACACTCCAACTTCACCCTCCAACTCCAACTTCACCCTCCAACTCCAAATCCACCCTCCAACTCCAAATCCACCCTCTAACTCCAACTCCACCTTCCAACTACAACTCCACCCTCCAACTCCAACTCCACCCTCCAACTCCAAATCCACCCTCCAACTCCAAATCCACCCTCAAACTCCAAATCCACCCTCCAACTCTAAATCCACCCTCCAACTACAAATCTACCCTGCAACTCTAAATCTACCCTCCAACTCCAAATCTACCCTCCAACTCCAAATCCACCTTCCAACTCTAAATCCACCCTCCAACTCCAAATCTACCCTGCAACTCTAAATCTACCCTCCAACTCCAAATCTACCCTCCAACTCCAAATCCACCTTCCAACTCCAAATCCACCCTCCAACTCCACCCTCCAACTCCACCCTCCAACTCCAATTCTACCCTCCAACTCTAAATCCACCCTCCAACTCCAAATCCACCCTCCAACTACAAATCCCCCCTCCAACTCTAACTCCACCCTCCAACTCCAAATCTACCCTTCAACTCCAAATCTACCCTCCAACTCTAACTCCAATGCCAAATCCACCCTCCAACTCCAAATCCACCCTCCAACTCCACCCTCCAACTCCAACTCTACCCTCCAACTCCAAATCCAACCTCCAACTCCAAATCCACCCTCCAACTCCAAATCCACCCTCCAACTCCAAATCCACCCTCCAACTCTAACTCCACCCTCCAACTCCACCCTCCAACTCCAAATCCACCCTCCAACTCCACACTCCAACTCCACCCTCAAACTCCATCTCCATACTCCAACTCCAGCCTCCAACTCCTACTCCACCCTCCAACTCCAAATCTACCCTCGAACTCCAAATCCACCCTCCTACTCCACCCTCCAACTCCACCCTCCAACTCCAAATCTACCCTCCAACTCCAAATCCACCCTCCATCTCCAAATCCAATCTCCAACTCCAACCTCCAACTCCACCCTCCAACTCCAACTCCACTCTCCAACTCCAAATCCACCCTCCAACTCCACCCTCCAACTCCAACTCCACACTCCAACTTCACCCTCCAACTCCAACTCCACTCTCCAACTCCAAATCCTCCCTCCAACTCCACCCTCCAAATCCACCCTCCAACTCCAAATCCATCTTCCAACTCCAACTCCACCTTCCAACTACAACTCCAGCCTCCAACTCCTATCCCACCCTCCAACTGCAAATCTACCCTCCAAATCCAAATCCACCCTCCTACTCCACCCTCCAACTCCAATTCTACCCTCCAACTTCACCCTCCAACTCCAACTTCACCCTCCAACTCCAAATCCACCCTCCAACTCCAACTCCACTCCACAACTCCAAATCCACCCTCCAACTCCACCCCTCCAACTCCATTTCCACACTCCAACTTCACCCTCCAACTCCAACTTCACCCTCCAACTCCAAATCCACCCTCCAACTCCAAATCCACCCTCTAACTCCAACTCCACCTTCCAACTGCAACTCTACCCTCCAACTCCAACTCCACCCTCCAAATCCACCCTCCAACTCCAAATCCACCCTCATACTCCACCCTCCAACTCCAAATCCACCCTCCAACTCCAAATCCACCCTCCAACTCTAAATCCACCCTCCAACTCCAAATCTACCCTGCAACTCTAAATCCATCCTCCAACTCCAAATCTACCCTCCAACTCCAAATCCACCTTCCAACTCCAAATCCACCCTCCAACTCCACCCTCCAATTCCAAATACACCCTCCAACACCAAATCCACCCTCCAACTCCAAATCCACCCTCCAACTCCACCCTCCAACTCCAAATCCACCCTCCAACTCCACCCTCCAACTCCAAATCTACCCTCCAACTCCAAATCCACCCTCCAACTCCAAATCCACCCTCCAACTCAACCCTCTAACTCCAAATCCACCCTCCAACTCCAAATCCTCCCTCCAACTCCAAATCCACCCTCCAACTCTACCCTCCAAATCCACCCTCCAAATCCACCCTCTAACTACAAATCCACCCTTTAACTTCAAATCCACCCTCCAACTACAAATCCACCCTCCATTTCCAAATCCACCCTCCAGCTCTACCCTCCAACTTCACCCTCCAACTCCAAATCCACCCTCCAACTCCACCCTCCAACTCCAAATCCACCCTCTAACTCCAAATCCACCCTCCAACTCCAAATCTACCCTTCACCTCCCAATCCACCCCCCAACTCCACCCTCCAAATCCACCCTCCAACTCCACCCTCCAACTCCAATTCCACCCTCCAACTCCAAATCCACCCTCCAACTCCACCCTCCAACTCTCAATCCATCATCACACTCCACCCTCCATCCTACAACTCCACCCTCCAACTCCACCCTACAACTCCAAATCCACCCTCCAACTCCAACTCCACCCTCCAACTCCAAATACACCCTCCAACTCCAAATCTACCCTCCAACTCCAACTCCACCCTCCAACTCCAAATCCACCCTCCAACGTATCCACCCTCCAACTCCAAATCCACCCTCCAAATCCAATCTCCAACTCCACCCTCCAGCTCCAACTCTACCCTCAAATTCCAAATCCACCCTCCAACTCCAAATCCACCCTCCAACTCCAACCTCCAACTCCAACTACACCCTTTAAATCACCCTCCAACTCCAAATCCACCCTCCAACTCTAACTCCACCCTCCAACTCCAAATCCACCCTCCAACTCCAAATCCACTCTCCAACTCCACCCTCCAACTCCAACTCCACCCTCCAACTCCAACTCCAAATCCACCCTCCAACTCCAAATCTACCCTCCAACTCCAATTCTACCCTCCAGCTCCACCCTCCAACTCCACCCTCCAACTCCACCCTCCAACTCCACCTTCCAACTCTACCCTCCAACTCCAAATCCTGCCTCCAACTCCAAATCCACCCTCCAACTCCACCCTCCTACTCTAAATCCACCCTCCTACTCCGAATCCACCCTCCAAGTCCACCCTCCAACTCCAACCTCCAACTCGAACTCCAACCTCCAACTCCACCCTCCAACTCCAATCTCCAACTCCACCCTCCAACTGCAACTCCACCCTCCAACTCCAACTCCACTCCACAACTCCAAATCCACCCTCCAACTCCACCCCTCTAACTCCATTTCCACACTCCAACTTCACCCTCCAACTCCAACTTCACCCTCCAACTCCAAATCCACCCTCCAACTCCAAATCCACCCTCTAACTCCAACTCCACCTTCCAACTACAACTCCACCCTCCAACTCCAACTCCACCCTCCAACTCGAAATCCACCCTCCAACTCCAAATCCACCCTCAAACTCCAAATCCACCCTCCAACTCCAAATCTACCCTGCAACTCTAAATATACCCTCCAACTCCAAATCTACCCTCCAACTCCAAATCCACCTTCCACCTCTAAATCCACCCTCCAACTCCAAATCTACCCTGCAACTCTAAATCTACCCTCCAACTCCAAATCTACCCTCCAACTCCAAATCCACCTTCCAACTCCAAATCCACCCTCCAACTCCACCCTCCAACTCCAATTCTACCCTCCAACTCTAAATCCACCCTCCAACTCCAAATCCACCCTCCAACTACAAATCCCCCCTCCAACTCTAACTCCACCCTCCAACTCCAAATCTACCCTTCAACTCCAAATCCACCCTCCAACTCTAACTCCAACGCCAAATCCACCCTCCAACTCCAAATCCACCCTCCAACTCCACCCTCCAACTCCAACTCTACCCTCCAACTCCAAATCCAACCTCCAACTCCAAATCCACCCTTCAACTCCAAATCCACCCTCCAACTCCAAATCCACCCTTCAACTCCAAATCCACCCTCCAACTCCAAATCCACCCTCCAACTCCACCCTCCAACTCCAACTCTACCCTCCAACTCCAAATCCAACCTCCAACTCCAAATCCACCCTCCAACTCCAAATCCACCCTCCAACTCCAAATCCACCCTCCAACTCCAACTCCACCCTCCAACTCCACCCTCCAACTCCAAATCCACACTCCAACTCCAGACTCCAACTCCTGCTCCACCCTCCAACTCCAAATCTCCCCTCCAGCTCCAAATCAACCCTCCAACTCCAAATCCAATCTCCAACTCCAACCTCCAACTCCAACTCCACCCTCCAACTACAACTCCACCCTCCAACTACAACTCCACTCTCCAACTCCAAATCCACCCTCCAACTCTACCCTCCAACTCCACTCTCCAACTCCAACTCCACACTCCAACTTCACCCTCCAACTCCAACTCCACCCTCCAACTCCAAATCCACCCTCCAACTCCAAATCCACCTTCCAACTCCAACTCCAACTCCACCTTCCAACTACAACTCCACCCTCAAACTCCAAATCCACACTCCAACTCCAGACTCCAACTCCTGCTCCACCCTCCAACTCCAAATCTCCCCTCCAGCTCCAAATCAACCCTCCAACTCCAAATCCAATCTCCAACTCCAACCTCCAACTCCAACTCCACCCTCCAACTACAACTCCACCCTCCAACTACAACTCCACTCTCCAACTCCAAATCCACCCTCCAACTCTACCCTCCAACTCCACTCTCCAACTCCAACTCCACACTCCAACTTCACCCTCCAACTCCAACTCCACCCTCCAACTACAAATCCACCCTCCAACTCCAAATCCACCTTCCAACTCCAACTCCAACTCCACCTTCCAACTACAACTCGAGCCTCCAACTCCTACCCCACCCTCCAACTCCAAATCTACCCTCCAACTCCAACCTCCAACTCCACCCTCCAACTCCAACTCCACTCTCCAACTCCAAATCAGCCCTCCAACTCCAAATCCACCCTCCAACTCCAAATCCACCCTCTAACTCCAACTCCACCTTCCAACTACAACTCCACCCTCCAACTCCAACTCCACCCTCCAACTCCAAATCCACCCTCCAACTCCAAATCCACCCTCAAACTCCACCCTCCAACTCCAAATCCACCCTCCAACTCCAAATCCACCCTCCAACTCTAAATCCACCCTCCAACTCCAAATCTACCCTGCAACTCTAAATCCACCCTCCAAGTCCAAATCTACCCTCCAACTCCAAATCCACCTTCCAACTCCAAATCCACCCTCCAACTCCACCCTCCAACTCCACCCTCCAACTCCAATTCTACCCTCCAACTCTAAATCCACCCTCCAACTACAAATCCACCCTCCAACTACAAATCCCTCCTCCAACTCTAACTCCACCCTCCTACTCCAAATCTACCCTTCAACTCCAAATCCACCCTCCAACTCTAACTCCAATGCCAAATCCACCCTCCAACTCCAAATCCACCCACCAACTCCACCCTCCAACTCCAACTCTACCCTCCAACTCCAAATCCAACCTCCAACTCCAAATCCACCCTCCAACTCCAAATCCACCTCCAACTCCAAATCCACCCTCCATCTCCAACTCCACCCTTCAACTCCACCCTCCAACTCCAAATCCACCCTCCAACTCCACACTCCAACTCCACCCTCAAACTCCATCTCCATACTCCAACTCCAGCCTCCAACTCCTACTCCACCCTCCAACTCCAAATCTACCCTCGAACTCCAAATCCACCCTCCTACTCCACCCTCCAACTCCACCCTCCAACTCCAAAGCTACCCTCCAACTCCAAATCCACCCTCCATCTCCAAATCCAATCTCCAACTCCAACCTCCAACTCCACCCTCCAACTCCAACTCCACTCTCCAACTCCAAATCCACCCTCCAACTCCACCCTCCAACTCCACCCTCCAACTCCAACTCCACACTCCAACTTCACCCTCCAACTCCACCCTCCAACTCCAAATCCACCCTCCAACTCCAAATCCATCTTCCAACTCCAACTCCACCTTCCAACTACAACTCCAGCCTCCAACTCCTACCCCACCCTCCAACTCCAAATCTACCCTCCAACTCCAAATCCACCCTCCTACTCCACCCTCCAACTCCAATTCTACCCTCCAACTCCAAATCCAACCTCCAACTCCAAATCAAATCTCCAAATCCAACCTCCAACTCCAACTCCACCCTCCAACTCCACTCCACAACTCCAAATCCACCCTCCAACTCCACCCCTCCAACTCCATTTCCACACTCCAACTTCACCCTCCAACTCCAACTTCACCCTCCAACTCCAAATCCACCCTCCAACTCCAAATCCACCCTCTAACTCCAACTCCACCTTCCACCTACAACTCCACCCTCCAACTCCAACTCCACTCTCCAACTCCAAATCCACCCTCCAAATCCACCATCCAACTCCACCCTCCAACTCCAACTCCACACTCCAACTTCACCCTCCAACTCCAACTTCACCCTCCAACTCCAAATCCACCCTCCAACTCCACATCCACCCTCTAACTCCAACTCCACCTTCCAACTACAACTCCACCCTCCAACTCCAACTCCACCCTCCAACTCCAAATCCACCCTCCAACTCCAAATCCACCCTCAAACTCCAAATCCACCCTCCAACTCTAAATCCACCCTCCAACTACAAATCTACCCTGCAACTCTAAATCTACCCTCCAACTCCAAATCTACCCTCCAACTCCAAATCCACCTTCCAACTCTAAATCCACCCTCCAACTCCAAATCTACCCTGCAACTCTAAATCTACCCTCCAACTCCAAATCTACCCTCCAACTCCAAATCCACCTTCCAACTCCAAATCCACCCTCCAACTCCACCCTCCAACTCCACCCTCCAACTCCAATTCTACCCTCCAACTCTAAATCCACCCTCCAACTCCAAATCCACCCTCCAACTACAAATCCCCCCTCCAACTCTAACTCCACCCTCCAACTCCAAATCTACCCTTCAACTCCAAATCTACCCTCCAACTCTAACTCCAATGCCAAATCCACCCTCCAACTCCAAATCCACCCTCCAACTCCACCCTCCAACTCCAACTCTACCCTCCAACTCCAAATCCAACCTCCAACTCCAAATCCACCCTCCAACTCCAAATCCACCCTCCAACTCCAAATCCACCCTCCAACTCTAACTCCACCCTCCAACTCCACCCTCCAACTCCAAATCCACCCTCCAACTCCACACTCCAACTCCACCCTCAAACTCCATCTCCATACTCCAACTCCAGCCTCCAACTCCTACTCCACCCTCCAACTCCAAATCTACCCTCGAACTCCAAATCCACCCTCCTACTCCACCCTCCAACTCCACCCTCCAACTCCAAATCTACCCTCCAACTCCAAATCCACCCTCCATCTCCAAATCCAATCTCCAACTCCAACCTCCAACTCCACCCTCCAACTCCAACTCCACTCTCCAACTCCAAATCCACCCTCCAACTCCACCCTCCAACTCCAACTCCACACTCCAACTTCACCCTCCAACTCCAACTCCACTCTCCAACTCCAAATCCTCCCTCCAACTCCACCCTCCAAATCCACCCTCCAACTCCAAATCCATCTTCCAACTCCAACTCCACCTTCCAACTACAACTCCAGCCTCCAACTCCTATCCCACCCTCCAACTGCAAATCTACCCTCCAAATCCAAATCCACCCTCCTACTCCACCCTCCAACTCCAATTCTACCCTCCAACTTCACCCTCCAACTCCAACTTCACCCTCCAACTCCAAATCCACCCTCCAACTCCAACTCCACTCCACAACTCCAAATCCACCCTCCAACTCCACCCCTCCAACTC